>NC_045675.1:7550200-12550200 GCF_003331165.1 Xiphophorus hellerii
ATGTTTATAGAGTTGTGGGTAACTTTTATGTCTTAAATGATGTATGATTATTTACTTTCTTGTTTTATTTTGTCGCAACATAGGTACGAAATATTTGTTGGACATACTATTAAACAAGTATAAAACGACCTATAATATAGTCCTTATAATAATTCTATTATCTGTATTTTCAGGTGCCTTTTTAGTTGTTATTTGGTCTTTAAAGACGGTCTGAGAACTTATCTCATAGGGGAAAAAAACAGCAGGGAGATTCAAAATCAAAACGGCAAATCTAATTTTTATTGCAGCTGGGTTTGAATACCGCAGCTGACGCAGTCAATAAGCTTCTAAAAACAAATAGAGTGACCTATAAGCTGCAATCATATGGCGCTACTGCACTCTGTCGCGCACAGTGAATTCAGGGTAGTGTTTCTCCTTTTTAGATAAATGATACAGACACGCACGCACACACACACATTATATATATATATATATATATATATATATATATATATATATATATATATATATATATATATATATATATATATATATATAATTAATTGGTGACATACTTGCGGGAAACTCCTGAAAATATAGCTTTTTTTGTTTTTGTTTTGTTTTTGTTTTTTTACTTTAATAAACACAGCCACTTGCTTCATTAAGCAGAACACTTACACTTTTTTACATCTGCTTCGCTTTCTGCGCCTTCTCTGGATCAACAATCACCTTTAATTTACTCACCACGTATGAGGTGAAAGTGGCAGCCGCAGCCGCGTCCGCGCTGTACGGTAAGTGGGAGTTATAGCCCGGAGAGGCGCTGGTGAACGCGGTAGATCCGGCATAGGGCGCAAACGCGGATCCCGAAGAGGATCTCCCAAGCTCCTCGGTTCTGGGTCCCGATATGACGCTGGTGCTGTACGCGGGGCAAGAGTACAGGGCTAAAGAGGCGGACGGCTGGTACAAGTAGCCCTGAGGATACGCCATGCTGGAGCCCCGAGAGTGTGAAGCCACTTAAACTTGCGCACTTTCCCCCGCTTTTTGTGTGTGTGTCTTCTCATGCGCTGCTGCCGGAGCGCATATGAGCTACGTGTATGCAGACCCCGATGTCAGTCCTCTTCTTGCAAATGACAAAGCAGAAATCAAAAAGTGAACTGCCGAAATAAAAATAAAAAAAGAAGCGGATTATTTTTGGTCGCTGCCAGCCAGCCAGCCAGCCTCTGTCCGTCGGAAGAGTTCACAGTCTGCTGCTCCTTTATCTGAGTTGCACCGTCGCTCTCATGCCTGTGCAGAAGTTTTATTTTTTTTTTCCCGTCGGACGGGGGGCTTTGCTTGGGAAAACGTCCTGCCAAGATGCTAAGTTGGAAATTGAGGATCCTGACGCCTACTACGCTGCGCAGCACGCTCCTCCTCTCGGGGTGTAGTCACAGAAGGGAAAGGCAAGCTTATGCTGGGTAACCACAACCCCTGTCCAAACCCATGCACACACTCTCTCTCCCTCTCTCTCTTTCTCTCTCTCTCTTCCTCACCCCCTCCCTTCTCTCACGTTAACTAACAAGCCTTCTCATTCTCAATTTCTCTATTTCTCCCGTTTTTAACAAGCCTCGTTGCAGTGAGCCTCAAGTGCGCCTGGCAGCCCCCCTTTTGGACGGCGACGTCATGCGAGTCTATCAACTCTCAACTTTCCTCTCCTTTCTCCCAAATACGAAGTCCTTACTTTCACACTTGATCAACAACAAATCGGCTGTTGTATGCAGGAGATGTGGGCTTGCAAGATGCCGCCAGGAACGAAAAAAAAGGCGCCTCGCTGCAGCGATCGCTTTCTTTGTGCGTAAAGTAAAAGAAAACGCGTGTTTTTTTCCCCCTCCTCCATATTTCGTGCGCTAAACGAGCAGACAGATGCTGTTCGATCTCTGCGCGCATTGTGTTAACATCCGCGTCTGTGGAGGGAGTTTGGGGTGGTTCAAATGGATTATTGCAATTGTCGGCTTTTTTAAACGCCAGCTGAGGTGTTGCGCTTGTAAGAAAAGTGAGAGTAAAACTCCCCCAGACCGAACAAAAACAACTTATTTTTTTCCCCCCCCTCGGAACAGTTTTTTTTTCCCCCTGTCAATTTAAGAATACAAATCACCGTCATCATTTTGTGTCTACCTTTTTTTATATATATATAGAAGAGGAACCTTCGTGGCTTGTTCTTAATAATAAACTTCGACAGATTTAACTGAGACGGAGACTAAATAGTTTTCGCAATGGATCCTGGAATAAACCAGACCCATAAGCGCTCTCAGAAAGTCGTAAACCCTGAAGCCGCGGCAGATTAGTGCCAACTACGCCAAATCCGCCTGGACTAGAGGGTGTAATCTCATTTGATCTCAGCAGATATATTTCTATTCTGAAATGCAGGATGGCAATAAATAGAATGCAACAGATGCTGAAACTTTTATTTTTATTTCATTTATTACATTACCATCCACAGGAAGTTAAATGAAATATTAAGCTATAATAATAATAATAATAATAAAGATAACACCATTATTATTAGTAGTAGTATTATTGTTGTTGTTAATATTAATGTAATTTAATATTAAATATTCTTCAGTTTTTTTTATAGTGATTTCATAATTTAAATTAAAGTTTAAATAATTTGGTGACTGGCTGCAGTTGAAGTCTCAGATAAGCCGAAAGGGATCGCTGTAGGCGCTGCTAAAGAGTGTGTGCACACACTCTGTCACGTGCTTCTTACGCTCTGAAACCCCTCCGGAGAGCAAAGAGTGATGACGGCGTTACACAGTGCGAGCACACTCAGACTTTAGACAGGAGAGTCACAGAAAGGAGAGGAGAAAAGGGAGAGAGAAGGTTGGACGCAGGAAGCGGCCTCTACATGACAGACTGATGAGATGAAACTGATATGATAGACCTGTTCAGAGAGTCCGCTTCAAATCGGAACTTTCTTTAAGAGTTTTCAAAAGTCTCTCTTTTTTTTTAAATATTTGTTATGTAAAATGCAACTTAATTAGTAAAGTAGGAGCATGTTTCTTTATTAATAGAAGCTCATTTTTTTTAGTGAACTGATTTTTAATTTTTTTTAATTTTATCGTATTTAGTAAGATGTTTGTTGTAAGAGTTGGAGAGTGTGTGTCATGTTGTCTCGATGCGTTTTGTTTCAGAGTCGGGTCCCTGGAGTAGGAGCCATAATTTGAAGACCCCACCGCCTTTAAAAGGAGCGGAGTTACAGCAGCTGCCACCGCCTCTCAGCACCGCGCAGATAAAGAAGGAGGTAAGTAGCGTTCCTTTTTTTTCTGATGCGTGAAAGTGGGATGTCATCTTGGGTTTTCATTGTTATTTTTTTTTTCGTTTTGACTTTTTCGCCATCCCTCCCTTCCCCACCCCCATTGACAGAATTACACCGCATTTTTATTTTCTTTGACGCATGAAAACTGCTTTTCTTGGCTAAGAAGAAGCGAGTGAAAGATAGTCCGTGCCACTAAAAATGCCTGAGGGAGCAACCGTAATCTAAATTGGATATATAGGCTATTATTACACAACATTATGCATTGTGGCGGACTAATTGCGTGGCTGGATGAAGTTAAACAGTCATTTATGTCGAGTGGTGGACAGGTTTCTGGAGCGCAAGGTCAGCTTGCGCTGCTCCCCAAAGCCTTAAGTGGTGTACAGGAAAAGGAAAAAAAATGCTTGAAGTATTCATGGGTTTTTTAACCATTCTAAATCTGTGTCCTAAACCGATTAGTTGACACCAATTTTTCTTTGATGTATTAGCTGAGGGCTTTTGCCACTTGGAATCCCATTGAAATTCAAAACAGTTTTCGCTCTGAATGCTTTAGGGAGATCTGCGGCAAATAATGGATGTAATTTATTTTTGACCTTGCGTTTTTTTTCCAAGGGTTATTAAATGATTAAACATACATGCACTCTGCATGCTGACTAAACCTGAATTAAGAAAATGTTAGCTTTTACTGTTCTCAATGTCGTTTTGGATGTTTAGATGCATTTTGTTTTTGCTTAAAAAGTGTTTTTCTTTTTTTACTTAACAAAACTGTAAATTTTTTGTATTTTTTAAAATTGTACTGACTGTGTTTTGTTTGAAATCCATTCAGATCCATGATGTGGACATCTTCTCAAGTCACCAAGCAATGAACACACAGTCCTTCAAGCTCCAAACACACTACAAACACACTTCATTTTCATTTACTTGACTTAATTGTCAGTAATTGCCTCCTTCCTCATTTTTGTGAATGCCTTTTATGAATGACCACTTTGTAATTATCAAATTGGTTTGTGTTCTGGAACAGAAAAAAACAAACAAACAAATGATCTGGAACCTGATGAGCTGTTATGAGTTTTAAGGGGAACAAGTTTGTTTTCTCTTTACTTCTTCAGTGACTTAAATGACGATGCATGGTGTGAGAGTGAGTGTGTGCTTCCTCTTGATGGGGTTTCTGTACCCATGCACATCCCACCCTCACTGCCCACAACCCCCCCGCCAAGCTGAATGGCAGACCTCTGGAATTGGCTAAGTGATGAAATGATGACCCCATTATGAGAAGTGATTCCAAAATGAGAAGTATCAGACAAAGACTGCACACCCCTCTCTGCCTCCCTCTCTCTCTCTGCCTCCCTCTCTCCCTCTCTTTCTCTCTCCCTCTCTCTCTCTTTCTCTCTATCTTTTTAGCTGCAGCACCGTCCTCCAGCAGCCTGCCAGCTGAGCAAATGATGATTGATTTGCCTGAGAAGGATCACAGGAAGCAACCATTGATTTCTTTCTCTTTTTTTTTCTGTTTTCTTCTTTTGGTGTTTTATTAGAAATATTTATTTACCCCTGTATCTGTGGGGTGTATCAAGATTCACTTCGTATGGCAGAAGCTATAAGTGGGATAATTCACACTTCTTCATCTGAAGACGGACGACCTGAAGTTCTGTATTCCTTCAGAAATGAGTCAGTAGAGCCACTGAGTAAATGAATATTGATTGAATAATGCCTGAGTGTGAATATGAGCTCTTGCAGTGACCCTTCCTTCAGTCTTAACTACAGACATCCTTAGTGATGTCAAAATTTTACAACAACATATCTTATGAAGGGACAGCTAAAAAAAGTCTTATATAGTACATTTATTTCGGAAATACATTTTAAAAAGTGAGCATTATATTATTCATATTCATTGTTATTCATTGGATATATTCCAGACAGTTAATTATGTTAACTTTGATAATTATACCTTGCAGCTAATAAAAACCTAAAATTAAATTTCTCCAAAAATTCATATTGGAAACACAAATTAAATGTAATTAATGTATTTTTTTCTTCACAATTCTCTCAAGGCATAGCTTGAGACAGACTTTCTTCTGTCACACTTTTTCCTTCCACTAAACTTTTCAATAATATGTTTGGATACAGCTAATTGTGAAGAACTACCCTCTTTAGAAATGGCTTGATGTAGATTATCTGTTTGTTGAGGGTGTCAGTGCTTATTTGCTACATACAGTATACATGTTAAGTTAGCTGAAGTCCTCTACAGGATTTTGTGTTCCATACCATACCTATAAAATAATATTTGTGTATTCATTTGTTTGTTTGTTGTGTAACAATATAATTGTCTGCAAGACTAAATTTTGGGGTTTTGCTGTAAGCTGTAATCATCAAAATGACCAGAATTGATTCAAATATATTAATTAGTGTTTATTTAATCTATATAATAACTGTTTACTTTTTAAAAATGTAATTACTGAGATAAATAACTTTTTAAAATATTTTATATACAAGCTTTGAGACACACCTGTACGCTACAGCTGGAAACCAAAGAAGAAGAAAAACATGAGCAGTTATTCCCCCTTCTCTCTGGTAGTACTTGTTTGTTTCAGCTTAATTGATCCAACCAGAAGTACATTTTGTTTTGAAGATGCCATCACGTAATAATCCCATTCTACCTTAAAGCTCATGAGATGCGCACGAAGGAGGAAAGTCTGCTGCTTCACAAAACGTAAGGCGATACAATGTGCAAATCCAATGAGTGCCAAAACACTGAAACCACAGTGTGGGAGCAGTGTCCCAGATATTTGCTCTGACTTAATCCAATTGAAATAGTATGAGTGAGTTGCAGGGGCTCCCAGGTCTGTTTCTTGCTTATGTATGTGATGCATAATAGAAGTTGACGAGGTTGGTGATAGATCACAGCCCAGGTAATGTAAACACATTAATCCCTCAGGGTTCATGTGCATGTTCTTTCTCTTGTTTGCTCTCTTCTATCTGCCTCTCCTTATACTGAGACCCAGACCCACCTCAACTCCAACCCACCCACCTCAGCCCTACCTCCACCTCCACTACCCCCTCCACACCCCCACTTACTCCCCAGTGTTCATCATCTTCCCTAAATGCGTTAGTGGAGCACAAACCAGAAGCAGCCTTAATCTGTCAACATGCCCTTTAATTGGAAGGAGAAAACAACATGTGCTCCTGGTTGTGCCATTCCTAAATGCACATGCCAAAGAAATACAGCGGTCACGGAAGAAGTGATCCCGGGAGAGTGGGGCATAATTAAAAGTATCTTTTAATAAGCTTGTAATGCTGAGCCTGACTCTTGTTGCCCTAAGCAGAGTGCAAAAATCTGTGGCTGGAGACGGACATGTGAAGGGGGCTTCTCTAAGGGAGCCTGTAAACGATACACTGCCTCCACCGTCATCAGACATGCTGTCTCCGCCTGAGTCACCGCGCTGAGGACAACAGCCACTTTCAGCCCCTGCTGCGGACACGTCGGCTCACCAGCTAACCGTGTTCCTTTGTTCTCCGAATGAGAGATTCTCCTCCCCAACACATCAGCTCTCCAACTCCCCGTCCCCCGTGTAGCTTTGCCAACTTCTGCTCTACCTCCAACTCACAACACCAGTGGGGAGTGAGAACTGGGATTAAGGGGTTGATTTTGGGCCTGCTACACTGTAATCAAATGAGACTGCTTAGGGGAGAGGAGAAGAAGGAGGAGGTGGAGTATTATGTTCTGTAACGCATTCCACTGCAGCTGTTTTTTTTTTTTGTTTTTGTCAGGGCAGACTTTGATGCCGTATCCCCTTACCTTTGTAGTCCCGGTAGCCATGTTTCATAAACACAGAATAGGAAACATCCTCGGCATTAGAAATGTAGATTGCCGCTTTCCTCTCCGCCACTCTGCATTCCGCACATGCCCGGTCGCATTCTCCATCTCCCAGCACCGGGGTATTAAGTTTCGTCTCCCCTGCCTCTGATACATTTAAACATCTCACAATCAGCCCCAGTGATTTAGAGTGTCATGTATAATCTGCGGCAACAACAATGCCAGCTTCACTTTATATCCTTGTAAGTGTTGTATTTTTTTCACTTTTTATTTTCTGTTTCAGGACAGCTGCACTTGCTAAAACACTTAATTCATGGAGGCCAAGAAGCTAGCATTAGAGCAATTTCGAATTTGTCTTCATGATTGAGGATATTATATTAATACCGAGCTGCTCATTCTGTAGAGTCCCCTCTTGCTTTGTATTATCACACAGGGAATTGTCTGGTCTCACTTCTCTTTGTAGTTAACTGAAACCCTCCATGGGATTGAGTGTAATTGTATTTCTAAATCTAACTCATTAAAAGCCAAACTCTTCAGTTCTCCTGCCCACATATCATATTTTTGTCTCACTGCAGTCTTTACGTTATTCCCTACTCTCATGAGAGTACTTTCACACATGATTTAATATTTAAATGTCAGTCCTGTGAATCATTTAAAATAATTCAATTATCCCCCACATGAGTTTTTTTTTTTTATGACAAGGTACAGAGTCCTCTTTTTTTTCTTCTTCTTTTTTACCCATCAGAAATGTTCTCCGTTGTCTTCTTCTGTTTTGTCCAACATCTGACACACTGCCCTCGGTGATTGAACCAGATGTGGAAATCCAAAGAGGAGATGCTCCCCCTAATACCTGACACCTGCTGCAGATTTGGAAGGGATTGCACTGCAGGTACTGCCTTACCTTTTCACCAATCCCTAAAAGTCCCTGAGGTATTTCCTTTCCTGTCCGGGGCTGTGTTTGTCTCTGCTCTGCTTTGCCACCCAGCTATCCTGCCTGTGTCAGTCGGCCCCTGTGTGTTGGGATTAGGGCGAGAGGGTGTTGAAATATGATGCCTACCATCCGTTAGATACATGCAGTTCTGATTTGTCCGGATATTTGTTTGGCCTAAAAGATTTCAGGAGGATTAATATGTTTCTCAGCGGTATCCCAGGCTTTCAGGGGTTTAAATAATACTTTGTTGGTGAGGTAGATTTGAAAATGTAATATAAAGGTACTCATTTTACATTTATTAATATCTTTAAACAGTGAACACAAGAAAAATTAAATATCATGTGTATTTCAATTTGATTGTACTAAACCAAGGTGCTGCTGTGAATATTTACCTATTTTCCCAACTGTGTGTAATTCTGTTGTACTTTTCTCCAGTTACACCAACACCCTGGGTCAGGAGATGATTTAAAACCAAATGTGTTGTTTTCTGGAGTTCCTTCTCATCTGCAGGCTGCATTGGGACAGAACAAAAAGCCAACATCAACACATAAAGGACATCAAATCCTGGCAAACCTGTGATATCTGAGCTAGGTGATCACAATGCACCTTCGTGTCATCTGACCCGGGAATGGGCAGGCATTATTTGGACCAAGTTGGAACATTATGCTCAAGAGCTGCAAAACAGACCAGATACAACTAGTGGTACAGCGCTGTGCATATTTTGTCATGTTATCACCAAAATTTAAATGTATTTCAAGAAAAATAATACATAATTTTTTTAATATTTCACTTAGACAAATCTAACACTTTTACCATATATTTGCATTTAGCTGCCTGAGTCAGCTCTTTGTAGAACCACATTTTGCTGCAATTTTCAGCGAAACTCTTTTGGAGAATGGCTCCACCAGCCCTCTTTATCAACAGAAAGCAATTTTTGCCAATTTCTCTTTGTAGTTTAATCACGCTCATTTTGGAGCATCAGCCATTTTGATGCCACAAACACTGCCAATTTACTTTTGAGCTGGAATTTGGCTAGAACATGCAAAACCTGAATGCATTTGATTTAAACTATTTATTTGTAGGTCTAGCTGTATCTTAGGGGTCATAATCTATTTGGAAAGTTAACCTCACCCCAGCCTGAAGCCATTATGGGGTAGGGTGTGTGTGGTGTTAGTTTTGTTCCACACGAGTTATGTACGCAGGTCAAAAATTAATAATGTTGGTTTTGTCTGACCAAAGAACCTTCTATTGAAAGTCTGGTACATGACTTCATACAGGGTTCTTTCCACAAAGGGTTTCTTTTTGTTATTCCTTGTTAGTGTCTGTACTTTTCAAGCATACAACTAATAGTTTCCCTGTCAGTGGATTATCCCTCTTGAGTTGTTGATCTCTGTTACTCATCCAGAGAGACCATAAACCTTTTGCTGCTTTTCTGATTAAAGTTCCCCTTGCCAGGGCTTTTAAATTTAGGAGTATGGCCATCTTTTGTTGGGAAAACAGTTATGCCGCACTCTCTGAGATTTCCCAGATCTTGGGAAATTGTTTTATTTCATAATCTTGCTGTAAGCTTCTCCCTTTTAGCTGACCCTTTAAATGTTGGGTAATCAAATTAAAAAAGACTGAATGCAAATGCATGCCACACTCTTTTGATTTTCACTTGGAAAACAATAAGAAAGCACAAAAATCCTATGTTGTTTCCTTGTATTGTGTGTTGATCTTTCACATAAACATAAAAAAATATTAATTCTTTTTGTAAAGTGCAAAAATGTACAAATAACTTTTGCAAGACTCCAAAACTCTATTGAGCACCACATTTTGAATCATTTTAGACAAAAACAAAAAATCTGGAACTGTAGTATAATATTATAACTTAAAACATAATTAACATAGATTAAATGTTGAAGGCACAACATAATAATGTATAAATTTCTGCCTGATAAGAGAGATATATTTTGCATCAGCGAAGCACATTCAAGTTCTCACTCACTGAGCTTTCCAAGCACACTGTTTATGTTGACACATGCAACTCTCTTCCTGATGCAAATTCAATCTAAACATTAAGTAGAGGTAAGGCAAGCGTGGCCCATAAAGGCTGAGAGCTCCAAACACTTTGAACAGACAACTATCACTAATCACTCCCAGAGCAGTGCGGCGTGTAATTACTCTGCCAAACGTTTGCCTTTCACAGCTTAGCACCGGGAGCCCTGACCCCGTCTTTCCTCACCGCCGTGCATGTGGAAGCCTTGTGCCCCCTCCGCACACCCACCTCATCCCCTCCACCCCTTTTCTCCCTTCACTAAAAGAGAAGGCAAGCTGAGCCTGCCTCTCAGTATTTTGAGGAAGAGTGGTGGAGGAAGGAGAAAGGGAGAAACACTGGGAGGGAGAGGGCCCGAGGTTGGTGCTTCCGGCTTTGTGGGAGCCCGTTTAAATGGGCTTTGAAACCCAAGCCATCCGGAGATCAGAAATAGCCTTATTGACTGCGAGGGCCCAGAAGTTACTGAGCACGCAGTGTTCTAAGAGTTCACCCTTCCTGGCTGCTCCAAATGGCAGGAGGGGGCATGCAAGCCAACCAAAGTCTCAGGACATTAATTTTTATATCAGGAGAAAAATTGTATTTTTCTTGCTAATTTTAAATGACACAAGGTTGTACTTTACTGATTTTCTTGCACCCTCCCCTCTCCCCCCGCCTCTGCCTTATTTATTGATATTAGTTATGTGGCTGTCATTCTGCAATGTGATCTGTCCTTTCTCTGGGTGAATCCTGATAAGATGACACAATGCAAATATGAAGCAGGAGCGGGGCTGCCTTGGCAAGCAGGTATTGCATGTGCAGGGGCTGGCATCCCCATAATGACTATTAGGTGAATTTCACAGCCTGCTTCTGATGTCTAGCATTGACAGGGGGCCTTTAGAAAAGGATGGACAAGCCACTGCCCAGCCATAAACCCCCAGACACACACAGGCACATAAATACATACACCCAGAGGAATAAACAGACAGAACAATATCTATGGATTCTAATGTGCCTCCTGAGTAAAATTTTACTCAGTAGTAAGTACCTCCTGAGTAAACTTTTTCCTGTAATTTCTTGCTTCTTTGAATATATTTTTGTCATCTTTATATGTTTTTATCCAGGCTGTTGAGACACAAAATGAAACTAACCACATCGGAATGACAGATTTGGAGATGTTTATAGATTTATGGCATTTCTTTATTTTGATGTTCTCATTCCTGTGCTGTGGAATAAGCCAGTACTGCTGTACAAGTTCAGTTTGACTTGCAGCCTTTTACAGAGCTCTCTATGTCGCAGACTGATCTTGTAAAGGCTTTTCAGCGAGCGCCATTTTATCTTTGATGTAGTAATTTCACTTCATCAGTCAGTTGTGACTAAAAATACATCGGGGATTAGCTTCATGGCCAGTCTATCTCACACTGCTTTGATAACATAATGGGGTCTGCCTGCTCGTGGTTACAATCATCTGATATGTAGGTTCATAACATTCAAAACTGCACTTATAACACTGCGACCTTTTTGAAAAAGAATAATAGAGGGTGATCTTTTTTTAAATGCTGGTGAAAATGATGTGTCTCCCTATTTTTAATTCCTTTGTAGGAGCATTTTGCAAAGATGAAAACAGCACCCGCCCCCCCCCCCCGCCCCCAACTCCTTTCCCCTCTTCAGTTTCTATTCTACACAAATTAGCTATGGTCCTGGAGGGCAAAATGACAAGAGGTTACTGGAAGACTATGTGTTTAATTAATTGAAAAATGCTTAAATTGCTTTTACAGTTGTTATGTGGAGTGAAAAAAGGGAATCCGTGTTGCCAGTACTCACCCATAATTAGCACCCGCGGGAATTAAATATTTAGCATTAGCTGTGTTGCGGCACTTAGGACACAAATTTCTATTTTAACTATGAAAGCAAAGCTGTCTTAAGTGCATGAGTCTGTGTGGACAGCTGTGCAAATGGGAACAGCACAGGATATTTCAGTGAAACACCCCAGTGGCATTCTGGGTCCTTCCACATCACTTGTGTAAGAGATATGGCAGTTGTATTCCCAGGGGTTAGGCATTACTCAAAGTATTTAGTTTTCTAATTAGGCTGAGGGCCTTCGTCCATGCCCACCACCATCATAGGAGCCAATGAGAGTTTGCTCTCAGAAGTGCCAAATGCTCTATCTAAGAAGGAGGAAAAAGAGAAAAAAGAAAATCGAGAGCAACAGGAAGCATGTGCGAATTTGTGTGAAACAGCAATGCACACGTGGTTTGAGGGAGAAATAAGAAGACCAGGAGGAAAGCCTTTGTTTATTCCAACTTTAATTACACTTTGGCTTTAATGACTCTACTGGTGTGTTTGAGGCTGCCGAGGGAGAAGCTGTGGAGCCTTAATGATCTGTAGAAGTGGATGTCAGCCGACCCGTTGGAGACTTAAAGCCCATTTTTTTGAAAATCCCTGTTGGTTTGGGCCTAGAGGCGACATGACAAATGGAGTTCATGCTAAGCCACACCAGACTAGACTCAGAGAGTGTTTCAGTGTCTGCTTAGCTGGTTTCATACAAGGACTGGGCTGTTTGGAGGCATCAGCAGCTGACACCAGCAACTGTTAGACGTCTCATTGTGCATCTGTGTTTTTGCACTAATGAGAAGTATTAAGGGTTATTCCAGCTTCATGGCACTTTGATCTTTGTATGCAGAAGATTTTGGATGTTAGAAGTGTAAAAAGTGCTTTAAGTTGAGAATGAGAACTTGGCCCAAATATAATACGCACTAAGTGGGGAACACATCACTACTTTTCAGAGTTTAGTTACTGTAACACACACCAGTATTTTGGGTTAAACAATTGAACCACTGATTTTTTTTTAATAGATACATATGAAATAATGTTCAATTCAATACAGTTTATTTATGCAAGCACCTCACAACAGATGTCATCTCAAGGCACTTTGCAAAAAGCTAATTTCAATTCAATATTCCAATTAATCCCAGTTACTAAGCTCATTTCGATATTCAAATTAGCTAAAACATTTTTACATTTAAGGAAACCTAGAAGATTGCATCAAGTCACTGACTTGCAGCATTCACTCCTTGATGAGAATGTAGCAACAGTAGACAATCGTTTGCATTGTGCCATTGACAATCCCTCATACCAAGAAAGCATGCAAAAATTCCACTTTGACAGGAAGAAACCTTTATTTCCAAATTAGCAGAGTAAGATCTTTAACATGAGAGACATTTTGAAAGATATTCAGACAAAACTCTTTTCTTGAGTTATTATTTTAAAGATACAGAAAGGTCGTCTTTGTACGACAAGAGGCTACATCCAAAGGTCCATCAAGGAAACTTTTAAGGGCATTGGAGAACGTTGAACACAAAGATCAGATCTGTACGTTCAAGAACAATTTATCACCAGGAACTAGTATGCAAAAATCTGAATGATCAAGCACTCTGTAGCTTCTGTTGCTCCCAGATAAATATGGATTAGAGTGTTAAGAAAAAAGGCAGACAATTGCAGCAGACTGAATCACAGAATCATGTTCAATTAACACAACAGTACTTGTAACCCTCTGAGAAGCTGTCTTATTTGTTTTGACACACAGCCGTCTAAAAATTCTACCATCCCAGCTTCGGCACACAACGTTAAAAGCCCTTGTTCTGTAAAACAAATTCTGTGGATTATTCAAAGCTTTAAGAATTAGGATGGAAAAATCCATGCGTAAAATTACCGTCCATTCAACTTCAGGCAATATTTTCCTCTAGAGAAAAATATGTTAATTGGTCTTTCTAAAGAAGCTCAATCCTCGGGTTATTTAATTTCCCTGAAAGCTTTAGCTGTGATGAATTTACAAGCAATATGGTTGTACAACTCCTTGCACCAGTACGATGGTCAACAGGGGTGAAAAATGAGTTAAGGGGAGAATTGAAAAAGAAAGAAAGATGTCGTCAAGTGGATAAATATCTACAGCAACTGGAGGACAAGCTGAAGGGAACAGACATTTAGCAAGATGTCAAAGCATCCAAAAAGTCATGAAAGACATTGTCTGCCGCAGTTCTCTACAAACTGAAATGTGCTCGATCTGCCAAAGAGTCATCGTTGTCATGACTGTTGTGTCGTCTAATTGCTTCCGTCTGCTTTTCCCAGAGGCTGCGTGCAGCTCTGTCACGGGTCCTTAGTGCTCCAGTAGCTTGGTCAAAAAGATGTCTTGGCAGAGTCCCAGGGTGGATGCTTCGCCCACGCACACTGCCCTCGCCAGCTCCCAGAAGCCTTTGTGGTGAACCACTGACCGTGCTGTTCCCTATTTTCCTCCAACCCAGCAAATAATGTGTCAGAAAAAGATTATTGATAGCCCATAAAAGAGGAACCGAAATGTTGTTGCCTCTCTCCTCCAACTTTAAAGAACAATACAAGTGCTAAACCATCAGTTTGAATTCTGCAGTGCGCCTGAAAGAGCACAGGATTTCTTTTTTCCTCCTTGTTGTTCAGTTCTGATGAGAAGGGCTTAAACTGGAACACAAACAGTCAAAAAAAGCTACTACATGCAAAAAATGGTGCTTCATTTTTCTGTACATCTGAAAACCTTGTAGTGATGTTTACACTCTTGTTTTCTTTTATCAAAAACAGAATGCAATTCCACAAAAGGAACATTTCTTCTTTTCTCTGTGGAAACATTTCCATTTAGCCCAGTTTAACAGTCACAGGTGCAGTTGCTGCACATCTGCTCTAAACATGAGTTAATTCTCAGATACATAAGAAAAGTCACTGTGTTTACAGAATTAACGCCCCCCTCTATCCACCTCACAACAGCTGCCCGTTGCACTTAGCTTATTGAGACTCTAGGTTCCTTCCCAGCATCAGACTTCACATCCAAACAGTTTTATTTCTGTTTTATTTTCTTTTTTTGTGAGAAATGCGCTTATTTTATTCAGCATTGGACTTTTAATAGTCACTTTGCAAATTTGTTGCCAATCTATACTTAGACTTATAGTTCCAGTCAGAAGTTTAGTCATCATCAGCATCAATGTCGTATTAATTCAATTATTATATTGATTTTTTTTCTACATTGTTTCAAGGTGGAATGGTTTAACAGTATGCAAATTTAATGTTGACGAAATCAAAAAACAAGAAGGTGCACAAGTTTGAATTTGTTGGCAAAATTTGTAGAATTTACATTGGAAGGTTTCTTAACACAGACCTACAGTCTGAGCTCATTCCAAAAAAAACCCCCTCAATATCCATCTGCTTTATTTATTTAACACTCCTTTTAAGGTGTGTTTGGCCTCGTCGTCCTGTTCAAACAGCTGGCTGTGTCCAGATTTCATCCCTCTTACCTTTGATTTGAGGCAAACTTGAAGAATTTGCAGATTCACATCATTTGAATTATTTTGTGCAATGGACCAATGCCAGTGGTAGCAAAACAGATCCCCAGCATGATGCTACCACTACAGTTCTCCACAGTGTGAAACTGTAAAAGCGCAGTATACAGTCTACAGTTTCAAATATCCCCTGGTCCTTGAACATGTCACACTGTGCGAGGACTGTATTATAACATCCTGTTAATAAGCAATGTCACACCATACGATGGAATATGCCAGAATATGCAATCTGTTGCTACTGCAAAAGCCTGTCAGACAGAGATATTAATTTAACAGTGATTTGGCAGCCAATTATAGGTGTTAACACTTATTATTAGAGTTAACTCTGAGAAGAGGAAGGAGGGGATGAGGAACAGGATACAGCAGTAAAAATGATCACTGAATGACCACAGATTGCCCAAGAAGGGAGACTTTTTTATGATTTCTTCACAGCAAAATATGGCCAGTAATATAATGATCCCAGCCTCACCTTAACTCTTCCATGTATACTTCTTGTCACTGATGCAAAATAGGTCAATCTGTGTTTCTGAATATAATACTTCTCTCCAGAAATTATTTGGCTTGCTCATATGCAGTTTAAGTTTCTGTCCATCTTTAGAGTCTTTTAGAGTCCTGGCACAATGGACAAAAGAATGGTGGGTCTGGTTGCCTTGCTACATCTGTCTTTTTGGTAAAAACAGCAGTGGTTCTTGCATGAATGCTGCCGTGAGCAAGTCCCTCCTTCTGCTATCTTCTAACCAATAAAAATGCAGGAACTATTCTAAATTCTGGGGCAGGTCAAAATGTAATACAATCCTGCACAAAGCATGTAAAATAATCTCCATGTTCCAAACCACAAACAGTGGCTGCCATCTCCCAATTAACTGCATATGAGAGGAATATTTTATTTTTTTTTTCAAAATGCAACTGACAGGTAAATATATTTTTTTATCAAGTACCTCTGCAATATCCCCTCACCCCACAACCTGTTCTAATGCCTTTCTTGGAAACGGCCCATATGGCCTAACCCTAACCCTAAACAAAAAGAAGGAAAATGAAGTTTTTTGGTTTTTTTTTGCATTATTCAGTATATTGACCTAATGACAAATCCTGATTGAAACAGCTAAGAGGACAGGCCACAACAACTACTTCAGACTAAAATGGAGAGCAAATCTAGAGAAATTACAGAGAACTGCAATATGATAAACTAACCTTACCCCCCCCTATAATTACAGAAAATGGAAGGCACCAAAGGAAAATATAAATAAGTAAATGGGTCTTCTGCATCCTTTGACCTTTATGTACAAAATTTAATTTAATATTTCTAAGTATCGGCACCAAACATAAACTTCTTGTCATATGTACAAAACTTGGTCTGATACAAAACTAACATTACACATCAGTCAGAGAATACCACCATGTAGTGGTGGCAGCATCGTGCTGTGGGGACGCTTTTCTTGAGGGATGGGAAAGCTGACTAGAATATAAGCTAAACACAGGACATTCCTGGAAGAAAACAAACCTGATAGATGATGCAAGAGGTTTGCTCCACCTTCCATCAGGACAACACATGAATACACCTAAACATACACCCAAAGCTGGCTAGTTAAAGAGCTGTATATAAACTACTGGACCGGACAAAAAAAAGAGGGTTATAAACGTCACTTTTGATGTTAAATAGACAAACATAAATCCATTTCTTTTGTTATACTGTGACTCAGATATATTAGGTTCTTGGTCAAATCCACGTGTCTGTAACTACCATGGAGTCAGTCGTAAGCAGAGTGCCATAATAGGAATAATGGCCCTTTGATTTTTGCTTTTCTTATTGGAACACCTGTCACTTTTTTGGCAAGGGCACATCACAGCACCAGGCCTTCGTTGGTAGCACTGGGGGGAGGAGTGTTTGTGTGGGTGTACGAGAGAGTGGAAGATGAAACGGCAGCCGAGGAGGCAGTGATCACACAGGCGGAGGGGGTGAGTGACAGACAATACCTGCTGTAAAATTCCCTCACATCTCCCTTATCTGTATTCATAGATCTCGGCTTCTACGAACGGCAAACTGTAGCCCACACCAGCGGGCTCCTTTGGCGCAACACACCTCTTAGTTTGACTCTTGCAACTTACTACACAGACCGTCCTTTTTCCCCTCTTATTTCTTGAAATATTTGCCATCGTTTCTTCTTTGACTCTGTCTAGATCAAGTGTGTGATCAGAAACTGAAAGCACATAGGATCTTCTCTCAGAAATCTACACTCTTATTATCTTTCTTCAAACATAGGTCCCCCCTTGTTTAAAAAGTATTCAGCATTAAGCCAAGTTATTGTATTTTATTTATATTTTTCTGTCTACATGCCACACCCACAGCACACCTTCTAGTAAATCCCTTTGATTTTTTTCCATCTTCTTTATCCTCAGTGAAAGTTATGATATGTGTTCTTAGGAGTGATTAGCTTGATCAGAGCCCATCTTTTCTGTGCTGTTACACCCGCCCTCTTGCACCCCTACTCCTGAACACCCCATCCACCCCAACCCACATCCTGATGACTGATTCCAGGCCTAAAACTTCCTGAAACCTAAGCCATGTTTCAAGAAGAAACACACACACTCCAAGGACACCACAACACAGCGGCTGTTCAAACCGGATTAGGTTTGTTGTGTCAGATCGCGGTTTCAGGTTTGACTTGAGTAATGTGTCGTTTAATTTCTTCGGGAATTGTTTTGACAAAACAAGTTAGCGTAAAGTCGGAAATGTCGTCTAAGACAAAAAGGGTGTGTGTAGCGTGTATGTTTTGTTTTGCGTGTGTGTTTGTTTGTTTTCTTTTTTTCTTTACGCTCATGTGAAGCATGTGTCAGTCATCAGTGGAGTGTTACAGTGGAAGTGACATCAGAACCCTGGAGGGCCTGTACTGTGAGAGAGGCTTTTTGATATGATTTCTGAGAACAGAGACTTTAGCAAAAAGAAAAGAGTTTCTTGTGTCTCTGTTGTTGGGAGGGGGGGAAAGTCTTTCTATAAAAAGGGTGCAGATAAACTGGAAGGTGTTCTGCCACACTTTTACTCAATCTTTAAACTGTTGACTGAGGTAAGCGCCATAATTGTGTTCCTAAATCACACATTTCCAGTGACAAGGGTAATTATTATGACGTTAGTACACAGACATAGAGATATGTTTGTCAGCTGTGATTACAATTACAGTCATTCTATCATAGTGAAGGCGAACTGTACTGTTTTTTGTTGGCCTGCATGTTGAAACCAATTTCCTGTCTTGATTTGCATTTTTCTAGGTTTTTACAGGGTAGCTTCAGTGCTGTGAAAAATATATTTGCCCCCTCAAAACCTTCTGTCTGTCACACTTACATGTTTCACACGATCTAAAAAATGTTTATAGCAAACAATAATTACCAGAGTTATTGCAATGAGGTGGTTTTCCAAGAAAAATCAAGCATTTGCTTTGACTGACCACTCAAGAACAGTGCATTTCAAATTGTCTTGTATCGATTCAAGTTCCGACTTTGACTAGGGCACTCTAAAACCTTTGTTTTGAATGTTTTTATTCAAGACTTTCAGAGGTGGAGGTCATAATGTGCTGTTTGTAATTTTCCTGATGGATAACACAAATGTCAGGTTACAGACGACTTGAAGTTCATGCTCTGGATTCCCTAGAAGGAAGTAGAGCTCATTGTTCCATCGGTCACGGAGGTCTTCAGCCCTAGAACATTACACTACCTGCACTGCTACCATCACACCCTCTTTTATTCTTCCAAAAGTTTTAGGGATCAACAAAATGTTCATGAGACATGAACTTGTTTTCTTTTTGTCAGTGGCCTTGGAAATCTCATGTGGATTGCATTTTTGCAATGTGTGTTTTTTATAGTTATTTCATAAACACTGACATTAACTGAGGCAAGTGAGTGAGTCCTCTACTTTACAATTGTTCCACATTATTTTCTGTTTGTGGATAATTGCTCTCATTGTGGTTCGCTGGAGTCCCAAAGTCTTAAAAAACAGCTTTTCCCAGACCGTTAGACCCTAATTACTTTGTTTCTCATCTGTCCTTGGATTTATTTGGATTGGAGCATGATGTGTTGATTTTCATTTCCATGGCCCATTGCGTATGGTCAGGCAGCTTCTATTTAAGTAATTTCTTGATTCTTCAAGCCTGGCAATAATCAGGCCTGGGTGTGGCTATTAAAATTCAACAAGAAAAGTAGATAACCATAGTTAATTTATGATTTAGTAAGGGAGAAATTCTTCTTTCACATGGAGGAAGTGGTATGGAAAGCTTCTTTCATTTGACAAAGAAAATTGTCATTACAGAGCCTTTTGTATTTCCTAACGTTATCTTAGCCTAATGTTAAAAATGATTTTGATGTGAAACATGTAAGTGAAGCAAAAAGCAAAAACAGAAGATATCTGTAAGGGGAAAATACTTTTTCATGGCATTATAGTATCACTGAGAGGAGAGAGTAACTAGTACTTGTAGCGCTATCTCATCTCTGACCAGCAGTGCAAAGTCGGGAAGAAGCTGATCTTTATCCTGGCTTGTCTCAGGCTGGAGGTGATGATGCCCACTGCAGCAAGAGATTGATGGGGGGCCTGCACAAACGGCAAGAAAGAGCTCTGGCCTTTGAAGTCGTCAACATGGAGGGAAATTGATATATCAGTTTAAGCCCTGGACCCTATTAAAGGAGTCCCCGTCAGGTTAATGTGATAGCCTCGATGTTACCCCAAGACCCATTCGGGTCAGCCCTAATTCCTGCCCCTGCTCTCAGCAATCTCATTTTAGTTTCTCATCAGCAATGTTCTTCCCATCAGAGGAGCTCTGCTGGGGAGTACATCACAGAGTCAACGACTGTGCCATTTCTCTCCCGGAGTGATTTAAGCCAACAGCCAGAGCGTTAATCACCAGCCAGAAATTCCCATGGTTATTTGTACAGGCTGGACAGTCTTTAAAGTGGCCTCTGTGGTGATACACTCATCCCTTGACAGCACTCTTGAATTCCCTGCTCTTCTTTTTTTGTTCCTCTTCCTCCAACTCAGTGCTTTTTGAGGTCTCAGCCAATGGGTCCCCATGGCCAGCCGATGAAGCAGGGCTCCCAGGTCTGCAGAGGTGAGCTCTGTGATCATTCATTTTTAATTACATGCAATAATACATTTACATTAAAAATGTAGAAAAGTGTCTTTTTAATTCAGACACGTTGTATTTATTATTTAATCTTGGTCTTGGAGGTCAGATCACAAGCAGTTCTCTGTCCATCATTTTTGGGTCGCTGTACGCACTTTGGTCAGTCAGACATTCCCCAGATTTTAAATGTGCTTCTTTATTCACTTTGATATTCTTCTCCTGTCATAAGTCATGTTGTGAGCCTGATTAAACAACTTCAAAAGGAACTTTCATTTCTCCAGAATTATACTTAAAGTTAGGATCAAAGATGAAAGAAATCAGTAATTCGATGAATATAGGTGTATATAAAAGGAAATAAATATATAATTGAAAAGTTGCTTTATTTATGTTATGCAATTCAATTTATTCATAAATACAGTAGATCCATTAGACACAGTGATACAGTTTCATTGTTTAGCTTTAGCGATAGTGGCTTATAGCTCATAAAATCCAAAATGCAGTTTCTCAGAAGTTTGAATATTACATAAAACCAAAGAAAGAAAAATCATACAATGAATATTATGTTAATATTATGATATATTATATCCATGTATAATCAAGAATCTTGTGTCCAGCCAGTGACACACCCTACAAGTGGAGAGTAAGCCCAAAAAAGATCACTTCTAATAAAGCTGTCTTTTCATGGAGTATTGTATCCAAGCAGATTATAAAAAATTATAAAAGGTTTTTATTTTAAAAAAGATGTTCAAGCAACAGGGATAACGGCAGCCTTGATAAGATTAGGAAGCAAAGTCTATTCAACAGTTTGGAGGAGATTCACAAGATGTGGACTCATGTTTCAGGTCAGTGTTTCATATGCCACCACACAGACATACCAGGACATGTGCTATGACTCACCACAATTATGTTAAGTTATTTCTGAACCAGATACAACATCGGAGATGTTTTACTTGGGCAAAGGAGAAAAAGGACTGGACTTTTGCTCAGTGGTCCAATGTCCTTTTTTCATATCAGAACAATTTGAATTTCCTTCAGAAAATTGGGGTCCCATTGTCTTACAGAAGAGTGGAGATATGTGGAATATAGGTTGCACGTGGTTTAGTGTGAGGCTTCCAGAGTCAATGATTTGGGGCAAATAGCATCTGTTGGTGTTGATCCAGTGTCTTTTATCAAGTCCAATGTCAGCGCAGCAGGGCACTTCATCCTTTCTTCTGCTGACAAGCTTTGTTGAGATACTGATTTCAATTTTCAGCAGGACTTGTCAAAAGAGATAAACTTGTCAATGACATTCTGTATTACTGATTTGCACCTGTAGAAATATAAAATGTACACAAAGTGATAACAGCTTAAATATGACAACAATCTGAAAGGGTTCACTCCTCTGTGAAAATGCTTCCACCTGTGTCTCATAAATAGGGTGTACTTTGGTATCGCACTTTTTTTTTTGTTTTTGGCACCTTTGCTGAAGGTCTAAAAATCCACGTGCTTCTTGGAATGAAGGAAGAAAGGAAGGAAGGGAAGAAGGAAGGAAAATACTCTCACCCATGAATTTGTTTATGACACCATCCTTTTAGATGTACGCGCCCATGCATATTTTGTCTCCTCTGAGTCGAGAGTGTTGAGATTAATCCCATGTTGTTCCTATTATTGGCCTCTCCTGAGACGTTATGATTTGAATGTCTGTCTAAGCGCCATCGGATCCATCAATTGGATTCAAAGAAATGTTATCCAATACTCTCTCCAACCCAGCAGATGTTGAGGTTTTTGTAAGTCGAATTCCTTTATTATGTTAATGCCACTGTTTTGTCACACGCACCATTTCCATTTGACTAGGGTGGAAAAATCATCAGATGGATTTGGCTCCCTCAATAAGTGATGTTTGACATTCAATGAGATGGGAAACATGAAAAACAAATTTCAATGGCGAGTGGCATCTGACAATCACAACAAGACAGCCCTTTGAACGAACAGGAGATCACAATATAATTGCGGCAGCATGTTGTGATTTTAAGACATTTGCTTGTATAAATTTCGCATTGATTAAGTTGTTTTGAAATATTCTGAATTCAAACGATTCACATATTTTTAGAGACAGTGCCAGCTTTTTATACTTTCAGCTTTACTTTTACTGGTGATAAAAGCAGAGAACAAACATGGAACCATATGGACGTGCGGCTTTGAAGAGTCATGGGTGCACATTCCTCTGTTGTTCAGTGTTTAAACGCAAATATCCGTTCCAACACACATGCTCCCATATTTCACCAGGCCCTTTGTTGGCTCTTTTCCAGCTGTTAAAAATTAAATTGTGATGGACGTAAAGTTTACAGCAAATGATTTGAGGAGATCATAACCTAAATGACTTTTACATGTTATATTTTAGGTTGCATCCTGTCTGTGTTTGTCTGTCGGAGGGAGACTCAGTGAAAATGTGCGAACTTGTGTATTCACATGTACCGGTTCTCCACATGTCTGCATATCTGTAGAGCTGTGCGTGTTAGTCGTGAGCTCAGAGGAACGGCGTGGGTCTGCATGAGGGAGTGCGGTTGCAGAGGGCTCCTCTGATAGGCCAGATCTAGGGTGCACTGAAGCCTTTCGCATATATATGGAATTTTTGAATATCTAAACCATTATTTAGCATCCAAATCAGTTCTGCTTGTCTGACTGATGGACAATTTCACTGTGACCCCAGTCTCTTTGCATGTGACCTATACTGTCGGGATTCTTGCATATTGTTTGGATGTTCACGTCGACTCCTCTGCCGATTTTCTTCCCCCTCTCTTTGATCCTTTTAGTGTGTTCTTTGTGTAGGAATTCATGAAAAATTCATAACTGGACTGTGGCTTTTCCATATCTTTATGTACAATTATTGGCAGCCGTCCTGTTATGTCGAGCCATCTTAATAGTAGGTATTGGGCTCGGTTAAGTGTGACTTCAGATTTTTCTGACAGTTAAGCGGGTCTATGTTATGAATTGATAAGGTGGGGTATTATATTTGCAGATTTCACATTGTGCTTGCCTTCTTAGCTTACCATTAATATTGATGACCTCAAGTAGTGCTTCTTCCATAAAAAATATATTGAATTTAATATTATTATTATTATTATTATTACTCTTATCATTAGTATATTATTATTTATTATTATCATTATTGGTGCTGAGGCCATGCTTCAGTCTACATCATCTTCGCCTGTATCGTTACTGTGATAGAGTCCTGATTTGGCCTGTGCAGTTGTGTCGATAATGCTAACAGGGTTAATAGTATGTTCCTCTCCATCATGAGCAGTGTTATTGGCAGCAGGAGTAATTGGACAGAGGATGTCATTATCATGGCCCTGTGTGCAGCCAAGGATTTGCAGGAGCACAGGGGCCTGCCGTGTGGCCCTTGCCAAACTCGCTGATGTCCTTGGGAGCTTCACATGTAAATACCGTCTATTCTCCAAGCTTTTAATAAATGTTTCGGGAGGTTTATTAATGTGCAAATGGGTAAGAGTGCAGCTCACACTCGACCCCCCCACCCCTCCACCCCATTCCCCACCCTCAGCCCCGGCACAGCGTGTGCGCAGAGGCACAGAGCTGTTTAAGGAGAAGAGATTCGCAAATCAGCCGCCGTGGAGCTAAGCCTGTGGCTCCCTCCACCAGGGAGCCACTAGGAGTATTTAATTCTGGCTCTTCCCCTCTTTTTTCCCTGCATCCATGGAGAAGACCTGGGTGTGTGTGCGTGTGTATGCGTGTGTTCATGGGAGTCCATTACCTGCCAACAGTCCCTATGTTTACTTATTTGTACCATTTTCCAATAAGCTCTCCTGGTGCCTCTTTAGCCAGTGAATAGCAGAGGCTGCACAAGTGAAATGGGGAGAGAGATGTGAGAGGCTGGTATCGTGCATGGAGTTCCTGCACTCGCAGGGGCATACAAATGGGCAAATCTAAGGATAAAGGCTCCCAGGATCCAGCTATAGTTATATGAATGCAAATAGGATTAAAGTGCCAGCTTTAGAGGCTGATATACAATTCACAGTTTTTATAGAAGCCAGACTGCAGTCAGTCAAAGCCCATACATTATTCTGAATGTGAGGATGTGTTTATGACTTTCCTGGCCCACTACAACCTATATGTCCCCTCCAACACGCACATACGTAGTAGAGCTGCTGAGAGGATTCAGTGCATTAGCTCACTACAATAATCAACTGGCATCAAATTTTTTGTAAATATATAATTATTTTTCAATTAATTATTTTTTAATTGTCATTAAAATGCTATAATTCCTGTTCTATAAATATTTAGGTGTGTGGAAAAACTTCTGTCAGTATTCTGAAAGATTATATTGCTTGGCTCCATCTGCCCTACAGTTTCAAAACAAAAATCTTTAATAAAGGATCTGAACTGCTGTCATTGAAGCCAATTTATATGATTTTTGCAAAATTGACTAAGACTGAAGTTGTCTAAAGTACAAGTACAGTATACCTGGAGTTACGGGACACGAAAATTGTTCGGATGTTCATTAAGGTTTCATTTCATATTTTAAAGGTTAAACTGTAAAAATCTTTAAGAGAAAATTAATATATCAGGTTTTGTGGATACAAACAGCTTATGTCAGTTTTAAATTAAGCAATAAATTAAATGACAAAGAAAAATCCCTTAGTGGTCATGCCTCCTTATTATCTTTGTCTTTATAACTCTGACAGATTTAGATTTAAAGTAATATTTTTATCTTATCAACATCCTTCTTCTTCCAGGAAGTACAGTAGTAATATTGTTTGCAGTTTCCCAGTCAGAGCTCTGACCTTAAACTGATGGAGAAAATGTGGAGGTAGCAAAAGATTGGATGATAACAGGAAGGTTTTTTTAAACTGTCCTTTTTCTTTCAATTTCCAAAGATAAATTGCTGGAACAAGCAAAAAATTGGTCAGTAATTGTTTCATGAGTTTGAACTCCTTTTATTTTGTTTTATTATCTTTTGAGAGATGCCTGTCTCACTTCCATTCACAAAAAAATAAAAATATCTCTGTCATATTCAAATATGAATAATTTTGGGCTTAACTTTACACAAAGTTTCACTTGTTTTATTTCTTTGGTCCCCTCTCAAAATGACTCCATGGTTACCAACCATGAAGGACCATCTCTGTCTTCAGTATTTGCTTTCTCAGTTTTTAGGTGTTTCTCAGTCAATATTAGTTTTGTCTTTGTCTGGGGGATAAATGACTGGCTTGATGTAATCTGCATTTGCTTGTAGATGCCTAAGAGAGGGAACAACTAAGAGCTTTTATTCAGGTTTAGACAGCACTCTAACACTTTTTTCTCCCTTCCCCTCCGTATCTTTGAGTCTCTCTCTTTCTCTCTTTTATAGCTGCTTAATTTAACAAGCATTTAAACAAACTGATCTTAAAAACAAAAAAAAAGAAGAAGAAGAATGTGTTTTGAGCTCCAGCTCGTTTTCATGTAACAGTTATTGAGTGCAGTCAGCTCCACTGTGTCCATAACCTTTCAGTGACTGTTGATTGCAGTAAAAATTATTTGATGTTTAGCTGCCGTTTTTCATGTTGGGGAAACAAATAACAAGGGGCACTCCGCACCATATACTTTCATTCATTAGGTTCTCTTTGGAAACTTAGCCTCCTCCCTCCTCCCCCTTCTCTGTCCTCTTGGTGGGTTTCTGTCAAAACCAAGATCTGCTTTATTTCCCCCCGTGAAGTTAAGGAAGCTGGCGAAGCTGTAAATTTGGACGCCCTTCGTTAAGAGGTGCTCCCTTGGCTGTAATTCATCTCAATTCTCAGTGGTCTTTAGCTCCCTTTCAGAGGTTGTAAAGTACTGCCTAACGCTACTGGGGTCGGAGGCTGGTGCACGGAGAGCCTGGGGGTTACCAGAGAGGGGCTTGTGTCGGAGGGGACAGTCTGGGCCCTGTGACACATTGGGGTCAGGTGACAGACATGGAGATGATATATGGACACTCGTGTGACACAGCGCTAACAAGCGCAGGCTTTTACAGAGGGTCTCATTTTCCATTGCTCCTTTTTAGTCCTTTCTGTGCCCCATTTCTAATCCCATTTCGTTCTACAATGTCTTAATATGTAGGATGTTGTTTCAGTTTGAAACTTTAGCTATTGCAGTTGTCAAAATAATTAGGAAGAGAATTAAAAGGGGTATGAAAAGTTAAATTAGCATGAATAATGTAAGAATAGTATGGATAGGAAAGAACCAATTAACTGTATTTTTTTGCATCAAAACTTATTTTCTATTAAAGATCTAATTTGGTGTAATAATAAATTAGAATGATCATATTCAGTTATGATTACAGAAGAAGAGGCAATATTTTATTATTATAAAAGAAAGTAGATTCAATTCCTGAAAGGTTTTTAATTTTCTTAATGATCTGACAGCATTTCATATATATTAACAAATCAGATATATCAATATTAAATGAGTCTTGCTCATGTAAAAGGCAGTATTAATCTTTGATAACATCAAATCAAAGACCTATTTCATCATGTCTTAGATGTTAAATTAAGACTAAGCTCCCTTCTTTTTTTCTTTCTTTCTTTATTTTTTTAAAACTTTGCTTATAGAGATCAGTTGACCTTACCCCACAGGAGGCTGATGTGTGTTTTGAAACAGTAGCTATAAGCTCATTCACTTCAAGAGGGGATGGAAAGTCTTGTACGTATGCAAGATCAGAGTGTGAACTTTGTGTAACTATGATCTCTATTTTTGTAGGCTGAGAACGAACATCCAGTAAAACCCATTGCGGCTTGATGGCAGCCAGGCTTTATTTAGGGATGTTCCCTTGGAGAAGGAATTGAGCGAGTTGTGTTCATGAGGGAGTTTGTTTAAGGACTCATTTGATGGAGAGTTGGCGAAACAGATGGGGGGGGAGTAAGTGTGTGTGTGTGCGTGCAGGGGTGTGTGTGTGTGTGAGCATAGGGGGTTTAGAAATAGCACTTCAAGCTTGGTCCTTACGTCCCATCTAGCCACCCAGCGCCACCCACTCTCCCACCAGCCAATGAGGCAGTGAAAGAGGCCTTCCTCCAACCCACATTCCAGCTCAGATCTGATTGCAAGGCAAACATGGCATCTCTCCCTAAATCCCTTGATAAACATTTTCTAAAGCAGGGAAAAATAGAGAGGCAGCGAAAGTCTAATGAGTTAATTATGGCAACATACTCGGCTAATTAGAGCTCAGTCAAATTACACAGGTTTTACATTACTGAGAGGTGACCAAATTTTCCTCTTAAGTTACAATCTTTAATTCTTTAAAGGCTTTCTCTGTGTCGTGTGAAGGAGCTAGTAAACAGTCCCTTCTGGTAACTTCATTGCTGTCACCTGACGCTATCACTCAGAGACCCTATCTTTAAAGTGTCCATGTTGGCTTGATGGATTGATGTTTTTATTGTATTTGGAACATCTAAGTCAACAGTTATGAGGTGAAAAGAGGATGTTGCTGCTTTAGGTCAGAAACTAAAAATAGGTCAGTCCTCAGAAGCTGTGCCACAGGCAGTCAGGAAATGCTTTGATTTCTTTTTCATCTTTTTTTTTATTTTATTAGAATATTCAAAAGAGCCTCTGGATCTGGTGAACAGGTGGCAGATCTTAGTTTCCCTCTACACTGCTAAAGCAAACTTCCTTAACATACTTTTCCATCTCAAAAGCTCAGGACCACAGCCAAAACATTAAGAGATTGCTACGTGTCTTTTCTTACAAAAATGAACAAAAGATTATTTTTACCCCATGAACGAAGCAAAGGTGTAAATGCAAACCTTGTTAGTAACAAATCAAGTTTATTTAACTTGTTTTGTTCAAAAACATGTTTATTTAAAATTATACTCAGGATTAAAATAGCCCTTTTAAAAAGTGATTTAGGAAATCTCCAAGCGATTGCGTGCTTAAACATGTTTCTGAGTTTGTGACGCACGTTAAGGTCTCGTCCCAGAAACCTGAAGCCGGGCTTGAGGGCCCACCTGTCTGTGGTTGTAGACAGATGAGGCTTGGCTGCCAGGCGCTTCATTCATCTCTGCTAATGCTAATAGTAATGCTAACATTAGTGCTAACATTAGTTACTGTTCTTGTTTCACTCTGTCAGCCTCTGGGCAGGGCCAAAAGTAAGATGGATAGCCTACTTATGCAGATGTCCTTGCATGTACATTCATTAGAGATTGTCTCTGAAATAAATGAAGCAAAAGCTATATATGTATACTAAGTGATGAATTTTTAATTGCTGTTAAGCCTGTTAAGTTATATTCCAGCCAGTCCCACGGGGGAATTAATCTTTGCTTTTTACCCATTGAGGAGGCAGAAGATATCTGAAGCCCACAGTTCCAGACTTGTCTTTATACTTGTTTACGTTTCACTCAAAAGGCCAAGTTTCTCTGGTGGGTTAGATCCCAGAGCCTTTTGTTCCTGTAGGGAATAATAATTGTAATTAATCCCTTGCTGAGAGTATATTTACAAAAGTTGATAGCAGGACACTAGTTTTAAGGGATCCGTTGTGATCAGCCTAGTCATTAACTCCATATTTCATGCCGGAATGGATCATCTGGCCTGTGTAAAAGTTTCAGAAGAATGTGTTTGGGTTTCTTAAAGAAAAGCAACAACAAAGATGAAAGTAGTGGTTTCTGATTAGAAACAGCAATTGCATTTAGAAACCAGAAAAACAGAATATTTTCTTAAAAATAATATTGCGGAACATTGTATTTTGCTGTTTTTCTCGGTGAGTGTCAGCAAATATTTATTACTTTTAGTACTCATTTGTTAACCACTTATTTACCTGAAGAGAACCTTTTACAGCTTTCTTTGGGCCTGTCAGTAGTTCTCAGGTATTTTGTTGCTTTTTTCATTACTAAATCAATAAAGTTGTTTCAGTGTTTCTTTAACATCTTTTATTTTAAAAGATTTTGTGACTTGGTTGCTAGACAGGCTGTAGTTCGCAGGGGGAGAAGTGGAGTGAGCCAATTCAGTTCAATTCAGCTGAAACCTTTTAGCAGCAATTCACAACAAATGTTTTAAAGGCACTTTGAAAATACTCTCTGTAATATTAACTTAACAATTAATAAATATGTTAATCTTTATTGACATATCTATTAATGTTAATAAAGATTATTTAGGCATTTTCCCAGTCAAATAAATGCATTCCAATTTGATCTGAGTTATAAAACAATGCAGTCAAATTTAGTTTATTATTACAATTGTTTAAAAAATGGTTTTCCATCTAAGGAAACACTGCAGGATGTATCAAGTCATTAACTTTTTGCAGCACTCACTATGGCCATGGGACTTGGCAATGTAATCCCCTAGCCAATCTTTTTAATGACATATTGTAAAATTTGTTTTAAAAAACAAAGAAAAATATATTGGTATGCAACTGATTCACAGCCAGGTGCTGGTCATGTTGGCCCTGCACAGTTTATAAGTTTTACAACCTTGGTCTTTTACAACTCAAAAACTTTATGTTGAAACCGAGCCATCTGCCACAGAACATTTTGTACTGATCATGCCACTATTCATACCCACCTTGAGGGCATTTTGTACAGACTATGCATCAGTCCGTACTCATTTTATGCAGAGGTGGTAAAAATTTGGTTTATTTTATGGACCTAAATTGATCTGTTGGTGTCCCTCCAGCTCCACAAAAAAGTAGCAAATTTAGAGGATGTTGATGTGCTGTATTGCAAAAAGTCTAAATAAAGCAAGAATAAAAGAAGTAAAAAGAGACAATTCATTTCATACCAGTAATTGAATGCATGGGCTCCAGCTCCTGTAGATAAATCCACAGAAAGTGGATGGATAGACAGGTTCAATACGTTTTTTTTTTCTTGCGATCCTTGACAGAAAAATTATCCAGATTGAAAATAGCATAAAAAATTATAGCATGGAAATATTTTTTGTCATTTAACAATATTCCTAGCAATTTCCTAACTTGAGTAAGTAACAAAATCAAGCAAATTTGCTCCACTGTCTCTGTTTCCAGTAGCTCTTGTGGCTTTATTTCCATTAATATGATCATTTTTGTTAGCAGTCATGGGATCCACATTAATTCAGAATTCAAACTCATGATTTCAAATTCAGAAAGAGGATTTAAATCATTAACATACCAACTCTAACTTGTATGATTATGTATCAATTACAAGATACTATGAAATAGATGAATACAAGTGTAAGAAATTGTTAGCTTGTGTGCACAAAGTGGAATTGGAAAAGCACAAAATGCCAATGAATGAGGTACAATATGTTAATTTATGTTTGATAGACCTGAAACTAATTATGGTTTTACTGAAACGTAATTTACATATTACTGCAAAAGGACCTATTTTATATAGATTAGTAAATGTTAAAAAAAACAAAAAAAGTTTTAAGTTTGAATCTGTTCCTTGTTTGTAATTACCAGTGTGCACCATTGTGTTTCTTAGGCATTTGTTGAGTGGTAATTAAAGTGCAGGCTTATTTGGTTTTGAAGTACTTAAAAAAGAAACCTGTGTTTATGAACTAAACTTGGGTTAAAACCTCTGGTCTTAGCAGCGAATGAGGAAATTTGACAAATTAAGTGTTCGGTGCAACAACATATACTTTAATTTGCCCCTAAAATGGTCTGGATCTGAAGATCCATGGTTATGTCTGGGAGTGTTTCTTTAGCTTGTTCTGTTTTTTTCCCCTTGTAATTACAACATGTTTTCTTTGGCAACATGCATCTTTGAATTAGCAAATGAATGTTTTAACCCTGGTGAACTTCCACAGTGTTTATGCCCTCCCCACCCCATTGCATACTTTGGGACTGAACACAACCGCTAATGATCTTTAGCATCACTGGCAAGTTTTATGTGTGATCAGACTGCATATACTTAAACGTGTTGTCCTGTACCTCAGAATATTACAGCAACGATTCCAATTAGCCCGATCTCATTAGGCAGCAAAACTCCACTGAGTCCCGCAAATTAGAGAGCTTCTGAAGTCTGACAGTCCAAAATGTGGGCCCCTGCTTTCTGTGTTTGTATGTGTTAGAGTATAAAAGCCAAAAAGATTGTGGTCTTTTATTTTTTTTAACAGAGAACTTATGGCTTTGACTCTGTGTGTGTGGGTGTGCATGCAACTGTGTAATACTATATGCTTAATTACAAGTCAAGGATCAGAAACAGCTCCTGTATGTTCACCCTCCCTGCACACACACGCCCACGCACCCCCACACACACCCCCACACGCACACACTTCAGAGCAGCATTGAACTTTCATCTGTTTGTTTGGACATATTCCCTACCTCTTGATTAATTTATGAGTTCTTGAAAGATGGAGGCTGTGCTCAATCTCAGGTTTAAAAGCTTCATGTTTTTCTTGCTGTCTCAGAAATACATAAACACAGAGACACTCCCTCTCTTGATATGAATGTCTTGTTTTTTCTCAATTTAAAACATGTCAGGGTTTTGAAGTAACTTGGTTTATTTTTTTATGACATATTTTATGATGTTTAAAAATCTTAATATTTGTTCTTTTAAAATTATAGGTCAAGGTTCTGCAGAACACTTAGATATACATTTTTGAATAATTTATTGCTGTTTGTGAGAGCAAAGGTGACATCTTTGTTTTTTCATTTGGAACTTGATGCATTAATCATTCTTTTTAATCATGAAGACTTGGCTTTCTAGAGACATGTCAAACATTAAAAGTTAAATAAATTATTCCTAAATAAATACAGGGCTAAAATGACATCTGTCTTTCAATTTAGAAACACTTAGGAAGTCTAAAGGGTTCATAGTAGATATTTCTTGAAACTTGTCCTTCTGGCCCTATGACTAAGCCTCTTCAGACTAAGATCTTCAGCCTTTTTAATGTGGCTGAAGATCCAGTTTAAGTCTTGGTATGTAGCAGTGACAGCTAGCGCCTTTAATTTAAGTGATTTTCAGAAATTGTCAGTGTTTTCTTTTGTTAAGAAGATCTGACCTCCATCTGAGTCCACGAGAAAGCAAATAAGTCTTAAAATGTTAAATTCTCTTCCTGTCTCTCCAGACCCACATCTGATTAGTCTCTATTAGAGATCAGAGCGGTAAGAAGGAAGTATCCTGCTGATTCATGAGCTGAGTGCTGTGTTACCTTTGGATAAGCCTGGCCACCCTGCTGCCTCACCACTGTATTTTATTACAGTTTTACAGAGTTTTGTAGAGCCCATGTTGTTTTTTAATTCCAACAACTAAAATCTATTGTAAAACATGGAGTACAGTTACTTTGTTTTGATTGTTACTTTTGTAATAAATGACTGCCTGGAATAATGAATGAATAAATGAATGTCCTGTGCCATTTCTATTTGGAGTAAATGTAAATTCATGAACCAAAAAACTGCAATATCATCAATTGGAAAATTGAGTAGAAGGAAGAAGGTTTAGGCAAAATGTACAAATTCTACACAGATAAAATCAGTTTTAAAAGCATTCCACACCAAATTCTGCAAGAGTAGCCTCATGCAAACATAGTTTAGTAAATGTACTACTACTGTGGTGTTTTTATGTTCTACCAGCAACAACATTCGACATGTGTTGTTAGGGCTACAGAGTAATTCAGGTTAGCAACAATCATCTGCAATGTTGGTTCAGGTGTTTCTGATCCTTTCCACAGTGCTATTATCTGCTTGGTTCTGTTAATCAAACTCAGATAATCCAGAAACGACAATCAACAAATTGCTTAAGCATTAAAATTATATTAGTTATATGTCTTTGTATAAGTATTTTGTCAAAGCATTGCAACTTAGTAAACCTAGAAACATCATGCTAAGAAAAAATCTCCTAAAACTTCCATTAATGCCATTTTCAAGGTCTTCTGCATATCACTATAGCATGGGTTCTTTAAAACTTACATCAAAAAGATGCTTGATAAATTCTTTACTCAGTATCTTGAATATCTTGAATCAGGGTATTTGGGCCTTGGCAACTACTCAAAGAGAGTAACTACAGGATGGCTTTGATAGCAGAGGTCTTTCCATTTGCATTTTAATAGATGCCGTATTTATTCAACATTTTCAGAGGCAGGAAATTAAAACTGACATAATTTGTGTGATTGGACATTTTTGGTTTGCAGCATTTTTAAACTACCTTGGGTTTGCAAAACAAACAGTTTCAGAGATGGAGGGTGATATTAGTCTCTTTTCAGTCATGGTTTACTTTTAGGTGCTGCTTTACTTTGGACAAGGTAGAAGATGAACAAACTTTGGCTTTCAATCTATCCATGTGCCATCTATGTATAAAAAAGACATCAAACTGAATTCCATGTGCCTGAAGAACACAGAGGGGCCACTCGCTTTAAGGGTCTGTGCCGAACAAGACATCAACTCTGCAAAGCCGCTCCCTCTCACAGAGTCTGTCACACAAGCTCGTCAACTTGTTCTCAGGCATCATTTGTTGTTAAAGTTGTTGGTGTAGCAGTTGTTGTTTTCTTGGGTTGATCTGTGTCTGAAAACAACTGAGCAACTTCCACAAAATGTCTAAGACTGATCACTGCATTCTGCCATCCTATCCTGTCACCTTGTGTGCTTGGTGGAATTCAAAACACTTTGCTTTCAAAATTCCCAAATATGGAGAAGGGTAAGGAAGCAAATTGGCATCTTTCTGGTTTGTTTGTGCGCCTTGTGAGTCTACCTAACAGCCAGCAGGCCAGAAGACAACAGACGAGTGATTTTGGTTACATATCTGAAGTCAAGCAGCGATATAACACTGCCTGCCAAAATGATGCTCAAGTGTTCTGTAATGACTACATTGTTTTTCCTCCTTTTTCGCCAGCCTGATTCTGAGCGGCAGGCAGAAGCACTGTCGTAAGCTAGCGGCACACCGAGGTCTGTATGCTCTGAGAACTTAAGGAGTTTTGAAAGTTAAAAGAGGGCTTTTCTTCTCCCTGATACTGTTGTGATGTTTCCCTGGCTGTCTTTTGTGCTGCAAGTTCACCAGTCGATGCTATTATGTTAGAGGTAAAGTAATATGGCTGTGACAGGCTTCAGTATCCATTTGAAAAGCACGTTTGGAAGACAGCCTCGTGTAGTGCAACTACCTCCTTTAAAAACTGCACTTTTCCCTCATGCACACTTTCAAGAATCTTGTTAAACACAAAAGGAGCAGCACCCGCTTCTGTGGGACGAAGTGGAGGGTGATGGGGGAGAAAGAAAAAGGGAAAGGGGGGAAAAATAACTTTCAAAAAAATATATTATGAATGTGCTTGCCAGGTATATGAATGTCGACTTGAATTTAGTGCAAAAGCATGAAACGGTGCAGTTAAAGAGCTTAAAGGCTGACCTTGAAAAGTCTGCCGTCAGAATCGTGTTAGTAGACCTGCTCCTCGCCTGTCAAGGTACGGCAGAATCACGACATTGTTTATTCACTTTGATTTGTCAAGGATGCATGCGAGAGTATTGACAAAAGATCTTTCCTCACCGCTTCCCCTGCCTGTATATCCCTTCTGTGTTTGGATCTTGCCGTCCCTCTGCCATGTGCACCTGAGCCGAGCCTAGGCAGGGGCCTTTTTTTCTTTTCAATGCCCAACCCTAATTATATACTTCTTCAATTGGCCCTTAGACGAACATTGATGATTTTCTTTTTTTTTAAAGGGTCAGCGGCGCCAATTAGAATTAGCACCGGCATAGGCTGAGGTGTTTGTCATGCGTGTCACACGCTGCTCTCTTTTTCCAGCCTTGCCTTCCCCCATGTGCTCTCCATATGGGGGGTGGTGAAGGGCTTGATGGGGGGTGCCGTCCGTACGGGGGGCTGTGGTCCTCTCAGTGTGGCACATCAAACTCTATAAAGGGAATCATTTATGTGCCACTCCCCATTACTGAACAGCATGGAGACAGCTAATGAGAGCCAAGGCAAAAGGAATATATCCACCACTTTGCTGGTAGACAGACACTGGCAGGGAAAGAAAACCAAGAGTCTTCAGGGAATCATTGTTTTCAGGGGAGAGAAAAAAAAAAGAAAGAACAAAAGGAATATGTGTGTGCGTGTGTGTGTGTTATTCTCCGACCTGCTTCATCTATCAGTTTATTTATTTTTTTATCCACCCGCTAGCGGTGTACTTGAGCTATAGTAACAGCTTGAGGTGAAGAGACTGTAAAACACACACCGTTTTGCGAGCGCTGTGTGCATTTTTTTTAAGCGCCCCCCCCCACCTGCTCTCTGCTGTTGAATTCATGATTAGCAATGATGGGGATAAATATGAGTGTGTTAATGTGTAAATAAATGTATGCCCTGGATGTGTTTTGTGCTAACGGACACTTAGGTATAATCATGTAGCTTTGCGGTGTGAGTGCAGATGTGCGCATGTACGTCTACGTGAATTCACACATGCACATAGGGGTCTAGTGGTGCTGATAAAAAGGTAGCTGTGACATTTCCAATTTGCCATGCACCAACCCACTCCATTTTCTTCCCTGCTGCCTCTTACATGGTAGAGTAAGCCTCTAGGATTGACAATAATTACAGCCTGCATAAAATGAAGAGGGTAATATGAACACAGCTTTGCCATAATTGCCTTTTCATTATTTGCTAACAGTGAGCTATTCAGTCATAAGAAAGAGATTGCATAGTAATTGGCTGACAATGGGAGGCTGAGTCTCTGTTCAGAGGCTGTGGTAATTTTTGTGTTGCTGTGAAGGTTTTTTGAGGGGCTTTTTTTTATTAAAAATCTGAAGCATTAAACTGTAATTTAAAACTACAATTTCCAGCATGAATGAAAATCTGGGTATTAACATGAGCTCCTATTTAGAGTGGAACATCCTATTAGCAGTATTAGCACTATTTGGTAACTTTCCATATGGGCCGCCTCTCAGCCCAAATGGGATTTAAGACAGCTTTGTTTCTCTTCTCAGTCAGTCTAACACATCAACAACACAAGGTTGTTTACACCGGTGGGAAAAGACACTGTGCAAGGTGGATGTAGGGATTCTGTCTGTGGCAACAGAGGTCAGGAATGGAAAAGTTTCCAAAATGCACATTATTAGAAGTGCATATAATCAGACTCATTTTGCATTGTGACATATGGTTAATGTCCATTTAATGGTGTGGAACAACTGGACTGCAAGATTTCTAGTTTGATGCACTTTTTCCCTGATGCATCCAGAAAGCAACTTGAGAATGTTATGATTTTCAAAGATATTCCTATAATTATTATTACTCCAAATAGTGACTTAAAGGGACTCATGACATGCTGTTACAATAAAACATAACTATAAAAATTGGAATAAATTGTACTGTAACAGCTGCAATGCTAAAAAAAAAAGTTGTTAAAATGTATTAAAAGATATTATTTAATTGACACAACTGTTAAAGTGAAAAGTTAGAACATGAACTATGCTTTTCTTCATAATTGAGAAACTACTTACATTCATTCAGGTACACTTACTTGACGAAGAAATATGAAGAAATATACTTATTTATTTTTTAAATTTTACTGCACCATAGTTTTTACTTTTACCTGAGAAATATTACAACACAGTGTCACTATTCTTACATAAATAAAATTGCTGGCTACTGTGCTGACAGAAATTTTACTAAATGAAGAGCAAAGACATTTTAACCAAAAAAAAAAATCAGCAGAGACAGACCTACAGATTAGAAAAAAAGTGAGACCTCTTGTTTGTCCAGAAGTTTTGTTGTTCAGATGTCATTTTCTATGTGCTGAGTCCACAATATATTGTTACTTCAGCAGTCATTTTAGTCTTTAAAATACCAGAATGTTCACAAAACTTAATATTTTTGCCTGTCTGTTGACCTAATTTTACATATTAAAATAAGATCGGATCAGCTACTCATTGTTCAAGCAAATGTTTTATGAAGTACATTTTCATTCTTGCTTGAGTAATTCTTGACTGCTTGTCACTTAAATGTGCTTAAGGTAGTACTACTCCTACCTGAGTACAATTATTGGCTACTCTACTCTTCTCTGCTCTTGCATCTAGACAGAAATGCCATCAGAAGTGAAGGCCATAATGGATACCTGTAACTTGTAGTTATAAAGCCTTTATAAAGTTTTTTGAAATTTGCTGGCTGAAATGCAGCTTGAACTTCAGAATGTGTGATCTTGGGATGATGTCCCTTAATTAATGTGTTCTAGTTTCAAGATAGAAAACCAGGAAACTTGGTATTGTTTCACCTTCTGATACAATTAGCAATATGAGGAGGAGAAAATATTTTTCTGGAGCTAATTTGTTACCTTTGTAGTGCTTACAACTATTATACTTCATACATTTTTATTATGATTAATTATGTTTCACAAGTCAGATTTGTTGGTGTGCATTTTAAATGGACTAAGCAGAACAAATGTCAAAACACTCAAAGAAGGCAGCTCATATTGTCTTTTTTTTCCACATTGCAGTTAAATGAGCAGCGACATAGAAATGTGTTTTGTTTAGCATTTGTTTGTGACCATACTAGAAAGCCCACTCTTTGATTTAAGAAGAGGCTGGCTGGCACCAGACAGCTGAACCGTGCCAGCAGCACCTATCCTTACAGTCACCCCCTCTTCCTCAGACCCTGTTCCTCACTGTGGCTAACAAACCATTCAGACAATCAATATTTATCTTATATAGAGTGCCAATCCTCAGTAGCCATAATCGTTTAGCTCGAGTGCTTGCATGAGTGAAAAATAAATTACATTTACAGTGCTATCACTGAGGGTCTGGTGTTTCCCAGGCATTAGCAGATATTTAGAGATGGCCAAATGTGGTAGGACATTAAAGAACATGGGTAAAAGAGATTGATTAGATGAGCAAACAAGAGGCCAAGCAGATGTAGAGAGTAAGTGGAGGTTAATATGATTGCTGAACTGAGGAATTACCCAGTTGAGTCACTTAAACTAATATTGACTCTAAAGTTTTTATTTCAGTTAAAATGAGAGCTGTACTGCCCAAGGTGGTACACACCCCACCTTGACTTATTTTATATATATTTGCATATATCATATTATTTTGTGTTATTTTCTGGCTTTTAAACAAAAAGATTTTTGAACATATTATAAAAAGCCAAATATAAGGAAACTCCAAATCTAACTTCCATAGAACAATAGAAAAAAGTTTCAAATGAAACAAAGTTTTCTAGTTGGCTCATTATTTTGACCCGCACCTAAAAATTAGAATGCAAAGATGTGTCAACATTATTATACCATGTATCTGGTCAGTTAATAAGGTCAACAACTTTTTTTATTCCCCGCTTGGTTTTCAGACTCTATCGTCTGGGATCATAGAGCTTTTGGTACACCAGCCAGCCAGCACCCTCTTTATGTTTGAGGTGCATGTTGGTGTCATAATTATCTTACGCCACGGGGTTGCTGCTCTTATTAGTAATTAGCTCCAACCAAAACTGATTGGTATGGGTTCCTCCACTCATCCCTTTTAATGTTTAAACATTTACTTTGTGCTTGAAGGATTTGTTTGTATATATCTTGTGTGTGATGAGTGCTTTTCAAGTAATTGGCTCCTAGGGGACAGCATTTTCCAACAGTTAAAGAATAATTACAACCCTATGAAATGTTAAACTGCCCCGACTGTCTTTTCGCACAGGCTTAATTGCGTGCAACAAGTAAGGCAGGCTTTTCATTTTGTTCCATCACAGCAACGGACTGAGCTCACATGGAAACACACAGAAATTTTGTCGAGCTGTAAATAGCCTCTCATATGGTAATTTTGTAGGACACCAAAGCAGTTTGAGAGGCATAGAAAGTGATGCTAGTAGGTTGTTTTTTTATTTTGGGAAGAGATGAGGCAGTGTTTTTATGCTCTAATGGACTTTGGAATTTAATCATTATAAAGAAAATCTTAAAAGAGAAAAGACAATTCATGATGTGAAAGCTTATGGTCCTCTTAGAGGAAATTGTTTATGTATGGCCATTGTTTTTACTAAAAGTAAGACATGTACATATTGTTTGAACAGAGATAGTAAACTGCATGGTTTATTGATTATATTCTTATTTTATTTGAAAATGTAGTGTATTTAGGTTGATGTGCAGTTACTTCTCTCTCTTTGTCTATTCTTTAAAACTTCTCTGACCCATCTGGTGCGTTCCTTGGTTTTCATGATGATGCTTTTCAGTGGTGGGACCAAGTTATTGTTTTGGAAGTCACCATTAAGTCTCAAGTCCTTGAAAACAAAAGTCCCAAATTGAGTCCAAAGTCATGGCATGCAAATCTCTGGTTGAAATGAAGACCTAAACTTTTTCATTTCAAGACCTAAACAAGTATGTAAAAGAATGTAAAAGGTGGATAATGTAAAGTCAGCTTAGGTGAATTATCAAGTTATTCCTTTATCAAAAACTTATCTGGAGTGCTGCTTTGATTGCATCATGTATGTTTGAGAAATCTCTGACTCTCCCTTGGCAACCATTCGGGGTGCCTAAACGCTTGCTTCCACAAAGCTCCGCCTATTTCCATAAAGCTCCTCCTTGTCTAATAGAGAACCCTTCCCTATGGGGAAATGCCCCTCAGCCAAATATGTTTATGTTGTGTGACTCTTGGATTTGTTTCCTACCATGTTGCTTACATTTGAGTACATCTAACCAGTATTTTGACTTTATCTTATCATACTGGCAGAATCTGTGAGAGGTGAATTGCAAAAGCATTTAGTTTTACTTCGTGCATAAAAACCTCTGGTATCCAACACAGCTTCACCACACATGCATATTTTAATCTTGATAGTCTGTTATAACTCTGCAAGCTGATGACTTACTGCAATGTTTGGTATGTGTTTGTCTTCCCTGCTGTGTTCTGAAATAGTGTGTTTTACTGATTTTGATCCAGTGGGTTTCTCTCTAAATGCACCACTGATTTAAGAGGGGTGAACAGGAACTGTGGTCCGCATGCCTCACATTCCTCCTTAAAATATAGCTCTGTCTTGTCCCTTTTTAGAAAGATAATGCAGGTTACGCTGTAAGCAAATGAAATTATTCAACTTATGTGGGACTCATCCTTTTAGTTCTCTTTTTGGCACATCTACTAACTTTCCCATGTTCACAGATTTGACTATTCCATACAAGTGGCCATCAACTCCCAGCTTCTAAAAACTTACTGTAATCAAAAGAATCTTTCAGTTTTTCCTGTCCTTGCTTGTCTTGTCGAGAGAAAATACTGTATTCAAGTGAATTATATTGAGCTCAGTTCAGCAGTGGTGCCATGTATTTTGCCCAGTGGGCCCTTTGTAAATAAAATGTTATTACACGCCTGGATATTTCATGCTCTGTGTGAACACAGAGCTTACTGGTGCCATACTTCCATGAGATCACATGCAGATGTTAATCAGAGATTAACACACTGTCAACACAGGCCTCAATCAGCTTCTCAAAATGCTGTGCTTCCCAACATACTGATTAAGAGATGAGCCTCTCATGCAGAACTCGCCCATAGCTTTCTATTCAAAGATCAGATGTGCTAATAATGATATTCTGAATTCAAAAATCAAGTAGGAAGTTCTGAGGTCTGTGTTGAAGTGAAACAGATGTGATGCACAGTCAGGAGATGCAGTGCCTGTGTAAGCTGTTGGGATGTTATGTCATAGACCAAATCAAAGTATGGTATATTTGTATACATAAAGAAAAACCTACACATTGTTCATAGGTTTCACATATATCAATCTGAAAAGTGTGGCATGTATTTGTAGTCAGAAAACACCCTAAAGAATGTGCTTTGCTTTTAAGGTAGCGCATATCTCAGAACACTCCAGGCCCCGAGTGAAACATAATGTGGGATTGCCTTTCTTCAGCAGGGATAGGGAATATTTTGACTAAAATATTAATGGAGCTAAACACAGAAAGAAAAGGAAGAAAAGACTTAGAAGATTGTCCTTCCACCAGGACAATGAGTGTGAATGTACACCCATAGCTATAATTAAGAAGTATAACAGGGTTTTAACGTTACAAAATGCAAAAAAAAAATGTGGGTAATAAATACCATCACATTAAAAGGAATAAAATGTGCTGTTTGATATAGCACATTTGTCAGACTGAAAGTACATTTTCCCAAAACAATCTTTAAGTAGTTATTAAAAAAGCTTTTTTTAACCCTTGGTATTTCAGTATTGAAAAGCTTTTTTATTGGTCTGATGTAATATTTTAAGTTTACTCACAATGTTTTCATGAATGAATTAATAACTGTATTAGTCCCTTAGGATAAAAAAATGACAATTGATCATTAACTGTAAGCAGGAAAAACACCATAATTAACAGAAATAAAGATTTTAAAAAATCAATATAATGTGTTTCTCTTTGTGAATTAAATAATATTTTAATAAGTCTGATGGGTCTGTAGATTTGTAAGCCATTGTTAAGGACAATCACATGAGGACGACCATTTTTAGAGACTATGCTAGTGAAGTACATACAATGTTGGGTTTTAATCCAGTGTATATATTAGATAATTTTATGGTTGTTGTGATGAATTTAGAGATAGCACTTTGTGCCTGCTAGACTGAGCCCTATGATCCAAAAGGGAAGAAACACAGCCCATGGCTAAACAAATCCTTCTTTGTTTTGGGGTGCGCTGAGTGATCTCCATTGAGAGGAGGGGATGGGTAAACACTGCTAGCTCTATAGAGCTACACATTGTAAACACACAGTGCTCATTAACTATAATGAGATGTTATGAGGAACCCTTGAGCTCATTGTGTGCCTTCTACAGAACTACGTCCCCGGTATTGTTGTTGTTGTTTACACCAAGCAAATCATGGTTTTAGATGGAAAAAAAGTTCTGCATTCCTCATACTGTTTTCACCCACTAATAATGAACGCCAAGGGAGGTGGTTCAGAAACACCTTTATTCATGATAACCTTTCAGGAACTTGCTTTGCCCAAGCTTTAAAGTAGGGTATGCGACTTGTGTTGGAATGTGAATGTCTGCATGTGAAACATATGCTCCTTTATGTTTACAGCATCATCATACTCCTTCTTAGTGTGGTCATTGAAGTTTAGGATTATGACTGGGTACTTCTTATTATATTAATAAAGCAAGGATTTATGAAGATAATAAAAAGTGGAAGCAAAATGAGAGGTCGATTCAGATTTGCCTGCCTATGTGCTCCCTCAATAACTAGGAAACTACATTACTCTGTAGCTCTGTGTTTCAAGTGCTACTCTCTTTCCTTTTTGTGTCATTTATGGCAGTGCTAGGCCACCGCCATGCAGCACTGCTCAGCATTTCGAGCCTAATTACAAATGTGCCAGCAGATGCTGGCAAAGAAACAGGGAGGGTATGAGTCTAACATGCATGGCTAGCATAGCCTCTTTGACAACAATGAGTGGCTTCACCTTGACTGTTAATTGCCCCCCGCTCGGGTCCCTGGTTCTCACTTGCTGCATCCTCTTCTTCCATTCTTTCCCTTTTTTGTGTCCCCGCTGATTGGGAGCAATCTGATTCGGTTGACAGTTGGTTGAGATTTCTCAGCCACATGCAGCTTGACACTCCTAATTAGATGCTGCTATATGGCGGTTTACATTAGACAAACATTTGTGCAGGCCATGGGAGATGCCAGCTTTTGTTTGGAGAGCTCTTTAAACATGCACACACACACTCACAGAACACACACACACACAGAGAAATCTTGCAAGAGAAACAGACGAGTTAGCTCATTTGTGCCTCCTTCCAGACTTTGTGTGTTGTGAGTCTGTCTGAACCATTTCACAGATTTGGATAACTGTGCAGATAATGAATTTTAAATCCTATCTCAGAGATGGCACATTGGTGAGGAACCCTTAAAGTTAATTTGCTTCCTGAAAATCATTAACATATTCCTGGTTATTGGCAGAAGAAGCTGCACTTGTTGTTTTTGTTTCGTGCCTTCGGCTTGCCAGCAGCAGAGTATAGATTCATGGCTAGCTGCAGAGATGCTCGCTTGATAAGAGTCTTGCAATGATATGCTTGGCGCCAGTGTTGACATATTTCCATCAGGTCTGCCTTTTAATTTTCTGAATAAAGGCCACCCCCTTCACACCCACTACAGTTATCAGCTTCGCAATCACTGGCCTTTTCAAAGCCAACAAACCAGGTTTCAAATGGTCTGTTCAGACTGTGACAAGATGTAGCTCATTTCCCTTACAGACCCACAGCAAGGTCACCAGTCTTTTAGATTCATTCTGTTGGAAGAAAAAGAGGAGGGGAAGGAGGGGCACACGTAGAGCAAGGCCTCGTCCTCTGCCTGGAGGTCAGTCCAAACCCAGTCATCATATTCAGCTGGATAAGGGAATTGGAAAGATAAGTGTGTGAAGGGGTGTGTGTGTGTGTGTTCATGTCTGCCTATACACATACAGTATATGTGTTCATACATTTCACACACTGTGGATATATAGTGTTTTTTTTCTGTATTTGTTTTAGAATATTTCCATTTTGTTGCAAATATGAACTTAGATCCACAAATAAGTGTGTGTCTCCTCAGGAGTTCTACGGTGTGGATCGTAGACATGTTAGAGAGGTAATACATCATTACCATATCCCTACCGTTGGCTATTCTAGGGGATTTTCTATAATAGGAAGGCCTTTGTACGTTTGCCTGTCCTCATGTGTGGCTTTTGGGCTTGTCAGCCTGATAGTTTAATCAGCCAACCTGTCATAACCAGTGCTGGAGAAGGACTTTGCCCTGTAAATGCAGATTTATATCTAAGTTACATCAATGAATTACATTTTCTGTCTAAATAGCAGAGAAGCTGGTTAAGGGATGTAATAAAGCTAATCTACATACAGCCCTGGGTGGATAATCACATTTAATAAGTGGGACTCACGCCCCTATTAGCTGGGAAGCGATGGGGGAGGACGGAGGACAATTCAAGGAGTCAGCTGTGCTTGCTAATTATCTCTTTGCAGTAGGTGATGCCTGTGTATGTTTGCTGTTGTGACATGTGAGTGTGTGGATTTAGATTCCACTGCTTATGCAGCAGGTTTACAGCCCCTGCAGACACTGTCTATCTTTGCAAATGTGTTTTTGATGAGTGCTTCCCCCATTTAAGAAGTAGTTGTAGATTTACTACAAAAGTTGCTAACATTCTTTTAAAATTGTTTCAACTTAACAACTCATCCATGCTACAGCAGAAAACACAATGTACAACTGCTGCAATGTACATACAGTTACATTGCAGGTGATGTAGCTCCGATCACCTTCCATAACAAAATGTGGAAATGATTTTGTAGGACACTATACATACGGCTGTACATGCTTAAAGGGCTCCTCCAGCATTCAAAACATTGGAAATGTAACAGTGAACTTTGTTGTATTTTGTCATGTTGCAGTCAAAAACTTTACTGTTTTAAGAATTTGTAATAAATAACAATGTGAAAATGTGGTGTGCAATTGTAGTCTGCCCCCTAAGTCAAATCTTTGTAAACCACCTTTCTCTGTAATTTCAGCTACATGTCTTGCAGTCTCTGTTTCTGCCAGATTTGAACAAATAAGATTAACATTTTTAATATTTTTTCTTTGTCTCTCAAATTGGATTTAGGTCTAGTCCATCTTAATACATGAATACTCTGTGATTCTGTTAAAACTGTAGCTTTTTTAGGGTCATGGTGAATGGTGAAACCACCTTGTTTATTGGCGGCTTCTAACAGATTTTCTCCCAGGATTCCCTGTTTGTAGCTCCAATCACCTTCCATAAACTCTGAGCAGCTTCATGCATAAAGCATTTTGCTTGTTGGCCAAAAAATAAAGTTTTGGTCTAATCTAACTAGAGCACCATCCTTCACATATTTACCATACAGTTTGTTCATAAATGTTCTCTGACAAACCTGTGAGGCTGGTTGTATTCATACTGAGAATAAATTACACACAGGTGTGTAATATTCACTAAGCTTTTGAAAGGCAGCTGGTTGCACGGATTTTATTTTGAGTTAAAGTAGTAAATATGGCATTATACTTTTTTCAGAGTTTTTTTTGTGAAACTAATTGAAAACCATTTATATGTTTCATTTCACTGCCATTGGCAGAATGGGATAATGGTTCAACATATTTTGAGGTGTCTCAAAATATGTTGAGGTTTGTGGTTGCCATCTAACAAAATGTGGAAATGATTTTGTAGGACACTATACATACGGCTGTACTGTACATAAGGTATGCTTTGCCCTTTTCAGCGTTGCAGCACTTTTGAAATTAAGGTTTTCTTTGTGTTTGCTTAATTCTCTGACAGGAAAGAAAAAGGAGGTGGGAAAGACAGGAAGTATTTCAGTTTGAGGCTCCTGGGTTTGTTTCCAAACCCTCAGTGGTTTAACTAAATTATAAGCGTACATGTCTAATAAGTAGTCTTCCCAGGGCCTGCCAGAGGCTGCATCCCAAAAATAAGCCCTGACACTTTAAAAAAATGCCATCTGCTTTGGATGAAGGCAGGACTCAGTCCGACTTCCTTCTCTATAAGCGACTGTAGGCCCTGAGGTGACAAACTCAACACCTCACTGCCTTAATCTTCCTGTTTCTTTGACCTTCTCCTGGCATTGCCCTGTGCCAAAGCCCCCCTGGGCAACATTACTTAAGAAATTAAAGGTCTTGTGTCAGACTGGACCCTGTAGCCATGTGTCCTCTCCACACAGATCGAAGGAGTGATTAGCGGCAACCAGGGATGAATTGGTGCTGTTACAGCAAGCTGCAGCAAACTCTCTAACATCTGTGTTTTAGATTTAGAGAGTGGAAAAGATTCACAAGTTTCAGGGTAGAGGCAAGCTTGGTCCCCTAGATGGAGCAACTGAGAGTGGATGTGCATCTCTCTGGTGCTCCCCCGTTCACACTGCTTTTTCTGTTTGATAGTGGTTTACACATCACCCCACGCAGACCACTTAACAAAACTGGCTACTTCATGCTAAATTCCTACAGCAGATGCTTTTGTTTGGGATGCATATTTTAATTTATTGAGTTCCTTAGGATTAGTGGAAAAGCAATAATTAGTAATTGCTTGTGTGGTGTGCTGCAGAAATATTGCATTTAGTTTACATGTGTGTGAACACTGTATATCATAATCCACAAAAAAAAATATCTCAAAACAGGATTCTTTTTAACATTTAGGTTGTCAGATTGACCATTCCTGAAATATGTGCAGCTCAGGCTATCCAGACTTAGAGAGGAGTGATGGAGTGACCTAAGGTTTTGTGTCCTTTCTGAATCTCTCTTCACAAATAAGTTATTCTATCTGTTAATCAATTGCTGTATCATCAACAATTCATCATTTTATATATGATTCCTAAAAAACGCACCAAAAAAAGAACAACATGAAGATTTCCATAACATCTGAACATATTGCCATGTCTGCTGTTAAAAAGTCCCAAATGTTTGATTATATTATTTGCTGTAGTGAATCTTCTGTGTGTGTAGGTGTATAGGTACAAAACAGGATTTGTGTTTAGGCAGTAAACAGGTAAGATTGACTAAATAGTAATAATCAATTAAACAAAAAGAGACACAGTCATATCTTCTTTAAAATAGTAATGTGAGAATAAAACACGTGTACACAAATTTGTGCCACAATCAATAGCTACATATCCTAATTTAATACATTAAATCCCATTTTTAAATGAATTACTAGGGACGTTTTCTCTGATTGAAGCACTAAGTAACATAGAATACTCCCTCCCCAGCCTGTTGCCACACACTGCCAGTCAGCTGCCACAAAAACACTAAAATGTTGTTTTTTTTGATTACATTCATTTTCAGTTTTCTTTCTTTGGTTTTGCTATAGTTGCAAACCAAATGTCCTTGAATAAAGATGTTTAAAAGCTTAGAAAATTATGAAGGCAGAAAGTAATAAAGATGCACGCTCTCACCCATAACATTAAAAACAGATTTTATTCCATCCTTCTTTTTCTGTGAAGTCATCTGATTAAAATTTGACTTACATATTATATTTCACATGGATTGCTTTTGGAATTAAATTATTCAGAGCATCGCTCACATCGTTTTACATTAATGAAAATATAATATGAAATTAATGAACCACTAGCCATTTATGATTTTCCCACCTTACTTATTAATATCACACCACATGTAAAAGTTGACTAAGTAATTGCTGGACAAGTGGTTCAAACACAGTCCTCATCTCTTGCAGAAATATCCTTTTGATTGCTATTGCAGTTTGCTCATCATTAATAATTGACTGCTGTGTTTTGTTTTTTTTTAAAAAAAAGATTGTTTGCAATAAAACGTGTTTTCCATCATGATATTTTATTGGGAGGGTGAAGAAGAGCAGGAACTGAGAACAACAGGTTGTGACACATAACACAGGCCTGTGGAGAGCCTCATTTTAAAATGACATGTTTGGGTGAAATTCACAAAGACATTATCATCATCTCCCCCTAAGTGTGCAATCTCTGGGCTCCTGTGTGCACCGCTGTGTGCCACTGGTTGTTGTTAGCCAAGCGGTTAAAAGAACGTTGTTTTGCCCTGATTGAACTGTCTGTGTTTGCACGGAGGAGTAAGGCCGCAAAGCCAAGCCATTTAGGGGAGAGGCTGAGCCTGACTCGCTGCCGCTGCACGCCAAAGTATTACCTTTCTAACTAGAGACTCCTGTTTCACCAGAGAGCTATCACATTTCATAACATGGAAAAATAACACTTTAGCAGGGGGGTCAGGTGGGGAAATGGCACCTCTAAATGAGGGTTAAGGCCATATCATTGTCTTCTCTGGCAGAGCCACCCCCGCCTCCAATAATTCTGCTGACCTTCGTTGCCATGCGGCTGGTTCGACATGGAAGGGTGAGCTACCGGGGAGGCGATCCTTTTCACGCAGCCCGTTCCCCTCAAAATGGCTTTTTCTTCTCCCAGACAATCATCTGATACGGAGGCTGAATGAAATCACAGATTACATAAGAAAGGTCCTCTCTCTGCCGCCGATAAGGGCTGCACCTGAAGTGACTGCTCTCATCCTCCTCTCTCTCGTCTTTCCTCTTCTCTACGCTTATCTGCTCTTTTCTCCTCTTTGCGTTCCTACGCTGCTTTTTTTCCCCCTGCAAAGTCTGAGCTCTTGATTTAAAATATGTTGATTGCAGTCAGCAGAGCAGATTAATATGTAAATGTCTCTAAGCCTTTTAATTATATAACATTAATTGTAATGTGCTTTAGCGCTCTGATGTGGTGGGGAACAGGACACTGTTGTTATTATTATTATTTTTTTAAATTTATGATACTTTCCCCTCCTATGTTATGTCTTTGTAATTTAGGGACATCATCAGAAGAAATATTTCCCCTTTGCACCACATGTGAAATTGAGCTAAGCATTAAATAAAGAATGATATCTATTATACATTTGAGGAAGAAAAATAATGCTTTATTTCCCTTGTGTACATACACTATATATGAGAGTAGAGAACGGCTCTATTGATCTTGGGTTTCATTAGGTGAAAATGCCTCCCTCGGTGTACTGCTGCAACTTTTCAAGCCCGCGAAATCTGGGTAAACCTAGAGGAGGGACACTCAGAAATTATAGCTCTCCACCTGAGCTATTCTTCAACCTAAGGAAACTAGAGGAAATGTAAATGAAGTGGTGTGTGTGTGTGATGAAGGGATTGTAATAGATTCAGAGGAATTGGCAGCAATAAGGGTCGCTAGACAGAGCTTAATCAAACACATGCACACACAGGCTCGCTCTCGTTTAATAGTCTGAAATATGTGGTGAGGACAGATGGTAGGTGCCAAAATAAAGCTCAACTCAATCTGCTCAATCAGGCGGAGAGCAGAGCGCCACACTGTGGACTGGAAGAACTACTGAGCTCGTTAAATTCCCCGATATTTTTAGTCATGTTGATGATAAATTTTCTTTTTGACAGTGCATCCTTAATTTCTATGTTCACAAGTAAAAGACTATTTTTTTTCTACACATAAGTTGTCATCAGACTGTGTTTGAAAACCATAAAGGACCCTTGCATGCACTGTTATCTTCATTTCTTCCTAATTTTCAGTACTTCTCCCTCACTAACAGCAGAGATGGGCCTGGAGGCTTCAGACTGGCTTTAAATCAGTAATTAAACTTGAACATGGACCTGATGGTTTTCCTTTGTGTCCCGCGGATCTACTCAGTAAAATTAAATATTTTACTGCTGGGGGTGTTAGTGGGGGTGGATATGTCACTAAATCCATCAGGAAGGAAAATGAGCTTTTGCATAGATTATCACAAGACGGTTTTTGTCTAGAGTTTTCTCATATTGTCTCGCTATAAATTATTTTTAATAACAGTTTTAAAAAAGTGAAAACATTACAATAGATTAGCATAGATTAAAGCACAAGGCATCATGGGTATATGACTGAGGACTGCGTGATCTCACACTCCTGAGTGCAAAATGTGGATAAGAAAACTACTTTTGATTCAAGTGCAAGCAAAGGAACATTTTTACAATGTTGTTTGGGGGGTGGGAGTTCTTCTTGTTACAGTTTTTCTTGTTGTGATTAATCGGATATATTTACATCACAATCTTGAAAGACTTATTCATGCACAGAGTTTCTGGTATCAAGTGTTTGCGAGATAAGAGGAGGAAGCCAGGTCTTGTCAATGGCTGTACTTATCTTGGGTAGAAGTGAGAGGCAGATTGCATTTCAATCCACATGTATTATCTTTGGCTCTTTGAGGTATTTTGTATAAGAGCAACTCAGCTGCTTAGGAATGCTTTCAGTGTTCATCTGGGGATGCACTTCAGAAAGTTTTCCTGAAAACAAACATCTGCATGGATTAAAAAATTAAAAGATTTCTTGGGAGAAGTGACCTGAATATTTAATCTACAAACAATACATCCCAACATTTTCATTTATTTACTCACAAGCACGGGGATCTGATTGGCTCCTAAAAATACAAATTATAAACTATTTTACAAAGCTCAAAACGAACCCCTGTCCTATATAGCTTACGGTTTCACTTTTCCTGAACTCTTTGTGTTACAAAATGTCTAAATCAGCCTTTGTTATCTTAAGAAGCTCTTGCTTATTACAGAATGAGTTTGTGAAACTCTTTCCAACTTGTTTAGTTTAATTTGTTTATCTCTGAGTAAAGGGGTAAAATTTTTTTCCTGATAAGCATTTCCCTGTCGAAATCCTCTTTAATTCATTGGTTAAAAAGCACAAAGGAATGCACGAGGCTCTGATGCTGGGACAAACCCAGGCAATGGCAGAGTGCACATCCGAGACAATCCCAGTGCTACCTGTGCCATGAAGATTAGACCATTGTGCAAGGGGAATGTTATCGTATGCGTGCCAAGCGCTGACTGCACTGTAAAAGTCGCCAGTACGGTGCTTAAGATATGCAGTTTTGTCCAAGGATTTATTGATACCATAACTGGGAAAAAGGTGACCTGGTATCTAGGATATAGTCCTCAGCAGAGCGCCTTTTGTGGTTTTTATACCCATATATATATTTTTACTCCTCCTCAGCAATGTTTAGAGACAGTATCATAGTCGGTGAAGGCCCGACACTGTTCGCTGGTAAAATTTTATCTGTATTCTACAGAGATCAAGAGCCTCAGCTCAGTGCTTTGCAAGTTGAGTGCCGCTGCCAGGGGAAGTGCAGGGCTCAGGGAACCATGAACATCCCCTGAGCTCCCCACCCTCTCACTGCTAAAGCTCATCTGCCACCACAGCACCACTGCATCAACCAAGGCACAACACAATAAATCCATGAGAAGGAGGAGGAAAAAAAAAACATGTTAAAAGACTGCACTCAGTATGTTAAAACACAGTGCGTGAAAAATAATGGCTTGTGAGACCATGAAAAGGCATTATGATCATATAACAATGGTCATATTTTGAAAGCAAACCTTATTAAAAAGAAAAACAGCCATGCAAAATGATTGCTGAGTCTCGGAGCCATCTGTAGACCGCTGAGTGGACTCTGGACGTCACGGCCCTTGAGGCTGGCGGGACTGGCAAGAGCAATAAACAAATGAGGAGAATGAGAGTGGAGTGGCAGAACGCAGCGTATCAAGGGCTCTGCTGTGTCGGCACTCTGATTTCGTTTGTGCTATTACATAATTAAATTTGGACTCGGATCATGCTTTTTAAGAGATTATGTGGCATATGTTGCTTGAACATGTGCCAGCCTGTGAAATGGGCCTCCCTTTCATGAGTACTGTATTAGGTTTAGAGTTTATGGAAAATCGGAATTAGTTTGGTGCCAGCAGTTAATGAATTGATGTTATGATCTCGGGCCAAACGATGGGAGCATGCTGTAACTAAGACTTGTCATTAGACTATGAGACAAAGAAGTCTGCAAGGGAAAGACTGTAAATTAGGATTTTCCCTTTACTCCCATAAAGACATTTATATACTGTGGCTTAATATATAATGCACTCATGTCAAGTTTGTGCTATTGAAGCATATGGTTTGTTATTCTCTTTTTCTCAAGTCTACTTAGGCAATCTTTAGTCTATTGGCGTACTGCCTGGGTCATTTATCAGATCATTTAAAATGTTTGAAATGTAATAGTATTTTGTTTATTGGTGTGATAAAGATATTTTTAATGAAATATTACTCTAGTTGTTCTTCATTCTGAGGTCAGTATTTATATAGACACATCCAATAAATTTTAAAACTATTAGAAAGCCTATTTAAATTAGGAACTTTATCACTAAGTGAAACACATTATATAGATTAATTACACACAGATGGAAGATTGAAAGTCTTTATTTCTGTTAATCAAGATGATTTTCCACTTACAGCTAATGAAAACATAATATTTAAAATTAGAATATTACATCAGGCAAATAAAAAAAAATCTAAAAACGGAAATCTGGGGTTAGTGAAAAGTATGTTTAATACCTGTTTAAAAGCTATTATTGTCTAAATGTACTGATCTGGACTAAATCATTTAAAATGACTGTAAAGTGATGTGTTGTACTTCAATTTTGTAGTTTGAATAATTATGGACTGAGGCAAATGTTTCTCAAATGATGTCTTTTGGTAATGTATTGGCCCACAGAATCATAGGGACTAACCAGCTAACTTGACTTGACACTCTTTAGGTCAGCCAAAAAATGTCATTGATGCTAAAGAAATGAGATTTTCACAGAGGTTACCAGCATATTAATAGAAAGTTGTGTGGAAGGAAAATATCTGAGAGAAAAAAGTCAGGCAAGCAACAGGGAGAACTATAGCCTTGACAGGATTGTAAAGTAAAGCCCATTCAGTAGTTATTGAGCCAACATTGATTGCAGTTGGACGCAGTGCTTCAAGAGCCACCAACATTTTCCAGCACATTGGCTAAAACTGCCAAAGTCCCTCCTCGTTTGTTTTTTAATCACAAACATTATAATCCAAAGCCCAGTTTTCAGTTGAAAGTACGTTTTGCATTTAAAATTAAAATTAAGGTCTCTGAGATTCAGGAGGGAGAGCGATTAAGCACAGAACACAAGTTGCATTAGGTCCAGTTTGAAGTCAGTCTGTTTATAATATTCAAAATTTCTAATTTAAGTTCTGAGGTTTTATAATCTGTAGGTCACATTCATCTATATTGGTAGAAGACACATACACTTCAAACATTATCACTGTGTTTAAATTGGGTTTCACTTTTTGAACAAAATAACAGAGATATACAGTATGAACTTCAATGATGTCCAAATTTATCAAAATTCACATGTAACTGACTTTGAAAATGAGTTCAGATAGTATTGACGACATTTAAAAAATACATAGTTTTTTATCTTCAGATCAATTTTTTTTTAAAGAAATTTCCCTTAACAAACTAAAAAAAAGTCAAACAAACGGGAAATGGACAAACTTTATTGTTTGTCCATTTTTGCTGCGTCTCTAACCCTGTGTATTACTCCTGTCTTCTTCCTCCTCTACCTCACTGTTCAGTGTTGTGCATTCATCAGGATACAGACGGACAAGCCAGTTGGCTCCACTAAAAGAGACACACATATCACGACCCTCTCTCTTTCCATCTGTCATTTTGCCTTTCGACTGAAACATGGCCCCTGTCAGTGCACCGGCTGAACCCATCACTCTCCCTTTCTTTTTTCCTGCCATGAATCTTCTGTCACTGCCTCCATGCGGCTGTGCAGACCCTTAAAGGTTTAAGCGCTTATTCCAGTCATTATTGGCTATTAAATCTGGTGATGGTCGTAAAGGCCCTGCCTGCCCACCTCCCTGCACCTCAGAGGTCAGCTGATGGCCTACTTTATGAGCTTGCCGTGCATCACTGCCGGCCTCTTGTCTAACTCACGCCCCCTTCTCGTTCACAACGGATGGATAGGCGGGCCTCAAGACCGCACTCTATTTGTCCCCTGTCTGCTTGGCTTACCTGAGTCACCAAAACCCTCCCGATTCCCTTATCACACCTCTGTGTCTTGGGCTCTTCGGTGATTTGCAGCTTTAGATTATATGAAGTGACTAGATCTGCGCGGTGTATGGGGTAGGAGCAACCACCATCATGGGGATGGCAAGAGCAATTCAGCAAATTTATGGCACATTTCAAAAAATTGTCATTTTTTACAATCCTATAAGCGCAAGAGTGAGTTACTTGCACTCGTAAGTTGTGTCATTTCCCCATGTCGTTTGTTGGAGTCAAACTCCCTGGATTGTCATTAAGTTTCCAAAAGTGAATGACATCAATTTTATTTGACTTGTTTAAAGGCCTTAGCCTCATAATAAGCATTGTTATATGAAACTACTGTTCTAAACTGCTGTGCCACATCAGTTACGACCCAAGGAGAGGAGAGGACAACTTCTATCATCATCACTGGTTTTATTGAACCTTCATTCATCGCACTGACATTATTCTCAATAAAAAAATGCTGGAAAATTTCAACTAGAATTGAAGGTGGCCAGAGTCAAAGAGAAGAAAAGCAACACCCACTTTATTTCTTATTTTAAAAAAATCCACTTACTTATGTGAACCTTTGTTCTTTTAAAGGAAAGTCACGTTTAATGGAGCCTCCACTTGTATGGGACATTGTTGGTCCTGTTGCTGCTGCATGTGCTAATAATTCATTGGCCTGCCAATTATTCCTTTGACATATGAAAGAGAAAGGAAAAGGAAAGAAGGCAGGAGTCAGAGGAAGTACCGTTTGCATGCCACTTGCTTAAAGACTGCTGGAGCCAAAGACTTTTGGATGTCTTCCTATTTTTTTTACCCTCTTCATACTTTAAGGACTTTTTTTGAGAGCTCCACACAGGCGTGCTGCTGTCTTTACTGTGAAGCGCAGCCCCTTTATTACTAGGCCTCTGGTGACCTCACCCCGCTGAATGAAGTCATTGACTGAACTGCAGGAAGACAAACCTGCGTTCCGGGGAATTAATCAGGTCCATCAGCAGCAGAGCTTCTGGGCGCTGGGCAGCCATGCTGGCTTGACTGGCTCTGTTGCCCCTGGGAGCGATGTGGGGTAGTTACAGAGCTGACAGCTAGCTGATAGCCCACCGTCCTTCATATTAAGAGCACATCAAGGCCAGGCCTCCCAGATAAAGCGTCAGGGTTGAGGACCAGAGAAGGAGGCCTGTCTTGCTGAGTGCAGCATGACCTCACCCTTAACATATGCAGCTTGGAGTTTGGATGATGGAGGAAAGTGAAGGGCCTGTTGGGAAGGGGGGCAATTTGGATGTTTAGTCACCTGAAACTCTGTTTTCTTAACATGTCGCTTCCCAGTGGTGAATAAAATGATAATAATGATAATCACCCCCACCCCGTCTTTGCTCCCTGTGCTCGTTTTTTTCTCTCTTACTGTCATTTGCGAGTTCTCTGTTGTGTTTCAGCCTGTCGTCGTAATTTGCCTTCCGTGATGGCATGCTGTTCCATCCAAAAATGAAGAGAAGACCCCCTTTAGACACTACCAATTAGAGAGACAATTAGACTGAACCAAGCCACTCCAGGGCTACTGAGCAGTCATCTGGATGTGCTGCCTGCTAAGTCTGGGGTGTGTTTGAGTAGCTGTGTCTTTTTCCAGATAAACTTACACTCCCCCTTTGCATATATTTTTTTACATTTTACTTGTCGGTATGTTGGTTATGTATGTGTGTATAGACTGAGTATGACAATAGGATTTCCTGTGTTTGAATATATAGAGGTCAGGATTAGAAGTACGGAGTTGTTTCGGGCTACTTTATGAGGAGCGCAACAGTGAAAAGCTAGAGAGCTCCTTGTCACAAATGAAGAGCCATTAGCTGGCCAGCCACTGCTTTGTTATGCTAACAGTTCAGCACTCTATGCAGAAAATGACCCCTTTTTACCCTTTTTGAACAAAATAGACATTATTTTATCATTTTATTGCCGGCTTTCTTGTCTGCGAATGGCAGTCATTTGGCAATGTTTGATGGCGCGGGTGTGTTTGTGGTGCGTCTGAAGAAAGGTGGCGGGGAGGGTTTGCGTCTGAATTCCTGAGCTGCGTGTGAAAAGGGATCGCTTTCTTTGGGGCTGGATTTAATGAGATGATCAATGACCCTCAAGATTCGCATTCACAACAGGGAGAGAAAAGGAATGAGGGAGCCGGAGACTCAATGGGTTTTTACTGCGATTGTATGTCAGCTGTGGTCCCCCTTTGAAAATGTGAATTGTTTTTGAAACATGAAATCCTTCTTTTTGATTGCAGAGGGCTGGATTTCCTTTGATGTAGCTCAGGGAGACAGAAACAGGTCTAGAATTCTTCTTCAAGTAAGTTTGTGCATTAAAACAGATATCCATCAATGAGAAATATGAGGAGTAGATTGGATAACTGTTTTGTTATGCACATTGTTGAAACACCTGGGTCACAGTGAAAGGGTTATTTCACAATCAGCAAATGGACTATGATGCCTTAGCAATGTACGCTGCTTGTCGGACAATTTGTTCTGACTGATTTCGACTAATTGTGCTCACCTTCCCCTCTCCTTCCCTTTGAACTGTAAAGGCAAGAAGGAAAACTGAGAAGTATGCTTGAAGCAGTACTGACAGATTGGACTGTGTTCTCACTTTGAATTAGAAAGCACAAAGTTAGATGTCAGAATGTGTAGCTTTTGAAATCATGCAACACTAATATGTACACACGGTGTGGGTGTACTTGTTATGCCCTGCATATAAATTAGCTTGCATTCTGCATTAATTGTGATGTATTTACAATAACATTAGCATAAAACAATGCACATTAGCGTCTTTGCATTTCGCATACAAGACTAACAGTGGATAGTGCCACCTTGACAAAATCTGGATGATTTTCCATATGCATTTAGAGCATGCGTGTACATACACAGGAGTTGAGTACATTGAAAAGATACAGTTCTCTGCTATGTTTTTTTGTGCCCTCTTCCCTAATTTGCCTATTGTGAGTGTGTGAGGGGGAGCCAGCAAGATGACATCATGCAGCACACAGTGTTTGAAGTGCCAGTCCTGAAGGAACCACTTATAGCAATTAGGATATCCTTGAACAAGCGTTTGCGAAACATTGGCTGGTTTTTGGCATTTGCCTCCCGTTCCTGCCTACTAACTAGCAAGGTTTGATCTCCCATAATTATCTACCCACCGGCTCCTCACTCTTGACAGCTCCCTCCCTGGAGAGGGCTGAATACCGGGGCTACTCACTGATTGCATCAAAGTGTCAAAAATTGCAACATCAAAAATAATAACTGATATTCCGGCGGCAGGCTGCTCTTTGAATATTTTCTTTAAAACGCTCACTAATTTGTGTCTCACACGGTGCCAATGTGTGTATGACTGTGAGGGCTTAAAGCAAATAAAATCAGGGGAAGTGCATTCATTATTGAACCCCTATTTACATATGGCAAACTATTCTGTCTGAACTGGCATGAAATAGACATGCATTTACTCTGCTGTTGCTTTCACCCCATTCCACACTTCTTCTAGGACTTGCTCAGCATTTCCCTCTTTTGTGTTTAAATACTTTTTTTTCTTATGGCCTTAAATCTCATGACTGGCATCTATGTCAAGAATCCCATTGACAAAAAGTTGCAGTATGGTAGACTGTTGCGAATTACAACCATGCAAAAAACCCAAAACAAAACAAAACAGGCCAATAAGAATATAATTAATAAGTAAAAATGTTGAGATGTCTAAATTTGCTGACATTCAAATCTTTTCCCTTATGACCAATAGGGAAAACCACTGAAATAAAACTGAAAATGTTAATGCCTGTGGAATGCAGTACAGTATTGGCAGGAATGAAAAATCTACACATTTATAAAAATACAATTTCATTTTTAATGTATTTCATTGGAATTTAATTGGATAAACCATCACACAATGAGCAAATAAGTAAACAAGTAAGTAAGGTTTATCAGTAAAATGCCTTTCATAGTCACAAAGCACTGTACAAAATATACCACAGTAGTATGCAAGTAATAGTAATCTACATAAATATGTAACTATCAGAAAAAGAAAACTAAATTTATTTTTTCCACAATTAAAAATATAAATTCATGTTAAAAATTATGTTAAAAGCAAACTGCTTTAAAAAGACATAGTAATTGGACATACAAAAAACAAACAAATACACACTGATAATTAAATAAATGACCAATTCAAGCCAAGCTGTAACACAATTCAGTCAAGTTCAGCTTTTTAAATCCACTGGTTACTCAAAGAAACTCAGGCAACTGTTTCAAGTCTCTGACAGCAATCCCTCCTCCTTAAGGAGCATGTGACGGCAGGACACAACTTATTACATGATTTATTAATTTGTGCCAATCACTCATGCACAAGAAATAATTAGGCCAACAGAATAGCCACATTTCATTACAATTTAAGCTACAAGTGTTTGTTGGTATGTCTCTAATGGCATTGTATATCTGGCATCAAATTGTAGTCCTCGAGGGCCGGAGTCCTGCAATTTGTAAATACAACCCCGGACCAAAACACCTGAATCAAAAGGCTAAATGACCTCCTCATCAAACATGGAAAGGCAAATGGATATTAATACTTTTTCAGGGCATTAAAGAAATATTTTCAGCTCGTGCTGCTTAAAACAGCTAACATAAACCAAAATGGATGTATCCATCAGACTGGCTTTCAGCTTCCCAAAGTTGTTAGGGTTTCTTTACCTTTCTACAAACTATGACACCTTTCTGCCACAAGTAAAGGGTCAATTAGAGGAAGTAACATAGCAAAACCTCACTTTAAAAAGTCTAAGCTATGTTAAATGTATGAAAAGGTTTGTAAATGGGTTGTGGCCACTGCCATAAAAAATCTTCAGGCTGCAGTAACCTCAGATGATGCTCACAGAAATGTGAGCCAGTGTGTAGGCATGCACATAAATATTTTGTTAGGCGGTGTGTCCAGAGGGTCCACTTGCAGCGATGTTGGAAGGCTCTTTGAGGGTGACATCCATATTTCAACACCTATCTTGACTTCCCCGACCTTGCCAAGTTACACATTAATAACACATTTATAATACATAATCTCTTCCTTGTTCTTCCCATGTCCACTCTTTTTTTTTCTCCAGCACGGGTGGTAATCGTTTTTAATTGTGGACATCACAGGAATAATTTGCTGTGTCTCACATGCATTACAGATCATTTGCATCACCTGCCCAGTGTCTGTGAATGAGGGCTTAGCCTTGCTAGTGGTGAGTATTACTTCAATGAATTGAAGAGGACAATTCTGCACTAAAGCAAAGAATTGAGATAGACAGTCAGAGGAGGTTTTGCAAGAATGAAATTAAAATCTGTGCAGCTGCGAATGGGGTTGCTTTACCGGAATAAATTAACGCCCAAAAAGAGGGGAGAGGCAGGTTTGCTTTGCAATGACAAATGTTGATTTCCCTCGAGGTATTTAAAGTGATTTGACCCAGTCATTCTTTTAAATCACAGACAGGAGATGATAAATGTGCTACTAATGAGGCCTCTGCATTTTATCTCTCACTCTGCCTCCTGCAGGATTGCCCTGACTCCTGGAGCTGCTGCCAAGCTTCTAAAAAGCACCCTTACCCTCAGTAAATCCCAACAATTCAGAGTGCAGAAAAAAACATCCACACATATCTCATACATGCTGTGAGAGATTGTCAGAAAATTAAAATCAAACACGCAATCGCATTGTTCTTTAAATGCACTCTTTTTGAAAGCCCCGCTAATCTGTAAAAAGAGTTACTGAAATTCAACCCTGTCAGCATTTGTCGACATTAAGATAATCTTCATACCAAGGCCCTTTTTTATTTCTTTATCTGTCTCTTCCCTCCATCTTAGAGGTAAGCACTTTGTCTATTTACACATGACAAAAACCAGAGCTGAAGGAGCTGTTAACAGCATGGCCCTCATTATCTGCTGCATTGAGCATGTTGCGGAAAGAGATGAAGGCTCTTTTTTAGGTGCGGATGTAGAGCATCATTGATAGGGTGTGCTGCTTTACTCTTTTGCAGCAGGCCTCTGATCAATCAGCGCTGACTAGGCGGGGGTCTTTGTGTGCCACATGGCGGGACAAATGTCTGCCAGGGAGCGGGGCTCACCTGAAAAGGGGATCCTACACACACCAGCCAGCCCCTTGCCTGCAGATTAGCGCCAGTGCGCTTTGATGGATTAGCACATAGAAAAATTGCTTGATTATTGATATGAAAATGTTTTAAAGGGGGAGAGGGGGGATCATGGGGAAGAGGAGATTCACAAAGTGGTGTGTTTCTGAGGGATATGTGTGGTTATTATCTCCCTCGCTTTGCCTTCACTCACCCCCCCCCCCCACCCCCCACTCCCCCCCACCCCACTTCACCCTCCCTCTCAGAGAAATAGTGGTATAAAGGAAAGATGAAAACACAAGGAGGAGTCAGAACCTGCCTGGGCTTTCTCCATGAGAGACATATTCAGCTGCACTTCATGAAATATTGTTCATCATCATATTAACAGGGCTGAACGTGTGGAGATAAGGCCTGTCTGAAAAAGAAGTGAGCAGAATGTCCCTGTGAGATATTTCAATCTTCATCCCTCCGAACATTAGCTTATTCATTCCTTCAGCGTGAATATGAAATGCAGCAAGACCATTTTTTTTTCTGCCAGCCCAAGAAAATGATGACATAATCACCTCCCATTTAATTGCTTGATTTGTCAGTCCCTTGCAGTCCAGCACTGTTCTCCTTCAAGTATTCTGTCCGGAATACTTTAGCTGTCAAATATCACCCGTAACAGAGTAAAGCCTGAAATTTGCATAGTGAAATAAATATGTGTGTGTCGCAGTGAGCAATAAATACAAATGTCAGTATTTCATGACATGAACATAATCAGGTTCAGACAGAAACAATCTCTTCATGTGTTGAACACTGGTGAAGGAGCACTATCTCACTTGGTAATTACAGTTATGCAAAAGTTTTCACACCCCTTAAACCTCAGACATTCCTGAAAATTCATAATAAGATAATGTATGAGACCGTTTTGGAAGGAACAAATGGAAGAAAATTCTATATATTTTGTCTTTCCTTTATATTGTCTTTTACAAACAAGAATTTGAAAAACATGCCATATATTAATTTTTGGTCACACTTAATCTGATCCTAAATAAATCCATTGCAGCCATCTTTCTTATTAGTGAACATAAAGTCTACATGTGAGTCATTTAACTTCAATATAGAGACAGCTGGTTTGTTGTTGCTGTTGTTGTTTGTTTAGTTTTTTTTTTGTTGTTGAAACAGTCAAGGGTTTGCTGGGCAACATATTCAGCAGCAGAAAATTAAAATCCACCCCCCCCCCCCCCAAAAAAAAACAACAAAAAAAACCATACCAGACAGGTCAAGAATACTGTTTCTTGACCTGTATTCAAGAAACACTACTGTATAATCGGAGCAGTGTTTGATTATAAGACAATATCTTAAGTTTTGGATATATCATTAAGTTTTGCTTAATGTATTTCTTTTTACAAATAGAAAGGGTATTAATCAAAAAAGCAGCCACCAACAGGTCCATCGTATCTATGGAAAAACCTCACAAGTAGAAGAATATGTTGACAAAGAAAACTACTAGTCTGAAGTCACAAGAAGAAAGTTGTTGTTGTGGAAAGAAAGCCATAAAAGTTTATAGTTTGCAACAAGTAATGTAGGAAACAAAGCAAGCATGTGGGAAAAAAGATGCTCTGGTCAGAAGAGAACAAAATAGAACGTTTTGGCCTACAGACAGAACTATGTGTAGCAGAACAAAAAAGGTCAGTGGTGGGAGCATGACGCTGTGTAAATGTATTTCCTCAGCAGGAGAAGGGAAGCTCGTCAGACTTGATGGGAAGACGGTCCAGTCTAAATACAGTGCAATCCTTGAAGAAAACCCTTAACCTCACCAGAAAAGACTGGCGAAGTTGTTCTCTTGCTATATAATTTTAGCAAAAAAAGATCATATTTTATATTCCAGCTGTTCCTCTAAAATAGGTTCTTGACATCATCCCCATTTAAAGAATGATCTTACCTAATACATTTTGCAAAATATACATTTCGCATTAATGTAAGGTAAATGCTGTTTACAGATGCTTTACATCCACTTTGACTGAGCTTGAGCTATTTTTCAAATAAGAATGATCAAAACCTTCAGTTTTGAGATGTGAACATCTAAAAACCTACCCAAGAAGTAAGTTTTTAGTCAAAACCTACCCAAAAAGTTATAGCACTAAAAGACTCAAGGAGACTTTATAGAAAGATTTTTATAATATTACTGGTACAAACGTTGAAACTCAAATACAATTTTCCCTCCACCTGACAAGTTTCCCCAAGTTTATATAAAACTAATCTGCAACAGCTGATGGCAAAACAGCTTCTTGAAAGTGTGGCCATTTTTCCACCGGAATATTTTGTCCATAACCATTCGGGATTTCAAATTAGGTGATGAGAGAAGACTTAGATTCTAAATTCCTAGAAAATGTTGTTTCTTTCAACACACCTCCTGTGGAATTCACATTGTATGTTTTACTTTATTTCACATAATTAACCTGCTTTTACTAAGGCATTTTAATCGGAATGAAACAATTGGCAAATTTACTTCTGTTTTGGCAAAGATACATATTAAATACACCCAGATGGGCTTAGACCTCCAGGCGACTTTTGTCCCACAGCTATCATGGGTTGTCCATCTTCAGTAAAATGAAGATGAGGGGCTGTGGGACGTCTATTCTACTGATGACAGGAAGTTGGGCTACGTCTGTTAAATCTCATCTGTGACCAGCTGACGACATGCTGTCCTCTCACAGCCTGGCCGTATTAAAGCAAACGGAGGCCTCTCGGACGAGCCCTCCCTGACTAATAGAAACAGTGTGTGCACAGTCTCAACTGCAGAAGTCTGATGAGCGACACAAGCAACACAAAAAGTGTATGCTTTACAGCTCCCCCACCCTCAAATGTTAAGGTGCAGTCGTAAACTGAGAATTTACACCCTTCATTAGGGCTAGTACAATGCACATAAGTCCAATGTATAACAATTGGGATGGCTATAAAGTAACCATTTTATACCATCTTAAATCTGTGACTTGTTGGTGACCCTGGTGGAAGCAATGTTAGGGCAGGCAGATTTACAATGGCTGCATATGCCCTCTGATAGCCCTCTGCGTTTTTAGAGAATTAAATGTGCCAAAATGTAAAACGACTTAAATAATGCTTTTATGCAGCCAGTCAGAAATATAAGTCTCCAATGCACAATTTACAACTTGTTGCTGCAGCCTTGTTTTTCCTAATGAAAAAAAAATCACATTGATTTGTGCCTAGCTTTAGCTTTACAGCCCGTTAGGGAAGAATGGAGACCCACCTCTTTTTTTCCTACTCTGAAATCTCTGTGGATTGGTCTATCAACATGACATATGGTGTGTAAAAATAGCCCAGGTCAACAGATGAAGATGATACAATACTGCTGAAGAAATATGGTGGGTGTGCATGGTATGTTTTTTGAACAATGCATCCGCATCTTTAGAAATAAAGTCATGATTCATCAAGGCGGCACATCATATACACGCCCTTTGTACAACGCCTCTATTATAACACTACCATTTTATTTGTTACAATGCCTTGAAAAATGTTTTTTTTACCTAGACATTTAGAATATGTTGTCATTTAATCCTTACAAGGATCAGTGTATGTTTTTAAAATTTTATGTGACACTACAATCCAAAGTTGCATATAAATGTAAAGTGGAAGGAAAATGTTATGATTAAAAAAAATCTTTAAAATATGTTTTGTAAATGTTTTCACATGCCTTAGTCTATCATTTGTAGAACTGCCTTTTGCTGTAGTTAGAGCTGCAAGTCTTTTGGGCTCAGTTTCTACCATCATTTCAACTTCAGAGTCTAAAATTTGTGCTTATACTTTTTTGCAAAGACTCAAGCTCAGAGAGATTAAACAGAATGCTGTGACCGCAAATGTTAGTCTTATCCTAGATTCTCAGGTGAAATTAGGTCTGGGTTTTGACTGGGCCAGTGTAACGAATGGATAAGCTTTGATCTAAACCACCAGATTTATAAAGAGCATTACTAATGTCAACAGATTTGACCACCTGAGTGGTAGATCTCTGCAGCTCCTCCGTTCATGCTCTCTATTTCAGCCTGTAAGTTCAGGTGGAAAGCCATGTCTGTTTTGGGTTGCTGTTCTTAGGCAATTAAAGCTTGAGTTGTTGTTTTAAACTAAAACATTGCTGTGAAACCTGATCTCTTCCATTGTTGGTCTTCATGGTGTTAATGTTTTCTAACAAAGCGTTGAGGAAACAGACAAGTTGATTCTGAAATAAATAGGTGACTTCAGAAGGGAGTTGGATGCACTTATTTTAGGGTTAGCATTCAAAAGAGCCTGGATATGTATGCACACCTCACTTTGTCAGATTTATTTGTAAAATATAAATCCCAAGGAAATACTTTTAGGCTGCAGTGTGTCAAGAAAACTGGCATAAGGGTATGAGATCTTTCCAGGCACACGCAGAAAAAGATGCATAATGGCTTGGAAGAAATAAAGTAATCCTGTAGTTTGATTAAAAGTTAATTAAGTTGAATAAGTCTGAATAACATGAATATAAGTAATCACTCAATAACTTTCTGCAAAGAATCTCTGATTAATGATCTGTAATGATTTAAATATGTAATGATTATGTTAATGATTAACAACAAGGAAAAGATGTGATTTATTGTCAATGAATATGAAGTTATAATCATCTGAAATCAATTTAACAACAAGTTGAATGTGTTTACTGAGTTTTAATAGATAAAGTGAGTTATAGAATATAGAGAAGACAAATGTGCAGTACAGCCCTGAAAACAGGAAATGTCGCAAGTAGTTCTGAGCAGATGGCCAAGAAGCACAGGGAGAAAGGAGAAGTACAGGAATTTCCACTGTGGTCGGCAAAAGGGTTGAGAAATGTAGGGACTTTTTCAAGAGACACAGCGGCCGTGAAGGAAGTCACGTAGGCCAAACCTTCCCATACACACACATGGTGAGGAGAGGCATAAAAAGGGGCTGAAAAGAGGAACCAACTGTTCCCAGTCCGGCGGCGGAGAAGAAGAGACAACACCTGCAATAGCATGCAGGAGCAGATTAAAACACGGACCGCACTTCAGAACTACGGGGAAGCTCAGACTTCACACCGCGAAGAAAGGACTGGGTCCCGTTGCCCCATCTCTAGTTCTTTATTTGACAGACGGTCTCGTCTCAACTCAGCACTTTCATACTCTGCAGCAGGACTTGGAGGAAGGACAAAGGTCCCACAAGGAGGAAGAACTGGGTCTTGCAAAAAGGATTCAGACCCGTTCTGCTTTGTTTCCTTTCTAAGGAGGATTTTTCCACACGAGACAAAGACCTCAACCAAGGATGCAAGAAATTCCTGTTGCCAAAAGATCCATCATCGTCTGGGTATGAGTTGAATCTGCTCATTGAAATTCCATTTCAGAACTTGCGACTTAATTCTTAGGGAAAGGAGACAGAGTAGTGGGATTGTACATGTAAATTTTATTACACTGTTTTTGATCTATATACGATTGATAATTGATTTGTATGTCGCATATCCCTGCTTAAGCTTGCTTAATAAATTTATACCACAAAATTCTAATGAGGTTGGTGGACATTGGAATTAATAGAGTCATTTAATCTTTGTCCAGTTCTTTTAATCAAGGTAAAACTAATGTACATGATTCCAGTAAATAGGAGGCTTCATAATTTCCTTTGGTGAGAGTAAATAATGACCCTGGGACTTACCTCTAAGTCACTAAACATAATCTAGCCGGTTCCAAGTGCAAGTTATGATTTAGAAAGTGGGCTACCGTTAACAGAAGTGGTTATTGGAATTATGCAGCTGCGAGGGCTACTCAGCTGATTGTTTCTTAACTGTAAAGGGTCATAACTTCTGGATTGGAGGTAGTTAGAGCTAGACTAGTCACTTTCGCTACCAGTTTAAATAGATTATCTCTTATAGAGTACTCTTAGGGTAATACCCAGGACTCAGAGATTTTCCGGACCTGTTAGACGGAGAACTGGTCAGTAGGCAGCCCTGGGGAGTAGTGAGGAGTGGGCGGGGCTGACTATTGCAGGATAACCTACATGGCGCCCAACGTGGGGCGGCGCACAACTGAGTAGGCGGGCCCCAAAGACACCAAGTCAGTAAAAACAGATGTGAGACTCTGAATAGCTCACTTGGGTTGCTAACTCTCAGGGAAGAGAGTTAGTGGTGACTGATAAGGCCATCAGTCACAACCCTCGCAGTAACTGTATAGCATACAGGTGAGGGAAAGCTTCTACTGAGGATAGAATGACCAGATCCAGACAGTGAAGCCAGTAGCCAACCCAGCCTGGACCCATCCCTACTCGAAAGCGCAAAGAGAGGCTTTGGGGGATAGGCGACTCGAAGACAAAGACAACTATGAGCGAAGACGAAGAAGGAGGGGAACTGAATCCCCTACAGAAGCCAGCAATGGAACGAGAAGCAAGCAACATCAGCCGAGACGAGGGGAGTCATCGACCTAGTCTTTCCCAATCCACGATATCACAAATTCCTGCGAAGCTGATATTGCTCGGTGATGGATTGGATTCCTGGACTGAGATAAACAAGAAAGCTTTCTATGAATCCCACTATACCCTCGACCAGAAGGTGGCCCAGAGAATGATGAAGCACTTAGTGCAAACACGGATATACTTTTGCACCCAGCTTCAACACGGTCACCGTCTGGGGGTCGTCAAATGCCCGGTGAAGGTTGCTAAGAAGGCGGAGGTTAAAGAATGGCTGGAATGGTTCGCTAAGCTCCTTGAAGAGTGGGAAGCTGGTGAGCTGCGGACTGTCTACAGTCCCTCCGAAAAGTATGACAGCGTAGTAAAAACCGCTACATTGGCAGCGGGCATTGACGGGATTTTAGTAGACCATCTTGCCAAGGGGGTGCGCAAGTTTCAAGAATATAACGAAGCCCTGCAGAGACTTAAGTTATACAAGGAGATTAAGAAAAAGGAGCAGGCCCTCGAAGAGGCAGGGTCGGAGGTGGCTGAGGCTCCATCCCGACTGCCCAGCAGAGCCACGACACCGACTCATCAGCGGGAGCAACCTTCGAGGGTTCTGATAGACCTGACGGGCGGCAGCGACGACAACGACGGCGGTAACAGCAGCGACAGCGGCAGCGACGACAACGATGAGGGTCCCTCAGCTCCACCTGGTCCATCGCGGAACGAGGACATCCCACCTGCACCGGCCAATGAGGACGACCCCGAGGGAGCGCTCGTCGGCGGACTCACAGAGGAGCAGTGGGAGGAGGCAGCCAAGGAATGGTCCCCTCAACGGAACCCGGAGCTCGGGTTTCATCCCCGAGTCCACAGCACGGAGAGGAGGCCTCCACAGCCACCTACGAAAACTTCAGCGGCCAGCAGCTCCGACGAGGACGAAGAGGAATCGGACGAGGAGCAGCGGGGCCCCGGCCGCCCCAAGAAGAAGACTCAGAAATCGGACGCCTGGAGGATGGCCCGAGAATTAGCCGAAATACCACCAGGAGCCGTCAGCATAAGGCTGCAATCCGGACACATGATTTATCAGTTTATTGGAGGAATATGGGATCTTGAGGGTGATGGACTAGTTGTGTTCACCGATGACAGATACAAGATCCACAACAAAAACTTCCGTCGCAACCTTAAGGACCAGGCAGGAAAATGTTACAAAGCGGATTTAAGATTGCTGGAAGCCTCTTGTAGTCCAGCAACTCGAGGAGACGTAATAATAATGAAAGGCTACGGTCTCCCCTATGGCGCTGTAATCCTAGTCCCGATTGGCGTATACCAAAAAGGAGAGAGTCTAGAAGAATATCGGAAGAAGATGTGGCACGGACTCGAGCGGGGCCTAGTGATGGCCAGCAACGAAAGCATGAGAAGAGTAATGGTGAGCGTGCAGGGACTGAGATCACCGGACTTACCAAGGGACACCGCCAGGTCGATTGCAGAGAGCGGAGTGGTGAATATAACCAGGACCAACAGTCATTTCTTCGTGTTCAAAGAGGTGGTGGTGGTGGTGGACCCCCGTCTGCATCGACTCCGCACTGAGCGAGGGGTGCAATTGGCGGCTGAGATGGAGGAGCAATGCCGCATTAGCCATCCATCACAAGAGATCAGGAAATATCCCTTAAAAATTCCCCAGAGTGAGGTTTCAAACACCACCCAGATAGGTAAAGCCAAGGCCGTGCAGCCACCCAGGATAAAGATAAAGGAGGCACCTGTTGAACCAGGGTCCTCCACAGCAAGGTACATTAAGGAATTCTCGTTTGAAGAGAGCCGCAGTGAACTGAAAAAACCCAATGTGGGAAGAGTCAAGAATGAGCAACTGACGGTCCCGAAAGAAGAAGGACCGATGAAACCAGCTAAGATTCGACCGCTGAACTCCCCTGGGAGAGAACCTCTTCGACAACGGCAGTATGAGGATCTCAGCGACTCGGAGGACGAAGAGGAGCAGCCGGAGATCGAGCATCCTGGAAAAGAAGAAGAAGAAAGTGATCACGGCAGTGTCTTCTCCGACCCGAAGCAACCACCGACAGAGCACAAGACACTCCGAACAGGACAGCACCGGGGTAAGAAGAAAGAAATGGAAACCTTTGACATCGAGAAATCTTCTGAAAGACTGGCAAGAGACGTGACCTGGGGTCCAGTGCAGGCTAAGGACGGGCGGCGTACGTATGTACCCGAGGTCGGCCAAACTGAGTACCAGATCCCGGCAGGATGGGCCAGCAGATTGGGAGACCGGGTGCAGCTCGAGGTGGAAGCGACAATCGGAGAATGGGCTAACATCCTGATGACACCATCCTGCTCCACCCTGACAGCACACTATTCCCTGACTACCAACTTCAGGAACGCATACATTGGAATTATGTATGATGTGATGCTGCGACGACTGAAGAAAGCCGCCTACAAGTACTCCAGGGAAACTCAACAGCAGCTGGACGAAGTGTCGGCTGATGAAGAGGAACCTCAGGCGACGTCTTCGGAGCCAGGACCGCAGATCCCGGCGAGACAACCAGAGGTGTCAGCTCAGCTACCTGCCACTAATACGGGACAGGACGCTTACGCCGAGCTGAAGAATCTAAGGCTGGTGATCAGGAGTAAAAACGCAGACGAAAACAATGAGGAATATCTGAAAGATGTTTGGCCAACTGTGCTGTCTACCACCAACCACGAGGGAGCCAAAAAGTTGTGGCTGACCAGCGTGACCTCGGACCCGATGGTTGGAACAGATTCAGCGCAGAGCAACTATGAAAGGCTGGTGTTGGAGGACATGGATGATGAAGAGTCCCAGGTGAAGAGAGCCAGAGGACGGCTGGACAAGGGAAGCCGGTTGGAACCGCTGTGGCACACACTTAAGCAGACCGTTTCCCCTGCGAGATATGTGAAGGTACTGCGTGAGGTGACCAAGGGACGCAGAGGAGAGATCGTGTTCGTCAAGTTGCCAGTGAGAAGCACAACAATCGCTCAGATGGATGTAGCAGTGCAAGGATTCGACCTGGAACAGCAGTACTACGAGGACAAAAGGAAGAAGGAAGCTAGCCAATCGGCAAAGCCACCTGGAAGGGTCAACATCAGACAACCATCTAACTTCCAGGGTAGACCGTTCCAGCAAGGAGCTCCGCCATCCAACTTCCAGAGCAGACCGTTTCAACAAGGAGCACCGCCATCCAACTTCCGGAACCGGCCGTTCCAGCAGAAACCACCAGGACCACAAGGGAAACCGACCAACCCGCCGGCTTCATCAAACCAGCCGGGAAAAGGTCAGTTCTTGACAGATGAGGAGTATAGGAAATTGAGCCCAGAAGAGAGGACGGCCCTCCGTGAGTCCCGTAAAGCCGGGGCCGGAGGGTCACCAAAGTAATGGCGTCCAGGTCGCGGGTCATTCTAGAAAATGCCTACTGGGAGGGGGACGAAATCTACGCTAAAGTGGAGGGAGTACCCTACCTAGTGGACACAGGAGCGGAGGTGTCTATGACCCGCAAAGACCTAAAAACAGCAGGACACCTGAAGGTTCAGTTTGCTAATGGAAAAGTAGAAGAAATGCCGTATGGGACTTGGAAAGGAGTAGTGTGGGTGAAAGGTCCCTACAATCTCCTCACAGTAAAAGACTTAGATGAACTCAGTAAAAAGAAAGGCACACATCGTAGACTGGAGCGAAGGCTGACAAGCTTGAAAGCAAGATTGGTGAAAGTCGGCCCGACCCAAACAGGATCAGAGAAGCAAGACTGGTACAAACCAGTCGACATACCAACGGTGACAGAACAGAAACTTGAAGAGAGTGACTTCTCCCCGGCTGGGAAAGAGAAGCTGCGCGAGATCATCGTTACGGCGCAGGTGGCGCGGTTCAAGAACGATTGTGGAGATTTGGGCCCAAAGTTTGTTCATCACATCGAAGGTGGGGTTCATCCACCTGTTCGGCAGTACCCGTTGAACCCAGGAGCAGTCGAGGAGATGGACAAGATCGTGAAGGAACTGGGTGCCCTAGAGATCATCAGAGAAGAACTCAACCCGATCACCAACAGCCCCATCCAGGCGGTGAAGAAACCTGAATCGGCTGGAGGGGGTTGGAGGCCAGTTATCAACTTCAAGGCCCTGAATCGGAGAACAATAGCAAACCGAGCCAGTCTAATCAATCCACAAGGAGCGCTGAAAACTCTTCGAGTCAAGAAGTTCAAGTCTTGCATCGACCTAGCTAATGGATTTTTCTCCCTACGCCTCGCCAGACAATCGCAAGGTAAAACTGCATTCACCCACAAAGGCAAAAGCTATGTGTGGCAAAGGTTACCTCAGGGCTACAAGAACTCCCCAAATGTGTTCCAGTCAGCAGTGATGGAGGTACTGGGGGACGTAGGTGCTACTGTGTACATTGATGACGTTTTTATTGCTGATGACACAGAAGAAGAACACCTAGAGAGGCTACAAAAAGTAGTAGAAAACCTCACCAAGGCAGGTTTGAAGCTAAATCTCAAGAAATGTCAATTTGGACAGTTCCAGGTGAACTATCTGGGTTTCCAAGTCACGTCGGACTTGGGACTCTCTGATGGGTACAGAGAAAAGCTGACGAACATTCAACCACCACAGTCAGAAAATGACTTGCAGAAAATATTGGGACTGTGCAACTATGTCAGAGACCATGTGCCCAACTATCAGAAATATGCTAAACCCTTGTACCACTGCCTGAGGAAAAGTGAGGACGATGAGAAAGACGGAAGAAGACCCTGGGTTTGGACAGCAGCCAATCAACAGAACCTAGAGGAACTGAGAAGGGCCATTCAAGCAGCTGTGAGATTGGAGCCAAGAAGTTTATCAGAAAGACTCGTGGCAGAGATCAGCTGCGAGAATGACGATGCCATGATCAAAGTGAGTAACGAAAATGGAGGCTTGGTTACCCTGTGGAGTTACACCCTGACTTCTGTTGAAAAGAAATACCCGCAGGAAGAGAAAGAGCTAGCGGTGTTAGCTCGATATTGGGGCGTGCTGAAGGATTTAGCACAAGGACAACCAGTTAAAGTCATCACACAAAGCCAAGTTCACAAGTACCTAAGAAAAGGGACTGTGGAAAGTACTAAAGCAACCAATACTCGGTGGGGAAGATGGGAGGACATCCTGCTGGACCCGGAGCTTGAAATTGGGCCAGCACAACCCACCAGTAAGAAAAAACCACAAGAAACACCTGAGAAGCCAGGACAACCGGAATGGACAATCTACACCGATGGATCCAGAAAGGGGTCCGACCAGTCGGCATACTGGGGATTTATTCTGAAGCAAGACGGCAAAGAAAAGTGCCGTCAGAAAGGAAAAGCTCCCGGTAGTGCTCAAGCCGGAGAAGTGACGGCAGTACTGGAAGGATTGCTGGAGCTGGTGAAAAGGAAAATCAAAAGTGCCAGGTTAGTAACCGACAGTTACTACTGTGCTCAGGCCCTTAGAGAGGACTTGGCCATTTGGGAAGAAAATGGTTTCGAGACAGCAAAGGGCAAGCCAGTGGCACACAAAGACTTGTGGAAAAAGATTGCTGAGCTAAAAATGCAGTTGGAAATAGATGTTGAGCATCAAAGAGCACACACGCATGAGGGAGCTCATTGGCGTGGGAATGATGAAGTGGACTGTTATGTCCAACAAAGAAAGATCGTCTTTGTCGGTACCGAGAAGTGGGACAGTACTCCCAGAGGACGGGAGGTCCCAGAAGAATACGTGGTCGAGGTCGTGCGGAGCGTGCATGAGGCCCTTGGACATGCAGGCGTACGACCTACCCGTAAGGAGCTGGAGGAGCAAGACCTTTGGATCCCAGTGAAACAAGTCCAACGCGTGCTAAGGGACTGTGAAGTGTGTGGTCAATACAACGCAGGTCGCCGAGGGCAGCGGATGGATGGGTTGTCCATCAAAAGCACGGTCCCCTGGGGCTCAGTCTGCATGGATGTTGCAGGTCCCATGGGGATAACAGGAAGGAGAGGTGAAAAGTACCTCTTAGTGCTGGTGGATTCTATGTCGGGGTTTGTAACTACAAAAGCGGCCAGGAAAGCGAACGGCAATAGTGTTGTCGGCATGCTGGAACAAGTATGCAGTGCCCTGGGAATCCCGAAAGAGCTGCGCACGGACAATGGGACTCATTTCCGTAATTCACAGGTTGACCAGTGGTGTCAGAAGTATGGAGTAATGCGAGTTTACTCTCCACCCTACACCCCACAAGCTAACGGAGTGGTGGAACGAGCCATAGGGTTAGTGAAAAGCTGGATAGCTAAAAATGCTAACACCAACAGTTGGAGCACCCAAGCGGTGGAAATAGGGCAGGCCCTGAATGACAGAAGCAGAGCCGAAAGACCCGCCCCCGCGATGGAACTCAACCAACGGCCGTTCACCACGAAGGAAGTGGGGCGGGGCTCCAGCGACAAAAAGGAGAAGCTGACGCCCAGAGTGCCATTCCGAGAGGGACAGCGCGTGTGGGTCAAAGCAAGAGAGCAACCTGTACATGCAGCAGTAAAACCCAAGTTTGAGACAACTGACATCGTCAAGAAAGTACTGGATAGGAACACAGTATTGCTGGAAAGAAAAGGGATCCAAGGAGTTGAGCAGCTCAAGCCGGTTCCTGACTAAAGTGAAACAGAAGCCGGTGAAATGGCCAGTGAATCATGTACCATTCCACCCTATCTCGGACTGGCCACCGTGAAAGGGGTGGTTGTAATTAGAAGAACACCTTCAGGGGTTTGGGCAGGACGAGCCCTGAAGAAATTGGATTGGGCTAAAAATGGAGTCCTGTCAGAGGAGAGAGAAATGCTGGTTTGGGGAAAAGCTAGGGGTCGTTGTCCAATTTGTTTGGCGGGCAACCAACTCCCCATCATCTGGGAAGGACCGGGCCATGAAAAACCAGTGCGACAAGGAGCTACTGCGGAGGCACTACAACATCTTCGTGTCTCCCCGGTCACGATTTTGAGCAACCTGATCTGCGGGAAATGCCGTGTGAATTACCTACCCCGGCTTAAGTTGGAGACCCACTGGACCTGGCAGGAGGACGAACCAAGTGGTTGTTTTTGCATGTGGGATGGAGACGACCTAAGCCACTGTTCGGTATGCCGGGACCAGCTGCGAGGGGGAGAAGTTACCCTAACGGGTGAAGCTGAAGGATGGCAGGTGGCACGATTTTATAGCTCACTGCGATACTACAGAACGTATGGACAAGTACAGCCAAACTATGGGAGCCCCATACCCATAGGATTACTAGGGCCTTCAGCTCCCCCGAACACCCCAGAGGAAGCAGACCAATGGGTATGGAGAAGGGACGAGGGGCCCCATGATATCCTGTGGGAATCTGTTAACGCCGCCTGGCCGTATGACCCCGCTAGAGCATCCCTGTCATTCCCACCACTGAACACCATCCACTACCCCATGGTCTTCCGCGTCTTACGCCCGCAGGAGTACCAACCGACGGCTGGGGGGCTTAATGCTCTTCCAGATGACACAAAAGAACAGGCCATCGAGGGAGGTTGGACAGGCCCCTGGGAGCTGACTACGTGGGCACATCTGATTCTGGAGGTCATCAATGATTGCACCATTCCTGTGACGGATCTACCGGACGTACCGAGGGAAAGTGGAGTACGCAGCTCGGATCTGTATTATTGCACCACTGAAATAGACGGGTGGGGCAGTAGTACAGTGAGACCGAAGGAGAAGTCCCGCCTATACAGGGTGACGGCGGAGTCCCGGTTCCGGGATGGGATTTTGCAACACCCAGGAGGCGTAGCCCAGAGAGTGGGAACGCCCTCTGATCCCAGCACTACCTGTCAAGTTCAGCTGTCAGTGCGCATGGTCACCGTCCCCTATAAAGGGATCTACTCGGTCGGAGCAACCATTACAACGGTGCCGGACGACCAAACTTTTGCCACCGCGTCCTGTACGGAACCAGAGCCTCCTCAGAAGAAACCAAAGACGCACGCCTGGCAAAAGCTCACTTCAGCATTTCCATGGAGGAAGAAAAACCAAGACTAACGGACAAACCGGAAGGAGAAAAACGAGTCGTCAAGTCTAAAGGTCAGCAAAAAACCAAAAAGCGAAAGGGGAGACAGTGTTTTGTGACTAGATTGTTCAAAGTGGGGGTTGGAGTCTCATCGGGACTATCAGACAGAGGCCCATTTTTAAGACTCCCTACCACCTCCATTTTACTCGATATGCCAAGAGAAGATTTCACTGTTTCCAATCCGCTCACCGAGGCCTATTTTCTCAAGTATCTCATATATCTCCGACCCACCAATTTCCAAAACGTAAAACAGGTGGGGGAAAGTGAAGAGTACACGACGCCCCCTTCCACGAAGCCACATTTATTTATCCCTACCGCACCGCCTGCTTGGCAAGGAAGAGGATCCGAAAACACGGTTAATTTTGCATCAATCTCACCTATGTGTCCAAGATCTTTACCATGGACTTTTAATACAGTGTATTTCAGGGTACGGGGGATCGAGCTACGGGTTAGGTGGGGTCCCCATTATCTTGAACCGCTGCAAGGACTGTATTGTGAAATTACACTTAATAACATGGTCATTTGGACCACTTCACCAAGCATGGCGAAAACCATAATAAAGAGGGAAATGAATCCAGAATGTTATATATTTAATAACACCAGGCTTCCATTGAAATTGGAAATAGACAGGGTCTACCCCAATCCACCACACCAGAGGATTTATACTCCGTCATCCTGGGGGTACCGCACCAGACTAACTCTGCATGGACAATCATTGTACACCTACATCTCCGTACCGGCCCCAATAGGGTACAAACACGAATCCTGGTATGACCAGGCGCTGAAAACTGGCACCGCCCAAGGCGCGTTTCCTCGGCCGGACTACTGGAGGGTGTTCCACTGGAAGTGGGTGTGGAGGGGGTTGGAGCCTGATTTACCCTACCCCTCTCCCATATTTACAGCCCTGCAGCAGAGAAGGGCCACCAGACGGGTTGGAAAGAACCCTGCCAACCAGGGCCACCTCAAGGCTTTGAGGAAAGTCTGCGCAAAGCCTGATACATTAGACCCCAGAGAAGCACTAGTCTGGCCAGGATGGATGCTATCGGCATGAAGCGCCGGCCTACAGACCCGGAGCTGCTGGATGTTACATCGGAATCAGACAGCTCTACTGACACTGACGACGACTCGGAAACCTCTAACGAACCTTTGCTACGGAAAACGACTACGATAACCGGAAAATCCCTATGCCTGAAAGGGCTGCTAACGCTTCTTGCCCTGCTGTTTGCTGCTGCTGTTCTTGCTACTATCTTCTACTTCATCGGAGTTGGACCATGGTATCTTACGCATACAAGAGTCACCTACGGACATTCCAAGTACGCTAACTTCAATTGTTGGAACACAAACACCACGGCTATTTTTGTACCATGGGACAACGAAACTTCTGTCCAGAATCGAACCGGACTGTTCGCCAAAAACAACGGTAAAAAGTACGTGGAACGCCGAGCTTTCGGATTGAACGACTCCACTCTGGACGACCTTCTGAATCGCACCTGGGAGATCTACAACTATGACTTCCTCGACACCGGAGTGCTCTGCTGGATACGGGTTCTGCAAAACAAAGAACGACGGACCGTCAGATGCAACTGGATTCACCCGGACCGAGGTATGCCAGAATGGCATTGCAACATGGCCTGTAGGTCGCTGCTACTGTTGCCACATCAAGGGTACTGGGATACAGAAGTAGTATACCCAGCCCCACACAGGTCCTCAGGCTGTCGAGCCTGGCTTCCCCGAGAGGAGTTTTGGGGAGATTATCACCTGAACTGCAGGGTGGATGACACCATCCCAACAGCACCGCCGGGGAACTGGACCCTTCGAAATGCCTCCCGAGGTACTGTTCCAGTTAACACAATGACGCCGCCTACACCTGATACTTTGACTAACATGACGGCTTTTCTGATCAGGCAAGGACCTAGACGGTTTATGTATGACAACGATCAAAAGCACTGCTACAACCACCACTTTCGTTGGTTAAATCCTTGCCTCTGGAACAAGTTCGTGAAATGTGTAGGACAGAATTATATAGTATCAGCCATAGAAGAGTATTGGGCTGATTTTTGGCACTCTACACGTCCACACCGTACGGAAATTGAACCCTGGCTGAACAACACGTTCCCGTGGACATACATAGCCAAAGACCAAACGTTCTTTATGGGAGACTTCCCAGAGGGGACAGTTCGTTCTCACACTGGATTAACGGATCTATACATTGCCAACTTGCGTACGCAGCGCCTTCCGACTCCTGATGACCTTCTCACCGTTCCTAAAACGGACTTTGCAAAAATAGACAAGTGTGTCGCAAAAAGAATTTTTGAGAGCCTAAATGACACCTGCTGGAAGAAAACCCTCTCATCGCCACGGTGCGACCTCTGGCAGGTCGGCAACGCTTTGCACTCTACCTGGAGGTATAACTGCCCTGATCCTGATAAAGCTCCTACGGCTAAGTGGGCCCTACGAGCCTGGTACGAGGATTACTATCGGAAGTGGGACTATGAATGGTGGGGACTCCAACAACATGAGTTTGAAGCCTGGGTAACACCATGCCTTACAGAATCAACAAACTACTGGGTAAAGTACCAGTACATCGCTACGGTCTACTCTAAAGAACGCATGATTTGGCCTACGATTTTTTGGAGACCGGACAGTTACGTCAGCCCAAGACCTTGGCGCATGACTTGTAAGAACAACACCAGAAACATCCTTGAGTGTGTAATAGGTTTGGCCAGACGACCCTGCGGAGAGCTCCGAGGTTGGGAAAGTTACTGCAAGGACCACTATGCAGACGAGTATGACACTCACTCTTCTGAGGTTACTTGGCGAAAGTTCAATGGAACATGGCGAAGGGCGATAGTGAGCGGACGGACCTGCACCGATGCAATTCTAGGATATCATCTCCAGAAGCGCAAGAGTATACTTGGTCTCCCTGTTCCGTTCATCCCAGACTCCCTTATGGCCATCGCGGAAGGACATGCTTTCCGTAAAAGTCTGTGTGATGGCAACATAGATTCAGGGTTTGACTGGGTAGGACCTAACCTTTTGTATTCCAATCTCACCTGCTCCACCACTACGGAGAATTGGCAGCAATGTGGCGAAGGCCCTGATCAACATGATTGTTACTGGTACGAGACTATGGGGGCAACATTGGTGGCCGCCATTTCTGAGGTTGCGGAAGAAGTTGCTCATGTGGTGGAAGAGGGCCTCAACATTGTTGAACAATGGTTAATGAGTGCTTTGAGTCTGCTGTGGCCATACTTCTTGGGCCTCCTGGGCGTCGCTGTGGCGTTGATCATCGGTAAAATCGTCCTAGAGGCGTGGCTAAAAGCACTGTGTCGTTGTAAAAAGAGGAACTACCAGCCCCTCCCCCCGAAGGAGGAGCCTACTTCTGCATAAGAGAGAGCTGCCGTGTGCCTGCGAGCCATTCAACCTTCACCGCAGCTGCTGAGAAGACCTGATCCAGAGCAACCATCATCGGACATCATGGAAACCAACTCTTCATCCAACTCTTCAACCAACTCATCAAACCCCAACTCACTTTTTGCACCGATTCAAGTGAGTACCCTTGAGCATTTAGGGATTACCCTGGCCTGGGTAGTCTTCTGCCACACCGGTCCTTGGCCTAAGGAACACCCTATGAGGATCTTCGTCGCGCTACAAGGATATGCCAAGCTGATCCTCCGTCCCATCGTTCTCCACAAATGGGGGTTGGCTTCATCCCTTTTCGCTTGTTACTTGATGGGCCGTACCCGCATTAATTGGCGCAGGGGTGTTGTGGTTTGCCTATGGCTCATCACCGATACCACAGCCCTGATATTGGAATTGGTCCTTGGGGGCATACAAGCCACACGAACCGCCCCATTTAAGATCCTCACAGCTATTCTAGAAGGGCTATTCGCAGTATCTATCCTCATCTATTTAGCGCGCCAGGCCTTGTCTATCAAGGGTCGGGGAAGGCGAATTTGGATGCAGAAATGGATAATTCTGGCTCTTTGGGCAACGGTTTGGGGGATCCTGGTGGTCCTCTACTGGCTCCGTGAGACCTCGGACCTAGCCATTGTTGTATGGCTGATGACCTACGCGGCAATATTCCATGATTCAGCTCATGTCTATGATCGAGGTGAACCCGCTCCGGATCATGACATTCCGGCTCCTGTGATTAATTCACCTTGGCTCGCAAAATACGCCGGCACACGGGCTTAAACCAGCCTACTCTCTCAGCTTTCGCTTTTGCTTTTTCGTCGTTGTAAGTACATGTAGTTAATCAATAACCACTGATCATGAAGTTACCTGGGTTACTGTTTCTCCTCAGGCATCAACCTGCTGTGTGGGGTGTGGAATAACTGCAGAATCTTATGGATTCATTTGGGTTGCATCGTCTTCCCGCTGGTGTCACAAATGCGTGAGCAGCCATTTTAGCAATGTAACGGCAATCCTCTGCGCCACAGGGCTGGAGGATTTGCCCTACATAGCGGATTCCACATCTAGATCCCTGGAACGGGTGCACAAAATCGTGTGGACCTCTGCGTTTGGCCTAGATGACGACGACTTCACAGCATCTCCGTTGTATACGGGACTACGGCTGCCCGTGATTCATAAGTTATGGGAACACCAACTTACTCGGCAATGCCTCCCAACTTTACACCTGTTGGATGGACGGCTTGTGGCGGTGGGCGACTACCTTCCGCCTACACGTCCCGTGTCTCCAGATTTGTTTATCGACGTCGGATGCCAAGCCAGCAGTGCGACTAACGAGAGAGGTACCCAAACTGAGAACCTCAGTTCATCTCCCCAAGCATGCCAGACTGAGGACATCCTTTCCCCTTCATCTCCATCACCAAGTGACATGGATTTCCAGAATCTGCTGGCAGAATTGGAAGGCTACTGCAACAACCCGTCCGCGCTGCCAGACTTTGGCATGGACTTGCCTTCGCCTCTGCAGCCTCCGCTGGAACGTTCCACCCTTTCCGTCTCAGGTGACTCTACACTTGACAACGATTTGGGCGCAGAACTCTGGCTCTCTCCACCATCCAATCTGTCGGAGTATGAGGTTGTGGATTCCTGGTCACCTTCATCGTCTCCGGTTACCTGCTATGAGCGGGATATCCTTACTACCACTTGTGATGATGGACTTGATCTCTTTTGACTTTGGACTCTGTGTTTTCTGCGAAGCACCGTCCGATCTCATGGAGGGGGTGTCAAGAAAACTGGCATAAGGGTATGAGATCTTTCCAGGCACACGCAGAAAAAGATGCATAATGGCTTGGAAGAAATAAAGTAATCCTGTAGTTTGATTAAAAGTTAATTAAGTTGAATAAGTCTGAATAACATGAATATAAGTAATCACTCAATAACTTTCTGCAAAGAATCTCTGATTAATGATCTGTAATGATTTAAATATGTAATGATTATGTTAATGATTAACAACAAGGAAAAGATGTGATTTATTGTCAATGAATATGAAGTTATAATCATCTGAAATCAATTTAACAACAAGTTGAATGTGTTTACTGAGTTTTAATAGATAAAGTGAGTTATAGAATATAGAGAAGACAAATGTGCAGTACAGCCCTGAAAACAGGAAATGTCGCAAGTAGTTCTGAGCAGATGGCCAAGAAGCACAGGGAGAAAGGAGAAGTACAGGAATTTCCACTGTGGTCGGCAAAAGGGTTGAGAAATGTAGGGACTTTTTCAAGAGACACAGCGGCCGTGAAGGAAGTCACGTAGGCCAAACCTTCCCATACACACACATGGTGAGGAGAGGCATAAAAAGGGGCTGAAAAGAGGAACCAACTGTTCCCAGTCCGGCGGCGGAGAAGAAGAGACAACACCTGCAATAGCATGCAGGAGCAGATTAAAACACGGACCGCACTTCAGAACTACGGGGAAGCTCAGACTTCACACCGCGAAGAAAGGACTGGGTCCCGTTGCCCCATCTCTAGTTCTTTATTTGACAGACGGTCTCGTCTCAACTCAGCACTTTCATACTCTGCAGCAGGACTTGGAGGAAGGACAAAGGTCCCACAAGGAGGAAGAACTGGGTCTTGCAAAAAGGATTCAGACCCGTTCTGCTTTGTTTCCTTTCTAAGGAGGATTTTTCCACACGAGACAAAGACCTCAACCAAGGATGCAAGAAATTCCTGTTGCCAAAAGATCCATCATCGTCTGGGTATGAGTTGAATCTGCTCATTGAAATTCCATTTCAGAACTTGCGACTTAATTCTTAGGGAAAGGAGACAGAGTAGTGGGATTGTACATGTAAATTTTATTACACTGTTTTTGATCTATATACGATTGATAATTGATTTGTATGTCGCATATCCCTGCTTAAGCTTGCTTAATAAATTTATACCACAAAATTCTAATGAGGTTGGTGGACATTGGAATTAATAGAGTCATTTAATCTTTGTCCAGTTCTTTTAATCAAGGTAAAACTAATGTACATGATTCCAGTAAATAGGAGGCTTCATAATTTCCTTTGGTGAGAGTAAATAATGACCCTGGGACTTACCTCTAAGTCACTAAACATAATCTAGCCGGTTCCAAGTGCAAGTTATGATTTAGAAAGTGGGCTACCGTTAACAGAAGTGGTTATTGGAATTATGCAGCTGCGAGGGCTACTCAGCTGATTGTTTCTTAACTGTAAAGGGTCATAACTTCTGGATTGGAGGTAGTTAGAGCTAGACTAGTCACTTTCGCTACCAGTTTAAATAGATTATCTCTTATAGAGTACTCTTAGGGTAATACCCAGGACTCAGAGATTTTCCGGACCTGTTAGACGGAGAACTGGTCAGTAGGCAGCCCTGGGGAGTAGTGAGGAGTGGGCGGGGCTGACTATTGCAGGATAACCTACAAGTGTAACAAAATGTGAACTAATTTATGTACTTTTTCAAGACATAGAATTTCTTCAACTGTGGACAATTTAACAGACTAGAAGAGTTGAACTCTTTTGCTTTATTTAACATGTGAGAATAATTTTTTTGGTAGAAGACACAATCAGGCCATAGTCTATTATGTTTTTTTTGTTTTGTTTTGTTTTTTGCAGCAAAACACAGTCACTCACCTGACTACCATCAGTGTCAAAGGGTGGCACCCACTCAGCGGGGGATCCTAAGCCGAGCCCATTGATGAGATGAAACAGGTTGACTTCTCCCTCAGCCTGAAGTGGAATGAAAAACAAATGTCATGGAGGGTGACAGAGAGCGTCTGTGTCTTATCAGTCCGGACAATGTGAGTGATGGTTCTTATCTGGCCCCCTGCTCCGTGGCTGTTTATTATCCCAAGGTGGCAGGGCAGTGCTGGGAAGAGAGGAGAACTGGGAGCCCCTTCGTGATCCATCACTCCGGAGGTCTCCTTCCTCTCTTATCTGACTGCTACATGGATAACCGCAGCTCTTGTTTACAGACGCCAGCTATTTGAATGAGTAGCAGGCATAGGAAACGATTCCTTGGATCTCTTTATCAGTCCAGGTGAGTTTTAAGCAGGATGGGGTGCATCACATTACTTTTCTTTCACATTCCAACATTCACATGCATATACACACATACAAAAACTGGAAAAAAAAGCCAGGAAGTAAGTTTACACTTATGTACACTATTATATGCAATCACAAAAAAGTTTTTTCTTGCAACATGAATGAACAAAAAAGATCAAACGGTAATGCAAGGCAGCAATGCTCAAGGGAGGATAAGCTTGTCTGTCTGCTCCGTTTATCTCTTCTCATGAAGTACATTCATTTTTGTTATCATGTTTTGATTTTCTCGCTTATCTGAGTCAGCATGTGTTGTCAGTGTATGCAAGAGAGAGCGCTGATGTGAGTAAAAGGAAACTATCAGTGCCCACGGTGCCCACTGAGTACTCTGTTGATGTTACTGCATTTCACAGCATCATATCCTGAATAGGAAGTGTCGTTTCTATATTTTCCTCATGTTGTTGAAAGGAAAACCTCAATAAAGATGGCTATTTTTTCACTTGTTCCATTTCCTTACACAAGCTCTTCTGGGGTATTTCTGTATCTCCCCCTGGCAGGGCAGAATGCGTAGGTTTCCATTTCAAACAGGGTCCCCATGTCCATCACATCAACAGGGGTCTAGTCTAAAATACATACCTTCTGTCAAAGCCAGAGGATCGATGGTGGGTAGAATGAAAAAATGGCAGGAGGGAGGGGATGATATGCGTAAGCGGTGCTTAGGCTACCAGGTGCCCATTTCCTTGGGTTTCAGTCATGGGCAGGCCTTCCTTTCCAATGTATGTCACCTCTTGTTAAAGGTGAAGAGTTGGTTTGAACAAAGTCAGACCAAGTTGATTTGGCTTTTTTGGGATGTCCCAAAAGGAAATCCCAACAAAGTCTGTCTGTCTACCACTCCTTCGGGATGCTTGCATGCTGTAGCTTATGTCCATGCTGGTTTTAGTATCATAGGATCAACGGACGTTAATTGCAGCCGATGAAAAAAAATAAATATGGGCAGCAACCGTGGAGATGGAATGAGGATTGTGAAAGTTACAGTGTTGGGAGTGTGGATGTGGGATTTATTAAGGGAAAATGTAATGAAAACAAAATGACGTGTTTTCATGAAATTATGTGAAAAGACCTTGAGGTCAGTGCAGAATGCCAGCCTGTTACAGGGGGAGGATGGCATACTTGTGATAAACAGGGCGCTGTAGTCAAGGACCAGGTCATCTATTGCCACTGACTGGACTAAACAAAAACACAAGAGAGACTGAAAGACAGACTGAACTTTTGCAGGAATTTCTCCTATGTCTCCTTAAAGAAATATGTTTGTTCATCACTTCTTTGTTTACCTTCACTTCACTTCTTCTTTTTCTAAACTGTCCTTGCTCCCTGATTAGGCCAAGATTTGTATTTACTCTGGGAACAATAGTTACTAGGCAGTATGAGACTACTTCTAAGCTTTGAACAACACAAAAATTAACATTTGTTTCCATCTTGGTCATTTGTTTACTCACGTTTGTAGCCTGTATACTTAGGCTCATTTTTACAAATATGCTAATGAATACCCAATTTCTAATTTTCAAAGTTTTCCTCATTTACTTCTGAGAAAAGATTATGCTTAAGCTCATTCTTTATTGTTGCTTCTATCATTTGTCAGTATATGTAAACACTGGGCAAAGAAGCACAATGCATCATGTTATGTCCAGTCTAACACTGGCCATCTCCGTAAATCATTTTTTATTACAATGTCAACTGAAAGAATGAACTTATAATATGCTAGCATAATTACTGTCTGTTTTTCAATTTAAGGAGTCCTAATATCGCAAAAGCCCACCATATACTGATGCGTTTTAATTTGTCTGTGATTAATATATAAGGTAAAAACAGCATTTATAAACAGCCCACCTCAACTTAATTGCATTCAATTAATCATTGGCTAGGCCCAGTTGGAGCCAAAATAATGACAATTTAATAATGCTGTGTTTATAGCAGTGCAGATTACCAAGTATTTATAAATGTCACAGGCTAGTCTGTAATGCACATTGACAGGAAAACATGTGCAGGGCTCAGCAGTGTCTGCTCCCATGCAATGCAACAAATGTACCATCCCCATAGCAAAGCGGCTATGAATAACTGTGATAATCACTTCACAATGGGTTCATTTATCAATGTATGAGAAGCACAAGTGGTGGGATGATTACCCTGCCTTTGTGTTTTCTGTTGTGCAGGTTTGTTTTTGCTAAAGAGTTGAAAAGACAGACGTCTCTGCAGAACGCTTTTATAGGACACTCGTTATTTATTTGTCTGTGTGGACTCTTACGGCTTTTTATGTCACATTTGACTTAAGGCCCAGCATGTTTGTTGAATTTACTAATAAACAATACTTATTGTTTTTAATTATGAAAACCAAAAACCACTGCAGAAAGAGTTAAGGAATGTGAAGTACAGGAGATTACATTGTATTGTATGTACAACTTCACATTAACTGAAATTTGAGATAAAAATACAAGTATTCAAAACCTCTTTGATTGTTGCTAGAAGGCCCAGGTTTTTTTTCCAGTTCATCATGAGCCAATGTTGTTTCTTTAACACATTTCCTAAAAAAAATCACCCATTTGCAGTTGTTAACAAGCTTTCAATTGAAAAGAGCAGACAAATGTTCCCCCCGCCACATCATCTCCCTAATACTGGCGTGTAAATTTGTACTTCTTCACGCAGAAGTGACCCTTGGAAATTGGGTGAACCCTAGTAAATCTCATGGAATTTTCAATTAATCACAGTTGTTATGCCCACCCCCTATTTCCATGCACCATTCCAAATATATCTACATATATAAAATGACACAGTTGATGAACACACAAATAACAAAAAGAAAAAGATGTAATTATTTGTCATGTTATTAATAATGCATTTAATAAATAAGCACCATTAAAAGGTAGTTCTGTAATGCAGTATATTAAGCTTTTCTTTTTTTAAATCAGATCATTTGGATCAGAGAGGGTGTATATCCCTCTTTGGCTATGCTGACTTCTTACAGAAATGATATGGGTCTTGTAGGGGGGTCCTTTCCTGGCAGAATAACATTACAGTAAGTTGTTCAGGTGATGCAACTTGAGGGATGGTACATCCTCAGACTGGGCCTGGGTCAGGTTTCCTGATCTATTTTAATTTTATGGTAGATGTCAAAGCAACATCTCTATGAATACTACAGTCAATGTGTCTAATGACTCCCAGGAAAACAGAACGAGATGATGGAGATTATTCAAATCCCTTGTCAGTGGTTTGAGGGTTGTTACCAATGTGTTCTTGTTGCTCATGTCCAAATTTGTTTTTCATTAACTTAAAAAAGTTTTTAAAAATTTTTTGTTTGTTTTATCTGGCTTAACTTTGATTTTTTAAATAAATGTTTCTTTTTATCTTAACAAGTGGTAGGTAGTTGAATTAGTTTTCCTTAATTCACCATACTCTGCTGATGTTCTGAATATTTGAGCTAAGTTGGTAACAGTGAATCTTAAAATACATCACAATTTCCCCCCTTTGACATTTCTTTCTTATACTGCACACCTATAATGTGTTGGGATGGAAAGCTATTTTAAAAGTAAACGAAAAGAAAATATGAGTATTGAAGATTCCAGCCAGAACTGCGGGCGTGTCCAGAATTTGTCTGAGTCTGTGTGGTCAGCTGGGTGACAAACAACTTCCCGTCTTTGTCAGCGGTAGACCTCATCACAAGCGTTTTAATATGTAGGTAGCATTTAGCAGCTGAAAACAATACTAACCTAAACTAAGAATAGCTTTGGTGTTGGAAAGTGATGACTCCCATCCTGAGAGGAAAATTCACAATAATTAATGCCGTATTTAGAAAGAATTGGTGCTCTTTTATTTGATAGAAAGTTGTCCAGACGTAAGTTTCCAAGTAATCATCAGACCTGTATTAGTCAGGCATGTGCACTTTGTGCAATGCTAACATTTAAATCGGGGCAAACAGCTGATGAGAAGATAAATGAGGTATGGGAATTTGATCTTGTTGTTGGTGGGGGGTGAACTGCTCTGTGCTATGCATGTAAAAATGTGGAGATGGACAGGTTGACAAATGAAGAAGAAAAAGAGACAGCAGTGCAGCAGAGGCTGCTTGGTGGGGATGTGAAAGGAAGGAGGTAGTGGTGCACTGGCCACCATGGGACCAGAGAAAGGTCATGGTGAAATGGAAACTGATTCTCCACCCTGCCTCCCCGGGTAATATCCCATGACGCTGCTGTTCTGCCCTCCCATGCAATGGTGTTAAGCTGTCTTTACAACCCAAAACTGTAGTTGGGCTCCATCAGCAGGAACAGAGTCTGCTCGACCGCACCTTTCACTATCAGTAAAGTGGTGTCTCTGTAATGATGATGGTGCAGTTGCAGAGAAGGGGAATAATTTGTACCTTAGGTTTTGACGAGATAATTTCTACTCTTACAAGGTAACTTCCTCTTTGCCTTGCAAACATTTACTGTTTGTTTCAGCAGAACCTTCACAAAAATTGTTTTTAAAAAGCTGGAGTTTGGCATTTTTGGGTAAATGGACTTTGCTGTTAAAATAAGTGGTATTGTATGGACAACAGATGGCAGTTCTGTTTGGCCTTGATATTATTTTTCCTTTGTATATTTATGTACACATTTCCTCTACACTTTAACATCAAGACAACATATCTTTTTAAAGGTATCTACTTACAATGCATTTCAAAGACAGAAAACAGAAAAGTTCTCAACAATGAAGTTTTATTCTCATTAATGTGAGCATTGGGCTCAACCTGAACTGCACTTTTGTATAACAATACATTTAGATGAAATCAAAAGATTTTTGGAAAAATATTATTTGTAATATTTAGTTTTGTTATATTATATTTGTAATATTTAGTTTTGTTATATTAATCTTTAATTTAAAGATTAATATAATCTTTAAATTGAAGATTTTAAAATTAAAATCTTTAATTTTAAAGATGTCTCCTTTAAAATGTAAAGGTTACTAATTTTGTCTCAATTCAACAACTGCCTTCCATACAGCACAGACACACATGTTACACGTTCAATAAATTTGTTAAAACTAAAGCCATGCATATGATATGCATCTCAAAAGTACCAAAGAAATTTCCGGTTGTTAACCTCATGGTGACCAACATTTCTGAAAGAAAAGTTTGTCTTACATTGTCCTATTGAAACATTCGAGTCATAAGTGTCTGATGGTTAAGGCTGAAAATATATCACTTTGACATAAAAGTTTTATAATATACACTTTTTTCATCCTGGATCCATGCTATAGATAATACATACAGTACTCTAATAAAATGTCGATTGTAATACAATTTTTTTATGACAAAGCAATCCAAATGTCCTAGACAAGCATGTCACTGGGCATAAACTGCTTCCTTTTTACTCTTCATGCCTTCAAGATGTCCGTACCTCGGGAGGCAAAAGTCTAAAGCAATGTCAGCTTTGTCCTTCTTTTAGCCCTCTAACATCTCACACTTGGGAAAGCAAATAACGCAAGACAGATTGTAAGGCTGAGAATGCAGCGAACTGTACCAAAGGCGAGATTACTTTGTGAGAGACTTAAAGGTCCACCTTTTAGAGTTACAGTGGTGTGGTAAATAGCCATCATAATGTGTGGTGTTTAACAGAATTGCTTCTCATTTTCACTTTCATGGATGGTTAGAAGATATCCTGCTGTAATCACCGCTCCTTTCTCAGGTGTTAATCAGTGTTTGGTTTTGTATATGGTATGTAAAACATTATTAAACAAGTGTAAAGGGCAGAGTCGGCTGCTGAATTTCCAAACAGCACATTTGAAAGGCACAGTGGATTTCTGGGTCCAATATTTGTACAATTACAGACATTTTGCATAAACAGTTTGCATATAACTTCATACCAGGCCTTTGTTCCTTTTTAAGCATACATGACATTATTGTCATGTATGCTAGTGAATCTTTTTTTCTAAATGTGTATTTATCAGTGAGTTCTTTCTGACCAGCCTTTAAGACCCAACAATAAAAATAACATTTAGAAAGGTACCCAGCCCAAATGATTATGGTACATTTACTGCCAACTATCCAGAAAATGTGTTTCTGGTTCCTTAGGCGATTATATGGTTTTCACCAGCGAGGGGTGGAGAGGTTGGCTGGCTTCCTGATAGAGATTTATACTGGCTTCATGGTTCTTTTTTGTGTTAAACTATAGGTCTGTGTGCAGGAAGCATGTTTCAAGAAACACATATATAAGCATTAAAGCCTTTTTTACAGGGAGAAAAATGAGGTCCAGTTGTTGCTCAGTACTTTTGCGTTTTAATTCTTAGATATAATCATTTTCAAATATTGGAAAGACTCAATGTGGGGAAGTCTCTTTTAATTTATGTAATTGTTTATGTACATCCTTTTAATCATCACATTACTATAGACATTGATGAGGACATACCCATGGATCTTAACAGATTTCACTACCAATGTGATGATAATTCTCTTGATTAATGGCTCAGCAGTGGAAAATCATATTTATCCCTTCTTGTTTGTCCCATATGAATTTGTTCACTTACTCTTTTGGTGCTCATGGTACAAATTGCACATGGAGACTTGACTAAAATGACAGGCAGCCTCACACACATAAACTAATGCATACATGATAATCGCCCCCACACACAGGGTCACACACACAAATACACAGAGTGTGAATGAGCCACACCAGGCTGTGTTGTGTCCAAATGTAGAGTTCTAGCTGTCCCCTATGACTGAGGCATACACTCTGATATCGCAGTCTTCACTCAAATCTATTTCGTCCTGCTGTTTCTCCCCGTCATCCCCATTATCCTCTCCCGTGTTACAGACCTCATGCTCTTCTTTTGGAATATTCCCACTTTGTGGCTATAATTCACTATGGTCTGGCTTTCTGACATGCATGCAAATTGGCAAATTACAGGATGCCGAGCTGTCACTAGTCAGATTCATGTGGTCACAAGGGGGCTTGTGGAAGTTGGTAAAGGGGGTAGGGTAGAGCACAGCGGACATTAGCCCTGCCTGCACTGGTCTAACATTGTTAAGGCTGACGCTTGAGTGACACTCACTGCTGCTGTGATTTGAAAAGGCCCACCGATCTGGGCTGCCTTAGCTGGTCTTCTCCCCGCCCATCCCTTCTTTGTGTCTATTTTTCTATCATGTTGTTTTCTTCTCTTTGCGCCCACCACCTCATTTGCATCAGAGGGCAGGAGGTTTCATAGTGTATGGGAGGGAAGAGGGGGGACTCCTCAACAGACCCTCTCCGTCCCGTCTACCCACCCTCTATCAAACACTCTTTGTCTCACACACCCAGGCCAGTTTGAGGCAACAGCATGCCCCCTACCTAGTGCCTCTGGCTGGGATGGGGTTGGTGTGTCAGGGCAGGCAGCAGGGATGAACAGCATGATTGTGTTATTGTAACTGGGCATGGCAAGGCTAAAGCAGCATCCACATTCAGTATCTGTGTCTGGTTCATCCAGCTTATCCCCTTCGAAAGGATGTCTCACTTCAAGGGAGCAGGAAGTTGGAGTGAAGTATGGGATTTCTGGGTAAATAGCCGGACTCGGACAGTGTCTCCTGTATCTTCCAGGGGATACAGGACTGTGTTGTAGTGTTTTGAGAAAGACAGAGAGGACAGATATCCTTATACTGCCTTTGTTGTGAGAAGGCCAAAAGTACTTATATATATATATAAATGTTTTTCAGTTTTGAATAAAATTTTTGAAAGTATAGACACCCCTAAATAAAAATCACAAAGCACCTTCCAAAGTTGCCTAAATAGTATAAATAGTCCAGCTGTTTGCATTGTAAACTTAGAATTAATAGAGCTATTCTCTAAAGACGTCAAAGTTAGAAAACATTAGAGATCAAACAACTGTGAAAAGTAAAGAACATTAAAGATAGGTCAAGGATAAAGTGGTGAAGTATAATGCAGAGTTTAGTGGGTAAGTCTGGCATAACCACAAAACTGCCAGGAAATAGCTACCCACCTAAACACACTGGATGGGCACTTATCCAAGCATTCATCAGAGAAGCAGCCAAGAGACTCAGGATAACTCTGGGGAGAAGCTGCAGAGATGCACTCTATTAATCTGGCATATATACAAGAGCTGAGAGAAAAAAAAAACAATTGTTGAAAATCAGCACTACACAACACCGTTCCCACAGTGAAACACGGTGGAGGCAGCATCACGCTGTGGAGATAATATTTTCTATCTATTTTCTAGAGACAGGGAAGCTGCTTGGAGTTAATAGTATTATGGATAGAACTACATGCAGAAATCCTATCAGACTCTGCAAAAGTCTGAAGACTAAAACAGAGGTTCTACTCCCAGTAATGTGTAGTGCTATAATGGACTGTTATAGAACTAATAGAAATGAACCCCACACTTTTCAGATTTTTATTTGTGTAAAAAATATGTTTTGTGTCGGTCTGTCATATATATAATCCATATAAAACATATTGAAGATTGTGATTGTAATTGTGAAAACTGATTGACTTTTTGGGGTATGAATACTTTTGCAAGGCACCGCCATGAAACAGATAAATACCCCCTCTCTGCTGTAATAATATGGTCTCAGGCTCAGTAATTACACCTCTTGCCATTCGGTCCCCTCCCTTTGCACTTTTGTGGCTAATAGTCAGTATTTTACTGAGATTGTAGCCATGCTTTCAGAAGGATGGGTTGGTGGTAGCCACACCGAGTCCTCTGTTAAGGGGAGCAGTTTTAATTAAGGTGGAGACAACACCTCTCTCCCAGCTCATCTTTCACCTGGGAGACATAGGGGGAACTCTGACACCAGCACGGCATGCAGCTGATTAAAGTCGGGCCTCATTTACCGATGCCTGCTGTCAACAAAACACCACTAATGGCATTATGCCCAGGCCCTGGGGTGCAGGCCTTGGGACTATCCCCACCCAGGTTCAAACGGAAAGAAAACAAACTTTGCCTAATCTCTGATACAGGAGCCTAATCTTTCTCTGATCTTATCTGGGAGAGGCCTCATATGTTACTGGGCCTTACACCACTGGTTTGGATTTTACTTAAGCAGGCAAAGACTACCTTGTTCTTTTGCAATTCAGGGGGTGAAATATGACTCAGAGTTGGTGTTTAAAGGTGACTTATCCTGCTTAGTGGTATGACAGCGGCCATATTAAGAAGTCAGTCAATGACCCTGCACTGGTGAGACATAAGTATTTGCTCCTCTTTCATCACCCAGTAGATGGTGGCAGGGATGTTCCATGTATTCTGAGGATGACCTCATAGATCCAACTCTTTTCATCCATCACTTGTTCTATATATAAACATGAATCATTGTTCAAATAGCTTCCCTCATCTCTTTGATGTCCTGGCAGTACAACGTTGACATGTCCTCACAGTCTGAGAGAAAACTCAAGCATGGAATCCTGAACATGATGTGTTTGTAAACCAGTCCATTAACACTGCTGGTCATGAGATCTATCAGTTAGTAGTATATGTTACACAGATCATTTCAGGTATTTCTTTAGAAAATGTAGTGAGGAGTGGGATATCAATCTGTTTTGCTTTGGTGATGAATTTCTATTAATTTACCTTAATTATGATCTAAATTGCAGATGTTTATTTTTAATACATTTTGCAGTTTTGTTCTATCATGCTTAAGTCCATGTTTACACTGCAACCAACTATGCCATTAACATTCAGCATGCCTTGCTCCTACGGTACATTTTGATAAGTTACATTGTAAAACATGAGCAGACTAGCGGTATTAAATTTACAGCTAATAGCTGGGTCACTTCTCTTTGGTGTCCATTGTGCTTTTACAGTCCTGTTATTAGTTACCCTAGAATGGAAAAATTTACAGTCACTTTTTACTGATTTGTATAGGTAGTCATTAGGTTGGGTTTCACCCTCGCCTCACCTTTAATGGTGGCATAGATTAGACCTAAAGCAAATTAAAAGCTTGAGGGTTATTTGCTCAATGAATAATTAGAAAAGTTTGTTTCTTGTAAATTGACAGTTCTTCTTTTAGCAGCCTTGTAAAGTTTTATAGAACCGTACAGCCGACCTCAAAATGGAAATTTGTGTTGGAAGCCACTTGGAGCACGATTATAGCTCCTGGCTGTTGTTAATTTTATATTTGTCCAATAAAAGAACTGGGGGTTACAGATGTACTCTCTATGCTGCCTCATGAGCCTCATGTCCCTTGACTACTGTTCTTTCTTGTGGTTTATGAGGTAATGAGGGGCTTCCCAGTTCTTTATACAATGGTGTAATGGTTTTAACATTAAGCAGAATTGGCAAAAATGTCTTTGTTTTAACAGAACTGAAAAAATTGAGCTTAACCAAGTAAACCATATGTGGTAAAAATCTTTCTGTCATATCAGGACTTCTTATGGTTAGCCCATTCTCTGCTCTTTTCAACCAAGGTCAGCAAAATGTGAGCATGCAGAAGAGGAAGTTCACAATGAACCTTCTTGATTACCGCCCTGGGGAGACTCAACTGTGGAACCACTTAAAAGATAATGCCCCGAATGATGTTTTTTAAACTCTGGCTGCTGATGTTGCTAGCTGAAACAATATCAGTGATGTAAAGGAAATGGGACCTGAATGGCACTGTTTACAGTTGTTGAATGTTCACACATAAGCAGCAAGTTCCAGTATAAACATCCACTTGGAGCATGTAAATCTAAGGGCTATTAATAAGCCCTTTTATCTTCTCTTCTGGAGAGTGGCCCTGGAAGGCCTGGGGTAATCTGGTCCTCACTGATGAGCTCTCCAACATGTTCCTTTTCTGTCTTTTTCTTTTTCTTTTTAACCAGTGTCTTTGCCTTTGGGCAAGGGAACTAATTACAAAGCTTTAAACACGTCTGTTTTATATTGGCTGCTTGAATAAAGTTTGTTTTAGTTGTGTGTTTACAGTGTCTGTCTAGCCTGCAGACTTGTGTATCCCAAACGCAAACCTGCCAATGTCTCTGTTGATGTGGACGGGTTTTACTGAAGGCTTCCTCGACTCTCAGGTAGCTCTCCACCAGCCTGTCCCTTCCTTCTAGTGTTCAGCAGGACAATGACAGCACTCATACGGTTGCATCTCCTTACATATTTCCCTCTGCAGACTGATGAGTTCTGACGGAGAAAATGCCTTTGACTTGCGTTTTCTCTCATGCAGACCCCCTTTCAACCGTTGTTTTTCTTATTCCTGTCGACAGAAAGTTGTTTTTGCTGCCTCCCTTCCCTGCATGTCCGTGACAGGCATACTTCCTGAATTCTCCGTGAGTTGGTACGTGTGTCTGTGTGTGTGTTGCGCATGTGGGCGTGTGTGTGGGTGTGTGTGCGTGCGTGCGGGGGTGTGCGTGAGCATGCATGTATATGTGCACATGTCTGTCTTTGTTTCTATGTATGTGTCTTGGTGCTGGATGTGTGAGTACTTCAAGTGGAGCAGAAGCAGCTTTTATGTCAGTGCCAAGTATGGAGAATGGTTCCGCAAGTGAAGGACAGCCTCTTTGCTGCACTGGGCTTCCCACTCTGTTCCCAAAGAGCCAAATTCCTTTATCTGATGTTGGATCTTTGTTATTTGTCCATGAAACTACAACTGAGAACATCCTATACCTGTGGGACTGGCTGAGTGATCTCCTCCAAACCAGCATGTGGACAACAACATAAATGGAGCAGTTTGCGTCTCTGCTACCCTGTATTGTCATTAGGTTGCCGCCAGCTTCTTCTTTCCAGCAGGCTTTGATATATCAATACAGTTGCACACAAAGTCATAGTACGATGGCCATACGGGCAATATCCTGCTCAGCCTCAGGCTTTCTGGCATCAACCAAAAAGCTGAAATGTTCCTTTCACTCTGATACATCTAAATTTCTTACATACTTCAGACCTACATCTTTGAAACTCACTGTAGCTTCTTGGTCTGGGTTTGAGGAGCACAGCTGCCATGATGATTTGGGTGGTTAAGCGGCTTTCTTGTGATCTGGGTATGTCAAATCTCAAAGCAGATGGTGACACATTTTAACTTCTAAGACTCTAGTGATACTAATATTAATGTCATAAGAAATTTCTAATTTCTCAAGTCATGTTTTCACATTAGTGCCTTTGTTGCTGGACATAATTAATAGGTTTTACATTTCACACCAATCCTTTTTGCTGTGTTAACCATTTGAGTGGTAATATATGCTTCAATTGGGCCTTTTTTACTTTAACAATCCAATATCCCCACAAATTATTCCTTCTCCCAGGGAACACTTACAAAAACTTTAAGTTGTTGCATAAAATGTCATAAACACACTGATCCATAATCACTGCACTGAAGACCAAGTCAGAAGTTCTGAAGAGTAGGGTCAACATAAAGAACAATCTGAAGGCAACCATTCGACATAAATGCAATACCAATAAATGTACTTGGGAGCAACATAATAACCTGATTCAACAAGACATACTACACCCTCACAAGAAAATTAGTTTAGCTAAGCATATTTTACTAATCATAGGTGTTTGGCTAAAACCAAATCCTCTGTGTCTATTTGGATGAATCTCTTAATAATCAATCCACACCTTACCTACTTGCTGTTGTCAAGCTCCTGGAAGCCTTAAACCCATTTCAAACCCACAGAACATTCTTAGTCCAGATATTTCTTCCAATATCAGAATGCCTAAAGCCAAACTGAGATTGGTCCAATGGTCTCAAGTTTTCTTTTCGGTTGACTAAATAAAAGTTCAGGATCAAAAACATGTATGCATTAAGTTTTTGTAGCAAGGCATATATTTCTCTATTTTAGTCATTTAAAAATAAATGGGATTTTGAATGCTCTTGATGGCATTTTTAGTGCCCACCAGCTCTATTTCTTACAAAAATTATCACTGGTCAGTTGGAATACCCATGATCAATAAAGAAACATCTTAAAGACCACAGAAAAAAATAAAAATATTACTGGCTGATTAAAATATCTACTGAAATACCCTCTTATGTCTAGTTTAAGTCAAAACATATTCAGACAAAGAAGCACAATACCCCCGAGAAGCAACTGCAGAGAAGAATTTCTGGTTGCCCCTTTTGTTAGTCTAATACAAAATTAGCTAAGTGCAGCAGTTTGACAACAAACAGAATTAAGTTCATTTTACTTTGATTAGCTACAGAAAACATCTGTATATTTTAATATTTTTAGAAAGTAGGAAATATTAAAAAGATTGCCTACTGTTCGAGATAGACACCAGCTGTCTCACTTCCCTGAAAGAAAAAGACGGTATAAACAACGGGGTGGATGGAAGGATTGATTGATGGAGACGTTGAATTATTTTGGCTTTTTATCTCTGGGCCACATAAGGGCTTTAACTGTATACTTTACATATGATCAATGACTGATAGAAAATCAAAAGCAGGAAACCATCTCTATTCTTCTTACATGTACCTTTTTGTGACTACGTACTTCTTAGCTATAGGTCAAATAAAGTATTCTTTCTTTCTTTTATTTTGATCCCCATTAGCTGTAGTTTCATGCATCTACCCTTCCTGTGGTCCACACATTCAACATAAAAAATAAAAAATGCATAACATACATAGATCAGGTAGGTATGGGCAAAATGACAGATTCCAGCACATCTTGCAAATGAAACCCAGACTGGCAATAAAATAAAAAAAATTGTTCCATCCCAAGTGAAATATTTGCTTTCTCACTTCTTTCTACTTTGTACTGCTGCAGTACCTCATGCTTGAGATAGAAAGTACATTATGGCTGCCAAGGATAGACAATCCAGCAGCATGCTTTGATATCTGTGTATGTGTCTTTGATGTTCACAACGTGAGATGTGCAGAGATATTTACTAAATCAAAGTAACTCTTCTTTCAACAGCTGCATAGAATTTGAGATGAATGGAAACTGTTATATATTCCTGAAACTCAACAATAATAGCACTTTGAAGGGAAAGTTATGTTTTGGTGTCAAGGGAAAGATAAATCAAATGAGAGAATGTGGTCAGTGAGAAAAAAATATCATATGGAAATTTACTTGTAAAACAATTTCTTTATATATTTTTAACATAGAAGTTTGCGGTTTGTTCTATATTTTGATGGTGACTCATCGTGCCAGTGTCAAATTATTCTGTGGCAAACAGTGTTATCTTTCACCTGGGAAAGTTCTAAACTTTGTCTTAGCATAGCATGTAATTTAAGGTATTTTCCAAATTTTGAAAATATCCTTAAATCAGAGCCAAAGATTATGCTAGAAGTCTGTCTACCTATCAGCATATTCTTTTATAAAGTCTGAGCAGCTTCTCATCATCTTCATGATACACAGGCATGACAACTTGCCAACTCTCCTTTTGATTGTTTTTCCAAAGTGCGTTAGACTTCCACTCTGTGAAAACAGCTTTTTATTGAGACTTTTTTTTGTTGGTTCTCTTCAGACTTTAATGGCTGCTGTATCACAGGGAAGGTTTCCAAGAGCAACAGAAGAAGTGAGGTTCCCTAAAGAGAGAGCTGAGTCAATTTACACATCAATCTATGTTCTAAGATCACAAGCTTTGGGTCATGACTCAAAGAACCAGATCGCAGAAACAAGTGACCAAAATGAGTATTCTCCACAGCGTATCCCTAATGGGACGGACTCAAGAGTAGAGTGGCTGTAGTGGGTCCACAGAGAGAGGAGCCAGTTGAGGTGGCTCAGGCATCTGGTTAGGTTGCCTCGTGAATGCCTCCCAGTGAGGGGTTCTAGGCATGTCCCACCGAGAGGAGACTCAGAGGAAGACCCAGGTCCTGCTAGAGGGCCAATGTTTCTCAGCTGGGCTGGAAATGCCTTGGGATTCCCCTGGAGGAGTAGGCCCAAGAGGCTGGAGAAAGGGAAGTCTGGTCTCCCTGCTTAGGTTGCTGCCCACATGACCCACCTCCATATGCAAAAGATAATGGATGGATGGATGGATGGATGGATGGATGGACGGATGCGTAGGTGAGGTTCGAATAAAAGGCTTGTGTACAGCACAATAAGTTATCATGGCACATAACAGTAGAAAGTATTAATTATAATTGTCAAAGAAAAGCACTTACCTTAATAAAACAGGACAACTGTTTCTTTAAATCTTTCCACACATGGATTATTAGGGTCTACTAAGAAACTATGTTACAAACTGAATCACCAACAGCAGATATCAATGTTGGATCTGGACCTCAGCAAACATATTAATATGCAAACATCCTCAAAGGAGCAAGACAAACGTTTTTAGATGGCTTTTAAGTAAGAAACAAGGAATGACAATGTAACATTCGATTTCCACAGTGCTGTGGTAAATAAAAGCCGATTTCTAAAAGCCCAGTTGGAGCAAGGAAGATAATCCAGAAACTCCAATGGAAACAATATTATCATCCCAAACTTTATTATTTGTATGCACAGTAGTAGAACTTTTAATAATAATGACATGTAGTGTAAATTTTTATACTACGTGTGTTTAGATGTTATTTCAAAGTGTGAATACTGCTTCTTTTTACTAGGAAAGTTTTTTTGGATAAATAACAGATGGATTAAAAAATCCAACATCAATTAATCCTGGCTTAACTGATGTATAGACTTCCTGCTTGCCTGCAACAGGACTCAAACTTCAGAAAATCTAGGCAGGGAATCAGTTTCTGCTGCAAAGCGACACCGCTAACAACAGGACTGAATCATAAAACAAAAAGAACGAGTTACCTCTAGACTGCTGAAGAACTATGTGGAACTCCCCAAATACAAACTGAATCCAAAGAAAACACTTGTGAAAAATGTCAATGATTTTATTTGTATCACAGATTTAAATTTCCCTTTATCAGCATTATTAAAAAAAATGAAAGCCAGATATTGATTTGTGATTCATGTACATGATTCACACATTAACACAAGTAGTTCATTTTTTAAAAATTCCAATTGGCATGCTACTCTTATGGAGTAGCATGCCAGGAAAGGAAAGGAACTTTATTTTATTTGTGAAACTAGTTTAGTCATGCTGTATATGAACAATATCAGTTGGGGATATGATCCACATTTGCCTTAATAGTAAAAAACTAAAAAAGTGTTTTACAAATGTTAAATCTGTCATTTTTAATAAAAGTTGAGCTGCAACTAAATCCTCTCTCTTTCTCTGTCTTTTCCAGAAGAATGACTAATGTTCGAATTTCTACTATTACACCTGAAATGTATTATTTTTTCAGCACTTCAGCCACATTTTTTTTCAGCCACCTTACACAAGTGTTGAAAACAACCCCAGAGTGAGTTTGAGTGACAGCTCTGGCTTTGGAACCGGGCTGGCTCGACAGCCTGTATCCCTTTCTTGAGTTGGAAGTAGACTGCCTGAAAATGACACATCCCAGGGAAAGCCAACAACTGGCTATCACCCTGACCGTTTGTCTTCATCAATCAACCTGCGTTTGTTGACCAAGCAACATGGTGTCACGATTAATTTCATGCATTCCCTTAATGGGGTCCAGAGGGGCATCCTATCCTCACAGTAGGCATTTCCTGTCCTGTTGCATCTTGGGATATGTCCACTTCCTTTTAAGAGATTGGTTTTTCAAAGTTTTACTTCTTCTCCTGATGGTTTTTCTTTTCCTCCCTCTTTTTAATCTTGCCTTCATTCCTGTCTGTCGTTTCCCCCCTTCTTGGTGTTATTTGCTGAGCTTTGTCACAGTGCTTCACGTTGGAAGCAGCTCCACTGTGTTTGTATCCTTGTTACGTGAATACTTGTGATGATTTCCACTTATTTGCCAAGGTATACACTGAACTGGATGTTGCAAACCTTTTGATCAACCCTCAGATTTTATGAACAGATACTGGCGCTGTGCGCTCAGATCACCGCATTAGCGTTTCATTTGAAAGAATGGTGTCACCGTGTTGACAAGCTCATGATAAGTTGGTGGCTTCTAAGGGAAAATGTTTAAAGGAGATAAATGCCTCAGGACTCCATCTGTCTGTCTTATTGTCCTGATTGTAGTTTATTTTCGTGATTATGAAAACCTGCTTTAAACAGGCTTTGGGGATGTTGGTTTATTAGCTTTAGATAAAGCGTGCCCCCCGTGCAGTGGTTTCACACAAGGTATTTAATGTTATCTCTTCTGACTTCTGTGCGTCTGTATTTACAGTCTACACGACTGCCTTTTTTTCATCCTTCCTTTGATTATTACAGAGGAGGAGGGAGTTGTGAATGATATTTCTTGCTCTCAGTCTCAGTTACTCCCTTCCCTCTATTACTTTCTCCTTGTTGCTGCACCTCTCCTCTGGCTTTAAGGAGCTTAACAGCAGCTTAGCGCCCAGGTCAAAGTGGCCTTTGCCCTTCATCTGTCAGCCTTTTGATGTGGTGCCAGTCTGGGCTGCTTGCTACGCTCTGCCTTTAACAGCACGTCCAGAGGTCAGAGGAGGGCTCTACTTTAGGACTCAACCCCACCTTAACACCCTCCCCCTCCCAACTCCTTTGCAGATGTGTCTGTCTTTTATACCCCCCCCCCCTTCGTCTCATACTACATCCCCGTCTCTGCCCCTTCTCTACCCTAGTGCCCATTATTATTTTATAGTTTGGTTCTGCATTCCTTTCTCTCAGGCTGTGGTGAAAGGCAGACCTTTGGCTTTATTGCTTACACATGTCCACGGCTTTCTCCCTCAGCAGGGAGAGACAAAACAGCAAGACGGAGATGGCCAATGGGGGCCAGCCATCTCAACTCTCCCCACCTTGAACTAATCGCTGGGGGCCAGGGCACGTCTCTACCTCAGCCTTGTGCCAGTGGGGTTTCAATTTGTAGAGACATAAACAGATACTAAAGCCAAGGTAACAACACAGTGATTTATCAAGCTAGTTCACATCAAATTATCACAGCGCCCCCCTGCTGTCAAACCCCATAATAGCCCCCAACCAAGTTGCTGCTTCAGAGGTGCACCGTGGTCACACTTCATTTAGGAGCGGACAAACATGTGTCCCTATGTCTGGTTTCCCTCTGAGCGTGACCACCAGCTTCACGCAAGCCAAAGATCATCCCGGACAAGGCTTCAACACTTTAAGCAGGATGTGTGTTGGGGTGTATGTGTGTGTGCTAGTAAGGGTATTCAAAGTGCATCTTAGCAAGAGTCTGGCTCATATACATAAGCTGTCGCATGAAATGACTGCGACTACAGACAAAGGATCTGCAGGGGTATCTTTACAAATGTTTACAAACAAGGTATATTTTAAGGATGCATACTGATTATTTCAAAGATGTTTTCTATCGTTTCTTGTTTCATCACAACCAGCAGAGGACCACGGTTGCCTTTGTCTAAAGGCACCAAAGTCAGACTGAATTGTGTATTATTGTGCAATCAAGGTGGGTAACAAAATCTAACTTGAAATAAACATATTTTTCTGTTGCAAAACTGTGTTCTACTTTAATATGCCGCCTGACAGCGTGCTGTCTTTGATCTCCACTCACAGGAGCGCTGCACATGGATAATATATCTTTCAGAGATAAAAGTAAAAATGTGCACAAGTTGATGATGTCATTCAGTCGTGGCTGCAAGCCTGGGAGAAAAGCAAACTTTCACAGGCAAGGCTATCCCAGGGATCACTGAGGGTGCTCTCTGTGCCTTTGGGGAAATCAATTACACATTTTCCAACCTGTGATTCCTGCTGTAGGAACTTAATCGTGGGGCCCTTCTGCAACAGATCATCTGAATGAGTTTGGACAATGTTTTTGCTCCTCCTTGGTGTCTGCACCCCCCTCTTCTGTAAACCCCCCCCCCCCACCCCAGCTCCCACCTTTCCAGTTCGCTACATTTGTGTTGAGCTTACAAATCTGCAGAGAGTCATTCATCATCATTTTCTTGCGTATCTGTCTTGAGTGCCTTAGCTTTGATCATGTTGTATTTTACACTTTACATCTGTTCTGCATTTAACCTTCTGCAGTGTTGTAGCTCAGGAACTATTATCCGGGTATAACTAAAGTGGACTTCACATTGGGACTTTGTGGCCATTATAAATCTGGCATATTTGTCATGACCCAGCAAATAAATGATCCACCAGTTGAAATGCTGTGATAAGCAGAGCTCTCCTTGCTATTTCCTGCCTTATGAGACAGGACTGAGAGCAATCCTGTGCTTCCTCTTACGTGATCTTCTTTTCTTTCAAAAGCTTATCTACTCCTAAATCATCCTCTTTTAGCAAGGAAGGATGGAGTTTTTTTTCCTTTTTTGTATTTGCTCTAACTCTTTCCAGCTCCATCATTTCCAGGCATTGCTCTCTTCATATGTTTGCTGGCACTCCACCTATGGCCCCAGCCTTTCTCCCTTCCTCAAATCTCTCCCTCTGTCCTCAGGAACCCAAGATCACAGGGCCCTGACCCCTCCTCCTCTACCAGTGCACTAATCATCTCTAATCAGAAGTGAAATGCATTTTTCCAAGGAAGTAGCTGGAAAATTTCACAATCTGCATTTCTCCGACCAAGCTGATTAGGGAAACATTATCCTGCTTTCACAGTCACTTCCAATCTGCCTTTAATCTGTCACTTCAATCGCCTAATTATTTAGTCAATGACCTGAGGACGCAATCTTACAAAAGAATGAAATGCATGCCATATCATTTTCCCTTTCATTTATGCATGATATCACTGGTTACACGTTATGTTCCCTTGAGCTAAATTTGCAAGTCTTGCTCGTCCACAGATGAATGTCTGTTTTAAGTCTGTGCGGGTGCACGTGTGGCACGTTCGTGTTTGAGCTCGTGCATTCGCTGTTGAGTTATTTATTGTCCTTGCAATGCATCCTGTACATGCAGCATGTGGATGTGTGCTTCAGTGTGTGTCAACAGTAGCTTGTTTAGAAGCTGCTGAGCTGTGAATGCCGACTGGCTGTAATGCAGTTTGGCCCCCGAGTTGGAAAACCCTTTGAGGAATGAGACTCTGTGGGGGAGTTGTGTTATTAGAAAGGTCATGATTACAGTAGGGGGTCAAAATAACTCGCTGACACTCTTTATACACAAGTGACTGCTACTGGGCCTCAGGGTGTCAAGAACTATATTGAGTATTGATTATATGTCATAGCAATAAAAAGGGAACCTGTTCTTCATTGGTGAAAGTTCTACCTCTAAACCGTGAAGTCAGGACAAAAGGTAAAAAAAAGATCTTCAATGTCAATAAGGCTGTCATGTTGACATGGTAATATAACACCAAAGTAAGAATAGAAAAAAATATGCTGTAAAAGTGAGCAAAAAATTACAAACAGGAACTTCTCATCAAAAGAAATTATACTCAATGCCTGCTTTATTAGGTATCCTTTGTGAGTACCAGGTTGGGTTTCATTTTGGCTTCTGAAGTGATTTAACTCTTGGTGTCATATATTTAACAAGCTTCAGGAATTCATCTGAAACTCTGGTCCATACTGACAGGACAGCATCTAACTTCTTCACTGTACCGCCATGATTTGAATCTCTTGTTCCACATTCTATGTGTGACCTACTGATCTGCTGACTGTAGGGACCACTGGCGTATAAAGAAATCACTGTCCTGCACCCCAAACCAGGAAAGGTAAATTGAGCTTTTTGATGCAGTGCTTCATATACAGTTCAGACCAAAAGTTTGGACACACCTTCTCATTGAATTCAATGAGAAAGTATGTCCAAACCTTTGGTCTGTATTGAGTACAGACCAAAAGTTTGGACACACAGGTGTGTCCAAACTTTTGGTCTGTACTGTATATAATATATAGCCATCACAAAATGGGTTAAATTTTGCTCAGTTGTTACTAAAGGGTCCTTTATATTTGAACAGAATATCCCTAAAAACAACTGACAAGTACCAGCTGCAAGGCATGTTTACATGTTTTGTGCATTGAAAGGAGGTATTGCTTGTAACAAGTAGTAATGTTTGAGTTACAGTTTGAGCCTTTCTATCATCTTAAGCATCATTGAGATATGCTGTCTTTTTTAAACCTGAGCAATAGTTGATATAGATCCCAGTAGATTAGCAATTTCTGAAACACTCACATCAGCCTATCTTGCATAAACAATCAGGCTGATGCTTGATTTGAACTTTACTTTTGGAACCCAAAATACATTGTATTACTGCCATGTGATTGGTTGATGAAATCTTCATAGATACCTCCACTGTCGATAAAAAAAAGAAGAAGTTTATACCCTTGTAACTTATAATGGCATCGAAATGCACATAAAACTAGAATACATGAAACCATGTAGTTTGAAAAACTTTCCATATAGTCTGGCATATTTATAACAGTTCAACATCCTAGCCAATGAGTCTGATAAAGGTTGAGAACTGTCCAGGACAGAGTCTACCTTTCATCTCTGATAGCAAGGCCTTTTTTCTATTTGTAGGTTCTTCATTGCTCTTATCAATCAGCTTCCGGATTCTGGAAAGCCAGTATGGTTACTTGCTCCTGACACCTAACACCCTAATAAATCTGGACGGAAATGTGCTTTTAAAAGTGTAAGAAAACATTCCAAAGTCTGGCTGTAGAGCAGCTTTTACTTCCCACCTAGCCTTTTGTTAAAACCGGCACTTAGTACCTTTATCTAATGTTGCAAACATACCAGCAGAGGTCATGAACTCTGGCATCTTGGAGAGCACATTGACCATGGAGATAAGTGTCACAAAACAAAGTAACACGAGTGGCAAATCAAACACTACAATTTGTTGTTTGTGAGTTGTCATTTTTAGGTTTCTGTCTCATGTGTTAGTTTACTACCTGACAAAATGTACATTTTTAACACAAGTAAATCACTACAGAATAAATCCTTCAAAAATTGCTTGTTTGCTTTTAATCCCTGTTTTTATATTCAAACCTTTTTTTGTTTCCTCAAAGACATTGTTCATGTTCCACCAGAAGCTGTGTCAAATTGAACATTTAGGAAAATAAGTAACAATAAAAAAATGTGATTTCAAATTTTGTTTTGATTTACAACAAAGCGTGACAGCTGTTATTGACATCCCTGGCTGGTAAATACAACAGTAAGCTGACAAAATCTGTTCTGATGCAGTAACATCGAGGTTGAAAGTCCATAGCAATAGGCATAACTTTTATATCAGAACAAATATTGACTATTTCTTCCGTCTGACTGGCAGAGAAAGCGACCAGGCTATAATAACAGATGGTGCTGTAACAGAGAGAGGGAGCATGGCGGGGCAGCAGGGGGTTGCTGGAGAGAGCTGATGTGTGAGCTATTTCAGGAATGCCGGAGAGGAAACGTATTGATCGGGACACTTAGACTTGATAAGAACGTCAGGTTTAAGAGGAGCAAGGCAATCATTAAGTACACAACTGGCCGCTGTTGTTCAAAAAATATATTTGCTGCTCTCCCTCCTTTGCTCTTTTCTATTTTTCTCCCCCACTTTATGTCTCTTTCTTGCCAGAGGTGAAAATAAAATCTCATCTCCATCAGGCTAAATTGTGGTGGGCAGCGTTATCAGTTCAAAAGACCTGGGGATTTGACAGCTCCCACTCCATGGTGATTAATTACTTCTCAACAGTGGTGGGCTCTCCTCTCCCCTCTCCTTCTGAGTGAGCTGCTCCAGTGGAGGTGCTGGTGGCTGGAGGCAACACATGATAAGTGCTCCCCTTATTACTGGTCTCTCTGGGAGAAGACAACACTGGACTAAAACAGCTTAGCTCACACTCCCTGCACTGCATGGGGACAATAAAGCATAATATGGGCTTTTCATTTACTTGTTAATTTGTTATGGCTTCCTCCATGATTGTAAACTTTTTCTTTCCTTTCCCAATCACTTTGCCAGTCAAAAATTACAGACTTCAGAGCTCTTCATTATCATCAGCCAAGGAGAGGAAGGAGACTCCTCATCACCTCTCTTATGGACAAAATTAATCACTTATGGACATAATAGAGGAGAAACCATCCATTACACCCAGTGTAATCACACAAGAAAAGTAGCTGCAATCAAATGAGAGGCCTCAGTACACATTAGTAAAGTACATTTAGCTGTGTACATATTTGTATTACAAGCCTGTGGCAGCCGTTTTCACTGTTATTTTGCATTCTGCTGTGCTCAAGGTTCTGCACACAGCTGGTCCTTGAGGTTCATGTCTCCCTGTAGGCTCCACTGTTTTACTTGTGCGATTGAGTGGCACTTTCCCTGAGGCTGTTACTGTTAGCGTGTGCCTGCATGTGTATTTTTTTTTCCTGTATGTTTCACCGTACGTGGCTCCGTGTGCATAAAGGTTCCTGCACATGTGTCTAAATAAGCCTACATCGGGAAGCTTCATTATTGGACCTGTCAGTGCTGTAAGTCTCCCTGAAGGCAACAAGGTGTAGATGAGAGGCAGAAAAACACATGGTGGGGCCGCATGCGCACAGGGCTGCCACACGCCTGTCCCTGTCAGTGGCCATTACAATGCCTTCCAGATGGACACATCTGTCTGATTCCTGGCAACAAAGAAAAATGAAAACCCTAAAAATGTAAAGTTAATCATGTAGTCCAGGGACAGTAACTTAGTTTCATGACGTATGTCACTGGAAGCCTCCTCTTCATTGTTAACTTTTTGTAGACACCACTGTTGCATTTCAAGGATTTGGAGCCATTGGTCCAAAAGTATCCATGCCACTGTAATATTGTCAGATTTTGTAACATTACAACCTCAAACTTTTGTGCTATTATTGGGATTTCCACATTTCACTGCAAAATCAACAGAACATTTCTGAGGTATCAACCAAAATGTTTGCCAAGGTTTCTATTACCAGAAATTTTGAGGTCTTGCTACAGACTTCACATTTCTTTTTGATCTGGGCTTTGGCTTTTTTTAAATATTGTTCTTCATCTCTTTTAGATCAGAATCATCAAAATTATTTCTATTTGTTAGATGCCACAATAATGAGAGCAATAGGAAATAGGTGAGAAATTTCTTTTAAAAATATAGTTTATATACATAAATATATGTATAAGTATATAAAAAATTTATATACATTTCTTGACCTGGGTGAAACACTTCAGATGTCTGTCCACAAGCTTCTGGCCCTTCCTTCTCACAGAACTGGTGTAACTAAGCTTTGCAGGCTGCCTTGCTCATACACACCTTTTCAGATCTGCACATACATTTTCTACATGACTGAAATCAATGTATGACCACTTTGGTGTTATGCTTACAGTCATTGTCCATTTGGAAGACAGATTTTCACCCATGTTTTAACTTCCTAGCTGATGTCTTTAGATGTTGCTTCAATATTTCCACAAAATGTTCTTTCCTCATGATTTCATCTAAATCTATTACATCATTCCTTGGGCTTTCTCTCTTTGTTTAAGTAGATGGTATTAATTCTTTAAGTAAACTTCTGATGAACCTTTGAATATATTAAAGAATAAATGTCTGATATATTTTTCTCTCATTATTGTGGCATCTATTAAAGATACATAAATTTAGTTATTCTAATTCATCTAAAACAAGAGAAATTTGGACTGATATAACTTCAGACAGCGAGAAAAAAAACTGTCTTTATTATTTGGTGTATGTAAACCTCTGGTTAACTGTATGTCAAAGTTTTACAATGTCCCTTTTAAAACACAGTCAAAATCAAAAGTGTGGGAAACATTGGTGAGTAACATACAATCCAAATGAAGCACTTTGCAGTTTCTGCTTGCAATGTGAAGACATGTAAAATTAATGAAGAGTTTTGACAAAAAACATTGTAACCGTAATTAAGTACTGGGATGACAGTAGGTTTTATAGAAAGTACAGTGTGGCATAAGATCTGACTACTACTTTCCTTACTAGTTGTTGCCTACTAGTTGTTGCCTATCATGCAGATTGTTGGACCTCCACTAATCTCTCTTCCCTTTTCAATTTGAATTGAGAGAATGGGAGTTGTCAGCACAGACATGCAAGCAAGGTGAACCTTTCCTAAACAGCAGACCTTTTCCTGGTACGCAGAATTGGAACAACCCCGTGCTGCACGTCCCTATAATCTCTGGCATTTTGTTTTGATGCGCCACAGCATGAAAATGAGGGAATATGGCAATGTTGTGGCATTTGAAGTCAATATGTATTATAAAATCAATCTAGATGAAGATCTGCCCATCCCTCTAATTAGACGGGGTGACTGGAGATTGATTTTTAATTGCAAAAGTAATTACATGGAGCAGATACCCAGTGACATTTGATTATCTAGGTGATTGATTAAAAGGCCTGGCTGCTGGGGCAGACTGTCAGCCAGCTGAATCCAGACAAAAGAGAAAATTAAAAAAAGTTGTCCCGTTTGTAATCACGAATTCCAAGGGTGAAATTACAAAGCCAAACATCCCCTCGGAGATACCCAGCATCCTTCCATGGTGTGCCTGCTTGCCCTCCTATTTCACCTGCTCTGTCACAGCAAGCATAGCACTCAGACCTCTGGGACATGTTAAAAAGGGAAAACAACATGGTGAAAAATGAATTGAGCAATTGCTCTCTAACTGGACACATTTCAAAAATGAAATAAAATACAAGCTACAAGTTCTGTAAAAATAGTATTTTCCCCTGTGTAGACTTCTTCAACTTTTACTTTCTTTTGTCACACTTACAGGGGTGGTACTGTGTATTTTTCAGACATGTACTGCCATTTTAAAGCACAATCAAGTAACTATGTTACCTTCAGTTGTTAATGCTGCATATATCAAACATAATGTAAAACAAAGTTGACATTGCAATTTGATGCCTGGAAATTTTCTTGTTTCTCTACAAGAAGCTCCTGGTCTTTCTGACACTCCACCTTCAGTACTGCATCGCAACAATAACTTTCCATTAAACCTTTTCAAAATCATTCTTAGGAGTGTTGAACTGAGAAATAGTTCATATGATGAGCTCAGCAGACTTGCAGCTACACTAGGTGTTTGCTAATTGATGCTGCTGCTAGCAGTATCAATTAGCAACACTCCTGGTATGTTTTTGATGAGGAAATACATTATAACATGATATAAAGCTAAAGAAAAGTCAATTTTCATACAACCCCACCCTCACACACTTTTAAATGTTGAATTTATATATTGGGGGGGAAAAAGTCAATACCTCAAAACACAGCAAGTTGTTGTGCCAGCCTTGGATGCAACAACTGCCATCAGACATTTGCCAAACCTGGCAGTGAGTATTGAACTGTGCCGGGGAGGAATTTTTTATGAGGGGCCGTTTAGGACAAAATTTACGTTTTGTCTCTCACACACTACCAAAAAGTCTCGCATACTCCAAAAAAGTAGCCTCGCACACTCCAAAAAATTACGTTTTGTCTCTCACACACTACCAAAAACTCACGCATACTCAAAAAAATAGCCACGCACACTCAAAAAAATTACGTTTTGTCTCTCACACACTACCAAAAACTCTCGCATACTCCAAAAAATTACATTTTGTCTCTCACACACTACCAAAAACTCACGCATACTCAAAAAAATAGCCACGCACACTCAAAAATTACTCACGCACATTCAAAAAATACTCAAATTGCGTATACACACACTACTAAAATGTCACACACACACACACAAACGTTAACTTTCTCGCTCACATACACTGTACTAACAGCTCGCACATTCACAAACGTTAACTTTCTCGCTCACATACACTACTATCAGCTCGCTCACATACACTACTACCAGCTCGCGCACATACACTACTACCAGCTCGCGCACATACACACAAACGTTAACTTTCTCGCTCACATACACTACTACCAGCTCGCTCACATACACTACTATCAGCTCGCGCACATACACTACTACCAGCTCGCGCACATACACACAAACGTTAACTTTCTCGCTCACATACACTACTATCAGCTCGCTCACATACACTACTACCAGCTCGCGCACATACACTACTACCAGCTCGCGCACATACACACAAACGTTAACTTTCTCGCTCACATACACTGCTAACAGCTCGCACACACACAGACGTTTATCTCTCACATACACAAGACTAAAGTTGAACACACACACAGTACTAAGACTCGTTTTATGTATGTGTGAGAGCGAGACTTTTTATGAATGTGTGAGAGCGAGACTCTTTTTGAATGTGTGAGAGCCAGACTCTTTTTGAATGTGTGAGAGCGAGACTCTTTTTGAATGTGTGAGAGCCAGACTCTTTTTGAATGTGTGAGAGTTGTCACGGAAGAGGCGGGGCATAATTTTTGGATCAAACTGCGCATGCGTAGATCCTAAACTATAAGTTTCGATTGTTGACTCACTGTATGTTCTATTACTTAGTATATTTGTGCTTTTAAATATATATAGAACGTTTAACTTTCTTGTAGATTAAATGTGCTATAGAAATAAATGAATCTGATTGATTGATTAAAAATAGCAAAATTGCTGTAGTACAATCTGTCCACTGGGTGCCAGTATTACAGGAATTATTAACCGGCGCCAACTAGTGCCGAAGAAGAAAGAGTTTGCTATACCGAACATGGCTAACTCTAATTCGAAACGAGAGAGAATTGGTCAGGCAGCTGCCATTTTAAACACCATTCTATCTTCTCCGGAGGCAACCAGCACTTTGACAGGCGCATTAAACGATTCAACGACTGCCCGCAGTGCTACAATCTGGCACCCAGTGGACAGATTGTACTACAGCAATTTTGCTATTTTTAATCAATCAATCAGATTCATTTATTTCTATAGCACATTTAATCTACAAGAAAGTTAAACGTTCTATATATATTTAAAAGCACAAATATACTAAGTAATAGAACATACAGTGAGTCAACAATCGAAACTTATAGTTTAGGATCTACGCATGCGCAGTTTGATCCAAAAATTATGCCCCGCCTCTTCCGTGACAACTCTCACACATTCAAAAAGAGTCTGGCTCTCACACATTCAAAAAGAGTCTGGCTCTCACACATTCATAAAAAGTCTCGCTCTCACACATACATAAAACGAGTCTTAGTACTGTGTGTGTGTTCAACTTTAGTCTTGTGTATGTGAGAGATAAACGTCTGTGTGTGTGCGAGCTGTTAGCAGTGTATGTGAGCGAGAAAGTTAACGTTTGTGAATGTGCGAGCTGTTAGTACAGTGTATGTGAGCGAGCTGATAGTAGTGTATGTGTGCGAGAAAGTTAACGTTTGTGTGTATGTGCGCGAGCTGGTAGTAGTGTATGTGCGCGAGCTGGTAGTAGTGTATGTGCGCGAGCTGGTAGTAGTGTATGTGAGCGAGCTGGTAGTAGTGTATGTGAGCGAGAAAGTTAACGTTTGTGAATGTGCGAGCTGTTAGTACAGTGTATGTGAGCGAGCTGATAGTAGTGTATGTGAGCGAGAAAGTTAACGTTTGTGTGTGTGTGTGTGACATTTTAGTAGTGTGTGTATACGCAATTTGAGTATTTTTGAATGTGCGTGAGTAATTTTTGAGTGTGCGTGGCTATTTTTTTGAGTATGCGTGAGTTTTTGGTAGTGTGTGAGAGACAAAATGTAATTTTTTGGAGTATGCGAGAGTTTTTGGTAGTGTGTGAGAGACAAAACGTAATTTTTTGGAGTGTGCGAGGCTATTTTTTTGGAGTATGCGTGAGTTTTTGGTAGTGTGTGAGGGACAAAACGTAATTTTTTGGAGTGTGCGAGGCTATTTTTTTGGAGTATGCAAGAGTTTTTGGTAGTGTGTGAGAGACAAAACGTAATTTTTTGGAGTGTGCGTGGCTACTTTTTTGGAGTATGCGAGACTTTTTGGTAGTGTGTGAGAGACAAAACGTAAATTTTGTCCTAAACGGCCCCTCATAATTTTTTCCCAATGTTCTTTTCAAAAGTGTTTTCATTCAGCCACAGCAGAAAGTCTTCAACCATGAATGTCTTGTTTAAGTTAATCCCTACTGGATGTAAGTATAAACGTTTACTGTACTACTCCAAAGCGTTTCATTTGTCTTCTTTTGAGCCCTTCAGAGGTGAACTTACTTATCATTGTCCTGATGCTCACTCAAGTGCATTTGGCCTTACATTCAAAGCCAGAAGACAAATTTCTTGATCATTTTTGGGTGCAGAGCAGAATTTATGGTTCTATCAATTTACGGAAAGTTATTCAGATCCCAAAGCAGCAAACTCGCCCCAGACCATACAGTAGATTTTCCATCTTAGTCACATCAGTCCACAGAACAGAAAAGTTTTTTTTTTTTTTTTGGAACTCTCATTTATGCTCAGTCCCATAGTTATTATTAAATCATGAACACTAACCCTTAATTGAGGGAAGAGAGGCCTGTAGTGCTTTTGAAGTTGATTTAACCTTTTTGTCACCTCATGGATGAGACATTGATGAACCTTTGAGTAATTTTTGTAGGCCACCATCTATGGGGAAGTTTACTCTGTTCCATGTTTTCTCTATTCATGTATAGAATGGCTTTAAAATGAGCTTTTCACTGAGGGCAATGTGTTGTATTTCTCTTGGTAAATGACATTGTATTTTAATTGCCTGATCAAGCCACTTAGGTTTCTTTCTTCTATTATTAAATAAGTTTGATGAACTAAAATGTAAAAAAAAAAAAATGCAAAAACAGAAGAAGTCACAAATAGGTTAAAACAGCTATATATACAAGCTTAGAAGTCCTACCCTAGTATAGAGTAACAAAAAAACATCATAGGCGAGGTAAAATACAAAGCAGTAAAAAGAACTAAGACCAGAAAAAACATAAAGCTTCTCTAGACTACATTTTTGTTTATCATTTACTATCAGAGTTTCACAATAATGCCTTGTCTGTACACAAATAAGTGCTTACGTCTAAATAAAATAGATCTTTTTTTTATTTTATTTTTTTTTACTTCGATTTGTTGGGGACTCTAGAAGAAATATGTTTTATTCTTCTCCTCTACTGTCATTCTTATGGGATCTTCCTTTTAAAAAATGAATGATGACAAGGAAACTGGTGGGGAGGACAGCTGAAATGTTTATGAGACTGACAAAAACATTTTATGTGGCCGTGATGGACAGTGATGTGTGATGACAGTTAAAATTGAAATACACTCATCTTTTCTACTTGCTAGAAATAAGTGATGTATATATATTTTTATATATATCCCACAGCAAGTGAGAGACATAAATATATCTCACCTGCTGGGTGAGTGGGCGTACTTTGTAGTGTTGTCAACACATACTTCAGGTTAAAATTTTCTACCATTGTCAGTTCTCACTTAACAACAAAAAAACATCATTTATCTCTATTTTCACCCAGTAGCTGACATTTTCCTTTATACTTGTTGATAAAACCATTGCTTCCCCTCACACACACCCACGCAAATGTAAACACACACACAAAGCAACATGTTCTTTATAACTAGAAGATACATTTATTTCTCACCACAGGATGCCCCCATAAATTATGCTTGCTTAACGTATCATTTAGCCGGCTCTGTTAAGCCATTCCTGTCATTTTAGCGGAAGGTTCACTCTTTGCACTTACCACGAAGGCAACATTTATGCCTTTAATTTACAGCTCCTTGCCTGGAGGATACTCCTTGGCTTTATGAAGTGGTATTAGGGGGCCTATTTAGTTGTCATGGCAGAGCACTGCTCAGTGTGGTGTGGCCAGAAGAAGCCAGTCCCTGAAAAATGGGAGACAAGGGAGCAAAGGCTGCGATTTCAAATGAGTATTGCTGTCCTTTTAACTCAAAGAGCTCTGTAGCCTGGCAGGAGCAGCTGAGCACAGCCTTTGAAGAGAGGTAAAGAGAGGAAGGGAGGGAGGGGAAATGAAACGGGATTGGACTGGCCCTACATATTATTCCCCCTCAGGACGTACAGAGTCTATATTGGCTAGAGCGGCACAGCCCCTGGGGTCACTGCTCCCTCTCTGGCACAGAGAAAGGCCGCATTAAGAGGGACTTCCCTCTGTCTGCCTCAGTAAAAGGCCGATGAGTGTCTGCGGGTAAATCATTACACATGTGCCTCCCAGCAACAGGCCTGGGTTCTGTGGGTAAACACAAAGCAGTGGCACTTATTAAATTTCCATGAAGCTTACCGAATTTGTGGGATCGGCGGTGTGAGGCCGTAAGGGAGCACATGGCAACACCTGTAGCTTCTCTTCACCACTAAACCCAGTGTGGTTACTGGTCAGCCTCATTCCACTACCTCTTCTGTCACTTTTGTTTTCCTTAAAAATGAAAGGCTTTCGCAAACTGAGTTCTGTATAACGCAAAACCTACTACCTTTTAAAGCAACAGCAGAAACGTATGGTGTGTTTTCAAAGTACAAACGCAGATTTGAAGATTAAAAGTTGTCAGGTCAAAATTGAGAAAGTCTTTCAGATCTTAGTTGAAAACGAAACTAAAAGAAAAATCAGAAATAAAGATCTGCATGTAGAATTGGCATGCCTTAAAAGACTTCGAACATATGATATATATCTAGATAGATATTCCATTATTTTGTATATTTGTCTATTTCTGTCACCAGTTGAGACACGTAATGATGTTTTTTCTATTCAATTATATTCTATTCTACCCTAAGGATTGCTATGCTAGATCATTAATATTTTTCTTACGTTAAATGATTTAATGATCAAGCGACACAGAAATCGCTTTGTATTTATGTGAGGTATGATGATTACAGACATTTGTGAAAGCATGCAGCTTTGCAATACATTTGTTATATGGATATCAACACAACCACTTAAGTACTGATTAAATTATAGCATGGTCTTTTTCCAAAGCTTAGCTGACATGCTTTAAATACTCTTTCTGGTAAATAAATGTGAAAGAAAAATGTTTTGTCTAGATCTAGACTGAGATAAACAAAGCATATTGCTCATGCGAGTAAATAAACAGGTTATGGAACACAGATGTGGTCAGTGCTCCAGACTTACAGTTAAGACAAGCGGGAGCCATTTACAAATACTTTGCTTACACACGCATAAATCACAGTTTATGCTTGTGTTGTTGTGTCTTTTATGTACTAGTCTAAACTGAGACAAAATTCCTAGGTTCCGTTGCCACATGCAGTAAAGGCTTTTGCGATTCAAACGTGCCACTTTGACGCTACAATGAGAAGATATACACAGACATAATTTTGTGATTGCTAGTCAGGACACAACAGACCACAACGTTTTCCAGGTGCAGCTCTCTGCTGAACTGTGTACATTATAGGTTTAGCAAAATCGTGTTTACTTCCACAAGCCTCACTATGTAATTCCTTTATTTTGACAAAGATTTGCCCATATTCGAGTAAATAAACTGTATGAGTTTGTTATTCACACGGCCAGGCGATCTTTGTGAAAAATAAAAACACCAATGTTTGACATTAGATACAATTTAGAAAACTATTCATATGGCTTGATCTTTCTCACATTTTGTGTCATCAAATTAAATGTAACTGATTTTATTTAAGTGGAACAGTGATAATTCATGAACATATTGCCATCATTATAGAGGAGTTGCAGAATGCTAGTTTTCATCCATACTACCATAAAACAAAGAATAAAAAATAACATTACAACACCAAGAAATGAAATAAAAAATACAACAATGTATTAAGAACAACAAATAAAAACAATATAAAGCTGATGAAACCTGTTTTGAGATACTTACTCACTTTTGAGATAAGTGTTGACAAGACAATATCTGTCATAAAATACTAACTAATAAAATTAAGGTTCCAAAAGATCAAGAATCACAGTGCAGGTTACTGACTTACCATGCTATAAGCTGCTTCTTAAAAGACAGATAGTTGGAGTAATCTGTAAAGGTGACAGGCAGGCTCCTATACCTTTATTAGATAAAATATTCTCCAAAAAGGAGGATTTACTGAATTGAATTTCACATTCCCCCTGGAGGTCAACCTGGTTCTTATTTATGCCATTTTGCTTTTTAATAAAAGTCTTGGTGCAGCTTCACCTATTATTGCCTTATAAATGAGAAAGTTGATTTTAAATCATTTGAAATCCTCAAAATAGATAAAATATGTATCTAAAATTTGGCAAATTATCAAACACTTTCATGTTTGTTTGTTTTTTTAAGAAGTTTAACAGGTTTGGATGTCATAATAAATTACCATGTTGTGAAGAAGGTATCCAGTGCGTGATAAGATCATGCAGCGGAGGTAAGATTTGGCAGCCTTTGTTAAGATAAATAATGTAATCTGCTTAAAACTGGTTAAAGTTACTCATTTAAAATACCTTTTTTAATGCTTCTAAAGCATGAGGTAGGAGTGCAAAAATAACACCAAAGTGTTTTGAATGGATGACTACTTCCAGTTCGTCTTCCTCCAGAAACACAAAAGGTCTCCTAGATGATGTTTGTTGTTTGGTGGGACTGTGCATTACAGGTCTTTTAGTTACCATCATGCAGTCAGTTTTATGGTGTTCAGGAGAAAACTGATATCTTAGAGATGCAGTGCTTTCACACCTCAAATAATGCAAAGAAAATATTCATTTAGAAATAACAATACTCAGGAAGAGTTCAGAAATCAATATTTGGTGTAATAACAATGAAGTTTTTCAATGGGGTTCAATGCAGTGGTCTCTTAATATTTTTCAGAGCTGTATATAGGCGTGGTCTGGCGACTTGTACAGGGTGTACCCCACCTCTCGCCCTTTGACCTCTGGAAGTAGGCACCAGCACTCCTCATAACCACACTATGGATAAACGTGTAAGATAATGGACGGGTGGATTTAAATGCAACTCAGAAAGGCTATTATCTGTTGTTGGTCAGTTAAATTTGGCTTTGTGTATTTGGTTGTGTAGAAACATTTTCAGATGGTAAATGTGACATGACTCTTATGTGATGGCTGAAAGTACATACAGTATATTGCCTTTCTTTACCCTTGTTAATGTATAGTAATGCCTCCACTTTAAAGATGCTATTTATCCAGAGCAAAAAGAAAAGCATACCAGAGAATTGTGGAACACTAACTTGACTGATACAAAAACGGACATAAAACACTTTTAATGGTTCATAGTTTTTTGTCCGACAAATCTATCTTTTGCCAACAAATGCCCCCATGTGACATCTGTGCTTACGCAGAGATAAATGAATGATGTGATATTCAGCTCAATGTGGCAAATAGCTGATAATGATGTGTGAGAGGTGTGTCAGACGGGAAGGCATACTGGATTGCCAAGTGCTGTTGGACCCAGGTCAGACTGCGTTCATCTTACTAATGAGATGTCACACAGAGAAGATGAAGCAACCAGAGTGACCAAGCAGTCATCGCGGACTAATCCCGCCGCCCATACCATCCCTGCTTTGAATTATGAAAACAGTCCTAAATTCAGTTTGTGAGGACTGCCAACTGCACACAGTAATCTGAAGGTAAATTTTTCAGAGAGGTATTTAGACGTGGGGCGCTAGTTATGTCCGATTTGGCTTAGAAGCTATGTCTTTATTGGTTGGGCAATTGCAGCCTTTTATCCAGTACTCCATCTAGTATTTAGCCCCACTCTGAGGAGATAACTTAAGGGTAAATCAAGACTTGTCTTTTTCTTCTTAACAACTAAATCTGCAGTGGAGAGAAGTGAGATACACTCCTTGGTTCATCCACCCCCTCGGGTTAGTCTCACTTCTCTTAAATTCTCTGCTGCATTGCCAGTGGGCCAGGTTGATCCTCCCCATCATTGAAACTCATTCGGGGGGCATTAAAGTGTAAACCAGATGAAAAAACAAAGGGCTTAGGCAAATCAGATGGCTCAAACAACAACAACAAACACACACTCTGTAATCTGCTTAGGGAAATTAATGAGGAGGAGCCCCTTGGCCAAGGTGGATAATGATCCTGGACCACGGGGATGAGAGGCTGCAGTGGATCAGGCAGAAGGTGAGAAACGGGAAGCGGGGATTAGGAATGGACTCCCACCAGAATCAAACAGGACTCTGCCAAAGGGATCCCTCCCCTCCTATACCCAAACTTCAAAAACTCCAGCCTAAGCTGGAAGTAGGTGTCTGTAATCCCCTCTGTGGCTGTAGATCTATGCGGCCAACTCAGGCCTAGCTTTCATCCTGCAGCTTGTTCGGCATGCTCTCCCTCCATGTCCTGGGAACGTAAACTTTTGCACTGTGGCCCCCGTTCAGATAGCAGGGATCTGCTGGCTCATTACCTCTTCATTAGCGTGCAGCATATTTAGCTGCCAAGAGGATCATACCATGCACAGGGTCTAGCTGCACAGACTGCTCAAAAGATCTGGCCACCACAGCCAGATAGAGAGATGCATACTGCTGGAAACACAAACGAGCAGCCCATACGTAGGTGTTTCTTTTTTTGATGAACTTTTGGCGTAGCACATTTTAAAGACTTGATTTATCCTTATCTGTAGTGCTTCAGTGGATCACTAAAAATATTCAGGGATTGTCAGGATATGTGTTCTTTGCTAACATGGTTGTCAAATTTGATCATCAGAACGGAGGGAATGGATTTTCCTTATATGTATTTAAAATCGTATTTATTAACTTTTGAGAATTAGTGTCAAAACTGTCAGTTACATCTTTTGAAAATGTTCTGAGGTATCTTTGAAATATATTGCAAGATGTCTTCGGACTTAGATTTCTCAGCTTTTTCCTTTCTCACAATTCATAGACTGCAGAATGATTCAAAGAGAGGTGTGGAATTGAGAAAATAAGCAGGCTTTGTAGTGCTTAATGGGCCCCAAATCTCACTGTTTAAGCCCTCCCCTGCATCCAAAGCAGTCACAGTCAGAAGCCAAGCTGCATGAAGCTGGGTTTTATCAACCACTCTGCCATCCTCTGGTATATGGCTGGCATTAAACCTTGCATCAGGAAAATTTTAGTTTTAGTTGAAATGCTGCACTGTCTTGTAAAAATATTCACATTCCTTTGACTTTAAAATGTTTCAAATTGCAACCACAAATTTCAATATGGAGATTTTATGTGTGAGGCCAACACAAAGCGGTGCATTATTGTAAACTTCAAGAAAATGAGCAGCGCATATTTTGGGATACGTCTACCAGCTTTACACTTCTTCACACATCTTTACCCATTCTTAGCTCCATACATCATCCCATTTGTCTGACCAGATTTCTTCTGCCACTTAAAGAAAAATATTTATTTTACAGGAAAGAACTCCATTGAGAATATTAGTATATTTTGCAAGTATGTATCCTCACACTATAAAGTTACCACCTCTATATTTCACAATGGGATTTGTTGAACTCCCATTGTTCAACATGAAACAGGACATGTATTCAGGCCCGTTTCATTTAGTAAATGGGCCTGAATACATGTACAAGACACACCTTTTAATTTTTTTATTATTAAAGTTATTGAGCTCCATGTATCATTTTTCTTTAAATTAAAATGAATCTGTTATCAGTGTGTCAATTTCATTAAATCTTAATAAAATACATTAAGTTTGTGATTCTAAGTTCACAAAATGTGACAAAATTCAAAAAGGAATAACTTTACAAGTTCAATAAAATAAATATTTTTTTATTTAAAAAAATATAATGTATATGTGTACATATACATACTATATATGTGCAAAATTTGTACTCCACAAAATATGATGGTATTCTGCTATTTTGCTCAGCTGCTTGTGTGATCCCAATATCTAAATTATTCAGTTCCTTATCTGACAGTCATTCCCAATGCAGTGCAAGCAGTATGGCCTCATATGGTTGTAGCCAGGTGTAAAAGCTTGACCTCTCTGTAGGACAGCAGAGTGACTTTCATTAGCACACCCACTGCCTGGTTTCCACTGAGCTCACACATAGATCTAACAAAAAGGTTGCATTTAGGATGAAATGATGGGTTATTTAACTCGCTGGCAATAGTTTATTGCCATGTAATCACATCTTTAGATTATTATAATAAAGTACTAGTTTTATTAAGTAATACAAAATAAAAACAGTACCAATCCAACTCTAGCACTGTTTTAGCACTGGTGTTTGATAGAAAAGAAAGAAACCTCTTTGTAGTTGCAAAATCAATATAGTGAAAAAGGACATATGATAAAAATAGGAAAAGGAATATACAAGAATAATGAGAAAAGAAGGGAAAATTTAACAACTCAAGTACAATAAATTCTATATTATTTTATGGTGGTCATTGATTGTAGATTTCAAGACAAACAATGATAGGTCAAACACTACTTTCATCATGGGAGAAGTGCAGGAAGAGACCAAGCAGACTGTACTTCTTGAGGAAGAGTAGGTCATTCAACATTAGTAGCGAGATGCTAACTTCATCTTCCATAATTCTGTTGTGAAGAATGTTAGGGTAGCAACATGAGAGCCAGGATCGTAAAAAGGCTAAACAACTCGATAAAAAAGGCTGATTCTGTTTTGCACATTGCTCTCAAAAATCTGGAGAGTATTGTGCAAAAAATTGATCCTTTAAAAATTCACAAAATGTTGGATAAACTTGAGTTAAAAGCAATTTAACAATGAAATCTGTTAACTGGGAAAAAAACACACAAAAAAGCAAATTATTCCCTAAGTTAAAATCTGATGATCAGTACATTCAACAAAGAAGCAAAAAGAGGCAGAAAGGTTTGTTGAGTATATAAAGCAATCAGTGTGACCAACAGATAAGTTCAATGTTTTGCTGGAAAACCCAGCAGCCTAAGAGACTCTAGCTTCTAAAAATTAAACTTCAGGACTAATGACATACCAAAATGGCATCAACAATTAGTAAAGCAATACATTTCATAATCAATCAAAATTTATTATGATTTTTATTCTAACATGTTGAGAGAAAAACAAAGGACACTGGTTCTTTGCCAAATTTGAGACTCATGAGGCAAACTGGAAAGAAAAATGATATTGTTATTTTTTGGCAATTTATAAACAGTTTTTATAGTTATAGTTATCTAAAGCTCTTTTTGATAATTGGGAAATTTTATTCAGTTCATGGGGAATACTGTATTCCTCACCAGTCTTTGATTGATTGATTGATTGATTGATTGATTGATTGATTGATTGATTGATTGATCCACTGATCCTTTCAAAATTCTTTGGCTCTAATGACTGATATTTCTCCAAATACGTTGTGTTAAATTTTACCAAAGAGCAGCAACATAAGTACAGAACGGAAAATGAGGAGCTGTCTTTAGTTTCAGCTTGAATGGGCTGAACTGCTGTGCAGTGGCCTCATCAGTGGCCCCCTCTGTGGTGCCTCATGAAGACATATGGGCCTAAAGAGCACTTGATGTGGCTGCCATCGCCTTGCTTGTCATCTACAATTTTGCCTGCCCTAATCCCTGCTTTAATTTACTCCACTCCACAAGGCAAGCAGTGACTAACACTGTCCTCAGGGGTCCTTTAACTTATGCTACCAGTGACAAGGAATATGCAAAGCCACAATTTCTCACCAGGAAGGGTGACAGAGAGCAGTTCCGCTGGGGAGCACACCTCCCGCTTTTGAGTATCTTTTAATGTCACTCACAAGAGCACTTTGTAGAAGCAAACTATTCTTTAGAGGCCCCTTTATTAACATGTTGATCTGAGGGGTCATTAGGTGAAGATTGTTTGGTGCAGAAGGTGCAGCTATTGATTTGCTGAGAGATAGACTTTGCTGGAAAGTTTGTGACACTGTAAAGAGACCACAGAGACTACTTCTTCAGACTCAATCCACACTATTTTCTACCTCTTTATCCCCTTTCCCTACCTTATTTTTCCCACTTGTCTAATTTTCTCCAACAATGCTGTGTGGAAGACAACCCGTTGACGGGCACAAGTAATTGCTATCAGTCTGTCATTAGGTTTTCTTTCTTGGTCTCCCCACTATTTTTTTCTGTCTCCCTGCACAGGCCTGTGCTCAGCATTGCTTACAAATAAGACACTTAGGAGACGAGTGGAATTTGCTCCCCAAAAGCTGTGATGTATTGGATTTTTTACGGTCAGAGCAGCTCCACCAAGAGCCTTTTCATTCTCTGTTGTCCTGAGAACCATTTTCTCTGTGTTTGCAATATTCACTCTCTCCCTCTCTGTCCTCTCCTCTTCGCCTTTCAGGGTATCATTTGCAATTTAATGCTTACCTGGGGTGAGCCTTGACAATAGCCTCCACCATGAAATGGCCTAGGCCCTGCCTGCATGCCTAATGAGGTTGATGTTGAGCTATTTAGGTCATTGTCCCTTAACAATATCTACTTAATGCAACTCCATGGGAGTGGATTGTTGGAACGGTTAAAGATTCTATTAAGTCTTTACAAAAGCCATTTCATTCTGCTGTCCACCACATATTACCAGGGGCATTGCTCTACTTCAGTTTTGCTTTGTGAGAGACTTTTGTCAGAAAGCAGAGTAAAAAGGTGCCGTGTTGCACTGTAGGGTCAGCCCATTGGTATTTGTAGCGTTTTAAGAGTTTATTTTGTAGGTTAAGAGGCAAACACCCAGTCAGTCGGCGGCTCTCTTATAAACATATGAAATCTAAATTGAGCCTACAAGTTCATATTAATCATCACACAAAATGATCTGCCAAACAGACGGCCAACACCAACTATTAATCAGAGCAGAACCCGTGACAGGCTTTGGAATCGGAAGGGAAGGAGTCAGAGGGGGGGCCTCTTTCAGAGAGCACTTGATATGAAAACTGTGTTGTTGTGCTTTGTACCAGCCTGTGGGAGTTTTTAAACAAGCCCATATGGTGGTAGCCACCAGCTTTGGAGAAGACGGGTGGGTTGGGGGGTTGGGTTAGCCAGGGCCAGGATTTCACACAGTCAGTATTGAGTGGGATTGAGGAGGCGAGCTCTTAAGCTGTCTTTTCAGGCACAGCAAAAGCCCTCCATCTGGCCTCCCCTAAAACTCGGGGCGAGTTTACTCAGCTCCCTGTTGGCTGATTGGGCCTCCTGAAGCAGAAGTAACAGCATCAATAGTGTAAACCCTTGCCACTTGAGAGTATTACATTTCTTTTCATGCTTGACTTAATCAAAAGTGGGGAAGTGAAATTTACACCTTTTTGATGTTCTTTTTTCTCTGCTCACTAAGAGGGGCGATCTTAACCCATTTGATCTTCACAAGCACACACTAAATGGCCAAATATGCCAAGCAGACGGAAGCAGACGGTTGGCACTTGCCAGTTTACGCAGGGTCACTGTTGGAGCACTCCATGTGGTGGGGCAGGCAACCTCACAGAAGGCTCCAGTCTTTACAGAATTCAGCCAATCTTCTGTCTGGAGACCCGCTGTCTCTTGCTCACTGTCCACAGCCAGCCAAAAATCAATCCACCCTCATGGTGATTCTCTCTGCTCTGTCTGAGCCAGTGTGAGGCTTGTGTTGACTGAGTAGCACCAAGTGAACACTGTAACTGGGGCTTTATAACAAAACGGTGAGACAAAAAGCACCAGCCAAGTGTCAGCGCTATGATGAGTATATTTGATGGCATTAGCGTGGCTTTTCTCTGTCACTGTTTGAAACTATTAATCACATCATGCACTTAGTGATGTATTGAGATGTCAAATGACACACAGTTGCCTAAAATTAAGGTTTCATATATACTACTGAAATAAGTCAATATGTAGCGACATCAGATCGCTTAGTTGGGTGAACAAATGTTTTGACTGTAGTAACCTCTCTAATCCAAACTCTTACTGGCTCTGGAACGAAGTGAGCTGACCTGGGGATTTGTGAAGATTCCCCTCAACAGGAATCTGGAAGAAATGCTTCTAGCCAGTGACAGTTGCTCCAGGAGCCTGGCTTTAATGAGTGTGTGCTGTCTGGCGTCTTTAGCTCATGTTAAGCCCAGGCTAAGGCCAGGATCTGACTGATGGAGCCCTAGGCCTCAGTACTGTGGAGTTGTGTTTGCACCTCTTAATGAAGCTGGGAGCTGACGACACTGCCTGGCCCACTGCCTCTACTTCCACCCTCCACAGGACCAGTCATGTGTCAGCCAAGACTGCAGCAGGGACCCACTCTATTAGTTCCTGTTTATTTCCAAAGCTTGCAAGCATTACTAGCTTTAGTCACTTTGTGCAACATTTTATCCCTCCCTTTTCTTGAATTGTTGATATTCATTTTGATCCAATTTTCTTTCTTGCTGTTTTGGGCAAGAGATGAAAAAAGAGAGATAATTAAATGCTTGTGCCCTGTGGAAAACAATGCCTCCCCTTTCTTAGATTACCATTACAGTGCCTGGTTTGCAACAAATGTGTGTAGGCGTGTGTGCGTGAGGGTGTTAGCATGAAAAGAAGGGGCCCCCATCCAGGCAGCCAAAATCCTACAGAGGAACTTGTCTGGGATTGTGATATTGCGACAGCTCCGCTGCGACAAGATACATAGTTTCCATTCAGCAACAAGCTTCTTATTGGTTACTATAGTTTCACTAATGCCCAATTGAAGGCAATGCCTAATCTCGACAGAATGGGTTAAAAGGTGCCGATGTCCAGAGCCAGAAAACCACATGTTGAGAGTCAAGAGACCTAGCTCCCACAAAGAACAGCTCCCTTCGCTTTGATGTGGCCCTATCAGGGGCAGGAGATTGGAGAGAATGGGCGTCGAACACACAGAGGTACCAACAGAATACCCACTCGTCAAACCCTCATTGACAATAGCAACAATTGGAGTGCAGTTTTGGGACTTGTAAATAGTAAAATAACTCAAGATCAGAGGTGCTCAACAACCTTTTCTTTCCATGTCCACATTTCTTTCCTCCATTCTTATCATTTCTAAAACATGGTAATTTCTTCTAATATTTACACAGTTTGGAGAAAAAAATCTGCATTTTTTTTGCTCTGTTTAACTACCCCAATTTTCAACTGCCTTGGTTAGAAATTGAGTAGTGCAAACAGATTCTTGGATGTGTAGAAAAAGGGATGAGATGTGAGGAGCCACTGTATCCTGAGATGAAAAATGTTTAAGATTCTCATGTCAAGTGGCGTACTGGAGACGCCTGTGGTGAATGCCATGTGAGTGTTAGTTGGGAGTGGCTCTCTCTTCAATAGACTGTCGCTCAATGGCTCTGAGGAGTAATTGAAAAGCTAATATTGTTCGGCATATCCAGGGATTACTCTTTATTGTAGCAACAAGTGCACAACGCCGCAGTGTTTATGTTTGGTCAGGCTTTGTTGCAGCCACTAATTGGTGCTGAGTGTAAAAATGTGGGGTGCATATTACCATGGCTGAGTCATGACAACACTAATGGACCCCCAGTTAATCACTTGCACCGTGTTATCTTTGGAAGGCATCTTGAATCTAAATCAGACACATAGTCAGGGATGCGATTGATTGGGCATCGTTTCAGGAATGTGATGAAAATGAGCTTTGCAATTATGTGTTTATGTTGGTGATGCTCTAAAATAAGCAGCTCTGAATGGCACATTATCTGCATATGATGTTTATCACACAGACACAGCTGTTTGCAATCCCATTCATTTATTAGACAGACGTTAACACTGCTTTTAAAACAAAGTCACTTAGCAGTGCTCTGTCATCAAATATTGCCATATCTCTGCTCTTTGTGCACTTTTATGGCCGATTTTAAATCAATTAAATCTGTAATTTGTAACAACTGCTGAGACTGGTTCAGGCCTAAACAAAGGCAATGGGATAACTGCCCTTTAGTAAAGCATCAATGGGCTTACAATGTACTGAATTAGCTAGCATATTAATGACCAGCCGCAATACCCCTCCATTCTCCTCAGCCAAATCTGCTTATGCAAATTGTTCATGAATCCAGTTCAAAGGAACCCCTTTTAAGTGCTGCCGATCCCCATCTACACAGGGGGCCGAGAGAGAGAAAGTGACATGAGAAAAGTTAGAGACACTTGTCTTTCTTTTATTTGTATTTATTTTTTTTACTTTGGACAAAGCATGATGTAGTTAGCATGCACCTCTGCTGGTTGTAAGCAAGGTAGGGGTTGCTGTGTCCGTAGGATTGCTCCACAGAAGAGGGGGGCAAGGAGTGGGTTAATCCAACCAATTGTGACTGTGTGTTTAAAATGTGGTGTTCAGCAGGGGGGAGAAGCAGAACCTATCCAAGTTCATGCCCCTGTGTGAAAGAGAGGAGAAAGGCTGTGGGGTTCGAAGTTGAAGGGATAGAATAATCCCCTTCACATTTGTTAAAGGGCCACTGCTCTTTTGTGTTGGCCAAGACAAATTTAAAAGGCGATGTCATAATGGTTCGACTGGAATGATATCTTTGAACACAATAGATGTGGCTTCTTTCCACGTACAACTTAAAGCCCCATTGTTCCTATTATAGGCTGAGATGTTTGGAAACATGCGAACACTCTGAATAAGAATAAGTTGTTGTAATACAACCTGTTATAAAATATTGAGCATGATTACACATGTTGGGGTCTCATGAATGATACACTCTGAACAAAAAAGGGGGAAATGATATAACTGGATGTTGTATAATACATGAAAAAAGATTAAAATACAAAATAATCATGTCAAAAAATCCTTTCCTTAAAATACTAATACTTTTATTTTATTTATTACATTTACTATAAATGAATACAAAAAATAAATAAATTTTCCAAATAACGTCTGTTAAAATGCCTGCATTTGTTGACAATGGAGAGTTGGGTAACTTTATTCCTAAAAATATTTGATAACTATTAATTAGACCTATCAAAAACGGTAGGTTGTGCTTCACAAGTTCCATTCTTGGACCACTTTTATACAACATCTATTGCTCTCAAATTATGATGTATTACAACTATTTTTCCTACAAGTGTGCTGTTGACAGCTGTTGACAGCACACTTGACACCTTTATATTTCTGTCTCATCACATGACCAATGTTTCTCATAATAACTTAGTGTATCCACAGTGCTAATGAGTACATGGGGCAGAATCTCTTCCTGCTTAATAAAAAAATACACAATTCTAAAGCCAGAAACAAAGTACTTCATTTGCAGTTGGTCAGATCATGATGATGTACCTAAGTTTTGACAGGACCCATATTTCAGAATTAAAAAGGCTGATACCCAAATTGCTTACTTTTTCACAAGAATATAGTGTAAACAAAAAGTGATAACAAATAGTCACAGCTTTTTCACTCTATTGAAAGGTAATCTGTGTCAATATATAGCTTTTAGCTATCAGAAGATCTTGAACATTTCACAACAAGTGATTTCTGTTAAAAAAATAAAAGGCATTTGAATATTTTGACTATAAAGTAAAAAACAAAAACAACACACTGGTCTCTGTTTTGTTACTTCAGCTAACGGCACCATCTAGAATGGGGAAAAATATTTAAGAGTTGCCAGTAAGAAAAAAAAAGTGAAAGCAAAACCAGTTCTGTCTAACTTATGGCCCCCACCTTCTCCTCTCCATCCATCTTGGCTCTGGGGTTGTTGGACGCCACCCCCTTAGTGAATTTTCTCTCCTTAAAGAAGCTCATAATAGCTGTGTGAAGTCCCTTAAAGGGAGGGCTCCACTAGGTGACAGATTCTTCCTGTCCGTGAAATTCCCCCTGCGATAATTTGTCTTTGTGCTGATGGGCCCGTAGCTCCACGCGACATGGGTTATGGCAGGGAGGGCGGGACTGTCCTCATCACCTGCCATCTCCCTGGCCCTCTTGACACCCCACCCCTCCACCCCCACCTATCCACACTCACACACACTCCATTCTTCTGTCCTCCCTATCCCAAACCCCCCACTTTCATCTCTTCAGCAGGAGCTGTCTCCTCACTGGCAGAGCAACCAAATAATGGAGCTTGTCACTGGCCTTGTTCTTTGTGTTTTTCAAGACCCAAGAAAAATGCAAACACTCTATTGTAGTCATTAGTTTTCCCATCCTTTCTGCCTGGGCCTGTGGGTGGGGGCTTTGACCCGGTTCAAAAGCAACACAGCAAGGAATTCGGCTTTTTAGAGAAAGTGAATTCTTGGTGTCACATGCCTAGTGTGTGTGCATTATACATCATGAATATGCTTGGTCTTGTATGCTACTATTAATATGCTGTTGAGTGCAGGTTTCTGTTTTAAATATAAAAACCCGTCTTTGCTTATCAATCACTTGTCTGGCTAACAAGTCCAACAAAGCTTGTCTCAGATTGAAATGCATTTGAATGTTTTGTTTGGTAATTTGTTCATTAGATGTCAGTAGTGTCTTTTTGACACAACAAATTATTTAAAATGTAACAAACTAAAAATTTTCAGATTTTGTCATTTTCCCTAACTGGAGTAATAGCTGTGAAGTGAAAGGAGGTATTTTAATTTAGGATTTAATTTGGACTTTAACTGAAATTTGAAAGTGCATTGAAACAATTTTAATGTAGATCTGGCTGAATGCTTAGGGTTACTGTCGTGGATGGTCCTCTATTTTTAGCTTCATTCATATTCCAAGAAGGTTCCCATAGCTGCCAGCACCACTTTTTATTGTAGAGATGTTGTGCTCAGTGTGATGTGCAGCAATATGTTCTGCCATGCAAACTACATAGAGTTTTCCACGTAGACCAAAAGTTCCACTTTAATCTTTTCTGACCAGAGCACCTTGTTCCACAGGTTTACTGTGCTTCTACATGGCAAACAGGAACTCTTAAGGCTTTCTTTCTTGAATGACTTGCTTCTTGCTGCTTTTCCACAAAAGTTGTACATGTGAATTGTGCAACAAATAGTTTCCTGTCAACAGATTCTCCCACATGAATTGGGACTCTTGGCTACTTCTTTGTTTAATGTTTTTTAAATTAGCAGTTGTGTCATACTCTATGTGAGTAGAGTATGAGTTCAGTGTGTTTAACTCTTGTCCCTTATTGTTATTTTTTATTCATTGACTCTTTCTGTAGCTGGTCAAAATGCTTAAATTTAAACGTTGCAAAGTAATGTTTAAATTACTTTGCATTGTGGTTTGGTCCAATCAAGTGCATGATAATTGACTATAAGAACAGTGAGTTCTTGGAGGCTCAGAGCCCAATAACTAACTAACTAACTAACTAACTAACTAACTAACTAACTAACTAACTAACTAACTAACTAACTAACTAAATAAATAAATAAATAAATAATCAGAAGAATCTGGAACTGGTGGCTGATGCTGTTTTTTTTGTTTGCCCTTTTGACCCTTTGACCACACTACTTCAGACTTTATCAATTTTTTTTTTAAAGGATTAAATAATGCTCAGTTATGGAATATGTTCAGTTCAAAGTTAGGTATATTGTTTTATAACCTGACCCTGCTTTCTATTAACGTTTTTTTACATTATCTGTAACCTGCCTGGTATATTGTTGGTCTTCATGATGATGTATGTTCAATAACGTCCTCTACTGAATCTATTAGGCCTTTGTGGAACAACTGAGTTTGTACAGATTTTGAATTAAAATACTATTTATTATAATGCACTGCATATCCAGGTTGCATGATGGAGGAGTGGTCGGCTTTGTCTTTTCCCTCAAGATTTGAATGGGTGAGATGAAAAATCTGTGATTTGCAGTAAAGAATGAAGGACTCTTGCAAGTGTCCTGCCTTGCAGAAAGAAGGTCTTAAGTTTGAATCCCAGCCTGGGCTTTCTTTGCATAGTGTGCATGTTCTCATTTGTAAATTATTCCTAGATGTGAGTGGTTGATCTCTGAGTGTGTGCATGCTTGGTTGTCCTGTGTGCCTCTATATTTACCTGTGATGGAGTTGTCACCAATCCAGGGTTTATGGCATCATGCCCAATGAGTGCTTGAGATAGGCACCAGCCTCTCAGTGACCCTGCAAGAATAAGTGGGTATTAACAGTAGTCGGATGGATGAACTGTATATTCTGTATATGACAAAAAACAAACAGTACACAATAAGTAGAAGTCTACTTGTTCTTTACACTAAGGAAATGAAGACCAAGAACAACTATTTAAAACCATAATACATTTTACAGGTGTTTTTGGATTTTATTTTCTTGTTGCTGTTATTACTATCTTCTGTTGTCCTTTCAATGTTTGGTGTAAATCAGAATATTTGAAAAGGCTGAACAGGTCTGCCAGTGCTGTTATGATATTGTGTGAATGCTTGTAGACACAAACCCGTTGGGCTTGATTGAAAGCTCATCAATAGGCAGGAATAGACAAAAAAGAGGCTGCCCATGCCTTCTGCTTTTGTACTCATTCTAATTTCAGCTGTTATCTGGAATGTACCAGCTGTCCACTGTACACAAAAACTGCTGCCTTTCCCAAACCCGATCCTGGCATTTGCACCGAGTGAAGAGGAGATGTGGAAGTGCAGGCCTCAAACCCTTGGGGGACAACTGGAAGCTCCTGGGAGGGATATGATGGACAGGAATGGAAGAGTAAAGCAACAGGCAGGCACTCACACTGGGGCCTGCATGCATCTGAAAGGGAGCTGGAGGCGTGTGTATGTATGTGTGTAGGGGTGTGCCTGCAGGCGCCTCCATGCATCGGCCTGTAAATGTGTGTCAGACTTCTAAATAGAGCTTCCAGACATTCAAAGAAATGCTTTTAAAGAAGCACGTGTAAATATAGCCTTGGAAAAACAGTGTCATATTTACTCACAAGTACACACATCCGGGGTGTTCAACAATCAGACGCAAACATCAATGCAAGAAACCTTATAGCCTGAGCTTGATAGATAGTGGCAGACTCTTTAAAGTAAAGCTTATCTAAGGATTTTCAGAACGCTTCCATTTAGCAAACATGTTATTTATTGAACAGCACAGTCTTTAACACAGAATGTGAACTTATACCTAAGTTTAGTTGGTGTCTATATATCTGCAGTTATACTTTTCTTAGTTTGCCACACTGTAGTTCCCAACTTTTTCAAATGTATCATATGAAATGCATACAGTGCTTCAAAAAAGCATTTCCCCTTTGTAGACTTTTACACATTTGGTGTTGTCACATGTAAAGATTTCAATTCTTCAAAAAAATAATATCAGACAAAGATAAACTGGACAAATACATAAAATACATACATACAATTTTTGTCCAAAGTGATGTAGTTATAGTGTTGCCATGGTGGCACATTAATTTACTGGTTGAGGGGCCAACTTTCCTCACAGCTGCAGTCACACTTATTCGACCATTAGTAGCAACAGCAGAAAATCGCGTCTGTTGTGTCACTAACTTTACAGCAGCCCCTCATACAGAGCATGCATGTAGCGACAGTGGAGCAGAAACACGCTCTTTTAACAGGAAGAAATGTCCAGCAGAACTGGGCTCAGTACAAGCAGCCATCAGACAGTCGACTGTCACAACTGTTTCATGGCTGTGTTTGACAAAAACACAAAATCAGAAATTTAGAAGGAGTAAATACTTTCTCTCTTTTTTTTCTTTACAAAACTATTTGTTTTGCTGTGGGTTGTTATTTTAGACATTGTGGCATATGACCTTCCATAGCACTCCTTGCTTTAAGCTGTTGAAAATCTCCAGTTATACGCCCTAGTCTCACCCATTTTACTGAATGACTTAACCAAACTAATGAATTACCCTGTTAATCAGAGCAGGGCCCTCATTTATAGAAGGAAACTGCCCCCCTGACCTCTGTCTCTGCAGGGCTGTTTCATGCAGGTTTATTGCGTAACATCAAGTAAATATTACTTCAAGACCTTATTAATTCTGCATATAACCGTCTATAAGTAATTAGTCTCACTTACTGCAAGCGTCACAAGTTGTCAATACATGTGCACCGCAAGAATGTATATATGTGTGCATGTCTGCAGAAACCAGACATTTCTAATCTGTTTAAACCAATGCAGTCACTTCCTCTCACCATCAACCTTATCTGTAGCTTCTGGGGACAAAAATCATTTGAGGTAGGGTAAAATAACAGAAAATAATGGGGAAATATCAAGCAGATCTTTTTTTCTACCCCATTTATTCTGTCTGGTCCAACTGAGCTTTATCATCCCTAACACATCACAACATACCCCCTCTATTTTTATTTTACTTAGATTTTATTTTGCCCACTCAAACTTTTCATTTCCTGACAGATTGAGGCACCCTATTTAGCAGTTTTATTCATCTTTGCCTGCAGGCAGGGACTGACGTTACAGTCAATAAAAATGGGAGCGCGTCGCAGGCACCTCTTCTTCCCCTTCCCTTTGTGTGCAAAGTGGCAGCCGTGAATTTAATCGAGGGAGAATGTTGTGATTACTTAATGGTTTCCCAGGCAGCCATGGACTGGAGAATTAAATTCCGCATCTGCTTTCCAAGGCGTTAATCTCTTCTCCTCACATTCCGCCTGTTATGATGTGCACACAAGAGATAATGTTTAAACCGACTAAAGCAGGGTAAACCAGCGCAGGCTGTTATTGGCTTTATAATTACATAATTAACTTTTTGTTTCTAATCGTTACAGAGGTAATGGCTCCGCTAAAATGGGAGGCATCTGCCAGGCAGAAAAACCAAATCAAAAATCAATAATCCATAGAATGCCATTACAGTAAGTGCTTGGGCTGGAATCACAGAAGAAAGACAGAAAGAAGCTGGAAAAAAAGAGAGCAGGTTTGCCTCATCACTTCTGCCTTTTCCATCCCTTTCCTTCTTTTCCAGAGCAGTAAATGAATCTCATTTGAAGACAAGAGTGTTATCTGTGGGAAAGAAAGCCCAGCAGCTGTGTGGAGCAGCAGGGTATCAGGCTCTGCCAGGTGGATGGCAGAAGAGAGAGAGGGCCAAGAGGCACCGTAAATTACACCTGGCCTCCCAGCACTGCTATTGTAGGGCAATTGACCCGCTCCAAATGAATTCCATTTTCTGCAGGTCCCTCCTTATTTCTAATTTACATTGTGATCATATATGTCTGAAAAATGATATCATAAAAAAGATGAATGTACTAATTACCTCTCTTCTTATCTCTCCCTCGCCCGGCGCACACCCCTTTTGGACTTACTCCTCGCGGCATGTAAGTATGTCACTTATTTCATTGTGACAGGCGTAATGTATTCACAAAAGTGCACCATAAATACAGACGTTCAGGTTGGCCACCTTGCACTCACGTCGAGGGGCCTCACAATGCCATGGCTGTTCAAATGAATGGCGAATTGACAAACATTTCTGGAGCCAAATTACCTCTGGTGTCACTGTGAAATTAGGTTCTTGACCCAGCCTCTGATGCATGCTTATATTTCTACATATTTTCCCCATCGATTTTCATGCATGGCATCCAGCCATTGTGGTGTGAGACGAGGTTCCCTATGAGAAAGGGGTTAGGGATATTTTAATACACCTGTGAAATGAGACTCTGCTCGTCATGAATATGCTAAAGTAGAGCTGTCACAGCAGTCAGAGTGATATCCCCTCACCTCTGCCAGACGAGCTGGGGGGGGGGGGGGGGGGGGGGATAACAGATCCCCGTATTCAGGAATAGAGGGACCAAGCTTATGCTGCCTGCCAGTGTCATTTTAACAAATAGGCTTATTAACAGTTCAGAGGCCAAGGACAACAGCAAGGTTAAGCAACTCTTCTGACACAAATGGGAGAGTATGAGAGAAATATGGAGTTGGCTGATAGGTGCTGATTGCGTGTGCTCCAGTTTTATGACTACACAGCCTTGGCTGAATGTCTTCCATGTCCAGTGAAAGAGACGACTTCCTGAAGAAATTATGTCTCCTCAACCTGGGATGAACTTGTACTTCTGTCTGTCAACATCTGTTTGCTTAAGTTTTACCCTAGAAAAAAACTCCACCTTAGTGTGTGTTTCTCTGTTTTTTTTCCTTTCTTTTCCCTCTTCATCTGTTAGACTCTTCAGCCACATATGCTCCATCACTTGACTTTGTATTCCATGACACCATGCTTTGGCACTTGACCTCCTGACCTCATTCTCAGACAGCTATAACCACCCCTCAAAATCCAGAATGACTAGCAGTATAATGGAAATTTGCTGAAGTCACTATCGCTCACATTCCAAGAACTTATGTTGTTATTGTTATTTCTTAAAATGTCAGTTTTTAGAGAATAAATTCATTGCACAATACTTTAAGAACAGTCAGAATTAACTCATCATAATTTTATAGATTCAATTTATTCTGTCAAATGAGCTTTGTCAGATGATTGTGGTTATCAAGTAAAGTAAGAATTCCTTATGTTTAACCAATAAACACTTTAACTAGTCTTCTTTTCTCCTAAGTCACATTCAAAGAGGAGTAAGGTCTCAAGTGACAAACAAGGCTTACCCAAAAAACACCTCATTTTGTGTCTTGCCATTACCCTTTGGTGTCACATTTGACATTTGTTTTAAGTTTAGTCTTTTCAGGCACAAAGCACTTTCTTGAGCTATAAAAGTCTGTGTGAAATGCTTTGCTTAACCTGCTGACACAAGGGAACTACTTAAGCCGTTTTCTCCTTCACCGTCTGTTAGCGCAATGATTCACTTTCCATTTCAAATCAATATTGGGGCATACGAAAGGTACAAAGAACTTTGTTGCCATAAACCATTAATTAAGGAGAGGAAAAAAATCTTTATTCAGACAGTGTAAAGGTAAAAATGTGACTTTCTTCCTAGCACTGTAAATCAAGAGCAGTGTTGTCAAATTATTATTACTTATTTTCCATTCTAGAAGCAAATATGAAAGGACTGGGAATTCCCTAATACTGAAAATATTACATCATATAAATATGGCAGGGGCTGCACAGTAGCACAGGTGGTAGCACTGTTGCCTTGCAGCAAGAAGGTCCTGGGTTCGATTCCCGGCCCGGGGTCTTTCAGCACGGAGTTTGCATGTTTTCCCTGTGCAGGTGTGGGTTCTCTCCGGGTACTCCGGCTTCCTCCCACAGTCCAAAAACATGACGGTCAGGTTAATTGGTCTTTCTAAATTCTCCCTAGGTGTGAGTGTGTGTGTGCATGGTTGTTTGTCCTGCCTGTCTCTGAGTTACCCTGCAACAGACTGGCAACCTGTCCAGGGTGTACCCCACCTCTAGCCCGGAACGTTAGCTGGAGATAGGCACCAGCACCTCCTGACCCCACTAGGGACAAGGGTGTACAGAAAATGGATGGATGGATGGATAAATATGACAATATATGTGGAGGGTTAAACATTTTACAATTTTATATATCATGATTAAGCTATAAGTAGGAATCTGTAACTTAAAATAATGAAATTATTGTTTTCAGGAAACTGCAGTGCCCTGTAAATGCATACCAGTGATAGCTTTTCTTGTGTTTCAATAACACACTTTGATGCAGTGAAGAGTGTTTAAGCAGTGTAAATCAAGTGATACATGTTTTATAAAACGTCTACAAATACAAAAATCTGAAAAGCAATGTGTATTCAGACCCTGGAATCACAAAAACCACTTAACACATACCACAATCCAGTGCAATCAATTTTATTCAAATGTTACTTGGTGAATAAATACAGACCTCTTCTGTTTAATTTATTCTCAGTATAAATACAGCTGTTTTCGAAGCCTCGGAGGTTTGTCAAATAACATTTGTCAAGATACAGCATCATGAAGACCAATGATCTGTTGACAGGACAGATTACCCAAGGCCTCCACAGATGTGATTGAAAAGGCTGATAAGAAAGCCACAAGAAGCATAGTTTGCAACAAGTCATGTAAAGGACTCTTTGAACATGTGAGCTGGACCATGCTATTGAAACACTGTCCCAACATGAAATCCAGTATTGGCAGCATCATGCGACAAGGATGAGGTAAATGCAGTGCAGTCCTGTAAGGAAACTTTTATAAAGTTTACAAAATACTTCAGCTGGGTCAAAGGTTTACTGTCCAGGAGGATAACAATACTCAACATATGATATCTGACACAAGAGAATGATTAAGAATAAGGCATGTACATGCACTAGATTATCCTAGTGAAAATTAAGTTCAAGTGTAAATTAATTTGAAAGGAGCTGTGCAGGTATGTTTGCAGTCAAGCTGAGGTTTCAAATACAAAGACAACTTTCAAAGAGAACTGTGTAGAATTTCTGAAAACAGAACAACCCAGCCTTTCAGTAAGTTAAACATAAAAGAATGTAATCATAGAAGTAGGAATTGCAGGTGCAATGGTCTGAAGCATCTTCAAACAACCCACAGTTTAAAATGTGCGCATGAGCGTCATGTGTGCAGCGTGACCCAAGAATCTTATAGAACAATCTTATGCTTTATGTTCAGCCAGTCACTGATTCAGTCTTGTTTGTATTTCTTAAAATGGTATTTATATATATATATATATATATATATATATATATATATATATATATATATATATATATATATATATATATATGTATATATATACAGTATATAGGATACTGCAAGTGATTCACCCTAAGAGGATTAAAAAGAGAAATAGATTATATTGCTGAAAAAGTTTTTAGAACCTGTTGAAGGAGAACCTCCTAAAAAGGAGGATTTTTAGAAAAACTAGCAAAGCTGCCCACAGGGGACTGGAGTGTATGTCTAGTACATCCCAAATCCTCAACTTGGGGTGGAAGTTCTAAGGGTTTGAGGCCACCTGGTCAAAGAGGGGAGTGGCAGTGATAAATGCACCTTGTTTAGGGTCTCGTCATCTGAATGAGACATACAAGGGCTCAAGATGATTGATGAGGACTGGAGCGTGGGCTGATAAGACATGGCCCATGAATCTGTTCTACATCATCGGCTCCTTTGATCACTGACAGAAGTTCAGAGATGGGCCTATGCATCTGTCCAAACAAACAAAAGCCTCTTCCCTCTCAAATGCCTCACTTGCTCTGCAACAATACAACCAGTCCCCACCTTCATTACCCTGCCGCTCAGGTTGACTCTCACTCATACACAAACGGTAGAGAGACAAAAGCAAAATGACAGAAAGGCCATGAATCTGAGGGCAAAGCTGACTGTTAAAGGAGGACAGAGAGCGGGAAATGAATTGGGAAAGACATGGAGAGAGAAAGAGAGAGAGCAAAGTATCCATGAGGGGCGGCTTGGAGCCTGTGAACCATGGCAGCATGGGTTAAAGCCCTCCAAAAGGAACACTCCTCTGCAATGACAGATTCGGCTGATAAGGGATGATCCATGAAAGCCGATCGGTGTGCTGACAGCAGGAGAGAGGCCTTGGCCCCGGTCGCCAGGGTGCATTACTGCGGGCAAATGCAGCTGTCAGGGCCAAGCAGGCCATCAGCTTTCTACCATGCCACCATGTTGACGTCACACAGACTGGACCCCGTCTACCCTGTTTTTTTTGATCCCTCTGGTCATAGAACTCTGCATTCCATCACTGAAACATTCCCAGGCCAGTCTGTAGCACAACTTCATTTTGGGGTGTAGTGTATCAGCTGACAGGTGCTGAAATTAACCTATGCCAGCAATTCTGACATATTGACAATGTGCAAAAGAATGCTGGAGTGCACAGAGTGAAGGATTCTGACAGGTAAAGCATTAAAGATTAGACTTGGATTTATTCCAGAGAATCACATTGAGCTGCACTTACGAGGCCTCTTTTACTCGTCTAACACTGTAAGACTAAGGAGCTTTAGCACTAGTCTCAAGATAGACAGACAGAAATATGGACAGCATGGAGAATGAGATCCACAGTGTAAAACAGCAGACTTTCATGTACTTTCCCTGCTGAACATGCAGCTGCATGGCACTTACTCTGCCAGCCTCCAAAGAAAATTACCCCATTTACCAAGGGGGCTGAGAAAAAAGACTGCAGCCAATTCCCTCAAGGAAATGAAAGGCAGTAATAAGCTATTTAATTTTTACTTGAAATTATTTAAGGCTAAATAGATACACTCTGAGTCCTTATTGCTATTAAAATGATTATTCTCACCAAATTATTTTAATCCACTTTCAGAGGAGAAAAATATTCTACATCCTCATTTAAAGAGCTAACCGGGGGCATCTATTCACTTCATGTGGTCTACATATCAAATTAGAGAGTTAAAAGCCTCTCTTTTATTTTGGCATTCATTTCAAATGATTAGCACAGTAATGGAGATCCCCACAAACGAATGCAGAATTATTTTACATATAAATTCTGATTTAAATACACTTCCTCGTGACTCATTGGCTTTCCTCTAAGTAGCTTGTTTAAGGCAGGGCTCTTTTCTAAAGAGCATTAGAAACAATCTTGAAGTAAACAGAATGAATATGATGTAGAGAATTGTTTTATTTTTACCCATAGTCCAAATTAAATTAAATTGATGTGTGCAAAGTAAAGATGCATGACACTGCTAGGGTTTTTAAACTGAATGTGAATATCAAAACATGACAAGGACAATAGGACATTTGTAAAAAACATCAAATAGCTACAGTCAGTCAAAAAGAGCAGTCAGTTTTGCAGAATCCCCCTCATGGCCGATAAAAACACTGCATCTGTATAAAATAAGAGGACATGTAGCTCATCGCTTTGACTTTGGTATGAGAGCTGATCGCTTTGGTCTTTTTCCCTTTTTGATCGTGTATCTCCTACTTCACCTCTGCCCATGTCTAAATCCCGTTTCTCTCTGCCTCTTGCTCCCTTCATTCTCTAGCTCACCTTTCTCCTTGCATTAAAAGCTGAGGAGAATATCTGAAAAGGTTGGTGACCTTTTAATGAAAATGTCAGTATTCCTGTAGTGGAAAAAGAGGCAAAAGCCCAGAACGTAGGCCAGGTTTCGGTGACACCTGAGCTTTCACAAACCCAACTACATCCTTATTGAGACATTAAATGTCGGTTTCTTGTCTCTATCAAAGTCTATGTTTTTTTCATGAAATCGGGGTGAGATCTTCCTTAAGCACTTGTTTCTCTTTTAAGATCTGTAGCCAATCAAAAATACTTTCTTTAACCAATTCCTTTAAAAATGATTGTTGTATTAATGACTAATTCTCATCAACTAAAAATTCTTAGAGGGCACTTTGAAAAGTACATCTTACGGAGATTCCAACTATCCTTCAAATACTTTACATTAAAAGTCAGGAGATGCGGGAAAGAAAAGGATTAATGATTCCTCTGTGATTTCCAGAGCGCTGGTTCAGCCACAACTGGGCTTGACAGATGTACACCTGAGAAAAAGTCACTGGGGCTAATGTGACTTTGATGTCTTCCTCTACAGCTTTTTTTTTCTACATCTATGCATGGGATTCTGAGTCCACCTTGAGGAATTGAAATAAAGATCTTGCTGAGTGGCTCAGTAGCAGATGCCAACCAGAGCAGTCATGATCATTTGCCGACTGTATCTCAGCCTTTTGTCACGTTTTGTCTTCTGTCTCTATTTTTAGCGTGGCGAAAAGACGTCAAGGCGAAGGTGTGTTTTAAGTAAGTGACAGCCTGACGCCCAGCTTTATTTGATGCTTGCCAGATCAAAGCCTCACTGCAGGGCACGCTAATTTGAAGTCCACCGCAGTGATGATCGCTGTGCATGATTACCCCACAATGGCACTCCTATTAATCACATCACTCTGATTATTCTAATTTGATTTGACTCAGCGATGCCTCTTCTCAATTTTTTCCTTCGTCTCTTTTTCTCATCCTCCCTCTCATCATCGTCATCACAACGTCTCCAATAAAACTGTCAAGCGGGGCAACTGCTCTCCACAGTAAGTGGATGACATTTAAAAGGCTACAACATGACTGACAGTGTACTCACAGAGGGAGGGAGTGAGAGTGCAGAAGGGGGAAGAAGACGAGGAGAGCTGGAGACAGGGAAGATGAGGAAAAGAGGGGATGCCCAAGTTAATACTTACAAATGACTAATGTCTCCCTCAGCAGGTGCCAGGGCCAGACAAACTGGATAAATATTGAGATTCAACTGAGCGCAGCAGCACACGAAATGAAACCCAACTGCTTCTTATACAGCTCTAAAAGTGACATGGCTCTGCTGGGTACCTCAGCTCTGTCTATCCAGATAACTCTGCATGATTAATTGCTCTGAAAGTTTGGTAAATGTCTGCACATTCAAATACACACAGCTCTGTCCACAGTGTGCTCATTGTTTGAATGGACAATGTCTGTGCTGCCAATATTTCTGAACATATACTGTACCATAAATTTTTTTAAAAAAATGCACTGTATTTAAGAAATTAATATGTATTTCTGCAGGAGTAAATGCTTTTCTTAATGCAGTCAGTTACAAATTGTTATGATTTTTATCTTTGCTTGTATTGTTTTTTCTTGGATGCTAAATATTGCCTTAGTATGCAACTCATGCCATATGAATTTTATTTTCAACCTGTCTTCCGGTTAAGTCAAGCAAATCAGTATTAGTGTCTCTCTCCTGGACAAGTTGCCAATCCACCACAGGTATATCATTTGTATACAAGTCTCTGAGTCAATATTTAGAACCAACATGTCTCTGCCAGCTTTGCACATTCAGCAACTCCTTTTTTTCCGTTCAAAGCTATAATCTCACAAAGAATGAAGAGCTATGAAATACATAAAATATAATGTAGGTATCAAAATTAAGTTCAAATATGTTTCACAATTGCTCTTTTCCTGTTAATTTGGATTTCTTATCTATGTGCTAATTCTGCTTCAGCTCTGCATGCTCCACCCTGACTGTTAGTCCAGTCAGTGAGAGATATTTTTTTCTTTCTTTTTTTTTACGTCAAACAAGCTATGTCCCAGGGAGAGGCTGAGACAACACCAAAGCACATCCTCTTTCCACACAATAGAGATCTCCAACTATGCTATGCCCACACAGCAGGCATCCACCACTCTGCAGAGGGCAGGAAGCTGCTCCAGCTGACCCACTGCCTCCTCAAACATACAGTCAGAGGAAATTCCCTTAAACAGCGGGAGTCCGAAAACTAAAAAAAATCTTCCTCCTAATGTTGCTGACCCAAACTGCTTCAGAGACTCAAATCATTCAGAAATTATTTCATGGTTCTCTGTTCATTTATGCCAGGTGCATGTAAAGAAAGGTACCAAACAGTTCCATAATTGAAAACAGTTTGTTTTCTAAAATTATCAGCATCTACTTTACAGTTAAAGAAAACAATGAATCCACTGTCATTTCATAACCCTTAATGTCTAAAGCAATGTTCAAATGTTATCCAACTCTGCTACATTTCCTCATTTGTTATTGTGAAACAGTGTAAGCAGAAGAAACATCAAGTATCTAGACTGGAAATTGATAAAAAAAAGACAAAGCCTTAGTAAAACACACAATCTCCATTGTGTTGGTTTAGGAATGAAAAACCCTCCTTTAAATGTTCCATGTCTCTCAATGTCACTGCAAGTTCAACAAGATTAGATACGGGATAGCTTCCGTTGCCTTTTCCTTGCTGAAGGAGATTGTGAATGAAAACAGCAAGGCTGTAAAAGTTGTTTTCTAATCTTTAATATTACATGCTTTCTACATAGTATATAGTGTGAAAAGAAAAACACAAAGAAAAACAAACATGCAGACACGTTCACACATCCGAGGCTCCTGATATCTTTAATAGACTCAAAGGGCTGTGCAATTCACACCTTTCGGTCCAGAATGCCCAGACAGAATTGGCCATTTGGCATACAGATGGCACTTCTGCTAAAGTGTGGTGTAATTGGTGCAAAACCATGGCACTGTGTGGCCTACCAGCCAGGGGTACCACATTTTCTGGACAAAGGGCAGTGTGTTTTGGCTCAGTGGTGGGCTGTGAAGAAAACTGTGGTCCATAATGATGCAGCCATATGTTGTGTAACTCCTATGCAGCCTGCGTGTCTTTGTGCCTGTAGCTGGAGGGTCACACGTCTTTGTGTGCAGTGTGTTATGGTGTGACACTGCCATTATGGATGAGTGCTGACAGCCGGTGGAATGGCCACAGACAGAGGGCTTGTACTTGTTGTGTTAACACTGGCGGGACACAATAATCTGCTACTTGTAAAGCAGGTATCGTCCTGACAAAACCATTATTGTTTTCACATGGTAATGAGCACTGGGGAGGGACTGGGAAATAGATTTAGAGGAGGCTGGTCCAGGGCCATGGCTCGCCTGAAACAGGGTGTACGTTGGGTGGGTGGGTAGGGGGTGTAGGGCAGAAAGGCGGGGGAGAGGGACATTAGATTTGTTCTCTCGCATCACTGAGCACTGGAGAGTTGTCTTAAATCGCCACAATACAAATTAGCTGGACGAGAGAATGGAAGCCCCCAGAAGAGGGGGAAAGGCAGATGACAAGCATGAGCATTTAAGTCAAACACACAATAGCATTTGGTATACCCACCCCCCCTCGAAATCCACACACACATACACACCCCTTCATGCCCACTTCTTCCTCTCTGTGCAGATCAGGGTGGATTAAAAAAGAAACCAGGGTGTGTTTTTTGGTGTCCTCTAATGATGCAAGCAAGGATGCAAGTCAATAGAGCAATTCATTAACAAATCAAAGTCCCAGGGGTATGCGGGCAGTATGGCTGTGTTTGTGCAAAACTATCCTTCCGAATGGAGACCCATATGCTGGGGGTCAGGGTGACGCCCCTCTCCACTGTGTTTACCATTCAGCGTACACACTCTGTCGTTAGGGTCAACCACTACCTAACGTGGCCACTGCACACACAACAGAATTTCCATATGGTCCATGAAAATAGATATGCCATTGGACTTCTCTTTCTTCCCACGCCCCAGACTTCAGTGTCGTTTGCTACTGTGCATTTTGTGTGCATTCACGTCGGCTTGTTGAAAGGCTTTTGGGTCTGAATGGGCTGTGGTTTTCATCTCCTTAGAAATATAGCAAGACAGGACAGTAAAAGAGATGTAAGTTCTGGTCACTTGTTTTCTCCTTCTTGTGTAGAGCATATGAACACTGTAGATTTGAGCTTTTTCCCTAGAAGAATTGTTTTCTCTATGTGCCCTAAAAACAAACTCCAAAACCTTGGCCAGAACATTTAGCCTACCATTCTTAGGCTGAACTGTGGTAGACCAAACTGCTGATGTTGCAAACCTCTAAAAGAAATAGGACTGTTATCTTTAAGCTAATTATACTTTGGTAAGCATGTATTAAGGTAAGTAATTAAACATTTAATGAAGAGTCCATTTACATTATTAACTGACTAGCTATTGTTGATTCTTCTTACTACTATTAAGGGAAGTGGCATATTTTGTGTGGATTCAAAACATACATCCATTAACAATCACTTAATGAAATAATTCATTCTTCAGATTAATGTTGAGAATTTGAGATTAATTTTGGATAATAATGAGACTGATTTGTTTTTGAAAATTATTATGGTGTAGCTTAATTATTGCACCTGTATTGGCTATCTTCTGAAGTTTCTATCTAGTACTACATGCAGTGCACCTTTTCAAAGGATCATTAGGACGTTTGCTGTACTAGCAATGATGTTTCATAAGAACATGGAGCCAGTACCGATGACCACTTGTGAGTGGGAAGCCTACTGAGACAGTAGTGACCTACTGAAGAGGATTCCAGCCTGAGGGCACTTCACATGACTCTTTCAAATCCACACAAATAAAGCCCTTTATGGCCTGAAAGTGGCCCCACAGAATGGGTGATACAGAGCCCCCTGAAAAGCCCAACACGATTGTCATGGATATTACACGACGCGAGCAACAACGGACTGAAGAGACAAGTGTTGATCAGGAACAAAACTCGAGCAGACTTTTCCGTGAGGAGGGCCAGGGAATGTTGACAGGCCCGTGAATGGTCTGTTTAACCCTTTGAAAGTGAAAGGGGGCTCCCTGAAACAAACGCATTCTGATAGACTTTGTACGCACTGGGACACAAAAAGTACACTAAGCTCCTGCAAGGGAACCAGTCAGAGGGCAGGAGACGAAAATAAGATTGGAAAGGTGGGAATGTGTTTGTGCCAGAATCCATCAGCCTGACTCTTCTATTTTCTGGCTTCAACGCTTCTCTTTTGAGCTCAAGAGAGAGATGATTTAAGCCTTCACTGGGCTCCAGCATCCATTTTGACTGAGTCCATTTACAGTTTTAAAAAGACTGTTTGTTCACAAGAGTATGCTGTGGTTTGATGGAGAATGTCAAACCTAACATGAATGATATCCCACTGCCATCAACAGTCATTCATCCAGTTGCCAAAAAACTTTATTTCTCTATCAACACCCAGGGGTAAAGCTAAACACAAAATGTATTATCAGATGTTTGTGGGAAAGAAACACACATACCTTGCTAAAAAAAATGTCTTTCTGGAAGGAGATGACATGACAGTTGAGGTTGTAGCACTTTAAAAATGAAAAGAAATAATAATGTCACTTCAAAGAAACAATCAGTGAAAATAAAATGCTTTTCTATGTAATTAGACTTACGGTAAACTTTGACCTAATACCTCTCAATCCTGTTGATTTAAAATTGGGGCATTTGACAGTTATGGGGCTGTTCGCTGCATAAATGCTAATTGATTGGCAGGTGACTGAAGCAAGGGTTTGGCAGGGACAACAAAACCTGGTTAGGGATACTGAATGCATGTTGATTCAGTATCCCTGCAAGTATTGCGAGCATCTGTGCCTCTCCACTAAGTCAAATATAGGTAACTAGCATATTTGCTAATACAGAAATCAAAAATGATTCTGTCTGTAACTGAAGCAACTGACATATAATTCCACTAGATCTCTATAGCAATCCAAGTATTGCAATAATATAAAGAAATCATTGTTCAATAACAATACTGTATATGCAGAATAAATCACCCCAAACCTGATGTTTTCTCTTCTAAAGTTTGTATGGTGTTGTTGGTGTTGTTACCACTGTCTATACCCACTTATTTTTGCAAAGTTATGGGGGAGCTGGTGCCTTTCTCCAGACCTCACTGGGCGAGAGGTGGTCACCAATCCATCACAGGATTGTGTGTGTAGTGATGTACATTGAAAGCTGTAGAGATACCAATAAGATCTGAAGTCTCTTTTGATCAGATTGGACACTCCCAGTATTGGGTTAAAATGTTTTGTGGCAAACTTTTTTTTTTAATAGTTTAATCTTGTGTGGTGAATGGGCATTTGGGATGTCATAGTTGCCTGTATTACTTATGGTTTTCATGGAAAGTTTAGTTTCAGCTAATTCCACACCTTCCTTCCTGATGCTCTTCGTAAGTAGTCCTTGGCTCTTTGGCAAATGTTCTGATTGGTCATTTTTACACTACTGTCTAAAACCTTGTAAGGAGCACCTGGTCATGGCTGATTTATAATGCAATAATGTATCTTTATAATAATAACCCCTAACTGTGCTCACTGTGACATCCAAAAATTTTGAAGCCATCTGGAACAGTGCCACCAACGTTTTGTTGCCATAAGATTAAGACGTTCTTGGGAGAGCCCTTTGTTTTGTGATGCTTGTTGTGTGATACTTTGGTGATGGATAACATTTTCAAAGCCTATCAGTTAGGACTAAGCATTTGTTTTTTCAATTGATTGAGAGTAAGACTGCTTTCTACATAATGACATATTCTAGCATTTCTTGGTATTTAGTGCTTTTTGCCACTTCTTTAATGTATGCGTTTAGTATCTTTTTCTCTCTGCCTTTTTATTTATTATGTCAAGTGTACTTTCTCTTTCTGTGTGGGTGCCTTAGGAATGTCATTTTAGAAAAGTTAACTCAGAAAAACATTGATATGTTTAATATTTATTTTCCCTGCAAATTGTCAACTCAACATAGCCCACTTTCTTATCAAATGTGGAGTGAAAATGTAATCAAGGATAACATTATTACAAACTGGACATTAAAAATTATTCATGCTTTCTGTACTAAGACACGCAATACATTTTTGTTTCATTCTAGTTGATAAAACTCAAGGTTCCATCCAACATACAACGAAATTGCATGTAAGTCATGGCATTTATGTTTGACTCTATGTTCAAATGTGCCTACATGCCTAAACTTAACATGAGTTTCCTCTTGCAAACTGCTACAGCGAGGCTGTCACCCTCCAAACTCTCTCACGTAGGCTTCTCAGAGAGCACAAAAAAAAAACTTCTTCAGCACAGCTCCTGCATGCTGACGGTAATCCTGAACTTTGGAAACTGCAAGAGAGGAAGAGAAATGTGCTTAGTTCAGCTCCTTCTTGTCACAGGGTGTAGTTTGAGTGGGAGCAGACATGGCTGCCATTGTGGGAGCGTTCTGTGTTGCTGTGTTTGTGTCAGGAAGGCTTTCAGCAGCGAGCGTTGTGACAGTGAGGACGTGTGAGGTGCATTGAGATGTCCTCATTCTAGGAATACTGCCACTGCCGCCATGAGAACAGCCAATTATGCCTCCAGCATGCAAATGTCTTGCAGAGAGAGGGAGAGAGACAGAAAGAGAAAGAGAGAGCAAAAGACAAAGACACAATGGGGTCTGTGAAGGTTCTATGTGTGCCCTACTCAGTCTGAGACTGTTGTTTAATTGCCATGTTTACCCAGTGACTACATCCCGTGTCATTAGCACACAGTGTAGTGTCATTTGTGTTGTCACACTATACTACAGCACCATGGGGTCATTATTGCTCAACTGGCATGAGCGCACAAAATTGACATATTTTATGTGGGAGATCTGGATACACTCCATGGAGTTGTTTTTTTTTCTTATTTTATGCACTTTCAAACAGCCATGGGGCCAATTAATTTTTGACCAGTCCATATCCCAGGGACTGTTGTTGCTTTAATGGTGTGGTTTGCAAGCGCTCACATGTCACTGTGTATCTGATGAGACAGATAACTGCACTGTGTTTAAAAGCATTATAACAAATGCAACATCAATGCTTTTGTGCAAAAACAGAAAATTTTTGCACTTAAATTTACTTAAATGTATACTTAAATGTGTGCATTTTAATTTACACATTTCTGATTTTACTGGAATACAACTTAGCAATTTAATAAAAAATAAATCCAGCTAATATTAAAGAAAACTTAATTTTGACTCATAAAACTAATATAAATTCTTTTATGTTTTTTATTTATTGCAGATTCATAGAAAAAAAGTCCCTTAAAGTTATGCATTAATAGCAACAAAAATAGCGTTAGCAGGAGGTGGGAGAACAAATAAAAAACATGGACTGGGAGGCAAAACAGCTTTCTGTATCCCTGAGTACCTGGTCAACACAGGTGGCAGATTCACAGGAAACAGATTTAATTATGCTCCTGGTAACAATGCTTTGTCCTTACAGCGGCTGACACCACTGTTGACAAAGGCCGTCGCTGCATTCTAATCAGGAAACAAAATGCCGTGGAGCGCCCCAAAGCCCTGCTGGAGAATCATTAGCAAACCACCTTCCAGGAACAAGGGAAAACAGCAGAAGAGAGAACAGCCCCTGACACGCAGTGCAGCGCCATCAGGCAGGCAGAGCTCATTTCCCACCCTGGAGACTGAGGTCCACCAAGGGAGGTGAAGAGAGAAGCTGACCAACTGATAGACAGACAGACAGAACGACAGCCGGGTTGCCGTGCAGAGCCGTCCCACCAGGGCCGAGCATAACAAGGGGGCTGACAGGCTGCAGCTGGGTCCTGCCTAACGAAGGCGGGGACATTAGCGAGGCTCTACGTCTGTCTCATTAAAAGACATCAGCCCACCTTGATTTCCACACACGCTGCCCACTTGTGTGACAGCTCGGCATGCCAGCAGCCAGAGAGGGAGAGTGGCGCCACTGCACCGCGGGCCAGGTGACGGAAGGAGCTGTTGACATTACAGTGTGGGGAGGGACGGGGGTCAAATGTAAGGTTGACCTCTGTCTCGGGGACAGTGATGACCTCGTTAGGGACCCTTGACAAAAGCGGCACTGGCTGGGTGTCACCGCTGTCACCGTATACACAGGTTGGCTGACACAGTAGCTCCTATTGCCGCAGCTCCCACCGCCTCACTATGACTAGTCTGTACTGCTGACACTGGGGCGCTCACTAATGAGCATCAAAGGGCCTGTCCTTCAACTAGTAATGAGGACAGGTGACGACAATATCACATAATAACAGCGGCTGGAACATGAGTCTGGACAGTAGAGGCCAGAGCAGGATGAGACAGATGAAAATAACATTTTAAAAGGACAGGCCTCTTCAAACATTCAGCGTTGGTGCAATCATTATCACAGAGCAGATAAAATAGGTATTGAAAACATCAATATTTTTCTTCAGATAAAATTCACAATAGATATTTGTGATAAGCAAACATAATTTAAGCTGTGTGAAGTAATGTACAGTATATCTACAAAAGGAAAATGTACTGAACACATTTTTGCTGAAATGGGCTAAATTCTGAGTAGGAAAGCCTTTTTTGTTTGTAAAAACATCAACACAAAAACATAAAAACTGTCTTCAAATTCAGAAGGTTTCTGGAGCTTCTTTCTGTAGTTTTTCAAGTGCATTTAAGTCACAAGATTGACTGGGACATTGCAGCAGCTTTGTCTCATCTAAAAGAAAATCATGGTTGCATTCTTTCTCACTCGTGGAACAAATTTTTTGGGGTGATGTACAGTGAAATTTCTCATCCAAACATTAAAAACGGGTAATTTTTTTTGTTTGTTTAATCAAACATCAAAAATAGCTATATTTTAGTCACATTTGATCAGACTATTTTCCCCAAAGGGTTTATTGACTTGGCCAAATTATCTGAAACTACATTTTCAGCACGTTTTCTCTTCAGCATCAGTCTCCATTATTGAGTGGGAGTAGTACCCATTTTGGTTGTTGGCATTATTCAATGTTTTAATGTAAAAACTATATCTCCCTGCTCAATAGACAAGTCTTTCTCAAGTTCTCTGCCTAATGACTCTTAGAAAAGTCTTCTTATTGTCTTTTCTGTCAGAACTCTTTTGAGGAACCAATGGCCAGCAGGTTTTTGGAACATATTATGTTTTATGGACTGAAGCCCCAAAAGAGATTTCCTAAACACTTAGAAGTCTAGAAGTAAACCTGTAACCAATGTCATCAGTATGTTTTGCAACAATAACATTTTTAGGCTTCCTGTGTAAGGACTTGGTTCTGAAAAATCTTTTTATAGGCTGGTCGTATTTTTTAAATTGGATGAATTTCAACAGAAAGGAGGGAGAGAGAATTATTTTGTGGCAATTTATAAAGAATGACTTAAGACTTATAAATACACACGAAGGAGACCATGGGAGGAATCAGAAATCATGTGGAACAGCATGCTGCTTCTGTGTGAAAACAGGGAACCAGAGAAAACCGAGAGAAGTGCTCTGTATGAAGTGACTGAAAAACACAAATAGGAAACAGAGAAATAAAACCTGCACAGAGTATTAAGGTAGGTAGGATTAAAAGACAAAAAAATGCCATCAGGGATAGCTGTGATGATAAAAATATGAAGTAAATGGAAAGGAAAAAAGATAATCAACATAAATTAAAAACTAAGAAAAACAAATAATTAAGACTAAACGTTTAAACAATACAATCCAGGGCGTAACATTTAAAAAACAGATACAAAAAAATTAGTACAAAGCCAAAAGTCATGACAAGACAATGAATTAGGCTAAATCAGTCTTGCACTGACATGGATTAATGATGCTGATTTCAGCTACTTAAATGTATAAAAAAACATATTTAAAACTTTTTTCCTCAGTCTAGTATTCAAAAATATTTTCTAGAGTAACAAAACTTACCATTCTTCTGAAATATACTACACAGAGTCCTAGCAAGGGTTTGTAATTATGCATAACGGTCCCAGTGCAGCAGTATTACACTGCCTGGTCTCATATATTCAGTTCCAGCAGCTCTCCCTGCAGGTCTCCAGAGCTCAGTTTAAGAGGAGGATGAATAGAGTGATGAAGTGCAGGTCACATGTCTGTTTGATCCAGTGATAACGAGGGGGCTGAAGAAATAATCTATCAGCAATAATCCCTGACTCAGGAGACACCTCGGCACTACACATACTTGATCTGACGCGCGCATGCAGATGACAGATGCACACGAAGGCCTGCAACCAACACACACTCCATGCTGATCACCATATTCAGCAGGCCTTCATTATCAGTTTAATGTGAAGCAGGGGAGTCTGCAACCAAAATGACCAATTATTCAGCATCAAGTATATCACCCCTCTTTCACTCACTGGGATTTATTACCATAAGATACCCGGGTGAGAGTAAACGGCTGTAAACAGAACGCGGACAGGCAGACAGATAATGCTGTTTATTGTGCGGAATGGTACAGGGAGAGAACTCTGCACCGCTGGGACCTCGCTGGATCTTAGTTGAAAAGTGAGCACGTAAAACACACAGGAGAGGTTATCAAGGAAAAGATGCCATACTCGACACCCATAAATCATTTATAATGTGTACCATAACATTTTCCTCTCTTCTTTAGTCACAGTGAAGGGTAGGCTCCCATTTCTTGCTTGGGTCGTGTAAAGATAATCATGTATCCATTTACATTTCCCATAAAGGAATATGGAGATGAGGAAGGCGAGTCAGCAGGGGGTTACTCTTTCTCACACACACACACACACATATAAATACACCGGGGGATAAACACACGCACGCAAAGACACAGTTGCAAATGTATTTGCCTTGCTATGCTGTCACAATCAGGACATTTTGAACTATCACAGATTTAGATTAGAAGCTGTCAATGTTTTTGTTGCAGCCACTGTTCACAAATGAAAGGCTGAGGCGAAACGAATGAACAAAACAACATCCTAATGATTGTTTATACAGTGGAAACATGAAGCAATTTCGACTGATTATCGGGACAATGTCTGCCAGTGACGCCATTGTTAGTGTACAGGCCAGAATGAGAAAAAAAAGAGAAAAGTCTTGATTGAGAACAAAGCAGAGACAGCTGAACCCATCATCTTTTATTCATTACATAAATGACATTTTAACAAGAGAAAATTCCTCATTATTGCTTCATTATACTGTATAAGAGCTCTGTTTAGCAGATTGATAAAGTGATAGTGCTTTTATGAATATCAATATGTTTAGACTGGAGGCCTCAGCCAAGGTCAGAGCTGTATGTTATGACAACACAGACCATGACAACACATTGGGGTCAATAGATAAACGAAGTGTACTCATTTAGATCTTTTTTTTTTTTTAGAGACTTGGGTATTTGCAGATATTAGAACCAACATCAAAGTTTAAACATGGTTTTAGCCTACAATAAATTTCCAATGTACACTCTGACTATGCAAAAAGATGTGCCACAAAGATTTATTATTTATTATGACACCTTTGCAATCAGAATTCATTTAGATTTTTTATTATTCCTGGAGCTTTAAATTTACACTTTCTGTTTAGAGTCACTAAAATATGCACACGTCAATCAAAATAAGACAAGTACTCTGTGACAACAGAGAATAGTTTATTCGAATTGGTCCGGTGGCGGCGAGTGAAGTAGAGCAAACGTCTGAATGCAAAATGAGGTATTTATGAAAAATACGGGCTATGCTGTCCTCCATTTGAAAGAAGTATTATCCGTACTAAAGCAGGACGGTGGGAACGCTGACCTTTTTAAGCTCAGCTCTCTGTGTGCACACCTAATGCGAATGTGAACACATCCCGGCACTTGAAGACATAAACACAACAGAGTACACAGTTTTTCTCCCACCTCAGCTCGGGGGATGTTATTTCAAATAATTACCGGTGGCCTCTCCCTGTCCCTGGTGGCGGCTGCTTTTGTGTGAGTTGAGACAACAGTGGGTCACAGTGGAGGGTCTGCTTTAGGAGGAAGTGAAAGTGTTAGCAGTGGCTGGTGGTGGTGTTGTTGAAGGGGGCAATGGAAGATCTGAGACTGGCCTCCTATGGCCCTGGCAACAGCTCTTAATTAACCACCCAGGTATTCCTGAGCCTCACGGCCCACTGCCCGGTTGGCCATATGGCTGGAGCTGCGCCATTGCCGTAATTACCAGGGGAAACACTGCATCAAAAAGAGCTCAGCCAACATAAAGCTTGTGTAAATTATTTTTAATGGTTCCCTTCTGGCAGGAGCGCGTGTTTGTCATCTCAAAAAGAGGGGCTGAGTGTATTATTCGCCCTTGACCCCTCTTTTCCATGCACTTGCTCTATGCTTGAGAGTGTGACCCATCTACCTAATTCTAGCTGGTGGCTGACAGACACACCCCAACACGCATGCACAGCCATTAGCGCTGTTACACTGCTAAGCAATTCCCCTTTCCCCCCGCTGCTTGAGTGAGTGCTTATAACCCACAGAGAAGAAGGCATTTATCTTTATGCCCTTAGCCACTTCAGAGTGACTCATTGGTGTTTTGTTTAATTATCGGTCACTACATCACCTTAAATCTGGCACGTGAAGTTCTAACATACAGGCTAAACATTCTCTATTTTATAAATGTAATATTAAACAGCAGATGGAGCTCAACATGATTAATTAATTGCTCTCAAAAGTGCAGAGCATGTTTCACATTTCACTAAAAGCCAATTTCGGGCCCTCATCGAAATATCACCTCACATGCTCATGAAACTAGCAGCCATCTTGAATTCCCATCAGAGAAAATGAAAAGAGAGAGAGAAAAAAAAACAGAGATCATGATTTGGCCTTCGGTCTGTAATTATCTAATCTGTTGTTCTAATGGTCTTTCATGAACAAGCATCTCTAAAGGGATGAAAATTGTGGTGAAATTGGTTCCATGCCTGTCCTTTATTCTCTTCTTTGCTCACCTCTTCTCCCCCTTCTCCTTTCTGTCTTTTTCTCTTTTGGTTTGGATTGCTAATCATCCCAGGAGGGGTCCAGGAGGGATAAAGTAGCACCACGTTGCTGTTTTCCACTTGTGTTATTTTTGAATCATTCTTGTTCAAGGATGTTGTTGCGGAGAAGGGGAGGGATGGGGGGAGTGGGGCAGCAGTGTTCATTGGCCTCTGAGGTGGGTTGACACTGCTGGCTTCCCCCCTGTCTGGTGGCTACTCACAATATGTCAGGAACACAGGACATTTCCATGCCCCAGCTCCCCCTCTGTAAATCTCACGCCAGGCCATTGGTGAGATGTTTTTTTAAGGAAGTGGCTAGCAATCTGGTCAGAGCGACCTCACATCTGCCCTGCTAATGAGAATGCTGGCCTCCTCCCAATTTGCCTCCGTTAACACTGTCCTTACCCACACAGGTCACGTCCTCCAAGGAACTGAATGAACACAATACAGAGCACACATAGAGAGAGGCATGCAAAGAAAGAAATATACATACACAAGCATGCAAGCGCAACAGACATTCATGGATGTACACGTATATGATATGGAAATACGTACATGCACGTTTACTGCTTCACAATTTGGCATGTATTTATATTACAGTCACCTTAAATATTGACATTAGCTCACATTGAATTGTAAATTACAGCATTAAAGAACGATATTGAATTATTTTACAGTCTCTGAGGATAAATCCTTATGCTTGCTTTACCTAATGCTTACTGCTTACCATAACCTTAAATGTATGGAACGGAAAGAAAGTCTGAACTAGAGCAAACAAATAAAATTATACAGTGCAATTTGATTAATCAGATATAAGCCAAATATTTCAATATATATTTAGATAGTTTTTTAATGAAAATAATTTTACTACTGGAAGGGAAAATATATATGATTTTCAATAATAAAAAATGTAAATATTCTAAAAAGCGTATTGTGCATATACATTCAACTCCTTTTACTTGTTTAAAGCTAAATGAAAGCTAGTGAAGCCATCTGCTGTCATAGTTACCTAAAAAAAAAGACTGTAAATTGAATCTGTGTAAACATTGTGTTCTGACCTTGAGGTTTGGTAGAGAACATTAGTAAACAAAACATTACAAAGACCAAGGAGCATGACAAAAGGGTCAGGAATAGGAAAAAGAAGAGAGCAGGGTTAGGTCAAACCAATATCCTGAGATTTGAACATCTGACTCAGTCCAATTCAACCTCTCATAAAAATTAAAAGAGTTTAGCAAAAACTTCAAATCTACTAACACACAGCTACATATCTAAACAAGGGAAGCATTAATCAAAGAAGCAGCAGGATGCCCATGGCTTTTCTAAATGCTCTGCAGAGATCCACTGTACAAGTGGAGAAGTTTGTCAAATAAGGAACACAGATGAAAAGATATGAGTCAGATGAGACCAGAAATGAACTTCTGAAGTTCATATGCATGCCACTTTTCAAATTTTGTAAATCTGAAAAATGATCTTTATTGAAAGATTTGTAGAACTTTTTAAAAACTATGCATCACTTTCCTTCTACTTTATAATTTTGCACCACTGTTGGTCCACCACAATGTTTTCAGATCTCAAAAAGTGAAAATGAAAGGAACAGAAATGTTTCTAGGCACTACATAAAATGAGCAAAACCAACAGCCTATTTAATACAAAAAGTAAACTTGGAGGGAAAGTGGCTACCACACACATAGAAATCAGTTACTTCCTTGTCTAAACTCCGACTTAATGACTTGATGGAAGCTGAGAACCACACTTGGTGCAGCACAGTGGAAATAAAAGCATAATTGCTATCATAGATCTAACACATAGTGCAAATAATACAAGCATGCATTCATCCATTTAACTGCACCATCAGCTCACTCTCTTAATGACATCTGAGTCATTACCTGAATTTATTTTATGGTGTTTTCTGAAAGCCATCAAAGATGAATCATATTACCATGCCATATTGCCAAACACGCTCTTTATGTTGAGTTGAAGGAAAGCCAGTTTAACATACCTGCATGCAATGCGAAATGGCTCGAAATCACTTGATTGTCAGTTATTACACTTCAAGCCAATGAGGTGGAGGCAGAGGCAGCTTTTACACAGCTTTAATGAATGTCACATTGTGAGACATGGAATGAGATATTCCAGAATTCTAGCTATTCTAAAAGGCCTAAAATAGCAGGTACATAAATTAAGTAAAAGACACAAAGGCCTGAAACCGTGGAATTGTAGAGCTACCACCCAGGCAAACAAAAAACTGAGTTATAACATTAAAACTTCATTATATACTTTTTTTTAATCTTTGTACAATAAAGTATCATATTATTACATTATACTTTTCAAGTTTGAAAAATAAAATACCATGGTATTACAATATAAATATTTTCATGCTATGAAAGGGGGGACTTAATGTATAGACATACTGTAGGTATTGCTAGAACAATATGTTTTATTGTTCATTAACTGGTATGAACATTTATGCATAATCAAAAGTCTTCAGGTTGTCATAGAAGTAAAGATATCACATTCATTTGGTGTAATTTTTGGCCATTTTTTTCTGTAAGTGTCTCATGGTATTCTGTGTGACAACTAAAACTGTGTGAATGCTAGCCTGGTGAAACACCAGTCCCTTGTTTGATGAAGCTTATGTGAAAGTACGTGCACTGTAAACAACCCTGTTGGGAGAAGGGCTATGACATATCTGACAGCAATAATATGTCTAATGCATTCCTCTTGCTCCAACGTTAATTGCTCAATATTAGGAAGCATGGCCAACACGGCTGATTCATCATTCACAACTCCTCCTTCTATTTGCTGACTGGCCCAGTTGAAATTCAACTGGAGAAATCAAGCTTAACAGGAGAATTCCTAGATGAAGCACTGAAGAGAGATTAGAACTGAACTGAGCTGTGCAAGAAGGCAATGACCAGGAAACCTGAATGCAGATTGTGTAGTTTGCATCCATAGACATTCTCATGCCCCTTTAATTGGTTAATAGAAAATGCTGCTACCTCAGTCAGATTAGTCTTCTTCCTCCTGTAAAGCCATTTGAGTTTTATGTGTCTTCTCAGTGAAGTCATAATTATCACAATATTGTCTAATTATTAAGATGCTAAATAACAACAAAAAAATTGTAAAACAACATTTAAAGGTTTCATTTCAACTTAATGTGTTTTTCTGCTTCTCTTAGGTAGATAAAAGTGTCATTGCACTGCTATCTAAATGCTGAAATATTCTGAAATGAATGCTACATTGCTAGGATTTTTTTATTATTATCATTCTATTCCTGAGTTCTCAATGGAGGGACACTACAAAAACAACTAGGTGAAGGGAAATTGGTGAAAAAATGGAAAAGAAAATATAAAAGGCAAGAATTTTCACCTTCAACCACTGCACCACTCAGCCACCATTTAAGTTTAATTTTTGAGACAGCTGAAATTACAGCGCATTGTCAAAAATGCAGTGCATTGTCTTACACTAACCACTTAATGCGTCTTGAACAAATGATTGGAGACGGTGTCCTGAGTGAAAACAATTTTCTCTTCAAACTGCTTCTCAGAACACAATAGCTTGGAAAGGGGAGGAAAAACGTGGAATTATGCAAGAAGGAAAGTGGTTCAGCAAAGTGGAAACTGAGATTATTCATAGAGTCTGGTGATATATTTATTCCCAAACTTTGTTTTCTCCCAGTGTCCATTTTGTTAGGTTTATGACTTGTAGTGTAGCAGTGGCTGGAAAAAAATCTTGAAATAAGCAGGCTGTGGAGGAACATTACCCACATTGCCAAAGACCTTACACACATGCTTGCTTACTGCTGGAGCAATGACACTCCTCTGATATCTAATTAGTACTTGAATCGACTAGTTCTCAGTAGAACAACTTGAGGATTTCAAGCATGAACAAAATGTCAGCGGCTCTAATGGCCTTTTTATACCCTGATAACCACTGCTGCCTGTTTCTTTCCATCTTTGCTTCGTCTGACACTATAGAAAAGTGCCTCCCGTCCTCCTCCCAAAGCTGAGGATGTGTCTTCTGGCACCTAGGAAGTATAACTATGTCATATGTCAAGTTTGCGGATTGCCAACTGAAGGACTGCAAACTGACAGCTTTGGTCAAGTGTAACGTATATGTAAAAAGCAGCTAGACATCACCTATGTATTCCACAGTCTGTCTTCATCTATGAGAAACATCAGGTATCCAGTCAGACTGAACTAGTTCAGCTTACTGTGGGGTGAGTTTGTGTTCACACATTCATGTGTGTCTGTATGAATGAACAGAAGCAGAATAAGGTGCCAGACTATCAGCTTCGTTGTTACATCCCGACTGGCCTAATTAAGAAATATGGAAAAGGTCTAGGAACTGTGAAGAGTAGTCTATTGACCTTCTCATCACCATACAAGGGAGAGATGGGCTAGCTGTGGGTAAGGCTACCAATGTGGGTATGAGAAAAAGGGACGTTTATAACAAGAACAATCAAGTGGCACTTGGAGCAGACGACGAGAAGATCCCTTTAATAATTGGTTTCATTAAAGCTCTTTTAAAGTGCAACCTCCTCTCAGATAAGCCAAGAAAATGTCCGTTTGCTCATCTCCTTGTCATGGTAATTTAACCAAGCTAAATGACGCTTGGGGAAGCTCTCAGACCGCTATTCATGGGCCAGACGATTGAAGTGCCATTTAACTCTTAACTTTCTGCAGTCATGACCATTTAGAGGGACACAGATAGTGGGATTTGTGTGCGGAAGGGCTACGATTGTTGAAAACGGAGAAACAGAAATCAAAATTACAGAGAAAACAGAGAAAAAATGATAAAATTATGGAATACGGTGATCAAATATTTAAGTGATCAAGTACTTTATCAAATTTTCCCTTGGTTAATTTAGGTGGTAAGTCAGGTGAACCAACATTTCCTGAAGTCATATGTAATGATATAAAATAAGTTGTTAAGCTCTGACAGATTTCTTCTGGTGTTCATTTTTTTGAAAACTTTATAAAAATGACCAAGCAAAGTTATTCCAGGAACCCGTCACCAACCACAGGTGGGTAGTAAACCTCTGGTTGGTTGGATAACTGGAGGATGGATGGGGTGGAGTGCAATGACATACATTTTAGAACAACACAAATGAGTATTTCCATATGCTAGAAAGGCCTACTCAAAGTCCAAATGTACACAGATTTTCTCCATTCCATCTGACTGAGTCTGAGCTATTTTGCAAAGATTCAGTAGCAATAATACCAGTTTCTAGATATGTAAAACTGCAAGATACACACCCATAAGTGCTGTTTCGTGTTGGTCTGTCACCTAGAATTCCTATATAATGTGTGGGTATTAATGCTTTTTTGTAGTACTCTAATTGGATTATGAAAATGAATTACATGATAAATTCAAGTTCATTCCTTTGTTGTAAATCAGTGTTTCAGCACAACTTTATGTGCAAGTGCTTCCAATACATCTGTGAAATTAAACCAAATGACAAAACAACAATCAAAAACAAAACAATTGCAGCCACTTTGAATACTTTTCTGTCACTCAGGCTGTTCCCCCAGAAAGTTGATCTGTAAATGCCTTTATCTGTGAAGATCACATGAAAATAAATATGGGAAAACATTGCAATACAACTTTGGGTCCAAAACTAATCTCCAACAACAAAACCAGCTACAAAAAACAACAACAAAAAAAGTCTGACACGTTTTGAATTTTTTTTCCCCTCACTCAGACAAGTGAGATCTGTTTCAGCAGAGAAGCAGCAGCACATTTTATCTGTAGCTGATCACAATGACAAGAGAATGGCCGTGTAAACATTTCATCACCAAAGAGAGACGGCAAAATCACCACGGGTTTGTGATGATGGGTGATCGATGCTTTGAAACACAGCAGCGGGTATTGTCATATGCCAGAGAGCTGTGAGCTTTGCAAAGCTAAATGATCAGTGCCTCTCTGATATGTTATTTGCTAACAGGCTCATTTGGATAAATCAGTGTGAAAAAATATTGGCCTCAATAATACTAGTTGTGTTTTTTTTTTCCTCTGGCTGTCTTCTTTTGCCAGCAGCCATTATAAAAAAGTGCTCTCTCTGCACTAAAAGCTGGGAAAATAAGCCTCTTTTAAATGGTGCATATTTAATATTTATCAGCTTTCTATTAGAATATATGCATGCTCAAATTGTCCGCCTATGTGATCTATCGCTCTGCTAAATTGTGGTGCCACATAGCACTGAGGGGGGAAATTCATTACTGCTCAGGGCAATTTCCTCCCAAAACAAAAACATTTCATTCCAACGGAAAAGCCAAATTAATACTGGCTTTGCATGAACCCGATTTTATTTGCAAAAGAACTGCCACTTTCTCACTCACTTCATCCGCAGAATGAAAGATGTAAGTTGAGACTGGAGTAAAATGAGTTTTGTGCGTGCGCACACACATCCAATTTCACTCGCTTTCTCTCAGTCACACACAGATACCCCCTTTTTTTTTGCTTTGTCTTCACCTCACAAATTCTGCCTCTGCACCGAGCATATATGAATACACATGCAAGCATTTCATTCTACTTTACAGAGAGCCCTTTGTTTTCCACCTAGCCTTGCATTTCTGGCATCAAAGGGGCCTCTAGACTCAGAGTTGACTCTGTATCTGCCTGCTTGACGTCACTACATTGTTGTGTCAAGTTATCACACATCAGTGGTGTGTTTATCTCGTTTGATAAGGAAAACCAAGACACCAGAACAACCATGAGAAGACAATAAAAGATAACTAAAAAAGGCTGTCCTCTGATAAAAACATGGAAGCTGGATATTGCATATGCACCTATTGTAAATGAAGAGCTATGAAAACCAAATTTGATACAACTAATTAAGTTCAACTTCAAAGTAAGAAATGAGCCATAGCTGAGAGAAGAGAAAACACACATACAGCTACTGTTAATCGATGAGGTAATTAGCAGCCAGGCCATTAAAGTGACCGAGTTATTTCTGAACATAAAGATTTTCAGATAAAGAAAGAGATTCTTTTACTTGTTTCACCTTTTTTTGGAAAACTGAGAACCATTTGAAAATAAAAATAAAAGAATGGAAATAGCTTCTCAAACTTAGTAGCTCTTTCTGTGATTACCACCAATCAAGATTACTACCAACACTTGATTTTAGCTACTTTGGTGGTTGGAAATACAATTCATGATGAATAACTGCAGTTTGTTTTCTTTTCTTAAAATAAACTGTCATTTTTGATGATATTAATAATACACTTTGTAGAAAGTACATTTTGCAGATGTCTAGCAATACTTTAGATTTAATGGACATTGTTTCCATCTGCTGGTTTAGTAAAATTATGTTAAGTCATATTTTCCAGTATAATGTGCTGAGTGTTTTTACACACTCATCACTGCAATAAAGGACTGAATTAATTCAAACTAATTAATTTGAAGCTGTTAGGTTTTAGGTTAAGCTGACTGGTATTTATGGATGATATGGACTCCTTTGTGGACGTAAGGAATTTTTAATCCAAAGTATAAACTTCGGCCAAGTTCGGCATTCCAAACGTAACGTCATCACTCTTTGGTGTTTTATTTATTTTGAGCTCAATGTTTTTGTTGTTAAAGCTTTTTTTTTTTTTACGTTTTGTGGAGAAACATGAAGATTAATGTAGTAATTGTGAGAAACAACCCAAAACTCAGTTAAAATGTACATTTTTAAAGTGACGATGCAGTATATGTCCTGTAGGACACAGAGGGATACATTTTATTTTTGTAATTCAAGCAGCCATGTTGACTGTTCCCAGTTTCCATGCTGATTTTATTTTATTTAGAACCCCATAATTTTACATCCTATGAACCAGGTTCCTCCTCACAGAAATAATATTACTGGCATTTCTTCTTAAAATAAATTTGTAAGTACAGGCTTACACAATATATTGTGTGCTGGCTTCGCTCATAATGTCACTTGATTTATTTCCATCCTCTTAATGAAGTATTTGTTTATGGTTTAAACATAAAAGCAATCCTTATCATAATGTATGACAGTTAGACTCACATGCTGCTATTTATTTGGCCATAAAGACTTGAAGGAGAGTCATCTGAAGCAGCGGTTTACTCCACATGCCAGGAAGGTCAGGGACACGGAGGGTGGCAGAAACATGCAAGGAGGGCTGACAGCTGATTTGTTCAGTAGCTTTGAATAGCTGATGAATCTGTGAAGCCCAGAGTCCTGTTAAAATTTTAATAAACACGGCGGAGGCCTATTGACTGGAAGTGAAATATGCACATCGTTCCCGGTGCTGGCCGGCCCGGAATGGGGCAATCATGTTTGACAATGTGCAGTGAAAACCTTTCAATCAGAGTGAAGTCTTATTTAGCTGAATATTAAACACAGCTCTATTCTGCATGTGTCAAGTAAATTTATAAAGCTAAGGAATATTATTGCTGCCAATTGACTTGCAACTCTCATCTCCATAAACATGATTCAGTGATGCATCTTAATACAATAAACTTTTGACTATGAAAGGCTGCATGGTGGAGCTGCTGTTTGCAATCTTGCCTTGCAGTAACAAGGTTCAGGGTTTGAATCTTGACCAAGGCCTTTTATTTTTGAAGTTTGTATGTTCACCTCGTTTATACGGAGGCTTTTTTAGGGTAACACGAGCTTCCTCCCACAGACTAAAACATGCATGTAAAGTTAATTTAGGATTTTAGCTTCCCCTCTAGTGTGACTAAGTGTATGCATGCCCTGTGTTGGACTGTGTGCCTGTCTAAGATGTAACCTGCCTTTTACTCATTGACCAATGGAGATAAGCACCATTCGTCATGCGAATTAGCGATAGTTAAGAAAGTATAGAAAAAGAATGAGATAACGGTAGCTATAATGAAAGAGGTGTGTGTTAATCAATTCTGTAAATCAGAGTCTATAAGACCCACACTTGTCTACAAGTATGTCAGATGATATTTATTTGCTTATGTTTTGCTTGAAAGGCAAATTAAAGTTTCATCTAAGGAAACGACAGATTGGACACGACTGCATTTCCTAAACAACATTGATCCAACTTAAAACTTTCTCTTTTCGCATGCTAATTCCTTCTTCATAGATTCGCTCTTGTCTGTTGGAATCTGCCAACTGTCATTTGCTTGCTTTCTGACACAAGCAAGCAAGACACACCTGACACACCTTTACAAAACTTGATGTAAATATGTGTTGAGGAATTCTATTTTTATTTGACTGGCTTAAGCAACATAAAGGAATTATCCCACATAGCTGTGAAGACAACGTATTCAGGGGACAACTGAAATGCTGTGACTGATGATGTGAAGCAAACACAATAAGACAGAAAAAAAAGATTTTTCTTTTTGAGTGGTGTGATGATCTATTTTCTTGGCTGTCGTATTGAATAAACATATATACACATATATAAACACTTGCAAATATTTGCAAATCAGTATTTCAGAATACACTACAAAGTGGCTTGACATTGTTTTACTATAATAAGTAATAGTGGTCCAGTTTACAATGTCTAAAGTCCACTGTCTAGAGTCTCTGATTGTTTACTTTGTGTTGATTATAGCAATTACATTCTTGTTCTTATTTTTGCAACATTTCATCATGACCACCAACATAATAATTCTTTAGATTACTTATTGTGCTCTTTCTTTTTTCAAGAAGTTGCTTTCACTGGTATTCCCTTGGCAGAATCACTGATCCAGGCAATCGATGCATTTGCATACATATTTAACTTCCCTCTAATACCCATCACATATGTTAATGTAAACAAACACACACATATATAGATTGCACATACTGCACCGACATATGTATGCATATGTAGGCACACAATAGGAGGCAGACAGAGTTACTGCATCTGTCAACACACTCCACTGCTGCCACTGACCAAATATTTGACGTAGCCTTCTGAAGGCAATGTTTGGGTCAAGCCAAGTTGCATTTCTAAGTAATTTATATCATGCTTTACTCTAAGGTATTGCACAATCTCATTATCATTAAATTTTTGCATATTTAACAACAGTTTTTAATTAGAAGTTATTTCATTATTCATGCACATAATTTAGGGCAAGCTCAGGCTGCATGCTATTTATGATGAAGATTAGAAAAGAGATGAGGTAGGGAAGAAACAAACATGCAGATTTTCTTTCTGAAATGGAAAATTTCGGGTTGTAGTCTTTAACTGACAAGTGATTACACACACAACTCTAGTAATGGCTCTTTTAATTTAGCTAATAGCTATCATGTTGTGTACCTTTATGCATTTGCTAAATTCTTAGCTCTGGGAGTTGTCTTCCGATGCTTGAGCTGTAAGTAGTGTGGTGTGCTTTGGCTTCCGACGTAGCAGCTTTTGCTGCAGCTAGGCTTGATGTATTATTAAAATTGGAAATGGACTCTAGGGACTTCATCTAGTTATGTGCTTTCATTTGCCGAATAAACCAAACGCTGTTTTCATCTTTGCTCATGATTGTTAATGGGGCTACTGATGAGAGGGGTGTGTGTGTTTTCTGCTGCTCTCTTTATCAGCACAGGCCTGTTATTATGCAGGCCAAATAGCCAAGCTGCTGATTTTGTTTTAGGTTTTCAATTAGTCATTTGACTAAGCACATCTGTTACTGGCATAAGCCCAGAGCGTGGACAATTCACTGTCACCTGCTTGGGGGCTGAAAGAGCACAGAAACAGCAGGACTGCCAAGGCCCCTTGGTGGTGAGAATCACTTCAGAGCTCCTCAGGGGTGTGTCTTCGGTCCCTTCACATTTTACAGCCAAGTCTTCAGTGAAAAGTTGCTTCCAAAACACCCACAACCTGTCTCTCCTCGGTCTTCTGCTCTGTTAAAGCCGCTGCCTTTAGAGAATTTAGTGTTTAAATCCTCTTTTTTCCAGGCGTACTCATCCAACCACGACTGAAGCGTTGGTTTTGAGGTTTTCAGACCACATTTGCAACTCATCCCACAGCTGATGACTGCCTGTGTACGCATCTTTGTATAGTTTCTATTTGCTTTTCATTGTGCCTTAATGATTTATGTATAGCCGTCTGCTTATTTTTTCTCTCCCCATGAGTACCAAAATTGATGAATACACAATGTGCCGTTCTTTGAAGGGCTGTGAGTGCAAGCTGTTTAAATGTAGACCAGTCCAAACAAACAGCCTACTTCCTGAACTGTGTCTACCACAAATAAAAGAGATGTGCGGTTTAACCCTGTTCACACTGGAATGTGAACACATGCATGTGAATGTACACGATTTTCTCTGAAAAATATCAGAAATGTAATCTTATATGTGTCATGCCAGATGTTAAATATTAAACACGATAACCAGTACAACACAAATACATAAAAAACGTGGACCAACAGATTCTTTGCCAAGCAAAGACATACATCTCTGACTGTTATTTTCTCGATTGAGAATGAAATGGTGATTTCTTATTTTGCTCAATACTAGAATTAATGATTTATTGGTGATGTTGACAATAGAAAGAAGTCTGGTTTTATGACCACAGTCATAATAAAAATAAAAATGGACCCTCTGTCAATTCCAGGATTTTAATTCTCAATGTCCAGACTCCCAATTCAGTCCTGACCCATACTCAGACGACTCTGGGGCTTCTGGTGTTCTAGGTGTCAGAGTACCACTTTCTGTGATTTCCTTCAGCAGAAGAACACTAAATCAGGTGTTGTATTGATCAGTGGTGCTCCCTGTCAGTGTTTGTGACATGGCCTGCTCAGACAAAGATCAACCAGCAGCTTTAAAGGACTAGTCTTTAGCAATTTAAACATCCCAACAATTCACCTACTTTGAAAGGTGCTTGAGGCAGCTCACTGAAAGCAGACAATGTTTTTTTTTTTTTTTTTTTAACAATTACTATATATTAAATCTGTCTCTGGATAACTTTTACCTCAGTTTGGTTGCTCCTATATCATTTCAAAGCAATTGAACTCATTTTTTTGTTAATTTCTGAATATAACAAAAGGAATGATTAATTATAGAGTCAAATCAAAGGAAGTAAAAGACAATGATCAAGTTAAGGTTGTAATTTTGAACATTTTATTGCAAATTAGGCTCCACCATCACCAAGGGCTGCTTAAAATAACAAATGCAAGAATAAAAATTCTAATTTCCTTTGAGTGTGAACTGCCAGAAAATCTTAAAAACAATATTACTACCAGCAGTTTAGGGTATCCAGAGCTTTCAGTGACACTGCCTTGAAGTAGCATTTGTTTCTAAAGATTTCCATAATATCTGTCTTCATGTCTCTTGTTGAACTCGACTTTCCATTAGAAATATAAAATCAAAAATAATTGTGTTTGCCAGGTGTATTTAATCTCCCGAAAGGTTCAACCTAGCAAACCAAGTTTTTTTTTTTTTTTCAAAGACAGGGAGGAAATACTTTAAGACTCGATATGATAACCGAACATGTCCCTGTAAAATGGTGGTAAGAAAGAGGGCCCAAAACTTTTCGGGACAATAAGATATGTGTCTGCATCTGCAGAACACAAAACCTGTTAACACTTCAATGTCTTCATTATCACATCATTTTGTTTTGTTGGCCTTTGTGGTAATTAAAATTAACAGACTTAGAAGCCATGGTGTACTATCACAATGTAACAATCAAATCTTCTAAAACAGTAAGGTGAGATTTACTCAGTTGAGCTGAACAAAAGCACTACATCACTTCAAAAGTCAGCATAGCTGTTTCATTGTGATCAGCGATTTTCCTGAAGGACTGAGGTCGTCCTGTACCTTAATCACATTAAGTCCTAGGCTGTTTGGGGAGCTGAGACAGTAATCAAGGCCCAAAAGTGCTTCTACCAATTTTTGATTGTCAGAGTTCAGGGAGGGTTCAGTCAGTAGCCCTGTCGTCTCTGCCTGATCCAAGAGGAACTCCCACGGGGCTTTAATAAAACATTTTGCTCATTGTGGAAAGTAATGACCAACAATGTAAACTTGTGACTTGACAACAGATGTTGGCATGCTTAGTGGAAACAAGGTGCTGTAAAATTAATTTCATTTGAATTATTTACTGCATGCATTACGTGCTTGAGGAAGTAGGTGGGGGGTGTAGGGGGTGGCTGGCAACAACAACAGAAGCGCATTCAATTAAAGGTGAAATAGTGGGATAGAGGGTGGGGGAGAAATGGAAAAGAGAGCAATCACATGTGTTCTCCCCCTAAAATCAAATCAGAATCACAGCTACGCTGACATCGTCTTGTGATTTATATTTAATACGGTTTATTATTTCATATTGTCACTTCAAAGGTTGTGCCAGGAAAACTTGCTGGAGATGTTTTCCAAATTAAATTACGGCAAATTAATATCTGGAGAACAAGTGAGAGGGCACTGTTGTTTTCTTTCAAGTGACTAAAGGGAGAAGGGAAAAAATGTTGTCACATGAAATCAAAACCATAATGATACTAAATAGAAGTATGTCACCACACCAGCCTCATCTAAACACATCATCATGCATGGATGCAGAAACAGCAAACGGAAGGGAGTAAAAGTCATTTGGAGATGTGTAAGAGAGGAAAACAAGATAGCTAATGAGATGTGAAAGGAAATCAAACTTTATTGTGTTTATCGCCTAAAAACACATATTTGGGATGCAAAAAATATTTTGAGAACTATGAACATATAATCAGTTGTTCCTTTATTAATCTATGTTCTATTAATGTTCATAAATGAATCAGCCTCACATACGTCCAGTCCCATAATCAATTTACAGAATGACTTCTATAACTTTCTATTGAGGGATGTTTTAGGGTTTAGCTCCAGAATCTCTCCTAAAGAAAGATTTTATTCCATTCACTTCAGTTTATTTAAATAGCACCAATTTGCAACATGTCATCTGAAGTCACAATAAAATTAAATTAAATTAAAATCACACGTGAATAAAGTGATTCACATGATAAGTTATTAAAAAACATGGCAGCGGTGGATGTAAACTGTTTCAAGAAATATATTCATAATTCAGCCACACCGCTAGCGCTCCTCCTCTGTCAGTCATCAAAGGAGACATCGGTGTCTTATTCAGGTGTTTACTTGGGATCGGCTACATATGCGGCATGTTGGAAAATTTTAGTCCCCGATTTTACAGAAGGGCTATGGATTTAACACGTTCAAATAACACACAACTTTTTTTTTTTTTTTGTACCCCTCCAGGGGGTCTTTTGTGGGCTCTAGTGTCCCTTATATGACTGTAGGCTGACAGGAAATGGGGGAGGAGAGGGGGGAAGACATGCAGCAAATATCGTCGGGTCCGGGAGTCGAACCCGCGACGGCCGCGTCGAGGACTGAAGGCCTCCAAATATGGGTCGCGCTAACCCCTACCACGGCACGCCCAAATAACACACAACTTTTAATGAACTGCGTGATGCTGTGAGACTAATGGTGGAGCCAGTTGCACATTGTTCAATAAAAACAACAACAAAACATCACTATCCTACTTCCTGTCGTCTCCGTCATCATTTTTGCCAGTAGTTGCATTCGGCTGTTTGTCATGAGACTTTCATGACGTGAAAAAAAGTGTTTCTATTGCAGTAAGATTTAATAAGACAAGAACAGACACAAATCTATTATCTGAAGTCATGAAAATATAATTTGTAACTTATACCAATGGTGTTTCATTTCCGTGATGAGCTCTTAAATCTGACTAAAACTCTTCGACAAGGTCATCAGTGTTAAGGTGCACACTTGATTAGCAACTATTTTCACAAGGATTTTAGATAAGGAAGATTAGACATAGGTATGCAATTTATTAAGTCTTATTGATAAAGATACATTTTCTTAAGTAAAGGTTTAACTAAAACTACCTTAAAGGTCTGTGGTACATGTCCGTTTACTAAGCATATATTAATCACATATAAAATGGGGTCAATACACAAAGGGAACATTTCTTTAAATAATTTTATTTTGACTTGGTCAAACATGTATGTGGAAGTTTTAGATTAAACTAATCTGTTTTATAGCTCAGATAGTTCAATTGAATCAAAACAGTCGAAATACCGATCAGGGTTCTACAGTTACATTCAGTGCTGCCTCACTTACTGAGGATGAAGTAATAATGTTCAGGAGAATGCCAACAATTTTATTTATTTAGAATCCCATAAAGTCATTACTGCTGAGAGGTAGGAGAATGGATGGCTCAACAGACCTAATGTATAACTCTGTGTAAGGTTTGGCAACTGTACTAAAAATCTTCCTAGGATTATTCATGTTCTCTATTAATGATGAAACATTTGCTGCTCTAGCTTGGTGAAGGGCCTTTTTATGCAGCAGCATACTATTTTTCCAGGTTGAGTAGGACTCCTCTAGGGGATAGAGTTCCATTTTTTCTCCAATTTCCTAGTGTTCTGCTTTAAAGTACACAGCTCTAAATGAAGCCAGGGAGCCAAGTTCCTATGGATAATTACCTACTTTTTTTTAAAGGGGCTACATTGTCTAATGCCACATGCAATGAGGAAGTAACAAACAAGAACATCAATTTGTAAAGCACTGCAGATTAAATTATTGCCCTCTCCTGTGTTTCTCTAAGGTACCAAAGAAATTAAAAGTGGAACAGATCTTTCAAAGTTGTTTCAGCATAGTCTGATAAAGAAATTTAATAAAATTGTTAGTCAGATTTGGAGTGCTCAGTTAAAATAAGATTTGAACACCTTGCTGTGGTCAAAATACCCTTAGAAAGGTCCCTTAGAAACTGAAATCACATGTACTGTGAGCTGGAGTTTATGTGAGACTTTACATATGCGAGACTGTGATGAAAATTTTATTTTTTGCCTAGTAACAGTTGTTCTCCTCATGTGAAATGTAGCTTTCTAGTGGGAAGATTTAACTCTCCATATAAAATAGAATTGCATAAAATGCTGTAATTTGTGTGCCAACTCTTTAAAGCCACCTTTTTTGGTTTCCATGGGAAAAAAAACAAAAAAACTTCTCAATAGTCTGTGTAGCTACATAAGTAGTGCCAAGTGGGCTGTACTTTGTGTCATATCAGCAGGCAACGAGCAGTGTGACGCCATGAGAGCCGGGGTGATGCTTCACCTGGATTTCCTTCAACACCCTATCCCCTCAGGCGGCAGCTACAGCCGCACGTAGCTACTGTTAGCACTCAGCAGAGTGGAAAATAACAGCAGGGCCTATTGATATAAATATATTTCCTGCAGTATTTGCACCCCCCACCCCCACTTACACCCCAAACCTTCTCACCCTTACAAGTTATTCATCTGTGTGTTTATTTTCTTTTTGCAGACCCAGTCTATTCTGTGCAAAGGTTGCCTTTGTTTGTGATGGTCCTGCAGAACAGCTCAGCTGAGTATGAAGTGCTGGGATACAGGAAGTGGGGTTGCTCTTTAACCCAGGTCTTGTGATAAATGGAGATACTCAACAATAGTGTATCCTGCGACCTGGACATGGAGCTGTTGACAGTGGCTTGTCCTTACTGTCCATGCCCTCATCTATTAGAGAGGCCTGTAGCTCCATCCAGCTCTATCGTGATGTGTGCAGCTAACGTTGCTTTGTTTGTTTGCATAGACCTGCAAAAATCCAGGTCCAGAAGATACCACAAGTGTTCACAGCAGAGACACAGGGGCAAAGGAGGGTTGCCTTTGCCCCTGAAGTCTAAACTGTCTAAGGTGTAAACATTTTTATTGATTTTTTTCTTTCAAAACCTGCTCTTTTCAGCTTAAATATAACGTTTTTTTCCATAAAGCCACTCACATGGAAACCACAATTTGCTCCAAAAGTATATCAGTAAATAATGTTGGTGTGTTCAAAATATTTCCTGTGTTGGCCACATTCATGGCCACATTAACAGCAGTAACCAGCAAGAATAAATGCTGATTACAAGAATAAATGTACAGATTAATGACTGATTATTTTGAAATATAAACCTATTGTGAGTTTTGAATGCATTGTTTCTATTTGTAAGCAAGCACATTTCATTTTGACCACAGCTGACTGTTCTTTAGCCTCTTTAGTTCTCCATGAGCTTGGCCAAACAAAATATGGCGACCAAGGCTGACAGTAACTAAATGCAGGGAGAATTAATTGTATTGCATCACCAGTTGTTGCTAAAGAGGGGAAAGTGGATAGATTTTTTTTTTTGTTGCATTTTTGAGTTTTCATATATAGAATTAGTTCATTGACAAACTGAACTGTCTGGTTTCTTTTGAAGTTTGTGGTTATATTGTGTTTAGTTACCCCTTGTTTGGGTAAATGATCCAATCAGCCAGTATATACACCCTTCTGCATAATTTTCTTTAAGTCACCAGTGTTTAATTTGTACAGTCAGCTGATTTGTCTGAAGTTATTTTTTTGACTGAATTAAGCTTGTTATATGAGAGCTCAACATTTATATTTGTAGTTTTATTTTTTGTGTAAAATAAGAAATATTATTTTCCCAATAATCAACATGATGACTCCTGATTTTCAACTTATTCATCACATGACCACTTTTTGTTAGTATGCAGAACTTGCACTTTTAAAGATCACCACACCTCCCTTCTGTTACATCTACCCGTTTGCACAACTGTTTTGTTATTCATTTGTAACTGTAGCTGTGTTGTTAACAGTGGTAGCTTATGTGACAGAAATCCTTAAAATTTCACACCACAGAATGACTGAAAGAATGGCCCAAAACAAAACCAGCTGTGTCACTGCTGAACACTGCCCAGGCAGTACTTATAATGCCCAGGCACAGAAGCCACAATCCCATTATCCAAACTGTTTTGAGTTTCTCTCACAAACACTTAGAGATTATTACCAAAGAATCTGACAGAGCACAGGGTTTGTCCTAGGGATTTAGATTTCACCACAACATCCATCTGTCAGCAAACCACCTCCATTATCCTTTGAATCACAAGCATGACTCAGCCGAGCACAGCTCCACATGTTTGCAGTAGTACAATAGGCCACTGACCCAAACCACTTTACAGTATCTGTTGGCTGAAGTGTGCAAAAGTTTAAGAAACTTTGTCAGCTTATTAGTGGTTTGCCACAGTTATCAAGATCACATCACTTCAAGTTCCTCAGAGAGGATCAGATTGACTAATGTGGCCCCTTGTTTGGTCACAGTAGGAATGACAGTCACATGTATCCAATAGAGATGCAGCTTATTGGGCCCAAACTTTGGTAGAGTTTAGTAACATAGCAGTATCTCATCTGGGCAGCATGTGATAAAACAGAGACTTACATTTAGAATTTAGAATTCGGAATTTCCAGAAGATGTATTGGATATTTTTATACAGAATATTCTAAGCTTGGAAGATTATATCATGAGTCAAAGCCCACTTTAAACCTTGCCAAAACTTTATCTCTCACCTGCCTGGTGCATTTGTAGATCTTCAGGATGCTGTTTGTCCATTCAGGTACTTTAGCAGAGCTCTGACTTCACAGAACAGCTGCATTTATACTGATTTAAATTGACACACAGGCAGACTATGTTTTCAAACTGATTTACTTTTTAATTATATTAGTTGCAGTGGAAATGATTTAGGTGTGTCAGAACAAAAAGCACTTAATACAAATGCAAGAAACATTTTGGGGTTCCCTGCAAAAGAAAAAAAAAAGTGTAAGTCTTGTTTTTCTTCAACTTTACAACACTACTCCGATTAATAAAATAGAATCCCTATAAAATACATTCTTGTTTGTGATTGTAATGAAGCGATTTATATCAAGCATAGGGAGTTTGGATTCTGTTGCAAGGTTCTATGTTTCACCATTAGTCCGGTCTAATAAAAGAACAACATACACAGTGATACTGTGGATCACTTAAGAAAAGAATTCAACATTAATCCCCCTAATCAGCATATGGATCAGAAAGATTTCCCTCCACACAAGTCGGGACAGCCGTGCCTATTCAAAACACATTAAGCAAAGTGTGACAATGTCACGGTAGCAGATGTTCTTTACATTTCTCCCCATTCCTTACCCATTTCCTAGTCTCTAAACCACCAAAACCTCTTTCTCTCCTTTCAGTCTTCCCTCTCCCCGGCAGCACACAAACCAGCACAACACAAAGAGAAACAAGATGAATTAATACCAAGAGGGGTCCCAGTGGTATTGAGGGTGGATTGTTTTTTGTTCTAGTTGAAAATATTTCTCACTTTTTAGTGGAGCGCGCTCAGCTCCCACATGTATTGTCTGGCTGTGATCATGTGTCAGAGCTGTACAAGTGGGATGTGGGGCCGGGTGCCCGGCAGGCTTGTCTGAAGCAGACGGCTTGTTTGCGTGTACTTAACAGTTCTTCACAGCTGTGTTCTCTCCAAATGTAACAGGAGAAGACCTCATCCATCAGAAAGAGGCATTCTCCCTTTCTCTCCCCTCTTCGCTTCTTACTCCTGTCTTCTTCCTTCTCCTCCCCCATTTTCTTTTTTTTTTTTTGTTCAAGTGCCTCCATTGCGAAAATGTCAGCAAACAGGCAAGAGGTCGCGTCACAGGTCAGCCAGTGAATCGGCGTGTTAGCCAGTTTTTCTCTCTTTTCAAGTGGGTGTGCATTTCTCAAGAAGTTGCCCATGAACAAGTCATGCAGAGTCAACACATGAAAAGAGGGAGTGAAATTGATTGTGCCTGTGACAACACAGTTGCAACCTGTCTGAAATTTACTTCTCCAATTCAAACCTTGCAAATAAATAGGTAAGGCTTTAACACATGGCTGAAAGCTTGCTGAATGTTTCATGTTTTGAATTTATGAGGTCCTGTTTGAGACTTTGCATGGAACATAAATTGAAGGATGTTTCTTTTAGTGGACAAGCGTGTCAGAACTGAAAACAGTGTGTACGTGGACAAAAATATACCTCATCCTGTGTTGTGTTAAATCTGACCTGTCTTCCTTAAAAAAAAGAAAAAAAACTCGTACTCCCAGGTTAATGGCTGCAAACTGTCACGCCGTTTCCGTGCACATCATATTGTCGTTAGTCACCAGCCTTACATCGTAACCTTTATGCCTCTGATTAACCCCGAGGGCCTGAGAGGAGGTGGGAGCCAAAGTTTCCAAAGACAAGGACCTAACTTTGGAGAAAACCTTATTTTTAACACGGAGAGGCCCTTCCTCTGGTCTGACTCAGTGCACAGCCTGTAAATGTTTCACTTTGATTTTAACACACGTTACAATAAATTAAGGGACATTTATCAAAGTTCCTTTGTTGCCACCTGACAAGAGCCACTTTATGCATAAATTACTGCAGCTAACAATTACTTTCAACCGGAACACATGCCATTTGAAGATGGAGACAAGGATTTACATTGTGAGAGTGATGAATAGAAATATGTCTTAATGACTCGCTGTTTAAATTTACATTTTAAACATTGAGTTGATGTTGATGTTTAGGGTCATTAAATAAACAAGTAATGTGCTTTGTTATTCTTCTGCATTTCCGACATCAAATTTGAAGAACACTTTGAGGAATAAAGGTAAATCCTGAAACATCTTTTAGAACTAATATTTTACAGAAATGTTTGTACTGTTAATGTTGAGTTATGACATGAGCTTTACAGACAATAAAACAAAGATGAATTTAGGTTTTAGAGAAAGACATTGCAGGAAAATAAGCAGCATACAGCAGGTATAATCAGTCTATAGTTGTTAAAATATAATTTTTGATGTAAAAATGTTAGAGCTCATTTCATAGCTACTTCAGGTTTTAATTATTTAAGGTGTCCTTTATCGAAATAAAATTTTTTATGTTCTAGTTGAACACTTTGAGACTTTTTAAAATGATTTCTGTAGGTTTTCTTCAAAAGTCCACTTAAAATGTCTCTGGAAAAATACTTGAAGTTTTGATAAAATCAAGATTTAGCCATTTGGCTATGTCTCCTAAAGGTATGTGTGGTGCAAAAACAGAACTTTAGATCACCAAAAAGAGCACAATACTCACGGTGAAGCATTGTGCAGGGAGTATCATGAGTTAATGTGTAGGAAAATTATGAACGAGTTAATTCTAGAGCAAAACCTGTTAGGCTCCAGCTGAAGATGAAAAGGATTTTTCAGCGCCAAAACAACCCAAAAAGCAAATGTTCAAATTGTCAGGAGACTGACTTCACTAGAAGAAGATAAAAGTTTTGGAATGGTCCACTCAGAACTCAGGCCAAAATCTGATTCAAAATGTGTGGAGTGATCTGAAGAGGGCAGCGGACAGGAGTTGCTGTTGCAGTCAGAAAGATTTGGAGATTCTTTTGCAAAACTGGGCAAATATTGTCTAGTCAAGATGGGTCGTGGTGTTGGACTTCTACCTACAAAGTCTTAGAGCTGCAACAAAAAATAGGTGCTTCAAGTTCAAGTTTAGGAGAATGCAGACTTATAGGTCATACAAAAGATGGAAAAAGCTTGAAATGATTTATCTTGATCACATGTCTCACACCACAAAAACCTGGCATCTTAACAGTAGTGTACAGATGTTTTCTTCCCACTGTTCATGTGCTGCACACACAGCTGGTCTGCCTCATAAGCATACATTATGTTCCAAGTGTGAGCAAATTCTGATGTAGCCTATAGGAAAATTTTAACTAAACAAAGGTCATATAAAAGATGGAATTGTAGTTAATACAGTCTGTATTAACTACTTTGTGTGTTTTGCCATTTCAGTTGGCACGTTTACAAATCCAAAGAGTAACATTACAAATCTTGATGACAGACATGGCTAAATAAAATAAATAAATGAAAGTTGAACATAAAGCAGATTTTCTAACAAAGACAAAAGATATACACATTTAGAGCTCCCACCAAACTATATAACTCATGAAATGACGTGCAACCAAGTATATATTCATGTATTGCCTTTGCTTAGGCTTGTCTTCTGGGAACAGACTAATTGCACTGGAACAGAAATAGAGCTGAGAAATCTGACTTTGCTCCTGGAGAAGCGCCCCCAACCCATAACCCACCTACCAACCCCCTGCTGCTTCTACTTTTCAGATTTTTTTTTCTGCCTGTTGGAACAAAAGTACAGAAGCAGAGTGAAAATGTCACATTTTGAACTCTCCAGAGAGTCCTAAGTCAATTCAGCTGTGAAATCTGAAATATCTGGGGCTGCATGCATGTGTGTGTGCGTATGTGTAATTCCTTTTATATCTATAATTCCTGTGACATCCATTCATCCAAACAAGTCACCATCATGAGTAAGGTGTGATATCTCCAACTTTAGTGACAATAAAACAGCAACCTGCTATGCACGGCCTGTCGGGTTGTAACACTGCTATCAGAGAGAATTTTACAACATGCTGAGAGAGTGCGTGACTTCCAGCAGGCACACGAGAACTGCACCCTTGTTTTCTCCAGCTGGTGTGTTTGCATGTTTTCTGTGCTCCACATGCCCCACAGATGTACATAAAGAACTGGAGAAAAGAAGGCCTTCTGTCCACTGTGTCTAATATAAACGCTGGTCATATTCTTATAGAAATTATATGCATACTCATGTACTGGGAAACACAAAAAAATAATTAAAAAAAAAAGTCTGTGCTACCAGTAAATTTTCTATGGAATATTGTAAGGTTTTTTTTTCTTTTTTAGAAAGAAGGTTATTAACGAAAGAAACAGCCAAAAGGCTCATGGTACAACAGGAAGCAGAGAAAACTAACACTGCACCTCAACCTGAACACACCATCCCCAATGTGAAACACTACAGTGGCAGCATCATGCTATGGGAATCAGGGACAGGGAAGCTAACCTGTGTTGAAGAAAAAAATGGATCCACCGAATTCTGAAATAAAGGCAGTTAGACTTTAAGAGATTTGAAACTAAAATCTCTGTTCAATAGTTTAGATCACATGTGTCAAACATAGCTTTTGATGAGTTTGATACCCCTGGTATCATATTCTAACATATTCATGTTAGAATTCATGTTAGAATATCCTCATCAAATTATGGGAATAGTTATCACTGAGAACCTGTGCAACTAAAAATATTATGTTTATACTCATACTCTCCATTCAATCCAAATGAACTTAGTTATCTTGTAAGGACAACATGGCAAATATTTTACTCTCCAAATGTGCAAAGCTGGAAGAGACATACCAAAAAAGACTTGCAGTTGTCAAAGTAGACAAAAGTGGTTCTACACTGCGCAGACTCATGGGCTGAATACAAATGTACATCACACTTTTTTAAAGATTTTTATCTGTCAAAGCTTTTGAAAAACATGTATTATTTTCCTCCCACTCCACATTTATGCACTACTCTGTGTTGGTAAATCACATAAAGTTTCCAGATGTAATGTCAAAAATGTGCAAAAGTTCAAGAAGTAGAACCAGTTTTGTAAGGCCCTGCAGTTCAGTAACTAGACTGTGATTGATACAGACTCTCGGACTTAAAACTCTCACACTGTGAAATACTGTTTGCAGCAGGGAGGGTGAGGCAGCACCATTTTCCCTCAAGTGCACAATCACCTCTCTTCAGAACCTAAAAATATGAGATGAAGGAGGAGTGTAGAAAACAAGGACAAAATTGAGCTTGGGTGACAGCCCCAGAACTTTTGAGAGTCAGAGTCTTAGCACCAAAGTTCCCTGTCAGCCCATTAGAGATGTGAAACTGGCATCTTGGGCCTATTGAAACCATATGTGCGAAGGAATTTCTTTGCTGGTAAGACATTCCAAAAACCGTCCCAGAGCCAAAGACTTTGGTGTTAGTCTAATTTAAGCAGTATGCTGGGGAGAGCCTGCCGCACTTTGATCATGTGGAGATCGTTTGGTACAAATTGAAGTAACCCTCACTCAGATTCTGGTGGATCACAACCATGGATTTGTTGAATTTAACGCTTCATTGAATGCAGTCTGTACATGAAAAGAAAGTTGCTCTTCGGAATCTGATAGTGTTTTTTTCGCCTAGCGGCCAGGTCCACTTCTTTTATTACTTTTAAACTCAATCCACGCCGGGTCCGTAGTGCTTTAACAAGACGAGGGCCCTGGCCTGGAGGAGATCATGTTCTGAGGGAGACAGCCTGAAATCACCTGGTATATGTAATAGAGAACATATTGCACACAGCCCTCTAAGTGTGGACTATCATGGATCAGAATGTATGTAATGGATGTAGAAATTCTACATCATTCCATACACTTTATCTTTGTCAGTTGTTTTTGAGATATTTGACCTAAAGTTGGAAATCTTTATGCTCACTTACTTACAGCTGCTATCAGGAAATTCTTATTCTACTCTCTTAGACCAGATCTCTGTTCCCAATCTGAAGCACAAATGTAAAATCTAAAGTCCAAAGAATTGAGAATCTTGTGGGAGGAATTATAACTAGTTGCCAAACATTACTTCTCTCTGTGGAGTCTTTTGATTGACACTGGATCTTTTCCTGAACACCATTTTTTTTTTAGCACAGCACCTTGCTGTGTCCATATGGGTTCACTGTCACACATTGAGGGCACAGGGGCAGCTTATCTGTGCCATTGATTTTTCCTCATTTGGTAAACGAAAACAGGCTGCAAATGAAATATGTCGAGGAAGTGTCTCTCAGTGAGATGTTTGCTTGTATTGAATTGCATCAAAACAGAAACCATTTATGTGTTCTTATGAAGCGATGAGGTAATGTAATTAGCTAACCTATCTTTGCTAGGATTTTTTTTTAGCAGTTTGTATAATCTCGAAGTACTGTTGTGTCTTGCAAGTTTAATCAGCCAGTTTGCATTGGGCTCATGTGGTCATGGATACAATAAAGAAGATGAGGGGGAGGAAGTTTTTCAAAGATGATATGAACAATATATATATATATATATATATATATATATATATATATATATATATATATATATATATATATGGATTTATGCCCCATGCACACCTCTCCTGGCATCAGGCATGCACTGATTGATCGCACAAGGGGTTGGGGTGTAGTTTGTATTGAGAATGGTATCTGTTCTGTCCTGATTATCCTGAATTTATATGTCTGTGCACTGGAGAATGAAAGAACCTGCAGACCAGCTTATAATATTCAGGTTGACTCATGTTTCACTTATTTTGAAAGCGATCAATAATGGATACACATGCAAATGCTGAATTAATTATGTACTGTACCTCAGTTGTCTAAATGTAATCGTACATCGGTACAAAATTACTTTAAAGTTGCTTGGTTAAACTTAATCTGCATGGTATTAATTGGAATTTACAATATTAACCAAGTTCCTCTGTTCAAATTTTTTCCAATAGTATTATTATAAGTAGTAGCATTGCCTGTCTTTTTTTAACTTGAGCAAGGCACTTTCTGTTACGCTCACTTGTAAGGAAAAGGCCCTTCAAAGAAAGTTTTATTAATTGAAGTCTGAATAAAAGGAAAATACGGTAAGCCTGCATATTATTTTATGTGAACAAAACATATTACACATAAAATCTAAACAGTTTATAAATAAAAGGCTAAAGTTTTTTGGGTTTTTTTGAAAAGGCTAAACTAGACACAAACTACAGATAATTTAAAGAAATTCTTAGTAATGTTCATAAATGTACCCTATAACCCAGTCGTAAGTTTTTTTTTTAGAAACGTTTCTGGCTTGTGCTATTTGTTTCACATTCATGGTTTTACAGACTCCCACTAAAAGCTGTCTTAATTGAAGGGTACAGTGGCCTTGACGCTCAGTAGACACAAGGCCTAGCCAAATACATGTGGGGCGACACTTGCAGTTACAAACACAATACCTCTGGTGAAAAGAAGGCAGTCCTGTGGCTTATATGTGGGAGAGATATAGACGGATGATGAGATAAATCTCCCACTTATGGTTAGTGTACACAAGTGTTGTTTTTGAGCTGCACAAACAATGCTGCACCACAAACAATAGAGGAGTCTGCAGGCATTCAGCAGAGGCTGTTAAAGCAAGCGCCTGGATCCTTACAGTCACCGCCTGCCTCCCGTACAGGCGTTGTGCAGTTGGCCAGGCCACAGGCACCATGCGAGAACAAGAGCAATCTCATAAACTCAAAGCTGTTACTGAAAAGAGAGTTGGTTTGATGTGAGGGACGGTCATGAAGAATATATTTGCACTGGGTTCAGGACTCAACATATGAGAATGGCTCCTGAGGTTGGAGCTGCTGGGTCTAGTGGCTCCTGCTAGGCTTTCCGGTTAAAGCAGTGGGCTGCTCTTAATGGATTTGTGATGATGTATTTCTGAATTCTTGCCTAAGACCCTTGACTGGGAGTCGGCTTGGGATGTTTATCTCTGCGAACATCTTGGCCCAGCTTCAGGGTTTGGGGATCCAATTTCACCTGCCCATGGGGGAAATCCACCAGGACTTGAGTAACTGGGGATTAGTAGGGATGACCCTGAGAGCAGCACGGCAACATTTGAGACCACTAAAGAGAGAAAATTTGTTTGACCTTCAGGCATGGACAAGGTGAAAACTAAGAGAGATTATTAGATTAGCAGAAGTGCAACATAACACCTGGCTGGATTTGTGGTAAAAATGGACATGATCTGGTTCTAAGTGGTTATTTGAAAAAATATCCACATGAATGGACTATATAGTAGAAATTTTATTGGTGTATTTTGCCTAATAGTATTACTAAGACAAAAATTCGCATAGGTACAATACATATAATGAAGTAATTCATTATATGTACCGTTTTGAGCAACATCACTTAGATGTTTCTCAAAATCATCTAAGTGACGTATCCAGCTTACATGACTAAGACGTTGCCCCGGAGCAACAAAGCCAAAGTAACACAAACTGAGACCACTCAAGGTCGCAGTCTCCTCTCATAACTGCTCAACATGTCTTTAGGCCTAAACCCAGCAGACAGATTACAACAACGCCCGCAACAAAGCCTGGCGCCTGCTCCTCCCTGTGTTTCTACCCTCTCTCTAAGGTTTTGCAACCAGAGAGCTCCTACAGGAATCGTCACCTTGTCTCTAGGCTGGAGCACTGGAGCAGGAAAAGCCACCACTTCAATCATCTAAGGGTCAAAGTTCATGTGGGTCAAATACCTTGGTGGAGATCTCCAACCCCCATATCAGGCAGTGGTCAGTGTTATTGGTCGGACTGTGAATGCAGCCAATCCAGTTCCTGGACCGAACCCAGTCAGTGGGCTCGCATTGTTACATTAATACCATGGTTCATTGGTGAGGATATTGAAAAGCTAATGCAAAGAGAGTCTGAGTGATATGTCAGTTATTGGGCTGTGTTAAAAAGTTTTACTTTGCTTATCATCACTCTTCCTCACCTATTTTAATATACCTGAATTATAATGTCTTATGGATGTGTGAAGGAACCTTCTCTCATGGTTTACTTCAACTCTTATTCAGTAGAAGGGAGAAATGAGATCAATGAAGAGGAAGAATGAGCAAAATAAATTGAAGCTATAATGAAAATGATCCACCCGTCCGAGCTAAGTCCAAGATAAGCTAAATATATAATATTCACAGATTTTTTGTTTGGTTGTGTTAACAAGATAATATAAAAAGTTCATTTTTTTTCTCTTTTAACAAGACTGATTTTATGATCTCTGTTGCAATAAAATGAGCAGGTAAAACACTGTGTGATTAAAGATAATGAAGAACAGATATGGCTGACATCGTCCACGGGATCCCTAATGAAAGATTATGCTGCACTTTGAAGAGTTTTACTGCTCCTGTAAATCAAGGCTAAATACTTATTATTTAAAGAGGTATTAAGGGTGCAGTGCCCGTGCTACGTGAATGCCTGTTTATGATTAGGAAGGGGGCGGAAAAGACAGTTGGGGATTTCATTGTGTATTTTACAGGGGAGCCCCTTATGTGTCCTGAGATTCCAGCACTTGAGGAGTAGCATGTTGAATGTACATGTATGTCTTTTTTGTGCAAAAACATTATGACATGACAAGGTCTGAGTGAAGGCAGATCATAGTGAGCTGTTGTGTAAGTCCTTCAATATCTCTGACATCCCAGCTCTGAGCTCTCGGATAAAGAACAAAAGAACAGAAACAGGTAAACATGTGCTAGCTGGTAACCTGTTAGTTGTGCATCTGACAGAGGGGTTTGTTTGCTTTTCTGTGTTCCTGTGTGTTTCACACCTATAGCTGCATAAGATTTTCTCAGAAAACTTCTAGAATAAGCATAGTTGACTTCACTTCCTCCCCCTCCCCCCATGGACACCAAGAATCAATACCATAGCATTCCAACACCATGTCAGATCATTTGTGGTCTTGCGAGCTTATTGTGCTGAAGGCTGTTGACCCTTCTCCCCTGTCTGACAGGAGCCAGAGTTGAAAACCAGTAATCAGGGTCAGAAATTTTACTACAGGGCCAGAAGGCCTTCAAAAGGTGGCAAATCCAACCGATTATAAAAATGCATTCACGCCGAAGACACAACTTTTACCACATCCTCTAAATGTCAACTCAGAGAAGATTACAACTTTGTGGTTATAAATCACCCAGCAAGCAGAATAAGCAAGCTCGGAATTCCAACCTAATATGGAACACGCAAAACAGCATTAGTGTGTTTTTTCTTTAGTCCCTGAGTCCTTTGAAACGAGGAGGTCAGTCCACATAGACTTAGGTCATATGCTATACCCCTGTAAAAATACTGCAGAGAGAGTGGTTTCAATTTGCTGAAGTGATTAAGTTCACAGCAGCCCTCAGTACACTGGCAAGGGTCATTTAGGCTTGGCCAAGTCACTGATGATCCTAGGGTAGAGTGATGCTAACCGTGAGCATTGGTACTGACATGGCATTAGTGAGGCCAAAAAACACTCTGAATCATGATGTGTGCTGCAAGGTCCAGCTGAGTTCACAAGATATCTACGTATATTTATGTCTTCAACTACACTACCATGCCTCAAGCAAATTTTAAAGTAAGACCCATCAAAGATAGATTATGAGTTAGATGAAACAGTAGAAGTTAGATAACTTAGTGCTGCATAATGTTCATGCTAGTGTTCAGGGGCTCGGCAGAAAATGAACAATGGTAATTTAATAAGGAGATAAAACACATTTCTCTATCAAAGGTGTGTAGATGTAAACTTATAGTATTTGCTCTAAGGAGAAACTGTTTTCACAAAGTTGTGTAACCTGGATCATTTGTGCAGATAATTTACAGTGTCGCAGAGGAACAACAGATGTAAGCTCTGTAAAGTAGTACTAATAGTAATAAAAATTCTCCCTATTCTCAACTCTTTCCTCATCATATTGTGAACAGAAATACTAAGTCTCTGGTAGCTAAATTATTGACATGACCGCAATACAAAATCTACTTCTGCTGTTTTTTTTTTCTTTTTTTTCCAGTGTTTTTCTGCTCAACTGCAACTCCTATTGTTGATTTATTTATTTATGTATTTGTTTTCACTCTGTTTGGGGGTTTTCCTTTTTATTTTACTGAAGGGGGGTGAGTGTTCCCCCCCCCCCGATATTCACCTTTCACATCTTGTGGATTTCAGCGCTCTCATTTTCTCTCTGTGATATGGAGTAAGGCACTTCTGAAACAGCTGTCAGGTTCAAATCAAAAATGGGTGGGGTGGGTGTAATATCGAACTACTGAACACAAGCCGAGACTTGAGCGATGGGTATGGCACCCGATTTTTCCTCCTCTCCCCTTTTTCCTTTGCCTTTGTCAGCTCCGGGGGTTTCTCTCTGTAGTCACAACAACGCGTGGGTGATGTCGGCACTACGAAGGAGATGTTCTGTACAGCGATTTAGTACAAATGCATCCCATAATGATCATGTTTTGCCGCCTTTATGTTCCTGCAGCTCCGACTGCATTCCGTAAACAGCTAAAGAGGTTGCTCCCTTTTAGCCAGGTATTTACCGCTCTGTCTTTGCTCTCCGATCGTGCTGATGGAGGATTCTCTTCATCTCTCTGCAGAGCTCCACAGCCAGCAGGTGCACTCACAGAGCAGACAAAACTGAACAATACACACACTCACATTCAGCCTTTCTGCACACATGCTTGCATGCGAATGCCGACTCTTTTACATTCACTGGCACATACTAATTCTGTCAAGATAAGCTCCCACAGCTGTTAACTGGACGAAACACAATGTGAGTGAACTAAACGTACAAACATGTTCAGCCGTTTCGCTGGTATAGGCACTTAAAAAACAATCTCATGTCATGTTACACCAAAGGCTCCTTTGCTTTACAATAACAGAACAGGTTGACGAAATGAAAACTCCTTCCTCCCTCATTTACGCATCATTTCAACTCTGACCCAGGCAGTAAAAGATCAAAGGGCTTTTTGAGGCCTGCTCTTATTTCAGCCTGCTTTAGAGGGACAGCTGAGGAGTTTGTCAGTCCAGCATGAGATTTTCATACCCCTATCAGCTCACAAAGAAAACCCTGACTCATACTGCCGGAGCAGCCGTTGTCATGGGTTAGAATAATGGTTATAGGATCACAGATGGTTATCTGCGGTAACATACACTTCAGAAGCATAACAGCTTAAATTCTCCACATTTCAGTGCAATAAATTTGAGGTGGGTGATGACTCGTCAGACTAATCGGACTCATACCAAGCAATAAAGAATTAGGAGATTATTCAAACATGGTCGTAAAAGTTTAACTCAGACTCATAATGGTTACATCATTTGCCTTGTATCAGATTCATACTTCTACCCAGCCCTCCCCTCTGGCTAAAACCATGGTAACAGAAGAAGCCCCAGGGGTGGCAAATCAATATCAATATGCCAATCTTTATCTAAGCAACCCCCACACCCCATCCTTGTGTAGCCCTGTCACTTTAAATCTAATGATCTAACCTATGAAGCATTGATGAGCACTCTGCAAGTACTTCACTCTTCATTTACTCACAGACATGAACACCAATATTATTTTGTCTTGCATCATCTTTGAGAATAGTAGAATGAAGAAGAAATTACTGGATCCATACAAAATGGACACGCATAGGAAATGAAACTAAGGTTAAACATTTTGGTTCAAGTCACCACTCTAGCCATAACACAAATGGATCTGTATTGACCAGTGTCATTGACCTCAGAGACCTCTGCTCTCCAGCCAATCTGCACCAGGCCTTAAGGGCGATTATGACATTTACTCACAGAGATTATAATTTCAAATGACTGTTTAAAAAAAAATCCCCTGGTGGATCAGACTGAGGGAAGCAGTGGTTAGAAGGCAGAGGACGCAGTCAATAAGAATAGACTTGAAATAATCAATAGGAAATGGACACACAACTGAGGCACTGCAGGCTGTGCAGATCGATAAGCTGTGTTAAGTGGCGGTGATGCCCTCCATTGATGAGCAAATGGCTATACAGGCTGTCCTTGCTCCTCTCTCGCACTCCAGTGGGTCAGACAGCAGGGCCAGGTGGTGAACCACATGTCGACTCCAGACACCGAACACTAGGACTTAGTCTCTGATTCGCCAATAATGGTCAGCTGGTTTGCTCTCTGCCCTGCCCTCCACCCTCAAATCCCACCTCCCTGTTCTTTGGGCAGAGCTCAAAGACATAGTGGGAGGTCAGAAGTCCTGCTCCTGCATGTAACAGAACAGTTACAGTTTTTCTGACAGACTGTAATATTAAATTCATATCTCTATGATAAAAATTGAAAGGTTTTGTTAGTTGCTGCTAGGAAATATTAAATAATACTGCAATTAGATTGTATACAGATGAGCTAAAATACATAACATGGAAAATAATTATTGAACAAGTCACTTTTCCAAGTAAATACATTTCCAATGGGGATATTGACATGAAAGTCATAAACAGAAATAAAAACAAACCACTCAATAAATCAAGTTATTTGTACTGGAGTGGGATGCCAAAGGAAATACATTTTATCATTATTATTTAAGTTTATTTAATCAAGGACTACAATTTTACATGATAAAACAATGCAATCATATTTTTGCACAAAGGTTTTCTAGCCACAGGCTATTTTGCCAACATGGTCCTTGGTTGGAGTCAAATGAATAATCAGAAGAGTTGTCTAAGAGAGAGCTCAGCGAGATTAGAAATTAATTAGCAGGTTCAGTTTTTCCAAGAAAACATTTAGCATGAGAAGCCCATTTAGAATTTGCAACAAAAATGTTTGGAAAAAAACATTTTGTGCACATTACCTCTAATCCTCCATGCTAATAATGAAATATGGAGGTGGAAATATGGTGTGAGGGTATTTTTGCAGAATATGGTGGGGACAGACCATATACTGTATATATCATATATCATGTATTATATATATTATAAGAAGGAGAAATAGAGAAATAGATCATGATAAAATTCATAAGTGTATAAAGATGACATACTGGTGGATTTCTTAGAAAGGTTATGATCCCAAACAGACAACCGAGGAGATTACAATACCTTCAGACAAAAAAAAAAAAAAACGCTGCTCAATTGACTGTCAATCATCCCCCTTTAGTCCAACTGAAAATACAAGGAAAGAACTGAATATGTAAATGCATCTATAAAAAAAAAGAACCCAGAAACTTTAAGATGAAATGAGTTTGTGTGGAAGATCAGGGCTCTGTGATGGACTGACAACCTGTACAGGGTGTACCGCCACCCTGTGAGGATAAGCAGGTATTAACAATGGATGGTTGGACGAATGCATGGAAGAATAAATTCAATTAACATGTGAGCAGTGGCTTTAACTACTTTCTCCATGTAAAAGATCATTTGAAGTCTCTACTAACAGTTTTTTCCCACCAACAAGTAAGTATTTTATTTCACTCAGTAGACTAGACGTCCCGTGCCCTTATTTCATAAATTAATTCATTGACTTGTTTGGTTTTTTTTATGGGATTACTGAAGTCATTACCAACATGATTTTTTTTGTGTGTATGTCACTAGCCTCTTCAGAAATATATTCATTAAAAAAATGAGCAGTATTTATTTTCCGTATTGTACACCTTTTAAAATACTGAAGCTTGGGATCGTACTGCATGTTATATCCATCTCTAAAAAGTTTAAAATATAAAATTTACAAAAATATAAAAGTTTCACTTTTAGTTTTTGTTGCATTTTGGGGCATCCCTTCCATCACAAATCAAAGTCGTGCTATGTGTCAGCTTACAGAGCACAGAGAGATGTGGAAGGCAACAGGAGAGGAAGGTTTGTGTCCCTCTCTCCTGTGCTGTGTTCATCACCTCCTCACCACTACTCCATCTTATTACTTCTGCCATATGACACGAGCCCCAGATCGCACGACCCATGAATAATATACGACCACACCATCTCAGCACAGATGAAAGCGTGTGCGGTGCACTGTGGGTCGGATTCACTGGGATTATATGTGAAGAAAGTGTTCAGAAGACAGAGGATGAGGAGAAGGAAGACAGTATGTACAGATACCATGCAAAGGCCTGTGATTTCTGCAGTCCTCTGTGTGTATACAGAGGTTTTTGTGTGTATGTGTGTTTTATTCCAACCACCAGCTGGAGCAGGGATGACAACACACATCAGTGTCAGCTCAAGGTAACCGCCAGCGGCACCTAAAGTGAGCCAAGAAGGGGGAAGAATGAGGGAATGAGGTGGGAAAGAGAACAATAAAACACTTCGAAACACAACACACACTCTCAATGGGGAGAAACACGGGGGAGAACGTTCTCCTCTGGAGAGCTGATCTGTGGGAGGCAGTTTGCCCGTCTGTGCTCTGCTGGGACTTGGCGTTTCTCCCTTTTGGGGTCGGGAAGGAGAAACAAACACTACTTTTGATCATCAAGCCATGCTCCTCACCCAGAAAGCATTTTGGGGACGAAATAAAGATTTGAAACACAACAATGCCTTGTCTGGTGTTTGACTAAACACACGTGGGTGGCAACACGCGTCATCCAGGACATACTGATTCAAAAAAAAAAAAAAACTGAATATTGACAAATGTATACAAATGATCTATTCTGTAACTGTATTCTTCAGAGGAGAAGGCTGCATATAAAAATATGCAATTCCTTACATTGAACTCATTGCTCTCACAAAACTCATTGTTCATTCACAAAAATAGGAAAAAACAGTTGGGAAATGATATGAGCCAACATTTAATTTGTGATTGTCTCTTTTGCATATGTCTCACATGCAACAGTGCAGTGTTGGGTTCCTATTGTCAACTTTAAGTTTTGTGTCACTGTAAAAAAAGACCATTCAGTGGTAGATCCTACCAGGAGCCAGCAGATAGGCAACAAAAGATTTGCCGCGGAGAGCAGGGTAGACTCACATTGTGCTTCAGTCAGTTGCAGAAGAAAACAATACAAGAGGACGCTTTGGGAGTTTGACCTGGCCTACCTTCACTTCACCTCAGGTAGACAAGGTTAAGATGGATTGCCCTAATTAAAAGAGAGAGCCCCTCTTTTTCTCAATAGCATCAGGTTTATTTTACAGGAACTTTAACAGAGCCTTTTGTAGGGTGGTAATTATAGGGTAAAGTGATTAAAGCCCCCGGAAGGTATGGAGGTGACAGACAGACTCAGCGGAGTAACCCAAGTAACCTTTCAGCATGACATCTTTTCCTATTGTCATTGCTTTGGCCCACTAATTTCAGCCATGCAGTCTACATTTATGTTTTCATCTTCGTCTAAATTTCTCTCATGGTTTTTTCCTTCTGTATATGAACAATTCATTTCTTGCCAAATGTGCTTCAGGGGCACTCAGACAAAAGGTTATGGAGATCATTTTTCCAATGAGGAGGGCCCCATGTTGGCATGAGGGCATGGGCCTCTGCTGCAAAAGCTGTTGAGTGAGGTGTGGATGTTGAGGAATGGAGGCAGAGCAGGTCACATGCCTTATCCAGACTATTTAACATGGCTGGTTATGCCAACTGCAAGAGACCAGGCCCCCGTGAGACCTTCAGAAGCGGAAATGTGTGCTGGGTACTATAAAGAATGCACTAATCTGCTGTTTATTAACTGTGGGGTAATGTGAGAATGGCAATTTAATGGAGATTTAAGTGTGACACAGCCACTCCATATGCACATTCTCATGACATTGCAGCCTGTCTTGGTGCAGCATGCGGGCCTTGCTAAATGTGTGAAAGACTGTGGGTAGTGTGTGGACCGTCAAGCATGCCAATCAGGAGCCCAGCCTGTGACACTGAGCTGTTTAACAAGGATTTTGTGTCCCCAATATTGAGGTGTCTTTGAAGAAAGTGTAAGTCTTCATCATATCTTTTCAGTAGGAAAAAGAAACACAAGAAGCAAGAGCTCAGGGAGTAGCCAGCACCAGCTCATGTCATTCAAAAGTACTGGGTTTTGAATTTGGGGCTAGGGAAACAAGATGTTCACTTAAAAACTCACAGAGTCTTGTTTCAGATGCTTGAATCTAGTCCTCTGTGGTTTCTGTGATCCTACTGAGAGATACCTCATACCACATTTGTCCCTAACCTTTCTGTGTGCCTAGCCTGATGTGTCATTGTGTTATGGTTTTGCTCATGTCACTTGATGTGTATCAGTATCTGTCTGTGTACAGAAAGCGATCTCCAGACCAGCCCTGTTGGAGTGTACTTGAGAACCACTGCCACATGCTCAGATATCACTACCAAAGCTATTCAGAGAGGCAATTAAAATCTGTTTAGCTGCCTATGTGCATGAACGCACTCACCCTTTCCAGGCAGTCTAAGGAGTCGGGGAAGTCAGATAGTATCATTGCACAGCAGTCTTGGTGGTAAATGTTACATTGGTAAGTGCCAGATTTTGGATTAAAGATACAGGCTAATGATTTTACAACTGATAAAATGCTGTCATGATCAAGGCAGTCTTCAATTTCATTTCATGCCTATGTGTGTTTTCAAAAGTAGAAATGTGCAATTCAAGTTCGGGGGCGGGGGGGTACTCACTCAAAAGACATTGGTAAATGTTCACAATCTGTTCTAATTTTCTATTCAAGGCAAAAATTTAGCTTACTTTAAGTCATCGCAGGACTTAAGCTGAAGAACTTTGCCTTATTTCATTATGTTAAAATAAATATACATTCAATACAAGGTAAAGGACATTATTTTTCTACTAAATTAGTCTTTCTGATTAAAGCACATTTTGGAATGATTGGAATCATGTCTTAAAATACAGAAGCATCTCAAACCTAAAGCCTGAAAGAATACAGTTTGTGCCATAGCTACAACAGATTGCTGTAGCAGGTAGTGCACTTGGTAAACTATCAAAATCAACCTCAGTCATAGATGTCACTGAGATTGTTTATGTGAAAAAAGGATTCTTAGGTAAAAATGTTTTCTGTTAGAATGCCCATAGATAATTTTATTTAAATCAATAATGAACTCTTCCAAATCAATTAAAGATGGAAACTCCTTTTGCATCTTTAACTCATATAACTTGCCGTAGGAACTTTTTTCTCTCTGTCTGAGACAAATTAGTCAAATAAAGGGGAGAACGTTTGAGTAATAACTTTCCTTTCAATGACAACATATGTAGTTTGAAGTTACAGTTTAGGCACAAATGCCATGGCATGTAAAAACTAACTTTAGACAGATCTGTGGAGTTTTACACGAAACATTGTGTTGGAAATTATAGAGTTCCAATAGCTATACTACTACAGTGCAGTAAGATCAAATATGAGCTTTACATCTGTTCATTATTTTTGTCTTCAGTGGACATCAAGTTATGCACTGATACCCTAATTTGATATCTAACATTGTGTCATTATTCTACCTTCATTCGGCTGCTTCTTTGACTGCCTTGTTATAACTTTATTCTTTTATACATATTTCAATTCCATTAATGAAAATCTATGTTGTGTGCTACCAGGCTGAACACAAGTGCAAAGGACAAGTTGTAAAAAAATAATAAACTTTATAATGTTCACAAAGTTTATCAAATCTTAAAGAACAAGTCATTGCGCATTAAATTAGGAAATAGCTTTACTACCAGAGAAACCCATGTGGCTTACTGTGAATTCAGTAGTTTATCAACATGAGTTATTTGAGTCCATAACATGTTATAGGCCTTTTTGATTCTGACACTGGCTGTGATGGCAAGTTCTTTCTCTCCTCAACAGAGAGGCCGATGTTTCTGTGTTATCAAACCCAACAATAAGCTCTTTAAGTTGCTCGTATAAATCACTTTATGGAAAATGGAGGTGTGCTTTATTCCCCATCAATGGACTCACCCTCATTTGTGAACTAATGTTATTTCGATAGTTTACCAATTGCAGCTAATAACACATCTGATAAGATAAGCTGTGATGGACTCTCTCTCTTTTTCCTCTCTCTCTTTCGCTCTCTTGAAGTTTCTGATTTTGCAGAAGCCCTCCTAGTTGTATCAATACTTCTTTGTAAGAAGTCTGTTCAAGTCAACACACCTGAGCCCTTCAGAAGCAAACACACTCATTTCGAGGTCACGGTGTATGCCTTAGCCTCTGTGTGTGTCTGTGTTTGAGTGAGGAAGGGAGCATCACTGAACAACAGACCCGGCTTTGTATCTGCTATACTTGACGCACTAATAATGGCCTTCTCAACAAGCTTGCTTGACAGCTGGGTGGGACTTTGAAGAATTCATAATGAAGCGATGCCACAGATTAGTGCAGGAGTTGCTGCCTTTGAAGAAACAGCTCAGGTTATGGGGTTCTAATTAGGACTGGCCTGTTTCATTATTCGGTGATCCTAAGACAGCAGCATCGTATGTGCAGATCAGTGTGAATGCTAATCATGCATGGACAATAGGGTGCATGTTATATAATTTTTGTCAAGTGCGTGTGTTTGTGGATGCAGTTTTTAATTTGAACTCGCTCTAAGTTTGGCCCACTTTGCAAGATTCAAGATAACATGGAATTATGATACCATATGTATATATTAATGTGCCACTAAAGAAATTGTGTAAATGCATGTAAAAATACACACATTTCTCTCTCATTCCTCAGTCAACACTGCTGCAAAACAATGGTGGAATGTTCCAGCCTGTTACCATTCCTGAGTGGCTATCTGATGAAGGAGAGCTAGGAATAATCCCGGCTGTGCTTATCGGTGGCAGGGATCCCATTTCCATATTCAGGCCTAGATAGTTGATAAGAGCAGCCCCTGATAAATGTGTACTGATGGAGTGATACCTGTGGTTCGAAGTTGAAGAAAGCCTTGTGAATGGCTGAAGTGGCGAGGTGATGAAGAAGTCCGGGGGTGGAGGCTGGACAGTAGCTTTCAGCAGGGGTGATAAAAGCATGAAGGAGAGTTCTGTGATTAATGTTCCTGAGTGGCTGGGGGTCACAAGCAGGTCCTCACCAGTGACTGCTCTTAAGAGAGGTCACCCCCATGACCATCCGTCACTGGGACAAAACATTACAAACCTCATTTGAGTGCAAATGCACACATTTGTGTGCAATGTTTGAATAAATTAAAAACAAAATGCAAACATACCTAGATAAAGTATGATTATTCCCTCATTTAAATACATGTAATGTTCATCCAATATGAAAAAATTGACATTTTTCTCAGGTAAAGCTTTAATCTAAACCAGGTGGGTGGCACAAGATCTCAAACCACTTTCGGACGTATGGCCTCCATTTATCACCAGTCCCTTTGGCCAGGCAGTCAAACACAAATGCATTATTAATTGCACCCTGTTTGGCTGTGTCCATTGTTTCTTTATCAGCATGTCAGCAATTTATGATGTAATTCGTCATGTATAGTTTCAAGAAATGCTTAAACTCATTGTGGTTCAGTGACGTGATAAAACACCTGTTAAATAATCACATCATGTCTATCAGTTTGGAGTGACCTCAATTAAAAATGTATTCTGTGTCATGTGAGCTTCAATAAAGCTATCAATTTGCAATGCATATTGTTTTTAAATAAGATTATTAGAACAATCAATATGGGGGTCATAGGAAATCAGCTATTTCTCATGTTCTGTGCATACTGAAGAAACGCTGAATGTATTCCAAGTCTGAGTGGAGACTGAATGAGAGAGTAGTTATTTTTTTAAGTGGCAAATATAGACAAAGTGCAAGAAAAATAGTTAGTAATTTGTATATACAGTATATATACAGTACAGACCAAAAGTTTGGACACAACTGTGTGTCCAAACTTTTGGTCTGTACTCAATACAGACCAAAGGTTTGGACACACCTTCTCATTGAATTCAATGAGAAAGTGTGTCCAAACTTTTGGTCTGAACTGAGTACTGAATATATATATATATATATATATATATATATATATATATAGTTAGTTAGTTATATATATATATATATATATATATATATATATATATATATATATATATATATATATATATATATATAAAACTAAAAGAAACAAACTTTTGACCAAATATACTAGGGACTGTTTTAAATGCCTTAATCCTGTTTCAACTCTTTTCCCACTTATCTGCTTCCAGGCGACAAACTTCTCCACAGAATGAATAAGCAGAGGAGCCAGGGTTTTTTTCTGTTGTGTGTTTGCCGATGCTGTTTGTTGTCTCCACAGGAACTGTTACAAAGGGACCTTGTCCCTTGAGTAGACTTTCACCAGAGGGAACCCTTAAAAGCACATATTAAAAACACACTGTCTGTCTGCCTCCCTTCTCCACACATCCCAGGGCCCCCCTTCCACACTGTAAACAGCTGGCCTCACTGATATTTTATTAATGATCTTCTTTAATTAGTTTAATTAAGTGGAATCACTTCTCTGTGCATATTTTCACTCTACTTCATAAAAAAGAATCGGAAATCTCCTTTGAAGTATTTCATTTTAACAGAAATAACTAATTAAATGGATCCCTATTTTTCAAAGAAGCCATGGCCAAAGTAGGGGTAAAGCTATACAACAACAGCATTAAACTGTTCCACATAACAAAAGCAGATTGTAAGAATGTATGAGTAGCTGTATGAATGAGTCATAGTCAGAGAGCAGGTTTCCTTTGTTTGCTTTTTGTTGCCAATCAGTCTTTGTTTGTTGATGAAAACAGGGTGGTGGTGTGAGCAAAGTAGGAGCTTACACACAATGTATCATGTTTAATTTCATTGGGTCAGTCTTAGACAAAAACCTAAAAAGAAAGCTTTCGTCTCATCTCCAGATTGATGACTTGTCCTGTCTTGATTTGTCCATGGACCTTTACAAATTAAATTTAATAGATAACGTTTACTCCTTTAGTCAGTTCCTGAATATTGTGTTCATTAATCCATCATTAAAGGAGTCTCTGGCAACAGCTCATTGAACACCCAAAGGCCTCTGGGCATAGGAGTGCCATGTTTCACTGTGACCCACATGCCAAGATGGCAGCTCCACCTGGGACGTTTCACAGTGTTTGCACTGTAACCTAGTAAGAGCAGATCAGTGCTTTAACACAGGGCTTTATTTAGACAGCACAATGGTTAGTCAGCAGCAACATTATCTGGCCTAATACATCTTATCATGCAAGCGCTCTGTCAACAGTGTTACTGGAAGAGGACAACACTAATGCTCAGGCACATTAGCATCCCTCAACAGCTTCCAAGATGGCCGCCAGGATAGACGTGGGGGGGAAGTGCAGCTTGTCAGACACTGATGTTCCACCATGATGACAACAGCAGTAAATGAGGTTTCAGAGACCTCATCTAAGACAAAATCAATATGCTGCCTCCTCTGCTCTGCAGAGAAGGTTTCTGCATTATCTGCTTTGAGTAACACATGGGGAGTACAGAGGATGAACGGGCCAAGATGCAGCTATTTTGGGGGAACTGTGGGATGTCTGCCTCCAAAACCCATGATATCAACATGCACAAAGAAATGATAGATATATGTGTATCCAGCCCACCTGGTCTGTGGTATCACTCCTCAGTCCAGACTGCTTTAAAAGTCAATTACCAGGCTAAATGACTTGAAGAATAACTTGCAAGAATGATGTTTCACACAGTTTATCGATGACAATAGCATTACGGCTGATTAGCAGAACCAAATGTGCTCTTTTTGTAATGCAACACACAGAATGGTAACTGGATCGCCGTGTTGGCTCCAGCAGTCCCAGGACGAGCTTTGCTGGCAGCTAGACTGGAAACATCCCAGAAAGCCTCTGCCTTAAGAACAGCTAATGTTTCAGCTGGGGCAGAAGAACTCAGAATAATACTGTTGGATCACTAAATAGTTGACTTAGAGGTCAGCAGTTTTTATGCAGCTCACAGACTTGACTGGAAATACAGATTTTCTATTTATAATGATAAAAAGTAATTTTTTTGGACTAGCAATCTGCATAGAGTATTCTCACATTGAAATTAGATTTGCAAGGTTTTCTGTCACTGCCCTAAGAAAAAAAATTTGAAGGGGCTTGTATTTGCTAAGGTTAAGGAGGAGCTAATATACTCTCATATACTGATAAGATCATAAAACTCCCAAGTAGTCCAATTTCAGGTGCACATTTTCAGCTGGAAGATTTCTCTTATAATTTACCCTACTCTAGATTTACATAAAATAAGTGTCACTAGTATTACTAGAAGTTCAGTTTTGATCTTTGCTGACCAGAACCTTTTTTTTCCACATGTATGCTTTGCCCACTACATGATTTGTGGCAATATGCAAACAGGACCTTTTCCAACTTACTGTTCCTAATGTCTTTCTTTTTGCCAGTCTTCTATTAAGTGCAGATGTGTGGAATGCAGAGTTGGGCTGTCAACAGATTATCCAAACTGACCTGTGGGTGCTGCACTATACCTCGTCTAGACACTGTATGCCATGGCTTCTTCTCTGTTTTTCACCATTCTTTGAAAGTCTATTCTTTGAGATACAGGAGAGCAGTGTAAAAATTAGAGAACTGGGGTGATTCTCACCAAAACTGAGGTCTAGAGATGCAAAATGACAATTTATGAATATGTTTAATTGGTGGGAATATTTTCACAAACCATTGTATTGAAACAATATAAGATTCTGAAAAGGGTAGAACAACAGACTCTGCTCGTGTGTATGTAAACTGAACGCTAGAAATTTGAATAGGTTGTAGGCAGGAAACACTCTTGGTATCAGACACCCCGCCTGCTGACATCAGAGGTGCTTCAGGGCATGCCTCAGCCTCTGCCCTGTTAGCATCCCACTCTGTAACACAACTATAAGGATGAACTCCCACTCAGATATATGTTTCAAGCACTGGGCCTGAAATTCCCCCAAAACAGTTTTAGTAAACATTAGAAACTACTCTTTTGATGAGTTAAAGGAGTTTCAGTTCCCATTCCCTTGATTTTGCAAAACTCTATCCGTATTCTCTCAATTGCACAAAATCTCTTTACTCCTCTATCTCTCTATTATGACTTAGTAACAAAAAGTAGAAGCAGGCCAAAGACAAGACCACCGGAACTCTTCAAACGGCTTAAAATTCATAACATTGTGTTTAATGTGAACACATTATGAACCCTAATAATTAATGAATAAATAAGCACAGATGTGAAAAGTATTATCAATAATTATATGAATAATAGACATGAATTATGCATGATAGTTGCCCTGCGGCAGAATCTGGCATTACTGCTTTCACTGAAGCTGTGGACATTAAATACAGACTTATGAAATGTTCACAATACTACAATAGACCTACATTGGTTAACCCTTATTTTTACACCCATGTTAAAGCACACAATTTCACTTTTTCAAGTGATCGAGCGGATAATGTTTCTTGGCATCTCTTACAATGGTCTGTAAAACAGAACTGGGAGTGAGCCATGAAAACCAGGCTAGCGGCACAGAGAGGAATCTGGGTATTAGCATTCTACCCGCACCCTGACTTTATCGGAGCTAATAAGGGAGGCCTGCACTGGGGTCTTTCATCTAGATTAGGGCTCTTATCACATGCCACCTGCATGGAGCAACCTGCCATTCATATGCAGATTTGGCCAAAGCAAGACTTTGGCTTTTCCTAACTCTGTCACTTCCAATTGCACAGTAGACTTCCACTGGAAAAGATAACACTGTTGTTGTTCTTTTATAAGATGTTTACCATCATGTCTCATTTCTTGAAACTCAGCAGTAAAGCATAGCTTAACTGATAAATGATCTGGAATTATTTTATTCAGATTATCAGTAGTTGGGTGTTAAATAAGCACAGGAAATTACTATTAAAAAATGAATTAGTTATAGTAAAAAATAGTAAAGAAAATACAACTCAACCATCATCCAAAACACTGACAGGAAGTAATATGTTGATGTAGATCTGAATATGAAGTGCAGTACAGTATTTCATGCATCACTATTGTATCATCCAAGGAACTCAAAAACGATTTTAGGTTTTTTAGATTACCAGTGTGACAAACATCTCACCAGCTTTCTCTCAGTACCTGGAAAAAAATGTTGTGACTGTGACAGGTTTTAAATGCTGCTACCAGTGTAAATAAAGACACAATGGAGAGCATAATGATTGATCTCTCCCATCGGGATGAGTTAGCCAATCAGTGTTTGTGAAAGCCAACATGTCAGTGGACCTAAATTGTATATATGATCATGTATTCCTGTGTTTGCTTCATATCTGAAGCTACCATTTGTTGATCTTGATGATATTAACCAAACCAAAGCTTGTACATATGTTGGTTGGAACAAAATTTAAGTTGTCTTGAGTTTGCCTGCCCCAATGTGCAGTGCAGCTATGATGATAGGCATATGCAACCAATGTATGTTGACATGTTAAATATTTGAGACATCCTCACTGGACAGAGGGCGATCAAACTGGTTGTCAGTGGTGAGCTGGTGGATGGATCGTGTGAGGGGGCAAATTATCTCCCAGAGACAGTGAGAAATGGGGGAGTGGAACGTCCTACGACACATTAATGAATAACGGGGGGCTTTTCGTTTTCAATTTTTTGCCCAGTTCTACCAGTCATTTACAAAGCCCTCCCAGGTTTGTGCAATCTCTCAGTGTCAACATCTTTCTGTAAGGCAGATTCAATTAAGATTACGCCAGTTGAGGAAAGAGAGAGTGACAGGGGTCAGTTTGATTTTACTGATTGCCTTTTTGCCCTTTGTTTTTGCAGTGCAGGTTATGGCTTCATCTGCCACTTGTACAGAAAATCTAGGTAAAATGTTGACGCCTGAGCAGCTGTGTGCAAGGAACAGACATTTGAGGTGTACCTATTTGAAGCTATGAGTAAATATATTGCTTGTATGATTATTTTCTACTTTGTCTGTGAGTTCTGTGTTCCTCTTTGAACTGGTTTATCTTACCAACAGGGAATGCTCATATTTATTATTCCTGTAAGTTAGCATAATGTGTGTGATAGCAAACTTGTATTTCTGGCTCCTTTCTCCTGTTAGATACCATATCTTCCAAGACATGTGTTTGCTGCTTTCAACTATGTAAGAACACCCGCTGAAATGCATCTGATTTTCCCAAAAGTCTTTGATGCCTGAGCCACTCCACTCCATCACAGTTTATTAGTCATCTTACCAGCACAATGATAGTAAATTCTTGACTAATTAAGTAGCACTTTGTGACAAAATATAGATGATCTAGTTCAAAAGGCTCACCATGGAGTCAGAAAATAACCTTTATAGCCTCTAATAGACCCCATAGGCCTAGCACTAACACAATATGTTGACCTCTGCACATTGGGTCATCCTTCTCTGCCTGGGTTAACATTACACCCCGATTTTACCCCACAGCTGCACATCGTTACAATGCCCCATAAAAAAAAAACATCGGCAGCCAAATGAGGGGTGTAAGCCACTATTAAAGAGGTGAAGAGGATGATTGTTTGGGGCGAATGGAGAAGTGGGTAAAGAATTGAAGTGGGGGAGGTGGGATGGGTGAGAGGTGGAGAATGAAAACAGAAGCGTTAAGTCATTAGGGTCCATTGTTGTGCTCAAACGGCTGCCACACAAGCTCTCTGTGAATGGGAAATGGAGCTTAATGACCTGAAAAGGGACTTCAAAAGCCACAACAATGGATGCGAAGGGGTGGCCCCACTCAAATGTCACTCTGCCACTTATTGCTTAGTTGGAGAATGGGTGGGTTGTTTAGATTAGAAATGCGATGAAAGTAAAAACTAACCTGGTGTTTTCTCTGGAAATAGCCATTCTACAATATTGACTGAGGTTCTCCTTCCAGTTTGTAGTTCTGTGAACATCTGGAAACACTCATATCTATCTGAAAACTTTACATTTCTCTCTTGTGTTATTAGAATAATTTATTTTTGTACCTGCATCTATTGACAATTAATATTAATAAGGCCTCCACAACTTTATGCCTGACCTGGAGTTCAATGGTCTTCATAATGATGTTTGTAACAAACCATCTGAAGGCAGTTGGTCACACAGGATTAAATTCAGAGGTATAAAATTAAAATAAAAGAGGTTAAATAAAAATGCAAGCTGCAATTGTCAGATTTGATTTGTAATATTTTTCAAGTATGTAGAAATTAATTCTGCAACTTTGTGTTTATCACACAGAGTCCCAAAATATATCAAAGAATGTGGTTGTAGTGCCCACTAAAAGATTTGAATGGGCTATAAATACTGTAAAGGCGTATTATGCATCATCTTGGGAGCAAAACTTCTTCTGTAAAAGTGGCCTCTTTAACGGTTATAAGTACCCTGGTGTCCCTATGGATCCATTAACAGTTAAAGAGTTGAACACAAACTCAGTAGATATTACAATATTTGCCGATATTGGTGAACACTTACATGTCAGTGAAATATGTATAATAGTACATACCTCAAAATTCTGTGTGATGATATCAAGTTTAGAGTTCCCACTAGATTAAACTTTAAACTACTATTTATAATGAACCAAATTTTTATCATTTGATGTAGTGCTTAGAGAAGGAACATGTCTGTCTCTTTAGAGCACTATTTGAGTTTAACAAATTCCTAGCTTTACATAGCAAAGATTAAGCACACATCCACACACCTGTGCACTTCACTGCAGAGCTGGAAATACTTCTAAAAAAGATGAATTTAATATGACATGTGTGAAAGGTGGATATGTGAGCAACAACAAGCCCATAAGTTTGTTCAGTTGTTATGCCTTGGGCTTCCTATCAAGTTTTTGACTCATTTGCTGCCCCGAATTCACTATTGCCTGCAACAAGCCGACGGTATCATAGGATTTGTTTTGTATTTTTGTGTCATAGGACTTTTTTTGTATTCGTGGCTGGTTTTATTTTCATATTGGTGTTTACTTCTTGTCTTTAAGGGAAGTTGCAAGTTGTATCTGCATTTGCCGTGACACACAGAGTCTTTGATCTGACACAGATGCCATTTAATGAGTATATCTGGAATTGCAGTGAGTTTACTTGTATTTGCCTGCAGCATCATGTTTGACAGAACTAAGAGAACGTGCCAGATGCAATTTTTGTTAGGAGTACAGAACTAGCCTGAGTTCTGTGATTTATCTTGGCCTAACCAAGCTGTTGCAAATTCACAAAAGACTACACTAGTAGTAAAGAAAGTAGAACTTAGTCTGGTGTCTGGTTTTCTTATAATTTATGCATACGCAGGCACAGTGCCATAAAATTCATAATAAATATTGATGTTTTTTGTTTGTGTTTTAAACTTCTATAAGAAACTGTTTTGCTTTGTTTGATGTTCATATGTTCATAAGTTTGTAGTGCTTTACAAGTAAAAAAAATTCCAAACGCGCAATCAAACATGCACTTATTTACAGATGCACAAGTTACTTTGCATAAACTTGTAGCTTAAAAGTGTACGAAATTAAAACTAATCATGAATTCATTTCCAACAGTCTACCTTATACATTAATCCATTTAACTTTTTTGTTATAGATGATGTATATGTTGTTTCAAATTGAGACTAAAGAAATAAACAGTGGCTAAATTGTTTGTAGAAGGATTTATCGAAATTGCTTTATTTTCAAAAAATTCCTAGTGTATAGGAGTTTTGAGTGTGAGTGTGAAAAAAAAAGAAAATTGAAAGAGGGACTATGGAGAGAATTTGCTTTGTTTCTCTGTTCTGCAGCTCCTTGGCTTGACTTGCTGATCTGTTTAGCTGGCAAGCTTAGAGACCTCAGCTCACAGATGCTATGAGGTGTTTCAAAGAGCCCATTTGATGTGAACAAAGCAAACCAGTAAGACAGCAATGGGAATAATCAAACATTATGGGGCTTTTATACATGCCCTGTGCAAGTTCATTACGGATACTTGATGTTGGCTTTAGGCTGGTAACCAAGGATGCACAGTAGGTTGCTGAGGAAAACTACCCTGAATGCAGAGGCTCCACCCTACTGATGAGATTTATCATAAATTTAATTTCCCAAAACCAAGCTGCAGCCAATCCCTCCTTGAGATTTGGCATTGATTGGATAGACTTTGCTCCTCCCTTCCCCTGACTGATGCTGCTTGTATTAAGAAAAGGCCTCAACACTAATTACACCCTCCCAGTCTAATAGAGGCATCCTGTTAAACAAACAATTGATCCCCACTTAACACATGTACCCACGTTAGTAAAACACTATTTGCCAATTTGCCAAAGGCAACACAGACAGAGAGAGGGAGAGAAAGAGGCACAGCAGAGAGCCACTGGGAGCTTCTGCTACAGGAGAAGGAAGAACATTGGCACAAAGGGGTGGGATGAGGAGGCAAACTAAAAAGATGAAGAAAGCCTGTCCATTGCTCTATTTTCTTTTTGCCTGTGTCTCAGAGATGCTCATTACAGACTTCATGGTTGCCAGTTTCATTGTTTTAAAACTTCAATGCCCTACAAAGACATAATATTACAAATGTGACATCCCTCAAATAAACCTTTTGGCAACATTTACATTATGAAAAATCATTAAAAGATGGACCTATGAGATATTCAACTGTTGCAACCCAGCTAACTTTTATATGAGTCAGATTTGGAAAATGGGGAGAAAAAACAAGCTCTAAAGGGAATGTTGCAGTAAAGTAGCATTATGTTCCATGATAAATCTCTATGTAAGCTTGATGCTGGACACTTCTAGGAAAAAGTTGGACATATATGGGTCCTATATGTGTAGTACAATTTAAACAGATTTTCTTTGCATCCATTTAAGCCCTTCATGTGCCCAACTAGTCACTTGTATTTAGTTAACCAATGTGGATGCAGTACAAGAAATCCATTGTGAGCTCAGGGACATAGAGAACCCATCAGACCTAAACTAAATCCATTTGAGGTCTACATACATGTGGGGTTGGCAACTCCACCCTCAAACACAGATATCAATTGGTGAAATCAAAAAATGAAAATGGGTTTATCCCTGTCCCATTACTTTTAAAAATGTCCCAAGTGTACATCCTTCTTTCTGTGACAATTACATATTCAGATAACAAATGTTGGCATAATGACATTCACCAAAAATGATACTGGAGATGAGTTAATTTGGGCAATTCCCTGATCAGCCATGAGGTCCTTCCATCAGTCTACATTCATCTACAACATTAAAAGGGTGGTGGTAGTTTCCATTACTTTCATTCCTGTGTCAGATTTACATCAAACGATCACCACACTGTTAATACAGTGGTAGATTTTGCATAGTTTTCTGGACAGCGGGATGTTAGCTGCCACCCTGTTGAGCACACCTAACTTTGTTGTTTCAAACACCACTTTTCTCACTGGTTTCCATGATAAAATGTGTTCCTGGTCTGCTGCACAGTGATGGCAAACGTCTCAGGGAATTACAGTACACTTGATTGTAGATGGTCCAAGTGGTACATCAGATGCTGTCAGGTGTACAGCATTAACTGCATTCCATCATAAATGCTTTTCAGCTGGATCTAGATGTAAGACAGTAGGTCTGAGCAAATCACATATGTTACTACCTAGCAGTGTGTTTGCTTTGACGGCGTGTGTGAGAGTGCGTGTGGGTGCGCATGTTGAAATCAGGGGCAGTGCAGAGTTAAAGCGAGGCTAACAGATTGTGTCGTTTGCCTTTTTGAACTGCCCAGAACGTTTGGATAACAGGAGGGGAACAACGAAAGGTGTTAATGGCTTTATGGAGGCCCCATGCTGACAGATAGGCCATTATCTTCCTGACTCGCTGCAGAATGGATAACAGGCCAGATCAGTTGCTCTCTTTATATCTCAGATTAAAGATATAAATGCTGGCTTAACATATCTTCTTTGCTATGAAGCAGTTTACAATCAACAATACATAAGTGAAGCTAACTAATTTATTTTTTGAAATCATTTACTTTTTTCATTACCTTAATGAGGATCTCTTTTTCCTTTTTTTTATCTTTTCCATCACCTTTTTACAAGTTTATGTGGGAGAAAATGCTTGTTCATGCTACCTAAATTTTTTTAAATTGTTTTACTACAGTGTAAAAAGTTATAATTAAGGTTTGATTATTTGATAGTGCGTGGATGTATATGTGCATGAGAAAGAGGTAGGGCACGGCTGTAAACTTATCAGTTGGTGATGACTTTCCACACAGCTCTAAGACAACTTAAGCCCTCTCTAATTACTGCACATCTGTTGCAGCAGAAAGGTATTCTTGTCATGTGGTTTAACAAATACTTTCACATTCAGAGGAGCACATACCTAATGAGCCTCGCAGCCCAGGGCAACTCACGTCGCCCCACTCAGATCAAAAATCTTAACCTGCACACATGCACAGACGCACACACCTGTGGGTTAAAGAAAAGGAAAGATGTTGGTATGCGCAAAGCCAACAAAGACAATTCACAGTAATAGAAGCAGGCTCTCTCACTTACACACATAGAGGCACAAGCACATACAAACACTACAACAACCTGTTTTTTCAAAAAGCAACAAGAACAAATGAGTCAAATGAAAGGAGCCAAACTAAGAGTTGGGACGTGTTTACACTCTCTGACAACATTCTGAGGGTGTTATCAAGGTGGAAATCAAACAGCCCGTCTGCTCTAATTATTGCCTGCCCTAAATAAAGAGAAGTTGTCTTTGCAACCTGGGGGATGAAATAGGTTGAAGAAAATAACATCAAGAAGAAGATGAAGAATACACCCACGATGATATCTGGCAGTCAGTGTAAATGTGCTAAGGTTGGGCTATAATAACTTGGTAAGCTGGCTGTTATGATTGTTGGGGAGACGGGAGATAAAGTGCTTTTCTTGGGCTGCCAGAGTCACACAGAACAGGTGTTAGTAACACGAGCTGCAGTCCCCATTGGTCAATACCAATGCTGCTACACTGGCGTGGCAAGGTCAGTTAAGAGTCACTTGCTGCATGATAAATTATCTTTCTAGATGTAAGCTGTCAGTGTTCTTTCTTCCTGTTGAGAGAATGTCACAAAAGGTATCACTCAAGGATTTGTATTAGTTTCACACTTTTAATACTAATAATATGGGTCAGAATGTTAATGATGTTTCTTTTCAGCTCTGTGTTGTTTATTGTCATCCAAACTATATGTACTTGATCATCTCTTAGCTACATATGCCAATATCATATCACATTTCTTCTTCCTCACGTAACACTGAAAAGTTATAGACATCCTGATATTTTTGTTGTAGCCACCTTCTTACCTCACATTAACAATATTTTCTGTGTATGCACAATCCTGTTAAACTTTTCTATATGATTGACACCGTTTTTCTTAATGACATCCATGACGTGATGAAAATGTCTCACTCACTTTTACAGTATAAACCTCTTTAGTTGCATGGGCTTTGTTATCCACATGTAGACTAATGGCACATGTAGACTTTTGCAGTTTTATACATTTCCTTTACAAATTAATAATTGGTTAATAGCTACACTATCTAGTCCTTGATATACTGAGCCACAATAAATAGCCCCTCTGGTCATAGACTTTTATTATCATTAGTGTTTCTTCAGGTATGTAAAAAACTTTGGAAAAATGGCTTCTGTTTTTAGTTATTTCCTTCTTCTTGCCATGTGTGTTTATGTCAGGTCTCTCCTGAGAATTCATAAGATTAAGCTGTAAAAATAAGTGTAAAATAGAAAAGTAAAAATGCCTTCTAAGAAAATCAAAGGGACAGCTGCACATAGGCCTAAAATAACATAATGAGACATAATTTTCACTAAAACAACATATCACATCTGAAAAAAGAACTTTTCCTCACAAACCTTTGGTTTTAAGGAGAAAAAAATACTAAAGAATAGTCTTAAATTGCTTCACTGCAGTGTTTATCTAATGGCTTTAGTCAATCGTGGCTGCTGGGTTTTCAGAGTTTAGCATGACATGGGTTTAGCATATGGTTCATTGCAATGCTGAGGCTTAACTCTGGCTTGTGGTTTCTGACTGTGAACTCCCTTGGCTTAGGCTCCATTTTCTGGGGAGACATTCCAAGTGTCATTATGAAGGAGAAAGCCAAAAAAGAAAAGTCATACATACCACCTCCTCAACACATGTGTCGTCTCACACACCGACGTACATAACCATGCACACGCAGGCACACATCCTCGCTCATGAGCACACACATGTTTCCTGTCTGCATCTGCCTCGACGCCATGTGTCTTCCGTGCAGCAAGTCCTCCTACAGCCAATTGCTGCACTAATATGGCTGCACCCCCTAAAGATACAATATAAGCTTATTGGCAAGCCACTCTATTAGTGACAAAAGGTCACACTGTGAAAATATTAAACTTATGAAGGACCCACACTCTCATCAAACCCAAATATGCGGAGAAAGCACAAAAAAAGGTGTTGTGTCCTCTGTGTATGATTATATCTTCTTCCTTCATCCTTCGAGCAGTGACCCAAGGGCCACTATTTTATTGGTCTCAGATGCTGGCTGCCTCACAATGTACAAAAGAGCCTGTTATTCCACACCGGTATTAAAGCTGGCCTTCACATGCAGCATTATCCACAAGACAAGCATACACACAGCACACACACACACAACCAAACTGTTCACAGAAAGATGAGTGTTTTTGGCGAGTGGGTTATTGGTAGCAGAGCATGGTCTGGTTACAGTGAGAGATGCAGTCTCTTTATCCTGTCAAAGGTTATGACAGGCTGACAGAGAAGCTGCTACATCCACCAGTGTTTAAAACTTTTAAAGTTCCCATGAATAAGTGTCTGAGCACAGCTCACAGTGAAGTTGCACACTGAATGTGTTAGCAAAGCATCAATGACCAGCTGATGGATTTGGCGAGGATATGAGGGCGCTGATGCTTGTATCTAAGCTGCATGTAAATCTGCACGTATGATTTCATACCCTGGTGTGTATATTTACCGATCATTTCAAACGTTTCCATACATCCTGAAATTTTCCACATTTTCACATTCTATCCACAAAGCTACAAGATTTAAAAAATTATATTTAGAGACTTAGCAGGGGCTGAATACTAACTGCTGGCCACACTATTTTATGTGTTAAAAATGTAAACAATTTAGCCTTTTTTCCACTTTACAATTGTACTACATTTTGATATTCTTTCAAACAAAATTGAAAACATTGAGGTTTATGGTTGTAGCATGGCAAAATATGGAAACATTCAATAGGTGAATACTTTTCATACCAAATCAGTGCTTCTCTTAGTGTCTGACCCCATTATGTGTCATGTTTGTAACTGTATGTGCATACTGCATGTCCTTTAATGTTGTAGCCTAAGCAAAAATGTGAGTTTGTTTGTGTGTATGTGGAGTTGAAGCCTTCAAATACTTCCAAAAGCTTGATTTCCCCAGGGAAATGACAGAGGTCATCTCATCGGCGAGGGATGAAAACAACATTTGCATCCGATTGGTCACACCCACGACATTAAAGTTTTAGCCAGACAAAAACATGTCAAAGAAATTTACATCGCTGTGCTGACAGCCCTACACACTCATGGACACAGACCATTGCCACTTCCAATTACTAAGGCTACTTTTATTGTGTGTGAACTCCATATTCTCCATTACCAATAAAAACATAACAGGGAGGGTATTTTTTTTTCTTTGTCATAGACATTATCACCCTTTCCATTCGCTGAGTATGTATCAAACTGCCAATCAGAATTAGGGAGTAGGCCAGCAGACATGAGACGATTCGCCTGGCTCAGCCAACGTGCATGGATTTAAATAATAAAAGAGAGATTTCTCTCAAGGCCCTCAGCCCCGTGCCAATAAGAGAGCAGGGAAAATGGAAAAATGGCTGTGTGCAATGAGAAATAACTGCAAATTGAGGGTATAATGAACACGTTTAATATTTCATTTCTCTGGATGGAAATGTCTATACTGGGTATCCCTTTTTATTTTGCTCACCATTTGGTGGAATTAGGCTCTATTTGGACTGGGAAAACATTAAAGAAATTCAACCAGCTGCTGGGGCTGAAAGACAGGACAAGAAAAATGGAATGCCTGGCCATATAAAGACAGTAATCATTTACAATTACACAACACACAATCCCTTCTTCGTGAGCCATCCCACAATCTTAGCTATAGCAGATCAGGAGCTCATGTGAGTGTTGGCTTCGGTGTAAAAGACTTCCCCCTTCATTTTGATTTTTGGAAAATGCAAAGATATTGCACAGTAATCACCAAGTCATTTAAAAAGAAAAAAACACCAAATTGCTCTTAAAGCATGAGTCTAGGTCTTGTAGTTTTACTTTCAATGTTGTTGGCAGATGTTTAGCCTGGAAATACAGTACATTATCACCACATTTCTCATATTAGACATGCCACATATAATATGTGAAGCCTATAGGAGGAACCATCCCTGCATTTCATCTTACAGCATGGATCGGAATGGCATTATGTTTTGCATATGTATTTTAACCAGGCAGATCTAAATATGTGGTCAGATTTTCTTCCAGATTACAAAATCTGGAAGAAAATCTGTTTTTATTATTTCTAAGCCAAATTGTGGAGCTTTTCCCTTTAGATGTGTTAAGTTTAGGGACTTTTCAAGTTGCTGGATGTCATAATAAATCACTTTAAAGATGTATTGTAAGCTGAAACAGACCGGCTGGATTCTTTATATTGGCTTTGCTTAGTATTTTATTTTGACTAGAAGACCTCAATGAGTGCCAGGACTATCTAGACATATCAAGGATTAAGCCTGCCGGCTGTAATTATTTTAGATTAGATTAGATTAGATAGCATTTATTGTCATTGAACAGAATTCAACGAAATTTCCATTGCAGCTCCCGTGCAAAAGGTCAAATATATACAGTAAAAATAAGCAAACACACAATAATAAGTGTGTTTATAATAATAATAATTAGTTCTATGGTTAAACACTGTTGATATATGATATACAGTACAGACCAAAAGTTTGGACACACCTTCACATTGAATTCAATGAGAAGGTGTGTCCAAACTTTTGGTCTGTACTGTATGTGTGGAAATAATGTTGAGTAAAAAAACATCATCATCAAGATTTTTTCCTTAGTCTTCATGTTAACTAATGTTTTCTAACATACATCTGAGGACACAGAGTAACAGTAGCCGTGTTCACTAAATATTGGTCACTTGTTTCCATCCACTTCACATTCTTGTGTTGCTTTTGTTTAATCTTACCTAAAATCTCAAAAAAAATGGGAGTTTTTGAGACAAAATATCCAAGCATTCAACAAGAACAATCATGTAAAAAACATTTGCAAGGCCTATGGACGCAAATTGTACTTGCAAAATGTTTTGTTTTTTTCCACTTCATTTCACATGTGAAGATAATTGCTTTGATATGTATATTGAAGACATATTTGTCATATCTGAATGTTCAGCTTAACATTATATTAGTGTCATAATGCTGCCACAAACATCTGTTTCCTCCCAAACCAAATCATTTAAAAGTTCCCCATCTACTTTTTTAATCTTCCCACTGCTGTCCGAACACCATGCAAATGAAGTTGTCTGACTAGAGATACTAGCATCATTAATTGCCTTACATGAATAATAATCATGTATATGGTAATGATCGTGTTAGTCTGTTGTGAGTGAGCATGGATTAGCATTACTTGGGATTAAGGTATTGCGTTCATTAGGCTTCCTGAATAGATGCATTAGGCCTTATGTTTTTTGCCATAAATCAGCTTCAAAGAAAAAGTCTCAAGCTGCATTTGGTGGAATGAGGTCAAGATGCAAACCATTAATTCAACAGCTCCCAACACACAAACTAGAACACACAGACCAGCAGACTCAAGCCGTTAAAAATTCATTTTGGCTTGTCCTGAATTTGTATACTGGTGATTACTGACTTTCTTTTTTTACTTTTAATCTTATCGTCATAAATTATTCATCAGAGCATTTCAAATATTAAACGCGTGTATTAATTTCATTTATCATCTGCAAAAACAAGAGGCAAAAACAAAACTGCAAACTAACCCAAATGTTGTGCTCAAGACGGTCTCAGGAGAAGACAATAGATGCTATGTGTTCCATTTGAAGTTCTTATGCAGGAATTTATGGGATGAGGATTTTTTAAAATGAAAACCCCTCTCTTTCATTTAGAATTAATTGAGCATAATAGCTGTAAATAAGAGAAATGAAAGACAGAGTTATATGGAAAATTTAAAAGCAATCATGCTTGCCGTGGTTTTGCCACACATTTCCCTCATTTTTCTCTTGTTGTTCATGCAAAGTAGAGGGATAATAGATGAGAGACAAGGGGTATATTTTGCTTTTCCGACCTCTTCCAGTGTTGAGAGAAGTGTAGAACTAGACTATCCCTAGAAATCTGCGACAGAGGCCAACCTAATCTCTGTGATGATGGTTAACTAGTTTGCAGGCTGTCGTAAATGGCAGCACAGATGTTTGGAAGCTGTTTGTGTGAGGTAGACTCACCTCCACCTCAGAGGCTCACCCTCCTGTTGTGTTTCTCTGTGATCTTGCAGTCATGTATGTGATTGGATTTTGGCTTAACAAAAACCTGGAATTACACACCTATTGTGTTTCAGCTAAGCCCGCATTGACAACGGCAGGGGCAGGCTTCGCACAGCTCTCTTGGCTGCCGACTTTTGGGATCCCGCCCCTCGTCCCTTGCAGGTTGTTGAAGGAAAGGGATAACAGGATTAGGTTGGGGTTTCAGGGAAGCATTGATTCTCATACAGTTGACTGCTGCTGTACAAAAATAAAACAGACTAAAAAGAAAAACAGGGTGCACCATCAAAGCCCAATAAAATCAACCTTTGCCTTGGTACCCTGGTAGGGGCAGGTTGCATGGTGACAGAATTTGGGCAACTACAGGGGAGATATTCACCATCCTCTAAACACACTCGGGGACCCTGACACTGTACCATCTGTGACGCCACCCTCCAGTCCCCTCAGGCTATGCTTATGCTCATCACAGAGATGCTGATAACACAGGGTGTGACTAACACACCATACAAATCTCCACATCCCAGGCACATAGAGAAACAGAGAGAAGGGAACACACTGGCACATGCACCCCAACACAACCCCACTCACATTCACAGACCACATCCACTATCATACCCAGTCGACAGGAGGCAGGTTCCTCTTGTCTCTTAGGGGCGTGTGGATGTAGCGCCGTGATGAGTGGGTGGATCCAGACAGGGTAATGACAGGGTAAGGACTATGTATGTCAGGTTGGGTGTAATTAAATTCAAAACTGACAGCGCTGTCACAGAGAAGTGCAGTAGGGTGAAAGGTGAGTGGGTGGAGCTGATGGGGTTGGTCTTGAGCTTCCTAATTGTAACAGCTTTCTGAGATGTTCCGATGCTGCTTATGGAGTTTATTACAACACAATTGTAGCAGCTTTGTATAAGAAAGAGGAAACCGTGGCATGATGGGGGTCTGAGCAAGTTCACACCAGAACATTTTTATCAGGGTTTTAGCGGATCTCAGAGAAAGTGGAAACTGAAAAGCATCAGAAATGCGGATTTTTCTCCTTTGTTCAAGTAAGACTGTTATGACTCTGACTTAAGCTTGGCTCAACACAGAAGGCAACATGGCTTGTCAAGTTTGGTTCCAGCTGTAGTTATTCTAACAACTGACATTATCTGTTATTCAAGTTTTTAAGAACTGTAAAGAATATCTCAGAGGTCTCTTACAAAAACGAAACAAAAAACACTGCAAACTCCAACTGGAAGATCAGCTTTAGGTAATAATCTCATTGTTATATTTATTAAAGCTTATTCATTTTTCACAGTCCTTGAGATGGTGAGACAGGTTTGAAAGTAGTATTATCATATTTTGTTTCTATTTTTATAAAGATAAACATTTGAATGTCCACCAGAAACTATGAAAATGAAACCTCATACTTATTAAAGATTTGTCTTAGAGTCAGCCTTGATAAAGAAAACTTTATAGATAAGAACAGAAAATTGAAGGCTACCATATTATAATCAGACTGCTGCTGAGGAGCTGTGTCAAAAAGCTGGATTCGATACAATTATTTTAAATTTGTCTTCAGGTCAGACTTGGTCCAAATTTCAGCTTTCTACTTTTGAGAGCAGTGGAAAGAGCATCTGTTAAGAATCCCACTGTCCTCCCTGTAAGTTGACTTGCCTGCAGCTGTTATACGAAAATGACGGTGAAAATGAGCTCAGGAAATGACAGCTGACCTCCTTTGCTCTTTCCTTCTCCTTCTATGCATTAACACAGCAAACACCTTGCAGATACAGGGCTGTGTCCCACACAAGTGGGGGTGTAGGTGTGTGTGTGTGGGTGTGTGTGTGTGTGTGTGTACCTCTGCATTATATGCAGAATTTTCTTATGTCCCTGAACCTTGTTCACTAAACTGTCTGCATGCCACACTGTAATGACCTCCAACCTCTAAAAGCACACACACATGTGAACACCCCGACTTGTCTCCTGTTTGTGTTTCCTCTTCCTTCGCTTCATTGTGGTTCCTCATCATGAAGACACAATGGGAGGCAGCGTCAGCCTGGACCAATAGTGCCAAGCATAAATAATGCAAGGTCAATGTTTCTCCTATGCTTTCTCTCTTGTTCCCCAGGGGAGTTAGTTGGATCTAACAGCCTGACACACCAGCAGGTCCTTTACAGACCATTTTTTAGGTCTGGGCCCTCTCAACCTCCTATCATCTATTGCCAATATTCCTTCTTTCTTTTTTCTAGCTTGAAACTGACTTTTTTCCCTTGTACTCCAACTTTTTGGCCACTTGTACTTATTGGGTCTGCTTCTTCTAAATTTATCCTCCCTTTGGTTAAAATCTCAGGTCATCTTTCTGTCGTTTTTAAAGTCTAATTTCTTGTTTCTGTGTTTTTAGCCATTATTCTTATCTAATTCAACAACATATTCCTTCTCCAGTTTTTGAAGAAGTACAGTATATCCTGAAAACCAAAGATATGACAAAAAGAAAGCAGGGGTAGGGTTGAAGGAGTTGGTGATGGAGGGGTTGAAACAAGGCTCCCTTGAGCCAGAGGGACAGCTTATCCTTATCGGTATTCAACCTGCTTATTAGATCCTCCAGGACATGCCATGCTCTTCAATTAAACAACACCACCTATCCCCCTCCTCCATTTTTCCCCACACTGGGTCTCTGTGCAGCACTTAGAGGAAAGGAAAGTTGTTCATTTGCAGTCAGGAGAGATCAAAGTGAGGGCTTAGTTAAAACTGTACTGACTCCCTGTCTCTCTATTCTTCATCAATTCAGTGCTATGTAATCCACTAATGAACTACAGCACATTTGCAGATGTAAAGAAAAAGGTCTGCGTCACATCAACGCGCATTGTTGCAGATTTGCACATCTAGGTTATTGAATCTCCACTTTAAAATTACACCCAAGATGAAACAAAGTTATTGCATGGCCACTCTCCTTGGTTGTATGCATCAAGTGCATTGTAAGCAGTTTAACTTTATGTTTTTCTTTGTATTAGTTTCAAACTATCAGTTACATTCTTTTGGTTTTTAATCCAAAGCTTCTGGGTTTGTTTTCCTTTGACTATAAGTGAACATCTTAACCATCTGTTGTGGCACAGGAGCTGCCGGTTTTCACCCCGTCAGTACACTACACACATAACCACATTTAAACAGTTTTAATAGTTTCAACATTTTCCTCTTCTGCTACAATGTGATGGAATTAAAAAGATATACTGTATCATAAAAATACATTAAGCTTAATTTCTCATCACATTAGAGGCAGGAGCAGAGCTAGTATGAGCAATGTCTGACTCCTGGTTGGCAGAGAGAAAGCCCGCCCAGAAACACTCAGACATTAATAAAGAGAACTGTGCAAATAAATTAAGGGTTTCAGACATCCAATGATTTCTGCTTTGAGGAATATTTCTTTTCCATACTTTTCACACTCTCTAGTCTTATAATTTTATTAAGGAAAATAACTTTTTCCTCTGATTGCCAGCTGCTTTCTAAAAGTTGCCTTCTCCTTATTTGATCCCCTCTCAGGATTTAACTCATTAATGAGGTTCAAGCAACTTCAGCTGTCCAGCTTAGATTCTACAGTTATATACTTGTTTAAACTGCATTCATGTCATGTTTGTGATTATAGACACATTCATTAATGCTATTTGTACCCCTAGCATTTCATTTTAGAAGAGTTTCATCACTATAACAATACTTGTACTTTACTGGAGAGTGAAATATCTTGCCAGTAATAATCCTAACAAAATGTAATAAAACACCTTTTAGTTGCTGTACATATACTATTCTTACTGCAACTCATTTTATTTTCAGTTAATTTACAAACAAGTCTCAAGTTGTGTTCAAATTATGTTTGAGTGAGATGCACTTGTTTCTAAAAATCTGGACAATGCCACATTGGATGGCACTGTTGTCTTGTAGCAGGAAGCAACCGCCCAGGGTGTTTCTATGTGCAGGTTGCAAGTTCTCCCTTCTTACTGTGACTTTGGTCTGTCCTGTGATGGCATGACAACCTGTCCAGAGTGCTTCCCACTTATTGAGCCCCTCCCATAATCTTGTAAGATTTAATCGGGGGTAGAAGTTAGACAGATGGACAGACAAGACATTTTCACCAATCTCAAATAGTTTAGTTAAAAGATGAACATCCAAGAATAGATGTCTGTATTTGTAATGATGGCTACGTTCCGTATCCACATCCAGTAAATTACAAGAAGGATTTTAGGACTGCTGTAGAAGCCAAACAAGGGGACTGCTTATCTGAGAATGAACACGAGTCTGTTACATCCAGAGGCAGGAATAGAAGAGATGCACATGGTTGGCGTTTTCTGGAGTTACTGGAGCACAAGCAACCCTCCTCCTTCCTGCCCTGAAACCCTCAGAGATTTGGTGAATGCCAAACCTCCATGTGGAGTCTTAAGATAGACCCTGTCAGGCAGCAACAGCACAGGGTATCAGATCTCTAAGATCTTGACCAAACACAAGACCTCCACCAAGCCCCATGCACCCCCCTCATGTGACAGTACAGCCACGCAAATGACATTGTGGAGCCCGACTGTGGACTTTGCTTGCACACTATTCGATCAGTCAACATCTATCATATTCTGATGAGGGGACTCCCTCTGAAAATAAATGTATATTTAGGAGGCTTCCAGTGAGGAAGGGAGATGTCAGATCCTGTTACAACAACCACTCAAGAAGCTAAAATTAATGGCTCTCAGGTCGTCACTGGAGTGACACCCAAGCCTGTGGAGAGCTCTCACCAAGAAGCAGCAGCAAATTCCACAGCTCGCCACCGCATCTCTACCAATTCACACTAACACGCTGAAGCCATATTAACAGCTGTCACTCACACTGCAACATAAGATGGAGGGAACGGATAGACATGCATGCTTCTTCCTACATGGTGAGGCTTCACCATTATCAAGTAATTATGACACTATTTTTATCTGATCTTTAAAAAACGAAAATATAATAAAGCAAGAAATAATATCTTGATTTCTTATCTATTTATTTAGAGTTTTTTTGAAGTTAATGAAGTAATTTTGTATTCAAGTATTTATTTATTTTGTCAGTTTGTAGGGTTTTTTCATCTCAGCACCACTTCTTTATAATTTAAAGTAAAATTTTACAAATGTAGGGCACACAAATATCTGATCTTTCATCTATAAAATCATGTTCTCTACAGGTCTCTTCATTTTGTCCTTGTCAGACTTTTAAGTCGAGACGAAACAAAATTATGAATAAACTTTTTACAAGAATGTTTTTAAGGACTCCAAAATATTTTTGGAACAATCCAGTTACGGATAACTTTAAATAATTAATTAAACTTTTGAAAATGTGATCTCAAGGCCAAGTAAGACCAATCTCAAGACCAGTCTCGAGTAGCACTGTATTATCTTTAGCAGTCAGAAGATAGGTGTCTCCAGTTTGCAATCTTTCTTTCCGACACACACGCAGGCACACACCCACACAAACACAGTAATCACTCCTGTAGGTCCAATACAACCACACCATCAGATAGTGGTAAATGAGGGACTAATGAGTGCTGACAAGACACAGACCAATTAGACCTCATCAATTTTTACCTTCCCTCTCTGAGGGGCCAGCAAACACCCCGATGAGCAACTTGATCAGTCAGAGGGTGACACTTCAGCAAAATGACCACAGCAAATAACCTTAAGGTGGCAGACTAAGAAATTCTCTGTGCTTTCATCTGTATCTACAGTTAATGAAACCTGTAAGTCGTTGATGCAGTAGGTGTAAATCCAACAATTTGAACTGTAAAACCAAAAAAAAGTTTTAGATTACTCTACAAAGGGCTTCCACCCACTGGGGAGGCCGGTGTGAATCTTTTGCTGTCAGTGGGCAGTCAATGGACTGGTCACAAATCCCTTCCAATACCAGCACAGAAACAGAAATTTGATTTAGAAATTTGGCATAGCTGTTAGCGCGACCCGTATTTGGAGGCCTTGAGTCCTCGACGCGGCCGTCGCGGGTTCGACTCCCGGACCCGACGACATTTGCCGCATGTCTTCCCTTCTCTCCTTCCCCATTTCCTGTCAGCCCACTGTCATATAAGGGACACTAGAGCCCACAAAAGACCCCCTGGAGGGGTAAAAAAAAAGAAAATGTTTAACTTTATTTAGCCCTACTGATTGTAAAATAAATAGTGTGATGTTTATGTATAACTAAAACCAGTCAAACATCTCTATGATCTCAAAACATATACATTTCTAAACTTTGCTAAGTAAATCTAAAAAATTATTAGCTGTCTATTTATTGTATATGTGGTTAAATTTCATTCAAGACAACACAAAAACAAGAGCAAGAAATATTACAGTGTACTGCATTTAAATCCTGACAGGACAACAAATTTGGACCATGTGATCACATATGGCTTATCCCAACTTTGACCACAAAAGTGATTACTTTGCCCCTTGAGGTGAATCTATCCCATTTTTCTTCTTGCATAGAAAATGAATGGCTGGGAAATTATTTATAGAAAATGCACAGTGTGTTAAATTACCTGTGTTGGATGGTATTTGGGATTTATCCTGGAACTTGGCCACATAAATCATGAAAAGTGAAAAGTGATTCACTTTGAGCCACACAGAATATTTGTTTGAGTCTGCATGCAAGTTTGTCAGTATGAAAAGAAAAACAACTCCTATTTGAGGCTTAATTGCCTCTCCAAAGTTTAAAATATATCAAGAAAAACTACACAAAGATCTATAAAAATTATCCTTTGTTTTCCATAAATTGTCATAGGGAAACAGTACAAGTCCCTGAAAAATGTGCTGTCTCTGTCTGCTGACCCATTTAGAGCCAGTGTTGATGTGTGTATTGATTATATCAACTGTGGCTGTCATAACACAGTTTCAATCACCCAGGGTGGAATAGACCAATCAAGGCAGCAAGCAGGAGATGAAGCTGCTTTATATGAATAAGTTCAAACACTTTTGTCATAGAAAAGTCCTTGCTTGTGAAGTCCATATTAAGTCTGACATGAAAGTCTGTCAATAACAATAAAATACAAATAAAAACACCTTACTTTAGCTCTTTAAAAAAAACAGATATTTCACTTGCATTTTAAAAATAATGCAGTGTTTTCTAACTGAAATGACAGAAACATTAATCTTACAAAACAGTTAACTACATGATTAAAACCACAATGCTGGATCTATTCTATAAAAGCCTCAATAGAATAGGCTTTCTGGAGTTACTGGAGCACAAGCAACCCCCTAAGATCTTGACCAAAGACAAGAACTCCATATGTCTGGATATGTCCACCCGCTTCGCACATCTAGAACTTTTTTTCATCAAACCTTTTTTCATCAAAAAGGTTTGATGAATTAAAAACATCCTCACCACAAAAATAGAAAATGAAAACAAAAAAAGAAAATCGAAAGAACCAGGAAGGGATTTTGTGGTTTTAGATGTAATAAGTTTGCCAGAGACTTTAATATCAAACTTTTGAGCAGTTAATTGAATATCCAGAGTTGAAATTTAAGCTTGTAAGATGCTACTCCTCTTGTCAACTTCCATTTTTTGTGTATTTGTAGTATTTTTTTAGTTTTCCAGTTTCGCTATTTTCATTAAACAAATCTAAACTGACTGATCAAGATGCGTCCATCTCTCCAGCCCCCTCTCATCGCCCTTGTAAGTGTGGACTACATTTATCATCTGCCTGTATCGTAAATCACTCTGACTAAAGTGGGTCTGATCACTATCATCACCATCAAATAGCCTCTAACTTTCCACTTTTACACTAAGCTAATGTGAGGAGGATTCAAAAATGGCCACAAGGAAAACGCTTCTCACATTTTGTCACGTCACAACCACAAATGTCAATGCATTTTATTGGGATTTTATGTGATAGGTCAAAACATAGTCTATAATATAGGCTCATGCTGCCGGAGGACAAAATGACAGCTTTTCTTGACTCCTACATGTGCCTACTTCTCTTCAATTTTGCATTATTGGCTGTTTATTTAACTTTTAACTTTAGGTTATATCTCAGATTACACTTTTTTTTTTTTTTATCGAAACTTCATCTGACCCGCCGTTTCTGTTTAGTTGTGACACCTTGGAGAGGAGGGATCATATGAGCTCCTGCTGTCAATCACTTAATGTTCTCCTTCTATTGATGAGACATTTGCTTTTAAACATTTGTAGAAACAAAATTTGAAAAGTTTTGCTTGAATTTGTATTTAGCCCTCTTGAGTCCTGATGTTGTGGAACCGCCTTTCACTAAAATTAAAGCTTTAAAAAATTGGTATATGTCCACCAGCTTCGCACACCTAGACTGATTTTTTTTTTTTTTTTTTGCCAGTTCTTTTTTGCAAAATAGCTCATTATCAGATTAGATTGAAAAAATATGCAGAAAGCAAATAATTAAATGATGTCTTGTTATTTTTAATGTAAAAACTGTAATAATGGGTCTTATAAACATGACAATAAAAGAAAATTAAAAAGAAAATCAAACAATATATAAATAGCACGTATCAAGTGTTACATCATAAATTATGAGTGTAAGGTCCAGTTGTTGGAGGACTGACTACACAAACAGGATGTGTCATAGAGGACACCTAGGGGGTCTTCCAGTACGGGGGTCATCTTGCTCGCAGCTTCTGTAGGCAGATTTATCATTCATAGGTTAAGGGTGGCCCATGAACCTAACAGGGGGAGCTTTGGTTGGAGAGGGGGGCTAGAAGTGTATAGCAGAAAACTGCTTTTCTTTTTCTGTTTCAATCTGGTCTTTAACCAAATGTTTTGCAGGTTTTTCTTGCAGGGAAAAGGTCCATTAAGCCAAGAGGAGACAGCTGCAGTCACATTTCTGAAGAGTAATCCAATCCAAAGGGGCTGACCGCTGTTAATTTTTATTACTGAAAAGACTCTGTTTTGCTTTCACCTCATCTCACACAACCCCTGGCAGCTTTTATGTGAATCTAGTGTTTGATTAACCTATGCAGTATACTTAAGCCACATTTGTATGCACCTAATACACACATAAATGGGCAGAAAATGTACAGTTGTAAAATATTCATATGTAGACAGACATAAATGGCATAGGTGAAAGCACAAGTTATGTACCTTCTCCTGTGTCTGCCCTCTTCCTGTTGCCATGCCTGATCTTTATGTTAAGTAAATACATCGAGCCAACAACGTAAAGTATACACACTTAATTACTTATCCGCTTGAATGAAAGAAAGGAAAAAGTGAAACATATTAAAACACTGCAGAAATACAGAAAACGAACGCCATTTGCCAAATACGGATTTAGCACAACAGAAGCTTTTGGAAGTTTATTTATGGAGTCTGTTTGATAGTGGAAGATGTACAAACAGACAGCCAGTCAGACTGACAAGACTGTGTGGGGGAGATCAGTGAGGTAGAAAGCCCTGATTGATAAACTCCCTATCAGGCTATTTACGATCTGGCTGCAGAAGAGGCAGGCTTCGCCAGACAGAAAAGCAATTAATCTGCAAACGAGCTGGGGAACAGCCGGCCTGAGCATTGGAGCCTCCTACCAGCGTCGCTCTGGAGGGGAGATAAGGCTGCAGACGGCTATTTATTGTACATTTTAATTAAGTGCTTGTTAACGCTAGTTATCTTAACAGTCACAAAATTACCGTTGTAATGCATTTAGTTTGAGGAAAAATGGAGAGGGCTTGAGCATTTTATGAAAGCTGGCACAGCTTGCCTTCATTTGAAATCACAGGATAAATTCAGAGGAGGCGGATGCCACAATGATCTAAGCTCAGGCACTAATGGTTATTTAATATGGCCATCAGCGGTCCCAGGTCCCCAGCATACGGCACTCGCACAATAGCCTCCAAACCCTCTTTAACACTTATTTGAGATGACAGGAAAAATGAAACCGTTTGTGCTTTCAATGGAAAAGCAATCATTGGTACATTATACTCCGCTTGCCCTATCATGCTAATGCCGGGTAAAAATGTCACCAAATGTATTTAAAGGCCTGATGGAGTGTTGCCGTTTGATTCCTGCTGCCTGCCTGATTAATAAAAACCTTCAATTTGTATGTAAATGCAACCTGGGGCTCATATCATCTCCACACCTGCACCTGGAGAAAAATAATAAACTCAAGTTTAATGTGGCAATTATGAGAGTTTATGGGGATTGTGGGGAAGAGGGCGGCAGAGGAGAGGCAGGCTTGATGAGAGGGCTATCAGAGGGGAGTGGGCCGACCTGCAACCAGCCCACTACAGGAATGACCTGATGCACAAATGTAACCCCAATGTACAAATCTTGCATGTATACCTGAACCCTACAGGCTTACGGATGAAGGCAGACTAGTTGAACGGAGCTATGTGCTCTTCATTATCAGGAGCAACAAAAATCTGGGCTGTCTAATTGTTAAGTAAAGAGGAAAGGGCTGTTCTCTCTATCAAAACATATTAGGCTTGATTCTTTGTCCATTGGTCATTTATTGCAAGAAAAACTAAAGAAAAAAAGTGTCTAGAGTTCAGACTACCCCTGCCAGACAACTGCACAAAAAGTCTTCATGCTCCTTGAACATTTTTATGTTTTATCATATTCTAATTTGGTTCAACAAACCTCAATGCAGTTTGTTGAAAATACATTTGCAGGTCACTGTATCAACTGCAAGTATGACTACTAAAATCTCTCCATGGAACCCTACTTTGAAGAAAGCCATATTACTTTGTTTAAAAATATAGAATAAAAAGACAAAGTGTGGTAATGACAACATAAACTTAAATCAGGCTTCTACAATTCAGCTGATCAGCTCTATTTTCTCTTATGTTTTTCTTTTTTTTAACGCACCTTCCAGCCTCACACTCCGTCTTCCCTGGAAGCAGAGTGAGATTGTATTGACTGGATTTGAGAAGAGTAAAGACTGAGGAGAAAGATTAAAGGTGAATATTGTTTACCAAGCTTACTCTGGTGGCAGCATGCAGCTTTCACCCACTCACTGGGACTTTGAAGCCAGCTCCATCTTCACACCTTCACACAGCTCAGCGCTAACATGTCTCACCTTGCCCACTGTAACCTGTCAGCATTAGCTACGCTAAAGCAGGGAGACACAGGAAAAGAAAGGGCCTGCTCAATAGTTTGATGCAAGACCTCTACCTACTGCCATTATCCCTTTGCTTCTGACAACTCAACAGAGTTTGGACCAAAACACTAAAAGTTTAGTATTCAAATACTAATTCAAAAATCAGTCAGACAAAGCAAATACAAAAAATAAATAAATAAATAAAAAAGCAAATACGTCTGAAATACGCCTTTAAAAAGCTTCATATTGCAGAAAAAAGGATATTTATTGGTAGCGCTTTTCGTAGATGATGCAGTAGTGCTTTACATGAGCCCAGGTTTGGTCCAAAGCTTTTCAGTAACTTCACTATTATGAAGATGTTTAATACAACCCCACACAGAAAAATGACAAAGACGAAGAAGCAAAAGAAAGAAGGTGAAAGCAGTGATTTAGAAACTTCTGTGATTTGTATTATCTGGGTGAGTAGACTGAAGGGATGCAGTGAGATAGTGATAATAGTTATCTGCAAAGATGATCTACTCAGGCATGATAATAGTGCTACAGCGGTGTGACTGTGAATCAGTACCTTGATAGAACAGAAGATGTGGGCCCTTCTCTCTCAACAGTAGGCTGAAAAAAAATCCTCACTTGCCTAATAGCTTCAGACTGCAGCCATTGGGCCCTGCTAATCTTCCGTTTCTCTAAAAATAACTTTTTTGTGCTCTATGAAGATTGGATTTTACAGATCACAACGGCAAGGCAATGCATTCACTCAGCTGTACTTCTCATGAGAAACGTATCGTGATCTCTAATAATATTCTGTATACGGCTTCAGTCAAGCGCTACCTTTAAATACGATGCTGTATTAATATTAATATTTATGGACTGTGGAGGAGCAGGAGCCATTTGAGGGGTATGGGCAGAACAAACTCCCATTAATTTCTATGGAGGGGAAAGTCCAAATTAATTCCTATTCACATTTTAATGCATTTATGCTAATGCTTGTTCAGATGGAAATGGTTGGGAACCCATAGGAGGAGGGTTAAAGTTGACTTTAGCACCTGAGCAATCTCTCTTCTAGTAGGGAAATTGGCCCACGATCACATTGAACCAACCACTTTCATAAAATCACACAAAACCAAGCCCATGATTGCAACATTTTCAAAACTAATAACTTTTTTTGAAGTCATATGTGCTTCACTATCTTTATTTAGATATTCAAAATCTAAAAAGATAACATATTTACAATGCCTTGCAAAAGTATTCATAACTACTGAACATTTTCAAGTTCAATAAAGTTTGTTGGGAGTTTATTTGAAGTAGTCTGAAGTCTGATTTGGAGTTTTGCCGAAAGCCATGCAATGGACACAGCAGGCAAGAGGATAGAGGCAACATTAATGTTTTGTTGCATCCATGCCAAACACCTTGCATCATGAAAAACTTACATTGTAAATCATCCTGAACATTCCATCCCTACTGTGATGATGATACATAGATAACCATAAATCAAATTTGTTTGACCCTTTAAAAGACTTGAAATCTCAACAGAGATTCACCAGCAGGACAATAACACTAAAACATGCAGGGACAGCTGCAAAGTAATACTTTAGATAAAAGAACAATGTTGAAAATTGTTTTAGTTAAAGTGATTGCCTAAATACAATGATAGATTTCCGGTCTAATACAATATAATATCACAAGATAATGCAAAAATTTGTCGTGAAAAAATTCAAAAGATAAATCTAAAATCAGTATTTCACATCATGATTTTGAGATTTTTTGGGAAACACTCTTTTAACTACATCATTAAGCTGAATTTTTTTATTTGTCATTGAAAAGGAACTGATTTTTTGTCTACAAAAGTTCTTTTTATTTACTTTTAATCCATAGATTCTCAGAATTATCATATGGGATGATATAAAAGGATGGGTCTTAGCAAGACTTGACCAGTTAATCTGGTTGTATATGTAACAAAAAGAAATCAAACAAGCTAATAAAGTAAAGGTTTTTATCGAATGATTTAACTACACAATGACAGTGGTCCCCAATTCTGCTGGTCGGGAGCCATTTCCTGCATGATTGAGGGTTGAACTTCTCCCACAAAACTAATTCAAATAAATTGATCATCAGTAGACTTAATGTAATGCTGAGAAGATGATCCACTCCTCTGAATCTAGTGCACTGGAGTATGGACACTTAAGAACATGTAGGACAGTGGGCCTAGATGCTTAGGGGTCAATGCTGTAATAAATGACCTGTGGTCTACTTTCAGGTGTTCTTTTACATTGCTAAAGCTGAAAATTACAGCAATAATTCTAAATGATTATAAACAAGAACAAATGGTAAACTTTTAAGCTTCATGCTTCTAAGCTAACAAACTATTTTCGATCACTGACACAGAAAAGCATTAAGGTTAAATGCGGAGACTATTTCCAGACCCCATCTGTCCCCATCTCCATTCCAACACCTCCAGTCAACTCCACTCTGTTCCACAGGGAAATCCACATCTATTCATTCTGTTTTGTCTGAACCGGTTAATGTGGTGCTGAGCTGAGGCAAACACAAATAGATTGCAAAGGTGACAACCATCTCCCTCTCCACTCCACTGTGTTACAGCTGTTATCATTACATATTTACTTGGAGGACAAGCATGCGCTCCATCCAGATAGGTCCATATCAGTATATGTCTATGTTGTGACACCTGGAGGGTAATTGTCATTAATTGCTCTCATTTGAGTTGCTGGTCAGGGCAACTGAAGCGCAGGTGTTTGGGACGAAACATGATTATTTCTATCCAAAGAATGGGAGGAGAGGAAAGAATGATTTTGTCTTTGAACAAGGCTCCAGAAATGGCGACTGTTCATTTTTCTGGTTTTATCACGCATTAGTGGGTAATTGGGGCTCCGGAAAAAAAAGTGAGAAGAATGTCATCGTCATTATGCCCCCTCCTTTCCTCAATTTCATCCATTCATGGGTGAAGCACTCTATCAATTTATATTTATATAGAAAATCTGAAACACTAAGATAACTACAGTGTCTTAGTGTACCAGTCATTTAACCACTTGAAACATCTTAAATGAAATTCGAAGATTTTATGTCATATCTTAGACAGCTTACCTTTTTGGACTACATGCACAATTTTACTGTGTACAGTTAATACTGTCACAGTAAAAAAAACACTGTGGCTTTCATGAGCTTTCACACTCCTTGATTTTTTTTTTGCATAAAAATTCATGTATTGTATTAGAATTTTATTTGACAGACTAGCAAACATACGTAATTGTCAAGTGAAAGGAGCATGATGCATGGCTTTCAGCATCTCTAACAGGTAAAAAAAATCAAATATGTTTAGTTCTTATTTGTATTCCGCCCTGTTTACTCTGATACTCTTCCACACTATCTTTTCTAAAAAAAAAAAAAACAAATTGGCCTCATTAGTGAATAGTGTGCCAAATTTAACTCAGTAAAAATATAGGTATTTTGTGAAGGACTCAGAGGTTTCCCAAAAACATTAGTGAACAAACAGCATCATGAAGACCTTTATCCCTGACACAGAGTCAGGGATAAAGGAGAAGTCGGAGGCAGGGTTAGGTTATGAAAAATATATCCGTAGCTTCCATCATCTCACTGAACACTGTGCAATCTATCAATGAAAAATGTAATGATCATGGCGCAGCTGTAAACTTGGAGCACCTTTTTGGTGGTTGGCCAAGTTAGCAGCTGTGGCAAACTTGGCAAAGAAGCAGAGATGACAATTATTAGTCATGCCCTCCACAAATCTGACCTTTATAGAACACTGACAACAAAAAGGATATTGCTAAAAGAACTTGAGTTCAGTTCAGTTCAACTTTTCGTCCAACATTTAAGAACTTTTTTATGGCAGGAAGGTAACAGTGCAAAACACCTTGTTCTCTCTAGAGATGGCAGCATCATGCTGTGGGATGCCTCTGCCATGCACAGACAAGAAATTTGCCCAGGCTTAAAAAGATGATGGACGGAAGTAAATACAGAGCAATCCGGGAAAAAAAAAAGTCAAGAAAAGTCTGGAAACTGGAGCAGGACAACAGCCAGAGCAACAATCTAAAGGTATAGATCGTTAGAAAAAAAACATCTAACACATACATTGAGCTATCACATAAAATCCCAAAAGAATATTCTTGACATGAGAAGTTCTAGCATGAAAAAATGATAAAAATAACTGGTTTAAGTACTTTTGTGAAGCACTTTTTTATCAAGTTTTTCTCAAATTCCTTTAAAAACTTAAGAAATGCAACATGAACAAACGAACACTCCTTAAAATACTTGTGATTAAAACTGGTTGGGCCTTAATTAGTAGGGCTTGTGTCCATGGTTTAATGCTGAAGACTTCAAAGAACCAGGAAATTATACTACCATTATGCGACTACCTTGTTTTCGATGTATCAGTGATGTGTTAATAAAATAAATGTCAGGACTGAGTTGCAGAAAATCTAAAGTAATTTTAGAAACATGAAGTCAATGCTTTAGCATGGATCTGTTTTTTTAATCAAATACATAATATGTACACTGAAAAGCTTAAAGCAAAGAAGCATTACATTTTTGCAATTTAATAAAAGAACTTCCTTTTTATCTTTTATTTAAGACAAATCAAGTTTTGTCACACTGATTTCACATTTGTTAATTGAACATCCTATTTTCATACTTTGGTATTTAATTATTAGCTGAACTTTCAGATCGGATGCAGTTCTTTGCGTATTTTCTCACTAATACACCTTTTTGAGACTGTCAACTCAATGTTGAAACTTTTTTAAAGTTATTTTTGTCTGTGTTGTTGTGTTGGATTGCAGTAGATTTCAATCATAAAAAGGTCGGCAGTGTATTTTCATAGTTCATGGCATTCTTCTTCCTTACTTCAAAATTCAGTCAGTCCTCCCCTGCTGTTGCCATTCATCTGCATTTACCCAGAGACTGACACGAATGTGACACTGACACACTCCTTAGGCTGTGATGTTTGCTTTTTTTATTATTTTTTCTTTGTACAGAAACAACAAAAGAGCCATTTAAGACTCGTAGCTAGAACTAAGCCTGTCATTCTGCATGCATGTGTGTATTTGCATGTGTGTATATGAGTGCGTACCCCACATGGGCGGAGTGCAGACACCAGGCGCAAACATCCTCAATCTGTCCTAATAACGCAGCAGTATACAAAGCACAGACTTCAAATATAACAACCAAGCTACATTTCCTCATAAAAACACTGTTTACCATTGCTGTGATAATTTACCCAGCAACATGTGCCCTCCACGAGAGCAAACACCAAGGGATTCCGCTGCGCGTGTGAGTTGGCTGACAAAAATACACAGCAGCAGCTGGGCTCCATGTTTGAAGGCCAGCCCTCCACACTTGGTAGCTCAACATGGAGGTACGCTGTGACTTCAAGTCTTGTTAGTGAGAGGAGGAGACAGAGGGTGGGCTTGAACTCGTGTATGCAGTTGGTGGTGACAAATAAGATGTTAATCAGCACCTTCAGTGTGAATTTTTTACCCAACTTTGTCATGATCTTGTGGTTTGTGGTTTTTTGGGGGGGTTGTGTCATCTTACAGTGGCATTTTAAATGAATTTTTATCCAAAATATGTTAACATTTTCTGTCCCTATTGTTTACCAGTCAAATATTATTGCAACTGATTTAATGATTAAAATAAAATAAAAAAAACATTGGATAGAACACATTATTAGTAGTTCAAATAAGGCTTTATATTTTCTTAGATCAAAGGCAACACAGACAGTCAAACAAGCTAATTTCTGTGCAATTTGCCTTTTAATGACAGGAGAAGAAGATTTAAATATGAATGGTAAAATTATTTTATCAGCTTAGGAAAGTTCAACAATTTCAAAAGTTTTGCTGTTTCAAACCAACGTGATTTATGGTCATGAGCTGCAGTATTTCATTTTAATTTAAGGAAGAGGCAAAAACTGTGGGTCAGTTGTACCAGAAGCTTTTGTGTTTCAGTTCTTGAGGTTTGACCATCTCAATCTCTTGCATGGCTGGAGGAAAGTCAGCTTCTCTGCTCAGAGGTTGTGTTTGCCTGGATATCACTCTGCAAGGAGAAGTACTGATCTCATCTGGTTCTGGATTTCGGATTTTCAAAAGTCCCTAGCTGTAGTTTCAGAACTGGGTGATGTACTTAAAGAAACTGAAAAATGTTGAGTAACTGAGAAAATATCAAAACAAAAGCCTTTGTTGGTATTTCATTAAAAAATTACAAAAGTATCAAAAACACAAACATTTGTCTAAACAGAATCAGAAATCACCACAAGGGTTAATTATCCAATCAGAAGAGAACTTTTGGTGACACAACAGATAAAACAAAGGATTAGATTTTTATTTCTAGTTTAAGGCAAACTTCTATTAAGCATGGCACTTAACAAGGTCACATAAGCATTCATGTGTATTAAGGATATTGGAACACCATCTGCATGGAGTGAGGGAGGTGAAGGAGGATTAGGACTGGATCTAAAAGTTCTGCAAGGACATATTGACAGGACTTGGTGGAAGCAGTTAAATGAGGTGGAAAAATTAGATTTGACGTTTTCTGCGTATTGTCTCTAAACATAAAAAGTATTCAATAAATGTTTCATAATTGTGGTTAAATACTGTAAGCCTGATTTATATACATTTCATTTTTTCCTTATCCTTAGAAACCCAAATAAAAATCCATTATATTCTTTGTTCTCATGGCAGAAGTAATCTTGTTATTAAGTCTTAAAACCTTGCACCCAATTTCTGATTTCCACATCCCTTCTTTTCACTTGTGCTGCAGAGACTAAAATGGGGGAACCTGAGGCTGGTAGTGCCAGAGTCTGCTTGCCAAAGCTTCACAGAAGACAGATGGCACGCGGAAATCAATAACCTCACACAACATCACCCATTTTGTGAACAAATGAATTTGCTTTGACAGTATGTGTATGAGCGATCTGGTGACCTGCTCTCTTCCCGTCTGAACATCCTCCCCTTCCCTCCCCAAGCGCGCTGTTATTTATGGCAGTTGGGCCCTCCACTCCTGTGTGCTTTGATGTTTAATTCAAGGACCCACAACCAGGCAGGGAGGAGAGCGTGGGTGTGTTGGGAACTCACGGGGGCTCCGGAGCTCAGGAACTCTGATTTCCTATAAATATTCCCTGTGTTGCTCTCATTGGTCTCTGCCTGTGTGGATATCGAGCAGTTACTCCTCTCAAGGCCAAAAGTTGTGCTAAAGAATTGTTTGCAGTTCCACTATGACGACAGAGGCTAATATCATAAAAAGTGATTGACATCATTCATTCTGACTCAGTTTGTAAGACAGTAAAGTATTAAGTGTTCTATCCTATCATCAAATGGTGAATCTGCTATCAGACCTTCAGTATCCTCCACTTCACTCTCACTACCTCTAACCTACAATATATCTTTTTCCCTCTCAGTTGCTTTATCTCTTGTGTTCACTCTCTCTTTCTCCCCAGCCGGACACACTCAGAGATTTATTCTAGCAAAGAGCAGCTCTAGCAAGGGTCTGGTGTTTGCAATTTATGGTTTAATAAGTCTTACATAAGTCTTGCAGGTGTGCTTTACGTCCCACACCCGAGCCCATTTGGAGGATTTATGGAGGGCCTTTGGATTGCTGGCTGATTTAGAAGTCCTCTTTCCTGTCTCAGGCCTGTCCAGGCCACCGCACACTCCCCAAGACGTCCAGTATGCCTGGCCAAATGTTTGTCAAACTGGGGTCTAGCTGGGGACGCGTCTGCCAAAGAAACACAGACATCACAGTTACACCCTGTCTGGACTGAGCACAGGTGTATGATATAGTGTTCATAAACCTAGGTAATGGTGCACTGGTGTTAGCCACCTTGTTAATAATAAGCACTGAGATACAAATCAGAGTGACATATAGTCTGGACTTGAGGTGTCCCACTGGACATGCCTGTACCAGAGGGTTTTTTTTTTTTAGTCAGGACATGCTCAAAAGCCGTATTCAGTTCTGGTACATGTGGCCATTGTTACGAAGAGGAGAATGGTTCTCCGTCTTGGCTGGCCCCACTAACCTCTACCATTGTGCAAGCACACTTGCAACTGTACGATGACACACAAGCTACACAACAGCTGAGCAGAACCTCAGTGAGAAGGGTCCTCAATGGAAATCTGTGTTGCTAAATAAGAGGGTATTGTGACAGGGAAGTGCGCAGGTGGTGGGTTTTTAATATCCAAGCAAAGAACACGGCCTTAATCAGCAACAACATCCTCCTCAGTATCCCTCTGCTGATTCCAACAAGCACATGAACGGTGTTGCTTGAAAGCCACGCTGATGAGAAATGGTGAAATCTTCATAGCGCTAGTGTTGCCTGGTAATTGCTCATCTGGGTAAATGCTAATTGACAATGATCTTTGACCTCTCCTGTCTTTCTACATATGTAATCTCTCCTGGTGGCCCCCAAACATTGCAAAAAAGCATCTTTCACATTTAAAAATGTAGAGGTACGCGATGGTAAATTAGATTATCATTCAAAAGTTGTTGTTTCTTTTCAGTAGATCTTTCCAAAAATTATTTTGATTGTTTCAAGTGTTTGGTTCTGTTCATTTTAAAATGCCTTACTAATGGAAATAATACAGTGCTGCTTCTGGGAAAATTGCAATATTGCATAAGACCAGTGTAAGAAAGGATTCAAATACAGAAATGTTGCCCTGCTATAAAAATATCTTAATATGCTATATCTTGTAGTAGTTGATCGAGGTTCTATTTATATCTATATTTACTCTGGCTCTCATGTTAAGGAAATGTAGGTTGCTTTCATAGAGGCCTTTAGATCATCTACATTGTTGAGTCTGGTGTTTTTTATTTTCCTCTTGATAAAACCCCACAGATTCTTTTCACGGTTTATGTTAAGTGAGTATACTGACTAATTAAGCTTACTGATACTAAGGCAGTTAAACAATGTGCTGGTTCTTTCAACAGAGTGGATATATGCCAAATCCTGCTGGAAAATGATATCTGCATTCCATGAAGCTTGTCAGCGGAGGGAAGTATGAAATGCATTAAATTTCCCAGGTAAACAGCTGCATGGCCTTTGGACATCACACAACACAGTGGACTAACGCCAGGAGATGACATGGTTCTCTAAATCACATCTGACTCTGGAAACTTGAAGCAACTTGGATTTTGTGTCTCTAATCTCTTCCTCCAACCTTTAAACCCTGATGTCCAAATGAAATCTAAAATTCATTTCCATCTGAAAAAACCCTGAACTGCTCAACAACAGTCCAGAGTTTTTTCTCCTTAGCCCAGAGATGATGCTTCAGACTGACTGTAGTTCAGTAATGGCATAACAAAAGGTATTCAGAAGGATTCTTGAAGAACCTACTGCAGCCAAAATCCAATCCTTACATACTGGCCCCAAACCCGTTGCTATACAACCTTCTCAAAAGTATGGGTATTACTTTTGCTTGTGCAGCTTTTTCAACTGCACCTTTTTCTTCCTCTTAGACTTCAGTTATGGTGCAAAGACAGAGAACTCTGTGATCACTTCTACGTTGAACTGTTGAGCACCATTCCAGTCTTTTTTCTTGTTACCTGATAAAGTTGACTGGATCAGAATCTCCTCCAAAAAATGCAATATTAATTAAGTGAATTGATCTTTTCATAACATACTTTTTGATTTTCTTCAAATCAACTTTACATTATTTACTTTGATACAGGAACCTGATCACTTTATTTATCAATGACCTTTTGTCCCTTGCTCTCAATTTGGAGAGAGTCATTGACTGTCAACAGGAAAACTGTCATAAAAGCAATCTTCCAGTTGACTGTGTCATACAACAAAATTTCTGTATTAAAAATCTTGGAACCTTTCAGAAAACTAAATTTGTGATTTCCCAATTGCTTTAATACAACAAGTAATATTATTACAAATAAATACTGAAAATGTGCCACTCTGTCTCTAATCAATCTATTTAATATAAGTTTCTGATATCATACATCATAATATTTTCTGATATATGATAAGATGCAACTGCAAATGAGTTTAAATCTGTCACCCTCGCAATTTTATATAAGCTTTAAAAAAACATTTTTTAAATTCTCCTCAAGGTCTGTCTCAAATAAATAATCTAAATAAATGCATTGGGTTAATCTTCTTGAATATCAAATCATAATGACTTTTTGTCCATTTCGCTCTGAAAATATTAAAGCCGGATATAAAGCCATCAATAATACAAGAAGCTATTTAACTGTAAACAACTAAGGTACACAAAGCCAATCCCTGGGCAACAGGAAAAAGCTGTTAGGCACTTGCTGACTGGCAGGTGGATGAAGAGGCGGTGTGCCATTGTTTCCACTGGGTGGGTTTGTGTACGAGAGGATAGAGGATTACAGTGAAGGAAAAGATGATGCAGTCTAGTCAATGGATAGATGGGGATGCTAGGCGCCAACACACGTGCACACACGCCCACACACACAGGCACAGGACATTCGACCAGTCAGACTCTCCCGTCAGCGCCACCAGGGACCCGCCATTCTCATGCAACAATGCAAAAAAAGCTCATTACCATCTTCTAAATATGCATGAATAAAAGCCTGAATAACCATGGCCAGTTGTCACCTGAAGACTGGCCTTTTACTGTCCAATAAGCAAACATATCCATCTCCGGGACTGATAGGCCTCATAAAGGAGGTCCTCTTACCGCTTTTCCCTGGAGCACTGCAAAGAAAGGGAATTTTGAAATGCTAAGTAAGGAAGTGAGACAAGGAGGGAGGGGAGGCCAAGAATCAGTCATGTTGAGTGACATTTCTCAAATCTGCGCATCTTATCCAGGGTGAGATATTCCTATCTGACTGTCATAGGATGTGACACAACAAACCCTAAGTCTGTGAATGAGGGAGTGATTGCACAGCGCTTAACAGACAACACACGCCGCACCTCCTTCCTGTTTAATGCCAAGTGTAAAAGGAAAAGGGAGGCAGTGTGATCACACAGGCAAAGTAAAAATGTCCTTTGTTGGCTTTACCAGGGGAAAATACCGCTTCTTTGTTTCAGGACCAGTTGTATTGCTAAAAGTAAAAGAAACAATGTAGTTAAGGATCGCTTTGAACATTAACTTTGTTACTATTTATATGAGCTGTCCATCATTACACAATGCAATAAATTATGGGAGGAAATGGTACAAGTAAGCAGGAAAAACAGGCAGACCAAAAACAACTTGGGCTTAACTGCTTTGTGCCAAACAAGTCTAGACAAAAAACACAAGAGGATAATAATGGATGAAATAATGGATACAAGAACACTGTTATGTTCAAGAAAGTTAAAGTGAAAACTTCATAAACACAAATTGAAGACACACCTTTGTTTTGTTTTTCAATAAAAATTAAATTAAGAATTATAATCACTAAATTTAATCCCACAAACCTTCTTGATTGCTTTATTCAGTAATCAGAAATTCACTTAAGCACAATGCACTGGATGACAAGAACAGGAATTTTACAATATCTAAAGCATCGGGCAGTCCTATCATTCTGAACTCTTGTCAAAACCTCTGATGTGCCCAGCTCTCAATGCGACAGTGAGGAAAAAAAAAATCTCAGCTCAATTTAAGTCTCATCCAAAGAGCTTACAACTGTAATTAAATCATTAAATTCTTGTCTACGCTTCACAGAGCGTAGAGAAATTAACTTCCCACCAACCTCATTTTCTATTTGAACATGAAATAATGATTTTCTGCCAGTCTAATTACAAAGCCAACATCTGATCAAGCCCGCATCCAGAGGGGATTATCACATGCGCCAGTATTAGACCTCATTACCAGCCTGAGTGCAGAATTATTACATCTTGTAATTGGATGGTGAGATTTATATACAGATCGGGCCGGTTTCTGTAAGATTGTAATTACAAGCTTCGTTGGTTAGCTACTTATCAGAACTTTGCAGGAAAACAAAACAAATGGCTGAGCGAAATGAGCATGTCATTAACCTGTAACCCCAGCGTGGGGGGAGAAGTGGTGTAACGCTCGTGTCTGCATTAAGGGAAATAGGTTCATCCATTTCAGTGCCCCGCCTGTGATGGCTGAGCAAAACAGTCTGTTTCATTTATTTAACCTGGGTAATCTGTGTGGGTAGAAAACACACGCACAGAGAGAGGGAGAGGGAGAAGAAAAAGGCTATAAATGAGCTGTCTCTTCTGCCAGGATGGGCTCAATGTTTCTATTACTTAAGGCTAACAGGCTGTGAAGCCATCCATTCTGGAGGCTGCGAGGGGGCTATTTCGCCTGCCTCACTGAGAGAAGGGGGCCATCGATCCCAGAGCCTCTGCCGCTTACCTGCAAGAGTACAGGGGCTTTGTTGCAGCACTAAAACAAAATAGAGGGAGGTAAACCTCACACACAAAAACAAATACAGACACAAATGAGAAGGAGGAGAAGCCTACTTAGCTCCTAAGTAACCCCTAACATAAACAGGCAAGTAATCAATGGGGAGGCCAAGCTTGCTGAGATGGCCAGGAAAAAATAAAAAAAAGGGGGAGATGGGGAAAGAAAATAAAAATTGTTCAATTACAGGGTAAACACGTTTTTTTCCCTCTTTTTTCAACCAAGTGATTTTGCAGTGCAAATCAATGCTGGCAGGTCAGGCTGCCTGCTACTAATCTTGGCATTACAACTCTCCAATCAGAAGCGCTCAGGTAATGGAGTTGTTATTGAACTTCATAGTCTGGATTAGATTCTCGCTGAAGATCAATGCTGCGCTAAGATGAGACTGATAAACCCTTGATAGCAATCTGAATCCCTGAAGCCATGGAGTGAAGCATGCTGGGCTCAAATACTGAGGAGGTGGTTAGTGGGGGTGTCTGGACACAGCTCCTCCTCCCCTTTTATCTCTTTTTTTTAAATATTGGAACCAAGCCATTTCATTCTTATCTCACAATTTTTAAAGGGTAAAAATCACCAAATCTTACAGCCATAAATTCTGAAAATGTTGGATTTATGGAATTGCATTTTACATTCCTAATGCTTTAATTAATTTGAAATTATATTTATTGATATTAAAAGATGGGGCACTTCCAAATTTGGATTGACAACCTCTGCAACAACCTAAAGCTAAGAGACGACAGCATCAGTTAATACCATGCCAAGGACTTATAGCTAAAACAGGGAGTCAGCAGCAAAACAGCTGAGATGACAATGGTCTCTTTTTTTAGTATAAAGTTTATCACCTGTTAGCTCTAACTATGGGCGGAGAACAAGAGAGTTGAAAAAAATCTTAATTTCATAATGTACATTTTCACAACAGCTCCTATTAATGATGATTTTCACAGCTGGAATTCCCATGATAACATTGAGCCCCAAGCTAATGATGTGTGGTCATACATGTGTAGGTCTTTGTCTAAATCCAAAATAAAGTTTGCTATTTAGTGTACACTAGTAATCTCTACCACGCCTGAGAATACCAGAGTATTCTAAAGACTAGTTCCCTTAACTTGGCGGTCAGAGCAAAAAGAAATATAGATTCCCAAAGAAGACACTGTATCTCTAATGATATTGACGAAACAATTTCCTCTTCTTTTTTGAAGAGAATATAGTACCGCAGACTCCAACTCCTCAAGCCAATCAGCTGCTTACTGAGTGCAACTATTATGTGTCAAACAGCCCGATCCAGCCTTTGGACTTCCCAGGCGTCATATTCTCAGATTGCTACTGAGAGTTTCACAGCAAGAGGTTATGTCTGGTAAATAGTGTCCCAGATGCTACTGTCTTTGTTCAGCTGAATCACTGAGTCTGGATGTGACATCATCATGCCTACTGTCCGAAATTGTGAGTCTATATCCATTTTCACCACCATCTTGGTATTCCTTCATTCTATTGAATCAGTTACTTTAATGGCTAGTTAATGCAACATTATGAACCAATTGTCAATATTATTGATTTCTAACTGCAAATTATCTTAAAAACATATTTTATTAAAATAATATTTTTTCTTTCCTCTCTGCTTTTCCATTATGAACTGGTTGTTTGAACATTTAGCAATTTGTTTCTTTATTAGCTTTTAAAGCCAGATTGGCCTCAGATCCAGTTCCTCAGAACAAAACTTGACTCTCAAACATTCAGCTGTGATATTTCTGCATCGGTTTCAGTTTTGATTCTGATTTGTTCCCTTTGTTTCCCATAGTTTATTCATTTGGGTTTTTTTTTATTCATTAATTTTTATTTTAATATTGCTTGTGTAGTTAAAGAATTTTCTTACAAAAGTATTCAAATTGGAAGTATTTAGTTGATACTTTTTAGTATTTATGAGAATAATTAGTGATTTTATGCAGTAAACAGGTGTAGTTCCTGCTGCTTGAGTACACCAGTGTGTAAATTCACTCCATGTATATTTTTATAATGCCACACTTTACCATGTTGGTATTCATACAGCGATGATTGACAGAGACTGAGAGGTGTTTGGCTATTAATTCCTGATAATCGGGTGATGCCCAGACTTTGCCATTTTGATCAAAATGACCATCTTTGTTAGTAAGTCCCTTTGATATTTACTATGAATAGCCAAACCAAACCTATTGTTGCACAACACAGTAAGAGAATACTTTTTTAATTATAGTTTTTACTTTGTCCTTCCATTATCAATACGGCTGCTGATTTCTGCAGATATTAGATGAGTAATTATTATTATGACCATGTTTTATATATTTATTGCATTTGTCCAAAATCTTTTGGCCGACAAGCTAAAAATTCTACTTAATTTTTTTCTGCTTCCAGTGCATGCTAGCAATTTATCCTAGCAACTCAGACACCACTTAGCATTAACCCAAGTGGGGCAACAAAACGGCTCACGATCGATGCTGGATCAATCCAGCAGGCGAATCAATCATAGGATTTTTTTTTTAATATTTAATTAAACCTGGTGGCAAACAACTCAAGGATTTATTATTTGATGCTAAGAGCATTAGCGATTTTCTTCTTCCGCCTTGTCACACTGGGCCCAAATGCTTTGCTGGTCAGTAAGCTTAAAGGAACCAGGGGAATAGCATGCGGACACTTTTCCAATATATAATCATGCGTATATATACATGAAAATATACTCTCTTGCCTGTGTTCTTAATCCACTGCCACTCTGGGGCACTCATTTCATTAGACTTGGCCTGGCGAGGTTGACAGGCTGTGAGGCCTCTTTAATATATGCTATAATGGCTATCCAATCCCAGCATATGATGCTGATGAGCGATGTGCATTTTGTTTTAGTCTGTTAATGTGGCTAATGGAGGAGCAGGAGTTTCGCATATGCGCTAAACTCAGAATCTGTTTGTAAAATTGACTGTGAAAAAAAAAGTATTTAAAAAAATTTAAGTTAATGATTAAGGCTTTATAAAAGACAATAAAAATCTGTGATCCACTTGTGTTGACTAAAATCAAACCTGCTAGTGCCATAAGAACTGGAATCATATTCAGAGTTTAGGAGAAAACTAAAAGTCGGAGTATCAAAGAAAATGACAGAAACACAAAGATTAGCAGATCTAAACACAGAGCTACTGAGATGTGGAGCAGAGGGCCCTCAGAGAGCTGATAAGAGTGGGCGTGGGCGATGATGAGGCCCACTCATGGGTGCATTGTTCTCCTAAAAGGGGCGGATCTCCCCTGCGTTGGTAGTTATGAAGCAGCAATAGAGGTGCAGGGAGAGGGTAATCGTTATTGGCTGTGACAGCAGTGACCTGACAGCTGGGTCCAGTCTTGCTCCAGTACTTGTTGTACAACAGATCAGACTCAGACACACGCATTCACACACACACAGTGCAGGCACAGACACTTATGCCGGCTATTGACCTTGTGCAGGGGCTTGCATGCATCTATGCTCAAACTGAACCCAATATGATAAAGTATACGTATTTATGACATTGTTTATTACAATCTTATTTAATCTCACAAAATTGTTTTTTAGTTAAGATGTGAGCTCATTCCCCGATGCAGGTTTATGTCTAGCACTTGCATTGGAAACAACACTCCAGAGGTATTCCCCACATACCATGTTTTTATGTATCAAATATACAGTATATATATTTTTTACATACAAAATTTATGTAGTAGTCTGGCTTTTATCAGTTTGTTCCAAATTCAAGAAAAACTACTGTACATAAGAAACAAGAGCACTTCTTAAGAAAGGAAAAATCAATAGCTGCTTTTCTATTGAATTTAGGATTTAAACCACAGGCTTTAAGTCTTCTTAAGCACAACAAGATGTTTTGTAAAAACATCTTCAGATTGAGTCAAATTATTGTAATAGATTTTTTAAAGACATTTAAACCTAACTTCACCGCAGAGATTCATTTTTTCTCTAAATAGGAAGCAAAATCTGTCATAACCTTGTAGTTATTCCATGGTGACTAAATCATATTTAAATCCTGAAGAGAACAAAGAGGAAAGTTCTGCTACGCTTAGTAAATAATTAATAAGAAAATGCTAATTATGACTCACAGACAAATGAGATGAGAATTTTTTTCACTGGGGTAATATTAGGTTGCTGCTGTTGTAATATTATGACATTGCAGGGTTTATTGACAGATACAAGCAACATGTAACATTGTTTCCTAACGTAAACAATGTTGTTATTTTTATAGCTCAACCTTAGAGATCACATCTATGTATTTCTGAAATCACTATATCTTCATGTATCATAGCGATTAGATTCCAGAATCTGTTGATTTCCAACACAAACAAACCAAAGCGGTAAGCACCTGAATCCAAAGGCACAGTGAAAATCTGTCTATATTTTTTATTTATTATTTGTGTAATTTAATACTTTCATTAACCTCTTTTACTCTGATTAGATATTCAAAAAATATTGATAATTACAAACTCTGGATATAAAAACTGACCATGTGAAAACCAATTGAAAAATTTAAAATTAATGTTTTAGAAGTAGATGAAAAAACATTTAAAGCATATGTTTTACTTTCTGAAGTCAGGACACATTTGTTTTTTTCATCTGATGTAAATGATGCCATCAGCTCAACATTAGTGTGACTTAATACAGGCTAGCCAGTGTTTCCAGGCCAAAGAGTCAGTATAGGCTCTTCTCAAGCTATCCATCTTTGATTAGACATGGTGACTGTAAGCTCATGAAAATATTCAGTTACATGGCTGCTAATGTCCAGATTTTTAAGCTATCTTTGGCATTGTTGTCATTAGCATCTACTTGCCTAGTATTCCCCCTGCAAAGTCCAGGCCTCTACACACATGAGAAAACTCATATCCCATGTTGGTGCAGCTGCCTGGCCTCCAGTCTCAAACCAGCAGAAGCAACAGCTGAACGGACGAAGGTTTTGTCGTGCTTCATAAAAGCAAAAAAATAAAAATAAAAAATGCTGGAAAACTGATATTAGAGTGTCTACACTTGAGATTTCAGCCAGGGAAAAGGGCTGAAAACTGACTGGATGAAATGCTTTCATTCACTATCCAACTATACTAACGTAAGGTTGTTGAACTAATTTGTCTCGATCTATAAAAAATATCAAAAGGATTAATTCTTCACCTTTGCATTGATTGACCTTTATTGCACATTTAAAGAAAAAAAATCATATCTGTATATGTATTTTATTCTTTTATTTTAGAATTTGTATTTTTTTTAGAAGTCAAAAGAAAGGGATTTTTACTGCTTAATTTATAGTTACTACTTTACTGTCACCTACTTCAGTCTAAGAGTGGTAAGTACAAAGGAAGATTTCTAAGATCAGTGTTAAGTCTTGACCCAACAGAGTTTATAACCAGAACCAGCACATTAAAACAAGAAAAGGTGTTTTACTGGTTCAGAATTCAGCTGCTTCACTACTTAATGATCCAGGAGGCTGCAGGAGTGCTGTTCCGAAACTTTATCTTGACTTGACTGATGGGGAAATATCAGCACAAACAGCTGTTTAAATAAATGGGAAAGTTACTAAAGGCAGGCTGGCTGTTCTGGCCCAGATTATCCAACAGCTGAATGGTTCCTCACTTTTGATTTGGTTCCAGTTCGGTTAGAAGAAAGGGAAGGGAAACATTTAAAGAGAGGTACTGAGTCACAAAAACACATCATACATCAATGATGTGGAGCAAAACAAAACAAAATCTCACAGGAAAGTTACTCAAAAGACATAAATTCAAAACAGTATACAATGCAAATGGAAATATGTGTGGTAACCAAATCTTCTGACGGGGTGATTAGTCTGTTCTCTGAGTCAGTCTGGCAAAGCCTCAAAAAATATTTCAGTGTTAGTTCAAATTGCAGGACTGAGCTTACCTGGGTGACATCATGGGGACTGATTAACCAATCAGAAAGTGAGATAACCTGTCGTATTATGAGAGAAACATCTCACTGGTCATCTAATGAAAAATAGAATGAATTATGTTTTTGGAAAACCATCAAAGAGAACTCTGTAAGTACCAAAAGTGGCAAAGATGGAGTACTGCAGCCAAAATAGCTGACTCATGACAAAGGCTGTTTTCCTATTTTAACCATTTTAAAATGTTATAATTTAATTGTATAAAAGACAGCTTCACATTCAGGGTTTAACTGCCTCAATGATCAACATTTAAAGGTATAGTTAATAATAGATTGCTTCAAAGATTTCTCAATTTTTAAATGATCAAAACAAGGTTAAAGTCCAGCAGTGCTTTTTTTGAAGGGACCTGGAAAAAGCAGGTTGTGTCAGTAAAAGGTCAAATTTGAGGTGTTTGTGTGAACTGCAGTCATTTGTCTGTTACTATGAGGTTTTGCTATTGTGCAAATCAAAGAATAATGGTTTTGTGAAGCAAAAGTGCCAATCTGGGGAAAACAGAAACAAGTAGATTAATGGTAAACTATAGAGATAAAACATGGTTTCTGAAGTTTATCTAATAAAATATAGAGAATTAAAACAGACAATAAGAAAGGCATTATCAGCTGAAATAAATTCTCTCACAGGCTTTTTCTTAGCTCGTCGTTGGTCATTAACCATCATGGAAGACATAATGAAACAAATTCTGCAGACATATCCTGTAGTATTATATTTTTATAAACATCATTTGAATTGCCAGAGGCAAAAGATCATCTGCCCATGTCATCAGCTTCCTATCATGCCAGGGGCAATGTTAAGCCACGTTTCCACTTGATGTGAAATGTTAATTCCTTTCAAATAAACAGGCCAGCAAAGTTAATTTCCATCATGTTTAGAATGTTACACGGAGAATAAATCATTGACCACAAGTACAAACATCCGAGGCAATTACTGCATTCAAGATTTATCTGAGGAAACATTGTCAATCTAAACCTCAGTAGCAAATATTTATAATTTATAATTTAAATGAAATTGGAACATCTGAATATTTTGGGATAATAAAGAAGTATTTTAGGAATTGCATCACTCTTGCTGTATCCAGAAAGTTCTCTTGTGCCACCACCTCGTAGTTTCTGTCTCCCTCTGTTTGCCTTTCCCTCTCCTCCCTCCCTCTTCTTTCCTTTCTCCTGCCGTCACCTCACAAAGAGCCTGGCAGCATCAAGCCAGCTTGCATTTTAATTTGGCCCTGAAGTTACTTATTTCATTATCGATCATCCGTAATGCTGAATCAATGTTCATCTTGTTACGTGGGCCATACCCGTGTAATACAGTGATAGTGGGGGCCCAGAGTTACTCATTCCCTTTACAAAGTGACTTTACCGTAAAATCAATGCCTTGTGTTACTGATACAGGGGGAAACTGAAGCAAATGGAGTGAAAGGGAATGGACAGCGAGGAAGCAAATTGGAGAAAAGGTACAACTCACCTTCAAAGCATGCATTCCTAGTTAGTGTGGACATTATGTTCCCTTAAGCCTGGGATTCATCACCAAAGTGCAGTGCAAGTGTTTTTTAATGCTTAACGCATTACATAATGTGATGAAATTTCAGTTTAACTGCTTTTACATTGATAGGACAGCAGACTTTGTCTGTGCTGCAGGCTTATTTATACTAAAATAACCCTGAGTTATCCTAGTTAAATATTTTGATTCTGCAGAAATACCTGCCAGGAGAGATGTTTTTACAACAAATACACAGGGCATGCTTCACATCACACAATAAAATCATATAAGCATTTTTGGTTGAATCATTAAAAAAAATGCCAGATTAAAACAGACATTAAGGGCAATTATTTAGTGGGCTAATGGAAAGAAAAACAAATCCACAACAGGTATAAATATTATAAGTTTTAAGTCCGTTTTTCTTAGATTTTTAAAAATTCTTCTTAGTGTATTTTATGTATCTGTACATGCAGTATTTCAATTAAAATGCACATTTTACAAAATGTATATGCCTGGCCAGAGCTCTGCAAGATCTGAATCTAAAATGGGATCCGTGCAGCTTGTACGCCTGAATTTAGTAGTTGCCTGCACCCCAAAGTTAACAAGTTAATGTGAAACACTTGCAAGGTAATGCATTAATTCACACTTTGATCTGCCGTCATAACCCAACTTAATAAGTTGCAGTCCATTGACTATTAATTTGTTTCCAAATGGTGCGAGCACAAGGAAAGGGTTCCAAAATGCTCTACTTTTCCACTAATGCAAATCAAACTTGGGCTATCTATTTAACATGCATGATTGGTTGGTGTAATGTAATTAAAAATCCTGCTCTTTAAATTATGCCAACAGTGAAAAAAATTAAACTTTAAATGTATTTTCAAAGTACACTTGCTTCTGCTGCTAAGAACAATTAATTTCCAGAAACTAATTCATTTATTGGATTAAGCCTCTGTTCTTTAAACACCGCCAGATTTATGGGCCCTTTATTTAACCCTAATGGGACATGAGTTTCAAAAGAGCATATTTGGAGATTGAATGTGTTGCACAGTTAGTTTTTTAGGTTACCAACAGATTTAGGTTTGAACCCACTGAGGAACATTCCTCATAGAACAACAGCAGCTCACAATAATGAGTTTGAAATCAGGAGGGTTGGGCACTTTTGTGAATTATTCCCAAACTTTTTAGTTGCTGTTTTATGCTTCCAGAAAAGCTTGCATATTTGGCATCAGCAGACCATTAGCTTTTGTTTATACTGGAAGTTATTTGTGTAATTTAAGGCTATTATTTCCATGTGTATCCATTAAGTGTAATTAATTACAATTCATTTTATTTTTTTTTCATTCCTTTTAATATTTAACTGTAAAGATGATCGGCAAGGGCTCTTTTAAAATCGATTTTGGGATAAGAGTTATGTTCTGTTCCCCTCTCCCTCTCAGTGTGTCACCGAGGCATTATGGAAAAGATCCAAATGTGTAATTTGAAGTGTCTCTGTTTGAAGCCTTTGATCTCGCCTGTTTTTGCAGAGCGCCTCGGCTCATCATTTGCGACGTGTCGCTGGTGCCCTGAGTATTGCATAAGGAACTACTGTTGAGCGATAGGCCGTGTATGTTTGCTTATGAGAATGTGAAATTGTGTCATCTGCATAATTACCGTCGAAGAGCTCTCGACAAAACAGCCCTCAAGTCACTCGCGTGTGATTGCCCTCTTTTTCTTTTCTTTTTTTTTTACAGCTGCAAATTAAATTGGCTCCTGCACACTAACATTTTGAAAAAGTAAATAAATAAAATTTATTATTATTATTATTATTATTATTATTATTATTATTATTATGCAGTGGCTTTCGGGGCAGCCCAGCACATGCTTACTGTTTACCAAGGCTCAGAGGGTTGCAACATCTTAATGCTTTTATGGCTGCGCCAGTTTCCCGGGACAGTGTGAAAGTGTTAACTTACTGCGTGATGTGTTTGATTGGGGGCAATAAATCAGACAGAAGTCTCTAGTCTGGATGGGTGGGGCGGTGGGTTAGGAGGGGGGATAGCCGGGTGGTGAAGGTGGAAGTTCTGAGCTACGCCGGTCCCGGAGATGAGACACGTGCCCATCCGGACTAGAGGCGCTGCTGAGCGGACATAAAACAGGCAGACACCTCGCTGGACTCCCACACTCTCACTTCGAGCAGCCACGTGGGCTCTCGCTCTCTCTTCTCTTTCTGTCTCTCTCTCTCTCTTTCTGAAATACATACACACACATACGCGCACACACATTTTTTTTGTTTGTTTTTTTACCTTCTTAAACTTCCTCTGCATCTGAAAGTCACATCTCCCGCGCAGCCCCTCTTCTCCCCCCACTGACCCCTTCAGTTTTGCGGGTCGATGAAACACGGGCGGGAGCGCGCGCGCGCGCGCGCCTGCGTGTGCCCCTGCTATTGACTGCTACGTAGTGATTACTATTCCGGTCGCATGGCACCAGCAAGCCGCTGTAATTAATAACCCCATAATCCGGGTTGGGTATAGCCTATGTCGGCAAGGAACACACACACACACACACGCATTTAAACATACACACACATTCAGGGCAGAGTTTTACAGAAACAAGGCGTATCCTTATGGGTAGCCCCACAGTAGAAATTATAGCTGCCATTATCCCTCCCAGACAATGATAACTATCTGCTTCAAAAGAAGATTAAAGGTTTATACAAGTTCAGAGTTCTTGGAAAAAAAAACGGATCGCATTATCAGACCAGAACTGAGATTGATGGGATTTCATCACGCCGTCAATAAGGCATTAAGACTTAAAGCATATTTAAATGGGGTGCCTGGGGGATAATATTACTAGTAGCATAATAACAATAATAAAAACAACTGAACTTCTGGGTTTGAATGGCGAATGATTAACGAAACAGATGCTGGTAGCTACCAAAGTCGGCTCGAAATGCGATTATGCTTGTCCCGAATACACACTTTTCTATATTGATTCACGGAATTCCAATTTTGACTCCCTTGTTTAGTTTTAATCCGCATTATTTACACGAAAGAAACAGGTTGCATCAAAATTACTTAATGGATGTTTAAGGATGAAGGGCTTTTTTTCTTTTTTCTTTTTTCAAAAAGAATAAACAGGTGTGCAATTTAAAATTAGTAAATATTGTGTGCGTGATTTTTTTGTTGCAAATTATTTATTATTATTATTATTATTACATTTTCCTTATCTTTAATTCTGTTTATGTTTATTCTCAGAATAAACATCTCTCCAGCCCAATTCACTATATTGTGCATCCATCTGGTTTTCAATTTTCTTTTACTTTGCACTTTGCCTTCATTAGCGGCTTAATGCGCCCCATCAGTGGCGTCTTCCCCCTTTGATACCAAGGGGTTACACGCGACCCCGTTTGATGTCTTGAATTAAAAGAAGGACTCCGACTCTGCTCCCTCTCCATGAGTCCAAACAGCAGCCCCAAACCGGTGCAGAAGAGCGCGGCTCTTACCCAACGATCAAGCCTTAAATAAATACATTTGTTTTAAAGTGTGACAAACATCATTTTGCACATGAATTCATTATTAAAGACAAAAGTTTCTGCCTGTGATTTACTTTGGAACATAGCATACATGTTAGGATGTTTGTGAACTTTCATAAAAAGAGGAAAAAGCGCGTTTTAAATTCAAATTTAAAAACAGACTGAATTCAAAGCGGGAGGAATTTTTAGTTTCGACGAGCAGCTTTCAGTTTTATCGAAAGAAAAGTTTGCATATATGTTAGAAACACAAAACAAACAAACAAAGAATAAAGATCACCAGCCAAGTTAATCATAGTGCTCAGGACCTTTGTTCATGTGGTCAAAATATCTGAATAACTTTTTTAAAAGTCTGTAGTTTGACAAACACTAAATGAAATAGATTGGCGAGCCATAAAATGAGATTTGAAGCCCCATTCAAAAAACAGCTCCCGACATTAGTGCATTTATCCGAAGGAGAGAAAGAGGGAGGGAGGAGAGGGAGGAGAGAGAGGGTGAAGAAGAGAGAGAGAGAGAGAGAAAGAGAGAGAGCGAAAGAGCGCTGTTTGGCGTGTGGTTTGTACCAGAGGGGTGAGATTTGAGAAATAGGAGGGGCTTCTAAACGACTAGAAATGTCAATCTGAGCAAGGGAGTCCCAATAATCTGAAGCAATCTGTAAGGACCTGACCTTAGTCCATCCAGATCAATAGGGAAGTGAGGGTGGAAAGAAGACGAAGAGGAGGAAGAAACAAGGGGCGCAACCGGGATCGTTTACAGTGGCTGTTCCCGAGGAAATATAGACTTCCAAAGCCTGGCACCTTTTGTTGCTCACATGTTCACACTGTAAAAGTGGATACCGAGGCAAGTCCGTTGCTTTGCGAGGCTGCAGAAGACTCTTCCTCCCCGCTTCCTATCAACATGTCTTTCCCTCAGCTGGGATATCAGTACATCCGACCGATATACCCGCCGGAGCGCCAAGGGATCGCCGGCAGCGCCCGGGCCGGGACGGAGCTGAGTCCGTCCGGCGCACTTTCCAACGTCCTCTCCAGCATGTACGGATCTCCTTTCGCCGCAGCCGCGCAGGGCTACGGAGCCTTTCTACCTTACTCCAACGATATATCAATTTTCAATCAATTGGTGAGTGTCTAACTCTATGTAATGAGTTGTCTCTCAACTTTTACGCGGAGAAACTTTTTGGGCGTATTTAGAGGCAGAACTTTTGCAGCGCCGGGTTGAACTTTGTGGCTTGGAAATTTAGTTACAAAGTTTTTTTTTTGTTTTGTTTTTTTTTACAAAGTGAAACATTAACAAAATCTTGTTTGAGATTATTCTTAGCTCCACTTTTCTGAAGTTGATTAAAGCGCGTTAGAAAAGTGAAAAATGTGGTGGAAGTGCACAGCTAATTAATTAATGAGAAATATTTTAAATAATTACACTTGCATTTATTTTCGTACATGCATATGGAGCAATTTGAAAAATGTAAATAAATAAATAAATGAATAAACAAACTAAAACTGAAAACATATAAAAACCTACTTTGTTTCTACCTTTAATAAGAACCTGCAGTTTTAGCCTATTGCTGTAAATAAACACTTCACATGGCGATTCAGCTCATGAATCCCTCTTTGTCTCTTTAGGGCGCCCAGTATGATCTGAAAGACGGCCACGGTGTCCAGCACCCAGGGTTCGCTCCCCCTCACCCTGCTTTTTACCCATATGGCCAGTATCAGTTCGGTGACCCGTCCAGACCCAAAAACGCCACCAGGGAGAGCACCAGCACTCTGAAGGCCTGGCTCAGCGAGCACCGCAAGAACCCTTACCCAACCAAGGGCGAGAAGATCATGCTGGCCATTATCACCAAGATGACCCTCACCCAGGTGTCCACCTGGTTCGCCAACGCCAGGAGGCGGCTAAAGAAGGAGAACAAGATGACCTGGACCCCCCGGAACCGCACCGATGAAGAAGGGAATGTTTACACCAGCGACCATGAGGGGGAGGAGGGGGACAAGAGGGAGGATGAGGAGGAGATTGACCTGGAGAACATCGACACGGAAAATATTGAGAGCAAGGACGACTTGGACGACCAGGACGACCTTCACTCGGACATAAAACTAGACGGAAGGAGTGACTCTGAGATTTCGGACGGTTATGAGGATTTACAAGGGCCGGATCAAAGGTTTCTGAAGGCTGTGGGGAAGGAGGCCAAGGAGGCGCAGAGAGGTGGAGAGCTCTTCCACGGCCACCATCACCACCACCCATCTTTGGACATCAAGGCGTCCCAACCAAACGCAGAACAGCTCAAACTCAACCAGGTGTCCGTCAGCTCTCCACCTTCAGAGAACAACCCAGCCCCGGCCCAGAAACCAAAGATCTGGTCCCTGGCAGAGACGGCTACGGCCCCCGACAATCCGCGCAAGTCGCCGCAGGTGAACGGCAGCGGCTCAGCAGCGACGGGAGGAGGGACGGCCACCCAGACCATCCTCGGCCCGCACAGACTAATCTCTTCCTGTCCCGTTGGGAAAATCCAGAACTGGACGAACCGAGCGTTCTCGGCGCACCAGCTGGCTTTACTGAACTCCAATCATTATCTGGGACTGGCGAACCAGGCCACCGCCACCAGCCTGGCACTGTACAGCAGCAGGCAAACGGAGGACAAGAGTCATAGTTCAGAGACTTCAGTCACAGGTACATGTCCCCGGCACTGAGACCCGCATGTAGAGAAAAAAAAAAAAACTAAACTCCAGAGACACTATTGGCCATTTCCTGTCATTCATTTCTTTAATTTTAGATCTCCCTTTGCCTTTTTCTCTCTCTGTCCAGGCCACACAGATGATCAGTGTTAAAGTGTTACAGCTAGGAGCAGACAGTGTTTGTATGTGTGTGTATGAAAGATAAATTGTTGTGAAAAAGCCCTTTACCCTTTTATAAAAAAAAGGAAACGAAAGCATTTAAGAAAAAGTAATAAATATTAAATTTGTTTAAAAAACAACAACAACAAAACATTTCCAAAATTCGTCATTACATCGATTCACATGTGCAAGAGAGTTTTTTTGTTGTTGTTCTTTCAAGGCGAATAATTTTCTAACAAAAGTCAAAGTGGGTTGTGATAACAGGCAGTAAAATTAGCGCAATTTCATGTTAATTTTCTGTCCCGCAGTTGAAGATCTAGTGCCTTTGGATGCAAAGAAAACGGCAGATCAAACAGACAGAAGGCTGTCTGGTTTTGACAGTTTAGATTTTTTATTATTTTTTTTTATTTTGATGCCATCTCATTCTTTTCTTTTGTACTGCTTCTTTTGTTTCTAATGCCATATTTATCCAAATGAGCTTTGATTCTTAAAATTTCATTCATCCCCGTGTGTAAGTGTGTGTGTGCGAGAGAGAGAGAGAGAGAGAGAGAGAGAGAGAGTGTGTGCACCGCTTGTGTTATTCCGTGAAGGCCTCTCTTTACACTCACTTGTTTTGGTCATGCAAATGAGCTCAATGCAAATTCATTTCAAGCTCCGTTTTTTTTTCTTTCTTTTTTTTTTTTTTTGAAAGACAATTGTCTTTTATATCACTTTATGTTTTAACTCTTCACAAGCCCTTATTGTTTATTTTCTCCTCCCCTGCACTGCATTTTTTATTTAGCTTTTACCCCTGTGTATTTCATTTTTAAAGCTTCAGGACCGACTTAAAACAGCGATGGTTCCCGGCTCCTTTTCCCCCCTTCCCTCTTCTTCTCATCTTTTAATTTGAAATCGAGTATGGAATGTAAAATAAGAATAAAAGATCTCTGTATAGCCTACTTACATTGTAAGCATGTCCCGTGTAAAACTGCTAATGTAATAATGTATGAACCTGTAGTCTGTGAGCTTTTTTCCCCCCCCCTTTTCTTTTTGTAAGTTCTGTGAGGATTTGATGTTATAATTTTTTGTATATAAAGTTAAGAATATGTACATACTTGTGAACCAAATTGTACAAGAAAGTCTATATTTTTGGCTAATAAATGAACTGCTGCAACTTAAAGAAGAAAAAAAAATGTTTTTCTTCATTTTGTTCTGTTTCAGTTGAAGGTATTTTGACAGCTGATTTTGATGATGCAGGTGGTGCACAGCAGCTTGAAGTACACCGCTTTGGGTTTGTGAGGGTGTGTGTGTGAGAGTGTGTGTTAGTGGACAGCCTGGGGCACAGACTTCATCCTCCGTGGCAGTGATAAGTAAATATTCGAGAGGGATTTATCACACTTTTATAGCGGAGGGACTTAAGGCTAATTAGCCAGCACTGCGGCATACATTTGGATATTAATGTTGTGGGATTATCCTCACATACAGGCGTAGCGCTCATATTAAAAAGCCTAATTCTTTCATTAATTTTCGCTGAAAATTGTGCTTTTTGAAATAGACTAAAGGTAATGAATGGCTGTTTGAGCGTCACTGGTTCAGTCGATCCTGAAGATGGGAGTTTTTTGCCTTTCGAACATCTCATCTTGCTCCGTTTGTAATTCATTTTCTCTCCCGCATAAATCATGCATTTTATTACTATTATTTTTTCATTCAACCAAGGCCGCTTTGTAGTGTAATTGTAATATATCGTGGCCGTATAACTAATAATAACGCCATTTGTTTTATTCGGCCGCGATGTGAGCATTTGCATGTGTGAGAGCTTATCAGAGGAAGTTTATGTAAACTTAGTGTTGGAGCTCCCTCTACAGTCGCATGCAGTCGGCTATGGTCTGCTGCACACACACACAGGCACACACACACACGTATTTTGTCCAGACTTCTACCCCTCCCCCCGCCATTTCTTAATTTATCAAACCAGATGTGAAGTGATTTTGATAGTAATGTCTTGCATTTATAAATATGCGCACGTTGATATCCTCAAGAAAAAAAGCGTGTTTACTTTAATCAAACGCTTCAGAAAAAGTACAGAGCGTTTCATGACTTCAATTTAGCAATACAATAATAATGATAATAATAATAATAATAATAATAATAATAATAATAATAATAATAATAATTAGAAGCTATTTTTGGATCTTTTCTTTTACACTTTTATTGTGTTTATTGAGTTTTCCCATCTTTGGTTATTTAACATTAGGCTTGGATGACTTCTCAGTTCAGTCTTGCAAATCACGTTATTACAAGAAAAAAAAAAGATGATCAACAACGACAGATGAGTTCAATAAAAACATCTGAAAATAAAAAGGTTAGAGAGGAGAGGGGGAAATAAAAAGGTTGTGAGAATCAATCTAAAACTGAAAGCATGTGAAAGTGTGGAGGGTATGAAATAAATGCATTTTTATGTCGGACTGTTTATTTTTTAAACAGAAAAAACAAGTTGTTTATATTAAACGCGATTTATTTCCTCTCGCTTGTTTTTTAAAGTTTGTATAGAAAACTCACAGAGGCCCAATTCAAGTAGTCAAAGGGACAAACACTGCATGTCTACCACTCAGAGCATCTGCATGAAAAACGCAACTCGGCCAAGGGAAACAGCGTTTTGTTATTATTATTATTATTATTATTATGTATTCATTTATTTATTGGAGAAGAAAAAAAATATGTTACCTTCCTGTCTAATCAATTATCTTCCCTGAGAGCCCCAACTAATCGTGTGATACATATTAATGAGGCATCAGCCAGGAATTGTTTTAACTGAATTTTTTAATTTTTCTTACATCTAATATTTTGATACGAGACGCTTTCATTTGAACTAATGCAGCACCTAATCTATAAATTTAGAGGGTTTTTTTTCTCGCTTAGATTAAAATAAAAATAATAATAAAATAAAATAAAAACAATAAGTACATGTTGGGTTGTGTTTTCAAGCGCACAGCAACAGAGGAGTTGATATTCCCTGTACAGCTCAGAGGATGTTTGCTCCTGAGGGGGCCCCACAACAAGGACCGTTCCTGATCACCAGGATTTCGCTGAAACTAAACGCTACTGAAGGGCCAGTGATCATGTCTGGGGCTCAGGGCCTCTCCTCTGATCAGTGCATGAAATTAGGGATTAAAAATGCCTCCGCAGAAACAAAAGTAATCACGGCTGCGTATGTCGCCATACGTGTCCAACCTGCTCCCGGCTACAAAGAGCAAATGGAATGCATTAGCTTACATTTTGTTCCGAGCCTTTACGCAGGGACCATTTCCAGGGGGAGGCGCGGACGGCTGTGTAACTCATTTCCCCGCACGTTAAGTGGATGTTCTCTCCGCTAATGAGTTATAATCAACACTGACTCCTCTGCTTGTTTCTGAGGTCCACGCAGCGTTAAGACTACAGAGTTTGCAGGGGTGTAACGCAGCACTCAACAGCCTAACAATAATCTGATCACAAAAAAGTCAGGTGGAAAAAAATTACATTGTAATTTTTTTATTTTTTTCTAAATCAAGATCTCGGGGCCAGTGCCGGTTCCTGCATAAATGGTGCCCTGGGCCAAACTCTTCTTCTAATGTCCCCATTACCCTGAGAAAACGAACAAAAAATAAAATAAAAATCTGATTTTTAAAAAATATTTATGGACACAATCCTCCATATTCAAAGGTTTTATACGTCACAAAATGGGTTTTAAGACATGGACAAACAACATGATACTTTAGTTCCAGTCGGTCAATATATTGTGTTTTTATAGCGGTCACCTTTCATTACATTAACAATTCTACTTTGTTATATTTTCCAAATTAGAGAAATGTCTCTTAAATCTGAGATTGTGTTCTAAAGAATCTGTGTTCATTCAAGACAAATTCAGTTGCATTCTGAACAGTTTAAATATAAAGCATTTAAAACACAGATTCAGTTGTCTCCAATATTGTTTAATCAATTCATAAGAAATGTCATCTTAAGATAAACATTCATTTCAAACCCAGGAATACGGAACTATAAAATCCAGTCTAGTCTGAATTCAGTCGCATCCATTTCAGCTTGAAACTAGTTATGATATAATTTAGTCAAATTCAGTTTGTAATGCAAAATGTTAAAAAGTGTTCTGTCTAAGGAAGACCAGCCAATTACTCAGTCATTGACTTTGTAACAATTCCAAGTCCTGAGTAGTTATTAACATTATGAAAAGCTCCCTAAAAAATAGTCTTCAAATTAAGTTCTAAGTTCACTGTGCACATCTGAGTCCATTATGAGAATAATTACCTATTCAGGGTGTTACAATAACATAATCTTGCCGACCTTATGTTGTGCTCTTATTGCCATTACTTGGGTATTAGCAATAAATATGGGTAACTAAACAAAAATAAAATAGATAAATTATTTTATTTTACCTTTATTTTATTTATTTGCTTAGTTTTTGTTTGTTTACTTCCAATCCATTGCACATACACATCAATCAAAATTGCATCCTATTTATTTATCTATTGCTTGATTGATTTGTTGATTTAATTGTCTTCTGGCACCCCCAGCCACGGTAACCCTGAGCAGAGAGCCATACTACCCAAAGTAAAAAAGTCAGTAGCCGAGGCCTGTGCATTGTGTTTGGGTTTGCTTGACTGACAAAGCTTGTGAAACTGCACTTCAAGATTTCAATACAGATTCAGATTTAGCACTTTCAAAGGCAATCAAATCCAAATTATGCTTCCTGTCCTGTAATTAAAAACTAATTAATTAACAGTTTAGTGGTATTAAGACTGTGGGAAACACTGCCCCATTTGACAGCAAAAACAAATTGTGCTTCATTTCCTATTTAATCACATTTCATATGTTGTCTTGAGTGCTGTTGACCTCTGCTCGCTTTTGCCCTCAACACACTGAGACAGTACTCCAATTATTGAAATTAAATAGTTATTTAGGAGGGAAAAAATTAACGAAGCAGATTTTTGAACATGAAATTTAATATGTCTGCCATGTATCTGGAGAGAAGTGGACAGAAGTACCAGACAACTGGAAGACTCCGGTCAATGGAGCCATCAGAGGACCTTATGTGAATGAGGAGAAACCATGAAGTAAATAAACACTAGAGCATATCTTTGGAGGGGACCAGAGGAGTCCTGTGAAAAAGGAGGCTGCTGCACATAAAAAGGGTCACTCTTGAGTTTTCACCTCATCCACTCCTTCTGTCAATGTTTCTCTTCAAGACCCTGGATGGTCTGGCCACACCCCCTCCTTCCACCGAAACAGACAAATGTCATCCCCTTTGTGGACCTTGCTGGGGTTAGAAGTGGCCTGCTGTCTTTGTGCACGGGGCTAATCCTTTTATGAGCCACTGTCAAACCCGCCCCCACCCGAGCGCTTGCCCAGACCAGGAGAGTCGCTGCCCCCTTTGGGAGCACACCGGGCCTGTGTGTTACCTGACAGGGAGAGCACATGTTCCAAACAGTACGCATGTTGGTGCAAAGGCCTGTGGGTCGGTGCACTCCACGGCAACTTGTTAGGGAAGAGAGGAGCTCAGTTTTACCCCTTCCAAACATTCCGTGTCTCCTGCATGTTTTATACGGCATGCATTATTGAGAAACCAAGTGAAAGTGCACGAGTAACATGCTAAAGAACTGCCAGGGAGCATAGACAGCAGGGTTGTTGTGCTTCCTTAGGTTGAAGAAAGGACAAAAGAACTCAGAAGGAGTGACATTCTCCAGGGTGAAGCGAGAGAGAGGGAGGGCACTGATTTCATGCCTTTTGTTGACGAAGGTTAGGGAGAGGAATTCTTTCACTGCATCCGAAAGGCAACAAGTGGAGAAGGGGGCCACAGGCCAGAGGGAGAGAGGGTTTTGGGAGGGTGGGCTTTTGCCGTTCACTCAGCTGAAAGATTGTGCTTTTTTTCAGCCCCTTTCAGATCTCTCATACAGACCCAAGTTACAGGGCAATTATGGAAATGCAGCTTTGAAGCCAAGTAGAGCCTTATTTGAGTCCCTCCTCAGGACAAAGCAAAGGCAGCCCCCTCCTCTATAAAACATGTTTCAGTCGCATATGTGTATGTTCTGAGCATCTATATGCTGCAAACAAAAATTGTTTTGTAAGATATTTTTTGGGTAAAGGGTCTCCTTTACATCTAGTTAATTTGCAAATAAAAGTTTGGATGTGGAGATGAGCAATAAGCAAATAAATAAATAAAGTCTGGACTTCGTGAAGTCCGCCAACAGCTGCATGATTTTACCCGCCTTGTGTCCCTGCTCCACACCCTCTCCTCTCACACGCCACTGACAGAGGCCCAGCAAAAACCATGAGCGCCGTGCTTTCTCAGCTTTGTACATTAGTCAGCGGTGTAGCACAGAATTTCACCACCTCTTGTGAACTAATAAGACACATTTTCTCCAGCTTTTGAGAGGATAGCAGGAGAGTGATGTCCCGACATCGCCCGACACAGCAGAGGCCTTGTACAACAGTGTTTTTACACTCCGAGCACATCTGACAAATGCCAGTAGTCTAGCTTTCACTCATCGCTGTTAATGAGAGGACATATTTTGAACGTTTCCAATATTTGTACAGACTTTGTACATGATGAAGGCCTTTTTCTTCCCATTCGCAGGCAGAGAGGACAAGGGTGGGGTGAGAGACGAGGTGCATTCACGGCTCCTCTGGATTGCCTGACTCCTGAAGGGGACTTAATAAATTCTTCCTCCTTGGAACACTGTCAAACAAGTCCTTTCTTACATCTCCCATGAATACATTACCAACAGGCTTGATTGATTAGAACCCCCCGCAAGAGGGTGAAGCGATGGACCGACTCCCCTGGTGTGATTAATAGACTTTATTAAAAGAGTCCTCTCCTTTTTAATAATGGTAATGTGAATGAAGGCATGATGGAGGGGGTGAAGGGGAGGGAAACAGGAAGTCTAACGATGATGGCCGGAGCTGTCCCTCGCTCTCATTCACATCCTCTTCAGTGAGTTCATTTTCACTTCTCCCAATAGGCGTTATCCATCACTTCTCTATGAGAGTCAAATAATACAGGGTGTTTTATTACCTCTTTTTCTCTTTTGTGCCAATATGAAACTCTTTAAAACATCTCTCAGGGGTAATATGAGGGCCTTATTGAATATGCTTCCTGTTAGCAGTTTACAGCTAAATGAAAATGGCTCAGGAGCCACTAAACACCTTGAACAAATGCGTTTTTGGAAATAAAATTATGTTGACATTTCTCTGGATCCAGTGGCTTAGATGAGATTGGTTGATGTACATAATAAAAAGAAACTAAACATTGTACTTTTGGTTAATCAGTACTTTAAATAATCATTTAACATTTTTATTTTATTTTATTACACTTTCAGTGCCTCTGATAGGAAAAATAAGAATGCATATTTTCAGTGTTTAACTTATCTTTAACTTATTACATAACATGAGCAAGAGACACTAAGCTCTTAAAACATAAACCTCGAATGAAGAGGAAATACTTCATTCGAAGTATTTCGAATGAATATACAGTATATAATGAATATATATATAATTAATTTATTCTGATATCAACCCAAACTGTATGAGAAGCAGCACCTCACTACATACCCAGCTGTTTCAATATAAATTTTCTTTGTGGTATCTTTTTTAATAAAAATTCAAATATTCCATTATTTTACCACAAATTAAATGTCAGAGAAAACGCAAGCAAAAATTGCTTTCTGAATCTCCCACATTCTCTTACTGCTTATATTTTTCTATTCATGACCTACGAAAGATAGTTACACCTGAAATAATAACAGTAATTCAAATAATAATAATAATAAGAATTTGTTGTAAATAAATAAAACGTACTTTATGTACTTTACAACAAATTCTTGTTATTCTTTTACGTGGTCGGTATGTGTGTTCTAGCAGCTTGCTGGCTTATCATTGTACCAGAGAACTTATGTGCTGCTTGGTAAGGAGTAAACCTTGTTCAGGAAATTGTTTATCCACCTCGGCACTGTGTCCGCTTATCAGCACAACACAGAAGCACCAGAGACTTTCCCAGCGCCGGACACAGCAGCTCCAACTTATCACCTTGCTGCATTTTGCAACCTCACCACCAGCAACACCAAGAGATTTATTCAAACATGGATACCACACATAGGGCCTTTCAGAATCCCTGCACATTAGTACGTGACCCAGACGGGTTCTGTTTGCTTTGCTTCTCCAAGTCAGACACACACGTACAGTTCTATAGTGTATGACATCACCAGACAAGACTTGTAAACCTGAAAGGAAGGTCGATAACAGCAGGTGAGAGGGCTTTTCAGTGTAATGATGATGCTTACCAGTGTCTAAGTTGTAAACCCTGTTATTGATTGTCTTTAGGTTTACCCAATAGTCCTCAAACTACCACGCTTGAAGGTCCACAGTAATGTGTCTGCTCAGAATCCAATATCCGCTACTATTAATGAATACTGACAAGCAGCTCAACCTTTGTATTTTTTTATTTAATGTAGTTAGTCCCACTGAGAGCAGGGATCCTGTTTCCAAGGAAGGCCTCGCCAAGACTGCATGAGTATATTTGGTTATGGTAATTTATAACAAATTCAGTAAAAATAAACAGATTTTATATTAAAAATAAAAAAAGAAAAGGTGAAGGGAAAAGACAGAGGCTGGGAAATATATTGAAGAGGGTCTAAGAAAGGCAGAGTGCTAAAACAGTAACTATATGTTTAGACAAAGTGTTTACCACAGGCTTTACTAGGGGTATAAATAATAGATTTACCACTCTATCATGCAGGATGAGGATGAGTGACTTGCTTCCTCGTACTCCATGGGGAGTTTAAGAGAATATACGCTAAAGCCAGGAAAGGAGGAGGTAGAGAAAGAGCTCTATTCTTCTCAACTTTCTTTGTGCCTAGATAAACTTGTTGTAAGAAACATTGTCAGCCACTCCGGCATGACACCTCACACCCAGATAATGGTATTGCCATGCAAATGAGAGATGAGGAAACATATACCAACAGTGTGTATGTGTGAGTACACGTGCATGTGTGGGCTCTCATGCATGCGGCTGTTTTGTTGGTGTTTCCCAGAGAAAGAAAGGCAATGCGACACAGTAATTCAGCAGTGGCAGGAAAGATTGTTGCCATTTCTGTATTAAGGATCTAAATGTACTCTGGAGAAAAACTTCTGGGCTGAAGTTAATTCCCAATCACCTCTTTCCCCATATCTTACTCATCTTGAGACAAGCTGCTTAGAGACAATGACAGATTTAAGCAAACCAACCAAACTCAATATCAGTAATGCAGCACGATGAAGATAAAAAAATATAGTGGAATACTAGAGATATTACTGACATTTTATTAACTTTACAAAACCTCTGACACAATACACTATTGATCATTGATGAAAATTCTTAGGAAACAATATATTAGAGGAATATCACATTCTCTAGTAAAAAAAAAAAACCTTAATAATGGATATCAAAATGTGCAAATAATTTAATTCTGATTTACTGAAAGCTACTGGTGCAGTACCACATGGTGGTTCTGTCCTGAATTCTAAGCTTTTTATCCTGCACATTAATGACATTGTCTCACATAGTCAACAAGTTACATTATTTGGTAAAGAAATTATATTAAATTGGTAAAGTTTGGAACAATCAAAAGGGAAGTGAAAGTTTCTAAGAACTATTTTTGTGTAAATAAATCAACAGAAAATGACAGTATGAAATGTGTAATATTTACTAACAAACAAATTACATGACTCGATTTTTTAAACAGTGATAATTTACTGCTTGAATAGAAAATGTAAAAAGTAAGTTAGCTTAGAACAAAATATTGCTACATGTTGTTATGTCCCAAGGTTTTCTGCTTGAGTTAAGGTGCCAATTAGTATTTGATAGTCAATTTAAAACACAAAATAAACTAGTTTAAAAACACAGCTAATAATTATGGATAGGTTAATGTACAAGAAAAAAAAATCAAACTGCATACCAGGAACTTGTAAAAAATAGAACTACATACTACACTGATAAAGCATGAATTATTTAATAAACTATTTTTAAACTGTGTTCAGTAGTAGTAAGAAATTTAATAGACAGATAGTAATTGTTTAGTTCGGTAAGTCATTCCATAGCATTAAAATTATTGGTCAATAGCCAGAAATCAACACGGAAATTCTGGTTAGGATATGACGACATATGGCATAACTGAAAGTTTTCATTTCCTTTAAAATGATAAGAAACTAAACATGTAAATTCAAACAAGAAAGTCTGACAACTTTAGGTGAGAATCACCAATAATGGATCCTCATGTGTTCCAGAAAAAAAAAAAACTCAAGCCAATATAAAGTAAAGCTGTCTATCCATCTCCTGTCACGGACAGGATGGGAATCAGGAAGTGGGCTTTTGTGAGACACAGCACAGAAAAGTGTCCGAACAAGTCAAGCATCAAGTATGAATGCTCCCCTCCATCTCCAGCTGTGTCGGCTCTCAAGGTTTTTGTCCTTTAGTAGCGACTGGTCACAATGAAGTGGCACTGTGGCAGGCAGAGAAGGGTGGGCGCTGTATCACTGTCTCCCTTTACAGAGGGACAAGTGCCACCCACCCCTTCTGTTGTCATGCTAAGACAGCAGCACTCACTAGGACTGTACCCTTATTCACACATCAGCCTCAAGCCCACGCCTGGCCACAGACAAATGTGGGAGCTGAACATAGCTTCCTCCCACCAATGTCAACACGTCCTCCACATGACAAAAACCCTTGTCATTTTTAAAGAAATTAACTTTGCTCCCCTATATTGTGGATGCATTCAGCTACTTGATGACTCTAAGGGCAAGCAAAATGGACCTTGAATTCCCACGGGCCTCATCACCGAGAAGCACAGCCTTCATGTGTAAAGGACCATGAGAACAGGCATATCTAATGTCATTTTACAGGTAGATAGAGCGGGAGATTGGGAAGTAATTGGAAGTAATAACAGAAAGCTCTCTTTAGTCCCACAGGACTCCATTTTCTCTGCACCCTGAAATTCCCAGAAGAGTTCTTGGCATATTTGCTGTGACGCGAAAGAAATACAGTGGATGAACTGTGACCTTTGCTCTCATTCCCTGAAGGTCACCACTCTACTTTACATACACAGATGAGGCCCTCTATTCCGGAAATGATAAGACAAACAACAGAGTAGAGGTAAGGTCAGCAAGTTAAACCAACAGCTAGAATGACAGTTAATTGGCCGGAGGGTAGTGTAACTGTCATCCATTTCCCCTGGGTTGACTTGGGAAGACTCCCCCCGGCTGCCTGAGCTAGCTCTCCTGAGACCTCCGCTTCGCATAAGAACCTTCACTTCTCAGCTGTCTCCCACAGGTTCAACCAGTGGACATTGGAACTGGGGAAAACAAAATGATTATATTGCCTCCAATTTGATTATTACTTCATCATTATTGTTTATGTTGTGGTAATACACAATAAAGACTGTGACAAGTGAGGAGATGAAATGTCAGAGTGAATTACAGGCGTATGCAGAAAACTGGCCGCAAATCAGCTGGCAGTGCTAAAAGGTCTTACTTGCTAATTGCTCATATCCTACCAGCAGTGAGAGGCGTCCAGCCGCTGTTCAATAGGCTGGCTGACTGAGAGCAGACAGATAAGACTATGTGTAGGGATGATTCGACCCATGCTCTAATGAATTGCTTAGTCCTGTGTGTCAGAAGCAGTGACACATGGCATGAAGGCTCTTGGCCCCCCTGTTGGTGTGTGCAAAGACAAGGGGAGTGAAGGGAAAATAACTTCTCACACAGCATTCAAAATAAGCAATCATGTGTGTGGATATGAGTGGGGGTGTGCTGGAGTGGCCCACATGCATCTATGAGGATGAGTGATGGTTTTAGCAGAGTCTGTCTGCCTAATTTCGCAGGGCCTGGGTTTGGGGTGTGAATGAAGGAGAGAGTGTGTGGAAGATAATGGGCCATTCTCCACGGTGCTCTGAGCTCTGTTGGCACACAGCTGGCCATCCAACTAAACTGTTTTTCAATTTTCAGCACCATCCAGTCCCCTAACAGAATTCCTGATATGCACGGAAAGGGAATACTGCGGAAGGAGGTCAACACAGAACGACAGAAAGAAAAACATTTGTGTTAATGGGGAGGATGAAGGAGGAAGTTATAATAGGCCCCACTACACCCAAAATCCATCTGGGACCTGGTAGGAGGGGGATCAGTCAATGACAGACAGGTGTTTCTCAGTAGGCTCTTTAATCTAATTCCTGGGCCTCTGCTTTGAAATCCTCTGGGATCATTTTTGTGTCTGCAATTTTCCTCCAATACAACTTTTCATTTGTCCCCATTTCAAGTAAACAGTCTTAATGTACTAAAAATGCATCAACAGAGGAGAACACACTGAATATAAGTAATCTGATCCATATTCCACGACTGAATTATCAGAGCCTTCAAGGTATTTCTGAGTGGGTAGAATAATGAAAAAGTGAAATAATTTCAATCTGAACTTTAAAAAAATAATAATGAAAATGCTCTAAAAGATATTAGTATATATTTTTGATTCCAGGTTTTGCAAATTACAGTTGTCTGTTTGGAAGGATCTCAAAACACCTGAATAAACTGTATCCAGATCTGTCAGAGGTAGGAGGAGGGTCTTAGAATTACCAATCATGCTCGTGTACGGCTGCTCACACTCTGCTATGCTACAGCTAGTTCTCCAGAGCCTATAATGAATGTTCATTCCAGTTAGCATAGCCACCGATGATAACAAGTAACTTGTTTTCTCCACCACTATCAGATTCACCATGATTAACAGTGCTAAAACCTTCCTCCTGGCTCTAATATGTTGTTTCTCATGTTTTTCTCGTTTTTCTGCAGATAGCAATACCAGCACTGAGACTATCTGTGTCATGTTACACTGTCACAACATGGTGACAATTTTAATAAATTTGTTCTTTTATTGGCTTTTTTTAGTATTTATAAAAGTTACACACTGAAGCTTTGACCCTTCTAACCATTTTCAGGATAGTAGCTGAAAACAATTCACTCTCAGATTCTGTACAGCTCTGGATTCCCATGATATCACTAATGCAGTTTCAACAAATGCTTATGTGTCATTGGAAGGAATCTTTATAGCACAAAATTACAAAAATATAGTAGAAAATATTAGAGTATTTTGTGGTATCATCATATTTATGATTTTGACATTTAGAATTGTTACTCTTATAAGTCCACAAAAACATACTGTGTAATATTTTAACAAATACATAACCAGCATCAAACTGTATTTATGCATCAACTACATGCAGTTATATTCAGGGAATCCTGAAACCTAATAAACTGCTGTCAGTTGGTTTTCTTGTCAGATGTGTTGGTGCATTGGTATGCACCATTGGTATGCAGATGTTTGTAGCACCATTGGATGTTACAAACATCTAAGAATGAGGAAATTAGGGGAATTTTGTGGAATAGCAAGTGTTGCACCTAATTAAAGTTCATTTTTCACTTTTAATGAGCTCCACGTCTGAATAGTGTGTGTCTTTAGGATCAAGGATGTGAAAATTACAACCTTTCAGTATGTCAAGATGGAGTACATTACTTTCGCATTACCACCACTATCTCATTGCATCAATGGAGCGTCTGGAAATTAAATTAAACTGTCACAAAGGCATTATTGGAGCAGAGAGTTTTGCTTCTTTTGAAGTGTTTCTTGCAACTGAATATCTACCATGAGTGGACCATTTACAGTATGTTGTTAGTGCTTTTTTTTTGTTAGTTTTTTTTTTCTTTGCTTGTTCTCAGATAATTCAGAGCCAGCTGTAATAACCACACTGTGCCACTTAAAAGCGTTTAATTGTCTGTACAACAACCTGCAATTTAATGTTGAGCAATACCAACTCCAGAAAGATGTTTAGACTTTGGATGTCTTGTTTGATCTTGAAAAAGATGTCGGTATGAATATTCACTTAATTATATCTTCAGGTTACGTAAAGCAACTTTATTTTTTTATATACAGAAATTATGTGTAAGAATCCAAACCCAGTATCTGTCATAACATTAAATCATCCATTCACAGGTGACTCTCCCAGATCCTATCAGATAATTGGGTACATCTTGAAATGACATACCATCTTGTATCGGTTATTGTCAATTGTTTGATTTATGAGACATGTGCATCTTTCTTTCCCTGTGTTGTTACTTCACTACACTCACAGAGCAATCACTATAATTAGTTTATGAGTCACAGAACATTTAGATCTACTAACACCTGGTGTTGGGTGGGGCTTTCTTGCATGGGAAAGTTATTTGGTATGAAAGAAACAATGTTTCCACAGAATAAGCAGCAGTACCTTATTACAAAGTATCGCCCATGATGACTAACAAGACCGAAGTACGCTTACAATGACTGGAATTTGTATTTTACTATGGCAATCAATCTTATTACTAAAAGACAGGCTGAAACTATTACTCGGAATTACTAAGTTGAATACTTAAAAATAAAACCTTTAAGGTGACTGTACACATAACATAATCTAAACAGTGAAAGCTTCTCAGAAAACAGAAACACAAACAGAACCATCTGACATTTTCTCAAAGATGGTTGAATAGGTATTTAATATATTATTTGTCCTTTTTAGCAAAGACAAAGTCACTTTGTCTCAGCTTGCAAGCTGGGTAGGTGTTGAGGAGGTAAGAGGTGAGGTGAGAAGAGCAGGTGTTAAATAAAAATTCAAAGTGAGACAGTCAAAGGCTTCTCATCAAACCTGACAACATAAAAACGACTGCTGGTTTTTAAAAACATAGTACTATCTGCAGCAGTAAGCAACTTACAATAGTTTGTGTTGAATAAATCTTTCATACACATAGTACTGTAGTAATGTACATCCTCCCTATTGTATCAAGTAATCCAAGATTCCCAATATCAATAGAACCACTAATTGCAAATTTTGATAGTGAATTTTAGTTATCTATAGGTTTGCATGGATACATGTCTCACTGTGTCATCAGTTTTATGCAAAAAATATGGGGAACTTTGAATGACTTCCCCACATTTGCATGTAAATGGTTCACTTCACTGCTTTTGTGATTGGGTAAAGTGGATAAACCACATGATCATGAGGTTGTGGGTTGGAAAAGATGAAGATAAGAAGTGTGCTCTGTTGAGGACAGGAAAGCACATCCAGATGACTGAGACACAACACTGTTACTCAATGTAACCCCGAGAGACACAAACAGCATGGCTTATGCAGGGCTGTAATCTAAAATAAAATGACTCTCTGCAGAGCTACAAATTAAATAAAGCTAAAATCTGGATTCCATTATCATGTCTCCCAATGCCTACATTTTTGTAACATTTAAATGGCAAAATAAATATGAACGCTGCTGTATCAAACAAGGTTCCAACCACTATTTGTTTTTGTGGGTATGCACTGAGAAATGAAAAGCTAACATGGTAAACACAGCCGTTTTTGCCGCTAATTTGTGAGTGGCACCGAATGTTTCTTGGTGCAGTGATTGCTGACAGATTTGTGGATGTGTGTTTTAATGAGTCTCTGATGGCAGTACAGAGGTTGTTCCTGTCAAACAGGCACCAGAACTGGAAAACTAACAAGGAACGACCATGTGGACACACTGCAGTAACTCATAATAAGCTAAAAGGTAATGCTTACACCCAGACTGTTGTTATTGAGGCATTTCCCAAGAGTAAAAATTAGAGCTGTGACTGTGTTTCTTCACAAGAGGTGAGTCAAAGCTGTCTCCTTCCCTAAATTGAGCCAACAAAATCTTACAGTAATCATGGATTACAACAGACATTGCTTATCTGAATAAAATCTAATAGACTTCATTGCATATTTTAGACTTTGTATTATCTATCTGACCCGTCTCACACATCACCGCAAAACACCACCGTCCTCTTATATGGCTTCCCTCTTTCCTTCAGCATACATAAAATCCACATCACTGAGGCTGCAGCCACCATGGAGGGCCCCCTTATTCCACTTCTGCTGCAACGTTTGGCTGAGATTTATTAGCCTCCTTAACCGAAATGTAATTTTCACCATGTTGGTTTTTTAAAGTGAGGGTGGTAGGAAAAGGATTTTTTTAGGGGGCTTTGGGAGTAATGTCTACTCAGCTGCGTTGGTAGGACAACTCATTCCAACACCAATACCCCAAAACCCGCAGGGACAGCTAAGTGATTTATTGGCCCCCTTTTATTGACAGCACAAGAGTGAATATGAAGGAGAAGCATAAGTAAGAATAGGAGAGTAATTGAGCTTGTCTACTATGTAGCATAGTGAAAAAGTAATACAGGTGGAGCTATTTAAATAGGTTTGGACTTTATAGAGAATTATACCAAAGAACTTTTGTTGTCTGACAGGGTTTCCTATGCTTTCTTACAATGTGTCTTAATTCATTTCCTAGATTTATTTGGTTGGTTAGAAACCACCTTTAAAACATTTATTATTCATTACAATGGAAAATCACTTCATGATGGATCGCACCATAACTTCATGCTTCTACCACATTGTGGTAATGCTTTACATCTCTTACAAACTTTTGTTTTATAATGGTCTTAAAATTCAAACAATTTTGGAAAGTTTTTATTTTGCTTTTGTCTTATCAGGGGAGAAACTCTGACGGCTAATGTTGGCCCACTCCCAGACCAGATAATAGTTTCCATGACAGAGTCTCTAAGCTCGGTAGAAAAGAACAGTTTTCACCATTGTAGGGTGAGTAAATGCACCTTATAAAGCCCAGGAAATTACATAGGATAGAAGTGATGTACCATTCTGTGGTCATACTCAGGAGACACATAGACTTAAAGGAGACAGCTCTAAGAGATCACAGCTTGTGAATCATAACATTTCAAAGAAAGGCAGGATAGACAGATGGAGAGGGAAAGCAGTAGATGGAAAAGAGTCAGAGTGGGACAAACAGTGAATGGCAGATAAAGAAAAGAAACTTAGATATAATGATAAGAAAAATGAGAAGAAGGAGAAGCAATGGGAAGTTGAGAAAGCTGGGTTTTCAAAAAAAAATTACACAGTCAATCCTCTTCCCTTAGCCAAGGCACAGGTCTATAGTGAATAAATAATAAAGTAAAACAGTTTCACAGCATCATGTTAGATTGCCAGTTCTAAAACAGGACTGTGACGGCTCTTGTCTGCGTCTGTGTCTCTGGCTGTGACTCAGGCTCCCCTCTGCCCCAGGGGAACCTTTTAGACCTGCAACTTCACAGCTTCATGAAAATAAAGCCCAGAAGACAGGCCTGACAAACACTTGTGGATGTGCGACTCTTGGTAGCAGAGTTACATGTGTCACACAGCTCTGAGAAGTTACGTCCCTCCGTCATGACTACCCTGGATAAAAATAGTTGCTTAAGCAAGCATTTACTGTGCTGAACACAAGCATTGGCACTCCTGGTGGATTTTGTAAAACGCCTTGAAATAAAGTCATCTTTTAAAATTTTGAAGAATTAAATCTTCAGTAATACCAGATTGGCTCAGAAGGGAAAATCTAGTTTAGATAAAATAATTGTTTTCAACAAAGTCAGCATTGTCACAATAACTGACCTTAAAAAGATATGCAAAATAAATATCATGTGAGTATTTAAAGCAAAAAAATTAAGACAGCTTTTTTATGTTAAACAGAGGAAACTTACAATTCATAACTTTCTATGTCACTGGATACAAATATGAGCCTATGTTACAACCACTAGAGACTATCTATATGGCAACTTGTAGTTTTGGAGTAATATCTGAAAAAAAGTAGTTTCACAATCACAAATCTAAACATGTGGATTTAATTAAACCCTAAAGAAACTTTACTTTGAATGATGAGCTTTGGTCAGATAAGTCTACGTAATATTAAAGAACAGCAAACACTCCAGATATGTTCAGTGTAAAACAAAACGATAAATAAGTAAAGAATAGACTCAGACTCACTGTTCAGTACAGTGGTGGATCTGAGAAGCTCTGGGACTTTATTCCTACAAAAGTCATGTCAAGCAAAACAATTAATCTGAAATCTTTGAAACACCAGGAGATTTTGAATAAAAATCTGATGGACTCTACCAGTAAACCGAAGGTCAGTTCTTCTCACATGGTCTTCTAACAAAAATAATGATCCAAATGTAATGGTCAGATCACTTCAAAACAGTTCTCCCTGCAAACCCCCAAACATAAATCCTACAGACAACCAGAGTGCAAAGCTGAAGAGAGCATAGGACAGGACCCAGAACTCTGGACGATCTAAAGAGATGCCGTTCAGAGGAATGGTCAAACATCAATTTGTCTGTATGCGCCCATCTTCTAAGAGAAGTGTTGTTCTAATGGTAAAGGGTTGTTGCACTAAATATTTACTGCAGATGTCAATAATTGTGCCACAGGCAATTTTGTTAAAAAGCAGGGGTTTTCTCAGCAAATGTACTCAGAATAAAGTTTAAATAAAAAAAAAAATGTGTGAGAAGAAAAAAATATATTTGAAGAGCTTTCACAAACCTTTACCAGAGGTTCTAAAATGTTGCATTGACTGTGGAAAATAGATGAATACAATTATTTATTGATACTGTGAATTAAAATAACTACCTTGGACTCTGCATTTAAAATTTAAGAAATAATTTATTGCTAGAATGGCCCGGAGTTGAACCCAGTATACACACTAGGCCAGACACCCCGCCCCCCCAAAAAAGTGTCTTGTATTTCAAGACAATAAATACAACGTTCCTGTTTAATAAGAACAAAAGTTTCTGTTTTTTCTACTATTCTTTGAAGCAATAAAAGATCAAATGTTTAAAAAGTCTAAAAATTCCTTCAAACTGTACTATATTAAGCACTGACAAGCAGTTAAACAATAAATAATTGATAAATTATTGAACTGATAAATGTAACATAACCAAAAGAAAAAAAAAGTAAATACAGAAAATTCAGGGCAAATTTAGTTGCTTTGTACAGTTTCAAATTACTTTCCATGACGAATAAGTAGTTTTTTTTCCTTTCATTGAATTATCATTTATCTGTCAGCCGAACTGTGTAAGGATATTCAAGAACAGGTCATCCACCTTAGTTGTTCATGATTACATTATTTTGTCATTTCATCTCTTTATTTTGTTCAAATCTGCTTCTGAGGATGATACTAATAGTGGCATTCATCAGCACCCTAAATCAGTCATTACTACTTGAATCCCTTAGCTGTCAGAAATGTTGGCGTGCTTGAATGATTCACAGGTCAGGGTTAGGTAGGGGTACAAAAAACTTCTTCTAAAAGCTGCCAGGTACTGGACTAAAAAAGGGTAAAATGCTGCCTTGTCAAAGACAGGAATGTTATAAATCTGTTCAGAAGGATAAAGAAATGTTGCAAAAAAAGTTTGGTTCCTTAAAGGCAAAATATTGAGAAACAAGAAATGGCTCAAGACTTTTGTACAGTGAGCTACTGTACGTTTCCTTTCCAGTACTTGTGAAGCAAGTTTCAGCTGAGGTCAATTTAAAATTAAAGTTAGTCCAGCAACATCTTACTAAAAATAAAAACCTTGATGCAAAAATCTCATATAAGCTTTGTATTAAATGCATCCAACACCTGATCCAACAGGGAATGAAAAAGAAAGGGTTTGGCCTGCTTTGGCTGTCAGAACCACTTTGCCAACATTTCTGTAATGCTGCTGCAAATGGGGGTGCTTAAGTTAGTATAAGCACATTATACATCCTTTCCCTCCAAATTTGGTGGAATGACTCAGAAACTTGTTGCTGTTCAGCAGTGCTCAAGGAAAAAGTTAAATTTCTGTAGAGCATACACACAGAGAGAGACATGCACCTCAACAAAAACACACACTCACACATAAAAATAACAGTAAAGCTTACAATGTCAAAAACGTTCATGTTTACTTCTGCACACTTTTTTTCTTTTACGTTTGTGCAAACTCAATCAAATAATTTTTCTGAACTGCAATAAAGGAGTCTTTATTTTACTTGGCTGGGCATCCATCCATACACACCCCCCTATGCCCCTCACCCTCAACTCCAAAACTCTCCAACCGCACCACAGCAGGATCAGTTTCCCCCCCAGAATCCCACTGAAGCGCTGCCATGTCGGCTGGAGACAATCAGCTGAAATGTTCCTCAGATATTCCTGCTCCCTTTTCAAAAGCCCCAAATTCAATTTATGGACACATTTATTACCATGTCTGTCAGTGACTAAAAGGGAGTTTCATAATCAGGAGCACACATCTGATCTGGTCACAGCGGGCTGCCCCGCTTGGCCAATATGCACTCTATTACACGGTCAAAGCCAGCCGGTCCACAGAGGAAAAAGAAAACACGAGCAAACAAAAGACTAGGTAGTTAGACATGGGATAGCAAGCCCTTAGATGTAGCATGTAAAAAAAAGGCTGATCTGATTTAAGAGTGGGGCCATAGGGGGAAAATCTGTTTGCACAGCTCTGGTGCAGGGGCCCTTGACCACGTGTTGAGAGATTGCAAAGCGTCCTCCAAAAACTCCACAATATTCCCACAGCAAAACCTTTTAACTGATGTCATTGAAATGTTTTTGTTGTCTAATGATGTTTCTGTCAGTATTTAACCAGAAGAGGGGCCGGAAATCTAAAGGGCTTCTTTGAAAGACTAAACAAGTTTTCATTACATTTAGGTTTACCCCAGGAGTTTTCATTGTTTGCTCTTTTTTCCCCAAAGTTGCCAAAAACTACACAGTATCTACCTTTTAGCTCCAAAAAAGCAGACAGAATGCAGCTTGTTAGCGCTGGCTGTAACAACTCTGAGGCCTTGGCGATTTACTATCCCTGCTCTGCTTGTGAAACATAGATTCTAATGAGCGTTCTGCACGCTGCACGTCACTCAGCTCTGCAACACAGGGCATGAACTGGACCAAGACCTAGTGATTGAGGGCTTTGCTTTGCTGTGGTGTGTGCATGAGACTCACACGCCACAGACCGCAGACTCCAATCAGCGGTTCCCGGCGCAGCGGTTGGACAGAGTGTCAGTGATGTCTGAGAGCCACTGTTCACACAAGCTTCTGTCCAGTCAGGCTGATTACCCCTGGAGAGATGCACACCTCAAGCCGAGGCCATAAATCAATACTCACACACAAAGGTTTGCCTAAACTCTTGCCAGGCCCTGGTGCAGTAAAAACAGGAGTAAAGTGGGTTAAGCTCCCCCTAGAGGCCAAAACTAGAGAGTGATTGAGTTAAGGAAACGAAGCGTGTCCTTCATTAACTGAAAGATCACATTTTACCGCAGGAGCAACACGTTTACAGGGGAAGGGGGTTCTGTGAAATCTCCACGAAAAAAAAGTGAATCTGTGTTTGCCTTCCAATGGAATTAGGGAGGCTATCACCTGACACTCACCCAGGTAGTATCCTGGATGAGAGCCAGAACCAAACATCATCATGGTCAGCTTAAGTGCAACACCCTTGGAAAATATGCGCAGGAACTGAAAACTACATTTACAAAATTGCCTACTTGTCCCTTGTGTTGGTTTTGGACAAGGATTCCAAGTCAGAGCTGAGGGGCTCCTTCAGCATTTGCCAGGATCCTTAAAAGCTAGTAACTGATATCTCACTTTTTTCCTCACACACACACATAACCACCTCAAGCATTTGGTTATTAAAATTGGAGCAGATCCCACCAGAATGTTTTACACGTTTACTAGGTGTATGTCAAGGTGAGAGACAACACTTGTGAATTATAGACTGGATTTGGATTTTGGGAATTGGAACTAAACGAAGGCTGAAGGAAAGAGAGACAGGGGAGGCATTACTGCGGGTGACAGTTCTGGCTGCCAGGATATAAATCTGACTCCCCCCCACCCCAACACCACCTCCAGCATGTTGCACAGAAACCACAGTGCCCCCTATAGTTAAAATCCACACATGTCAAACTTTATTGGCCTTAATAGTAAATGCCAGAATGATAAATAAAACAGTATCAAGACTCATGCTGTGGGGAGTTTAGTATGAAAGATCAATGAGTGGCTGTCTACAGGGAGCAGGCTAAAAGCATCCGTGCCATCTGTGGTAGCAGTGGGTTGACATGGCACACTAATCTCTTTTGGTTTGTGTGTTTGGGGTCCAGGACGTCCAACAGGCTCAGTGACAGCTGCGCATTGAAGCAAATCCGAACCATGCTTGCAAACAGAGCAACTGCAAACTGATGACAAACGCTTTGTTTGAGGAAGAGATTTTTTTTCTTCTTTTGCCTGTTTTTAGTTGGATCACAAGTCTGGCCATACTAATGGGAGAAAAAGAGCACCAATTAGGGACGCAAATCATGCAGGCCTCAGTTATTTCCAAAAATCACTAAAATGTACAAAAAATGATCAAATTTGACAAAAGCTTCTTAAGCTCACAGTCAGTTTTCAGTTTTTCTCTACAGATCACTGGCTCTGTTAACAGAAAGGCTTTTGATTTAGGCCTTGGTAACAAGCTGCAGGCATTACATTTCAATTTGTCTGGTTGTAAAAGTTTGAGGTGTTTTGGTGGATCCCCTTCTTGACATGCAACTTTCAATCTTAAAAATTATTGTTTGTACATCTTCTGTAAAGCTAAAATCTCCTCTTTCGACAGTGGTAGATATAAATAATGGATTACCAAAATGATACTATTAAATATTTCCTCACATATTGTTAAAGAAAGATTGTATGTACAGTAGTTCTAGTATTTACAGCCAATTGGCAGCGGAAGAGAAAAAAACAAGTCAAGAAAAATTCTTGATATTAAATATTGTGATTACGTATTCATACCGCTTGAACAGTTAGATGTTTTCACTGTTTCAACAACAGATTTCTATATATCCGATGGGGATTTTATACATGTTATACACACAAAACAACAGTGCATAACAGAGGAGTAGAAGGGAAAGACGCATAGTACCCCTAAATAAAATTTTGTGCAACCTGACACTATTGAGTCTGAGCTTTTTTGTGAACATTTGCATTTTTCAATAAAAGCAGTTAGATTGTGGTTTTATTTTCACATTCTTATATTACATTTATTTTTAACACTATGGCATGGAAGAGTAATAGTATCGGGCTCAAGATCTTAATGTCATAATGTCATTTTTAGTGGTATGTCAGCAGGTGACCCAACTCTCTAGGTTTATCGCTTCCATTCTGACCTTTCTCATTAAGCACTTCAGTAAGAACTGGTGCATTTTTGTTCTAACTTATTTTTTTTTTTTCCATTTTTCAATCAGTCATGTTCCGATCCATCCCAAGAACCCGCTCACGGTTTTGTTTCCACCAATCAGCTCAGCCACTTCATGTGTTTCCAAACACAAAACGTCAGCATGGCGGATCGCTTTACAGGGATCACAGGGACATCTGTTAGGAAAATTAAATAAAAAAACTCAAACAGGTTTTTACATGTTTGTTGGAATTCAATTAAAATGCGATTAGTGGAAGAATTAGGGGGACAGACTGGCGCTCCACAGCACATTTGGTTGGCACTATCCCTCGGTCTGGTCAGGTTACTGTGGGGATTACCCCTAACAGGATGACCTCTGACCTCCAGACAGGTGCCTGTGGAGAGGATGGAAGTATCTTCATGTCACCATACCAAGTGGGATTCAGCAGCCTAATGGGTGAAAGCAGTTCATCATGCCATTCCAGCAGACATTCGTACTTTGAAATCACATATCCAAGTGTGCACATACTTCAAATTCTTTACCGTAATGGACTGCATGTGCTAAGATCACAGCAATCAGCTTGGAAGTTTAGCTTTTTTTAAATTGTGTCTTACAAAAGTGTCAATACTCTTTGAAATGTACATTTTTCCCATTAAAGAACAATATGTTTTTTTAGGATTTTGTGTAGCAGATAAAGTAATGTATCGTTGTAAATTAAAAGAAAGAAAGAAACAAAATTCTTTTCACAGTTGAACCCAGAAAATTACATACAACTACATAAATATACATATGCCACTATTTTCAGTCTGAAGTTAAATCTCCTGCTTAAGGTCAGCTGGAATTATCAAGACTATTTCCATTTGCTACTTCCACAAAAATGTTAAGATCAAACCTCAAACACACTCCTTTCTTGTTTGGAAATTAAAAGAAATCAGCCAAAGTAACAGGAAGAGAATTGTGGAGCTGAAGTCTGGTTCCACCTTGGTAACAATTTCCAGGTCTTTTGAAGGTGATACATTTGTCTTTTTAAACACATATGTGCAAATAGTGACACGATGGCAACATCCAATCATCATACAGCTCAGGAAGGAGATGTTTTCTGTGTCCAAGAGGTTAACATGTTTCAGTCTGAAATGTTCAAATTATCCCAAGAAAAAAGGTAACCCTTGTGAAGATGCTAGCGGTTACCCACAGTGAAATGTGTCCTGTACCAGGCATGGGCAGAAAGGCCTTTGAGAGGAAAATGCCATTATTCCAAAAGAAACATAAAAAGCTTGCAAATCTTTAATTTTAACTGCAGTAGCATGTCTCTGCCAGCCTATATTGATACCATGTGAACATCAGTTTTCTAGTACTACAAGAACTATATAATTTTTTTTTTGCCTGGACTGTGATTGGAGCTTATTACATAAAAATATGCTATTGTTCTAAACTATTTAATTAGGTCTGAGTGCATGTTTAGGGTGGTTTCCCTGCAGGAAGGTAAACCTCTACCCCAATGTTAAGGGCTTTGTCTCTAAACATGGTGTTTTGCATGTTAGTCAAACAATTTTCTAATATGACTAAGGGTACATTTGCAAACAACATAAAAAGCCCTCTTTAATTGGATAAAGTAGCATTAATCCTCAATATATCAGTCATATTTCTTGCAAACTAACAGTCAACATTCTTGCGCTCAAGTTTACATGTGGCAAAACAGGAGATCAAGCTGCATTTCAGTCATTGTACATTGTGGCAAACATAAAACAGTGTATATAGAAACGTGTTTCACCAGACTAAAATGATTCTGGTCAGTGTAAAACTTGGTCATTACAGAAGTCTATTATATTGTGTATCAAAACCAGCAGTGTAAAAACAAGGTCATTTGAGCTAAAAGAAAATCCTCATCTGCTTCCATTCTGTGGTGTTTACCATGTTTTCCCCACAAGACTAAACAGGCCCGGGTTTGTCTTCACCATGCGTTACACAGCCACATCAACCCCAAGATTTCTGCTCAGGGAGTGCTTTGGATTTAACAGCTTTCCTCCCAAGGGCCTGTGAGCTGAACGGGTGGCGTACTTTAGTGAGGTGAACTGAGGCCTTCAGTGGATAAGCCGTTATCAGACTCCAACACAGTACACATGCAAGAAAACTTCCTATTTTTATTTATCTATAATTCTGTGTCTTCCCAGGTCATGCTATTGGATAATAAGTGTTGCTCACGTTCCAGCTATGCTGGCATTCTAAAATTATGTAAAGACATAGGAAACGAAGGGGAGACCATTTTCATCCCAACACACAAGATTTGTTTGAAACGTTTAGGTAAAACATAAAGAGTACCATCGGCTTTTAGTTCACACTATTATTTGCTGTGGAAGATGTATGACATCCCTGGAAACGCATTCAGGGAGGGAGCCTTAAAAAGTCAGTCTGAATTCTCCTGCTCCTTGGAAATGCTTCGGAAGTATGGTGGATACGATGCGGCCAGCTGGAGCGAAATTCCCTTATTTACGGATCATGACCTGCTCTCGTGAGTGCATTATCTCTTGAAGAAAGCCTCTGTGTTGCAGAATCAATTTAAAAAATGAAACAGAATGGAAGGATTAAAAAACAGCAGCAAGTGCACAGCTGATAAGAGCGTTAGAAATCCTTGCTGATCAGATAAAATGATTATCCTTGAAGACGTTGATGTGGCCATTAAAAACAATGCCGAGAGATTATGGGTGCCTTTTAAAGTTAACACTTAAATGCCAAACTTCATTGATTGCCACAAACAGAGCTTATATTCACCCAAGTAGTAGTTTTTTCTAACACACATTTGTGTGTATATTTTATTTGTTCTCTGCAGTGCTCGCAATGTGCTCACCAAGGACAACTGCTGAGGATTATTTGAATGAGAACCTCAATCATACATAGTTCCCTTCAAGGAAATGAAATATCCATATAATGAGAGGCAGATTATGCTTTAGTCTTTATCAACACAAACAGACACACTGGAGCTCAGCAGAAAATCTATATTCTCTCTACAGTACACAGTTTGATATCCCAGCCATCATGTCATTTTGAATCCATTAATCACTTACTGACAACGCAGTGAATGTAACTGCCCCATAAAACAGATAAAGTCTCATCAGTTAGGCTTTTGCTGCTAGATAGCCGATCACAGCTGAAAAGCATCACAATGTCTTCATGAACACAAAGGCCCTGCGATGTTGTGTTGTGATCAGCATGGAATGCCTCGCTTTCCTTTTGGTGAGAAAGTGTAAGAAGTCTCCCTGGATTGTTTTCCTTTTCATTCAGCTTTAACAAGAGCTTAAACTCACACTGATCACTCACTAATAAATGACAGCATACCTGTGAAGTAAGGTACCCTGACGAGATAAAATCAAAGCTGAACTTTTTGCCCAAAATGCAAAGTAATATTTGTAACAGAAAAATAAAACGGCACATGACCCTGAAAACACCATCCCTTCAGTAAAGTGTGATTGTTCTTAGTGGGAACAAAGAAGCAGGTGGTAAGAGGGTTAAAGCTATTAATGTTTTTACTGAAAGTTACATAGTTAAGACAACTGTCCATTAACCTCCTGAGACCCGGGCTTTTGTTTGATGTGCATTTTTTATGTCTCCTTACTATTTGGGATTAGTATGACCTAATTTTAGTTGAAATTAAATTTTAGCTTTCTATGTGCTCTTGAACTATGTCAAAACCAATGCCCTCATATGAGGACAATGGGTCTGTTTTTGCATATACATTTCTCCTTGTCATTTGGGATCATAAGGACCCAATTAGCCTAAAAATGAAATTTTAGCTTTCTACAATAAGTGGTTATCTCAAAACCCAATGTCCTCAGACGAGGACATTGGGTCTATCTGTGTGACGATAAGACCATTCAATCAATGTTATTATTTACATCTGTGTTTACAAAAATGTAATGTCCTCATATGAGGATGCAGGGTCTCAGGAGGCTAAAGCATTTACCATCTAAAACATTTTTGAAAATGATGTTCACACCTCCCTCTCTTGCTTTAGAAGGACCAGGTTTAATCTTGGCTCTACGCACTGCAGCTGAAGAACATTTCTGGTTTTCAGTACAGTGAAAACCGGGCTGCCTGAGGTGGCAGAGTGAAGTGGCACAGAATACAGCAGGCTTGGAGAGTTTAGGCAGCAAAACCTTTAGCTGAGTATTCCATACATATGACCTGCAGGTCACATGCAGGATAAACTGCTTTATCCCACCAACAATACGGTATATTTGGTGTTTGAATTGTTACACTAGGCAGTTACAAGCATTTCTAGAGGCATTTGAAGTATTTGAAGGTTTGAGCTACTCTCAGGCAGCTGTGGTCTCTAACCAGCACAAACACTGGAGATCCACTGTACACACATTACTTCTGATTTCACTGGTTTAGCATCAAGACGTAGGTCAGATGCTGCCCACCCACAAAGTACTGCTTCATCTCTTTGCATCTGAAGGAAGACTACTTCAACATCTGATTTATCAACCTATATATGAGCACAAATATCTACAGAAACAAATTAGTTAGGGAAACTATGGTGTTTTTTAAAACATGGTCTTTTAAAGCAGATTCCTATACTGGTTTGAGGTCGTTCAACCTGAAACTAGAGACATGGAAGAGCTGCAGATCAAACAATATTTTCTCTGACAAGAGGAGATAAACAGAGTGCCAGGCTCACCTCAGAACAAAGCAGCGCCTCACCTCTCTGGCCCACAGCAGCTTCCTGTCAGCCAGTGATGCAATGGTAAATCAAGAGGTGGGCAAACTAAGATGGAGACTAACAGCCCCATCACTCCTAGGTTTTGGAAAGTATGAGGAAAAGTGTGAGTGTTCACAAGGCCATGCGGTTGTCTCTAGGCTGAAGAGTGTTTCAAGCATTTTCCATCATGCATACACACACGAATGAGTAGGACTTTTATCACACAGGCACAATTTATTTGCCTTTGCTTTGATGCGTCATGTTCACATACATCTAAGACTTTTCTAAGTATACATACACACACATATAATATCCAGACAACATATGCCAGGTTTGAAGTTTGACCTTTGCCCTTTCTATACAACCATCTTGCTCTGCCTGAAGATGTTTCACTCTTCACTCTTTATCTCCATCTATTGCTCTTTTGCAGGACCGGCATCTATTAGCAACTCACATCACAGAACCTTGGCAATTAAAACGGATGTGCAACACTGTCTCCTCATGAGGAGAGAGAGTAACGAGAAAGAATATAGGAACAAGAGGGGACATGAGTCAGAAATAAAGAGAGGAAAAAAGAATGAGAGGAATTATAAGAGGGAAAATGTTCAGCACCACCTCTCCTTCAAAACCAGGACTGATATTGTGTCTATTGATCTTTATTACAATAGCAGCAAGCTGTAAAATGTTTGATGGTTTTGTACAGATCTTAGTCCCCCTCATCCATAATTACTGCTACACATGTAGAACCAAGGGCAACTTCAGAAGGGGCGCTGTTTGAAAAGCTGCTGCCAGACTGTAGGGATGATGGGAAATCTCTGCGGGGCCTCACGGTAGCTTCGAGCCCTGAGGCTATCATTCCTCCTGCCGAACACCTGAAGCAACTTAAGTTTTACAGAGATCAAATTATGAAGCTGATTTTAAATAAGAAATGAGACCATCCAGGTGCCCTTTCTCAGAGAGAAATTTTCTTTTATTTAGGTTTTTAATGGGTTTCTGAAGTGACCTAAACACTGTCAAGTTTATTTTAGGTCCTAATGTTGATAGAGCCAACTGGAGCGTGCATGTACTACTTATCCATATCAGTAAAATATCTGATGTTTTTTTGCATTGCATGTCACTTCATTACACTTTATTTAAATCTAAAATAAAGTGTAAATGTGCAGCTATGTCTACAATACTACATTATGCGGTGATCAACTGTGTTTGGACAAAAGGTACAGCATAACCGGACGACTATGAAACATGAATACATCTTCATTTGGTTTTCCATAGTTTTTCAAATTGGATAAGTAATTTTAGAACAAGATTTTTCAAACAAAAGCAACCATTTTGAATCATGAAAGTTAAAGGCTTTCACCACGCAGTTTGTCAAAAAAAAATAAAAACAGACTTTTTGCTTCACATATTCCTTTTAGCTGAGATTGGGCTCAAAGTTCCCTTCTTCATACCAAAAAGTATTTTTCATATGTTGTAGGATTTTGTTTCACCTTTGGCAGGAAAATGGAAGTTGGGGGATTCATCCATACAGCAGAGCAGTCCTGATCAGTGGTTTCTGCATCCGGTTTACTTATTGTGGGCAGAGGTCTATGGTTTTAGGTGGAGCAGAGTTTGCAAATTCAGACTAGACAAAACTGACCGGATGTCCAAGCAAACAAGCTAGACATTGATTTTACAAGGCTGGTGGAAATGCTAGCTAAAAATGGAAGGAGCTACTAAATATGGATGAGGATGTAGCGTCTGTCCCAGCACCTTCTAGAACTATCTCACAGTGTTAACAAAATGGACAGTTACTTTTTAAGAAATTATACCTTTCTAATGGGGACATGCTTATTGGATGTGGATAGAGAGAGCACTTTTGTGCAAAGATCATCTGTATGAGAAAGTGGAGGAGCTCCGCAGTGGTAGACAGGTAATAAGGAGCCCTCCTTATAAACAAAACATTCTCTCCATTAAAAACAACATTTGACTATGTATGTTCACTGACAAAATAAAGAAGATGAGGTCCACTTAGGAGAGCATCAGACAATAGACAACAGATGAAAACTGGTCATGATGCAACATGTGTTGGAAGAGGGAAAAGGGCAGAATTAGAAACAGCCTCCAAGTGAGATGATTGTTGCTTCCAGCCGACGCAAGCAAGACACAGCGGTCTTTAGCCTGGCATGGCCTGAATAATGCATCACCCCCTCTGTAGCTGGGCAGATATATGGGTGAGGGGAGCACTGATTTCTGCCCCCTGGCATTGTTGGAGATATGAATAATGGATATGTTAAATGCTTGTGCTAAGAATGAATTAGGATGTGCTTTGTTCCATGGCTGTATTTATGAAAATATTGGCTTTGGACTCTACAAAGAGAACAAAGACGATGTTAAATTGGGAGGCAGAGAACCTCTGATCTCATTGTGGACCATGTACATCTATGGTAAGCTCCAGCTGAATTTCTCTCTTCTACCGAAAGCTGAAACCTCTGGTGTCATCCGACTGCTTGCCATTGATTAACATTTAACAACTAGGGAATACTTTGTCACAGGAAAGCAAAGCAAACTTTGAGCTCTTGAAAGCAAAAGTAGAAATAAAGAGAGTTTGAAAATGGGAAGGGAGGGGATTTTAAAAAGGCAAAGAAAAGCAGAAAGACAGGCCTGATACACACTACATAAGAGTCATTTTCACATAGCCCATCATATATTTCTCATGAAGCCCTCACAGAGTACTTCAGACACAGCCATTGGTTGTCTAGGAGTGACAGACTGCAAAAGTCAGGATGAACAACTAGTTCCTGCCTTTCTTTCTGTCCTCCTCTGTTTCCTGCTGTTTCTCTGTTTTTCTGCCTCTCCAGACTCGGCCACTGCTCTCCCTGGGCAATACAGGCTGGGAAGATGTAAGTGGGCAAGCAGCATGGGCAATGGTCAGCACTGGAAAAGAGGTTGGTCACCCTGCTGGTTTTGCTGGTGAAGCTGTGCACACTGCCAAAGAGCAGTGGATCACAGTTGGGCCTGTGTTTAGACAGTCTGACAGATCTCCTGCACACCCTGAGAACTCGGGGAATCTGTGCTCCAATCATACATTACCCCCAGCCACAATCTACATTCTCTCTCTCTCTCCCTCTCTTTCTCTTTTTGTCTGTTAGGTGAAGCTATCTTCGTTCATGTCTCTTCATCCTTCACGGCTTGGAATCTCCTTCCATCTTTTCCGCCTGCTTTCACTTCAACTCTGCTTTCTTTTATTCTCTCATGTCTCCTACTCCTTTTGAGATTCAATAAGAGCCCTGGAGGCAGGAGAGAGAAAAAACAGGGGGCGGGTGGGTGTAAAAACATCTATGGCTTTATTTACAAAGGGCCCAGGTATTGCCCAGCGTTAAATCCAGGGGAAATGATTTATTTTCCGCCCATGTGTGGCACTGATCCTCGAGGCGTAACTCAGCAGTCAACCGGCCTCGTGCTTGCAATTTACAGTGGCTGCAGAGGCTCATAAAGGAAGAATGGATTAATCCGGAACACGACATAAACAATATGACTCTGACAGCCCTATTAAAACCTGTGCTACTCAGCATCAATTCTCTTTCACACTTTACGTCTATCTATCTCTCTCTCTGGGTTTCTGCAGTCAATGGTTGTTGAAGGGACTCTCAGTGAAAACTCTGGAAAGCTGACCAGAGCTCACACCCCCAACATTGTGATTCCCAGAGTATCAGATTCAAAACAAGGGGCTGCTGCACATCTACATATGGCAACCGGACCTTCTAACTGTTTAAAGTTTTGGACATCATCAGGGATATCAGATGTACTCAGTCCACATTAGAGGCTCCCACAGTGCTCGTTAGGGCCGGGCCTAGAAAGGTTTCCTGTCCCAAACACCAGCGGCTTCTCATTTTCCATGAACTGTACTTCTTTTGGGAATGTGCTATGCTCACCCCTTTTTTAGATATATGCATAGATTTGAAGTGACACAAGATACAGATTAGTATAAGACGCGCATGAATGGGTGTTCACACACACACACACATACACACACACCAACTTGGACATCTCCAAACAGTTGTCAGCTGCTCCCTGAGCCCCTTGGGGAAATATCACTCAGCATCTCCGAAGACCTCTAATAACTGATAGCATTCATATACTCGCATACACAGCTCGTCATTTTGCTAGCTCCATCTCAATCAGAAACAGGTGTAAGCCACACAGAAAACACTCACACAGAGGCAGAACCTTTTTAACCACATTAGTTTTTAACACAAAAACACAAATTTTCAAGATGGCAACCTATCTCAAGAAGACGAGACAAGCAGGCCCGAAAAGAAAAAAGAAAAGCTCCGATCAAGAGACAGAGTTACTAATTCATGTCCAGCTATGGATGAAAGCTTCAGGAACGTCAGGCAGCGAGAGAACAGACCTGAAATTGAAATCAATAAGTTCATTAGACTGCACAGGCTGTTCGTGCTGCAGCCTTCCCCTGCAGACATACACAGCAACACACGAAAAAACAGGGACGAAACAAGGTTTGACCTATGTCCACTAACCAAGCATTCCATTTATTTAGCCCTTATCGCAGCAGCGATCTGAAGAAGCAGCTACACGCTGATAACACCCCAGGATAATAGCAAGACCAGACAGGGCCTGACCAAAGAATGACAGCCGAAAGAAAAGAGAAAGTGAAATAAAGGAAAATGCATCTGGAATCCTCTTGACGTTCACTCTCTTTTTTCTTTGTGTACATGTTCACAATGCTGAAACATAAGGGGCTCCGAGGAAACTTTTGCATGGCTTGTTTTCTGCAGCCGCCTCTCTTGTACGAGCCTGTAATTTAGTGGATCCCCATCAATAAGTGAGAGAAACGCTTTGTGGATTCCTGGCCTGACAGCTAACAAGACCCAGGCTCTATCTGCAACAAACAGACAGAATAGCAAACAATGTTGTCTGTGTGTGCACACTGAGTTATCCATGAATGCAGCTCATGATTCATGTACGCTACTGTCGAAGCTATCACTGCAAAGGCTACACAAGAGCTAGCATGTGTCGTACAGGCATTGGGAAGAAAAACTTTTTACTATTTAGGTGACCTGAATAGGTTTTCTTCTGTAGTTTTTCTTCCTTTACAGCAATAATCTCCAAAGCCCTGCAGGGAAGTATAGATCAGTGAAGCTGATGTCCTCCACCTGAAACTAGACCCGAAATAGCTCCAGTCTGAACCGGCAAGGCCCCACAGCCTGTGTCACGCCACTTCCCATTGCTGATTTATGCCTATGAGTTCATAGGGTTTAACATGCCACGTATCCTCACAGTAACACACACAAATGGCAGCGCACACAAAATCAATGAGGCACAAATTGTTCATGACCTGAGCTCAACTTGCAGCAATAGAGGCCAAACCTGTATTCAAGGGCGTCTTTATCACATTTAAAGACGCCTTTTCACCCGCAGATTAATGCTCATGCCTTAAATGGCCTGGCTAAACCAAGACTGTATCTCCGTTCGCAGAAATGAAATACAAATGGACTTCACAAAAGAAATCCTTTATTTCAATCCTCCTTATCCTAATACCCGGGCAATTCTGTAAAACATTTCTTTTAAAGCATTTTCAATAAAGAAAAGAAACTATTGCAACCTCCCCCCACATATTGAAGTTTGAGAATTTGCCGTCCCCAGAGGTTACTGGGAACAGTACATTTGGCAAGCTCCTGTTCACTAAAGAGTTCAACAGAAGCCAAAACATTTGTTACAGACTCATTTCATTTTCTGGTTAAAACGTCCAGGACTGTGAGGCAAAAGCGTGAACATGAGTTTACATGGAAAGGCTCAAAGGAAACCAAGCATCAAGCTTTTCCCTCAACAGAAAGAGGAGCTGCTTTGGACCTTTGGTGGAAAATAGGAGGGGGACAGTTTAGAAAGGATTAGAGTGTAGCTACACTCAGCAGCCACTTTATTAGGTGCAGCTGCTAAATTGTTTAACACAATCAGCAAATCAACCAATCACATAGCAGTGTCTCCCTGATTAAGTACCTAGAGTTAGTGAAGACAACTTTGTCGGAGAAGTTCAAGCATTAGAATGGGGAAGAAAAGGGATTAGAGAGACTTTGAACTTGGCATGGTTGTTTGTGTCAGGCTGGTCTGGGTGTTTTAAGAACGCTACATCCAGCAAGCATTCAAACAATTTCTAACTAGATTCATGAACATGAAAGTTCATTGTGTTCCACTAGTCTCCACAATCACAACATCTCAACCCAACAGGGCAGCTTGGGGAACTCTGCATCATGGATGTAAAGTAGTTATCATGTTCATCATGCCAATCGCTTCAGACATCTACCTTATAAAGTAGCTGGTGAGTGTAGATGGGCAGGTAGCAATATTGTAAGGCAGTACTTCAGTCTGAAAGCTCTCATGCTGTGTAAACAGAATACAGGATCTCTGCTAGCTGAATATACAAACATCCATGAAGTTTGTAGCACATCTAAACTAATTTTCTCATTGTACTACCATTAACAGCCTTGCTTTTCAAAAGATTTTCTCTTTTCTCTCCTAGGTCTGTTGCCAGAATCTACAGCTAAGCTTCAATTTTATTCCGACTACACAGGAGTTTGTCCAGGGGCGGCTAAAGCTTATCCATATTTAAGGCCTGGAACTCACTGGAAGGGCTTAGCCCCAGGCACACGAACATCTTGGCCACATATATATACAGGAGGCAGCGCCATCCAAGAAGCTGCTGTTGACCATTTATTTATGAAGTCAAAGCTCTGTGGCAACACGCTATCCACTCTGAAACAACTTAAAGCGGTTACATCCAGGCTGAATATTTCATCTCTGAATCGCAGCTCTTTTTGAGTCCTCTTCAAGGTAAGAAAGGAGGGTAGTGATGCAGGGCAGGTGAAGAAAGAGAGGGGCCACTGCAGGTGATGCAAGACCCCTCTCTAACCCGGTCAAAAACAGGTGGGGCTGTAGAAACGAAAGGGAAAAATAAAGGGAGGGAGAGAGGGTGCCACTTACAGGGCTCCTCAAGGTTAGAAGAAGGAGAGGCTTAGTATTCTCTTTATGTGTCTCGTCTTGAGCGAGGACTGACTCACACTCACTCCCATCACTGCCATCTCTGAAAACAAACTGAGAAAAAAATATGGTAAAGTGAAAAATAGGACCACAGAAAACGGAACGTTGTTTTGCATAAATATGACAACACCCTGAAGTCCTCCAGAACATGTGGAGGGACACAGTCCATTGAGAAGCCTCGATTAAAAAGCTGATATCCTCACTGTAAATGCTAATGGACACAAGGCAGCAAAAAAAAATCTAACAAACACAAAGTCCTTCTTCCTTCCTGCACAGTCTCCACTTTGCTCTCTTTCATTTTGATCTCTCTTTCCACGAGAAGAGAAGCTGCTGGCAGGTGACTGTGTGCAAAGGTATTGAGGTCTATGAAATATTTACCAAAGCAATAATGACTCCCTGGACAGAGTGAGCAGGAGAAGAAGGCAAGAGGAGGAGAGGGAGGTGGGCGGGTGGGTGGGAGCAAAGCAAGAGATGGAAAGAGAAGAGGGGCTACCTCCTTTTTTTATTTAAACAGCAAAATGACAAAGGAAACATTTTAATTTGAGAATATTACCTGGTTTTGGCATAAACATCAGATGTACCACTATTCAAAATTTGGGATGAAAAAATTTGAAAAGACATTAAATGAACTTTAAAAATTTTAGACAGGAACATAGTGCCTTTCAAAGTTACTTTTGTACGTTTTGCAACAAGCTTCAAACTACTTTACCTAGAATTTACGTTCAAATCCTAGGTATGGATCCACCTTTGTGTTGTGCACAGTAGTACATAACTGCAAAGAGAACAAAGGACAAATATAAAGTAGGATGTATGCATTTTACCCCCTATGATACAAATAGGTTCAAGTTCAATTCAGTTGAACTTGAACTAATCTTAAGCTAATTGTCTTCCACCTGTGTGTGTAAATGCAGTTCTGTGAAGACCTCAGACGTTTGTTGGAGAATATATGCGAACGAACCTCATCATAAGGACAAAGGTGAAGCGCAAGTAATTCTAGGAGATTGTTGTGTGTGTTGTAACAGGTTTGGTGATTAAAACAATATCCAAAGCTGTTCTATCCGTTATCCTAATAGGGTTTAGCATAACTGCAAACCTGGCCATCCACTTGTAATGATGGGTACAGAAATGAGAGCACTAATCAGAGAAGCAGCTAACAGACAGGGACATGGTAACTCTGGAGGAGCTGGAGAAATCCAGAGCTCAGGTGAAAGAATCTGTGTCACATCAGCATCAAACTGTGGGGGTGCATTTCCTCAATGGGCAGAGAAAGACCTGCCACAGTTGATAGAAAGATGTATGCAGCCAAATAAAGGATGTGAAACTATGGGACATGATCACTTTTGTTGACCTTGTCTTAGTTCAAACTTAGATCTAAACAAGAATTTTCAGCAATACCTGAAAATATTTGTAAACAGATGCTTTGCATCCAACTTGACTTTGCTTTAACAATTTTAAAAAGCAGCGCTGGCAAAGATGTCAGCCTCCTGATGTACAAAGCCTTCAGACACATAGTCAACAACAACAAGTCTTGGAATTGCCATGAATTGAGATGTTCTCCTGAGTCAGTAGTCAGAGAAATAAGGAAACGTGCCACACTTTTCAGATGTGTAAACATCTCATGTGTGTCAGTATTTTTGCTATAGGCAGTGTTTCTGTGTCTGTTGGTATGCAAAAAGCAGATTGATTAAACACACAGCATATTGACTCATAAAAAATGTATACAGAGACACAACTAAAAGACCTTGAATCATTTGCAAGTACAAACTCGGGAGGAAAAGCGTACAATAATCTATCCTTGTAATACTACCTCTCCAAGGCTGTTGAAAAGTTAAACTTCTAGGACGGGCACTCCTGCTGCGAGTCTTTAAAGCAGAGGGCCTCCTCTTGTTTGCAGAGAGGACTCGGCACCACACTGTGGGCCGGTTTGATCCGGACAGCCAGCAGAGGCTGCTTTAGAAAAAGTCAGGGGGAAGGAAACCCTACTGAAACACCAGTGTTTTCCCTTCATAGCGGTACCAGGATGTTGGGGTGGCTCAGAACAACAGTGAGTTCTCTAACCTGAGACTCAGGATCGAGGATGGAAGGAAGGGCTGCCTCAGCACTGCAGAGGTAGGGGGTCCGTTTGGATGTGTCTGCAATGGGAGAGAGGTGCAGATGAAGAGCAGGGGTTGGGACAAACAGACATGAACCCTTTCTCTGTTTAACTGTGTGTAATATTGCTACAATCCTGGAAGACGTAGAGTTTTAACTATGGGCAAGAAGTCTATAAATTTAATTAAATTCCAGAAGATATTCAGAGCTGCACTTAAAAAATAATGATTGCATCTCCCACATTTTGATAATTTGCATCACTGTCTTGTGGCAGTGTGCTAGCAGGGAGCTCTGCTGCATGTAAGAATGGAAGATTTATGTCAGAGTGTGAGTATATACCCAAAACATGACACTCCCTTTGTACTCCCTGAAGCGAGAGGCTACACTTCCTGATCAGCAAGCCTGACACACTGGACAGCTGACCTCTGACCCCTCATTTCACCTGAGCCACAGAGCGACCCCAGAGCCCATTCTCCAGCTCCTGCAGGGTCGCTCGGGTCACAGTTGACACAGCAGTACTGTGTTATGCTGAGCTTGGAGAGCCTCCTCACATCAGCAGCACGCCTTCACTCAGGAAATCAGTGTCAGACCAAATGGATGCTCTGTCTGTACGCAGGAATGTGTTTGTGTGCATCTGCTTTGTGAATATTGCCAATTTTTTTTTGCTCCTTCACCATTGCAGTGGACACATTGTTTTGCTTTTTACTTCCTCAACTGCTTTTCCCTTCAGTCACTTGAAGGTACATGTTTTAAATTATAGATGATGTCACAAAATCCATGTTCCTCCACAGAATAACTTTATTACACTCTAAAATATTAGCATTTTTGTGACCTTGACAACTGTCATTTCCAAAGATGGTTATCATATGTCAGCCAGCAGAGCTGACATATCAAAGTCCTAATATGAATGGGCCATTGTTTATAACTTGGAAAGTAAGAAAGCATCTGTAATAATTAATTGATGATTGAATATTAATAAATGTAAAACTTTAAGTCTTAACTTGTATTCAATAGAATAATTATGTGTTTAAAATGTAAAAACAACTTTAGCAAGAAGTGGAATTTATAGATACATTTGTTATATCGATTATGTTTCTTTAAAGTAAACATATTTTTATGTGAATAAAACATAACTACATTCATCAATTGGATCAGTTTTTGTTTTAAGATCCTTAAATGAAGTGTAATTATTTTGACTTAATACTTTACAAATCTTAATCTTGAAAATATACTGAAATCTGATTATTTTCTGTGAAAAAAAATCATTCATTGGAAAAAAAAGGATTAACCATTCAGCAAAAAAACAACAAAAACACAAAGTTTAACATAACTTAACAGCTCTACAACATCTGTATTGAAACAAAGACTAATTTATTCCCCAACATATACTGCAGAAAGTCTGATCGAAAACCTGGATGGAAATAATTGTGTCATTTATGATACTTGCTTTATGGGTGCTTTTTTTAAATGAGCCCCTCTATATGAACTGTAATTGATCAGTAAAACAGAGTGTGGTGAGGCAAAGCTTATGGCCCACGTCTTGACAAATGACTACACATGGCCCTAAAAGCTGACCTGCACCCTACTTGAGAGGAAAAAACAACAACACAACAGTGAGGACACGAGTGGAGAAAAATCCATGCAGGCGGAGCGAAGACGCATTTCGTTTGATGAGGGATATTGAACACCAGGAAGACCAGCAGGCAATTACAATGATTGGAGTTCTGTGCCTCGTGCAAAGCACAAGGCAGAGATTGTGAGGAGGAAGAAAGTCCACACCTTCTTGTTCCTGTGTCTGCAGGGGCCTGACGCTTATTAGCATGCATGCTTTTACAGGCCTGGCCGAAGCAGTCAATGCACTCCACTTTATTTATTAGTAAATAGAGACAGATGGTGATGAGGGGTCGTATTGACTACCCATAGCCTTTTAAACAGTAATCAATAGCAAGGGTGGAGCACTGAGACAGGGGGGCATTAACTCAAATGAGCCACGACTGCCGGATTTTGTCACACACCGAGCAGTATACTGACTCTATTAACTGTCACGGCAGCACAAAAATGTAATTCACAGTTGACTTACAGGACCTGACGGGTGTCAACATATTTATAAGAGGATGCAATGCACTATTGATCCCATTGATTAGCTGAGCAGGCATGTCGCCGGTTTTATTTTGGTGCCAGAACACCATTAGAAGTAGCAGGGGCCTCAACTAAACTGCAGCCTGGATCAATGTGGAGATGTGTTGAGGCTGTATGTGACAAGCTGAGCCTGACTGATGTACACACCAGCACAGTTTATCTGTCAGAGGGGGAGGAGAAAAGACAGCATAGCAGATTTGTTTTACTGGTGTAACGTGTTAGTCACCTAGTTAAAATGTACCCTTAAAATAATAATAATAATAATAAAAAAAACCATCTGTGTAAGTCACTGAGGGATGTCACAGAGGACTTGGTTTACAGAAGCAGTGCAGGTTGTACTGTATCTGAGAACAAGTCCTTTGTCTCCAAAAAACACATAGAAAGTATTTGTGAAGACGACCAGGATGGACTGGAGTGATCAGGTGTGATTTTTAAGCACCGGCTACGTATCTGGGCGAAATCTCCAAAACTGCCCCATAATCCACCATAACTGAACGGGACCGACAACAAAGCAGATTTGAATTAAGAGAGTTCCAGTTGAACCAGATAGCTTTACTATGCCTACAGGTGCAGCAATTTCTGTACAACCACCATGAGTTCAGAGAAGTTCAAAGATCCTTAACTTACTGTATATCCATAATATGAATCATCTTCTCCGCCACTTACCAAAGGTCCTCTGATAGATTGAGAGCTGGTGACTCTGAGAGGCCAAAGAAATACAGTAAATTCTTTGTTATATATTGCAGATGATCAAAGCGTTGTGATATTGTAACATTTATGAAGCTGCAGTCACGCTAAAATGAGACTATAACTGTTTAAAGTAAGGGGCAATATATCTGAAAACCTAAAGATACGACTCAGGGAGGGCCAGAGCTGTATTAAAACACCAGACACAGAAAAATAGTGCAGAAGGTGGTTTATATTATAGTTGGGAAAATGATTTACAATATATACAGGATAAGCTTTCATCACTAGATAACTGGTTTAATTTTACATTAACCACACACCTTTCCAATAAGTTGACGATCAAATTCTTTAAAAAATGTCCATATGCTAATAAAGATCCTGACTATAACAAGCAGTAAAAGTCCAGTTCTGTTTCACCAGTAACCAGTCCAGGAATCAAAAGACTGAGTCAGTCTCTAGCAGGCTTAGATGTTGAGCATTCGTTTGGATGTGGTGGAACAGACTACAATTCCTCCTGCCACATAGAAGGAGATCCAACAGATCAACTACAAGGTTCTTTGGGCCAGAGGCCTAGTAGTAGCTCACTATTAAAAAGGGGCCTGGTCTCTGTAAGCAGGACCAAGATTAGATCAATTTCCTCTTAATATTAGTCAATATGAAGTCATCATTAATACCATAAACATGTTCTTCTTTTAAATTAATATAATTAATAGATTAAAAAAAAAATATATATATATATATACAGGATTCCTTCACTAGTTATCTTAACCCAGTATAATGACAATAATTCATATAGAGTACTCTTCATCTTCATTAATATTCTAGAATAATTGAATGTTAATATTGCACCATCAGACAATATAAAAACATCCCTTTCATCAAGTAGTGTTGAACACATTAGCAGTCTTAACATAGCATGCTAATGTTAGCATTAGCATGCACCAAACAATGAAGTAAACACTCACCAGTTTTTTTCTTTCTGTTAGTAAACCCATCAAACCTAATCTTTCAAAGATTAGAGGCATCTAGAAACTGAAAGGCATATCAGTAAGAATAGCATAATGAAAAATGAAAAACAACATATAAATTTAACCCACCTGCAGCAGCCAGGCCTGAACTTCCCTGTCCCCAACATGCTCTCCCAGACCAAACACTGGGCTCCGCCCCACTTTTAAAAACTCAAATCCTGCTACATCTTGCAAGATTTCATACTTAGTTCACAAATGGTGGATGGCAGGATAAAAGAGACAAAGGGAGACATAACCTTAATTATTAAAAATATTTGGATTACCCCAAATAACCTGGGTTACAATATGCTGCATTATTCTGCTGATGGAGTGAAGTCATAAGAGGGAGGAATATGGTTAGCAACATTACTCACTGTACAATACTCACTAGATTCATGTTGTTAATGCCAATTTATGATCTGCCCACAAATTAAGACCCATGATGAAAAGCAAAACATTTTCATAATTTTTTCAGCAGTTACTCATCACATCCTGTTCTAAATTGTAGTAAGTGGCCAGAGCTGGTTTTCTACATAACTGGCTTGTAAAAATCATAGTTTGAGTTGCTGTTCTCTGATAGAAATCTATCTATTCTTACCTCTGACATCAACTAAGCACTTTATTCTGGATGTTTTCTCTTTATCTGACAGTTTTCTTTAATAGTGAGATTAAATCATTCATACCAAACAGTTGCACCAGCAACCATACCACATTCAAAGTAATTTAAATCCTCTTTCTTCCCCATTTTGATTCTGTGGTTTGAACTTCAGTAAGTCATCTTCACCTAAATCCACTAGTCAATTTCTGCTAGTCAACTGGCTGTTTTGTTGACTTTGTTATCAAGTGGTTGAAGACGTGTATCTAATGTAGTGAGAAGTGAGAGTGAAATATATTGTATGTGTATGCCTTTACTATGACTGCTGCACTGTCGTGTCCCGTGGCCTGTTGAAGTGAAAACAGCAAAATTTGGTATTTACAAGTGGTAAACATGCACATACATCTTTCAAAAGATAAATAAATAATTGTAGTTTAAGTTCTTCAGTCATTATCCTCTTCACCATTTGTAACAGACTAGCTTCTTCTTTCTACAAGCTCCTGTGAAATTGATGACCCTATATTGTTGACTATGCAACAAGAAATGTTTTTGTTTTCTTTTACATGTTTTTAAAAATTGAAAGTTGTTAGAGAAATCTTGCTAAGATTTTAATATAAATGTACAGTTGTTGAAGAAAATGCTCCTCTGACTGCTATAATCCAGAAATCATCACTATAGCTGCATGACGACAACAGTGGCTGATGTATGGATTAGGCCATTGTATGAGCAGTTAATTTAAGTATATTATGAAGAATGGAGAACAAAGAAAGACAGATGGATAGATAGATGGGGCATGTAGAGATCATTTCTCATCTCCAACACACAGCATTAGCGTGCTGGAGAGCAGCAGTCAGAGGTCGTCTCCAGCATCTATTAATAAATCTTTATCATCTTGCAGCGCTTCCTCCCTGTGCTCAACACTCACAGCCAAACTCAGAGCAACCCTCCCCTCCCCTGTAACCCCCGCAGTCTCCGTGCAGAGGGACCGGCTGAGCTGCAGTGAGCCGATGCCTTAAACCACCCACTGCCGAAGCAATTAAGAGTTTAACCTGGATGCAGCCCTGGGAGTCCACAGAGAGGCTCCAGTCAAATACAGCAAGGCTCTGCAAAGAAAGAGAGGTGGGCAAGAGAGATGGGGAGGAAAGTCAGCCGAGAGATGAGCAAGAAAAAGAAGTGCAGACGAGGATGGACAGAAAGTGACAGCAAGGAAGGAGGAAGAAGGGAGGAAGCACACATCTAGACTGGAAAATAGAGGCTAGTGAAGGGAGGGAGGGAGAATCTCATCTCAGTGTACACAAACCTCTCCTCCTCCAGAAGAAGGTCACCGGCTCTCTCCGAGGACTCCCTTAAATAAAGTCCCCTATCCTGCACTTTTCTGGGCAAACAACCTCCTCTGCTCTTTATTAACTAAATATGAGGGGGACTTTGACCGGGGGACAAAAATTCAATATTTTCCCCCACCAAATATTTAAACCAAGCAAATAAACAGACAAATAAATAGATCTCCTCTGCCAGGGGAGTGGAGGGCCAGCCGGTCCCCAGGATGTAATTTGACGGCCCACTTACTTGGAGGGCCAGAGCCCGACTCTACTCAGACACTCATTCGAAGAGCTGTCAATCAAGGGGCAGTAGCGTTAGGGATATGATTGTGTGTGCTACTGAGATGGTGCGTGTGTGTGGGCGGGCGTGTGGGGGTGTGTGTGTGTGTGTGTGTGTGTGTGTGTGTGTGTTAAAGTGGTGGCTGCCAATTCATCCTCAAGGTTGGAGCAGATAAGGTGAGCATCACTCCTGACGAACACACCACACCTTTCTGCCACCCATACCCCCATTTTCAAAGCAATCCCTCCTCCCCTCTTATATCTGTCCATTGCCTCTTGGATTCTGCATATAAAATAATCCTTAAGAATGACCTAATATTCACAATTTTGTTCTGACAGTCTCATGGAGATATATTAAACATGATGGCAGCGTAGGAAGAGAATGATGAGGTCGATTGCCTTTGCAGTCCGGTGCAACTGAGAAAGACTTCAAATGCTGATAGAAGATGAGGAACAGTAGTTATTACACAATTTTTTCTCTCTCTCATTTCTGGTTATATTCTCTGTTTCTTGTTGAACAACATCTCTCTTTCATCTTCAGCTTTGTCTTCATCTTTTGAAATGAGGCAGATCAACAGATCCATCTGTGTCTTTGTACTCATCCTTTTGTTGTTTTCTGTGGAGGATCTCAGAGAGATTTTGAAAAGGGAAAAAAAGAAAAAACTCCCGTTAAGTAAAATACATCACTGTGATGATTCTCGTACAATAAATGACTCTAATTGCCATCAACGTTGAAAGGAGACAATTTGATACTTTTGTCCCCAGCTGCCTTCAGGTGGAATGCTTCACCTGTAAAGTATTAGCTGTCACTTTGTTCTCCTGCTCTTTATCCTGTGCTGCTTTGGAAAAGAAAAAAAGTCCTTTTAGGAGAAAAATGACAGCATCTTCCCAAATCTTGTGTAAATGAACAAAGCTTTATAAATAGTGCCAATTCATTGCAGTGTACAGTCACACATCGTACATTGCCTTGCAGAAGAATAAATACTGCTTGAACTTCTGCACATTCTTCCTACACTTGTACAACTGATAAGACTGTGTATATTATTGGGATTTTATGTAATCAGCCCATACAAACTAGACCAAAGTTACCAAGCAGTTGGAAAATTATACAGGATTTTTCTTTTTGTTTTTTTCTCTAAAAAACAAAATCAAAAAGTTTTTGTATTGAAATATTTGTAAATTTTTCAATCTTTCTCTGTCTACCTCATATGCACTACTTTGGCACGAGTCTTCAAATCAAAAGTAAATAAGATGAAGTGACAAAATGTGGAAAATTATTAATACTTTTGCAAAGACTGTATGTAAGTAAATATGCCAGTTTTGATCAATGAATTTTCTGATTTCTAATTCCACTAGTTATGTTGTTATAGCTCCTTTACCTCCGGCTGCCTTTGTTCTATCTTCCTAAAATGAATAAAAAGCTCTCTCTCTTTCGTCCTAAGTGTGGATTGCAGGGTTGTGTATGTGTGTGTTAGTGGGTTGCTGCATGGGGAGAGGACTGGCGATATCAGAAAGTCCTTTCATCCATTTTAGATGAGATGCAGATGACTCAATTATGCTTGGCCCTGACATCAAGACCACTCGGCGGAGGAGCTGCTAACGTTGGAAAACGATCCATTTAATCCCACTGATATGAATGGCGGGGCAATAAGGGGTCTCGCAATGTTAAGAGAGAGAGACAGGTGTGAGTGAGGATGCTTCATCGGCGGTTTGGAGAAACAGCGCTCAGTGGACTGAAATGGTGTAAAAGGGAAAATTCACAATCAGAAACTTTCTTTTTGTTGCTTTTGTGCTTTATAGTTGGCTAAAGTACAACTAATTTCATTCTGAAATAAAGAACAAAAGCTGAACATTAGCTGATATGTAACATTGACTTTGGTTTGGTTCCCTAAGGCAACCCAGGTGATTTTTGCTATCAGATCAAATAACACAGCGGAGCAGACCGTTCAGCATACAAAGAATCCCAACTTTCATGCTCCTGGGATCTGTTTCTACACTAGCCACAGTGTTGCAACTGCTACAAAGATCATCTTTTCAGACAAACTCCAGTGGTAGAAAATTCAACCAGCAGAGATCAATGAGTGTGGAATGAATATGGGGATTGAATGGGAGAAATGGGTCAGCCGTTCCAGACTGGTAATGAAAGAGGGTGAGATAAAGAGACTGAGGTCCTGCAGGACAGATGATATTGCGGCGGCTGGTTACCAGAGCCAGGGCCACAGCAAAGACCCACAAACATGCTCTACATTTGATCAGATTACTGTTTGATCTGAAAGGGCTTTCTCCCTGAAGACCTCCTCTCCACTTTGCAATAAGTGCACACACTCATCACGCCATAGCTTGTGTTCATCAGAGCTGCTTAACTGCAAGGTTTCTGACTACATAAACATCACCAACATGACTTCACCGTCAATTCCCTCTCACTCTAATACTAAATGAATGGGGGGCAAGGAAGCATGTCAGTGGTGATCAGTTTTCTATCAGTCTATAGGCTGCGGTTCATACATCCTGCAACTTCAATACTGTAAAAGCAGAAATAGGTATGTTTCAACAGTGAGTATTTGAATATTTATGTATTGGTTTTTAGAGCTACTGTTGCATATGGATCCAAAGCAAACAATCACTTCAGGAAAATCCACTTTCAGACTATCATTCATGACTTAAATACTGTTAATGTTTGCCAGATCACACCATCCATTTTAGATGAGATGCAGAGGATTCAATTATGCTTGGCCCTAACAAAGCAAATAGTTTTATGTTTTACTGTCATTGCATGGCATCAAAGGAAAGCATGGTCAACTTGAGTCTTTTGCACACAACCAAAAAATCTAACATCTGGTTATCAGGTGGACTGGGAAAGTCCTTAAATTGTATATAGTACCATATGCATTCTTACTGAATACTTCTTATTTCAAACTTCCTTTGACAATGATAATTTTTTAAAAAGTGCCATGGTATCTGTTAAGAGTCGAGTCAAAAATAATAATCCAAATTTCTTTAAGAAATGGGTTCCTGTGTGATAAAATCAATTAATTATTCCAACTTTATTTGTAGAGCACTTTTCGTACAGTAAGGTGCAACAATAAAGTGCTTTACAGAATTCAGTAACATAAAGACAGACATTCAGCCGCTTGACACAGACACAACAGAATGATCAAGTCAAGTAAATAAAACAAGTACCTTACAGGCTTATGTTTCCTCAAAGCAGTAAAAAAAAAAAAACTGAACACATGGAACACTTTGGGAAAAAAGGCACATAATTATGGTTTATAAAAGTATTTTTGTCTTCTGTTTTTAGTAGTTAAAATTTTATGGCAGTTAATAAATAGAAATCTAGCAAAGAATCAAAATACCTTGCATAAACAACCCAAACCTTTTATGAGTCAATCTAAATTGCACATGAATAGGAAAAGATTGCACCAGTCCCAGAAAGTGATTCAGATCTTTAACCTTTAGCTGGATTTACAGCAGTTACTTTATGTGCCTCACAGTCTTTATGCTGATGTGAAACTTCTTCGCTCTGCCTCTTTTATGACCTTCAGTGTAATTAACAGTTGCAAAACATTAGGGCTTGTGTTGCTTCACATGTACTCAATCAAGTCAATGTTTTGTTGGTGCTGAGTGGTGTGTGTCTGCGTTGGTGACAAATGAGAGCAGCCCGTCCCACTGCTGACAGCCGCCCCAGAGCTGCGATGCTATCTTCAGCTCTTCTCCCTGCTTCTACAATTACTGCTGCTTCTGTGGCCCCGGGGCCTCTGACACCAGCCAGGACTGCTTGGACACACAATGATCGCACACACAAATACATTACACATGTGGATCAGTTTACAAAAACTCAAGCATGCACATTTTTAACAAGTGTCTTCATTTTGGAATATACAAAATACTTTTTTGAGTGTGTAGCTCATGCACTGATTGCTGCACAGAGCCAGAACCAAAAATGTGACCAGGGCTGCTTGATACATTATAGATCTGGAATAGCTCCAAATTTAACCCAAACTGATTTTTATTCACCAAAATTCCATAATAAATCTAAGTTCTGCAGGTGGCATCTAAATATTTATCGCAGGTAAGTTAAAACACATTTCTTGATTTTATTTATCTAAACTGCATTCAGCCTTACCGCCACAGCCACACACTGGAACATTTGACTGGGATTTGACCCTAAACCGATACCTTTTCCTCACCACACACCTGGTTATTTTATCTCTCTCTGCCCCTATTGTCGGCCTAATTGAGAATGGCTCGGCTGGCTGGATGGCGGCTGACCCCGGTCAGAACAATGCATACCTGTGGCTCTCACCAGCGCCGTGTAATTGTCTCTTCAAGTGGGGCCCCTTTTTTTAGTTGCCCCCTAAGGGGGGAGAATGCTCCACACTCATCCATCACTCAGTCACTCAGCCACTACAGGAAATAGTTAACACAAGCAACCTCTGGGACAGCAGCTGGTAAAGGGCGGGGCGGTGAGGTCTTAAAGTGCAATTGAGAATATTAGCCGTCATTTCTTTTACTGGGAGAGACATTGTTCAATCCATCTGTCCATGAGTCAGTTGGAGGCAAGTTTTTGCTGACACAGGAGCTTTTCTCAAAGATAAAAGAATCAGCAGATTATCTGACAAAAATAAAGTTCTAAGTTGTGGGGAAAAAAGGAAAAAGAAGTTCTAGTACTCACTCAGGGTATCAGGAAGTTTCTCCAAAAACAAAATATAGTATGGCAAAATGTTAAGGGATGCAATATTAAAGATACTGGCACTTTTTAAGTTGTAGCCCATTAAATCAGCAGAGCATATTCTCCAGTCAACGATGAACATTGACTTGCAAAAGTCTTCACATCCCTTTAACTTTTACAGATTTTTTTCTGTTACAATAGACCAACACAAAGTACAGTGACTGTAACCTTTACTTAACCAGGTATGTCTCATTGAGATTAAAAATCTATTTTTCAGTGTGCTGCACAAGAATGTTAGCAGTACACGGACGAATCAAAACCATATAAACTCCATAAAAATACAATATTGTATTCATATTTACTTGAGTACATTTTTGAGACACGTTCTTCCAGGCTTAGTTTCCACATTCTTTTTACTTATTTTGATTCAGCACATCTCTACAATTTCTATTTTCCCTAACCAACTCTAGTTCCTTACTACAAAGAAAAACCAAAACCAAAAATGCACCAGATACAGAGGAGCACTTACAATTTAACCTAACGCAAGACTTCTTTTTTGCACACAAGCTACATTGTTCTAATGTTATCTTTTATCGGCTAAGCCTACATACATTTGTTAACTACTCCAACTATTGGTTTCAAAAGATTTAGGTTAGGAAATATGATTGGAAACGTGATTTTTTTTTTATGTCTGCACTTATTTTGTAATGAACAGTTTGTACCTGTGTGCTGTATTGGGTAGGAATACAACTTTCAAAAAATGAGAAGGACTCAGGCGATTGGATAAAACACATTTCTTTTTTATTTACTGCCATTCCTACTGCTTCAGACATACAAGCTGAGGCGCTGGGAGCACAGAGTGATTCAAACAAGTCAACACCGCTGCTGATCTACAAAACAATCTCCCCGACAATAACAAACAACAAAAAGCGCTGAAAGAGAAGAAGTAAGAAGAACAGTGTTTGGCAACCATTAACATCTTGGAAAAAACCTTAGAAGTAAAAAAAGGAGTGCATTTTGCATTTTTAATAGCAAACAGCATCTCTACTTCGTCATGAATTAGATAGAGAGAGAAATAAAACTAGCTGAGCCGATAAATCACTTTGAGGTCGGCCCTCTTCCTCAACCCGTTTTTGCAGCTTTTCTGAAAGTGGATTTTGTCAGAAGCTCCGGATCTTTCCCTCGCTCTCTCGGATGGCCCGCAGCATTACAGGGGAACGTGGTGCTCTACACGCTTTAAGAGTAATTAAAAGCGACTGAACAGCTGTAATTATGAGAAACGGCGGTTGTGTTCCGGGTCATTCTATCAGAGCTGCCTTTCATCAGAGCAGAGGAAGAAGGGGCTCTTCTGCAGCTCCCCGTTTCTTCGTCTTCAAGAGCAAACAACTAGCAGGCGTCCTGCAGGGCTCACACACACTATCACATTCACACATTCACCCCTTTTTGTAGGCATGTGGGGGAGAGAGCGTGCACAAAAAAAAAAGACACACACACAAGTCAACAACCGATCACATGGATAGTTGCATTGGTAAATGTACACACACACGCACGCACACACGCAAATTACATTCGCAAAGCAAAATGGCACAAGCACGCCACTGCACCACAAACACGACACGTTCTTCATGTTTTCCACCGGATGACATTCAGAACTTTCTTATCGTAGTCTTTCTTTGGTCTCTTCAGGCTCATTCCACTTCTGAACACAATTAAACGGGGTAACACTATACACAAGTGAAGAATGCAATACCATGTGACCAAAGTGAGTTTTCTTACCAATCTATACTGTATCATAACACTGTGAGACAAGCAGAAAGCATATATGGATGTACTGTGACTACCGATGAGTCAATCCATTGATAAAAGCATGTTTGGATTACATGAGATTAAGCAACAGAGTACACAGAAATAATAAATAGTTACACAATGTATGCTAACACTGAAATGTAGGTTCCACATATGTTTTGTTAGACCGTTGTGATACTAGTAGCTCAATGCTAAGCTCTGCGTTGTTAGCATGTTACTGAAGCACTACTCTGTATATATGGTGGTGGTCTGGTTTTTGCTCCCAGACAAATCCAAGTTGGAGTGACCGGAATGCCAATATCGGCAGAGATAGCGGTGGGTGAAAGAGAAGGGAAGGATGTAGATGCCCCAATCACAAGGAATCCAACCATGATGGAATCACAATAAATGTAGCATCAGTGGTCAGTCTCCTCAAACTGAAGTGGGGACCATTCAGAGACGCTGGTGGGTTGATTTCTTTCATCCTTAGTTCCTTTATCTGTCCTTCACATCCTAATAGAACAGAAACAAAACAATAAATATGAAAACATAAAAAATATTCTTATTTTTACTGGTATTTATTCATGTCAAAGGCTAAGGCTGAACATGGAGTCATTGAATTTATTAAGCTCTCAGTTATAGTTTAAAACAACAGTGGATGCACATTTTCTTGCAAAACCGTAGAATGAGCTCAAGTTTGTTTGATCTAAGAAGAGTTTGCAAATATTGAATCACTAGGTTGTGCAAAGTTGATACAAAGCGATACAAAGAAAAACTGTAAATTGAGTGAAAGGTAGTTCTAAAAATGTTTGTCTTAAAGTTGGGGTCGGGTACAAATACAAATATGCTGCACTTTTTCTGATTTCATTTGAAAAACATGTTTTCAAAGCCATGCATCATTTTCCTCTATAATGGAGTGCATTTTTTTTGTTTTGTGGTTGTAATGTAATTTGAAAACAAAGAGAAATAGATAAACATGAAATAGACAACAGGACAGTAGAGGACTTTTGAACTGGCTCCATTTACACAAAATGAACTCAACCAACTTTTGAATCTTACAAAACATATTTTTGTTCACATTTTGAAGCAGGTGTGTAAACTTCTAGGGCTGTAGGAATCTCTGCACAGAGTGAAATAGTGCTGCTAAGACTAGTACTTGATTTTTGTTTTTTATTTAAATTGTCCTTTTGGGTCTTAATAATGACCATAAATAGCCATTTGTGTTGCTTGTGCCTTGAGCAAGCCTTTCAGCTGTTCCCACAGTGTGCTCCACATGTACATTTCAGTCTCGAGTTCACGATTGACGGTTCACGAACTGCTCTAAAAATAATCGCATCACTTATTGCGTGTCTGTGTGCATGTATTTATGTAAAACACTGAATAATAATAGCTGGTCTATTAACTTATAGAAAAGTGTTAAATAAACAGGCCAAGCAGTTGAGTGAATGGATGCTGAATTGGTGTATTATTACAATCGTACAGTAGCAGCCACATGTAATGCAAACCTAGTTTTGATGTGAAAATCCATGAAATAAGTGTGTCTGTTATTGCTGTTGCGTATTAGTAAAATGAAAAGAAAAAAAAAAAGAAAATACAACCTTTAACTTAAATTATTAATTTAGGACAAATACCATGTTAAAAAATTATTGATTGTTACAATTACTGACGCCCAGAATTATCCGCTAAAATGAATGTAACTGCAGAATTATTTCAATTTGTATTTAACTTTAAGTTGAGATTTTTTAGAAACATTTATATAATAATTCATGGCTCTATGTTTCACTTTAGATATGTATATTTATTAAACAGACATCAGGTTCTTTCAGGTTCCACTAGACTTTATAAGAACCAATATTTAAATTACCAACATTTGAAGAGAGTAAGGGAGGTTAAAAAACACCCTCAAAATCTCAATGGGATACTCACCAACACATACACTTCTTTTCTTTTCTAGCTGTGGTCAGTTGGCAGACAGAATAAGCACAAAGATCTGTTAGTGTTGGAGGAGGTGAAGTCTGGAGGCTGCAGGTGTGTGAGAAGAACTGACCCGACCCGACTCCAGTTACAGTCAAACAAATGTTTTAGATTTTTTTCTACATGGATCCCTTACCACTAAAATAGGTTTTTAAGATGAGATTGTTTTCCCTACTGAATAAATGCACTCAAATGTTGGGTTTCTTAATTTTTGTGTGAGACTATGCTACTGCAATAAAAGATGACTCAAGCAATTTTGCATATCATTAAAAATATACTTATTCGGTGAGTGTACATTTATTTTGGGCCCACCTCCACAGCAGTGACTCCACTCTGCTGATGATATCAGCCAGATCAAAGGGCAGAGGCATGCCGGGGTCATCCACACCCCAGAAGGGTCGGTCCACTGGGGCCTCCTCGGGGGGTAACGTCTGCGCCAGACTCGAGTGGCACCTGAGGCGAGAGGACACAGCAAACACACAAAGCCATTAACTCCTCCCTATCATCAGAACTAATTGGAAGAAACACACATCAGGGCAACAGACTTGGAAGACTTTCTGCTGCTGCGTTCAACAACAGTAATGGAGAATGTTCTATCTGACTTGCAGCTTAGGAGTTTGTCTTTGTCTCTCTTGTATAAAAGAGACTGTAAGCATCTTAATTTCCTGCACTTGTCTTGAACTGTTTTTGGCAATACTGACATACTTTCAAGCCAGGAAAGCTCCCAGAACCAAACATAGCTGAGACAAATAGGAGAAGTGATGTCAGAACATATTTTCTCAAGCGATGAATGCCTGTGACAGCATAAAAGTGATGATAAGACATGATATCATGCATCATGATTAATGCCCTGTTCATTTCACACTCACAAAGAGCCCCACACAGCAGGATGCTTTCATAAGAACATCACTCTCTGTTGCTGCAGTGAGAAACCCAGCCTCTTCGTGTAACAGCATGATTGTTGTGTGATTAATAATTGGAGGTCATCTGTAATTTCCACAGTATGTTGAACCCCCGCAGACCTCGGCCACATCTTTTGTCAGACCTGTGTAAATATTTACTGCTGTGACTCTGTTGTGCTCTCTGCTGTCACTGTAAATCTGCCCTCCCTCTTCCTCCTGACAGACGAGAGTGACCCCTGACCTGGAGGTGCAACAGGGAGAGGCTGGATATGGCATTTTGTATGTTCCCTGTGTAGTGTGTGCTTCCTGAGCCACAAGGCCAACTATATTCCCCACTCAGTCATTATGCCACCGTCTGTCATATCTCTTTACCCAATCCACAGACGCCCAACCACCAACACCACCTTGTGGCCACTGACTGAGCGGAGGGCATGAAGGAGACCAAGAGAAAGATATGGGGGTCGGTTATGGATGGGATGAGGGGATGTTAAAGTTGTTAGGGGACAGCCGGGGGCTGCCACAATTTGTTGTAATATATTTTCTCCAGAGCCACTTAATGTTCAACTGGCTCTCAGCCTAAGTGCTGCATTTTTGGTGCGGTTAGCCCTTTAAACGGCTGCTGCATTACGGTGGTGAGGAGCAGCATTAACATCCACTGTCCAATATATCTTTTGGCGTTCTGGATCAGGGCCTGATAATAGCATCTGTTAACATGCACTAAGTACCATTATGTAGCACATCACTTCATAAATAATACGATTAAGCGACCTTGGGGCTTTGCGACGAGCCGTGTGTTTAAATGTTCTCATCATTTATTTAGGGTGCAAATTAAAGGAAGCACCACTTCAGAGAGGGAAGATGAAGACATGGATGGCATACTGATCTCTGCAGTGTGTGAGTGCAAACTGACCCAGACAGCAAACACACATACACACGGTGCGATTCTGCTGACATCAGTTTATGGATACCACAGGCCAGAGAAAGCCATGCTTTTGATTTGGTTTGATTAAGTATTCATGCAGCAGAGCTATGAAAGAACAGCCTTTTTCTGCTGCCCTGAGTCATAATGAAAGGCTACATAGCGTGAAACCCCGACTGGCCACCTTCAACAGAGCTGCTGCATTTATTTGACAAGGGATCTTGCAACATTTGTACGCAAACAGAAGGCTCCTGGTTTACCAGAGATATAAAAGATATAGCGGCTGGAGGACTATCAAAGATAATATAGTGAAGGTAATTCAGCACACACTTTTACACAATCTACCACTGTTTCCCGAGTACCGTCCCCTGACTGCTAAAATGCAACCAAACAAAAAGTCAATACCGGGCGAGGTGCCTTAAGCTCTCCAGGGCTCTCACAAGATATTCTGTGTAAGCCACAGTAGAGTACAAACAAGGCCCTCCGAAAGACTTTCCCCTGGCAGAGCAGTCCACCTTAAAGTTAAGGTCAAAGACAAAGAGGCGTGCATGTGTGTGTTCAGTGGTGTTGGAAAGGGAGGGCTTTAAAGGAGGTAGAGAATGTGTTTGCGAGTCCAGGCTGTTCCAATGGATTAACCCCAGACAGATATGGGCCTAACTATCCCATCTGGCGCTCGGTCAAGAGAGATTGGCAATACAATCACTCATTTCAATTTGCCCTGAAACCTTATAGCCTGGCAGGCCCCTGCTCAAATGGTATGCTAATGCGAAAGGTATCTAGGACTCCATCGCCTCTATTCCACAGAGGCCTGTACCTCCGTGCAGCACAGTGCACTTGAACTGCGGCTGGGGCAGTAGCTCCACGGCCCTCACTGTAATAAGGGCCCGAGCCCCTTTGCGCTCAAACTAACCACTTTAGCTAAAGTGAGTGTTAATTATGGACAGGCAAAGCAGTCAATAAAAGGTTAATGTAAAAGTCAAAGGATAAATTCCTTTAAGCATTGCATCATTCCACCATCTCTGCGACCAACACACTGCTCACAGGTCTCCTAATCAATACGTTTTACTGTAATGCGCTCCCTATCGATTTCCTCCCCCTGCACTCCATGGTCCGAGCTCCATCACTTGGTTGAATAAAGGAAGGAGAGGAGAAAAGGGGGGAGAGAAAACTGAGTAAATAAAATGATTAACCTCAGTTTCACTTTGTTGTTTCGCTCTCTGAGTCCATCTGAAAGGCTTGTCAGAAGAGTGAAGGGTGGTCCAATATCATCCCTGCCATCAGATCACAACTGTCCTGACCAGCCCAATCATCAGCATCATCAGTACTTTCAATCTCTGGGTGGTGTGTAATTGTGTAGGAGTACGCTCAAGCAGGGTCATACATTAAAAGGCTCTACGCTCTTAACAGGGTAGAAATCCGCCTAATAGACAACATCAGTGCTTCCGACTCAAGCAATTACACTGATAAATGCACAATTGTGTCAGGCAAAGTGAAAAACAACCGAGAATGTAGATAGGAGACAACACTTATTGCATTATTGCTACAGAAGGTTTTTTGTAATCACAAGGGACTACAGTGCGTGGGCTTCCTGACTCAGAACATCATCATACAAAATGCCAAAATGATGTGTTGCTTTTTACAAAAGTCAAAGAAAGAAAAAGGTAAGTTGAGGCAAAAAAGTTAGAGTAGAGCAGCGCTTGTTGTCCCAGGAGGAGGATGAGGAAATGCACCTGGCTGCAGTGTGGGGTATACTAAACAACCAGGCAATACATGGTCCTGCTTTATGTGATAAATTACACATAAAGCATTTAAACATAATTTAGAAATATTTTTCAGTATCTGTGTTATGGCCACCATTAATTCCTCTGTCACATTGCTACTTAAGTTCCGACATTGTTTGATTTACAAATTTACCATAGCACTCCCTTATTTGTCTCAGCGCTGGTAACAACTAAACATTGCTATTGTCTGCAAGAAAGAAAGCTGACTGATTGGAAAGTCACGGGGTGGAAACTACAGGAGTGTCTTTTTGTTTGAAAGTACAGCTGGTATCCATTTGAATTTAATTAAACTTCTACTAAACTCAGGAGCCATTCACTCTACATGTTCATTAAATTTTCCACAAGTAAAAAAAAAACAAAAAAAAAAAACAATAATGAAAAAAAAGCTTGGGCTTACACCAACTTTGACAATTTATCAACTTATATTTAAGTAAAATCAAATTCTTCCTTTTAAACATACTTCACTGAAAAAAAATTATATAAGGGAGTGATTTTATGATTCTTGACACATTCGCCTGTGTTGTCCAACTCTCTATTCCTGACTATAAATTAATGTTATGGAGCCCTGACTCTTATCCATTGACCACTGTAGTTAGGCACCAGCCCCTACATAACTCTGCAATGATTCAGTGCGTATGGAAAATGATGGTAAAATGTGTTGAAAACTTTAACTGTAAATAATAAAAAAATTATATATTAACTTTTGTAACAACAACAAATAAGTATTACTTTTTGTGGTTTGAATAAAAACTATTGTTACACAGCTTGTTTAAGAGTTTTGTGTGGTTATCAAGAAACATTTTCAGGGTTATGTTACTGTGAGAATCTCACTTATACCCTTGCCTAACTTTAATGAAAGTATGTTTTATGAAGATCAGAACAGATTAAAAAAAAAGAAATATTAGACTTTAAATGTGTAACTATAGCTACGCGAGTGGTGTATTTTGTACACAGTACATTAAAGGACACCAGCAGAGAGCAATATCAACACTGAACAAAGAACCATTTCAAAAGTATGTGTCCTTCCCTGTCTATGAACTTAACCACCCCAAAAGATAAAACTTGTACAAAAGTATACTGAACATCAATCAATCAGCCTTGCCACTTTTTCATCTGTATTACATGCCTGTGCTGATCAAGGGAAGTGAAATACCTTAGATCACCTGCTTCCTCATGCTCTGCCTGTTTCATCTAACTCGCAAGAAATTTTGCACAGGTGTGAACTTTTATGGTTTTGGCAGCCTGAGTGCCTGAGAGCTGAGAATGCAATCAAACAAGTCATGAAAAAACAGGCATGTGTCTCATAAATCAGCGTGTCCCTGAAGCTAGGGCATGCAATCACGCTCCAAGGAAAAATGAGAATGAAAGAAGTATATTATCTATGTACTTTTAGTATGAATGCAACGTTGTGTACAAAATTAGTGATTTAGCACATCTGCCTTTTATTTTAGGCAGTTACAGTTTTAATGGGTGAAAGACAGACAGGTTGATTGCTTCTAATCCAGGTACTAATCTTGGTATTGTGCAAGATACAAGACAGACATCCAGAGAGCAGAACCCATGTACTTTTAAGGTTTGAATCTCAGCTTATGCCACTCAGAACTCTAAAAGTCATGTTGAACCCCGGTGTTTATCATTATTGGAGGCATTAGATTGACACACAAACCTTTAAATTAAAATTTTATCATTTATTACCATATACAGTATATAGCTTCAATGTGAAGTAGTGGAGAATATGAACCAGCCAGCAGAAACTAAAGTGTGAGCAGGGCCAGCTTTTAACAGTTTCCTTAAGATCAAGCAAATGCTATTGTGTCTGCAGACGGCTGCTGACTGTACATTTTGTGTGTGAGGTGGGCAAGTATGGTGAGGGAACCAGAAAGGGAGGGGGCATGATCAAATGTGTGACATATGTTCCTTTCTTTTTGAGTCCCTCTAAGGAGCCTTGGCTAATAAAACCAACATCTGATGCACTCTTTTTTTCCCCTTTAATTAATGGTTGCGGTAACCGCAAAAAGGGGCATTAGTAAGAGGGCTTGTTTAAAACCCCCACCACTCCACCCACGTGCTACTTACGACTGCGCTGCTGCTGGGAACAATGATTCTGTCGGAGTGTATGGGTACCTGTGGGTGGGGTAGCCTCTTCCTAAGACTCTGTGAGGTCTCCCCTTTGCCAGCTGCAGTCTATATTGCTCATTAAACCACATGAAACAAATAAGGTTCGTTATTGGCATCTGAAGCTAGCTTCAAACCCAGGACTGTGGGTAACAAGGGAGTCTACGGCAAAATCATAGAAGTTTTGTTATACCTTCCCAGTCCTCGCCTGTTTTACACCGAGAGTGTTTGATGTGGCCTGGCTCTCTGCCCTGTCTGGAGCTGGATGAACCAGATGTAACAGAAAAAAAACACACACACAAAGGCCAGGTAGACGCTAAAGTCAGCCTTCATAATTGAAGGCAATAAAACACTTGCAGCCTGGAAGTGCAAAGGAGGGGAGCTCCTAAACTGCTGCTACTGCTCTCAAAAACCAGGTGGACGTCTATTAGGTGCTTAACAGAGTAACAAATTACCAAACACCCTGGCCTGCTCTTTCTCCTCCTGAGGGTACTGGATGGAATGTGGCCTAATGTCAACACAGGCGCAAAATTTATGACAGGACAACTATTGTTCAAATGCAATCAGGCTCTAATAAAAAACGAAGGTAGGAAAAGGACAAATAGATAGGGTCCTCCTGGCAGTTTACTTTTTCAGCAAGGGGAGGAGAGACAGATCAACCCCTAAGGCTGAAAGAGAGACAGTTTGAGTGTGTGTGCTCAAGGTTGACTAGGTAAGAATGAGAATGATTGTGACTTTAGGCCTTCTAGCTACCTGAATCTGGCTGAAGATTTATTCAAGTAGAACACATAGCTTAAAAAAAGAAGGAAAAAGAAATGAAAGACAATTTAAAAGAAAGTTTCATGTAGTATATCTGTACAGTGATGGGGCGCCTGGCTCTACTCAGCATGCGAACGTGACAAAATACCACAATGAAACATTTGTATGTAAACAGACAAAACTAATTAAACTCTGTTCCGACCAGACACTGAGGTTTCTCCGAATGACGTTCATTTATAAAACCCTGGGGAGAAAGTGGAGCAATAGGAAGACTTGATGGTAAGGGTAAAAAGGGTTACAATCCTGAGAGTGATTAAGCTTTTCCCAGCTTAGAATTACACAGGCTGCAAATCTTACGTTAGCGAAAAAGCTTCATCAAGAACATGGTTAATGTGGCAATGGGAGCACTAACTCTTATTTTTTTATGCTGATTTAATGACTTTGCTGTGAAAAGTTATTGTGGGAGTGATATTGTAAAACAATATATTTTTTATATATTTTATCCTTCTCTTTCCCTTGTTGTTCAGATCCTCTGGGCCTTGTGGGCATCATCTGAACAGTGCAATAACGCTGGTGATGGATGTGGTGTGCTGCTATAGCAACCCACTCCAGCTACTGGACAATACCTGACCGCAGTCACACGATAAGGTCGATCTAACAACGGCACAATTCCCACCTGTCTTCAAGCGACAATAGAGGGGTCGAGCTAACTTAACTAATTATAGTGTATTGTATCTTAAATGGACAAGATACAAGTCATCCTTGTAGCTGCGGGGAATGTGGTGTTAAGTTCTTAAGCCTTTATGTAAAGCAAACTGTGAGACAGAAGCTTTAAACTGTTGCAAAACATATATCAGGTTTCAGAAATGTGTGTATTAAACTGCTTTACAAGAAAGACAGAGTGACATACAGCAAAGGTTCTGTTTTCCTTTAAACAAAGCATGGGAACAAACAGCACAGTCTTCAGTAGCAGGAAACTACTTTGAATCAACATGACATTTTATTTAAACAGCATACAAGTAGTCACTTCATTGCTGACACTCCTTGAGATCATATCATAGGCTTTGTCAATATATGACTTCCTTCTCGATGAGGAGGTCGTAAATTATGGAGCTCATTAATTGGATGGTCTAATATGAGCATCCAAAAACCTCTTGGTAATAAAGAAAAACAAACATAGCCATTTAAAAGTTATTGTTAAATAATCAGGTAAATATTGCCATCCTAGCAGGCACAGCTGTAATTATTTTAGGTGCAGCATTGGTGATTCCGTTAAAGCTCTTTTGGTCTTCGTCTTTTCAACAAACAAAGGAGTGGTGCTGTTTGAGAAAATGTTCACATGCTTGCATCTGCAAGAAGTCAACAACAACACTACCTTTACTTTCTCTGTTTAATCTGCAAGACAAAATCCTACTGATGCTTTACTTCCTCAGAAAAGCAACAATAGACAAAGTCCCAAATTCACTCAAGCATAGCACAGAATGTGTGTGCATTCATGCATGAACTGTGCGTTCGTGCCAGAGTAGGGCTTTCTGCCAGGTGTTTGAACTTCTGCATCACCAGGTACTCCTGCTGCGAGAACACAAGTTTTTTTCACCCTATTAAGTAAATAGTGTAATCAAAGGGGCCTCTGCATTAAAAAACTAAAGAAAAAAAAATGTTGTGAACACCCAGCAATTTGTTTGGAAGAGCAGTCAGGTTAGGCCCTAAGGCACTGCACCAAACACCATTCACAAGGCTAATGAAGTGAGTCATGGAATGAATACCTGGCTATTCAGTTGACTTGGTGTGTGGTTTTAAGGCTACTTTAATTGTAATAATTCACAGTAGATGGCGGATCCAAACAGTAGACCTACCAGGTAGGGAAGTGGAGAAACAAAAATAACTTTAGTCGAGCTAAAAAAAACAACAACCTGAAAACAGAACAAGAGTAAACAGCCAAGAAAGTAGATTACTGAGTCAAATGAAGCAGAAACAAACCACACAACACGTCATGCAGAATACAGCACAACTCCCTATGCCAATGCTGTAAGGCATTATGCAATACAATGAGCTTTCTGAGACAAGGCAATACATGATGTTAAGCTTATGAGAACAAGACAAGATTTTTAATTATTTTAAATATTATAGATACAGTACATCAAAGTAAGTATTTAAGCCTAATGTAAAAACATAAATAAAGTAAGTATGACAAACTAAATTCAATTACATGTAACAAGCTAACTAACTGAGAGCTCCATTCCTTTTTTTCAGTATAGTGAATACTCAAGTCTTTCTCCCCAAGTCTTTGTCACATCTCAAGTTTATAATGGCTGACATTAATATTTTTTCACCAACTGCCAAATCTAGTCTGCCTATAAAACTAACATCAAGTTCTCTTTATTTTGTTCTTAGAACCAGTTTATCATTTTTAAAGAAATCTTTTAACATTTAAGTCAACATAGTAAAAACAGTAACAAACTCTTTAGATCCTTGAGAAAATTATGACATTTAAACATTCTGAAAAAATCTACCTCTAGCACAATATTTATTTAATGCCAAGGATCCAAAAGAATGCAATCAACAGGCCAGCTTGAGAAGCCTGCTTTTAGTCAACTCTGTCAACACAAGAACAAATTCCTCTATTGTTTCAAAAGAGCCAAACATAGATAAAATATTCACGTCTACTTCCCAGAACTCTGACTAATACTTTACATTAACAAACAATATCATGTGCTGACAGCAACAACATTCTGGTTGTCAGGACTTTCAAAGTGTGATTTTCTATCCCAAGGTCTCATGCAATGAGATCTTGTTGCACCCCTGCATTCTGGGAAAGAAAATCAGTTTACATAAAAGTGTGGAATGAAAAAAATTACCTGCGAAAAATATGATGTAAAAATAAAATAAAGCTAGATGGTTAAGAGTCAACAGCAACATAAAAAAAACATTGCAGCATAGGTAGCACAACAATTAAAAGTACACTAAAAGAAAATAAAAATTACTATGAATTCTCATTTAATATGTGAAATGTATTTGTGGGGCAAAAATATAAGCTCTTTCTAGTGACTAGGTTTTGAGTGCAATCTATCAGCTATGGATATTAACAAGATTTGATGCCAAACAAAACATCAAACAAATTCAACTCCCTATACCTGAGAATCATGTTTCATTCCCTTTTATTATGATAATACTGATGTGAGAAAGCTGACACTTCTTGCTGTGTCAAAAAAAAAAGTCAAAGTTGGTTGCAGAGGCTTAGTCTGTTTGCCACAAAGACAACAAGACGACAAAAGCCAAAAGAAGTACTCAGCGTAATGAAAACAGAGGATTACAAGTCAAGTGGTAACAGATCAACTCTTTATTAGTTTCCTGTCTCAACGATTTTCCCTCTCCATAAACATCCCCACTCTGCCCTACCTATCCCAGCGAGGATGGTTCCTGCTAAATTCTCTGGCGTTGCAACTGATCCCGGGTCAGCTGTGGGGAGTAACAGAGGGATAACCTCTTTCTGAGCCCCACATAAAACCCAGATGGCTGTGTGGAAGCTCTGATCCAAAAACTAGCTTACAACTCAATCACTCTGGTTGCATCTCCAAGTCCACAGTTTAACCCCCTCTGATGTCAGCCAAGGTCACAGATGCACGCTCGAGAGGCGAAAAGAGCCAGGAGTGAAGTGCTGCCAGAGCCGAAGGAATTAGATCCGGGCTGAGTGGCCCTCATCTGGCTAAGCCCAGTAAGCAGCAAGACTAACAGGCTGAGGCACGGTGGTTTGGGTTCATGCACAAACACACACCCATGCGTTGAAACTTGGGTGCAAACGGACACACGCACAAATAGATATATAGCGGCAAACACACATTGACACACCCATACTAACGGAAGGACTCCGAGGGCTACAGATGGCATGCCCTGGGCCTGGTAACAGGGGCTCTGATTGAGCTAGTTTTAGATCCAGAGTGGAAGCTGCCACAACACACGAGGCTCAGGGGTTCAGGGGGAAGACAAAGAACAGCGGAAGGAGAGCGTGAGGCAATGAGAAGAGGAGGTGGAGTCTGACTTCACTATCCTCACAAGGGATTCAACATTTTTAGTACAACATCAACATGTCACTGCCCATTTGTCCCTTTGCCCTGCTGTGCATGTGCTCCTACCTGTGCATCTTCACCTAAAGCCTACTCCCATACACACACTTCATGAAAACACACTTGCACAGTGGGAGCCAGCGGCCAATTCAGCCATAATTCCGCTTGACTTCCGCTGCCTGACTGGCAGGAGACGGGGAGGGTGAGGACAACAAGCTGTGAATACGGGAAGAGACAGAAAATCATTGAGAACCTTGCCTTTATGAATCTTTGATGAGAGTGAGTGGGGGCTGGCAGGGACTCTGCCTCTGGTTAAATCAGAGCATAGTGTGTGTAGTGTGCATATGACTGCCAACAGAGGTTGAGATGAACAGGGCCTGGACCAGGCCCAGACAACTACAAACCCCACAGTCTGGAACATTTGTCCCTGCAATTAGTCTCTGTCCTCTTTGTTCATGTTGGAGGTAAATGGTACTGGTAGTTACCAAAACTACTTTGTGTGCAAGTTAGGGGTATCTTGTATTGTTAGTTTTGTAGCTGTCAGTTATTCCAAAGAGTAAACTGTTCAGACTCAACCCTTCTATAATAAAAAACTATGTTTAGATGGAAGAATTCTTTTGGTATAGCAGGACAGATTACTCATTATGTGGGACTTATGAATTTGAAGCAAGATGATAACACTTTTAAATTCAATTCAATTTATGTATAGCACTATATCCCAACAAATGTCTTCTCAATGTACTTTACAAAAAATCATCCAATTCCTATACAAATTAATTTGTTTATGGAGTGATAGTCATATCATTATCTCAATCTTCGACAACATTAGCGCATGTTGCAAGTTTTTCTAATATTATGTAGCTCTGAATTGCACAACAAAATGTGAAGAATAAAACTGCCTTCGCTACAGAGGGCAAATAAAATAGTTGAAAATAATATTTAAATGTTGTCATTGGTTTTCTAGGTTACTAACTAAAACGCAAATCAGTTAGCAATTACTAAATCTTAATCTATCTAATGTGAAGTTATTGCACAACAGTGACACAGATAAATATAATTACATCCTCAGAATCACACAGCATAAGTCTTTGACAAGGCATCACCTTTATGTCTGACACTTTTGGTAACAGCCTCTATTTTCTCCCTTAAAAACAGAACCATTTTGACAAACACTAACAGGTTTGGCTCACTGCCATGAAAAACGACACAGAACTTGAAACAAGGGGAATAACTAAGAACAGATTAAAATGATAAATCATGTCACAATGTCTTGTAAGGATAAACCAGTCTGCAACTCTATGCGTGGGAAGTTATATTACACCCAAAACCCTCGTGGCGTTCCCGTCTTGCTTTTGTTTGTTTTTACCTTCACACCTGTTCTGACTTCGGACACATGAAAAAGCCGAGGATGACTCAGAGGAGGTTGTTTTAATTAAAAATACAAGACGGGTTACAACAACGCTCCCTCTCATCTCAGAAACAGCTTTTTAATTGATGTCAAGCAGGTGCCAATTTTCTTCTCAACATGAGTTAGGTTATGTTACGAAACAAGCAGAGCAGCATAGTAGCGTTATCTCATCTGACACCTGTGACAGCTCCGAATTCAGAGTCCTCCAGGAAGCTCGGCTCATGTTAATGTGTCACCAACGAAGCCTTTTGAAGACACGGATCATCCGTCTGTCAGCTAGCACTGAGGTAGTGCTGACTGACTTCCGATCACACGAAGGCATGGCAGTCAAATGAACTGTCTTAAGCTGATCAAGAGTTGGCTCGGCTTCCATCTGCATCTGACAAGTTCAAACTTTATATTTCACTGCAAATGTTGATTTTATACAAAAAATACAGAAACAATTTCAACTGATATTTAGAATAACAGAATTTAGGCTAGAATTACCAAGGAATTCTACTTTCTGTACCTGTGCATGAAAGTGAATGATGGACAAGCAAAGTGCCTTTTCTCATCCACTGGAGCCTCCATTTCTATTCATTCAGAGCTTTCAACAGCATTAATTGAATCAAATAAAAAAGTATGCCAGATTGGGTTATAGGGTGGAAAGGAACGTCTAACAGTGCCCCCTAATGGTTCATCTCTACTTTGTGTTAATGACAGTATGGCATGCCAAACGAATGTCACCTGACATCAAAGTAAACCAATGTCCAGTGTGTGTTTATAGGCAAGAAGAGGTGAAAAGAGCAGTACTTAGCAGAAAAGCTAACTTGTGGGTTTTATCTACTGGACAAATCAATAGCAGCGCCTAAAAGCAGAGCAGAGTGTGCTGGAAGGGAGCTAGAGGGGCTACCCCTGGCCTGCTGCCCCCCAGGCCCCTCCTGGGGGGGTACCTGTCTGTCTCTTCAACCTCGATTAATTCTGCTTCACTGCTCCCATCCTGCAGCTACTTGCTCACACAATAAGAAATATATCCAACAAGCCTAGATGTGCTTTGAAACCTGCATCCAGGGACATCTTGTGCCATCTTTACAATGAAGTGCAACAAGGAATCAATGCTGTCTTAAATATTACAGTGCAAGTGCAAGCCTGTATGAGCTGAATAAGAGTATATTCCAGCAAGTTTTGACAGCTGATTATGCACATGCAGTAAGACAGGTGCAAAGATTGTTTTCCAGGGCTTTGTGGAGGAGCTGTAGAGATCCACAGCTCAGGTAGAGCAATCTGCTGAAAGGGCAACTTTGGCAAAGCCAAATGAAGTCTTGTTTGTACTTTGCCATAAGTCATGCAGGGCAACATGTGGGAGAAGATGTTCTGGTCAGATAAAACAAAAAATAAAATTTTTGGCCAATTTGCAAACTGCTATGTGGCGTCAAACACTAGCACTGCACAGAGTCTATAGAGAGATGAATGAAGGTAAATAAAGTGTAATATTTGAAAAAAAAACTTTGTTAGCAACAAAAGACCTAAAACTATGGAGGAAGTTCACCATTGAGCAGGTCTCATGGCCTGCTGACCCCTAAGCCCCTTATGGGGAGTACCTGTCTGCCTCCTCAACCTTCTGCTTCACTGCTCCCATCCTGTACTTACTTGCTCACATAAAAACCACATGCATGAAACAAGTCTAGAAGTACCTAAAACCATCATGGAGTGCCACTTCATACCATCTATGTAAAAGAATGAAACAAGGAATTGTTTTTTTCATACATAAGGTGGTATTTCACCTTATGCAAGTAGAGACTTGCATAAGGTAAATACAAGCAAATTCAGACAAGGCCAGTAAGACATATAAGATACTTGTGCACACGCTGTATTTTCCCTTGACATCCAGTAGTACATGGACCAAATATGGACAAAATACAAATGGCGTCTCTTTGCGGTAGACTTTTACACCAGAGGGCAAAGGGAGCAGCATGTTATGCACAACAGGACACTCCCTCTCCTACCTAACCAAAAAGCCCTAGAGAGCAAGCCGGCACTAAAGAAAAGTAAAACTCCCTAAAAAAAAATAATCCGACCTTTCTCCTCATCCCTTCTCCGCTTGCTGCTGCCTACTTACTTTCAATCACAGTTAACATCACAGAACAAGAAGTGGAGGGAAGGGAGGAGGTGAAACACAAGCCTACTGCACAATGCACTTGTCTGGCAGCTGCTTGGTCTGACATTTGAGGCCATAGGGACCTTGTTGAAAGAGCAGATGCTCACTGATGTACAGACGCAGGAACATGGCAACTACACAAGTGGCTGAAGCTGAAAAAAATCTGCACAAACATATGACAGAAAAGAACAAGGGAAAAAAGCTGAGGATGGCAGGCTCACACAGAGATGTGTCTGTGCAGAGACATAGGTTCAAATACTCAGTGGGGCAGACATAGTTGACTTATATGGGAAAGACAATGATACAAACATTGTGATGCATGGGTTATACTCACAAGATCATACATCATTTGCACATTATTTTCAGCAAAACACAAATATAAAAAAATTTACCTTCCACGTGTTTAAAAGATAAAAACATAAATTGGCCCACCATGAAAAATAATGATCCCTTTAAATAAACTGAGAAAAACACTAAGAAAAGATAATTTGGTAGGAAATACTGCCCTTTGTTTAACTAATGTGCCTTACATGATAACTCTGGAGGAGATGCACAGTGGGAGCGCTCCCACTGTGCATTGTGGAAGAGTAGTAAGATGACATACTGTATATGGAAGACGGTGCTCAGGCCAAATGAGATGAAAAGGTAATTTTCTTGTCTACATTCAATACTATGTGTGGTGGAAAAGACTGAGGACAGAATTAGTAGTGCTGGAGAGATGAAATGGCAGGAAAGCAGACTGAAACAAAAGGGGGAAACACAAGATAGAGAATGCAAAGTGAGTGGTACAAAGCAGGGAGCATTATGGTGCATCTCCGGCGCAGAGAAATTCGTTTCCGTAGAAGACCGCGGGCAGCATTATGGAAATGGGTTGCTGGCAGCTTCTTTGGCTGACGGTAAACAGGATCTTGGTAAGGCATATAGCCTCTGGTGAGGCCCACAGAGACTGGCATCATTACAGTACCATGCTGTACTGCAACACTCCCACGGTCCCTCCTTCCATCTACTTGTTGTGTTCCAACCTGCCCAAACTCAGCTCCTGAGTAATTTATAAATCTGGGCGGAGGTGACTGCGGAAGGAATACGCGCACATCCTGACACCAAATACATGACATGTTCCACATGTCTTCACACAAAACTACAAAGAGGCCTTTTGTCTAATGAAATTAAAATACTAAAACAGAGCTTGTGGTGTTTTCAACACCTTCAGAACTATTTTTAACCACAGTTAACCACAATGAATTACAGAAAATTGATATCTTCAACTGTAAATAAGCTGTTTATTTAAATAATGACAGTACTGTCAACTTAGTCCAGAGTACTAGTCTGTAATTCATTCAAAAGTTGAGTGAATTACAGATCAATAAACTATTAGAGAGCTATGGAATCACAGAAAATAAAGTTGAATAATTACACTCATAAATACTTACATTATTGCATATGGCTCAGATCTTCTCAATAACTTAATTGCTCTAAAAGAGGGGCATCCAGGGAAATTCAGTTTCCATATTTCTCTTTGAATTTTGTTGGGTTCGTTTGGATCAAGAATATCTGCAGAGAGGTTCTTCTCTTCTCAGCAACTGATGCAGGCTGCTCTTTTTTCTCTTCCTAACAGCTGCGACTGGCACAATAGGGCCAACATTATCTTTGCTGTGATGCAAAACAAAGTACATCAGCGTAACACAAGGTCTTACACAAAAGTAAACAACTTCATCTTGTGTCTGAAATATGTGTCACTTTGATTGTACAAGGCTGCCCATCGACACAGCTGTGTCTGGTTCAAGGAGCTTCTCCTAATTAATGAAGAAGAAAAACAGAGAGAGCCAAAGGGAGAGAAACTCTCTCTTCCACACTTCTCCTTCAAACACATTCCCTATCCTACAGGACCTCATTGTTTGGACTGAGGCATCATGGGTTGCCTTGTTTACAGATTTTAATTGCTGTGGTGATCTGCGGGTAAAACACCCTGATGTAATCAGCCAACAATAGAAGTGTTTCTCTTTCTGACAATTGTAATAAAATGTTGTACAGCAATCGGTGGGGGACGCAGAGGAAAGACACAGATAAGGTTAGAGGCAGGTGCCAGATAATGTAAAGAAAGTTTGAAATATAGAAGGAAAAACATCAGGGGTAAATGTTTTGGATGCAAATTTTCTCATAGAGAGAAACTAATCCGAACAGGCGGGAAGCAGGGATAAGGATGGAACTGTTGTTCAAGGAAATGATTGCTCTCCCACCTCAAAATGACAACCATGAGAAGCTCACCTTTCCTGGACCTCCGAAGCGGAACCGCGGAGGAGACATCTGCTGCAAGCATCACACAAAACAAAAACACACACACCTCCACAGACAGATTTGGAACGGGAGGTAGGTCACCTACTAGAAGAGATTAGTGTCACCAGGTAGAGGTATGAACATGGGACTGTCAGCTAATGTTGTGATCTGGGAGGAGCTTGCACATCTAGTTCTCCTGTACTCATACTGCTTTCAGAAAATCAGGTGAGAAGCTTTTAGGTTGGAATTGAGAATGGATAATCCTCACATAAAGAAGTGGGCAAAATTTATTAAAAGAACAAATTTAGCACTTAGTTTGCAATTGTTGGGTCTTTACATTTAGAATGTTCACAGGTTTTTAAACCTGCATAAATGAAGACCAATCAAACCAAATGATGGCACTGTACCTAAACTGAAAGAATGGGCAAAGAGAGCTTTAGTCAGAAAAACCAAGAACACCACGGTAGTTTAGGAGAAGTTCCACAGATCCACAGCTCAGGTGGAAAAATCACTGGACAGCAATTATAAGAGCACTCTACCTAAGCTAACATTTCAATTTCTAGATGTGCATAAATTTCACAACTGCAATTGCAATAAAAGTGGCTGTGCAATGTATCAGCTCAGGGATCTGAATACCAAAAGTATGCCACACTTTTGAGATTTTGTATTATTTCTATGGCAACTAAATCTCAGTATAATACACTGAAGTTTGGGATTATAGTGTGAAAAAAATCTGGAAAAGTGTGAGGGGCATTAATACTTTTGCAAGGCAATGTAGGCCTGTTGATAAAGGTAATACAAACACCCTGTGCATCAAAGGTCTATGAAAAATTAAACATCCAATCAGATGGCAATTATTCTCTTTAATCTCCCGAAGGCAGCCAATAGCAATATGCCTAAAGTGATGGTGGCCTAGAAAGGATACACTTCTTCAGTTCTGCACATTACTCCATCCTAACACTTACTTTGCATTATGCTCTGCTCAGGATAAAATTAAGTCCTGGAAAACTTTCTAAAGTGCTTTATTTTCTCTTATTTGTGAACTTCCACCATCTTGAACATTGATACTAACAGATCAGTCAATTCCCCTTCACTTTCCCCAGACAATAGATTGCTTAAAGGTATTTCAATTTGACACAGGGATCCCTGTTTATGTTCCAAAGGAACTGGTTGTCTTCCTGTGTTTTTATCAGTAGGAAATATTTAGATCATCATCAGCATTAAAAACAAAAGCACAATTCTTATCAACTTGTCAATAACCTCTTTTGAAGATTATTGTAAAGTATTCATAATTTGCCGTTTTAAATCCATTTATTACATGGAACTAAAGTTGATGATGTCTACAAATGTCTACAATCTATTACTAATACAAATAATGGACAAGGCAGCAAATGACAAGCATAAGAAGACCAAAACACAACACAAATCCCATTCTGTCACTGCATCAACGCTATCCTCCCCAACACCAACTCCCAATGCAATCAATGTCTGAGTGGAGCAGCTCAATGCCAATGATTCTCCCTTGATCTTAATTAGAGAAACACATCAGATACAAACGACATCTCAACTCGATCGACAGCTACATTGTGAGGAGACCGGGGTCAAAGAGAGAGGCAACTTACTGTCAATTCCTTCACAAATGAGTTGGAAAATCTGCATCCTTAATTTGAACTAAACAGCTCCGAGGCGGCTCCCGCCGAGGTTCTCCCTGGATTGCAAATTAGTCAGCAGCTCACACAACATAATTACCAAACAGAGTTCCAAGATGTGCTGATGAAATATGGATGGGGAGAGATTCTATCTGGTCCCTCCCTGACTGTTCCACCCTAAGTTCTTTACTCTTAATCTCCATTTTCCACTCCATCTCTTCCCCACTCTGCGATGGCAGACGGGTGGTGGTGTAAAAGCCCAAACAGGCTGACAGGCTCCTTAGCCGCATCGCTGAGTGTATAACTAGCAGCATTAGTGAGCACCTACACCCATCTAAGATGAGTATTCAATGTGGCATTTAGGGAAACACACATGTACACACACGAAGAAATACGCACGAGTGGCAAATTCTGGTTCATACATGTTCATCCAATGATACATATGAGCATGTCCAACAGTGCTTACATGTTGCAAAGACAGACACGTGCACAAGTATGACCAAGGGGGGTCAATAATGCTGATTTTCCTCGTCAGCTCCTCGGCAGGCACTGGTTTAAAGAGACATCAATCTGTGATGTCAGCACTTACCTAATGAACCTTTTCAGATCGATGGAGGCACCGCTCTGCTACACAGTCTGCCCTCACTGCATGGCTTGTTTTTATTCTTCCTCTGACTAAAAGCTGGATCCAGCTACAGCGCGTCCAGGTGTGTGTCTTCATGTGCGCATTCAGCTGTGCAGCACAGACCTAACAAAGAGTGCTGATGGGCCTATTAATACTGCCTGCATGTGCGAGCATTTTTGAAACGCAAACAAGTCAACTCTAATACACAAGTCAATGTACATGTATTTGTGTACAGATGGGCGTACTGGCACTCTGTAGCAATAAGACCTTTGCAACAGCATGCTTATTTGAACGCTTCCTCAACATTCTTTGGATGCATTTTTGTAATACTAGTATGGTAATGACTATGAGTTTCTCTATCTTTGTAGGAGGGATTTTTAGAAAGTTATGAAGCACTTGTATACAAGAATTTTATAAGTTTGTGCACAAAACTAGGTCTAAACTGCATTAGGTTTTGCAAGTGTTGTCTTTCTGTTTTCATATGTTGAAGAGAAATGCTTGTTTCTGTGTGAAACCCAATGTCCTAAAACGAAATGAGATTGAGTTGATTATAAAAACAAAACAAAACAAAAAAACAAGTGCACTGTATCAGACAAGTCTGTCATTGAAAACAGCTCCTGGCTTCCTCTGGTTGCGATAAACCTGTGCAGATGTTTCTTCTTTTTCTTTAAAATGCAATCACTTCAGAGGCTTGCTGGTGATAGCGATGGCGGTGGCAGCAGTGTGAGATGCTGTACAATTAGATTAGTTCCATTTCCTTTGATAGCACTCGCCCTGTCCCATCTTGCATGTGACACTTCAAAAGCAGGAGCCTTCCTGCGCCACTTAATTGACCAGAATAAACATATTATATTGTGATAAGTGTTGCGATTGTTACAAATTGTACGGCGTGACTGACACAAATCACGGCATTAGCTTTGCCTCTCTTATCGGCGGCCTCCTCGTGCCTTTCAATAAACAATCTGGTAGAGGGGAAAGAAGAGGAGAGAAAAAGCATGGCGAGAAAGAGAGGGAGGGATTGATGGCAGGCGAGGCGAATGGGAGCGCTGCGGCCATGATCTAACGTTTACCCACTTAACCATTCAAAGAGTCATCTTCTTCCATCAGCGCCTAGCGCAGCTCTGTGTGAGAAACATTATCTTTCCGCAGGAGCTATCATTCACAGATGGCTTCCCCTCCTCAGCAGTCCGCCACCACGCACTTCCAACACAGTATGTGTGCCTGTTTGTATCTTTCTCTTTCACTCCACATACTTCTATTGGTACGGCCATGTGAGTGGTAAAATAAAATTCAGAGAAGGAAGAGAATAATTTGAGTGAACAATATTTCCTTCATATGTGCGTGTGTGTTTGTGTGAATGTAGAGCCTTGCATGTACAGAAAGATGAAGAAAGCTGGTGGAGACATGGGGGCTGGGGGAGGATGTGAGCGAGGCTGACGTGTTAATCAGGGAATCAGCGTCCATCCACTAATGTCTGCCAGTGTAAATAAGGCCCACATCTCCTGCCGTCACATACGCTGGCTTTCCAGACCATTAGGCCCGAGCTGGCTGGCTGAGGCGGCCCACTGCTCACAGGAGACTCATTTACGTGTCTATAGGCATCTGTGGCTGGTGATAGGGAGCCCACGTGAAATTAATGGGACCATGGGTGCTGCCAGCCAGCCAGGCAGCTCTCCTGTGCCCACACACACAGCAATCACCGGCGTGTACGCTTGAATGAGCGGGCATGCACACCCAGCGCAAGCATGTGCGAGCGTACACACAGACGTTGAATGGCACATGTGCAGCGGTTTTTATGCATCCCGGGTAAACTAACCTTTGCAGTAAAGATTTTGCAGCTTTATTAGTTTAGGAAATGGCTGTAATTAAGGATAATTCATAATGGCTGCTTCTCCCCTCTCTGTGGTATTAAAGAGGGGCAGGCCTAATTTGACCTGCTTGCATTTGTGCACCAAGGCAGTAAAAAGGGTGGAGTGAGGGATTACGTAGGCACAGAATGTGAAAGGGAAGCCTCTACAAACACTGATATACAGAACGGTCAACAGGCCAGATGAGGGCTATTACCCAGAAGTTTTAATACATCCTTTCAAAGAGACACAAAGTAACAGTCCCCAAACTTTAAGTTTGCGTGAAAATCAAATATGCACATGATAAAGAAAAAAAATTAACTTTCACCATCAAAATGTGTATTCACTTTTAAAGGTTCTATGTATGGTACAATTTTTTAAAGAAAATAATCAGGAACAGCAAAATAAACTTGGACAACTTTCTCTCATTAACAATATCAAAAGAAAGTAAATGCTCCAAAACCTCGTGACAAATATTTTAGTCACCTCCTAAACACAAAATAACACAGATCGATAGCCAGTAATTTGGAGTCACGGATAGTGAAGGTGAGGCTGGAAGAATCACCCAGGAGAGGAGGTGTGCATCTGGAATAAGCCAAACTCTCCTTTTCCTTTCCCCACAGGGGTGAGAAATGAAACCAGAAGAGGGGATCAATAACTCCACATATCCTGCAAACTCCTCTCCATCATTAACTCTGATGAATAACAGAGGACAGCCTCAAGCTCCTTAAGATTCCTGTTGTCACATAATGTCCACAACGAGATCTTCATTAAAAAAAGACAGAAGAAAACCGTTTAATAATGTGAGAGGTTCCAAATGCATAAATCAAAAAGTTAAATGAAAAAAGCTAAATTCATATAGGAAATAAATTTCTCAAACACTGAATGATGTATTTCAAAGATAATAAAAATACTTTTAGGCTCATATAATACCCTTGATAAACACTTGAATTATTTAAATGTGAAGGATATCTCTTTATAAAAGAACTAAAAATATATCAAAGTACAATCACCACAATTGCAAAGGACTGCTTGTACTGTGTAGTATATTGTGCTTAATGTGCCAGACAAACAGATTATGCATATTAATAGTATATTGCGGCAGTTGAATTGACTCCAGGTGCCATTGCTACCCTCACCAGATGCATATCTTTGGAAGCAGAGCTGCAAAACTCATAGAAAGTGACAGAAGCATTGCTTAATGGTAAGAAAAGACCATGCAAAATTAATTAATTGTAATTGATATTGCAATTGTCAGCAACAGTATCACAATAGTTTCCTGATATCGAGCAGCTCTACTTTGAAATATATCAATATACATTTTAATAGATTGATTTAAAAAAAATAACTTTTTCAAAGGGAAAAAAACTACCAAAACGTTCCAGATGCACCTAACATGCTGCAAAACATTTTTGACAATGAATATTCTCAAATATGAGGGCTCCTCACTTTGAAGTTAGAGCCACACCTGTTCTCTTTAAGACTTTTGCAGAGCTTAGGCTTTGAGCACCAGTGATGCTCGGACCGTGAGCCTTTAAGTCAGAAAATCAAGAGCAGCTGCTTAAACCTACCCACAATCAATGATGGCGTAGCAACCTGTCCAAAATGTGATTTCCACACTGTCCGCCGCATCTTTCACACATTATCGATTCTCTTCGCTTGTAACATTTTCTGTTAATTCTGTTCACCCACACAAAATCTATATGTGTGCATTTCAAAGCAGGCATCTGAGGCTGAGTACAGGCTGCCTCAGCTCTGCAGCCAAGACAATCACTGTCAATCTACCTAATGACCAAGTGTCTGCTGATGCATGCTACTGAAGTAGGGTGGGTCCCTGGGTGCAACATGAAGCAGAATAAAGAGTATCCCCTTATTTCTCAAACTGTTGAAACTGTTGAAAGGCTGTGTAAACCCTCCCCTGCTGGAGCTTCCTCAATGCTTCACACTTTCCTCTGAAACTTTAGTTCAATCAAAGAGAATGGGGCTCCTAAATAGAAGAAATACAGAGCAACTAGGGTCGGGGTGAATCACAGACCGCAAAAGGAAAGGAAGTCTAGAATATTCTGAATGCGAGCATTAAATTGGCTAGAAAGGATAGCTCTAACGACGAATGGGACAAGAAAAAGTATAAGAAAAGCTGAAACTAGGAAGTTATTGGATGAGAAGTTGTGATCTTGTCCTGGAAAAACTTGTCCCCTTTTCATCGCTCCAAGCACTATTATGCTCTGTGTGCAACCCTTTCCTTAAGATGGAGGAGATTGAATCAGACCTGCTGACTCGCAGGCCTTCTCAGCAGCAAAATAAATGACAAGGCGAGTGCTGGTGAAAGGAGCGCGAGGGCAGCCCAACGGTGTGACCCCGCTGATGAGATGAGAGGCAGTCCAGATCTGCCAGACATGCTATTAGAATCTGAGACAGTGAAGGGACCTGTAGAGAGAAGGAGGAAGAAATGCTGGGAGCACGGTGTCACTTTATCAAATTCTTCCCTGGCACACGGTAACAGAGGTCAGGTGAAGAGAACCATGCGGGGGGAGAGGAGAGTGTAAAGCAGAGGGAAAACACATTGCTGCTCTAATACCTTTCATAAAGAGAAAAGCCTCCTTATCCGACAGCGATGATTAAATATAACCTGAGTGCTAGAAAACTAACCCCCATACCCTGCCCAGGCCTAAGTTTGTGTGAGGACGTGCATGTTCTTGTGTACACACTCGGGGTGAGGAGGGTAAAAGCAATTTGAGGAGATCTTGTTGGGTGAGTGGAGTGTATGTCTTTGTGCCATAGAGGGGTGAGCAGAGGAAGGAACGGACGCTTGATGTGCTCATCGTGCCCTATGGCTCCGTGACACCATCCGGGCACCGCTCAATGTGTTAGACTTCTGTGCTCCTTAAAATTAATGCTGCCATCAGCAGGTGAAGCTAAAGTGAGATGGTGTAACTTTAGCTGAAGAATAGCTGCTGTGGCCTTATCATGCCATTAGAGAATAATGGCATTCAGGTGTCAAATGGCTATTGCTCTAAAAGCATCACAACTTGACATGATGCTTTTTTTCCTTTCAAATTTCTCCAACATGCAAGCTACCATAGGATATCCTACAATAAAAAATAAACTACACAGGCAATATATTAAATCACTGGTTTTCCAAGGTTAGGCAGAAGCAGGTCGAGTCCTTTTAATACATCAATATGTCTCTCTTTTTCCAAGCATGTGAGTCAAAAGTTTAGTAAACTCTTCTTGCACTGTAACTTGAATAATATGATATTAGAAAGTGGGAAAAAGCTGGAAAAACACCTCATGATTACTGTTAAGTAAGATGGGGGATCAGTGATGCCGTGGGACTGATTTTCTTTCAAAGTCCAGCAGAACTTTCTTCTCTAAGTAAGATGTGAGATACCAGGGCATTTTATGTCTTCATTAAAAGAATCCCATTTAAATGTTTTTGCAAACATCTTTACCATGGTACCAACACCAGAGTAGGAACAGGTATTTATGATAAGAGTCAACATGTGCACTTAGTCTAACCTTTCCCTTGAATGCTCTTTGACGTCTAACCCTACCAATGAAATATAGGTTGTATTTATCTGAGACAGCTTCTTTATGTGCCAAAAGAAGAACCTGGAAATTCAAAAACAGCAAGACAACACCATCAGATGTGATGAGCCAATATATCCTATAACCTTATTTTAGATATATGCCTATGTGGTCCTCAGAGATAGAGAAAAATTGTGCCATCAGTGTCACTCAAAGCCCCACTGTGGAGCCTTGTTTTCTTGATCTAATAGAAGGTAATGATCCAGAGAGCAGGGCTAGGCTTCCACCACCGTAGAGCAGGCCTCCGGGGGCTACTCCACCCCTGACAGAGCCAGTGGTCGTGGCAGTGCAATAAGAATAAACACATGCAGGCGGGGAGTCTATTTGGCTGAGAGTGATGGCTAGCTTGTTGCTTATCCCAGCCCAATAAATCTCCATACAGGGCCGCAAGATGAGCACCGCTTATCTCATCAGCCCCGCGACTGATGCCTCCGACCGAGTGCCGCCGCTCACACCCCTGATTTATCACGAACACGAGAGGGGAGAAGTTCCTCACCACAGCAAAGCTAAAATAGAGGGGAAGAGGAAGGAAGGGTGGGAGAAAATGAAATAAAAAGGGGGAGGGAAAAAAGACATATTGAAAAGCAGAGGGCACAGGCAAATAATGCAAAAATATAGAGAGCAAACAGAAAGGTTTTTCAAGGAAAAACATGGAGACTTTGGCGTGAGGCAACGCAATAATCTAAAAATAAAAACCGCCTAACCTGAGGGGGAGAAGAGGAAGCTTGGGGGTAAATGTCACAATCTCCGTGTCAGAGAGCTGTGGTGAGGGGAATTGCACTTGACGGCTAGATTCTTTGGGATTCAGCAGATTTTTAAAGATAGAAAGAAAACAGAAAGTAAGACTGGGCAATAATATTCTAACGGGACCAAACACGCTTTGTCCTATAGCAAAACATGCCCTTCTTAGAGCTGATGCTGGTAAAACACACTCCGTACTGTTATCTAATGGGCTGCTTATTGTCCAAAACAAAATAAAGTGAAGATTCTTATGAAAGTTTTTAATAAACATTGAATCTACTGCACGTACTGCAGGAAGCAAAGTTCAGCTGTGGTGTTTGAGATTAGGGGTGATTGACACCATGTTAGGCAATCAATTGAACAGATGGAGTATTAGAATTCACAGCCTTTTCAGTATCCTCTCTCAGCTTCCGCAAACAAGAGGACAAAACTTTGGTGCTATGAACGAGTCTGTGCCCCCATCTGCCCTCCCGCTCCCAAATATGGGGGACTGGTTGGCCCGCTACCAGTAGATGAACCCAGGCATGGCTAGAGGATGAGAAGGGGGCTTGTCTTGTTGACGGAAGTTGGCAACAGCAAGAAGAGCATTGGTTTGGGGTGATGGGGACAATGAAATGGGAAGAAGGTGCATGGAGACTAGGAGATTTATGCCAGCCTGACTGTCAATCACTGAAGGCGAAAGTCAAAGCCGGCAAATCAGAAAGGCAGCCCGCAAATTGATTGGTCTCTCATTTTACCTTGCTCGCTGGCTTTTTCTCCATCTTGTGGCCATATGAATTAGTGTGGTGTGAGAAGAGAATAAAGGAGGTGGGAGGGGAGGAAGGGGAGTGACGGGAAACAGACGGGTATAATATTCTCATCACTCTTCACTCCGCAGTCGCTGGTGAGGAGCGTGGCCCAGGGCACTCAGCGGCCCAGCCAGCCGCCTCGCAGACCCTGCAAATATTCCTAAACCTCAATTTTTCATATTTCCCTGTATGCATAAGGAGATGAAAAATCATCCGATCATTTGTATTGTCTGACTGAGGTTATACACAAATATTAGTTTATCTACCGCACCTAAGATTGCCTCCCTAAGCAAGACGGATTGGTCTTTTGGAGAGGGCAATATTCCCCGGGAACATATTCAGTCCATCTTTTATGTGCTGCAATTCACAGAGCAGCAGGTATGAGTTCTATTTTCAGACAGGCTCGATAAAACTGAACACCCAACAGAGACGGTGCTTATTTCACACAATACGCTTTAATTGCAAGGCAGTTTTCGGCTGGATAAAATTTATAGTTCTCCAAACTGATCTAATGCAAAGACGCTCGACATCTAATATTCACATTCTCTCCGCATTTACTGAACACTTAGCTAAAGTGAATATTAAAGCAGAACAAGCTTGGGAATCAATTTAACTTGAGAAAAAAGTAGGAAAACGGAAAGAGAAAAAAATCCCCTCTTCAAATCACAGTCTCAATCGATTTCCTTTACCTCTTCCCTAAACTACTAAGTGTCTGGTCCTCAGCTTGGAGCGTGCAAGAAAGGGAGAAAGTAGGGAGGAAGCAGTGCAAAGAGGAGTTCTGGGTCAGAAATCACTGGGTGATTATTCACCACTCAGCCATGTGTAAAACTCATTAGAAAATGCGTAATGCATTTAATCAAATCAATGGCACAAGCAACTCTAAACTGATAGCTCCCATCAAAACTTACATAAAGCATGGCAAATTTCTCATTCAATGATAAAAATAAGTGATGGCTTACGAATTATCCTCAAAATGGACCTAATTGTTCTGTGTCTTCAAATCAATACTACGGAGGGAAATAAATAAGAAAAACGATAAATGAGAAAAGTTAAGAGTGAGAACTGCAACAAAGAGGACAGAAAGGTTGTCTTCTTTAAAATGAAAGATTTTATGTTTGTAAGATGCTAAATCTGACCTCGAAGATAATGGGAGCTATTAAAATAAACTTTTTCACACATTGCAAAATCAAAAGCACAAACTACAATGTATGTTATTGGAATTTTTTCATCACTGGAGTTTTTAATATTTCTTTACAAGTGAGAATGGTAATAATGAGGCCTGCTTATGCATTCTGAAGCTCCTAAATAAAATTCAATTTAACCAATTACTTGATAAGTAAATAGGGATCCACAACACAGGTACTGTTGAGATGACAACTATAAATCATCAAGTCCACAAACCTAATCTTTATGACAGGCAAAGCAAACTTTTGGAAAGAGACAAAACTGAACTTCTTGGTCAATGTGTAAAATGCAATGTGAGGAAGTTTAACTGAAGATAAAACCCCAACAATACTATGAAGCAAGATGGTCATAGAATCATATTGTGGACAGGAGATCTGTCTAAATTTATATTGCAGAGGAGAGAAAGTTCAGTTTCTTGATACCTTAAAGTTAATTCAAGGACCCGGTAGGAAGCTAACCAAGATATCCAAAGTGCTTCAGCTCCTGCTATTTTCCTGAAGTCAGCTAATCACTGTTTACCTGTTATCAATGCATACCGGACTTAAATCTAAAGGAGATTGTCACCACAGCAGTTGAAGGTGCTTCCACAGTGTGTATAAGATTCAATTTCTGTGTTTGTTTTTTTTAAAGATAAACCTTAAAACAATATTAAAATCTTAAGCTTTACAGACTTAAGAATTTCAGTAAATTCTTAAGTTAGGCACCCTAACTGTACCTAAATACAAATGTATTTTTTTTTAAAAATGTTTATATCTGGCCATTTCATATTTATGAACCATAATCTTTGTGTTGGTCTATTACAAGTAAAGCTATTAGTAAAGCTGCATAAAATATGTAAACATTTGCAACTGTAATGCAAAATGCTTAGGGTAGGGTATGAATACATATGCAATGCACTGTGCATGCAATAGGTGTGTAATTCGCAGGCTGGTCAAGGATTCTGCCTCGGACGCGGGAACAATTTGACGTGGCAAAAACAAAATACTAAACAGGGAAAATCCATAAAAACGAACAGCAGGACAAGCTCTCCTCATAATCATCTTTGCCTTCTAAGTCTCCTCAGCAAGCTTTGAGTTAGTGACATACTCATTTGGCAGGGTGGTGGAGTGGGGGGCTGTGGGTAATTAGGCGGGTGGAGGTACAGATGTTGAGCTGTGGAGGACCCTAACCGGGACACTGAGAAGCACTGGAGCACAAACAACCCTGCATCTGCCTCTCTCTGCCAGCTCTAAGTACCCCTCTTTGTCAGGGTATGGGTCTTCATTTTTTACTGTTGACAGGCAATGTTATTTCAGTTATTTGGTGGCATCTGGTTAGGCTGGTCGAGAGAGAAAAGGAATGAGAGGAGGAAAAAAAAGAAAACAGCAAACACACGCACACACATCCACAGGACACACTTTAATTAATTGCGGGGAGATTACATGGTCTTCCAACCGTGTAGTTTGTCATCAGAGCCCATTACACACTTCTATTAGATGTTTCTTCACAGTGTCATGTGTAATTTGAAGGAGAGTCTTGGTGGAGGATCTCTGAAGTAAGGTGAGGGCCCTAATCGGGGGGGACTTAAGTTCGTTTCAACTGCAGCAAAAATAAACTGTGCCACACCTCAATTAGCACACAGCAGAGTGTAAACAAACAAGTCTTACAGAAGCAGTGCATATTTCATGGTGTGTCACTCACTCACAGCGACACTGAGGGATGTGGTTGTTTCCAGGCCCGCCGCGGGTCTGCCGCACCACGGTGGCATTGCTCTTCATTTCCGCGGGAGAAGCTTTATTTTCATTGCCAAGCAATGAAGTGTCTTTGTATGACTGGGGTGCACACTACAATCAATCTTACAGCAGCGGAGTTAACAGGACAGAAACCAATGCAGCCGTTACTCGGCACAGAACATTACCAGTGTATGGACTCATTATTCATCAGAGGCTCCATTAGACACCGCTCACTACGCTGCCACACTGGATATGAGGCGGGGAGTCAATGCTGCGTCACACACAACACTGCCCACAGCGCAGGAGCACCGAAGACAAATCATACACGCCGTCTTGGATAGAAATATGTTTCTTCAGTTTTACTGTTTTAATTTGAGGCTTGTTAATCTGGAGGCAAATGCGTGCTTACTTTTTATCTTTGACCGTTAAAGAAAATATGTTAAAATGAAAAGATTCAGAGTAATTCGCAAATCATTCAACCCTCTTAAACTTTTCCAGGTTTCGTCACATTAGACCCAAAAACATAAGTACATTTTATTCAATGTTTTTCTTAGTGCACAAATCTAAAGTGGAAGGAAATAAATGTATTATTGTCAAGGTTCAAAACAAAGATCCCAAAACTGCTGCATGTATTTGTATTTAGCAACCCTGACTCAAGCACCTTTGCACCTATAGAGTGGCTTTTTTGCTCAGTCTTCTTTGTGAACCAGCTCAATGTTAGTCAGTCTATTTCAGTTTCTCAATTAGATTGAAGTCTGGGATTTGACTGGGCCATTTTAACATATTAATCTGATTTGATGTAAACCAGTTGCAGTTCTGTATGTTTAGGGCTGCTGCCCTGTCCTGTTGGAACGTGAAACTTTGCAACAGTCTTAGGGCTTATAACCTCTGACAGGTTTCCTTCTTATAATACAGTGTACTTTGCTCCATCCATCTTTCTGGCTACTTTCAATAGCTTCCCTGTTGAACCTGAGGAAAAACATTTCCACAGCATGACACCACCACCCTCTGCCAGTCTGGGAATGTATTAAGTTTTCTAATAAAGTCTTTTCGCTGAAAGCATAAAACTTGAATTTTGGTTGGATTTAACAAGAATGCTATACACGTCTAACGTTCTTTCAACAATTGCTTTCTTCAGATTTGTAACATCAGATTTGTAAAATGTAAGATTAATAATTTTCTTGTCAACAGATTTCCCCATTTCAGCCATGGATTTCTCCAACTCTTCCAAAGGTAAAATGAGCCCCAGTGCCGCTTTTCTGATTTAATGGTTCCTTCGCCTGGCTTGTCAGTTTATATCAGGGGTGTCTAAAGAGCTGCCTGGGAGCCATTTGCAACTCTTTAAATGATGTTTTACAGCACTGGGTGCACACAAAGTATTTATCTTTTATCAGTCACACTGTGCTTTCATTTTAATTTCACGTTAAACAGGACCACAAACATCCAGTGGTTTTCACTCAGAGTTAGTGCACCCATTCATTAAACCTCACAAACAGTGACCCATATCCCATTCTTGCATCTGATCACAGAGTACAAAGAGATCCCCAGCCAACACCTCAAAATTTAAATCAAATTAAGTTTTTGATCAACAAGTTCCTGATACATTTCCTACAAAAATTAGATTAGTATTACAAAAAGTATTTTTAAAAATGTATCCATTTATATTTTTATGTTTGTAAAATAATAATAATAATAATCTGGCCTGCATTGCAAAAGTCTGGACATCACTGTTTTGGTTAGCCTTTTCTTTGTAGGAGTGTCATCCTCCTTCCTTTCTGGAAAATAAATGGAAGTGCTCCATGTCAAGGTGAAACTAACTGCTGTTAAATGTAACCCAATTTTCAAATAAATTCCAAGTGTGTGTAATTTAATTTCAATTTGTAAATATATGCAGTGCCTCTGTGACGACCACAAAGGTTTGCAAGATAAGACCAGACAATAAACAGCAACATGAAAACCACTCCTTGCAGTTAGTTGCATTGGATTTTATTTCGGGCCACCAGAATAAAGAGGACTGAATATAAATCTTTGCTGCAGTTTTCAGATTTGAAAGGGGAAAACTTTTTTTTTTAACTTGTTCCTTCAACGTTATGGTTATTCACTACTTTGTGGTGACGTACCACATAAGCCCCCAGGTTTTTATTTGCAACATGCCGGAATGTGAAAAAGTTAACATTTATGAACATTTTACTAAGAAACTGTATTTCTTTTGTTTCACTCAGATTTTGGAATGCTTTCAAACTCATCAACAGCATATGTAGTCCGTTCAGGACAAACACTCCTCTATATGCTGTTTTTCTTTTACTTTTAAAATGCACAACATGTGGGTCTCTAAAATATCCAAGAAAACTGTCAACATTTTGCAGGCACTTTCATGTGTCCCAATGCTGGTAACCAACACTCTGACAGACTGTGTGCCCTCATGGGCCACCATCACAGCTGGTAAAGTAGCTAATGGCACAGCATTTAACAGTCAACATGAGGGAAAAGGGAATAATAGACTATAATTTATACATCAGTGTAATAATCCCAGCTCTAATTGGCCACACATATTGTGTAAACTTGGAGAATTTCAACTGCAGCGTCACATACAGGATTTTACAACATTAGACAGCAGTTAAAAGTGGTGAGAAGACAGACAGTGGGTGCCGGCTGCTGAGCGGTACCAGGGTGGCAGCGCACAGCACGAGGTGTCCCTTATGAGCCTGTCTGCTTTTTTCCTCCCTCCTTGCTGTCAGCGCCGTAGCCTTAGCCATTCGCTGCCATCACTGCCAGTCGGGCCTGGGACAGCTGCTCACCAGAACAACCTCAACACACACGTGCAGCTCAACTGCTATGGCAAGCAGGCGCAGGGACCTCTGATAATTGGGCTTTCTCACTCCACAAACCAAAAACAAGCGATAGCACATTCCTGTCTTGCCACACTGGCAGTTAAGAAATGGCACAGTAAAAGGTAGCGCAAACAAACATCCACGAAGACTGCAACACTCAGATTGTTGCAAACCAGGCAATAAACAGCAGCCCCTGGAACAGAAGGTCGGCTAAAACCCGGTCAGGTAAACAGGAAGCCCTCCTGCAAACAGGAAGTGACATGGGTCCTCGGATCTAGATGTGCTACATCCATCTGTGTAGCACGTGGAGAAAGTCAAAAGAACGGCTAATGAGCGGAGCAAAGACAAAGGTATGGATGTTTACAAGTGTCTGCCTTCAGTTTGAGAGGAAACTAAAATGGAAATTGAGGACAAACAATCAATGCCTCATTATAATCTCACAACATGCATGCAGGCTTGTTTTTATACCCTTGTCAGTTTATTGTGAGAGCCTAATTTTGGCTTGTGTTTGTTATGCTACCGCTATTACAGGCTGATGTGTCCTCATTCTTAATTTCTGTCCCAGTTATTTTTTATTGCTTTCTTGTTTATCTTCTTCTCAAATGTTTCCTGCTGTACTCTGGAACTTCTTTGCAGTATCCATGTGAATCCCCAGCTGTAAAACAGTTAAGAGGATGACATATCTCTCTCATGCTTCATCTGCAACATTATCTTTTCATCCTCTTTTTCTTCCCAGGCCAGGGAGAAGAGAAGGGTTGGAGGGTGGTGGGGGGCGAATGTTGACGTCTGCTAACTAAACTCCAACCCTCAGTCAAACCTGCAATTACTGCCATGTCTCTCTCTACCTTAAACATTGCTTAACAAGAAAAGTATGCCAATATGCCACAAACGCTTTAATTTGGGCTCCAGAATTAAACAAGCTGCTTGAAGCTGTGTTGTAAATTACCCTGAGGAATGTGCAACTCGGTTCAGACACAACGCACACATTACTTAGACTCCTTCAATAACAGAACACTTATAATTTGTCCCATTTTGGGGATATTTATTGTTTTTCAACCTGTTCGCCTGTCCTATTGGACCTCTGTGGCCTCGGGCACACGTTCTTATCTGATACTGTGTCAGACATTTGTTATAAGACCATAACACAACGCCTGTCTTGCAGAGGAGATGAACCTCTTCTTTGACAAGTAAGGACATGGCTACATATAGTCACTAATATACAAAGGAATCTGTCTGTTCAATGTCTGCCTGTCTCTCAGTGAAGCTGAACAATAACATTTTTAATAGAGTTTACATACTTTTATGTGGGTGTGTTTGTGAAGTTGCATGAAACACTTCAGAGTTTGACTTTGAAGCCATAAATACAACATATTTAGTGTAAACTTCAGTTATTAAAAGGACAGTTGAACAGATCTTTGCGCACTTGTTCTGGTTGTCCAGGAATCTGACAACACAGCATGCCAGAGTTTTCACTCTAATGAGGTAGGTTGGATGGATAATAACTCCAAGTTCTGAGCTCTCATGATCACCAACACTGGAGGGCAGGACTTGGTCCTAAACAGGCCTTAATATCTGGCTCGGTGTCCTGCCCGAGGCTGCTGTCAATGAATGATGAATCAGACACACCTGATGGCTCTATCTCTAACAAGGATCTTGGAATCCTCATCAGAGCACTTACTGAATCGTGATTAATTCCCTCCAACACTGCTGACAGAGAAGGTGCTTCATCTGTCGCTGTTCACTTTGCCTGGCTAGGCCCCGAGCAAAAAACAGACAGGCGGAGATGGAGCATTACAGAGAGAAGAAGAAGGTGTAACGCAGTTTAGCTGCTGGTAAAACAAACAATATTGAGAGCAGTGTACTGTAAAGGAGGAAGAACAAAGCGTGTGACTGATCCGCTGGCAAAGCTTTTTATTTAACAAAGAGCGCACTGTGAGACCAGCAGAGGTAAAAAGACAGTGTATCAAAAAAAAGCAATGATGAAGTCTTTAAAAATAATGACAAAACAAAAGTGGGACGCCAAATGAAGAAAATGGCTGCCAAACAACAAAGAGATTACTGCTGAGAAGTGATAAAACAGGGTGGTGTTTAAGATGTGGTAACTATAGGAGACGAACACTAATATGTTTTGGCATCTTTAAACCTTTTATTTCTCTCTGGAGAAGAAAGCTCAGGACAAACAAAAGGCCAAAGATCACATGTTATATTCAAGCACAAGACGACATGCATAGTAAAACCATCATGAGATTCCTGTGCCATTTGCACGGATCCGACTTTGCTCTGATACCAATAAATAAAATGCAGTCTAATTAACTTATCTAATTGAGAAGTTACCCAAGTGGAACATATGTTTTACTTCTGCTTAATCTATAAATTCAGCTGTTCTGTCAAGGCAGAACATTAGAGAATATTTGTAAACAAACAGTGTCAGAAACACCAATGGACATATGAGAGGTCAGAGGTGGAGGGGTTGAGAAGTTGAAAACACTGAACAGCTCAAAGAGCAGTGTTCCAATCTGTCATCCAAAAGTTGACTGAGTCAAACCTACCATGATGGCCATCCACCTTAAGGTAAAGTCAAGGGAAGGAAGAAAAACTAGAGCAGCAGTCGAGAGACCCTCTAACTCTGGAGGAGCTGTAAAGATAGACAACTCAGTTGAAAGAATCTGCTGACACAAAGTTATGCACTCCACAATTCTCCTTTGTAGAAAGTTGGCAAGAAGACGGACATTTTTTAAAGAAAACTATAAGAAGACATGTTTCCAGTTTTTCCAAATATATCAAAATGTTATTCAGCAGTACATGGAAACTGCTCAGAATTGTTAGGAAAACAGATTAAGTTAAAGATGAAATCTGGAATGGACAATCTGTTAAGGGTGCAGAAAACTAGATACTGGGAAGGAGGTTTTCCTTCCATCAAGCTAACAATCCTAAACATACAGCCATATCTATAATGGATAAGTTTAGATTCAAGCATATTCATGTGTTAAAATGGCCTCTCAAAGAGCAGACACAAATTCAAATAAAAGAGTTACATATAAGTTTGTGGTTGTATTATAACAAGATATCTGGTATATTTTCAATAATGTAATATCATACTCCCTGAAGATAATTTCAAAGGACTTGTATATAACACTCTATCCTTACATCTGGTTTAAATATTAGTAGTCTTAAGAGATTAGTGTTTACTTATCACTTCTAGGTAATGAGGTGCCCTTTGTGCTCGATTAGAAAGGAGCTGGTTTGCAATACAAGGTTCTTTTCTTGTTGGTCTCCAAGGCTGAAATGGAGTAAAGCCAAATCAATGCTTGCTGCTCTACCCCTGTCATCACTGATATCATAAGAAAGTGCTAATTAACTTACTTCAACCTCTGGAACAGCTCTGACCAGAGGGCTAATGTAGCTTAATCGCATGTGGGGCCCTGTGCTTACTTCCCTCGGACTTTCTCGCTTCCCAGTCAGAGGTAATCGATTGTAAACTGCAGCTGAGGTCACGGCAGCCCACAACTTCCCCTGCTGACCCCTCCACACCCCCAGGCAGGGCCTTAATGGAGCCATGCTCCTTAAAAATCAATACTCAAACTGGACATGGATCACAATATGAGCCACTGCTGATGGGGTCTGACAATTGCTCTTTGAATGCCTGAATGCAATAAGTGACTGCTACAATTTAGACATTAGTGCATTCAAATTCCAAAAAATCCCTAAACAGATCTGGAATGCACTTCAACAAGACAGTAAGAAAGGAAACATTCTCCTTTAGTTTGAGTTAAAATTTCTGTGCTTCCTCCAAGTAACATCTTGATCAGGCGCGTGCAGAGGAACAAATGTATGCTACAGAGCAATCTAGTCTATCGAGACTCCTAAGCCCACTCACAGAGCGGGGAACGACCTAGAAGACAACAGCAGCAATAACCAATAAGGCAACCCCATTAATTCCTCCTCACCTTGGGAGGACCTGTTTGAGTGACTGCGTCCTGTTAAGATTAATTCCCGACTAATACTAATTGGTCCGTCAGCCAATGGGACCCTGGGGGAATGGTTCCCTTTGGTCAACCCTCGCTGGGGCTCACCATCATTGGAGGGATGCTGATGAGCTGGCATTTTTATCAGCCACTGCATTCCGCCAGAGCTCCCCCAGGGCTCTCCACAAACTATAATTAAATCTCACACAATCCATAATTGTGGTGTTTACAATTACTGTAGAAGAAGAGCACGGAGACACAAGAGAAGGCAGATGGAAGAGCGGAGTGAAAGACTGGAAAAAATGAATGAAAGTGAGTAAAGGACCGGCTTGGCTCCACATTAAAAGGTGAAAAATTCATATTAAAACCTCTTTCTCTTACACCCCGTCTTCCCTCACTTTTCCTTAATAAGCTCTCAGGGCTGTTTGGCAGGGGTAAAGCCCATCACTTATTTATTTTTCCCAGATAGCCCTATTAATCTTCCCCAGGCCGGGAGTGCTCCGGCAGACAGTGATGTGGACTGGATCTGCCGTCCCTTGGGTGCTCCTCGAGGAAGAGCCGTAAATGACCCAAATAAAGGGTACTTTTGAAGGCTGCCGAGAGGCGCCGGCACCATTAAAACTAAATGAAGTGTTTATTAGCCATGCCGACAGCATTCTAAGCGCTGCCAGATCAAGGGCAGTTACAGTTAATGTGTCTTGCCGAAGCATTCGCAGTTTGTTCTGCCTCACCAGAGGGCCTGGAAGAACCAAAAAGAAATGATTTCTCTTCAATTCTCACACCTGTTTTTCGCTCCTCTGCTCTCTTATTTTCGTCCCATCACCTATCATGCAAACGCTATACCTCCGAGTTGCCTCTACTCTCACACCAGCTGACACATATATACCTATCCTGTGCTTTTCCCCCAGTTATTCAAGCCACATATAGCTACAAAGTGTGACAGCAGCAAGGCATACAGAAGGCAGAATAAAGAGAAATGTGTTGAGAGTCTCAGCAGAAAGGGCCCCCATTACACTGACACCATATGGCTGGTCAGGAGACATTGACAGGGAACCAAATGCTACTTTTAAGCTTTGATTGCTCTGCTTTCTGAAATTTTCCCTAAAAAGTTTTCCTGCCCTCTAATTATATTCTTCGTTTCATTTAAGCTTTTAAGCAGCCAGACTTTTTTTTTAAGTTGTGAAAAGATAATTGAGATCTGGGCTCAGCTTCACTGTTACTGTTTATAAGGTTTGAGCTTTTAATGAAAAAAATGAGCTGAAATTGGATTATATGGGGAATAAACTGTCCATTCATCATCTTTATATTTTCCTTTATTAGGCAGAGTTATTGCAGCTATGGCATAAGACAGACATCTATATTTCCAAGAACACATTTCATAGCAAATTCAGCTCCTCAAACAGCTCTTTGGCAGTTCTAAAGATTCTTTAAAATGGTGCTATTTTCTTATTAGCTCATCTTTTAACATTTTAATGCAATATTTCTATCCCAAGTTCATGTATGCTTCCTCCCACAATATTACCATGTATGAGTGAGAGTAATGACGCTCATTTAGAGTTGAATTAAAATTCCAAACAATGAAAGCTGCAAAAACTTTCATACACCTCAAAACACATATCTTTTTTTTTCTTCCACACACATCTCTAATTATTTTTCATCACCTCAAGCAGTGTACGGTAATATCCCAGTTCCCGGTTCTGACTTGCTTTTTCTATGGCTGACACAATATCGAGCAACCTCCACCCTTCCTGCCCCCACGTCTCCTTAGCTATTCTGTTCTCTCCCGAAAATGAGTTGGAGACTCAACAACAGTCGTGAATGAAGTTCTCCGCCACCGTTGTGGGGCTTCGTATGAAGATTGATGTTGGACACAGCGCACTTCCGAAGTCAGAGGCTGCAATTACAATCCGGAGTGATTATCCTTGCCCATTAATAGCAGCAGATAGCATGTCACAATCAAGGATGTGCATAATTAATCAGTGGTTACTCTTTGCACCCTCCCTCCACCGCTTTTCCTCTGGGCTATTTTCAATGTAAAACAGGGTTATGGACAATTCCCAGCAGTGCAGACTAAACACACCGCCCAAAGCTTACAAGACGATGTGGGTGCCGCTATTGACAAAACATCACTAACTAGTAATGAACACAGTGAGGGCTGAGACTAATTCCTGATTCCTTCATTTATCTTCCCTGCACACTATCACAACCACATACCTTCAACTTAGGTCAGTTAAGATTAGAAAAACACAGCACACTTTCCAACAGCACATTATTTATGTTCTTTTTTTCTGTTGATGTTAGCGTACTTCTTTTAATAAGAGCAGCCCGATATTATAATCATCATTTTTCTCAATTTCTTTTTGATGTCCAAAAAAAGCCTCCAGGCAAGGTAGAAGAGAGAAAAGGAATTCACACCAACACAAATCCTTTTTTAAATTTTTTATTTTTTCACATCTGCACCTGCACTGGTTTAACACACTGTTTGTAGATCACTATCAAAGCTTTCCTCTCTCTTTATTTGACCTTCCTCCCCAGAAGTAAACCCCAGGTTGATTCCCTTCACAACAAAACAACACTGTCAAACCTAAAGCCCGCTGACTTTCAAACTTTCCTTTGCCGTACACAAGACTTTCTGCTCACAGGTCCTCCCGAGAGCTGTGCCTTCCATCAATGCCAAGCCCAAACAGAGGAGCGTCGGCTCAGTCGCTGTGATTTATATAAGTTATTATAGCCCATTACAGAACAAAAAAATCAGGACAAAAACCCCACTTCACAACAGAAACCGACCAAACAATGGGACCACAGTGGTGAGTGCTGCCGTACGGGCGGGTGAAGTCCAGCAACATGCCTGGGCCTCCACTCATCACACATTGTCTTTAATCTAATTCTACACATGGTTTCGTTTCAATTCGAATCAAAAGCTCTCATGTTAACAAACCATAACAGATCTCCCTTAATCCGCCCGGCAACAAAAGATGGATGGATGCAAGAGACACTCCGCCTCTTCGTCCCTGGAATCAAACCTAATTTGCATATAAAACACTAGCTGGAGGTAAGGGCATATATTAAAGCCATTATTTTGTGTTGTTCTCACAGCAAAAAGTTTGCATAATTGTGTTTAGCATTACGTGGGACGGAGACTCACTATCCAAGAGCAACTTCAAATCCTTCCTGTTGCTGCTGGCCATCTACAGTCCTGTGTTCTCTTGATAATGCTGTTAGTAGACAAATAGGGACTTGGCTTTTTCTCTCTTTCAATAACCAATATAGAGACACTATTGCTTCAAAGGCTCACATGCTGCAATATAAGTATTCATGACCTTCCTCAAACAATGTCCTCCACAATATTACTACAGCAGCTAAACATAAAGCTTTACCAACTCATAAACTGCTCTCTGGAAAGGGAACATGTATTGATGATTGGGGATGGAAATAAAAATAATAACTTGAGATAAAGTTAAATTCACATTTTTATTGTATAATAGTGACATACTAAGTAGAGAAACATTGCCGAAAAATAGAAATTTCCTGTCCTAAAAGGATACAGAAAACGTAGTTGATACGTTAAGCTGGAATTATTATTCTATGATAACTTCTTATCATAGAAAAAAAAACAAATTTTGCTTCAGCTGATCTCTTTTGCTGCAGCAATTGTGTGGTGAATCAAGAGAGATGATAATTCACCAATTTTCGCTCATCATAGTTTTTCTGTTGAATTCAGGATATAATTTATGGTTCTCCATTGATTTGATTTGATAATTCCCGAAAGGGTATTTCCCTTTCACTGCAGAAACCTGTTCCCAGTTTTTGTCTGTGATCTCTTTGTAGATGATACACTTGAATCTGTCCATTGAGCTTCTTTGTACATTTTACACCAGTTGGCAAGAAGAAACTTGACTGTATTGAATTATGATTGAATTTGCATCTCCTTATATGATTTAATTGCATTAAACTGATGAAATAATATATATTGTTGGATATAAGTTTGTATGTATATGTTTTTTGTTTTTCTTTTTAAGTACCCTGAGATTAAATTTGTTGGAAATTTTAACTGAAATGAATTAAATATTTTTACACACTTTATCAATTAGCTGTGCAGCTCTTCAGACTCCCTAACTGATCATATTTTGATGTTGGGCTGGAAAAAGCAGGATCCCAGTTGAGATTAGGCAAAGTTGGCTTTAAATTCACAAGATAGTATTTTGCATCTATTCAGTACTAAAAAAGGATTATTCACTAAACATGAATATTAAAGAAGTGTTCTCTGGAAATATGTTCTAATTACTTTGTGCGTTCTTTTAAAGGAGCCAAATGTTCAAGAAATCCAGATGTGGCCCGCAGGCCTTAAATTTGACGTGTCTGAGCTACCGTATACATTTTCAGCTAAAAAGACTTGGGAAATTGCCAAGTGATAAATGTAGTCTGTTAAGCCACTTTGGTATTTTTCACAAAGTCAATCAAAAACATAGAAACAAATTGTGTCGGTGTGACAGGCGGCTGGTTACAAAGTGTCTTGACATTTTTTTGGAACCTGGATCACTGCCAAGTTCTCTATGAGGTGTAGACTCAACACTGGTTCAACAACTAAGTTTAGTGCCTTTTCATGTTTGAATGACTACTGGGTCAAAGTTAAATGGTTTACAAAGACAAAGAAATAAGAACATTCCTTTGTAATTGGTGAGGTTTTACAGAACAAGCAAAATCACTCGAAAGTAGGTGACCTGGAAAAAGAAACTTAAATGGGTATCACTTCAAAAATTAGCCATAACTCAGGGTTATCACATACTCTGAACTGTTGAAGTAGAAATGTTTCTACTTGGTATTTATACCAACACTCAGAAGTATTCCCAAAGTCCAAATGTTAACAGCATAGATATAGTGATACTGCCAATCCTCCTCATTCCAAACTTGAATGACAGGACTGTTAATGTATGTGTTCAACTCCTGTTTCTCAACAAAATACCGACTGGGGAGAAAGAAAATGATTGCAAAATTCAGTTCTTACAATGACAATGTGACAGTAGGCCTCAGGAACGTGTGCCACTTCGAGATCACCAGTTAGGGAATTAGTCAGCGCTAATGTGGCCACTTTGCAAGATCAAACACTAGAAGGGTTAGTCACTGGCAGAAGGACTCTATAATAAGCATAAAAACATGTCGGAGCAGGAGGTCTAATTTGCAAAATTCTTCCTTAGTCAAACACTAACAGTAATGATGAAAACCTGACTTGTACATCTGTTTATGACAGCCACCTCAGGCAAAGTGTGAAAGGGCTGAATCAAACATAATTCATTATGTTGATGTAACGCTTTCTTTTTTTTTTACAAACTCACCACCTTCATCCTGCACACACAGACAGACACGGGCAGCTCTCTCTTCAGGTGCTATGATGTTTATCTAGATCTCACCATATATCTTTGGGATATGCAGTAACTCTCTCAGCTTAACTTGCTGGGCCCTGTTCCTGTCCAAGGTGCCTGGAGGGGGTTTTACAGCACACCTGTGTGTCAAACAGGACTCGAGCTGTCCTGAGCTTTTTTTCTATTTTTTTTCCAGCAGTGTCCTTGCCTCCTGGTGGCTTGAGAGCGGAAGCACAGATCATGAAAAGACGTAAGCCTGAGCCATCTTCAAACACATACATAAAGGCCTCTGCGGATGCTTTTATCATGCTGCACATTAGCCATGCTCCGTTCATACATGTGACTGGGTTCCCTCAAAGGTGCACTCGTATCATATGTGTGCAGCCCTGTCATCTGCATAGACGCGCATGCACACACACCAAAAGCACATTCATATTAGCATGTTGTCATGGTTGTGTGAGCGGCAGCTGGGTATAAATTGCAAACGGGTCTAGCGTAATGAGGACTGATGGCTTATGCCTGCTGTATATTCCAGGAGGGTGTCTTCTGACAGCTTTGGGAGCCGATAAAGTAATAACTAATAATGTGCAGATAGCAGCGCCACTGTGTGACAACTGTGCTGCAAGAGGCTGTGTGTGACTGAGGGAGTGACTGAGCGGCAGGGACGGAGAGAAAGAAAGAGAAAAGCAAAGTGAGAGGATGGGGGAGATGAGAGAGAGGTAGGGGGGGGCTGTGCTGTGGGGGCTTCCTTTCAAGTTTCAAACACAACCTCCGGTGATGGTTTCAAACCTAATTCACTACCTCCAATAAACACACAGGCAGAAAGAGAATACATAAACTGTTTAACAATCACTCACTTTGAAAAAAAAGGGAACAGAACAGAGGGAGGGGGGCGACTTAGGTATCCATCCGGCATTGCCTTTTTATAATCCGTCAAAACTATAAACAGAAATTGAAATAAGAAGAGCTCAGATAGGTGTGCAGGAGAAACACGAGGGACAGAGTAGGCTGCGCTTCCCCACCTCCCTTTCTCAAGGTTCAACATGGAGCCTCCTCCATAAATCATAGTCCCCACCGCAAGAAGACTGACGAGTGTCAGAGTGACAGATGACACTGTGCATACTGCTTTCTGCCTCCTCTCCTTCTTCCACTACAGCTTTGCAGGAGTCCAATCCACTGTCTTATTGATAGGCGTTCTGGCTCGGTAATGCAGAGCAGGCGAGCACCACAACAAATACAATAGTAGTCTGTGTACACTGGAGAAAGAGTTGCAGAGAGCCAAGGGGTCAGCTGAAGTTTAGTCTTGGCTTGCTGAATGTTGACTACTTATTCTGCAGATTTTCTGCTCATTGTTAAACTCTTTAGAGTTTTCTTTTACTATGGGAAAAAACAACCACCTGGCAGCATACAATCCAAAGATGACAGCTTTGAGGGAGATTTAAAGGCAGGCCAGTCTTTTTTCATGGTATACCACTGTAAAGAACTTTAAAGTAAAGGCTTTCTAAAGCCTGACATCTTGCATGCCAACTAGTTCCACTAAAATAAGTTCAACTCCAAGAATATTTTGCAGAGGCACCATGGTTGATTCTATCCATGCTCTATGAATGTGGCTCATGTAATGAAATTCAGACCAGTCATTTTAAAATGGGGCCATACGCTTCCACACCATATAGAGATATAGCTGCCTTTGTTAAACAAGCATAAGTTATGGTTTGACATTATTCACTCAGTCAACATGAAGGCCATGGTAAATATGCATATACAGCTTTTTTTTTAAATCTGGTTTTATTGCAGTCACATGGACTTGGTTCAGGAATCCAACCTTTAAATTAAGTACATCTATTCAATGCGGAATTATTATTTTAAGCACCTTTTTTTTTCTCCAAAATTACCAGTGCTACACTTTTGGCACCTTACTGTTACTTGTATAACTTTCTGTTGCCTAAAGGAGAGCACTTGATCTTCTTTTATAACACTTCAAAATACTTAAGCATGCACAGAGGTATCATTTCTCATTACTCCTTATACAATCTCTTTAGATTGCTCAGTCATGGGTCCTCTTGATTCACTCTTCTGTGTCGATTTATCCATATGTTTTGAACAGTAAGGAATATCTTCATTTTTTTTTTACAAAATAAATCTCTTGCTATATCAAATAGAACCAAACAATGTGTCAAGGCTACTAAGGCCTTTCTTTAAGAGAAGCCAGTCTCCAACTTTAGAAATCCTCCACCATATATAAGAGTTTACATGAGATGCTTTTCCACATATCCATCTTTTGCTTCACACCAAAACCACAGAGTGTTTGTTGGTGTTTGTGATGGTAGAACAGAAAAGTCTTTATTTGGCTTATCTCCATAGCAATCAGTCGGCATGGCTATAGTATCTGATAGTTGTTTTGAAGGCCATGGTTTTTTTTAAATAAACATGAGTACTCTTCCAATCTGGTTCCCAGAGTTTAGGGGAACACGAACTCTGTTTCACTTAATATTTATACGTTTTCTTATACTGAAATTAGTGTATTTCTAAATTGTCCCACAATTTTAGAAATGTGCTATAATTAACAGTAGGGAATTTCCAAAAAATATGTGTAAGATTTTGCAACTGGAATAAACAGATTTATTTATTTTAAGGTTTTTTTCACATGTACATTTTGCAGCAGATAAAAATATTTGGTCTCCATTTTTGTAAAATGGAAATCACATGGGCCACACTTTCTTCTTAATGCCACATAGGTCAGATTATATTGCAGTATGTGACAGGTTAAGACGAAAAATATTAATCCCCTAATGACGAAGCAGGAAACGATGCAATGCTAACATTTCCAGGTGTAACAATATATTGTAATTATCCATCACATATACTAATCCCTACTTGACATACATAACATTTTAGGTTTAATACTGTTAATTCAGATTTTAGGACTATGTGGAAAAATCTGTACTAATACAAAGAAAAATTAAGCACTCTAGCACTATTTGTGTAAACTGCACAAACCATCAGCCCAAATTTTGACCCCAGTGTTAATCTATTTACTTTCAGATCAGGGTGGAACGGACCAGCTGCACAGTCAACTTTGATCAAGTTTAGTTGTAAACGAAAATAAAGTCGTGGCAGGAGGTCGAGGGAGGGGAAAGGGCATAAGAAAAGAAGGAGAAAGAGGGAGAATGCACTTTAGGAGTGTGGTTATGTTTCAAGAGGTAAACCACAGGTTGGGTCTGGTGTAGCGGGGCTGATCTGTGTTTTCCTTCAGTTTGATTGGGTCTCTCATTAGGAGCCAGGCCCTGAAACCCGAGCTCCGCCTAATGCCTTGCCGTGTTTAAAAAAGCGCAGAAGCCATTTGGCTGTAATAGCGGCCTTTTCAAAAACAAACTTCTGAAATGAAAGAAGGCCAGATTTGCAAAAACCAACGGTGGATTTATTTTGAAAAGGGGGCATTGGAGACATGACCATGAAAAATCATAAACTGCAGTTGAAAAGAAAATGTAGCAGACTTCACACTGACGCTACTCATTGCTTAGAATCTTTTTGGTACTAAACCTCTTTTCGTGCATGTTGGTTCATCTGACATTCTGGATTTCACTCACCTTCAGCCTCATCATGAGATCTGTCAAAGAGTTACCTTATACACAACGGGCCCTCATTCCACACTGATGGTGTCACAAGATAAGCTGCTCTCTATCTGTCACTTGTCTGTAATTTACTGCTACTCCTTTTCCTCTTCTTTTTTTCTCTCTTTCACACAAATTGTGTTTCTTTCGCCTGCAGCCGTTCAATCTGGTGTGAAAGTCAAGAACATTTCCAAAAGTCTCTGATGCTGCCACAACGTTTACTGACTTCAGTAACAGTCACCAAGGGAATCCTTCTAAATGTATGAACACAGTAAAGACAGGTAGTCAAAAACACTAATGTCTTCATGTTTTAACTTGCACAAATCACCATAATGAGCTTGAAACTGTACAGGCTCTTCTTTCATGTTAATCACCAAGGATGCTGATGGTGTGTTTGCCCAAGACTGAGGTAATAGCAAAGTCAAGGGGGAACTGGGTTTTGGGCCAGAGGTCAAGAGTGCTGGGTGCAGACCTGTCCCAAGCTGAGTCCTTCTTGCTCAGGGGGACAGGCCATCAAAGCCAGAAGGCCACCCAGCTCAAAGAAGCATCAATGGACCTCAGGGTTCCCAATAGTGACAGCTCCCATGTCACAACCAGACTTGTAGAACACAGGCAATGCACCCCGGGGACCCGCTGGGGGACAAAAATGCATACAGACACCTGTGTCTGGAGCTGTAATTTGTCTTACTCTCATGTTCAAGGTGTTTTATGGGAGCAAAGGGATAAGGTGAAACAGCGAGCAAACAAGTGAGCCCACATAAACCTTCCCTGCCTTTGCAAGCGGCACAGAGCTTATTATCTACTAACCTTCAGCAGAAAAATAAAGATGTCTGGCATGTTGTTCTTCCACTGAATGATGACTTATGAGATTGTGAAGAACTTCACAGCTTTCCAAAAGGCTGCATTTATCACTGCATAGTTTGAATGACAGACACATCAACAGGGAAGGAACATAACCAAAAGTTTATCCAAAGTACTTTCTGTTGTTGCCTAAGTAAGCGATTCTGTGCATTTATATATATATATATTTGTGTGCGTGTGTGTTTGTGGGCGTATGGCTGTGGGTAAACAGTGATCCCTGCCTCCTGCTCTGTATTTTATGTTGGGGTATTAGCGAGGGTCCCTCCCAGAGGCAGTGACTACGAAGACTCTTCCGAGGAGGCGCTCATCAACGCCCCTGCTTTCAAAGGCAGCTTTAGCCAGTGCCATTCAAAGCAATCAACCCAGTCAGGGTCTGCCCATCCAGCTCAAATCCCTTCATGGCTATCAGAAGAACTCTGAGCTGGGCCTGCTGGGGGCAAGGCAGGGACGGGAGGTGGGATTTGCTCAGAAGGGATTGTGAAAAAGGCCGTGACACAAGCTTATTCATGCTCCAGTAGCCCGCCAACAAAATACATATATGAAATAAATAATTTAAAAAGATAAGGGTGAGGCGATACCCTCCAACAGAAGTAATAGAGCCCGTCTTGAGTTTTGCACATACTTATGCTCACAGTCAAAGTACGCAAACAAGCTTTCATACACAAATGCACTAAAGACCGTTATCCACAACGGTGAAGAACTTAACCCTTTAAATCATGATTTATCTACCATAAGACATTGATATGTTGTGGTGGAGAAACTAAAGAAGAGCTGATTGTCAGCAGCATAGCTGGGAATTAATCAGCAGTTGATAAGCTTGTTGACACAAAAGAAAAAGTAGGAGGGCCTTCTCAAGTTGTGCTAATTACTTTCATAGCTAAGCCATTGATAAAGCAACTTTTAACTGACAACAGGTACAAAGTTGCAGTTAATTGTGTAATGGACTGTAAACGTCCTTATCATGACAACCTAAAAATTGTAACTAAGACAAAAGACTATAAACTAGCTTGTTTTATAATTTAAAAAATATGATCCACTTTTTCAGATTGTTAAAGATCTTGCTTTTGTTTTAGTTAGTTAGTTCAGTGGGCGGTGGAGTTTATCTACACAACAACCAAAAATGCATCAGAAGTGTGTCAAGGTGCCCTCATATCTTTGCGGTGTGGGCAGAGAGGTTACAGCGTACTGAGGAGGGTTAGCCAAATCTTCAGTGTCTTGTTTTCCATCTTCATCTAAATCCAGTAGTTCCCTTTGAATTGCTGCGGCTGAAATACATAACAAAGCTCTGCTTTGGAAAGGCTGAGCTAATCACAGCAACAATTGGGATAGAAATACAGTAAATGAGTTGTTTATTCAAAGGCTGAGGTTTTCTGCCATAAAGTAAATGCATTCATTGTTTTCAAGCGCAGACATTTGTCATGATTTGCAGCTAAGGTAAACCATTGCTGCACAAATGATTGCTTTGATTTTTCAGACATGCATTTCAAATAACTGAGAAGCAAAACTTGTCGAAAAAATAAACCGATGCAAATGAACTGAGCTTGTTGCTAAGTCAGATTGATTAACATTATCAGATCAAAAGTATCATAGGTCAGAAAAATGCTGTCTTTGCAAAAACTATATTTGTGATTTGTTTAACTGCTCTACAGTAAATTACTATAAGCATGTAATATTTTAGCTAAAAAATAACATAGTCAACTTATCATAGAAAAAGGATATGCATTTAAGTCTCACATCTTCTGAAGCATTTAACAGGTTCTTTTAAAGTATGGCTCTGTATTTAGCTCCATTTATCTTTTCATAAACTTTCACTTGCTTCCCAGTCCTACTGAACAAAATCATCCTCCCATGATTCTGCTGCCTCTATGTTTCATGGTGGCAATGATGAATTTATGGAGTTAGCCACACAGCATTTCTCATGCACTGAAAAAAGTAGAATTCTGGTGTCATCTGACAAAAGCACCTTCTATCATATTTTCTGTGTCCCATACATTGTTTGCTACAAAAAGATGAGATGACCTCTAATAACAATTAGAGGTCATATCATCAGTCTGCAATTCAAATAGTTAGCAATTCAAATATCTTGACAGTTTTCCATGAAACAAAAAACTAATTTCTGCAGTGAACAACTAAGAACTATATTTATCTGAATTTTGAATGGCTATAGCATTCTTTTGGGTTTACTATACAACTATTGTTGACTTCTCTGATTAACGTTCTTTTTGCCCGGCCAGCCAATTTGCGTGAATTAACATTTCTTTGTGGATTTGCAATTGTGCCCTATTCTTTAAATGTCTTGATGGTGAATTAAATGTCCTCCAACCTGAATCTGCTTTGAAGTTCTCAACATCTTTATCCCTGACCTCTCTGTTGTGTTTCTTAGTCTTCATGACACTGTTTTACCACTAATGTTCTCCAACAATCCTCTGAGGCCTTTTACAACAGAAACGGGATTCATACTGAGATCCAATTACACACCAGTGAATCCTATTTAAAGTTTATATGAAAGGGTGCTCAATCACATAAAATCCCAATACAATACATTAAAGTTTGTGCTTACAATATCAAGAAATGTGAAAAATGTCAAGCAGTGTGAATACTTTTGCAATGAACTGTGTGAACTCTGTTAATTCTGTAGGATTGAGCTAAAGACCTGGAAGACCACTAACATTAGGCATAATAGCAGAAGCAACTAGTTAGCTCTATGAGCTTTGCTATCAGTGGCCTTGCTGTCAGCTCCAAAGGATAAAGGGAGGGAAGATTAAAAAGGAAGAGCAGTTCAGTATCACGTACACTCTTACTGATATAAATCATAATGTGCAAACCGAGCAAGAAAAACAGAGGACATCTTGACCTGAAACAGGACAAGAGACTGCAAACAAACAGGAAGAGGTTTATTGGCTCAAACTTTGATAGAAACTATCAGAAGAGGAGTTTTTGGACTAAAAAGGAAGAAAATAATCTCATACTAAAATTTCAAAGCACTGGTACTTTCAAGCCCAGGACAGTGAGGATATTAGGAAGGTAAAGAGGCCTATTGAGTGCCAAGCTATCTTTCCCTGGCACTTAATCAAAGGGATTAAGAACTGGGAAGCAAAACTCACAGGTTATCCTCCAGGAAGCATACCAAGTAGTTATCAAAAACACAGGAGTTCAAAGCAACTCAATTTTCCTATACTAGAAGTGTTTTGGTCAGAGCCCCGAGGCTCGTCTCTAGTTAAAAGAATCCAGTTAAAAATGTTGCCGTCTGCATGCTTGTGAGGCTGAAAAAGTTGGCAGCTTCAAGAGTCTCAGCTCATGCAACTAAACACGGGTCCATTGGTCATAATCAGAAACAAACTTTGTCCTCAAAAGACTTGATCCGACAAACAACTGTCACCCAAGACGGGGTGGCAAGTTTTTGTTACAATTACTTCAAGACATCAGGACAGCAAAGAGCTATCTGTTCCTCATGTTAACTGTAGGACAGCAGGATAGTAGCAGCACAAAACAAAATGGAAAGCTATTCTATTACAACATCCAGGATAGTGGCCAAGCTATCTACACACATATGCAATGCTTAAGTGGTAAGTATGAAGATTTCCTTTGACATGTATAATTAGACAAGTATAAGGCTTTTGGTTTGAAGTCTAATTTGAAGAGTTTGAAAGTGAAGGCATGTGACAAATCCCATGACTCCTCAAAAAGTCGCAGTGGTTTCTGCAAAATGCTGTGGTGCTTTCCAGAAGCCCAATGAAGCTCAACCAGAATGAGGATGGCATGCGCCGCAAAGTACTGAACGGGTTTAGAAGTTAGGGGCTCAATTAGGGTTGGGGCCTCTCATGCTGATGACACGTGCCGTCATGCTACAGTAAGTAGTCTAAAAACAAAACAGATGAAAACAAAAGGAAAAGAAGAAATTTGCTTTGACTGTTTAAAAGAAACCTAGTGCCAAAAATTCTGACGCTGCACATGAATGCATGTAGAACCTCAAATTTCTGCACGCCATTTTCATTTACTCAGGTTCAGATTGCGTTAGGTCAGTAAAACCAGTCCCTAAAGTCTTGCACCACTCGGACAAACATCTATAAACATGCATCCAATTTCTTTCAAAGGTATTACAAAGATTTAAGTGCAACTGCTTAGCCCAACTATCACTTAACATGAAATATTTTTTAGACATTTTAGCTCATGCGGACCTTGTTAGGATGAAATCAGTCTGGACGCATATTCGCCGTGTTCATTACCGAATCCTCTGACCTGCCAGGATCCTGGTATGGCTTCGATATACAGTCCCATCTGTCCGACGTTAGGACTATTGGAAACAGATGGACCTTCAATTGTATTTTTGATCAAATTGCAAAATAGCTACTTGGAAAAGAAGCTAAAATAACATACAAACAAGAGCAACTATGATAACAACTCTGTCTGGAATGGAATGAGTACAGTAAGAGATCAAAAACATAAGGCGTACAAATTCAACTGCCCTTTGAAAAGGGATCACCCATGCCCCCCCTTACATTGCAGGCCCAGTATTGATTTACTCTGCAATTTTGTGTTTCTCTCTCCCCACGCAAGCTTTACAGTTTCTGTTGAGCAGGAAGACTGGGAAAATAGCACTCACCAGATTTTTCCAAAGCATGAAAAATTGATACTTTGCTTCTTTTTCGACTAAAGGAAAATGGAGGAAATGCTGAAGAGGGTATTTGGAGACAAGAACAGAAACCAGAACTAAATATCCAGATTCTAGAGTAAGTTTAATAAACTATAATGGATAACAGCAACACGGAGGCCAATTGTATTTGGAAAATCTGGACCAAAACCTGAATCTATTACATTCTTTGAATACTATAACGCCACAGTGTGGGTTACAATGACTTCTGTAAGAATTTTTCAAACAGTTCTGCTCATTGACTGCTTTTCTACTTGATTTAAAATTGTAAAAAAAAAAAAAGGCGGGGTCTCCTTTTTTGTTCCGAAAAAGTGTTTCTGCACAGCCTCCCCTCCTCTCTTTGAAACCCTGCAATTTTCAGCCACAAAATGGAAAGAACAGATAAACAGCCGTCTTTTTTAAGATATTTCAGTCCAAATCACATCAAGGTATAAACAGCGAGCCCAGAGCACATCTCCCATTCTTTTTCAAAGTAAGTCCTACTGTTCCATTTCAAATACCTTGGGGTTATGGGTCATAATGCACTTTCCATCTTCTGAACACGTTTATCCAGGCATCCTACAGTAAATAGGGGGTAGATTCAACATCAAATATCTCTATTCCCCACGTTGGCCCTTTCGTCTGTTCTGAGTGGAAGTGTGCTTTTGGATAACATAGTAATAGATTCTCTTCTTTTCCTCCTAGGCTCAGAATACTAAGTCGCAATATAATTGTGGCACATGTTGAATATACTGTAGCTGTTTTTGATGTCACATTACGTTAAGAACGGCCGTAGGTAAGCATAAAATCCATCAGAATGGCAAAATGACCAAGACCTACAGATAACATAAACTCAATATATGTCAGGAAATTAAATTAGTGATGGCTTATTTTATGACTCAAAGCTCCCAAGCCATTAAAAGGGTAATAAATGTGTTATAAAGCTCTTACAAGCCCCTTAGGCCACTAGGGCCAAGCTGCAGAGTTGTTTACGAGATTGTTTATTACAGGCTTAGCTTATCTTTATTTAGTGCAAAAATAGTTGGCTAAAACAAACTCCATAAATAGCTGCTCTATTGGTCCAACTACAACAGATATATTAACCTCTATATTATGAAGAAAATACAAGCATCGAGTGGCAAGGTGAGTAGAGTAGAAGAGAGAAGGGAGCTGAGAAGAAAGTGGTATAAAAAAAAGAGGGCAGGGTGACAAGCAGGTGGCTTCATATTACCTCTATCCACCACATATGTCTGGTCCACTGCAGAGCTGACAGCCAGGGACACAATGTGTTGACCTGAGGGCCTGTTACAGACTTGCAAGGGGATAAATATAGAGCAGCAGGACAGCATAGGTGTCTTAAATGACATATCTAATGATGCTCATCCTCTGCAGTCTATTTTCACTGAGCAGAAAAGGGTTATGAGAACACAGCAGTGGTGCGATGGGAAAGCCTCAGCTCCAACTGCTGGTAAGTAAACACTGATATCAGCAGAACTGTGTCAATTACTGTACCTTTTGTGCACTTCAATCAACACCCTCCATCCTCTTCCATTAGTCACGTGCACAATGTAAACATCCACAAGTGTGCGCCTCATTTAGAGGAATGCGTGGGATTCTTAATAAAGTTTTTGCATTCGAGTGTGTTCAATTTGCATATGAGAAAACAGCTTTGAAAAGACTTGTCTATAATGCATAAGAGCCTTTTAGGCGGTGTTTACTGCAACACTCTATTCCTCCCACTGACAATCCATGCACGGGTTTGCATCATTTTGTGAGACATGCCAGTTGTGAATTATTCAGCCGCTCGTCTTTGCCACAGCACCGCATTTAACAAACACAAGTGTGCGTTTGCATAGAAGAAGACAGAGGGGTCTAGAAGGATACTACGGCAACACCTCAGTCAGTCCCTTTGGAGAGGTGGGAATCCTATTACGGAGCCGTCAGAACCTGTCAGATGCCTGTAAGAAGGGAATACAGTGTACACCACCGGTCCATTTACAGGCTGCATGCTCCGTGTACTTTTAAGGGGCCCTGGGCCTCGAGTGTCATGAGCAAAGGAAAACACAGTTCAATTTCCTCTCGCATGAGCATTAAACGAGCACCTTGACTGTACCAAGCCCCATGCATAATTCACTGCCAGTGATGTTTTAAATGTTACTGAAATATACATGGTTGTGTATGCAAATTTAGTAGCGCTTCTGCATGCTGTACTTGCTAAACAGACAACAAGAGAGCAGCATGGCGTGTAGACTGCACCTTTTGGCCACAGACATTATGCAGTTGCAATGTGTGTATGTTGGGGGTTGTAAGCTGTAAATATTACTGCGGCTCCTGATGAAAAGTAAGTTTTAACTACGATTGCTATATGAGTGAAGGTCCTATTGTGGGAAAATACAAGGAGCTACATTTTAGATGTGGGCTTGTTGGATTTAGGCATCTAAATCCAGATAGACAACTGTTTCAGGTTGTTTCTGAGCACTGAAGGTCAACTGGCTAAAACAGCTCACAGATACAAACAAATCCAGCAGTCTGAAAATAATTCCATTTGCAAAAAAAAAAGAAAGGAAAAAAGAAATGGGACATTGACTGTGTGGAAAGAGCCACATCCACTAACGTACAGTGTTACTTCAGTTTTTAAAATCTACTGTTAAAAAACTATGAACTGACTGGTAAGCTCTTTTAAAATAAATTAAATTCTTGTGTTCTGTGCCTAGTAGCATTAAAATAAATAAAAAGCAGAAACCTGAACAGTTCAAATTGATAGGTGTATGTCAACAGTGATTCTCTATTTTCTCAGAAAACATTTACTGGTCTGAGAAGAACTGCAGCGTAGAGGACCACCGTCTGTGTCTTTGTGAAGGGATGTTGATTGGAGAGGAGGAGAAGGCAGATCGCTGGTGTCACATTTTATAAATGAGGGAGGAAACATCTTCATCCCACTGTTGGACACCTCCCACCCCCCTGCTCTCTCTAACAATCCTCAAACATTGTATATGTGTTTGTGCACATGTTCATAGTTTGGGCAAGTCTCAGTCCGAGTCCCAGCAGTGAATCCTTAACAGGGCCTTCCCGCAGGGCTGCCAGGCTGTCCAGACCCCCCACCCTCCCACTTCTACCCCTGATGGGACAACAAACCAGCTGACACCCCAGTGGCTTTGCCAAAAAACCTATGCCTTCAACCCACAATCTGCTTCCCTGAACCTGGTGGAGGGACGGTGAGGAGAGGAAGAGAGTAAACACAATTAAGCATTAAAAAAAGTTAAAAGAAAAGAGGGTACCATATAATCAGATGTACTGTTGAAAAGGATAGAAATACAGGTGAATTTAAGAAAACATTCCTTAAGGAAATGAAATGAAAAATTCATTCTACTGAACTAAATGATCATGAGGATACCCAGCATTGGTTAGAGTTTGCAAGCTCCACATCAGCAAAAAACAGAGTGTAGTTGTGTTCTATGCTCAAATATGCAAAATAGTAACCAATAACGTTTAGATTCGTACCTAAGAAATTTGTTTTCATTTTATGAAATGTTTTTTTAAATGCATAGGTAAATTTAATTTACTTTCTGTGTCATGAAGTGCGGGTGGTGAGAGTGGTGAGGCAGATGCAGCGGACCCAGGTATGATGAATTATGATGTTTAATGTGAAAATAACTTAGTCCAAACAACGAGCAGGAGTACACACACTGAACACGAAGAGACTAAACATTGACGAGGACCCGACGAGGAACAAGGAACACAGGTGGAGTTAAATACACGGGAGGGTAATCACAGAACGAGACACACCTGGGAACAATCAAGGGGAGGACAGGACAACGAAGAGACTCAAGGACACCAAAAAACTCTAAATGAACACAGAAAACACAGATCCTGACAGTACCCCCCCCTCAAGGGCGGCTACCAGACGCCCAAAAAAAAAAACCACAACAAGGGTGGGCGGAGGGGCGCCGGATGGGGGGCCAGAGTCCAGAAAAACAAAAAAAAAACAACCCACCATTGTGGGCGGAAACACAGGAAGGGCCAAGAGTCCAAAAACAAACAAAAAACTACCCACAGGGTGGGCGGAGGCAAAGGAGGCGGGAACCACGGAGGTGGTCTGGCGGTCGTCCGCGGCGGCGGGAACCACGGAGGCGGTCCGGCGGCCGTCCGCGGCGCTGGAGGCGGGAACCACGGAGGCGGTCCGGCGGCCGTCCGCGGCGCTGGAGGCGGGAACCACGGAGGCGGTCCGGCGGCCGTCCGCGGCGCTGGAGGCGGGAACCACGGAGGCGGTCCGGCGGCCGTCCGCGGCGCTGGAGGCGGGAACCACGGAGGCGGTCCGGCGGCCGTCCGCGGCGCTGGAGGCGGGAACCACGGAGGCGGTCCGGCGGCCGTCCGCGGCGCTGGAGGCGGAAACCACGGAGGCGGGACCCCAGGAGGCGGTCCAGCGGCCGTCCGCGGCCCTGGAGGTGGCGATGATGAGCCCCGGGGGCCGCCCACAGACGGCGACGACGACCCCCCCGATGCAGGGTCTCTGGTGGAACGCTGGGAGTCTCGGTCGGAACGCAGAGGGTCAGGGTCTCGGGTGGAACGCAGAGGGTCAGGGTCTCAGGTGGAACGCAGAGGGTCAGAGTCGGAACGCAGAGGGTCAGGGTCTCGGGTGGAACGCAGGGGGTCTCGGTCTCGGGTGGAACGCTGGAGGTCAGGGTCTCAGGAGGAACGCTGGAGGTCAGGGTCTCAGGAGGAACGCTGGAGGTCAGGGTCTCAGGAGGAACGCAGGAGGTCAGGGTCTCAGGAGGAACGCAGAGGGTCTCGGGAGTCGGGGTCTCGGAGGGAACGTAGAGGGTCTCGGGAGTCGGGGTCTCGGAAGGAACGTAGAGGGTCTCGGGAGTCGGGGTCTCGGAAGGAACGTAGAGGGTCTGGGTCTCGGTAGGAACACAGGGAGTCTCTGGAGGAACACAGGGAGTCTGAGTCGGAGCGCTGGGGGTCTGGGTCTCGGAAGGAACACTGAGAGTCTCGGAAGGAACACTGGGAGTCTCGGAAGGAACGCCGGCTGGAACGCCGGCTGACTCGGCCTCGGGTGCGCCGGCTGGAACGCCGGCTGACTCGGCCTCGGGTGCGCCGGCTGGAACGCCGGCTGACTCGGCCTCGGGTGCGCCGGAGCGAAGCCTTGGAACCGGCCGCGGAGGCGAGCCGCAGCAAAGCCTTGGAACCGGCCGCGGAGGCGAGCCGCAGCGAAGCCTTGGAACCGGCCGCGGGGGCGAGCCGCAGCGAAGCCTTGGAACCGGCCGCGGGGGCGAGCCGCAGCGAAGCCTTGGAACCGGCCGCGGGGGCGAGCCGCAGCGAAGCCTTGGAACCGGCCGCGGGGGCGAGCCGCAGCGAAGCCTTGGAACCGGCCGCGGGGGCGAGCCGCAGCGAAGCCTTGGAACCGGCCGCGGGGGCGAGCCGCAGCGAAGCCTTGGAACCGGCCGCGGGGGCGAGCCGCAGCGAAGCCTTGGAACCGGCTGCGGGGGTGACAGCTCCGGAAGGCGACGAGGGGCCGGGTCCACCGGCGGCTCACGTCGCTGTCTCCGGGCTGACCGTGGAGGTGGCGGCTCCGGAAAGCGACGAGGGGCCGGGTCTGCCGGCGGCTCACGTCGCTGTCTCCGGGCTGACCGTGGAGGTGGCGGCTCCGGAAAGCGACGAGGGGCCGGGTCTGCCGGCGGCTCACGTCGCTGTCTCCGGGCAGACAGCGGAGGTGACGGATCCGGAAGGCGACGAGGGGCCGGGTTCACCGGCGGCTCACGTCGCTGTCTCCCCCGGCGTGAGTAACGGCGGGGGCCGAATCCGGAGGGCTTTGGGGTGGGGACTGGTAGGATCTGGCGTTGGCTAATCGCCAGGGTGTAGTCCGACACCAGTCCCATCTCTTCCAGCAGCAGCGGAGATGGCAGGATCTCAATGTCCCTGTAGAGATCCCGCTGAGCCAACTCCAACTGCTGCTGGAACCATACCTCCGGGTCGTGCTGGGCCATGAGCTGCTGTCTCACCATCGGTCTGGTCGGGTCCTTCTGTCATGAAGTGCGGGTGGTGAGAGTGGTGAGGCAGATGCAGCGGACCCAGGTATGATGAATTATGATGTTTAATGTGAAAATAACTTAGTCCAAACAACGAGCAGGAGTACACACACTGAACACGAAGAGACTAAACATTGACGAGGACCCGACGAGGAACAAGGAACACAGGTGGAGTTAAATACACGGGAGGGTAATCACAGAACGAGACACACCTGGGAACAATCAAGGGGAGGACAGGACAACGAAGAGACTCAAGGACACCAAAAAACTCTAAATGAACACAGAAAACACAGATCCTGACATTCTGAATTCCTTGTACAATGAACAATGTATTTGAACAGCATAATCTCAATCATAACCTTAACTAATCAGTACAACATGCACAAAGAAATTAAAAGGTACAGCTCACATTTTTTGGTATGTCCCATCACATACGTACAGTAAAACCAGCCCTCTCAGCACAAAGGTGCAGCTGCCAAAGCTGCGGTGTCACTGCTGTTCACTGGTGTCAAACAGTGTGTTAACAGGATGTGTAATGTGGTGTGCTGGTGCTGTGCCGCAGCCAGGACTGGGTGGCAGCAGCACGGTAGGCTACAGTAGGCTGCTTATCATGAAGCAGTTATGTAGCTGCTCTGCTGGGCCAGTCTAATTACAGGAGAACAGCGTGCACCAGTCTGGGCCTCCAAATGGCACCATATGTTTTCCCAGACTAACCGGCTGAATAAATGCCATTTAACCATCCAGGATGCGCAGTACTCTGTGTCCGGGAATCAGTCACTCACTCTCGTAAAACCATTCACCCACCCAAAAAAAAAAAAAGTCCTACTATACTAGTCCTATCATCCTGCTTATCCCAACATGTGTACCCACACAGCTTCCTCTGTAGTTTAACTTTTAACAAATTCCATTATCAGAGTGTAGGTGACGGAGTTGGACAGTAATTCGGCGACTATGCTTTAACCATGTCAGCTCAATAAAAGAGCCCTGTTAATAGGAAACAGCGCTTTGAAAAAGACAGCTTCATTCCAGGGTGTGCCACAACTGACGTAAACAGTAACATAATCAATCACAGCCCTGTTTGTGACAGACCAATGCAAAGTAGTGACTCAATGGAAGTGGAAGGTTTTCAATTTGTCTGACAAATAACAATCTGAAAGGTTTGACATGCATTTGTAGAAAACAATTCTTACTCTGATACCCCTACATAAAAAAGAAGACATTTCCTAATTATTGCATAGTGTAAGTTGAGGGGAGATGAACATATCAGGTGGGACACTTGGCTGATAGGACAACTATTAGTCACAAATATTAAATTAAACTCATGTGAAGTCATGTTTGGAGTTTGTCAAAAACCATATGAACATTTTTGCCTAGATGAAACTCCTTAGCTGAAACAAACTGACTGCAGTATTGTGCCGTGGGGATGCTTTTCTTCAGTAGTGACAGAAAAACATTGAAGTAAGTGGTTGTAACATGATAAAATGTAAATCATCGGACCAAAACACAGCCTAAATATATTTCATATTTCTTTTACTCTGGACCTTTTAATTCTGCTATAAGCCTAATACAGCGCTGATTTGCGTGATGTGGATTACTGAAACCCAGTCTGAGTAATATACAGAACCAGCGCTGGGCCAGCAGCTGTTGCTTGTAAGTTGTGACCATGTATAATTAAAGAGAGTTTTGATGAATGTTTACCTTTGCTTTTTTAATCCTGTTCCTCTAAACACACTTTCCTGTGTCAGATGATTTAATCCTGTTGCACTCAACTTCATTGGAAGACTGTTAATCAGGCATCATTATCAATGTGTTTACATAAAGCAAGAAAATATCTAAAATTTTTAGATGGATTTTTATTTTTCATGTAATTGTGGCTCAGATTTCTTGTTTTTCAATCTTCTAACATCCCTAACATGACATTAGAAATCACAGACAATGATACAATTATGAAACAACATTAAAAAAGGTCTGACTAAAGCGATTGGAACAAATTTTTGTTTTATTTTAAAATATTTCTCTGTTTGACTGAATGACAGAATGCAATCACAGCATCTGTGATAACAAGAGCATAATACTTTGTGGCAGGGAAAAGCTGAAAACATTTCTATCGCAACCTCTTTTTCTGGAAAAGCTCCCCTTATCACCACAAGATAGACCTATCACACATCATCAGTTTGTTAATGAGAACAGCCTAGACAGAGGCGCTTACAGATGCCTATCGAGGACAGAAAACAAAAAGAGAATGTAAGTAAATACGGACTGTAATTAGTATGACAAGGTTGAAAGAAGAGATAACACACGGCAACAGCCCAAAGGCCCGCGCTTTCACACTTGCTCGTGCACACGTAAGCCTCCATGTGCACGGGACACACACAGGCCCCTGATGGTACCATCACACACATGCTTGGAAGGAATCAAATGTTTTAATCAGCTTGCTACAGCACATAATGAGGATCCTCTAAGCCCTAGCTATCAGCTGCCATCGGCCACTTAGTTGCGCCTTCAAAGAGCTGATTTTTCACTTCTTCTACAACAAGCTTAACACAGTAGCTATCAAGAGGGAACACAGTCTGAGTATGTGGTATAAAAAAAAAACAGGAAAAAGGCAAAGAAGCTTCAGTAAGTGATGTACACTCTACAGTAAAAGAAATAAGTAAGTTAAGTTAAAGTGGACAGAATGGTGTAGTCTCTTGGGAAAATGTGTAAGTCATTTGTCATGACTGTGATTTACAGCATGGGAATGCTAAAGCGTATCTGTCTTGCTCTTTTTGGAGTTCAGATGAAAGGGTATCTCATGCCACGTCACACTTCATAAACCTGACAGTACAGGTAAAAACACTAACACACTGTATCAGATTTTTCCCTCGCCTTCATCACATACACACACACATCTTCTGATGCCGCGCATTATGCACCTGGGCTAGCCACACCTGCTGCATTACACAAGGCGTTCACATGAAACAGTCAAGCCGAGTACAGACACACCAGTTTCTGTAGAACTGCAAGCACAGTTGAATTCTTACTCAACTTACCAGCTATGCATGCGTGTGCGTGTGTGTGATTGTGCTGGCGTGTGTATGCAAGGGTATGCACAGAATGTGTGCAGGTGGGCCTCTTGTTGCAGTTTGTGGCCTCCTGCCCCAGCCCTAACCTCTGTGATGAAGACTCTCAGGTCTCCAGCTGGAGAAGTGATGACCTGAGAACAGAACAAAAGAAAAACATTCGTCCTTGTGTCCTTGTCTTCTTTCAGTTGCAGAACCGGGTCAACCTGCCTAGGAACATCATTAGGCTGTCAGTCTTAAATGACTCATTATACTTCAGCGTTGGTTCAACATTCTTGACAATGTGGTTAAATCTACAAGTAAGGTAAGTATTTAACATGTGTTTCTTCCACCGAAAACACGTTTCAAATGGAGCAATTTAAGTGGAATTCCCATAATATTCTGGTAACAACCTAAATAATCCACACATACAAGCAATTCACAATAAATGAACCTATAAATAAAGTTGTGTGTAACAAGTACTAACAATCATGGAAGGTCAAGTATTGAACATATAAGAAAAGAAAAAGTAGTAAAAAGATAATTTAGAAAGCAATTCTGCACCCTATTAGTGCAAATTAACATCAATTGCTTTTGTCCTAATTATTGGCTTATTAAACCTCTCCCTTTACCCTGGTCTGACATCAAAAGTACAGTAAGTCATGACAGGTAACACCAAAGAGCTGTCTCAACACCTTGGTATTGGTTGCAGACATTTTCGAGCCATAATCTGAAAGTGTAAAAAGTATCATGTCACCTTAAATCAGAAAGTCCTATTCTAACAAGTTATGCTGTGCTGTTAGGATGACTAATATGTTAGTCATTCTAAATATACATAGAATATCTCTATGTATATTTCAGTACATAGAGATATTCAAATATCTACCTATTTGAATATGTAGATATAAGTTTCTGATGAAAGCGAAAATTATTCCAGTAGATCAAAATTATCTCTATGTAAACTCAGCATGCTGAAATTTGGTCAAGGTTTTCTGGAGAGAATAATAATCTATGAAGCACTGAGTTGAAAACATGGCTTGATTACAATAAGTTATCGTTAAATTAAAGAAAAACTAAATTCATGGTATTCTCTGGTAATCAGATGTATAAAAATGTAAAGTTATGCATAAATGGAGTTAAAATCGAAAGAGTTTATGAGACAAATTTTTTAGGGATTATTATAGACAATAAACTTAGTTGGAAACTTTACATAAAATATATTAGAAATAAAGTTGCAAAAACTATTTGAATACTGTTTAAAATAAAAGATTTAATAAATGTTAAAGGCTTGAATATTATATATTCCTCTTTGGTTATGCCTCATATGTCTTACTGCTCAGAAATCTGGGGAAATGCAAGTAAAATAACCATTGACATATTAGTTAAGTTGCAAAAAATGCTATGAAACTTATTAATAAGGTGGGATACCGTGAACCAACTGAAAAACTCTTTATTCAAAGTAATACATAAAAATTTCAAGATATTGTTTATATAAAAATACTAGAAATAACGTATAAAGCATTGAAGAAAAGTCTTCCTTCTGGTATTCAGAAATTACTTTAGCTAAGAGAGAATAAATATAATTTGCAAGGTTTGTTTATATTTGAATGTGCAAAAGAAGAGCCAGATAAAGTCTAGATGTGTTTCAGTTATTGGCGTGAAACTGTGGAATGAATGATGATTTAAGTTATGTCCTTTCTTGGTGAGCTTTAACAGAGCTTTAAAATGTAAAATGATAAAATCTTACACTGTTATGTAGATTTACATGTGTATTATGAAGATATCTTGGTAGGTTGTTAGGTATAAAAATAGGGTAATCAAGAATAAACTTGGCTTCAGCCTATTCCTTTTTTGGTAAATTATGGGTTTGTTTATTGTTGCTGTTTTTTGTTTTCTTTGGTCATTTCCTGTGTTTAATGTGGACAATTTACCAAAATAAAGTGATTGGTTGATTGACTGATTGACTGATTGATTGACTGATTGATTGATAATATGGCTGGGTCATAAAAATACAACCATGTAACTCTTTAAACAGGGATACTGTGTGTTTTAAATGTCACTGCACCACCGTGTTTCATATCACATAATTTCAATCCAAATTAAAATTTATTGAAAATCCAATGTATAGAGGATAGTATGGAAGTATGACTCAAAATCCTTGCAAGTACCTAGTTTCTCTCAATCATCAAAATTTACTGTTTAGTATCTTCTACTAAATCTTGTAGACAATATACATTCCACTGTATTGCACATAACATATGAACTAAATTGCTTTGATTCTGTTGTATATCTCAATTACTTGGATAGTAACAGATATCGACTATAAATTTCATGTCAACTGCACCATTTAAAATTTTGTGAGAAAAACACAGAGATCTCCAAAACTTCCTAGCTTTTTAAATTAAAGTATGTATTTCTGCATAAGTCTTATGTGTTTAAGTAAAGATGCCTTCATGATTTATCCATAAACTCCAACATACTGGATAAAAACAGTATTTATTTGTATGTTTGAAGACTACTTACACTACTCCTCTATCTTCCAGTTGTTACTAATTACATCAGCTGACATAGAGATGAGTGATGAACATATTCCTCCCTCATTTTCCAAGTTCTGTTTCTCTGTTGTAGTAAAAAACTTGAATTTCATGACACAGCTTTGCTCTTTATTGGTGTTTACAATGTTAAAACATTACCCTCGAGCAAAATATGTTTTCACAGAGCACGTCTGTACACGTCAAACCAAAAGCAAACTAACTTGAGCCTCTGTTATAACATCCGTCTGCTGCAAAATAAATGATGCTGTTAACTGTGGTCTCGCAGGTGAAATGTGCCGTTGCTACAATTATTCTAATGCCAGCATGCCGGTGCTACCAAATGCTGCTGTCAACCCAGGGGTTTAATTAGTTTGGCACATGTGCCACTTATAATCACCTGCCATTACCAGTTCTGGCTACATCTGCTTATACGTCTGTCAGCAGTGGGCAAGCTGTGCATGTGTGCATAGGTTTATAGGTCAGTGGGTGTATATTCTGGCAACAAAACATCATCTGCAGTTTGGCCACAAAGGGTTCACTGGCATCACTTTTATCAATGGAGTTAACAAGAAACAAATTAAACACTGCTACCTTTATTTGTACATCAATATTAACAGCTTCATACGTCGACCACAGCGACGACAATTTTATCAGTGATGCCGACTTGTCAGCAGCCCATCTGTACAGGTGCATTGTGAATACAGAGGGGAGCAGGCCTTCATGATGTCAAACTGCACTGTGAATAGAGCTGCACCTCAGGCTGAATACATCTCATTGTGATTTCATGAGAGCTAGAAAAAGGAAGAAGAAGCAAAGAAAATTCAGGGCCGCAAGTTGAATCTCAACCCAAAACAGGAAAATTGGAAGTTAAAAGTGTACCCTTCACTCCCCCTGGCATATACTTGGCTACCTCTAGGGCTGGGAGAGGAGGAGAAGAAGAGTCCCAGTACCCACATTCAACACCCACAACTCCAAGTCCGTGTGGGGGTGTGCGGGTGTGTGTGCGTGTGTGTGTATATGCATCTAATCCTACAGATTTAGATAGTTTGGATATTACAATTTTTCCTTCAATACAATAACCTTCAATAACCATCCCTATTATTCCCAGAAAGTTCTCATTTAGCACTAAACCAAGGCTTCAATATTGTGCTGGTTGAAAAAAAACCAACATCTATCGGGGACTTGTGTGGCTACACTAATTACAAATATCTGTAGTAATCCGGCGCCGATAAGAGAGTCATTACTCCACCAGACATTTATCACTATGGGATTGATGACCCATTTCAGAAGCAGCCTTTGTACGGGGAAGTGAAATCGCTGATATCCCTTTTATCCTACATCACTGTTGAAGCAATCCATTCGTCAGGAGGCAAGCTAGTTAGAAGTGTAATTAACAACCATGGACTTTGCCCCTAATAGAATTTTTGCAGGAAACTACAGATCGACTTAGAAGGTGATGAGGAGGGATTTTTACTGTGTTTGTCTTTCCCCACTAATTGCTGTACCGTGAGGCTGTCTGTCGAGGAGAAGTCTCCCAGTCTGCGTCAAGAAAATGCTACAGCAGCACTTCAGCTTCTTCCAAATGCAGAACTTATGTAAGTGTATAAATATGTAAGCACATGTATTTAAAGGTGCCTCAATGAATCTGTCACAAATTGGTAGGTCAAATATGCACTCCACTGCTTAAGTCAAGGCTTTCCTCTGACTTTTTTTTTGTTCTTCTTCTCAAGCAAACTTATATACGCACCCACCGATATATGCAAAGAATAGAGAAGCAGATGATCACAGTAGGTAAGGAGTAAAGGTCCAGCCACCTGCCGGCCGCATCCCGTCTCTGTAGCTGTAATGAACAGAGACAGCTTGGGGACGGCCCTGCGAGCTTGTCCCCCCGCCCAGTCTTCCTGCTTCGGGGCAGCGCCAGGGGTCCAGGGGTGACAACGATGCCAGAGATGTTCCACACACTGACAGGCAGGTCTTACCTGGCCAACCTGCTGTACACATTGCCCTGGCGACACGCACGAGAACAGGGACGAATGCAGGGATGCACAAAGATGCATCTGCTTGATGTACATTTGTCCACGCTGCTGCTGCACGCATGTGTTCATGTACCTAGGCGTGTGCACACCCACGTGCACGGTGACCCGGTGTAATCCCTCCAGCGACAGGAGCAGCTGTAGCCGCTACGGCAGACAGATGAAATTTTCATAACTATCTCCTCCAACTTCCATCCTCACCTTCAGGATAATTTATGACCTGCCTGCCAGCCTTGAAGAGACAATATGCTTGCAATGAAATGAAGTGTTCCTGCAGTGTAGGTAATAATTAACAGAGAAGGGGAGAAAGATGTTTATATTGGGTAAGAGTGGGAAGGTGCGTGTGTCCTCCTTATTTTAGTGGGCGCATGTATTGTGCAACCACTTATATTGTAAATAATTGTGTATTTAAATGCTAGATGTAGTTAGCTAAAAAATTTTTTTAGCTAAAATAAAACATTATTCGCCCCTGATTTGGATGTTTGCAAATTAGCTCAAGTTCATCAACGTAAAAGTTTTCTTAGCATATTTTGATAAGGATTTTTCATTCTTGGTAGTTTATAGATTCTGTATGAATTCAGAGAAAATAAAATGTGGAGGCTTAGTTAAGTGAAATTTAGCTGTTGTCGAAGTGAAATTGTATGTAGTTGTCATCAGGATTTGGCTTCGTCTGGTGAAGTATATTAATAAATATTTAAATGTGCCAGAGTTAGCCAAAAATGCTGCTTTTTAAACTTGTTATTCCTGGAAAGCTTTTGCTGCATCACCCTAGACACAAATAACAGCAAAAACAAGAACACATATGGAAAAAAAACAAAAAAAAAAACATGTATACTGTATATGCATCTACGTACATCAACCATCATAAGCAACTTAAAACACTAATTTGTAAAATACATAGCCTTTAAAACAAGATTAACCTAAATTAAAAAGTTGCACTAACAGTAAATGACAATGTTGACAAAGCCTGTTGGTGCCAATTTTCTAATCACCTGAATGAAGTTCCAGGAAAAAGAAAAAGATATCTGAACCTAACTGACTCTATGTCAAAAGGTAATTTCCCCTACTGTCAATCCACAGATGAACTGTGTTTAACCATTTTTTTAGGTTGAATTTCATTAGCCACACCAAGGCTAGTATTTAGATTCAAGAAGTCGCAGGGTAGGTCTTGTCTGACAACATACAGTTGACTAAAAGATCTAAAAAGGCAAAACATTACACACTAATTTAAAGAAAATCAAGAACAGAAAAGAAGTCACAGAAATGCACCGGTCTGAAAAGGATTACAGAATTATATCTAAGACTTTGTGACATCCTGTGGAGAACAATGAGAGCCATTACATTCAAATAAAGAAAACATGTGGCACTGGTGAACAGAGCATCAATGACCTTTGAGTGGCCTGCTCTGCAGAATGTTTGACGTCATCTAAAAAAATGCTGCCAAAAAAATAAAAAATGAAAAGGCCTCTCTCACATCAGCCAAACACATCTTGAACCAAAATTTAAAACAAACAATACATGGACTAAAGAGAAAACAGTGAAAAGTTTTGCAGGTTGTGGTATCTTCTAAATCTGGTGTAAAATTACCACAGAATCAAAAAAAAAAAAAGAACAGCCAGTCAAATTTTATGGTAGCGGTATGAACGTCTGGGTCAGTTGTGCTGCTTCAGCATAAGTGATTTGTGAAAATTAATGGAACCATAAATTCTGCTCTATTCCAAAGAAATCCTAAAGGAGAATATTCAGGTATTAGTTTGTCACTTTAAGCTCAACAACAGTTTAAAATCTAGGTAATGCAAGTGAACAATGACCCAAAGCACACCGGCAAGTCCACCACACAATGGTGCAAAAAGGAAAATGATGGTTTATGTACTGATAAGTAATTAAAATTTCTGTTTTTGCTTATAAGAAGTAGTAACATGGCTTCTGATGAAATGGTTAAACAGTTTATACACTTTATACAGTGTATACATCACAGAAGCTTCTATTTACATCAGATTATTTTTGTCACTTGAAATATAAATGTAGATTTTTTAAAATCTAAAAATAACTTTGAAATACAAGAGTAATATCTTGAATTCTCTCACCTGATATGAAAAGTGGACTCCAGATTAGACCAGTTTAACTTTTCAGACCAAGATTATGATTATAGACACATTATGTTTCAAGCAACACTGTCTAACCAAGCTACAACATTAATCAAACATTAACAGCAGGTTTCATTACTTCATTCACATTATTGGGGAAAAAGTAAATTCTTAGTTTTCCCAAAAATAATGGTAAAATCTTCGCAAAAACCCTGCACTGTGCATCAACTTGTCTCATGAGCTGGATATATCGTTACACCCTGGTAAAATGTAATTCTAAAAACCAGGGTTTTGGGGAGAACAACCTAAATTATCCTATAATGGCATGTTTTTGCTGTTTGTTTCACATCCCTCCCACACAACCTCACCCAATCATGCATTATCAGCTCTCTGGGATGTTGGGGTTCACCACAAGGAATGTCCTGGTTTGCCCAAGTACTCATGAAACAGGCCTATGCCATTTCTCTACCCCTTGTCACTCCACATACCCTTCTTCTCCAAAAAGAAATTCTGCTTTTATATTAAAAAGTCAGCCTTTAATATGCAACAATGTCTCTAACAAGCGTGTTTAAATATCTGTGGGACTTTTAATGACATATTAAATCCTCCTTTCTCCAATTTCTGTGCCACATTCCACTGACAATGTCTTCTTGTGAAATGTGTAATTATGAAACGAGTGTTTCAATTAAAACCTGTAAATAATTGTGTGCACTTGTGTCTCAAGGCAAGTAGAGCTATAAAACAAAGAGGGAGTGTTCGTTTTGCCAACGTTCCAATCCCACAGTTAAACCACAAAGATAGAGAGAGAGGGAGAGAAAGCATGCCTCTCACTAGCTGATTACTGGCATGTTTGGAAACCAGGCATGATAGAGGTGAGGGAATATTTATGTAGAGAACTTGTCTGCACAGTAAGTAGAAGGTAAAGAAATAAAACCATCAGTCATCTCATCCGCAACACATTCCTACATAGGACACTCTCTGATGCACTCCTCAGCCTGGGAGCAAACTATTGATGGGGGACGATTTGCTACAGCAACAGCAGCCATGAGGTTCTGCCGAGGTCAGGTTGTGTCATGCTCAACAGTCTGATTGCTTAACAAGGGTGGGTGCATGAGAAAAGAAATCATAATTTACAATCAAACACACACCTCACAAACACCCAGGCCACGGGCGATCAAGGCTGCACGAAAAGTACGCAGTCTCAGGGACCACACAGACATGTTTAAGATAAAGACAGACAAATTAGATGACAGCATCTCAAGCTAACCACTGTGCCTGCGCTAATTACAGGCTGCCTGGCAATGAAAGAGGCAGATGAAATGTCCTTATTTGTTTTTTTTTTTTCCTTTCAGTGCCCCAAACCAAGTAAACACAGATATGCAGTTGACGGCAAAAGTACGTGGCACAACATAAAAAAACACACAAAACAGAGACAGAGAAAATACAGTTGTGCTGCGAGAGTTCCAACCACCACACACAGGTGTTTGGCCGCCGCTGGGGAGAACAAACACTTGAGGTAAAGGGAAACAAGGGCGCAGCCAGCAAAAGTTTTGGCTTGTGACTTTTGCCAAAGAAAACAGACTCTGCAAACCCCATCCGAGCTGCTATTGATACAATAATAAAGGTGTTCATGCGAGGCTACTGTCTGTGGGTTCTGATTAAGCAAACAAATGCTGAACAACTAATAAGATTTACCTATTAAACAGGTTACGTTAGCAACACACACACACACACTCTTAAAGACAATGCTGTCTTTGTTGTTGAGCCATAAGCTACAAATAGCATCAGGACTTGGGATATCACTCTCTAAAGTTAATTTACCCTGCATCCAGTTTCAGTCGGCCATTTAAGTCACTTTTAGCCATTTCAGTTTAAGTTGAATTGAGGTTATGTCTGGTCTGGCAAAATGTTTTGGTGTTACCATTCTGAATTAATCTGAAGTCCTGCTCATAAGTACTTAATTAAATATTGAACTACATGCAGTGCAAACTTCCTTCTGTTTTATAGAAAATGCCTCATAGGTAAATTCAAATAAAGCAAGCTCTCCTTTCAAATGATGGGAAGCAAGCTACCCTTTGCATTTTTGAACTGAATTTAGCATCACAAGTAAAAAAATTAAATTTGTCAAAAGGTGGATTTTAAAGATGTGTTTGTTGTTTACTGTGCCGATGACAAATTATAGTTTGCTATTGTTGCAAAGGGAACACATGGCCTCCAAGCTCTTGATTTTACAAAATGAGTTGCTTTTACTGCCATGACCGTAATTCCATGTATTTAAGAATTGGCTCTATTAGAAAAGGCTTGGATCTGTCTATCTTTATTGTCAACATGACGTCGGCAATCTTAGAAGCTCCCATCTTGGATGGAGGGCCTTCAACTGTGTAGCAACTTTCTGTCCCACCCACACAGGAATCAGGACAAAGTTTGTCAGGGGCAGCAGGACAAAAGGACTGTCGCCACTCCAGGAATGAAGTGCCAGCCGATGAAGGTTTCTCTCCTTTTTGTGCATGCATCACCACAGGGGTGCAACCGTTAGTTGACAACTCTGGTGGGGTCATCCCCGACTGGGCACAGCTTTAACCTCTCCAGCCCCTTCTGGCCCCTGGTGACCTTTGGTTTTGATGACAGACTGGACTTTTTGTGTACCAGCAACAAGCCCAGGTGAGGACAAGAAAGGATGACAATAGAAGAGAAGATAAAGCCGACAGAGGCTTGGAGACGGGCCCAAGTGTCACGGGTCAAGCTGGACAGTTGAGTGATGAGTGCAGCTGTGGACACGTGGGCTGCCTTGTCTATCCTTTGGCTTTGCTGACCATGTCAGCTGATATTTCCTTTGTGCTTGGATAAATACCTCACTAACCCTCCAAGATTTAGAGAAAAGAAATAAACACAGGCAACAGATGTAGTACATCACAAATTGGGTTTGCTTCTGACATTTTGACCCTATAGCTTCTTCTGTGTAGATTTAATCTTTTGTTTCCAATTTATAAGACAGACAAAATTACAAAAGTGTATTTGATTTCTTTAAAGGTAATTGATTTCACAAATGTTAACAAAAATCATAGTTACACTGTAAGTGCTGCATAGCCTCTTCCTAACCTGCAAGACAAATGATATACATATAAAAATTCAGTCGGAGTGCTGAGTTTTTAATACGCTAAAGAAGGGTAATTTATCACTAAAGCAACTAAAGCTATTATTGTATGTCTGTCAAGCAGCCAGCTGATTTACCTGCCCAAGTCAGTATTAAGCCAATATCATGTTGTTTTACTTGGGTGTAGGGCTGTACAATATTAGCAAAACATGCAATTATAGAATAATTGTTGTAATTACCTAACATTTAACTTACTCTTCTTTTTGTTTTATATTATCCCAATGGTCACGACATCTGGGCCTTAGCATCTTTGTGACTAAAATTTAGGTTAGATATGGACTTCAAAGGCAGTGAGAGTCTATCAGTAGGTACCACTGACTTCTTTGTGATCTAAAACCTTGCACAGTGGTAACATACTGTGGAGGGGGAATACGGATTCCAGAATTATATCAGAATTTTTCTGTTGTTCTTGTCATATATTTAATGTTTCTATTTGTTTTCATGTAAAGCACTTTAACTTTGCCTGTGCATAAATAGTGCTATACTAATCAACTTGACTTATCCAAATCACAAGCAAATAGATTGATTTAGACTATTATTACAAACTAACACAAAGATTATGCCTTGTAATGACCCAAGGATAAATTTAGTATCACTGAAGAGGTCAAAAATAGGAAGTGAAGGAAGTGAAAAATGTGTAGAAAGGCAATGATAGAAAGTCAGGTTAAACAATTTAGCAATCTCACACATGAAATCAAGCCTTGAAATATAAGGTGAACACTGATAATGTTTAACTAAAAATGATTTTGTAAAAAATAAATAAATAAAGAGCTACCACAACATTTCTAATGACTCCCAATCTAATAAAAAGATTTAAGCTCATCATGTGTCCTAAGAAACTAAAGTCAAAAAATAAGAATGATGTTTTTTTTTTTAAGTTTTGCTCACCTACTTCAATATTAACAATGAGTAAATACCAGAAGTAGTAATAATAACACTTTCACAAATAGGAATGTTCTAACTTGGGTTTAAGTAATGGTAAATTACCCTAATTTGCTGCAGTTTTCACACTAACATGTTTTTTAGCCCCCATGTGTACACAACCCCACGCTGTCCAATCGAAGAAGCAAAGGGAACTATAGCACAAATGAAAAGGTCCTTTTTTCTTAAATGTTGTAATGCATTAGCAACCCACTTCTCCTAAAGTAAACTGATCCACACATCCTTAGCTGTTCAACTGCTTCCGATGCCAAAGGTCAATCACTGGACTCACTCCTACCATCCAGAACCAAGAGATGGGAGGTTGGGGTTTGCCAAGTCAAGCACAAACCCTGTTTTAGGTCATAAACACCTCGGCCTGTCTCCCTTTCTTTTTCTTTCTCTCCCACCGAGGTGAGTAGGGTTTGCACTCTGTTAATCTTTCACTTCGGGCCAGCTCGCTTTTACATTGGGCCACGGGAGAACAGAGGAGGAGAATGAAAGAAGGGTAGTAAACGACAAGAGTGGATAAAAGAGCAGGAAGAAAAAGCCATAGAGAGGGCCAGATGGGCACCTTCACAGTCCATTTATCAAACCCAATGTGGCCCTCCTCTCCCCTCCCTGCTGCTCTCATGTCCTAAACCCCCATGTAATTCTGTAATGATTTTCATTATCATATAATGACCTTACAAAGCCTACAGCAGTTTGCGTGGTCAGTACAAAACCTGCAGCTGTTCACTTCAGTGTTTGCTTGGCCACTGTGACAAACCTTTTTCCAGTGCTGTTTTTTCTGCTGGTTCGAGCACCAAGTTCGAGGTTCTGTAGGGTCAGCAACAATTATTTTATCCAGAAGTGTTCAAAAGTACTAAATATATGAGCATAATGAGTGAAAACACAACCTCAGAAGAAGTAGTAACTACTCTTCAAAAGCTAAAAAAAATACAACTAAGAATAAAACTGAACAGTGACCACATAAATATGAAACAAGATCTATGAATTTTTCAAACCTGAAACGTCCCTGATGCCAAACGGATGTGCCACTTCCTATCCTAATAGGACCCCTTCCCTGGAGGTGGTATCTTGCTTCCTGTGTGGTACGCTAAACTGCTCGGCTGCAGCACAGTCACCCACCCACATAATAATCCATCTATTTCCAAGGCACTCAAGGGGCATTTACCGAAGGGACAGGGAGGCCAGCATCTATCAAAGAATTTGCCGTATGCATTGGGAAAACCCAGTTACCAGAAAAGCTCATAAGAATAAAAAAGCTTTCATAACTTTGTTGGCTCAGAGTGAATGAATGGACTGCTTCTGCTCGCACGGCACGCACGGGTATCACTCACTCTGAGGGCCTATAAGTCACTTGTGAAGAACTACTGGTCAACACAGCCAATTCCTCTTTTTTTCTTGCTTCCTGTAAAAAAAGATGCAGTAGAAAGAAAAAGATAACAACAAAACCCCTTGCAACAAGCAAGCCTGGAAACAACAAAATGCCACAAGAAAAGCAAAATCATCTGTTTAATATAATCTTACAATTAGAATAACATTAGAAATCCTAATTGAAAGAAGATTGCAAGACGCTTTGAAAAGATTTGACTGAATAAGGTTGACAAATCTCAATTTGTATTTCATGCCTTGCTAAAGTATTTACATCTCAAGAACACACAACTACAAACTTTAGTATATTTGAATGATATCTTATCTGACTGACAAATACCAATCTGAATAGGTGGCTTCTGAAGACAGTTGTAGAATGAATACACATTGCGCATGATATTTTGACAATTTAGTTTAACAATGTATACATTTCTTTCTATTTGATAATAAAGCTTTTGTGCTGCTCTTTTGGCCCCCCAAAAAGTAAAGCATACCTTTACCATTGACAGTGCGTCTCACTTAACATTCCACATAGCCGTGTGTTTAGGTTTGCACAAATGCTTTCTGTTGACAACCACTTGACAGGACGACCCTTGGTTTTTTTATATAAGAGGATAGTGGAGACAGAGAACAAACACTGAGTGCGTTTAAAGGGAAGAGAAGGGTATCAGGAGCAGCCGGAGTTCAAACACATTGCGCGTGAGTCTTGCCCCCCACCAAAACTAATCTCATCAGTCTTCCACCACTGATAGAGTAAACGTCTGTCTGTCCAGCCGACAAGGACTGAGCATTTCCTGTCCCGGTCTGTGATGCTCGTTGTCAGGATCTTAAGGATTGCAGAGCAAAGTCTAGGGTTAGACATAGTTAGTAGGTGGTAACTCCGCATTGTGGGTGGCAGGGGTCATGGTGCTGATGGTAGGATGGTTTCTAGCTTTCAGCACATGCAGCTGGAATGCACTATCAGTGGAGGACCCACATCAGAGCTGTGAGGTTCTGGGAGTCGACGCAGCAGAGTAAGGTGTGTGGAAACAGGCTGTTTACAACGCTCATCTGGATGGGACGGAGCAAAGGGTCATGTAAAGGGGACAGATTAACGCAAAAATGGGCACCATGGAAAGATAAGAGAATCTAATTAGAGGGATGTGAACAAATACTGTGCCTTCAAAAGGTATTCTTACATCTTGAACAAATATTCAGATTTTCTCACATTAAAACCCAAAGCTTTGATGTATTTTGTTGAAAAGGACGAACATAAACTACCTTGTAACAGTGAAGACAGAAGGAAAGAAAGAGGGCCAAAAGGTCAATGGTTCACAACAGCTATTGGTTGTGAACCTGACATGTCTTCCCTTTACAGAAGTGTTAAGAGGAAAGCCTCTTTTGAAAGAAAGTGGCAAAAAGTTTGTCACAACTCATGTAAGGGACACAACAAACACATAGAAGCATTTGTTAGTGAGACACTGATATTAGATCTGTTCAAAAGGACAATAAGCAGTAAAACATTTGCTAGCATTGAGGTAGAGGGTGACTGAGAAAATGAACAGCTAAAATAATACTGTGGGGCATGCATGGGGGCCTTTCCTTATCTGAATGAATGGCCAGGGTTCTAATCCCTGTGCTCTCTGGTTTTATCAGGAGGGAAGGAAGTGAACGGGCTTATCCGAGACACACGTGTCGGGGTGATAGCTGCCAGGCCCGAGCAGGACAAAACACACACTAGCCACGGCAAAGCAACTCCAAGGAATTCACTGCAGCTCTTTGGAGGGAGTCGTCGATGAATCAATTTGGAACTGATGTGACTTTTTCTGGTGATGTTGTCATGAGCTGATTGCAGTTGGAGTTTGTGGGAAAAAACTGGTGTTACTCACTACAGGATGAATTTGGTTACGTATTTTCTTTTCTTAAGGGCTAAAGGGTGTTAATTAAATATCTGATTATGTTGGATATTGGTTACTGAATGCCTAAAGAAATATTTGCATTCTGGGTTTTGACTCTTGATGCCAAAGAAATCTAATTAGTTATGGAAATTACTTAACTTGAGGCAAACCACAGCAAAATTTAAGTAAACACTAAAGTAGTGTTCCACTTTCCCAGTGGAAAATACTACTTTGATTGTTATTTGTTGGTTATGATTGATGCTTAACACTTTGAGTATTGAGTACCTTTAGTTGATTATTTTGCAATCTATTTCATTATAGTTTCCCAGCTCTCTCTGTTTTCCATTGGTATTTATTTTACCATTTGTAGCTTCTCTCCCTTACTTCACTTCAAGGCCCATTATGCCCCACAACTGCAGCTCATTCAAGTAATCACACTCACCTGTTCCTCACTCCATTATTCTTATGCTGTGTTCCGGTTACTAAGTAAGTTGGAACTTGGAGCTGGGTTTGACGTCAGACCCAAGATAAAAGCGTTCCAGTTAAGAAGTTGGTATTTCAACATGACAACGCCCATAGCCATTGTTTGCAGTAGCTCTTACAAAGATGGTTTTAAGCTTTCCTTTCCGTAAGCAAACACTACTTTTAATTTGTTCAGTTTAGAGTTGCAGGTGCCACATGTAACATTGATTGTAGACACACTCTTACATGTTCGTCTTTTAAAATAAACATGTTTTCGCCTCATCTTGCCATGATGAAACCCAAAGTTGGGCTTCCATGTTGTGACTGGGGGTAGTCAGAGGTGCTCCCACTTTCCCAGTGGAAAATACAACTTGCTTAGGTGATTCAGTTAATTTTTCCTACTGGAAAGTTGGAATTTCCCAGTTCCACATTGAATTCATTCCATATTCAGATTCCCTGTTCTCAACCACTTCTGTAATTCCTGTTATTCCAGTTATGTTCCTATTCATTCAACTTCTCTTTCACACTATTGGCCATTTTTTGGGGAGTGTGGGGGGAGGAATGGCAGGGGGTCTGCCTTTCTTCTTTGTGTAAGACTTGAGATCTAATATCATTAATCTACACTGTTGTCATGACTCCGCCTGACTACATTTGGGTCCTGCAAACCTACACATTCTGACATTATGTGCACTTCACATCATGACGCTGCTGCAGAAGGAGAAAATTACAGCAAAGGATAACTTCAAAAAACAATGAAAGAAACCTTTCCTATCAACGACAACCCGCCACTCTGTTTCCAATTTTACTGCAAGCAAGACACTGCGTGGATCATTTTTCGAGTTATCAAATGGTTTGAGTCTTGTCTGTTAGTTTTTTTTATTTCGTCAAAAAACTAAATACTACAACAAAATTACTTAAAAATGGTAACGGCATGTTCTAAATCCCTGTGTAATTGAGGGTTTTTTTTCAAATAACCTGACAAGTTGACTCAGTCAATACAACAGGTCAACTGAGGAACTTCTTCCTTTCTTACTTCAAAGGAAGGTGAACTTATTTCAGATCAAGTAACATGATGACATCAACTAAATAGTGCTTCCTAAGACAGGCTCCATTTTAGGGCTGTTGTAAACTAATATTTTAGTAATCGAGTAATCTATCGATTATTCTTACGATTAATCGAGTAATCGAATAAAATAAAAGTTAAAGTAAAACATTGGTAAATCTAACATAACAGCAGTATTACTATCGCATATCAACATCAGTCCAATTTTTCACATTTGAGCTTCGCTAACAATAACTTTTCTGTAGTTTAGAAAATTAACTCGTAACAATAATAGCTAATTTTCCAAGTTAACCTGAAGAAAAGTTATACAAAAATTTGAAATTATATTCAATTTAATGATAAAGAAGCAGACTCACAAATACGCTTATAAAAAATGTCTATACTCCAGCTTTTCGTGTCTGCATTCATCTTCAGTCAATTTAATAGATGAACTCTCACCTTGCCCAGACATTTATAGCTTTATGTCAGTGACGGGATTTGACACCTTTGTTCATCACATACAAAAAAACATCTACCAGCTACGTGCCGCCACAATGAGCTCCGCCACCCATTTGTTGAGACCGGGATGATATGAAATTAATTTTCCGGTTCGTCCGTAAAGCTACACTTACGTTAATTATCTAATGCGCAGCCGCCCGCAGTATACAGTCTATTCCCTCACCTGTATAAATACACCTGCAGCGCTCTGCCCGCTGTTCGCTCTGAACTGGTCACCAGACAGCAGGTCCGGGAGGAGAAAAGACTACCGTACTACAGGCATCGCGGCAGTTATTTTAAGAATGCTTATTGGTCCCCCGAAAAACGACAAAGACCCAGACATTATCATCAATCAATAAAATCCTCCCAGGTTGAACTTGAATACTTGATACTGCTAATAATTAGCTCCATGCAACGAAAGTAATAACCAGGCCGGAACAGGGTGCGCTAAATAATAAAATATAATTTAACAAAGCTTTGAGGCAGATAAATTTTCCTCGAGGAATTTTAATAATCGAGGTACTCGAATCACTCGAGGAATCGTTTCAGCCCTACTCCATTTTGTCAGCAATATTGTCACATGTTGATATAACCTCAAAATATAGTATACAATAAAAAAAAGTTTTCAAATAACTGAAAATTATGCTTTTTAGACTCCTTTGTAATCAACTAAGTTCCTCTTTTTACTCATTGATTGACAAAATATTCACTCTAAAAAGTTAATGAGCTAAATTATTTCATGGGTTTTATATTATGAAGACAAATTCTTGCAATTTTTCTGTATTAGTGCATAAAACTTAATATAGAAAACAAACAACCACAAACATACAATGTGTATTTAGCTTAATTTGAACCTAAAGAACACGTTTCGACTTTGGAGAAAAAAATAACAATTTATCCAAACTTTTTCAGTTTCCTGGATTACTTTTATTGGCTCTAGTGGCTCTAGTGAATTGACAGAAAAGTGGGTAATGAGAGGGGGAAGACATGCAGCAAAGGTCGCCAGGCCGGAAATCGAACCGGCGACGGCCAAGTCAAGAACTAAGGTCTTCATATGTGGGTTGTGCTTAACACCTGCGCCACCACAGCACCCCCTGTACTTTTAAACTTGTATATCATTGTCTACTTCAGATTTGACATAAAGCTCTTTATCGGCATAAAGAGTGCAGTATCAGGGACCAAATTTAAGATACATGATGTTACCTGTCTCTCCATGTCTGCCTCTGCTGGTGCCTGTCTGTCAGCGCAGACAAAAGGGTTTCGGCCATTTCCCTTCGTCCCTCCTCGGCTTGGCCTTCCTCCTCCACAGTAGCCAGGAAAAGCATGGTCTGAAAAGATGTAAAACAGATTTTAAGAGAAATATGTGTAAAAGCAGCAATCGTGATCTTAAAAACAGCAAACAGAGAAATGACACCTCTACATCCTACTAAAGCATCCAAACTATCTGGCTTTAATTAATATTAGCCTAAATGTTTAAGACCATGGAATTAGGTGGAAAGACAACCTGAAGTGATTCATACAACCCTTGAGCTTCTATTCTCAGTGTAGAAATTACACAGCTCTGAGCTGAGACTCAATTATAACATCCTCGGGACGGCAGCATACAGTAAGTCTAGTATAAAGTCAGTTTCACATCAGAGGATGGGCAAATTACACCCAATATTAGAGTGTGAGTCAATTAATCGCGTCCTGCACAGTGCAGTGTAATGTGTGAGTATCCCCCTGTTGAACATGAATTACAGGCCAGCTTAAAGTGTGACGTGGCACATCACTGCTAATCAGAGACATCCTGGCAAACCTTCGCCTCCGAGTCTTCCGCAGCCTCTAAGCTGGTAGAGAGGGAGTCAAACGAAAAAGGATCTGGCAGCCCAAATTAAATGCAGCGCTGTCAGCCGCACTCAAATCCCTCTTCCTCTTTACCCGTCACACATTTTCTCCCGCTCTGAATATCCTTAAATGCCTCCCCCCTTAGCCAAGCCTGAGAAGTGATGGATCTGTAACTGTGACTGACTCTGACGCCTTGTTAAGAACAGTCTCTTCCTGTCACATCCACCAGTCAGGCATGTTCATTTCTTCCCATTAACAGTGACTCCCCAACCCAGTCATCCAACCTTCCTTTCAGAAATACTCCACAATATGAGAGAACCTTCATTTCTTCCTCTCCACCTTTTTTTAATCCCTTTCTGACAATCCACCTGTCTGTCTTAATTCATGTGACGATGGCTTTGATTGTCTGCGTGCGTGTTTCCAAAGGAGACGAGTAATATGCTTACTTCCCTCTGCACCACGCAGGACAGGTGTCAAAACACGTAGCGGTGTGTGAATGATTACACCCAACTCGGAAAAGACACCAAAGATTACAGTGACCAGGAGGAGAAAGGGCCGGCTGTACTCCCTCTGCAAACTGTGTCTTTCAGTTTGGATCAAACTCTGTCCTCCTGGGATGAGTGACGGGCTGAGAAAGTACCACAAAGTGCATTCAGACTGTATCACAACCCCAGCTGGTAGACATCACATTGCCATGCTGCCTTTGTGATGCCCCATCAGCGTTTCCCTTGAAACGCTGCAGAGCAAGTGATTCGCAGTTGATCTGAAATCTGCTCCAGTGTGATTCCAATCTTGTTCCAACTCATTTCAAAGTTAAACTTACAAACAGGATGAACGGAAATAGGAAGGATTAACAAAACACGCTGGATAAAAAGCTGAGGTACCTGTATATGATTAATACAAAGTGTTGACAAGACATCAGCCCACACCCATAACTGTTAGGAGTGGGATATAAATTGATTTAATTGATTAATCAAATTTCCTTTATAGTGAAAATTTCATTTTTGTAAAAATCTAGATTTATTTTTTTTTTTCTTCGTCAATGCACTCCTTGAGCTTCCATAGTTCAGAGGGATTGCAGCCCGCCCAATGCCTACCATCATGTTTTACAAACATGTATTTATTTGAACTTTTAATTCTGGTCAGGTTTTTAAGTTTTTGAAAATATGTTTTGTTATTTGGAATTTCGAGGTGAGAAAAATCATAAACCGGATTTAGCATAGAACATTTTTTTACAGTTTACTTTGGATTGTTTTGATTTTTGTTTCTCACACATAATGAAAACTCAAAACTAAGTTTCACAGAAGGTTGGAACAGGCCAAAGTTTTTTTTTTAAATAAATATTAATTTGAGAACAATCACCTGGTATATTCCCAAGTTAATTCTGGTCCAGTTTACCCTTCTAGACAAGAGTATTGCATATATGGGAAATTGAGCGGAAGGAAAACATCTGGCAAAAAAGGTGCACAAGCAACCTTGAGAGAACAATAAAGCAAAGTCCCTTCTAGAATTTAGTGAAGAGTCACAAGAGTCAGATCAGATTGAGGACATGGCCTACAACACTCACAGTTGTATAGTTAGTCATGGACCAAAAGCAACATTGGAAAAGCCAAATCTGGGTTTAGTTAAAGACTGAAATATTGACTAAAATACAATTTTTTAATCAATCTAGAAAGCACCAAAAGAGAAACATAAAAACTAAGTTGACTGAGGTTGAAGCAACAACAACAAAAATGCACGCTTGAAAAGATTGTGAAGCCATAAATAAATTGAGCACATAGGCAGCCACTGTGGAAACAGAGATTGCTCACAATATTTATGGAGGTGGTGATTCCATTTCCCAGCAGGACTTGGTAACTCACCACACTGACAAAAACTGCCAATACTTTGGCTAAAGATGAATGCATCAAAGTGGTTAATTCCTCCTTAAATTGCTTGACCGACAGTCCATAAATGGTGTATTTCTGAGAAAATGATGAGAGAAAAAGACCCAAGAATGAAAAAAGTTGAATTCTATTAAAACAATCTGAGTCAACTTGAGGTATTTTTTTAGAGCTTTTAAAGTTCCTCAAAAAGAATATGAGCAAATTGTGTTCTTTCCACATGCTGCTTATTAGTGTGTTAAAGAAAAAATATATAATTTAAAATAGTTTTGTGTTAAGTTGTCTGTCACATGAGGATACAACCCTGTTTTATTCCAAGAGTTTAGGAGATTTTTAATGTCCGTTATGTGTTTACGTGGTTAATGTGGTTATGTGCACAGAAAATTACAGAAAAAACATCCTTGAATATAAAATATAAGGACATCATTAATGACTTTAGACTTCTGGAAAGTACTACATGCAAAAGCTTTTTTCTTCCTTCTCAATGCTCAATTTTTGTGAGCATGGATTTGCATTTAATTTTGTATGGGTGTCTGCAGTAGAGGGCCCTCTCGTGTGCATGTGTGATTGCATGTCAGAACGCGTGCACGTATGATCTTCTGTTTAAAGGACTCAGTGCTGAGAGAGGCCTTCAGGTTTAGCCCCAGGCTGATCCCCAGGCCATTTAGGCACCCCACTGCTTGTTTACTGGTCAAGCCCAGCCAAAGCCAGACTTCAGTCCTTTATCTTTGGGCTTATGTTAGCACAAATCAGCCCCTTCTTTACTTCTATTTACTCCTCGATGACAGTAGCTGTCCTCACAGTCCACCTCTATCAGCCCAGCGCTGACCACAGATGTCCCGCTGACCCTGGCCACGTCCCGAGGTGAATCAGAGGACAAGGGGAACCTCGGTACCTCCATCCCTGTTTCCCAGTCCCCCAAACTGAGCTCTGTCTATTTTGCTACAACGTCGGCATAAACATTTCCGTTCCTGTGCAGAGGCAGGGTAGGTAAACAAACATGCAGGCAAGCAAAGGTGGTGTTTTCGCTTGTGGAGAGAGCTGGAGTGATGATAGTGTTCCAAGCGGAGGCTGGCTGGAGGGTAGCCTGGGGCAGCTCACTAACACCTCGAGTCAGGACTGTATCTTAACACCAACAAGCATCTGTCTATTCCATCACATTTCTATCGTATAACAACGTGTCACTCATTCAACACAGAATAACACAATGGGAGGACTGTTGCTGCACACAGAGTGCAACATGATGTAAAGCTTCACAGAATGGCTATCTCTGATTACATAATGGCCAACTAGTTTTGAAGGCAGTATTGTTTAAAAGAAAAGATATATGCAGGCACTGAAAGTTTGCACTTCATAAAACTTAGCTACTTGCTGACTAGCAGAGTAGTAACACCTCCATTGAATGCATAAGATGATTTTTATACAAGACTGTCAAGAGACCCAAAGTACTCCTAATCTCTCTGAAATCTTCTGCATTTGCAGGCCACAAATGCTCACAAACCTCAAAACTGACTATGTAATAACTCGTTTAATAAAAGAGATTTCTAGACAAAAGTTGATCAATAAACGGTCACAGAAATTGGACTTCTCACATGTTCCATATCCAAAGAGCATCTCTGTGTCTCAGACTGTAATTCATCTGTATCTCCATGACACTTCATGAAGACAAAGCTAAAGAACATGTCAGAAAACTGATTTTGCTGCCACCTTTGCTTTGTGCAATATTACTACCTCAAGCATGAACAGACTGTTTAAGGTAATGTTTTGGCATCTCAACCAGATTTAGGTTTGAACTTTGAATAGACCATTCCAAAACATTTGTGTTGTTTTTTGAGCTGTTCAACAGTGAGCCTATTGATATGCTTCAGGTTTTTGCCCTGTTGCATTACCCAATTTTGCTTCGGCATGAAGTAAGAAAATGATGTCCAGACAGAAGCCAGAATCACAACTCTATTATTTATATGACACTATCTTTGGCTACTGGTATGATGCTCTTCTTATGAAATGCTGCTTAAATGTTGGGTTTTTGTGACTTCCAGGATACATTGTAATTTTGGTGAACCAATCACTTCTGGAGAGTTTCACCTCAGTTCCATGTTTTCTCCATTTGTGTTTAATGGTTCTCAGTTTGGTTCAGTGAAGTCCCAATCGTAAAAAAATGTTTTGAAACCCTTTCCAAGCTGATGGATATCCCCAACTTTGTTTTTAATATTTTTAATGAAAGAATTCAGCCTATTTTTTGTTGTCAGACTGGTTTTGCTTAAGCAACTTCTTGGTATGACAGCAGTCAGGCCTAAGTGTGGATCACCAAACTGAACCTATTTGTCTGGATAATCACAAATAATTCAGAATTTAACAATAGGGTAAATTACCTTTTCCACACACTGGGCCAGAGTGATATTGAAAGTTTACTTCTGTTAATTGAAATAATTGAAATCATCATTTGAAAACAGTTTTGTACTTTGGTCTTTTTTGGCCCCTTAAGTGTGAATTCTGCAATAGGGCAAATATTTATTCACAATGCAGAAACACAATAGTGTGACACACGTATTAGAAATGATGATGTAGAGCCCACTTTATGCATAGCTACTCCTAATTTCTGAGCTTTTCTCTCATCTGTTTGGCTTTGCTTTGCTTTGACTCTGCTTTCATCAAACTCCAGAGGCTGGACAGAAGATTCAGGTAAACAGTGTTAAAACAAATACAAGCTACAACTGTTTATCAAGTGTCTTTAGGTTAGCACAGTTTTACCCATGTTTGGGACCTTCTTTATAAAATACATGGTTGTTGCACCACCTACTGCAACAATTAAGTATTTTTATTATTTTTGATTGGACGCCCTCAGACCATTTAAAATTTTATCTACAGTAAAATGCTGATTTAGCGTTCTTGTTTTATTTGATCAAGCAACATTCTTCCAAAACTCAATCTCTTCTTGCCCATTTAACAGGTCACCACTTCACCAATGTGGACTTTTGCCACGATTTCAGACCAGCTGCTCTAACACCTGATTTTATTGGCCTTGGGAGTGGGAGTGTAGCAGATTCACAGCTGCCTGCATCTTCCTCTCCCCTTTAATACAGGAAACCAATATCACTTTGACCACCAGTGGGAAAAAAAAGCATCAGGCACCTTGCTCTGGGTAATGGATAGCTTCTGCTCACTGATATAAACAACAGGGGAGCTGTGATCCTGTCAAGGCCATTTCCAGTCTGAACAAGGGATCTGTGTGTGTTTGCTTCCTTCCACCGCAGAGTTACTTTGTGCTCTTTATCGGTAGAACAACTATAGTATCTGGGAAAGAAATACGCTTACACCACGTACCCTGTTCTGTAACACTACACCACAATTATAAAAAAAAAGGTGTGTGTGTGTGTACGTACATTATTTCTGCCATCTGCCTACTGTCACAAGATCATAGATCGTTCAAAATTTGGGGAATATCTGAAATTAAATTTACTCTACTTCCCAAAGATTGGTTGATGATGTACAAGTGCATGTGCTCTGTATGTGTGTGAATGTGTGTTTGTGCTTTACTATTTCTCACACTGTAAGGCTAATTCTTCCAACAAATACTACAGTGTGAGAACCCACTGCTCCTTGGAGCAAAAATCCCAAACCCTATAGAAAGGAGTGCTGTTTAGGGGGGTTAGGGTTAGGACCAAGGTCTGAATTGAATTGAATTTAGGTCAGGATTACATTTAGGCATGTACTGGTAATGGTTAGATATAGGATAAGGATTTTTAGATTGTGAAGTAACACAAATGATGATTTATCAGAATTTGATGCCACAAAGTATTATTCATTTAGATATTTTTATTTCCTCTTTGCTGCTACACATTTTTTTTTTTTTATCAAACCACCAGGGGATGGTCTTTAAAATCTTGTTATCCTATACTCATAAAAACAAGAATTTTGTTAAACTTCAGTAAAAATAAGACATCAGTTTCAGAATTTCTCAATATATACACAGAATATTATTTGGGAGAGGCAGTGGTTAGTTGCTACAGGCTCCATATAGCAACAGAAAGCACTTTCTCTGGCATCTCATTAGAAAGGCTTTACACCACAGGGGCAATATGATGGAGAGTTTGTAAAATCTTGAATAAAACTATTTGCCAAGACGCAAAGAAACTAACATAACATTTTTGTTGTTTGTTGGGGTTTTTTCTAAAAATTTTTCTACCACCCACACTGATCATAAAAAATATTATATTCAAAGACTATTGGCATTTTCATTTATTTGTTCATTTTACCTTCAGTCCAAGTTACCTTCAGAACCTGACATGGACGCTAGGGCATTGTAGTTATTATTATTGTGTGAGCGTGTGTGTATGTGCATTTGTGAGAGGGTAACAGTGAGTGTGCTGATGTGTTCTTGCCATCTCCATGGTGACAGAAACCAAGGCCTTTCTACCGGGTTGACCTCTGCAGGGTCTCGGGCACCATCAATTACGTCAGCTAGTAAAATGGGCTTTGCAAAACACAGCAGATTATATGGAGTGTAAAACATTAGAAAAATGTGTCTAAAACATCAGAGCAACTTGTTTGAAGTGACAAAAGGTTGGGGAGAAATAGAGACAGACCCGAAAAGGAGAGACCCCTGACATGTGATTTTGTTTGAAGGCTTTGTAACACACTCAAGTGGGCAGGGACGCTTTCTTTGACCCTTACGGCAGTCCATCTTTTGGGCAGAATACGAGCAGGATGGACGGACATATGCTTTGCACAGGGTCAAATGAAGCAGAACTCACAGGCTTTTGTGCCGTTTTCTTTTGGTGTGAGAAGAAAAGGCAAATCTGCTGTCAAGTTGCAATCCAACACACCCACAAAAATCATATAAGAAGTTTGCCATGCTGTTTTTTTGTACTTAATTTTTTGGACAAGTTTTTGTCTCTGACTTATCATGAGCGGGTGTGGATTCAATTGTATTTAATGGCTCAATCACATAGGTCCTAGTGTGAACGAGTTTTCCAGGAGGGCAAAAAAAGGATAGTGCAAAACCTCCTGAGCAAACTGGCTTGAATGTGCAATCCATCCATCACAGTGAAGCTTTGAGAGGCCCTTTGACTAATTCAGGACAATAAAGACAGAGCTGGACAGAGATGTTTGCGATGAGCGCGACACTCAAGCACCTTCTGCTCTCTTAAAACCCCCCTTTCTCTCTTTCAGTTTATGAAAGCTGAGTCTAGATTCCAGCTAGATAGCAGATTGCGATCAGTGCCTCATTCTCCTGCCAGTAGAAAGCTTTTTGCTGACTGGGGCCAAAGCCAGTCTTTTTAAGCCCAAGAGTTACAGTGTTACTCACATTGCACCATACATCAGGTCTTCAAAAATGCTAAACCAATAAAATGAGTTTCCATCCATCTTGACATGCTCACACAGAAGAATTTGGTTTTAGAAGAAGGGGAAATGCCCGCCGGGGCAGAAATGCACAGCTAACAAAGTTTTGATTGACTGCGTGGGTTCTGGGAAGTAGCGATTCTTCAGTTTTAGCATCTGGCTGCAGTAGTGAGATTTTACAGGCCTTCTTCAATGTCATGTCTTACATCAAATGTGAATTAGCTATAGCAGTACAGTAAAAAAGAGTGACTGTATCTTAAGTGCAGCAGATTGGGATCTCTAAAATTATAGGTTCCGTGCCATGACATACTGTGCAGTCACTTAAAACGACGAGGTCTGAGCAACATTTTATAAGGGAAACCTGGTTTAACCAAAGCTAGGATTGCAGTCAGAAATATTCAACTAACCAAATGTTCTAAGGATTTATCAATTAAATTTGTGTCAGTAAAAATGCAAATATAGACCTTCCCATGATAGCATTCAAAGTAATTTGCAATTATAGTAAAAACAAAATAATTTTTCACAAAAGCTGAGAAAGAGAGACCATTTTGTCACATCAGAGAAGGGCCTTGTTTAAAACATAGGGTATGTTTGCAAACCTCCCGGAAGTTTGCAAACTTCCGGGAGGCATTTTGTTGCAAGTTATACAACAAAATGCCACTACCATGTCAATGCCAGATATCTATAGGATGATCTGATGAACGCTAGTACAAGTCCTTCATCAGCAACTAGAAAACGTAAACTAAATAAGCAATGACTTCATTGCTGAACTCCATAACTTGAATAAAATATATCAGACTGAGGTCCAGAGACAACTTTATGGAATGATAACGACTGATTGATAGAAACAAAATGCATTTGCTTGCAAACGTGGACCAGCATTATATCTGTGCAAAGAGTTAGTCTGTTGATGGTGTACCTGGCTACATTGATTCCTAGATAAAACAGGCTTTTTTTTTAAGAGGATCTAGATGCCTTCTGTTGACAAATTAAATCTCAGTCAAGTCAAGCAAGGTCTGGATGAGAAAAAGATCCTAGAGGTTCCTATAGAAGCCTTAAAAGTCAACATCTTTGGTGGGATTTTTAAGAAGTCAATTGCAGCACAGAAGCAATCAAGCATTGCTGATCTATAGATTTTTTTGCACACAAGAAATTCATGAATTCTGAATCTTATTTTTCGATCAAAATCTGTCATCTGCAGTTTTCCTGTGTAAAAATAAATCCAGTGCTTTACTGCATTATTTAAACCCCTCCACAGCTTTGGTTGTTGAGTTGCAGACAATGGCACACATTAGTAATCAGTTAAATATAACTGGATTATGAACTCACTTATGCTTACTGTCTACTACAGTCTGGCATGAAACTCGCACACACTAATAGCTTTTACATTTAATAATGCCTGTTCAACAAAGCCATATACATTCCTCAAAGATCTGGGAGAACGCTGATATAATCTAATTAAGTAAAAGGAATTAAGACTGAATATGGTACTCTTTGGACTGAGTTACTTCATGGATGTTATTATCGAAATAAATAAAAAATCTGCCATACAGTGTAGTCACGTCCAAGAGCTCAAACAGATAAAACTTTTTTATGTTTGTGTGCGTCTGTGTTGGCTCTCTGTGGTTGTATTTTTAGTTTCATCTTTACTCAAAAGAGTCGCTAATAAGAATGATGTTTGGTGGCCAACTTTTATTGCAAGTGTGCTTTATCTAATCAGCATTTGGAAACAAATCCCAAAGGATTTTTCAAACAATCTGTTCTTTGAAAACACAGTGTTTTCAAAGATCAAGCACCTTATCAATTGACAGTTCTGGAAAGGCAGAAAAACAAAAAACCGAATTAATGTAAGTGATTTTTAATCACAGAATGCTTCCTGAATAGTTGCCCCTAAACAAACCTGAAAGCTGGAAAACATACTTCACTCATAGATTGTAATCTAAAGGAAAAAAATTTTGATTCAGAATACTCACATCTCCAAATACCAGATTTCTTGAAACATTCACCCAGGTGCTTTTTCACTCTCATTATGTTTGGGGTGTTTGTGCATGTGTGAATGGTTCTCAGCCAGGGAGGCTGATGAGAGCGGCTAAAAGGTGTTTATGAGACCGTTAGCCAGGAGAGGATGCTGCCCTGCAGCTTTCACCCAAATAAAAGAGTCATTCATTACTTCCAACATGACCCTCTCATTACACACAAATAGGAATTAATGAGTGCTATATCGGGCGCTCCCAGCTGAGTGAGGCGGGGCTCGCTAAAGGACTAGCGTTAATTACACTGTCCTACATCTCACCCATTTAACACCACACATCAGATCGCTTTTTGCAGAGATGGAATAGCAATGGCCTTTCACTGCACAAGGATGGACACTCTGAACTCCAGAAATGTAACCGTTAATGTAAAAACAGAGAACTCAGTTGAAAAAGAAAACAGTTGTAAATTTTTTTTTCAGATTTTTACTAGAGAACAAAGATCTTCAGTTTGATCTCAGGTGTGCTGTGCTTCTTGTACTGTACAAGCCTTCTTTTGAAAGGCGCTGACAAGAACTTCACTCAGTGCTCCTTGGACTTCCTCTTTATTGTACACCATCATCTTGTTTACAGCATCAGCTTTACTGTTGTTTCATATTTACTGAGAACTTTTATTTGTGATGATGCTTGCCAAGTATACTGCTACTGCTTCCAAACTTTTGACCTTTCAGGCAATCAGAAGTGTGATTATTGGCCAATATGAGAAGACTGCATTATTTTATTATGACAACAGACAGAGACACTGATTTTGGTGGTGCACTCTAGTTGTACAACTGCCAGACGCTGTAAAAATGGAAACATAGGACAAGGCCTACTTCTTTTGGAACTACACAAATATCAACAAACTTCTTCCCTTCTGTTATAATTGTCTCCTTATGACTGTCCTGACCTCTCCTCCTGGTTACCTTAAGATAATGTGTTTTATTTCTTTAACCAAATAAAGTCAGTTTTGCACCAGATTAAATTTTTCATCATTTCCTGTCAAGCAGAACAAATCTGCCCAAACACAGTAAAAGTAATCAGACTCACCATAATGATATGTTTTGCCAATATCAAGTATCACTTAGTAATTCTGTTAAATTGTTACTTAAATTGTCTTGATATTTCAAATAGTTCATAATTCCGCACACACTCACAACGCTCCTATTTCCAGGTAAAGTCTTAGTCGAGTTCAACAAATTCCACATGTTTACCTTTGTGATGGTAGGACGGATGGATAATGGTTGTCACGATGACTTGACATGGAAAGATGACACTAACAGCAGGTTTTAGATGTCTGTCTTCTTTTTTTTACCTCCTTTGCAATTCTGCTCACTGTGCAAGATAAACATGGGTCATAATCCAGCCAAGCAGCTAGCCCACTAAAACAGAAAGTTGCAAATTACAAACTGGGAACCCAATTTATTCACCTTTAGCCTTTTTACTTATCTTTATCCTGGATGCCAATAAAACGTAGCTGGAAATGCACTTTTACTACATACAAATCTGACGCAAACATTAATAAGGTAAAAGATTTGTGTTATAAGGAATATATTATACTGGGTCTCAGATGGTTCTATAAATGTTTTCTGCTTAAGCTACTCGCAATAATAAACTCAAAAGCATTTGGGACATTTTAAGCTCAGAAACAGTAAGATAAACTGGAAGAAATCAGTTGACCAATTTGATTAGTGGTCATCTTATTAATGGCCAACCCTTTTTTGTTTTTATGACTGGCGCACAAAAGTGTATTAATTTTATCTTTGGATCTTGATCTCACTGGTGCATAACAATACCAAAAAACAGATTACCTTGCTAACACCTATCTTCTATTTTTGTCCCTAATTAGGCTTTAACTGTTTTTCTTCCACTTTTAGGGGGATCTACAGTTGGGGTGGGCTGTTTTGATTTTCATTAATTGGTTTCATTTATTGTTTCATCTGTGTGGGTAAAATAAAGCCCTCAGAGACAGCAGCTGTGATTAGGGGCTCTGTAAATAAATGTGAGATGAATCTGAGATGGAGATAAACAGTAATAAAAATGGCAACCACGGGAGCTGATTAAAATTCAGATTTGGATTTAAAAGATTTGTTTAAGAGAATATACAGAGCTCTGGATAGCAGACCTGTATTTGTGTTCAGTTTGGCTTGCAGAGCTCATTTGGAGGTTGCAACCAAAAACTTTATATATATTGAAGCACTACTTTGCAAAGTAGTGCTTAGCTGTGAAGTGTAATGACAATAATAAATCCTTTTCCTTCTTGGGTTTTCTTCTAATGAAGAGCTTAAATTTCAAAGTGCAAAAATACCCATTGCAGCCATTAGTTCCAAGTCTTAAAGTTTGTGTCTCACCAACTTTGTAGAGACTGAAATCTTCATTGCCCAATACTTCAAGTCTTACTGGCTGTGAAAATATATTTTCAATTCTTAACATATTTTTATTTGGATTTCAGTTTGGTATTTGATAGGGCCTGTTCACCACATGAATGTGTTTAATCTGAATCATTACACTGTTGCTCTGGTTGCGTGTTTAGAGCCTTGATTTGTTTTTGTTTTGTTTTTTGTTTTTCTCCTGGCAGTAGTTCACAGAGGCAGAAGGTGAACTACTGCCTCTGTCAAGTATTTTCCAGACTAAAACATGTTTTCTTCCAGGATCACCCTGTATTTAGCTCCATCACCATAATATGGTGTTGCCACCACCTTGCTTCACCCTGGTGACGGTGAGTTAAGAGTGTGCAATTATTCACCCAACGTAGCACGTAGACAAAGAAAGATAATTTTGGTCTCATCTAACTAAGCACCTTCAAATGTCTTTTGTCTCCCCTTAATGGCTTGTGAAGTGTCTTATGGCTCTCTAACACCAATTAAACAATCTTACTACTCTTCCATGCAGGCAAGAACAACTAATACTTGTCTTTTAAACAGATTATCTCACCTAAACTGTGACTCTCTGCTGTTCGTCCAGAGTTATCGTAGTGGCTGTTTTGTCATTTGATTCTTTATTTATTAGGTCTGTTAGCATAGGTCGAAGTGCTTAAAAAAACCTAGCACTACCTGTTCAGAACATTTTAATATCTGGTTTGCGCTTTGGTCTTCATGAAGCAGGTGGTTCCCTAATGTTGTCGAACAAACATCTAAGTGTGTCACTCAAAGATATTGATGGTAACATTTTGCACAGATGATGGGCATATTTATTAGGTCAGTTCTAAAGACATTTGGTTGCCCAGATTTCATTAAAGGGTATCAGAATAAAATATTTTTACGTGTCAAAATATTTTAGAAACCAAGTGCCCCTTTTGGGCCCAGATCACAATTATGCACCACTTTGTGTTAGCCTGTCACATCGATTGAAGGCTGTGTTTGTGACGAGACAAAATGGGAAAATATTATTGCAAGACACTGCAAATATCCGTGAGCTAGACGCTATATTTTCAATACATAAAATGATTACATAAATATATACATAAAATCAAATTTCTTGTCTTAATGACAAATAATGATGTTTTCTTTTGTCAATGGCAATGTCTTTCGCTAAACTTCTGTGACATGATTGCCTGTGAGAGGAGTAAACAATTACACCTGGATCAAAGTAGAGCCATAATTATATGTCAAATGCTGGTTAGCATTAGCGTCTCTCGTCAGGTAGAAGAGGGGCGGGCATTGCTGTGAGATGTTCGGAAATATCTCTTTCATCTTTTTATACTTTCTCCCCCATCAAGGCATGTTTTAACAAACACACACTTCATCCTTCATCTTTCTTTTGCTCTGTTTTTTTTTGATGGTATGACACAGGAAGAAGCTGAGCCCTGCAGCCAACGCCGCCGTCCACACTGAATGCGATTAAAGTGAGCAGTGATTAATCTGGGCTGCCCCATAAGTCCTCTTTACCACTTTAATGGATGTTATCTCCCCCTCCTCTGAAGGTTTATCTTGCTGATCGGGGCCAAGGATGAGGAGAGGAAAAGGAGGGGAGGGAGAGTGGCTACGGGTAGGGGGGAAGAAATCAAACCAAATCCATACCGAGGTAAGTAAATGAATAAGCAAGTAAATAAAGTGAGTAAATAAATAAAAGCAGGGATTGAGGGTGCTGCTAAGCGGATAAGGCAGATCAGTCTCTGTAAAGTGCTCATTTGTTTTCTAAGAAGACGAGACAAGCTGCCTTCGAAGCCCACAGACGGAATTAAAGAAAAAAATCCTGTCGACGTTACAATTCCGAGGACAAAACTTTGAATAAATCTTCTCACAATAACACTGAAAAGATAAGGTGAAGACAGTACGCAGCCGCCATTCAAAGGCAGTAAATAAAGTAAACAAATAAATGGCATTACTTTCTGTGCAGTTTCTACATTCAGACAAGCAGTCAATAATGATGATATTTCCCTCAGGTGCAGAAGGGCAACAAGCTTGGTCAGATTTGAGTTAATCATGCGACAGAAAATACTAATTTCATCCCACACAGAGTTTAAGACATGATGTTATTGGAACAATCTAATTTTAATAAAATAGTACAAATTCTGACAACAGAATAATAACCTTAATTTTACTGGAAATACTAACAAAATAAAAGGTGCATCAACAGTTGCAGTAACTTCTTCACATGTTCTTTACTTGGCCTAACCTGAACAGTTTCTAAAAACTCAGATAATGTTTACAGAAATCACACAAAATTACAGATAACTCAAGTACACCAAACAAAATAGTAAACAGGAAAAACAAAAACTTACATACAACAGAAACTAGACATAGGCCGGTTACTGCTATCAAGGTATGAGCCCATTTTAAAACTAATTTACCTTCAAACTGTTCTTACTATTTGTGCCAAACAAAGTAACCAGTTATGAACACAAGGCACAGGGTTACCCCTCTCCCACCTATTGCTGCACACTGCTAGGCAGCAGGCTGAAGGAAGACCAAATCACATTTTTCTTTTTTTTTCATTTGTATGATAATGAGCCAAAGGCAATTATTTACTCAAATTGACAATAAGGATTTACTCTCCTCTATTCTCTTACCACCATTTACTAGGATGACAAATTGTGAAAATATGTCAGGACTCAACACATCACTGTGTTGAAACACAAAATGTGCCACAACCTGTCAAACTTATAAAGGTAATGTAGTCTCTAACTACATTCGGCAAGCTACCAGCGGCACAACTTGGTAAACTGAACATATTAGCTTGTTACTATATAAAGAACAGAATAACAAAACTGAATATGAATGTATAAAATTCATTAGGGTTTTTTATAAGATGCCATATTTCACTCAAGTTGTTTTTCTGCTTATTTTTTCTGAATTCCAAATTTTAGATTTCACAACATTGGCTTTAGTAAAACAATAAATATAAAATGAATTCTGGTGGAAAATCAGTGTCTGAAATTTTTTTATAAAATAGACGTCAAAAACTAAACTAACAATTGTGTTATTTTTATCCTATAGCTTTGCTGAAATCTGTCTTAGAGTACAACTTATAAATAATGTTATTTTAGCAGCAGTATTAATATTAGCTGCATTTGTACTTTAAACATACATATACCATGATGATCATTTTTGTTTGTTCTGTATAAATATCAAAGACACTATGAAAAAGTGTCTTTGTTCATCTTTCACAAAAGGCCATCACACCATGAGATTCTAATACCGCCTCATGCCTGTTTTAAACTTCTCAAAATGGACACTAGTGTTTTTGTTCTATTATGCGAGCACAGCCATAATACTGTGACAGGGTTAAAGCTGTTCAGGGCTTTCATTTTCCCTTTTTTTCCCTCCCCACTCCGGCTTACAGCGATGTTGCAGTGAGATTCTGTCGTAGACAAACCTCTGCGGGATTCCATTCAACACTAGTGTACATCTTTAGGTACAAAGCTGCGGGCTGCATTGGCTCCAGGTAACATAAACGCTCCCTTCAAGCCACCGCGTATATCTGCCCATGGAAATTCTCTAAAGGGGTTTAAGCGTTTACGAAGAAACACTATCAGGCACTGCCGAAAAATTCAGCTTACCCTGTTGAATAGGGACTTCAAAGAGAATTGCAAATACCTTCGCACCGCTACATTTTCTCCCCTCTTTTTCTTGCTCTGCCTCTCCGCATCTCTTCCTGGTTCTTTTCATTTTCTTTTTTCATGCTTCCAAACATGAGCCGCTGTGTGATGTAAAATGTATTATCAGCCATATATTTCCTCTTTAAATGAATAATAACAATAATCTCGGAGTAATTTCTTTCTTACACAGCTCTGTCTAAATAGGGCAAAGCAAGCAAGCTAATAAAGAGCTGTGGATAAACAAGGCCGCACAGTAATGAACGTGTGGATTAGGGCCTCCAGTCTATGTTCGGCGATAAGGGGAAAAACAGCGACTCCTATCCAGGTAAGAGCACTTACTGGCTGTCAGGGAAGGATAAACTACTCTGCAGCTGCACTATTTACTTCCTACACTCACATTGTGGACACACAAACAGAAACACTGATGGTTACAAATAAATCAACACCCGCACACCCCTTCACACACACCGTCAGCGCATAAGAACCACAAAGAATCGGAATAAAATAAACGTATAAGCCTATTTACTGAGGACAGAGCTCTAAACGCAAAACAATACGGTGCATACACACGGTGTGATTTAATGTTAGAGATAATAAATGGCTTCATAATGAGCAATAAAAACGGTCCTTAAACAGTTTACTGCTTAGTTCACACTTATAATTAATCTGGGTTGCATGTGTGCATTTAAAGTGGGTATAAAACTCTGTGCAAGTAAAAGAGTAAAATGAGTGCTGGGAAACATCTGCTGCGTCATGCAGCTGTAAAAGAAAAAAAAAAGAGAAAAACAAAGAATACTGCTTTTTTTCCACCTCACCTGGACCAGGAAGCTATCTAGAAAAATTTATACCACATGCATGCACACAAAAAAATGTTTTGTAAAATTATTTAGCACAACAGGAAACCATAACATTTATAATGTTTTACAAAGCCATCAAATAAAGAGAGAGGGGATTAATTGCCCCGGTCCGACCTTAAAATAATTATTTTGAGCGGTGCAACTCTAAACCCCAACGAAATTGATACACTTTGATAATTAGATTCTTGGCACTGACCCGCTGAAGTCAATAAAGGTTATTAAGGCCAATTGCTGTCTAAACGCATTACGGGCAGAGTAAACTGTCCGTCGGAGGCCCCTGCTACTCCAGCGCCAATATGATAATCCATTCTCCGTCCTGGGGGTTTCTTCCCCAGCGCCTGTGTCTCCACTCTGCCATACAAAACCAGATTGGATTCGCTTAACCTTTCCAGGACTTTGATCAAATGAGCTCACACAGCAATAACATTTACATTGACCCCCCCACCCCCCCAAAACCTCCCCAACACACACACACACCCCCGCACACAAACGTTCTCTCACCTCTCTCCACCTCCTCCTCTGATTCTACAGACTCTCCATCCCTCTTTCTACACCCTCTCCACCCACCCCCTCGTCTGCACGTTTGCTCAATAACCTAATCAGCTCTTGATGGCGGCCGGGCCAGGCCACGTATGATTGCAAGCGCTACCCACCTCAGCAGCCCGAATTGTTTCCGAGGACTGTTATTACAGTGAGGAGTTTGGCGGGGGGGTTGAAATGGTCACCAAACATTATCCCTGCGCAAACACACAAATGTACAAAAGCTAGCCTCCATTATAAATCAGAGAGAGCTTTGCGATAATGTAGCTCACGAGTGTGTTTGTTTGTGACCAAACCGTCAGAAAACAGGGACTGACAGGTTGGGTGAACGGAGCGGAGGGAGACGCGGCCCCGACACCACTTCCTGTTTTGTACGTCTTGAAGTATACAAATGTATTCAACAGTGTGGATCCCGTTTATAATGAAAGTGGATTAATTTCCTTGATATGCGTTGAAAAGATTTCCATCTACAAGACTCGCTCTCCTGTCAAATGAAAAGGGGTTGGGGGGTGGGCAGAGATATGGTGAGATGGAGGAAAAGAAAGAGGGCGAACTAGAGAAATAAAGAGCGAGAGTAAGAAGGAGAAGAAGAAGAAGGAGACGGAGTGCATTGAAATCTCTTTGCAAGTGCTGGCTTTTGAAGTTGGGAGATGAGCAGCCACAGAAGTCAGAAAAGTGACAAATTAGGGAAAAAGCTGTACTGTGCAAGCAGAGCTGCTAAATCAATTAAAGTCATGCCGAGTGCATACATTAACATCAATGGCTTGCTCAAACACACGCAAACACACCCGCACACACACACACACAAGCAAAAAGGACAACAGAAAGAGAGAGAGAGAAATGTGCTTATGAGCTCGCCATCGCTTCTCCCCCTACAGTGAAAAGAAGAAAGATAAAAAAAATACCACGCCGGTATTTAAAATATTCTGCATAGAGCCAAGATCTTTTGCCTATTGTGACTCACAAAGAAGCCATTCATTGTTGCTAGTTTAAGGAAATGTCACTATTGTACGACTCCAACGATAGCAGAGTCCTGGGGGAATGCAAGGCTCGGAGCCAGGCGGGTCTAAACAGAATCCAGCACCCTGGATCACAGGGGAACACAGAAGCCTTTCAGTTCCTGCCCTTCTTTCACCTGCCCGAAACAACCTTTACCTACCTTTACCTTTACACACATTATCACTATGCTGCGCTCTCACGTGAAGTACATTTGAAGATTATTCGGGAGTCTTAAAAAGAAAAAAGAAAAAAACAGAGGTGCCCAGCAAGCCGGTGGACTCGTTTTGTTTTGCTTCTTTATACATTTATTTATGTATTTTATCAGAATGTCATTCAAATAGAAGGATGAGCATTTGCATGACAACAGGCTGAGGAGCAGAGAGGGAGCCCCAGGGAGAGACAGTATCCACATACAGGAGCCAGTTTCTCCATATTGCAATATTCTTCATACAGACTAACAAACGCATACGCAGCCCAGCGCATCCCACAACGCTGCTGCTAAATATGACAATAAAGCAAGGAAGTCTGGCGGTTTGTATTACTATTTTAGCAGGATGAAACAATAGGCCCTTTTATTGCTACAGCACAGTGTATAAAACAATACGGTGTCATTTTATAAAGCCTATTTAAATAGACACATATTTGGTTTTTTAAAATACCCACACCAATATCAGATTTGACTAAAAAAAAAAAAAAAAATAGCGTCGCATTAAAATCTACTCCGCAGGCAACCAAAATATGTAAATAAATAAATGGTAAACAGCATCTGCTCACACTAGGTCACTCGTATTTCACCAAATTAGACGGCGCTGTCAATTGCCAGCTTCAAAATGTAAAATATATGCCAATATAGGGGACTGCAGGAGAGACCGCCATTATTTAAATAACTCAAAGTAATTTAGGGAAATGTGTTTTAATCCAACGGCAGAAAAGCCTTAGCTATCAAAAGCTCCAAAAGAGAAATCTATAAGCCATATTTATGAAGTGCTGTTTCATCAGCGTGTCTGAGGTCGATGCATGTATGTAAATACTGCTAGCAAAAGCAATAATGTTGTCTTTCATCACAATAGAGAATCGTTACCTTTGTGTGCTGTGCCAGTGTTTTTTTCCCTTTTTTTGGTGTGTTTCTTTTACATCTATTTCTTTCTCCAGAGGAGATGCTGCCTTTTTTTTTGACATTGTAACAAAAATAAATTATTTAGGCAAAAACATAAATTACGTTAATTTATTCTAATAAACACGACAGTGTAATTTCAAGTTTTAAAAAAAGAAAAATAGCGGAGAAATTATATTGCCAAGTGTGTTATGTTTCTACTTAAAAGAATTTCAACTTTATTTACAGTATCATATAAAGTTTTCAATGAAAAGCACAAAATTACTAAAGAATATCGACACAAGAAACTTTGCACTTTAGCAATGCCCGGTCCCGAACACCGGTCCGAATCACACACTTCTTCTGGACCCAGAGGTGGAGCTCTAAAGCCCCCTCACCCACTCTCTGTCAGGCTCTCCGGCTGGCCGAGACAGAGCGGGCCTGTCGCTAGAGCCAAGCAGCAGCAGCGGCACAGGCACCGCTCTCCCCTCCAGCCCCTGTCTTTATCCCCGCCTGAGCATTAGATGTGATTACTGCTCAGCGCTCGACACTGACAGAGACCGAGAGCTCCCAGAGACAGCAGGAGCGGGAGAGAGACTGACTGCAGGGAGGAAAAGAAGAGCTCCGCTCTCCGCTGAAGAAGCAGCTGCTACAGTGATGCAAGAGTGCCCCCTGCTGCTTCCTGTGTCTGGGTATGGAAAACATAATCATATACAGTATATATATATATATATATATATATATATATATATATATATACACAGTATATATATATAAATAAATAAAAGAGTATATGAGACAGTAGATAAACTTTTCAAATCAAAACGTAATGGAGGCATAAACCAACAGCATAATTGCTATGTACTGACTTAACTGTAAATTGATGTTCCAATTCTACTGTTTTTATATTTTTTTTCTTTAAGAAATAGCTGTAGCATATTTTTTATTTAAAAATCGTCTTAAGCTCAATGCCTCCAACGTGAGCTTGCACGGTGAGCAGCTAAAAACCATTTATTTCCTCCCAAGGAGCGTCACTGGACAGTAGATCGCTTACAGTTGAAGCTCATCACCAAAAACCAAATCATTTAAATACCAGTGGAATCCTGCAAAATGCTGGTAAGCAACAAAAAGAACCGATAAACATTTGCCCAATAAATATTGACAATGGCTTAAAATGTTTCACATGCCATTTTTTTAAAGATGTAAATAAAAACAATATTTTAAATATATATTTCTGTATATTATATTATTATATTTTGGAAGTGCCTCATTTCTTACCAAAAATTATAATTTATTGGTTTAATGAGTAGAGTTTTACATTAAAATCTGCTAGGGATATGAATAGTTTTGGGCTGAACTGTATGTAGTCTAATAATAGAAATAAAATTAATCTGATTATTACTACTGAATAGAAGTTATTTATTCAAAGTATACCATATGTTACAATTTTTAAATTACCTATTATAAATGGATCCTCATAATTAGGACTACCATTAATAAATACAGTACTTCTTATCAATTAACAAATCTTAATTAATGGACTTCTTAAAAACATGTAAACATAATGTGTTTAATAGTTTTGGTGGTACTCGTTTAAAATTTACTGAATTTGAAGGAGTTGTAGTTTGTTGTACAACGTGTTTCTGTTCTATTTTTTCCTAAGCAGTGACATGACAGGCAGTGTGTCTTGAAACCGATTTACCATGGTCTCCATGAGCTTCCAGTCCTTCTCCAGTTGCTCCATCGGTCGGGTCCACCAGCTGCAGAAGCGGGCGTAACGCTGGCCCTGAAACCAATACTGCCGCAGCCATTCGAACTCCACCTATGGAAACACAAACAAGCAATGAGAAATACCAACGGCATGCAAACACTCAAATTTTTACTACCTTAAACACATATGGACTCAGACAGGCTGAAATTTGCTACGATTCTAAATAAACTCATGCTGGAAAAAAAATAAAATAATGATTATCTTCTTTTGGTGTTGCACGTAAGGACAAAAGCATTTAATTGTAGGATATTACAGTTAAACGAATCCATGGTTGGAATAAATAAATATGTTGTCATCTTAATATTAACTTTAAAATATTATGTTTTTGATATGTCAAATCTCATAATTACTTCAAAAAAATTATATTTTTTGCTATATTTTACACCCTTGGAGGTCGTCATTTTTTTCAAATGCGCAATGCATGCTGGGTTGTTGACTCAATTTGGTCTGTTCTATGATATGGACTTTACCAAGCTCCGCCCACAACCGACCCACAAGCTGGTTGCAAACCTGAGGCCAGCAGGTGTCAGTCACTTATGGTAGATCTGAACTTTGGTTTGATGACCTCAATATGAGAAGCTACAGACTGATAGGAGGAACCTAAGAGCTCTGTAAAGGTAAAGGCAAATCTTCTGAAGTTGGGATATAATTAATTTAATTTCACATAATTATCACGGTAGAAGCCATTTGTTTGTTAAAGTTTTATGAAATATATTTGTTCTATTTGATGTTTGTTGTGAATGACGTATACTCACAAACGAACGAGATAATTAGTCCAACTTTTAGAAACTACAGCGGCTGTAATGCGTCACAGCAAAGGTAAACAAAGGTAAAATAACCCGAACCCGAGTTTTGATCAACTCAAAACCACTCCTACCTTTTTACTCTCTCTTTGTAGTTTAAGCACACCTGTTACCGTGGCAACCGCCTGCGCCCCGCAAGACGAGCAAAAATTACGTTAAAAACATAACATTCAGTCCGTTACAATATCAAGTTTCCAGGCTTGATATTTATTTCTCGATTATTAATCAGCGCTTCCCTGAACACAGCGATGGTTGATTGACTAGCTGTACTAGTCAGCTAGTACAGCTAGCTCTAGCTAGTACAGCTGGCTGTACTAGCTAGAGTGGCTAACACGAGTAACAGTTTAATCCAAAGCCTTTTCTGCTCAAATAAAATCTTTAGTGTATGTCAGATACAGCACACATTGCATATTGATCTGTTTAGCTAACGTAAGACTGTGTAGCAGACAGGCTTCAAGGTGTAGAAGTTGTATCAGTTCTGCCATTATGCTGTACTTAGCTAACGGGAAGCTAAGTGTGTTTGTGAGACGGCCAAGCACGTGACCACGACACGTAGAAAGGGCATCAGCCACTGTCGGCTTCAATTTAATAAAATGAAACAGTAGTGCGAGTCTGCATTACTTCCCATATGACAAAAAAAAAAGGAAGAGCGCAATGGGAAGGAGCTGAATACAACTTCCGAAAGACCCATTTGTGCCCTCAACAAGCAAGAAAAACTGATGAAGGCTCTAACTGGTCCTTACCTTGGCAAGCTAAAACTAAAGCCCGTGCCAACAGTTTTTACTCACAGAGTGCCTAAACCCCGCCAGTGCCTAGCGAGCGACAGACGAAACATTACTGAGCTATACTGCCGCTGCATATAAAACCACGGACAGGGTCAAGTCTCCCGCTTTGGCCAGGAAACTAACGTATTTTGTTCTTGTTTCTCGCTGTTACTTCCCGAAAATTTCTCGTGATATAATAATTAAGCGATAACCTCCACTTTCCCCTCCTAGCCGCCCTACGCTCTGACGTGGCCGTGTAACAACATGCCGACGTCTTCTGCGTCTTTTTTATGACGGTTGGCAAGCATTGTTTAGATGTGCAATGCCGCCATCTACTGGAATGGAGCGATGACAATATGTTATTTAAATTTATAAAATAAAAAAACAGCCTACTGTATTTTTTCTGTATTGTATTTACATCTGAAATAAATATTTCTCAAATAAAGTTTATTGTTACAACTAATTATGGAGATGAACATGTTACATATTCCTTTAAAAACATTTTAAAGCAAAAATTAAGCCAAAATATAGGAGTAGTGAGGAATGCTTTAAGAATACAAATAGTTTCACACCTTTTTAGTTTAGTCACATTTTGTCATGTTCCAATAATAAACTTTAGTCTAGATTGGTATTTTATATAATTTTACAGATTGACATTTAAACAAAAATGAAGTGGATAAAAATGGCACAATGATTACAAATGGGCTAACCTGAATAAAAAGATGAAAGATGTGGCTTATGTTTCTGTTCAGTCCCCATTAGTCTGATACCCTCAAATAATGTAACCTTAATGGTGAATGGTCCACCAGTATAAAGTAAGCAGTTCTGTGGAGGTCTCAGAGTTGTGTTAGAAAACATTTGTGAACATGCAGCATCTTGAAGACACAGCGGAAAGGTCATGGGTAAAGCTGTGGAGACATTTAAAGCTGAATTTGCTTGTACAATATTTTTTCCAAAACATTAAAGAACTCATGGAACATTGTTCAATATCATCTGAAGATGGAAGGAATATACCACAAGTGTAAATCTACCAAGAGATGACCATCAACAGGAAATTAGATAATAAATCCAAAGAAGTCCTGAGACCCATTATACCTCTGTAAGAATCCCCATTAGTTGTTTGGCACAAATCATGTAGGCAACACAGAAAATCCTTTGGCCAGATGAAACTGAAATGCAACTTTTAGGTCACTCTGAAGACACTGTCTTTACTATGACATATAATCATGGCAGTATAATGCTGGGGAAGCTGTCAGAATTAAAGGAATGGAAAATGGTTATAATGCATAAAAAATGTTGGATGTTGAGTCTCCATTGCAACCCTGCAAGGATAAGCAAGTTAGATAATAGATGGATGTTAGATTCTGAAAAAGACTTAAAGCTGGGTTAGTCCTTACAGCGCAACAACTCTGAACATAGATTGCAGTAGATGTGCAAAACTGGTAGCTACAGATCTTAGAAGACTTGTAGTTGAAATTGCAACCAAAGGTGATTCTAAAAGTGAGGGTAAATTTAGATTTAAATGCACCCAACACATTTCAGATTTTTTGTAGAATGTTTTGAAAACCATATATTGTACAATATTTGCACCTCTTTGTGCATCCATTATATAAAATCAGAATTAAGTATATTGATTATGGTTGGAATGTGGAAAAAATGTGGGGAAAAAAGTATGAATATTTTTGGACACTATAGTGTCATACAGCATCTATGGGAAATAACAGCAGCAGATGTGTGTTCATTTGTATTCCACATTGCAGAATCCAGTAGTTAAGTGCTTCTAATTGATAGCCACCAGGTTATGTTGTTTATTGAAAGAAGCAAAAACTTAGTATAGGTTTGAATATCTCTAGAAAAGCGGTTTTAGTAGTTTGCTTATCTGGAGCGATAAGATGTGTATTTACACAACAGCAATGAAAGATATCTTCACTGACATCAGAGAAAGCATTGTTGCTAAATATTGATATGGGAATGTTTCTAAGAACATTTCCATATCATTTGGAGACCGTCCTCCAACACAGAGAATATTTTTTTAAAGGACACATTAGACAATCAGGTTAAGATGAATAGTAATGATCCATGAGGTGAAAGGCCCATCAGAATGACAGCAAGGTTGACAATGGAAAAAAATATTATTATTATCACGAGTCTATTTACCAAAGTATTCAAGAAAAAAACATGTGAACATCAGTCCAACAGCTGAAGGCTGGAATAAAAGGACAATGACATTAAGCACAGCAACCGGTACCAGTAAAAAATAAAAACTCCATGTTGCAGTAAAGCACTGATGGCATAGACTATAATTAATAATTATAAATGCTCTAGCCATAGATAACAAACATTCACTTCTTTTAAAGACACAAAGTTGGAAACAAAAAAACACAATTGCACCAAATAATGTATATGAATGGATCTGTGCACCTTGGAGCGAGCACACCTGAAAACCCCACCCATCTTCCCCTCCTCTGCTGCACCGCTGGAGCTGACAGTGTCTGCTGCTGAGCCACCCCCCTTCCTCTCTCCTCTGCTTGGAGTGTTTTTGTTTCCTGCTCTTTTGAAGTGCTGAATTAATCCTCGGAAAGGATGCTATGCGTAGCCAGGTGTAGCCCTGCTACTTCTGCGTATGTTGTTCAGCTTGCATGTTTGTCAGTTTGGGCCTGTGCTGAGCGAGCTTTGGTGTGTTTGTGCCTCTGCTTGTACCTGTCTGCTTAAGTGTGTGAGTGGCTTTGGTAATGTTTCTGCGGAACATGGCCATGTGAGTGTGTGTGTCAGAGATTGCTCCGAATGTTGCCAGCATCAACTGAAGGTGCTGAGTTGCCCTCCTCCCCCAAAACGTCCCAGGAAGCGGCATTCACCCAAAACAATGCAAACCCTATTAAAGCCTGTTGTAGACAACTGCACAGCACAAAGTCTACTGGCATACAATAGGACCGTATATCACATGGAACTCAAAGCACTATTGTTTCCCCTCTGACAACTATTTTTGTTTATTGTTCTTCTAACAGAGCATTAGCAAACGGATGAAGATGAGCCTTTTCAGCTGTAAACGTCCAAATAATCTCGACGAGTTTAAGGGGAATAATACAGACGAAAATGTCCTATGGAATTAAAAAATTAACTTAAATCCTTCTTAAGGATTCTTTTTGTCATTTTATCTGATGTCTCATACAAAGTATTCTGTGTTTAACACAACTTTTCAAGTCCCAAAATACAGTGCCTTGCAAAAAGTTTTTATACCCCTTGAACTTTTTTATATGCTGTCATGTTACAAATGTAAGTTTTAATGTACGTCACTACAGGTTTTATGTGAGAGACCCACACAAAGTAACAGTCTGGGAAATGGAGGGAAACAGGGTTTTCTAAAAAATTTACTCTTACATCCGCAAATAAAATCTAGTGCAACTTTAAAAGTCGAAGGTGGTTCTATGTTTTCTTGACTCAGGAGGGCTGCAATTCAAACGAATGCCACTATTTTCAGATTTATATTTGTCAAAAATTAGTTCTTTTCATTCTACATTTATGTGCAACTTTGTGCTGGTGTGTGTTCATTACCTCTCTGCCTAGCCCTTGCACAAACAATGATGACATACAATAGTTATGTCTAAATTAGAATTTGGCATTTTTATGAATCACCAAAACACACTCCTTAATACAAATCTATCATTGTCTTGTTGTCAATCTATCATTATTGGTTCATCAATGCAATGTAATTTACAAAGAAAAAGCCCAGCCGTGATTATACCCATATTTTACGTACAATACTAAATAGAGTAAATGTACAAAGTACTCAGCTTCTTGACTTATTTATTGTTGCTTTGATTCACATTTAGTAATACAAAGAAAGGGAAAGATTGATAACATAAATTAGTTTTAAAAGGCTCTATTTTCCAGTTCCTGTACAAATTTCATACTGTTACAAAAACATAGTGACTGCTTAAGTACCCTATAAATTGTGCAAACTTAAATTGTCTGAATGGAATGTATCTTTGTAATAATCTAAACTAATTTTGTCTAAAGGAAAATGCAAGTAGTTGTTTCAGGCTTAAGATAAAATATAATTGAAAAGTTTTTAACATCTTTTCCAAAACTCTTCTTTTAAAATGTTGATATTTTTATGTGGTCATTGTTGTGTCAGATGAGTGTCACCTTCCCCTCCATCACCCCCAAAACAACAAAGGACAAGAACTATTTACACAAACAACCCGAGTGAGGGCTGTCTGAGGTAGAAGCTGTGCACAGAGTCATCCTGCCATTTACCCCCAAAAGGCTCTGATCTCAGTAGGGATGACATGCAAGGACTGGTGCATGTCAGGGAGAATACACAGCCAGTGGCACTGCTCAGCAGCCTCCCAGTCGCTCCATACAACACACCCTTCAAAGAAATGTCATCCTTTATGGTCCCTTCAACACACTCCAAATCCACTCCCCTTCGATCACTACAGCTCAAACACACAACAAAGCCGCAAGGGCCAATATCGGACGTCCTTTTCTCCCAGGCTGTCCCTCCTTCTATCTCTCTGATTGTGTGCCTGTCCTTTGGTGGGAAGAAACCAACCTGTGTCTCCACTTTGAGCTGACACGGCTGCCTGTCCCCCACAGCGCAGGCCAGAGGCAACCACAAAGCAGGCCATCTAAAAGCAACTGAGGAGCGCTGGCTATTTGGTATTTGGAGTGTGGCCACCCAGCTGAGAGCTGCCAGGCAGGAAACTCGGACTAAATGCCACCTTTCCGTGCAGACAGATCGAAAGTCTGTGCGAAAAAAAAAGAGGAGAGGCTGTTAGGCTGAGTTTTTCGTCTGAGATGGTAAGGGAGGGTGACTCCCCTGCGGCAGTCGCTGTCATCTCTCCAGGTGATGGACACACTAACTACACATTAGCTTCAAATTAGTCCAGCGACCACCCACTACGGCATCTCTGCTGGTAAACTCTGAAAACCTCGTTTTTTCCCCCCCATTTAATGAGGCACAATTATTATATTTTTTCTTCACACCTTCACAGTATTCCCAGAGCGGGTCCAATCAATTTCCGGGGCCGGGGCCCTGAGGTGAGGGTTGATGAGAGTGTGATCGATCCCTCTCTGCCCTTCTCTGTTTACCAATCCCAGCCTCCTCACACAAGAGCCAGAATAACTGCTTTCCCAAAACTCTCTGTGAGTCTCCCCACTACTTACCACACACTTGCCAGAGTGGGTGTATATCTGCAAGGGTATGACTGCACAAAATAACGTGAACCTTTTTAATTTATATCTGTAGCAATAAAAGGTTCTTGTTTTATTTCCCAATATTATTATGAAGAACGTCAGTAACACTACTGCACAATCCTTGAATTTAGCAACAAATAAGGTGAAACAGAGGCCACTATAGCCCAAGAACATCTTAAAAAATAAATACAAAGTACAAATAAGGAGTGGGAGAATACAGTAATTGTATAATCTTTATGGTGGTATAAAAAAAAAACACAAGAAAATGTGTAGAGAACCTCAGGAGGTATCATGACCCTAAAACGAACACTGGAAGGCTAAACACACTTTATTCAGTTTACTTTCTGTCAGATGTGAAAAAAGTCTATTCCCTTCCTTCAATATTTACTATTTGGAGACTAGCTCATATGTGGGGTGGGGGTCCCTCAGGGCACTCTGTCACACGCCCACCTGGGAAGAGACATAGTGGCTTTAAATGAGACAAGACATTTGTGTCTGGAATTAGCATTTCAAAGCCTAACATGCACACAGGGGCCATGTGGTGGTATTATGTTAGACTTATTTGACTGACTAGGACAGCAGGTAAGATTAAAAGGAGACAGAGAGAAAAGGGCTAAACAGGTGGGAACTTTTCTTTATTTCAGTTTCTGTCTCCCTTCAATATCTGCTTCAATTAGGCACCTTGCTCCATTCCCAAACGAAGACAGACGGATGGCAGATGCTCTACTCCCTCACAATCAGGCCCCACCTATTACCTCTGACAAACGCCAGCCCCCCTGACCCTCCTTCAACTGCACAGCATCAGTAGACTGTCAGCTGGTGCATGGTTTAGCACTTTTTGAGCAAAGACCCACAAAGGCGCTGCTCAGGTCAGGTTGCCCGCGTGTCTCAGGCTTGTTCACTCCTCGGTCGTCCATGTCAAACACGACCTGTGCAATGTGCACCCACCAAGCACCAAAGAGGGCCGCCATCATAAATAACTCCACCAACAATACATCATTTAGCTGGGTGTTCTGCTCTCGTGGGCAACTCCAAACAAATGGCCACATCGATCATTGCGAGAGCCGGGAAGGGTAGGCCCGAGCCCCTGAGAACACCCCCTTCTTACTTAAGCACTTAAACACACACCCCCACACACGCAAACACGCACATACACTAATGCTTATATAAAAAGCTCCTTGTTTTCGTGAATCAACCTGCCTTACCCTCCTGGTGAAAGCCAACGCCTGGTAATCCTGTGGCTCTCTGTGGCTAACTAGCAGGTGTTGCTAGCTGAACCAACGCAGCAGTTCTCCAGACACAGGCAGCCCTGTTGTTTGGCAGCGTTGAATACTTAATATCGTCTTCAACCTTTAAACAACCTTATGTCAGACTCATCTGTCATGGCATCCTGCTGAGAGTCCCGGATGCTGGCGTCTGCTCGGATGTGCAATTCGGGCGCAGGCGTGTAAAAAGGGTGAGAGGTGAGATGGTATATTAACTGCTGGCCTGCAGCAAGATATGGCAGGAGGCTGAGGCCTTCTCTTTGTTGACCTCACTTTATCCCTCGAAACCCCGAGCCAGCATCACTCATTGTTTTATATGAAAAGAGGTTAGAAGCAGGACAGGGGCACGGCTCCATCTTTAGGAAGCATATGGAGAGCCTATTGGCTTGTGATCCATCACAAGGCAAGACAAATGAGAGCAACCTGAATTTCATATTGTAGACATTTCCCTAAGTATAACAACAAAGTACAGTAAGCAGAGGGTGGGCAGCTGGCAAGCTCCTGTTCTGCCATTCAAAGAGCTTTAACCTGCCATTAAACAAATCCCAGAATGAGTAAAAACTCTCATGATGCAGAAAAAAACACTAAGATCAGTTAATGAGAAACTGTATTAAACCTATCATAGCCGCTTAAAACAATGTGCTTTATCAGGAGTTTATGAAACAGACGTCAGAGTTGGGCTAAAAAATATATCATAAGCCTTGAATATCTTAGAAAGAAGAAAGTGATCAAAGATGGAAGGAGCTAAATGCAGGACAATCCTAAAAATCAACCAGGAAATTTTAACGGAGGCTCTCCATCTCGTGTGACTGAGTTTGAGTTATTTTACAAGGAAGAACGGTCAGAAAGGTCAGCGTTGCAGCTGTCAACACAAGGTGGGTCTACAAATGATCATTTAATGGTTGAACCCAAACAAATGCCACACGTTTATTCAAAATGTTAGTCTATTACATAAAATCACAAGAAAATACATTGAAGTTTGTTGTTGCAATTTAGCAGAATGTGAAACTGTAAATGTCCAATAGGATTAAGTGTTTTAGGTGAAACTGAATGGACAAAAAAATTCAAGAGAAAATAATTAATCAAAGCCATCAGTTTCGAAGACTAATGGCATTTTATATAGGTAATCTAAACTGCCTTTGTAAGATTCCTGTCTCAACTTCTTTCCCATGCAGAATATTAAGTCAACAAAAAAGATTATAATGTACATAGGTGCACTGATTTACATACGTCACAAGTGTTTATATCCATACGACAGAAAAAGCACAAATATATGTTTGCGCAAATACATTTGCTTCCTTAATTAGACGCTTATCCCTGTAATTTTCAGAGAATGCTTTCAGTGTATTCAACAACAATTTCTGCTGTCCGGATTAAATCATCATCATCTTATTTGCAGATGGATCTTCATTGTTTTGAACCTGCTTGCTCTACCAGATGGGTGGGGATTAAAGCTTTGGGGCCACTCAGACAGAATCAGAGAGGTTCACAATCATAAATTAATAAATGTGAACTCTTGAAGACAATGCCGTTCTGCACATTCGTCTGGCACAAAATCTGCTAATTTGAATATTAAAATTTTGAATAAATTCAAATACCTTTCTAAAACTTTCAATTCCGCTCAAAGTATGTAGAAACAGCTACTAACCACCCAAGATGTGCACACAGGAAATGAAAAACAAGTAAATGTATGTATTCATGTGAACTTGAAGGTTAACACACAACCGCAGTGGCCCCACCTCATTGTGAATCTCCTCACAGTGCTGTAATGCTGTCGGCTGAAGGGTCACCAGGCTGTGGGAGCCCGTCTCGGGGTCAGTGTGCAGGTTGGACAGGGCCTCCTGGCACCGTGACTGGATGTAGGTCAGGGTCCCCTTAGAACACTGATAGGAACGAGACCAGTGTCACAAACAACGCCATGACACGAAGGAGCTACACAAGGTTATTAATCAAATGTGGCTTTGTAACAGCTGATAATATATGTCAAAACAAATTAAAACAATCAATATTTTCTTTTTTTAATAAATTTTAATTTAACAAATGTTTGCCCTTTTTTTCCATAGAAAACAAAAAATAAATCTCAAATTGTATTTGAAATAAAATATATTAAATTGTGTACAAATAATTATAAAAAGGAAAATCAGACAGGGCAATAAATAAATAATTAAAAAATAGAGACTATTTCTTTTATAAAATTAAAATAAGGTATGAATAAATGTAAAAAATTGCAAATCTTCAGGGAAAAAAAGATTAATCTTTATTTAATAATAATTGTGTTCCTTAGTAAAACTAGCAGCAGGTTACATACTATTTTCAGAGCAAATTAAAAGCTCCTTAATCTGATGTCTCACCTCGGCCACTCTGTGAGTTGAGCTGAAACGTGCCGTTTCTCCAGCAAGGACACAGTGCTGGTGGGTGCTGTTCAGGTCATCTGGCAAAAACAACAAGCAGAAAAAAAACCATCAGCACAACAACCGACATCATCGCTGCAAACCACCAAACCAGAAAACAAGGTGCCAATCCTCGATGCTGAAAGGAGCATATTGATGTGGAATTGATTGTTAATGGGAATAAAAGGGAGATATTACAACAGAAAAACAGATGAAAAGCGAACAGTGAATTAGACTAAATCAACTTGTACTCTCGGACAGATTCCCATCGGCCCGGCATCGACTCAGATAGAGGGAAGAGCACTGTAATATAATTTTTAATTACCAAACAGAACCAGATCTCACTCAATCTGTCAAGATGGAAGCGCCATACCAGCAAACATTTGTCCAATATCACACAAGCTTTACAGTGAGGCCTTAGCGCTGTTTCCTGTGTATCCTGCCATGTGTTTCTTTGTGTGTATAGATGTTTCTCAGCTCTGCCATTATTTGCCTCCTACCAATAATTAATTTAGCCATGACAGAGCTGTCATTCACAGCACATGTGCATATTTACACCCGCCTTGAGCAAGAGTACACCAGCTAATGCCTGTGATTTGAAAGTCAAACAGCCAAATGCTTTAGGAAGAAGATATTATTGTTTGGTGGAAGGATGGGAGGGAAAAAAACAAAAAGAAGAAGAAGACGGTGACAAACAAAACAACTTGCCGGTGTTTTCTTCACCCTGATGAGATTGTGAAGGATTAGGTCTCTGGGCAGAATTACTCTGCGTCTTTAAAACTGTTTATATCCAATAACAAATTATCTCCATCAATCTGCTCTTTTCTTGGCGCCTCTAATGCAGCCAGTGGGATCAGGAGGGAGTCGAGGCAAACTCGATAACTGTAATAAATATTTATCTTTCTTTCAACCCCTGTGCCTGCTGCCACTTGTCCTCCTTTTCCAGGAAGCAGGCTTTTAAATATATTGGGTCAACTCTTTTCTGCAGTTCCCCCCTGTGCATTGGGAGCTGGAAATCAGATTATTGAACAGACCCGGTGTCAAGACTTGCATTGTTCTTTTTTAACCACTGAAATTCCATTTGGGCGGAAATGATGGTGATTCAATTTGCCTCCAGCAGCTTAGACATTAGCAGTTCAAAAGGGCCAGCCGCCGACAAATGGTGCTGAAATTATATAATGGCGTATGTGGTTATACACCTTTGTAGTTTCCTTTTAATACAGCAAAACTACTTATCAAGGGGTGTATGTCACAAAAAAAACACAAGTTCAATATATTTTAACACCTGCTTTTGGTTGTGTCTGCCTCGAATGTGAGGATTTCGGATGAGGGAGGGGTACTGCGCCAAAGAACTGCATGGGTGATGCATTTTTGAGCAATGCGAGTTCTGAAAATTTATAGCTGAGTGCATGTGTTGGAGCGCCATGCCAAGTGTTTCATTCAGGTAGACCGACAAAGCAACAGACGGCCGAGAATGGCGCGAGCTGCTATCATTGTGGAGCAGTTGGCCTCTCAGGGGCGTACTCACCAAGTGGAGCATAAATCCCCACTGATCCGCGACAGTCAACTCCCATTAGAATGGTCTGCACAGCAGCCCATCTCTCTATTATCATGGCTGGCGTTAAACTGACAGTTTTATTGTAAATCTCCTGCTGAAGAAGGTCGGTTTGGAGCCCTGTCGAGCTAAATATTGGCAGACAGTGGCGCTCCATGATAAAAACAATCAAATGATCATCAAATTCATCCTATTTCTGCTTATTTGTTTGAGGTGAATTAAAAAGTTCACTTTATAGGAGGTTAACCACCTAATTTGGTTTTATGCTTTATAAATATGTCTATTGTCTAAATATTTTATGATGATGCAGATGGCTCTGGAAAGCAGATTCCTCCCAGCATGAAGCAATTTACTACCCGTGTCCCTCTGCACTTATTAAAAGGTCCATTATACAAATGAAAAATATGGCTTAAAGTGGTAGCAACTCAATAACCAAAGTAAATGCTGGTGTGGCTACTATACTACATAATATCTTTTAAAGATCTCCCTTAAAAAAAAAAAAACAATCAACTATCATAGATCTATAGATAGTTTTAGAGATAGATTACAGATAGACAAAAACTCTGGAAGCAGAAAAAAAAAAAACTCAGCGTAATCTTACTACTACGATGCATGGCAGTTGTTGTTAAATCCAAATAGCTTAACATTTAGTGAAACATTTTTCCAAGTTATTGTTAGGAAACCAACAAATTTAAATGGACTCCACCTTTTTGGTAAGAAGAGCACTCTAACATTCAGTCAAAATGATGCAACAACTTTGCCAGTGGATTTAAAATGCATGTGCGTCCTGTTAAATTTGCTAAGGAACATTTAATACAAGCTTGGTAGGGGATGTATGCATATATTTGAGCCTGTATCTGTAATTTTGGCATTACGGTAAAGCAAGAAAGTCTCCAATAAAGTGTCAAAAATCTGTTTCTCACATATAAGGTGAATTGAACATAACATTTTGAAAACAAGAGAATCATCAGAAAAGCTAGATCACTGCCAGTCACCACAGTACCATACATGGTTGCACTTAGTAACATTGTGACAGAAATTTCTGACACAGAAATTTCAAAAATTAGAACATAATTTCATTGTTTTACAAGCAACAATGATCCAGCTTGTTGTGATGGACTGTTTGTTTCTAAGTAAGACCCTTAGAAGTGGGCCTGTAAGGTTTTAGATATGATAAAGCGCCAAATAAAATGTATGTCTTGTCAATGTTAGTAAAATAATTAAAGAGTAATTTTATACTACAATATGAGAAATTATCAAGTAGAGAAATATAATATTTACAAAAGAAGGGTGCCTTTATAAAGGCATCATCCGTCCAAGCAGGACTCCACACTTCTTGTACATCTGAACACATACAGTACAGGCCTCTGCTGTGATGTGGATAAATGTCCTTGCACTCAGAAAATATGAGCGAGCCTGGATGGGCCCAGGGGACCAAAAAAAGGAGGGTGGAGGTGTCTGCCGCAGCCAAAAGCATTAAGCCATGATTTACACCCCTGTGGCTTGCTGTCTGTTCTCCCCATAGAGACGTAGTCAGCAATGGGTCACAGGACTTCAAAAAATAACATTTGGTTTTCCTAACCTCTCTAATGCACACAATTTCATGGAACCTTAAAGTCCTGTGTTCAGGGCCAGGAAACCTCTCTTTTACTCACTCTGCCTTCTTTACAAGCACACACACACGCACACACACCCCGCCTCAGTTCCATTTCTCTTGCAGAGAGAATTAGAAATATGAGGGCAGCAGAGAAAAAGTGCGAGTGAAGTACATCCCGCTGCTTTGGGTCATTTGGGACAAGGTACAAGAAAACACTAAAACCCAGAGTAATGAAAGTCTCCTCTTCTCGTATTCAGACATGGTGGTGAATACATGTTAACATGTGCATGCGTGTTTCCGTGTTTTTGGAAAAGCCTCGGTACCTCTCATGTAGTAGCAGTCTCCGGACTCCAGTGGCAGCATCAGGCCAGGTGTGTGGATGTCCCAGGCCACCTTCAGGCCGATCCTCCAACATGACTTCTCAACGCTGCTGCCTTCGCTGCACTCACCTGCCGGTCACACACATCCCACTTCACTGCAGTATTTAAATACAGCGCCTCACTAAAGGAAACCTTTGCACATATGATCCTGCTCCAACTACAAACTTTAATGGGTTTTATTGCAATTTTATATGATAGCCCAGCAAAAAGCAGAACATCACTGTGAAGTGGAAGGAAATTAATATTTTCACATAAAAATCTGAAGTGTGCCAACCATATGGATTCAAAGTCTCTTGGTTAATACTTTGTGGAACCATATTTTATTGCCGTTCCAGTCGTTATGCTGCTGGAAGGTAAACCCCCCCAGTCTCAAGTCTTTTACAGTCTCTAGCATGTTTTTTTTTTTTTTTTTTAGTTTTGCCCTGTACAGTATTTAGCGTAATCAATCCTAATACCCATAATACATAGGCCTGCCTTTTTCTTTTCACTTTTATGTTGAGAATGGATTTGTAGGGAGCATAATGAATAATTGTTGGGTCAACAGATTCTCCCACCTGTGCTGTAACTCTCTATCTCATTCAGATTTATAACAGACATTTCGGATTAATTGGTCGGTTTTCAGTCATGTCATACTCTTTTGGTGAAACAGTATTCTGTGAGATTTTCAAGGCTTGAGATTTATTATCTAAACCTGCTTCAGATTTCTCCACAACTTTATCCATGACTTGTCTTGATGTCTTGCTTGGTCGTGATTTTATTTAGACTGAGTTTAACTCAAGACAACTTTTAAAAGCAATGGCTTGTGCTTGATTTTATTTAATATTAAAAGTGGCTGAATACAAATACACAACTTTTGGATTTTTATTTTTAACAAATATTAGAAACCATGTATCATTTCCCTTCTACTTCACATCTCCTCTGTGCTGGTCAATAGGCCTGTCATAGTAACAAATTTTTCTGGACAATAATTATCCCAGTAATCAATGCAACCAATGATGATACTGTTGTTTTTGTTACCATTTACAGGTAATATAAACAAAACATTATTATAGATAAAGGTATAATAATGCAAATTTTCCCCCTCAAACACCAATAAGATAAAATTTTCTAAAGAATACTTAACACAGAAACTGGAAGATATTTTAAATATCCAATATAAAATATACAAACCAAAAAGAATACATAAAACAGAAATAAAAAAACATATACAACCGAAACCATAAATAAAATGGATTATAAAGTCTCTGTACACTAAACATATTAATTATCAGGATGGAAATGATCAAACTCGTTTTATTCTAATTAACTGCTTATTGTAACAGGCTTACTGGTTAACCACCTGAAATCCTGATGAAATACATTATGTTATTGTGATTGTGAAGAAAAATAATAAGTTTAGTCTGCAGTAGTTTTGAACTACAACTGTTTTTTCTCAAAGGATGCAGTGGAAAACAGTACTACTCCATGAACACGCATCAGCACTGCCATAAAATAACATTAAAAACTATATTGAGAATTAACATGATAAAAGTCTGGACTGTAGCGATTAAATCAATACCACCCAAACAATGGATATAAGATGTAAGGTCTTGTCTCCAGAACGTAAGAATCACTTAACAACCAAGCAAAGATGATACGTGTTTCTGTGGTTATAACTGGCTGTTAGCACAGGATCTTTATGCTATCATTATGCTGTGCAAGAGGAAATAGTTGGATAAAAGCCCCTGATGTTGTTTAGTGAGTGTGCGAGGGTATGTGATATTCCTGTTGCCGAACCCGTTCACTGATACCACCTGCCCCGTTCTTCCCTCACTCCCTCAGTTCTTACACAGCGTCCTAGGAAAACAAGATTTGGCTTGGCCGGCCGACACCCTTCAGCAAAATCAATACTAAAGTCTTTCTGGGCCTCTCTGCCTCGTGGCTGCCTTTTCCTTTGCTCAGCACGGATAAATAGTAACTTAATTTCCAGCCATTGTGCTCTGAGAGCCAGCTAATGACAGCACTCCCAGAAGGCCTTGGGAATGGTGCAAGCCCATCCTCTATGCCGGAAAACACTCAGTCGTGGCAGATTCCTTTGGATCGGAGTGGCCAGGAAAAAAAACACATCTCTGCAGTTCTTCTGGTCAAGGGGAAAAGCAAGGTGAGGCAGCCGAAACAAAGAAGAAAATTTCCCACCCTAATCTCAAAAGGTGTAACAGAAAGAGTGCATCTGCGTTCCTAATGATTACAGCAAACTGCATTGTGTCCTTTTAGGATGAGGCCTCTAAAAGCACAGCCTGGCTCTGGTAAATCTCATCTCAACTGGAACACAGTTGTGTTTCATTCTCATCAGAATATCCCCACTAAAGTTTGGAGCTGTGGGGTCATCCAGAGTTGGAACTTGGAAGGTGTCATGTTTGAAGCCAGTGTTCACAGTGTCAGAGTTGAAATGGTCCTTAACAAATTAGGAAAACAGACCTTTAGAGCAGGTGTTGCTCCATATGAAAGGTCAATGCAGCCCAGCTCAGAAATGTGTCAGGAATCAATCAGAACCGCACCTGTGTGATACTGCAATGCGCATTTGGTGTCTGTGGAGACAAAGAATGCAGCAGCAGGAACATCCCAGCTCTAAAGTTTACAAATACTGTGCCATCAGCTAAAATCGATGCTGTGCAAAAGTACTCATAACCCTTGAACTTTTTTACATTTTAACAAAAAAAAAAACTCATTGTATTACATAGGAATTTTAGGTGATAGGCCAAAGCAAACTAAAGCATAATTATAAAGCATGAAGTGAAAATTAAATGTTTCACTTTTTTTTTTTACAAATAAAACTCTGAAAGTGCGGTACGGATTTTGACTTATCCACTTTTACTCTGATACCTCAAATTAAAATCCAGTGAATCATCCTTCAAATGTAAGGAGCAAATTCAGTCTGAATGTATGTCATTTAAATATCAGTATAGATACATTTGCTCTGTTACCAGATTCTGGGGTTCGTAAAAGAAAATTAGTGAACAAAAAGCATCATAAAGATTAAGAGACACACAGAAGAGGTCAAGGAGAATGTTTTAAAACAACATCCCTTAGGGGAGATTTGAGCATCTCACAGAGAACAATGGATGACTCCACGCTAGTCCCCACTGTGAAACGTGGTGTCAGCAGCATAGTCCTGTGGGATTTACACGACTAACAAGCTAGTCAGAGTTGATGGTTTGACGGATGGGGTTAAAACATCTGGCTGCAAAAGACTTGAGATTAGGCAGGAGTCTCACCATCTCTTAACATCCAGCCTGAGCAACAATCAAGGCACATTCACGTGTTAGAATGACACATGAATATGAAGTCCCTTAGAGAATCTGTGACCTGAAAATTGCTAATGTGACTGAGCTCAGGATATTTTGCAAAGAAAAATGTGCAAACATTTCAATGTATAGGTATGCAAATCAGAAAGAAATATTTCAGAAAAGTTAAATCTGTAAATGCAATAAAAGGTGGTTGTAAAAAGTAATAATCAAATTTATTCTGATGTTTTAAAAGCACAAAAATTACGCAGCTCTTTCTAGGACTTGACAATATCTTCAATAAAATGCGTTTTTAGCTGTGTGGTGTCCAACAGTTTGTTTTGTATCTGTTCTAAAAAGCAAAGTTCTCTGTATCCCCTTATCAAGTCAATCAGCAAACACTATTAGCTCTTGAGAGAATATGCATTCGGTAATTAGGAGACATCGTATTATCCGAATGGTACAGTCTAGGAACACTTATCAAAGCAGGGCTCATTATTCCATATCAGATAATTGCACATCGATCATTTCTTGGGGAAATGATTTAGATGAGATGTAGCGCCTGCGATAAGGCCTGTTTGTTAGACTGCGCCATTGAGTCGATGTTAAGGGCTCAGATTCAAATGTCTGTGATCTCCCAACACACAGGCAGTGATAAGACTGTCAGCGGCGAACTGGTGATGACATTTGATAATGCCCTGACACTATCACAGAGATGGATCTGATGGTTGCCTCACCAGAGGCCATGTCTACAGCTGCTGCAGCGGGGCTGCAGGGCCTTCATACACAAGGTTACCTGCATCTGATCCACCACACAGCAACAGAGATAAGTGACCTAGACGATTGTTAAACTGGAAGATAAATATCATTCTTTATGTTAAGTATTAAAGTAAAATTTATTCAGAAGCTAGATTTAGAATTAAATCTAGCCTTTTACATCCTTTATCAATTTTAGTAGCATTACATGCACTTCAAATACAATACAGATGCATTTCAATAAATTATAATAGTATTATAAATGTGATTTATTTGAGTTATTCAAGTCAATTTTCTAAGAAATTATTACAGTACAACAGACAACAGATCAAAAGTGATATTTTTAATACCCTAATGGCTGTGTAATTGTCTACACAATTATGAGGGAGACTGCTGGCTTGGCATTTATCCAGCAGGTAAGCTATAAAGTCCAATGCTGAAGAAGCAGGCTGTTCACAGAGTGCTTTAGCAAAGCATGTTAATGGAAAGCTTAGTGGAAGGAAAAAGTGTTGTAGAAAAGTGTGCTCTAACAAGAGCTGAAAGTATTAAATTCTTTCCGTTAAGCCACTTCTGGAACTGAGACCACATAAGAAGCATCTTACGGTAGCTAAAAAGAAAAAGAACTACCCTGTTGCTAAGTAACTTTTGTATTTTTTTTCCCAAAGTCAAGGCTTCAATGGTCTAAACTAAAAGCAGAAAGGCACAGAATTCAAGCTGCTTGAGGCCCACTGAGAAGTTCACAGCAGAGCCCGATAGTCTTTCTGCCACAGCACATGGATACAGTAATTTATAGACATATAAAGATCAAACTTTTCTGCACTAAAAGTAATTTTTCATTGATTTTATATTGTTTTGAATTTCATGAGAAACTAAATTTATGCATTTTATTAACCATCAAAGTAATACATCACTCTATGCAATTAATCTACAAATAAATTTCACTTTTTGAATTGAATCCATAGAATAAAATCATTAACAATTACCTTCGATTTTACAGAGATTAATTCCTATATTTTACTTTAAACTTACCTTTGTCGTCATGACAACTATAGTTGTAAACAGCCACTGGTGAATGAGTGATCAGGTTCTCATCGTGGTGCCACCCTACCGCCATTTTCCCCATGCCGTAGTACGGTTCCTCTTTGAGGTGGCTCATTTGTGCGGGGTCCATGTAGTTCAGTAAGGTGACATTGAACTTGACTGGACCGGTGCACACCTGTGGGGGACTAGGCTGAGAACAGCCCAGCCCTCCTGCAAGTTCCTCTTTATCCTGAATGTGGTAATCTGACAGGCTGTGCTTTAGCTGAGCCACAGGCTTCTCCTGAGCCTCTAGTCCCACAGGTTCAGGCTTTGTCCCACTGAAGGCCTCCGTTGTCCAGCCGGGACATTTTCCTTCGCTGTGCTCTGAAACTCCTGCAAAACTACTTTCACTTGGTTTGACTTGGGAGGACTCACCCTCCTCAGTCTCCCACCCTGCTTCTTGTTTTGACCCAGAGCATCCTTCTTCGCTGTGCTTGGACTCAATGTCCCACTCCTCGCTGTGCTTGGACTCGGTGTCCCCCTCCTCGCTCTGTCTGGACTCCGAGTCCCCTCCTTCACTATTCTTGGAGTCGTCACTGTGTTTAGACTCTGTCTCACCCTCTTCAACTAGCTTTGCTTCCCCTTCGGCCTTCATACATTGTGAAAACTGGTCTCCCTCCTTCAGTTGAGACACATCAGAACAGAGGAATGTGTTAAGCTCCCACAATGCTTTGCAAGCGTCCCTCAAATCGGGATCACAGCAGTTTTGTCCTTTGACCTCGGCGTCCTCGCTGTGCCAGGGGATGGCAAAGAGCCGTGTGTCCAGATATCGGTAGGTGTGGCCGGGTTCACCCAGCAGCGCACGCGACACAGCGGTGAACACGTCTCGGTCGCGGACACGGACCAAATCCTTCAGCAGACAGCCCTTCTTTCTGAGGGTGAGCAGAGCCGCCTGGACCCGGCTGTGGAGCTCAGCAGGAAGCGAACACGATTTCCTCAACACCAAGCCAGAGTAGCTGGAATCCCACTGAAAATACAATGAAACAAAGGCCTTACATAATCAATATCTCTATCTGTATGATTATTTATAACTATTTTGTCATAGTTAAAGAAGTAAGACCAACTCACCAGTTGCTGAAAACCTCGATCTGAAGGTCCCAGAAAAGGGATCTTCTTTTCTCCCAACTCCTGCAGTAGCCTACGCCTCTGTGGAAAATAGATCAGTGAAAGAAACTGACAGGTTTGTTTCCCCACATGATGATGGTTCTTAACTTGTTTGGAAGCACAGTACAAATCAGTTTTGCATAAGTAAACTGAAAGAAACAGTAAAACAATTATCCAATACAGATGAGATACCAGAAAACTAAGATGTACAGAATGCTGCACACGTATTGGTGTCATCCCTGGTAAGCTGCGAAATATACAGCAAAAACATATCATACTAAGAAATTTTGGCAGTGAGGGGAAGAAAAATCCAATATTAAGAAATTATTATTATTTTTTTTTAGTTTGTTGTAAGAAAAAATAGAACAAAAACAGTTAATGGCACCCCCGCCAATTCCTACAAAATATGAAAAAAATTAGCATTTTCTTAAATAATGCTTACTATGTCATATTTTCTCAAGATTTGTAATGAGTAATTAATTCCTACGACATGACAAGACACAGAAGGGAAAAACAAGAAAACAGGCCATTCAAGTAAGGCAGATGTGAGTTTATCTTCATAACTCAGCAACACGCTACCATAATCATCATGAAGTTTTTTTTGTACAGCATATTTCAGCAGCAAGTCAGTTCAATGCAATGAACTTGGATGGACTAGATAACTTTAAGAGAAAAGCAGAACATAGTGACGTCTTGGGGTCACCAGGTCACTATGCCAACCATTAAAAGCTATCCAATCACAAACAGAGTAATGTAGGTCAGTAAACACCACCGGTACTTTAACGAGAACTATGTGTTCTGTCAGATGATGCTAAGATTGAGCTTTTGGAACCAACTAATCCATTTGGGTCTGGCGCAAAACAAAGGACGACTATTTGGAAATACTATTATTATTATTACTTCTAAGACCCTAATAAAATGGTGAGAGAGCACCGAATCATGAACTCTTAGGAGAGCTTCTTAAATAAAATGTCTGGTGTCCTCTTTTAGAGAACTGGAGATGGCCTTAGGTCTATCTGCAGAATAATGATGCAACGCATGTGACCACATCAAGACAGAAACGGTTCAACAGGCAAGAAAAAAAAAATAACCTTCTTCCACTGTTATCCCCACATCTGAATACTACAAAACCCTGCAGAGAGTGGAGAAGATGATATTAAAGAACACCCAGGGTTTTGGATGATCTTGAAAAAGTGTGTAAAAAGAAGAATGTACCAAAATCCTTCTCTAACCCTGTGAAATGCTATCAGTAAAGCAAGATTTTATAAAGTTTTGCAACTTGCAATAAAATAAAATGTCTCGTTCGTTTTCCCACTGAACCCTCCTCCCCCCACAAAGATTAAAAGTCTAATGTATTTTAGATTAAGTCCATAAAGACATATTTGTTTTTACACATTTTACCAGTGGGGTTAATAACTGAAAAGGGTTTTTTTCTTTGGTCTATGCCCACCGCCATACCGGACATAAACTTTTGGAGTAAAACGTGTTCAAGGGGGCTACATTCCATTCTGACCCGAAAATCAAATGGCAACCGGCACAAAATACTGCTGACCCAAATAATAATTCTCTGCCTTTCTTCTTCTCTCACAGGAGAAGGAGGAGGATACGTGTGCACAGCAGCGCTGCATCTGTGTGCATATGTAGACAATCATTCTCCACAGGTGCACACACACTCTGTGTGGTGTTCCTGCAGCAGTGAGGTGAAATGTCACCGGCACACCACTGACTTTTTACATCTTTAAAGATGAATGGCGTGCTCTTCAACAACCAAACATTTGTAACAGGTTAGGGGAAAAAAGGCAGTGTGTATATTTTAGCGACATTTACAGCATGCATCCAACATTTTGCCTTCACTAATAATGCCAAAGACCTTATGTGGCACGCTGCAGGGAATACGGGAGACAGCTGCCAAAATATTTCCTGACTTTTAAGAGTGAAATAAAATGTCTTGCTCGTAAACATTACAGTGCGGTTATAAAAAGCTGTGTGTCCCGATTTAAGGGAGAGAGGGATCAGAACCAGGGCAAACAGGGAAGGATTGAACATTAAAGACAGAAGAGGGTGAAAAAGAAAAGATCCCAATAATGGAGGCCAAGGAAACGGAAGGGCATCTGGTTTAAGGCGGCTGGACGAATTTACCTTCAGGGCTGAATCCTCACCTTAGGCTAAACAACACAACACCTGCTGGAAGTTTTCTTAAAGGATGCATGAGAGCATACAGGCCTTCCAACTTATTCTGGAACAAACAAAAACAGACCTGCAGACAGTTGGAACCTAAAAAAACAAAACAACATGCACTATTCATGACCAGGCTGCATTCAAAGGCTTTTGGAAGAAATTGACAGCCTGACACGCATTCATTGGTGTCAAAGTATAACCCATGACAGATGCTGAAGATATCAAGGTGAAACTCTGGTCTACTCTTGTATATGTGTGTGTTTGTCTACGATTACAGCCATGTGTTTGGTCAAATCCATATTTTCCCATTCGCATACTTTTTAATGTATTTATAAGTTATATACTTCTAGTCGGCTTCATCTTTTGTCGAGCAAAGAGACTCCTATAGACACAGACACACATTCATGAGTTCTCTGAATAATGCACTGGTGGGGTTGCGAGTGTGATGCCTCAGCCTGAAACGCGCACAACCAAAGCTGTCACAAACATGTCAAATACATCGGCCTGCTACGAAATTCCACAGAAAAAAGCCAAAGACAGGAAGTTACCGGAGCCCTCTGAGGCAGATGGACTCTCACAGCATTAGAGAGCTGCTGTGTCTGTCTTCCTGTCTGCATGTCTGCTACTGATTCCAAAAGGGGGGGAAAAAGAAGTCACAAGGTGCGAAAAAAGGTCTGAGTTTCAACTCAGATCCAAGAAACAAGATTACCGATTTCTATAATACTGTAACGCGGGTGCTTCATGGGAGCAGTGCAAACCGTCTGTGCTAAGTGATATATCTGATGCTTTTTTTTTTTAATCTCTCCCTTCCTTGATAGGATTATTCCCTCAGCCGGACTGTTTATCACAGAAAAACATATTAGGTAGAATAGAACTCAATTGGTTTGCTTTGATCTTGGCCTATAAAAGATATCATACTGTGTACCATATATTTAATAATTTCATTTATTTCACATCTGTGACACCCCAGTGGACACTTTCTTCAAAGTGATCCTCACAAAGTAGATTAATGTCCGGCGCTTAGCATCAATAGCTCGGAATAGCCAGATAACTCCACAGCTGCAGGGATAAAAACACCTTCAGTGTGACTTTTGTCTGCCTCGGAAAGGGTACTGGGATAAGAAAAACTGTGTTTGGTACAAATACTGACAGAGGACACCCACTTCCTGGTGGACTTACCATGACTTGGCTAATGCCTTGTGAAGCATGGATAAAGCAATAGTATTTTACCCTTTCCTACTTCTCAGTGGCCTGCCTCTTTAATTTCTGTGTTTGGCAACAGGTTGCAAATTGGGCTAGTAAAGAATCAAACTAATTATATTTGCCTTAATAATTTTTGTATGGTAAACACGACCATTTTAATGTCTACTTTGATGATCTGCTGTTAATTCTGTGTTGGTCAAATTTACTGGCACTCTTGCACTTTTTTCACCATCTTCCCAAGTGTCTTCTTTCTGTCCCCCATTTACAGGTATGACATCTTTAGAGATGGCTTTGCAACGGCCCGCTGTGTTTAAACTGCAAGTTACTGGTATTTGTCAGACACCAGTTTCAGAAGTGCTCACTTAGTTCAAAAGTAATGGTGGATCATCGAGTTTGACTAGTTGGCTGTAAAATGTCAAATTCAGAAAGACAGGCTGCCTGTGAGCATCAAAGCAGCTTCCTCCTCGCTCTATTTGGCAACAGGTCGAAGAATGTAGGACCCTCATGTGAAGCAACACGGAGCGCAGATGAGCAGGGTGTGCCTCGTCTGTCAGATGTTTTGTGTTTGTATGCGTGATAGACACAACGTCTATAGAAGACTTGTATTAAACTTTAAAATAACAAAAACCTGAAGAAAACATGCACGCAAAAAAACAGAATGCAGTTCGATCAAATGCCAAATGCTCTTCAGGTAATGGAAGTCATTTCATCTCCACAAAGATCTGCCGTCTCAATTCGTCTGCAAACTGAAAAAAGCCTCGACCTTTTTCACATTTTGTCCATTCAATTAAATGTATTTTAGGGGAGGCGCTGTAAAACATGTGGGGTTCATTGTGAACCCCATTATAGGTGTAGGCATAGTTTACATCTGCAGGGAATGTTTTATACAAGTCATCCCATTCAAACAACACAAATATTTATACCTTTTTATGAACATAAAAATATGAAGGGGGTAAAGTGAATTTCCATTTAGCTCTCTATACATCAATGAACAAATCCAGTAATACTAACTGCCTTCTTAAGTCACTTAATTAGTAAATAGAAATAACCTGTATGTAATGCATACAGAATAAATACAACACAAGCAAACAAAGTGCTTCAGGAGTAGCACTAGTCAATAGATTGTTTGCAAACAAAAAGAGAATGCCACAACAGCAAATCTACCAAGATATCACTGTACACCTAAACTGACATACTGTATTAGGCAAAGTGCGGATTAATCAGAGAAGAAGCCAAGAGGCCCATTGTGACTCTGGAGGAGCTACCACTCAGGTGGGAGAATATTTTAACAGAACTAGTAATGGTGCAGTCGATTGTGGTGGAGTCTGACCTAAACGTGCAGTCATAGATATAATCAAATGACTTTTATCAAGACATATTCTTGTAGAAAATTGACCCAATCAAAATAGTCTTTGACAGGACTTAAAAACAAACACCTACAGATAGTCTCCATCCAATCTGACTGAGGTAGTTTGTAAAAATATTATGTTGACATTTCTAAATAGATATACAAAGCTGGTAGAGACATAGTCCAAAATATCTGCAGCTATAATTGCAACGAAAGGTGATTCTACAAAGTATTCTGAAAGGAAGGCTGAATGTAAATGCAAAGAACACTGCTAGAAAAATAATACACAATTTTCAACCCAACTAACATTTAGACAATATTTTTTGTAGTTTAAATACGTTATAAAGTGTTTAAGCAGTACAAAAACATTTCCAAGTCCTGACCAAACGTTTAAAATGTATTCTTTTAATGTGTGCCATTAAAACCAACCAGGAAGGACTAACAGAATGAAAATGGCGACCCAGTTTGATGGCTAACAGGGCAGACTGGTAAATGGATAACTGGAATGTGTGGGAGCTGACCTCAGCATGGGGGTGTTGGTAATGTGTAACCCCTTGACTTTATACCTCTGTTCACAGAGCAGAAACTGAATTTAAATTGGAACTGTGACAGCCAAAGGTCAGTCAGCAGGATGTTGCTGGAAATGTCTTTAAAAAGTTTGTTTTCAGCAACTTCCTTGTTAAAATGTAAATTTTGGGAGACAATGTGTTTTGTCTTGCAATACATTTACAGATTCTATTCAGCGTGTAGGCCTAGTTTACATCTGCAAGGAAATGTTTTATGCAAGTCACCCCATTCAAACTTGCACAAGCAAAATATGTCAAATGTTATGCACAGCTTATCATTCAACTTTTCTCAGAAACACAACAGGTAATGTATATAAGACTTCGGGTTATGCTGAACTCATGAGATTCAGTGACCGTTTTGTATATCTGATGCCAATTTCTGATTAGCAACAAGCAAGGGAAAAAGATTAATATCCCAAGAAATAAGAGTAGGTCTGCCATTAAGCACTGCATACTTTTTCAAATCAGACATCATTCTGTATATATTGACAGACATGTTCAGCATGTGTTCAGAGGAGGGTGCCCAGGTGGCCCGAGTGATCGAGTGATGACAAATGGTAGACAGGCGGGCTCCAGTCTGCTAATTGTTGTTGGAGGCTGAACGCTGCGTCGTTGATTTCGCCTCGCGACAGGGCGGCAGGAGACGTGATCATTAATATCAGACCACTTCCATCCATCTACCGGAACAAGAGGCCGGTAGTTTAAAAAGACGACGCTGGGCAGACCTTTCACGTCCTGTTTATAACACTGATCTGAACACATTACCAGAGTGGTGGGGGGGCCACTGCCGGCCATTAATTAGGTGTGCACACATGTCCACACAATGTGACCACACTTCACATCCGTCTATCAGTCACACCTGCAGGACAACGTATTCTACCACACACAAGTAGAAATATGGACGCCTTACAAGCATATGGGTCATACATCAAAATGTGAAGGGAACTTCTATTGAAACACCTGCAAAAAGCTGCACCAGACAATTCTGATCCACAAGGCCCCTCCTCTGTTATTCTTGAGATGGTAAATTAAGAAATGGAAAAGTGTAAACAAAAAATTATATGTCATATCATTTATTTTGAGGAAATAAAAATTATTTATTTGACAAAACAAAACAGTTGAACTAAACACTGTTTAATTTTTACAACTAAAACAGAAATAAATTATATAATTTAATGTATTTTTAGAGATAAATAACATTAATTTAAGCACATTTTAAACCAGCTGGGTTTCATATTGCTGGTTCACTTCTTATTTTGATTTGCAGATTATTTTTTGTCTCAGTCATGCCCAATGAATATATAATATATTATATGCAATACAAATGTGTTTAATCTAATTTGTATTGTTTTTTATACAGAAAATCAAGTTTCCAGGTATACTTAACTGGAAATTTTTCCAAATGACTATTGTAGAAAAGCTGAAATACTGTTTATACTAAGTATCTACCGTGTCTGCTCTGTGTGTGCTACCACACGTCTTGTCCTATTCATCTTTATGTTTGCTTTCCATTTTTTTACTTGGGCTACTACTAATTCTGACAGCTGGAGAGAGCGTGGTGAGAAGGAAGGAAGCGTCAGGCCTCATCTGTCTTTCTGGACTTTCCATTGTTTTCGATGCACCTGCCAGACTTACAGAAAGACCCAGGTTTCCAGATCAATCATTCAAAAGTATTTACAAATGCACAAAGCCAGACTCAGACAGGTTGGCACATGGCCACTCGCTTTAAGTGCTTTTCAATGTGTCTGCGGTGTCAACATCTATTTCACACTTATCTACACCTCAAAGGGGGGAAAAAGATGCTTCTCTGACCTTTAGCAAGTGTCAAATCTGGAGAGAAGAATAGAAGGAAAGAAGAGGAAGAAAATAAAGGGATTTAAAAGATCTGTTGATGTACGGCATACCCAACTTTTTTTTATTTATCCGGGAAAGATTGACTGAGCATGTACTTTATCAGAAACATACGCACTCCCTCAAAGTATTTCACACGAAGAAAGCTGCACTACATCTAAAGAGTTCCTGTGAACAATAAAACAACCCTTATCCTTCCATATGACTCATGCTGGGAGAAAACATTTTTTTGAAGGGCTTATTTAGTTTTCTAGCCTCTCCAGGATTCAACCCAGTAGCACTCCTCCTCAAAGAGACAAAATGTGAATGAACCGTTTGGCTAGGATTGCTAATACCCATTTTGCCCTAATTGTTAGTTTGCGGTGAGGACATAATGTTTCCATTAAGATTATGTCGATCGAGAAAAGCTTTTTAGTTTTCACCTTCAAATTACAACTTGCTTGAGGTCAGCTGTTTTCCACCTGGAAAGGCCCGTTTTAATGCAGATACAGTCCCTTGATATTCCGGCTGGGTCCAGTTCAGTGAGGGTGAGGAGTGAGAGAATGGAGGGAGGAAAGAGAGGAGAGGCAGAAGAGCGTTTGATTGAAAGACTGTGATTAGCAGTTTTCAGCGGAGCACCAGGGCCACTGAGTTGTTCTAACAAGGTTGTCGCGTCTCGAGGTGCAGTCAAGGAGAAGTCAGTGCTTTAGAGAGCTCCCTTGATTTCTCCATTTCCCCCTCCCTCTTTCACTCTCGCCATCCAGCCACACTTTCCCTGCCCCTCCAAAAAAAAATCAATATGGCTGTGCAAAGTGCAGCCTGGCCCATGGGGAGGGTGAGCTAACTGTAGGGGCTGGATGCTGGGCTTACAACGAGGACAAGAAGCGTCCTCAAGGCCAGTCCCACAGGCAGTGTCAAGGACAGACCAGAGGTCCACAGGACCAAGGCCACCAGACTACCCTTCCTCTCTGCGTCTTGCCTACTTTTAAACTCAGTGTTTCTCTGTTACCTTTGCTAGGCATGGCTCAGCGAGGCAGAAGTGATCAATAACCAGGTGGAGCGTTTAAAATCCTCAGCTCGAGAGGCTGGCGCTACACTCCTCAGAGTCCATCAGACCTGCACATCACTCAGGGTGGTGACTGGGTGTGCAGCAGTCAGACTTGGTCATTGTAAGGTTTGTGATTTGTGACAGTAAACAATTCAATAGCACTTAGCGATACACAGTGTCTGAGGGGTGTAAGGCCAGACTCTTCACACTCACTGCCATTGTCTCAACATGTCACAGATCACTGGGATTCAGGCAGGTCAAGCAGCTATATAGGCTGAAACATCTCAGTATTGTATCTTACTCCAAGGAAGCTCTGAAGGTGTTACTACAGCTGCACGCTGCCGGTAACAGAACAGAAACGTCTGAAAACATGTGCTATCATTGTCAACAGCAGTGCTTCTCATTTCCATACAGTAGGCTTGACGACGAAGGAGCTTGTACATAATGTGGATGAAATGCGCAAGGAGGATTTCAGTCCTGCCGCATGTCTCCATGAATGAGTGACTGATCACAGTAAAAGTGGCTTGTGCCTCTAATCCGGTACCACTGTTAGACAGAGCAAAGACCCGGCTCTGCGTACCGCCGCATGCGCTGATCAAACCCATCTTGTGACAAGCAACCATTTCAGATGACGGTGATTTCTCAGCTCTGTGTCCTTTCTGCTCCGTATTAGATCATCTTCTGACACTACCGAGTCTGGCATTTCAGCTGGGATAAAGAATGATGCTCAATCCAACCCGAAATGGTTGGGAGTCAAGGGCAAACAAGGGGCTAAGACATGGGAGCTATGCATAATTGGCTAGCAGCTGTGACCATTATCATGTCGTTTATTATCACTTTATCCTAACCTTTAGATTTGTTACAGTGCGTTGTTTGATGAAACAATTTAAAGATAAAAATGTGTCATTTTAGAACGAAACAATATCAGTGAAGCTCACAAATACCAAAGAAATCCGACAATCTGTTTCAGTTTTCCAAGAACAGGCCTACATATACCATTAACTTTTTGAAAATTTACTGCCATGTTTTTTCCAAAACAAGTTGGATCATCTCTTGAATTATCTGTTGCCCTATTTATGGAATCACATTTTTGCATAGGGTCTTATTACAAAGCAAGTGCAATGGTCCAAGTTTTAATCCTCAACCACTAGAAAAACATATGGCTCAAAACAGATGTGGACTGCACATCTAGGACAGGTCTAATCCCATCTCGTGTAGTCTTTGACCCAGATAAACTGGCATTATGATGCGACCTCAGATTAATATCAAATTAAGGGTTGAATATCATATGTGTCTGTTTACGCAACACCCAGACTATCTTCTTGGAATCCAGCAGTAGATAAGTTTATTGTAATGGCATTAGTAAAATCCAGAACTGTAGCAGATGGTACTTGTCTTGCTTGAAGAGCTGCCTCTTCTCCATATTTATTTTTCTTTCACTCATTCTGTACAAAGGCAAATATTCTACTAGGAACTGAACACCTTAATCCTTTTCACACTTCACAGTAGCCAGAATGGTGACTGATTAACATTCTGGAGGTCTAGAACCCAGTCATTTGAAAATGTAATTGCAGATGTCACACTGCATGCATGCATTTAGTTTGGGAGTTAATATTAAAGCTCAGAAACATGTCACAAGTCAGGAGGGACGTGGGCAAGCTGGGCCAGAGCCAAGTCGCTAAAGCTCACGTTTGCACTGTGTGAAGGAGTTGCAAGCTGTTGCTACTACTCGCTGGGCACTATAGTTACTGTTCACTTCTGCTAATTATTACAGCCAATCCGAGGGGTTAACGGGGCGGAGCCTGGCCAGACCATGTTACGCGGCATTTAACAGCTGGCTGGAATGGAGGTGAATGCATTACACGCTGCCCCTCATCCAATAAAAATAAAACATCCTGACATCTAAGGTGTACTTAGCATAGAGGAGAGGGAGGAAGTGAAGATGGCAACAAAGAGGCAAAAAGAAGAGGAAGTTGAAATGAAAAGGGGGGTGTTTGGAGGGGGGCACACCTGATAAAGTGATGTCCAAGTGCCACCTAGTGACAACTCTTTGGCTTTTCTGATCTATCAGGCAGAACAGAGTAAAGGGTGAGGCAAAAGGATTCAGTATTACAAATGCATGTAAATAAATTATCAATTGTATTAAATTTGTAGTATAAATTTGACCCAATAAAAAAAAGCCATAGTAACACTTAACGGCAAAAAGTGCTGTATAAATGCAGACTAATATAAAGGTTGACCATAAGTTGCACAAGCAACAGGTACCGTTTCAGTATTGTGAAGCAAAGGCCTTTTAAGTTTGTTAGAGGTTCACAAGGCGCAGACTGTATCTGAACTCAGTGCTTGAAAATCCTTCATATACATACAGGAAATGAGCTTCAACTCCTGAACTGCAGATGAACTAAAAAGAAAATCAATTTGTCTACTGATAAGTGGTCCAAAGTTCTCTTTCAGATGAAAGTAAGTTTTTGCATCTCATTCGGAAATCAAGGTAACAGAGTCTGAGGGAAGATCGGAGAGGCAACAAAATCCAAGATTTTTGTGTTCAGCAAAAAGTTTTCACAGTCTTTTTTTTTTTTCCGGTGGGGGTGGGGGTGGGGGGGGGGGGGTTGTTCCGAGCCATGCCTGCTGATGTTGCTCCACTGTGTTTAAAGTCAATATAGCGATCTACATACTGACAAGCTTTGTGGATATATGCTGAATTCATTCTTTCACCAGGACTTGTCTGTCGCCCATTCTGACAAAGATATGGCAACCTGGTTTAATTACCATGATATTACTGTGGTTGAATGGCCCGAAAACTGCTATGAAGAAAGACACTAGACTGAACATTGCAGATTAACTGAAGGCCCAAAGGGTTCCTTAGACTCTCAGCAGTACCACACTACCTCCGTACAATGACACACTGAAAAGCTGAGAGCTAACATAAGGTATTAAGTGCATTTACTGTACAGTACATGGAAATTTGTTTAGTAGGTTGACACTGGTTTTAAAATTCCTGCTTTCACTGATGTTATGTATTACTCTACATTTTGAAAACCTACATTTGTTTTTTAAAGCTATATGGTGTGATCATCAAATATATCATTGCTTTTTGAAAAAACATTTTTCAGTAATTTGTCATTTACTGAGATGCCTATATACAAGTAAACTATCCACTCCAAAGAAAAGCATATGTCATTCAAGTCTCAATTAAACAGTCAACATAATGTATAGATTTATTTATAATTAAAATGGTTATCGCTTAATTATATCCAATCCAAAGAGTCAATCAAGCAAGCAATCAGTCACCTATGTTGAGGTGACCATGTTGTCTGAGCAGTGCAGTTGTCTAAGTGAGCCGGTAACACTGCAATGGTAGGCCAGCGGCCCCAAGCTCCTAGGTCCCCTTCCCTCATTAGCCCAGGTATAAATCACACTCTGCTGGTACCCAGAGGTGAGAGGGATGGGAGTGGAGGTGAGCTTGAAATAATGCTTATGTCACGGCAGGTCAGCCCTCCATTATGGCCGTTTCAAAAACTATTAATCTTGCTTGTAGTCAGTGGCCTAGAAATAATTACTTCATCTAACCCATGTAATACAGCATGACCAGCAGTCGAGCTTGGTCAATTTGAGGCTGGGGAGGCAGAGTGGAGGCTGAGATAGGGGGTAGAGTCACAAATTATCAGGGTCCTGTCTTCTGCTGCCGGGTGACTGATGTCCTGCTCGCTTCTGCTGTGGCCTTTTACATTCTTAACACTGATTTAGATAGATACATGCACGTTCTGAAAGGCAGATCATGTACGAGCACAAACGCAGTGTGTATGCGCATTAATGCATGACTGAATATACACAGACTGAACCAGGAACATGAAATTTGTATAATTTAAACACCGAGATCTTTACAAGATTGCATTCAACTTTGAAAAAAGTCATTTTCAATTTTCTCTTTAAAAGGTCCAAGTAAATTTGTCACCATATGTTATAGTTTTAATACTAGGTCAAATTCAAACCGAAACATCACAAAGTCTGAAAACAATTAGATCATTTTGGCTCAATACACAAGTAACTGTGAAGTAAAGCCATCACATTACACTTCAGGATTTCCTGGTACCACAACTTCCGGTGCAATCACCTGCCAGGATGGCAGAGGACTAATCCACCCCCACATCTCCAACATCCCAAAAGACATAGACACAATGAAGACGATCGTCGGAGAAACCCACGCTGACAGCAAACAGACGAACTTGTGAAAACTCAGCCTCCGTAAACGTCACAGGAAGTATGTATAGAGTGACATAAATAAATGCAGCCCTATAGTGCCTGTCACAGCTGGTGTTGCAGGTGCAAATTTAATTAGTCAAGGTGAAGTCTCCCTTGTTGTCTGGAAAAAGATGGAGGGGGTGTCCTCGCCATGCACAACTGTAAACATGCGCTATATCCTAATCAGGTGTCACCGTAACGTTTGATCAGCCGGCGAAAACTTGTCACGAATCCCCAGCAGAGAGTGGGCCGACGGGTAGAACAAAGAAAAAGAGCTGTCATAAAAGAGCGGGGTGGCAGCGGTGATGGCAGTGGCGGTGGATGAAGAGACTTTGCCCATTAGCAGTCTGTCGGCTGTCTCTCTCCTACTCCCCTTAACGTCTCTCCGCCTCTGGTTTCCCTTCGTTCTCCATGTAGCTACCATCAGCATACACCTTCCTTATAGTGTCCCGCTGCAGCTCTGTGCCTGAGAACCTAAACCGCAGCTGTCACACAGATACTTCACAAACGCCAACTAAAGCTTGCAAAGGCAAAACCCCAAAGTAGCACGCTACTATTGTTTACCTTCCGAACAACCATGAGTGTACAGAGATACAAGCTGAGCTCGTTTTGTTTTCATCAAGCACCATTCCAGGTGAATGGGTCCCCCTGAAAAGCCTGGGGAAGTAGAGGCGTGCATGCTGTGCTCCATCCGCCCAATGCCTTCAGGCTGCACTGAGGCGGTGGAGGAACACATTTTATACTGTTTACCTTTCAGTTTGGATGATATTGAATGCATTAGCTGATTGAACCCTATGAGAAACACAGGCGAGTGACAAAGCCCAATCGTCTTTGCGACTAGCGTGGTAACTGAGATTACAGTCTAACAAAGAGCAGACAGGAGGAAAAAATATTTAAAACCCAAATAGTGATACATAAATTAATTAAAGGACAAAAAAACAAGTGGAGAATTAAAGTTAGAACATCTGTCAGCGACTTAGCTTCCCAACGTAATACCAGTGTTAGAACATTTATACCCTTGAAGTTAATGATCCCCTCTTTAATTGACAGTCAAGAAAAGCTGGCTGCGGCAGCATCCTGCCAAGACACCGATAAGGCCCCCCCTACCCTCCTCCCAAAAGTAAAATAAAAAAATAAAACAGTTTAAAGAACCTTGGCACTAATCCCCATTGTCATCCCAGTGCAGCAGAAGGACTTACAAACACAGATAACTCTGCTCAAGCTGTCTATTTCTTAGGAGTTACGGGGACAGGCGAGTCGGCGCACGCCTCAAATCAGTCACTCAGATTACCCCAATCCCTCTGCGCTGTCAGTCAGCTGAGACACTAGCCTGTCATCGCATTTACATGAGTCCATCTCATAAGTGACAATGCCCCGTGTATATGACAATAGCTGCGACGAAGGGGTCCACTCGCTCGCCGATAGCACCTCAACAGTGTGGCAGACAGGCTGTTGTTGGATTAAGCTCACAGCATGCCTGGCACTCCTGTCTTCACTGACACTCAAACAACAAGTTAAGGGGTCTTAACCATTTGGGGGTTTTTTGGTTTTGTTTTTTTTCTCCTATGGTGGCAAGAATGTAGGAGAAGTATGTCACATGAAAGACGCATACAAACCTGCAATGGCAAACACAAATGCAGATCACACACACTGGGGGAAAAAAAACTTCAAAAAGCTTGGAAGTTTAGAATAGGTATAAGAAAGCCAGAAGCTTAGGGTGTATTTCTCTATAACTGGCCTCGAGAATGACTTTAATCCACACGATGAAGCACAAGAACTACAACGGAAATCAACACATTAACTTTTCATAACAGAAAACAATGAAAAATATTTTGCTTCAATAAACACAGTTAAGATGGGGTGTATACAGACCAGTTATTAAGTTCCCCCTGTCAGCTGTAAATCTGATCCATTTCTTGTCAAAACTGCCTGAACTCTTAAAACTAATAGGAAATATTCAACAAGGTTTCCGAAACATTCCTCAAAGATATTGACTACAGATAAAATTGTAGTATAAAACAAACATCCTTTCATCAGTTCACTGTTCATGCCCGCTTAATCTTGATGGGTTATGTATGGAGGGATGAAGCCCATCTCCAGTGAAACCCCAAGTTATGATCTACTGTCTGAATGACGTTCATTTGATTAGGTATCTTTTTTAGATTTCTTTTTTTTCTTTTGTGCATTCAAGGATGTTTTTTAGATTTTGGTTGTAACAAGTGTTAATTGCCTCTGACTAGCTATTTTCTCCCTTTTCGGTGAGAATCCAAGAGATTGTTATTTTTGAAAATCCAAGTAGATCAGCAGTTTTTAAAATATTCCAACCAGCCCGTCTGGTACTAGCAATCATGCCATGTTCAGTCACTTGCCATGCCAAGTTTCTTCCCCATTTTCATGCTTTGTTTGAACTTCATCAAGTCATCGTCTACAGTTCTCTAAACGCATTGAGCTGCTACCAGGTGATTGGCTCCAGTTAGTGTTAAGCAGCAGCTGAACAGGTGTGTCATATAAAGAAGGTGGTAAGTGTGCATCCACGGTAAAAGTCAAACTTTGGTGTCACTTTTTCCAGCAGATATTTGCACTTTTAAATGACTACGTGGTACATCGGGGCACCTGAGAGCTCACAAACTCCTGACTAGTTTTTATGCTTCTGTGGCTCACTCCACTTCAAACAGTCTTGAAACAAATGACAGTGGATGCCCTCTACACAGCAAGGCCAGGGCAAGCATGACACAAGGGTTGACAAGTGAACCCTCAAACTCCATAACCCTTACTCCGCTATGGCATTCATACACACACACGCAATGAAACACACACACACACAACCAAGCAGTCCAAAAACAGACCTGACATGACCGCTCCGCAGCCCTGCCTAACCCCTGCTTGTGTTTTTTCTCTCTTCATCTCACAGGAGACAGCCCTCAATTCAGGATCTTTTTAGCCAGGCAAGTGGATGTGACCTGCTGCCCCCCAGACAGGCTCATCTGAATAAACAGTGCTGAAGAAACAGGCAGAGGAGGGAAAATCTGCCTACATTATGATAGGAAGAGAGGGGATGGGAATCAGCCAAGGGGCTCCTTTCTTTATGCACGTTTGATCAAGTGCTTGACAGCGCCTGTGGATGGAATTACGGACTACTGAACAAAAAGTGAGGGTGTAAAGGCGGGTGGAAATGAGAGTGTGTTTGTGCAGCTTGGTCTGGACAGCTGAATTTTCCGAGGCCTGACAGCATTAGGCTTGTGACAAGCCTGCCGTACCTCCTCACCAACATATACAAAATGCGAGCTGCCTCCCAGTCCATCACTTAGGACGGCAAAGGGAAGCGTCGGGATAAGAGGTCAGACATGGAGAAAAATGGCAGGGAAGAAGAAGGCACAGAAGACGACGAGCAAGAGGAAGAAGGGAGAGCTGGTCAGGGGTTAAGTGTAGAGAAGACAGCGATGAAAGGCAACTGTCATGCACCAGTGCTCGCCCAGAAGCACCTGTCTCGAGGAGAACATGCAAAGTGTGCCGGTCCCGTCCTGACAATACCCCCACTTTTTCTACACACTCTCGCGCATACAAGCTCTCAGGAAAGGGCTGATGCTCCACCACTGGAAAGGCATCACCTGTCTGACAGCATGCCAGTCAAACTGTCGTTGGCTCTTTCGCATATGCAAGAAAAAGTTAGACTGATGAAGAAAAAAACACACGGGGGGCTCCGAGAAGAAATCACTGAGACATGAACAGACCACCTGAAGTGAGCAGACACCTCTCAAAGACTTGCTTCAGAGTAGATTCTGAAATTAGCAATACACAAAGGTCCAAAAAAATCCAGAAAAAATAAACAATACAGGAAGTTTCTTGGAAGTTTTTTTTTTTTTCCACTCTAATAATTACTTTCAAAATTAGAAAGTAGTTAACATTTTATATGTGAAAGTCTGTAAACAGAAGGCAGACAAAAAGTGCTATGAGCAACTACTCACCCTTAAACATTTTTGCATTTTGTCAGATTACAGGCACAAATTTCAATACATTTTACAAGAATTGTAAGTGTAGACCAAGATAAAATAGTGAATAGTGGAAAAGGATGGATGGTTTAATGGTATTGATCTGTGAAGTAGTTAGGTCCTAATCTGCATTGGCTGTCCCTTGACCTTCATGATGCTTCTAGGTAACTAATGTTCTCTAAAAAAAAACTTGGGAGGCCTTCACAGAGTAGATGCTGTTCCTTTACAGAGACTAAAACACACAGAGATGAACATGATTTACTGTTTTTTTGATGCAAATGGTTACACTGGACTTAATTTAGGGGTATCTGAGAAAACTGTGCTGAACATACATAAATGCCCACTTTCCCTGTCAAGTGTTTCACTTTCTACATGAAAGCATTTCGAAAACCATCCCCCATTTCACCGTTATACACAACATTCATTTGATTTATCACATAAATCCTCAATAAAATACAATTAAGTCGTTTTGTAATCTGGTACAATATAAAAAAGGTTTCAGTGATATGAATATATTTGCAAAGCACTGTGAGAGCAATGCCAAACCCTGTCTTTTGGCTAACAGAGACGTGTGGCAGAAATTTGAACTCACTTTCACAGCTCACATTTATGGAAAAAAAACTTATGATGTACAAATTAACAGGTTGTATTTACAGCACCTTGTGAACCTGCCCCCTACAGGTTTTGTGAATGAAGGCTTGCAAACTCTCCATTGAAACCAGATGATAACAGCAGGCATTCTTACTTTATTAGAAAGGTGAGTCATTACAAAGGGAAATACACTTCACAAATAAACAGCAATGAGAGCTCTTCCAGAGGAATCCTTTCATGAGCAAAACTGGCATATTGCTGAATGGAGAAAAAACTTCCTTGAATCATAGCTTTGAGTGGCTAATAGACCCCTCAGAGAATTTAGCCTCTGTGTGTGAGGTGAGCAGGTCATTTCCATGTTTATTCAGTACTTGTCCAATAAGCAACCACAATGTATTGATTGAACTGATTATTATATGTCTCTCTAGTGAAAGGACACATGCATGACAAATGAACCCTACTTGAACAGGTCACATTGGAAGTCACCTCATGGAACTGAACAGCTGAACTGGACAGTCGGTTTGCATGATAAATACTCCTGCCTTGTTTGCAAATACGTTGCCATCTGTGGGTAATGTCTCAGTGCTTGTTAGGAGCAGTCAGACACATAAGCCTTTAGAGGCGATTTGAACTAGCCATGTTAAAGCTTCTACAACCTTGTAAAACAACTACCTGGCAATACTAACAAATACAATTGCAAAGGGTTTGGTGAAGATATTTCCCCACTCATAGCCAAATGTTAGCAATTGAGTAAAATTGAAAACTTCAACAGACTCTACGCAATTGTTTCTCAACAGTCGAGGGTCCAGAAACTGTACAAAGCAAAGCATAGAATACGGGGCTGTTTTTTCCAGGTTAATCAATTCTAAGATGTCACAGCAAAAAAAGACCAGTTGTTGCATTATGATTAACCACATTTTATTGGTTACATGCACCTTTAGTTGGAAAAAAGCAGCCTGGTCTGGTTGAGGGATAGGCTAGCACCAGGCTGACTCATAGTAAGAAAAAAGATCTGCATTATTCTGAGATTTTACTAGAGATGCAGCAAAAAGTCATGACTAATTAAGATTTCTTCCCTAAGACTATGACACATAAGAGAGGACAACAAACTACAGATTCCTTGATATATCTTGGAGTTTTGAAATTGAGGATTTAAAAGATTATCCTAATTTATGCACCATAGTATCTGTAAACTAAAATTTACTTTAACTAAATTTAGTTAGGTTGGTAAAAGTTTTGCTAGGTAAACACCTAAAGCTTGTTGTTGTGTTCCCTTAAACACCTTAAACACCATTTCTACAATATAGCAAGGTACATAATTCTGTTCAGTGAAACCCAAGTCTTTAGAAAATGGTGGTGCTAAAGTGTTTAGGATAACAACTTGTGGGACAAAATCCACAGTAGGAAACAATACATTTTGAGGTACGTGATGCCCACAAACTCAGCTATCCACCTGGATGGATGCAAAAAACTTGCTTAAAGTCTTCAGCAAAAAAAGGAAGCTAAACTGAACAAGTTCAAGGGCCAGAGGCATGAAGGGTCTATTACAGGAGGAAATTGCAAAGAATAAAAGGAAACAGGAAGTGTAACAGCTAAGCCAATAATTAGCCAAACATCTGGCAGATATAAATTTAAAACGATTTTACTTTAACCAAGAGGTTTGTGTAAATAGATGGGCAACTCTCAAAAAAAAAAACAAAAAAAAACATTACTATCAGTTTTGAAACTGACATGTCATTATAAACATTTTTATAATTATTAATTTATTAATGTATTATTACTTATTAATTTTGGTATCATAGCAACAACGTCCACATCAAAGTGGGTAACCCAATTCTGCATGTTTATATTTTGTAATGACCTCAAAGTCATTGAGGTTCACAGGTCTCCCTACTATCACCCTTTAGCCCCACCCACAGATTCTACAACAGATTCAAGTTGGAACGTTGGTTGAGTCATTCCAAAACCTTAACTCTATACAGTGGAGGCTGATTACTAGGATAAAGACCAGATAAGAATAATTACTGAGTGAAAAGAGCTGAAAACAGAGGTATCTAGGAAATGTAACAGTACTAAATGGCTCTCTGGAAATTAACCCAGAGAACCAGAAAACCAAATACAAACCCTAAAGATGACCAAGAACCTCAGAAAAATGGTAACAAGAAGTGAGAGGAGCACTGTGCACAAAAGGAAACAGACTAGCAAAGTAAAACGAGTTTAAGAACTACAAAGAAAAACGGCAACCAAACAACTCAACACAAGTCTTGTGTTTTTCTGTTCCTAATAAAAAATAACACGCTAAAAATGCGTGTTGCATTTTAAATTTAGAATATGAAATGTTTATGTTGTAAAACATAACAATCCAGTTATTATAGTTATTATATGTAAGTATTCAAAGTACTTTTGATAGTAAAATGTCTACCTATCACATCCTATTTCCAGAAATTGAAAAAATATAGAGCAGAAAAATTAAGACTCTTTCCATATTGAATTCAACATTTTTAGGGTTTCCAAATTCACAACATTTAAAGCCCTTACGAGTATCCATACTGTTAGTATAAATTAATTTCTTGTTCCATTAGCTTAATGGAATCAGAAGTTTTGTGGTGCTTTTAATGTCTGAATGACTGATTTCATTTCAAGAATGGTTTGACTACCCAAACTGATGTGTAAAAACGTCAATCCAGATATATGAGCACAGATCAAACAACCAAGACAAGGTAAAGACATGTAGATGAAAAGCTCACCAGCAGACTAATCAGCCCCCTCTAACACTCACACGGCCGATCAATAGAAAGACCTGGGGCCCTGGGCCAGCACTATATTACACACCAAAATTTCATATGCATTCATTGATTTTACTTTTCATAATAGTATATCATTGAGCTCCAATGGGAGCAAAAATGGAGGCAAGGGCCAGGGTCAACTCTCACATGGACACATGGATGGATGTTTGTACAATATTGATGGCACACACAGAAAGAAATGACTAAATATCTGGATCAATAGCTCGTTTCCCTTGCTAGGACAGGTTGTTTCAGATGGAAATGTATAAATACTTCTTTATGGCTACGGGACTAATGCTAACTAACAGTGCAAATGCACCCCTTAAGGTAAACTCTTTGATTAGTCAAGGCCAGAGGTGAATAAAAGGGTGTGTATGTGCAGGGATGCCACACTTCCAGTGTCCTGGGGATGATAATGCACGCAGAGGCCCAGTAAAGGGACCAATAATATAGCAAGTCACAAGCCCTGGGCAAAGAGTCCTGACCCCCAATTCATTTATACTAATGACCATCTCAGAGAATATCATTTCTTGTCATGTTGAAATGATGCATACCATGAATAATTTAAAAAATATTTTCTTTGGCTTTATGATGTAAGCAAATAAAGAACAGAGAAACAAAACACAGAGGAGCAGCTGGATATCAAATTAACCTCAGTGATCATTACTTTCTGCTGCTGATAATAGCAAGAGAGCTGCCTGTTTCTAATTTACAGTACAACACAGGAAAACAACACCCAACTACAGAGCTTCTTCTGCTCTGCAGCGGCCAGCAAGGCCATAAAGAGAAGGGAACTGCATCACTGACTGCTCCTTAATTAAATGAAAGCTGTTAGTTTCATTTACCTCCCTTCTTTTTTACAAAACGTACCTGCCTAGAGTTGAAGACCTCCCAGGCGCCATCCCTGCTCGGCCCTAAATCATGTTTGGGTGAGTGGCCCGGTGGGTCCCCACTGGACGAATAGCAGCCGCCCAGTGACTAGGCCAGCACAGGGCATGTGGCGGATCGACACCTAGGCAGCGATAAGTAATTCTGTAGAGGATTAGCAGCATGATAGCCTGATCAATACTGTGTGCTCAGGCCATTAGGAATGCAGCGAGGAAATGACCCCCTCTGGTAATAAAGCAGGGCATCTGGGTTCTCCTTCATTTGCCAACTCCATTAGTGTAATAGTATCATTATCTGCCACAGCCGTATTTTTCTAAGCACCGGCTTTAATACAGTCCAACCAGCGGGGGTCTGATGAAGCTCTGAGAGCCCCCATGCCAAGTGTTCCACCATCACCATTCTGCACAGAGCCTAGGTGTAAATCTGGCTCCATAGGAGCTTGTGTGCTACCCAGCCTCAGGTACACATACCCATGTTTTATGTCAGTACCTTACACTATTTCTCCATTACTGGCTCATTAATAGAGGAAGCAGCATGCAGTTTAGGTTTTGAGGGAGAAAAGATGGCTGGCAGAGCATGAAGCTGCTGAATGTGCTAAATCTGACACCCTCTCTTGCTAAAACATCAGCCTTGACACGACAGGACATTGGCATTAGTTGCCATAAATCGTTTCCTTTACACTAATTCATCAGCTAACATTTTGTAGGAGAGAATTGATTAACCATGTCCGGATGTGTGGCTACATAATCAGCTTTTACCTCAGTAGCTGTTAATTTAACAGGGCCACCAAGGGAAACACAAACCATTTTAATGAGTGTTTAGAAATTAAATACCCTAAACAGCTTGCACAAGGTGCCACAACTAGAGCAAACCAATGAGGCTGATCTAAGCAATGGCTGGGGCTGAGCCCAGGACCTCACAACATCTGGTGACCCCCTGTGATCATTACTTAGCCGGCTGCTCTCACACACATACACACGCACACGCTTCCTGTTTCGACCCAACACTTCATACTTGTCATCACTGTACAAATGGGGAGCTTACATCAAAGAACACTGATACGGTGCGTTTGCATCAAAGAACATTGGGTTAAGGGACGGGGTCAGAGCTGTTTTCTCACTTGCCGAGGCATAAGTGGAAACTCATCCTGTGATGACGAAACTGATAGAACATAATGAAATGTTTTAAAGCCCTTTACAAGGCAAATGGAATCGTTACGGTGGTGGGAGGGGAGTAGGGGCTGCAGCGATAATGTAAAAGAAATATTACCCCTTTCAGGTCAAAACCAGGGCTGCATATCATTTGGAAAACATGAAATTGTGATATCTTTAAATACAGCAATGACAATATCAATTGCAATCACCTCACATTTACCACACTCTACTCTTTCCCTTTAGCATCTTGTTGACTGAACTCTACATTAGGCTTCTATGACAAAACACAGCAATAACTGCAACCTGAAATACTATAGCTAAATACAATATAAATTGGGGCTGCAACTAGAAATTATTTTCTTAATTGATTATTTTAAAAATTAATCGATTGATCAAATAAAAAGAAATGTTGCAATTCAGAAGATTTTTCATTTAACCACTTAAACCTTTCTGTACAATATTTTAAATACATTAAAATATGAAACCTGCCTCTTGAGGAGTTCTTGGTAGAACATATTCACTGATGCAAACTTTTTTATCTTACATGCTGCTACATGTATAGTTTTTAGCTGTTTTGATTTAATTACAGCTCTGACATTGTTCTTTAAAAAATCTGTGTACGCCTGTTAAATAATCAATAGCTAAATTAGTTGACGATTATTTTAATAATCAATTCATTACGATGAATCCATTTAATCGTTTCAACCCTGATATAAATATCATAACCCACCCAATATTGCATTCAAGCAGCCCTTCGTCGTCGTGATGATTATTGCAAATTGATACTTTGAAGAGCTCTAGGAAAAAAAAAAAAACTTCTGAATTATATCAAATAGTCTACATGCTTACTCAGTCGAGCAACAAAACCTGTCATATCACATTCTGTTTTGACTTTTTTCATAAATAATCAAGAAAACAAGCTGCCAAAAATTTTTTCAAAAATGTGAAAAATTAAGTAACCATAACTACCTTGCTGAGGGTTGGTTTCTTTAAATAAACAAGGACCCATTAAAATAATCTCTAATCCTTTTCAGAATGGAACAGCAGACAGATTTAATAAAGACAAACAAACAGATAATATCTAAAGTTGCTCTTAACTGTGTCATTACGAAACAACAGATACGATGAAACCTGGTTAAAACTGCATGCAGTTCTTTCTTTGGCTGCTTTACTACAATAAAGTCATTTTGCAATTACATTGGCTCTTGCTCAATCTTTTATTTATCTAAAGAGAAAGGAAGCTAAGCCATTAGGTCTGTGCCGCCCGACTGCCTGGAGGGCCAGCTGGAATGAGTTCCTTCTCTGAGCCGCTCATCTGGCCGCCATGGCTGCTTTCATAAACAGGAGGAACCACGTCTTACATAGTTTCACTGCTGTCTAACATGATCCAAACACATGTGCCTCAGCAGAGAGTCACCAAGTTGGAGGACAGGAGGAGAACAGACAGACAAACAGTAAGAAGCAAGACTATAAGTGCAACAGTCCAGAATTGTAGGGCATTGCAGATTAACAATTTAAAGTCCTTATAATGGGATGGCAGAGAAAGTACCAAATAACCGTCCCAGAGTTTTCTGAGCCTGCTAAAGAGAGTAAAGCCACACTACAGTTCAGCAGGCCGAAAAAAACCTACAACAGCATTCTCTTGCCTTCTGCTTACTCTATGATAATCTATGCAATAAGCAAAGCGTCTTTTTATTCTATATTTTGATTTGGTCTACCAAGCAGGATCAAAATAAGAATACATTTATGGCATGGAAAACAATAGTGGATCTGTAACATATATAGTTACATTGTGGCTTTTCTGTTTTATGTCAAAGCAGTTAGATAATGTTTTATGTTTCTAAGTAAACTTTTAGTGTAAATTCCATGATGCAGTAAAACTTTAGTATTTCCACTCACTTTTATCAAACAATCTCATAAAGGCCCATGTCTCGTCCTAATACTCTTTAGGTATTGTTTGTTTAATAATCATCAAACAACAACAATGTCTCTCCACAGAAGTTCCACTAGGAAGGCATGGACCAGAAATGGCATTTCCACAGTAAGATAACTTTGACTAAATACACCACTGGTTCCTGATATGTATGTTTTGCCAAGCCTAAGCTAAGCAGACTAAATGGCATATGCAGCCACAGAAAAATTCAGTCACAGTGACATTTTCTCCTCATGGAAAGGACTTTAAATCCTAGAAACAATATGAAGGAAAATGTTCTGAATTCCCGAAAACTAAAACAAAAATACCTTGATACAAATACTAGTTATATCTCTGTGGGTAAGTCTGTGGCTTCCAAAATGCCTCAAAACCGACTGTCCCTTCACCAACAGCTTTTTATTTTATATAGAGAGCTGCACCTTTGAGAATTGATAATATAAATGTAAACAAACCCAGAACATCAGTAGCTATCTTTTTGTATTTCGTTAGCTACAGCTAGGGTTAACATAGGCCTATGCAAAAATAATGGCTGAAAAAACTTCTTCAACTGACATGAATGCAAACTGTTCCAAAAGATTATTCATTCATCCATTGACAATATAAACTGAAGGACATAAATTATCCCACAATTTCAGCATTTAAATTGCTTTACCTGTCTTACTTTTGAACCTAAATACTTTATGTTTAAAAGTAAAGTTTATTTTAATAGTCTTTTAGAAGGAAGATAGAGCACATAACACCAGTTTTAAAGTCCCTACACTGGCTCCCTGTAGCTCAAAGAATAGACTTTAAAATACTGTTGTTAGTTTACAAATCACTGAACGGCTTAGCACCACAATACATTAAAGATCTGCTGTTGTTGTATCAACCTTCCAGACCTCTCAGGTCTTCTGGTTCTGGTCTGCTCTGCATCCCCAGAACCAGAACCAAACGAGGAGAAGCAGCTTTCAGCATCTATGCACCACAAATTTGGAACAAACTTCCAGAAAACTGTAAAACAGCTGAAACACTGACGTCTTTTAAATCTCAACTAAAAACCCACCTGTTTAGAATTGTATTTGAAATGTAATCAATTACAAATTTATTGATGGAACTTGACTTGATTGATTCTATATTGCATTGTGTTTCTGTGTTTGTAATGATGTAAAGCACTTTGAAATGCCTTGCTGCTGAAATGTGCTATACAAATAAAATTTGATTGATTGATTAGATGGAATTCTTTGTGTTGGCATACAGCTAACTTTGAAAATTTAATAGAAAAGAAATATCCTTTATTCTTCCACAGTGGGAAAATTCAGGTGTAACTTCAGCAAAGTGACAGAATAACAAGACATATTGAGTGAATGTCTCTAAGTATATAACAGGAAAGGTCGTAATTTGTTATTTGAGAATGAACAAGTTTCTCCTCAAATTGATACTGAAGCCAACGCATCAGCAGTAAAGCCTAAAGCTGCTGACCTGGCAGCTGACCAAAATCCCAAATACTCCGATGACTAACTTCACTATTTGCTTTAGCTCTTGCGCTGAAGATGCTAATTGTAGTGCATTTAGCATCTTTTTTTTCCCCTCTATTCCATTCATACGAGAGTAACATCCAAATATAACATGCAAATGTTTTCAGATTTTGTGGTAGTTATGTATTTATATGTATAACTTTATTGCAATTGAGGTGAATCTATATTCAAATAATTGCGTGTTGTTTTAATTCGCATCGTGTCGTCTTTCTAATAAATATGGAGTGTAGTCTAGACCTGCTCCTGCAACCTAAAGCTACAAATCAGCAGTTCATCTGCTTGATAAAACCGCCCTTTCAATGTGACTGTAATTCTTCATTGTGGCAGACTGAGAGGGGGAAAATGGAAAAACACAATAAAGGAAGCAGGCAAGGTGAGGTATGCGCTGACATCCGCAGCTTTCTAGCCTCCAGAATGCAGCCAGCAGCACCGCATACGGAGCGTTAGATATTCAACCAGCGACAGGGCTTAAAAATATGCCAGACCGAACGGAGAAAAACGCTATCAATACCTTTCTTCTCTTCTCCCCCTCACTGTCACCCGATCTTTTCATGTTCCTGGAGTTGTGTTTACACTGCCTCGCTTTCATTAGGGGCGATGTTGGTTGTTGTAGTGCACGAAAAAAACCCGTTTCAACATTTTTTCGGTCTGACACACTGTTGACATAAGAAAGAAGTCGATTTTGTATATTTGCAAATCATCTAGTCCCGACCCGCGGCGTAAAACGCGTTCTGGTCAAAATTTCTTAACAGGGGTTCTAAAAGCGCAGCCCTGTGAACTACAAATCCCATAAGTGACAGCGTGCTTGCAGCGGAAGTAGAATCAGACCGCTCTGCGCAGGTGCGGCGCAGGTACAGAAACGGTTAAATATTAAATATGGTTATATACGCTTCTAAACTAAAAAAGAAAAGAACATTACTTTACAATCATTTAAATTTTCATGTCATTGTGTTGCTGTGGGATCCATGCGTACTATTTTATATATGCATTTATTAAGGAGAATTGTTTTCCGGTGAAAAATGTCAAGAGAGAGTCAAGGCAAATGAGCGACGGGGGAAAAGGGCTATTTAAACATTACTTATGTATTTATTTACAATTAATTAATTAATTTATTTATTTATTGTCTTTTCTATCAATGACTGAGCTGAGCCACACATCTTTTATCTATTTTTGAAAGCACAGATATTGAAGTTTTATTGTAGTTTTTACTGTCTACATGCTTAGCTGCTTTTTATTTTATTATAAGTTTACGTTGGATTATTTATGTTTGTCTTGGCTTCAACAAAAAGTGAAATAATAATAATCGTTATTATTTATTTCAGTGATAATTATTTTACTTATAATGATAATCTTATTATTATTATTATTATTATTATTATTATTATTATTATTATACCATAAGAATTCTAAAATAAATTTTAAATATGAACTCCATATGTTCGACACTTTTTAAAATCAAAAGCAGTTCTACTTTCATCTTAAGCCATGTGTAAAAATAGCAATCGTGCTTTGAACGGGCTCCAGCTAAAGTCTTGCCAGCCTTCTTTCAGCCGTTGCATGCATCTCAAATCCAGGTGCCTGCTTTTCTGCCAGTGTGGGCTTCAGCTATGTCAGTCCTTTACAACTTACCACAGATCATGAAAGTGCACCGTAAACGCAGCAGCAGTGTGGCTGCCTTTGTCTATCACCTGCGAATGCCCTCCCAAGAGCTGAACCAGACTGCTCGTAACATAGGTCGAACAGTACTGAAATATGTTTTGTCCATTGTTCCTATCAAAGCACATGTGAAATGCATTCGGGTTTCACGGATGGCCTGGTGTTGGCTGTGGGAGGGCGGTGCAGGGGTGGATTGCAGGGGTCTGAAACACCTGTTACATATTACCATTACATACTTTGATCAGTGTCTTCATTAGTTCCCTTTGTAATATCTTCTCTTTTATGGTAGAGCTGACCCTAGTGAGCACACCAAAGTGGTTTAACACACATGTTTCATTTACCTGTCTTGCAAAGTGCTTAAAAGCTCACCCACTATGAAAGATGTGTGTGTCTGGCATTCTTAGTTATTAAAAGATGATGGTTATTTTGATTTCTTTTAATAACCTACATTTCCTCCCATCTGTCCTTGTCCTCCAAGGGACGTATAGGTTTGAAAAATATCCTTCGACTAGTTTTTTTTAATGAAAACTAGACCCATATGCATGAAAAAATAGAGAAAAAGTTACAGTTGTAAAATTTTTTTAGAATCTTCTTTATTATGTCAGATTCTGCCTACGTCCAATCTTCATTTGTCATTACACAGCATATGTTTCATTCATGTGTCTAACTGTGATTCACATATTCTTATTGTCAGTCATATTATGGTTAACATTAACAATTTTGGCTTACTTTGAAAGATCTGCTCTTTGCGTGAGTATAATGTGGCAGATTTTAACCAACAGACAGTGCACATATGTTGTGACTCTTGCTGAAACTTGGATTTCTGTTGTTTTTGTTACACTGTTCCTATTGGAGAGAAAAGTATTCTCAAAATATTTGAGATACTTTACCAAATTTCTAAAATTAAAGTCACAACTGGGCCAGTACATGGTTACAGTGAAGTTCATAAACATAACTCAAGCTCTTGATGAATTGTCTTTCCATGTATTTCAATTTCTCCAAAACCTGTGATCACTTGATTCTAAATTAGTTTTATTAATGATATATTTTTTAAAGAAGCACTTGGATTCTTTGCAATAGAGTCTAGGCAATTCATGAAGATGGTTGCAGGTTTATAAAGGGGTTCCACATGGTTAAATTCTTAGCCACCTGGACCGAGTTTTTATGAACTCGGCCATTCACTTCTAAAGTATTGCTTCGCACCTAGTTGTACAAAGGCTTATGAGTGTCTTACATAGGTTTTGTCATCTGAAACTTGAAAACTTGAAATGAAAGTACGATCAGCAGCATAGAGGAATTTTTTGTATGAAATTTTAGCAATAAGATTCAAAGTTTACTTTTAAAATTATTGCATTTTACCAGATGGCAGCTTGTCTTTGAAATAGCAAATTTATCAGACATCAATACTCAAGGCCAACTGACGAAATGTTTGTTTTGTTTAATGTTTAAGGTAATATACTACTCTGTTTTGTGGTCTTTTTGAGTGAACATTGCTGTTGCTCTATTTGCCATATCTCTTTTGCAAAAAAAAAAAAAAAAGATTTAGCCAGGTTTGTCAGGCGATCACATTCAGTGGGACAAACTTTGATAAATACAGAAAATGAAATGTGAGGGTCATGTGTTAACTGACAATCCCAAGAATCCCATCAAATCTACAACTTGATCATTCACAATTTGATTTTTGGATATTAATAACCCATGACCACACACACACAAAAAAAATGGTCTTTTATTAAAAAATCACAAGACTCTTTTAGAGGCTAACACCTTTTACAAAAAGCACAAGAAAGAGAATAAGGATATAAATCTTATTTTTTTATCTTAGTATATTACATTTTTATTATGAGCACAACACACTTTCTGTGATGAACTTCTGAAACTCTAAAGAATGAGAGAAAAAGTAAGGTCTGACATTGAAATGTACATACTTGTTGCAACAAGTTGTAAGTTATTTAGATCAGTCGATCAAACAAATTCTGAAAATAAATGGATCACACTTTTATTGCAGTTTTTATGGAAACTCTGACAGTTTTCTTTAGCTTTGCATTTGCAATTCATATATGCTTGTATTTTTAATGTTACAAATGCTAGAAAAGTTCAAAGGGTTCATTTACTTTTGTGTGTTTTCATTTGTCACATCATTTAGCCTCATCTGCATATTTACAATCCCTATTGTTTGTGCTGGTGGTGTTAAAAGAAAAACTTTTCACTCTCTTTTGTTCACACACTGTCCACCAGTACAGTTTGTTCCCACAGGCAATGAGTCAAACTCATATTCACATGTTCTCACTGTCAGTCATCATGATGTGGAGCATGCTGAGGAGGAGAAACTTCTTCCCATGTTTTTTTTATTTGATGCTCACATTGGAGTCTGTGAGAAATCATGTAGTGCAGACTCCTTACAGTAAGACGAGGCAATTACCTTCTTCAACAGCGTCTGTCATTTGTCGAACAGTGAATCAGAGTCTAAAGTAGGCACTTCTCCTCTTAAGTGTGACCTGCCGGGTCTGGCATCAGACGAGGTCACCCTGTACATACTCTGATGTGGTTCCATCTGGAACAAAAGAGGGGAGGAGGAACCGCTTTGAACTTCTCCTATTATCAAAAAGTTCTAAGGATGGATCTGGCCAATGTGTTGGTGCTCATGTTTTCTGTTAATGCGCATTGCATCAGCTCTGGATGACCCTATGACAAGGCTTCCCTTTTGTGATATAATGAGCATATAAAAAGTCGCTGGAAGAAAAAAGGACAATGAAAAAACTCAGATTTGGAAAGTACTTTGTCCCAGGAGGACAGAGACCACTTTTTGTGTGTATTACAACCGGGGTCCAGCTCTCCTTTGTGTTTTAAACTATTGCATTTTCTGAAATTTCTGAAATGCAACCGACATTCCTCTTTGTGAATTATATTTTTCTGATTCAAGCATTTGAATTGGACCGCCTTATTGAAACCACAGTTTTATCAAATTATAGATACACTATGAAAGAGGGAATGCAAATAACTCTCTAAATGTGCTGAAAGCATTGTCCGGCAGGATCTCCGGCGAAGGTACTGCAAGGAATTTTAAACAGCATTTTTCAGTCACCACAGTCAAGACTGAGGAACGTCCTCTGCAATGTTTTGCCTTTGTGGAGACACGCTTGTTTTTGATTTTTATTTCTATTGAGTCACCATATGGAGCAAGTATGTGCCTCCTCTGCTCACTAACCTCTAATGCTTAGCCCTAGGAAGCTGTTATTTGTCAGTACTATAAAGCAGATTGCTGCCCAGTGGTTTCAATTAACATCAAAGACTTTTTTGCAGGCAGTAATAGCTGTATCAAAAGCCAAAATTTATTATTTAGCTTGTGTGCTAAAGTCTTCCAAACGATTATGTCTGGAAGATTTTTTTCTGTTCCTGCCACTCTTTTGTCTTTTGTTGTTTTATAAAAATCCCTCACCACTCCTGCACAGTCCCTTTATAGCACCAGGGCACCTGACGGGCTCAAACCTTGTGGCCTATTTATGCCACAGGAATAAAAACCTGTAGGAAGATTAAACCATTTTTCCATCTGTGCCATAGAAGACTTTCTAATCTTTATTTTGTGCTTGTACTGTATAAACAAAAGCTTAAACCTATTAAACGATGATTACCTGACCAAAAAGACTGTCGAACATTAGAGGAAATAAACCAGGACAGTGTGTGTCAGAAAAGGTGCTCCGAGTTCAGTTTTAAACCGCTTGGTGGTCTGCAAAAATGTCAGTAGACCTTGAACTTTATCAAATTTTCTAGACTACTAACTTTAATCTACTTTTTTGTTTTTTATGAGAGAGGCTAATACAAAGTAGCAAGTAACTGTGGAGGAGAAAAGCTAGTTGGATGCATTTGTATTATAGGTACATAAAATTAAGGGCAGACACTTGGACTAAGTGGTCATCTGTGTCTCTACAACAAAACATGGCAGTGGCAGCATCAAACTGTTCGGGTCTGTTTCTTCAGTAGAACGGCAAGATGGATAAAGATGTTTAGAAAAACTAGTATTGCAAGGCATTGTAATTTTAACACTTTCCAAGTGTCCCTGCTTGCTCTTCTGTGATTCTCATTTTTTCCCCATATCTAAATATTTGCTGCTCTTCCAGTTCATTACTGAAACCTCAGATATGCATTAGATGCTTAAAGCTACACACCTGCTTTTATATTGTATCCTATTATTTATCACTTCAGTTTTACTTTGAATATCCAGATTCTTTTCCATTACACATTGTTCCTTATTCCTTCCCTATGTCCTGCTGATTTGTATTTTGCTTCAAATTTTTGAGCTTTTTTTTTACTCTCCTGAGTTTCCTATGCATAAGCCAGCACAAATGCTATGTCCAACATCCTGTGTTTGAGTCTTTTCATATGAGAGTTGTAAAAACTGAGTAGTTCCTGTTTTTTGGGAAACAAAATCTGCATCACTTCTTCAACAAAAAAAATAAGATCATTTTAGTGAGACCAGTCCTGAGAGAGAGAAAACTTTCAGCTCCATAGCTGTGGCTCAAAGTCCATGTCTGGTTTGTGAAACAGTACACAAGAACATCCACCCTTCTGATTAAGCCTCAATAAATGATCATAAAGCCCCAAAGGAAGGAGCCCTTTGGTTCGCGAACAGAAACGCTTGTAGCCTTAGCATTAGATGTGGTACACCTCTTTGCCTGGGATCACTTCCAGACACGAATATGAGGAAGCGCTTTGCTGTTGCTGTGATTTAAAAACCATGATCACTGAGCACTTTTATAAGAAGCCCATTAAAAGTGAGGTTTTGACATACAAAAGAGCCCCTGTTTAAATCTCACGCTCATTGTAAGGTTGAAAGACATCATAAAACTCTTTACGGAAGCATAGTCTCCGTGTGCGTCCTTGACTCCATCGGGAGGGAAACTCTTTTGTAGAGAAAGACGTGACCTGTTTCTTTGGAGAAGCCTGCGGCCTGGGCCTCGCCGTTGTGCTGCAGATTAATCACACATTTGTTCAGCATGACACGATCACTCACAGCGGACTTAACTTTTCACAAAGACGTCTGTCTGAAATATGCTGATCTGTCAAAACACTCCCTGGTCTGAGGGAGTAAGTTTCTATAGGTCCAGCTGAGGTGGACTCAGTGGTGCAGGGTGACCCCTCCTCCCACGTGCCTTTGACAGTGTTTACAAAGTGCCAATTCCTCTCATTAGCACTCCTATTACCCTCTAGTTAAAGGAGGCCTGCACATCAAACACAGCCAGAGCTAACAATAACTGATATGGCATTAGTATGATATGTAAGAGTTCAATGAGAACTGAGAAAGATCTCTTTGATGGGGACTGTTTTATATTAGAGGCTTTTTATTAGGGCTTTTCTGGTCTTTAATGTGCATGTTTTCCCCTTGAGTCAGTGTTTCCAGGTTTAGGTCTCCGTGTTTGACCACTCTCTGAAGAAGAGGCACATGCGGTCTGCATACGACAGCAATTTCTGTTGGGAGGACATGCAATATGCTGCTGGTACTAGGAGGGAAAAAAAGCTGCTAGGTTCTTTGAAGTCATGGCTGGGTTCATGTACTTTATTTTCAATTGCTACATAACCATTCATTGCATTATTTTACCAATTTGTTAGTAATACATGTGATACAGATGAATGTGAGGTTGATTTAAGTTTGACAAGAGATCAAGTATTTATTTGACAGCTCAAAGCGCACCCAAACCCACCAGTCTGACCAATGACATGAACACTGAAGGGTGTTTATTTATCCATGCACATTTTTCCTCATTTCTAAATTAGTTGACGTTAAGGAGCGTGCTGATGGTGACGGGTACATTTAACGCCCACTGACAGGTTTAAATCACACCCACCTTCCTGTATATACAGTGTTCTCTCTGAGGCAGCCTTCATTTTTAATTACTGCACATTCAGTTGAAAGACAGGCTGGTTTATAGTGAAGCCCAAGGTTTTTTGTTTTTTTTAGGTTGTGTTTAGTAGAAAACGTATTTAGTATTTTTGCACATTCCACACAGCTTGAGAAGTTACCCTTCTTTTCTAATGGCAGGTCAGCTCATGGAAGGGTGAAATGCATCAGAATCCAAAATAATTTTCCTGAAAAATAGTCACCATCACCGCAAAAATAAATTAACTGAATGCAGTAGCCAAGACAAATATTTCAACAACACATGGAAAAATCATTTTTCAAGGCGCTAAGCCATTACTGTACGGAGTGGGATGCTTGCTAGTAGTACACCAGGGTTGCAAAGGGGGCATGCTCAGATCATATGAAATGTTGCAATAATTCTTGATGTGAGTATTGGATTTCTTTTTATTTTGTATGCCACATGTGTTTGCATGTCTGTTTGGTTTGGCCTGAAACTGAAAACAGCTTCTGGTTATTTAGCAGCCATTACAGCTTTGATCTCAAATGAGTCTTGTTTCCATTTGCTGAAACTTTGTATTTGTGTTGCGGTGCAAAGATTGAAGTTCTGTGATTTGTTTCCCCGTGCTGTTTATACTGGCTTTCAATATCATTTTAAGAAGCACAGGACGGCCTTCATCTTCATCATCCTTTTGTTTGCACCCTAACATTTGCCTTTACCACCATCAGTGATTCAGCACAATAAGTTAATGATTACATGTTTTGGAGCTTTCTTCTTCTGACAAATGGGGAATCATTCAAAGTGCCTGTCAAGTCATCAACTCCCACTGCACTCTATTTGTGTAGTTACTGATGTTTGGGGGATGTCAGTGGGGGACATCCTGACTTCTGAAATCTGTTTAACATACAAAACAGAAGTACCAATTGCTTTCTACCCAGAGGAGGTAATATTTTCCATGGGTCTCTGACCCACAGTGTCCATCAAAAAGTAGTCTGAAGTCAATGACCAACTCTAAAAATGATCCCGTAAAGTGAAGAATGTGGGGTGTCGCCCTATAGGCCATGGACAACTGACAATGTCTAAAAAAAAAAACAGCAGTGTGCCACAGCTTTTTCACACATGCTGATCATACTGTGTGTCACGGAGCCAAATTCTCATTTCAACACTGTGTCAAAGGCGGCTTTGGACCACATCCCGAGCTCTTAGCTTGTTTGTCTTTTGTAAAAAAGGACAACTACCCTACCAGTGCCAAAGTACTCCAAGCTCTTTGATTTGTGAAAATCTAACAGAGGGACTGCTCCCTGCTCAGCTGGTGCACAGATGTGTATGCGTGTGTGTGCAAGTGTATAGGGGAGCCCGCTGTCTGAACCGAACACAGATTAGTGATTCCTTTTTTTTTTTTTTTTTTTTAATTCCTAATAAATAAACCCCAGTGCATGCCGGGTTATGTGTGAGGGAAAATAACATGCCGCTAGCCAATCAGAAGCAGGTGGCGCAGGGCTTGGTGGCTGCAATCCCTGCAGCTCTTATCGTAAAACAACTGCACTTTTAACTTTAATTGTAGTTGTGGATGGATTTTGAGGTTTGGGTTAGAAGTGTTTTATTACTTCGGACTGGAATCAAAGCAGCAGAAATATAATTATCTTAAAAGCAGGCAACAATTTTGTCGTGATGGACGGTGGCCAAGTTTCAAACTCTATGCACTGATAAGGCCACTCACCAAGAACAAAAAACAAATGGGAAAAACGGCACCTTGGATGTATGTGGTGCACTATAGGACCCACTTTCTGACTGTATCAATTATGTCACCTATAATCAAAAACACTGGATTTTATTGTATGCAGCAAACCCATTTATAACAATATCCATAAGATACAGCTATACTTAAAAAACAACTGTGTTAAAACCAACCTAATTTACGTCTCTTGGCTAAAACAGCCTGAGGTTAAATTTGAAGCAATCCAGGCCCAGTTGATTTAACACAGAGGGGATGGATTATTGGTTTGACCCAACATACTGGTTATGTGTTCAACCAAAAAATGGATCAAAGTTACTACTGTTTAAAGTTAAGGCTACCAAAGAACCAGTTGCAAAGACTAAACCCATCCAGTCTTGACTAATAAGCAAGTCATACTTTATTTTTTTTATTTTTAGTTGAAAGAAAGAGAGAGAGTGAATGAATGAATGAAAAGGAGAAATCACACATCACATGGTCTAATAAGGCTTTATTAGTGAACAGATTGATTTGAATAACAAAATTATTATTCAGTTTATAATTGGCTGTCCTCTTTGGGGCTTTGGTTAAATGGCAAAATTAAATAAACAATTACATTTATATAGTTACAAAAAAGAGCCCTGGAAAACTTTGATCAAAAATTTCCTGTCTGGAATGCTTTATTAAATTGCTCAACCTCTGTCGTAACAGTGCGAAAAGAAAGAACCTAGCAGTGTTTTGTCAGTATATTTATCTGTCAGTTCATATTTAGATTTAATCTTATCACTTTAATAGCTGCATATGCAGCTGTTCAAATTATTTAAAACAGAAAATACAAAACTATTCTACCATGAATACATTTTTGTTTTAATTCTGACATCATAGCTAGTTCATACTTCAACTCTGAAATAAAGACACGTCTGGGTTTCTTCCTCTGTGATTGTTTACTGTAGACAAGTATACGTAAATGTGCCACTGAAATTAGGAGTCAAACTTACCATGTTATGTGACTTTACAGAGAGCATTCCGACCATATTATATTTCATAATTTATTTTTTATGTTATTTATCCTTATAGCTTTTTAGTGATACTTTTTTCATCTGTCAGTCAGTATATTTGTATCTGCAGCAGAGCTAATCATAGCTTGACTCAACCCTTTTGACTTTTAGGTCATGATTATGAGGAAAATATATTCCAAATAAGTTAAGGAATATTTCTCCAGGCGTCCATCTATTTCTACCACCGATTTCATTTGCACTTCTCCAGCTTCAAGACGGTGGCTGTTAATCCATAAGCCGAATGCATTGTGAATTGTTAAAATAGGCCATAGGTAGATCTCTGTGTGATGTCCCAGGCGGTGGTTCTGCTCTGATGGCCTCCAGTGAGCTTTTCTCTGAACATAGTAGGGGAGATTATGATGAGAGAGGCAGAGAATGAGATGACACACCCTGTCTCCTTAATTCGCTGCTTTATCGTGAACAGAGGCATTAAGAGGCAGTCTCTTTTTTCCCTCTCTCTCTCTGGTGAATCGTACATGTCACACTGCACAGTGTCTCTATATGAGTCAGTCACCTCAGGTGTTCCGCACTCATTTCGACGCAGGCATGGCGCGCCATCAGATTACTTCTTTCATAGCACTGGAGATCACAAAAGAAAAAGTGTGATTAATGATTTCAATTGAAGATTCGTCACTTTGCTACAACGTTTTAGATGAATCATTTCATTCTTTCATTGAAGTTTATGTTCCTTATTGCTGTGAAACAGTTTTTTCCATACTATTAGCATGAAGAGCAAGAGGAAAGCACTCTACTGATGTTTCACACACTCACAGATACTGGTTTAATATTCATTTATTTATTTATGCTGATTCTTTATTATTTTGAAGTTTCTGCTTAGTTGACATATCTTTGGGTTAAACTCACATAAGCCCATCTGGTCAGCATGTAGAGTGCCTTAAAATATTTTACACCTTTTAAACTTTTTTAGAACTTGTCACAAAACTGCTCAAAACCTCAATGTATTTCTGTATGGCAGACATTCTGGCCATCTGAGCAAACACTTTGTAGAATCACCTTTCACAGCTTTTGCAGTTGCCTTCTGAAGTATGTCTCTATCAGCTTTGCACATCTGCAGATTTGCTGCAAAACACTGGGGACAACAATGATCTTATACAATCCCTTCAGGTTTTCTTCTGATGAGTCCCTGTATTTAGCTCCTCAAATCCCATTGACTCTGCCCATCTCTGCTGCCTCTGCTGAAAAAAGGAAGTCCCAAATTATGATGCCGCCACCACCATGTGTCACCTTGTGGACCATCTGTTTAGGTTTATGTGCAGTGTTTCATTTTGGTCACATTTTTTCATATGTTTGCTACGTGCTCTTTATGACTTCTGGGAAACTGCATGCAGGACTCATTATGGTTTCCTTTCAACAATGTTTTTTGTTTCATGCCATGCACCTTCCAACACCAGATATTTGGAGTACCCAATTAATAGTTATCAAGTCAAGAAATTTCCCCACCTGAGTTGTTAATGCTATCCTTTTCTGGAATGTTAGCTTAGGTAAATGTAAATAAATAAACCCCCCAAACAACCAAATTTAAACATTTGCCATTTCCATATGCGTGTATACACGCAGTCTCTAAATGGCTGTAAATTTTCTGTATTATTTGCCAAGAAGAAGACACAAACGGTTGACCCTGTGTTGACCTATCTCACATCTAACCCCAGTTTCACACGTTTGACAGACAATAAAACAAAAATGTTGGATAAGTCTAATCCAAAAAGGCTGAGCCACAAAAACATCACATTGCCGTTTTTTGGGTCCCATCCCATAAGCCCCAGCTCTTGGTAATTAGTCAGCAATTGGAGATAAAGCGTGTGATTAGGAGTGAAAACAACGTGGGGATTGCAGACTGTGGTTTGGAAAGACAGATTCCTTCGGGAGACACAAGTCTGTCACAGAAAGGAGCTCTTGATTTAAAGGCGTTGATTCAGTCAAATTGCTCGTTGTGTGAGACAGCACAGGCGTTTTTAATTACAATCATTAAATTACAGGCTAAGGAGTTATGGCGTGTACAATACAGCATACACTGAGTCGAACTCTAAACTGCTTTGGTCCTTCTATTATGTGTCTGCATCATCAGGATATCCATGTGTTGTTCTCTTTATGTGTATGTCTAATACAGAACTCTTGGAAATATCCCACACTACACTGTCAAAGCAACAGAGTGTTTTAATGTTTATATTTTTGGTTTTAAACATCTGGTAGGCTAAAGCTCTTCAGCTAAAAGGCTTACAGAGGTGACGAGGCAGGGTTTTTCTTTAAAACAATGTATTTTTTCTTCACTCTTAGCTATTTACTTTTCACAAATTATCACACTAAGCTATTTCTGAAGTGATATATAACTGACTCCCCCACCCTTTCACCACTGTGAATGTGTCTCACATTTGTACAACCTGTGATATTTGGTCCACCAAAATGTCTACATAGGGTTTTGGAGGGTTTTCTTTGGTTTCCGAAGTGGTCCCGTTAATCTCCTACTGGCACCAAACAAATTTGTGTGTCTATATCAGGCTTAGAGATGATTACCACTCAACTATGTTGATTACTTTGTGGACAGATGTGTGTGTGTTTGAGTGTTGAACCTGCCAGTAGTTGCTGTGTTTGACTTTAAGGGTCCCCTAAATACACCATGCACACTCCAGTGTGCGGGCATGTGCAGTGGTGCAAAATGACTCGATTGTTAGTGTGTGAACCACTCTGAATGTGAATGCAGTGTGGGAGGGGTACGCAATGTCAACTAACAGGAACAACAACAACAACAGTTATGCTGGCTGCAGCCGAGCCTCAGCTATGTTGTAATTAGAAGTGGATGAAAATGTGGGATAACAGTGTCTTTAACCATAACCAAACGTTTCTCCCAGGAAGAGGATTACAGGCACAAACTGAATGTGGTCTGCACTACACTCGGCATGCCACATGTAACTGATTCTCAGGCCACCAGTTCTGGCTTGCTCTCCTTTGCCACCGGCCATTTAGGGCTGCACCCCAGATGTGTGATACGGTCATCTTTAACTACTTGAATGACTCACCCGCTTTCTTAAACTTTCATGCAGGCGTGTGTGTGCATGGGTGCGTGTGTCCATGTATGTCCATGAACTCCTAATCCTATTATCCTCCAGTCTGTGCTGCCTCCCACTGGTTGGGCTTGATACCGACAGTGACACCTCAAACTCCATCCCCAGCTATAAGGCATATAAACTCACTGGCTTCTTTCTCAGAAACACCTGTAAACCACATGGCAGCATTCAGGTATCTGGATGAAATCTGCTGACGATCAAACTGGGCATCAGAAACAGGAAGAAAGGAGATTTAGGTGAGTTTGAACGTGGCATGGTTGTTAATGCAGGAGGGATCTACTAGGATTTCCAGAGATTGTACAAAAAAGGGAAAACATCCAGAAAGCAGCAGACAGGTTCTAGATGACAGGCAACAATAACCCAATAAAGGTATGCAGAAAACCATTCCTGAACCTTAAACCAGATGGACTGCAACATCAGAAAGCTGCACAGTTTGGCCATTTTGCCATCTGAAGCAGGAAACTGAGGCTACACTTTGCACAAGCTCACCAAAGATGGACAATAACACACAATAATAACACTGGGTGACTCACTGAGTCCCAATTTAAGCTTCAACTTTCAGATGGCAGGTTGGTTACTTAGGGTCATGCATCAGGCTTCTTGCTTTCAGTTTAAAAAATAAAATGAAAACAGCAACAAACAAAAAAAAAGGTAAGAATGATCAAAGACACACTTTGGAGGAGTTGAAAAACTATTTAAAATATTTTACATAGTAGTAATGATACAACTAGTACTGACCAACGTTCTGCCACCACGCTTGGTCTTCATCGGTGTTATTGTTTGCTGTGGCGTACACTACTGTTCTATGTTACCTTAACAAGCTGACTGAAAATAACAACATCTAAAATAAATAGTGGAAAAGCATACAAGTAAAAAGTGACATAAACATAAAATCAATTAAAGAAATCAAAAGACAATTTTCCTTTATTGTTTTCTCAAACAATAAAAGAAAATCAACATAAAATGATAGAAATTGAACGTGACATTACATATAAGTATGTAAAATTTACAATAAACCTGTGACATTTTTCATAAAATGTCTCAAAAATATTTTTGGCATCTTGTTGAATCTAAGCCAGTTGAGAAGATAAATGAGCTGACAATACATGCCTTATGGAGTGACTATTAAGCTGATATTAACAAAAAGAAATAATAACTTGGATTTGTATCAAGCTGGTTGGAGTAAAACGTGCAACTACAATTCAGATTCTATTAGACATTTGGCACGCTTAACTTGAAAATGAATGTAAAGCAAGTTCAATAAATGCCGATAAGGAAGAATAAATCCAATGCTGCCCCCCATCTGTATTTTCCAAAGAAAAAAGTAACTAAATTTGCACTGCAGCTTGGTATAAATCATGACCGCCACATGCGGGAACGAGTTTCAGGCTTTACCACCATGTCCTGGCACACAGAGCACATCTAAGAAAACTTGTAAACAGTCAACCATAATCACATGTAGCCCCAACAGAGACATGATTAATCCATTCCCTGCCTGTCTGAAAATGCCAGGAAATGTTTCCTTATTAGAAAGTGGTCCAAATATGGGCTTTCACTGTGCAATGGCTGTGGAAAAAGAAGAGTTTTAACCAATATGTCGGGTTGATCATGTTACACTGATGGCATACTGTGTTAAACCCGGTGAAAGCTGCAGCCCGGGGGATAATTCAGACCTGTTAATTGCTGCCCTGTCTGTGTTTTCCTTTCACTGGTATGACCTCTGTATATCCTATCAGAGATATATGGTGAGTTTTAAGAGTTTAAGTGGCTGCAATAAAACAACACAAAGCCTGCTTTGTATGCTAAACTCTCGCTCCAAATAGGAGAGAGTGCTGCCAGCATCCTAAGCCCTGCATGAGGCTGGATCTCGGCAGGATAGCAGAGCTTTATTTTCAGTTTCGGGCCTGACCCTTTGCATTCCTGTACCCCGTTGTTGCCCCCCCCCCCTCAACCTCCTCTGGGGTTCACTCAGGTGGGAGAGACTGCCCGGTCAACACAGAAGCAGCAGCAAAAGGGGAGGAAGAGATGGTTGAATGCAGACAGAATGGTTTGCTCAGCAGCCTGTTGCTTTGGTTTGTTTGGAGCTGCGGTCCTTGCTGGAATATGTAACCAAATTCCTTTCCCTGTCCCACAATCGCAGTTTGTTGCCAGCTTCCCTGGCAATGAGGCCCTGAATTAGGGCCAGTCCTCCTGCTCATCCCACAAAGCCTTTCATGTTCCTAAACCGCAGCCTGAACGAGGCGCCTTGGTTTCAACAGCAGCAGACCAGCATATGTTTGCCTAATTCCTAAGACATGATGACAGTGGTCTCCAAGCCACAAAAAGACAGCTTCGTTTTTTTTTTCTTCACCCTGCACTTTAATTATTATTTTTTTGTTGTTGATGAGTTCCAATAGTTACACACCACATGTTTTCTCATTTCATATGTTTTTATTCCATTTTTTTTTAATGAGCAGTCCCCCACACTCCTAAATTTTTCCTCCTGCTCCTCCTCCACGGTCAGCCCCTCACTTTCCACAAAGATTTCCTAGCCCCGTGACCTTCTGACTGGAAAAAAAACAAAGAGCAGCGGGGGAGGTTTTTTCATTGCCCAGCAGGAGAGGGAATTATGGTTGGTTATTGCCCACAACTGCTAGGTGTGAGGAAGGATCACAGCAGTGAGAGGTGGACACAGTCTCCCTGTCACAGGTCACAGCCGATTACGACAAACTCGGCCCGATCTCGTAAAGACAGGGCGTCGGAGAGCAACACCCAGCGCTGCACCCGCCAATGCCCCCTCTAACTTCAGCTCACACTGACGGGCGCCTCTTATTTTATCAGAGCTTTTGTTTTTTTTTTTTTTTGGCTGTTCAAAGAGTTTTTATTGATTTAATATTTTCATGAACTAAAATAAACCTGAATCTCAGAATGTAATAATAAATATGAATTTCCACCACAGTGGGTGGAGGTGGCAGCCAGCTGGCAGAGGAGTAATTGAATGTGTCTCTTCCGCGTTGAGTGAACAGAGTCTCTCCGGAATCAAGCGTGCATTCTCGAAGTGTTAAACTTTGTGCAATGTTCTAAGGTGCTGTACACTGATAAATCAACCTGCTGGAGTTTAACAACTGAAACCGGAGCAAAAATTGCATGGATGCTTTTCAGTCATTTATTCTATGTAGCGATGATACAAGTTTAACCGCAAAAGATACAACTAAATTTGTAAATTTCCAAGTAATATTCAAATTGTACATATTAAAAAAAAAAACAACAAAAAAACCCGTTACAGTTACTGTTTGAGGATTTCTTTTAACTCAAACTAATTCCATTAGTTATGTTCACATTATCATAATAAACTGTCTGTCTACTTAAATGGAATATGGATAAAAGCATATATTTTAAACATTCAATCTAGAATCCTCTTCTTTAGTTTATGTTTAAAATCTACAGGCTCAGATTAAAATGTCGAATAAACGTGATTAAGTCATACACAGAAATGGCTCAAGACAGAAGCAAACCAAGCTGCTAGTCAGGGCCTGTGAGCCAGCAGGGGTAAATCCAGAGTGCTTGACCTCTTGATCCCTCCTAAGCTAAATCTGACCAGAGAATTTTGTGCTTATTTTAATGAATCTATTTCTAAATTGGCTTCCAAGACTATGACTATAAAGAAAAGAAAATCATTTTAATGAATTAAATGAGCTAACAAATGCATTAATTGTAACTGTAGAAAGAAAAGCAGTTATAGTTTAAATGTCAGTAGCTTAATCAGTTTTGCCGATTGTTTTTGTGTGTCACATTTTATAGATAGTAGAACTGCAAACAAATTGATAAACAGATGACAGTAGAATCTGCTTACGAACTGAACTGAGTCTGGACAGAAATGCGATACTGCAAACAAGACTATCACAATATGTATCGCAATATGGAGCTGGAATTGGGGAGCCAAATCAAATTCTGCTCAGGGTTCTGTTCAGTGTTGAACCGGCTCTGAGGATCACAATCATATGCACATACAAGCAGATTTTATCAATACAGAGGATCCATTCTATTTTAATAGACGCCTTTTGGGGGTCAGAATCATGACACACCAGAACCTTCACTGTTTATTCTTAAATGTTTGACTAGGGCAGGTGTTACATTTAATTTACACACTCACCTCATAGCTTATAGTTTTAATAAAAGTTAAATTTAACATTCTCAAAAAAATCTATTTTTAAAGTGTAATTTAAAAACCAAGATCAACAACCTTTGACATCCCATGATTCCTTGCTGAACTTGACTTTGCATTTGCAGGAGTCTGCTGAGGTTTCACATTTTTGTGTTGCAAAGATTTTGTCTTTGGTGTCAGAGGAGGTGTTATTGATGGCGTGATGATAATAAAACCCACAGGAGGCATTGCTCTTAATGCCACCACAATCTACAGCATAATCTCTAACCCCTGTCTTATTAAACACAGAGTCTGTTTGCTGCCGAGGTGAGACAGAGAGCCGCAAATCTCTCACAGAGCCAAAGCGAAGCTTCGAGGAGCCAAGAGAAATAAGCACAAGAGTCGCACTAAAATTATTCAGACCTTAGTGCTGCATAATAGTGTGCTTTGATGGGGAAGGTATCCATATTTCCTACTCTTTATTCCACTTATCAGTCACGCTGCTTTCCCTCCCCTCAGGCCAGACTTTTGGAAGTTAAGACTCCTTGGATCACATCAGCTGCCTGTGGCTGTCATTGCATGTGTTTAGTTTTACCGCCAGTTTCCTTCGGCTTACTGCGGCCCCGATATCCTCTCATATGGTGTGTGACACACACTTATCCTGGGCAAATCTACGCAGCCGGCACTGCCAAGTCAAACAACTTTGTATATTGCTGACGTCCTACCCAATATCGTTAGGCTTTAAAGATCTGTGTGTTTTTTACCAGCTTGTTCATGTACAAATCTGACCATAGTTTCAAACACTCAATCATTAAATTCTCAACACCGCTCGCTGAAACGCTCAGAGTTTATTTTTTCCCCCCCTGCATGTACAGACAGCCGCAATACATTTTTAGCAGCCATGGCAGGAGTTGTGTGTTTTCTAACGCGTTGGCCATATGTGGCACCCTGACCTCTTTCATAAACAGAACAGTCTACAAAGCGCTACGGGCCTGTTCCACCAGTTTGGGGAAGGAAAAGAAGGGTTCATTAAAGCGATGCTTTGGGTGGGGTTCCATTGGGGTGCTTTGGATAAAAGTCTCATTGGAGCCATTCTTCTTTGAGGAAAAAAAGTGGGCAGCACTTGAAACTGTACATAACCAAGGTCCATGTCATTCTTGTATTGGTTGAGCCAAATACTTCATCCGTCTGTTCAACAGAAGGTTGACAGAATTAACTTGAAAAGGATTCCCTGTCCCTGCACTGTCCACTCCTTCAGGCAACTCCACAATCCTCCAGCATCCTTTGTGCTTTGTTGTGTGGACTTGGATGCACAACAGTGGCTGGGCACAACAATTAACTTTCCATGAATAAACAGCTCTTTCTCTCTGAAACAGATGATCAGTTTCTGTGTTATGAGGTCTTTGATTGATGTGGGTGGCCAGACTAGAATGGTACTCACTTTAAGCAGACCCTTGAGCATTGGAGCCCTATCATTACAACCCTACCTTGAGACTGTGGCGCGGTGCTCTACCTGTGGGTATCAGGTGTTGTGAGAGCTTTCGTGGGGGTGGGTGGGGTGGGGCAGGACTGGGTGTAATTACACATGCATGTGAGGGGAAAAGCTTCTGAGGGTAATGAGGTTTAGAGGACGCTGCCATCTCAGGGGGTGGTCCCTCCCGTCGCTCCGACGGGGATCCCATTGCCCCTCTGTCTGAGCCCGGTGACGCGAGTCGCCCTGGTCCCCCCGGCCCCTCCTCTCTGCTTGCTCGGACAATGGGATGTTCTTCAGTGGGGACCTGGAAGGTGCGCCCACCCCGGTCGCTTCAGCCAAGCAGGCTCCCAGAGCGGCCCGCAGGCATTTCATCACATTACATCAGATCAAAAGCAATAAGCTAATTACAAATGACTGTGGGCATGCAAGCAGTAAATACAGAATCAACATAATTGATTTAATCCTCTCAATGCAAAGTGAAAAACCTATCAATGCCACGGCTAAACGTACAGCCCTGTGTTCCAGGGAAACAGTGACAATTGGATGAATTAAAAGATTGCATGAGGCCAATTGAACCAATGTAAATTCCAGTGATGCCAGGAGACGTTTTAATTTTAGCCCTCAGCTTTATGCCTTGGACACTTTTAGACTCACTTGTTGTGTTTATTCATCTGTTTTCCTTTCTACGGCGAAGGAGCTTTTGTGAGCACAAGTTTCTTCCATCTTTCACGGCGGCGGCAGGGAGGGGAGGAAGGGGAATGTTTTATGCATGCCACAATATGCATCTTAAGAGCAAAAGCATTAGGAATGATAGCCAAAGAAAAAAAAAGGAGAGAAAAAAAATGCTAAGGGTTTTCGTCAACGTTTACTTATTCATGACGCTCTGAGAAAAAGCAGAGTATTTTAGAGCAAATCCATGTTCTGATTGGAGAGGCTCCCCCACAGAAGTCATTTTCCACCTGAGGACATGCGCTTTAATGACAGTTCGAGGTGGTGCTGCTGGAGCAGAGATACAGACTCCATGTTCCCAACACATGCAATATCAAAGCAGAGGGGAGGAGGGTTTTTTTTATATAAAACTCATGCTGTATGATAAGGTCATGATTCCTCGCTTTCTTACCATCTTTTTAATCATCACACCGGAATACATTTAGACTGATTTTTTTTTTATATATATATATATATAAATCTATATCTGCTGACTTGTCACTTTCTGACTCTGCTCCCAAGTTTGATGTTCCTGATACTGAATCAAATACATTTTTTATTCTCCTCTTTGTTTTTCTCACTGATTGCCACAGAGATAATGTAGATGGAGTTTCTCTTTTTTAGCTAGTATTTAGTTAGTATTCATGCTAGCTTTAGTGTATTTTATTTGGATTTTTTGTGACAGGCCAACTCAAAGTAGCGTATAGCTGTGAAGAGATCCTCCACCACTAGAAAAAAAATTAATCTGGAGTTTTCAGAAGAGAAGCAAGAAGAAAGCTATTACAAAAAAATAAGCCAGAAGCAATCATAACTAGTCACACGAGAAAAGAGTTGAACGTTTTACGAAGTTATGTTTGGTAGAATACTAACATCCTGAACCAGCCGTCCCCATGGTGAAACACCGTGGTGGCTCTATTATCCTGTGGGCTGCTTTTGTTAACCTGTAAGCTGTTCAGAGTCAATCAGAAAAGGAATGGAGCAAAAAATAAAAATAAAAAAACAGTGTATTACTTGAGGAAAACCTGTTGAAGATTGCAGAAGAACTGCAACCCTGGATATTTTCCTGGGATGGTTTGCATATTTATGAGTTGGACTGTTAATCCCTGTTGATTCCGTCACCGTGTTGGTCTATCTCATAAAATCCCAATAAAATACACACAAGTTTGTGACTGTGACAGGACAAAATGTAAAAAAGTTCCAAGTTGTATCATTAGCAGTGGTGGGCCGTCAGGGCCTGCAAGGCCTTCTCTGCTGGCCTAAAAATATCTGAATCACAGACTAATGTTAATTATATTTTGTCCATGAATACGTATTAAATAATTCCAAATGGTCTGTCCGCTTCCTTTCATTGCTAGTCCCCTGGTTGCCTCCAGACGTGTATTTTCATATATAAGCATTTAACCAATCACATTTCAGCCGCTATTTGTTGCCAGGGTCAAAGAAATCTGCCTGGAGGCCTTCACAATCAGTTCCGCGGGCCCTGTAGCATAAAATAAATGTCGATCAAACTGTTGCTTCCACCAATCAGATTTTGAGTTGGCGACACCGCGGCCCTCTAGTAGGCGTACTGAAACGTCAGCGTATTGCTCTGATTGGATAGTCAAAGAGTGTACTAGCCACAGCTAGCAAACTGCATCTGTAGCGAGCTGCACAAGCAAAGATATTGTTGTGTTGATTTAATAACTGGTTTGTCAACCCACAATGGGTGAAGGAGGAGAAGAAATGGATTTGGTTGGAGATTTACTGTCAAAGCCATTTTCAAGACGGACTTTTCAAGAAAAGCTGGACATTGTTAAACAAGGTCGGGCAACTCCGAAGCTAGCAAGCCTGTCACAACCGGGAAAAGGATTTGTCCGCCACTTTCAGTCTACTAACTAAAACTTATGCCAGAAATACGACAGGGCAGGCTCGACTTCCAGCATTAGCTTCGATGGCGATAGAAAAGGACTTCATGGAACTGAAACGCAGGGATAATCTGCACAACAGAGTAATTGAAGTCTTCTTGAGGAAAGAAAGGAGGATAGATTTTGTGTACAAATAATCAGGATTTTTGGTGAGTAAAATGTTGCTATATTCCTAAATAATATTGCAATTTTATCAGGTTATTTTTTATGTGTGTCGCAGCTGTACCTGCAGTAGAAGTTTTATAGCCATAAAATAGTTATTGAGGGTTGGATTATTCAGACGGAGCACTACTGAAGGCCTAGGTGTGAAATGCATGGCCCGCCACTGATCAATAGTTACGCAAGGCATGACGGCAAACAGTTTTGAACATAATGTCCTGATAGGGTTCAGGAAGGACAAGGTGGCAACTCTCAGTTGTGTCACATAGGACACTTAGAATAGAATAGAATATCTTGGCCTCATCCAGAGTTGTTTGCCTGAACAAAAAGGCCTGACAATGATCTGTGAGGACCTTAACTTTGTGGTCCAAGTAAGCCATCTAATGGAAAACAGTGAAAAAAATACTGTCCAATCAATCTGTCTGTCTCTTTTTATAAAACGTAAAGATTAGTGTTCTGTTAGTAATTGTGGCAAACTGTCCAAATGGCAAACACCTTCCTCACTGCTTCTGCCTGTGGCTCATTATTTTCTTATTTATCTTGCATAACTAACCTCAAATTACCCATAAAAACATAAAGGCTAACAATTCTTCCCACTTCATCTGGCTCCGATTACCGTTTTTACGGCGCAGAATTAAATGTGCTGGATGGCCGACCCGCGCGTATACGGGCTCCAGAGGAAGGGAGCTGTGACTCTTTAAGAAAATGGAGCTGAAAGGGCGGGAGGGGGAATCATCCTCTTTGTTTTCTGTAAAGGGACACGCCGTTCTAAATTGTTTCCATGTGGCCTCCGTCAGTGTGGATCTGAGGAGTGAGGTGGCAACAGATAATAATGCAAATAAAACGCATGGCAGTTAAAGGGAATGTACCAGCTGTGCTGTTTGAAATCACTCGTCGTCACTCAGCCGGCTGTGTGGGCGTGCAATTGCTGGAATGGGACGGAGTGCTGCGTTATAAACTTACGGTCCCACTTATGGAAATGTTTGCATGAGCTCTTGACGGATGAGAAGCGCTTGTGTCTGCTCCAGTCTGGGAGAGTTTCCTATCTGTGCCTACGAAGAGCACAGTAGCAGGTGTCTAATGTGACCATTTTGGTTATTCAACACATGAGTCCATTATGACCGCTGAGCCGTGAGAAGAATGGGGGAAGGAGGGCTGCTCCTTTAAATGGAATCTTTAATTTCACAGGCCTCTTGATATCCCGCCGCAGTTGTGATTGTGTAACTGAAAAGAGGAATCAAGGCTTTTGAAAGCACATTAAGCAGAAAGCAATTAACCAACACACAGTAGTTAATTTTTGTATTAATACTTCAACAGCTGGTGCAGATTGCTTCCTCGTTTTTATCTCCACTCCAGCTGTTCCTCCACTGACAAGAACATTAAAGAGGATTTGTTCGTAATAAAGTGGCTCCATATATAGATACCTCGGTGAGAAATGGAACCCGGAGGGATCGCGGATTTACATATGGAAAAAGTTGGAAACATGGGCAGCTTTTCAAAACCCCGCTGGTCCTTCTTTCAGGGAGAGCCTCCAAAGGGAGCAGTTTCAAAGAAGCCTTTTCTTGTCTACAAAGTGTTGGTGTACATTTCAAAGTCTGTTATTGACATCCTTTACAGATGTGTTGCTTGGGGGAACATTTGTTATATTGTGTATCAGGTACTCAAGGCAAGGCCCATGAACATAGTGTACTGGGCTGAAATGCATGAGTTTTTTTTAAGATGACAGAAAGCCTTTTTAAAATTCCTTGGGAAACAGCTTTCCATATTTGAAGCATGCTGTGGCTTCCTTTTTTGTCTCTGAAAACCAAATGTATTATGTTTTTGGATCAGCCAGGGCAGGCAGGGCCTGCCCATGGGGTCTTTGCTGACTATCAAAACAAACATACCAGGAACAAGTTGAGACAGGCTGCCACCGATGCCACATCCGTCCTGTCTTAACCCAGCACAAACCACAGGACGCGGAGCTGCTTATGCAGCCAGGCAGTTGCCCCACCATGCCACATGCCTGCTTGATTAAACAAGTGCAGGGTACAGCTGAGTGACAAGCAACGGGTGGGGTCGGGGCTCCAATTCTCTCTGCTGTCCTTGTGCTACCCCTGCTGGCGTTACATGTTCTGATTACAAAGAAGTAAAGTTGCACAGATTGCCATGTGGCTTTTTGGGTGAAAACTTGTTCTGTTAGAGTCGATCTGAGTGCACTTGAACACATCACATCTGACCTTTGAAACACCACGGCCTTTAAAAACAGCCCCTCCTGGATGCTTCGGTGTTTCCACTGCAAGTGGGATGAAAGTCTACCTCAGAAAAAATCTATGGACTTTATGAATGGAGTTTTTTTTAGGCTAGCAAATAATTCTTTCTGATCAAACATCCCACTCATTTTATTTTCAGTCCTCTCTTCTACAGCTCTTATTTTGACAGGTAATCTGCATTTTTGTTGGAAAACAAAACGTCCAAGTACATGCATCATATTGCTTTACAAGGTTTACATTCAACCAAAAAAATAACCCAATTAATACATAACATATTTATATAAAGTATTAATTCAAAGAATTTACATGTTTAGACTAGTTTTAAGTTTGCAATAAGCAGACTATATGTAGTTATTTTGTTAAACAAAAAAGTCTGAGAAATTTCTAAACATCAGTATCAATCTATCAAATAGTTACTCCTTTAGTTATAACTTTGCTTTACTGAAACACAATAAATTGTTACAAGAACGACTAAAATTTGATAATCACTATAAATTATCGTAACTTATTGCTGCAACATAAACTAGAATGCTTTGTGCTTATTACTGATTAAGCAAATCCCTCTTCCCAAAAAAGATTTTTTGTGTGCGTGTGTGTAGAACAACTGCGTGAATAACCATTATTTAAAAAGCCATTGGATCATTTTCTGAAAAGAAAATTTAAATTACAAAAAAGGAAACCAATGTTTTGTTTTTATACTAAACACGCACTGTATTTGCTCTGTTGCTTAGGAACTTGGTGTTAATGAGAATGATGCACATGGAAAAGAGCACTATTGCCACATTTTCCAGCACAAAATTAGTGGCAAGAATTATGAGAGAGCAAACCATTTAAATACGAATCAGGTCTTAATTTATTGCTCTGTTCTGCTTGTCATTTGGCTTGGCTACTGCTTTGTTGCAGAAGCATGTGTGGAATAATTGCAAAACAGAGCGAGGTGGATTTATAATGGGGCTAAGGATGATGAAGACAGCGCAGGAGAAGGAGAAGGAGGGGACTGCGGCCTTTGTTGCGGCCGGGTCTCCAGATGTGTGGTTTCACTTTTAACGCAGTGGGAGAGGAAGGCGGCTTTCGAAGTTGATGCGCCAGGTCCGGCGTGCGCTCACATGTGTGTGTTTGACTGTACCACCTTCGCGGAGAAATATTTCAACTCGCATGTCATGTGCGTGCGTTTCAGAGAATGTGTTGGCTGCATTTCGCGTCTTGTGGCTGACGCTTTTACAAGAGCTGCCAGAGAAAGATGGCCTGTCTGTAAAGCACATGCTAAGGACAAAAGGATTTATACGTGACAGGTTACCTGATTTAACCCCGCGAGTCGACACACAATCAAAACACATTCTATCACTCACATGCCCACGTACTTGCTCCCATTACTCCATCCTGGCCCTCGTCTCACATAATTGTGTAAATGTCACTGCTAAGCGCCTGTTGCCTCAGATCATCTGCCCAGCTGGTCATTACGATAACGCACATCAACATCCTTCAAGGTGCAGCTGAGTGCAGCGCGGTCCACGCAGAGTGGCACTGGGCCTCAATGAGTCTCCAAGGAACCAGGTGTTACTTCCTCCATCTTCCTCTCTTCTTTTTCATTGAAATGCAGGACGCACTGTTTGCCACAGGCATGGAAGACATTAAGGTCCAGTAACAGCCTTAAAGTCAACTCTTTTACCCAGCTGCAAGACATGAGAGCGTGGCGAGATTCAGGAAACCAGAGGATTCATTAAAAGCACACAAGCGCATTTATTAGGCCGTTTCCTTTGTTAAAAAGAGCCACGTAGTCACTTTAAACGCTGACAGATTTTTCACTTTTTTTTTTTTTTTTTTTTACTTGTGTCATTATATCTGCTTGTTTTGTTCTCTGGCTGTTTCCAGTGCTTTCAAGTGTTAGCTGTTGCTACTGATATTAATCTGTCATTTTGCATGTAGCACTTTTTAGGCCCAACAGCAACAGAAAGGGGCGACCAAAAGCATCAATGACAATTTAAGTAAATAATAATAATAATAATGATGATGATTAAGTGAGGGTTAATGTGCCAAAATGTGCGGTTTCTAAAGGGATGTTGGTTTTAAGGTCTGAGGAAATGCAACTTTGGAAATGATAATGACACTGTACTACAAAGACAGATTCTGATGTGGTATAACTATAATTAGAAAAAGGATAAAAACAAACTTTCTTTCATTTATTCATTTATGGAGCACATTAAACCAACCTCAGTGACAACAAAGTGCTGCGCACAAAGGCAACAAAGTGCTGTGCAAAGTAAAAAAAGAAATCATCTACGTTTAATATAAACAAGCCTCATATAATTTGCTCACCGCAGCAAAAAATATTAACAAGTATGAAAAGGGAAATGATTTCAAATAGATACATTTAATTGAAAATACAGAAAAACTGCAGAGAAAATTGACTTGAGGCCGTTTTTATTTGATGAAATGCGTCATTTGTTCTTTATTCCCTGTTAAATAAAGTAAAAGTTGATTGTTTCCCATGAATTCCACTATGATTGTACCATTACACCATTAGTTGCCACAATTTCAGCCACCCACATTGCTGTGGACAGCTTAGAGGACATGGTGGCCCTCAGCCTGCTTCTACAGGCCATACACCACCGTTCTCTATGGTTCCCAAGTGTTGTATTAAGGTTTTATAGCCTTATATTCACTTATATGTGAGTGCAGGTTTTTACATGCCAAAACATTCTGCCCTCTTTCTCCCCTGTCAGCAGCTCAGGCTCTACTTTTTTCCTCGTCTGCTTTTATTCACCAAGCGTGTCTACTGACTTTCCTGTGATCACCTGTGAAAGCGTAATGGAGCAACGCAGCCTTTGATGGGCTGAACCAACAGCTGAAATGATGATTATTTACCATGCCTGGTCATGAAGGTAGAGCAAGAAAGTTCACATTTTGTTCTAAAAGGCTTTGCTTTGATTTTCCTTTTCAAAGTCTGGTATCATACAAATATGCCAGGCAGAGACTATTCCTACCTCTTCTTTTATACATGCTGCTCTCATCTCTGCGAAAGAAGTGTACACATAATAACTTGCACATGTCCCACTTTTTGTCTTTGCGGTTTTCATTCAGCTGTGAACTGAAGGTAGACCCATTTTTTTTGCACCTCTTCGGTTGATGTGTAAGACAGGTTTAAATGGATGTAATTTTGCTTTGAAGCAATTGTGTGACTCATTAAGTGGTGCCAGTTTGCGTGTACGCTGACTGTGGTTGTCGGAGGAGCACAGGCACTCCGTGAGCCGCTTTGCTTAAGACATCTGGCCCCCATTCGTATGAGACTGCGAGTGCCAACATGAACACATTAGGCGACAGACCAAATGCCTCTCAACCTTAGTCTAACACGGAGCACATGAGTAAAATATCCGAAACCTTCTGCAAGACTCAGCATTTGAACTCTGCGTCGTGCAGAACTGAAGATTTTCCTTTCCTGACACCAGAGTAAGGAAACCGACCCTTATTGAATTACGAAGGAAGTGCTGCAAAGTAGTGTAGTTCGGTCATCTTCAAATTCAAAGAGAATGATTAATTTTTACATTACAGAGACATCAGCTGATTCATTGACTGAAATGTTGTCACTGCTTCCCAAATGACCTGTGAACCTTCTGGTTCTTATTACATCCCAACCCGACTTCTGCACAGCTCAGCTGACAACCCACATCATCAGGGAACATAGACAAAATGCCATTTGACAACTGATACAATTCATGCTTGCTAAAATCCTCAACAGCTCTGCCTTTGCTTTGCTGCAGTTCCTTGTACTTTTAGTACAAGTTTATTGTCAACACATGCCTGAGTGTTTTGGAGTGAAATGGAGCCATAAGAACTTAAGTTTACAATTTTTTTCACACGCTGAAACCTAACCAAAAGCTTTTGATTAACTGCTTGTATTTTGCAGAGGTGAAACTTACGATATGTGAGCACTGTTTATGTAAAAATACCACAATGCAATAAAAGTTTATTCCAAATACTCTAAAATTGTTTTATTTCTTAATCATGCATAATTTATTTTTTTCTTTACATTTGATTCAAGAATTTCTAATTAAACACAAATAAAAAAAAACACTCCACATTTTACAAGCAGTAAGTTCTTTCCATCATTGAGCAGACTTTTGAACTCTATGGTTTGAACTTATCTGGCCTGTGGAATCCTTGCACTCATTGACCATAATTGGCTCTGGTTTATTTAGTTCATTTTCAGTTTTAACTCTGCAAAAAATACAGTGCCTTCCAAAAGTAGTCATGTTACAAATACAAACTTTGATTTGTGTTTTGGGAATTTTATATGGATCGACCCGCAGAAAGCAATTCACAGCGGTAAAATGGAAGAAAAATGTAAAAATAAATAAAAACAAAACATTTTTTACCCATAAAAATGTATCAAGCTCTGTCAATACTTTTTAAAAGCACCTTTCACAGCTGCAAACATTAACGTGTGCATCTACCAGTTTTGCACTTCTAGAGAATAAAATTTTTCCGCTTTTGCAAAGATTTTTGCGAAATAGCTGAAGCATAGGAATACTGGAAGGTGATAGGAAGTTTTTACACAAGTTTGTCAGTTATTTTGTTGTTTATACTTTGGCCATTTTAACACACAAGTCCACTTTGGTCAAAACTATTCCGCTTTAGCTCTTGCACAACTTTAAGTGTCATTTTCACTTTTGCAACCTCTGACAGGTTTTAATCCAGGATTGTCCTGCATTTAGCTCCGCCCATTTTGCCAACATCTCAAACCAGATTCCATTTATCTGTTGAAAAAAAAATATTCCCAGCACAGGAAGATGCTGCCACCATAACTTTTCATGAGTGGCATGGAGTATTCAGTGTGGCCAAGACAGAATAGATTTTTTTCTTCTCATCTGACCAGATCCTATTCTTTCATGTTTGCAGTGTCTTCCACGTGGCTCGAAGAAAACCACAGAGAACTATTTTGGCCTTCTTTGACTCTTGACTGTTTCTCTGATTATTGATTTAACCCTCCACAACTTTAACCCTGACCTGATGCTGTTTGTTCACAAATGTTCTCTAAACAACCTCTGGAGTCTTCAGAACTGACTTTACTATTTACTTAATTTGGTGTTGGGGTTAACTAATAAAAAGGGGGCTAAATACAAATGTAAGTAACACTTTTCAGATTTTATTTTAAAAGTAATAAAAACAATCGTCTTTCTTTTACTTCCTAATTATGTGCTACTTTCTTTTGGTCGACCGTAAAATCTTTGTATTTATGATTGTTAGGTAACAAAATTCGAAAAGGTTCACTAAGTCTGAATAATTTTGCAAGGCACTTTATTTTGCATTTCTTGTTGTCATAATCTTAATTCCAGTATTTTGTTTCAGCTCAAAATAAATTAATCGCACCATACTGCTGTCATGTGCAAGACGTCCATCTGCACATCCTGTTGTCAGACTTTTGTTCAAGCAGATCATTTTCAGGCATCATTTCAACTGCTTGATTTATCATGTCAGGACAAAACTGCAACATCTTGAATGCGACTCCTAACGGAAAACTCTGGAGTCCACATCTGACCTCACGGATATGCTAACGCTGTGGCTTCGCCGAGATTTAAAAGTTGTCATGAAAACATTAAATTAAGGAGCTCTGCATCTGGCTTCTGAGAAGAATGGCGGTACATTACGGCGCAGCTTTTTAGTTCCAAGGAGCTGTGACTCATTTCTGATAAACATCTGCATCGTAAAATAAAAGCGTGGCCTTGCTCACGTCTTCGTAATGGTACAGTGAATGTCAGTTATGCGAGCAAGAACTGCTTTTTTCTCTGAATTACAGTTTATTCAAGGAGTACATCTGCATCTGATACAATATATTGGGCACAGATTGTGACAACTATGTCATGATTTTCTCATTTCAAGAAAGGAAGACTGGAAAATTATCAAAATGATTACTCTATATCTATTATACTGAGTACCAGAAACAATATTGCCAGTAGTTAGATCAGCAATGAATTTGTTTGGGTTTTATGACATTCCTAATTTTTCCCCCCCCCCTAAAACTTCAACAAAATTCCTTCCGACTAAGAGAATTGTTATTAAAGATGAAACTGACAGGATGTTCTTCATGACTGATTAAAACAATGATGGTACATCAGTGTAATATGTTATTAAGAAAACCTTTTTATGCTTTGTATGGTTTAATTATTTTCCAAATCAGTAATGGCTGGAAAAAGTATTTGGAAAAATTGTAAAAGATAAAGTAAAAATAAAAACATTATCCGACCTGTTGATGTGTCGTCACGTGGTTTTCAGACACAAGACGCACCGAGCCAAGCTCTGCCTCCCGCAGCAGTGTCGTGGTCTTTTGTGTGATTTACAGCAACATAGAAAACACAGTGATCATGGAAGAGAGGAACGATTATTACGAGTTCGGAGGAGAAGAAAATAATGATTGACGGGCTGGAAAATCTAGTTGTATTTTTCACGTTATCAAAAAAAAAAAAAAACCAAAAAAACAAAGAAGGGAAGCGGTCAGTGAGCCGCTGGTCCCACTGTACTGAACCAGAACTGAGCAGGCTGACTTTAATATTTCTGCTCTCTGACAGAAAAACCAGAGTTCTGACTATCTGTGTTACCTGACAATCTATCCTACCTTGCGCAGATTGTCAACTCGTGCAAGCTGAGAGTTGAGTAGCACTGTTTTCTGCATAAATACACAAACACATTCAGACCAATCACACAATAGTTTCACATGGAGAGTGGGCAAAAAGTTCGCCAGTCAGGTTGTGACAAAAAGACAAGTAGAACTAATTTCATTAATCCAGCTCAGCCAAGCAGAATGCTTTAGATGCATCTCTGCTTCAACACACCTGACTCAAAGTATAAGGAGTCTGAAGAACTAGCCTGAGTACTAAGGAGGTAGTTCAGTAATTTGATTCACGTGGACCAGGGACACATCTTAAAATTTTAGGACAACATAACCCTGTTATGAAGGAAACAGCCTTTTGGCTTTTTGTATGCAGGATGTTGTTCTTTTGGCAATTATTAATGTATCATAATCGTAGCTGAAAGGTGAATGTTGATGGACTAAATCGAGAGCTTCACTTTTGAATCAGCTCTTTCTTTACCACAACAAAATGATCATGAACAGAACACACTTTTCCTGTTTGAAATCATGGCCTCAGACTACAGGACCACAACTGTTTCTTTGTAGCTATGCCTTGAGATTCTGGGAAAGAGCACCACAAACAGAAACAGGAGTCCAACCTGCCCGAGGAACATGCTTGATTTTGTTCCAAGAATGTGGATATGCAGCTCTTGCTCTGAGCATACAAGGACCGGATAGCACTTTAAAGCAACATGTCGCCATTACATCAGATCCACCACAAAACCAAACAACAATTCAGTTTCATACCTACAACAACACAGAGTGGGGTTCATGTTTTCAGACTGTGGGAGGAAACTGGAGTACCTGGGGAAACAATGTTCGGGTAAAACATGTCAATTCCATACAGAAAAGCTCCAGGCAAGATTTGAACTGGTAAACCACATCCCCTGACCTAATTTAGTAAATCTAAATCATTCATATTTCTCTCTATGTGTAAAAGCAAATGGGCTTCTTAGTGCAAAATGAATAAACCCCTGGTTAATGCTCACAAACGCCGTCTTTCAAGAAGAAAGATGACTTAGAATGAGACCATATGAACATAATCAGTATTAATAGTTTTTTGGGTTTTTTGTGAGACATGAATTTAGTTTGCTGCTGAGATTTCCTCCGCCCCTCCTCTTTGGTTTAACTCGGCTTTGTCACTGCTCTCTGGAATTTTCTAATGACGGTCCCCAATTTGGAGTTTTAATTCATTGCTGAACCACAAACACTCTTGCTTTTTGTTTAGCAAGTATGGAAAACTGCTTCTATCACACTCCAAATAAATTGTTTTACAAGTGGAAAGCCAAACAACATTTAGGCCTTTCTGGTTATGGTTTGGCTACGTGGGATCACAAGAGCTTTCCCTTGATCCCAGTCTCAAAAACTTGCTCAGAAAAGGTGGAAGAAATAAACAAATAAAACAGCAAAAAGAGCCAAACCTGAATCAGTGAGAGGATTCAGGTTTTCTAAAGGTACAGTGACATGAATGAGGATTCCCAGACCTGTCTGCCTTGTAAAATTTAGAGACCTGGTAATGCACATAAATGGAGGATTAGTGGTCAACCTTGGAAACACATGTGCTGAGAGCAAAGAAGCAAAGCAGCAAGGGAAGTTTGGCACGTGTAGCAGCTGTGTGGTTGTAGGCACTGCGGGGTTCTTTGATCTTCTGTACTCAGGTGTGACAGGTTTTGGCAGAAATGGAGGCTGTAGCAGGACGAGGCTGAACCTGGACGGGCCCATATGGTCTCAGTAGGAGCGTGAGAAAGGGCACCTGCCGTGCAGGAAAACATGAAGTGCCGAAACCTTTCCTTCCCCCCCAAAAACTTCTGAAGCTATATTATTGTACAGGCCTGGTCATGTAGGATCTAAGTAATGTTTTTTTTGTGTGTGTAGCTGAAATGTCTTAGCTGTCCAAATGGACGAAAGCGATTAAAGCAACAGAGCAGCGCAAGTTTTATAGCAAAGTGTAGTGAGACTGATGCCTCATCAGTCACTCAATTACCTGGATGCAGTAAACCACATCCACATGTTGTTTAAATTAAGTGCATGAAAATAAGACTGCACACATTCTGCTAGTATTGCAATGTGCAGCCTTTATTTCTAAACATTAATGGGTCATTGCTTCTCATACAGAAACTGTCATTGTATTGACCTTTCCATCAGCAGCAAGCAACTTAAGTCCAAACGAGCCTAATAGGCCGGGTATAAAAAACACGGTGCCATCATCAACTCAGCAAATTCACAGTTCGTCTGGTAACCCGTCTTAAGGTCTTTCAATAAATCAGTCCAAGAAAGGATTTATGAAAATGACTGAGTGAACTCAGGGGTCATAGCCAGTTTAATTTGACACTTGGCAGTAAATTCCCTAATTGTTTTTCAGTGTGCCTTCACAGTTGTACAGTAAGACCACAAGAGCACCAGCTTGGATATCTGAATACATGAAAGGAAATAAAATGTTGTTTTTATGTGCTGTCTGCTGGACACACCTACGTTTAATAACATTTTGCATTTGAATTTATTCCACAAAAGTCGTCTGCAAAATAGGAAATTAGCCTTTTGCCCTCATGTTTAATGAGTCCAAGTCAGTCGCTACTTCTATTTTATCATGATCCGATGTGCTGAGTTTCAATGTTCAGCTCTATTATTTCTTATGGGCTAATTAAGACATTTGACATTAAAGAAATTCCTCCTCATGGGGTTTGGCGCTTGTCTTGAGACATGTTCTGACTCTTCCAGTGTCTGTGGGCAGAGCGGAGGCCTGAGGTTTTCTCCTAGTGCAGCTGTAATTTCTCAAGCAGATGCAAGTCGGTGACCGTGGTGGCCTTTCTGACCCCGTCAGAGTCCATCCAACAGAACAACCTCAGAGTTCAGACAGAGCTCTTTTGGACTGTCCTCTCCAACAAGGTGCGTTCCCTCTGTTTCCAGTTTTCCCAGCTCGGTGACTGGAGTTTGTTAAGGCTGTCATTTGCAGGGAGGCTTTACAAAGGTCACTGTCTGTGTATTTTTCATTAACAACCCAGTGCGGCTCACTCTTCAGCGTGATAATGAGAACCATCGCTTCGGTGGATCTGGAGAAACATTTTTGGTGTCAGCAAATGTCGCAGCTTGATGGCATATAAATGTAATTTATCAGTGTGTTTATGTTGCCGGTTTAGTAGGACATTTTTATGCCCCGCTAGAGCAGAGATGCTGTGTCAGTCCATAATGACAATGTCACTTGCAATAACAGGAAGATTTGGTATTTGTGGCGTCGTCTCATAAAGCACCTCTGCACAGTTTGTGAACCTTGACAATCTTATGATTACATTTTACTATGTTTAGGAAAACTTTTCTATATCAACACACCACACTAAGTCACGAGAAAGAACAGAGAATCTAATGAAGTTTGAATAGAATAGAATGTTCTTGTGTATCACAATGTTTTACTCAAAAGGGTGCAATATTAAATTCCTTCCTGTTTCATGATTTTCTGGGAATTCAGAAAGTTATCTTTTCATGAGTCACAACTCAGAAAATCTGTTATTTTATGGTGTACTTTTATAAAGCTCTTGTCTTTCTTCTTTTATGTGCCGTCTATGAAAGTACCCTGCCATTACCAGTCCAAGATGTGCTCCCATACCTAATGAGTTAAAGTAATTTTCTATAATCTGATCATCAAACATGTTTATTTGGCTTTTTATACCAGCAAGAGACTGCACAGAGGTATTTTGGTTTTGCTATCAATTGGTCTATATAGGAATAAGAATCCCAATGAATGGGAATGAATATTGTACAGCAAAATTGCAATATACATGAGATTTTCATATTTTTCTGATTACTTATGTAAGTAATTCATGAACATACTGAACTACTGAGAAAAGTGCACTGCTAAGTATCAGTTCTAGTTCACGGGTAAGAAATTCTTTCTTTACAAGTTTAAAATAGAAATATGAAGACACATAATTACACTATGTGAATTAAAAATGGAGGTATGAATTGGTGAAGTGGTGAAATTCCAGAAGTACTGGGTTCTTTTACTTGGCTGTGATAATCTGGTTCACCTGGTTGCTTTTCTCAAGGTCTTAGAATGCCTACCTGGCTTAACTCAGGCCTCCCATGGTTCCTGAAGACACATCTGGGTTCAGGACACAAAAGCAATAATTACCTGAACAACTCACCTTACTTCACTTGAGTCCTTGGGCCTCTCTTCTCCATCCTACTTAGCATACCTCACCTGTCTGTGTTTCTGTTAATCAGTTCTCAAGGCTTTTGATGACACATAAAGTGCTGAAGTGACCAACATTTGCTGTAAAAAAACAGCTTAAAATGGCGGACTGTCTCTCCACAACCTGTTCTTGTACATCACTGATCAGCTAGATGAAATAAAGAAATTAAAAATGTTTCCTTGCTTACAAGAAAGAGAGTTTCAGCTGTTTCTAAATATTTCTGGTTGTGAAAACCAAGGATGGTGTGGATACTCAAAGAGGGCCATGGGTCACTCATCATATAAAGAGCAGAAAAATACTATTCTGCTTTATGAGCATGGCAGTATGTTTTCAATCAATCAATCAATTTTTCGTACAGCACATTTTAACAATAAGGTAGTCCAAAGTGCTTTACATAATAACACAAAAATAAAAAGTAATTAAAACACCATCATACCATGTTGTGCTTTAGTTATTGCTTTATCAACATAACAATTTATGACATAGATCAGATATTATATTGTCTGTACTAATTAACTTGTTACATGATGATTTTTTGCAACATTGTGCTACATGCTGCAAAAAAATTATATATATATATATATATATATATATATATATATATATATATATATATATATATATATAGTGTGATGAGAAGCTAAATGCTTCTCATCACACTAAATGCCCAATTGCCATATGACAGCTCTCAATTTTTCCACACTTCCATTTGTGGGTAAGATATTAACTGCTCACAAATACCCCACATATGTTGTTAAAAAAAGAAACTATTCCTCTTAATTTGTTCATCTCTCAAAATCTTGTTATCAACAGATCTTGCAGGCCTGTCACATTAGCTGTGGGACAATTGTCGTATAAAATCTTAGTCACCAACAGTTACAAATAGGGAGGAGGCTTCCTCTAATCTTGTAAACAAGTTGCAAATGGAAAAAGAACAGAATGAGCCCAGTTAGACCCACAACACTGCTGCAGATTTGGATAATAATGATCAAAACGTTTGTTGGATTGGAAGACGGCCATGAAACAGTCCAGCTACTGGCAAGTCGCCATGGAGAAGGCTGATAACAATGCTCATTTGAATTCGGTCCTCTTTTACAACAGCTCTTTCATGAGGTGTGCATTCTTCACTGCTGGTGTAATTCTGTGTGTTTTATTTCACAAGGATATCTGTCACTGTATCAGAACCAGACCAGTTGGATAATAATCCCCCTTTCACTGATTAGCTGGGCTGTTTTTGGCTTTTAGTAAAAGAAACAAGAAAACAAGAACAGGCTGAGGAAGACAGAAGAAGAAGAAAAAAAAAAGCAAAACGATTTTCACTAGTAATGTCAGATATGATTGATTTCCCAGCCGTGTGGATTTGGATCATTTCATTTTGAATAAATATATGCTCAAAAACGGTTTTGTTAGCCAGAGAGGAGGGGAAAAAAGAAATTATTGGGTTTTGTGTCTTGTAAACCATGATATTTGTATATTGTCCAGTAATGACAGTGTCAGAGGGAATGTGTCCCAGGGGGCCCTCTGGGCTTGTGTTCTGAAGGCCACAAGCTGACAGATACATGCAGAAGAACAAGGCAGAGACCAGGCCCCATCATGACTTTCTGCAACCACCACCCCTGCCACTCATAGCCAAGACTTCCGCACTGACCGGGGTAACATAACCTCAAGCAGATGACATATTCTGATGGCAGACGCTCACAGAAATAACAATATTTTGTACAAGGGTGTAACTTCTATTTTTTATGACCAGTAACTCTACAGGGACCCTCAGTCCATCAATCTCCAAATCTTTTGCTGTGCCTTTAAATTGATAAAGCATGGTGAAATGCAAAACCATGTGTGGAGCACTTTGGATTTAAGAGTTATGGTTTTCTGTTTAATGGTAATTTTAGTCCAGCTATTAATACTGTGGAACAAATACATATGCATCACAAAGGAACAACAAAAGCACTTTGATAAAATAAAGTTCACATGAAACTATGAATGTCTGTTTTATGCTTTTGGCTTTATTTGGTCTAGACATGAAGGTCATTTTTACTTTCAAGTTTCCTAAAGTAAAGTTTTCAACACTGCAATAAAATTGACATCACATATTTACTGTGGTTTAGGTAAGGTAAGGTAATTTTATTTATATAGCACATTTTCAGCAACAATGCAATACAAAGTGCTTAAACACCAGAATGGCAGAAAAGCCACAATACTGTACAAAATAAGCATATTTACTTTAGGAACTAAAGTTTAGCTTGTGTTTTACACTGAAGCTTTGGCTTCCACCAGTGTGAACACATGTTTTTAAAGGTCCAATCCCTTGAACTACTAAAATGACTCTCTGTTTTGCATGAATGTGGATATGACTATATAAAACCCTATGGATATTGGGTTGCACATCCAGACTGCATATCTTGCTTTTATTATACTTTTATGGAGAGCACCTGTAAACATTTGTTTAAAGTTCTGCCTCAGATTCGCAGGTGAATCTAAGTCTGGACTTTGACTCTGTGATTCTGTGATAAGTCATGCATATGCTTTAATCTAAACCATGATAGCTCTTTTCTTTAGATGTTAAACAAGCAGAAAGTCACGCCTCTGCCCCTCAAATCAAGTCTTTTCTCCCTGTGTTTACATCCTTGCACCTTCCATGAACTTGAACCACCTTTCTTATTTCCTCACAGCATAATGCTGCCGCCATGTCTCTGTCTCACCACGGGGATAGTTAGGTTTGACACAGACAAGACGGAGAGAGAGGTTCATTCATTAATTAGGAAACTTTTGAAGATTGCGATGGATTTTTATTCAGGGGAATTCGAGAAAAGGAGGCTCAACAAAGACATGGGCAATGCTTTTCAGATTTTCATTTGTGAAAAACTTTAAAAAAACATGTTTCTTATTCCTGCCAAGTCACATGTATGCACTACTTTGTGTTGATCTATGATGTAGAAACCCAATACAATAAACTGATGTACGCAGCAGGAATTTAATTTATGTCTTGCTAGATGTTTTAAAAAACAATAACTGGCTAACTTTATTAAATTCACTCCAATCAGGCTAAGACTTTTGTGCTGCTTCATAACAGGTAACCCAAATAACATCTTACACCCCACAATACTTGGAGATTATGAGCAAGAATTGAGTAAAACAGCTGTTGCCACCCATTGAAATAATTCCTTTGTTAGAATAGCTGTCCTGATGTTAAGCACAGCTCAGCAAGTGAATTTAAATATTTTATCAGCTCCCACTTTGAACATCTAGCTTTGTTTCTTTGGAATAAATGAATACATTTAGTATCTGGTAGAACAAGAGCTGTCAAAGTTTCCTCTGAGACTTTGAGACGACACGCCAACCCACCTTGGCCCAGTGTGGATGATCCCCGTGTCAAAATGCCTGACACATCTTCAGAAGTTCTTTGCAAGTACAACTTCTACATAACAGCGAGATTTCAAATAGTTACACCACAAGCTGTGATCGTAGACACAACTGCCTGTGTAAATGATGAATCTTTACAAAGAGGCCCTTCACATCCCAGGAGATGTCCTCATGTTCGAGTAGAGTGAGGTAACGCAGAGGACAAACCAAATTCAGACACTGTATCTGTCTCTCTATTCTATATTTATAGTTCAGTTGCATTAAAAAGTTTAAAGACACATCTAAGAATGGATAAATGTCTTTGATCACCTAAATATAATGCAAAGAGATAATTATACTTCCTGTTTTTCTGTCTGTTCATATATATACCACTGTTTTTCTTATGCACATTGTAATTGGTATCAAAGAGCCTGTTTCCTACAAGAAAGCTTTGTGTTGCTCTTTAGTCTGCAATTTGTCAGTGGGATATCTAGATATGCTTTCTCTTATTGCAACTGGCACCAACAATATGTGATCTCAAAAAGTAGTTTTGCTTTGTATCTCACTTTGTCCCTTTTCTCTTAAATTTTATGCTTGAAATCCAGAAGTAGCTCAGAGGTGGGTTCACATCAACATTACCAAACCTGCGTCCTTTTACTTACTTAAAACAGCCATCAGACAAGCTGCAGCTCAGCTTTCACCTTTTCACCTAATTTTACCTTTTGATTATGTCAAATACATTCTGAGACTTATGATTTTTATAAGTGATGAAGATAAAAGTGCAAAGAGCTTTTGCAAAATCCTTTAAATGAACTTGAACTTTCACATCTTGGCATGTCAAAATGTCACACTTCAACTTCAACAACCAGCTTTACCCAGGCTGAATGTTTTACCCATTCTTCTCTGCAAAACAGCTCAGGCTGGGTCAGATTGAATGGAAAACATCTGTGGATCACACTTTTCAAGTCTTTTCAAGATCCTCAGTTCACAATAGATCATAAATGTGTGTAGATATAAATAATTTTAAATTAGCTCTGGCTTTACGTTCAGTGTGAACGGTGAACACACTCACTCTTCTGATGTTATTTGCAGCCTCAAACAGAGTTACTTCTGTGGTTTTTCTACATTTAGCTCAGTCTGTTTTATATTTAATTTTTAGGGTGATGTGTAAACTTTGAACAGTGTTTCTTATTGATTTATTAAATATTTATCAGTGTTAATATTCAGTAACAAACCTCTGAAGCCTTCACAGAACATTTGTAATAATACTGAGGTCATTTGTTCTACTTTATTTTATCAGGGGTATCAGAGAAAAGAAGAACATATTTTCAGCCCACACTTTTCAAATGTTTATTTTGAAAAAATATTGTAAGCTACATATAATTTTCTTCTACTTCACCACTGTGTACTACTTTGTGGTAGGATGGTTGCAATGTGATGAAACAACACGTTTTTTTGTTTGTTTTTTTGCCAAAGCTCTGAATAACAAGCATTGAAATATAATGGAGTGAAGTGAGGAGTAGGTTTACCTTTAACTGCTGATCACTTGTGCTCTCCCAGCTGACTTTGATGTGGGCTGCAATCCATGCTAGTCAATCACCAGGAACAATAAACTAAGTTGCTGCAGGCGTGACAGCGTGGAGAGCGTAGAGGAGCACGGTGGCTACTCGTCAGACTAATTAACCAAACAGACAGGGCCTGGCGCCATAACCCAAGACAATTCCAATCTAAGGGGCTGTAATTGAAGTGACAAGTTAATTACAGGGTGATATTATCGTGCGTTCCTTGTAACACTCCCCTGCACCCCCTCCCTGCGTCTCCCTCTCCACATGTCTCAGTCTTTCTCTGATTCTCTTAAAGCCCCTCTATCCCCCGTCTTCGTATGTATTAATTAACAATGGTTGCCCAACAGGTTTTGAGCTTGCTCTCATGTCCTCCCCACCCCTTGCACCCCTGACCTTTTCACCTGTGCTGGATCCTTAATTAAACAGAAATAAATCCACTTTGTCTCATTTTCCCTTACAACATTCATGAACTTGCACTCTGTAGACTTGTGGCAGCGCCACCGCAAGCCCCTCAGCTGAGTTCCCTTCGTCCGATCCCACCCAGCACCTCTGCGCACCTCTGTAATTAGCGTTAGCATCTTCTTTAAACAAGCTACATAAAGTTTAGTGGCGGGATTAAATCAGATCATTACCATAATATGGCTGTGCAATTTGCCCCTATCTCTCTTCTTTTCCGCCACATCAAAGCCCAGCGGAGCACTGGTGTAATTGGGCCATGCCGCCTTGTCAAGATGATTCAGCCTGATGGCTCCTCTTCTCCCTGGAAAACCTCCTGGGCATGATAATTAATGGAGAAGAAAGTCAAGTCAACATGAAGAAGAAGAAGAAGAAGGAGGAGAGAAAGGGAACTTTAAAAAAAACTTTGGACAGCTCCACATGAATATTTCACACCTCTGACTTATTCAAAATTAACGTTATCAATTTGATGTATAATGGATATTAACTTTGTCAACTCTGTTTCCTTTTAATCCAGCAATGTTTTTCATGATGTTCCTCAATCTGTGACCTTATGAATGGTGTCTAGTGATGTAAGTGAAGTGAAATCAAAGTTTGTTTGGCTCCTTGTATCCCTTTCAGATCAGTGTTGTCATTTCTGTTGAGGCGTCGGTGTGAGGACAGCTGCCATTCACCGAGTTCACGCTGATTAGGAGGCAGATTTCCCTTTAGAGTTAAAGTAACAAACAGATCCTTGTGTGATCCTTTCCAAATCGTCTCGAGAGACCAAAACCAGTGGCATTACAACCACCTCGGCGTCTTACACAAGATCAGTTTTCTTTGATAATTTACATCATTATGTCACCTTGTAGGAGGAATGCAAATTACAGGCCCGCTGTGCCTTTGTCGACACTCTTTGCCAGCACACTTTGGTAATAAATAAGGCCATGCTTCAAACACAGACAGGTGTTGGGCGTCTAGCAACTCTCACTATGAATATCCTGAGTGGAAAGTCAGCTCTGGTTGTTGTTGATTTGTTGCAAATTAGCACCATATGTTTTATCCTTGAGTTTACATATGAATGAGTGAAAACACAGCGGAGGATGGAAATGGGCGAGGGGGGTGAATACCGATGATTCTCTCTGCGCGCTCGGTCTGGGGCAAGATGTGAGGCAGGGGGCGCAATGGTGGCTGCCATTCAAATGTCCATCATGCGTTCAGCCAGTAAGCAAGGAGAGACAATGCGGGTGACAGTTGGTGATGGAGACAGCTGGTTGTCCCGCTCGCCCCTGCCTGTGATCCAGGATGAGGTGACGCGGTGGCCAAAAAAATGAAGAGACGTTGTAGTCTAATCAGAACAGTAGGCCAGACTCCCTGCCTGTGCCAACAGGAGACCAGTGCCACATGGACGCCCGGCTGGCACATCAGACAATACCTTTGCTGTCACAGCACCCCGCTACTCCTTCTTCCTCTTTCCATCTGCCCTTCTCTGAGTCCTCACCCACCAGTGCAGGGGGCTCTGGGGGTTGTCAGTTAAACCAAGTAACCTTTCTGCTCTTTCATTTCTTCCAGCCCAAATTTGAATATGAAAAGGGACTCCCTTACCCAGTCAAAGACCATCACTTTAATGACATTTGGCAGTCATTTGATTTATTAGGTTTTAGAGGGTGGAGAGAAGAAATCCACTAAATATTTCATATACCATGCTAATCCTTGTAATATTGCCAGCTGAAGCCGTGTACCTGCATCGCTAAGACGTGAGGCACATGGATTTCTCAGAGTCAGATGGCTGGAAATGCCTGTGAGTCTACTGAATAATAAAATAGCAGTATTGAAATATTTAGACTTTGATTCCCATTAAAGGAATCTTTAAAACATGAGATTTACGTTTCAGAAAGAAAAGAAAAGTGATAGCAGAGGCAGCAATCACAACACTCCCATACAGAAACCATCAGCCAATCTGAATAACAGTCTCCCTCCGCTATGCTTCTAAAAAGTAAGTTCGGAGAGATCCAAACGGCACAGGTTCAAACAAAGAGCACGCTTCCGAGGTAGAACAAATGGCTCACAAGGAGCCGTTTGCGTGATGGCATGTGTTGTGTTTCCCTGGTTGATGTCGGGTGAAAGGCACAAGTGACGAGAGACCGGGCCTACACACGTATAAAACATTCTGCGACAAAAGTAGCTTCAGAACTGGGAATGAAAGGGAATGAGGTGTCAGCAGTTTCATCCCACTCGCAACACTTCTCTCATCTCAGCCCTGTTTGACATTTCCACAGCTGCTCTGAGCAGTAAGCGTTGTACTGAGGATAGCAGTGCTCCCTTTGTTCGCAGAGCTTTTTGTCCATTTGACTGTGTTCCAGGAAGTCTGAGAGAAGAGACAAAGACTGACAGAGACATAAACGGAAGCATGTGGTTGGGAATATCTACATCCTCAGACCTTGGGGCCTGCAGTTGGCTGACTGCATGCAGGGCCTGATGTGGAGGCGCTGAGGCAAATTTGCCACATGCTGCCTTCTTGCCTGTAATCTCGGGACACTTCGGTTTAAATTTGTCTCTCCCCACAAGTTCTTGGCAACCGCGACTCCCTCTTTTATATTTGACATTGACCTCGCTGTGACATCACCCCTCTGAGCACTGTGGCATCACTAACAGATATGATGAAAGAAGCCAACGGCAGGCCACCATGACTACGCACAAAACAGCCGCCACTTTGAACTCCCTGCCTGCTTTTGTTTTCCCTGCAGTTTGCAAGCCCGGGTGGTCAAAGACATGCGCATTTTGACATTACGCACGGCTTACATGTGGCCAGAGGCTGAGCAGTGCACCACTACTTTGGTTGGGCCATGTCAAGGGATTTGCCACAAATATCCACGAACTGAAATAACAACAACCGTACTAGGGTACGTACAATAGATCTGAAATTTCATTTTTAACCAACCAAAACCAGTGTGCTTTTCCATTCTGTTCCACATAACTGCACTGCTGTAGGCTATTTGCAATATGCAATACCCAAAGGCTTTGGAGCTGGTAAGATGAAAATTTGCTCCATTGACTAGAGATGAGACTGTGATCTCACTTTTACCAGCACGATCCCTTACTTTGGGAATAAGTGTCACTGTTGCATGTGTCACATAATAGTACTGTTAGTAAGAGTGAAGCCTGTGCTCACCTGCATTGCCTTCAAGATGAGGTGACGCACATTAAATATGATGCAAATTGTATGTGGTAAACACAGTTCTTTCCTTATTAGGAAAGCTTATTATTGCACTCTTATCAGGGCCCCCAGGAAGCTGAAAGAAAAAGAAAACCCAGAGGAGGCCGTTCTCCACATTTGCAGGGAGCAGTATCAAGGGTAATGATGTAGATGCATGTGACGTTGTGTATCTTTTGCTTGTCTTTTTGGTTTTCTTATGCAGATTTGAGCTCAATGTGTGCATGCGCTTGGGTGCTCATGATGGAGCTGCAAGTTACACAAGCTAATCAGAGCTAGTGGGTGTGTAATTGGACATAACAGGCATCACTCGGGCAGAATGGGCGGGAAGAGGCAGTGTGGATCTTGAAGGACCAGCCAGCTAATTTGCACACACTGGTATTCCTACGTTGACAACTGGAGGCAACTAAATGAGCTGGGGAGAGGCAAGCCAGACAGTATGCCACCGTGCACCCCCTTTGCTTGATTCGCCACCAGGGCTTCTGCACCCAGGTAGCACAATTACTGCCCATTCTATCTCCCTAAATTGTGAAGCGGAAGAGAAGTGACACGCATAAGGCGTGCATCACTGTAATCGAATCTAAATGAAGACTGTGCATAACCAGAGCTCCCACCTGAGACAGTGGGAGAGATGTGACCGCGCCAGCCTGTCAACACCGTGTCAACACACCCGTTCACAGCCCCGTCTGCATGCATAATCACACCGATCATTACAGTGTCAATGAAGATAATGCAAATATAAAGAGTGGAGGCAGGAAAGAGGAGGAAATGGAGTGTATCTGGCAATGGTTCAACTTACACTGTCGGTGTTGTGATTTAGAGTAATGTAATGATAGGGAGGGAAGGTGTTCAGTTTAATTTTGATCAGTTGCACTGAGGTGACTTTACACCTGTTGGTAGGAAGAGAACACCCATCACAACTACTATGTTTCAGAGCCAAAATCTCATGCTTTATGGAATAAGCACCAACACACAATAGGCTCCAGTGCCAAGGTGAAAAAAATACAGTTTAACTCATTTCAGTTTGTCCACTCACTCATTCTGTAAATAAGTCAAGAGTTAGGAACATCATTAGGGAAACGACATCAAGAGATCAAACCATCATCCCTAATGGAGACTGGTCGTAACCTAAACTGGATTGTGTCCAATTATTGATGGGGAAAGTAGCTCATTATGTCAACGTACCTAAAGCTGATGTGCACTGTGACTGTGTCTAAATTTTACTAGTAATAAGGAGTTTTTAATATACACCACTGAACTGCATGTTACTATCTGAAAATAATGAGCTATATGCATAAAATTTGTCCGACTCCTGGTTTGACAAGCTCAGACTGTGACACGTCTAGCACAACTCATTGAGTGTGCTCGTATTATTAGCTGGTTAATAAGGTAACCTGTTAGTTTGAAATGCCAATTCCAAAAATCCCTTTTGATGGTTTATGCTATGTGTTATTGTGTGTATACCAAACTGTATCATTGTATAGGCACCGTCAAGTGGTCTATGTATAACAAATCATGGTATTAAGCATCTAAAACAATCCACTGGCTTTCAAAAGTAATGCCATGTAAAGTTATATGGATTATTTATTTTTATTGGCTCAGTACAAGCATATTCTGGTGCCATACTGCAGCAATAATATAAATATATATTTTCTGTCCATTTTGACTGAGTTTGAGCTTTTTTGCAAAGAACTTGAAACAATTTTAATTTTCAGATGCGTAAAGCTGGTAGAAAAATACAGCAAAGAATTGCGCTGTAATGACAGAGGAAAATGATGCTTTATAGTATTGACTCAAGAAGGTTCACTGAAAATGCAAGTTGCATTTTTCAGATGTAGATGTGTCAGAAAATCATGTACCTTTTTCCTTCCAGTTCAACCCACAATTAGATAAGAAATTGAGGCATCATTATAAGTTATTCTGTAATGATATACCACTAAAACTAGTTTTCATAAATGGTAGCTTCTAAAATTCTAACACTAAAGCATTGTCATGGAAATCTTGGAGGAGAACTTCTTTTGCCTCTTTTGTAGTGCAGTGGCAAGGTGCTACGATTGGATGTTTTCTTTCCACAGTCCCATCACTCCCATATTTCAGTCACTCATCTGGCCTAAACAGTCTCAGAGCAATTTCCTTTGCTGTCATGAACATCAGCATGGTGGGGAAAAAAAAAAAAAAAGCAATCGACAGCATGGCTTTGGTCAAAGTGAGCATGGCAACACCCTGTTTAACGACGACGGCGTACTTTGTGCTGTAAGCGTAACACATGATTTCTCAGTACAGCAGATTTTATTTTAAGGGATCCAACTGGCATCTTCGGGCGGTGATAAAGTGGCAGCGAGGAGTTACAGGAAGTAGGCCCATCTCCGGAGGCTCTGACCAGACACGTTTTCCTCCTTCTTTAGCCCTCAATTAGAAGCGATAGTCTCCCACTCCTACAATGTCTCCCTCTCCTCAGCAGAGATATATTTATCTGAGGATAATTGGCCATTAAATCCTCACTTGACAACTGTGAAAATGCCACCCCAAGAGTAATCTGGCTGCCAGAAAATGACAACGGTTGGCAGGGCTGTCGACTGCTGGGAGCCGCATCAGGGAAGGATGGATCTATTCCATGCACATCCATACACGTGCACACATACACATTAAACAGAGCTGGCTGTCCTAATCAAATTCTGTCCAGGCTTTTACTGCTACATATTTATTTTTATTTTTTGGAAAAGGGAAACCCCTAATTATGATCCAGATTACGAAATGCTAGGATTAAGCAGCATACATTTACACCCCTCTGGCAGGGAATAGAAATGCTCTTCAAGCGTTATTTATTTTCATTAGCTCTTTAACCTCTTTGCTTTGATCACTTTATCTGTGCACTCTATTTTCAATTACAGATGTTGTGCGTCTTTGAAGGCCTGACGTCTGTCTGAGCGGAGCTGATCTTTATCATGAGGTTCAGAAACATCTGAGCCTACCAGCTTTTTGAGGCTGTCGAAAGCCTGGCAGAGGGGAATGGAAAGACAAGCGTTGTGCTAAAAATTTCGGTCCTTTTCGTCCAAGTGTCTTTCTTGGTTGTCTCTCAAGCTGCTAACACGAATCAGACAGGGTAGCAGATACGGTACGTGTGATCATTCATTTGGAATGGTGTTTCAAACACTTAGCTTCTTGGTAAATAATTTTCATTGACCATTAAGGCAAATATTAATAATGCCAATGGCAGATTTAGGTAAAAAAGATGTTTACCAAGATATTCTCACTGGAAATTATGTTAATGTGTTGGAGTGGCACTGAGAAAACTCCTGACATTAATCTGATTCATGATTTGTGGAGGCAGCAAAAGATTATGGTGATGGCATTTAGGCATCATATTTTCAAAAATGGGAGCTTGTCACTAATGATAAAGTGGCAAAAACATCACCGGGAATAATAAGTTGATCAGCAATAAAAAGAGGTTTTTGTTTGCTGGAATGATTTTCTATTGGTCATTAGGAAAGATATAAATAACTTTTGATAAAACAGAACTTTTCTTCCAAAATTTTAAGTCTTTGTTGGCATTGTTTTATTATATTTTGAGATATGGCACTCTTTTATTTTATTTAGCCTTCATAAAATTTATCTATTTTGTAGCAGCAGCATAAATTAACACAAAATAATTAAAATATCCATCCATCCATTTTCTATAACCCTCCTGACCTCCTGAGAACATTTATAATACAAGAAAATCATTTCACATAAAGAGAAAAAAGCGTTTTGCTGCCCTTGATGACAGTCTTACTGGACGGTGCCCTTTTTCCTAACTGGACAGCACAAGCTACAGTCGACAAGGTTGTAGCTTTGAGGTGGAGCGGGATCTTTCCATTAAAATATATCTTTTTGTAATTTTGTTTTTGTGTGAAATTATCAAGATTATATATGCATTCATGTCTTGGATAAATATCCCACTGATGAATAAAAATAATACAAAGTAATAATCTGGAAAAGACCAGTACCTTTTTATTCATTCTTAACAAGGTCCTTCTGGCCTTTGGAAGAGAAGAGACGTCAACAGCATCAGAAATTCTTCACAATATTTACTATATCGGAAATGTAGTATCGGGAAAGTAATCTAGTATTTTCCTGATACTAGACTATTGGGGAAAAAAGTTGGTTTTTTCCTCTTCTTATCCCTAAAAGTATTGCTCTAGTTGGAGACACCAGCAAATTTCCAGATGAAACGATTTTTTTAGTTATTTTCTGACTTGTTAAGACTAAGCAAGATCATTTGCATAAAATAAACAGATACATTATTTCTTCTTTTAATATTACTCTCCACACTGAAAAAACAGCCAGAAGATTCAGGGTTTCATTTTGTTTTTGTGTGAAATTATGAAAATTGTCTATGCATTTATTTCGAATCCTGTGCCAATAAGTGTGTCTCTTCCTCTCAGTCCATCCATGCAGAATCATTTCAGCTTTAGGCGTAAAAAGATCAAACAAGGTATGTCTTAATGAGATACTTTTAACTTGTACTGACAGGCTTTTTGGCTCAGCATGCAAAAATCTGTATTTTATCATCTGGAAAAAAATTGGATTATGACAGAGCACCAGCCACAGGAATGAGATCTTTGTTTTTTTCTTAGTCTGGGTAATGTGTTGAGAACAAAAGGTTGATAATAACCGAGGAGACAAAATGAAAGTGCGGTGCTTCATAAAATTATAAAAACGTATAATCTACGTGTGAACAATTCTCACTTAGCTGGATGAAAATGATGCAAATTCACAAAGTTCCCAATCTAGGCCAAACTTTGACTGGAGTGCGTACAGCACATCATCTACGCCTGCAGAAGTCAAAGGCTTTTAGACAGTCGTATCCGAAAAAATACTAAGACTAGCTTTAGGTGTATCCTTCCTTTTCATAAGACATTTATCTTGGAGATTCAGAAGGGTTTTAAAATCACAGCATCTGGTATATCATGTTTTAGGACACACATCCTGCCTTCCTGACCAGGAAGCTGAGAGCATTCTCTGATAAATCCCAGACGGTGCCGGACATCCGGCAGAGAATCAAAAAGTAATATCACTAATAATACAGCAGAAGGTAGGAATAGCGGTGGGCCCTAGACTGAAAGCTTCAGACTGTGTTGTTTATTAATTCAGAACAGTGTTTCATTTTCACAATCCTTGTTATCAAAAATTCCAACATCATCTTGAGTGCAATCTCATGTCTGAGCGATAATGGGACGGAAAGTACAGGAGAGGTAGATAGGAGCTCTGTAGCATAAAGTATTCACCAGAGAGTATGAGACAGGTGGAGAGGGAATGAGAGGAAACAGTGTTTTTGCATTTCCCAGCCTCCATCCACCGGTGACAACACCCAAAACAGGCGCGCTCCACATTTTAACAGTTTGTCGAGGGAGCTTTTGTTTGTTCCGTTGTTTTTTTTTTTTGTTTTTTTTTAACACCCCTCCCTTCACATTAGTCTATTCCTCTGGAGGCTGCGTCGCTGCTCAAAAAACAACAATACTCTCCCAGTTGACTCTGTTTGATGACCTACATTACATTCTCTTTGCATGAAAGTACAGCGGCCTGAGATGTTGTGTGCATATAAACTACAGTGTAAGGGAATCAGACAAAAGGGAGCGGCGGCCATGCTGGGATGAAAATGAAAGTGTGTACCGATGTAGAGGACGCACTGCATCAAGACGGCTTTGTGTAGCCTAAACACCACCGCTGAGGGATAGTGCCACTGATTTAGTGTTTTGTGTGTTTACATGTTTTCTGCATGCAAACTGGACACATGTTCTCCCGACTTCGCCTGTCGCACTCAAAACGCTGCTTCAAAGCTCCTCTGGGGCCAAATGGCAGCCACTTCCTTCCTCAGGATTTGATGAGCTGTATGTCAAAGCGGTGCATCTTCTACCTTCGAGGCTGTGTGTTGAAATCTCCAACCGAGGCGCATCTGTAGAAGTGATTCACAGAAAATGAGACCAAATGAGTTTCATCTGGCCGGACAGTGAGCATATTGGATATCCTTTGATCGTAAAGTAAGACCATATTGTGGTGCGTTATACTTAGTTCTATTGTATGCATGGTTGTTGTGCTTAGCAATCCAGTCTGAACCTCTGACCAAAGCCACATATGTTCAGCATGGATAAAAAGTCAACTCCAAGATGTTCATCCAACAACGGCTCCTTTGAAAGCTGGTTTTTATATATAAGCACTGGAAGTTTCCCAATCTCTTCAGGGTGCGTCTTCACTGCAAAAACACAGGAGTGCACCCATGACACTGTTGCAACTTGTGTAATGCGTCATGCAGACTTGGAAGAAAAAGCTCACTTCTGAAAAAGCTGTCACACAAATTAAGCTCCTTCAGTTTCCCCCCTTTTCCAAAAACTAAAAGTTTCTGTGTTATCCCTGAGAGCGGCACTAAAGCTGAAAGCCAGTTAAGCCCCATTAGGAGCCTGCGCGCTGTGACGATCTCATTGGAAGTGCTGGATGAAAATTGCCCGGATTAATGTGTTAATCCGCCTCTTTAAAATGCTAATGTCCATTTTATGCCCATTAAATCTCAGTGTGTGTTGTCTTTGATGCGTGCAATTTCTATCAATTAAACACAGAAGAGTGAAACAGGCAGGAGAGAGATTAGTTCCTTGCTTCAAGCATGAATTTCTCCTTTTGGTTACATATTTATCTCGAATGGGCAGGAAAGGGGGTGAAGTGGTTTGGAGTGGGTTTGTGAAGGATGGAAAGAGGAGTGTGATGATATTAAGAGTCCTCTGCATCTTTCACAGAGCTTGAAACAAACATCTAAATAGCAGAAAGAGGGAATGTGTAAACACAGTATTAAATCTCAGAAAATAAACTTATTTTGACCTCCTTGAATTTGCAGTTGGGAGGGAGGGTGAGAGTTATACTGACTGGAAAATTTATATGATCATCCAAAACCCAGTAATCCATAACTATGAAGTAGAAGAAAAAAAAGATACACTCAAATCACAATTTGAAAACTGTGGTTTGCACTTGTATTCCACCAGAAGGTACTTTGTGGAACCACCTTTTACTGCAATTATGAGTTCAGGATGTTTTGGGGGGTTTTTTGAGAATTTGTCCACTATAGTTTTGTGTATCAACATTTTTGAGCACCTTGAGTTGTATGAGATTATTTTTCTAAGTGAGGAATGGAAGCTGTGGCATAGTGATGGGCAGGAAGGATCTCCTGTAGCGGTCTGTGTTAAAGCAATTCTAAACAAGCCTCTGACTGAAGACACTGTTGTTGCATAGCAGTCTCATGAAGAGGATAGTCAGGGTTGTCCATTATGCTCTTCATTTTATGAAGAATCGTTCTTTGCAAAATAGGGTTTAACAAATGATTTACATTAAGCTAAACTAAAATATATTTTTTCTTTGCAAAATAACTCAAGCCCAATCAGACTGAATGGCTTCTGTAAATATAAATTTTAGTTTATTTGCTCTGACTCAAATTCTCAATTTGATAGAGGCCAGGACTTTAACTGGGCCATTCTAACACAGGAAGATGCTTCGACGTAAACCATTGCATGTTTAGTGAGCATCTTCAACAGGCTCAAGTGTTTCATAACACATTCAAAGCTCTAATCCTTTTAAATATTCTCCACACTTCTTCCCTGACCTTTCAGGTGTGTTCCTCGATCTTCACGATGCTGTTTTGTCTTACTGACTCATAATAGAGAAAACAGATCGTTTATCCGCCACCACTAACTTGTTCCCTGACCGGTTTAGCTAAACTACGATCAATGGTTTTTCCCCTCTGTTGGTACAAACCATTCATCCATCCCTCACACAGTCCAACACAAGCATATAAGGACAGTTTGTGGCTTGGAATTGCTCGGAGGTTAGTGTGTGGGTCCATTGTTGTCTGTCTCTGTGTCTCTTTGTTGGACCAGCATTTGAAGCATGAATGTTTTGCCTAAAATCTTGGAGTGGGTTCCCATTTCCCAATGCATTGCATCAACTCAGTTTTTAAAATCCACAATAAAGATTTGGGAATGGAAGTGATCAAAAGCTGCATTGAAGCCCAGAACTAATGGATGTTCAAAACTGGTTCACACATTTCATCAGCAAGGGAGGTTAATCAGCTGCTGGATGGCCCTTTGTTGCCTGACGATCAGCCTTTTCTGGATTTAACCTCCTCTTTGGCTCCTTGGCCAGCCTTCGGTCCTCACTGCCTTTTTCCTCATGTCAGATCAGCTCTGGAACCGTCCTCCCACAATCATCCACAGCAACGATACTGACCTCAAACACCCATCTGCCTGTCCACTCCGCATCATCTCCACTGATAAACAGTAAGCTTGTCTCCCGTTAACCTCTCCAATGACATTCATCTTCAAAATAATCTCTACTTTTATTAATGGTCACCTTCCAAAGCCTGAGTTTCTCCCTGCACATCTAGAGAGATCAACAGTGATATGGTGAAGTGGACCGAAAGTTATAAAGATTTTTAAATTTACATTTTTGAGATCTACATTTTCAAAGAGTGATGCCCATTTCCCTAAATAAGAATTAATCACCAGAGCACCTTCTGTTACATGTTTGCTACAGGTGAAATGTCATGCTTTGGTCAGATGAGACCTTTGGGCCCCAAACATACAGCCAAATGTATAATGAAATGGTTTACCACAAAATATGGTTAAATGGCCGAGTCAAAATGCAGACCTATGTTCAATTGAGAATTTGTGGCAAAGCTTGATAATTGCTTCAAGCAGACAATATCCAATCTGTTTCAGCTTGAGCGTATCTGCAAAGAAGGATGGGTAAGGATTTTTTTCTATAGATGTGCAAAGCTGGTAGAGACATATCACGAATGACTTGCAGCTCAGTTGGTTCTACAGGACTTGGCAATGTTGACTCAGGTGAACTGCACACAAATATAATTTACACCTTTCAATTAAGACAAAAAAATCAAGAACAAGGTGCTGTTTCTTTCTGCTCCACAATGACTGACTGCCTATGTCTGTCTAAGTTTGAGGTTGTAACATGACAATATGTGGAAAAATGTTCAAGTTGTCAAGACACTATACTTTAGATTTGGGAAGCTATCGCCCTTTTAAGTGTGATTCAGTATAAAACACGCAGACTAGAGAGTCACTGAGATGATTCACAGCTATCTTCCCATAACAATGAGAAATATGAGATTAGTAGGTGAGGAGCTCCAGTAACTCTCAGGTATTGATTATGAACCACAGTTATAATTTACTGAGTTGAACTATGAGTCAGCAGGAGCCAGCAAATGCAGCTTGGACAGAACTGAACTTCGCGGTGAACACCGTGGAATTTTTCATCCCACAAATGTCGGGATGACTCGTGGATGCCCTCGCTGTTGTGCAAAGTCTTTTAAGACCAGGAGTGTCACAGCTTGTCCAATCAGAGAGGCCTCTGCGGCTGACCATAAAATGCTTCCAGATTCGTCACACACACACAGATACACACACAGACGTGCACAGGCTCATTGTTCAGAGTTAAAGTGCTTCCAGTAAACTAGCATTTATCATATGAGTGCTGTTTTTGAGGTAGAACACAAGGAATGATTTATGGATGAATATCAACTTCTCTCACACTCACCCTCCATCATGAGCAAAATATGTCACCATAAAAGTAAAATACACCCTGTGCTACATGGTGAAAATTTACTAACACATATTTTATTTACTCAGCCATTGTGTTACAAGCAGCTGTTTGCCAATGGAAGGTTATGAGAGGTCCAATAATGTATAAATATAGATTTTATTTAAGACGTGGAAGTCCATGCAGTCCAGTGGGAAGACTCAATAGAAAGCAGGAGAGTTCCTAATTTCTCTTAACAGAAGAGGCCCTCCCATCAACAAAAGCAACCCTTCCTCCCTTGTAAAGCATATGTGGAGTGTTCAGAGGGATGGGGTAATTTATTAAAATCGACCTAATTTTCCGTGATGTATTAAATCTCTGCCTCAGTAAGCGCAAGCCCCATTTCATTGAGTGAATTAGGTGCTCACTGCTTGGTGCACTCAGAGACCTGGAAAATGAGGCCTGGACTGGTATCAGAGAATGTTCACAACCTGCTAATGGCTGAGGGATGAAACAGATTACCGCAACATTTACTGCAGTTCAACAGCATATTTGAACAGCCAAATATAGGCACAGTTAGCACTGGCATTGCACTGAACTGTTTAAACATGTACAAGACTGCAAAAGATGGATGTTTTTGCAGAATTAAAGTTAGGTTTTTTTGCACTCCCATATACATATTCCAATAAAAGAATATTTTGTGCAGCACATAAAAAGGCAGCTTTGGTTACATTAAAACAAATTTCAACAAATAACCTCAAATAACCAAAACAAGGCAAGATATATATAAATATTTTAGGTACATTTGGAGCCCCATAGAGCAATGACTGTTAATATAATGGCAAAGTGTCACACTGGATAGCCTAAAAACGCTAGCTGAAATACCATACATTATATAAAGTAAATTTTTTGATCCTATTAAATATTAGAAATAAAAACACTTTAAAACAAAAGGGCTAAGATGGTGTAAACCATGTCAGATAAATGTGTAACAATTTCAAATGATACAGTAATCAGAGAGATTAAGAGAGTTAAGAAAACCTAATATTCAGGGGTATTTTATGATAAAAGCTCTAAATGAAACCTGAATAGAGGAAAATTTCATTTGCAAGAAAAAAATCTAAAGACAAATAATCAGGCAATCAAGGAATTGATCAATGAATGCAAGGGAAGCACATATTTTGTCATTTCTTTTGATATGCTATAAAAAGAAAACGTGTTGTAAGGATTTGGTTGTTTCTGTGTGTTTATTTAGATTTCTGTGTTCTGTGGAGTTTCTGTTTTGTCCTGTCTACCCCTTGATTAGTTACACCTGTCTCTTGTTTCCCCTGATTGTTCTCCCTGTGTATTTAAACCCACCTGTGTGCCTTGTTGGGTCCTTGTCTTACTTACTGTCTTGCTGTGTCAAGTCTGCTGTCAGATGTCTATAGTTTACCAGTTGCTACCAGTTTTTGAGCCTTAGCCTTCTGTTTGTTTCTGTGCTGCCTGGACTTTGGACTGTTGTTTCTCTGACATCTTCATTAAAATCATCACTTCTTCATTTCAAGCTGGGTCCACAGCGTTTTCCTCACCACCTCAAATCACGACATGTGTACAGAGATAAAATCAGCTGGTTACATTAAAACCTTTTCTCCCTTTTCAGATGAAATGTGAAATGAAATGAAATGTGTTATTTTCAGATCACAGTTTTAACATTGTGTCTTGTCTCTCATAACAAAAGCAGACATATAAAGTGGTTATGATGGATAGATAGAACAGTTACATTTTGAGTGTGTTTATGATGTCAATAGCTATTCTTGAAAATTAGTAGTAAATATCATTTTTATTTTCTGTGCTGTACAAACTTTTCTATTGCTATTCTCAAAATAATTCATTTAGGGAGCAAATATACAAGAGAGGAATTATGATACCATCAGCAAGCCAGTCATTCTTTTAATGTCCATAGTTCGGAGTTAATGAAATCTATTGGCCAACGTTGCCTTTGTGGCATGTCTACATTTCTATTTTTAGAATTATTGAGACCCAAATTTATCCAAATTTACTCAGAAATTGTAATGGAGAGCTGCACAACCAATCTAAAGACTCACTCCTTGTCATGTAACTCACTTTTAAATTGGCTGCAGTGAGAACAGCCAATTTATTCCAGACTAATTATAAACACTTCAACAAACTTATAGAATCCCTTTTTGCTCCAGAAACATACATTTTTTGTATGAAAGTTTTTGGAGAACTTTTGACTTATGTGCTCTTCATAACTGCTTTAGTTCATTGAGTTTTATAGAGAGTCATTTATCCTCAGATGGGGCGTCAGGGCTCTTTGGAAAGAGTAGTCGTCTTGCAATTGGAAATTGTGGGTTTGTTTCCTGCCGCCTGCCCTGCCACATATTAATGTGCCTTTGGGCAAGGCAATTATGTCCAATTTACCCACCAGTTGATGCATGTGTGCATTTATGAGGGTGACTGAATGGGTGAATGTGATGGTAAGTAAGTTAGAAAAGGGTTATATAGGTTCAGTTCATTTACAGCTCTAATGCAACTTTGCTGGCTTGATCCAAGTTGCCATATCCATTTTAGAGTCTTTTTTTTAATTGTACTGTAACAAAAGCTTAACCTTCTAATCAAAGTCTGTAGAGTCTAAGATGAACTTCTTGGATTTTTATGCAATTTTTGCTTTAAATTGTTTACAGATGGTTTTATAACCAACCTAAAAATTTAAAGCAACAACTGTTTCATCGTAATTGCTGATGTATTGTCTTGCATTGTTGCCAAGAGGGAAAGACAAGATGGAAAGGTTGCCTAGCCCTAACCTTAACCCCCTAAAGCATTATGGGTTGATATTATTCACACAACCCAGTACAGAATAATTTTCATGTTCAGTTGTTAAATGACTATGGCAGTGACCTAGTCGTTTTTCCCTAATCAACATTACTAACACATATTCCTGTGGTTTTTATAGTCTTTCTAAAATGTCATAGCACCAAGCTAAAGCTTAAAATAAGAAAAACTGCACAATAGTTCAAGCTAAATGAAATGATTCTATAAACTGTTCACAGCCCAGCTGAAAGTGGATAGCTAAAAGTATAGTTCGCTTTACATCCAGCCAAACCTCAGAGATCATTTTTTCGTGGAAACAGACAAAGCCTGCTCATTGTCATGTTGTTCTGCTTGTTTTGGGGTTGAGGCAAAATTAGTTGCAACTGAGTTTGAGGTCCAGAGACGGCGTGCTCCCACGATGTTTGGCCCACAGTTCATCATTATACAATTTGTCTGTACTATTTCAACAAACAGGAAGTCCCTTAAAACTAGCAGATGATCTGGCACGGGCATGTCTCCTCTGACAGTGTTCTCCTAGGAGCAGTGATGAGGCTGGACAGATTCAAGATGGTGTGGTTATATTTGATGGCCAAGATTTCTCTCCAATTTATTTATTTATTTTTTATTCGTAGGAAGGAGCCAGTACACTTGGACTGCCTGCCAGGCACTATTCTGCGTGAGAGCTCTAACCCACAAACAACATTGTCATTCTTGTACTCTTTTTGCCTCTGGTTTCTTTCCTGAAACCCAAGCAGGCATGTGCTCCAATAACTGAGGCAGCATTTTGGTTTGCACTCCCAGGTTTCCATTACTTCCCCTTCCTGTCGTCCAATGGTTCCAGCTGGTGTTATTGGATTGCATATTGCAGCACATCCCCAAGGGAAAGCATTGTTATGGAAGTTGGTTCTAGTGCACTAGAATCTATTCTAACTTCATTCAGCCGCTTCACTGTCTTAACACCACAGCTGTCAGCAATGTCACTACATGATGAGCTGTGACACCACCGAATCTAGCAGCGCTTTGTCACCCTGATACACTTAAACAGAGTTCCGGCTTGGCAAAGACATGCTGTCAAGTCAGGAAAGACCATTATCTGCAATAGACACAAAAGTACAGGAGATCCCTGCAGACACGGAGATGATTAAGGGCTAAGTGTCATTCTTCCTGTCTTGGTGTATTTTTTTAAAGAGCTCTGTCTCTCTCTGTCCTTTTTACCACACAACGCAGACTTATAACCCGATAACTCTCATGACTGCTATGAGAAGACACAGACCCTGACAACCATGATGGAGAATTATCCGAAGCTACCTGGCCTGGTCATCCCCAAAACAACCAAAGAAGGACAAAATATGAGAGTAAAAGTCAATGAGAGGATTTGAATATTAGTGGAAAGCTTTTGATGATGAGTACAAGGGACGTTAAGAGTGAGTTAGATTTGTAGTGAAGGGAAAGCATTCAAGGAATGGCTGGACACGAATTGGGGACTTGGTTCTGGAGACCAAAATAATGAAGCTAAGCCTCGTTGACATGGGCCTGGCAATGGGTGTCTGATTTCAAAATGATGATATTGCTTGCACGCCAGTGAAGCTGCCAAATTTAGAAATGTGTTGCCACTGCTGGGGTCACACTTGTCTTTATCCATATATACTTTGACTTCTGTGGGTTCTTTTACATAAATTTGTGAAATCCACAGAAGAGTCACTGACTGAATCTGTGATTACAGACCCCTATGTTTACAGACATCAGGGACTGTAAACATAGGGGCTCTTATCTGTATTCCAGCAGCTATTCTATCTTTGTTTAATAATTTCAGAAGGTAAAACTTTACTTGTATGGAGATAGATACATTGGAGAACAGATTTGACTCATTTCTGGCAATAAAAAGAGTACAAAGTCCAAATATAAAAACATATTCCAGTAATCTCATACTAATCCCTCTTTAACAAGATAAAAAATAAAAATGTTTTGGCAGCATTGGTATGACTTGACTTGACTTGAATTTACTTATTGAGTAGCTAATAATGTTTCCTATGCGTACATCAATAGTTTATCTTTTAGCATGTGAAAGCCTTCCTAATAACTCATAAAAGTACAACATACAGATAAGTACATTGTTAGCCTGCTCATGTAGCAAAAAAATAAATAAATCATACTGGTTTCTAAGGTGGAATAGACTCCCATAAAACTATAGTCAGCATCTTCAGTGGTATTGGTATCAAAATTTGAAAACCATGGCTGTACAGTATTTATCTACCTAAATAGAAATCCATAAGAATCAGCAGAAATCTATGAAAGCATTATGAACAACCCCATAACCTGTAAATCAATTGCTAAATGAATGATTGAGCTATTGCTTTTCCAACTTCTTGCAGCATCTTCCCATGCTGAAGTAATATTAGAAGTCCGTTCCTAAAGAAAAGCATCTCCTGCAAACTTTGTTACAGTTGTCTTTCTTTTGTAATTGTGCCCTCCTTTATAACAGTGCTATTACCAACAAGATTTCTGTTGCAGCTTAAAGAAAATGTGACCCAGCAGTCCCCACTGCTGATGATTGTAATATACTTTACAAGTGACTATAACTTGCCAACTTTTACTAGGAACAATTTTAGAGGCGAATGATTTAATTTATGTAGTTGGTAGATTTAAAAAGCACCCTTTATGGGTTCAATTTGAATGAAGGATTGTGCTTGCAAAAAAAATAAATAAAATTACATAGTTTTTGTTTTTGTTCCCTTTCTTCTTCAGATGTTTCAGATTTTCCTGGTGTACCCTAACAGATTTGGTCCAAATCTTTGCTTGTAGTTATTGCATTGCACAAATAATAATAAAAAGAACCTCCCAGTACCATGCCTGTGAGGCACCCAACCTATGCAGCTTCTAGGAGGCCACAGAGAAGTCTAACTTGTCCTATTATATTCACAAACAGACAGACAATTAGACTCCAGTTTTATCAGTCAGCAATTGCTAGGATCAGATATGAGATACACCTGTATCAATAAAAGATCTCGTATACAGCCTTTCTCAAACAACGATGCCTCTTTCAACCTACACTGTGGGTATCAAATGTTCTCTGAATAATGAAAAACAATTATGAAGCTAAACAAAGCCATGGTGGAAATAAGCTGTTTTATTTTTATGCAGAGAATGAAAATAGGTTCCGCGGTTGTTATATGGATTTCTTTTTCAATATCATGTGGGTCATGCTCAGGACGTCCTCCTAATACCAGTCCGCCTACAGCATAATTACACTGGAGGCTTCAATCTAGATGAATAAGACAGCAAGTCAGCATGAGAGTTGGGACAGGAGCAGACAATCTGCTCAAAATGGGGAGGAAACAGAAGTCGGCTGCTTAGATTGTGTCTTAATTAATTATTCAAAGACCAGATTTTCTATCCAATGACCCCGGTAAAAAAGCACAAATTATTTAGCAAGCTGCCACATCAGAGCTTGGTGTGAGGACATGAAGCACAGGCTCTCACTGAGGTCACCTATCACAGGAGGCATGTGAACCTCTGTTCAGGATGCAGGCTGCATGACACACGGCCTCATGGGTATTGATGGCTGTATCAGCGTACAGGGCTAGAGTTTCTCTTTCTGTCAGCCATCCAGCCTGTCTGCATCTGCCAGGTTTGATAAGAAGGGTGAAATGTACGCCCTTGTAATCAACAGTGACTGATTTGGACAACACAAGATCAGATAGCTGGCCTGTTTGAGAGAAGCTGACAGAGATCCCAGAAGTACAACAGATAGCACAAGTTGGGAAATTGCTGTATTTTTTAAAGCTCCCTTAAAGAAAATATATCATACAATTTTAAGATGTAGAAAACTCTGAAACCTATAAAATCTGAAACATAAATTGCATTAATTTTAAAAATGGTAAAGTAATATAAAAATGTTCTGAAACAAAAATAAGTCTTGTTAATTATAACCATTAAAACATGAAGGAAATTTCATATAAGGGTGGTAAAAGTTGTTGACAAAACAAAAATAAATTTCAAATGGGACTATATCAAAAGAATTGTGTGGTGGCTTACTGAATGAAGTTAACAACTTTGCCCTCAAGATCCATGCAGTAAAGTTGGGTTACCCCCATCACAATTAACACAAGAAGAAATTAATCTTTTACATAACCCTCCAAAAATAGTCTTTTATTGAAATACATTTTGCTTCCTAGTTATGTAACAATAGGAATATTGATTTTAGGGGAAGAAACAAACCAAAAGTGAGAGAAGAAGGCACTTCACAGTTTATGGCAGAGCTAGTACAGATGTGTAGTCGACAGTCGGACCAGTGAGCAAATACGCAACTGTATTTATGTAGCACTTTTAATATATGAACTGTGAAAGAGATTTACAGTAAAAAAAAACATACAACAAAAGTCAGAGCACCAAATTGACACAATACAAACATTTTAAATTAACAGATAAAGATCAGTGGCACCAGAATCGCCCCAAAAAGAGTTGGAATGCTTAAAGTGACATTTTAGCATCGAAGATCATTTTGTGAGAAAACTAATTGTATTGCGATTTACAGTATTTGAATGGTGTATAAAACTGTGTCCAATTAACCCATCATTAGTAAAACACAAGGCGATAATGTGGTAGAAAATGAGATTTGGACATTCACTGCTTAGCTAGCGAATTTAATGTTGGCTAATTTGGTTCGCACCTTTTTGGAGAAGTGGGAGCGCTGTCGCCCTCCACAAAACTGGACTGCCATTGAGAACCAGAGCAGAAATGGCAACATCTAATGTGAAGGCTGCCAGAATTGTACTGACTTGAGTTGTAGTTTTGTAACTGGTCATTCTCCACTATACTGAAATGCAGGTACAGTGCGCTCAACACATAGTGTTTAAGATCCTTATTTTGATTTTCTAAGTCTCCAAGCTACTGGATTCAGACACCAATGCTGATGAATTCCTGTTCCCCACTGAATAAATTACATAAATCTTTACATCATGAAATTAATTTAAGGTGGAGACTTTGTAAAAAATACTTTTTCCTTGAGTGAATATTATGTGATGCACCAATATGCAAGTTCAGCGTTCCAAGTGTAACGTCATGTTTTTTCAGCAACTTTCCGCTGTGTTCACAGCTGCCTTGCGCTTGCTTTTTCTTTCCAGCTTTCTTCTTTCTTTCTTCTTTTTTATTTTTATTTTTTTTCATCTTTCTCCAATTTGGACATAAAAACAAATATGACTGTCATGAGCTACAGGCCTGAACACAGCTGAAAAAGAAAAGTTGTAAAAATGATGAAATATGCCCTTCAAGTGTCTGAAACTGGGGCCCACTCGATCGCACATGCTACATATGCTACATTGAAATACAATGAAACAACTCAATCTGTTTGTGTTGCCAATAAAGCTTGAACTTTGACACACACTGAGAACAGAACGCCAGCATGATTGTCACCCTGTTATTTTTTGTTGCTCTTAAAAAGGCTAAATATGTCCCAAAGCTATTCCAAAAGTGTTATAATTTCAGAGTGTGCCAGAGAAAAAGACAGAGGGGGAGAGGCTGGGTGACGAGAGGGGACAAGCTGCTTGCACATGCTCACGCACACGCACACACGTGCAGGTGTTATGTGTGTTTGTTGTCTCTGTGATGTGATAGAGAGTTAGCCTTGATCTTGTTAGTGGTGATTGGGGTCTCCGCGAGACCTCACACACTGGGTTGTGGGTGTAATTGGCTATGGCAGACCGGCCTGTAACCATGTGGAGCGACGGAAGAGGAGAGGGGAGGAAAAAGTGCGCCGGGCCTTTTGTTTGTGGCGGTCTCCACATGTCTGCCTGCCTGTGTGGCAGTGCCGCACTCCCTGGTGTGTGCGTTGGGGCTTGGCTTCGGGGAGATGATTGTTATAGCACTAGTGTTGGCTTTAAAAATGCCTTTTTAATGGGAATGCATTTCACAGGCAAGAGCATTGAGGTCTGAGAAGCCAACATCACAGCAGCCAGGGGTGCACAAGTTCAGCTTGATCTGAGGCTGTTCATCAGTGGAAACAGTCTGCCATCTGCTGCTAGATAGAAGTATAACATACTAGCTTTTTAAAAGTGATTTTCAGATGTTTCTTCTATTCTACGCAGCAATATTCCTCACCCATCTTTAGAAAAAATATTTAGGCAAATAAATCACAAAAACTGAATTATATAAAATTGCACAAACATTTCATGTTATATTTTGACTTTAGAATATTTTCTTCATTTCCTACCATTATGTCACTTACTGTCTTAAATGTCTGTTAATTCTTCTTGTAAACAAATGTTACGCATCTGTCATCTGTCATGTAACTATGGCTGCAAAGTACCTTAATTAAAGATCCTTTCAATACGCCACCTTTTCCACTTACCTCAAGCACTTTGAATGCTTTTCCTTAATGAACAAATGAATTATGCAGTAACCCCGACTCAGCCAACAAAAGGCATTTGCTGCCTAATGTGTTTGCCTAAATAGCAGTGAGTAGCAGGGCCTTCCTTTTAAGTGGATAAGGTACCTCTGCTCAGCTTGTGGGAAGTGTCTCGTTTAATTTAATTCAATAATCCCGATAAATGAAATAAATCCCTTTTGGGACATCCACTCCTTGAGTAGCGAGATAATAAAAAATGAGGTTCACAGAGAAAAAATTAGGACATTATGGTTGATTGAGCTTTTACAAAAAGCAGAAATATTAATACAGAGATATTCTTTATGTTTATAATTTTGCAGTAATGAATGAGGGCATCCATGTGGAAAACAATCAGAGCCGAGAACGGATGACGGCGATTGTGGGGCTTAGTGAAAGAACGCATTAGCCTTTTCACACACTCCCGATGCAAATTGTTTCACTTAAACTTTTTAAATACCATTCTGTGTCCTGACTTCATTTTAATAGGTTTGCCGATAAGAGAGCATAAGCATGAACTCAAAAGGCGGATCGTGGCTCCCAGCAACACATTTATTCACCACTTGATTCAAGAGTGGAAAATGGAAAATTGAAAAGAATGAAAGAACATGATCTTCCCCTGAAATAATCAGGTTTTTGCGCTGAATTGATATTTCATATCCACATGAAACATTAATTTGAATTCAATATGAATGCTGGTGTAATTGAATGCGTTGCTCTGCCTAAATTAAAACTAGCCTGAGTGGAGCCTGGCATAGATTTTATAGAAAACATTTCACTTATTCAATTCTGTTTAGCCTGGAATTAATTTGATAAATATGTGTTGCACTATACAAACCGGCGACATTAAAAAGGTGAAACTGGGAGTGTTTGCAAGAGAGCCTCAGCTGAAGTCTTTTACCATAAACCACATTAGACAGTTACTAATGTTAGAATACATACACTTTGTTTGGAGCTACATTAAATACAACATATGCATAAGAAACAGCAGCACTGATGGATTTTAGTTCATTGACTTCCATTGCATTTTTAATGATGGACCTAATCTAAGTAGGTTTGTAGTTCTTCTGTACCTGCTCATTACCACACTGATTTTATTTAACCCTCCCCCTCTCAGACTTATCACTTGTTTCCGGCAACTGCGGCCTCTTGTAAGTCAAATTGATTGAGTCATTCTTGAACATCTGTTGTTCAGCCAAGCCTCAAAGGTAATCCTACTAATGGCCCTCTAAGCTATCCACATAAACACACACATAAATAAAAATGTTTCCAAAGAGATTTGGTCATCGACTCACTGCTAATCAATTCTGCAGCCGCATCTGTTGATGAAGGGTTGGGAGAAGTATAGAGCAAGATATATGCAACAATCAATGGCTGGCATGAGGCAGACTGGGCCAGTGAGTGGCAGTCACAGTTCCGTTGGGAATCAACGTTTACACGCAGACGGACTGAGCCTGTCGAATGCCTTGCCAAAAGCGCGATGGTTACACACACACACACACACGCCTGTGCACAAACAGAGTGGAAACACTGACCACCAGAATGTTGTCCATCAATGACACGAGGAGTAAAAATTACAGCTCTCGTGAAGCGGAGTCTGTAAAGGGAACAAGTGACATTCCCTTTATTTGAGCCACTGAGTTCTGGCACACACTGATATAGCAGATGTTGGATGAATGCCACAAAAGAAAGTAAGAACTTTCCAAGAAAAAAAAAATAGATCTTTCAACTTAACAAAATTACAGCATTTTTTTAGTCACTGTGTGAAAATGGAGCATCACCCAGTGGCCATTTCTGACATTGGGTGTGAAGAAAAAAACTACTGACACACCCATGAACATCCATTGTTGTTTTTTTCCAAGCATGCACGTTTTTGCTCTTTTCTTGCGCTGGCAACTTGGCAATTTGTATCTGCAGCTAATAATTTATTGGGCCAAATTTGGTAGCAACAACTGCTATCAAGTAAAAACTCACAATGCAGCATAGCTGTGGTGGAATTTAGGCCCACTTTTCTTTTCAGAATATTTTGAATTCAGCCGCATTGCATCTTTTGGGGCATGAACAGCCATTTGTGGGTATTTTATATTTTGATTTATATTATAAGCTCTATGTTTTACTATATTTCCCACCAGATGTATCAAGATATACACCAAAGTATTTCACTTTTAATTGGTAGTTTCACAGGATATTTTTCCCAAAATTCACCAAAATATTTTTCATTAAATGTGACACAGCAAAGAAAGACAGGTCAGCAGTGGCTTTGAACCTTAAACATCCATTTTCATGTCTTCTCTGTTTGTGAATGACCCTTGCTGTGTTTTTGTGATGACCCAAAGTCTCCAGGAATCCCTAAGTAACCAGTTCCAGATGACTCAATGTCACCAACTTTGTCTCACATCTATTCAATTTCTTTATATTCTTGCATTATGTATCACTATTTGAGCTCTTACAGCCCACTTTGTCTTGTCAAACAGATCATATTTAAGACATTGTTTTATTCTGCATTACAGATAGTATTCAAGACTGTATGTGGCTTCTGACTAAGTCAGAAAATGTGGTAAGTCAAAAATTATTTATGATTTCCCTTCCATAAATTAAAAAATATATATTTTTGCAAACGTTTTATTTGATTCATAATAAGTAAAGTGAAAGAGCTAACAAAGTCAGGACGTTTATGCCATTTCCATCACCTCTAATTAATGACTACCTAATGATCCTCCATTCTGTTTTTAAGTGTATTTACCATTGTTTTCTTTGGAACGTTTGTTAAAATGCCAGTGAAATCAATCCTGTCCATTTTGGTAGAGACACCCTGCTAAATTGTTTTATACTTTTCAGCAAAGACAAACACACCTGCCACTTTCACAATATGTTCTCCATGAGGGGAAAGTTAGAAATTACTCCAACACCTGGGCTTATACACAGAGAAATATCTGCATATGACAGACCAAGCTGGGCTTTTTTGGATCACTCCTTCTGCCAAGCAATACCCATAAATTTAATTTCCAATCTGCTCTCCTTTTATTAGTTTGGGTGTTATTAAATGAGATTGCTTCATCTTAATATAATATATTTCCAGGGCCTGCGAATGTGGCTTGGAGCTGATATTCAAATTCAATAACATGGCCTGTACTTAGTGCATGGCACTAATAAATGCCAATGTATGATGCATATGAAGACGGGGCTCAGCGTGGAAGAGGTGGAGGGTAATAATAAGGCTGCGAGTGTCCTTCAGAGGTGAGACATGCCGCTCTCCGTGCCTGTGTTCCACAATTCATATACCTGGAGAAGGCAGGTGACCTACACACAGACGGATGTTCATATTTCCTGGTATTTTATTAACTAGACAAGACAAATCCCTGGCTGCTGTATACACTAGCTGTGGTATAACACGCAGGAGAAAACTGTGTAAATCACACTTGTGCTGCTAACCTTTAACCCTAGCTCAACGGACACAGAGCAGACTGTTTGAAGAATCATCTCCACCATTTGGTGCTGTGAAGAGAATAATACATAAACAGGTAAAGTACAATAGCTTGGTTGCAATGTATGACTTCTTGACCTCTGTGGGGTTAGAACTTCCCATCTTCCCTTTTTCCCCCCTATTTTATCATTGGAACCCAAGAACTACTCTCGCAAAGGTTGCAGCTTAGAAAGCTTAGCAGCAGCAGCGAGTGACCTTTTCTTTTATTGCGAATCTTTCAGTTTCATCATTATTATAAAGTGAGATCTATGCATATGATCAGTACAATGGATTTCTTTTTCATTAGTTGTGTAAAATCCCAGTCAGTGAATGGAGGGGTAGTCGTCGCCGGCAGCCAGTCTTGGTCTCCCCCACCGCTCCCTCTCCTCCCACTTTCTGCTCCTCCTCCACCTCCTTCTCTTCCTCCACTGGTGGGATCTGACAGTTGGAATTAATATGCGAAGAGCTTTCCTTCTCCGTATGTTGGCTGAGGCTTTCCAGGTAACTTTATCAGGGGTAACATTATCGAGAGCTTTGCCGAGAGCTTCTTCATCATGCTCATATCCGAGCCTGCCCAACACTTGTCACTGTCAATCACAAGGTGATAATACATCAGCGACTCTCTCATTTGGTTTAATAAAATCTCCAGGCTTATTTGAACTGCAGTCATTACAGCAAATAATTGCCTCACATTAGTCCCTAGCCAGGTCTTAGCCTCAGGGATAAAAAAGGCTATTGCTATATAAAGGCTTCACTTGATGTTTTTTTTTTAACCTTTACTCCCCAGTCGTCCATATTTCTAAAATGAAAATTACATTTGAATCTAGATTTTGCTTCTTTTATCCAAACTAATGTTGTTATTACATATTATTTGGAAGTGGAGTCATCTGTTTTCACTTATTTTTATCTATGTGCTGTCAAGACAGATTTCAGCAAGGATTGCCAATTGTAATATTTAACTGTCATTTAAACCAAATTGTAAATCTGAATCAGCAGGCTGAAAATTCTCTGAAGAAATGGCCTGACAGAAGGGAACATATTTCATCTTAAATTTGAATTCTGGCACCAGCTGCAGGTGAAGTAGCTGGAAAATTGTACTGAATCCAGAGTGTATAAATCTCTCATTATGGACCAATCAAATAATAAAATGTACCATTATATTTCAGCAAGTACGCAATTTAAAAAAAGACTCAGTGACAATGCCTACTTTTAAATTAGTGTTTTATATTACCAGTTTCCTGAAATATGCCTTATCACCCATAAATAATGAGATTTTTTTTTTTTTTTTTTTTTAGTTTAATAAAAAAAAAAACAGGGGCTATGTTTGTTTTGGCAGAATTGACACTATGTCAATTAATAAACTATTAGATTGCTAATTATATATGTTTTGTCCAAATATCTTAGCTGTATTTTAGAGGCATTATTTTACTTTGTTGGATGTACATTCCTACCATCTTTCTCCAAAGATAAGCTACATCAGAAACTTGCCAAAGAGCTCCATGCTGTCTATCCGTCTGTCTGTCATAAATTTTTGTCCAGCTTTAAAGTATCTCTTACCGTGAAGTGGTATTTTTCTTGGTCTGAAATCTCAGTCCACTGCTGTGCAGAGCTCTATTAAGGGTAATTTTTGAGGCTAATTTCTGCGTTGGCTAAGTCGTTCACTAGTGTCTTGGCTGTAGTTCTGAGGTCTTTTAAAAAAATCTCCAAGTGTTTTCTTTCCAGGCGCCATGAATTTCTTTACTTGACACTTGAAAAACTGTATATTACTGTCTCACTTTATGCCTCAGAAATTATAAACTGACTTTTGTTTTTGGCGTGATGCTTTCTCAAGTAACAACTAAAACTCTCACAGTGTTTTATACTGCCCGTAAATTGAGAGAGGAAACTGATTTTAGCAGCTTTAAACATTATATTGCACAACAGTATTTTGTCTTATGACTCAGTAAAAAGGTTTATTTATAATAAGCCTGGTGATTTTTGTCCTGAAAAGCCCTGTCAGTGTGAGAAAAATACAAATAATTTATGCTTTCTAATAAAACTAGTATGTTTAGAAATGTTGTTGTTTTATTTAGTATCAAATAAAGAATTAGGGAGTTAAACATGATTATTATTATTTAAAAGTATCAACAATATAATAAATAAATAATAAAAAAATATATATAAAAAAACTTTAAGTAAAATGTACTATAATGAAACATTCATTAGAGTATTTCTTAAATTATGTATCGGTTCCTATGTTACATTGCTCTATAAAATGATTTAAGCTGTCATTGTGGCTGGTTAAATAGATCCTAACATCTGATTGGTTCACCAACTATATCTGATTAGAGAGCGGTTAGTCCTGCCCACTAATTGTAATGGTTAGTGTGGACAGATAAGATTACATAACTTACAAATTACTTCAGCACACAATTATAAAATAACAGAAAAATTTGCTACATAATTTAAGATGTTATTTGAAAAAAATATATAGGCTACTACTTATTTAAGCGTTTATGTATTTTTTTAAATAAAATTTTAAATAATAATTAAAATTATTTTTAAACAATTCAGTAATTATTTATTTTATGTGTTGTAACACTCCTGAACTTCCAAAAGGTCAAGGTGGCATTTGATTTTCTTAAAGAAAAAAAAACCCCTGAGTATTGAAAGTAAAAGCTAAATCTACATTTTCTAGTACAAGAGGTCACATATTCAATAAGACAATCTAATCTTCACACTTTAATTACAGTCATTACTGTATTTGTTTAACCAAACAAGGTCGCAATAATTGATTAGATAAAGGATCAATGGCATAAACAAAAATCTCATTACAGAAGCAGTGTTGTGGACACTTGCACTCTTGTTTAGGTCAGATAGTTCATCCCAATGTCACTGAAGGCAAAGCAGGCAGGAACTCATTTGTTCTGAGGTGATTTTTGATTTGTGCATGTCAAAAAAGTGATGGTGACCTTGCACTGCCAATAAAGGAGCCAGATACTAATTACCTTTGTCAGTGAAGTGCACTTGGGACAATACACAATCAGATAACAATAATCGAGTCAATAATTTGTATTTACTCTGAAACTTGGACAATGTAATTTCTCCCAATTAGTGCAATCATCCATGCATTAAATTAGATTTTTTTTTCTTGCTCACCAGAAAACTAATTAGTGGTAATTGTTAGGAAATCAATCAATCAACAGAATGAACTTGCAATGAAGCGTGGTCAAAACTAAAGGAATGTGTGACACATATGGTTTGGATGCACCCTGACCTCTGGGGACTTGGCTTGGTACACCTAAACAACAACAGAGAAGTGTGTAACTAAAGTGGTTTAGGTTACATATTAATATGGATTCAGGGATTTATTCAAATAATTGAATGCTTTAGATTGCATTCTGATTATTTATCAGCATAATTTTATTATTATCTAACCAGGTATATCTCATTGAGAATAATAATCTCTTTTTCAAGAGCGGCAGCTACACACCAACAATTACAAACCAGTAATTTAAATCATTGCTTTTGCAAAAGTATTTTGAACCTGTACATTTTGTCAGGTTACAAATAAAAACCCCTTTGAATTTTTACTAAGATCACTTGTGATAAACTAACATATATTTGTCCATAATTGAGAAGTGAGAGGAAGATAATAAATGATTTTTCCATTCAAAAACTATGGAATGGATTTGTATTCTGTCTGTTTTCGGTAACACTTTGAGGAATCACTAATCAAGGCAAACAAGATTTGCTGTACTACCCAACATTGATGATGTAGAAATAATAAAAAATAAAAAATTATAAAAAATTCCCCATAATCTTTTCATCAGCTCTGACCAACTTCCCTTTCTTGGAAAATAAAAGCCCATAGCATAATGTTGTCACCACCCTGCTTGACTATGTGTATTTAGGAAGATATGCTGATTCTCTTATAAACGCCAGTCTTTGGATGTCAGCTTACATAGACATGCTTATCTTAGGAAATTTGAAGTTGTGCAATATTCTTTCCATTCTTTGACAAAATGTTGAAAGTTTAGGAATCCTACTTTAAACGTCTCTACAACTTTATTGTTGACTCACATGGTGTGTCCCTTGGTTCTAATGATGTTGGTTTTCTAAAGTTCTCCACTAACCCCGGGTCTTTATAAAAAAATTATCTAGAAATGTGTTCGATTTCCTTTCATTTAATTGCTTATCTGACCTCTCTACACCTACAGCATAAAAGGAGATTCTTTCCCTTTAAAGCTAAAAATGCTCTCGCTTTGTGACAAAAGCTTCAGCAAATCAGCTGCTAAACGTTATTCTCCTCGACCAATGAAAATTCAATTCACACAACAAGAACCGCCCCTCGTTAAGTTAGATTGAACTCCGGTGTATCCCAGTATCTATAAGTTATCAACATTGATTAGCCAGACGGTATGACACCTAAAGGAGTGGCAAGACTCAGCAGATTTTAAAGTGGGGAAACAGCTTTTTAGAAAATCGGTTTTAAAAGGATTTCTACACGTTTGAAGCATATACGGTAAGCCACATCTCTACGCTGTTTACGTACGGCAGCTGAAATTAAAGGACCAGTCGAGTTAGCAACGTCAAAACAAGCTCTGAAGCTAATGCTACAGATGGGGCTTAAGTCGACGAAAACAAACATTTGACAGCAGACAAGGCATGTGTATGTACTTTGTCTACTGTACCATTACATCTGGTGATTTTATAAATCTTCATATTCGGGTGTCAGCTAAAATTAAACTCGTTCTTGTTACCAATTGCAGGTCTGTATCGCTCGCTAACGAAGCGCTGCATCTCTGGGCTAAATTACACCAGAACTCGCTGTTCTTTTAAAAATATATTTACCTTGCATTGTATGTTGTTTTCATCGCTTGCCACCGGATGAATCGTCATATCATGTTTTCTGAACCCACACATTAATTCAGCAAGTTAAACACACAAGTAAACTCCTACGTTAGCTAAAGCTAAGCTAGCCCAAACAAGCCGTTCATTTAGATCATTCTCTAATTAATTTTCTCATTTATGCCTTGTTCACCCTGCTTATAAATGTATTTCGGTTTTAGATATGCTCGTGGGCTTGCTATATCGTAAGAGTCTGTCCAAATGTAATCAAGTTAGCTGTTTTTGTGACCTCAGCTGCAGTAGCAACCCTCTAATGTGCCATGTTTCCACAGCAGCAGCAGCAGCGGATGGCCCTCTCTGTAGTTGCTGTGGGATCTGCTAATGCGAGAACACCAATCTGAACCTATGACTGAGTAATGAATCTAAACCCCTTCTGGAGCATGTCTGCCAACACAAGTCGCAAGGTAAATTGTTGACCCGCCCCCTGCAAGTATTTATTTCACTTTACATTATTAAGTAGTCTTTCTTGGGGCCGAACAGCGGTGTGTATCAAGTGGTGAAAGGGCAGCGGCGTATTGGTATTCTGTTTCAAATAGACTGAAAACATGTACTCTTGATTAAAATACTTCAAACCAAAGAGGTGATTGATTAAATGTTTTGTTTTAAGTTGTAGCTGATTAAAATCTTAGTACACTGAAAACTGTCCCAAACATAGTCACATAAACCTACTGTTTCTTTTAAAGGAGTCCTTTGTTTAATTCTGTTCTGCAGATTTAATAGACAGACATTGCCATAGGAAAATGTTTGGCCACCATTTTCAGAAATGCTGTTTCTTCATTTTTTGGTTAGTCATGCAAGCGTTTCTTTATTCCAACATAATGGATGAAACTTTGAGTAATTTCATTGGTATGTTTGTTATTTGCAGCACTCTTAGTGTATGCCAACAGTGTTTTTAGTATTTTTAAAGACTCATTACTACACTGCTCCTCTGATCTGCTCTGTGCTTCTTGTGTACACTGATGTAGTGTAACAATTTCATAAAGACACTGTAACTGAATATCAGTGATTCTTGAGAAGTGGGACAAAATGGATTTAAATTTTCCCCAATTTTTTTTTTTTATTATTCCTCAAGCTTATGTATACAAATATGACAAATAATGTTTTGAAAATGTAAAGATGCTAAGGTGCAGGCTCCCAGTTGCAACATTTTTTTGAAAATTAAATTTTTAAAGGACCTGACCTAGAACTTTTTCATCACCATCTGACAAAAATAAATATAAAATAGTTTTTTAATGACCCTATTAGTGATATTTTTACTCAGTTTTACAGACAAAATGCTTCTCAAGAAACAAAATAAATATTATTTAAAACAAAAAACAACATAAAGTCCATCTGACAGAGTTGACAGTGCATGACGGAGTTGACACAGAACGGAAGGTGGTGACAAACTAGTGAGTAAAAAGAAATACTTGATACATGTGAAGTAATGCCATTTATGTAAAATACATTAAAATGAATTAACTGCATATTTAAGTGAGATTTGTCAACACTATCACTGAGAGAGTCACACTGTCAGTTAAAAACTCTGACAGAGTTGACAAAATGCCAAACTACCTCAATTTATATAATGTTATTCTGAAGGGGGCCATATTGTAGCTCATCAGGTCCATGAAATCTTCACAGTATACTAAAATTAGGCATTTAGTTAACAAAATTTCAAAGTTTTGTAAATTGTCAGTTATGGTGTTGCCAGATCATGGTTGTGATGAGCAACTTACAAATAAAACAGGAGAAAAAAACTAAAGAATAACATAAGATTACCAGAGCTGCCTGGCCTTCTTGGCAAAGGAAGAGAAAGGAAGCGGTTATGGGGTCCTCAGAAGTTCTGATGCCCCCAATAATGCCTGTTTTTTTTTTTTTTTACATTCTTTTTATGTCTGACAGTGTTGACAAAAACTTGGGACAAATTTCAATGGAGTTTGAAAATGTATAAAAATGATTTTTAATTCAATTTGTTGATACTTTTATAATCATCTATTTGAATACTTATACTTAATTGTCATAATATATTATCTTGGTATTCCTTTAATTGTTTTAAACTATTATAATGCATTGAGTTCCATCCACCTACTACAATGTTTAAAATAAAAAATATTCAGCAAACACCAGGAAACATACATTGTTGTGCTCACATGGCCCAGGTTAGTTTGTTCAGATATTTGAAAAAAATATATTTTTGTATATTTTATTCAAATTTTGTGCTTTATCCATAGGACCTGTTTTGTCTCTCTTCTCAAGAATCGCTGATATCTGTATCCAATTTTCTGATGAATATTAAGTCAGACAACTACCTCATGTAAATGTGCATTAAAAAACATTTTCCTCCCCTCCCCTGTAATTGACAACAAATTTTCACCTGTTGCTGTGATCCTCTTTGTCCCAAAACAAACCAGCAGAGAGCCGATGAGGAGCAGAGTGGGCACACAGACCAGAGAGCCAGCCCAGCCAGGACTCACTTTGGCAAAAAGGTCCTTCCGCCCATTCCTAAGAATGCAACCCCCATTACCAAACCTCCATCAATGGTCAGTGCAGCCCACTCAGCCAATGGCACACATGCATCCTATGGCCCTTTTTACCTGGAGTACTCTCTACTGGCAGAGTTGTGAGTATTTTTTTTTTTTTCATCCATCCATAGAAAATCCAAGTTTATCTCTACTGATTAAACCTGTTGCAATGTGACCGACAGCACACTCGTGATTAAGCAGAAACTCCCTGGAATTTATGTCCAGCCATCCTACAAGTCAGCACTAAGTAAGAATCAATGCACCGCTACATTTTAATAACCTCAATGTTGATCTGATGCTTTATGTGAAATATTTTCTATTTCATTTCCCTGCATTGATACACTTCAACTATGAACACAAAAAGTAACACTTCTTAAAGGCAGTTTTCTCTCTCTGATTGTTTAGTGTGGTTTGGGGTCATTTTCATCAGGCATGGTTTGTATCAAGATGGTGTCTTCAAATTCACTGTGTATATTCCAGACAACTATCCAGATGGGGAGTGTCCTGTAAGTACTTTTTTAATTTCACTTAAAATTGCTCATAATTAAAGAACCTGTTAGATGTACTTAACTTGAGAAATGTGTGTTCCCCTAAACCTGTAATCTTTGGTACAAATTTTAAAGTCTCTCATTTTTAATTTCAGAAATTGGTATTTGACATCCCAGTCTTCCACCCTCTTGTTGACCCAGTATCTGGAGAGCTGGATGTCAGAAGAGCTTTCACCAAATGGAGGTATGTTGGTTTCCTCTCTGGAATGCAAACAATTTTACATTCTCATCATCATCAGATTGTGTATGTGTTTATGTGGAATCCCTCTCAGAGCAGCTTGTTTCAAACTTGTAAATTACAGTCAACTTGTGGTTTTACAGTCAACACTTTGAAAACATAAATATAATCTTTCTTTAGACGGAATCACAACCACATTTGGCAAGTCTTGATGTATGCGCGTACAGTTTTTTACAAGATCAACACAACGGAGCCACTAAACCCAGAAGCAGCAGTTCTGTGAGTTTGAGGCTTTTCTTCTCTTTAATGTTTAACATGACTTTTTATTTAAAATATCTTTTAAGATTCAATCATTTTTCTAAATTTTTATGGATTCCTTTACAAAACTGTTGTAATTACTGATTTGAAAAGAAAAATTAAGCTGGTGTTTTTTGCAGTAGTGATCACTAAGACTTTAAGATCCCTGGAAAATGTTTTTTTTTTTTTTTCTTTTCAATTGCTTACAAATGGAAATCCACATTTTTCATCTTTGTCCTCTCCAGGTATGAAAAAGATGTGCAGCTGTTCAAAAGCAAAGTGGTGGACAGTGTCAAACTATGCAACAGTCATCTTTTTGACCAGCCTAAGATAGATGATCCTTACGCAATAAGGTTTGTCCCCATTATTGACATTCCTCTGCTGACCAAAGAAAACCACACCCTGCATACCTGTTAGTTTGGAAGAATCTTTGACGGCGAATAGAGTTGCACTCTGAAATCACGTCATTCTTCATTGGTTTTAGTTTCTCTCCATGGAACCCAGCAGTGCATGAAGAGGCAAAGGAGAGGATGTTCACATACAAGGCAAGTTGCATGAATATCTTGAAATCTACTGAACTTTACTCAGTTAAGGTTTGGATAAGATATTTACATGTAATTTGTTCAGCTGCTATGTAACTGCAATGTCTTTTTTTTGTCTGCTCTTTTGCCTTTTAGAGACGACCTGAGGAACATCACAGAGGAACACAGGTGTCAGGGTTATCTTGGGTAAAGCCTGGTTCAACCCAACCTTTCAGCAAAGAAGATGGTCCTCCTCAAAGCTGAAACTACACTGCGTGCCCTGGCCACTAGATGGAGACAAACGTTAACTGCTACACCGTTGGGTTTCCTCAGCTGTTTGTGTAGTGGACTCTTGAATGGTTGGGAGAACTTAATTTTTATCTCCACTTTATTGCTCAGCTTTAAAAGCTCTTTAGGCTGCTCTCGACACAGCTGTAGAACAAGGAAGAATAGTTTTGTATCACGTGTAAATTGAAAATGACAAATGGATGTCTAAGCTACGTCATTCAGGCTGTGATGCAATCAAAGTGCATTGTCTGCCTCATTCATTTTCTGCTCCATGCACATTTAGATAGACAGGGAGATAAAGTCCCAAACGGGGGTCAGATGTATGAACAAAGCACTTTGTATACATATGGAAAGTATAGTAGACGGCCTAATTAAAGACCACTAATGAAATTGGCTTAGGACTGTATTTGCTGGGCTTTTTTTTCTTTTTAATACAGCAGAGTGACTGAAACTAATTCAGATTTTTTTTTCCAATACCCACTAAGGTAGTGTTTTTGATTTGTCTTCAGGTCGCATTGTCCTGCGTGTTTTAGAAGCATCCCTGCTTAAACACACCTGATTCTAAGGGCTTAATTCTGCAGAACTCTGCTGTGTTACTGTAACTTTACATCATGTGTGCTGAAATTTAATACATGTAGAACATCGTGAGCTGAAGACTAGAGATGGGGAATACTGCTCTGCAGCTTAACATGATTTGTGTGGGTTTTTTGTTTTAATAGACAACAGTTATTATTTTGGTTGTTTTACGTAACTTCAATTATGTGTAAGACAGAGCAGCCAAGTATAAGTTTAAATGAGATGCTACATAAACAAGTTTGTTTTATTTTGTTGGACTTTAATGACTTTTGAATGCTTTACATACCTTTTGGCTATTGGTTATTAATGGTCTATGTAGATAAGTTTCCATTCTAAAGTTCTGTGTCTGGTTTCCTTAAATGTTTGAGATCCCATAAACTCATGTCTGCAAGATTTCGTCACAAAATTTGAGGGAAACTATTTTTATAAGGTTCATTTGCTTCCATCTGGGCAGCACAGAGTTTATTTAAAGCATATGTTGATACTAATTTACCAAGATGTTGATGCAAATCTGGCTTTTTCTTTATTACGGTTTCTGTTTTTCTCAAGACTTTTGTGGATGGATGCTGAAGTTCTTTCCAAATATAACTCTTGACTGGTTTGCTTGAAGTTGTCTCCAAGGATTTACATTAGAACAGTTTAAATGGTGGTCAAACCAGTATGATTAGTAATTGCTTGTCACTGTATAAAATTCAGAGAAAAGTCTCTGTGCAATCTGGACTTTAAATTTATTTGCGTTGCTGTGGTTTGAATGGTTCCCTTACCACAACATAAATGATGTACATTTTTTATTCTGAAACCAATAAAATGATTTTTAAAGCCATTCTGTGTTCAGTTATTGATGTTTAAATTGGAAAATTAACCAGAAACTTTAATGAAAAATTATAAATCTTCCATCACCTTTTTTAAAAAAAAAAAAAAATGAATTAGCCTTTTCTTTACATTTTAGTCACTAAATCAAAGGTTACATCAGAAATTTACCTTGGATAATAAATAATTTAACCTTATGCATGGTGTCCACTAGAAGTATTTGGCACTGACTTTTAAAGGTTTGGTGAAGGTAAACCTATGAGCGATGATCTAAAAACAAATCTAGAAGAATTAGAACTTGTATCTATATATAATGTATCCCAAGAGAACTTGAATCATCTCCTATATTCAGAGTTGTTCTGGATGGTGGTGCTGTGGGATAGAAGAATCTCCAGTAGCTGTCAGTCTTGCAGCAAATCTGAAGAGGCCTCTGACTGAAGACTGTTTTATGAAAGTCTCTTGATTGTCATGACATGCTAACAGCTCAATTTCCAGGCAGCAGAGAAAATATTTCACAGTAACACATTCTGGATTACATCCATCAGTTATTAGAAAGCACTGCTAATCCACCTCATTTGCTTCTGCCACGCTTTAAATTTTTAACGGCATGGTTAGAAGGTCAGACAAAAATGTTGGAGTCAGGGATATGATTCTTGCCCATTGTGACTGATGGACATAGCTTGAAATACCTGTTTCTCTCTCTGCTCTTGGTTCCTGTTCTGCATCCATGAAGTCTCTTTTTCAACTACTCTTGGATTTGGGGTCTTTGTCCAGATATTGTTTTAGGTTTTGAGATGCTGATCAGCTGTTCCTTGTAAAAACAATATCTTGATGCTATGGTTATGTGTCATAACTACCCAATTGACATCAAAACTAATGTACCAGAAAAAGTATTAAACATTTTTTATTTAGTCCACGTTATATATAAGTGATACATTTAAATAAATTTATTGCCATCATCCTGATGAGATACTCTAATCCTAAATGTTTTCATTAGCTGGAAGCAGAACATCTTTAAGCAGAAATAAAGGCTTGAAAGCATATCTAAGTGTTTCACTTAGTAAATTGACTTTTCAGTGTTATTTAATGTATATTCATCCATATATAGATGGTGTGAATATTTATCTGTGCCATCTTAAGAGGACAGAAATACATTAAAACATTAACTGTGGCTCAGAGTTTTCGAGAAATACAGCCATGTGGATCAGACATGACAGGACAGGGCATTCTTTTAAACCAAACAGTGCGGATAAGGCACTGTTTGGTTTATCTGTGCCTACGCTCAGACACTGGCATGCACACAGAGAAGATGGTTCTCTCAATGCATATTGTTCAGAACGTTGTCCAGATAATTTAAATTGATAATGACATGCGTCAGTGGAGTATCTATTTAGGACACACTATGCAATGTATCAGTAATGTATCTATGTAGGGCAGGAAATAACTGTGAAATAAAAGCACCATCTTGTTTGACGTCACTGTAATGTATAAAAACTAAGACTTACTGTTCATGCAGCCCTTTCCATCCTGGAAATGGTCGTGGTACCTGAGCATCTACCACCTGTGTTGCTTCTTCTAATAAATGTCCAGGGAAAAGTCAGCCAACTCGCATCTTCTTAATCAAATAAATGCGCAAAGTTTTTGAAACTTAACAGTGTAGATCCTCTATCTGAGTGTTTCCACAGTTCCTCCTCCCATGTGATTGATTTCTTTCTTTGTTTTATCATTAATATAATTATTTGTTTTCAGTCTTTACTTTGTGTGACCATTTTAAAGTGAGATGTCTGTCCTTTTGTTTTTGACCTCTGCAAAGCATTTTGTGATCTACCAGACTGTATTCAAACAGTTTGATATATTGATCAAAAGGAAATTTAGAATTTAATTTGGAAATCAAGCTCTTAGAATCTGGAGGAAGAGTCTTGAGAAAAGCAAACAATCTAAGTTGCTTAAGGTCCAGTGCAAAATTTCCACAACAGTAATAGTTTGAGAAGACCTAGCATCTGCTGGCACCACCATTTTATGAAATCCAAAATCAACACAGCTTTCAACTAGGCAGGGCAGTCAGAAAGAGAGAAGCTGTTTAGGAAACCTATTGTAATGGGAGTTTAGATTGGATGTAGTACTGATGCCCTGGAAATTCAAAACAATGCATTTAAGATGAGGCAAGCAGAGCGGCAAAACAAATCAGATGGAAAAGGTCAAAGGGGGGCATAAACATAATTACGGGCAACTGTGGCTCGTAACTGTGGTAGAGAAGTAGTCGAGCTAACAATCTGGTTGAACGCATTGGAACTTATGTTAACTTAATAATTAGGAATCCATGTAGAAATCTGACAAATCTGTTAGTGTTTACTAATGCCAAAACACACAGAATTACTTCTCCATGGCACTGTACTTGGTGGTGCCGTGCAAAAGTACTAATACACCCCAAACTTTCTTACATTTTGTCAGTTAAAAACCATAAATATCTAGGTATTTATAATTCACAACACAGGTGGGAGAATCTGTTAGCGAGGCACTCAACAAATCTGGCCTCCACGGAAGACTGGTAAAAGAAAGCCATAGAAAATGGGCCATAAACAATGACATGAAAACAGCAAACACATGCGCCGATTAGATGAGCCTGACGGAATTTGTGGAGGAAAGCTAACACTGGACAAAATCCTGGAGACATTCTCTCAACATGATAGCAGAATTATGCACTGGGCAGGCTTTTCTTTTATTATTTCATGTAAAGAACCTTTGCAAACCCTATTGAGGGAGGTCAGAAGACCTTTTGGATTTTTATCGTGTGATTTTGCTTCTGTTTCAAAATTAATATAAGTGATTGATCAAAGATCACAAAAAAAATCCAGCTGAAATATGTGATAAACTTTCAGTGTGCTTTTTAAGATGTAGCATTTTTGACATCCATTTTTATATACACTGCCGTGTGTTTATTGTCAATATTCATGTGAACACCACTAGAGGTCAGCATGTACCCACAGTGAGGATCGTGGGTTTCACTTCTGTCACGTTCGCATTTAGAAGCCACTCTGGTCCATGTGCGAAAGTAAAACCTCTCCGGATTGGCTGTGGCGTAGACGCGGCCATCTTATGCACTCTGTCAACACAGTGACTATCCAGCTGATAACATGATTTAATCAGCCGATCTCAGAGGGACAGCCGAGGGCGCACAGTCCGCCTAGGTACACATACGCAGGAAATCGGAGCTATATTTTACTTTAAACTGGGTTACTTTAGCAGATTGCAGCCTGTCCAATCACAGAGAGAGTCACTAATATGCAAATGCGCTGTTATCGCCGTCACGTCAGCAGCACCAGAGCCGCTGCGCCGTGGTCGCCAGCAGGAGTACAACTAACAACACAGCTCCAACTTCGCCCGATAACACTCTGCCAACATTGACGCCTGGAGTTGCGCTTTAGGGGTTACTTCCAGGTAAGAAATAACACCTGTTTTTCATTCTTGTGGCAGGCTGAATTTGGACTCGAACGGTTCTGTTTCATTCAGGCTCGGAGCTGTCAAATATCGGACAGTCAGTTGGTGAGGGTCGGCTCAGCTGTCTGATGACACACCGCCTATCTGAGCGTGTACCCTTCTGCTAGACACGACACCGTCGAGCAGCCGAAACTTAAAAGTTTCCCTTCAGACTAACTCGAATAAACAAGCCTCACTTAAAGAGTTTGTCCGGTAACCAAAAATACGCCTTTAAAGTAGTTCTTCTGTCTTGGTGGTTCTGGTGGTGGTCCTGAACTGACAGCGACCAACCGGGTTGAGTCAGAATGTGAACGTTATGTAAATGCAAGCAGGATTAAAACGTCGATAGTTTCTTAACAATTCAATGGAAACGAAAGTCGAACTAGTTATTATCTCGGGCACCATCACGGACGACCTCTCCATCCATCTTCGGCCTCCACCAGCACCTCCTCTCTCCCCCTCCTCCACCATGTCCTCCGTGGAAAAACGTCACGACACCTTTTGAATCCAAAGTGAAGGTTTGACCACGTGCGACGCCCCCCTCCGGACAGCTCGAGGCTGAGAGTTTACATTGTTTAAAGCCAATATCCCACGTGCATCGCGTGTCCTTTTTGCTCGGTTGTGCTTTAAAAGTAGCGCAACACATTGCCGCTTCATTGGCTCATCAGACAGCGAGCTCGCAGGGGCTGGAGCCATTTCTGCAGGAATTTCAAATGGATGCTGCTCACCCCAGAGTGCAGGTCTGGTTTGTTTCGATGTAGCTGAAAATAAATAATTTTAAAGGAGGTTACCAAATAGGACTTGTTGCTACTTTTGCATAGGGGTACAAAAGTTTCTAAATTAAACCTTACTTTCTGGAGCAGCAATTCTTCTGTTTATTTTATTTTATTTTTTAAATGGCCAGCTCTGCACACGTTAATCCCAGGATTATATTCCCAAAGTCGCAGTTTAAACGGATTGACTTGCGCGGAAGTTGCCATTGTAGTCCTTTAGGTTTATTTGCTGTTTCAGGGCCCAGTTTTTAAGGGGTCAAATTTCTGTTGATGTGCTGCACGAACTGCACTTGCGTGGACGTCATGATTATGAAGGAAACAGCTGGAAACCCACAAGGAGGAACAGAGTCTGTGTCTGAAGCCAGCTGGGAGGCGTTTAATTCAGTAATGAGTGGACATATTAGTTTTAGTCTGTTGAGTACATGGGCAACATGACATTAGTGTGTTACATTGTTATTCTAGAGATTTACCTTTATTCGTTTGGCTGGGTTTAATGAAAACATGAACACTTTTAGGTACAGTTTGTGACATGCCATGATAGTTTGTCCTATTCATTTTGCCGTTTTGTTTGTAATTATTAATTAGGAAAATACCCTCCCAGAATCTTCCTGGAGCAAAGACAACTAATCAAAGTTATACCTTACAAAAGTTTTCATGCCATTTGAAGGTTTCCCCCCTTTTTTTGTCAGACTAGAACCACACACCACTTCTTTGTAGGACTAACTTTAACTACTGCAGGTCTTTTGAGGTTTGTCTCCTGGCTTTGAACATATAAAAATAGATTTTTTGCCCATTATCTTCTCTCAAAATGGCTCAAACTCAGTTAAAATAAATTGACAGAAACAATTTGAATCTTGCCCCACAGTCTGACTGAGCCTTACCACATAAATATGGTTTGATTCGAACTAGGGCACAATCATACTAATGGCATATTTGATAATATTGGTGAATGTTGTGCTAACTAAAGTTTCTTTCCGATTTGGTTTCATAGCGAATGCTGAACTCCAGATAATCAGTTTTTCCAGTTCTTGTAAAATAAATTCTAATTTCAACTTATAATTGCCATTTCAACAAGGTTTTACTGAAAAGTTGATTCTGGTTGAAATCTGCTGTTTTGACATTGAAACTTACTACTTGTACTTTAATGACTTTATAACCTCACCACCACTTTACCTTTTAAAACATATGCTGCTTTAAACGAGAAGCGTCGCCTCATACATCAGCAATAAAGAGCTTGAATGCATTCTCTTTAAAGATTTAGCTAACATTTATTGCAGACCTGGCAATATCTGGCAGTTCTTATGTAAATGTACTGTGAACAGTTATTTGGTTCACAAAACATTTGGTTTGATGTGCATCCCTGGTTAAAAATGGGATAATTATATAAAATCCATATTTTTTTAGCTCTGTCTCATGTTAAAATGTTGTTACCTCATGAAAAACATACTTGGATTGTTGCTTTGATTCTTCATTCATGTTTGAGAAATCATTGAAGCTCCTGTGGCAGACACGGTTTTAAGGCGACGTGCAGCATTAGTTTTCCACCAGTCATGACATTGGGCATATAAACAAAAAGGTCAGTTTCTGTCTGACCTTCTTCCACATGTTTTCAAACTGCAGGCTGGATTTTTGACAGCCTGGCAGTCCTGCCACATCAAAAAATGCTCTTAAAAATTCAGAGCTTGGCATATTGTTTTAGAAATCCTCCCAAACTTTATCCCTGAGATGTCTGCTTTGTTTCTTGACCTTCATGATGCTGTTTGTTCACTAATGTTATCTAACAAGCTTATGAAGCCTTCACTGAACAGCTGCATTTGTACAGAAAGTAAATTACACACAGGTGGAGTCTGTTCTACTAATTACATAACTACTCAAGACAGCTGGTTTCACTAAATTTAGTTGATGGTCTTCAGAGTAGAGCATAGCGTTCCTTTATTATGGCAATTGTCCACTATTGACTGCTTTATTATAGAACTCTATAATCGTAATGGTTCACAGTACATGCCAAAATGATAAAAAGGTCAAGAAGTATGAATACTTTTGCACGGTGCTGTGCCTTTTTCATATTTGTATTTTTTTCTTATTTCTCTCTTTATCTGTGTCTTTTTGATCAAATTGAATCTTCACAAGTGTATGAGATTGGGCAAATCTTCATACTAGATATTGTTTGATAAATCTATCTTAAGCTGTTTTCTCTCCCTCATGGACTTTTTTATTAGAATGTCATTGATGATGCTTGAAAGACTGACCAAAATATATTTTAAAAAAATTATCTGGAAATACTTTCCAATGTGGGATAATCTATTTTGCTAGTGCTAATTAATAGGGTTGCGGTCAAAAGGGCACACATATTGAATCTCTATTGATTGTTGTTTTGGGACAAACCCAGAAGTGTCATCACAAATGATCAATGCACATGAATCTTTTTTCCCATCATTATTTAAGTACATTAGCAAAAGAAAATGAACCTTTAAGCTACTCACAGATGGCAAAACACTGAGGCAGTGGCTAGCTTGTGTCTGCTGTTTTTGAAAGTGAACAGCTCCAGATAAATCATAAAACCTTATCAAAATGTTACGGGGGACTTAGCATTTCATTCTTATTGTTACTCTGATCACAAACATACTTGGATTGTTGCTTTGTTGCTTTGCAAGAAGAAAATTGTGTGAAAATAAAATCTGAAGTACTGCCAAAACCAAACATGACTTCATGTTTGCTGCCAGTCTGTAGTCGAAGGTGAATGTGACGTTGAGCCTGTTTGTGTGACACTCCGCTTTGAAAGGAAACATATTTATTTTAAGACTTACTCATGTCCCTAAATGTATATTTGGTTTCTACTCAGATCTAAAATGTTTTTTTAAAAATCTGAGTGGACCACTAGACCTAAAGTACATTTCTCTAACAAAGATAAAGTTAAGGTTAATGTTGACCATGCAAATTATTAAAATTTTTAAACTTTGGGGATGTTTATTTTTTTTAATAAATGAAAAATGCTTTGTATATGATGAGCTACTGACTGAACAAATTAGAGATTTGCAGTTTTGTTTATTTATTTGAACAGGAAACAAACTTCCTAGAAGGCAAGAACTACTTTCCATTAATCTAGTCAGGGGCATGCTCTCTAGCAGTAGGTCAAATTGAGTTCTGATTAATTATCCTGTGATATTTCAAAGACTGATTGCAGTTTTCTTTTAAAATTCTGATTTTATTTCAACCTTTTGACATGTCAATCCAGATTTATATCTATTCTCTATTTAACACTGTAGTTCAAATTTATACTGAAGGAGAAACATATTTTCTTCAGTGAAATATTTGCTTTTTAGTAATTGTTAATTTACAAAAGCAATGTGGTACTTTGCTCTTATATTTCAGAGGAAATCTTTAAGTGCTTCAGCGTCACAGGACTGTGACATTTATCCAACCAATATCCGACTAAGTTTGTTCTTTATCTTCTTTAGAAAGCAGACTGCATCTCCTTAATCTTTTGATCCCTAATCTCTTTCCATCCAGGCTTTGAAATATAGAAATACATAATACAAAAAGGATAATACTGTTGACAGTGTCTAGCATAGTAAGAAAAAGACTCAGCCTGAGATATCTGTGATGTTTTTTTAATCTGATTTTACAGCTAGATAACTATACATTTTAAAATGTTTATGTATAGTTTCATTCAAAGGTTTTACATATAGTCATTATAGAAATTAATTATCATTGATATTGGACTTTAATTTTGAATTTATACTGCTCTTTTTCTAAAACACATAACTTTAGTGATTTCCAGAAGAAAGTTACTTAAATGTGCTCATACAATTTTTTGTGGATTTTTTTCCCCTCTTTGGTTCAAATGGAATTGAATTTATACATGACACTCAATAATATTTCTTTAAGCTTCCTTGCACCCCATTTACATTCATCTTGTCATTATTATTATGTTTCTGGCATAATCTTGGCCGAATATTTATGATAAATTTTCAACTAAATTGATAGGTTTCCTGGCACACACCTAGCTTTGAAGCATAGTCTGCAAACTAGATTGGTGAACAATGCAAGTTTGGTTGAAATAATTTTTTTGTTGAACAACCCATTATTTCCAAATTTATCCATCTAACCCAAAATGCCCCATCTAACCCAAACTGCCACTCTTGGATAAAGCAATAATAATGATCAGAATATTGAAGACTAAGCCAGTAACCAGCAAGGACTGAAGCCCATTATAAACTGGTTAAGCGCTGGTGTTGGTGTCTACATGAAAGTGAGTTGTACATCAACGTGGACAGAAAGGGTGTTGACCTTGAACGACTTGCCTGCTCCAAAACAAACACTTCACAAGTTTGTACTAAATACGTTCTGTAGTAAGTTTTACAGTTAAGGCAAGGCAAAGATTTAGATGTTTAGCCACAATAACAAGAAGTGTGCTTGGAGGACCTGAGGTGAGATTTTCAAACCTAACCACACTGAACTAACTGTAAAGCTTGTCGGTGGCACCAGCTTGGTGAGGCTTTGTTCTGCAACCAGTGGCACTACACGTGCATTGCAAAACATGAATGAAAAAATTAGAAGGAATACCTCCAAATTCTTCTTGGAGTTAGGAGTTCCAACAGGATGATGATCCCGAACACACTGACACTCCTTCTAAAATGGATAAAGAGCTTCTGAAATGTTCCACACCCCAATTCTGTTGACAAATTGTTGTCTATGCTTAATCCACAACCCAGTTTAAATAATGTCTACCATTACTGTTATTAGAGGTCAAATTTTCATCCTGAAAAGCATATGGTTTCTTTAAAATCTGTTAAGGAACGTGTCTCAAAATTTGTGGATATGTATGTAAGGTTGTTTTTGTTTTTTTAAATAACAATGCATTGTTTAACCCTGTAAAAAGAACGGTTAAAGTAAATCAATAAAAGCTAAAATTATTGACATTCATGTTCAGGATTAGTGTAAACCTCTAACTGGAACTGAACATTTTTGCATCTGTATCTTTTGAGCTGGTGACACACCACCTGTTTGGTAACTGATAGTACAAATAAAACCATTAGCAAACAGACCTACTCTTCCACAAAAACAAACAAAAAATTTACTTTCATTAGCGATTTATGCCTTCTGTGCATCATGGATGTCTTTTTTCAATGAAGTACAAAAAAGGCCTGTCATTTTTACAAGAAGGCTACCACTAATTTTGTAGCGTATTGTTTATATTTCCACCCGCTTCACACATCTAGAGAGTGAAATTTTGATTCCCTATTTTATTTGCAAAGTGGCTCAAAATCTGATTGTCAGTAGATCATCTACACCTATGAACACCTATGTTCAAGTTTTCTACATGTTCTCTATTAGACTTAGGTCTGGTCTTTGACTGGTCCATTCTAACAAATCAATATTTTGACGTATAAGTTTTCACTGTAGCTCTGGGTGTATTTGTATCCTCTCTGGTTGACCTGTTTTTGCTCCATCCACCTATCTCTCCTGTGTGTTCCTTGGTCTCCATGATGCTGTTTGTTGTTGTTCTCTAACAGACCTCTGAGGCCTTTACTGATCAACTGCGTGAAAAGCGCTGAATGCAAATGCATTTCACACTTTCTAGGTTTTTATTGGTTAAAAAGAAAAAAATTCTGTGTTGCTGTTGTAATATGACTAAAAGTTTTTTATGTTTAATGTGATTTAAACTTTTAATATATTTAAACAAAGCCATTCTTGAAGCTTCATGTTAAACATTTAAAGGGAATATGTCTGTGTTTGGGCTTCAGAGTGCAAGTCAGCACGTAATGACTGACCTGGGAAAGCTTCTGTCATCTTCCGCTGGTCTGTGGTTGCAGAGCACTTGCATGCATGTGCGTAGAGGGCCTCTTCAGCCTCTGCCCTTTGCTGCTGAAATTCTATCAGCTGTCTGCACCTCCCACACATTCTGCAGTAGCAGAGCAGGCAGCTTCAAGCCTTTCATAGGTGGGGGGTTGACGTGAGTGCGTGTGTTTGTGTGTGCATATTGGTGTGTGTTTTTGTGAAAGGGGTGGGGGTACAGGAAGAGGCACCTGCTGGTGAATGGTTTACACCAGCTGCTTTGCTCCACATATGAAAAGAAGTGCTGATGGATTATTGACGCGAACCATCATTTTCAATAAATATTTATCAAAAAGAAATTGCTTCTTTTAAATATTTTTTTTGTCTTTTTGACAGGAACACCACATAATGGAGATGCTCTAACTGTGAAGACTGACTCACTGGGACCATCTTGGATCCAGAGGTGCCCTCTGATTTCAGTCATGGACTTTTTTGACGATCCCAACCTCTTTGTCGGGGGTTTGGATGGGCTAGATGAAGATGGTTTCCATTCAGCACCTTCGCTTGTGGATGAGCTCAATCTCAGTGCTGGTTTTGAACCCCTTCAAGTGGAGGTACTTGGCCCAGGGAAGCATCAAGAAATGATGCCACCAGTCTCTTCCCAACAAGCTGTGCCCAGTTACAACCAGCCGATGGTTCATTATACTGGCGTTAAGGCAGAGAATCCCCTGGGGCAGGTATTTTCTGGTTCTCTAACCACAGGTTGTGACGTGGGTCCTGAGCAACATGGCCAGTACCATAGTGCCACCATTAGCCAAGTACCTCAACCCAACGGGCTGTACTGCAGTACTGGAAGCCCAATGTGGGGCAACCAAGACCAAAATGGGAACATGTTTCACCATGTATCTCAACAGCAGCAGCAGCAACAACAACTTTGTCATCAGCAACTGCACAACCAGCAACTTCATGGCAGACAACATACTCAGCAGCAGCACCGTTCTGGTCATCAAGCTGAGCAGCAACAGAGAATGCGACAACAGCTCCAACGACAGCACAGTCATCAGCAACAGCTGCTAAACCAGCATCAACAGATTACCACAGCGAGTGTTTGCCTGCAGCAACAGCAGCATCCCACATTCTCCTTTCTCCAGGGAGGTCAGTCCAGCAGCCAGCAGCAGATACACCATTCTCAGCATCAACTACCTGTAAGAGAATCCCAGTTTCATTCCAGGAGTCTTCCAGGTAAACCTTTTTTGGAACGTCAGAATGCCTCTTTGCGTGGGGCCTGCTTGCAAACACGTCAGCAGCAGGGGAGCTACCAGTTGGTCAGGGGAGGTCCGACCTTCTCCGGATCAGGACTCGAGGACTCTCACCTTTCATTCCCCATACATCCATCATCTGCAGTACACTCCTTGCCTGCATGCTCTGTCAATTCAGCTCATGCTTACCAAGCGGCGGAGTTCCCTGCCTACCCTGGAGAGCCAGAAATACCCAGTCTCAGTCAGCAGTCTTCATGTAGGCCCATCACTACTACACCAATTACTACTACAGTGCCTAGGCTGCCTGGGACAGTATGCCAGTTCCAGTCCACAGCACACGTGAGTCAGCTGCACTCTGGAACAACGGTTAGCCAGGCAGACGAGTGTCCCTTCAGAGCCTTACACTGTTCTGGAGAAACCCAGGCAGTCTGCAAATCATCAGAGCTGTTCGGCGAGTCAGTGAGTTGCTATCCAAGCATGACAAACCACCTACCCTCTGAGCAGCAGATCAGCTGCGGGGTTATTAACACTAATGGGTACCAAGCTTTTGGAGACAATATTATGCCATCAGAGGCGCAGGATGGAGACTTGGAAGCCCTGGATCCTCCTGACCTCCTGCCTGATCTGCTCCCCCAGCTGGAGGACGCTTTCAGGCAGCAGGACGAATCCAGCTGTTCTTGGTTTGATTCCAGTCAGAAGAAAGGGCACGAAAACAGGAAATCAACAGCTATCGAATGCAAAGAGGAGAAGGTAATATTTTAAATTTGTTTTTATGGATCTGTCCGTAGCTGTTATGTGGTTCTCTCTGGCTAGATATGGCCAGGTATGAGATAAAGTTTTGATAACCTCTAATGAAATACCACGGGTTCAAAGTATTTCCACAAATTTAAAACAAAATGTGTAACAATCTTATCTTTTATTTTAAACATCAAAGCAACACTTAGTCTTATTGCTGCCAACATAATGTATGTAACAGAACATGACACATTTATTTTGATTTTGATACGCATATTTCAGCACAAGTCAAAATTTTCTGCAATTTTTAGTTGTTGTGTTCATGGTTTTTGTTGACAGTATTGTCCGTTGTAGTTTTTTTTCTTTTTGAGAAATATAGCATAGCAAGAAGATATTAACTAGTTTGTCAGGTGATCTGCTCAGCAAATTGGCCTACAGGCAGCTGCTCGATACGCATGTCAAATTTATTAAAAGTTATCAGTGTAACAAAACCCATTCATTTACGCTTAGCCACTGTTTAGGCAGCAGTCCTCCTAATCAACCAAGTGGCAAAAATCAAAAGTAACAATTCTGTTTTGACAGGAAGTAATCTTCAGCAGAAGCCCACTCAGAGTTAGCAGCTAAAAGAAGACATAAAGGATGAAAAAAAACATAACAATGGTCCAAGAGTACTTTTTAGGGCTGTTGTAAGCGAATATTTTAGTAATCGAGTAATCTATTGATTATCCTTGTGATTAATTGAGTAATCAGATAAAAAAATATAAAATAAAACATTGGTAAATCTAACATAACAGCAGTATTACTATCGCATATCAATGTCAGTCCAATTTTTCACATTTGAGCTAATAATAACTTTTCTGTAGGTTAGAAAATTAACCTGACTCACTTTCCAGGTTAACCTGAAGAAAAGTTATACAAAAATCTGAAATTATATTCGATTTAATAATAAACAGGCAGGCTCACAAATATGCTTATAAAAAATGTCTATACTCCAGCTTTTGGTTTATGTATTCATCTTCAGTGAGTTTAACAGATTAACTCTCATCTTGCCCAAACATTTATAGCTTTTGTTTCCACATTAGCGACGGGATTTGACACCTTTGTTCGTCACACACAGAAACATCTACCAGCTACGTGCCGCCACGATGAGCCCCACCACCCATTTGTTGAGACCGGGATGATATGAAATACATTTTCCAGTTCGTCCGTAAAGCTACACTTACGTTAATTATCTAATGTGCAGCCCGCAGTGTTTATATCCGCTCACCTGTATAAACACACCTGCAGCGCTCTTCCCCGCCGTTCGCTCTGAACAACAGACACCAGGCAGCAGCTCCGGGAGGAGAAAAGCTGCCATACTCTAGGCATCGGCCAGTCATTTTAAGGATGCTTATTGGTCCCCTGAAAAATGACAAAAACCTGGACATTATCATCAATCAATAAAATCTTCCCAAGCCGAACTTGAAAACTGGACGTTATGCTGCTAACACTTAGCTTTCGTCAACAACTCAGGCGGAAGTGAGAGCGCTGGGTAAAGTAAGTAATAACCCGGCCGGAACACGGTGCGCTAAATAATAAAACATAACTTAACGAAGCTTCGAGGCAGATAAATTTTCCTCAAAGAATTTTAATAATCGAGGAACTCAAATCACTGGAGGAATCATTTCGGCCCTAGTACTTTCTGTAGGAAGAAAGCAGTAACAAGATTAGTGGACTTGCCTGGAGAAGAAAAGTGGTTAAACAGAGAATTGCTTGGATAGTAGTAAGCAGGCTAACAAAAAAGTAAATGCAGAAATTCTACATTTTCAAGGAGCCATATTTTTGGTTTTACTTAGGGAAAAGTATTGAAGCTTTCTTTCAGCCAGCTGACCAGCAATTTGTAGCAACAGGTTGGGGAGCATGGCAGTTCTCTTGTCTTTCTGGTACTTTCAATGACTGTAAGAGGACATTAAACCCTTAGGCTGACCGAACACTGCAGAGGTTGACACCTGGATTATCACCAACTGGCCCAATCATATTTTCACTGCCCTTTAACCTATTTCCTCAACTTACATGTATGTACAGTTAACTAACATAGCAGATGTATTGGCTTAAGATAATTTTTTTTTTTTAAATCTTGTGTTTCATGGCACAGATACCAGTCATTTGTGTAATGTTTAACTATCTGAGGTAGAATGCGTGCCTCTCTGCTTGGAAACCTGCAATCAGTGGTGCAGTGGGGGAAGGTGGATATTAGGCGGTTCCTACAGCAGTTTGAAAGGCTTTCAACATGATAATGGTCAGTCTAGCCTGGCCTGTCTATCTGCCCTGTGCGCCGACAGCAGGTCAGGCCTGATTAGGCTAAGAGTGGCAGGAGTGTCTTCAGGACTTAGCTGTAAGCATACTTAGGGCTATATCAAGATGTGGGTCAGGGCAAGCCAGAGGCACTTGCACACAGCCTTGCTGGAGTGTGGGGGTGGTTGCACGCTGTTGTGGTTGCTGCCACAGTTTCTGCGAGTGCGTGTGCATGTGAGTGCAAGCAGTAGGGAAAGAGCTTGCTGTAGGAGAGTGGTTAGCACTTGAGAGACGCGGGGGAGGGGGAAGGTTTGGAGATGGAGAGGGCAGCAGCTCATGGAAAAAGGAGAGAGCTTAGGAAAGAACGGATGGGAAAGAGATGGGGAGGAAGAGCATGAGAGAGAGCGAGAGACAGAGAGAGAGAGAACACAAGTGGAGGGGGAGGTGGAGAGAATGCATTAGCCGGCTGTAACAGGCTTCAGGCGGTTCTTGGACCTCAGTTGGCTGGTAACTTAGCAGCATCCATGCAGCTTCCCAGCCCCAGAGTGACACATGACCAGCAGCACATGCGGCAGGCATTTCATGTTCCTGTACAAATGCCAGTAGGACACCTAAACTGCAACATGTGGTCCTGTTTTAATAACTTGTTTTAGTTCTTGTATTGAAACAATAAAAAGAAAAATTAACCATCGGAAGGTTAAGCTGAGTCACTAATTCAAGTCAGAAAGTGGAAAAAATCCGATATTATGCAAATAGTATATATATATATATATATATATATATATATATATATATATATATATATATATATATATTTCCTGACTCTTTCAACATACTAAAACGAATGACCACATTGCTGACTTAAGCATGCCTTCTCTGCTTCAGTTAAACTCCCCACAATCCTGTGCTGCAGCACTGTCATTGTCACATGATCAAACAAATACTGCTCCCCCCTTAAGAAAAAAAAAATGACATCAATAATACAATAAATATTGGTCGATTATATCCCTAATTTTAAAGATTTATTTCTGTACATTATAGTTTACTTCTGATGAAAACCCCAAATTTAGTATTTCAGCAAATGAGAATAATTCCTAAGACCAGTGAAAATGTGGATCTTTGATACAGAAATGTGGGCATACTGAAAAGTATCCATTATAATGTATACACTCTGTACTTGGTCGGTGCTTTTTTTGCATGACTTGCTGTATCAATAGCCTCTTTCACAAAACACCTCAAGGTGTTTCACCCGTGATTTGGCAAGTGGCCTCGTGTCACGTGACCTGTATAAGGGCAGGCCGGATTCATGGATTTGAGGGTATGATGCATTTATGACGCATCTTGTGCGCTCCCATAATGGGGCTTAAACCAGGTATTAGTATGTTTAGCAGCGTGAGCATCCCCATAACGCTTGCCAGCAGAGGGAAGAATAAAGCTCTCTAAAATGTCATTGTAGACTCTGGCTTCTCTGACTTTGGACTTGATAATATTGTGAATCAACACCAGCAGGTTCACAATAAACCTCAAGAAACTTAGATTCTGTGCCCCTCCACTGGTTCTTTAGACTCCAGGACCTTAATTTACTTATGAAACATTTTCCTTCATCTAAAGACGATCTTAGACCAGGGTCTGCAACCCTAGCACTTGAGATCTACCGTCCTGCAGATTTTAGATGCAATGTAGACTCAACACACCAGAATCAAATGAATGGCTCTTTATCAGGCCTTTGCTAAACTTGATGGCTGAAGAGTTAATTCAATCATTTTATTCAGCTGTGTTAGAGTGGGGATGCATCTAAAACTTGCAGGACAATAGATCATGCCATTGAGTGACAGTCGAGTCCTTTTTCTCTGGCAAGGTACTTCTGATTATATTACTGGTTCATGACTGGCTTAGCTAGAACAATGTGACAGTTGTTGCCCATTTCATTAGGATATTTGTGTTTGGAGGCTCTTTCCCTGTTATTTCTGTTCCTTGTGCATTTTTTTCTACCACTTAGCTTTCCATTAAGCATGCTTGGTACTTCTGGACAATCATGTCAGCAGCCTTTCCCATGATTTTGTAGGACATAACATTGCTATAACATTTATATATTAAAAATTCTTATTTTATTAATCTTATATAATATAAAAACTTTCTGAAAAATGCTACTTTGGGCTTTCATCGTCTGTGAGCCATAATCATTACAATTACTAGAAATGAGTACTTGCAATACGGGTGGAAACCATTAAGTTATTGAAATAACCAACTAATTTAGCAATTGATTAATTTTTAACTGAAGTATACAAACTGATTAACAGGCAATTTGCTGAAAATCAACATATTCAAAAGAGTATTTATGCTAAAACTGCAAAAAATAAATTTTACATTAACAATAAAAACATGTTTGTCTGTAATGAGGGTATGATTTCACCCAAAACTCAAATATTTTAATGAATTTCTAATATTGTATAAAAAAGGATTAAATCGGTAATAAAAAAACCTATAGAATGTGCCAATTGTAATAGAACAAACGATTACAAAAAAGTTGTTAGTTGCAGCCATACTTGCAATATACTTATGAGTGTATGTTTGAGTGTGTATGCATGTGTAGTGAGTCTGTGCAGTAGAAGTTTCATTTTTGAACTGACTTTGAAAATTAATTACAAATTCAATGTTATTGTAATTGAACACACCCTCTTAGATGTATTTAAATATAGACTTTTGAACACAGATGTGTTTGTTTTTACTTTCTCTACTCTTACATTCTTTGTGTAGTAATTACGTATGTGACTACAAGGTTGCAGGACCTGCTTGAGTGACTAATTTTTGATCTCAAAACAAGGTCCGTTTCCTGGCAGCAGACCTGCCATGTGCCGCTGCTTCTGAAACCAGATCTGTGGCCCTGAGCCAAAACACAAGTGGTGTTTTGAGTACCCTGACTCTTCCTCAGCAGGTGACAACAAAACTTATGGTCTTCCTTTACCGGTGCTCATCCTCACTGCCCATTGACTCATCTGCAGAGGTCCTTGATTAAAACAGGGCCTTGAAGCACAGCCATATGCAAGAGCCTCCTCCCTGTCTGTGTCAACATCCAGGCCTGTGTTGATGCTTACAGGCTGACTGTGCTATTCAAGTGCACTGATGTGTGAAGAGCCTTCTGATGGCGTGTTTGCTGAACAGGCAGGGCATCAGGGGAAAGCGGCCCACTCTCCTCTCCCCCGCAGTGAATGTGACTAATTAGGGTTTCCAGTGACTGTAATGGTCAGCTGCAGATGTGATGAGCAACCAAGGCTCAACACTGATTGAGTGGCCCAGGTTTCTGTGTTGTACAGTTAATTTGAGTATAACAGGTTAGTCTGTAGTAGCTGGTTATTAGTTTGACTCCCATGATAACAGCTAGGGCCTTGAAGCTTGTCTGAAGCAGTGAAGCGATACTCTGCTGGGCCGGGTCCTGGTTTGTGGTGCTTATGTTCACGTCCTGTCAGTCACAAATCTGACACTGTTGTGTGTCTTTTCAGGAACTCAGACAGGAAGACTGGTGTCTTTGCAAATTCTGCACATGTGAAATAGGTAGACAAACTGATATTGAAATTTCATATACTGTAGGGTTGCTTGTGATTTGTCATGTAGTGTAAAAAAAAATCAATTACTTTCTTTTATTTTTAGGGTTTTAATTACTTGTTTTAAACAATCTGGTATCAACATTCTTTGAATAAAATACATAGCTGAATGTTCATCTGAAAATCATAGCCTGTTTTCCTATAAACATTGGCTTTCTTTAAATACCATGAACAAAATGCTAAGATGTGCACTTTTAAGTACAAAATATAGGGATAACGTGTTAGCCTGTTGCAATAAGCAATTAATCAGTTAATTGCATGATAATAAATTAAAACTGAGCTTGATAATTTCTATTATTATTTTTTAAAGGGAAATCTGGTCTACATATCTCATAATTTATTTTTAATGCTTTTGGTTGTGTGTGGTTTTTATTTCATTTATATTGTTTTTGTTTGCTGGATTTTGTTTTGGATGTTTAAAATATATTTCAGTTACAACATAGAGTGTTATGTACTTAAAGTTCATTAGTCTTTTAGGGGAACTTGCATTATTATACCACTATCACTATATTACTTGATAATTGTCCCAAAACTGTTACCATTTATCACAGGAATCTTTAGGACAATTTATCCACTAATAAAATGTATCCTGACAGACCTAATAATGTGCCACTTTCTGTATTACAAAAACAGATGACATTATGCATTTATTGTGTTCAGAATATTTGGCATAAGTTGAATTTTTAATGACTTAAAAATACTAATTTCAGTCATGATTGCAATTCTGTTTTTACACCTTTTTTAAATTTAATATTTGACACTTTAATATAGCAACAAAATATTCCTTACCAATTGTATTTATTAACCATATGTGTTGTTAATTAGTTTGAGAGTTTGACTCACACACAATTAAATGTGACAGGGTTTGTTTTTACTGTCAGCTCATCATTAACCCCTGGGGGTTGTCGACTCTGGTCCTAATGCGACACTTGTGCTGCTGTGTTAGTGAAACATTACAGTGCATTTTTTGTCACCTAAAGTGAAGTTTTCCCGCACTTATGTCACGATTCTTAAAAATTTTTCCCAAGCTGTAAGGCAGGACCACCTGTAGAGGATACGCTGTCCAGTTACAAGCGTGTATTATTAAATAGCTGCTGTTCAGACTTGTGTGGGTGCTGATGCCTCCTGCTGTGACAGCACATTGCATATCTCCTGACTGGAGGCCTTGGAGTGTGCCTGCAACCACTGCAGGACACAGGAGGCTGCAGCACCTCCTCTCGCACAGAAGGAATGTGCTGCCCTGTGGGATTTCTGCAGCAAGGGGCTTGCAGTATTGGGGAAATTGCCAAAATTGTTAAAATAGTCCCTTTAATTCCAGTGTCCTAGCAGAGTAGGCATTGAGAAGTTCTGCTGTTTTATATTTGTGCAAAATAGGCTAAAAGCAAAACTATAGAAATGGTCCTTTAGTTTTCCACATCTTTTCTCTAATATTTCCACAGAGACAAATTTGTCCTTCTTGTGAAGGAAAATTTGAGTATCCTACTTTCAGCCAACTAACTGGAAATGCACAACAAGAGCACAGGGAGTAGGTAATACTGCATTACTCTACGCTTTGTCTAGACAGAGAAACTCTGTTTATTCTTATGCTTTTTCTGGTATCTCATTAAAATGATTTTGAAGTGCAGGAATCTTATGATGAAAAACTGCAGCTGACTAAAAACCACAACCTGTTAAAACTTTTGTATAAATAGTAAATTACTTGATTAAAAAAAATTATGTATCAAATTCAATCTAACAATGAATAAATGCTTCAGAAAATCATCCCTGTTATGATCAATATAGTAGAATATTTCAGAAATAATTGGTTCAAATTACAAAAAAAAAATGTTATGCATCTTTGAATTTTTTTTTTTTGCAAAACCATGATATTACAAATGTATGCTATTTTTACACAGGTTTGTCATACTGTGACAATTTGTTGCAAAACGAGAAAAAATGGTGAAAGAAAGACATAGACCTTAAATTTTTTTCTGTTGCCTTGCAGAACAATGACTGACATCTCCATTAGGCTTTTAGTTTATGGTCGGACAACTGATCCTTTTTTTGGTTCAGTATTGTTTTATTATTATTTCCTTTATTTAATCAGGTAAACGCCATTGAGATCTAGATCTCATTTTCAAGAGGAACCTGGGCAAAAGTCTGCAATACACAGCAACCTGGTTACAAAATAAAACTAATTGATACATATGCACAAGTGTAAATCAATCAATCAATAAAATTTTATTTGTATAGCACATTTCAGCAGCAAGGCATTTCAAAGTGCTTTACATCATTACAAACACAGAAACACAATGCAACATAGAATCAATAATCAAAACACAGCATTAAGTCAGGTTAAATTTGTAATTGATTACGTTTCAAATACAGTCCTAAACAGGTGGGTTTTTAGTTGAGCATTAAGTCAAGTTCCATCAATAAATTTGTAATTGATTACATTTCAGATACAATTCTAAACAGGTGGGTTTTCAGTTGAGATTTAAAAGAAGTCAGTGTTTCAGCTGTTTTACAGTTTTCTGGAAGTTTGTTCCAAATTTGTGGTGTATAGATGCTGAAAGCTGCTTCTCCTCGTTTGGTTCTGGTTCTGGGGATGCAGAGCAGACCAGAACCAGAAGACCTGAGAGGTCTGGAAGGTTGATACAACAGCAGATCTTTAATGTATTGTGGTGCTAAGCCGTTCAGTGATTTATAAACTAACAACAGTATTTTAAAGTCTATTCTTTGAGCTACAGGGAGCCAGTGGAGGGACTTTAAAACTGGTGTTATGTGCTCTATCTTCCTGGTTTTAGTGAGAACGCGAGCAGCAGCATTCTGGATCAGCTGCAGCTGTTTGATTGACGCTGTTGCAATAATCAATACGACTGAAGATGAACGCATGGATGAGTTTCTCTAGATCTGGCTGAGACATTAGTCCTTTAATCCTGGAAATGTTCTTCAGGTGATAGAAGGCCGACTTTGTAACTGTCTTTATGTGGCTCTGGAGGTTCAGGTCAGAGTCCATCACTACTCCCAGGTTTCGGGCCTGATCGCTGGTTTTCAGTTGTAATAACTGAAGCTGTGCATTGACTCTAGATCGTTCCTCTTTAGGTCCAAAAATAATAACTTCAGTTTTGTTTCTGTTCAGCTGGAGAAAGTTTTGGCACATCCACACATTTATCTGTTCTAAGCATCTGTTCAGTGATTGGATGGGCTCTGAGTCACCTGGAAAACAATAGAAAACAATTTAAAAGCAGTGACACTGTTTAATAGAATCTCGTTGCCTGTTTTTAAGAACCCCTAGAAATAAATCCAATGAAATCAGTTCTGACATCTTGAGTTCAGACTGGAGCTGATTCCAGGCTGTAGGATCCATCACACTAAATGCTTGCTTCCCCTTTTCAGTGCGAACACGTGGAAAATGCAAAAGAAGTATACTGGAGCCAAGCCGAGTAGAGATTTATAAATCAGGATCATAAAGTGATTGTTTCTCCGTACGCTTAAAGGAGGCCATTCAGCTTTTGCTTACAACTCACAATGATGTGTAAGACGTCTGCTACTGGTCACAAACCTTAAAGCACAATGATACACAGTATTCAGTGATTGAAGGCATTTGGTCAAAGCATTCATACATAAAACATCTCCATAATCCAGAAGTGGCAGGAATGTTGCTGCTACCAATTTACTTCTAGCTTTGAGGGAGAAACAAGATCCATTTCGATAATAAAACCCAATCTTCATTTTCAATGTTCGTAACAAATTTGCTATGTGATTTTTAAAAGTATGTTTTGTCTTTATTAATGTATGTGTTGTATAACATGTGTCTGAATTGTCTCAGCTAAATATGAGTGCAAATTAAACTTGGCCCCAAAGGCTAGATAGAAACTGGTTTTAGTGATTTGTAGGACATCAGCTGTGCATTTAAAACATTAAAATGGGAGTTTTCCTTGTTACTTGTCCAATCAACTCTGAGAGAATCCTGAACATTGAGAGCACTGCTGTCTGTGTCTTGCTTGGCCCCCAATTGCTGCTCTACTTTAGAAGATCTTAATGTGACACACTGCCTTAAAAGAACAAAATCTTTTATTACTGCAAGTCAGTAAATCTAGTTTAAATCTTAAACCGGTTCTTCACAGCAAAAGTCTATCTTTAAAAATAAGTTAAATTAACATGTTATGACCAATTAATCAAACCCAAAATCAAAAGTTAAGAATTTTTACTTTAAATATTTGAAACATTGTTGTCCATCAACTGTAACAGACCAGAGGCATAACTAGCAGCAAACGGTACACCTGCTCTGTCAGCACCGCCAGTCACTTGAACCGCATTCCCATGCGACTCTGGCAGCTCTTCATTCGCACTATTTAGTTTTTCTTCATCTTTTTTGTGTGGACAGATTGGTAGACGCCTACCTTTGAACTGATGCTGGAGGAGTTGCTTTGAGTACATCACTGCATCTGTCCATGTACGCTTGCTAAAATGCTACATGCTTGTATTTTTAGTTTGTGGAGGTGTTGGAATACTTGGCTTTACCCTAAATATCTCAGCAGAATAAGATAACTACATAAATGAACTGGATCTGCTTTTTTTGCAGAAAAACTGCACTTGATTATACAAACAGATTACGCTTGATGGTAAAGATCTTTGGTGGAAACATGCAAACTACCTGAGGCTCATCTTAATTCACTACAATATCATCAAAACCTTATTTTTAATAAGAGTAATTAAACTAACCAAATTTGCCACACAGATTGATGTATTTTATCCATTTACTACTGTTCATTTTCAAATGACTTTCAGATAACAAGGCTCAATATTCAGTTGATTAGAAAATTAGATTACCAAAGATAATTAAGTAACATACATATATTTGAAATACAAATGTATAATAACACACATTTTCCCCATCAAGTATATTGCTGTGTGAACACAGAAACTCATTGCTAAATAAGTTGGCTGTTCATTGAATGCTGTATTTCAGCATGTTAATGGAAAGTCAAGTGGAAGGAAAAAAGGAGTACAAGCAACAGCAGCACTGCAACCCAGAACATATGCAGAACTGCTACATTCTTTGTGCTAAGCCAGTACTGAACCAGATCTGACATTAGAAACTGGACCGTTGTTCCAAAGTCGTCTTTTCAGGTAAAAGTAGATTTTGAATTTCATTTGGAAATTAAAATAAATGCTTTAAACATGTCACTCTTTAGTCTTATTAACCTGTAAAAATATCAGTCATATTTTTTAATTCCGTTACTGACTTTAGCTTTTCAGTGATATTTCAGTTAACTGTGTATTGCATTAAGAGCAGCTGTGATCATTGTGGATAAAAGCAGCTCCTGAACTGAAACCTAGTTACTGAAACGTCGCTGTTGTCTCCTTGTTGAGTAAGGTGTCGTCCATTTGATGTCATTTTAGCCTTAAGACCTTTTGTTCTGCTGCCGATCTCCATTGTTTCACACATTGATGTGTGTTACAGTCACTGTTGCTTTAACAAAGAGCTCTATTGTTTTTTTTTTTTCTTGCACTGCTGCTGGGTTGTACGGTTAGTACTTTTCATCACAGCAAAGGCTTCAAATGTAAGAATGCCAGCGGCTGCTGTGCTGAGCAAAATAGAAAAGAGATGGAAGTGGCGACTGGTGGACACTGATGGATACTGATGGCCTGGGCTGCTGTAGCCACTAGAGGCCCCCTGGCAGTGACAGTGAGCAGGTGCCTCATCACTGCCTGTCTGCATCGCTTCCTTAGATTTATTTGACTGGGTATTAGTTGCTTTCCCCTCTCCTTTTTTTGTGTTGACCAGTAAAATTAAAAATAAAAATAACACCATGCTTGGGAAGGTTGGGAGTTTATTTCTTTGAACTAATTTTGATATGTGGCAGGGTTGCTTTTTTTCTTTTTTAATATGCTGGAAGCTTCTGCAAGTCCTGACACACCAGCAAACCAGACTGGGAGGGTAATGCCATAATCAGCCCTGAAACTTGACACTAAGCATCAACCCTGGCTCTCACCCCAACACCCTCATGGGCTGCACACCAGCACAGGAACATTCTGCACACTCACACTCCTGGGAAATCTGCTGTTTCTGTGGCCACATGGTGGTGAACTGACGTATTCACACACTTTCTCTCTGCTCACCTCCCCCTACATCCCCAGATCCCTCCCTCTTAGTCTGTCTCTCTCTCTTTCTCTCTCTCTCGCTCTCTGAAGCAGTCTGTCGGTTTTATCTGGCCTGATCGTCCTGTCTGTCTGGAGACCTGCCATATGAGGGCGGAGGCGGGGGATAACGAAGGGTCAGAGGTAAACAGGAAGTCATGAGGGTTTTGCTTTGGGCGGAAGGGGAGGGCTCAGAGCGTGAGGGGAGGAGGAAGTTGTACTTGGAGAGAGTGTATCGGGAGCATGTGGGAACGCTGCCAGCCCCAACTTTACAGTAGGTCTGAATTTAAACCGAGTCTTTCTGCTGCTTTACTTCCCTTTCTGCTCTCTTTTTGCCACCTTATGTAGAGATCAAGTGTCTTTGAATCATTTGTTTTTCAGAGTTAATTGGTCGGGGTTTGTTTGTACTGTAAATAAGCGTGGAAGCGTTGCCTGAGTTTGTGTGCGACTGGAATGTGATACTTGTGACATGAAGCAAGCTCCATGAACTCGAGTTAACCTCTCACTGGCAGACGCTAAAGCTGAACCACAGCAGCGCCTCTGATTATACCACGGCTTGATTTGAACAAGACAGGAGGAGAAAAACTTGTAGATTAGCTCTGAGTTACGAGCAGTAGACTAAACTAGAAACACGAAGGTTTAATGACCTCTTTGTCCTTGTGTTTTTACCCGACACAGTGGGTGAAGAGTGTTAATGGGAGTGCCTGTGAAAACCTTTCAAATACACTCTTGGATTAATTTCAGCAGACGTTAAACTTGATGAACTGTGGTGCTCCATGTGAACTTCTGTTCCAGTTCATGTCTTTCTGTTGTTTAAGTAAATGTTAAGTACATTAAACACAGAAGTAGTACGGCAACTCGCTAGTTACTGATTTGTTAGTTCAGCAAACAGGTTTTGTGTCAGTAGGAAGTCATAAGCTTGTTGCCATGGATGCATCTGTATGTGAAGGCTTTGTTTGTTGAGAGTTGTGGTTGTAGTAAAACATTCAATTTTAGCTGACATGGCAAATAAATTGCTCAATTTCTGTCTACTTGATTGAAGAAAGTTGCACACTCTGTCAGAATTGCCAACCTGGTTGTTTTACATAAATTTCATAATTCAGTTTTAGTGGGCTGAAGCGATTCAAATCACATGGTTACAAGAAATCTGTCAACTTGATCTACCCGAGTACCATTAAACCACAGACAGGAGAGTAGATGCAGAAATGGTTAAGAAGCTCCATTTTGCAAATTAAAGAAATCCACAATTTACATTTAACTAGTTATTTGAAAATAGGTTTTATGCCAAACTTTATACTTGCAATTTAATAACGTTGAAACATAAACTGAATCATATCTGTCATTTTTTTAGACACCCATTGCTTTTTAAATGAGTCAAGATGACGTAAACACAAAAGTAAAGATATTTTCCACAGTTGAGGTGCATCAGTCAGAAAAGAGCAATAACTCAGAGTTTTATTTCTGATCATTGAGACTGCTTGTAGCTTTTGCTTAGAGAACCAAAATATTAGTGATGTCTCCTGTATGTCCCAGTGAAGAAGAGGAGGAAGAACCATGTGTTGGAGTTACAAACATACAGCTCAGAATATGCAGAAAGACTCTCATGACTTAAACTTGTCTTTGAGTCAAATTATTATTTTTCCAAGGACATATTTTTGGATTTTTACATCCGTGCTGCCTATGAAACGCCTGGAGATGTCAGAACCTTGTGACCGTAAACAAAAGCTTTTATCTTAAGACCAAATTAATAAGGCTTTTTTATAAGAAGGAAATGCCTGGGAAAACCTTCTGCTCCATACATAATAAGTTGAACTGACATGTTCTGACAAGCTGGCATTATAATTGGGATTATTGTTGGACCGAAAGGTGAACCCGAGTCTTTGTCTGAAGTCTTTTCATATTTCATCTTTCTAAAAACTGTGTCCTGTTTTAAATGCATAATGCTGTCAACTCCATAAGTTTTTTGTGGAGATGAAGTTTACAATATGACTACTCGTAGCTTCTTTCTACAAAGTTTTGATACTTCAGAATGAGCTGTCGATTTCTGCAGCTCCTCCAGAACACGATAGGCCGGGTTTAGGTAGACATTCATGTCTTGGTGGTTTTGGAGTTGTGCCACTTCCTGTCATGACGCTGTTTGTTCACTGATGTTTTCTAACACAGCAGACCCTCAGTCTTTTTAGAGTATCAGAGTACAGGGGTTAGAAAGCAAACGCACAATACCTTTTTTCAAATGTAATTTATAATACATTTAGAAACTATGGATGTTCTCCTTCCTCTTCACAGTTAGGCATTGCTTTATGTTAGGTCTGTCACATAAACTCAAATAAATACTTTGAGGGTGGTGGTTGCAATGAGACAAAATATGAAAATGTTCAGTGGTTACAAATACAGAGGCAAGGCACTGTACTGTCTGAACAGCAAGTTGGCTGTATTCAAAACAACGTCGCTGTTTTAAGGATTATGCAAAATTAATATTTTATCATGCTCATCTGGAAAGAAAAATAAATGGTTGTTTCTCTATTATCTTGTCCTTCTTGAAGTGAGGACATTTATCTGAATTTTTCATACATTTTTAATAAAAACAGTTTGGCCACTTTTTACATTAGTAAAACACACAGAGTATCAGTAACTTACTTAGCTGTAGAGTTTAAAAGTCTTATTTTTTTTAATTTAATTATTTTATTAATTTGATAATTTTTCTGAAATTGTTTTTAGATTTTGTTTTAACCTTATTTTTGAAGACCTCAGACAACTCTTTTTATTTTAGTATGATGTTCACCCTGACTTTAAAAATCAGGTGCTCACCAAGCTAAATATCAGGTTTAAACAGGACTTACTTCAGAATGCTGAGTAATGAATACATGTAGGGGAGTCTTTATGAAGAGCAGCAATTTTTACTCCTTGCCAAGACGCAGAAACCAACACAAGACAAAAGAAATCCTCACTTCATCACATCCTGAAGGCTGAAGGTTGACTAAGCAGGGAACCACCGTGTCCTGCCTGTGCACTGTTATGATTTCGCCACCGTGTTTGTTCCCTTACAAGCAGGCATTGGCCCTTTTCTCTCCTTGCACCGATTCAATAATGAAGGAGTTGTAAAGGTCTGGCAGTAAGCCCCTTACTTCCCTCGCACTTCATCCCTCACTCATGTCTCTACTTCCCTCTCTCTCCTCCGTCTGGCGCTCTCTAGTGCATCCTGAGGGACCTCCTCTCAGCTCCACTCTTCAGTTTGCTCCGACCTTCCCGTTAATGAATAGCATCATCCAGCCTGCCTGTTTTGCACAGTTCAGTTTTGCTTCAGTGCCTGGTGTGTGACCTGCTGTGCCATCTTTGATTCAGAGAGCAGCACATCATTACGCTCAACAACCACAGTTTTAGGAGGAGACTTGGGCGGGCGGGGGGGTTGCGGTTAAATTGTGCTTGTAGCCAGCCCATCATGTAAAGTCCACAAAAAACATTTGCTGGTTTGAAAGGCAGAACAAGTTTGTTTCTTACATTTGCAGTAGATGAATCACAAAACACCAGCAAAATGTTTAGTTCTTCAAAGGGTGCAAATACTTTTAAAATCGCTGCATTTATAGGAAAAAGTTAGGGATGGAGACTTGTATGTAAATACTAGTCAATGCAGATGTAACACAGCTGAAAATATCTGACACTGCTACAAATTTGTCTCTGGTTGTCTTTGGTTGAGAGAGAGTTGAATTGGTTCCTGAACCACCACAGAGTACCAAACATTATCAGAGATTTTCTTTCATGACAAAATGTTTTTGCCAACAGCTGATAATTGCGCAGCGTGCAGGGAGCTTTAGGCTATTAGAAGCTGGCCAATTCAGGTTATTAAACCAGGTACTGCCAATCAGAGCAGGTGCCAAGTCCTGCCGCAAAGTGAAATTAGCATCCAAGGACAACTTGGGAAGCATAATGTGCTCTAAAAGAGGACTACGATGACTTTGGACTTCAGAAAACAGACACATACTGACAGATGACATGGCTTTCCAAATCCTCACTAGCTGTAGAAATCTACACTGGATCTCAAGAAAATTGGATTCAGTGCCTCCATACTCTTTGGTGGCTTTTAAAGAACTGACTGAGTCTCTGTGTTTCTTTTGAATGGACTCTGCTTCATTGTTAAAGATGTGGTTGTCCCTGTTGCTTTTGCATCTTTTTCTACCACATTTTTTCCTTCCACCCAGCTTTCCAATAATTATTTTGTACACAGCACTCTGTACAGTCAGCTTTTTATGACTTATCCTACTTGTGTTTGTCCCATAATTGTGTGGGCCACAACATTCCTATAATAAAACATTTGTGTTTAGAAATCCATTTTATTGATCACGTTTGATATTCAAGCCATTGAAAATACAGTTGCAATTTATCCCTTTGTGTGTAATGAATCTATTTGATTGCCATTATTTTTAAATAAATTACAGAGATAAATTTACTTTAGATTATATTGTATTTTAAAACATCTTGATATTGGCAGTGAATTCACGTTTTAACTTAACCAAAAAATGCTAAATGATGATGATGATGGGAAGGGAGTTTATTTATAGTGAAACTTGCCTTTCCCGCTGGCTTTACTAAACAGGAAGAAGATGTAAAAACAGTTTGAGAGAGGATGAAGTCCATTTTATGATAAAGTCAGGTTTTTCATTTACCAAAAGCCCTTCTTTCAGATTTAACTTTGTGCTTCTTCTTGGGTAAAACTGACAGAAAACATCAAAATTTATTGCTTGATGGCTGAACATCAGTGGGATTTAAGAGAGAATTTACATCTTAGATTCTCTCTTAAATCTAACTTATGCTCATTAGTGCACACACCCTTAAAATATCTTAAATCATGCTGAGCAGCTGCCCTCTAAGCTGACACTTGAAGAGGGAATGAAGAAGAGCAAATGCCCTAGTTAGAATAACTGCCTTCTCCTCTTAGTCATAGAGCTTGATTGATGCCAAGTCAGGCCTTGGCTGTTCTCTAAATGGTTTTGTTTCACTGTGTGGGGTCTTTATGCATTACTTCCTTAAGAAAACTGGATTTCAGTCCATTCATTCACCTATTTTGCAGGGAGCATTTTTAAAGACTGCCATTGCAAATGGTGAGCACCAGTGATGCTGTGATGGGAACAAGTTGTAACAATGAACATAAAAGAGCTCAAAGACTGGCTGTTATTGGTATGCTGTGCACTTTAGAGTTGTACAACTCTCTCTTTTTTGTCTTTCTCATACCACATAAAAGATAATAAAAATAGATCAATATATTTCATAAATGTTCAGAGAATGTCTCCTTAACCAGCAAGTCTGGTCCTCTCTGCCCCATCAAAATGTTTAAAATGCTTCTCTACACAGATCTGTTTAAACTCAAAAACCTTTGTTTTGGTAAAAGATATCACTATGTGCCAATTAAATCAGGCTGAGCTGGAAATCAGTTATCCCTAAATTAGCTCTGATTGATATGAATAATCATGAAAATCAGTTTTTTAATCCTTTTCTCCCATTACTTAACATAATCAAAACTAAAATATTCCTAACAATCTTTGCTCTATAAACCACATGTATTCACTTTAAAGCACTATTCTGGGATCAGTAAAAATCTGATAAAGGAAAGGGGTGTGCTTTGATGCGTAAATGGGGATATTCTTGTGATTGTCTTTTTTTTTTGTCTGATCAGAAATTAATGCCTCGATCACAGAGCCTATTTCTGGTTTATGTGGAATATTCCTTGGGGGTGAAAAAAATATCAAAATCTAAAATTCAGCCAGGAAACCTTATTGGGCCATTTATTTCTTTATGTCTATGTACTAAGCTTGAATCGAATAGATCAGAAAATCACCTTGTTCTTTTTGTATGGTAACAGGGTTAAATGTTGCATTTGTAAAAGCCTGTTGACTTAAATGAAGTGGTGTTACATTTCCTGTTGCTGGACCAGTTGGTTAAGTTAATAATTTTTTTAAGCAAAAAAAGAAAACAATTGTTTAGTTCGGAGTTAAGGCAGGTTTAATGTTGCAACAGGTTCTCATGTGTTAGTTTTATTCTTGTTTATTGCAAATTCCACAGCCTGGCGATACACTTCAGCAGCTCTAACTAAGCCGTATTATACCTTCTGAAACAAGCAAAAAAGTTGTCTGGTTTGAACTTTGTACGCTGTTCCTGTCCACCTCTGACTGTTTGACCATGCAACTGCACAACACAGGGTCCTGATTGTTTTGGCTTTAGACTGTATATTTAAAGCCAATTGTAAATTGTTTAATATTGATGGGCATTGTGCAGGTAAATGTGACAGAAAAGTGGTGTGAAGCTACTCTATTTATCACATTACATTACTCAGATTATTTCCTTCCGTTCATATCTTTGTTTTGAGTTAATTATTAAGTTTGGTTGTTGTTGCTGCCAGCAAACGTCACAACATGGCAAAAGAAAATCACAGCACAGCTGGTGGAAAGTAAATGAGAGACCTTCTCTCCCTCTTTGAACCTCCTGACCCAGCAGTAGCAGCAGTCGGCTGTTGTGAATTGAATTTGCGTCGTGAGCTTGCTATCGTCCTGTCGCAGCACACAGCCGGACTACAGTAACCATGCTCCGCTATACTTTCAACATCCTCCCCTCAGGGCAGCATGCTCAGCCTAGCTAGTTTTACTCTTGACCCTGAACCAACGATCATTAATGCATGGCACTGCTTTTAATTGGTTGAGGAAGCACCACTGTGCATCATGTCTCCTTTCATTTATCAGCGCTGCAGCTGCTGCCAGAGCCTCTGCTCTGGCTTACAAGCTGGCCTTTAGCAGTTGGACTAATTAACAAGGTTATTTGTTTGTTTGTTTTTTTCCTTCTACACCTAGACACCTTAATTGTCTAATAAATAGGTCTGACTTTTGTTCTTGGCTAATTCTTTTTATGAAGAGTAATTATTTTATTTGTGTGATAAACTCTACAGATCAGGTTTGCTCCAAGTGAACAGCACTGAAATGGAGATGTGAAAAAGGAAGCTTATGCTAAATGTAAGTGTGCGGTCAAAGTGAACAGCTTCATCAGGGAACTGTTGATGCAAGTGATAATAAGGCTGTAGAAGAGCCTTCTGCTGCTGACTTAGAATTCATCAAATATAAATAAATGACTTCTGATCAATATGTCTTTGAGACAATATTCATACCCACTCTTGTGTAGTAAGAAGGCTGGCACTGAGCTCATTTGTTGGCAGTGTCTGAAGGTGTTACAACCTTCTGTAAAGAGGAAAATGAAATGACTAAGCACTTGGTATGGCTTCTGAACCTCAGGGTTCAGGCTGTGGTTGATGCCAACCGGAAAAAGATATTCAATTATTAATTAGGTGAGTCGGAGTGAAACCAAAATAACTTCTACATATCAATTAAGAAATTGGTGATACTTATTTACTTTGGGTTTTGATATTTTTGAAATGTAAGGTGTTTTCCACCTTACATATTCCAAGCATTTTGATTAAGTTTTAAACTCTTTTATTATTCATATTTTATATTAACTTTAATTCATACAAAAGTTAGTCTTTATTTTTGTTTAAATACCATCGACACAAGTGGCTGGGATTAAATGTTTCCAGTGATTACATTCTAATATGTAAATAAAATCAACTAACGTTATTAGAAATAATGAGCGAGTTAAATCCAGTTCAGTCTTTCACTTTCAGCCCTTCACTCCACAGGATGAAGCATCACTGTCTGATTTGAGGTTTGAAAGAAACTAAATTTTAAATCTATGTAGCTGTTCCATACTTTTCCTGATTTTAAGATGGTTTTTACACCATTAGAGTGTAACTAATGTGAAATATTAAATTACATAATGATGTTATCTAGACCAGATTTCTTTCTTTCTTTTCTGTCCTGCACTCGGCTCACAAACACAGGGATCTTGGAAGTCTGTGCTGGCTAAATTAGTTTGTTATACTTGCACATTTCTACTTGTTTTATGCATTCTACATAAATTGTACAGCATAATTATTATGGAAACTGTGGAAAATCTCAGCATTGGTTTTTATGATTCGAGGCTCTTTGTTATTAAATTACCCATTTAATGTTGAGATGTAATTTATGTAAAAGACTTGATTCTGTAACCATAACAATCTCAAGTTCTGGGAGAAAAAAATATTCCCAGGTTGCATTTTTGAAAAGCTTCTTTTAATAAGTCTGTTCTGGCTTTAAACTAAATAATAAACTAATAAAAATGCGGCATATTCTATATACATAAACGGGTTTAAATAGTAAAGGTCATACACAAAGCAGTCAGACTTGGTCTTGAGTTAATTTAATGGCTTAAGTCACCCTCAGGAGGGTGATCCAGCTCCACGAGCAGCAATATCTGCCCTAAATAACGTGGGTTTTTTTTTCCTTACTACTGTGAAAGCAGTAATCTGAAGGAGCCGTTTACCAGATCAAACATCCAACATTGGCTGCCGTCCATGATGGATCAAACAGCTTGTTCCCATTCAGCTAACCGTTGATGGTGCCCTGGATAACATTGGGTAACATCATATTCCTCTGCTGGATCATTTCTGTGTATGCCCCGAAGCGCGGGTATGAACTTGCCATCTTGTCGGCTCCAGTCAGCACACTGCTCGCTTTCTGCTCTCATTTCCATAATGGTTAGTTAGTTATAGACCCCTCTTCCCTGGGACAGAGGACCGCCTCACTAATACAGGCTATTTGATGGTAATCGTGTTTAGAGACGGACACCTGTATATTTGCAGCAGCTCTACCTCTCTGGGCGGGAAGGACATTTTTTTTTTTTCATTTATAACCCACTTCCTTTCACCAGCATTGCCTCTCCACTCCCCTTCTTCCTCCTCCCCTCCTCTTCCTCTCCACTCTGTCATCTGTCCTAAAAGGAAGCCCCTCCCTTCCAGAAAGTGCTGCCTGCCTCGTTTGCATATTAACTGTCTACTTGCCAGGGAGCTGTGGCTTCATGCCATTTGACCGTTGAAGCCTGTGAATGTTAACTGTTACTCCATTTTCCAGATTTATTCTTCTTTTGGTAAAATCAGGAAGTATACACTGATATTTTCTGAATGAATGACACATTCATAAAATCAACTTTTCAGTTCAGAAGGTTTTTCACCTTCTGCTCAGAGTCAGTTTCTTTGCTCATCAGATGTGACAGGAGGGAGAAACCACCGTGGGTTTTTCGAGCATGCTAATTTATTTGGACACAGGGATTTTTGAGGGGACCTTTTATTGTTTGCATTTTACTGGCCATGTGTGCTTTTTCAACTCATCCCCAGGTACTGTACCCTGGTGGGCATTATCTAACAGTTTGTTTAGCTGGGAGGGAGGGGCTGTCCTGCTCAGCATCCCAGCAAGCAGGCGGTCCGCTTTAAAGTCCAAACTTCAAGGCTGTGCTTTGGCAGGTTGATCCCAAGCCTGCTGCTGCCGGTGCCGCTGAAACTTGGAAAGAGCCGCCATTACTTTGCGCTCCAGGAAGCTGTCTCCGTCTCTGCTGGAGACACAGAGCAGAGAGATGTAAAACAACACAAACCACAGAGAGGTACTGTGAGAGCCTCTACAACCATTCTTCTACATACATGACCTCGTCCCCACATGAATACTTGTGTAATTTCAGAGCTAGTCCACACCATCCTGGTTGTTTAGAAGCTAAAGCCACATTGTGTTATTAACCACATATGGTCACCCACATATTTCACACTGCATCTGAGCAAACTCACAAGTATTAGAGTGATACTGGGGGTTGGAATGGAACCATATTGGTGGAGATTACATAAGACGGCATAGTACATAGCATGCATAGCCTGTAAAGTTTGTGACTGGCAGTCAGGGTGCTCATATTTATCGAAATTCTCTGATTTCCTTCTGTTATTTTGCTCTTCAATGAATCTTTTTGAATCAGTTGCCCTATCGTCAGTCTGACTGGCACAGAGATGAGTAACCAGGTGCTGTGTGTAAGAGAGGGCTAATGGTTTGAGTCATATGTTTTAAGCAGTCATTCCACATCAAATCTGAATTTTGCATGCATAAATGCATGATTGCAACTATCTTGCACTAATTTTTAGATTACATCCAACAGCTGAGAGGTTTTTCAAACATGTTGTCTGAGTGAACCATGTCCTAGAGTGGCAAACATGGGACATAGTGTTTAAAGTTATTTCTCTGAAAATGTATCAGTTCTGAGTAAATTTCCCTACGCCTGCTATCATGTTGTGCATCCCCAATGTCATTTTGAGGGTATTTTAGTTTGAAAGTTTTACCAGTTATGCATTGCAACTGTTAATTTTATTCATTTTCAGTCAGTTTATATCAACTACCCACATTCCCCTTTTCTTAGTGTCATCAGTTACCCTTTATGACATATTTTCTCATTTTGTCAATTTAACAGCCAAGAACATTGGTTAGTAAAAACGTTAGTTACAATGCAAATTGAAATGAAAATATTGACATTTCAGAAATGTCACCTATTAAGTATTTTAAACCAAAATATTGCCTATTTTCTTGAAACTAATTAAACATCCCACGGTTTATAAAAAACTGGCTGCGCCATTGTGTCCTAAAGTATTTTTAAAATATATTTTATTATTTTTACACACAGTTCCTGACAGTGACTTCAAAGTAGCAATAGAGTTATAACTTAATCATCTTAGAAAATTATTCATTGGCCCATATTATTGATCAATGCAGAGATGGATAAACCAGTTGCTACAAATGTTGCTCCATGTTTTTCACACTTCTCTTGTGTGTCTTAGACTTTCTCTGTTACAAATAACATTTGCACTTACTGCAGGTAGACTGTTAAATAGGCAGATAACCATATTGCCAGGCAAAAAACATCAAATATGTGACCAACAAGTATTGCATTATTAATAGTGTTATTAAATAATAATAATAATTTAGCACACATTGATCTTGTGATGACAGTATCTATCAATCAGACTGTATTGTACAGAGCAATGTTTGTAGTTTATATTTGCAGGGCAAGCCTAAATAGCATTATTCCAAATTAATTTGTATTTGCTCGACCTTAACTCAATACAAAATGAGGTGCAGCAAAAAAGAAAAAAAAACCCTAAAATAATTATGTTGTACTTGTTGATAATTTACTGTTAAATGGAAAGTTTATTTGAAAATGATTACACTTAAAAAAAAGTTGTTTGTAAACACAAAAGATTTAAATTTCAAGTTTAGTACTTTCAGTTTCTTGACAGTACATGACTTGGGACTTGTCTTGAGTTGAACGGATTTACTCATATTTATGACTTGCCAAACACTGACCTTATTCCCATCTCTGAAATTTTTTGTAGAATTTTAGCATTGTTGAAAAACATAGTTTGTAATTTACAAAGCAAGAAAATGGGATGTGGGGGATTGAATAGTTTCCCAAATATGACACAAATCATTCATTGTTTCACTCTTGTAGCCCATTATGTCATGAGCTGGATGCACCTCTAGTTATATGCATTAGTGATTGAGGACTGACCCAGTAGTGCTGAGTGCTGTACCTGGCTTCAGGCCAGTCGCGTGTCTGAAAAATTCCCAGTACCATGTGCGAGCTGGTGCACATGGCCGCTGGATTGTGGTGTCAGGACTTCCCTTAAAGGTGTTCTCATTCTCTCAGATTTTATTCTGGCGTTCATCTTTGGTCAGGAAATGCCTGTTTAGTACTTTTCTTACCTTCCTGTCTTAACGCTCTTCCTCGTCACTGTTGCATAATGGCCCAACTTTGACCTTGTTTAAGTGCTGGTGTTGATTTGAAATCAATTTTAGCATTTGGGAACTGGTTTATCTGCGTGTTTTGGCAATCTGTAAATAAATTGGCACATCTTACATAGAAGCCGATGCAAGGACTCAAAAAAAGGAAGCACTCATTCTGAAAATCTACAACGTGGGAGATATCCAGTACTTTGGGGGTTAAGTTGAGAAAGTTAATGTAATAACTGCTAGCACCATCTGCTGGCCTACTTCCTCACAAAGAGAGAGAGAGAGGGGGTGAGTGAGAGAGAGAAAAACGAGTCTGGGTTTTAACGACATCTCTAATATTCATGCTGATGCATTTTGCTTCTTTGTGCTTTCATTTTCCACTGCTCCGGCTGCCTCAGTCGCAAGCTCGCCACACACCCCAGCTAGGCGGATAGAAGGGCAACAAGCAAGGACCGGGAAAGCGATAAGTATAGGGAGGGGAAATAGAAGGGAAAACCAACAAAACCAAACAACCGAGAAAGGTCAAACAAAGCCTTTTCTTTAAGCAACAAGAGGAGAAACCTACCTTTATCTGTCTGCTGAAGAAGACGAGGAGATACGTAAAAAGGGAGACGACAGAGCAGAAACGGCGAAAAGAAGGAGAATTAAGAGGACCAGAGAGGCACCGAGAGCACACTCACGAGAGGCAGGAGGAAAAGGGGACTCAATGTGGGGGGGAGGAGAGAGGAGGCAGGGTAAGGCAACTCTGACACACACGCGCAGAGAGAGAGAGTAAGGCTGAAGCCGGACGACGGCGAAGCAGCACGCAGCAGCAGAATGAGAGCTTCCTGGACTGCCACGCACCTCCTCTACCGCCAACAGCGCTGCTCCCTCATCACCCTGTGAAGAGACGAAAGAGGGAGGAAGAGAGAGAGAGAGAGAGCTCCCCATGCGCTCCTCTTGAGCCCTGCCCGCTGGGGGAGGAGGCGACGGAACGGTTCCAGCACCGCTCTCACTCTCGCCCGAGGAGACAAGCTGACCGGGAAAGGAGGAGGAGGAGGGAGGAGGGGAGGAAAACCAGGAACGAGCAAGTGAGGGAGGGGAGGGGGGGGACACCAGCTCAAGGAAGAGTGACAGAAACCGGACTGTGGAAAAAAAAAAAGAGAGGAGTGTTTGGAAGAGAAGGAGTGAGTGAGCAACAGAGAGAGCAGGAACACGGTGAAAGGGCAAGGCTTTTGTTAGCCGGTTGGAGAGGGGGAGCAAAGAGGAAGAAAAAAAACTCACCATGTCTACAGTGAAGAGGCCAAGAGGAAGGGTAAGTGAACTGCTCTCAGAGCTGGGAGGGAGGAGGAACGAGGGTGGGGGGGGGGGGGGGGGGGGGGTGAGAGGAGGAGGAGGAGGGGCCCGGCAGCAACTGAACAACCTCCTCTGCTACTGGCTCATGCTGCACTGCCGCCATCTTGAACTCATTGCTGAATTTTTTAATTTTTTATTTTTTTTCCCCCATGTTCCGCTTTACTCTCATTCTTTCTACTGCGTGTGGCATAATGAAGACGCGGCGGATTCATCTAATTTCCCCCAGCCCCTCTCGGCCTTTCATGTCACACATCACTTTGTCATTCTCCTGTTGATCTGCGCCTACAGCTGTCCTGCTCTGTAGTTTCAGTGCACCGTGTGGTGTGTGTTTGCCCTCCACGAGTTGAGCCCGTCAGTCACCAGAGAGCCCACTCCATGTGGATATGAGGGGTGGGCATGGAGGGAAAGGTGTCCAACCTAAATGGAGCTTACTCTACCTTTTCGTGGGCTCTGTCGGACCCCGCCGTTTTCCACGGGACTGCGTGCTGTGAGAGAGATTGAAATCACTGCAGTGCTGGCAGGCTGTAATTTCAGTTATTTATAGATGTATTACACAGCTGCAGCGCTCTCAGTTTTGGTGCATTTTATCTTTTCTCTCTCCCTCTCTTTAGCTTCGCTGATAGAAGCCTGTTTTTGTATATTTTTTTTGCCCTTCCTCCTTCATGTGTGTTCATGTTCTTTTCTTATGCATTACTTTCAACTCCTCCCTCTGTTTTTTTTAACCATTAACCTGAATGGGAACATTCCAGCTTGATCCAGGAAATTTCTTCCTAATAACCTCAGCAGAGAAGCACACGTGAAAATCATAATGCAGCTCTTGTATGTGTTTTTTTTTCTCTCCCCTCCTCTACTTTCTTCCAGAGGAATTGCTAATCATTCATTCCCTCCCCCCACTTTGGTATTGAGGTTTAAGCTAATTCTCTTTTATTTTGCTAGCAGTGTGGAAAGGGGGAGAAAAAAAAGCAACTAGGCGCGCCTGGGCCATGTAGCCATACACAACACATTTTTAGATTAGGTCATCCATTTATGGGTTCTCTTTTTTGCTGGGCTGACAGCCCACAACGGGGCATAACTGCAGTAACTGCATCCATTATTCACATATTATCATGTATCACTGAGGCTGGATTATTTATGTCTGCAAGGCACAGTGCATGTGCACGAGCATGTGATTAAGTCAACGACCAAGTCAAAGAATAAAATTTACTTCAGACTTGTCATGTCAACTGGTGTCCACCTGATCTGAAAAGATTCTCCACAGGAACACTGATCTTTCCCTCCTGCTACATTTCCACTAGTTTCAGTTAGATGGGGTTTGTGAGAGTTGAAGTGAGTAACAGGCAGAGTGAGACTGGTCCACCCCCCACCTACAGCATCAGAGAAAGAGGCTCCGCTGTCTGACACAGCCTACAATTGGTCTCTGCTTTCTTAATAAGACTCTTACTTTCATAGATCATATTCCCATACCAAGTTATGCTATCATACCATATTTGGTGACAAACTAACTGTACAATATGTACCTACTTTTTGTAAAAAAAATAAACAAAAACACAAACAAACCCTTTCATTTGCTTTAAGTGTATAGGACTGAGTCCAATTTCCTGGTCTTCCTCATAAACCCCTGGGATTTTGAGTCTCCTCTTGGCCTAAGTCATGATGTGTGATTGTTAAAACATCTTACTGCAATATATAAAGGAATGTAACTGTTTACTGTGAATGTACTCATATGAAGGGTGGAAGATTAGCGCTGCTGACTGCTCTGGGTTAAGTTTCCCTTTGAAATCAACTTTTTATACCCTCAAGGGCAATTATCTTCCCTTTCATTCAAACCTTTTCATATCTATATACTGGTTCAGTTCTCATGGTAGCTAAGTATTTGTAGATAAATTAGAGAGATGAATTACTTTAAAAATTAAATTATATAAAAAAAAACTGTAGTAACTATTTGATAAATATTTCATGTGCTTTTACTCTTTGAAGTTCATATCCCAGTTTGGGCCAGCTAACTGAGAGATTACTACTGATCAAATAGCAATGAAAACTTTCCTGCTAAAAGGCATTTCTTGATATTAAATGATCACTCTTCCTTAAATTAAACATGATTAAATTATAGAAAAACACTTTAGATTTTTGAAAGGTAAAAACTGTCCAAAGAATCAGGTTTAATAGAACCAAAAATACAAACGTACGAAATGGCAAAGAGGTCAAATGAGCATAAAACAAAACACTTCCTGATTGCTCTTGTCCAGGTGTCTTTGAAATTACTGTTCACTTTTATTTTCATCTTTTGACTCCTTGAAAAATTTGGCAGATTGTGGCAACTCGACTGTATCGCTGCAATACTGTTGAGTTTCTTATCTAATGACGTTTGCTGAGGTTTTTAGCAAGGCTCAGGCACATCACCACTGCCAACCATTTAGTTCTAGAAATTGAACGTTGTTCTCTGGTTCAAAACTGGAATTACAAAACAGTCTGTAACAATATGATGTTGTTAAATGAAATTTCTTAAACTTATTAAAGAAAATGGTACGCATAAAAGATAAAAATACATCAAACTAAGTTGATGGTGTCCAAATTCAGTCAATGAGGGCCTGGTGTCCTGCCTGTTTTTAGATGCACCTCTGCTCCAACTCAGCTGATTCAAGTTGGAGAATGACCTTCACAGCAGGTCTTCTAATTCCCAAGAGACCTTGTATCGATCCAGTTATGTAATTAAGTTGAACCAGGACAACATTAAAAAAAAAACACACTGAACTGGACACTGTTCACTGGAAAAAACCTTTGTTGGGCCTGACTGGTCTACAAGAAACCTTTCTCCTCGATTATTAAAAACAGTTATGCTCCTGCTATTACCATTTTTAACTTTGTCTGTTTTAGGGCCTTTGGTACCATCTCTAGAATTACACTTTGTATGAAACCATGGCCAGGTTGGAAACCACAATAAGGTTGATTTGTACCTGCTTTGAAAATACACAATTAAAAGTAATTTTGTACAATTTGCTACTAATTTGCTGTAAGGAAATACGGTTTTACAACTACAATAAACGATTTTGGTCAGCAGAAAGTCACCTAGAGGTAATTTGATTTTATTCAGGGGACCTGGTGCAGTGGTATCTCTAATATTGGTTTGGATAATCAAGAAAGTGCTATTTATATCATGTCTGTCTTATTTGTGAAATGTGTTTGAGGAAGGTATGACAATTTTGAATAATAAACTTCTACCACTGTTCTTCTCTCCCCTTAGCCTCGAAAAAACCCCAATGGTCCCAGTAGCCAGGTGCGGGTCCTCAGTCCCCCTGTGAAGAGCAGCTCTTCCTCCTCCTCTTCCTCTTCTTCTTCGTCTTCATCCTCATCCAGCTCCTCATCGGAGAAGAGGGTGCCACGGAGGACACACCATCAGATGGAGTCAAATCTGCATGAGAAGCAAGAGAAGGCCAATAGGATAATATCAGAAGCCATCGCCAAGGCCCGACAGCGAGGAGAGAAGAACATCCCACGAGTTATGAGCCCGGAGAGCTTCCCCACCTCTTCTTCTCAGTACAAGAGCCACCGTGAGCGCGAGCACAAGGGAAACGGGAAGGCCCGGACCAAAGAGAAATCCTCCAGGAAGGCCTGCATTGTACCCTCCTCAAAGCCCAAGCAAAAGACCAAGATCGGGTATGTAAATGGCCTTCGTTCTTTTATTAAACCGCCAAAACGCACAACTTATTAAAGAATAACACACTAAGTAGACCTTTGATCATTATTCTGTTAATTCAATTCCTGCCTGAATCGCCGCAGCAATACATGAGCTCAAATTAGCATGTGACACATGCCTCTGGTTGGTTGCCTTCTGCTGCTGTGCTCCAACACGTCAGCATAGAGCTGCAATCATTCTATGTTTGTAATAATAATAAATCATTTATAGCCATCATTTGCTCCATTGATGAATTATTTATTACACAGTACAGCACAGAGTTGACAAGGATAGTTATATGATGGTAAGGAGAAATGTTACTTTTAAATCCATTGAACACAAATATTCTGCCAGGTAGCAGCAATGTATTTCGTCTTTGTACAGTTTCTTCCTATGGCTACCAAGATGGGAGCTCAAAGTTCAACTTTTACTACATACCATAACAATAAACCAGGCTTAATCAGCACAGACATGGGAAGACCAAACAAAGGCTGCATTTACATGTGAGATACTGCTGCTTCAGATGTTTAGGGAAGAAGTCCTGATGTATAGATATCGTAATCCATCTACCATCCCCCAATGCTTAACTGCTATATGCAAGTGTGCAGCTATAAGCCACACCCAACACAAGCTATTAAAATATCAGTTGGTGCAGATGTGAATGCAGAGGCATGAAGACAAAGGAGCAGACTAATGTTTAAATGCAGTAATTTCAGACTGAGCTGAATCTGGGGAAAAGGGAGCAGTAATTTTTTAGAGCACTGAAACGAGCAATATTTTTTATTTTTTTTTACCTGTTGTGGCAGACTGACAGCGGTCAACACTTCACCCAGCAGCTGGGTTGGTTAATAATTAGATGAGCTTGGCAGAGGAGGAGAGGTGTTGAACATGATAGATTTCATTTGTTGTGGTTTTGTGTGCATGTGATGATAAAGAGAGACCGATTTCAGATCACTGAGTTTTGTAAAGGTAATTCAGATTTTTCTATAAGCAATAAAAAATAACAAAATGAAAAATGGTTATCTACATAAATTGCCACAATTAGTTGGAATTATGATTATAACGGTGTGTCTCTGTGGATTATTAAAAATATAGTTCAAGTGAGCTGCATCACAAGATTTTACCTTTTGTTTCTGAAGATCCATTTTCTTAGATAACTGTCTAATTTACTATTATTATTATTTTTTTTTTTAAGATTTAGAGTTTGGTTACTAAGTTAACAATTCATCCATTCACTGTAATATTTCTAAAGAAAATTAAATTGTAAAGAGAATCAATGAAACCAATTTGCTTGGATACATTTAGCTTCTGGTTGTTTGTTGAAGTCTAATTCCTTTTCAAAAGTAGCAGCCCAAAGTTAACATGTGAAACACCGCCGTAAATAGGTTTTTGTAGAAGTTACCTACTCCTTGTCTGCTTCCTTTAAATTTACTTTTCACTTTATTATTTCTACCTAAAATGGCCAAGTTTGTCTATTTCAATCTTCTGGAGTATATGCTAATCAAAAGAAAGATCAATATTTTTCTGAGGTTATCCCCATTCTTGTCCAGAATACACTCAAATAAAATCAGTCACTGGCATTCTTCTTGGTGCACCTCCAGAGCAAATATAAAATAGAGCTGTGAGAGCTGAAACTTTGAGTAGATTGTGTCATCAGCCATGTTGATGCAATCTTACAGTTGTTTAGAGTTCAAATCAGCTCCAGTGTTGCAGCTGTTGAACAGAAAGACAGTTCATCATCCCTTAGCAAGTGAAGTTTTTCTAATTATTTTAAGGACCTTTTTATATTTGATTCAGAGAGCAGAATGCTTTGTTCTTGCTACTGAATGCAGATGTGTTTTTATATCTCCTAAATAACTTGATAAACCATTATGAAGCCTAATGATATTTCACTTTAGATTTGGGCTGCACAATACATCGTAAAGTTTTTATTGCATAATGCTTTGCAGTGAACTGCTTGGACAGCAGTAGATATTGGCTAAATAAATCATTAGTCTGCTAGTTATATATTTGGTAATGCTTGTTCTTTAATTCAGCAGTCATTAAGAAAGTTGTTTCAAATGTTTAGTTGTTTCAACAGCAAACGGAAATGGATGCAAGACTTTCAATAACAAAATTTCGTCAAAACGGAAATTATGCATTTTTTCCTAGTAGTTGCATATTTACCAATTATCTGAGAATCTAAAGCAGAAAAAATAAACACAGTTTAAGTATTTGTTTACTTTCACTAGTCACATTGTTATGGTAATAACCACCAACATGATCATGTCTCGCATTTTATTAATTTTGTGCAGCCTCTTTAGGCGTTCCAATATGTGTCCAATTAATACATGCATGTTAGTAAGATTATAGCCAGATCAACTATCTTTATTAAAATCCTGCACTTGGTAACTGAAACACTTATTTTACATATTTATTTTGTAGAAGAAAGCTTAGAATCACATCACAGGAAATAGACTTTCACTTTGGAGTATTTAATATAAACACAAGATGCAATATGTGATTTAAGCTCTTCACACTCTTGTACATTCCTTAGAAATGGTTTTAAAAGATTGGTCGCGAATTTAGTAAAATTTCAGACTCTACAGGAGTGTTTCAAACCAGTTCTTGCTGGAATATTCATGGATTGTACCTGTATTAGCTGAGCATCCAACTAGGAGAGACATTTCTGACATTTCTTTGGCACATGATTTGTTCATTTTCTTACTGCCTTCTTTTGTGTTTTTATTTTTTAATTTTTTAACATGACAGTGATCTTTAACTGTCTGTGTATTACTAGAGGCTTGTGGGAGTGCGTGACTCCTTCATGTGAGGTGTGAAGATTCATAGCCTGGAAGATTTCATGCTTGTAGATCTTTTACTTTTCTAGTAATCAGAAAAAGGATACTTCATGGCTTATATTGGAGGGAAGATGTTAGTCTTAAGCTCTTTATGAGGAACACAAGTTTAACTTTTAAAAAAATATTATTTAATATGAAACGTGAAAAAAATGTCTGAAGTGAGAAGCAAACATTTCTTAATTTGCAGTAAGAACGGTTAATTTTCATTCAGGTGGGCTATATGTTCCAACCATGAAAGGTAAAAACAAGAACAGTCACAGTTTTGTAACGCTGCAAAGCAAATATTGAAATATCAATTCAAACACCACCACATTTGTCTTACTGCCACATAATTATTCTTTTCATGATTAAAATTTCAACACTGGCTTTTAGGATTAACTCATAAGAAAGCAGTGAAGTTTCAGCTCGATGTATATTTGTTAAAAGGGGTGTGTGACTACCTGGAGACTTTAGAATGACAGGAGGAAAATTTCTTACCCAGCAGAACATTCCAGCTGTAATACAACACCGCTCGGGTGTATCTTTTGTTGCAACAGTGTTAGCATGGCATCTGCTGCAATAAAATTTTAAAGTTAGCCTTTGCATTATAAACTGTAACGTCTGTTTTCTGATGCACAATGCATTGGATATAATTACTTCATGGCCATGGGGATGGTACAATGTTTCAAAACCTCTTTTGGACTTTGCCTACCCTAACTGGGCCTGCTTCATCTATATGGGTCATTTTCTCACTTGGACATTGAGAGTTGATGAAGCAAGGTTGTACTTTTGTTCCCTACTATTTATATTTGTCATATTTAGATGACTGGTGCAAAATGCATTTGTATGTGTGAGTCACTACCATTCCGCATGTCAATACCTAATCCGGAAGAGGGTTTTAATGCATTTTTTTTTTTAGGCAAAGCAAGACATGGTAAACAATTTATTGCAGTGAAAAATCTGGTTCATAACCATTTACCAGTAGGATCTCCCCATAAAATATTTTTCCTGGGAGCAGAGGTATTAACCTATTTCTAGAGTCATCACTTTAGCCTTTGTCTGAGGGAATGTGCTAGACAGGACACGGAAAACCTGAGGTGTATGTGTGTGTTTTGTTCACTGTGTGCTCAGACTTCCATTGCATCATCTGACAGTTGTTTAAGCAGGGAATGGAGCCTGAGATAAGACTATTAACCTAATTGTCTGTGTGCTCAACTGTCTTTTTCTCTGAGACCACCATACAGTTTGCTTTGTTTCCTCTAGAATTAATTCTTTTTAATTTCCCGCAAGTGCCTTCTGATTGTTTAGCTTGTTTGCTCTACCAAGGCTTCGGAAAGGGGAAAAAGAATTAGTATCATCATGGAAAATCTGCCTGACTGATAACTAAAGTAAATAAGAGGAGCAGATTAGAAGAATGCACTAACAAACTGTTACAACTACGTTAAAATTATGAATATGTCATTTTTATATTTATACTCTGACAAAGTCAATTTATTTGGACATTATTAAAGCCCACTAACATGGAGGTTCTTGACATATCAAGCGGCATGTTATTTTACTGTAGCATGAAATGATATTGCCATCAGCTTTAATAAGAAATGCTGATTTATTGTGAGTCCTCATCAGTGCAAAGATTTCACCAAGATGTCACAAGGAAGAAACTGCATCAGAATACTTTAGGAGAAATCTAAATGTTCAAACTCTGATGCAGATTTGTGGGCTTTTTTGGAATTAATGCAAATCTTGCAATGTATCTTGCAACATCTTTCTCTGAACAGTGTGGGTGATCCTGCAAAAATCAGTAGATCAGAATTTACTCATTTTTAAACAGATATGACATCATTATTATCATCTATGTGATTAACACAGTTATCCTTACCAGTATTACTAAGATCATTCTGAGTGATTATAGAAGAAATGTTGAGCTTATCTTAATTCTGAGTTCTCAGAATGTTGTATACATTTTTACATTTAGCATTTTAATGGCGGATGCTAAAATCTCAGATAAAACACAACAATTTCCATTCAGTTTTACTGTTTTATACTGAAAGTCTTGGTCTCTCTTGCCCTCTCATTGCCTTGATGAGCCGTAGACATGTCTAAGGATGTTTCAAACAAAATGCTCTTAACTTTTAAATTGCATGTCTTTGCTTCTGCTTTCATTTTTAAGCACCTTTCTAAAACCAAAAAGAGCAAATGTAGCATTGTCTTCATTCAGTAAAAGCTTCCAAACCGAAGAGTCACCACAATTTGATGTTTATGTGTAGTTCTTTCACTGATTGAAAAAAAACGAACGAAAAACAATTGGATTTTGAGCTTCTAAATAGTCACCAATGAGGCTGAAATTGCCAGATTCTGGTTAACCTCTAATTTCTTTGTTTTATTGTAAAAAAACACTCTTCATTTGAATTGCTATGTTTTCTTTGGCACCAAACAGCATTATTTTGTTTGATAGCTTCACTGCTGGTAACTCTGCATGTCTAGTTGTGCAATAAACTATTCAGATTGACTATTATTGCTAACAGATCAACACTGTCTTTAGTCTAAATAAACAGACAAGAACGAACTGATGTAAAAGTAACCCCATTGTGAAAGTTTTATTGCAACTATTAAGTTCTTTTGATCTGGTAGTCTGCTTGGGTTTGAGCCCCACATTGAGTAGCGCCTAGCTTTCACTCTTCAGCTCCAGAAGACTAAAGACACAGAAACACCTATCAAAAATGTTAAGAACACCTTCAGAGACCCACAGTTCAAAATGTTTTAACAAACCCTTCAAGATGTAATGCATCTGTGTAGGTGTAATTTCTGTGTCGTGCATTAAAAGCCAGTTATTTATGCAGTCGCTGTCATATAGCAAAATATATCAGGTGTGAAGTACTTTCCAGATCTGACTTGTGTTGAGCTTTTTCAGCAGTTTGAAATTGGAGCTAAACTGTATCTGATGTTGTTACTTGACTTCTCCAGTTCTGGCTAAGTTTAATTGGTCTTTCATGTCACATAAGTGTTTTTCACAAGGATTGTTTTCACTGGAACGTGAGATTGTTTAGATTGTATAGATATAAATTTTCTTTAGTTATTTGGACATGTGATATTGCAACTTTTGTTTTAAAAACAATTCCTGTTTTTAATGACTGAAACCAGAGCATAAATAATGTTGAATATTATTTTCAGTTTGTTTTTTCTAAAAGAACAAACTGACAAGTATTACAAAAATACTATAAAATTATACATGATTTGTGTATTTTATTGAGGTAAAGTTTATGAGCTAAAAATATGAAGCATCATAATCTATCCTTGAGGGATTAATTTTTTTTTCTTTTATGGGTCAGGCTTGACCGATCACCGGTCTCTGTGGGCTGAAATGAGCTTTTCCAGGCAGCCTACCTGCTGAAAAGTACCCTCATAATCATCCGTTGAAAGCACCATGCCACTCATCTCCTTTTTGTTTCTCCCTCCCCCCTATCCTCTTCAGGTTTTCTTTTTCCCCCCATAATATAAATTTAGTTCTTCCAGCTCGCTCAAAGCAGTGCACCCAGTGTGTTTCCTGTGAGCAAGCATGTTCATGATATGCTTACATTACAAAGCAGCAGGGTGGCAGGAAAATATCAAACAAAATGGAGCTTGTGAGATCAATTACATGATAGAAAATGGAGGTTTAAGTCTAGTGTATGCGGCAGAGTATGGCTGTTCATATTTCAGAGCTCTCGTCCTAGGTGTCTAATCTCTTCTCCCCTCAATTTTTTTTTATTACGAAAGGCTAAAGCTGTTTTTTAATTGTTTTTTCCCTAGTTAATCCCCTGCAGGGTGCACATGTGTTCACGTGTACTGGTGTGTGTGGTTTATTTGAACATGTTTGTGGCTCTTGGTTTTGTGTGTGTGTGTGTGAGGAAGTGAGACCAGGAGAACTGCCTATTTTTTTAATGCATTTGCTGAAAAAAAGCGGAGCTCTTGTGTGGCCATGTGCACTGTGCTGATACAGTATTTGTCTTTTGGAGGGGCCATATTGATGTCGTTACTACTGCTTCCTCTTAGCTGTGTGGCACTGAGATTATAGCCTTCCATTCATAAGAAGGGGAGGGGGGATTTCCCCAACAAGAACGAGCACGGCTGTGTCAGTAAGCCCCTCAGGATGCCTAGGATAAGCAAACACTTTCAGAGCACACCTAATGGCAGTTTTGAGGATGAGTCGGTCCTATCTAGCAAGAATTTCAGCAGTAGATCAACAAAAATGCGATGCAGGCAGTCTCCGTGGCGTGCTGAAGCGCCATCATAGTCTGAGCTTTTAAAGCCATAACCGGTGTTGATTCCATTAAAAATCAAAACTGAAACGCACACTTCCTGTGGCTGCACGCCAAGTAGGCCAGGACAACACTGTGGGGACAAGGGATGGGAGGTTATTTGGCACAATAGAAGAACCAGAGCCAAAAAAGCCTTGAACAGCAACCAGCCCATTACTCTGAGGGAAAAGCTTGTGGTTGCAGATCATCAGGGATCACTCAGCAATGTCGGATCAGGGGCAGCTGTAGTCTAATTAGAAATGCAAGATGGCGGAAATTCCTGAGGGAGAACCAAATAGAGAAATTAAATTTAATTTAGAAAAAGTAAGAGCAGTGTGCAGAGGTAAAACTAGAGGAAACTTGTCCTAAATTACAGTAGAGTATCATTGAAAGTTAAGTTAATTTATTTCAGTAAGTTTGTTCAAAAAGTAAAACTCTATAGACAAGTTACACATAGTGATATATTTTATGGGGTTTTTGTTATGTTGATTAATTATGGTTTGTTGCTAATTAAAACATTGAGATTTGAAAAAAAAGAATATAGCATGAGACCAATAGAGCAGGTATTGGTACTTTTGACAGAGTGTTCAGGAGTCAACTCCTGCTGGAAAATTAAATCAACATCTCCATAAACCTCAGCAGAGGAAAACGTTAAGTTTAGAAAGAACAATCTGGCAGATTGTGATAACTTTGGAGTTCAAAACACAGTGAACAAACACCAGTAGATAACACAGATCCCCAAATCATCACTGACTGGACCCTTGATTTCAAAATTAATTGGTAGTTGTACTTTTATCTGAGGAATATAATGGGCCTGTTTCTTCACTTGGCCTTGGCAGGGGACACTTTTGTCGTAGTCTCTTGGCTTGGAGTGGTAGTGATAAATATAGTTCCTACCCAGCTACATTGTTTATCACATTGTTTTCCTTTCACTCAACTTTATGCTAATAAACATAAAAAACAGGACTAAGTGAAAAGTCATTCTTCATTAATGATGTTTTGTAACTTTCCCTCAGCGATCAAGACTATCAAGAAAGCAGGTTTTCCATGATTATGTGGAAAACAGTTGTGTAAAAAGAACAAAAATCATTTTCCCATTGTGATATTCTAACTTTCTGAGAACCATAACGTTGTGGTTTCATTTGCTGAGATTCAGAAGTAACTAAAATAAAAGCTTGAAATATGACTGTCATTAATTTATGCAATTTGAGTTAGTTTTTGAAGAAATGACTGAAATAATTCAACTTTTCACCATTGAATTACCCTATAAACACTTCATGAACATAATAAAAGTGTCATTTTTGTGGGGAATGTTTTAACATCAGAGTCTCTTAACCAGGATTCTGAGGAGTAAATGTAGCTGCTTCCACGGTCCTGTTTCTGTTTGAAAATCTGTTTTCTTTCTTTTTATGAAAACTTCGAGGCTAGCTGGAAGCCTGTTGAGTCAAAAAGAGCTTGTACATTTGAACCAATGTTATTAAATCTCTGGGTGGTCCGATTTATCTTCCACAGCAGGCTGTAACAGACTATACCCACTGCTAAGATGTGGTTTAGGTTTTGTGTAATTCTGTTTGCATTTATGAGTGGGATGTACACACACAGGATGTATGCTAAATCTATACTTTTTAATAGGCGTAGGGCCTTTTTTTAACCAAGGTAGCTACTAATTATGATCAAGATTTCCATCTGTATGTTGGGTGTCTGACTCAGATTTTTATTTTGCTTAAGAAAATTTATCATCCTGTATCAAACCCGAATTATGTCTTGGTTGTGCTGCATGCTGGCAGATCCCATGAAAAGCCACGTTAGCTTATTTTTGGTTTGCAGTGGATATGTCAAACATATACCTGAAGTTGTTAGGGAACATGCAGAGCTTCTTTGCCAGGAAGTGATGTCGAAATGAATGTTACTGTGCACAACACCAGATACAATCCTAAGGGAATGTTGCTAAGAAACGGTAATCTGAGACTATCACCGGGATCCGTGAAATGGAATATCACACAACAGGAGCAGGGATGCCTTTAGAGGTGGCGGTTCTTTGTTAAAGGGCAGCTGCATGAATCTGCTGGGGATTTCTGTTGTTTTCTAACTTCACAGATGTGCTTGAGAGGAAATCTCCACAAACCGTAATGTTTTTAATGGATTTTATTTTTTGATCGACCAAGACAGAGTGGTGAATAACAGTAAAGTGGAAAGAAATGGATACATAGTTTTTGTTATTTAAGAAAACTGTGACAGACATTCAGCTGGCTGTCCCGAGATTAAAATTTAATTGCACATTATTAGATCATGCTTAATCAGGTTGGATGAATTGCATCTGTAAACTGAACTTTTCTGTTTTTTTCCCCCCCAGATTCTCTGTTGGATTTAGGTGTAAAATTTGACTAGGCCATTCTAACAAACAAATATGCTTTGGTTTACAGTCTCTAGCTAGCTTCCTTGTACCTGCTGAAGAAAAGCATCCCCACAGTATGATACTGCCACCATTTTGTCTCGCAGTTGTGACTGTTGTAAAACCTATCCCTACTTTAAGTATCTGTAAACTTTATCACTAACCTGTCTGGTGTTACTTTGTCTACATGTTGCTGTTTGTTGGCTGATGTTGTCTTAGCAAACCTCCAAAGCCTGAACAGCTATAATTATGCAGAGATTAAATTAGACTCCATTTATAATGTAGGGATTTGCAATTGACTATGCTTGATTTTATTTAGGAGTATCAAATTAGAAAGGATTGGATAAATATACATGCCACATTTTTATGCTTCAAACAATAAGTGACCAATAAATAGGGGGAAGTCAAAGGTAAAGCAGCTTTAATACGATAATATTTTCATTATCCGTTTGTAATGAAAATGGCCTATCCAGTTAACCAATTATCCTCCAATTGAAATTTATTTCTAATTGGCAACAACACAATTCTGTTGCTTGTACAGCGATTTGATAATCTGATTAACAACCATTTTGGAAAAAGCAGTGTGTTTAACGATCAGTCTAGAGTAATATTTACATGGTTTTTCAAGCATATTTACTTATGCTCCTGCTCTTCCCACAATGTAATTAAAAAATGTTTAACACCATTCACACATGCTAGGAAGCTGTTTCCATCTCAGATCCTAATAGGAAAACAATTAACACCACATTTGGAGTGCTGAAAAGGGGAATATTCATTTTTTTGACTTGCTTAGAACATTGCATTTGAACAGATTAAAGCTGTTTTTTTATTTTTCAGTGTTTCATTTGTTTGAAGAATTATGAGACGGGGAAGGGAGGAAAAAGGGTAAATCAAATCTTAATTTGACACTGCGTGGGAATCTCAGTTTTCATTTAAGTGCTATATCCGGGGATTAATGAACAAAGTGGAAATGAGGAGATGGATTTGCTTTATTTGCCGAGTTGTTTACTTTTTCTCTCTTACACATTCTTTGGCCGGTTGACTCTGTCTACTGAATACCCTCACTGTCTGAAGAACCGAGTCTGGCAGCTTATCAAAAGGAGGGAGTATTGACCAATATAGGGCTCTTTGTTCATATACACTGTGTCAAGATGTCTTATATAAACAATCTCTTGTAGATGTTCACTTACCTCCTCGTGCAGTCTGCATGAGCACTCCCGTGATTAAACAGTTGAAACCACTTATGGACACATGCTTTTTTCTCACTGACATGAAAATGTAAATATTGCCTGTTTTTGTTGAGATAAGATTACCAAAATAATAAGAATTGTTAGACTTCCAATAACTTTGCACAATAACTGGCGCAATTATAGCCGATACAGATCTGGGTTCATTGTCCAGTTGGAGGGCCATTTTTCTCCAACCATCAACTTCCTGATTCTCTTGAGCTTATGGTTGCTTCAGTATTGCCATTTTTCCCCCCTCTTTGGGACATGAATTTTTGAAATCCACCAGTCCCTCCCACAGCAAAGCGATCCCAGAACATGATGCAGCCACCTCTGTACTTTACAGTTGGGAAGGCGTCCTAAAGCTTTCTAGCGTCCCTCTTTTCAGTAGTGATGCATTGGAGGAAATGAGCTGAGTGATTGTTTACACTTGTGATTTCACTCATGAGAAGTTTTAAATTAAACACAATGTGGTGCTGGAGAGAAAGTAACACAACTACATTGTATTAATAACCATAGAAAAATAGTTTATTGAAAGTATGCTCATAATACACACAAAACATTTAAGTTTTTTTGTTATGTGGCTAATACAAGTGGTATTGTTATTCTTCTGATAACCCAGTAGGTCCCAATGTCAGCGACCCGCAATAATGAACCGTAAAGATATTTTTACCTTTTTCTGGCAACACCAGACATTGAAACAATCATATATTTCATATAAAAAGGTCTTATTTTTCACTGCTTATGTAGTCTAAAATGATAAACATTTAAGTTGTACATCCTGATAATGAGTTTTTTTGACACTGACTTCTCTGTAAGGAAATGCTCAGACCTGTGTCTTGTTAAAATATGGTGCTGATCCGTCTTTTTTCTTATGAACTGACATTACGTAGGGCAAGTTGCATTTGTATCTGTTTACTGATGCAGAGCTCGCTTTAAAGCAGGATTTTTGTATTTGCATGCACAATAAACCAGCATAAATGTTGTATTTCCCATTTTTACCTGCCAGCCTTAAAATGCCTAGTTGTGTTCAACGCTGTATTGCCTTATCCTAGTTGGGTTTGGCATACAAATGCAAAGTGTGAGGGGAGAAAAAGCACTGTTTAATATTACGACAATGTTTTTATGTTTTTTTGTGTTAATATACCAAGCCTGAGATTTGGTGCCTCTGTCTTGCTGGTGAGAACGCAAATAGAGAAGCACTCGATAGGATGTGTTTGCATGTGTGAGAAAATATATTCAAAAAGGTCACCCAATAATATGGTTGGGAATGGAAAAAAGAATAGGCACTTGGATGACTTGCAGAAAGTCTAGCTTGTTCCTTATTCACTATGCTGCTCTTCCCATCTATGAAGTCCAATTGCTTATTAGGCAGCAATCTGTTCTTGTATAAAATTGTATAAGATAACAAATAGTGTGGAAAATGCAAGGAGGTTTATGCAAAGCTCCAGAAACACCAACAGCTCGCATTATAAGCATGCTAATACCTGTGAGCGTTCTACACAGGCTCTTATGGTTTTGCTTTAATATCATCTGTGAAATTCACATAACATATTAACTGTTGTTGTGATAAATCTGTTGTAACACAGTTTTGCCTCACTTCATTAAATGATGTTGCCAGTCTGCTCAGAGCGACATGCCTATCTTCAGGAAAATAACTCTTTTTGAGTATCTTCTTATCCTTTACTTAATTTTGTCACAAATAGCCTTGTAACCCAGATAACTCACTAAGCAAGTAGTATAGGCATATGAAAGTAAAGTTTATTCCAAAATTAGCCTTTCTCTAAAAATTCCACTTCCTCCTTGGCAGAAAGGTTTCACTGTGATGAGCCATTGCATAAACCTTGGCTTGGGAGCCCAGTCTAATAAAATACTGAAACAGTTGGAATAAAATTTTGGCATTTATTGGGTAAAAATACTGATTCTCACTCTGTCTGGTGAGAATCAGCCTTTTTCTGACTAAATGTTTATTTGATAGTGGTTGTAGTTTTTAATCCAGCAGAAAATAAAAGAAATTGCAAGATTATTGTAACTCATGCATTAAGAAGTATATCTATAACTTATAATAAAAAAATAAAAAAACATATTGTTGATTTATGTGGCAATAGACCAGAAACGATGGAAGTTGCTGGTTCTGATTTCTGGCAAATTGATTGGGTCATCTCTAGTATTTACAGGTGTTGATCTTCCCTTATTGAATTCTCCAGTTCATTGGGTTGATGATATTAATTTGTCCTGGATGCTGCTGGTATTTGTTAAACACCTCAACATGGTTTTATGTTCCAAAACCGCTGCTTAATCATCAGTTTGGGAGCTAAGCGGTACCAAATGTTAGACATCAGTGAGAGAGCTTTCTTTACATGGAAATTTTTAAGAATTATAATCTTCAGAGCAGTTTTCATGGTGTGTTTCTTTTTTCTCCTTCTCTTTTAGGAAAATTGTCATCAAGATTGGAAAAAGGAAAAAGCGAAAGCCAGAGTCGTCAGAGGAGGAGTCGGATGATGATCCCCCGCCTCGTCACTCTTCTAAGGATGATGATTCTGTGAGTTCCATTTATTTATTTTTTTCAGAAAACACAAAACAGTGATCATTTCTAATCAAAACTTTCAGTGTGACATTGGCATAGTAAAACCTTTGCCATATTCCTCCTAACACTTTGATGTCAGGTGAGAACTTAGTTGCGTCTGAGTGAGTTTTAATCTGGTTCTGATGTGGTTTAGGCGTTGCTGCTTGTGGTGTTGCACCTTGGCTCACAGAGCACAAAGACGACGCTTGGCTCTTCTGTTACTGTTCTGACAACACTGAGTGAGGGAAGTGGTGTTGTCGCCCTGACGGCTGCTCATGCTGCTGTGGGGCAACGAGGAAGGCTCACAGCTTTAGTTTGAGCTTGAAAGGATTGAATGTGGTTCGTGCAGAGGTCAGATAGTGGATGGCTATTTCAAGTACACATTCCTCTGTTTGTTGATGATGGAGAAAACCGACAGTCTGGCTGCACTGTCTACCATACAGCATCAGAAACCCCCTCCTCATAGGTATCTCTTTTTTTGAGTTATTAAACACACATTCTCAATTTGATATGGGGATATTATTCAAAATGAAATATTTGCTCTGATGTTTTGGTTATTTAAACAGCTCATATTGATTTTCTGACGTGTAATTGACACGAGGATGATCTGTTGCACACTCTTTGCTTCATCACCCCTCTCCCCATTTTCTGAGACCTTTCCAGACTTTATCCTATGATATAATTACCCCCATTGGATGGCGCCCCTGGTCTTAATTAAAAGCATCTGTTGATGACTCATTTAAGATGATCTAGTGACAGAGGTCGAGGTAGCATGTCCGACAGCTACGACAGAAGCCTGGTTTCTTCAGAGCTTCGTCCTCTTTGCGTTGGAAAATGGCAGGTTTGACTCTCTGCCTCTGGTCATCTGGAGTTTGCAGATTTAAGGGTCCGTCTCCTCAGGGATTTTATAATGCACACCTAATTAACTTTGGCTCAGTGGCATTTATTCCTAATTAACTACATATTATCTTTAGGAGGGGCTGTATTGATGCAGGATGCAGCAGCCCACGCATAAGATAATTATAAAAACTTGACAGGAAGGCAGAAACAAAAGCTGGACTTCAAATCTCTCCTGGTTTTTTTCCCTACATTAATCTTTCTTCTGATTTTTCAACTTAGTTTGTTGTATTTTACCACAGATTTTCAAAATATTATGAATAAATCAGTGGGACATATTTTTGTTGGATGTGTCATAATCAAGATTTGTTTGTCTCCAAAACTAATCCAAGTTATTTAAGACATTGTTGTCACTGAGTCCCAGTCTGACACTGGGTATAGCTCGGTTAAAAAAGCTGCTGTGCTATAATGTTCTGATAGTTATAGTTTCTTCATAGATAAATATAGGACTCAACATTTGTTAGTAATGTTCTAATGCTGAGTCATTGAGCATACATTGTTTATCAAATATAACTGATTTTATACATTTCTCTTCTGTTATATTCTCAGCAAATTAAGACTAAGTTATTTCAAATTCTAATTCCAGTTTTAAAGTACCAAAAGGGCAGTTCATCTGGACCTTATCCACACACAAACATGGGGTCTTTAGAAAAAAGAAATGTATAAAGTAAAACGTTGTAAACAGTAGCTACAAAATCAAAATTTAACCCTGATCTAATTGGAGTTGTCTGCTAGACAAAGGGAGAACAAGTTTTGGAAGATCATTTTGTTTGAGGGGTAAATGAAAAATCAGCTCATGGTCCTTTGTCTGAATGACAAGGTGACACTATCGATTGGATTAATTACTACTATGAAATTATAAAGAAAAAGACTTGGAGGATAAATAAAGTCATTTCAGCCCTTACTAAGCAGCCTTATGTATGGAACCACAGGGCTCCTGTATGAAAGCATTATTTTTTCAACAAATGAACCTGCTATATTTGTATCAATTTATTCTTCTGCATGTTAATTTGCCTCTTCTTTGTTGTGATTCTCTAGAAGAGGCGGTCGAACCGTCAGGTGAAGAGAAAGAAGTATGCTGAAGAGCTGGAGGCCAGATTGTCAGATGAGGATGTCAAAGTCATTGTGAAAGCCAAGAAAAGCAACACTGCTGCATCCAAGGACCCTGCTGTTCAGCTGTTTGTTGTAAGTTCATCTGCTTTTATGAGTCTGGCAAGTTAGATGAGTTTAAACATCAAAGTAAATTTTCTGTTATCATTACTAAAGATTGGTTGAACTATCAATAGTTTTGAATATCCAAAGAATATACACAAGAGAGTTTTACTAAGCTTCCAGCGCAGCAAATTGGACTCATTTATTAATATAAATTGCTTTTGGCTCAGTATCCCCAAATATTAAAAGTGGAACAAATGTTCGTGAATTTTCTTTACAGTGTCGACTGACTCTACAAATCAGAGTTGCACACATCTTTTCATGCAACATTTATTATGAACACCTGACAATATTGTGACTCAGAAGGTAGCAAACAAAGCTTAGAGATGGAGCTTAAAATAGCGATTGCAATGCACCGACCCACATTCGATATGTAGGTGACTAAACCAGTGGTGGGAGGCTGAGACTATAAGTTTTTCCTATTTTAGCTCTAATTAAACCTATTATTAAGTGTGAGGTTCCCTGTTTTTATTGTTTTTGTCTTAAATTGGATGAAAAAAAGTTAAACAAATTTTGCACAGGACAGTTTTATTGCTTATTTTTCTTTCTAAGCCGGGTCCTAACAGACCTGGGTGAAACTGTTTCGGTATGGGTAAAAGACAAAAACCTCTGTCAGGAGGAGGTGACACAGATACCTCTGCTATACATTTGATCTGTCCATAATAACATACAGAAAACCGAGGGGAGACACTCTTCTCTCCTCACCACCTGGATGCATTATTTTACAAGTTTTCAGATCTGTGAGGAAGTTTGTTTCATGAAATCAACTTGTGAAAACCGTTGCAGCTTTGAAATATAGCACCTGCTCCACTGCAGGCAGGGAAAGGGAAGAACTCCTGCTGCTGCTGCATGATATCATGATGACTATAAATGCTCCACAAATGCTTCCCACTAATTATACCTGAAAGAAAAAAAAGCTTAATTACAATTACTTTGAGCCTCTTCAGTGATTCGGTAGTCTTGCAACTAAAAAAGATGTGGGTGTTGGACAGAAATGAACAGTGTGGTGCTTATGCAATCATGTGTAATGAGAATGCAGTTATTACTAGATGAATATATCAGAAATATAACTACCTACAAATCTTTTGCGAGAGCGACATTATTACAGTTAATATTGTGAGCCAGTAGAGCCAGATGCAAAACATTTTTCCCAGATTGTACAAGTCTTATTGAAACCATTTCCTTTTCAAAGAAAAGCAATCAATATTCTGATAGATTAAGCAGAGCTGACTGATTTTCCTTCTCATAAATCCTGCTTGATTTTTTTTTTGTAGACTTCAAAAGGAATCCAATTTGTTGCAGTTTCTCACATGAATGAAAATATATTTGCAGTATTTTGGAAATCATGACTGCTTTCCACAAAAAACATAACTGGAAAACTTAGGTTTACTTCACATTGTAATGCAAAAACTATTTTCCTTATAATGTTTTATTTAATTTTATTTAAGTCATATTGAGAGACATAATGAGACTGTTTTTGCTAACTCTTGTTTATGGGATTTCTCTGTTGTACGTTGTGGGAAATATTTGACCTTTCTGTTGCCTAAACATGGCCTCATTTTAAGTTGTCTGGTCTGGAGACTAATTTAACATGAGACCTAAGTCTTTACTGTCTCTCAGGAGAATCCGACAGAGGAGGATGCTGCTATTGTTGACAAAATCATGTCTTCTCGTATCATGAAGAAGGAGGTAAATATACAAAACTTTATTCTCATCAGTCATTATTAAAATTTAATTGTTTTTATTTTGCTGTTGTACTTATTGGCATTTTTGTTATTTTAAACCTCTTCTAGGTATCTCCAGGGGTAATGGTAGAAGTGGAAGAGTTTTTTGTAAAATACAAAAACTAGTAAGTTCAATTTTCTATTGTTGATCTTTATTTGTAAAATTCTAATTGAACATAAAAACATGAAGCAACTAATATTATCTGTTTCTTCAATTTATCTGCTGTCCTGCCTAAAGTTTTAACATTCAAGTTAAATGAGAAATTCTTCCAAGGCTTTGAAACATAGCTCTTGAGTTAAAATATTTTATTTAATTGAATTAAATACTTTCCAAGTATGGGGAAAAAACAGCATAGTATAAATAACATTTTTATTTCCAGATATTATTGGTCACACAGACACCTCCTCGTCTAAAACAGCCTTTTATGTTTAATGACAAGAAATGAAACATTCAAAATACAGAAACTGGTTAAAGATGTAAAAATGATGAAAAGCTTAGGTCTAGTTTTGATTTCACTCTCTATTTTAAGTTAAAGTATGGCATAAAAAGGAAGAAGGCAGAACCACTTGGGCCTGTCAGCTTTCATAATCAGAACCACTGTTTAAAGGAAAAGTTGAGTACGTCTCTCTGGTTTGAAATTGGGTCATTTCACTCATGAAACCAACAGGACTTCTCATTATTCTGCTAGTTCCCTCTCTCGGCCAAAAGGTAACTCTGAAACAGGCATGACTGTTGGTTTCAGTTGTTGATTTGTTGCTGGTTTCTCACTTTGGTTCTGAAATCTCGTTGGATACAATAGGAAACACTTTAAATGGAAGTTATAAAGTTATACTGAACACACATCCCAGGTTAATGGACGAAAAGTTGAATCCTACAAAGCTTTAAAAAGAGACAGTATGCTGCAAACAAAAACATGTATGGTAATCAGATCTCAAAAGCATGAATAATTATCTAACAGGTAAAAACTTCTTGATGAAGTTTAAAATTTCTTCTGAGTGGAACTCAGCAGCTTACCAGAGAGCCTAAGCTTCTTGGGAAGGAGGCGTAAGAAGGGGCTGATCAGAATCAGAAGAGGGCTTGGGCCATAGAGCTAATGGTAAAATAAATTACCTTTTTCTAAAACATTTTTTACACTCGGTGAGACCAAAAATGTCAACATCCTGCTTTAGACATAATAAAATATGGTTGAGGTTCATTTTGTAGGTATCATTTTCTATACCTTTTTTGACATCTGGTAGTTTTAATATTAACAGAAAAACAACCAGCCGTCATTTATTCTTCATATTTTGACACTTTTCGGACACCACCTATGGAAATGGAGTTGTTTCGACATAATGGAGACCTGGAGAAAAGTGAAGTAAAGAAAAAGGTAAAATCTAAGGAAACTCCACTACATGTATAAACATCGTTAGGACAGCTTTCATAATTCAAATGTATTTTTTTTCCAAAAGCCTGTAGCAGCCTCTGAAATCACTGAGCTGTCATGAGCGAGATTCTGTTCCCTTCTGCCAAATAATAAAAATGATGAAAATGTTAATGGCACTGTTTATTTTTCTCATTTAAAAATGACTGAGATGAGGTGAAACATAAGGCCAGGGAGAAAATCCAATCACCCTCCGGTGATGTGAGCAGTGTGTAAAAGCAGATTTTCATGGTTGTCTCCCTGTGTGTTTGTCAGCTCCTACCTCCACTGTGAATGGGCCACTGAGCAGCACCTAGAAAAGGACAAGAGGATTCAGCAGAAGATCAAACGCTTCAAGATGAAACAAGCACAGAGGGCGCTCTTCTTCACAGATGTAAGGCTGCGTGTGTATATGTGTGCAAACAGCCTCTTCCATCTATTTGCACACCGCTGTATGTGTCCTCATTCTAATATTTCTAATAAGAGGATTGTTCTTTTTATATTATTACATCATTTATGACAATTGATTTCAGCATGCATGTGTTGGAAGGGCGTGTCTGGATATTAAAAAGCTTTCTGTTTGATATCTGTGGGATGGCACATCTGTGTGCATTGATTTGAATTTATTTACTTACTGAGCAAATACAGGAGAGTTGTTTCTCTGTTTCCAGATGGCGCGTGGGAATTTGATTTGTTCTTTTACTTAGCATCTGCTCTTTCTGTGTTTGTATCTTCTGTTCCTCTCAGATGGATGAGGAACCTTTCAACCCAGACTATGTGGAAGTCGACAGAGTGCTCGAAGTGTCGTACTGCGAGGACAAAGACACAGGAGAGGTAGAGTAAATCTTCTCTGTTAAGCACATATCAGAGTAGCGTGTTTGCTCCTAGCTTTTGTTGCTGAAAATGTTTTATCCCTTCTTACTTTTGTTGGTTTTCTTCCTTTTGATATCTTCTGGCCTGTAATGATATCTATGAATCATAGAAGTGCCCAAGGCCACCCTAATGGGCTGCCTCACAGCCTTTGAAAATGCTACAAAAGCAAAGCTTAGCCTCGCTCTAGTCATTTCCAGTGCTCATTGTCCTCTGTCTGCTGCAGGAAGTGGTGTACTACCTGGTGAAGTGGTGTTCTCTGCCTTATGAGGACAGCACGTGGGAGCTGAAGGACGACGTCGATCAGAGCAAGATTGAAGAGTTTGAACGGCTGCAGGCAGTCAAGCCAGACTCGCGCAGAGTGGTACGACGAAGCAGTGCTTCCCAACATCCTGCTGATTTCTTCTCTGATCAGCAACAGCTGTTCTGATATTATCATGTTTTAAACATGTAAAAAGTTTGTTTTCTCTTATTCTTCCTGCTTGAAAAAACCAAAACCCCTGACAAAATCCAGGAGATAAACAAGTTCTGAGTGCTTTTGAAAATGTTTTGTCAGTTTGAAATGGTTTTAGAAAACCCTGTGTTTTGATCCAAAATCTAAATGTAATGTTACCCGTTTTGTCTCTTAGGAGCGGCCTCCAGCCAACCTTTGGAAGAAGAGGGAGCAGTCGAGGGAGTACAGGAATGGCAACACTCTCAGGGATTACCAGCTGGAGGGGGTCAACTGGCTTCTTTTCAACTGGTACAACAGGTCAGTTTTAATCCATGTGGATGACCTGGGTGTTATCCACACGGATTCACTTACAAAGTATTTTTTTATGTATCCAACATTAAGGTCTTATCATGTCTGAAATTCATTAAAAAAGGAAGTAAGTTGGGCTTAAATACGTTAATCACAGATCTTGATTTTTATTTCATCAGAACTATTAAATCTTGTATATTTTATGTATTTTTTTTCTCACGGGGATTTTCTGTCAGGCAAAAGTTTGAGTCTCATGCCGACATCTTCTTTGTGTTCTGTAACTTGAGGTGGTTGAGGCTACCGGCAATTTACTGCTAACATATCCTTGCTAGCTGTTTGGCATCTACCATGGATGGGGAAGTGTAAATTTATTGCCAGCTGTCTGGACGAAGTTCATACATTTCTGTAGAGATGTAGGATTTAAATTCATTCATTAAAAGGTCTTAAATTTGATTAGGTGAAAAATGCAGAAACCTTTATATGGTTAACTATTGCTTTGTGTAACTATGACACTGCACAAGTGTTTAAATAAAATAACATTTCACAGTTATTAAAGATGCCTAACTAAACGGATATATTCTGCTTGCGATTGTACATTTCTAGAAAGATCTGGGGGTTTTCAGATTACAGGTTATGAATAATGAATGAGCTTTCCTGCTTATGCCTCACAGTCCTCATATGCAGGATTCCTATTTAGACTGCTTGGGGTCAGGAAGAGAGTCAGATTTGCCGTTGGTTGAGGTGCACCTAAATGCACAACCGGTTGCTTTTCTTCACCCACGATCACAAAAGCAATGCTATGCCTCTGGAGTGAAGTGTCGGCGCTTGCATTAACCCTGGGAATTGGCTTAGTTATGTGTGAGCGTGCAGGAGTTAGCATATGCCTACGCAGAGAGATTCATCAAAACTCGAGGGCTGCTTAAGAGGCCAGTGGGAATATCTGCACGTTGCAATTAGCATCAAGACATTATACCCCCACCCACTGGACAGCTGAATAAATGGATTGCAGGAGCACACCACACAGCAGAAAGATTATGCTGGATTTCGAATGTTTTTTTTTGTTTTTTTTTTAATACTGTTATTACTGCTGATGATGTTGTTTTCTCCCTCATTGTTTGTAGTTTATTGTTTTTGTGTCTTGGGAATAGTTTTTTTCCCCTTTTGTACACAGTCTCATGATGAATGCACAACACTTTCTCTGTGATATAGCGATGTGGGAATCTCTCCTGCAGCCCAACCTACGCACATCATTAAAGCAGCCACATTGCACGGTTTACCCCACTAACCATTTTTTTCCCCCTAACATCCATCAGGCGCAACTGCATCTTGGCTGACGAGATGGGCCTGGGAAAGACCATCCAGTCAATCACATTCCTGGAAGAGATCCATCGTATCGGCATCAAAGGGCCCTTTCTCATCATCGCCCCCCTCTCTACTATTGCAAACTGGGAGCGAGAGTTTCATACCTGGACTCACCTTAATGTCATCGTTTACCATGGCAGCATGATCAGCAGGCAGATGCTGCAGCAGTATGAGATGTATTTCAGAGATACACAGGTAAAGGCTGGTCACTATCATGTCTATAATGTAGATTTTAGTCTAAATTAGTTTGTGCCCCATTCAGTGTTTTCTCTGTGTGAAGTCGCAGCTTCCCCAAAAAAACCTCCATGAGAAACACTTAGGGAAGACTACAGGTCATCCAGCTTATCTCACTTATCTAACACCAGATATCTTAAAAGATTCAGGAGCCTTTTTCCAAGATTGAGGCACATCGAATGTACCTTTTTAAAGACAGATGAACAAAAAGCAGCACTGTTCTGCTGAACTTTAAAGTGGAAAGCAGTGATTCACTTCGATTAAATTAATCAAAGTGTTCTTTAGAAAACAGCAGCGCTGTCAGCAACGCAAAATTCTGTGAGCCATGTAATTATATGAATCAGAATATCAGGTCTGCCTACAACGAGTCACATTGAAACGCTTGGCAGGACGTGATTACCATATTTAGCACAAAGCTAGAAACACTTCATATTCTCTGTCACTAATGCAAGACCTTGGTTATATTAGTGTCTTTTTTATTTTAAAAAACTTGATTTCATATATGAGTGAAATGGTTTTGCATGGTAAATTGAGAGGAAAGGCTAGTATTTCTGTGGCTTTACTGTAGTCATAAGTTATATTATACTTTTTGTTGATAAATGCATCAAAACAATCTCAAGGATATTTGTTACAGATCTAATAAGATGTTTGTATACTTCTCAAGCTTAAACATTATAAGCTGTCAAATAATTACTCTTCATCTAAAACTTGTGAAAGGCCTATAGCACAAGTAACTGCTAACAAAATCAGGTATTAAATTTGTGTTTGTGATAATTTCTATTTAATTAATAATGAAACAAAGAAATGCAATGAACTATTATGAATGATAAACAAAGAATAATCATAATCTAGAAGCTACTATTATGGGGGACATTTTCTGACTGGAATGAACAAAATGGTCAGATTTTTGTAGAAAATTAATGTAAAAAGACCCATCGTTTTTAAATGTTTTGATTTAAAACATTTAAATCAAATTTGCTTTTCCTAAAAGCAAATCAAATTTTCTTTTGGGAAAAATTTGCTCCAAAATAAAGATGAATGCAAAAACCTCATTAATAAATGGTAATCTATTATTTGTACCTAATATATTTTTAAGAAATGTTATGTAAATGTAAAAATGTGGAAAAAATGTCTATCTGTATCAACCACCTATTCTTGGAGTTCAGATTTGCTCCATTTGGACCAGCCAATGTCCTTCAGAGGGCTGCAAATGGCCCTCAGGCCACACTTTGGACACCTGAATTACAGGGGTGCTATACTGGGTAGATTTCACTTCAGTCTTTCAAATTGCACAATAGATTTTTTTTTTCCATGAAAGCAAATCTTTTCCTCTGTTGGTGGTGAGATCATTTTAATGAGCTTTGCATTAGCAAGATGGCATTTAACAAGAACCAGAGAGGGGTACTTGTGCTGCAATAAGTAGACTATGAGGTAGTTAGTGAGCCTTGGACAGAGGCTGTCTGTGGTTGACAGGGCATGTGATATTTTGCATCAGGCAGTTAGGAGCTCTTAGTGTTCAGACGAACCGTAACAGGAATTAAGGTAAGGGAGAGGAGAAGAGAACGGAGCCGCCACCCGGCTGTCTCCAAGGCAGCCTGTGATGTCATAGCACTCTCCAAGGGGAGCTCACTGTCATTGCTGTTCAAGCATATCTGAACGAGTGGCTCCTCCAGTCGTCTGCCGGCTGGCTCGCTGTTGGAGGAGGGGAGGGGAAAGCTAAAGGATAACAGAGGATCTCTGGAGGGCTGTTGTCAAGGCAATGGATACAAATGGAGAGGCGTGGCAATGCAAAGCCTCCCCAGACAGACAACAAATAAACAGCAGTAAGACTCAACATGCAGGTGCCAATGTACTTCTTCTGCTAGAGATGATTTCCTCACAAAAGAAAAGGAGAAAATAAATGGCTTCAGTTCATGTCAGTTTATTTACGCAGTGCCACTTCACAACAAATTAAGAAATTGGCCATTTCTGATGTTGGTCTGATTGAAGCATCACAAGTTCCATCCATGTGTTTCAGGGTCGGGTGATTCGAGGTGCCTACAAGTTCCAAGCTGTGATCACCACGTTTGAGATGATCCTGGGCGGCTGTCCCGAGCTCAATGCCATCGAGTGGCGCTGTGTGATCATCGACGAGGCCCATCGTCTTAAGAACAAGAACTGCAAGCTGCTTGAGGGCTTCAAACTCATGAACCTGGTGTGGAAATGAATCAAGAATAAAATAGTGCTCTGCAGCTTAAGCTGAACACAGTTTTAATTTGTGGTGTTTCTTTCCTCCTCTTTAAGGAGCACAAGGTCCTACTGACGGGTACGCCTCTGCAAAACACAGTGGAGGAGCTTTTTAGTCTCCTCCACTTCCTGGAGCCGGCACGCTTCCCCTCTGAGAACAACTTCATGCAGGAGTTTGGTGACCTCAAGACAGAGGAGCAGGTGAGCTCACAGATATAGAACAGCATGAATCATATTTTTCTTCCTGTTCCCAAAAACATATCAGTTGTCATCTTAGTGCAGGTAGTTTTTCCTCCCACAGTTTCTCAGCATGGAGTCCCATAGAATTATTTGTAACAGCAAGAACTCAGCATGTGATACTAGATCTAAAAGCCACAGAAAATGTTTACCCTAATACTTAGAAGTGACACAGTTTCACTACATAATCTTTTGTAAAAGATATGAATAAACGAAAAAAAATAAAACGGTGCGTATGATGCTGCATTTTTAAATTTGCACCTGTTAGTGCACAGGCAGCTGCTTCACTGTGTGACCCATTTGGCCCACAGGTGCAAAAGCTTCAGGGCATCCTGAAGCCCATGATGCTGCGTCGTTTGAAAGAAGACGTGGAGAAGAAGCTGGCTCCCAAAGAGGAAACCATCATTGAGGTGGAGCTCACCAATATCCAGAAAAAATACTATCGCGCCATCCTGGAGAAGAATTTCTCCTTCCTGGCTAAAGGAGCCGGCCAGTCAAATATGCCCAACCTGGTCAACACCATGATGGAATTAAGAAAGTGTTGTAACCACCCCTACCTCATAAAAGGTAAGTCGGTACAGAGTTGCTAAAATTGTCAACATTTCAGAGTGTATAATAGCTACAGTTTGTTTCAAAAGTGTCAAAACTCCCAGAACTTTTCAACGTTTTCTCACATTATAGTAACAAATATTAATATATTTCCTTGAAGACCGACGCAAAGTATGACTGAACTGTGAAGTTGAATGAAGAAGATGCATAGATTTTTTTTTTCATAAAACCTTTCATGCATTTATAAGTCAACACATTGTAGAACCACCTGAACCTTTAATATCTGACTACTACATTTTGTCCCCATTGTTTTCAAAATTACCCAAACTTAATCAGATTAGTTGGAGAGTGTCTGAATCTTTTTCATGTTTTTTGCCTGCAAGACTTAATAGGATTAAGGCTGGACTTTGACTGAGCCATTCCAGCACATCAATATGCCTTGATCTACACCTTTCCTTCGTAGCTCTGGCTTCTCAGTCTCAATTCCTTTTCCAGCCGTTGTCTACTTTTCTTCCAGGATTATTTTCCTCCATCCATCTGATGGATGGATGGAGGCTAAAGAACAGCCTCCCATTCCAGCCCAAAAAGTTCAGTTTTTGTCTCATTTGACCAGAGCATCTTCTTTTGCATTTTTACTGTTTTCACTACATGGCTTGTGGTTGATTGCAAGTGACTCTCTATTAACAATAGGTAATTCCTTATCACTCTTCCAACTAATCGCTGCCTGACAGATTCCCCGTCCTGAACTGTAGATCTCTGCAGAGTCACAATTGGCCTCATTGGTGCTTCTCAGATTAATGCTCTCCTTTTATTCACTGGCTAGTTTATGCAGATAATCATGCTCTGCCATGTGTCGCACTCTTTCCATTTTTGGGTGATAAATTAAACAATGCTCTATGAGATGTTTAAAGCTTTAGTTATGGTTTTATAGTCTAACTCTGCTTTGAACTTCTCCATGTTTGCTCTGACCTATATGCTGTGTTTTTGCTCATCATGATGTTTGTTCACTAATGTTCTCTAACAAACCTCTGAGGCCTTCACAGAGCAGCTATATGTATACTGAGATTAAATTGCAAACAGATGGACTCAGTTTACTAACTAGGTGGCTTCTGAAGGCAGTTGCTGACACTGAGTTGGATTCAGTCAAGGGGGCTCAACACTGAAATTTTCTCCATTCTGCTTAACTTTTCTCATTTTTATTTGTAAAAATAATAACTGTTTGAATGTGTTTTTATTCAATTCAGGCTATTTATGTAGTGCTAATTCACAACAAACCTTGTCTTGAAGCCCTTAACAATTATCTTTTTCCACTTTACAATTATAGACCACTTTGTGTTGGTTTATTTCATGACATCCCATTTAAATTCTGTAAGGTTGGGGTTGTAAAGTGACACAATATGCCAAGGTTCAAGTATCATGAATACCTCTTGTGTTTTTGCTCAAGCCCACACATTTTTTTAGTAATTTTTATTTGCCCAAAAAGGATTTACACATCCTGTGCCTTACCTGGATTTCAGGGATAAACTGAGTTGAATTATTAGAAGAAATTAAACTTAAGCATGTTAAATACAGCATTGCTGACAGATTTGTGTCTTTGCTACTTTAGGGGCGGAAGAGAAGATCCTAGAGGATTTCAGGGAAGTACACAATCCCACTGCCGCTGACTTTCACCTGCAGGCGATGGTGCAGTCTGCTGGAAAGTTGGTCCTCATTGACAAACTGCTGCCCAAGATGAAAGCAGGAGGACATAAGGTGCTCATCTTCTCCCAAATGGTGCGCTGTCTGGATATCTTGGAAGACTACCTCATTCAGAAAAGGTAACGTCTGTTGAATGTAACAGGGCTATTCTTCACACTGTTTACCACATTCTTATTCTTATTGGGAGGAAAAAAAAATTATTTATGGAGCAACTTTATCATAGCTGTAAATTTCCACAGCTTAAATGGCTGCATGTAGAAATGAAGAGATGACGTTAGATTGTTGGATTGTTGTCTACGAGTCACAGGAGACAAGAATGTAAATACAGAGAGATAGATAAACACTGAACACCTGAACTAGAATTATAGTATAAACATTTTACAATTCATTATTCTTGCTTTCATCACCAAACGTTTGTGCATGAAAAGGTTTCCAATATAGCACTGATTTGTATAAAATCACCTTTAAAAAAAAAAAAAAGTTTACATTCTGCAAATAGGCCTTAGTATTAAAAGTGTTTTACTCCAGGAGCTGTTGATAATGACTGACAATTATCTGAAAGCTGATTTGCAGAGTTTCAGTATAAGCTTTTAAATCAAAGCATCATAAGCTCTCATCTTGTTTGCCTTACACTGTGTGGGTGGGTGATGTTTCTGTTATGTGATGTCTTTGGTATAGCTCTGAAGTCTCCTTAAAACCTGAAATGGGTTGATGGCTATAAAATATAAAATCGTTTAAGAATTTACAATTTATAGCTGAGAGTCTGGGTGTATGCCTCTTCTCTTCTGGTTTTCCACTTTCTTGCTTACAGATTTTTAAAAAACATTTTCTCAGCATCTTCTGATTGCTCTTATGGCTCCTCGCCTTCCTTTCTCTCTCTCTTTGCTCTGGCTTCACGCCAGAATGTGGAGCAAACCTGAAACGGTTGTAAGCATGTGAGTAGCTGAGCAGCTCTGACCTCGGACAGGGTTCAGTAGCAGGTTACAGATGCCCTCGGGGTTCCACCACATCAGACAAGCTGGAGAGTCTGTGAGGTTTCACCAGAGTGGAAGTGGATTTCTCCAGGGAGGGCAGAGGGTTCGAATGTGGGAGGGGGTGAGAATGGCCGCGCTGTGAAAGAGCGCAACCGCTCTTTGAAGAAGCACTGTTTGAGATTGTTTCTCCAGTTAAAAACGGTTTAAAATAAAACCAGAGTTTTGGGTACATTCAAAGTCTGTTGACGAAGGTCGTAGGGAAAGCATTTATAAAGTTTATATTATGGTTTAATTGTGTTCGCCTTGGCTGTAGGTACTTGTATGAGCGCATCGATGGACGCGTTCGTGGAAACCTGCGACAGGCTGCCATTGACCGCTTCAGTAAGCCCGACTCGGACCGCTTTGTTTTCCTTCTGTGTACGAGAGCTGGAGGCCTAGGCATCAACCTCACCGCAGCAGACACCTGCATCATCTTTGACTCTGACTGGAACCCTCAAAACGACCTGCAGGTAAAAAAATCATGTCATCTACCTATGAATATTATACTAAGAACAGATGCCAAACAAGTTAAAAGTACAGTTTAGCATTTTTTTGCCTTGAGTACATGTTTACCCGTTTGTTTTGCCCTCTAGGCTCAGGCTCGCTGTCATCGAATCGGTCAGAACAAGGCGGTGAAGGTGTACCGTCTTATCACCAGAAACTCGTACGAGCGAGAAATGTTCGACCGCGCCAGCCTGAAGCTGGGACTGGACAAAGCAGTGCTGCAGAGCATGAGTGGCCGTGACAACAGTCTTGGAGGAGGCACGGGAGGAGGGGTGAGACGATGAGTTATCTCGATTATAAAACACTTAAACCATGCAGCTGCTTACTATACAGTTCCTTCCAAAATCTTTCATGACCTTTTACTGTTATAAAAACCAACTTTGATTTGTTTTACGGGATTTTCTGTGCACAATTGTGAAGGAGAATTATTTTTCAATTTTCAGTTCTTGACACAGATTTGCAACTGGAATAGGAGCTTTGCTTTGACTGGGCCATTTTACCACATGGATATGCTTGTATTTAAACAGTTCTACTGAAGTTCAAGGTGTATGTTTATGGTTATTGTCCTGCTGGAAGGTGAACCATTACCCAAGTCTTACATTTTTTTCTACCTCTAAGTGTTTCCTTACATCATTTTCCTGTATTTAGCTCCACACTGACCAACACTGGCTCTGGAGAAAGAAAAGTATCTGCACCGTGATTGTGATCACTGTGATTGTGGTGTGTTCAGGGTGTTGTGTAGTGTTAGTTTTCCTTCTCCACATGTGATTTTGCATGTAGGCCAAGCTTGAATTTTGTTCTCATCTGACTAAATTAAACTGTTCCAGTTGTTTGCCACGTCTCCTACCTGAATGTGATAATCTTTCAAGCAAACTCTGCTAGGTTTTCTGCCAACACTGGGTTCTCTTCAAGGAACTCTTTCATAAAGACCACATTTGTTGAATCCATGATTACTAGTTGTCCTGTCAACAGATTTTCCCACTTGAGCTGTGGATCCCTGCTGTGTCTACAGGGTTACCACAGACCTCTTGGCTGCCACACTGATTGATGCCATCAGTGTCATTTTAGTTGCAATGTGTTGGTTGGTTTGCAGATGTGCCATTCTCAATCTATTTCTGGAGAATGAATTGAACAGAACTTTGTGAGATGTCCAAGGTTTGGGATACTATTGTATAACTTAAACCTACTTAAAACTGTAGGTTATTTGTGAAGGCAATATGTTTCACTGGAATTTATTTTGGGGCATCAAAGTAAAGTGGACAAATACCTTTGCACTCAACAATTTTCAGATTTTTTTTTTTATTTGTAAAAAATGTAAAAACCTTCTACAACTTTCCTCCCACTTCCCAATTGTGTGCTACTATGGTGTTATACCACTTATAATCATATTAAAGTACATTGAGGTTTGTTTTTGTAACATGACAAATGTGGAGAAGCTAAAGTGGTGCATACTTATGCAAGACACTGCATTTTATTCATTATCAAAAAATATACATTTATTTTCTTGTTGGAAATATTAGTTACATTGGGCATATCTTGATTCTACTTGGCTCAGATCTGATTATCACACAAGGAAAGAAAAGTTTTTGCCAAAAAATATCAGCTTTCCTATTGTTGTTTTCTGCAGATAATTAATGGGTTAAAGTGAAATAGGTTAAGTAATTCATACATAAATAAATGTTCAATATTTTAAAATAAAAATAAATGTAATGTTTCTTAATACTTAAATAGACCAGAAAATATGGAAAACAATTAATATGTCAAGTTATTAAAAAAAAACAAAAAGCATGAGGGTCACTACTGAAATTTTCTCACTGTGTAACTGATCCTATTAGTTTAATCTGTTTACAAGGAAGTGTGTCAGCAGTGTGTGTAGAGTGTAGGTGGATGTTGAGCTGCAGTTTGAGTCCCTTTGAGAATTAAATGAACTATATGGAGGTTGAGTTGTTTTTCTACATCTGGTCGGCTCAGCATATTTGCATACCAAACAGCAGCTGGGGTTACATCAGGGGCTGCAGATTTCTAAACAATCCAACATGTGTGCATTTGTATGTATGTTTTGATTCTCTTGGTGACACTTAGTTTCAGTGTCTTGTAGTAAATAAGGAAATGCATTTGTGAATTTATTTACAATAACTAAGCATTCTTTCTTTAGGCTGCACAGCAGCAGTTGTCCAAGAAAGAGATTGAGGATCTGTTGCGACGTGGCGCCTATGGAGCCATCATGGATGAGGAAGACGAAGGGGCCAAATTCTGTGAGGAGGACATTGACCAGATCCTCCAGCGTAGGACGAAGACCATCACAATTGAGTCTGAGGGACGAGGATCCACTTTTGCCAAGGTAAACAATACTAAGGAGTTAATGTTTCAGTACTAATAACAAATATCATACTCACTCCCAATTCTTGTGTAATTTGCCAGATTTTCACCCTGAATCAGCAAGAAATCTGAAAAGTGTGTTCAAATTAACTTTGCTTGTGCTTTCAGGCCAGCTTTGTAGCATCTGGAAACCGCACAGACATCTCTCTGGATGACCCCAATTTCTGGGACAAGTGGGCCAAGAAAGCTGACATTGATATGGATATGGTCAATGGCAGAGTAAGTGCCGCACTACAGTGGATGCAGATTTTAAAAAGATGAGCCTTTACTTGTTGAATAAACCTAGAAGGTTGATTTCCTGAAAACATATCGTCCTCTCCACCACAGAACAGCTTAGTGATCGACACTCCTCGTGTAAGAAAGCAGACGAGACCTTTCAGTGCCACCAAAGATGAGTTGGCAGAGCTGTCAGAGGGTGAAAGTGACAGTGATGAGACCAAGCCTAAGCTCAGAAGAAACGATCGCCTCAACAGTTACGGCCGCACAGAGTGCTTCAGAGTGGAGAAGAATTTGCTTGTATATGGGTGAGTTCAACACAAGTGTTTGATTAGGTTCTTTAATATTCAGTGGCATTTCTGTTGATTTCTGTTGATCTGACAGCTACATAAACACGGTGAGCTAATGTCTTTGGCCAGGAGATAACATGACTAACAAAATCATCATTGGAAATTTCACACTGGATATTAAGGACCTTGCTCACTCTCTCTCTAAACTCTGGAACCTTGATTTCTAAATAAAATACAAGAGTTTCTTTCACCTGAAAATAAGCGCGATGACAAAGATGTTTGGCGGCTCTAATCTAGGTTTTCACCTGAATCAAACTTGATCAAACTCTTGAATGGACTTTGTTTCAGAATATCCTCAAAGCTGACGTTACCCTTTTGTATGTGCCTACTATTCTACCACGGTTTTACCTTTCACTTAATTTTCCATTAAAATGCTCAGATTAATCACTCTGTAAATGGAACAAAGTATTTTTTTTATTTTAAGTCAGCAGTTCTGACAGGTTTTCTTTGACTGTAAGCCACATTCAGCAAAATTAACAGAAATAAACACTGTAAAACTGTATTACTCTGTCTGTAATAAATATAACAAGTTCCACTTCTATTATTTAGTTATTGCAATACATGATATTTTCTATTACATTTTTTACATGAATTGAAATTCCCAACCGGGCAGTTTGACTTAAGAAACATTTTCATTTTCTAAATGTTTTTCTGGCTTTTTATTTTTCCAGATGGGGTCGATGGAAAGACATCCTCAACCACGGTCGCTTTAAGAAGCAGCTGACTGAGTGGGACGTGGAGTCCATCTGCAGAGCCCTTCTAGCTTACTGCCTGGTCCATTATCGGGGCGATGACAAAATAAAGAGCTTCATGTGGGACCTCATAGCGCCGACTGAAGACGGGCGCACCAAGGAGCTGCAGAATCACCTCGGTGAGTGTTTTCCGTTTAATTTTATTAACTGATCTTATCTTAAAACTAACCCTTTTACCCCTCATTGGAGCACAAAATGATTTCTCCCTTTTCTCCCTCTAGGCCTGTCTGCCCCGGTACCTAGGGGCAGAAAAGGCAAAAAGATGAAGACCCAAACTAGTTCTTTTGACATCCACAAAGCTGAGTGGCTCCGGAAACACAACCCTGAGCACATGCTGCAGGATGACGGCTACAAGAAGCATCTGAAACATCATTGCAACAAGTAGGTGTTCTGCTGCCAGGCAAGCTTTTATAAATATTTTACACACAACTTTGTAGAAATTTTAATACTTTATCCAACGAAGTGTACTCTGACACATTTGATTCTTTGTAATAAGGGTAGAGTGGATAAGCCTTTATCTTCATCGATAAGAGTTTTAATGTTTTATAGCAGACAACTCATTTTGACCGTCTATTGCTGGGTAATTTTTCTCTCTTGTGGGTGAGAAAGTGTTTGTTCTTCATGTTTAAGCCTTTAAGCCATTATAGTAACTAGCAGGTGGTGATTATTCTCACCCAACTGCGATTGTCTTCATTTATTTCTAATAGAATGGAGGCTAAGTGAATAAAAATACAATTTGCATGTGGCTCAGATTTTGACGGTGGCACTGCCAAGCCACAGTAATTAGGAAGCACTCCAACTTCTGTTGGAGCTGACAGCTTACTGATTGATTAACAAACGTGGATAGCATCAAAAATAGCGGCCCTATTAAATCTTATTAATCTTCAGACCAGCTAATGGCTATCATAGATCTTTCTTATTTTAAGCCGGAGGTGAGAAGTTGGCTATTATTGAAACGTTTGACATATAAAAGCTAAATAGTGTCTCTTCTCTTTGGGATGGATTCATTCGCTCAGTGAGCTTTGGGTGCAGAGTTCTGCAGCTTCCATAGAAAGTTCTCCATTGTGTCTTTGTCCAGTAGTGCTGAATCTCGTGATTGTGTGATGTGTGACATGCCGGGCAGTTGGGGACACACGCTCTGAAGAGTTTGCTGACTTGTGCATTCTCAGTCGGAGGACCTGGAATGTGACTGGTGGTCTGGGGGTGAAGGGTTCGCTGGTATCCTCAGCAGGTTTACAGAAGCACATGACTCCTGTGTAGCAAAAAATATATCTAATGTATTTCTTTCTGATAATTTAAAAATAAATTAACATCAAGATCATACCTGGAATCACAAAGCAGATATTTTACTGCACTTTTTAAAAATCAGATTCCTAATTTTACTAAAAAAGGCAGAAAACTCTTTAAAAATTTTTATGTTGGACGTTAAAACAACATCTGAGCATGAAGGATTTCATACATGCCTCTTTTGTCAGATGTGCTTGTCTTATTTGTTTTGGAAAGGCTGCTTACAGCTGTGTAGAGTTCCTCTGTAGCCTCTCACGATGAACTGTGTCTCCCAGACGCCACCCACTAACAAAGGCTTGAGAGAGACTTGATTAAGGGCTACATTGACAGGCAGAGGAAGAGGCAGCTGGTCCTGGGCGGCTCCAGTCAACACCGAAAGGGGGAGGGTGCCTTTCAGTTCAGCTCTGAACTAACAGAGATAGCTCTCCATAGTGGATGCCAGTAACGTTTGCCGAGAAACACTGTTGGACCTTGGACATTGGCAAACTTGAGTGTATTTTATTGGGATTTTATGTGACAGACAAGCACTTGATTGAAGTAGAAAGAAAATTATTTATGGGAATGATATATACATATATATATATATATATATATATATTTACAAATAAAAGCCTTAAAAAGTTGTACTCATCCTTCTTTACAGTGATACCCCGTTATAAATTATTACACATTCAATTGCTGTTAGAAGTCACATAGGTAGGAAAAGGAGTAATTTTATTTCAGTATAAATACAGCTGCTCTATGAAGGACTCGGAAGTTTGTAATGCCTAGTTTCCACTAAGCAATACAGAATGTTTTGGTGAGGTTTGCTGTGCCGTTTCATGTTTTCCATCACCAACGGGACTTTACCTGGGTAAAGTCCCAAAATGTGAAAAAAATTTCAAGACCGTCAAAAGCAGACTTGGGTTATGAAAACGGTATCCAAGCTTTGTACATTTCATAGTCGTGGTGTTAACTCCGTCACCTGAAAATGAGACAGAGTGGGTAATCGTAGTCTAAAAGAGAAAATCAGCTAAGAGGCCCATAGTTACTCTGGAGGAGTTGCAGATATCCACAGCTTAGATGGGAGAATCAGTCAACAGGAAAACTATTTGTTGTACTCCCCTATAAATCTGGCCTTTATGGGTATGGTTACTGTCAATAAAAACAGTTTCATCACTGCCATGTTTGAGACGGAGTAAAATGTGCAAGAATGGGCTCTTGCCCAATAACACTAAAATAAAAATATTTTCTGAGCTACATGTAAAATTCTGCGTGTGAAGGCGAATTAACACTTCACTTAACCCTGTACACACCATTCACATGGTGAAGCATGGTGGTGGCATCATCATGCTGTGGGGATTCTTTTCTATATCATGGACAGGAAAGCTGTTCTGAGTTGACGTAGGGTGGATGGAGCTGATTAAAAGGTAATACTGGGACGAAACCTAAAGACGCAGCAAAAAAGTTGAGACCAAGGACACACATGAGAAGCAAATTCAATTAAGAAATGTGACAAGATTTGAAAAATGGTTCAGCTTGAGCTGTTTTTATTTGCGAAATTACTTTAATCTGACTGAGATATTTTCCAAAATTTTAGTCTTGAATTTTTACAGATGTTTGCACTATATATGAAGTCCGGCAGAAATAGCTAGTGGGAGGAATACTCTTCTCTAAAGCAGACCACTGCCTACGCCTTCCCTCTCTTCACTTGTTCTCACTAACTCAGCTCTGTGATTACCTCTCTTGTTGACTTAGAGGTTTACCAAAGGGTTGACTTCAACCCTTCCATGCCACCTCGGCCAAACAAGGAGGAGTCTAGTTTTTCTTCATGGCTTTACTGTGTGGCAAAGCAAAGTTTACAGTGTTTTTGAAAGAAGTGTGGGTAGAGACTTAATATTTACCCTAATAAATGCATCGGGATCAGAAATAAAAGTTTAAAAGGTTCTTTTGAATACTGATTTGTATTTCTGCTTTCTGTTGTCCAGAAAATATTCTAAATTTTTCTTTACATACAAGGTGTCACTTATTTTTTAAAATCTTCTTTACATATATACGCTCCAACAAAATTTAAATGGTTGCACATAAGAAGGATCAAACTTCATTGGCATGCTAAAAAAACCAGCTTTTACAATTTATGAAATCCCAACATCACATTTTTCCAAAAGCGATTTTAAAGGCATCAAGACAGACTTTAAAATCATTTTAAGTGGTCATATTTTTTTCTGCATCTGGAAAAAACCCTCTCATATCATGCTAGTTTTATAATGTAGATTGGCACTCCACAGTTCCCACCACTTCAGCGCGTCTCCACTCCAAGCTGACGTCTGTGATGTGCGATCATGCATTATAGAGCTAATGTCTCCCCTGTGAGTCACGCTGTCTCTGGCTTGTCAGCCTTAACTTCCCAGCCTTCCTCTCCACAAGACAGCTGCAGAGAGATGCTGCTGTTTTACGATGTTGTCTCAACTGTTTCACCAAGTCAATTGATCACACTGTTTTCTTATTCAATGTTGCTTAGACGTTTAAATTTTGCCTGACCAGATAGGGGAGTAATGTATGGACGTTTCATAAAAAAACAGGGGAAAATTCAGATGTATTTTTGATTTGAATGTGTGAGTACAGCAGTAAAATTGTTGGACTGTGACTGTACAGTACAAGCTTTGGATTACAGCTCGATTGTCACACATTTTGCTCATTTGCATTGTATTTAGCAGGTGTCTGTGTGTGTGAGTGGGTGTGTTGGATCTGCTTTCTCAGCGTTTTGTGGGTGGACGGGGCTTTGTTGTGACCAGCCGGGTTTTCTCTCCGTAGGGTGCTGCTCCGGGTCAGAATGCTCTACTACCTGAAACAAGAGGTGATAGGAAGTCAGGCCCAGAAGGTGCTAGACGGCGGGGACTCCAGGTGAGCTCATCTTCAGCATATTCAGATGTCCAGCTCAGATGCCTCCACTCAAATAAATTATCTCTCACTGAACTTTGTATGGGACTTTTAAAAATAATTTATATACAAAAGAAGCAGAAACTGTCCTAAATCACAGCGTTGCTAGTTAACTTTAGACACAAAGCTGAAGTTTAAGAGGTCAGATGGACTGTTTAGATTTCATACATTTACAAAGATGACAGTAAAGCTGCTTAAAGCCAACAGTTTTAGTTTGAAGCAGCCTTAATGTTGAAATAGTTTTTTCTCTCTGGGTTGAACATGTGTGCATTTGCATCTAATATCAACTGGTTGAAGGTAGAATGCATTCATAATATTCTTTGTAATGGATGCACAGCACCCCCTGCTGGTGAAATTAGTTTGGATGTGTTCAACCTTGCTATGTCTTTTTGAAACCATAGTTGACTGTAAAAGTAGGAGTCGAGGCTTATTTTGTGTTGTGGGATTAATAATAAATCTCTCTGCAATGGGTTAGTCTTTTTATTAGCAGCAAATTGAGGCAACATGATAAGAATTACTTTTATGTTCTGAATAAAAAAACAGCACTTAAAAAAAATCTGCATCTCAACAAAATTGTATATAAAAAGTTAAACCACCACAGATTCATTACATAAAAATTTTAACCAATTATTTTTGTTAATTCCAATTTATATCAGAAAATTAGTCAATTAAATATGACTTGACAGTTGTTCTCAGACAAAAAGGGACAACTTTCATATAAAGGGTGATAGCTGATTGTTCAGAGAATGTTGTGTTCAAGTATATTAATGGAAAGTTGCGTGGAAGATAAAAATTGAGTTGAAAAACTTGGATAAGCAGTGATTTCCGTAGGAAAGATTTTCTTTAGGTGAATGTAAATTTTGCATTTGGTTTGGTAATCAAAGTAGCAGCGTCTGGAGGAAGAGCGGCGAGACACAGAATCCAATCTGCTTAAGGTCCAGTGTGACGTTTTATAGTCACTGATGATCTGCTAGTGTCGGTCTATTGTTTCCCCCCACTTGTTACTGTGTGTAAAAGATATTAAAATTGATTAAAATGCACTAGTTTGTGTTTGTTTCTCCATGTGGATAGTTTTCCAACATCTTCCTCTCCTTATATCACACAGTGAGGTAAAGATCTGGGTGCCAGATCCGGACCACTCAGAGCTGCCAGCCCTTTGGTGGGATGCAGTCGCTGATAAATGTCTGCTGCTGGGTGTCTTTAAGCATGGTGAGAAACTGAACAAGGAATACTATTTGTGGAAATGAAAATCCTCTAACTTATTTATCAAAATTTTGCAAGAATTAGCATTGTAGGACACTAACTCATCTACATAAGTCAAATAAATTTGCTTTATAACCAAAACTTGAGTTCTTTGATACCAGTGGGAAATTAGACAGCTTGTGTGTATTTCCTGATCACTATCCACATGTTTCCATGCATTATCTTTTGCTAAATTTGGTGTGTGTTTGTCTTTCTGCATGCTTCCAGGGTATGAGAAGTACAACACTATTCGTGCAGACCCAACTCTGTGCTTCTTAGACCGCGTCGGGCGACCGGATGAGAAGGCCATCGCTGCAGAGCAGAGAGGCAATGACTTCATGGATGGGTGAGTAGACACACCGCACCAACATGTACTCTGCTTGTACCCTGTTTATTAAAACCTGCATAATCTGCAACAATAATCTGAATGCAGGGATGTGGATGATCCAGAGTACAAGCCTGCTCCAGCTCTTCTGAAAGACGACATGGAGGTAAGTCTACAAAATATACAAATTAAAAGGTCATGTCAGCTGTAACATTTTTACTAATTAGAAAGATTAAGAAAACTTTATATCCTACTTTTTGACAATTTTGTGATTATTTGTCATCCATGCATTCTCACTAAAATGTGAACTTTTAGCATTTTATTTAAGTTATGGTATCAGAACCCCATTATGTTTGACTTGAAAGTAATAGTTGTCATTATTACTACAGCTATTCACGCTGTGGTGTATAATTTCTAATTTGAAAGTGGGAATTGTGTCAAGAAACTTCCATAACAATTTAAAAATTAGCTTTCGCTGTTTTCTAAGATGCACACATAATATTTTTGATGAAAACAGCATTCAGGAATATTTTCTGACATTGAGAAAATATTCAATATCATAGTCATGTATCTCATGACAAGGACAGGAGGATTTAAGAAGAGGTTGAGGTTGGATTCTGTTTAGAAATTACCACCACTTCTAAGATTAAACCCACAAGCAAGTGTGTCCTGCACCACCACCTTCTGGCTTCACCTCACAGCCTAGTTTATTTGCTCTAAGCAGCTAACATCTTTAATCTTTTTAACACTTTTCAAATATTGATATGTTTGCTCTGTTAAAGCATGGCAACTAATTAGGTTTTCAGGTAAAGTGGGATTATTAAAATGCAACTTGTAAACAACATGATGGGCTTGGACCAGTATGAAATACTCTCAGTAAGATGACATTGGGTAATGCAATTTTTCAAAATCATTTTAATAAAGTGTGAAATCGTCATTTTTTATAGCATGTATTTATGATCTTTTTAGACGTAGACTGAAGCAGTACTAAATTTCGCAGTAATTTTCAACTGAATATATGTTCTGCTGTTGAGTAACACTGGGAGTTTAACAAGCTGGTATCAGCTGGTTAATTAGCTCAGCTATCTGCTCTGGTAGAGCCAGCAGGTTGAATCCCAAGTAGACATCCTGTTTGTTGATTGCCAGCTGTTGTTTTAAATATTTTAAGCACTTGTTTGTGTTGTAAGCCAGTGAAACTTTACAACATTCATAAATGCATCAACATATGTTTTAGAGAGAAAAAAAAAATCTTGATCCATGTTGGGGCCATTTGCTTTGAAGCCTAAATGTGGATAATCAAAGCCCAGTTTGAAATTTATTTATTTATTTTTTTTTACTGTTTTTATTCAAAGTTAGCAGTTTCTGACAAGTGCAACTGTTGTTGTATTACCACCTTAGATGTGTGGTAATAATATGTTTACTTCTTTTAAAGTCAGTTGTGTCTAAAATGAGTTTGTCGTCCCTCAGGATGACGCCTCTTCCCCTGGAGATTTGGTTGTCTCTGATAATGCTGGAGGTGGGTATTAAATCTTTTCAATCCTGAGTGGAATTATCACAATTTATTAAAAGCAAAGCCTTCCTACACAGGACAAATCTCAAAGTTTGAAGGAGCAAAACAACCTACTTATATTTTAATGGCTAAAAATAGGATTCTGTCTCTATAATTTTTGTTCCTACAATCAGACGCACCTCCAGTAACGGAAGGCCAGACTTCCTACTGGCCCTCCCCCTCAGTGTTGACGGCCAGACTGAGACGACTGATCACGGCGTCTCAGCGCTACACCAAGAGCCGGCAGATCCTACACATCCACCAGACTCAGTCCCAGTCTCAACCCCAGCAGGCCATGATGCTCTCTGCCCCCATCTGCCCGCTGCCCCCCGCACTCAAAGACACACTCAACCCCAAGATGGCTGCAAAGATTGAACGCCAACAGAGGTCAGGAAGCAAATGAAATGCATGAAAACTGAAATATTTACAAAAACAGAAATCCAAGACTCATGTTACGCATGAGGATTCTCATCTGATTATTTATTTAAATGCCCTTCTTGCAGGTGGACAAGGCGAGAAGAGGCCGATTTTTATCGGGTTGTGTCCACTTTTGGTGTCGTTTTTGACCCGAACCTCGGGCGATTTGACTGGACCAAGTTCAGGGCCATGGCCCGGCTGCACAAGAAAACGGACGAGAGCCTGCAGAAATACCTCTGCGCCTTCACTGCTATGTGTAGACGAGTGTGTCGCCTGCCACCCAAAGATGGAGGTCAGAATCTTATTTGCATAAAAACATGCATGACTTGTTTTGATTTAGCCTTCTGATGACTGTGAATGATCAAATTAAGTAATGAAAACTGGGAATTATCTGAATCTATAATGACAAGCTATTTATGTTTCTGATGTTGCTTTAAATTTTTTATAAGTTTATTTTTTCTATTGTTTCTTTTCTTTGAAAACTATTCTAGTTTCTAGCATAAACTGCCTCATAATAAGTAATACATTCATAATGTCAATTTTCAATTTCTTATTAAGATTATTAAGGAACAAAACACTTTACATAAGGGAAATGTTCTAACTGAATAACCTCTTAGTGAGAAAAAGTATCTAGTCAGAAAAGAAACAAAGCATTAATACTCTTAATTCTATTTAAGTTTACTTAGATTTCAGTTTTTGCAGTGTACTTAGTTTATTATTTTTACAAACTTGAAGAAGACAAGCAGAGCTATGTGCCACGCTCCTCCTCTGTATTACATTGTTTTATAGAGAAGTCTGTGGTAAACAAGTTGTGCCGCCAGTTCAGAGGTAGCCTGGTGATGTGGTTAATCATTAGCCGGAAGGCAAACAGTGTGACGCTTAAGCTGTAGCCACAAACAAACCTTTGGGTTGTACCTTTAGAGCAAAACCGTCATTTCCTCCTTTTGTTCCAGATTCTGCGGTGGATCCATCCCTGACCATCCAGCCAATCACAGAAGAGCGAGCCTCTCGTACCCTGTACAGAGTAGAGCTGCTTCGCCAGGTCAGGGAACAAGTCCTCAGACATCCACTGCTGTTTGAACGTCTGTCCCTGTGCCAGATGAGCTCCGACTTACCCGTGTGGTGGGAGGCCGGAACTCACGACCGCGACCTGCTGATCGGCGCCGCAAAGCACGGCGTCAGTCGGACGGATTACCACATTCTGAGAGACCCCGATCTGTGCTTCATGGCAGCCCAACGCAACTACAGCCAGGTGAAAGCCGCACAGCAGCAGCAGCAACGCACAACAACCCCGCTCCTGCTCCCTCAGTACCAGGCTGTCGGACCCTTACCGACGGGCTCCCCGCTGCCCCCGCCCACCCAGAGAGACCCGGATCCCTGTGGGATTGTGCCTAAAGTGGAAGCAGCCTCAGAAGAAGAGGAGATTAAAGAAAGACAGGGGGAGAGCTGGAGCCCTCCGCAGCCTCCAGCGACTCCGACAGGCCTGGAGGAGAAGCCCGTTTCTGTGGCGAAGGACAGCGAGAGGCAGATGGTGGCGGCGCGCACCAAGCCGCTCACACCCAACTCCACAGAAAGGAAACCCAAGAAGGCAAGCAAAAGGGGCCGCAGGGAGGCCCGGCGAGGCTCTGAGTCAGACTCAGACGGTTCCTCCTCGAGCTCTTCATCACGATCTTCTTCATCCTCATCTTCATCTTCTTCATCCTCCTCACATTCCGGGTCCAGCTCTTCCTCTTCCTCCTCGTCTTGCTCCTCTGGCTCTTCGTCATCATCGTCGTCCTCCTCCTCCTCTTCTGACGACAGTGAAAGCGAGGGAGAGGAAGCAAAGAAGAAAGGTGAGTTACACCGATTTTAAGGAAATAATTCTTCCTAGTTCTCAATTCAGTTTTTTTTTGTTTGTTTTTTTACTTCCATTAGGGTTTCTATTCCTTCTAAAAACAGTCAAGCATTGTTGTTTTGGAAATAATTTAAGGTTTTTTGGTATCTGGAAAATAAACCGTTTCAAAAACCTCCGGATTGTTCAGTCAAATTTGACAGGCACTATAACTCTAGTAAACCCCGTTACCTACTCAAACGTGTTTTGTCGGCTCGTTTATGCTGTACAATGGCTGCTGGAAACACAAATGTTTTGTTGATTTACCATCCAGAAACCACATAACATTCCTGTTGGTTGTGCTGGAGGCTGTACTTCTGCTTTTCAAAGATGTACGTTTCTATAATTTTGCATCTGTTTGCAGCCATTGTCACCTGCAAGTGGTTTTAAAGTAACAAGAGACCCTAAAACAGTTCATTCTGAAAAGAGCTCAGAATAGGCAGAACTGACCAGATGCAAATCCTAAATTCTAAGAATAATTTTGTGCAAGAAATTGAATGAACATGTTTTGAATAGCCCATAAACCTATCCTAACCTGTTCAGCTTTACAAAGTGTTAAAGTTTGAGTTGGATTTTTATTGGGTGTTTTTTTCACAGTGCCTGTGACAACAAGTGTTAAGGGTTTTGATGAGGACAGCGTGGCGTCCCTGAGCACTACACAGGACGAAATGCAAGACTCACATGTGTCTGAGAATGGAGTCACAAACAACTCCACCCATCCTTTCCAGGGTGGAGGCTACATGTTGGCTGCATCGTACTGGCCTAAGGTAAATAACTCCTGTTTATAACTCCTGGGCGATAAATCAATTTGATAGATTAATCAAAATTTTTGGTTTTTGAAAGAATTAAAATATGGAATGTAGAGCATCTTATGAAGTTTTACAAATAATAATTAATAGAAATACTTAATCTTTTAACTTCAGCATGAAATTATTATCAGGACTTTGAAATGATCATTCAAACAATTGTCTATTTTGAAGAAAGATCTACATAAGCTGAGCTGCTCACATCAGATTGTGATAACTAAGCATCTCTCCCCATTAAAACAACTTTTTTCTTGTAATTTTAAGATGTTTTTTCAAGTCAAATTGTCAAAATATTATTATTACATCCTTGTAATTAAACAAAACTTCACCTTGTATAGAAGCAATGATTGAAATAGATGCTTTTTGAAAATATTTTCTTTAATTTGTAATTACTTTTTCGAAAAGAAAGCAAGTAAAAAGAAAAATTTATTCAAATTTGAGATTTTATTTTTAAGCCACATTGCCCATGTTGAATGAATACTAATTGTGATTGTAATTGTTGAGTGAATAGCTTATCAGATTCTAGAGTTTCTAACTTTACTAAATGCTATCACCCATTGCAGAGTTATTTTATTTTGATACTAATCTCTCATATTGCCTAACATAACTGCTTGGGTTGAGGTGCCAAGGGGTGAGTTTTTAAAAAATTATTATTATTAACTTTTCATTTTGATTCGACTAGGACCGTGTGATAATCAACCGTCTGGACAGCATCTGCCAGGCCGTCCTCAAGGGCAAGTGGCCTGGCCATCGTCGGGTTTATGAGCCCGGCAGCACGGTTGCCTCCTTCTATACCACCAAACTGCTGGACAACGCCAACAGCCTCTGCGAGGACCCCTCTGCCTCTCCACAGGGGTCAAAGGTGACCAAGCATGTTGCAGAAAACAAGGAGTTCTCAGTAAAGCTCAATGATGTATGTTTGATTTCTCAATTCCTCGCTCCGTCCCCCTCCCTACGCTTCAGCCCTAACTGTAGGACCCCTTCCTCTTCTCTGCCATGACCGCTGTTAGCTGCCGCGTTCAGCATGTCTCTTCGCTCTCTGTCGGCCTGCTTTCCTTTGAGGATGATTAGCGGTTTGCACTGCCTGGCAGGAGGAGAGATTAATTTAATAACAGCCTTCCCCTCTTTTCCCACACACTCTATTTGAATTGGGCTCTCAGGCTGTGATTACACGAACACAAATCATTCAGTCATGAGCGTATGATAAGCTTCTGTTTGAAGCCTCTGCTCTGAAGGGGTCTTGCCTGTAATCTAACTGGAATGGGAACTTCTGCCGTTGGTGGTTTTGTCTAATATGCTTGTTGGCAACATGGCTATAACCCAAGGAGGAATCATATTTGCTTTTACTTCTTTTTTTGATGCCGCTTTTTGATAGAGACTCCAAAAAAAACTGTGGCTTTTCATTTCATAGCTGCTTTTTACTTTTAAATTGGGACATTACATGCTGACAACAGCTATCTCTCTGGCATGGCTTCTCAACACAGTCCAGACTACAAATAGACTTCACCCACTGCCTTGCTCAGCACTACCCACTGTGTGTTCATGTGTCCCAGCACTACTAACAAACAACCTGAACAGTGTTTTCTGTAATTGTTTGATAAATGTATCTTTAAATTTTGATAGATTAGATTTGAAACTTTTAAAAGTTAAGGCAAGAGGAATAAAATGGGATATAATTTGTATTTTGTTGAATAAATCAAATAACAGTATAAACGAGAACATCCTAATGTGATCTCTGATGAATTAAAGGTCATAGATGAACCTTCTAGGTATTTAATTTTCATTTTTATTTCATGAGTTTGCCTTTCCTCGAGTCATCTCTCATGATCCTGTCTGTGTGTGTAGCAGGAAGGAGGTCTGAAGCTGACCTTCCAGAAGCAGGGCTTGCCTATAAAGAGACCCCTAGAGTCTGAGGAGGGCCCCCAGGCCCAGCAACAGTATCTGGCCCGGCTTCATGAGTTGCAGAGCGCTTCGGACACAGGCCTGGCAGACATAACCAAGCCTCAAAGCTCTTTCCAGACTGGTATGATCTTTTTTGTTTGTTTGGGGGGGGGGTGTTTAAGTTGGAGGATAAGCTGGATATGTTCAGTGTTTGTGTTCTTCATCTGCCACTAGATGGCAGCATATATGAAAGGTTTTTAGCACCAAAATCATGTTTTTGCTGTGCATTTCTTCTTGTTAACAAATTGCTGTATTTAATTATGTTAATAGAAAGTTTGGTGGAAGGATAAAACACCTAACTTAAATTGCAGTTTTGTAATTTATAATAAAACTGAGGCAAAACTTTTGAAGTTTCTGAAAATGCCAATTTGCTTTCTTTCAATATATACGATGACAAACATGGTGCCTTTCCTTCAGTTACTCCAGGTGTTAGTGGTCAGATGAGGTTGAACGGAGTAATGGACGGCCAGCCAGTGGTTAAGAAGCGACGGGGGAGAAGGAAGAATGTAGAAGGAATTGAACTGCTCTTCATGAACAAGAATAAATCATCTGCTACTCCTGACCCGGTAAAATTTCTTAATCTCTTTTGTTAATATTCTGCAAATTGAACAAAAAAAATCCTGCAAAGCACGCTGTATGAGGTAAACTTTAAATAAAATCAGCATTATGTTCATATGTCTGTCAAGGTGGCTCCAGGATGGGGTGGAATCGGCCAAGTGGGCATCACAGGAGCTGCTGCACAAATGAACTCCAGTCAGATCCCTGCAGACACAGACACCAGGATCCCCGTCATCAACCTGAAGGACGGCACCCGACTGGCAGGCGACGACGCTCCCATGAGGAAAGACCTAGACCAGTGGCTTAGGGAACACCCAGGCTTTGTCGCAGATACAGGAGCTTTTATCCCGGTTAGTACTGATTATTTTTATTATTTTCATCCCGTTCTGGGGCACTGATTCATGTTGGAACGTACAGTTTACTGAAATATTCTCAACAAGTGTGTTGTTGTTTTGTTTCCAGGGAGTAGGTAAGATGCAGATGCAGTTCCACTTCCAAGATGGCCGACCCAAGCAGAAGCGGCACCGCTGCAGGAACCCTAACAAGATCGACGTCAACAGTTTAACTGGCGAGGAAAGAGTCCAGATCATAAACAGGAGAAATGCTCGCAAGGTGAGTTTGTGTCTGTTATTTATTTTATTTTTTATTTAAAGTGTGCCCAATTTTCAGTTTTTTACAAATAAAACTTTAAAAGATTAATACTTATATTATTGTCTTCTATTTAGCTTCATTCATTGCCCCATTAATTGAACAACCAACTAACAAGCTCACCCCAATAGCAGGATGCTACCATCACCATGCTTCACTGTGTAGTGTAGTATTGAGAAGCTAAATGCATATCAATCACTTGGCAGATTTTTAATAGCAAAAACTCTAAACATGAGTAGTTTTTCTGTGTGTAAATATCTGTTTTGGCTGTTGGCTGTTGTTCACATGGGTTGTTTTCTTTTCTCTTGTGTAGATCGGTGGAGCTTTTGCTCCTCCTCTGAAGGATCTGTGCCGGTTCCTTCAGGAAAATCCAGAGTATGGGGTCCCACCTGAATGGGCTGACGTGGTTAAACAGTCGGTGAGTCATCGTAGTTTTCTCACAATTTGCAATAATAAGTCCTGCATTCATTAGTGTTTTCAATTGTTTTAAAAAAGCATTAATTAAAACTAGAAAATTTATGTAGAAATTTAAACCGGGCCTGCCAACGTGTGCCCCTCGGTTGGAACCCAACGTTCTGATGCTAAAAATTAGCATCAATGCTAGAGTAAGCTACAATGTGCTCATAGCATGTGGAGAGTCACAAGTTCAAAAAACATACAATTTCTTCTGCTCTTTTGAAATACTACTTATCTTATCCTAGGAATTCTGCAGTTGGTGAATCTTGCAGAATTCACCAAAAATGCATATTTTTTGTTTGGTTTGTTTTGTCATTGGTGGTAAACATGTTATAAAATAGACATTCAACGCAAAAGTAAAAATCTGATTTCTACTTCGTGGCAGTTTGTTACCAGAAAAAAACGGTCATTTCTTAATACCAAATTAATAACAAGTAATATTATTGTTTATAAAACAAAAGTTATTTTGAAATACTGCTTATCTGCTTAGACGCAACAAATTTAGAGTTGGCAAATTTTACAAAGGTAAAAATCTCTGTAGTTCTCTACATCTCTGCTCTTCTCAGTGTTCTATTTCCATGGTAATTTATCCTCTCTGAAAACTGTCAAGTGTGAGTGAAACACAAAGGGGCAGACAAAATTCTGTCTCCTTTTTGAGTATAACTGACAGAAAACGGTGTCAGTTAGAATTTGTTTTGATTTGAATTTGGCTCGTTTTTTGCTTACTTCGCCATGGTTACTTGAAATGCCAACAAAAGTAATAGCACCCCTTATGGGATCGTGCCTCACATGTTGAAATATATATTGTGAGGGGACACACAGCAGTATGAGCTGCATTAACGGCGAAAGGAGGCGCCAGTTATCTTGAGGTGTAGAATAATAGGTGACTTCCATGCATTGGATAGGAGAGCATTGAAATGCCTTGCAAAGCATTGCCATTGCCCCAATAAGCTACATTCACGGTTGTAAGAAACTGAGCCCGTTTAATTTTCCTTCTAAGCCTGTGCATCTGTTGTGTTTAACTAGGGTTATCTCCCTGAGAGCATGTTTGACCGGATCCTGACTGGACCCATCGTTCCCGAGGAGGTGAGCCGACGAGGACGCCGACCGAAGAATCCCCTGGCCAAGGCAGCGGTGGCTGCGGCGGCTGCAGCGGCACCCAGCTCTGCACCTTCCGCCCTGGGTTTAAATTCCCTGCTGGCTAACGGTCTCCTCTCTGGCATGGACCTCGGCAGTCTGCAGGCCTTCCAGCAAAACCTCCAAAGTTTACAGTCCCTGCAGCTCACTGCAGGCCTCATGGGACTGCCGCCAGATGCCAGCAACCTGGCCGCGAGCAATCTTGCCGCCATGTTTCCCATGATGCTTTCTGGTATGGCCGGATTGCCAAACCTGCTCGGCATGAGCAGCATGCTTGGAAAGCCTACTCAGGAAGCTGCGGGAGGTTCCGAAGAGAAGACGAAGGGAACCGACAGCAGCGGAACATGCGAGCCGTCTAATGCCCCCTCTAACACTTCGGAAACCAAAGGAGAAAGGACAGAGGACGTAAACACGACTCCTTCCTCCACTTCCAGTTCTGCTTCCTCTGCCACCGTCACACCAAGTGCTTCAGCTGCCTCTGCAGCCACCAGTCACCCACTCTCTCTTAACCCCTTGTTACTCTCCAGTATGCTTTACCCAGGGATGCTTCTCACTCCAGGCCTTAACCTTCCTGTGTCTGCCACACAGCTGCAGAGCTCAAACAGTGACCCTTCAACCTTTCCATCTGCTGCTGCTGCTCCTCTTCCGTCTGCCCCCGCAGCCTCCCATTCCTCCCTGACTGAAATGGAGCAGCCGTCAGGAAAGGAGGAAGAGGAGGAGGACGAGGCGCCTGAGGAGGCTTTGGACGACGAGGAAGAGGATGACGAGGAATCTGCAGAACCGAGAGAAAACAGCGGCCCTGAAGGTTCAGCAAAAGCCGAGTCATCTTCGTCGGAGTCCGGGAGCTCGTCCTCATCCTCTGATGATTCGGACTCCAGTGACGAGGACTGAACCTACGAACAGAAAATGAAAAATTTATTTATGTATTGCCTAGAAATGTAGACATTTATTCACATATATATGGATTTTCCAGCACTTATGTTGCGATTTCTTTACGTGTAAATACAAGAACTAACTACGTTGTGTAAAAAAAGACTGTAAAAACCTTTTTAAAAAAAACTGACTTAAAGGAGCCAGAAAAAAAATGTCCATGTCTATTCACAAGGTACAGTCTTGTATTGAGACATTTTGCATGCCAGACTTTGGTAGACTTTCTGAACTCTGTGAACTTGTACCACCTGATTATGTACAATTGCAACAGAAGAAAAGGCATTATTGTAATTATGTCAGGATTAATTTTATTAAAAAAAAAAGATGAAACTACATCAACTTGCTCGTTGAGCAGTACTATTAATATATTTTGATTGTTTGGGGAGGGGGGATTGACACTTTTCAAACACTTTGGTTTCACTTGTAAAATAGCCAGTACATTTGCAGGTTTGTTGACACTTTGGCTTTGCAGATGGATGTTGGATAATGTCAGCAATAACCTGGGCAGCTAATGAATGTCACTGAAGCTGTAGATTCTCTCATCTGCCATGTTTCCACCCCCAGTTCACAACTCATTCATCCTATCCCTTCCCTTCTTTTTTCTTATTCAGGTTAGAGACAGGATTACATGTTGAGTGGGAAATGTAGAATGTTCACAATCAGAAATAATTTGACAGTAGAACATTTATTTGCCTACTCCCTAGGAATGACACATTTTAGTTTGTAGTTCCTCAAATAAGACGCAAATATTCACTTGTGTAATTGTTAGTTGACATGATCAGCTATTGACAGATATTCAGTTTCTACTGTGTGCCAAAAAACTGCCCTTTTACCCTCAGATGTCCTGAAAGTGTTGTGGATATTATTCCTTAGATCCCATTGTATTTGACTGCATCTTTACCTCAGCTTTGCTAAAAGAGTTGACTTCACTGTGCAGATGTACATATGCATGTCTGTCTGTTTCTCCTGGACTGTGTGTGAATGTGTGTCAGAAGCCAAGTTTCCCCATCTCCTCTGTGACTATGTTATGCCGTTTCTCCCTCCACGCCCCGGTAACTCCTGCTTCCAGACCTTTTCCAGTCTGAATGTTTTTGTGTTTATGGAGCTTCACTAGTTTTGACTTGTGAACACCACATTACAAGTGTTCTTTTTTCTTCAAACATGCCTCTTCGGGACTTCAGGAAGGAAGTTTAATGTGTTGCATGACAGCCTGTGGTGTTAAAAGTACAAGTGCCACAAGCACAACATGGATCAATCCTGTTTAAGACTGTATTGATTGTTCATTATAGCTGAGTATTAAAGTTAGCGTTGGGTGGGTTTGCTTCAGGAAGGGCTTGATCATTTCAATTTGCGTTGCTGGGAGTCTGCAGCTTTGTCTCATTTTATCATTCACAAAAATGTTTTGCTGACAAACTGAGCTTCAGCTAGATGTAGAAGTGCCCTTATCCTGCACCTCATCCTCCCATAGAGCCGCTCACTCACCATGCTTGTGTGTTTCCTTCAGCTTTCCCCGCGCACATTCATTTTAGAGCTGTAACCAGGTTACACATAAACACTGGACTACACTCGAGCCGAAGTACCTTTTTGTAATCTCTGGCACAACAGTGCTTGCTCTAGGACTGCTGTTACACCGTTGACTGTTAGATATTTCCAAGGAGAAGTGCCCCCTGGATAAACTGTTGAATTCCTAAGTATCTGTAGCACCTCTCCTTCTCTCTCTCTCTCCAGTGGGCTTAATGATAATAATAAAAAAAAATTTGCGAGGTCTGAACACAAAGACTGAAGACACGTCAGTTTTCTAATGTTGCTTTAAAGTGGTTTTCATGTATGCCTGCTCTATATAGACCTCATCATGGTTTGCTTTCAATGCAACTTGCATTTTTTAATGATTACTAACAGTATGGTATTTTTCTATGTCTGAGCAAAACATACCACTGTCATTTTGTATATCTGCACCTCTGCTCTGTTTTAACTGGTAGTGCCCTTATGCAAACACCCAGCCACTGCTCCGTCTGCTGTAAGCCACTGATCGAATGATTATTTGCTGCCCCTCAGCGACGCCTCAGTGAATTGATTTGTATGCTAGGGCTTGCAACAACAGAAGTGGGAACGCAAAAGGACTCAAATTGGAAATGTTTGAGTTCATAATGTGGCTTGACGCAAGTAAACAGAGACCAATATGCAAGGGGAGTGACAAAACACTACTGCTGTAAAAGGAGGACATGATGAGCAAACGTGGGTTTTGTATTTTTGGTTCAAGCTTGATAAGACCGTAAAATGTCACCTTGGTCAGTTTGTCTTTATTTTTCTCATTGGAAAGTTGTAATTCTTGCAAGATGTGGTCTGTGTAGTCAAAATAATTATTGTAGTGCAGGAAAATGCGTCTTAAAGTAATTTGTAATTTATTGGATTACTTTCTATGAAGTTCTATAGAGGAAATTGAGGTTTAATTATTTTTATTAAACATATTCTTCTGACTATTCATCCCATGTGCCTGTGCGTTTTACTTTGCCTGATGGCTTTTTTTTATTAATGTGTTCAGTTCTTATAGGAACATATGGATTTTCAAATTTCTAAAATTATTTTCTTCTTCCAAAGTCTCTTCAAGTAAGTTTTTAAAAAAGCCTAAATCAGTCATTTGTAGTAATTCCAAGGCTTATTTTATATTTCTATTTTTTCTTTATATTAATGCAAACATGAATAACCATATTTATTCATTCAAAATTAGTCGTATATCTTGCTATTTAGTTTTCTAATGCATTTTCATAATCATTAATCATAGTGGTAATTTTGTGATGCTTATCCCCTCAATTTAAACAGCTTTCTTCACAGTTAATAATGATTGAATGAAATGATTTGTCTAATGACAGCTGTTCATTTAATTACTCCATTCCATTAAGTGGCATTTATATTGAGGTCCATGCAGTTTTACGTTGACCCATGGCAGCCATTGTTATAGTTTTGTATTTTTTGTACAAAATTGTTTCTACATGCCAAACAGTTTACCAGGTGCTATAGTAGAGTAATAGAAGATTAATTGACTGACTTTGATCTATCTGAACATATAAAATAACTTTAGAATCATCTCAACCTATTTTAGTAACATTTGTATCTTTTATTTACAGTACAGACCAAAAGTTTGGACACACCTTTTAATTCAATGAGTTTCCTTTATTTTCATGACTATTGACATTGTAGATTCACACTGAAGGCATCAAAACTATGAATAACACATGTGGAAATATGCACTAAACAAAAAAGTGTAAAACAACTGAAAATACCCCTTAAATTCTAGTTTCTTCAAAGTAGCAACCTTTTGCTGTGATTACTGCTTTGCACACACTCTGCATTTTCTTGATGAGCTTCAAGAGGTCGTCACCTGAAATGGTTTTCACTTCATAGGTGTGCCCTGTCAGGTTAATAAGTGGGATTTCTTGCCTTATAAATAGTCATGAAAATAAAGAAAACCCATTTTAATTAGAAGGTGTGTTCAAACTTTTAGTCTGTACTGTGTACCTCTTGAAAAAGGCAAGAAATTGTGAAAAAAAAGTTACAAAGGAAAGTAATTCTAAGTAAATGATGCATTAAGAAAGTAATAAGAAACTCCTTGTCTTGGCCCTCTAGTTGAGGTTGTTTACCTCTGTCTTTACGTCAGAATTTCTGTCTCATTTCTCATACCTGTTTGATTAAAATGTAGAAAATCAGCGAAACGACGCAAGATGAAGCAAACAAAACTCACAACACGGTTGTTTGCTTATTTTATTATTTTATTGCACCAAATGTCCCAGGAGTTGCTTTCACTCCCATCCAATCCGTAGTTTTCTATGTTGTCCTTTTAAAAGGGGGCGAGGACATTTCCTCTGAGTACCCGGATGTGTTCTTGTTTCACGTGCACCTCCCTGATATTTCCCGCGCTTACAGTTCATTTCCGCAGTCAGCTGACAGGAAGGCTCGTTGCGTTCTTAGTAATGCGGTAAGTCTTTAAGAAAACCTTGAATTGTTTGCTGCATGATTATATTTGTTTGTTAACAAGTGTAAAAACTTGTTGCTATAGTTGTACAGCAGTGTATCATACTTAAGATGACATGTAGAGTTATTATTATCCAGGCACAGTTGAAGTGTAGCCGGTATTAACCAGTTAAAGGTCCAGGACTTTAAATGGGAAAACAAAACAAAACCGCGTGTCTTCTTTCAGAAAGTTGGAAAAAGAAAAAAAGCCTGAGGTGACTCTTTCTGTTAGAACACCGTCATCTCCGGGGTGGGAGACGACGACGACGACCAGCCCCTCTTTTCTGTTGTTACCTCAGCAGAGAAACTCCTGTGAATGGCAGGAAATTTGAAGCAGCTCAACTGAAACTTAATGCATTTATCGGAGATATAGGTTAACAGTTGTAATTTAAAGATAGGCCTGTAGCTACGTAGCGTAAGTCTTTGCGTACACACATTGAAGGAAGGTGAAAATGAGAAGAGACAATGCAATATATCGTCATTTATGTTTTACAGTTAAAACTAATGCCTTTAATCGGTTGCTGCACCAATAGGGCCCCAGGGGGCGCTGTAGCTCCCCGAGGAAAATGGAGTATTTTCTCTTTTTTTTTCAATTTGATTTAATATATTCTGATTATGTTTACATTTAACCTAAAAGCAATATAGCAAATCATTATCTCATTTCACATCTTTTGAACAAGTGGCTGAGCTAGTGAGGAAATGAATATTTTTCTTTTTTTTCATTGTCAAAATTTTAGAAAATTATAAAATAATACAGTGTATTGCGCATTTTGGTTCTTGCCAATTCCATATAGTGAAATGTACGTAAATAAAAATTTGGCGGTAGATGAATCATTTCACTTTTCATTGAAAATACACTGAACCTTTTTTAAAAATCAATTTTCAATGACAATGTTGATAAATGCATCATTTTCTTTCTCTGGTCACACTGGCCTGACCTGGAGGAGTCCAAATCTACAAACAACAAACATAAATGGATGAGATCAGATAGAAAGACTAATCTACATACAGTGTGTTGATAGAGAAAGATAACATCATACCATTAGGACTGAAGAGCCAAAGTAAACTTTGTTGAGCATATTTGACCAAGGCTGTTCCAGTGACCAGCCCAGATAGACTTACAGACTCTGTAGGAACAAAAACGGTGTGATTATTGACAAACGCATCACTGTCATGTGTTAGTGGAGATCACTAACTTTGAATGCATAGATACTTCAGAAATTCACCCACACCATCAGATTTAAATATTGAAAACCTTTACAATTAATTCATGTTCCCTCCTCAAGTTTACAACCCCTTTTAACACTTTAACTAGCAAAAATGCACACAAGCTGATGCAAAAAACAAGAATTCACTGAAAAAAGGCTAACAATAGGAAAAACAAATCATGTCAAATGTAGTAGAAAATCCAAATATGGCTAATTTATTTAATTTCATTTTAGAATTTGTGGTTTTATACCGTAATGCAGAGAAATTTAAAAATTTTAGTTTTCTTTGAAGTGTGGGGCTTTTCAGAATGAGAGACAATGCTAATTTGTCTTTTTTTGGAATAAGCAATCATTTAAACCACAGGTGTCAAACTCCAGTCCTCGAGGGCTGCTGTCCTGCAACTTTTAGATGTGCCTCTGCTGCACCACACCTGAATAGAATAATTAGGTCATTAAGGCTCTGGAGAACTGATCTACACAAGGAGGAGGTAATTAAGCCATTTCATTCCAGTGTTTTGTACCTGTGGCACATCTAAAAACTGCAGGACAGCGGCCCTCGAGGACTGGAGTTTGACACCCCTGTAAACAATGAAACCAACATTTTAAAGGATAAAAACGTGAAAATAATTAAATTTTATTGTTTTAGAAGGGTTGAAAGTTGTTTAAGTGATTTAAATAAAAAAGTAAAAACATGTAATGATTGATGAAGATTTTGTTTGTACCTTTTTAACTTCAAATGTGTTTAAAAGATGTAAAAATACATCAGTTGGATCACTTTGAAGGAAAAGCTCCTAAAACAAATTCATGCCACAAGCATCACTGAATAAATAAATGATGTAGAAAATATAAGAGTGCCTGAAGAGTGCGTAGTGCTCACCAAGGAGGTACCCAGCTATTTTTCTAAGCTTCAAACTTTATATACAAGCAGGGTGTGACTCTGTGGTCTCCTAAACTTTTTGTGACAATCGTAAAAATATTTAATCATTCTGTTAATTTGTTTGTAGTCTTGCCAATGTGTGTTTATTGGAGATTTTCAATTCCCCACCACTGCACTATTTTTCCCTTTTATGTGTCATAGTCCTTAGAAAACAAAGTCTGGATTGACAGACCATACTTCAAAGAAAATCAGAAATCAGCATTGGCCAGGTAAAACCCAGTCCATGTATCACAAATATTTATAGATGTGATTTTGTTCTCTGTTTCTGAGAGTTCTTGATCTTATTTTTCATCAGTTAGTCGCGGCCTCCTTCTTTGACCGCTGTCAGTGAAGAGTTCACCATGGCAACCGCTCCTGGACCTAACGTAGAAAAGCCGGGGCCCGGCCCCAGTGACCGTCTGATCACTCTATTCAGGTTAGCGCTGCAACAGAACAGTTCCTCGCTCCTGTGGCAATGACTTATAGTTTCCCTAGCAAATCAGTATTTATAAGCTACAATGTTTGCATTCTTTGCTTATTAAAACAATAGTTTTTGAACAAATAAGATAAAGTTTTTTTGTGAAAGCCACTGAATCTATGAAAATGTTTACTTACAGACTGTTTTTATTCACATTTAGAAATAATTTCTGACACATATTTTTTTCCTCTTGTGAAAAATACATTGACGTCAGGACCTGCTCCAGAGATCCCACACAGGGAATAAAAATTAGACTGAAAGACATGCTGCAAGAGTTTCTGCAGCACTGCAAGGATGATCAACATGACAACGCTAAAAGAGGTAACCCTAAAAGAGTCCCATTTACTCCATTACTTGTTTACAGAACATTTTAATAACAAAATGCTTCCATTTAAACTGTCTGGTGTTTTCAGAGCTGGAGGAAAAGTGCTTCTCAAATGCCACAGAACACTACTACATCATCTTAGAAAATCTCACTGGCATTCAGGTTAGATTAAAGTCTGGTGTCGGTGTCATCGCTGTGAGTATGCTGCCCTCGTGTGGCCACACTAAGAACTGCATTTGCATGTAGTTTCCTTATGGACAGTCGCAGTGCTGGAATTGCAGATCCCTTTGCTAGATAGTGTGTAACAGTGGTCACCAACCCTGGTCCTCTGGCCCCACTGTGCTGCATATTTTAGATGTTAATTACCCATTCATTTAAACCAGGTGAGCAGCAGCAGGGAAACACATAAAACACGCAGGACCTTCAGTGTGTACTACTAATTTTGAATCCAAATTTTGATTTTGTTTGTTCTCCTCTCACATCTTTGGTTTGATGTGACGTAATAGTTCTTTTGTTGTGATATCACACATCCAGTGCTTCTTGGAGGATGACCTTTGGCACCGCTGCCTGGTGGCCTGTTGCTTGCAGATCGTCCTGAAATTAACCTTTCGAGTCAGTGACGTCACTTTGCTCCTCAAAGTTTTCAAACTGGATTCCTACCTTTTCTTAAAGGTTTGATACACAAAACTCTCAAGACGTGCTATAAAATCTGAGTTACCTGCTTTAGATTTTTTTGTCTTGTGGTTTCACAGGTACATAACCAGTTCCTATTAAGATTCTGGAAGGGAAAATTTATGGAATTGATCAGACACTTTAAGCCAATTGGAACAAGTGTTTTAGAGAGCTCTGTTTGGGCCAGCCACTGTCGTCTGTGGGAGAAAATCAAAGACAATGAAGGATTTCCACCTTTCAAACACCAGGTCTACCATTGCAAAAACAAAACATTCACCTGTAAAATACTGACATGTGTTTAGTTTTTATCGAAAAGACTTCAGTATTGCTTTATCCCAACTGGTTTCTAATGCCACACACAGCTGACTTCCCCAACAAATGTCGAAGGTCAGCCGGAATCTAACCCACAAGAAGGTACAAAGAGTGATAAAGCTTCCTTTTGCTTAAGTTTATTGAAAAAGACTTAAAATACAATAAGTTGTGTGCTTACTAGCAGAAGCAGCATCTTCCACGACCTCAGACCACCAGCATTGCTCCTCAGCTGTAAGCAGACCCAAGGGGCAACCTTTCCTTCACCAGTTTGCTAGGATGGTGAGTTCTTACTCCCAGAACTTTCCACTGGAAACTTTAAAAAATATTTTAAAGTTTCCACTGTTAAAATATTTGTTTTCTGCAGCTGTGCTTTGTCCTGTGATCAGGTTTACAGTGAGATGGGAGAGCGTCTGAGGGAAATGTGTTTGAAACTACACGTCTCTGATGAGTTGATGTCAAAGATGTGGACCTGTTTGGAGAATTCCCTGGCCCAGCACACTTCCCTCATGAAAGACGGTCACCTGGACCACCTGCTCATTAGCGCCATCTACGTCATATCAAAGGTGGGCTTTGATTTGTTAAGCCCTCCCATATCGGTTTTCATGTTTTTATACTTTTATATGTTGTTTTTTACTGCAGACTTTTTCTTCTGGTTTTGTTCTCTCAGCTCAGTTTCATCTGGTTGTTTTTGAAGACAAAATGTATGTTAGGCAACAATATGTCTAGATGTCAAAAACTAAAAATTGAGAATCACTGTTTTATGCAAAAATAGACACCAGAAAAAGAACATGACTCTAAAAATCCTGCCAGACAAGGCAACAAAGTTTTGGAGAAGGATTTTAAATGGTCTTTCTTACGTTGTCCGTTATGCAGAAGGTTGTTTAGCTGAAACAAACAAAAAAGTTACTTTTATTCTCTCTGATACAAGGACTCGGTTAAAATCATTGGGTTAAAAATGAAAGAAAGTTTGCTAATGGTAATAAATTTAAAAGATCTGAACCACTGTGAAGCAAAATCCAGAGAGTATGTGTTTACAATTGTAATACCGAATTCAGAAAGTATGAGAATACAAAAAATCATCCTGATGTGAAAATATGTTGTTTATGAAATCACCAATTCAGTTTCTAGCTTTTCTTGTTGTTTGCTTTTGCAGGCTACCAAGTACAAGCTAACGTTTGAGGAGATAGTAGCCGCTCTATCTCCTCAGACATTTCTCTATCGATCTATGACAGAGCCATATACCAATGAAAGTGTAAGTGCTGTTTTTCTGACTTATCCAAGTGTTGGGAGTTTTTCACCATCTTTACTGTCATTGGCTCAGTATCCTTAATCATTATTTGATTTGAACATGTATTGATTGGTATGAGATCATGTTCTTGATTAAGAATAAGATGACTTCCATTATTTTATTATATTTTCATAAGGAGACTATATTTAGAGCATGGTGTAATTGAAACAGGGAAATTATGTAAGCAAAAAAAAGGTGTGGAGGAGGGGAAGTTCAAAGACCGTCAGTGGAAATGACTCAATTTTGAGCTTCATTGCAAAGGTTGTGAATACTCACATAAATGTGTTTATATGAGTATAAATGTGAGTACTATTTGCAAATACTATATGCAAATACTATTTGCATATAGACTTTTGGGAAAGAGTTTCATTTAATAATTTAATTTAATACAATTTGGAATAAGGCTATAACTAGAAATGTGAAAAAATGAAGCGATGTGAATACTTTTGGGGGCATGGCAGCTTCATTATTAATGTTCTTTATGTATATCTAATGTCATTTTTGCCATGTTTTGAAGCCTCAGATGTTGCTAAATGTCAACTGAACGTTTTCACCCTCAGGTTTCCAAAGAGATGCTGAACTCAGAGTCACCTTTGGAAAATCTTCCCAAAGAGATGATGGGTATGATTTCTGTCTGTTCGGGTGTTCACCAGAGATTAAATATTATTTTTTATAGAAGTATTAACTTGTGAATTCACCCAATAATATTTTGTTTCTGTTTTACCCGTTAGCAAGGCTGCTATAAAGTTGTTGCATAATAACAAAAACAATATTGTAGCAGTTTAAATGACAACATAACCATCATAGTAGTGTAACTTCAGATTTTAGTTTTCCTCTTTGCACACATATCTGACACTAACACAACAATAATTTACTGTTACCACATTTATGGGTTTATCTATTCTTCAAGTATTCATTCCCATTTTTTCCATTTCAAACAAAAATGGAAAATTTATGTTGTTGGAATTTTATGTCATAAAAATGGGTGTGTAGCTTTGAATTTCTTCATTTATGTATCCTCAGTAAATACAATCCAGAGCAAGCGACCCTAAGGAGCTACTAATTTAATCTCTTGCTGTAACTAAAGTCTTGTGGAAGCCTCAGATGTTTGTTTGAGACTTGATTTCTTTTATTACGCTGTTGCTGACAGATCTTGGAACCCATAGAGCTGCTTTTCCGACACCAGAAGAAAACTCAGTGGAGGATAAGAGAGGCAGCCTCATCAATTTCTACCACCTCTACAGCATAAAACTGCAGCCGTTTGTGGAGAAGTTTGCCCAAACTTATGGGGTATGTTAGTTGTTTTCAAAAGTCATCTTGATCAACCTTAACAAACCAAATCAAAACAATAATGCAAACAAATATTATATTAACCACTAATATTTATTTTCTTCTGCAGGGAGAGACTCCTCCCATATCTCCATTGCCGCCACCTCCGTCGAGAAAAAGTTATCACCCAACAAAGGGTGTTAACTTCACCGTCTCACCGTTAAACAGACAAGATGTCCCTCAACATACTCCCAAATACACCTATGAAATTGGCAAAAGCTCTAGAGAGGTCACTTTTATTGAACTTTATTACACTAGACATACATTTTCATCTTTTTATCTGCTTTATATTGGGTAAAATTTCAAAATTGTAATAAAATTCCTATTTCTTTACACAGGACCTGTGTAAGATCAACAATGGAACCAGAAAACGTGCGCTGTCGTTTAAAACAGAGGAAGAAGATGGGCCTTCATCCAAGCAAAGTTGCTTGAAAAATCCATCAGCTCTGCAGAGTCGACTCATAAATCTGCAAAAAGATCGGTCAGCGGCACAGAACCAGAACAACCAGAACCACCCTGACGATACATGCTGTAAAACGCAATAAGTGAAGTTTACTTAAAATATTTATGCAAATTCCTTGCCTCAAAAATATTAAGTTTCCAAAACTTAAAAATGTTAGTATGTGCAAGTTGTACATCTTAAGTTTACACAACTAAACTAATTTGATCATTTTGAGTGAGTTGTATATTGACATGGATGTACACATAACTCACTGTAACCCTATTAGTTATTTTTGCACAATTTCTTTTACTAAAAATATGTCCAAAATTAACTATTTGATTAACATTAACTTGTGCAATTTTATTGAGCGTAACTTAAGTTAACTGTAAATTGATGTTGTGATTATTTAAAATCTTCATTTTTTTAATGTAGAAACTCCTCATTTAAAAGAAAACTACCTAATTGAAGCAGTTCCTGTGTAACTGGATCCTTTCTGCTTTGTGCTGGTTTTATTAAACGATCAGGCTGTGACACGGTTTGTCTTTAAAAAAGGATGAACAGAAAACAACCGTGTTATAGGCGGCCCGCTCCAACTCCTACATAAAACAAAAGTACATTACAGAAATTAACTTGATAAATCTATAAATAAACTGGATGTATTAAGATGAAAAATAAACAGCACACACTTCTTCCGCAGAACAACGTAACACATGGGGAGGATTTAAGGGGCACAAACAATTTAAAGACAATACCACAGAAGAAGAAATTAAAAGGAGGGGCTTCCGCTCTTAAAGTAACACGGTTAAAACAATGACAACGTTTTTTTAGAGGTGTGTCAGTCAGGTAAGAAACAATACAAATAACCAAAAAAAAGGCATTTTGTGTAGTTATAACAAAAGAGAAATACAACCAGGTTACACCTACTTTAACTCTATTATAGTGAACTTACATTTGAAACCAAAAAAAAGATGAGACCAACAAACAGCGTCCTGGTAGAATATTTCCCTTTGAAGCCGTACATATTTTTGTAAACCTTTTTCAGAAAAAATATGCTTTCTAACCCAAACGCATGATAAAGTATTTCACTAAGCAGTATGTTGCAATTGTAACAATTGATAAAGGAATTTGGACTTTTGTACTTAGAATTTGTAGAAGTTAGCCAGTGTCAGATATTTTCTTTTGAAAGCTTTTACAACTTCCATGAAATTTTTGGTATTAGTAACTTTTAAGTGTTTAATTTATTTTATATTATGCATCAAGTGAACACTTTTTCTTCAAAGCTGATGTGTTCACACTGGGGGGGTGGATATGGGTAAAGATTGGTGGTTTGACAACGGGGTTAGAGCTTTAGTGGGATGTTTCCAGTCTGCAGTATTCCAAGAAGGAACAGTTCTTACTGGCCTGATACTTATCTACTATAAAAAAAAGCAACATGGAGTACTTGAGCAGTAAAACAGGATCATGGAGCAATCAAAGACAATATCGTAGTCTGAAGAGTCACATTTTTGTTTACATCACATGGATGGCTTTGATCTTTTTTTTTTTTCGTCTTGCCGTCCATGATCAGGAGACTTAACTCTGACCTGCTGTTTTCTTCTAGCAGGATGATACATCCTACAACAAAACAAAAATTATTAAAGAACTCCCCAGATCTCCCATCTAATTCATGCACGAGGAATGTTGCCCATTTATCTCTATTGTAGCAATAACAATCTGAAGCGTTAGCTATACAACATCCTATTTTTAACTTTCATACTTGTGTCTTTGTACTGTGCTGAATGTAAAATTTTTATTACTATTTGCTTTGTGTTCACTCCATTGTTTATTCACACGTAATAAAAGTGAAAACACAATGTTTATTATTTACATTTACCATGATGAGCAGCTGCAAAAAAGAGAGCTTTGTTTTTCTATGTCCAGAAATTCCAGTATTTATTTAAATGATTATATAGTGAGCCATATGAAAGCATTAAAATCAGATGGTTTATGGACTGAATTTATATGGCACCTCTCAAGTCATTCTAACCAGTCAAAGAACTGTATGCATTACAGTCCAAATATAACTAAGCTCAAGGAACACAAGCCAAGAAGGCCTTTCAGAATAGTCAACAAGTAGTGGTCAACTTGTTGATTTCCCATTTCAGCTGTTTGGTTGTTTTTTTTTGTTTGGAGAAAAAGCTCCTTATAAGTTTATCTGCTGAACTTCTGCTGATTATCTTCAGTTTAATTTGATCTGGGAACTGAAGTTAGAGCAAACAGCATTTGTCACAACTCTGTGCAGCAGCAGACGTGCACTTTCCATATATGTTGAAGATGTGTGTAACAAAATATGCTTTATTTTAGTAAAAATATGTGTATCAAACCAAATATTAAATTAAAGATACTTTAAATAAAATTGATTTGTGTTGTAAATCTTTTCAACATTTCAGTATTTAAATACTAAAGATTGCCACAATAGTGAGAAATTTTTTTCTGTTTCATTAATGTTCAGAAGTTTATATCTACGATGATTTAACAAATAAAACCCATTTTATGATCTCAAGACACTTTAAGCTTTTTAAAAGGCTAATTCACAACATCGGAGGCACATTTGGGGAGGAATTTTAAGGCAACACCTCAAACACATAATGGAAAAATTTTAAGAATTATGTTCCAGCAAACTATTCTAAGAATTTGTGGAAGGATACTCAAAAAACTTGACCCATCTTATTCAGTTTTACAGGCAGAAAGTCAGTAACCAAGGCTGTGAATGCAAGGTTTTATCAGTAGTCATTGTTTGGCAAGCTTTATTGTTAATTCTTAACCAATATTGCTAAGGAGGTGATTTTAAAACGGCTGTATAATCCTGCAGACAAAGGCTTGTAAAATAAAGCTAAGACACGGTTAATTGCCAAACACAACAACTCTCCAGGATGCTTTGGAGAGTGAAACCACCTGAGCCTACAACACCGAGATTTTAAGGTGATGGCCTTTATTTTGAAGCTTCAGTGATCTCATCAGCTGTGTGCTCGCTCTGTATCAGTCAAAGGGGTTGAAATACAAGCAAAGACACAGCGGTGGTGGATCTCTGAAATGCTAAAGGAGAAACCGAACACAAACATCTGGAGAAAAAGCAGAAGAAAAGACAGAGCTTTAACTAGATATCCCCGTCTTAATCATCTTTCCAAGTGAAACTTATTTTGAATTTCTCTCAGATTCTCAGATTTTATGGGACAATATACTTACTAGCACGATATATGTCTTTTTATTCTCCTTTTAGACGGATATAGTGCTACATAAAGCAAACGATTTATGGCCATTGCGTAGGGGTCATTTTGATAGGGTCACCTCTGAAACTAGAAAGCCACATCTCTGAGGTTGTTTGACTTGACAAATGGGTTACATGGGGACTGAGATGGAGTCTGTGGTGTCGGGGATGGTGTGTGTACAGATTGGCCTGTCTGAGGGTGAAAGAAGGCCTGTCAGCAAGAGGATGCAACGCTGCACTACTGCCCATCAACCTCTGTGTCATCAGGATCACCTCTGCAAGGTGGTGCATTAACATTAACAAAAATATTAGCATTTAACTGCCCCCCACTAGTGAATTAGCATTAGCCTTTTCCCTATAATAACTATTTTACATATTTTTTTATTGAATGGAGGAAGTCAATGTAAGACAACATCCTAGTAATACCCCACATGCCACTGACAACATTTAGGCTTGCATAAGCATTTTGGCTAATTTTAGCTAATACGCTAATTCTAGCAAACTGAATGGAATAAGTAATGTTAGTCAACATAGTATTGAGTACAGGTTAGCTAAGCTTAGCATTGTTGCTAATTTTTAGCATTAGAACATCTGTTTTGGGTCCAACCGGCTGGCACACTTTGGCGGGCCTGTCTAAATTTCACAAATTTTCTAGTATTACTTGTTATTAATTTGGTGTTAAGAGATGTTGTACTATAAATTTCTAGTGTCTAACCAGATAAGTATTTCAAAGGAGCTTTAATATTGCTTGTTATTAATCTGGTGTCAAGAGATGAGTGTTTTTTTCTGATAACGAACTGTCATGAAGTATAAATCAGATCTTTACTTTTAAAATATATTTACCACCAGTGACAAAAAGAAAAAAATATTTTTCTGCCAAATTCACCATATGCACAATTCATGTTAAGTAATGTAAGATAAGTAGTATTTCAAAAGAGCAGAAGAAATTGTAAGTTTTTTTTAACAATAACAATATTTCTTGTTATTCTGTTGCTAAGAGATGAGCACATTTTCTGGTAACGAAGTGCCACGATGTAAACATCTGATTTTTACTTTTGCAAAAATAAAATCAGAAAGCAGTGCATTAACAGTAGCACAGTCATTAGCAATAGCAGTGCACTGTCCCTCAGTAGCAGTCTAGTGGTAGCCTTTTCCCTAAAATAAGCTCTTTAGCAATTTTTAAAAAAATTATTAGCCATGTTTAGCACACTGTATGGAGGAAGTCAATCTAAAACAACATACCAGTGATACCCCACATGCTACTGATAGCACTTAGGCTAACATTAGCATTTTGGCTAATTTTAGCTTATGCACTAATTTTAACATACTGAATGGAGTAAGTCCATGTTACTCAACATGCTTGTGTCTCTCCACATGCTATTGAGTACATTGTAGCTTACTCTAGAATTGATGCTAATTTTTAGCATCAGAACTCTAGGTTCCAATCGACAGGAACACTTTCGCAGCCCCCCTTAAATTTCTCCAGAAATTTTCTAGTTAGATTCATGTTCTTCTTGTTTGGGTTGCCAGGTTAGGTGTATGTCAGTTCCTGGTAAGTTGTGCCAGACTCTTCAGGTCATTAATAAGCCAATGTTCAGATTTCTTCCTGATCCTTTCTGCTGTGTTCCTTGATTCTCCAGAGGCTGTTTGTTCACCAGAGTTCAAACCTATGCAGCCTACAAAGTACTCAGGTGGAGAACAAATATTGTATTGTTTTTGAAAATGATTTGTTGCATACCAAACATTTAAGATTTTTTGTTTGTAAAGAAAAAATATTTCTTTCTATTCCTTTTATTTTCCAGTGATGTACTGCGTTTTGTTGGTCTATGACATGTAAACCAATTAAGATCAATTGAAGTTTGTGAATGTAACATAAATGAATTGCAGAAGCGTGTTTTGCAAGGCCTAGTTTATCCTGCCTGGCTGTTTTTCAGCCTTAGATATTTTCACGCCCCCTTTCATGCTCTGCATCTTCTGTCTCTGTTTTCACAGCAATTCATGAGTTCATTCTTTCCTCCCCCACAATTCTCCTTATGCACACCTCTGGTCAGGACCGATAGACACAAAACATTCTTTCAAACATTTCCAAATGTGCTGCAGGCTAAAGCAGTAACCCTTTAAGATAGTCAGCTTATGTTTCAGCTCTGGGAATCCTTGCAGCTCTCAACTATACAGCTCGCTTTGCATATCAGACTTTTGGTGTCTGTTGCTTGGACAGTCAGAAACCGTGGAAACCTTACACAGCAAATGAAAGTCTGCCAAGATGTGGGTTAAATCGATTCTCTGACACTTTGCTGTTCTTGCCACCAGAGGGCAGGAAGCCCCTCTTGGATGGTTTCTAAAGTCGCCACCAGGGAGCAGAAGCGATCTTCCCACAGAGCACTGAGAAATCTGAGACTGGCTCCATTTGCTGAAGACATTTAATCTGAAATATAGGTTGTAAGTTTATTACCAGCGAGTGAATGGAGCTGGAATGGAATAGCCATTTTACAAAGCCATATCAAAAAAACCCATCTCTGAGGCAGCGGGAAATTACATGAAAATATTACCATTATACAAATGGAAACTGTGATTGAATAATGTGCTGGAGAAGATAAATGAAAAGCACTTTGTTGGAAAACGTGCTGCTAAATAGGTTTTTAATTTCAGTGGTGGGATAAAAGAAGCAGAGTTTTTACCCCATTTCACTGCCAATTGATTAGTGGTTCCACACCTGCAGGTAGAGAGGGGCCTTATCGTCTCATTATCAGTTAATTAATATGCATGCACACATGCCAATTATCTTTCCTCTGCCATTTAGCAGAAATAAGACATTGATGTTTTAATGGTGCTGGAATGGATAAGTCTTCTGTTGCTTTGAAGACAAGGCAGACGCATTGACTGACATAGCTGAGAAATGTTGAGAGACAATTGAATTAAAAGCCACCTGATATAACCTTGATAATTATATTAATACTTCTCAGCAGCTGAGGTACTTTATGCTGTTTTGCAAGTGCTTTAAAGCTCTGATCCACCAGAGTTCTTCATTAACACTCTTGTGAAAGATATAAAAAGGGCAAAGCAATTGGGGGAGTGAATGTGCCTGTATATGAATATATATCCCTTAATGAGAAGCCATTACAGAAACATTTTATTTGAAGGACAAGCAGAATCACATTTTTCCACTGTTCCATGACTATTAAAGGAGCCAAGGCCACAGCAAGTGAAGCAAACCCAAGATGAAAGTTACATTAATCATTATTCAGTTCGCCGTGCTGTGTCCACTGAATTTATGTCCATGAGTCAAAGGACAGTGTTATGTGCCAGTGAAATAGGCAATATTATGGAAGGAAGCTCTATTGACATTTTTCATTTCTGCATAAATGTGGTTGGTTGCACGCTGAGCCCAAGGCTGTTTGGTACAATACACACACACCCACACACCCCCACTCACCCCACACACACACAACACGCACACACACATGCTACATATAAATACACAGCTGTGCAAAAGTATTGAGTCATCCTTATTTACTCATGGTTTGATTCCAAAGAACTAGATTTTGACCAGTCAGGCTTTTTGAAGTATGATTGAAGTAGGAGCTTCTTTTTCTATAGACTATAACACATACAAGAGAAAACAATGCCGAATTTATTTATAAAGTTATCTGTTGGTGTTTCACTCAACAGATAATTGAGGACTTGTAACATTATCTCTGTTTACCCCTTAAACCATATGTTCCGAAACTTTGTTTTTCTCTTATTAAACTCTACAAATGTGTACCAAATAATAAATGCAAAACATTTAGTTCAGATTTTCTGTGAAGGTATTGTTAGTAACAGTTTTGGGTCTTGTCATAAAAAAATCATATCAACATAAGCTTTTTGAAGAAGTAAATGAATCCTAAATGTGTGCGAGGTTAACAACTAGTTAGAGTTAGATCATCTGTTTTAGCTGAAGTTAACAGTTTAAAGCAACTCAGTCTAACCAAGCTCATGTGGGAACAAAGCTGTGTTAGTGGGTTTTAATAGTCTACAATTTCACAAAGACTGTTGTGACATTTAGCGCTTTTTTTCCTCAGCTGAACAAGATTTATGTTTCCATGTGAAGTTACACTGATAAATATGAGCCTATAAACTTTTTCAATCCATCAAATTCACTTCAAATTAAACTTTCAGTTCTCTCTAACCCCATCAAGAACTTTTGGATTTGGATATCAGACGTTGAACACTATCCAGGTTGGTTTGTTCATGTGCTTTCCAGAATCTCATAGTTATTTGAAAAGTATCCTAGTAGACAAATGATTAGTTGATGAAGTGTCATTGTAGTTTGTTAGTCTTTTACCACCTCAAATATAAATTTAGTTTTCTAACAAGCTCATAGTAATATGACATTTTGCGTCTTGTAAATACATTTGCATGAATTCCATGACCTTACTCACATTACCTAGTTAGCATAAGGCTATTTCATGTCTCCAATATTACAGTCACAATAAAAATATATCAGAAAGAATCAACAAACAGAGCAACACACTGCATAAATACAAGATCCAAATATAAAAAATAAAACATTTAAACAATAGCGCTATAATGAAACAATACAGTAAAAATGTATGTTATTTAGATTAATTGCCATTGCCTACATAAAAAGCTACAATCAGTTATGGAAATATTCTTCAGAAAACAAACAAACCAGAAATGCCCCCACAATCTAGAATCTAGATCATGATAATTTTTTTATTTATTTGAAACTGTCATGTTCTGTGTTTTTCTGTGCATTTATTTCGAGTTTCTGTGTCTCTGAGTCTCTGTGTTGTCCTGTCTCCCCTTGATTGTTTCTCAGGTGTTTCTCGTTTCCTTGATTACCCTCTGCGTATTTAACCCCACCTGTGTCCTTTGTTCCTCGTCGGGTCCTTGTCTGACGTTCCTCAGTCAGTCGTCTCAGTCCATTCGTGTGCCATGTTGCTACCTGCGTAGAGCCCTGGATTCTGCTTAGCAGTGCTGCCTTGGTTTTTGGACTATTTGGATTATTTTGTGTCTAATTTGTGTTCATTAAAACCACCATTTCACTCCGTACCTGGGTCTATGGCGTCTGCCTCACCACCACACCCCGCACTTCATGACAGCAACCTGTGTTATATTGATACAAAGTCAAAGGAATACTGTATCATCTTCATACATTTGAATATTGCAGTTAGAAAATAAGATGGCCAATCATTATTATGAAGTGCTAACATGAGGACCCAAGGGCGGCTCCTTGTGGAACCCCTCTAGAGAGCTTTGTGGCAGATGGTTCAAGGTTTTGTATGAAAATAATGTATGGTTAATCATACAATTACAATATTTATAAGATTCAATTTTGCTCTTCAACTTAATAGTGCAGTTACCTTGGTTTAAAATTACACTCCACACATCAAGCAGAAGCATGGTGAATAACAAGCACTTTATGGATTGTTCTGAAAATGCTGCCATTGTTCAAAAACCTATTTTAAGTTTATATGTGGACAGAACATTCCGTATATGTAGGGAAAAAGCAGAAAAGCGTAATTTAAAAATACGTAAGTCTGAGTAACATTAAAATCAAGGATCCCCATTTCTTCTTTATGTGAAGTGTCAAAGAGGACATGACAGTACCAAACAAGATGCAAAATAAAACATGAAAATAGCAACACAAAAAAAAAGAAAGGAAAGAAAAGACAAAAATTTCTTTGGGGCTTAAACATCTCACTCAGCGTTGGAATTGGAACATTATTTGGTACATATAATGGGACTGTCACAAATAGCAGCCCTGTTTTCTAACAGTCTGTCTTTAAAAGCACATTTTTCATAGAGAATCTTGTGAATATTTGATCAGAGGGATGACAGTTCTGGTCTTTAATCTAACACTGGCCTTGAAGAATGTCACAGATCCCAGAAAACTGACCGGCTCCCTCCTCTCCATCCACACAACAGAGCCTGCAGAGAAAGTCTTTTTTACACTGTGGTGCATCAATTTCTTTGGATGTTATGATGGGTAACAGTCACTTTGTGCTGCAGTTTAGGCAGGAGGTCATGATTCAACTAAAATAAACTTCCATCTTATCTCAAATTGACGTTGAACCATTTAGTGCTCCATTTTGTAAACAAATAAAAAGAAACAGCTGTAGCTCCATCAATCACATAACTGCTTCAAATTTGTTTTGAGTCTGAAGACTGATTTTTTTTAGGCTGGTCACCATAAATACATCATTTATCATGTATATTTGGCAGCAGACAGAAAAAAAGAGTTGTCTCAATATATAAGTAAATCTGTTCTGTTATGTTGGTATTAAAGTTCAAGAAATACAAACTTTCCCAGCTAAACCATTTCTTTTGAATCTCAACTTAAATGAAGATGACATTGAGAGCTTTGCAGTCCAGAGTTTTCCAGTTCAATCTCTCCATCTGTATGTGTGTAAGCTGGCTGTGTCTGGAAGCCTGCCTTTGTAAAATACCTAAAATGGAAAAAAACAATTTAGTCTCCTCCTTTATGTTGTGTTTTTATGGTAAGCATTTCAGTATTAAGTTCAGTTAAGTTTTCACCATGATGTCTTAGTTTAGCTGCATGGTATGTTGAACATATTAACATACTATTAACTAAATAATAGTATTTTAATTCATCAGACATTCAGTCGTAAGATCTACTTGTTGGCTGTTGTTTTGTTAGGTTTTTTTTAGTTTGTTTGTTTGGTGCAAAGGTTCAATTGTATTTTGTTCTCGGTGTGATTTTAGCTGCCTCAGTCCTCAAAAGTCAGTAGCTTCTTGGGAAGGAGTCATCATGAGAAGCCGATCAGCCAATAACATGCAGACTTAGGGAAAATGTCTTTTTGCTAGTCAGCCAATAATAAAATTGAATGCCCTATTTTTATTTATTTATTTTGTCCCACCATCTTTTAAGCTTCAAACACCATCCAGAAATGCAAGAAATATCTAAATAAAGTTAGTTAAATAGTAAAGATATTTAAGGGCATTTAGATAAGACTTATTTTGAACACAACAGTTAATAAAAGTATCCAGAAATGTTGAAAACTTGTTTGCCTGGAGCAAAAATATGAAAGTCAGTTAAGTTGAATCCTGTAAGTTGTTGCCTATACAACTTACAGGATTCCAACATCTATATCACTCTACCTAATCCCCCATTCCTCCCAAAGACAATGAATGCATTTTATTACATGTTCATGATGCCTGGTAACACATGGTGTCTGCTTAGGCCCGCTGAACAGTCTTGCACTTCTGTTGTTTGCAAAAAAGTTACTAAAATATGTTTGTACAAACAGCCATCTTTAATATTTTAAATTAAACTGGTCATGTGAGAAACTCGAGCTTTCTTAAAATGCTCCAGCAGCCTTTATCTTATTTTCTGTCGTGTCGTTCCCTTCTCTCCCCCTCTCTGTGTTCAGTGGGTTGTGGTCAATGATAACAAACAGCTCAATAAATGCTTTTTTCATCCAAATGGACTAAATGACTAACATTGAGCATACATCTGATGCTAACAGAAGACCACATTTCAAATGAATTTTAAATGCAGTTGTTCATCTTGAATCTGTTTTCCCCTGTTTGTGAATTCCTGACAAAAAATATAAAAAAAGATGTCCAATAGTGATAAAGGTTATTGTGTGTTATTAATGGTTCATTGTTAACCTTTTCTGAGAACGTAAAGTTACTTTTTTATTAATTTTTCCCCTTTTCATAGCTTAGATTCCTCCTTTGGGAGCTGCTTAATGAAACACATATAAGGTAAGGTAATCTTCATCAACAGAGGAAATTCCCTGGAGTAGAACGGATCTCACGATCCATCTCATCCAGATGCTTTCAAAGTGCTTCACTAAAAGTCAACCACAAATGAATGTGGGGTATAAAATAGCTTACCATGTTTTTTTTTTTTTTTTTTTGGTCTAATGTCATAGCAATGAAAAGTCTGTAGGACACTACAAACAGATTATGAAGGAGTGGAAAACCCTACAAAGTCCTGAAGGCAAATAAGATTTAACTGAAGATAAAGGTCAGGGCTCCGGAGGAGAGATGGGGAGAGGCATGAGGACAGGGATGACTTGATTAACCTGGATAGGCGCACAAAGAGACATGTCCTTTTTCAAAAGGGTTAGAAAATAAATACCATTCTTTCATAACAGAAACAAAAGTGTCATCGGTAAATCTACAGAAATTTCTAAACTTTTATGTCCTTATTCCAGATCAGATTCTACAAACCACATCTTAACAAAGCCTTTCAATGAATTGTTCTTCAAATTGTTAAATGTTGTTACAATAAACCATATGAATCAATGTCTAAATGTTTTAAATTTTGGTTATTTTCTGAAGTTATAATTGCTCATTCTATAATCCAGCTACAAATAATAGGAGGCTTATGATTAATCTTTCTATGATTCTAATCTTTGAAATTACATTTTCAGTGAATAATCATACAGAGTCCTTTTTGTGAGTTAATTTTACTAAAGAGTTTCTAAACATCTTTTTCATGTCTCTCAGCATGTTTCTGGTGAACCACAAATAAAACGCAGTCTTCAATTATGGATTTACTTTTTCAAGATACATAATGCTGTCTTCATGGATCCCTTTAAGTTTGAATTTTCTCAGGTTTCTGGGTTTTTTTTCTAAGTGCAGTTTTTCTGCTAATTCTGTCATTGTAAAGTTTTTGTTTCTTTTTACTTTCAATTCCTGCTCTTTTGATGATACATTCCCTGCTTGAATATTAAATTGCTATTCTCAATAGTGTTATTGTGTGTTATATCATGGTTCTGTCGTTTTTATTTAAATTTGCTTCTAAATCACAAATGCACATTAACGGAAAGTCTTTAGGTTCTGGTGATCTGGTTGCTACTGTAGTTGCAGCCAACTGCAGTAAAGCAAAAAAAAAAACGAAAAACCTGGAATCCGTTTTCAAGGCAACATGTACAAATATGCAGTCCGGATTTGTGCATGTTCTGTTCATGTACTGTAACAGCTTTCAAAGGAACTGGGGAAAAATAAGAAATTGTACTCTAAATGTCATTCATTCAGCTTGGATGTCGAGGTGACCTTCAGCAGAATCAGCTCCGCCATTGTAAACGGGGAAGAGGGTGCCTCGTAAAATATCAAATTTGATAAGAAAAAGAAAAATGCCTGTGTGAAAGCAAATGTGTGATGGAGGCCACTTTATGAGCAGTGTGTCAGATGCGACTGTGTTATCTAGACAGATTGGACGCTATTGTGTGTGATGCAGTTTGTGTTGTTGCTTTGTTTTGGTCCTCAGATAACCTCTGCGGTTGCGAGATAAACCATGGGACACATTAAATTTGTTTCTTTAAGGTGGGTTGGATATTTTAGCTACATGTGAAAGAGAAAACACGTACTTTCAAATCTAAGTAATAATAGAGTAAAATAGAGGGTAGGTCGTTTTTTTAAAATTTGACAAATGTTGCCAGAAATCATCTTTCGCTGCTTGTTGTGGTGAGAGTAACACATTTACAGAAGCTCTCATATTACATTTAAGATATCCTTTTAGAAAGACAGCAAATGTATGGGTAGAAATCAACCTGACAAAACACCTTTCATTTTGAGGAAAACTTGTATGTTTTTTTATATCTCTGTGGGAGATGTCGACTCATGAGTGGATTGCTTTCAGAAAACTGAGACGTACGAGTTGAATCATCCCACTGTCCTTCTCCTGCTTCACCTCCATCAATCTCAGTCTTATTGCCTAGAAGGTAATTCAGAGACTCACACTGATACTGTTTTTTGCCTTGTGCGATAGTAAACACACTTCCTCACTAATTAGTTACAACGAGTTTGATTAAATGAGCACATTATTGCAGTTGAGCTGGTTATAAAGCAAAGACACGCGGCCACCAGGTCCTTCACCCTTAACATTTAATTAAACAAACAATAAATTAACATCATGACAACTTATCTAAGTTACAACTTACACATGAAAACTGGGATACACACACTGACAACCAGATGTAAATATGGGGTTTTATACTGAGCATCCATTTTAACAGCCAACTTTAAATTTATTGCTTCCTGTTTAAAAGCATTTAATCTTGTTGGCTCTCAGAATTAAAATGTTGAGATAGTTCAAAATCCAACATGGCTGCCTCACATTTAAAAAGTTACCTTGCTGGAAGATTAAGATTGTTTCATGAGGAGATGCACTGATATGTAATCAAATTTCAAAGCAATGTATTATTCACAAAGGGAAAATAAATATTGTTGTAAGTTTTTTTTCAGAATTGTTATGGTGATGACTGTGGGCAGTAAATGGGTCCAGAGCCAAAATCAGATCCAGAGCTAAAAAATAAACCCCAGAACAGAAAAAGCCCATTTTATTGTGTTTTTTTTAGTTTTTGTATGAATACTGCTACATTGAACAGACCTAAAGTTTCTCTAGAAGAACAGTCTGCTCTGTTCCTTCTTATAGACAGCTTCACTGCTTTGCCTCCAGCCCAGTGTATTGACTAGGTGACAACCATTGTACTCATCCTCCTACTCTTTACCTGTAATGTTTGACATATTTGAATTTCTTCTGAAATTAACGATCATCTTCTTAAGCATTATCCTGAAGCTGTTTGTGTATTCTTTGTTCTGCCTGGTGCTGTTTCCTCTGAGATCCCGACAAGCAGCTACCGATACAGCACACCGAGGATGGTTTGCTCATGCAGAAATTGCTTGCACATTTTTTATTTTTTAGGATATTAGAGTAACACAAAAGACATAAACGCAGCAGACATTTTACATTTTTATTTGTAGAAAGGAAAGTAACTGAATGTATGTGTTCCTGATTGCTTTTTTTTTCTTCTGAATGCTCAGTTTGTGTCATTACTGGAAACAAACCCATTAGGACAAGAGAGGCTTATTATCACAATAATTTCCCCCAACAGTTGCTGGAGCCTTTTGTGTTCACCATGACAACAGGCCTAATACCCTGAGCATCACTAAACCATCTGCTGAAGGCTTTCTGTATGCACATCAAATAACACTAATAGTCTGCTAATAGCATTATTGCCTGCTGTGTCATCATGACACAGTTCTGAATGCCTCAAGGGAAGAGAGAGAGAAAAAAGCAGTTCTGTTGTTCTAAAGTAAGAACTCTCATGGTTAAAATATCAAGATGATCTATTATTTATTTTCTCCATGGGTTTCTAGATTCGCTTGTTTAAGTTTGATCATTGTGCCATTAGCTAAAAGGGGGGGAAAAGCTGGAAAAAAAACCCTCCCTATTCGCTATTATGTTTGTTTGTCTTCAGATTGTTAATAACAGGCTCTTCTCACTCCATGATTAGGCCATGAGGAATGTGACCTCAGCTCTGGGAAAAATAATTAGGACCGGCGACTTGAGCGCACAGAGAAACCCTCTTGTTTCTCACAGCAGTAACGCTGCACAAAGACGTTGCTGTTCTCTGTGTTTGCACCACCTTCATCTAATTGCCCAGGCTTTGGTCAAGCAATCCCAACATGTGCAATCTCTAAAGAGGGTTAGAGATATACAGGAGCAATAAATTAGTAATAGATACAGAAGGCTGCAGAAATTGTGAAGTTGCTGTTTTTGGTGCCAATACTAACTGATAAAAATAATAAAACTCCAGCTAAAGAAAGAGAGAAAATACAAAAATCTTCAGGAGGAATTATTGCTTTGCGTATTACTCTGAAAGATTAACTGCTTATTAGATTCTTTTGACAAAACATCTATCTAAATATTGTCACACTTTAAGACTGGTGAGCTAGATATTAAGTTTATCACAAAAAATTTCAAATTCTAATAAAAATATATTTAAATATGCTAAAGACTAAATTCAATTATAAATGCATTTCATTGTTGTGTCGGCAGCTAAAGTAAAAGTTACATTTTAAAATATTTTAACTCATAAAATATTTCATAACTGATATGGACATTTTCAGGATAGTTTTCTATAAAACATTTGATGATATTTTGGTAATTATTTGGTGCAAGACTCAATTAAAAATTTATTCATAAAAGTAAAATTAACATTTTGGCATTTGAACAAAACTGACATTTGACACCTAATACTTGCTTTCAGCAAAGAGGAAAATACAAGCATAGAGACGGAGACAGCAGGTTGTTGAATAAAGTCACAAATTAGTAAAAAAAAAGAAAGAAAGAACATTAAAACTCATTTTGCATTTTAGAATGGCAGAATTACATATTTGAATTTTTAGTACTCAGTTTTAAAGATTATTTGCACACAAATATGTATACTGCTTACTATTTAACCATGCCATACCAACTGCCTTAGCAGTGTCTCATTAGGGGAGATTATTTAAATCAAATTTCCCTGAGGAACCAGCTATTACTAGAACATGTTCTACAAAATGATTCCTGGACAGGTGAACAGCTTTCTTAGCATGCACAAACAGGGACATGATGATAAGCATTTAAAAGCAGCTCGATTGATAATCACTAATTTGATCCTCACCATCATTTCATAATGAGATTTACAGCTCTTTCCATTTGCATCAGTGCCAAATGAATCTAAATGGTCACATGGAAGCTACACTAGGTTAGTCTTTTAATTAGCTGGAAAGCCTTTAGCCAAACAACTTTCATTTTCTATTCTTCAGTCTCTGCATGTGAACTGCTACAGGATGGTCATCAAAGCTTCCCAGTGTCTGATACACTGATGGGGGTTTCCTGTAGTGTGGGTGTGTGTGTGTGTGTGTACTTTTGAATTTAAGTAGATTTTAAATGCTTTACATTACATATAATATATTGTATATATATTTTTTTACCATAACAAGTGAAAATCACAAGTTTTAGTTTCCAATTACGTGGTGCTGCTTGATTAATGATTTCAGCATTTTCTTTTATTATTTTAACCAGCCTTTTAAGAGTTTTTTTAACCACAAAAATAAATTAATTAATAGGAAAATATAATATTATTATTATTATTATTATTATTATTATTATTATTATTATTATTATTATTATTATTATTATATAAGAATAACTACAAACATATTTAGTATCTCAATGATAAACTGCAGTGAAAAAGAGTGAAGGTTTCAGAATTTCTTCTGGGGTAACTAAACGTCTGGGTCAAGAGGTTCTATTCATTTCATTTTTGCTTTTTTGTCAGAAATACGCCAATTAGCTGTGTTGGCCTATTTTGTGTGAAGGACAGTTTGAGTACAATTGCTTCTTTAAAAAACCACCATGCTTGGTAATTTCTTCAAATGAGGTGCTAATATTTTCAACTTTTAATCTGATTAGCATGGTAAATATAATTCAAATACACTGACCCTTGTTCATGTATGCAGATCTGATGAACTGAAGACTCTGTTATATCCAGGAGTTTACCAAACAGGGAAGTTATGCAACACCAGTGACTGCAACAAGAAACCAAGGGGCCTGTTTTCCTTTATTTTTAAGTGGAAGTACCAGAATGTACATTAGTTAGCTTCCAAAACCTGGACTGTAATTGCCAAGGACAGATTTTGGGAACAAGGAGAGCGCTGATGCAGAGCATCTGGGGATTTTTGTTACTGTCTGCTAGTGTTGTCTCACAAATTTATGTATTTCTCTAAAAGAACTGACTTTCCCCTGTCTAGAAGAGATAGCAACAACATGAGTTGTTGTTGGAGGAGTAAGAGGGCACTTGTGTGCTTGAGGAACAGACAGGTATGAGGGGCCGTTTAGGACAAAATTTACGTTTTGTCTCTCACACACTACCAAAAACTCTCGCATACTCCAAAAAAGTAGCCACGCACACTCCAAAAAATTACGTTTTGTCTCTCACACACTACCAAAAACTCTCGCATACTCCAAAAAAATAGCCTCGCACACTCCAAAAAATTACGTTTTGTCCCTCACACACTACCAAAAACTCACGCATACTCCAAAAAAATAGCCTCGCACACTCCAAAAAATTACGTTTTGTCCCTCACACACTACCAAAAACTCACGCATACTCCAAAAAAATAGCCTCGCATACTCAAAAAAATTACGTTTTGTCTCTCACACACTACCAAAAACTCTCGCATACTCAAAAAAATTACATTTTGTCTCTCACACACTACCAAAAACTCACGCATACTCAAAAAAATAGCCACGCACACTCAAAAATTACTCACGCACATTCAAAAAATACTCAAATTGCGTATACACACACTACTAAAATGTCACACACATACACACAAACGTTAACTTTCTCGCTCACATACACTACTATCAGCTCGCTCACATACACTGTACTAACAGCTCGCACATTCACAAACGTTAACTTTCTCGCTCACATACACTGCTACCAGCTCGCGCACATACACACAAACTTTAACTTTCTCGCTCACATACACTGCTAACAGCTCGCACACACACAGACGTTTATCTCTCACATACACAAGACTAAAGTTGAACACACACACAGTACTAAGACTCGTTTTATGTATGTGTGAGAGCGAGACTTTTTATGAATGTGTGAGAGCGACACTCTTTATGAATGTGTGAGAGCGAGACTCTTTTTGAATGTGTGAGAGCGACACTCTTTTTGAATGTGTGAGAGTTGTCACGGAAGAGGCGGGGCATAATTTTTGGATCAAACTGCGCATGCGTAGATCCTAAACTATAAGTTTCGATTGTTGACTCACTGTATGTTCTATTACTTAGTATATTTGTGCTTTTAAATATATATAGAACGTTTAACTTTCTTGTAGATTAAATGTGCTATAGAAATAAATAAATCTGATTGATTGATTAAAAATAGCAAAATTGCTGTAGTACAATCTGTCCACTGGGTGCCAGATTGTAGCACTGCGGGCAGTCGTTGAATCGTTTAATGCGCCTGTCAAAGTGCTGGTTGCCTCCGGAGAAGATAGAATGGTGTTTAAAATGGCAGCTGCCTGACCAATTCTCTCTCGTTTCGAATTAGAGTTAGCCATGTTCGGTATAGCAAAGTCTTTCTTCTTCGGCACTAGTTGGCGCCGGTTAATAATTCCTGTAATACTGGCACCCAGTGGACAGATTGTACTACAGCAATTTTGCTATTTTTAATCAATCAATCAGATTTATTTATTTCTATAGCACATTTAATCTACAAGAAAGTTAAACGTTCTATATATATTTAAAAGCACAAATATACTAAGTAATAGAACATACAGTGAGTCAACAATCGAAACTTATAGTTTAGGATCTACGCATGCGCAGTTTGATCCAAAAATTATGCCCCGCCTCTTCCGTGACAACTCTCACACATTCAAAAAGAGTGTCGCTCTCACACATTCATAAAAAGTCTCGCTCTCACACATTCATAAAGAGTGTCGCTCTCACACATACATAAAACGAGTCTTAGTACTGTGTGTGTGTTCAACTTTAGTCTTGTGTATGTGAGAGATAAACGTCTGTGTGTGCGCGAGCTGTTAGCAGTGTATGTGAGCGAGAAAGTTAAAGTTTGTGTGTATGTGCGCGAGCTGGTAGCAGTGTATGTGAGCGAGAAAGTTAAAGTTTGTGTGTATGTGCGCGAGCTGGTAGTAGTGTATGTGAGCGAGAAAGTTAACGTTTGTGTGTGTGTGTGTGACATTTTAGTAGTGTGTGTATACGCAATTTGAGTATTTTTTGAATGTGCGTGAGTAATTTTTGAGTGTGCGTGGCTATTTTTTTGAGTATGCGTGAGTTTTTGGTAGTGTGTGAGAGACAAAATGTAATTTTTTTGAGTATGCGAGAGTTTTTGGTAGTGTGTGAGAGACAAAACGTAATTTTTTTGAGTATGCGAGGCTATTTTTTTGGAGTATGCGTGAGTTTTTGGTAGTGTGTGAGGGACAAAACGTAATTTTTTTGAGTATGCGAGGCTATTTTTTTGGAGTATGCGTGAGTTTTTGGTAGTGTGTGAGGGACAAAACGTAATTTTTTGGAGTGTGCGAGGCTATTTTTTTGGAGTATGCGAGAGTTTTTGGTAGTGTGTGAGGGACAAAACGTAATTTTTTGGAGTGTGCGAGGCTACTTTTTTGGAGTATGCGAGACTTTTTGGTAGTGTGTGAGAGACAAAACGTAAATTTTGTCCTAAACGGCCCCTCATAGACAGGGCTCTGCAAACAAACAGGACAAGAACCAACCTGATGATATGTTTACAGTAAGTATAACAGTGGAGTTCCCCTAAACAGTCCTAAATGTGAGATCCAAACTGGAACAAGGTTCCATTGTCTGAGGGAATGCCACGTCACTCAGATTTTTCTTAAGGACAGTATCTGTAACCATCAGTAAAGCAATAAGTAAATCAGCTGATCATCCACATCTAAACTAGCTTGGAAGTGTTCCTGACTCTTTATTGCAGCAGGAAGAAGTTATTCAAACACTTTTAATAGTGCCTAGGAAGAACATCTGTTGAAGTGGGTTTGAAATGAACCTCCCTCTATCTCAATATGAAAGTTTACAACCTGCTGATGAAAAAAGGACAGATATTTTCAGCAAAAATTGGAGAAACACTTTGAGAACTCTAACTTGGATTCTAGAATATTGTGCGCATAATTGAATTGTTGGGCAGATCCATATGGAAAGAAACTTTCTTTCTTTGTTCCAGTTTGTGTATTGCTGTTTTGTGCTCCTGTGTATTGTCTTTAAGTGACCAATACATAGGATTTATATCACAAACTGTGTTCAGTATGTGATATAAATAAATATCAGACATGTTACAAATGCAAAAACCAAAAACTAATCAAAACATAATCCATAGAAAATGTCTTTATGTAGCTGCTTGATCATTTGAATTAGAACAGTATCTATGTGGTTAGTTAGTTAGTTAGTTAGTTAGTTAGGTAGGTAGGTTTGTTTTAATGTATTAATCCTTTTATCTGTTTGAATAGCTAAAAAATACCCAATATATTGTATAGATGCGCATGTATAATAATAAGGTTGAATGCAGTGCCTCTCAGAAATGCTTTGTCTACAGACAGCCACAGATATATGTCTGGGTGAGTGTCTGTGCATGCTGTGTATGCATGTGTATATGCAGCATCTGTTCATTTTTGGTTGAGTGGAACAGTGTGTGTTGGCGCTCAGGTGCAGCTGCTCTTGTCTCCTGTTGCTGTGATCTCTGAGCTGAGAGGCATTATTAGCAGCCTGCAGCTCCGCAGCCTTTTCCACCCTAATTACATCCCCGTCATTAAAATGCTAATTCGTACTGTTAAAGGGGCAATTAAAAGGGTAATTAAAAAAGCTTTGTTCCACCAGTCTACCTGCTTGAACGCTTTGTCCGCTGCTGGGTCTCTTTTGATCTTTACTCTTTTTATAATGCCTGAGGCCTAACCCCCTTATCCAGGTTCAACTGGGTGTTTGTTGGCTACCAGTGAAGCAGTTTTAGAGGCTAAAAGGTCACAGTGTGAAACATGGAAACATATCGACTACTGTCACTAAAATTATAAGATCATAAAAAATGGCCATTTTCCTTGAAAACTGTTAATCATCTGTGATGAGTATTATGTACAAAACTAATTACTTTCAATCTTTATATGAACATTTTCTTAACTTTTTATAGGTGGTAAATTCTGCTAGGTGTTTCAGACTGCAGTCAGAATGCAGAAAGCAATCTTCCCTTTGTCCTTTTCATTCTTATTTTATGAACACTTAATTTTCCTCTATGGTTTATAACACTGTAAACCATTTCTTATTATCATTAGCCACAAATTTACTACATGTCAAAATGCTCATAAACATAAAGACAAACAGAACCCAACAATCCTAAAATGTTATTCACTTTATGATGTTAAGGGGAGATATCAATTACATATTTACTATCATACACCAACATCTACAGCTTGAGATATTAAGAGTCTCAGAATTTTGCAAATATATCTCATTATGCTAAATTACATCCAGTTGTGTCATAATGAATGTCTGCTGAAGTAAGATGAAAGTAAAATCTGCTAGGCATGCAGATATACAATATGAGTTTCAAAAGCAACATAAGTGTCATGGAACGGTGCGGTGAGGGTTGGTGAGGCAGACGCAGCGGACCCAGGTAAGATGAATAATGAAATTTAATGGCGAAAACACAGTCCAAACAACAGGCAGCTCGCACATAGACGCATCGACAAGACATTGACAACGACAAGGACCCGACGAGGAACAAGGAACACAGGTGGAGTTAAATACACGGGCGGGTAATCACAGAAACGAGACACACCTGGGAACAATCAAGGGGAGGACAGGACAACGAAGAGACTCAAGGACACAGAAAACTCTAAATAAACACAGAAAAACACAGATCCTGACAATAAGTGCCTGTACAGCTTAGTTTTTGTCAGCATTACAGGTAATATCATGAAAGAGAAGTCAGAACTGCACCATTTTACTAAAATATATTGTGTCAGTCACTTTGTGTCCCAAAACAAAGGGTTCCACACATTTTGGCTCATGTTACTGACACACTTCATCTCAGCTATAAATAATCTGTCACTATGTCTTGAGGCATCACTTGTGGACTCCTTTCTGTCATTGGTCAATTATAAATCTGCGCTCAAGAGGTGTTTCTCAAGGCTCCTTTCTAGTGCTCCTTTTATTTATTATTGATATGCAACACCTGGATCAGATTATAGAGGATTGCAACACCTATTGAGATACGTTTGCTGATTTTATGGAATGGTTTGGGATTTCCAGAGGACACTGAGACGTTACTTCTCTGCCTGTGAGGGACACGACTGCATGCAGCATGCATAAAGACACTGAAATCAGTTCAGATAAAATCAGATTACAATGTAACTTTAAGCATTTTACATATTGTCCAACTGCCCTGGCATATTTTAATCTGATTTCAAACACGGTTGGACTTTGTATGTTTATGTGTAATAAAACATCTCTGTGTAGAAACAGCCAGTGTTAATGAAAGTCAGCACAGATGGAACCTTCTAAAAATGAGAAATGATGGATTGGCTCCAGCTTGCCAGAGCTGCCGGCCCTATTTGGTTTCAGGCCCAGTGAAGTGTCAGTGGTTTAATTTTATAGTGCGTAGTTTTCTCTGATTTCCCCCCGGAACAGAGAGCTGCTGGAGGATCGGAACATCTGCCGCCACTCAGAAATAGATACATATAAAAACCATCTTTTCCCTATCCATGCTAGTTGCAGCCGAGTTAAGGAAGAGAGCCAAGCACACATTAGAATAGCTGCCTGTTTGCTCTGTCTCTTCTTGGCTCCTGGGGACTTGCAGACAGAAACATATTAAATATCTTGCGTTGTTGCAGCTATTGTGGCATTTCGAATATGAGCCCTAGACTAGTCCTGGTTAAAGGAATCAAAGATCGAGAAGTGTACTTGATCACGCCATAACGTATCGTCACTAATGCATCCACGATAAGCTGTGCCTTTAAATCTAATTGTTGTTGTTCTTGGGTCATTAACTAAAAAAGCACTACAGCATGTCAGTGCAGATTTTTCCCAATTTCAAAGAAATACATAAATAGCATTCAAAATAATTGCACATTTATAGTAAAGTCTATTAGTTTTTGAGAACTGTAATATATTGTAGTCAGCAGTAAAATTATCTAAACTGTATTTCAAATTTTTCCTACTTAACCTATTAGAGTTTGCAGTTTGTAAAAATATATTACCGTAAAATAGAGTTTGAATGACAGTATCATTCAAGACTAGAGTAAATCTTCCTAAATGAAAACAACAAGCACAATTATAATCCAACTACAGTCCCTGACAAAATGTAATTTTATAAAACACAGTTCAAACCTAAAATGCCTCCTCTGTTTTGATTGCTCAGATAACTTTAATTGTGTATTTTCTGTTGCTGTGCTGCTTGGTTGCATCATGATTGCATATCTTGATAGCAGAGTCTGCTTCTCTATTTGTTATTTATCTGATGTGTGTTTTTCCTCAGAGCTTTTCTCTCCACAGTTGAATTGGAAGTCATTTTCACTGTCATGTCTCCTCACATTTTATAGCAAATCAGACAGCAGATCCTGCAGGTCATTATGTGGGAACGGAGCAATAGTCTGTGAAATGTAATGTATACAGACAGGAGGAATACAAACAATGACCATCACAGGGAAAACAGAATAAAAATGAAGGGTTATTATGTAAAGACTGGCTATTTTTTAGAGTAGTGAATGCTGATCTGACCTCAGGGGGCAAAACACAGGTTATAATAATTCTGTTTTATTGTGTTTTTGTATTCTCGATGATGAGTGAAATTGCAAGATATAGCCAATCTTCATTTAAAGTGTGTTTGTAATACTGGAGTACATACACTCTGACCCCTTGGGTTTGACCTTTCAACTACAAGAACAAATTTTTTCCTCACTGCTTGACCCCACAGGGCAGGGTTTAACAGACACTGTCTCCAAACTATGTGAGTGGAGGGGCAAGTCTGCATTTCTTACCTCAAGCCTTATTAACTATATATGGCATCAACTTGCTTATATCAACATGGCCACATTCATGACAATACTGGTTGAAGAATGATGTTGCATCCCACAGCAGTGTGTGACCAAGCTGCTGACCGTCATGAGCAGACTGTCTGCTACATGAATGAATTGTTAAACTGCCAAAGTATTTTGTTTCTTCAGATTTTATCATCAAATCTAATAAACAACACCGAACAAGAATAAAATGTTTGCATCAGCAGAGAGGATTTGGCAAGTTTCTCACTGTTTGAATCTGCAGGTCGATCAACAAATACATTTTCCTTAAAATGTGGTGAATTACAAATTTTCCATCCATCCATCAAAACCAAACTGAAAGATTAGGACTTCAACATGACTTGAGCCTTGCATGCCTTGAGTTTGGACTCGACTTTGAACTTTCATGCCTTTATTTTGGATTTGACTATAGACTTGGGAATTAAAACTTGAATTACTTGTGACTTGCAAAATAATGACTTGATCTCACCTCTTGTAATTACGGACAGTGATAGATGGGAGAAAAAGAGAAGCAGCATCAATTTAGAGCAGAGATTTGAGGCTTCGAATTTCAGATAATTTTAGCTGCTCCATTGCTGTAGTGCAGTGCAGTTAAATTTTTATGGGTTAAACAAGGACAGGTCTTTTGGAGAAAAGTTAAACTAATACGATCCTTGCAGCATTTGTCAGAATTATGTGGACTTTTTTGGAAACACAGTTGTTTGGAAGGAAAAGAAAGCCGGTCCCCATGCCCATTAAAGAAATAATGCTGGTTAAAACATGAGTAGAAACAAATGTGATCAAGTTGTTTCATATAATTTCTTTTACTACACTTTTGTTACTAGCAATTTATCTTGACTATCACAAATTACAAACAAATGGTGCAGATGGCTTATAAATCCTAAGTTTGGGTGCCGTTTCCATAGGTCTCTAAGCTGCTGTTCCTATACATCATTCGGTCTGACTTTTTTCTTGTCAGCAGATTAATAGTCATATAGAAGCTCTAATAATAATCTTACAATTGAACTACAGACTTTGCCATTGCTACTTTTACATCAAGTGATCACTGTGGTATGGATTATGGTGTTCAGAGTTGTAAATGTGACATAATTCTTTCAGCAGCATTCTTGAGAGCCCATGCTCATGATTTTCCTTCAATTACTGTTTGCCATAAGCCTGAACATAACTGAAAATAAAAAGTTCTAAATACAATAAAATAAACCCTCTGCGTTTGAATTTCCATCCATTAAAACAGAGGAAGTGTGCTTATATTTTCCCACAATGTAGCTACCTCTGGGAAATGTTTGCATAAATGCAACTCCAATCTCTCACCATCTAGTTGTTTTCTTTTCTAACAATATGCTTTTAGTTACCTTTATATCTCCATTTAAGCATATCCATATGTTTGTTATCCCCATCAGTTGCATCTATTTTCATTTTTGTCTTTGTTGTTTGGCTCGTTGCACAGCTGGACCTCTTGTGTGACTGATTTAGCCAAATCCTGTGCCCTTTGGAACATGGAAGAGGATGCCATACATGTTAGTGCTCCACTTTTTGTTGGCTCGCAGTTACAGACAAGTGCAATTTGGACCAAACAGGTTTATGCTCATTGAAAACATAGTTTCTATTTGAGCTTCAGAGATGCTTTTGCAAATGTCAGATTGGTCATGATGTGGACTGGGAAAGCAAAAGACAAAACAAATAAACAGCTGTTTCCAATTATGGTTTTACTAGGCACTGAAATGACTTTAATTACAGGATCAGAGATGTGTAACTGCACACAGCTTTGGGTTGCAGCTCTTCAAGAGGCAGAGGGGAGAGTGCTGGATCAGACCAGAAGAGCTCAAATAGTAATGTTTGCACATTATAGCAGCAACAGCTTTGGATGTCACACGTTGTATCCGTTGGCCGGAAATCTGCCAAGATGATAACTGTGACAAGTTTATGGACCTCTGTTAAGATTTTTTTCCCCAAAACATTCTCAACACAAGCATAAAAATCATTATATTTCATGATTAAGTATGAGCTGAAATGGAGACACATTACCACTTTCCTCCAAGATAAGACTGACTGATTCAAATCCAGCAAAAAACCAAAAAAGCTTATTTTGCTTTCTATGCTCTTAAGAATTTTTTAAAAAGCTTTTCTTTTAGAAAAGGCATTTACACTCACTTAAAAACAACATTTTACAAAACTTAATAAACAAGCAGTGAATATATTTATTATTTGTTAGTTTAGACTGGAATAAAAGACATTTTTATAAAAATAAACAACAATTAGATTTTTTAAGCTTCTCATTTTTGTTAATTTTTTTAGTTGACAATTTGACCTGATATTAAGGCAGTTTGAATAGTTCATAAACTCAATAAATAATGTATTTATTGTGCTTTATTAGTTAGTTTAACCAATACAATTGGTAAAACACTTCATTTTGCCAATGTCATTTTGCCAATGTCATTGGTAAAATGGCAGAATAACAATAAAATAAACATTTTCATATATTTATCTTCTAACAATTGAGATTATGTTTTGCTCCTTTGTAACCATTTTAACTGTAAATACTGATATTGTTTGTGCTCCAAAACCACATCACAAAATTGATGCTTCAATATTAAAAGTTTTGAAAGACATACATCCTAACAGTAATGAACTTTGATCCTATTAACACTGAATTGCACTGCTGTGTGTTTATAATACATTAATAAATAACCTGAAAAAGTGGCTGTGGTTGTTTGATTCAATGGTAAAATGTTTCAGATCTAAATTGTCAGACCAAAATTTCTTATTAACTCTTATTGATCTGAGTGAATAAAGATCACAAGTGGGGGTTCCTCAAGGCTCTAATCTGAGGCCACTTTTATTCAATACCTACATGCTCTACCAAGCTCAAATTATGATGAATTTCAATATTTCTTACCATAGCCATGCTGATAACACACAGCATTATATTTTTCTGACACCACATGACCAAATGTGTTCATAATAAATAATAAGAAGGATTTGAATTTCTTCCAGCTTCGTGTAGAAACCTGACCTTCTGAAGGCCCTCCAGGCTGCTTCCCTGTAATGGTAGCACACACTGTCCCCCTGGATCAGCTCACAGATCTGGGTGTACATTGTGGCTCAGTGTACCTCCAACGGCAGAGCTGCTGGAAGCATATGGTATATGTGACACATGGTTGCACTGACATACCTGAGTGTGGCATTCGATTTTTTTTTAAAACCACAACCCCCATCCTACTCACAGAAACATAAACACACAATCAGGTTCTCTAATCCACCAAACAGCAACCACCATCATAACCATGAATGACCTCCAATATTCTAAAACCGTATGCACACTTGTTTTTACTCTGACCACAAACCCACACGCATGCATCTAGATCTCCAGTTAAACTAATCTGTTTTTTTTCTGGGGGGACTCAGTTTCCCAGCCCCCACTCTTGAAGGAGCAGTGATACCATGGCAACAGCTGCGTTACATCGTTCCTAATATGTATTAGATTTGATGGAGTCAAAGTGGCACTTTCAGTGTAATTAAAACAAATGTGTTTATATGTTTGTTGCGTGCTGCTGATTACAATGTCAGTGAACAGGGCATGGGCTAGCATGCTATGCCACATAGCTAATGATATTATAAAGTTAGGTTGGTCTGATTGGATGGAACTTCAATTTTTCTTAAAGAAAACATCAGAGGTTATGATCCTGTATCTGACATCTATACGTTATGCTAGCATGGAGTCATTTTCTTTAGTGCTGCTGCACCTTCCAGCTGGGTATGTGTCATGACAGCCAAACCAGAAACCAGGTCTATTGTGTAACATCCACTTCTGGCTTAGTTCTCTGTATAAGCCTGGGTCTTAGTGTTGCTATTTAAATGTTTAAATCTGAACTGTTTCAAGTATTTACAAAGAGATTAATTTGTAACTTTGGAATAATCCTATACCTTAGTTCTGTTTTAAAACATAATTTAAGTTTGATCAGAAATTGATAAATAAATAGTAATATAAGGGTTTTGATGACAGTTTGGTAAATTTTATAAAATAAATATAACAGTATTTGATAACATGACACTTCTTTAAATAATGTTTTAATCAAAGTGACCTCCCTTTCCTTTTTTATTAGTTCTGATTATTATGGATACTTTTCTCCTTTAGTATTGTTAAACGTTGTTCAGAACAATAGCTAAAATTATAACATCTTTCTAAATAGTACCAGAATTGCAGTCTTTCAAATGACAGCCTTTTTATAATTATTCATCACCGTGTACCATAACAGGTAGACTGAGCTGACCAAACAGGTGCTTTTAAATCTCTGGGTAGGGTGCTGGTTTGTTAAGTCTCTACATAACTGCTCTGTGACATTTCTTCCTCCACACATGATAAATTACCACCTTTATGAGCAGAAATTTGAGCAACAGAATTTGCTACGACTACTTTTCTCTTGAATGTTCATAAGTCCTGCACTGATGCCAGGTAACGATAAGCACTCTTTCCTCTATGTTCTTAACTCCCCATGTGCTTGTTTTTTTTATCCTTTAAGTTTGTTGAGGTATTTCTAGATTTTACATATGAAAGTGTGCTTAACTAGTGTGTGCTACAAACTTGAACAGAATGGAAAAGGAAATTTGGTGAACAATCCTATCTGGACATACATTTTAAACTTCAGGCTATAATCTAGAACCCCCTTTTCTTGTTATGTTGGAAAATCAAAAGGACTTCTGATAAGTAAAAATATTAAACATAAATATCAATGGTATCTCTGCACTTTACTTTTGAAGGGCCAACTCTTTATTGTTGTTATTTAGTTTGTAGTGAATTCAGGTTATACTCAAGTTACATAAACTTAGCCTAAAAATCCAACAACAAAATCCCGAGGAAGCAGAGGCAACCTACAGTTGAGTTGAGTCCCAACGTCCTCCTAGCGTTGTAAGGTACAAAGTATGTGACTCTGGCAAGGTAACCATCTTTCTTGTCTGTCTGTCTGATTCACTTGTAAAACATAGCTATTCTTTACAGGCTTGTTACTGTCACAGGGTCACTCTTTTATTTATTAGCCTGTCCACCGTGAATGGATATGTTTCTGTCTGCGAAGCTCTGGAAGTGAGTCTGGCTCCTATGTTGCTTCTATCGGGGTTTGACAGGAATGCTAATGCTATCAGACAATCAGTCTTCTGCCTCTGGGTGGACAAGGCCTGTGTGTGTGTACATGTGTGGTTGTATCTATAAAGCAGAAATGTAATATAGAGACTCTGACAGGTTGCCTCGCACAATTTTGACTGTGTCTGCTTTAAAAACAAGGAAAGTAGCACAGGTAATATTTCCGACCAAAAGATTTGGTGCTACGCATGCATGTTCAAACTTCTCCACAAATTGAGCTGTCTGAATATTATATTTTGAGTTACACACATCTAGAGACATGTGGTGACTTGATGTATCTTGGACCACTGAGCTTCTGTGCACTGAACTCTGAGATAAATGATGAAAGGAAGTTAATCTTCAATGGCATGCCATCGCAGTTCATTTCCATAGCAGGCTTTTCCGTTGTACTAGAATCAAATCTGAGCTGGCACAGAGCAGTTGTTTCCATTTGATATGCCCCTCTGCCCAGCGCACCACAACCGCTGGCCTGCTATAAGGATATACTTTTTGATGGCCAGTAAATATCCTGCAGCGATTCAACGCTCTCCTCCTCTGACGGTGTGTGTGGAACCCATTCTGCTTCTGCAGCTGAGTTCATCTCGATTTGGACAGGGAGGCACAGAATGAAAGTTGGGGGAAGGAAGGGGGGCAGAAAAGAGAAGAGATTTTAGTGCACTCTCTGTTCTCCGCGATAATGAATGCTTTGTCAGGGAGAATCCATCAACGGTCACTGCGAGGGGAGGAAATGTCAGGGAAAGTTATGGTTTGTTGGCTTTTAACCCACGTGGCCCAGCCCTGCAAAGTAATTGAAGTACAGAAAATGTCATGTTGTTGCACTTCATCTATTTGTATTGCTGTCTTGCAGGATAAATAGAAATATGGCCGGAGCAACACAACAAACAACAAACGCAGTGTCAGTTGAGATCTGCAAAGTGTGGGTGGGAGGTTGATGCACTGAACAATGCACCACGCTACAAATACCCAGTGCTGCAAAAAAATAAAAAATAAGAAATGAAGAGGATCTCAGTTGATTTCTCTTCCATTACTTGCTTTTTTATGCTCTTGTGGCTCTGTCAGAAATAGCTTCTATTCCTGTCAACTTGATATAGTGGAAACTTGAGTGAAAAATCAGGTCTTGATGATTAGAGCACAGTTGAAAGCAGTTGGTGATCTGTGTGATATGGACAGGAAAAAGATGGGTAATTCATGCATGCAGTGTGCACACTGTATTCCAACAGTTTCTCTGTGACAAAAGAAGTAGGTTAAAATAAAACATCTTCCTTACTATGAGTCTGGAAATGCTATCTTTTCTGGATTGAAGAATACATCTTACCACAGATCCTTCACCTGTTTTCAAAATAAAATTTGACATAATTGAATATTTGAGAAAAGAAACAAATATATGATGATCACAAATATATGATCATCATGTAATATATGAAATATAGGATCTTGGTTATGTAAACTAAAACTGTAAAGGCAAAAAAAATCCTCAATTTTAAAGTTATTGTTTACAAACACATTATCTCATTTTATTCCGCTTTCAACAATAGATTTTACACACTTCTGTAGATAATATCTTTTTGTATTTCATAAAATAGAGAGAATACAACTAATTAGAGATTTAGTTTCATTTTGTCAAATTAACAAATAATTACAAAACATTAAACAGCTTGAAAACGGTCAAATGCAGATTTTTTTCAACCACTTTGTATTTGTTTTATTATATAAATTGGTTGAGAATAGTCAAACTCGGTTTCCCCATGTCACAGTAGATTGCTGCTGTCTGATTTCATGTCTGCTCATAAAACCTTGTGGCATTTGCTGCTGGGTGAAAACTGCATTCAGGTGGGTTTGGACTTTAGCCTAGTTACTTTTGTACCAATGTGATGTTTATGCTTAGCTTGACTTCATTTCAAGACAGTCATCAAGTGGCGTGTAAGCTATTTACAATATTGTTATAAACACTGATGTAAACCATTGTGTAGACCTCATTTAGACATGAGTCAATGTCCATTCATACTCATTTTTATTGATAATCTTACATTTAACACCTTTTTAGAATCCATGTATCTACATCAAACTCTAAAAAGTGCTGCTGTCTCCTTCAAACCAAGACAGAAAATAATTTGATTCACATCAGCTTTAAATTAATGAATCTGAAAAATTAACTGCCTGATCATTCATTTGTCGTTTAGTCAACAACCAGCGCTGGTCTTACACGGAGGTGTGTATTTACTCAGTTATAATTACTTGGATTTTTACTACACATTGTTTTTTACATTTTATTTTAGTAATACTTTGAAGTAACACTTCATATTTGTGATGTCTTCAAATCAACACTATCCCTGTTAATGACACATTTCTGCTAATTTTGTTTATTGTCTTCTTTAGTTCATTTTTTTTAATGTTTTCCTGTTCCTATGTAAAGCACCTTATGCTGCCCTTGTTCTGTATGAAATATTCTAATAGATAAAGATAGTTTGATTGATGGGGTCTGGTTGACATCTTACATAAGAACTATTTTAACATAGTGGCTAGATGATGGATTAACTCTTTCCTCCAGGTAGTTCTAAGAGGGTCTGAATGCCTGTTGCTATGTTAGTGATAGCTGCTCAGTCTGAGTCAGATTAGCTTCTTTTTAAATTGCTGAAGTGAGGATTCTTGTGATTCCCATTTTCCACCTCATTCACCATCTGAGTTAGATGAGCTGGGAATGTTGGCCCAACTAGGCTGATGAAATCCAGGATCTCTGTCCATCACCAAGTCCATATTCTTTATGTGTGTAATGGGAGAGTGTGTTGGGCTTAATCACCTACCCATTCCGGCTATTGTTTGACTGGCCTGCCCCAACAATGTAAACTCTCTGAGCCAGAGGTCACCAGGTCAGGAATGGTATTTAATGACCCAAAGAAAACTGGAGAGAAAAAACAAGTATAATATGCTATGGTTTTAAATCTAGGGAAACCAAAGCAAACACTGCAGTTAGCAAAAAAAAAAAAACTAAAGAAAAAACTTTTTTTTTTCCTCAGAAATGACCTGTTGCAGGCATTGCATGATCACAGCATTGAGCATCCAATGTGTTTTGATTGTGGCACTATGTTGAGCAGAGCACAATGATTTCATTCAAATGGTATGATTGGAAGGAAAAGAAAAAAAAAACTGCAATCTTCAGTAATTGTTCCCGGGAATGAAATTGATTCACACCCAACCGAGCATGAAATAACACTGGCAGATGACACTGCTGTTACTCTGCCTGAAACACTATACAAATCTAATAGGAATAATCAGCACTTTCTTGCACAGTGGACACACACACACACACACCCACCCCCACCCACACACACACCCCCACCCCTGCACACACTTATAATTTAAAGTGATTACTAGGAAGGGTTATAATGTTACAATTTTCCATTTACAATTAAATTAATTATTTAGTGTCTTTATCCTTGATGGATCCTCTTCCAACACTTATGAATACTACCAATTGTGGTAAACAGGAAAGCTCATAGAAAGCATGTGAGCACTGGGTTAACTCTTCTTTAAAACTGTTTAACAACAGGAGCTGAAAACATTGATCTACAAATCAAAATTAGAGTCAAATTATCTCCAATGGCTTGTTAAGCCTCTAACCTAGGGTCAGTTTCTTCTCTTTTTTCAATATCTTAGATATTTAAATTCTGCACATTTACTCCAGCAACAATGCTATGATTTTCACTTTCTTATGGTGGTGGGTAAAACATTTTATAAGGAATTTGTTAATGAAAATGCTCCCTTTTGTGTATGTTATTTTAGTGGAATGCTGTCATCATCAAAATCACAAAACAGGCCTACCTTTTAGCATTTTTAAAATATCAAAACTATCAACATAAACAACACATGCTGTGTCTACAGCAGACGGCAGCAGTTTATGTAATATTGGTACTAAGAGGGATAGACGTTCTGAAACAATGACCTCAAATTCCCAAAGTAGAAAATTAAGTTCTCCACTTAAACAGAAACATTATAGCAAAGATATCCCAATCAAATATGCATAATTTAGCTTTGCTATTTTGCACATTTTATCACATTTGTTTTAAAAAATCAACACAAATTCAGAGGATCACCAAGAACCGGGATTTTATTTAATTATCTTTGACTCTTTTTATGACTTAAGTTCTTGGTTTTCACGTCACATTAACAGAGAAAACGTATACATTAAAGGATTGCAGTTGGCATATAATGGACTTAATCTTTACAGGTTTGTCCAAGAAGAGAAATATTTCTGAGACATATTCATGACATGTATAAATAATCCTGCAGGGTTTGGCCCAGGGCAGTAGTACCAACCCTGGCTCTGAAAACAGTGGAAACCAGAGCGCTACACAGCTCTGTTATCCAGTAGCTCTGTGGCAGCTCAGGCCTGATCAGTAAACACACTGACCTGTTTCTTATGTTCTGCCTCCAGCTATTCAGCCCAGACTGCTTGAGGACACAGAGCTCCCCTCATGAGAGTTGATTTTGTTATTAAGCTCACTACTCACAAACTGTTTTCTTTTCCTTTTAACTTTATTCAGTGATAGATTACAACAAGGAGATACGATTTTAGAATATGATACTGCCATGTGTATATTAAACAAACACAGTCTACAACAAAACACTGCTGGAAGAAGGATCTATAAATACACTTAGTGGATCTTGCTGATTTTGTAAAACATCCAAAACCTTGAAAGAAATAGACCCATCTGACCTGAAGCCCACATCAATATTTCCATGGAAAATACAATTAAGTGCATCAATAGTGTATCCTCTTTTACACTTTGGTTGACTGTTGCTCAGTTGCACAACATGGATTTTTCAGTGATGATTGAAATATATTGTTCAGCTCTCCATCCATTCAACTACTGTGGTAGTTTGGAACCGGTGTTTTAGTTTTGATTTTCAATTATAACAACAAATGAGTGTGTGAGGCCAGGACCTGCATATGTGTGACCAGAAGATGAACTTAGAGTAAAATTAATGATTTCAGATCATCTTTTCTGTCAATTTTATGCCGCCCTTGTTAAAGTTCCCTCAACGAGATATGGCATATCTCTGTTAACATGTGTTCAGAATATTCTTGCTCACAGTTGGTGAAGCGTCTTCATTGTCTCTCATAGAAATTAGTGAAGGATGGAAGTAAAGAACAAGGTTAATTAACAAAAAGATTAAGTCACAGCTGCTAATCACAGAAACGTCCCCACCAAGAGGAGTATGTACGTTCATTTTTGTTGAGAGCAAGGAATGAGGATGTGCTTCCACAGAAAAGATTAAAACAATAGTTGAAAGGCTCATTAAACTGCTGACGGTGCCTTAATTTGTTCTCCACAGCATAGTCTCAAAACATGGAAATATAATAACTATTGCTCCTCAAGCAGCGTAATTAGAGGTCAAGATAATCATTATGCATTAGTACTGTTGTTTGGAGGTGGGTGAGCGTGTTTGAGGTTGACATCATTACATGAACACAATTAGGCAGATTCATATGAGTGCATGAAATGGGTTTTGTCATTGTGGGAGTTCATGCACAGGTAATGGACTCAGTGTTGTTCAGGAACACTTATGACTATTTTTATGTAGTGTCTCACTTTTAATGAGGTCAAAAATAATCTGAAAATTATGACAAATAAACACCGAAACAAAACTGGCTTTTTCTATGCCCAAAACAATACATAAATCTAAATGTTGTTAAGTCTGACATCCTTGAATTTCAACTTTAATCTACAAGATTAGTTGATTCAAAATGCTCTTGTGGAGCCATAAGTCTATGTAAATAGTTTCTTCCACACAAGTGGTCTCAAAATATGAGGATGACATCAACCCATGGTTTACATTAATGAAATTGGTTTTCTATTTTAGAAATTCAGAAAGCTTTAAAATAACCCACAATTCTTCTATTCAACCCTACTTTTATTAACTGTTGACATTTTTTGGAGTGCAGAAAAGCCTAGCTATTGCTTTTCATAGGAAATAAAAGAATAAATAAATGCCTTTCTTGAAGCACATTGTCCTCTGCTTTCAACCAAGTTCTGAATCCAAATTAAGGAACAAAGTAACCATTCAATGATGTGGTCCATAAAATCTCTCTTTTATCTGCAGTTATAAAGTAGAACTAGTGAAGTATCTTTGTATATCCCTGGCAGAATTAGATTTAAAATTGTTTTCATTAAATTATGAGGTTTTTCTCTAAAATGAAACAGACATTTCTCATAAAAGTAAAACTAGGTAAAAGATCGATTTTGAAGAAAAATACATTTTTCACCCTTCACAGTCATCAATACACTTATAGTATAAGTTAACCAGGATTTTGTTTGCTTCCACTGGTATTTTGACCATGTATTTCTGTTGACGGGCTGAAAGGCCTCTCTGAAGAATCAGTAGCTGCCTACATAAATTTTCTATTAGATTCTGGCTCAGTCGCTCTAAAGCAAAACATATTGGTAAAATATGAAGATCAATTTAAGCCTTTATTGCCAGGGATGTAAATAATTTTGGGTTTAACTATATATTTGTTTCATTTGCCTAATTATTCAGTAGAGAGCATATATTAATGTCTCTATTTTTGATATATTACTTCAAGAGTTTATATTTTGCTTCAAAGTTTACATTAGACATAATTGCAATTCCATTCTCACTAAATTGTGCAATGGACACCAAAAGGTTTCCTCAGTAAACATCTCAGTTCTGCTGTTGCTGCTAAGTTGGTTTGTGCAGCTGATTTTCTCCAAAACGAACAAATTAACCTTCACCTCATCCGGGTTTCATTGCTGCTATCTTGCAGGTGAGAGATGAGGTACGTTTGGAAACAAAACCCAAAGCTTCATTCCAGTGTGCTCTTAAGACCGTCAGGTTTGTGTTGCAGCAGCTGCTCAAAAAAAAAAACAACCCTCCCCGTTCCCTTCAGTGTGGGAAAGTCTCTCTTGGCCTAATGGAAGACAAACACCTCAGAGAGCGGTGGAGATAGCATGAAAATGATTAAGGCGTGACCCAGTTTCTGTTGTGTCGAAAGCCTTTCACTGAAGTTGACAAATACATGTGAGGACCATGATAATGAAAACACAGAAGAAACACAAGATGTTAATGAAGACAAACAGCCTCATCTTGAGATGCAGCTGGCGCAGGCTTTGACACGGGACAAGGAAGGAGCTCGTCAGTAGACTCAGTCCATTAAACTACGAGAAGTCACTTGCCAAGAAAAAAAAGAAAGATTTTTTCGGTATTATAAGCTAAGACATTTAGGCAAAACTCATTAAAATGGTACTTAAGTCATGTCAGAGTTGCTCCAAAAATGTCTATGTAGTAACAAGTGTCAAGGCCTTAAATGGCATGTAAATTTTATTCATTGTCAATCCATATTACTTCATCCAAATATCGCACAGATAACACTGTTAGGCTGGCCGCATTTGACCCTGTTTATGTCTGCCATTAATTACTGGTGCAGTTCAGCTTGAGCAGAGCTTTCTGTTGCATGACTTCTGTTTCCATCGCTGCCTGTTTCTCTTTAGAGAGATACAACAAAAGCAGCTCTTTTTTTTTTTATCTGTTTGCTTTAATCTCCAGGCTTTTGCTCCAGCTGAGCACTCTGCAGTTCACACTCCTAATTGAACTTGTATGTGAGTACTAATAGACCAGTTTTATTTGTTGTTTGTTACATTTGGTGCAACTTGCTTTTTCTTTCCACTGTTAGGCGAGAAGAAATGGGGAGGGAATTGAAATATAAAAGAGCAAAAGTCCCTTGATGTTTGCTTGTGTTGTAGCGCTGTGTGATGGGACTCTGGGGAGAGATGCTCACATCTCAGCAGGAAAGTCAACCCACAGTCCTGCCTCTGTACTCTGGTGGGTTAGCATCAATGAATACCATGGATGATACACAGATGATCATGTCTTTGCTCCATGTATGGCTGTTATAGGTTCAGAATGTAGCATTTTGAAGCTGTATAGTTTAAGAATTCCTCAAACCCCCAATGTCATCCTATTTCAGTGTTTCCTTATACAGTAAATTGCCCTGTCAGCTCCTTCTCTAGGATTCATATCTCAAGAGATGAGGTACTGCTTCAAATATGAGATTAAAATGATTTTATTGCAAATACATAAACTACAATAACAGCTGATTTTTGTACTTCTATTCAGAAAGTAAAACTCATATATTTATTGCATACAGATTGCTACATTTCAAACAAACTAAAAAGTATGCACAATAATGAAAAATTAAGTGGAGGGAAAAAGCAGAAAGTCGTAGGGATAGAGGATGACTGCAGTCTTGAGAGAATTGTAAAGCAAAGTCCTTTTAACAGTCCATTACTCAAGTTGAGCCACTCCCAAATCAGAGACAATATCAGTGTTTAATTCTTCCCTAAGGAATAAAAGGCAAAAAATCCAAGATGCTTGAGGTTAAGCACAAACTTTAGAGCATTTTCGAGCATTTTCGAGCGCCTTATGCCCCCTTTTGCTGGCAAGCTTTATGGGAATACTGATTTTACTTTCCAACATGACATGGCACCTGCCAACACTGCCAAATGTACCAAATATCTGGTTTAAACAGGCATGGCTTCACATTGCTAAACTGGCTAATTCACCTGGCTGAAACCTCATAAACTGTGGGGTAGTGTCAAGTGGGAAATAAAAGACTTTAGCCTAATATTGCAGACAACCTGAAGCCAGCTATTAAAGCAACCCTCAACTTCCTTAACCCCTCACCATGATAACCTTCATGCCACCTTCCTTTTAGGCAGTAAATAATGCAAAGGGAAACACCAACCAAGAACTGAATGAACACTTTTGAGTAAACTGAGTTAGGTTTTCTTTTTCATTAATTTTTGTTATAATTAAGCTTTTTCACTGCAGTTTGTTGAGATACTTCTAATGCATCACTGGGTCTTCCTTTTGACCTAAACATGGCTGCATGGATTCTAACAACCTATTCTTTCTTTTTTATATATAAATAAATGAGAAGTGAATGCTTTCCAGTATTCTGCACACAATGATTACATCTATCTAAATGCTTAAAATATAGGTAAGGCTTATTTCTGGTGTGTGCAAACAGTGGTACACGGAGAGTGAAGCTGCAGTCATAAAGGATTCTTTTAGTAAATATTCCAGCAGGGCAGTAAAAAAGAAGAAGAAGAAGAAGAAAAAAAAAACTCATTCCACTGTGTTTCTACCAACTCTGAATGCCATACGTGCCTGGAATGAACAATAGTGTGCAACCAAAAGCAGCCAGTAGGGGGCACTGACATAATGCAAGATCCTGCCAATCTGTTATGCCTGGCTGGCCCACAGAGATGTTTGCAGTAATTTAGTTCCACTGCCAATATATAAATAGGAATACTGCTGTTAGCACAAAAGAGTGAGTGGGGGTAGAAGGCGGGTGGGGTACGAGGGGGAGCATACTGTCGAATGAATGTGAATTGCTCCCCTGCTCCCATTTCAACATCAAAGTAATCAAGGAAAACAAGCTTTTTTAATCGAAAGTATGCAATTAGAATAAAGCAGAACTGTCCTGGCTGTATGCACCAAGACATTAAACGAGTAAGGAGAGAGTGAAAGCACAATCAGCCATCGGACTGCCGCTGTAACAGATAATGTAGCACCTTTCATATGAGTCCTGTGCTGTTACACCTAAGACTGGACCAATTCTGGTAGAACTGAGGTCAGAGGAAACGGCAATCTTTGCAAATAGCCATGATCATTCTGCAGGAAATGCATCTATTAAAGGCATGTCTTGTTGTTGTTAGAGATGAACATGATGTTTGCATTGTCAGCCCTACTTCATCTAAACAGAGTTGTCCTCAAAGGAAAAAAATAATAATGATGCATATTACCGGAATATGTCAGAGAGCGCAGGCAATAGTCTGTAACAATGCAACTCTAATTTGCTCGCGTGGCATTGATGCTCTCTGTAGCCTTAACCCCTCTTTCCCTCCACTTGCAAATAAACCCACCATTGCTATCTATAGGCATACCCCATGCTGTCCTGTCCTATGCAGTGTCAAAACAATGATAAACATTTGGCTGCTATAGGAGCGCTCTGGAAACCAGCCAAGCTGAATGGGCTGTTTTGTTTCACTGAACAATAGCTCTGCTAAAAGTACTTAACAGCTGTGCTATGCTCTGGGCTCCCCACAGACCCACAACAGTACAACATTCTGGAAGTGTTGCCTTTTTGCAGTTGTTCGTGTCTTTATCCGTCTGGGAACTACAATATATAATCAAAATGCAACGTTCTGCCTAAGGAAAAGGATCATAGACTGTTTAAAACAGGTATGTTTTTGTAGCTAGCAACTGAAATCAGAAGGTATCATTTGAACATTTGAATTTTAAATTCAACTGTATGTTTTATCATTACAATCTGATACTACTTCAGTACTGTAAAACAAGTGTCTTTTTTTTCTATCAACTTTCTATACAGATAAGAACACCACATCTCACCACAATCTATACAATATTTATTTTTAAACCTCTCTTTCTCCTCAGCCCCCTTTTTTCATGCAACTGCCAGAAGCCATAATGAAACCAGATAGCATCTTTAGATAGAATCTGTCCCCTGGACAGTCGAACACAGTAACTTCTGGTAAACCAGTCGCAGAGGCATCCAGTCTGTGCAGGTTAACTTCATTCTCTGCAGGACGAGACCTAACAGCTGTCATTTTGGATCGATTTCTCCCTGAATCCCAGTGTAATAAACACTTGCAGAGTGGTTCTGCTTTGGTGATGTCTGAGTGTAATGAGGGTGTATCGCATGACTGACAGATAATATTTCTGCCTCACCTTCCTTTCTTACCCAGATACCTATCCTCATCTTCACCTTGTAAACACGTGGGTCAGTTATATATGTCGACCTTCCTTCTGCTATCTTCCAAAAGATGGCAAGACAGATTTTGTTCCAAACTATATATCTAGTTTTTAGTAAGAGAATGTGCGACAGCCAGATTATTTCATTATGACAAATTAGATTACCTCATCTGGGTGAAGTCTATGCTTTTTTTTTGTCATATCTGTTATGTTGTTTCCTCTTTTTGTGGCTGGATTTTTGCGTTTTCATCTTAGACGGCGTGTTCTTTTATGCTGTGCTGACTGTCAATCACCTGACACCCACGGGGAGAAATTCAAGTCGCTGCCACAAAATAATACCTCAAACAATAACCACAATAATAATATGTCAACATGTCACCTTGCAAACTTGTCACGTTGACGTCTTGTTCCCTTCGACTGTTTTTGTTAGAGGAGACAGCGGTTAATTTCCAGTTTTACACAGTAATGTTTGTCTTCTGACAACAACAAATGTCACACGAAGTACAAGTGCAGAGCATTTGTGAAATAGAACCCTGCATGAAGACGGTGGCATAAAAGACTTCAGATGTCAAGCCAGGAATCCTCTTTGTGGATGTGTAGAATTAAACAATGCAAATACTGTTTTATTGTGGTATATAATCACACAATTTCTCATAGACTGCTTTGAACTTGTTCAAATAGCAAACAAGCAAACAGTATGATGAAGACGAAGCAGCACAACAGACAGGTCAGGGATAGAGTTGTGGAGCAGTTTGAACCAGGGTTAGGTTGTCAAATCATCTGACAAAGCATTGTTCAGTCTGTCATCTGAAAATCAAAACAGAATGTTCCACCTGAAAACCTACTAAGACGTGGTAGTCCACCTTACATGCCTAGCAAGGAAAATATTACTCAAAGAGACAGTCAAAAGGTATATGGTAGTTCAGGAGGAGTTGCAGACATCCATAGGTCATGTCTGTCAATATGACCACTATTTGTAGTTTCTCAAAAAAACATGTAAAAAAAAAGAGCAAAAAATTCAGATTGGAATTTTCCTTTTAGTTAGACAGACCATGTCACAATGGAATGGTTAAGCTCAATGCATTTCATTTGTAAGAATGGTCCAGTCAAAGTCCAGACTTACATGTACTATAATCAAGAATAAGTGGCAAGACTTGAAAACTGCTGTTCACAAGATGGTCTTAGAAGAAGAAAAATGGGAATAAATTTAAGTGTCAAGAAAATCTAAGAACACAAATGCATACCACATTTTACTTAGAAGAAACTAAAATTATGACAATTAGAAATTAACTTGAGGGAATTTCACAGAGAAACACTGATCTGAGCTCAGAACCGGAGGTGAGATTTATGTTTCACCATGTATCTGTCGAGGGTTTCCCAAAAACTAGCTATGGAAAGGATGCATGTCATCTGGATCTTGATGCTTCTCTGTTTTGAGTAGCTCGGAGGTCAGTTTAAGCAGAGGGGAAGATGTTTTTTACAAAAAGAAAGCATCATTCATGTTGAAAATGCAGATAAACAAACTAAAACAAAAGCAAACATTCAGCTGTCATATTCTAGGATATGTTATTAATTGGGATGCCCTCCCTGTGATTCTGTCTGAATGTGGTTGAGAAGTTGTTAAAGGTTGTTGATTAAACGTGCAAATGAATGTGTTAAGCTTTTTCTAAATGTCGATTTTTCAGTTACGTATAGACAGGACAAAAATAGGTTTGGAAAGATAAACTTTAACGTATTTTTGGGCTAAATAAAAGACTGTCTGACGTAAAAAATTCATAAAGTGGGAGTTAATAGACATCCATTGCTTGAAGGGTTTGGTTGGATGTGTCTCTTTATAAAGCACAGCCCTGATAACAGGCAGTGAATGAAGATTTCATAGCTTGATACATAAATGTTTTTTTCATTCTTTAGTTATTCACACAAGGACATATGAGGAGAAGATTCAAGCCAGTTTCACATGCAGCTGATGACTGACAGATGAGAGGCATAAAATTATCCCATAGTTAAAGTTTAACTGCTGAACATTGTGTCATTTTAGTAATTTAGGCATTCAACCAGTGTGATTGACATGAAAAATGATAGCTAGAATGGAAACACTGGATTATAATAAAACTGCATCCGACATGGCTGAAATAAAAAATAAAATACATTTATCTATTTATTTTTGGTATTTAGACCAAATAATTTATGCTTCTACTTTTCTAAACCAGCACAGATAGAGAGTTCATAAATAGCACTGAGTTGTAAATTAGCAAAACATCAATTTCTTATTGTTATCTGAAAAAATATTTGCAATGAAAACGCATCAATATTTTTTTCATCACAATTCCACATTTTACTCTTTATCTTGAGGACATTTCACAAGCATGATTAATGAAGGAAAAAGCCGCCATCAGATTTCATAATAAAGCCGATTTTAATGAACCTTTCTGTGATCTTAAAAGTGACTATGGATTACATTGCATTTAAAATGCTCCTGTTTATAATCTCCCAAATTTGTTAAACTTTACAAAATACAGAAATTTAGTATCTCAATATTGAGGTTTACTTTGTCCATTTGTTTTCTGTAACAAATTAGAAGTTACATTGAAGTAATAAAAGCTAAAAAAAACCCCTTTAAGTTAGTATATTATGTAATTAAACATAATTGCTAAACTTCTATGCACACTTCCATCACAATATCAGCTTAAAAAATGCCATAGTTTAAGACTCCTTATCTGTTCTTGTTTGCTCAGTGCGTCAGCTTGCGATTTCCCTTTCACATGTGAAAAGATCTCCAAATATAACGCTAATGTGTGATTGACAAGGACATTAATTATTTTGCTGGAGTTGAGAGAGTGACAAAGTGCTGACAAAACTGCTTTGCTGAGTAGTGCAGTAAAATGAATATTTTGTTCCACAGAGCCTGATAAGAATGGAGCTATTGCTTGTCATGCAAAAACAGCAGTAGCCAGGGTAGCACGGAAAGTGGAAAAGGAACGTTGGCTGCTTGAAGGACAAAACATCCATGTGAAAATAAACCTGTTTACAATACGGTTGATTCACAGTCAGCCTGATCACCATGCAGGAGGGAAAACATTAAGTCAGTTTAAAAGGTGCAGCTCATTACACACGCCATGATATAATTAATTTCTTATTCAGTTTTAGTTATGATGAATTGCAAAACCAAAAATTTCTCATAAAAATGTATTATTACACATGATTAATAGGTAAAAAGTTGAAAGAGTTTATTTGTCATTTTAACTCATGCTAAAATCCTGATGTGAAGTGAATAGTTACTCTGGTCACTGTGTGAGCCTATTACTAAATCTGCAAAAGGTATAAAAAGCAAAAAATAGTTTTAAAAAATCTGTGGATTAAATGGGTAATTTCACGAAATTGGATTTACCCCCTTACTACAAGGTATTTTGAACTATGTTTTTATTTATAATAAATTACTTGTTACTTTAAAAAAAATAAATAAAAACATGAACTCTATGGTATATGAACTCAAAATTTGGCCAGGGCTCATTTTGCATGAATTACTGCATTAGTGCAGCATGGCATGGACGTGATTAGCCTGTGGATCTCATGAGACGCAGAGGAAGTCCTGATGTCTTTAATTCATCTTGTCTGCATTGTTGGGTATGGTGTGTCTCATCTCATCTGCTTGAGAATACTTTAGAGATATTCTGTGGGTTTGGGTCAAGTAGATTTGCTGTTCAGTAAAGCAAGATGATACTATGGTTATTAAAGCAGGTGTTGGTATTTTTCACAGTGCTGGTAGGTTACAATTCCTGCTGGAAAATGAAATAGGCATCTCCAAAAAGCTGTCGGTAAATGTTAATATGAAGTGCTCTAAACATTCCTGGTAGATGGCAGATTATTGACTTGAGACATCAAAAGACCAATTAATCACTGTTTGTGGAAATGGTAAAAGTAACATGTTGCACTAAGTTTCACTCTTTCATATTGATAAAAGGCTCTCTTTTAAGAAGACCTATCTAATTGTTTAACAATTCTTCACATACTGTACTTTCTTCATTCAAATTTATTATGTCACATTGAATCAAATCCAAAATGTTCTAAAAAATAATTCATTTGGTTTTTTAGCTATAACATAATGTAATTCTGTTACAATTCTTTGAGTTACTCTTATGAAAAAAATTATAAAAGTGTAACTTTCAAAGATGTAATATTGTGGTGATACAGGAGCTATGAAATATGTGGCTGAACTTTTACTGGAGTACACCTAACTAAGTAATTCAAGCTCACCCTGCTCAGTATTAAAACATATAAATATTTTGTAAAACGTCACATGGACTATTCTCATTTTTTGAGCTGTAAAACATAATCACCAAAATTAACAAAAAGACAAGTTTTGTTGAATACCTATATGAGTTTCTCTTCTTTAATTAATAACTTAACGTTTCAATATTTGAATTTATTGAGCTGCACTTACATTACCTCTATTCCTGATTGAATAATTTAACAAATGTACATTTCCAGCTTTCATGATGTTGGTTGTCCTGCATTAAGGACAGGAACAAGATGCTTCAAACTGAACGATTACTGTCATTAAAGTAAAATTTACCAGTTCCTTTTCCTCCCTCTCTCATTCCTGGTGTTATCAGGAAAAAGCTAAAACACAGAAACTGTGAACGGCGCTGTGTGTGTTCCAAGACTTCAGCCCTCTATATCGTATGCACCAATTGTCCCTCCACTCCCAGAACAGGGAGACCTCATTAAGGCAGGTTAAGTCAACCCACTAATGGCTCCTCTCAGAGCTAATAACATGGGGTCAGCTAATATTACACTCCGCTTTGTTCGATTCATCAAGCTATTTATCATGTAATATTAACAGCCAGACCACAAAATCTCTGCAATAGTCATAATAATGTTCCTGTGGCTTAAGTTAAGATAGGCAGCTCCTAAGATGTTGGCAGGTGGCTTAAAGGGGCAGCAGAATACAAACACCCTTGAACTGAAAAATATGTCTCTTAAAGCTGAGTAGGAGGATTTTCAGTTATGAGAAAACATATTTATTATTTATGTTTGTGCTGAATAAATCAGTCATAGGAATAAAGCACATGCCTGTTATAAAAACACAGGTTTTAGTATTTTTTTCTCCTTTGGTTGGCAAATAATTCAAATCAATGGTCGTTACGCTGTAATTTGTCAAAGCATGCAGTCAAATCACATGCAGAGCTTCTCTAGACTTAAAGATTGCTGCCTTGGTCATTGGAATGGTTGACATTGCACTGCCAAGCAGAGAAGCTGATGTGATTTAGCATAATTTGAATAATGGCATTCATGAAAATGTGCGAGAGTGATGAAATTTTAATGAAACTGGGAATAACACAACTGCTCCTCAATTACAGTAGTTTTCTGAATGACTCCGAGGAAGAAATCGTGACATGGATTATTTCATTACTGTATCATCAGTGCTTTTGTTAGGCTGACTTAATTACTGGTGATACCCATATTGTTGAAGAAATGTGAAAAGTCTAGTGTTCTAGTCACAAAGTGTTTTGTAAGCTCATCCTGCTCTGTTTGACAGTGGCAGTTAATGTAAATGCAGTGTTTCTGCAGCCTAATGTATTTTTAAAAATCTTTTCCAGTGCCTTCCAAATGTACTTGTATTTTTTAAATTTTTATTTTGTATTCTTATGCATTACAACCATAATCTACAATGTATTTTAAGGGAAACAATACACAGACCAACACACAGCAATTCTTTTAAAAGATTTTTTTTAACAAATAAACACCAAATAGTGCGCATTTTTATCCAGCCTTGTTTGCTCTGATGCCCCTAAATAAAATCCTCTGCAACTTTTAAAGTCACCTTAAAAATAAATGGAGCCCAGCTATTGCACAGACCACAAATACTCATTTGAAGTGCACTTCAAATCTTCAAAATCACTTCAATAGCTTCAAAATGCAAACAAGTTACACTATCTAATGCGGAAAAGTGATTAGATTTAAGTCAATTTAGGAGAGACATATTTTTCTAAATTTAATTTGGTTTCTGTAGTACAGATGAAAGATTGTAATAAAACAAACCATGCTGACCATTGCTTAATTTCTGACACATTACATATAACATGACATATCCAATCTTTATTTTACTGTATTTTCCCAAGTTCTATGAGGTTTTCTATTGATTATTTGCCTTTTAAGAGGGCAGACACAAGACAACTTTTCTGATATCAAACAATTAACCCAACATTTGAAAACGGTGGTATTACAAAGAAAGTTTGTGGTGAAGACAAACTGTGTAACTATTGCTGTGTTAACCTTTACAATCTCTCTTGAGGCACGCTTGACTTGGTGTGTCCTTCTTCAAAACAACACATGTTGCTGCTGAGAAATATATATCCACCCTACTGGGAAGCACCAGAGCAGGTAATTCAAAGGAAGCATGTTATGCAATCATAAACATCAAGGAAGTTTCTGTACACTTTATTGCAGAGCATCACATATTTATTTGTTAATATTTTGTTTGTGTTGAACTACTCCTCATTAACTCCTTGACATAGATTACAGAAATACTAGCAGAGATGGTTTTACTAACCACTGCAAATTACTGTTCTTCACACCAAGATTAATGTCAATTTGGGGATGTGCAGTCATGCAGAAGGGCATCAAGATATTTAAAATACATTTCATTTAGCTTTTCTCTTCATTACTTATTGTAAAAGTAAAAATTATCTTCAAATGTTATTAGAAATCTGAAGTTAATTTGTCTTTATGATGTCTGAACTCTGAGGTCCCATCATGATGTGCAGGTTTTCAACAAGCGTAAAAAGTGAAATTTGGAAATAATTAATACTGGATTAGGTAGAGTTCTGCTGGGTAGCAGATACAATGAGCAGAAACATCATCATGATCCGATGCATTAAAAATACATGGAAAGTAAACACAAATCCAATACAACTGAACAACAACTGAAGGTAAAATGGTATTATATGTGCCCAAAAAATACATAATACAAGCTCTTATGAACTTTTTGATCTTCACTGGAAAAATATCTTTCACTCTTAAAATAACAAACATTCCAGTAAAATAGTTTAAAGGTGGTCAGATGAGGACCCAAATAATAAAAAAAATTACTTTCAAAAAATATTGCAAGAGAAATAACTTTGAACTACATTTGGTCAGCAGTGTACTAAGCCCACATGGCACACATGAAGTTAAAATCTTTTTGTTATGCTGTTTAATTGCTTCCTTATTTCTTGCTTGCTGCTCATTTTGTTCTGTGATGCGAATACAGAGGGGGTAAACAGTTGTGTTGCTTCTTTATTCTAAGAAAATAAGCAGAATCCCTTGTGCAGCATCTGGTGTAAAACATTACATGTATGCAGTAAGCATTTTCAATGCACCCATAGACACCAACATAACATTATGATTGCCATCTGATAGTTTGTGGGTGCCCCTTTTTGCTCTGAAGTGGTACTGTGCAAAGATTTAATACCACATATAACACATTGGAATAAACTAAACTAGAGTTTAAAATGTTTTTTGCAGCTTGTAACCATGTGTTTCAAGTGCTCCATTAAAAAGAATTATTTAAATCTAGATTAACCTAAAACTTTGATCTCCCCAATTTAAAAGGGAATCAGTGCCCCTCTTAAACTTTGACATGAATGAACAAAACATACATCCAGGGCTCACTTATTGAGGTAATCATATTAAATGTCTCGCATCCTCCCTGACTGTATTTTTCTTTTAGACTTTCTCTCATTCGATATAAAAAACTGTTGATGTTAATTTATTTTCATCAGTGGATTATTCTTTTGTTTCATTTCTTAAATCCACATCCACCCTCAGGATGAGTGAGTGCTCTTATTATTCGACTCTCTACTCACACTCAGTTTTCTCTGAACTCAGCCACAGAGGAAATGGCAAAGGCAAAACATAAACCAAAAAAAGCATGTTGCTGCTCCAGAGGTCTAAAGCTGGCTTTCTGTGTTTGCCTTGTTTATGCTGTTTTATGTCACAGCTTTTATTCTGACACTCACTAGAGGTTCAAAGTCGGAGGACAGGACATGTGTTTTCTATTTTTATATAGAAAACACATTGCTACACAGGACCAGAAACTTTTGTATATATGAAAGGTTCAGATGCATTATGTAAAATAAACTTTAAGTATATGATATAATGTTTTTTTTTTGCAGACATGAACTGTTATGGGGTAAAAAAAAAGAGAAGAAATTAACAGATGATGTGCAGCAATGAGCATGTGAACTCTCCAGAATTCATGTCACATCTGCCAACTTATTACTGAAAAAGTATTCATACAGCTTCTTTCTGTGTGCAACACACATTGAAACTCTGATCAAAACGATTCATCTGTGTTTGTTGAAGACATGCCAACAACTCATCTAAACAGGATCTATTTATACAATATAATTAAAAGGCTTTCAACAAGGCTGGGGAACCACGAGGCTCATCCTGCTATTATATTTGTCTGCTTTGGTTTGCCTCTTTTTTGAAGTCAGATATATACATGGAACTGCACAATACTCAGTCTATCTTTTTGTTTATCTCAGTGTAGGCGTGTGTAAACATGGGCACATACTGCAGCATGGTATATGCTCTTATATCTTCAAGAGGAATGGCTAAGTGGTCAAAGCAAAGAGAAATTATAGACATCTTCAGTACGGGAATGCCTCTGTGCTCTAACCTGTGACCTTTTCCCCTAGTTTTGGTTTAAATTAGATGACTGCTTACACATTTTCCTTCAAAACAGACTGTCAAGTTGCTTGGTACAGTTGTCTCGTCTGCTGTTGTCAGCTTTCTTATGGCCCCCCTCTCCCTTCTCTGCCTGGCAGATTTTAGCACTAAAAATTATATAGTTAACAGCTTTTTGGCCCTTTGAGGATTGGTGCACACCTAATTAAGGCATTTGAAAACTAAAATTAAACATTACTTACCAAAATGACACAGGACTAATTACTTCAGTCCCACACTGATTTCAAATTGCTCAATCAAGTCACAAATGCAGATGCTGGTTTATACATTGATTCTGCTAGAGAAACATGAGAGAAACCAAACAAATTTGCCCACCTCCACTGATATTTGATCATAATAATTACTTGTCAGTCACAGTAAAATCTCTAGACTAGTTCGATTTAAAAAAAGACTAATTTCAATTATATTTCCACACTACCTTCCAATGTATTCAGATCCCTTGACCTTTTTTGCTTTTTGTCCAATTATAGCCATAAACAAAGTATTTTATTGTGATTTGATTTTATTGGCCAACACAAAGTTGTGCATAGTTCTTATACATGGATTGGAAATTACATTTTTATCTATCTGGCCTGAGTCAATACTTTGCACAACAACCTTTTGCTGCAATTGCAGCTGCAAGTCATTCTGGGTTTGTCTCTGCCAACTTTGTAAAACCAGAGATTTAAAAGTCTGCCCATGCTTCTTAGCAAAATGTGTTGAGTTCAGTCCAACTGCATGTGCCACACATAACATTTTGCATGCAACTAAGAGAAGTTTATTTCCTCTCTGACAACAGCAGCTTCTACTTGTTTGTCATGTTTCCTACGTGGTTTATGGTTTCAAAGTTGCAGACCTTTCAGTGTGACAGCAGCTAAAAACAGAATTTCACTGAATTATATGTCGATGAAAATGTTTTATTTTATTTGTTTTGTAACAAGAGAAGAAAAAAATAAGTGAACAAAATAAGCTTTGTCTGGCACTTGGCAACATTAAAAGTATAGTGCACATATAAAATAAATAAGAAATGAATACAAAGCTAATAAATTGATGTTGATACACTAATAGCTATCTAATGATCTTAGGACAATTCATATAACAAAATATGCTATGTTTGCTCCGCTTAGGTGTCATACAGAAATTTAGATCTGCTAGTAGGAATCCAGTTAATGCTTGTATATGAAAATATACCAAATATACCAATGAAACCACCTGCAAACAGCTTCCAGCATATGAGAAAGCCAACAGAGGCGTTCATATAAATAATGCAGCCATAATCAATCTGAGGTAAGAAATGAATGCATATTTCTACTGAGATAACTTTTGTTTGTTGCCCCTTTATGAATAGATAGAATCAAAACAAATTAATTTCAAGAGCCTCTAAGATGAAACATGAAATGAATCTTCATCGGCCCATCTCCCTTCACCTCCATTCAATTACACACAATCCTTCAATTAAACAGGCAAACTGATGCATCAAATTACTCCTGAAAGAAAGGAATAGCACCAAAAATTCTTAGAATTCAAAATTAATATTACCACACTCTTTAACAAGAATAAACTTACAAAAAGTAGTAGCATTTATCCCCTTCTTTTAATCAAAAATGGAGCATGTTTTCTATCCTTTCATCACCAACCTTTAACTCTCATCATTTCTATAAAAACTTGACCTTTATAGAAACATGTTTCAAGCTAAACTTCATTTTCGACATATACATATTAATAGTATTCTTAAGGTCAAAAAGGATGAGGCCAGACCAGAGAACTTGCAGTGAAGTTAAAAGAAAAGTATTGAGGGGCATTTGTGATCTCTGAATATATTTTAGCTAATAGAAGTCAAAGGTTAGAGGATGTTGTCCTTTCCTGAATGTAAATGTTGAATATTTAACTGGGTGGGGTTGAACTTTTGTGGTTTTTGTTAGCAGAGAATGTGATAATTTTTACGTCAGAGTGCTGCTCGCAAGAGCCTTAGATGATATGTCAGTCAATAGAGAATTATTTCTTTCTAAATGTTGAAAAAAGGAAGAAACACACAAAAGGGCTGATTAAGTATTAGTGGTGACACACAAGCTCTAAAATTCAAGATTTGATAACATATTGTAGAGACTTTGTCAGTATATAGAGTGATGAATAATTCACTGTTCTTTGGCCTATATTATTATAAGCTGTACTGGTATAATAAAACAGTGCTCTTATAGAGGACCACTCAATAATCACAGGTATCACAAATCTTCTCTTTACTTTCCAGGTGATTTTTGCTTCAACAACATGGCAAATTTTATACAATCCTGCTGGTTCTCGGAGCAGCTGTTAGACTCCATAACCATCAGTGCTCCCAACAAACTCATTAAGTGTTTACATCCCTGCTGGTATGTTTTAATTATTTTAAAATAACATTTCTGGTATTACACAATTGTTTTTCTGCACCATTTTAATTTTTCATAAATTGTAAATAGTTTGTTGTCTTAAAATAAGTCATGCTACTCAGTTGCACATCCTTTGGATCGGAGTACGCTATTTCTGATAATTGCACAGTATTCATGTTATAATATTGTACAGCATGTTATTGTAACCCATACACCAAGAGTGCATGACTGCTAAGAGATTAACGCTGCAAGAGCCTGTGTTTTTTATTCTCGGCAGCACCAGTAGGGGGCAGTCCTTCTCTTCCGCTTGTGTGTGTGTGTGTGTTGGAGAAGCGGGTGAAGTAGAGAGAAAGAAACGCACGGACGAAATTATTGATTAAAAAAAGGAGAGAAGTGAGGATAAAGTGTGTGAAGCGAGTGCTGTATGTTGGGATATCATACAGCTGGATAAGTGTTTGCTTACTCTGGAAACTCCGGTGAGTAATATCGATAAGTGAAGCTAACAGCTAGCAAAGCTATCGGTGTACAGCAGTTGGTTAGCAAATTGACTAATAATTAGCATCATCTAGCATAGTAAAAAGTCAGTTAAAACCAGTAAAAAGCATTGTTAAGCCAGGCGCAGTATTTTTGGACACTTTTAGAGCATGTTCTAATTTCATGATAGGTGAAATTTGATACTGTATAAATGTCTAAACATACATGGAGAGGTTATCTCTACTTGCATGTTAAAAAGCTAAGCACTGTGGAGTATTTCATGATATTTCAATGCTATGCATTGTAAACAACCATTCTCCACTGAAAAGAGAGAAGTGCCGAACTGAACGAGGCCAATGTTAATTTAATATTTGGAAGGGAGTGAACGTCTTTGTTCACTTCCTTAGTTGTTATTGAAAAAATTACAGGCAGACTACAATCTTTACCAGAAAACAACTATGCTCTTCCATTTTTGACCATGTACAAATGTTTGTTTTTGTAATGATTTCTGTACAACTTTGGTGATTCATGTTATTGTAATACTGCAAAACACCAAAATTGGAGCTATTTTGAGTTCATAAGGACAACTCGTCAAAATCCAAATGTAGGAATTTCCTAAAATAAATACTGTTCTACTTTTATATAGAAGGTTAATTATAACTATAATTAGTTTTTTTTCTTCTAAAAAAACCCTTTGTCAATTTAGCTTTGAGCACAAAGATTGGCTTGTTCCTATGTGTTGCTCTCAGCTTGAAACCCTTCCAGAGCTATCATCTCAAGGGATGTTTATCACATAGCTGAGGGTTTGGATCCCTCTTACTGCTGAGGGAAAGACCCCGTTGTTAAGTAAGTGGATGGGTCCTGGGTACCTCCAACTAATAATGTGGCATCACTTCCAGGAGCACAAAGCAGTCCCCTGAATACCAACAGGATGCTACTGGGTCCTTAAAGGCGCGCAACCACCAGCAGACAAGCGGTGCCAATTAGCACAGGGCCCCTACTCATCAGCCATGTGTTCAAATTTGATTAGAAAAAAAACATTCACCGCATCAGAAGACAAAACCGTTCCCTTGGGCACTTCACTTCCTCTCATATCCTTATTTGTGCCATTAAAAGGGACTTTATTATGATGCTAACTGTGAGACCACTTTGCAGAGTGTTGTGGGGAAGAATGGAAGCAAACTAGTTACTGTATTGCATCTTTGTTTCCATCCATAGAGAGACTCTACCAGATGACCTGAATAAAAATCATGCTCTCTGTCTGGCCTCCTTGAACACATTCTGAAGAGGGTAGGAACTGAGAATCGTCCTGTTTTTAATGACTACTTTTTTGCTTGCATTTGCAAAGTGTGCAAATGAATAGAAGTCTTGTGCTCCCAAAAGGTGTGGCATTGTGCTGCTGATGGTGCAGCTGCCTTTCAGAGTTCAGGGACCATCACCTGGTAAGCTGGTCTACACAAGATTATTTTTATACTCTTTTACATTACTTTTGGATTCTTAACAAGTTCCTTCTGTTTGTTAGCTATATTGTCTCTGCCTAATGTAGGAAACAATAGACGGAATGACCTTTTCCTCAAGTCCTCAAAAAAGTAGTAAAAAAAACTTGATCTTTAGTAAGAGAATGTTTTAAGTCACATTTTCTCACAACTTGCAATTATTAATCTTGTTTCAATATACATTTTTGTCTCACTATACTGTAGCCATTTGAATCTTAGTTTGACTTCTATGGGTCTCAACAGGTTGTTTGCTGAGAAAAACGCATTTGATATGAATTGCTACTTACTAGTCATTTTTGGTTCTGCAGCTTGAACACAATAAAAAAAAATTTAAACCACATTTTATGTTACATTTCACTGTAACTTTGCCGACCCCTTCAAAATTGCTCTTAAGAAATTTCCATGTTTATGGTCCCCTGAATAATGAGTTGGGATTTCCTCCCTTGAGTTTGGGGAATTATTTCAACTACTATTTTTTGTTGACAGATTTTCCTACCGCCATTACTTTTTTCTAACTTGAAATGCTAAATGTTTGGCATAATGTTTTATAACCTAACCCTACCAATATGTCTCCACAAGCTTTTCCCCACTTGGTCTTCATGATTTCATTTGTTTTCTAACAGATCTTAGAGGTCTTTACAAAACAGCTGTATTTACATATTAAATTACACACAGATGCTTTTTGTTTTCCAGTTAGGTGACTTCTGAAAGCATTTGGTTAAACACTTTTATTGAGAAGTATCAGAGTAATTGGCTTAATAAATGTTCATGTCTTGTTTAATTTCAGGAAAGCCTAGTACAATCTCCTTTCCATTTCTCAATTATGCCCTGCTTTGTGTTGTCATATCATATAAAATCCCAATAAAATAAAAAAGCAACATAATTGGTCCTCAATGCTTTGATTCTTTTTTTTGTGTTAAGATGTTGTGGGATATTGTTTTGATTCTGGTTGCTTGATGTAAGACCTTTTTATGCTGCTTATCTTTTTCAGTTCAGCAAATTCTTTGTTCACCAAATCAGTCATCACAAAATGAGCCCTCTGCCCTCATTTGACCCTGCTATTTTTTATAAAAGGTATTCAAAGTGCTTTGCGCTAATCTGATGAAATGTGTTTAACATTGTTTGTACACTTCTTCAGAGGCAGCGGCTTTATTACAGGCAAAGCCAACAGAAGGCATGGCATAAGAATGCTGACAGGAATATTAAACGAGGCAGCCTGAGCAATATAGAATATAAATGAGCTTATTTTACACTGCAGAGCTCTGCAAACCAACAAACAGACTTCTCTATTTGTAATAAATCATTCCCATTCAGACGGGCTCCACTCTTAAGGCATTGTTTAATATTATGTGCAATAGAGGGGAGAAATAAATTGGTTTACATTGCAAAAAAAGGTGCTGTGGTCGGAAAGCATCACATGATGATGAAAGATGGAATATACTTGACTTATTGACGATAATGAACGTGCAAAAGAATGTTGCGTAGGGGGTTGGCATGTGGGAGCAATATTCATATTCTGGAGAGAAATCCCAAGTAAGCAGTAAATGTAGCAGAGTAAGATTTTCTGAAATAGTATTTAAGTCCCTGTGCACCACTTTCAATAGAACAACATAAAATGTAATTTAATGCCTACACACCAACCTACTATCCTGCCTGTGCATTGAAGAGATAAATATTTTGTCAGAATGGTGCAGAGTAAATATGAAATGACAATTACTTTGCTGAAGAAACATCCCTTTGCATCATTCATGCTCTAGGCTCTGTGCCAGAGAAAGCCTTCAATGGATGTTTCTTTTCTCGATTTGGTACACAAAAGAAAATGCTCAAAACACACAGGTACAATTAGGAGAACTGGATATTATACTTTGGCTTTTTTGCAGCAAGATCCAAGATCAACAATGACAAAAGGGCATCAAAGGAAAGAAAACAGCACTTTTGCTCCGCTGCCTGAGAACATTTAGAAACACTCCTCCATGTCAAATGTGTTGCAGCATTCCCAAAATGAGTGCATTGTGCCAAAGCCGTTCCCAGCAGAACAGTTACATAAGCGAGGCAGCTACTGACTACAAAGATGTGCAAACTTTAAATGTGAATTCAAGAACTATATGATCCTTATGACAGGGGCTGATATATGAAGCTGTGCAGAATCAATCTGAAGCTATGGACAGCTGAACGTGAAAATTGGAAAAAGAAATGGAAATGTTGATATTCATGCGTACATATAAAATGCTAAAACTTGGATTCTATCTGCAATATTGGCTATTAGCATTTTTTCCCATTTAATCTACAACTCTGAACCTGCAGAAACACATTATATTACATATTGGATGTAATGTGGTTTTTCTGGCAGAATTTGATTGACAAGAAAGGTGCGAGGGAGAGTATGTTACATGTATTTCTTTTTACAAGTTGAGATTCTCACTATTATATAGTGGGGAATGAAAATTACTTTCAAGCAGCAATTTCTTCATTGAACTGTTGCAAGAATCATTACAATGTACAAACCTCCATCTTTACTGCTTGGCTTATTATTCTCTCTTATTGCTCTTTTCTCATATCTCCTCATATGCAGTACAGGCCTCTGACATTTCAGTATTTAGAGATAGGGAGACACTGGGGTCCCTTCTGATCAGATAACATCAGGATACTCTGTTAAAGACTGGACAACATGCACTACTGTAGCTTCTTTGGGACTGAACTATTGTTTCAGGTTGGGGTGATTCTAGCTTGTTTTATCAGATCATTATCTTGTTGGTCACCCTTAAACATCTATCATATGTTTATTTTTAGAAGCATATATATAACAACCTGATAATATGTAGCATCCGGTGCCAATAATAGAGAAGCTAAATAGAATGGACATGCTAAAAAGAGAATTAAGTTATTCAGGTAACTTGAATAAACCTTTTATTCATAGCATTAAAACTTCACTTAGCTACTGCAATGACTTGTTTAAAGATGTCAAAAACACTCTTTTCTGCTGAATTATTTTGGTACTTTATCTTTGACTATAAAAACAAAACCCTAAAAGCATAAAAACTGTTGGCAAAATGGTTGAACATTTAGCTCTGAATCAGGGGTGCCTAAGTCCTGTCCTTGAGAGCTACCAACCTGCAACCTTTAGGTGCATCCCTTCTCCAACACACCGGGATCAAATGAATTGCTTCTTACCAGGCCTCTGCAGAGCTGAAGAAATGATGAGGAAATTCATCTGTCTGATTCAAGTGATTCAAGTAGGAACAAAGATACACCTGAAAGATGCAGTTTGGTAGCTTTTGAGGACTGGACTTGGACATCTCTGTTCTAAATAAAAGTTGTTTCCCATGAAACATGGTCAAACATGGGTACAACATTGGGAAATTGGTATCAATTTTGGGTTAACAGTACAGATACAGGCCAATGAATGAGAAATTTCAATACTTGATTTAAATTTTATGATTGTCCAGTACATGATGGTATTTTAATGCATGTGTATAATTTTTTTTCAATATATATTTTTTTCTTTTAGCCTTCATAGTTCACCACTGTTGCATTGGTGATGGACAAAATGGCCACCTGTAGAACCAAGGCATAAAAGCACTCTGTGTGTATCCGATTTACCACAGTATCAAACAAGAGTCTGTGATTAAAACTGTTAATAAAACACAAAAATTCAGGCTGGATTCAGATATTACTTCTCTGATTCTGACCAGCATCATTATAAATATGAAAAGGAAAAGTTCCTGTAAAAGATTACCTTTTCATACCTTTTTTTGTTTTTTTCCAAGCTTCTGATATTTTCATTATCCTTTGGGAAAAAGCTTCTTCAGCAGAGAGACTGTTTTTAGTGAAAAAGGGGAAAGTTGCCCTTTCTACCAGCTGCACCACCTGCGTAGATGAATTTTGTAGCAAAAGTGCTTATTATATCCTTTTGCTGTGTCATTAATGGGAAGGCACACATCTGTTTGACATATTCTCATTATAAAGGTCGAGAAAATTATCTCATTTTGGCGTGGAGCCCTAAAGAGTAACAGGCTTCAAGATAGCAGTTACAAACACCACATCAACCATATGTCCAGTTTTTAGAGACTGACTCAAAAACCTATTTCTGTGTCATTATCATACATAACATTTTATTTTATTAGAACGCATTTAATTCATAAAGTATTTTATTTGCAATAAATGAACCAAATCCTAAATCGAATGTTAACAGCTACATAAAACTGAATTATGGAAACTGCTACAAAGCAAGGAGCCTCCTTACAAGACAAAACTTCTGAAATATTATAAATGATAAAAGATTGTAAAATCAAATTTTCCAGTATTTAAAGCACATTTTATTTTAATCACAACTGAAACATTTTTTCTTTCCATCTTTCTTCTTTATCATTATTGCTTCCCAGTGTGAATCTGTGTGCTTTGATTTGCTTGTCAGTTTGTTGCTGATACATACTAATTTCCCTACTGACGTACAAATAAAAAACTTGTTCTATTCTTTAAACAAGTATAAAGGCTGCTCTTATCCGAGCTTAATATTCCCTAAAAATCAATATTAAATGGCTTTATTTCTTCAACAGGCAAAGGTTTGGTGCGATATATGTCCTTGTCCTTTTCTTAGGCGTAAAACCCCTAATTATGTCTGCAATAAAACCAAGGGACTTAAAGAAAATGATTCTTTACCAGAACATTAATCATAAAAAAAATTAATGGATATCAACTATTTAATATAGTAGAATGTACAGCTTGTATTACCAAGGCATTTTTTGCCAAATTGATCTTGTAGAGGAAAATCCATAATTAAAATTATGCTAGCAAGGGCAAATCATTAAGATTTCTATTCGCCTTCATGCTTCAGGAAAAAGAAATATACACCCTGCCAGTGATATATAGGCTATTAGAGGCAGAAATAAATTATTACTGTCTCATGTAAAAATGGCTGCCTGATTACGTTAGCAAAAGAAAATTAGGTGAGGATTTTTGTGTAACTGAATCTCTGATGTTAAAAAAAGGGGAAATTAATGACAGTAGTACAGTACATTTTCTAACCCTAAGATGATGCACGTGTAACCTTTCTATCTGTATGTAAAAAATATTTTACACTGTGTGCATGACTATTACCATGAGCATCTGAGTTTGACCAGTTTTTACTAGTCAAAATATTTGACCAGTCAAATATTTTTGCATGCATCTGGAGAAAATTGTCAAACTAATCTTTTATGTTGAAACTGAAACATCATATTTTTCAAAGTATTTTCACTTTCATTCTTTTAACATGATTAAGCAGAAAACCAAAAGTACAGAGTGAACGTCTCTGCACACACAATGAGATGCAGATGTAGAACGGTGTAAATCACAGCTCTCCAAACAGGATATAAAGCTTTTTGTTTAAAATCAAACAGGTTGTTGTGTCAGTCAAAGCATAATGTGGCAACTTTGTTATACAAATTAGGATTCTAATTTGATATTGTGATCAATAAGAATATCACTTCTCAGAAGCAAACAATCATAAATTAACAATGCCCAACTTTTTCAAGATTTCAGATAATTTCCTACTTCCTTTTTGTAAAAGAACACACAACTGATTATGTATTTATTACTTCAGGTCCATTGGCGGAAATGGTGATTTCTCTGAAACCTGTTCTCTGTAGTGGGTCAAAGTCGTTAATGGAAATATTACTAATATTGCCGGAATGGTTCACTGCTTTTACTGAAATTACCACTAAAACCTCATCTAACAGAGCCCGATAAAGGACTGGTGAGAAGACCTACCAATAGTTTGACACTGAAATCCTCTTCACAGCAAAAGTGGCAAAAGTAATGATATTTAAACACACACAGAGGAGTGAAAGAAAATATGTGTGCTCACTGAGAAATCATCTCCCTTTCTGGCACTGTGATGTGGACTGAGGCCATTCCCTTCAGGACGAATTCCTCCATTCATCCACACATACCTCCCCCTCTATCTTAGCAGCTCTGCTCAGTCTTTGATCTGCTTATGTTCTCTTGAAAGGGTGAAAGACTTCAAACAGAAATGGCCATGATTTGAGTGTGACTTTCATATGAAATGCTACTTTTTTCAGCTACCCCATTGATTTGACAAAAGTAGTCAATATTCTTCAATAATGCAGTTTTACTTTTTTGATTCTCTGTTTTGGTACCATTTGCTTCTGTATGATCATAGAAAATGGAATAGTTTTTCTCTAAGGACTGGGGGCATCTTTTACAAAAATTAACAGTATTATCCCATGCAAGATCTGAATTAGTGTTTAGAAGCAAACTGTCTGAACCTCATTGTTCATGCTGCAGTGTTAGCTCACTTCAGTCAAATCAAATGTAAGATTCTAGCATTTATTCAGCTTTGAACTTGGCAAGGTTTAACAAATTACTTTTTTATAGGATTTTTTATTTCCTGCTTCTTTCCTAAAGCTCCTTAAACCCTTATATGCGTACGGTATTTCTTTCTCATATCATCCTCACAGTAACACACTGAAGGCAATCTTGTGTCTTGCCTGAGGACACTTATATTAAAGAAAGCAAATGAAAGATTTTATGTTTCCTTATCATTTTCTGGAAATGGAAGTGAAGAGTTATGGCAGAGATTTTTAAAGGAAATCCAACTTTTTGGTTCTTGGATTTTCTTTCTTGTTGGGAATTTTAATTCTTCCGCACATAACCATAATGAGTATGCTTGTAGTAGTGAGCAAACAGTTTTAACTACCACAAAAGAATGCAGCTTGGATGAAACAACCACAGGTTTTAAAAGAGACTTGCTTCATGGAGAAGTGTTGGGTAGAGCAAAGTGACTCATTTTATCCCCTAGCTATTCTGAAGATGTGTGGGCCAGGTCGATAAAAATCAGTTGTTGATTTGTCTATATGTAGTCTTGCAATTCCAGCTGGGTATTCATAAGACCTCAGAAAAAGATGATGACAGTATGAGGAAAAAAAACTTGTATGAACAACTAGGGAAAATATCCATTGTGACAGCGTGATTCCTTCAAGATTGTGAGCTCAAAGAATAAGAGAAACATTGTGTCTGAATAAGAACTGTTTCTGTTTTAGGTATGACCAAGTTAAAGTTGACTCTTTTTACCCTTATCTGAAACCTGGAACACCAAGTAAGGACTGGACAGTGTCAGCTCTGAGTTTTAATATGTCTTATTCTATTATTCTTCTTTAAAGAGAAGCTAGGAGACTCAGCTGTATATCCTAATTAAATGTGTAGATAGTGGAATCTGTTCTGTGGGCACTGTAACATTCACTTTTAGTCCGTTTGTTTGCTAAATTAATGAAACTGATTAACCACATGTATCAGTAATGTGTAGTTTATTAACAAACCAAACTAAATGCACCTGAATTCTGTTTTATGTCCATGTAATTTGAATGCAGTGAGTATCTAGTTGCTCTGAGTGATAAATTTACCAGCTACATTTGCACAGAATTAATCTCAACAATGTGTGTTGCACCAGGCTGCTGAGTAAATGAGAGAGGTAATCAAAAAGCATAATTTATTAATGCTTTAGTGTTGTAGTTGTCTTATTTAGCTGAAATAAGTCAGCATGCATTTAAATGTTTAAATATCAATTTAAAACTGCTTTAAAATATTCTAATTTGTACACTTTTAAATCAAAATGTACAAAGGTCCATCCCATGAGTTGCATTATATCTAAAGGTAACAGCAAAAATAAATACAGCAATAAAATATGTTATATGGAGATATTTATATTAATGCTGAAAATTAACCCTGGAAAAAAACCTGCTCTTTACTAATATTGTTTGAGTGCAATTTTCGTCTAAATTTGGGAATTTTGTGCTTTCATTTTCTATTCCTTCTAATATCTACAGTAAAATAAATCTTTAATGGTTTAGGTAAGTGTGATAACTACAACTACAGTTTGGAATTTAAATAAGAAACATAGCACATGTGCACTCATGTATTTTTCAAATGACCCATGAAATAGTAAAAATCCAGACAGAAGGCTACCAGATTTTGCAGAGTTGTGCCAGGATCCCTTATGAAAGTCCAGTTGCTTTCATGTTTCATACATTTGATAAAGGATGTAGTCATTTATCAAAGCCCTGCTTTTTGATAAACAGCCTATCTGCAGTGTCAATGCAGATACCAACTGAGCATGACATAGTGAGGATGATGGAGTGTCCCGCTGTCTGACAAATGAAGAATAGTAGCAAGTGTAGAAAAGCTACATCTGATCAACTCAAATATTGTGCTCAAATAAATGCATCAAAAATGAAAATTCATTCATAATTACATAGACAAACAGGATGTTCTTTGATATCTTTAAGTTAAGAATACGCAAACAAAGGGACATACAGTATGATTCAGTAACTAAATTGCATTACTCTCCTTAATTCCTCCATTTTATTTCAGATTGAAAAGGATTACTTCTGTAAAGAAATCTGGATATTTTGGTGATCAGCATGTGGCGCTTTTATTTTTTTAAATAAAACAGTTGGAGGTAAAAAATTGAGTTTGCCTGCTAACACTCCCTCTCAAATACACATGAATTTATTGAACACAAGAATTCAACATAACTAAGCTAGTAACACTCCATAAACTACTAAGAAAAAGACAAAAGAATGATCAAATAAACCACTGAAAGTATAAGCATTGAAAATATGTAAAACTAAAGCCAAATGGAAGGTATTTTATTCAGTTTGGCACGCTACCTTTTGAACTGCAGTTAAAAGGGGAAAAAGAGAAAAAATATTTTTTACACTGTAAATCAAAACAGTAATGTGGCTTTTCAAATGAGGTTTAGATGGAAATTTAGTTTTTTTGTGAGCTTTATGGTGCAGTGGCTAATCATATGTGAACTCAAACTCTTCAACTCAGTCAAGATATTACCTGGCCGGATGCCTGCCGAAACCTTGTGGGTGCTGTGCTTTTAATAATATATTTCACATTGAGATTTTAATGTAAAACAAGCTCTATAAATTTTAAAAAGGTAACCATTTTTACCATATCTACTTTTCCAGGAGGTCTCTACAGGGAAGAAAGCTGTGATACAATAGGTACTGAGGTCTTTGTTAAATTACAGCTGTGCACAGACATTATTGCATTAAATATTTTTAGTTTCAATACACCTTATGAGAACAGCTGAGAACAACAAGATACAGCTCTGGAGCTTTAACCATTCACCCTGCTCTCCTAAATCATTCATAAATGTTTACTCAGTTCTGTATATATCAAATATGCTCTGACAGCACGTTTAGACACATGAGATGAGATGCGGCAGATCAGAGCACGCAGCTTTGCATGAGTCAAAACTTCAGTGGTACATCAATAATGAATAGTTTCAAACATGAGGTTAAGGACTTCTTGATGTATGGGCAGTGAGCCGAGTATGTGGCCAAGTGCCTCATACAGATTGCTTTCTTTCTGCTCAGCTCTTTGAAAGGGCTTTTAGACATGGTAGCATGTCGTGTGCTGGGTTTGTGAGCACATATCCTGAAATGATCACACACAAGTGACATGCCTAATATTCCCAATGATCTCCCACTTTAACTTGACATGTTCAATAAATTTCCCTATAGGTGCCAGTGATAGATTAGATGTCAAAACAGCAGGCCTGTTCTGAAATGCTTGCCTTTGTTTGCATTATATTCAGGTACATTTCACCATTAGACTTCAGACAAATGGAATAAACTACCTGCAACCATTCAGGAAGGTTTTCCCAAGTGACCGGCTTCCATTTCCTTAAAAGGAGTCATTAACTCCAAGTGACAGAGAAATGATTTCACTCTGTAGTGAAAACAGCTTCTCATTGGCAATCATTAGTTTAGCACTCCATAATCAGTCCTTTGTGCTGCATGTTCATCACCAGGCCTCGCTCTGCTGGTGTTAAGAGAGAGTGAGGCCACTATCATCAAGGGCGGGATGTGAAAATTGCTCCATAAAACAAAAGTAATACCCAATAAAACAAGAAAGCCACTGGCACTTACAACATAAAAGTGACAAATTACAATGCAAGTACATGGTAAACACGTTGTTATTCCTCAGATGTAATCCAAACTGCAACCTTGTAGAGCTGCCTTACCTTAAGACATAGGGGGGTCATCTGTTTATTGAGATGAGGAATGGGACTTATAGATGAAATGCTACTCAATAAAGCCCATTTTCCAGTTATAGGTCCATCACACTGTAACAGGAGGGGAATAATTCAAAAAGGACTGCTAAGATTAGAGAAAGAGCCAATGCAGTGTTTGTAGCTTTAGAGGTTCTGCAGGAACAGGAACAATCTGTCTTCATTGAAGCTCTGACTTGATGAGGCAACCTGAAAGGTAATTAAGTTTGATATGTTGCCCATGCTCCTCAGCCCACGCTTTGAGAGTAACAAGCTCCAGCAGCAAAAAGCTCTGTTTAAGTTATGGCCTGTCATCTTATATTTTTTTGCATTTTATGCTTTTCACTGTCAAAGAGACTAACCTACAAATTCTATTTGGAGGAAATATAATCTAGCATTAAACTTCCTTTCTGCCATAAGGTTGGCTCCAGTAACTAGAGAAAAAAAAACAAACAACCCGTCTGTAACGGAAATTACTTGAACAGAGAACTGAATTCAGCAGTATGAACTGTGGAAAACATTCTGTTAAAACAAGCGATGTTATTGCTCTGAAATTCTATATCAATACTTATTTCTTTCATTAAAAATAAATTAGTATCTATTTTATTAAATGATACAAAGGAACATTTAGTTTATTATAGATAATGTAAGCTGTTGTCGTCAAACTTCATATAAGGAGAAAAACAATTCACTATTTTGCAAATTATTTTCTCATCTTTTGGACTAAACAGTAACATTAAAAACATATTTTTAATTACAAGATGATAGTCATAAGAAGAAAGTAGTATGGAAAAAAATGTCATAAAATTTGCCAAAATAAAGTCGGAATAAGAGAATAAAGTTGAATGATAGTCATAATAATACCTTAACAAAAACATAATAATACGAGAATAAAGCCATATAACAATAAAGTTGAAATAATACCAGAATAAAGTCATAATATTCCTAGGAAATAGGGAGATACTGTATATGCTTTCAGGTTGATTATGAATATGAGCTGAAATTTGAGCTAAAACTTTATTTCTGTAAAATGTCACTGCAAACTGTGATCCAAATAACAACTTAAGCTCTTTGCTTCACAATCCTTTCAAGACTTTGCTTGTCCCTGTTGTATGTGTACTATTTTAAAAACAATTTTCCTTCCACTGAACTTTCTAAACCGTACTTGATTGCAGGTTTTAAAGAGCAAACCTGATTTACATTTACCATTTGTGGCTTACCTTTCCTATGGAAGATGTCTGTAATGTAAATGGCTAAACTGACACTTCTGCATGAAGAATAATTTTTTAAACTGTGCTTTGCACTATGGTCATCAAAATAACCATAAATGTCCAATTACTCTTTATTCTGTAATAACAAAATAAGTTTCACTCTCAACACTAAAAACTGAAATTAACTTTCAGTATATTCTCATTTCATATACTTTAAATGTGCTTCTTTGTGCATTTCATCAAGGTAAAGATGGCTGTACAAATGAATCAGTGTCACAATTTCACTATTATGACTGGCTTGTTTAAAACGCCATGATTTCAGGTGCTTTGAATGAAACTCAATAGAATTCTAGAGCACGAGTTATGCTATGTTAAAGTTCAATCCTTCAATCTATTTAGAAACCTTATTCTCACTATCGTCACGTATGAATTGGCTCACTGCAATTTCTGTCTATTCAATGGCTGAGAAATTGAGTTTTCAGCCTGAAGTGCTGCAAATATCTTGGAATGAGGAGAAAGTGAGGAGGAGAGAAAGTGGGAGAGAAAAAGCTCGAGATTAAATGAGTGTGTCTTCATTCTCCTGTGCCCACATTGCAGCGAGCACACATTTATTTATTTCAAGCATGGCACTTGAGAAAGTTTTTGACATCCATCTCAAAACCCAAAGGCCCTTCATGTGACCAGCACTGGTTTACAGTCGTCAACTCCAAGCAATATCAGCAAAGGCTGTAGAAGCCCATCTTCTCTCTGTTCATTTCCTATCTCTTGTATTTAAATTTGATTTCTCAAGCTGAATATTTTGACACGGCTTTTTGTTTGTTTTCTGTCACATTCAGAGACAGACCTCTCTATCCTCACCTCCCCCCACTGCAAAAACTAAATGTGGTTATGTTGTCATTATTGCTCGAATGGCAACCACATGGCAGCGTTGGTCTATTGCAACCCATGTTATCAGAGCAAGCAGGCTGCAGTTTTCATTTAAATACAGCAATAGAAGTATTCAAAAGCAGTCCTGAATTGCTTCATGTTGCTTTGAAGACTTCTTCATTTCATTGGTATTAAAGTAACTAAGGATCCTTGTGGATTTCACAAATGAGGCCTTACTGAATACTCATCTGACAATGGCTGTTTTCGTTTTATTTAGTTTATCTTGTCTTTCAAGTAGCCATATGTGGCTTGTGTCGGCTGATTGACTGGTTTATGTCTTTGACTGTTTGCGTGTGAATGTTTTTCATTCATTCCAACAAATAAAATCCACCATATGCTACTTGAGAGCAAATCAAAAGAAGGCATCTCGCTTCTGCTTTCACAGTGTTTATTTGACTGAATGAACACAAGTTTCTATTAGAATAGTGAACACTGATGAAAATTGCTTGCAGAACCGATTTCTCCTGAGCTGATCTCCACCCTTCCTATCCGGTCTCTGTCAGCTGGGGTTAAGGATAGCGACCAGCAGCATCTCTGTTCCCCATCAGAGAACAAGATTCTTTTTTACAGCAAAATGCCAGACAGCTTTTGAGTCCCCCAGCCAACAAAGGGACACTGAGAGTATTTTATACAGAGGTTATAAAGTTGCACTTCATTACAGTAAGGACAGGTAGATGTGCCAATGGTGTCTATTGTTTATTTAGCTGTGCAGAGTCACTTGCATGGTAACAATAAAAGGGAATGTATGCAGGATCCTTGATTCAAAGTTTGGAAAACTGTCTTCATAAAGTTGTTCAGAATGTTCTGGTAAAACATTTTTCCCACAGTAGAAAGGCAATAAAGTTAGTTTTTCAGGGATTCGTCCAAGTTTTGAGAGTCATTATGTTCCTTGTAAAGGGGTCTTATGATTAACAAACATTTTACGACTCGTAGCATTGGTAGGAAATGAATAATACGATCGACACAAGCTAAATAAAAAGACAAAACACAGCATGGTAGGCACATTGGTTTATTTGTCTATCTATGTACTGTTTTAGGGATAAGTTACTTAAGACAGTATAGCTAAATGCTGTTTCTGTTCCCTTCTCAAAATACCTTTAGTTTTGAATTTTGCTTACACACTCAATTTTTTAAAGATAATTTGTCTCTCTGCTGGCAAAGAGCAACAGATATGTGCCATTACAGTCTCAAACAACAGTAACATTTCGAACTACATAAATCCACGGCAACCCTGTGACTATACAACTTTGCCTTTGAAAAAAATGTCATTGGTTCTTGTGACAAACTTGTCACAGGTCAAGTTGTTTTCAAATGGGTACTGAGGCAAACTTGCACTGGAGGTGAAATTAAAGGGCAAACCAGCAGAGCATTGAAGAGCTCCGAAAACCAAACTTTGGAGTATTGCTTCTCAGCTGTCATGCGGAGGGACATAAAGTATACTCTGTGCCTCCTTCAAAAAGGCTGCTGAAGGTAAATAATTCAGAAAGAAGAGCCAGGTATACATTGGTGGGAATTTTGTACGCGCTGCCTCTCTTTGTATGTTTTGTTCCTGCCATGTCTCAAATAATATATGAAAAAAGAAAAATAAAGTGTACCATTCCTCAGTGGAGAATTGGATATTTCTTTCTGTCTCCTAACAGACTTTGTAAACAGAGCTGCAGAGTTTGATGAGGTCTTGTTGAGGTAAGACCAGGAGCCTTGAGGTGAAATTGAAGAGAATAAGAACATGCAGGCAGCACAGCAGAGAGAAATTTTCCATTTGCTGGGTGAAAGTGGCACGCAATTGGTGAAACCTTCGCCCAATTTTGAAAGTATGATATAGAAATAAATAATTAGATTCATTTCTCACTTTAGTGTTTGTTTTTTTCTTTTATAAAAATCAGCTATATGTAGTTCTTAAAGTTGTTGGTTTGTTGTGCCACTGTCTTTTAATAGATTAATAAAATAATTTAGAGGTGATCTGTTATGCTTCCTTGGGACAGGTTAAGATAGGACTATTTTCATATTCATTACATTCTTTGAACAAAATCATTTTGAGAGATTGTCTCAGAAAGATTTGTTTTAGGATCAGGTGTGCAATTATACAGCTGTACATCTTTGAAAAGAAGAAGTAGAGCCTCCTGCACAACCAACAAGAATGCAGCAAATGGTTTCCAGATGGTAGGTCAACAGCAAACCACTTGTCTTTTCCAACAGCCATTGTACTGCACATACAGCATTAAAACTAACTGAAACTGGATTATTTGCTTGGGTTGCTAGGTGAGCAACTGGGCTCAGGTGGTGTTGCTAGGTAACAGCGCAGTGTAACAGTAATCGGGAGGTTTTTGAAACGAACACTAGATACTAAAAAAACATTGACTTATTGTTCAACAACATTTATTTTACATGATTGGGATGTTTAAGAAGCATTTGAGGCCAAAATGGAATTATAAAAACGTGCAAAAAGTAAATTTTTGTATAATAGGGCCCCCTTGATATTTCCATGTACTAGAAACAAATTACAGGTCATGCATTTTACAGCATTGTTAAAATGACAGCTATTAAAATTCAGCTTATCATAGCCTGAGTTGCAAAGCAAAACATCAGAGTTATTAGATTTATATCACAACTCCACTAATGTCCTGAGAAAGACAGAAACAAGAAGAAAATTCTAATTTGATGATCATGACTACTGCCAACACTGGGGAAAAAAGACTATGCAAGGTCACCTCTTTGTACAACAACTTTCCTATTCCATTAAACCAAAAACACTTGAAACTACTCTCCTGAATCAAAATTAAATTTTCCCCAGTCTTATACTCTCAATATCAGCGACAATACATTATCCCCACAAGGTCAGCTGGGTCATACAGCCAAGGCCTCCAACGATTTACGACAGAGTGATTGCTGATTGGCTGACTGCAGTGAATGACTGAATGTTAACACTGAATGTTATTAAAGCTGTGTAAATGGGAACTTTGCTTGTCCATCGTTTTTTACATTCCATTTGCTGGCTATTTAGCTGAACACACAGTTCTGCTGAAGTAAATGTAGAGGCAGATTGGTTTCAGGAGTAGAGGAAGTTACTGTGCAGCAGTTTTTCAGAGATAATTAGGAGACAGTGTTTGGCTTGGGTGGAGTGTTTTGCTGCAGATCCGTTTCTCTTAAATGAATTTAAAACATAGCATGAGTTACAGTGACATTTCTATTGATGAGTGACTGAAATATGATAAAATCTTAAACGGGTGGTGTTATGTATTTTCCAGATATTACACATAGTGGCATTTACAGCACAATCAAGTAACTATACTACATCCAGTTATAAAAATGCTGCTTACTGTATACCAAATATAACTTAAAAAACATTTGATTTTTAAATCAAATGTTGAAAACCTTGAAATTGGGTCTCTGCCACATTAAGAAGCTTCTAGCCTTTAGCGAGGCAGGATGTACCCAAGCTTTACAGCGTCACTGGAGGGTGTAACCTTAAATGAATTGGTAATGTATTAAATTTGTGACACTTGATGTGGGACTGCACAATATATCTGAAACTCTTCAGATTAGTTATATTTGAGCATTTTCAGTCTGATGGACACTCAAGACTACTTAAACAAATTAGTCTAATTAGGAGGAATCTGCTCCCACAATTATGAAGTCAAGAAACTGGTTCTGAATAATAAAAAATTTATATGATAGCAAAATAACAGGAAATGATAAATGGCAGAGTGATTGATTCTCCTGCATATGAGTGCAGGGGGAAAATCCAGTTCATGCCGGACCATTTGTTGGCTGTGTGTCTTTAATTACAAAAGGGTGAGTTTAACCGATCGAGGCCAGAGTGGGAGAAGACATGAATGCCATTAGGATAATCAGAGCTCTAAATGAGGTTTTGATGCATTGTGTCCGACAGGTGTAGTAGCAAGATAGAGGATGGAAAGGTTCCACCAGTGTGCTCCAGCTGTGTTTACACTCTCTTTAACAAAGAGGCCCTGTCATATTCTCTGTGATTGATGCAGCCGCAGAAGAATTGTTAGCATGTTTACATGAAACACTTTCGAGAAGACTCCAACACCATAGCAGGCTGCTTTTTTGTGTGTTGTTATTTGTCCTGCACAGGCTGAAAATGGACAATTAGCCAAAGTAGACCAGCATTCCAATACAAACTACAAAATCAGTTTACATTTGTGGGACTGATTCAGCACCTCACTGCACGGCCCTGCGGACTCCACTTTCAGCATGTTTCTCCTTGTCAGGTGTCATCTCTGAGTTTTACCTTGGGGGAAATCACGGTGCTCAAAACATGTCAGAAAGACAACTCACCCCCGTGTTTGCATCAGCCGTTTCTTGCTTTGAATTGCTAATGACACATGATGTCTTGAAGAGAAATCATTTTATCACACTTGACAACGGAGAGCATAATAGAAAAGAAAGACAGTAATGGTGCTCTTGGCTGATCTTTGGGCAGCTCTGTTTAAAACAGAAAGCAGCTCTGTTTCACTCTGCGATGAGCCCCGTGAGTTTGGGCTGATTTGAAGAACAATGAAGTGGATGTGCTGCTCTATAGCCTGAATAATGAGGTTGTGTGCTTCAGAGAGCAGCCCCCACCCCCTTCTCTTTCTCTCTCACAAAGACACAATCCCCCAGCATGCCCCCCTTCTTTGATGGGGCAGATATATGCATAAGGAACACTTTCATGGGGTTCCAAGTACGACTAGGTTACAGTTTTGGTGTCCTTTATTTAATCATGCTGTGATTACTTGCATCACAACATTGCCACTTGAAATAAAGATGCAATGAGAATTATTGGTTTTAAAGCAAATCCTTACAGTGAATGTATCGGTCTGCTTCATTTTTTTAATCCAATTGCTGGGTTGCCATGGCGTGGTTGTTGATAATCAAATAAATTTTAGCCTTTCTGGCACAACAGACATATAAAAGACAGTGGCTGCTGACTGAGAAAGGGCATTTTTTTCTGTTTTAATGATGTTCCTAACCAAACAGGGAATGTGATTCATGTAGTGCAAAGCATGGATGCAACTGAATGTTGTCCGTCTCCAATCCCAAAACACCATGGCTGGACTATATTCCTGTAGCTATAATTAGATATTTTGGTACTAAACTCAAGGTGAATAAATATCCTAACCATGCCATTTTGCTGCTGGAGACCAAAAGCCTATTTTTTATCTTCCAAAATAAGTGCCACACAATAGCCCAATAGATTCTTATGGACAATATTAATATAGGCTTATTTAAAATGTTTAGAGAAAAATTGTCTAAAATAAAATTATTGTTTTTATTCTAAACTGAAAAGCAACTGTCATTCCCCTAAAGTGTCATTTTGATTAATGGTGTTATGTTATTTATAACTTTTTTTGGTTGCTTAATTACCTAGACTTAAAGCAAATGTGCAAAATTTCATAGCATTTTTAAGGTGATGTGCCTGTTCTGCCCAATACAACATCTGCAAAAAGCAGAGACCTGATCTTGAACTCACCAAAACGGTGCGTTCAAGATCACCGTGGATGCGCTCAACATTGTGGATGCGCCTTGAAATTTTGTCCAGAAATTTTATCAACATTTTATGAGTGTATTTGAAATTAATTTTATCAACATAAGATTTCTTAAAGTGATAAAGAACAACCTTGCCGGAGTTCGACTGTCATCAGAGACAAATTCAACCCAGCCAATTTAAATGAACTCTTTGATTACTGATAAGAAGAACAGTGACCTGATGGGTAAAAAAGGCAGTTTATTTGTAACTGGCTGAAATTAACCTTTCTTCAAATTTTGTGACAAGGGGAGGGAGAAGTTGCATGTTCTTCTATCAGTGCACTCAGAAGAACCATTCAAACATCATTTAAAAATGAGTGTACTTGAAATTCTAGCCAGAACAGTGCAGCATTGTGTTATGTTCTGGAAGCAAGGTCGATGCTAAATCCTAATTATACATGAATTAAAGTATTTGCATTGCAATCATGCACGAGTTCCTAGGAACAGTGATAGTAGTAAACCAAAATGAAACTGAGCAGGTATCCCAAAAGTATTTGTGTTGTTTTGAGTTGATAGCATACCTTTCAACATGACCTTGTTGTCTGTAAACAAGACAAGGAAATAATACAAATACAATTATTCTCAAACATTTCTAGAGATTGTTTGATTTGTATGCACTGCGCCGCTGCATGTGTCTGTGCGCGGATGAATAGCCTTATCTACCACTTGGAGATTTAGAAGAAAGACTACAAGGTTTCTCTCCAGAGATGAATTTGCTCAATTCAAACAAAACTGCTTAAATTCAGAAGGTATGCCTGCGCAGTGCTGATCAGCCATTTAAGGTGCAGTTTATGGAGGCTTAAAACTCTTTAATTGACGGCGTCTCCCAGAGTTGCACAGAGGGTCTCAAGAGTCATCAGTATGCATTAAATCGCATCGCTTTTTTTGAATATTAGCCTTTTTCTAAAAGGTAAGGAGAACAAAACGAAATACAGGACTCTATTCACAAATACTGCGGTTTAAAAACGGGATTCAGGAGTTGATCAATTAATGATTTCAGTTGTTATTAAAACATGTGATTTGTGTAAATTCTTAATTTTCTGCAGGGGAATGTATCTTGCATAAATGAAACATTTTGTGCCGCCTTTCTTCATCTCCCCCGCTTGTATGCACATGAATACTGTATGAGCGTGTTTTACTTGAAGAGCACGGAGAGAATGAGTCTGTGATTAATAGAAGAATAATGGAAGTGTAATAGAAATTACATTTTGAACATTCATAATCTGCCTCTGTTCTCTTTGTTCAAATATAAATGCTCCAGGCTCCAATTTTCGTTTTCACTTTGAATAATGAGACGGTAAATTGAAGTGCGCAGCAGGCTTTGAGAGGAAGAACTTGAGTTGGGATGGAATACATTCTGACCTTGATCCCCTTTTATTTATTTCTTAAATTTTTTGGGACAGAAATTCAGAGTGTGATTCAAGTGTAAATCTGAAATGCAGTATGATTAAACTTAAAATTGCCATTTGACTTCTGTAAGCATCTCTGTCATTGATGGGTGATTTGTGCAGTACATTCGGTGCTGCTGGCAAGATAAGGAGGAGCATATGTGTGATCCATCATCCTGTGCTTGTAATAATCAGGTCTTTTTCTCCTCCTGCTCACCGTGGAAGCATAGAGATGATGACTTTGTGGTTCATGTTGAAGAAGGGAATTTCCACTCCTGGCTTTGCATGAGAGCAATCTGATGGAGTATTACTTGTCACTCATGTTGCTTGTGAAAGGAAGGCGGGGGAGATAATTCAAAAATAGGGTGCTAAGACCTGTGCAGAATTTTAAAAAGGCATCGGTTTGAAAGTAAAATGCAACAAAGCATTGACCCTTTACACTGCAGATGTATCAAGTATGAGAAATTCTGTTTATTTTGTTTCTACTATGATTGTAATTAAGATTTCTGACACTGAATATTACTTGCAACTTGACTGACTGGGAATTCCACAAGATATTTGCACGACCCTCAGCCCTTTTTCCCTTCAAGCTCTAAAATGAAGTAAAGCTACATTTGATCTCTTTTTAGAAGCACACACACACACGCACATCACCCAAAGAGATTCTCTTTCACCACTCAAAGTCTCTTGTGAATTTCCTGTTTAAAACAGACGAGTTTAGAATATTATTGTGTAAAGCCAGCATGTGTTGATTTTTGCTCCTAGTTATGTTGACAAAAAATGAGCATACAAGAAGCCTAGCCTTTTATAATCTACTTATCAAAGAAAGCGGTCCTTAACTTTAAAAAATACTGCCACATGTCAACAATTTAGAACATTGCTGAAAAGGTCATTTATTAAAGTGCTCAGTTCAAAGAGTGAAACTCATCTATTCATTCATTGCACAAATAGTGATTATTTGAAGCATTTATGTAATTTAATTGTAAACATGATATAAATCAATAAAGTGTTGTTCATACAGAAATATCAGCCTACTAGAAAGCATGTCTATACAATCTACAATATACAGACTTGGTCAGGGCTCCTTTTTGAATGAATCACTGCATCCCTGGATCGCAGTATTGAGGTTATCAACCTACAGCTCTGCTAAGGTGTTCAGGAAAGCCATGATACTTTTATGGTGGTCTTTAGCTTGTCTGCAGACCACCAGACAAGTAAACTAGTCATTATCTAACTGGACCAACATCAGCAGAATAAATAAAGCTCAAGCAGCAACTTCAATTTCATCGGTTTTGGTCTCTTGCTGGTTTCCAAATTAAATTAACTAATTTACTTTGATCTGAAAAGGTGACTTTGGAACTCAGTAACATTCCAGTCATTTTTCCCATCAGCTCTTCTAAGATACTTCTAACGATGTCTCTGGTTCAGGACTGTCTTAGTCCAACTTCCTGGACATTTCAGAGGGTTGGATCTTAAAATACCGACCACAGACACAGTCCACACCTTGTGAAACTCTTTAATTTTTTTTTTCTGCTGGTTGTTTGCCTTTTGTCTACCAAACTTCCATTCAACTTTCCATTGGTTTGTTTTGATACAGTTCTAAGGAAAGGCCAGATTCCTTAGCAATTACCTTTGGTGCTTATTGTCTTTGTGTTGTTCAAATTAACTGTCTAATGATTGTGAAGATAATATAATTTTGCATTTAAAAAAATAAAAGCCATAATCATAAAAACAAAGTGACATAAATAACTCAAATATTCACCTTGTTATGTAATGGATGTACATAGCATATGAGTTTTTAAGGCTTTTGATTCTAATTAATTGACAGCCACTTGCATTTAGCTCTCTCCACATGTGGCCAGATCTGTCAGAATGCAGCCGTTATTAGCCCCTGGCTTAATAAACCCAATGCAGATTGACGTTAATAGACAGATTCCTGCCAAAGAATGAAATCTCATCATAAAGCTAAAAGTGACAATGATCTCCACAGCAATGATGTGACTTTCCATAATGAAAGGAGATATTTTACCAGGATTTGCCTCAGTGACAAAGGAGTATCTGACCACAACAACACAGCACTAGAGACTGTTCTTTTAAAACCCAGCACCAAAGTCAAAGTTTCTTCGAAGCGCAATGAACGGGTTTGCTATTGACAAAAAAAGTCTTCAGTAGTCAAAAATAATCCAAAGAAGAACTGTTTTCTGTAAACAGAAGTGGAAGTTAGAAAACGATGAGAATGTGACTTTTGAAAGATATGACGCCTGATTAGTGTGATTTAAAGTTTCCTTTAGCTTTGATCTGAGTCCCTTGCTTGTTGGAGTGTTGTATGCATACATACCAGGCCAAAGATAGAAAAGGACATTCACTCTATTTTGCAGTGAGCTTCCATGCACACAGAACAGTAAATTGAACCTGCATCTCCACTCTCAAATTCATTTTGTGTGCTTTGAACCAGCAGTGCTGTTTATATTCCCAGCAGTAATAGTGTTTCACAGACTTCATTTATGCAGTGAAATAGTATTATCTACAGAAGTTATTATATAAACAGCACATAATTTAACTATCTCCCAGGGTTACGCTCAGTAATTTTCCAAACCCCAAATAGTATAAATCCATGCGAGTTGTTTTTATTTTGATTCTTTTCTGATATAAATTGCCTCTATGGATGTATTCATACTTCATACTGAGATGTATTTTTCAGATAAACTAAATCAAGAAAACAAAAGACCTTTTGGCTACAGAACATTGGATTTACTGATCCAGTAATAGGTATCATAAATTCTGACTTGCATGCTGCAGTGACAAATGGTGGATCAGATAGGAAATTTCCTTTGGGACTTTGTCCAGAAATGGTTTCTACATGAAACTGGTATTTACTCTGCTTAGTGAAAAGGTACACTGGCAGAGGAAAGATACAGAGCACTGTGAATTCTTCATTATAAGCATATATTCCGAGTGGCAGCCATCATATATTGAGCAGATGTTAAAAAAATAAAAATAAAACTTGCTTTTATTTCAATGTTTTGTTTTAGAAGAAAAGTGGTATGTATGAAAACAGCATGGGTTATGAATGGAATAGTTTACTAAAACAGAAAAGGCTGGATGCATTGTAATGATGGTTTATGACACAAGCTACAGACTGTCTTGGAAGCATGGAAATTACAGGCTAGTTCAAAATTTATTAAGTCGTTTGTGTCACTAATGGGTCTTTTAAATTTTCGCTTTGCAATCAGGACTTTTGTCTCGATTGAGCATCGATCTACAAGTTGTTTTTTTTTGTTCTGTAATTGCAGACTACTGCACAGTGTGGCTATGTTATACAACAAACCAAGTGAAAACAAGTAACCCGTAACATGCAACCACTTTTTAAGGTGTAGGCAAAACCAGAAGACTCTTTAAAAGACCTTCTTTTGTCTCAAATTAAACTAAGCCAAAGCATTTTTATCCATTCGAGCTGTAAGATTTATTTAATCAAACATTCTTCAATAATTGCTCCTCAGAATCTCTCTCTGACCCAGTTTTGTTGTTGCCAGTAAAGCAAAAAATAGTCTGACCACACTTAACCATGAATGTAATCCTTCCTCTTAAATCTGCTCCTCCCTTAACCACATTTGCAGTGTTCATAGCATATCTGTGTTCTTAAGTAAATCCTGTCTAAACTAAGACTCTCTACTTTAGTTTGCAGTGAACCGTTTATTTCTTTCTTTCTGGTAAGGGAGTCAGAAGAAGTCTGACCTATATCCCTGCATCAGATTTGCATCATTCTGGGAGTGGTTTCTCGCTACATTTAGCATGGCCTCAGCATCCAAAAATACTTCTGTTTCTGAAGAGGAGGAAAACACTGTTTATTTGACTCCCAGTGTTTATGTTGCTATCAAAATATTGTTTTCTTTTTTAAAAGACAGATGGCTGCTCCAAAGTCAATGGACAAACAGTGCATATTCTCCTGCATCGCCACACATTTAACCAGCTTCACTCCAGAAGGACAGTTGACGCAACCCAAAATGAAAGTGGCTCTGAAATGTTCAAGTTTGTGTTTGGCTTCAGATGCTCCCGAGGCAACATGGGAAATGTGTTAGCAACCGACTCACTTCGCTATTACTGTCTTCATAATGTTATTCCAGTTTTCTTATGAGACTGTTGACCTGACAGAGGCTTGGTGGAAAATATGAAGCCTCCAGGGTGAGATCTCCTTGCATAAGCACATTTCCCATTAGAACAGCACTGAGGGGCAAGTGGAATTTGAACATGTCTTCTGTCCATGCACAATGCAAATGCTTCTGGAAAATGCCACAGCCACCACACTCAGTAAGGCACTAAAACAGCACTGGTGATCTGCATGCAACATGTAAGACTAAAAATGTTAACAAAGATTTTGAATTAATCAAAATTAGTGATATATGGATGCACGATCACTGTGTTTTAGTTTAAAATGAAAACTTGAGCACCGTGCCTACCTTCCCCGGCCCCTCTCTCTATCTCTCTCCATTCATTCCATCATGGTTAATTGAACAGAATAGTTTAGTATGCAATTAATTATGATGTGCTGAGATGATATATAGACCTGACAGGGCATTGTGGGTAATAATAGGAGAGATTTATTTACTGGCTTTGTGTAGGCTCCTCTCAACCTTGCAAAATTAATGTAGTTTCTCTGATTCAAATTATGGAAGAAAATAGGAAGGAAATTGTGTCAGACGCATACATATACAATGCTCTCGGGATCATGCTCACACACACCCAAAGGCAAACAAATGGATTAACAGGCACCCATACACTCACACTCACACCCACGCATACCTAAACGCACGGAGAATCAATGTTGTTCTTGTAGGAAAATTGTAAACGTAAAACGGCAGAAATGAATCACGCTAATGGCATGGCTGACAGCTGTGTTCAATATTATGATTTCAGTCCCTCGCTCCCCCTCCCCAAGATTGATTATATAACTACTTCTTTATTTACTTGATGGAAGAAAACATATTACTCTGCAGTGCTCTAGGACAAATATGAACTTCAGGAACATTTATATAGTTATATAAGCCTATGAGCTGGATGCAATAATTCTGCTTTACAGTGACTGAAAACAATTCTGTAGATTTTCTTCATGTAAAAATACATCACATCTTTCTAGAAAAAACAACCTACAACTTCGAACGTACCTATTTAAAAGACCCTGAGGATTCTTCCACTCAGTGCTTTTCATTCGCTGAAAATTAGAATTAACTTTCACAACACATTTTCATAGAGAAATACTTTCCAGCATTGAAATCCTTGAAGGCATGTTCTGTAATAAACCTTTAAAATTACTTTGTTGAGCTATACCTGTCATAAATTGCATACAGAATACACTATAGTGATATTGAAAGCACATTTACACCAAAGATTTGAGCTTTTTAGTTTTTTTTTCAAAACAAGATTTTGATGTGCAAGTTTAATTTCTATGATCCACTTATGGTTATAATTACACAAACATTCTGAAATAAGAGATGTCTCAATTGTAATTTTGAAAGTTAGTAGTGTAATTTGGCTGGATTTCACCAATATTCTTGGTAGAAATAGAAGAGGAAGTTTAATATGGCTGTTTTTTTTATTAATACTAGACAGTTTTACCCATTCCAAAACCAGTTTAGTTTGCATCAACAATTGCATCAACAATCTGAATTTCTAAAATCTTATGCTTTTCTGTAAGACATGCAACGTTAACTGAGGTTTTGAAAGTTTTTCTCCTCTTGCTGTCAAGGATACCTGCAGCTGGCTGAATTTCAGTGATTCCAGCAGTGCCTGAAACCCTGTGTGTATAATTTTTTATCAGCCTTTACCTCACATCAAAACTTAAATAGCTTTCAAATTCAATTTTATTTAATAACAGGGATTGTTTGTATTTACATCTATGTCCCAGAACAGTTTGTTTTGCTTACACAGATACCAACCATGTTAGATTATGCACAGATCTAATACTCCATCAACACACCTTACCTTCTCTTGACCATGTATGTTGTCTTTCTATGGACTTTACCTTCTTTGACAGTTCATGATTGGCTTGTTAAGCCTTACTGACTACATTTCATTTGTTAACTTTGTGTTTGACCACTTCATTCTGATCATTCAAAACTTCTACTTGTTTTCTTAATTAACTTTCTCTGTTTGGTTCTTTTTGGTTAAAGTAAAAGAAAAAAAAAGAAAGTCATTTTTATTTTTAGACATTTCCTAACCAACTTACTCCTAAAATTACCTAAAAAGCCAGTCATAATGTATCCAATAAAAGAAATTAAAAACTCAAAAAAATGGATGAGAAAAATACTTTCAGTGAAAAGTTTTACAAATATTTTCTACAGCTTTGGGACTCTACAGTAACACAAAATCCAGAAAAAATATAAAGCGCTGCAGGCTTAACTTGCTTTAGTTCAGGTCAGTGTTCATGATTTAGCAATAAGAAAAGACTTGGTAAAAAGCAATGCTATCCAAAAAGAACACAAAGACCTGTTAGCCTAAAAACAGCTTGATGATCTGCAAAACTTTTTCTGTGGACAAAAAGTCAAAATTTGAGTTTTTGCAGAGTATGGTTACCATTACATATGGTGTGAAACTAACAGCGCTTTAGAAAAAGAACATCCCACTAACATAGTTGTCAAACACGAGGGTGGTAGTGTGATGGTGTGCTGCTTCTGAACAACTTGCCGACTAATCCTCAGCTTTTGTTGCCACGTGAGGGTTGGAGAGTGGGGGGAGGATTGATTTTGAGTATCAAACAAAAGCAACAATTCTTGTTTATTAATAAAGAAAACAATACTTTAAGCATCTAAAATTAATAACTGAATAAATATTAAAAACAGAAAAACAAGGCTTGCGATAGCTGAGCACAATTTTGAGAAATCAATTAGCTATTTGAGTTACTTTAACATTTCATGTAGCTTTAAATTAGTCCCTGGGATCTGGAGACATATGTTGTCATGTAGTCCAACAACAGGTGCATCTTTGTAAAAGCCAGTTCTTTCCCACACTCACCAATAAACAGTACGTGATTAGCAATCATTACCCATCGGGAGTGAAAAATGTTCCTCACAATGCTGAAGCACCTGGATGAGTGCAGCTGTTGCTGAAGCATGTTAAGTATAAATAAGCGAGACAGTATTCACATACATGGGTGTGGTGTTTAGTATTTAAAGAGGCTGAGGCAGATACTGTTTCATACAGCTGCAGGGCTTGGCATCAAGCAAACTACTTGAGATCGATTGTCTCTCACTGACTGCTCCAGCATTCTAGAACTCTACTTTAATATGGAAACACTTGATTCACATGTTTTCTGCACAAGCGCTCCTAAAGCAAAGCCGCTATTGGACTGAAGTTTTGCACAGCACAAAGAGAAATTGATTGCTTTTTATTTTGCCAGTTTTATTTTTTCACTCAAGCCCTCTCTGGTGCCTCTCCATCTGGAAAAACACCTTGTTACTTGGCATCAGTTTTCTATTTAGCAGCATGTGGGCCAGCTGTTTTCTTTGTTACATAAATGAAACAAATCCCTGCTGTGTTTGAATGAATGTGGACATGGAAAAAGACGATATTATTTCTCCATCAGGAGTTGTTCCAAATAACAGCAAGCTTGTTAAGACTAGAATGTTTGGACCTGAGAGCAATTTCCTAATTTCTAAAAATGAAAACTAACAGGAAACTGGATTGTGTAGCACATTTATGAGAACAGCTTACCACAAATATTCTGTGGGGATGTCTCTGCAGCATAATCCAAACATCATGTGACATGTAAACAGATGTGATTAAAATTGAAAATGCCTGACCAACAAGTGTTTTTGATCAACTGCAGTGAGTGAGGTCAAAACGAGCCTCCTTACAAGCCTCCCCTCTTATTTCAAGGCTATTACTTCATGCAATTACAATTCACCCCTGCAGTTGGACAGTTGGTTACCATGTATGTGGATGTGTAAGTATGAGTGTCCATGTGAGCCTGCATGAACAGATAGCCTGAGGCATAAATAAACCAGTCGCCACCAGAGACCTACAAAAAGAGCGGGGCCCCTCGAGTTTCTCTGCTCCTGTTTTGCTTTTCACACAACATATTTCCTTACATTTTCTTTAGGTCTACATAAGAGGCATACTGTTAACAGAATGCAGCATTTTATTGAAGTTTTGTAATGGTTTATTATAAAAAAAATAAATAAAGTTGTCATGAAAAAATCAATAAAACTAGCTAGCCCACAAGTTCAGGGTCTTGTAAAAATATTGACATTCCTTTCATTCCTCCAACATTTGTCACGTTGCAATCACAAATGTGCAACATTTGGTCTTGTGTGTTGGACAAACACGTGGTTGGTGTAATTATGAAGTGAGCAAAATGACTGATTGTTCTCCAAACGTATGATTAAAAATCTGTAAATGGCTGTGTGTGTAATTAAATTCTCTGCATAAATACAGCTGTTCTGTGAAGTCATCGGAGGTTTGTAAGAGAACACTGGAGAATGAACAGCCAAAGAAACACAGCAGGTCAGAAGAAAGGTTGTGGATACGTTTAAAGCAGTGTCATTCAGCAGCCAATACCAAAGCTTTTGAACATAACACAGAGCATTGTTCAATCCATCATAAAGAAATTAGAAGGAGTTTGGCACAGCTAAAAACCTACCAATACAAGGTTTTTAGCTTTCTACTGGGCTGAAAGGCCGCACTAATATCCTGTGGTCCGATAAAACCAAAAGTGAACTATTTCACCAATATGCAAACTACTGTGTGTGGAGCGAAAATAACTCTGCACATCTCCCTGAACACCCCCACTGTGAAATATGCTGTGGAGGCTCTTCTTCAAGTCTTGGGACATGGAAGCTGGTCAGAGTTGTTGGTAAGATTGGTAGAGCTAAAACTTGAGTCTGAAGTGAAGGTTCGCCTTCCAGCAGGACAGCATCTCTAAACATACATCAAGATCTTCAACGATTTGGATCTAATACATATCCATGTAATTCATATCCATATCCTGGCAATTCTAATGCATTGCCTGAGATTTAGATTGCTGTTCATAGCTACTCCCTGTCCAATCAGCTTTTATGCAAAGAAGGTAGAGCCATACCTCAAGACCTGCTGATGTAGTGACAGCAACAAGTGGTTCTAGAAAGTACTGATTCAGAATAACTGAATACAAATTCCAGACACGATTTAAGGTTTTTATTTGGCCAAAACCCTTTAGTCACCATGTCTACTGGATAACAGCCCTAGAAAATAACTACATAAATAGAGTGGAATTACCCTTTAGTGTATTTGTTGCCAGATCCTGTTTCAGTTTAATCTTTCATGTAGAATGTCATTGCTTTCACAGAACAATACCACCGCTGAACTGAGTTATTTACATTTTTCGTTTTAAAAATGAGCATAACAGTCAAAATTGAAAGCATCTATTCTTCTTTGAATTGGTTGCTAGAATTTTTATAAACAAACATTAATACACTGTCCACATTCATCACTGAGCGAAACACATCCAGCAGGCTTTATACATTATGTCAACAATTCATAATTTTGAATAAACAAAGAGAAAATATAATATCTAACTGAATTGTGTGGCACTATTTACATTGCAGGTACACAAAAAGAAATCAACACTTAATAAAAAAGGGGGAAAAAAACGTTTGCAGTGTCGATTAAATGAAATTTGCTTTATAAAAAAGTGAAACAGATTAAATTCTGCACAGCACCAGTGGATATATTTTTGACTGACTCCATCTACTCTAGATGTGCAAAACATCAGTAAGCTGGCTCACTATCAACATTGCATTGTGAAGAGAAGATTAGGGTGAAGTTCCCTGCCATGTTTTTAAGTAGTTTTTTTTCTGATCTGCAGCAGGCACAAATCGTCTGATACAGTCCACTGGTATGGCTAGTTTGTATGCAGTCAAAGACATTCTCTTCTTGCCACAGGCATCTTTGTACCCGTCTTCATTCGTTTAAGTGCTGCTTTGAAGAGTCCATTGAAGTGTGGTGAGAGATACAAATAAAAAAAAGGCTGCCTGTTATAGAAAATGTTTACTACTTTGGAGTGGGCTTTGAATAACCCTTTCTAAGGGCTATTTATAATCAAATTCATTACACGCAGCTTTAAATGGATATAAACCTCTTATAAAAGCTTTTAATGTATGCCGTATCCAAGATCTGACACTTCATTTTTCTTTTAATCATGAATCTCTCAATGCTTTTCTCTTAAGCCTGGATATTATGTGTTTAGGATACACACACTACTGGAAGTGTTTCAGATATGTATTATCATTATTATATTACTAAAAATCAACATACTGGGTGCATAAACCGACAGTGCTGCGGAAAAGTATTTGATCCCTCAAAGACTTTTTTGGTTTTCTTTGTTCTCACACTTGCATGTTTCAGAGTATGAAGCAATTCTTTACACATAGAGCCAAAGTAAATACCAAAATCAATTTTCAACTGAAGGAAAACAACGAAGAGCTAGATGAGAGATATGTCTTAAATTGATAACTGTTTAGATTAGCTCCACCAAGGCTTAATACGGCCTCATCAGTGGAATCTGAAAGTCACTTCAATAGAATCTGACTGACAACATGAAGTAGACTAAAGCATCACATCATGGCCTGATCTAAAGAAAATGTGCAACAGATGAGAAGCAAAGTGATTAACATCGGTTAGAAGGGGGCCATTTCTTAAGGCTCCCACATACTTCAACCGAGGTGTTAAAATCGGTTCACTGACAGAGACACATGACAAAAACCACGCCATTGTGTTTGCAGAGAGGCATCCACCTCCACTTCTCGACACCGGTTCCAAGTCAGACTATTTCAACAGAGATATGTGTGAGGTGTTGCGTGACTGGACAGAAGTTTGTTGCCCTGTTTTATATCAACAATGTTGATATTTCGCTTTTCTAGCAAATTTGAATAAAAGTCTCAGCCGTTTTGTCCATAAAAGAATGGTTTGCTATAACATCTAGCGCCCTCTCTTGGGCAACTTCCCTATACGTTGCCTACCCATTTTTTGCGCCACTGGTTGCCAGCATGGATGTTGAAATTTCCCACAATGATTAAATAGATATAATATAGAAGGTCAGACTCGATCAGTATGGGTGTCTCATAGTCTTCATGCAGCCATGTTTCTGTTGAGAAAATAACATCAAGACTATGCTCAGTAATGAACTCATTAATTAAAAATGGTTTTCCTGACAGATCTACTGTTTACTAGAGTCAGTTTAACTGATTTAGTCCCTGGCATTATTTTGTGGGAAGTTGCTTTTGATAAGGAATTGATTTTAGGTTAAAGGGTTGACTCTTGCATGTTATTGAGTTTCTGTTACCTACATGCACCACAAATTTACAGTATCTTCCTGTAGGGAGCACAAGTGGTTCATGGATAGAGATTGTAGTAGAACTAATGCTCTCCATGACACTGAGATAAAGCATAACTAACTATGGGCTTTAGGTTGCAGAGGCTCTTTGTTTCTGTAATAAAATCTTGCTTGCCACTGGAAAGCAAGCTTGGGAACACTTTTAGGAATGTTGGTACTATTCTGAACTCAATTTCTTTTCAGGTTTCATGGAAGATTAATGAGCTTGTGCTTTGTGAGACTTCTTGATAGCTTCTCTGCAAAAGTATTCAGTGCCCAATCAGAAATATAAAAGGAAGCTCAGACTCAGTTGTCAGGCTGAATTGATACACTCTTTGACTGGACTTTCCATTTCCTGCTGACAGAGATTAGACTAATTGTGAATCAAACCAAATGATTAACTTGACCACATTTTGAAAGCTTTCAAAGCATTTCAATTAACATGCAGGATACCTCTAAATGAAGGGATCTAAATGAGATCATATTGTGCTATAGCCAAAAGAAATGTGATTAGTTGATTTATGTGTGTTTATGATGAATGATTTATTCTTATTAAATGTGCCTAGCTCATTATTAATCAGCCACAAATGGAATATTGATGCAGCACAGCAGTTAATGAATGTGCTTATTAAACCAAGCCAATGCTGTTAACATTCCCCACATACAATTTAATTATCTTCTTTCACCCTTGCTCTAATTATCTCTGATATTTTTCATCTTCACAAGATTTGATAACTATCTTATGCTAAAGTCTTACCACCAAGACTTGACTGAGAGAAACTACAGTGTCTTGTCTTGGTAGGTTTGCAGTTTTACCATACTCGTTCTCTCAATCTATGATGGATTAATAAACAGTCATTCATGAAATTGTTCACTTGTCGAAACAAATGTGCATTGCACTCACTTTTTTATTTATAAAAATTCTGGAAAACAAGCACCCATTTCCTTCCACTTTTCCACACTTATGCGCTACTTTGTCTTGGTTTGTTACATAAAAACCCCAATAAATTGCAATGAGATTTATTAGTTTGTGATAGTGTAGGAAATTTGCAAAAGCTCCAGATTTATTAATGCTTTAGCAAGACACTCTACTCTTTCTTCTTACAAATGCATGAGCTGCGTAATAAAGGAGAACCTTTGTGACATATCAGACCTTTCATGTCTTCATTTACCATTGAAGCATAGTCTAGTTGAGATTTTGAAGAATTAGCCAAAAATATCAAATTTGAGGTTTAGAAATTTAGTGATGAATATAAATGAAGTGATTTTCTAAAATACACAGTAGTTGTCACAAACAGAAGCCAATTTCGTAGTTTACATTGTAAGTAAAGTAACTTATTCTTGTCAAGTTTAATTCATGTCTATTTTAGGATGGAAAGTAAGGAGAGTAAAACCACATGGTTCTGAAATAATGGTCAAACAATCTTTATGTGTGTGGGCGTGTGCTGCTTTAGTAGGGGGAGGGGATAATGGCTTTAATTTGCATGCTTTAAAAGAATAATGAAGTAATGTGATGTTTATCTTTTCTGAAGAGTTAAATTTCTGCTGGCAGAGACCCAAAGCTCACCATGACATAACATAATGAACAGTAACTTGTATATGGGCCGGGGTATGCAATGGGAGCAGATGTGCATGAGTCCAAGATTAGAGGGAGTAACAAAGTGGGGGGGGTGGATCAGGGAGAGCGTCTGTTGTGATGGGATATGGATTGATCTGTGTCTGATTCTGCGTGTGTGTGTGTGTGTTGGGGTAGGGATGGTGAAGTGGGATGGACATGGGGGGTAGTTGGGGTCATACTCAATGATTTATTCATTAAGTTCAAGCCTGTGTTTGTTTGTTGACCCTTAGCAGTAAGCTAGAAAGACACTGTTCAACCCGCACTCCGTTTTTTGTCTTTGCTCATCATAGCACCATAATGTTTGTGACATTACATTAGCCATCTCATTCTGAACAGATCTACATTGTGTACGCACCCCATTCATGTGGTAATGAAGGCAATAAAACCGCTTTTATTCCCACTAACTCAAGCCTTCTGAAAGTGGAGACTGCAGGAGAAATACTGCAGAGAAATTACCATGCCCAAGAGGTTCTGGTTCCTGAAATAAGACGATGATGTAAAAAGGGTCAGCTGCTAATCTTTATTCCCTAAGTAAAGCTCTCATTCATTATGTAACAGTTTACATTTGCATTCAGGCTACAGAGCAATGGTCCAAAAACATTCAAAGCCATAGAAAACATCAATTTAGTATTACTTCCTCTATGCCTTCTTTTGTCTGGAGGGAAGAACATCTTTATTACACATTGGTTAACAAAGAAGTACAGATATTAAAGGGGGGCTATTATGTATGTTCCAGGCACATGGTGCCACTTTGTCACACAATGAAGTAACTATGTTCCCTTAGGTTGTGATAAAAATGTTTAATATATCAATCAAAACTTAAAAGAAATTTGACTTCCCAACTTGATGCCTTTTAACTGGCCTCTGTTTTCTTAGGAACCTTGGTAACACTTTATTTAACGGGTTGTGAATAAGACTGTCATGACACCGTCATAAACATGACAACACCTGTCATGAACATGAGTAAGTCTGCATGAATATTTATGACTGTTGTCATAAAGAGTCATTTGGTAAATCATGACACTTTTAATACAAAGTTGACATTATCCAAAATGTCTTTGTTATGACAACTTGTCATTAACCTAGACAAAAATGCCTTCGTTATTACAACTTGACATTAACCAAAAAATCATGATCTGACATAAATTTGTTATAAAAGTATTACTGATTAAACTTTAAAAATTATGTAGCTTTATGTTATTAAAGCTAAAGTTTAATCAGTAATACTTTTGTTTACAAATTTATGTCAGATCATGATTTCTTGGTTAATGTGAAGTTGTCATAACAAAGACATTTTTGTCTAGGTTAATGACAAGTTCTCATAACAAAGACATTTTGAATAATGTCAACTTTGTATTAAAAGTGTCATGTTTTACCAAATGACACTTTATGACAACAGTCATATATATTCATCATGTTCATGACAGGTGTTATGTCATGTTTATGACAGTGTCATGACAGTCTTATTCACAACCCATCAAATAAAGTGTTACCGGAAGCTCAGACGATTTCAGACTCCTTGCCTTTAGAATGTCATCATAACAATGCTCCACAATTTACAACCGTTTGTATAACTAGTTTGTACGATATGCTCAGCGGACGAGCAGTTCCACCAGGTCTTTGCTAGTTACTGCTGCTTCTCATCTAGAAGGACCTGGCTGCAGAAAATAGAAAGGTAGGATGTCGGCTGAGGCGTCAGGCCCACATATACTTCCTATATTTACTATGGTCTCATGTTTTTTTTTCTTTTGAAATCTTTATTTTATGTAATACTCCCTCTTTAAAAAAAATAAACTTCAGACAGAGAACACACCAAAAGATATCTTGTCACATCTACCATCCCATACTTTCTCTAATAATGAACCAAGACACATTTTATTTCTGGGTTACATTGTAAAAAGAATCTTCAATGAACACTGAAATCAATATAACGTGTTAAAAAGATGAAGGTTGTTTTTTTCACTTTGATGTGCTTTTATACTGACCTTAAAATTCACGTGTGTGTAAAAACAGATGCATTCTCTTGTTTTTAGATTGAGAAGAAAAAGAGAAAACATAAAACAAAAGTAAAAGAAATTCAAAGACTTTGAAGCTAAAATTATTTACTTACCAAGTTTTTAATGCAACCTTTACATCCTTTCAGTTTGTCTCCAGAAAAGTAAAATGAATTTTGTTACATACAAACCTTTCATTCAAAGTCCCTATGGATGAAAAAACATTTGTAAAATCATGTGAAAAAGTTGTTTTTAATTCCTGTCAAACATGGTGGAATTTAATGTCAGATTCACAGGTGGAGAGGAAAATATATAAGGTCAGATTGCAGCAATTACTGGTGTAACTGTTTAAAGCAAGAAGGATAGACATGAGTAACAGTTTGAACAAAAGGTGTATAGGCAAAGAAAGTAGCTGATGAAAAATGAAGGAACTAAACAACTTAAAACTACTGGGAAGGAGATCAAGGACAAAGGAATCAGGTGAGCGTAATCGACAGTATGCACAGCTGGGTGATGAGGGAGGAATGTGCACACAATGAATACAAAGGGATCTGGGGGAACTAAATGATAACAGAGTACAAGAGAAACAGAAATCTATCAAAGAGCACAGAGAAACTTTTCAGGTTGAAGAAAGCACTAACCTGAAATACAATTCCAACAGTGTTTAGCACAAATTGGCTTTCTTTTCTAAAAGAAAATAACAGCAAAATCGTATTTCTCCAAACTTTTCCAACTTGTCAATCTGACTTTATTGATGTCACAATCAAGTATGAACTGTGAATATTGAGAAATATGATTTACTTCATGGGATTTTGGAATGTGTCAATCAGTTTCAACTAGCTCTGATTTTCTTACACCAATATCCTGTGCATTCTTCACACAGCAACACAAGAAATATATAACGAATACAGCAAGAGATAACCCATAGAATGACATGTTAATTTCAGAGTCCAGTATGAATGTGTATTCCAAATAACCAATTCAACATGCAAAAGACAAAACATTATTTCCAGGAAGTAAATGTGTTATTATTTTTTTAATAAGTTGGAAATAAATAATAATCAATCATCTTTAGAGAATTTATTCTTAATCTATCAATTACCAGATTGCTATATAATTAAAAAACATGGAGAGTTACCACTCACAAAATGGTGTCTTAAACAAATGTAAATAATGTAATACTTTGTTGTTTAATCAATTTATTTTAAGTCCAAATATGTAAATATAAATAATAACGTCAGCTTTCTGCTCCATCTGACTGTAATTCAGTTCAGTGTTTTGGTTCTCATCTGGTCAGCAAATCATACCACTGAGGTGGAAGAGTGCTGCCTAACCCACCAATATTCATTGCTTTTTAAACATCATGTCTTGTCTGAATCTTAAAAAGATCCACAGCTCTATTCAGAACCAGAATGACAAATTTAATGAGATCTGTAGTCCTCTCCTGACATATTATTCAATTCTTCAACTCATAGATGTGCTTGCTGCTGAGTTATAATTAGATTTGTTTTATGTGGGTTTGATTATCTATCTTTCTTCAGCACAGGATCATGGTGACACATCCACATCAGCAAGATGTCAGAATAAATGCCTGAACTTCTTAAAATGTAAATATGAAATTGTATCATTAACAAGTTATCTGTGTATGAGTCTATCAAGAAGCCATTTTGTATGCATTTACTGCTCCTACTGTTTTGTTTTTCACTACTGACTGCTTTCCTGGAATGAATGGGGTGAAAGTTTTTGTTTCTGTGCGTATTTCCTATTAAAAATATGAGGAGAAAACTTTTAACAAGGTATATAATTTAAACATTTACATACAACCCCTTTACATTAAAATGGATTTACTTTTACTTTCAATAGGTTTACCCAAAAGAAAACAGAACTTGAATCCATTATATTATACAAAACAAAGCAATTTGTGAGTTAAATGTGTCAAAACAGAAGTAAGTTACTCTGTTCTGACAATTTGTGAATTCTATAATTCCCATGCACTATACAAAAGGGAGTTAAATTAAATGCAACACATTGTTCAATGAATTGACAAAACTTTTTCTAAAACGTTTTTTGACATTCCAAAAATCACGACAAGATAGGAAGTAGTGAGATAGCAACTTAAACACAATTAAAGGTTGTTTTTATAATACAGTATTTACCGATTGGTTCTAATATTTGCCAGGCTGTGGAGAACCAATAGCCGTGGTTGGAGTCTTCTCTCTGAAAAGGCTTGAATAATCATCACATGCTGGATAGAATGACAACGATCCAAAATGGATGCACAGTTAACAATCTCTTTACAGGATAACATCAGCACTACACAATAGTTGCGGTTGGGTGGAATAGACAGACCCCTTTCTATTTCCATCCCGTCTTCACAAAGGTGTCTGACATCATCTAAACAGTGAAGCCTATTTGTAACTAGGTTACTAGCTATCTTTCATCTGTAATTGAGAGCAAGCAGCTCAAGTCAGAAGTGTATCAACAATATAAAATGTTGTTAGGGTTCCATCAAGCAGCCTCTAAAGGGAATTAATAGCTATCATCTGAGAGGAACAGTGAGCCTCAGTCAGACTGGAAAGGGAGGTGGTAGTGACAGTGAAAGATGTTCCCCTGGAGTTGTTGTCACAGCACAGGAAGGAGAAAGAGAGAGAATGCATGTGGGCACATACCCGAACTGGCATTATCTTCCCTGTGAGGACACAGCACAAACATTTGATACATTCAGCAGCCATGCAGCAAAAGTGAATTTTCAATGAAGGCATGACTGTTGCTCACACAACCAACTGTACCTTCTGTACACATATACACACAAGCATATATAGGTATATTTTTGATTAAACTTTTTTATCTAGTCAATTGTAGAGTCTTTAATTAATCAAAATTGCTCACATTTTAATTGAAAATCATATATCAACAAAATGTGTTAAAAACTTTAATGATTTAGCAATAATTGTGGCTAAATTATTGAATAAATAGACAACAATAGATTTATTGATTGTTTCTAATCTGTTATTGAAGTTATTCAGCCATCAGATTGGTGCATGCTCAGGACTCTTGTATGTAAAAAATAAAAAAAAATACATAAACAATTTTAATGCATTAAATCTGCGATGCACCTGTACAGAAAGTATAAAATACATGGCCACTGACCATCTATTTAATGTGCCTTTCATAGTCCTGTTATGATTATGAATTGCTTGTTTCTTTGGGGTTTTTCTCTTCAATATAACACAACATGTAGCTCCTTTTCTGCTTTTGTTACATCTTTGTAAAATCTTTTTGCATCATCATCTGACTTCATATTTACAAAGCGTCTGAAAAGAGAACCTCCCACATCAGTGCAACAGTGCTGTAAAGCTAAACAAATGGATTAGAATGTACAAAATGTTTCACACTGATGGCAGGCGAGTGTGTATGCCGCAGGCACTCAGCACTTTGTTATAATGGGAATTTCAGTCTTGTCTTGTTTGCCTTGGAGCTGAACAACGTTGGTGCTCTGCTTGTGTGTGCTCTAATTACAGACAAGATTAGAGCGGGCAAATTAAACTGCTACCAGCCACTGTTTGTAATTGCCACAAGCAAATGTTTGTAATTATGAACAGATTGCTTTACTATCGATAATTAAAACAACAACACGACTTATTTAACGACTATCGGGAGATGGCACTCTGAAATTGACAAAGCAGAGCAGAGAAAATGATTTTTGCTTCATCTCGTGTCTTTTATTTTCTGTGGATTCACAGATCTGTGTTCTTATGCCCGTTTCCCAGCGCTGCATCCCATAGATCAGATGCGTTCCACTGGATTTTCTCCAGTTTAAACAAGCACAGTAAAGCCTGTGTTGATTGTGTCACTGTCACAGAGGTTTCTTTGCAGTGATTGCCCATTGTCTTTGGGGTAAGTAATGTACAAAGCAGTTGGTATTATTAGTTGTGCAATGCCAGACATAATCCCACACCTGTTGTCAGTTATGTGATACTGACACACAATATCAAGCTAAAGCAACTGACCTTGTCACTCTGCAAGTTAATGAACAGTTTTATGAGGCCACTGGCAACAAGCCCCAGCTTATCACACAGCTCCACCTCTGCGTCTTTCACCAGAACTCCTCATTGAGCAGGCTACATGTATTATATCTGTAAGCTGCTAATATATTTTACCTGAAGCCACTTCAATTTGTTTGTTCTCTAAAGGTTATTTGTGTTCCAAATGATTTAAACATAATGAAACATAATGGTGTATTCTTACTTCACCTTGAATGGTTGTGAGAGTAAAGATGAGTTTTGGTCAGGGGCAGACTGAGATTGAAATTGAGCCCTGCAGCTTGGTTTGGAGAGGGCTATTATCCAAACACATCGCAGATGAACGAGGAACTATAATTTTAAAACAAAGGCACGCTGAGCATTTTTCAGCAATCAAAACTATTGTGTGTGTTTTTAATGACAAAATGAAAAACAAAAATCAGTCAACAAAAGAAAGCTGTAATAACTTTCATCTACATGATAATAAGTAAATGATGGCTTCCTAACCTCTTTAGACCATAGCAATTTATAGTCAAAACCTAGGCTTTCTAACTGCTGGAAACATAAGAAATTACCTCAAACATATCCCTAAATTTCTCATGACAGATCTGGCAAATTGGTATTATCCCAGGTGGGCTTCATGTTTGTCATCAAAGAGGTACATTTTAGTGACTAAACTGGACCTAAAAACAGATTACAGCAGTGAAATTTACAACTCTCAACAAAAAGATCCAAACAACATGAATGTTAAGCAACTCACTGTTGAATTTGGGAACTCCAGATCAAGTTTTCATTGAATTTTGGGCTGTAAAAGGTCATGCAGAGCCAGCAACTCCATTTTATAACTGTGCCGCAGGTTACACGCTTGTGAAGTTGGCTAAATTTCTGCCGTTACTTTTTCTGTTATTTTTTTGTTTCTCATGTCGCGCTCTCTGTGAATAGTTCTGGCAGCCATCTATAGGGGGTTGACTTCTTCTTTTGCTGCCCAAAGAACCCTGAGTTGTTGAGGCAAAGACTCCATAACACCCCAAAAAGTGTACTGTGGTACCAAGACATTACCAGCAGATCCTTGAAGTTCTGTACGTTGTGAGGTTGGGCCCCCATGGATTGGACTTGTTTGTCCAGCACATCCAACAGATACTAAATTGGATTATCTGTAGGTTTCTGAGGCCAAGCCAACATCTCAGTAACTTGTGCTCTTTAAATGATTCCTGAGCAATGTTTTTTTTATTTTTTATTTTTTTTATGGCAGAGCGCATTATCCCACTGAAAAAGACTAGACATCAGGGGATTTATTTTCCAGGGTGTACATCGACCGCAGCAATTTTACGGTGGTAGCACGTGTCAACATTCACATGGATGGCAGGACCCACGGTTTCCCACCAGAACACTACCTTCAGGAGCTCTTTATATATCTTATTAACAACATGCAGTGCAGTGTGTATTCTGACAACTTTCTATTGAAAGTACTATTCACCTGTTTATCAATTTGAACAATAGCTCATCGTTTGGACAGTCTTTAGTCCAGTCTTGTATTGATGTACCTTTAATTTTAATGCTTCTAACACTTCAATTTTAAGAATACAATGTTCTCTTGTAGCCAAATCTATCTTACCCATCAATACGATTATGGTGTAGAGATAAAGAATGCTATGCACAGCACCAGTCTATGACAATAATAATTTACCTGATTGGTGTATAAATTAAGTCAGGTTGCAGCCACAAACATAATCTAATACCCAGTTTTCAAAGGAAAACTGCATATGTTATCAAACTACATTACAGCTCTAATCAAACAAATCACTGGAGCAAAACTTTTCATCTTTCTGCACGCCGTACTCAGCATGTAATCTAATCTCAGATTCCATAGCAAACACTGACTACAGCACATTCAAGTATGAGTTAAGCATTTCCTCCATTTTATTAAAGACTGATTTAAGATTTAACTTACGTGAGATTTATTGTTTTTAAACTTCCTTTAAAACTGCATTTCAGGCAACATTTGAGTTTTATACCAGGCTCTTTTCTTACAAAAAGAGCAGAGATGCCTAAATTATTAAAAAAGAAAACATACCTGAGCATCCCTACAGTGACTTTCTTACTGGCAGTGAAAAAATCTTATTTTCTAAATGAATTAATCAATTATTATTATTATTATTTCATGATTATTCAATGCTTCTCATTCCAATGGTGTTTATTGCATTAAATTGCATTTGAGTCAGACCTTTTGAATAAATTGCATGTATAACATGAACTGGAAACTGATACACTATGACACTGTTTAATGTCCAATACTTATCAAAAATATTGAGAGATAAATAGGAACACATTTAGTTATAGTTAGTCTTTAATATATTTGTTTTACATTAAATAAATGTGGAGTGAAAGCATTTTAAATCCAGTGCTTTGGTACATTAAATACTTCTTTGATTCATTATGTTCACAACTGTTTATTTTTTGTGTCTGATTTTTATGTGCTAATAATAAGACCTTGATACAAACACAGTTTGTGTTTCATTTTGCTATGGACCTGTAGCAAAAGTGCCAAGAGTTGTGATGTGTTTGATTTTATTAGAGATGAGATTTAGCACATACATGCTACATTACTGCAACAGAACTCCCATTTCTCATCTGTGGGAGAAAATGAAACTGTGATGAAATGTAATATAGTCCCCCTCAGGCAGAACTGGAGGGACTGGGAATTGCACTACAATAAATCTAATGGATATTACTGCACTCAGTCCTCCCTCCCTCCCTCTCTCTGTTTTTCACTCCCTATTTCTCTCCCTCAACCCCTTTTACCTTTTTTTCTCTACTTTTCATTCTCTCTAGCCCTATGTGAGCATATACAGGTTACACATAACTTTCATGCACTCACACACACTGTGACACATGAAGAATTACATCTGTTTGAAGAGCTTGCCCCTGATTCCACAAAAATAAAACCATGTTTGGCATCAGTTCCATTTTGGAACATCTTAATGGATTTAAATTAGCCAACCTGAAAACTAATGGAGTGCTGTAGAAGCTTTCTTCTTTTTCTGTTATAAATTCCGTTCATCCATCCATACATCATCTTCTGCTTATCCAGGGTCGTTGTAAGAGGCAGCAGCCTAAGCAAAGAGGTCCAGACTTCCCTCTACACAGCCACTTGGTCCAGTTCCTCTGGGGGAATCTTCCTCTGGGTCTCCTCCCAGTGGGTTGTGCCTGGATCACCTCACCGGAGAGGCTTCCAGCAGGCATCCTAACCAGCCACCTCAACTGGTGCCTCTTGATGTGGAGAAATAGTGGCTCTAATATGACCAAGCTTCAGACACCCTACGGAGAAAACTTATTTTATCTGCTTGTATCCATGATCTTGTTCTTTAGGTCACTGCCCAAAACACATGAGAGCAGCGATTTTACCTCTAATTCCAGTTTTCCCTCATTCGAGAAAAAAAACCCGACATAGTTGACTGGCCATTGCCTGCCTATGCAATTCTATTTGATTCAAATCTTGCTTCCCAGCACAGTCTATGTTTTCTCCAACTGACTTGGATTCCTCTGATAGAATTTCAACCAGGCCAACCAGGGAACAGAAGAAGTTGTGAAAAATGTTGTTGATTTTCTGAAATGCTTTAGATCTGTATTTTGCCTATAGTTTTAGCAATGACTACAAAGGAAGTGAACAAAGCCTGTGTTGGCCACGCCTCCAAATGTTGTGTTAGCATTAACACCTGCCTCATTCAGCTCACCTCTTTCAATTTCATTTAAGTTTCACAGCGTCGTACTGGCGCCTTACATACATCAAAGACAAACGTTAGCTTTAAAACATTAGAGTCCAGGAAGTAGTTGTTTCTCTGTACCTTTGTACCAATCAAAGTGTAGGACAAGCAGCTGGTTTTTACCAGGCTACCGAGATATTTGAGCTTCTCCACTTGAGCCAGAACTCCTTCCCCGACCCGAAGAAGGCACTCTACCCTTTTCTGACTCAAGACCATGGTCTCAGATTTAGAGGCACTGATCCATCTAGACATACATAATATACAAGATCATTTGGATTTTGATCAATTTAATGAATGGGCACAAAAGAAGAAATAAGTTACATTATTACCCTATAAATCACCTTTTTCCCAGTTGTTAACTTTAAAGACGTTTTTAATTAAAGCCTCCTGTCATGATGAGACAGTGCAATCTAAGTCAAAAACAATCCTTTATAAAATATGTCACGACGCTCAATGCACACCATCCATTACATGGTAAGCATAGTTTTTAACCGTCTAGCCATATAACAGTTGCAGATTTCTTTATTACATACTAAATATTGACCATTCAATTCCTACATGACCTTAGATAATTACAGAGTAAAGGGGTGAGTGAAAAACATTTACAACATTGATTTGAAAATCTGAGGAGAGTTTTGTTAATTAAACTGTAACAGTAGCAGTCTGTCACATACAGGAAGAGCTACCTTTTTTCAAGGTAATAACACTATGTAACATAAAATATATACAGTGCTAGGCAGCCTCATCAGCACCTCCGATAAAGAAGTGTCAAAAAGCTGTCCTTGAAAAGCTCTATTTTTGTGTCGTCTTACCAAAGCATATCGTTTCAGTTAAATTCACAGTAGAGTTTAGCAAACTACTCATGTTTTTGTGTTTATGGGAGGACAGATGAGACTTGTTTCCAGCATAATTTCTGAACAACTGGTTGGAAGCATCTAAAGGTTGCTATGGTGATTTAGTGAACACACGACGCCACTCTTTGCTATAGTTGAATTAGTTTTAAATAACGTTTAATATTGGTGGGGAAAAAAAAGATTTGGAAAAGTGTTTCTTTTGGCTGAATGAGTTATTTTGTATTTACTTTCTGTAATTTGCACATAACTTTATACTTTTGTCTGTCTGACATCATTTTAAAATATTAAGATTATTAACTGTTACTCAGTAATTGAGTCTTCTTATTAGCAAATGATTTTTGTACTCTTAAGTAATTCCTTGGATGGCTACATTTTCTTTTATTTGAGTAAAAATATAATAAGTAGTGCTACTCTTACTTGGGCAAAATTGTTTTTTATTGTTTTATCTTCAATTATTATTAATGTCTTCATTTGTGCCTTGGTCTGATCTATTTTAGCAATGTACATTATGTTGTTTTTTTAAGGGCTTCATAAATAAAATGTATTTGGATTTTTATAATGTTTTTCCTTTTTTTAATCGCTGGAATATGTGAAATAATAGCAACTTATTAGTGCACCAATTTGTGAAGGAACCATTTGTATTTTATTATTTTATTAAACATGGGATGCATATAGATACTTTTGAAGGAATCAAGCTTATTTTCCAAGCCTCTGTTGTGGTGAAAACATCCTTAATTACAAAGAAGACATACATCAAAACCCATGTATGCAATGTCAAAGCAAAGCAGTGAAAATGTAGATTTAGTGATTTAGTCTCTTAAAATCCATATTTCCCCCCCCCCCTTTTTAAACCAGCCATGACATGGAAATATATTATCTGACGTGAAGCATTTGAATTCATATTGTTAACAGCATCAGCAGATAGTCGCTTTCCTCTGGGATAGATTCTTTCTGGCCTGGACACTTAAATCCAGATGGCCAAGCCTTATAGCCATCTGTGGCTACAAATAAAACATACACATGCACAAAACCAGTCAGTGATCACAAAGTCTATAAAGAAATTAGGGGTTTTGTTGGTGTAAAAACTGTGATAAAAAACCCCAACTGGTTTTACACTGGAAAATTGCACAAAAAATATAATGGGACTTGTATATTTGAGCTGGTAGCCGTAATTGGAGTGTATTGAATGTCCCTGTTGTTTTATTTCTCTATGCCAGAAAGAAGGAAAGGAAACTGGAGGGGAATGAATAGAGTAATAGCTTTAACAGCGTTCAGTCTTGACAAAAAAGAAAAACATTTTCTTTTCCTTACTTATATTACTTACTATAATGACACAAGCGCCAATAATTTCTGCAATGGTAAAATATGAAAATACCTTATTTCTCACTCATGGTAATAATTAGAACAGTGTACAAAACAATAATCATTAATTATGGTAGAAAACAAAGAACCCCAGCTTCATTACTCTTTAATAAAAGCCTAAGTACTTTAAATTTGACCTATCACTTTGCTCAAAAACAGGAGAATTATTAATTTTAAAACTGAAAATATTTGACATGCATATGTGTTTTTCTGATCATAAATTGAATGGGGTGAGAATTGAAGGATTTAGTCATTTCTCCACATAAAAAAGAGCCTACAAACAAAAGTGTTCAAAGGCCCTTTCAAATGTTGACTATTGAAATTTGGTGAATTTTCTGCCACCTTGCTTTTGAAGTGATTGCTGAGCATACAGTTCACAGAACCGCTCAATCGGAACAACACCACCCCGGTCTTTGTTGTCATCTTCATTGTGCTTTGCTGACCCTGAGCTTTTTCTAAAGAGCAGCATCCCACTCCTCCGATTAATGCCTCATTAGGCTCGATACTGACTGTGAGCAAGGGCGGCAAACATGCCTCATGTCTATTTAAGCTCGACGCCCACACCCGAACTTTAACCACGCAGGGAGATATTATTAAGAAGGCCAAACCTGGGCACTATTAAAATCCCTTTTTTCTCACACCCTTCATTTTGTAGCAGGGGCAAAGTGCACCTACAAGTCTTTTTTTCTAGTGTGGCTTATTTGTGACCTATTCACTCTGTTGTCTAACGCTTCTTTACAGCTTTCAATCATGCCAGCCAACAAGAAAACAATAATTTCACTCTCTTGTGGCAAGTTAATCGAAGGGTTATTTTGCTTATTGTCCCATGTTCCATGAACTATAGTGTCAGACTTACTGAAAACAAAATCCTCATTCTAAGTAACAATTTGTCAGCACAAGCTATCTAGGAGTCTGTGTTTGAAGATACATTATTTACATTTTTTTCTCCTTTCTGTTGCAAATATGAGCTTTGTTAAACTATTTTACTGTACATAGAACATTAATTCCAAAAATGAAAATAAAGAATTAATCTAAGGAGAAATGTGTTCCTTCATACTGAATGATCTCTATCACTAATTACAGAAGGAAAGGGATTTGCAGTTATTAATCATTAAGATTTATTTATCCCCAATAAAAACTAATTATACTCCAGGAAAGAAAACTCACTGAGAAATAATCAAGAATTAATTTTACTGTAAATTTCACTAAGGCTTATTTACTTTTGATTCAATTAAGCAAAAAGAGATAAGTAAACTAAACAAAAAGAAAGACACTAGCTGTAACAAGTATTTGTTTCCATCTGTAACAAAATACTTGTTACAGATGGAAAATAAATGCTCAATTATTGTTCAAAACTTTATTGTTGTCCAAGGAGTTTAAAGAAAAGGGTTTTTAACATGAAACTGAGGGATATCCAAAGACCTTCTCTGCAACTTGAAGCTGTCGATTTTAGCACAGCTGTTTTGAATGTATTGATTATTTCCCACTTTGGAAACAGAGCTATGAAAGAAAAATGCTAATAAAGAAAGGTAGTAAGAGGACATTGAGCCCACGCTCTTGGTGCATGGGGAAGAAAAATGTGAATCTTGCACATTTATATGAAAGAAACAAATGAACGTGGCAAAAATATACATAGCAAACAAAAGTATTTATCACAATCACATCTTGAGAGGATGATTAGACCTGGCTAAGATTCACTTCTTTGAAGGTTCTTCAGTTCCTTTGCTGTATCTAATTCTATGAATTCCAGCAACTCATTTAATATTGAAGCTTTTGCATAATGAGTCGTTTTGGGTGTTGATCAACCATTCAGAGGCAGATTTGGGTATCAAGTAGGAAATATGACAAATTAGACATGTTGGAGTTTTAGACATATAACAATTTGTTTTATTTTATTAGAAGCTTTTCTGAATTGCCAAAAGAGGAGCACTTGCATACTAAAACTTTAACATGAATATTGACCGGCATTCAGACCAAACCAAATTTTGGAGGTCAGCATTAAAACGTGAGCCTCGCATAAGCAAGATTTTTAGTTCTCATTCCAGCTGTCTCTTTTGCAACTAGATCCACCATTCAACCTGTTTACTTCATACAAAGGATTACTTTAAAAAAATGCATAAAAGGTTAAAGTTATTACAACATGAACACACAAAAACATAAGTTACACCAGCTGCATGGGCTAGAGAGAGTTTCAGGTATATCTAAAAAGTTTGCAGAGATGTTCATTTATTCATTTTCACATCTGATGTGCTGATGTTCAAAACAATACTTTTACTGAAAACCAAATGTCTGGTGAATTTTTATCAAAAATGTAGTAAAACCTATGAAAAAGACATTTTCTTTCAGTTCAAAGACAGTTAATTTATCTGATTAGCTGACAGCTGCACAAATAAAGCACAAATGTCATACTTTCATCCTGTTTGTCATTTTTCATGACAGCCCGGCAATAATAACCTACTTACTCAGAATGCACTTAATGATTTTTTTCTTTGTGAGCTGCTTATGCCACCAGAGAGCATAAATATAAACATAAGAGGCTTTTAAGTGCAGACTGACCTGCTGTCAGACTGCTGGATGTGAATTTCCCTCATGGGTCCAAGATGAAGTGCTGAACCTGTCAGTCGGGATGGCTTCATGCTTACAGTCTGTTTCTGGGAACCATAAATACACGGTCAAATTGTAAAATCCCACACATATGGTCCACTAAGTCAAATAAATACTGGTTATGTACGGCAAGTGATGCCTTTTAAATTGTTTTTTTTTATTATTAAATCGTGTTAATGCTTGAATTGATGTGAACAATTACAAATGTTTTCTAAGTTTAGCAAACCATAAATATAGATGTCTGACTCATATCTAATTATTGGATATGAGTTTGCTTTTACCTCTTAGCAATATAAATTTAAAATTTATATGTGTATAAATGTGCATAAGAGGAAACATCCTATTTGTTCCAGAAACATCGTGAACCTTCACATAAAAACTTAGAGTGTTAGGTTGTTGTTTTTTTATTGCATATTTTTTGCTGACTCAAATAATAAAAATCATTCAACTAATCATAGTCAATGCCACAATCAGCCCTGGTGTTTTTGTCTCTTAGTTTTTGAAGGCGTTATAACTCCAATAAAATCCAGTCTCACGGGTATAAAAAGAGAGGTGCCATACGTGGATGATTATTGAGGGTGATGAGGTGATCCAGTAATTTACTCCAGATGTAGAATCATAATGGTCCAACCAGATGGTTATTATTTTAAGCAATTTGCTTTTGTCCAGACTCAGATATGAGTGTTTGAAACCAGAGATGTGGAAAAAATGTTTTTTTTTATTTTGGTTAACACTTTTCATTTTAACATCTGTTTTGTGTTCATAGTACTTTTAAAACCACAACATAAATCATTAATTTATGATTAGCTTAAATTAGATTTGTAATAAAGGAAAAGGAAGAGCAGAGCTTTAAAAAGATGAAATGTTCACTCATTATGTTCTACTGCAGAAACAGACAGTGAAAAGTTTGGTTTCACCTGAAGGAGGCTTTGTGCAATAATTTACTCCTTTTGCATAACACACACTTCTGCTGCATTGAGTGCATTACAGACAAACTTTGTTTGCAGATGGCAAGACATTCTTATTTAGTATATATATTTATCAACAGATAATCTGCAACCTAATTCTTGACTGTAGCATGCAGAGTAGTTTTGTGTAACAACTACCAGACAAGAATACAAACTAGATATGAATGTGAGTCCAAAAAATAGCTGGTGGGCCTCCAGTTTAAACACAACTGATATTATTATTTTTTTTAAATGAAAATTATTTCTGCAAATATTTTTCTCCTGAGTTGCAGTGTATTTAAGCCCTTGAGCTTTTCCACATTTCCATTTACAGCACAATTGTAAACTGGAGTGAAAAGTAAACCTGGATTTCAAATTTTGTTTACGAACAAAAGATCTGACTGTGTAATGTAATCAGGCCCCGTCACTCTGATAACCATAAACAACATGGTTATTAGTCAGTTCCACTGGATGCATTCAGAGGTATTGTCATTAGTAAATTGAGTCCACCTTTATATTTATAAATAATATATTATTTATAAATATAAATTATTCATAAAACTTGTAAATCCAGCTGTACTGATAGTCTGAGAGGTTAGTGAGATAACATGCATGAGCAAACTTCACAAAGACCAAGGAACAAAGCAGACAGGACATAGTTTAGTTTTGAACATATTCAACATTGGATTGTTCAATCTATTATCTGAAAATAGAAAGAATGTGGCACAACTGCAAGATCCAATAAAGTTAAATAAAAGTTAAGAAAATAATCTAAAAGACTGAAAGGAACAACTGAACAAAAATAGGTGTTTGCAAGTTTCATCTGCTCTCATGCAAACACAGACAAGAAGTAGTTTTACCTCACAGCAAACATCTACAAATTTGCAAGTCATGCTTCCATGCTAAAGGTCGGGTTAAATATTAACTACAGGAGGAAGTAAGTATTTGGAGCACCCAGCAGAACAAATTTCTGGAAACGGTTCTAAAACGCTGCTCTCTTTCCTTCAACATCTGAAGTTGTTCCTGTGCATAGTTAAAGTCGAGCACAATGGATTTGGCTGAGCACTTTAAAGTTGGAGGATACAATCTCCAACTTTTTTACTGGCTTAGCATCCACACAGCACAGTGTGGTTCACAGGGGAACTGGTGGAGCAGTGTCAATCCAGCAGAACGTGTTGGAAAAGATTACAGAAGTCAAATGGGCTTTTCTCCCATTGTGGCTGCTAAACTGATCTTGACAGCCAGTCATAGACGCTGAAACTCCACACTGCCTTCACCCCCACCAAATCTATAAACTGAAGCACAAAAATCTCTGAGATGTTAGTCTGGGAGTGGTTATTCTGAATTTCCCCTTAATCCACCCCCTGCCCCAACCACCTATTCATGAGTAAAAGCTTTGCTTCTAAACTGTGCTGCATTATCCCCCCTTTTCTTTTTTTTTTTTAAGCCACAGTGGTCACTTGTCGCGTGATTAGCGAGCGAAAGACAGAGCTGAACTGGAATTAAAAACAAATAACAGCGTGGTAAATGACCTGGATGTTTGGTCAGAACAAGGAAAAGGGGGCAGAGTCTGTTCCAGGCAGCCATGCTCACCAGGACTCAGACAATGGACCCCATCGGCCCTGATGTAGCTTGACAAGTGAATGACATGCTGAATGGTTGCCATGGGAACAAATGTGTTGAATTTTATGCATGCATATCTTGTTTTGCCCACTCCCACCCTCTTCTTTTTCTCTTTTTTTTCCACGACTGGGTAGATTTGACTAATGGTTTGCTGACTGAACAGTGTACTGGATGGGGTGCTGCACAGGGAGCGCCCTTTTTCCACAGCTCTATCGGACACTGTGGTCCAGCTTAATGTTAACGCCTCCAAGAGTCTCAGCCTGGCACAGCTAGAGCTCATGAGGGAACGATTCTGTGTGAATAGACAGCAGTGCATTAGCTCCAAGAGGAAGGGGGTTTCCACAGATAATGATCTAATAACTAATTCACCAGTTCACTTCGCTGGACTTCAACCCCTGCAGATTGCTTTGGATTTTAGAGAAAGACAGCTGAAAAACTGCATGCACTATAAACAGAACTGTTAGGATTTAACTACATCTTATGTCTGTTTACACATGATTCAGCTCTCAGTGCATCTGGCAGTAACTTTTGAACACAAGCCAACAGTCACCTGCCCATAGCTCACTTGGTTTCATCTGAAAAATTAAGAAAAAAAAAACAAAACAACTTACGTTCCATAAATATATTTTTCTTTCTTTATAATTTGTTTGTATGGTACTTTTCTTGAAATTACTATTTATTTTGTTTAGGCAAAGATTTTAGGGTTTTTTTCACACCTGATAGTCCAGTAGACTTAGTTCGATTGGGGACCAAAATTGCAACATTTGCTGAATTTTCGGCTGCTGCAGTTTACTTTCACACTGCACTGTCAAATGATCCAAAGTGAAAAAACTGTTCACTCCTTCACCTGTGGGTGGTGCTGCACCAAGAACAGCAGAGGTCTTCAGAGGTTTTGCACAAAAACCTCTGAAGAAGCACAACTTCTTTTTTTCACAAAATGTAAATATAAATGGATGTTAGCAGTTGTAGTATTTCTTTTTTGATTTTGGTAAAAGACAGCGAGTCATTTCTCCTGCTAGACTCTTGTGCTCGTTATGGTTCTATTGACCCAGAATGCGCTGCGCTGTAGTCCACTTCTTGCTTTGGAAACGGCCTCCAGTTCGCTTCCATCCACATATGCATTCAAACCACGCCAGAGTTCACTTTAATCAAATATGTGATACCATTAAATGTTTTCTGAACAGCAGGCTTTCAGATATACATGACTTAAAGGTTTGTTCTTTTTCTGTTTACTCAACTTTCTACAGTTTATTATTGCTTACATTGACTCCTGCCTTCTTTAATTTGTTTTACCAGGAGGATCATGAATTTTCTTTTTCTCACTGCTTGTTTGTCAAACTTTAAATCAATCCTCATCATGAGTTATTGTCCTGTTATATTTTTTGGTTTGCAAAGGCTTATTTTCCTTTTTTAGAGTTTGAACATTGAAGTAAAATGGATTTTCTTCTGACTTTACCTACATTCACTATTTTGTTTGGACTACAGACTACATTTCTATGCTGACAATCTTTCTAACTTGCCCGGAGCCCTACAAGCAAAACCTATCTAACGAAAAAATGGATCAAGCCCCAAAATAAAAGTTCTTCAGTGAAACTTTGGAGCTTCGCTGACCACACCCAGTGGATCAGTTCATAACAAAAAACATATGCAAAACATTCTTGTAGAAAACATCATTTGGTTTTTGTTTATGTTGTTTATTTATTTGCTAACTCTTAACAAATGATTAATTATATGCTTGCTGTGTGCTTCACTGATTAAAATGACTCAATAAGTTCAATCAATAAACTATTTTGAACTAATGCTGCTTTTGCTTTTTCTCTGAGGGCAGAACTTTTGTCTTGGACTGATTTCATATTTGAATCATTGACCTCGTCGCAACTCGGGGAAAATAGAGGGGTTGCTAATTGTCGTGCTTATTGACCAATATGACTGCTATTAACCGATAACATATTTCCCTCCATTTTATGTGTTCAAACAGTAAAGGAACATGGTATGAAAAATAAATCTTGCAGTGCTGTGTACTATTGTTACTGTGATATAATCCATCAGAAGAGGTAACGATCAGTTTATCTCTGTACATTTGACTCAGTTTTATATCTATGGCAGCGTTATAGCAGATTTCCATTGGGTTTCTAACTTTCCAAACTGAAATTTTGACTTTGGTTGTCATTCTTTTTGATTTTTCGAACTTGGATCTCAGGAATTTCAGCTTCCAGGTAAAAATTAAAAGTACCAATAGTGCTGTACTCTAATCTTTTCGGCTGTCAAATATCTTTTCAACACAATAATAGGCAGAGCAGAAATATCTTTGCTATGCCTTTTTTGTAAAAATGGTAAGATGCTTAGTTAGATTGCTTTGTACCACTGTATTTATATTTTTTGGGAAAAAATATTTTGTATATTTTTCACATTTAAAGTAGTGTAATTCAAAATCTTCAGTTAACATCAAGAAATTTAATTGGAAGATTGTAGAAAAAGTTAGTTTTTGTTTGGGAGTATTAGGATTTGCTTTCATTATCATTATACATAATCTAACTTATCTGTTAATGACCTGTAGGGACTTCATTTCTGATATGTGAACAATTGTGATTAAGTAATAGTTCCTTCTTGGCTCCATTTGTTTACCATTTTTATTAAAATTTTATTTAATGCACATAAAACATTTTCAAATGAATACTGACTGTACTAAACTCTCACTTTATACCAGTAAGATCTTTTTTGATTATGTCAAAAACTTCAACCTTTGTAGAGCAGGAGTGTTGAAACCAGAGTGGGAATGTTGGTTAATATGTAACATATTGTTTGACGTGTTATCAGGGACCAGATAACTTATCTGAATCCTGTGGTATATTTAGCCTCTGAGCGCTGTTTGTTTCCATTTTATATGTCAGCACAAGGACAGAAACCAACGTCCAGGAAGAAGTAGCTCATAGAAAAGCAGAGATTCCCTCCCTGCACTGACTGCAGGTTAACTCCTAATGGAAAAAAAAAACAAAAACATTTTGAGTTGTGTCGACCATCACAAAGCCCTGCTGATGAGTGAAGAGAATTGCAGTCTTCAACAATACTTCGATCAAATGCCTGACACAATGAAACTGAACACGTGAGCAAAATAGCCCTGAGATTAAACTGACATCTGAAACATTTTTCCTACCAGTTCCAATTTATTATTTTCACTCCTGGATAAAAGAAAGCAATCTTCCAACCTACGATTACACCTCTGAAGAAATCATATTTCAGGTAAGGTAAGATGTGTTTTGTGGACAGGATGAATATCTAAAGTGCCAATCATAGAGTGTATACACTCAAAAGCCAGTACTGTCAAATCACACATGGTATTGCATCCTCTATCATCAGTGAAGAAAAAAATATATCCTTTATCAGCAACTAGATCAGAATCTCATACCACTGCAATTTGCTCAGAAAAATACAGCCCTTCTCTTGAACAGTATGCGTCTCTGCACATTATCTCCACACCACTTTACAGATAAAGCTACAAGATTTTTTTGGACTACATTTTATTATAACTATAGTCATTAACTTGCTTATAGCCACATTAACTCAAACAGTACAAAGAGACCCATGAGTTTGTGTTTTTGTAACCAGGATGTTGCCAACTTTTTAAAAATTTACAATTTGACATTTTTTAATAAGTATGTAGGTTTGCATTTTTATTTGCTGTAGTGATTTTGATATGCTATTTTAGGTTATATTAATGTACCTGAATAATTAGTCTCACATCCAGACTGTGCTCTATCTCAGTATGAGTGAAGTTACTGAAATAAATCATTTGAGTCCACTGTCAGCTAGCGTATGTGAACCGACTCAACAGAATCCCCCGGGAGAGTCGATTATTTATTTATACTTAAGCCCAATGTAATTCATACCCTTGGCAGATTTATGTTTAAAGTAATCTTTTGATTTGACTAATATGTTTCTTATGATGGAAAGCAATACTTTGGAGTGGTCCAGCCAGAACCCCAACTTTAATCTGGTAGAGAATTTGTGGAGAAAAGTGTAAAAAGGTGCTGAAGGAGTATAAATAATTTCTGCATGCAATGAAAATAAAAACTGATCAATTATTAATTTTTAAAACTCCTTTTATACCACAATATTACTTTTGACAGATGCTTTGTTTGGTTCAATAAAAATCATTTTAAATCTAAATCTGCCAGAAGTAGGTACAATTCTTGGCTTAAATGTAGCAGCACCAGGGATTGATGAGGATTTTTATGAAGGCTAATAGTGACCTCAGTCTCATAATTTCTGACTCAGAAAGATTCAAATCATTAACCAAAGGGACTGAGAAGCCAAGCAGCATTTATTCTTTTTTATTTTTTAGCAAATTTGGGTTACATTAAAACTGTAATGCATTTCAAAGATTCGGGGACGCCATTGATTTGCACATTTAGTGGTCACTACACTGTTGTTGAATGATTAAACAAACAAACAATGTTACTACTACACACAAAAATAGGTATACCACTATCCCACGTTTGACTGTCAACTCTGGGTTTCAGTAACAATTAAACCAGACTTTGTTTTGGAAATATTGCAACTTAGAAACAGCATTTATACTACAAATTTAAGCCACTGCTGCAGAATTAACATAACTGCTACTTAAACGTGGTAGCAATGAACCAATAACATCTGTTTAACTCATGGTGCACCAATAAAGACCATGGAAGAGCCACTCACCTCAGCATGTTAAAAGCTTGGAGTAGCTGCCAGGCAGGGTGGACCGATCAAGTTTTTGATGAATTCATCTAACAACTAAATATTTAAACTATGCACTCACAGTATAGAAAGCAAGTGTGCATCATAGACGTGACTGCACTTGATGTTTCGGTTAAATTTTTGTTATGTTTAGACGATGTAAAGCTCATGTTTATATAACTCGAGATACAGAAACTGGGTGGTTCAGTAGAACGTGAGCACCATGTGCTGTAGTCCTTATCCTGGGTTTGATTCTCAGTCTCAGGCCCTTTAATCAAACTTAATTAAATTTCTGAAGAGCAGTCTGACAAGCAAACTGGTCCATCCTCTGTGTCTTCCCTTTCTTTCATATTTCCTGTTTCTCTACTGTTCACTGAACGCCACTAGTGCTAGAAAATCTACTAATTAGAAAAAGAAAATTTTAAGACGTCTGCTTATCATGATCCATGCAGTCAATTTGTACCCTGAGCTGTCTTTAATTTTTAAGTTAATAAGTTAAATAGTCAAACATATTTTCTAAAGGAGAAGTTTCCTTTTCTACTTTCTTTCTTTTTTTTCCATTTCTTTTTTTTTAAGAAAAAGACATTTACAGAAGAATTGTAGAAATGGCTCCAAGGTCAGTTCCCATTTTGTCAAGGGAAATGTTACAGTAATAGTATTTTAAAAAACTAAATATTTGTGTTCATTAAATGTCTTTTGGCACTTTCTATCAAGAAAATTCTTAGCATATAAACAACTTTCTCAGCAGCTGGAAATATGAACAACTTTTTTGGGGGAAAGAAATCATGACATCTGAATACAATTTGATGCCATGAAATTGGCAAATTGACTGGATTGCAGAGTGATGACTCACATCTCTTGCAAACACCTTGAAGAAAGAAAAACAACAAAACACACAACATACTGTAAGATACTATATGCTTTAAATGTACTGTTACACCTGCTATTTATCTATTAGAACAACAACGTCTTTATATTTTTAAAAGTTTTTGAAATACAAGCCTGGATAAGTGAGAATTTGTCCTAAAATATTTTCATGTCAAAATATGTTTGTCAGCAAAGCTAATTATGTACGCAATGTGTTTCCCAAATGATTTGGATTTGGAAAGTATATTTAATAGACAGTTATAGGTGGATAAAGACAGTGATAGATCTTTTGGAACTTTTTTCTATCTTCCCAAATGTTTTCATATAAACACATATTTAACAAAGTCTAAGCAAAACAGTAAGAAATAATCTTTTTTAAAATGTATTTATAATTTCTTTCATTAATAAATGGTAAATAGACTGAAATGATTTAGCCTTTTCCCAGTAAATTTGACCACTCAAAGCTCTTTACACTAGAGCCAAACACATAAATGCTCACGCCTTTAAACAGTTACCCAAAGTCGCCCCCAATAATAATCCACAGAGGAATATTTCAGAAAGTATGTCAGATTGGAGCCACTCCAGGGATTCGTCCCGTCCAAGTCAGTGAATCTTCATCAGCGCAAACAGAGCTTCTGCATAGCATAATATGTGACAAGGAATTACTGTGACATTAGCATAATGTCTATGTACATTTTGCAACTGTGGTAGATAGTATATTGTGTCTTTAAGTTGTGAACGTCATGTCGCAAAATCTTTTCACATTTCCAAAACTATATGTGGGTGCTTGGATGAGCTGGTGGTCAAATTGTATATTTTTCACTGTTAAAGTGATAGAATGTTCTTTACATAAAGTTGTTTATCTTCATAACACAAATAAGTGCAAGTCAGATATACAACAATGTGACAGGGATATTAGATGCTCTGGAGTTCAGTCAAACTGAATCTGGCTACATTGACAACTAAGATCAAATTGAATGTTATATAGTTACAGACAGTTATAGTTTTCAGAGATGAGCAATTTTCTTTTTTGAAGTGCCTTGAGAGAACATTTCTTGTGAATTTGCACTTTATAGATAAATTTAATTAAACTGAGTTAAAATTCTGATGGGCAGTCTGACAAGCAAAATGGTCCATCATCTGTGTGCTTTGGCTCTGGGATGCAAAATATTTTTGTTAGGTGAAATAATTCTGTTTTAATTAACAAATTTTAAGCATCACATATTTCTTCCAAAAATCCAACATGGATTTTATCTGCAGGGAAATTCAAGCTAATGAATATTTCCCTTTGATATTAATCATTGCAGAGATAGGATCAACATGATGGTGCTTGTACTGGTTAGCCATAACCACAGATGTATGAAGCCTTATAACAGGCAAAAGCAACATTTTTCTTTCACACCCATGTCAACCTAGTGCATGTTTTAGATTTTAAGATGAGTGTGCATGGACAGGACATGTTTTAGATAGATTTTTTATAGATATATGTCATCTTTGGAAGAAGTGTATGAAAACTAATCTGCTATTTAAGTCCGTATTGATTTTCTATTTGATGCTTTTGAATAATTTGTTTACTTGGTGTCCATGTATAGCCACTAAGTATATAGTTACATCTCAAGCTATCAGGGAATCTTTATGATGTTATTTGTTACAGATGTGAGTTGTGTTTGCACAGACAGGGAGGGAGAAATCGAATGGAAAGAGAGGTGGGGAGAAAAATGTGAGGATTGGGAGGGGGAGGAGAGAACACGCCACTGAATGTCCCAAGCCATTAGAACAAGGGATATTTCTGGTTGACTGAGCAATTCATTCTCGACATGTCACATTGAATTTCTTCCATTATAAAACACTGCTGCCTTCTCCACTCCAAAGGCAGATTGCCTGCACCTATTTCACCCAGTGAAATATTGCTTCTCCCCTCAAACAATCTTTTTCATCCCAAAGTTGTGAAAAAGATTTTGAAGCAGTGATTAGTCTCTGCTTATAGTGCACAGGGATTTTGTATTATTTTTTTTCTTTCAAATAAAAACAGCTTAAGCTCATGCTCTCTAGAGCAAAATTTTATTTCTCAGAATATGATCCCCCAAATGCACTTATCAATATGAAATGTACATACAATGATCATTTCTGATGTCCTGTCATGGGCATTAGTGATGTGAGACCAGACAAGGCAGGAAAGACAAGAATCTATTTGTTATTGTCAGACTATATGTGCCTTTGGTGCTGAAGTCGGAGTTGCACACTGAATCTATGACATATGATGTTAAGAGGAGGACAAAGTCTTTTGGCTGAGGCAGTTTTGTGATCTCTCATCCTCAGCTCTAGCACTTCACAGAACCCCGATATGGGAAGCCTGACTTTGCTCTGAGCCGCCGACAGTTCTGACAGACCAGCAACTGAGATTGATGTTGCCCAGATAGAAAACAGAGGAAGAATGGCAATTATGTCAAGCCAGGAGAAACATGTGTCTCTGCACTGCAATACAATAGGCTCTTGCTGGATTGTTATCGTTCTCAATAACCCAAGGTGCGTTTGGGAGTAAATGGATTGTCTGAAGACACCATTTCTTCTTTGGTTTTCCCCCTTCTTTCTGTTATCTTCGTTTATATTTACTTTTCTCAATCTTGCATGTAATTTATCTTGCCATTTATTTTGCTTGTCTATGATTACATTTTCTGTTTAAACAAATACACTGGCAGCTATTTCCATAAGTATGTGGCTCTAATCCAACTCGTATCAGATAGCTTGGTCTTTCTTTCCTTTGTATTTAAAGGAGGGAGATGAGTGTGATGAACATGTGAGAGCTCCAGGCATGACTTATATAAGCACATTTAAAGTGCTTTTATAATCAGCTACATATGCAGATACTACAGTTCACATCCCACTTGCAGAAAATTATCTCAGCACTATCATTATCGCAAATGTAAATTCTGCCACTCATACTAGATCAGTTCCATGCAGCTCATAACCTCTTCCTCTGAATCACCATCTAATGAAACGCACACCATTATAAAAAAAACTTTCACAAATTGTGGTATTGACCTTGCTCTTTGCTTGAATAAGAAAACATTATTGTGGGAGTTCTGAGACTTTCTTTCAGTGATTTCCACTGAAGGCAAAAGAAAACTAAGCTAAAGCTTAAGGGTGAAGACTCCAAACTTTGGTTTGACTCCTCACCCTTGTGGAGACTTTGCAATAAAAAGAAAAAGAAAAAAGAGTCGAAAAAGTGGGATAACCATAATCCATCTTGTCATCTCGGTATTCATAATTTTACGGTGTCCTTAAATTAAGCTGATCTCATTGATTTGGGGGGGGATTTTATTGTAATCCATACGGGGGCCCAGAAAATCTTTGGGGACCCCTGAGATAATACAACCAATAAAATATTCAATAGTTTCACTTAACTCCAGTCCAGATCAGAACAGTATTCTTAGGGATGTAGGCAGAGGACATTTTTTTGCCGCTCAACTTCTCACTGCCAGTTAAGTACCAACAAACTCACTCACTCACTCTTTGGTTACCTAGCAACAACCTGTTGAGTAACTTGTGCAGCAGCAGTTTCATGTTTTTCCACCGTGCTAACTAAAAAGAACGGAGTGGAGTGAAGAGAAAAATTAGAGCAGCTCAACAGGAAACTCAAGATGAAACAACAAAGGTCACGTCACCAGTTTGTCAGTATTACAGATATTTAGAACCAAAAACTAATCAATACTTATCTACTAACTGAGATGAAACACCAGTCCTACAGCAAGGTTGTGCTACTGTTGAAAATAACAATAATAATAAAAAATCAGCTCTCTTATAGTGCAAATGAGAGTTTGTTTTGAGTACAACTCAATCTTCACAAGTCAACTGAAGTGTTCAAGAAAAGAAATAAGGGTAAATACCAGGTGTATACACACACTACACATGAAATTTCAAAACCATGACCATTTTGGGATTATTTGGGATCATTAAAGTTCCTTGCTGACAAATTCACAGGATTCAAATTTGCTATGCTTGGGAGAAAACAGTAACATCCATATGTTTCTTCTTGTTGTTATCTTACTTTGCTTTCACAGAACAAGAATATTCTTGTGGACATTTACTATTCAAGGAATAAATTTTGAAATTTTTATGAAGCTTTTTATTTAATAGCACTGAAAACATTATCATTTATGAAGAATTTAACAACATACTTTTAATGGGTGTCCAAGTGGATAGAGTTGGAAAGGATGAGAGAGAGTTTCTCAGGAACTCAGGAGAGAACACACTAATGGAAATGAAAGTTTTAGGGGGGGAGACAGTGGATGGGTCATGGCTCAGATCCAGCCCCTTCACTGTTTCTTCTCCTGTCTAAACTCACTGTCCTCATGAGCCTCATGTTTCAAAACTTAGCCTGGAACTTGGCCAAAAACACTTTTTGTCCTTGCATAATTGCACAGTCAAAATCAATTGCACAGCAGAAATATCAGTGGTGGAATTGGTTGTCAGGCAGCCCCATCTGCAATTAATTTAGGCTAGTTAACCAACTTGCTGGTCACATTTATTTAAATGAAGGTGTGAAGTTGTAAAATGTTTGCTGTGGCCTACATTAACAAAAGTGTTGCCTTTAAAGGTCACATGAGATCTCATTTATCTGATAGTGGTGTGTTTTTTTCCCCCTCTTCAGCAGGACTGTCTGGGGAAGCAAAGTGCTGAGAGAAATTACAGCCTGCTGGATTTGGACTGAAATTAACTGCTTGCAACAAATCAAAGATATGTCACTCAACCACAGACAAGCCTGAGTTAATTTACGAGAGAAGAAATGAGCCTCTTTCTCTTCCAGATTCATCTATATCAGTAAATGGCACATTTATATTCAGCAGAGTATGAGGTTACATTTTGTTTTACACCTGTGTTGACATTTAATTCAAAAGACAATGGCCAAGAGGGCAAGTCTATTCTCAAGCCCATTTTAATGTATTTCAACATCCAACTGTCATAAAAATGAGCCGTGGTTTTATTGTGATAATGGAAAAGTAGACTGGAAAAGTGGATTTGGAATTGGTTTGCACATAATATTTTTCGCTATAAAAAATGAGATTTCCAGCCATAGGGAAAAACAAATCAAGATCATTTCTTCAGCTATTGAACCATGGAAGAGAAAATAGTTATTTTTTCTGTGTCGCTGGAAAAGGATGCCGTGTACATAGTGTCCATCTTGGCATTTGGAGCACTGCTGGGCAACAGACATGTTTCTGTAAAAAGCCAGTTTATGGAAGAATTAGAAAATAAGAAAGGTTTTTTCTCATTTCTTCCACACATTTGTCACTCACCTATAACTGTTACTTGACAAAACATGGAGGGAAATCATTTCTGCAGTTTATTTGGCAAAGAAACCAAATAACTCTGTATCTTAAAAATGAAACACATTTGCAGTTTACAGCCAAAGGCGTGCTGCTGGTTCGGCTGCAGTGTTATTTGTATGCAGTGGGCAATATGTAGATTTAGATTTGTGTCTCAGGGCAAACAACCCTCAAGCAGCGTAGTATTTCATTTCATGCTGAGCATTCAGTTGCATGGGCAGCATAAATATTCATGATTCTCCAGACTCATGATATAAACATAAGAATATGGCCAGTGACAGGCATTACAGAATGGTCACACTGGATCAAACAGAATTACCTGACTTTGATGCTGTGAAAGCAACAGTATTATCACTGTGATTAAGGGACATAGTGGGAATAACTGTGATGAGACAGAAAAAGGGCTTGTTAAAAAATGCCTCTCTCTGTGGCTCAGTTTTATAATAAGTAGAGTTCTGACATGAATTGAGTACATTTAGACATACGAATGATTGTCCAGCAAAAGGATCAAATTGTTGGGAACAATTTTATTTATTTTGTTCATATTATAAAAATATTCTTCTTTTTTTTTTTTTACATAGAACATCAGTTTTATAAAATGGACATTTAATGCCAGACTCTCTAAACATAAAAAATACCTTGCAAAAGTATTCATTCTACTATTAATAATTAATAATATTAATAATATATTTTTTTAAATAAAAATCTAAAAGGTGTAATTTGTATTCCTATTCATACACTTTTACTCTGATACCTCCCAAAAAGATAAATCAATTGCATTATTGATTATTGATTCCAGTCATGTAGATTAATTTCAGTCAGCCTCAGAGGTTTTTTAGAGAACAATGATGAACAAACAGCATCACAAAGACCAATGAACACAGCAGATAGACATACAGTATGGCACAACTGCAAACTTAACAAGACGTATGTTTATCTATTCAACCTTAATCAGAGAAAAAGCCAAGAGGTTCACAGTAACTCTGGAAGAGCTGCAGGGATCCCCAGCTCAGGTGGGAGAATCAAATTTCTAGTTGTGCACTCCACAAATTGGACATTTACTAGCAAGAGACAAGAAAAAAGCTACTTTTGACATACAGAGAAGAAGAAGTCCAATCTGCAAAGCATATACTTACATTTACTGTTGTGTTTGGGATAATTGTTCTGTTTCATCCAATAAACAACTGTTGAACTGATGTCCTTACAGCTGACTGGACCACTCAGCTACACAGTACAAAGGAGATCATGCTGACAAAAATAACATAGTGCTCAGGTTCTATAGTTGTCAAACATGCCCAAACGTTCACCTCTCCACTCCCATGCTTAACAGTTGTTAAAGGTTTTTTACCAAATATGGCGCTGTGCATTGTGGCCAAAAATATCTTCTTTAGTCTCATCTGTTCGATGGACCTTGTTCCTAAAGTCTTTTGGTCCAACATTGCAAACCTATGTTTGCAATGTCGGAAACATACATTGCAAACAATGTATGTTGCTTTTGGAAAGCAGAAGCTTTTTCTTCACAGTTGTTCCACAGAAATAAATACACACAGAAAGTCCCCTTACTGGACCTGTAGTGTTGGAGTTGTATTTCTTGGTTTAAATAATAAATGTAAAACCCCTTAAAAATGTTCATGGAAACTGAGGCACATTAAATACTGGGTTAAAGCAAATGTCAGTCCCTTAATAGGATATAAAAATATCCTCTTCCAGTATATGGCTAAGAAGCCAAGTACTAATTGGTCTGAATGACGACTGTTAAAATGACTAATGCAGTTGATGACGTTTATTATAAAGTTTAGTGTGATCATGTGTTCTGTATTTTTCTTCAGTATGTGTACACTGCTCTTTAGAAATCCACACAGACCTAAAAAAGACAATAAAATATTCAACACTGGGTCCATCGAAAACAGATGTTCTTTTTTTTCAGCCTGAAATAATTCATGTATGCAGAACACATTACTTTGTATGAAACTGAATAAACCTGGTCTGTTAAACCTATAAAGACTGAACTTGCTTCCTAAAAAAAAAAACTGCATTTCAAATTTGAAACAAAAGATTTTTAAAGATTCAATTTTGTTCTATACATGGTTTAATAGATCAAAATCTACAAATGGGGATATAACGGTCACATTTTTTGTTTGTTTAAATACGGTTGTTATCCATCATCTGTACTGTTGCAATTGTATCAATAATATTTATAACCAAGTCTGGTAAACCAACACAGCCTGCTCTTCATGCAGGAGCTTGTATATTTGCTTGCAACCGTGTAGATGAATATTGTTAGAGTGAAACCAAAAACATGTGGTTTAAATTTTCATAATCATATAAAACATGACCACATATTCTGGCACATACAATTAAATAAGTCTTTTCAACTTCCCAAACTCACAAATATGTATAAAATCAATCTTTCTAATAATATGCTACTCAGGTAAAGATGTTAAAGCAGGAAAATATTTTATCTTCATTAATGTTAGCATTACACTGGGATATTCATGTCAAGCTACGTATATGATACATATTCAATATTTTCTAGATTAAACATACCTTTTAAATGTTTTGTTTTCTGTAGCTAAGATGTTGAATTGTAAGCACATGTGGTATGAAAAAAAAATTATGATTATTTCATGTTTAAATAGTTTTTTCAATGTTTTTTGGACATTTGAATGTACTGTTGGTGGATATTTGACACTGAAGTTAATCAATACAAACTATAGTTTTGTGTTGAGATCTCTAAAAAAGAAAGAAGCAGATCAACTTCTTTAAGGCTCCTTTCTGCAAAACCCATAAAAATGAGCTACAATAAGAGTATTCCTTTCTTCGTAATTTAATTCTCTTGGCTGCTTTCAACATTCTTTAAACGTACAACTATGATAGTAAATTACATTTTTGTAACATAAAGACAAAAAACCCCCACAGATGGCAGAATTTTGTGAAGGTGTCTTGCTGCCAGAATCACACAATATCATGTGAATCAGGGGGTGCACAGTAAATAAAGATTATTAGGTTCATTAATTATTTTTGCATTATTACTCTTTTGTATAGCCATATAATTACTCTGTACCGCTTTAATTGAATCTGAGCAGAAGCCAGGAGGAGATAATTTGTTTTCTTGTTGTCGAATGGCTCCAGTGTTTGCAGGGCTGAAAGGAAATGACATATAGCAGAAAAGCATGATTCATCTGGCTGAGACACTGACAGCTAAGTATCAGAAAGGAAATTAATTCTGCTCTCTGGCTGCAGAGCAAAAAGCATTAAGAACAGGAATAAATAAAAGAACCAAGCTGCCTGATTTGGAAACATGTTGAAGCTTACTTATCTGATATGTGATGTGTGGGAGACTGTTTGGGGTCTTTATATGTCTGTATATGCTGGAGTGAATGAGATTTGATTGGTGGGAGGATCAGTATGCTGTACGTAAAGACATTGCCTCATTATGCATGCAAGTGCCTCTATCAAGCAGGAACATGATGAAAAATAGTTTGCATATGCATCAATATGTCCATAATTACAGAGCAGATTTCCTGGCAACTCTCATGGATTGTTGACCATCTCTAAGCAAGCACTGGAGAGCATTCAAACGAGGATTATCTCCTGCAGCGCAGCACAGCAGAGTTTATCACTCTATGTCATTGATTAAGCTTGCATATACCACATGCCAAAATCCTTACCCACTTGTGCAGGGGCTTCACTTTCTCATAAATACCACTTACACACATTCTCTTACAGACAAACATTTGAATTATCTGATTATGTTCAAATATACATAATCAGACTGAGCAATGAAAATAGCTCATTGCTCAAACAAGTACAAATCTGAGGCGACAAATTGTGGTTGCTGTGTAATAATTTAATCATGTAAATATTGATCTAAACATGATTGTTTAAAACGAAACATCTTATTTAGATGGCCAGAAGTAAATAAAGAAAATCTGTCATTTGCAGACAGTGATTAGGGGAAACGTGCTTGTGTTCGCTTATGACTTCAGCATTGATTTTTATGTTTAATCTGACCTCTTCTATTCCCTTCGCGGTCAAAATGAAATATGTTAACGAGAAAAAACCTATTATGTGATAAGTTGAGAAATAGTAAACATCCAAATTTTGTATTATGCTCCCTTGAACTGGTTAGAATAGGCCCTTAGGCTATGCGAAATATGCTCATTATATATATATATATATATATATATATATATATATATATATATATATATATATAGATTTTTTTGCACAATATAATTCTTAAATAATGAGATTTCACTTTGCTCATTTCTTTACCTATTTTTACTTCCTTTCAGAACAAGCTGTTTTAGGGCGTCTTGTCACTTTAAATCAAAATAAGCCGCTGCTGGCCACACCCCCAACTCAATGTTTACACTCTGTACTTTATACATGAAAATGCACTTGAAACATGTGAAAATGGCTGCAGATGCTCAGTTGTACAACAGTATATCTTGTATATCAGAGTCAGAGTCAGACCCAGAAGAAGAAGTGGGGCTTCCTGCACAACCATCAAGGATGGAGTAAGGGATTTCTGAATGATATGACAACAACGAAAGACTGGTCAGCACTACAGCAGTAAAACCAGCTTACCAAATGTGCTGGAACTCCAAAAGGCTACACACTACTAGGAGTGGGTTAGTGCCCACTTCTTTTGGCTTAATAATCAGAAGGGTTTTGAAAGGCTCCTTTTCCAGACACCAAAAACCATTAACATTGCCAGAAAAATGCTGTGTTGTTTTTGAAGCCATTAGATTGATTCAGAAGAGACCCAAACTGAAGCACGACAGAATGCAAAAAGTAAATTTTGCATAACTGGTCCCCTTTAACTCCTGTCTTTATTTGTAGATTTCTTGCTGCATAGTTTTGCTTTTTCATATATTTTTTTGTATATTTATGGCATCCAAGGTTTTTAGCTGCAGGGTGAGAGCTAAACCAGTTTATTAGACCCATCGCTGAAATTTGCAAGTGGTTCACAGTGTCGACTTCATAGAGAAAAGTATAATGTAGTATAATATATTTACTACAATATTTTAAAGATTATAAATTGCACTTAAATGGTCAAACTGTGCAAAATAATAATTGCTTCCTGGAAACACATTTATCAAGCAAATTACATACTTTCACTGAATGCAAAAATGGTGTCATACCATTGAAACTGAAACCTGAAACCTTGTTCACCATGATGACTTCATTCCCAGTGTAATTACTACAATGAAAAGCCCTGATTGTTAAAAATTAATCCAGCCACATATGTCAGCTAAAAACACATAATCTTACACAGAAATAATATCCAGGCTTCTCTGCTGAAATACAAGCATACCCTGGATATTGATTCTTACAGCATTGCGCAAAGACAGTGAAGAAAGAAGGAGACACAGATGTACTCATGGCTCATGGAGCATGTTTTTTTTAAGTTTTATTTTAGGTTTTTTAGATTGTTTGGCTTTTAAACTGCTCAAAAACATGTGAATTAAGGTTTCAGTAATGTTTAACATCCACATTCATTGGTTATAAATGTAGCAAAAATAATATACAAGACATGATGTTTATGCATTTGTTCACAAGGATCAAAGTAATTAAATGCACAAAAATGACGATGGTCGTACTGTTGCCACAGTCAGAAACTAAAATACACTGCAACGTTGGTGAGGAAATCAGCTAATAAACTTTAACTACTCTGATAAAAAAAAAAAGACTCAAGATTTTTTTTTTGTTTGTTGTCACAACTAAGCCTTGATAAGTATACCACAAAACAAGTTTAGTAAAGTTAAGCTTTCCTCAATTCAGTGTAAACAGGTGGTTATAATGTTTTGTTAGCTCAAGCTTTGTGCTTGATGTTCACATTCGCTTGTGTTTCATGCTTCATTTCACAATTTCTCTATTGAAAACACACTGATCCCAGGAAGTTCTTGAAGAAATTGATCATCTCAATACTTCTGTTACATAAATAGTACATACGAATAGAGAGACTAGTGTGAGGCGTGTATTAATGCTGTTGGTAAATTTGAAGATCTTAGCTTTGATCTTTATATAGAATAAATTGTAAATATACTTCTTTCAATGCATTGTTCATGATTGTCTTAGATGTAAATTCACTTGCTTTTTTTCTTGGACATTAAATCCACAGACATTTAAAAAGAAGAAAGCGAGCAGCCTTTTTCAGCTTTGTTTTTTGTAAAAAAAAACAAAAATGAGGCTACATGGTCAACTTCATTTATGGTTGTGATGGTGACGTGAGTCAAACAGCAGCTTCTCGCTGTGAAGGGAACGGCGCCTATCACTGAGAGAGATTTCAAGTCGTCTGTGTATTTATCACACTTCTACTGAGAATCATGCATGTTTAGGGTTGTTACTTGTATTCTAACATGTATTTGATGCTAATCTTGCTTGAGCATTGACTGAAGACCAGTACAGTATAGTGCATGGTATTTCTTTCTTTACAACATATTGCTGCAAAAACAAAAATAGTTAGAAGTATTCAGAAGCATTATCTTTATGAAATATTATACTAGCTAGGTTTTGATATACTTATTGCATTAGTTTATTTGCAGTAGACTAGTCATCTGTATGCAGGTAGCATGCTTATGATCATATAATTACTCAACTGTTATGTAGGAGCAACTGTGTACAAAATGTTATATTTTGTAATATAGACAGAGTTATTTTATTGTTATTGCTCAAAGAAACATAAGTAAAATTGGAAATGAAATGTCATCGCTCACACAGGCTCCTCAAACACACAAGTGTGTGTTTCTGTGTGTGCTCAATATTTTACAATATTTTCAGTACATTGTAAAACGTTTGGGATATTAAAATTATTTTCCAGTATTACATTTGCACTCTGTTTTTCCTCCCTTAAATCTAAGAACAAGGTGCACTGTAGGATTCAGACTTACTTGTCATAGTCCAAATGTGCAGAATAAGCTAAAATATGTGTGCTATGGAAATTAGTGATAACTGCTTGTTGAAGGAGCATCCCGTTTCTCTGTGGAATATTTTTCTAGTTAATTGGTGCAAATGGACTGGGAGAGTGGGGGTTTCAAATGGTGTGGATAATCCTACGAAATGGGATACAGCCTAAATATTTTAATGTTTTTAAGTGATAACAAATTCTCACATGTGCAATAAAAGTAATCAAACACAACTTTAAGAGGGGACACAAGGATGATATAAACTGTAGCAGTAGGCTACTATGAACAGATGGAAGAAAAAAAAAGAGACGTTAATTGTGATTAATTTCCACGCCAACATGTCGCATGGACTTAAACACGGTGTTTTCATTGGGAGTGGCTTGCTGTGTTTGGGGAGTGGCTGACTTGTTCGCACAGTTGCCTTGTTCATCCGCGGGACAGTCAGGTCAGGCAGAGCGGGGGCACAACTTGGATATCCACTGTACTATGTCAGTAATAGCTTTATCTGTGGAGAGCTGCTCGCCTTCTTCTTCTCCCGAGCCCAGCGCCCAGCAGCGGAGTTCATGCGGACAACAGACTCCTGTTTCCTTTTCACCAACTATTTTCTAAGTTGTTGGAGCGATAAACTTCTGAGAGGAGTATGAGCCGTATCTGAGTTCGCATCCGGTTTTGACTTAACTTTGCGCGTCTTGGTGCCACTTTGTTGCTGATTTCATTCATTTATTTATTTTTTCCTGCGTCCGAAGGGGAGGGAGAAGGAGGTGGACTCGCGCTCAGTCGCCGGTCTCGTGGCTTCTTTGTATACAGCAGCAGCAGCTGTGTGTAAATGCATGTTGGTGCACAGCGTCCGCCGCTCTGCTCCGTGAGCTTCCCGGGCTCCGTCCTACCTTCACGCAGGCTTCCTCAGACATGAAGCGACTGAACCAGGTGTAGAAGAGGAGTACGGAAACTTTACCTGTCCCCCTCCCCGCCCCCAGCTGCCGTGGTTATCCTCCGTCTCTCTGCCGCGCTTTCTCTCCATCCATCCCTCTTGCTCTCTCTATCTATCTGAGCGCTTGGATTGTGAAAACGGCAGAAACAAGCAGGCTACAACTGCGCGCAGCTGCCTCACACGACATGGATGTAAGATTTTATCCGACTGCCGGAGGGAATTCTATCCCCGGAGATCCGTCAAACCTGGATTTCGCCCATTGTTTGGGCTACTACAACTTCAACAAGGTGAGAAATCCCGGTTTTTGTTTTTGGGTTTTTTTTTGTGCGTTGTGTGACCACGTTGGTGCTAAAACCGTCGGTGCATCCCCCTGATTAAAGTGCAGTTAATTTAATTCTTTAGAAGTTGCTCATTGATCACTTCCCTTCCTGTTCTGAAACTTTGTTGCTTGTGCATCGGTGAAGAAAACTGCAGGACAAGTGTAATGACGCAGTGTTACTTTTTTTTTTGTTTGGCCTCATTGCACTACTAAACTCTGACCACAGGGATATGATCCACAGTCATGGGCGCTGTTGCTTTTACGGTTTCATGTTCCTCAACATCAGTGAAGGATCATTGCATCAGCACCTACTGTACATTACAGTTACAATGTGATGAAAAGAAGACACTCTGTATCAAGTGTCAAATGAACTGCTCACTTTCATGACCCCCAGCATGATGCAACTAAATTGCATGGTATAGAAATATCTTTTCGCCCTTCAGCTAAGTGTTTAACAGAGTTGTTGTTAATGGGATTTTGCAAACACTGGCTTAAATTAACTATATTGAATGGAATCATTGTGAGCAATGTCTTATGCTTTTACCTAACACATGATTTCAGCTGTAGTTTGGTATGAGGGTTAATACTGTAGAAAACAGTTTTATCTCTCCAAATACACTGTTTTCATATTTTGTTGCAGTTTAATTTTCAGTTATAAGTGTGGAATTGATAAATCCAGTTTGAGACAAAATACATGTTATCTGCCTACAATAAGTTACATATTTATCAGGGAAGAAAAAAAAACATTAGGCAAGAAATTATTCATACCCCTGACAGAAATAGGTATAAACTAATATTTTTAATTTGAAGTGGTCCAGCCAGATTTCTGACCTGACCTCATAACGAACTTTGGAGGCATCTAGAGATGAGGGTGATGATACGGAGGCCTTCCAAACCCCAACACCTGGCTCTCATCCTCAAAGATAAACTCCCAAAATAGCAGTGGAAAAATCCGAAAAAGTTGGTCCGCAGTTCTACGAAGGTATTTTTGCTGTGTTGCCAGTTACAATTTTGTTGTAATTGATTATTTACGAGGCTATAAATCATTTTTGACATGCCACATCCTTGGAAAATTGAACTGAAACATGTCTGTTTTCTCTTTCAAAATTCATAATTCAATGTTTTGTACTTGTGTAGAGAGATGCCTGTCTCATTTCCTAGCAGAAACAGAGAGATAGATAGATAGATAGATAGATAGATAGATAGATAGATAGATAGATAGATAGATAGATAGATAGATCTTATTAGTAGCTAGTTAGAATAAAAAAAGTATTAAAATCTTTACATTTTCTATTATGAGAAGCAAAAATTACACACCTGCTGTATGTGTTTTTTATGAACAATAGTACCTCGTACATCCTCCAACACATCCTTTCACAACACACACTCACACACACGTCTATGCACTACCCCCAACCCAAATTATTCAGCCCATTTCGTGCAGCTCTGTTTGCTGCTCAAAACAGTTACCAGGTTTGTCTCACAGTTTCATCAGCTCTTTGTCGTGTGGCCAAGTTGTCATATGTGCCCAGTTTCATCATGTCTTCATCACCCCTGTAAAACTTTTAACCACATTTCTTTGTATTGGTATGCATTTTTAACCCCTGCTTGTAAATTCCTTGGGAATAGAGTTTTTATTTTCCATCTGTATCTGTAATTGGCCACAATGCAAAAGGAGGGAGGGTGGTGTGAAGGTGCTTATCCAGTATCTTTACACAGTTACATTGGAGAAAGAAGAAGGGAGAGTACAAAGCATGTGTTCATGGTAATTACATTGCCTTTCCACATTCAGACAAATAGGCCCTTCTGCATGCATCCTTCAATTTATGTGAATCAGTTTGCTGAAAGATAGCACAAGGCAAAGCGGTTTGTCATTCAAAACTGAAACATTACTTCTTTAATCTACTTAAAAGCTGTCACAGCACTTTTTTTCCCCTTTTTCTTTTGTAAACAAGAGAACTTTAAACTAGTTTTTACAGTTTTGATTTGAAATCAGGCACAACTCTTAAAATTCAGGCTCAGGAAATGTTCAGTTTTAATGGCAGCAGAGACAGAAGGGCCCAGAGGCACTTTGAAACATCAGAGATTCTTTTAAATTTACAGAAAAATCCAGCCCGAATGGCACAAACTTAATTAGGTGCTGCAGTCATGACTAATGAAGCTGCTGTTTTTTTGGCACAGAGATGAAGGGGAAACAGAGGTACTAGAGGGAAACATGTCACGTCTTTACTCAGCTTATTAATGCTCATATAATAAATTGAGAAGGCAAAATATTATGGAGTTAAATGTAGGATTGGAATACAAAACTTTGGGTTTTCCTTGAAGCTTCAGAAATGTACTGGATTTGGTTGGAAGGAAAGGTTTTCATAAGAGAGTCCATTTCTATTGAACTACCTTATATTCATATAAAACATGAAAGAGCATATGCCCTCACCTTTAAACAGGAAGTTATGTCATTTTCAATTTACCTGATTATGATTTCTTGTTTCTATTACTCCCTGGTTTCTGCTCATATCTTGTTTTTGTCAAAAAGTTTTATGATCATTGTCTTACTATATATATATATATATATATATATATATATATATATATATATATATGTATGCATGTGTGTGTGGGTGTGTGTGTGTGCATGTGTGTGTGTTTTTAAACCTTCTGCTCTGCTTTGTCTTAGTTGTTTTCCTAAAGATATTGTTTGTACAAGGCTGCTGAGGTTTTGTGGTTTATCCGACAAACTTCTCTGTCACTCAAAGACAAAGAGTTGGTTGGGTTCGGCTGGTTTCTCTTTAGAGTAAAATGATGCTGACTTTACTGCTTTCATGAAAGAGCCTTGGTGTTATTCTCAATTTTATGGCCATCTGGTTGTTTTTTCAAGGTCTTAATAATGTTTCAAATACAGTATCCATTTATTGCTTAGCTTTCATTAGCTCCAGGCGCCAAGAAATTACCAACAGATGTTTATATAAACTTTTCACCTGGACTGGCCCACACTTCTGAGGTTTATTTGCAAAATGAGTACAAGCACTACAGGGACAAAATAATTACTTTTTGCACTGAACTGACTAGGTTTGTTTTAATAACTTCATTGCAGAAGAATATAGACAAAAAGCTTGACAAACAGCTTAATAGTTTTTATGTAGCTGCCAGTTTATTCACACCCATTGAACTTTTTTACATTTTGTCAATTTTTTTAACTGTATTGTGAAAGACCAAAATAGGTGCATACATGTGATGTGGAAGACATAGGATAGTTTGGGAAGCTTTTTATAAACAGAAAAATCTGAGATGTGTGCATTTGGCCTACCAGTCCGATACCTGAAAATAAAATCCAGTGCTTCAAGAAGTCATATAATTAGCAAATAGTCCTATGTGTAGTACTAGTATAAATACAGAGGTTTTGTGAAGATGTGTTAGAGAATAGGAAAGTGGTTTGCCTCAAGCCATGTAGGAGACTCAGCTAGCATGTGAAAGAAGGAGCTATGGTTAAATGGGAACTGGAACTTCACACAAGTTTTTTTATTCATGAAAGAAAACTTGTTAGATGCAAAAGGTTTGAAGTCTTGAGCAGAGGTTCATTTTCCAACACTAAACATAAAGTCAGAGCTACAATGGAGCACAGAAAGCATATTTATGAGTCAGAGTGTCCCAGTCAAAGTCCAGACCTCAAACTAATACAAAATCTTAAAAATTGCTGTTGATAGACAATCTTGCAAAGAAGAATGGGGAAAGTGTTAAGTCCTTCAATATGCAAAGCTGGAAAAGACACAAAGCTGGAAAAGACACAAAGCTGGAAAAGACACATCCCGACAGACGAGTATAATTGTAGAATGAAGTGTTTCTAATAAATCTTGAGTCAGGGGGCCTGCTTTTACAGGATTTGATTTAGGAAATGGGTAGTAGACCAGAGGGACCTGGATGGAAAATAATTTTTACAAACAATTTGAAGTATGTTATGTAATTGTAATTTAACTTAAACATAAAACCAAAAATACACGTTTGTGATTGTAACAAAATGTGGAAAGGTTAAAGAGAAATACATACTTTTTCTAGGCATTGTATCCATCCTTTGGAGCTCTGTAATATTATTTTTGGTGCCAATGAAATAATAAAAAATACTTGGATTTTTTTCTCTATAATTACATGTAACTCCAGTTAACATCCTTAAGTTTTTACCCAACTCCATATTTAAACTAAGTCTTAATTTATAGCAGTCTGCAACTTCACAGTTAAGCAGATCCCTTTTATTCCATAGTCTTTATCAGAATGGCAGATGCTATGTCATTAGTGTCCACCATTCCCCTACAGTATGTACATATGGATTAAGCATTTTGTGTACAATCACTATGAGTTGGAAAAAAGGTGTAATTTCCACTAATCACAAATAAATTCTTTAAGGAATGCTGCATGGTTATAGCTGTGGAGAACACAAAGAAAAAAACAAAGACCTTCTGACTAATTGATTTAAACTGCAAACCTGCAGTAAAATGTAAAAAATGTTGCTCCTCAGTAATGTGAGTTTATTTCTGTCTACATCTTGCTTATTTGTTATTATTTTAATATGGAAAATAAAAAGAAGAATTTTTTCAAAATCAACATTTTCTTACTACTTAGCACATTCCTTGTAGACTGGCTGTTTATTCAACTTTGCTGCTTAAAATTAAATTGAATGATTTTGCTGCAAACAAATGTAGCAGTTGCTCTTTTGACAAAGTAGCAGGTCAAGTTGTGTTTGCTGTAGTGCTAAACCACACAAGCTGTTGCAATTAGTAACCACAACCATTAACCAAGGTAAACAAATAAAGGAAAGTCAACTTTGACTTGATAATAAGAAGTCTTTTTCCAGAAATGTTCCTCTTTTAGTACACTTGTTCAACTTCCTTTTAACCAAATGTAGATAATGTTCTTTGGTTAATTTATTTATGATGTACTTTCCATTTTATTGCCCACTCACATATGCTATGAAAAACGAGCTGTGCTTTAAAATGACATGATGCATTTATCAAAGGAAGTTACTTAGTTTGTAAAATATACTGTCTTTAGAACAGTGGACATTTTTTACAGAAAGATAAGTATACAAGGGTAAAATTGTATACCCTTGTATACAATTTTACCCTCGGGAGGCAGGGAGGGGTTTAAGTAGGAAGCTGAGTTACTGTACTTCACAACAGCAAAGCCCTGGGTTAAAACCTCTAGGGCTTTTTTTGTTTTGCTGTCCTTTCTGCTTCTGGAACAGGGAAAGGGTTAATCCTTTGCTTGACCAGGGGCCATGTTCATCTTTCCCATGTACAGTCCCTGAAATTTCATTACACAAATTCTAAACATATCCAAACACAATGTTTGCGTATGTGTTGGTGTGTGGGGGTGTGTTGACGAGGTGGAGCGGTGTAACCTTAGAGGCTATCCAGTTTGTCCAACTTACCAGTTGATGGATATGACTCCAAGGTGTGTTAAAGGTTCAAATGTCCCAGAAAAGAAAAGCTGATGTGTTTTGCTGAGTCTTTTAATTGCAACTTGTCAGGGGTGTACATCAGCAGATTTATTAAGCACCTAATTTTCCTACTGAGACAAAAAAGCGATATTTTTAGCTTGGTGTGTTCATAGACACGTACTGTACTAGGAGGTTTTTGCCTGTAAGAAGGAGTTTCTTTGTATGGCAGACTGAACTACATCCATGTGTACCGTCATTACATGTTCACATTCTGATTGCTATGAAAATCCTGCAGGTCTGCAGCTCCGTATACATAAGGTGTACTTTAGTCCACTGTGTTGATACTTGTTAAATTCTAAATAAACGGATGCATAAAGTCTTCAAGTTCATTTAAAGTTCTCATATGGAAACACTCTCAATTTTACTTAACAGTATGGAGAACTGCAGAGGATATAAAACCACACTGACTGGTTTATTTATTAGGTGAGTGTGACAAAGGCAGTGAAAATTTAGACAGACATTGGGCATTACCCAGATCAGCACTCATAAAGACCTCCTGTAATCATGCCATCACTGCTCATAAATCCACTTCATTACATTTCCTCATGCATTACTCACTGTGGTTCATTTAAGCAGACCTCACACTCTGAAGCTAGAGACCAAAGAGCTTCCACATGGCTGAATGAGTTACAGTTAACAGAAATCATTTTTTGGTTTAGTCAAATGTTCTTAGCTGATCATTTCATGAAAATCTGCCAAATGTGCAATCATTTCATTCTTAGGTCTTTACGCACTGACACATTTCTTCATTCACACTCCTTCAGGTTTATGAAGAGTTAGTTTTACATCTTTCACTGTTCTTTTTCAGGTGATGTGCTGTGCAAGTGCCTCCTCCAAACAGGGTGTGTTCAATGACTTCCAAAGAGTTCAGTTTTGGTCTCATGTGTCCTCTATTCTTCAAGCATATCTCTGACCTGTGCAACATTTCTATAGCAAACTTTAAACTTGCTCTAACATTCCTTTTTTTTTTCAGAAGTAGAGTCTTGTGTGGTCAGAAGGCACAAAAGACTTTTCTATTACACTACAAAAACACAAAATCTTACCAGGTATTGTGGTTTAGTTTCTAGTGAAAATATCTTATTACATTTGAAACGAGATAAAACTAACTTAAAAGTCATTTTTCTCCAAAATATAGGAGTTTGTTTTAAGTAAATAATTCTTTAATATTGATTTAAAAAGTACTACTTCCACTGGTAGATTATTTCACTTTCACTGGCTTCACATGTTCTATGTGAACTTTTTCACCAACATTAAGAAATTATTGACTTATAACAAGCTCCTATTTCTTTCTGAAAACTTGTAAGTTAGTTTTGTCTTATTTCAAATGCACTTTCATCATCTTTATTTGTACTAGAAACTAGACAATACTTGGTAACATTTTGTGTTTTTGCAGTGTTGGACGCACTACTTATTGTTTTCATGTGTCTGCTAATTCCAGGCCTAAATTATGACCACAACATTTCTCAATGATCAATTCAGAACTTAATAGACAGTTTTGCAACCAGTACAGCCAGAATATTTTGCCACAATAAGGTCTTAGAAGAGCTGGTTGGTTTTATAACTTAAGTAAATCAAAACAAATTAATGGACTATGTATGGAACGCATAAAGAACTGATGGTGCAAAATGGCAGGAAAGGTGAACAAACAAACCAGCTAATATTTATCAGTATTTATAAGGCAATCCTGAGCCGTATCTGTGCAAATTTATACTGACTGGTTTAGTGCCAAGATATGACATAAGAAGCTTCTCATGATGGTGACTTTCACTAGCTCAATTATATACTTATAGAGAAAACTATTGTTATGGTCCATATTTATTTTCCCTGCTGTAAATTCTCACATTTTCACAAAAAGTATTAAAGCTTCCTCCCCTTTACAAGATGAAAAAAGTCACTTTGAGGAGAAGTTGTCATTTAGGTGGCAGTAGCTAAACTTACCCACATGACACTGTTCAGGTCAGTGAGGAGGGGCTTAGTTTTAGGATTTCATCAACTTTAAATGAGACTGTGATTCTACTTAACACAAATAACAAAAGCACTTGGTTTATGAGAGTCCTGCTAAGCCCTCTAGTCTGCATGTCACACAAATGAAAAAATAAATCTGCTGCTCTGGTTTGTTTATCTGGTAAGGTTCAGCAAATAATCTCCAGAACTAATTTCAAGGAGACATACATCTTTTAAATACTCTGTCCAGTTAAATCAAAGCAAAACATGGGCTAGTTTTATGTTTCCAGTATGATCTATTATTATGGTTTTCCATGTCTTTGACAGCTTAAACATTTCTGACTCATAATACAAACTCCCCATGGGCCCCAGGAAAAAGAAAAATCAGCTTTTTCTCTGAATTAAGCAGTTTTCTAAAGGAGCAGTCAATCACTTCGGGTTGGCTGATTCAATAAGTGTTGTGTCCCTTTAGTGGTTAGCCTTGCTGTTAAGACCCATTCATTTTTAAAGCTTTTCAGAGTGGCAGCCATCCCATGTTTCATGTATCTAATGTCCAATTCTCTTAATGGGCTCACAAACTGTATCAAAACACTTTGCTGTTTTCCTTTTAACTTGACTTGAGCTTGTGGCTCTTTTCAAGCAGCCCAGACCACAAACAGATGCCATCCTTCTCACACAGTTTGGGTAATGCTTTCTAGCCATGACAACTTAAATTCATTGCTTCTATTTTTGTATTAGGTTATTGGGGCCTGCCATGCAAAGCAATGGCAGGAACCTATTGCTATTGTCGGAGAAAGTGTTTCTTTCTTCTTCTTTATTTTTCTTCCGTAACCGTTAATGCGGCTCGTACCGCTGGGTGCACACCTACAAATGAGGTATCAAAACGTGCAGAAAATTCACGCCATTCCAGCTATTACTTTTGGTGGGATTTGGGCTTAACGTGGCGACATAATTCGCAAAAAACTACGAAAAAAACCCCATTATAAGTCAATGGGAAAAATCCTAGAAATACCCTATTTTTGAGGATTTTCTGTGTCGTCACAAATTCACCTAGAAATGCCATTCAAATTTCATTTTGTAGATACGTCTGTGATCTCTTCGAAAGTGAAGACGGCTCGTCGATACCAGTTACGGTTTGTCCACAATTTGTCTCTAAGCGACCCAAAGTTTCTCATTTTTCCTAAAGTTAGAGTGCTTCTCTCGCTGATTAGAGTGAGAGATGAAGACAACTTTTTCAGCCCAAATCATTTTTGAAATCGCCATCACGCCCACAAATATCGCACGATTGGTATCAAAATCGGTCCTGACATTGATACGCCTGTCTGCTCCGGTAAAATGTTTTCGAAATTTATCTAGACCGTACGGTTTTCTGTCACGGTGCTTCAGAGCAAAGTCATGCGACAGGATTTTCTGAGGCTCTCAGGCTCTTTCACTAACACTTCACACCTTGGTGTGAAACTTATTTAACATAGCAACGGATCTCAAGAGGCTATTGGCTGCTGATTTGGACTACAAATACGCATCGCTGTAGTTCTATCTATCCTCAGTTGAAACAGATCAGGACTGAACTGGCCTTTAGAACTAATTGCTGCTATGGGCTGTATATAACTGATTTAACTCAGTAACTGTTACACATGGGATTAGTTTTGAACTTTAAAATGAAGCTTAACAAAAATTTCACAATAAAAGCCTTGAATATTTTTACATCATGTAATTGCTCTTTTTGGCTTTATTTGACTTTTTCATCCAAAGCACTGTTACACATGGTATTAGTTTGGCCCTTTGAAATGAAGCTTAACAAAAATTTCAAAATAAAAGCCTTGAATATTTTTACATCAGAAAATTGCTCTTTTGAGCTTTATATAACTGATTTAACCCAGCAATTGTTACACATGGGATTAGTGTGGCAATTTAAAATTAAGCTTGATGAAAATTTCAAAATAAAAGCCTTGAATATTTTTACATCAACTACTTGCGTTTTCAGCATTATATAACTGATTTAACCCAATGACTATTACACATGGGATTAAAATAGACTGTTTTGCATGAGCAGCAGATAGATCCTCTATTGCACATGTGTCAAACTCAAGGCCCGCGGGCCACATGTGGCCCGCTACGTCATTTTATGTGGCCCTCTCCCCCCTACCACCGTTTTACAGCCCCATTGATTGACTTAAAATAGGTTTTGAGCACGAATTGACTACAAACTACATATCCCATAATGCCTTCCGATTCTTACCAACCAACATTACGGCTTCTCGCCACTAGAGTGCAGCAGAGTCACCTCAAGCTGATTATTAATTTTCCCAGCGAATAAAACTGAAACATCGACAAGCTAACAAGCTAAAGAGCGAAGTCCCGTGATGTTTCAATCGAGGACTTTTACCGTCTACTGCCCCCTGATTTGATGCCACAGCTTCGACTCCATGCAGCTCGAGTTTTTTGTCCACGTTTGGAAGCACCTATCTGTGCGAACAGATGTTTTCAATAATGACTTTAAACAAGACCAAGCACAGGTCGCGCATTACTGACGAAAACCTACACGCCGTTTTGCGGATTGCCACAGAATAGAACTAAAACCAGACATCGACGAACTGACCAGGGGAAAACGGTGCCTGACATCCGGCCAGAAAACATTGGTAAGCACAAACAAACTACATTGAAATAGAATGAATGTAAAACCAAAACTCAGTATACTGGAATATGCATATAGTTTATTGATTTTGCTTGTGTTTTGTTTATTTACAGAACACAATGAGGATGTGTGTGAGTTGGTGACAGGGTGAAGAGGGATCAGCGTTGTGTTCAAGGACAGGCAACGTCACCTCATTGTTTTGTTCTTATGTGAAATGCATGTTCGTTGTGTAATAAATAACGAAAAAGTTTTGTGAATGAAGTTGAGAGTTAATATCAAAACTTGTTTTTTATTATTTGTCTGCTTATCTTCAAAGCAGACAAAGAATAATTTTCCCAGCGAATAAAACTGAAACATCGACAAGCTAACGAGCTAAAGAGCGAAGTTTAGCTGAGCAGTTTAAAAATACTGAGCATATTTTTAAACTGCTCAGTTTAAAAATACTGTAATTTTTAAACTGAGCAGTAATTTTACATCCATGCAAACTCAAATGTAATATTTAAAACTTGAATACATAAAATCAGTTATTTAACAATATGAGGTGTTGTTTAAAAATAAAAAAGATAGCAATTTCTTTTTATTGCAGAGACATTAGATTCTTAAATTTATGGTATTCTTTAAATGTTGTAATTTTGGTTCATTGTAAACTTTACCTGTAAAAAGTTTGTAGAAATCTTTAACATAAGGTCAATATATATTTTTAAACTGTAATATGTTGTGTGTGTGCGTTATTGAAAATTTATATTTGTGACAATCATTAGGTAAATGCTAATGAACTGCCTTCCTGCAGTTTATGAGCATTGAACTGTTACTAAACAGTTCCATGCAAGGTTCATTAGCGTTAGCATTTTAGCTTCAATAAGCTATTAGCTATTTATTGTACTTTTTAGCAATGTTTAGTATACTGAATGGAGTAAATCAATTACAGAAAATATCCTAGTGATTTCCCACATACTGATGAAAGCAATGACGCTAACATTAGCGTTTCTGCTGATTTTAGCTGATATACTTACTTTATAATACTGAATGGTGCACGTCCGCCTCACTTAACGTTCTTGCGATTCTCCGCATGCCACTGATTACGTTGCGGCGTTCTTTAGCATCGATGCCGATTTGTAGCGTGACAACGCCGGGCCCAGACCCACGGGCGCGCCTTGGCAGGCCCCGGCTAAATTTCTTCCGAAATTTTCTAGTTTTCCTTTTGCTGTTCTGCCTTTTTACTTATTTATTTTACTCTATTGTTTCTTCACTATATACAGGGATTTTATAATATATGTATTAATATATATTTCATATCAAATTTGTCTATGAAATAAGTATTTCTCATAATTTCTTTCTATATTTAAACTGAGCTGTGATTAAAATGAAGCAACTTATATACAGAAATGTCCCTCACTGCATCAGCCCTTATTTTTGTAATTGTTCCTCTAATAAGAATAGCGCAGGCTGCAGGTGTGTAGTATTACATGTTACACAGTGTGATTAATCCTCTCTCTTTCTTTCTCCCTCACCCCCTCTCCCCCTGCATCACACATTCCCATAATGCAGCTTGTTACCAGGTTGCACTAAAAAGGCCTACAATAGCAGCAGGTGTGCAAATATCCCTCAGACCCATTGGACAAAGAGCTTAAATAATGCGGGTAAACAAAACTTTTATTTGAATGCTCAAATAGAAGGCATGTTGAAACAACTTGCCTCGGGGTTCAAGCAAGATTACCTTCAAACAGAGCTTGTTTATGACATGTACTGGTGTACATGCAGCTGGAATAAGCAACCTTGTTCCTCTTTTTTTATGTGTAATTCATTGTTAGTGTATGGAGGCTAGGTTTTATGACATTAATGTTTCACTGCCCCCAGAGATGGGGACTTGAGTTTGCGACTTATACAGGAGTCGCACTTAAATCACAAAAACAAGGTCTGTTTTAAATCTGCAATCTACAGACTTAAGATTCACTTGGCCTCCTGATCTGGGAGATGAGACAATTAGCAATCTGCATCTCATTTATTAAGAATTGAAAAGAAGTTGGTAGGTTTAGCTCATTTGAGTGAATGAGTCATACTGTGGGAGGAAAAGTATTAAACAGCTACCGAGTTTGTCCGTTTTGATTTAATGCTAACATTGATTAGCATTTGGAGAATGTAAGCAACAGACCACAGCTTGGATAGAGATGTGCATATATTTCATTTATAAATCAGCAACATTGGCAGACTGTGGATCATTACTGACTAATAGCTGTTCACTCTTTCTGTTGCAACAAAACAATGACCACAGAGAAGACTGATTTGGTGCTTCAAAATAAAAGCACTCCCTGTTTGAATAATCCAGAAATAAACCTTATTAACCTGGAGTTAAGAGCACCATTTTTTAAAGTATTATTTAAATGTTTTAAAAAATCTAAAAAAGGTTATAATGTGTTAAACTAGACTAAAGGTTATGTGTATAAATAACCTACATAAATGCAAAGCTTTACATGGAATTAATGCCATGTATCTTAAACGAGAATTTGGTTAGTAATCTGTTTTAACTCAAAGTAATTAGATCTACTACATTTTATTTAAAGCCGTATTACTGTGATACAGAGAAATTTGTGAGAGATATTTGTGCTCAAAGTTTTCATATTGTGTGAATATCATATTGGATCCCTCATAAACAAGCTCTGAACCCGAACTCTTTTTTGACACACAGTCAGTGTATTAGTTATCAAAAGTATTTGGTACAGTTGTTACAAAGAAACGCGAGGAGAGACCACATTTTGTGTGGTTCAGCTGACCTGTCAAGTAGTGAAAGAAAAAAAAGTGTTTCTACAGGAATGTGTTTGCAGTTAAGTCCTGCTTTAATGTCATGGTTTGTCAGAAATGTATTGTTTGTGGAGGACAAGAACAAACGAATTTAATAACTCGTGTCTTCTCTGTAATTCACGGTCCCCCTTTCTTTCCTGCTTAGTCAGGAATTTATCACCAGTTTTACAACCTTTTGGCCCTTTTCACTGCCTGAAAAGTCTGGTGTTTGTGGAGACTGTGTAAACCTGACCACAAGGCACAACACGCTGAACTTTTTCAGTATTGATCTAAGATGGCAATCTTTCCCTAACCCCTCACCCAGAGCTTTTTACGAGTCCCTCAGCCACAAATATATTAAGCATACTTGATTTGTCAAGACTGTGTCCTTTAGGGAAGACAAATGAAAGACGTTCTAAGTTATAAAAAACACAGATGACTTATTGTTTTTACATAATTATTTTAGTTATAATTGGCCATCAGTTGCCCTTGGTTAGATGAGCATGGCTCTCAACGTGTTACTGAAATAACACTTCTCTGAGATTTTCCATTTGATGAAAATCATGCAGTATTCATGAGTTTCTCGAGCTTTTATTCACGTGCACAATCAAAAGCAACAATGCACATGGCCACAGTGAAAGCTCTTGCCAGATAACAAAGGTGCATTCCCTGAAACCTCGGCTGGGAGTGTGAATGAGGTTCATGAGATTCTTGAGCCAACTAATATTTTCGAGAGTTGTGGTCAGGGCTTATTCACAGCGTGGCCTTGTTTGCTGCCTGTTTCTGCTGGCTTATGAACTCTCACATGCGGTCATACTGTGGGATGGCAGCAGTAGAAACGAGATCAAGGTCTGTGAAGCCTCAGCTTTGGCATAGTTTCCTTGCCTGGACAGCCACTCATGGTTCTTTCAAATGACATTCTTTCCATGAAAACTGATCTACCTTCTCAACATCGAAACCACTGGCTGCTGGTGTACCTGTGTAGTACCTGCACCCTCTTAAATGGGTGCCACCAACATTTTTCTAACTCCTGCTGGTAAACAAGAGGGGGAAAAGACTAAAGAAGCACTTTGTTTTAAAGGTATTTCAGGCAGCTGATTAAAGTGGTAAGTTTCAGTTAACCAAGGTTTACTCTCTATAATAAACCACTTGGAAAATAATGACACTATGCATGGTTTTATGAAGGCTTTTGGCTGCTCAGCTAAGCAGTTCTGACCTTCAGCAGTTCCCCCAGCTACTCAGAGCGATCCTTCTGCACCCGCATGGTGTTCAGACTCCATTAGGTTCTGATATGAATCCAAGAGAGTGGAACTCTGTGTTTTAAAATATGGTTTTGTCAATGAAGTGTCACCCCATATTCAAGAAAGCCATATCCAGTCGGGGGTGTTGATATCTGTAGACATCACAGACAGGCCAGTGTCAATTTACACAAAGTTCTGTAAAAAGTGCTGGAAGTTTCACAGTGTAACATGTTTTTAATAAGATGCCAGAGCAAGTGCTGGATTTACCAGAGATTTCTCTGGCTGTATAAAGCAACAGTCTTCCCTCAACTGTTGCTGTGCACTGCTGGCCAGCAGGGTGGCTATATTTTTTTCAAACTTGCAGAAAATACAATTTTAGTTTTTAAAACAAATATTGACTGTCCTGATGTGGAAACTAAAGCAAGCTCCTCAGTCACTCTTATCAAGGTAATTCTGCTGTAAAACTACAGTTGGCGAGGTGCTAGCTGTTTTAAATCAAAGCACATAGAACATGCACCATACATATGTATTTTTAATACTTTTGGGAAACTAAATCATTGTGACACAGGCATAAGAGATGATTTTAGCATTTTATGCTGAGTTTGGGGATACCAATCTTTCTTAAATCCTTTTGATTTTAATCTTTGCTTAGATTATCACAGATTATAGACAGTAACAACCAATTTCAGATCTGTTTTAAATGAAAGCACGTACATCTTGTATTGTATTTGTGTTTAATATATTTGTCTTTAAAGATATCCTTACATAGAAATTTTAAGATACTTTGAATAATTAACCGAGTTTACTGTGCTATTTAATAATTAGGATCAATAGGAAAGTATGTAGGACTGATTTGAATTTTTTTTTTTGTAGTGCCTTTAGACGACATTGATTGTGAATTGGCGTTCCATAAATAAACTTCAACTGATTTGAATTGAATTATCTTAATACTTTATTACAGTGAAATCTGTGTATCTTTCATCAGCTATTAAACCGTAAGAATTCTTGTATTTCACCCATTTCTCCGTACTAAACCTCAAATCAAAATGACTAAAAATGTTCTCAACTCAGCAAAAGACCATTAAATTAAGTTTCTGTTAGAATTCTGTGAATGATAATTGGTCAGTGGTTTTAATTTTAAAGCAGGACATATGGACAGTTCTGAAAATGGCAGTATGTTGTATGGTTAGATTTTTTTAGGTTGTAGCATGCATTGAAAATTGGCCTAAGCCTCCAGTGTACAATTACCAAGACCATGTCTAGCTTGAAATATGTTGGACGTCTTAGAAAACAGTAAAACTACTTTTTTTGTCTTGCAGCACAGTATGGTATCAATCCTTAATGTTATAAAAATCAAAGTTTCCTAGTAATTGTAATGGTAAGCTGTTTATTTTTGTCAAACTGCAGAGTGAGAGGGGTAAACACATAAAGTGTTTACTTTTAATTATCAATTCAGGTGCCTGGAGGTTGTATTTGAAAACTGCTGATACTGAAATAGCTTTTTATAATGGTCTGCAAGGATTTTGCTAATCAGTGCCATTTTTGTGCTGTGTAGGTGGGCTTGGCTCTAAGCAGAGGTGCATGCATGGAATAGGTTGGACGATTCAGCCATTACCTAATGCACAGAAGCAAAGTCTTAAAAGCTTAATTTATTACCCATGTATTTCCATTTAATTTTGATGAACACGCTTGAGCATAAGTTTGTAGTGAGATAGGCAGTTTGCATGGTACTAATATAGTTATTGACATAGATGACAAGCAGAGAGACAGCCCAGTGTAACACATCGCTGCTGAAGTTTGCATACATTTTCAGAAGAGCGCATCCCCAACAGGAACTAATTAACTAATAAAAATAATTGCCAGCTTCTTTCATTCATCACTACAGCCTCTCATAACAGGCAAGCTTCAAGCAAAAAGAACAAAGTCGTACATAAATCAAAGTAGTTTCCTTTGCCAAGCCAAAACCCCCTGGGAGGCACCTTGGTGCTTAATTAAAATCCAGGAGGATCATGTTTTAAGTGTAGGTGAGCAAGCACTGAATAACAATGACAAACAATGCCCCAGAGCATTAGTTGTTTAGTTTGCAAGAGAATAGCGGTATTTTTGTTTTATTTTGTCTTTCCCTTGTACAAAATAAATGAGATTTAATGTGAAAGAATAAAGCTGTTTTCAGAGCAATGTGGCAAAAGGATTTTTGTGAGCATAGCCTTCACTGGCTCCATGAACTCTGAGAACCAGCACTGACATTATAATCTTATAATTACACATTCAGGATTAGAATGAAAAAGCTCATTATTAGACATTATTTGATGGCTTACCCTTTCAGCTCACTGTTTATCAAGCCCGCTTTAAGCCTTTCAGTTCCTCATGCATAGAAACCAGCTGCATTATTTACCTCGATGATTGTGAAGAGTCACCTACAGACAAAGTAAACTTGAAAATGGTACAATTACAAATAGCTTTTTTTTCACACAATCTTATTTTTTATCTAACATGCTTTCAAAGTTGAATGAAATTTGACAACTTAAGATCGTCATGGAATAAAGATATTAAAGCAGCAGTTGAATAACAGAAATATGAGCTAAATTAGAGTTACCAGTATACTGAATTTCAGCATCAATCCTGCAACAATTAGTAGGATTTTCATAAATCTAAATGCACATTATGTATAATAATGTTGTATGTGAAATATTACACGGACTAACTTTAAAGACGGTAAAGCTCACAGAAAGTGACGGGCGCCTCATAGTTATGGGAAAAAGATGTGATGAAAACATTAGGCAAATCACAACCAAAGTAAACAATAAAATCCCAGCTATATGTCAGCATCATCCTTAATCCAAACCTTCATACTATTATTAAACATGAGCCAATGCAGGTAATATGAAACAAAGCAAGGCTGTTTCAAAAGCAAGTAGCTTTTGAGGTTGTTGTTATATTGTGCCATGATGCAATTAATTGCATGTTTGTGTAAGGATTCATTCCCCCAGCCCTGTTTGGTCCACTTTAATCAAACTCTGGTTCATTTGCCTAGGAAGTCCGGTTTGGTTGGGGAGGAGTGAATGAACTCAGATGACGACCAAACAAGTGATCAAAAGCTTCTTGGTTTTTGTGCAACATTCTTGTTGTGGTGGTTTTATGAATACTGTACAGCACTTTGGTGAAATTATAAATAAATTGACATTGACGCTGACAAAACAAATGCATGATCTTTTCATGTTGCTTCCATATGCAGTTGTTGGTACAGCGCCACCTCAGGTGATTGGTTGAACAGGGTTTTCAAAGATTGTGGTATGAAAGTGAATCAGACAAAACTAAAAGTGTAACAGATGGTCCAATTTTGGTCCTCAGTATAACCAAGTCTACCAAACATGTAAATATCAAGTAAATATATTGGTAAAAATCCATATTATTTTACAAAGCAAAAAGAAATGGACCAAAATTAATTTTGGTTACATATTTAAAAATTTTAATATTCTGAAAATTATTTCAAGTAACAGGATTGACTTTCAAAACTCTTAAAATACTTACAAAGATGTGTGTTTTAGAATACTTTTTTTGAAATTGCTTTCAAAGATATGTCTTTCTAGTGGTTTATGTCTGATTTTTAACGTTGGTAAAGTACTTTCTGTTACACTTGACTGTATGAAAATTACTCTGTCTATAGTTTTATTGACTATTTTGGATTTATTTGGCCAATCTCCATATTTTATTGCATGTCACCAGTGGAAGTGATATTTGAATTGCCAGATCTGACATTTCTGCGCCGACTGCTTCCTGGTTTTTTGCCAGAGGTACACTCAGAAATGATCAGATGAAAAAAGGATGAGCAGGACAGTTGGAATATAAACTGTCCTGCAATGATCTGTCACTGCAAGCGTCATAATTCTGATCTGCTTTGGCTCATTGCTGAAGTTAATAAAAAGAGGAGCACATTTCAAAAGGAGAATGTGTGCAGTTGTCTGGAGGAAAAGAAAAACCCTCTCCAAAGTCAAATCAGCTCAATTACAAAACTCCGGAGAGCTATCCCCAAGCAACCCTTCCATGGGCTAATCAGTCACAGCAAATTGTAGAGGTGAATATTTCAGACTCTGCCGATTTGAATAAAGACATCATGATTATTTCACCATTGTATTGTACACTTGAATAAATTTCTGAGGAACCTGCATAAACTACAAAATTCCTGATCTAAGAAGGAAAGGGGGAAAGCGGGCAAGGGAGTAAAGCAAGCACAAGTGCTGTCAGTCAGTGTGGTGAGCTAATTGGGTCGATCTCTTTAGTGGAGATGAATGAAGAGATTAACTCTCCCTATGTGTCCAGTGAATCTCCCCCTCTGGCTCCAGGTAAATTAGCCGATGACAAGTTGACTGTGGGAATTCTGTTCCTCACTCCGACTTAAGGCAGCAATCAGTATGTTACAGTGAATCTGCCTATTAAACTAAAATAGTTTCTCATGATTGGTTTTGTTCATTTATGCTTTTTTATGGCTAATCTCAGCTTACGGGTTTTCTTCACAAACTGTGACCAGAAAATCTCGTTGTCTTGCATACATTTGGATATATTTCTACCTATGCATGATATGGCAGTTCCTGATGCTCCCTGTAGACTGTGCACTGACAGAGTATTGGTAAAGCAGGTCAAACCAGACTAATGAAGACAGATGAAGAGTGATGGGAGAACATGTGCACAGGAAGGTGCAGCAGCACAGCAAACCAGGCTCAACTCTCATTTATTTTAGTGGAGAAACTCACAGCATGGTCCTAAAATAGAGGTCAAGGCTCAAATACAGAAAATGTGACTGACCCCTTTCTTCAACAATAGGATAAAAGTACTCAAAAGGAGCCTCGGTCAAAAGAGCAAATCAATAGCACTAGGAAAATGGGGATGTACACAGAAAATGTATAACTGATTGTGCAAACAGCATTTTGTCATGTATTATTTTACAAGACTTGTGTCTTTATTTGGAAACTAATGACTAAAATAGCTGTTCTTGACTCTCCTCACACTGGCGGTTATAAAACAGAAAATATTTTGGATCTTACTTGTGTTCTCCACATGTGAACTCTTTGCTACCTCCCCTCTTTCTTTTGCTTTAGGAAGACCTATTTCCACATGCCGGGGCTCCAGATTTTCTTCTACTTTGATCTCCAGCCTGTCGTTTTACACAGAGTAAAGGCATAGTTGTGAATTATGACAAAAATATGTCTATTGTTTCTTTGTTCTAAATCTCCATAACTGTCACCGCAATGATATGGGATCAAAGCTGAAGCGTCGTGTTCACTGTTATTTAAATCTGGTGTCTTAATCTGAAGAGTAAAGTAACATTTAGGGTTTAAATACTGTTAAAAACACCAGAGAAGCACTAAGCCGGATAGCTGCTGTCAGGAGAAAAACAATGACTGTAACTCAACAGCTGTCAGGTTTGCTAATGATGTCCTGGTGCGCTGTCAATCTAGCAGATGAACGGACAATAGTATGCCAAGGAGAAAATACTTGAAACAGCTAATTGCTTCTAAGAGCTCACTCAAGCATTCTGTAACTACTCTGTGTTCACAGATGTCTTTTCCAGCTGCTGTTTCATTATGGACCTTAAAGACATTACAGACTAAATGCATTTTTTTATGATCCTTCATTGCTGAACATCAAGTATTTATGATCATAGGTGCATTACTGCAGCCACAGCTGACAGAAGAAAAGAAATATCTAAGGATAGCATCTGTATTCCATTTAAGCATAGCAACTGTATTTGTGCATCTTCATTATTTAGCCTAATTTTCCCCCGTCATTCTGTTAATCTTTGCCAACTTGTTGATTGTCAGTTTGGAGGCACATTTCTGGAGACGAGCCCGAGAGTATTTGCAGCCGGACCTCTGTCAGAAGCGCCAAGCAACACAGCCACAAATTGGAATGTGGTACAGTTCTGGGAAAGTAGCCAAGATTTAAATTAGACAATAACCTCTGCTCTCTCTATATTGCCTCTCTTTTCCAGCTGCAGGCCCAGCTATTTGTTTAATACAGTCAGCCCTGTAGTATATAATAGACTGATATATGAGTCACCGCTCAGCAGTTTGTGCTTTTCAGATTTATAGAGATTGAACAACGGGCCAGTTTGTGCTTACTTTGGTGCTCTGTGAGGAATAACAGGAAAAAGAAAGTTGCACAGCAGCTTGGAAAGTAAGGAAGGCCTGGAAGTCTGGTACGGGCAGGGGCGGCGCCAGGAATTTTGGGCCCCATGACAAAAAATTAGATTGGGTCCCCCCACCCCCTGCGCAACTACTGTTACAGTTTCTTGAGTCTATCTGACCCATCAAAAGCATCACAATTTTAAAGGCTTGCAACTGCCTTGCTGTCTTTGGTCCAATACTGATACTAGCACAATATTTACTGCTAGTGAATTTTACATGCAACAGTCCACATACTGCATGCAAATAGGTTGCTTAATTTTTTTATTATTATTAGTTTTATCTCATTGAAATGTCTCTTCCCACTTGCAACAGTCACAAACATCATGCAAAATATACATAGAACAATCCAGACTTCTCAAAAAATGCTATGCTGTTGCATTTTATTCAAGCTGCAGTATATAACTTTAATAAAAAAAGTTTTCTCTATTTGTTAAAGTTGTCACATGTTGTGACAGTTTGCTATGAGACAGATAATCTGTGAAAAAAATCAATCTCAACCTCCTCCCTGAACTACTGTTGCTAGCTAAAGTAATGCACGGTTCTGACCAAAAACAACCAATCAGAACCAGGAGGAGGGTCTTAGTGCTGTTAATCAACTTCATTCACTCACTGCTAAATGTGCTAATGGTGGAGAAACAACTTATTGTTATAGGAAAACTGTTTATCTGCCATCATTGGTAGCTATGCTAACTAGACTGAGCATTCACAAGCTGTTGTGAATGCATAGCACAGAGCAAGGGGGAGGGAGGATGCGCAGCCACACGAGATTGTGATTGACAGCGCTAAAATCCGCCTCTCCTGCCTCTGATTGGTTGTTTCTAGATAGCAGGGAGAAGGCAGAGGAAACAATTTTTTCACAAATTATCTCTCATGCCATACTGTCACAACATAATGACAGTTCAAACAAATATGTAAAAAAAAAAAAAAAGTTTTTTATAAAAGTTACATACTGCAGCTTTAATTTCACTTAGGAGAGGACGGGTCAGGAGGGACGTGACAACATGTATCTGTAATTTAGATGCAAGCCAAGGTAAAACTGTGGACTGGCTGCAGTTCAGACAGGAGGCTGTTTTTTAAAATCATTTTATAAAGATTGTTTGAATTTCTGTCAGCAACAAATATATTGTTTTTGTTGTGTTTTTGTAGTGAGATTTCCTGGAATGATGCTAACTAGGTTGTCATTGGATACAGTGTTGCTCACCTTTTTGACTGGGACAGAGGTAAGGGGTTTATGTTGGTATCAGGGATTAGAGATGCTGCTGACTGACTCACCTGTTGTCAAGTGTGGTAAAAGGTACAGGGACAAGTTAAATATATGAATATCTTGGTATTTTTTTTCCTTAATTCATTAAATGCTATGGAGGCAAACAGTAGTCTGTAGCTAAGCTAACTATGCTAAATGGTTGATAATCTCACACAGTCTACTCACCTCTCTTGGGGAAAACTGTTACAAATAGACGCTCTTGTCTTTTTCTCTCTTATCTTTCTATTTTTTTTAAAAACTTGACTTTATTAATGTCACCTTCAAGCACGCTAAGCAGGAACAAACTATTTAACGCAGATACGGGGGGAGTTAAGTGTAAATATGAATGTGTGCTTTTTAGTCTGGGAGGGGTAACATTTCATTTTTACTGCTAAAAACAATAAAAAAAAACACAATAACAGTAGTTGACAGGGCCCCGATTTTTTTTTCTATTTCTGTAATTTTTTCATTTTTTTATGGGGGGGCCCCTGTGGTCAAGGGCCCTTAGAATTGTCACCACTTTTCCCTGGGTACAGGATTCAATAATCTGGGTTATAAGGAAGAGGGTTCAGCAGACTGCTAGCTGGCTGCACACATAGCTACAAATTTCTTTTACAATTGTCTGTAATATTTTAAATCCTTTCTTATGTTGGTTTTAAAATGAAATTTAGACCTAGTTGCTTATTAAAAACTTCAAAGTCAGACCGATTGGGCTAATCCTGGACCATAATGATTTTTTGATTTTGTTCCCTTTGGACTATAACCCAGTAAAGAGGGAAAACAATTTAGCAGAGTCCTTTGATAGAAATATCGGTTATAAATCCAAGCGAGGATTGAGATGATAGATGGGAACACATTGTGAATTACTTTTTCCAATCACGCATCACAGAAAATGTTCCGAACCTTCATCCCACTATCACTAAATTGAAAAAGTGCATCAAAATACAGACCAAAAATGGTGGAAGTTCTTATTTTAGTGCAGTTACCTAAATAAGAAAAAAATCTGATCAGTATACTTGTTGATCACCAATCAAAGGGAAGCAAAGAAAAAAATGACAGATTCCAATATCTGGCTGATTGATTGGTCCATCTGTACTCTCTATCATACAAGAGACAGAAATATTTTTTTTGGTTGTTTTGTCTGCTCTAAAATGTACAACAACATTTTTGTTCACAAAATCATATATAGTCTTCCACTGACTTCACAAGATAAGAAATAGATGGCTGCTCTGAGTTCATCACTAAAAGCTCTTGACAGTGCACATTCCCAAAGCCATTTATAATGAGTGCATTATCCAGTAGTGGCACACAGGGAATAGGAAAATGCATCAGGGCTGGCGGAGTAGTGCAAGAGAGGACTTCAGCTTTCAGTTGAGCTTTATGTGGATCTAAGTCCCAGAGCTCATAAGAACTTGACAGATCAAGAGAAATAGCATCATGGCCACTAAAAACAAACCTGCTTGTCTTCTTTTGTCTGATATCTGGGCATACAACTTTTACATATTCGGTCTCCTAACTGCACATCAGCTTCTTACATTTTAATCGAAATACAGCAAAGGATGCTTCATTTAAAGTCTACACCTTTACCATCTAGGGCTGCTGAGAGTAAACAGCCCTGAGAGATAGCTTAACAGTTAAAGAAAGACAACATCGGCAAGCCGAGCCTTTTAGATGCTGCTTCCTCAAGAGCTGTGTGTCCATGAAATAGCAGCTTTTGTGAGGAAGCTACACCATGTTTCTGAAGCCCTCTCCATCACCAGAGCCCCTTTGTGGCTGTGGGCCAATGGCTTTGCACCCTGCTAGATCAAAGATGGAACCCCATTTAGCTCGTGCTTTCTTTTAGGATTTGCTCTTAAGAGCACAGAGCAATTTTAACTGCGAGGGGAAAAAAGCCGGATGTTGGATACCGACCTGCATAGTAGTGAGACTGCAGGGCCCATTCTACTAGTCCATTATGAAAAATACTGAGAGCATCTTTGTTAGAGCTGCATTTGCAAGGCTTAAGCTTTACAGATAAAAAGCAAGAATTCTGGTAAAGATGAGTGTTTTTGGTATGTTGAATTGCAAGAATATATACTTTTTTATGGCGTTATCCGGATAAAACCATAGTCCGATGAAATACAATATCTAAAGAATCAAAATAACTGCAACTAAAATCCTCTATTAGAAAGTGAGCTGCCAAATCGTGGAATAAATCAGAGCAACCGGGTCAATAGTGAACTCTTCTCTAGTTCCATGATAATAGACAACATTTTTCCGTGATAACCAGTTCTGACAATCTCAGCTCTTTTTGTTCATTATTCCTCTAAACACAGTTCACATTTAAAAGCTTTTTTCCGAATTCTGTTTTGACTCTGGGAACATTCATTTGCAAACTATTCGCAGAGCGTAAACCATACTAGGTGTGATATTTAAACACATAAACACATACATTAAAATGTAACAGTGCAGGAAGAGATTTATGTGTAAAAACCACCAAAAGAAAAATCTGTAGACATGCAAGTATACGAATTTAACAGCGTCAGATAGAGAATAATATACATTATTTCAACATCCAGGCAAAATGTTTAGAGAATCCAATATGTTCTTACATAGAACAAGAAAAAAATATATTCCTAAAAATATAATCAGCTTTTTCTGTTTGAAAAGTAATCACAAAGATTAATAATATACATGCTGAAGATTAAGGATCCTAATTATGGATCTCTTAATTAACTCCTTTGGATAGTGGAAGAAAAGAAAAGAAATGTATTTGAGATGTTTGGCATCTTATCATCTACCACAAAGATAGTTTAAATAGAACAGAGATCATAGGCTCTAATTTGGAGCCCTGAGGAACTTTTATTGATACTGATAGAAAAGAGAAAGATCTGATATGATGAGTACTGTGTGTTATTTGAAAACTAGATGTTGATTATTTAGTTTGTTTATCAAAGCTGTGTGTTCAACTGTGTTGAAAAGGAAAAGAGCATAACTTTAATGTTTTAATGACATATATACTCTTTTAAAAACTCTACCAACATGTTTGAAATTCTTTACATACAGTTGTAGCCATTAGATTCCTAGGAATGTGAGGACTATGTGCTTTGCAATGGGACATTGTGTCCATGTCTGTCCCCTACAGTAGTTGTCTCGATGACTAAATGCTTGAAAAAAACAAGTACCATTTGTTTGAGCTTGAATTTAAGCGGCTTAGCACACAATAGGCCATTACCGGATTAACATCAGCATGTGTTGTCATCGAGTGATTCATAATTTACTAATATTAGCACCTCTGTGCCTAAATGTTCCCTTACAGAACAAGTAGGAAGGCTTTACTCTGTTGATACTGATGAAAAGAAAGCATAATGACTATTAAGAACTGTTATTAGATTTCAGTGTAAATGCCCTTGAGTAAGTGTTTCTCAGTGAACAAAAATGTTCTTTAACAAACTACAAGATATGACTTTGTGCTAACAGTTTACTCTCCTGTGATTGGCAGTCTTTCTGCCTAAACCAATGTGGGAGCCCATGCAGGAAAATTTATTCACAGGCAAATCTTATTCAGAAATCCTTAAAGTGACACACAGATTTCAACAGTGCCTTTCACTCTGGTTTGTTTACGGCTGCATGTTATCACTCTTTTACACCATGTCTTTGCTGGATATATTTTTAGCCGCATGGAACATGAACGCTCAAACTGTAGTTTGCCTTTCTACTGTCTTTCAACAGTGCCATAATGACTGGGGAGCCTGAAAAAACATAATGCATATTTGCTGAGCTGTGAAATAGCTTGTAAGTTTTTTTTCTTTATTTTGATAGGTAGGCTTGTAATTTTGGTTGGCAATACAAACTTAGGTTTATGCATCGTGACCGAAATATAATGCTTCTGTTCCATGTAGAGCAGTTTGAGGCTCTACTTTTGGGTTTTGTGATTCCATGATATGGACAGGATAGGTTTATCCAGGATAGGTTTATTCTAGGAAAGCAAGCTGCCATGACACTATTTGAGGTCACGGTGGTCTGTGTGGTGTGAAGGAAGACAATCAGTGCACAGGTTGAACAACTCTGTCATCAGTTTAATTCAGATCTCACATAAGACTTTCTGCACTGCTGAAGTAGTACTGACATTTAGAGGCAAAGAAAAAGCGAGATGCTTACAGTGAACTTCCCCTCAGTGGCACCTTGCGTTGTTGACGACCAGCAGTCCTAATGGTAGAAGACAGTGCTGGGCTGGGGGGGAGTAATGATTTTAGCTTTAAACTGAATTACCAATCGATCGGCCTGCAGATTAGAACTCAGCTTGCTGTAGACACGTGGAGTCGCTTTACAAACTGACCGCTACACACATTTGAGGAAATATATCTATATCCCAGTTTGGGCACTGCTTGTGCAGCGGCCTGTTAAGCGCAAAAAGCCTTGTGTTTATCATAGAGGTGACTGAGGGGTGTTTGTGCTGCATTAGGTTGTAAATATTAGTTGAGAATGAAACTTTTTCAGTGGCTAGAACTTTGTGATGCACTCAAGTGAGTAACTGAAAACTAACAGCAGGCCAAGCTTTGACGGAAATTGCATAAAATAACACAAAGCAAACGGCCGGAGGTTTCCCTGGATAGAGGGCCCGGTTTTAACTGTAGTGTTTTCACAGTCTTTTACTGAGGCCACTGGAGAACGTATTAGCACAAGTGTCATGTTCCAGGGAACACATGCTAGGCTGTGATTACTGGGCTCAAGCTGAACTGTAAAATCACTTGTCAGCAGTTGATTTGTTTCTGGAAAAAGCCTGGCCTCTTGATTGAATTAGTTTGGTGGTTTTCAGTGGGGAGCAAGAATGTGTCCAACTGTGTTACTCACTGACAGACAGCACTGATATTGTGACGTGTTGGTCATACTGTAAAACCAAGGGGAGTTTTGTTAAAGCTTATTTAAGAATTTATATTGGAAGAAGGCATTTAGAGTATTTTTTGTCAGCTTATGTTAAATAAAGTGGACGTTTTTCCTCCTGCAGTGTAAAAAACCCCGTCACATTTAGCTGTATAGATGGGAATTTGTATGCATGGAATGAGCTATAAGAGGCTCTTCAGGCATGGACTGTGCTGCTCTTTGTTGTCCAGTTCATGTTTACTGATAGGATCTGTGTGGTTACTCCATCATATTGAGGGTGAGATGGGGTCGTGTTGGTGCAATATTGTGTTCGCCCTGAGGTTGAAATAATTTTGTTTGCTGTAATAGCTGTAAAACACCTTATTTCCCACTGGACGTGCTTTCATACAAATACTTCTATGCAGGGATTGAAAAAAAAAATACAGAGCATTCAAACCACTCCAGCTGTAGTTAGAAACAAAAAAACTAATAATTCTGTAACTTTAGATTGCACCTGCTCTGTCTGATAATGAATGACTGATGGTTTTGCAGTGATTCAGCAGTTGTGCATGATATTTTGAGAGTAGGGGAAAAAATTATTTTCTGTGGATTTGAAGAAAAACCTAGAAATGTATATTCATGTCTTTCACTGTGCGGCTGCTTGGTTTATTCACTGTGTGCGTGTGTGTGTGAGATCATGCAGACACTGGAGTCTTTTCACATCAGGATCAGCGTCCATGTAAGCTCTTAATTCTCTCGTCTTAAACAGTTATAGAAGAAATGTGCTGCTGGTGCAGAAAGAGAAATAAAAACACTGACTGCCTGGCATTTGCTCTGCCATGTAGCCATGTCTGTCTCTCAGCTCGATTCATTTTACAGAGAGCCTTTAGCTGAGAATCCACTCTGTTAATAAAACCCTTAAAGGGCCACTTTTCTATGGCTTCACTGGGATTCTCCTCTGCCAGAACAAGCAAATCAAAGCAAGAATGTGACATTTTGTTTTGTTTTTGGAGCAGTTTTTTTTTCTCTCAGTGCAAATCCTTGGATTTGTTCAAAATGTCCATTTGCAAAGCTTCTTCCAAGTTGGCGTACATGCCGTTGTTTGGCCTCTTGCATGGCAGCCGGCACTCTCATCTAGCTCGTCACATCATTTTAATTACAGAGCCTTCATTGTCTGCGCTGACCCATTTTAGCGTCAGCTGCACAGACCCTCCAATCACACTTAATTTCTTCTGGCATTTGACTCAATCGGCATTGCTGCAAACATGAGCTCTGAGTGCCCCTCTCTCCGCCCCCAACCCTCACCAGAAAGGAACTGGGAATAACAACAACAATCTCCTCTCTGCTCTCATTGCGGCAGCCGGACCAACATGGAGTGAGCTCTTTAAGATTGATAACAGTGGCAGGGGACATTTCCTAGGATGTTAGTCAACGTTCTCCAAGGAGATTGGGAGCTGCTCTTAAACAATCTTTTAAACACAGTAAAATATGACTCAGAGAGACAGAGCCCAGGGAGATTCACATCACTAATTGGCACTTGGACTTAACTTGATTGTGTTTTCTCTAATGAAGCTAATGAGATTTGGATCAATGTCCATGCTTGCAATGTGTAAATTAGCCAAATCTCTTAATATGATGTTTGTTGTTAATGACTCATCACTTTTTGATTTAGACACATGGATATCTGTAAGGTTGTCATTGCAGAAGTCAGTGGTGTGTAGCATGATAAGTAATTTAGTTCATTATCTGTGGCAGTTAATGTGATCATCACATGTGATGGTAAAGCTTCAGCATAAAAACCTGCAACAGTTTTACAGCAAATAAAGAAGACAATACTGAACACATCAATGATTTTCTCAGTAAATGTATTTTGAAATCAGGGTATTGACATGTAATTCACACCATATTTCTGTAGCAACCCGAATGATCAACACAAATTAAGACATCATTTGTGACATATTCAATACACTGAATACATTTCACTAAGTGACTTTAATATTGTCCCTGTACCGACATTTTCAGTATGGAGATTTTTCTTCAGATCTTGAAGATTCTGGGACATTTTTATATTATAAACTTAATTTATTTCCAAAGATTTAATTGTATTCAAATCAGGTGAATGACTGAACCACTCCAGTAGCTTTATTTTCTTTTCTTCCTCTGCTACCCACAAAGAGTTTCAGGAGGAGTTTGCGATTATTCTCTTGGTGGAAATGCACCATGTTTAAGCCTCATCAAGAATGCCTCAGTATATTTTTCCCTCAAACATGTTCTGTTGCTCAGTTGTAAATGCTGAAGTATGTTCTTAACATAGTTTATTTTGGTGTTTTCCACAAAACTGCAATGGAAACACATTTTGTGCATCATCCCAGTTTGTAAACAGCATCAAAACGCTGTATTGCAGGCACTGGCTTCCTTAGCCAATGCATAGCTGTCTCCACCAGAGGTCTCAAAGCATTCCTCAGTTCATCAAAAGTTGAGTATGTGATTTAGGCATATTGAATTCATAGCTCTTCTGTAAAATAACTGATTACAATTTCCCCAAATGCCGCATTTATAAGTCCCCCTTCCAAGCATAAGAGGCTTGTTGCTCCAACGCCGGAATAAGACGCTGACGTCTCCTCTCATGGCTGGTAGTTGATGAGCTTTAGTGCCATGGCGGAAATATATAAATATATCTGTTCTAAGTGTTTACATTTGTCGCCGTCATGATTTTTAATGACACATCACATGAAAAAGCTTATTCACATGGAATTTTAATTGCATTTCTTATTTAATGGAAACAATGCAATTGCGACATTGTGTTTTTTCAACATTAGCAGAATATTGAAAAAGCTTTTGCGTACATTTGCAATGGAAACGCAGCTACTATTTACTAACATTACTCATCGTTATCATAAAAAAACAGTTTTTGCTACTTCCAGGTTCCTCTGAAGCTCTCTGTAAGTAGCTATTCACTGGTTATTCTGCTATTTTGCTCCTCCGTGAGACATTTTGCAAGGAGCACCTGCTCATAGCTGGTTTATGATGAAATAATGGTTATGGATTCAACAGAGTGCAGTGTAACATAGGTTTATTTTATTTTTTTTGGTTTTGACTTGTTATCACGTTCAATATTTACTTTACCGACTGCATGTGAAGCCGACAAATAGGAAGACTACAATTAGCTAATCTCTGCTTTATTGTTAGGACACTCTGTATTTTACCTGAAAAGTGTTTAACATGAGACATTGTCAGCTCCCTTTTCGAAACTGTACTCACAGAACCAGAAGAAGCAGGGTCTGCCCTGAATGTAGCCTTATCTTGTTCTAAATCAGAACAATTTTCTTAGTGCGTGCTTGAAGAGAGAGGGATATCGCTGGGACTTTAATTTATTATCTAAAAGAAGACGAGGAACAGAGAAGCACTTCCAAGATAAGGCCATGGTAAGGTTAATTACCAGCCGAGTGGCTGACGTAACCCAGCCATGTCATGTCTCCAAGTTACACACAGCTGGGCAGTGAAGGAGTTGTAGCAGTTGTAGCAGATGTTTCTCTTTGGAGCCATACACTTTTTCTGTCTGAACATTTTGACAGAAACTATGTAAACCCTGGTTTTTAAATCAGATGTAGTTCAGTGGGGCAGCTTCAGGCTAACATGGCACCAGAGGCCCGGGCGGGCTCGAACCACCTGCTTCAATAACGACAAACAGAGCTCATGGCGCCTCTACTCGTTGTTGCGTACCACAGTTAACACTTCTGCAGACTTCCCACTCTCTCTCCAGGGCATAGACTAATTAATGGATAACATTTGCAGCTGATTAGCAGCACTTCTTTCTGTAATTACATTCTCATACTAACCACTCATAAGAAAGGGCGTATAGAATAAAACCCACAATGCTCATTAAAATGTTCTCTTATTTAGATCTTAGTTTGTTACCATTGTTGTTTGGTGAATATTCTGATGAGGAGTGTTTTGAACTTGCCGTCATCCACAGTTTTTAAGTGAGTTTGTAATAAATGCACAGAACTTTTATTAAAATGGCATTCTCAGTTGAATCTCATAAAGATGTAGCCTCGCCATAATTCTGTCCTCCCTGAGTTGTGCAGACTGTTTGCTCTCCTCACTCTTACAGAGGTGCATTGTGCTCCTGGGCCCAGCTGCTAGCCCATAATTCTTCATTCTATGTCCCATTGTTTCTACCTGTCAGCGCAGTCGTGTCTCAGAAGAAACAAAGTGGCTACCATTTTGCCAGCAGGCTATGTGTGGGCTGGGAGAGGCGGGAACATGTTGTGGAAACATGTTATTTCTTTCCAAACTACAGGGTTTTAATAGCTTATCAGTTGCCTTAAATACTACCCAATCTTTACAGAGTGGGACGCACAAACTCTCTATTGTTTCCCACACATTTATATGAGCCATGTAGGCACCGGAGTTAAAATTTTTATTGCAGAAATTATGCATGAGAATGATGAAAGTTAAATAAAAAGGAAACCCAGCTGTCACTGACCAACAGTGTACCCCTCCCACAATAAACACACCCTCCACCTCTTTATTTCCCTCTAGTATCTCTCCTCCCATAGGTTATTTGAAGTTAATAACCTGCCACTGCATCCTGATACTTGGCTTTGTGATGCAAACATATCCTTAATTGCCATCCCATAAGAGCTGAATAGCCAGAGCAGATTCTCATTACGCTGGCTTGAATTGGCCATGCCTCTCTCATGCTTCTCAACGAGTAACAATAACAGCAAAGTGGCAGAATGCGACTGTGCAGGTGGTGGAAAGGGTTAATGCAAACGTTCAAAATGTGACAGTTTGTGTGAGTGACAGACGTCTGTTGAGAGAATGGGGTTGCCCACTCAATCCACTGGAAGTCATTGACTGATTGTGTTTTCTTTTTCTTCTTATTTATAGTTCCAGAATAACAACAATTACATGAACATGGCGGAAGCGAATGGCGCCCTTCTCGCTGCTGGGGATGTGAGTACACTTTACTTTACTTTTGTCCAAATGTCCTTTAAAATATGTCTGTGCAATTAAATGTGTATTTTGATTTCATACAAAACAACACAATCATCCAAAAATGTATATTACTCATATTAGTTGGCCTCATTCTGCCTTTTCTACATAAATGGGGGATTTTCTTTATGTAATTTTTGTACCAGTCAGAGATTTTATGGCCAATTTACTGTAATTGATTTCATACCTACCAATATAGATTTCAGCTGGTTCTAATTTCGTTTTAAGAAAAACAGAATTTCTACCCTGTAGACACATTTAAATTTGATCTGTTTTAAAGATAAACATTTTTAGCAAAATAGAGCAGTGATTTCTCAAAAACAACGCAAAGTTACAGAGATGTCACTCTACATCAGCAAACTTCTATAACTTCTTCTATAACTGTTTAAGTAAAATCCTCCACTTACTGCAAGAAGGTTTTGTAAATGAAGATCATCTAAGAAGAATAACAGCAAATCTCATTTACATCTCACCACACAGACTGTACCTCACTAACTTGTTTTTTTTTTTCATTTGCAACCCTGAAAGTGTAAAGTGTAAACAATATGTACACAAAAAATAAAATTCTTTGTCCAGCTTAATATTAAATAGAAAAAAAATTCCTGATATATGTTGGACTATTAAACCATTAATACTATATATATATAAACAGCAATTACAGCAATGTAATACAACAAAGACGACTCATGCATATATATATATATATATATATATATATATATATATATATATATATATATATATATATATATATAAACATATATTCATATTCTAGGTGCAACAAATGTAAAAATTATATCAAATTTGAGCAAAATAACTGATTACTATTGTTTTTATAATTGATTAGCTATGCTATTAGCATATTTTACCCAACAATTACACATGTAGCAATTTGAATTCCAAACGTGACCACCAGTTGTTCACTACATCCTTGTAAAATGATAGAAGCATACTCCTGCATGTTCTTAAATACATACAGGCAATGAAAAGATGAGCCAGTCTCATCCTACATTTTGGTGTCAGAGGTAACTGCTTTGTGATCTCACTATAAATGCACCATGTATCCCCAGCTTTCTGAGATAATGCTGCATCTTCCAAACACCTGTTTCTTTTCCTCTTTGTTGAGCTATAATAAAGGAGCAAAAAGACATTCCCCAGTCATATCACAGAGCTCTAAGTAGCTCTATCTGTTGGCACTTACAAAAAGTGAAATGTCAGCAACAGGATTTTGCTTTAGAGTTGCAGGAATAATACCGTAACATTCTTCCAGTGATTCCTATGGAAGTCTATTGCTGCCTCTGTGAGCTGTAGTCAACCTAACAGTGAGCTAAATTTACCCATTTTATTCCCCCTCCACCCACTCCAGTGCCCTGTCATTAGAGACAAGAGTACCAAAAATACCCGTCGTCCTCTGTGGCTCAAACGGTTCAATCTCATTCAGAGATTGATCTGGCTTCAAAAACCACAGCAAAGCAGTATCGCACTGCTCCAAAATACAGAGATAGATGTCATTGTTAACCTCATTGTTTTCATTCATGTCAACTGGGCAGCAGAAATGCAACTGTGACACACAAGACCAAGCAGCTACACACAGATACACACACACCCATACACACACAGTGCAGAGCATGTGACCTTGTCTTCATAGTGGCCTTCTCACAAAGCCACAGAGCATTAGAGAAGAAGTCTAATTTTCCCCCACATTTACGCTGACTGGGCATATCCTCTGTATCCACGGGCCACGTAGGCCCGATGCAGTGGGGAACACATCGACACAGTATGCTTGGAGAGCGTTCAGCCCCCAGCTGTGAGGGCCCACTGCGGCGGTGACGGGAAGAGGGGCTTTCAGGGGATCCTTGATACAAACAGTCCAACTCATTTGCATTTAATCAAAAGGAACAACTGTTTCCAGTGTTAGGGCACAGATGGTATTGTGCATTTAAAAGAAAGAAAGAGGGAGACAAAGTCATAAACATAGATCATTATTCCTAACATTGAAGTTTTCTATTGTGTGCTGCTGTGTGAGCTTTTGCCTTATATGTGACTGGATGTGCACTAAAAATGAAGGATCCGTTATTATTGCTCTATGATAAATAGAAATACTTTTACTGGATCAAATGGTATGATGAGATGTATATTTATGTTTTTATTGAAAAGGCCCTTAATTTAAAAAAAAAACAACATATCGTGTCCATAACTGACATAACGCTATCTTTGGCAAAAATCTTCAGACTGCACATTACATATTCCATCTGGCTATGATTCAGCTATTCATAAACACAATTTTGTAAAGTTTTAGTCTTCAGTATTCAGCTAATATCCGAAGTTTACTCGCACTGTAAAAAATAATTAAAATCCAAAACTTCTCTTGGGTGAGTTAGAATTTGCTAAATGCCAGAAAACATAGCAAGATTTTTTTTAAAACATTTTGTGACTTACTTTGAATTCAAACTTTATTACATATTTGCTCAGAATCAGGGATTATTGTTTTTTTAAATTGCATGTGTTAGGTCAAACGTTTTGAGTATAATTATAGTGTAAACATGGCAAGCATCTTAAAATTGTTCTCAAGTATGAACCAGACTTGTTTAGCCCCATAGTTGGTTTCCAAATCCCTGACATCATCATCTGTGCTTTCCTTCATTGTATAGAGAAATTTTAATCATTCTTCATGTAAACTCTTGAGTTTGAAGGCATTAATGAATAAATCTCTGACACATTATTTCTCTCATTAAAGTGGCATTTAGCAAATGGAATTAGTTGACATAAAATGACATAATGACATAAAATGAGAAGTTTAATTTTATTTAACTTCAGACAGTGAGAAAACAGCGTGTATGTGTCTTTGTATTTGGTGTATGTAAACTTGTGGTTTCAACTGTAAAAACTGATAGAGACACACCCCAAAAGACTTGCAGCTACAGTATAATTGCAGTGGAAGGTAGTTCTGCCAAGTATTGACTCAGAGGGGCTGAATACAAATGCTGCACACTAAGTTAAATAGAAACCTGTTTATTCTCATCTGCTGTTTGCACAATGTGTATAGTAAATCTCATGCTGTATATATTGCTCTGACAAGAAGCTTCTACTTCAGAACAGCAGCCCTTTATTTGCTGTGTTTGGATGGCCGGTGTATCATTTACCTTATGCACTTAGAGGATGAGATAAGATGACCTTGGTGTGCCTGGTAAAGCTCACATCGTAGCAGGGAGAGGTTGACTGCCTCCCTCAGGGAAAAGGGATACTGTACACTGCGATTGTATTCCACTCAGATGCATCACTTTACTCTTGCAATCAAATTAGAGTCATGTAATGAGCTATAAATATGTAGAAATGGACTACAAATGATCCAAATTTGAAATAATGCTGATTAGGGGTGCCATGCCTGATGTTGTCATTTGAGTAGCTCCACTCTGCCTGTCTAGATATTCGAAACTGGATCTTCAACCCCGCCTGTATTGATTCCGAGGCCTATTATAGGCAGTAATTGCATGCTGCTGCCTTTAACAAGTCTTGGTTATTGCATCTGTGAATTGGATTACTACGTTTATTGAGGGACTGGGACTATTGCCTGAAAAGCCTTTTCTTGCTCTTTGTCCTGTTATTGAAAAAGGTATCATGGCATCACCATGATAAAACACTGGAAAGGCGTTATTAACTGTTTCTCCCATCTGTTTTCTTCTGTTTTTTTATGTTTCATTAAGTTTATAACAAGTAATATTAAAGGGGATGTTTTATGCAAAATTAATATTTTGCAAATTTTTTTTATACTTTCATTTGAGTCTCAATTTGAGTCGGCTTTTATAAAATATCCTAGCCGTTTTTTAGCAAAAAAGTTACTTTTTTTGATGTCTGGAAAATTAGCTGTTTCAAAAACCTATGAACTGTTAAGTCACAGCCGACAGGCACTGTGCTGTTACCTAGCAACCCCAGTGAAGACCAGCCCATCACCTACCAAGCTGAGCTCCATAACATTTGGTCAGCTGGTTTTACCGCTTTTTGCCCTGTGCAGCGGCTGCTGGAAAACACAAGTGTTTTGCTGTTGATTAACTGTACAGAAACCACGCTGCATTCTTGTTGGTTGTGCATGAGGCTTTACTAATGCTTTTCAAAGATGTACAATTGCATATTTGCACATTTGTTTGCAGCCATTTTCATGTGCAAGTGTAGACATTGAGTTGGGGCCAGCAGCAGCTTATTTGGATCTGAAGTGACAGTCTAACAGCAGACATTCATAACGTGGAAACACCCTGAACAACTGCTATCATAGAAACTGACTAATAAAATAACAAAGTGTTTTTGTAAAGAAACCTAAAACTGAAATTGTTGATGTTTCAAGTGAAATAGTGTTATCAAGCCAAAATGATGTGAAGCAACTGTAACTGTAGAACATTTTTGATGAGGTAAAAGTAATTTGCTGGTCGGACTTTTGCTCTACATTTCTTGTTTATTCCCAGTGTTTTAATTTGAAATACAAATATTTGGGTGACACCGAAATGTATATATTTTTTCATTTGTTTACATTTTACTGAGGTGCATCCATGTAATCCCAGAGAGAAATGTATCTATAGGTAAAAATATGGAAAAAAGAATTCAGACAAAAAAAATAAATAAAATGTTAACAAGTGAACTTCAGCATTTAGCTCAAGTTAACACTCTAACATACTACTTATAACTAAATCTGTTTTTACAACAGGACTTTAAAGAGAGTCCTGTTGTAAATCTTGCATATTTTGTCATACAGTATCTTTGTTGGTTATGCTGACACAGACACGGTTACCACCAAGGATAGACAAGTGGGTATTTCCCACACAACTGTTTAGGATGCTCCCACAGGGGTAAATCAGGCCTCTCTGTTACATGCCCTGCTCTGCCCTCATACAACCGAACTCTGGCTGGCGGTGGAGGCACACACACACATCCACATGCACACTACTACTCTCTCTGTTGTGTTCCCTCTTGCCCACCCCTTAACATGTACATGCCTGCACACCCAAAAGCCAGCATCTGACTTGGCACTTAGCTGGGCTGAGCCTTTCAGAACAATTTAAATGGATAATCAGGCTGGTGATGCAAAGAAAGTGGATTGTGCATCTCTTAATCTCCAAACAGAGCTCCCTAAGCTGCTCCTGGTGCAGAATTAGACTGGCTTTATGCGAAATGACACCAGACAGTGTGTGACACTGTAACACTCTGTGGGTTCCAGTAAAATCTGGCACCTCTACCCTGGGGAGAAGGCTTTCTCAACACAGACAGCTGACATCTTCCATAACCCCCATATGAGACACAAACTCCATGTCTCTATTATCGGTGCCCCTGGTGTAGATGTTAATTTGCATCATCATTAGCAATGAGAGGAGAAGCACACAAGCACGGTCTTTGATACTGATCTTGCTCCGTCCACCCTCCCCCACTGTAATATTTTGTTTCCCTCTGTCGTTCTCCATCGTCTTCCTCTGTGTTTTAGAAGACAGTAAACACTAGCAGTCTTCTACACTGGCTAAGTATCTGTGTTATACTTAAAGGTCGCTGTCATGCTTGTGTTGTTCTCTTTCAAAAGTGGCTTCGACCTCAGCCAACTTTCATCTTTGACATTTGTTTAAAATCTCATGGTTAAGTTCATAACTTTATAGCACAGCTCTCCATATACTATCCATTATCATATCCATTCTAATTTATCTTATGCAATGTAACTACAGGAAATCCTAGTTCATTAATAGCACATGTGAGCAATGTTTTACCAAATACTTTTATACTCTTACTTGAGGAGTTTATTTACTTTTACTTGAGTGAAAATATGTTGAAATGGCATTTCTCTTTCTTGCCATTTCATACAAAAATTGAGTGCAATTTTTGGGTACTCTATGCATCTCTGCCCCACACACACCCTCCCCGAAATGGTAGCAGCATCATGCTGTGGGGATGCTTTCCTTCAGAGTTGATGGGAAGCTGGGTGGAGCTAAACACAGGGAAGAAAACCTGTTAGGAACTGAAAATTGCTTGTGACTGGGCCAGAGGTTCACCTTCCAGCAGGACAAAAAGTATAATCACACAGTGAGAGCTACAATGGAATGGCTGGATGGTTGCATATTTGATTCCAATTGGTTAAAATCCAGACCAAAATCCATATAAGAATTTATGGAAAAGAATGAAAATCGATATTCATGCAATGAATGGTTAAAAAAAATTCAGTCTATGTATGTTAGAAAGATATAGTACAAAAGAATATGGTTTAGTTCTAAGTTTATATAAAAATACAGTCATAGTTTCATATCTGGCTGCTGAGCACTCAGCGAGACTGACAGAAAGCATGCAGTTTTCTGCTGGAGTTATTGGAGTGGTGTTCAGCTGTCTTCATATTGCTGCATGATATGATCCAGATGAGACTGGAACCAGATCCAAAGACTGACCCTGCTCTATGTGGGAAGCTGAAAATGTTGAACAAAGACTAAAGATGGGTGATTTTTGATGTTTTCCATTTGCTACTGGAAAATTTTCCCATGATTCAAGACATTTTGGTTTGGTTTGGTTTAGACTTAAAATATTTGCTAATGTGCCTTCTGCTGAACACCTGCTGTAAGCTACAATCAGTTTTCTCTTTCTTGTAATCGACTAAAAGGAAACTATGCAAGAACAAAGCACTGACAGTATTAACTCCATATTGAAAGTGTTTATTATTGATAAGGACCTAACATTTTCTGTGCTACCAAAAATCACTACAAATTTGAATCTGGCTTCCTGTGGAAAGAGAACTAATTCTTTAGCCCAGAGGGAAGAATATAAAGTGGCACACAAACAGTCATGGAACAGGGGGAGACACTGAAAAGGGAAGCATAACACTCTTATTAGCTCTGCCTTCTTCAGTTTTTGTAAAGACAGCTGCCCTGAGTAGACAATGAATTAGTTTCAAGTGTCAATGTGCTAAAGCAAGCCAGGGGAACATTAATACTCCCTAATCAAGGTCTGTGTTGGCATATTCCCTTTCTTGTTTCCCTTCTGTTATTCCACCCCTTACCAGACAAAGAAAGGCAGAGCAGAGAAAGACTGGATTGTTCAAGTTATGTCTGCTGACTAATGTTAAAGTGTTTAATACACCTCGTGTTTTTGAGTGAAAAACCTTTATATATGCACGGGTATGAGCTTTATTTGCATTTACATAATTGCTAAGCCTGCAATGCATAATAAAGTACTTGGATTTAAACGCCATCAAGGCTTAGAAAAATGTAATAAATTCTTTTGAGAGTTGCATTCAGGTGTGTGTAAAGGTGAGTCAACAGATAAATGGATGTGCAAATAGCTGTAATCCAAGATTATTTTGTTGGCCAAATGGTTTCACACCTGAATTCCTCTGAAATTTAAATATATGATGAGTAGTGAAGACAGCTTATCTCACAACGAGGAGATAAAAGTGACCAAGAGTCAAGAAGCTCTTGAAGTTTTCCTTTCAAAGTCTGAAATCAAGAAATATGTAAAAAATAAAATAAAAATGAGGAAAGACAGCTCACTTGAGAACAAAAATGATAACATTATCTGGAACACTGAAAGTGGACCTCAGTGCATAACTCCAAGGAAAAGGAAACAGAAAAGTCTATAGCTCAGTTTATGTTCATATAGTAGAGGCTTCCAAGTTAATTTAACCAATGAGCACAAAGACGTTAAGTGAAATGCTGCCTGTGTGCAGCTGTTTGGAGACTTAAAAAACAGCCACCCTGTTGAGGGATTTAAAAGTCTCCCTTTATTCCAGAGCAGTGGCAAATGGACATTGTGACAAGAAATTTACTTAGAAATTAAATCTGGCACCATTTAGATTGAGGTATTTCTCTGCTCCTGTTCTTTCTAGCATTATTCTGATGTACACAGTCATCAACTCTCCCTTGTCACCAAATTGTAATAGTAAGCAATGCAGATGTTTTTCAAACTTATATGTATGTCTACAGTCATTTTCTAACATTTTGTTTGTCCATAAACCCCCCTCACGCTAATACTGCTTGTAGTTATTTGAAAGTCAGCCGTCATCTACAGTCGAACATTCACTCCTTAATTTAGCTCAAACGTAAAAAAATAAATCTGCTACAACTATATATCAGTAATTCCTGAGCAAAAGAACCACTCAAAATGAATTTATGTTTCATACTACCATGGTTATAATGTGACTACTAAATATGATGTTACAAGCTATCTAATTACAAGATTCAGAGCTTTTATTCTTTTTAAATACATTCTACAGTAGATACAGTTCAATATTTTAACACATTTAAGCTAAAATAGATTTTAGCACAATGCAACATAATGTTCCAAGTATTAGCATTGAAAACCATGTCAGTTTTAATAGGTGATGCGGTATGTGTGACTCAGCAGCAGAAATGCCTAGAACTTCAGGTCACATGCCGTGCAATAATGTGGTCCCACACTGTGGTCATTGTGGGAAAATGAATATTTTGGCCTTGCACAGAGAAGCTTATTGCAATATTACAGATGAAAACAAGACCCAAGTTGGTGAACAGCCCCATCTCCAAGAAGGCACATAAGCAAATTAAGCGTGACCAAAAGCTTTAATTCGAAAGGCAGAAGGATTAGGCTGTTTGATGAGCAGATTCAAGGGTGCAGGCGAGGGGGAACAAAAAGAAATACTTCTGGCCAGGCGTAATAATCTTTGAAAATGTTCTTTAAACCCATCTCCCTGTGACGTGCATTTTTCCTGCACTTCAACCCAACATCTTCCATCCCCAAGATTAAGGGCTTTTATCATGTATCCTCTCTTTTCTCAGTGATTGCTGCTTGATATTTCTGCTTTTGACGTCCTCCTCCGCATTTGCCTTTCACATTTTTTTCTTCCCCCCTCAAAGTGGACTTCAGTAGGTTTAGGAAATGTTAAATCTAACCACTCTTAGAGGCAAGTGTGTTACCACTCTACTAAAACACTCTCCGCTTAAGCAGAGCTGTTTCATTTAATCCCTAAAGGTGTACTTCCGGCAAATTTGATAAGACCCACCACAGCAAACGCTTCACTGCATTTTACTGTTTTATGATTTTCTCCTGTTTTCTTTTCTTTTGCAGACTTTTCATACGCCCAGCTTGGGGGATGAGGAGTTTGAGATCCCTCCCATCACACCTCCACCTGAGACTGAGTCCAGTCTCGGACCTGAAGTGAACTCGCCCTTTCCAGCGATGCCAGAGCCCCCACCTCAACACAGAGGTCCAATAATTCCTCAGTTTCCCCCACAGAGTCTGGAGCTGCCCTCAATTACCATCTCACGCAACATGATGGACCAAGAAGGGGTGTCTGTCAACAACGGCCAGCATGTGGTGAGCACTGCTATAAATTATGTTAGTTTTTTTTTTTTCAATAATAAAATTAGAAAATTCTAATGTCCCTAAATGAAATCCAGAGATTCTATGTAAATGAATCTCAGTATACAGCTTGTCTATGAAGGCAGGGGTTTGCTAGAGAACATTAGAGATCAAACAACAATATGTAGGAAATGAAGTTGTGGAGAAGTTACAAGCAGACTTGAGTTTTAAAACTACAACCCAAGCCTTGTACATCTAAAGAGATTGATCTGAAAATAGAAAGAACATAGCACATCTGCAGACCTATTAAAACATTGCTGTCAGGTTTGGTGGACATCCATGACCAGGAAATCTCAGCAATAATCCTGAGGCCTATGGTAGCTTTGAATGAGTTTGTGGAACTTTGGAGATCCACAGCTAAGGAGGGAAAATTTGTTGAAAGAACATTATTTGTGCACTTTACAAATACAGCTGTGGTGTCAAGAAGTGTCAAGTAGAAATACATTAAAGATGTTTTGTTGCTCCGTATGATAGGAACAAAATCAAATATTTTAGTATATGCCCAACATGCAATGTTGAAGGAAGAGGGTAATTCGCAAAAAACAAACAACAAAAAACATGAAGGTTGTAAAGGGTTAGTGACTGGTGCAGAGACTGACCTCAAAGCAGGGCAGCAAATCTAAGTGCACAGCAAGAGTGCTATTATGGTTTAGGTAAAGGTGTTTTTGTCAAACTGGTCCAATGAAAGTCCAGACCTACACCCAAAAAATGGCAAAAATTTACAGCAAAGTTGAAAGATGTTCTCCAAAAAAACTTGCAGCCTTAGTTGTAGAGGAATGAGGGCAGTGAAAACATAAGCACAGCACATTTTTCAGACTTTTACTGTCAGAAAATCTTTAAAAGACAATTATCATTTTCCCTCTATTTCACAGTTCTGCTCCGGTTTGTTTGTCGGTCATAAAATCTCAATGAAATATATTTGCTGTTGTAAAGTTGTGATGTGACAAAACACAAAATGTTTAAGAGATGTGTACTGCAAAAACCCAAACTCAGTTTGAAATGTCTGTAGTTTGTCACAGAAGCATCCTGTATTTGCAGCCGCTGCTCCAGATGAGATTTTTGATGAGATATGGAAAATGAAAAATTATGATTTAGATGGGTATAGTTCTGGAAACCACTGTTTTAGGTAATATAATGTCACCTTCACAGCTTTTTGTACACATCTTGTTGTCAGCACATCTGGCACAGCATCTGCCCTTGTTTACAACACAGGATCTATGTAATCACTCTGAGTAAATGTCATGATATTATGTTACTGCGAAGATTCAAAACACAAAACAAAAAACAAGAAAAATTACCATGAGTGTAGATGACCCCTCCCACTGCAGGATGAACAGATGTGAAGAGATCACAGGTGTTGGAGTACAAAACACATTCATCTCTGCTAGGACAGTGAAAATGGCACACAAAACTACCACCGTTTCTCATACTTATTCATGTTTTTTTCAGAAGCTTCTTTTGCCAGAGTGAAAGCTAATACATACTGTTAGTCAAAAATATTTAGTGTTAGTTTTGTTTCTGTAATCTACAGATTTTAACTAATGAACTTACCTGCCGTTTAGCCTAATCCCTTTTTTCGCATTGTATTAAAAGTACAACTTCACTAAATTATGTTAATGTTCATAGACAATCATTATAACTTCCCTATAAATCTAAAGTGAGAACCATTCACACATAAGTTTGATTAGGGTCATATTTAATTAGTAGCATGAATGATCACACTCAATAAAATCAGATTTTAGTAACAACTCAGAGCATCAAGACCTGCAGTGTGAACGTAGCCTAAGAATTAATTGGAGATGTTAGATTTTTGATCAGATGCAGACTTGGAAAAACCCACAAGTAACTATTATGAATGAAGATTAATCCCATCTTTTCATAAAAATGTATTTTGGGGACATCAGGGAGACTCTTGAGCTCCACAAATACACCAACAATAACAGCTTCTTTTTTTTTTTACTTTAGGCATAATGACTGTTTGCAATGTCACACCTAGACTCAATGTGTTGTAGGTGCATGTCTGAAAACCAGTGGAATTTAGTAATTGTTGAGAGACTTTTAACTTCTGTTAGTGATACAAAACTTTAGCAATATGTTCTTCTCCATTTCATGCTTTAAGCACAAATTGAACATTTTTATAAATAGAGATCCTAAAGTGCTCTACAGTATATGTATCACTGGTTTAATGAGAAACAAACCGTCAGAAGTGCTAATGAATTATTTAAACCTCCAGCCTTCATTACATTCTGTATGCATGGAGGTTATATTGCCAACTGAACTCTTGGCTGTTTAAAGAGCTCTGACTGTACCAGTCAGAATTCAGACTTCTATGGGAATTTTTGTATCAACAATCTGGAGCTTGGAAAATTTGATTTCCGAGCACCAAGTGAACACACCACTGTTTATCACTGTCATTTCCACAATCTTCCAAAATTACTAGTAATAATTATTTATTCCAAAGCTTCCTTGATTTCTAAATTCAACAAAATAAGATTATTAATCTCAATGGATGAATGAGGAACCTTCAATGTTCAAGACTCCTCATGGTTTGAAATGCTCTGTAAGATACTGATTGCTTTTGTAAAATCTGTGATCCTATGAGACCAAACTAAGTGACCTGCTAAGACACAATGCTTTAGGTTAAAGCTCACATCCACACTGTCTGCTCTTCATTAGAACATACTGATGATCAAATTTGGAACTACAGATTAAAATAATCTTGTTCTTCATGTAGATATGGTGCTGCATATTGTGAGATTGTCATCTGAGGGTGGAAATGCATTTTCAAATGCCACAATTGTAGAAGCACTGAGGAGGAAAAATGGAAATGTCACTGGCTGACTAGTTGTCTTACAGACCTATTACAGAAATGGAAAATTCATTTAGGAGAGAAGAAATAAAAGAACAAAAGCGTGAATGAGGACACAATGATACCGGTGCCGCATTTACTTTGCGAGCCACAAATCACATTGCATCAAACCAAGCAGTCATTATCATTAGAACTGTATGAATAAGTGAAATGTGTGTTAGAAGAGCTGCTCTCACACTCCCTGCTCTCAGATATTTATTTACATTCCATATGGGAAGAGGCTATAAAATTTTTACCACTCTTTTTCTTGCTTCTATTCATCTGGCATATAAAATAATTGCAGCTTTTAAAATATCTCTGCCGCATATAGTAAGTTAGCCCCAGAAGGGTTTTTGCCTAAGGAATTTTCATTTCATGGTCAGTTAAGCTTTCTGCATCTGGAAGAAACGGAACCTCGACACAATTACATTCCTGACTGTTCTGCCGACTTGCTGGAGGATTAGATTTGATTCTCAAACATTATTCCTCTTTAACACCATTTGCATGGCTCATGTCTCTGATTGTGCAGAGACTCTATTAAAATCTGAGGGGAGAATATGGGTCTGTGCTCCCTGCCTACCGGCATTGTCGCTGGCACACTGCTCACTTGTTATCAGTCATCGCACATTGTAGCCCAGCAAGGCTTGTAGTGGCCCTTCATTTTTCCTGCAAATGGGATTGATCCCCAAAAGTCTTATGATGGTGTCTATAGCAACTCTTTTCATCTTTGGCTTTATCTCTGCTTTTGCTTTGAAAGCAAAGCACAACTCCTAAATGAGATAAGTAACAGCGTCGTTTGTAGGGGCTTCCATATACAGAGACAATGATTTACGCAGGCCCTAGGAGAGGTGTTTTGTCATTTTGTCAGCACACTGATAAAGGAATGACAACCTTATATACATGATTACATTCTGTATTATTTGTTGTGGCTGCAGGGGCAAACAAATAAACTGTGCACTATTGCAATTACATTTTTCATCAAGCCTCCATGCTCATATTTTCCAACACTTATTTTGCTTTCTCTGTGTTGGCTTACTGGTGCTGACTACTTTTGGTGTGAAAGTCTCTTTCTTATCACAACTTAATGAGAAACCCATTCAGTGAATATACCTGGGCTGTTTTCAAAAGCTTCTTCCATGCCAGTGCATTGCCAAGTGTTGTGCTAATTCCTCTCCCCTTAATGTTGAGCGTATGTCTTGTAAATTGGCCACAGATGCTGGGCTCGTACGAAAAAGAAATGCATTTTCTCAGCTGCAGTGTGCCTAGCAAGCCCTGAATCTGAAGTCATTATTTATTTAATCTGCTCTCTTAACAAGCTTCTGACTCTCATTTTTGTCTCGCAGCATGTGTCCCCCTGATTTGTGATTGAGTCTCAATAGTGCCAAATAGTACTGGAGTTAGAGCTGCCAGTATTGCTTTATTCACAATTTCGTCTCGATTTTTTTTCCTCCCTGCTGCACAGCGAGGGTCTGTGGGTTCCATTTCAAAAAACACCTGGTGCCTTCACCACATTTTAGGGTTTTCTTGACACATGTAAGCGTGTTCTGAAATGGGCTGCGTGTCCTCTATGATTGGATCCGAAGCCTACAGTAGTCAACTGGTTGGATTGGATGTTAAAATCAATATTCAGGGGATCCGAGCCCCGCTGTCTCATCACATTTACCACCATGGGGTGACGCATTATGTATTTTTCATTTTATTCATAACTAGCTGTTTCACATGCCATTAGCTTTACAGCCGCAGATACGCTAATATTTAAGAGCAGTGAGTTTTAGTCATGCACGTCATGTAAGAAAACAGAGAAGCTAAAGAGCTACTGAAAAGAGCGCAATTAATGATTTTTTTAGTACAGATTTATCAAAGTATCAGTATCACTTTTGCAGTCAAAAATATGCTTCAAAAATATGGTTAAAAAAGTTAGTTAGCAGAATAAAATATTTTTAGCATAAATTTTATTGTTTTTAGTAGTACAAGTAGTCATAGTAGTGTTACATATGATATTAAATATGTTTTATGCTTTTAATGGAGACCTACTCTTATTTAGTGATGCTGTGCTTCCACACAGATTGTAAGCTATTGTAAAATATGTTTTTTGGTATTCAAAGCAATATTTGCTTTTGGCTCTTATTGTGCCATTTTACTGGAAGTTTTGTTTTTGTTTAAATATCTATAGCTCAGATGTCACATAAAACGAGTTGAATGAATTAACCGAAGTTGGTGGTTTAGCCAGTTTGGGTTTTTACAACCTGAGAGCCCACCCAGAGCCATGCTGCTGATTACATCATGCTTTGGTTATTTTCAGATCTATTAATAACCACATAAATCACCTAATCATCTCATTATCCCAGCAAACAGATGCTCCTATGTCTCTATCTTAATTTATTAATGCCATTTTAAACAACAAGGGATGTTTGAGAAAATTTCACAATCCTCAGTAAAACTGAAGCTAACCCTGCTTAGGGAAAGATTTATCAACACCATCTGGCAATATTAAAATAGCCACAGTTTTTAATAAGTGAGTCATAAACAGTGTTATACATTTAGAGGGGAAAAACATCAACTTTACCTGGAACTTTAGCCACTGACCTTTCCTCTAAGACAGGTCCTATCAAAATAAATAGTGGGAACACAAGAGATGTTAATCCAGTGTTAAGTTGATGTTAAAAAACTTTCATTCAATGCAAACTTAACAGCTTTTTCATAATAATTAGGCAGATCCAAAACAACGGCAGTGGAACGAGAAGGAACTGGTTCTAAACAAACACTGGAACCAGTTTAGCACTAGAACCAATTAGTTGGTAAAACAACTGAAAACAAAACATTTTAAATAGATGAACAAAAAAAATGCAGTTATTGTGTATGGTTTTAATAGTAATTTCTTTTTTTTTTTTTAAAAAGCAACATTAAGTGTGGAAAATTTGATTGCGTTTATTAATTCAACTGTATCATCTCAAGTTTGTTGTTTAGATATCCTTGGCAGATTTCCAGTGAGTACAATACCTTCACTACTGTCTGGTCAAAGCCCACTATATCCTGAATGAAATGGAAAATGTGAGCACTGTTGCAGAAAGCCTGTTTTTCTACACATCCCTCTTATCTCCCTTTCAAGCCACGAAGCACTGACATGAGTTGTACATCAATTTAAGAGAGTGGATTTTTTTTCTTCTTTTTTTTCACCCCCTTCTCTTTCTTGACAGCAATTGTGACATATTGGGTCAGTCAGAAATGAAAAATATTCATGCAGGCATGCAATACTTGTAATGAAGTCTCAGCTTGACCTTCTGCATGATTGATTTTGTAATTTACTTTTTTGTAAGGTTCTCAAACAGAAATGATGTCATGTTGAACAAGTTTTAAATACACATAATCTATAAAAGAGAAATGGTAGAGAGGGGTATGGGTCAGTGGCTGTAGCAGACCGTGGGGAGGAGAGGGAGCCTATCGGCCTGCGAGTCCGAGAGCAGAGGCGAGCAGAATGAGGGAGATATGTTTTTAAGTGCGGGTTAGGGGTGTACGAGACATATAGACTGATTTTTTTTAAGACAGTGAAGTGTGTTTGACTGAGATGGCACAGAGGGAGGGGGGGAATCATCTTCTGCTGTTCTAGCCTTTACCGGCATTCAAAATTCCATTTTTCTCATTTGGCTTAAGCACAGGCTTCAGCAGGTTGCAGAAAATGGAGGGGAAAAAACCCCCGATGTACCCGTTTAGAAGCAGCGTAAAGGAATATGTGCAGAGCGCTGATAAACTATCTTTAATAGGACTGACCTTTCATGCTGGCGAAAGTTACTGGGGGATTCATCCTTATAATTACCATATAGATGATTTTACCCCTCTCCTGCCATGGAACATTTCCAAGAGCTCTGGCATTGATTGAATGGAAATTGAACTTGTTAACATTCTTTTCAGCCTGTTACAGCTTGGCACTACTGTTCATAAATTCCACCCAAATTCAGATTTCCAGTATCTTAAAAAAGACTCGAGGCTGTTTTCATGGGCATCAGTGTTGAGATTTTTATCACCCACTGAATGCAAAACGTTGCATTCAGTCCCGCTGCAGTGTTTACTGTGGAAAAGGTTTAGCACATTGTCAATACTTTGTGATTTTATTTATTTTGTCCTTGCTTCCTTTTTTGGAGTTTAAGTGGCTCCAGCAAACAGGATTGGAAACATTGTTTGCTTTATATGAAGCATATGACTGGCAGCATTGTGTTGTTATTGTTTGCCGTTTCATCTTTGACTTAGAAAACAACACAGTAGGGAATATTACAAATGGCATTTACATTCAGAAACCCTTTAATGATTAGACAGAACATTTCAGCTTCATAGCAACACACACAAAGATGGAAACACACCGACACAAACATGTAATTCTAAATAAGGGGGGCACATCTGGCCGCTGTGTTCTCAAGATAAAGACTTATTTGCAGTTAAATGATCATTATCAAAATATCTCACTGCTCTGACTGCTGGTGATACTGCAATCAAAATGCAAATGAGCAAGCTCAGGGACAGAAGTAAACATGAATTTGTCACATTTATATTCACAATCAAGACATCTGTTACTTAATATATCTAATTTGTCAAGCTTTCCTTTAAATCAGGAATTCTAATCCTGGAATTTCTTCAAGATGCACTGATTAGGATTTTTTTCTGCGATTTTCTTTTAATTTATGACTTAAAGCATGTGTTCCGAATCAGACCCACACAAAATTTGGAAATAAATATATTGCTATGTTATTAATAGTCTATATATTTTTTTGTCCCTAAAACTCTGAAGGTCCCTTCAATTGGTCAAATACTTTATTTGCAAGGAACGGTCCCTAAATATACCATTCAAGCAGTTCTATGCCATTGCAGTATTGAGTGCTTTGATGCAATATCCAGTGCAACTCTGTACCCAAATTTTATCTGATTTTTACTCAACCAAAACAAACCATATGATCTATATTGTTAAACTGTGGACAGCGGTGTTTGTTTTGCTGAATGTGCAGCATCTATCTGGAAGCCAATTGGGAAAAATTCACCAAATTACTAATCAGAATTGTCAACATCTTAAAGTCAAAACTGGTCCTTAAGAATTGTCCAAAAATGTTATTACTGTATACAGATGACCACAACTAATGGTGTGTGCCTTTGATGATTGCAGATGGTACAGAACAAATTGTAAACCATTTACTGCTCAGTAATGACAATGGCCCTTGCTGAAATGTAAATCATAGTTGTTTGGTTGCAGGTCTGTTTACAGCAACATTTATTTGCAAGATTTCCAAATGGGCAGTATCACAACCTTATTGCTTTGATTTATTTCCCCAGCTTTGCCCCACCTTTTGTAGAAACCTGCTCGCACTTGTAAATATAAATCTGTTCTCACTTGGCATATTGTATTTATGATAAGCAGGAGACGCAGCATATGAGAAAGAAATGGATTGTAGATCCAATATGTGCTGTCTGCAATAGTGTTACAATATTGTTTTTGAAGACGGGCATTCATAAGGTTCTTTCAATAAAGCCAGGTGCATGGGTTTATGATGTGTTGATGTTGGGAGAGATTGAGTTTGCACTGCTGAATACCAGATGGATGAACGCAGGGAGAACAAATCACCTTTTCTGTTCAAGTCTCCTTCTCTGTTTCATGTCAGCTCTGCTGGCTCCCTGATCAGTCTTCTCTCTGGAGAGCTAGCAGAACTTGTAATTTCATTCTTGTCACAATCAGTGTAAACATGTTGTTTGTAACATTAAGAGACTTTGAAGAACTCAATGTTTTAGTTTGACCTGTAGAAAGTCTTTGGCTTGATACCTTCAGATTATGATTCTTTCCAGTAAAACATGTGGCATGAAAGGTACACTTCTGCAGCGTTGCAACCTAAAATAAGGCACATATGTGTTACTAGACTAACTTTGTGGTATGTACAAAGACTGTTCAATGTGCCTTTTAAAACTGCAGACAACAGTTCCTTTGTGGCGTTAAAGACTGGTAAATCTAAGCTCTGAGCTATGATTTAACCGAGAACTGAGCTGGGTGGCCATCCAATACTTATTTGTCAGGATAATTTATCATTTCTTGTAAGAGACATTTAAGAGTCAGGACATCTTGACATGAGATCTTCCACATAGCAATCCACCGAATCGAATGACCCATTTTCAGGTCTGGAAAAGGGAAACAGGTTGATGAGTTTGTGCAGGAGGGTGTTACACCGAGTACAGCTTGAGCTCAGAGATGAGTCTTGTACAGACAGATCAAGGCGCATGAGGAACATTAGTAATAACTGCAATGACACAAAATGCATTACTATCTGCAGAATCTGTATCAGGTTCCTCTTTATGCAGATCATTTACTTTACTTAAAATCAATTTTGTCACTCTTGTAGGTTATAAAAATAAATGTGCTCAAAAGTTCTCTTTTGTCTTATAAATCAAGACATATTTAGACAAAAAAATTTCTTATTTATAATAACCTCAACAAGCCTTCCTGAAAAAACAAATGCAGTGGAGAAAGACTTGCATCTTCTTTTATCAAGTTAAAATTGGTGCTAATTCTCACGTTTTGTAAATTCAACATTATTCAGTCCTCCCCAATATTTATTACAATTGAAGTTGGTTCATAGAGACCACCTGTCCAAGTTCAACTGAGTAAGGGTCTACTTGATCTACATGACTTGATAATCCCTATGCAATTTTTGGAGCTAGGTTTTCCATACCTTGACTAAGGTCACTGACTTAAAACAGACCATCAAACCTTTACTTGGAGTCTTTAATCCAGTGGGTTAGCAAGATAAACATATTACCTACGCAGAATATTGGGTTAGGTTCTTGCGGGTCTCTTTTGGCAAGCTTTGCTATATTAATGAGATAGAAAACCACTACCTCCCTCATCCCTATTAATCTGTCTTTCAGACATCATATCTTTTCTAAGTCTTAAAAAGATTCACTGTTCTGCTCCAAGTCATTATGTTAAATTTGATTGAATCTGTGGTGCTTTCCTTACATGTTATTCATAACTTAGGAATGCTTTCATTGCATTAAAGCAGATTGATTTCATATTGATTTGGTTATCAGCTGTTTGTTTTTTATTTTTTTGTCTTTATAAAAATGTTTCAACTTTAAAGGCAGTATTATCGTCTCATCTTACCCTGTCTTTATTTTTCCTCTAGAATATTGGGCCCGGTCATCTGCGTCAGTATCCATCTAACCCGTCCATGGTCATGAAGTCCATCATTAGCATGAACAGTCCTAATGGCATGATGTCACGGAATCAGCTGTCCACCATCAACCAATCGCAGCTCAACGGACAGCTGAGTTTGAACATGGCTGGACCCAACATCAACCACACATCGCCATCGCCCCCTGCCAGCAAGTCAGCCACGCCGTCTCCATCCAGTTCCATCAACGAAGATGACCAGGAGGACAGCAACAGGGTGAGTATCTTCCCATGTTCAGTGCCTTCTTGAAAAACAAGTGTAACTTGACATAAGTGTAAGGCAACGAATGCACAGTGGCCTGGCAACCTATTTTACCAACTTTAACTGGGTTTTATTTTTAAACTTTTCTTTCGTTTAAGGTTATTGGGGAGAAGCGGCCAGCCCCAATCGATCCCACAAAGAAGCCCAAGACTCCTAAAAAGAAAAAGAAGAAGGATCCCAATGAGCCCCAAAAGCCGGTTTCTGCCTATGCCCTGTTCTTCAGAGACACCCAGGCTGCAATCAAAGGTCAGAACCCCAACGCTACCTTCGGCGAAGTGTCCAAGATTGTGGCCTCCATGTGGGACGGCCTTGGAGAGGAACAGAAGCAGGTATTGTAAAATTTTGATTTCGTCATCTGAACGTATCTGCAATTTTTACTCATTTAGATCTGCTTCTGTCTCTTTAAAGGTTTATAAAAGTAAAACAGAAGCTGCCAAGAAGGAATACTTAAAGGCCCTCGCTGCTTACCGTGCCAGCTTGGTCTCCAAGGTGAGAACCCTTTGTTTGTTTACCTCAGAAATGTATTTAACAAAGAAATATTTTACTTGTGGGTAGAGTACCCAAAATTGTATTCAAGTAAGAATGGCACTACTTCAAATTATTTTTACACAAGTAAAAGTAAAAAAGACTTATGAAACTAATAAAAACTGCTGGTGTCCACCGAGTTTGTTCATTCAGGGAAGTTACTCATAGTGAGTGGAGTGTACATCATAATAAAGTTCCTCAAGTAAAAGTAAAAAGTACAGCATAGTAAAAAATATTCCTAAAAGTAATTGTTTTTTCAGAAAAGTTACTCAAATAAATGTAACTAGTTACTACCCTTCATGTTTCTTCACTTTTTCCAGGCTGCAGCAGAATCAGCTGAAGCTCAAACCATCCGAACCGTTCAGCAGACCCTGGCCTCCACCAGTCTGTCCCCCGGCCTGGTGCTGCCCACGCCCCACAACCAACACCCTGCCATGCCGTCGGCTTCCCAGGCCCTGCAGCAAGCACTGCCACGGGCCATCGCCCCAAAGCCTCTGCAGATGAGACTAGGGGGCAGCCATGTCGTGACTTCAGTCACAGTTTCCCACCAGAACATGTCCTCCGGGATGCCTCAGCAGCTGCTGGGCCAGATGGGTGCCGGTGGGCCCATGGCGGCAGGCGCACAGTCCACAGCCGTGTCTCAGATGAGCCCACCCATGCAATCAGTGCAGCAGCACACCATGCAGCAGCTCCAGCAGCAGCAGCAGCAGCAACAGATGCAACAGCACCTCCAGCACCATCAAATGCAGCAGCAGCAGATGCACCACCAACAGATCCAGCAGCAGATGCAGCATCAGCATTTCCAGCACCACCTCCAGCAACAGCTGCAGCAGCACCACATGCAACAGCAGCAGCAGCAACAACAGCAACAGCAGCAGCAGCACATGCAAATGCAGCACATGCAAATGCAGCATCAACTGCATCAGCAGCAGATTCAACATCTCCAGCAGCAGCAGCAGCAGCACCAGTCGCAGTGTTCTCCACCGCAGCACTCTCCTGGTACGCCACATTCAGTGGGAGGCTCCGCGTCTCTTGGTAGTCCGCAGCCAGCTCCTCAGCAACATCCCCACCCCTCCCAAATCCAGGCCCACGCACAGGTCCTCTCCCAGGTCAGCATCTACTGAGCCAAATGGAAATCCTAGGAATAGAATAAAAGCATCACTCCATGTTGCTTTTCTAAGTTGCACTTAAGAAGTGTGTAAAATTTAGAATGTTATGTAAAGAACCTGTTTATTGTTGTAGACAGATATGCACATACATGTACAGGGGGGTCACCATGTTAGCTGGGGGTTTTGTCTATGAAATAGGCTGAGAACTGACAGCAGCCTGTCAGGCTGAGCGCCCAGTGGTTGTTTGTGACGTCTTTCAGTTGTTCGTTTGAACCGACCGGCTTCACAAAATACTGAAAGACGTTTATCTCCCACTATTTTATTTAACAATAAAGCTTTATTTATGAGGCCAGAGATGTGAGATCAGTACAGCGCGGGGATATTTGGAAAACATTTTTATCACTCCTTGCTTGGACTGAGTGACTCACTAGATCTTCGCTGGAAACCAGGAACCCACACACCAAGTCTTTGTTCCCACACTGGCCAGTATGTACAAGACTTTCTTTCCTCCATCTTTCTTGCAGATCTAACTGTTCAAGTCATCACACGGGAGGTGGCTCGGTGATATTTAAAGACACTTTCAAGCTATGTCACAAAAGCAGACAATGTCTTTGAAGAATGAAGAGAACTGGAAATAAAAGGTCTTTGGAAGCAGTTATCTGGATGAATGACTGAACTGACAGAGACAGAAACTGCCATAAATCATTTATGTCATCACACCATCAAACTGTAGCTGTAATCTGCTGTACATGTTTTGTAGAGAGGGGAGAGACGAGATCTCCTGTTTGCAGCAATTCACCCTCCAGACGATTTGCCCAAAAGTGTGTAACTGGCTTTTCCCACCCTTTCCCCATCCAAAAAAATAACTTCTTTAATTAATCTTATTGTTTTTATGTCAAATGTATAACAGTTAAATTATGTTTTTTTTATTATGCGTAAGAAAGGGGATATTTTATGGTAAACACAGATTTCTGGATCAAGGTAGATGATTTAAGGATCCTTGTATTTTTACTCTGCTTACCAACACTGACATTGATGGAAAAATACTGCAGAGCCAGTTTGTTGCACTGCCAAAGCCAACTCAAAAGATATTGGAGTTTGTTTTTGTGGGATTTCTTTTTGTTTGCCAGTTGTACAAAAGTTCACGAGGGAAAAAAAGAAAATGTAAATTTTTTCATATCACCTGTTGTAAAGTTTTAATATGTGAGGCTTTAATTAAAACATTGTTTTAATGACCTGTGGATTGCTGTATCACATAGCGCATTTCTGCTCTTTTATACTTTTTTATGAGTTCCAATAGCAATTAATTTTCTTTGTATTTTGCTTACAAACCAAGTACAGTTGAAAACTGTCCCTAGGATAAATGCATATTGGTATGGAGTTCTTGGAAAAAAAAAAAAAAGATGTTTGCAGCTTAAAGTAGGAAACGTAATTTAATGTTGGAGTTTTTTGCGCAGCCATGAAGACAATTCCAGAGACATTCCATCACTAATATGATCGTAGCCATAATTTTGTATGAAGTATTATATATTTCTTTGTGTCTCTGTTTAAAATTAAACTATCAATCAAATATTTATTCGGAGGAATCAGTTTTTTTAGGCCTTCATTTCTATAAAATGCTTTTACATCCCCTTGTTAGCTACTAAATGCAAACATATTACAATACCTGGCAAATGCTTTTTAAAAAAATAATAATTAAACTTTTTTCACGTTTTGTTATATTGTAATCCAGGCAGACAGGTTAGGTTATAAAACAATATCCCAAGCTTTATAACATTCAAAAGAGTTATATACAATACATCTTTCAGCAACAGAGAAAGTATCACACCACTACAAACCTATGGCCATATAGAATAGAATAGAATACAATAAGATAATTCTTTATTTACTGATCCAGCGCTGCACACAAAAATCTGTTGACAACTATTAGTAGTACAACTTTACAAATCATATCTTTATGGCACAGTGTAAAGAAGGAAGTCATTAGAAATCTCATTTGCAGTTAGCTGCATGCTATGTTGCAGGAAACAACAAACATGCGACTGAAGATGATTGGATAAACCCAAATCTTCTGGTCTACATTTAAAAAACATCATGTGTTGAAGAAAGCTAACATTGCTCATCACCCTAAAAACAATCCATGCAGTGATTATTTAATTTCCCCTGGGATCAATAAAGTAGTTTTGAATTTTTTTTTAAACATCATGGTGGCAGCTAATGCTGTGTTTTTTTTGTTTTTTTTTTCAGCTTGGGAATTTGGTCAAAGTTTCGATACCAGAAGATAAACTGCTAAAGACTTCAGACTGAGCCAGACAGATTGAAATGGTTTAGATTGAAGATCCCTTAAGTGTTAGAATGGCCCAGTCAAAGTCCAGATCTAAATCCCATCAAGAACATATGGCAAAATTAAGCTTGGTCTATTTAGACAAGAACAGGCAAGAATTTCAGCCTCTATAGGGGCAAAGCTGGTAGAGACTATAGTGTGCGTCTAATTGCACTGAAAGGTGGTTCTACAGAGGGGCTGAATGCATATGCAATCCACTTGTTTCAGATGTTGAGGAGTAAAAACTTTATACTTCATAATTATTACCTAATTTGTGTAAAAAAAAAAGTCTGTGGTTGCATTGTCACAAAATGTGAAAAATCGTTAAATGGGAAGCAGTACGTCTGTGAACCATTATACACATTCTCAGTGGATCAAGAGGTATATGAGAGAAATATCTGTATGTTTTTGTATTAGGGCTTGTAAAAGGAAATCATTTAAAGTGATGCATAAGCATTCATGCTGTCTTCAGTGTGCTGCTCTCTGTTTCTCAGTGTTTTAAATTGGACATGTGTTGTAGCTGTGTGTAGGAACAGAGCTGACGCTGGACGAGGTCAGCATGTAAACAGGCACTTGTCTCAATAACAGTCCCCCTTCTCACACACCAGTGCATTGGATTCTGCCTTTCTTAGTCCCTTCAAAATCGCTTCATTTCCAAGACATCCCCAGGGGTTTGCTGAGCTCCCTTGAATAAAATGGTGTGCGGGGGAGGGAAGGCAGGCAAACAATAATTATCATATCTGCACAATAGGCTGTGAATCCATTGGCCAAGAGAAGACCCTTCTTTTCCCCTCCTTCACAGCAGTGGAGAGATTTTAAACATGGGTTAATGGTAGTTCAAATTAGATCAAGAATTTACTCCTGAGCTTCGCTGATAGCAGCTTTGAAGAACGTTAAAATTTTCCGTTGTTTTCAATTAGTCAGCTTTCAGGAAAGCGTTTGGAACCTGGAACCGAGGCCCGTCGCCGCTGCTGCAGCGACGGGTTCTCGAACTCGGGATGGAAATGATGCCTGTTTCGCTGCCGTGATTAATTGCGGCATCTGTCCCGTCAGAAGCCCGAGTGAAGAGGTCTGCAGGAAAGCAGAAAATAAGCACTGGCAACAGTCTTAAAGTGCTTATGATGAAATGAAAATTAAAAACAGCAAGTGCTTTGCATGACCTGAATCCTAATAGAGAGAGAGACAGAGAGAGAGAAAGGAGGGTGGGAGAGGGAAGAGGAGGAGAATGTGAGAGCGGGTGTCCATGGATACCAAACACACGCTTTAAAAACACACAGTAATGAGGCTCTGGGAAATCGCTGTTATTATTCTGAACAGATTCACAGCAGAGCCCATTAATAATGCATGCTGCTCCTTGTTATTCCATAACCCCTCAGTACTGCGGTCACTGTGTGTACAAATATCTCACAGCCAGGGTTGGAGTTATGGGACTGTGCAATAAAAAGGTTACATATATTTTCAAAACTCTGTTATCCACACACATCATTTACAAGAATAATACACTGCTCCTCCTGTAATGGAGCTTGTGGTAATTTGAATTGGTGAATAAATAAATCCCCCCTGTTGTATGTGATACACTTTTACTTATTTATTTTTTTTCTTTTCCCAAAGCAATGTGATCATAGAAACATGAAGCAATCAATATCCTCCACTCATCTTTCTTCCTGTCCTCATCATTAACCAACGCTGATGAAACGCATGAAGGGCACCATGACATTAATGTGTCATTTGAGTAATGCAATCATGAAGTGACCTAATTGTCCCCCTCTCTCCCGCTGAGGTCAGTTGTTCGGCACCGTGCCGAGGATGACTAAGGAGTCAGATGTGGAAGCTGAGGGATTGTGTATTTTAATGATTTATTTGGTTCCTTTGTTGTTTTCCCGTTCACTGCACAGATACAATGCAAGTGGAACAAAAGCCCGGCTGACACTGACCATCTGACCATCGCGCCCACAGTGCAGCCCCTCTCACGTGTCTGGCCACAGATGCAGAGCCGGACACTGGGATTCGACAGCATCAACTTAAGAGAAGCACAACAAAACCGAGTGTCTTTATGCTCCTACTGTGGCTCGGTGCCGAGACATCCGACCCTGAAAGCCCAATGTCAGACCCACTTAACAAGAAGAAATTAAAGCTGCAGTCAAATGCTTGACTACATTTAAGGAATTCTTGACCTTGTGGGGATGATCTTCACAGAGAAAGCTCCTGACCTCTGAGATGAATAGTAAACACTGTTTATTAGGTGGGGGTGGGGTGTGTTGTTGTGGGCTCTGTTAGGCTGCTGAACTGCTGACATCCTTGACATGTCGAAGTTTGTTTAGAGAACTTTTGACCCGTCAGACTGAAGAAGCAGCAGCTGCAGCATCAGAGCAAAATTAGCAGCAAATTCACTTGAGTTTAGATACATGTAAAAATAAATAAATACATTGTTCCTGGAGGCTGCTATGTTTTCTCTTCATTTTAGCAGATATTCTTTTAAAAAAATTAAGCCATCCCAATAATAACCGGCAAAATAAAAATCACTAAATAGCCAATTTACTTTTTAAACCCTAATGACCACAAACCTAAAATCATTGAACTCCTGCTGCAAATTAGGTTCAGTGGAAAATTGCTCAGGTGTTTGAAATTAACAAAGAGCTAATCCTAAAGTTCTTTATTTTTCAAATTCAGAACAGAATTCCCCATATGAGCATAAATATGAATATTATTAGAATCAGCTGATGCATCTAATAATGCCCTTGATTGGTTTAGTTGTTGCCATGACAAAACACTACAAATACCTGAGCTGTTGACTATAAGGCTTCATAGCATGATAAAATGTCTAAATAATTGTTCCAAGAGTTCAGAGAAGAGATCGTTGCCTTGTAGAAACAAGGTGCTAAAAAAATTCACCCATCAGGAAATACAGCTCAAGTTTATAGTACAGTAGAGGATAAAACAAAACTACATCCAGATTCCTTGTGGTCATAAACTGCAGACTTGACATGATAGGTTTTCAGTTTCCACAGTAAGGCAATTACGATACTCTGAATGCTCCATGCCTGAACTCCAGGACGTTCCCATCTACTGACCCAAAGGCACGTATAGAGTTTTTCTCAAAACTTCAGAGGTTGGTTGAATAGGGTTGGGGGTTCTAGTTAAAGGTGGGCAATATCTCGTCATTGATCATTTATCGTGATAAATTTGTCATGATTGGCTCATGTGTTTTGTGAAGATTTTCATTCATCACTGTCGCAACAATGATCTTTAAAAACTCCTAAAACTGTTGGGATTGTTATTTTTACTATTTTTCTCCATTGATGGTGCATCAATAAATATGAGCAATTGCAGTTAGATGCTGCTTTTTTGATTGCATTTGTAATATTAGATGTATTGAAATACTTAAACTGTTCTTGTTTGATTTGTTCATTACAAACAGCTGCAAATTTGCAATTTCGGATGAACGATTTAAAGTGCACCCAATTGTTACGTATTACTTGTGTTTGAAAATGCCTCTCATATTTTTATTTCCTTGGTTATTTGCCCAGAAAGCAGATGGACTGATTCAACCTTTTTATTGAACTGCCATCAGGTGAGCCTGATATGTCACACAGAAACAGTCCGTGTTCTGCTAGTCGACTGTTAATGACTAATCTTCTCTTCTGACGAGAGTAAATGATTTAACAGAATGTAATTATCAGTATGGGATGGAAACAGATGCTAGTTTGTGTTTAGCTCATGCAAAGACATAGAGAACATTCTGAAAAGTATTTATGCCACCTGGACGTTTTCATAATTCTATGTATGAGCTTTATGTCTCTCCCAGCTTTGCCAACTCTTCTGTTCAAAATAATTAAGTCAGTCAGAGTGGATGGAGTGTTTTGACACAGATTCTCAATTGGATTTATGTGTTAGAATGATTCAACTCCTCAAGCACATCAACAGTCATATTGAATAAATTAGAACATGCCTTCTGATGAGGGAGATTGTCAGATTAAAAGTGCCTTTTGAAAATAACATCTTTTAAGCAGTAAAAATATGCTTTTTTATTACATCCACATTTCTCAATTAAAAAATTTTTTTTGGTCTGATATAATATTCTTATCTTAAATGTGAAGTATTCACTAGCTGTCGGAGTGGAACATCATCATAATTAACAAATGAAGACTTGGAAAACATCAGTCTATGTTAGGAATCTATGATATCTTTCACTTCATGAACCAGGTAACTAAAATAAGTTTTCTTTACAATAACATCCCAGTTTATTGAATACAACTACACATGGCTCAAATTTTTGCAGCCTCTTACAAGTTTTTCTCTTAGCAACACTTACCATCAACTCTGACCAGCTCTTTTAGCTGCTTAAGAACAGCATTTACAAAGTGGGCACTGCATATTTATAGAGATGTGCGGTGTTGTTTTATCTTCACACCTAGTTTTTTGCATGTAGTCCAGTTTTATCTTCCATGTTTTCTGTCTCCTATTTAGTTTGTGACCATCTATAAACAAGGCTTTTTATGGCGATTACTTTATTGTTGCTACTCTTCCAAAAAGATGAGATTGCGAAGGGAACAACTAATAATGAGTCTGAAGACATGTTCTCCAGAGCTGTGCTTTCCTGCAGTTTCCCCAGAGCCACCATGTGTCTATTGACTGCTTTTCAAATTAATGTTGTAATTTTCTTGAGTTGTCAGTAAAGGTGGATGGCCAGACTTTGGCAATGCAGTTGTGCTACACTCTTTTTCTGTTTTTAGTTAATTGACAAAAACACTGCAGTGGTTCAGACATTGTTCTATAACCTAATCCAATTACAGACCTTACTGATCTGCATGGTTCTATTAGGTAAATAATGTTCCCTAGCAAACTGTTGTGACTTTCCAAGAACAGCTGAGATTAAATTACACACCAGTCATTTATATTTACTATATACAGTATGTGTATGAGACTTTTAAAGGCCTCTGGCTGCAATATATTGTATTTAGAGAATTCAATAATGGGGACTGAATATAATTTTTTGGCACACCAGCGATCATTTCACCCCTCTTCACAGTTATGCACTACTTTGTATTTGTCTATCACATAAAATCCTTTTAAAATACCACAAAGTTTGAGGTTGCTATGACAAAATGCAAAAGGGTTTGAAGGGTATAAACACTAAAACTGGACTTTTTTCAGCTCTTTAAATATATTTGAGAAGCTTTATGCCGTCATAAAAGCATAAGCCAGACATAGAGCTGATAAACAAATCTCTATTATGCTGCTGTCAGTCATAAAGGTCATGGAATAAACATCCATAGGAAAATGAAAACTGTTTATACTCACTTGTCTCTATAACAATAACAGCAGTAAAAAAACATTTGAGTAATGACCTGTTTTGTTTTAGCTTATTTTTCCTGAGTTGGTCGTTTTTTTATTGCACATTGTTGAGTTTTTGCAGACCGAATGGATTTGGAACACTTTATTCTCTGTTGCATTATACAGTCACTTAAAAAAAATACTTAGCAAGCTGTCAGCGATCTGAAAAAGCTTTCTTTATTGTGACAGATCATCATGCCCCAGAGGTTGACAGATGTCCCTGTGTTGCATGGAAATGATTGCAGTTTCTTTTTATTTGGACTTTGTTTGGGTTAAGAATGCAAAAGCTCCCACTCCCCTCCCCTCGCTGCCACTCTGCGATTTATTTCATCAGTGTTTTATGGGCTTTCTGTTCTGCAAAGGTTCCCAACTCTGAAATTGCCTTTTATTGCAACTTACTTAGCCTGTTAATACAGGTTATTACTGAGCCGACATGTTTCTATGGCAACAAAACTGATAAAGTGTACCAGGAGAGTGGAGTGATAGATTACATGTGCATACTGTGTCACATCCAATTAACTCAAACTGACTGTACACCACATTATGCCACGACTTTGCAAGAAAATCAATAAACGTGGATGGTACCCAACAAGGTTCCCCCCCGCCTTTGCTTCTTTCTCTTCATCCCTTACGACGGCAGCAAAGCCAAGACAGATCATGCCACTAGGATGTCCCTGCTGCTACAAGAGGCAGGTGCTGTGTAGACACCATTCAAAACTTAGCCTATTCAGTCCAACTCCTCTAACGCTCCATTCATGCATAGCAAAACACCATCTGCTCCTGTTTTGCCCGGAGCAATCACAGCTGACCAGAAAAAAAGAGAGAAAGAAAGAGAGAGAAAAAAAAAGAAATCTATGATAACAGCTGTTGCAAAACAAAAGCCAAACAAAGGGAGAAGGAAAAGGTTAGAGACAAGTTCAACACCAGAAATGACTCAGTGGAGAGGACGAAGGAAAACATTTACTCTAGCTAAGAGTCTGGAGGGGGCGGGGGAATGCCGTCCAGCAGAGAAGTGAGGAAAGGAGGTTAAACGTGAGGCGTTTTTATCTGCAGACCAGTTAGACTTGCAGCAGTTCATGCAGGATCAGGTGATAAAAGATTCAAGCTGAGGATGATTCTTCTGCACAGCAGACTCTCGGGGTGCAGGAGCGGAGGCAAATGAGCCGTCGCACTACCCCTTCAGAGTGTTAGGATGAGCTATCTGAAGCAGATGTAGGCAAACACGAGGAACTCAGGAGGGGCACAAAGCTAACACTCCACATGCTGTATGGATATGATGCCATTAAAATTATATATCAGCGCTGTAACCAAAAGAAGCCTCTATCACTAAGAAATCTGTCAGAAGATTTCTGTGACTTTCTAAATTGAAAGTGATTCAATTGTGAATAACATCACATTTTCAGGCTATCAGAAATATGTGATGTGATACATTCTAATCAGTCACGGATTTATGTAAAATCACGTACATGTAAGAAGAAAGGAAAAAATGCACATCATTTCTCACATTAAAAATACAAAGCAGTACATATCTTTAGTGTAGTGCATACGAACACCTAAGATCTGACCTTTTACACAATTATTTCCGACAAGAATTATTTAAATGCCTTCGCCATGATTCAAATTAACCTTTTATCCAGCCAGTGACGTCATAATCTTCAAGGTATGCATGTTTTTAAGACCGTACTATTCTCTTGGAATAATAGTTTTTCTTTATATATATGTATGGTCCTGGAATTTAGAAAATAATTAAAATCTATGAAATAGTCCATAATCAATTCACGATTTCCCAGAGTGTTATAATGTGATTAATGTGATAAACTCAGAAATAGAAACTAGTCTCTTCTTCAAAAAAAGATTAAATTTGTGAGACCTTGAGTGTGTGAGGCTACTTCCAGACTGAAGCCTGGCATATTTCTGGTCACTATGGGATTCATGGAAGGTGGGGAGGACCCAACCACATTCTTCCTAAATCCTCTTCTGATTTGTGATCACCCCTGGTGACGTGTTTTCTCCCAGCAGCTGTGTAAATGCTGAATCACACTGAGAAAGAGTCCAAGACATTGCAGAAGAAAATTATTAATAATCACCTTGTTAAATCTCAAGTGGTTTTTTTGTGCATCATATGCTTTTTTGTATTATTTTGCCAAAATTTTGACAATTTTTGTCGTGTTTTTTCCACACTCTTCTACGTCCCTGAGTGTCTATCTTTAGTAATGTTTTTATTTTCTGTGTCCAGTTTGGTTCCAGAGTAATAAAACGTGGAAAAACATCCAATAACTTGAGATGGATTAGAAAGCAACTACTGACCCCACAGACACAAAATGAACATCAGGTCAGAAACAGCTTTGTGTTAAGATTCCTCTTCATCTGAGCTCAGATTTGGACCAGAGTAAGGCCTTCTTATTCTCTTCATAAGGCGGTCTTCTGGTTGAAAAGCTGACAAATTCAAAAATATTCCTTCCTTGATTACATACTTGTTTTTTGTTTCTCTTCTCCTTCCAAATATCATGAGATATCTTAACTCAAAATTAGGACAAGAATTTAAGAGAGAGGTCAAGAAATCTTTTGAATAAAAGTGAAGTTTACTCTACTTACATTCAATTCAATTGAATACGTTATTATTCCTGAAGGGAAACTAATATGTTTAATGTTTGTTGTTTTGTTTAACCAAGCATTAGAGAGCAGATCTTTGATTCATTATTTCTTGATTAAGCGTGGCTAAACTTAGTTCTAAATTCATATTATTATGATAAACATATAAAGTATATGATATTTCCCTACTTCATACAATTCCTCCTACTGATAATTTTCTTATTAGATGGAAGTGATTTTTTGGGGGGAGGGGAGGAAATTCTTGTCTAATCCTGTCAAACAAGTATTCAGGAGTAATTATACAACATTATAACATTATTATTTAAATAGCCGAACATCTAACCATTGGTGAATATACATTAATTTTACTGTGGCTGTGTAAAACAAACCAAACTATACACAGTGGATGTGTGAGTGGGGCCTAAAGTTTCTGTACAGTCCTGCATTGTGATCTGACTGGCACCGGTTCCTCGACCCCGAGAGGCCCCCTGCTTGATCTGATGCCTGTCTGCTGACCTAGGGGAGGGGCCGCCGTCGTAGGTGAAAGACGTAACAGCTTGCATGCCTCCGGACCTCAGCTACCCGTACAGGCGGGGAGTTGGAAAACCACTGTTTGAGCTGCATAGAAGTTTCACAGTGGCCACATACAAATCTGACAAGACCTCAGTGCGCAACTCAGAGGGAACCAAGCCGTTAGGTAGCAGTTTTAGTTTTCGATGGAGCAAAAATACAATGGGAGCACAGGAAACAACGTGATCTGCTCAGGCTTGTGCAGATAACCAAGTTTTATCTTATCAGGCTTTGTGCTGACTATGAACAGACCTGGGTCTAATTGCATTTTCACTAATTGAGGACATTAAAATAATTCCTTTATGCAGCAGAGCCAGATGTTTGGGTGTGTTTACTGCCTGCAAAACAAGTGAAAAAGTGCAGGCAGGTAAAGCGTGTTGCAGAAACTCCCCATGTCCCTGCAAAGTAATTTACAGCCTGTCAGATGCCATGAACCAACAGAAAGAAGGGCCACAATAAATTCAGCACATGATTTGCAAACGTATTTTTCTTCCAATTTGACTATGAAACATGCAAATGTTTGGGTGGCAGCCTGTTGCTGCGAGACATGTCATAGGTGGAGCTTTTATTTATAAACAGAAGCTCGCGTGACAGTTGATAAGTTGATTTGCTTAACAAAATCTCTCCTCAACTTCTTTCCAGATGACCGCTCACGCTGGCTTCTTTGTTTGCAACTCCAAAGATAAAGTTAAATACACAGAAAGCAAGCGAGCGGGGTGAAAATGTGAACATCTGCTCCGTAAGGTCACGTCCCGTGCGGTGAACTCTGCAGAGCAGCTGACAGTGGCAGCATGGATGCCTGGACAGTGTACAGTAGAGACAGGACAGAGGACAGGCTCCAGCCTTTTGCCATTAGAGGTGATTTGTCTGCCAAAATGATTCCAGTCCCCAGTAGTTTTATCGGTTTAATGCCCTGGCAGCGTTCATTATTTCTTTGCCGTGAGGGTCAGCCTCTCTTCTCCAGAACAAGTGTGGGTTGTGTTTCTGTCAAAGATGGAGGTTGGGGGGTGGGAGCTTGGTGCTTGACCCGCAAAGCCATTCAGCTTTCAGAGTGATCCATTGTTTGGGTCCTCTCTTTGTTTGGCTCCTGCAGAGAGCGAAGGGGCCAACTGAAGGGGAGGGAAGGTGCAGAGCTGGGGTCTTGCTGTATGCCAGGGGTCTGCACTTACCCTCAGCACATTATCTCCTACAGTTCTTGAAGTTCTAAATGGCTGAACTGACAAATGTGTGTTGTGTGGATGTGTTTGGGTTCCAGACTGATACTTAAAACGCTGTAATTTAGTCTGAATAGTGCTCTGTTTACCCAAAGAAAACATTACATTATTTTTATGGAACTTGTAATTTTTTTTTATTCCTGCTTGTGTTAAATGTGATATTTTATGGATTTTGTATCACACTACATCATTGGTTCTCAAACATTTTTTTTGACAACTACCTCCAAGATAAATACTAGCTGTCCAAAGTACCACCATACTGACAGACATTTTAAAATAGTAATAAAACAGGACATAGACTTTTTTTTGTTGGGTTTGACGTCATCTCTAGATCCAGCAAGGGAAGAAATATTCAGTTTATTTGCATTTATCAAATACCAAATTTTCGTCTATGTAGCACTAAAGGCAGCCCAAGTTTCACCTGTGGTAACTGCACTTTGAACTGCCTTGTTGCTGAAAATGTGCTAAATAAATAAAATTATGTTTATGTCTAACCCAGAGGTCTGCAAGTAAGATGTTGGATTGTTTTTGTTGTTAGGTGCACCAGTTATTCATGCCAAAAGAAAAAACATATCAGAGACAGACGACTGAAGATCAAGTATTTGTGCATATGATGACATTTTTAAGAAGGTTGACTGTGATAAATGATGCTTATGATGTGAAACTTGTAATTATTTTTGCTGGTATTAATTCTTGAGAGATAGAGAGGTTTTGCTACCATGCTACAGTGTGACAGCCATATTGAATTGAAGTAACACTTTCCTTTCAGTAGCTCAGCTTTTTTGCTGAGGGGACAATAATCTTAATTTAAAGTTTTTCTGTTTTATATCACAGATTTGACTGTTGTATTTTGAGTTTTTCTTTTCATTTTCATTCTTTGACATAAGAATATTCAAATTTGCTATAAGACATTCAACACACTATATATAATGAGCAACAAAACAACATAAAGCTGTCCCATGCAACGCACCCGATATCAGTATTTTGAGATTTGATTTCACTACTCCACACCAACAAATATTTCCACATTTTCCAAATTGAGCCCCAAAGATCTTAAAACACAGATGATAGAAACCACAAAATCAAGAGTAATGGGGATCATTAACTAATAGAATATGTTCAAAAAGTTCAAATAATTTTCAAAATGGAAAAAGTTGAGTAGAAGGTAAAATATACTTTTTCAACACCTCAGCAGTGACACTGGCTACTTGAATTATTGATATTTAAGAAATGTTACTGTATGTGAGAAAATATTTGAAAAACTTAAAAGACATTTAAGATACAAATGTAAAAAGAAATGTTTTAACAACTGACTGTGTTAGCCTAAAATTTGTCTGCTGGGTGTGCTGCTGTGCATTTCTAGCTCTCTACTGGGATTGTGATTATTGGTCAGGAAAGTATTTAGACAAAAAATAAAACAGAGCAAACAAGCAAAAAAACAAACAAAACAAACCCAAACACACAAGCTCTACAAAGGTTAGAGGTCCCATCAGGATGTCTCATACTCCTAAAATCAGTCATAAGGAATGTACCTAAAAAGTCTAGCTTCGTAAGACTGTCTTGGTGGTATGATCTAGTCAAACAGGGGCATATGTCTGAACGTGACCAGACCTTTAAGGTCAAATATAAACCTATACTTTTTTATCTTAGGTTACCGTAGGAAGCCGAGTAACTATACAATCTGGTTAAACTTGGGTGTAATCATTTCGTATAACCAGTCCTTGAAGAGCTGGGGGATTGGTTGCTGGTAGGTCTATTTATCATACGAGTCCTAATGTGCTAATTCTGTGTTCATAATCTGAGGCAGCATCATCTATCAACTTTGGGTTGACAGGCTCCGCCCCCGCCTCTCCTTAAAATGCTGTTCACATGTGTAAGGGGGTCATTTCTTCACAATGTCCTAAATCCAGTTTTGTACCCAGGAACAATACAAATGAGCTGGCCCTGCCATTGTTGATTAATGGAAAATCACATCCCCTCAGTCTTTTTTTGGTTATTAAAGGAAGGTCTGCATTTTGGATGAATGGGATTTGGATAAAAGATGCTCCACTCTGCACTTGTTTTGTGTCTGTTTTCAGCTCCGAAAGAGGTGGAGAGGGATGAAGAAGGACCATTTTGTTGCCCACTTGCTGCAATGGCCATGCAGTATTTCTTTAGCTTCAGCTTTACATAAAAACCTTTTATCAACATACCAGTGAAAGGTATTCGATCTACAATAAGCTGAACAAATTTATGCAACACCACTTTTCATTTTTATTACAATTCTATGATAAAAAAATACACAATCAAATGAAACCTGTCAGAAAATCTGCTCAATTTAAAGGTGACACAGCTAATTCAGCAGGCAGACATCAGACATGAGTGTTTGCTTTGACCTTTACTATGACTATAGAACAGAGTAACTCAGAAGGGGAACTATATTAGAAAATAAATGAAAGGTCTCGGTGGAAAGGTCAGGACACATGTTTCTGTGATGTGGAATAAAGTCTGTTTATAGAAAGGTTTGGCTGGCTGCACTGCAATAGAAAGAATCCTCAACAAACCAAGGTTTATATCAGTAAGAAAAAAATAACTGCTGCATATTCTGATCATTTTGTAAAGTGAAGCTTTAACTGTTAACCTTCATAAACAAATCTTTTTACAAAGTGACTAAGTTCCTTTACATGTCAGCTTTTAATGAAATCAGTGGTTGTTTATTTATCAAAGTTGGCAGAAAGGCAGTGTTTACCCCAGAACAGTTTACATTTCACTGGAGACAGAAAAAGAATCATCCCTAAAGACAGCTATGACAAACTATGGCAGCAAAAACCAGATGTTTCCCAAAAGTAGACGGAGATATGCTCCAGAAAATCTAAAATAGTCTATTGGGAAAATAATTCCACACAATATAGACTGGAAAATGTAAGATAAGTAGCTGAAGCACTTACATTTTCAGATTTTACAGCAAGAAAACAAAAGAAATTTTAATGTACTGAGAAATACAGTACAGACTGTACTGTAGGTAAATCTGAAGTCAACCTTTTATCTTACAATTAGAATATGAGGGTCAGAAGAAGAGTGAAAAAGTGTTTGCCCCCTTCTTTGTAGTAGTCAAACGCAACACAAGTAAACACAAATTGCAGTTTTTAAATTAACAATTTTATTACTAAGAAAGGAAAAAAACTCCCAACCATCAACCATCCATCCATCCATCCATCCATCCATCTTCTTCCGCTTATCCGAGGTCGGGTCGCGGGGGTAGCAGCTTCAGAAGGGAGGCCCAGACTTCCCTCTCCCCAGCCACTTCTTCTAGCTCCTCCGGGGGAATCCCGAGGCGTTCCCAGGCCAGCCGAGAGACATAGTCCCTCCAGCGTGTCCTGGGTCTTCCCCGGGGCCTCCTCCCGGTGGGACGTGCCCGGAACGCCTCACCAGGGAGGCGTCCAGGAGGCATCCTGACCAGATGCCCGAGCCACCTCAACTGGCTCCTCTCGATGTGAAGGAGCAGCGGCTCTACTCTGAGTCCCTCCCGGATGACTGAGCTTCTCACCCTATCTCTAAGGGAGAGCCCAGCCACCCTACGGAGAAAACCCATTTCGGCCGCTTGTATCCGCGATCTCGTTCTTTCGGTCATGACCCAAAGCTCATGACCATAGATGAGGGTGGGAACGTAGATCGACCGGTAAATCGAGAGCTCCGCTTTTTGGCTCAGCTCTCTCTTCACCACGACGGACCGGTACAGCGCCCGCTTGACAGCAGACGCTGCGCCAATCCGCCTGTCGATCTCCCGCTCCCTTCTTCCCCCATTCGTGAACAAGATCCCGAGATACTTAAACTCCTCCACTTGGGGCAGGACACCCCCCCTGACCCGGAGAAGGCACTCTACCCTTTTCCGGCTCAAGACCATGGCCTCGGATTTGGAGGCGCTGATCCCCATCCCGGCCGCTTCACACTCGGCTGCGAACCGCTCCAGCGAGAGCTGCAGATCACGATCTGATGAAGCCAAAAGGACCACATCGTCTGCGAAAAGCAGAGATGAGATCCTAAGGCCACCAAATCGGATCCCCTCAACACCTTGGCTGCGCCTAGAAATTCTGTCCATGAAAGTGATGAACAGAATCGGTGACAAAGGGCAGCCCTGGCGGAGTCCAACTCTCACCGGAAACGAGCCCGACTTACTGCCGGCAATGCGGACCAGACTCTGACACCGGTCATACAGGGACCTGACAGCCCGTATCAAAGGGCCCGGTACCCCATACTCCCGGAGAACCCCCCACAGGGCTCCCCGAGGGACACGGTCGAACGCCTTCTCCAAGTCCACAAAACACATGTAGACTGGTTGGGCGAACTCCCATGCACCCTCCAGGACCCTGCCGAGGGTGTAGAGCTGGTCCAGTGTTCCACGACCAGGACGAAAACCACACTGCTCTTCCTGAATCCGAGGTTCGACTATCCGACGGACCCTCCTCTCCAGGACCCCTGAATAGACCTTGCCAGGGAGGCTTAAGAGTGTGACCCCTCTATAATTGGAGCACACCCTCCGGTCCCCCTTTTTGAACAGGGGGACCACCACCCCAGTCTGCCAATCCAGGGGAACTGCCCCCGATGTCCATGCGACATTGCAGAGTCGCGTCAACCAACACAACCCTACAACATCCAGAGCCTTAAGGAACTCCGGGCGGATCTCATCCACCCCCGGGGCCTTGCCACCGAGGAGCTTTTTAACCACCTCGGCAACCTCGCCCCCAGAGATTGGAGAGCCCAACCCAGAGTCCCCAGGCTCCGCTTCCTCAGTGGAAGGCATGTTGGTGGGATTGAGGAGGTCTTCGAAGTACTCTGCCCACCGGCCCACAACGTCCCGAGTAGAGGTCAGCAGCACACCATCCCCACTATAAACAGTGTTGGTGCTGCACCGCTTCCCCCCCCTGAGACGCCGGATGGTGGACCAGAATCGCCTCGAAGCCGTACGGAAGTCTTTCTCCATGGCCTCTCCAAACTCCTCCCACGCCCGAGTTTTTGCCTCAGCAACCGCCCGAGCCGCATGCCGCTTCGCCCGCCGGTACCCATCAGCTGCTTCCGGAGTCCCACAGGCCAAAAAGGCCCGATAGGACTCCTTCTTCAGCCTGACGGCATCCCTCACCGAAGGTGTCCACCAGCGGGTTCGAGGGTTGCCGCCGCGACAGGCACCGACAACCTTGCGGCCACAGCTCCGATCGGCCGCCTCGACAATGGAGGCACGGAACACGGTCCACTCAGACTCCATGTCCCCCACCTCCCCTGGGACGTGTTCGAAGTTTTGCCGGAGATGGGAGTTAAAGCTCCGTCTCACAGGGGATTCCGCCAGACGTTCCCAGCAGACCCTCACAACACGTTTGGGCCTGCCAGGTCTGACCGGCTTTCGCCCCCACCACCGGAGCCAACTCACCACCAGGTAGTGGTCAGTGGACAGCTCCGCACCTCTCTTCACCCGAGTGTCCAAGACATACGGCCGCAGATCCGATGAAACGATGACAAAGTCGATCATCGAACTGCGGCCTAGGGTGTCCTGGTGCCAAGTGCACATATGGACACCCTTATGCTTGAACATGGTGTTCGTTATGGACAATCCATGGCGAGCACAGAAGTCCAGCAACAGAACACCGCTCGAGTTCAGGTCGGGCGGGCCGTTCCTCCCAACCACGCCCCTCCAGGTCTCACTGTCATTGCCCACGTGAGCGTTGAAGTCCCCCAGCAGAACAAGGGAGTCCCCAGGAGGAGCACTCTCCAGTACCCCCTCTAAGGACTCCAAAAAGGGTGGGTAATCTGAACTGTCGTTCGGCCCGTAAGCACAAACGACAGTCAGAACCCGTCCCCCCACCCGTAGGCGGAGGGATGCTACCCTCTTGTTCACCGGGGTAAACCCCAACGTACGGGCGCCGAGATGGGGAGCAACAAGTATGCCCACTCCTGCCCGACGCCTCTCACCTTGGGCAACTCCAGAGTGGAAGTATGTCCAGCCCCTCTCAAGGAGACTGGTTCCAGAACCAGAGCCGTGCGTCGAGGTGAGACCGACTATTTCTAGCCGGAACCTCTCGACCTCACGCACTAGCTCCGGCTCCTTCCCCACCAGAGAGGTGACATTCCACGTCCCAAGAGCCAGTTTCTGCAACCGAGGATCGGACCGCCAGGGTCCCCTCCCTCCGCTGCCACCCATCCCACACTGCACCCGACCCCTTTGGCCCCTCCCACGGGTGGTGGGCCCATGGGAGGGGGGGCCCATGTTTCCTCTTCGGGCTGAGCCCGGCCGGGCTCCATGGGTAAAAGCCCGGCCACCAGACGCTCGCCATCGTGCCCCCCCTCCAGGCCTGGCTCCAGAGTGGGGCCCCGGTGACCCGCGTCCGGGCGAGGGAACACCAAGTCCAAAGTTTTCCTTCATCATTGGGGTCTTCGAACCATCAACCTGTTTGAAAATGTGGCAAAAGAAATAGGAAATCACAAAGGAAGAAAATACTTTTTTCACACCACTGTGCCTGAATGCTGGCCGAAATTTTGTGTTTTGAACTCTTGTGACGAATTACAAGCAGACTAGATGTATTAATGTGTGCTTTTAAATTTGACGTGTTGGGTGCCGGGAAGTGAGGTATCCCTGTTCCTGCTCTGAGACAGCTCTCCTCCTGACTTCCTCATCCTCCCCACAAAATAATCCACAATTTAACCCTTCAGTATATGAACTCAAATTAGAGCTGAACACTTTATCAGGAGTGCTTTTGCCTTGGGTGGCTACTGTGTTATGAATAGATGACCAAGTTTACGTCACTCCACAACTTTCAGTTATTTTCTCAGCAGCCTTATACTCACTGTTCTTCTTTCATGCTTTGTTTTACATGTTGCTTGATTTAGAAATGAATATAAATATCATAAGCTGCAAGCCTGCTGCAGTATTGCTTATATAACAAAACAGTACAGGCCGAACATTCATATTTCTGTCAGAAAATCAACATAAGACCTTAAAAATATGAATATATTAAGTGGAAAATGTGCTTTTTTTTAACAAAATGTGCTTATTTATACATCCCAATGCATTTCAAATGCTGACACATTAGGTCAGAGTCATTAGCATAACAATTTATACTTTGCAGCTTTTATATTATTAACTCTGCCACTTCTTATTTTCAAGCTGATGTAGACTAATCCTGACAAATGATGTTTAATTTAATTCATGATAATAGAAATAGTGTTGGCAGGAACACATTGATCTATGAAAAAAAAAGATGTGGTCAGACAACATGCTACTTACTGGGGCTTCTTTAAAAAAAAGAGAGAGAGAAAGAAACCCTGCTGTATTTAAAATTAAAATAATTTTGCTGACAACCAGCTCAAGAAAGTCAGGGAAAATGTTTCCACACCAAGGATTGTTTTAAATGACATAATGCAAGTACTGTCCAGATAACTAACATATAATATTTATTAATAAAATTGTAGCTGAAATTATTAGGGTAATGCAATGGTGAGAAATAGATAAATCATATACAGTACATGTATAATTTATTCCTGAGAGACAATCCTGGTATTTTCTCAATAAAGCTTTTCCTATTTAAAGAAAAACAGCACTGCAGAGAAATTATGCACTAACTGGAGAGAAAAATATATGGAGAACAGCAGTTTATGATTGCTTAATGTCTAAACACTGTTACAATTGATACCATTAGAACCTAGACATATGGAAATAAAAAATATTTAAAAAATAACAACAGTAGCTAAGGCTACTGGCTCTATAAAGAGCCAAATATTGACGATTTTTTCAGCCTCTTAATGCATAAGAAGCAGTTAACTAAATGTTTGACGTCTTGTGGATGACAAATAGCACATCAATTTTCATATTTTTATCTGAAATGGGTCTCTGTGGCATCCAGACAAGTAAACTTTTAGTATTAAAATCAAAACAATGAGCTAAATGATGCTAAGAAATGTGAATATAAAGCCTACCAACACAGAAAGTGTGATACATACATTCATACATTGTATTTTCCATTTCCATTTTATAACGTAGGGATTAAAAAAAAAACTTACCAATAAAGTTTAGTATTGTTACCGTTGTAAAATAACAACAAGCTCAATGGGAGAAATCCCAGATGGAAAACTCAACGGAGATTAGAATCAAGTGGAGGGTTCTCATCTCAAACGATGAAAATCATAGTTATATATAGTTATAATTCTGTCAACACAATATGGTAAGTGAAGTACATCTTCCTTTTTAACTCCAGAGTCTCAAAAATAGATATAAATAGGACATTGTGGGACAGATTTAACTGGGAGGGGAAATGTTGGGTTTTACGACATGTCATTACTCTGCTTGAAACCTCTTTTTTGTTGTTCTCATTAGAAACATCTTGCAAAGCTAGCCTGCTGTGGTTGTAGTAAATATCCTCTGAAATGTTGCATGTTGTTTTTGAAATGGGCCAGTGTGTTTACTTCTCTGTCTGGTCAGACTATAAGGAATGTTTTAGTTGGGTTATAATCCCCAGCAAAGGCATCTGAACAATGGAGCAACTGGAGCAGCCATAACCAAACTTACGTTCCTCCTTCTCCCCCCCTTTTGTTTTTACCCAAAGTGAAAAATCTGATCCATCTCTGTTATCTGACAGCTTTACAAGGTTTCTGTTAATTACCCTTGCACTTTTTTAAAAACAATTACGTGCCATTAAATTAAGTTTGTTTGGTATATTACAATTCATTTCACTTTGTGTGCAAAAATATTGCTCAAATACAAGTTCAACTGATGTTGCTTTTACTTGTTTATTACAACTATATCGACACTAGGGTTTGATCTGCCACTATTTAGTGGTTATACCTCTCTAACCAATTCATTAACTTGCTGGCATCTACTCACTAATCCAGTGGATACTTTGTACTGACTGGTTGTAGCTCCTGCTGTATTGGAAACATAATATATGACCGCATAGCAACAAATCTCTAGAGAAGGAAAGGTCACGCTGACCATAAATCTCCTGCTCCAGTAAAATGAGATGACAAGCTGCAATTGTTGTTCAGTCTTTACCGTTTTTGTCTCTCTCTCCTTCTTTTTGCGAGTCGTAAACAGTGATTCACGGCTCTGGCTCTGACTGAGCTGATGATTTTAATTTTCTGTTTTCGGAGTAATAAACATTGACATGAGAAGGAGCCTCAGGCAGAGGCTTTTAATGAGAAAATGAAATTAGTTTTTCAGCTGACTGATCAGAAGCATTTCATACATTATAATCAAGCATTTATTTGATGTGATTTGTTATTGTGTGCGTGTCACATGTGTAAGTCAGTTTGGCTGTGTTTGTGCGTGCATGTAAATACATTATTCATTCTTGTGTTTTGTGTTTGCCGCTGCTTGTTATTGCAGGACCAACACATAGTTTATGATATTTTTCCACCTTTTGTAGCAGAACTGGCTGTCTGTCTTAGTCTACGTGGTTTTGTATCTCATCCTTCACCGTTTGTAGCCTTCAGTCCACCTCAGGTAAAATTTGCTGGTCAAATGACCAATTTCATCTGTTTCTCCTGTAACAGGAAATAAGGTGTGAGGGAGAGAAGCTCAGTTGTCCATAATGATAGACAGAACTTTGACACATTATATTACATGAGAAAGAAAATGGTTCTTCCATAATTTAAAGAATCTTTTATACATCCACAACTGACATTCTGACCTTTTCTTTAAAACTGTACACTATCACACAGAACTAAAGAATAACAATTCAGTTAGGTCTGTGCAATAAAAAAAATTGCAACTTTTCACTAGAACAGATAATGACAGTAATTGTGTTCTTAGCAATACAACTTAGGCACAGTATGAGTCATCCTCACTTCAGTATCCACATGTAGACATCTTATCTTTACTTCCCTTTAAATCATTTTTAATCCATCCTGTTGCAAGAAGCCTAAATTAGAACATCATGTTCATTAGCATGTTCTTTTTGCTGTTACTGGAGCGTTTGAAGTGTTTCCCGCTCCTTTCATTAAGTGTGGATGGAAGCTTGCGCAACTGCAAAAGTAGATCAAGCCTTTGTTAGAACAATCTGACAAAAATAGGGCAGCATGAGAAAAATTGCGGGCACCACCTGTATAGTCATGTTACATCACTCATTAGATCCACAACAAGTCTTCTTTTGTTCTGATCTGGCTGTTTTGCTAAAAAGCTGTTTTGCATTTAGTTGGAAAGGCAATAAATTAAATGTGGCAGAAATGTGTGTCATAGTATAAGATGTTACCCTAATTATTTTTATTTATAAAATAGTGATCATTGATCCTGAAAGGTCTAGCGGTGGCATCTATATCAGGTGAAATGAACCTCTGACAAAGACGTTCAACATGCTGCTCCCATTATCGTGCTAAACAAATGTCAAATAAGCTAACTTCATTTTGTTTGTGGATGGCGATCTGGCAAACTGAAGTGTTTCGCAAATAGGAATTGGCCAGGAAGGTGAAGCATGATGCAACAGAGACAGGGAATTCCAAGCAGTTCTGCTTCCTCTAGGAGAAACCAGGGACCATGTTTTCATTCAGTGAGTGAAAATAACAGGAAGCAATGATGATCAAGTCTGCATTTCAATTTGGTTTGCAAAACCTGAGCTGCCAAGGTCACATACTTGTGCATGAGGTAAATGCAGTGATTTTTCTTTCAGTTTTTCCTGTGGATGTAATTGATGTGGCTGAATGTTTTTTTAGTAAGAGAATTGACCCACCCAAACCTACAGCTGTAAGCAGCATAATGAGGTTTTCATGGAAAACAAGACGAGATGCAAGCTAAAGACCAGACAGGGCCATCAGCTGAGCAACAAGCAAGATGTGAACAGATCTGCTGGTATTTCTGTAACATCACAGCCAAATAGTCACTTGAGTGACAGGATTATCCAGGAATGAACTGAGTCTGGATTGATGGCAGGCTCTGGTGACAGGGAAAAGCAACAGGGAGGGTATGAGCAGAGGGTACATGAGAGTGATTGACTTCACTAAGACACTCTTCCTGGCTTTGAATGGTTGTTTCTGACAGCGCTGTGTATTTCTGTAGATGACAGAAGGACCAAAAGAGAAGGCAGAATACCTTGATATACTGTATATACTGTATATATGTACATATATATATATATATATTGCAGATTTTCTGCCTCATATTATACTATCATAACATAGTGATAGTTTTATGTAAAAACATTTTCTTTTCTTTTAAAATAATAGTTGCATACTGCATCCTTAAGGTAAAAGTCAGTGTTGTTAGCTTCATAGGAACTGAGAGTGTTGTAAACATAAGATATAAACATTCTCTAGCAGCATAAATAGATATTTTCGCTTTAGACACTAATCCAAGTGAATATAAGTAAAGTGAGAAATCTAACTATGGACATGACATTTTTAGAGAATCTGTTGGAACCATTCTGTTACACTTAATCAAAGTATGTCTATAACTAAACCCATGCTTCTACTACCAACAGAAGCCAGAGGTACTTTAAGTGGCCTGATTATATTATAATAGTTTGCAGCTGGCCCACTCTCTGGTTGAAAGTCCTCATACTACAAGCGAATGTGTTTCCACCGTCACTATATACCATTATATATACAGTATATACTACACACTAAATATTTCATATTTCAAATAATATAACCCTTGAATTACTGCTAAACCGAAGAAAATGAGATTTTTCTCAGTATAATTTCCTTATATTCAGTGCAGTAACCTTTCACACATCATTTTTATCACCCTGTCAAAATTTCTGTCATAAATTTTTAGACCCTTTTCTTTACTGATTGATACTGTGTACATTAACGTGCAGACTTTTTTCCGACAACTAAATAGATCCCATGTTAATCACACTTGACTGTAGTGTGATTAAATAAATGTAAATGAAAGCAGACAAACTCATACATCATACAATGAAGAAACACTTTAAGTAAAGTGTGTACAATAGGGAGACTCCCTTTCTGAACTAAAATCTACTTTTGTGTCATTTCAGTTCAGTTCCATCATGTTTGACAGTCTGAACACTCAGGCTTTCCTTTATGTGTACAAAAAAGAACTTAATTCTATTTTGTCACACTGAAGGTGGCACCTGCAAGTCTTATTTAGTGGTATGCAATAAGTCTGATAGTGTATTGAAAGAATAATAACTTTAACATAATTTGTTGAAGAAAAAATATCATTTAAAAATCTGCCAGTCAATTGATTAATTGTGAAAAAATATAATAAGGGGGAGCCTTTTTAACAAAATTCCCTCTAACCTACTACGAGAGCTGAGCAGCCATTATAAACCTCAAGGACATTTTCCTTTTACACACCAGTGTGTGCATGTTGAGAACAAATGAACATCTTGTTATACTAACAGAGGGTATAGGTAAAATGCTGAAAGAGCAAGGCTGCACATCTGGAGCAGAGAATAGCAGAACACGTGCTTAACCTGAGCCGTCTGCGCTCCTCTTTCTCTCTGCTCCATGTACTGTACCCTGAGACGTGCCTCCTGCATGCTTCACTGGCTCTCTGAGGCCTCACTGACCATCTGCTGCAGGGAAATGCTGCAACTTAGGAAAGAGGACTGCTTATTGTACCTCTCAGAGAGTTACTGCATAATCCTTGGCAATTTTTTCTAAATCTTCAAAGTTTTCAGGAGTAACTTTACATGTAAGCAGCATGACTGGGGGTTCAGCGGCTGCTGCTACATTCACTATATTGATTACCACTGGAAAATCTGAAAGTAACAGATTTATTTTTTAGTAGTTGTAAATGTGTATTCTGTAAACTTGTTCCATGCTACACATCTGCAATGGCTACTGCAACAGTCTCTTTTAAGAAGCATCATTTTCTGAGTTATATCCTAAATAAACAACTGCTTGCTCAAGAAAAGCAGATTTTTCTAGAAAATTCTTCCAGTTATTCTGTTACTAGCTTTTGAGCAAAACAATTAGAGCATATGCTTTAAAGTGAAATAAATACATAGATCTCATATTATTTTTATTATGGCTTAGTGATTAAGGACACACTACTGTTCATGCAACATTTTCACCTACAACTTTAATGAATTATTATTTTCCATATTAATTTTTTAATAAATATTCATTCCAAAAATGAAGCACATTTCCTACTCCTTTGAAGTCATTCCTGATAGTTACTTACTGGAAAGGTAGAATTAATCCTCTAGAAAGTTTCAAATTATAAAGCTGATTTGATTTTTATAAACAAATGGGATTATTGGGTTTAAGGTCATTAAAGTCAAATAGCAGCTAGCAGCTGAAATCTGCAACACCATAATATATTTTTAAGCACCTTTTTGAGGCTTTTCTTGTAAAAAAAAACAACAAAAAACTAACAGTTGGCTCAACTGCCTTTTTTCCCCTTTTTGCCCAGAGTGGATCCGTGTGTTATTCAGATGTTAAATTGGATGTGGAGTGGGGAACGCCAGTACAAATCATTTTCATTAGGTCCTGACCCCATCTTTGACTTTTTCATGAGCCTCTCTAAAAAGTCACAGTCGGTGAAATTAAATTTACTTGGACAAGCAGAGAAAAGGAGCACTTAATGAAAGCATGACACATAACGTCAGAGGACAAAACCAATCTGACCATTTCTCAGCATATGGTAGGTCATCGAGAATCAGACCCACTCTGAAAACATTTGCTATACATTGTTCTTGTGACAGTGTTGCCTTACACTGCACATCTATTAAAGTGAACTGGACTGTAACTGAGTGGCTCTACATTTTTGCTACTTTCACGCACTAAAAACCAAATGTTATGTTGCCTGAGGTATAAACAGATGAGTGCGGTACATAACACCCTATTTGCATTACATTTTGCTCTGCCTGCTCCGCTTAAGGAGAAAACTTCAGCATCTACCACTGGGAAACATAGACAGAGCTGATATCATGCCAAGCATGCCCCACCATTTATAACAGTCTGTCTGGGTATGCTTAAATCCATTGATACGTTTGCCTGTTGCCTGGCAACACAGACCATGTTTGTTTGGACTTTTAAAGCCATGGTTGGTGCTCCTTAATGGCTTAGAAAGCTTAAAGCTGCAGCAACCCATCCATTAAATACCACAGGAACAATACAATAACTGGAAAATAATTACTGTAGAGGTCACAGCATTAACTCAGCCTGTAAAACAGAATAGAATATATCTTCTGCGAGCATTAAAACACTGGAGGCTAAGCAGAAAAAAAGGGCTTTCGTCCACTGGAGAATGAATAAGGTCAGTGATTATTTTAGCATCTGCCCATTTAATTTGAAGAGCTCTTATGCACAAATGGAACCTTTGACCCGTCAGTGATTATTAACATCTGCAAGTTTTATTGCAGGATCACTATTTTCCTCCATCTACCATTCATACTTGGTTGTATTTTATCGTAATGTTTGCAGTATGAACAGTTTTTTCTCTGCTTTACCAGACAGGGTTTCAAAAAGAAGAATGTTTATTGAAAAGATGTTTTATTGCATTACAGAGTCATGGTATCAACAACGCTCTGTAGTTTCAAAATATTTCTCTTCTTTAGATCAAATTAAAATATGAAACACTGTGATTTTGAAAATTATACCTCCAATATTATTTGGTTTAAAGTTAACACTAACCCACTGGTAACAATTATCCAGCTCCTCTGTTTTAATCCCACAAAAAAAGTAACTTGAAACCAATAAACAGCGGGGCACCGGGGCTGTACGACACGCCACACGTAACACCTGTAATTTACAGATTTACTGTTAAATAAAATACAGGACACACTAATATAACTCAACTTTAATGGCTAACGCTGCTGTCACCTTGTTTTCTAGTGATGGGAAGTCTGGTTCTCTGGCTCAGCCCTCTAAGAATATTTGACTCCCAAATAGCTCTTTATTTACCATTACTCTAAATGTTGTATTTTTGCTTTTTCAAGTATTATGAATGGTTTGTGTTGGTAAGCAATGTTTATTCATTTAGCAATTTTTAAAACATTTACAATGTCTTTTTGGAGCAAAAGTATGGAATATACTATGTTCAACTGTATGTGTGTGGCCTAAGTTAGTTACTTTATTAGTGTAATCATTCCTATTTTGATTGTTTTTTCATACCTACCCTCAACTAACTCTAAAAATTAAATATCAATGCTCAGACTGCTCCAAGTAGTCGGTTATTAACTGAATTATTCAGAAATAGGTCATTTCTTACCTTCAAGCCTCTCACATGCTGAGGTGAGTTCAGTTCCTGCAAAGTGTAGCGTAACCCAGGTTGAAATAGCCTCTTCATAAAAATAATAGTAAATTAGATAAATAGGAAATAAATAAATAAATAGGAGAATAAATAGGGAATTAATCGATCTTAAAATTGTTAAAAATATATATATATACATAAAAAGAGCAACAATTAGAGACATTAAAATTGCTGTATTTTGATTTTTTTGATATTTTAATTGATTAGAGAAACTGTATAAACCAGTTTTGCTTTGTCAGCGAACTCTCTTATTCTGAAGGGTTACATTTATGTGTAATCCATGTGACTAAATTCAGCCAATCGGGTTGCTGCGCTCTCTGACGTGAGAGAGAGAAGAAGCAGAGAGCGTAAAGCAAGCAGAGAGCGCAGAAGCAAACGGGATTGTGCTGGAAAAAAGAAGAAAAAAGAGAGACAGATAAGAGAAATTGACTACTCGTAGCTGACTTGCTGTCTAAGACGAGTTTTTGTTTTGTTTTGTCTTATTTCTTGAAAAGGAGCTTTTCGCATTATTTTTTTTCCTCACCCTGACTGTGTTCGGGATCATCTTTTGCGTGTTGTGGAACTGGACTTGGTGAGTTGGAAGTGTATTTTGTTCTTTTGTTTTTTTTAGATAATGTAAACATTATTTAATTTAAATGGAAAGCTGAAGCGGAGGTTGATCAGCGGAGGCGTTGGCTGTTGCTCTTGGTGCTAACAGCAAGCCAACTGAAAGTCAGCAGGAGTAACAGCTGATCCGCTGAAGCCAACAGCCGCTCTTGTCAACAGAAATTTAACGGCTTATCAGCAGAGGAGCTAACTGTTGCTAACTGTCGCTCTTTGTTGGCAACAGGCTTTTTTTGTTGTTGTTGTTGTTGTTTTTTTATTTTCTTACGTTCGGCTGGGATTTGGACTAAGGAGTCTCGGATCATCACCGAATTGGATCTTCCTAAGGAGAACGAGATGGCGAGCCAACCCGGGAGCTTAATGACCATCTAGTAGGAGCTACGCCTTCTGCTGGACATTGCCAACCCCGCAACTTGGTATGACCTGCCTATGTTGTTGTGCGCATTAGCAGTGGGTCACTGAAACAGAATTAACTGTTGGATCATCGGAGGAAACAAGACATCAATCTGAAGCACAGTTTGACCTGTCCTTGCTGAATTGTTCTGCTGTGTTGTTGTTTTGCTGTTATTGTTTTTTTTTACTCCTTAAGGGAAACACCAAAGAACTAAAATAGATTAAACAGATTAGAACAAACTGTAAATTAAAACAGATAAATAGTATTAACTAGAACTTAAATAGAACTATAACCTAGGTAAAATAAATAGTATCCTTAATTTAGATTTATAAAATATTCTGAAAGAAACTGGAAACTATTATTTTTTTTTGGAATTTGTGTCATTTTGTGTTAATTGTGTAACATTGTTGTTGTTTATTCTTTTATTGTTCTTTCAACAAATAATAAGCCGGCTGTTTTTTAACTAAATTTTTTGGGTCTGTGGTCATTAATTCAAAATACACTTCTCACTACTCCAGTAGCCGAACCTAGCTCTGGTTTTTATTACGAGTTCATTAACTGTAAACACATAGCGAGTGTTACAGTAGCAAGTGTAAGTATGTGAAGAAAGGAGATGCTATAATCTCTATATATTCATGACATCTTTCTATGTCATTAAAAAGTGACTCGGATATGCAATAGCGCTATAATTGCGCTTGTAAATTGTAAATTTACAGTAGCTTGATGTTAATGGATTTTTCTCTTAAATGTGAAAAGAAAAAAGTCGAAGGTAACACAATACATTGCCTCAACATTAATTTACTTCTGCTAAAACAGTCATTTTACTGTTAAAAAGCTAAATATGTAGGACTCTGCCATACTCAGTGACCTCCCTATAGTTGTACTCAACCTGAGTTGATTTGAAAGTAACTTTAGTCACAGTGTACAAAAGTGCTAACACTAAACAGTAGCTCTCAGCAGGTAGCTAAAATCCAGCATAGCAGATACAGACACCTATTGAACCTCTTGGTCTCCTGAGCTTCTACAATTGTGTACATGTACCAAGATTTGCAGAGTATATGTCAGTGTGCGTGTGTGTGGTGTGTGTGTCACACTATTGCAACCCACCAGCCTATTTGTGCACCTGTTTGAGACCAGAGCCATGAAACTAAATCCCACATGGCGTTTTTTTTAGAGTGGAACAATAGTAGACCTGTGACCCTGAGCAAGACAAAAGGAAGGCCTCGACAGTAACATCAAAGCACAGAAAACTCATTTTATCCAGGCTGCAACCTGATTTCCAAGAAATTACATTCATATGCAACTGTTTTGCATTAGTAATTCTCTTACCACAAGACATTCTGAAACTTGATGCTTATGCAAAGTAGTTGCAAATGAATGTACTATAATTTGTAGGAGGGCATGCATGTGGAAACATACAAGTGTAATGATTTCTTATTCTTATATTCATAATTACTGAGCAGTGATACTAACAGAGCCATTACTGAGATGAATTTAAGTAATTTATTTAGAATATTAAATAAGTAAAACCTTTCTTAAAGCTTGCACATTTTTAAATGCATTCAAAATAGAAAATCTAAAAAAAAAAAACAAAAAAACAACAAACAAACAAAAAAAAACCCAAATCTTCCTATCTAAAGATACCATGATTAAGAACTCCTGATCTCACAGACACTGAATATATGACCGATATATTCACATAAGCAGCACATTTAAGTATAACCATTTTACTTTGACTGCTTGCTGTTTCCGGCATGGCCCTTTCACTATTGAGGGGAACAAGATTGAATTTTGTCTTTTTCTCGGGAGCAGGACTAAATAAAGATTTGCGGTGCTTGAGGTTATACAGTGGTGTGTAGCAGCGCTGAATGACGCCCCATAATGGCACTTAAAAGAAAAACTTGCATCATTAATCATCCCTTCCTTTCATCCCAATGACACGTGAGACAAGGAAATCTATGTCTATCTGTGCACAGACAATAAATATAAGTGCTTCCCAGATTAGTCCCAGAAGAAGAGAATGGATACTCTTTAGGAGCACATTTTCCAGTCATCACTCAATTGACTAAAATGAGCCAATTATTTTTTTTTATACAACAGCATGCCAATTAGAGAAATAACTGCTTGGCTCTATTCATGATATTGCAATGTGGCTTGTTTAAAGTGCTGCCAGACAACATCTTTTCTAGTCCAAAGCCATTTAAACAAGATTTTGAGAGTGGCTGCATGGTCTGTTATTGTTTGTCACCAGTGGGCCGAAAGGGACAGCTTAAGACTATTATTGCACAAAAAGAAAGCCAAATTCCCACCCCAAATTAAAAAAAGCATTTAGCCTGAATTACAGTCTACCATGTTTCTTATATGTGATATATAACGGTTGCATTAATACATTCAAATACAGTATAGCAGTGGTTCCCAAAGATTTTCTGGGCCACCCTATGGATTACAATGAAATCCTCCCCCTCCCCCCAAAAAAAAAAATTAACTGGGCACACACATCGTTCAACCAGACATAAACCTATACACATATTTTGTTTTCAAACTCCACTGAAGTTTATTTCACACTTCAGTTTGCAACAAGACACACTACAAACCATCTTATCAGTTATACACTTTTGTGTATCTGTTTTTTTTTTCTTTTCATCCATACCGCTTCCAGCGCCCCCCCTGCAATGGCACGGTGCCCCCCTAGGGGGTGCGCCCCACACTTTTGGAACCACTGAAGTATAGTATGTGCAAAGGAAGCTCTATTTTGCAATAAAAAAAATCCAATAAATACACATATTGAATTAGTCGTTGTGAAGTATTGTGCTTTCTGCACAATACTTGCAGATAGAGCATTGTGATTCTGTTCAAATCGCAACAGAACCACTAACTAAAATGTAAACAGAACAGGAGATGCAGATATTATGGTCACCACTATTGTTAACCTCATGTACACTGTTGCATTCTTGGCCCTATAAGATGTTACAAAAAGTCTTCAAATGGTCAAGATCTGGAGCAACAATGAAGATGAAAACAATTGCACAAAATTAAGCTTAGAGCAGCAGGCCAGTTTTAAATAACAACTGTGATCAGCTGACATTAAACTGTAATAGGACTGTTGAAAGATGTGTAGTAGATGGAGTGAAGAAATATGGAATGGCTGACATCAATCTAGAAAAAAGATCATATTCAAATAGAAAATGTATAGGTTAAATAACAGCTATTAACACTTGTAAAAACGGTCTAAAGCCTTGGGTATTTTTTGATGCGCCACATGTCTGAAGAGAATTTGGATGTGAATAACATATCTGACTTATAGAGCACAACATTACTTGTTAGTCTCTATTTTAAACAGTGAGTGCAACTGCAGATCAAATACTGTATGTCTGTATTAAAGACATGCTAGCTAGAGCAAAAGATGTAGATTTGCATTTTAGTCTGATCTAAGAGCTGAGATTAACTGGAACATGTCTGATTCAAGAGGTCTTTCTCCACAAACCAGTGCAACCAAAGAGTGTTGGTCTTTGAGCCAGGCAGCACAAAACATAACAAATATTCATATCCATCTTCCAAAAAGGTTTGTGCTAGTTTTGAGGCACAAAACTAGCACAGAATGAATACAATTAGACAGTAGTGGTTTGTTACTGTATTTTTTGATAACTACACACCCTCAGTGGTGTTTTTTTTTGTTGTTTTTTTTTTTTTTAAGGCAGATGGTTTAATAAGTGGCACTGGACACACCTGGGCCTGAGGTGCTTCTGCCCATATAGAGCTGTTTGTACCTGACACCATGAATCCTCTGGGGGAGAGCAGAGTTCACTCTGGTGTCTTCCAGCCGTTTGGTATTCCAGAAGCATTCATTTCCCAATACTTTTGCATTCTTTTCATTGTTGATACCTAAACTATTAACATTATTTTGGCTAACTTAATATATACAGATTTGCATTTAGTCACCATCTTGTATTGTCTTCTGTAATTGTTCCAGACAAAACAGTGTCTATAGATATTACACAAAACAAATACATTGGCCTAAATTGTGTCAGCTAGGATTCTTTGCACATCATATGTCGAAAAGACACACTGACTTGTGTGAGATTATGACATTAGATTGGATAGTATGACCTCACTGAACAGAACGCTCTGCAACATGAGTAGATATATGCAAATAAACATAAGCAAATATGGGAACATCTTTACCAACCCACCAAACTGGTTGTTGCTAGCATAACTCATTTAAAATATACTGTACTGTATTTTTTTTTTTACAATAATGTTTACGTTAGCTTGCTGTTAATATGCTTGTTAACACAATGTTTACAAATATACATACTGTATGTACTGCATTACCCCACCAAATATTTATATAAACTTATGTCATCTATCTCAATACATTAGAACCAAGAGGTTATTTGTCTTAGGGCTGTAGCTATCCCTGATTCCTGTGCCCTTTTTTCCTACCACACTTTTTCCTTTCAAACAACTTTCCTGTAATATGGGTAAATACAGCACTCTGCAAACAATCAGCTTCTTTAACAATAACCTTTTGTGACCTAACATTCTTGCGGAGGGTGTTTATAAGTGTGTGGTGAGCAACAGTTCTATGAAATGTTCTTGTTTTCAGGGAAACTAAATGTTGTGTTTTCTGTAACTGTAAAACCTAGTAAAACTTAACATTCAGTCTTTATATAGTTATGCACATTTAGATTTTACATTTGAATGGGGGAAAGTACGTTATTAAAGGTAATCCATCTTATCAAGATACGTCTGCATGAAAAGATAGAGTGAAGCTCACTATCTTGTAGATGTACACTATATCATCACTCCGTGGTTAGAAACTGAAAATGTTGTTTATCTTTCCAAAAGACTGTATAAAATTGCATGTGTTTCTCAGCAGTAAACAGAGACAGCTCATTCATTCTCACCCTGAAGAGAAACTGCCAGAGCTTGAGGCTACAGCTGTATTCTCAGGATTTTGTCAACAACATTCAAGGAGCTTCATTTGGGCCTGAACCTCAAAACAGTACGATAAACAGTCTATACGTCTCTGCTTTTCAAATAAATTATGTGATTTCTATTCATATACAGGAACAGATATTTGTCAATATAAAACTCCCTGATAAATAGAAACACAATTTGTGATTATTAAATAAAGGAAGCACTTGTTTGTGTTCAGAAAATGCACTAAGATAATTTAATTCATTCACTGCTTCGCAAACAGAAAACATGTGTTAGGCTTAATTGGAAGGAAAGGTCCGTTAAGCCAATCCAAACCCAAAATACCATTTGTGTTTTTTGTGGTCAAAAGAAACGAGAACGACAACCATTTGAACAATGCTTCTGGCTAATGATCTCTGTGAACAATGGGATTCAAATGTCAGAATCACTGCAAGCGTCAAGTGCAGGGGAAACAAAAGGATGAAAGGTTTTCCATGTAATACCTGGAACTGATGCCATGTTAGAAACCATCTGTCTCATACTTGTCCTGGGCTGTCATATCTGATTCTATTCCTGTGTAACGCAACACAACTGGGGCACTCTGCTGCATTCTGTCCCCGGATGACCAGTAAGAAATACTCTGCTAACCATTTAAGAGGTAAAAGAAGACACCTGTTATCTTTGAACATATAATTTTTGTGGATTTAAGTGTTTTCTTAACTTGATATCCTGCAGTTATGTCCATTATAGCCATTGAGAGATTAAAAGTGTTCTGCGTCAGCTAGTGTGACTGTACAATATTGTCTTTATTTATATTGACAACAGAAAGCAGATTAAATGAAACACAACTCTACTTCGAAATCAGAATTTCTGAATTAAATGTCAGAAAAATAACAGAAACACACCTTGAAGTCAGAACATTGAAATCTACATTTCTCACCAACAATAACTTCAAACTCCAAAATAATGGGATTGTTCTAAATAGAAGTGGAGTGGTCTATTTTGCTGAGAGTAGTAATAGCACCCTTGTCACTACGTATAACAATTCTTAAATCCCACTAGTTTTACCAACATAAACAACCAACATGGTTAAGCAAGAAGAATTATCCTCTGAGTTAAACAGGTAACACATAATTTGTAGTAATACCATTTTCAGAGTCATAAACTGTTTATTCCATTGAGTAATTGATTTTGCAACAATCACTGCTCTCTATCAAGCATGGACAGATAATAAGACCAAGAAGTCAGTTTAGCAGCAATACCTCATACTGAGCATGCATATGGCAACAGTGGAAAGGAAAATTCCGCTTTAACAAACAGAAACTACTGACTGGGATTTGAAAAGAGAGAGTAGTGTTATAGTTGATTGTGCAAATTCTGAGTGGCAGAAATAAATAATCTGTCTTGCGATCCAGGAGTTGAACATTAGAGGGACAAAGTGTGGTTATTTCATGCAGATCAACTCTCAGCTATGCAGTTATGACTCTCTAACTCTGTCTCCAAGCATCCAACATTCTCTTTTTTTTTTGCCCACGGTCAGCTGAAAACGTATTAATAAAAATGCTAACACATTTTTATTTTTAAATGCATTGTGGATTTTTTTTTTCTTCAGAAAATTACAAATGTATCTTGCACTACTTTGTTACTACATTAGCCCACAATAAACCACCCAGACACTTACCTAAGAGCATTTTTTTACATAGCAGCAGTACTTTTAATTTATCTTTGGTGCATGAAAATGGTAAGGTTTTTTTTGAAGTGGCTGCATCTTGTAAGCTATATAGCCAGAAGTCACAACATCCTACACAGTAGACCTTTAAACTGGTCTTTAAGCTTGTTTTGGTTCAAAAACCCACATAATTTCTCTTTCGGTTCATTCTCATGGTCGAGAAATGCCAGGAGTTGTTTTTCTGTGGAGAGAAAGGCTGTGCCTGAGTAGCAGATGAACACGGTGGAAAAATGTGTAGCTGATGAAGCAGACTCGAGAGATTCCCCTTAGGAGATGATGGAAAGAAAAACAGAACTAAAATTTACAGGTGGGTAAATATTCAACTTACCACCAGTAAAAAAGAAAAATCCAGAGAAATTCAAGTTAGCTTTGCAACAAAGTATAACTCAATCTGTTATCTATCTAAAGTTTGTTTGGAATATTTTCATAGTAAAGGTTGCATGTTATAACATCACTTGACTGCTTGACTGTTTCAATGTGCAACCGACTGTACATCTGTGTTTAATTATTAATCCCTCAAGTTCAATATGAGCCAGACATGCATATGTCTGTTACATAAATTGTCAGAACAGGTTGAAAACACCAAACAGTACATCACACAGTATTTTTTAAATAGGATTTTTTTTTTCTGTAAAGAATTGGTATTGAATTTTATATATATATATATGTGGACCCTGTTTTCTAATCTTCAGATGTTAATTGCCTGCACTGAATTTTATGTAAGTGCATCAGCGTAAAAAGGGGTAGGTGGTTGGGCATGTCACACATTTGAGGCTTTTAGTTGTGAAAATTTTTGAAACCCATGTGACCAATCTCCATCCACTTGACATTCAGATGCCACGTTGTGTGGGATTACATCATGAAATCCTAATAATACACACTGAAGTGTGTTGCTGTAATCTTAAAAAAGTTCAAGTAGTATGAATACTTTTGTGACGGACTACTAATCAGCCCAAAAGGCAAATGTATAACTTAAAGAAAAAGCTTTCAGCTGATTTATGTTAAGAAACACTTGCCTGACTATGACCCAGCCAAGCATGATCAGCTTACCCACTGAAAAGCCCACTGAGCTCTAATTTAGGCAAGGTAGGCTGAGTAATTAGGTTATAATTGGCTTGCTTACAGTTAAATTACTTCTTTTGGCACATGTCTCTTCCTTAAAGCTTCTATTAGACTGTAATTAGTTCTGAACCTATTCACTGCAAAACAAAATGTCTTCATATATTTACATGCCCCGCTCACGTAACAGATGTCAAGTGTGTTGCATGAGCTAGATGATAAGAAATCAGAATTCGACAGACGTTTATCTGCCACAATCTGTTTACCTTGCCGTCTCAACGGCCGTTATTACTGAAGCCAAACAAGATGAGGTTGGTTACAAGATTGAGCTGCCTACCCTGGAGACAAAGCACCATTGATGATTCAGAGTCCACTGCTTTTTCTGTTTTTTTTTGTCCTGGGTACTTGAGGGTCTGTCTGTGTAAGAGTACATCAACATTTGTGGCACAAAAATGTCAAAAAACAAAATTCAGTGACTCATTGTAGTGCTTCAAAAATGAGAACAAACAAATGTCTGAACACATAATGTAACTATACACCAGCTGAGTGAATGATTATGACACAGTGGAAATCGCCAAGTTGTAATTTGCTGAAGACAAGCTTGAAACTCCACTTTCTAGAGTAAGGATTTCACGTTAGTTCATCTATTTTTTTTCTCACCATATTTTAGTGATATCGCCAAAGTATTATTTGCCATCTTGCTTTCATGTTTACAAAAGTGACAATTTAGTCAAAGGGAAAAAAATGTCTCTCTGAAAAAGGCCTTTAACTTTCTGAGGTACACAATGCTCTCATTAGCGCTCATGAATTCTCATTTTTGTGCTGATCTTCTGGTTGACCTGGTTGATCACAAATCCAGTACCATATCTCTGTGGTGCATATCAGCAGGCTCACAGCAACAATAAAGTATTGTCTTGGAGCCAAATTGCTCATTAGCAGTGAAATCATAAATATTTCCCTGCAGAAAAAAACCCTTTAAAATCGTATGAGATTACTGCTAAAAGGATGTTTACTTTTTCATTTTTCTAATGGATCAGTTTATAACATATTACGGTACTGGCCTTGGAAGAAGTGGGGCAGTTTTTCTTCATGCAGATTTCAACATGGCAACACACAGTGACAATTGGCAGTCTGAAGCCTTCGGCCTGCCTCCCTCCTGTAAAAAGGCTATTGGACCACCTGTGGGACATCGAACCAAACACACTGCTGATTAGACACCTGCACTTTCAAAATGCTCAGAGGAAGATGTTTTTATTGGGCAGTTTTGTACCGAATGTGTTGGTTTCCTCCCTTCTGAAGCTGCTACCCCAGCTACCCGACCCTGGATAAAGCGGAAGAAAATGGATGGATGGATGTGTTGATTTCCCCTTGATGCTCCTGAGAGTGCGTTACTGAGCCTCAGTTTAACTTTGTGATCTGTCAAAACTTTGGTTGTCTTAAACCTGGCAGGCTAAGTTTGGCATTTTTTCCATTTGAATCCTGGAATGACAAATATGTCAGTGCTTCTAATCTTTGTTTGATTTGTAGCTTAGCTTGGTGAGATTATTTTTATCATTTTATTTTTATTAGACTACCCACCCTTTATTTAGAAAAAATTGTTTGGTTTTGTTTACTGGTTTGACTTACACCTCCTTTCCTAATTTTCTTTCCTAATTTTTTAGATGTTTCTTACAATAAACTGCAGAATCAACCAGTTAATAGGTTTTATTAGAAGCTTGTAACACCAAGAATGTAATTACATTTCATTTATTAAATGAAATGTGATGCATTGGGCTATTGCTGGTAACATCAACATCAATACCAAGCAAATTCTTTCCATGCATTCTACATTTTAATAAAGAGTTTGTGAAATATCACTATTTACTCGACACATCAGGGTTTTTAAGTACTAAGTACTAACTTTATAAAAGCTAGCAGTGGGATTTAGTTGAAGAGGCAAAATAAAATGTTTGAAGGAGAAACATCAACAAGTCACTACAGCCAAGCTCGGTCTGTTTGATTTGGTTGGCTAGCTCTTGCTCTGATAACATTTGTTTTAAAAACAGGTGTGACTGTGTGTATAGGGGAGGAGAGATGAAGAAATAAGATAACTTATTTAAAAAAAGGAAAACTAAGGTGTGTCTTTTGTACTTTCACCTTATTTTGCCTCCTGTCCTGATCTACAGGTTGGATTTTGTTTAATCTGGGCAGCCACGGGTCCCCGTCCTTGTCTCTTATCATGAAACAGTTTCTATTTTCCAAATTTAACAGGCATAGTGCACCTGGAGCTCACTAAAAGCACATTTCTCATTCAGTCGGCACCACCTGAGACAGTCGCCCGTGAGATAGCACCTCTGAAAATTCTAATACAAACAACATCCTCTTATGTGCATGCAATTTCAGAACTGGGTTACTACAAGGTCTGAGATAAGTAAACACTAAAATGTTTTTTTTTAACGATCACACTGTGGTCATGGTCATAGGCAAAGTCTATGAACCGTCTAAGTAGTTTGCCATTCATCACTAATGCTTTCAATCACTGAGTGCAGCTGAAAACAATCCCCTCTGTGAAGAGTCTTGGGTAAGTGGATGCATTGTTGATTACCTGTAGCCACTCGTAAGACAAAGGCACAGCTGTTTACTCTTGCTTCTGTCTGTGGAGAGATTATTCTCTTCCCAGAATAAAGAGATGGGTGATCAAAATGAATAGAAAATGCACAGAGTTAGAGAATAGCTCACACAGTCCATAAAAATGCCATTTTAAACATTTGACAGGAAATGGCCTATTTAGCTGCAACAATTTCAGTTTTAAAATAACAGGTAATTTATTTAATTTTCCAATATCTTTATAGAGATTTTTTTGTGCTAAAACTAAATGCAGCAAAAAGGTTCAGGGTAAAGAATTAACTTCTCACCCCCCTCAAAATCCTTCTGTATAGAAATGTTCTTCATGATCCCTTAGCTTGAGATTCATTTTCCCCTCAGCATTCAAACACAAGTAACCGCCCTCTCCGGGGAATTGATGTTTATCCTTGGATCTCAAATTCCACCCTTCCCAAATGTGGTATGACTGACCTGGAAGAGTACAGATGCCTTCTTTATTCTGCAGCTCCAATCTCTTAGGAAGGGGCAGAAGCAGCTGAAGAGATGGGGAGGAGCTGTTTTTTTTCTTCTACTTCCTTCTCTTCTTTGGGAGCTGATGGAGTTACTGTTTGAATTTTAATGTGTCCAAATTCTTCACCATATTGTAGAGTAAATACAGTTTAAGTCCATTGTTTTCTTTTTGTGCATCTTCCTAATTTAGTAAATGGCTTTCTCAAATGTGTAATGCACCTGGATGAACGCAAAGTTTTTGCATATGTGTCAGTATGGCCTCCTGATTAATATTCCTGAGTTAGAATAAAGTAAAAACCCCTGTAGAAGTGAATGGGAGTATAAACTTCTCTGTCATTGACTGTGGGTGTCCAGGCTTTGGAGAGAAATGTGTCACCGTGCTTTTGGAAAAAGACAAAGATCCCCCTCAGGGAAGGGAACAAAAGGGCAGGTGCAACTTCCTTCTCTCATTCACTTCTATGTTAAACTGACACTGCCAGCTACAAATATATGAGCTGTAATGCATGCAGCAGGGGTGCCAGCTTGTGTTACATCAGTTTACTTAAGTGAAAGCTAGATTGCAGACCTCTTAAAGTGAAGACTAATAGTACCATCTATAACCAAGATCACACAAAGTGTAAAAGGTGCACATAAAAAAATCTGTGGTGGCATGAAGAATTAAATGCTGTATAGTAACTTGGTGAAAAAACTTCTCAACATGACCAATAACCAAAATGGATTTGCTTAGACTTAGGGCATTTCTTTACATTTTAATTCAGCCACACTGAAGCATTTTTAAGAATGATTTGTCATTTAATTTCACACCAAATCAATTCAGTCAGAATTGTGTTGAGTACTAAGTCACTCAAAAACCTTCTTTTTGGTTGAGTCATTCAGAGATGGATGATGATGCCGTGTTAGTCTAACTACAGATGTAATTGTGTGTGCAACTTTAAGTTTTCAACACGTGTCTTACCAGTGTACAGAACATTTTCCTCAAACTTTGAACATAATTTTGTCATATTTGAGGACGATTTCATGACCCACATGGAAGAAAATGGAGGAATGAAACAATAAAAGGTTTATTACAAATAAAAGATGATCTTGTTCAAATGGGAGTAGATTAAGACCCCGTGGACTGGTAGCATTTGATAAAAATAGAGAAGTGATCAGATGGAGAAATGGATATTGTTGACAAATTTGGAGTAAAGAGGATGTACTGAGCTTACTGTTCAAGAGTCGGACAATGCCGTGAAAGATATTATGATCCTGGTGGTGGATTGTGAAATGGAGACAGAGGTGAGACTGAGGATTCAGGGGAAGTATCTGATGCCTACAGAGAGAATTGTAGGGAGAGACTTGAGATCCGGGTGCATAGAGGACACAAGGAGCAAGTTGAGCCCAAGTAGGCAAAACCTTATACAGGGATTAAACTTCCACAAATGAAAGGCTAATAATCAAGAAGTAACTCAAGGAGAAACACAGGGAGCTTGACTCTACTACAAAGGCTGAGCACCAAGCAAAGACTGGTTGTCAAATAGCTCCTCAAATCCCCAGCAGTCTGAGAAAGGCAACTGCAGTCAGGTGTATGAACTGCAGGATTCCAATCTCAGTTCAGAAAAATGCCTAAAAGATACAAACTCACCAGGCTCATGACACATATTGATGTGTTCCAGTAAATGTCAGAAGGGTCTTTGCGTTGCTTGTTTTCAGCTGTGCATTTTGCCTCATGACTCTCATGCTATCAATCTGTCGATCCTTTCTGTGTCCGGGCGGGGTGAGGTTTCCCATGTTGTGTCAAATTAAGCTACCGTTGTCCAGACTCTGTCCTGTTGTTGAATCATGACCACCACTGACCTTAACAGATTCAAATACGGCCTGTAGTTCCTGAAATGTTTTTTGGTTTTTTTTGGTTCTTTTGTGACCTCCTGGATGAGTTGTCAAAGCACTCCTGCACTAACTTTGATCCCCGGAGGATTTTGAAGACATCAATAAATAAATATGACATTCTATTTCTTATTATTGATGCATTTAGCAAATAAGAATAATGTAGGTAATTCTAACTGAATTACCTACATGTTGGTCTGATTTAACATGTGAAAGTGACAATGTGTAAGTGGCTTTCTATTTAGTGTGTGTAAACTTCTGGCTACAGCTGTATTGCTCCATTTATTGCATTTTGTGACTGTCTATTGGGTAGTTTGAGGATGTGCTTAGGGTGTTATCTGCAGAGCTGTGTAAGGTCATAACAGGCATCAAGTCAAAGTAAAGAACACTAGTGTTTGAGGTGACACGATTTCAATAACAGATTATTATGGCATGTTGAGTTTTATGAGTCACTATTCAGTAGCGCTATTCAACAGCCTAATTTCCAGTCATTTAAGTTTTCGGCAAATGCCAGCTGATGCTAATACCCAAGTTTTCCTAGGAGACAGACAAGTTCCAAAGCGGAGAGGCTATTTTCAAAGCAGAAGAAACTTCTCAGCAGTTAAAACTCAATGTGAAGGTGTTAGCAGAGCTCTGAATGGGTAACACAATGAAGGCTAAATTTAGAAAGCTCCCACTGTGTCACTTTTAGTTGGTTTCCATAACCACTGCACAGCAGGCTGTTGAGGAGCTATTTATTTCCCTGCTGTGTGAATTGAACATTCTTTACTCTAGTCCTCTAAGTTAAGAGTAATAGAATACTTAGTTTCTACTAAATATGATATTTTAGTGTTGCTATTTTTAATACTTATGGTTCCACTGTTATTGATTTCATGTCCCCAGTTGTTCAGACATTTTATTAACTAAATATGCGTTTCTGTAAAAATAAAACATTTAATATACAGAAGTGACAATAATGAACATGTCAACATTTCCTCAATAGATATAGTCCAAATGGGCTGGCTGACAAGAAATTCATGTCAGACATTGGTACAAATGACCAAAATCAATGTTTTTGTTTTTTATTCCAAATGTAGGATTGACAGGAGAAATAAGCACTAAACACAAAGAAAAATGTGCAAAAAAGCAAAAAAAGAGAAAATTATCAAAACCTGTCAGTAGCAATCCTACTCCCTATCAGTGCAAATTAATTCCATCTGGCTTAGTGTAAATTAATTGTCTATTAAAAGATTTTGCATACCGGTATCTCATAAGAAGCATCCGCTTCACTATCCAATGGTTGAAACAGGTCATCTGTTCTCTTCAACACAGACCAGGCTGGGATTAAATGTAATAAAGGCACTTCTCCATTGCCAGCTAAAACCAAGGATATATAAAAAAAGTAAAGATAATTGGTATTTGGCCAAAAGACATGTTGTAATTAATATTTTATATATAATTTTTCAGATAAATTTTTACTTTGTTTTGTTATCTGTTTTTGCATTCAAAGGAATATGTCAGTTTAAATTTTTAAATGTGTAACGTTTTGTTCCTGTCAGGAACTGATTAAAGATTGAGATGTTATGGTCTTTAAATTCTGAGAAGACCATGTTAAAATCCAGGATCTGGACCTACTCATGCACACATACCAGCCGTCATATCAAATTTCTATGACATTTCTATGGTATATGTTATTTTTTTGTGCACAGTTTCATAAATTATGGGCTGGACATTCAAGTAAAATATATATATATATTGTAAGTCATAATTAAAAGAAAAAACATCACAATTTGCAATTTATTTTCAAACAGACATAAATGTCAGCATGTTCTTTTAGTAAAATGTGGTACTAATAAACCTTGGCTTTTACCTTCAACTTAAAGTAATCATAACCTGGTCACTGAAGCAAAAAACTGACAGGTCAAACAAAGCCCTGACTTGATTTTCCCTACAACACAGCTGGTTGCCCCTGAAAAGACCAATGACCAACAGTCATTTAATAAAAACCTTGTGATTATGTTCCACTATCAATTATTGATGGCGTATGAAGCTGGTTTTGTCTGGATCAATGCTAATGTTGCCTTGGCTGGGCCATGGTGCTTCTGAGAAGTAGCTTTGTAACCTGTGGTGACTGGCTGTTGTTTTGTTGGAGCATCAGCAGGTGGCTTGCGTCCTTGGGCTTTTGTTGCTTGTGAACTTGAGCCTTTTTGGCACATCAGCAGATTCCCGGGAGACTTCAGTGATCTGGCTCAGTTTTCTGCCCTTAGATCTAGTTGCATCATGACCGGGGTGTTCGTATCTTTTAGGCCAACGCGTTATGAGCACACATCATGACAGGAGGCGTTGGAAAAAGACGCTGAATCTTTTCAAATTACATTCGCTCACCTCCTTTTTAATAAAAAGAATATTGATCCATATTTCACTGGAAGAGTGTTTTTTTTCTCTGGAATATTTCTCTGTTCTAGTGAAGCACCAGTGTTCTCCATTTTATACAGAATATTCTAGATGTGGGGTGATGATGGAGGGCTAGCTGTCAGACTTGTGAAGATCAGGACAGCAAAATCTTACTTATTTCCAGATTAAGCAGGTCACATTTAACTCAGGTACAGTGATGATCAATACATCTAAAGAGTTTCAACAGCAGTTTGTTACATGTCTTTTTTCTTAACTTGACAAGCAAAACTACCTCTCAGTGACAAGTATGCTTGTAATGAGCTGCCAGCACCCACACCAGCTGCTGTTAAAATGAAAACATCTGCTCATTCGGGAGTTACTTTTGAACCTTTAAAACTAGGCCAGGTGGGTTAATTATAGGTTTGAAAATTTGAACTAAATATATACTGCACCAAAGCCAGGCGTTCCACCTCTCCCTATTTATATATGTGTTTTTGTGCAACAGAAGACTTAGCTACTTCTGAGTGTATGATTGTATGACTTGATTCTGAGTGTATGACTTCTGAGTCCTTATTATAGAAATGCATTAGACTATAATTCACTCTTCAATTTAATGCAGGCATGTCTATGCTTCCTTATCATTAGTGGCATATGGTGTGCTATTCAAAAAAATATATACTGTACAATTTAACTACCAACAGTTTTATAATAAAGAGGCCAAATGCACTAAGATATAGTGCACACCTTATTTTGAGTGCAGATTCAACTGACAATGGGTGGTTAACCTGATCCTAGTGCAGCAAACTTTTATAACAAAAGACATAAGAAGCACCATTGAAAATACACTCCAAAACTATCTTTGCCATCTCCAGGTGATTTGTTGGTTTCAGCCAGGGGGAAAGAAATCAGCCCACCTTTGTTTCAACCATGACTTATCAAGCAAGGTACTCACAAACCTGAATCGCCTCACTTGTACAGAGGCAACACGGCTTCATGGGTAAAGCAGGTGATGTAGTAGTGACGTGTGGTTTGTGGGGTCAACCAAACATAAAAATCATTTCAGCTGAGAAGAGTAAGAAATTAAGATATATCATTTAATTCACAAAAACATGATTGCTACACTAAGTGTGTCTGTCTTTGTTGTTTTGAAAAGAATAATATGAGCAAGATCCTGGTGTTTATTTATGGTGCCAACATTGATAACATCCTGTCACTTTAAAAATGGCATGTTTATGTCTGAATCAATTATTTATTCAACCTAGGAGTTAGAGTATTGTAACAGGGTTACACAGGAATCCCAGAGTTGAATTTACTACTTTTTACTACCTTTTTTACTACCTCTACAATATTTTTACTACCAACACAAAATCAAGCCAATTTCACGTCGATTTCCTCAATTTTGGGAGATCGGTGATGGGTCGATATTTACGTGAAGCCAATCTCATCCTCTGATCTTTTCTACTTCAGCAACGGTCTAAAAATCAGCCACTTTCCTCTTCTGCTCTGCAGTGAGAGGTTTGACTGATAGATCGGCCTACCAGGTCATGTCTGCAAGCTTGTAGTTATCAATAGTGACTCCACTGTTACCAACTCAGAGACTTTCTTACTACATTTAGCGACATCTCAATCAAAAAAATGGCACTGGCTAAAATCAAAATTGGCAGGTCAAACTTTTTATGAATTGATAGTCTATGATCTGCGAGAAAGCTGCAATCGGTTCACTGACCCATGTAAGATGACGGCTCATGTAAGAAAACTTTATCCCACTTACTTGAAGGTCTAACTGTGACTTTATCTTGACCAAAACCTCACATGTTAAAAACAGAAAACATTACTTTTAGTGCTTATCCTAAATCCATAAGACTTAGAATATTTGTTTTTTTAAAGAATATCAGTAAAATGCAATGACATACCAATTTCACAAGCCGATGTTTTATTCTCAGAATATTAATTTGCTACTAATTGTCAACACTAGGACAACTAGATAACAAGGTTCAAGGGTATCATATTTCACAGGTCATTGAAAAGTTTAAATAAACAAATGTCCATGTGCAACAAAATTTAGTGTTTCGGTGACCAACACACCAACTCTGTCAGATCATCATTACAATTAGAGCAGCTGTTTAAATGAGCTAATCAACCATCGGTGTGTTCAGATGATCATTTTATAATCCCAAAATAAATATCAAAACTGAAAACATGAAACTGTTAAGTACTGAATGTGTTACCCTTTGTGGGGGAAACGTTTGCAGATTTTATGGTGTTGAATCCTCATACATATAGTGGAGCTGTTTGTTGCTATGGCAACGAGTCTGCGTGTAGCTAGCCGACATGGAAACAGGGATCTGCTCCACGGTGGAGCCTCAACCTGCACAGGATTCTGCTGCTGACGAATGGTGGATGCTCCGCTAGGTGTGATTTGATCACCGTCATGACGTTCCAGGTCAAATTTAGATTTTTTCCTGCATACTTTATAAAATGCCTTTCGGTCATTCCTAGTCTTTGAATCTCAGATCAGTGAGCCTAAGTTGTGAAAACTTATATTTTCCCATGGCGAAGCGCAAAATGAATAGCTAGTCTCAACACGTTAGGTGGTTCCAACACTACGCATGTGCACAGCAGCTTGGAGTCTATCAGTGACAGCTCAGGTCCTGCCAGTACAGTAGTTATAATGTTTTAAGATTTTAGTAAAATGAACTTAAAACAATAAGTGAGCATCAATGGAAAATTAAAAATATTTTGAAGGGATTATCAAAAATGTCCTACCTTTTACTACCTTTAGTTGCTTCTTACTACCTTTCACTGGCCTTAATTTGAGCTAATTTAATTTACTGCCTTTTACCACCGTGCAGAAACCCTGTATAAAGAATAGATAAAAACAGCAATAATAAAATGTAAGGAACACATTCTTTCAACCTTCAAAGCTCCAATAAAACCTTGTTTTAAACAAGTTACACAAATAATTTCACAATGAACCAGCAATGCTTTGTTTTCTTGTCCCACTAAGCTAATTGTCACAGTAAGGGCCCTTAAACACACTTCAATGGGCTGATTTGTTTCCCTTTCAATGTTTTGTGAAGATGTATCTTTGAACATCTGCTTTTACACTCTCATTCTCCAACTGAAGCTGCTCTGCTGCTGCCTCCACAGCTCAGAGGAATTTTTCAATCTCAACTGGGTAAGGATGGGGGGGAAGTAGGTCACAACAAACACTAGCCTTGTTAACAGAACATGTAAACAAATAGACACATACCCATGCCTGAACTAATCAGAAAACCAATTACACCCCCATTTAAAAAAGGCTCCACTGCACTGCTGTGAGGATGACAAGTCATTTCCCACTCTTATGTTTCTTTTTGCACAGCATCCAGATGAGGAGATTAATGATGTGTTTCAGGGGGATTTACAAAAGCTACCTATCAAATGCATTGCTTCAACCTGTCATCTTTGACAACAGCAGACCCACTTTAAGGCAGCAGACATGAATTCAATTCCTGTTTCAAATCATTGTTGTACACAACGCTCCTCCTAGTTGAATGTAATATTACGGAAAGACAGAATAAGCATTTTGTTGGTCCTTCATGGCTTGCCGTCATGACAAACATTTATGGTGACATTTTATAGTGAGACCTGTGCCTCTTTGATACGATTTCTTTATTTGTTGGATGTATGTCATTTCTTTAATCTTTTCCTGAGTGAAGTTGGTGTTTATGCTTGTTGAGGTCTATAATTCAATTTCATAACTAATTTCAGAATAATCATTCAGGAAAAGATTATGAATTTTAACTTTACCACAAAACACTGCTTGCACTTGCACTTAAGGCCAAAATTATTTATACCAGGCAGATTTAGGTTGAGTAATCAAATTTTTTTCTCATATTTCTTCTGACTTCATGTTATAGTAACATTTTGCAACGGCTCAACCATAATCATGACCTAAATATGAGAATATATATACAGTATATATATATACAGTATATATATATATATATATATATATATATATATATATATATATATATATATATATACACAGTACAGACCAAAAGTTTGGACACACCTTCTAATTCAATGGGTTTTCTTTATTTTCATGACTATTTATAAGGCAAGAAATCCCACTTATTAACCTGACAGGGCACACCTATGAAGTGAAAACCAATTCAGGTGACTACCTCTTGAAGCTCATCAAGAAAATGCAGAGTGTGTGCAAAGCAGTAATCACAGCAAAAGGTTGCTACTTTGAAGAAACTAGAATATAAGGGGTATTTTCAGTTGTTTTACACTTTTTTGTTTAGTGCATATTTCCACATGTGTTATTCATAGTTTTGATGCCTTCAGTGTGAATCTACAATGTCAATAGTCAGGAAAATAAAGGAAACTCATTGAATTAAAAGGTGCGTCCAAACTTTTGGTCTGTACTATATATATATATATATATATATATATATATATATATATATATATATATATATATATATATATATATATATATATATATACAGTATATATATTTATAATTTTTTTTAAATAATGTAATTCCTTTGACATTGTTTTTACTGTCTTTGGAGAGAACCCCCTCTCATCAGAAATAAATCTCTTCTGATTCATAACATATATGTAAATTAAAATGTCAATCTGCAAGAGCATGAATAATCTTGGGTTTAGCTATTCTTCTAATTCGCTGCTGTAAAAAAGGACAAACAGAAGTCAGAAAAGTACAGCCCTGTTTCCACCTTCTAACATGGCTTACTACAGAGACAAATTATATTTTAAAAGCTGGAATTTCACTTCAAAGGATCTAAGTTTCCCCTCCTCTTTCCCTTTTATAGTTGGTGATTTTGTACTTGTTTTTGTGTCCATTAAATATAATATATGTAACTCTGCAGGGAAAGAATAATGTTATTGGAAGACAGTGTCAAAGTAAAACTCCCCATACACAACCTGGCTGTCTTCTGCTATGAAGACGGGTTCCATTCACTCGCCAATATGTTGCCTCATCATCCTGCATACCAGGTGTTGTCCCATAATAGGGCAACTTTACTTAATTTTTGAAGTATTTTTTACAGCATATTTGTCTGTAGCCAGATGCATGAGACGAACACTTGATTACATGCCTCAGGTTTGTCAGCTTTAATTTGCCAACATGACTTCAGAGCAGAGTTCACTGGCATCTGGCCGCACAGCTGCACACGCGTAATTGCTTCTGCAATTAATTAGCAGCAAAGAGCAGACATAAACATTATGCATGCACTTTGAGGGGGCTGGGATAGGTGGGACAGCTTTTATTGTCCACATCTTTGGAGCGTCTGATCTATTGTATATATCATGTCCATATTTATGTCCAAAGAAATCTCTAGCATGGTACCAGACAGAAAAAAGCTGTAGAATCCTTCTGTTAATCTGTCTTCTGGTTCTGAAGAGTGGTTTTTGCAAAGCTTGAACATTGATTTGCTTCAACATCCTCTGTGCAAAACTGATGATTGTATAGTAAATATAGTCAAAATGACCTTGCATCATCTTTGGGATCAACTTTTTTAGAATATGATAAATGAGTAGTAAGTTCAAAATATTTGGGAAGTGATTGAAGCAGAAAATGTCATCCTAATACAACAGTTTGTAGGAGTGATTCTGACTGTTTGCAGTCAAACAGAAAATAAAAAAATGCCAAGGTAAAGAAAGCAAATGTACATTACTAGCTTATATCAGACTCCAAGTGTCATTTAAATACTAAAAGGAATCTTTTTGTCTTTTTCTTTTTAAATCTTTTGCTAAATGTATTCCTATTTCATGGATGTGTTGTGCAATGAAACAAAACTGCATTTTTCTTGTCTGTAGAACACTAATGAAATCCTCAGTCACATATCAAACAGCATTTTGCAAGGAAGCAGCATCTGCCACATCTCTTGACAGCAGCAGGAGTTGCATAAGAAAATCAGTGTGATTCCAGCAATGTCTCTTCTCCAGCCAGCGTTCAGTCTCACTGATAATGAAGTTTTACTGACCATGAACGGTGGTAGTCTCCAATTCTGTCATTACTGCTTTGGGTTTTAAATCAGATATGCACTACAGCATCAGGACATAGATTTCAGCCGATACTCTTTAAGTTTGAATGAAAGGCTGGAAAGGACATTGGATTTATAGACATCGCTATGAAGCCGAGGAAAAACAGAAGTACAACAGTCTGTTACTTGCAGGAGCACATGCATATATTTTTGCAGTTGCAAATAATCCATCACATTATCTAAGGGACAAATGTTAGCTCAAAAGAAGTGTTTCTAGCAGGTCATTATCATGCATCTTTATGGAAGACCGCATAAATTCACAAAATGTATTATAGCACAAGGAGAGAAAAAAAAACTTTTACTGAAAGTAGTTGGTGGCACAATGTTTCTGAATGCTTACAAACTGTATTGTTTAATCTCAGTTACCAAAGGTTACTATTTTATATATTTGCAAATATAAACTGACTACGGTAATAGCAATATAATGTAACTAAGACATTTGGCAGAGTGCCATGAGTGCTGTGAACCACACAAAATTGCTTTGAGGTCAGGAAGCACAGCAAGAATGAATCCACATTAATTCACTAGAGGAGGCAGTTTTATTCCAAAACTATATATAAGGTACTCTGAATTACAAGGTGCACTGTCGTTTTTTGGTAAAATTACGACAGTCCAGAAAATACCGTACAGTGAACGCCTGCCTTTTCACAATTTAGTATTGGCAGATTCATCTATTGGCAGATTTTCCTGTGAAATACAACTATTCACGGATCCTTTTGTAGAATGTATCTAAAAAATTTGAAAGAAAAAGCAGCCTATGAAGCTAAAATAAGTAGGTGAAATGCTACCTTACACAGCAATGGCTGTAATTTGAAAAGCAGTCAAACAGAGTGCAATTTATTTTCCTTGGCAATGATTGTCTGTAAACCCAAGGAAGCACTGTAGGTATTAACTATTGCAGTACTGCCAAAACTGTGTCCATGGTGCTTATTAAGGTGTATTAAGGCATATTTAGTGTTTGAACTATTAAGAAAGGATGTTATAAGTGTTTTTAGAGACATGTATTTGCAGAGTTCAGCTTTTTGCAGGCAGCTGTGGTCCCCAACTCCCTGAATACTAGTGATCCAGTGTATTAAGATCGTAGGATCATGACACACTGGGTGCAGTAAAATGTGTTTGGCTCCAGTGTCATGTACAAGATAATCAGTTTAGGAAGGATGCACTAGTGACACCTTTCTTCTTTGAATGTGAACTTTAACTCTCTTTAAATGTTTTGTCTCCAGGCCGATGCTAAATGGTCTTAAAGGACCACAAGGTCTCCATCCATCCTTCCATTATCTAACACGCTTATCCTGGTGGGGTGCTGGTGTCTATCTCCAGAGGTCAACGTGCCAGAGGCAGGGCACCCTCTGGACAGGTCACCAGTCCATCACAGGATCACAAGGCCTAGTAATAGCCTTGTGATCTAAAACTTGGTGGTAATTCATATCAAGAGCAAAAGTGTGGTCTACTCTCTTAAAAAGCCGTTTCCCAAACATTTTAAAACATAAACTTTGTTTAAACTTAATTTCAAAAACATCCCCCAAAGATGGTATTTCATCTTGTTTATTTTCTAAATACCAGACTGCAATTTATTTGAGGCTCTTGAGGACTGAACTCTCAACTTAGTCGTCTTGATAAAAAAATCATGTATTCACACCCACTCTTACCAGGGAAAGTAGTTTTATTTTATTGTTTATTATTTCATCTAATATTTAACATCTGAACACTACAGAAAACTAAAGTGCAAATCACTCTTATGTTTTTGTCTCCTCAACAATAGCCCGTGTTTCTCACAATTTATGTTTTCGAAAACAATGCATGTTTCTGAAAAACACCATGTGTTCCTTACTTTTTGTGATCAGCTGAAAGGTCTCAATACGAAATGGGGGTTGACTCAGCCTGTTAAGTCTTTGATCCATCTCAGGAGGTAGTCCCCTCAGTCACAACAGTCATGAGTGGTAAGAGAAAGATATTGCTGCAGATCAAGTGAGGCATACAAAATATAAACCATGAGTCCAGCTAACAAGCTCTGCGGCATCTTCATCTTCCTTGTCATCTGAGGAATAGTTTTGAACAGGATGAGATGCAGATTATAATATTGTTAAGGATCACATTCAAAAAGATTCTTTCAACATTGCAGTATAGAAACTTGCAAGTTACAAAATATGCAAGTAGCATAAGAATCTGAAGATATTGCAGTGGAGCCAATGGAATTATTTATCTGCAGCATAAATATTTTTATTAATATAAGTCATTCAAGGCATCTGGATGTGCATTGATTGGACTTGGCGTATTATATAGAATCAAACAAACTGTAGACTCTAAGATAACCTTAATCATGACCTCCTGACCCAGTGGTAATTTGTAGGACCAATACTCACACAGAGTACATCTACACCTGTGCAGTAAAGAGAGGTAGCTTCTGGTATGCACCCTGGGAGAGCTAAGGGAGAGGCTTTTTCCCAGAGATCTTTCCAAACAAACCATTATGCTTGCTTGGAAATTTTCAAATAGCCTGATTGGGCTATTAGAGGCTTTTAGCTTTTTTCCTCAATATTTTGAGCTCCGGCAGACCTTGGAATGTCTTTGCTGATTTTTTCTAACATCTATGAAGATTGGCAGCTGTCTTAAATGGTTCCACTTGTGAATAATCCACATTTAGTGACTTTGAAAAGCATAGAAATAGCCTAACAACTTTTCTGACATGAACAGACAATAACAAATGCTTCTCTGACATTATTGGCAGTGTTTTTCCAGACACTGCCAGAACAGCAAATTTAAAACATTTACCTTTCACAGGTGCTGGCGTGCAATCACATTCACTTAATCATTAACTTCATTTAATTTGAATTACCATCATACTTTTGATTAATTTCCTGAAATCAGTAGTAGCAGATGTAACTTAATAGACAGAGAACAAAAGTGTGTTATAGTTCATATTTCTTCCATTCACTTTATTTGATTGATGGATCGATTGACATTTACATGAATTTAGGCACCATTACAACATAAATGCATTGTCTGGATGTGAATTAGGAATCAATGACAACTACTGGCTAATTAGCTTTTTAAAGTCATGCTCCACTTCATTCTCCAATATTTTAGAACTAATTGCTGTCATTTCAAATACAATATCTAAATAAGAAAAAATAAGTCCTTAAAAAAACCAAATCGCTTAAATAAATACAGAGTACTTTTCCTTCCTAATCAGAGACATAATACATTATGAACATTTGTGAAACATGTCAAGAAACAGGTGAAGTCAATAGTCTGGTTCTGCCTTGTACGGTTGGGGTTTACCACATTTTCACCCAGGGAATGAAGCACTGAAGAGATTTTCAGCTTGGTGTTGAGTGACTCTTTAAAACGGAGCCCGGGGCTGGCTGTAAGCAAACTGACAACCTTCTTCTTCCTGCATGTCTTTTTCTCATTACTCTTCCACAGCTTGTGTATAAGCAACACGTCAGAATAGGTTTTTATGCATCACAGAAAAAAAAGGGAACATTATTTTATGGTGCTTTTATTAAAAGATTATATCTACAGTATTAGGGATCCTTTGTCAAAATGCCCAATGTTATCCAAAGATGTTAAAGGTTCAGAGGAAATACCGAAAACAGACATTTGAATAAAAGTGTTGACATTTAAATCACTCTGCCTTTCCAACCTGATGTGATGTGTAGGAATACATTTATCTCTTGGATGCAGAGATTTTATACAATTCCATCATAAGTCAGTTTTACAGCTTAACTTTGAACTAAAGCCCAAAAGGCAGTGACTAGAGTATTTGCAGTTTTCTTGCAGCTATAAACAAGAAATACTCATGGCATCAGCTGAGAAATCCACTAGATAGACTGCCAAGTCACAACACTTAGATTTATTTTGAAAAAGTAAAAATAAAGCTTGGTATATCGTAATGTAATGTGTGGGGTTTTTTCCCCACCTTTAAAATTTATTTATATTAATAGATTCTATTGTACAGTAGGTCTCTTTGAGGCAAGGTCAGATGTCCATGTGTGTTTGATTCCTATTCTCAGTTCATGGGGGGTGAATAATTATTGTCCATCATACTCACAGTTTCTACAGTTACTCTGTACTGACAGCTGGCCCTGGCTTTGAAGAATGCATGGTGAACCTTTAGGGACCAGCTTCGCTTTCTTACCAGAGAATAAAAAAGATCATCTCTCACCTTGTTTGACAGTGGTGTGATATGACACAAACACAAAGAAGCAGTGTGTGGATGTGTAGCGAGAAATGATAAATGAGCTCCTTGTTTCTTCAGGACTTCAAGTGGCCTGCCTTTATTCACGCTCCGAAAATATTAGCCGCACATAAAATTCTAAAGATTTGAAATCTCTGTGATCACTTTTTATCTTAACTTGCAAAAGTCTGTATCTTAATATGTTTTTAAAGATATAAATGTTGCTTAACAAATATATAAAAATATAGTTTTAAACAAAGTGAAAAGTCATATTTTAAGTGTTTCAGTCAACTTTGATGTTTATGACTTAGAGCTAATGAAAACCTAAAATCCAATTTCTCATAAAATTTAATATAACAAAGGACCAATAAAAACGTTATTTATTTTTCTTTTAGATACAGAAATGTTTAATTTAAGACCTTATTGTGGTTATAAAATCCACAATACTTTTCCAAAACAATAAGAGTAAGTCACAGAACATTATTAAAAAATACTTGGTGTTGAAAGTTCTGCAAGCATATTAATGATATATTGGGTGCACGGAAAAGTGTGGTGGCTAAAACGGCACTAGCAGAAATAATCAGTCCTGAGAAGATTCAGAAGCAAAGCCAGTTCAAGAGCTTGAGGGACTTTCTCAAGATGTGGACTGCATCATATCAAGGACATGAGCAATAATTGTCATATTTCCAGAGTCAAGCTGTGGAGGAAGAGGACTGGACTTTTGCTCAGAAGTCCAAAGTCCTCTTTTCAATAGGATGTGAATTTTACTTTTAGTTTGGAAATCAAGTTTCAAGGGTCTAACGGAAGAGTGGTGATGCACAAATTGCTTGAGGTCCAGAATAAAATTTTATCAGTCAATAACAACTTGTACTGGAATTTTCCTGTATGTGAAAAAAAGCAACTATTTATCTCTTAGTTAAAAAAAGGATTATTTTTATTGAGCTATGAGGAGCTGCACAACAATTACACCATAGAGCATGAACACATAATACACACAGCATTTAGACTGCTGAGCTTTTATGAGGAGAGAACATACTGTAGATGGTTTTAATAAACTTTTTAGTATTTGAAGTCTGAACTTCAGAGCAGTTTATATCTGGATGAGGCTTTGACTGTGAAGATAGTCCAGTGAAGTTTAACATGCAAACCAGATCACTCCGAAGAGTTCAAGCATTCAACTACATGCTTACGAATGATCATTAGCCATTAGGAGCTGGAGAAGAGGGATCCTTTTGTACCTTCTCCATGTTGAGAGGACAAGGCATCTCCTAAAAAGCCTTCCTTGTGCAGCTGTAAAGTTCAGCTGCATGTAACACTTTGTTCTATCTAGTGTTTTAAAATTCCTGCCTTGTGCTCACATCTGCTGCAACGTCTGAGACAATGTGTTGATGGACTAGCAAAAAGCCCAAACTTCTTAAAAATACTGACTACATATAATTTGGTAAATAATTACATTTTCAACTAATACTAATACTATACTTCTACAATAGTAACAATTAAAACCAATAATCATTTTATCCTGGCTATGAAAGTGTTTTTGTTGTTGTTTTTTACATTTCTTTGTACTGTTTAGAAAAACACTGGTTAATCCGACTGCTCAAATGTATAGTTCTGCTTTATGATTTGCTGTTTTACTTGTACTTGGCTATATTGCCATTTAGCCCCTAACATTGTCCATGTTTAAGGTTTTAAACCCTATTTGCGATTGAGTTGGACACCACTGGAGTAGTTCAGTATTCTGTATAATAACAGTTTTATTTGTCAATCTGAGATTAAGATTTTCTGGCTGTAGTAAATGCTTCAAATATTCCAATATATATGTTTAAAGAATTTATATACAAATTTTCCTTTCCAAATTGATTACAAATAAATGGATTCGATGATTATTGAGATGCTCTTTTACAGTATGTATGTATGTTTATGTAATTGCTCAATTGCAGATCATTCATTTGACATAGATCTAGTATTCAATTTCACAAATATTACATTTAACAGAATGATACTATAAGTAAAACAACCATAATTTGAACACATACAGAATTATCCATATAGGCACTCATTATCTATTACGCTTATCCTTGCAAGGTCACGAAGGGGGCTGGTGCCTACTTCCTGCAGTCAATGTGTGAGATGTGGGGTACACCCTGGACAGGTTGCCAGTCCAAACATTTATTTTTTTTTAATGGCAAACTAATTGTATTTCTCTCAACTTAACAGATGTCTGCCTCAACAAAAAAATTAATTTAAAAACAAAGTTTCAATAATTACAAATATCTAGGAGGTAATTACTGCACTATGGATGATATTTTTACTGAGAATCAATCAAGTGGGCATTTATTGAACAGTCTTGCAAATGACAAAATGAAGAAAGTATTCTTATTTGAACTCAAACAAGCTAATTGGAACCGAAACAGATATTTTTACTGAGAAAACTGATTATCTAATAAGAAAAAAATATTATTTAGAATTCAATTGTTGAATTTGAAAAAGGTAGATACTGATCAAACCTTTTGTGAACTTTTAGAGAATACAGGACAATCTCAAACATTCAAACAAGTAGATATCACAATCAAATGCAAAACATTGCTATTGTACTTTGGTGCTTTCACAGCAGGAAGGGGGTGATGGCAAATAAATGGCTTTCAAAACTTATTTCTCATTTTAAAATAAAATTGACTTTGGAGTTTACAGTCACAATGCTTTTAATGTTTCCAAATAGAGGCTCTACATCTTCGGAGTGGGACAATAATAGTGTCATTCCGTGCTTGTAGTTTGTTCACTTGTACATAATGCAAGATGGCAAAAACACTTCTGTTCAGCAATTCCCTCCAGTCCACTTGTCACTTTCTCAAAAACATCTACAGCATCATGTAGTCATCAGGCTTCATGACCCAACTTCAAGGTCATGAGAGAACATCTGATGAGAATGAGGAGCACACCATTAGTTGATGCAGACTTGGGTTTTACCAATATTCTGAAAGTTGCCGTTCACATCGCTAACTTGTTTGAAAAATCCACAATTTTCTGATGGCTGGAGGATAATGCAGCATGAAATGGTGTTTGGGTTTTAAGTGTCTATTAGATAAGAGCTAAAAAAAACAAAGACTCCCAAAAATACCACTCCCTGTGTTAACAAAGGAGTAAAGGATCAACTCCTTAGAGCAAAGAAATTAAATGAGTAAGTCCCAATATTAGTTTCCCTCTGGAATTAAATCCCCAATTATGAGGGGTAGCACTCTAAGCATGATGTCTGTGTTGCTACTTGCCTGACTGCAAAATCAGGATTTTTGAAACACGACAAACTAGTATGTCTCGTGCTTGTCGCAAGCAGTGACACCTGTTTTGCAATCAGTGGCCTGTGCTGTGTGATGACACTAGCTCTGACCTATCTGTAATGTACTTTTGTCCTGAGGACCTACAACTGAATGGGGATCTATAATGGCTCTTTACAGGTCAGATGTATAAGCTTTTATTACAGAAACAGACAAAATAACATATGGACCTGCTCTGACCCATGCTGTTCCACTTAGTGGAAAAGAGGCAAAAATGTAACGCATTATAGACAAACGCTACAATTTTTATTTCATTATAACAGAGGTCATGTCTTCAAACATTAAGGTATTTTTTCCCTCTGCTTGCATTTGCAAATTGTAATCCTTTTTTTCTCCTGTTTTTAGAGTAATAGCTTCTTTCTTGCTGAGTGGCTTTTCAGGCCATATCAGTATGGGATATGTTTCACCGAGAATAATCAAACTTTCCAGATTTCTTGTTTATATTCTGAGATTGATTGGCACATTTTGCAACAAAAAGCTAGGACAAAAACTCCCAATTCTTTTCTGAATGATTGCTGGACAATCCCTTTGTAAACTTGAATATATTTGCATTAATAATAGCTGAATGTAAGACTTTCAGAGACAACTTATATTAGAATGTTACATCATCATCATCATCTTGGCTTTTCCAAGTTATTAAAAGTCATCATAATCTTTCTGTACATGAGCTCAAATTGTTTATAATAAACATAATATGAGAAAGTGGAAAAAAGAAATGGTCACAATGTCTTTGTGACCATGCTCAAAATATCATTTCATTATGTTCAAGAGAGGCCTAATAGTTATTTGCAAATTTGTGTTTGATTTTAGGCAGATTTCTTTAGATTATATATATAAAAAAAAATCTTACTATTTTGAGGCTCAGGTGGCGTTATTGATGAGTAACTTGAAAAGAAAAGGGGGAAAGGCAGGAAGACCATGAGCACATGGTTCCATGTTTGATGCAGTCCACTCAGCAGCGCTAAAGACTGAAGCCTCCATATATGGAGCTCCTGCTCCATCACTGAGCCAGGAAACACCGCAAATAAAAACTTTACTAGTCATCAATATCGCTACTTGTTATCTTTCCCTTCAGCCAATTTTTCAAGAACATTGAAGTATTGCTTTAACCCACATCTTTATGACAAAGGAATAGTTTTTAGCTTGAATTGTGACTGTTTTGCAGGTGACTGGACTAAGACAACTTGTCCAGTTTTTCTACTCAGGTGTTGTTACCGAGTGAGACTTTTCCATCCAATTTTGTGAGTGTTTGACAGGACTTGTCACCTCCTGTTAGCTTCAGCTGCACGATATCAGGTCAAGCAAGGATGTCAGAGAGGACGTTGCCCTGTCAGGTCTTATTTCACTCTACAGATTGGCAAAAGAAAGCATAGGGTGATAGGACAAAGATTAAATCTGATTTATGTTTATGTTTTTGTTTGTCTCCCATTTAAAATATATGCTGAAATATTGATTACGCAGTATCCAAGTATTTCTAAATTTAATTTTTTTTGTATTCTCTGAATTTTTCTGAGATTAAATCTCATATGTGTTATATTGTATTCTTTTTTTATTTCTCAGTTTTTACAGCCCTCAAATTCTTTTCAAAAGAGGGTATGTTTAGTGCAATTTGTTTTGTGTAACTTTGGACACACAATTATCCAAATATAATAGACTTTGTCCTTTTCTTCTTCTTCAGCTGGTTTTTCCCCCCTGCCGATTTCTCAGTAGCTGATCCCACATTTTTGTCATCATCAGCATTATTAAGAAATTGCATTAAAAGTTTGAGTGGGTTGTGCTAATTCGATACACCAGCATTTAACAGAGAAAACTTGCAAGATGCTTGCATTTACTACAATACATGAGGGGGAAAAAAACATAATATTTATATGTAAACATAAAACAATAAAACAAAATGAGCAGCACTAGAACACTGTGCTCAACTCTGCCAGAATAAATAAAAGATCTAAGTAGATATCAAATAAAAAATTTATTATCATTCAACTGTGGACATACAGTGCTTTGAAAAAGCCTTCATACCACATGAACTTGTTTGCTTTTTTTTTTGTTTAAACCACAAACTTCGTATTTTATTTTAAGCCTGTGGTAGGCAAGGTGGAACAAAAATGAGAACCGTTTTTTTTTTGTACAAGAAACTAGGGAAAAAATAAATAAATCGGTGTGCATATTCACCTCGTCTCTGATATCCTGAAGTGAAAAAGTAAGCAGAGTCCCTCTGCGTGTAATTTAATCCCAGTATAAAAATGCCGTTCTATGACCTCAGAGGTTTTTTAGAGAAGATGAAGCTGTTTGGTCTTCAACAACATGAAGACCAATAAACACAGCAGACCAGTTCTTTAAAAAGAATTAGTTTATGAAACACTGTTTTATTCTGAGGACATGTCATGAAGCGCCGTTATAACCCTCCAAAATGAAAGAAATAAGGCACAATATAATCCTTTCACAACTTCTTTAGTGGGCAAGGTGACCAGGCAAAAGGCCAATGGTAACTATGGAGGAGTTGGAGAGATTACAGCTCGGGTAGTAGAATTTGTTGACTGAACTAATATTAGTTGTACACTCCACAAATTTGTTTTTATGGAAGAGGAGTACATAAAAGTCACTCTTAAACAATTTAAGGAATGAAGCTCTGTTTGCAGTTGGACAAAACATGCAAGACAATCCTGGACAATTCTTTCAGCAGCATAACCCTAAACATCCCAGGGAGCTACAGTGGAGTGGTTTGGAGTTGTCTGAGACCTAATGCTGATTGAAAATCTGCAGTAAAACTTGAAAATTGATGTTCATAGACACTCAAGCATTTTTCAAAGACATCATTTTCCTACCACTTTACCATTAAGCTCAACTGTTTGTTGGTCCGTAACCATTCCAACGAAAGACTAAATGTAAAGAGATTGAAGTGTTATGAATACTTCTGTAGGATATTGTGAGTAAAAGTCATAAAGTTGTTTATTGTAAGCTGGTGGATAATTCCACAAAGATTTGAAGACAAATCATCATCAAAACACCCAGATTTAATTTTTGTTTTAAGGCTTAGATTGTGCTGCAAGTTTAAAACAACCAAATCATTGGAAAGGGGAATGTTTATAATTGGACGGAAATATATATATATATATTCAGAGCCAGTCTATTGAATTCCATTAGAATGTATGGTGACAAATAACCCAAGAGACAATTTTCCTCTGAAGAAATAGGTCACAGATTCAATTACAGTCACCGAAGCATGGACTCAATCTATCATGCCAAATTAAGTGTATTTTAGCAACCTACTTCTCTCTGAGAATTTTAGACACATTCAGCCGAGTGAGAACATTCCACTTAAACAAAATTATTTCAGAAGTTAATTTTTCCCCCTTCTCTGAGTATGTTTAAACAGTTTAAAAGTTTTTTTCCTCTTACGGCATTTATGACCTTAATCTTATCTAGCTGAAGAGGCCTTCACTTTTCTCTAATGCTGATTGAAGATCTCAAAAAATGTCCAATGGTGTTTATTTTTGCCAGGTTACAATTCACTGTTTTATATATTCAGTTTTTCTTTAGCTTTCTGGAAACTACACAATTATTGTATGTAAAGTGTTATGTAAATTAGTACCCATTTCAAAGGTTTTTGACGGCATCCTTCTCTTCTGAGCTGGGCAGGAGCATATGATGAGCTGAGGTGGCTCACATCTGTATGGCTGACAGCAAAAAGAATAAAATAAAATGCATCTTTTCAAGAGGTTCCAACATTTCATAAATTGATTCATTTTTATGACTGAAAATTCCAAGGTCTTTGTGGTGTTTAAAATAATAATAAAAAAACGTGTTCAGTTTTTACATCATTTGCATACAATATTCTGTAATTTTGATCAAGGGAAAGTGCTCCCAGTTTTTCTCAGTCACTTTAGTGCATTTCTTGAAACATTCTCAGTATTTGCATAGCAGTAAATGCATTTCTCAAAACAGTCTGTACAAACAGCAAAACACCATGGATTATCTGCAAATGCCAGTCTCTTTCTCTAATTCTATATTTCATCTCTAAAATGTACCAATGAACATGTCAGTGCCTCAGAATGACAAGTCCTTGTTTCATTGTGTATGTAGAAGACGGTCAAATTGCTCAGTTGTGTTGTCAATATAGTAGTGCACTTTTGAGGGATGTTCTGTTGTAAACTATGGCTAAAGCTTCGATGACAAGCTTTGTAATTTGTATTTCTGAGAGATCAATGGCAAGAGACTGGACAAAATTCAGATTTACGCCTTTACTGTAATTTGTTGACAGACTCAATATGAGGACAGCACAAAGAAAAACAGAAACAAAAGTAGAAATGGGAACATAACATAATCTCCTGAAAACTTTCTAAGCTTTCCATCTCCATGCTGGGAAAACATTTTCATTGGATAAGGAATGATGAGTGTGAGGTGCACTCACACATTAATGAACCTGTTTAAATCTATGAAACCAGGAGCATCAGAAATATAGTTTTAGCCACATGAATACTTTTTCTTTATTACTGAAAGAAAGAAGCTGAATTAAAGACAATTGTAAGATATATTGAGTTAGGTCACAGATAATATGAAAGATTTTTGAGAAAGCAGATGCTAAATCATTTCTGTTCCACAATGAAATTTTGGTGGATTTCTATTTAGAGTTGAATTTGTTTGACACGTCCCGAGTCTATACTAGTTTGAAGCTGTGAGGCTCTAAAGATGCTTTTTGATGTGGAGCATTCTTTGAAACAAGTACGTGACCCAAGCACTTCCAAGTCCAAATCGAATAGATGAAAAGCCCCATAAAAGACTTCTGCATGCAGCTTCCCTGCAGAGAATCCACTGAAATGACATTTGAAAATACTTTAAGGGAAAAGATAAAATGTTTTGTAAATGGGACTCTGATTAAAAAAAAAAAAAAGCCATTTCATAAAAGCATGCAGAGTCGGTTGACACAGAGAAAAGGTGATTTATCTACAAGTGGCACTCAACTCAAAACCAAAGCTTTTTAGTTTTTGCTGATTTTAAAATGAGGTAAATCTGCTCTTTTGTCAACATCTTATCGCTTCATAGGACAAGCCAAGTCTTTTTCTTTATGCATGTATTCAAAATAGTGGCAGGGTTAGAGGTGAATAAGTAAAGACAGACTACAACCCTTTAAGTGACTCTCCATGTTTTCACCCAAGAAGCCTTTCTCATGTTTCATCTGATTGAAGCTGCCATTGTGTTCAAGTAGAAAACAACAGTGACAGAAATACTTTTGGAACTACATTTGGCACTTTTATTCTGTTCCAATTGATTTCAAACTTTACTATCCTGTGTTGGATATTCTCCTCTGAAGAAAGCTCCATAAAGAGGGTTTTTAATAATTCATGATGCCAGATTTAGATTTGTGCCTGACTGCTCAGAAAATGAAATTTCCCCACAATGTTACTTTGCAGAAAGCTGTGCAAGGATCATCTTTTTTTTTAATCTGATGTAAAGTTCAACAACTTTTTTGCAGAGAATGATTTATTGTTTATCACCTACCACTTTATAGTAACACAGCATCCACTGAAGGATGAACTATATCAAGAATATGATTTCCTCTATTATTAGTATGACTTATTACAAAAGCCTGCTTATTCAGGAAATGGCACAGCGGTAGATGTTTAATAAAATGGGAATTTCTATGTAATCGAAGCTTCAAAGGAGCACAAAGACTATGCTCACTCTTCACATCATGTCAGCATGAACTGCTTTATGGGCACACAATACATCAGGAACGTTATCTTAGACATGCACCTTACACTCTTGCTTGCGAAAATGTCATTGCTTTGCAAAAAGCACTCTAAAGTGTATCGTCACTTATCATTGAAGAGTCACCTTAATACTTTATGCTATTGTATTATGTGGACAAACTTGTTTGTACCAAGATGCATGCCTGATATCTTTGTTGTCCACTTTGTGCTGGATCATTAATCAGATGAAAGGGTTTGCCATTACTGATATTCTATCTAGATGTTGCAAAAGTACATCTTCCCATTTGGCCTAGTTACATTTTAATGAAACGAACATGATCAAGAAATTGTTTGCAGTATCAGGTTCTAATGCAATGTAAATGGAGCAAAATAATCTGCAGTGAGTAATGTCTGTTTGTGTATGCATCATGCATTCAGTGTTTGGTTTTCCTTGCATGCAAAGTATTACCCAGGTAATTGATTTTGCAAGGTTCATTAGGCACAATTTGTATATCAGATGGGCTGGAAAAGAGAGTTGTTGATTAGTTAGATCTTGCATTTGAAATTGCTTTTTTCTTCTCAGAAAAAAAAGCATTCTTATCTCTGTTGCAAACCCTAGTGGTGCCTACCTTTTTAGTCTTTTTGCTTTAATAAAGCAATGCTGGTGAATCTCAACAACTTGCTTTGTATTCAAGGACGCTTTGAAGCATTTCTTTTCTTTGTCCATAGGCTCATAAAAGAAGAGGGAATGCTTTGGTTTATCAAAGGTAAAAAGGTTGTTTTGGCTTATAAATAGAGAGACCCACACAATTCACTGATGTGCAGGAGTGCATGCATTTAAGAGAGTAGCAGCATTTTAATCTCTTTTCAAGACCTGAGCAAAATAGCTGGCAAAAGCTTGCCTTACATGCCCTAAAGTGTTCCACTGGAATTTTACATGCACATAAACACTGGCTTATGTTTTCAAACATTTATTTCTGTTTCCCAAAAAAGCTAGAAAAAAATAAATACTTTATAGATAGCTTAAATAAATATGTTTATGTGTTCCATTTAGTCTCTGAGACTGAAAGACCCTTTTACGAGTAACAACCATTAATAAGGTTTTAATTATACTTTTCATTAGGCCCACATTTCTGTACTAAAATGTTTAATTACTAAGCTGATGTAATATTCTCATTTTAAATGTCATGTTTTCATTCACTATAAGCTGAAAATCATCTATTCACTCAGTTCCTGAACTCTCAGGAAAACTGTCACAAGTAATTGATACAGCATTCAATATGTTCGTTTCTAGTCCACAATTGCTTTGGACATTTTCTTAATGCTACAAGCTACACATATAATATTTTGTTGCATTTACTGTATTATTATTTTTTTACATTTAGAAGTGTGCTTTTAATTTAAATATTTCTCACTATTAATGAAAGCAAATTTTAAGTCATACATCCTCAGATGTGTACATTTCATTGTTTTTTTTTTCTTAGCAATAATAGCACAGAAGAGAGCATACCAGCAAGCAACATTCTTTGATGCATTGACAGGAGCTGAGTTCATTTTTCGAAACCAGAGTCTCACATAGTCACTTGTGACAATATGTTGTCATCCTGGATCAACTGTGGTTCTTGGTAAACTGACATATTTTAGATTAAAGAAATTATTTTGTTGTCAACAACTTTAGATAAAATGTTTCACATTGCAAGTCCAAATCTCATAATGAATGTACTCCCTATAAACATCAACCTCATTTGGTTGTCATTCTAAAGAGAATTCTGCTCCTGTGTTGAAATCATCATATCACATTTCAAGCGCTGTTACCCACAGTGAACCTGATTATGACTGCTTGTGAAATATGCAGCTTGGCTTTATTTCCCTCTGAGCTATTTTTGTCCGATCCTCTTGGCCACTTAGCAGTGCAGGTTAATTGTCTCCTCGTTTCAGCCTGTGCATGTGATTCAACTTAAAAAGAGACGTGATTACAAATTCAAATGCTAATTTCCTCTGAGGCACAAGAGGTGAAAATGCAAAAAACACATGCTGATAGTGACTATTTATATGCAAGGTTATTAGAATGAGGAAACAAATTAAGCAGACATCAATCTGGATTATGTGAACATGACAAACTGCTGGTGGGTGGGGCATCTATTTGAATGTTGATGCTCATGTGAGAATGGGTATAAAATGATAGTATTTTAACACGGTCATTAAAGCGTAGTACACTAATGTACTGTCCAAAAATAAGAGAAGCCCACCCTTGGATCCATGGACAGTAGCAATCCATTAGATAGGTCAGGGAGATGGTACAAAGCAAACTGCACACATCTGGGGGCAGTGGATTGAAAATAATTGTCCATATTTTGCATGCAACATGTGTATAAAATCATATAACCCCTGTGGCATTTTCATCTCACTGTCTGTTTGCTAATATAAGCTAACGATTGGAGAGCTGATTTCTGCACTGCCAGTGGCATGACACTAATTGGTGGCATGCACAGTGGCAGCAGGGTGTGATTTGGTGTTAGTGAGTTCTGGGGTGGTTGTTTAAATTGTTACCAACTGTTACCTGCAAGGAAACACAGACTCTGTCATTTGTATTATTTGCTGATATAACAGAACACAAATGGGTTGTCTGAATGGGCAAAGATCCGCTGACTTAAACTGGCAAATTGGAATCATAATTGGAAATATGACATTGTAGTAGTTCAGAAGTTAGTCATGTGGGTTGTTTTTTTTATGTTAGATGCTGCACACATGGCTCTCTGTGTCTTATTGGACCTCCAGCAATTGATTGAGCTACATACATGAAACAAAGACTTGGTTTAAAATAGGGAAGCACTGAACATTTAGACCAATATCGATATCTGATTTTAATACTGCTGTTTTGCAGATAACCGATATATATATATCAGTTATATTGCAGATAACATATATATATACTGTATATATATATAATGTTAATATCGTCCTGGTTTTATTTACTGGACCTATATTGATATGATAAAAAAAAAAAGACTACTATCAGCCGATACTGATGTTAGTGCAGATATATCGTGCATCACTAGTTTAAAACCTTAGCTTCAGAACCAACTCAATGAACTTAATTTATCAGTCAGATCCGTTCCTGTAGACATATTCACTGTAAACCAATTAGGACAATGTGAAAAAATATGTTACTTTTGGTAGATGGTGTCAATAACTTTATTATGTTTAAAACATTTGGAAATACCAGAAATATGATGCCTGTAATGTAGATTGCTGTAAACAAGAAAACAAAAATGTTAATGATTTGCCTGATTTGTCTTGTGTGTGCAACTGTCTCTTACTCTCTTTGTTTCATTTGGTTTCCCTGTTCCTCCTCCCATTGCTGTATTGCATGGTGTCTCCTTATACTCACAAATACACGCACGCACACACCCCCCCACCCCTACACACACACACACACAAAACCCCACTACACCCTCTTTGCAGGAAATGTAATGGTCTTATGAACATCATCTGGGGTCAAACTTAGGTCACAATTTATCTTAGCAAGTCACAGCGAGGGGCTGTGTATGAAAGGCATCTTTACATTGGCTGCAGATTGTAATTGATTAGCTGGTTTGTCTATTTATAATAGGTTGCAGTATTGCTCCAAAAAGAAAAGGATATGATCAAATTGATCTGTATTTTCCTGAAAGGATATGATTATTTGCTTGTCATGTTGTTTCTCAGCTGAAGTTGCCTTTGTTTATTTTCCTGTTCCTAGTGGTTCTGATTTTTAATATATCAAATCACCCAGCTTACTGTTCTATTTAGTTACATGAATATTGCTCCTACAGGATCTCTGTTTAGCTTGTCGCAGATAAATGGAGCAAAATGTTTGCCTTGTGAAATAAAAGCCACATCAAACAGGTCTTGAATAGAACAATCCTACTCAGACATGTCTATTTTTGAATTAAAGAAATTCATTGGATGTCAGGCATCAGTTGTTTGTAGAGTATAAACTGTGATGTTGAATTGAGATGTTTAGTCACCCTGGCCCCATTCTCTGGTTATTAGCAGCATGTATGGCCAAAGCTCATGCTACATGTTTTTTTTTTTAATTCAAGCTATCCTTCAGTTTTCAGAGAAATGTTTCATTTACACAATGCAAATGTAACCAGCATGGCACCAGCTTTCTCTCTCTTTGCCTTTACTTGTTTTCTTGGTTGACAGACTTATTGTTTATATCCCTCTGTTATCATTTTAGCTTGCATGCTTAGTCTGTCAGCCAATCTTATCTTGGCTTGGACAAAAGCCAGTGGCAGATAGCAATAAAGAATACAATTGCATTAATTAAGTTCTGGTAACCTAATATGTTGAAATGCAATCCGGCAAAAATCAACCAAAGGCATCTCTAGAATGTATTTGAGGTCCCAACCATCGCATACCTTAAGAGCATTTGGTAAATCATCCTGATTTAAAAAGAAGAGGCTTGTCGTGCTGTGGAGACATGGCGGGGAGCTTTAGACTGTGTTTGTAATAGCTTCTCATGTCTGCTCACAGTTCTAAATGTATTCCCATCTGTGAAATGCCAAACAAATTAAATCTAATGCAAGCCGATTGGATACAGTCATACTTCCCATTAGAAGCCAATGAGGTATTGCAAATATTTTATTGCCAAATTTAATAAAGCTGCAGTTCTCCATTTGGGTTTTGAGGGATACGTGTCTATGCCAGCTCCACATGGGTGACTGTGATGAAGCTGTTTCACAAGCCCTATCTACTTCCTCAGCATCAGCTAGGTGTATACAAGAAACCATAATCCTGTAGTATGCAAGAATCTGAAGTGACTGTTAGATTACAAATTCAATGTACAGATTAGCTTGGATGCTTATCAGTAGAAGCAAAACAGCTTCACAAATGCTGACCCACAAAGGAATGTTTTGGGGAAATCTATGAGGTTTTACAAGTTTCTACTGCAAAGGCTAGTTTCACCATGCCTAATTGATTTGCAGAAGTAATACATATTTATGCACCGAGGAGCTTTGCTAGATGCATTTACAAATGACCTTAAAGCTACTGAATCATTTTGTTTTTGTGAGCTGCACTGTTTGTGTACCTTCTTTTGAACACTGGAAAATAATATGTACTAACACTGAATTGGTAATTAATCATTCCTGTATTTCTATCCAGCTCTTTCAAAAAGGGGATGGAGATTGAATTAGACAATGGCATCAGCACAGTTGCTCATGCCACTGCACTCCAAATTTGCTGGTACACTAGTGCCATCTACTGGACAATGTGCTGTGGGGTCTTGTAGATACTAAGAAAGACATGAATTCAGTGTTTCATGGTTTGAGTGAATTCGCCATAAAACTTGAATGTCTGTTATAGTTTTGGGGAAAATCCTGAGGCCAAAACAAAAGTAATGGTTTAAATAATTAGCAGATGATACATTTTATAAGCACTTTGGAAATGTGGCACATGTGAAATAAATGGGAGTAAGTTAATTAGACCAAAATATATTTGCAAGACAACATGGTTCTCAGTTTCTAAAATTTAACACCATTGCAGGATGTTTCCAAACAGATGTCTCAAGTCTGCAAAATAAAAATAAAAAAAGACAACAGCACCATCATGTGGTGGACCAATGAATAACAGAAAAACAGAAGTGAGTTCAGAAAGATTTCCAGGAGGCTGAATATGCAGTGACTTGCAAAACATGACATGTATTCTTAGTACTTTTAAATATTTAAACATTTGTCATGTTAAATTGACTAACCAAGACTTTACCATGGTAGAGTGGAATTAAAAAAAATGTAGATTTTTTTGTGTACTGATAAGCCATGAGAATATATGGAAATAAATTCAGGAGTTCACCATTGTCCAGGACAAGTCCAAAGAGCTATTTCTTCGATCAAGGAACATCCCTGTATTACAATGGCCTATGCTTCAATCCAATGAATAATTTCTGACAAGCCTCGGAAACTGAAGTTCACATACAATATGCAGCCTGAATGAGCTTAAACTAATTTGCAAAGAATGGGTAAAATTTTCAGTGTCTAGGTATGCAAAGTTAGAAGAGACATGACCCAAAAGAAAAGGTCCATCTCAAAGATTTATTAATTTATTCCCATAATAATACACTGATGAAGAACGAAGCTTGTTAGCTAATATTAAAATTTTCACTGCTTTCTTACTCAATTCAGTCAACATGGAAGTCAAAATAAAATACATTCTTAGTTTGGTATTGTAGCATAGATTTTTATTTACTTTTTTAAAAATCTAAGCAGGATATTTAAATTTTTAGGCCTGAGCAGCGACAGCACTGTGAAGGCCTATTGTAATCATAGTGGGGTTTTGTTAAATTTACTCAACATTGCTACCTTTTAACTAAACAGGTGAGTCAGACACAGTAAGGCAAGTACTGGAGCTTAAATATGGCTTCAGTATTGCTTTAAATTTGGGCCAAACAACTTACAGAGGGAAAATGTACAAGCTGTTTTGTAAATTAATCTCTTTATAAAATATAAAAATATATAAGGTAGTAACTGTAGTTAAAAAAGTGCTTTTAATAATTCAAAATTAGAAATAAAACTAAAACTGCAACTGCTAAACTACAAAGTTGATATATGAAATATTTCTGAAACTCAATATGTTGGTTTTGTGTTAAATGCTTAGCTCAAATTTTTAGTAAAAACTGTTAGTAATTTTACTATTATACTCATTGTTCATTTTTTACCCTCTAGATTCTACAGGAAATATTCCATTCCATTCTCCACCTTAAGCATTTCAAACATTTCAGTCTGAAAAATCAGCAAAAATAGAAAAAAAAAAATCTGTAAAGAGACAAACACTCTTTGACAGCAATGTACATCACATTTCTAATGATGGTGTTTCTGCCATTGCTAGTCACGAAGAAAAAGTAGTAATAGACTTTAATCAAATCACAAATTAAATGTGCATTTTTTTCTGCCCCAAACCACTATCAGTGTATTTGGTTGGGAGTTACCGCAACTGTTAGCAGCTTAATGTCTTGTACTTCATTTTTCCTACAAGTTTTACTCTCAGTTCCAAAAGGACAGAGCAAATCAAATACCAAACAGCCTTAAAAAAGTGTAATTTTTTTTTAGATTGCCAAATGTTTTGTTTGCTATTCTTTTATCCCACAAAAACTACTTAGACAAAAAGACACTTGCTCCCTGTGAAAGATGTGTGAGGAAAAGTGTTTCCTCTCAAAATACATCCTCCTACATTCATTCTATAAAAGAATGCATTTGAGAAAGTTCTACCTTTTTAAAACTGCTGTAGTTGCAAATGCACTCCACACTCATATATTTTACCAAATGAAACATTGATGTACCCTCCAAAGCCTCCATCCTTCTTACTACATGTTTCACAGACAATAGCACTTTGCCAGCAATTTGTTTCAGCTAAGATGTATGGTGTGATAAATATTTAAAATCAAATTTGGCAAAAAGACATAGATGGATGTGGCACCCCAGGCTGTCATGGGAGCTGCACTTTGAAGTGCAGGGATGTCCCCACAGAAATCTCTCAATGCATACACACAAGAATCCATATGTGAACACACGTATATATGGAATGTGCATCACTGTAAGTAATATTTCTTTGTTGCATCAAGATCACAAATGTGACAGACTAGTGACATCTTGTATGAATGTGAAATACAAGTATATTACTATTAAAAATCATTTAGGAATGACTCAGTGTGTATTGGTCATTTTTGTTTGACTTTGAGTTAATAGCACAGCTCAAAAAAAATTTATATTGCATAAACGTTGTATCAAAGAAAGCTTTTTTTTCCCCTTAATGAATTAAACCATCACTTAAAACTGTATTTTGTGTATCTTCTGGTTACTATTGTTTGACATTAAAATTTTGGTACCCGTCTTCAACGCTCTTTGGGCAAAAGGTGGTGTATAATGAAGAACATAGCTGAGAAATTATTTTAGCAATAAATGCCTTTTCTGTTGGCCACCAGGAAAGACCTCTTAACTGAAAGAAACAGCAGAAGCAACTTCATGAAAGAATTTATTTGGAAGCGTGGCCAACAAGGACTCAATGGCTTTGTTCACTTCTTCCACTGCCATTTCTAAAACTACATACAAATATATACATATTTCCAAAGTTTGAAGTCATTTAAGGTACATAAATGTTTTATAATGCAACAAGAGTTGTTATTAAAAACATATTAAAAATATGACTATACCTTCAGCCAAAGGTTAATATTTTATCTAGCTAATGTAAACAGTAAGGTTGGTTAAAGTCAAGCCAGTTAATAATACACTTATCTCAACAACTCAGCCATCGCAAAAACGTATCATCTTGTACTCCTGGTTCTGTACCAGTGGAGATCCTAGGAAGACCATCTCAGTGCGGCCTTTGTAGGCTACAGAGGCCACATCCATCCTGGTACTGGAAATGCATCTCCTCCAAGTTGTGCATTCATTGTATTTAGACACACTACTTTTCTTTTCCAATTTCATTTGTCTGTGTAATTAGGTGATTAAATGAAAAAGGAAACCTCTTTCTCCTTCTGTCATGAGTTTTAATTTGTAAGTTCCAGAGAACTGTCATGAACCACAGCAAGTTTTCAATAGTTGCAAAGGTATGCCATCATCCGTAGGAGTGACAGAACAGAAAGGGTTCAAAATTCCCACATCTTCTCCTCTAATCTTTGCTTCCTTTTGTAGTTGATTTTTTAAGACCCTTCATAGCAATTACAATTTATTGTTGAGTTCTGTCAGAAGATGAGGCAATATAGCAGCAATCCTCTATTGAACGGTAATTTATTCCTCCTAATTTTTGTTGTCAACACTATGGGAAATTCTAATGGTATGATCACCTTGAGTAAAAATAACATTATGTGCAAAGCTTCTTTGCGTAGAAGCAACTTGTGATTGCTTCTCTTAAGCCCGCTCTATCATGTGAAACTGGCGGATTTCCAACAGAAACCATATTTGTTGCCTTTATTAAACAAATAAAGGCAATAAACATTATTTGTTTGTTGCCTTTATTGTTTGCGATGCTTCCTGTATCGCAAACAATATTGCGATACAGGATTAATAGCAATGTTAAAATATGTTCATGTGTTGAGTCTGTAATTAGTTGGATCAACAATTTAATTCTCCTTTTCCTAAAGGGAGAATGACTTCACTAAATGGAGAAATGCATAAATGCACTTTTGCCAACAGCTAATGCAAAGTAAGTGATTTTTAGCCAAATATTAGCATTTTTCAGTTAATCAGTCATTTGTTCATTAAAGAGCAGTTGTCAAAATTCTCTCTCTTTCCATCCATCCGATTTTGGTCGTACAGAGGGGGTGATGCCTATCTCAAGCAGTCAATGGACAGGAGACAAGTTAGATCCTCGATGTCGCCAGTCTATCTTGAGGCGCACACACCCCGTCATGCCATAAGGGCTGTTCTACTAATTAATCGCCATGTTTTGGACTGTGGGAGAAAACATGCAAACTCAATGCAGTATCATTCCAGTACAGGATTTCAGCCCATGATCTTGTTGCTATAAGGCTACAGTGTTAATAATCCACAGTAATATTATTAAGTGCATTTGCCCATAAAAATCCTGCACTTGTGATGACTTAAAGTAATAGGGATGTAATCTGCCCATACTGGACTGAATATATTTTAGTGTTTGGTATTTTTCTGTGTATTTTAAACAGCAATATAGATTTTTATATTGGGATTGCACCTAGTAAAAAAATTATGCTTTAAACCATAATCTTTTTTATACTAACTTATTGGACCCCTACAGTGTGCTTGTCATGTATTATTACATCTCTGACTTACAGAGTAGACCTCTTTTTTTATTTTACCTTTAATACACCATGGAAGAAGAAATGTCCTAAAGATTCACTAACAGTATGAGGACAAAAGGCAGAAGAGACAGAGGTGGAACAGCAGGCAAGCAGAGGAGAAGGAAGGAGTGCAGTGGAGCTTTTAAAGCAAGCTGAGCCACCAACTGCTCCTGCACATCTTTTCTCTTATCTTAATAAGTAATGAGTCTGCCACAGGCTGACAATGAAGTATTTTAAAAATAGTTCTAATGTATGACTCTGAAGGAGGTGGTTGGGCATTGATATATGGCACAAACAGGCTTGAAAACAAGTGAAATATTAATGGGCTGTTTCCTTGGAGTTAATGTGGGATTTACCTGATTTCTGTGGTGTGAATCAGCAGCTGGGATGAAGGGGTGGGACGAGGAGGATCACTGAGGGACAAGTTTGGGCGAGTAATAATAAAAGACATAAATATTGCGTGAGTTCAGTCAATTTGATCTGTAAAATAACTGTAAAAAAAGACTCCACTTATTTGTTCAATTTGTTGGAGCTGAATTTTTTCCGTAAATAAATCAAACCTTTCTGGTTATCTCTATTTTTATAGCTTCTTCATCTCCTGTTTATTAGCTCTTAGCACAGGAATTAACACAATCTATCTCTTTCCCTGTCCCTAATTAATCCTCAGAGACTTTACACTTTGTCAGAGAAGCCTATCATATCTTAACACACCACAAGGGAGCAGCAGTGTGAAAGGAGATAGTATGGTGAGATGACAAACTGCACCACATGCTGGTGAAGAACAACTGTGAATTCTGTCCCTGTTTAGACATTTTCTGGCACCACATTTCTGACGCAACATCCTGTTAGAAAATTATTGTGCGTTTGTTGTTTTACATACCTTATTGCTCATGCAAGGGCTTTTTTATACATTGTATGAGAATATAAGCATGGTCTCCTGTGTAGATAATGTTTCAAGAAAGTTGGTTATGCTACAAAGTTATGGTCTAAGTGGTGCACCCAGGAGAGGAGGCTTAAAACAACAGTGACACACTGAATTAAGAAGTTCTGTTTGAGAGCTGCAGAACCATTCAGGAACGCATGGCAATGCCATTCAGGCACTGGAAAGGTCAATAGTTAGAATAACTTTGTTAGCGGAAAAAGAAATCTCAACTGTATTATCACAAATTGCTTCCAGATTGTTTCTTTCTTTTAGCTATTACCAAAATTGAGTACAGACACTGACACCATTTCAGCAAAATAAAGGGTTTTCTTTTGAAGTGTAGAATGAGAGAAATCTGAAACTTCTCTCATCTGAAATCTGAAACTTGGCTCTCTATCTTGTCAAATGTCCATTTTCACACATTGACATAATGTAAAGCTTTGCTTACTGGTTAGCTAAACTCAGTTGCTATTTTAGTGCTAAGCATAAATTTTACAATTTCAAATCTGTGTTTGAAATGCATGCGTCTACTGGCATTTATGGCTCATGAGGTTATGCAAAGACTTATGACTGTAACATAATAATAATAATTGCCCAATATTTCGAACAAGTGGCCTATGTTTTTTATTGTTCTTCTGTGACTGTATGATAACCGAACAGCTTTTAAGCTGCTAACCCTACTTTTAATACTCATATATAGACATTTTCTGCTTCTGTAATCATATTTGGTGCCTGCAGGCAAGCTATTTTATACCCAGGTTCTTAAATAATGGTGAGTTTGAAAGTATTCAAAGCATTTTTAAGTGTTTACTTAAACAAATATTTTTCATGAATTATAGATATAAATAATGATAAAATATTGAAATATCAACTGTCATGTAATTGAGTTTGTTTTACTCTTTCTCCCTATTTGTTTTCGTTCTGTTCCCTGTTTCTGTTCATTGAATGTAACTGCAGCTGAAACCAGAATAACTAAGATAACGTCTTCTGGTCGCCTGGAGTCATAGAAAAACATTTTATTTAAATTAGAAAAATGAAGAGAAAGCAGAAAATTACTGTAAAGAGTGAGCTGTTGAAGCACTGCTGTCACAAAATATCTGCAGTGAATTGCAGTATTTTGCATCAAAAAAAGTATTGTATGAAAACTGCAAAAGTACAAAAAGTGAGATGATTATTGCCCGTTTTAAATAAAAAGAAGTCCTATTGTTGTCAATGATGAAGCTCACATTGTTCCTCAGATTAATATTCTAAAAATGCTTTATTAGTAATTGATAAAATATGTTTAGTATATGGTTAAATCATGTCCATGTCCCATCACCATGATTGATTGTTTTTACTTATTTTTCTTATTTATAATTCAAAACAAGGCATAAAATTAAGGAATAACTTGTTTGTGACTGGAGACAATTCAGTATTGTTTTAGTTTTACTAGTTTTCAGTGAACTTTAGAAAAACAAACTGACAGTTACAGTAAACAGAATGCTTTTTTGCCATATCTTTTGCATATGCGTCAGCCATTTTATATTCACATTCATCTACAGTCAAAGTCTTTCATGCAGATTTAATTATTTTTATCATATTTCTCAGAAAATAAGTTACAGTCTTAGTTACAGTCACCATCTATTTCAGGCAAAATATTCCACCCTTAGTCACTTTATAATATCCTGTAAAAAGTTCACATTCACCACACTCTAGCTCTGTTTCTTTTTTTTTACTCCTTCTGAACAGAGTACCACTGCTGGTTGAAATGAAAAGCAAATATTAATATTTGCTGGTGTTACTCCGGAATGTAGACCCAGGGAAGTGTTGTACATTCCATATTTAATGACTTGTTTACTTTCCAGTTCAATGGATCTTTTTTCCTCCCAAATAACGGCATGATGTGGAATGATCTTGATTACATACAAATTACAGCTTTTCTTTCAGTCTAATCTTATTTAACATTGAAAAAGGTTGAAATTGTAAAATTTATGCTTAGCAGTAAAATAGCAACTGAGTTTAGCTAACCAGTAAGCAAAGCTTTACGTTATGTCAATGTGTGAAAATGGCTCCTTGCCACTATAGCTTCCAAATAACTTAAGGCAAACTGAAAACATGCACACAAAAAAAGTATTTTATTTCATATTCCAAGACTCTTGAAAGTCATTTACCTGTAACACTGGAACGATACATAAAAAGTACTCACAATCATTCATCCTTTTCACATTTTGTTATGTTTCAATATCAAACTGTAATGTACTTGCGATTGTGTGTGACACACACCCACAAAGTGCTTAGCATCCTGTAATGCGATACCACTAAATAAAATCCATGTTACTATTACTGAAGTAGTAATATTAGCAACAAGATTCTGTACTTAGAAATTTAGAGGGACCCTGTTTTGTGACAGTATTGTTCGTAAAAGGTGCCAAACAAACTTTATTTACTTAAACATCACTTTAAGTAAAAAGTTGTCACACCAATGAGCCATGCTGACAAAGCTGGGGAAAGCTAAAAGAATGGCTATTTGCTTTTAATGTCACATACTACATGAAAATAATGAAGAGCCAGCCATCCATCCATGTGTAAATATCTGTCATAAACTCAAGTAATTAAGATGATCAATAGTAGTAACTATTTACATACTTGTAATATTTTGTAATAATTGTATTAACTATTTTTTAATCATTTTAATAGTAATTTCAGTTTGATCCTAACATGTTTTTAGATGTATCTTTTGCTCAACTGCTAAATATAGAAGCATCATTTGTCTTAGATTGTTCGTTTCATGTATTTTTGACCAATGATGTACAATTTTGTCCAAATGGTTTTGAGAAGTTGCTTAAAGCTACAATCTCCAACACAGATAAACTGGTTAGTATTGAAGCATCTTTATGAGAAACAGAAAGAATACACTCTACACTTTCTGTCAAGTAGTTGGTCTTCATCACCTCTCAAATTAGAAGATCAATTACTGCAAGATGAGATAAAAGCATTAGCAAATATGAAATAGGTGGTGTGGGGTGACATTTATAGAGTTAGCTCGGGAACAGGGTGGGATCAAAGAGTCTCAGCAATATTAACCAATCTGTCTGTGTCCAGCTCCCACAACACCCTGCAAAAGGTGTTAAATGTGTGTCTATGGAAAGACAAACCTAAAACTACTGTGCATTTGAGTGTTTCAGTTTGGATGTCTGCTTATTTTTTTCCCCCTAAATTCTTCCTAATTAGGTTTTTGTTGCTAAAACAAAATCACACAACATTTGTGCTAGCCCTTTTAGGAAACGATGAAAGCTGCTAATCTCAGCCCCCTCAACTGGTGAAACTGTAAACACGCCGCATTCATTACAGATGGTCAGCCTTTTCTATGAGGGAGGTGTATGGTTCAGCGGATGGTCTTTAATTAAATTCATTGTTGGAAAGCTTCCTTGGTGAGCCTAATAACTCGTAGCCAAACCCAATGCTCCTGACAACACTTTAGAAATATGGCACTTTTGCTTGTTGGCTTTTTTCAGTTTTTCCATCCATATTTAAATACACACTGGTGTTTATGCACAGAGAGCTTTAATGATCCATCATACCATGTGGATGAAAGGGTCGAGTCCTCCTATCATAGAAAGGAGGAGCAATTTGGCCATCTGCTCGGATTCTTTTCGTTTCCCTGGAGACTCCCATCTGCCTTTACATTATCAATTACAGTTCAGCCATGTCCCTTAACCTCCTGTCACCCATAGTTATTCTACACCCCAAAATACACTCAAATTAATACATAAAGTTATCACTATCCAAAGAGAATGAAAGCAAAAACAAAATGTTATATGAAACTGTGTAATTCTTGGATTGTATATGCTTCTGTTTTCTGTCAACAAAATGATGCTGAAATATGTTCAGAATGTACTGAACTAAATCCTGCATCTTCCATGACCGAAAGAGAGTACATCGAAAGAAAGCAATTTTGCAGCATTTCTTTTAGTCCTAGTAAAAGGTAAAATATATATGCTGAAGTCTCACACCTTGATTAAAAATAGCAGCCTGAAAGAATAGACACATAACCACTGGATAAAATATTACTTTCCTTCTTGTATCTTCTCACATCTTTTCTGCTTCATTTGATTTCACACCCATCTAACTAAAATTAGCTGCAAGATATTTTAAGTCCTCTTTAGTCACTAACAACTTCTACCTTTAGGTCCAGGAGAAAAAGTAAGCCAATCACATGTGATTATATACTATTGTATCATATGTGAAAACATAGGTTAAACATGGTTAAAATTAGACTGTCCAGTAAATTGAGTGCTACACTTTATGGCTCAACCTTTTATTTACGACACACCAGAACATCTGTCACAGTACCATAGATGCCCCAAATCATCAATCCACTTCCCACACCATCCTGCTATTGCTCTCTAGTAAGACATCAGGGTACTTAAACTTCTCTGCTTTACAAAAAGACAGTCACCAAACCTGAATTAACTAGCCCAACCGTTGCCTCGGACCTGATCTCAAATCCCATAAGATGAGAAAAGTAAAAATAAGACGAAGTTTCGCAAGCCAGATTTTCTCCACTCAGTAAATACTCCTGAAAATCCAAAAATGCCACCCCCTCCCTCAATTGTTTTGGCTATACCATGACTGGATAATTCCTAAAAGCAACCAAGGTACAGCATACTCTCGTGGCATCACTCCTCAAAAATATCTCAAATAATTCCAAACCATCAAAACCACTCAGCAATTTGCAAGGGTCAACATTTGGTCTCCAGTTCAATGGTCGAGGCCAAACCCACACTGGTTCCCCTGGATCCAAGGTTGGACAATTGGTCAAAGGTACAAATATTGAGAAAAGAAAAGCATAGAAAACATACTGAGATCACTGGGAAATACCAACTAGTACAATTAGAAGGATCTTTATTTAGTTGATATTTATTTCAGTCAAGGTGGAAATGTGAGGAAGCAACTTAGAAGCACATAAGTTCTGTGGTTTTCCAGGAAAAAGTGGTAGCATCTCAAGGGGACAGGTATGTGTGGGAAGAGGACCCTTGTCAAGTGCAAGAACGCCTCATTAAAATGTAGACAGGTGCTCGTTTGATGAGTTCATAAGCAGTTCAGCAACAGCCTGGAAGTAGTGCACTTTACAAGACTGTTCAAAGATCTTTGACATCTGAGGAGAGCCAGAGAGTCCAATAATCCTACTTTCAGAATGCGAGTCTTTCCTCCGAGATCAATCCCAGATCGAAACATCAAATAGAACTGCTGCTTTTCTCTTTCTAAACCTCCTCTCCACCCCTTACAAAAATCACTTACTAGATGCTATTAGACAAGCTGGTAAAAGTGTCATTACCACTGGGAAGGGGGGATGGATAGATTTCCGTCAAATCGTGGAATATTCTCCACCCTTTTAAGCCTATAGTTAAGAGTGCAGCATTATTGATAAGACTGTGTTCTGGGCACAACTCTGTGCCCAAAGGCCCAAAGGGAAGCAATCCACAGAAGTGGGCTTTCATGTTCATCTATGTACAAGAACAAAGCGCGGATTTAGCCTGCGACTTTGATCCACAGAGTTGGAGTGTTTTAATTCTTTATTTTTTACTCAACCCTTGGGAAAACCCTGTGCTCAGTTGGTGTTTTGTGAGAAGTGCCACAGAAGTGTCGCCTCTGGCATGCCAGATGATCCCTCACACTGTCCTTTGCCTTGCAGACAAGACTAGGGAAGATTTCCATCACTACCAGGCATAGCAGCACATCACTATATTACAGTAGGGTTCAAAAAGATTTTTGTTGACATTAGAAATGTGTTTTACATTTAGATATCAAGATATGTTTATCAGATTACAGAGTAACTAGCTGGATTTGTCATGTCCAGTCAGTATTAACTACTATCTTCTAGCCCTGCCAGGTAATAAGGTTATTTAATTCTAGTCTCTTTTAATCTGAACTGATGTTTCAGTTTGACGACAAACCAGTCAATCTGTTTGCATTGATGCTGTCATTTCTGGAGGCAAGAATCAGTTCAGGTTAAATAGTAGATATGTTGGGAAACATGTTTCATCCATCTCTAAGGTTTATAAGTAGATTACCTTTTGTAATTCGTTTTGTTACACCAGTCAATAAGCTTCCAATGCAAATGTGGTTCATTTGTATTTGAATTGATGTCCTGTCCCCATTAACTTATGCCTTTAATGCATTCTGGTACATTAGTAAATAGACTTGCTGGATTAATCATTAGTTCATTGGGATCATTTGCTTTCCTTGTGCTTAATCGAATCTCTGACATTGGTAATAAGGGCAGACTTCACAGGCCTCCATCGAGACTACCTTATATTTTCTTTCACTATCATATTGTATTTTTCTGGTGGAAAAAAAAGATAGTTGTAAATGTTCAACTTCTGTTTTGATTTATAATTTGATCATGTATGTTACTTTGAAATCTTTTTTCTTCTACTTCTTTAGATTCTCACCTTTTCTCCGCAATCACTTTTCCTTTTGCAGATCCTGATAATTGATGATTCTTTTGTCTCAAGCATAAAACCTCTGAATAAGGTCTATGAGCATTACTTATTTAGTTCTAATTAATTGAAGTTTACCTGGCTGAATTTAATATGAGTTTGCTATGCCAGCTTAGAAGAGGACTTATGGCCTGACTATGACATATTTTTTACAAGTTTATAGATGACAAAAAAAATTTAATTGGACAAAATTAAAATTAAGTGAATTTTATGTGCAAGTCAGGCTGTGGAGCAAAGGGTGTGTTGGATTGAAGCAACTCCAAAAAACATTGAAGTGTGAATACAATTTAGCAATTATTTAACTTTCTACACTTAGTTTGGTAGGTTAAAAAAAGTGTGATAAGAGTTAACAGACTTCATATATTTGTCAGACTACAAAGGCGATACGTTTTTGTTTTTTTTTCCAAGCAAAATCTATATTACATTGTTCATTAGCTGTTAATTCAACATGCTGTGACTTGAGCCAACAATGGGCTGAGTGACTTATGAATACAATAATGGTTAAAGCAAGAGAAGCCAACAATTTCATGGCTGTTTTTTTAGTTACTAGAGTTTAATGTATTGCAATACATGCCTCGTGCCCATTTTGAGTTTTGTGATGTGCTCTCAGTAAATAGAACCAAGATCCATTCTGTGCGAGGGACATGACCTGGAATACCAACATCATGCAGTAGGATGCTTAACAGTTCCCTTGTGCTGATTGATATAGCTGTACATCTGCTGCTGATGTTTTTAAAACAATTAGACACATAGCTAAGATTTCTGGTTTTTGCACCAGTTGCTGTAAAACAGATTTCTGTCTGTGTTTTCTTGCAGTCATTCATCAGCTAAGGAATTATGTGTATCTACAAGAGTTAGAGGAGCCACTAAGCACCGCTTGACGTTTTCTGCACAAAGAAGTCCTTTGAAAAGGTATTCTTAACCTACCCCAAAAAGCAGTTATGTGCTCCTTTTGTTTTCTCACCATCCCTAAAATGCATCCATCTCCTTAATGGGTATTTTTTTCAGAAGAACATGTTTCAGAGTATTGCAACAGCAGGCAAGGAAGATCATGGACAAAGTCGGGACACACAGGTCTTTAAAAAGCAAGATTAATACCCCGGCAAAGATGATCTCATAGTTAAGTGTTTTCTGTTGTATTTACACATCCGCCCAGCTTGTCAGACTTGTGCCTGTCTCTGAGAAATGGAACCGACACATCGTGACACTAATGCATCACTGAAAATATTTGAAATGAAAAAAAGCTCATGCTACAGCGAGCCAAAGAGAGACATGCAAACACTCCATTTGACATTGACACAATGGCGCCTCTGCTCAATACAAATACTGTTATTCCCTCCCAACCAACGTCTCCGTTCTTCCCTTTGACGGAGGAGTCACACAGAAGAAAATCTACTGCACTCGGAGCAAACTAATTACATGTATAAATGACATTAGACTATTCAATTCAATGCTTTAATAATTCATAATAAGGGATTGCCCGATTTGAAAGGGACATTTTGTGTGAAAAACGATCGCATTAATTCAGGTTTAATTCAAATCTAAACTGGCTAAACACCCACCTTTTATTGAATCTTAGTGTTAAATTTTAACCATTTCACAGGAATAATTCACATGTTGATTTTATAGTATAGCATGACCTGGTCTTTAGTGTTTTCTAAACATAATTAAGTGTAAGTGTACATAAAATACATCATTCATCAAACAAACACAAGGTCAAAAAGGAGAAGCTGAAGGTTACAAACTTAAGGCCTGTTCTATAGAATTTAAGAGCCTGGTCCTACAACTCAAATACAATTCATTAAATGTTCATCAAGAAGTGTGACAACTTCTGTAAAAACAGGTGTTTTAGCAGTTTGCTGGTGTGGATCAATGCTCTTTGGCCATTATTTTCCCAGCAATAAGAAAGTGCATTATCCCATTCAAGTCTGAGTGAATTTCCTCAACTTTCTTTGTAGGGTTTAAATTACCCACAGGCCAGAGATTGCCTGCCATAACCTTGTGATACATGACTGGCCTTTAAAACAGGGTTTTTTACCATTTCACTATCTAACCTTTTTGCTAAACCCTATAACTTCTCAAAATGTTCTAGCACTGTTGTTTAACAGATTACTATGTGTTCCAGTGAAGTGTATGAAGGGTTAGTGGCTGATCCCACTTGGATGAGGGGTTAGATTGCTTAATGGCAGTAAAAATGTGACCTCGTTTCTTTTTTATCTTCCATAATAACAAAGTAAAATAAGGTTTAAAGAGCATTCATGTATACATAGAAGGAAATGGATTTTCCAATCAGGTGATGCTGCCCTCAGTGTTCAGAGCTAATCAGACTGCATTGTTGTAAAATGACTGGTTGGGTCCAAACCTTTCACCTCTGCTTCATAAATGTACATGAAGGCTGTCCAAAATTACAGGGATTTTGGCCATTTCATGAGGAATCAAATGTAATAGCTGCTCATCTGTTAACATAAACACCTCTGGACACTCAACCTACACAACAGCATATACATAAAGACTATTATTTTGGTTATGGTCACTTTGTATGTCCTTTATTATCATGCAGCATCATGATAATGATGGGTGAATGGAAAATCCTAATCTTATACAGCTCTCACGAATTTGAGGCCTTTGTGTGATAAAGTCTGCAGCAAACAAATTCAGTCGTGAAATCTTTGCAGGTGACAGTGATGTGTATGGCTCAAAGGACCACTAAACATTGAAGGGAAGCACAGTTGCATAGCATACTAAACATGCAAGCGATTTTGATAAATAAGAATTGAATTGAGTTTCAGCTGTGACATGTTGATTGATCAAAAAGCTCATGGCTAAGGCCTCCCTTCTCCCCTGTCTTATTTATCCTTTGTCAAATGGTTTCAAAATCAATACTAGCCTTGTACACAACCTTTTCTGCTGCGGGCACTCGAGGAGGACTAAAAAAAAGAAAGAGGAGAAAAAGAAAAACACCTGCTCTCTGGGTGATCGTTACTAATTTTTCCTGTCAAACATGTGAACACAGAGTAATTATTTTCTGTGTGGTTTCAGGGCATAGCAGATTATTGTACAATCCATTTAGATAACTTCTGAGTGGGCCTGGAAAATGAAATCGCCCCAAACCACACAAGTCAGACAGGAGAGGTGATCTATCAGACGCTGAGGCGAATAACTCAACTTAAAGATGTCGTGCCTGGGATGAGCCGGATTTTTCCATTCGAGAGTAAAGGAAGCATAGCTCCTTGTCACACTGAGACTTAGAAGTTATTTTTATTTTGGTCTAGAGGAGAGATGTTGCATTTTACAGAGCTGCTTGACATCTTGACATGCAAGTAAACTTACTTGATCTGGATATAATGTTATCATATCCTCATAACATCCTTATGTGAAATGAGGAAGAATTGTATCATAGGTCTTTTGAAGCTAACTATTGTTGTGGAAAAGATTGAAATTCAATATCAACGCTGCACAAATTAAGAAAAACAAAAATGTATCTTAGAAAATCCTTTAGTCATAACTACTAAAACTAAATGTGACCAAATGCCTTCTACCCTTCTCACCACTCTAAAAACTATGCACCTACAGTTGAAAACTTGGTTTACATACATCTTCTCAACACAAACAATTATTTCTACACATATGCTCAACACATGGTGTCTATCTATCCTCACAGGGGCTTTGCATTGATTTCCATTCATTTTTAATTATTTCTACAGCCTAACTGACTCTTGCTCTAAACCACAGGTGTCAAACTCCAGTCCTCAAGGGCCGGTGTCCTGCAGTTTTTAGATGCGCCACAGGTACAAAACACTGGAATGAAATGGCTTAATTACCTCCTCCTTGTGTAGATAAGTTCTCCAGAGCCTTTATTACCTAATTATTCTATTCAGGTGTGGTGCAACAGAGGCACATCTAAAAGTTGCAGGACACCGGCCCTTGAGGACTGGAGTTTGACACCCCTGCAAACCCTAGCTAGTACATGCTGTACCTAATGCTAACCTAAACCCAATTCACACCTTATTTCTAAACCTAACCACAAAACAGCACTTCTTTTATGTGGCCTGAGCTTTTGGCCCCACAAGGAGCAGTGTGTCCTCACAACATATGTATTTCTTGCAAAGATTTGTTGGCCTAACAAGGTGCTAAATGCTAACATACACACAGGCCAAATGGTTGAAGGTCACACAAACACAGGATGTTGTTACGTCATTGTTGCCTGCCTACTTTGATGCTGAATGCAGTCTGAATTTATTAAGCTCAATCACGCAATTAGGATACCATCTTAAGATATTTTTTTGTAGCACAGATCTCCCCTGGCACATGTAGACAACTGTAGCACTCACCTATTGCACTTGACATTAAGGAGGTAGTTAGTTCTTTAAATATAATGGTATCTCTACCTTCAGTAGAGTGAGCTCTCCCACCACAAACTGTAGAATGAAACCCAAAAGTCTAATTTAAATTCTTACTTCACCAAGTAAGTAAATTTACCCTCATTCATGCACAACCCAATTACAGATACCCTTGGCAGTCAGATCAGAGCTTAGGTTAGAGATAAGGTGTGTCTTGAACTCAGCAAAATTACCAGAAGCTTCAACAAAGTATCCAACTGTTTACTTGTTGATAATTAAAAAAATAAAACTTATACCACTTAGCAGTTGTGTTTCAACTTAAATCTTAAATCAAAGAGTACTTTTAGCCATGGGCGTAGGTTTGGGTATGGACGGTCGTGACATGTCACGACCAATATTCAAGGGATATAAAATAGTCCCAACCAATTTTTGCCATATTAATTAAAAAAAAAAACCCATATGTATTCTTTAACAAAAACAAAATAAATAAACGAAAATCTACATTAATTAGTTTAGTAAGGTGTAAGGTCCCACCAAAACGTAGACCAAACCTACGCCCTTGCTTTTAGCCAATCTAAAACAAAAGGAAAATTAAAGTCGGCATTTAACAAAGATTCAGTCAGTTCATTAAAGGCCCGAGAGAAGTGCGAGCGTTTTTCCACTTACCCGATGAACGTCCCTTGTAAGGAATGACCCCAAACTCCTGAGAGCGTCCGGGAAAAAACGTTCTCAGCACAACCAGTACGAGTCCATCATAACTTCTTCCTTCGAGTTCCTATAGCCCCCACCGAGGTCTCTACTCTTTGCATTGGCAAGCCGCCAAGTAAGTAAGTTTACCTTCATTCATGCACTGCTAACTGCCAGGTCCTGTTGGCAGTTAGCTTTAGCCGCTGAGCTAGCAGATAGCTAAACCCCTCTCAATCGAGTTCGTCACTCACACCACTCCACAATTCCGTCAGGTTCACGGGAGAATCCTGTCCGCACATTTCCACCTCACGAACACAAACGAAGTTCTTGCGAGTCCTTATGAGTTTCACTTTACACATCGGCAACTCACTCCTTTCTTCCTCCAGCCAACCTCTAACTCCTCTCCTCCTCCATAGTTCTCCTTTACTTCCGGTTTCTCTTTCTTCTTCTTCACATACCAGAATCTGCTTTCAAATAAAACTGAACCACGCATACGGGAACTACCGTAGACACTTTTCCAATCATTAAAGCAGTCTCCATCTAATCATACATTACAGTTATATATTATATAATACAAATATTAACAAACAGCCATGACATTTCTAATATAATGTATTTGCTCTCCTTGTCTGGTGTATCAGTTTAAATGGAAACATTTGTCTTGATAAGCCTGTAGCTATCATTACTCTCTAGATGTTCAAAGTTTGTCAAATTGTTTAATAACCTAACCTTCTCATAAACATTTCCACAACCTTATCATTGACCGGTCTGCTAAGATTCCTGATTTTATCAATGCTCTGATGTTCTCTAACAAACCTACTAGGCCTTCACAAAACATCTGGATTTATACTAATCATTACAACACATTTCATTACAATTAGGTCAAACATTGTAATGAAACCACTAGAACCGACCACACCCCAAAGTCCGGGAGACCAAAATAACTATATGACTTCAGAAAGCTATTGGAAGCACTATATTTTCTAAAGAGGTATTATAGTAAATAAGACTGAATACAAATGTGCTATTTTTTAAATTTATAATAATTTTTGCTATTTGTGTAATATTATGTTGGCAGTTACATAAAATCTCACCAGTTAACATAAGTGATTATAATGTTTTATCTCAAACTGGATGCTATTTATAGCGACAGCAAAGGGTCATGTGTGATTTGAATTTGAACTTCAGTACCTGTCTTAGACATCAGCCACTTAAATAAAATCACTAAAATTCTTTGTGCTCCTTTCTCTATAACACAGATAGACCGATAGAGGTGTACATTTAAAGCAAATGTGCTATTTGAAACAATTTACCATTATAGTTTGATTTGTTTTTACTTAAAAGACTAAATGGCACCATAGTGAAAGAAAGGGGGAAAACCTACGTACCTGTTTGACCTAATCAAGTCTAACTGTACACAAGTGTGACCCTGCATGACATGGACAGGATGGCCCCTTAGTCATTCATGCTTCTCCCCATTTGTTTGGGTAACTGTCGTCTGTTCTGCATCCACGTAAAACCAAAGCAGAGAAGCACTTATGAGTAAGTGTTCTCCCTCCAGAGCTGGCAAGTAACTGAGACAAGTGTTTACAAAGAGAGCTGGACATTTATGAGCCGTTTACAAGACACTTGATTCAAGTAGAATGACTTGTCTCAAATTTTTAATGATCTTATTGAAATTAAATTTGAGACCATGCCACAGTTTTACTATTAACCTGTCCATGGCTGCCTCTACAGATGTAACCTAAACCCAAACTCTACATTTTTCCATTCACTCCCCATACTCCATTGCTACAGGGAAGGAAGGGAGTGTTTATCAGATAGGGGTGACGCTGCCCTCGAGTCCGACTCAGAACACAGACAGGACAGTCAGATGATTTGTAGCATGCTGGGCATATACAGACTTTTAAATAAATTTCTTGTTTCATTTTTGAGCCAGTGGAAACTCAGACTGTCTGATCCTCCCTAAACAATGGGTTAAAGAACTGTAGCAGCTGTACTTGGTGAAACAGTTTGTTCAGGTGTATTGGGACACATCAAAACAGATGTAAAGTATGGGATAACTGTTGGAGTCTTACCATCAGACTGAAAGTAGAATGAGTTCTGGGTTTATTGCAGCTGATATTTATAATAGAGGAGGAAGGGAATCAAACCCAGTTATTTAGACAGCTGGGGACATTTTATTTTCTCTCTCTGAAACGTCAGTTGTGTGGAACCATTAGGGAGGAAGCTCCAGGAAGTGGCTCTCCATATGCTGAACTATTAGTCAGGATGGGAGGCAGGCTGAGCCAAACCTTGTTATGCCCTGGTCAGCACACGTAATTATCATTGCTTTGGATATCCATTACAGTCCAGTTGATGGGAGTGGGCAGTTCGTGAGAGAGAAGATAGGTTTTAGTAGTTTATGCACTTGCTCCACCATCAAAAGATACATTATGTAGCAATTGGCTAACTGTAACCATAAACAGAAATGTTCAAAATAGTTTTCTAATTAATAATTATCTCTTTGAGTATTTCCTTGCTGGTGACAATTAAGTTTTGTTCCATACATGTTCAACTGGAACATGCATGGAACAAAAACTGGAAACTTATCATGACATTACATGATGATTCTCTCACTCTCCCTCATTTGTACATGGGAACAAATTACCATTTCTTAATTTAACAAATAATATATTTACATTTGATCTATTTGCAATTCTTATGCAGCAGATATCCTATTTATAAATGTTTTATCCAATTAACATTTACAGTTGCTTAGATTCTACTGCGGAAGATAGATAGATAGATAGATAGATAGATAGATAGATAGATAGATAGATAGATAGATAGCATTTATTGTCATTGAACAGAATTCAACGAAATTTCCATTGCAGCTCCCGTGCAAAAGGTCAAATATATACAGTATAAATAAGCAAACACACAATAATAATAATAATAATAATGTAATAATAATGTAGTGATGTATCTCCATTTTTAAAAAGATTGCTGAGATTTTATGAGGAAAAAGTCAGAAGTCTGCGATTAAAGTCAGAATTTTTTTTTCAGTGGCCCTAATCCTCTTCTGTATGCATCACACAAGAACAAACATTTTTAAACAAACAAAAAATTGGGCCTCTTGTTCAAACAAAAGTGTGTTGGTCCAATGTCTGCTGAGCCTGTTGAGCTATACAGTAAATAGATATTATAACCAGTGGTACTTTTCACTGTTCTTACACATATACATTACTCTCAAAAGTTTTATTTTGTGAAAAAAGGTTTATTTGGAAATGTTTCTTCAATCTAAATTTGCTTTGTAAAGGTTTATTTTATGTATTTGATCTCTTCAGAGATTAGTTCTGCATTGGCTTTTATTTGCTTTATGTAAATATGAACTGCGTAGCTCTCCACCACAGCAAAAGACAGATTCAGGTTTCATCTGTAGTTTTTACAAAGAGTCTTATTTCAGGAAGAAATTCCATGTTCAATTAGAGGACTTGATTATTCATTTGAGAGCCATTGATTATAGGCAATGTGTTGTCAGCATCCTCATTATTCGCTTTGGAGGATAAGAGTTCTTTGTCAAGATGCATGATGACTCGATGATGTGTACCTCTTAGCGGTATGACATCTTCATCCATCATGGAAATTTTGGATCTCTCAATCTCCATTCCCTTAGTGCTCAATCACGCCTTCCTCAGCGACTGACAGGCGGCCACTGTAACATGCAGGAAGAGCAGCAGATGAGCTCTCCATTAATGAAAAAATAACACATCAAACAATACAAATGGGTGCAAAGAAGTGAGAGCACTTCAGAAATGCCCAGATAATTAGACTGTCCAGCAGCAGATTGATGGATGCACTATAATTACCTTTGTGTTATTATTTCAGGGCCAGGCAAAAAGGAAAAGCTGCTTTGAGTTGCACCGATTCATTAATCTCATTAATGTGTGGAATAAATATCATTTTATCAGACATTCCAGAGGTGCCGCTGGTGTGTGTGGTTAGAGCCACGATTCAGAACTGTCAGCAAGAGCATAACACACTGTTAGTTTATGCTTTCAAATCACGGGATAGCTGAAAAGCCCACTGAGACCACGGGTCACTAAGCATTATCATGAAACAACTGCAAAAAGAAAATTTCTCTTAAAGGTGCCTCAGCGTTTTACAAATTGACCACTAGAACCGACCACACCCCAAAGTCCAGGAGACCAAAGTCACTAACTGGCTCTCTATGGAGGTTACACTTAACCAACCAGAGGGCTCATGTCATGCTCTAAAGTATAATTTAAAGCAAATATACTTATGTTAAGTATTTTGCTCAAAACAAAAATTTTATTTACAGTTTTTCTCAGTTGCTTTGGTGTGTTTCTCAGAACAGAATTGAAATTCTCAAAACTACTCGTTCAATCTTCAAATCAATTTCTCACTTGTGCACAATAAAAAAAAGCAGTTTCCTGTCCCTTTGAGAAAGTTGCACTTTTGTACATCATTCAAGTTATGTACAATTCTCAGATGTTTCCTGTATTTTCAATTGCTTGTGTCATGTTAATCAAAATATATTATACGGATCTCTGTTGAACTGTTTTGACCTTCACAAGATTTGAGAACAATGTCATTGTAAAAGTCTTAGCATGCTAAATGTTTGAACAAGTTGTCAATCATATTTTTATTCATTTCCGTATATTTTTTTAAGTCTGTCCTGAACTGATAAATTGCTCCCACGTAAATTTCTCCAACAATGTGTGCACCAGTAGATAAACCAATGATCAACCAGTTTTTTTTAATAGATTGAAGGTGTTTTTCAAGAACCATCAACTAGCAAGTATATAGTATAGAGAACAACATAATGTTGCATTTCTGACAACGAAGTTAAATGCTTCCACCATCACAGACTGCACTGAATGATCAGACTAATAAAGAAATTGATACAAAAATTTGGGCTGAATGAAAGCAATGACATATCAGCTTGATGGTTGATATTTTCAAAAGGTCATTTTAATCTGACAAATTAGTTTCATTGAAGTGCATGCTCTAATTTATTGAATATGTCTGTACAATCATTTCCCTGACCATGTCTTTGCTGGGGTTGCTGACAAGAAGCACTCTCTGTTATAGATGAACAACAGTGTAGCAGCAGGCTACGGACCCCAACAACATCATGTCCTATCGCCCTGCAGGTGGTTCAGTTTGTCAATGAGAGGAAATGGGATCTTTACACCCAATTTGAGGTGAAGTGACTCAGAGTTTACTTGTAGGATATCCCGTGACCCCGGCATAATGACTTCCAGACTGCAGGTGGTCCTGTTCTTGTGTGGCAGTGATAGGACGCCATAAACAGACTTAATCACATTTTCTGCCTGCCTTGTCTGGCTCTTATGCGGTTGATCATTTTTCTGTATTTCAGTACATATCTTTTCTTAATTAACACATGTTAAGTAATATTTGATATTTGACTAGCCCCTTGTCCAGGTGTTAATGTATCACATTCTAGGGGTTTGTCTTTCCTGTTGAATTTTTCCTGTCAGCAGCTGATTGTATCATTTTCTGTAACTACTGCCTTGCGATTTCTATAGGACAACTGTTAAATTTACAACAGAACCTTTCTTTAAATTTTGACGCATTGGAAAAACATTGAAGTCACCAGTTTATTGATCAAGAAAAGGTGGTCATAATACCAACAGGTATACATCTATATTCTGAAATTCCTCTTTAATGTAAGCCATAACCACGGAGCTTTACATTAGACAACTTGATTATGAGGCATCCAATTAAAAAAAATCCCAATCTTCCTTTTACGAGTTTCTGCATTACAGTATATGGCCTGAGTAAAACTAAGGTAGGCTTTAACTTTGAGTGTCCCATCATCACACAGGGCCACATTAAAATTTTACAGGAGACATGATGGTCTAACAAAACGAACACAAGCAGCCAGAAACAGACCAGTCAAAAGTATTGATACTGTATTTTTGATGAACTACTAAACTGATTTTAATACTTCCAGGAAACAAGATGAAAGCTTTTCTTTTTGAGTAGCGCAGTCTTAAATGCACAAGTAATTTTTACAAAGTAGGATATTTTCTCAGATATTAACACAAGCAAGAGTAAACCACTAAAACAACTAAAAAATACTACAAAAAATAAAAATAAATCCATTGACATGACATTGCTTTACTTTGTAACTCAGTCAAACAAAATTATAATGTCCTGTATTTTAGAGGGAAGAGGGACTCCATAGTTCCTGGCTTCTGTGGACATGAGCTTCTTGTCCCAGTGTTGGGATGATGTTGATCTAAGAGAGTTGAGCTCCTGAGGCATGCCTGAGAAAGTTTATCATTGGTTGGGGGAGGCTTGGGCAGTAGAAACCCATGAAACCTGCCATCCCGGCCATAATTGGAGGTCATTAATCATGTGAGGCCATCCTGCAGTGAATAGTTCTGTGTTTCTCTTTGCTGTTTGGCCAGCAGAGAGGTGTTGCCTGCATAGACCCGGACCTCGAGTCACGCTGGAAACCGCTTGGTTAGGGTATTTCTTTTAAACCAACATTTCTGTATGGAGTTTTAGTGATTAACTTTCACTCCTTGTGGAAAAATCTTTAATGCATCAGTCATAGAAATGTTTTTTTTTTATTTTATGTGAAGGAATCAAATAAAATGTAGGATTTTATTTACAGTAATCATTAATCAAAGTTGTAAAAAAAGGTCTTCACATATCTGTGGATTTTCAAGGAAGGTTTTGGCCATTACTGTCATTTTATTATCCCAAATACAGGAGGAAAGATGATAACCATAAATGTGCTTGTTGCAGCACTAACCCGTGGACTGCAAGCTAAGAAAATGTTTTTTGTTTCTTTTTGACATACAATTCTCCAATTTGGAAATTAAATAAATTAAAATTTGCATATGCATAAGATTGTACATTGCAAAAGCATTTTATACAACAAAAAATCTCCACAATGCCTCATTTTGAAATCTTGTTAATGACTTCCAATTATTTCAGCTCAACACTTTAGCTCATAGATATGAATTAGATGTGGGAGTATATTTGAAAGCTGGAAATCACAACCCCCCGGCCCAGCTGCTATTGATCGTAGCAGCGGAAAATCCATAGCGGCTGATTTGTGAACCATTAAGTTTTGAACCCAAAGCTTATAATGTTCATATTCACAGCTTTCCTCTGTGCTGATGAGGGCGAGGGTGGGATAAAGAGGCAGAGGGTTAGAGCATTAGATGCTGAGGGGGGGTTGGAGGCGGGCTGTTAGGGAATGAATGAGAAAAAACAGAGGGATTGAAGATCATTGAACGAATCGATTCCGCTTTAACTGGAAGATGGCCTATAAATGCAACAGAACAATGAGAAAGAGCACAAAGGGAGCAATTTGTTATTATCATATTTACAACTCTGGTCTAATTCAGCTTTAAATTTATAGGTTGGGTCCATTAGAGAAGAAAGGAGCCTCTACCTGTTCTGAATTCAGATGCAAGACCAAATAAGCAGAGCTTTTTTAGAGGCACTCTTAATATTTTGTGTTGGTCTGTGACAACTCTGTTCCTTCTTCTCTTTCTGGTCAGCCTGAGGTTATGTCACACCATTACCTCCATAATATTTCTATGCTGTCACTATTTAATTGCAATCCAACTAGAAATTAAAGACACCTGGCAGCTAGCATGCAAGCTCAATATTATGCTGTGGAAAATCCAGCAATGACAAATTCTTGAGTGAACCAAAATGATAATTAATGATTTCTACAACAAGAAGCCATTACACCAGAGGTGTCAAAAAAGTCATGAAGAAACATTAATCACATCCATCACTGCACGTTCTCAGTTACACATTCGCTCCTCTTTTGATCATCACCTTTTCACTAAATGGAACCACAAACTGTGACAAATCCCGAGGGAAATGCTAGTATGTTTTTCATCCAAATTTTGATTTCATCTAACTGTGAGCTACAGATGAAAATTGCAACTCACTCAAAGAAAGCCATTGAGATCTCCTGGACGTCGGCCATCCGATGGCAGTAATGGAGTGTTTTTAGAGGGAGAAAACTCCAAGCACAGTAGGGAACAGTTGGGTCTTTTACTGCACATGTATGTTCAAAAAGCCACCTTTGTTTTTCAGTAAATTGTCAACTTAATGAGAACTTGTGCTTAATTTTTTTTTGAACATTTACTTCAAAGATGAAAAAGACATTGTTATTGTTCAGAAGTTGCAGTTTTAGATTAATATTTTTTATTTATTTATTTTTTTTTACATATTTCTTGAAACTGTCACTATGTCGTGACAGTATGGTATTGGAGCCAGGAGGAGGGTCTCAGTGCTGTCAATCACAATCTCTTGTTGCGCTGCTCATTCTCTGTCTCTGATATGGCACAGCTACTTCTTGATATTAGAGCATGTCATGGATGCTAGGCTAGTTAGCATGTCCACTGATGATGCCGGATAAACATTTTTTCTATAACAGTAAGTTGTTTTTCCACCATTAGCACATTGAGCAGAGAGTACACAAGGATGATTGAGAGCGCTAAGACCCTCCTCCTAGCTCTGACTGATTGGTTTTGGTCGGAAGCGGTGCATTTCTTCAGATGGCAATCGTAGCTCAGGAGAGGCAGTGGAGGAGATCAATCTTTTCACAGATTATCTGTCTTATACTATCATGACATGGTGACTGTTTTAAAAAATATGTAAAAAATAAATAAATTAAAGCCTAGATACGGCAGCTGTAACTGACATACAGGAAAAAAAAATCAGCAAGGGAAACAGTATTTAGTTTATTATAAAATTTAATTTAAAGTACATTTTATTGAACCATTGTTTAACAGTCTATCAGTCAAAGGAAAGATCATGATTCAGTTTAAGCAAAGAGATGGTATATGCTCATAAAACAGTAAGGATTCATTTAAGAATCTAGAAAAGCAGGATAGATTCTCCCTGCTCCCTCAAAGATGTGTTGAGTGGCGTCCTAATCAAAAATCAATGGGACCACTTGACTAGGCCCACAAGGCTTCTGTAGCGGGTTATGTAATCTGATAATATCAATCATAACTGTGTTAGAGGCAATCTGTCTGAGTTTCACAGGACTGGGGTCAGTGAGTAGTGAGAGGGAAGGATGAGGAAGCCTTGGCCTCCCATGCCATCAATTACCACTTATTATGAGGAGCTGCTTACTCCCGCAGAGTTGTGTACCCCCCGACCCCACCGCCACCATAAATAATATTAACAGGACCAACCCCATCAATCAATACCTTCACAGCTGTATTGTTCCAGCCTAAATGGCAGCTTCCATGGCTCTCCAGCCTCGATCAATGACCGTGGCTCCTACCGTTAGCACAAAATGGTAAATCTAGCTCTTGTTGTGCCCAGGGGTCTTCAGACTGGCTTCCCCTGCTTCTGCAACATTTCTTATCTTCTAGTTCTGTGGCTGTCAATCTCTTTAATTCTGTTTTGGCTGTACTCCACTTGAAATATTACATATACATTATCATCCTTGCAAGGGTAAATGTCCTCTTTTTCTGAAAACCAAAGTGGTAAAATATCATTTAAAGAAGCTGGATCTGGATCCTTAATATCAAGACTCTTGAAAGATGGTTTATCAACTAACTTACTCTTTTTAAAATCAAATAGTGCTTCGAAATTACCGCTTATACAAAATAAACTTACTGTGCATTGCCTATGTCACCTTTAAGTTGATCTCCCACTAGTCCCACTAGTGCTGTCTGAAGGTGCTGCATCTGCAGTCTCTGCTGAAGTCACACTGGCTTGTTAACAGTATGAAGCCCACATAGTGGAAGTGTCAGAAAAGTGTCCAAAAAAAGTGATTATGCAGAATTAATGAGTCAGTTAAAGATTCGCTTCCCTCCTCTTTTCCACTTCGTAGTGAAATTTCCTGTTGTAAAGGATGTGCTATGAGTACAAACAGCTTAATTTCACAATCGTGTCGGTGGTGGTGGGGGAGGGTCTGCGTGGTGGCGGAGGCGAATGCTAACAAAGTATTTACAAAATATTTTCTTCCACTTTGAGCAGATAGTGATCACAGGAGAAGGTTTATTTCATCTATTGATTACTAGAACTATCATGAATAGTGCTAGTTTCTTTTTTTATTTTTTGTGTGTCTGACTGTCCACTATTTATGTTTCCTTCCTGTCTCAGCTGAAGGAGCCATGAAGGGATAACACTGAATTCTCTGTATTATTTATCAAGCAGTGATATTGACCTGCTTTATGGGCCCAAACTACTTCAGAATGTTTACAAAGGTGATATACTGAAATTGGAAAGTGTAGTGTGCATGTATATTTGCTTACACTTTATTCTTGTGCATTCAGTGGAGGAGCCAAGCTCAGTCCAACCTCATCAGGAACTTCAAATGCTGGCCTTACACTGACCTGCAGACTTCAAAGCTTGATCAAGCCTTCCCCAGACAAGGAATTCTGTGGTTCAAGCAATTTGTTAAACAGGAGAGAGGTTTAGTTTGATTTGGGAATGAAAGGATGTTTCAGTAGTCCTGGATAACCCCATTGCCAAGCCACTCAGGACCTGTGAGAAGTGCCATGGATCACGTCAGAAAGAAAGAAATTCCCTAATGGTACTTGGTGTAGAAAAACAGGTGTTACTTTTTCCCAGGGAAGACAATTACACACTGTGTGTAAGATATCCAAATGACGAGCTTTTTTTTATGTTGTTTTGTAAGCATAAATGACTAAGAAAGCAAGTAAATCTGCAAAAATGGTTTTTAAAATTGTACAACAAGCAATATTTCTTAAGACGGCACAGTGATTGTGTTTTTCAGCTGTGCTGTGAATTAAGATTTCTCATGAATGTTTGCCAACTATGCAACAAAAAATATCAGAAAGATGTTTCCTTGTTTGCATTACAGGTCTCATCTGAATGCACCCAGAGAACTTCACTGTCAGACAAACGTCTGTAGAGTCATGGAGTGCAGTTTGAGCAATATGTGTGAAATTTAGCTGGTTTTCTATTGTAAAAAAACAACAACATTGTCTTTAGATATTTTTCTAGCCCGTTAAACAAAATCTAAAGCTAAAACATTTTTGTGACGGTAATATCATTCTTTGAAATTCTTTATTCTTCTGCCACATTTGTAATTATTTGGAGTTCGGATTTTGTTCTTTCCAAAGGTTGCATATTGCGTGCAGCTAAAAGCGCACTGGCCCTACTTCCAAGATGTTTTATTTTAATCATTTTCACAAGAGGGTAGTCTAAACCACTCTTGTATACGCCTCCAGTAATCGTTACAGTTGGCTGAAACCTGTCAAGCGAAGATGTATGAGCGGGTATATAAAACGGACATAATTTCATGGTGAAGATGGGAATTGTTATTGCTGTTTGATTATTGAACCTTTTTCGGGGGCGACTGCAAAAGCCTTTACTCCGGATTAGCATTCAGGTTTAACCCAATTATTTATGTGTAACTCACAATGGTGTTTTGAAATCTGTCTCCCTCTTTAAACAGTGTAAACAAAGGCTATCCATCATAACCCCCAGACAGCTGTAATTGCTACCAGAGTGAGCGAGTTCACTCAAAGCTGTATTAACACATTGTTTTGTCTCAGTATTCTGTGCTGGTTTCATCAAAGTGCTATTTCTCATGAATGGAAACACTCATTTATTTGGCTGTTTTTTTAAGATCTGTTTAGTTGACTTGATTTCCCTGTTTTCTTGGGTTTTGCCTAAATGGAACAACTCAAATCAATAGAGACTTCATAATTTGTTAATTATGGCTGCTCAACTTGCTTGTTGAGAATTTACCACATATATCAAATTATTAGATAAAATCATTGCTTTATTTGTTATAAGCACGGAATTTTCTTTCTCAAATACTTCTGGCCAGTCAGATCCAATCTATTTTAGTGAACATGAATGTATGTCAACACAACAGCGGTTCTGGTCTGAAGGTGATTCCATATGGCAGGACGACAGATGGGGCAAGTTTGTTTTGTTCAAGTTATTTAATATTTCTGTGTTTTTCTGCTTTGAAACAGAATTACATATGAAGAAAAAAGGCTCTGAAAGGCTTCGGGTGATGCTGAAGTGTGGAGAAAAAAATACCTTGGCAGGAATTTTACACAAAATTTAACTAAAAGTAAAAACAAAAAAGCAATAAATTCACGCAAAGGACTTGGAGCAACAAAATCCAATAGGTGGATTAGGCTTGGCTCAACTCAACTGGAAAAATATAACTCCTTGCTTGTTGTGCTACTGTTTCCTTCGTGACTGAATCAACTGTCAGCTGCTCATCTTTTGGCAGTTTTCGGTCCAGGTGATGGCAAATAATGCAGGTAAACCAACCAGAAGTTCTTCAAAATCAGAGCAAATATAGAAGTCTAAGCCAGTGGTTCCCAAAGTGTGGAGCGCACCCCCTGGGGGAGGCGCAGTGCCATTGCAGGCGCTCGCTGGAAGTAGAATGGATGAATAAAAAAAAGAAAAACTGTAACACAAAAGTGTTGCACTGTAAAGATGGTCTGTAGAGTGTTTTGTTTCAACCTGAAGTGTGAAATAAACTTCAGTGGAATTGGAAACAAAATATGTATATAGTTTCATGTCTGGTTGAACGATGTATGTGCCCAGTTGATTTTTTTTTTCTTTTTGGGGGAAGATTTTATTGTAACCCATAGGGGGGCCCAGAAAATCTTTGGGAACCACTGATCTAAGCAAACACTCGGTCCGAAAGAAAACTCGGTCCTAAAAGGAGCTGCTTTTATATAGTGTTTCACAAGAAACACAACACAACAACAAGAAATCATTCTTCTGAATAAATATAAAGCCTGACTCATTAACCGCTATTTCGATTCTTTTTAAGTTTTAGTAACGTCCTAAATCACAAGCATGGAATGATTCAAATAAGACATATGGGGCACACATGTGTCCCCATATGTGTGACAAGTGTAAAACTTAGATGTCATAGTAACACTGAAATTGCAAAAACTCATCACTGGTGAAGCACAACAGGACCTTAAAAGTCTTGACATTTTTAAGGTCCGAAGACAAGCGTAGTCACTGTGGATGAAAGTCATCTGGGTGTTTGTGAACGCTACATTAATAGTAAGCTATAAACAATGTAGTACACCTTTTTCAAAAATATCTCAAACATTATGGTCTGATATTATATTCCTTCTTTATTTGCCTTGTGAAAACCATAGCCATACGCAGGAAGCCGCCAGTCAACTGGGGAAAAGGAAGGAAATGAAGACAGAGCTCGTTGACTCCTTTCACGTTAATGAATTGAGAGGCATAGATTTTATGAAGCTGAGTCGTATTGACCTGTGACTGCCATCTACTTCTTAGTTTCATAACATAATCAGCCCTTGACACATGATTATAATAACCCATTGCGATTTACTGCATCCTCTGCAAACACATTGATTTTTCTGAACAGCTCCAAGAACCAATTACATTAATATTGCGGCATAATTTGTTTACACATTACTAAATTACTGAGAGATTAAAAGTGAAATAGCACAGCTCATACCCTGTCCAGCATAACTGCAAGAGAGGAAATTAATATGGATTCAAGAGGTCCTCAGAGACATGTGCAGTAAAGGGGAGAAAAAATAAAAGAGAGCAATCTATAAGCATGCTTGCGTAAGAGTATACTCTCTCAACAGGTTAGCCAGATGTTAGATTCAACATTCATTCTGGCCCAGGTAATTAATATGGTCTTTAATTAGATTTACATATGAATATCGACAGACTCTGTTCCCTCAGAGAGGGTCTCGGCTTTCTCACTTTTAAACCCCGGTTAGCCTTGGATATGGACAGTTTTCCTTCCATTCACTGTAATGATTCAACGAGATGCCTTTAGGAGACTTAAGCACATCTGAGCTAGTGTATTGAAAAGTAGGTGTGGAGCTTTCCACAAGTTAGAAACCTATTTCATCTACCTGTTCCTCTTTACTGCACCGCCTCTCCAGTCAGGGCAAGCCGCTGCATGGCACACTAACTTTTCAGCAGAAATGTGTTGCACTGACCTTTGATGGCCCACATTGATCCGCTGTACTGAGTGGCCATTTCCGCACAAACAAACATATATAATTGGTATTGGGTTCCAATGGTGCTCTTTCAATGTCTTGGGGATGCTTTGCGGCAATATAAATCAATTCACACTTATAGACACGATATGGGTGCATTAGTGCTGACTGGTCATTTGAAGATGGGGCGTGAGACTCAGAATTCAATAGACGTTGATCAGGCACACAAGATCTATCTCCATCAATCCTTAGTTTCTGTCAGTACGCAGGTGTTTCGATGGTGATTAAAGGCAATTTTGTCTTTGATTGTGGTTTACTTTTTGGTTGTTTTGTCTGCAAAAGACAATCAGTACTTTTGTGTGGTATGATTATGTGGACCTGTTATGGAAAACTCTCTTTCTGTATATTTTTGTACTTGCATTCGGGTCTCTATGACTTCTAGAAACAGTCCAAACAAAATACAGCAGGGTTTTGGCAATAAGTGAATGTTCTGTTGCCTTGATGTCAACAAGCTGTCTAGAAAACAAGCTGTTTCCAAAATCTCCTGATTATGAAGTTGCAATAAGTGAGCACTTTACCTTTACCTAGCAACCCAAGTCCAGCCTCTCGCCAACCTAAGCGGAGCTCTGCTCACAAAGATGAACAAGTTTGGTCACCTTATCAGAAAACATTGCAACGATAGCCTACCCAAAACACATCTGACTTCTCACCCTGTTTGTTTTTCATGTATTTCAGTACATGAACATCGCCATCTACAGATCTGACATGCTTGTCCTTAATGTTTTCAGTAATTTTTTCTTGGATGGGTGAAGGAAGTCAATTTTAGAAATTAATATCTAAGAAAGGTCCAGTACAAAAAATGTTTTCAAAAACATTCTCTTTCAAGATCAGGAAAGCCTAAAAACTGACAGATGTGTAAGCAAATTATCACTGTAATTTGCATGTAAAAAGAAAACTTGTTGGTTAGGCCAACACAACTGGCTCTCGTCCAGGAGTCTACAATCTCCTAAATCCTACTACGTGACAGGCCTTCTCCTCTTCTTTGGCCTTCTTTGACGAACTTCACTTTTGTGTCACATTTGAATGTTTCAGATTCTTACAGAAATTTTGATGTCTGAGAAAGATAATCTGAGTAAATACAAAACATAGTTTCCAATGATATTCAAACAACATATCATTTATGTTATATAAAAAAGGGTTGCCCCTTAATAACTAGTTTTACCATTCTTGGTCACAGCAACTGCAAATAAATGTTTGGAATGACAGGTAATAAGTTTTTAACATTACTGTGCAGGAATTTTGGCCACTTCTGCTTATAGAATTGTGTTAGTCAGCCACTGAAAGATTTGGCATATGAATGATATATTTAAGGCCATGGTGCTGTGGTTTAACCACATTTCATTACTTCTGAAAAGGCAATTCAAAAATCTTCCGCTTGAGTTTTGCTATTCAGCGATAGAGAAGATCATGAACTATGCAGTGCCAGTGAGACATTCTCTTATGAGCTTTTCCAGTAGAGAGCAGAATATATGGTCACGTCTCTTTCAGCAAGTCACCCAGTTCCTGAAGAAGCAAATCAGACCCTTGAAATATCACCTTAATTTTATGCAAGCAGTAGCAGGACTCACCTTCAAGAAAGTAATGCTTTTCCTGGGTGTAACTAGAAAAAAAATAAATAAATCAACAACAATAAAAACCAAAACAGTGTTGAGTGATTTATTATGGAGCACAGAAATATTTTACACACATGTCCAGGTGCATTTGGGTAACTATTTCTACTTAATAAATTTGATCTTTGTCTGAAATGAATATCAGTTTCATTTGAAACAATTAAGTATGACAACAAATCTATTTCATTAACTCTTCTGTTTCCTTCAAAGATTTATCCTTCCTTTACTACAAGTTTTAATCAAGGATGCAAAAAAAGTGATGTTATCCCAATTATTTTCCAGTTATATTTGAGAGAAAAATTAGAGTAAATGTTTACGTTTCACATTTGGACTGAGGGTTATTTTACTGGTCAGTGCTCAGGGGGAAGATGGGTGCTAGCCATTACCTGTCCACTAAGCAGTTCTGCTCTGCTGTTTACTCAGCTGTAAGGCCCCGGTCTTCAGCAAAAGGGGCAAAAGGAGCAGGTCACTAAATATTTCATTTCCCAAGTAAAACACACTTCCCCCTGTCAGGACAAAAAAAAAAAAGTGAAAGAAACAGATCGCAGTGATGAATGTGCAATCAGCCTGATTAACCCATTATTAGTTGTCCAAAGGATTCACCGAAGAGCAGAAAAAGCTGTTTATATTTCTTGTAGTTGAAGCTATGAATGTGATGTAAGAAGGCTTCATGAACTTTAACCTTTGCAATTTGGTGATGTAACAGGATGGGTAACCCTTTTCTGTCTTTTCCAGTTACATTGGTGTTTTTATCCACCGTATATTACAAAAACATAAATGACGACTTCATTTAAAACCCAAGAGAAAACAATTCACATGAGATTCTTAAAACTTAAAACTCCAGCCTGCATCATTTGATTCTTTATGTATACTATTTCCAGCAGATGGTGCTACAATCTCTTCACACTGCAGCTGAACTACACTGAAGCTAGACACTGCTGTGCCGGCCTCCCACCAACATGCAACACGCTATTATAAGAAAAAAAAACAACTTATTTCCTGCACCACGTTTAATGATAAGTGAATAAGTTTTGGCTTTGTTTTTCAAAAAAGAAAATAGATTTTTTTTTTAAGGATAAGATTTAGGGTAATCAACAATTAGCATGGCTTGTGCTCAGACTCCTTTTTTTTTCTTTTTTTTCTCATTCGTTGAGCGAGATCAGAGAATGTTTTTTATTCCCTGTTGTGTCGTTCAGCTGCAGAAGAACCAGTGGATTCAGTGTTCGGGCTTCTAGCGCATGGGTTGGATGGCTCAGCCAAATAGCACAGCTAAAATGGACAGATGTGGGTAAGAGTGTTAACATCTTTGTTTTTAAACTGCCTGAGAGGTGACAGGTTAATAATTAAGCTTACGGGCATCTAACTGGTGACTGTTGTTTCTAATTAAAGTGATGGTAGCACTATCACAATTCATGTTTAAATATTTGTATCTTTTTATGTTTTTTTTTTTTTAGGGGAGTTGTTATCTTATTATCATTATCATTATTATTATTATTATTATTATTATTATTAGTTAATACGTTTTTCATGTGTGACAATCAACAATGTATTTTTGTGTTTGTACAGTGTGCTTTGGGGTGTGGGGGGTTGCTAGTTGGTGGGCTGAGGTGGGAGACCGTAGCATGTGAGGTTTTGAAAAGGAGGAATGTGAAAAAGCATTATTGCCCACACTTCATGTGAATGGAAAAGGCGTTAAAGAAATGGCAGCGTACAGTGGGTGGTAGGGCCTCAGCGCAGCCCGGGAGGAAATGGAATGAGAAAGTGCAGTCAGGCAGACCACTCATTCACCATGACAAATGGGAGAGGCCTAGGCCAAGGGGGATACCTGATACCACACGGTGGGCTGTGTGCACCTGCCTGGGCTTCGTGTGCGCCAAGCTGGAAGTAAACCTTAACTACTTGTAGCAGCACACCTCTACTGTTTGCAGAATTTCAAGTGTAAAATAGAAACATTGATATTATTGTTATTATTGGTATTGAATTTATATTTTAAAATACTTCTGTTTTGTGCAAAGGTCCTAAAAATAGTAATGTTTAAAATAATCAATTTATTAATGGCTTATTTTTATAAATAATAAAATGGTGTGTGTTAAAAATGACTTGTTTACATTGTGTAGTGTGTTGCAGGATATTCTGCATAATACTGCTGTTAGTGTGCACTTTTAAAAATTGGAATCATCAAATAAAATCACCTTTGAGTTTGTACAAAAAAAATGAAACAGATGGAACATCCTTTTTTTTTTTTCAAACATGTTTTTAACCAAATCGGCGCCAGCAGCGTAAAGCAACCAGACCCACCGTTTAACAGAAACTTTTTTATAAATATTTTTTCAGGACAATTATAGAAAAATGGAAATAATTCCTAGGGACAACTCCCAAGCTCAGACAAAAATAAATACTTGAAATAAAAGCTAAATTTTAAAAAAATATCTCTTATCAGATGCAATGCTCTTTAATTTTGTTTTGTAAAGTGTTTAATAATTTTGAAAAAAAAAATCAGCTTCTAGATTTTAGACTTATTAATGCAATTTATTGCTGTTAAATTTCCTTAAATTATGGTGGGGTTTTTTTTGTTGTTGTTGTTTTTTTTAGAAAAGTCTTCATAACACACACATAAGACAGTTATTCAGCCCTGTCCAGAAACATTACAATGTTCTATGTTTTCAAACTGAAGGTCACAAGTTGCAAATCATGAGGTTCCAAACGGCTGCGTGGTACAAATTCCGGTCGCATATTAAATCTTTGGGAACTGTTAGGAATTAGAAGGATACTTCTATAATCCAATTGTATAAATGAGAACACAACAGTTAAACAGCAGAGAAGCAGCTTTTTCTGCACTTGGACTCACATATAGTTGCGGAAATAATCACTGCCTTGGAGCTGTCACTTCTCCAGGAGTGTTGAGGAAGGATTTCTGATAACTTGGCACACAGATAAGCTGTGGTCACTGCAGTGTGGGTCAGTTTGTGACATCTGAGTGTTAATACCATGCAAATCTGAAAAGTCCCTCAGATGTCTAAGTTATAGTTAGATATGAGATTATAAAAGATTTGTTCTTTTATAAGAACAAATCTTATAAATCTGTGTGTTATATTACATCCCTTCCTTTGTAATATAACACACATCTGCATTGTCGTGTTTTATTACTAAAATATTATATTTAATCATACCTATAAGCAGTGAATATGATGCATAGAGCAAAATACAGAGAAGTAGAGAACATAGTTATAATGACATAGTTATTATTATTAGTAGTAGAAGGATTATCTCTTTCTGACTTGCTTTTGGTTGAAATAAGAATTGGATTGTTGTTTTGTCCATTTTATTGTCATTCTTGAAAAGTAAAGAATCCAACTTTTTTAGTGTGGAAATGTTCAGCTTAACAAAAGACAGTGCTAGAATGTATAAAATATAAAATACTGGATTCCTGATTGGAACAGAGCGTTGTTCTTCTTAAACATGCTTTAAAAAACCCAAAACCAATCAGGTCTGAATAATCTGTGCAGCTTCTGATTACTAAGTTTGTTTTTAGGAATTGCATCGGCTGCTCTTCAAAAGTATGGGTCAGGCTAAAGTTAGCTGAGTAAATTAAGCAGTGCCTTACATGACTTTTTTAGGATCATTTGCTTCCATGGCAAACTTTTGAACGCAACAAATCAGACATGCACTTCACATGAGAAAAATACTGTAGATAAACTGTAATGTATCTCAATGATAAATAAATACATAAATACAGGTACTGCGCTTACAAGATATTCACTTTCTTCCAACAATGTTTCTGCAATCTCCTCTTGTAGGTGTGTGTGTGTTCAGATTGCTGTGGAAAGTAACTACTGTATATATATATAATATGTGTTACACAGGTTTCAGTGTGTTATCAGTTGTACTTCTATGAATCTACAGTAGCCTTAAGTGTGTTTTTATTTGAGTGGAAAGCATCTGGGTTAATCTCATATTAGTCAACAAGGGTCATTCTCACGAACACTCTTAGACTTGTTTCACAGAACTGTGCTCTAAATTAAAACTCATGGCGTCAGTGGATTATTGTGCTTTATTTAGGAAATGTAGTGATAAAAATCTGCAAAATATAGACATGATCGCTTATCTTGAGCTTCCTAAATTCTGAACTGCAAAAAGTATCTTTTGTTACATGAGTTTAACTAAAATAAATGCCCTTATGTTTTTTTGTGGGGTTTGTTGCTACATACTTTCCATCGCCACATAGAAAGTAAACTGTATACCTGGCTTGAAGCCTCTATAATTTAGTTTAAGATGCTTCACTTTAACAATCCTCACTCTGCTCCCAACACTGCTTGTCCAGTGTTGTGCAATTTAAAGCTTATATGTGCCGCACTGTATACATTAATGTTATTTAAGGGATCCGGTGGTTTGCATTAGTGGGCTGCACATTCCTTGCCCCTTACACACTGCGCATCTCCCAGTTCAACCATTTGACTTTCAAATGGAAATAAAGCGGGCCAAAATAATAAACAATATGTTCCGAATTAAGGCTTGACTTCAGAGTAAGCCGCATGTTGTGCATAAATCATATGGAGTTAAATATGCTCTGTAAGTAGATTAGGTCAACTGGACTAACCCCGCCGGCCCTCAGACGTTGTGGCTTTCCACATTGAAAGCTCAGAGATGTAATCCAGATTCATAATCCAATCATTCTTCCAAGCTGTTTTGGGGCATTAATTACTGGGTATTTGTGTTGATTTAATATCTCTGTAATCTCCTTTAAACTGCCAGTTGCCGTCTGGTTCATAGCCATGTTGTTTATTGCTTGCTCTGTTTTCTGGACAGAAGTTAAATCTGACGAACCCAGAGGTCTCCAGAGGCATCATGTGAAACAATTTAATATGTTATTAATAAAAAAAAAATGTTTGAATGTATCACAACAAAGTGTTGGGATTATACAAAACAACGCTAAAAGTTTGTAAAGCCTCAGTTTTAGATTAAAGCTAAAAAATGATTTTATACAACTGTTTTCCAAAAATGTTGAAAATCTTAATTTTCTTTTTCTTTTCTTTTTTTACTTGAAAACCGTAAAATCTGCAACTCTTTGAAATTTGCTATCAGAAATAATTGTCAGACATGTTTGATTGTTTTGTTGTATAACAAAACCAGAACATTTGAACTTACTTCAGAGGAAAAAGAAATTGTATGCTAATTGATTTAGGCATTTTGGTACTTTAGGTCATATAATTATTAGAACATTATCAAGAATTTGCAACATATATTTAGTAACATAACACAAATGATCAAATCGTGGGGTAGAAAAGAAAATGCACAGTTTCTCCGTGGTGATGAGCTTTGGATCAGATACTTATTGAAAAAAAAAATGAAATATGCTTTAAAAAATGTTTTTGCCTTACCTTTGTCCAGTTACTTTATCAGTATTAAAAATTCATGTTGCTCAGCAATCAAGGGTGATATAAATAATAAAGTATACCTCTAATTTTTACAGGGTTAAGTGTGTGGGCGTGTATCTGTGTGTGTGTCTCTACTAGTTTCCACTACAGATTTCGGAAACAAAACCTCCAGAAGGGTTTACCACGGCTTGTGAATATCGTCCAATCCAACAGGTGGTGCTGAGAATTTTGACTTGGAGGTATTTACTGTCAATAGTACTTTAGGGTAATTGACTTGTCATAAAGCTTAGGCTGATAATTACCCTTGCTATTTTTATTTAGTTTTATTGTAAGTGGATTCTGCTCCTGGAGGACTTCAGTGCTCTGACTTGCACGTCTAATATTATTAGATGCTATGAGTTGAGCCAGTGCAAATCTGTTAATGCATAAGACCATAAGAACCTCTTATGTTCCAAGCCAGGTCAGAGAGAAGACACAGCAGATTAATATTTGATCATGCAGAGGGGGCCCTTAATCAGATCTGCTTATTCCTTCAGCTGAGTGCTCTGCTTCAATTATCATAATTGTTGTGTTAAACATGATTGTATTTTTTTTTTCTTTTATGTTTTTTTTCCGGCTGGTGGTTGGACATGAGCGTGCACCGTGAGAGAGGGATTCCAGCACCAAACCTAATTAATGCAGGATGGATGGCTGGGCAAGCTGAGGGACGAGGAGGATATTAGGGAGAGGAAAGGGAGGGCGGCTGTGGGCACTGGTTCTGCTCCAAGCCACAGTCGGTGGCATAGCCCAGGGCAGCGCAGGTAACTCCAACCAACCAGAACTCCCCAGGAAGGCTGCCCATCCCTCAGTAATGCTCCCTCAGCATCGCCCCAAGCAGCAGTGGATCTCAGAGAAATCAGATTGGCACAGAAAATTCACTATTTCAGCCCACAGGTTTTCATTCAAGTTAAACAACTGTCAGTTGTTCTACTTGCCATCTGGGTTTCTAACTGAAGAGTTTATTTTCTGTTTGCTCCACTGTCCTTTCTCGCTCCGTGGCTGTCAGCGGGTGATGATGTTTTACAAAAACCTGGAAACAGAGACATGAATGTAAATATTTTTCTCTGCCAACTTATTTACAGTTGTACAATAAACAGTGTAATGTATATTTCGAAGTGTTCTGACATGTTATGTTGGATATCACTTGTAATTATTGAGACAAAAATTGCAAACATGAAATATTTCTCAATTTAAAACATTTTACACACAGCTACCACTAGAATGTGCAGTTTGACACTTAAAAAGACATCTTTATTTTGCATCATTGTAGTTCTCAAAAGGGAGGAATAAGAAAAACTACCCCAATATATTGTTACAGTAAAACAATGGTGTATTAATTTTACACATCAAGTAAATACACTTTTTACATCATGAATTATATTTGCAGTCAAACCAATCATTAGTATACTTCCAGTATCCTTCAATATTAGAAGACGTTTTACAGTTTGCTGTTGTTAGACTTTGTGATCAAAATATTAGTAAAAAAAAAATCTAAATAATTTTAGATGCATAAAAATGTAGGCCTTTTTGTTTCCATCCTAACAGTGCAGACATAATTTAGCATGCCATTTTCCGCTATTCCCCTTAAAATGTTCTTGCACAGTCTAAAGCTTACAGTAACACAAAATAACTGCCAGATGGTCTAGGGGAAAATGAAAGGAGCAATCACTCCGTACACTTTATTTTTCTCTTTCTGACAATTCTGCTGCTAAAAAAATAAAATAAATCAAAATAAATCCAGGTGGCTCTGATCATAATAGGGGTGACTGCTAGCTGCATTTTATACCACGAGATGGAGAGACATGGGAACGCGAACAGAAGGGATAGCACTGGGAAATTAGTTTCAGACTTTGAGTCTGATTAGCTTATTTTCCGATAGCATTAGTTTGTACTGTAATAAAGCAAACAATATAAATATCTCAAGAAATACACAGCTTAAATACTAATACGAATAAAAAACTATTAAACACAAAGTTGTTGAATTTTTTTTACGTTGGCAGATGATTATACATTTTCTGTTTAATTAAACTTATAAATAATCTTTTAAGCTGTTTCTCATAGTAGTTCATTATTGTTTATCACTGGGCTTTCAACATAAAATAATGTTGTTAGTTGTCTATTTGTAAAGAACTTTTTATGCACTATATAGTACAGAGAACCGAAATGAGGAGAATATTTGTTCATACATTAAAACACACACGCCAAGAAAATGTTTACTTTTTTTGTCTTAAATGATGTTGATATTTGAGATGGGAAACATTTTATAATTTACAGCATGTTATGTTTTTCCAAATCTGTACAGATGAAAAATGTCATGTGGTTTTTATGTAGAAAGAAAAAGCATTAAACAAAAAAACCTCCCCAGCTTTTTAACCCTTCAAAAAGTTTGACGAAATAAATAAGAATTTGGATTTTTGAAACCGGATTTGTTTAAATAATGTTTTTTTTTTATTTTGGCAAGGTTTTTGAAAAGCATAATAATAACTGATGCATAAATGTTATAAAAAATGTTAATGTTAGTTGTGTTGTGCATTTATTTGCAAATTAGCAATATATTTACTGGACACAGCAGATATCTGTGGAAAGAACTAACTTTGTTAAAGTGGCAGAGTTCCCTGAAATATTCAAGGGTGTTGTGGGATTGAACCAAAAAACTAATTTGAAGCTTCAGCTGATCTTTATTTGTATGTAAAATGCACAGATCATGTGAGGTTTTATCCAGTCAACAATTATTGGAAAGAAGTTGCCTCAACTTGCAGATTAATATCCTTTCTTTGAATTGAAGCATTCATGTGTGTAATTCTGTTCATATGTCACACTAAACAATAAAATTACCAAAGCAAAACTCTGCTTTGTGTCATTTTGATTGCTGTCTCATGAATATGCTGTCAGCCAGCCAGTTCGTCATAAGCATGTCTGTTGGACAAATGAGCCCACGGACCACTTCTGTCTCTATGAAAGCCATCTATGCTGCTGCAGGCATGGCACAGCACAGAAAAACACTAGGAGAGATGGTCCCCCATTAATCTATGTTGACTGGCTGGAAATTGCATCTTTGTAATGAGTATTAGGTGTGCATCTACATGAATTAAAGCTGAATGAGCATCTGATTGATTACCTCGTCCCCAAATGACGCTGCTTCCTGTGATCATTATTGTTTAAAAGTGACTAAATCATATCTTGATGATTAAATGTCTTTGTGAAGAGAGGAAGAGATAAAGTCAAGACACAAAGTTTGAGAAATGGCATCTGTCTTCAAGTTTCAGTTTACGTACTGTAGTTTTGGTGAGTTGTAGAAGTTGATGTTGGGAATGTTTGGTCAGATTCATTGTCTGTCAACACACTTGAAAAAAAAAATAGACTAAATTAAAAGAAATGTATTCAATTTACTCTTTTAAAAATTCCATTTGAGTATCTTGAATGCAAATAAATAAGACAACTATAAAAGATTAAATCCAGGTGGAACAATTGTTTGAGTTGGCATCAGGTTTGTTTTTAATTTGCAAAAGTAGAGTCTTAGACTGTTTGGAAAAACAATCTTGATGCCTTCCTTTGTTCTTGTGAGTGGAGTCATCCACTCTTAAGAACAAGATGTCAATGCCAAGTTTAACTTCTGTTAATAAACTGCATTTGAGTGTGGGCAGCTAAAGTCTGTGTTTGGTCTCCCACTTACAGCGTGTTCCAAAAGTATTCAACCCCGACCCAGTCCCCTTCAACTATGTAGATGGAGATTCTCTGTAAGCAGCAATTTGATCTTCCCACACATTCTCAGTTGGATTCAGGCTGGACTGTGACTGGGCCAATATGTTTTAGTTTAAATCATTCAGTTGGGACTCTGGTTGTATCTTTTAGCGTCATCATGCTTCTGGATGGTGAAGCTTTTACTAGCCTCTGCAACACAGATGTCAAACTCTAGGCCTGGGGGCCAAAATCAGTCCGCCTTAGCTTTTTAATGTGGCCCTCTTGACTTTAGAGGGCCACATTAATTATAATTATTATAATTAATAATTATAATATTATTCATTATAATTTTATCAATCAAAAAGTGGTTTTTATCTGTTTACTGCCAAATTACATCAATATTATTTAAATATAAGAAGCACTCATCAAATACGGAGATAGATATTTATTAATATTTCACCATGTTGTTAACGGATTTCACTACACTCATCCACAACCGGCCCTTTGAGGACATTCATAATCTTGATACGGCCCAAAATGAATATGAATTTGACACCACTGCTTTACAGGTTTTCAAGACTCTATAGTATTTAACTCCATCCATCTTTCCATTTTTATTAATTCAACATTATGACAGCAAGGAGAATAAAGGAATAAAGAAGAATAAAGTCAAACTTGATTTTTTATTTTTATTTGAATTTTTCTTTGGCTGACGTTTCGTTTCTTATTAAAATTTAAAAATGTGCATGCTGTTACCTTTATTTTTATATGAAGTCTATCCTTCTCCACAAATATCTCTATTACTCTATTTCTATCTCGTTTTCCTTTTCAATTTAAAAAAATCTGGCAGCTTTAATGGGGATGAGCGCCAAGAAGGAGTATTTTCATTGCAGATTTATGGCCAATCAGAAAAACTAAATATGTCACTCACATTCATTATATATATTGGACAGACTGTGGAACGTCACCATAATTAAGTATATTGGCGATATAAAGACAGACTCCAATGGACACATGCCAACCGCCTGCTTCATTCACAATGTGTGGCAGAGAGGTGAGGCTCAGCACTGCACCGCCTCACCACTGACTTCCATGTATTTCAACAAGTAATGTGTAAATTCTGTGATTTTGACCATAAAAATATTATTATAAGTAAAACAGCAAAATTATAGAAAACTTAGGTGGACAAATTAATTTTCTCACATCATTGTTAGCATCTATTTTAATTCTTATGTACATATTTCACTTGCCAAGTTTACAGGTGAGGCACTGCCTCCCCTGACCAGCCCGTCACTGAAGGTTCCCCAACAAATGTCCCCCAGTGAACAGTTATATATGTTCTGAGATTCAATTTTGTTGAAGGCAGTTGCTTGCACAGGATTTTATTTAGGTGAAACAACTCAAAGGGACTGAATATTATTGCATTGAACTGTTTTCATGTGTTTATCTGTAAATATAAAAGTTAAAAAAAAGTCTAATTTTCCTTCCATTGCAGAGTTCTGCACTATTTTGCAGGGATTTCATGTAAAATCGCAATAAAATAAGTTAAAATTTCATGTTGTGATTTGACAAAATAAATATACAGTTTTAATGGTAATCATGTGTCCAACAGCATACTAAGCTAAAACTCTACATATTTACAAACATACATTTTACTTTACAGAACTTTGAACTTCTGTGCATCCTTCTAACTCCTGTTGTTTTGAGAACACGCTAAAACCGCAGGTTCTTAAGACGCAACTTGACACAAACTAAAGAACTCAGTGCCCCCAAAAAATGGGCAGAACCCGTCACCTCGTGTCTCGACATATTTACCGTACCTGGACACACTAATGCTCCTTTGTAATGTCTCTCTGGTAATTATACTGCCAGGCACCCTGTTGGGGTAATTATACTAAAAACACCCTCATTAGCAACATCAAGATGAAAACTCCCAGAAGCTTAACCATCGTTCTTTCCATGCTAACACCTTCTTATTGTTAAATTTCTGCTTGCTGCATCACATTGCAGCAGTATCATAACTGCTTTTCAACATGGCTGCACAGAAACCAAGTTATTCTTTGTTATTGTGGCTTATATTTTCTTATCTTGCTGTATTTACACTCTGTAGAATTTTATGGATGTTCTAATTTTCTCTACTGCCTGGCTTCAGGCTGCATACCACTTTAAATGAAGAATGTTTGCAAAGGCTGAAAGGTTTATGCATAAACATCAGTAACTCATAGTACACACGCACACTTGCTGGTTGTGAAGAAACAGAATTAAAATTTTAAATGTCAATACTGTATTTGCTTAATTATTCTTTAATTGACATACTGCAGACATATTGCAGAATAAATTTAAATGCCTGCTAAGTTTGCTAGAATCTCTGTAGAGATATTAGCGGAATGCTGTAGAGAAAAAAGGACAAATTACTGAAATTATGGTAAAGAGTTCTACTTCCACAACACAAAGGGGAATGCTGTTCAACAAACATATCAAACCAACAACAAAATTATGAGTTCTGAGTCCTACACTGTCTGGCAATTTGCTCTCTCTAAATTATTCAGAGGCAAGGCTTTTTTATGTCAGCAACTGTGTGTTTTCCAGTGACAAAGCTAGCCTCACCTAATAGTTTCACTGTGTCTGCCGTTTTATGACTGACATAGCAATAAGCTGATTGTCCAGATATTTATGCCATCTGCAGCTAGGAGAGATAATTAAAGTATATAAATTAATCAAGTGCAATTAATTAAAGGCTTTATGTTCACAGCAGTACATCTTTGCATGTATAATTTATATTTATTGATTTGTTTGGTTTCATTAGCCCATAAGATAACAGTGCAGATGCATTAGAGAGGAAAATGCACAATTAGCATGCGGTAAGGGCTGCTGGTAATTGATACATCAGCGAGCACTCCCTGCAGATATAAAGCTGTGTAAACTGTCATAAGCAGTTACGATCGATGACTGATATTTCGCGCCATATCTCCTGTTTGATTAATGGTGTTTTTGAAAGCAGCCCCCCACTTAATGGGACGCTGATAGGCGTTCAGAATTTACTGTTTAATCAGGGGAAAAAATTTATTGCAGTGCAGAACCTGCACCGTTGCTGGCGGAAATGTATGATTGGTCTCAGTAAGTGCTATGCTGATGTTATTTGCTCCCGTCAGCAGCCAATATGGCTGAGCATTTAGAGCTTTGTGCTTCCCAGTTGATTTTTCATTGACTGTGCTGCCATCGTTCATCACTGGCTGGTTTCCCTCTGTTCTGCAGGGCTGAGAAGAAGTCAAGCCGTGTAGTCAATAGCAGTGGAGGTGTACTCTGCTTTTCTGGCACTCCATGAAATGCTAACAGTGTTTAAAATGCACTCAAAGCGAAAGACACATGCTTATTATTCTGATGAGGAGAGTATATGCTTATTATAATTTGTAGATGAGAGGAAGTATTTTTTAGAAGTTTATCATTTCATTTATTGATCTACTTACTTAATTATTATGTGTTGTTCTTAAATGTTTCCATCTGATGAATTGTGGGGCAAAAGTTAGGTATGTGTTATGTAATTGTAAATAAACATAATTATTTATGAAATAATAGTGTTTTTATTCAAATAAGCTATTAAGTGATCAGGTTAACAAAAAAGAAACAAAAAAAAGATTTAAAAAAAAAAACCCAATCAGCCTGAATATAAGAAAGCAATACATGTCACCAAATGCAGAACACTAATGTGGCAAATCATTATCTAAATGGTTTATCAATTTATTTTGTATCTGAAATGAAACAATTTGAAAGGATAAAGTTTTTTGATTGTTTTTTATGAAACAAAGAACTTTATACACCTCAATAAAATCGCACATCTACGTTGTACAGGTCATGAAGATGCATATGTATTAAAATAATGATACAGCATTTGATTCCTTTGCATTTTAAACTAGCAGAGGTTCACTCTGCTAGTACTGTGTCTGAAACATGGAATTTCAAGTCCAATTATAAATTATTATTTATCTCAAATTGTCATGAAACATATGCAACTGAACTTACAAAGAATGAAATCGCACATCTACGTTGTACAGGTCAGTTAAATGTAGCTGCACAAATGGTCTTCCTTTAAAATATAAAGGCAGAATTTCATGTTCAGACTTAATGAATAGGCTGCAGTAAACAATCCATTTATTTTCAATATGATTTCCTGACATAGATGTATTAAAAAATATATGACCCATCCTCTGATGAAACTGGACCTGTTTCAGGGCTATGATGAGGAGAAAGAGCTAAACTCTTCTCCCTCAGCTGAGATACAGAACTCGCTTTCTGAATCAGATCTCAACACACTGTCTACGAGTAACCTTGGGCTAACAAGCTACATGTTATTCTTGATTGTGCTATAAAAATAGCATGACAAAAATAGCATACATGCTAAAACAAAACTGTGTAATCAACCTAGCCTTGAGAACACTTGCAAATAAAATTAAGCTAGCTAAAGTTAGCTTTGTCATCATAGCAAAAGAAAAGTGTCACCTAGTACCATTCTTCATTGAACTTCAAATGTGAAATTGTTCCATCTCAGTCTATTATTTTTTTCTTGCATGTTTTGCATGCTGCACATGTTTTTTTGCTGAGTTCTGCGCAGTTTATGTACCTGAACAAAATAAAATACATTTATTAATGTATCTCACTTTTTAAATATAATATTTGTTTTAAACTTTAGATTTTGGGTAAAATGTCAAGTCTACTAAAGTACAAGGGTTCAAATTTCAAGTCCCAACTCATTTTTGTAAAAGTCCAAGTCTAGTCACAGGTCTCTGAACATGTTTTCAAGCAAAGTCTAAAGCTAGGCTTTATGCATTTTGAGGCACATAGTGCCATTTTATAACAAAATAAAGTAACCATGTTACTTCAGGCGATATAAAAACGATATGTGACTGACCATGGGAAAACTGGGACCAAGTCTGTCTGGGGGCATTCTGAGTTTTTTTTTGTTTGTTTTTTTTTTTTTACAGATTCTTAAAATTTGGATTCTAAGCTTTATAATGATCTCAAACATATTGGAAAAAAAAAAGATTAAAATATTGGAAATCTAATTGACATGACACCAGCTGTCAATGTCAGCTACTGACCAATCAGCGGTCGCAATTTGTCCGGAAGCACACGCCCCGTATGTGGAGGAACTGAACTTCGTCATTGCTAACACGCTGCGGTCAGAGAGATTTTGAGGAAAATAATAGAAAATCCTGATGTTGTCTGTTGGGAAAATATAATTCTGACAGCCGTTACCCAGAGAGTTTAGCGAGCTGAATATAATTTGATACATTTGCAAAATCCAAACGGAGTCAAGGCCTGCAGCCGACCTCAGGTTGAATGAAATTGTGACCAACGCAACTACCACGTTCGTCTGCACAAAGCTAACAGGTAGTAAACATCCCACTTCTTTGTTTAACAACACTTATTGATTGTCAAATCAAAAATGATTAAGTGAAGGTGGTTATGCTTGTTTTCATGTGTGTATATTCCAATGATAGCTTTATGGCAGAATGAAAATATGTGTTGCTGCAGTATTTACATTTAAGCACGTTTATACGCTAAAGTGTATTTTTAAGCATTTTTCCTGATGGCAGATTTTCACAGGCTAGTATTATTCAAGTTATTACTCACTCGTTTTTTACGTCCAAAATGCGTCTGACGCAGCTTTCACTGCCAATCAAATGAGCCTTTGTGCCCCTCATTCTTTCTCTGGCTGCGAAAGACTTGGGCTTAAATGTTGATTTTTCTCTGTTATTTTCTGCAAATACCTTTACAGACCTCATGAAGGACTCGTTGGAGAATTTTCTTGCCTATCTTCTTTGACTCAGTGTTGACTGATAAGGCAAAAAATGATTCAAAAAATGTCTCGCTAAGGTATTGAGTTCAGCTACCTCTGTTATAACAATGTTTGTCTGTAACAATGTTTGTCGGAGGTTTGCTCTACTTCAGCATGGGCGTCATGTCAGTTACTGAGAAATAGCTCTCATAGTTTCAGCCGAATTCTCCCCAAAGCAGACCTGCAATGTGAGCCCTGAACTTCAGTTTACTGAGGGAGATAAACAGAGGCTATGGCTTAATTTTGGTGACACCACAACCTTGATTTCCACTGCAAATTATACATAATTATCATTTTAGTTCACTTAAAGAAAAAGTCTATGTGAGTGGTCTTCTGTGCAGTGGTTTTCCAGTTGGCAATATTCAGAAAATGAGCCTCAATTGTCACCATGAATGTTTAATTAACGTTGGCAGAGAACATTGACCTGTATTAAAGAAATAACAAGGAAAAAATTAATAATAAAATATAACTTTATTTAATGTATATTTTAATGTACTATGCTTTAATGTATATTTGAAACATTATTTGTTAAACTTTTATTAGAAAATTTTAAATGGTGCTAAGGGGATAGAGGGTGGCCATGTGGTATTTATTCGGTCATGTAACAGTGATAACATAAAAGGAATGTAGACAGTGTAGTCACTTTTACACAGCACCAAAAGTGTAGGGAAATAAATAAATAATACATAAAATATCTGTAAATACGTCCACAACAGCAATATTAATATTGGATGTCAAACCTTTTACATTGGTGCATCCCTAATAATTGCTCTTATGCAGCTTAGAAAATTAATTTAACCTGGGCAAGAATTACAAAAAAAAAGTGAAACAATGGTCAATGTAACAATAAAAATAAGAGGGAAAAGGCTCAACATATGCCAGCTATGTGAACGTTGCACTCTGCCACCCATTTGTTGTGATCAGCACCATATTTAGAAAATTTATTTTCCGGTTCGTCTGGTAAGCATCTTGTAAACATCATCAGCAGCGCAGTGGAGCGACTCGCTGGATAAAAACCACGCACTTGGCGGCAACTTGGAGACGATGTCACATTAACTGCTACGCATGTTGTATTCTATGCATAGAAGCAGTCAATTTAGGTATGCCCTGAAAATTATCAAAGCCTGAGCATTTTCATCAAAGAAAGACTCCTGGATGCCCCAAACAGATTGTGTAAAGTACCTTAAAAAAGATGAAAAAGTTCAACAGGTAATACTGCTTTTGTGAGATGGTGCAGTGTAGATTCACTTTAGACTACTAATAATTTAGTTGTTATTCTCTTTTTTTCCCCATAAAACCTCTGGTTATCTGCAAGTGTGTGAGGACTCTTTTAGTCATCCGAACTGTTTGTTGCTTCTGACGTATTTTGAGGATATAGTCACTACATGTTGCGTCATTGATAATTCATGTGGCTGTTGCAATTTAATTACTCTTAATAGGATGTGGGGTATATGGACACCACATGTTGTTGGCCAGGAACAGCTTCTGTGCAGCATTCATGAAAAGTGAATGGAGGAGGCCATGTAAAATTAACCAGGGTGTTGCCTACTATATATGCTCTTGCATATACTTCTGAAACAATGAGTTTCAGGAGCTGCTTTCTCCAGGTGGTTGCCAGATCCACATACATTGTTGCCCTCTGTCTGAAATAATTTCCTCCCTTTATGTCAATGTAAATACCTATAGCAACACCGCCTCCTGTTTAGGGGTTTATATGTGCTATATCAGAGGAAGAAGTTATTTGGCCTATGGTGATGTGCTTTAAATCAGGACCTACACCTGTTGTTATCTGCTTCCTCTTCCCACCCTTAGGTTATTTTCTGAGTTACACCAGTGGAGAAAATATTCAATCTTTTCCTGGGTTTGAATTGAGGAATCTTGCACACATGGTTGTGGCAGCATTTGGAGCAGGATGATGGAGGAAAAAACAAATAATGCAAAAATAAGAAACTGTAAGAGAAACCTTTTGACCTACCCTTCCCTCCATACTGAAGCAGTACTGAGATTTAATAGCTGGATATTTTTGTTCCTCTCATGTGTTCCTTTGATTTTGCTGTTATAGCTGGCAGAGAGTTTGACCCTCATAGTTTAACCATATTGGCACCTTTGTTCAGTTTGTTCAGTTGTCTAGCTGCATGTTTAGGGTTGTTGAAAATATCCTTTTCAATAGTCAGAGACAAAATCTTTTCATTACCGCGATTAAATTCTTATAACAATTGCTGACAAATAAGCTCCAACATTTTGAGGTTCAACTTGACTTTGAGAGTTTGAAGCTGACTCTACTTGGGACTCTCCAAAACATTAATATTACTTCCAATCAGAAGAAACATGTTGACAAAATTAAATATTATTTTAAACCTTATAGTTAGATTGGTCTCAAAAGACCATGGTACCAAGGTTTCCCCCAGTGTATTATAAGCGGGCCACCAGGCTTTACTTGTACCCCGACCAGGACAGGCATTATTTCTTTATATGTTTGGCTTTTTTAAGACTTTATAGTTTGTGTTTAGGTATTAGTAATGTTTTCCAATAACACATAATTACCTTGTGATATTTTAAAATTCCCTGTCAACTTTAAATGTTTTTCAACTCTAAAACAGAAGGTCGCTGGATGGCTGCCCTAGCGCCCCTACTACCAGGCTTAGCAGGGTTTCTGGGGGAAACCCTGCTGACGTACCCAGTCAGTCTGGGTACGTTGTTCTGCATATTTAAGTGGCAAACTGTAAGAGAATCCGCTTGACCTGCTGTGCTACCCCTACCCTGAAGTTGAGCTGAGATGTTTATTTCTCAGCTGGCTGGTTGACCCACCTGATGGTAAGACCATATTGACACGGACGGATCGCCACAACCTTAAAGCCATAACAGGCTATTTGATTTCCTTCTGAGAGATCCCCAGAGAGTGAGAGGTTCCATTTTTTTCCTTTTCTTTTTTTACTTGTGTATAAGGAAACTGCAGGGCCTGGCAGGGAGGTCAAATCAATCTCTGCTATTTATTACACAGAAATGTGACACTCCATCCTAAATGCTCCCATCCCAAGTGATTTAGCATCTTGTCTGCGCTGTCTGCTGAGCGTGCGTACTGCTGTGTGTATTTCTGCGTGCCAGTGGGGTGAGGAGCTCTGCGTTTTACGACCGTTGTGCCAAACTGTCTTCTTTCTCCGACTCGTCTCTTGTAAACAAAGATAGCTTAATATGCTCTTTGGAGACAGTTTTATGTAAAGCTTTTAGCCCTGGTGTATGTATCATATTTACTGTAAGTACACTTCAAACACAAGAGCGGCTTAATGCAACGCAAATGAGTAAGGATTGCAGGGTCAACTCTTGAACACAGTGGCTAAATATGATCAGTGTCTCATTCTTTGATGCTCATTCAGGTTTTGTCTGTATTAAGTTGTCTAAACTGTGCAGGATACTAGGACAGCAGTCCCATTTCAGCAGGAATTAGAGCTCTGTTTACTGCGTGACAATGTGATATTGTGTGGCTCATGCTGTCTTAATTGGAAACAGTCTCACCCCTCAAAAGGTGCATGAGACCCCTGGTTTGGTGAGGCAATCCCAATGCTCCCCTTTCCCACCACCCTTCCTCTCACCCGCCTCCTTTTTGCCTGTGAAGCACAGCACAACTCCCTGAAGCATTTCCTTAATCCTCCAGAAGATCATGCTCTCCCACTAAATATGGTACCTGTGGACAAACAATGGATTTTTCCATAATAATAAGCTGAAGATTTCATTATGACTGGCTAATGGATGGGCAGGTCTAGGTCTAAGCATACACTCAGAGAAGCTTCCTTTTGATCAGCAGCACAGGGTTAATCCATGGTAAGAAATAATGGAGACTTGGAGAGAGAGGAGGGGGAGAAAAGTATTGAGCTGGGCTGAATTTACAGCTGAGAGGGCTCAGTAAAAGGATGATTTTTAGAGCCTCTTGCTGCGTATTGAAGGGAAGACTGTCTGACAAGTCATCAATGAGCCCTGGCGCTTTACTAAACTAATGAAAGCTGCATTTGATCTTCTGCAAAGAGGTTCAATACTTCTCCTGCTATTATTTAAGTCCTCAGCTCTTCCAAACCTGTTTTCAGATCCACAAAATCAGTAAATTGCACAGGGAAGTAAACTGTGTTTGTAAGTATCGGACGGGGAGGAAATATTCAAACTGCTTCTAATGTATCCCTGTTGATTGCACCATGTATATGCTTCCTTATTTGTTCAAGTCTTTCTTCTCAACCTGGTTGTGCAGAAACATTTTACATTGGGTCATTTAGATTCAAATGTTAGGCACACGGACAGGTTTGTTATACACTCAGCCGTTATCGCCTTTCTTTTTATTTTCTTTGGTCATCTTGTGTGGTCTGCTGTCTTTGGTTTGCTTTTGCTCTTGAATATGAACCAGTGTATAGTAGTCTAACAGCACTTGAAGCATTTAATGTGTTTTGACCTTGTTTGTGCTCGGCTTTCCAACGAGTCCAACTCTTCTTCCCAGATGTCTGCATCTTATCTCCTGTTCACACATTTAACAAAAACTCTAAAATCTGTTGCCAGCCATATTATTTTCTCATCGAAGCCGAATCAAAATAAAGCCTGGCTGTGGAATTTATATTAATGCCCAAATGTTACAGGCCCACCCCAGCTGCACTTGAGAGTCGAAGCTGGATGAAAGATTTGGTCTGAGCTTGTGCCAAGGAACAGGGCATGCGTCATCTGCTAACATCAATGATGGGGCTGGACCGCAAGCAAAACAACCCATCCTTGCACTTGAACTGCTGTGATTCAAGGTTATGTTAACTGAAACATGTTGAAGCAATAATATAAACACTGTGATAAACCAGCAGTTTGGTAGATTTCAGTAATAAATCTGGCCAGAGGGGGCCTGCCTAAAATTTGTGACAACATCAAGTGGTTGTAACTGTTAAAGTCTCCCATTATGCAGCTGTTCAGCTTCACAGTTCATTGCAGCAGCTTTAAAGGTATTATTTGCAGGTTTTATCTTTGCTTAAAAATAAATTACAAATGCGTGCGCTAAAAAAATGCTTTGGGTTACATACTGTGCTGTGAAAATTATTAACCTTTTACAGATTTATTACCTTTTGCCTTTTTTGTCACACCTAAAAGTTTCACATTTAATTAAACTCTGATAAGAAAATCTGAGTTAATGCAAAATGCAGTTTTCAAATAATGATTGGCTGCCCTAGAATACAGGTTGTTGGTCCCCAACAAGAGTTCGATTCCTGACCTTAAGACCTTTTCTGCATGTCTGAAACAAACTGGTGGAAACAGAACCTTTTTTCAGGGAGAAGTGATAAAAAGAGGGCAGTGCGTTCAGCTGAATGGGAGAGGCCTGCTAATCCTCACATATATATTCCCCTAATTAATCCTGATTACTACATTTTAATCAGCCTGCTAAAGCTTCCCTGGAATAAAGTGACACTTCCTAATGAATTAAATCTACAGTTACCAGTTGGTGCTCTCTTTTTTCTGACTGATTTCTTTTTAGCATCCCATGTCAGGTTCGTGTGGAGGCTTCAACAGTTTCAGCAGTGGCATGTGGTCTCACTCTACAGCAGTGAACTGCTAAATGCCTGGGTCACACCTGTGGCCCTTTATGGGGTCTGCAAGTCACTTCACTGTTAAATATCTAAGATTTAGAACTTTACAGCGTTTTAAAAAGTGTTTATGCACATTTTGTGCAAAAGTTCACAAACGTCCAATCTACAAAATTCTACGCATTGTATTGGGATTTCAAGTCAGTAAACATAAAGTAACACATGATTGTCTTTTCTTTGATTCTTTGATAAATAAAAGTACAAGTAAACCCTGTGGTTCAGTCTCACTGAGTAAATCATTTCTTTTGTGGTGTGTCTCCCACCAGCTTTGCACGTCAAAAGACAAAAATCTTTGCCCATTTCTAGCAAATTACCTCAGTCAATTGAATTTAGGTTGGACTTTGACTGGGCCATTTTAACACATGGATAGATCTTTCATTGTAGCTCTGGCTGCTTAAGAGCCGCCGTTCTACTGGAAAAACAACCTCCAAGTTATTTGTTTGGGTTAGTTTTCTCGTCAGCTCTTATAGCTTAACTGTTCCTGCTGAAGAAAAAACACAGCATGATACTGCTGCACACCTGCACAGTGAGGTGGTGTATTTAATGTGTAGTTAGTTTTCCTGCACCCACAACCTTTTGCATTTAGGCTAAAAAATCTGACGTGAACAGTTCCCTTGCTCTATAGTAGGGGTGTCAAACTCCAGTCCTCAAGGGCCAGTGTCCTGCAACTTTTAGATGTGCCTCTGCTGCACCACACCTGAATAGAATAATTAGGTCATTAGCAAGGCTCGGAGAACTGATCTACACAAGGAGTAGGTAATTAAACCACTTTATTCCAGTGTTTTGTACCTGTGGTACATGTAAAAACTGCAAGTCACCGGCCCTTGAGGACTGGAGTTTGACACCTATGCTCTATCATAACCTTTACATTAGACAGTCTATGTCTTTCTTTCAACCATAGCTTTTTTTTCGTACCTTTCTTTCAGGTTTATGGAGTTCATGACTTAGCTGTCCTGTCAAAATCTGAGTTCTTGAGGAGCAACATCTATGTAGCACCTCAGGACCTGATACTTTTTCCCTGACCTGTTTAATATGTTTCTGGATTTTTGTGATTCTGTTTGTTTACTAATTTTCTCTAAAAATCCCTAGAGCCTCTCACAGAACAATGTCTAAAGGGGCAATATGTATTTTCCAGGCACATAGTGCCATTGTGTAGCATCGCTGTGTACTGTAACTATTACCTTCAAATGTTATAAAATGCTGTATATATGAAACATAATACAAATTTGGTTTCACAATTTAACAGATTGATATAGAAAAAAGTCAAATTTACATAATACCTGTCCCTTAAACAAGGACTAAACTACACATAAGTGGAGTCAACTGACCAGTTAGTTGACTTGTGAAGAAGATTAGATGCACTGAATTTTTAGGAGTATCAACTTAAAGAGGGCTCACTAAAAATTCATTGATTAAAAAAAAAATCCCTAGAAATGCTTAGAAATGTGTGGTTATTGTGTGACAAAATAATAACATCAGCAGACATCGTATATTTTAAGTCTTTTTTTTTTTTTCAAAACAGTGAAGGCTTTTTGAATGTACCGAATGGAAACTTGTATTTACTCAAATCCCCAGCCTATCTTTGAACTTCAATTGAAATATTCTTGATTCTTGAAAGCAGTGATCAACTGCAACCCCCTTGCCAGTCAAATGTCCAATTCAATGCAGTGTGTTTTTAGCTGCAGAAAGAAAATGAACAGATAGGTGACCCTGCTTTTCCTTCCGGGTCAGCAGCTCCCGGTGGCCGAGTGGTTTGAGACCATAGCCGTAATGAAGTCTGTCCCCCTGCGGTCGGGCCCTCTGCCTCCCTCATTTGAGTGGTCCATCCCTGGAAGATGGGATCCTGTGAACCAGTGATTGTTTCCACAATTAGGTGAGCAGAGTGGAGCGGGAGTGCTCGTGGATCCCTCCCGCAGATTCGCTCCCTCAACTCAACCTGGCCTGAAAAACAATAGCTAGCTGTCGCCCGTTGGCTGATGTGCCTTTGATCAGCCAAATGAAGGCTGCTGGCATTTCTTATGGAGTGGAGATTGCTTATCGATCTATATCAAAATATTCATGCTAATCCCGGGCAGTGGGAGACTATTTTCAAGCTGGGTTAGCAATCAGAGCTGCCGTCCTGTCTGGAGCAATTCGCTGAGCTGGGAAGTCTAATCAGCTCAGGGTCCTGCAGTCAAATGCACTTTGCTGTTTAAATTTGGACCCCTGACATTGATGGAGGAGTCCAGAGAAAGGTGTTGACAAACCAAATTGTTTGTTCCAGCACTATTTTGCTAGAGATCAAGTCCAGAGTAATGCGCAGTGAATTTGTTCATTACTAGCTGAGGTTGGAGAAGAGAAGACTGAGATTTCACCCTCACTCCAGCAGAGAAGGGCTGCTGCTTCAGGCTTGTAGGGGAGGGCTTGATCATGGTGCTGAGTGTGTGCATGTATTTAGGGTGTGTGTGAATGGTAGATGAGACGTATGATGTGGACAGTTTGGAGTCAGGTCTTTTGTGTGTGGTGGAGTTGGAGACATTGTTGAATTTTGGAATTATGCACATAATTCTTCATTTTCCCACTTCCTGGCCATTTCCTTAAACATCACAGTGTAGCCACTGCAGAACATATTTATTGGGTTAATAGAAAAAATACTTTCTGAAAGGTTTGGTGTGCATTTGTGAATTTAGCCCTCTGGAGCAGGTACCTTCTAGAACCACCATTCGCTTCACGTCCGCTGTGGTATCTCTTATCCAGCTTTGCACCTCTAGAGGCTTTAAAGCTTTCTAGGCTCCTAGAGAGCCTCCAAGCATCAGAGTATAATTGGCTCCATCCGGGTTCCCATCCACTATAGCTACCCTGATCATGCTGGAGAAAAAACATCCCCACAGCATAACACTGCCACTACCATGTTTTACAATCTTAGTTTCCCTTAACACAGATAGTTTTGCATGTAGGTCAGAAATTTCAATTTTGGTCTCATCTGATCAGAGAATCTGCTTTACTAATTTAGCGATCTGTGAAGGCAACTGGCTTTAGTATTATTTAAAGTGCCAGAGTAAAATCTCACCACGCAGCTTTTTATTTGAAAAAGATGTATCATTTTCCTTCTACTTTAATTGTCCATTGCTTTATATTGGTCTATCACAGAAAATTCTGGTGATGAACATTGAAGTCTGTGTTTAAACAGAGGGTATTATGTGAAACTGACTTTTCAACTTTATATCAAGTATATAACTAGCCTCAGCAGCAGCATTAGTAAATACCTGGTGGAAATCTGCAAATCTGCTGAGCTAATCATATAAACTTTTTCTCATTCCAACGCTTCTAAGATTGATTGTTAACGGCCGAATGAGAAGCAATGTTGTGATAATGTGATGAAGGTGGAGTGTCTTAGAATAAGAGCTTCTTAAAGAGACAGAGGCCAATTTCAAGGTATCAAATTGTGAAGTCACATTCCTTTTAGATTGTAGTTGATGGACAGAATTTTTGTTACAATATAAGGTAACATAGTTACTTCATTGTGCTATAAGATAGTATTATGTGGCTGGAGAATCCACAACACTGTCCCTTTAAACCATGACAAAAACTGAAAACGTTCAAGTTGTATAAATGGCATAAAGTTGAAGAAAAAAATCTGAATAAGAGCACTTCTCCATTACAAATAAAGCAAAACAAAAAGTCAGGGTTAACCTGAATGACTTCAGTGTGCACGGCTTTCTTGATCACAAATTATTTTTTTCTTTCTGCCTCTGGCTAAAGCTCCTCCTCCCGTCCTGTGACGCAGGACATGCTAAATCTGTCTCAGCCTGTTAATACTGTCATGCAACAATTGTGCAAAGAAATCTGAGAAGAAAAAGCATTGCCAGAATGGAGAGATTATCCTGCTGGAGGGTTGAAGGGCTAATGTCTTGCCATATGGCCCAGATTGTAATGTGCAGTGTCCTGCTTCAGGGTCAATCATACATCAAGTATTAGTGTCAGGTGGGGATTAATGCTTAATGTTTCCTCACCTCCAACATACAGTAGTGCAGCACACTCCACCTGGCATAATGGATTTCCCGTCAGCCAAGTTATAAAACTGGAGTTTTCTTGAGGAAATAAAAGAACAATAAAATATATGTAACATATATATTCATGGCTAGTAATTGTTATGCACTTTTTTTGGTAAAAACAAAACAATCACCTCTTTCATCTGTTTTGCTGCTTGTTTGGAAACATATTTCTGCTGGCTGTTGCTGCATAAATTACTGATTAGTGAGATTATTGCTATTGTTGGCTGATGCCGAGTCGTACGTTTTCACAGAGCGTGATTTACGCCACACTTAGGCTTGCGGGCGCTACAGCCAGAGTGGTTTCTCTGTGCATAATAAAGATTTATTTTTCTCAGTTTCCGTGCTGATATTTAGCTCATATCGGTCGTTATCATTCATCCAATAGAATGTGCTCACGCTCAGGCCAAAGAAAAGCTGTAATTTGATGCAAAGTGGAGTGGATGTAAACTGGGACTGCACAATCTTATATTATTTGATTATTGCTGCAGTTAAAAGGATCTTAGCTTCGCTTTAACACTTCTCTGGACACCTCTTTCTAGAGATAGTAATTTCAATGGATTTGGCAGTTGCCCTATAAGTGGCCTTCTACTGTTTGTCACCTGGCAAAGCGTTAAGCCAAGTCCTGACTAAGGAATTAACCTGAATCACTATATAAGTAATTACCCTCATAATCCCTTTTTGACTGATTAGAATTGATGGGTTGTTTCTCAATTGACATGCGTGCCTGTCATTATGAATCCTCTCCAAACAAAGTGGCAAACGCAAATGTCAGAGGAGAGGGGTGGGGGTGGGGGGCAAAACACATTGTGTATTGTAACCTTGAAAAATGTGTTGATGGAGATGAGGGTGTGACATGGCAAGGTGAGGTGTTTCTGTGTGTAGGGGTGTGTGTGTGTGTTTGTGAGGTTCACATATGTCAGACGGCAGGATGTGAGGTGCAGGTGTCGCTAGGCTTTGGTGCTGCTTGTCACCTTGTGAATAAACAGCAGTTGTTCATCGGGGAAAGGCGGGACTGATTCATGTGAGACGGGCGGATCATGGCAGATGGATGTACTTTTTCATATGTGTAAATAGTCGCAGCTAGCTATTAACATTCCTCTGTGCAGATGGCAAACTGTAATAAAGTACAGGCGATAAAACAAGGCTGCTCGTCTATGGCTGATGCCCAGCCGATGTTTGTTCATTTTTACATACAGTGCAATATGTTCTCTATAGCACAAGGGCACAATAACTAGTGGGGGATATTTAGAAGTGCCTGTTGTTCCTGAATAGTAAACAGTTTTAATGTCACACTAAAAAGCCATTTGATCTGTTTTGATTTCACATGGCAGAACTTGAAAAACTTATAATTGTATGCTAGTTCATATTCAATCCAGTGAAACATTTTTATTTAGGCACGTCTCAGTAAATTTGAATATCAATAAAGAAATAATTTATTTCAATTATTTAATTCGGTGAAAGTGATACAATTTTTTAAATTTTATTTTATTTTTTCCAAATACAGCTGTGTATTTCAAGCATTTATTTATTTTTGATGACTACAGCTGAAAATTAAAGAGAACCCAAATGAAGTTTCAGAATTGTGAAGTAAATTACTTTCCGCCTAAAACAACAATTTCTTAGACATTAATAATAATAAAAAAGGGCTACTTAAAGAAGTGAGTGATAGTACACAAATGTTAATTCACTGAAAAATACAGTATGTGCATGCACTGTACAATTTTTATTTCATTTTGACACAATGTTTAATAGATGTTGACACTTTTGACCAGATCAGGACAATAAATCAATAACAATATACATGGCAGTAGATAATTGACCAATATCAATAGAAAATACGTCTTATAGAATGCACAGTAATTTCACTGAACTCAGATACAGAAACGCACAGAATTGTGGGGGATGTAGTCAGAGGAAAGGTTTTTAGTTGCTCAACCTTTCAAGGCCAGCTTATCAAGGTTGGTGGCATCAATTAACCCACTCATGCTTTGGTTATCTAGCAAAAACCTATTGAGTAATTTGCACAGCAGCAGTCTGAAGTTTCACCACTTATGTATCTCACAACTGCTTAAAAATAAAAAACAACAGTGAAGTGAAAGGAGAAAATAAGTACAACAACTCTAGAGGAATTTGAGGATAAAACAGGAAAGGTCACGTCAACAATTTGGCAGTATTTCAGATATTTAAAACAAAAAACAAATTAATAATTATCGATATCAGATGATACAAAGTCCTAATATTATGATACATTTTTCAGCCATATTTCCCAGCTAACCAGGAGCCAAATCCTTCTGGAAAATATAATTATCTTTTTTGTAAATGTTGTCAGAGGAGAGGGCATTCATGAATCATAAGCATGTTCAACTTGATTCTGGACAGCTGTCAGTTCAAAGAAGTATTGAGATGATAACATCAGTTCTACACATAGTCTCTCTATAGCATTGTTTTCAAAACAACTACAGTGGCAGAGTTGGTGTAGCAGTCTTAGGAGACTTATAATCTGCATCAAATGCTTCAGACTTAAATTATCTCACATTTTTATCCTTCTTTATTTTGACATTTGCTTATACTTCTAAAACCCACTAAACTATCCTTCAGTCAATACAACCTTTGAATGTGGCTTGCCACTTTACAAGTCTCACCATCCTCACCACATGCATCAAATCAACTTTTCTATGATATTCTAAACTACTAAGGTACACATTTATGGCAGTATAATCATATGATATTTGGCTTATGGTTGTAATGTAGACTGTGCAGCAACAGGAGTAAGTACATCCCAGATTAGGGGAGTATGCTGATGTCAGTGCAACCTCGGTCCACAGCTGGTTCCCCTCCAACGACATGATCGGCTACTTCCTGACTCAAGAGACATAGAGGAAGAGAAACAGCAAGTGAAAGCAGCAGAGCCAGATGTGTAAAAAGATGAGAATTGGGGGGAGGAAGAGGACAGAGAAATGCTGGGGAAGATGTGTGGGCGCAAGTCCTCGGCATGCACTGCGTCCACTCCGATGTGTGTGTTTGAGGCGGGCGAGCGTGTGTCCGCCAAGCCGTGCGTCTGTCTGCTGCTGGTTGTGGCAGCCAGCTGTCAGGGGGAGCTCAGAGGAGGGGACAGAGGAGACCAGGTGAAAGCAGGGCCAGCGGCAGACAAGGACTGGAGCCAGGGCTCGCTCACTCTAAATGAATGGTGACAAGAGCGCGAGAGCCATTGATCCACTGGTCAAAGCACCCCTAAGGCTGCAACCTAATGTGCTGAAAAAAAGAAACATCAGCCCCAGTTGGGGCTCTGGGAGAGAGACAATCCTCATCGGATGAAACACACCTTACACACAACACAGAGGGGATCGATACAGAGCTGATGGACACGGTTATTTAATACATTTGCATCCATTATAGACTAAAGTCAAATAAGAAAATATGTAAAAGTGTTTTTACAAATTAAAAAACAAATGTTACAGTTTAATCTAACTTAACTTTTTTTCAGCTTTTCCACTGTCGCATAACAGCAGCGTAATAGCTTTATCTCCTTACAGATTTGTCAAAAATAAATTACATATATAACAGCTCTTTTGGTGAGGAATCAGTCCCTGTGTTGAAGTTAAAATCTTTGAAATGTAATTGTTGATCATTTTGGAGCATTTGGGATGTAATATAACACATATTATTGCCACATCCTTTGTCTTTCCAAAGTCTTCTGAAGCCAAGGCAAACCAAGTGGACACTTTGAAGCTCACTGATAAATTCCTACGATCTGTCATAAAACATGGCAGAGCGAAGTGACGATAGTTCATGGTGACAGCTGCACTTCATTAAACAAAAAATAGGTAAACCCTTATAACTCCTACTTTTCCACGTAAATACTTTCCACTAGCAGTCTGGAAAGTCTAAATATTTCACATAGAATGCAAAGTAGGATGTAATATAGGACACTCTGCAAAGCAGCTTGTGAGCATAAAAAAATGCATTAACCTAGCTCTGTTAGATAAGGGCAGCTACCAACTCTCCGCTATATTGGGGCTAATTACCTGAGCTGCTCCACCTGGCTCTGCACTATTCATTTGTCATGACAAGAAATAAAATTACATGAATATAAAGCATTTCATACAATTAGTTCTCTGGTCAAGCAATTGAAAATTCATCAGTTGTTCCCTTATTATTTAACTCATTCCCAGTTGCTGTGATTTGGGTTCTGCTAGGCGCTGGGACAGTTGATTGGGCGGTGTAACCAGAGCCAGGCGGTGAAGCAAAGAAGAGGGCCCTCTGAAGGTGCAGCGCCAGCTGATTGATTGGTGATAGGAGCTGAGGGAGATGATTGATTGATTGAGGTTGGTTAGGTGACAAACAATGCAGCGCCTAGCCTATCAAGGTGCAGTCCTGTCAGTGGCAATAAGCCCTGATTGCCTCTCTTTGCTGGACTCCCCCCTGACTCCCTTCCCATCCTCCCTGTCCACCTCCTCATCGACTCCTTCAGGAGTAGACGTATTCATTGTTGAGTTTGTTCTGCCTGTTCGTGCACAAACATAAAGATAAACATGCAAGTTTATTTTCATTTATACAAAATGATTTAAAGTAAAATAAAGTTGATAGAATACATTAAAAATGATGATGTTGCAATGTAACAACATCTGTAATCAACAATGTGTTCAGTTCTGATTGAACAGAGAGTGAACTGGTCACTGATGATCTGAGGGTCTATATAGTTCATATTTGACTTGTATTTTTTTTCATTCAGTAGTTCATAGACATATTAATTTTATCATCTGCAGGTGATATCCAATTTCCTGGTGTTAGTCAGTATACTATTATTATATTAGGATTTATGATGAACTTTCTGATTTATTACATAGATCAGTGTAAAAATCCTAACTTACTTCAATTAAAAGCATGCACTAGTTTCTGTGTTTTGTTTATTTTAGCAATGCTGTTGAGATGGTCGCAGGCCAAGTTCCTGACGCCACAAATGTTTCTTTAGCTCACTGGTATTTTTAACCTCATAGAGCCTATTTGAGTCCTTATTCTAATCTTGCATTTTTGGGACCAATACCAATAACTTATGACTTATAACTTATGAGCTAATATGGACACACTAAATCTGTGACGGAAATCAGCGGCAAAGAACTGTGGTCATGTGATGACACACAGGTATAAAGTTATGTGCTATTAGCAAATTTCTTGCAAGAGATACTGTTGTACTTTGACCATGTTGATTTTTCTAAGTTCAACAAAGTAGTACTGGTCTGCAGAAGAAGATCTGAGCAATATTTAAACAAAAATATCAGCTGTGTTAAATGCACCACTGATATCCAGTGAAACAGATGTTTTAAATGTTGTGTTAAGATTTAAGACCTTTAAAACCTTTACCAAGAACAGTTGTGTTGTTGAAATCCTGAGTGGAAAGCGTTAAAGAGCTTATTAAACGTGTCAAGCATATCTGAACATTACCGGTATTCAAGTGTGTGACAATGAGATTAGCATGTTGTTTCCCTTCTTACCGCTCCTGTTCTGTTAGCATTTGCAGACACCTCTGTCTTTCAGAGACACAGACCTGCAAATGTATGTGTGCACGTGCCTGTGCCTGTTTCAACCATGTGTGCAGTTCTGTGAGTGATCCTCTGTCTGTTTCACTGCAAAAAATATTACAAGTAGCCAATGGCTATGAGGACTCCCCCTCCTTCCCACTTGCATATTACTTCTATTACTGTAGAGTTTGAAAAATTAGTTTCCAGGATATGAGTGCAAGATTGCAGAGATTATCAAGATCAACTTCAAATACTTCCCAGATTCAGTCAGAACACCACAAAGCATGTCTGAGCTGGTGATTGTCCCAGGGCATCAATCAGGTGCTGTTTTACATTGGCTGAGGAGAATCACTGGTGATGCGGTTTCCCTTTTTACTTTTATACTTCCTATAACAAATAAATGGCTCAGTCATACCATTTTGCATAGATGTATCCAATAATATTAATTTTCGCCATAATTTCATTAAGACTTTCACAGCAACCTTTGTTTCTGGTTTAACTAATTCAAGATTTCAACTTTGCTTCCTCCGTGTCTGACAGACTGCCCTGGAGCTCTTCCGCTCAATGTGGGCGGCCTGGCAACTCTGCTTTGCACGCTTGCTTCATGTCCCACACATTTCCTATCTTGTGGGCATCACAAGCATTTTGCTTTAATTGCAAAACGTTCTCCGAATGAGTGCAGCTTATTTGTATGTTTGCTTGCCTCCCTGCCTGAGCTATTGGTAATCTATTCTCCCCGTCTTAGCAGGAAGAAACACAGGCAACCAGTGTCTGAATTCATTGAACTGTCAACACAGTTAGAACATTACCATGCTGGGTTTGATGTGGAAACAAACTTAGCCATCTTTTTCTTATTGCAAACTCTAGACTACATAGCTTAAATTGTACTAACTGTTTCTTCTATTACATTTCTATATAAGGAATGTAAAAAATGTATTTTGAGCAAATTAAAAACCTCAAACACTCTTGATCATAGCCATGCGACATACTCTATTTATTTGCAGCAATGTTATGGAGGGATTAGAACTTCTTATCCTCAGGAGGAAAATACATGGATAATCTTTGAGGAGATCAGGTTCACAAAAAGCAGATTTTGTTGATAATCCATCTCGAAATAACAGGTCTACAAGTCAACAGCTCTAATTGTGATAGTCTGTCATTTATTTTATTGTTATGGCTTTCCATTCTTTAGTGCAAAAACTGAAATTTCATCCAAAACGGTAGTGTAAGTGCTGCGTTAAAGCCTCACACATCAAAGTGAGCAGATAACACTGTTTATGATAAACATTACTATGAAGGAAGCCTGATTATAGTTGTTTTTCTGAGATAAAACAAAAAAACCCCAACAAAAATACGTCCTTGGTTGTGGACTGAGTTCAAGGAGCAATGATATAATATTTGTGACATAAACAGATCTGAAGCATTCAATCTTTTAAGTTCCTGTATCTTATCTTTTAAAGATAATAAATGTTTATGAGTCCTTCCAGTTTCTTTAAAAATACACTTAAGGGAATGGAGGCAGCATATAGAAAATATGCACACACACATGAAGCTCAGCAATCGTAACCTTGGTGTCAACACAATTTTTGTTCTATTTGCAGAAATAAAATAGAAGTTGGTTTACTCAAGTCTGTTGCCAAAAAATAAAGGCATTAGATGCAAAGCTTTGAGTTTTACAAAAGTATTTACACCCCTAAAATGTATTCTTTGTCCTTTTGTCACATTGCAGTCACAGACATGTTGTAGATGGACAACAGGGTGGTGCATGATTGTAAAGCAGAAGGGAAATTACTGTATGCATGTTTTTGCATGTTCTTACAGGATTTCTGTATTTATCCCCCACCTATCTTCCAGCTCCACTGTCTTTGCTGATGAAACCCCCACAGCATGATACTGCCAACCCCATGACTGACAGTGGAGATGGTACAGTTAGGACCATGTCTTAGTTTTCCATCACACATACAGCTCTGCATGTAAGTCAAATGACTTTGAACATGTTTGCTATGTCCCCTACAAGGTAGATAGTTCTAACTGTTTTTAGAAATGGCGTTCTTTTTTTCCACTTGTCCAAAAGTTTACATTTTTGGGCTGCACAACTTAAAATGCCCTGATTCTGAGCTGAACTGAGAACCTCTGTAACTCCTCCAGCATTACCATGAACCTTTTGGCTGGCCAGTCACTTTGTCTAACAAACCTCTGAGGTGATTTCAGAACCGTTGCAAATATACTACAATTAAATTAAACCCAGGTGGGACTCTAATGGATTCTTAAAGCAGCTGGTTGCACTAGACTTTTTTAGGTATATCAGAGTAAAATGAGCTAAATATGAATCCACACTACACTTATGCTTATTTGAGAAAAGTATTAAAAACACATCCCTTTTCCTTCTGTTTCCCAGCTAAACCATTTGTTTTGTTTGTCTATGATAAAGAACCCCAATTATAACATTAGATTTTGTGGTGATTATGTGATAAAATGTGAAAAGGTTTGATGAAAAATGATTTTAATCCTGATAATATTCACATAAAATTAACATGTTTGTTGTTCAGTTAAACTGTCTACGTCCTGGACAAAAGCCAACACAAACCCCTGGTTAATAATCGACATGTAGACTGACGGCATGTTTGCTTAAGATGTTGAAAATATACTTTCCATATTCACATTTCTGAGAAGCGGATTCATACGCACACATGCTCCAGCAGCCCCAGTGATATACAACCAGAATGCTGAGTAATCTAGTAATGCTTGAACCTCTTTAACCTCTCGCACTTGCACTCGCTCCCTGTGTCACAATTAAGTAGGAACTCAAGCAGAGCATGGCAGCATTATAGATCACATAAAGAGAATATTGTCATTAGATTAATATCACTGCTTGCTGGAGTCCTGACATGGTGCCAACACAGACAAGTGTGAAATATGCTTATTGAGTTCATAATTATGACATCTATAACCTCCATGATAGCTCTTAGTGCAATACTAACTGAAGAAAATAACAGGTTTTAGTACAGTATGTGTTAAAGCCATGAAAGCCTGTTTAATTGAAATATGACAAGGGAGTAATGACGATTAAATTAAACCCGGAGATAATCGTCTGACACAAAGATAATTGAGCTAAAATCCTCGGGCAATGAAGAATAGCTCAGCAAGGGGAAAGAAATAATCTAGCCTTGTGCTGGGGAGGAATAAGATTATTTCTCTGTGATTGGGGGTGGACATAGAAATTCAGCACTCCGATTAAAGTGTGATTAATCAAAGGAGTAATCCACAATTTGAGTGGAATCAGAATGGCATGTGTCCACTTTATGTAATTTACTTTTCTGTCTCCTCAAGGAGACATTGTGCTATGAGCGCGAGTGTTTGTTTTTGTTCCTGTCCTCTGAGATCTCTCACCCGTCCTCGCAGGATGACTTGATGACTGATCCGATTGCAGCGGGAAGAGAGGCTGGCAAAATGTTTTCGTCTTTCTTCCCCACTTAAAATAGCACAGGGGAGCTCTTGTGCGTTTCCTAACATATGGCCCCATGTTAGTGCTTGGGCCGGTTCAAAAGGGATTAAAGCCTGCGGGTCGAAGTGTCTCCGTGTCAGCAGTGGCACCCTGCTGAATTTCCAAGCCTCTCCTCTGCCAAGCACCAGTCACACACGCATAAGCTCACACACTGACAAATTCATGCATTCTGATATTTTGTCATACTTTACTCTCCCCAAGTCTTCTCCTTTGAAAGATGCGAGCATTTTTTAAATGGACAAAATAACTCTAGGGTGACCCAGGGTCAACCATCCTGGGGTGTTCAAATAGGTCTCCAAACAAAATTTGATCAGTTGCTCATCTCAAAGAAGTTTTCTCTTCTTAATGAGGCCTGTTTTCTTACTGATCGCTAACATTCAAATCGTCATATTGCATATGTTTTATTTTTGTGTTTAGCCTCATTAGGAAGCTAGAGGAGTTTGCATGGATGCCATTCATGCAAAATCACCACCACTTACAGTAAAATCCAATAGATATTTTTTTCAGCCACTTTTTTCTATTCAGCCATTGCTACAGCATTGTTTCCATTTCCTTAGCTATACCAGCTTGACAAAGATTATATAATTTCTATGTTTTTGAACAGAGGAATATCAGAAGAAGAATGCTACTTGTGTACAAATATGAAATAAATCAAGGTTACTGTCTACAATCAGTGCAGTATTGTTTGGAACCCTTAACAACAAATTAATCAAGTCAACACTGTCAGTAAAGGATGCCATATTAAAAAATGTAACAGTAAAGAAGTACCTTGTATTCATATTCCTTGAACTTTTACAAGTTCTGATGCATCTTAACCTTAAACTTTAATTAAACACCTTAACAGAGATTTCTTGTTAAAATGTGACAGATGCAACTATCACGTCTCTATTCTGCTCTGCCACTAACTTGGAGTTAGCTTATTAAATTTACAATAAAAACCATAAAGAATTTGTTCCCATTTTTTATGAGTTTCTGTGAAGTTATTATCGATAATAGTTCCATTGCCTCTAGTTGAAAGATATCTAATCGCTTTAAGCATGTTGAAATAATATTGTAATTAAATCTTCTGAGAAGTAAAAGCTAACAAGACATGTATTACGTACTACATAAATTTACCTATTTAAAAGAAATGGATTGAAAATGTTTGCATCAGTGCAATTTAATGTTTTTAATAGATATCAGCAGTTTACAATTTCATTATAGACAGTTCTGTTTATAATGAAATTGCAGACAATAACTGCAGACGACCTGACTACAAAAAATCTAAATTAAACGTATAATATAATAGATCCCAGCTGTATCTGCTAATTCACTGTGTGCATGTAAATCAACTCAAATATAATTATTATGACCTCATTTGTCACTGTTGGTAATAGATTTTTTGTGCCACCCTTTTTATTTTATTGCATGTTCTTTTACATACTTTTCTCTTCTTTTTTCTCTAGAATGCACACAATTCTCACAAATTGAAAAATATAGATTTTAGAGTCATGTACTGTAGACTAGAGGTCACTGAGCTTTCATAGATCCAGATGCCTGTTTTGTAGATGAATAATTTAAACTGTGTTCATGGGGGTGGTGTAGCATTACAATGCAAGGAGAATGGGTTAGAAAAGGCCAAATTACTAAGGGCAAAGGGCACAAGTAGGAATCGCCTCTAATTTGTGGTTACCCTGGTGCTGGGCTCTCTGGATGAACTGGAATAAAGGCAAGCTTAGTAGTTGAACATCCAGCTTAAGCAAGCACAGAAACATGTACGTAAGCTAATAAACTCATCTGACAAAATCTAAGTTGTATTAGTTAAACTGGGTTCAAGTGTTTCTCTTAAATGTCTTATTTTTAGAGGACCTTCACTTTAACATTGACACCGCACAGCTAAAAAGAACAAAAATTGACTCTGGTGTCATTATATCTAAGTTTAAGGTTGAACACTGGTTATTTTCTAAGATAGCCATGGTTTCCTCTCTTCCTGTTTGCATGTGGTACAAATTAGTCAACTTTTCAATTAAATCAACTATTTTTATTTCAAACCTTATTTTAAGATGAAAACAAAACTGACAAAGAATAGTCGTTATTCTGTGTTTATACAAATGCAAATTCATTGTTTTCAAATCTTGATCATGTGATGCACTCAGTTTAGACTATGATGAAGCCAAAAACAATAATTCTATTAGCAAGTCTATAGAGATGTAACATTTTTATTTAGTGTTCAACACTGCAGAGCTGTGCTATTAGAATAGTCCCGCCCATTGTGGCTAAACATGGGGACCCAGTAGGATGCAGAGGTGAATAGAAAGAGATAGTGAAATGTTACACATTACAACATAGCAGGTCATAGGAGGAGCCGGGAGGACAGAGAGTGTTGTTCCCAGAAGCCAAATGCATTGAGGAGGGGCGTCAGCCAGCACAGCAGCGATCTGCCTTCCCTCCGCCTTCCCAGCTGCTGGGAAAGATGGAGATACCAGCAAATCTGTGTTTGTTCAGCCACTCCACAAATATCCCCTCTCTAGATTGCGTCTGGCTGAGGAAACGGCACTTGACTGGGATTCAGAAATGATTATTGGTGGCAGTGTCCTTCTGGGGCTGCTTTTCTAAATGTGCCAATAAATTTCACATGTCCAGCTTTGTTTTGCTTTCATTAGGCCTCTAATCTCCGTCCCAGGGCCAGGCAGTTTTTGCCATGAGTGAACTCTCTGTTTTCTCTCGAGCTGAGCCAGTGATTAATGACTGGACAGAATTATTACTAAGGCTCTGCTTCTGAGTTACATATCTGCTTTTGTAGACATTGTCACATCTGAACAACGCACAATGATTGTGTGCATATAATCCCTTGCAAATTTAGTCTTCTTTGATATTTTTCAGTTTATCACATTGCAACAACAGGCTCTAATATATTTTGTTGGAATTTTGTAATGCACTAAGTAGTGGATAACTTCACACTTAGCTAGTTTATTAAACAATATTACAATCTTATGTAGCACTGCCCCACTATTAACCAAGCACCTGCAGCTGCAGTTGTGGCAAAAGGAATTTCACACGCTGGATGCATGTGCACACATGTGAGAAAGTGGTTCATATTATGTTTATTCACCATGTGTCCCTTAAACATATTTATAACTTCTTGCATTTTACTTTATAGTTATTCAGAATTTAACATTGCTGTTGTAATTTTGCTATCTCAAGTTTGTTTGCAGTTAGCATTATGCGACAGTGTACATTCAGACATATGTGTATAAAGTAAACACTATCGAATCATAAGTCAATTTGAATTTCCCTTCTGCTAAAGGTAATTTTCTTGTGAATTATTTATGTTGATGTTTCCTTGTATTTACTCATCATTGTTTGTCCCTTTGTTCATATCCTACATCCAGGACAGGTGTATGGGAATAACGAGCATCTGTGTTTCTATAGGTTCATGATGTCATTGATTATTTGACTGGGAACAACCAAATAAAGGTTTTCTTTTGTATGGTATTATTTATTCTCTTTAAAGTGGCCTTTTGAGCTGCAGTAAATGGACTGTTGTATTTTGAAAACCATTTAATTGTGTGGATGAACTTGTGAATGAGATTAGTAGTCTTGTTCCCGTTGCTTTGCTTAGGCTGTACTAGATTGTTTGGTTTAATTTATATTCTAATGGTACAGAACTGATGAGGTTCAGGTGTGTTTCCGTTCTGTATAAAACCAGATTTTGGCAATGGAGAGCCTAAGATAGAAAATTATCAGAAAAAAAATAAATCTATGATTAAAACTGAATTTTAAATGGTCTGTACCTGTACATCATGTTATCAAGTTCAGAGGACCCCAAGCGTTTCATACTGCATTCAATCATTCACACACACATTGACACACTGATGGCGGGAAGCTACCGCATCACCAGCAGGCAAAGCAGGTGAAAGGCCTTCCCCAAGGACACAAAGACTGAGACAGATTGATACCAGCAACCCACCGATTATGAGACGGAACTCCTACCACACCAAAAAAGCTCAAACTCTCTACTGACACTATCTATCTATTCTGCAAAACCTTAATTTTGCCATTTCAAGTTCACATAGTGTATAAAAATCTTAAAGGTATGACTACTTTTCCGAGGAATTTTTGTTTGGGAAATTTCTAAATGGTACAGAAATAAACTTGCGTCACTAAAAATTCCCTACTGCTACATTTTCTCTAAATTAACATTTACTTTTTGTGTTTTTTATATTTCATCTTTCCATATTATGTCTCCAGACTATTTATGAAACTTGATTTGTGAACAACCACATACCTTTTAAAATGTGACCATTGTTCACACTTCACTTTGAAATTGTATGAGGCCTCAATAGCCTGCTATTTTCCTAACATTTACAGTACTTTGACTCTGGCGTTAGATGATTCATCATAGTCACATAACTTCAGATCTTCAAGGTTGTTAGTCAACCATATGTCTGTGGTTGTAATATCGTATTTTCAGTCTTTGTCTCAGCTCAGAGCCTCTGGCATAGAGACCTATGCGTGGTCTCACAAACCAAAGCACAATAAACCCTGCCTTTGTGCTGCGTCATAACATCCAGCTAAGCTGACTGAGTTTCCACATGACTAATAGATGATGCATGCTGTCCGCCAGTGCACGTTTTTACTTTAACTAGAGTCCAGACAGTGTGCGATGGGAATAGGGGGCCAGTTTTTTCTTCTTTTTTTTTTTTTTTAAAGAAAGGCAGAGCAACTTGTAGAGTGCAGTCAGCAGGTGCTCAGCCTCTCAGATCTCAACACCTTTGCTGTCTGGGGAGTGAATGAGCTAACCAGCTGCCTGAGAGGAAGGGAGATTTAGCCACAGAGAAGTCAGCTCTATGAAACGTGTTAATATGGTAACACAGTACCTGCAGCAGTTGGACACTAAACCCAAAGTAGCTTGACCCACAGAAAAAAAACCTTTAAATAACTTGATGAATGATATTTTCACAGCAATGAAGCCTTCATTGATTATTTTTCCTTTTTCAGAGTGTTTTTTTTCCGTAGTAGATTGAGTGTTTTCCTGAAGACCGAGTAAGCCTGTCCCTTCTATATTAAACACCAATAAATGGACACCACCTGTTTAAACGGTCAGTGCCATGTGAGGGTCAACCAGGGTCCTCTTTGATTGGCCACATCGAGTGGATGGAGCACGTCGGATACCCTCTGTGGTAACTTTAAAAAATGTTCAGGAAGTTTGGTTCACCCTTTACGGCCTAGGACATTTCCTACTACAGGAGTTAAGCACTCAGGACAGGAAACCATTTGCTGTGGCTGTAAGATCTCTTTAATGACTGTCTAACTAGAAACAGGCTGGCCTAATTCAGTGCCTGGAGCCAGCAGGAATGGCCTTGCATCTAGACGCTGTTAGAATATTTACTGCTTCTTCGATGGGAGTCTTTTTGACACTGCTGTAATAAAATTTACAAGGAATCCCTTTTTAGCGTGATGCGAGGCAAAGCATGGTCAAGAGGGGAAGAAACATGCCTGAAAAAGTAGAAGGCCATTAAAGTTATCGTTTGTCTTTGTTTATGTGGATCAGGAGCTACGGATGGCTGACGTTTAAACAGTGTTTGATCGGCTTTGTCCCCAGCTGCCTCAGAATGCAGCTGGTTGATGGTCAGCGTCATCTGACTTTGCTGGATGTCAGAGGAGATTGCTGTTTTAGCAGAGAGAAAAGTGTCAAGAGTTGTCCTTGTGATGTAAAAAAACCCTGCTGATTCAGGGAAATTGAGTTGTTTGTGCCCTTTAACTTTCCCTTCGCTGATGTTGGATGTTGTTATACTTCAGATCAAAGGCTCCTTTTGCTCAGAGAACGTCGTGGTATACATATTTACCTTGGATCCCGACACTGAAGGACTTAGTGGCTTGCTAACAGTGGGATTGGTTATAGATTAGGGGTGTTTGTGTACATGTTCATGTGTTACTTGCCTATGTGGGTGTCCATGCACTGCCGTACACACCGTGTCAGCGCTCCTGCTGACTGAGGAAATGAGCTGGGACCACCAGAGGTGATTGTGCTTGTGCAAGTGGAGACCAGAATTGACTTGTTCCAGTCACTGACTGGGTCTGCTCTATGACCCACCAAGTTTCACCCCCCAACCCCCTACAATCCTAGTTTAATAAGCTCACAAAGTGGTAGCCCCATTTTTTCCCGAAGTGCTGCAATGTCTGGACAAACTGACACACTTCACTTCACTGTGACCCCCCCACCCTCCTTTCTCCTTCTTCTGTTGGTTTAAACAAATGCAGTCAAACCCAATTAGAGGAGAGTGAGAGCAGCGCGGCAGAGGCGTTGGTAATAGTAACTTTGTTCAGCTGGTTCCTGCTGTGACCAGCCCTCATTTAAATGAGCTGCTTGATAACCCTCAGAAATACGATCCCAGGGAGAAAGGCAGAGAGAGAGGCAGTCTCTTCACTTTCCTTTTCACACCTTTCTGTGTGAAGTGACACAAAAATGATGCAACTGATAAACTTTAGCTTTAATAACATAAAGCCACATAATCTTTAAAGTTTAATCAGTAATACTTTTATAACAAATTTATGTCTGATTATGATTTTTTGGTTAATGTCAAGTTGTAATAACGAAGACATTTTTGTCTAGGTTAATGACAAGTTCTCATAACAAAGACATTTTGAATAATGTCAACTTTGTATTAAAAGTGTCATGATTTACCGAATGACACTTTATGACAACAGTCATAAATATTCATGAAGACTTACTCATGTTCATGACAGGTGTTATGTCATGTTTATGACGGTGTCATGACAGTCTTATTCACAACCCGTTAAATAAAGTGTTACCGAAAATTTTAAAGAAAAGTACCGTACCTCAGTTTGCTACAAAAATAACAAGTAACATTATCAAATGTCCTTTTTTGAAGCAAAACAGCAGAGCCAACCCACGGCACAAGTAAACTACGCTGCAGCTAAGTGCTCCCCAAAACTTCACACACCCCCATAACTGCTTGAATTTTTATACAGACCATTTACCTAGAATTTTAACATATGTTCATTCAGAATGAGAACACTATTAATTCATAACTAATGGTTTCAGCATTAATAAATTAAAATATTTTAAATTGTCCAACAGTTAAATTTAGGATCTAAAGGAATCAGCAATTATTTGCTAAAGTTCAAAGAATGGTGTCCTTAGTTTGACTGTTGTGTCACCATACCAGCAGTCCAATGCTATGAGTTTAATCGTTGTGTTTGAACTCAGTTTGTTCACAAATGCATCTCAGCAAATAGTAACCAACATTATTGGTTGCTTTTAAGCTTGACCAGTTAAACTTGCACCCTCTTCCAGATTTCACCAAATCTGTATTAAAATACTGCTACTGGTTCTGATGTTCTTAGCAGGAAGAGGGTCTCTTAAATCATATTCTGCTAAAGCACAACCTTTGACCAGCCCTGCAAAACAACAACTGTTGCAAAAATGATGCAACATATTGATTATTGTAGTATAAATGATGTATACTAAGTCATATAGAAAGATTTGAGCAAGAATATAGAAAAAAAACACTTGCTAACTTTAATAAACTGTTCAAGTGCTTATCATGTAACGTACATTTTTGCAATTTTACTCGTTAGAGAGCAGTTTAAGTACAACAATCTGATACTATTAAATGCTACTAAAGGAAATTTAGTTTGTACAATACAAAGCCACTGAGGGCAGAATCATGAAAAAAACCTGAAATGTTTTTGACAAGCAGTTCAATCCTTTAAAATGGACAACAACATAATATTTTATGAATACTGTAACATCCATAAACAGCGTTTTAAACAAAACAGGATTACCCACCTTCATGTGGAGTTTATTTTAACATAATTGATCTGTTCACCAGCAGACATCTCAGCTGATCCTAAAGCCTGCTGCCCTGGCTACTTCAGGCAGATGGTGCTTTTGTCACTTTGATAATAAAAATCCAATAAAAATGGTAATCATATTAAATGCAGCATACTGTTGTTGGGGCTTTTGTTCTGGTCCTGGGAATGGCAAACAGTTTATAAAGCTAGGCACCATTCACCAGCTGACTTGCTGTGAAATCAAACCCATATTTTTTTATCATATTTAGGACTTACAGTGTTATCATTTTTGTCTTATTCTCTTTGACGTTTCCAGCAGGTCAGAAAGGGGAACCTGTTTGGTCTTTGATAGGTGCTTAACTGTCTGTGAGGTGGATATCTCAGGGAACCCACAGGTCTGTTTGCCTAGCCTCTTTCCTCCACCCTTTCATTGCACAAATCAAGCTGTGACACCAGCTTGTGTTTCTATCGGCACTTTAAGAGATGCAATTTATGGGACCATGGGGTTGATGTCAGCTCCAGAAAAATGACAAACGGTAAAACAGGCGTAATAGCGCTCTATCAGCGGCAGGACAATGGCCTTCCACTTATGTGTTGGCAGAGATACGTGTTAATGCCTCCCGCATCTTTATCTTTAAAAAAAAAAGAAAAAAAAAGCACTTTAGGCTTAGAACAAAGCAAACCTCGTTATTTTACAACAATGTTAAGATGAATTGTTTATTGGATTAGATTTTTTTTTTTGTAAGTACTTTTGTCCATGACAAAAGTCACAGTCTCTGCATGGCACTGTTACATTAATAAAACATACTGGGGGAGGAGAGGGCAGGGTTGAAGGTCCTTTTTTACACCACACTGAGGAAGTCTTTGTGGGCACTGGGGCCACGCTTTAAAAGGCTCTTTATTTTCACACCCTTTACGCACTTGCATCTATGGTGAGTGTATGCGTGTAAAACGTCATGCAGACGTTCTTCTAAAAGTACTGCTAGCCAAGCTCTGCATTTTCCTTGAAGAGTTCAATGATTCTCTCCACAGTACACCAGCACCATCCTAATTCATATAGGTGTCTTTTTTATTTGACATTGTTGTCAAATCTGGTTCCATTTATGTATCAGAGAGCCTCTTTTGTTGTTATTGACTGTCGTAAGCTTCTGTAATCAGATTAATGTGAAATACCACAATGACAGACAGCTGTTTGAGAGGCTTCAGGCATCTGGCAGGGAGGGGCAGCGGACTGCTCACTGAAAACACAGAAATGTGGACTTGTTTTCATTGACTGCTGCAGACAGACATATTGAAATCAGATTGGACCAAACCAGCGTGATGATAAACATGTTAACAGTTAGAGATCATTTATGTTAAATTTTTTTAATGTTAAAAAAAAAAAAACTTGTTAAATTTTTTTCATTAGAGACTATCAATAGATATCTAAAAACAAAAAAACATATATGTGTTTTTATTTATATCATTAGAAATGCCATAATCGGGGTTAAGCATTCAGGAAAATCAGTCTGAAAAATCAATTTGAAGAAAAGTTAAATCATGTAGATAAATGAAAAATAAAACAGTGGCTTCATAGTGCCTTGCAGTAGTATTCACAACCCTGTGCTGGTCTTTTACATGAGGTTGAAACAAAATACATTAGCTTGTGGTTGTGCTCAAACAAGTTCAAGGTATTTACTGAACGTCCTGAAGACCTGTTTGATTGACCCAGCAGCATGAGACTGCTGCAGCAGCACCAGCTGCTGTTTTTTTTTTGTTTTTTTTTGACAGGTTCTCCCCATGACTTGACAAAACATTGTAGACATATTTAGGAGGAAAAGTTAAAGGGCAAGCTATGAGGCAACAGGACATAGCAGCTGAATTGCTCCTGTCACTTCGCATGATGAATGAATCGGTTTCACATCAATCTGATGCTGAGTGTCTGTAATTGGATCATTTTCACACTATGGACGCATGCGGGGATTGACCATCAAAACCCCAGGTGGGCTTCTGCTCCCAGGCGATGAACTCTGACCTATGGTCAATATCCTGCTGCCCTGCTGGTTATCCCTAACTAACTAGTTCTAGCTGCTAAACTCGAGATGAAGCACACAGCAGACTGGTAAGAAAAATTCACAAATTTCACAGGTCTAAGAGGAGGTAATTGTTAGCTAGAATCCTCATCACTTGGAAAAACAGAAGGCCTGTTCTTTCTGACGTTTTTTTAAAAATAATTTAGAAAAGATTTAAAATACAACAGTTCTAAAAAAAAGTATACACAATCATTTTAAAATGAAAGGCTTCCACCAGTATTCCTTTCGAAGTTTTTTTGTGGATTTGGATGTATTCTTGGACTTGCCGGGAAGTTGAGAAACAAAACCAATCTTTGTCATATTTAGCTGTCTAACATGTAAAAGCTTGTGGTAATAACTGAGTGGTATTTGGAAGTATTCTTGATTTCACCCACCTTGATGAAGTCCTCTGCTTTATTTGAAGAAAAGTAACCAAATTGCATGATGCTGCCACCACAGTGTTTCCCTGTGGGTGTTCTTTTCACAAAACCTCAAGTATAGTTTAATTAGGACATGGTAAAAAGGTTTCTGTTCCACAACCCAATTCTTAGTCTAGACAGAGACAAAACAGATTGTTGTCACATGAAGAACACAACCAGTCCAAATTCTTTCTGTTTCTCAGTCATTCAACTTTGGAGAAATGTCCAGTTTTTGAAATGCCTTTGTTTTTTGCTGTTTTTATTCATTTATTATTAATCGTCTTCACTGTTTTAAAGCCATGGAGCTTTTTGTACTCTCCTTCTGACTCTTCAGCTTTAAAAGTTCCAGGGCGCAATCACACCAGGCCTATTTAGTCCGGCTTAATCAATCCAACCAAAACAAATGTGCAAATCTGGTGCTAGAAGGAGAAATGGCTTGTTGTCTTTTACAAAAGAGAAAAGAGAAATCTTAGAACAGCTGAAATCTGACATACCTCCATTTTTGTTTACATTTTGCAAAGGATGAAGTTGTCTTCTTCAGAGGTTTTTGTGTTGATTCCTTCAGTAGTTCTTTGTGCAGCGCCACCACAGGCGAGGGGGTGAAGACGTTTTTCAATTGGTTTGGATCTTTTGACACAGTGCAGTGTGAAATGTAACAAATGTAACAATCGATCCGACTCTGCCGGACTATAAGGTGTGAAAACACCCTCAGTGAGTACTTCTGCAACAACACAGAGATGGACAATGTATTTAGGATGTGTGCTGCTTCTTCATAATAGCGTCTGATCACACCTCAGCATGCTGGAGACACTAAATTTGTGTGTGTTGAAATCCAGCTTGATGTAAAGAAAGTCTTGGTGGGGGACAGATTCATTTTGTCATGAAGCATTTTCAGTTTTATTCTGGCCAGTAAAAGTTTTAATAGAGGTGGATTTTTAACATTGGATTAATATGTAAATTCACATGAGGGCTCTCTTCAGTTATTGCTACTATGATGCTTTTATGAGCTGGAGTTTCAGGATAAGGAGGTCTATTGCAGATGAAATGTAATACAGTGGGCTATTATCTAGCGTTCACTTTTACACTTTTACTATTCACAAAATAGTGTTGATCATTTTACTCCTTGTTACTGGCTTTTATTAAAAGTCTTTTACAACTTACTTTCATTTTTTTATTTTTTTATTTTTTCTTTGAAGAGCAGTTTCCAAGTTGACCAAAAAAGTGCCATTTGACAATGATCAAGAGTTATTTTATATACTTTTTTATATTCCCCAATAAAACAGTCAGATTTATCTGTGGCTTTCACTGTTCAATAACTACACCCAGGATCCTCATCACTTCCATGCTGCTGTCCACACATTAGATTGTCTCTGATTAGCGCTGAAGACCTCCCACAGGCTTAAATACTCTGATTAAAAACCAAAACAGAAATGTGTGTTGTCCAGTGAAAAAAAAAGTGCATACCCATCTTTTTTGCATACTGCATAAATTCAGTGGAAAATTCCACGGGATTGTTTTTTATTAGACTAAAGTTCCCAGGAGCTGCATGGCCAATAAAAAGGCAACAAGATAAAAGAGCAGGGAGGATTAGGAAGGGATGAAAGCTGTAAAATTTTCCATATTATCTTGTGAAAAGCTATGTCCTCTGCTCTCTCTTGTTACATTTACCTTAATTATTCTGAAGGACAGAACCAAAGTAGAAGTAATATGAACCTTTTGTAAGTCATCCCCACTACTCTCACTCATAGATTTCATGATTTTTTTTATTTTTTTGCATTTGTGTTTGGATATGTATTTCTTTTATTGGCAAAAAGAGGCCCATGGACTTGGTCATAACTTAAGTACATTGTTGAGCAGACAGTCAGGTTGGCCCCCTTCTTTTGCCCGCTGTTTTGCTTTTCTAAGAATTGCGCCACAAGTCATGGAGACACATAAAAGGAGAAGAGAAGACACACTGAAATATCTGAACCTTGCAAAGATAAACAAACTCAGGTATTCATTGCAGTTTATAGGCTGTCCCAACATTTTCTGTCTGCTCAAGAACTCTTTGGTACTCCAACGCAGAGATTTCAAAGCTGCAGATTCATTTGCACAATCAAAAGCACCAAAACAATCCTATTATGTATAAAAGAAACTGCACATGCACTCAAACTGGCACGCGCACACACACACACACACAATGAATAAATAGTTAAATAAACAGGCTTTACTTTGCCCAGTTCATAGATCAGTTTTTACAGTTTTGTTCTAAGAACCATCTGGGTCTCTCCTTTCACTCTGTTCTGTGGAGCACAGATGCTCCTTTTGTGGTGCGCTCCAAATCTTAATAAGCAGTTAAAATATTTACCGAGGCGGAGGTGGTGGAGGGGGTTCACCCCACATTTTTTGTCTCCCGTTCCTCTTTTTTATTATCATTATTATTATTTATACCTTTTCACTGGCAAAAAATGGAGATGTCCACTAAATGTGATTGATTGGGCTTAAAAATGGCCATTATTGCCATTAAGCTCCACATGTCAGCTGCTGCTTTTGTGCCGGCTGTATTTCTAAGCTAACCAGTGATCCATGAGCGCAGACAGGAGGGGGAAGAATGTAATGCTCCTGAAAGAAATGCCCATTTCTCTATGGATCCTTCACTTGATTAAAAATACAGCTGCAGACACTAGCATACAAGAGGCTGGGAGAGTCAAAGGAAAGAGGAATAAGAAGAAAGGAGAAAGTGAGGCTGAGAGCAAAGGGGAAACCCTAATGTTATATGAAAAGAAACTCTCTCTGAATTGGGAGAAATAACTTCTTTCAGGCGGCTAGGAAGGAGAGCATTTGGGAAACCAGGGGCATGTGCGTTTTAGAGTATGCATGTGCAATTATGTGGCCAGGAGCTAACTAAGTTTCCGACACACATGGAGCCGAAAACTTGTGGAATGTGAGGAGGGGGTTGGTGTGAATCTGTTTACTGTTGTCGTTTCTAAACAGCAGGTTGGGAGCAGGCTGAGTTTAGCTTCTACTCACCGTCTAATGAAAAATGTGAGAAAACAGTCACTGAAATGTTTAAAGGTTACTCAAGTATTGTTTTTCACATGTAAACATGTCATTTTGTTGTGCATTTTCTTTCTTTGAGGGATTTGACATTATCCACTGTGAATTTACACCATGTAGTTCAACTAAATCTGTAAAAAAAATAGAAAAATGTGTATATTTTTAGTTTTGGATGTAATGATGTGTATTAAATTGATAAAGCTAAATTTACCGTGGATTTTAAGAACAAGCCACTCATTGTGTGACGGTGTGTGATTCATGTGCTAATCATATGGATGCAGGGTTTTGGACATCCTGATTGGGCACGGCTGGCATTATAATTGTGTGTTTAGATGATATGAGGAAGACATTACCTCATGGGAGATATAAACAGCATAGCCTCATAGCTGTGTGATCTGGTGACTCATCAGAATCACACAGTGGTGTTTACTTATAACTTCCTTGGATTTGCTTTTACTGAAGGACCTGTTCTGTCTTATTCAAGCTACACAGAGCAGCTGCATAAATCGTCTTGGTCACTTCAGAAATACAGTGCGGTAGTATGCATACTTCCTGAGTTTCCTCATATCTGGTTATGTTACAACTTATTTTAGGGTGATTTTATGGACTGGATCAACACAAAGTAGCGCATATTGTGAACTGTAAAGATAATAGAACAGGGCTTTAAAATTTTTTACCCCCTAAAATCTTGAAAATGTGGTGTGCATTTGTACTTTATAAAATCATCTGTTGCCAAACCATAATTTTAGCATTGGGATGTGGTTTTATCCAAATATTTTCATAGATGCTCTGGCTGGTTGTTTAGGACACTGGCTCTCAATTATTTTCATAGTCCCTCAAGTGGATGCATTTTTCATTCCCCCCTGAATTGAAATATTTTGGAGAAACTGATTATATTTAATTATTTATCAGTTTATTAACTCAGTTTGTAACATGGAATTAAAACTGCTCCATCTTTGTGATTCTCAAAACAGAAAACATACAAATATTTCACTGAGATGTGCATTTTTAAGATAAACTGTAACAGTAAACCCTTAAACTGTAAACACTGATTACTTGTCAGATTCACCAGCTTGTTCCTTTTCAACATTTCTTTGCGCATAATAAATAAATATGTACATTGTACAGATCTTCAGTTTAATGATCTGATCAAGAAGTATTTTTTTAGCGCATGTGCAAATGAGCTAACGGTACCGGAACAGGTCTGTGTTGGCTACTTCTTCTACTGGGTTAAATAAGTAGCCTGCTCATTAATTTGAGCGCTGCTGCCACCTAGTGACTGGAGGCTTGTTTATTATTCAAGCATAAAAAAGACACATCCATTCACTCTGATCATCTTGTCTGTCCCTGCTGAAGAAAAGCACCTCCACAGCACCATGCTGCCACCACTATGAGTAACCCTAGGGGTGCAGGGTAAAAATAACAAATCATACAATAATGATGAATTGTGATTTTTAATATGACAAAACATGAAAAGTTCAATGAGTAACACTACTCTGAAGAAATATACGTTTGAGCATTGTTAATTAAAGTTTTTCCACATGAGTTACCACAGAATCCTTAACTCCTCCATGGTTATGGTTTGGACATTATGTTTCTGTAGTGAATCATTTACTTTACAGGTGCATTGCTTGAAACCAATTTTTCCAATTTTTCAGAAACAACAGCCCAGCATCAACTTTATCTGTTGAAGTGGGGTTCCTTGGGGATGCTTGAAAAGATCCAGTGACTCAGATTCGAGAGAGATACTAAGGTGACAGTAGCAACCCGGCTCCAGAGGTCTCTCTAAAAGTCATCAGTCATCTCCACTCAGTTGCTCCCGCCATTAATTTACTGTGTGGGAGGCGACTGTCCACCTCTCAGTCCTATTGACTTTTTTTAGAGGGACAAACACAGCCCACACGTTGCACACATTTTATCTCACCAGTTACCGACCTGCGCAATATCAGTGACATGTTTTCCACCATTGTTCACTAGATGGCATGGGATATGCTTTGGTCGGCCTTGCTATATTTTCATAACTGCAGAGCTGTGTTGATACAGTGCACACAGAGGACAGGAAAACACGACACCGAGCGCAGGGCCTGGAAAACATGACCTCACACGCGTTGCAAAGTAGGGGAAGATTCCCAGAGGTCAGAGCGTTGTTCCTCAGAGGGGAAATGACCTGGGGGTCTCTGAGGCTGCAGAGTGACCTCGGCAGGCGACATATCGAGCAAAGGGCAAGCTGCTCAAGACGCCCACTAGCAACACTGCCAGAAAGGAAGGTTCAATCCATAGTGGTGCACTGCACCGATTAGATCCTCAATTCTGTTTGAAGTTGTCATAAAATCAACCAGTGCCTGTAATAAAATCCAGGTCAAACAATGCCTGTTATTTGGTTAGAAAAGCACATCAGTTAAAGTGTGTTCTGGCCTTTTGCTGCACATAAAGGCATTTAGTTACAAAAGCAATCTTCATAAATAATATTAAACACAAAAACCCGGTTTCAAATGTTTTTGGAAAGCTTGAGGGGACAAAGGGGAAGGACGGCTTCTTTCAGATAAAAAACACTGTTTCAAATCATCCCACAGTATTTCAAACAGTTTTATGTCTTTACTTCGACTAGGCCCCTGCAAAACCTTTTCTGGTTTGCTTTAAATAATCTACTCACGTGCAGCAACCATCCATTGCAGTACCAAACCACCTTTGAATGTTGTTTTTTTTTTCTAGCTTGCATGTTAATTCCAGTTTTGTCTCAATGCTCTGGAAACTATTTTATGAAAGGTTTGGAACTTCATACTGATACTTTTTTAGCAAATGTGCCACAGGCCTTCATCAGCGGCTCTGGTGTGAAAACTCTCCCACTAATGCCACTTTTTTTTTTATTGTTCAGTCATGAACACTGACCTCTATAAGTGCTTTAGAAACTGATTCAAAATTTTGATTAATCAATTTGAAACGCTATTTACTGTATATTAAATGTTGATAAAAACAAACTTTAAGCATAGCATGTTGTTAATATTCAGTCCATCATCCCAGTCTATCTTTTTACATCCTTCTCTTTTCCACTCTTTATCTTTTCCTCAGTATCCCTCTTTTCATCCCCTGTGGCTGGCGCAGTCTTCCTACTATTGGTGAGTCTGAAAATGTTCTGTGAAGCAAACGCCACATACATAGACCCCCTCTATCTCCCGCCCTCGTTTTTTTGCTTTTTTTTTTTTATAGCCATGCACCGTTTGTTTTATTTATCTGACAGACGTCCCCCCGCATTGTCCGGGGTTATCAGCGCTCTCCTGCAGATCACGTTACCGCATGTGTGAGGCTCTGACCCATCTCAGGGTTCACCTTTAAATCTGATTCTTATCATTACCTCTGTGATAAATAGGCACGGCTTAGAGGGAGATTACTCCGCTCGTCCTGTTCCCCTTTTCCCACTGTCAACAGCGCTTGCCACTGGGCTCCGAGCTGTCATCCCAGTCTCAGTCTGAGGAAGGCAAATACTCAACCCTGTTCCTCTAAAGATTTGGTGACTTTAGAAATAAAGAGGGGGGCTACTGATGTTCCCATGTGAATGGTCTCTTATCTCCAGTGGGCGTCCTTAAAACCCTCTTCCCACTCTGCATTGCTCCTCTGAGAGTTAGTCAGCACATCGTCATACTGACAACTGAGCTTCCGCATCGATTTTTCACACGGTTCTTATCTGAGCCAATACCTTTAAAAAGTTTTTTCTATCTTTTTTTGTTTTAACTAATGAAATAAGTGTCATTTCAGATGTAATGTCCAAACCTGCATTCCAGTTTTGCCTGTGTGCGCTTATCTTCCAAAATTCAGTCAGTTTTCAAGTGGATCTTCTTTATTTCGCTTGCTGTCTTGTAACTCAAAGCTTCCTGCCCATTTTCCTGTCCAAATGAAGCCTTCTAGAAGCTAAACTTTGGTAAACCACCTTTGGCTTCAATTGCACATGTAAGTCAAATAGGGTATAGTGTATGTATACCATTTTTGCACATCTTTGGCAATTCTTTGCACAAACTGTCAAACTGGTCAAATTGGACAACTCTTGACACAGATTCTTAATTGGATGTATATGCATTTTGATTGGCCCCAATGAACATACTTCTATGTGAACTACTCCAGTATAGCTGTAACTGTGGATTTTTCCATCTCCTACAGCATTACAATCGTCTTTTTGGCTGTTTCTCTTACTAATTTTCTCCATTCTATGTCATGTGATTATGAGCAGTGCCCTGCAGATATTTGTATTTTTAAATATTGCTTTGTATACTTGCCTTTTCTTAAGTCAATGTGTAAAACATTTTAAAAATCATCTATTCTTTTATTTCTGTTTTATAATTTTGTATTCAATTGTGCTGTTCCTTCACATAAAATCCACCAAAATTGGATTAGAGCTTATGATAAAATGTCAAAAAGTTCAAAGTGTATGAATGGTTTTGGAAGTAAGACCTTTCATACCCCTTTAGATTTCCATTCCATCTTTTATGTGCTGTTTGATATTTCATTTGGTTCTCTGCTGACTTAATCTTTACCATCTACAGAAAACATTCATGACAGAAAAACAATCTTTTAGAAATCCCTTTAGCAAGCAATCAGACTACAATAGTACCTGGACTATATGTGTGAAGCAGTGGTCAGGCGTGCAACCTCTCAGCTTTGCTCAGTTTGATTGATGGTCACTAACAGCCAATCCTGCCGTTTGGGAAATATGGAATTCATTATTCAGTTTCCCATATAGGGTCAAAGGTTAAACTGGGACAATGATAAAATTGGGGAATCGTTTGCTTTGGAGGGCATGTGGGGGAAGAATGCTGCACGCCGATGGTAACAGCTGGCTTCTCTCACCTATATCATGCGGACAGCTTTAATAGCACTGAACTGGATGAAGCGAGTGACCGGGTTGATGGAGGACGCTCATGTTAGCCTTCGGTCGCAATATCTAACCCTGGTTCACAATCTTTAAGTAAACATTTCCATGAATGCATGTGTTTGACCATATTCATCAGTGTGAGTCTTCCCAGCTGTCTTTGTGTAACCTGAACGCAGCCTATGGACACTGCTCTGGTGGTCTTTCTAAAGGGAAATCATATGGCAGATGGTCCTTGTATATTGTTTTAGAAATCACATATTTATACATCAGACAATGGAATTCCACCTCTAACAAATCAAACACTAATATAAACGTACTCATCACATATTTCTTTTAAAATCTTGGCTATCTAAAGTCAACTTAGAATTGTTTTTACTGCTTTGGAGTCTTCTTATTTGGCCCAGTTATAAAGTCAAATGAAAAACCCAGAGGCAGCCAAAATAGGACTGTGATTTCTTTCCTCCATCATATTTGGATAGTCACTTAATAAGGGAAGAGCACCACATTAATGATGATAGATCCCACACCCAAGGCCTTCGGAGAACAATCATTCCCAGAATGCCATCTTACAGTGTGACCTCGTGACCTCTGTCAGGCCACACAGCAAAGAAAATCTATAAGCAGGTTCAGAGCCAGAAGTGACCAGTCTCCAAACTGACCGGTCAGTGAGCATTAGAGCCTGTTTGCTAGACAAACACGCTGCAGCACACCAACCCCACAGCTGGAGAATAATCCCATTGGAAACCTCTTAGATATCTGGACAATGTAAATTAGACGAGCTGTAAAATATGCAAATCTTTCTAAAAGCTAATGAAGCACAATCTTATTTCACAACAGGCTGAATGTTCTTCTAAAGAGACAATTTGAATTGAGTCTCTCTGTGTTTCTCTGTGGGAAACTTGTCATCTTTGAACTCTGTGGGGTTCTATCCCTGCTCCTCAGCAACCACTGTGAAGCTGCTCTGTTTCCTCTATGTGTTTGCAGTCAAACCACCTTGTAATCTCAAAACGGGCTGTTTAGATGAGCGAATCTTTAATGGTCTTACAATTTGATTTGGTTTGATTACTAGCAATTTAGTGCAAATGGAGATTAATCTGATGCGTCATGGGGTTAGGTTACCATAGAACCATATGCAGGTTCTCATGCATCAATAAATACACCAGATTAAGCTAACCATCCTGAGAGTTTTGTGTGAAAGACTAAAATTACAGTTGTTAATATAACTGTTCACAACTTTTCACAGTTTGAGTGATCTGTCATGTAGGACATACAGTTATGTATTTGTTTGCTAGCGCATGAGTCCTGTAAATAAGCTTTTATCTTCTTTATCTGGGTATTACTTAAGGCATAAACTGCAGGTTGACTAATTGTCAGTGACTCCAGTTGCAACACCCAGTTAGTCCTTGCAGGGTTACAGGTGTGCTGCAGGCTATCTCCAGCACACAAGAGGCATAGTAGACCCGGGAAACATCTCTACATCTCCACATGGCAACCAAAGCCCCTTTTAGATCACAAATAAATGTTTTATTTATTTCCTTAAACTACGCAATAAACTGAACAGTATCAAAGTGAACTAATGGCTATTGCACCACTGACCCACTTTGGGAGGTAGGCAAAGAGACGTAGCAACTATAAGATAAAAAGGATAAGCTAGTGTTTCATAGGGATAAATAAACTTAAATGAAAAATCTTTGCAGCAGCAGATCTACAGGGGTTTAGAATGCCCAGGAAGTCAACTGAGTTAAATAACTTCAACAATTCTACCAGGATGAGCACCCAAATATCCACCAAAAATCATGACAAACCCTCTTTTGCTTTCAGGATTTCATATTTTATTCTTCATATCATTGATTCAACAAGGGGTTGGTAATATTCCTCACCAGTTTTGCTGCAGACTTTGCAAGCTGCACATCCATGTCGTCTAACAAGCCCAAAAGATGCTCGGCTGGGTTGAGATTTTGGGACTGTGGAAGTCATTTGAGGACAAGACGCTCATTATCATGTTCAAAAAAGCACTCAGTAATAATTTGAGTTTTATAACATGATACATTGTGGGAATTTCCGGCTAGAGATGGTTTCACTGTGGTCAGAAGGGGGTGGACAGGTCAAATCTGACGTTCAAACAATATCAAGGGGCCCAAAGAGTGTCTCCCACACAATTACATCAAAAACTCCCTGAGCCATTGATGCAAGGCAGGATATGTTCATGGTTTGTTATTATTTACACCAAATTGTGACCATAACATTTGTATGTTGCAGATAGAATTGAGGCTCACCAGACCAGTCAGCATTTTTGCAATCTGTAATTATCCAATTTTGTACAGCCTGTGTGAATTTTAGACTCAGCTTCCTGTGTTCAGCCGACGGTAGTGGATCCAGGTGTGGCTCTCTGCTGCTGAAGTACATTTACTTCAAAGTTTGCCTTTTAAGAAGTTGTCCTTCAAATGCCTTGACTGTAACACCTGGTTGTTTGAGCTACTTCTTCTGTCACCAAAAAGGCATTTCGTAATGTTACTGGTTATTATCTCTTCTTCGAACCATTATGTACCACAAATGGTACATAATGGTTCTGAAGGTTCTGAAATATTTAGACCTAATTATTTTGTACAAACACCACAATCAAAGTCACACAAATCCCCTTCGTCCCCATTCTGACAGTAATATAAACTTCATGAAGTTGTTTTCATCCTGTCTATATGCTTAAACACATCAGCTGGGTGCTATGTGATTGAATGCTTTTCTATTTGTGTACAAATAGACACAAATAGACCATGTATAAAAGTACATATTGTGTATTTAAAAATCTCCCAGATTTTCAGGTCTGTATTTAATTTTAATTTTACTTTATCTGTTGGTTTTTTATTAATAAACAGCTGTTTATATTATTTTTAGGTATTTTTATGTTCAGTGGGGTATATTTTGTTACTGTGCTGCTGTAACAAGGGAATTTCCCCACTGTGGGATACATAAAGGATTATTCTATAAGAAATTGAACAGTAGCAAATAAAATGGTCCCCATGTATATCATATGGCATATCATATGGAACCGCTGACCGGACCTCCTGGTGGTTCTGTGCATGTTTGTGTTTTATCATGATTCTGTTTGGAGAAGCTGGGAACGGTTTGTTGGTAACGGATCAGAACCGGCCCGGTTCTGTCACCTGGTGCTCAATTTTAGTTTTTTTAAAACGATATATATATATATTTTTTTTTCCATTTTAAAATAAGAAATAAACTGCTAGACTTGATTGTTCCTGTTCTTTCCTTTGGTCTGGCATCAGTTTTATCATACGAAGCAGATAATATCCTACTGACATTACCCCACATGAACTTTGACACAATTAATTTGAAGTATTCTTTTAGTCTCCCTGTTTATGATTATAACAATACAATAGTAATAAATTGTCATCAAAAAAATGTACTAGTAAAATTTAGAAGGAATTGTTATTGTTATGTTTTGAAGTAGCACTAAAGGTGTAGCCAGTGGAATGAAGACAAGCTACTCTGAATGTGTGTGCTAGTGTTTTTGGTTCAGTTAGATATTGATTAATCTCCTACGCTTATCTCTCACTTAGGGGATGTGTGTGGGTGGGGAGGTTTCATGTGAATTTGTAAATGGGATCTTTCATAAAAGTCCATGTGTACAAACTTTGTTCATTCAAGGACAAATTGTTTTCCATGAAAACCTGATAAAACCATCTGTTCATCTCTGTGTAAACTTTAGTCATTATTTGTGTTCAGAGAAAAATTCCATTGGCAACACGCTGATGGGTACTGCAAACTTTGGCTTGTCTTCAGTCAAACTGAGCCACATTTGATTAGTTTATCAGCCACAAAAACCGTGTTGTTGTTAGCCTTACTGGTAGATTATTTCATAGCTGTCAAGGCTGATGTCCAGCAGGGCAAACAGAGACATCTTAACCTGTCAGGAACATATTCAGTAACGATGTAGGTTAAATGTTAAATATTTAACCTATGAATAGGTTAAATGATGATGTCCCTGTCCCCAATGACATCAACCTGAAATGATGTCATTGGGGACAGGGATTCATAAAATTCTACAATGTTACAGAAAAAAGTCCAAACAAAGAAAACTATAAGAATACCCTTAAGAATAAAGCATTCATGTTGGAAATTTACTGAAAATTATGCAGGTTTATGGTTCTGATGACTAAACCAACTTCTAGGAAAATCATACATGTGTCACCTTTAATATCAGTCTGACCCTCCATTTAATAAGGGTGACTCGTGAAAAAATATGTTTTCATGTTTCATGTTTATGTAATGAGTCACTGCTGAGTCTCCAGCAGTTTTCCTGTTATTTTAATGACTCATGTGGCAGCAGGCTGTATGAGGACTGATTCTCTTCTTGATTTTTTTTTTTTTTTGCCACTTCTTTGTTGCTGTCAAATACAAAATCCATATGATGTTGTTTCTATCAATGTCAGATAACGGCCTGGTGTCCATTCAGTGATGGCATTCCTGCTGGGAAGGACTTAGTGATTAAAGCAGACAGGTGTTCTTGGTCCTCGGAGAAATAAAGAAAAGAAATCATTGATGGCAACATGCAGCAATCATGGAGGAACATCCATAAAATAGATCATGGCAAAGAGAAAATGGATCAGAGCTGGAGGTTAGAGAGATCCAATTCATCGCATGGAGAATCATTACTGGCTGAAAAAGCAAAGTCTTAGAGAATCTCTGAAAAAGCAATGCTACCTCAGTTTTCTGCATTTTTTTCTACTTTTTCTTTGCAGTGGCTTGCAGAAGTTTTCACACCTCTTGAACCTTTTCACATTTTACCACAATACAACCACTAACTTCAGTGCATCTTAATCTGATTTCATGTGATAAACAAAAAAAATCACAAAAAGTGTGAAGTGAAAGAAAAACTCAACATTGTTTTAAATAAAATGCAGCACAACTAGTTAAATTTATTAGTAAAAAGATTTCACAAGTGGAGGATCTTAAAGTTAGATTATTAATCAATATGTTCAAGGAAAGCATTAATCATAGAAGTAACTCTTGGGGAGCTGCAGAAATCCACAATTCAGGTGGGGAATAGTCATGCCCACTACAATTTTGGACTTTATAGAAGAATGGCAAGAATAAAACTATTGTTGAAAAACAGTTCTACTAAGTACTGTCTTTCACAAGCCATGTAGTTTTGGCTGTGTGGCAGAAACCTAACACTGAACGTCGTCTTATCGGTGATGCATGGTTGTGGCAGCATCTTGCTGTGTCATTAAAATGCAGTAGTTCTTTAAAATTTCTGGTGTTAACATTGCCCATAGTCAAAGTCCAATAAAATATTTAATGACACTAATTAGCAAATTGTGTTCAGAAAAAAAATCACCACGCAGTCTGACTGAGTTTGAGCTATTTTGTTAAGACAAATGGAGAAATTTTAGTTCTACAGTTTTCAAACCATTAATTGTTAAAAAAAAAAAAAAAAGCTTTTCTTCCCAATTCACAATTATACACTTATTTGTTCTTGGTCTATCAAATAAAAGTCAGGTAAATCATTATAATTTTTATGATTATATCAGAAAATGTGAAAAATGTTTAGTGTCTGGTTCTTTTGCCAGACACTAAACTTCCTAAGCAGCGTGTGAAAACAGGCCTGCTGTACAAAACTAGCCTGCAGTCCAAAAGATCTGGCATAAATGTTTGTAATCAAATGGATCTTCTACTTCCTGTCAGCGGAAGAATTTTCAGTTTATTCACTCTTATGGTGATGGATCAAACTATGCAGTGAGTGAGCTGTCAGCTTGGGATTAGCATGTCGCTGTCTGTTTTTTGGCACTCGTATCCCTAAGGGAAGTGTTTGTCTATAATTTTATTATATGACAGCGTGCCACTCTGACAGCAGGGCGGTATCGTCGTGGGAAAGCTAATTGAATTTGCTGACTGAATGTGCCGCAGCACAGCCACTGTGGGTCTGTCAGGGTAGTGATGACACGTCATGTTGCACTCTGGCATGTCAGCAGCAGGGGGAAAAGCCCAAGGCCCTGCAAATATCATAAGACTGATGAATTTGTCACCCTCACATCACAGCACAGTCACCACAACTATGCAGGCTTGATTTATATTACCCTGCATGTTAGATGGCGGCTAAAACACATTTCAGGATTCTGGCAATATGGAGCTACATGACGACTTTATTTAGGTTCATCGCTGTAGTGGAAAAAAAGTAACACAATGAACAGGGGGAGCATTGTATATTAGGAGCCTATTTAAGAAGCTGACACTAGGTTGGACTCGCAGCGTGGTTGTAAATAGATGAAGACTTTGTGGGCAGTGGCCTTGGGTGAAAACTGCGCCGGCAGAACTAAAGAATGATTTACTGTATTCCCGACTCGGACTGCTCTTTTCACTGAGGAGGATAAACTGAAAGAGGGATAAATGTTGCTGAAGTTTTCCCAAGCATTGCTCAGATTCATTATGTGCATAACTTATTTAATGGCATTCCTTCCTTGTACACTTCACGCCATGCCTACCCAGCATGCATTGCAAGGGCTTTATAAGCTCCCAGTGCAGTAGACCAGCTCAAAGTTGAAGGGGTCTGTAGAGGTGGTGCAAAAGTGGGTAAACCATTTTCTTTTTCTACTTGTGACATAATGGTTTTATGCTCACAATTGACCAAAAAAGTCAGAAATTTTAAAGAACTACTGCATTTTAATGACACAAGAACAAGAACAAGTTGGGAAAAATTGGCTTTTGGTGAGAAAGATTTTTTTTAATTATTATTCTGCATAGCAAACAGAGCTGATTAATTCAGCCTCCACCTCTAAAAATGATCCCCCCTTCCTCAGCGCAGGAGCACTTGGGCATGTTTAGCACAAATGTAATTACGGCCTTGGTAAGCGAGCAGCTTTTTAAAGAACCCCTTCTCCTCAGCTCTCACTTCAATACCTGATGATGTCATGCCCTTTTGTGGGGTCGCAGAAACTCCTCAAATCAACTGCCACTCATGACCTTTTCTTTCAGTTTTTTCTCCCTCTCCCCCTTCACCCACCTCTTTCTTCCTCTTTTTCTTTCTCTTGTTCATAACTGAGTTTCCCTTTATGGGTTGATCAAGCAGCAGCCCCCCCACCCCCCTGCCAACTCCCCTCTTTCTCCTCCCATTGGCTCGCACCGCTTTTGGAGCTGCTTTATGAGAAATGCATGCCCCTGTTTAAATGTATTGATAGTCCTCGTAGACGTCCCGGCCTTTTGTCCTCCCGGCCGGCTGATTTCTAAAAAGTTCCAGAACATGGAAAAAAAAAAAAAAGCACTCAGCATCCGGCTTTGTGCTGACAATCCTGCCCCTAAACATATTTGACTACAGACATATTGCAGTTTGAGAGAGCATTGCAATGCGGCTCGGAGAATTTGACCCTTTTTACTGCCATTCTCTGTGGCAGAAAAAGAATGTAGTCTGGCAAACAAATGTTGTGACAGACAGCTTGTCTAGAGAATTTTATGGCCCGTCTGTGCAGTTGGTACACGGGTACACCAGCCCCCTGAACAACTAATGCTGCAAACATTTAATTTTGTTATGTACATTATGCTTTGGTTTGTTCTGTTAGTCCTTTTGAAAGCATGAGATTTGGAAAGATTTGGAAAATGTGCATAATTTATCCAATTCAAAAGAAGATAAATCATTATTCTGAATATGAACGCATACTTATCTGGTTGTGATAAAGCACTTATAGTACTGTAAGCCCTTCTGTCTTCTTTTACTTTTCATGCAGATTTCTTAGAAAAACACAAAGCAGAAGAACGGGGAAAGGAACTATAAAACTCCATGAAGGTTTTCACTCCCAGTGGAGACTTTTCAGTGCTCACAGTTTATGTCTAATTATATTTGTCAGTGTGCTGAGGAATTAGTAGAGGCATTCATTTGTCTGACGGCCTGATTTTCCATCTCCTCCATGGGTCGTCTCTTCACCTATTCCATTCCAAGTGATTACAGCACACTTAAATGCCTAATTGGCTTTGCTCCTTATTAGCAATACAATTATACAGGCCTTGGGATTCTCATGTGTGCAGCCATCTGTGGAGAGGAGACACCATTCAGATGTATCCATAATTCAAACCGCAGTTATTCTTTCACCGGTGAGCCGGGGCCTTTGTGAGTGTTGTTCTTATCCTGGCTCGCAGGGCCCCCTTCGCCTTTGCAGTCTTTTGATCATTGCTTCACCTTTGTTCTAAAATAAAAGAAACCTTCCAGATAACGCAAATTACTATTGTTCATTTGAGGCCTCAAGGATTTAAAGGGGGTTCTGGTACTAAATTTAGTTGGCATGCAAACTGTATTTTTCCAAGTAAAGAATGGACATTTCTTTTCTTTTCTTTTTTTTTTTACTAATAATTTTTTTTACTTGGAAAACCCTCCCAGAGTTAAAGTAGGATATATTTCACAAGAGTTTTGTCTTTAGTCAGCTGTTGTACTAACTCTTAAAAGAAAAGTGAATTGCGAGATTCTCAACACAAAGTGACATTTCAGGTTCTCTGATTCAGATTTGTGTTTCCTTGGTTGCTTTAATCTTAGGCAATTGTCAAATCTTGTTGTGTGTAATATTTATCAGTCAGCTGGTCTTGGTAAACGAAAGTTGTTTCAACAATCTTCTTTTGAATCATGGTGCAATAGGTGCTGTATTAAACTTGCTTAGTATTTAGAGCTGATTCCTGGTTTTAAGGAATATTCAAAGAAAATCTGTTATTAAAAATAAAACATGAAAGCCCGTTAAATAGTTCATGTTTTAATGCAAAGGTTTTATAATTAGTCAGTCAATTCTTCTAAGAAGTCACAAATTAGAAGAGTCCACCTGTGGGTGGCTTACTCTGAGCTGTTCTGTGAAAATCTCAAAGGTTTATTAGAGAATACTAAAAAAATAAAACACGTTGTCTCTCTGCTTCAGTTTTGTCATTTGACAAGCTGTTACATGACCCCACATAGTATCTGTAAAACCATATGGAGAAAGTTTTGAATATAGAGATTGTGAGCAATTTCCTGTTTTGTATCCAATCAGGTTCAGCAATCAGTAACTTTTGCAAAACACATTATTTTTGAGATCAAGGTACCATGACACCATGTTTTATTTCTGTAATGGTTCCTCAAGTGCAGGTGTTACCTTGACAGTCGGAAGTTTATAGGATGTGAAGGAGCTCCCTGAACTTTGGCATTTGTGATGGATGGATTAACTCAGCCAGGTATATTAGAGCACACTGATGCAGAGCTTCATTATCAGATGGCCATATCTGTGCACAGAAGAACCCGTCTGCCTGCCTCGGGTCTTCCCCAGCTGTAATAAGACAGCACTGATAGTATCTAATGACAAGGCAGACACCCCAGTTCCTGATGCCATTATCAAAAGTGGCCTCATCAATCAGACGGCTGTGTGACGGAGGGATGCGTGTGCGTGTGTGTGATGACAGGAAAGATCGCTGATGAGAGGTTGGATGAGGAGAAAGGGTGGGACAAGATGGGGGTGGAAGGCAGGAAGAGGCGGGGAGTGTGTGGTCATAATGAGGTGACCCACCTATCAACCCCTCTGCTGACCTGCTGAGAGATGCTCTTATTGGGGGCATGATGCAGTCTCAGGGAACACTGTCCAAGTGTGTCAGTTAACACACGTGGACTTTTTTTTTCTTTTTTTCCTGGCATTTCAGACTGTTTCTTAATTTTCCTTGCTAGAAAACCGTCCCTAAACTCAGGAACTTCAAAGTGTTGTATCTGGATTTTAAGTTAAATGCCACTGCAATGGTGCACAATTAAAAATTAAAAGTTGATGCTTCATCTGGCTACAGTTTGCTTTATGGAAGCCACATGTATGTCTCTGAACTTTGTACATCTAGAGACTGAAAGCTTTCTTCAGCTCAACTTCAGACAAACTGGATGGAACGCATCGTTAAACATTAATTTTCAAGTCTGGCCACAGGTTCTTAATTAGGTTTAGACCTGGACTTTGTTCAGATCATTTGAATACATGAATATAATATATCTTAACATTCTATTATGACTCTTTCTTTAGGGTCATCTTGCCAGAAGATGATGCTTCATCCCAAATTCAAGTCTTTAGCTGACTCATAAAACCACAATTACGTCACAGCTGTTTTTATTAAATTACACACAGATGGACAATTGTTTACCAGACAGGTAATTTAGCTGCCCAAAATTTTATTTGTGGGTATTAGAGTGAAGAAGGGTGAATACATAGGCATGGGAAACTTTTCAGAGTTTTGTTTGTAAGACTTTTTGTAATACTGATAACCATCTCAATTCTAGAAATTTCCTTTCACTTCACAATTATGTACTTTATGTTGGTTAAGCACATAAATTCCTTTAATGTTTTAAAATTTAGTTGCACCGTGACACAACGTGCAAAAATTCTATGTGTATTCATGCTGAATACTATTGCAAGACAGTTGAAGTGAATATTTCTGCATGATCCAGCTCTAAGCTTAACTGACGCTCGTTTCACAACATTTAAGGATGTCCACTTTTACCCAACAGGTGTCATTTTTGCTTTATGAAATCAATGCATGATGAAGAAACAACTGTAAGTGAACTGCATGAATTCTGCGACCGGATTGCGTCACACACACACAGAAAACAGAAAAAAAAAAAAAAAATTCCTGTATTCAAATTGCATCTTAACTCAGACACTTGACAAGCAACATAAATTGCTCAAGCAATTTATGTTACTCAAGCACAGGAAATTTGTAATTCACCAACGTGAACAGCAGAGCGGTGTGGAGGAAGGGGCTTAGCTTACGCTCATGCGGATTAACACGTTTGGAAATTCTAACTCTCTCTGTCTGACATCTTTGTGTGAGAAGAAAAGCTGAGGACCCTTTTGACAATGACATTTTTCACATGATCAGGGCTGGAGGAAAAAGTGCCTTTGAGAGGCAGTGAAGCCCGGGAAAATTGTTTGTTGACCGCATAACAACCATCGTCCTGTGGCTGTCAGGCCTGCGTGGCATGAGGAATTCCTTTGGGGAAAAGATTAATAGTTCATTTTCATGGCAGTTTACTGAGGGGAAAAGCAAAGTGGAAGATGTAAGGAATGCTAGAAAACACAAATAAATTTATTTAATACATATGCAAAAGAAAAAAAGAATTAAACTTTAGATAAATTTAATGCAAGATAATTACTAAAATGACTTCAAATAGATCACCTTTCCTTTTTGACAACATCATTTGGATTGCTTTCAAAGAGTGCTGATGCGTCCCTATTATATCTCATTTTACTTTGTGAGTAAAATGAGACATTGCATAAACAAGAGTTTTAATTTTTGAAAATGTTCTACATACCTTTCCTGAGAAAATTCAAATTAAAAACTTGTATTGCACTTAGGAATTTGTTTACATTTTAAAGCAGAAATTCCAATATAGAAAAACCTTGCTGCAGGTTTATGCCTCTCAGTCTACATATATCTATACAATAAATAAGGTGCTGGTCTGAAATAGATTTGCTCTTTGAAGACAGCAGCAGATAATTTGCTGATAATCTGTGCAATTACAGAATGGCAGGGACAGCACATTCTTTTGCAGGTTGTGCTAAGTTTTCATTTGGAACCAGAACATTAGTCCTTATTTGTTGGTCGTGTCACACTTTATAGCCTCAGGAAAACGGTCAACAAACAGTAACAAATCACTTTCCCGGGACACGAGCAGGTAACCTCACGATAAGTAGCACAAACTTTTGTCCTTTCCCAAAGTTTTTACACCAGTAATTGTTCTAAGTGCAGATATCAATCAAAGCGCTTGCCATTTACAGTACATTATCCCCTACATTAGCTCACTTAAATTATGTGGGAGTGCAGGTAGAGGCAATACAAACACAAGTGTGTATGCATGTGTGTTTTGAGAGAGCGAATGTGTGTGCACATGCAGTTACCTTGTTAGCCCGTGTCAGTGCAGACAGAGGTTTGCTCCCCAATAGATCACGGCCTCACTAATGGCATATGATGCTGCTGCTGCCTCAAAATGAGGCATGTAAAAGAGCGACATTATTGATCGTGCCTGGTGAGTCGTGTGGCCTGCAAACACCTGCCATTTTAACGGCACGCTTACTTTTTCATGGCTGTGGGGATAAATCACGACGTAGCTGTGTCCCGGATCAGGGGGGCCTCGGCAGTGTGGCAGAGCGCTCCATCACATTTTATATTGTGTTAATAATGTCAGATGTATCTGTGGGGGGGGGGGGGGGGTCCATGCATGCATTCATCACAGGCTACGTGGTATAAGGGGAGAGGACATTGCGGGGGTGTCTTGCCAGGAGACAGACGCCTCCACTGAGCTCTCCGTCATTCCTCCACAGACTTAGACAGAGACTGCGAGGATCTATATAAGAACCATACAACGATCCATCTGCTGGGCTTCTTTCAAAAGCACTAAATCTAAGCCCAGCAAACATTAGTCAAGACATATGCTTTTATTCTGGCTATCGGAGAGGTTAATGGGATTAATTCACAATTTCAATCACTTTGAAATATAGCCATAAATAATTCATAATCCCAACGCAAAGGGAGAATTTTGCTCATTAATTCTTTGAAATTATTTTCGCTCACTTTCAGCTTGACGAATGATGTCCGCAAGAAAAACATATTGAAAAGTGCAGAAAAAGAGAGAAATAGCTGCTGTCATCTTGTTTTTTTTTTCTTTTGCAACAAAGGCAATGCAGTAAGAGTGTTACATCTGCTCATCTCTCTGTTTAAAGGCACAGATCGTCTTGGGGGTGTAGCTTCTGCCTAAGCTGCTCCAGCAGACCTTCCAGGAAATGCACTTAATCTGGTCAGCATTACCTAGAATTTACAAAAGCATTGGTCCATTTGGGACATGATTTGCTATGAGTAGAGAGAGGTGTGTTTAAAATGACCAATTAAAATGACTACTAGAAATTGTACCTTCTGTAGCATAATTTCATAATAAAATAAAGAAATGTAATCTTTAAATCAGATTCATATTCTACCGTCCCTGAATGTTCCTGCACAGTTTGGACAACGAATGATGAGTTTTTTAGTCATAGTTGAAAAATCTTGCTTGCTCCCATGTAAAACACTGCAAAACACAAAAAGAACAAATAAAATACATTATTTAAAATTAACTTGCATTTACGCACAACAAAATGCAGCATACAGTTATATAAGTGTCCCAACATATCTAATCAGGTTTTGAGAATTGCCACCAAAAGTTAGCACAAATATTACTACCTTAATCCTTTTGGGTGTGGAAAATCTCATTCATTGCCAAAGATTAGCATCAGCGTTATACTCATAGACTTAACAAGGCTGATGGAAAGGTTTTCTGTTAAAAAGATGTAATTTGTTCCACTGTTCTGACCAAAGTATTAGAGGCTTTAAATAAAAAGACATTATGAATCATTCTAGGTGAACAAGAACAACAGGTAATGAACTAGTAGCACCATGCTATTATGACAACATCTAGGAGCGATACCATGTAATCCACAAGCGCCCATCCCTGCAGGCACTTAAAGACTTTGACCTTTTGCACTCTCTTGCAATGTGGTTAATGCAGATTACAATGGTTTGGACTACTGAGAGCCTTCCTAACAGCTGCTCCCACCTCTCCCAGTCCACATGGCTGTAATTTAGCAGGCTGGCCGGACAGCTTCTTTTTAGAAGCTTTGAAGCCAAGCCAGTGGAAATTAGAAACTTTGACGTGGAGATATAAAAATGATAATAAAAGAAAATGTAGCTCTTTATCCTCACGTGTCTCAAGTTGAGATGAAGAAGACAAGAGCTGGAGGCTTTGAAGGGAATCAGGCAGCCCAGCTTGAGACTAAAGTTGGCACTTACTCACTTCTGCCTTTCTCTGCCACCGATTTGAACTTAAGCAGGATCAACTATCAAACTATCATAAACAGGTTAGCCACATAAATGTCAGTTTATGATTCATCAAATGTAGTTTTCAGCATCTACAACCTCAAGCTGCAGCCACAGTTGCTGTGTTAGTTACTTTTTGTTGCTGCTTTCTTACCGTTGTGGAGTTAGTTAGGGGTTAGAATAGCAGCAACGGTTATTTTGGACACTCTCCAAGCCACAGGATTTATTATGCCTTGTCAGTGAATCGTTGTGTGTATTGAATATATTCGCTCTAAACTAATTGACCAGTACGGTGAGAGGCGCTGAATTAGGCAAATGGGCCCAGGATGTGAAGTTAGACTTGATTTATTACTTTGAATGCAACTCAAATCAATGGCTTAGTTCCCCAAAAACCATTGCATTTCCCAGCTGAAATCATTGTTATGCTTAAGAAAAGAGAGATTATGCAGCCTTAATGAGTTTCAGTGGTTGAATGTGTTTGTGTCCCATTCAGGGGCGAAATCATATTTAATGGCTGACACTCAGTTCATGGCAGGTCCTCCTTTTTCTCAGTGGCAGGTCACCTTCGTCAGTGGGAAGGCCCATTGAAAGGGGAGGGCCAAAGATAGGGTTCTACATTCATGAAAAGAGGAGCACAAATGCTGTGCATGAGAAATGAAATGGGAGAAAAGCAGCTGATTTGCACACAGCGCTGCAGCTCAGCTTAGGGCTGTCTATAGGCCCCAGCCGGCTGACCTCACTGTGCCAGACTGGGACCTCACTTGTTTTGGGAGATGCTTTTGTTTCTCCAGCTCAAGAAGAGATCTAATTTCATTTGGGTCTTGACAGAGCAGTCGCCTTGGCTTCTAGATATAAAATGTTGCAGGTCATTAATAAATTAGCATGCTCATTCTTCTGCCTTTGTCACAATGTCCCAAACAACCACGCTTGTATGCTAAACAGCGATAATTTTTCCAAAATCTATTCAGGCTTGTAACTCACAACAGTTATAGTATTTTCTTGGCAGAAATGTTTGCAAATGTTTTTAACACAAAAAGTAGTAAGAGCAAACTCTACATCTTTGGAGTTCAAGTGCACTAGTTGACGACATGGCAAACCGGCAAGCTATAAAGAGACTTAAAAGTGCTTTTGTAGTGAATCCAGTCAATGTGTGATTCACTGTAGTGGCGAATGCTTGGTTGTGGCAAAGACAATAAATTCAAGCACTAAAACTCTGGCAGAATTCAGGAAGATGTTGCAATTTCTGCTCCAGTTCTGACCAGCATAGTAATCCCAGTGCCAAAGTCTGACAACCCTAACCCTTTCTTTTCTTCCCTAATAATGGTGTCACAAGAGTACTTTGTGTTAGAGAGCCATGCAATAGTTGAGTAAGGGACACTTTTTTCCTCATGATGTTTGTCTTTTAATTGCGATGGGTTTTTCTTCACAACACTAGTGTAGTAGTTACATATTATTCTGTTGTACCACCACTCCAAGTCTATAAAACTATCTGTTTTTCTCACAGCAACTTCAGCCACATGCTGCACTTTTGGTTTTTACAAAAGAGGTTGAAATACTCGGACATTCCCTCCTTCAACTAACTCAAACATGGAGTATAAACAATGCTGCTACAGCTAATTATCTGCAAAAGAAATCAGTTTCTTGCCTTATGAACTTGCACAGAAGCAACAGCATAAATTATTTTGATCAGTTCACTCATCTTTTCGATGCTGCATCCCTTAAATCCAAAAATCTATTTTTTTTATAAATAAACAGATTTTATTTTCCCTTCAAGTGCTTACTTGTAGAGAACTCACCCTCTTTTTCTGCGCATATCTGTGTAGTAAAAGTGCTCACTCCATCTTTTCTCTGTGTTACTAATGAGTGGTCATGACAATACCCATTAAAATGTTTGTTTTTTTAAAATAATTTGTCCTGTGATTACTGCGAGATTTTGCATTGGTCTCATTATAGATGGAACATCATCATTCATATATGACAGAGCTTTTCTGATTTAGTGTGCCTGACTCAAAAGGCTCGTATTTCTTTGTCAGATTTCTCCATTGAAAACCAAAGACTAACTGTGATTCATTTGTTTTATACTCTGAAGGCTTTCAGGTGTTCTAGTTTTCTGAAATATAAAATACGCCCTTTAAAAACTGAAGTAGAAATAATTCATATGAAAAATGTTCTGCATCATTCTTTATAGGAGAATTAAGACATTATTTGTGGAAAAGGTTTTTGCCCTATACAAAGCTTTTGTATAGGGACATTTATATTTTTATAAATGTCACCTTAATCGTGACATTTGAAAGTCAAAAATGTTACTGAAGTGCCACAGACCAAGCATTAAACACCAGGATTACTGCTTGGAATTAGCAATGAGCTCAGGGCTTACCTGATTGATTGGTTAGGATCTACACAGAACCCCAAGCCAGTTAGCTTTGAATGTTGTTGCACAAACAAATACATTACTATATAATAATCAATGGGATTGTTGTAATCTGACTCGGTGTCAATGGTGATGTGCTCCTAGTTGGAGCATTGCATTAGCATGAGGAGTTATGAGATTAACAGTCATTGACTGACAAATGAAAAAAGACCGTCTCAGCTTATTCCACTTTAATAAGCATTGAATCCACTTTATTGATTATTCACTGCTAATATGCAGTAGCAGAAATCAATAGGCAGTGCAGCTCTCATTTCAATATAAATCCAATTATTGCTATTGCTAAAGCTGAAGAAATTAGAGGGGAAATGGACTGCCATGTTATTTCATCATTCCCCCTATATAATGACTTCAGAGGTAGACTTTGTTCAGTAAAATCACAACATGTACTGAGTACATATTCTTTATTATTATTTATTGGAGGTGTGTGCCCAGTGTAAACTTACAGTGACCTCAGAAGTTAATTAGTTGTCATGAATCAAACTTTATTTGCAGACTTTTATGCAATTCAATTACTGATTCAGTCAAACATCATTATAAACTAACAATTTTATTTAATATCTCTACACTGAGCTACATTAATATGCTCTGCATTTGACAGCTCATCTCATGGAACAAGCAGAAATATTTCCTACATTCCTCAGAAGAGTTTGGTAATCCTGCTTAAACCGCCTTAATCACCTGGTTACACATTAGGGTGTTTGGTTTTTCCAAATCATTTCTAGTTAGAGAGAGAAGTGAGGGGGGCAGAAAGAGACATCATTACGCTGTAATAAAGCATCCATATGGTGTAAATGTTGAGCTGGTGCAAATCCCTTCAGCTTAGCTGCAGAGCACCCTCCTGGCAAGAAAGGTCAGGAGTGACTGCTTCTCACTTAAGCATATGTTTCCTTTTTGTGCTATGAACATTTCTGAAGCGATGCTGCAACTGAGCACTATTAAGGTCAAATTTGAGACTACAGTCGCAGGTTGATAATTAAAAAGATTGTTTTTCAGAAATCCAATTCAAAAGATGAAACTCAAATAATATACTGTATAGATTAATTACAACAAAATTATGTCATTTTTTCTGTTCTTTTTTTTAATAATTAGGCTTACAAGTAAAGTAAATCCAAAATACAGTTTCTTCAAAACTCGTACTATAGCACTGGACTTCAATATTAAAAATGAGTAAGGTCCATGTCCTGCTGGAAGGTGAACCCATGTCTTAGACTCAGGTTCTTTGCAGACTTTCTTCCATCATTGCCCTGTATTTTGCAGCTCTGCTTTCCTTCAGTTTTGTTCAGTTTCCTCATCCCTGCTTAACAAAGCAATCCCTCAACATAATGCTGTCACCTTCATGTTTCACTCTCAGGACAACACGGTCAGAATGATGGTCAATGTCAGATTTCTTTCAGACATGACATTTTACATGGAGGCCAGAAAGATACATTTTGGCCTCATCTGACTAGATTATCTTTTTCCATGTTTTTACCATGCCCATGGCTGTAAATAACTCTTACCATAACTTTTTTAACAATGACTTTGTCCTTTCCACTCCTCTGCCACTTGGGATATTTTCTTACATGCAATCCGTGTTTTAAATTTCTCCACAACTTTATCTTCTTGCTCATTGATCTTCATTCTCTTTATACAACAGATATGAAATTACACCTGGGTGAACTTTTACATATTTATTATGTTGTCTAAAACATAAAAGGGACAGAAAAGTTTTGCATTTGTAAAAAAAAAACATCTATATTATTTGTCTTTCACTTCACATATTTGTGACGTGAAAGACATGTTTTGGTCAGTCACATAAAATCCAAATAAATGACTTGCGGTTGGAACTGGACAATGTCGTGATCTGTTTCCGTTTGTATATGATTCCTTCTTTTTTACACTGAGACTATATTTTTGTTGTTATTGTGTTTTTGTGCTTTGTGTTGAGTTTCTTTTCTCTTTGTTGGGTTTAGCTCTTTGGTTATTTCAGTTTCAGGCAAATGTGTTATTTCAAAAGTTAATGTAAAGCATTTCGTGATAGAGTTTAAAACCTACAATTAATACCCACAAGCGTGGTTGCGAAGTAATGAGTGCCTGCTTACAGGACACTCAGACAGACAGGGCTCGACAAGTGGGAGGAACAACATGAGGTAGTCATTACATTTAACCCTGTTTATCATTGACACGTACTCTGTGTTTGAGTTTGCTCAGATATAAACCAGCAAATCTCTCCTTAATCCCACTTTCTGTTTAGTTGCACACTGTCCTCTCAGGTCTCCTAATAATAGCTTTGTCCATAAAGAACAGCCGTCAAAGCATCAGGATTGTGCCGCAGTGCAACCACCTGTTCATCTTGAAGAAGATAACAATTGTCCTCATACATTTTGAAATGTGTTGCTGACCTCGGCTTAAAAGTACAGAAAGCGACATTATGTTACGTTGCATTGGAATATGGGAACAAAACTGGAAGCCCTTACTTTCACCCCCTCCCCCCATCCGAAATCTTGTACTTTGCCAAATCCTTTTAAAGTAGACAGTAGTCACCGTGGTCCTGAAGGCTCTGCCCCTAATTACAGAGGAGCTGTAATTACAGAACCTGGATGGAGCACGAAAGAGAAGAAAACCTAAATCCAGCTATTGTAAATGTATACTGCCTTTTGATGATACCTGTTTTCCTGCACTGAGAGGTGCAAATAATCACATCAAAAAGAACAATGGCTGCGCACCTGCCTCTGATGCATGTGTCCACTCACATACAACTAAACATTACGGCTGCCCGCCCCCGTGCTCCCGACATTCACCTTACAATACCAAGGGAACCTAGGAGTATCCACTCTTCTGCTAATGATTAACTTATTAAAGCCAAATCTGGGTTGGTGCTGTTTACCAAACACCTACAAGAAGACATTGAGAGTTACTGCTTCTTCAGAAGATGCACTTGTTTTTAAAGCATCCGTTTTCTCTCACATTTGCTGTTTAGTAAAGTCAAACAAGTGGATTTTCTATTTATGTTTCGGTACTCACAACAAATAAAAAAATAGCATATAAATGTTCTGAGAGTGTTTAAAATTTTGAAAATTTTGAAAAATTTTGGTGTGATGGTGTAAAGTTTAATCACATCAGAACCACGCCATCTTCATCTCAATAACTTCTGTTGCTCACCCTGTTTTCTGATTCTGACAGTTGAATGATTAATCTCAATGCCATGCTTTATATATATACATATACATAGTTTAATTTATACGATTGCCACAGTTTACAACTGGTCAGAAACAAAACTTTGCATTAAATAATTCAGACAGTAGAGTCGCTCAAATCTGGTTCTTGTTTTTTTCTGTATCTCTTACAGAGTGCAAGACAGGAAGTTGACGTAGACAGCTGCAACACTGTTCATTCATAGGTATGAACTTGATGTAGTGAGGAGGCAAAAGAAGGTTCAACTACGCAAGTGTGAATTGACTTTTGAGTCTATCATTTATTAATGTGCAGTACTTTGTACAGTACAACAGCAAAATATAATGTAGAAAAGTAAAGCATTGACAGTTGTCAATCATTTATCGGAGTTCAAGTTTCACAAATTTTTGTGCTCAAATGTCTCGGGAGTAATTTTCCTTATTAGGGCATACAGTAGGGCACCACTTCTACTCAAACCCAATAACCAAAGGACACTACAACCAGCTGGAACTTAGACCTGCATTAGCTGAATGCTGTTAGACAAATTGTAAACTCATCTCTCTTATCAGATATTTTTCCAAGGCATTAAAAACAGGAGTTATTAAACCACCAACAACAAAGAACAATCTGGATAAGATGCTATTGGAAAATTATAGGCCAGTCTCCATCCATTCATTGGCGAGATTATTGAAAAAGCTGTCTCAACAGTTAAATAGCTTTTCAACAATGACCAACCACTGTGATGATGTCTTTGAGTCCGATTTTCGTGCTCACCACCGCATTGATGGGAAGTTCGGTTCTTTTCAGGGAGCTGGCTCTTTCAGCTACCAAATGGATCTTCTTTTTTTTTATATCAGCTGTAGCCTCACATTTTATATTAACTTGAAAATATGTAAATCTTTTTGTATTCACTGGTTTTGTGAAAAGCTTTATAATTGCTGAACAGATGCATAATCAATACATTAATGTGCCATATTTTTCTTCAGCTCAACAGAAACTAAATGGAAGCAATTTTATTGTTTTTACATGAAAAACGAGGATCTGAAAACCAAAAACTCCAGAAACTACCAGGTTTTGGGATGAGACCCAAAACCTGGGTGTAGTGAAGAACTCAGACCTGAACATTCAGAGACACATAAAGACAGTTACAAAGTCGGCCTTTTATTACCTGAAGAACATTCCCAGGATAGAGGTCTAATGTTCCAGCAAGAGCGTGAGAAGCACATCCATGCATTGATTACTGCAGCAGTCTCTTCACGATCTGCCTTTAAAATACTTCTGTTTATAAGTTACTGAATAGTTTAGCACCAAAATACACTAAAGACTTGTTGTTGTTGTATCAGCCTTCTAGATCACTCTTCTAGTTATTTACTCTACATAACCAGAATCAAATCCAAACTTCCAAAGAAGTGTCTAGTCTTTGTTGAAATATTTTCTGATAATCTTTGATGATTTGATGACTTTGTTTGACATTTGAGAAAATGTCATGTTTGTTGCTTGCTTGTTGTGTTATGCTCTCATCATATAAAGCACATTGAACTGCAGAAATGGAAATAAACTTGCCTTTCTTTGCCTCTGCGTTTGAAGTTGGCGCCACTCAGCTTTCATTTCTAGCTCTGAGCACTTGTTGCTCATGACGTCTCTAATTAAGCGCCATGCTGAGTTTCCCATAGAGCTACTGGCTGCTCTGCTGATGTTTAATACCCACGGCCAGACATGACGCCTCATTGACAGTGGTATGGTTCACTGGCTTTACATTTACCCTGAAATGTATACTTTATGTCACCCTCTCAGGTGCAAAGTACATCTGACTAGGTCTCAATATGCAAACCTTTCTTCTGTGTTAATCAAACCCAGCTGCAGACATTTATTTAACCTCTTATAACTTTATGACATTGTTACAAAGTCGTTTGAATATGTTAACAGGGGAATCTGCAAAGTTCAATGCTCTAAAAGCTTCACTAAATATGAATCTGTCTCATGTACGCACATTCCAGCCTTGCCTCTAGAGAACAGCTACATTGAGCCACAAACAAATCAATAATCTCCTCTGGTGCAAGAAATAAAGAAAAAAATTTTTAAAGAAAGATTAAAAACCAAGCATGTTTTGGTAACCGCTGGGTTTTTTTTCAGTTATTTGTCTTTCACCAAACATACTTGATTGGTTTCTTGCCACATGAATTTCATAGCTCTATGAATTTACTGCTGGGGCTTCAGGCTGAAAGGGACTTTTCAAACAAAGGTCAAAGTAGACGACTTAAGTGGGTCTGGTTTGTGTGGCACAGCTGGAAATAAGGCCCTGGGATTTTTAGTGCTTTATGAGCCCGTTGTGAAGCTGATAATGTGCATTGTGGGAGTATATTCTAAGGAAGAAGAGGTTAAAGACTATGGGAGGAGATCAGCAGCTTGGATGAGGAGGTTTAGTGGTAAGCAAATCATTCCACCAATATTGCAAACAGACAGAAGACTTGCTAGATCATTAAATTTATGTGGTAATGAGACTGGGAAAGCTCTGCCAAATCATAACTGGTAAATACATTTATTAAGACTGTATATTTGCTTTTTGTTGCAAACGAAACCCCAAAATCTATAAACCGGTCCCACAAGGCCATAGTGTTTCACAGATTTAACAGTGTTTTGTTTCTGCGTCAGCCAGAAGCCAGTGTGTGTAACTGTTTCTGTCATGGCTGACAATTTGATAGGTTTTCACACTTTGGTTTGCCAAGGCTTCCCATTTTTCTCCTTCTCCCCATTTCCGCGCTAAAGCCAGCCCGAGGTTTACAAATATTGAGCCCTAATCCTCGGGCCTCAGACAGCGGGGCCTGCTGTGTGGTGCTCAACAAATGACTGAGTGTTCATGAGCGAAATTAGTTCAGGGAGGCCTCTGTTTCCTCTCAGTGTTGATATAGGGGCAAATAAAAAAGCAGCATAAATGTGGAGTCCCACTTCGTGAGAGCCTCCGGGCCCTGCCACTGAAATAAAGCTGAAGGCTCAGTGTATTTTCAGAATAAGCACAGTTATGATGGAAGATTTGCCATTCTGTCAATACCTTAGCCACATATTCTTGGAAAGCTGCTGTGAAGGATTAACATGCTATGAAGAATCTAGATTTTAATTCAGTTTTCCTCACCTTCTGTCCTCAATGAAAATTTAGCCAGACATATTTAACTTGTAACATACTCTGACAGTTAGCCGAGTGCCAGAAGCGACCTCTTTGTTATTAATGGCACTCATGTCTCTAATTTAAACAGCGGTATTCAATTCTGTTCGGGTCATAAACCTCGGTAAGACAGTAAAGCGTTCAGCTTGTCCAGATATTGGAATGCTTTACATTTGACACACTTTTAATCCACAGACACTGACTAGCACCTAGCTACAGCTGATGTTTTGGAGACAGTTGGTTCCTCCCCCATGTGAAACCATCTGTGAACCTTTGTTTTGTTATTTGTTTGATCCAGGCATGGGATACATGGCAAGGTTGCACACTGGGGGAGTTATGATGTTTTCGGTTTCCTGATACTGTATGTCCTGAACAATGTGTGCCCCGAAAATAAATATTAATCCATGCGCAGACTTTGTTCCCACCCAGCCGCTGTGTGTGTTTGTGTGTGAGTGTGTGGATGTGTTTCTGTTTCTGGACCAGACCCAGCTCTAGCCCCATTATCTCTCTGTGTCTTTGTATGTGCTGATTTATTTCAACAGTGCTCTTTCGGCCAAGCGCTGGGTGCCTCCTCTTTGTCAGCTGCTGTGTGAACGCAGAAGCCTTTGACCACCTTTGACAGTGTGAATATTTTAGCTCCCTTTAATATGCAGCCTAAACTTTTTATGTAAAGATGAGGAGTTGGAAGGGGGTATAGAAATAGGACAGGATAGCAAAAGAGTGCCAGGGTGTTGTAGGGTTTCAACACTGATGCTATAAATAATTAAAGGAGAGTGAAAATAATGAGTAATACATTACGCAATATTTTATCATTATTTATTTTGACCATTTCTCATTTTCTACACATAAATACTACATTTTTGCTTGAAATTTCAGAGACATGTCAGTAGTTCATAGAATAAAAGAACAATGTTAATTTCATTCAAACATATAACTAGAAAAAGTAAAATCAGATAAACTGATCATTTTAAGTGGCCTCTTTTTTTCCAGAGCTGTATATATGTATGGACCCTTTAAGGTTTTATATATATATATATATATATATATATATATATATATATATATATATATATATATAATGTACACATTTGAAAACAGTGTTTTGAGTGTGGCAGTTACTTTTGCCCTTGTCAGTCCAAGCCACCTTTTTTTTTTTTTTTTACAAACTTGCTGTCCCTTATCTAATAAATTCTATTCCCGGATATCTCTGTTTTCAGCTCCATTCATCTACTCGTCGGTTCAAGGAAACATAGCTTTCAGGGAATAAACAAGGATTAAGCAAATATTTACTGAATCATTAGTGAGAGGTAAATCCAGGGATACAAATATATATATATATATATATATATATATATATATATATATATATATATATATACATATACACAGTACAGACCAAAAGTTTGGACACACCTTCTAATTAAAATGGGTTTTCTTTATTTTCATGACTATTTATAAGGCAATAAATCCCACTTATTAACCTGACAGGGCACACCTATGAAGTGAAAACCATTTCAGGTGACGACCTCTTGAAGCTCATCAAGAAAATGCAGAGTGTGTGCAAAGTAGTAATCACAGCAAAAGGTTGCTACTTTGAAGAAACTAGAATATAAGGGGTATTTTCAGTTGTTTTACACTTTTTTGTTTAGTGCATATTTCCACATGTGTTATTCATAGTTTGATGCCTTCAGTTTGAATCTACAATGTCAATAGTCATGAAAATAAAGGAAACTCATTGAATTAAAAGGTGTGTCCAAACTTTTGGTCTGTACTGTATATATATATATATATATATATATATATATATATATATATATATATATATATATATATATGAGCAATTTATCATTTTACTGTAAATGACAGGATAACAGTTTGTAGATCTTTTTATTGGAGTTTGCCCCTTTTTGGTAAACAAACAAAACCAGTTCATATGCCTTTTTCTACCTGTTCAGAATAACTGAGAGCTACCAAGTTCTCTGGGATCCGGGCTGATTGTGAAGTCTCAAGAATTACTAAGGTTTTGAACGATGTTGTGGTGAAACTGTGGAGGATATGCCTGTTGTTCTAAAGAGGACAAAAATGCAAGATGCAGAGACAACAGAGGCAGAATAAATAAACAAAGTTCAAAAGAGGCACTAAAAATGAAAAGAAAACAGAAAAAGGGAAAGCGACTCAGTACCAGTGAAGTTAGGCAGACACAAAACGAATGGCTGAATGTCGAATGACATACAAATTAAACATAGTTGGACTGAATAAAGTTATCATCAAAACGTTAAAAATAAAAGTCACTTATTTAAAACGTGGAATAGATTAGCAAAAATAAAACCTGCTGCACACACAAAAAAAGTTCATTTCAGAATGAAGGCAAAGATCTGCCCGTTTTCTGGGATCATACTTAAATATTTTGTGCTCTGTCCCAGCTGTAATTTATTTATGTTGTCAAGTTTTCCCATATGTTTGCTCAGCTTGCAAGATGTTGAAAATAAAATCATTTCCCTGAACTGTATGTTTGGCTGGTTCATTTTCAACTAAAAACAATTTTTTTTCTTTCATATCTTTGACCTCACAAATACACACACGTCATCCCGCTGTGAGGAATCAAAGTTCAGCTGTTGGGTCGCTGATTTCTTGGAAGTAGCAGTTGGAGTCCAGCTCCAGCCTGTAGCTGGGCGGTGCGTTTGGGCTAACAACAGCAATCGTTTTCTTCGATGTTACTGTGACCGTGTTTTCTCAACCTTAGTGACATATGTTTCTCAACTTGAGATGGGTCCGTTTTAATCAGATGGAGATTAATATGTTTAGAGTATGCTCACTGTGGATTAATGCAGCTTATGTTTTTATATTATAATCCCTCTCCTTCTTCCTCAATGCCCTCTCATCTCATTACCAACCCTCGATCGGCCATGTTGACCTTAACACTGACTCCAGGCTTAATAGTTTGGTATCTTCTATCTCCAGTCAAGCTTATGAGTATAATAAGTCAATAAAATCATTGAAAGGTATTTTTAATTCAGCATTTCACTTAAAAATTAGCATTTATATGAATATATTATTGGGGATTATTACACACAGAGATCTCATTTTTCATTTCTGTTATTTTAATGATTGTGGTAAGCAGAAATTCAACATCTGAGGGTAATTAAGATATTTAAAAAGACCAATAAATATATATTTTAATACAGGAATGTTATCAAATTATGTTATAATTTACACAATCATTTAAAACATTAGTAAGGAGGGTAAGCTACAAAATGTCTGAAATAAAAAGTTTAGTGGAAGAAAAAAAAGCATGAACTGGACTGTGGATTAGCTTTGTTTAGATAAAATAATTTAAATTGGAAATCAAGATTCCACAGTCTGGAGGGAGAGTTGAGCCACACATACTCCAAGTTGGTTGAGCTCCAGCATGAGGTTTCCACAATCAACTATGCTATGTTGGTTGCACCACTGTTTTATTCAGGTAGAAAGTCAGCACAGACATACATCATCCGCTAACCAGCTGTATCAAAATACAAATTTAATTTTCCAGCACTTGGACCTGCCAACACTGAGAAAGTACCAATATCTGCTTTAATTGGCATTATATGACTGTGCTGGTTAGCCAGCAAACTAGCCTTAACTAAACATCATGGAAAAACTATGGAGGATTGTCAAGAGGAAGATGAGAGACGACAGATTACAGAACGCAGATGAGCTGAAGGCCGATAATTAACCTGAACATCTCAGCAGAACCACAGGTTGATCACCTCCGTGCCACGCTGCACGGTGCAGTAATTCACACAAAATGAGCCAAAACACTGTAATGAGTGCATATATAAGTTGTATTTACTGTTTTAGTGGCATAACATCCCTGTATTGAACTCTTCTTTTAATTAGACAAAAATGTTTTTTAAATATACTTATTTACAAAATAAAAAGACTTTTCAGAGATATTCTAATGCATTTTATTTTAAATTGTAAGATATATTCTAACTTGGAACCAAAAAGGAAGGACTGTGACCTACTTCTTCTCAGCTTGCAAACATAAATTTCTGTCTAAACTTGATGCATTAGCACATCAGCTATCCAGTACGGCTATAGCTCCAACAGAGTAAACTATAGAACAGACAGACAGCGTGGAGATTATAGCAAGTCAGACAAGAAGACCTCTCCAACCAGACAAGACGGACACGGGAGGGAGTGAAGAGGAGATTTGTATGGGAAGCAAAGGGGGGAGCGGCTGTGTCATGGTAAGGGTAGACCAATGGAGCGCGGAGCCCCTCATGCCCCTGCTGATCACAACAGGGGATTAATTATGTCAGCATAATAAGTACAAATGGTGATCTGAACGTGGAATTAGCCCCCTGAGCAGAGACTTCTGCAGCCTGCAGTGGAGAGGAAGAGTGGGTGGTAATGGAGGGGGGATTGTCCCAATTTGTCCCAGTCTGTGCATGCACAGGGATGGAACCTCGGGTGGGGTATGTTGTTGTCTGTCGGGCTGGCAGGCAGACTGGCTGGCATGCTTGCTTGAAGTGCCTGGCTGGCTGGGTGAGTGGTGGGTTAGCTTGGTCAGTCATCTCTGTTATGATTTGCATGGATGTCAGTCTCAGTGGCAGCTGGACAAGTTTCTAGCTGAGCAGGAGGTGTTTTCTTTGTTTATTTGACAGTGTGCCCCTTCACACCCAGTTGAACTTTAGCTATGGGATAAATTTGGTGTTTTAATTAGTTAACAGCAATGTGAAGTATATAAAAAGTCAACATTTAGTTTTATTCTTATTATATGTAAATAAAGTCCTCACTAGTAAATAATGTTGTAAGTTTTTCATATCCTATAATAATATTATTATTGTTGAGAAGGCCAAGTTTGAGATAGGGCTGAGTTTCAGATCAAGGTCGTGCTGCCCCAGGACTCAGCCCAGAGGCAACTGACCAGCATACAGTATTCATCCCCAGCCTCCCTGTTGTACTAGCTGTTGTCTCTGCTGGCCAGATGCCTTCAGCACTTCCCCATCAGCCTCTGTCAATGTCACACATTCTCTGTGCAACAAATGTAAACAAACCATGGAATCCTGATTGAAAGGAATTTTATAAAAACTTTCTCTCATTACCATGCTATCAGAAGTTATGTTGAATCAGGTATGTAAAAGCAGCCTGATATTTTAAATAGGGAACCTTGTTCAAATTTTACAATCTCATATTCAGGTAAATGTGAGATATGGAAAACTCTCAAAAACTTGCAAAGGCATAAAAATACGCATCAACCCAACATTCTACATTGTTAAATGTGTAAACCGTACTTACCAATAATGGAAACATGTCTCAGAGGAGCTGTTGCGTGTTAATGCACTGCACCACATTTCTTCATATCTTCTTTAAATGTTACAGTATTTCCCAGTCTTGCTTAATTTAAAAAACAAACATGTTTGGAGCTCTAGAAAACCACTTCACTACTCATTTTCATGATGTTTTGCATTTTCTCACTTCAACATGCAAAGTCTTTCCACAAAGTATGCAGTAATAACTACAAAACAAACAAACTGAAGAATTAAAAAAATATATCATTTTGATGTATAAGATGCAAATCAGAGCATCACCACTGATGAGAGGGGATTTTCTCAACAGCTGTTCATCCTGTTTAGAGGTTTTATTTTCATATATCAGCGTAGTCTTCAAAAATGTCTAATCATTAATATTGACAAATTTTAAAGAGTTAGATTGTTGTATAATCTCTCTGTCCAGGCATTGGCTATAGTTGCTATAGCCAATGCTATAGCATTGGCTCTTTTTTTTTTTAGGAGGCATTGTCTTGAATAACCAAGAAAACAGAGTCAAAATCATCAGTACAATTTATTAAAGCCAAATAAGTAATAACAATGTACAGAAGCAACAGAAACATAGTTTACTGTTTCAGCACTGAACCTGCCATGGGTCCTTAAGGGACAAACACGGAGCGGCCCCAAACAATAAGATTCAACTTGTGACTTGTCTTAAGCCCCTCAATAAGCTACGCCCTACAGAGTGCATTCTCTTGTGACGTTATTTTCTTAGCTTAACATATGTGTGTAGGGGTGTACTGTACATGCGAGCAGATAAAAGAGATAGAGGAAAGACACAGAATCATGTATCCTTACTCAGAACTACACTGCTGTCCAAAATACTCAGACATGTGATATAGGGTGCAGATTAAGTCCGCTTCTGAGCTCTCTGTCTCTCCAACTGTTTTACATGATCACAAAAATATTTAACTTGATTAATATGTAATATTAGTACAATTTAGCCATTGCAACATAGTTTTTACCTGTCTGTTATCTGCTGGGATCAAAATGTGCTTTTGAAAGAATGTTTTAAATTACTTCAAATAAAGTCATGATAAGCAGTAGAGTTTAAATGAGAGAAACCTTTTTCTTATTTATTTATTTATTTATTTATTTATTTTATTTTTACTTATTGTCTCTGCTACTGGAACTGGGAGGGAAATAAAGTGATTATGATATTTTTCTTACAGCAAATTGTTTGACGAAGAAATCTGCCCAGATTTCAGACTGCAGACCGTGGAGACTGCATGCTTTTAGTAAGTCCATGAAGCTCGTTCCATGCAGGTGGGTGCAGATAATGATTTCTCCTCTGCTGCAGTGGGGCTGCTGATGGGGTAGGTCACATGCAGACTCAGTCCTCATAAATCGCTGCTCTATGATGAGCTTCTCCATATGACTGATGGAGATCAGAGGCAGCCAGTTAAGATGCTCGCTCATAAACATGCTACCCTACTGCTCTGACGGTGCTGTCAATTTTCATATTTCACCAGTTATTGGGCTCACAGTCCTGAGTTATAACCCCAGCAGACTCTTGTTAAGGACTGCTGACAAACAATTTATGGAGAGAGCAAGAAAGGAATCCAATTGATGTTTTTAATTAGGACGAAGATTAAAATGTTTCTGCAAGCAACAGCGTTCTGTCTCGGATACGGGATTCAGAGTGATGGTAGTCTTTCAAGCATGTTCCAAATAACAATCCTAAGGATTAAGTTAATAAAATAAAGTTCTCAATTAGTTAAAACCCATTATCAACACTGGTGTCCTCATAACAGTTAAGGGGTTAAGCATTTTTGATGGGCAACAGACCACTCATGATACAGAACATGTGAATTATTCACACAAACATTTTCAACCTTAGAACAACAAGAGTGAAAAGTGTTGGCATAGATACCATTATGTTTTTACATGACCAATTTGACTACTTCTCATTATTCACTTCATCCAACTCCTCACCTGACATTTTCTTGTGAAAAGCTCACTTCCTCATCAGGCCCTGCAGATGAACCAGTTAGACTTGAGGTCATGGGTCATTCTAGACAGGGAACAACGGGGTCCAATGCCCCTGTAGAACTGGTCCACGCCCCTGTTATGATCCCTCTACTGAAATGATGAATCAATTTCTTATGGTTTTAAGGTTTCTTATGGCAAATAAACCATAACTAATTGACCCCTTGAACCAATTTAATTTTTTACCTTCACAATTCTACTTTAACAATGAATTGAAAATTAAAGTGTTGCACTTTTAGCTTCAGCTATATGATCAGAGCCACATGATCTAGATTTGCAACTTCCAAATCTAGAGCCACAAGTGGCTCTTTGGTGCTGTGCTGTGACTTAATATGCTGAAATATTGCCCTGTTTTTCTTTGTTCTGTTCTTCTGTTTTGTGCTCTCATAAAAAAGAAAAAAAAACACTGACTCCATCCTGCTCTCCAACCCCCACTACTGCTTACAGTGAAAAAGATATGAGCAAGTTTGGCACATTTTGCAGTGTCCTCTTCAAGGCTTTTAGACTTTTTTCCTGGCAGACTCTCCTTGCACGTTTGTCCTTTATTCATTTCCACTAACTGGTCAGCTTAAATGGCAAAATTTATAATCTTGTTTAAAGGGAAGGAAAGAGGAAGAGGAGAGGTGAGGGATGTCATTGGTTTGAACCAACATCCTTCAAGAAAATCAACCAACGAGCAGTGGCAGTCGATACAAATGATTTTTAATAAATAATTTACTTTTTTTCCCACAAATGTGCGTCGACCCGGTATGCCAGACTTCCAGTCCACTCCAGTACAAAATCATACACAATCCCAATAAGAGCGAACAGCTGTTACATCACAAACAATTCAAAGTTCATGAAATGTTTTGTAAGGCCCTGTAACTGCTAGTGAATTGTGATTTAACGTAAAAACAAAAATAACACAAGTTTGAACAGCAGTTTGAAAAATGACTAACTGCAGGCAATTGAAGCTAATTTAAAGGTTTATGCACATGTAGGGAAAACAAGCCGTTTTTATAACTTTTATTTGCTCCCACACCACAGTAACTGCTATACTGTATCCATAAATGTGCCAACTTATTTTGACACATACATCCCACATCAGTATAAGGGCCCCTTGCTTGGCCAGCCATGACTGATGATGCACACTGACTCACTCGAACCCCCTCCCCCCAGGTGAGTGCTGTTCTGTGTCACTTACTGGAACACACTCCTCAAAAACACAATGAATGCCTCACAGAACCATAAACACACACGCACACACACACACATCTATCTATGTAAAAAATACTGGACTTTGCTAATGACTCAGAGGGTGGTTTTCTCTTTCTTTCTTTCTCTACATCCACATACCTCACCATCACCACCCCTGAAGCCCAAAATATCCAGCATGCATCAGACCAGGTGCTCTTTAAAGAAAGAAAAATGGGATTAAAATAACAAATGAACATTCATAGCCAAAGTTGTCATCGCTGTGATCAGAGAGAGGGCTTTTGTGTACTCAGAAGAGATGATGTCAGCTTTGCTACTATCCAGTAAAGAGACAGAAAATAATAAATATAAATTACAGATTTACCACAATCAGAGCAGGATTCACATGTATGATGCTCAATTATCTTTTCCTTTCCCTACCTCTTTATTTGCTCTTGTTAATTTAATGTGAAAACTTTGATGAATTTATCAGTAACTGCTTAAAATATGTCTAAATAAATGCAGTTTTTTAATGACAATTTGACAAAATTGTATGCAAGCCCACTGAGACCAAACCAGAGTATAAAAATACCTTTTGGCAATCCTCTTACAAAGGCACACATTGTACATCTGAGAGACACAAATGCACTTTAGTACCATTTCCTCTTATTGACGCTCTTGGCACGTCTAATATTTACAAAAATGTTATGGCTTGACAACCTACAATTAAACTTGTCATAACAGAACCCATCCAAAAAGCCAGACAGGAAGGAGGAGATGTTAGGAATGATGTCAGCCCGGCAGATAAAATGAAGAGGCACGCAGGCATGTAAACAGCTGTTCTGTGATTGTCTGTGGTTCATTGGGGTGTCAAAGCGTGTCGTGTGTTTGTGATGTTTTTTGCACAGACAATGGTTTTGTGTTGTTAGGTACTCTAGAAACTTAATCCTGGTTAATTGTTGCCTGTCATATTTAAGAGTTCAGGTCAAAATTCGCTCTTGAAAATTCCTTAGAGCATTTCAGTGATTGAGAAAATAATTAGAAGTTAATTCTAATCATTAATGAAAGAATTAAGTGGTAAGCAATTTTTGATATGGGTTCAGTACAGACCATGTTGGTGATACGTTTCAAGGATTTTAAATTAATGAAAACCCAATTTCTGTTTCTCACAACATTAAAATATTACACAAGACCAACTGAAAAAATGTAGCAGTGTAGTTATGACTAGTCTGCACAGATAGTGCTTCTGTTGCCTTCCGATATTTTTCTGCAGGGAGTCTAGATGTTCTGCCTGTTCATATGCATTTGTTCTCCCTGGGTGCATGGCTTCTTCTAACAGTCTACAAACATGACTGTTACGTTAATTAACCTGTGACGGTCCACAATGGATGGTGTAATGCTAAACAAGTTGACTGCTCACTGTTCTACCTTCAAGCATATGAATGAAAGGTTTAGTGGAAGAAAGAAATGGAAGTAAAGAATGCAGGAGCAACAGGAATGTCTACAGACTTGTAAGGTTTGTACAGTAAATCACATTCAAAAGTTAGGAGGTGATTCATAAAGAAGTCAATTGTGATTGAGTTTATGAGCCAGACTTACAGCTGAACTTTATTTGTTAATATCTAAATTCAGTATCATTCTCTGATAGGAAATTTTGGAGCAGCTCATACTTCCCTCTGAAGAAAATATTTATTCAGATGAAGATTTTGTTTTCCAGCTGGACTTGGCACCTGCCCTCACTTCCTAAAGCAGCGGTCCCCAACCTTTTTAGTTGAGCGGACCGGTCAGCCCTTCGCAATTGTGCTGCGGACGGGGGGGTGTCGTCAGTATCGAGTCCGATGCTGTTGTTCGGGGGAGGAGGGGACCAGTGGTTGGGGACCACTGTCCTAAAGCACAACAGTCTACATGATATATGACAAAGTTTATTACTGACTCTTCACCTCTATGCCACGCAGCATATGTTCAGTAACGAACAAAAACAGCCCAGAATAGGGCGATGTACAGTAAACTGACATGTGTTTCAGTGGGCTGATATTTTCCTTTGTTTCCTTCTAATAAATCAGTCTGGATAAAGTAACTAAATTATTTATGATTGCCTATTTTTTTATCACAAAATTATGCCACTCTAGTAAACATTTCACAGCTACTGTAGGCAATATTACGTTTTCTCAGAAACTATCATCAAACTTTACAGGAATAAATGCTTTAAATACATCACCGTGTGTACAATGAGTCACTGTAATAAACTGGATTTTACTTCCTCAAATAAATTTCTTAAAGAAATTCTGATTTATTTCACAAAGTTTGGAGATTTACCGGGGGAGGTGGGGGACATGGAGTCTGAGTGGACCGTGTTCCGTGCCTCCATTGTCGAGGCGGCCGATCGGAGCTGTGGCCGCAAGGTTGTCGGTGCCTGTCGCGGCGGCAACCCTCGAACCCGCTGGTGGACACCTTCGGTGAGGGATGCCGTCAGGCTGAAGAAGGAGTCCTATCGGGCCTTTTTGGCCTGTGGGACTCCGGAAGCAGCTGATGGGTACCGGCGGGCGAAGCGGCATGCGGCTCGGGCGGTTGCTGAGGCAAAAACCCGGGCGTGGGAGGAGTTTGGAGAGGCCATGGAGAAAGACTTCCGTACGGCTTCGAGGCGATTCTGGTCCACCATCCGGCGTCTCAGGGGGGGGAAGCGGTGCAGCACCAACACTGTTTATAGTGGGGATGGTGTGCTGCTGACCTCTACTCGGGACGTTGTGGGCCGGTGGGCAGAGTACTTCGAAGACCTCCTCAATCCCACCAACATGCCTTCCACTGAGGAAGCGGAGCCTGGGGACTCTGGGTTAGGCTCTCCAATCTCTGGGGACGAGGTCGCCGAGGTGGTTAAAAAGCTCCTCGGTGGCAGGGCCCCGGGGGTGGATGAGATCCGCCCGGAGTTTCTTAAGGCTCTGGATGTTGTAGGGTTGTGTTGGTTGACGCGACTCTGCAATGTCGCATGGACATCGGGGGCAGTTCCCCTGGATTGGCAGACTGGGGTGGTGGTCCCCCTGTTCAAAAAGGGGGACCGGAGGGTGTGCTCCAATTATAGAGGGGTCACACTCTTAAGCCTCCCTGGCAAGGTCTATTCAGGGGTCCTGGAGAGGAGGGTCCGTCGGATAGTCGAACCTCGGATTCAGGAAGAGCAGTGTGGTTTTCGTCCTGGTCGTGGAACGCTGGACCAGCTCTACACCCTCGGCAGGGTCCTGGAGGGTGCATGGGAGTTCGCCCAACCAGTCTACATGTGTTTTGTGGACCTGGAGAAGGCGTTCGACCGTGTCCCTCGGGGAGCCCTGTGGGGGGTTCTCCGGGAGTATGGGGTACCGGGCCCTTTGATACGGGCTGTCAGGTCCCTGTATGACCGGTGTCAGAGTCTGGTCCGCATTGCCGGCAGTAAGTCGGGCTCGTTTCCGGTGAGAGTTGGACTCCGCCAGGGCTGCCCTTTGTCACCGATTCTGTTCATCACTTTCATGGACAGAATTTCTAGGCGCAGCCAAGGTGTTGAGGGGATCCGATTTGGTGGCCTTAGGATCTCATCTCTGCTTTTTGCAGACGATGTGGTCCTTTTGGCTTCATCAGATCGTGATCTGCAGCTCTCGCTGGAGCGGTTCGCAGCCGAGTGTGACGCGGCCGGGATGAGGATCAGTGCCTCCAAATCCGAGGCCATGGTCTTGAGCCGGAAAAGGGTAGAGTGCCTTCTCCGGGTCAGGGGGGGTGTCCTGCCCCAAGTGGAGGAGTTTAAGTATCTCGGGATCTTGTTCACGAATGGGGGAAGAAGGGAGCGGGAGATCGACAGGCGGATTGGCGCAGCGTCTGCTGTCAAGCGGGCGCTGTACCGGTCCGTCGTGGTGAAGAGAGAGCTGAGCCAAAAAGCGAAGCTCTCGATTTACCGGTCGATCTACGTTCCCACCCTCATCTATGGTCATGAGCTTTGGGTCATGACCGAAAGAACGAGATCGCGGATACAAGCGGCCGAAATGGGTTTTCTCCGTAGGGTGGCTGGGCTCTCCCTTAGAGATAGGGTGAGAAGCTCAGTCATCCGGGAGGGACTCAGAGTAGAGCCGCTGCTCCTTCACATCGAGAGGAGCCAGTTGAGGTGGCTCGGGCATCTGGTCAGGATGCCTCCTAGACGCCTCCCTGGTGAGGTGTTCCGGGCACGTCCCACCGGGAGGAGGCCCCGGGGAAGACCCAGGACACGCTGGAGGGACTATGTCTCTCGGCTGGCCTGGGAACGCCTCGGGATTCCCCCGGAGGAGCTAGAAGAAGTGGCTGGGGAGAGGGAAATCTGGGCCTCCCTTCTGAAGCTGCTACCCCCGCGACCCGACCTCGGATAAGCGGAAGAAGATGGATGGATGGATGGATGGATGGAGATTTACCTTTAACTGCTCTCACAAAGAGTACCTTAACTCATATTTATTTAACTACAAACCTTCAAACAACCAGATCTATGTGGTTGATAGAAATTTGGTTGTCCCATCTGTATCTTCTTATTCAAAAATCAGCTCCCAAATGATTCCACATCTGAAACGTTTTCTCATCATATTGCATTAGTCCTCAGCTATCATTCTGTCTATTTCTCTGCTTTGAAGTTGATCCACTTTTTAAGCAAAGCAGAGCTCACTGGAACAGAACGCGGGGGAGCGATGGTGGAAAAGAAATCTTCTTGTATTACATCTCTAAATTATTACAGGCATGTGAGCATGTAACCCTAGCTAAAGATGTAAAGTGCTTTTTGGAGTCTGTGTGTAAATGGATCTAGTCAGAGGTGAAGAGAAAACAAGTCTGACCTCATGCACTGTGCACCGGGGAGGTCAACCTGTCTGTTTGGTTTTCTGAGCCAGGACCATGCTCTCTGTTTGAGAAAGGGGACTGCCCGTGCTGACGTCGTAAATTACAAAGTAGGTTTGTTTCGTGAAGCTTGTGTGTGGGGGGGTGTATGTGTCTGTTTGCTGCTTACTTTGAGCTTGCACATGTAAATGTGTCAGCCCGGCCTTTCTGTGAGCTACATCACCCACTTTCTTCGCCTTTTCCTGAGCTACAAGGGCTGTCTTACTCACAAATATGATTCAACATGGAGATGACGGGGCCTCTTAAATGCCATTTACCGGGACTTGGCATGGCGATAATTGAAAATGCCAGTAAAAGTGCTTAGGAGAAATTCCAGCAGGATTATCGCCCCAGTAACATGGACAGACAGAGGGCTTGTCTCTGGAGAGCACAAAAGAACTTGTCTCCATATCATAAAACCTGCTCTGTTCCCCTGCTTTTTTAATCAAACTGCTGCTATGCCAGCCTTGGGAGCGGAGTTAGAGTAACATCTTCGTTTTTTTTGGGGGGGGGGGGGTTGTGCGTGGGGTTTAGGTTAGTGATATGCGTGTACGTGTTGTATGGATGGGAGGGGAGGCCGTGTGTGTCGAAGGGGGGCAGGGCGGGGGTATTGTTGGGCAGTTTTCCTACCCTCTCTCTTTCGAAGGCCAGTGTTGTCGGTGCATCATATAAAAGAAGATATACAAGCAATTCACATGCAAATGTTGAGAGTGATTTAGAAAAGAGGGGGAGAAAGGGGAAATGTGCTATTGAAAGCCAGTGGAGGGATGGGGGAAGGCAGGAGGGCTGGGCAGATTGAAGGTGGTTGATGGTGGTGGTGGTAGGAGGGGGTGGGGGGTCACATTAAGTATTGGAGAGGGAGGCGTGAGGTGGCGGTGCTGTGAAACAGAGAGACATTTGTGTTATCTGGCTTTATGTATCACCACTTCTGAATAATAACATGGAAAAAAAGAGAGACTTACCTCATCAGCCTGGTAGAGCCAAGGCATAAATAAAAGAAAAGAGCTGAACAATGGAATTACTATTGCCCCAGACTCTGCACTGAAGCTACATCACTGGTATTCTTTGGAGCCACTGGCAAGAAGATTAATGTTTAGTTAAATATCAGTGTGGGAGCTGCTGGAGCAGGGAGTGGGGAGGAGGAAGAGAGTTGCTTACTGGGTCTTCTAAACTTAGTCAGCTCTGGCTCTCTTTGTAATTATGTTGTGTTGCCACGGATGAGTCGCAGACGCTCCTCTCTCAAGTTTTGATCATACATATTAAGAAGTTAGATGCATGAATTTATAGACAGTTTTATAGGTTATTTCTGCTTAAATGTGTGTGGGGATTGTGGGCTTTATACCAAAACTGCTTGAATTCATATTTACTGGGAAACGTCTCATACCTGGTTGGACAACAATAAAAAAAAAGTCTCTCAGTAGTCGGTTATATTCTTATTTAGATGCTCAGTAAAAAAAAAAAAATCATTCTATTAAGGTTGGCTTCTGTGAAAAACCTCTGTGCATTTTTTTATGTTATAAAAGTGCAATAATCACTATTCTACAATTTGTCACTCGAAAGTTTCTTTTCCTCTCAGCAGATCTGTGAATAGTTTGCCATGAAAATCCAAAACATTATTTTACATAAGTTAGGACGTGCATCTCAATAAATTGGAAGTTTATTTGAGTAACTCAGTTCACCAAGTGACACACATTAATTACACACAGACTGAGGTGTTCAATAGTTTTTTTGTGTGTTAATTATGATAATTTGTCACTTATAACCATTTAAAGTTTCAACCTGGATCTGGGAATAACATCAAACATAATTAAAACATGCTTTCATTTGCAATTGTTCTTATTTTCTAGGTTAGCTATGTTTAGAAATTGAAGTATATTACTAGTGTGCTTCTATACATTGTGCCCCTTTAAACACTGACAACATTTGGGAGAATGTATAGCAATATATGTTTCAGATTTAATGAGATACTAGTTGTCAGAAAGAACCATTTTTATGCCAAGAGGACATTTTAAACTTCGAGATCAGAGTTGGTGGTTAACCTTTGACTCCTCCCTGAAATCTTTGTAGATTTTTTCGTTGAGTTTTCTAAGTTCAACCTTGGAAAACTCCAGTTTTGAATAAAACATAAAATGCATATTTAAACTGTGCTCTGCAACCAATCGCAAAAGGTTGTTTATAAGACTTTTTTTTGTTGTTGTTTTTATGACGTCTTTAATGCAAAGTTTTAAAATATCTGTCAGGACAAAAGTGACTTGGAAAACCTGGCATTTACTGAAGTGGTAATTGTTAGGAAACATTGTTTTATTCAGGCTTGTGTTATTTGATCACTATAAAGTTAAAATTGATTTTGATTGTGTTGGACAACAATTAGATTTAAACCCATAAATCCTCAAAAGAACTGCTGTAAACAAACAAAATACTTTAGTTTTCTATGTCCTTATCGGCCATTCGTCTTTTCAAAATTGTAGGCTTTTTAAAAATTTAATAGTGCTTTTGCAGGCATTTTATGTGCATTAATTCTGTGAGATAAAAAAAAATCCTTTTAGCCAAAAGTTTCTTTCTCATCTTCAGAGTAAATATGGAGGGATTAAAATCTTCTCCCTGGCATATCCATTCTTGTAAATAATATTTATACTATTCCTTAAGTGCAAATAATTGCTGACTCAATATTTTTCATGACAGTTTTGTCTTGTTATGGGTGATTTCTAGGAACAGAGCAAGAACTTTCGAGTCTTTATTTCTCCAATAACACCTAAGTGAACACAGTGCTTCGAAGCAGGAGGCTTCGTCCCAGCATCCATTCTGAACTGTAACCTGCCTGTATAACCACAGAGCTCTATGTTTGACCACAGAGCAGCACTGCAGTGGTTTGGGGTTTAGTTCCTTCTTCAGTAGCACCTCAGCAGTATTTGAACAGGCACGTTTCCAGTCATCAGCACTCTTCTCTAACCTCTGCTCCCCTGTGAGCTCCCATGCGTTAAATATAAGAACAAGGATTTACACAGACCACAAAAATCAAGAGTCAACAGAGCAGGCTGTTTACATAACTAAAAGTCCTTGGTAACAGACGCATCTCCCAGCTATGATGTTGTTGTTGCTCATAATCAGCTTGTGGTCTCAAACACAAAAATATTTCCTTTAGCTTTTTTTTTTTTTAGCAGATTTTCCTTATGCACCACACACAAAGTGAGTTCTTTACATTTTTATGAAGTAATTGTGAGTCAACCTTTGTAATTTAATGACTATTCCTGTAAAGCATACATGGATTACATTTAAAAGCTCCCACACACACATACAGGCACACGCCAACACACAAAGGCAACAGTTCTTTTCCAAGAAAAGAGGCCTCTGCAATTTCAGTTTTAATGGCATTTACATGTGAGTCTGCGTATTTGTGTATCCATGTGACCAAACCGGACATCCTATGCGTGTATTAGTAGCAGAACTTAAGGGGTTGGGGTGAAGGGACGGTACCCACAATATTATACATCCTCATAAATCCGTGGCCCTTGCAGCATTCACTTCTACGGCTTGTGATCTAGGGTGAGAGGCATGTCCGGACGCAACTGCCCTCCCTCCTCTGCCTTGGCTCTATTTTTCTACAGCATGTACGGGAGACATAAGGGTCAGGGGTGAACCCAGTTGCATGACAGCAGGTTGACAGTCTCAGTTGCTAAGGGGATAGGTGACAGGGTGGCACGGACGTGGGGTGACAGGGTGATGGCATGAGGTGACAGAAAAGTTACCAGGTGAAGACGGAGCTGACTGACGGCAACTGACCGACTCGATGACATCTTACTTTCTCCCTCTTCTACTTTGTCCGTCTTTCTCCCTGTCATCCTACCACCATCTTGTCCAACTTCCATGTCTCAGCCGCACCAGCGGTCGCACCTCTCCGTCAAACCTTTGCACTCTTTTCACCGGGGCTTTAACAGCGAATGAGTGTTGACTCTTTTTGTTTGGCTGCTTTTGCAGTCAAAAAAACACATTCAAACATCTAACTTGTTACGTTTGTCCAAATGTGCTTGTGCTTGTATGCAAACATGGGATTACTTTTACATTTACTGCACACACACATTCTGTGCAGTACCCTGGATAAAACATTCACACCCTTTGAATGGTTCCAAATCTTGTCAGATCCCTACCACATAATGCATTTTATTTGGATTTTATCAGCTAGATCAACACAAAGAAGTGATTGATTAAGAAGTGGAAGGAAGTGTGGTATGTTCAGCCTTTTAACTTTCTAGAAGTACCGGTACATTTCACTACAATCATAGCCCTTGCAAAATCTTGGGCTCTCCATCTGCCAACATTTTCAAGTTTTGCAAGTTCTGTCTGCTTAAGTGAAGAGTAACTAAGAAGATCACTATCCAAGACTTTCCACACATTCTCAGTTGGATTTTGGTTTTGACTGCACCATTATAGTTCATGAGAATGCTTTGACCTGAACTATTCCAAGGTAGCTCTGACTGCATTTATAGAGTCCATTAAAACAAGCTCCTATTTCTGGCTTAAAAGTTATTTATAAGTTAGTTTCATTTTAGTTCAGGTATACTAAGATATTTGGTCTAGAAATTAAACCAAAAATATTTGGTAAAATTTTGTGTTTTTGCTGTGTGCTTATGGCTGTAACATAAATATTGTCACCTTCCTAAAATAATATAAGTCATTTTTACCAAAAGATGATTTAAGTAAAAAAAAAAAAAAAAATCACTTTTGCCAAACAGGCAATTTTTTAAAGAAGGTTCCAACGGTAACACTTTTTGCAAAGCACTGCATGTATTGATAATTATTAGTGAACACTTTTGCACCAGTTACACCTTTTATAAATTGCTTTTTTAAACCAGTCTGAAATCCTTTTTTTTTCACCCCAAATATACTGTATGTGTGTCTGTGTGTTTCACTGCAATTAAAGTCCTTCCTGTTTGCTCTCTCAGCTGCGAGTCACAGGCATGACATGGTGAAAAAAAAGCCAAAGAGGAGGCGTCCATACTGCTCTGGTAGGAACCAGAGGGAGGAAATGAAAGGTACTCCCCTTATTTCATACACCAGCAAACACATACACTGACTCAGCAGCCGCAGCCAGAGTGCGTGTGTGTATCGGGGTGTGTGTGTGTGCACCTAAAGCTTACAAGTTCTTGCATGTTGTACAGCTTTCAAACAGTCCTCATTTTCTGAGAATAACTGTGAATTGTTACATGAAATGTTTGAGCTCAGGGGTCATATTTGCTCAGTCTGCAGCACAGCAATGCGTTCTCACAGTATTGGGGAGATATTATTCCGGCGGATGCTGGAAGGGTTTTGACCTGTCTAGCCTCGACACACACTCAACATCTTGTCCAGTGCTGCTCCTGCTCATCAGGGAGGTGCAAGAGAGACACAATACCACCACTCATTGACCAGGTTAATAAGTATTCTGTCTTGGTCCGAGGCGCTGATGCTCTCTACCTTCTAATACACTGCATGTGTGTTTCAGTCTTCAAAGCTGCGTGCTGACCTAATGTCTGCCTCACACAGCTTTTGTAAACTAATGAATGACAGGGGCCAGGGAATCTGCTCTGTGACTGAAACAGGCCAGTGCTGTGCGTGGGAGTGTGTGTTTGTGCTCGAATTTGCACATATATAACTCATTTCTTCTCCAACACTCCCATCTCATCAACCTTGTTGTTGAGACCGCTTCCATGTTTGCAGAAAAAAGATTTGAGGGGATAGATGTGTGCATGTGTAGTGGACAAGAAGTTGTGAGTTGGTCTCACCTACTGCATTGTTGTGATTTTGTCCTGTTTCAAGCCTTACAGGGTTTTTTTTAATTGTTAGTTTCATCTTTGTCTGACAAAAGGGATTTTACTGCAAAATTCTTAAAATTTCCAGTTCACATAAGAAAATCTGAATTCTGTTCAGATTTTCTTAATTTTCCAAAAAAAAGAGTATTGAGAAACAGCATGGAATGATTCATTTTTCACAAATCATAAAACACAGGTAGATGTCCCAAGACATCCCAACACATAATCAGGTCAGAAGGAATATCTGGTCTTTCCACTGACCTCTGGGTCACCCTTGGGTCTTCTTCCAGTGTGACATGCCTGCAAAGCCTCCAAAAGGGGGCTGGTTGTATGCTCCAAAGTATAAAAATAAATAAAAAAGTAAATTTATACTGATCCATTTAAAATAATCTCTTTTTTACATAGTAATTATAGGAAATCAATAAGACATTTGGCTGAAAAGATGGTGATATTTAAACATGCAACTGTGATATTACAACTGAATTCTGCAGATGTTATTTTACAAATATTTGTTTCTTAAACATTGCTTTGTTAAAAAAAGAAACTAATTTTGTGGCTAAATAAACCAACACAAACTTAGGCATGTGTGGACAGTGATTGTGTAGTATGTGTGTTTTATTGTGAGTTTAGTTTGGCATGATTTAAAAAATAAATAAATAAAAGAATTTAAGGCAAGACCTTCTCACCTCAAATAACCCATGTCTCGACTACTATTGAAAGTTGTTGCTTCAGATTCAGGAACTATCAGGTGCCATGAATTGTCCAACTGGTTTGCTCAGCCAGAGGAGAGCAGTAATGCATGAGGGACGCAAACCATCAGCGTCAGAGGAGGAACAGAGCAGCCCATGCCATGTCCAATTGGCACGTGTTGTTTGTTTGCAGGAAGTTGCCGTTTGGATGTGTGTTTGTGTGAGTTGCAGAGAGAGACTCCTTGTTGAGTGTGTTTCACAAGATGACAGCTTGATGAGAGCATCTGACTGGCACTTCCTGGCATTGTCAAATGCCAAAAGGAATTGTTTGCGATGGTTTGTCTACATGCAGCCATTAGTGCGCAGCAATGAATCAGGAGTTCATGTGATCTGCTCTCTAATTGTCTTGTTTAGGTCTTTTCAAAAGAAAGAGATGGAAAATTCCAAACCTTGGAGGTCATGCACTTGAGCTACCAGACCGTTTTTTGTTTGCTCATGGAAGACACAAAGACGTAACAGTCTATGTTTACATAATTTTATAGCTTTTTATGTCAGGCGCCAAGAAGAAAAACAACACTTGCCTGCAAGTTAGTTGGTGATTTATGTCATGTTTGGACAAGTATGAGCAATCCATCTTTATAGATGGTTTTAATTTCCCTAAAAATCTTTCCATTATTTCTGAAAAACAAGCATGCATTTAAATCAGATGCTTAATTTTCAGATTTAGCTCACACTTTTAAAAATTTGTTTTTAAGTTTATAACTGAGCGGTTCCTTTTTCAATGTTACAGTAGTGTGGAACTGCAGATTGTGTTTTGTTTTCATAAATATGTATGAAGCAGCACTCTTTTGTTTCTTCCAGGCTTATTCCAGTAATCATACTTTTTAGAAGCCCTGTCATAGTGAGACACCTCACAATTACTTATCTGCATTTTGTTGAGATGTTTATAATTCCCACAACCCAATACAGAAGCATGGACTCAAATTACAGGCTTTGAGTTACACGGTGAGAACTTATTTATTGTGGCACCTTCTCTTTCTCTGCTGGTGTCAGTCGACTACAAAACCTAATTAGTGCTTTCAGCTCAACACCCATTAGCTGAAACCCGATACTTGGCCTGGTGTAGAAAAATAATTATGACATTCCTCTTATAAATCATTGGTTAGATCCTGAACCCCTTTCAATGGAAATATGATTTCCCACTACAAATTGTCCGACCTGTTTTATGTTCTCCAACACATAATTAAAGCCGTGGCGTGTGAGAGGAAGTAATTTTGTTCAAAGGCTTTTGGCAGCAGTAGCATAGCTATGTCTTTTCTGCTTGTTTAGAGAGCAGCTACTGGCAGACCTGGACATGTGAGCTGTGTAATGGATTAGGAACAACAGCAGCAACATGTGTGAATAACCTGTGTTTGTCAGACAGCCAAGAGACATGGGAAATGAAATACATCACCGAGCAGCAAAGGTGATCTTGGGGTCATCAGATACAGCAAGGGCCACTGGCACACCACTTTTGGGCTCGGAGAAAATGTGTCTACACATTAGGGTTGCGGGGGCAAAACAAGCCCGCTTCAGTCTCCTGGGGAGGTTGCCTTCTAACCACAAGCAGCCATGCGTGACCCAGTGAGTTCAGCCTTGCTGAATGAAGACCACAGAGGAAAGAAAAAATGTCTACGGAGGAACCTACATATGTTGAACATGTATTTGGGCAGCTGAAAGCTCGTTATAGGCAGGGATGACATCCACAAAGATGTGAAAAGCCAGAAATTAGTATTATTTGGCAATATTCTCACTAAAACCAGGAAGATAGAGCACATCACCTGAAGTCCTTACACTGACTCCCTGTATCTCAGAGAATAGACTTTAAAATACTTCTGTTAGTTTGTAAATTATTGAACGACTTAGCATCACAACACATTAAAGATCTATTGTTGTTATATCAACCCTCCAGACAACTCAGGTCTTCTGGTTCTGGTCTGCTCTGCATCCCCAGAACCAAACATGGAGAAACAGCATTCAGCTTCTATGCCACAAATCTGGAACAAACTTCCAGAAAAATACAAAACAGCTGAAATCCTGAGTTCCTTTAAATCAGGACTAATTGATTTAAATTAGTCTAAACTCTGTTTAGAGTTGCCTTTGAACCGTAGAAAATTGAATGTTGACCAACATATTTGATGTGTATTGGTGATTTTGATGATTGCACCCATCAAAATGTAACATTTCTTACAGGTTTCTCAATTGTTGATTGCATGATGTTTGTGTGAATTTTTTATTTTTTTTGTTTTTATGATGTAAAGCACTTTACTTCAGCTTGTTGCTGAATCTATCTATCTATCTATCTATCTATCTATCTATCTATCTATCTATCTATCTATCTATCTATCTATCTATCTATCTATCTATCTATCTATCTATCTATCTATCTATCTATCTATCTATCTATCTATCTATCTATCTATCTAACTATTGTAAGTAGAGTCTTAGGTTTAACCCTGCTTATTGTTGTAGAGGATGGCTAATCTCCCTCATACTTGTAATCCTCAAGTTGGAACATTAGGTTGTGGTGTCTTCAACCGTGTCCTTCCAGAGAAAGGTTGGGCTCTACTTGTGTGTGTGTTTTTGTGTTTTCTGTATTTATAAATAAGCAGTAACATCCTGCACCAACCTCACCCAAATACATGGCTGCCTTAGTGCCCTACAAAGGTCATAGTGCAAATCTTTTGGTAATCTGCTAATCCAATTGGTGTGTTGTGCTCACATGATCTGCTGGTCAACAGCACAGCCGTCTTCTGTTTAGGCACACATACGCACACCCACACAAAAACACACTCCCTTCGCAGGCACACATACTCGCTGCCATTGGCCTTTTCCCCACGACAGTCTCTGACTCTGTGACACCGGCCCGGTTTGATTCTGCTTAGGCTTGAAGCAGATTAGTGAAGGTGACTCCTGAGGGGGAATTCCACTGCATAATTGGCAGAATTTATAAACCAATTAAGACACTTTCTAAAGACTGCTATTCTCAAGCAATTATTAGCCCATTGTGATGCGATAAGAAGGGGCCAACTGATGCATGTATCATACATATAATGGTTTCCATGTGTCATTTGAAGTTGATCGCAGTCCAACAGTTCACTAGAGAGCTGCTGTGTTTTCAAGAACTTGTTCTTCAGGTGAATCAGAATGACACGATGACAGTGAAGACTGAAGCAGATTTTATCAAGCACTGTAGACTATCTAATAAAAAATTTAAAGAATATTTTATGTTTTATGAAGATCTAAGCTAACTGAGATGTCTCATAGCACCCTTGATGTTACACTAATAGTTAAAACAAGATATTCAGATAAACTTGTGTATATTTGCCTTGTATATCGTGCAACATGGGACAAAGATTTGGATATCTTTCGGCAGACTTCTCAGAAAGATATCCAAGTGTCTTTGCAACAAGTTTGCAATGACACTTTATCCCCATCTTCCTGACAGAGTTGGTGTACCTGAGTTAGTTTTGTAGGCTGCCTTTCTCTCAGTTTTTCCCAGAAATTTTGTGATTGAGATTAGGACTTTGTGTTGACAACTCAATATCTTTGCATTTGATGTCCTTGGCAGTTTTGTAACTAATTTGGTATGCTTAGATTTACTGTCATTATGGAAGACCATTCATGCTCGAGCTGTAACTTCCTGGCAGAAGCCTTTAGATATTTCCTCCATTTTTTGCACCAGTCTGTCCCACAGCAAAACCTGCAGGAGCACATAACATGTTGCTACTACCATACTTCACAGTTGTCATGGTAATTTTATTCACAAAATCTTCTCACTTTTTCCTCCTCTAGCCTTTATGGACAAATACTTCAACATTAGATTTATCAAATCATAAAGTATGTCTCCAGAAATGAAGGTCTTTGTACTGAGTTTATTTGTAAATTGTAATCTTTGTTTTTATGTTGCTCTACGATTAATAGCTTCTTCCATTTTAGTAGCCTTTCAGCCCAAGTCAGTACAGAAATGTTTAAGTGATAATAATAACAGGTTCAGTTTCATACAGTCTTTTGCTTTTTTCTGAGGTTGATATAGATATTTCACACAAAAACAAGTTCACCTTTAGGACACAGAACTTTTCTTCTTGTTCAATAGTATAATGATAGAACTGCACAAGATTTTTCAAATCTTATCCTTTATCAAAGTGTAAATAAACAAACTATCAATACAGCAAGGAACTCAGTATACTTGGACTGCAATAAATGTTAACTTATTTTTAAAAATATTATGCATTCAAAATCTCTGTCAGTATATGACACTTATTTAATCCTGCAAAAATGTTTATTGCAATAAGATGATCATCATTAGGAATAGAAGTAAATTGTTTTATTGCCACAACAGAAGATGTAACCAAAAGAACTATTTCAATAAATTCAGATTGTTGCAGAAAGAGACCAACAGTGACTAGTCCAGTTTTTATTTATCAAGTAAGTCATAAATTTCATCACATTTACAAAATTATTGCAGATTTCATTTTGGAATATTGGAATTAATGTCATCATCCCTTGTGATTGGACATCCCAGTATTTTTTTCTACATGCGTGGTTAGTTTGAACAGATGAATGTGGCACTGTGAGGCTTCTGTGACTTTCACCCAAGACTAATTCAAACTTGTGGAGGTCCACAATTATCCTCCTGTCATTTTGGCTAATTTCTTTTCTATTTTCCATAACAAAGAAGCAGTGTGTTTGAGATGAGCCTTAAAATGTATTCACAGATGTGGTTCCAATTAACTCAAATGTTTTGAATTAACTTACAAAGTTAAAAATTACATCACAATTGGAGCTTTCACAAACATTTTAGCGTTATAGTGATATTAGGGTATATAGACTCCACAATTGCAAGAAAGTATAAATAAATCATCTCATTGTGGTATAAAGGAAATATAAATAATTTTAGTGATCCTTTCTGACCTACAACAGGAACCATTTAGTATGATTAATGTCAGACACTGCATTTTTATACAGCGTGTATGTAAATATAGTTATAAGTATGCATGTACCTAATCATCAGGATACATTTACCCAGACTGTCTTGCCTCCTGCTAACTAACAAGCCATAATGTTTGAAAGGAACGTATGGAAAACATGTGGTTCCTATGCAAGTCACAGATAACAGCCCCATCAGAGCTTCATTGTGAATGTGTGTCTCTGTAGCACCAAAGCAGAGGCTTAGCAAGGGAACTGGATCCCATTTCCCAGGCTGAAGTAGGACCTGAGGGCAGTGTGTGGAAACTGAACTAATTGCAGGATATTGGTCCTTGGATGATTAGAGGAAGACATGGAATGCCTGGTCTGTGATGCAAGCAGACCAAGGTGAGACTAATGACGGATGTATTTTTTAAAATGATCCTCAGATAAGGTTGTGTCCTGCAGCAGAGGACTGCAACATGCAGCGTGAAGCATCCGAAGCCTGTTTTAAGTGTTTAAAACATTACTGTGTTCAGATCTGTAACAATAGTTATCTATAACCTGAAAGTATTTGCATTAACATGCAGACTAGGATCTCAGCAGCGTTTCTTTTAGGAATTAATATATTGCTCAAAAACTAATGTGCAATTCTTTCATAGTTAGTATCTACCTGAATAAATATAAGGACACTACAAAAGGTAACTGACATAGTCATTAGTCTTTGCAAATAATACACAAGCACACACACTGTGGGACATTTTTACCAAATGTTTTGATAAACAGTAGAAAGTATGATTGTAATTTAAGTACTTTAAAAATGTTGAGACTCTCTGTCTATAACATTAGTTTTTACAATAACAAATAATTTCATGTATAATGGAGCACCTGGTTATGGAATTATTTATTTGTATGTTTTGTTGTTGAAAGTACAAATAACAATAATACATTTATTATTGTTGGCCTGCATTGTGTGGATGTTTGCCACAAAGTTTGTCCAGCTAAAAGGTAGAGAAATACTTGGAAGATAATATGTCTTAGTGGATAATACACAACCACACTCAAATGTGAATAGGTTGGAATGAGAAGTCAGTATATTGGGGAGAGATAAGATGTAAAATTGCTTTGGGATAACAACACAGTTTGAATGTCAGACTGATTTTGTATTCTTAGAGCGAGTGGCAGAAACTGTGTTGTTACAAATTACTATAAATCAGTTTAGAAGAACATGCTGCAATTGCTTTCTTAAGTCAACTAGATTCTCTAACTGCTTTGTAGACACAATCCAGATATTAAAACCCCAGTGCTGACAAAACACAAGCCCTACTGAGTTTTCAAATATGTTGCACCAATCTAAGCTCACAACTACTTTTTTGTATAATTGGGGTGATTTGTCCATGGTTTTTAGTTCTTAGAAATACTTCCCTTGTTTGTAACACTACATCATTCTCCTGGTTTCTAAGTGTCTCTAAGGGCTTGACTATCAGCCTGTACCATGAATCCTCTGCAGATGGTCCAGATTGTGGCGGTGGGTCTGGTCTTCCACCCTGCATGGACCCCAGACTTCACTGTTGCATCTTTCAGAAGCATTTTAGGATTTGCTAAAGTCGTTGCAGATTTGGGTCATTCCTTCAGAATTTTGTTTCCTATTTTGTTGCCATGAGTTACCATTTTGACTCTTCCTACTTTTATTTCATACCCATGTACGTAAACCCCCTCACATCAGTCTATCTTTGTAGTAGTTAACTATTTTCATGACTTGTGAATATTAACATTTTTGCGAACTTTCTAAACACCCCACTTCTAGTTACTTTGGTGTTAAGCTAGTTATGTGCTGTTATGGACTCATGAAAACTAGTAGATAAGGACCCCGGATCAATATTAGTATATAAGACCCTTGTAAATATCAACATTTCTTTACAGTAGACTCTGAAGTGCCAAAGCTACAGGAGTTACAATATGACAAAAGATTGATGTTGCCAACTGCTGGGACTTATTTGTGGTGGCTACTATTAAGCAATGTTTAACTTGCTTATAATGTTGCTGATGGATTAAATTGCTTAAAGCATGAAGCTTTATTTAATTATTTATCTCAATTTTATGTTCTTTAGGGTTACAACAGGGTAGAAACACCCTATTGTTAAGCTTATCACATGGCTCACTGCTTTTATCTAACTCCTTCCATTCTATTCAAATGAGAATGTGTTGACATTAGGATCAAGGATTTAACAACACAAATGCACTTAGTAGCTCAGTGGAAACATTTGTTCAAAAAAAGATCTTCCTGAACATTTTTTAGAGTTGTAGTGACAAAATGTTTTTAACTCCTCAGAATCTAACTAAACAAAAAAATTAATGATTCAAGAAGACCTAAGCAAATTCACAAGTATGTCAAAATGTTACAGTCATCTTCTTTAAATTTTCTGTAAGTTAAAACGGAAATAAGACACTGATAAGCTCTCAGCAAAGTTCATAGCCTATTTATAAGATGAATTTTGACTTCGTAATGATAACAGTTTCCGCTCTAGTGTATAATTTTGTTAATAATACAGAAAACGACATAGTTAGCCTTTGTCTTTTATTAAAGATGCTCTACACTGCAAGCAACAAGTGGCAATTATTTATTTGTATGATACAGCTGGCCTGAGTCCTCAGCTGTGCTTCACTCTGTTGTTTGTGTCCAGAAATGTTGGCCGTCTTGGGTAGAAGGCATTTTGGAAGCACTGAAGTGTTGCAGCCCCTCTGTGCAGACATCAAGCCTTTGATTCTGTCTCTGCGTTCAGCCGCCGCCTTTGTTTGCTGTGTTTGTTTGATGTTACTTTAGCAGAAAGAGACAGACACCATTGAGCAGAGGCAGTGCTGTTCTTCTGCGTGCCATTCACGCCTGCTGTAGAGCGCTCAGAGTCAAACACAACGAGGCTTGGCCATTGTTTACCAGTGGAACTAATCACCCTCATGGCACCTCCATAAACCCCCTCCCTGTTGACAGTGATTGGGGTGTACCTATGTGTGACCATGGACAATACAAATGTGCCAAAGGCAAATAGAATAGGGGTGCACTGAGGCAATATTTAGCTTGGCCAGATGGCCGGTCGCATGCAGCAGGCTTCTTGGGTCTCCACATCTGCTCCTTGTGATGTGCCAGCAGAGTGTCTTAGCTTTACACAGCAGGGTTTTCCTCTGCACCCAGTTTTGTTCTACATACTTACACACTGAGCCGTCTGTTTTTACTTCAACAGAGGCAGGCTGCTCCTATTTTGTGACATTTTAGAACCAGATAAAAACTCCTCTAATTTCTTTATTTCCTTCTCCCGAAATACGCTCAGATTCCAACTTGTGGTGTGGTCCTGTTGCGTCACCAGTCCACACACAGAAGCTTGCTTTTTCAGCTGTATAATATAAATTCTCTTCAAATATCTCCGCACAGATGGTTTATTTTTACAAACAATACACAGGGCCGCATTCCTACCGAGCTCCATCCCCACCCGCTTAATGCCTGCCTAACTAGACAGCCTCTTTTTGAGGAGCAGAAAGGCAAGTAGAGTGCGCACAGATGGTCCAGTGACACTGCTGTCATACAAACAGGCTTCAATAAAAAAGATATATACACATATAAAGGTATGGATACATATCCCACATTGACATTTGCACATGTATCCATAAGCTTGTTCAAGCGTTGAACAACAGATGTTTCAAAAAAAAAGGAGAAAAATGCATATGTATGAATTTTGGACTACATACACACTCATTTTTTATGCAAATATGAAATTATTTCATAAGAGATTATCTAAGTATCTAAGTAAATAAGAATTTAAAGCATAAAATAATAACACTTCCTAATGTACTTTTTTTCATTCTTAAACCAGATTTGTAATTAAAAAGTCTCATTAAAAGCAGTCATTCCTTATCACACATTTGTTTTTTTTTTGTTTTACAATTGACTTTGGAGCTATGAAATGGTAATGTACACCAGTTTGAGGTTTCATATCAACCATGTATCAATGTGCAGGCCATATTGGTGTTTGTACCTCCATCAGCGAACAGAAGGAGGAGGCCTGAATGATGATGTTGATTTTTTGCACTGTTTTAAAATTATAGTCTACTCAAAGTTTGGCAATAGAAGTGAATAAAGCCGTTCAGTCTGTGTTAGCCACCTTTCCAAATATTGAACAATTAAAGTTAGATCAAGAGGGATATATATGATGTTTTATTGCTGGAAAAAGATGTTTTTGCTTGGCACTTCAGTCTTCGCAGTGCGGAATGGTTGTTTATATTTCCACTAATCTTAATCGATCTGGCACATTACGCACATAATGTCCAAACTTCAGCGATTACGGAAAATCAGATCCAGTCGTTTGGAACTGGTTTTTACCAGACTACACTATAACTGGATGCTGATCCACGATAGTCTCCACAAACATTTGTGTGATTATCTTTTCCTTGCCAGCAGTCTTCATCATCTGAGCTTCCATTCACGTTAGAGACTTCATAGCTGGTTTTCTTTCCTTTGTTATGATATTTTCCTGTCATGACATTTTTACTTTTCACTGTGTGCCTAGCTACTATTGTCTTGTTTCCTTGTGAGTGTTGTTTTTTATTGATCTATTAACATCATATTAAAATGAACGCTATGTTGAACCAAAACTGAAAATGAAATAATCATGAAAATTATGATATATATCAACAACCAAACTAATGAAGAGAAGGGTATTAAAAAAATATTCAAGGATTTTATAGCAGCTTTTAATGAGACTTTAATGAGATTTAAATTTATTTTTGATTTTTGGACTGTGCAGGTTCCTCGTCATCTCCCACATCCAGCTCTGCTCAGGCCATGCTGCCACATCCACTGCACATCCTCTGCTCCCTTCCGGGCCCCAAGCTCTGCAGCCCCACAAAGAGTCCTAACAACAGAGAAGAAAGAGCCAGTGCCACTTGGACAGGATTACATCCTAGTAAGATTCTTCAGTCCTCTTGGCCAGCCGCCCCTTAACCCTCCCCTTCCCTGATTAGAAAGTGAGCAGGGAAAGGCTGGCTGGACACAGAAAAAAGGTCCACACATGTCCATTGAAGTGTTTCACTGCTGTATGGAGCAGGTTATGTCTTATCAGTAATCCTTCCAGTGTAGTAATTGTGAAGACTGATTTAGTAGTACATAAACAGACTGAAAGGAATTGTTTGGATTCTTTAAAATGGGGTTCTATAGAGAGGGTAAAGCTGTTACTATCTTACCAGCTGTAGGTAACTATTCTGAAGAAGTTTGGCTACATATGACATAAAAAAAACAACATAAAAACAAAAACATTTTGGTACATAATAACTACTTAATGCAGACATGACAGTAGTGTTAATGTTTACAAAGCAGTTTTCATATTAACCATTAAGAAATTTTAAATATCAGAGTTGTCTGATCTGTTTTGGAACTTGACATTAGCTTGTTAGCGTTAACTGAAGTTCTTGGGACTTTCCAACTGCAGGTAAGATACTATCAGCACATAATGTCCCAACAGAACCCTACGCCAATAAATATTAACCATTCCTTTAAGACAAGTAATCCATTTATTTTAATTATAGTTTAATTTAGAGAAACACATTTTAACACTTAAATCTATGATCTTTATTCCAGAACATACTTGTTATTTAATACCTATAACTGTTTAATCATTGTTAAACCTTAGTTTACTTATTTTTCTTACTTTGTCTCCGTTACAGTCTTTAACTTTAGCATCACTCATATTCCCATAAGCTTATTAATGACTTTATGCTTTCCCTTGCCAACCCTATTTATGCACAGCACAATATTGTAATATTTCAAGGACACAAGGAGGTTGCACATTTCCATGCCTCTATTACTTCTCAAACATAGTTATATTGTAGTGTTAAAAACATTGACCATATGTATTAGTGGATGCCATGTGGGAACTACTTAGAAAAGAAAATGAAGAGTATTTTTATTTTCATCTCTTGACCAAGTTATGATGCTACAATTTGCTTTTATAATGTTTTTTTTTTGTTTCTAAGAGAACATTAGTGAAAAACAGCATCATGAAACCAAGGAAGACACCATACAATTTAGGGATAAAGGTATGGAGAAATTTAAAAAAGGATTAAGTTAATAAAGAAGTCTTACAGAACAATGTTCTGTCCATCCTCTATCCTAAAATGGAAAGAGTATGACACAAATAGGAACCTACCAAAACATGTTTATTAACTTGAACTGTTCTGAGTGAACTAATCAGAAAAGCAGCAAAGAGGCCAATGGTATTTCTGGAGGAGCTACAAAGATCCACAACTCAGGTAGGAGAATCTGTTGACAGGAAAACAGTTTTGCCTTTTATGGAAGTGGCAAAAAGAAGGCCATTGTTGAAAGAAAATCATGAGTCCTGTTTGGAGTGTGCATCCAGTCTAGAACACAGCAAACATTCAGAGATGGTAAAACAGAGCAATCCTTGAAGAAAACCTGTTACAATCTGTGACCTTGACTTGAGACTGTACCTGAGACGTCCCTTCTACCGGGACAATGATCCTGAACATGCTGAAGCATATGGATCTAAATAAATGACAACATGTAATTAAATGATGTTTGAAGAAGGGAAGTGTATCTGTTTGTGGCATACAATTGTTGACAATGAGTGATTGCTCCTGTAATCCTGCTCCCCTTTTCAATGCCACCTGAGCCCCATTGCCCCTCCAGCGGTGGCAGAAAGGGTCAGGTGACAGGTGGACAAAAACCAGTAGCTCGAGAGTAAATGATGCATGCCCTAGGATCTGAATAAGAGGCATCGTGCCATTAAAGAAGGGCCACCTCCAGAGCTGCCATTCTTGCTGATGGGTATGTTTGGTGGTTTGGGTCACCTGGCTGGATGTCACATTTGATTGGCAATGACAATTTTTGCTAAGATTTGTTTTACTGATAACTATGAAGAATCCCTTAATCAGTTATCACCCAAATGGCTTTAGTAAAGCACAAGTACAAAATACAAATGATCTGTTGACTGTCATGTCTGTCTTGTGGCTTCAAATTTGTGATTATTCAGCCTGAGATCTTGGGATTTATTGTTTGGAACACTTGTGTCTACACAACAACTTTAGAGCTAAGCAAGACCAGGAGAATTATCCAGCGGTGTGGGTGTGTTCTGGCTCTCCCCTGAAGTTTCATCGTTCATTAGAGCCAGGGAGGCAGCTGCTTGCTCACACAGCCAGGGCTCCCCTCAGCCAGGCCCCGCAGCTTTTCTCTTCCTCGCGCTACTCTGGAGCTGAACTGGGGACAGATGAGGTCTGGAACTGCTCCGTCTTGTAGATCTCAGCCAGAGCACCAGCCACCAAGCCAACTTGTCAGCCGGCCAAGCAAGCCCACTCCCCAGCCTTAGCTCCCAGCCAGGCCCCTTTGTGGTGCTTGACTGCCCAGTAATTGAACCCTTGCACTTGGGATATATTTAATCACCATAACAAGAAATTGGTGTGAATAAAAATGATCTTGTAAAGGGGGCACAAAACTCCTCTTTATGCATGAGATTGAAATACAAGACTGTGTGACTGGGCATGCATCTGTGTACTTTTACTCTTACGTCCTTGCAAAAAACAACACAATGTCAAAATAAGCTCACCTATGGCTCTTTGTCTTCCTCTCTACCTTAACTTCACTCCGAAAATGCAACCACCGGCGAACAAATTTCATTACAACCCTAAACTACACAGTTTTAGAGCCTTCTAATTATTCTTCTCTCAGATGTGGTCATGTTGAGAAAGGCTGTAAATCAACAGAAGTAGGAGTGCCAGGCCTGGAGCTGTGAGAAAACTGGAAACAAATGATCTACCTCTTCCCCTGCTCCTTCTGTCTGCCCTTATTCTGCTCTCCACACCTTACCTCATTTCATTTACCTCAGAGACCGGAAGTCAGATTTACTAGTGATGTCACTCTCAACTTTGCTAATTTAGTTACATATCCCATTGTTTGTTCAGACTTTGTGTTAATTGGTCATTTTTAACTCTGAACTTTTACCCATACAAGCTGATATTGACATGTTTACTCTACATTTTATGAATTCAAACAATGTTGCAAGATGTTTTTGTGTGATAGGTTGAACAGAATCTATTTTCACACCACACACAAAATTCGTTGACAAAGTTAGCAAGTTAGAATTTGAGCTAGGAGTGATAAGAAATGTTTGACCTTCAAAGTAAAATTTTTGACTTTGTGAGGATTCAAGTAGATTTTTAATATTTGGAACTTTGATATTTTGACTTTTGTGAATTATTATTGTCCATCTCTGCTTTGATCCAGGGATAGTTCAAGATAAAACTAAAGGAATGACAAAGAAACTCAATGATTGGATTGACAGATCAACTGGACAGTTGTATGGGTTTCCCTCTTGGACCTTTCACATCTACAATGATAATTGATGATTAAGAATGGTTTTAGTTCTGTTTACTTGTTTTAATTTGACTAAGGTTAAGTCCAAAATTGGTTAATTTGGGCACATCATTTATGATTTTGTGTTTTATTCAAATAAAAACAGACACCTTTCACTTTTGGACTCCATAAAAACGTGTGTGCAACATTCAGTTCATTGTCAAGATAACTATTATTTTTCTTCAGTTACTTGACAGACATCTTTTTTTGAAGTACTTGGTATTAGATATGTCTTGGTATTAGATTGCTGTGAAGTATTGCATGGTGGTGGGATGGCCAGAGGACACTGTGTCTTACCTGGGACCAGGTCTGTCTGACTGCTTTCAGTCCCTGACTGTCTGTAATCAGCTTCTTTAAATGTTCCAGCTAGTAATTGCTCAGCATAGCCCCAAGATAGCAATCAAAGAGATGCTTAGCTCTGTGGTCTCTCTCCTTCCCCATTTCTTTCCTGCTTCTCCCCTGTTTTTCCCAAGAAGACTAGATCTCTTTTGAGCCATTGTTGGAGAAAAGCATCTTAGCATCTGTTTTTTAGTGTTTGAGCGAAGAAAATCAATTCAAATTGAGCTAATGGCAAAACTGATATTGCTTTGAAGAATGCCTCCTGCCCCCATCCCTCGCCTCTCTCCAGTCTCTCCCCTGGTTGCGTTTTTCCCAATTCTCTTATCTTTCAACAATTACAAGAGCAGTCTAATGGCCCTTTTAAGTTGCCTGCCAGCTGTATTTGCAAAAAATAATGTCTTCTTCTTCATCTGTGGGCAAGTGTATCTGCATTAACATTCATTCTCATGTATGGCCTGCCGCTGCCTTTCTTCTGAAGCCACAATGAGGGCATTAAAGTTGTTTGTCTGGGCACAAGATGTAAGCTTAGATCTCATGATGTTATGTCAGATCTGTCAACCATCATAAGATACCAAGCAGTGTTTGATGTGGGATGAATTCCTGAGATACAGAACCATTCATTTAGTGAGCCAAAACCATTAGTTGAACAGCCAATAAGACGATTGTTTGAAAACACTTCATCAGGTGAAAATAAACACTGTCAAGTTACAGTCTTATAAATGTTTTTTTCACTCAGTTGCCTTTAAGTACGAATATTGTTTTTTTCATTGGACATATAACAGTGCAAAAACATAGTTTACCTTTCCGTATATTTCCAAAATTATTTTCATAATTCATACTAATTTGCAAAATCACTTAAATATTCCTTAGCCCCGGAGAAAAGATAATCCTCACTTTGTATTATTGTGTTGTTAGACTGTAGTAGAATCATCTTTGATTATTTTCAGCCTTCTTTGTTAACTTTCATCTTATAACCACATACAAATCTGGATATAAGAACTTGGTGAAGATGAAGTCATGACTTTACCCTCATGACAGTAAGAAAACACCTGCAGTTCAGCAGATGTCCCATCCATTATCACTCCCTTCTCCTCTCTATCCACACCCAGCAAGAACACACTCCTAATTCCTGGAGGGAGGCCGATTCTAATTAGAACAGCTTTTCCCTTCAATGCATGGCTTCAATCATTTTGTCCTTTGTAATTTCACACCTTTTGTCAGTATTGTGTCTTTTGGTGTTAGATTAAACTGCAAAACATCCTGAAAATTGCAAAGCAATGCTGGTTTGATGGGCAAAGTGTTCTAAGAGCTTATTCTGCCTTGACTCGATAGTGTGGCAAAATATAACTGTGTCCTTTCCTCCTCAGACTTAGAAGTTAACCTGCTTAACAATCAGCTCTGTGTGGGATGTCAGGTCAGGATCATCCAGCATGAGGGATCAAATCTCATCATCACTAGGCACGCAAGCCTGATGAGGCCTAATGTAAAGTTGGAGCGCAACAAAAGGAGGTAAGAAACCATGACAGAAGAAAAGCAAGACATTGTAGAATAACACAAAGTGTATATGCTTGCATATATTTATACAGATATTTATGTATATATTTTCAAATACCGCCACAGATTCTCAATTGGGCTTAGACTAGAAAATACGTTGAACAAAAACATTCTGTTGTAGTGCTAAACACACAGCCAGTATCTTTAGGTCTATCGTCCTGCTGGGAAGTGAATCTTCAACCCAGTCTCAAAGTCAATCTTACTGTTGCCTTTGAAAACAGGTTTTTCTGTCTTTAAAGAAAAATTATAGAAATGGTGTGTCTTTACATGGGAAATAATCTTTATTTGCTTTTGTGGAGGAAAGCATTAGTTTTCCTCGACAAAGTGTTTCATATATACCAGTTCACAAAGTTTAATTGTAGTTTCATTGGATCAGAGCACGTAGAGCTACATGTTTGCCATGTTTCCTGCAGTACTTGAGTAAGAATTAAGCAGACGGAAAACAGCTGCTCTTACCTGCTAATGTGGAGGGACATTAAATTTCAAAGCTCCCATCCAATATGAAAAAGATGAAGTCACTTATGAGGTTCAAATAAACTTTTACCATGAAGGATTTGTGACCATTGTTAACAGTTGAGAAGAGCCAGCACTTTCACGCTATGCAGTGCTCAGGACAGTGACACCCAAACTGCCACAGAGTTCATAACAAAGTGACGGGAATTGCTACAAGTAGATAGAAAAGCTCAGTTTCTGACCTGATGCAGACAGAAAGTGTGTTATGTGCTCTAAAGGAGCAGGATATAAGAGTTCACAGGTGAACATATAAATGAACTGCAACAGAGGCAGACTGATAAGAAAGATATATTCTTAGTAGGTGAGATATTTTGGACTTTATATATATTTTTGAATGAGGTTAGCGGATTATATTATTTCACAATGTCGTTCCAACCTGGTTATACTTTGTTTATGTACTTGGCTGTGTTAATTTATTGCCTCTTTTATTATTTTTCTTCTTTTTTGTTTAACTAAAATATGTTGGGCTTTACAGTTTTATCAAGTTTGCAGTGTTCATTAAATTATCCTAATCAAGTTAAATTATGAAGTAGCTTAAGATTTCCATCTGTACTTGGTGGAGTGAATTTACACTGAACCACCAAAATTATTTTACTAGTTAGAAAACTTCTGAAGGCAGTTAGTTTGACTGATATCATGTTAAAGGAAAGTGAAATGCATGTTGCACTTTTCAGATTTTAATTTTAAATTGAAAAATATTTATAATTTTTCTCACTTCAAAGCAATTTTGGTTTTTATTTCTTGTAGTCCATTGCATAAAATCTTATTCAAATACATTGAGGTTTGTGTTTTTAGCATGACAAAATGTGAAATGTAATCAAATCATATAATTTAATTAAGTTGATTGACATGAGGAAGGCAATATATGAAGTCATGATCAAGGAAATCACCTTACAAATACGGAGCAAAATAAAGAAACAATCAAGGGAGAAAGGTGTCCTTCTTCTAGTCCCACTGACCCAGAGGAAGATAACGACGGCGAGAGTGAGAAACAGTTGTAGCTGGAAAAAAAAGGATGTCACAAGCCAAGTGTTTGAAGTGGATCCCTGTAGGCTAAACTTCTAAAGAGGACAAGACTGCAAACATGTCACAGTGCAGCCTGCTTGCGTTTAACAACAGATGTTTGGTCTCTTTATCTCTGCTAGTGTTTCCACTTCCAGGTTGGTCTGACCTAGCAAATGAATGAAATGCATCTTTTGCTTTTAAGCCAATAAAAAGGATGTTTATTGGCATGCAGGCCTGACTCCCACTTCTGCGCTGTCTTCCGTTCACCAGTGGGGCTGCAGATCCTTGCCTGAGGACATGTCAAAACAGTTCTTACAGGACGGACACATTATTGAGTAACTTTTCTTCACCCAGGTTTTTTTCCACTAGAACCCAAGAAGTCAAAATGGTGTCTTCACTCAACAAGCCTTTCCTCCTAAATATAAGCAACACAAACTGTAATAACCCAACAAGTTGGTTTTCCTCCATATGTCCTTGTCTTCAAAATGCTAAGCCACGCTTCTTTACTTACTGTGTAATTATTCTGTGGCTTCGCCTCCCATACATTCTTCCCACATAGTGGCATTGCAGCTCCTAATTTATGTGTTTAGGAAGCTCAAAGTTTTAATAATATTTAAGTAAAACATGGCAGTCCTTGTCTGGCCCAGTTGATGGATGAAGATGGTCCAAGCAATTGCAATTCTGAGCATGAAAAGATACTGGCAGAAAGCAGCTTTATACCCCTGAACTCCTCTACAGGGGGAGGTGGCAAAGACAGAGCCAAAGGACCTTCATGAATTATAGATATAAGGCTGAATAGTAAGGATGAACGGTGGACAGAGAGTGGATTGCTGGTGCGCTCTTGTCCCTTTGGTCCTGGGTGCTCAAATCCATATAGCTTAAAAGTTAAAAACAGGAAGAAATGAAGTATTTTACTGGAACAGCGGAAAAAGTACTTCATCAAGATAATAAATTGACAATTATCATCTTAACCGCTTTTGACTATAATCAGAGTGATCTCAGTTTGGAGAATCAGGAAAAACTGTCATTGGGTTCCATATTTAAGAAATGTCCAGCAGAGAATTCATAAAAGAGTAACTAAAGCCTCAGTAGAGCGACAGTATGCAACTTTTACAGAAATTAGTTTTTTTCCCCATATTTGTTGAAACTGTCACAACATGGTGACTGTAGTGTGAGACTGATAATCTGTGAAAAGATCGATCTCCTTCACCTCCTCCATGAGCTACTATTGCTGTCTGAAGAAATGCACAACTGCCGGTAAAAAACAATCAGTCGGAGCCAGGAGGAGGTCTTAGCGATGTCAATCAATGCTGCTCAAAGTGCTAATGGTGGAGAAACAACTTACCATTCCAAGAAAACCATTGATTCACCAGCATCTGTGGCCATGCTAACTAGCCTTAGCATTTGTGGCAGGCTATGTTTGTGGTGCACCAGATGGAGCGTAGCAGAGAGCAAGGAAGAAGGGGTGAGAACGAGGGTGATTGACAGCGCTAAGACCCTCCTCCTGGCTCTGATTGATTGTTTTTGACTGAGTAGTATATTAGTACTGGGACTACTGTGAGAAGGCAGAGGAGCTTGATTTTTCACAGATTATCTGTCTTATATTACACTGTCACAGCATAATGATAATTTTAACAAATATCTAAAAAAAATATTTTTTTTGATAAAAGTTACATACTGCAGCTTTAAACCACTCAAACTCCAAAGGTGTTTCAATTCATTATAGGGATGGGCAATATGACAAAAGTAGTCCATCACAATTTTTTTACAGTAAACTCACAATTGCAATTTTATCATAATTTCAGGAAACATAAAAGCACAGCTCTGACAGAAAAAAAAGATGGTTATAAGGTTAAAAATAACTTCTACTAAAAGTGTTCAATGCAGTGAGGTCAGTTATCTGAACATCGTAGTGGCTTTCATTAATGAGTTAACCTAAGACAGAGTAGAATATTGACACTGACCACCAGAACCCCTGGGTGAACTACACTCTGGACAGGTCGCCGGTCCACTACACGGTTCCTTTTCACATATTTTCAATCTCTAATTAGATTCAGTCGTAACTGTAATATAAATCCACATTTCACTTTGAGCTTTTCATCTTGGTGGACTTTGTGCCAAAGCACATCTGTAATACATGGAATTAAACATTCTGCCATTCTGCTTTAATGAACCACTTGTTGGAGGAGCGTTGACTGTGCAGACATTAAGCCCTTGCTCGGATAAGATAACAGAACATTCTCTAATCTTGCTCTGTCCTACTTCACACTTGACCAGATGGAGATTTTTTTTTTTTTATCACTGAAAGACGAGAAAAAAAATCTCTTTAAAAATTAATGCATTATTTACGCCCACCAATGGCTTACCGCCAAGTGTAAATCAAGTCCACAGCAGGCTGTGCTCAGTCCCTCTTAATGACTTCTTAAACATGTTTTTTTTAATCTTTTTTTTTCACTTTTTCATTGTTTAATTCCAGATTGTAGCACATTTTGTGCCGTTTCATCCTTTATTGAACCATGCAAACACAAGGGCACACAATGAGATTAGCATTTTGTCGTTTCAACAGTTTTTAGAAGAGAGTGGATAAGTAGTTTTGTAAAAACTCTCAGAGGACATTTCCCCAAGCCCATCTCATCCCACTTTTCTATACGTTATTTTCCTCATCTTGAAGAACAGAGGTGGGTTTTAGCTTGAACAGTCCACTGGGTTAACTGCTGTTATTGTTCACATTCAACTGATAAAATCAGTCAATAACACTGTTGTTATATTGGTAATGTTTCTATATGCAACCCAAAGACTATCTGGTGGGCGGTACTGGGAGATTACCACCTTAGATTAATTAAAATGGTCAGTAATAAAAAGAACAATGGGCCTTATTCAGGTTGGGTTGGTACATCTAATTCATAATATGCAGATGATATGGCTTCATGATTGCAAACCAATCAACAAGGGTCTGACAATAAACTACCTGGCCAATTTGCCATCAATTATCAAAGACGCCCAGCTATGCCTTTGATGATGGGACAAAAAGAAAAACGAAAAAAAAAGAGGAAAAGCATGTTTCATCGAGGAAATGAGAGGAAGGCCATCCAAATAATAAGTAGTCAAACTATTGTCAATTTGCAGCATAGACTGGAGAAAATATTGCGTTCTCAGATTAGTTCAGATTATTGCAAAAACACTGTAAGACTGTTACCATATAACTGCTTTAATGACATCAAGCTGAAGAGTGGAAAGAATTCATGAAAATATTTTTCACTATATAAAAATTACATTTGTACATAGTGATAAGTTGCAGACACTGCTAGCTGAATTTATTCCTGGTGTAACAATCAGTACACTGGAGCTCCGCTTTTTGCTTAATTTATATTTTAGGATTAAAACCCTACAGATGTCCACGCATGCTCTGCAGGCGTATGTTTTTTAAGAGGATATGTGTAGTACAGCTAGAGAATATTGAAAATGCTAGTCTGAAATCCTAATCTGATGTCCAATCAAAGCATGAGTCTTAGTCTGATTAAATCCATCATCCACAATTCCATCTGCCTGAAGACATCTCTGAGGGAATAAACATTTTCTTTGGAGAAAACATAGCAAAATTAGATCTGGTCCCACAGCCCATAAGACTTCAGTGTTTGCTGAATTAGTGTGGATTAAAGAGAGGACCCTTTTCCTGGCACTGGAGCAAGACTGCACAAAAGAACAGGGCAGCACGGCATTCCTTAAAACTCTCGATCCAAGAAAAAGGCATGAATTCATTCATTGGTCCTGTTTGGGTTGAAGCCTATATCTGCAGCTGTAATTTTGGACTTCTGATGAACCTAGGGATCATGGGTGGGATCATTGTTCAAACTCTGGTTGAGATTAAACTTTTTGTTGGCCTTAGAAGCCCAAGACTCAATAGCCTGTTTTCATCTTCATCACTCGTTTTATGATGAATTTAATAAGGAATAAAAATTTGCTGCACCCCCGTCCCCAATCAACTCCAAAAATGACTGTTCTGCAGAAAGTTGTGGCACTAAATATTCTTTGCCAGACTCAAGTCCAACTTGTTTTGATTTAACCCTTCACCTTAGACCTCTCAACTTTGGTAAACACTGGGATTGAGTCAGTGTTACTTCAACTGAAAGACACTGTGCAGTGAAAGGGATTTAGCAAAAACTGTCCAAACCATTTTAACTCCATCTGAAAAATAAATACCCCCAATTAAATCATTACTTAACTAGCCACACCTAGACCTGACTATATCCAGACATCTAAAATCAAGAAAACACTCAGAATAAGAGCTGTCTGGCAGCATAAAGTTATCTGTAACATCTGGAAAAACAACTAGTCATGACTTGATCTAAATAAATTCAAGGTTCTCTGTCCCACTTTTGAGACTTTGGGTCTTCAATTAGCTACTGTGATTATTAACAATTATGAGAAAACATAAAACAGTCAACAGAGTGGTGGTCATAACAAAATTACCCCCAGGAACTCAAAAATGATGAGTCCAGGAGGTCACAAAATAAACTAGTATAATTTACAGAATGACAGGCTTCAATTACCTCAGTTAAGGTCAGTGTTTAAGAAAAAATAACATCCATGATGGACTTCCAAACACAGCGGCCACACAAGACAAAGCTAGTGAGAATGTTTCCAGCTATAATTTCAGTTCATAGAGGGGTGATTTTTGTTTTGAATAAATGTTGCCTGAGAGCCGCTTGGAGACATAACAAAATGGCACCCTACTCCAAAAATGTAAAGCTCTCTTTTGCAAGCCCAGTCGCTCAGTGACAAATCACTGATTGTGACAAAAAACTGTAATTTAAAAAACAGAAGAAAAATTCTGGCAGCATTTAGAAAGACACCGAGTTGAGCGACTTCAAAACCAAAGCCATTTTTGACTAAAAGAGAAGATGAACACTCATCTCATGTCTGTGAATAAAACACTTTGCTACGACCAATTACTAATACCAGGACAAGAATACTTTATCACACTGGGTCAGGTTGGTTTGGATTGCCTTTCTTTACCCTTCAGAAATTACATTAACTCTAACGCAGACTGCACAGTGGCACAACTGCTAGTGTTATTGCCCTGAAGCAAGAAGACCATGGGCTGAAACTAAGCAGAGAAATGTTAGCATGAAGTTTGCATGTTCTCCCTGTGCATCTTTGAGTTTTGATCATTCAACATTTCCCTTAGGTCACAGTATGGTATACATGTTTTTTTCTTTTTTTGTCTTCGGCTTGACTTTTTCTTCATCTGTGATGAACTGGCGACTTGTGTAGAGAACTACAACCTATATGGAAAAGCTGGGAAAAATAGGTACACTCAAAAAAATGCTAGATATAAACAGTAAATCACCCCTAGAATTTAAAGGCTTTGTATTTTTCTATTAACTGGCCCTTTATATAAACTACCTAATACATTTCAATGGCACTATTTTTAAAAGTTAACCTATTTCTCTTTTAATTTTTCAAGGAAAATGAAAGTTGACATTTTTTTATGTGTTTTAATAACTTTTAGAATAGTTTTTATTATTTATTTCTCCTAAATAAATGCATCTGAGGACTAAGCAAATTGTTTAGAGTTGTAGCATAAAATCATGACGGTAAAACAGCATGTTGATGGTTGTTTATGCTGCATCTTTTATGCACATACAGTACCATTCACATTGAGAATTATTCAAACATGTGGATTACTGTGATTTGAGGTGCATATTTGTTGTTAGTAATGGATGAAATAAAACCACAGTGTTCTTAAAGTATCACGGATGAGCTGGAAAACTAAAACCCTCATGACAGAGAGACTAAATCAGAGCTACTAAAGAAGGTAGATCAGAAAATCCAGCTTTATTATCCTGTGAATAACATGACTTGTTGAAAATTAATGTTCTTTTTTAATACTGACAAGGCATTTGAGCCGTAGGGTATGATATCCATGAGCAAAAAAACAACAACAAAAAAATCACAGTTTCACTGTATTTACACAAAATAAAGTACATATATTTGATTTTATCTAGTAACACACTGTTATTTCTTTCTTTCTTTTTCTTTTACCAAAACACAGATTGATGTAATCTTAAAATGTTTTATAACTAGTAAACCCTTTCACAGTGACAGGGGATGACAGCAGCACACTGTAATTTCCCTGTTTCACACATAGCTCTGACTGCAGCCAAATCTGACAGCGGCGTTTTAGGGATTTGATAATGCAGCTACACATGTTCAGATATGTCTGAGGAAATTGAGATGTACTTCACTCTTACTGTCTCTCTTGGGCTGCTGTCATAAAAACAAATTTATAGTACTGTCTGTCCACAGTTTGCTGCATTTCACACATAGGATTAGTACATTACTCACTTTGTGTTTCACACTGATATGTCCTAATATTTTAACCAGTGACTCCTCCTGTGTTTCCCCTTGTAAATAACTCAGTTTCTGGTTAGCTTGTTTTATTTTTTGTCTTTTTAATAGGCATAGCCAATTGGATATGTTCTGTTGGCAACTGTCTTGCTCGTCTGAGACACTGGTCCATTGTAAAGAAGAAGAAAAAACAGAAACTGACTGGGGCCACAGCATTTGCTTCATGTGACTCATTCTTTACCAACTTTTACTGCTACAACTTGCGTTAGGCTTGATTAGCAATATATGTGTGCCTGTCTTTATGTATGTTTGCAGTATTTTTACATGGTTACAAACATTCAAGAATGTTGTTCTTTCATTACTTAATCTATATCTACTAGAAAATATTTTGATGGCACAAGACTGTCACATTAGATAGAATAGAATAGAAGTACTTTATTCATCCCAGCAGGGAAATTACTTCGCAGTTACAGCATAGAGACAAGACACAATAACAACTACCACTGAGTAGTAGTTGTAGATAAAATAAAAAATAAAAATAAAATATAAAATGCTGTTAATATAAAAAGCAACTTATATATAAAAACATTGAATTCAATGAGAAGGTGTGTCCAAACTTTTGGTCTGAACTGAGTACAGACCAAAAGTTTGGACACACAGTTGTGTCCAAACATTTGGTCTGTACTGTATATTGAACAGACATAGAAATTAGAAAACATACTAAAACATTGCCTTTTATTAGAAACTTCAACCTTCCAAACTTTAAGGTTACACTATTGTTTCATAATCCAGGGCCAAAAAGTTTTTCTTAGAGAGAGAAATCTTTTTGTGGGTGAGGGAAAAATCCTTCTTGAGCTATTTACATTCACAAACCTCACTGCCCTTTTTCTGCATAGCAGTGAGTGCTCACTTCTGCATTTTCTGTTTCCCCAGAGATTAGCAACACATAAGAGGCCTGAATTCTTGCCCAAATCCAAGGTTTTTAGCTTTTCTGGCTTGAAAAACATGATGGTGTTCCCTTATTATTTTGTAGTTAATATAATGTGATCTGTCTTCACATTAATCTGATACTTCATAGACTGTGCTCACTTATTTGTTTTCTCTGAACCAGATCAAACTAAATAATATCATGCTGCCCTGTCTAATAAATTTAGACAGAACCGATACCAGTTTAACCTCCTTGAGTGCACACTGGCTTGTTAGTATTAAGACGTGCAGATAATAAAAGCAGGAGGAAGTAACATAATCTCTCATTACATCATTCATGGAGGTTATTGCAAAGTCATAAACCACTGCTGCAGGAAATGACTTAACAACTGTCATAAAAGTCAGTTAAATGCTATTCTCCCTCCATCTCCAACCCTCTATTTCCAATCAATACAGTATATTTTGTAACAAGAAGCATATTTTCTTCAGTGCATACTCTGTTGAAAATGTGTGCCTGAAACTTCGAGTAAGTTTAGGCAGAAAGTGTGCAGTGTATCATTCAATTAAAAAAATGCCTTCTCTAATATAGCTGAACTGATATCTGTTTTCAACAGAGGCTGATTCAAGGTGTACTTTGGTGTACTTTGTAAGGAGAGCATTCCTCCTAGCTCCAGGTAAGTTGTCTTTGAAGATGAAAGCCTCTTAAATCTGAAGACAGTGGCACAATGGATCAAATGCAATATGTGCAGTCAAGAATATCAGAACTTGTTACGAGTAAGCCTTTTATCTTCATCTCAAGAAACTTCTCAAATAATTGTCCACAGACTAGTTGTTAAACTTGAAACACTTGTGCCCTTTCCCCCCTCCTGTGTTGACCCTCTTAGGGCTTCCCTGAGGCCATGTTTTTGGTGAAGTGCCTTATGCCGAGAGTTAGCTAAATCCATTTTATCAGCTAATGCAGACTTGTTGGACCTCCCTCTCAGCTGTGTCCCAATTATCCTTGTGAATCTTCCAGCAGGTGTCCAAATGTCAAGCGACTTCCATGTTATTTCATTCGCAACTCCTCTGAGGAGTGGATTCGGTAATTAGTACCTGTGGGATGTGTCAGAGTGATCAGAGGGCGAGGGCTAAGCACAGCTCCACACTCAAGCGGTCCTTCATAACAGCTCCATGGTTGCTTTCTTCAGAGAGGGATTTTTGTTCGATACAGCCCCTGAATCAGACATTGCAGAGGTTTGGGTATGGAGGCCTGGCCAACCGGTGTACTGGCGGGGAGGGGGTCTTTAAGTTCTCACAGCTTTAAGAATTGCATTCCCAAAATTACTCAAAGAAGCATGACTTTTTGTAAGTTTTAAAGTAACCATAGAGTCGAGCGGTGAGTTGAAGGAATGGGAAGAGGAGACTTGATCAAGTGTTTATAATAATTTGATTTCACTTTTGTGGTGTTTTGTTTGGCCTGGCCTTCAGAGGTTCCAAAAAAAGAATAAGCATCAGATGTCAGCATGACGGCAGTCACACTGGGAGATTTTCCAAGAACTTTTCTGACACTGCTTGATATTTATTGTAGGTTCTGGAAGTATTAAATCTACGTTAGGTATGTTTGTCACACTGAACAACCACACAAACTAAGAATTTGTTTTTTTTGGCAAAGATGAAAGATAATCAGAGGATTTAGATGAGAATTTATGACAGCTAATTTAAATGGTGCAGCAAATTCTTTGGTATTTCAATCAAATATTATATAAATATCAAACAAACAAACAAAAAAATAGATTTAAAGAAATAAGCCATTCAATCACAAGATATCAAAATCACCAAGCTCACATTTTACAGATAGTGGTCTCTTAAATCAGGTCTGTATTTACGATACTTGGATTTAATTACATGCATACTTTATTTAATGTTAGGTGACTTCTAATAACAACTGGCTGCACTGGATTTTATTTAAGGGTACATCTGTAAATATACAAATGCATGCCATATTTTTCTGCCAGAAATTTTTAAAAATAGTTTTCTATTAATTTACGAGTATATTCTTTTTAGTGTTGATTTATCAATTAATATAATTGTAAAAAATACACTGAAGTTTATGCTTGTAATCTCAAAAAATCTGAAAAGTTTAAAGAGTGTGAATACATTAGTAAGGGATAGCATGTGTAACATGCTCTAGCTTTGGTACATAGAGAAAGGAGATTAAAGCCGGAAAGCAGTTGGAAATCGACTGATCAGAGTCCTCAGCTCGGTGTCTCTGTTTGATATAAGAGCTTTTCTATGCAAAGCACTCCTCGCTCATTTTCACCCCCCAGCCTCCCACCCTTTGTCACTTAAAGAATGCTTGGCGCCTGTGGATTAATTAAAGTCTAAACATTAAATATTGATTGATGCATTATCAGTGGCTCACAGTCGCCTCCTCTCAGATTGATTTCCGCTGTGATTTATTGTCATATTTGCAGAGTCATTTCACTTGATAACAAAGAGAAATTGCTTGCAACCATGGTACCTTCACCATTAGCCCCCGCATTGACGCTCCCTGGCACTTAGCCCTCCTCCCATCATTCCCACTATCTTTCTCTTGTTTTTCCATTGTCTTGTTCCGTTCTCTCTTTGTAGCAACTTTTTATCCTTCATTTCCTGTTTCACCCTGTTGTCCTTCAATCAAATAATTTTTACTTCTTCCACATATGCTCAAGATTGAACCACTAACATAAAGTAAGCAGTTCAGTTCAGAAAAGATTAAATGCATTATTTTTTTCCAAAAATATTTACATTTTGCCTTTGTTTGAAAGAAGGACGCAAACTATCTGAAGGAACCCAAATGTGTTTAAATTTGTGAGTCCTTTGTTCTGTTTTTTTGTTTTTCTAATTGCATGATTTCTTTGATCTTAAAGATGATTTTTAGGAGCTCAAGAGTTAAAGAAAGCTCTGGTTTCTTTTACAGGTCTTTCCTCTCATTGTTGTGCCATTTTCATGTGCCAGACGTAATTTATGGTTTTCCTCCATCGCTGTCAACTGTGAACTATATTAATTTGTAAGGGGGAAGTCTGATTTATAGGCTTATGAGCCTATGTATTCACATCATCATTTGTTAGCTAGATATTTGCTGCCAAGTCCCTGGATGATGGCATCGTCCAATTTCTCTACAGCAAACACACACAAACACATTGTGGAAATAATCAGAAACGCACTCAGGGATACCTACTATTTAAACAATTATTCTACCTTTATATTATATTCTTGATCTATTTCTGGCCTTACTAAACTCTAAATATCCACCTATTCCTGTAATTCACCAATCAATTTTTGAATAGATTAAGAATGTTCTTCTTTAGTTCAGATAAACATACTAATACTGTCCTAGTCCCTTTTTTTAACACAAGGGTTTGTTTAAGTACCTTTATTATTTTTAGAACTTCTCAAATTATTCCAAATTGCTTAAACTTGAGAATTTTTAGGAGTTGGGACAAATTGAGTTCTCCTGATTGCAATTGCATTTGGTAACATTTAATTATGAGATATGGCCTAATTTGTTTTTGTTGCATACAGTATGAGTCTGTGAGTCTGCACGCACGTCGGTAATGTTTGTTATAACACAGATCTTGTTAAGTGACGGGCAAGCAAGCGATGAGAGGAAGGTTGCGTGCTTTGAGGTTTCACACAGTATTGTATTGCTCTCTGAATTACATTAGGACTCATGAGGACACGGTGTGGGAAACAAAGTTTTCCCAAGTTACCTGCTGAATAAAAAACAGTACTCATGAGACATGAGCAGGGTTGATCTAGAAAGAGTCCTTAAATGTCTCATTGTCCTGGTTCTGCTTCAAATATGTTGGTCTGAGCCTGTTGCCGAACATAAGAAAAAACCTGTTATGTAAAATTTAAAACAAATATATATCGTATTCATGATTTTTAAATAATTCAATTCCAATTAAATGTGTACAGGAATCTCATTGCGGTTCATTTGCCATGAATCAACCTCCTATTTAATCACGACTGCCCTTCTGTGTTTGACATCCATAATAGGTATGCAGTGAGGCAAATTATTCAATTAACCCTAATTAACACAGTAATATTCTATAAACTGCATGAAGATTAGTCTAGTGCTTTGAGTGTTTTGAAACGTGTTCACACACACTGAACAAGCTCATCTTTTGTCTCGGAGCGGTTAATTAGGGCTACGTCTGCTAATTGTTCATTTGTATTTATCCTATTGGCCTGTCATGATAAATCACTGTCCTGTAATTCATCACAGCCGATGTACTTCATCTCTGTCGTATGAGAGCTTGTGCTGCGACTCAAAATGAAATGTTCATTGTTAGCATCATCTGTCACGCTGTGGGAGGAGAGCAATGACACAGATGTGATTTGCTGGAGTTCTCTGACTCTACGACTCTTTCCCATACAGATGGACTTCACTTGGATAAATAATTTTGATAATATGGTTTTGGCATTTTCTTCACCACTCATAAAGCACCTTGTAGCATAGATTTGATTGATTCTACAGTGGTGTCTTTATTGCAAAGACTTTTTCTTTTTAATTTTTATTTATTTTTTTTATTGTATTTGGGGTTGTAGTGCATCATAGTTATATTAACGTCCTCATCCAAAATAAAATAAAAAAAATGAGTGATAGCAAAAAAAAGCTACGCAGTTAGAAACAGTCGAAGGTTACAAAAAAGTTCTGTTAAGTTTGGATTGCAGAGCACATCAATTCATAACATTGGAGACAAAAAATAAAAATATCGATAGCAATGATTGAAACTCCAATATAATCCTAAAAGGTAAACTTTTATGCTGATTTGTCCAGTGTGGATGCGAAAGTCAGAATTGCATTTGGTTTTTGCTACATTTTAATAATCTAGAAATGTTTTCCTATATTAAAAATAGATCAATTATTCTATTTTACTGACTGCTGTAAAAATCAGATGTTCACTTCTATGTTAGTAATTGTTTTAGCTTTTGGCAAACATTCACTCTGAGTTGTTACCCACATGGAGGAGTTTCATTGCTCTTGTTTTGATAAATTTCAGTGCCTTGTCTGGGATGAAGCAGGACATTCAATGTTCTCATCTCTCTATCCTGCAGTGTCTCTCAGCTGGATGCATCAGCTTCAGTCTCTACCGGTTGTCTTATTGATCCCAAACGAAACACTGAACTCATCAATAAGGTCTTAATGTGAATTTGTTGTTCAATCACTTGCTATTTAAATCATCCTGCTCAAGTCTGCCAAGCCATCCGTTTTCTGTCATATGTTGCACATGTCTTTAATTTACTTTGTCATTTTGGGAGTCATCCTTTGTCAACCTTTGGATGTAGTGGGATTCTGCTTCTGAGAGTCTGTCCTTTTGTATTATTTTTTATTAGAATTAGTGATTTTTCTCTGCCCTCAGTTGCCAATTTTTATGTATTAAATGAGTTTTCATGAATGTCACAAAGTCCGAGTGCAGCCCCATTGATTAGGCTGGTAATTAAAATGTAAATGTGGTTTTGTACTGGTGACCAATCACAGTTAGTAACATCACCAGGAGTCTGACTCCCATGCAGAGTAAACCTTATTCATGTTTGGAATAATTTTCTCTTTGAACCCAGGCTCTGTATCTAGCTCATGGTATTTCCTGGTGTGCTGTAATTAGTAGGTGCCGATGATTGAGACTCAGGTGCACTTTAATCACAAAACCACAGACTTTAGGCTTGACCTAAGTGCATTTCAGGAAAACAATGACAAGGCGCCTCAGGGCTTTTAGACTCTTACAATTCTGTTGCATGGCTAGTTGCACAAACCATACGTCGTCAGTCTGGTGCTTGCTACCTAACCCTAAAACCAGCGTGTCTTTATGCAAGTCAGCTGATCCTGAACTGTGAGTCTTGCTGCAGAAAACACAAACTTTGTTACTAACTAATGTTTCCATCACAAAACGACAAGAAAAACAGAGCTGCGATATTTTATTTTTGCAGAACAGTCTCAATTGTTCTTCAGTCTGACTTAACGTTTTTACAGTAAAGTTTTGTTAATGTTTTTGATTTTCTTTTTTTTTTTTTATGTTTTCTTTTTCTAGAAGCTGATAAATCTAAATTCAACAATCTTGCATATCATTTTAAAACTGTCTAGGAATCCTGTATATTTCTAGTGAGGTAAATCACTAGAATTTTTAAAAAGTGATAAAATTACTTTTACCAAGTAATTTTGAATACATATTTAAATGTGGATTTGAATATTTTAAAACAAACAAAGGCAATGAAATTTAATGTTCATGAGTTAAATTAAGCTAAATGATGATTATCCAAATTCTTAACTAGCAGTAATATTGTGATTGAAGCTGACTAAATGGCAAGAATCTGTTAGGAGATTGCTAATTTCAGTCATTAGAGTCTTGAGACGTGATTTGGAAAACACAACATCTCCGGCGGATACTGGTTTTTTAAGGAAATGACACCTTTCTCTGAAAGCAGCAAGTCTCTCCGGAGTTTCTACTAAATGTTTGGACTCTTGTGTTAGCCTCCTGGGTAAACACAGGACCAACAGACAATGTTACAGCAAACATTATAAGTGAGAATTAGTATTAGTGCCAAAGGCAATTAATGTTGAAACATTTGTCATGATAAAGCTTTCACATCTCATGTTGACAGAAGAAGGCAACGTAGAAGTCAATACAAAATATTTAACTGTATCCAGTAAAAAGGTTTGGAATTTAGTCCTAATTTATTGGCTCAAATTATATATAAAAAACAACACTACGTTGTATAACACAGTATTTAGTGAAAGTCGTCCATTTGATTTCACGCTCTCGTTTTTTGCCATTTTCTGCGACAAGCAGATGTGAATGTGGTGTGGGTTTCGGCAGGAGCGAGCATGTGCAGCCGCTGGCAGCCCTGTAGGCTCTGGGCGCTCACACGTCTGTGTTAACAGTTTAGCTTCGGTGCCAGGTAGAGAATGAATGACACGGGGCAGGGTGGCACATCCTTGGAGATGTTTGTCAGGAGATGTCCCTCCCTTCTCCATGTTTACACTCATGGGGGCCCGCACTTGGCTGTTAGTGGGGAAGAAAACTGGGAAAACAGCCATCTTGTGAGAGCCAAGTCTCTTACCGTGAATATTAAAGAGAGAGGGAGAGAGAGATATCTGGACAAAACAAAGCTGGTTTTGGAGGACCCGGAGCACATAATAAGCACGGCTCTTTCACTGCACAACCAGGGCACTCTGGAAAAGTGGGGAGGCCGCTGAATGGGAGAGGAAGTAATAAAAAAAGCAAACTTCTTTGAAAAGAGTCCTCCGTGTGTGTGTGTGTTGTGTGAGTGAGCTCCTTGTGCATGTTTTTGAATGGCTTGTGTTCGACTCACTGGGTGATGAGACCTCATAGCATACCTGTATGGCTATTTTTAGAAATGATACAAAACACAAGTTTTCTGATAGATTCACAAGAGACAGAATGATGACAGAATGTCATCAAAATAAGCAAGTGGAGATCGGATGTGAAAAGGTAAGAACTCAAGTGCTGCGTTCCCTCAGTGGACATTTCAAAGAAGGGGTGTTAAAAAAAAAGGAAACTCAACAAACAAGAGAACCATTAAGGTAAAAAAAAAAAAGAGTAAAAAGGATCTGTGCCAATCCTGCTCTTCTTTGGTTTTTAACTCTGCATTACACAATACTCTGCAATATCATTCCTCCTTATTCCCGTCTCCAGCCTTTAATCAAGCAATTTATGTTAACCATCGTGTTTTTTTTTTTTGTTGTTTTTTTTTAGTGGTTGAACTTTAATAAAATTTTAATCAAATTAATTGCAGGGTTTGTAATTAAATCATCTTAGTTAATAAAATGTTTATCAAAATTATTTTGAGATAAATAAGCAAAATTCTGAACTCAGAGCTCTTTGTTGTTGCAGAATTATTGAATAAATCCACATATAACCAAAACAATTACCCCAAGTTATAGACTGTCACAGTGAAACATCCCTCACTCAAGTAAAAATAACAGTAGATCTAAGCAGTACTTGAATAAATGACCAAAGCAGTTTGATGAAAGCATCAAATTGCCATAAGATGAAGAGTGTCTGACTCTTATTTCCTCACACATGTGCAAGCATAAGTTTGGAAGCTAATATTACAAGACTTTTAGGGATTTTGTATTCTGTGGGCAAAGTAGAGCGAGTTCTGTTTTGATATCTTTTACATAAAGAGAAATGTAGTGAGAAGAGAAGAAAAGGGATTAGTTCAACATTACAGGTCAGACTTTGTTTTAAAGTCCTCTATGAAACATAATGTCAGTTTTCCAACTTGCTTTGATATTTTATTGCAAATCATTATTTATTGGGGTGAAATGTGGTCTTGCAAAACCTACACTTGCATTTTGTTTGTATTTCTCCAAAACATCAGAGAAGGCAATATTTGGCAGAAGTACGTCTATTTGAAACTCAACCCATGAAATATTTTTGAGATGTTTCTTAGAACACCGCTACGGTTTTCAGGTAACTTGGCAACAACAACAACAAAAATCAAGCAAACTGCTCATAAAGAGGGCCATGGCAGACCGGAAAGGCCAGATTGGATTTTCAAGTACCAACTATATATCTTGTCGGGACCAGCCAAATAACAGCATCATCCACATCGATTGCCACAAACGATCGGCAAGCAGACAAACTTACGATGCGTTCAGTGAAACCGGTCACCCCATCATGCCTCCACCTGCAATAAAGCTTATACAATCACCATTATTTCAGCAAACACTAGTGGAAAAAAGTTAAAGAAATATGCCATTTTCAAGTTGAGGTGAATCATGAAAGTATATTATTAATTACCACATAAAGATTGAGATGCACTGCATTGAATAAGAACAACTTTAGAACTCAAACCTCACTTCACTTATGCAGGTTTTAGTTAATTCCTACAGGTTTTAAATGCATTTGGATTGAACTAGATTTGTATGATTGTTATACGGAAATGAAGAAATAAATACATTTTTATCAATCATCCCTATCACCAGTTGGTTGCTGTCGTGACCAGTGGATCGTCCACTATATTCTACCTCAAACATGTAAGTTTGACACCCATGAAGGTGAAAATTTATAAACTTTGTCACATTATTATTTATGAGAGGTGTATTCCTCAGGAAAAAAGTTAATGTGTAAGACTCCAGATTGAAGTCTGCTCAAATCGATTGTCCAGGATAATGTTTTCTAAAGCCAAGAAATCACCTCGAAACTCATGAGCTCACATCAGATTTCTTTCACTCATATGCAAGCCATATGCAACTTTTTTATCGCAGTCCGAAAGCTCCAAATCGGATATTTTTATTCCAAAAATATCCAATTTGTGCCACTTCCACATGTGCACTAAACTGGAGATGTATCCAATAGTTTTCAAAGGGTCTTCAGTTAAATTTCATCTGACTTTTACATCATTCGACTGCACATCATACTGCTCTACAGAAGTTCCAGTCAATGCTCCACAAAATGCCATTACTATTAGTTGTGCTTTCTTTTGTCTTAGCTTCTTTCATCTTATGATCTTCAGACAATACTGTCACCTCCCCTGGCTCGGTATCAATTATTACTAAACTAAGCCGTGCACTGCTGTATATGACGTCTATGTTTTTCTTCTGTGCATGCGGGGCGCTTTGGGGTTGTAAGCTGTTCAGACAGAAGTCTTGATTGTTGTCACATTTAATTAATAGTATGAATGACCGAGCAAAAACAAACAAAAAAAAAAAAGATTTCAGCATCAAGACCTGCTATGCGAACACAGCCATATTGTTGTCAATTACACTTGTTTACTACTTTCACTGTCTACTGTTAGTCCTCAACCTCTACTGGCTCAGATGTTCACCATGCAGAAATAGGTTGTTTGGTTCTTTTGTAAATTTCATGTTGCCTTAGCGTTTCTGTAGTACTTAAAAAGGAAAATCACATAAAAGGTGTGAAGGAAGAGGAACAAACAACAATCAAGAAACAAAGGGGGGAACAAGATGTGGCAGAAAAGCAGCAAATTCGGGAAGTGGTGGCACCACTGCAACTTTCCTCGGTTTACCCCTGAAGGTAGTGTTTTCTCCACTCATCAGGGACTTCTCTGATGTCCCGTATCCGACTAGACTTCCACAAGTGGGGTAAATAAAGAACGACAAGCCCTTCCCCCTTCACCTCCAGGCAGGTTTTCTCCGCAGCTCCACCTCTATCCATGTCAACATGCAGCAATGCAACAATACATGGAGATGATGTGTCATTTCACTTCAGCTCTGCTTGTTAATAGATGCTACATTTTTTTTTTTTTTTTGCTGAGTTTTAAGAAAAAGAATTTGCCCTTCATGTTTTATGATGCGGTTGTGAACACAGACTTCCTCTCTGACGTGCGCGCACGCAAACTTACATGGAGAGCTCTAGTGTGGTTACAGGGAGAAATAAGAGGACCTCACATAGAGTTTGTAACACTGTTCCTCCCAATAACACATTGCTGATTTCACCCACTGAAACCTCAGTGCTTTATAATATGTGCTCATGCTTGTTTTAAATGGCAATTAAGGATTGTGAGGCGTCATATTTAGTGCTTTTTCGTGTATGGGGACATATCAAGTAGCACAGAGGCCATCTGGAAAATATGGATAAATTATGTGCTGCTGACTGATTTAGTTGGCATCGTGAAAACAAGCCTGTAAGTACATTCTTAAATAAAAGAGGGGAAAGCAGGAAGAACGAAAGGTGAGACAAACGATGATTAAACTTTAAATATATCTCGAAAATCAATGTTTACAACATAAAAGATGATTTTCTTTTTAATTTTATGAGCTCCTGTTTTATGCAGTCTGTCAATTTTAAATCAAAGCAAACCAGTACTTAGAACCACAATGACAAGCAACACTCGTAGCTCCCCCAGGATCCAGACAGAGAGTCTAGGAGGTCCAAGGAGGCTCCAAACCGATTCCTCTCCCTCTTTAGCTCCAGGCCGGTCGGGAACGAGCTGGAGATCAATAGCTTGTGCTTGCCTAAAGCCATGCCATTCCTCAGCCGGGACACTGATGCTAACTATCAATAGCAATAAGGGGCTGTCTGAGGCACAGTTAACTGCTGGCAGACCAACACAGCTGTCTGGCAGCAGTTGATAAACATCTTGTGCCCAGAGTTGCAGCGAATAAAACCACTTGATATGTTTCAACTCTGTGGGTGTATTTACTGTAAGAATGTGTGTGTGTGTGTTTTTTTTTTTTTTTTTTACGTGGCGTGTCTGCTGGCTCAGTGGTTACCTGCACACCACTTTGTTGTGTGCTTCTACTGCTCGCCCGGCTTGCTCTGCGGCTGTGACACAGACATCACATGTGTATATACTGTACGTTCTGTGTTTACGAGCGTGTGAAGTAATGCAGGGATAATTCGATGTGTAATTTTTAGTTTTGCTTCCAGGTTCTTAAAAATACATAAACACTCAGCATTCGGGGGGTTATGTCTGTAATCTCTTCAAGATGTTTTTGAAGGGTGCATGTCCTCACCAACCTCCAGCCCTTTAAGCGGGTTTTGTGTGCGTCGGCGCAATCCACCTCCAACCCTGCGAAATGTCTAACCATCTAAGCGTCTCACTTCGTCCAAATATCATCCGTCAATGTCATATGAAAGCGGAATGTGTTTGTCAAGAATTCGAAGGAGCTAAAATTGGGACTCTTGGTGGTCGTCCAGTGCCATGGTGTTTCTCGTTACTGCAACTCAAGCGAGCATGTTTAATCAGATACAATCAAGAGAATTTGGTTCATAACAATTGAAGGATTTAATGATTGCATTTTGGAGACTGAGAAAATCTATGTGGGGGAGGAAAAAAGTCAAGTGCACAATAATGAGAAACAGGCATTTTGCTAATGAGATTAAAGAATAGGACTGGATGCACATTATGTACACAAGGGAGATTCATGAATATTAATGATTATCTGAAGAAATAAACCTGATTTCAGGTGTAACATCTGAATGCCATTGTTCCCACAAATATGTGGATTTGGGTTTCTGGTTGTCTACTCTCTGTTTGCAGTATCTGGTTTCCTGTTCTACCAGTCAGGATGACTGTCACTGCCCTCTCTTCTCTCACTGATAACAGGAAGCTGGAGGTTCCTTGTCAGCCATCCATCAACACATATCTCTTTAACACTTGTACTTGAGCAGCTAAAGCTGATACACTGCCACAGTCGTCCTGTCGACCACAGCCAGAGGTGAGACCAAGTCATTATTTTTACAAGCCTCAAGTAAATCTGAAGTTTTCTCACCTAAATTTTAAATCCTAAATCTGTCAATCCCAGTTTGAGTCCAAACCCTGATTCTACAAGTCGTGTCAAGTCCTGAGAGCTAAACACTGAATTTTAAGTCTTCAGTAAGATATTTCATCAATTATCCAAGTTGATCACATAATCATACAAGTTTCAAAATGTATTAATGCAACTTCAGCTATGCATATATTTGACAGTATAAATATAAAGTTGAGCTGAACTTCAAATGATTCCATCTCAAAGAACATTAGGATTTGTGTTCTTACCCTTTTTTACTGTAACACACAGTGAAAGTGAATTTCCTGTCAAACTATTGTTGTTTTAAAGTGACACTGTCTGAATAAGCCCTTTAAAGTCTGATGCAAAAAAATAATTGTTAATAAGTTCAGATTTTAAAATTTTATGCTTTTACCAAAATACTAAAAGTACTTGGCTTTCTTTTTTTCTTTATTAAACTGATACATTAGGACATAATTCTGACTAAATATGTAAATTTTTCCATGTATTTTGTAAAACATTTGTAATATTTTAGATATAAGAAGTTTTCTAAGGAAGGTATTAGCTTTGCTAAAGCAACAGAGGTCTAAGAAAAACAGAAAAAAAGGAGAGAGAAACAATCGATGCCGTCTGGACTGCAGTTTTACAGTTCACCAAGAAAATGATCTGTCATCTACATTTAAGTAACTTTAGTTTAAAAACAATAGTCAATGCAGGTTTTTAAAATATTTTAGATACTGTTGAGGTTTAGGTTCTTGTTAAACAAGACAAGCGAATGTATCACTTTTACTCTTGGATTATATTTGTTTATGAAATAGATGATGAGAGCATGTGACTATTTCATTTAGTTTTAGTAAAAGACTTTCCTGCTTTTTTTTTTTTTACATCAAGTAAAAAAATTACTTTTTAATAATTACTAGCCTTGATTTATTGTTCATTGCGTAATTTCAAGTGGTGGAGGAAGCTGGTTGCTGCGTCCCGTGTGTCCGTGGCTTGTTTTCCCCATTCAGGGATTCTGGCTGAAAATGTTACTTGATTCAAGCAATTTATGAAACATCAAGTATTTTCAACTCCAGTAGCCTGATTCAAGCAAAATCACCAGTCATTGGTGTTAAAGTGTAAGTCGAGTCTGAGGTCTTTTGTGATTTAATCAAGTCAAGTCTAAAGTCATCAACTGTATGACTTTAGTGCAATTTATGTGATTTAGCCTCCCCACCTCTGGTCAAAGCTGACCCACATTTACAGACTCTCTCTCTCTCTCTCTTTTTTTCCCCTCTCTCTCCTCACACCCACACTGTCTTGTTGGAACGCACAAAGCCCCATCAACCTTCTGCACTTCACTGACACCCTCGAAATGTTTGTTTGTTTTTTACCCTTAAACAGGACAGCACTGGAAGGAGGGAAGGGTGTCTGAAACTGCAGCTGAGATAATGTAAAAACAAACACAGCCCACTGATATTGGGTGATGCTCCAGGAAGTTGTAAGGGAGTTGGGAGGGGGGAGCAATCTGTGCGGACAAGTGGTGGCAGGACTGCTGGAGGACAATGGAGAGGGTTTGATCTCTTAATTAATGGAGGTTGGCTCGTGCTGCTGCAGGTAGTGAATTTTAATTATTGAGGCTTCCTCGGGTGCAAGTGGAGCTCTAATTCTCCCTCATACTTCAACTATATTTTCCCTCTGTTTTTAATGGGCCTAAAAATGATGCAGCAAAGCAATGCAATTAAAACAGTACACTTAAATAAAACTATTTGTATACAAACTATTTGTATACCTATTTGTTGCAAAGGTATACAAACTATTTGTATACCTTTGCAACCTTTAAAGCAAGGTTGCTTTAAAGCAACCTAAAATGCTGCTTTAAAGCAGCATTTTAGGTTGTGTTCTCTGTGACGTTTCCTGCAGGACACCTTGAACATATCTATGCCGTGTTTTTACAGGGTTTACAGTGACAGCATGTGCAGCTTGATGGATGGAAAATGTGGTCTTATTTCTCTATTTCTTTGAGCATGAGGCCAGCTTTAAACAATCCCTTTAATCAAGCTCCTAATCCTTTTGAAAAGACGTCAGCGTGCCATTAATAAGGCCATGCACTACTTCATATGTGTGTTAGGAATGATGGTCAGGGGCTTCAGTGTTTGGTCTAAATTGAAAATAATGGGGATGGATTTTTAATGTATCATAAAAACTTTACTTTTATTTTAAGATGATTATGTTTTTAGTTCTATAACTTGTTCAGTTCTTTCCTTATATATTTTTTGTTGCTCCTGTCTAGTAAACCTACAATTAATTTGCAGCAGTAATACTTTTCAGCCTATGGACGCTGCAGTTCTGAGAATTTGGATCCTGATGAAACTGAAACCATGAAGTTTTTTCGCCACTCTAGCTCCTGTGATCTCTCTCTCTCTCACACACACACACACACACACCCCCACACGCACACACATACACACACGCCCACACACAGGGACACTGACATGCAGCTGACCCAGATGAAGGCCCGATCCAGCTCGTTGTAATTCCCTCAGCGTCTTGCATGGAGCAGCGGAGCAGTGCCGGTGAATAGAAACCCCACCACGTGTTGAATACGGTGTCAGACAGAGAGAAAAACAGAGGGAGGCTCTTTCCAGTTAGAAATACACCGTGTGAGGATCACTAACAGCTCCGGTTTGGGAGAATCCACCGCTTTAACTACCGCATTATGCGCTCAAACGCGCCGCTGTTCCTGAGCCATATATGATCAATCATGACGTGTCAGTGATAATGGTGAATGATGGCGCGCGGGCCCAGACCTGATCTGATATGGAGCGCGCACTATTGATTGCGCGTGACAGGGAGTGCGCAAGCTTTCTGGCGTCAGTCAGATTTTTTTGTTTTTTTTTTAAGGAGCGGCAACTGGTGGAATGAAACATATGTCGATTAAATTGAACAGTTTAATAGTTACATAATTATTCTTTAAAAATGGACATTTATTTATTTGGTTATTATTATTATTAATAATAATATAAATATTGATATTTGAAATACAACTTTTTTTTTATTCGATTGAAGAAGCACGCATTTCTTTTGATTTCTTCTGAGTTTGTTCTGCGGTGGATTTTTATTGCAATATTTCAGGAAACAGCAAAAACAATCAAATATTGTATGTTTTTATTATTTAGACAAATAGGCAAATGTTTTGAAACTTTTTCATTGTCTGCCCCTCCAAACTGTCATCCACCCCCACAGTGCCTGTTAACACTGTATCCTCTGCGTCCTGAGTGAATCTCCTTTTAAAATGTCTGCCGCTCGCCTGGGCTGCAAATCACCCTGTTTACAATCTCACACCAACACTCACATCAATTAACTGGCCATTGATTTTCCCGCCCGGCACATTACAATATTGCAGATCTACCCTCCGCATCACCCCCACCTCTTTTTTCCCCCTTCACTCCTGCAACATTTTAAAGTTTCGCAGCTCATAATTGCGGTGCACCCATTAATGTGCGCATCTCTGATTCAGGTGGACACAGCTAAAAATTCAATTTAGCTGCCATCCTTCAGCAGTGGAAATATGTCTAAATTCGGACTTGAATGATTTTTAATTATTTGCGATCAAGCAAAAAAAAAAAAACAAAAAAAAACGAAGAAGATCTCTCAGGACCATCAGAAGTATCTGATCTTTCCCTCTTCCTCTCTCTCCATTTTTACTCCCATGAATAAGTAAATAGTGAGGCTAGTCGAAACTAAAAGATAGCTGACACAAGAGTGGACCAGATCCATCTATAGCCTGCAGCTCCTCTTTAAATATTCAGGGAAAAATAATGGCATCCGAGGCATCACCTATAGTAACGTTATTATCTTCATTTCTCAAGATCAGCCCGCAACTGAGAGCTTCGTTTATCTTTTTCAGGTAATAAATCTGCTTGACTCAGCGCTCACGTGAAGGCCCCTCTGGGACCTCTTGCCCCCTTGTAACATAATAATAATAATAATAATAATAATAATAATAATTTTATATTTATGTAAGTTATACATTTATTATCTCAGCAATAAAAAATATCCAATATCCAATTATCATAAGGAAAAGTAGTCAGATAAATTGACAATTTAAAGCAAACACCAAGTTTTTATTAATATTTTCATAACTGAATGGATATGCACATCTCTTAAGTGCATCCTCGTAAAATATTGCTGCGCTCTAAAATAAAAAGCTGTATCTCTCTTAATCCGGATGAAAAGTCTGCGCTCTCTGCGCTCCTCTCAACAACCCGGCGCGCACTGCACTTTCGGATCTGCTGCGCGAAATCAGAGAGAGAGGAGGAGGAGGGCGGAGGTTGAGAGAGGAAGGTAGAGAGAAAGGGAGAGAGAGAGAGAGAGAAGGGGAAGAAGGAGAGGATGTTAGAAGGAGGTGGAGGTGAGTGGCGGAGTGACTGAATAGCCCGGTAACCAATCACGTCCTCGATGGGCCGGGCTCCGAGTTCGTCCCCCTGCCGCTTCACGGGCCCTCAAAGTTTGTTTATTCGCAGAGCGCTGTGCATGATGAAAACGTGTTAGTTAAGTAACTCCCTTTCTGCAAATAATAATCTATTAAAACGCTGTTTTGTTTTTGGATGCCCCGAATCAGCAGCGTGGACTTTTAAAGGAACGCGTCTTTTCGCGTGGAACGTTTATGCCGGGTTTTTTTTTTCTTTAATGTTTTTTTTTTGTTTTGTTTTGTTTTGTTTTTTTCTTGGCACACGAAACTCTCCAGGCAGTTTGGTGTTCAGCGTAACAAGAGTCCGAATCAAAACCATCTTTATGCCAGAACGCTGCAAAGTGAGAGAAAGAGAAAGAGAGCCAGGGAAGAAAGTTTGCCGAGAGAACGGCGGAGGCTGCGGTGCGCATCTATCCAAACTGATCGCTGCTGAATCTGCGTGAACGACCAAAAGATCCGGCCGCAGGAATGGACTCGAGAAGCTGACATTCCCCTGTAGTAGTCCAGATAAGCCCCTGGCTTGGCTCGCAGAAGGGGTTAAAACCGTATCCAAAGGGAGTTTGGAAAAGCCAGCCTTTCTTTCCCGTACGGATCAACTCATTGGGTGGGAGCTGAGAGAGAGACAAGAGTCCCCAGCAAATCAGGAGCTAATTGATTAAAGAGACTTCATTTGAATAGGAGGGGGGCTGGCGAGGTGCCAATCGCCTTTCAAAGAAGACCCCCCCCCTCCACCCCTCCACCACCTCCGTATGATTAATCGCACAGCATTATTGATAATCATAACGGGGCACATGCGCGGTGGATGGGCTCGATTTACGTAATTTTTGAGGAGGTTTTGTAGTCATTTTTTTATTCTTTGCCTGCTGATGTGCCAGCCAGCATGTCGCGGAGGAAACAAGCGAAGCCGCAACACTTCCAGTCCGACCCTCATCTGCCTTTACCGGAGCACAATGGTGAGTCTGCCCTGCTTCTGTACGAGTGCGCCCACTTTTTAACCGTGTTTTATAGAAACTGACGGGAAAGCTGATCTTCAAAGTTAAAAAAAATCTCTCTTTGACTTCTAACAGAACTTGTATATTTCCTTAAATCACTATTTTTTTATTTTGGCAAATAAGATTTTAATCACTTTCATAATCACTTATCTGTACTAAACAAACTTAGAATAATTTAGAAAGTAAACTGAATTTACACGACTCTGAACTTTTGCGTTTTTTAAGTTTTAAAATATATCTGTATCTGAATTAAAATAAAAATAAAATAAAAACTCACGGCGGGCGCAGTGTTTGCTGGACTCCCCTCCGTGCGCCGACACGGACCACCCTGTCTCTCCGACCGGGACCCCGCTCCCCCGGCTTCAGTCCTGCGCTATAAAGACGAAGCGCTCTGAGCGTTTCCGCTCTTTTAAGGAAAGTCACAATAACAAGTTGCTCCTTGTCTCTTTACATGTCTGCGCTTTATTTACGGGGCTCAGACGGATTAAAACATCCAAAATGTAGTCACAAAAGAGAAAAAGATAATAAAAATACTTTTTCACTTTGTTTTTCACATTCTGAAAGAATCGACTCATCCTTAAAATGTTTTGCGCAAAAACTATCAGTTCAGCCTCACACTGGATGAGACGCGCACACTCCAAAGTGCAACCCTCTTTTTTTTTTCTGTTTTTTTTAAAAATATTTCTTGATGTAAATCAGCGCCGGCCACAGATAAGGTAGTCATTTTATTTCTTCTGCCTACAAACACCATCTTACTTTCAAAGTTGTATATTTGCATTCGGCGTGTGAATCCTTTATATTTGGTTTTTGCTCCTAAAATGTGGGACGAGTTTGCACAAAGTGACATTGAAAGTGCGACTGCATAGAAACCGAGGCTCTCAGTGTTTTTGGAGCTAGGAAAATGGCATAGAACCTGGATTTTTGCAAGGTTTTCAGAGCTAAAGAAATACATGAATGAAACTATGCTTGATAAGAACGTTAGTTAACTTACATGACGTGTGTTTTGTTTAGTCACACGTAATACCGAGCGCTCATTACTAAGAAAAGAGAAAATCTTTTGTTTTTCTTCTAAAGAAAAGGCAATGTATATTAATCAAATGTCTGCTTAAAATATTTTCACTCCTTACTCTGTTTTGCTAAGTAGTTCACAACACTATATGAGAATAAAAATAAGATGCAGTAAATAAAAATAAAAAATATATATATGATCTTACTCAGGTCCTATTTAAGGCCTTCAAATGTAACACACACATTGTAAATATTTTTGCTAAATGTAACAAAATAGTGCTTAATAATTTCTTGAGAAAGAAATGTGCAAGCACTTTTGCAGTCCAGTTCATGTATTATTTTTTTTCTGGAAGGGGGCATGCTAGTTCATGCAATACTTAAAAGTAAATCTCTGAGTGTTGTGTACATTCTCAATTTCAATAACTTAGAAAGTCACTTTTTTCACTCAAGTATATTCCCTGCTATTTTGCATGCAGAAGTAAATACAAGTGTCCTATATGTGTGTAATTGTCCAACAATTACACACGATATAGACGTCTGTGTGAGTTTAGAAATCTTTCACTGAGACAGTGCCAGTGTTATTGAAAGAGTTTTGTGAGAGCTGTGCGATGCGGAAGTGAAACAGAGAGTTGTGATGCTGAGGGCGCTGCAGTTGCCTGGGAGGTCGGGCATGAGAGCCGCGGAGGGTGGGATGTCGAGCTGTTTTAACCTTTGTCAGTGGCCCCTCTGTGTGGAGGTGATCAGAGTTCAGGGCCCAGTGTGTTCCTCTCAGCCTTGTCATTGAGCGTGCTGATCGGAGCTGCAGGCGGCCCAGCAAGGCCTCGACTTTTTATTTAAGTGTGTGGTGTGTGACTGCGGGGCCTTATCAATGTTGTGGCCATCCCCTTGCGCCCTATCAGAGTGGGCCCCCCTGGAAGAGAAGACTGGGTAGGCAGCCCCCCACCCCCCTTTTTTACACTGTTGTTCCCTTCAAAGACAGAGTGCAGTTGCTTGTCAACCTTCCAGTGTTTATGTGGTGTGAGTCTAGGTGTAGCATGAAGGACTTGTCTTTCCCTCCCCTTAAGTTTTAATCGTGTCACCGGGGCAGAGCTTCTGAGATGTGAGTCTCTTCCTGGATCTTCGGCAGCTTTTAATGGAACCCCATCCAGTGTTCTGTGGGCTGGAGACGACGTGAACAGAAACCCCTCTGAAGTTACAAGTGTCAGGAAGCTCACAGAGGCCCCCTGCGAAAAAATAATGTAGGATCTCTCAAAGCTCGCCTTTAAATTTTTTGACTAATCCTTACTTTTCAAAATCTGTCCTCCGACTCTTCGTCTTTTCTAACTTCTTTTAGTGTTGCACCCTTTCTTTGTGCACAAACTCTATAGACATTTTACACAGTCCTTCATACCTACTTGACTTTATTTTAATTTTAATTTGAAGTTAATCCTTGCTATTCTGGGACTTAAGCCTAATGCTAGCATCTGCGTTGTTCGTTATACTTGTCTTATGTGGTCAGTGGATTTGTGGTGATGAATTGACTCAGATTTGATCCGTCTTTGGTCATCAAGTAAAATATGGCAGAGTTTGAAGATCAAATGAGCAGTTCTGGGAAGTTACTGATGTAAACAAAATTCTTTTGGCTTGTAAAAATATCATTACTGTTTTCTGCTGTCGTTTTTATTTAACACTGAATAAGGCAAGATGAGACCTACCATTGTAGTATTAGTCAAATACGAGTACTGTTTAATAGTGGCTTAATTAGTAACATGACAAATGGCCAATTTTAAATTTGCTTTTTTTTTTTTTTACTTGATCTTACAGCAAAAGTTTTCTTGGATTTGCATTAAAACTTTTATCATATTTTTGCCATATTTGAAATTAGGAACTAACTATAAATTTATTGCATGCCTTTTTATTTTAAAGTGAAAGTTTGTTTCAAATATTCTGTTTTTCAACAAGGTATCTTGGTAGTATTATATTGTAGTATTTTCTTTTAGACATTAACACTCAAAAAGTTAACTCAAAAAGACATAGTTTATTTAAGACTAACCTTGCATTTCGCCAAAGAAATTAATAATTAATTAATTCTTAATATTTTTTTTCTTTTTGAGTGTATCCCAAATTCCTGTGTATTTTTCAATTTTTGTCACTCTCCATTTGTGTAAAGTGGAGGGGAAAAAACAGTATATCTTTTTTAATTTTTGTAGTCTTTACACACGCGTATGCACGCCCACGCACACACACACACAGTTTTTTTTCTTTAAAATTTAACACTCTGATTGTAGGTCGGCGGGTGGGTGGAAGGGGGGATTTAACATGAAAAGTTATCATTAAAGTTGAATCTTCCGTGTTTGCATGGTTTGGTGGTGTGAGGGCCGGGGTTTACTGTCATGGCAACTTTGCGTTATCCAGTGTCTCTGAGCGGAGAAACATTGAGGGAGATAATCCCTGAATTAAACAGGATCTGCTTTGAGTCGACTGGGATGAGCAGAGGGCCAGGCTGCGCCGACGATCCCCGCCGCTCCCATGCTGCGCGAACAATGGGAAGGCATCCTGTCTCTCTGTGGGGCAGGGCTGCGCTCCTCTGGGTTTCATTTGCAAATGAATTCTTGGCGCTGATGAAAGTGTTTTGAGGGGCCGGAGCCACAATGAAAGGGATTCATAGAGAAATGCAATTTGTAAATCAACTTGTATGTTAAATAGCAAGATTTTAGTGTGACAAAGAGGGAAGTGAATGAGGAAAGTCTGGGGCGCAGCGGTTGCTCTGGGGGCAGGGTGTTGTCTTCCCTTTTCACTATTTGAATTGTCATGTTTTAATAAAAAGGAATATTTAGAAAACCTGTTTCTGCGTGCATGCCAGTTAGAGTCATAGCTTTTAAATTATTGTCTGAGTAAAAAGCAGAAGTTTCTGTATGCAATGCTTGTTCATTGAGTTGGCTTGTCCTGTTTGTCAGTTTTGGCAAGTTTGTGATGCAGACCAGAATATACAGTGCTAGCCCTCTATGTGATAAAACGCACTTTTTAAAATTCTTTAAACTTTTTCTGAATTTTTTTGTTTTTCCATTTTCAGTAAATTGCAGTTTTTTCTACTGAAAATTTGTCAGACTTTTTTTATTCAGTCATGGCTTTATATGTTATATATATTCTAGTTGTTGTAAACAAATCTCGGCGTCACAAGCTGTGTTGTTTTTGCCTCAGTGTGACTGCGGGGACGGTGGACACAAATTAGTTTAGTGACATGGATAACCTGTCCAAGTTGCCCATAGTTGGCTGAAAATGAGCAAAGTTGACAGCAAATTGAAAGTCTAATAAGTCCTCAAATGCTTTTTTCTTTCACCGAATGGACAAGAAGACTTTGAAGGGCATGAGTTATAGGAAATCAATGCTTTTCTATGAAATTTCATTAAGAACCAATGTCCTCGCTTCACTCTGTTTTATATTTTGATGGATTGTCTGAAGAAAATGATTACCTTCTGCGGGCCTGATGAAACTCATACGCACATCTCTAAAGATCTCTTTTAAACAATATTTGCATAGCTCCTATTGATTTTATATCTCGACTTATCATGTTCTTGAGGTTACTGTGTTAAATAAAGCGTTTTTTATTTTATTTTGTTGGCTTATTGTTGTCTTAGAATCATTGTTTTTATGAGCACTTCAAAAGGATGAGTGTAAAACTGATTAATTTAAGATTAACAACAATGGAAGGTGACGAGATAAAGCTGCTTTTTCAGCTGTAAAATATCTCCAATCACTAATCCTCTGTTTCCTATTTTTCAGGGGACACGGAACTTTGCTCCGAGGACCCCCCCTGCAAGGAGTCAGACGCCCATGTCTGCAGCAGATGTTGCGCTGAGTTCTTTGAACTTTCAGATCTCGAGGAACACCAGAAAAATTGCACTAAGAATCAGTTAGTTTTGATAGTGAATGAAAATCCTGCCTCCCCTGCTGGAAGTTTCTCACCCGGGTCTCCTTCCCATAATCCCGATGACCAGATGAATGACACAGCTAATAACACTGATCAAACAGAGTGCAGTGATCTTTTGGAGCCCAACATCCTTGAAAAAGACGAATCCATGGATGTGGATGTTTCTGGAATGAGCAGTGGCCACGAAGAGGAAGGCGGTCAAATAGAGAGTGGGAGCTCTATTGATACAGTCAGTGGCCATGCAGGGAGGGGCACTGCTGGCCCTGCAGTAGGTACTTCAGCAATCTCTGCCTCACTACCTCAGGTCAGTAACCTCACTGAACTGGGAAACTTCTCTATGATCAACAGCAATGTCATAATTGAAAATCTGCAGAGCACTAAGGTGGCCGTGGCTCAATTCTCCCAAGAGAACAGGTCCACTGGAGGGCCCAGGGTGGCTGTGCCAGCCCTAATGGAGCAGCTTTTAGCCCTGCAACAGCAGCAGATCCACCAGCTGCAGCTCATAGAGCAAATTCGTCATCAGATACTACTATTAGCTTCTCAGTCCCCAGAAATGCAGGTACCCCCAACTTCTGCTCCAGGCACAATGGGGCCTGCTGCCAGCCCACTGACCACACTCAGCTCACATCTCTCTCAACAGCTGGCTGCAGCCGCAGGCCTCGCGCAGAACCTGGCAAGTCAGTCAGCCAGCATTAGTAGCCTAAAACAGCTGGCTGCAGCAGCGCAGCTACCTCAGCCCAACCCAAGCAGTAGTGAGACATCTCAGAGTGTTACGACACTGGGACCATCAACAGTCAATCCTCAGTCCTCTGACAAGAGGCCTAGTGTTATGAGTAGCCTCCACTCTCAGCTAAGTAACTCCTCGCTTCCTAAAACATCAACGGCAGCATTTGGAATAGGTAGCTTGCTAAGTTCTGCAGTGAATCCCCTTCTACCTCAGCCCCCACCTGGAAACCCCATGTTCTCAAGCTCTCTGCCCAGTGTTGGCACCACTGTTGAGGACCTAAACTCTCTAGCTGTTCTAGCCCAACAGAGAAAAGGCAAGCCACCAAATGTAACTTCATTTGAACACAAAACTAGTTCTGATGAGGCTTTCTTCAAACATAAGTGCAGGTTTTGTGGCAAGGTATTTGGAAGTGATAGTGCCTTGCAAATCCATCTTCGCTCTCACACTGGTGAGAGACCATACAAGTGTAATATCTGTGGTAATCGCTTCTCCACCCGAGGTAACCTGAAGGTGCATTTCCAGCGTCATAAAGAAAAATACCCTCATATCCAGATGAACCCGTATCCTGTCCCTGAGCATCTAGACAACATACCAACAAGTACTGGTATACCATATGGTATGTCCATGCCACCTGAGAAACCTGTTACCAGCTGGCTTGACAGTAAACCAGTTTTACCCACTCTGACCACCTCAGTTGGTATGCTTCTTCCACCAACTATGCCGAGTTTGCCCCATTTCATCAAAAAGGAAGATCATTCTATAGCCATAGCTAGCCCTTCTGTTACTGCAAAGAATGACTCAGGTGCAACTGAGCTTTTAGATAAAAGTAACAATAATGTGTCTGAAGAGGGTGAAGGTGCAACTTTGCCTACCTCAAATGGAAAAACTGAAGAAAGAAGCCACTCGTCAGTCTTAATGACAAATGTGAGCTCTGCATCAGAGAGTACTGCAGAATATACAACTTCTAACAGCCCACCCATGATGACCAACCCACTCATGCCTCTTTTGACTGACCAGTTCAAAGCTACGTTTCCTTTTGGAGGTATCCTGGATCCTCTCCAGGGGTCAGAGACCTCCAAACTACAGCAGCTTGTGGAAAACATTGACAGGAAGGTGACAGACCCAAATGAATGTGTCATCTGCCACCGGGTGCTGAGCTGCCAGAGTGCTCTAAAAATGCACTATCGCACTCACACAGGGGAGAGGCCGTTTAAGTGTAAAATTTGTGGCAGAGCATTCACCACCAAGGGAAATCTTAAGACCCACTACAGTGTTCACAGGGCTATGCCTCCTCTAAGAGTTCAACACTCCTGCCCCATTTGCCAGAAAAAATTCACAAATGCTGTGGTTCTACAGCAACATATTCGCATGCATATGGGTGGGCAGATCCCCAACACCCCTCTGCCAGAGAGTTATCCAGAGTCCATGGCATCTGATACTGGCTCATTCGAGGAGAGAAACTTTGATGATCTTGACAATTTCTCTGATGACAACTTAGAGGGTATGGAAGAAGGCCCAGATAGCAGTGTGCCAGACACACCCAGGTCAGTTGATGCTTCCCAAGACAGTCTATGTAACTCACCAACTCCCCATGAAATGGGAAACCAAGAGGGGCAGGAGCAAAGTGGTCAAGAAAATTCTCAGAGTAATGAAATGGAAGAGATTCCAACCAGTCAGTTGAAGCTTAGTGCAAATGGCTTTGTTGAGGGGGATTGCCTCACCAATGACTCCTCATCTTTCGGAGGGGATGTTGAAAGCCAAAGTGCCGGGAGTCCAGCTGTGTCAGAATCTACCTCCTCCATGCAGGCGCCATCCCCCACTAGCATGCAGCCACAAGCACGCAAATCTCCCAGCCTTGAAGAAAGGCACCATAGGGCCATATCTATGGAACACACCAGTGCAAGCCTCCTGCACTCTCACCCCTCCAACATCGGAGCCCTAGATCTGACATCTGTCAATCCTTCAAAAGACCCTCTGGGCATGATATTTCCCTTCCGTGAGCGTAGCACCATCAAAAACACATCTTGTGACATCTGTGGAAAAACCTTTGCTTGTCAGAGTGCCTTGGACATTCACTATCGAAGCCATACCAAAGAGCGACCATTTATTTGCACGGCTTGTAACAGAGGTTTTTCCACCAAGGGTAACCTCAAGCAGCACATGTTAACTCATCAAATGAGAGACCTGCCCTCCCAGCTCTTTGAGCCCTCAAATACCAGCCTCTCCTCCAGCCCAACTCCTTCTCTCCTCTCTGTTGGGTCTCTCAGCAAACCTGAGGTTAATGGCTTCCTCCATGGCCTCCACCAAGAAAACAAGGACATTACCCCAGGTTTAGTCACGTCATCTGCATCCACCTCCCCGGTACTCTCTGCAGCTCCGCCACGCAGGACTCCAAAACAACATTTCTGCAACACCTGTGGGAAGTGTTTCTCCTCATCTAGTGCCCTACAAATCCATGAAAGAACCCACACAGGGGAAAAACCATTTGCTTGCAGCATCTGTGGTCGGGCTTTCACCACCAAAGGAAACCTCAAGGTAAATGAAAAAGAAAATAAGAAATACAATGCTAGGCCTTCTGGTTAATTGTACTCCGCTTGTCATATAAGTTGAAGTTGAATGTGATGAACTAAATATGAGATCAGTGCACAGAGTTAGTTATAACAGTGATCTAGGTCAGACTGTGTTTGTCCACAGGGAAAGTCACATGCTTACATCAGTCAGAAAAGCTTCTGCTCAATGATCAACAGAAACTTGTAACTAGAGTGCACTGAACATAAAAAAAAATATTTTAGTGCCAAATTCTGGTCACAAACAAAATCTACTTCCAAGTTAGTTTCTAAGATTTCATTTTCAGAAATATATATTCATCTGCAGCTTTAGTTCTTTAGCTATTTAAAATACAATTTTAAAAAGTTGTATTTATGGATTATGAAGAGGAATAAGTGTTTATGCAAACATGGTATTAACAGATGTAAAACACCACATGTATTGTTGTCTGAAGTAATACAAATAGACAGCATAATTTGGCACAAACCGGGTAGGTTTCCGTGAGATGAGCAAATTAAAGTTCAGGTTAAACACTATGGGTCAGTCTTGCCAAAATAAGATGTTTACAGCCTGTTGGTACCTCACACAGCATAGGCAGCTACCCAGGCTGCAGCTCCCTGGGTGTGAAGCCATTTAAATACCGTCAAGCATTATGATTATTTTTTTCCATTGCATCATCTCATGTGCAGCTCCTGTTGCCAAGATTGTAAACAACACTAATTTTCATCCCTTTCTGTGTCTGTCCTCCCCTCCTTATGTTCCTTTTATTCCCTCCTCTCTCTCCACCTGCATAGGTCCACATGGGCACACACATGTGGAACAGTGCTCCTGCCAGACGTGGCCGCAGGCTCTCTGTGGACGGACCAATGGCCTTCTTGGGCACAAACCCAGTCAAGTTCCCTGAAATCTTTCAGAAAGACATGGCATCAAGGCATCAAGCAAGCAACGGAGATCCGGCTAGCTTCTGGAACCAGTACGCTGCAGCCTTTTCCAATGGGCTGGCGATGAAGACAAATGAAATCTCTGTCATCCAGAATGGAGGCATCCCACCTCTGTCAGGCGGAGTGGGAAACGGGGGCAGCTCTCCGATAGGTGGCCTAACAGGCAGCCTGGACAAGCTGCACAGTGCAGAGCCTAACGCCGCTCTCGCCGGCCTCGAGAAAATGGCCAACACAGAGAACGGGTCCCACTTCCGGTTCACACGCTTCATGGAGGACAATAAAGAGATTGTCACCAATTAGACTGCATGCTCCCGTGTTGGACACAGACAAGCAAAGGTGCCTCTAGGCACCGTGAACATATGTGTACACACGGAAAAGAAGAGACCGGAAGAAAACAAGACGAGGATAAAAATCAACTGAACTGCTTTGCTCACCATTGAATCTTTACGAACACTCGTGTGAAGACAAGTTGCTTTTTTTGTACAATGTACATGTTATAGTTTTACGGAGCTTATTTATTAGTGATTATAACCTTGCTTGAAACAAGTGGAAACATTAACAGTTAGGGTTTGTTTATTTTTAAAACCAGAATGAGTATGTATGGGTGCTTTAAATATGTGCTTCAGAGACTTAGAAAATCTGGTTGGATAACCTAACCTCGGCATTAAGTTATTTTCTGTCTGTAGTAGCTATAACTGAGCTGTCTGTGTTCATGTGATACATTAGCCCTGTAATAAAACAAACGTCCTGTAAATAATGTACACTGATCTCCTGTAGATGGTCTAACATCTGTGTGTTTCCCTTCCCCTTTTCGAGACAAAACAATGACATTCAAGCAAGGGACAAAATGATGTGGTAGTTCCTATTTTCTAGTTGTTATTTACCTTTATCTTATTTAAAGAAGACAAAATATTAAAGTTTGCTACATTTCACGAGTTTCTTTAGTGTTAACTTGTTTTATTGTTACAGTCCCTGGCTATTTTACTTTTCATTTTCTGTTTACTTACATTTTTTCCTTCTCTTTTTTTTCTTTTTGTTGCTCTTGTCTTGAGGGGAGCAAGACGTTTACACAGAGGGAGAATATTCTGTCGGGTTTATTTTATTTGGAGCTGTGGCAGCCAATCAGTCGAGACGGACTCTCCTTTTGTTTCTCAGCTGGATTCCCACATTGCTGCTATGTCCCAGCATCCTCCCTATGTCATCAAGTGCAAAGTCATGTGTTGAAGCTTCTGTAAATACATTCAGATTTGGAAATGCAACTTCCTTTGTGGGATAATGTACATACTGATCACATGAGAAGTCCATCACGGCCAGAAATGGGTGGGTGGGGGGTACAAACTGAGAGCGTTTTTATAAATATAAATATATATTGGGTATGACAACCTTTGGACTGTTACATGCACTTTCTTGGAAAGTTGGAAGATCTTTATGGGTCCAGTTTCTCTACACTTTAATACCTACTAACAACTAAGATACTGTAATTCTTTACTCTAATAATCAAATACATCAGTTTTCCAAAAGAAACATCTTGTGTGTGTTTGTGTGCTTTTATTCCCTCTTTGTAAAGAAAAAAATAAATGCATTCTCATGTTTTTTTTTTGTTTTTTGTTTTTGTTTTGTTTTTACATTTTTCCACATTAATTCGATTTATTATTAAACTTGGAATCTCTTTTGAGCTTCATATTTTTAAATAATCACGGTTTTGAATTTATTTTTTGATGTGAGATTAAAGTTTCCCACTTTAATTTCAAAATAAGGCTGTGATGTAAATATCAAAAAGGAAAAGAAAATCGAGCAAAGCAATTTCTTTAGCTTAAGCATTAATTAATACATTTTGACTTTTAAGAAGGCTTGTATTTCGGGGCTGAAACAAATTGCGTTTTTCTTCTTTTTTTTCTGAATTCGACAAAAAAAATCCGGCGCAATGAGCGCTATCACGATGCCAAATTTCCGATTGGTTAAATTTTTTGTCTTACCTAAAAAAAAAAAAAAAAAAAAAAAAAAAAAAAAAAGAATCCTCCAGCTGCATTTAATTTAACACATCGCTGCACATCCTGCAGCGCAGGATCTGCTCGTTTCTCCCCAGTCCAGCATCCTCGGCGCGCTCCCTCCTCTCTTTTTCCTTTCCTCTTCACGAAACCTTCTCCCCCACACCCCGCCAAAAAAAAAAAAAAAAAAAATCCCCAATATTTACGTTTTAGATTTCAAGACGTTGAAGCTAAATGATCCTTGCCCACAGCGCCCGCTTTCTTTTTAACAGTCACATGTGTTCCCCTGAGCTGTGTTGGCGCAGCGCGTCGGCTTCCTGAGAGATTCCTTCAAAGACAGAAAGAAAAACAAAACTGATCCACATTCCTGCCTAATTAGGACAAATACTTCCTCTCTGCGAGCTTTATTTATTTATTTTTTTATATAGCTCATATTTGAACTACAACGGAATAAAAGTTATTATTAAATATGTATAAAGAAACTTATTAAATAAATGAATAAATGAATGAATAAATAAATAAATAAATAATCCAGTATATTTTAGTTTAAAATAATAATTATATCAAAAACATGAACTTCAACAAATGCCAGGTTCCAGAGTGGAGCAGAAACATCCAATAAAACCTGTCTTCTTTACCTCTGTGTGAGCCCTACCAGCACCAAGCATGGATTGGACTCCCTCCCCTCCCAATTCCTTGCTTACGTATCGATTGAGCTGTGCAGTATTACAGAAACACTTGAATCTCAGGTGGCAGGAATGTGTACGATTGATCTCTTCCACTGTGGCTCCCCAGCAGTGGCTTTTTGCTCTACAACACGCAGCACCACAGGAAGAGCTGGGCGAACACACTGAAACACAATCGCTGCTCAGTAAGAGGTGGGGGGGCTGCCCCAGTCTGACCTGCACACAGTTTATTCTGGTGCTGCTGGGAGTCTATGAAACTGTCAGAGGCACACACACACACACCAACATGCATCTACAAAGCAGGATTTCTTTTCAGACTCTTGCCTTAAGTTTTATTTTTCCTAATTTGAGCCAAACGGCTCGATGGTCTGCAGTGACTGAAGAGGATGGGAACCATCAGCTCAGAAACATTACTCTCTGTAGCTGTAAGCCACTCCTGTGCACTTACTGTACACTCAAAGGTTCATTAAAGGATTGGACTTTAGTAAGAGCTGTGTGTGCAGCTGCTGCATCGCAAAAATCTAACCATTCGTCTCCAGTGGAAATCAGCTTGCACTAGAAATCCCTTTGTCAAGAGTTTCAGAACTCTAAAACTTTACTTAAGCTCATGTTTGAATGTATAGACAGACCAGATGTTAAAAGAAACTAAAAAAAATGCTTAGTTATGGCAAGTTATTAAAGAAGAAAGAAAGTACATATGCACTGGGTAGCAAGTTCCAATGGACCTTGTGATGTGTGTGTGCGTTAAATTCAATCTGACAGAAGCAAAATACAGGGGGAAGAAGGCAGGAATGAAAGAAACAAATAGCTCCTTCTTGACTCAGGCATTAGTTGAATCAGTTTCATTATCTGTTTCATCCTTCAGTGTGCAGGTCAGGGTGAGATGAAGCTGCAGGAAGGGTACCCCAAACCCCACAACCCCTCCCACAGCCTACGCCTTGTGCTGTCAGGCCTCCCGAGTCGATACAAACCGTAGCCTGGGGCCCAGCAGGGGCTCCCCACCGAGGGGTTCTGGCCTAACACTGGGAGATCAAAGACCTACTGGGAACAATGGTGAACCAAGTGCCGGCCACTTTCCACACACCTGCCCACGCTGTCAGTCACACTCAGGTGATGGATTTTAAAGGAGGAGTGTACCACTTTAAGGGCACACCTGTGTGGGATTTTATCATTTCTAGGATTTATCCACTGCAGTGTTAGCCCCTTCTATCTGTTTTTGGTGTCACCTTTAAGCATTTGACTCTCTTCATAATAAGCTCCATTAGTATTGCCTGAAACTGTATTTAAATTCACCTGTTTCAATTTACAGCATTTTATATTATATCTGTGAATGCCAAAGTACAAAACACAAGTGAATCAAAAACTGAAATTTTAGAAATTGAATTTTTTGTCTTACACATTTAGTACAGACCAAAAGTTTGGACACAACTGTGTGTCCAAACTTTTGGTCTGTACTGTATATTGTATAGATTCATAATGCACAGAGTGATCTCTTTCAAGTGTTTTAGCATTTTTTATTATTATACCTTACCACTAATAAAACCAAACATTTCTTAGAAAATTTTAACATTAATAATAAACTAAAACATTTTTAATTCCAGAAATGTTATGATATAGCAGTTATTGATGCTTTACCACCTGACAGCAACTGTAACCCTTTGCAAGGCGGGTAAGCTTCAAAAAGTCATTCCCAAAGAAGCTGGCCATTCAAGCTGTGCTGTATTCAAGCATATGGAAAATTGAATCAAAGGAAAAAGTTTGAAATAAAATGATGCATTATTAAGAGGGAGTATCACGCCCATGAGAGAATTAGGAGCTGAAGCTGATTCAAAACGTTGAGGAAAATTCACAATTAGTAGTCAGAGCTTCAACTCTGACAACACAATAGAGTTATGTTGTAACTCTGTTACAACATAACAGAGTTGTAATATATAGTATAGTGATATGTTTGCATTTCAAATTCTTTTTTATTGATCACAAATAAAATTAATTTTAGGTTTTTATTAACTGCTAAGCAACAGCCCATAGAATATAGGCCTCAAATATATGAGCGCCATATTTTTAAATAATCATGGTTTTAAATTTATTTTTTGATGTGAGATTAAGATTTCCTGCTTTATTTTAAAAATAAGGTTGTGATGTAAATTTTAAAAAGGAAAAAAAAGCTGTTATCGAGCAAAGCAATGTCTTTAGTTTGAATGTGGCCAGGATATGAACTCAGGGCAAGACCAACATGGGTACAACGTTGCACCATGCAGCCCAAACTCTCTGTCAATAAAGTAGAAAACTCAAATATACATAAAATATCAGAGGAGGAATCAAACTGTAAGAGTATCACAAATGTTTCACTTTTTTATACTGGCATTGGCTTAGCTTGTAATTTTTGTTCAACCAAGTTCTGCTTCAAAGTTCTGAAGATTTAGGGTTTTTCTTTGCTTGGTTTATTTTTATGGGCTAGTCATGTGGAGACCATCCAACAGTCAGGCCCATTTATCTTCCAGTTCATCTGCTCCTTGGCTTTTGTGTGGTGAGAAAGAGTGGAACAGGCCCATATTGCGTTTCATGACCTATTGTGTCAAAGGAGTACCCAGACAAACAGGTGGGAGCCCTAATGTGAGCCCTTCCTGGACCCGACTCACCAAACTCCGGGTTCCTTGGGTCATTCTTTAATAAGGCACCCATGCTTGCAGAATGGCCCCAGTTCTCAGTTTCGCTCGTCATTGGATGGGAACATTCTGGGATGCTAATGAGCATACACTGGAGAATTGTCTCAAACACAGTGCTCCTGCTATCTGTATCTCTCAGTTTATCATCATCACTGAAATTGCAAGGCCGTTTTCTTGGGTTCTTACTGCGAGGCAGACATTTAGGCCATTGTGATGCTAATTCTTTAAAATTTTAAATCCAGAGTTTGTTCCTTTCAGGTCAGGAGAAGTTTATGAGACTGGGCCTTTTTGACAAAGCACAAGCACCTTTTTTGTTATCATAGACAAACCTGGTGTCACGGGTTGTCCTGCTTGCCCCTAAAGGCAAATTTAATTTAATGTGCATTTCCATTTTAAGATGAATCACATGTTTCCTTGTTTTGTACAGTAGAATGGAGACAGATCGTCTTTCTCTGGTTTTAAAGAACAGCTTCAAGATTAAGTAGGCTGATTGTGGCGCTTTCACCATCAGAATTACGCCTGGTAACCCTAGACCGGCCTGTCTGCTCTGGGGCTTAAACACACACACAGTTGGGGACACTCTCTGTTAATGTCATCTCAGAGATTCAGTTTCCTAATCACAATCTTACCTCGAGTCCCACAACCTCTGACACATATTCTTTCTCACAGTGTCAAAGCGTTCTAGTCAGATAGAGATATATTCCTCGGCTACAGAATGAGGTATTGATATTAGGATGTCAAGATGAGATGTCAGGGTGGCTCGGAGAAGCCCTTCAGCTGGTTGTCAGGTGTGTTTGATTCCATAGGTGAACTGGAGATCTGGCTTGATTTTATTGAATTTGTCATTTTCGGCCTGGGAGTGAAAGAGGCACCTGTGCGCTGCCGTAAGAGCCCGTGATGCAGCCGCCACCCACATTAATGTTGACAACTGATGTGCAGGAACAAGCCTGAAGCAGTTGATGTTTTATTCTTTTGAAAGCAGCCCATCCAGTGTACATTATTCATAAGGTGAAACAGCTGAAAGGATATTTACCTTGTCAAATTTCTCATAAAAGGCTCCTTGGGCACAACAGGAAAAAAAAAAGTGGTGGTGGTGGGGTGACAGTCACTTTTGGTTACGGCAACAAAAACTTAGCTATTTTAAAGTAGGTTCATCGCCCTGCCAGGCACAAATTGAAGACTGTTGGAGTTGTGGACAATGACCACCCACATCACAGTTAAAGTTTAAAATGGTGGCTAAATATCCGAGGTCCTCCGCAATGAAAGTTTGCTTTATTTTATTGCCACTGATGACATTTTGATCAAACATCTGCAAATGGTCCCTTTTTGAAAGTTTTCTTTTTTGGATATCAATCTCCACTGCAGATTTTCATTTGGTTTCATTTATTAAGGGCAAAAAGCTATCCAAACCAACCTGACCCTGTGTAAAACTTAATTGCCCCCTAAATCTAATGGCTAGTTTGGCAACTGCTGGCAATTACAACTGTCATCAAGCATTTGCAATTTATTGCCAATAACTCTTTACATTACCAGGGAGGAATTTTGGTCCATTCTTCATAGCAGGTTGCTTTTAATTCTTGCACAATGGAGTTCTTTTTAGCACAAATAGCATGTATGAAATCCTTTAATTATTTCCAGGTCCTGAAGCAGTGCATGGTCCCACACCATCCCTCTATCCCTGCATGTTTTTTTGTCAGTATGTCAGTATGAACCTTTGCATCCTTTTCCACACTGATAGAGTAAAGCTGTATTCAGTTTTTCTAAAATGTTAAGTTAATTCTCCAAAGGTGGGAAATCATCTTTTCACATGGAGGTTGTTTGATTTTTAATGTTTTTTTGGTATTTACTCAGTTGACCTTTGCCTGGTATTAAAATATAATGGTAAGAAACATGTAGCAAAAATAAAAACTGGAAGAAATTTGTAAGACTACAATACTTTTTCACAAGCCTGTAAATCTGGACTTTGATTTGGCCTTTCTTTGACATTAGCTTTTTTTATCTAAACTATTTAATTTCAACTCTGCTGGTATGTGTAGGGTAATCTATAATGCTTTCTTCAGTATTGGTCTATTTTTACTGTGATTCCTTTGGTTCTGACAAACTCTGCAGTCCGTGCTGAAGAAAAGCATATTTTTGGACTGTGGGAGGAAGCCGGAGTACTCAGAGAAAACTCACAAATGCACAGGCAGAACATACAAACTCCATGCTTTTTTACTGCAAAGAAACAATGCTACAATCTGTGCTAATGTGCACAGATTGAAGCCTTAGAAATTTGCACGAAGGACTCATATTGAAGGTTGCTGTAGCTTGTGTGCTGACCACACTCATCAAAGTAAAGGCCAGAAACAATGACTGAATATTCAAGTTAATCCACTTTGATATAAAGTTCCTTTATTTTACTGCCACAGTTGGGATTGTTTGTTTGTGTAGCGTATCTTCTGGAAAAGAAGCCCTTTCAAAAACTTTGTTAGTCTTAGTTTTCTCATTGGACACAGTGACGTAGACATAAGGAAAGTGCTTTCCTCTGTGAATTGTATAATCAAAGGTAAGATAAGCAATCCATTAGGTCATGGTAATTCCCACAATGTTCTCCTTGATATGGTGATGTGTGCGTGTGTGTGTGGGTGGGTTCATAACTTAGCTGCACCACCAGAGTTGGACATTGACTCCCACTTGTTCCTCTAATGATAAGAAGGTATAGCTCGAGTATTCATTGAATGGCAGATGTTACATTTAGGTGATTTCGTTCAAGTTTGTATTCACAGCATCCTGGGTGGACTTTCTTCCTGAGTACACGCTTTTCTCATGCTCAGTTAAGTTTGTGCCACCTGTGATTAATAAGAAATATCCCAGATCCAGCAGGTTAATGTTTAATCAATCAACTGGGAGAGAAGCTTCTAAATGGGCTGGTTTATTTTTAACCATCACATGCATCGCATTAACAGCGCCAAGGTCTTATGCAGTCAAATCTAATTATTTTTGCTTTCAGCTAACGTTTATCAATCCGTGGTGGGAATTTTTAACAAGCTTATCTGTCATCCTGAGGAAACGTTGAAAAACAAGACTGCTATCTGGGATGTGATGATTCTGAATTGTAGTACAGGTTACATATTTATTTAGGTGTTGGAAAAAAAATCACAGAACAGTCTATGTTTATTTTCCTCCGTGCTTGTGTTCAGGGTATTTTGTGTGCTCTCTTCCCTGAGAGCTGCTGCTGTGTTATGGGGCAAAGCACCTGCGCTATGAAATCAACACCCCACTCAGCAATAATGCTTTCTGAAGCCTGGCTAGTTTACGAAGAAATCGATCCAAATAAAAGCAGCAGATAAAATTGACTGACCCTCATATACTTAATTATTGCAGCTATTTGACCAAATAGCATTTTTTCAGGATGCTCTGTGTCACAGACCATCAATATTCCTTTAATCGCTGTTAGTTATTGCCCTACTTTGTTACTGCTGTGGATGGCCGGTCTCCAGTGGTCAGTTTGGCCCAGGGCAGTGAGGGAATGAGATGCTAAATGGTTGCGCAAACAATTTGATTATACTGTTTAATTCCTGTCATATAGATCTGCCGGGCCTGCTGATGCACTCATTTCTGTGAAGGCTGTACAGCAGAATGCTGACCTGCCTGCCTCACACCATCGGGTCTGAAAGAGAGATGCTTTTTCCCCTTCTATGGCTTCAGGATCAATAGTAGCTGTTCAGTGGGTATGGGCCATGTCTTGCAGGTTTCACCTCTGAACACTCACCTTTTAACTCATTTATGGAGGCTACTGTTCCACATCTAGCCTGAGAAGAAAAGCTGAAAACTCTTGCATGTCTTTACCTTAAAGTGCTGTAACACTAGGAGAGCTGAGGGTTAATTTTACCAGATGAAACAAACCACCTCAGCCAAGTGAAAAATGAGAAATGAGAAGGGGCAAACTCCCAAACCCAGTTGCCCAGCTCCACAAAATTAACATTTCAATTCAAAACCAATAATAACGCATTGTGTCTGGCATGAATGGGTGCTGCTGCAAAGGGAAGGCGATACCTCCTGTTCCTGTGTCAATGAAAAAGCTCCTTCATCTTGTACTAAAGGGCCCACACAGTCTGAGGTCAGCCAGTCAGCCTTGGTTACACTGCACAGGCATGCCTGGGAAGACGGCTCGAGCATCCCGGTGCCGTTACAAAAGCCAGGAACTATAAACACACATACACACACATGCACAAAAACATTCGTGTCATGTACTGCATGAGGCTGATGCCTCTTAAGTTTTGCCAAGTACTACTTAGCACTCTGAAAGAAATGTACACTAGGCAATCTTTGAAATGAGCTGTAGTGACTAATTGCAATATCATATGGTCATTTTATGCTTGGAAGCATGTTATGATTTGAAACTGAATACTTTTATGAAGGTAAATAATCCCTAGATGTGCATTCCACTTGCTTTACCCTCCACTGGTCTGTTGGAGCTGAACTCAAAAATACGTGACACTTATCTCCAAGATACTAAACCACAAGGTTTTTATACTGTATCTCTTCATGTCAAACCTTCCCATGTGAGCACTGACAGCGGTTTCCAGGCACTTAAAAGCAACATCACAAATGAGCAGGGATTTTGGCACCTGGGCTTCTGAGATGAGAGCTAGAGGCCAGAGTCAGTGACTTGGCCAAGAAGTTGTCAGAGTTGACCTCCGCCACATTGCCCTGTATGAGAGAGGGATACAGGGCAATTCTAAAGGAGTTCTGGCCTTCTTGCGACTGAACTGAAGAAGCTCAGGAACCTTTCTGCTGGCTGTCTGGCACAACTGATGCAATGTGTTAAGTGTGAGTTATTTCTTGCAGATACTGCTTTGTCTGCAGTCAGGAGGCTTGTCTGGTTGAGTAAGCTTCAGTCTGCTGTGGCTGATGGTCCTCGTGTGGGTTTTTGCTCCGAGCATTTTGCTTGGAGATGGTGGTTAAAAAATTCAACAACATGAGTTCTGTGCAGAAATGTATAATGTTTAATTGGGGTGTCACAAAAGATTTACAGTTTTTCAGATCTCTGCTGTGTCTTGCAAAAGTATTTATACCACTTGAACTTTTTCCAGACTTGTACACATTGCAGTTCCATTACATGTTTAACACATTTTGTTAAACATGTACTTTCACAAAATGTGTGTAGTTGGAGGCAAAGAATTCACAGCTTGCAAAATATTTAAAATATTTTTTTATCTTGTCCAGGAAAATCTGAAAAGTGTCATGTAAGTGTATTTAAGCCCTCCATCAGTAATTCTTCACAAAACAGCTCAAGAAACAGACTTTACAAAAGACCCACTTTCAGCAAAACAAATATATGTAGGGTACATTCATTTATTTGTCACCAGATTTGTTTATTGTGAAGAAATAGAATTGCTTGGGTAGCAAAAACACCACCCCGCACAAAAAATAGATGATCTAGTTACTGTACATATATCTCAAAAAGTGCTGGGCATCTGTTAACTCTAATAAAATTACAACAGAAAGATAAAGGGTCGGGGAGAGGGGAAGGGTCGGTGTCAATTCTGTTTGTCCAGGTGCAGCTTCCATGACGGAGCATTATTTATGAAACATTTATTGCATGGCAAAGAAAGCATCTGACCCTGCTGCTTCCAGCAAAGACCCCAGCTTCCCTAATAGGTTGCTGTTGGGATTGCTCCCCGCTTAAATTGTCAATGACTCTGTCTTGATCTGAGGATTAGGCCAGTCGTTCCAATTACAGCCTGGTGCCTTGAGGTTTGTCAGGCACTGACACAGACGCCTGTCGATGGCCCTGGTGCATATTCCGGGACCTTGCTGAGTGACAGGCGCCAGCATGCCAAGAGGCCATGACGCTCTGGGAGTGTGTCTATACGTCTCATGAGTTTCTTTGCTCACCCATGTGAGTTCTCTCTCACAAATGAACCCCCTCCTACAGTGTCTATACCATGAAGTCTGATCAGTGTGAAAGTGTGCGGTGTTTTGTTTCCATGGTGAGAGCTCCTAATGACTGTCTTTCCTCCGCAGATGGAGGAGCTTGAATACCAGGGTAAGTGTGTTGATGCATCTGCAAGCTATTAAGTGATGAGGTGGACGTCTTTATGGTGCTCCGGATACAGGTTAGGGTGTTAAAACTTTAATGGAAGAGTCAGGAAAAAGAAGACAAACTATAATTACCTTTCATGATTACAGAAATTAACCAATGGACCATCAGCACCTTAAAAAAGGAATCTTTACAAATTTTTAGCTTATACAGTTATAAAGCATCATCAGTCTCCTTCTAATCCAGGAATTACTCCACGATCATATGCTGGTACAACTTTCAAACTATTTATGTACACCATATAGCTTAGGGCATTTTAGACCATAAAAAAGTTTTTAATTCAAAAAATTAAACAGTTAAGTGTAAGACACTAACAGTTTTATTTTATTTAAAAGTCACCTTAAAAACTTTGAGAGCAGTATTACTGAAAATAGTAATTAAGACCCTGCCAACAAAAGCCTGTTTATGATGCTGGGAATTGGAACCGGCTGGCCCCTTGTGCCCTTTCTTGCCATCCGGTACATCAGCTCACACTAAAGACAAACTTGACTTGAAAGTGGTCTCCTGTGGCCATTTGGGGCTTTACCTGACTGAGCCCCAGTAGACAAGGCTCGCCCACCAGGTGGTCTGTGGTGAGCTCCCTCACAGTCCAGGCTGTAGAAAGGTGTCCAGTCACCTTATGTGGGACAAGAGCAACAAAAAGTATGGTCTCCCTTCAATAGGACTTTTGAATCACTCTTTATCTGACCCCATCCTATGAGACCAATTTGCTATGTGAACCGTACCAAAGTACCAAAGGAACCAAAGCAAAGTAATGTTGACATCTTCAAGCAATAATACTGAGAACCAGGACTCACAAATGGCAACATTTAGATGAAACACTGAGTGCTTTCTTTCAAAACCACCCAGTCATCAGTGTTTTTTAGTTTAAGAGTTCATTATTGTTGCCCTATAACAGACTGGTGACCTGACCAGGGTCAACCCCGCCTCTCGCCCGAAACGTTAGATGGAGATAGGCACCAGCACCCCCCCCACCCCCCCACCCCCCATTCCACTAGGGACAAGGGTGTACAGAAGATGGATGGATGGATGGATGGAGTTCATTATTGTGATCATTTGTATTAAACTGTTTATAAACTATGACTCTCAATGTGCAGTGGAGCAATATGCAGCAACAGTGGAAAGAGGAGCCTAGTTCCCCAAATTTGAAACCAAGCTTCTCAACTGGAAAAAATGGATTGCTTCCCAGGGGATCAAGAGGCAGGCTCTACCTTGGGCAGAGGAGCGCTAATGTCTTGGTTTCTTGTTCAGAGTGATGCAAGATGGAGGCTTAAAGTAGAATTGCTGTTTCTCCACTTTGAATGAATTCGCTGGAGGTGATTGAGATATGTGACCAGGAGTCTGAGTGTCTCTCTCTGGAGGTTTTCCAGGCAAGACTGACTGTACATACTGTAGTTTGTGGCCTGGAAATGCCTTTGGATCTCCTAGAATGAGCTTGAGAGTGTCACTACAGAAAGCAATGCCTGGTGTTTCCCCTGCAATCTGATCTCAAAAAAGAAGGATAAATGGATGGAGACATTCACAAAGGTCTACTTGGTGTCTCCACAGTCAGTCATGTGCAAACCAAACCTTTACAGGCAGGAAGATTAGGATTGGCCACTCCGGATGTCTGTACTCACCTGAAATGCAAAGAAATCTTAACTGGGCAAAGAATGTAGCAAAGAAAAAGGATACCATGGACTATTGCCCTGCAGGGTAATTCCCACAAATCTTTACTGAGAGAATAAAAAGGACTGTAGACGAACAGAATATTCATGCTAGTAAAGCCATACATGTTGAATGGACTGAAAAGTAAGGAAGGGTAGCTTAACAGGTGTTTGTATGAAAATTAAGACATTAGTTTAATATCTAAACATCAATACAAAGTGCAGTCATGAGGATTACATAACTTCATATTTTTGGGGGGTTATTTTATTTTCACTGGAAAAAAATAGTAGAAAAGCATATTAAACTTAACTTTACAAATGAGAGTTGTGCAGAAAACTGTATTACTAAATGTTGTTGACAAAATGCATCAAGAGGAAGAGCTGTCATGTAACAGGCGAGCCCTGCTCTCGAGGCACAGACATGGCTGCTGATGTGTATCTACAGCTCAGTGGTGAGTCAGAGGGGCTAGGCAGAGCAAACTGACATGGCTTGGCTGGACTTAACCGCCTCTCATCTGGTCATCTCTGCCCAACCCCTCCCCACTCCATCTACTGACACACACAAAGCACACGCACCCCCACGCACACCCCCACACAAGCTTGTCGCCTGGGAGGCCAGCAGTGACTTTACACCCACTGAGATGTGTGCTAGGTTTGGTACTTAATATTCACCACCTGGTGTTATTTACATGCCTTTAAATGAGAGATGTGAGCTGGATGCTCAATGATTTTGATGAAACTCATCAAATGTTCTACTTGTATTTCAGAATAAGATTTTTTTTGTCTTGGTAAACTTCTGACAGTTTTGTTAAATTTGATGGGAGTTCTTCTCTCCCTTTGTGTTGGATGTAATGTTATCCTGCAGTGATGTTAGCTAGCTTTAATTAAATATGAATGCAGAGCTGTTGGTTGCATGGTTTGCTGAGCGCTTACCTGGGAAGAAAAGCTCAACCAGTTGGTACTGTCTGACATCCTACACCCTTTTGCCACTCCATGACGGGGAATCTTGGTGGTCTTGCATAAAATGGAGCTCGGAATCACCTGTATTTAGATTTAATGGATTCAAAATAACCCCCAAGCTTGCTCTTTAATGAACACAAGATGGGTGAGAAAAGAGGCCTCCAGCTCCACACTTGTCTCTGTGTTTCATGAAAAACATTTTCAAATTGCACCCTGGCACAGATAATTTACTTATTCTGTGTAATTGGATGGTGACCAGGGTTAATATGTAGGCTGTCATTAAATGGAAATGTAGAGTTGTAAAGGGGGGACTGTATGATACAGGGAGTCTTTTCTATTGAGCTGCTTGGATTGTGCGCTCCCTCTTCGAGCTGGAAGGGACCTCCTTTATTTGAGGGAAGTCAAGCATGAATTCTGCCAGGGAAAGATTTGGGACAGTTATATTCATGTCTGTTTGTTGCCCGGTTGAATGAAATGACCTTTAAGATAAAGCGAATCTCTTGAGCAAGTCAGGTGAAGAAAAGGCACACAAATAGGGCAGATGTGGTGAAAAGAACGTTTTAAATTCTGCAGTAAAGGAGGGCTGCTGGGATGTGGATAGTTAAAAAAATCTGGTATTTGCTGGTAACCCTCCTCTGCTGCCATGACAATGCCACATGGGAGGAAGCATTTACTGTGGACGCTCCTTATTTTGATTCAAACAAGATTGAGCTCTAGGGATTAACTTTTTTCCCTACTTTTTGCACAACTGTTAACCAACATTGTGTAATCTTTTGAAAAATAACTTTGGTTGTGAGGGGGCAGTGTGGAATAATACCGGGTAATCTAGAGGCTGGTTAATTACGTTGCTCCTCCGTCCTCCATTCATAAGAAAGGCCTGTAATTAGTTCTCCAAAAGCAAAGGCATTTTCATTGGATTTGAATTCCTCCTGATTCTGATATACAACTCCAAGCCTCTGTGGCTTCAGGAGAGGTTTGTAACCTGCATTCTTCCAGTGACAACAGCACTGTAAAACTTAACCAAACAGCTAAACATGTCTTAAAGATGAACCATTAAAAGCCCAAGAACGTGCAAGAAAGTTAGAAATAAAAACAAATGAAAGAACAAAAATGAACCCTTTGGATCCAAGTCCGTATTTTGTTTTTCCTGGTAGAACGTTGTTGACAGTAATATGCCACGACTCACCAGTTTTGCCACCTACGAAGAGGGCAGTCTCTGGGTTGCCTGGGTACTTTTGGCGAGGAAGTTAATCATACACCTCAGAGCAGTGCCATGCAAGAAAAGCAGTGTTTGTAAACCTGCCCCCATGGCTCTGCCCATAATTGGCTCTACAAGTGACTGCCCCAGCTTCCTGTCAGCATTATATCTGTGTTCACACCAACCCCGCTGGTAAGACATTTGTTCCTTAGAAACATGGCTGCTGTTTTGATCTTTGGACTGTGAAAGCAAAGTAGCTCTCACAATGGTAGCAATGTGGCAAGGATTTTCCAGGCTGTGGAGGAAGTCAGGCAAAAAAAGGTCCTGCTGCCTTGGCGTCAAAGTAAAGAACAACACTTTCTTACTTTGCTTTTCTGTTACATCTGTTGATGTTTAGTCAGTAAACATTTGTAATGAAAACTGATGAAAGCACCTTTATGATTTTACTGTGACTTGGACTTGCAAAAGTACGTATCTAGCCTTTTTTTAGGCTAGATATCCTTACTGAGGGTAAGGTTTTTATAGATTTTAACAATTCAAATACCTCCTCTCAAAGGGGAGGTATTAAGTATTTTCCAGGCACAGAGTGCCATTTTATAGCATTATCAAGTTACATTATCAAGTAACTGTGTTACATCTAGTTGTTGTAAAAATGTATATTTCAACCATAACTTTAAAGAAATTTGAGTTCACAGTTCACTTTGAAATTGGCCTCAGTGTCCGAAGAGCTCCTGCTCTTTCAGGCCCTCCGCCTTCAACATGTCATCATAGCAATGCCTTCCCCTTATGATGTCTTGCAATATTCTTAGGAGGCGGAAACTCAGCTATAAATTGCAGCTCCAAGGAGGAGCTTTGTGGAAATTGGCGTTCAGGCACCTCAGAAAGGCTGCCAGGAGAGATTCAAGAATTTTATGAACATGCATGAAAAAAATCAAAGACAAACTCCAGGTATGTTTTTGATGAGGGAATAATATTATGACATAATATAAAGTTCAAAATTTGATTTTACATAATGCTCCACTTTTAAATACCGAACCACCACAGGGAAGAAATGTTTGATAAAGCTGCTGTCAAAGTATTTTTTATCCTTATATATATGTTGAAATATCTACAACATCTCTAACGTGGCTCTAAAACATGAATGGAGTTTTGTGGAACATTACGCCGTGTTACATCGACAACATAACTGTGCCACTGTTGATGCAGCAGTGTTTTGTATATTGCATGTTAGCTTCGCTCTGATGTCATGTTCTTGTTTAAATTTAATTTTCTTCATGGTTATTTGGAGATGAAAGTTCAGAAGCCTTTCATCGCTGTGAATTGCTCCCAACAGTCAAATAACTGTTGAATTCAATTAATTCAACAAATGTAAGAAGCATACGACCATCCATTGTGCTCAAAACCCATCAGTCTGAACGCCTGGATAAACAAGCTGAAGTCCATCCGCTAACAATCTTATTTAGCTAAATTAGACAATCAAAAATCTTTGAAATATTATTAATTGCAACTGTAATATTGATTATTGATGTGTTAAACTCTGAATGTGACTGATGTCTTTTTTTTTTTAGAAAAATTGATTTGTAAAAACAGCCATAGTCATTAATTTTATGTCTAAAGTGATATCTTAACATATCAGGTATTAATGTCTTAACATTTTTGAAACTCTGCCCAGAGTAATTGCAGATTACATTTTGTATATGGGCTATCTGTGACAACTCTCACTTTACGCCAAGCCTACATCTGATTGACTGATAGGACCCTCGTGACGCCTCCTCAACTCTGAGGAGGAAGCTGAGTTCAGAATCGCAGAAAAAAACCTTTAAAACCATAAAAATAAATTTTCTGAACCATTTCACAGATAATAGATCAACTCTGTTAAATGTCTTTGCTTGTGTTATATGCCATATTATGTCTGGTTCTTTTTTGTGTGAAGTTATTGTGAAGTTAAGATTTTGTTTTATTTCACTTAACACTTCGTAACTTTCTTAAAGTAAAAAATCCTCTTTGTGTCACCTACTCAGTGTGATCCAACACTCTGAGCCATTCAGCCGTCCCTACGTGGTCCGTAGTCTCCCACCATTTTTAGACGTGTGAATTAATTAATTATTAATTATATCAAAAATAATATTTTGAACATTTATGTCTCATTGAGCCGCACAGCGGCGCAGTTGGTAGCACTGTTGCCTTGCAGCAAGAAGGTCCTGGGTTCGATTCCCAGCCCGGGGTCTTTCTGCATGGAGTTTGCATGTTCTCCCTGTGCATGCGTGGGTTCTCTCTGGGTACTCTGGCTTCCTCCCACAGTCCAAAAAACATGACTGTCAGGTTAATTGGTCTCTCTAAATTCTCCCTAGGTGTGAGTGTGTGTGTGCATGGTTGTTTGTCTCTGTTGCCCTGCGACAGACTGGCGACCTGTCCAGGGTGAACCCCGCCTCTCGCCCGGAACGTAGCTGGAGATAGGCACCAGCAACCCTCCCGACCCCATTAGGGACAAGGCTGAACAGAAAATGGATGGATGTCTCATTGATAAGATTTCCTGTTTTACAGTCAGCATGACAGAAATTGACTGGTGTGAATAGAAATATAGTTTAATGTAGCTTAATATTTCCACAACTAAAAACTGCAAATCTGCCAATGAAACTGAAAAGTAAAGAAAATAGACAATAGTATGAAAGGGGCATTAGTTAGAGACAAAAAATAAGTATGCAGGATAATCCCAGTTATTCTTGTTATTTACACTACACAAGTAAATGTTATTAATTACAAATAAAGTGACCTGCAATATTTGAGTATTGCAGTTGGCAGAAACTAAAAACATCTGAATTGCTACATATTATATCCTATTCCAATAATTTAGTTCAAAGAATATATTTGGCATGCAGCAACTTTCGTACTAAAATTACAAAATAAATATTTTTTAATCTAATTAAAACTTTTGGACAAATTATCAGAGTTTAAATTACATAAATACATTCTGTTATTTTCTACCATTTTCCACCTGATGTTTATTAAGATATTATGATATGCCATTTATTTCCAATAGAACACATGTGATTCAACGCTACATTTAGCAGGCCATGTGGTTTTACATCCTGTGCTTTAAATCATTTTTTGAACTTCCTTCAAACATTCCAGTGTGCTCAGAAGGGTGCTTCCAGCAAATCTATTCTTCATTAGCAACAAGAAGACCAATAAAAACAAATAAAGCAGAACAGAGAAACCGGATAAGGATTGACATCCGTCTAGATTTCTATTGGTGGTAAAATGTTGCTGTGAGGTAACAAGGAGCTGGAACAGAATTTTATTTTGAAACTGACACATGGCAGGAATCTGGGATTAAAATTGGAAATGTTAAAATACTGCTTGTGACACCTCAATGTGTGGAGGGATGTGACTTCCTGCGCAGCTGTTGAGAAACACTTCTTGGCACCTCCCAAGCTGCTGCCGCCGCATTCGGCTCTGCACCTCAGCTTTGCTAATAGAGCATGCAGGGAATCTGGCGGAGTGCAAAATGCTCGGAATATGCTTATAATTAATCATAGTAACCTTAAAATCAGAGGTTAATGGTAAATTTGTAATAACAACCACTTGTGTCATGTAATTTATTCTTATCAGAATGCACGCATATCTCTTTGATCTTATTTTAACTACTAAAACTTTGCAAAAGAAAGTAATACACTAGCATAATTCATATAATAGGAATTTCTTTTTCCTGACTAGTAACTGATTTGTGATGCATGAGTGTTTGAACTTTGCATTGTGAGTTTGTTGTTCTTTTGATAGACTCATTGGCTCCTGACAGATATTTTAACCAGGTAACAGGAAAAATAGCTCAAATTGCAGCCACTGAGCCACATGTGTTTGTCGGTGGTTGCCCTTGTATATATCAGAGTCGTCATTTCCTCTTCCAGTCGAATGCTTGAATGGCTGAATATGACTTTCTTTGCCTGTATTTTTCTTCCCTTTATAGCAAAACTGGAACTGTTTGGGATTTTTTTGGAAAACCACACTCTGATGAACATCCTGCCTAAGACGTTTAATTGTGGCTGTGCCATTTTGTGCACGAGCTGTGCCTTTTTAAGACTTGTTTATGTAAAAGCATTTAAACATTGATTTAAACTTCTTTTTCTTTTTTCTTCTTTCTTTGGAAGTTGAAATGTTTGGGCCTATAGGCTGTTTTCTAATGGATTTATTAGAATTGATTCCAGCAATAAGTACAGTGCCATTTAAAAGTATACATACCTCTTAATTTGATCACATTTTGAGCTATTCTAACCACAAAATTGTATGTATTTTTTCAGGATTGTGTACCAGAGTCCATAACAAAGAAGTATATAATTTTGAAGTAAATGGAAAATGTTTTTGACTTCTTCTATCAGGCTATCAGACATTAAACTTTATCCCTTTGGAAAATATTGTAGCTCAGGGATAGTCAGATTAGATGTAGAATGTCTGAGAACAGCAGTTTTCTGGCTTGCCTCAGTTTATCAGTTAGTTTCAGGTCTAGATTTTGACTGAACCATTTTATTAAATTAATATGACTTGCCTTACTGGAAAGTGAACCTTTGTCCCAGTCTCTTTTGTAGCCTCAGATATTTTCCATGATTCCACTGCCTGTATTCCCCTCCGTCTTGACATTAACGTGGACAAACCTCCCTGTTCCTATTGAAGAAAATCATCCCATTTGCATGACTCCTCCACCACCGTGTTTAACCATCATGACGATGTGCTCAGAGTGATACACAATGTTAGTGTTCAGGTCAGATGTTAGTGCTCATCTGATCAGAGCACTTTCTTCCTTTTTGTATCTTTTCCATTGCTTATAGCAAACTGCTAAAGAGGAAATTCCAATGTATTTCTTTCAATGATAACTTTCTTTTTGCTTAATATGACTATGTTTTTCTGTCTATAAAATCTTCCACCTGAGCTGTTGATGTTTTCTGCTCTTCTAGAGTAAATATCAGTGATTTTTTGCTGTTTCTACCAGGTCTTTCATTTTAGGTGGATGGCCATGTCTGCTTGTCTTTGGTTGATGAATTGAACATTTATAGCCAGATTTCCCTTAAAAATAGATTTTTTTTTTTTATCTCAATGACAACTTTGTGGTTAAATAAAGAAAATTGTTTTGACAACCTAACCTTACTTTAAGCCTCTCTGCAATCTTAGTTGTAATGTTAGAAAATCTGTGCAGATTCAAGAGGCATCAATACTTTTACTTACTTGCATGATTTGTTGTGTATTTTAATTGGACTTCAATACCCAAAGAACCAGAAACAAAACTTTCCATCATTACTGGTCACAAATGGCTGCAAACCACCATTTTGAATATATGAAGAGACACCACAGTCACATCTGAGGTTAAATATTGACCTAAATAATGACAGGAGTTGCTCCCATGTCTCCTGTGGCTGCACGCCTTTGTCTTTCTGTCTGCCAGCTTGTGCTTGTAATTGAATTGTAAACAACACCCACACTGTTATTATTTACTGCTGCTCAAACTATTGGAGCAGCCACCGGAACAGAGCGCTGAGTCTTGTTGACGTGCTACCTAAAAGGCAGGGAAAACAATATACGGCCAGCTCATCCATAAGTCATGGCATTTGGCTCAGCAGCGGTGCGCCCAGCAGAAAAGGAGCTTTATGAATGGCAAGAGTCTGTGAATGATAACGGTCATTAATATGTCCATTGAGGGTCACCACATTCATGCCACATATCAAATCCCCTTTGAATGAGATCAGTTCCCTCCTGTCAGAGCCCATTAGATCCGTCCCACAGCCCCAGTGGCCAGCTGACAGGGGAGAAACTCTAACCCCAGCCTAGCACCATTAACATTAGAAAATGAGCAATCAGCTGGAATGAAGCTCAAGAGGGGCGGGGGAGGTTTCCAAACTTTGGCTACAGGATATTCAACATTAAATGTTAGAGATATAGGAATCTTTGAAAATACAACTAAATGACTTTACGCACAAAATGCTTTTTTAAGTTAGACAAAAGCCTTGTAGCTTTAAATACTGCAGAACCCAAGAGTTTCCTCTCCACAGACAATGTTCAGGCTGCTCGTACAAAATTGCGTTGAACCTCTTTGACTTTGCGAAATAATTGAGTTAAAAGACTCGATAAAACATTAATTAGCTTAGCAGTCTGGAGCAGATAACATAGATAAAACCCTATGTAATTCATATTGATTAGAATATGCACATTGAGCGTAACCTCTTAAGACAAGTTTTCCTTATTAAATGGACACAAAGCCGAGGTCATTATTCGTACAAAGAAAGATCGCTTTAGATTTTATCTTTTCACATAAAAAGGTTTGATTGGATTTCTTTCTGAGGAAGCTGCACAATCTATTTTATTCAGGTTTGATTATATTACCTCTTAATTAGTTTGTATATTGAGTAGAACAGGCCTTATTGATTTGAGGTGCATTCATTTGCATTGCAAAAATCCCCTTTAATCCAATATAATCTCATCCTTACTCAAACAGAAGAGACTGCGTCTTTGAGTTGCTCTTGTTTTGCAACTTCTTCCTCTTTTGCTCATCTCTGCTTAAATGTGATCTTTTAGTAGAAATTATACAGTGTTCTCTTAGTAAAATAATATTCCTGAATCTGGCTGTTTAGTTACACTCAATTTGTGTGTTTCATGTGGGCTACGTGCATGTTGTGTGTGGTAATTTATACGTCGGATGTAATAACAAGCTGTAGTATTTTCATGTGGCTGTGTTGTGGGCTTTAATTTGGAGGTGTTTGGCTGAGTGATTGGCGTCTGTAGGTGTTGTGTGTAAATCTGCTGCTGAACACCCGCGGAGCCTGTGGAACCGTGTCAAACAGAAATCAGCGTTGGAGGCGTCAAATCCCTCCCACCGGCTCGGAGCACAGCAGCAGCCTGAACAATTCTCTGTAATTAACCTCACCTGAACTTTAATGGCCCACCTCCGGGACTGAGGGCCCCGGCTGTGTAAAATTACTGTCACACGTGGAACCAAGGGGTAGCCCAGCCGCAGCGGGTGTGTTCCACTCAGACAATTGAGAGGGAAATAGACCCCTGTGTAACACCTAATGCCACCAACACAATGTCAGAGTGTTTTTGTGGCTGTGTGAAATGGGGGTGGGCAGTGGCTTGTAGATGCTCAAGCTCAGAGCAGACGCAGTCTGATATTAAATCTCTGTAGTTTTCTGGAGATAATTGACCCCCACCAACTCAAAAGGGTTTTACACAAACAAAAAATGTTTGATGTTTCGTTGAAGTTTCTTTTTATTTTCCCCCTTTTTAGATGTTTGAAAACACGAGAACCGATTTCATTGATATTTTGCCGTTGGTTTATTAAATAAAGAAACATTCAACTAAGAATCCCTTTATAATACAATAAAAAAAATCTCCATATTGAAAAACAATATGGAGCATATTAAAAATGGATTTAATATGCTCTAATATGCATATGAAATCCACTTTTAAAGTGTTTTGAATGTCTTTTAGTGAGCTGAAGATGTTACCTTATGATTTTAACTTCATTTCAATAAGTAAAATAGAAAATGATTTCAACAAAGTTGCAATGAGTGATATACTCAATCCTGATTTTATTGTTAAGTCAGTGGAGTAATATTTTACAGTCAATTGTGTCAAATTATACACAGTTAGATTGATGCTGTTGAAATCTAACAGCATCAACAGGGTGATGTTGAACATACTTACTAGAGTAAGTATGTAGTTTGCTATTTTAAGCAAAACAGTCTCAGCACTGGAGTCTACAGTAAAGCCGGACTGAAAATAAATTTTCATAAAAAATCCATAAAATCACAACAATTTAGCGCAGAGTGAAAATTAGGCTCAATTGTGCCTCAGACCAGCCCTGTTAATTTGTACTCTGGCTCGTTTGTTTAGAGAGTCTGGTTTGTTCTGGCAGTTATAAATGTGCAATCAAAACGTGGAGCGGATCAAAGAAATACACTCTCATCCACCTACAAGAGTAAATCTTGGCCAGCTTAAAGTGAACCAAGTGCAGGAAGTAGTCTGCAGTGCATGGCATTGTGGGTAAACACAACCAAAACAAATGTTTTTGTAGCAAGATAGCTGGGAGAAATGGCTTGATGCAAGACTTGGAGTGAGGATGAGGAAATGACAAAGCTGCTGGTAAGCGCTCACAAGAACATTTACATTTTTAAAACAATTAGCTTCAGAATAAAGATTCTGGGATTAACCTGAAGAGTAGAGTAAGATTTTTTAAAAAAACAAACTCTGACCTTTTAAAAAGAAAAATTTATGACATCTTATGTTTGGACATAGTTGCTTTTTAGCCGGACAACAGGAACTTTTTCATAGGTATGAAAAATAAACATCATTTTTGACATTTTCACCACCAAAACAGGTGAGGAGGAGAATCAGACAATCAAATGGTCTTTTCATCACCATAATTTTTAATTGTGTGTTTATTTACATTCACTTTGCTGCTATAAACTGTCAGAATCAATATCTATACAAAGTGATAATAACTGTCTAGACTTTTACAATCCAATGTTAAGTTTTTTTTCTGCTTTCTTAGCCAAACAACATAAAATGTAAATTTTATGTTGAAATTTTATTTTACCATTTAAGTGTCTTTTAAATGGTAAAATCAGCTACAATAGAGGATCCGCCCAATTAGGTTTTTGCATTCCACCTTTCTGATCCATTGTTTTCTTCTCAAACTCACTGTGACATATCTGTCTACTATTCCTAGTACTTTACCAGAAATTTTCTTTAAACTGTTGAATCTTTGTAATGCCATTTCACAGAACAAAAACACTGTTTGCTACAAGTTTATATTAAAATACTTTTAATGTAAAAGATGCGATACTCTCCCATTTAGAGTTGATCAAACTAAACCACTAGGGAAATTTTGAGTTAACCGAATAACATTTAATTTAAAATTTATTATTCTAAAATACAATATCCAGCAGACTTGGTGAAGATTCACGTTCAGCCAGGGTGACTCTCTTTGTCATCTTCTCTGAGCCACTTCAGTAAGCTCAACACAACAGCTGCATGCAGCTACCGAGACATTTGGCAGTGTGAAGATTTAAAAGTCCGACAGTGATCCCAGTCCTGTGTGTGGCACGTCTGATCCCCCGGCTCTGGTGAGGCAGGGTAGATGTCTGGTGGATACAGTAATCCTGAAATCATCTGGCTACTCTCAGAGCCCACAGACAGCAGGTTACAAGCAGAGAAATGTGTGTTCACGTGCCCATGGAGTGTAAAACACAGAAAAAGGTGAGTCACCGTCTCTATCCAGAGAACAAACACTTCCCATGGGTTCTAGTTCACCATCAGGCCAGATGTTTTTTTCTTTTTATCAGCTCTCTGCTACCTTTTGAAAAGGAAATGCTGAAATGAAGGGTGAGAAGTCTGAAAACCCTTTGCTGAATCATGTTAACTTGGACTTTATTGTAAGATAAGATAAGATAAGATAAGATAAGATAAGATAAGATAAGATTTATTTGTCATTGTCATGATATTATTGTAACATCCCATATTTCACACTTCTTCCTCAAGGAGAACATTTATGTGTATTTTATATGTTCTAAGTTTTCTATGCCCTATGATGGGATAATTTCTTGTATTCACTGTAGAGATCAGCTCAAGTTAATCTCAAACTTAATCTCAGGGAATATTTTCTACATTGCATTAATCTGGTTGCTATGAAGAAAAAGTGATAATACTCATCCTTTAACTGACTTTTTGTAGAAGCCCATTTTGCTATGAATTTCAGCATTGAGTATTCTTTGCTATGAATCTGTAATCACACTACAAGTTGACTCAGCAAAATCTGCCCACAGTGCCTTGAAAAATGTTTCCAAATCCTTCAGGTAGTGAGGATAAATCTTCACATTCCTCCTCTGGTGACCCTACAAGTTTTCTGTCAGATTTAGATATGTATTCTGGCTGTCCCATTTCAAAGTTTTATTGTTTTGGTAAAGCTATATTCTTTTGTCGATTTCAGCTCAGTGTGATGAGAAAATTGAAATCTCCCTTAAACTTAATTTTTCTGAGATGCTGACTTTTTGGGCAAATCTCAATGTTATCTGAAATTGTTCATAATAGAATGTAGAGAGACAGAGAAGCTTTTTATAAAATTTTCTGCTACTGTCACCTGAGAGGCATCTTTGCATGATGAGATTTAATATTTTGTAAACTCTGCTCACTACAACGTTTGCTAAGCGATGTAGAAATCTCAGCAAAGTATTACAGCTAAGTTTTATTTCTGTTTTTTCAGATTTCCTGTAACTGATGTTGGGTGCGAAGATGAAAACTGAATGCTGACTAAAGGTTCTGCAACAAAGTATTAATTTGAGGGTGTACAAATGTTATTTTACATTATTTATTCTTTACATTTTTCTTCCTAACATATCTGTATGTGTTCAATATATGTGTGATGTTAAAGGTAAAAATTGTTTTGAAATTGGATATCAAGGTATAATTTTGTTTTACATGAATAATTCATCTCATTTCAACATGGATGTATACACTTTTGAGATTTACTATAAATAAGAATGAATACATTTCTGCTTAAAAATGCTAATATATTTTAATAGCTAATATTGTATTCTTCTTAGTCTTTAAGTTGCAAAAACAAATAATTATGAGAAAAGAATAAAAAGAATCAAACCTGAAAATGCAGATTTCTACATTCATCAACACATCCTTGTATTTGTATTTGTAATAAAATAATTATTTGTTTTATAGATTTAAAATTTTTATGATCTGATCAATTTGAGCGCAGCAGCACAAACAGGTCTGTCATACACATCAGCCGTTTATGTAAAGAGACAGGCTGACACACACACACACACCCACCCCCACACACACACACACACTGAGCCCCTGTCACCCAGTGGCTGCTTCAATATCCCCCGAGCCTCTATCTGTCTGCCACTCGCATGAAGGATAAAGAGACAGGATGTGGAGCGGGGAGGGAGGGGGCTCCGGCCTGCGACTGAATGCTCCATCAATGGGCTTATTTTCGTTACAGCCAAACAAATGTGTCACTCCAATCATCACACGGCTGATTTTATCCTTCTGTTACTGTAGCTCCACAAGCATTTCCTTTTGTGAGCGCTCGCTCCTGATAATCCCGCTCTGACAAAGGGGCCATGTGCCGCCACTGAGTTCCATGACCAAAAATGTAAAACTAGTCGTTTCCACTTACATACTTTCTCAGTGATATCATACATAATGAAAGAGTGTTTGTAAGCACTTTTGCATGAGTGACTCCTACAATCCCATACGGTGAACTAGATAATAGCAGGTATTTAGTGGGTTGTTGGAATCCATGTTTACATAGATTGTTTGCATCCAAGTTTGTATTTTTTTTAAAGTTATTAACAACTGCAAAGACTCAAGTTGCTTTTATTATGATGAAAGAAATTTGGCTGTTGTGTGTGTGGTGCACAAGCCTGTAGGACTAATTGAACAGACTGAAAGGAGTTTACAGAGGTTCAGCTCTCATTGGGCCTCGATACTTTCAGCTGGGCCTTCTGAACCTGAGAAACTCCTTTATTCCGCCCTTCACTTGCAGACAGACTCCAGATTTACTGGGTCTTCCTGTAAATGGGACAGGGCATCTTTTTTTCTTGGCCCAGCCAGACTCCCTGTGGGCTACAGCAGGACCTCACCAGGTGAATACAGGATACAAGGTATACAGCTACTTTTGTTAAAAAAAAAAAAAAAAAACACACACACACACAGCGGCAAGTCTGCAGCACTGAGGTCTCTGCTAATTCTGAAGTCTGGAGGCCAAGTTTCAAAATTATACTGATCATAAAAAAACAGAAAAATGTTGATGTATGCTGCTGATAGTTGTAGATTGTTAGAAAAATATGACAAAAAGCCAGAAACAGTGGCACAAAATGTTTTTGTAACTTTCATCTGACAATGTCTTTAATAGGCTTTTGTTTTTTTTATTTACCTAAAATAATTTTTTATCACTCTGCTTAAATTAACACATTTTAACATGCTGGTGTTCACTGCATGGTAGCATCATTAATTATCAGAATTTTTTATTATTTTTTTATTTAGTCAATGTTATTACATAAAATAACAGTTTTGCATCAGGTACTGACATAAATTACTGAAATGTGGCACAGTTTATCACGGGCCAATTATCAATCTAGAAATGTCTGAGTTTTGTTACGCTCAAATTTTAACACAATACCTTTTTAATACACCACTGTTGAAAATCCCTTTACTTCAATAGTAGATGATCCAAATTTTCGGTGATGGAGTAAAGAATATTACAAACACCCCTTCCCTACCTGTTACTGCGCACTGCCAACCAGCTGGATGATAGCTGGTTGTTACAGTTAAAACAAAGTCAGAATTGGAAATTTCTAGTTGTAACTATTCAAGGGAAGGATGTGGAAACCATTATTGTTTTTTTAGATGAAAAGCTTTTGTCATCAATGAAAATGTAATCCTTCTAAAGTTTTAATTATGTAGAAATTCTGAACCTATAGAAGAAAATCCCCCTTTGGAGTTAGCAGTTAGCAACACAAGCGCATAAGCCGATTAATTGTACTTGTGTAAAGATATATAGAGTAGAAAAGATAAAGCAAACAATATTCTGTGCAACAAACTTACTGAAAATATTTGCATGTATTTGATATTTTTACTTACATTTATACATAAATTATGCATATTGAAAATAAATGTTATGCAAAACTTTATTATGACTGTAACAATATTCTAAGTATTATTTAGCAGCAGTAACAGTAATAACTTGTTGGATTGCTTTGGTTTACATTTTTACTCAAGCGTTTTGTTTAATGAAAATGCTTGGTCTCACACACCCGTGTCTTAATCAGTTTACAGGTTAAAGAATAATTTAATTTAGTCGTTTTACATTTTCAATATACTTTATTAAGACGACTTACAGTACATTTCTGGTAGACACTAAACTGAGCAACTGCTTTCGTCTGTTTTACTAAACATTCATTTTAATTAAAGAATATACTGATTATGCAGAGATGAGTGTTTATTCTTGCCTCTGTCTGTGTCCTACACCCTCTATTTCCATATTCATTACTATGTCTGCCATAATGAGGCAAAAACCTCTTCCTGCTCTTCTGTCCCAAGGCATTTCTGACAGACTATGGACTCGAGTCATCATTGATCCAAGGTGGTTGTGGTTGCCTCTCAGAACATTGAATTGACCTGGCTGCAGCTCACCAGTTCAGTGTCACGACCCCTGTGGCCTCTGTCGCAGCAGGTGCCTTTCCTCAGACGTGTAACTGAGCCGCAGTATTAAGGATACACAGGGATGTGATACTGTTGTGAGGCAATAGTAGTACATGGGCGTATTTGTGTTGCTGACAGTTTCATACCCTCCAAATTCAGCAGACCGTAATGCATACTGTTGTCCTGACAAAAAAGATATACTGTATGCTCAGATTGAATTTAAGCACATTTTGCTGTCTGTTTGAGGATATGAGACCCAGTTCAGATGTCCATCCATCACCTTACTGCGTGACGTGTGGCACAGGTCTTGTGTGTGATCCTTTTGAACACGGTATCAAGTGAACACTAACTTGCAGCTGTGGAGAATGGGGAGACGTGGTGTGGAGAAACGTGCCAGAGTCATAATCTGTTGTCTCACTTAGCAAGAAGAGTTCCCTCCTCAGACGGACCTGTTAGGCCATTTCGGCAGCTTGTAAACACAACTCAGTCTGCATGTAAGCTGTCATTTCAGCTCCATTCTATCTGCTTTATAACACCTTTGAAAATGGCAGTGATGGCTGAAAAACAAATCAACAATTGGCACTGTGCTGTGCTATGCTGTGTTGGCAAAAACAAAAGCAACAAGCTGAGAAACAAGAAATAACAACAGGGGAGTTCTGAATGATCTGAAAGGCAGAGTAAACAAGTCCAACTGCACTGAATTAAAAATAAAGTTCAACATAATCACTGAGCATGTGTTCATGTGTTTATAACCCAAATTGGAATTTACACTAACAAAAATGGGGTTTTCTGAGGTTAGGTTCTGGTCTATTTATAAGGTATTTGAGAAATTTAGGTCACATCTACAATTCAGTGGTGTAAAATAAAAAGAACTTATTCAAACAGTCAATTCTGGTTAATTTATTTTGACTTTATCTTTACTTTTAATATGCAACCATGCCAAAACTATGCACTTTGTTTAATTAATTTATGCTTAAAATATTTACAAGCCATTATTTATAAGAATATAGTTTCTATTGAAAGATTTGTTAGCCCTGTTTTCAGTTTCTGCATTAATAAAATAGTATTGTGTTAATGCACCAATAATTTTGTGCAAAATACAAAAATACCATTTGATCTTACTGGCTTAGGTAATTTTGACTTTATTCAAAAAAATATATTGCAGTGCAAGAAACAGGAATTCATTTTGTGGCATGTTTTCTTATTTTGTTTTTAGTGCAATTGTAAAAAGAAAGTACAACAGGTTTAAATTAGAGGGTCTCATGAATTTTGTATGTAATTAGGGTTTTTGAAGTGGTTTTTTAGTTTGTCACAAATTTTTCCCAGGGTTTTTACCTCTTAAAATTATTTTAGACCTTTAAAATTAAATAATTTCAAAACTTTTTAGTTGTCCATGAGATTTCTCTATCAGAAGCTGCTTTGCAGTTTGCTTAGAAATAATAAAAAAAAAATCTTACATTATTCGAAATGCATTTCTTACACATGGTAGAGTGTAAATTTGGAGAGGACTGGTTTAAACATAACCCTAGAATTCATACTTTACTTTTATTTACCATTACTAAAGGCTTTAGTAAAACTTTAACATGTTTAAAGGTAATGACGCTGTATATCACTGTTTAACAGACATATATGTTCTCTACAATCTTTTACAAATTTAAATTGTGTGAAAAAACCTCCAAAGAAAAAATGGTTTTAGAGAAAGACTGCGCTTACACAGTTGTTTTAAGTTTTTTATTCATGACTGACTGAAAAAAATATATATATTTTTCCTTTGTCTTTTCCCACATCATGGCTTATGACGATAAAATCACATGTGGCTTACCTAAATTGTATGCTCACTTGTCTTTCCCATCTCGACAAGTATCTTAGAAAAATTGCCATCTGTCAGATGTAATTTGTATCGAATGTAAATAGGAAGTCATAGTTCAATAATTAAAGATTTAAAAAGTTAACAACATGTAGTTGTATTAAATATTTTTTTTTTATTACATTTACTAAAGCAGGAATTGTAAGAGTGAGTAATGATCATGGTATTTTTTCCCCTCATATTTTTTTTTTCCCTTTCTCTGCATTTTTTTCTCTGAACTCTTATCCTGCTTTTCCCCAGCATGTGCCTGAACACACACCTTCTCAAACAGTTATTCAAACAGATAAATTCTGTTTGTTGTCCCTTAACTTAAAGTATCCGCGTTTCTTGTTTCTGGCCCACACACTCCAAACACAAAAACTTTGTGGGTTCACACTTTTCCATCCATTTAGGTTTACTTTGGCTCAGGTTTTACTAGTCACATCCATCCCTCCTTCTCTTTGGCCTCCTGTCACGACTTGTCGCTTGAGGGACACTGTGATTTATCGACAGGGTAAACAGCTTATGAATGAGGCCTAAGCTTCAGTTATACAGTTTACAACATTTGAGTAACCACAAGGGGTTTGTGTACACACACTTTCGCAAGGCTACTGTTAGGTGGAGAGAATGAGGCTGCCAGCCTCATCTCATGTCGAGGGAAATTCCTCAATGTCTTAATCGTAAGCCCGTAAGATTAATTCTGCTTGCACAACTCCTTGTGTAAACGTTTCAGGGCGACGTTGAGACATTTTTAAACAAGTTTCGAGCGGCGCGCAGAGTGACAGGGATTGTTTACAACAGAACTCAAGGCTTTTTCTGCGTGGCATACTCATTTTTTGGTGTTAAACACTCTGGGGTTTTATTCCACATGGCGGATTGGAAGGGCTCGCAAGAGCAAGAGTGGAAGATAAATATGTCAAACTTAAATGCAAATTTTAAATATTTTGTTTCTGCTTCCATGTGATTAAAAAATAAATATATGATTTTCTTTGCACTTAGAACTCTATCATTTGTAATGCGGTTCTCGATTTCCTATTGGAAAAAAAAGTAACATTTTCATGATTTATGTTTAAATATGTGGAAAAATATCAAATTTGCCGCATGTTTTGTTTTTGCTGCACCAAGACTTTTCAGATAAAATCAAAGGACCTGTTTGTCTTTAAGCACTCAAGGCAAGACAGAGGCTGCTCCTGGCTAATCATTGACCAACTAGTGAGTTTTCCATTTTCACACAGGAAGAGTCAGACATGGAGAAAAAAAAATACATAAACAAACAAAATGTATCACTAAATAGACAGTGAGAAATGTAAGGAAGCTTAAAATTAATTTTTTCTAAATGATGCAAACATTTAGGAAAATTTGTTTTGCTTCTTTTGTTTGTTTAGAATTAAAATCTATAAAAAAAATCTCTTTAAACTTCTCTTTCTTGAGAAACTAAAATAGAAAAGGTTGCAGACTTTGTAGTTACCGTGGCGTCAGCCCAACGTGTAAATAGGGTGCTAGTTTTTCCCAGCATTCTCTGGCGACTATCTGCTCACAGGCATCCTCAGATTCTTGCACATATTTAAGCACAGCTATTGTAAAAATGGCCCTCTTCCTGTTGTTGTTTTGTAAAGACTTGATTTTATTCAAGCCTCAGGAAGTGGAATAATTTCAATGCAGATGTTTTTCACTGTAAACAGCCGGCGCGTTCTGGTGGGGGGGAGGGTGCTGATGTGACAAAGGGTAAGGAGAGTTTTCCAGAGGTGGAAAGTTGTACTATTTAATAAATAAAGAACTTTCTTTCTAAAAACCAAAAAACAATTATTTCTCAACTAATGATAAAAAATCTGAAGAACTGACAAAATCAACCTGTACCATGATTACACTGTAGAAGGGATGAGTTACAAAATGCCAGAGCTTATGCTTTGTTATGTTTGTTTACTTGTTTAAAGTAAATTAGGCAGCATTAATATTCTGATAATTAAATGAAGTTGTAGGTAAAACTAATCTAAATTCACGTTTTAAATCATTTACAATTTTAAGCAAGAGAGCTGCCACAAGTTACTGAAGATTGACATTATTTTTCAGATGTTTAACTCAAGCATCAAGCCAAGACAAAATATAGTGATTTCAAAGTCTCCAGCTCAAATTTTAGTGTATGAAGTGAAGATGTATATGGTAATTTATCCAGTGAGAAGAGTGAGGAGAAATGTTGACTAAGAGCAGTAGCTAGGAGAATCAACAAACCAACACCCTACAGAGGGAGTGATCACTCTGTAGTGATCCCGCTCTGCCTCTAATTCACTACTGTGGTGAATGACCACTTGTGAACAAATCATGACTCAAAACAAGACTGTTCAGAAACCATACAGGTAGATATTTCTCCTTCAGTTTTGACCAGAACTGTTATTATGAATTAGCAAGTTCCTCCCAATAAATTGTGTTACAAAAACATTTTTACTTTATATTAGCAAGCTAAATAGTGCTTGCCTTCTTTTCCCTTTCCTCCTCTTAATCACTTTGTTTTGTCCATAAAATATTATTTACTTAGTTTGACTCATGGTTTTAACCAACAACTATTAGTTACACCTGTGACTTACTTTTGTTTTTGTCTAAATGTCAGAGGAAGGCGTGAAGAGAGTAATAATTTATTTATTTAATTGTGACATGCCCCTACTTGCTAAACTTTAAGCTCACAAACATCACTCACAGTAAACTGACTGGTCTGGCTGCTAACTACCTGATTGAGGTATTTCTCATGGTGGAAGCATGATGTTTTTTGTCTCCTCTTCCATTTTATTTATGTTGTTTCTTCCTTTAAATCCAAGCTTCCAACTGATTTGTAATGTTGGAGCAAAAGAGGTTTTCAATGGATAGAAGAGCATATTGTGGGTGAAAATTCAAGCTCATTTGCCTTCTTCCAGTGCTAACTAGAAACAACCAACCAGAGTCAAGAGGCAGGTCTTTGCGCTGTCAATCACTTCTCCATTTGGCGCTGCTCATGTTTCTCCTTCTTACCCCCATTGCTTTCTGTTTCGTTGCAACTAGCGTGGCTTGTCATGAATGCTGAGGCTAGTTAGCATGGTCACCGATGAAGGCAGATAAACGTTTTACGTAATGATAAGGTGTATTGCACGTTTAGCACATTTAGCATTGAGTACATGAGGATGATTGACAGCACTAACACTCTCCTCCTAACTGATTAGTTGTATTTAGCCTGGAGCGGTACATTTCTTCAGATGGCAGTAGCAGCTCAGGTAGGAAGTGGAGGTGACAGATTTTTCCACAAATTATTTGTCTTATGCTATCACAGTATGGTGACAATTTTAAGAAATATGGAATTTTTCAAATTAAAGTTACTTACTGCACCTTTAAGAATTTTACCCAAAACACTTTGAAATATTGTTCATAACTAGTGTGTAACACAGAACATCTGCCATTTATAATATGTCTGAATAAAGAACTTGCCTTTGATTCCTCAGTCAGAGTGTGCAACATGATAAAAATGTTTCTGGCAGTAGATGAAATGCAACATTATGCAGCCTCACTGAAGATCAAACTTTGGATCCCTGGCCATTTTTATATGCTGAGGTGTTATGGTTAAATCAACAAGCACTGGCCGATGCATTTTGGCCTAATGCAAACAGCCCAGTAGACTCATTTGATTAATGAGCTGGCATGATGTAACCACAGGGGGAAATAGGTTAGTGCACCTGGTCGTTTACACAGTTTTTCATTCATCAGGAAAATGGAGCAAATTGTCAAGAAAGCGATTTCAAAAACCAGCCACTACTTAGGATTGTAAATTTTTTCTTAGTATCTGAATGACCTACTTTCTGCTAATGTTGGCACAACCTTCCCAATAAATGTCAATCTTTTTGACAGAAATACAACTTATAGGTCATGGCCTGTCAGGGTTCTTTACGACACTCAACCAAGCATTCATGCTCTGTGTTTATAGTTTGCTGAAAAAAGGCAAAACTGCAGCAAGAGATACAGGTGCATCTAACTTAGAATACCATTAAAATAGAACCTATTTAAGCAATACTCTTTTTATTCCGTTTATTTATATGATAGAGGCTAACAGCTAATGAAAACTCAAACTTAAGTTTCTCAAAACATTTTCAGTATCATATATGACAATAAAAAATACAGAATTTTAATATAGAAATTTTATGACTGCAATATATCTTTTAAATATATCAGTCTATGTAGAAATATATTTGAGACTGATGTTTTGTATTGACACTTTGAAACTTTTGAGTGGTATTCTAATTTATTAAGATGCACCCATATGACCAATGTTCTGAACTTCCTGCAGTAGAAATTTGTGGTGTTTAACCAGCATGTTGCTCTATTTCTTTTGTCTTTGATGGTGGTCATCAAAAGGTCAGGAAGGTGATGTGAAGTTGTAAAATGGCCCGAGCAGGGCTGACCTATGGCTGCCTGAGCATTCCTAATGCAATAGCAGGGCCCGCGGGTCCAGCCTGCCAATACCGGCCTGATTATAACGAATCAGGTCTCCCTTAACACAATAATGTGATCAATTTCTCATTCTGCTGAATAAATAACATGGCAGATAGGGAGGTATGGTGACCTGCTGTTAACCCCTCACCTCATTATTCATATCGGTGCTTGAATGAAGAGAGATGCAAGGAGAGAAAGGAAGAAACAGGTCCGCGTGAGCTAATTATTGCTAAGACAGAACTGCTCTGCTAAATGGTTGGGATTGGATGAATGTCCAGGGACTGTTTTATGGCATCTGCTGTTTGAGTACCACCAATGATACCCTGAACCTTCTCCTCTATGCTTTGGGATTTATAATGGGTGACAGATGCTGTATTATTCTGCATCTTCCCCACATGAACCCACAGCTGACTGGACTCAATTCAGTCACACAATAGTCATGTCTTGACTGTTTTTTCCCTGTTGAGGATTGGTTTTGTCTAGGCAGTGCTTAATGTGAAGACACTTAATAAGATACCTGTTGGCCAGGTTCACAAAGATACAGCACTGCTAATGGCATGATAATTAGCCCTGTCAGTTTTCCATGGTACATAAGAGAGTCTCCACAAATCTGGACCCTTCTACATTTACCTTTAGGTAGGCCCTTACCCTTCAATCTTTGTTCCGGCCTCAGTAACAGAGCTGAACCTGAGCAGACTGAATTTCTCAGCTTTGTAACAGGAGGCTCCAGTACACATGCACAGGAGCATTCGACACTCCTGGAGCAAATGCTCTGAGCTTCACACGATACCCAGTCGAGCTCGACCGGTAGGATGTGACACGGTCATCGGTCTTCATTTATTTACCTTTTTTGTCCGTCACAGTCCCTCTCCGAGCCTGTGTACGCTTCACCTGACACCCAATATCCAGACCTATTGCTTTCATCTCCTTGGGTATTGGTCTTGACTTATCTCGCGCAAGTCATCTAACTTTAATCAAGTAAATGGATGCATTTAAATGCTGCTGATTCCAATTTGGTAATTGAATGTGTTGATTTCGGACTGATCAAAGGAAGATTTAACCAATTTGAACTTCCATTTCACTGGTAGCTAAAGTCTGAGTATTTTCTTGCAACATCATTTTATTAAGACAGCTGTATCTCTTACAGCAAAACAATAACATTTCTCAGACTTTTTAATCCTGCTTCTTTACAGTAGATTAGCAAAGCACTTTTTTCTGTACATATAATTACGCAAAAGTCTTAGTCATTTTTTAAGCCTTTTGCAAGTGGTCTTTTTTTGAACTTGGTGAAATTATGTTTGGGCTCACATGGTAAGATAATTATGCAGCATGTTGACCCGATTTCCCCCTTATGACAAGTCAACACTATGACTATTTCTATGGCTCTAAACCAGTGGTCTCAAATTGCATTCCTCGAGGGCCAGAGTCCTGCAACCTTTAGATGTGTCCCTTGTCCTACACGCTTGAATTAAATGGCTAAACTGCCTCACTAGCATGCAGTAAAGCTTTATAGAGCCGTGCTAATGAGCTAATATTGGAACCTGTTGTGCCGAAGCAAAGAGATTTCTGAAAGTTGCAGGACACTGGCCATCGAAGTCTGGAGTTTAAGACCAGACTTAAACTCTTGCTCTAAGCATAAGATAATCTTACGAAATATTCGTAAGGACGTTGGGACCCCTCCAACTTCAAATGTAATTAAAATGTTGGATAGTCTTGGGCAGATATTTCAGCATAATTAACCTTGCGATGCATACACAATCAGAAATAAAGGTGACAGAAACATGAATTGGAATCCAAAACACAGAAAACAAAATAACTGTCACGATGAACCAGAGAGTTGAGTGGATGTTGGAGACATCTTTTGCATTACCTTTTTGTCTGTTAAAAATAGTCCACAAACTATCGTCATTGCTTTTTTCTCATTGTCCATGTTTGGTTACTTTGAACTCACATTTGATCTTGAGAAGTTTTGTGAAATTTTTCAAGATTTTCTGTCTGACATTTGAATATTAATGATGAAATCTGGTTGTGTGTGGTGTGTTTTCTTTGCAGTGTGTAATTGTAGACCACATCCTGTTGGACCAAACCTGTTAAAGCTATGATTATTTTTACCATCTTGTGTGGTGTCTCTGGTTTTGAAAATTCACCAACAATTTTAAAATCCAGGCATTATGGATCATTGTGCAAGTAGTACCCCCTTGCATTTCAAAAGTAAAAAAAATCAACAAATACATCTATAACCATTATGTTTTTCAATAATAAAGTAGGAAATTTCTTCAGAGAGCTCTTTAGTTTTACCTATTTTGAGATGCTTCTTGGGCAAAACCTTAGTAATGAAAGAACTTTTCAGAGGCTCTCAGTTAGAACTAAATTAATTAATATCAATTGGCAGTGATAAGGAATTAGATTACCATATAAATATTGACAGATGTTTTTATTCTATGGATTTTTGTAGCTCTTTATGGGTTCAACCATTATTTCTTTTTGTCTACTTGATTGTATTGTATATTGACTATTTGCTTAAATCTTTTTTCTGTCTGGATCACTTTGTTTGTTGGTATAATTTTGAGAATGTTGACTCTTTATTGATTGTTCCCATTGTCTCTTTGAAGGTACTCCTTTATCCGTACATAGACACGATAATGAACACATGGACACCATCTTTTCTTCTCCTCCCACTCTTCACCTTTTTCTGTATGTTTCCATCTTTTTCCTCCCTTTGTAATCTTGAAGCATGTAAATAACCTAAATCATGTTGCCAAGGTCCTACACAATTATATTTAGTCCATTACAGTGCCTGGGAGTACATTTAGGGGAGGTAAGGGGCTCAGTTCCACATGAGAGGACTTCCTTCTCACCAGGCAGTGTTTAAAGAAGAGCAACAGGTGGCTGCTGGCAGAGGGAACCTGAGGCTAAGTGGATGTCAAAGTGGAATTGCAGCTGAATCGCTGGCTATTTATTTGACCCTCCTCACATCTGCACTCTTCCCCTCTGAGGAGGAAGAGATGGGAGGGGAGAGGGGCGTTTTTTTCAGCTCCTCTCCCCTGGTTAATGTGGGGCTGGGGGACATATAAGGGAAGGGAAGGGGTTTGGAGGGGATAGGGGAAATTGTACATGGTATTAATTACAGCCCAGAGTTCACATGTCCGCTTCCCACTATGTGTTTATGCTTGGAAGTAACATCATGTGCGAGTAACACGAAGAGGGTCAGCGAGGTTGGAGGTGTTTTTCCACGTGGTGAGTGAACATGTACTGTTAATTCACCAAAATTCAAGGTTTTTCAGACTTAAAAAATTAGGTCATGATAAAAAAAAATCTTCAGAAGTTTTTTTTTTTCTTTTCAAACAATGTGGATACTCTACAATTCAACTGAAAAACAAGCAAATCTTTTTGTAAAAAGATCAAAATAAGTACATTTAGCTTCTTCCTGGAAAAGTTCTCAAAATTTCTCAGGTCTGAGGGCATCTCTTTTGATAACCTCACAGATTTTCTTTTAGATTTAGCTTCGGACTCAGAGAGGGAAAATAAAATCCCTCTTCATCTTCAGCTTCACTCAGACACCAGAAAGTGTTTGGTAGAAAACATTTGAAACTGTTGGCAACTTCATACTTTGAGGAAACAAACTGGTCCCATCTGAACAAAAAGAAACACAGAACATGATGCTGCCACCACCATGTTTTACAATTGGTGTTCTTTTTTGTAATGCACAGTGCTGTTTTCTGTTTCCTCAGACCCCCAGTCAAGTTTTGTTCTACTGGAGGATTTTTCCTGTTAAAAATTAATCCTTTGTCCCTCTATCTGTCTATCTTTCTTCATGGAATCAGGTTATGACACCTTTAGTAATTTTTGTATTTTGTCTCCAACAAATTTTATATATATATGTCACTTTAAAGGCGGAAAAAAGTTTGCACAGGATTTTTTGTGGTGTAATTTTTTTGTTAAAAAGAAAATTAGCAGGAGTGTGTGTACTTCTAAACACACTAAATATTTGCAAATGTATTTACTTTATAAGCAGCATCACATTATACTTTTGTTATCAGACGCATAAATAAAAAAGAGAGGAAAAAAAATCTACATGTGTCATTATGACATCACCCATTCAATTTTTCCCACAGAGCATCCTCAGCATTCACAGAGCAATCTTTTTGCTAACAGGACTAAGACTTTCTAACACAGTTCCTGTCGAGGGTCCCAGGCTCTGAAAAGAGAACAGAGTCCAGGTCTGGGACGGATCCCTGCCTGTCTTTCCTGTTGGTCTCAGTGTTTCCATGCTGTTATCAACTCAGCTGATAATGCTGAGCTCCGAGCTCTTTTTCTCAGGACCCACAGCACGCTGCCACACATTCTGATGGCGTGACACAGCCTCCACCACAGAGCCCCCTCTGTCTGAAGCAGACCTCGCTGCCTGGCTGGGCCTGCAGCTGGTACGCATATTGGCGAAGGGCTCTGCCAGCCCGTCTCCTGTTAGCGATATCTGAGGGTACGGTTCGTCTTCGTGTGTCACCCAGGTTTCAGGTTGTAAACCCTCGACAGAAAAGTGAGAGTAGCTGAATGACAAAGCTCGAAAGAAAAGCGAATTGAAACTTTAAGCCGCTGAATCAAAATTGAAGGCTAAATACATGAAAAATGTAAAAAGAAATGAAATGGTGCTAAATTATTCCAGCAGTACAATCTCACACTGACAAATTTAATAGAATTAAACTTTGAATCTCAGGACATTTATTTACTGAGTCACAATCACTGGCAACCCTAATATTTTCTTTAAAAAATAAGTGTAACTGAAGTATTTAACTTTATTTAAAGAACTTTAATTTAGTAATCCATGACCTTTAAACACACCAAGTGTAAGATGTGCAAATAGCCCTAAAATAAATTCATAATTTTATTGTAAAAAGCATAATTTTAAGTTAGAATGTGGATAAATCCAATCTTTAATTTGATTGTTCTTTATGCTTTGAAAAAAATATCTTATGTTTAGGAGTATTTCTTTAATAACCGAGCCACTGGTGCTGCACTTACTGACATTAAGTGACCTACCATTTCTTGCAAAATACATTTAAATGAAGCATGGCTTATTTCACACATTACTGCGTATTGACTTTTAATTAGTAATTTGTCACTTCTCATCACTCAGAGGGTAAATATCAGTCGTCAAAATGGGAAAGACAAAATAACATTCCATTAAACGTAGGTATATGTGTGATTTTGAAGACATAAAATGATTCCAACAAAATAGTTATTTGCCTTCACTTGTCCATGCCTACAGTTGGAAAAAAATTGAACAAGTTTAAAACCACTGGAGCTGTGACTAATGCAGCTGGATAAGGAGCTATGTAAGCCACGGTGAGAAGGGTGGTGTGGGAAAATGAACCAAACATTTCCAAAGCTCACTATTCGGGGACTGTAGTGTGTTTTTCAATGAAGAATTATGTCACTTCCATTCAAAAAAAAAAAAAAAAACACTTTTAAGCGATTTTACACATTTGTATCTTAGAAACCAGTAAGATAAAACCAGCACATTAAACATTTAATTTGAATTAGAAATTAGAGTTTTTCTCATATCTCATCAAGTAGAAAAAAATAAAATGAAATGATGAAAGAATGGAGTAGATTCGCACATTGAAATCTAACATTTGTTCATGTTATTTTAATTATTGGTCACCTTCATTTGATGGTGCATGTATAGAAAAGATTTTTATAGTTATGTTTTAAACACTATATTTTTTTCACAATGTTTTGCAATTTTTAAAGAAGACTTTTCTTTTCAGAGCATCTGGTTTTGTTAGATGTAAAACCAGAGATTTTACGTCTAACAAAGTCATAAAAAGTATGAAAACATGACAGCTTACAGATTGCATATAATTACTTCTATAATTTTATTGTTGAATCTGCCGTGTTAATGAACATTTTCTACTTCTGTGTCTGCAGCTAAGTGGGAGGCTGCTTCCAGGCTGAGGCACAGTAAAGTTTATTAAACACATCAGCTGGTTTGCAGTAGACCATTACTGAAATGTTATATTCCAGGAACGAGAGATCAACAAATAGGTCTTGGAAATAACAAGCAAGGGGACTTTGGTCTTTTAAACCGGAGAGCATTATACTAACTTTGAAGGGGGAATTTATTAAATCTCTTACAACAACTGAGGGGCTCTATATTTAACTTTGCCAGAGCACTTCGGACACATTTTGGCTGCGGTTTCCACTTGGCTCTCAGAGTAGTCTGGTGGCTGCGAGGCAAACCTCTGCAGTCCCCCCGCTTCCTAAAATGAAACAGCTGCCGAGCGGGACACACTGAGAGCAGCGGGGCGAGGGGAGGAGGAGTTTTCATGAATGAAGTCAGTGGGAGTGGGAGGAGAAAGGAAGCTAGCTGGAGGTTAAACACTACTACGTAGGTGTGTCATTAAAAAGGTCTGGTGGGGTGTACAAAGTATGGGTGTGGACTCAGTCATGGGTCGTATAAGTTCAGTTTGATGGTAGTTGAGGGGAAACAATGTTGTTGTTTACACTGGCTCAGGGTGCACAGCAACCCACTGTGTAATTTGTAGAGTAGTTTTTACAGATCTGCCCCCAGGGAGCTATGACAAGATGTCCTATATGAGCTGCTCCCCCCGTCACACAACAGACAGAGAGAGAACAGAGCACTACTTGGATCACGCAAACGGAGATTAAAGTCCAAAGCTGAAATTAAAGTGACATTAGATGAAGCTCCAAAGCTATCTAGCAGCCCTTTCCCACTCTGCGCCAGAACAATATCTCTATAATTAATAACCACAGTAAAAAAAAAAGAGAAAAAATCCAGTTTGCCAAGTCACAGCAGCGCCATGTGCTTGGCGGTGTGCACAGAGCTTGCACACACTGATTGGTGAGACAATGAAAAAGCACTATAAAACACTTTCTGCTGAATCTGTGGAAAATTGTGGAGAGAGGCAACACTCTCTTCACATCTACCTGTCCAATCAGCAGTGAGAATGAGTGCGGGGATGGCATCCAGCTGCTATGGGAAAATAAGTCTCAAACCTAACTCTTTTGTGGCAACATGGAGGCTGCAAAGCTACTTTCTTCGGTGTTGTTACATGCATTCACAAGAACAGTGACAAAAACATTCATTGAGGTTTTTCACATTTTGTCAGAATATAAATAGAAACCTGAATCCACTTCATTGGAATTTTAACACAAAGTACTGCATATTTGTGAAGTTGAAGGACATTGATGCATGTATCTACAATATTTCCAAATAAAAATGTAAACAGTGTTGTGCCTTATTTAAAACCTCTTTGTAGAGATGAGAAACTAAAATCCGGAAGTTAGTACCTTTCTTTAAGTTATCTTTTTAATAAATATATATATTTTTATTATTTTTATTTTTATTGTTTTATTTAATGAGTTTTAATTTTTAAACTCTATTCATTGTTTTGTTTAAAAAAGAAAAATACATTTAAGAAATAACTAAATAAATAGATAATAATAATAAAAACAGGAGTGACTAATTAAAAAGAAACTGGCCTTTTTTAAGTGTGTTAAGAAGGAATCCATTTGCCCGATGTCACAAGCCATTTAGGAGACATAGCAAACAATGGACTACGTGCTCTGCTCCAATGACACAAAAATTTTACCTTTTTGAGGACAAAAAAATAATGGTGTGCACAGCTAAAAATAGCCCCATTCTGTAGAACACCTTGAACGCATCTTACCCACAGTAAAAAAAAAAAAAAAAAGAGCGGTAGAATTATGCAGTGGCCATGTTTTTGGGTTTTTTTCAGTAGCGATTGGAACTTCGCTGCTGAGTTGATTGAAGGGTCGTTGGAGCCAAATACAGAGCAATCCTACAGGAAAATGTGCTTGTAAATGCAAAACATTAAGATAGGTGTAATGTTTTACCTTCTGCTAAAACAATGGTACGAAAGGCAGAACTACTGTAGAGTAGGTTGGGTCAAAACATATGTGTGAGCAACAATGACCCTAAATTCAGTTGAGAATCTATAGTGAGGTGGAAAAGTTGTTGCTCACAGATGTTTTTCACTTAGTCTGACTAAGCTTGAGCTATTTTGCAAAAGGATAGGTAAAAATGTCTGTCTCTAGATCTACAAAATTCTTAGAAACACACACCAAAAGACTCAGCCGTAGTTGTAGCAAAATATAGTTTATTCAGGCAGGGTAGACACATGTCCATGTAACACTTTTGTGATTATATTTGTAAAATGTTGAAAACCAGACTTTCTGCTTGTTTGAAGTTTGCTGTTATAGCATGACAGGGGTATGAATACTTTAGCAAAGCACTCTATTTTGCAAGATAAAATCAATTTCTAAAAATCTTTTAAAAAATACATTAAATACTATACATTCACGATATGATCAAATTCGTGAATTAAGACTTTTTTCACACTTTTTGCAGGAACAGACCAAATTTCATTTATGTGCAACAAAAACTACATCTACAAATTTTTAAAAACATTACTGATTTTTAAAAATAGTCGAAAAAGATGTCAAATGTGCTGGTCTAAATCTAATTCTTTTGAATAAACTACCTTTCTCTGACAGGTTTTTGCGAAATGCAGTTTTGCAGCTAATTTTCCATCTGCGTAGCACATGCCAACTATATCTTACAGTGGCTTGAGTACATAGCCTGCATTTTTTTCTAAGGGTGGTCTCAGCGGTGTCTAAAACCATCATTTTTTATTAAGCCTCACATTCTTTGCGCTGCTTGATCCTTTTTCTCTTTTAATGTAATGTGTCTTTTTTTATTCACTCACAAACCTGCTGTAGTTGCCGCTTTTAATAGCTTTATCGTGTAAAAAATACACACCAAGGTACAAATGAACTTTCCCAGCCCCGACTGCTGAGACACAGCCCATGCTGTCTTTCTTGGTGCGGTGCTATCTATCTTAAACCCTCCACAAGCTCACCTGATCAATATGGTGAGCCAGTGGTCATCATCACTCATTGGGAACTGACACGCACAAGTGCATGTGTATGTACCCACACACGTGGCCTTTTAAACCTCTGTATCTCCAAGAGTAAGCAATGAGACATAACCCATAGAGCACATAATCCATCTGGCTTTGATTAATGGATTTAACATCCATTTTCAGGCCCATACAATGGCCCTGTATGAATTTTATCAGCATACTGTGACAAATAGTAGTTCTGTTCTCCGCTAAGAGGCCTCATTGTTCCGCTGACCGAGAGTCATGCAGATGTCACCGCCTCGGCCAGGCTGCCTAGAGCGACTTGTTTAGCAAATATAAATGTAAGCGTGCTTGTGTATTACATCATTGTTTCCATAATATAGATGCCTATTTTGTCAGCAGATAATCCGTATAAATGTATGACTTGATACAATTTGACAGTGAATATCTATGCCCCAAATCAGACTTTTGTAGTGCTTTGCAGACTTTTTATAACAAGTAACAATGTGATGTCAGGACATTTTAAAAATGTGCTACAATAGAAGTTTTAGAGTTTAAGAGTTTTTTCCTCATTTGTTGTCTATTGTCACACAAGGAAAAAAAAGGTAAGAAAAATACATGTATACTCGTTTGCACTACATGTTTAAATTAAAAAAAAAAATTACAGTTCCAAGTTGGAAAAACTAAATTGTAGGACTTCCTGAAGTCTGAATTTCAAGAAAGGAATCCTCACCTCCAAATCCAATATTGCCTCTTGGTACTTCTTTTTTTTTTTTTACCCATCTAAAAACCTGCACAATCTTTATTTATGAAGGGTCTAGTACTCCATCAGTCCATTATTTATGATTTTGTGTGACCCAATCTCAGGAAATGCCAAAGACATTAAATTCCAGTTGTTTTAAAACAAAATTGCTAAAACTGCTAATAGTAAATACTCTAGTCAAGACTGTTAGTTTTTCAGAATATTGCTAAAAAATAGTAGCTTGTGCATTAAAATTACGTTCTTATAGCAGGGTTTAATGGTCAAACCTTCTTCACTACCATCTCCAGATTATGTTATACCAGTAAGCTGTGAAGCAATGATCAGGATGGCATGTCTGACTCCAGGATTCACATGTTCCGACGCTGAATAATGCAGCTTTTTCCTCTAAGGCCGTGTCACCGAAGCCACCCTCTCATCTCACCTCTCACTGACACATGGGCATGTTCTCAGAGCATGAGCTTACGTCACGCTGAGAGGCCTGCTGATGAGGTTTTGACAACGGCAAACGACCTAGCCTAAGTGGCATGCATTTCGTCCTGAGTGTGTCTCTTGACAGTCCTCCTAATCGCTCAGAAAATATGCATGCTGCTCCATTTATGGGCTGTAAAAACAGTCATCCAACCTCATGCTAACAGACTGTGAAGAGCGCCATAAAAACAGTCTCCGTCATATTCACTTTAAGCATATAGCGCAGAGGGGCAACTCGACTGGCTGTCATAACATGCAGGACGATAGTCACTTAACTTGGTACCTCTCTGTCTGTCACATGCAACCAGTCATGGAGTAAAACAGCGGGTGTGCCCTCCCCTGCTGCAGAGGATGACATGAACTAGCAGCCCTGCACATAGGAAGTGACACAAACAAGCAGGCCCCAGAGAGGAGGGCCATCAGTAGCAATGATGAGCGACTCCTCGGATGCTCCTTGACGTGTGTAGCTTCAGCAGAGAGAGGGCAAAGGGAGCAGACGAGAGCGGCAGCGGGTGTCGAATTTGGGAGGGGGCCGAGGTTGGGTGTTCGCGGCAAGGGCCTGCGATGTAACTGTGCGCGCCACTGCATTATCCGGCTGATTTAGTTATGACAGCTGGTGCCCACGAGAAACTCAGCAGAGTGTGGGGTGGGGGGATAAGATCACCCAGGCTGCAGACAAATGATGATGAAGAGATCACTTTAAAGAACAATCTCCATAATATTTCATGCTCACTCGGCAGCTCCCAGGCAGCACGCACTGCAAGGCTAACTGCTCTATCAATTGATTTGATTCACTGCCGGAGCTACTCCTCGCACATAGTATTTCAAATAAATGACACAGCAGATAGGAATGATATCTACATCAATATTAACCCTGAAAAGAACTAATGGATGCCGGCTGCAATTTGCGCTATATACTGAGTAATGCATTGGAGGCAGGAGGCAGGTGATGGAAGAGTTATAACTCAGGCTTTTCCTGTCTCCCCCCGAAGGCACAAGAGGATACAATTTGACCTACACCCACCCCGCCTAGCACAAATATACAAGCTACATCTTTCCTCCTCCCTAGGCAACCATTTGTTTTTGTATTTATAAAGCGCATTATGGGACACTAGGCTAAACTAAGCCATCTCTCAGGCCGGTGGAACACAAAAGCAGTTTATCAGATAAATCACCCTTGACCAGTTAGCTATTAGAGCAGCCAGGAAGTGAAGCCCGGGCACGTATGGTGCTTATAATGATAGCATTTTAGCTTTTTATTAATGCGCAGACATGATGCATGCTCATGTGTTGCAGTGGTTTAACATGGCTCACCACTCTTTAACCCTATTCCACTTGCTAACTGGCAGTATTATGAATTCTGATCAGGTACACGGGTAGATATAGAGATTATTCTACTTAAAAGGTCCAAAGTGCTTTTTTATACCAAGCCATAATACAGTACCTTGGAAAAGTATTCACACCTTTTCTCACATTTTGTGATGTTACTTTCACAAACTTCATTGTATTTTATTGGGATTTTCCTTGATAGATCATCAGAGAGTAGAGCAAATTTGTTGAATGTAATGAAAATTATACATGCTTTCAATATTCTTTACAAATAGAAATCTAAGAGCAACTTTAACTTCAATTTAGTCTCCTTTAGTTTGACATCCTTTATTAAACGCCAGTGAAACCAAGAATCTTCTATTCTTTGAAGGCCTCAGAGGTTTATTAGAGAACATCAGTGAACAAACAGTCAGAAAAGATCAAGGAACACAGCAGACAAGTCTAGGATAAAGTTGAGGGGAAGTTTAACGCCAGGTTAGCTTATGAAACAATATCCCAGGCTTTGAACATCTCTTGGAGCACTGTTTAATCCATTATATATATAAAAGGACAGAGTATGGCACAGCTGCAAACCTACGAAGACATGGCCAGACACTTAAACTGACATGCTAAGCAAGGTGAGCATTAATCAGAAAAGCAGTCAAGAGGCCCTTCATAACTCTGAAGGAGCTCCAGACCTCAGGTGGTGAAAGTTTCCTCCTTTAGGGGGGAGTGGCAAGAAGAAAGGCTTTTGCTGAAAGCCAAGAAATCCCAATTGCAGTTAAACACAAGTCATGTTGGGGTCATGGCAAAACCTGATGGGAGAAGATAAAAATATTTTTGGTTCTTCATACAAAAAGCAATGTGAAAACTAATGCTGCACATCATCCTGAAGGCAATATCCCCACAATGAAACATGGTGGTGGCAGTATCATACTGTGGGGATTGTTTTGTTTAGCAGATTGAGAAGCTGGTCAGAGTTGATGGAAAGACGAGTGCAACTAAACAAAGGGCAGTCTGAAAAAAAGAAAATGCAAAGGAGGACTTTAAGTAAACACCACACTTTTCAGAATTTGATCAGTAAAAAATGTTTTTATTTCTCTTGGGCTTCTTTTGTTTTCCTGTTTTTACATTTTTCTTATCCCTTGGATAACAATATGGTAATTTGTGTTTCACTATAACATTTTAATTAAATTTATGGGTGTGAGTTGATAAAATCTTAGAGGGTTGTGAAAGAACTGGACTATTTGTATATAGTCTGAACTATATACAAATCTGAACATAACTTTTCTTTTGGTCGTGTTCTTAAATGATCTCTGTCAGCAACATGTAGAAGACAACACAAATAATGCCTCAACATTCATTAGTCTGCATGATGGTCATTGAGTAGCTACTGATCACTTCTGTCCCTGATATCTGACCTCTGCCCTCGTAAGAAGAGACTCAAGCACACACACACCCACGCCCACCCCCACACACACTCAGAGATAGTGGGAAGTTTGCGGCTGGCTGATAAGGTTGTGATTAATCACATTGTTGATGAGAGCGTGTTGGGTGATGCTTAATGAACGTCATAATAACACAAGCGTCTCTGATTGCTCGGGTCATTGAGCGGCGTGGGGGTTTGTTTGTGGTGAGGGTGCTTTTGGGGGAGCGGGGGCTGCGCCTTAGCGGAGAAACACACCACTGAGCCGTCAGCTAATGAGTCCACAAGAGACCCGCCCAATACCTTTGATTGTGATGCCATGGAGGAGAGAGGAGCAGGGCAATCTTTAGCTGGATTAAGTATCTCTTAAGGAGATCCACTTTCAGCCACAATGTTATCAACCCTTGAGTGTGTATTAATTAGGCCTATTGTAGAGCTGTAGCCTGTGAGTATGGAGTATTCCCTCTACTCTCCTGCATACGCACATGAACACGCATGCAGAGTGTAGGAAAATGTAAAAAATCTCTTGGATTAAGTTTCTGGCACACAAACACAAGGCTCCTGTGTGCTGTGCTGCTGTTTATTTTCATACGGAAAAAACATACATGTTTTAAGGAAAGCATCTCCATGTGCATGTTCCGGCAGGCTGTTGCATGCTTTAATTTGACACCCCATTACATCCCCATCTACATGTTACATCTACACATCTGCATGCATGTTTAAGCGTTGTGTACATCATCCTGTTCTCATTAGCAGGGGCTTTTGATATGAAGTGATGCATTATCTACGCACAAGGCAATAGCTGATTGACTGTGGGCCGGTAATACTGTTTAGCCCCAACTTAAAGTAGGCTTACTTTGATGTACGTACATATTTCCTGGTGAAGGGGTTGTTGTAATTTCAAACATTCATTGGCTCATCATATGGAATGCTGACAGTGATTTGGTTCACTGGCTCTTTTTTTTTTTTATCTAATACATGTGTTTCCTGAACGTGAAATCCACAATTTGCCTTCCCCTGCAAGTCATCAAGAAAGCCTCTGTGAAGTGGCCTGCAGGTATATTGTTTACCTCTTTACACTGCATGGCTGAAACCCCTCAGCATATGCTAGCCGGAGGTACTGTGCAAAGCACTGATATATTATCCAGTTGCCACCTCCCCACAAGCCCTTCCGCCAGCCCCCCACTCCACTCCACCCCACTCCAGCTCCATCATAACCCGGATGTTTAAGAAGCATGTCCAACTGGTATGTTTTGACTCAGTTTAAGTGGTGTTTAATGACAATGGACTCGTTGTCCTGTTCCGGAGCTGTGCTAAGAGTTTCTAATCAAACGTTCTGCTCCATCAATAATGCAGCGCCCTGGATCCCATGGAGGACTTAATTGTGGGTGTAGGGCAGATAGGGAGAGCCTCGGCTAGGGGTGTCTCGTTGCACTCTTTAATTAGAGACCCCCGTCATGTCAAGAGCAGCAGCACTGGCTGTTTACTATGTAGCCACTTGCCCAATGCATTTTGGCAAGAACTCTACTGTAACACTGCCATCAGCTAGTGCTGTGGCTTCTCCTGTGGGAGACAACAGGGCAGGTGGGGGGGACAAGGAGTTCAATGAGGAAGCAAGTGAGAAAAGGAAAGTCCACAGGAATTGAAATTTGGTGTTGGTTTTTGGTTAAACTTAATGCAAAAAACATAACTGCTAATAATAATAATAATAATAATAATAATAATAATAATAATAATAGTTATTATTATTATTAATTATTATTAATTATTATTAATTTATGTATTTATTTATTTATTTAAATTTTTTGTGGTATAATGGCATCTTAAAAACTAATTGGAAATCTAAAATTTAAATGACTATTTCCAGAAACTTAATTTGCTCATGTTTAACAGATTTGTTGAATCTAAACCAGATCTACTCTTTGAGATAAAACACTACCTATCACCATGTCTGTTTACTACAAGCAAACTGTTTTGACATTAGAATACAAATGTGCAACACTCTTCTTGCTTTAAAGCCTTCAATCACAGATTACTAAAATTAACTCAACTGAATGTTTTGTTTTTCCTTAGAGTAACTTGAGTAAAAAGGGATGAAGAATCCTGCAGAATTATAATGAATTTAGCAGGATAAATTAAGCTGAGACAACACAAAATGTAAAGCTTATGTGCAATTACTCAAATATATCAAGTTTGCGTTTAACAACAACAAAAAAATCTCTGTCATGGTTATTAGAACAATTACTGACAGCAGACATTTCACTCCTGGAGTCTTAGCTTCATGTTTGTAAGAATTAATAAGGCCCCTCTGGCCCTGCTCTTCCATCCCAGCCAGAAAAAGAAAATGACAGAACAAATTTAGTCTATGATGAATGATGGCACTTATGCATAGCTTATGTAACACATGTACAGCTGATTGTAAGGTGTATTTTATAATGGAGGTGCATTTCACTAAATTAGAATTTTATCACAAGTTTTTTTAAGTACTTCAGCTCAAAAAGTGAAAACCAGAGACAAAGATTTATTTTCTCTTACAGATAACTAGACTACAACATTCTTCTCTTTCTTAATAATGTTGTAGTACTTCATGAGTTTAAAAATAAAACTTTTTAACACAGAAATACTCTGAGCTGCACAGTTATGGAAAATGTGTCTGACCATCTAACTCAGTTTTTTCTTTAACTAAGTTAAAACACTTCTAATGTCTAAGATTCAGGATTGACTTAACACTGGCAATTCATGGGGCTTAACCCTTGTCGTGGATATTTATGTGTATGGAGCTTCTTGAATCAGTCACTGCAGCTGCAGTTCATATCTTGGGAGTGAGCATTGAGAGATCTGCCTGTATGTGGTGGCTTTGCTCCATTAAACTAGAAGATCTTTTATTATATTCTTTGATGACCCTTGGTGGGATTTTATCTGACAATATCTGGAGGAAAAGAGTAGGGATGCATGGAAATGTATGTGAGAAAAGTGGTAAATTACATAACATGTTGTGAGGCAACAAAACTTCAGTCACATTTGACCCAGTGGCCGTGATCCATCTTAATATTTCCCAGTAGCAGATCGGTAAAGATGGAAGGTTGCAGAAGAAGACGTCATTCAGCTTGTAATCAGCCTATCATGCTGCTACAAGTGTAACTTGTATTTTGGGTTGTCAGAGATGGAAGAATACCAGGACCAAACATCAGGTGTCACACACAGCAGCACCAATGAATGGACAATGGTTATCCATCAATCTTCTATGTCAGCTTGTCTTAGAGCCTGAAACCAACTACAATGTCCATCTCAAAGCAATTTGATCCATTCAGCTGACTCATTCATCAGCCTGACCTCATTTGCAATGTAGACTGGCTTTCTGGAAAAAGGAGAGCTGGATACAAAGAAGAAGATGGGTGTGAAACATTGAATTTGCAGGAACCAACCAGCAGTGGTCCAAAATATTTCACAGTAGGTGAGCAGTGGTCTTTATCTCAGGAGCATGGTGGCTCATTTATTTTCTTGATAAATTGTTTATCAGTCAGGCAGAGTTGCTGTGTATTTGAGTAGCTGCGGGGAAGTTTGGAGGGCTTTAACACAGCAGCTCTGCTGAGGTAGAACAGCGTTATACATCCCCTTCAGCCAGCTGACCTCGTCGGGTCATCAAGACTTAAGTAAGAGTGAAAGTCGCTTTAAATGGAGCGAAGCTCCTAGGGACTCAGCCTTGGCTGAGCAGCTGCTGCTGGCCGGCGACTATTACTTTTCCAGGGGCTGACTTTGATGTTTTAACAATCCATACATATTGATTCAGACTGATAATAAACAATTTGATTAGCCTCTTTCTATAGGCTGTCATTTCAATCACTTTCTGAGCTCCGATGGAGTGGAAGTGAGGGGCTAAGGAGGGAGAGAGAGAGATGAGGGTAGCGGGGGGGCAGGAGAAATGGATAGACGACGGCGCACACGGCCAACACTGAAACACAGGGTGAAAGGCTCGAGCCCCCTCCTCAGACAGAAAAAGGAATCCTGCCCTGATTAGGCATCTGCCTTTGGTGAATTGGACAAGACAGCTGAGCTGCCAGGTTATTAACTCCCTCAGAAAATTCTCAGCCCTCTCTCAGGCCCGCCTGATACTGCGATCTGGATCGATAAGCAATCTCCGGTGTGTACCAAATGCCTGCTGGATTCATTTGTCTCCCAGCACCCTCTCCCTCCGCTGGACAATACACCTGCACAACTGAGCCCACCCCGCTCCCTACTCCCAGTCCCCCCCTCTTCCCTGGGTCCGTTCTTTCCTGAGTGATCTCCTCCCTCCCAACCTCCATCGCGTTCACTCACTGGACTCTCTGTCACTTTTTAAATAATGACCCTGGGGGTAAAGGAACATCTGCCTACCTCTATTTCATCACAGAGAGTCCCCCTCCTACAGGCCTAGGTGACCAAGGTAGAGAAAGGCACATGGGCTGAAGGGGAGAGCGAGAAGGAGGCAGGGGAAGCACAGAGGAGGGTTAGCCCACGGCCATGGGGATGGTGGGGGTTGCTGCATCATCATGACTGACAGAAGCACAGATGTCACCATCAGAGCTCAATCTAGGCATATAAATGACCAGCCTATGGCAACTTTCCAGTTAACATTAAAACATACAAGGCTACTGCTGTTGTTAGCTCTGAAATCATGCATTATTTGCTGTTGGGGACGAACCTTTATGCCTGTTTGTCAGCTGTGTTGAGTGAGGATAAAAAAAAATACTCAAATATTTTCAATATAATTTTCTTGGAGGCACATGACAGCAACATTAAAATTCCAATAGAGATAAAAACTTGGATGACACTGCTAATGTAAGCAGCCCAGTTTCAGCAATAACACCAAAAATTATTATAGCAATCATGATAAGGCATAACAATAAGAACAAGAAATATAAGAAGCGTCAATAATAAAATCAATAAGAAATATGTAGATGTTTGTTGATGTCATAAACTAAGACACGTAATATTTTAGTGTTTATGTTTTTGTTAAAATAGTGTTATGAATTAAGACCTAACAGGTGAAAGGCATCGTCCGACTGTACTGGTCCTGATTTCTGAGTATGATGATGCTTTTCTGGTGTAATGCATTAAAATAACCATAATGAGTAACACTATGAGCAAAAGGTTTGGAAGGAAACTCAAGTTTCTGTTAACAATGACTTTCATAAGAACCAGAGGGAGTTCTGTAGAATTTTGACAAGTATTTACTGCACGATTAGACTTTCTTTCATTAATATACCAGTTTCATGAATTTACGTTGATTTAACCAGACCTTTGCTGAACAGATAGCAACAAAAGACACAAAAGTCTAAGTTTGCAAGTTTAGAAGACATGAATTAGTCTATTAGTCAGTTAGTCCATATTGTATGTACAAAAGTACATATAGTATGCAAATCACAGTTTTCATGTTCTATGTACGCTCATGCTGTTCATAAACCCACAGAAAGATACTGTGAAAAATGTCTAAATAAGAAATACCCTATAATTACAGTCAAATCAACAAGGAGTTCTTTGTATTATAATCATGTTTATTTAGTTGCAAAATGTACCAGTGAAACTATAACTTTTGTTTGTGCAAATTTGATCTTACTCCAAAGTCCAAACCAAAAATTCTTTGTATGTTCTTGTTAGACAAGTAATACATTAAAATGAGCATGATGAGTAGTTTTTAATGATTGATCGTCCTCTCTGATCTGATCATATCCTTTAATATGTTAAGATTTAGCCATCAGCCAAACAGTTTTATCATGGGTTCAACTCCTGAAGGCTTTGCTCACCCTCTGCACTCTCTTACACTCTTAGAGAAAGAGTTTCTTTGAGGAGCAGAAGTGGAGATGGATTTACATAGTGATTGTGCTTGCTGATTTGGCAGCGCTTCAGCTGATAACTTTTAGTGATTCGCTGTGGCATTGATCCTCGGGATGGATTTATTGACAAGGATGGCTGACGGTAGGGGTTGAGCTGGTGGAGCCGGAGATGAGGGGGAGGAGGGGTGTTGAGGGACTTGCTGGTGTGGGGGATATGAAAAGAAAACTGCAGATAGCAACTCAAGCAAGGTCAAAAGAGGATGAGTTTGATGTTACAGGCCTTTACTTGTTGATGGGTTTAAAGCCACTGCTCCTCATAGCTCATTTCTGTGGTCTTTTCTATTGTTTAATCTATTGTCTCTGTTTGGCTGCAGAGCTGTGACCCCTGGGGGAATTGTCTGTCAGCGTACAATAAAGGCAAAGCCTGCGACCGAGAACTCCATTTCTCAGGGCTAATTGTCAGAGACAATGGATTCAATGAAAAACACACTCTATAAAGGATAAATCTGCCGGATGTTTAGATTTTCTTATCACTTTGATCTCAAAATTCGGCCAAAGCTGCAGAGAAGGTTATGTGCTGAAATTCAGGAAAGGAACTATGAGGGAAATGCAGTTATTAAAAGGCATCCGGTAAATATCTGAGAGCAAAGGAAAACGCAAAGGCAAAGTGCTATTTGTGGGCAAGGATGTGAGACAGACCAAACAGGAAGTGCCTAAAAAAATGTAAGTTAGAGTTTTTAATCAGTCAAAGATGGCTTTCTCATCAGGGGTTGATTGCAACGGAACAGTTTTGCTTCATAATGCTTTTTCCTCCTAAAGATCACAGGCTGAGATATCATCAAAGAACAAAAAATGTAATAATGTAATTGAGTTGGGAACATGATACAGAAAACTGACCTCCTGATTGTTGTAATTGCAGTCCTGCATAACCACAGCGTTATCACTGCCATGTGATGAGCCTGATTCCCAGGCAAGCACCTTTCATCTAATAATGTTCCAGAACGCACACCACAGACCTTTAAAGACACTGGAGTCCTGTAACGTTCAGTTCTCACGTTGAATCTTTATCAGCCTTTTTAAACCATTTCAGTCTTACTTTGTAACTCCAACCCAGACAGCACTTTTTCATTAGTATCTTTTTTTTTCTATGTTCAAGGTCATTTGTAATGTGGAATCTATAAACTTCTCAATGAAGAAAGTTATTTGAATTCTTAGGTTTTAATGGCTAAGCCTAAAATTCCCATTTCAGACCTGCAGTTTTAAAATGATCCTGCAATGTGTATGTCAGCAGATGAAGTTACTACGGGTAATTGCTCTCACGCCACTGTCCGTCTGTCTGTCCGTCTTTTTCCTTTCCTTCTTCACACACCCCCCACACACCCCCACCCCCACGGCTCACACACACAAACCCTCTTCACGCATGCACACAACCTTTTTTGGTCTCCTCCAGTTGGTGTGATTTTCTCAGACCTGCTTCAGCTCTCCTACGTCCTCACCATGTATGACGGTGTATTGAAAGACATGTTTTATGTTGGTTTGCATATGATGAAAGGAAGGAGACTTTGTGGAACATGAAATCCTGTCATGTCTTTGAAAGATGTGTGTCACATTTGAGTCACCAATATTATATGCGTATTGGGATCAACGGCTTGGAGTTCATCAGATCCTGCTGAGTCAGTACAGGATATGTCTCCTTTTGTTATGACATCATCTCATGTTATTTATTTGTAGACAAGGAACAATTTAGTATCTGAGAATGACATTTTGATGTGTGCCCCCAAGAACATTAGCAATTAGGCATTGCTAATGTTAATACATTGTGTGTGCTATTTTGCAAAAAGGATATGACATAGTCTTTTCCTGTAAGCCTTTAAAAGTTTGGAGCATATTGAAAGAAAGATCCTTGCCTGTTCTCCAGTCCTGGAGTCCTTTATTGTTTTCTTTTTCTCTTAAGCTCACCACAACACAGGCTTTCTATAGATTAGGTTCTGGGGACTGATTAATGTTGGAAGATGTCGTATGTAGTTATCATGCTAGCATTCACTCTAATGAGGATCCCAGAGTCTTTGGATGAGAAACAGACCATCAGCATCACAGATCCTCCATCATATTTAACAGTGAGCTTTTGTTATTTTAAATATTTGTTTTAAATCAAACCCACCTTTCAATTTCTGGAGCCAAAAAGCTCAACCTTAGTCTCATCTGAAATTTGGATTTCAGATTAGTGAAATTCTTGAATCCCAATGAACCATCCAGTTGGTGTGTAAATAAAATTGAATTAATAATTTAAAAAGAATTTTCAGGAAAAGTTTCCACAATACCTATCTGTCTCTTTTTTCCTTTTCTAAGCTCACCTATCAAGAGTGGAAGGAGAGGGTAGAAATGATCAAAGTGCATTCTTGTAGATGTCAGTCTTAAACTTAATGTTTATTGCTGTGAGTTCATCAGATGTAGTATGAACTCTGACTTCATGGATCTCACTAAGTATATTTAGAGCATCAACTAAGCAGAAAGTAGAAATAATACAGTGTGAAACAAGTAATTCTGTAGGTCTTGGGTAATAGCCTGACTTCCTCCTAACTTGAAACTTCCTACTTATTGCATCTGCATTTGGTTGTGATCAGTTAAGTTTCGCATTCAGCATCTTCTGCATTAAGGTATAAAGGTGTGTTGAAAATGCAAAAGGAATGTTTTCAACAGCAAGTGTGGGTACCTTGGGTAAAAAAAACAACAACAAAAAAACACTTTTTCTCTCCCTCTCATTGTCCCTTTCTGACAGTGACGCTAATGCGAGAGTAGGTGAGTCTCCCTCAGGGCTCTGTACATCTATGTCTACCTCAATATAAATCAGCACTTGTCATCACAGACTCATATCACACACTCTGATCCCACGTCCCCCTCTACAGATTTGCCCTTGTTGTTCGATACCATCTGAGATGCCAGTGGCCAGAGCAATAAACCTGTCCAGTCTCACCGGCATTGTCTCCCTCTCCCTGTGTCTTTGTTTTCTCCCTCCTAGACCTGTAGGTGCTCCCGGATGGTGAAGTTAAACAGATGTGACGGCATTAGATTCAGCCCGGACAGCAGCACACCTCTGCTGCCCTGAATGCATTCTATAATTATCCGTCGCACCTTGTATCAGGAAGTCAACCCATGTCAAAAGTGCAAGTGAAAGCTGGGGTCACTGTCAGGAAAATGAGTCTCACAATGACAAAGGGCCAAAGCTACAACATAGAAGTAACTGCTTACTGGCTTCAGTTTCACAGTCCATTGACATATTACTACAACCATTTATGCTACAGTCATACCTGCGTGTTATTTGGTATGGGCAAGTATGTTCTGGTACCTTGTTTAGCTTAGGAAACCATTTGGATACTGGAAGACTGTAAGAGGGACATTAGACCAACATAAGGTATAATTGTAGGGAATGGGACACATGGGTTTTTTGGGTTTGCTTTTTATTACAAAAAAGCTATGAAAGTGTGGCAGGGAAATGTATTCTGCCCAATTTGTTACCCTAAATAATGCAGGCAGTTTTTGATTGCCTTAGAGGTTCGTTCAAGAACATAAGCCGGCCTTCACTCCTTCACATGCATCAGTGTTGCTCGACCATGACCCTGGTTTACCACAGTTCTGTCTTTGGGCCACGTTTTTATAGATATTAACCATTCCAGACTGGTAACACCCAACAAAAACTTCAGTTTTGGAGATGTTCTGACCATCACAGTTTGGCCCTGGTCAAACCCCCTTACATTTTTAGGCATGTCTAGTTTTAGCTGTTTCTCACACTTAAACTTTGAGGACAAAATGTTATAGAATAAAATAGAAATAACATTTATTATCCCTCGGTGGGGATATTCAGGAGTGAAACAAGCTGCCTACTCAGTTGACGCAGAAAGTAAAACCAAATGATGCCTAGTATATCCCAAACACTAACAGGTGCTATGATGAAAAAATAACTGGTGTGATTCACTTATTTAGTTCACTTGATGCCTCATCAATGTAAGGAAGCAGAGGCAGACATAAAACCAGTGATTTTGCAGAAAAGTAAGAAGTTTGTAACCAGACAAGACAAACAAAGTTTTGTTGTTGCTAAAAGATGTGTAGGGGTTTTTTTGTTTTGCAGAAAAAAAGGTTTTCACATGAGCTAAAACGTTTTAAGTCACCATCTCTTCACATGTATGACTCATAAAACTGTAATGATAAAAACTGGAACTAAAGTCAGTCTTCTCTTGAGAAACATAGTTTTAGCATCTAAATATTTCAGACACCAGAGCTAAATGTTTTCTGAAAGATATGTGTCTTAATTATTATGGCTATACATAAAATGGACACAAAGATAATTTTCTACATCTAAAGTTTTAATCCAAACTATAACAGTTCTCCTAACCTAACTGAATCAGGAAAAATATAATATCAAAACACAAAATAATGTTTCAGACAGAGGAAAGGAAACGTTCTTTCATGGTATGTTTTTGATTAAAATGGCTCTTTTATCACTTTCCCTTTTTGTACACTGAGTTGATTTGAAGATGGTTGAATTTATAATAAATATATAATTTCTTCAATATAGTTCTAGTTTTTTGCTAGAGAAATAAATGCTTTCAATATAAGCATCCCCAGAATTCAGTTGCTAGCTCATTATTTGACAGGCTTTATTGAGGAAGAACCGTTTGCCTTGGCCTGGATTCATCCAACCACTCTGATTCTGGCTTCTTATTGATTTTTAATTTAGAAGGAGGCAGTCTGTAAACACCGCCCAATCAGGACCCAGGAACATAGCAAAGATTGGACAATTTGAAGTAATCAATGAAAATATTCTCTGATTTGTAGGCGCTCAATGGCTGCCATAAATCAGGCATCTTACCACACAACTTAGTTTGCAATAAATCAAAGGGCAGGCAGAGGCAAATTATAACAGATGAATTAAAGGTCTGAGGGAGGAAGTGCAGACCAGCGTGGTAATGAGACAGAAATACAGGCCACAGAGCATTCCTGCAGAAGCTGTCAACAATTAATGAGCTGCAGCTAGTGCTGTTATTTGTCATCATGCTTCCTGTCTACATATTTACTCACTTATTTATTGCCTTGGGGCTATATAATCATTTTTTATGTTAAAAACAATCGACCAGCAACAAACGTTGGGCCTTTTAGAGAGAGCCGATATGAATGTGGACAGGAAAAGCCAGGGAAGAAATACAATGCTCCAACTTCATGGGTAAAGGTGGTAGTATATCAAACTGAAAAATATATATTGGATTATTTGTTCTAAAAAGGCTTGGTGGTATTTACACCAGCGGAACTTCATGTACTGTCAGGAAGCTGAAGTTTCCATGTTTAGCCTTAATGGACTGACTAGATAGATGATTGTGACATTACCTGCATGCACAAGTGCTTTTGATTCAATCATCTGCAGTGGAGTCAGGTTGGTTAATCAGAGGAATTACCTAAAGTGCCTCTCTATTTATCATCAACAATGTCAACAAAATGACATTCTTTGGGTTTATGCAAACCCAAAATAATCACCATTATATCTCATAACAACACTTACAAAACTTATAAAAAGCCATGAACTTGGAATGATCAACTTCCAAGGTAGGAAGAATCAGTTCACAAACACATTGTTTTAACTCTCCACATTGTGTGGATAAAAAGTTAACTGCTAGTATGTTTCTACACTCAGGAAGCTCCTGTGTTAATTTGCAGAAAATCTGGGTACATTTATTAAACTAAAAAAAAAGATGCATACAAATTTGAGCCAAATTTGAGGATTTTAACCTTGTATATTTTGGTGAGCAGAGTTGTGACTAAGATGTGTATGATTACATTTTTTTTGCAGGTTTGGTTATCTGAGTTAAGAATAAGTCATTACCTGCACTGTTTTACTGTGAGGTATGAAAAACTTATTAATACAAGAGTTTTGAATATTTTTTTGAAAGAGTTCTGTCTATTATTAACATAGTGTACTTTAATATAGATTTTAGCATGAAAAGCAATACTTATAATTAGACATTTTATGCAAATGCAACATATTGTAGCGTACATTCAAAATATTTCCTCACCACTAGCAAAGATAAAAAACAGTGACAGGTTTTAATGATGCGGTGTGCCGGCATGTCTTGGTACAGTAGTGACTCCTCTGACTTTGCTTACCCTTGGAAAGCTTTCTGTGCCCTATGATCCAACATCTGAAGAGCTGATAAAAACCCTTCAGTTGCCTCAAAGCAGCTGTGAGGCTTAACATTGTCAAAAAGGGGTTTTTATTTCCCTACCGTTTCGACCTCCTGTGTATATTTTATTGAGCTGTTCTCATCCCACAGCGGTGCGCCGAAGCCATAAGCTGCCGAAAATGTATTTGGAAGCTCATTAACACGAGACGTGCATGCTTGGAGCATGTAGCATCCTCTTTTTGCAGAGACATTTGTGAAAGTGTAATAGGGCCATGGCGAGGAGCTCAGAAATCGTTGTTTTTGATATTCAGTGAGCTTTTTCATCTTTTTTTCTGCAGGAACACCACATGAGAGGATTAGGAAAGTTAATGAATTATCCTCACAGGGGCCAAGACAGTGTGTGTAAGCTGCATTATCCCACGTCTCATAATATGGAGCGGTTTGAATTTATTGAACTGAGGGCTGAATTTTCCCACACTGATCTGACCCAGTTCAGGATTATACCCAGTCCCTTTTCTTCATGTTCAAAATGACAGTCTTTGTATCAGAAATCCTGTTATGCTCAAACAGAGAAAAAAGTTACCCGAACAGAGTGATGCTCACAATAGCTTTTCCACCGCTCTGTAAATGGCTTTTTTCTGATCCAATCAACAGTGTGCTTGTATTAGGACCTGGAGTTGGTGGATCCCCTGGGCAGCTAATGTAGGATATTATATGTTTCTGAACTTTTGTTTAAGTGAAGGCAGTCCACAAAAGTGAAATATCACTTTAAAATGTCGCCTTTTGCCTTTGGCGTCTGTTTGCTCACTTTCTAGCAGCAGCTCAGTATCAAATGCACCAGCACAAACGATAATAACACAGTAAGACCTTTCTATTTTTCCAAATTAGTTTGAGCCCCAGATCAGCGCCCTTGAGGCCAGCACTCTGACTCTGATTCTTCCCTGAAGATTTTTCTCTTCAGATTTCTATCATATAAGGTAAATATCAAAAATGTGATTTGAATCTTGGGAAAAATTAAAGCTGAAAGGCAACAGAAGGAGGACAAGAGTGATGCGATGGGAGAAAACACACGGTCTCACTAAAAATCTCTTTTCTCTGCATCGATTGAGTCTGTTTAGCTGACTGTCAGCTGGCTGGGACCGCAAGAAACCAGGAGCTTCTGAAGCCACAGTCACTGAGCTGCAAACCAAACTGCCCCAGAGGTTAATTGAAGTCCCAGAAGGGACTCAAGTGCCCTCTTATTAACAGGGCAACTCATAAAATGTTGGATTTCTGATGAAACGACATAGATCCTCCATTGGGCCTTTTTTCTTCTTCTTTCCTGGACTTTGTGGGTCAAGTCAGCTTTGGAGTACCTAGCAAAAGTATTCACCCCCACCTCATCCTACTTTGTAACATAACTTTGTGTTAGAGTCTAGAGATAAACACAAAGTTGCACATAACTTGGGCAACCCTTCAGGTTTTTACATCACTCATGTCACAAGTGTTTTCAAGATGGAGTGCTATGCTAATTGTTTGCCACATCTAGCTTTACCTAAGCAGAAAAGCTTCTCCAACAAGGTGCGTCCAGGTCCCCCATGTCTTTGTTGATTTGTAGTTGTGCCATTGAATTCCCATTAATTGACACTTTATTGAGTCATGGATATAAATTTATAAACTCCTCATGCTTTAAGATTCTTCACAATGCGTCTGATGTGTTACTTGGTCGTAGTGATGCTATTTATTTTTCTGATACTCACTACTAATATTTTCATGATTCTGTTTGTGAAATATTAAATTGTCAGATCATATATTTTTTCCCTTCTCTTCACTGGTATATACAATGTGTTGGCTTAGAGCATAAAAGCCGATGGTAAGACATTGAACATTTTCTGTGGATTTAACAGAACAAAATGTGAAAAAGGCTCAAGGGATATGAGAGTTTTTGTAAAACCACTTAATAATTTAGAATATTATTGACACGCCTATTTATTTCAGGAACTTTTTCACTAAGTGTAGCACATCATGTAGATTAATTACACGCAGATGGATATTTCTGTTAATTATGATGATTTTTCTCTTACAGGTAATGAAACCATGATTTTAAAATGATAATGCAACATTGTTGTTTAAAAAACACACATTTCATGCAGAAATGTTTGACTTACTGAAAAGTATGCTTAGTACCTCCATAAAGGATGGTATTTTCAAAAGGTACTTCTAATCTGACAGTACAGATTCATATTCTAATTTACTGAATATGACTGTACTCTTAAACAGTCATCCTGACAGATCGGCAAAGCTTGCTTAGGAGCGGACGAGTACATTGTATATGTACGCTGCTGCCATGAGATTCCTGGAATTCAACATCAGCAGACGCAGTGAGCTCCTTTGTGTTGACACATTTACAGCTGCTCAAGCATCAATCAGTTTCAATCAACAGTAATTACCCCTCCTACAATGAATCTGAGGTATCTGCAAATTAAATCTTTCAATATCTTTAAAAACTCATTTGCCTAATGTTGATGCTCCAGTGCAGCTTCCTGCTGCAATTATATTAAGTCCCATAACTGAATGTAAAAGTGTGCAGTCAGAGTGTGCATTTGTTTATGTGGAATAATCTTATGCTTGTGTAAGCTGTAAAATAGAAGAGCATAGTTACTGTTTGATAAATATTTGTCGGCAAGTGGCTGGGGGGTGTTTGAGTAAAACAAGATGCTAAGAGATGATGCTGTTGTGTTATTGGCCTGCCTTCAAAGTGCCTTCCTTGCATCTCTGTCATTGGTCTGGAGATAATCTTGCCATCGATTTGTAAAAATGCTCGAAAATGAAATGAGTGTCTCTCATCCCACTTAATCAAGAGAGCCTATTGATCAGGTTTCTAATGAAGGATCATTGAGATAGGGAGGAGAAGAACGGGCGGGTGTTTCATTTCATGTCAGGGAGTAATAGGACGGCTTTATCTGAGGATTCCCAGCCATCAGTAAAAGCTGGCCTCCTTTATGTTCATAGTGGAAATTAGCATTGTTGGTTTGCTATCCTCTTCTTACTGCTTAAATGACATTCTAAATATAAAACCCTGGTGAATTTCTTTCTATATAATGTCATTGATATTCTTCTTTTCAATAAATTTGCATTAAAGAATGTAAGGCAAAACCTTTGTATTATGTCTATGATGAACATAAGATAATACTGGTGTTATAAGAGGCAATAACTCACAAATTATTTTTTGACAATATCAACATCTCTGTTTATTTTTGTAATCAGTTCTTTTTCTATTCTTCTTTTGTCGGACAACTGAAAGTGGAAGATGTGTTTTTACATACGCGATCCTATTTTACCTGCCCATTTCTCTGACACACACCATATCATCAGAACGCTCTCAAATGCTTCATGTGAAGTTTTATAGTCAGTTGTTGCAGTTTGTTAGAAGTCAGAGCTTAAAGAAACTGGCGTGTTTCCATATTTAAAGCTTGGCCGCTGACGTCAACTTATTCATGAATTCATGGATGTCAGTATTTTATGTTTTAAGAAATATTCCATACAGGACTGAGAACTCCACTGACTTCAGCAAAATATGACCCCATTTTTCTTAAAAGTATGTGGGAACACTGAATTGGTGAAAATCCACAAGGAATTTAAATTTCTAGGAATGAATTTAAATATGCGGAAATTTTGAGTTTTAAGTTTTCAGTTAGAATTGAAGATAAACTTTTATACAGAAAGCCAGTTATATTTAGACTTCCTGTCAAAGATTCAATAGTCTAAACCTTTGCTTGCATCAAGTAGAGTTCTTGGCAGCAGAGTGACCCTAACACAAACTAAACAGCAAGATTCTTCTAACAAAAGAGTGTTATGGACTCCTGTACTTTTTGGTTTGTTTCCAGGGGCCTCTTACGTGTCCTTGTGTCCAGAGAGCTGGTGTTGTTATGCAAAGTTTAAATTCCTAATGCATTTCCCATAAAGGCTGAAAGTGCCCAATCACACCTAATGGCACCATGTTAAAACACAGTGTGTGTAACCTCCAGGGGTTCATTTACTTCCCAGAGAGCATTGACCAGTGTGGCTGCATGCAGCAGAGCAGCGTGTTGTGATCAAAAGACAGCAGCGAGGCCACAGGGACGGGGAGACCAGAGCCCGCTCTCATTATGGCTGTGAGACATCCATTTGAGAATTTTTAATATGTGTATCCTATTAGGCAGTTTAAGTGCTTTTTGATAATTGTGCTTTGTACTTTTACAGCACTTCAGTCTATTCCCAGTTCAATTTCCTCTTTTATCGGACGTTTGAAATATTGATCTCTGACAGATAAAAGCAAACACCATAATCTCACTCTTGTGAGCTGGAGAGTGAGTGAGCGCGCGGTGTGAAGGGAACCCACTGGGGACCGGTCCCCCAGCCAACATCTCTCTGTTTTTATTGCCTTTATTCGTCAACAGAATTTGCTTACAGCTTTGGGATGTTTATGTAAAGCCCCAGCAGTGAGATAGGTTGTTCATATGACCATCTCTGCTGGCGACACCCCCCTCATCTTTACCCCTCTAGTCGCTCTGCTAGCCCACCCGTCTCCTCCCCTTCCATCAACCCCCCCGAATGACATTTTTGCAAAAGGCGGCACAGGGGCTCCCGAGGTGCTTCCGATGATTGCCGCTGCTTAAACTGCTGTCAGGGCTGTCAGGATAACAGTGATTTATCTCCATAGCACTTTATGGAAGTTAGTGTTTTCTGTTAACCTGAGCGCAGAGATGCTGCATGGTGCTGGCTTGCAGTCACATTAACCTGAATCAATCACGCCTTGATTTTTCCATAAAAGAAAACCCCTCTGTAAATAACACTCAAGCTATTGAATACACTAAGCTCAGTAACAGTCTTGCAGAGCTCTAGTTCATCTGCAGATATCATTGTTACCTGTTTCCACAATCCTCTTGCCAAAGCGGGGATTTGATGCTTTGACGTTTCTGCATAACTTCTTCAAATGAAGCAGCGCCTAATACCAGCACTGCCAAGGGAAAAACAAGGGAAAAAAAGTTTCAAAAAAACAATTTTGCAGCAGTGAAACAATAATGCATATCGATTGTATGAAGCACTATGTTCTTTGGTCTAAGTTTAATCTGTTCAGTTTTGGATGGCAGGTCCCCCTTGAGATAATAGGAAGAGTTGTTTTGATGTATAAAGCATTGCTAATCTCCAAAAGCTTTAGGCTACTCATCCCACTGCATATTTGCAGGCCTGTCAGTTTGACTGGGGATGGTTCTCCGAGCAAATGAATTTTTTTTTTCCTTTTTTGCCTGTTTTTCCGTTTTAGCTTTGCAGACACTATTTGAGATTTACTGCAAACATTTGACCACCGGTCTGGTGTATTGACTACATTTGACAAGCGTAATCCTTTTCTTCTTTCCAGTCACTTCCATTCTGCGATCAATCAGAGCATCAATGCCCTGTAGACTGCTATGAAGTGCAGAGTGTTCGATCATGAGCCAGGCACCTCGTGAACCTCCACTATAATATAGTGATTGATTCATCTTCAAAGATATCTTAAGTGGTTGGCCCGGGCACGGTGGATAATGCATTTTGTTGACTGCAGCCCTTTCTTTTTTTACCCTGCTTGCAATCCTTTAAAACGGCAGCACAAGCACACACATCAAAACTGAACCGAAGACAAATACGGCGCATCACTTCTGATGTGATTCATTGCCACTCACTTCTCTAATATCTCTTGCGGCACAAACTTTGAATTGAAAAATGCTAAAATGTCAAGCAGTGTACAAACAGTCCTTTTGAAATTTTACTATAGGCTTTGAAAATTGGAAGTTTGAACTTCAATCACAAATTGAGAGCTGTTTGGGATAATCTTGCAGTAACCCCATAGTTTAAAGAAAGGGTGCAGCAGACCTATATTTTGACCAAACTGAATAAAGCCAAATAACAGCATTTAAAGTTGCTGTGGGGGCCCTACCAGCCTTGTGGGTCTGCCATACCTTTCATGTCCACTTGAGCTGGTGTGTGTTCAGTTTTGTTCCACCAATTTCAGCTGGTGTGACCCTTAGCGCTGCAGTCTGAAGATAAGTGCCAAAGCCATGTTACCAGAAACCAAAGAGCTGCTATTGCTTTGTATCTCTCACACCTATTGATAGCCACCAGAGTGAGTCGAAAAGTTAAGAGAAGGGATATGTTTCCGGGCAGGGTCACCAACCCCTCTGTTATCTAATAAAAATCCTGAATAAATGAAGCCAGTGTTGAACTTAAGCTATACAGTGCACCCTTGTTCTGACTGATACGTTCATGTTTGTCTGGAAGAGACGAGTGTGTGGAGGTGCTGTGGAGGGAGCCAGGGGTGGACGCGCTGCAGAAGTATTAAAGGAAGTGTAGTAATTACAGCAGAGGCAGTGTCAGTGACCTCTAGATTGCACTATCTTGTCTCCTTTGTGCCTGGCTTTGGAGCCCGCCTCATTGAGTGAAATTGTATCTTTTCACTTTGGCTCTCTTAAAAATGTGCATGGTATTGAGAGTCAGTGATGCATGATGTTTTTTTTTTTTTCCTTTTTCGTGCCTTTCCTCCCTCATCTCCTCCCTCCTGCCTCCCCCAGCTGCCCCTTTCCTCCATCCCCAACGCCTTACTGGGAGGTATTTCATGAACAGCTGGGTCCCAGGAGAGGAGAGGTTAGTGAAAGAGGCGCACTGTGTATAATTCAATGATTATCAGGTGCGTGTACGGGGGTGTGCGTGCGTGTGTGTGTGGGTGCTGTAATATATGTGCTGTGTGTATGTGTGTGGGCCTCCCCCTTTCTATTGGCAGGTGTCAGGTGACAGGCAGGCCATGGTAGTGGCTGTCAGCTGGCTCTCTATTGGAGCAGTCACACTGTTCGCAACATTACCATAAGCTGATGAGGAAGGCTCGGGATGTCACACAAGAGACTCGGACTGTGTCTGCGCCACAGCTCCTGCATCTCAACAGACATCTTTTCTTTCAGTCAGTCATGTGTTCCCATTCAACTTAAAACCAGCATTATATGATAACTGGAAAATTCAGAGATTGAAATAAATTTCAGCTCATAAACAATTTTTCCCTTTATAAATTAAACAATCATCAAAGCCACAGTTAGATCCTCTATTTGTTTTGCTATTTTATTTGCAAATTATTAAACTCAATAAAATGCATGTTTACAGCAAACCAACTGTTGCATCTGCATGTCACTCAGAGATGCCATAAGAACACTTTAGCTTACACAGTGGAGTATTGCTAAGCTTTACTAATGGGCTCAAAGTAAAAAATGTTTTTTTTGTTGTGCTATATATTTAATGTTTCTAGTGTTTTTGCTGTTTACATTTTAACATTTATTCTTTACCTGTATTCTGTACAGCTACAGTAAACCTCCGGATCTGTATGTTATGCATAGATTTAAGGATAATTTAGCATCAAAATGTCACCACGACTAAAGCAGTGCTAGGCTACTCCTCTCATTTTTTGTTGGCTCATTTTCCCTTTTCTGCTCACTAAGTAATTTATTTCTGATATTTAAAAGAAAGTGAGCCAGGATAGAGCAAGACAGAAAACAAGAAATACAACTTGAGTTGTGGTTTTTAACACAGGAAGCAATAGTTTGGCATGTGCAAAGTAATTCCATTTTTTATCTGTAAAAATCTGTTTTTTGGTTTATTTGTTTATCAAAAACTGTGGTGAATGTCTCCCAAAAAGCAGTGGTTCATAAACTGTATAATATTGTATTTGTATCTCAATTAATGCTTTGCTGCTCAGATATTATTCAAATAAAAACTTACAAAACTAAATATTAACAGATCTGTGCCGATCTAAGTTTTGAAGATGCTTGTATTACAAATATAGAGGACACCAAACCAAATGTGATAAGAGCAGCCCTGCTATGATTGCTCAGTGACTGGTTAGCAGAATATTTGAATGCAAATAAGTTTTAATTTCTCAACTATTTTGTTTTGATTTTTATCAGATTTAACTTAAAAAACAATTAACAGTTTTATTTTTATAGTAAAAATCTTTTTTGTACATGTGATGTTCCATTTCTGGTCCTTTCTGACTCTCTGACCCACAGCTTAACACACGTTAGCCTCCTGAATCTGCCCTCTAAGTCCCATATGCTTGATAATCTTGCATAAACACGGAGCTACTCTGCCTATTAGTAGCTCTCGTAATGGGAAAATTGGTTCAGGGCTGATTCAAAGATGGTCTTCCATTTGCGCTACCTTTAGCATGCTAATTACTATTCTCCTCCACAGTGGGGGTCCTGTTTGAGACGGAGGGGACAAGCCAACTCCGCTCGATCTCTATAGCTGCTTTCTTGGGCTGTATTGTCAGCATGCTGGGCCGTGCGGGGCTGGGCGAAGGGGGAGGTGACATCCACACCAACCATGACTCTTTAAAGCAAACTTCTTTTCTTTTATAATTTCTCCTAAAGGGTTACATTAGCAGCTGTGTTTATCTCACAGCTACATAAACTAATTTCTAAAAACAGTATTTTATGATTGAAATTCATCTATTCACATAATACAATTCTGCTAGTATGTCAGATTAATTTTAAAAGGTAAATGTTTCACACAAAAAAAGTATTTGTTTAATTTTTAATGGGGCAATGACCAGCGGCAGTGCTGATCAATAGCATTAGCTGCGACAAAATACATAAAAAAGGGAATCAATGCTAATAAAGTGAGCTCAGCCTCACAAGAAAGCATCTGCCCCTTCCACTCACCTTCAGATCCCCTGCCCTGCTTGTCCAGCTCTTTGTGAAACATGAGTGACTATCTGTGACACAACCTTCAGGTTAGAGATCACATGCATTAACAATTATTAATCACCAGTTTCCTGAGAGATATTTGCTGCTGAAAAGAAGGAGAAAGATTCAGTTTGAAATTCAAGGCAAGTTTCAGATGTACAGTGCCTGTTAAACCTAAAGAAATATATTAACGTACGTTAAGTTATTTTCAAATTTTGTCAAATTACAACAAACTTCAGAGTATTTCTTTTGTTGGGATTTTATGTGACCAGAAGGTAGTGCATAATTGTGAAAGAATTTAATGGATTTACAAATAAAATCTGATATCCCTGACTATGATACAAAGTGTATCATTCACACTTTCATGTCTTTTGAACTATCTCTCCATTTTGTTTGAGTGGAGAGATTCAGTCAATCTGTTGTCCTGGAGGAGGATGAAACTCAAACCTAGTCTCTTATCTTTTGCAACTTTTATCAAGTTTTCTGCCCAGATTGTCTTATGTTATACTCCTCTATCTTGACATTAACATTGTTCAGCCTGTGTCACCTGAAAAAGGTGTGTTGGGACCCAGTGTTGGGTCTGTCTGCCACAGGGCAGCTGTGGCGACTGTGTCGTTTACCACCATTAGACTATGAATGGGGAAATGAGTGAATGTAGTGTAAAGTGCTTTGGAGTCCTCAGGGCTTGATAAACCACTATGAAAGTACAGGCCATTTACCATGTCAATATATTGTCTCACCTGGGCTGTGAGTTTCTGTTGCTCCTTCATAGTGACCATAGACCTCATTGCAGAGTCTCTGATTAAGCGCTCTTATTTTTTTCTTTTCCTAGTTCTGATCAACTCAACTCCACTCTGCATAACTGGGACAACTTTCACAGCATAAGGACGTCTCCCCCTCTTAAGTCTCAAGAACATTTTAAACTGTGAGAACACTTGACTCCTCGACTGTGCACTCAGACAAAGAAAAAACCCTCTAGGCATGCTTTACTTGATGCTTGTTTTTACTACAAGAGGTTTTTTTTTTCAAAAACAAAATTGTTTTCTAAATTAAATTAATGCAACAAAGTAAACTAAAAACAGAGGTAAGCAGTACTGTAAGTTGTCATTCAAATATGTTGACTATTTTTCCTTTTAGGAACTTATCTATTGAGCTGTATGTAACCTTTAGAACTTTGTACAAGTTCAAACCATTTGTGATCGGCACATAGAGGTCAGGTTATGCAAGGTCTGTTTGATTTAATTGACATTCATGGAAAGCATGTTTGTGGAAATTGAATGAACCTGATAATTTTTTTTGTCATACTGGAACTTGTGACTTTGTTTAACCTGTGATCACTTTCATGCTATAAGGCACAAACAGGTATTTGCATATCAGCTTTCTGCTGCCTTTATTTTCATTGAACAAGTAAAGATAAACATTCTTTAACATCAGCAATTGTTTAGGAGAGATGTGACGCAATTTATATTAAAAAACTTTTAAAATGTATTTAAATAAATGTTTTAATTATTTAAGTGACTATCTGAATTGGATTTAGATGTTGAGACACACCAACATAGATATCTAGCACTGCATGGGAGAACAGAAACTTTTCTGTGTACGCTTCATTTAAGCACACAGTCTTGTCCATTTTGAACATGTTTATGTTGTCCTGTGGACTCTGGTGTGGTGACATTCAGTGATCTGTAGCGCAGTGCCCCACAGTGGCCAGCCCTGGGACACATTTCCTCCCCTCTGATCTAAACTGCATCTGCTGCAAGGTGGACACTGCATTTACATAAAGGTGCAACCACTTAGCGCCTACCGTCATCAACAGTTTATCAGTTGATCAGCTATGATTGATGCTCTGCTAATACAGATCTAGCTTAGCATATTTTGCCTGCCAAGGGACCCATGAAAAGGTTCAATTACAGAGCAATCTAATTAATTTGAGAGCTTGTTAGAAAGAAAGAGGACAGCAGGCTTTTTCGAAAAACTCTGGAATGCAGATGTGTAAGGGGCATAATTACAAGATAAGAGACCTAATTGGATCCTGCTGTGTGGCTGCAAAGGGTGTAGCCTTTGCCATGTTTTACAAGTTGCACGGTGTGAAGGTACGCTTTTTTTATAACCTTCTCACACACGCAGACTTTCCGCTGTGCACAAAGTGGAAAGTAGCCCCTTTCTAGTTCCTTTGTCTTCTTGGCAAAAGGTTGTTTCTGCATAGGTATGATGCTTCTCACATCGATTGTAAAACATCGGTGATAGTTTTACAAAATATTGCACATTTTAAAATGATTTATTATGTAATTCTAAATTAGTTTAACATTTATATTTGTTCAAAGTTCTTGCACCACACATTGTGTTTACAATAATAACTTTAAAGTTTGATTGAGCAGCGCTACTACTGTGAAAAAGATAAACAATAGAAAAGAGGGTCTTTTTTGCGTTGAACAAAACATTAAATAGTTCTTTTTGCCTGCTTCACAGTTCCTCTTGTAATGTTTTTATGACCTGAGTCCTTTTTTCCAGAACTCGTTTCACAGGTCATGTAAAATATTAGCAAGGTGGAGCCGACCACCCTCAGACCCGGAGCCTGCAGAGCTAATCTCATTGTCTTGTTGGATGGTCATATTATTCAAACTAGTCTGTCGCCATGGCTTTTATGGGAGAACAATTTAAAAAAGAGTGTGACATCAACATTTCTCTGAAGGTCCGACAGTGCCTGGAACTCCACTGCACTGCTGTTGTTCTGTCAGGATTGAGCTCTGCGCAGCACACCAAAGGTGCAAGTCAAGATGTGGTTGAAACTGTGCAGGTGGTGGGGAGGGTGGGGGTGACCCCACAGTAGGTGGCGGATCTCCCACCAGCTGTGCCCATCTGAGGGGAAAAGCAGTCCAGAGGAAGCTCCATTAGTTCCAGGACAGACCAAGGCTGATAGCAGCACAGCAGCAGACCCTCCTCTCAATTGCTTCTAAATGAAAGAGGTCAATGGAAAATGAATGTAGCTTCTGGAGCAAGGATTTAAACTTGATTTACACAGGTTTTTTACTCATTCACTGTAATCATTTCTAGACTGAATTTATACCTGGATGTCTTACTTTAAAAGTGGACAAACCACACTGCTTTCTACATCAGGCTAGCGTGGACTTGCAGGTACAACGTTTCTACTTTTATATTCTTTCACAGCACATGTTTATATCATAAAGCACAACCTGCTAGTAACCACCTTCATTTCTCATGTTAGAGATTTAACAAGATATTAGAGTCCTGCAACCTAAGGCCTATTTGCATGACAGCAGGTAGTTTCACATCTAGAATGTGATTCTCCCCTTCCATCACATCCTAAAGTTGATCTACTGGGTTGAAGTCTGGTGAAGAGCTTTGGAGCACAGTTAGCTCACTGTCATCTTCAAAATATTCGGTCCAACCCCTCTACACCATGGAAAGTCCCTGGAATCCACTTTTTTCACCATTCTGGTGCTTAGTTTGTACTGCAGACAGTTGTCTTCACCACCTATAGCACTGAGATGGGCTATGGGAATGGCTAAGTTGATAGTTGTGGCAACAAGCAACTAAACTATTGTACCTGAGAAATTGGTAAATTGATGAGTACATACAGTTTATTTTCTTTTAATTTGTTGTGATTGTCATTGTTTTAGCCCTAACCCTTCCCTGTTTCTTTTCTCTCTGTCCTCATAATCTTTGACTCTTTACATGCCTCAGGCCTTGTCCACTTTTACACCTGAAGCAGATATTTATCATTTATTTAATTGAATAAAGTTTACTATGCAACAAGCAGAATGTTCAGCTCTTTCCCCCATTTTGTAGAGCAAATTTGTTTTAACACTGCAAGGTTTCCAGACCCACCATCCTCTTTGCCCAAACTGCCAGCAACACAGTAGAGTGAGTCATCACTATGAACTGATTCACTCATATCAGAATGTTTGTCTAGCTAAAACACAGTAGAAAATCTTTCAAGATTCAATTAATTGTCATTCAGCACCACCTGAAAGACACAATGCAGACTGACAGTACACATAAAAGATGGCCCCTCTCATTTTTCTATGTTGTCTGGCTTTAGTCAGAAAGTTCATAGAACTGGGTTGACTCTCAGTTGCCTTCTGATCAATATCTCTCTTACTTCTCACACACCAGCTCTTTCAGGCCACCACCACCAGGAAAGTGGACAGATTTGTGTCAGCTCTGTGGCCTCTCTGTGACACCAACAACTCGTGTCTTGCTGCTATCAGTTCACCCATGAGAAACTGCTGCAGTATTTTCACATGACATTTGAGAACCGGTTGTTGCAATGATAGTTTTTTTTTTTTAATTCTCAGCCCCCCTTTTGAACCTTCCCATTAATGATTTATTTCTGTTTGTTTTGAAGGAGAGCCTCTTAAAAGTTAACAAACTGTTATAGATATTTTCATGCAACCAGAACTGTGCTCTTATTGCAAACATCTTGATTTTCATGTGCCTGCTTTTGTTTCTTTGAGGGCAAAGCATTTTTACCATCTACCTCTGTCATTTTTAGTTTTATGTGTATGCTGCTGTTTTGTACATGATCTCACTTAGTTTTGGTCTGTGTCACCGTGAGAACAAGGGTTGTGTGTGTGTTTGTTTATGTGTCCCGTAAGTTTTGGCCCAGCTACCCTGGCCTGGTTGTCTGCTGTGCTGCCTGTCATTCTTGCATCCATTGACATTCAAACTGAGCCGCTGTGGTTCTTCATGTTTTTCAATTAGACATCACTTCAAACCAGCCTGTTTAGAATTTAAACAGCCAGTCGTCCCTGTTTATATAACCTAGAACCAATGGAAAAGCTAAAAACTAAAGAGTTGCATAAATCTTTATAATGATGCACTCAAAAATAAAAGATGTTTACTATGAGGTGCAGCGGATCATAAGAGAAATGTTTGACTCATCCCAACAGGTGTCCCCCCACAGGCTCTGCCAGAAAAAACAAAACAAAAACAAAAACACCCAGTGGTAGCACTAAATAACCCAAAAGGCTTGCATTTTTCCAATCACAACAGAGGTGTCATTTACGCCCCCATCACCAGGCGTGACCTGGACCCAGACTGAGCCCCGAGGAGACACGCTATTGATCCACGTAGCCAAGAAAGCCAGCTGCCATTAAAGCCATGACAGTGGAACTGTACGGCATCGATCGGCAGGGCCGGGGCCACACCATATTATTTATAGAGGAGAGCTCCATCCTCTTACTCTCTTATGTCTGATAATTGATGGCAAGTGGGGCCTTGCTTCCTACCCTGACCCTGACAAACTGAAAGTCTGATGGATTACATCTAACACAATTATGATTGATATTACCAGATTACGGCATGCACGACACGGCATGGCAGCTGAGTACTGTAGAGCTGAGGCATTCACTCTGTCAGGACGTCTGCCTCAACTCCTCCGCTGGGAAATGGAAACTCTGCGGTCAAGATGCATTTTATTGTAACATCAGAGTTTGTACGTGTATGAGACAAAGCATAAATTCTGAAGTGCAAGAAGATTTATAGTCTAAGGATATTGTAGCAGGTAAGTTACATCGGTAAAGTAATAATCAGGATCTTTATCACAATTTTACAGATACAGGGAGACTCCTATATCTCTTAGATTAAGATCTTTTCAACATCACTATGATGAATACACTGCAGTCAAGGAATATTTGGGATAAACACTAATAATTAATGTAATCAATGACTTGGTTTTATTATTGATTAACCCAAGGTCTACTTTCTGAAGATTTAATTAAGTAGTGCTACAGCTAAGGGGGAACTTTATTTCTAGGAAGCTTAACATTCAGAGCATTCCTCAAACTGATTAAAGGTCTGACTTTTATCAAAAGTTTACTAGTCTTTCTAGAGTTTAAAAATGGAAGTTTAATGGACTTTAATTTTTAGTTCTATTGTCTTCTGTAAATTTAAGATGCAGATGTTTGGGAAATGTAAAAATAGAGGAATTCAAGGTTGTGGAAACACATCATTTCTCAGAACTAACCTGAGTTTGTTTCAGTTCTGGGATTCTGTCGTCTGGTGGGATTGTCAGCTTCCAAGAGCGGTTCCATCAGCACGGACTGTTGGTTCTGGCTTTGCTTGTTGGATGTCCAGGCAGTGGTTCACTCTGAATTCAGAACTGGGTTAAACTGGAAAATACAAAAATTTAGCAGGAGTTTTACACTAAACTGCATTAAAACAGCAAAGTGCACACACCAAACAAAAACATTTGTTGCAAAACAATCTGATAGATGAACCTGTAAGTCTTATAAATCAGCTGCTTCACAGGGAAGGAATAATCATCAGGGCATGTTCAACCAATCAAAGGCAGACTTTCTGAAACTCGCATCAACGTCGCACTAAACACTCACATTATGATAAATAGATGCTACTGTTCTTTCAACATTTGTTAGATTCATGTCTTATTAATTAAAAAGGGAAGCTTGCTTACTATTTTTTGAATTTTGAAAAAATTAGATATTTTCAATCAAACAGTCGATCAAATTTTAGCTGCACAGCACTTCAAAACAGTCACTACTAAACCAAATTGCTTTCCATAAGTGCAGTAATAAAAAATACAGGCTAGAATAAAAACCGAGCACTACTATCTGCTACTATCTGTTTAAAGCAGTTCTATATTTATGTTTTTAAGCTCAGCTTTAAACAAATGTAGATTGATGGTTATGAATTTCATAGCTTTGGACCAGATGCAGCAAACGAACGGTCACCTCGCTGTTTGGACTTTGACCTGAGGACTTTCAGAAGATGTTGATCAGCAGACCAAAGAGCTCTAGGTAAGGTGATTGTAAAAGATCACATAAACAGGAAGGTGCAATGCCATTAACAACTTTAAAACAAACATTAAAAGTTTAAAATCGACTCTAGGATGCACTGCGTCGGTGGAGGGAGAAAAGTACAGGAGTGATGTGGCTGTGTCTCCTGGTGTTAGTCAACTTTTTCATGCAACACTTCTCTTCTAAGCTTCCCTTCAAGGTCCTGAAAATATTCTTAATATTCAGGATGCCATCTGCTGTAGTTGTGGCTAAATCTGCAATGTCAGTCAATGAGATTTTAAAGGATTTTGAAGAAAAGTAGTGTTTAGAAGGAGTGTGAGTGCTCACTACAGGATGTCTTGACTTGTTTTCACTTATGCATATTATAGTGGTTAGAAGGCAGGATGATTGCAAAACCACCTTTCCATCTGAAGGCGTGATAATATCCTCACAGCAGACTTTGTTTGACTCGAGTAAATTAGTAGGTTTGCTGAAATTAAAGTTGGTGCATTCCCTTCATTGATTTATTTCCACCACATTTATACGACTCCCCAAGCGTAATGATCGAATTGAGCACTTCACATTTTCTTCCACCTCAATAAGTTAACATTGTTTAATGGTTTTGTGATTTCCCTTTTTTCCTTCGGAAGAGAAAAAAATAAAAACACAACCTCTGTCATGAGAGATGGATTTAAATAATTAGGCCAGAAATGCTTTCATCTTTAATATAATTTTCTGAACCTTGAAGGAATGAATATTTCAAAGATCATGTTGTAATAATGTTAGCAAAAACTGGAGCAGGAGCCTGAGAAAACAGGGAGTTTTTCCACATAGAATATCTGACACTTAATTTTGCATGTTTTGATTCACAGTTCGAGTGTTTGCATCCAAGTGTGGGTGAGCTTGTCTGTGCTCATTTGCAGAGCTGTGAAAGCTCGACTCCAGACAAGGGGCATGGTGAAAGTGCCGCATTCACAAGGCCACAGCGCAGCACAGACTCTTCCTGTCCCATCAATGACCAGCGTACCGCTACCAATCCATTTCTTTATATGCTATTATTATGAGGTTTGCTTGCAGTTTTCCCCTCCTCCTAATCCAATTACCCTGAAGAACTATAATGCAATTTAGACATTGTTTATTATTCAATTAGAGGACATATCTTTCCTTCTCAAACATGCAACGCTTGCCCTTAAAGCCGTTTTATGGCTGAGAAGTTTCTGCATTCTGCCGAGATCATCGTGATGGGGAATTGAATTAACATGACAGAAGGAGAAGCTCCTTACAAGGCTTAAACTGTAACGACAAGCCCGTTAAAATTCATTTTCCACTCTGATTGGATTTAGCGCACTCATCACTGCCTCACAGATATGTCTGTTCTTCATTCATATTTGAGAGAACAAGAGGAAAAAAAAGAAAAAAAAACATAAATCTCACAAATTGGTTCCTGTCTCTTCTTGTTAAAATGATGGAGATTTATGGCTCAACTGAAGCACAGGGCCTCAACCGCTCTCTTGTCCTCGCCGGGATCCGATCCCTAAGTACGCCAACAAAAACTGTTTGACTCTACAATTGTTACAGCACTTGTAGAAAATTAAATCAAATCTCCATTACTCTTCTGGGAGATTTTATGCCACTTTAATTGGAAAAAATAACATTCCTATTAGATATGAATGGTGGATAACACGTGAAGGATGTGTCCACTTTGTGGGGCTTTCTCTTGTGTGTCTAAATCAGTTCTTTGCAGCATGGGCTGATTTCTGCTTCATATGTGAGAGTAACTGTTTACAGTTAGCATTTACAGAAAGGATGTGTTAAATGATGCCAAGTTGTATTGCAGAACATAAAATGCATACCCGTTTGGAAGCAAGTATGCAGCTCACATATATCTGCAGTTTCCTGAAACATTGGTGCAGCAGAGGAGGAGACTTACTTTCCTGCTGCTTCTGGGCTGTTTGCTAGAGCCAAAAGCATTTTAACACCTGTACTCCTGGCCAAGTCCTTTAGCATGAACCACACCATAATGAGCTGCTAAGGAGCTTAAGGGGGGAAAAAATGACTGAGGAAAACATTAAAATGTCCCCATTCAAACAAAAGGTGTGTGTTGCACTCCTGTTAATCATTTTAATTTTATTGGCCCACCTCATTGGTGATATTTGATTTCATTTTTCTCTTTAGCAAAAAGATGGGAGGTCTCATATGTATGGTCAACATATGGCACATATTAGATTACACATATATTGTGTTTTGTTTGGGCAGTATCATCTTTCTCACACAGAAGCTTCATGCAACATATGTCCTTCCTCATTACTCATATCGCACCAGCTATTGAGGAATATCTGGTTTCTGATACTTTCAGTGCTTCTTATCTTCAAAATGCAACACTTGATCTGGGAATAAAGAAGAAAGAAGCGTGACTCAAATATGCATTTATTTAGTAGTTAAATAAGTCAACAGTCAGAGACAACCACTTGAGCCACCACTGTTTGCTTTTGTAAATTCACCTGAATTTTTTAAGCTTCTACCTGTAACTTTTTTTTATAGCAGTCACCTTCTCTCCTTTTCAGGTAGGCAATAACAAAACTGTAAACTTATTATTTCAAAGGCATTTACTGGTTTATGAAAAGTTTAACTGAACCTAACTATGTGAAACACATTTTGTCAAAAATGGAATAATAACTGCAAGGCAAGTAGATTAAAAAAAATCTGAATTCTTTGGCATGTTGGTTGTTTCAGAGCCTCATCTGGGAGGTTATCATGAAAATTGGAAATGTTGCTGTTTAAAATGAACCATCTTTAAAAGCTGCCATGCATTAAACACTTTTTTTCCCTTCCAAAATTCTAACTGAAAATGAAATACAAATCTTATGATTGCTTTGATTCAGTGACAAACCATCTCTGGTCCAGCACCATGATTCCATATGTAACACATTTACCGCTCGCTTTGAAAGTTGTAAATAGTTTAGCACCATATTAACTATATGGTCTACTAAAACCTCATCTCTTTTCCCTGGCTATGACTGATTGTGTATAAGAAGCTAAATAGTTTTCAGCAATCTAAACTCAGTTTTATTTACTTTCGTTATTATTTATTTATTATCTATTTTGATTATTGGGTGAATGTGAAGCATTTGGATCATTTGCTGTTGGTTTTAAATGTGCCATATTAATAAATTTGTTATTGACATTAGGAGTATTATCTCAACTTTTATGAAACTATCAAGTCTTGTCTTGTCATTTTGTGTTTAATATGTGACATCATGGTATAAGTGTCTCAAACTAAAATATAAAACTTCATGACTTTTGTAGCGTTGTTGTGGAGTTGATACACACAAACTCCACTGCTGCTATGGAGGGGAAAAATTACTGGACTTACTGGCATAACACTTGGATGAAAAGGGACACCAATACACCTCTGGTACTCTGGCAGTCACATAAACATATAATATGCTATTATATGACAACCGTGATAATGTGACTGAATTCCCTTAACCTTCGTACCTGAATCATCAATTGTCTTGTGCTCATCTTTATCTAAATTGCATTATGAAGGCAAAATGCAGTCCAATACATCATCAGTGCAGCAAGTAATTCAGCTTATCAGCACCCAGAGGCTAATAAGACCTATTTTTGTAATGTAAGAATTGTACATTGACAAACGGATTGCATTTACTTCCTTCTACCTTGCTTATTATCAGTAACCTCTAATATAAATATGCAAATCCACTGCTTGAACTTTACAATGCTCTGTTGAGGCTATTCATCTCCTTTAAAGTGTTCATTTCCATGTGGAGAGCCCCCATGCATCAAGCTGTGTCATTTTGAAAGCAAATATTAATCAATTTTCCATTGTGCATTGGTCCAGTGCAGTGTGTAATATATGATGAGCCTGTACTAGGACAGATGCATGCAAACGCTTCTCCAGTCAAACTTCTGATAACTGGGAACTGGCTGTACCATTATATGGTATCATTAAGCTTTATCTCCATAGTCACACGTGCGCTGTCCGGTCTCACTCTGGAGCTTTTCTTTAAATTGCTTTGTTTTCCAGAGAACAGCAGTATGCTCTAATGCTAACTTCATTCAGCATATCTCGCTTAAAAATTAGATTAAAATACTGAAGCCAGATTAAATGGAACCAGATTTGCAGGCAGTAAGGATGACTTTGAAGGAAGCTAATTTGATTGGAAATGGAAGTCAAGGGTTTATGTTAAACACTGTGGTAAAGTCAGACATTTTGGACCAATGCCAGAACAGTTAACAAAAGTTTGCAAAGAGCATGCTAATATTTCATATTTGAAGACAAATTGTGCATGTTAATGTTGCTATAAGTAATGTTAATGTTGCTATAATAATCTTCCTATAAATAATACATCTACATTCAGACATTTCTTCTCAAGCAGTAAATATACGTAGCTTAGACTTTGAGTGAAATAAATAAAAACTTGCAATAAGAAGAAAATAAACACAACAGAGTGATGAAAATCATGTGGCTGTAAACACAGCAAGGTCTCAAAAAGCAGAGTTGTCCCACTATGGATTTGACAAGCTATCATATTGAGTAGTACCACATTAGGATAGTCTGGCTGGTCATTGCGAGTCACACGACAAGCCTTTCCAAGCAATTTGACAGAATGAAATAACAATCCTGATAAAGCCAGGCTAGCAACTAAGTTAAAAAAGGAGAAAGAGCATACAGCAAATACAGCAGCCTGGCCCATTTCCCTAAGGGCTCCCTCCTACTCAATAGTGTCAGACACGGCAGACAAACGATGATAAAGTGATCCTCTCATGACTTTGACAGGCAGGAAAAGACAGCAGCAAGGCCTGCCCATGCAATAACGCCAGTCAAGCAGGCTCAAAGAAGAGCAATGAGACACTTTTCATGTGTAAGAGGACAATCAAAGCGACCACCTACGCCTGAAATCATCTCCCTAATTATTGCCAGTGACCTGTTAATAAAGAAAAGCATATTGTTGCTGTCTGTTCAGAGAGGTCTGTTACCTTTCAAAGAGTCCCTTGAGGAGAAAACATGATTTAAGCAAAGATTTTTCCACCATGTCATAGTGTTTTACTGGCATCAATAGCAAACCTTTCACTTCACTTACAATTTAAAGTTTTCCCGCTCAGCTTTAGACCAGCTTGTGGATTGAATTCCAACCAAAAATGGGTAAAAGTACAACAACTGGTGGGGAACCATAGCCCAAATGTTGTAAAAGCCCAAGAATTGACTGAGTTTACTTTTCCTACCTGACAGTCCAGAAGACAAGGTTTGAATGGGGACCAAAAATGCAACATTTGTTACATTTTCAGCTGCTGCAATTCGCTTTCACACTGCAATGTGTCAAACAAACCAAACCCTTAGAGCTACCTCTTCCCCTTCTCGCCTGTGGTGGCGCTGCACCAAAAACCACAGAAGGTAACGACACCAAAACCTTTGAGGAAGACAACTTCCTTCGTCACAAAATGTAAACAAAAATAGAGGAGCATCAGATTTTAGTGGCTGCAAGATTTTTCTTTTGTCTTTGTTAGAAGACCACAACTATTGCTCTCACTAGTGCTAGACTAGTGAGTTTGCTTTGTTTTGGTTGTATTTACCCATAACACCCTGCACACTATGGTCCGCTTGCATTCACATATGCATTCGAACCGCACCAGAGTTCACTTTAATGGAATCGAGACTTAGGCTTTTAGGCAGACCAGTTCACTGTTTTAATCCGCGTCAGAGTTTGATTGTCCATTCACACCTCCCCAAGCAAACAGGACTTTCTAGACAAACGGACTAGAGTTTCATTAAAGCAGACTGAACTGTGCTGGTGTGAATACACCTTTAGACATGATGTCTGTCAACTTGAGTTCAAAAACAAAACATTTCTCATGTAATTGGAGATGAAACCCATTCATTACATTTGTCATAGAACACTGCTCTGACAGGTAATGTGTATATTCTGTGTTCTGAGTTTTATTTATTAGCTTAAGACATTTATGTTCTTTACTAGAGAACTTGTAGACTCTTTCAAGGAATTAAAAGTGATAAGGCTTTTTTTAAATTTGGGAGTCTCCAAGTTCTTCCAGCGTAACTCTGTACTGTCAGTTGCAACCCAGCATCGACGTGAATGCCTAACTATTTTCTTTCTTTAACTAAAAAAAAAAAACATGTTAATATAAGGGTACACTATTAATTTTAGTCATCTTAAACAAATGCCTTTAGTCATTTTCCCCTTTGGTCTCCCAAGTGATCTTAAAGTGCATAAAAGAAGCTTATTTTACTTGACAAAGCAACAGGGCCAATAGAAGAGCCAGAAGGTTGAGCATGTAATATCAAAGGGACACCCCAATTGCGTAGAGGAGCAGACAGCACCAACACAAGCAGTCCATTTCTCTGTTAATTATAGTCATATTGCTGTATTGAAGTCCACTGTTCCTTAACATATTCTTTGCTCTGGATCCCTTTTGTCTCAGATAATGGAATGTCAGCTCTGTGTGATTCCTGTGTGTTGCAGAGTGTTGATCAAAGTGACCTCTGCACCCTTTTGCTCTTGCAAATCAATACACGCACTCAACGCGAGCTGACAGAGGCAGGCACAACATATAATAAATGACAATTCCCCGGCACCGTGGCAGGAGCATATCTGACAGCCACTGCTCATGGCAGTCATTTTCATGTGATGCCAAGCTGTTATGTTCAAAGTGGGATTCATTTGCCAACACTGCTTCACACAGATGCTGATATTACAAGGCTGACTTGTAAGCACCTCATCCCCCAGTCATACGTTCCCACTGAAGCTGTCCCAGACAAGTGCTGACAGAGACAGCGGTATTACAGTTGTATCTTTTTATTGTTGTTGTCTTTCAAAGGGAGCTTATATTGAAAGCAATTTTCCTCTTAAGGGAGCAAATTGTTCACAGAAAATTGTAACTGCCATCGCTTGGAGATGATTGGATGCATCTTTTGGGTGCTGGCAGAAAAGAATGGAAGGATTTCATATGCAGGAGGAGAGAGGAAGTGGAAGGGGAAAAGAAGAACAGCACATATTAAAGAATGTGTTGAGAAAAATGAGCGTGAATTTTCACACGCTCCGGATGATGGAAATGGCTGCTGTTTTGCCAGGTGGTGGTGGGGAAAGAAATTTAATGTGGGGGATTGTTTTGTTACAAAGAGGTAGTGGCAATGTGAAGAGGGCTCTGGAGTTGCACTTTTTTTTTTTATCTATATCTTGAGTCAGCCAGAAGAACTGAAAATAGTAATTTAACTGCATCTTGTTTTTTTTAGAAAAGTTAAAAGGATTATTTTTGGCTGGCAAATCCAGAGCTTTTCACAAACACTTCAAGTTATATATGTATATTTAAGAAAAATATTTTCCTACACATCATAATGGATCTTTTACGATGTCCTAAGCAAAGTTTGTTTGACAGAGTTTTAAATGTAATTTTAAATAAGCCTACTATCTCATAACCTTCTTAGATTAAGTCATATATCTATGACTCTTCATAGTATACATCTATGAATAATTCATCGTCATTGATGGTCTATTTGTTCTCTCAGCTTCACTTCCTGTTTTCCCATTTCCATGGATTTAGTCCTTCAACCAGTAGATTAGACTAGGCCACAATGTCCTGCTCAGGTTTACTGATTTCAATGTTCAGGTTTTAGTAGAATATCTGATTTAAGCTCATAGCAACATTACACTTGATGCAGCATAAGAATTTAAAGGTCTCATTAAATGCTAATAATTTTGATGAATGACAGCATTCATAACACAACTCTTAACATGATACAGAAGTATAATTAAGTAATCACATACAACCTGTGCTGTTATTCTGCCCTCCCAGAATATACTTAAACAGTTTTCTGATATATATGAACATCATTCCAATGAAATGAAAAAGCCTGCTTACTGCCTCCAAGACAAGACACAGTAAAACTGTGACAGCATAAAGAAAAAATCAACAATATTGAACAATGTTCCATTAGATTATTATTTAGAAATAGTTAACATGTTTAAATTACTGCTATAGATTGCTAAAATGCCAATGCAAAGTGAATGATTGGCATTTTAAAAATAGACTTATTAAGTTAATATGCACAAGCTTTACATACAATCAACATTACACTTAAATATGCATCAGGCATATATTGTATGTACTCAGGAGGGCACCATTGTAACTCACCAAACTGTAGCTGAGCTCCTACGGCAACACCATTTGGTCAAAATTGTTTGGAAATTACCAGTTGTACGAGGTTTGAATGGAGCTTGACCTTTCAGTGAGAAGGATTTTAAGAGGTAGCCTAAAGCAGAAAGTACCAATGCATCATGCTAAGAAGTACATTCAGCATGTTTGACTTGCACATGTTGGCGTGGTCTCTGTTTGGCCCAATTCTGTCTTTTACAACATGGATCTAAAGAAGTTTTTATAACATTAAGGAAAAAGTGGTTACTAAACTATGGAGTAGGGATCTTTTTGCAGATAAAGAAAGTAAACACTCAGTTTCTAAAGAAAAGTTTTGGGTTTTTTTCTGTCATTTGTGGCAGAGTTAAGTCTTTTATTTGCATCAGTTTCTTGCGCAACTTTACCTCATGAGCTTGATCTGGTTTTATTTATTTCAGCTTTGTTTTCTTTTTCTTATTTCTTGAAAGATATTAATGTTTTATAGATGTTTATTAAAACATCTATAAAACATGCTACACCCAATTTAACTTTTAAACTGGTTGGTTAAATTGGGTGTAGCATGGAGAAACATTGGTGTCGCTGTATGAATGAAATGTTAATACAGATGTGATTTGAAAAAAGAGAAGTTAAAGCAGGAGTTCAGACCCATGGCGTTGGCATTGTGCTAGGTCCTAGAAAATAAATTGTACGATCAATGAAATGAGCTGTTTAGACCCATAAATGCACAGTATTATAAATCAAAGTAACCAACAAGTTCCATTAGAATTCAAAGACTTTCCCTGTAAGATCACAAAAAGTGCTAATAAAGTATATAGTAAGTTCAAGAAAAGTATCTGGAAAAGTGCATAACACTTAGTGCAAAAGTACCTTGTGAGTTCTGGAAAATAACAGGTAAGTTTCCTCTCAGACAAATACATAGTAAGTGCTGGTAAGTATGTTACCTACCTATTATGTAACCACTAGGTTTGAACAAAGTACCAACTGCATTTAATGCTCCTAAAATATTGTTTTTAGAAGAAAAAATGGATGTCAAAAGTATGGTAACAGAAATAGATGTTAAAAATAACTACGCAAAAAAGTGTGAACGCAAAGTTTATCAGCTGGAGTCAGTACCATTATCTTTATTTGATCCCGGTCTCCTCCCCTTTCTGTATCGACACCCACAGGCCCCTGCAGCTGCTGCTAATTGCCCACAATCCTGACAATTCTCTAACAATGGACAGAATGAATTATGAAAGTGGCAGAACCGACCCAAACTCCCTATGCGCACGTATCCACACCTCCAAGCAACTCTGTTTGTTTTGCGCAAGCCTGCCTCATCCATTAGGGGTTATTGTTTTCTCTAAACATGACATTGATTCAATTTAGCAGCAATCAATTCCAAATGGTTCTGACATTCAGATATGACCTTAAAGCCTGGCAGACCAAAGAACTATGATTAGGATTAAACTTTTGTTAATGAGGTGATTTCTCTTCACGTGGCTCTGTGTGACACCGTGGAACAGGAGTGGTCAGTAAAAATTAGATCAATTATTGGGAATGAAACCGCTTTAACTTGATTACCCCTGCTCTTGCTAATTTGTGTAATTAATAACCTTCTCTGAGCTGCAGATAGCAGTTTATTAATAACAATCTATATCTGTGCTCTGTAATGAATCGGCAGGGGCCGGGGCCATCCTTACTGCAGGTAATGTCACAATCAATGGTGTCCAACACACATGTTAATTACCGCAGTTATTAATTGTTACAGTTGAATCTGAATGCTACATGCTGTCACCTCCTTTGTCCTATTATGTATAGCAATCAGTGGATTGAAAATGGCAAATCTAATTAGCCATTCAGCGAGCAGGCTGGGAATCCAAATGAGACGGTATCGCCCCTGACAGCTGGCAGCTGAGGCGCCGCTCACACTGGGCCGTGAACAAAACCAGCATTATCCACTGCCCCGGGAACAACAGGAAAAGGCATGTATCGCAAACTAATAAATACATTCACAGCAGCAGCCTGCCATATCACACAATGGTCTAATGAAATGCCTGCTTGATGCCTTTGTTTGGGTACAAGGAGTGTTTATGCATTTATCTGTACAGGGAGCACCTCATCCATCCAGCAAACGGTCGTTTTCCTGGGCAAGACAGAGACTGTGCCAACTGGGACTCATGGTAAAAATAAATTAAATTATATAACATACAGTTGTATGGAAATAGGTTGCTTGTGTTCACTATTTTTATTTTTTGAAGAGTAATTTAACAGCCTGGAAGTTAAGCTAAATACATTTTTTAAATTGTAGTTCTTTTAATCATTGGCATTAACGTTAGTCTTGAAGTGACAAAACAGGAATCTTCCATTGCTGCGAGTAATGACACACCCTCAGAACAATACAATAATTCAATTGTACTTTGATCCACATGTGCCCGCATTTGATAATCAAAAGTTTCTTTGATTGAATTTGCCTGATCTGCCACTGTTACTTAATTTTCTAACAGTAAAGAGAGAGATTAGAAAAGGTCATTGATAAGGAGAGCAGGACATAGTTCACTTCATTCAATTTAGCATGGATGGCCAAGTGGATAAGAGTATTTATAATTTCAAAAAAAAAGAAAGAAAGAAATTCACTGTTTAATTCACTGTTCTCTGGCCAAAAGATGTGGATTGTTTATTGTCTTCAGATGAGCTATAAAGGGTGTGGATAACCATTTGAAAAGAATTATTCACCTAATTTCAGCTTTATTATCTTAAAATCAATATCTTTTAACTGCATAGAAACATCAGCTGCATTCTACATATTCTACAGCTACTCTACTAATGAACTTAAAAGTCCTGTTCTACTCTTAAGAGTCTAACCAGGGGGGCATTCTGTTTTAATAACACATATATGCAGACAATGAAAACACGACTGTGTAATGAGGGAACATACTGTCTCTTAGTTTAATTATGTGTTCTCTTTATACTTAGTCAGATTATCCAAGTTCCAAGCTGGAAAATAAAACAAGAAGTTGAAATTCCGACAAGTCGGAGATCGCTGAGGAACCCAGAGTATCCAGTATGGCTGCCATGCATTCAAAATGTGGTGAAAACTGCCACTATTAGCTATTTATTGGTGCTTCTCGTGGTTTGTATCTCATTAAAATAGAGGAGTACTAAGTGTTATACAATATCTATTACTATATATATTATTTTGATGTTTGAACACATAAAATGAATGACTCCTATCAGCTTGTGCTACTAACACCGGCTTAAACCAAAACAAATAGCAAATCCTACTGTTTTCCCTCTGGTAACTAGGATTCTATGAAGTCCTTCCCAGCTAGAAATCTCCAAGATCCAAGGTAAAATTTAAAAAAAAAGTTAAACAATACCCAAGTAACAGAACAAGAAGAAATGTGGATACCAAGAAAACACAGTATGCATGTGGGAAAGGGTAATCTGGTTACACTGCATATCATCTTAAACACACCATACTCACAGTGGAACATAGTGATGGCTGTATCATGATGTAGGGATGCTTTTCTTCACCCGGGAGGGGAAAGTTGGTCCGGATTTATGGGAAGAGGAATGGTCCAGTCCTAGAAGAGAACCTGTAAGACACACCAGCCTGAGCATCGGGTGATGGTTAACATTTTCACTGCATAACGACCCAAAACTTTTACCCAGAACTACAATCGAATGTTTTAGATCAAGTTATTTTAATTGCCCCAGTTAATGTCCACATTTATGTCCGATTGAAAATTTGTGGCTAAACGTGACAATTGATCTCCAAAGATGCTTTTGCTCCAATGTGACAAAGCTTCAGCTACTTTCCTAAGAAGAATAGGCAAAATCTCCAGTTTCTAGAGACATTTCCAATAGACTCGTTGCAGAAAAATGTAGAATCATCTTTCTTGCACTTCAGAATTATGATCTACATTGTGCTGCTTTATCACATATAATTCAGATAAATCACATATAAGCTCCTGCTGGTTGTAATATAAACTTTGTAAATAATTTGTTTGAGACCTGCTGGTAAGACAGGAAGATGTTCACTTTCTAATAGATTGTGTACACACACACATGTACACGCCCACATGCATACGCACGGCGATTCATGTTTAAAGAAGACAGTGGCTTCTGTCCTCATTCAGAGGCACCTGTAAATAATGCAGTGTAAAAGGTGGCAGCCAGGCAGGAATTAGAAGGTGAGCAGGTGGAGGGACCCCCACCCCAACACCAACCCCACTGCAACACAGCTTCATGCCAAGTCTCACTTTCAGCCTCACCATCCATATTCTTAACACCACAGGTGCTGAGCACCACCGTTGCAGGCCCTACAGGGGGGGCCGCCGGCCTCTCAGCTCATCGTACTCAAAGCAGTGATGGGCAATAAAAACACTTCCCACCTTAAGTGAGAGATACGACTTTAAATATTTTACACACATACTGCATATGCAATTTATCCACACCTGGCTCTCAGGAGCAACAACATCTGGTAGCTGTTGCTTTAGGGGCTATTAATTCTTCAGCCAAGTGTACAGGTCCTTTCTGAAAATGCGGAAGAATGACTTATTTTTCACTTAGATCAGCTCAAGTTTCGCAGAGTAGTCAGGTAAAAACCATAAAATACATTCAAATGGTCAATTGTTTGGTGCAATAGTTTCTATGTGTTTTAAGATTTAATTTAAAATTTAAGATCACTTAAATAGAACTGAAAGCACCAACTTCCTTTAAATCTTGACTGAAAACCCACCTGTTTAGAGTTGTATTTGAAACGTAATCAATTACAAATTTAATTATGGCATTTGACTTAATGTAATGTTTTGATTGTTGATTCTATGTTGCATGACTTTGTGTTTTTGTGTTTGTTATGATGTAAAGCACTTTGAAATTCCTTGCTGCTGAAATGTGCTATACAAATAAAATTAGATTTATTGATTGATTGAACCTGCATAATAATCTAAAGTGGGACAAAAGATCTTAGAAAGCAACAAATCATCATTCATTCTAAAAAAAATTCAAGAACAGATGAAAAACAAAGTCATTAACATGTATAAATTTAAAAAGGGTTACAAACGTAAAGGTCAAAAATCTAACTGATCCTTTAATAAAACCCTCATTTAAAAAACAGCTCTTGAATTTACTCTTTGTCTAATTAAAAAATTTGTTTGATGATCTGAAACATTTATCTTAACAAAAACAAAATCTGTAAGTACGTAAATATATTGTATTTCAAAACATATTGTGCCTAAATAATATTAAGTCGTCCAAGAACGGATCAGCAAACAGAGCACAAACCATGACATCACCACCATCACGTTTCACAGACAAAGTTTTTCCCTGTAGTTATCTTGGGTGCTTCACTCACCCAACATGTCCAGTCACATGGTCCATGGTGACTGGACCATGTGTGTCATAGTTGCCCGTTCACTTTTCCCACATTTTTAACAGAGCTCCCAAAAAATAATCAGACCACTTTATTTTGAGGGTGTTTCTTATATAAAATAACCAGCAGATACTTAAGTTGCATCTTATTGATTTGGATAACTTATCTGCCCAACAAAGAAGTTTATTAGTGATTTTTTTGAACTTTGCACTGAAGGTAGTCACAACATCTGAATCATCATATTTTTACAACTTGCATAAAAACCTGGAAGATCCTATTTTTACTTTTCATAAATATGCAAGATTTATTGTAACGTTTCTCAAACCAAAATCAGACACAAATGGGATTATTAGCACGTTTTCGTATGTAGAACCAATAGAACTAGAAGACAGGTGAGAAAGGGTGGTGACAAAAACGCTCATTTTGTGTCCTGACAACACAGAGGCCAGAGGCAGCGGGGTCCTTCTGCTGATGAATCAAATGGATAGATCTGCCTAATGCCTGGGCGTAATTTTGGAGGAGGCATGCGTCTGTGGAAAAGAAACCGATCAAGATAATGGTGAAAAATAACTGTCCTCTGAGGCCTGAAGGAAAAGAAAAAACATCTAAAGCTCAGATTTTTAGACAGCTTGAAGTGACCGAGTAAGTGCAGAGTTAATACTTTTGGCAATAAACATTTAGGTTGATTACACCACTTTGACTTCATCAGAAACTGACCTTTGAAGACAGTAAATAAAACCAGTTACCGTGATGGAGTTGAAACAACATCGAAGTGGTATATTGGGTTAGGACTGATTCGCTTAAAAACATTCATGCTGCACTCTTTTTCATCTTTAGTGCCGGAAATCACTGCTTTCCTGTTGTCTGAGTGGCCTTAAACATTTACCTTCCTCCTGTGCTGATAGGATTTCTTTGTTTATTGCTGTCTTTTCCCATCGGAATGAAAGCAGATGTAGAGTTCAATGCTAAGTGTGAAGTGCCCTGCATTCCCATGTACTGTATAACAACTTGGGACACCAAAGAGCCTTAAGAAATGCTGTTTGCTTTGACCACACTGCCACCAAGGCCTGTGTCTGATGGTATGGAAGTGAGAGCTGCAGCAGTGAAATTTTTAGATTAGGTTAAAAGAGAACAAAACAGTCCTCTGTCAGTGAGAAATAACAGGGAACATTTCTAAATCTGCACCAAAATAAGAGTTTCTGTTTTGAGAGAATTTTACAGTTTAAGGTCAAGAAAGATTTGTTGAAATTGAAATTACTGGAACTTTCCTCAGTTCATGGACAATCATAATGTATTTCCTCTCGTTTCAAATCTGCGTGTTTGGGTTTTGCGGTTGTTTGGGCGAAGCTCAGAGCAGGTGAGGTCAGACCGCAGTGCCGCCGTTTGTCGCTGGCTTGTGAGGAGGGCGGGGCTGAGGTGCTGGATGGACACCGGTTGTGGTGGCTGTTTATCATAAACACAGCCTAGCCCAGAGAGGTCCATCTGCTTTGATTTTATTTAGTGATTCCCCCCAGGGACCCTGGGCTGGAGTGAGAATAACAATACTCGAGCCCATCTGTTCCTGTAGAAACCAGCCCCGGCTAAATTACCGCACACTACGAGCGGCTGGCATATGCTGTGGCATAAAGCTACAAGAGGGCATTGTGCGCCAGCTGTTCTGTTGACAAATACTTATCTGGCACTTCTGAACTCAGCTTGCTGAGCTGGTTTCAAGTTTGACTTCAAACTAAACAGGGTAAGGTGTTAGAAAGGGTTCCTGAGGGGAAGGCAAGGGAGGGGTGGTGAAGAGTGTGTGTAATACATGCTGATTTATCCCTGGGTATCATTTTGTCAGAGACCGTCTGGGGAATTGGGTCACTGGATGAAGATTTAATCTGAACATACAGGGCAGATAGTCGACTGAAGCCCGCCAAGTGGGCAAAACAGACATCTAATCTTTGTTATCCTCCAGTTAGAAAAACAGATTGTGATCATATTGTTATTGTGTTTACAGCTCAGTGGATGATCTTCATCCAAAGACCTCAAGTAGGCTCCATCATAGTAATCTGATCTCTATAGAGAGAAATAAAGATGTACAAGAAGTTTAGAAGCATTCACACACATATTCTAAATAATGGCTAATATTACCCTGAAGAAGTATTAATTCAGAACTACATATGAAAGATTAAGACAAAATAATGCCTAATGGAAAAGAGGAAGTACAGTTAAAACAATACTTGTTGACAGATACTTTGTCAGTTTTTCTTTGAAAACAGCTGAAGCTGTATAGAGATTATTTGGAAACGGGACAGATTCTCAAATAGATTTAGGTCTGGACTTCGACTGAAATTTTATTTTTTTCCAAATTATCACTTTAAATATCACTGTTGTTTTTGGAAGGTAAAGATGGACCACTATTCAGTCTCAGCCTCAAATATATATATATATATATATTTTTTTTTTTCAGGATTGCTCATCAATTAACTTTTTCTGACTTTCCATACCAGTTTTAAACTTTCCTGCCTCTGCTGGAAAATGTTGCTGCCACCATCTTGTTTTAAAGTGTGAATAATATGTTCGGGGTGATGTGAGGTGTTTGTGTTCCACAACACATCCTGTTTTGCATGTAGGCCAAAAAGTTAAATTTTAAGTGCATTAAATTTGTTTTAAAACTTTCAGTAAATCTCCTGCTGAGTTCATGACTGTTTGACCACAAATGTTCTCTGACAAACCTGCGAGGCCTTCACAGAGCAGCTGAATTTACACACATTTGCTCACAGATGACTTTTTCATTGGATTTTAAATAGTCATTATAATAACAGGGGGGCTGGGGAGTAAATACAAAATCTTAACTAACGTTCATATTTTTATTTGTTGGTAAAGTGAAATCCACTTTCATTTAGTTTGGGATCCTTTACCAAGTAAATAAAAAAAGGAGTTTTATCACTTTTTCTGTTCAACACCAGACAGTCTGCTACTATAAATATACATTTTAACATATGCAGCATTTAACTTATTGGCCAGATGATTCATAATTTATCGATTAAATAAAGCTTACTGCAATAAAAGCCACAAGTAGCTAAACTTGAAGGCAAAAGTTTCCTTTCTTCGAAGGTGAATTGTCACCACACTAAAGAAGTCCTAAATGTATTTACAACATCCAGCATACCCGTCAAAATGGGCTTTATTTAGTTAACATTTACAGGAACATCACTGACATTAAGCTTCCACCCGTTACATATGTCACACTGTACAGATGTAACATAAAAAAACATTAAAAACCCCAACCTCTACTCAGAGCTTTCTGCCAGCGGATAATCAGCAACGAGTTCCAGCAGTGCAGGAAGTGTGTTCTGTCAGGATCCCTGCGACAGCGGACAAGACCACAGAGCCAATCAGATTGGTTATTTTTCAACCTCCTTTTGACTTTATACTCTTAAATCCATGATTAAGACATGATTAGGTTAAGAAAAATATCCAAACACATATAGCTGAAGCCAAATATTCACATACAGAATAAAAAGCATGACAGTAAAGTTTCCTAAACGTTTCCATTATTAGATCAGCAAGGATTACCTAAATTATTTCTATATGGTAAAGGCCAAAAATAATGGCATTATTTTTTATTACTTTCTTCAAACTCAGAAGATGACATAAACTAAAGTGTCTATGCCTTTAAGCTATTTAGGGAAGCTCCGATGATGATGTCATGGGTTTGCAAGGCACACCTGTGGATGTATTTTAAGGCAACACACTCAAACACACATCTGCCAAGACGTGTATGACATCAGCCAAGAGTCCTGGAAGATAATTGTAGACCTCCACATGTCTGGTGCTTCCTTGGGTACAATTTCCAGATGCCAGACGGTGTGACTTTTATGGGTTCAAATAATAATACGCAATAAGGAACACAGTAACTAGTGACCATATTTTTCAGGGGAGAGACGAGTTCTGTGTCCAAGAGATGACGGTGTTGGGGTGAAATATGTGCATCAACCTAAAAGCAAAAGACTGTGAAATTAACTGGCTGAAGTTGGGCAGAGTGTTGTTATCCAAAGTGAAACAAGTTACTTTCCTTAAATAGACTGAAATGCCATGCAGTCATGAATAAGCCATTAGTCCACAAGCAACAAAAAAGCCAAATTTAAGCTTACAAAAACCGACTTATTATTTTTGCCGTTTAGCAAATAGAAATACTTATTGTAACCCAAACTGACCTCATTTATTGTCTTCATAGTGAAGAACAAAGGCTTTATTCAGTGTATGTAAAATCTGATTTCAGATGTTTTTATCCAATGCAGATATCTGTAGTTCGCTGATTTCTGTGTGTGGTACAAAACAGTTGACCACATAGGATCTAAATTCAGTTTCCTGAAAGTGGAACATAATCAAAGCAATATTTGTCAGTTTTATTTCTTTAATAAAATGTCTTATTTAAATACACAGATATATGGTGTTCAAAGGTTACACCCATTGTGCCTCTTCATTTCTCATCCTTTGTTAACTGATAACTGAGTCCCTGTTAACAATCAGTAGTTGCTATCAGACAACATAAAGTACAAACACTCACTTAAATATACAGTGAAAGAGGCCAAAGAGTACCCAACATCATCAACCCTGTTTAATTATTTCTGATTTTGTTAGGATTAGAGTTAAATAAATAATATTTGATCAGATCTGTTCTGTTATCTAGGGCCAGGCTGGAAGTATCACACGTCACACTTTCATTAAAGGCAGCAAGAGTCAATACTTTGCTTCTGCTGGAAATCAGCCCTGCCAGGACAGGCAGGAGAGGGGGAGAAAGGCTTTGTAAACATAAAACATAATTCAGACTTCCTTGTTAACACAAAGAGCGAGACACTACATTTCTTCACACCACGCACTCTCGACTTAGAGGAAAAACAGCCAGACTTCTCCAGTTTTTCACCTCATTGACCCTATGAATGCACAGAGTGGTCCACCAAGCAGCTTTACAATAGAAGCCATTGTACAAGTCTCCTTTCATGCATTTATCTACCACCTACTCTGCATTACCAATGCAGGCCATTCTTTAGAGCAACAGCAGAGGAGCAAATTTGTATTCCGTAACAAAACGCTGATGTCTCCCTACCAACAAATTAGCACTCAGGTTTTCAAACGGGAGAGTGCATGGAAAAAAAAAACGTAAACGTTTCCTGATAGTTCCACTTGGAAATGGCGGAAAGGTGCTGAAGTTTGTGGCAAAGCGCGATACTTTTACAAAGGCTCTGTCTTATTCTGCAAATCATACACTGAAGGACATTTCTACAGATGATATGGAGATATGTAAACCAGTTCACAAAGAGCATGGTCATAATGCGACTGCACACCGAGTTGACATTTATACTGTTACTACCCGGAGAAATCTATGCTACTAAGAGATTTTGCACAAGGTTTTTAGAACAGCACGTAGAGGCTGGGTGAGGTTTTCCACACTGTGTTGCTTCCTTAATGTGCGATATGGAAAGCTCCCATGTATTACAGTGATTAAGAATAGCAGGACTCCTCTTTTCTTAAGGTAAATGAGGTGAGCAAGGTCCTCCCACAGGCTCGATTTGTTTTTGTTGCACATGTTTAGTCAGCCACTGCGACGCAACGCGCCCCACAGTCCGTCGTCTCCATCCTCCCTCAACAGGGAGTGAATCCTCATAATGCCTACTTTCGCTTCATTAACCACTGCCGATGCTCAGCTGTGAGACACATGAAAGCTACATAGGACTACATAAGGAACACAATACTTTAAAATAACGCACAGTGCAAATAGGCTTCTCCCTTCTTTCGTCCATCTCCCTAACTTCCAGAAATGAGCCGGCTTTGAGGGAGAGGATTACGCCAGATAGCGCCTCCTGCTGGCAAACAGCTTCTCTTCTATTAGTTCGGCCATAAAAGTTCTGGTCTTTCATTGAACCGCCAGGCCTGAAGGAGTGGAGATGGAGCGGCAGAGGATGAAAGGCGGAGGTTTTAGGGAGAGGAATCTACTTGTAAAGGCTCATGGTTGGACTCTGATACATGCACATGTAGGCGTCACAGAGCAGACGTCGCGCCTGACCCTGGATGCTCTTGGGGTCTAAGGTGTGCAGCTCCTCTGGGGTCATTTTCAGATAGGCTTCCACTTCAGGACAGGGAGACACCTGCGGTATGTTGAAACCATTCTGGCCTCCTGCAACACAAGATTTAACAGTCACTGTTAAATTTAGACGCTTCGAGAACTGATCAGTAACATGTATACAACTACTTATAAAGCTATGCATTTAAAAAGCAAAACTTGTTAAGATAATGAATCTTTTCTTAAATTATTTACATTAAACTTTCAGGACGCAGTAGGTTTAAAAACATCAAAACTATTGGAGGTTTTAATGATGAGGATAATGTTAAAATAATTGTGCAGTAAAAATGTGAAACAGCACTGTGTCTTTGTAAATGTAGGGTGGGTGATATGGAATTAAAACACAATATTTTGTACTGCTACAGTGATAACGATAAAAGTGGCAATCAGAAATATTTCTTACTTTTTTAGGTAACCGTATGACTGTGACTGCATGGCACAGCAATCATAGCCCCACAGGCACAAATACTGCTCTTTAGAAACCTATCCACTGGTAACGCACTTCTTTAGGACGCCAGTCACATAAAGAAAAGTGATTTGTATCACTAAGCTGCACACAGTAACTGAATTTAATCATATTTTCAAATGTACTGATGCTCTAATTGAAAAAAACAGCGGAGAAAATAATAAAAAAAGAAAAATACTAAAACTTACAATCCCAAATGACATTCTTTTGGAGGGTGTAACAACATTAATTCGAATTTGTTGTGACAAACACAAATCAAAATCTTTTTCGCAAAAAATTATCACGATAAATGATAAACGATATGATAATTCCTCTTCCAAATTAGAGGAGTTAATTTAGGGAATAGATTCAATGATATTCTAAAAACAAGCAAAACAATAGGAAAATACTGAAATATGTAAAAATACTAAGTAGGAATCAGAATGAGCATTGAGTTGTAAAGGCTTGCAAGGATAAAACAAAAAAAAAGCAATCTAAACTTCTGTGTGATATGCAACTATTTTGTTCTGATTATTGTGCAACTTGTTTCCCCAATATTACCATTGTAGCTTATTAAAAAAAAATTTATAAATTTTTTTAGATGATGATATTACATGTTGCCTCAGAAGATATCCAACATGTGAACAATACTTAAATTGTTTAGACCTGAGTTTAGTTACTTTACTTCAGAACAAAGCGTTGTGCAGCGGTCACACCCACCATCACGGTCCGCCATGCTGTCGAAGAAGAGCCAGGCAGAATCGGCGTTGCCGTACTTGACGAAGGCCACATAGTGACTGGTTTCGATGCACAGCACAGCGAACAGCTCCATCCGCTGGCGGGGAAAGCCGCCCTGACGTCCCTGGCCTTCCTGGAGCTCCTTTGGGACGGACAGTTTGTTGTGTCGATGGGCTTTCCTTTTCGGGTGGAGATGAACCTAAATCAGTAACAGCAGAGGCACCGTCATCATTGTGGAGAAATAAAAGATGCCAAATTTGTTTTTTAAGAAACAATTTAGAATAAAAACATAAAGGAATACACTACTAGAATATTATAATAAGTAAAAGCTGTTGCAGTCTAATGTGGAAACATGTCCTCTTTGCGGATATAATCTCTGTTCAAGAGAACGTGGTTTCTTTGGATTTGGCGCCACCAACTGGACAAGGATGATTCAAAGTGATGTCGCAACACTATTCTCTGTTACTTACCTGTGTATTGCACTTTTCACAGAACTGCTTAATCTTGCCAGCAGTGATATCCCCGTCCTCATAACAGTCTCTGCATTCGTAGAGAGCCAGGCCTGCACAGATGCGGCACTCCCTAGGAGCTGAATGAACAACAAAACACAAGCCTTCATCGTCAAACACACCCTTCTTTAAGTAAAAAAAATGCTTCTTTAAATATCAAATGCCACAGAGTTGTGAATCACCTCTATAGACTAATAAATAAATACAACTCACTGTCTTCAAGAAGGTCTGTGATGTCTAACTCTAAGGAGGGAAAAATCTTGTTGAACATTTTGAAGTCCTTGCCAAAGCGCGGCATCTGGATGATAAGGCAAGAGGGAGCCTAGAAAAGGGGGAAAGAAAAAATTATGACGATTATAACCAATCAGAGTTGAAATTTTACACAGTGCAGAAAATATAAATAATCCTAAAAGCAAAGTTCTACTTACCTCTGCAAATTTCAAGTCACTGGTTATGAAGGACCACTCCAGCAGCTGCTGGCTGGTTGGAACTCCAACCTTGTCCTTCTTTTCCATAAAGATTTGGTAAAAATAACAGTCTTGGACTTTCTGACCTGCAGACCTGGAAGATGAATCAAAATGCTATCAGAGGGGCGTGCCGTGGTGGCGGAGGGGTTAGCGCGACCCACATTCAGGCAAACATAGCCTCGACGCGGCTGTCGCGGGTTCGACTCCCGGACCCGACGACGTTTACCGCATGTCTTCCCCCCTCTCCTTCCTCCTTTCCTGTCAGCCTACTTTGAAAAAAGGGACACTAGAGCCCACAAAAAGACCCCTTGCGGGGCGATTAAAAAAAAATGCTATCAGAAGTTACATCTTTTTTTGCTTTCTTATCTCTAAGGTTACAGATATCAGTAATCGTTCACAAAGGTTTACAGGTGCATCGAAATTAACTACATATCATTGAAAGGTTAATTTGTTGGTAGTAATTCAATTGAGATTCACACGGTGTGGCCTGCAATTGGAGACAGTAGCTGCATTTCCATTACAAATGTTCAGAAAACTCTGTCGAAATTCTGTCAATGTCGAATTTTTTTTTTCAAAATTTTGGTGTTTTCATTAAATATGAAACGCAATTAAAATCACTCATAAATACGTTTGTTTGTACGACAAGTCATTAAAAAAACCGCCACAGAAATCCTCCCACTTCCGTCGTCTTCTTCGTCTTTTCTGCCAGTAATAACATCTGGTTGTTGATCATGTGGATCATGTGATGAGAACAAAAAGTGTTTCCATTGCAGTTATGTGGAATACACCAGCTTCACTAAACCACCTCCTCCTAACACAAAAAGCTTTCATTGAAAGATGTGAGTTGTCTCAAAACTGGAGTGCTTTCATTAAGCAAATTTATTTTCTTAACTCCAGTTTGCACAATTATATGGTCAATGGAAATGCAGCTATTTCCAGGACATAACACATTCCATATGTTAAACCACTTCTGAGACAAAAAATATATATCATAAGCCTCTCACCTGGGCTACGTTCTGTTTTCATATTACAGTCATGTTTGTGTTTTATTTGGATATAAATGTCCCTGGTTCTACAGAAAGAGTGGAGAGGCACAGATTCCAAAATGCTTGAAGTCCGGTGTTAAGTTTCCACAGCCAGCAATAATTTGGGGAGCCAAGTCAGGTCATCTTTCCAAAGCCAGCATAGTAGTAAACCAGGAAATTGTAGAGGACTTTATGTTTCCCTCTCCTGACAAGCTTTATGGAGATGCTGATTTGATATTTTTGGAACCTGCTCACACTGCCATAAGTATCAATACCTGGTGTAATGAAGATGGTAACTGTTAGGAAAATTGTATTAGTAATTATCAAATATTTGTTGTAGCATGTAGCTTTGTAGTTACATTTTAGATAATGTTTCTGTGTGTTAAATAACTTTGATTCTATCCTGAGACTTCCCTGGGAAATAGAGGTGACAGCTACTCTTAGCAGCTGTTGCCTTGCAGGACTTCCTACAAGACAGAGGTGTTAATTGCTCCCAGCAGAGTTTTACATGCCTGACAATAAACTCTGCTCTGTGCTTCTTTGTGATACAAAGCCGTTGCTTTGAAGCTATGCAACGTGTCTGGAGAAAGAAAGATTTAGAGTATAGATAACATGTGTCTAGATTAGTGAATGTTATTTAGCGCTGCAACCATGTTTTGACTCCACCCTTTTAGAGTTGCAGCGCCCCGTGTGGCAGGGTTTCCTAAAGATCAATAAAAGAGAGGAACAGACAGATGTGTTGCAGAGTGGTTGGAGATTTGTGACTAAAAGCACATCTCTGTCTGCTCTCCTCGCGAGTATAACAGAATCTAACTCTCTTGTCTTTCCTGTATTTGTTTAAATTGTCTCTAATATGTATTTAGACCTGACAGTAACACTGTACTAGATTGGCCTGAAAACTTGTCTCAACTAATCCTTAAAGAATCTATGGAAATTTAAAACCTCACCAGTGCCACAGGCTCATCACAGTAATTAATGTAAAAGGAGCCCCAACCACATACTGAATGTACATATTGTACAATACATGGACGTACTATTTTATTACAGCATGCTGATATTTTTGTATTAAAAAACATATTTTCTTTTATGCTGGCCTCATTCATAGTCTTAAATTGGTGGCGAGCCTTGTTGAGTATGTATTAATTTTCTTTCACTCAATATTCCATTATTACATGCTTAGCTGTAGCACTTTGAACAGTCAGCCTCTATAGCTTTAACTAAGTAGCTTAACATCTGGTTGAGGATGCTAATGTCACTATACTTAACGTCTGCTGATGTAGCCGCATGAATCTCTGGGGCATTACATGTAAAGAAACAGAATTTTGAAACGACTGAAATAAATCCCCCAATGTGTCATGAATATATAATACAGGTTATGAAATAAATTTACCTTTCAATATTTGACTTATTGAACCTGTAAAATGCAAATTAGTAATTCCTAAAACATCAACTTGTCACTCTCAATGTTAGAATATAATTAGCAGATTATCATTTTTAAAACAAGAAGGAACCTTTTCCAACAGTCACAATTACCCTAAATGTTGCAAAATGGCTTTATTTCTTCCCACTGTTCCATGTTTATATAACTTGAGCAACTTGCTCTTCAATTCCCAAGCTCTTCCTGTTCCATTTAATTAATTAGGATATAAAAGTATAAACTGGCTACTGAAATAGAAAATATATATAGCTATACTATTAAATTCTAGAAATGGGAAAAACTCTTCGCCGCCAATAACAGAAATATATTACACGAGGAATAATATCTGAAGACCAACTTCTCAGATTAAATACACATTAAGAAAGTCTCTATATGGCTATGATTTTACAAGTAACTGGCTCTTTCTGTAATAACAATATTGTTGTCATTAATAATCTAGTAATACATGTAACGTCTAAGGACTTTACATTTTTCCCCTTACCTCAGTTTCAGCAGTGGATCCACCCTCAATATGTGATGGAAAAGGATATTAAGGAACTCCTCGGGATCTGGAGAGCAAAAAGTGCTTCACTGAGGTTTGGTATTATTATAGTTATGTGCCAATGCTGCCATCTACTGTTGACACAGAAAATGTTTGCTTCAAGAGTTAGTAATGTTTTGAATACATTTATTAAATTGGATAAATCCCCAAAACTTTCAGCATAAAAAAATCTCAGTCTAAACGTAAAAACGCAAAAATTTAGACGGTCAACAAAATTTGATATATATATATATTTTTTTTTTTTCTTCTACATTTTTACATTCAGTGTATCTCAGGGGAAAACTCAACCTTTTTCTTCAGAAGTGAATCCCGAGGCAGCTTCTACTTTTTCGAGGATCCTTCTGAGCTTCATCACTTTTGTAGCACAAACGTACCCGTGTCTGGAGAACGACAGCGACAGTGCTAAGGTCAAAGTTCAATCACAAGGGCATTTCAGGTTTGATAACATGGTGAAAAGAAAAATTACTCTGTTCTTTCAATTGGGTTGTGACAATGCCTTGCAAAAGTATTCATTCCCCTAGAAATCTAAAAAATGTACACACCTGCTAAAACCTTAAACTTACCTGGTGGTGGAAGCAGACATAAGCTTGTATACAGTCTAGAACAGTTTTTTTACAAATAAAATCTTAAAATGGTAAGAGCATTTATATGCTGTGTCACTTACTTAAAACTTATTAGAACCATTGCTAGCTGTATTCACATTTTCAAATCTTTTGGGGAAAGATTTTAACCACATTTTTACATCTAGAGAATGAACATTTTGCACGTCTTTTGCAAAATAGATCACGTTTAATCAGTCTGGATGGAGAGCATCCAGACAATGCACATTTAGTTATCTGACACATTTAGCATTTTAAACATGTTTTAAGCATGTTCTTTGGTCTTTATGATGCTGTTTGTTTACCTACAGTCTCTCAAACCACTGAGGCTTTTGCAGAACAGAGCTGGATTTATAATAAAATGAAATTAAACACATATTGACCACCAATAAAGTTATATTTTGAAGATAATTGTCTGCACGGGATTTTATTTAAGTGGATCAGTGAAAAGGGATCTGAACACACATGCACACTCCACTCCACACACCTCATATCCTTACTATATGTTAAAAAAAAGGATATAAAATAATGCAACATTCTTTCCTGTGACACAGTCATACCCTATTTTGAATTGGTCTTATAGGTAAAATACTCTACAGCTTATGGTTGTAAAGTGCCAAAATATGAAAGAGTTAAAGAAGCACAATTACTTTTGCAAGGCACAATATTTGAAAGTATTTCATCTTTCTTATGTAAATGCAACCTAAAAATAGAAAGTCTTCTGTGTCTACAATTATGACAGGCAGGTACTGTTATACACCTGGAGTACAAACACTTACATGCGCAGTGGATTGACTATCTCTGTGCGTAGCAGCTCCTGAGTCTCTCTGTAATACTCCACATCAGTCTTTGATCGTGGCCTCAACAGAACCGTGTCCAGTACAGAGCTGAAGGAGAAGAGACTGCACAGCAAAGCGCAGAAATATTTACACTATAAATCAACATTACTGGCTGATGGGCATCTGCATATTTAACAAATATGACCATTAAAAATAAAGTTTACTGTAATGGTGAAGGACCACTGACCAGAAGAGGGTTGAATCCAGGTAGCAGGAATTGTAGTGGCCTTGAATGCCTTTCTTTTTTCCCACCATGACATCCAGACCATCATTCTCAGTTCGTGGGGGGGTGTTCTCGTGCACTACCTCACTCAAATAGCCCCCAAATGCTGCAAAAGTCACAAGAAGTAGCCGTGAAGGTTTTAGAAGACAAAAGCTACGACACATTTGATCATATTGAGTCTATCCTCTGACTGGCTAACCGATAGAGTTGCACCGCTCTATGGGGTTGGAGGAATGATGCAAGGATGGGAAGCGGGAGTCAGGCCGGCAACATTTCAGCTTCACAAACAAAGCTTTTTTGGGTGGGCAGGTGAAGTAGCGAGTCCCCTTGAAGGTGCCATCGGTGCATCCAGGACACTCTTCTTCCTGAGAGAGAAGGTTCAAATCGATAAATGTCATCAGTGGAAGGGATTACTTTAAGCGTGGGCTGTAGAAAACACCGGTTTTCTCTAACAGATGTTAAGCAACTTCCACCTAATGCTAATGCTTTCTAAAGGAAGTTCACATTTGCCCCAATACAATGAGAGGAAAAATGTTGCTGGAGTACTACGATGACTTAAAAGGTGAAGCCTTTTGTGAAATTTGCTTGTTCGCTTTTTTGTTGGGTGTGGTGACTTCCTCAAGTCTGCCCATCATCATAAAGTTGCCAAGCAACCACAAGAAAAACCAGGAAGTCAATGAGATCAGCTAGATGAAAACGACTGAGACAAAACCCCCTATGAAACCACAGATTGTCCTATTTTGCTTCTCCATTTTTACCTTTTACAGAAAGGTAAATTTTTACCTTTTACATGCCAGTTGTCATATCTTCCAGGATTCATGCACTTTTCAAACAGTATTTATCTATGCATTTACAAGCATTTTTAGGTAAGTTTTCAAGCTTTTCCAGCACCACACTTGGGAGATAAAAACAATTCAAGAGCATTTCAATTCACAATTATATGACATCATTTATTACTGTTGTCACTGTTTTGTGATAGTATTCTACAACTTTACACACACACACACGCCTTATGCACTGACTGGTCCGAAAACAAAACACTAATTTAACAAAAAAAATTTCATTTTCAATAAAGTTGTTTAAACTATAACCAACCTTTATGTCAGTTAACCAGGACAATAAGTTACTGAGAAATTAGGAATAATAAATATTCATTACATTGAAATAGCCAAAATAAATCACGTAAGGTTAAAGACCTTTCTACTCAAACTAAATGCTTAAACACAACGTACAGAACAAATTACAAAACTATACCTAAGAAAATGTCCTCACTAAGTTTTCTGACATTTAGTAAATAGAAATCATTTTGGTAATTCTAACTAACCCAAAATAAGAAAAGTTTAGTCTGATTTAACTTCAGACATCAAGAAAAAATTTGTTTGAAAGTTTGAAAATATCTGGCTTCAATTGTAAATGTTTTCCAAATTTAGGTTATAAATTAAATGTTAGATTGCACTTTATTACAATACTTTGCAGTTTGAATATCAAGCACTTTCAAGGACTTTATACAGAATCAAGCACTTTCCAAAACTTCAAAACACCCAACTAAAATTCAAGCATTTTCAAGGATTTTATGTGATCCCTGGTATTCCCTAAAAGATACATATCAGATACGTGGAGCTGTGGTGGAGCTGCTTACTTGTTACTGGTTGTCAAATTATAAACAAAAGGTTGCGTCTCACCAACTCCAGTCCAGCCAAAGGCTCCAGCAGACCAGGCGGCAGGCCCACCCAGCGTATTACGCCACACAGAGGGGGGTTCTCCTTCACCTCCACCAGAGACCCCACCTCAAGACCTGGCTGTCCTCGTGGGGGCGTCGGAGGCCGTGGAGATGGAGGGGCAGCAGGTGATGGGGGCTCAGGCTGCTCGCCCATTACAGACCCGACGGAGAGAGAGATGGGCCCCTGGCTTATGTTCTCGGGGGTCTTGCGGTTCAGGCTGAAGGGTAGTGAGTGGAACTTGTTGTCACTTGACAGCGAAGAAGAGGGCGGTGCTCTGGTGGGGGGAGAGGACTGACTGAATTCTGGAGGGGTGTCGGTGAGCGACTTGGCGGGGTCCTCTCCAACTGCCGAGAAAAACCCAGAGAGCAAAATTTACCATTTGGTGTAGATGCGACGTCGATCTTACCATCTTAGAGATGTTGTATGGAGGAAAGTGAAAACCAATGCCTTGATGACAGGATGGTTTCAGAACCTTTTTCACTAATACTCAATTGCAGCTATCTCAACAACAGCTATCTCAACACATGAGGAAAACAAGCCGGTATCTTTCACCCAGTTTGAAGATCATTTAACATAGTATGGTGCGCCCGTGAAAGTTGCTACTTATTTCAACCTTTTGCATTTGATATTTTTTTCAGTTTCACCTGCTTTGAGCTGATCTTTTAGTTTCCCACAGGATTTTTTGTTTCCACTTTAGTGATGTTTTGTCTCTAATATTCAAATTTTTATAATCTACACAGTCTACTGCATTGCCATGGATTCTGCTATTAAATTGGTTTACAATGGACATTTTGTTTATTTGATAGTAACAAACAGAAAAAGCATGGTCATAAATTTATACATAACTTCTTTTCAAATGTGGCTGCAGATTTGTTCTGATACCCAGTAATGTCCCTGTATCACACTGGTCTTAAAGTAATATAACAAATTTAAAATATATTTTTGTGATTTACCATAAGCTCTTGAAAATTTTTAAGGAGTTGGCTCATTGGGGAGTAATGACACACCTCATCCATCTTGTTTGGGTTGATTAAGAGAGAAATATTCCGTCAGTAAGAAAAAATGCAAGTCAGTAGATTCTTCCACTTAATTCATGATACAAACTACAAGCATCCAAACCATGAGACAATACTGCCCCAAAAGCAATCCTTTGCAAGATGTAAATGAGCACATGAGCATTTTACAGGATGAGTAAGCAGTTGTAAAAACAGAATTTCAGCATTTACGAATGACCTTCTCATTTCTGCAAAGTATAGAGAGATATTACAGCGTAGAGCTAAAACATTTTTACACTGCCTTCGATTTTTACTGCTGTTATGCCAAATGGAAACACTACGGCCATTTATTTCTACTGTATCTGTTCACCAGTCAGAGTTTTAGGGTTCATTTCACATTTTATAACACATGCATTTTTTTCTCCTCTATCAAGAAAAATAAATTGTCTCATGTAAAAAAAAACATCAAATCTCAGTGGGTGTTAAAATGAAAAGCTTATTTACAACTGGAAGATACTGGTAACAACATGAACCGGCCAGCTCAAACACAACAACAAAAGGATCCAGATTGTGTGATGACACCACTGAAACAATAAAAAAATAAATAAAACAGTGAGATGTGTTGTTGAAAAAAATGAATCAATTATGATCTCAGTGACAAAAGCTTTTATAAATACTCAGGCATGCAAACAGCCACAAAAACACACTGAATCTCTTATCAGCAACTGTAGTCATAATAAGAATAAGGCATATGAGAGTCTGTTGCAATGCTTAGCATTATTAAAAGTTTTTAGCAACACCCATCAACCCAATATGAAACAAAATAACACTGAAATGATGAAGGACAAGACGAGTGGAAAAGTCTGCATAGCAAGCTCCTGCATCAACCTACTATCTAGATTTCTTCACTGTCAACATAATTAGTTGGACACATTTACTTCAAGTCCGTTGAGTTTACAGTAATACTGCTGCAATAAAACATCAGTCATTTTTGCGCAAAAATGAGGGAGTCATTTTATTCTATTAAATGCTAAATAAATATAAACTGATGCAGAAAAATTCCAATCCTTCAATTACTTTTAAATGGTTAAAGAAAGAAAAATTATGAGCTAATATTTGTATTTTTTGCTTCATCAGAGAATTTTAGGACACATTCATTCTGTTTCTGTTGTCTGAAATTGCTTCATGTCATCGATCTCCAATACAAATACATGACTGTTTCTATAAATGTGCCACTCCACAAGCAATTTAGACACTAACATGGAAGCAGTCATATCAAAAATATTTTACATATAGCATTTTACAAAAATAATGTAAAAAAACCCAACATTTTAGGAATATACATTTTTATGTTATATACAATAATGGTTGCTTATTTTGCACGTGTATAATTAATCAATCTTTTATGTAACCTACTGAAAATACAATAGGTACTTGTGATAAAATGTGTAATTATGGTATTTTTGCTTTGAAAAGGGATTTTTGGCTTATATTCCACAACACTGTCTTGGCCTATGTGACAAATTAAAAAAAAATTCAGGGGCTACAAAGATTTTTGCAAGGAACTGTATATCTTATATTAATTACAGTAGTAAAGAGAGCAAACTTGAGTCTGCTGGATGGGTTTGAATTAATGTTAAATTTTTTATTCATATCAAACCATGTCAAAATTGTTATGATGTGGCATCCTATACTAACAGGGTTGAGGTCATATTCAAGGAAACCTTTATTAGAAAAGCCAACTGTACCAGATTGAATGTGTCATTATAGAGTGGAGGTAGCTCAGCAGTCGGGCAGAACCCATTTATTGGACCAATCAGTACGCAGCTTGTGGTGAACAGGAGCTTACCAATGAGACGATCAACATCTCACGAGTTTTACCTTCATCAATGTACCATGTGCTTTTGGATTTGGGCTGGGCTGGGGAATCAAGAGAGCTCCCATTTAAAGTATAGTAAAAGTCAGACTTGCTTCTACCGCCACACTGATGAGCTAATCCTGCAAGTAACGCAAATACATGAGGAGGGAAAAACAAGAGAAGGATTTAATGTGCACGTGCACAGCTGATTAGTATGAATCTGAAGTTGTGTCAACAGCAATGGGAAATAAAATCCAACATAAAAAGATTCATTAAACAACTACAAACTAAAGGAAATCACAGCAAAGAAGAGCAGTATTCACATCAACTCACACCTCATATCCTTATTTTATCAAGACTGCCCATCAGATGTTATCTAAAATGGTAAAAAGTTATTGTTAAGTGTGGTTTGTAACTACACAGAAGTCTGTGAAACCCTCTAAAACATGAGAAAAGCAGGCGGCTGTTCACTTGTACAATAAAAAGCATAATATTCTGGGGTGAGAGGCCTTTTTAAGAATTAGAATCACTGGTTAAGCTGTGGAAATGTTAGGTAGCTTAGCATCATAACATCAGTGCTGTACCTTTGCTCTTTGGTTTGCTTTGGCCAGAGGACGATTTGTCGCTGCCTCTGGGGGCAAAACTGTGCTTTGGCAGCCTTTGGTCCTGCATGGAATATTCTGCACAGAAAGAAATTCAAATTAGAGGCACAACACTACAAAGTAAGTGAAACTAGGAATTTCCATCTTTTTTCTATGTTAAAATCCAAAGAAAGCTAAAAAAAAATCTATCCTTTTATTGGTTATGCAATCAAATATTTAAAATGTTTAACTCAAAATTAGTTCAGGGAAGCATTCTATATATACTCAAGATTAAATGTGGTCTAAATGTGGAGTTCAAGAGTTTTAAAGAAAATAGCGAAATGTAATAAATTACAATGTCAGTATTTATAGATCTGTGTCTTTCTCAAGAGAGATGGCAGAAACATGCATAAGCAAATCAATATGCCACTGTGGAGAACAAAGAGCCAGAGTATCTCGCATGACTTTCAAAAGCAAGACAGCCATCACTACAAAAGGCTCTCTGTTCCCGCTGCAAACCAAACACAAACTCAGACTGCTCAGAAGGAGCGCAGTGCTCGTCCGAGGGAGGGACGTTTCCAGAAACTAAAAGTTCCAGCAACGCAGACGTGGAGTAAAAACGTCGACACAGATGTGGTGACTCACCTGGCATTACGTCACCAATGGGAACAAGTCGAGTGTGCTCCAAACTGGCAAAATCACACACCAGCTTCCCTTCAATCATGCCATCCCAGTCTCCGATAGGATTGTCCTAAAAGAGTTGGAGACATGAACACGTTGACAAGGTCTCAGGTGCTCCTTATCAATTGATGCCTTTGTGCTGGTGGCCCAAATATTAAATTCCCTCGATTCTGATAATTAGTGAGACCAGTTGTCTTGTTGCACAACCTAAAGGATGTGCTTTAGCTTGATCCTGCATACTACCACTCCAAACTATGCAACTCCTCTTGACTACCTAAATAGCAGATCTTCCAACTCAGTTCGTTTCTTTTGAAAGCTCCAAGCAGAAGCTTGCTATTCCTCCTCCTCAGGTTCAAATTTAGGCTTGTGCTCCAGAGGACTATGTGGAATAAGGTTGAGACCAGAGCGACTAGCAAGAGAAGGCAGGGCGAGGCTGGACGAACAGTGAGGCAGAGCAGTGGGCTCTCCTCAGCTCCCAGTTGGCCCTTTGCCACGCTGTTGGGTCATACAGCTCCAAGTCTTTACCTCACTCCCCGCGTGACTGCCTTGCCTTTGTGTGGGAGGCTCAGATGCACTGAGTGGGCTGCTGCCGCTGTGGCTGCTACTAGCAATCTGTAGTCAAATGCTTCAATCTCACTATGAGTACAACGCCACAGTAGCCATGGATACTAAATGAAAGGAAGAGTCATTGAAAGACAAAAACTAAGATAAACGAGTCAATATATTACATGCATACATTAGTCAACGTATTTCCCCTGTTAAAGTCCATCGTGGCATAATTTAAACTGTCACTATGAATCAACAGATAAACCCCAACATCTGATTTGTTAACCACTGCATCACTTCAACCACACACCATTAATCTCATCAATAGCAGTGTTAGCACTCTCTAGCACTTCTCTAGTATCTCACTGAAGGTATTTTAAACTTTGGGAGCAGTATGAAAGAAACGTTTAACTTTTTTAAACTTTGGTATATCTTTAAACCAGAATCCGACCTAAACCCAGTGCAGGTCAATCTGCAATAACAGTAAAATGTCAGAAAACTGGACAGAGAACTCAAAATACAAATCATCAGATTAACAGCAATATACCACATATAACACCAAGTCAACAAAAAACAAAGAAAGTCCATCTTTAATGCTTACCGACACTGCTGAGTAGCAGCCACGTGCTAATAACATTTATTGACAAGCCTATTCAGTGGCAGGTGTGAGCATTTCTATATCTTCTCTGGAGAATCCAAGTGTGTTTTAACATGAAGACCAATAAGAAACCTTCACATTAAGTTCAACAATTAGAATATTAAATGTTCAAGCAAAATAAGGCACTAAAGTATTACTTATCTGGAAGGTATTTCAACCTCTCCTTCCTTAGGACAAAATTGACCAAAGTGGAAACATTTAGGCATAATGCACAGTTCCATGTTTGCTGATCTTATCTACCCCGGCAAAGGTCTAAATATCAGCCACTGTCTTCTTTTCTTCTGTCGTGACAGTGGCCAGCCCATCAGCATTTGTGGTGCTGACCATATACTTCGCTGTACAAACAGTTTACATTTAAAACAACTATTTTAGCCATATGTATTTAAAAGTATCCCATTTTCATGTTCCATCCCACTTCTGTCTGGATTTAAAACAGCAGGTACAGCATCCTATTTAACTGGAGCCATACTTACCATGTCAACTCCCACATAGTAACCCAGGCTCTCGTTCCCTGGCAGCAGGTCACAAAAAATGACGGTTCCTCTCTCGGGCTCTTCTCTCAGCACCACCCTGGAGTTGATCTCCAGCGGAGCATAGTCCTGGTCGTCCTCCAGTCTAACCTGATTCTCCTCCAGTGGGCCCAAATCTTCGTCATCATCATCCTCCCAGAGTTCAAGCTTGTCCAACGCCACAAATACGCCACACTCCTCCTCGCAACGGAAGAGCTGTCGACCCTGGTAGGAGCCCTCCGTGAAGCCCTGACCCCGACCCTCCTCCTGGGACATGAAAGGAGAGAATATCAAACTTAATTCAGAGAGAGACAAGACAAAGCTGAAAGAGAGAGATCAATGCATTGTTCACCCTGCATGGTTTAACAATTCTTATCCAAAATGTCTTCTTACATGCACTCTTTTATGGCATTTTAGGGAGGTAGCGCTTGAATGCATTATCTGTCTCAGCCCCCTCATAAACACTGAAGCAGGACTTAGAATAAAAACAACATTGTGCTACAATAGGCAACCCATTGTACCTTGCTGCTGTACATATGGTCCAGAACAAATTGCATCACATCAGGGATTTAGATTTACTACCAAGATTATACAAAAAACAATTGCCATGATGCAGTTGTTTGCTTACATCTATTTCAGTCAAAACACTAAATGACTTTAACACCAATAGGACAAAAAGGAAAAATACTTTACATTTAAATAGTTAACTAATTTTAAAAAAAATCCAAATTAAAAAAAGCCAAAAAAGAACTGTTTTGTGATGTCAAAAACACAGATGTGATGTATGAAAATGAAAAGACATTTGACATTTTCACTAAAAATAGCTGCAAGTTTAATCTCTGCAGCTCAGCGCTCTGTATAAACAACTTTAAACATCCATCATGTTTTTAATGTTTTTCATTTGTTTGCTTTAAAGGTATAGGTTTGATTTTTTTCGAGTGAGGTTCTGTAAAGTTTTTAATCAGAATTTTTTTTTTTCCTTTTCTATAGCTGATAGATGTCAAATCTGATTTTTGAAATAAAAAAGCAAAACACAAAAGAAAACACAATTTTACTGGAGATTAAATCTAGACACTTTCAAGATTGTTGCTAAGTTTGTTGTTGTCTTCTGATGTTGGCTGGATGCATTAATTTCCCTGATCTACTTCAATTCAGCAGTCTGGCTTAGGTTAGTAAAGTAAAGTAAATGTTTAGGTTTGATGACATTTCTACAATGGCATCAAAAACGTAAATGATCGGGTTTTTTTTTAGGCCTTGTAATGTTTGGGGATTACGGCAGCAGGTCAGAGTCACTGATACGACCAGTAGCCTCTACCAGAGTAGGTTCATGTCATAACACAGGCTGAAAAGATGATGACAAACTTAACATTATCTTGTCACAGTTAATATCCTCTAACACAGTGTTGATATAACATTTTGAGTTTTAAAGAGCTAAAGTCTGAAATGAGGCCAACCTATCGATTGATAGAGTTTGATCAATTAGATATGGAAGTTGGAGATCGGATCAGTTTGGGAATAACGTCTCACCCTAGTTGAGTAGACTTTGGAAGGATAAAGGGACACTTTTATAATTTGTCAATTGGTTTCTTAGTTAACTACTATTAGCAAAGTTAGTCAATAAAAAATTACATCCATTTTATGCATTCAGCACAAAAGGAACATGCTCACAAATACAGCAGTATATGTATGTTTAGGTCACATTGATACAGAGTTTATTTTATGAATACTTAATCTTTATTGTGGTTTTTTTATTAGTCTTGTATAATATTTTTTAACAAACAATAATTTAAAGATTTATTACCTGTAAGTAGTGATGAACAAAATTAACTAATAATTGCACAATTAAGCAATATGGTAGCCCTTATTATTCATTCCTTTGTTGACAGGAACTTATAAGGTTAACATACCGTATAACTTTTGGCTTTAAGAAAAAGAAAAAACAAAAGTAACATGATAGTGAGAAAATTTGAAATATAAGCTTATTTTCTCTATAAGTCAGGTTCCTACTTTCACAAATCCTAAAATAAAACACTAAGTTACAAAACCACAACCTCTTTCCTATTGATGAGGTGTAGTTCTCTTTTAACCTAATTTTGTTCAACATCTGTGCAGTGCTTTGGTCTGTGGTTCAAGCAGACATTTTCATATTTGTTTTGCATGTACCTTAAGTTATCAGAATATTTTTGATTTTCATGTTATTTCCCCTTCTTTATAAATGTATTATTTAAACTGACTTGAATTATTTTTTTCTTTATTAGTATTTAATCTATTATAAAAAAAAATTATCTAGTTCTTACCAGGAGCTCCACTCCAAACCAGATTCCAGACAGAGCTCTGTCAGGAAGCAGTGAGCCTTTGAAGCGGACCACTCCGGGCAGAGGTTCATCCCCTGAGCGCAGCTGCACGCGCACCTTGGAGCCGCAGTCGATGTCTCTGACCCGTTCGAGCCGCTCTTCGTCGCAGAGCAAGTTGCATCGCTCCTCACAGTTAGTGATAGGGAACAGCAGCTCAGCCAGCTTCTCATCCAGCTCCACCACGTCCCGTTCATCCAGGCTCAGCACCACGTTGGTCTGGTCCAGGATGCGAAGGCTCTTCTTACCCTTACATGGGGGCAGCGTGCGCCCCAGGCTGTTGCGCTCCTGGCAGGCTTGGCCCAGGCTTCCACGGGGAATCCTCAGGGTCTTTTGGGTGGGCTTCTCCACAGTGCATTCCTTCACAACCATGTAGAAGCGCCAGTCCTCCCTGAAGCCCCCACTAGGCTTCTCCCACAGGGCAGAGCTCATGGCTGCATGGCAGACTGGGGGCCCAGTGCCAAGACAAGCTTGACTGGCGGTCTGAAATTAATAGTAAAATAGCCTCCCCTTAATGTATACAGGAGCAGTCCATAAGAATAAAATTAAAATGTATGGAAGAAGCTAAAAATAAATCTAGAGAAAATCCAACACATCACACAAGAAAAGACGTTATCTTTAATCTTCACTATGACTAAAAGCGGTAAGACTGGATGAGTGAATGCCCCATACGCATGGGTGCAGCATTTTGCTATTCGTAGCTTTACAAAACAAAGAATTTACAGATACCAGAAAGACTCAAAGATTTAGCTCATTACAAAATGTAAAATAAAGTGGAGATGTTATTTCAGTTTTCAGAAATCAGAAAACCTTACTATTATAAATATTGCTTTTTGATTATATCACGGTCAAAATACTACACCCACAAGCCTTTTATTACAACCACTTAATTGGTTGTTAATACAAATAGTGAATCAGCCAACATGAATTCCTTTGAAACTGTTTTGTTTTTAACCATCACACTGAGGTAACTGTACTCCAGAGTGACAAAAACTCAACACAGCAAAACCAAAATAGTTTTTAGAAGATGGTGGAAGAATTTCACATCATACATGTGGAGCTGATGCAGCACCTCAGTAATATGTCAAGTTTTACCAATATCTCTGAGAAATGTGCAATGCCTTGCCCATCCTAGCCTATAAAGAATTAAAATGACTTTGAAGGCAAGAGGGGTTCCAACCCAGTGCTATATAAAGTGGTTGGTGAGTGTATATTTGATAGATCTGATATTCAATTTAATTCCTGAGGTCTATGAAGCCGATTCATCCCTGTATGACACTTCTGTTTTCAGAAGCACCTCGTGTTACTCAAACATACACATTTGAAAATACTAAAAATAGTCGGGAAGCAGACGGTGGACTTTTTTTTTTTTTTGCCACGCATGGTAGAACTAACAACAGCATGGTGGATTTCCCCTGATCACGTCTCAGATATGATAGTGTTCAGCATATCTCCTGCACCGCATCCGTCATTTGTTAAAAGGATGACGGCAAAAAAAAATATTTAAAACACTTGTTTACTTCACATATTTTTGGTTACAAGAACTGACACAGCATCTGGACAAATCGTTAACTCATTATTGTTACGGATAGAGTTGCACAGCAATAAAAGACGTCGCTGTACCAGCGTAACCTATTTTCAACCTGAAACGGGAAAGCAGTTGTTCTATGACATTTGTTTATGTTGTCTCTCAGAAAAGCTCCACATGACAAATTTTGTACAGGTTGTCATTTAACGTTTTCCTTGCCAACTAATAAACTATTGTATCACCAGGCAGAAACAGCCAGTCAATGCCCCCCCTTTTTTGAAGGAAATGGCTAAAATGAACCAAACTGTCATTCATAACCAATGCAAGCGAGGCAGACGGCTTACCTTCGAGACAAGGCAGGTTACTCGGAGGCTGTGGGTGACTGACAAATCATTTCATACATCCATCAGTTAGAAAGCGGCTTCTGAAAGCATGATAAATCCCTTCTGCTATAACCTCTGCTAGCACAAGCGCTAGCTAGCTAACGCTAACGTTCAAAACAGCTGAGTGTCAGGCTAAGGTTAGCCGTGAGAGGTGATAAGGATGCGGGCAGAGGACTGCCACCAATTAAAATGAACTAAAAGCATTTAGATATTGGTTCTATATATAAAAAAAACTTCAAACAATACGCTATAACGCAGCATACATAGACTACATTTATTATTTACAGGAGACGACCTCACCGTTGGTATGGCGTGACGTCACTGCGCTCTCTAATAGACATTGGCCAGCTATCTTTTTACTTGACCTGTGATTGGTTAATTCTGTGTGCTTAAGGAAATCGTAGTATAAGGGATTTTCCCACTATGTCAGGAAAACATAGTTAGGTTGAAGTACATACACACATACTTACACACTGAAGGCATTTTTCAGTGATATTCATTAATATAAATCTTTAAATCTTAATTAAATTGGCTACATTGTCATAAAGCAGGTCCTCAAACTTTGCAAACAATCATTTGGGTTTACTTAATATTTATTTTATTATTACTACATACCCAGTATTTTTGCCATACTGTAATTCATTATTTTCTCACCCTAACAGGAGGGCACAGTGAATACAAGATGTTACAGATTTTCTGAGTCACTCAAAATCAAATTAGACACATGCATAAAGCAGTATCAAAATGGCTTGGATAACCACCTGGAACACACTATGCCCAGTGTGATATGGTGGTGGCAGCCTCTTTCTGTGGGGATGCATATGGAAGCTGGTTACAGTTGATGAGAAGATGGATGGGGGTACATACAGGGTAATCAGGGCAATGTAACACCCTGTTAGAGACAACAAAATATTTAAGACAGGGAGTCCAGGCCCACCAAGCAGCTACTAGGAGAGAACCAGCACACACCTGAACACCCAGCCCCAGACTCCAAGAACCACCAATGTCCCGTATATGTAGCCTGATTTTTCCAGGAATAAGGTGGATATGGCGCCCCACAGGGAGTGTTACAGGAGGAAATAGGCCCCACATTTGCTGAGGGCCTGAAATATTAAAAGGGAAGGGGAAGTCTAAGACCTGACTTGAAAGATAAACCATACTCCCAGGTCCGGGTACAAACACCACTGTAGGGTAACCCGTCCCAGACCCCGACAAAATGGCCAACTCCTTCTCCTGGCCTCCATAAGAATGCAATCATATCTGAACCAAATAATAGTTGTGAAGGCATGAATGTGATTTTATTTAGCTGCTTTTCACCCAAGAATTTACAAAAATCAGCATGGCATAGTTTCCATGCCATGCATGAAACTATGCCAATATAAAAGATTATATTTTACACCATGCTGTAGTTGAGAATTAGAATTTTGTTAAATCATTAGTAGTTGATAGGAAATATTAAATATCTCAAATTGACATATTAAAGGAAAAAGTACACATACATTTTCCCCCAAAAAACCCCCGATTGATTTATTTTTAGTTCTGGGATTTTCAATGAGTGTTTTGACACAAAAAAGTTGAATATAAAAATCTTTATAGTTATTCCACATTAGGCACAAAATGACACTGACATCAAGTTGCAACAGTAAAAACAAATACACTAAAATAAGAATAAATTAGAATAAAAAGTCATTAAAAACATTTCACTTTGCACGCTGTACAAGTTATGATACACACTGTATACATTATCCCATCAACAATTGTATGGAAATAATGGGTATATTCCAAAACATAACCTCTGAATGACATCACAACAAATCAGAAAACAAGTCGTGAGTCAGTCTGCTGCATTTCTTCAATCTCTGCTGAAGTGAGGTCATTATTTTTCAACCTGGAAAGAAAAGGAAGAAACTGAAAGTATTCATCATCCAAAAGCATGATGTTATGTAATGTGATTGAAAGAAAAAAAGGCTGGTGTTTTTGACTTTTGGATCACAAGCAACCTGTGGCCTCAACCTTCAGCTCGTTATCGTTCCAAGACATTTGGGATAATTTTACTATCCTAATTTTCAGTTTGGTAATGTCCCCATTCTATTCCAGCATCACTATGCACTTAGTGGTGCTGGATATGATATGTCTATGGGCTGTACAAAGCATGTTGGTTATATTTATTTTGCACACAAACACTCTCGGATAATGAGATTTCATCTGGTCAGTTCAGAATGCAGATTACAAAGTCAAGCCTCACTTTTCCTAGTGCTAGACCTAGGAAAAGTGCTTTGTGCTTTGTGAAAATTTTCTAAAATTACCTGCTTGGTCATTAAAAATATTTCACTTTGCACACTGTAAAGCAAACTTCTATACAAGTTAAAATTGATGTGAAGGAAGACCAGCAAATATTCAGCAGAATTTAGTAGATTCACACCTGCAGTTGTAATGCAACAAAATGCTCTGCGCAAGCATCAGTTAGCCTGTTGTTGAAGAGGTATTGCAAGACTGTGTGTATGGGTATGGTTTTGCATCACCTACCATACTGACTTGACATGATGATTGTGTTTTAGGGCTTGAGTCAGAGACTCCACCCCTGCTCTGGTTATGCAGTTCTCAGTCAACCTTTTAAAGGAAATAACAATGCACAGTCATTTAAGCACTGCTGCATAATTTGCCAAAATGGCAAACCAGACAGTTAGCTCATGCATATGGCATCTGCACTTGTTAAATGTATCAAAACGTTTTGCTAAGATTTACCAGAGTTCCTCCAGTGATGTGCTGTTCCTGATGATGTTAGACATGGCACAAGCCCCTGCACTTCCAACACCATTGCCTACAAGACTGCAAGAGTATTATTGTACTGTTAGTTTTTGTATTCTTTTATTTTGGAAATACAATAACAAACAAGTGGAAATGCTGTGAACTGTCAAAGCTTACAAAGTGTTTATGAATGTTTAAAGCAAATATTACCTGAGCCACACAATGGACTCGCTATTCTGCAAAGCATTTGCAAGGGCCTCTGCTCCTTCATTGCCTATCTTATTGCCCCATAGCCTTTGAATACAAAGAAATACTCTAAGTACCTTATAATATCTGAAAAACAGAATGAAGGAAACTTTGCACAAGCATTTTTTTACCCTAAATACTGCAGTGAACGATTGAATTTCAGTCCCTCTGCCAGCTGCTTTGCTCCTTCTGCTGTAATGTTATTGTTACCTAGCCTGAAAGACAAAATATACTGTCATTATTCTATCACATTACACAGGCATTGTGGATACTGTAAATTTAATCTTTGGTCTGGTTCCACTTTTGATGATGGCATGAGCTGACCTTAAGGACAGGAAATTTTGTCTTGTCTTTAGCAGGTAAGAAAAATGCTTTGTGCAAGCATCAGTTAGCCTGTTGTTGAAAAGGCTGGACAAAATAAACAAAGTGATTATACAAACTGATAACATTTCACTGTTAGATTTATATTTAAGTTAGCAACTGTTCTTGATATACTTACGCAATTTTCTGGAAGTTTTGAAGGTGGATGACTTTGTCGATCAGTTTGTGGATGCCCTCATCTGTAATGTTATTATTTCTGAGGCTGTTAAGAAAACAACATGCAACTTTGTTAACAATGACAGTTTACATTAATATGTTACATTTGTTTACTGTCATAGTTCAAACAATCAAACTTCGATAAACTTAATAAGCTGATGGATACGGTCAAAAAGGAAAACTAGTGTGATAACAGAAAAAACATAGAACAATCTCAGTTTGGAAAATCAATTTCTACTGACTATGATACCTAGTGAGAACATGAGCAATTACAGAGCAAATTTTGAGCTGGCAGAGCAAATTGAGAATTTTATAAACAGTCAAAGGCTCGCTATTTTATAAAATTTCATAGTTATACAACCTTGAATATGGCTCATATATGGTACATGGAACTTGTTACATTCAGTCTAAATAACAACCTGAAATCAAAGTATTGCTTTGAAAAATAGTAACACATAATCTGCTTAAACTACAGCAACAAAGTTTATGTTTGAGATATTTTAGATTCTTGATGTCTAATTTTGAATTTGGAATAGGGCCTATTCTACAAGCCACTTGGCTTTGTCATAGATTTTTTTCACAGTAAACACAAAACCACAAGTCTTCGTATGAAGGTATGTATAAGTAATTTCACTGTTGGCTGAATTCTGCACTGTAAAAAAAGTGTCTCTAATTTACTGTAAAGTACCGACAGCTGTGGTTCACAGAATTTTACAGTATAAAAACAGTAAATTTTGTGGTTGCTAGAATTTTACAGTATTTATAGAGCAAATTTTTGGCAACTACAGCTGCTGGTATTTTACTGTAATTAGAGATGTTCTTTTTACAGTTTGTATTTTTCACCATTTAATAAATCACATCATTGCACTATTCTGTTTCACTTATCCTTATACAACATTATACTCTTTATGAGTCTTGACTACCTCTCAAGGTGAATCAAAGGATTAATATTGGTGGGTTGATTTTAATCACACCCTCTTTCCACCTCCATTAATTTCAAGTAATTGAAATAATTATCTGAAAAAATTTAAAATAAGCTGAGATTGAGCCTGTTTGATTAAATAATCAAACCCTTTAAGTTAAGAAGAATTGAAGCATTTTACTCACTATAGAGAGTTACAAATGTGCATGCAGGGTAGAAGCTGCTCCACTCCAACATCGCCAACTGAATTGTTGTCCAGCTGGATGCCAACAGGATTCTTTAGGTGTTGGAGCACATAAGCAAGTGCAGTGCACTCCACAGGGCCGATGTTACAGTATGTCAATTTCAGGTGCTCAGCCTCTAGCTTACTCATGGCATCTTTAGCAAGTCTGCTATTCTGCATTTCATAGATGCACTTGATGAGCCAAACAAATTCTGGCATTGCATGCATGCTTTTCTTCTCTCCCTGCACAGGTTGAGGAATTGACCTGAAATGTTGCTGCATGCCTTTTGAAAGACATTTTTCTGCTTGTTTAGTCTTCTTCTCTACCAAAACACTAGAGCTGCACTGGATCCAGAGCTTTTGATAGCGCTGGGACAGAAGTCCAGACACAAAGGTGGCTGTGATCTGCAGATTTGGTGTTTCTGCCATTGTAGAATGTTCCTTGACAATGTTCGGTATGTTGGTTGAATTCAGACAAGCTCCAAAGCATGTACCTCTAAGCCTCTTCTTCTTCATTTCCTGCAGCTCAAAGAGTTTAGAGATACCTGAGCAACCAGTGTTTCTTGACAAAATGGCAAAGAGAGCAGCTAAGAAGCATTGCAATGTAATATGTAGGAACTCATAGCATTTACTGTTGGCCAGGGACATATCCTTGCTTTGAATGAGAAAGCCCATGCAGATATCTGATTCAGTAACACCGCATGTCTCCATGTCTGTGACTGAAAAGATATAACTGGAGTTTGATATTCCCTCAAAGGCAAGCTGTCCAAGATGCAAGACTGTCCCAAGGTTCTCCTGCAGCCAATTTACTCCTATGGCACTCTTAACAGTGCTGTGGTGCTGGAAAAAGTGTTGTAAGATCATCAGGTAAACATCAGTGATTGTTTGCAGGCTTCCCTCACCACATCCAAGCAGCTCCTTGTGGCACTGTGAGACTATCCAACAGAGAACTGGACTGTGGCACAGTCCAAGTAAAGCTGTGTTTGCCTGTAGTGATTCTAAGACTTTGGCAGCCTCATTTGGATCACTGTGATGTTTTCTCACAAAGCAGTCAATGCCAGACAGGGAAAAGCCTTTCAAATGGATCTCTTTGTGTAAGTGTTTCTTCAAAGCAGGACCCACCGCCTCTGGACGACTGGTGACAACCTTTCTCACTCCTTTCATAAGAGAACCCTGGATTAAGTTAAATAATAGTACATCAACAGGTGCACGCTGGCTGGGGCAGCAAATCCTATGTTCGTCTGCAAAGCTTTGTTTGAGCTCATCTAGACCATCAAAGGTGAAGAGGACAAGATGAGGGTGATCCAGAATGAACTGGAAGATCTCCTCCTGCCCCCTGTCTGGCCAACAGCAGTGCTGAAACAGCAGCTCTTGTACTGACAGATCCCTTTGCTCTGAGTTCAACCTGCGACAGCTGAATGGAAACAGAAGGAGAAAGTCCTGGAGGGCCTTCCCTTGAGACCAAAGAAGGTGTAGCCTCTGGAGCCAGGTGCTCTTTCCACTTCCTGCTTCCCCGGATGCCAGCATTGTGTCTGCATCATCATTTACTGACCCCACGGGTCCAATTATTTCCTCAAAGCCCATAGATTTGTAGTTATCAGCACTGTTGTTCGGTAGCTCCATCTGGACTTCAGTGTAGATGTCATCTAAGGGCATGTGGCTGGTCCCTCCATAAGTACTAAGGAAGCGGGACTGTGCCGACACAGAGCTTCTCAATTTCTTCTGGTATTTCACAAATTCTGACGGAAAAGAAGGAGATATACACAAAATGTGAAACATAGTAAACCCCAATGAGTTTTGTATTTGTATTGATAAGAGTGTCATTTTCTGCAGGGAAAGTTCTGAACTGACATAAGCTGAAAGACCAATCTGCAAGATGGAAGCAAAAACGGCAACAATTACACAAAAGGTCAGATTATAGTTTACAAATGCAGTCAGGAACAGTGACCTTAATTTCTGCTCACGTGTTATGGGATTTGATTAAGTGTTTTGTCACAATATATTATTTCACTAATAGAAGCAGATTGAAGCAATATGAGTGGACCATTAGTTGCTTCACATTTCACCTGATTTCTTTACGTATTGAACTGTAAAGTCCATAATGTTATTCAACTTATCTTAACTACCATTTTATTGAGTTTTTTTTTGTCTTTGTCTTTACAATATTTTATTGACACATTTTTAAAAAGGAACCACAACTGAAAATTTAACCACTGTGGTCAACATACCTTTAGTCAGGCTTGGGTTTGTCTGCTCCAGGCTTGATTCAGGTTCTAGGCTTTGCTGAACATACTGCAGGACTACCAAAGATGCCGACTCTCCTTTGGATCTGACATGATCAAGTAGACGTCTTGCCTGTGAAAACAACAGAAACATTCAGATCACAGAAACAGCTTAACATTTGGGGAAGACCTTGACTTAAATAGATAAAACCACAGAAGTTTCTGAGGTGTCATGTGAACATTTTAAAATAGAAAGATGGTCACATGGTGAAATGAACAAAAATATCCTTTGAAAGTGAGCCAAGGATCACTTTTAGTGATCTTTGATTCATTTAGGACACATGTCATATCTCTAAAACTTTGAAGGAAATACCAATTTTAGGTACCAGTTTGACATTTACTGCAAAGGAACAGGCATATATGTACATCATAACAGTAATTGGTATTTTATGAATACCTATTACCTACCTACCTATTACCTACCTATGAATACCTAATACCTTTTATGAATACCTATTAATAGGTATTTTATGAATGCATGTGTTGATGTATTTTAGCCATAGACGTAGACGAGAAAAGCTTTATTGCTAGCAGGTCAGACAAGACCATTTATTCATTTTTGTTCTATTCTAATAAAGAGCGATGTGAAAAATTATTTGGCCCTAAGAGAATTGTTCTGCTTTTATGATCTGACACATTTTAATGTATCCGATCATAAAATAAATTACAAAATGAAGCAATGATGAACTAAAAATATATTTTTATAAGCAGGCAAAAAAGCTATCCAAAGCAACATGGCTCTGTGTGGATAAGAAGTCTAATTGCTACTATGAACTGCCATCACGTTTGCTATAGCTGGTAATGAGTCTTCTATATAGTTATTATGGTCACACCATAGAATGAGCCACTCAGTCACCAGTTGTTGGACATTGTCCTATAAAATTTTGTGGTAAAGAGCAGAATTCATGCCATCATGAGTCATATTTCATAGGCATACATGTCCTGGTCCTGAAGCAGCACCTCGGCCCCACATCACCACCACTTTAGGCAGTTGATGATGTTCTCTTTCTGAAATACTGTCGTAGTTTTACACCTGATGTAGAAGGACCCATATTGTCCAAAAAAACTTTTGTCTTGTCACTCAAAAGTCTAATTTTACCAAATTGTTGGGGATCATCATATCTTTTGTGACAAATGCAAAATTTAAGCCATGGTTTTCATTTTGACAAGCTGTGACTTTTGCTTTGGATTTGTCCCCAGTCTTGTGCTCTTTTTTTGACCTTAGTTAAGGTAAATGAGACCTACAGTGCTTTCAATGGTGTTCTTGGTTCTTTTGCGATCCCCTCACCTCCCCAACTACTGTATATCCTCAATGTGCTTTGGTGTTGGGATGGTCTGCCTCCCTTATGGTGCTTCATTACTTTTCATGTTTTCCTCTTTTGGAAATACTAACTCTCACTGTGATTAGCTAGAGTCACTAAACATTTTAAATGGATTTGTAACCCTTTACCTTTAAATATCAATAGAAGTCAATCACACTGTTTTCATTTTAGTTAACTCAAGATTAACAAGAGGGGTTGGTTACTTTATTTGTAGGTTGGTTTGGACAGGCTTTTTCCCTTAAATAAAATCATAATATGATTTTTTGATTAAATTTTTGTTTGATATTAAAATTTGTTTGATAACATGAAACATGTAAGATTAACCAAAAAAAGCAAATAATACAAATAATTTTTCATAGCACATATTTTCAGACTGCTGTGTTTTCTCACTATACCTGTTGAGAGGGAGTGTAAATAGGCAGCTGAATTCCATCACAATCTGTGGAGGAAAAGTGGCCTGATTCAACAAGCACTCTCAGAGCACCATCAATACAGCCTTGGAGCTTGAGGACGAGGTCCGGCCTTTGAGTCAAGAGTTCCTCAGTGGACGTTCTCTGAGGCTTTTCTTTGTAATCTAAAGTGGAATGACATCCTGACAAGAAGAAAGCGTCTCCCAGAGCTTCTGGCAAGACCTGTTTGACCGCATTGAAGAAGAGCTCACAGCTGTCTGCACCTTTTGTATAAACCAAGTCAAGCAGTTGCCGTGCATTGCTGTATAGAGCCCTTCCTGGTACCAGAACATTTTGGCAGTCCTCCCATCCGAGCTCCCCTTGGGCGAGCAGCATGTCGATGACTCTTTCTAGATGTTCGACAGACCCGCCGCTGCAGAGCGCATGGAGAATTTCAGCACGTCGTTTCAGTAAAAGCTCCTGGGGCAAGCATGCCATCATAATGTCAGCTCCCATGCCTGTGGCAGTAAGCTTGTTCCTCTGCTGCCTCTGGAGTCACATCCTGTCGCAGAAAGCATAATTGTGGTTTTAATATATGCCGAGAACTTCTCCTTAAAGATTAACTTTCCCATCAGATGACTTTCACACACAAGCAGGAACGATTTTTTTGTTGGGACACACACTGGCTGCCTCCCATTCTATTTTATCAGACAAATATATGAAACTCTTAACAAGAAATTAACAAAATTTGCCTTTCAAGGCTTTCAAAACACAACAAAGTTGGTAAAAAGGAATAGTACTCACTGTAAGGTTTTAACAACTGACCTCTTTTCTCTCCATCTGTTATTTAGGCAGATATGTCTAAGAGCTTAAGACCTGCCCCTTCCTCATTCCACATGTGAAAATGAAACTCACTCTGATGCCATGTATGTCAAGTGGAATGAGAGTAACTATTGGTTACAAGTGAAACACAGCATCTAAAACATCCCCTAAAACACCAGTTGTCACTGGAAAGGCAACACGGTGATGTCACTTGCCTGATGATTTTTTGAAGCAAGTATTACATAATATTTAGAGGAAGTTTGCCACCTGGTAAAGCCCCTTGTTGCGGTGTAGTGACATTTCAATATCCTCTTGTAGATGTTTGCAGCACAATTATAGTGAAGTAATTTCGGAGGAGCTAAAGGGAAACACTAGATGTTTAGATTTGTCCAAAAAAGAAAATGAGCAAACTGAATGTCTGAGATACACACTAGTTGTAGTTTAGGGTTGGAGCCACATGATGGAAGTGTTGCATAGAAAACTCACAGAATCTTGGGACTTTTTATTGTTAATTCCTCTTTTTACATTTCCTTGTTTCTGTTTTCTATTATATAATTTCCTTTCTGCCTGTTTGTGCTTACACATTCAAACTGTGTTCACATGATGTGGTAGATCCTGCAAATACTATAATAGAAACAGTTTAATTTCAGCTAAGTTGAATAAAATAAGCATGTTTGAGTAAAACTTCGTCACAGAAAACCAACAGTGATGACAGTTATGAGCAAACACAGACTTCAATTCATATTGCTCTGTTTACAGAGCATTGCAAGATAACTAGAACTTTCCACAATTTGTTACACTGAAAACACAAACCTTAGTTTCTCTTTTTTTTCCCATTGATCAACACACTGTACACATTTACAAAGTGGAAAGAGGAAGAGGTCATCGTCTCTGCTAAAAAAAAAAAAAAAATCCACATAATGATGATTTATTGGTCTATTAATTTATCTTCTTCAACCTTCCCATCAACATCCTGTCCCTGCTAATGGAAGACAACATCACAGAATGATGCTTCCACCAACATGTTTCACCCTGAGGGTGGATTGTGTTGTGTTGCTTTTCCACGACAAACAGTGTTTTGTCAATAGGCCATATAGTTTATTTTTTGTTTCATCTGACCAAAACACTTTATTCCACATTTTCCGTGTCTCCTACTTTAAATGAGACTAATCAAGGCTTATTTCAAACAAGGACCTTCATCTTGCCCCTATTCAATCAAGGCCAGACTTTTGAAGAGCAAGACATTCAACACATTCCTCCACCTGAGTTGTAGATGTCTTTTATTTAGGGTTTTCAAAATAAGGATGTTTGAATACATTTGTTTTTTTATATTTAATTGTAAAAAAAGGTGTGAATACCATATGTTGGCCTAGCATGTAGAATCCCTTTAAAACACAACGAACCTTGGGGTTGTAACATCAGGAAATGTTCACTGTTTACTTTCAGGACAAAAAAGGCTCAGGAACAATGTTGATTTATTCTTTGTGGTCTATGCAGCTCCCCGTAGAGTACCGAGATCAGTTTATTATTCGCCTCTGTTATGTTCTGTTAGGGGTTGGGGGAAATCCTCACACATACACGCGGACAGGAGTAATCAAACACAATCTTTCAAAGAGCAGCTTCTTTTCTTCTTTGTGTCTGAGAAACAGCCGACTCCACCTAAGGGAGTGTAATGCTGAGTGCTTTCTGTCAGGTTTACTACACAAACCTTTAACGTGGAATTCTGTCATTCGAATGGCAGAAGGGGGTCCAGAGGCAATTTGAGGAATAAAAACTGACACTTGGTAAATAAATAAATAATCTTAAAAAGAATATCGGAATTTTCCTTGCCTGGATTCTGAAGAATTTGTGTAAAAGCTCAAAAAATGTGGGTTTCTCCATTTGAATTGCCCTCATCTATCATTAATGAACAGATTTGGAATCGGCTAAATTGTAATTATGATGTCTGAGGGTATGTCTTCTTTACGAGAATTCACAGAGAACTGTGAGATGTGATAATGTTCTAGTGTTTCTGGACAAAACCATGCCTTGCATGCCTTTTCCAGTTCATGGAAAAGGCAAGTCCTTCAGATTCAGCTCACTTTTGCATCGTACACTAAAATTCTGGTCAAGTACTGAACATCTTAAACTTTTCAAGTAGGTTTTTAGGCATTTCTAAGCATATGATGTGAGTATAAGATTGAACAATTGTATACTGTATTTTCATAATAATGTAATCAGAACTACCTCTATATTCTTTGTCAGTATAACCTGGCAAATAAACCTGCATGCTTATTTTTTGGCAATGCTGCCCACACAGTTATATAACAAAGACTAAATTGTGCAAGTAGTTACCACAACTCAACAAGTCTTAGTCAAATATACTGTGTACAGTGTCCAAATATTTTAGAGTAAATTAGTTTTAAAAAATCTTCTAGTTTTAATACAGCCTTATCAATGACTCATTTAAAACCAGATTTTTTGTGTGTGAATAATTAACATAATAATATGTAATATATTTTCTCTGTGGCAAAATGTCTTATTTACATTCTAAATGTTCAACTGGTTTATTTCCAGTTGGTGCTAAATAGTGTTAAGCTGGATGTCGCACTAACGACAAACTGATGACCTACAACAAAACTTTGTTCAGTATGCAAAAATATGAAAGGAGAAGAATTTAAAAAAATAAATACAGGATGGTTGAAAAAAGACATTTTCCATATAGTGAAATATAAACAGTTGTTGCAGTAGATTAAATAATTATCTTGTAGCAAATCAAAGTCAAAGTTAAAGATTTAAAAGTATTTTGAGAAAGAACCAATAACCTTATCAAATGTCTTATGTCTTTTATGTACATTTTAGGATACAAATTGCAACAGCGTCCTTACATCCTGAATTACCATACTCCGTCAATCACAGCACCCCTGCTCTAATCTGTGTGCACATGTCAATACACAGATGCAGCCAAAAGTCATAGACAAAGTCAGACAAAGGTAAGATAGTGTTTATGAAATTACAGATATACAGTAATAATATTGTAGTTAGTGAGTAAGATAAGTATTGAATGCATCAGTGCTTTTCTAAGTAAATATAATCCTAAAGGTGCAATTAACATGAAACTATCACCAGATGTCAGTAACAATTCATAAAGTTAACACATTCAAAGAAATCTCACCATAGATATTCATAAATTACGCATTATGAAATGGTATAAGACAGGGAAAAACCATGAATCCTTTCATTTCAACGTTTGCCAGCCAGTAAAAAAGTGTGGCATGTGAGAAGTGATGCTGGATTTACTCAATAAACATCTGGATCCCAAACATTATCTCAGGCAGTAACTTCGCAGATTTTCTTCTCCCTCTTTGAGAGAGCTGGAGTGTCTCCACATAGTTTACAAGAAATAAAGGAGATTAGATAAGTATTACTCCAGTTTTGGTAAAACTATGACATGTATACATCTGTAAAAATGAGCCTAGTTTGTTTTGTATAACAAGATTTCAATGAGTCAATGATTCCTTCTCTATTCCTGAAGCATGATATTCTTGAATCAGTAAAAGATATTCAACCATGCTTCTAATTACTGACTTTATTTAGGAAGAAAGATACATGTAAATGTATTAAAGTTATTGCAAACAGATGGAAAAATATATTTTTAACTATATAGCCCTCCTACTGCTGACTGTTGCAGTTAGAATACAACCCCTTTTAATATATTAGGATCCACACTTTTTTTGAAAGACTTTGAGTTGCAATAAGACTGTCATGAAGATATACCTTCAATGTAACATTTTATTTTTCCAGTTATCCATTAAACATAAAAAATAAGTTCTAGTCTCTGTAAAATTATATGGATAAAATATGTTTGTCCTTATAAGCCATGTCTCATTTTATCAATGGTTTCAAGTAAAAAACTGCAGGATATACAGCGAAAAAGGGCAGTCATCCCAGATTCCCCAAAGCTAATGGGTTAACAAATAAAAGAGGATTAGCTCATTAGATTAATAACGACATTAACTGTAAGAGGATCCAGGAGTACCGTGGAAAATGCACAGGATGAAGCTACAAAGTGACTCAAACATGGAAAGGATTGTTGTATAATTAGAAAAAGCTTGTCGGAGCCAAATAGAGAGCGGTACTTGGCTGTTGAAATGAATGGCGTCTCTTTCAGAGCAGGCTGTTTAAGGTCAGCCCATGTAACCGTGCGTGTGTGTAACTGTGCGTGTGTCAATCAGCATTTAATTGACAGGAAGATTAAAGCTCACATCTGAGGGCCTCTCTTTTTGCTGAAGTATGCCAAGTTGAAGGAGTCTGGTCTCCAGCGCCTGCCCAAGGTTTGGGGTGCTGCGCTCAAGGTTAGCTGGGGCGCCCCGCTGAGCGTGCACTGTCTGAGATGGGTCCTACTTGTTGGACATTCATTATCAAACTCTGTTTGCTCCTTTCATCTGCAGCTCTCTGCAGCACTCAGCATAAACTACAGAGGCACCTTGCAGCTTGACATCTCTCCATTCAGTCTGTACCTTAAACAGCATGCTGCCACATCAAAGAGCCATGGCTGCCTTTGATGTTGCAAAAAAGAAAGAGCTCCAATGATCTGCTAAAAACCAATGCAACTTTTTGAAGCCTTGTTTTATTCATTTGCTATCTCTAAAGGTCTGGAGTCAGTTTCTTAAAGTCCACACGACAGGCTCTGATTTTGAAGAAGTTGGACAGCAGCTTTTGCTTTATAATGTGAAATAAGAAAAGTTTAGTAGCACATTATATCCCCGGAGTATAGATTTCTTTTTCCATGAATATCCTATTAAATGCCACATTTGTTCAGTTAAAGGGGATTACCTCAGAGCTTGAGGAATGAAGTATGTGTGAAATAGCAAAGCAAAAGCAGATTTCTTTGAAATTACTGTACAGGAAATTTTATTCCATATTCAAATTCAAAGAGTTATTCATATAGTTTGAATTTTGATTTATATGAAGGTTTGACACTTGATTAATTTTTACTCAGGATGTTCAGTTAACGGGGTGGGGAGGGACGAAAGATTAGTTTGCTTGGTAGAACATACCTCAGAACACTTGAAGCTGTAAATGCCAAATTTTTACAAATCTTACTGGATAAATAACTAAATTTTTTTTTTTCTGTTGAAAAGCAATTCTGATAGGTATTAAAAATATAAATGCAGAGAAATCTTACATGAATGCCTTTTTTCTGTACATGAAGCCCTCATAAACACATCCTAACATTCACATAACATCCAGCAGTTTACAATATTGCAATGCTTATTTTAAAACAATATTAAAATGTTAGCTATTATTCACCTTAAGTGCAAAGGAAAACAGCTGCCTAGTAGCAAATTTGAATAGTGACTTTCAGTGCCAGCATGAACAGGAAGTAAAGTCTACTATGATGTATCCATGGAATAAACCTTGTCTATCTGGAGTTTAAAATACAAAGCAACTTACCTCAAGAATAACAAAAGAAAAAAGAAAAAAGTACTGATCCATTTCCTCATTTGTCATTTTGGATTAGAAAGGGGATGTAAAATTCACATTTTGTACTTTTTTGTATTGCCATTTGGGTTTATACTGCTTCTAAAAACAGGCTAAGTGCTTAAAAAATAAAACACCCAGCTGATTTTTGGCAATAGGTTCATGTTTCTTGGTGAACCTCTGGAATGTAATGTCACAAATCAGCAGGCTCTGCCCATCACCTAGCAAACCCAGAAAAGCCCAGCCCATTACCTAGCAACCCAAGCTGAGCTCCATCCATCACTTAGCAACCCAAGTTGAGCCCCAGCACGTTTGATCAGCTGGTTTTTCCACTGTATGCACTGTTCAATGGCTACTGAAAAAGACAAGAATTTTGTTGTCGACTCACTATTCAGAAAGCACTTGCTTCATTCTTGTTGGTTGTGCGGAAGGCTCTCCTTCTGCTTTTCAAAGATGTACGGTTATATAATTGCACATCTGTTTGCAGTCATATTCACATGAATTGAGTTGGGAGGGCGTGGCAAGGAGCAATTCTTTTGGATCTAAAGTGGCAAGAGACCCAAACAATTAATTCTGAAAAAAGCTCAAAATAGGCAGAACTGAGCAGGCTAAAATTTCATTCTATAAGAATGATTTTGTTCAAAAAATATCATGAATATGTTTTGTATACCCCATAGACCTATCCTAACTTGTTTAAGGAAGCATAGGTCACCTTTAAATACAAATTAGGTTGTCTTTGGGGCCATTTGATCTCTGAGCAAACAATTATTCAGTTACAAAGTAAAGAGAGTTTCAACAGATTCATCTAAATGGCATATGAATCAGAGAATACAAGCCATAGTCCAAAACAGATTTAGAAGTAGTCTGTCTCACCAGTATCAGCATGAGGATTATAGGCTGAATTTAATCCTGTTAATTATAATTTCATCAGATATAAGCAAGAACCAAGTGGCAGCTCAAAGGAACATTTAATGTAAACGGCTACTGGGTCAGAAACACTGAAATTTAGCACTTTGTCAGCTTATTTCCTAATCGTATGAACTTGACAATAATTGAAGTATTTTATTTCTGCCCTTCTTTCCACACATAAAAGGCAGCCACAGCAATTAGTTTTAATTTTCTCTTTCCCACTCTTCCTTTTCATGTTCTTGAGTAGGCTGGAACCAGCGTATTCTGATCATTTGCATTATCCAAAGCAAATCTGCTTTGAAGTTCTAAGATTCTCTGCAGAAAGGGAGCCACTTATCCAGCATGGAAGGAAATAAGCGTTAAAGGCTCATAAATTCGCTGGAACAGATGTATCTTATCACTGGATTTGCTTTGTTTTTTTTTTCTTCAACCTTTTTCAGTCTATATTGGTAAGAGACTATCTCATGTCCCCCTGATCCCTTAACATTTAGCATCCTTCCTTTGCAGAAGCTAACACCCTGCTGTGCCAATCCACACTTCAAAGCTCTCTGCATATCAGCTGGAAACAAAACAAACAGGACACATTATGGCAGTTTCTCATTTCCCCACATTAAAGTCAATATCACAGTGTTCTTTGTTAATTTATCATTTTAGTTTTTAAGCTTTCATATTTGATAGTGGGGAAGTTCAAAGTTAATCCATTATTTAACATAATGCATTGTGTTCCAGCAACACAAAAATAACAATTTACATGGGCACAGCAAAAATGTATCCTAATACGGCCCTCTTAATTTAACTGCTGAAGTATGCAAGCTTTTCATAACTTGACATTTGAAAAAGCAAGAGTTTCCAAAAAAAATAAGTGCACTAAAAAATCATAAAAGTGACAAAAGACAACTATATACCAAATATAATCCACATTATGTTCTGGAATATCTTCTGGACTGAAAGTTATTCTGTTCTCAGCTGACTTAGTTTGGACCAATATCAGTGAAACACATAAGACTTTGATGTATTACGATGTTACTCGCCTTAAAATATCTAAAAACCATCACTCTCCAAGGCAAAACTCTCCAAGTATGTAAATGCCTTAAACGGTGAACTGAAAAAAACTTTGAGATGTTGACCTGACCTTTTACAGAGCTTACAGGATCTCCATCTGTAAAATCCTGGTGCAAGACACCAACAGGTTACCTTCATGGGTCAGGAGTCCATGCCTCAATGGGCCAGGAGTGCTTTCACCTCAAAGGGGGCAAGAACAAATTATTAGCCAGGTGGTTATATTTTATGTCATGTGAGCTTTTTACCATGAAAAATATGCAGCCATTATTGCTTGATAATAATGGCTGCCAGCTTTCCTGACTGGTAAGGAACTTGCATCAGATGCAACTGTTTTAAAACTTAAATCTCAGTAGGATTTTTTTATCCTGGTAATATAAAGGTAAAAAAAAAAAAATGTGTGGGTTCTCCTGTGGTACTCTGGCGATTGCTTAGAAAAGTTGATTCAGTGGCCTGTGTTTGTAAAGACTCTAACCTTTTCCCTCCACCTTCCAATTGCACAGCGTGTTGATTCATTACAGGACATCCTAAGTTTGTGTCTGCAGCATGACAAAATGTGAAAAAATAAAAGTGTGTGATTATCTTTATTATTATTTATTTTTTTGCTAATATGACACTCAGATGTGCCTAAAAGAGCAAAAATCAATGCACAAATAAGTTACAGCAACATATTCTTTGAAAGCGAGGGTACCCTCAACATCTATTTTTTAGGGCAACTGGGATGGGATGAACGTTCCTACTGCCAGCATGGCAGTAGTCGTGAGATATGAGTTATGGGCTCAGTGGAGTCTGCAAGCCGGGCTCCAGGGTTAATCGGCACCAGAGGAATGAGACAGCTGAGAGAGACATCGTCCCGCCACATCACAAACAGAGCTCTGTCAGCTGAGCAGTGAGGACACATGGCGGCGCAGCTAAAGACCTGCTGACAGCCGTGGTGCAGGCTGATGGGGTGGAAACAGAGGGAGCAGCTAGGAGATCATGGGACACGGCGTCAGGGGGGGATACCAAAATGCAGCGTGCCAACATTCTGCATGCTGAATAAAAACAATATGTGAAGACAAAAGAGAATGACACATAAGTCAAACTTTATCTGGACTGATGAAAACTTCACCCTCTAACAGAATAAGATTACGGTAAACGCAGTCCAATTTAAGCAAATCTGTGCAACGGGTCTGGAAGACTGGTTCCACATCCCGGCTTTTGGATTAGAGTAATAGACATCACTCTGTTAGTTAGGTGTAAAAGTTAGAACAGAGAGGAAATTAATGGAAATCTGAGACAGGGTTCAATTACATGTTTTACTGAAGTTCCTAGTGGTCATAATAAAAATGTAGTTTCCACAATGAATACATGAATAAAGCTTATAAAATCGATGACAGTATAAATACCTTATGTACAGCAAATGTTAGTTCATAAATCAGAGGAGGCTTTCTAGTTTTCAGAGCTGCAGTTTGTGACATGATTTATCTTCATTCAACAAAGTTTAAAAGTGATTTTGAAAATGAATGCTTGTTTAACGTTTCTATCAGAACAACAATTCGGATAAAAAACAGAGGTAGAAGCGGATCTGGGATAAATTATACTGTTTCAAAGTTTTCCTCCCCCTTTATGCCTACAGTGTATTACGGGTTATTTTATTTTCTTCAAAACTATGCTGGGGAGCTTGCTTTAAATTCTGAGCACACTTTCAGTGGTTTCCAACACACACCAGTGTCGTGACGCTCAGACGTGCGCACACCGTCATTCTGTTTTAGACACAAATTTTTCACAAATTGCTCGTCGCCCATATTCCTTCATATATTTTTGTATTACAGTCACAGCTTCCTCGTCGTGTTCCTCCTCTTCCTTTTGACTTAGTGGTCTGGGGAGTGTTGGGATGCTGGTCTGATGATCTACAGGTCAGCGGGTCTGAACCGGGTTGCCTCCTGAGCCTTCATGTGATTTTCAGTCCAGCTACTCAACATGGGCTTTTACTCACTGTCCTACTGCATACCAAAGCTTCTGTATGTCAGACCAACATTTTTATAGCACTGGTTACTTAACATTCCAGCCCTGGCACACGCTGGCCGTCGCCCTCATGTCCTCCCCATGTCCTGTGCCTGTGCTGCCAGGTGCAGCGCTGCAGTCAGAGTCTGCTGGCCTGGTTGTTTTCTGTGGTAATGCAGGGGCGTTGAGTCATCCCAGGCAGGCCAGAGCTTCAGGACTGGTAAAAGTGGTGGTAGTGGTGATGGTGTTCATGGTGGTGGTGATGTTCATGCCGCTGCACCACTTGTGCCAGTCCACCCTCATACAGCAACACACTTGGGAGGTCCCTGACCTGCTCTTTCTCCACTATAGGTCCTGGAGAGCCAAGAGAGCCTAAGGCCCGGTAGCCTTGGCTCTCTTTGGATCGCTGTTTGTGTTTACGGTAGGGGGCTGCCGACTGATGAGGGGTAGTCTGGGAGGGCAGAGCCGGCGGAGGCGGGGCGCCTCGACTCCTCATCACCCTCCCACTGTTCTGTGCAGGGGGTGTGCGGTTGTGAGTCTTCGGAGAGCGAATGCCATGCCGCCCGGAGTCCTGGCCTCTGGGCCGGGCTGGGTGAAGGCTCTCTGCAGCAGGAGTGTCCACAGCCGACTGCAGCCGGCGGTGGTGTGAGTGGGGGTGTCCGTTTTCTGGTTCATGTGAGCGAGAACGAGCCTGGTTGGATGAGCGAGCCTGAGCCTCTACCTTTGCTGGTTCTGCAGCAGGACCTGTCCCTGAGAGAGAGACAATGATATTATTCCAAACAACTCTCAACAAAACATTTATTTCTTGACTGAACTGTTTGATGTTGGCAGTCAAAACCATGGGAAGTAAACTAACAATTATTTTAGTATTCAATTATCCTGATGATTAATTGGGTAACAAATTAGTACATTATGCAAATTTTTCATTTAATCACTTCACCCTTTTTATGCAATATTAACAAAACATTTAAGAAATGCAAATAAACAAATACATAAATTTTTTAATGAGAAAATATTTTTGTCTATAATGCCATAACATAGCATTCCTTTGGATCCTTTAGATTTTTGATCATTTGTAACTAAAAAAAATACTTGTAGTATCAACATGTGAAAAGTTCACTCCTTTCTGTTTGACTTAACATCAATTTTGAATTAGTGAATACTAAAATAATTTGCTGTCTGAATTTCTACTTTTAATATAACTGCAAAGCTTTCAGTGACCTTAAAACCAAAATCTTTAATGCATCACAGTTCATGCTGTTGATTGGTGGGTTTATAGATCAAAACTAGGGAGAGTTCTTCACTTATCTCTATACACTTACAGTAAACTGAGTTGGCTTTTAAAAATAACATACCGTCAATAAAAACTTGCAGATACATTTCAGATTATTTTGAGACATTGACTTTGCGGCAATTCATTCTCCACGAGCATGTAGTGACAGTGGACAATTGATTGCATTGACTCCCAGACAAAATGACGACATTCTGTTTTGGTTTGAGAATTTTTGCAGATTGTTGTTCTAAGCAGAACCCTTTTTTTGCCTGGTGTTCAAATATGAAGGTCTTTTGAGGCAGTGTGAGACGTAAAAACACTTCCTGGGAGTTCTGCACTTTACTTTTTGTGTAGTATGAAATGTCCTTGCCAGCCATTAACAGTGGCTCCAAACCTTGGTTTAATTTTTTTTTTTTATCCCAACTTCCTAGAATACGTCCTAGAATAATAAAAGTATCAGAATTCTCTTTAGATTCCTAAAAGACCATAAATCTCTTGGTAGATGTTAAATGCTTCATCAGTTTAATAATTACTTGTTGAGTTTCCTAATCACAAAGCTTCCTCTTTCAGCAGTAGTTAAAAGAGAAAAAAACTCAGATATTAGTTTGATTAATTATAAATTAAGTTGCTTCTAAAATATTTTTCTTATGATCTTTGGTTTAAAAAAAGATGTATCTGAATTTCCAGATATCTATTCTTCATCTTCACAGTCTACCAAAGTTGCAGATGTTACACATTTAGCTGTGTTCTTAAGTTTAACCTGGACTTTTTGTGTAATTCTTATCACAGACAAACAAACAGACATTGCCTCTGGAAACACACCTCGTCTGGCTCTACATTTACACAAAACAGATAGATACAAATTAGGTGTGTAAAGCTCAACGCAGAAACTCTCCAATCTTGTTTCAGGCTATTTTCCTTTTGGAGATCCCAGACACAGAGGATTCCTGTTAGCACTTTCCTACAACAACACAATAATGGCATGTCATCACTGATTGGCAGATCAAGGCTGAAACTTTTTCAACTTTAAAAATTTCCCTTCACACCACCCCATCCTGTTGATGGACTTTCCCCTCAAACACTCGATGTATTGTGCTTGCCTCAGCCCAGATGTTTGTGCTGGCGAGGTGCACAGAAGGCTGGTCGTCCCACCTAATGGCTCTAAGCAGGTGCGGCAGTAATGACGGGCTTCAAAGAGCCATGGTCTGCCTCCCGCCCTCCCCACCCGTCTTTACCCCGGTCCACTCACCAGCTCCAAAGCGGGACGTGTAGTTTTCAATGCCTGCCAGGTCCAAGTAGTGGTTCCTGCGTTCCAGGTTCTCGTCCACACAGTGGCGCTGGCAGCCAGACTGGGTGTGGTGGTCGCTGTGGTGGCGCCTGTGGAAATGAGTGGCACCTCTCATTAGGAAGCAGTTTGGGGAAGATAAACAAGCATTGCTTGTGATCAGGTAGAGGCAGGACAACTGTTACAGAGCTGGGACTGTTACATCTCAAGTCACTGAATGTGGACAGAAGAAAAACAACAGAAGTTTTGTTGTGCAAACAAATTATTTAGGTTAGAACTCCTAACTAACAGGACATTTGTATCTCCATAAAGAAAAGGATGTACAGGTGCTTCACAATAAATAAGAATATAACTTAAAAGCATTTTCATAATTTTAATCAAAAATTTAATTTTGTAAATTATTTAGATTAATTATGCATAAAGTGATTCATTTCAAGCATAATAAGTACTATTTCTGTGTGTTTTTATGTGATGGCAATGCTATGGCCTCCACAGTCATACCGCTGTAACAGGAACTTTTTATGAGCATGGTAAATGACAAAACATCTTTCTCCCAAGAACAATAACATGAAATTTGGTGGAAGGAAAAGTGTGGCAAAAACAAATGTGAATCAGCAACATGGATAACTGCACACCTAGTTTTGGGGGAACTTAACATATCAACATCAGCTACAGCTGTCAGATCTTTTGTTAAATCACTCATAAAACACATGAAACATCAGAAGTGTTTTTAGTTTGCTAAAAAGAAAATTGCTCAGTGTTTTAAAGTCATATTTTCAATTTAAATTCAGCATTTGATTTGGATACAAAGCTCCCAAACTCTGAAACAAAAGTGGAGAGCAACAGAATTCAAGGAACTTGAAGTCCAGGATGAAGTTTCCATAGATGGTGATAATTTGAGGAGCCATGTCATCTGCTGGTGTTGGTCCACTGTGTGTTATCAAGTCCAAAGTCAGAACAGCCATTACCAGGATTTCTTTAGAGCACTTAATGCTATGGCAACCTTTAATGTCTCATCTGAGATAGAGGTTTTATTGAATATTTTGTTTTAATGTTTTGTATCACTGCCAGTGCGGTAAGTCATCTCTGGTCAATAAACCAGACTTTGGAACCAGGTTAAAGTGGCTGGTAAAGTTTCAGGGAGGAGTCGGATTCAGCTTGTGGACTTTAATAACAAGCTGTTGCCGTGGAAGGCAACCTCTGTCATCGTCTCCTTAAAAACTTACAACTTCTTCCTCAGTTCAATAGCATAAATGATCTTCAGTAAAGACCAAGAGTAACAGACTTGCTTTTTGTACTTGCTCCTTTTGTTATGCTTAGTAGGACTTCATCACATTGACAGAAGCGTATAAATATTTCAGTGGTGGTATTTTTATTATAAATCACTTTAATAGGTCTTATGTAATTATTCAAATATCTTTTGACCTTATGTAATGTTTAAATTTCTGATAAACTAAATGTTGTGTTTCATTAGATGCAAGCCAAATAAATTAACGTTTTGATGAAATTTGGATTTACAAGGATGCAGATGTAAGGTTTCTATATTGTAGAGATACCAGAGGCACCAGAACGTGAGTTTGCAAGGAGCTGGGTTTACCTGAGGAGCGCTCGAGACTTCTTGTCCGCACTCTTGAGATCATCGATGCACTTGTCATTTTTCTCCCTGGAGTGGGACATGTCTGAGAATGCACAAAGACACAGAGGCTATTACCAAAGGGAGCAATGCAGAGAAGCCACACACACCCACACACAACACCAGGCACACAAAACTCAAAAGAAAGCAACCTTTGTTTTAGGGTTTCACTTTGAAGATCTATAGATAAGGAAAAACAACAGTGCTTCATTTATTCTATTTTCAACTCCCAGCCTCTTATAAGGAGCAGAATACCATAAAAACCAGGCTGGTTTCAGCAATAGTATTATTAGGATGTGGGATCTGATGCGATTTGAAATTAGCATGAAGGCAATCTTTTCAAAGCTTCCTCCATCTGAATCTCCTGACAGATATTTATAGACAAAACAATAGGACGCAAACACTCAGGAATATATACTTTTTGAGATATTTTCCTCTGACTACTTGTTTGTCAAGTAGTCAGTGAGGAAAGTTACGTCGAACGCTGCTATATTTTCCCCACAGCTCTGAGAAAGGAGGACAAAGAGAGGGGGAGAAAAGGGAAAAAAGGGGAGTACTGGAAAAAGGAAAAATGGCTGTGGTTATCAAAAGGACTTGGCACATCTCTTAAGGTTTCTTTTAGGGTATTTGAAGGCGGCAAGGGAGGGGAGGGGGCGCTCTCTCTCTGTCTCTCTCTACGCAGTCACCCCCCATCATTAAAAATGAACCCCATTGAGTGGGAGGGATGGAGCGATGCAGAAACTGCAAGGAAACAAAGCTCTGACAGGCCTGAAGCGACCGCCTTTCTGCATGACAACAAACAAGTCTCTGAGTGAGCTGTCAGCACAGATCCACTGATGGAACTCCAGAGGCGCCTTTTTTCTCAGCAGCTGCCCCACACTGAGTTAACGTGACACTTACCTGTGGCACCCTGAGCACAGCTCCTCCACCGCTGGCTTGAGTCTGGAGCGACGGAGAGCTTGACCCGCAAAGTCTTGCTGTTGCCAGGAGAGTGGTTGACCGAGGCGTCCACCACCTCGTAGATGGTGTGGAGCAGGCTGGTGATGTCCTGTAGGGAAGAACAGGGGCTAAATCTGAGAGTGGCCTGGAAAATTTTTTTTACTTTTCACAAACCTCAATGGACGTTATTGTAAATTTTTAGAACAGACAACCGCAAAGTACAGCATAATTGTAAAGTGGAAGAAAACAATACCTAATTCTCAAAATTATTTTACAAATAAAAACCTGAAAAGCTTGGCCTACATTTTTGTTCATACATGTATGTATGCCCTCTATTGTTGTGAATTATGCAAGTGAAACTGAAACAACTGGGGTTAAACTAGAAACAGAAATTTTATAACTTTCTTTTTTACATTATCTATATAAACCAAATATTTTTAGAGTGCGGAACTGTTGGCTTTTCTGTCGACAGAGCTGTGGATCTCTGCAGTTTCACCATTTGTCTCTCGACTTCTTCTTTCCTGGGCTACACATTTTTGTGGATGGTCATGTTTCAGTAGGTTTGCAGTTGTAACACAAGCTTTCCATTTGCACATAATGCATTGGACAGCTCCCTGAAATATTCAAACTGTACGAGATTGTTTCATATAATCGTCTTGCTTTCAACTTTTCAATAATGCTTAAAAGCAATTGCTTGCACTGGATGTTTTTCATGGGCAGATCTGAGTGCACTTGCACACCACACTATTCAGATGTTTGTTTAGGAAACTCAGGTATAATTTGCTTCCACCTCACACTTGTGCTGATTAGTGTCAGTCTAACACATAATATATGAATGAAATGTGTTAGAATTTGTCATTGCAACGTGACAAAAACTTAGAAAAAAATTAAGAAGTCTCAATACTTTTGAATATCTGTTTGTGTTAATTATTTTCAAGTAATGTTTTTGTATCAAGTAATGCTCACATGCTGGGAATCATGAAACATAAAAGGTGAAAGGTGAAATATTTTTAAGTATCTTTTGCATGACAAACGTTTTGAAAAAGATTTTAAATAAAAATAATATCTTATATTCAAGGATGAACTTTACAAATATTTTCAGTGTGCGATTACGTTTTTTTTGTTTTGTTTTTTCCATATTTATTTGGCCTGCCACCAATTTTGTGTTTCCTCTATGCAGGAATTATGAACTTTATGAACTGTTTACGATTCATAAGGTAAATTAACTATTAATTAAAGTAAAATTTCTCTGTTTTACTTTGGAAGAAACAGCTTTAACACTTAAGTTACTTCCAGTAATCTTCTGAAAATTAAGCCTTTTCCCCACGAAGACTCAAATTACTCAACTATATTCAGTGTACTACTCTGAAATTATTCAGGGACTAGCTCCATTCTGGTTTCATACATAAATCAAGTAAACAAAAAAAATAAACAATAAAATAAATGCTTCCTGTGTTTCACTTTTTTCTTCAGTGAAGTGACTAATAAAAGCATCATAGTGGAAGAGAAAGCTTTTTCTCCCCTACCAAGTCTCTGTCTGCCATCTCAGGAGCCACAGAGCCACAGGCAGCGCCAAAAAACTGCACAACCAGCCACACAGAGAAGTGCTGTAGTCTCTCTTCACCGTTTCAAGTTGTTCTTGAAAAAACGCTTTTCTGGATGTTTTCTCAGATCTCCATCCGGCAGAAACAGGCCACATTGAGCAGCGCCTTCACTGGATTTGGCTATAATCTAGAGTGAATGCTACTTTCTTCTGGCTTTGTTTTATTTGGGGGTGGTTAAGCATTAATACGCAACATGGATTTTTTTATTCTCCAAGATGAGGTTGAATATTGATATTTTTTATTAAATAAAAGAAATGCTTCTGTAATGCAGTGGTTGAAACCTAAAACTGAATGCGGGTGGTAAACATTGGGGTGGACTTCCTCACCTCCTTTTAAAACAGCTACAATTAGCTGTTTTAAGTAAATATTACCTCTCGAGTAACTTTGCCATTGTTGTCAAAATCATAGAGGGTAAAGGTCCACTCCTGTCTGTTGTCCTCCTCCACAGACACAGCACACTCCAGCTCCTGAAACAGTTTCAGAAAGTGCGCATGTGAGAGCAAGTCCTGCCACTGGCCCAGTTTTACCCGCAGGGGGAAGTGATAAACCTCCCGCTCTGCGTTGACACTCACTTCAAACTGGAGCTGTTTCTGTGGCCCCGCGGGAGACCGGCTGTCCCTCTCCTGCATCTTCTCCTCCACGCAGCAGCTGTCTGTCTTCTCCGGGGGTAGAGCCACTGTGGCAACACACACAAACACACACAGTAGTGAGCGCACGGGCACAAAGATAAAAGGGAGAGCCTGAGGACAAAAACGGTGGGTGCAGTCTTAACCTGAGGACATGTCGTCCCTTTCTAGTTTTACTTGTAAGCTCATGCTTCCACGTTTGGCAGCTGAAATTAAGATGTGGAACACCTTAAAGCCTGCCTTAGAGCAAAAATGTACAACACAAATCTGACTTTTTTCTCCAACTTTTTTATTAATAATATGTTTTATAAGCAGAATCGCTGTTTGAGGACTTTTGCATTACTAAACAACTAAATCAGAGATCATTACTTTTCCTTTCTGGGATGCTCAGATCCACAGAACTTATAGTTATTTACAGTATTCATGACCCTGCTCAAAGGCTGCAGGAAATCAAAGCACAGTTTGGCTCTCACAGTTCAAATAGTTTTCATGTCAGCAATCAGAGAAAAACAGATCTGAGACAGAGTGTGGTCAGGCTGAAACACTTTTAAAGATTCAAAAATGTGATGCCTGGAACTCCCTTCAGGTGCCTCTACCAGCACTGAATTCACATTTATGCTTCCAGAGTAAATGAAATAACTTACAAATATAATAAATGGATCAATAAATATGACTCACTAATTTATATTAGTTATAACCTAAAAGAGACAAAGGTACATTTTTACAGTGATTACCACTTTTCCAGTTTCAGGCAGAATTTACAACATTTCTATTTAAAATGCCCTGGTAATTCAATGACCTTGTGATGACATAAACTAACAGACTTAAAAAGCATAAGACACACAAGCCCTCAGCATCACCATCCTCCATCATACCTAACAATGAGCATAAGATTTTTTTTTCCCCATATATTCATTCTTTGTTTTATGACAGACCTAAATGTTTGTTGCCTTCCAGTGAAGTTAAGCAAACTGCATAAACAAAGAAACAAGAGTGACAGCAAATGACCCTGACAAACTCAGTCCAATGTAGCTGGTGCCAATTACTACCATGGTGGAGGTGTCACTGGAAACCAGCATTGAAGGATGGCAGACCCAAAGTCATAAAACACTGATCAGATGGTCACATTTTACACAGCAGGCACATTATTGAGTTAAAGATTTGAACAGTATGTCAGGAAAAACCCAGAATCTTAACATATTTGTCTCTCTGATTCCTAATAGAAAAATTAATCCTTTTGAGACTCAGTAAAGGCACTGTCTGGAATAAAATCAAAATATTTTTTGCTCAATAACCAATGAATTATATGAATGGGGAGTTAATAATAAAATGTATTTGTGCAACCCTTATTTTTCTTCATTACAAGGGATTGATTTAAAATGTCCAAAGTGACAGATCACACTGGCATGCTATTGGATAATTCAATGTCACATGGATGCCTATTTATCATGCTGGATCAAAATATTACAAAGATTCTTATATTTCAAGGGTCTTATCATGGTTGGATCTTGGGTCAGAGCTAAAGCAGCAACATTAGCTACCCCCCTTTAAAATTGTGAAAGTATTTTTCTTTTACACTTATATGTGGGTTTCTTCACAAGTCCACATAACTTGCAGTTAAGCAGGAATTTTTATGCTCTATCCTTGCAGATTTCTGTAGGTTTGTCTCAGTCAAGGATGCTTTATCAGCTCCATTTAACATGGATTAAAAACCTATGCAGTACATTCACAGTAAACAGAGGCAGCACACACCCATAAAGTCACACAGACCACGCCCTTCTCCCCCATCCTCTCATCTTGCCGCACTTTGAAGTTCTATTCTCAAACCTTTTGGAAGAGGATCAGACCAGCTGTAAAACAGAATCATTAATTAATTAAGCCAAGTCAAATTTGAAACGCTGTTTGTTTGTTCGCCAATAGAGCAGACACAACAGACCAATTTCTTTCCTCCTGATCCAACGAAGATCAAAGTGGACCTGGGTGGGGGAGAATGCCAGAAATGAAAGGCTTCATCCCAGGGAGCTTTTACCAACTTTTTGGAGAGGAGCAACACTTGGGGTCCTGCTGTCTGATCATTTGAGGTGCTCAAAGGGAACATTGTGTGCAAGGGTAAATCTGTTCAGTAGCAGGCTCAATATGGCGAGGAGATACTTATCTTGGAGCTAATGAAATTCCGGGAGGAGTAACAGTAATCTGCTGTCACCCTCCTCCCTCGCTGACCCCTTCCCCGTCGCAGACAGAAACCGGCTCCTTACAAGTGAAACTGCAGCCAAGGAATTGACCGCACATCAGATCCAAGGGGCGAGATGAAAACAGCAGAGGCTGGCACCCGCCAAGCTTTCTACACACGTGCAGGACTATTTTTCACACGCATGCAAACCATGGCAGGTTGGGAGAGCTGCCACGTACCATGAGGAGTCGGCTGATCTGAAATGCCGTCTTAGACATAACTGGGTCTCATAAACACCGACAGCGGTAAATTACTACGAAAATGTCCAGCATTTGAAGAACTTCTTTCAAAATATAACTTTTATTTCAATTACTGAGGTTCTTCAAAGGCTGTTTGTGCTTTTGCATATGAATCCAGGTAGTAATTTTGCAACATATCCTTTGGGTTCTTTCATCTCGGATTTCATCTCATTTCCTTCGCAATTTTAGCAGAAAAGTTATCTTTTAATCCCCATAAAAACTTTCTCCGGATGTACTTCTTCCTGCCTTAAAGAAAGAAGTCTTTCATCTCCCCTTGATGTTCTTTTGTGCTGGCTTTCTGTATTTTCTCCATAGCCGTTTTTTTAATTTGCTCTACTTTTTAATATCACTGAGTTATCTGTAAATCATGCAGGAGTTCTTCATAGTTCTCTCTATGTGTTAACTATTATTTGTTATGTAAGAAGTCAATGGAGGTTAAAGGCTGGTAACAGGCATCAAGGTGTAGTTGATTGATTGACTGAGACTTTTAGAAAGACAGGAAAGTTCCCAGATTTTCACTTTGCCTGTTAATCTCATGGGATGAATAGAGCAGTGTAGTCTAATTAGCAACATCTGTCTTCAGGGGAGGACAGCTTTGACCAAGACACATTATCTCTCCTCTTTCTGGTACAACCCAGGGAAGCTGAACTAAAGCAAAGGCCAAATTTATTTTGCTTTTCTTCCAAATTGTGGGCCGGCCTCGTTAAATGGTAGATATCAGCCTGCACCTCACGTCCAGCACTGTCTTTAAATGGGAGGGAGACTTTCTCCTCCCAGAGCACTTAATCCAGGATCACATCAGAGAAAAAAATGGAGGAACTGAAGCACTCTGCCTACAGCAGCTGAAGAGTGGCAGATAAGAAGTGAAGGGGGCGTTTGAGAAGAAGGCAACATGAGAGTTTAAAGGAGACATTAGAGAGTGGGTTGGGAAAACAGGTGACAGACTAATTCAACTTAATCAACAACAGAACTGAATAAAACTGAATTAAAGTGGAAATTGATATCATGTTACTTGCTCATTTGTTTATTAACTTGCTCTATTTTTAGTTTGCTTTCAGGAGAGAAAAGGGGAGAAAACGTTTGCTTTGGTGAGATATTATATTGATGTTTGCTTTGCTGTTATTTGCTAACTGAAAACTAATGTACATATATAATTAAAAGTGCAAACTGAAGCAAAATCAATGAAATGGGTTGGTGTTTTACATGAGAATCAGGCTTACCTTCTAAACGATAGTGTTCATCAATGATCCCCTCACCACACGCATCAACCAATGAGTCCTACAGAGACAGAATAAAAACAAGATATACAAAATCAATGTTTTGCACTCATGTAAAAGAAGTCATTACATACAGTACGTCAAACAAAGAGCAAGGATCAGCCTTCTCAAAAAGTTGCCCTTACATCACCAACAAAATGCCAGCATTTAAATTACAGCTTTCGCATATCTATATATGAACAAAGTTTGACAGCTGCAAGCTGAGCTTAAACAGCAGTGGAAAGTTTAAAGGCACAGTAATTGCAGGACTCCAGCAAAATGAGCACAAGATTGGCAGTTAGATTTCAGATGACGAAACAAGCATCTAAATCACAGTCTCTGACTGTACTGGAATCTGAGTGAGAGGTCCGGTAGTAAAGCTATTTCTGTGGCTCACTATCATAATCGAAGGATACGTCCAGGCCGGTTGTTTTTATCCATACTTGGGACACCATGCCTGTTGGTGCATACCACAGAGACTGGAGGGACATGTGATCCACAGGCTTAGCTGTGGAAAATATCTGGCTCCAGTATCCGTGTGGTGCTACAGTCATTTGGCTGGAAAACCATTACTCACATACTGACAACCACAAAACATTCACACGCAGGCAAAGATCTACCAGCAACATTTCTAATGTAAACAATCGGTCTGCTAGTCCTAGATTCAGATCGCTGGTTAAACAACAATGCCTAAGCATGTATTTGCAATACTTCCATGCATTAAACACATTTTGCTGAAAATAAACACATTTTGATGCAAATAAAGCATTTTGCACACAAAACACTGAATTTCTGCCCATTCTTGCTCGGATTGGATTCCTTGTCAATAGCAATGCTAAACTTGTATCACAGATCAAGGGTCTTGGCAGCATGATGCTGCCACCATGGCTTGTTTAGGTTGATTTTAAGTATTATTTTTCCAGCACACATTTGTTGGATGCAGGCCAAATACAACGGAGACTGTTTATTTAACACATAAAATCACCCAAAAATGTTTTTAAAATTCTAGTTGTTACATAAGGCAACATGTAAAAGTTCAAAAGGCTTACCGTAGATACTTTTTACTAGATCGTGTAAATAGGTTATTTAAGGAAAAATGCTGAATCTGAATATTAACAAATAAGACATTTATTCCCTAATCAACAAACACTGTATCTGTTTGCCTACAAGTTTTTAAAACAGTGATGTAAATAAAAACTACTTCAAGTTCTAACATGGTACCACAATAACTACAATAAATAAAAGAGACTCCCTGTAGGTTTATCTGCATTTTTTATGTTTATCAAAATATAAACACTAAATATTTTATAACAATCAAAATGAAATACTCATCTGTTGTTATATTTTGAGAAATCATAATTATTAACACAGTTAATAATAAAAACAGGTTTCTATCACTAGCTTTGTAAAGTGATCTCCATGTTAACGGTGCTCTTGAATGGCCATGTAAGTTCAAAGTCAATTTTGTCCTCGTATAAATTATGGTTTACATATCAGAGTATGAGATCCAGGACGGAAGGAGGTCAGATATTATTATTATGACCTTCTGGGTTTGATGGTGGCCACAGTGTAGCGCTGTGGGTGGCCTCAGTCAGAGAATAACTAGTGCTGAATGAAGACATAAAGGCTGATGCACCAAAACAAGCAGCTGGGATGTTGTATTTCCTGTTTGTGATGTCAAGTCAAGATTTTTATGAGTCTCTCAGGATTTTAACACAGAACTGACATAAACATAAGTGGTGAATAGTGTATTAAAATACTATTACCATTTCTTTATAAATATTGTATATCATTATAATTTCAGCAATGTTTAATGTTTATCTGCTTCAGTTTGAAAGGCAAATACAGATGTAGAATAGATTGCCTTGCTTTGCATTTGGTTTAACTTATAGAAGTTTTTGCCTCAGTGCTGTGCATGTCAGTCTGGAACTGTTTAATTCAAAATTAGTTTTAATTCACTCCAATATTTGCACAAAATCATATTTTGTAAAGCAAATCTCCAGCGTCACAAAACCCCTCAGTCTCTGATGGGAACCGTGAACCACTCCGCCTTCTAACTACCTAAACATTTCAATTAGCTTTCTAAACTTTGACATATTAGATAACCTGTGTTAACTTTCACAATCACCCAATTCAACAGAAATAATCACATCCCTTTGCCTGGCAAAAGTATATATTAGCAATCAACTAATACAGGGAAACATGTAAAACTTGCATGGCAGCTCAGATTGAAGATTCACAAAGAAAAAGAAAATCTAAGAAATTCTCATCTTCAATTTGATTTTTGTGTTTCTAAGAGTTTTAAAGCCTTTAAGAGGTTAGACACTGTCATGAGAAAAAGGGACAAGATCAATGTACTAATGTACAAATGTTAGTAAACTGGGGATACATCAGGATTCACATTGGTCATTATTAACAAAAAAAATCACATTTTTTACACTTTCCATGCACAAACACATGCTATACTGCACACATACAAACATATTCTTCTAGAATAAATCATTTTCCACCACCAAATACAAATATTATTAGTAAAAAAAAAATCATAGGTCATGATATCACTTGACAGGCATAGCTCAAGTTTTTCAAGCTTTTGCAGAGGCTTACCAGAAGAGAAAAAATGCCAAACCGCACAAAAATAAGCCGTGATTATTTTTAATATTCCTGCTTTTACTGTAAAAGAACAAAAATATGACTTGTAACAAATTACCGTAAGCAAATTTTTTAAAGCTAGGTTTGTTCTCCAAAAATCTGACCTTTATTGAAAACTTTACAGAACAAAAGTATGAAAAGTCCAGTTTAAAAATGAACAAGAGCACTAAACAGCTCTTATATGGTGAAACATTGTAGGAATGGTTTGGACCAAATAATAATTACGTGTCATGATAGCCTAAAGAAAAACGTCCAAACTAAATCTGGTTGAGAATCTAAGGCAAGACTTGAAATGTAGCTACCAATTCATAATTCTTGCACACAGTCATATAGGAGACATTAATCTACTTTGGAAAAAGTAAAGAGCTAGTTGCATATTCCTGTAGGACCCTTAGAAAGTCAGGGGTCACAGAAGTTTCAGTGCCCTGAAAACCCAAACCTCAAAATGTAGTAGTACAATAGCAGATGCATCTGCATGACATAGACCAACGCTGGTAAGAAAAACTGAATTTGGTGATGATTTGGTGTCCATTTCTTTCTGCTTTTTGTTTCAACTTAATAAATCTGTCCATGAAACCTCCAGCAATGAGTCAGAGGTGCAGGGTTGGTTCAGGACACAAACTAACAAATTTCACTACCCATGAGACCAGCTAAAACAATTTTCCAGACATGGCATTTAATGGCCTGTGGAAAGCAGAGCGTGAAGCCTTTTGCTTTCAATGGCAGCCAGATTCTTCAGAGCTTCTTTTAGGACTCATAAGAAGGAAATGCCCCTGTGTGTTTTAAAGTAGCTAAATTCCTTTCAAAGGAAGTGATTTATTGCTGGACCTCTTCACTGAATATAGTGCATCAGTGCCATTCACAGGCCGCAATCTACTATTGTCGTTAGGGCTGAAAACATGTTTGCTTTGCTGTCTAGAGTTAAAATTCATCAATAACCCACTTCATGGATATGGTTAAGCCAGATGAGTAAATTTTGCAGTAATAACACTGATTGAATTAAAGTCATTGATGGGGTCATTCCTTTCTCCTACAGTAATATTAGTCACAACAAAGTCAAATCATGAATAATTTTTATCAATGAGAAGCTGGTAAGAATCCAGAAGAAGAATCCATCAAAACATTTCTGATAGTAACTAAATTTCAAAGCTGTGGCTTTCATTTTTAAATCTAGGACAATTTTTCCACCACTTTTTAGTACCAGCTAGATACTATATTAGAAAGCCATTAGATTGTGATATTATTCGTAGTGAGGAGCAACAATAAAACAAACAGCAGCATCAAAAATAATCCTGATTTTGCTTGACTGAAGCAGTAATCATAAAACATGATATAACTCATAGTTTGATAGTTTAACAGATTTACAGAAACAAACTTCCATGTGAAAATAACTAAGCAATGGCATAATATTAAAACACAAATCTCTAACCACAGTGAGCAATCAAACACTGCCTTTTTTAATCAAAACAAATTAGTTGAGTGCAAAAGTTAACACTGGTTTTCTCCAAGTCAGACTCTGACCCCTCATCAAATTATAAGAATGACTAACAGCCACATGCTGGAATACAATAATATTTGAACTTATGTTTAAAGTTTTCAGTCTTCTTTGAAAATAATTTCAAGGCATTTTCATGTTATACTGCAGTCCTCACTTTATATATAGACACCTGCAACATAATACATAGAAATCATTACTAATGAATATGTAAAAAAAAAAAAAAAAAAACTTCCCATATTTCACTAGGGATTCTATTTTTAAGCAAACCTATGACAACATATGATAGCACTACTTTTTCACAAAATCTTAGCTCTTTAAGCTTATGGTAAAAACAGCATAGTCTTGAGTTTGCCGACACTAACTAGTGTAAAGATAAATCAGAAAACAATTCTGCTCAGTTCATCCAGAACAAAAACAGCTAAACAGGACTGCTCTGTGTAAAAGAGAAGCTGCACTTAGTATGGACCAAGAGTAAAACAGAAAGTGAGCCAGACAGCAAGCACATGCTGGGAGGAAACAGACTTGGTGAGTTTGGACACAAAGTTGCTTCTAGCGTCTTTCTTGCTCTCCCTTACTTGTGTCGGCAGACACGGTTCCAGTGGGCCAAGTTTTTTCTCTGAGGCTGTCACTGAAGCAAAAGGGTACATTAAAGTGCAAGTAATAAGTACTTGTGTGTGATTGTGGGAAAGTCCCACAAGGCCTCTCAGTCTCTATGCCGTCTGCCTCCATGACCCACCACACAGTCTGACAATTTATGCGGCCGACGACAGCTCCCCCTGATCGCTCGCCAGGGCTCAGTGGAGGCAGGCCTCAGGAGCAATGGCAGCACTACTGGCACTCCATCAAAAACCCAGGAAAAATCTCATTAAGGCTGCAGCCTGGTGCCTCCTGGCCTGTACTCCACCCGGTGCAGGAATACACCTTTGGGATTCCAACGGTCAGAGCAATGGTTAAAGATGAACAGAAATTACATCAAACAGGCCAGATATTAAACAGGGAAAATTAATTTTCAAGCTGGTTTTACATCCCATCCAGTAACATAACATTTGAAAATTTACCTGATAAACATGAAATTCTAATACATGCATTTGTGCAGCATGATACACCAGAATCATATGACAGTGAAAGTATGTATGCCATCATCATTTAGAACCACAGAACAAGAACAGAATTTAGGAGGAACCTAAACTGAGGAAAGAAGATGCAACATAGTTTATGCTACACCTGAGATTTTGAGCATCACCAAAGCATCTGACCTCAGTTTGTTTATGAACATAAAGTTTCACTTGTTAAAAAAATGTTTTCCAGCACTTTTTATTCTTTTTTTTGTCTTCTGTCAGTACAAAACACCTGCTGATGTCCATAGATTGTGTAATCTCCAGATTACTTCTCTCTCCAAACATTAAATTTATTATTGTAATCAGTAATCTGGAGATTATTTATAGCATTAGTTGTCAGTATATTTTAAAATGTTTCTTTTTCAGTGTTGGAGCCAAAGAATCTGTGCTCTAGCTGAACTTAAAATGTTTTGGTGGTGTGACACTGTGCTTAGAATAACATAATGACATATACATTATTGCTAAGTTAAACCCTCATGAGTAAAACCAAACCGATCATGTGTGAAAAGGGAAAGTTAAAACCACCACTGCATTGCTTGCTAACATAAAATGAATTTTTATGAGGGGTTGTTATGAGCATCATGCTGACGTATGACTATGCACATCAGAGGAAAAACGCTGGTCAGAATTGTAGCATAACTACTGTGCCATAAATTACATAGAAATTACAGGTTTTGCCACATGCAGGGAATTTCAGACAGGCTGGTAACAGAATGCTTTTAAATCCCTCCATAGGGTGTTTGTTTGCTATATCTCCAAGTTACTGCTATTTAACATTTTGATAACTTTATTTTCCTCACTAGATAAATGACCATAAAATTGTTCCTTTTATAAACACAAATTAAAGATGGAGACTTTGAGCACTTTAGTCCTGGGTGGCCAATGTGTAATGAATTGATGCTCAAGTCTGGCATGCCAAAAATAATGTTATAACTTTTTATTAATTTGCTGGTGCTTTTTTATGACCACTGGAAGGTACATAGTGAAAAGAAATTTTGAAAAATCATGATATATGGTCTTCCATGTAGCCTGAAGTTGTCATTGTGTTTGTTCTGAGCCTAATAATCTTCTGCAACTAGCAAATATAATGACTGATTGATTTTGTTTGATTAATAGAACAAACAGCTGTATTGCATGTGGACTTTTGTATGGTTGAAGTGCACACTAATCTATAAAGCAACAAAACTTACCTCTTATTATGCTTACAGCTGTAAATTAGATTATAGGTTTGCTATATCTCACAAAACTCCTCAAGAGAGGAAGTGAGTAAACTTATTCACCAGTGGTAATTTCAAAGGAACACGACCCTTGGAATCTGGAGTGGTGCCCCTCCTGCAAAATGTGGTAAGAGTACTGATGTAGCTCAAGGAGAGAGGGAAAAAAGCACCAAGAGTTATCATCAAGCAGCAGTTTAGACCTGGCTCCAGGCTGCTCTCCCACTTCTTTAAGCTGGAGCATTCTTCACCTTCCAGCAACATTAAACAGCCTTACTCAAAGTGCCACGTAGCAGTAAAACATGACGCCCAGAGATGGAGCCAAGATAGAAGGTGTTGACGCGAGGTGGTGAAGCAACGCACTGCCTCTGAGTGAAGCTTCAAAGGGGATCGTTTTCACACATGAAATAAAGATCTCAGATAATCATATAGCGTAGTAAAGCTGACGCGAGACACAGTGGAACAGGAGATTGGGATGATTTTCAGACAACACCTTCACAGTGGCAGCCATGACAAGTTGATCTTTATGCATTTCTCTTCAGCAACATAATATAAATCAGGATTTTTTTTTTAGCCTTATTATCATGTGACCCAGTGAGGCAAGGTATTACATTACATCTGCTCAAAATTGTACAACAAACTGGTAAAATGCACAACAGTCATATCATCTGCAGTGTGCAGGTAAAAGTTAATTTTATCTTTTCTGTTTCAATGTTTAATTTTATGCCTTTGATAAGAAATTCAAAGCCTTTCCAGAGGTCACATATTGTAAATCTTTTGATGCTGAGCCTTGAACATCTTTCAGTTGACCAAAACATAAGATAGATTATTTTATTGTGAAGCAACTTGCAGCACTGTGCCAAAATTAGGTGATTAAATTCCCACTCAAATATCTTGTTTGCTGTTCAATAGTAAAGTACCATAATTAAACTAAATAGAAAAACGTTATTAATAGACCTATCCAATTTCCTTCCAATAATAAGATCCAGCATTATGATTTGATGTTGCAACTTCAAAGAGGGACATTTTCCTTCCAGACTTGGTGGCCCCATGCTTGACACCCTTCAGTCACATCACACTCGCCTCTCTTCCTGCACCCCAGGAAGGAAATTATAGCCATGGAGTTGGGATCCATCACCAGGCAAGTTGGAGTAAGCAGCTCCATGATTAAAGCGTACATGGTCAGCAACACACAAAGCTAAAAGGGTCTGAGGAGTCCACACATGCCTGAGGCCTTATCCTGTTAAGGTCATGCTGGGATGCTCCTCACACACGCACGCACACACACCCCCACACACACAAATACAGATGCATGCAATCATATAATGTTATAGAATTTATAAAGGTTAAAAAAAAGCATTTGCTCCCTCAGATTCTTTCTGTTTTAGCCTTTTTTTTGTGTCACATTTACATATTTCAGATTATTAAACAAATTTTAATGCCACTCTAAGATAGCCTGAGTAAACACCAGGAGAGGTTTATATTAATGATTAAAAGCTATTCAAATCAATGCTGCCCTATGTGAAAAGTAAATGTCCCTTAAGCCTAAGTATCACTCTCAGTGGCAAAGATTCCCATTGAGAATTTGAAACAACCATGGACGAGTCTTTTAAATTGGTGAGGAAGAGTTTGACTCGCTCTAATTTGAGGAATTATTTTAACTCAGCAGCTTTGGGAGGGATTTTGATGATGAACAGCCCATTTAGGGTCATGACACAGCTTCTCAATCAGACCTCTCCAAAAACCTTTTTTCCTTTCTGGAGCCATTCAGTGGTAGACATGCAGGTGTTGCATAACATCACATTCCTATCCTTTTGTTTGACTGCAAGCACGATGTTCTTTCTGTGAAATGCAAGATGTCAGATGTAACGGTGCCCACAACTTCCAAAGCCATCCACTTTTGTCTCATCAGTCTGCTGAAAATTTTCAAAAAAGTCTTGGGAATCATCAAGATATTTTTTGGTAAAAGTGAGAAAGGCTGTTGAATTCATCTTTAAAAACATCAGCAGTTTTTACTTTCAAACTCTCTGATGTGTGACATTTTCACCTCGTCTATTTCCTATGGCTAAATCATGAACACATTTCTTTAGTTTAACTCATGAGAGTAAAACTTTGATCTTTGAAGCTACTTTGTATATATACTGTATGTTGGACATACTTTTATTTAACATCTTAAATCTTTTTCAGAACATTTAAATCAACATGGAAAATCTGCTATAAATGGTTTGGAATGATTTTAAAATTAATACACGGTGATATGTGCCTTACTAAAAATCTAGATGCTGATTTATTTTTAAAGAAAAAGTTAGAAGTAGGTTAAAGACCTTTGGTGTCAAATGAAAAAATCTAATGAATTGTCTTTGTAAAAACATTATTAGCAGATGTTAAACTGCCCAATCTTTTAGTATATAGTTTAGACACTTTCCTTCTCGTACGAGTTGGGGTATTATTAGCAAAAGTCTTTTTTGCTACGGTGTTGTTCTTGTTGAAGTCATCTCTGCAATGCATCCAGTCATATTGCAGCAAGAATTAAATTAAGCTTGGGTTATTGCCATAAAAGAGACTTAGAAGGCATGAGCTGTTTTTCTCCTAATTGATTGTTTTTGTTTTGTTTTGTTTTGTTTCAAAATGAACAAGAAGCTGATACTGGATCCCTTCCTTTTGCAGAATGATTGTGCACAGTCCCTAATCATTTCTCCACGTTGAATTTACATTGCAAACACACCTGGTCACATTACCTCACCCACATCAAAGGCTGCCTCCTGAAAAGCTCCGTGGAATATTAGCAGAGATTTAAAGCACTCATCTCTCTGTTTCAGAAACATGCTGATTTGAAGTAATCTCCCTCCCTTTTTGCTTTTTTGTGTTCTATGTGTGAAGTTGGCCAACACTTTAACGACCCATTTACAAAACTTTTACACCTGCAACAAAAACGCTTTTATAGCTCTGGAAACCCCTGAGGCGCTAAGCCCTACCTGTTAGTTAATGTAATAGCCTTTATTAGCCTTTGAAAAATATGTAACCACAGCAGTTAAGATTTATTACGCATTTTATCAAAACTCTATATCAGCAGAGAGGTGAAAAGAGAACCTTTGAGATCAAAAGTCTAAAGGCCTCTTGCCGGTGTGCCAACTCAACTCTTTGTTTTCCACTGTAGGTTTCTGATACATTATTGACTAACTTTGAATAAGTCTTAATAAAACATGCACTTACTTTACTTCAAATGTACAATGCGCCTGCAAGCAGGTGATTACCAGTGCAACCGTTACTCAGAAAAACACCCTCTGTTGAATGGTCCTATCATTGACAAAAATAATGCAAAACCTGTTACTAGATATACAACTAAATTGGATAGTTGCACAAGTCTTTTTGTCTGTACAATCGTATTGATCAGGATACATCTAGTAGCTGACTACAAATGCATTCATGCTTTGTATGCCAATTAGAGATTGGCATACAAAGGATATTGTGATGACAACTACGAAAGAGAGGAGTGAGCAAATTGGTTAGTAGCATCCAATACTACTAACCCAGTTATTACTTAACAACAATGAAGCATTATGGCTCTGTGTATTTACTGCATGAAACCTCATCTTGTCCGCCTAAAAAGGTTCTGCTAGTATGGCAATTACAAAAGAATCATGACTCGCTGATGGAAGTAAGCTGGCTGTACAAACCATAATTTTACAGTCCAGTCCAGGTGTGTGTCACAAATCCAACAAAAACAGAACAGATTTGAAGTCCAAAAGTTCAAGTTTTTGAGTGTTGACGTCATGGACTATGATTCTAAAAGACATCTGGTTGTTGTGGGTGATCAGTCAAAGATCTCCATGTTCTCTCAGTTTGCTTTGGTGGGGTCAGGCAAATGATTCAACTGGTGTAAAGGGTCAGAGGAACATAAGCAAGGAAACGTATCTCAAGGGCATCAAGAAAGTGACTGGCACCTTCTCCCAAAACCAAATTAGATGACAGACCTCTTTGATTTGTCAGGCCATGCATCATAAGTCTTTCTAAAAGGTCTTCTGTGCATATTGTTACAATTGTTGGTTAACTAAGATTTTCCTACAATAACTTTCCATTTTAAAGGAAGACACCTGATTACAAAGTTACAGGAATTTCTTTTCCACTTTTTGTGTAATGACACATTAAGCATATAGCTAAAATTGTCAAAATATAAGTTTTTAAGTCTTAGTTTATACTACTTACTACCAAGACTATAAGGTCTTCAAAAAGAGAAGCAATAGAGGATCAGAAAGTCTGACTGATATAATCAGATGTTCTACAAATGCTCCAGATGACAGTTCACAGTAAAGTTTACACAAAGGCTGCAGCTAGACCCTGTCACTTGAATTAAGATTGGAGAGCTCAATGTGGTAGGTAGCAGTTATGAAATCTCTGAAGTGTTCATGCTAGCCAGATGGGACTAACCTACACACCAAGGTGGCCACATTCTTCCTTACTGCCTGTGCACACACACAGACACACCCCGTCATGCACTGACACACACCATGTTTGGAGCAGACGTCCTGCCAGCCACAAGCCACCACCTCAAAACATCCCTCACATCTGACCTTTAAACTGTAGATTTAAAATCTATGTAATTACAGAGAGTGTTTTAAGTTAGCAAGTAAACATAGCAGCAGAAATAGACACATCAACTTCTATATACAAGTGTGTGGGTGCCAGATATGCGTTTCTATTCATAGCTGACTGGAATTAGTGGCTTGAATCAATGTTCACCATAACGAACATGGAGCATCCACAGTTGCAGACGGCAGTTTGACAATATGAAAGCTAACAGGTGCATCTCAATAAATTAAAAGATCACTGGAAAATAGTTTAAAGCTAAGTTCATATATTTTACTTACACACAGTGAAATAATTAAAACATTTAATACTGTTAATTCTGATGAATATGGCTTACACGAAATCCAATTTCACTAAAAAGTTTAATATTACATCTAAAGACACATAAAAAAGGATTTTTAATACAGATGTGGTCATTTTACCCCTCCTAATTAGGGAGGGGTGTAAACGTGCAAGCTGTTTACACGTGATGCTAAATGTGTCGTTTCCAAGCCTATCTCTGGAAAGTTGAATGGAAGGAAAACTGCTACAGAAAAAGCATAAGCAATATGGATAAACAAAACCTTGAGTAGGTTATGAGCAATGACCATTGAAAGGTTTGTGGAGACTCTCAAGATGTGACCAAAAGCTGGAGACAGTGCTTTAAAAGCCACCACACACAGACATATCCAGGACATGGGCTACATTGTCACATTCCCTGTGTGAAGCAGAGAGGGAAGAACATTTCTGTTTTTAATTTTAGATATTTAAGAAAAGTTCCAGAAGCAAACCTGCACTCAAAATCTTCAGAAATGGCTGTGAACATTTTTGGGGTTTCAACCATTTTTAAAAGTCTGTTAGATCCCAAAACAGTAAAAATGAAAATCTGTCTTAAGATGAGAAGAATGAAAAACCTATAATGACATAAGAGTTCCATTGCAGTCGATATTGATAATTACTGACGAGTTTTTTGTTTTAAATATCTAAAATACTACCAAAGTGAAGGCATGACCGTTCCTTTTTTACCTACCGTTTTCATTCCACACTATTGTTTTTGTTATTTTTAAGCAGTTATGAGGCAGGTAAGGTAACACGCTGTTGCTAGGTAACCAAAGAGTGAGTGAGATAGTTGATGCTACCAACCTTGAGAGGGTTGATTGAGTGGGTAAAGCCTTTCCTCTGTCTACATCTCCCATAATACCGTGCAGTTCTGGACTTATTGAATATTCTTTCAGATATTTTATCTATTGACATTGATCAGATGTCTGTCACAATACGCATTATTATGGATTTATTGTCCAGCCCCACTATAGACCTGGATTTGTAGTTAAGTGTAAATTTTTTGGTGAGTTTTATGGCAGGCCACAGAACCCTTTCAGGAGCAGTGGACTGATTTGCTCTACCTCATCTGGAGAGTGAGATCCTCTGGAGTGTAAATCCACCAGGGACAGACAGCTTTCCTTTCAGAAGGGCCAATCTTCTGTTTAATTTTCCTTCAACTAAAAACATCCCGTATAAGACAATCCAGACCTCTTCCAAGCTTGGCGCCACAGGAAGAGCCAAAACGGACTTGAACTTCTGTCAGGGAGAGGCACAATGCTCTCCAACATCTGTTTACCTAAATTTACTTCCTCCATTCCCTCCGCCTCAGGTGGCCTCAAAGCCCCGGTCACTAAAGCATGCAAACACAAGGAGGATGAATACACCAGGGCTCATGGAAACTGTGGAGCACACATCACTGGCATTTCCCTAGATCCTGTTAGTAAAACAAACAAAAGGAGAGGATCCATGCTGGGACTCTGTTAGCAGTGATAAATGGATTCGCATATTAGGCTAAACACACGGGTAATGTGCAGATTCAGATTTGGGACTGCCTCCAGATTTCATTGTGCATGCATGCTCCTCTGCATGTGCTCGGTCTCATGAGAGCTTGATAGCAGTTTTATGCAGATGCCCATCTCGTCACATCTGAGAGACACTTTTGAGTTCTCGGTCCAATTATTCAGCACTTACCGCATGGGCCTGAGCGCGGTCCACAGGGGAGTCAGATAAACAAACAGCAGAGAATTATTCAGGATTTAAACACTTAAAAATCCACTTCAACAGAGCCATTTATGTGGTTAATTAAAATGAGCACTGCACTCCCAAAGAAAGCCCAGAACTACCATAAAGGCCCCGCTAACCTAGAGCGACTCCCAGACCCACACAAACAAAACCCTCTCCCTCCTTGTAATATGACCTAAGCTCACACTGATGCATCTGTGTGCTATTACTTGAGGAAATCTTATACATATCTGAAGGTCTGAGTAGAAAGAATTGAAGACGTACCTATGCGGAGCATTTAATGCATCTACTAAAAGAAAACATATTAAAGACTGATTCTTTTCCTCCTTACACTATTTTAACAGTGTTCAGACATAAAACTTTTCAGAGTGCTAAACACATCTCTCAAGGGTAAGCAAATATTGCTTGAAAGCTGGAAGCGGATGATGGATTTTATAGATGAAATAACAAAGAGACTATGATGTTACCAACAGACTGCAAGCAGTCATTGTCCTTATTATGGAGCCTATAATATCATATCAAAAGGGAGCAAAAATCAGCATTTTTTATGTCATCATCACAACCAATGAGATCTGGAGCCAATAAATATCTCTGGCAGCTAAGAAAGCTTTTGAAACTGAAATGAAGGTTTAGGCCCCTTCCCACTGAGGAAAAGAGCCAGATGGAAATGGATGTGTTGCCTTTTTGTTCTGTGTCAAAGGCACGCTAGGTCCAAAAAGTCTTTCTGATCTGCATTGCCTTGCCTAACTGGAAAGATCCCTTGCTGCACCTTTTTGACACTTTATCATGTTACAACCACAAACTGCCATGTATTTTTACACAATGTAGTGCATAGCTCTGAATAGGAAAAAAAATCTGTAAGGTTTGGTGTGCATTTGCATGCAGTCTCTCTGAGTAATACATTGCCGAATACCCTTTTGCTGCATTTAAAGTTGAAAGTCGTTTGATTCTACAAACTTTGAACATCAAGAGAAAAAGTAATTGCTCATTCGTCATTGCTACATAGCTAAAGCTTTGTCAGTTGTGATAGAAAGAGTTTGTGATTAGCCATTTTTAAGACCTGCTCTGGATTCTAAATTGGACATAAGTCTGGTCTTTGACTGGGCCATTCTAACACATCAGTATGCTTTGATCTAAGCTCTTACCTTGTAGCTCTGGCTGTATGTTTTTGTTTGACTGTTCTACTGTAAAGTGAGTCCTAAGAAAATCATTCACACAACATGATGCTGCTACTACTGCAAAAAGGCCAGATTTTTAAAATCCATATCTATTAGCTCTTAACACATTTGTTTGTTGACACTATTTATCTCGGCAGCTCTGCAAGTACGGTAATTGGTCCAGCTCAAATTAAAAGCTGACTTTTCAAACTTTTCAAATCTTTCTATGAAAAAGAGATATTATTTTCCTTCCAGTTCACAGTTTTGCATGACTTTTTGTTGGTCAATCAAATAAAACACCTTGGACTATGTGGTTATAATGTGGCAGAAAATAGAAAGTTTGGGTAGTATGAATTCCCTTTGGCATACTGACTGAAATAACAGCAAATCTATTGGATTAAACGTTTTACACTTTCCTTCCCTTTCTCTTCCTTAACCCATTGTCTCCACTCAACAAAGGAATATATTATATAAAATAAAAATCCAGTCCAGCCACATAAATGAAAACATCTTCAGAATGTATCTGTTCTTTAGGGGTTTTGAAATAAACATCACCCTCAAGTGTGCAACAAAATCCTTTAGCTAGGGAGACACTTTGATCAACAGCTATCCGTTGCTCCAAACTGAGCATATATTTGGGGAAACAAAGCACAATCTCAGCTGCTAATCCCCTGAGATTCAGAGCGCATTCCCAAAGAAGCCTTTGATCTCTGGAGTGCATCCGGACAGCTGACTTCAGACATACGCACACTTGCATGCACACGCAAGGAACAGATATACACAAACACAAGCATTCGTCTCAGACTGATAATGTGCCAAATTGCACTTTTATTTGTGGTTGCTACATTCGGTGACAGTTGAAGATTTTTTTTTTTTTCACAAATGGAGGTTCATTAAGTGACTTCTAAAGCTAAGCTCAACAGATTCAGGTCTACATTTTTATACAAGCTTGTATTTGAAATACCTTACCTCAAAAATGTTTATGACTGTAGCCTATTCTTAATGCTTTAAATGTATAATTGAAAGATGGCACTTTCTATCAACATCAAAAATATTGATATATTTTATTTTTTTTATTTATATTGCTTGAGATTTTTCACACTTTGAAACGAATGTATTCAATGTATTTTATTAGAAATTTCTGTGGTGAACCAACACGAACCATCGCATATTTTTGAAGCAGATGGAAAATGATTTTAACATTTTTTACTCTTCCAAACCTTAAAACTTTGGTGTATTTGTTTTCAACCCCCCTGAGACAGCACTTTGTAGAGGCACCTTTCACTGTAAACACAACTGGCACTCTTTTGGGACTGTGTCTCTACCAGCTTTGCATATCTAAAATCTGCTATTTTTTTCCAGTCCTCTTTGCAAAACTGCTCAACCCCGATCACCTGGGATAGACAGCATTTATGAAGAACAATTTTTAAGCTTTACCACAAATTCCCATCTGTGCAGAATCAATTTTCTATCCAAGATAGTATTTAATTTTGGTATCATTTGACAAAAGACCTCACATGGACTCTAATTACTAACTAGGTGTAAATAGAGTCTAGGCCTGTCGCGATAAACGATAAATCAATTAATCGTACGATAAATTAAAACTACCGACGTCATTTTAATTATCGGCATTATCGTCTCTTCCGGCCTTTTCCTCTTTCTGTTAATGACACTGAATGAAAAAAGGCTCAACTCCGATGCTCTCCACTGACCGCCCCTTCCTCGTTTCCTTAGTGTAAAGCCCAGCGCACACGACACGATCTTAGAGCTGTCGGCCGATTGTCGGCCCATTTTCAAAACCTGACAGATCACACATTAGCCGACAGAAATCCTAGGTATAACGGTTCGATCGGGTTCGGTCCTGCCTGTGGTGTCCAACAATGGGCACAAAATAATGGCTACAAGTCCAGTGAACTAATTTTAAAACCAGGCATTAATCAATGCTTTACTACAATCTACCTGCAATGCATGTGGCTAGTGTCAGCGTAAAGTCCTGACTGAATGAAAATCATTAGAACATATTTATGTCACGTTAACAAAGAACAGCTGAAAAGTTACCGGGTTTATCAACTGCGGTAGCAATTTCGCTCCAACTCCTCCCCTTGTCATTTCTATATTCTTTGCATGTTGAATAAACATTAATGTTGTTTCCACATATCATCTCCAATGTCCGCTGGACTTCGGGTTGCGCCGTGTCAGCTGTTTGGGATTCCCCGACGTAATTTCCCCTCAGAAAGAATCCGCGCTTTCTGATTGGCTACCTGTCACTTTCAACAGGCTGCGTTAAGATCCCAGTCGGGGAAAACCCCTGATTTAGATCGGAGCGGCAACGATGATCTACCGTAACACACCACACAATCTTAGAAAGACCAACGTGCTAAGATTGTAGTAAGGGGAAAAATAGGGGAAAAATAGGAGCAAAAAATCGTGTAGTGTGAACTATTGCATCAGGTAGTCGATGTGCCCATCTTCTCTATTTAAATCTAATTATTACTGAAGGGCAACATAGTATACAGACTTCATAATCTGCCCTCTTTTGGTTGAATGCAGTATTTATTTACACTTTGGCTTTATGTTGTTTAGTTTTTATTCAAGTACATTTTTTATTAATGAGACTGAGAATCCATTTTATTTTTGTTTTTGGTTGTTTTGTTTATTTTGTTTACCAGTTCCAGTGTTTAGTGTTCTTTTGAAAATAAAGTGTATCTAACTTTGGCAAGAAATCACATGCATTATTACATCATTTTCAGTGTAAAAAGGTCTTCAAACTATATTATCGTTTATCGCAATAATTTTTGAGACAATTAATCGTTCAGCAAAATTTGCTATCGTGACAGGCCTACTTATTATTAACACTGGATTCATATTGCAGGTTTTTGTATAGTTTTGAGATCATGCCTTTTGTTGATTCACCTTTTGCTATTGATAATAAAATTTCTTCAGTCTTGGTCATATCTGTTGAGATTTTTTGCCATTCACTATGATTCTGGAGATAATGTCTAAGTTGCAAGTATCTGTAAAAATCTGTTTTTTGTGGATTAAATTCCCTTTGGATTTGTTCAAAAGATTTAATTATTGATCCATTAAAAAGCTGTGCTATAAATACCAGTCCCCCTTTTGTCCATCTCTCAAACCCTGTATCCATAGTAGCTGGGGTAAAATCTGGAATCTTCGCTATTTTTACAATTTTTGATATAGAGTCAGGGAAATTAAATTTCTTTTTTATTCTTGACCAAATGTTAATCGTATCCTTAATCCAGCAATTTTGAATTTTGAGATTTCTTTGAACCCTCCTTGTTGTAAAGGGCAGTGACTCTAGGGACAGATTTGGGCAGGCTCTTTGCTCCATATCTACCCATATTGTCTCTTGATCCTTTGCTAACCATAGAGCTATGGCTCTCAGTTGAGCAGCTAAATAATAATTCTTTAATTCCGGTAAACCTAACCCTCCATTACTCTTTGAGGACTGAAGTATTTTAAATTTGATTCTTGCCTTTTTATTTGCCATACAAACCTTGATATTCTTTTATCCATCTCTTTAAAAAAGGAGTTAGGAAAGGAAACTGGGAGTGATTGGAATACAAACAGTAGTCTTGGTAATACATTCATTCTGACTGTTTCTACCCTCCCCCCGAGGGTCAGTGGTATGATCTCCCATCTTTCTAGGTCTTTTATAATTTCCTTCTTCAGTTTCTCATAATTTGCTTTGAATAATTGTGAAGTTGGAGGTGTGATAATTATGCCCAAGTATCTAAATCCTTTATCGGTCCATTTGAACGTTACTTTATCTCTTAGCTGTGCTGAGCATTCCCCTGATACCATCATTGCTACTGATTTACTTTCGTTACTCGCATACCCAGAGATATTCCCATATTCTTTAAGGCTTTCTAGTAGAGCTGGTACTGACCGGAGTGGTTCTGTTAGGAGTACTAATAGATCGTCGGCAAACAGTGATATTTTATGTTCCACCCCTCCCTCGTCTCTTATTCCCTGGATTTGTTTATTCTGTCTTATTGCTTCTGCCATCGGTTCAATATTAACCGCGAATAGTAGAGGGCTTAGACAGTCCCCCTGTCTAACTCCTCTCTTGAGATCAAAAAATTCTGAACAGTACCCATTAATTCGAATTCGGGATTTTGGATTTTTATAGATTACTTTCACCCATTCAACAAACTGCTGTGAAAATCCAAATCTCAATAATGTCTGGTATAGAAAACTCCATTTTACCCTGTCAAAAGCCTTTTGGGCATCTAAACTAATTAAAAGGGAGGATAATGATTTAAATTTTGTATATGACATTATATTTAATATTCTTCTAATATTGTTTGCTCCCTGCCTCCCCAGAATAAATCCCGTTTGGTCTGGTTTAATCAATTTAGCTATATATTTTTGCATTCTTTTTGCCATTATACTTGTTAGTATTTTTAAATCGTTGCATAATAAGCTCACGGGTCTGTAGCCTTCACACATAGTTGGGTCTTTACCTTCTTTATAGATTACCGATATAATGGCTTCAGACCGTGATTTAGGGGGGTCCCCCTCTGTTAGTGCATAGTTGAATACCTTACATATTGCTGGCGTTAGTTCTTGGCTAAATGTTTTGTAGAATTGCCCTGGCAGTCCATCTGTCCCCGGGGATTTGTTGTTTTTGAGGTTTTTAATAACATTCATAATTTCCTGTGAAGTTATAGGTCGGGTCATTTCCAGCGACTCTTCTTCTGACAAAGTTGGGAGATTAATCTTTTTGAAAAAAGAGGATGTTACATCTTCCTGAGTGTTTTTGTCCGTATTATCATATAGTTTTTTATAGTATTCTGCGAATGCTTCAGCTATTTCTTTGGGTTGTGTTTTAGTCTGCATTGTTGAGGGGTGTTTTATTTTGGGGACATGTCTATTTATTTGGGCTTTCCTAAGTTGAAATGCAAAAAGGCGACTCGCCCTATTGCCCGACTCAGAGGTCAGTCCTGACTCGAAGGCCGGTCCCAACTCGGCCCCGAGTCAGAGGCCGGCCCCGAGTCAGAGGCCGGTCCCGAGCCAGAGGCCGGACCGGACTCAGAGGCCGGTCCCGAGTCAGAGGCCGGTCCCGACTCAGAGGCCGGTCCCGAGTCAGGGGCCGGTCCCGAGTCAGGGGCCGGTCCCGAGTCAGGGGCCGGTCCCGACTCAGAGGCCGGTCCCGAGTCAGAGGCCGGCCCCGACTCAGAGGCCGGCCCCGAGTCAGAGGCCTGCCCCGAGTCAGAGGCCGGTCCCGAGTCAGAGGCCGGTCCCGAGTCAGAGGCAGGTCCCGAGCCAGAGGCCGGACCGGACTCAGAGGCCGGACCGGACTCAGAGGCCGGACAGGACTCAGAGGCCGGTCCCGAGTCAGAGGCCGGACAGGACTCAGAGGCCAGCCCCGAGTCAGACGCAGGTCCTGAGCCAGGAGCCGGTCCCGAGCCAGGAGCCGGTCCCGACTCCGAGGCCGGCCCCGAGTCAGAGGCCGGTCCCGAGTCAGGAGCCGGACCCGAGTCAGGGGCCGGACCGGACTCAGAGGCCAACCCCAAGTCAGAGGCCGGTCCCGACTCAGAGGCCGGCCCCAAGTCAGAGGCCGGTCCCGAGTCAGAGGCCGGTCCCGACTCAGAGGCCGGACCCGAGTCAGAGGCCGGACCCGAGTCAGGGGCCGGACCGGACTCAGAGGCCGGTCCTGAGCCAGGAGCCGGTCCCGACTCAGAGGCCGGCCCCGAGTCAGAGGCCGGTCCCGAGTCAGGGGCCGGACCCGAGTCAGGGGCCGGTCCCGACTCAGAGGCCGGACCCGAGTCAGGGGCCGGTCCCGAGTCAGGGGCCGGTCCCGAGCCAGGGGCCGGTCCCGAGTCAGGGGCCGGACCCGAGTCAGAGGCTGGACCGGACTCAGAGGCCGGACCCGAGTCAGAGGCCGGTCCCGAGTCAGGGGCCGGTCCCGACTCAGAGGCCGGTCCCGAGTCAGGGGCCGGACCGGCCTCAGAAGCCGGTTCCGAGTCAGAGGCTGGTACCGAGTCAGCAACAGGGCGACGCTCAACATTTGGTCCATTGTTAAAAATGTCTTGACTTTCTTCTAAATCTTCTCCACAGCAGATTGCCTGTTCAAACCACTTCCACGCCTTTCTAATATAACTTTTCTTAAAATGAATTTTCCTTGGACGTGCCAGGGTTCTTCGGAAACATTCGGTTAGTTTATAAATGACCAGCGGGTTTTCGCTTTTTATCATTTTAAACAATAACTCTTGTACTACGTCATCATTTCCGCTCAGAAGTTGAAAGATATCCTGGCCGAGTTTTGTCTCCATGTCCTCAAAAAATATAAAATCGATATCTTTTACCGCTTCCCACAGTTTTGGACCAAGCTTCTTGTGGACGGGGTCGGTGTCCTTCATTTTATAATGACCATAGCTGGATCTGTAACTTGAGATATAAATTAGTCTCCAAAATATTTTTTCCACCATATTTTTTCTTTGGGCTTCAGTTCCCCGTTTAAATCCCATTTCATTAGCGTCCTTTAAAAACTGCTCTGGATCCATTTCTGCCTGAGTGTAAGACTCACTCAGGCAATTTTCATCACTGTACAAATCTTCATTGGGAAAAAATGTCCTCCTGATCTTCATTTTTGTAGTCGTAAACATTTTTCTTTTTGGAACCGGATCCTCCAAGTGGCGTTTGAATTTTCTTACGATAAATATATGTCCTTCTGGGTAGTCAAGTAGTGCAATTAAATTAAGACCTGAAGCATAGTGGAACGCGTCCCTCGCAATGCTTTGAAAAATTCGTTCGCTCAGTTCCTCTGCTACATCTGAAAGAACGTCCACGTTTATTTCACCTGTTTTTCTCAGCAGTAAGGCCAAAAGTTTTTTGTGCTGTTCCAAAAAGATTTCCCTGACGAGATGCATGGTGGGGCCGTCTGCCACTTTCTCTATTATTTTCCAAAGAAGCTCGCTGAGAAATTTCTTCTTCCTATAATCTGGGGTGGTTTGCCCAGGATGAACTCTGTTAGAACAACAAGTCTTTCTGAGTTTGCTCCAAAAGGAGACCTTGGGTCTCACATAAACGTCGCTTTCGTTGCTCATCTTTATTCCGTCAGCTAAAGTGTCCAAATGAATTTTATGTTGACTGACTGGAGACTCAACTGATCAGTTGGTGATGTCATGGACTATGACATCACAGAGGCATCCTTAGAAGGGCCTCGTGGCACTGACATCATTTGAAATCAGGCTGATGACATCATTGTCAGCAGCATGGCAACTGTTGCTGGGGTACTAATAGCTCACAGTGAGCATGCGCTATGAAAATAAATAATCTGTGGGCACTAAATACATTATTCCCACAAGTCTGAACTGGAAGTGACCTGCGCAGCTTCGCCAGAACAGGTTGGGCCAGGGAACCATTGGTCCCTCCACTTTACCCCCCTACACATTGTTATTAGTGTGAATGCTGTAGGCATTCATTCACACTATTGAGTTCCACTTTCCTGGTTGCTCCGTAAATTTCGCCACGCTTCTTCTCCTGCATACTTTGTGCTATTTTCACCATTCAACTTTTATACTACTCAGCTTGCTCTCCTAATGCCGGCTGTATCTCTTGACTCCTCCCTTCCTCATTTCCTTAGTGTAAAGCCCAGCGCACACAACACGATCTTAGAGCTGTCGGCCGATTGTCGGCCCATTTTCAAAACCTGACAGATCACACATTAGCCGACAGAAATCCTAGGTATAACGGTTCGATCGGGTTCGTTCCTGCCGTGTGGTGTCCAACAATGGGCACAAAATAATGGCCACAAGTTCAGTTAACTAATTTTAAAACCAGGCATTAATTAATGCTTTACTACAATCTACCTGCAATGCATGTGGCTAGTGTCAGCGTAAAGTCCTGACTGAATGAAAATCATTATAACCTATTTACATCACCTTAACGAAGAACAGCTGAAAAGTTACCGGTTTCGCTCCAACTCCTCCCCTTGTCATTTCTATATTCTTTGCATGTTGAATAAACATTAATGTTGTTTCCACATATCATCTCCAATGTCCTGGACTTCGGGTTGCGCCGTGTCAGCTGTTTGGGATTCCCCTCCTAATTTCCCCTCAGAAAACACGGAGGAGAATCCGAGCTTTCTGATTGGCTACCTGTCACATTCAACAGGCTGCGAAGATCCCAGTCGGGGAAAACCCCTGATTTAGATCGGAGCAGCAACGATGATCTACCGTAACACACCACACAATCTTAGAAAGACCAACGTTTTAAGATTGTAGTAAGGGGAAAAATAGGAGCAAAAAATCATGTAGTGTGAACTATTGCATCAGGTAGTCGATGTGCCCATCTTCTCTATTTAAATCTAATTATTACTGAAGGGCAACATAATATACAGACTTCATAATCTGCACTCTTTTGGTTGAATGCAGTATTTATTTACACTTTGGCTTTATGTTGTTTAGTTTTTTTTCCAGTACATTTTTTATTAATGAGACTGAGAATCCATTTTATTTTTGTTTTTGGTTGTTTTGTTTATTTTGTTTACCAGTTCCAGTGTTTAGTGTTCTTTTGAAAATAAAGTGTATCTAACTTTGGCAAGAAATCGCATGCGTTATTACATCATTTTCAGTGTAAAAAAGTCTTCAAACAATATTATCGTTTATCGCAATAATTTTTGAGACAATTAATCGTTCAGCAAAATTTGCTATCGTGACAGGCCTAATAGAGTCACATGGACCCTGTTTACTAACTATTTACTAACTAGGCACAGGGTTTTATTTTGGGGTATCAAACTAAGAGGATATAAAAATAAATGTACAGCACACTTTTCAGATTCCTATTTAAAAAAAGATTTGAAAAGTACTTCCACTTCAAATTCATGCAGTACTTTGTGCTGGTCTTTCATATAAAATTCCATTCCAATGCATTAATGTACTAATTTGACAGGCATAAAGACTCTAAATACATGGTTCTGAAACATCAGTGAAACATTTAGTGCAGTCCGGACAGTTTTATTTTACACAAAACTAATGTCATTATTTCATAAGATTTTTTTTCAACTGACAGTAATCCTCTCTGCTTTGTCATGAAAGAGCAACTCCTCCAGCTTTCAGTAAACTATGTGACATACAACGCCTGATGTGACATTAAAGCCACCTCAACATCCTGGACCCTCCCAGTCCTCCAGCTAATTTGATGTCAACCCAAGACCTCAGATACATCTTCTCACGATGGGAAAAGAAAAAATCACATAGCCCCTATGGCCAGGTGTTACCCCTCCTCCCAAAGGCTGGGCTTTTCTTCTCTTTAGAGAGTGGCTCCAAACTTTTCTCCCAGCCTCTTCAAAGAGCAACAACAGGTCCTTGGCCCCTTGGGACCACAGAGGGGGTAGAGCATGGTGGGAGAGGGGTATACGTCACACAGCATGCACAGGAGGCCAGTCGGTGGGAAAAGAAATTGCAATGCACTGGGAGAGGAGAAAAAAGAGAAGAGGGAGAAGAAGAGGAGTCTGAAACTGAAAGGTGCTTTCAGCTTCTAGACAAGAGCCCCAGCTTTGTGAAAACGACCTGGAAAGGAAAAGCACAACACAAACCTGCCATGTGCTTAAAATCTTTAGGAGCATTTCTAAAAGGTCTTTCTACTTTACAAAAATTGCTTCTAAAAAAATCAAAGACAATGCAACCAACTGTGAATCAGGGAAGGTGGGAGCCAGAGCGCCGATGCTATCCGCTTTTAAATTGCATTCTGTTGTCAAATGCACCTTTTGCTCTTTGTCTGAACGGCTCACAAACTTCTGTTGGAGAGGAAAATCTAAGCTTTTGGAACTGCGAGAGCAGCAGGCTGGGAAGCCTCAGTGTGGAGGGTTCTTTTAAACTACACACAGATTGGAGCTTCACAGAGAGGAGGAGCCATCAGTGTCACTACAAACACCTCCCTGCACGGCCCACTTCAAATGCAGTCGCATGTCATCAACCGCAACCAACACAGGGCACATGAGAAACGCAACAAACAGATGGAGGATAGGAAGGCAGAGAGGGGAAGAAGGCAAAACCAAAGGGAGTGGGGCACGGGGAGGTAGCAGAATAGTAGAGGGTGGCTTATTAAAACAGAGCCTCTCATGTGAACATCTGACGATTACTTCCAGAAGAAGCAACAAACCGAACCAGCTGAAAAGTTTTCTGAAGTGAAAATACTCAGCTATTTATCTGCCTCTAACGATACACTTCTGGAAGCTTCAAATATCAGATTTACGGCTGGGTATGGATGTGGACACCGTGCTGCATGTCACTGAGGCTCACATGACTCTGATCTTATTGAGGTTCACTATCCACCTGCTTACACCACTCACTGCCCAACAAATGTCTATGTGGATTTTATGAATGGGAAAGTACTCACACCTCTTTAAGCTTTTTATATTTTGACTGATTGCATCTACAAACGTACAAACTTACTGGGGTTTTATTGGCATCCCAGCTGGATGATAATTGCAAAGTGGTTGGAACGTAATAAAAGGTTTTGAAAATTTTTTAGAGTTAAAAATGTGAAAAGTGTGGCTTACAATCTCTTACAGTAAACACTTTTTGTTGATTCTTTCTGCCAACTCCCAATTTTCCAAACCCTGTGAGAGAAAAGCATTTCCACAGCATGATGAAGCCACTACCGTGTCCCACCGTTAAGGGGGTGTAAATACTTTTGCAACAATGTCAAACTGTTAATGTGAGCCACATCTCTCAGCCTCGACATTCTTTTAAAGTCAGCATTGTTCCTTTTGGGATTATAGTGTGGCAAAGATTGGCTCAGAAGAATTTCAAGCATGGACACCCCACTGGTGACACCCGACCCACATTCTCCTGAACCCTGGTCCAACTGGGAGGGGAGCTTAAAGAACAGTGGCTATAAATAACTATCCCACCAGGTATTCCATGAAACACCGACAACTTTCAAAGCCAAGAGAGGACTTGCGTTCACTTGGAGCGAGATTTCAACTCCTGTTTCTAACAGCGCTTTTAGATTTGACTTTTACACATAAAAAGAAAATAAATCCTTCACACATTACAAAATGAAAATAAATAATATTTTTGCTAAATGTTTTGTTGATAACTATCTTTATATATTTTCCCTAATGAATAGATAATACAATTAAAATCACTTTATTTACAGGTGAACTGATTAAACTTTCCTGGTTGACAGTTTTTCAGAGGTTTTATCTGTCGATTTTAATTTGACTGATTCAGATTTTTTCTTTAAAGACTTTTACACATAAAAGTACTGAACCTTCAAATTGTTTTTAATCTAAAAGAAACTAGAAAAATTTTAGAAACTAGAAAAATTTGTATAAATTTTTTAATAAAAAAATTACGTTTTTAGGTATTTAATGATAAGGGATAAATTGGTAGATACCAATCAAAGGCTGATGGATTATAACATTTATTTTTAATTAAGTAATCAATAAAAGTAAGGCTGACCCTGCAAATTATATATTACATAGTAGTGAAATGCAGGAATCAATAACCTTTTAAGACATCTGATAGGGAGAAACACAAACTATTACATGATGTACTATAGATTTAATAACTTTTAAAAAGTATCCTAAATCTACATATTTAGTTTACATCATCTTGTGAATTGGAGAGACCCAGCAGAAAGCTAGATTGACACAAGAATTTCAGTCTGTAACAAAGGAAATTAATAAGAGGAAACTTCTATAGAAAGAGATTCCATGCCAACAAGTTTACAGTCGACGCCCCCTCCACTATTGGCCAAAAGCTTTTACACTGCGGTGCTGCTGGAAATAGAAAGCGACTGAATATGCTGAGGAACAAAGGAATGGATGTTTGTTTTTGTGCTCATTATTTATTGTATGTGCTTGGTAATACTGTGGTTTAAAATGTTTAAATTGCCTCAAGTCATTTAAATAATGTGGAATAGTAGTACTCCTGCCAACAAGCTTTTAGAAAAAAAAACAAAGTTTCTTCAAAATATATCAAAAACTAAGACATAAAACTGAGGTTTGAGATTGATCTTGCTTCAATAACTAATCCCGATTAATAATGTCAACACCACCAGTAAAAAAAACTCCTAAAACTATCTACAATTTTACTTCATGATTAAGAACACATGTAATACTAAAGCAGCTTCCAGCACAAAACAAATTAATGATTTTATACTAGAGATTTTTTTTGATGTAGTGCCCAACAGAAAAATGCATAATTGTGCCAATTTATTCAAGCTGTGCTTAACTAATTCATGCATTTCTACTTTAGAGCTGACTTTTGTATATAGTTACAAATTATATTTGTTGTCTAGCACATTCTCAATTTTTATGCAAACAATTGCTCACCAAAATGCCTTGCACGAGTAGCTGTTTTCACTATCTTTGTTATACAGGTGCATTTTATTGCATTAAATTACCTTAAGTTGAGAAGAGCTGCAAGCATCAGAAGGTGGGTTCGGACATAAGTGATGCAAGAGTAAAATAGGGTAAAATAAAGTGGTTTATTACATCGAGCAGTAGGTGCTGACATGTTCATGTTTACGGAATGACCCAAAAATTTAAATGATGCTATACAGCATCAAACAATAGTGTGTCGTCTATTTAGAATGCAACAGATCCGGGATTTGGCTCTACGTTTAATAAACTAGCAGATTTATGATGAAAATGTCTGAATCCTGGGTGGGCGAATTCATTTCCCATTTTTCTACTTAACAGGTCTCAATTCCTGAAACATGCATGCCTTTGAGGAAGGCATCTCTAACCAAAGAGGCTTAAAAGCTCCTCTGAAGCAATTCCAAAGGATCTCCCTACTTGACAACAGCGGCACAGTGTTTACCACACTGCCAAAATACAAAACAAGCATGATCTCCAACATTTCTCCCCAGCCTTTACAATCCACACTTGTCACTGGACTGTCACACAGCAATGCTTTCAACTCAGCCTGGGTCTATTGTTAACTAAATTACAAGAGAGAGACTGAGAGAGAGACTCAGATCAGTTAAAGAGTCTGACATCATCAATGTTCCATGCACGAGTAAATGCGAGTTCAAGCAAGCAGTGTAAGCATTCACTGTTGCAGTACAAAACAACTACAGTGCTAAGCAAAAGTATTCACAGCAGCTTAAAGTTTTTCACATTTTGTCACATTACAGCCACAAACATAAAATGCATTTTGCGGGGATTTTATGTGATGGGCCAACAAAAAGTTGCACATAACTTTAAAGAGAAAAGAAACTAATGATCTCAGTTTAAATACAAATGTTCTGTTAAAAACATCAAACAGGTCACGCTTGGAAAAGCTTAAACGTCTCATAGGAAGAGTTCAGAAAAATACAAACCAATCCTCCTAAACTGACCGTTCAGAAAAGCATCAATCAGAAAAGTAGTCAAGTAGCCCACGGTAACTCTGGAGGAGCTGCAGAGTTGATATGAGAATCTAAAGACAGGGAAACTATCTAGGCTAACCTAGAGGAAAACCTGTCAGAGGCTGCAAAATACCTGAGAGTGCAGTCACAGTCTATCTTTCCAGTAGATCAGAAACACTAATTATTACACTAAAATGATTTTGTTTAAATAAATTGAGAATGTGTGGCAGGACTTCAAAATTGATGTTCACTGATCTGACTGAGATTGAGGTATTTTCGAAAGAAGAATGGGCAGAAATGTCAGTCTGCCGATGTGCCCAGAGCACATGGGTTTCTACAAAATACCATCTCTTAGGTGGGCTTCATAAATACAAGCTGGGGTTTTTCTTTTACTTTAATTTTATTTGTCTAAAGAACATGAAAACCATCCCTAGCAAGTATTCTCTTCTTTGTATTGACTTGTGTTACAAAATTCCGATAAAAGCAATAAAGTAAAGTAAATTTAACGTGCAAAAATGTGGAAAACTTATCAGGGTGTGAATACTGTTGCAAGCCGGTGTATGAGCGAAAACCAGCCTCGTGCTGAAACGGTGATAAACTCGATCGCAGTTTCAAAAACCGACATTAAACATTGTTTCCAACATTTTTACTCACACATGTTCAAGTGGGAAAAGGGAGATACAACTTATACCGAATTTTCCGAGTAAGTTGGCAGTAAATAAGTGAACGTAGGTGGCCAGGGGAACTCACCCGTGCAGTCAGTCCGCAGTTACTCTTGTGGTGACAGTCCTGTTGCTCGAGGCTAGAGCTCGTGCAGTAGTATTTCTGCTTCACGAGCCAGTCGTCGACTCCCTTTTTCGCCAAACAGGCATTCACAACAAAGCTGTCGCCTGAAACACAAACAAACACATGTTAGATGCTTAAAAACAATAATTTATTAAGCAGAACTCATTCTTCCGAAAAACGGGACTCTCTTCTCTAAGAGACGAACTCTACGTGTAACGTTTCCATTTACAAACTGACTGAAAATATTAAAAGTACACTATGAAGGGGAGCAGAAATAAAGTCTGCTTACCTTCTGGACTCTCCCTCGGTTTACAAATAGTGGCTTGAAAGACAGAAAAATGGAAAACAATGAATGTGTTACTAGAAAGTATCAAAGCGCAGTTGGAACAACTACTGCTGTGTTTTTTCCTATCGGGAATAAGAAATCGTACCATGCTTCGAGTGCAGTTTACCCATTTCTATACATCGAGTTGGAGTTGAAAACCATCAGAAGAATATAATCCAATGAAATAACAACAGGCTGCGATATCCAGACAGCGGAGCGTCCGTGGAGACCGAGAGCGCACTACATGGAGTGAAGACCGTGTGACCGAGGAGCAGAGTGAGTCTTTGATCCAAAGCGTTGCCGCCAACAGACACAAGCAAGATTATAGGCTGAACAACTTCCTGTCGGCGCGTTCAAAATAAACCCAGTCACATAACCGAGCGGAAAGTTAAGATTAACCAGAATTGAATTAACAGCATTTCAATTTTTTTTTTGAAGGCATAAATATTAATCATAACCCCTGAAACTTTAAAATTTATTTTAAGCTAACCTACTTGACCTTAAAAAAAATGGGGCTCACGCTCAAAATCTCAAAATTGACGGTAACAAAGCCAAAGCATCCAGATTCCGGAACCAGTTGAGTCTCTCATTGTAAATTGATGCCGCTTGTGCGCTTCAGTCTCGTTAAAGCGCTGATGAGGTGACATCAAAACGATTACATTTTTAACTGTACGAATATAATATCAACCGCGAGTGTGAGCGAATGAGTGTAAACCCACTGATTAGTCTTAGTTTTCTCAAAAGGAGGGTCACGTTCCAGGCAGGGGTCACAACCCTGGGCCCCAATCGGACGTGCAGCCTGTCACGTTTTTTGTTGTCAGAGTTAATTGTAGACTAGAAACATAAGTGCACCAAAATGTACTTCTTATGTATTGACATACTATTACAAAGAGCTCTACTCAGCTCTTTATAATAGCTTCAATTACATGAAAGTGAACATTTTATGAATGCTCGAAATGTTTAATTATATCTTACAGATTAAACATAGATCCATTGTGTTCACCATTTGAAAAACACAATTTAGGATCAGTCCAGCAAATAATGATAAGTGACAAAGACATAACTGATTGTTTCTATGTGTCTGCAAAATGCTGTTTGTAAACACGGGGTCAGTCTAAGCTCCACCTTCCAAACTTTTATGAATCTTTTTAATGTAAAATGCAATAACATTTGAAAAAGGAAAAGAAGTCCCTGCACAAAAATATAAAATAGGTCAGTGGCTCTTTGCAGTTTCCGGTGGGTTTGACAAGGACCCACCTTCAGCGTTGGGCCTCATAAAACCTTTAGCTGGCTCTGAGAACAAAGGAGGATAAAGTTGCATGACAATTGAATAGCATTTGAATTTATAACCCTTTTAGAATTAGATAAATCAAGTCAACAATTATGCACCCATTTGGGCCTCTTGAGGTCAGAATCAAATCAGGATTAGTGCACAGCGCTCATCACTCTGTTTGAGGTCTCTGACATGAGAATAAGAGTCTTATTGGACTGAGGCAGCAGATGAAAGCAAGCTAAGATGCTTTTGATGTCTTCAGATATACAGCATAAAGACAGCAGCTACTGGGCCATTTCATGCCAGGCTGCCAGTCTCTCAGTGTGACAGTAATATTGCACACAGTGGGCTTCACCCTGCCAACCATAAACATTAAGGTTCCAGATGTTCTCCCAAGAAGTCTTCTGTAAATTGTATCCGTGGAAGATCAAAAGTTATGTTAATCATGCTCAAAAGTTTTGCATTCAAGGACTGATTCCTTTCACCCTTTTCCTCTAAAATACTTTGAATCATAACTCTAACTACAACACATTTTCTAATAAAGAAGACAAAACAGATTACATTAATCTTTCATAGATTAGATTGAATTATATTAAATCAAAGGGACAATTTACAAAAGAAAAAATCATTTTAAAAGCAAAAACAGCAAATTTTTATCTGATCAATTAGATAACAAGAATATATTGCTTTTAATTACTTATTTAACTTTGCATGAATTACTCTACTTTTACCAAAAATGATGCCAAAAGGTATACATTAAGAGGAATACAATAATTTATTTTACTTATTTAAGAATCCTTTACAAAAGCATATTCAGCAAACAGAAAGCACCTTGGAGAAATTTATCTTAAGCTTGCTGGATTTCTTTAATCTTTAATTTTACATCTTCAAATAAAAAGCAAAACTTAGGCAGAACTAAATGAGCCAGTGTTTTATTTGCTCATTTACAAAAAATAACTATTCATGATTACACTGGGCTCCCAGGAGTTTTTATTAAGGCACTGAAATACTTGAAATGATCTGCTATCACATCTTAGCATGTTTTATATTATAACGCATAGCTTGTCAGACAAGATAAGTGAATTGAGCGATCAGAATAAGTCATTAGATGGAATTGGATATGTGTTCAGCATTAGTTATGAGTTTGAAAGAACCAAATAATTTAGTTTCACACAAATCAGTTTCAGACCTCTCTGTTCATGCTTAAACTTGAACTGTACCATCAGACAGTTGTTCATGTTGGTGAGAATAAATAAATTCTGTTTATCTCTTATAGCTAGTTGCTACGCTAAACCTACAGGAAATGACATGCAAAGGGGAGCTCTGCTTAGAGGAAATGACACACTAGGGAACGCCCTCTTTGGGGCGTAGCTTAGACAGAGGCTAACAAAAGAAGTTATCAACTGTTGCTCGTTGCCATTTTGACTGTTAGCTCTTAAAGGTAGCGTGTCAGAATGGACCAGCTGTATTTTGGTATAATAAATGGAATTCATGAATTCAGCTCATGGACTCTTTTTCAACCTCTTACATCACGAACTTAGCATGGAGAACAAATGATTCTCATCAATATCTCAAGTAGGATTGGTGAAGCAGAGACCCATTGAGTTGGGTCAACACTGCACATTTTTTTGGTCCAATTTACACCCAATTCCTAATCGGCCAGTTTACTCTAGATGTGGTCAGTCAGCAAAGCTAATCAGAACAATAAACAGTTATTTTCAAACTGGCGGCTGCAAGTGTGTGAGGGAACCTGAACTGACCCAACTTCAGTCGCAAACATTTGAATGTTTTATGTGGACCTGAATTCAGTCAGGTAGTGTGAACAGATCACTGACAATGTTCAAGAGAGGTTGGGATAAGACATCAGCTGCGATGTAAATCCTGGAAATATGTTCTAGTAACACCACCTATTGGTATGGCTGTTCCAACTTCAAACTGTTGCCCAAACAAGAGTTTCCACGAGAGTTCGGAAGGTTTCAGTTGGTCTGAAAATCATGTCGGTGTGAACCAACATCAAGCACAGTTGTTAAGTATGTGATCCACAGTTGTTCAGTTGTAGAACAGAAACCAGTCTCTTAAAGTGAATACCTACTCTTTTCTAAATCTGTCAACACTGGGAAAGTTGCATGGTATTTCCACAGCTTTGAGAGGTTGCTAAGAGCAACAGTGAGTCTGGCAGAACAGACTTCTTTGGGATCTTCAGGAGGAGATCAAGCCAAGACAAACTGTAACTGTGGAGGGTTAGCCAAAGGGGAAGGTGAGTCTAGGTGACTAGAGGCTCTCTAAGGGCTCATCTAGGGTGAAAATGGAAATGTATGGAATGTATGTATGGAAATACAGTTGCCTTAGGAATGAGTCCAATGGTAACAGCGGTCTGACTGAGCAAAGATTCGCCAGGAGGTTATCCAGGGAAAGGATATATTAAGACAGTCATTACCAAGGTTTACAGGTTTGAACAAGGAAGGTGAGTCTGGCTAAATAGAGACACAGAAAGTTTGGTCTAACTACTAAGGTGTCACACTTCTCAGTTTCTTGTGAAAAGTTTACTCTAGGACCAGTGCCCTGCAATTTTTAGAAGTGACCATCCAACACCCCTGAATCAAATGGCTGAATTATCTCCTCAGTAGCAGTCAAGTTCTCTGCAGACCTCTATTTGACTCAGGTGTGTTGAAGTAGAAAGGCATCTAAAACTTGCAAGACACTGGTCCTCAGTGTCTGGATTTGAGGACTACTGCTCTAAAATGAGCTTGTGAAAGTTTGTTTTTGGAATCAGAATTTCAACGCATAGTAATGAAGAGGAGAGTGTATCTGTTAGGGAACCATAGGGTCTAATCATTGCTTTATGAAGATTTGAAGAGCTCTCTCGGCATCTTTTGGCTTAATGGATTTGGGGATTCATCTGCAGTAATGCAGGCTCTGCTCCAGTTAGGAAGAGTAGAGAAGCAGGTCGTCCAAAAAGCCTTTACCATGACCGTTAGGTATGGATAAGAAAGAATAATATTCTGGACATGATGGCTGAAATTAGCATCCTCTGTAAGAGCTTCATCGTTTACTGGGGACTCAAAGTAAAGTTGTTGCTCCGCCACATCAGAATAAGATTAACTTCTTGGGGCATTCTGGGCATCTTCCTTCAGAGGTTTTCTGGGCCTTCCCTACACAAAGGAGACCCAGGAACAAAGCCAGAACATGCAGAAGAGATTATATTTGTCTTTGGGAATGGCTAGGAAGTTCCGATGACGAGCTAGAGAGGATCATTGATGTTACTTCCAGATAAAGCACTTCAAAACCAGACTGATTTAGCTTTATTTGATTAAGCAGATTAAATAAATAAACAAATAAATAAAGACTTCTCACCTCCCATGAGCTCCCATGGATGACTTGGTGTTGTATGAGTTAGATAAACAAGCTTCTTAGAAAATACATCTAAGTAGATGAAGAGCCAGTTCATACACACATGGAAAATATAAGTTTCAGCTATGGTAAATGAGAGCTGGATGGATTTTTAGTAAAGTTACATTGAAAACTTTATTATGCCTTGTTCACCCATAACATATTTTGTAAAGTTAGTAAAACTTTAGGAAAGGTGAAAGGTACAATATAAATACAGAAGCTTAATATCTAAGTCTATTCACTGGAAGCATGTTCATAAATCATCCTTCTATGCTTATGACTCAGTAGCAGTCCTAACTTCACCATCACATGTTGTACCAAGAGGAATCTAACCATCCTTTGAACTGGACTGCCATAGACACACAGATGAGCTTGTTATTATAGCAACTTGCCCAAATTTGCTGGGAAAGAAGGCCTGTCCCTCTGACACACTTCCTGTCCTTTGAAGAGGCCAACGGAGAGATGGCTTTGCGAGCCCTATTTCCAAGCTCTTGCCTTTGATGCTTGTGAAAGCGGAGGTGGCAAGAGTTTAAAGCCATCCCAAGGACATGAAGATACCCTGGCCCCCCACCCCCAACCTACAATCAATCCACGTTATCACGGGATGGGATTATTTTATACTGGCCCTTTATCAAATTGGAGAACAAATATCTGCGGTTTATTGAGTCATTTATCAAACCCAGAGAAGAGACAAGTTTTTAATTCCTTTGTGTTCCCTTGTCTCCATAGAACAAATCTAAACACTGGGAGCAGCTGCTCATTGATGTAGGTGGCCTTGATTGATTAACGTAGATCGCCCTTAGGGAAAATCCTCAGTAGCCAATACTGACTCATTCCATCATATAATTTGTCATACTCTTTTGAAAAAATAAATGGTGGCAGTCAGGCACGAGTCAGGGGGGAATCTAATGATTTTTGGTTGTTCCTTCTAACAATTTTAGGGACCTGATGCCTGCCGAGGCCACTGAGGAGAGTGTTTCCTGAAGATGAAGAAGAGGGTGTGAAGCAGAGAGAGAGAAGAGCAGCTGCAGGTCGCAAAAAACTCAGACATGTGACTGTTGCCTTTATGTGGGGGAACAAAAGATCATGAGCCTTGCAAAGGGCAGAAGACAATAGTGACTGAAGTAAAGTGATGATTCCTGCCATCGTAGTGACTCGGCCTATTATGGTGGCCCAGTGTGTGATGTGTCAGGCCTTTAAGAAGAGGAAAAACAGCCTGCTTGTTGGTTATTGCTTTTCTGCATGCTGTGTTTTGCCCAATATCTAGCATTAGTATTTCTCAATCTTTTTCAAAATATTTTTTTAAATTTTTGAAAAAGGTCATATAGACTCATAAAAGCAACATATACACACATAATCTATTTGTTTTTTTAGCATTTCTTGATGAAAGATATCTTAACCAGACTGCTGATTCGTGATTTTGCATTATTTGTTTGTAGTGTAAAGTAGGGGAATCCATTCCGTCCCACTTATAAATTCCTTTTTATCTTTACAGCAGCATATAAAACACCTCTAACAGAGCCTGAAGCCCACTGACACATCCTATTTTTTAAAATATGCCCACAGTAAAAGCAAGCTCTTCGGTGGTGTGCAGATAAATGTCCGCATTCCGACTTTTAGGCCTTCTGCTAAATGTCTGGTAATTTTTACAACAAAAGGTTCCTCCAAAATTAGGCCTGTATAATCAATGATTTCTGCTTCTGTACTCCTCTTTACTATCTCCCGTCAGCACTGGCTGCTTTTTTGAAGCAGTGGGGGTGTAGCCCCATCCAGAACGAGGACACAATTAGTGTATTGAGCCGAAAACAGTGGGGTTCTCCTTTGATGTGGGGATCAAATGAAAGAGCTGTGTGTTTTTGTCCAAAATGACAGGCTTGCCAGGTTTACTAATGGGTAGCTAATAGAAAGAGAGGTTTATGATGCTCATTAATTACACAGTCTGTCATGTATTGGAAGGGCAGAATACAGGAGATATACGGGGGAAAGAAAAATAATATGTGGTGCAACTGAGAAAGCAATAGAAGGCTGGGGGTGGCAGTGGCTAGACGGTAAAGGAGAAATTGGAAAAGAGTGGAAAGAAATTGGAAGGGCAATGAGATGATCTCCACAGAGGTCTTTGGACCAGATTTGAGTTTTTGGAGAGCAAGAAAGGGAAGAGGTACAAAAAGAAAGAAACAGGAGGAGATAAAATAATCCCTTCCCAAAGATAAGAGCAGCCACCAAGACAGGAGCTTCAAAGAGCAGGAGACACTCTCATGGGAGCGTGCCATAAACCGTTTCCTCATCTTCAGAGGAAAATTCAGTCCCTGATCCAAACAAGCCCCTGCTCTCAGCACCCACCACCCCGCAGGCGTCCAACACCCGGCGACTCCCGGGGTGCCGTGAACACTTCCAAGCAACTCTCCTTTTGAACTGGTTGGATTCACATTGAGTGGCGATGGTGATCCGCACATTAGGTGCTAATGTAAATAGCTAATGAAGAGAGGAGAAAAAAATTGCAGCCTGTCACTCCCACTGCAGGGAAGGGCAGTGATCTCTGCTATCAGCTTGAACCAGCACAACTCCTATGAACCTTCTGTTTGTCATTTCAAGCTGAACCACTGACAATATAGTCTTTCCGTAGCCTGTTCTTTGTGACTCAGCCAAGGTGTGACTTAAGAGATGCTGCTAGTGGATATTTGGGCATGTTTATGTTAAATGAGACTAATTATCACTCAATGGAACTTGAGACCTCTGAGACATGCATGGTACTAAAGTTGAAGAGTTGGGACTTCTCAGTTGGACAAGCTTTAGTTGCCAATCCCACATGCATCTTTCTCAAAGCTATTTTTGATAGTACTTTACAGACAAGTATCTTTAAGCTAGAATGAGCTTTTAGTGCCTGATTGTCCTATGTTGTAGTGGTATTCGAGATCTATCTCTATAACCAGAGTTACATGCTTCCTAACAATGTACCTAATGTTTCCCTGTGTTTTCAGAGATTCTTCATAACCTATGCCACAAGCCTTTAAGCTACTGTCATATTAAACCTACCATACCCACTGGAAGGTATTCAAATGTTTCTGAATATCTACTCATCTTCCACTATTGTCCAAAGAAGATCCTCTATTCTGGTCATAACAACAGACGGTTGTTAATGCTTACAAATCCCATAGCCAACTGGTTGGAAAAACAGATGCCATCATCACATCTTACAATCAGGCTGTGAAACAACTCTGCTCTTTTAACACTACAGCATGGCTACTACCTTGCTTAGGATTTCAGAGTAAAAATACAATGTCTTGAATTCATTCATACGATCATTTCCCCTAAACAAACCAAACAGACGTCTCAGCCTTTTGTGAAAGGAGATTGTATCACATGAAACCTTTTAGTTCTGTTTAATTTTATTATTCTCAATCTTAACACCTTTGATTTTCAGTCAGACAGTCTTATTTTTAACCAGTACTAGGAAAATAGCATTATCTATTTTGATCTGCAGGCTGCAGATTTCATCACACAGATAAAACACAATGGCAGCTGTGTTGGGACTAACATAAAATATTACTTCCAGACAGTTTTGTAAAAATCACTCATGAGAAATTCCAATCTATTTAAGTTGCTTTCTTAGAAGAGGTACATTTTATGTCAATAAGTGCATGAGTACACAACATGATTGCAGAACAAATTGATCTACAAAAAAAAAAAAAAAACTTCTGTCAGTATGGCACGCCCCCAAAGGAACTACTCAAAGGTCTTTTTTAGTTTGCAGTGTTTTTTTCTGTGTTCTTTTTATGTTTATTCTAAAAACATGTTATGTTAAAACAAGTCTAAAATTGCAGCCCGCTGTCAGTGAAAACAGGCATGCCAGAAGCACTGTTGTAAAGCAACTGCTTTTAATATTTTTTTTCCACTACAACAAAACAATTTTGAGCTGGCTCACAACCAGAGCCACAGAACAATGTCTGTATCTGCTCAACTGCAGAACAGCAATGGCATTTCCAAAGTAAAGCAACAAATTTAATTCTAATTCTTTAAAGGGTGGTTTCTACCACACAATCCACAAATAAAACTGGCTGATATCTCTTTAATGCAATATTCTAGTCAAACCGCAATGTTCAAATATGACAAATCATACTTCTCAGTCTGAGTAGATCTCTCTCTTTCAAGACATTTTGTATGATATTGTAAATCATAGGACAGGGTTGGGATTATGAGAAAAGTAATTTAGAACTGCATCTCAGTATTCAATATCTGAACTGGATTGTGCAATATAAATTATCATAGTCTTGCCAACTTCTGTCCATTATTCAAAAGTTGTTCATGCAGGGTGTGAGTCCATCACAAAGACAAACCATGATCTTCATCCATCTCTCAAAACAAAAAATGACCTGCATATTTGTGAAGTACCTAAAGATAAACTATATATGCATGGGAAGATACAACAATACAAAAGATTTTACATTTTGTGTACATCTAATAGTACTACACCAAATGAAAAGGAGCTACTGATATGCTATGGTATGCACTGAACTTTAGAAAACCAATCCACCTGAGTTTATGTGCTTCTAATAAGCTGATGATTGCACTTTTACAGCAAGGCTGAAACTGATGGTGGACATTTACAAGAATATTCTTGTAAATGTTAGAAAATTGTGCAGAGTGTGTGAATTGCCTATGTGTTTTGGGGATAACATCATGATAGTATAGCAAGAAAAGCAGCAAATGAAAAATTTAATTATAGTACTAAGAACATACAGTATTAGTGCCATTATTGCTACACTGGAGTTGGGCTGTAATATAATCACATTTGAATAGTCATGGAGTTCCAAGAGATTTTGTGGTGGTCTTAATCTGATGAGAAAGGGGCCTCAGCAATGTCACGCTCAGCAGTTGAATGCAACCATCATATTGCATTCAACTATCTCATTATAGCTTCTGAGATATCCAGGGTTATGGCCTAGCAAGTAAATCTTGTAATAAAACCATTTCTATTTACAAAGGCAAGGAAACACCTGCTTCCTATTTGAACATGAGAAAATGCCCTCTGAACCCATCCAAAACATGTCTACCTACTCAGTATTTTTGTATGGCTGCTGACTTTTTTTTTTCAAAGCTTTGATTTTTACAAACAATTGGTACTGCTGGGTGGATACAACAGGACAAAAATAGATAATTTCTAAACACATCACTCAAAAACTTAAAAAATGTGTCAATTCAACCAGTTAGACAAAGAACATAAAAGACACTTTTTGACTTACTTTGTGTTTGACTGTTGGATAAAACCCTCAACAAAATTCATTGATCTTTGTTATTGTGAAATGGAAATAAGGTTGAGGTGTATAAACACTGCCACAGGGAAGTGTAGTGACATTCCTACAGATTGATATCACCATCAAATAAACCTGAAGATAAACTGAACACAGTTTTGTTTCAACCGAAGAAAACAGAAAATGTCCTAAGTTTTTTATTACAGGGATTGTAAAACTTTAGGTTTCAGATTCTAAGCAAGAAAATCCACCTGCATGGCCACAGGTAAGCTGTGTAGTCAGTAGTTCATATAAACATCAACTTACATCAATTTAATATGAAGAAAACTCAACATCAAAAACAATATCAGCAGGTTGGCCCTTAATGTGGTTGTGAGACGGTCCTGTACATGCAATGCTTTTCCAAACAGTGAGTGTGTGATGAGTGGGTGATGTGACCTCTGAAGCCGGGTCATTGCATCATGTCCCAGTGTCCATGTTGCAAGGCACCACCCTCTCCTGCACGAGGGGGCAACAGGGTCTTCACAATAAGGCAATTCTTCTCTGTAATGAATTCTTGTTCCCAGCAGAGAAAGGCTGGCCAGTTGGAGGCCTGGTGGCTCAACACTGACTCTAAAGTTGGGGGTTGGGGTGAAAGGACAGAGGGGTGAGGGTACGTGGTGGTCAGTCACATCATTCTGCTGAAGGTTTTGCTTTTTGTTCCCTGATGAACAAGGAATAAGACAAAGTAGAGCAAGTGACTGTCACATCAAGGTTATGGACTAAAAATAAATTTTTAATGATGCGTTTCATTTGGCACTTACTTTGTTTTCCCCATATAAACAGGAGAACTAGTTTATATTGTTTATCATTCAGTTGTAGAGAGGAAAAACTAGCAGTTGGAGAGAAGAGGAACCATCCCCCATTCCTGAGGCTCAGCTGTCTTTCCAGCTTCTCATGATTTCAGCAGTCTTGTGTGCTGTATATATTTAATGCATCTGACTTCATAAAGTGGTTTTTGCTTCACTTCGTTTTGTTTTGTCATCGTAGCTCTGAAATACAGGTGAAATTTTTATACTTGCAAAGATTTATTAATCATGGCCTTTTCCAGAGATACTCATCCCCTTTTATTCACCTCCTGTCTATGTCTGACTCTCATTGTGTGTTGGGTAACATCTGGAGAGCATCTGGGTCACAACAACCTCTGATGCTCTGTGAGCGTCACTATCATCTGTTAAAACTTGAGTCCCAGCTTGGAGTTATATGCTCATTACCACAGTGAACTTTAACTGTAAAACGTACAAACTACTGCAGAGGTCAATAAGTTTTCAGTGTTTTTGTACAAAGGGGAGTTCAAATAGCATATGGCTTAGCAAACAGTTCTAAAGATATTTACATACTGATAGGTTTAATATCATTGCTGTTTGCATCTGAAAACAACTGCATTTGTATTTAAAGCACAATATGACAAGCTTATTCGACACACATATCTAATATGGTTTGTATTTCTTAGTTTTAAAGAGATTTTGAACATTAAATGCACAATGAATTAACAGAATTATCACAAAAACATTATCCAACACAAGAATATGATTTATGGACCTTTCTACAAGCTTTATACATCCAGAGAAAAAAACTAATGTGTTTTGCCAGGTTTGGTGGATGCCCATGTCTTTGCTTAATGTTTCAGAAACTGGATTGCACCAGACGACAAATCAAAACAACAATGGTGCTTGGAGGAAAAACAATCACAATGAATTTAAAATGAGATCAGAAGAATCTGAAAGAAGGTAAAGAACTGGCTGGCTTTTGACTGCTGGGGAAGTGGCTGATTGAACCAGGTGAGACTAATCAGCTGAATGAAGAGTACCTGAGTAAGAGACTCAAAACTTAGATAAGAATGTAAAAGAAAGGGACCAAAACACATACAGAGCTAAGGATACCAAAACAAAAATTAAATGTGGAGGCAGTGGATGGCAAAAACTAAAAAACAAAAATTATCCAAAGACAAAAACCAAAGTGATAACCAAAACTCAAAGACCCACAGTTGATAACATGTATATTACAACTGAAACCTCCCAAAAATTATTTGATTCCATAATTTAAAGACTAACATTGGCATTACATTCAAGCACATAATGTACGCATCAACTTGAATATGTATAATTTTATATTTGATCATTTCAAAAAGACTTTTGAAGTTAAAGTAATAGCACACTGTGTCTATACATCAAGTATAGACATGGCTTTGTATTAAGTACAAATCAACTTCCATCTAACAAGGCTGGAAGGCTTTTGAAAAAACACATCCATGTTAAACCCAAAATAGCAAGTTTTAATGACACTTTTAATTAATTTTTGGGTTCCTTCCAAAATTAGTGAAACAGGATTGAAACATTTTTATGATTTTATGACATCTTTGGTTGGTCATCAGAAGATTACATTTACATCAACGCTGCCTCACACGAAGGACTTCTGTTCATGCTCTAACTTGATTATCATACACAAATCTTCACCTTGCCACACACACTGGTGGTATGCTTTGCCACTAACTTGTTTTGTCAAGGTCTCAGGTTGCTTCTCTTAGCATCATAGCAGTTTGAGGTTATTTCCGCTGAGGAGTTTGCAAGGCTTTAATTGAGAGCAGATGAAGAGGCCCCAGCGTGCCTCCATAGTGATGTCAGCGCAGGCTGAGGGAAAAGGGATCATGGGATAGGGGGCGGGGTGGGTTTTGGAGTGGGGAGGGGTATTGGAGTCTGATAAATGGCCACAGCTCAGTGGGCATTCAGGTGGACAACAAATTTGGAAATATTTTGTTGATAAAAAGTGGTGGACCTCAGTGAAAGCTGCAGAAAATGGCTGATATCTTTCAGAGTGCTCCCACCAGCAATGATCTAATCTGGAAGATGCTAATGAAGCCTGTATTTCTAACTTAAAACATCAGCATTGCTTCTTTCTGTCGTTCTGTGCTTGTTGACATTCTCTGATCTGAAATGTAAATCCGTTAACCGCTTTGCTCTTATCCCAGCACACACAAGCAGTGCCCACCTAGTGCTGCCCTGACCCACTTCCCCACATGCTGGACATTTGCATGAAAGGAACGAAACTCGATGCCAAAACAAACATCAATTAAAGCTGTCAAACACCACCAAAAACAGCTGCAGCTTTGAACAGCTCGACCAGCAGGCTTCAAAAGGGAGCCGTCTTTAAAGGGCTGCCTCGAGTGTACCAAAGGCCAGGCTGGAATTAGCACAGCCCTGGTAAAAGCAGAAATTGCCTCCGTTTATGAGCTAAGACAAAACACTATTGAAGTAAATGCTCTTTGGAAATAAATGTTTTTATCTCATTTAAATCTATTTAAATAGGTAAAGTGGTCAATGAAACAATACCTTGGCATTCTTCTGACTCCAGCTCATAGAATAAAGCAACATATGGGCCTTGTTAAGGAAAATAACACCAAAAGCACCATCAAAATAGCCTTATTTCTTAAGTATCATCATAGTGATTTGTTCATAAAGGATTTCATCTGAGTTTAATCCATTATGGCTCCTCTTCTCTTGTCCATTTGCTCATACAGGGCTCCCACTGAGTAGCTGCCATGGCTCATTACAGCCATAAGACCAACCATTTTGTGCTCGTACAGACTGGCTAACATTGTAGCCAAAATCTCACTCCTGTTCCTCCGAGCCCAGTAACAAGTGATGACTGCTCTTAGACTTTGGAAAAAGAAGTGAAAAGCTGAGAGCGATAAACATTTAAATCTGACTTTAAGCTTAATATGGAAGAGATCAAACGGATTTCCCTCTTAACAAACTGGTAGCACTTAAGGCTGTTTATCATTTCCATGTCATTCCTAGTAAATCCTTCTAAAGTGATTAAGTTTTCAAAAAGGAATGATGATGGTCATGAAAAATAAGACCTTTTCACATGTCTTTACCATGTTCTATAATGCAGCTGCAGATCAGGTCACTGCTGCAACTGCCTTCGTGTTTTTAGCCTTGAATCAATCCTCTGAGATTGCATGTCCCTTTGTTTTTAGAACAGTGCCAACAACACACATTGTGTTTGTATTCTTAAAATATATTCTTATTTCTCAATATTAGAGTTGCAACAGCACATGTATTGTTACTGAACCACCATAGTTTTTCACCACTCTCATCTAAAATATTATGCTCACTTGTCTTTTCAATCAATTTGGGGATAATCTGATCCAATTTAAAGTATTGGAATACTATATTTTTAAATGATCAGTACTAAACTCACCTCCTGGTAACTGGTTGTTAGAGTACTCCCTGTCATTTTATGCCAGCTGCACTCCCAGCTGCTTTCTTTTACATGGCATGCAAAACTGATTTACAGGTTTCACTGATCAAATCTGGGGTTTCTGATAATAACTCTAAGAGACACAGAGAGCCTGAAGTGACTCCCTGTCTGTCTTTCTGTATCATGTAACCTACTACGCTTACTGCGCTCACAAGCAGCTCTTGGTGCGTCTGACAGGTAAGAGAGTTTCTGAAATAGGAGAACAGCATTTTGGCCTTGCACAATTGCCTGTAGCCACATGAGCCAAAATGATTAATGAATGGATAGGAAACAATGAAATGATAATGAAAACAGCACATCAGCAAAAGTGTGACTTGGTATTGACCAATGCCTATTCTTAAATATTGACCAGGACTTACCTCAATACTGTTGATAAAAATCCTAGTTGAGACATTCCTCGTTTTCTCTCGTTTGTTGTGTGCCACAAAAGAAAGTGTGTGGATAAAGACAATACCAAAGCACTCCACACCAAAGCAATGCAAGAATGACTGACGATGTTACAACTCAGAAGATTAAAGACTACATGCTTGTCTTTACCCAGAAGAGGAAAACAAAGCTTTTGGTTTCCAGTGACCTATGACAGCAGTGGAGACTAAAGGGTTTCTGTGTGGGTATGCAGATTGATTAATTGTTTAAATGTTCCAGAAGGGATAAATAAAAGAAAAAGAAAAAAAGAAAGAAAATATCACAGTGATGGATGTTGCTTAATGCTATGTCATGGTTTAATTTTACGAAAAAGCAATGATTGAAACATTTTTATAACAAGATAGAAATATTTCCATTTCTTTATTTATTCACACATGTGAATTAAGTAGTTTTGATTTTAATGATCTAAAATTCTTTTTTTTATCCAAATCTTTCTCAAACCGCTAACCTTCAAAGCCATTAAACATGATTTATGTGTACCACAAACATATTTATTTTTATCATAAAGATAACAGATTGTTTTAAATGTAAATTTGCAGGTGTCCACCTTCAATAGACGTTTATTGATTGCTGCTTTCAGTCCGTCTCACCCACCGACACTGGAGATTGTAAAGACAATGCCAACAGAGACCAGATTGTGTTGCAGCTATTACTACTTTCTGCTTGAAGCTAAGTGGGACATTTCACATTGTAGGTGCTATTTAACAAAATATTCAACCTAAATACCAAAGTAGAAATTATTTATTTCAACATTTTGCACAAAAAAGCATCTTAGGAACCTAAAAATGTTTCAAAACACTTAAAAGAGGTTAAAACATTTTGCTCTGCTATATGCGATTTACTAAATGAACAAAGTCGCCATAACTTTGGAAGAGGATAAATAAAAGCTATGCTCTGCTTTGATCTCAGGTCTTTGAGAAGAATCTTTGCAAAATGTTAATCTACTTCTACATTGCAGATTACCCCACCCCTCAGTCAAAATGTGACTGTTCTCTGATGGTCAAGGTAGTATTGACCCACTTAGGCATCTTTGATCCACAGCGTCTTCTAACAGATCCTCCACACACGAGTTCAAACTGATTTTGTCACTGCCGACCACTTCTACTTTGCTGAGATTCCCAGTCAAAGCCAAAAGCTCTGCGAAGCTGCCAGAGTTGCTGACAGCAAGCAGACTTGAAAGCACTTTCTTATGCTGATGTTCACTGCAAGTGACTTGCTGCTAATGGGTTGCAATCTCATTTTACTCCTTTCTTCTTCTTTTTTGGGATGTTTATGTGTTGAGGGTTCGGAGGAAACAGACTGATGGAGACACAAATAGTTGTTTTTTTTTCCAAGCAAATAATGAAAATTAACACATTTTCAAGAATTCCACTTTTTATTTTGCTGAGAAACAATGACAGCTTTATTTTAATTTTATTTTTTTGTTGTTGTTTTTCTCACTAAGAGTCAAAGCACTCTGATCTGATGGGTGAATTGCATCTGTACTCTGCCATAGCTGTGAGGTAAAAGCAGCAAATCACTGCCATGGCAGCATCAACAAAGAAACACAAAGGTGATTAAAGAATCAGATAATGGGAGAGAAACATAAGAGAGTGCTGAAAGACATGTTGATGGACTCCTCCGAGGGAATCTGACAACCTCTTTACTTGGAGACCTGTTCCCTGTCAGCACTACTCTCCTGTTTTCAGGAATGTGTGAGCAGCACTCCAAGTTTACTTAACTCAGACACTAGAAAAGTCAAAAGCTTTACACTTAAACTTCACACTGTAGTTGATTTAAATTCTCATTTCTCGTTGTTGATGGTTTGGTCACTTTTTCCTGCTTTGCCGTTAACACTGTGGCACATGTTGCAGTTTGTAGACCCATTTTATTTACTGTGGAAACATGTTTGACAGTGAAGTATTACATTGGTATTAGGATAGAAACTCTGACATACACTGAGAGCAGGATGGTTCAGGAACCATCTTAGATCAGTAGTGTTCAAACTTTTCCACCATGAGCCAAAAAAATTGTCAAATCAAAATGATGCTTTACCAATAAAAAGCAATAAAGGACACAATGCATTGTTCTGATTATTCTTATCTGCTTACAATACCACAAACCAAGTCACAGTACAGGTCCAAAAATGAAAAAGTTTTTTTTCATGTTTCCATATGAGAAGAAAGCATCCAGGGTGCAAGGATTGAGATCAAAGATCTGCAGAAGCTCAGTGTTAGATTCCTTTATTCAGTCAACAAATTGTTTTAATGTGTGTTGTAACTACTGTTCTCAACTGTGTAAGTTTCATCTGTGTCCAAACATTAACTTTTTACTTGTTGATTTATGGTTAAGTTTAACAATTTGGAGATAGTTTTCCTGTTTCAGTATTCTTCTTACATTGTGCAATGCACCAGTACCGCTGACAGAGAAACAGCCCCACAGCATGATGCTCCCACCACCATGGATGACATTTGGTACAGTGTGGTGTTTGAACCTCTCATCTTGACTTCCTCCCAACATTGTTCCTGCTATTGTGTCCAAATAGCTCAATTGGACGCAGTAGAATTTTCAAAGAGAACAATTGGAACAGTTTTATGGAAAATAAACATTAAACTTTAACTAACTCTTTAATCCCCAACATCAGTTCTATTGAGGATGTGTGTACTTCCCTTAAAAGCAGAATATATACCAGCAAGTCAACCAGTCTGAATGAGCTCCATCATTTCTAACACTAAAAATAGACAGACATTCATAACTTTGCCACAAATTTGTTGAAGGCTACAGAAAGTGTGTGGTGTGGCTGCAACTTATACGTCAAGTATTAGTTGGGATTTTTCTGTATATATTTGAGCCTAGATGTAATATTTACAACTCACTGGATTAGAGAAAATTAAAATATAATTTAATCCTGTGCACCTATTTTTTAAAATAAAAATTACAGAAATTTAATTTATGTTTACCAACATGGTGTGAATGTAGGTCAGTAAGCCTCTAGTAAGCCTATCTCCAGTTGGTGGTATGAAATATTGCTGGCATCCTATTGTTTAAGAAAATTAAGCATATATTATGATATACATAGACAAACTATGTACCTGCTCTGCAACAATGAATGGCATGTCATATTGATATTCAGTTCCAATTGAAAAATAAGATCCAATGAAGATAACAGCTTGGTTTCTCTGACATCAATGCCCCAGAGTGAATACTGTCCCATCTCTCAATGTGGTGAAAGAATGAGCCTTTTAACTTGCACTCACAAGAAATCTGCAAAGAATGCATTTCCCTCCTCTGGGTAAGATCTTCACATTTATGGCTAATAAAAAGCCATTTGCTCTCTGTTTCACTGCGCTCTGTTTTTGAGCCCTAATGGTAATTAATTAGTTCCTATAGCTCTCACCTAAGTGAGAAAGCAATTATCCAGTTCTTGGAGGAAATGAAAGAGACTGCCAACATATTTTGCATTAAAAGCAAACCTTCATTTGGACTGTGTTATCAGGCCACTTTGACTGCTAATCAGCAAAATAAAAAAATTGAAAAATAAAAACATTGCTCCCGACCCCACTAGGGCCAAGGATGTACAGAAAATGGATGGATCGATAAAAGCACTGAGTTGCTATGAGGAGAGTTTCTTCCCATCGTGTTTTCACATGTTCAGTCAACAAAGTGGACACAAAAACTTACTTTACTGACCTTGCACAATATTGAAACTCAAAAGCAGGCTATTCTGGTGTAAATAGGTGTCCATTTAAAAAAAGTCTTTCATTCTAAGAGAAAAAAAAACTTTAAAAGCTGGTTTATGCTAATGTCAAGCTTAATTGGCATTAGAAAAATTGCTCTGGCAGACAGAGGGGCTCCAAGATTAGCCAGAAGAGAAAGAACAAGATAAAGCCTTCAAAAGGCCTATTTCAGAGGAATTATAGCATCCTTTGAACGTCATCCAAGTTTTAAATACATTAAAAGCCTGTTGGCACACATGTAAATTGAGCAGTACCAAAGAATTCATGGTGAATCAAACCGAGGGGTGCAAGGATAAAATGCTGGGGAAATGTGTCCCAGAGAGAGACCAGGAGGAACCCTGCCATGTCCCACAAGCCTCTCTGTTTGTCCTTTCTTCTCCATGTCCATTCTGCTGCAGGCCAAGTGGCTTAACTTGGATGAAAAGAACAACAGCCTGAAGCTCCCTTGGCAGCAAAGCTCTCACGCTGTCCAACGTGCCAGTGGTGAAGTATTGTGCACAGCACATACAAAAGCCCGTTTCGTGGCACTGTGCACAGAGGACCCCAGAGGTCTTTTATTCCATGAACTTCCTGGCATCGCTTGCTCACTATATGTGTAGGTACAGGAATGTTTGGTCCTCACTGTCCGGTTCATCAATCTTGGCTAATTATTGGTCACACTGTCATGCAAAAGTATTAAGACCCCATTTTCATATTTCACACATTTTACAACTAGAAATTTTAATACATTATACTGGGACCAGAATTGGGTAATAACTAGCCTGGCTATTGCCTTCCTGTTCAATTACGCTTGGAAAAAAGTTCACTTCCAGTACAGTCTGGGCTTTCTCCTTTTGACTAGTGTCCAGTTGATTTTTGACTGGGCCAATCAGCGAACAGAAGGAGACGTTGTGAACGATGACATAAATTTTCTGCGTTAGAAAGCAAATAGTGTAGAATAAGGAGCTGGTTTTTAAAAGGCTACATAAAAGATACATATATTTACTTGAGAAACTTATTGGGGAAAAAATACTTTTGACTAATTTTACCACACTGTACTTTTTAATTTTACTTCAGTAATTTCATTATGAAGTATTGTTATTCTTATGTCATCAAAATTTATGAATGCTTTGCTCACTGAGTGACTTCACTGAACGAAAAGCAAGAACAAGCTTGTTTTAACCAAATATTCACCATTCACAGACACACACCTGCAATTTCTGTTTAAGTTTCATAAGTTTTATTTTGAAAGAAACTAATTTGAATATTTTTTTCTTTTGCCTAATTTTGTTATTTTGTAATTATGTTATTTACATTACATATTTTCACTTTGGTCCTTAAAATACAAACTTTTCACATAACTTTGTATTTTGGTTCATCTGATGATGTCACTTTTAAATATTAAATAACTAATGTTTTGATCAGTTACTCTGTACTTTACTAGCATTCTTACCAAATACTTTTTGTGCTCTTATTTGAGTAATTTCTTGGCTACGTTTTGCCAAGAAAGTAGCCAAAATATGTTCAAATAGTGCTACTCTTACTTGAGTACAATTTTTGGGGTACTCTACTCACATTTGATTGAGAGTATATGTGATAGAGCAATAATGCATAACTGTAAAGTGGACATAAGAAAGTCTAAATTTTTAACAGTGTTCCTTTTTTTCCAAATAAAGAATCAGACTCTCCTTAATGTTCAAACAAGGTGGTGGCAACATCATGATGTGGGTATGACTTTCCTCAGCAGATACAGGAAAACTAAGTATATTGAAGACAACTGGGTTGATGCTACCAAGAACTTGACACTTGAATATTCATCAGCAATCATATACAATGTTTCAATTAAAATTCTCCAAAAGTAGAGATTGAATCATTTTTTTTACAGTGACTAACCCTAGAAATATGGAATCTCAAAATCTATCAAACAAATGAAAAAAATCCTTCCATCAACTCATCAAAAATGTTGTATCACTTTTTATTCAAACTGTCCTACTGTTGCCTCTTGTCAGTGTGTACTTCCACTTGTTCTAATCAAAATAAATTTTCTTTAATCTTTTTAATCGGAGAAAGCCTGGATGTCCACACTTAAGCTCTGACCGCACTTGAACAACATGGTCAAGTCGTCACGTCTCCAAGAGGATTTACATCTTAAGACGAACAGTGACATGAAAACTGTGAATCACCAAGAGGGTGAAGCACTTCATTTAAAGTTAAGAAGATTTAGATCAAAAGGTTGGAGACGAAAAAAATAGACTCAAAGGACAACCCACTGAGAAAAAAAGAAAAAAAAAACCCATGGACCTCATCGTGTTAAGCTGTACAAGTTCACAGAAATGGCAGGACACAGTCCTTTCGTGCGCAGCCTCAAAGAGATGAAAGAGAAGATTGTCCGCTCGCTTTGATACAGACTTGGCCAAATAAAGTTTAAGAATGCTTGGAAAAGTTTGTGTTCTGACAGATGAAGTTTTTCAGCACTTCCAACCTTTCTTCTCCTGAGTACAATGACCATTCTTATTTAGGTTACTGTAGTTTGTATTGAACTTAATCCAAGCTTTTTAAGACCTAGGAGATTGTTTCAATTGAACAAATTTCTGGTGAATTCTCTGAAAACAGAATGAAGATGGACAAGTTGGTAACAAATAAAAAATCTGGTTGTATCTAAAATTTGAAACACATGTCTAAATGGATCCAAGATGTGCTCTCCGGTTAAATATCCAATAAATTCCAGATCAAAGGTGAATTGTGATGTTACATAAAAACGTAAGGAGACAAGTAGAAGCAATCCCAAATATACTTATTGACTCTGGAGAGAAGATGTCTAAAAGGTCAACATGTGTCTGACCGAAAGTTTGTGGAAAGTTTGAGCTCAGTCTGGTTTGATGATGGCTCTGGAGAGAATTGTGCATTTCTAAAATTCCAAGGCTTTAGATGAGTCTGACAAGAGAATCTGTTTGAAATAAATCTCTCAAATAACTTTCCACGAGAAAGTCTAAAAAACCAAAAGCATTTGATTTCAAGCTTTCCCTCTGATGTGCGCCTCAAAGTGATTTAGTGTGGAAGACTCTCTGAATTAACTTCAGAGAAATTCTCAAGTAAACAATAATAGGAAACAATATTTAATCACATGCATTTGCTTGTATTCATGCCTGCACATCAGAGGAACTGCTCTCTCTGTAGTGGTGGGTGACGCGAGCTTCAAATGTGGATTACTTTAATTGACACAGCGCTTCATCTTCAAACTGTCATTGACAATCCACAATTCATGAGGATAATAATTACACAAATAACTCATATGAAAGCCCATGCGAGCCTGCAGAGGGTCTGAAACAGCATTATCAGAGAGTACACAACTCGCTGTGATCAGAGTCCCTCTCAGCTTGGACCGTTTCATGGAGATATAAAGGAAAGATTGCAGCACAATGGTTTTAGGCAGCCTGCAGCTCTCAGCTGCGCATTTCTCCAGACATATTTCAGTGCTTTAATTAAGCAGAAAATCAGTTGTATGACTTCAGCTGTGGAAAAAGGTGATATTTCAATCTTGCTACCACTCTAAAGATACTTCAGTACCACCATCAAACCACTGAGAGAGCTCCGATTGTCACTTTACTGCTCGCATCCCACATGTGTTTTTGTCTTTGCTGCAAAATAAAAACAGAACATTCAAAAACTGAGAGAAGCTAGGTGAGATGAGATGAAAATTATGATTTATATGCAGGCATGTGGGCGTGGGTGTGTGTGTGTGTGTGTGGGGGTGGGTGTGTGTGTGTGTGGGCGGGGGTGCGCGTGGGTGTGTGTGTGTGTGTGTGGGTGGGTGTGTGTGTGTGGGGGTGTGTGGGCGTGTGCGTGGGTGTGTGTGTGTGTGAGCAAGAGAGAAAGCGAGAGAGTGAGAGGGAACACTCTTCACCCCACTTTCTGCCAAAAAAGGATGTGTTGAAAATGTGGGAGTATTTTACAGATGCACTTAAGGATTGGGTGTGTCCTGTGGAATTTAATAGCAGAAAACATCCCTCAACTCTTTGGATCAAAACCTAACAACTTATTTCTTCAATTATAGCACCAAAGGCAGACAGAAGGAAACCAAAAAAGGCAAAAAAAACCACCCTCAAGTGTTCTCCGGATGACGATGGTCGAGATTGCAAGCCAACTAAATACACTTTACTCTGAAACGAGGGTTTAAAACAGAAAAGCTCCATCTTTCTGACATGTTTGTGTTTTTAGAGCTAAAGCTCAGAGGAACGAGCAGCACTCTGGCCTAAAGGTTCAAAGTGACATGGGAAAGAAATGAGGGAATGCGGCATCACAAATCTGCTGGAAACAACAATGTAAAAAGATTATAGTTAATAACAGCTGTTATTAATTTAAATAGCGATAGCTATAAGCTATCGCACAAACAGTAAGCAGTGATTTAGCCTAAACTTGAAAGGTAACAACCAACATGCATGCAGCTATTGAGATTTTAAAATCTGATTTCCAAAAAAATTAAATGTAAATGTGATACAAAACATTCACATCTGCTGAAACATAATTTGAAAACAGACTTTTAAAGATAGTTGAAATAAAAGTTAACAATTTGTAGTTGGAACACACTCATTGAGTTGTAAAATGAATTCGTCTCACCTGCAACAACCAGTACCATTAATGGTATATAAGGTTTTCCTGCTGGTACGCATGCACTTACCACAATGGCTCCCACTCTGTATGCATCTGTGCAAGGCCACATAAAGAGAATAGTAACTTGTTTTGCATTTTCTATATTCTTGTTTGAAATCCACAAAAACAGCCATACAAAACAGGATAAAAGCACATTTAAGCCCTTTTGAAATATGCTAATTAGTGACTGTTGTGTGTTTATACTTTTGTCCTAATGCAAACTGTCCCCCTTTCAATAGTTTCTGGCATACTGCCCTGTCTGGGTAAAAAGCTGAGATTTTGACTGTTTTTGCTATAGCTGTGCAGGTTGCTGACAGATTTGCAAATGGATTTCCTCTGCACAGCCATGTTGGTATTCCACGGCGGAGTTGTGCTGAAGCCTGAGGCTATAAACAACACCGCCCTAAATGATCTACAACAAATAATGTTCACTGGAGGTCACTATTGACTGGCTTTCCTCCTTTGCATGAGTAACGTGATTTAAGCCATAGCAGGTGCCTGAGAGTGTAAAGAGCTGCTGCGCAAAAGCGTCGCTGCGCAAAAGCTTCGCTGCACAAAGAGCGCTGCTGTCCAGCCTTTGTAGACAGGATATCCACAGATGTGGAGCCAGACCAGATGGCGTGTATATCTCAGACAGAGGGAGAAGCTGGAGACAGAGGGATAAAGACAAATGGGGTCTGAGGGGTACAAGGACAACAGCCAGACACAGGCCTGCATTAAGACATGTGAGCGTGGTCACATGCGTCTGACATTTTGCTGGCCCCTGACTCGCCATTGGCTCAGTCTGTGTAGCTACAAACATGCCTGCAGGCCACAGAAGACAATGCCCTCCTTTTCCTGCAGCCGTCATCAAACGCAGAGTTGGGAACCAGCCACACGGTAGAACACCCTTCACTGGTGGCAAAACAGAAATACTGTGTATGGATACAGCTCCGTGGCACGCCTTCTCCTGAACTCCAGCCTTTAAACAAATTGGCCTTGTTCCGTGTTATCAACACGACATCTTCTGTAGCCACTGTCACTTCTCAAGAGTAGCAGAGATTAGTTTCTCTGAAGAAAAAAAGGAAAGTTGAGTGAGAAGAATGTGTTTTATCATAAAACTCTTCCCTTTCTGCTCTTTGTGTCTTTTTCATCTGAGTGCACAACAATGAGACAAAGAGAATATAAGATGAAAGAATTAGAAAGATTTAAATAACTTTGTCAGCTTGTGAAATAGAGAGGGGAAGTTACAGGGAGAGACAGAGCAACCGGGAATGAGTGTTACCCATTAAAGGTTCAGCACAGCCTCTGGGAGAGACACACAGAAACTATTACTCAGCTGTAGTTTCAAAGCCAGCACAGAGGGCTTTAATCTGTAAAAATGATTAGATGACCTGCTTTGCCCTTGCAAGTGCTTATAGGTCAACATTTATTTATGGATCTTTGGAAATAAAATGGTTGAAAATCATCTCATTAGATGAGATTTAAGTTTATGTAACAAAAAGCCTTCTAGGATTGTGATTTATGAGCTGTCACCAGGCTAGTCTTTGGTTTTATTTGACTTAGTTTTTATTACTGAGCTGCATAGGTTACTGGTGTCAGTGTGTACTTTAAGCTTTAGGGAATTAGAATTCATACATATAATATAAAGGTATTAAGCGGCAATGGGACAGTGATGTAGTGATGATTAATATGAGAATCTTTTAGGACAGTTGCTTTCAAACAACCATACCATTAAATATCAACATCTAGGGAAAAAACAACTAAAAATTGTTTGGTGATTAATCACCAAACAATTTACAGTGCACTAAAGAAAAAAGTGTTATAAATTGTTGTAATCTAGTCAACAGCTGTCAGAGGAAATTTTTGTTGACTTTATCCATCCTACAATGAAATAAATCCTATTTTAGGTGTGAAACTCTCATAACAAAACATTAAAATGCTCTTTACATAAGCATTAAAGAAGCCACTACAAAACCTGGTTTATTGAACCAGATATTTGATCATGTCTGATTTAATAAATACAATATGGAGATTGATCAGAACTGAACTGGATAATTTTACGTGGGACAGAGATTCTTTAAAACAACATTTGAGATTTATTTTCCAACTTTGCTTTAGTTTTTATTTTGGAATTAAAACCACCCTGGAATTAGACAAACATAAAAGGTACAACGCCTTTTATTTATTCAAAAGTAATATGTTCCAGAGATTACGGAATGAATCGTTGACTTAATGCGTTGTTCATAAGAAGACTACTTATGTTCAGTCTAGTTAAAGGATTTGGTGATGTAGAAAGAGGACAAACAGACGCTCAGATCCGTGGGCGAAAGACTGACAAGACTCAATACTGGTTTTGCATTTACGTAAATTGTGCAATTCAGCGTTAGAGACAGTGTTGGCTAAATAAAGAAATAAGCAGATGAGAGCTCAAGGACAGCAGCAGACGGCTTAGACAGATCTACTGTAGGATGGGAGAAAAACAAGGCCACGCTTCCACAGTGTTTAATCGTGGTGTTAATGTGACTGGCCATCTCTCCCTTGACTTTAAACTGAGTTCTATTGAAAGGAAGATCCATTAAACATGGAATTTCAGTCCAATTTGTCTTCAAAAGGGGTAAAACAGCTCATTATGTGGGCTCTGCTCTTTCTTGACTATTAGAAGGAGACGTTAGTCATGCCTGCTTATCTCAGAACCTTATGAGCACAGGATTAAAAGATCAAAGGCTGACTTAGGTTCAGTTTTATAGAAAATGTAAGCTCCTCTTTCAGATGTGCCTTGGACTGTGCCTTTTATCCCTTCTCAATGCTGAGATCAAAATACTGAAAATTCATATTCATTTCAACCACTGTCCTATGCGAAAATTTGTGTCCACACCTCTTATACCCAGGGATGTAAGTGAGCACTGATCTATTTCATAGTGGGCTCTCTAACACCTTCAAGTCAGTTCTTTGTTGATTACACGGGCTTCAAGACTGACAGAAATAAAAACAGGGCAAAATTTCAAGAGAACTTTGAAGTTGCCTAAGCTGAGAACAGAGAGAAGCGACTCGTCATGGCTGGACAGCAGCTTCTGGCTTAATGAAAATATTCTGTACCCACTCCATTACTCAACTGAAGGTTTAATGTTAGAGAGTGATGCAAATACAATGGATGAAAACAAGCAAAGTTGGAAACTTTCTGCTCCCAGTAGCTGTGGACCAGGATAACGAGGATGTGCATTTCTGGCACAAACTTCAGAGGCTGGAAAACAGCTTTGCTGTCTGATCGCCTCATGCTCATTATTCCCACAGGAGAGCAGGCTCAACAACAAAAGAGGATCTGACTTGCAGCAGACAGTTCACTGAAAACAACGGCCATTGCAAACAGTTGTTTTTCCTTTTCTTACTGATTTAAACTGACACTACTCTTAAAGGAAGTGAAAATTCAACATTTTCTGATTTCTATTGTAGTGTGTTAGTGTTTACCGACACTATTTGTGAATATTTTCTCTGTGGGCTTTAAACAAGACACAGTACTGAGGCAGTGGCTTAAACTCATGACACTTTATTAATGTGAACAAATTAATGTTCTCTGACACGCAAACAACATTCTGCCTGAGGTTTCCATCCCCATGGTTGTCTTCGTGGCTTTGTGGATGAATTTTATTTGTCAGCTGAAAGCAGCTGATTCTCTTACAAAAATAGAAAAACCATGCGGGAACCTAACAGCAGTGTAAAGCTGTCTGTAACAGGGTGTCTGTGTGCCCAATTCGGACATAAAAAGTGATTATGTCTTAATTACCTGTGGAAATACTAATTAAAGTCGTAGGAAATCATCAATAAAAAATAAAGTTCTTATTTTATCTTTCTGCCAACCACCACAGTTGCATTTAATCTGTTTTCAGGTTCAGTTCTTATTGTTTTTACTGCAAACTTTCAAATTAGAAAAAGGCTGCATGCACAAAACGTCAATGTTTTTGTCAATGTGACATTAATGCACTAGTTTTTTGTTTGTTCACATAAAAATTACACAAGGTGACAAAAAGTGAAAAGGTTCCTAGGGTATAAATTCTTGTGTCGGGTAATGTATATACAGACACTTATTAATTTGGAATAACTGACATAAATTATTTGTCTACCACTTTAGTTTGGAGTTATGAGGATATTTTATGATGTATTTTGGAAAACAAAATGTCTTTACTTTGTAGGTTCACATTGCTGCAACCAGAATTTGACTTTCATCATTGATGATTTAGATAACTGAAAGATTATGTGCTTTTACAGCAAATTATAGTTATTCTAAAACTTTTTCATGTTCTAAGATCAAAATAAAATCTGTTACATCTCCAGCCAACAGATACTTTCTTTAACAGTGAAATTGCTCTGGTTTGGGATTAATTTATTTCCATTGGTAAATGGCCAACAACAGTTTGAAGCTTCATGCATTTATAGTTATCCTTCTGCCCTCTTTGTCATTATGTGGGAGCACAGTGATTTTTCTTCTTCTATTACCTCACTGATTTATTTGAATCCATCAACATAAGAGGCAGGTCAAAACACATTAGCAAATAGTTTTATCCCTTCAGTGCCTCACATATGTTTTCTCTGTGAATCTCATGGCAACAGAAGACTGTAAAAGAAAAACGGGTGATGGAGATTGTATCGCATTCAACATTAATTTTCTGACTTCTCCTTCACGGATTCTAGTACAAAGTTCTGTCCATCTAGTTTCTGTCTGATCTTTAACTGGATCTAACTGAACAGAAAATAAATCAGGAGCACACTGGGTTCAGTAGAGCTGTCCAAAGGCAAGCCTGTTTTGCAGGTTTAGTTGTGCATCAGTGGGGGAAAACAGGAGAGACAGGCCTAGCTGGAGATCATTACAGTTTGTTAGTGTCCCTACCGCCTGGGGCCTAAAGAGGGGAGTCTTCATGTGGGGAATCTATCCTCTGATCCCACTGAATGGTGGAGCTGCATGCGCTGAGAACACAGGGTTACAGGACCGTAGAGGCTCATGGTGCCAGGAGACACTGCCACTTATAGTACGACCAAAATATGGAGACATCTCAGCAGATCTGCAGGTTTAACTTTCATCTGTCTCATCCCCAAGGCCATTAGGCAGTTTAGTTGGGAAACGGCTGCTGAAATATACATCTGTCTTGTCAGCACATACCAGCTCTCCTCTGTCTGCGTGCCGCCGCGAGTCAATTCAATATTTAAATCATCAGTCTGAGTAAGCGTTTGATGTCAGTGCCTAACGAGCTCTGTCTCTAACACTGACAGGCCTGTGGACGGAGCGGCTGTTTACTGTCAGCGATGGAAAACGCTGCCTTCCGCTCTTTCGTCATACGTCGATAAGATCCAATGAGACTACTTTGTTTGAATAAGTGCATAAAGGCCTCGAAGCTGCAAGTCGACATCATTCTTCAGCAATTCTGATGACACTTTTGCCAATGCTGGATTTCTGTCAGAATCAAAGGCTAAGTGTCGCATTTCTGAGTTGATGCAAATCCGCAGGAGGCTCTCAGATTATATCACACTGCAGATATTCAGTGTATTTAAGCAGAGAGGACAGGCGGTGAAACACAGTTCAGCTTTAAATGCACACATGCAGTTTCACAGTGTGCACACTATGTTGTACATAACAGTAGAGACAAGCTAACATCTGAGATTTCTGTCAGTCCTGTCAGCTTGGAAATGTCTCAGATTTGACCTTTTCACACAGCACAACTGCTTTTCACCAAACCACTTCAAAATGTTACCAACAACATCCTGTCCTTCAGGTGCTGTCCAAGAATGTTTAAAATATAAGTATAGCATAATTTATTCATTTATTTTTTTGTACTTTTACAATTGTTGTCCCTAGAAATATGTCTAAAAATATGTTTTGTTTAGCCAAAAATTCTGCATTATTTCTAATTTTTTAAACTCTGGCCCAGGTACAATCCCAAATGGAAAGACATTGGAAAATCTGTGGCTCCCTAGAGCTATTTAACAAAGATAAATAATCAAAATTGGTAAGATGCAAAAGGCAGGTCAGCAGTCTTAAAAAGGGGTTGACTGCTTTATTACTGATTAAGATAGTTTTATTTATTATGGAAATTATGCACCTTTTCTATTAAAATGCATATAAAAACAGAGTCTTTATTTTAAAGTGATGCTTCTTTTACATTTTTATGGTCTTTTAAGAGATAATCTTCTCATTTCCTATAAAAACAAATCTTGGGTGAGAGCTGGCATAAACTTTAGGCAAGTTGCCGGTCCAACAGATTCTGAAAGTGATTTATTGAAGTTTAGTTTAATGTAGCATATCAACAATACACATATAAATAAACATTATTGTGCTTCATATGTAATCAACCAGTTGTTAATTGAGAAACAGTTTTTCTACACTTGTAAACATGTTTCTTATAGTAGTGTTCATGCTTTCAGAAAAACTCCCACTCCTCTGCCACCTGAACATTTAACATGTTTCCTGGAAAAACCTTTGACCTGACCTGAAGTAAACCTTGAGAAAATGTCACTGCCATGTCAGTGCGTTAACAGAGGGTTCTTATCTACAAGTGCATACCTGTTTTATAAGCTGCAACCGCCATTTGACTTTTATCAAGACAGCTGCTGTCTAAGGTATCATGCCTCATGTGGTGATCTTCTTAATCTTAGCTGCTGTACAGTCTGAGTGCAGATACGTTCTCTTAAAGCTCCCAGCTGCCACCTGCGGTGTGGGTGCTACATATACATTTCTAGATGGGTCTTCAGTCAAAACACCAAAAACAAAGAGACCAAAGCTGAAATATTTGATGCAGACTTTCAAAATTCCCCTGAGGATGAACTCCTTCCTCTCCCTTGTATGTGATCTGATTTTTGTGGTTTTATTTTTTTAACACAATTCTTGGATTTGTTATTCTATGGAAACAGATTTACTTGCAAACTGGAAAAGAAACAGGGTTGTGTTTACCGCTTTTTTGCATCATCTTTTCTCTTTATACCACTCTATAAGTATTGTGGATGAGACGAAGACTAGCATAGCTTTTTTAGACAGAGCTCTTTGATTCAAAGATCCAACTTTTTTCAGTTGTTTGAAGATGCGGAGAAGGTTCACTTGGGCATTGACTCTTTTCAACAGTCATCTTTTTATCTTTAATCACAAAAAATTAGAAATAAAAATCATTTGCCACAAATACTTTATTCAGTCAAGTAACTGCCAGATTTATAGTAACCCAGCAAAGTTGTTGCAATAGAAGAAGCCCTCTTCAAACATAAACCATGTTTGTGCAGGCTGAAGACTGCGGTTATGAAACTGTGTGTTTGCTGATGAGACCCACTGCTGGCCAGAGCCCTGATCTTAAACCCCTCAGAAACAAAGAAAGTTGATGTGGGCTTTAGGAGATACAGACAGACCTAGCAGTGCCCACCTGTTCATCAAGATGAAGCCTGGCAAAGAGAGAATAAAACATTTCCGTCACAAACTAGCAAAGATAAGCCGCCTCCGAGCTCCTCCGGCCATTCATAAATCCCAAGTGGAGGCAGTAAAGAGTTTGGCAGGAGAGTCTGCACTACACATCAAATCTTCCCATACTATCCTGTTAGAGCATATTTTTACCATTTAAATGGGAAATCGTACATTCCTACAGTCTGACTCAACATTAACGATATACATAACCTTCTATTTCTGCATTTTATTACACCTGTTAACTATTTATCTTTTCTGTTCATGTAAAAAACTGTTTTTATATTACATAGCTATCATGTTCATTCAAGCTTTTTATATTATTTGTTTTTTTCTATTCTGGTGCTGGCCTTTTTGAATGCCATGATGCATTTTTTTTTTTGCATATATTACTTTGACAATAAACACTGAAGCCTTTAATTTGTTTTAGCAGTGAATTAAACCTAATCAGAAAATTAAAACAGAAAAAATTGAGGGGTTTTGAGAATAAAGTATCTTTGAAACAAATCACTAACCTGATACCCAGAATCCTCCCCTGCTTTGAAACCATAATTTGCATGCCAACCTTTTAAGTATACCCCTCATCCTGTGTGTCATTACTGCACCACTGCTTCCTTTTCAGGACCCAAAAAGAAGACGGAAATGGTCCCGAGAGAAGAGCATCGTCCTGCCCCCAAGCAGGATCTCTCCTTTTCTGTGGGCCTCCCCTGGATGAAGGAGAAGATTAAAACAAACGGGACTTTAATCAGTGGGCTCCGCTTCTCTCTGCTCAGCTGCTGACAGAAGGAGCCCTCTCCAGGAAGGCTGCCTCAAATCAAAGCTTCCTGCTCGCCACTTGCTGCTTCGCCGATCCGTATCACAACAACAAAACCAGCAGAAACAATTATTTATTCCTTTTGATGTGGGTTTTGAAGTTACCCCACCTCTTCCAGTATGCCACCCCCTCCCTTCTTCCTCCATCCCTCCTCTTCCTCGCCCAGCCCCTGCAGCTCTCTGTATCTTTTACTCCCAAAGAAACAGGGTCACAGCAGCTTTTCTCTAAGGGGGGCTGCTTTGAAGAGGCAGAAGCTCCAAAAAAAGAGTATTTTCCTCTTGTTTTACACTAAAAAAACTGTGTCATTGTTGAAAAAGTTCTGAATTTCTCCCAGCTCTGTGAGTCTAACTGGTTCTATATACAAGATGGTTGGATGGATGGGCGGACAAACGGATGGATAAAATGGTGCAAATGTATAAACATAACCCATTTAAAGCTAGACTCCACATATATTTATATAATATATTTATAAAAACCTAAATTTCACAACTTTATCTCATTTCATTTTAATTCAATTCAATAATACTTTATATATTCCAAATTGTCATCCAACTATCTTCAAAGAGAGGATCTGCAGTAGCAGTCAGTCTTGCAATACATCTGAAGAAGCCTCTGACTGAAGACTATTGCTGCATGATAATCTAATACCTGTCATTCAGGACTGCCATGACGTGGTAACAGCTCAATAGGACAGAGATGACATCCCACAGTACCATGTTCTTGATGACACCCTCAGTTGTTGGCAAACACTGCTAATCCACCTCATTTGCTTCTGCCGCTGCACAGCATCCACAACCAGAAGAAATATTTGTCCAAAATGACTACAAAGAAAAGTAACAGAAGCTGCTCCAACATGCTTACACCATGAGTGGTGCAATTCTAGAGGGGGAAAAAAATTGTTTTTAATACTTTTAATGGTTTGTCAGTGGTTGTAACTGTGTGGAGTCATGCTGGTAATTTTACTTTGCCACAGGTGACCCAGTAAAACAGGGATTGTGACACCTTCGTTCTACACCGAACGTCAAATTACTATGCTCACTTTCAAAGCATGCTGAGAAGTTTCACACTTCTTTAGCCAGTCGCTCTGCTAAATAAAATACTTCGCCAATTATGTCACTTGAAAAAATTTTTTCTCAAATATAACGTGCAAAATTCCTTCCATTATCATATTTGACATTTAAAGATGCATCAATGCAAATTACATCGTAAAGATACTAGAGTTACAGGTGGTGGTCCAGTTAATCCTTCAACATGTAACCTCTTCCTCTCGTGCCATGTGAGTACAGTCATTGCGTGCTTATGTGTGTTATTTGAAGCATGGGTGTGGTGGTTGAAGAAGCTATGCAAAGGCTTTTTTCTGAGGGCAATAAACAAGGTGCCCTGATCTGAGGGGTGCTGCTGTGCCTGCTTCTGGTCTGTGCTAGCCTTTTCTTAGATTCAAAGTGTGCCAGTTAAAAGCCATCAGTCAATAGCCCCCAAATGTCTGAGAGCTGCTTTTTAGTTCTTTCCACCACAACATCTGCTAGAACTGTTGCATAAGGTTGCGGCCCCCCTTTGAATGGTTTGGCAGAGAAAGAGCTCATCAAACGGGCAGATGGTAATCGTGTTTTTATAATTTGCTGGAAGTTGTGATTCTCTAAAATCATTCATTTGAAAAAATCATAAAAATTTAAAAATGGGCAGCTGTTACATGCTATAAGTCTCCATGGTTAATTCTGATAGGTCAAGGATATATTTCAAAAAACATTTAAGAGAAATGTGGATAATTTAATTTTAGCTGTCAGCTTGGACCAAGTTTTCATGGCAATTCTCACATTTTCACTAATTTTTAATGAGCTGAAAGATTCCTGGTCTATAGCTAAGTAAAAATGGCTTAGAGCCCTGCACACACTGTACCTAGCTAGCAAGCATGTTCACTGAAACGTAGGTGCAATGTAGAGTGGGCAGTTAACCTGTGTGAAAAAACTTAAGTACCTGGACCAAAAACCTTTGTATGTCTGTGGAAAACTCTCAAACTCCACATAAAGAGTTTGCAATCGAGAATCCCCTTTATGCAGGATTACTTGCAAAAGGTTGTGTCATTAGATTCTTAAATAAATATGCCCTCCTATAAATTTTATTGCCAATTTTGCAAATTACTGCTTCATCTAATGAAAAATAGAGCAATAACTAAGCTTTTTCTGGCAACATAATATAGACTTTACTTTGCACAGTTTGGTTTCCACATATAACTGCAAGAAGATAATCTGGGTTAATCATAAATATATTATAAAAAATAGAGACTTTGTATTATTTGCAACACTTTGAACCATTTACATAGGATGTCAGCTTTTATAGCTTCATATGATTTTAAAATGTTATTCTCTCATCAAAATCATACCCGGAGTGTTGCTTTGATTCTTTCATGCATGTTTAAGGAATCATTGAATCTTTTCCTGCCATACCTAAACACTTACTCATGCAAAGCTGTCTTTTTGCACCTCCTTGGAGCTTCAGTCTCCACCCGACAGAGCACCCCACCCCTCATCTCCTATTCAGCTCCTCTAGACTAGCGGCAGCAGCAAATAGCAAACACCTGCACTGTTATCCTTTGCTGTATTTTCTACAGTTAAATACCACAAAATGCCCAGTAAAACTACCATAAGACATCTTTACAAGTAGTTACTGTAATTTGCATTGCATTATGGGTATAGTACATAGTATTACAGTAACTTACTGTATGTTTTGAATTTGCAGTAATTTACTGTTTACACATTACAGTAGTGGTACTGTACTTATAATATACAGTAAGAATTATATTTGATTCCCAACGGTCATCATACACTGTTAGCCTTTGCTGTATTTATTACAGTTAAATACCACAAAATGCCCAGTAAAACTACCATAAATAGGGTGACCATATTTTCAGTTGGGAAAACCAGGACACGTTGTAGCGAGGGGGGTGCGGGGGTCTGAAAGCGGGGAAACTCTTTTGTAAATAGTAGGTAAACATACATTTGCGCTTTCGTATGTTGTTTTCGTACTGACAGCCACGCTATCTATCTTCTGATTAAGAACAGGGCTGCCCGCACTGACGCGGCTCAGGGATTACGTCACACGCAGGGCCGTGCGCAGTGCCCTAGTGCCTGTAAATATAATGGTCCAATGAAGGTAATTTAAAAAACAGGACATTTCCTCACTTTCTAAAAAAAACCCGGGACGCCCGGGACAGGACGTGAAATACGGACATGTCCCGGGAAATACGGACGTTTGGTCACCCTACCATAAGACATCTTTACAAGTAGTTACTGTAGTTTGCATTGCATTATGGGTATAGTACATAGTATTACAGTAACTTACTGTATGTTTTGAATTTGCAGTAATTTACTGTTTACACATTACAGTAGTGGTACTGTACTTATCATATACAGTAAGAATTATATTTGATTTCCAACGGTCATCATAGCTGCTTCATCGTGGTTCCCTGTTTCTGTATTTTTACTCCTTTAGTGGTTAACATATTTTTAAGGCAGAAAGAGAGCATGTACTTTTGTTTTTTTCACATCCTAGCTAACATTAATATGCAGTTTATCTAGCTACGTCATCAAGCGTGGCTTCGCTTCCAACTGTTTTCTGATGACGTTTGTTTTAAACTCCGAAGCTTTTTCTCTCCAAGTGCAAGTGCAGCTCTGTCTCCGTGCTGTGGGCTCACACTGCTTCAGCTCTTCAAGACAGGTAAAAAACCACTTCTTAGAAAACTGTTTGAAGCCAAAGCCTAGTCTGGAAATGTACATTTTAGATGGAGTTAACGTAACTTATAGCATCATGCTATAATGCTATAACTTAGCATTATAGCATGAGCTCGTTTGTGCTGGTTAGCCTGGTAAAATAACGTTACCTTTACTAACTCTGGTGTTTTATATAACTGGCATATTGCAACCTTATAAGTTACGTGTCTGTAAATGAGGTGAAAGATAGGAAAATATGATGGTGTTACTTTTTGAGCTGGTTCGGAATTAACGTTAGCAAAGGTGCTAATTTTACCGCTGAAGGTTTTAGCTTGACTTTTACCGCTTAATCTTCCTCGGGCGGCTTTGGGTTGAGATTAGCTCAGTGCTGAGTGTCTGTTAGCATTGTTGTTACATCCTTTGTCGAACAATATAACCTTAACTGATAATTGATCCCCCCCTTCACTTTTTTTTTTTTTTACATCTAATGACTGTTCATTTGTTTAAACCATGATCTTGCAGATGTTAAAAGTGCAGATTAGCTATGTAGGTCAGCAAGGATGAATTTCTAACTTTGTTCTTTTTTTTCTTTTCTTCAGATGACCTTTTTTTTTAACTCCTAAGCTTTTTCCCTCCAAGTGGCTGTGCAGTTCTGTCCTGCTGACTGCTAACATAGCTTCATCTCTTCAAAAGACAAGACAACAGGTAAAAAGACAGCTCTTCAAACATATTTGAAGCCACAAAATAGTCTGGAAATGTAGAGGAGCAGCTAACCTAATCTATAACTTTGAGCTTGCTACAGCTGGTTAGCCTGCTAAAGTACCATTACATCTCCAACATAGTGTATAAGAGTCTGTAAATGAGGACAAAGGTGAAAAACATTAAAGTAGTTTCTGTTATTTTTTGAGTTGGTTCAGCCACAGTGGCAGGTGGACAAAAAAGTTAATTTCCAACCCTGGTTACACCTAAGGACTGTTCACATGTTTAAACCATGCTCCTGCAAATTTAAAGTTAAGTCAGTACTAACAGGTGCAACTATGTACAGGTGTAAATTCTGCAGCATTTGTACTTCAGAATTTACAGAATTTTGTAGTCATGTGAAGAAACATCAACACACAGCTAATTATCGGTTTGCATGTGGAATAGAGCAATGTCCTGCTTCCTTCAGAACATTTTCTGCATTCAGGTCCCACATGCACAGGAGTCACCGCCATTGTAGAAGTCAGACTGAACACTTGTGGAATGTAATGCTTTAAAAAATGCATTTAGCCCCACAAACTGTCATTCACATCCGCTGTTTCAGAGTGGTAGCAGGATGTAGGAGTAAAATCTAGTCTAGTCTCCGGGATGAGGTTCTCAAAAACCTGTTGTAATCTGAGTGAACTGGCCCTTTAAATATAAATTACTACCAGTAATTCATATTTAAGAGAGTTTTCCTTTTATGTTTTAAAGGTATCTTCCACCAAGATGTCTGTTGAAATGGAAATGACCTTACCCACTACACCAAGGGTAATCATGCTTGGTAAGAGGAATATTTTCTATCACTATAATTTTTTCGTAGCAATGTATGTAATTGTTATGGTAGTCTGTACTTTTACTCACTAGCGTTAGCCTGACAAGGGTTTGTCTATTTTAGGAAATAGCTTGATGTCTGCAACCCGGTGGATGGTCAGTATGGAGGAGAAGGTATTTTTCCAGCCTGAGCAACTACATGACTTTGCCAGCGTCCTTGCTGTCTTTTTTGGGTCATATTCTGTCTTCAATCTGGAGTATCAGGAGTCAGCATCCACCACGCTGGAGATGATACAATGGCAAGTACTCTACACCAAGCCATTTATGAATTAAATTTAATGACAGTTTGACTGATGATGAAGAACCATAGCTGATTGCTGTATTGTACGTCTTCATTAAAAATTACAATTAATATATTTTATTTCTGTTAAAAGATTCTTTGTGAGGATCAATCCAGATGTTGGTACCAAATGCACAGCCAAAGTCGGTACAAGCCGCAAGACGGGAAGTCTTGTCAAGAAGAAAGTAGTCAGTGTCAACTCCCAGATCACCACCTTCTTCCAACAACTTGCTGAATTTGAATGGAGGACTTCCAACTAGGTAAGTATTTTACCAAATGTAAATGTTTATTATTTTGTTGTCTTTTCCTCCTATCTTGCATGCTCTGACTTTACTTTAGCCTTTTTAATATGATTTTAATGATTATTTATAAATGCCATGTGATTCCTACACAATAGCCCTTTAGAGTAGCCTACATCTTTTCTGTGTCCGTGGTAAAAAGTGGATGTCGCTGCATCTCTTAATAAATCACAGAAATGTATAAGTGTGTAGTCGTTTAAGTGTGGTGTATTTTTATACTATGCAGTTTTCAGTTTATTAGGCACACCTTTGCAGTAATCCGTCAGCACCAACAAAATGACTAAAAAGATTGTTGTACTTCATCGTCCCCTTGGGGACATTTGTAGTACGCAATCTTTTGAATTACTGAAGACTGACTGACTGACTGCTTTTGCCATAAACAATCCAAAAACCTGAAGTGAAGCCAGTCCTGCTCATTCTTTATGCAGCTTCTATTATCACTTCAGTCCAATTGATTTTTTTTAAAACAAATTATCAACTTAATGCTGCTTTATGACAAAGATTTTATGCATGTGAACATTGTCACTTCAGCTTAATTTGTCAACTTCCTGTCGATTTGAAAATGTAGATAACTTCCTGACCATCTCATGACCTCCCACATTGTCTGTCTTATTCTTTACAGTTCAGCTTCCACAAGATGGATCCCACTGATTTTGTTTGACGAATGGAATAAAAGTTCTTCTGATGTAGGAAATGTGTTCTATGGTTTTGTTGTTTTACAGCACATTATATTGTATTGTGACATTGTTTTTTATGACATTGCGAATATGTAAATGGATTTTATTTCTACAAATCTGCTGAAAATAAATACCTGTTATTCACAGTACTTGGACTAAAATTTCTTTTATGAAATTTTTCGGTTTATGGTAAAATATTCTTATCTTAAAGAAATGTAAACTTTAATTTACAGTAAAACTCTGACATTATGTTGTGAAACAAGTTTACAGTAGACCAGCTTTACTATAAAATACAATTACTGTATTATATTAGAAACTACATTTACAGTAATGCAGTTATAACTGTAAAGCACACTCACAGTAAAAATTAACTGTGAAATATCATAACAGTAAAGGTACTGTAGAATGGTAATTACAGTAACTTACTGGCAACAGTGTTGCCAGTAAGGGTACTGTTGCCTTACTGGCAACAGTGTTGCCAGTAAGAGTACTGTAGAATGGTAATTACAGTAACTTACTGGCAACAGTGTTGCCAGTAAGAGTACTGTAGAATGGTAATTACAGTAACTTACTGGCAACACTGTTGCCAGTAAAGGTACTGTAGAATGGTAATTACAGTAACTTGCTGGCAACAGTGTTGCCAGTAAGTTACTGTAAAATTACAATAAAAGGTCTAACAGTGTGGAGGAACTGTTGAGCTTCTCACACAAGCTACTTCTCAGTCCAATGCTCTTAAGAAAGTTGTTAAAGGCTTAATGGAGAAACATTGTTGTGATGATGGGAGAGTGTTGAAAAAAGTTAGTTTCTTAAAGAGACGCAGCCCAATTTCAAGGCATAAAATTGCAAAGTCAAATTTATTTTAAGCTATATTTTTGTATGCAGCATTTTTATAACAACTAAAGGCAACACCGTCACTTGATTGTGTAATAAAATCATCCTGGAAAATACACTGCTCAAAAAAATAAAGGGAACACTTAAACAACACAATATAACTCCAAGTAAATCAAACTTCTGTGAAATCAAACTGTCCACTTAGGAAGCAACACTGATTGACAATCAATTTCACCTGCTGTTGTGCAAATGGAATAGACAACAGGTGGAAATTATTGGCAATTAGCAAGACACACTCAATAAAGGAGTGGTTCTGCAGTTGGGACCACAGACCACTTCTCAGTACCTATGCTGTCTGGCTGATGTTTTGGTCAGTTTTGAATGTTGGTGGTGCTTTCACACTCGTGGTAGCATGAGACGGACTCCACAACCCACACAAGTGGCTCAGGTAGTGCAGCTCATCCAGGATGGCACATCAATGCGAGCTGTGGCAAGAAGGTTTGCTGTGTCTGTCAGCGTAGTGTCCAGAGGCTGGAGGCGCTACCAGGAGACAGGCCAGTACACCAGGAGACGTGGAGGAGGCCGTAGGAGGGCAACAACCCAGCAGCAGGACCGCTACCTCCGCCTTTGTGCAAGAAGGAACAGGAGGAGCACTGCCAGAGCCCTGCAAAATGACCTCCAGCAGGCCACAAATGTGCATGTGTCTGCACAAACGGTTAGAAACCGACTCCATGAGGATGGTATGAGGGCCCGACGTCCACAGATGGGGGTTATGCTCACAGCCCAACACCGTGCAGGACGCTTGGCATTTGCCAGAGAACACCAGGATTGGCAAATTCGCCACTGGCGCCTTGTGCTCTTCACAGATGAAAGCAGGTTCACACTGAGCACATGTGACAGACGTGACAGAGTCTGGAGACGCCGTGGAGAGCGGTCTGCTGCCTGCAACATCCTTCAGCATGACCGGTTTGGCAGTGGGTCAGTAATGGTGTGGGGTGGCATTTCTTTGGAGGGCCGCACAGCCCTCCATGTGCTCACCAGAGGTAGCCTGACTGCCATTAGGTACCGAGATGAGATCCTCAGACCCCTTGTGAGACCATATGCTGGTGCGGTTGGCCCTGGGTTCCTCCTAATGCAGGACAATGCTAGACCTCATGTGGCTGGAGTGTGTCAGCAGTTCCTGCAAGATGAAGGCATTGAAGCTATGGACTGGCCAGCCCGTTCCCCAGACCTGAATCCGATTGAGCACATCTGGGACATCATGTCTCGCTCCATCCACCAACGTCACATTGCACCACAGACTGTCCAGGAGTTGGCGGATGCTTTAGTCCAGGTCTGGGAGGAGATCCCTCAGGAGACCATCCGCCACCTCATCAGGAGCATGCCCAGGCGTTGTAGGGAGGTCATGCAGGCACGTGGAGGCCACACACAATACTGAGCCTCATTTTGACTTGTTTTAAGGACATTACATTAAAGTTGGATCAGCGTGTAGTGTTATTTCACTTTAATTTTGTGTGTGGCTCCAAATCCAGGCCTCCATTGGTTAATAAATTTGATTTCCATTGATGATTTTTGTGTGATTTTGTTGTCAGCACATTCAACTTTGTACAGAACAAAGTATTCAATGAGAATATTTCTTTCATTCAGATCTAGGATGTGTTATTTGAGTGTTCCCTTTATTTTTTTGAGCAGTGTAAATAATAGCTCCCATTTAACATATTTTAGATGTTATCAATTTTATCAAATTAAAAAGTACAGTACACACAAATAAGAACAGACGAGAAGAAATAAGTTCCTTGATTTTATAATGAGTTGATTAAATATATGAGGTAATACATAGCCAGTATTTTCTGCAAGCTTAATTATGTCAAAGCCTTAAGACTTGATGCACTGGAAAATCCTTGATAGAACATATTTCAATTAAAGCCTCACAGCCTTGAAGTAACTGCAACACTGAACCTACCAAATTATAACCGGGCTCGCATTGCGGGTTTGCTGTGTAAATTAGGTCCCTGAATGGTGGTGCAGAGCTTGTTAAGCATTTCATTTTCTGTTTTACAAGTGTCTTTAATTTGCCTTTTTGTCTGCTCTTTTTTCATATTGGCCTTTAATTAAACTCTAGTCAATTACACAACTCCTGAATGACTTTTCAATCCCTGAGCTGGGTGTGGAGAGCAGAACAGTTTGGCAGAGCTAAAATCGTAGCAGCAGCTGACACCCAGACTTTTTCTCTGTTGCTCTTGCATAAAACCAAACCTTTATAGACACATCTTTTATTTGCACTGGTGCTGCAGGAGCGTTCAGTTGGGAGTTTAATTATTTTTTTCAGTCTTTTTTAATTGCTTCAGTCATCATTGACTTTTTCTTCACAAACTTAACATATGAGGCTGCCAGTTACTGCACCTTTATAGTAGCTGAAGAACACAGTAACATAAACAAGAGCAGATGTCTTCTGTTCAAAAGACTAATACCTGACTTTAATTTTTTGCTCTAAGAGTGTATATTAAAACACTAAAACCCTAAAACTCATGGAAGGTACGCTTTCTTTTTACTATGACTGAACAGTGCAGTGTAACATTTATTTCTGCACTTTGAACTTGCCCAAATTTTAATTAATAAAAAAAAAGCATTTTATTGGGATTTTATAACTGTGACACGTAAGGGAATTGAAGAAGAAAGATGACTTTTGACCATTGAACAACATTTCAGTTTTTCTTCTCCTTGACCAAGGCACTCGACTTCTGATGCATCTCTGGTTCAGTGTCGGAGTCACTTGACACAAATAATGCAACATTTGTAGACCGTATATAGGATTCACAGTTTGCTCCTTATGACCATACTCCAAATTCTTGAATGGTTTTCCTATACAATCCTGTTGCTGGTGCATCTTTTCCTTCCACTTAACTTTCCAGGAATATGTTAGAACCTTTTTACAATATTGCAATATTGAATTTTCTATGAATTTCTGTAAAACTAAAGGAAATGAAAATGTTTTCCTCCATGAGTTATGAATAAATCTAAAAATATATAAGTATAACTTTCTGAAATTAGTGACAAACACCTTTCATGCCTTTATAATTTTTTGAGCTGTAATTGTATTAGTCATGCACTCTACATATCTGATAATTTTTGAAGAATGGTAGAAAAAACACTTGTAAAAAGAAAATTATAAAAACTTCTGTTTCCACTTCCTACATAACCCAGCAAACATTGGAAGCGCTCTGGTCAAATTTGAACAAAATACCAGTTTAGGCTTATAGGGAAAACAAGTCTGGTGGAAAACTAATGTGAAACATAAACCTGGACAAAGTTTCCCCACATTAAAACTGTGGTGGCGGCATCATGCTGTGGAAATGTTTGGTTTTTTTTAAACTGACACACAGAAGCTGATTAGAGTTGATGGGAGCATGAAAGCAAAATACAGGGTCAATCTGGAAGAAAAATAGAAGCAGCAAAGTAATAGAAACTGAGTTGGAACTCCAAACTCCTGCAGAATATTAACCCTAAACAATGAGTGATGGCCCAGTCAAAGACCAGACCTAAAGCCATCACATTTGTAATTTTATGGAAACAACATATTAAATAAAGAGTATAAATAAGAATAAATAAGGGTTTGAACAAAAATGGCGTCTTCTGTCATTTAAATGTAGGCAGCAGGAGCATCTGGACAATGTTATTTGACAGCACTGGCAATCGTGGTGTATCCATATCAGTCACGACTATAATTGCAGCAGGTGTCACAAATAAATCTGTTGCAATTAGAATGTAAATCTGTCACCTGTTTAGATATAGTGAAACACAGCTTTTTTTCTAGTTTTAGCATTTACTAAAAATGAAAAAGCCACAACCTAAGTTCACTTTTTTCTTTGAGGTAATATGCACATTTCACCTGTATATATAATTTTGATTAAAGTCAACCTCTCACTCATAGCTGTATGTTGATCCACAATGTAAGAAAATAAAATGCATCATTAAAATCTCAAAGTTAGTATGGCATTCATGTCAATAACGAGTGCATGCAAACCTCTGATCAACACAATATGGTTTAGTTGAACAGCATGAACTTCTTTTTCTTCCGAGATGGAATAAAAAAGCAATAAATGATGAGTTTAGCTTCCAATTAATATATAGTCACAGTTGGTTAGATTTTGCTCTACCAAGCCTAACTGAAAAGCCAGCTACACAAACTAGAATTTTCCTTTAAATAATGACTAAGAATAAACTTTATTCTTCCTCATCATCACTCTGTGCTGACCATTTAGACTGAATTGAGTCATACCCAGAGGGGGGGTGCTTTGAAATTAGGTCTTTATCTGTGCGAATACAAAAGAACTGACAGCCATTTATCTGTAGATTCTCTAGAAGAAAGAGACAAGCCAACCTGAGGTGATCTTTTCCTCTTTTTTATTTATTTTCCTTAACTTAGTGAGGCAGTGTCTAAGCCGGCGATTTCTTTATCTGCCTTTCATTAGCGCCTCGCTTGCCCTTTTAGTAGGCAGTGTGTCTGGGAGACAGTCACTTTTTTACAGCCTGTGATGTTTCTGCAGATTACAGAGGGCCTTTGAAGCCACCACACTCCTCACTGCCAGGGCCTCAGACAGGCCCATGCCATCTGTCAGATTGACGGCAAAGCAAAGGAATGAGGGTGAGACACCCTCTGTTGATCTGCACTTTTGTCTTTCATGTGCCACATTTGGATGTGGCGCTGTGGCCGCACCTTTGTAAGCTGCTGCTGAGATCCGCTTGAAAGACTGGCCGCCACAGCACACACCCACACCCACAGAGAGCGGAGAATAATGGCCCTTCCTAATAACTCACCTGTAGGCATCAGTTTCTAAAATAAGACCATTATTGTCATTCCCCTCACAGTGATTTCTGTTTCCTTTTACTTTTTCAGGGTCCTTGGAAACTTCTGTCATGTGAACTTTTATGCCTAACCAGTGGAAAGGGTGTGATTGTTCAAGATAATAAAAGTTTTTGCCTTAAAGACAAAACAGCCAACTAGTCTACTCTGTCTCTTGATTTTTTCAGCAGGTTGTCACTTATTCAGTGACACGTAATTTTTGTAACTCTCAAGTAATTAATTTAGTTCCAATTTTCTATAAGTAATAATTTAAGAACTTTTGTTGATATGAAAAGTTTTGATTGATAAAACTTTGTAACATTTTTTATAGGTTTATTTTTATGGTTCAATGTTCAACCAATCACTGAACTCACACAGCTTTGATCAAGTACTGTCCAGATATGTCAAAAATGATTTACCTTACACTCTTACAGCCCCAACACTAAAGAGAGACCAAAAAAGAGAACATAAAAGCAGTCATGTCTGATTCAAATGGCCAGAAGAATTTACAGAGGTAAAAGCATCAGAAAAGATCAGTGCCCTGATACAAAAGGAGGTCATGTAATGGTCCAACTCAAAGTATTGCATAAGTTCAATGAAAAGATAAGTGTTCATTTTAAAAAAAAATACAAATCTTACATGGTGTTCCAAATTATTATGCAAGTGATATTTTCCTCAGATTTTCTTAAATAGTCGATGCAAATGATGGTCAGTATAATTTTCAAGTCATGAACTATTACAGTATAAATCAAATTTTACTGAACAAAGCTCCCCATGAGAACAATTGTTTTTTTTAAATAAAAGACTCAAAATGCACTGTTCCAAATTATTATGCACAGCAGATTTTCTAAACATTTTATGGATTAGAAAGAACTGCAAACGGTCATTCTTTGAATGTGCAGCATTAAATAGTCACATGTACTAAAATCAAAAGCTATTTCAATCAAAAACATCTTAACAGACCGAGTTACATGTTAACATAGGACCACTTCTTTGTTATCACCTGCACAATTCTTGCATCCATTGGACTTGTGAGTTTGTGAAGTTTCTGCTTGACTTTCTTTGCAGGATGTCAGAATACCTTCGCAGAGCTGCTGGTTTGATATGAACTGCATCCCACCCTCAGATCTTCTGCTTGAGGAAACTCCAAAGGTTCTCAATAGGGTTGAGGTCAGAGGAGGATGATGACCACACCATGAGTTTCTCCTCTTTCATGCATATAGCAGCCAATGACACAGTGGTATTCCTTGCAGCATGAGATGGTGCATTGTGATGCATGAAGATGATTTTGCTACAGAAGGTACGGCTCTTCTTTTTGAACCATGAAAGAAGTGATCAGTCAGAATACTAGTTTTATCATATACTTTGCTGAGGTCATTTTCACACCTTCAGGGACTCTGAAGGGGCCGACCAATGATTCTCTCCCCATGATTTCGGCCCAAAAAATGACTCCACCACCTCCTTGCTGACGTCACAGCCGTGTTGGGATGTGGTGGCCGTCCACCACCAATTCACTACTGCGTCCATCTGGACCATCCAGGGTTGCACAGCAGTCATCAGTGAACAAGTTTGTTTGAAAATTAATCTTCATGTCCGGCTGGGCTCACTGCAACCGTTTCTGCTTGTGAGCTCTGGTTAGAGGTGGCCAAATAGTAGGTTCATGCACCGCAAGTCTCTGGAGGATCCTCCACCTTGAGGTTCCAGAGTCACCAGCAGCTTCAAATAACTGTTTGCTGCTTTGTTAGGGTATTTTAGCAGCTGCTCTCTTAATCCGATGAATTTGTCTAACAGAAACCTTCCTCATTATGCCTTTATCTGTACAAACCCATCTTTGTTCTGAATCAGCCACAAATCTCTTCACAGAACGATGACGCTTCAGTTTTTGTTAAATATCTAATGTTTTCATACCTTGTCATACGGGTCTACACTATCTGATGATTTTCGTCAGCAGAGAGATCCTTTCTCTTTCCCATATTGCTTGAAACCTGTGGCCTGCTTTTGTGGACTTAAGGATGTGGATGTTCCACATCCTACTTAAGGATGTGGAACATCCTTAAGTAGATTTCCTTTAATTGAGCTCACCAGACAAACTAATCAACCCAGCTCTCTGAAATTAATTATAGTGATTCAAAGAGTCCTGACGCACAATACCGTCTATAAATTCAATAGCACAACAAAAAATGTAATCTTTATGACACTTAAATCCAATTTGCATAATAATTTGGAACACGTTGTACATAAACTGTGGAATATGTACTCAGCAATCTTTACCCTAATACCCCTAAATAAAATTCTGTCTAACCAGTTGCCTTCAAATGTTAGGTTTAACGTTTAAATTACACTGAGGTTTAATTTAACCCCAGTGTAAATCCAGCCCAAAGGTGCACCTTTGATGTTTGTAAGAAAATATGATTGAACAAACAGCATCATGAAGACCAAAGAACAATAATAAAGTCAATCACACAATTAGAATACCACCTTCAGATATGCTTTTTGTAGAGCAAAGCAGCGCTGGCACACATAGCAACCATCTATGATATGGTATGTACCGGCCACCTGTTCAGGCTGTACCCCGCTTCACACCTTGTATGCTCCTGCTCTTCCATCATCCTCCATTCATGAATTCGGTAAAGAAAATGGAGGCTGCAGGTTGCAGCTGATATGTAAAAAAGTGACACAGACTACTCCTGACTTCAGGATTCCTCCTTTTCTTAAGCATAGAACTTGCATAAAATCACCATATAGTCCTTGCGGCATAGAAAACAACAGAATTAGAATATCTTTATGTTTATTTTCCAGCTTTATAATATTTTGTTAGTTAGATATAAAGTGTAAAGTGTTTATATTTCATACATATTAAGTCATTAGTCTGCTCAGTTGCTATGTTTTGGTGGCGCTTTAGGCTTAAGGCACAATAAAAACACATGTTCTGAGATGCCTTATTTATAAGAACCATGCTGGTCTATCCATCTCCTTTGAGGAGGTAGAGGTCCGTGATAAAGCTCTGAAGTAGAATGAGATTACAGGCAGCGTGTTTCCACCTCAAACAGTGCCTCTCCCTGTGTCGAGACGATAAACTCTCTTTGGGTTTGCAAAGACCATTTCCCAGCTGCTGTCTTTTGGTTTATATGAACTTTTCAAACGGCTTAGGATCTGACAGAGGATCATCACCAAGCTCGCAAGCTTTGAACGCACCTCCCCTGCGTACTTTTTGCACCCCAGGACCACTGTCTTCAGAGGCTTGCAGAGAATAAAGACTCAGATCGAAATAAGACCCCGCACCCCAAACTCCACCTACTTTTCCTGCCACCTTGCTTGTCCTGTTTTATGTTGTCATGCATGCACACTGTGGATTTTAGGGCACGTGTAAGAATTTTTCGGATATATGCACCTTAAACATAGAGAAAGTCAACTTTCTGCAATCGTCCCCAGAAGAGTTACACATCAAAACAGCTTTCTTTAAAAAAAAAAAACCTCCCCATTACAAAGAAGTTTTCAAAGCAGAATAATACATCAAGCACTCCAAAGCAGAGAGTGACATTAAACTACAAAAACATTAAGAAAGCTCAGTGAAATATACATTAGAGCAACTGGATCAGAGAACACTGCGGATAAAATTGGAAAAGGCACATGCTAATAGGAACGCACTGAGGAACTTCAAATAGCTAAAGTTGGGTTGGGCCACGTCTGTAGTGCTGATTTGAGATCTTTCTATCTTCTGCTATATTTATTTGTCCACAGGGGTCCAGTTTAGAGTATTTTGGGGTATAACAACCAACAACCGTCTTTGCAGGCATTGCACCTCAGCATAGATGGTTGTTACCGCCCAAAAATCATACCAGACCTTCAGTGGCATACCTTCGTTGGTTATCTGAGGACCGGACCGCCACGCTGCAGAGTCAGCGGTGAGCCGTGACAAAAAAAAACAGCGATCCAGCCCACCGACATGAATCGTTTCTGATTGCAGATAAAAATAGAGTCGTCACGCAAGCCCAGAGCTATGACGGGGATGAGTGAGTGATGCTCAAAGATGTTGGCATGACAGAATGGCAGGCGGGAGAAAAACACTGAGGCAGAATGATTGGCTTCTCCTCTTTGATGTTGCTGTCTAGCTTACTCGTGACGGTTGGTTACATCTTCAAACCCCTTCTGTGCTGACAGTTGTAATGACCCCAAACATTTCATCTGTCACATCTGAGCGGCGCTCTGACAATTTCAGCTGCAGAGAATCTTCTTCTGTGGCTAGACTCCATGCCACGTTCTCACATCGATTTAAAAGGACAGAAGTTATTAATGTCCATTTGTCACGGACTGGTGTGATTATTCAGCAGAGTAGCTTTTTTACTTTAAAAAGGCTGAAAAGATACGCAAGGAACTGTGACAATGTCCAAACCATAAAGTGAAAGAGAAGACACAGAAAGACAAGATTTATAAGAAGTTAGTGTGAGGTCAATACAGTACCTTGGAAAAGTATCGTTTTAGCAAAAATCTGAAAAATTTTGGTTTACAGCCCTAAATAAAAATCATTGTCACTTACTCATCACTTGGGTCTTATCAGTAGAAATACATCCATTCTGTGAAGGCCTCAGAGGTTTAATAGAGACCATTAGTGAACAATCACCATCATGAAAATCAAGGAACGCAGCAGACAGGTCAGTGAAAAAGTTTTGAAGATGCATAAAGCAGAATTAAGTTATAAAACAATATCCTAAGCTTAGAACATATCAGAGTACTGCTTTATATGTCATCTGAAAATGGATAGAGAATGGCACAGGCATCCACCTAAACTGAAGGTGAAATGAGGAGCATTAATCTCTAATGATGTGTACCGGTTCTCAATTGGTGACTGTATGATGTTTTTATGAATTAAAGCACTTTGAAATGCCTTGTTGCCAAAATGTGCTGTACAGGTAAATTTGATAATCTGAGAAACAACTGTAAGGGTCATAGTTACTTTGGAGGAGTTGCAGAGATCCTCAGGCAGGAGAAAATGCTATTAGGCATGAACTCCACAAATCTGGCCTTATTGAGAGAGTGGCAGGATTGTTGAATTTCTGAAACTTAGTGACTGTAATTTCCCTCTACAGTTTACAACAAGTCAGATAGGGGACCTAGTAAACATGTTAAAGGACGCTCTGGTCAAAAGAGACTAAAATAAGCACTTTGCTTAAAGGAGATGAATACAGTGTGGTGGCATTATCATCATGCTCTGGGGATGAACTGATTTACCTAGAAACCTAAAGCTTTGACTTAAATATACAGTATCTAGCAATTATAATTTTGAATGAAAGAAATTTCCCAATACACATCCAAACACCACCATTTTGTTTGTTTGGTTCACACAGTCCATGTGTGGAGCAGATAAACTCTTTAACGCCAGCCTTTGTTATGCCCATTTGTAATTTAGTTGTGTTGCATGTTCAAAGGCTAAACCATCCCAGCTCCAATCCCATCTGCAGAGCGGGACGCCATTTCTCATGGTTCTGTTGGGACCTGGCTTTCATGTGGAAATGGTCTTCTGGTCCCCGTCACTCCTCTGTTGTGACAGAGGATAATGAATTTCACAACATCTGCCATTTGTTAACCCTGTTTGGTGTAACTGAGCCCTTTTTAATCCGAGGGCTTCCAAGACTTGTGCAGCTTCATAACTGGACTGGAGCAATTGGATCTCATGACCTTCTTGGGGCTGCAGAACAGATAGATACTGGATCATAATCAGACTGCTAAACTGCTGCAGTTTTACAGTGTTGAAGGACAGATTCTTTAAAATGACTTTCCTACACCTCAAATCCATATGATGTGGTTAATTATTAGAGTAATCTTAAACTTCCATGATTAAATGTTACTTGAGTAACATTTTCAGATATTAAAGATGAACACACCACTACAACACAGAAAAAAATATGAAAACATAACAAAGGTGCCACTGGTGGTTTTGTCTAAAATATTTTTTTTACATTTATTCATAAAATCCCATGTAATCAGAATAAAATATTTCTACATTTTTTTATATATTTCAGTTTGAGGTTACACTGCCACTGCAATCACTGCAAGGTGACAAAACATACCATTCTGACTTTTACTGAAAATTATCCTGGGATCAAATTAAATTTGTAAAACTGGAGTTAATGTTGAAATAATGTATTTGTTTTTACATAAATTTACTGTAACAGCAGTAAATTTATGTTTTATTTTGTTTTCGTTTTGTGTTTGTCTCCAGTGAAACTTGTTCCATCTGTCTGTGGTTGAACTCATATTTAGTAAAGATGGTCCAAAACGGCTTGTAACCAAATATGTTATCTTTAGCATAGAAAAAATTTCATTTTCTGAAAAGTTTGATTGTGGAAGAGAACAATTGTTGCTTTTGAAATAATGCAATATTGTACAACAGATCTATGTATGTATTATTGATTCGATATTGTGCATTTTGTTTCACACCTCAACTACAGAAAATACATTTAAACATTGACTAAAAGTATATAATCTTTCCATTGGATGACTATGCTGAACCCTAAACCATGTTATTTATTTAATTTAGTTTGTTTTTATCTATTTATTGTGTCAGAATTCCCAAAGTTAAGATAAAATCTAAATATTTCACATGGCACAAAGTTTTTCTTCTAAATGCATCATTTGCTTTCATAAGTTCTCCACAGTGTACTAAAAATTGTTTGAGCCAGAGTTAACGATTCCTTCACTCCAGCAGTCTGGTTCTGCAGATGAAGGAATGCCACTTTCCTGTTGCAGGACCAGAGAAATCTTTTCATCCAAAGTTCCTTAGTTCTCTTTGCATGAAAAACTTTAACTTCCCAAAACACTGAACTTTCACTCGATAGCATCAATTGCCTTCACAGTGAGTACATATACAACTTCTGCTTCTCAGTGCAAAAACATATGAATTCTAGGTTTTTTCACTTTTTAAGGAAGTACAGAGGTGTAGGTGATGTGATACAGATGCTAAATATTCAGGCCTAGCAACACTGCTAAACTCAATTAATATATTTGAATACATGCTGTATTAGACAAAAATAACTAGGATAAAAAATAATGTAATTAGTCCAGTTATAGAAATCATTTCACAGCATTCTACTGAGTTTACTCTATGATGTTTTTTTTTTTCATGATGCTCTGCACATCAACTTGACAAATGGCAACTGTCAGCTGCCATTTGAATGTGGTGTGAAACTGTTTGTAGATTCTTCTACTTTGTCTGCAAGCTAAAGTGCCTTGTAATTGTTTGATACATTCCAGTCAAAAACCTCACTATGTTTTATTTTGACTTTATTTCACAAATAATTGCGCAGTTGTGAAGTAAAAACAAAAGAATACACCTTTTTCCTTTTTTTCTTTTACAAATGAAAATTTAAACCAGCGTGACACCATACCATACCAACTTTATTTATAAAGCACTTTAAAACAACCACAGCTGATACAAAGTGCTGTACATCAAAACACAACATAACAATAAAAAAAAACATAAAATAAAAACTTACAGTTTAAAAACAAAAACATACAATTTAAAACTAGATCCCGCTAGAGTTGAAAGCCAAATAAAATAGATGGGTTTTAAGACGAGCTTAAAACCCATCTATTTTAAGTGGTTGAATCAGCATGATTCAACCACCATGCTGGTGGTTGAATCATGCTGTGGGATTCTTTGTTGGTCGGAGCTAATAGGAATGTGGAGAAAGTTATGAGCAGGGCAATACTGAAAGAAAATGTGTTAGAAGTTGTAAAAGAGTTGAGACTGGGGCAGAGGCTCATCTTTCTGCAGGAAAACGACCAAAAAGATGCAGCCAGAGGTACGATGAAATTCAAAATATATTTAGTTCAAAATATATTAATGTGCTACAATAGCCCAGTCAAAATCCAGATATCAATCCAGTTAAGAATCCATGAAAAGACTTAAAATTGAATGCTCTCCAAGCTATTCAGATTGCTTTTCTTTCTAAAAAATAAAAAAACTGCACTTGTTTCCTTGAAATTTTGCACTAGTTACTGCTCGTCTGTCAGTTGAAAGGTCAATATAGCACATTGAAGTTTGTGGTTGTAAGGTGGCAAAACAAAGCAAGAAAAAGTTCAAGGGATAAGAAATGCACTGCACTGTATTTGTTCTTCCAGTATTTGTTTCATCAGCGCTCCAGTCAAATATCCCAGGTGAGAGTAAGGAATGCGGTCTGAAACATTCTTCGAGACACAGATCAAGACATAATTTGCTGGGGATGGGTTTGCCCAGATATGAGACTGAAGCATCAACAGACTGTCAGAATCACCTTTTCATCTGCAGGCAGGAATGGCTGAAATGGTGAATTTAGGCAGTCTTCTTTCCTTTCAAACCGCCTGCCCCCATCCTGTACCCTCTTCATGAAACCTGGAATGTGCTTCAAAGAATGTACACTATCTTTCCTCCATGAATAAAACATCTGTCATTCATCAGCCAGTACAATATGTGCCGATTTAACAGAGCATAACAGCTCTGCAAGGCAGGCAGACAGGCAGGGAAGCTCCAGACTCTACAGAGTCCTGCGAAACACAAATCCAACACAGTGCCATTTGTCTGCCGTTGGAGATTACACTGGCTAATTTAAACATGATCCACTGAATGTATTTACAACTAAAAGCTATAAAAAGGCCACCAATACAAACATATGTTTCCTTTCATACCAGGAAAATTAGAGAAAGGCTACCTAAAGACAATTACACACCTGTGCTGCAGCCCTGAAATTTTCATGACACTTCCTAGAGCTTGGAGGGTGCAGGAATGCAGATCCTGACATTGAAATGAGGGGAGTTTATGAGGCTTTTGCACCTTGTTTTGTATTAAGAAATATGGAAATGATGAGCTCATTTCCATGAGTGAACTGAAAAGTTCTCTGAAAAATTCCTTTGATTAGAATCTGATGGTATTATTGTTTCTCTCTGTTTCTTGAATTTTCTTGCTTGTACTAAAATTCCTTCAGTGTTTTCCAAATCCATGAGTTATTTAATAATGCAAAAATAGTCTTTGTTATTGAAAAGTTGTCAGCCTTTATGTACCATATCCCCTTCCCACACAGACAGAAAAAAACAGAACCATCTAAAACACTTTCATGGCTTTCATCTGGGACATATCTTGTCCTTCTTTATGTCCCTTTAATGTGGGTAAAACTGTGCCAGAAATCTTATCACTCTGCTTTAGGTTACCCATCTAGGGCACTAAGAAATTCTTTTTATTCTCTTCTAGCAGTTTATTTTGTCTACTGGATTTCTTTTTTTCCTTTTGAAACAAATGCTATTCTAAAATTTGGCGTTCAGATTAAAGAAAACAAAAATATGCATGAAAAATTTACTTTACAATGACCTACACAAAAAATATCAATAACTGATAAAACAGTTGCATTTAATCTCTTTATAATTTTTGTTTGTTTGTATTTTTTACTCCCAGCTTATTTCATTTAGAGACTGAAATTTTTGTCCAAAGTCTTTTTTTATATAAAATGGCAAAAGCTCAGTTCATTCAAAAGGAGAACACTTGTGAACAGCAATTTTCTCACTATTAATAATTGATTGGACATGCATTGAATGCATCCATACAATTCTCGGTTGTTTCCAACATTATCAATTCAAAATTAACTACCTATAAATGCTGAATAGTATTTTCCTATAAACTAATTAAACTGCTTGAGTCATCACACACAAAAAGGATGAACAGTTGTCAAAATCTGTGAATTTCATGCAGTTCTTTGTCATTCTGTCCTGAACATATTTTGCAAATTGAACAATTTCTTCCAAGTGAACTTCAGTTTTCACTGATTAGAAGACATGTGGGGATTATTAGTTGTACAAAATAGTGATGTGAGAAATGCACCGAAGCGACTGAGAACAAGTCTAAGATTTATTTTTGCCATTCTTCTATAAAAGCTAGATTTGTGGAGTGCTTGGCCAATAGCTGTCTGAAAGATACTTTTGCAAGGTACTGTACTTGTGCAACATAGTTGTCTATCCTTGTTTAAAATCTAAAGGTTTACACAAATCCCAGATTTTAACTTGAAGCGGGATTGGGTGAGGAGTGAAGCCTACCGACATTAATACCAAGCCTGAAGCGCCCTCTCCTGGCTGCTATAGACTGTACAAACTGGCGTGTGATCTCCGCCTTGCCGCCAGGTGACGCTGCAAGTCTGTTGTCTCTCACCGTAATGCTTCCGCTAACACGGTCTTATGAGAAGAGTTAGCAGCCGGTGGCTAATATACAAACAATGGGCAAGAAGCACAAAAAGCACAAGTCCGAAAAACATGCATATGAAGGTATTTTAGTTCATGTCTTTGGTTGTGTTATTCATATGGTATTTTTATAGCTTTTTTTTGTTGAAAAACATGTAGAATTAATTGTCTTCCCGCTATGATAGCTCCACAATAGCGTTAGCTCGGAAACTATTTACCAGCTACGTTAATTTATGGGACTATTTCCTGAATGTGTCTGTGTTTATAAACAGTGTTAGCGATATGTAGGTTGTATTGGAACTGCAATATGCCTTACCTGTCTGGTAGCTGTTCATTTCATCCCTGAGTTGTCAGGACGAACAGACATTATTGATTCTTCGAGACGCATTGACCCACTGACTCTTGTTGATTTGATGCTCCCAGAATACGGAGAGAGACCGCTGAAGCTGGTGCTAAAGGTGTCCGGGAACGAAGTCACGACCGGAAGTTCCAGTCTGGACACTTTTTATGAGGAGCAACCCGTGGACAGCGACAAACCCAAAGACAAGAAGAAGAAAAAGAAGAAAGATAAAGACAGGAGCTTCGGCTCTCCAGAGGAAGACAGAGGGAAGAAAAAGGTAGAAAGAGAACAGAACAAATGAAACAGAAATCTTGTTTTTCACAAACTTTGCTTTTACTTTACTTGACTGCTGATATAGTTTACCTTTAAACTATATCAGCATCATGATTCGAAGAGCACATTTTAAGTATCTTCCAATCCTGGATAAGTATCGAGAAAAAATAGAACAGGTCAAATATTTGTATTTCTATAATTAATCCTTTGCGTTATGTTTTAAAGGTTATAGCCATTTATCTGTCCATCTCAATGCAACCAGTCATTTCTTTTTCCAAGGATTGATAACTGAAAATCTGAACCTGGGGAGGTAGGAAATTTTGACTTGAAAATGTGCAGAAATCATGGTGTGTGTAGGTTAATAATTCAGACAACTACAGTGTTTTAAAAGGCTAAGTTCTGGTGTTATTCATGTCATTCAGTTTACATTTAAAATTGTGAAAAGTGGGGAACCAAAATGACAATAAAAAAGGATTAATTTAAACTTTCCTGACCATGAAACTTTCAAGCAATGTTGTAGTTTGTGAAAAACAAAACTGTTAGTTTCAAATCTTTTGGCCATGACCGTAGGAGATGATTATCCTTGCAAATGGACTTGCTGCTATGAAGATGAATATTGTCTCTGTTCATGTTAGATGACTAAAAAGAAGAAGGGACACGATGCAGATGGGGAAGAAGACAGAGAGCAGAGCAGAACTCCTATTCGTTCAGAGCTGGATAAACTGGAAGGTAGTTTTAAAATGTCTACACTTTATTTCAAATTTCTTTCTCAAAGCTTATAAGTATTTTTTAATATCCATCTGATGTCCGTGTTTGCAGAAAAAGAGCAGACACCTCTGCAGGAAGCTTTGAATCAGCTCATCAGGCAGCTTCAAAGGTGCAGCACATGGCTCTAAGTATTCTTGAATTAATTATTGTGCATGTGTAAGCAAACTCCCCTCACAGAGCTGAGAACCCCAATCATCATCCTTTCTGTCTGCATGTCTGTTTTTGTGTATGCTTTGGTTCATATGTGAATGAAATGTGTTTACACTGCAGGAAAGACCCCAATGCATTCTTTGCATTTCCGGTGACCGACCTCATTGCACCTGGTTACTCTTCAATTATTAAACGCCCGATGGACTTCAGTACAATGAAGGACAAAGTCAAGAAAGAGTTCTACCAGTCATTGGACGAACTCAAAGTAAGTGCGTAGGTAAACCAGAGATCAGACGTACAACTCCATAAGATGTTTTACTGTTAAGAAAGGATTCTTAACTCTTTAAATTTTCCAAGTATCTTTTATTGTCTAAATTAAATATACAATTCTTGCAAGGTGCTGAACCCGCTGCTTAAATGTTTTGATTCACAGATCTTTTTTTAATATCTTGTCTAATGCTTGGTATTGGATTTGTTGTTGCTGTAGGTAGACTTCAGAATCATGTGTGAGAATGCCATGATTTACAACAAACCAGAGACAATCTACCATAAGGCAGCTCGAAAACTGTTACACTCTGGAATGAAGATCCTGAGCCAGGTAAGAGTCTCCTCATAGAAATGTGTCTGTATTTTCTTTTTCCCTGTGGATTTCAGTCCAAAATTGTACAGCCAGAATAAGTACATCCTCTAACATCAGTTCATGTTAGAAAACCAGGTTTGTTTTGTGATAAGAGTCCTCAGATGAATACAACAGAGGCTTGCTCTATTTAGGGTAGAAATACTTTTATTTCAATTCTCTTTCAACAGATTAACCTGGTAGGAAAATTATCCAAAGTGAAGTAGATAGTGAGGAACACAACTTTATAATGTGTCCTCTAATAGCTGTGTGTTTCCTTTAGAGATAAAAGGGAGTTCAGTAAGTAAGACTTGATATTGCATTGATCCAACACATGAGGGCACTAAAGAACGTCATCTGAAGTTTACATACTGCAGTGGTGTTGGTCTGGAAAGGCCCGTTGCAGATTCAGCACACCATAGTCAATTTAATAGTTAATTAACAAATATGTGCAGAGTTTGATAACATGTTGGAGCAGTAAGTCAACTAGAGTCAGCTGTGCTGAAATGAACACACAGCTAAAACCTTCAGGACACCAGAATTGGACTTTTCTACCATAAAGTAAAGGGAATTATTTTTACTCTTTTCACCTATTTGCTTTTCTTCTCTAGGCCACTAAGTTTTTTTGTGTGTGTTTGTTCCTATGTATAATAGGAAAGGCTGGACAGTCTAAAGCAGAGCATAGATTTTATGTCTGGCCTTGACCGCTTCGCCAAACAACCGGTGAAGTCAGAAGACCAAGGAGTCACCAGCTCAGACCAGAGCAAGGAGGGAGCCATGACTGCAGGGAGCAGCGAGCGCTCCCAGACACCCAGCACTCCAAGGTGCTTCAACTTGCCAACGTCACACCTTCCACTGATACCTGCAACTCGACACATTAGACCTTTAAATATCTGTGTAAAAGATGCATAAGCTTTGAGTGAAGGGTGAAATATTGTTGGGTTTCTAAGAAGACTAATCAGAAACAGCATATTGTGTGTTTATGAGAGCATTCCCACTCAGTCACTGCATAAAGTTTGGTGTTTTTTTACTGCAGAGCTGGAGGATGTGAATGTGAGGAATGCCCGATGGCAAGCTAGGACGTGTTTGCTCCTGCTGCTGTACATATTTTTCATGAATTTAGTTTCTTTCTTTTTGTTGCATGAAGACTCACCATGACCACAGCAATCTTTATGAGCCTGTTGCATCTTGATGACATTTGTTGATGTCAGGGAATCAAATCAAATAGATGAAGAGTGGAACAAAAGCAGAGTTTAAATACGTAGACTTCCTTCCTGCATTATTGTTTGTCTCTGTTTGCTACTGCTACAAAAATATTGACTCATTGTCAAATTGTCTCATCCTCGCTTTTTCAATTTGAAATTCTTTTGCAGACAAGACAAAGACTCCAAGGACGAGGCGGCAAAGGCCGAGAAAGAGCTGGAGGAAATCCGCAAGGTCATTGAGGAGTCAGGAGGAAAGCTGTCGAACAGAGTGGTGCAGTGCGATGTAAGAAGCAAGAATTCACAAGAAAGCTTTTTTATTTCAGCTAATTTATGTTCCTTTAAAAACTTTAATTTCTTCAGCTGGCAGTATGACAACAAAAGATGCTGCAGATCATTTAAAAGTCATCAGTTCAGCAATAATCCATAATATTAACCTTGTAAAGACATATTTTTGTTCAATTATTGTATTTTGGAAAATTTATATTACTATTTATGTATTTTATGAGAAAGTGATCAATTATTTGCCTTACAGTTGGAGTTTGCAAGGCGGAAGTCCGATGGCTCCACGACTCTCGCCGTCCTCAACCCGGCCGATCCGTCACCCGGGGGTACAAACAATGTCAATCTGTCACAGAAAGTTTGGTCCATGTTTATTGGCAAACCTACTAAAGATGTGAGGGAAAAAATCTTAAAATAACTTGAACTTTTATTGCAGTATAACAATCTTTGAAAAATGTAACCTTTTAAGGAAAGTGGGGAACAAATTGTACCAGATTATGAAATAACAATTTGAAGCAGAAATATTTTAAGTGGTATCTGTAACAGTCTGTTTAAAAGAAATGTAACCGAGGTCATTTTTTAAGAAATTTTGACTCTGTTTCTCTGAGTTATAACTCGCAGTGAGAAAAGGGGGTAGGGTTGGTAAAACAAATGTTTAAAGCTCACTGTTGGAAGAACCACAGGAAAGAAGGCTGTTGTCTGGTCTCCATAGCAACCATGAGATGCTTTGTACTTTCTAAATAGGTATTATTTTCAGGAAAAAAAAGCTTTAGCTGTCCTACCATCACAAATGTACGTCTGTGGAGTTGGACAATAACTGGAATTATCTGAATTGGTTAGATGATATTCAAACTGGGCTCATACAGCAAACACTCCAGGTGGGTGTGTAGTTACACGAAGAAAGAATGTGTGGAAAAAGCACACTTAAGTACAGTAAAGACTCTGTAATGCCGTGGGCCCATTTTGCTCCCTAAGACGGTTCCTACAGTGTTCCAATCAAAGTACATTTCTTTTTTTATCATTAAGTGTTCTCAGGTTTAATGAACACTTTTTAATTTGGTGAGAGATTATGCTTCTGCATTGACATTTTAAGGATGTTATTTTACTAATATTTACCAGGGGAACCAATAATGATTGCAAAATGATTGTTTTGCACTACCAGTGCAAAACAATCATTGTGTAAGATATTTAATATTTATATTGTCTTGCTTTTGGAATACATTAGTGCAGATCTTCCGATAATAAAAGCAACGGTTAAATGTCATCTGCTCAGATGTTGGCTACTGTCCGGTGAAACTGGTCATGATGTCCAATCGGCTGCAGAACGGCGTGAACAGCCTGCAGAGCTTCAGGGAGGACAAAAGGAACAGAGTTACTCCAGGTAAACGAGCTGCTTCAATCTCATCTCGCCTCATATTGTCTAAACAGCTGACAAAGTGATTTCTGATGTTTTACAAACTCTTCATAGTGTCCTACTTGAGCTACGGCCCGTTCACATCCTACGCACCGGCGTACGACTCCAGCTTCTCCAACATCAGCAAGGACGACTCAGACCTCATCTACTCGTTCTACGGAGAAGAGTCCAGTCTGCAGGGCTCAGACAGGTATGCTGCAGCGCGACCACAAGCTCAGTGGGATTAACTGGCAACGTCATTATAGGCATTCCTCACTGACTCCTGGCCAGATGTTCCCTTTTTTTTGACTTCATCCAGACTAGCGGAGATTAGCCAACAGCTGCAGACACAACCCGACCCTCAGGTCTCACAATACAGCTCAGGTTTAATACAATACATGAATGGGACCTTCTGTTGTTGGTTTGTTTTATGAAAAAAGATTAGCAAAGTTACAAAGTTCAGAGTCTGCTCAAAGGAGAACTACTCTGTGCCAAAGGGAAGATAGTAATCATTTGTAATTAAGTCTTCATGTATTCATCTAATTTCCGAAATGGACACTTAATGTCTCGTGTTTCAGTCTCTGTAACATAACCAGTGAGAATCAGCAGCTGCCACAATGTTCCATTCAAGTCACTTCTAATAGGAAATTGCAGCCCAGATGTTTCTGCCTTTTTGAGCAAAGACTGTCATCACCTTAGACTGACTCTTAAGCCCAAATGCATCATGGGAACTGGTGGTCCTATCCGTTCCTTTTACCAGATTGCTAATATTCTAGTTACGCAAGGCTTGTTATAAATGTAAATTCTGTTGCGACACCTCCAGGCGCTGCAACCATCTTCTGATGTCTATTTATTTCTCATTTTGTACTATTCATTTCTTTATCTTTGTATATTATGTATAAACACATAACCTGCATCTTAACTCGAGTCGAGCAAATCTCAATCTCGTTGTAATCTGTTGATGACAATGACAAATAAATCTTATCTTATCTTATCTCTATCTTATCTTATCTTGTTAGCTCGCTTTCAGCTTATAGGGCACGACTCGTGTCCCAACAAAAGATGTTCACTTGTATTTCTTTGTCTGATGTCAGGGAGCAGAGCAAATACTGACTGCTTAGTGACCCAGAAATCCCACCTCATATTAACTCGGCAGGTCAGCTGATCAGTTAAAGCAGGCCGGGTGTTTCAGCAGGGGGGATTAAGGCGCGAGGAGACTGTTGTTTTTGTTTCATCAGACAAAATATAGGCTGCAACCACTATAATAGATAATATGATTTTTCTTTTGACATTGAAAAAACATGAAGGTCTAATATAATAGTGCCTTATATTTATTGCCCTGCCAAAACTAGTTTTTTTTCACACTTAATTAATTTATTTTATTGATTTTATTTGGTAGTAACAGAAAGCTTCTAATGCTCTCAATCCAGAAAATTACAAAAAGAGGACTGAAACATTTTCTTCTAAAGGATGTTTGTGGAAAATAATTTAAACAAGAAAAAACAGTTTCCAATGATACTTGTGTAATTCTGTTGTGAAAATTTAATGCAAGATTTATTTAATGCAAAAAATTAAAAACAACTGCTAAATCTGCATTTGTATTTCTATTTTTTTTATGTTGGTTCTGCACTTTTTGTGTCCAAATTATTAAGAGCCACTAGCGGATTGCAGACCTCTGGCCTATACAGTCATATTCAATAAATTAGAATATGCGTCCCGATGTGTCTCGTTTGTCAGATTAAAAGTGCTCTTTGAAAATAAGAACCTTTAAGCAGACATTAAACATACTTTTCATTAAGTCTACTGTTCTGTTGTCTATTGGTCTGATGTAATAGTAAGTGCAAAGCCATCTGTGTCTGTTTCGCTTTGTGATAAAGTTCCTATACTAAAAGGATTTTTCAGTAATATTTTAGTTTATTGAATGGGTCTGTATACTGGTTACTGGTAAGAAGGGAATGAGTACAGATTCATGTCTCAGGTTTTTCAAACCACATTTTTCTTTCACTTGCTCTTACAAGAATGCACTTCTCTGTGTTCTGTTACACCAAAATCTCATTAAAATACCTCAATGTTTGAGAACAAGGCAATGAAATTAGTAAAATATGGCCTGTTTGTTTAATGGTAGGACTCAGTTAATCCAGTGTGGGAGGTTAACTGAGGTGCATTGTCATCCATCATGTGTGGCTTCAGATTCATGTAGCTTTATGTGCTCAGATGTTAATGTCTGCATATTCACTTTCTGGTTTTGTCCAGTGGTTTGTCTGAGTCTGTCACTTTCCAGGGAAGACATTGTTCTTTCCCTGGAAAAGTGTGTCCAGTTAGCAACATGTCCTCACTTGTCCATGAAATCCTGCGTATAGGATTCAGTTTCTTGGGGATTTTAGGTCGTGTTGAAATCAACTTCTCAGCAGGTTTTATCAGCAAATTATTAACAAACTAGTTAGCAGTTGTGAAGTTTAAAAACTGTTGTTGAGAAGATGTTTTTGTTTTCCTTTCAGCTTGTCGGAGTTCCTAGCCAAATCTGATGAGTATGTTTACAAAATGGGTGACAGTCTTCTGGATGCGATGACCAATGGAGAGCATTCAAGATGTCTAAAGGAAACTGAGCCTGTAAGCAGCCATTATTATCACATCCTATTACCAGTTCCCTAACCCACAGAACTGAGAGTGATGTTGCTTTTATGTTGTTCATATTTGTCCAGCAGCCAGAGGAGCCAGGAAGCAGACAAGAGAAGAAGAGTGGCGTTGAGGTGAGAGTCTGTCTTTAATCTGGAGCTGCTTCTGTGCATTGTGTTTGTAACACAGCAGGAGAAATGGAAATGGACATTAAGTGTAGAATGACACAAATGTAACACAAAACTGGAGCCACTCAGCCTCATCTGCTCCTGCTGGGCTGCTGCTCGGCGGAAAGCCCGTCACATGTGCCTGCATTACACCCCATATGAGGAGCCTTCATGGCCTCTGCTGATGGTTTCTGCACCAACCAGCTGTGTCAACACAGCAGGGGCCCGCTGTTAACTGCCATCCATCCACACATGGAAAGAACATTTCCCTTCAAGAGCTCCTCGCTCGCAGTCCGCAGTTAGAGAAGTCGGAGGGGGTTGTGTTTTCCTTCAGCACATTCGGCCCCGCTGGCTGCAGAGCTCAATCGCTCCTAAGAGCAGCAGAGGAAACCGAAGCTCTGGCCCCGGCGTCAGACACAGAGCCACTCTCTGTACTGTCTGTTTGCTGTTCTTGGCTGCTCTCCAGGTTACACTCATCCCCTTCTCGGTCGTTGTAGCTTTTGATTAGGTTTGATTTTTATTGGATCAGAGAAGCAGCATCTCCATTTAAAAAAAACCAGAGACTTTAAAAAGCCTTGATGTTCCCTTGGCACGTCACCTGTCCAGGGAGGAATGCATTTTCTAATCTGACTAAGTGTCTTTTTTCCCTCGCTGTCTCTCCCAGGTAGCCGAGGACAACTCATCCACCAAGCTGGACGTCCCTCGTTCTGCTGAAAGCCTGGATGTGGCTGAGGAACTCTCTGGGGGTAAAGCCCTCAGATTTGTTTATAAAAACAACTGATTACATTTGGAACAAGAAAATTAACTCCTGATACAGCAAAGTATAAGAGTGGTAGGGATGCAAACAATCGACTTATGATTTATTGTTGATTAATGGTTTATTAGATTAAAATGACCTCCAATCGCTTAGCTATCAAATCCTCTTGGACTTATGTTGTAGTTTGGCCTCCAACCAGAAGAGGGCGCCGCTGGTTGTCCTTAAGCAGAGCCAGTTGATACAGAAAACAAAGATGGCATTTCTCTTTCCCAAAACGGGATAGAGAAATAGTTCAAATAAACTCTAGTGTGTGATGCAAAATACACTTTATAGCAGTTCTGTTTTGAAATATAAACACTCGACAAGTTTCTTAAGTTATCATCTCAGTCAGTTGAACTGCATAACTGAGCAGTGGCAACTTCTCAATTAAAAATGACTGGTGTGCTTCAAAGGTGAAGATATGATGACAGAAAAGCGTAGGGCGAAAGAGAGAAAAATTGTAAAATGGAAAAAAAAACATAATGCCAATCAGCAGGGTTGATTTTGAGGGCAGTCAACACGATGAACTCATGTTAATCATAATTCATAAAGTATTTTAAAATATATGTATCCTTTTGTTACTTCATAATGATATGCTACTTAGTGTATGCCTACCACATAAAATCCTAATAATATACACTGAAAATTGTGGTTTTGAAGTGAGAAATTATTTGCAGAGTAAGAAAACTTTTGTCAGACGCTGCATATTTCCCATAAAATCAAAAAGGCCACTCAAAAAGTGCAACTTCAACTTAATGCATATAACATTGATACAATTACTGTAAATGAATTATAATGAAAAAAATGTGCCACCAATAGACTTTTCTTCACCCTGTGAAGAAAAGTACATTTTACTTCTATCTCAGACTGTTAGTTTTTGATTGGGATGTTGTCAGGATTCAGAATGAAAGGATTCGTTGTGTAAATGTAACCCCTTTCTGCGGGGGTTACCCAAACGTAACAGAAGGAGCTGAGAGGAAGTGCTAACAGAGAGTCCGTGCTGACCCTCCCCTATCTGTTACAGATGCCCTGCACTTCCAGCAAAAGTTGGATGAAACTACAAAGTTGCTGCGTAACTTGCAGGAAGTACAGAGGGAGCGCCTAAGTGCCAAGCAGCCGCCTAACATGATCTGCCTGCTGGCCCCGACTGCCAAGGAGCTGGAGCTGGGTAAGAGGCTCTCGCTGCATGAGCCCCTTTGTTCCCGCACTCGGGTCTCACCACCAGCTGTAGACCTCCAACAACCCTTCATTTACCTCGTCAGTATTCATCTAACACAGGTGTGGTTAGACAGTGGTCTGATTCAAGTCACTGGGGCCCCCAGTTCCCAGGGATATGAGGCATTTTCCTTTGATGTGCTGCGTTCTGTGTGAGCGAAAAATGTGACCTTTTTATTAGAAATCATTTATAACTAAAAATCCCTTGGCTTTAGGTTTAAATAACTTCAAAAATAAACAGTATGAATTCCCTTTATTTCCTCTGCTATGTGATGGGCTCATAATCTCCTGTTGTCTTACTTCTGATCCTTCCCTCACAGCTGAGAAAGTTACAGGGAACCTGACGGAGCTGACTGGTCAAGTGGCCCCATGTGACGTCAGCAGCATCTACGGCATTAGGAAGGCCATGGGCATCACCGTCCCCCCAGAGCTGCCTGAACCCCTCATAGACCTCACAACAGGTAAACTGTCTTAACTCAACCGAACCGTAGCCAAAGCTTATCCTACAGCCTGGAACTGGATGGAATTTGCTTCAATGTGGGGAAAAAAGTAAATAGATCTTGGAAAAGTATGTTTATTTTACTTCATTTCTATTTTCTAAAAGTTGTGTTGTTTCTTTCCTTTTATCTTTGTGTTGTTTCTTTCTTGTGTACTTATGTTTTTTTTTAGGTTCTTTTCTTTCCTCATGTCCCTCTTGGCATTCCTTTGTGTCCTTCCTTTTAATTTTCCTTCCTCACTGTTCTGTTTTTATTAGTGTGAATGCTGCAGCCATTAACAGTCTTGAGTTCCTCCGCTTTTTGCCACTTAACTACGTCTGCATACTTTGTGCTATTTCACTCATTCAACTTTTACCATATTCTGCTCATTCAGACCATTACAGCTTTATTTTGATATTGACATCTTCTACGGTTTATGAAATATTCGGCTTTTTGCAGTCATGTTGGGCCACATTGGAGTGAATGGAACATCTTACAATTTCTGAAAGATTCTGCTAAAACCTTGGAGTTCTTTCTAACTGCTTCCAGCTAGAAATTACATTTAAACTCTAAAATGTCATCATAACTCATGACCTTCAACTACTTCTGATTATTTCAGCTTTTTTATATCTTTTACAGATTTAATAAAATTCCTCTTCAGCTTTTTACTCACATTATGCTCAGTCTTCCCAATGTAACCCGAGTTTTTCACCTAACCCAAAGTCTCCTTCCAATCCTCGTTCAAACAATAAATTCAATCCCAACCCTAATTTCTCATAGATGCTATTATTTTAGCTTGTTTTAGGTTTTTAACTCATTTTAGCTTATAAACTGTTGTGACCTTATAGTTTAGCTTTGTAAATGGTGTTCTGGCATTGAGTGAAAGTTTTTACTTCTACAGTTTTTCTATTTTTGTTAGTTTTGCAGACTTTTGCTATATTTTGCTGCTTCAGCCTACTTACTGCATTTTTCAAGACTTCTGCAATTTTCACTAAAAATATTCAGCTTGCAGCATTCACACTGCATTTTTGCAGGACATGCAAATTTGTCTAGTTTCGTCTGTTTCTATATTTTATTTCTGTCAAGGCAGAAAAACTTACGGGGATTTTCACATAAAAATGTGTAGACAGATTGTTTGTGGTGCATTATGTCCTATATTAAAGAAAAAAACACACAAAATGGTTTTCTTTCTGCTTCCAGTTCATGAGACAAATGAACCGATGGAGACCTCATCCACCTGTCCAGATGTGGGTCACCTTGTCGCAGTGAAATGACATTCCAGCCAGCCTCATTAAGTTTATTAACCTAAGTTTTGTACAAACGATGCTTTTTTTGTCTGACTGTTGTGTGCATTTCAATCAATAAACCTTTTTTTTTTATTTAAACCTTGTCTAAAATTTTTTAATTCTAAATGTCAAACTACAGACTTACGAAAACATTTATTACATTCTGTAACTGTACAAAAAGTTAATGTCACATTTGTTCACAGAAAGACCAGTACAACATTATGCAACAGCAATTACAGACGAGATGTTGGTCTCAGATGACAAGGCCACGAGACGGATTCAGAGGAGCCGACAGTGTTATGGTTGCCAAGAAAGAAAAAAAAATCCGCAGAAAGGTTAAGTCACACAGCTGAGGACATGCATAACATTTCCCACCTGTCGCAGCACACGTGGAAATCAAAAGGCAGCAGAATAGTTTTTTTTTTTCCTTTATCAAAGTGGAATAAGCAAAAATGATGGAATACATTCAGCACAGTTCTTGTTGAATCTGTAAATTGTTGGAGTGGTCAAACTGCACAACTAGAATCAAGGAATGTGATCATAACGAGTTCTACCTGAACTTACAGAGGGTTGTATCTTCTGTCTGTAATGGTGTGATGATGTAGGTTTTAACAGGCAGGAAAGCTGCCATTTACCTGAATATGCAAGAAAAGGTTTTCATTTCGAACAGCTCAACCTGAATACCTAACATCTGTCATGTTTATCGTGTTGAATTATCAATCACTTTTTAAGTAGCTGAATTTCAGAGTTTTCATTTCTTGACTTAGATTTTTAATTTCTGCAAATTCTCAACAAAAGTCATTTTGGGGCACAAATGTGACCCAAATTAGATAATAAACCTAATTATCTCCAATAAAGCATCATTTTTATGCTTAAATGCTTTTTTTAATTAAAGTCAAAGATCTGCAAGAATAAAATAGAAATAATACACAACTTCATTTTCATCACATTAGGCTAGAAACAAAAAAAAATATACATGACATCACTGTTTTTATTGTGAATAGAAAAAGATGGCGGCTGTTCTCGGCAGCCGTCGCCGTCGTCGTCTTCTAACTCTAACTAAATGGTCCCAGGTGTGTCTTCCACACAACGAAGCAGTGAAGTTTTCTTTCTTCCTTTCAACGGCATCACAGGAACATGCATTACAGCCAGACTGACACCTGTGATGTGCGGGAGTCTGTAAACTCTGTCACCCATACATGAGTCTGTATCCAGTTCTGCTGGCTGCGACGGCCCAGCCTCAGCTCAGCCCGATGCCTAGCTGTTTGCTCGTGTCAGTGCACACAAAGAAGGTTTTCAGCTCCCCTTTCCCCTTGACGTTGATGAATCCTCGACACTCACAAGAGTAACCCAGCTTCCTCAGCACTTGAGAGGATTCTTCTGTTACCTAAAAGAAGAGCAAAACGTCACAGCTGAAGCTAAGAGAGGTGCTTTTGTATGCAGACCAAATGTTCGATTAGTCATGATTCCAATTTAAATCTATGTTCATTTAAGAATGTTTACACAACCACAGTCTTTAATGTGTGTTTTTTCTTCATGTGTAGAAAAAGAAAACATGATTTTTAACATTTGTCTCCAATCCCCTTTACTCTGAGGGAGTAAAAGGGATTTTCCCAACTAAACCCCTTAGTTTAGTTGGGAAAATCCCCAACTAAACTTTTATTTTAGTTGGGGATTTAGTTGGGCTTATTTTCTCAACTAAACCCCTGACTGAAGTGAACTGGGTTTCATTTATGGAGATCAAACAGCAGGCAGGTCAGGAGTCTGCAACCTTTACAAACCTAAAAACTATTTTTCCCTTACTCTAGCTAAACTAACTCATTTAGAGCAGCAAATGTTGCCTGTCATTTTTTTTTTAAAAAGCAACTTAAAATTTGTGATTAGATTTGTGATTTGTCCTATTTAAATGACCACAATTTTGTTTCTATTTTTGCATAAACGATGGACACGTTTTCTTCTATAGGAAGCTATATTAGCGGAAAATTACGGTAAGCACAGTTTCCAACTCAGTGACAAATAAATTTTATGTATTTTTAGTCTCATTCTGTTGTGGAAATTCTATGCAATTACTAAAACCAGCATTTTTTCTATATGTACAAACATTAGTTGTAGTTAAGCCAAAGTTATTTAGAGTCACACTGGAAGGCATTAACCAGAGAAGCAACATGAGAACAATGTCAACTCTGGAGGAACTGCAAAGATCCACAGATGATGTGGGAGAATATGTTTACAGGAAAGTTACTAGAGTAGAAATCTGGCCTTTATGAAAGAGGCATGAAAACATGCATAAACACAAAAACGAGCAAAGCCATACTGAAACCAACCTGGATCTTTCCCATTTCTCCAGTGCTCTCCATTCTGCTGGCTACATTCACTGTGTTGCCCCAGATGTCATACTGAGGTTTCCTCGCCCCGATCACTCCAGCTATCACTGGGCCATGATTAATTCCTTAGAGAGGGAAAAGAAGATTAGTTTTATATCCGTATCTTATTACATTACGAGTAGGAAAAGAAAGTCACAAGGGAAGAATACAAATACAAAACTGTTCCTTCATTACCAGAGGTGTGGTGTGCTGCAGGTTTGTTTTTTATCGTGATAACAAACTACAAAGATTTCCTGATTGTGCCCCTTCATCAGAACAAATTAATCTAATACAGTCTTTTATTCAAATACTGTCTGTTGAGGAGTGTATAGCTCCCAGTGGCTAACCCAGGCAAACTGCTGTTTAAACACTACGCATGCATGAATCTGCATTTACGTACATAGGTTGAAACGGGTCTGATACGATTCATAAAAACCGACTAATGCAGCAGAAAATACTTTTATGACTCAGACACAATTTTCCACAGAAATTAAATTAACCCATTTTGGATGTTAGATTCACTATGTAATTTAAAGTCATCTAAAGTAATCTACTCCAAAGTAATCATGAAACACAGTCACAGGTGGTGGGTTTTTATTTTCGGTGAATTCTTTGAGGCCTGGACTAACAAACGGGCCACGTTCCAACTTTCTCCTCTAACAGTTGAAGGATAAAATCTAAAGGATGGAGCCTTGTTTACATTTTTCTTTTGTTAATGACTGCTTATTAAAATCCACAATTATAGCAAATTCACAGAGAAGGTCTTTTTGTCTGTCATCTTTATGGAGCTGTTTTACATGTTCTACAGACCTGGACTGACTCGAACTCCAGCATCACATCCAGCTCAGATTGATGGCTCATCACAGAAAATCGTACATTTGTCCCAGATTGTTTCTCTCTATCCCATTGTAAGCATGTTTTATTCAACCCACTGGATTTCTGATTCTAAAATCCTGATAATTTAGGACAATTAAAAATATTTTAGATTCATTTTGTTGCCTTTCTCTAATGGATTGCCTCATCTTCTGACATATTCTATGATTTCCTCTTAAAAAATTGTATTTGCCTTAAATCCAAAGGCCCATTCTATAAAAAGTCAGAGTTCTGACTCTGGTTTCTAGATGCAATTGTGTGTCTGTCCTCATTATGGTGGTACTCCTATATTTTTAATGAAGATTCATACATTAAGAAATGTGTAATAGCACAACAGATGTTTTCCGCACCTTTATTTTATCTGTTAAATAATGTTAATGTTTCTATAAACCTAAACAAACTTATCTGATTAGAGTCATCTCTCTAGACAGTAGAGAGCTTAGAGGCGTTAATGTGTCTTAATGTATCGAATATTCTGCTTCTATATCTGGTGTAGTTAAATGAAATGGCAGTATTTGGATCACTTTATCTTTTTCAAGTTTTGGACAGCTATAAATTCAAGATTTTATGTTTAAGACCACACAAAATAATGGACAATAATGCAATGTAAGGGAAAGGAAAAAGATGCATCATCATTTTCTAAATTTTAATAGCTAAAAATCTAAAAAGTGTTGCGTACATTTACATTTAGCAGCCCTAATTAGCACTGTTTCTGGAATTACAGCAGCAAGACTTTTGGGAAATGTCTCCACTGGCTTTCATAGCCACAGTCTCAAACTTTTGTTCATTCTTCAAACTCCAACAGAGTTTAGTGCTATTGTTCTGGTAGAAGGTGAACCTCAGCAGTTGTCTGAGGTATTTCTGATCCTCCTCAAGGAAAGCATTCCCACAGTATGACACTGCCAGCATCCTGTTTAACCATGGGGACTGTGTGCTTAGGGTGATGTTTTGTGTTAGTTCTCAGCCACAGATTATGTTTTGCTGGGAGGCTAAAAGCTCCATTTTGGTCTCATCTGACCAAGCAGCTTCATTCCAATGTTTGCTGGTCCCTAAATGTCTCATGGCTGACTGTAAATATGACCTCTGATGGCTTTCTTTAAGCTGTTACTCTTTTCTTGCACCTCACCCTTAAAAGTAACATTGTCCAGGTCAGGGCTAATAGTTATCTGAGCTTGAGCTGCGAATCTCTGCAGCTCCTCTAGTGCAACCACAGCCATCTTGGCTCAGACACAGGCTTGCACTTCTGCTGCACTACTTTCCATTTTTGAGTGATAATTTGAATAGAGCACAGAGAAATATGCAAAGCTTATGATCTCGTGTTCAAGTCAAACTCTGCTTCAAACTTCTCCACAACTCTCTCCCTGAACTGTCTGCTGTGACCCTTGACCTTCATGGTGATGTTGCTCGCTGATTTTCTCTAACACACATCTGTGTCAATTGGTGTACAGGACTTTATTTAGGGGTCTCTGAGTAAAGACAGCTCAATACAAATGCACACCACCATTACTCGCTCCAGTACATGATTCAATTTATTGTGTTGGTCTTTCACATAAAATCCCAGTGGAGTAAATTGTGATTCATGGCTTTAACATGAAACAATGTGAAAAGGTTAGTCCCAATAACATGATTCTGTAAAAGCAGGTTCATTGTGAGAAGCTGCTAACAGTCTGTAAAATAATAACCTAAAAACTGCTCAGTGCTTCAGATCAGACTGTAAAAGCAGGACATAAATGCCAATCATGTGTAGGGTAACTAAGGAGACCAGCCAGATGATGGTGTAGCTTTATACAGTCAATAAAGGTTTCGGCTGCCCAGCTGCTCTGCACACTCACCCACTCGAAGCCTGAAGGTGTTGAAGGAATGTCTGTTGATTACATCCAACTTGCCATTCATAGCAATGGCGAACTCCACCATGATTCCTATCTGGGCCTGCTTCTTCTCTATGTCCTGAAAACACACATGAGGATAACAGAATCAACTCAATACCCACAACATTTCAAGCACGAGTAGAGACTCCTTTGAAACAGCTCGTCTGACCCCTGCCTGACCCGAAGGTGAAGCGCTACTCAAGCCCACCTGATGGTTTTCATGGCCAGGCCCACTAAGCCCCGCCGTTGCCATGTAGGTGCTGCCAATTGTCTTGATCTTCTCCACACCACTGAACTTTGGCTTGGAGAGCAGCTGGAGGATTACAGGAAAATAAATGAGAAATGTTCACCTGTTATCATGTTTTTTTTTCCCTGCATGTATCAAAAGTCCAGATAATTAACATGCCAAGGAAGATGCAATGAGTGGCAATAGCAACAGGAAAGAATGTCTTTTCTATTTTTATTCTGCTGACCTCATCAAAATCAGCGATGATCTCATTGAGCAGCCTGAGGCATTCCAAGCCCTCCTTGTTAATATCGCACTCAGTGTAAAACTCTTTGAAATTGGGCACAGAGGCAAACATCACGCAGACGCAGTCATAGGACTTGTAGTACAGGTCCTGTTCAGAAACAAAAACACATGGGTTTTATTTTCAGTCTCATGACTTTGTTAAAAAACATTAGGATAATTCATTGTTATGAGCTAAATTCTATTAATATACAGGTGTGTGTAATATGAAGCTTATATAGTAATGATTTATTATGGACTGTGATGTATTTGACATGAATTCCTGTTAACTACATTGATAAAACTCAGAAATAAGCCTTCTGTGAAAATTTGACTATCACTTATAGCCAACAAATGGACTTTAACACAGAAATGTTATATTATGGCCAAACATTATTATGGAGAAAACCATGGTGTTCACAGTTGTCTATTAGACATTTATTAACATCTTACACAAGGAGAGTAACCGATACAAAAGGTTTTATCCAATCATATTAATGGAAAGTTGAGTGGAAGCAGAAAAGATATAAAAGTAAAGGTTGACAAAAAACATGGGTAGCCACAGCAAATTCATGAGTTAAGCTTCTTCTGAACCAGAAGCAATGGTCAAAGCATCCTAACTCAGTGGTCCAAAGTCCTCTTATCAGATCAAAGTAAACGTTTCATTTAATTAGGAAATAAATTAAGACAGAAGAGGAACAACATCCTAGTTGCTTTAGGATGTTGGAGTGAAGTTTCCAATCTGTGATGATTTGAGGAGCCATGTTATCTGCTGATGTATTTCCAAGTCCAATATCAATACAGCTAGATCCCTGGGGTAGCTCAAACTTCCCTCTCCTGATGCTGATTTGTTTCCAGCTGGACTTGGAAGCTGCCAAAACTATCCATTCCTGCTTTAGTGACCATTGTATTATGGTGATTTGCTAGCCAACAAACATACATGAACACCACACAGAATCTAAGTGGTGTAGTTCAAGAGGAAGATGAGAGAAGCCAGACACAACAACAGAGCATCAGGCTTCAGGCTCAGATTTTCTGAGAAAGCAGCATTAATATTAGCAGTAACGTGATAATCCCATGAGTTGGATGAGTAGAGTTGTATGTTTTACTGAGGATATTGAATTCATGAATGTAAAATAGGTTTTGTAAAATAGTACTTATTTGGCATTTTACAAGCCAAATAAGTACTACTGGATTCTTGTCACCTTCAAATATAAAAACACTAAAATACAATTTGCAGAATCAGAAACCTGTGAATTCAGAGTTTTGGTTTCAGCTTAGAAAATGACTTGTATTAAGGCGTTTCACTGGTAGTATTTTTCTTCCTCTGCATCAATTATCTTCTAGTGCCTAGCAACCAGATGGCTTAACCTGAAGGATTCAGCTGAAATGCCTTGAAAATCTCACCTCGTTCTTCTTGTTCTCACCGACAAACAGCGCTGCCACGTGGGCAGGCAGCACGTTTTCCAGCAGCAGACGGTTCAGGTTCTCCCTCGTCTCAATCTCGTCCTGCTCCGTGCGGTTCTTGTACTTGAGCTGGAAGTCCTGCCGAAAGCAGTTGTCGTTCTAGGAGGCAGACCCGCGGTGATGTTACAAAATGCAGCAGTAGTGTGGGCGTTAATGCATTCAGTTTTCTTCTGCCAGAACTGTTGGGGATACAAAAGAAAAGCAACTAAAGAAGAAAAATATCATACCTGCAGCGATATGATGAGCATGGTGACTAGAAACAGCATGATGTCGATGCCGCTCATAATCTGAAGGTCTTTGACAAACCCAGTGCATGGCAGGGTGTCATTTGTCATCCTGCAGAACAAAAATGAGAAGTCTCTATTCAGGAATACATTTTGCAAAATTGTTCAGAATGAAAACATGAATATTTTTTCACCATTCAGTTTGTGTTTTTTCAGTTAATACAAACTAAAAAAATGTACAAGCTTTAATAAAACACACCCGGTTTAAAACCAGATGAAATGTAACCTTATCAGTCAAAAACTTTGTCCATCAGTGTTAACAACGTAAAAGGAAACGTCACTGACAGTCTTCTTCCAATAAAATGTGCTTCAGAATTTTTGACCTACTCGCTGCAGTTAAATCTGTTGTAGTATTGGGAGAAGTTTTCAAACTTCGAGAAGTGGGTATTAAGAAGTTGGTGGCTGAAGATGATGTAGTAGTACAAGATGGATGCAACAAAGAGGAGGAGCACTTTGAGCTCTAAGCTCACTCGCAGAAAGACTCCACATGCAATGAGCGACAGGCTCCAGCAGCATACAGAGTACTGAGGGACAGAGAGAGGACAAAGGGGATCATACAGGCAATACAAGTCTAACACAAAAAATATCTGTCATGTTTAAATGGTATGCAAACAACTAAAACAATTATCTAGAAAATATTTTACATGTCCAATAAAGGAAACTTTTATTTAATCCTGCAAATCTTTATTATGAAGTAATAATTCCAGTGCCTTGCAAAAATACTTAGACTCCTTTGACTTTTTGTCTGTTACAACTACAAACTTTAATGTATTTAAGTTGGATTCGACTTGATAGACCAACACAAAGCTGTGAATAATTTGGGATGTGAAAATAGCATCAAATTAGCAGGGATGAGGAAGCTGGTCAGACTTGGTGGATGTGAGCAAACACAAGGCAATTCTGACAGAAAACCTGTTAGGGGCTGCAAAAGACTTGAGACTGGGGCTAAAGTCATCTACCACCACGACCTCAAGTACGAAGCTGGATAGGATGGCCAATTACAGGAGGACTGGAGTTGGTTTGTATCAAAGCGTATTCATGTACTAAACTTGCCCAGTCAAAGCTCAGACCTAAGAATTTGTAGAAACCTTAAAATATTTGATTATTTATACTTCACATTTAATCTTTTTAAGTTTGAGCTGTTAGGCAAAAACAAAAAATGGGCAACAAATATAGTCTCTACACACAGTCAAGTGCCTGGGAGCTGGAGCTGTAGTGAAAGGTTGGTAGAACCAGGGGTCAGAAAAAAAATGCACAACACACTTTTCTGTCAAAACCATAGGTCGTTTTCTTTTCCCTTCAAAAAATATGAACCACTTTGTGTTGGTCTATTACAAAAACTAGTTGGAAAAGATCAAGGCGGTTAAACTCTTGTGCATGACACTGTACTGTATATCTGGGATGAGTTGTGTGAGGTTTGTGTTTCCCCAAGTTTATGTATCGAGGCAGTAACACTCTGTGGGACTAACTAAAACACAAATTATAGTTAACAAATCCTCCACTCACAGGCAGTGACATGAAGTCGTCAGTCTTTATGTTCCGTGGCAAGTCATTCTGGAAAAAGAAACGCTGCCAAGAGATGAAATAAAAATTTCAATTTGATTGACAAGCCAACCTGATTTGACTCGGAGCCCAAATTGTGAACATTGTCCTACCAGGTTAAACATCGCCGACATAATGATGACCGCAGCGGTAATGGTTGCCAGGGGGAGGCGCAGACATGGCCGCTTCACCACCGCCTCCGATACAGCTGGCAGCAACCGACACCCTGACAGCTTGTGTGGAAACACACGCTGCAGAGGATAAAGAGAAGTGAGAAGAAAAGATGAGAGGAAAAGGTGGATTCAGACATGTGAAAGGAGCATGTGACTCTTCGCCCAGTCAGCCGTCTCCAGACATCATGTGTCAGTGACTTGCAGATGATTTAATTCAGAAGAAGAATTTGTTTTTGGGGAGAAAACTGTGATGAACTGACTGTCGGTTTTCATCTGCCTTGTCAAAAAGGAAGCTGCAACAATTCAAACATTACTTTGAAGGGCATGTTTAGGTTTTAATAGTTCAACTTAAGCTAATCCTAAAAAAATTTATATAACTTCTATTTCACAATCTTTTTTTTTAAACTTGCCAGCTTTATAGTTGGTGTTTTGTCTTTGAATTATAACAGGAAGTGGGGGTTTTTATACTTAGCCAACACTTCTGCAGTTCGAAAGACAAAAAAACTAATAACTTAATGTCTTTGATCATTTCTATTCAGTTTAGCATTGATTACATTAAACTATATTAATGCAGTTTTATGAATAGGTAATAAAACATTAATTTGATTTAAGATGAACAATTTAACTTTTATCAAAATTTTTCTTCTCTGGAGTTCAAAGAAATGACTTTATGAATTAAAATTCTGATTGATAACATTAGTCACATACTTAGAGAAACTGAACAAAAACAGGCAATCTGCTTATTCACATTGTAAGCTTTAATATTTTTTTGCAAATATTGGTTACAACATTTTACTAAGTTTATTTTTTTTTACTCTTTACCCATACTGCCAACATGTTCAGTGTCACTTGCTAACTTTCTATATGCTAAAGAAAGTTGGAGACAGAATGCAAACAATCTGTCATTGTAGATAAAATATTATCTCCAGGCTGAAATTGTTCAAGATTACTAATGTTAATTAGCTATGGATTAATTGAGGATTATTTAAAAGCATTTAATAATTTCTGAATTTGCTAAATAATTCATTTAAGAGCTAATTCGACACATTTAAACAGACCTTAATCTGTCAGCTCTTTGTGTATGACACTTAAAGGTCACAAAAATCAGTAATTAACTAAAGGTCAGAACGCTTACAAGCTTTTATTCTGCATAGAATAAAAGCTTGATCTGGTCAATCTAACAGGTTTATTCAGGATAATTTTAAGGCAAAATAGCAAAAGCGGTTAAATATGTCCAAATGCACTCGACATCCTTAAACTTTAATGTTCCCTTTCCAGTATTGAACAAGGGTTGTGATGTTAAATTTCATCTCCACTCCGCTTCTGGAAGATAATTGCTAGAAAGCAAAAAGGGGGGAAAAAAGAATGCTGCCACAGATGCATTCCCACTAAAATTATTTTTTAATTAAGTCTTCACTATTACTGTATAAGATTCCCTTGTATGACATTAGCACAAAAGAAGAGCAGAAATGTGGAAAAGATTTCACATTAAATTTTCCTTTTAATTCAAAAGGATATTGAGTGTTCAAGAGCAAAACACTTCAGTCATGCACATATGCTGCAGAAATGGGCCAGGTCACAATGAAACAAAACACCTGAATTACATCTTATTACATTATCCATCTAGAGGGTAGCAAGCAATGCACAGGTCTTTTCCATTTTCTTCAAACACAGATTCTAACATGGCCTGAAAATTTGTGAATTAAAAGATCAGTCATAGTAAACGTTAATCATACTGACCTGCAAATGACCCGCATAACAGATGGCCAAAATCACCACCAGAATAGAAACCAACACTCCAAAGTATGTCAACCCCTGTTCCCTGCTGATAGAGACAAAATCAGTTAGATTTTTTTTTCATCCAGAGGTTTAATTTTATGGCTTTCTTTGAAACAATAACAACTGTCTAAATCTCTGAAAAGCACAAGACAACAAAAGCCTTGTGTTGTTTTTTAGCACAATGAGGGTAGAACAGACTTTTAGTGAAAATGGAAATATGGTTTTACTTACTTCTTTGTGACAAGTATTTGAATTACAAAGATACAGAGGAAGATGAAGGTTGCACATCCCACATAGTGCTGGAACATCGGCAAGTCCAAGAATCGGTACTAAGGAGAGGAAAAGAAGAAAATGCTGCTCTGTTTGCAGGTTTACATATACATTTGAATGAGGCTTTGGGGTTTTTAACGATGCATTTTTATTCTTTTCCTCTGAGAGGAATGATTCTGCAACCTCAGTTTAATATTTATCCATTCCAAAATCAGTTTTGCTGTATGTTAAAAAACAGAATTATCTCCACATTTTAACTCTCCAGCTGTTGACTTAAGGTGAAGTTAATACATTTGGAAGTAGTCCTCCATCTTCTTCATTCTACCCACTTTGAGCAATGCTAATGGCAAAGAACCAGACCAAAAACATGATGTTGTCACCACTGTGCTCGGTACCTGGAGTAGTGTGTTTAGATCTGAAACAGTCAAACAGTTCGCTCTTTGTTCTGACTGTAAAAAAAAAAAAAAATCCCCTGAAGTTTTATTTTGCTTGCGCCTGTGGGCAGATGCAAATTTTACTCCATGTGATAGTTGAACATCCTCCTCTAGGACAGCAGCATTAGTGTTTCTGTGTCTGCCAGGTTACGTTGTTCTGGGTTTTCACCGAACATATTAATTATTTGTCTTTATCAAAAGAGGAACCGTTTGGGTCAGACAGCTGAGGTTGGATACAGCTTGGTGTGAAATCATGAGACAGAGGTTGAGCAGATTACCTCCAGATTACCTCCAAATTACTCAACTCCTGCAATCACCAGATTAAATGTAGTAGAAGGCGAAAGGGTATGTTTAAGTCTGTCTCTTAATTTTGCCTTTGTGGATGAGAGAAAATCCAAAATAAATCCTATTTATTTTGTTCTTTATTTGTTCAAAATAAAATCAAACCACCATTTATGCTGTTGTATCAAAGCAATTTATGTGCATCCAAAAATAATTAATGATTTCAATAACCAAAGTCAAACCTACCTGCTTTTCTAATTCTTTTTTTGGAAACCACAAGGCTACCCTTCTGCTCTCTTCAGACTTCGACCACTGCCTACGAGAAGAGAAGAAAAGAAATCTGATTATTATTTTACATTCTAACACACTTAATTAAACTCCAGAAAAATAAATGCTGCAGGAAGTTCACCAAGTTTATCCAGAAGAGTCTGTTTAAATGGGCTCTTCTGTAGCAGTCAGCATTAAAGGAGCCTCTGACTGAAGACACTTTTTGAATTGTGTTCATTTTATAAAGCATCTGAAGAACTGACACTTCCACAAGAAGTACAGTCTACTTTGTCTAATTTTTTATGCAACTTTGCTCACGTTGAGCCTGTTGTCTTGCTGAATACTGAGGTTTTTATAGTCCTCCACTGATTCTCCCATGATGGGCATATTGCAGGTTCTCCTGAAATCTAAAATCATCTCTTATTTTGTTCACACTCAAGATGAGGTGATTGTTCCCATGCCACCATGCCACAAACAAATCACTTGACAAATAGAAGCAATTTTAAAAGAAAGCCACATAATTGCAGATTGTTGCACTTGTAATAGCATGTAGTTGGTAAATCGGTAAATTGTTAGTGACCTTACAAAGTGCAAAGTCGAATTCGCATCTTAATTTCTGTTCATCATGTAAGAAAACATCTCAGTAAGAGGAAAATCTACCTTACACCCTAGAAAGATTTTTGTCTTTTTAACAAACAAAAATGGCTCAGATTTCCTATCTGCTAAAAGCTAATTATGCAAAACTTCCTAGATTTTCATCTGCTGCAGATGAGGCTGTGCTCATGGTGACTGGGCCATGCAGAGTATTTTTCTCACATTTTATCTCAAACCTGTATTTGCATAAAAAAGCATCCTCCAAATATGAAATCATGTCTTCAGCTGAGCTGAACATAGTGAGCCTTCTCTGCAATTTCCATCTTTTTAATTGTGGGCTGTTTTCCACCTTCTGGAGGTTTATATTCACATCACATCAGTAGGCAATTTTCATTGTCACAAAAAGTGATTTAAACCTAAAGGATTAGCCAAAGATATGCTGCAAAGAATGCCAAGAAAACATCAAGTCATGAGGTTGTGTTACTTAATGATCAGCCAACAAAAACGGCATGCATCATTTCTGAGGAGTGGATCAAAAACCTGCTGTCATTACATGGCAGCGGCACCATATAATATATGTTTTATCTACAGCGTTTGAACACACGTCCTACATGTAATCTACAGGATCAGCACAGCAAATCACCAAACACAAAAATATAATTGGAATGTGGAGGTCAATCATGTTTAGTGTTTTTCTTATCACTACATGGGTGGATTATTTTTCAGAGCTCTTGATAAATCTTTTTAAATAACACAGCCATCTGCTCCATCTTTCTACTATGTGCAGTTCTGAGCATTTTCTGGTTATTTCATTGCATAACAGGGTTATGCTGTTTTTGCATGTTTAGTCAGTGACATTTTTCAGATCTTTTAATTTTGACATCAAACAAATACAACCTAAGCAAATACAAAATAAATTATTATTTCAGTTATTAAGGAAACAAAGCGGCCAAAACAACCAGTAATTGCCTTGGAAACATAAATGGTTGGCTTGGCAGCACTGACTACCATGAAGCGTTGGCAATAACTGGCAGTGACTGATTTAGATCACTGCTGGTGAAATTTGGCCTACTTTTCTTGAGTCTTCAAACAAGTTTTCTGACTTGAATTCTGACATGTGACCTTAACTGAGATAGGTGAGGATTATTGAGCTTTAGATGCTGTTCTAGGTTCTTTTGTGATCTGCTGGATGAATTGTTGATGCTCACTTGAAATACTTCTGTCAGTCCAGCCCGTTTTAAAGGATCATCATTGTTCCATGTTTTCTCTGTGGCTCACAAAGAGTCCCAAAGCCTAAGCAATGATTTACAGCATGTAGCTCATTCCACATACATAATTGTCTTTCTCACCTACGTAAACATTTCTATAAATGGAGAAACCATCTTGATTTATGAGATTTATTTATTTATTTTTGTCTACTTCAAACTGGCAGACAAGTTCTATTTTAGATATGTATTTATACTATAGATCTGGCTGTATAGCTACTAAAATTAAACAACAAGTTTAATAACAGTTGATTCATGATGTTACAAGGTGGCGATTATTACTATTGCACATAGGGCCGGGCTGGTTAGGTTGCTTCTTTCCTTAATAAAAGAAATCATAATTTGAGAACTGCATTTTGCATTTATGCTAGCCAATAAAACGTATTTCATAATCTGAAATATTTAAATAAGACAAAAGAGTAAAAACAGATTAAATCTATAAGGGGGAAGATGCTTTATCATAAGACTACATATAGTAGAAGGCTATAAACAATTTACATATATAAAGTGTATCCTTAATGCAAATACAGAATACACTAAACAAATGTTTTCTAAGGCGCACGTGTATATTTTTCTCCCTCAGGTAAAAATGTGGCTACTATGTGGCTGCAAAAACAAGTCTTTAACCTATATTTATCTCTGAATCAACTCCAGACTCAACATTACATTAATAAAGAACCTGATGCACCATAATCAAATTCATGCAGATTCAGAGCAGCTGCTGCTTCACTGCAGGCTAAAGCTTTGTACTGTACAGCCAATGGGTCAGTCAGTTCAGTCTATATGTTTTTTGCAAATATATAATGTCCTACACTTTAAGGGTATATTTTTTTGTTTATTCAATTGCAATCTATAACACCAGGATGTTTGAATCTAAACATCAATTAACAATGCCGGGCATAAACCTATCGTATGCTAGCATTTCTTAATTAAACCTAAACCAGAACTGCTTAATGAGATACTTTTCATGAAGCAATGCATACATTTACATACATAAATAAATAAACTTTAGAATGAACGGCCTACTTGCTGCTGAGCTCATCTATTGCAGTGGTCATCTCGTTGTGCAGCTGCTCATCAAACTTAGTCCTCTGGGATTTGATCCTGCACCAGAGAGCACAAGACATAATTAGGAAGCAGCAACCGGACACACTTTGAGACACACAGCCACATCCGAACAGAATGAAGGAACACTAAATCTGCATTTAGGTTCATTTTGGTTACTAAGTAAGAACATTAGTGAGAAAAGAGAAAACTAGTTTGTATTTATGCGAGAGTTTAAGGGGGCAGTTCAGGATGCATGACAGGGTGTATTAATCTATCCCAAAGAAACTTGGTGTGTTTCTGCCATATTCTCCAGCTAGATCAGGAAGGAAACACTCAGAGAGATCTGCAGACCTTGATACAAAAAAGCCCAAGTAGGTGGTCAGTGTTAATAGCAGCATGTCAGTCCACTACTCTGAGTCTACAGCACTTATGGTTATGTAGTGCCCTGCTAAAAAGAGTTAGAAGTTAGTGAGATGAAGAAAACAATATTTTACTATTCAATTGGTTAGTGTAGGGAGAGCAAAAAATATTTAGAAAACAGTAGTTCTCATCCTGAGGATCAAAACACCACAGCTTTATAGGTGGTGAGGAGCAGTACCAGGGTAAGGGTAAGTACTTAAAAAATAAAGGGAAAGCACTAGAAGCTAATTAAAAACAAAAAAGTTAATGAAAAAACTCATAGCCTAACATCTAAGGGATTTTTTTGTCAGCAATGCTTAAGAGCAAGCCCATATTGTTGTAGGTTGTGGAAAAGGCCTGGAGGCTGAGAACTACTGCACTGATTGGGTTGAGGAGCCTGTGGGTCATAAAAGCCCCACTCACTTATGGTTGCTGAGTTGAGGGGTGGACAAGGAGAATGGCTCTTCAAGCGACTCATCAAAGCTGGTGGGATCCAACAGTAAGACAAAAATACAAATGTATTACAAGAGCGCAGCTAACACACAACGAGCAGGTCTAACCAGGAAAATCTAAACAGGAAAAATAAATCTCTTTGAATCTGTTCCAATTTAGTTTGCTTCCAAAAAGGGATTCTTACCTCATGGACCTTTTTTGGGGGCTTTGTTTTAATTTTCACACACTGCAATTAAAAACTGGACTGTAAACTAGCTCATGCGCTGTAAAATTTAACAATTGTCAGGTGAAAGCAAAAATATTCCTAAATGGACTGACCCGATCTTATACATAAACATACTTTGATTTAAACTATTTAATTGTTGCTCTTACTACACCTTTTATATCTTTGACCTTCTGAAAGGTTAACCTCAGTCCCACATCTCAATGCATGTTATTAACAGGTTTTCTTCCAGTATATCCCTGTATTTAACTGCATCACCTCTGCTCAAAGAAAGCATCCCTCAGCATGATCCTACCACCACCTTGTTTCATGGTTGGGGTTTCATCTATAGAGTAATGCGCATTGTTAGGTCTTCTCCCACACAAACAATAATTAAAAAAATCTCCAGAGGTTTTTAAAGATGTATGTCAAGGTCTTTATTTCCTATTTAATGATAATTTGACCATCTGGGGCTGAAAGTTTAATGCTCTATCATCAGTTTATTATTACCCTCATGTGTTTAAATGATTAGCAGCTAAATTTCTCATAAGTCGGGGCTTAATCTTGCAGCTACGTTGGCCACTCCAAACATTTGATATAATGAGGTGAATGACTCTTCGTTGGTCCAGACAGAGCATCTGAACAACAGGTACCGGTAACTTTATCATTGGGCCAATGCGACAACATCTTTGTAGAATATACACAATAACCTATTATTGTGTATAATAGTTAGCGCTTTACCTGAAGCAGTTGCTTAGTATTACATACAGATTTAGTATCCCACTTTATCAGCAGCTACAGACCAAGTTTCATTTATTGATTAAGACAAACTAATCTGTCAGTTCCATCACTTTTTGTAAAATTTCGATATGGAAAATTCATGAATTCTCATCTCCCCTTTAGTACTTAGCTACCACGCAAAGCTTCAAGGATGTCATTGTTACAATATTGTTCGTATAGTTATGTTGAGTGTATCCACTTCAGTCGTTTCTTACAACAATCAACAAATTTAGAGCTGTAGTTACATTCATTGTGCTCAGTGTGGGCAGACCTCAAGACCTTAAGTAGTTGGCCATGAGGTTTACATAAGCAAATAAAAGATGGAAGATCTGAGAAGAGATGTGAATTGTGTGTGCAAAACTAAGTAATAACCTTACATTTTACAGTCTGTTAATCATAAATACATGTGCTTCTCTGTGGTAACATTTGTCTATAACACACAGATAAATGCTAACCTTAAGATTTTGAAGTGTACTCCTAACAAAACTGCACAAAACAGCCTGATATGCCAGAAGATTTAAGTATCATAGATGACCTGATAGCGCGATGTAATGCAAGTATGAAAGTAAAGCAGCAACACAGAAGAATGCCAGTCAGTCATCTATTATGTCAAAACAACATACAATGCATTAACCCACATCAACCTTCAACCCAGCCTGATCTCTTTCAGCAATAACATCATTTATACTTGATGCTTGTTTTGTAACTACAGAGAACAAATACATTCCCTTTTAATGTTGTAATGTTATATTTTATTTTCTGTGATAAACCAAATTGAAAATAGGGCATAATTGTGTACTGGAGAGAGAATAGTAAATAACTTTCAAATTATTTCTGAAAAAAATTAATTTGCAGATTTTATCTCATTTCATCTCTCTTGAGTCAATACCTTGAGTCAAAACTTTAAACCACAGCGCAGCACCAAAGCACAAAGGCTAATCATAAATGGCTACCATGCATGCAAGAAAAGTGGCTTCAAAAGTATACACACCACTAATACGGCTCCAACGTCATTTTGCACCTGATCGTTCCCCTCAAAAAAATTATTTTCTTAACAGTGCTGGACAGGATACGTGTCACATTAAGGGTGTAAGAAGCTTGAAGATTATTGATCAAGGTCTAAAAAACCTGCACTTTTGAGAGTCATTCTTTATATTACAATTTTAAAGAACATGGTGATGACTAGAATACAGATACTTGTGGCACTTTGTGCAGAAATGTGTACCGGTAATATAGTTACTGAAATATAAAAACACACTAAAAGACAGGAATGATGAGAATGTTGCTGGTAAGTATGATTCTGATCTGCAGCATCCACATCAAGTACAACTAAATAACCAGGTTGTCATTCTGTTCAGAGGGAATCTGTGGGGGAAGCTCGATTCATCCATAATTTCTCTTTTCATTACATTACACATAAATTACTCGGCAAAATACCTTAAGCATCTGAACTTTTCCTTACCTATCAGCTTTCTTGGAGTCGGTGGGTGAGGTTCGTAAAGGGATGTCCTGTAGAAAATGGGAACAGAATTAAAGTAATATTAAAAGTGTTCAAGGTGACACCCAACAAAATTCTAGGATATCAATATTCTGCTTTATGGAATAATTCAACCTAATGAGTAAACAGGAATAAATAGGAAAATATCTGTTTAACATAAATGACTATGTGATTACGTTTTTTCTGAATATTTAAGATAATAAAAGATATAAATTTTTTACCTTGTTATGTTTTTCCTAATAATGTAAACAATATTCAAAATAAACAAGAGAATCTGGTGTGCTAACCTTGAACCGTCCTTTTGCGGAAACAATGTTTTCAGATGTAAAGCCCTGCAGGTGGGCAAACGGTTTGACGGCCCCCCAGGTTTCAAGGTATCGGGTCATACGGACCGACGCCCTCATCTTCAGTCCATCATTCACCCTGGGTTTAGTAGTGGTCCGGGTGCTCTGTGATGGATCCTTCGACTTCACACACAAACATGCAGAAAAGCTACTTAGCATTTAATGTATGCAGTATATATAACTTTGAAATTCCAGAGATTTAATAATTTCACAGGAAGATTCTCTTTTTACTTCTGTAGGAATTACAGATGCAACTTATCGCCAAAGCATTCAGTTAAAGAAAACAACGATACTGTTTCAGGTGGTTCAAACAGTATCATTTTCACCTTATATTCCAAAAATCATCTTCACCTTTTATTCTTTACAAGCTAATATAATAGGCTTTGCTGCATAGGAAACACTAATCACATCTTCTTTAAAGGAAAGCAAATTAAAATCAACCCCCAAAATATTAAATCTCAAAATATTGGGATTGCAATAAAACGGGACTTTACAATGGCTAACTCAGGTGCATAAATACAAATTCATGAAATGTTTTTTTTCTTCAGATTTTCCTTTTCAAAAGTGCGGAAACCGCTAATAATGTTTTCTACTTTCCCAATTATGCAATTCATTTCTGTTGGTCTAACACATCAAATCACAATAAAATATGTTGATTTTTGTGTTTGTGGTTTTAAACTGGCAAAATGAAAAACATTCCAGAGGTCTGAATCCTTGCACTGTTTTGATAAAAGGGTTTTCACTCTCAGTCCTAGAGTTGTTGTATAAATAAGCCTGGCTGGGAACATACCCTCGGATCGATGACTAGATATGTCTTGACATTGAGTTCATTGAGGTAGGAGTCTCTCAGGTGGCCGTTTCCCTCTTCAACTTCATAGGCCTTGTTCAGGTGCTTCAGAGTTGCCTCTGTGATATGGACACGCCTAAATAGATAAACACAAAACAAAGAAAATATGACATTTTGGGTCACTTAGTTTTATTAATCCCCTTTTAAATCAGTACACAATGTTCTATAGTCTAGAAATAAATCCTGGTCATAAATTTTATTTTTAAAAAACGCCAAATAGAAGGGCGTTGGTTAAGCCTCAGTTTATGGGACGGTAGAATCACATGTATATACAATATGTACAGTATATTATGTATGCATGCATCTAATATTTAGGTCAAGATATCCGTATCACTCAATGCAAATACAAATTTGATTAATATCTTTATTAAATAGGACATTGCACAGAACAAGTGAAAATGTTAAGAGCACATTAACTTAGAGTTTTGTAAAAAAAAAAAAAAAAAAAAGAGGATAAAGGTCATAAACAATCTTGTAATACATAAATAAGGATAATCTTCTATTTTATAAATTTTTGGTTGGATATTGAAATGATACCCTATATAAAACATGTAAAAGATGTACATCTGCAGCTCTTTTTAATGCGTTATAGTCCTTAGTGTATGAAAAAAACTGAAATCAATCAAAGTCTAAATTGACAGCTGAAATCTTAAAGACCAGCTGATCTTAAAGAACAGCTGAAATCTTAAATACTCATAAAGAATATGAGTCTGATGCCAATATCAGACTCATATTACATAAATCCCTAATATGTAACATAAGACTTTTGTAGTATTTCCTAATATTGGGAAATATTAGGAATTTAATATTTCCTAATATTAAATAAGAAATATTTAATATTTCCTATTAAATACTTCCTCTATTGAAGGAATTTTTCAAATCTTTACTCTTTAAAAATATTTCCTATCAAATAGGAATATTTCCTAATATTAGGAAATATTACATGTGTCCTAATATGTAATATTACGCAAGTATTAAAATAAGCCAGTGTTGGTTCCCTGAATATGAATAAATATCAGAGTCATTCAGTATATGTAGAGCTGAAAGTGTAGCTACTTACCCTGGGAGGCCTCCTGACTCCATGTGATTGGCCAGCGTGACATCATGTGACCATACATCAAACTGCCACTTTCTGAGGCCGATCACACCGCAGAGCACGTTACCTGAGTGAACACCCACTCTCATGTTGATGTCTATTTCAGTGGCATCCCGTACCTGCCTGGAGGAGATTTCAGTAAAATTAAAGGCTCAGTATGAACATAATATGCATCTGTCCAATAAAGCAACAATAACAAAGCAGCATTGATGTCCCTTCTGTGTCTATGTGAAACGCTGCTGTCTGACTGACAAGATTATACATGTTAACTCACTGGTGCATTACTTTTTTAAAATCAACATTTTATAATTATATATCATTACTCTATATTCAGTACAGCTGGAGAAAACTCCAGTCACTCTGGCAATTTATGTGGGCTCTCATTGAGAGGATATTATCATATCAACAATCTGACTGACAAAGTTTTCAAAAGTTTCATTAAAATTTGAAAATGTCCATGATTATAGTCTTAAATGTGGGATATGGTTTACAGACAATAATTCTCATGTAAATGCTAATAAATTTGGCAGATAAGAGGTGATGGTTGGTAGACTCACTTAATAGCTTCACACATGTCCAGGCCCATTTTAACGCAGTTCTTAGCATGCATAGGCAGTGACACCGGCAGGCCTGACACACAGTAGTAGCAGTCTCCAAGGATCTTGATTCTCATGCATTCATTTTCCTGCAAACATTAAGAGAGATTCACTCCAAGACTGTTATGCAACCAGGCAACTAAAAAGGGAACAAAAGATGCATGTAAACAGGACACTGCTCAGTTCAGTAATTTTCCTTCCTACTGTTCTGCAGGACAAACAGGTTTCTTTATGACATTCTAAAACAGAAAATGCCCTGTCCCAAATTAAATTACTGTAATCAAAAACTGGCATTCAATCTAAGAATTCAACTCCTACATGATTGTTTGTTTAGGTCATAAAGGTAAAATACCATGTTTTAGCTCACCTTGGCAATTTGGTCAAATTTGCCAAACAGTTCATTGAGCATATGTACAAGCTCTTTAGGAGAACAGTCACTGGCCAAACGAGTGAAGCCAACAATGTCTGCATACAGAATGCTGAAAAGGTAAAAAAAAAAAAAAAAAAAAGGACAAAAAAAACCATTAACAAATATTTTTCAAACTCTAAACGCGATTACTTACAAAAGTCTCTTCTTGAGATTTTTATGTGATAGACCAACACACAGAAAACAATTTTTCCATTAACCACAACAAATGTCTCAGCAACATAATGAAAATACACTCAATAATTATTGGGACAAACCAGATGGATGTGATCTTACTATAGCAAACCTGGTATTTATAGAAGTGGCAAGAAAAAAAATCCCATTTGCAGTTTCTCACAAGCTCTTTGGGGACCATAAACATGGATAAAAAGGTGCTTTCGTCAGAAGAGACCAAAATTAAGGGGTTTGCCCAATATGAAAAGCTAAATGCGAGGTAGAAAACGCAACACCCAAAACCTTCTTTTCTTAATGTGAAACATAATCAACGCATGTGCATGTGTTAGAATTGCCCAGAATCATAAATCAGACCTAAAATGATGTCGACAGATGTTCTCCATCCAACCTGATTATGAGCTATTTTGCAAAGAATGTGCAAATATTTCAGGCTCGAGGTGTAAAAAGCTGATAAAGACAAAAACCAAAAGACTTGCAGCTGTAATTTCAGTAAAAAGCGGCCTCACCATGTACTTTCCCAATGGGGAAAGTACATTGGGAACATTGGGAATCTTATGTCAATGGGGACATAAGATTCTGTCCCCATTGACAGAATCTTTTCAGAAAAGACAGAATCTTTTCAAAAAAAGCTTTTTATTTTTTATTTTGAAGAAACTTTGAAAACAATGCACCACTTTCCTTCCAATTCATATAAGTGCTTTGTTATGTTGATCTGTCCAAAATAATCCCACTAGACGCTCTATTTTTGTCCCATGAATTCCTTTTAAATGGTTGATCATAGAAATTGACATCAATCTCTTTAAAGTTAACAATTAAATGTTTAATAAACAAAAAGATATAAGCCACAATTGTGGTTTTATTTATTTTTTCTTCCCAGAACTGAGTCAATAAAGGAAGCCATTCTTTTAATCCCTATAATCATTATGGCTTGTGACACGGAGTAAGTAGCTTTAGACATAAAAACACCTGGCTCACTCTACCATTGACCCCCAGTGCACTTGATCAGTGATTCACTAAAAAGACTGACTGTTTCAGTGCTGAATCACAGATTCAGCACAATTTCAGCTTCCTGTCAGCAAACCTCAGAGGGAAAGTGAAAATATTTTTGACCTTTCAAGAGATCCCAACACCACAAGGGAAACCAACTGGGAATTAATGTAACTGGCCTCAGTGGGATCGTAACAAACTCCTAAGTAACTGCAGCAGTTACTTTGCTCTTTGCTTTAATTTGACTTAAGCGTGCTATCCATAAAAAATATATAACTTAAGGATATTATTTCAGTATCAAAATTGTGCCACCAGCCTAAATGCAATATATTTTCTACAATAATGCACAATGTTGAGTATGTAGGGTGCTGAATGAGCTAAACATGCAATAAGGCACGCCCCATGTGGTAGATGATTACAGGTACTCTTGAGTATGGTCTGACTCGAAATGACCCTGTGTTGAAATGCAGAGGGCCACAGATGCTGCACGGTCTTGAATTGTTCTACAGCTTGACTAAAAATGGCCAGGTGCTTTATGAGTCTGCCAACACAGCTAATCACAGCCCTGACCGAGGTAATTACAGGGAAAGAGTAAGGTGCACAGTCTGTCAGTCAGCACCCTTTTACTGTAGCCTGATGAACATAGAAGAAAAGAGAGCGATAAGGTTGCTTGCTCTGGAAAACTATTATGATAATAAACTATGCTCACATTCTTTATCTTTTTTAATGCCTGATGTGCTTTTATTTTTATTTCTACATTTTATAAGCCAGATGGAAAGCTGTTTTAACATACTTAAGCTTGTCCACACAAAAGCTTTGTTGAAACAAATTTACTGGTAAGCCATCGGTCAAAGCTCACTTTAGTTTGCCGTAATATCTGTCAGCACTTACTAAATTATAAAACCCTCAAACAAACAAAAAAACCTGCATCTGGGTCAGTGCACCAAAAACACACTTATCTATAGTTTTATAAAAACTTGTTAGTATAAGCTTCTTTTGATGTTCTTCTTCTGGCTTTTGCACACCACATACTAATAGGATTTATGAAAAGTCTGCTCTCAAAAAGTTGTAATGCCTGGTCAGTAACATAAGAGTCTTTACAATTTAAAAATAAATTGTTGAACCAGGAAGTCAGACATTAAACTGACAGGAATGACAGTCACCATAAAACATTTAGTGTTTTGGTCATACCTGACATTCTCATGCCTCTTCACGTAAAGGCTATGAAAGTTGTTATCCTTCACAAGCCGCTGCTGCTCAACTTTATCTTTACAGTCTTGCAACCTCTCCATTATTGCCAGTATCATCTTCATAGAGATATAAACGGGGAGCACAGACTGCAGCAGGTTCTCCTACAGACACACACAGACACACAGATTATCTGTTAAATAACTGTAATCAAGGCAAGTCTGCAAATTATCCCTATTTTTGACTGTTGTGTTTAGACGAAAGGTCCAGCCCAAAAAGGAGGGGGAAAAAAACTACTTCTGTCACACTTTTTCGTTCCAGTTCACTTTCCAATAATATTTTTGGACACAGCACTCTGAATGGAGCTAGCTTCTTTAGCAATAACCTTTTGCGTCCCATCCATGGAGTTAATAAATATCTTCTGGACAAGTGTGAAGTCAGCAGTTTTATCTATAGTGGTCTTACAATTCTACTTTCCTGTGAATGTGAAACTTTTGGTTGCCTTTATTGACAGTAGTCAGATAGGAAGACATGCAGCAAAGTCCCAAGATCAAGAAGCAAACCCTGGGTGGCTGCATTGAGGGATATGCTCTCTCTACACCCCACAGTGAGAAAATTAGCCATCTTACGTTTATGATATAAATCCTTAATTTTACCAGCACAAGTTGCAACACTGTAACTCCTTTTGGCAGCCTTTTGTTTTGTTTTATATAAACTTTTTGATAACCCAATAAATACAGTCTCTTCAGATAATGAGTTTTCCCAAAAGCAAAAACATAAAACAGTATTTTAGTGTGTAAAAATTATTACTAGGGTCATGTTTCTACAGTGGCCAAAGGCCAGAGCAGTGTTCACAGTTTATTAGCTTAATTAACAGAATTTAGAGAGACAACTTTTCATGAAATGAGTAATCTCTTCTTATGCCACCAGGAGGGCAGAGGGTTGCATGCTCTGACTACATGAGATGAGCCCAGGCTTGTGCAATTAATTCGCAAAATCTTTTCACATGAGCAATGACTGTGAAGACATTTCAAACATTTGGCATCAATTGTAGTGAATGTGAGAGAATAAACCTCACATTCTTCTGATGCACTATGCTGCTGGACAATAAAAAATTTGTTTCAGAGGAACCAGAATCTTCTAGGTAGATTTTCAAAACAGTTTTACTTTTTTTTCTTACCAGGGATTTAGATTTTATAAACACAGATTTTGCACTTTTTGTAATTATTCATCAATGTTTTAATGTTTTTTTATGTCATGATTAATGATTATTGTCTGTAAACACTTCAATAAATTACCTAGATATTCAAGGAGACAGAAACTAATTTAAGACATTAAAGAGTGATGTAACTTGACAGTGATTTGTGCCAATAAAACCACAGCAAAGTCAACATGAGAACCATCACAGCCTTTTGCTTAGAAATGAATTACTGATTGGCTATTTTCATAATTTATCAACAGCCCTGGTTTTGGTTCAGTGAGATATTCATTCCATGCAAAAGCAAAGGTTTTGCCATATACCCACAGAGCTGCAGTGACGTGACCCAGTACATCTCTTTAGAAAAGAATACAACACAGTTGAATAATTGTTGCTTACATAAGCAAAACTTTCAAGGGCTTTTGAAACATTGCACAGGTATTCTCATGAAATTCTGTCTACTTCCTGGACAAAATGCAACTATTCAGCCAAGTCTGCAACATAACATGAAAAACTCTCGGAAGGTCAAGCTTTTTGCTTCCACTAACCTGCTGTCTCTTTTCTATCTCGAGCTTCACCCGCATGCTTAGGCACCTCAGAGTATCCTGGAAGGTCTGCCTTAGCGTTTTTTCCATCAGAACCTTGTGAAAGGCTCCAACTCCACAGCCGCACACAAACACCACAGCATTGGACAGTAACTGCACAGAGAGACACAGTAGCGCATAGGGTAACAGTTTTAGTGCACAATTTACATATACAAACCACGCATATCGTATTTAGTTTTTAAATTCATCCTCTATCAAGTATTTAGACTAGCAAAATGCTGCTTATATGTATTTGAATATCCATCTCAGTAAATCAGAATGTCATTGAACAGTTCATTTATATCACAATATCAATTTAGAAAGTGAAACTCATATGTTATAAATATTCATTAAACAGAGTGGAAAAAAAATAAATATATATATATATTGTAATTTTGTTGAATACAGTTTGTAGTTCAAGAAAATACAAAATACATTATCTTATATAACTAGGATATTAGATAAGAACTTAAAAGAGACAGCATACAGTCTAGAAGCTCTAGAAAGAGAGCAGGCCACCAAAGGTAAATTAAAGAGAAGCTACAGCCAAGTATATTCATGGAAAATTGAGTAAAAGGAAATTGTCTGTCTGAAAAAGGAGCTCATTCACCAGATATGAAGGCAGCCTTGATAGGATTGTACTTCATTGAACAGCAAATTTGCTTCACCAATGGGCAGAAACTATGATGTATTGTCAAAAGAAAGACGAGAGACTGAATGTGATATTCAAAATTTCTGAAAAACTGAATTGTTGGGTTTCCATTCCTGGAAAAAACATTTGAACTATATCAGCCTATTATTTTGTTTTAAATGAACTATTGAAATAAAGAGTTTTTAACAGTTCCAAATTACTGAGGCACATTTTTGTAAATCAGAGCAACATTGTTAGCATTGTAAATCTCCATAATTTGTTCTGCATGTGAGATTTGGTCTTCAGAATTTTATATTGCCATAATTACCCTTTTTAACAATTCATAATTTCAGACATACTGTATATGTCAGCTGTGTATAAAGATTGCAGAATATCTCTTGTCCAGTTGTTTTTACCTGATTAGCAAGGTAATCTTTTGGGGTGCCGTCACTTGTTAACCTCAGTGTGAGAATCATAATGTGAGACAGCGAGGTGATGACACTCAACACCACAGCGTGCCACAGCTGGAATGGCAGCATGGTATACACTGTGAAGATGATGAAGAGGAAGAAAGGCACCTGAAAACAACAAGAAGAAACTTTTATACATCAGAAAATTTATATTTCAGCTTGATCACATGTGCAGGAATCGTAGCTGCTGATGGCAACAATTCAAACTTTAGTCTGTGAACTCTGGTGAAAAGTAAGGTACCTGGTCCCAAGGAAGGATGACAGCCTTACTGAAGATGAAGGCGTATCCCATGATTAGATGTGTGGCCCAGATAACCACGCCCAGCAAGAACCTCAGTCGTTGTGAGAAAAGCTCTGTGCACACCATTATTAATACAATCACGAACACACACAAGCTGCTGCTCACCACACTCACAAAGGCACGATGCTCCTTTGTTTCCTGCAGTAAAAACAGGGAGAGAAAAACAAAAACATGTGTTATACCATACCAAACAAATAGCTATATTTTGTTTAGTTCTTTAAATTTAGATCCACAGACAGTTTTTCCCCAATTGCCCTTTCAGATGTAGTTAAAATTACTAAACAAGGAGCCCATTTTATATCATGAATATGTCTTGTTGGTGAGGTAAAGTACATTCACTGCAAAAACACGAAACCATCCCAATTATTTTTTGTCTTGTTTCTAGAGTAAATATCTAGACTTAAAATAAGACAACGCTAACTTACAAGTAACTATTCAGAAAGATATAGGAGCTTATTCTAAGTAAATAAGTCCTTAATATTGAGTCTAAAAAGTATTAGTTCCCTGAGCAGACTATTTCATTAATAACATGGAAAAAATATCTTATTATAAGTTGAATAAACTGCCACTGGAACTAGTATATTTTAAAATATATTAAGAAAGTATGGACCTAAAACAAGATCGTATTTCTTGCTGAAAAGTTACTTGTAAGTTTGGTTTGTCTCAATTGAAGTGTACAAAGATATTTGCACTAAAAACTAGACTAAAAATACTTGGTAAGATTGTATGTTTCTGCAGTGTTCTTTCAGGCAGCTCTCTTACTAGAATATGTTAAACTCAAACTTTTTCACACTTTGTCACATCCCAATAACAAACTTCAATGTAGGTTTTTTTGTATTTTACGTGACAGACCAACAAATTTGCTGAAGTCTACCTCTACCTCCAGCGGTCATTAGGCGAGAGGCAGGGTACACCCTGGACAGGTCAGCATTAAAGCAAGGGTTAGGTGAAGAGAACATCTGCTGATGAATGAGTTCTGAAGGCAAATGCATCCATGGAAACATTAAGTGTTTCTCCGCCTGGTGTGAAAATGTCGGTGTGACTGAAAGCTAAGGTGGGAGTTGAAGTGTGAACCAGGAAGAAAGCAAGGGGTTAAATAAGCGCTCTGCAGAGAGACAAACGCAGAGAGTCAGTGTTAATAGATCTCTGAGAGAAGAAGGCCATCCCTGCATTGTATGTTGAGCCTGCTGGTTACCATGGCAGCACTGGAAAAGGACAGTTCTTAACTAAACCCCTTCAGCTCTCTGTGTCTTAATGAAAACCTTTCTTGCCAGAGAAAACGAAATTCTTTTTTCTTTTACCAGGAAAATAAAGGAAACTCACAGGAATGCATACAATTCTGTTGTGCAAAAAAAAGCAGAAAAAAAATCATTGCAGTTTTTCCTTCAACATTTCAGTTTCATGTGTTATTTTTACAGCAACAAGACAGATACAAATTATAGCTAATTCTACAAAAGCATGGGATGAAAAACCGGATAACTGGATAACACAAACAGTGATTAAAACCAGACCTCAATCAAGCTAAAATCTGAAAACGAGGGCTCAAAATGTACCAACTGATTAGTTTTTCTTCTCAACAAAGCTCAGTCGGTTCCTATCCATCACCAAAACCAGTTTGTGGCCATTGACTTTCTACTACTGGTTGCCTACTCTTTTGTATTCAACTTTTACAAGCTCCACTCCAACATTTCTTTCCCAAGTTCTCTGTTCCCCTGGAAACAAATACACTGTCTAACTCGTGTGGACACAAGAGAGACATTTTAGCTGAAAAAAAAGAATCTAAAAAAAAAAACAAAAAAAAAAGTAGCTGCTGAAAAACAGAGGAAAATCTGACTGATTGAATGTCAGAGGATGGACCAAGAAACAAGTGAGTCTTTGGTGTGTGAATGAATATACAGTATATGCTGCCTAAATGTCTTAATGGGATGAGAAAGACAATGAGGCAGTAGGCCAGAAAACTCTGATGGAGCTTGTGTATGAGCAGGAGAGAAAATCACAGCATGTTTATGTGCACGTGTGGAGTGTAAACATGAGGGATGGAGCTATTGTGTGGGACTGAAACAGGAGAAAAAGGGAGTGTGCCACACAGCCTGCAGCAAGACAATAGTAGGAAGGTTAGGTTAATTTTTTTCCTATACAGGAAAGTAATATAATCTATGCTGACAGAAGATGTCAGTTTAGTACGATGGGCTGGACTCACTAAACTGCTACTTGCTTCGTGCCAAAATCAACAATACGTTCAGATCAGCAGAAGCCAGGAGCATAATTGCCATCTGAACACACTGACAGCAAAATGCTTTAAGTTTTACATTTGTGTAGCTTTTATGACTCTGGTTTTGACAGCTGGATCAAGGCAGAGACATTTGAACGTTATGTTGTCTTTTCAAACTACATCTGCTCTTGAGTTGTCCACTTCTACAGCCAAACAACAGAACTGAAATATAAATGTTTCAATGCTGCCCTCCCTTTCTTCCAGTTACATAACACATCTCTCATTCACGTCACTCACTCACCACTGAGGAAAAGCTATGATAAGCATGTGTACATATAAAAGCAGTAAATTGTATCTATAAACTTAAAACTGTATTGACATAAATACAGTGCCTTGCACAAGAATGCAGTCCCTTTAACTTTTCAAAATTTTTATTACAGTGCAACTACAAACTTCAATAAATTTTGTTGACATTATACAGTATTTGGTAGATCAACACAAAATGCAAACGTAGAGGAAAACACTGCAAAAACACAGAATCTTACAAATTACTTTTGATCTACTTTCAAATACATATATCTTAGTGCATTCGAAAGAAGAAAACTAAGTAACATTTTAGCAAAAAAAAAGGAGCTTGTTTTAAGTAAATAATTCCTTAATATTGATTTTAAGAAAGGACTAGTTCCACTAGCAGATTATTTTCACCAATAACACTGGAAAATGTTTTGCTATAGGTTCCACGTAAGCCATAAAAACCCAATTTGCACATACATTTCTTCCACTGGTTTGCTGCAGTCCCTTGATGACTTGGGCTAAACTGCAAACTTACGGTTTTCTTTCAACAATGGATTTATTCTTGTCACTTTTAAAAAGAGCCAGATTTGTGGAGCGTATGACTAATAACGGTCCTGTCAACATGTTATCCCATATGAACTATTGGTCTCTGCAGCTCCTTTAGAGTTACCATGGGCCCTGTATCTACCATGGTAAAAATCAGTCAGGTTCTGAATAGTCTTTGCAGGGTTTTGTATGGATCGCTGTAGCTTTGTTAACCAAGAATGTAGTGTACTCCCTATTGTGTGCAATGAGGAGTGGGTGTCTTAAGTGTGCAGAAAACCTTTGTAGGTAAAATACAGACTAGCCTATTAAGTTTAAATCATGCTTATCATACAAAACAGCACAAAAACATAAAAACTAGATAATCTCATTCACTAGATTTGTAGTATTGGTTCTGTTGCTGGTTGTAACATATTTAATTTTTTCAGTGCAATATGTAATTATCGGCATTCTTTTATGTGCTTCCGTTTGTGTCCTTTTGATTGTTTCCATTTCATGTGTACAAATAATCCACTTACCAGAAAACCCAAATACAAGGACGACAACAAGATTCATCCTGAAACTTTTAGATTATGAACCAAGAACCTAGGTTTACTGCCAAATGGTATTGTAGGTTTTGCATATTATTTAAAAGATTTGTCTCCAACTATCACTTACTTTGCTAGCTAATGCTAAGTTGTTTCCGGCTTGTTCAGTTTATTTGACTATATATTTAAAGTTTCCAATTTAATAATAATAATAATGAGATTTTGTGAGCCAAACTGTCTGAATTTGTACTTAGAAGTATCAACAGAGCATATGAACTAACATGCAAATTCCTTCAAACGTTCACATTAACAGCTTAAGCAGGCTCTTACTGATATATTTGTTTACTTAGCCATTTGAAATAATGAAAAAGGTCATTGGTGTAAAATTTGTTGACTTAGCCATATAAGATATGGAATCCAAGAAAACTAAAGTATGCAAAACAGAACTAAACTAAAGTTATAGGAGGCCTCCGATGACGGCTGTTCATTATGAATCATCCACTCATCCGTTGTCTTTACTCACTTATGCTTGAAAGGTTTCTGTGGTGGGAATAGAGAGGCTATCTCTAGCAGTAATTGGGCGAGACGGGACAGGTCACTAGTTCATTAGAAGGGACACACAGGACAAACAGGCACGGAGAAGCACTTTCATACTTAAGGGCAATTTAGAGGTTTAGAGTAACCAGTTAAGCTAAGGCACTGGAGAGAACCTGCACAATCACATTAGAAAAACTGCAGGCCGGGATCTTTTTGCTTCAAGGCAACAGTGATGGCAAGGTATGACAGTGAAATGCTCATCATTAAAAAACCTTTTCATATTGTCTGAAAATGGGTTTTAAATACTTGTAAATAGAGTGAACAACGTTTGGTCACCATATTAATCATAAATGTAAAAGACAAAAATATCAGAATAACAATTTCTTCAGTTAAGGTTAAAAGTACTATTTCTGGCCAAGTTTCTGTGTTTGGGCGTGCCGTGGTGGTGGAGGGGTTAGCGCGACCCACATTCAGAGGCGACATGGCCTCGACGTGGCTGTCGCGGGTTCGACTCCCGGACCCGACGACATTTACCGCATGTCTTCCCCCCTCTTCGTCTCCCTTTCCTGTCAGCCTACTTTGAAAAAAGGGACACTAGAGCCCACAAAAAAAGGCCCCTTGCGGGGCGATAAAAAAAAAAAAAAGTTTCTGTGTCTATCACACAGTCATATTCTAAAGGATTAACGGTTAAAATACATTCATTTTTAAATTTGCATATTTTTGCACAACAAAAAGCAATTTTCTTCTTTTGTTCTTCTGACAGTTTTACCATTCAGACTTTGGATTAACCAGAGATTTATCACAAGCTCAGTGGAATGTGTCATGATATCTCATAAGTTTTTTCCAAGAAAATCAGGTCTGTGACAGACTGAATGTCTTTCATTACATTGTGCACATAAAGTAATGAAAGAGTTTGATCTGGAGCAGCATGCGTTGATAAAACCACTATGTTCCCAGAATTTAACAATTGATCAAATCTGCTTACCAAGAAAAATCTATGGGTAAAATAAAAATATTTCAAACAATATTTCTGGGATATAGTCAGTAATTCCCAAAATTATCTGTTGAACACATACTACCATGAATAACTTTGATTTTTATTACTTAAAAATTTGTGTGATTGTTATACAGTTATACAAACTCAACTGTCTTATAACCATGAATGAAAACTCACCAGTTTAAGGGCAAAGAAGAGACTGAGGAAAACTAGACAGCAGAATATGGAGAGGCCCAGCAGAGCCAGTGGCTGATACTGGCTGATGCAGGAGAATCTGCGGTACAGTGCCTCATTTTTGAGCTCCTGGTTATTCAGCAGGTACTTTCCCTTGGCTGGCATGGCTAACACTTCCTACAGAGGCAAAGCAGTTGTTAACAAGTAGCTGCAGAACGCAGAAGTGTGTGTCTCCAACACTTCCTTTGAGTAAGCACAACAAAAGTTGACTATAAAAGGAAGCAAAAAAAAATTACCAACCTTTATTTGATAGGACCGTGGTGCTAGCTCATGACAATCAAGTAAAACTTGTGTCTTTCCTTTGTCGTGGCATCCTTATTGTTTTGTTGTCTGTCACAGCTTTGTTGTAGCTCCCTCCAACACTTGTTCCCTTCGTTTCTATCTCTCTGTGTCGCTCTTCCCTGTTGCTAGTCTTTTTTGTGTCTTTTATCCACTATCTGGTGTTGGCAAGCAAGCCCGCCTCATCCTTTGCCAACTACTGTGCGTTGCTCCCGTCAGTGGGTTTGAGTAATAAAGCCCAGGGCTTGGAGACACAAAAGAGGAGGGAAGATTAAGTGAGAGGAGGGAGGAGGGCTTGAAGGAAGAAGAGGGAAAAAAAAACAGGAGCTGATGAGGAGTGCAACAAAGGTCAGCAGAGCTCCGATGAGGATTAAGGATGTAACGGAGCAGATAGGTAGTCCTTACAGGCACCTGGAAGGAAAAGGCAATAATAAGAACAACAGCATTTTAAAAGATTAAATTGTTTCAAACGTGACACTTCAAAGTCATAGATCAATGTCTATTCTTCTTATTCTGTGAAAATGCAAAGAGGTGTTTTGTGTAATCATTTAAATGTGTATTTACTATTTATTTGACTCTTTAGCAGTCTGGTTTAAGAACCACGCACAGTACAAAAACAGCTCTGGTCGGTTATTGGACATTATTTACGTTTCAGAGGCTCTGCTCCCATTTGAATGTCTTCACTTCATTCCTAAAGATAGTGTTTTAGTTTTATTTGGTAATTTTGAACCAGAAAAAAAAAAATCAGCATTGGTCGTAAGGATCAACTTGTAGTTGCAGCCACTGTAGAGACAGGAGCTTCAAAATGGTCTTAGTTTCTCACCGTTTAGTAAGTAAAGGCAAAGAGTTACATTTGAATCAGACACTGCAAAACCGATCAGAGAAACAATAAGAGGTGAAAACAGAAATAAACTGCAGAGACCAATTACAGCTCAAAACAAAACATCTCAGTACTATTTCCTGTTTCAAAATAAAAGCTCTTTCTTCTAGTTTAAATAGGCATTTCAATAAATCCTAATAATTAACTTACATAGCTGGTTGTCTTAAGTTAACTCAGACTTGTATGATGTTTGTTACTGTTCTTTAACACCTAACATTTTATAACAACTTGGCTTTATTATTTGACAGAACGGTACCTCCATATGCTGATAATAGACACTTATACATTTTCTGTTTCTGCCGACATTAACCTTATAAATAAAGTCACTTACTGGGTCAAAAGAGAGTTTATTCTTTTAGGTCGTAATAACCTGAAATACGTTATTTATCTCTTGATGAATTCACAGCTTCAACTTCAAGAGCTTGTGAAAATCCAGACAAAACCATAAGGTATTCAAGTTAAAATATTTGCTCTACACCCTACAATCAACTCAAAATAAGCTCTATAAATAAAATTGAGCTGACTTGAGAACATGAGCAATCAAGGATTTACACATTTAAGTAGTAAATCTACCCAAGTTAAGACTTTTGAATGAACACTATCTTTAAATTAATTCAGGTTGAAAAAGTAAATCCGTACTCATTTTTAAAATGATTATTGTTTTCATGTTTTAACATACTAAGGTACAAATTATCAGGGAATATATGACTCAAGCAGACGGCTGTGAGAGTGAAATATAAATATCCGGACTGCTCAGGGAAGGAAAAAGCTTATTCATACCTTAACTACGCAACGGCAACAATAAAGCAACCCCTTATCTCTGTTTGTGGAAGGGTTTTAGCTCATCTCTGCCACAACGGTCAGCAGACACAGTCATGACTTCATCCACAACTAGGCCAGCTGCTTTGGAGTCATTTACCTAACAATACACAGTTGTGGAGTTACCACTTAAACAGTCACTCAAAATCTTTTAATTTGCACTCAGCTGAACTAACAAGACTAACCAACAAACCCACATACAGTATGTGGCTGCTCTGTGAGATGCAAGAATCAAACTGAATTGGATGTAGCTTGTGAATTTAGACAAACTATTATTACAGCTCACAAACTGGAAAAATTACATCAATTTGAGTACCAGGTCATAAATTAAAGTAAGCAGAAGTGTTCAAAAGACCCTTAAATAGTTTACGTTTGATATTGAGTACTAGTGTTTATATTACGTGATTTCTGTTCAGGGTTACTTTTGTCCCTTAAGCCAGAGGTCTCCAACCTTTTTGTCACCGCCGACCGGTTAAGACTTGGCAATTTTGCTGCGGTCCGGGGGGGGCGGGGGTGTGTCACTCAGCACAACTCTAAATGTTTTTGCGCCGATTTTCCCCTTTTGACGATCTTAGAGTGTTCCGAGTTCTAAGATTGTCGCTTGCAATAATGGTAACGATCCTCCTGCAATGTGAGACGTGTCACGACTGATCTGGTCCAGTCGGTAGAACGTTGGTACCGCTCCGATGTAAAATCGGGCATATTCAACATTGTTTTGGCCCTTTTATCGCAGACGCAGTTTTTTAACGCAGTATTCCCTGACGGGGAGCGAGAACGAAACCTGGTGAATGTGACAGGTAGCCAATCAGAAAGCGCCGTGACGCAAGCAGGGCGGGAATACCAAACAGCCGACATCGCGCAACTGAGTCCGGTTTAGTGCACAGTGCAGCAAGTAGTGCGGCTCCACCCACAGTCATTTATCAAACGCCTTTTCTTTTAGTTACGTCTTTTATCACTTAAAATGAGTCCACAAACTATCACTACTGCTTCTACATCGTCATCCGTGTTTCACGTATGTATGTCGGGGGTTTTACGGGATTTTCTTCTGGAATCGGGATGTTCCTGAGTGGAATCGGTTCGTGTGTGGTGTGTTGCTCCTGCCGTGTGGCTGGACACACGAACCGATCGAACCTGTTGTACTTTTACCGGATCGTGTGTGATCACAGAGGTTTGGAAAATCGGCCGACGATTCTTAAATCGTGCCATGTGAACCAGACTTAGCTCCACTCCTCTCTGACTCCAGAGAGCCCTAACGCTCTCTGACTCTGGTCGCTATGGTAACGTTTACACATCCCTTCAAAATAAGATACAGATGCGCCACAAAACAAACATTTTATTTTCATGAAAATTTTAATTCTCGATAGCGGAAAATTAATGGGAGCCCTGAGCTTGTTTCTCTGCAACGAGACGGACCCATCTGGGAATGATGAGACAATAACACCCGAGGTGTGTTGCTTATGCACAGGGTGTTTGGTCTCTACCTGGCCAGGCAGTTTGAAGCCTCATTAGCGAGCCGGTCACCATATCATGCAGAGCGGGCTTGGACTGTGGGAATCACCTACCGGGATAAATCCATCCCCCTGTCTCTTCTCTGGGCCTTTTCCCCTTCACAACGAAACTTTCCAAAGACATCCGATCCGTTTCTTACTCATTTTTGCTGCTTGTGGGCTCAATGTTGGCGCGCAAGACGTAACCGAGGGAATCCGGTTAAAGGATTTTCAAAATAAATGATCCTTCAGACTCAGATAATACATAAAACGGAAATATTTAATTATTTCTTGCGCAGCCTGGTACCAATCGGTCCACGGACCGGTACCGGTCCGCGCCCGGGGGTTGGGGTCCACTGCCTTAAGGCATACCGTAGTTAGGGCAGTGATGACGTCGTCACATTGCCGTAGCCAACGTTGCTGATATCTGGTGGGGAGGTTCGGGAGCCGAGCCACTGTGCAAACACGTGGGGGAGACTTGCAAGATGTGTGTTCTCCTTATAAGTGCCCGTCATTGATAAGTAAGTTGCGATATTTGAGTGTTTACTGCAGCTAAATGAGTGATTTGAAGTTTATTCGTTTGCTATTATTTCTATGCTATTATTATTTCTGTTGCTAAGTCCGAGCTATCTGCTATATGTGTGTATTGTAGAGCGATGTGCTGAACATGCATATCTACTTAGCGGGCGCAGAGGCATGGTTATTAGTTAACTTGTCTTAGTTTTGCTTATTAATAGTGATTTTGAGGTTGAGCTTATTTAGGTTTTATCTATTTCCTTCTTAGTTTATCTAGGGTATAATGGCATGGTGTAATGTGTAATGATAGGACACTTTGAACTTATTTTCTGTATTTTTGTTTATGTGAAAACAAAAATACAGAAAACCACACACTCACCCAGACACACCGAAAAAGAACATTTATGCCCATCCATGTTCAATTGGATCAAGATCTGTAATACAGTTTGGAATACAGAACAATTTAAAGGATCCTGCCTCGTGTCTTCATTATTCCATCTGCTGCACCTCATCCTAACATCTGGTCCTAAGCTGAATCCTGGCCTAAATGGTGTTCTGGCCGACACTCCAGGTTCAGAGCAGTGATAAACTCGAACAGTGCCTTACAATCCTTCAACCCTAGAGCAAACGCACCTACAAGAAGTATGAGTTGTGTCTAAACAATTTCATTGCCAAAGGAATTTTTAGGACCACTAACAATGGCATATTTTATTAGAGCTCGGTTTGATAGACCAAGACAACTTGGTGAATTATTATGAAGTGGAAGAAGAATTACATATATCTCTTTTTCTTTTACAAATAAAAAACTAAAAAGTGTGTGTTTATATTCAGTCACTTGTTGTCTTTGAGCTTCAGCTAAAATCCAGTACAACCAACCAACTTAAAAATTCATCTTACAAGTAAAGTCCAACTCTACTTAATTCCAGTGTAAATTCAGCTATTCCATGTAACCCCCCTAGGTTTGTTGGAAGACATTATTGAATAAACAGCATGTAGGTATGTACTTTATTAATCCTCTATTGTATTACCACAGTATCATCAAAGAAAGAGCACATTAAGTAACTTTGGAGCAACTGCAGAGATCCACAGCAGTTTACATGCAGCATTTTCCACAAACATGTCTAAACTGGTGAAGATTTTCACGTTTTACAGGACATGACAATCGTAAGTGGTTAGGTAGGAGGAAACTGGACTTTATTGTTTTTGTCTTTCATTCAAAAGGCTTCTTCAGTTCAAAAAAATGGTTGGGGAGTAGCAGGAAATAATCTAAGAACAGTCAGACTATTTGAGTTGTTAAAGTGTCTAATGCATTTTCTCTTGACCCAGGTATCATTCACATCCAGTCTAAGTGACCTTTTATTGAAGAATGGGGAATTGTTTTATTCTCTTTATGTTGGAAGAGACGTATCCTGTAATCGCAGTCAACATTGGTTCTAGATAATACTGACTTAAATTCATAGAGAGTCATGAATAATTGTCCTTCATATTACATATGTTCCAAATTAAATAAGCCAAAGTCTGTGGTTGTTGCCTGAAAAAAAATGCAAAAACATTCTGGACACTTTCGTAAAGCACTGCTGCATACGTCAAGTTTTAGTCGTAACAGAGTAAATTATATCCTTAATATTCTGTTGCATAGACAACAATCGAATTATAATAATATAAAACAAAACTCTTTCCTTTACGTTCTTGTTTTTTAAAATGAAGCGTTTGCTTTGTGCTGAATAGAGGATCACAATGTACCTGAGTCTGGGAGATCATGCTGGGTAAGCTCTATATGAGTAAACAAGGTGGATATAAATTGTTATAGATCGTCCTTATCTCTTCAAACAGCTAGAACTCTATAGCTGCAACTGATCCTCATAATTAGGCTGAACTATCACTGAGCATCACAGCCACAGAGCAGAAACAAGGACACTGAAGCTGCTTGTAGGGATTTAGAGATATTACTGAATCATTCAGAGAAAAACAACGTGAACTTCGCTCTGCTGTCAATAGAAAGCTCATTTCCTGCTCTCACTCTATTTCAGTGTGTGGAGGGAAAGGCACAGCTTCATGTTTGTTTCCAGCATAGCAACTGTGACAGATACTATGTGCCATAAAAACTGGGATACAAGAGGAGGAAGGACAAAAGATAGCAAGACAAAGAGCAAAATGATGTTGGAACCATCATTTACTGTGCTTTAGAGTCTTAGTGATAAAATTCCCTGTGGCCAATGCAGTGATGCTCCACCCCACCTGTTGTCGTGTATTGCCAGTCAGCTGGCTGAAAATAAGCTATGACACTTTCCTCTCACTTACAAGAAAGGCTGATCCGCTATTTGGAAGCATTTTAAATATCTCTAGCTAGTTATTTGAGCAGAATGTCAACAAATTAAATGAGATACCCAGGTTTCAACCAACCAACCAGGTTTCTCTCACTCTGCTATGATTAATTTTTTAACCTATAATTATTAAATGCTTCCAGATGCAACAGATGCTCTTATCACTTTTGAGTCATGTCTATAGTGTAGATAGTTATCAAAAAATGTGTCCTCATTTGAGATTTAACTTCCAGACCTAATGGAGTGCTGACTGGAAATCACCTCATGGGTAATAAACTAATGTTATCCAGAGATCATATCTTTAGCAAACCAACTCCCAATTCAAAACCTTTTATAGAGAGCTGCAAATACAGATCTTTTTCCACAGCAAATCACTTTGCTTTTATGACTGTCTTTGTGCATGCATTCAATGAGCCAGGACAAAAGAGGACAAAGAGTGACCCTGGCCTCAAGAAGAGAGAAAAAAAAAGGATGAGCAAATGCATTTCCCAGTCTGTGCTGCAAAGTTCCAGGGTTAAAGGTGATTTTGGTAAAGAAGGACCAAACCGATTCACCTAAAAACTTTGTGGAGTACAGAGGTAACTAAGGAGACCCACCAGATTTTTCTATTTTAAATTCCTTAAATCAATGTCAAATTTCAATTAAACTAAGAACTTAAAGATTTTACAGGTTTTGTTTTGGACACATTAAATTAGCTAAAAATAATTCTAGATATATAACTTTATCAATTAAATATTTCAAGCAACTTAACTTGAAATATTGTTAAATGTTTAAAATGTGAATTCAGTTCATTCACAGATAAAATAGTTACTTGTCTACTAATCATTTTGTCACTACCATTTTGTTTCTAACTAAAATGTTGCGGTTCTGGACTGTGAGGATTGTCAGGAAGCAGAAGATGCTCATCTTGCATAGATTCAGGATTCTATTTTTCAGACAACACTTTAAAGGAAAGAAAAATAAAGCCAAACACAGCTATTCACACAACTCTGAATTATTGCCATTGAGGTCCAACGTAAACAACATGAGCGTATACTTGACTGGCATTTCATAAATCAAAACAACAATGTACTCTCATTCTAAAAATATTAAAAACAATATGTCATTCTGACACATTTTGTGGCTTTATTATTTATCAGAAAATAAGTGTGCATTGTGAAACACGTGAATCAATGTAACTATCACTTTTGTCTGAGTGAACAGTACGAGAATCATCAGGGTGAATAATTTGGTAGTGATTTAACAAAATTACTCATGAATATCAAGTTTTTTGAAATCCACATTTTTGGTTTATATGCTAAATATCATTTTAAGAAGAAATAGGTTGTAGTGAAATAATGTCAATTACATCCTAATTAAATCCAGTTATTTAATTCACCATAAAATCCAAATAAATATAAGAAATCATTTTGTGGAAGGCTTACACGCCTCTTGATGCTGAATGCTTGATCTGATGGTGTTAGATTTGTTTTTCTTATTAGTTGACCACTTGCAGTGACTCATACGCTCTGTTATTAACACACATCCTGGATAATTCAGATATAGTCACACAAGCGCAACAACAACCGCTAACATCTGGTATTGAAATTTGCTTTGAGCCATCAAGATGACAGATTTCACATGACATGCTCTGCAACAAGTGTCAACAAAGATGTTCAACTTTTATCTCCAGATTAGAAAAATGGTAAAAAAGGAGAATAAAACAAGATGCTTAAATCCCAACTAAAGTAACACATCTGTGTCCTGATGTAGGGGAACAGTCAAGATTTTACACTCTTTATAAAATCGTCATTATATATAAGGAATACATCAAAAGCGTTACACAGGCTTCATGGATGTGGCGGGACTTAAATATCCACAAAATGTGTTTCTCATCCATATAAAGTGGAATTTTACATGCACCAACTTATAAGACGAGACAGGAAAGACGGTTACAGCAGCTTAGTACCAAGCAATGATTACATTTAATTATCTTTACCTTGAATAAAAATATTCACTTCACAAAATATTCACAAAAATAGTCACTTATGTGACTTAAATATTTAGTAGGGATATAATATTTCATTATTTTTTAATCAGTTTGCAGAACAAATATCCAGGTCAGATCAGGTTAGTATTTTACGGCCTCCTGTAATCCTGCAGCAATATAAAAAATCCTTTCTATAAATAGAAGACTGATCTATGTACAGCAATGCACACTTGTGGATTAGATTATCATACCCTGCCCCTAGCCATGTCTCCTCATTTCTCCCAGTACTGGCTACTGGTATTAAATTAACCGCATTCACCAGAAGGAGTGACTTGCACCTAACAATATTACCAGGATGCTATTCCAGCAATGATTTAAGCTTTAAATGCCTCTGCTTATAATAAATACAGGAAGCACAAAAGAGAAAACAGTACTTGGAAGCTGTCTGTTATTAGTAAAATGTTTCACATGCACTTATATATAAATCAAGCAACGGCTGAAACTGCTGCAAGTGTAGCCATCTGTTTTTCTGCTTGACACAAACAGCAGGTAAAAATAGGAATCTATTGGTTTAAAAATATATAGAATTTAAATCTAGACATATCAGCCAAGGGACAAATCCAATAGTGAAATAGCCCTGATCAAATTAGTCTGAGCCATTTCCTTCTCATATGCCGTTTGGATTTAAAAACACCTGCATTCCCTCAAAGGAAAATGTCACCATAATCAGGAAAACACTCAGTGTGACTGTCACAAGGCTCAAAAGGTAATAAACTGGTATAAATGCGAATGCAAATTCCAATAAATTACTGTATATAAATGGTTATTATAAGAATGTCAGTTGTCTCAATATAATTCAAAATTAGGATATTATTACAATAACAAAAATATTTCAGCTTATTTTCAGCTTAATTTAGCATAAACCATACAATTTTAATAATAAACCCAGAATAACTTTACTGTGATTAGCATACTACCATAAAACATACAGCCATACTTAAAAAAAAAAAATCTGAATGTGTTTCGATGAGGCTCATTTGTCAGATTAAAAGTACATGTTGAAAATAACACACTTTTCATTAATCTCATACTTTTGTATAATTTTTTAATGCATTCTAAGCTGAAATGTGTTTTCATTAGCTGTAAGTGAATATCATAATTAGCAATTTGAAAGCCTTTCAGGATGAAGGGCTTTCAGTTCACACAGAGCTTTGTGAGATGCCTGTCAGAGTTATGTGTGAAAGGCTTTCAAACATCAGTTTATGTAAAAAAAAATAAGAAAAAAAGGTGAAACAAAGTTTGAATTCTTTGGTTATCTCACTCAAAAGATCCATATGTGTGTCATTGTGCAATAACATATGTGAGTCAAGACATAGATTAGTTAAAAAAGGGAGAGAATATATCAGCACAGCGCCACGCTAGCAGATTAGGGTGATAACACAGGTAGGGTAAGAGTTAAGGGAATTTAGGTTACTAGACAGAATGCATCAAACTTTTCAGGTGCAGCACTAGCAGAATGCATTGCTGCACCCTCACTGCCTCTTCTAACCCCCAGGTGCAGAGGTTAGACATGCAGCTGCAGTATAAATCAAATGTAACAAAAATGAGACACAAAGAGCCGTGTAAGTGTTCACTGAAGAAACACCTTAGGCCTCATGGATATTTCTCTGTCGTTTTAAGAAGACAGGCATGTCTTAGTACGTCTTGGGTTTTATCATGTGTTGAACAGACACATGATCAGATGCTAAAATAATATAGCTTTGTAACTTAACTCTGCTGTAAACATCTACAGAACTTTATCCCTGACATTTGTGGTGTTCCATGGTCCTAATGATGTTTGTTTACTAATATTCTCTAAAAAAATATATATATATATATTTTTTGAGATTTATAGAAAACAAAAAAATTAAATTACACACAGGTGGATTCTTTAGTTAATTCAGTGACTTTAGAAGACAATTGACTGCGAAAGATTTCACTTAGAGGTTAAAGACTAATTAACACTGGACAAAATATTGTGAATATAAAGTTGAATTTTACATAAGGCAATATTTAGTCAGTCGGACAGTCAGAAAATGCTCACACCAGATCTTTCCCAAAGTGCTTAAGGAAGCACAAATGAGAGAAAGGAAAGAGGAAAATAGGCATGTATTGCAATATTACCACCAGCACAAGATTTTCTAATTCCATGTAGCCCTGGGCATGATAATAATGGACACCCCATTGAAATGAAGAATAGACACAATCTGTTCCAGCAACAGGGATCATTGTTTCCAGCTGATGTCACCAGCCACATCCCTGATTCAGGTTTCAAAACGTACCACACTCTTTCCCATAACACTGGAGCAAAAAGGCGCCTTTTTCACCACCACCATAATTATTCCTCAGCAGTCCAGCCAGCTCACTACCACTATCCCACTCAGAAAACCTCAACATCTGAAACCAGTACAGCAATGGGAATGTTTACGCAGCTACAAAGAACCTAATGCAGATATCATGCTGCACCGCTTCAAAAGAAATGGATGACAGCTTAAGGTCAGTGTGACGATGGTAATTTTCCAGATGACTATCAAATTCGGGCTGTTGACAGGGCCATCTGGTGCGCGTTTCCCACAATCTACTATTATATCTAAAGTTAAATGTTTTCATAGTTCATAGTGTGCATTGCATTGGTTGACTCCTGTCAAAAATAGCATGTTGTTAATGTGCATGAAATTACTTTAAAAACTGAAGCTAATTCTAAGAAAAGTTAAATTTGCACAGTACATTACAAATACATAGTTTTGCAATCAAAAGAAAGAAACAAAGAATGAAAGAAAGAAAGACCACATTACTAACCTTATCTTTAACATAAATTGAAATACTGTTAAATATATGTGTGTACTCTATTTTCTGTACTAAAAATATATATCACTATCACACAACTGGTAACTGAAACATTACTAAAAATTAAAACATACCTAAGAAGAGAGAATCTCAAGTCAGTGGTTTACATCAGCCCAGCAGCTTCTGTTTCTATACATGAAATAAAATACAATAAATAAACCTAAACTAGCGACAGAGAAAGACATTGATAGACCAGTTAACAGTTGTAAAATTCAACACAGCTGAAATGCACAACACTGAATATGATAACAAATGCAAACACATACAAAACACGACAAAATTAGACATAAAATCTTATATATAATTAAATTTGTCTAAAACATGTTAAAAGATAATACTTGTGAAGAAAACACAGGGCTGACCCTAATACATACCACAGTTACAGACAGCAACAGAAAAAGTGGATAAGCTGACTGTTACTGGTTGCTATGGTAACCACCAACTGTTGAGAGTAATATAAATTATGTAGCAATAAAGGAAAAATAACTTTTTGACTACACTATATAAATTTGAAGAATAAATAAACCAAATTTGTCAAACTTCCCATTTGTTATAACATTCAAATAAAACCCAGTTACACATATTGTCAAATAACAGACACTAACAGGCATGAAATCGTAAAGCTACAGTGCAATGCAAAAGTATTAATAACTGTTTAACTTACACATTTAGTCATGCAACAAATGTTAACTTACTCTAATGGGATTTCTTGTAAATACCAATAAGAAATAGTGCAAAAAATATTACCCAGTCTTAGAGATTAAATTGTGTCTGCACCCAGGACACAAAATACCACAACTTCAAAAGCCTCGGCTGAGCAAGATCTCTCTAAAGAGACGTCTTTCCAATATTGTAGACGCTACAATGTCTACAACATGGGTACATGTGTAATTTTTGTGAGACATTAGCACAAAACGCAAAATAATTTTAGATTCTTCTAACATCCTATTAGTTGCATAACCAACAAATCTGAAACTAAAACAAATATTGACAGAAATTCAAAAGAATGTCTCTTAATAAAAACCACGAGAAGAAACAACAAACACTTGAATGTTTTCACCATGTATCCTGATATATCTGATGGCTGAAGAGAAAGCATGTTTCAACATGTTCCCAACCTGACTGATCACTCTATTTGAGCAGACTTACTTGATTTCCTCTTCAAAAGTCAACACTGCCAATTCAGTAAATCGCACACATAGAAGGTTTTGCTCTCTGGCTATAAAGATGCAGAGTAAAACCAATACTGCACATCGACCTGAACAAGCTGTTTCCACTAAAATATGGTGGTGACATGGTAGTTTACTTACTGATCGTGTTTCAGTTTTTTTCTTCATGGAGTTTAATTTTATTTGAGGAACCTTTTGGAGATGCTTTCATTGCTAGAAAACAGGATTTTTGATTTAATCCTGCAGTTGAAGGAGAAGTGAATCCTTGTAACCACTAGAAAAAGCTTACATAATTCATGTAAAGCTTGTGGGTGAGAAGCCAAGAATTATTCATTCTTTCTTAAAACATCTGTGCTGCGGGGGAGTGGATTTTGCTGAATGAAACAGACTATGACAGTAAAACTTTGGTGGAAAAGTAATAAACTGATTAGCAGTGCTTCATTGATGCATTTTATTTGTTTTAGGTTTTTCTTTCCTATCTTTAATAACAACAAACAAAAACTAAACCCCACCAAGCCCTGAGGAGTAATCTTAAACGAGTCATCAGGGAAACTAAATAAAATTTATTCCAAAACAAAACACATGTCAGTTCATGTCATGGATATAAACTTATAGGATATGACTTTTCCAGTTCAGTGGCACTAGATTAGAATATTGTCAATAAACATTTTGATGCACTGAAAACCAGTCACCTTTGTGAAATGCTTATAACTGCTCGCTGAAAGATTTGTTAGATAAATAGCTCTGCAAAGAAAAATAATCCATGTGCACAATGGGGGGAAAAAATGCTGACTGCATATTCTTAGCGTTGCATGGCACGCCACAGTCCAAGCCTTCAATTTAAAATCCTGCAGCAGCAGAGAGGTCGGACGGTCGGAGTGACGCAGGGCGAGCACATAGGGATCTCATTACCTCAAATGTCTTCTGAGAGCCACGGATGACTACACTGAATGGTAGCTGAGGATACAACTAATAGCATTCTGGTTCCCCCCCCCCCCCCCCCCCCCCCCCCGAGTGTCTTTAACGGCCCTTTTAAAATTTGTAAGCCCACACTTTGTTTCATGCTCTTGGCATACAATTTGTGTTCGACTAAGCTTCTGAAACGCACTCAGTGATGGTCTTTATGTTGGTCATGCCAGTTATTGGATCTCAAAGGAAGCTTTGTGTGAGGGATGGCGAAAGTTGCAAGTTTTGAAAAAGCCATCCCCTGTGTTTTGCCGCTGTGGGCCAAGGAATGTGAATGAAAGCGTCGCCGTTGAGAAGCAACACGGGAATATTTTTACACACCAGTACCTTTTCCGGGATTTCTGTGGCTGAGTGGGAAGGAGAGATTTTTGGCAAAGCTGTGTGAAAGCAGGGTTACTCCTACTGAGCATCTGTCCGCAGGCTCACACAAAGAAAATGACTTGAAAAGACTTGAGTTTCACTGCTGCCCTTCCCATAAATGAGTCACAGTCTGACAGTGCTGTACACATATTTAATTCAACTGATGTACATCAGTGTTTAAAACAGAAAACCAAATCGTGAAATTCTTGGAGTTTAGGCAATGCCAACAAGGGTCTTATAAAATTATTTGTTACCCTTAAATGTTTTCACATCTCATTGCCTTACATCCAGAAATTTTGATAGCACATAATTATGAAGTGAAGGGAAAAGAATGCACAGTTCTGAATTTTAAACGGTGTATGGGTGTTCAGCCCCATTGACTCAATACTTTGTTCAATTTCCTTTTGACGTAATTTCAGCTGCAAGTCTTTTAAAAAGTATCTCCACCAGCTTTTCACATCTAGAGGCACACCACAAACTTGTCCCAAATTTAGGTATGGACTTCATCTAGGCCATTGTTATATATAAATTTGATTTAATCTAAACCATTCTGTCTTTTACCCCCTCTTTAACAGTCTGCTTCATCCACCTTCCATTTAACACTGATCATTTTCACTGCCCCTTATGAAGAAGAACAATCCCATTGCATGATGCTTCCACCACCATGTTCCATCATGGGAGTAGTGTTTTTCTGCTGCTTATATGGTGTTGCCTAAAGTTCAAAAAGTTTCATTTTGGTCTCACAACACCATAGTACCTGTTTTCACAAGTTTGACACATTACTGATATGGTGAAAACTGGAAGATTTAATGGTTTCATCTCAACAATGTCTTTCTTCTTAGCACTCAGAGCTAAATTTGTGGAGCTCACAGAACAGCTGGATTTATACTTAGTAGTGGTGCGACTTTATTAAAACCCTTACCCGAGTTAATTGTAGAGTATATAATTAATGAATAGCATTTTAATCAAAAAATTAGATTAAACGCATTAAAATTGTGAATGTGTTAAAATCTACTAAATTAAATAATTGAAACTAACTTGTTAAAGTCTCGGCCCTCATAATTAGATTTACCAATTATGTGACTTCTGAAGGTTTCTAGTTGCACTGCATTTACTTGTGCAAGCCACACTTCTGACATTTTCCTTTGTAGAAATATTTGAAAACCACTAAGAGCAATAAGTTAATTTATGATTTTTATGACACAAAGAATTGTGAAATGGTTTCTGTTCTACCAGTCACACCGGTTTTTGTATTCCCAATGCTGACATATACGTATATAATCTGGATGATATTTAAGGTTTATTTCAAGATCTAATATGTGTTTATTCTGATATGTCTTTAGCCATCTGTTTTTTCTTCTGACACATTCTTTGTCTACAAAGTATTTGAAGGAGTAACAGCATCACACTGTCACTGCAGATTCATTGGCTACACAACCATGCTACAATGTTCATGCTGAAGAATCCAGTGAGATTATTCGAGCTTTGTGGCCAAGTGTGTTATGCCGCTGGAAGAAGCCACCAGAAGATGAGTATACTATTTTAACAAAGAGATGGTAATAACCAAACGTCAACAACAAAACTCATGTAGGTTAAAGTGTTGGCATTATGTTCAGCTGGAAACAAAAGCCCCAGAGTGCCAAGAAATCAACCATTACATTATTACACCAGCAGCAGCAGCAGCCAGAACTGTTGATAAAAGTCAGGATGGATCAATACCTTCGTGTTCTTCACACCTACTTCTGTCCCTACCATCTGAATGTTGCAGCTTAGTCTCATTGGATCAGGCAATGTGTTCTCATTCAGTTCTGTTGTATCTGTTAGAATTGTAGCCTCAGCTCATGACAGATGTGGCGTCTAGAATTGCCGACTGCAACTGTAGCCTATTTGCTGGTTGACTTCCTGCAATACCATAGATGACAACCTGTATACCTTTGTTGTAGTAAGGGGATATTTAAGTTACTGCTACTTTCTATCATCTAAAAACCAGACTGCGTACTCTCTTCTGACCTCTGACATGAACAAGGCACTGTCATCCACAGAACTGTCACTCACTGGATATTGTCTCTATTTCTCTATTAATGGAGAGATGTTGAAACATCCATCCAGCCCATCTGGTATCAACAATCATGTCATATTTAAAATTACTTTGAAGCCCTTTTTTTCTCCCCAGTCTTGAAGCTCATGCTTGATGTTTGAACTTCAGCCAGTTGTCTTTCCAGGTTATCTAAAATGAACAAAATAACAAAAACTGAAATTGAGAAAATATTTTTGATAACTGAAATAAATAAAAATGGTAATTAATGGGGGAAAACTATAACTAACAACCTGGAACTAAATCATGCATTTATAAAAAACGTTCTAAAACATACTGAAATTAGAGATATAATGGCCTTTATTTTTGTGCTTATGAATCTATTTGTTAACATTTTGAACGGATGTGAAATTTATTTTTTTCCTCACACAAGCAGTTTATATCAGTTGTCGGCAAATTATAGCAGTCCATAATCTTTCCGCCGAAACTTACGCCAGTCTGCAAAATGGCAACAGCAAAAGTTGAGATATCGCTAGTCAATTGTTCAACAAGATTTTAATAATTTTTTTTAAATGGTAAGTCCATCCTACAGTTAGGGCCAGAAATATTTGGACAGTAACACAACTTTCGCGAGTTGGGCTCTGCATGCCACCGCATTGAATTTGAAATGAAACCTCTACAACAGAATTCAAGTGCAGATTGTAACGTTTAATTTAAAGGGTTGAACAAAAATATCTGATAGAAAATGTAGGAATTGTACACATTTCTTTACAAACACTCCACATTTTAGGAGCTCAAAAGTAATTGGACAAATAAACATAACCCAAACAAAATAGTTTTGTTTCAATATTTTGTTGCGAATCCTTTGGAGGCAATCACTGCCTTAAGTCTGGAACCCATGGACATCACCAAACGCTGGGTTTCCTCCTTCTTAATGCTTTGCCAGGCCTTTACAGCCGCAGCCTTCAGGTCTTGCTTGTTTGTGGGTCTTTCCGTCCGAAGTCTGGATTTGAGCAAGTGAAATGCATGCTCAATTGGGTTAAGATCTGGTGATTGACTTGGCCATTGCAGAATGTTCCACTTTTTTGCACTCATGAACTCCTGGGTAGCTTTGGCTGTATGCTTGGGGTCATTGTCCATCTGTACTGTGAAGCGCCGTCCGATCAACTTTGCAGCATTTGGCTGAATCTGGGCTGAAAGTATATCCCGGTACACTTCAGAATTCATCCGGCTACTCTTGTCTGCTGTTATGTCATCAATAAACACAAGTGACCCAGTGCCATTGAAAGCCATGCATGCCCATGCCATCACGTTGCCTCCACCATGTTTTACAGAGGATGTGGTGTGCTTTGGATCATGTGCCGTTCCCTTTCTTCTCCAAACTTTTTTCTTCCCATCATTCTGGTACAGGTTGATCTTTGTCTCATCTGTCCATAGAATACTTTTCCAGAACTGGGCTGGCTTCTTGAGGTGTTTTTCGGCAAATTTAACTCTGGCCTGTCTATTTTTGGAATTGATGAATGGTTTGCATCTAGATGTGAACCCTTTGTATTTACTTTCATGGAGTCTTCTCTTTACTGTTGACTTAGAGACAGATACACCTACTTCCCTGAGAGTGTTCTGGACTTCAGTTGATGTTGTGAACGGGTTCTTCTTCACCAAAGAAAGTATGCGACGATCATCCACCACCGTTGTCTTCCGTGGACGCCCAGGCCTTTTTGAGTTCCCAAGCTCACCAGTGAATTCCTTTTTTCTCAGAATGTACCCGACTGTTGATTTTGCTACTCCAAGCATGTCTGCTATCTCTCTGATGGATTTTTTCTTTTTTTTCAGCCTCAGGATGTTCTGCTTCACCTCAATTGAGAGTTCCTTTGACCGCATGTTGTCTGGTCACAGCAACAGCTTCCAAATGCAAAACCACACACCTGGAATCAACCCCAGACCTTTTACCTACTTAATTGATTACAGGTTAACGAGGGAGACGCCTTCTGAGTTAATTGCAGCCCTTAGAGTCCATTGTCCAATTACTTTTGGTCCCTTGAAAAAGAGGAGGCTATGCATTACAGAGCTATGATTCCTAAACCCTTTCTCCGATTTGGATGTGGAAACTCTCATATTGCAGCTGGGAGTGTGCACTTTCAGCCCATATTATATATATAATTGTATTTCTGAACATGTTTTTGTAAACAGCTAAAATAACAAAACTTGTGTCACTGTCCAAATATTTCTGGCCCTAACTGTATGTACACATTATCACAATACTTTGACTTTTTTGAATTCTGCACCTAAAAATGAACCAAAGTATGAAAAAATTTAAAACTACTACTATAACAAAAAAATACACTGAAACTAAACAATATTTCACTAATAATAACTAAGAACAATTAGAAAACCCCTTTTAAAAAGTAATCCAACTGAATTAGACACAAAGTTCACAAGAAAATAAAACTACACTACAAAACCCAAACCGAACCGTGGTGTTTTCATCACGTCTAGATGTTTAAATGCACCGAGTTGATGCCAGGTGATTGGCTGATCTGCTTTTAGTGTCAACAAGCAACCGAATAGATGTACCTAAAACAGTTGCCGCGAGTGAATCACCACCATCTGTTACAAAAAGAAACCAACACAGGAACTTCTTATCAGTACTTGAATTGCATCTGAAACTAGTTTCGAGTAAGAGCAAATTTTCCATCACCAACCAAAGTTCAGTTAACTTACTGGCAGTCTGTTTTCTGACATCCCATAATATTAATCCTGTTCGATTTAACGGCCATGCATCTCTACATGCCAAACATGTTTACAGAGTTGTGGGAATACAACAAGACAACCTCGCAGCCCTTTATTCCAAATACGTTCACATTCATGCAATTTCTCACAACATGAAACAGGAACAGACAGGCACTTTTTCAGTTCACTTGCTATTACAGACAGGCATGTTTGCCACATAAAGCAAAAAAAAAAGGCCAGTTGTTGGGGTGTACTGTTGATTTAAATCCTGTAAGGTGAGAACTTTAACAAAATTGTGTTGTGTGTTCAAGTACCAGTTTGCCAAAAGATGAGCTTGTTTTTTTTTTAACATTCAGCTCTTGCTTTTTTCCTTCCATCATAATTTGCAAGCCTAAATACTTTTTCACAGATCTGAGATGTCAAAACAGCAGCCTGGTTTTCAGGGTTCTCAAGCAAAGGCAGAATATATCCTGCAACATGCACTTGACCGCACAGCATTTCACTTCCTTAGTAACTGTGACTCATTTCTCTAACAACTCTGCAAGGACAGCTTCACAAAAAAGGAACCTGTAGCCAGTGCACAATTAGTCAGAGATGGATGCTGCAAGAAAACACAATACCTCTGATTTTAAGCTGACAGGATAAACAGTCAACGAAGCACAGAAGTAAATGAGAACAATCTGTCTGTTTTTATATCGTACAATATAGTTCTATTCTACAGATTATATTTGAGTACAATATGTAAAAAGAACATCATGAGACAAATGGAATGGTAAATGCATTACGCAAATGATCTTTTTTTTTTTTTTACAACACTCAAAAGACAAACAGGGTACACGAGCTAGCCTCATCACTGGAGTAACAGTCTTTTCAGGCTATGAGACACCTGAGCCCACAGCTTTGAGATTCCCCACTGAACATCAGCGTCCCAGCTGCTGACAGCAGAGATCTGCGAAACACTTTCATAAATGATCTGTGTGAGTGAGGTTTGAATGGCAGACACCTGATCCTTCCAGGAAGATTAGATTAACTTTCATTATGGAGAATTTTTAATTTAAGGGGGAGATATTAACTGGGTTTTATTTCCTTGTTATGTGGATTTATTACATATGTAGAAGTACTAACAAATTTAAATAATTTTGCATAATAAAAATAAGTAATATTTGCATCAAACAAGTGAGAGAAACCTTCCAGATATTTATTTTTAAGGTATATTTTTTATTATTGCAAGTGGAACCAGAGCAGGTGTCCAGTGTTGCAACCTCAGGTACCTGGCAAAGCTTCCTTGCCCCTACCATACGGCTTGACAGCTGCTGTCAAATGCTGAACAGCATGGGAGGAGTTTATTGTACTTAAACATTTATCTGTCTTTTTTAATAAGACCAGTTTTTTTTGGCTGGCTATTTTGTAAAAGAATAATTTCTACATGATCGCCTCTTTATTTTAAAATGTAAAACTCAGAAAGAAGAAATGATCAAATGAAATTTTTGGAAGAATAGAAAACTCAAGAACTGTATTATTTGTCGCTTTTTGTCACTTCTTTAATTAAATGTACTTCAGCCTTTTTAACTCAACTAATTTTAGAGGCCTCACCTTGAACAAAACACAAATGAAGACGAGGTCATCTAAAAAGTCTGAAAACTACTTCACTTGGGAATACAAGTGAAGTAGTTTTCTTTTCTTCAAAAAGTAGTCTTTTTGCTCATCCTTCTTTGAAGAGTAGTTCAAGCTCAGTCAGATTGAGTGGGACAGCGTCTTCCCATCAAGTTTTACCAGCATTACTGTCTCTGCTGGAGAACAGAATCTCCAGAGCACAATCCTGCCACCACCGTGTTTCACTATGAGGAAAGTCTATAGTGAACCACTACAGACTTTCACTATAAAGTCATGGACTTTCTATCAGAAAGCCTATAACTTTATCATAGACTTTCAACACCATGAGTTGAAAGTCTATTCAACTCATAGGGCTTTCTTTACCTGTTAGCCATAAACTTCAAATTTCATCTCATCTGAACTCTGGTCATCTCGGACCAGAGTTCCTTTCTACACTCATTTTCTGGGTCACCGAACAGTGCTCTGTAAGTTGTTGTTTCATAACCCAACTCTGCTTCAAACCTTCCAACAATGTTATCTTTGACCTCTCTGCTGTGACCCTTTATATTTATAAATCGTTCTCCAACAAGCTTTCACAAATCACAAATTATGCAGTTTTGAAGGCATTCATTTGCACTGGACTTTCTTTATAGGCGTATCGGAGAAAAGGGTTTGAATAAAAATACACACTGTATTGTTCAGATATTTATTGCTACTTTGTGCTGATGTATCAAATAAAATCCTAGATAAAATACAATGAAGTTTCAGGTAGCAACAGGACTAGCAAAATGTAAAAATGAGGTATGAATACTTTTCTAAGCACAGTAGTTGCACACTGACTCCCCTGAGAACCACAGCGCGTTTATCAGCTTGGCCTTGAAACTGAAGCCATATTTAGAAGATTATCTGGGCCCTGATACTCCATCAACCAATGATACACTATAAGCTGCATCTTTCAGACTCGAGAGCAGAGCTGTTCTTCAACAATCAGACTAGTCCTGTGGCTTTTGGAAATCATAGACACAAGCTACACTTATTGAAAAAACTGTTTTAAAAGATCATTTTCACAGTGAGTACATGGAAAGAAGAATCACATCAATGCAAGTAGTTCAGACGAACCTTCAAGTTAGAGGAAAATGGCAGACAATAACTTCCCAACCAATAAAAGCAAATATTTCCGACACAACAATATGAAGCAGTTGTTAGTATAATCCCTCTATAAGCTGGAAAATAACAAATAAAAACACACCCTCTATGTATTAAGCTATAGATAGATGTCCTAATCAAAATACCTGAGAGGCAGAACTAACCAATGAAAGGGTAAGCAACAGAAGATTTAAATGGCCTCCATGATAAACCTCAGAAGGTTAAAGTAATTAATCGAGATGAATCGGTTATTGAAATAACCGTCAACTAATTTAGTAATCAATTAATTGTTAACTGGAGTACGCAGACTCAAAAAAAGGAAAGAACAACATACTCAGGACACAAAACTGCATAGCTCTAGAGACCACTTAAAATGATCAGTTTCTCTGATTTTACTTTTAATAAGTATATGTTTTAGCAAAAGTAACATTGTTCTTTTATTCCATGAATTACTGACAACATGTCTCTGAAATTCAAACTAGAAATTTAGTATTTGATTGCAGAAAATGAGAAATGGTCAAAATCATAAAAAAGACGCAGTGCTTTCAGACCTTAAATAATGCAAAGAAAAAAAGGTCATATTCATCGAGAAACAGCAATACTAATGTTTTAACTCAGGAAGAGTTCAGAAATCAATATTTGATGGAATAACCATGAAGTTTTCAATGGGGTTCAATGCAGTGGTCTCTTCTTTTTTTTTCACAGCTGCATATATACCGTATTTTACATTTAAGATTTTTTTGTAACTATTTCCAGCTTCTCAAGTGGCATTGGTATAGAGTCACCTGGTTCAAATTCTATTCTAAAAAAAATCTCCTAGTGAAAAGTACAATATGTGTAGAAATGCTGAAATAAATAAATAGGTTCGATTTATAGTAATAAAAAAAAATACAGATATTTATACCGATTTTTGCAGTAAAAATGTTTTAAGACAAAGAAAATGAAAACAGTGAAAAAACAGGATTCTTAGTTTTCTCAAAAATATTTTTAAAATCCCTCCAATGTACAATAACAAGCATTTTTATTTCCAAAAGCTTTCTTGAAGGAGTAGGTGAGTGTTTGGTTGTGCAAGGACAGCAGAAGGAAAGGCTTGCCCAGGGCTCTCAGTTGGTCAGTAGTTGCATTTTTAGTGGCTCCCTATTGTAATCCAGATTCAAACTGACTTCATGCCCAAATCCATGCCTTTTCTACAAAATCCACCACTAATGCGAGAGCCAGTGGTAGCTAATAACTCATTAACCAGCTTAGCACAATGAGCAGCTTGTTGAGCCACTGACATGTCTACAAGGCTAACTCTGGCATGCAAATCCTGCATGTTTGTAGAACACCGAATGCATATCCACAACAAAACTGCATCAACAGACTTCAGCTCAACTGAGCGAGTTTAAAACACCTACCTTTACATCTGCATAGCCTGGAATTAAATTATTACAAATGCACCTACATAAAGTGGGAAGTGCATTACATCTTTAAACATGAACTCCAAATCCCCTAAAATGCTACAGAGATTATTTGTGCTTTAAAGCTATCGAGCAGATGTACAGCAAATTCCTCTTTTGCCAGTACAGTGTCCTTAGTTACTAATGTCTTTCACAGGTAAGTTTTTCATTTCTGCAGTGATTTCTGCAAACTCTTCAATTCAATGGCACTTCTCCAGATGGGGTGCTCTCACAAGCGTTACATAATGTCCTTGAATGATAGCAAGCACAATACTCTGGATATGAAATGGGGAGAAAGAGAGAGCAAGACACCCACACAGTTGCACCATCCGCTCTCAAACATTCACAGGAAGAAAGCATCGGCTCACACTGGCTGCAGGGTGTTTCGGCATGGCTTCCGATCAAGAAGTTTGACACAAAAGGTCACTTCACACAAATCTGTTTGACTCAAAGCTTTCTATCAGCAACATGCTATGTAATGCCATTACATTCAAGGGATATTAAGCACTTTTAATAAATCATTTTGCATCCTTCAAGTATAAATAATTTGCTCTACTTCAAACTGTAATTGTATCAACATTTATTTTAATCACACAATGCTAAAGGTAGATCATTTTGAGGGGCTGTGGGTGGGAAAGTTGCCCAGGAAATGGAAAATTTTCTCCAACAGGGTGAAGAGGTATTCCTCTAATCCTCTAATGGCACTCCAAAGCAACCCATGTTGTGCTGCAGCTCTTCAAATGGCTAAAGTTAGACTGCATCCTTTTCCAGCCTTAAAAAAAGAGCATCTAAGACTGAATAATGATCAAGATGACAGTAAATTATTGCCAGTCCACAGCGTAATATAACAAGAAAATGAAAGCTGAAGAACTATGGCTTGTAAAAAACAAAGAACAAACATACATCGGTTTACAGCTGCAGCATCTTTTTCTGAGTTTCCATCAGTTTTCCTCTTTTTTCTAAGTTGGAAAAATAATTTCTGTCCAGCACAAGCTGCCAACATTTTTCCACAACACTGCAATTAAAAGTCTAATAACGGCATCTAAGTACACAACACATTATGTGTAAAGTATGTAGAGGGTTGCTGCACACAAAAACAAACCAGAATATTCATCAGTGGAAACTTCACTTCATGCTACTTGTTTTTCCCACTATTCTACTGAAGCAAACATAGCCTTTATGAGTCAAGTTTTAAATCAATAAATAGGTTTTAGTAGAAACTGATGACAAATCTTTGTCTTATTTTGTCTAAGTATCCATTGAACTTTTGAGTAAAATACATGACTATTGTCTCATCATTGCCACAAAGTGTAAATGCATTTAAATTAAGTGGGAGGAAAATACTAAAAGGGGTTTCACACCGTTTGTTAGATTATAACCTAGACTAGGTAAAAATACATTGTTTTCTTACGTAATCTTACATAGATTACTTAAAAACATTATTTTTAATTGAAACAAAAGAAAATTAGTTGGTGAGTAAATTAGTTTAAATTAGTTGGCCCCCCTTCAAAAGGGGGCTACATACAAATGTTTCGCCTTTCAGATTTTTACTTGTAAAAAAAATTTTTTAAATCATGCTTCCTTTTCTTTCACATGACAATCATGATCACAAAAAAATCCAATTTAAACAAATCAAGTTTATAGTAATGTGACAAAATTTTAAAGTCTAATGGGTATGAATACTTTTACTGTTTACCTATTAATAAAGCATTCAGTCACTTTTTGTGTTTGCAACGTGACCAAACAATCACTAATAGGGTTCTATTTATGCCTGCATACTCGCGCTCACATAGGAGGCATCCTTGAGCACAAGATCTACACAGAATATTCTGGCCATGCACCAGCTGTTGGTCGTTAATTATAGTGTCCTACCATGGCTCCTCCTGGAACCTCAGCCAAAATTATAAAGCTATCATTAAAAGTGCACAAGGTGTTAACGTAGAAACACGTAGTCCAAGCAGAAAATGTTGATGCTTGTTTGAGCAAAAAAAAGAGAAAGGCTCTTATCTAGAAAAAAACAATGTCAAAAAAGATAGATGTGTCCCGAAGTAAGGTCAAACACAATACTATCATACATATCACAATAAATACTTTCTGAAAAGCCAGTGAAAGTTCTTGAAACAAAAATTTTAAAAACGGTAAATGCATAAATCTTATCATCTTTCATACAAAAACAGACTTTCACTTATAAGCTATAACAAATTACTTAAATGCATCTTATCTTAATCACAATTCAAGACAAATGCAGACAATTTGTTAAATAAATAAATAATGAAAGATGTTGACTGTTTCAGTGTTTATTTATGTAATTAATGAAACATATGAATTTACCTAAATGAGTCAGTGGGCGGAGCTACCATAACTTTAGTCATTATGACTTACCTGTCCAGGTTAACCAATCGCATGCTTTGGTGTTTTTAAGGAAACACTTTTTCATTGTGCACTGCAGCACAGGATCCATAATATGATTCAATAAATATTTAAATATATAGAAACATTTTGACATATACAATTCTATCTCATGACTTTTGCACATAAGGTATTAAAATAACTGTAACCACTATTATTTATTTATCTAGCTGTTTGTTTATAAAATGTTTTTATTTACTATTTTACTTATATTTTTTCATAATTACTTTGTCTGCAGGCCTTTTGCCACATAATAGTTAAAATGCTTTAAGCCCAGAGGAGCATTAAAATGCTTACTCACAGATTCCAGTGGATAGTTTTACCAGAGGAGTTAAGTCTCCTGCCGATTTGATGACGCCAAACACAAACACCTTTGAACCTTGAGAGAGCTTAGACAGTCAGTCACAGTGGCACCCTCCTCATTTCTGTTATTTTTCTACAGCAGGACAGCGTTCTACAATTTCACTTCACAATACAGAGTGAAGGAGGTCCTGGGAGTGAAAGATGAAGAGAGACATCACCCAAAGAGAAGGTCATGTGCTCTCGACGTTCGATGGCCTCAGATCTGAGGTGAGGTTGGGCTCCTTTTAAATACATCAAACAAACTCAGCGGAGGGATAACAATCCAGGGAGCTTTGTGTAACAACGACTTTCTCTGACCAATAATTCAATCATTGCTGGTTTTGAAGCTGTGTTTATATCCATAACTCAGTGTCAGAACTAATTTTGAGAAGAATGATTGTAGCTAAAAGGAGACAGTTTGTTATTTTAGGCAATATTTAACTGTGCAAAAATAATTTGATTGAAATCAAAATTTTTAGTAACTTAAATTGCTTTAAAAAAAACTCTTAATAACAAGCATCTGTAGCATGTATCCCAAAGGTTGTGCTAAAGAGTACATCTCTTCCTAGAGGCAGTAGACTCAAAGCTAATGAGGTCAATTAGTCCCTGGTGCATTGAGAGATTAGCACCTAATTCACTAAGAGGAGCCCTTCTCATTTCATCCCTGTAGGGGAGAAGAGGGAATGAATATAAATAATTATTAACAAAACGAGGAGATTGGAAAAGAGAAATCGTCAGTCATGCGAAGGGCTAAAAGCATGCAGAAAGCATAATGATGCCAAACGATTATATAAAATATATATGAGGACTTTTTCAAAATATTTCTTCGCCTTGAACTTTTCAATGTTTTCTCAGTTTACAGTGTATTGATAGACCAACACAAAGTAACACATACATCATAGGAAGATAAAAATATAATGCATGATTTTCCATAAACAACCGAAAAGAGTCCACAAATATGTAGTTATTTATCCTAATTTTCTCTAATGCTCTTCATTAAAATCCAGTGTGACCACCTGAATGTACCTTAATTTCAATAGAAATTCAGCAGTTCTATGAATGCCTCAAAGGTTTATTAAAACAATCATCATCATGAAGACCAAGAAACATCTTAAAGTTCAGGCATGAAGTTGTGGAGAAGCTTTGAGATTCTCACCTAGCTCTGATCAATCCACCATCTGAAAATCAAAAGGCTATGTTCTCATAGCAGGCCAATGTGACATAATCTGCTTTTTTGCCTATATGTGACCTACATCTGGCTTTTTTACAGTAGCCTAATTGACCCAATTCTGATATTTTCACCCTCACACACAAAAAAAAGAAAGAGATCAGATCTGTGCCACTGCCTTGTGGTACTAATTCGGATACAATAATAATTAACTGTTTTCAAAGCGTCTACAGTCTGAATGGGACTGTTGCATTGTCTACAGCAATGTCCTCGAGGGTCGAAGTCCTACAGTTTTTAGATGTGCCACAGGTACAAAACACTGGAATGAAATGGCTTAATTACCTCCTCCTTGTGTAGATCACTTCTCCATAGTCTTGCTAATGACCTAATTATTCTTTTCAGGCGTGGTGCAGCAGAGGCACATCTAAAAGTTGCAGGACTGCGGCCCTCGAGGACTAGAGTTTGAGACACCTGGTCTACAGCTTTTATGTCACTGATATGATTCCATCATAATTCTGCACCAGAAAAAGCCATCTGAATGCCTCAAAGGTTTGTTAAGGTCTGTTAAGATGCGGTAAATTAGGTTGTAAACAATGGCTGAAAACTATGATTATGATCTTATGAAAGAAGTCTGTGTCACCGTAGTGCATCACATCACAATCAGACCACTCCTGGCTGTATCTATGCATTCAAATTTTGTTCTTCTGCGTATGTGGGTCGCTTTGGGAACATAAGTACTGATTAAGCAAACACCAAGAGGCACAAGTATTGCAAGGAGAAAGAGAGCATGTACGCCTCAGCTTGACGGATAGTGTCAGGCCTAGTTCTAAAGAACCTGCAAAACGTTGCATTTGCATTTCCGGTGGAGGTTCCCCATATTTCCTGTTGAGGTCACAGTCATCAAGCACAAGTCAAGCTTGTGTTCATCATGTTCTTAATGCATGAGTAGTTGAACGTTTAGGTTTTTCAGAGTTTACATACAACATATTTTCTTGTTGAAATTAGCTTTACAGGTTGAAAGAGAATGGCAGCAAAATCAGGAAGTAGTGTGAACATTTGTGGCTTAACATTCAAAAATAAGTCCTCATGTTTACAGTCAGTGCCAACATTCACTGTTGAGTGTGGCCTTTCTCCTACTTGGTCATCTAATGCGGTCTAATGGAGATGGAGAAAAACAAAACAACCTGACCACTGGTTATTAAGAGACTTGTCACAAAACAACGCTGAGCTGTAGGCAGTGGCGTAACTCTGAACAGTACCGATCTGTTTCTGGGCTTTCTTTTTCTTTGTGTTACTTTGTACACTGCTCAGCTCTGAACAGATGGTCCCTGTCTAAATTCAGCAAACTGTAAAATTAATCAAATAGCATGCACAATCACAACAGGGTTTCCTTTGTGTCAAACTGAGAATCGTTACTGCACCGTAATCATACGGCTATGGTGAATTCCACATATGTATGATAACTTAGATTACAGCTTTTCCACTACATGGCCTTTGGCATTGAAAGACTTTACAGTGTGTGAATGTGTGTGTGAAGTGGTGAAAGACTGAATGTAGTCTGAACCCCTTTGGGGCCCCCTGGACTAGCAAAAGCGCTAGAATCAAAGCATCACACCAGGTTTGTTTATGACGAGGCAATAACAGTATAACAAAATATAAAGCTAAAAAAGTCAATTTTGCATAATAGCCCCTTTAAAATTATTTGCAGTAGCTTAAGTAAAAAATTCTAAAAAATTGGGCCCCTTTTAACTGCATTTATCAAGAAGGGAAATTATTCCGTGTAAAGAAATCACTCTTCTTATCCTTCCTCTGTAACACATCACAAGTTGGCAGCAAACATAGACAGGGAACTATCTTTAACCATCCTCTAAAAAACTTTCCAGAATATTCGGAAGTGAAACCAGCCCATAGCATCATGGGTCCTCCACTGTTCTTAACAGTGAACACTTTGTGCTTTTTCACCAAACCCAAATGGAGCGATTAAAAGCTGAAACCTCATCTGATCTGATCAAAGCACCCAGTTCAACAATATGTGACGGTGGGACAGATGCATTATAAACCCTGACCTGTAAAGATCCCAGATCTGCTTTACTTGAATGGCATGTTCTCTATTTATTTTTTTTCCCACTTTGAAGTCTGGCCGAGAGAAATGGACCTCTGTGTCACGTCCTATTTATACCCCAGGAAGAGGAGGTCACAGACCACCAAGCATACAAAGGTATGGGCCGTTATGAGGCTCCTGTGGTATGACAGCTTTGAGTAAAAGTACCACAGTTTTACTTTACTTAAACAGAAAAGCAACTAATCCTCCTACTGCTACTAAAACAATGTAACATCTTAACATTTATTAATTGATTTCAATACATAGTTATGAGCAAACACCTACAATAAGCACTTGAAGAAAACATTATTAATTGTCAAGTTGATATATTTAGTAATGCTTAGTGGGTTTTTTTAATCAGACTATTTGCTCAGGTAACTAGGCTGCAGTCTGCTGCTTTACAGATACTGAAATGGCAATTTTCCAACTGTAGTTAACTGCTTTAATAAGAACATGTGTGTCCATATGTTTGGTGACCAAAAATATTTTCAAATTTCTTATCTTGTAAAGTGAGGGAAAAGTATAGGAGACTCCTTTTCAGGCTGCTGAATCAAGAGGGGAGAGGCAGCACTAAATTAGTCAATGCTTCAAACAACTAGAGAAAACTCCGGTTAACCTGGCAAATTCCTTGCTTTCTCATTTGAATGACTCTAAACTATATGAACAGGAAGATGGAAAATTTTAGAAACAAAGAAGACGGGGTGTGGTGTGGGTTAAACCTTTCATACCAGTAATTCGTAAATGGCTGAACAGAAGTTGCCTGATAATCTGATTTAAAAAAGTACATTAGTAATCATAGGAAAAGACTTCAGTTGCATTTTTAAAACAGTTGTAACAATTGTGGCAAAGCTGATTTTATCAAAATAAACCGTTTCTCAAAATTTCCAAATAAATGAATTTAAATTAAGGGTTGCACTGCAGAAGCACAAAATCTTATCAAGTATTTTTGGTCTAGTTTCTAGTGCAAATATCTTAGTACACTTGAAGTAAGACAAAAATATATCTTGCTATATCTTTTTAGCAAGATATAGAGGCTTGTTTTAAGTAAGCAAACTTAAAACAATATTAATAATTCCTTAATATTGATGAAAAAGTTCTATTGGCAGATAAATTAACTTAGAACATGAGAAAATGTCTTGTTATAAGTTATATAATCGCAAAATGGAAAAAGTACTTTTTCATCAAAATTAAGAAATTATTTACTTAAACTAGCATCTACATCTTACTAAAATAAGTTACTTGTAAGTTAGTTTTGTCTTACTTCAAGTTTACTAAGATATTAGCACTAAAACTAGACCAGAAATGCCTGGTTTATGTTTTTGCAGTGTGGAGGTATGGGGACATTTTTTTGATTAATATTGTGAATTTTAATTTATTATAAGCCTGTAACACATATCTGTGCAAGATATGTGCACATATTTGTGCACAGCACATTTGTGTGGAGAGTGCTGTAATATTTTTATATTAGTAATTTAATGACACTAATCAACAGAATAACTTTTAAAGTTATTTGGGTTTAACTGTGCTCCATAAGAAAAATGTTTCTCTCTATATGTTCAGCACATTTTTCATTTTTAGGTCCAAAGGGTAATATAACACAGTTGCTTTTTACTGGATTTGAGGGACCATATAATGCTGTGTAGCTCTCATTCAGTGTTTAAGAAGCATAATAACCTCAAAACAAGCTTGTGAAAATGTCAAATATTGGCTTCTCAGACTCACAAAAACACCCTGAAGTGAAGTGTTAGCCTTGACAAAACCTGAACTGACTTCTTCAAATTACATGGAGAAGTTGCACCAAGACTTCCTGTCACTTTATCGATCCCAAAGCTTTTATGATCTCTCTTTCACACCTTTTTATGACTCAGTAACAGCTTTCGCAAAGTTCAACCAACATACTTTAAGAATGTCTTCTTTATATAAAAAAAAAGATTTCAAAGGAGATGTTGCAAAAATAAATGGTAAACCTATTGTACCTGTCTCACAATCCTATCTTACAGAAGTCAAGAAGATGCTAAAACAATGTACATTTAACAAAGAAAATCTATGTAGGATCACTTCTCTTCTACAAGCAATAAAATGATTAGAAGAATAGGAAATAAAGACTACAAACTAACCTGAATGTAATACATACCTTATCTTTACAGGTTCTGCAGTTAATGGTTACATAAAGTCTGTTGCTAGATTGTGACACAAGCAAAATAATACTTCCTGTTTGTTGCCTTTTGACTGTTAGGTTAATTCCAAACTGACACAGCAGTGCTATCCATTTAGGAAACAGGCTCTTAAGTTCAAATAAGCGTTTAATGAATTTACCTTCAAGCTGGCAATAAAACTGCAGCCTAGCACCTACTGTGACATAATGACAGGAATAATAGACATCAAATCAACCAGCTGTTTTAGCCAGGAGAGGAACACTTCCAGAGAAAGTGCTTTATTGTAAAAATAAGATTACAATCAAATCTTTCACACTATGAATTGTTTGTTACTTTAATGTTTAGCAGGAAGGATTTCTACCTATGCAGTTACCTGGTTTCCTTAAATGCCAAGCTTTTTTACTAACTGATATTAAAAACCAAAATGCATTGTTCTATAACCAGGTTCAAACTAAAATATATGTAAATAAATTTGAATCTTTCGAAAGGATTGGATTAAAATGACTATTTTTGTTAATAAATTTCATCTGGTGGTTTTGTAAAGTGGTTTGAGATGTCATTTGTTGTGAATCATTGATATATAAATAAACTAAGTTGACAGTGTCCCTTAGCTTGTCTACATTATTAATCCTCCTCTTGACAATTGATTCAATATGAAAGGAGTTGGTAAATCCAGTTCTTGAGTGCTACCATCCTGCAACTTTGGATGCATCCCTGCTCCAACATGCCTGAATCAAAAAGCTGAATTACATCCTTGCCATGTCAGCAGGTTTTGCAAAGGCCTATTCATTAACCATTGATTTGAATCGGGTGTGTTGGAGCAGGGACACATCCAAAACGTGGCAGCTGAAGATTCCTGCTAAATGAGGTAAGCTAACTCCAGTCATCAAGGGCCGGTGTCCTGCAACTTCTAGATCACAGATGTCAAACTCCAGTCCCAGAGGGCCACTGCCCTGCAACTTTTCGATGTGCCTCTGCTGCACCACACCTGAATAGAATAATTAGGTCATTAGTAAGGCTCTGGAGAACTGATCTACACAAGGAGGAGGTAATTAAGCCATTTCATTCCAGTGTTTTGTACCTGTGGGACATCTAAAAACTGCAGGACAGTGGCCGTTGAGGACTGGAGTTTGACATCCCTGATCTAGATGTTTCTTTGTTTCAACACACCTGGCTCCAATACTAGCTCATTAGCAGACCCATGTGAGCTTGTGTGCATGCCAGTGAGGCTGTTTTGCCATTTAATTCAAGTGTGTAGGACCAGGGACACATCTAAAATTTGCAGGGCTCTGGCCCTCGACAACTACAGTTTGAGACTTTGCCAACATGGCTGCTGGCCTATCTAGCACATGCAGGTTCATAAAATCAGGTATTAATGCCTTTTTTTTTAATCACACTTTTTCCTTTCACTCAAAATGCTTGGATACAGTGCTCTGATGAGGCAGTTTCTTCTAAAATTATGCTTTGTGGCTTTTATGATTATGGTTTACACCGAAATCAAATTTCTCAGATAATTTTAATATTACATAAGACTGTTAGACATAACTTTTTAAAGTAGAAATGTTATGTCATGCCCATAATAACTTACACGACTAAGGGGAAGACTGTATAGTGGCTACTATACAGTCCTTTTATATATGCAAATATAAAAGGAAAGTTCAGTGGAAGGAAAGTGTTTCCCAGAGTCATGGGTTAATTTATTCAGTTAATGCAGTAATTCATGCAGGTAAAAAAGGTCAATTAGTTTGCCAAATTTAATCTTCCAAATGTGTAAGAAACAATCTGTAAACTATAGTCAATGAAAACACCTTGAAATCGATAACTCTTTGTGTTACATCTATATGATGTAATACTATACTAAATACAGCTATATGAATTAAGTTGTTTGAATTAAATTCCTAATAAAAATTAACATCGATTAAATTTTAATTGATTGAAACGCACAGAGGTGACATTTTAAACTTTTTCATCAGGAATTTTATCAGAGATGCAAAGGAAAATGAAGAAATCATTGTAAACCAGCCTCTCACACGTCAGTAGCAGTTCTGCATATTTGCAACGAGGAAAAGAACCGCTGTCTTACGCTGAAAATATTTTTGTAACTTTCGCTCCAGAAGGTACTTAAGGTCCCTATCGCAAAAGAAAACAGAAGATAACGACATGAAGACGTTAAGATTTCGCTGCTTTGTTTATATCAAGTCCATCCCAGAAGAAAGATGCTCGTTTGGTACGGAAACACCTCACAATTAGTGAGAGAAGGCGCATACTTTCACGTCTGCTTTGCTCAACAGTCATGAGAATACTGTTTTTACCGGAGAAGGGATAAAAGCTAGATAAAATGGGGGAAACGCTGATAAAGGTTCCTGATACTGTATTCAGATACCGCGTGTCATCAAACACACGTTTCCACATTTTAACCCGCAACTCATGTCCAAGTTCATTGAGAGCGACAATCTCGTTGGCACGCTTGTGTTTTCAAACACCGGTTGAACTTCTGGCTTAGTCAAACTGCAAAAGCATGTTGTGAAACCCAAAGAAAAGCAAAACATTTTCATTTCTAAAACAGTCAAATCTATATATCCAAACTGCAACGTCCTGTCAGCAGTGAGGAACTAAGACTCAAACTGTCTCTCAGCGGTGGGACAAAAAGCATTCATCATGAGGTCTCACGTGGAGAAATAATAATTATTCATTTATTTACTTCGAGTTCAGGGTCTTACCTGCGTGGCTCAACAGCGTCCGGGGGGATAAATCTACATTACTGTCCACTGGAGATACAGACTGAGCGCGTAATGTTATGGTCCCCGTGCTCCTCCTCATCAGGCACTGCGCGCGCTCGCTCATCACCGCAAGCTCGCTCCTCCTCCACTCCATCACTGTCACTGACACCCACGCGCGTGCCCGAGTGCGCCATTTACCACGGCCAGTGGCGGTCCTTAAATGAATGCGGCCCCTTTCTTTAGCAATTAGACTATAGTGGGAATAAAACATTTCTGGTATTTTTCATCCTCAAGAACAGGTTTCACTGATTTAAAACTGTGCTTTGATTAAAAATCTTTCTTTTTTTTTAAAGTGGAGTTTTATCAGTGGAAAATAATTTAGTAGTTTTCACTCTGGTCTAAAAAAAAATTAGGTAGTCATGATGTCAAAACAGGAGTAAAACTTAATACTAAAATTAAAATGTACTAATTTTAAAATGGCGTAAAGAAAATCTGCTTATCCACTGAGATGTTGCTGAGGTGGGCTTGTATATCTGGTTATTGCGACACCCTCAATAGGTCATCAGTCTATCACAGAGACATAAAGAACAAACAAGCACATTTATCCTAACAGCAATTTAGAAAGACTCATTTTTTACCTCATAAGAAAGCAATAGATTAAAAAAAAACAAAAAACATGGTCGGGTTCAATTGACAAGTCCGACCGGTCATCCTGAACGGTAAGTCATGGTGTCTGCATCGCCACTGATGGCGCTCATTTTCATATACATCACAAAAAGTCAGAGGTAAAGAAAAAACTTGCACATTGTAATGGTAATGTTTTTATTGCATGAATTGTAATAGCTGCAGAAGAACAACCTTTTTTTTTTTTTTTTAGATGAGTTCAGTTGGGTTCAAAGCCTTTCTGAAGTGAAAAGTGAGGTGGTGAGGGGACATTCAGATGGCACATCAAATCTGGTTCACATCTCTCCTGATCTGTCCATCAGAAGCCCTGCTCCGCTTCTATACTGCATTTTAACCACAACTGTAACCCTGGTTGGTGAGGAGGGGTGGAACTGTTTGTCTTTTATCCTTTTAACACAAATTCGAATGGGCAGTAATGAGACTTGTATGTGCTTTTGTTTGTCTAGGCATGCAAAATAGAAGAGAATAAAAGGTGATGCTTATTGCTGGTTATTTAAAATTTAAGGGTCATTTCAGGGTGAGAATAAGAGACTGAGCTGTGCTTTGGTGTGTCACTCCCTCCAAGCAAGTACTCAACTTAAAGGGGGAGTTTGTGTGTGCAGCTGCCCATTCAGTGGGGATATGAGCATTTAAAGAACCAATAATAAAAAGTGATAGGTTAAATAAACTACTCAAATGCAGTATACAAGCCAAAAGTGTATAGATTAAGACTTAGAGCTATAACTCCATCTACAGGTTAATTTTTGTACTGCAGCAACAGAACAGAAGGAATTGACATTTTGTAAAGTGTTTGCAGCCATGACATTTTAGAAATTTGAACAAAAATCAACAAACAAAAGGCAAAAAAGCTCCCTTTTTAGTCTAGATAGACCAGCCACAAATTAAAAGAAATTTCTCAATATATGACCTACAAAATGGTCTCTTCAATTATCAAAAGAAACTTGGTCACTCAACAGTCAGTGAAATAAAAAAAAGTCTAGCAGAAACAATAAAAGGTGATATTTTACTGTACCTGAATGCTTGTTCCTACCCCACCCCACCTTCCCATGACATATTCTATTTCAAAAATAGGACTTGAAGATATGGGCTCTAATGTTAATACATTTATCCATACTATGTTTATGTAATTAATAAAAAAATAAATACATTTAACGAATACAAACGATTCTGTAATAGGTAGATTACCAAATAAACTGATTATCCCCACCCCCCATAGTTTAACTGTTGACACATTTCAAGTTTAGGATTTTTCATAAAACCATTATCACCACAAATATATATTTAAATCTGCAGTTTTAAAGCCTTTACACTGGTGTGGTAGTGCTACTGAGCTTGATGCGACAGAGCTCCTTTCTGTCATCTGTGGAGACGTAGTCTAAGCTCTGGCTCTCTCAAGGCTAAATATTAACACAGTAGCACAATCAGACAGGGACCAGGAGTAAAAGTGGATGCTGATGATTTCCGTTGGCAATGGGATCCAAACCACCTGTTGGCTTTAGCCAAACAGGAACAGGAATAAGATGTGCATGTTTGTGACTTCAATCAGGAAATCTTGTAAAAACATCGTATGAAACTTGTGTTAACATTTTTTTTTTTTTTTTGCATATGCTTGTTTTTGTACAAATTTTTGTACAATCTGTTTGGACATAACAAAACAGATTAATCCAACAGTAGAATCAACCAACAGAAAAAATCTCATGCATAAGTTATTTCCCACTCTTACTGATTGATTTGTAAGTGAACAGCTTTAAAAGAAAATCTGTGTATGTTTGTTTTTCAGCATTATATTTTTGTACATTTTGCAATTTCTACTTTTTTTTTTAAACATTTTTGCACAATAGTTTTGATCCTTTTTTTTTCCCCAGCCGGCAGTTCCAGATGTTGCTCCAGTGGAGTTTCCAGACATCCAACCTGTTCAATCCTCGACAGAAGGAGGCACAAGAGGCTGGCTGTGGGAAGGAATAACTACTTTGTAAAAACTGCTGGAAAGCAGAGTGTCTGTGATTCAGTTCAGCTCCAAGAAATTAAACCTATGGTCAATAACACTTTTTTTCCTATTTCTGCTAGAAAATACCTGCCACCATAAAAATGGGTGACCGATTCTGCAGAAGTTTTCAAACCAACAACTTCCCCCTCTGGCAGCAGAAGTGGGATAGTATAGTCAGTTGCAGACGGGGATGTGGGGAAGGCGGAAGGGAGATGGTTGTCGGTGACGACACGGATGAGCAGACAAACCCCTATCTGCAAAGATCCTCTTGTGTAGAGTCTCGTATGTTTTTCCTCTTCTTGCTGTTCCCTTGGTGGTGTGGCTTGTTGCTCTGATGACTTCTGGAGCTGAAGGAGGAGTTCTGCTGGCCGTGGTGGCCGCTCTTGTTGTTGGAACGAGACATCCTGGCCTGGAAAAATCACATAAGACCACAAAGCAACAATCAGATGTTGAAACAGGACAGGACAGTGGTTTCAAACGCAGTCCGAAAAAGGGTCAAGGACTGAGTCTGTCCTGACCTACAAGGACAACCTGTTAATGGGGGGAGTTTGTCTTTAGCATGACTAAAGACAAACTCCTACAACCTTCAAATGTGTTCCTGGTTCAACACATCTGAAACAAATGGCTGAATAATATCCTATTTTATCTCCATGCAGTCAAGTTCTTCACTGTCTGGCTAATGACCTGCTTATTTGATTGAGGTGTGTGAAAAATTTGTCTCAGAAACTCAACGGTTAAACCAGAGTTGTATCATAGTCTGGGGACACTAAAGGGCTTCCTGATCAGATACCACTATTTTTTTAAAAATGTTTTTGATTCAGCTTTCCCCTGTGACTCATTTTGTATTGGGTAAAAATTAGCCAATCAGAAATTGTTGCTAGGCAGAATGTGTCTACTCTGGCGTAATCTGCTTCCTTGTTCGAATACCTTCACTCTTAAACTAAATATCAGTAAAAACGCATAAATGTTCTAAGCCAGTCATATTCTGATTTATAGTCAACTGGCTCTCAGATTTCTTTTTAGCTAACCGTGTAGCAGTTTTCATAGCTGACAGCCAGAAATTGTTAAACTGTGGGAGTACTGGAAATGCCATCAGGGGACAATTTTCCCATTCACAAGATGAGTAAATCCTAAAAATGTTCAAAAGACATTGAGATGCTTAGATAACTAGCTACAGCTGCCACGAATGGTAGACACAGAAAGCAACAATCACAACATCACTGTAGATGTGGATAGATCATTAACAGATTCATCCATATCAATATGGATTGGGTTTTACCTGAGCATCTAAGGTAAGTAAAAAGTCAATTTGTGTTTGTTTTTTTAGCTGCTGAACTATAGAAACGTAGTCTCACTGCTAAGCCAACTGCTTAAGATACCTTAAGACAAAAATAATCAGTGGAAGGACATACCTTAGGGCATACCTAAAGACACAGTTTCATTCCACTAACTCACTCGCTAAATCAGTGTCTTAAATAATTTTCCAAATGGTCAAAAATAAGAACTCTAAAAAAATAACTGATATTCAAGGAAAAAACCTAAACAAAGCCTGGAGAAATATGGAACTATTCCTCTTGACCCCTTTATAATAACAGAAAATTGAGACTAAGCATACCTTTCCTCCTTTGTTGCTTGCAGGTGGAGTGCTGGTAGAGTGATTCTGTATGCGGTGATTACTGACCACCGTAGATTTTTCTCTGTGTGTGCTAGCGTTTCGGACAGGCTGTTGTTTGACTGTCTTGCATGGAGTACCATCCGAATCCTAAAGGAAACCACCAACAACACAAATCTACATGAAGCATTTCCTTCTTAGTGACCTCTTTTGCTTTGTTTTTTTGTCACAGTCTTTCAGATCAATGATTTTATATTGGCTCATTTCATCTGGACAGCTTTTGCCTCTAATAAATGAAATCATCATTTGAAATCTGCATTTTATATTTAATCAAGTTATTTTTGCTCATTCTTTTGATTATATGATATTTAAGTGCGATGGAAACTGACCGCATCGCTGGAGGATGTGGAAGACGGCGACAGCGGGGACGAGGAAGGAGACGAGCCCAGAGACGGGAGCGGAGAAGAAGTGTTGGAAGAGGACTTGCTGTGAGGAGCAGAAGGAAGAACCACAACATCTTCGTCGTCTGGGAAGTTGTTGTTGCACTCGTCAAGCTGTTTGGACTCAAGTAATTTGACGTCGTTTCCTATAGAAAACGAGAGGGACATGTTGTAGCTGCAGCTCGTATCAATGGAGTGATATAATCTTTGTTGCGACAAGTACAACTAATACATACTGTTGAGAGAGCGATCATTCTGAGACTGGCTGTCCCAGTTCTTTCGGATCCATTCTCTGTACTCATCCACTTCCTGAGTCACTCGGATTATCCGACCAAGTATACTGAGGTTAGGAACAGTGAGAAAAACAGTTAATTTCCAAATATAGACTCTTTAAATTAGGACTGCTAAGGGAAACAGCTTCTAAGAATACTTAAAAGTATTCTGTAATGCATGAGTAGCACGTTTGTTGTTAGCACCTTACCTCTCATTCTCATTGTTGGGGTAGTACTTGGCAATGGGTGACACAGCATGGCTGAGGACAACATAGGCATAATCAAACGCCTGCTTCACCTGCATGGCACCATATGAGCTCCGGCCAACATCATTGTCTATTGATAACAAGATGGAGACAACATGTCAATTAGGTAATTCCAACACCCTTCCGTTTCTGGTGTGTTGTTTCCTGTTAATACCTGGCTGCAGAGGATCCTCAATGTAGAGCATAGAGGGCCTGTATCCATCCATCATGCTTTTCTGAACCTCATCTTTGGCAACATAGCAACCACCGTCTGTTATCCTGATGCCTGTCTTCAGGTAGTTGAAGTTGCGACCGTAGAGCTCAAAGAATTCAATTAGCAGAACACCAATGTTTATGTTGGGGCTAGAAACGTCCCTGTTATGAAGCTGGGGAAAAAGTAAAAGCAGGTGAATAGGTGAATATTCAGATAGAGTAAAGAGAGGATTAGGAACATGGGAAATGAAAATCCCTAGATTTGCAAAACAAACCTGCAGGAAGCTAACAGCCATGAGGAAGAGACTGTATGAACCAATTCCACCAGTGAAAACCTCATTGAGGTCTCTTTGAAGTAGAAACTGCTTCAGCACAAGGACTAGGTAAGGCAGGACAGGATATTTCTGCAGATGAAAGAATAGACAAAGAAACCAAAAGACAGAATAATTTTAAAACTCCTACTATGTCTCCTGTGATAAAAGTGATAAAAATCCTGCCAACTTTTGATCACAGGTGATCAAAAGTTGCATGAGTGAATCCAGGAGCCGCGATACAGCTGAGCAAAGCGCCGCAGATATTACCTCCTTAAATTCCTTGATGAGCCGAGCAGCTTTAACACCTCCATTCACGTTGAAACTGATGTCCACTTTGACTTCAGTAAAGGAATCAGTAAGTTTGATGATGGGAACCTTAAAAAACAAACAATACAAACTCACGATGAAAGACAGTGGAAAAATGTTTATATTAGATCTAGATTACACACCAGATTTTTGTCAGAAAAAGTATCATGCAAACTACAAGATCACACTGGGTTTTTTTGTTTTGTTTTTTCTTTTTTTGGAGGCCTGAAATGTTACCGTCGCTTTATCCAAAACTTTAATGGAGTTCTCATCTGCAACATTGTTTTTTCGCAGTTCATCCTCCAGAGTCCACAGAGGCAGTGTGTCCCACTTCCCAAAAACCACCAGATCAATATCACTGTAGGAAAGAAAGAGTAAAGCTTATATTTAGTTTAACAAACAGAAGATATAAAAAGATCATAAAGTAGTCTTCTCTGATACTACAGATGCACTGAACATAACACTGATTTATGCTTTGTTTTTGAGGTCTATCTTGCTTATTCAAACTTCAAGTGAGTCTGATATTTTATTTTAAGGAATGAAATAAATACACTAAATGATCTCTGATAGAGGGAAATCCAACAGTAAACAAAGGAATCATAAGATTAATCCGTTTAAGCTTTATCTGATTTGCCATTTAAAAAGCACTTTAAAATACATGCAGCTAGTCAATGAGTGTACAGACTGGAAACAGTGGGAGAATTTAGTTGTTAAGTATTTAATGAACCTGCAGTTCAGAGTCAAACAAGGGGAAAGCACTTTCTATGTTTGATTATGATCTCTTACTGATGGACTGGTCCGGAAACTTAAAAAACATACATAAACTGAGAACCCTCTCTGCTATGAAGAAAAAGGTTAAAAAAAAAAGAAGTCTTGTAAAAAAATAAACTCATTATATAATGTCGTACCTTTTAATAGATTTAACAAGTATACATTATCCTCAATTTGCTTCTGCCTGACACTTTAAATATCTCCTGTGAACTACAGTTGTTACGAGTGAAGGTTTGGTTCCCCCTTGTGGAGAAAATGTGCAACTTTCTTCTGTAGCTACTAGTGAAATCTGTCAGCATCTGCAAAATTAAAAGCAAAACTGTTTGTCAAAGCTGTGATTCTTAACACACCTAGCCAGGATAAATAAGAGTCAAACAGATAGACAGATATGTTTCAATAAAAGTAATAAATGATCTGTATTTTGATACCATTAAATAAATGCGTAAAATATTTGCTATATAACAAAATTGCTTAATCCTACTACATAATTATCCAGTAACCTGCCACGGATCCAGCTTCCACATAAATAACTGTGGATGAAGGGCGGAGCGATTATTGTCTTCTAGTAGTCTCTTACCAGCAGAGGCCACTCTAGGAATATTTTTTTAAATCAGAAACGGTAGCACATGCAGGATAGATAGATAGATAATGGCAGTAGAAAATTCTAGTATATTTTTGCCAAGTTATTCTAGGTAAGTATTAAATAGATATTTTTAAACTAAACCTATGTGTTCATTTGACCTGTTCAATCATCAGAATATTCACTAACCTTTGGGCAAATGCCCTAACACCCAGCTTTCCCCCTGCTTGCAGAAATGCAAGACATTGATAGAGATTATGCACTCATCAAAATTATCAGCAAAAGACATCTGATATCTGATGAATGCATGTGTCTTTAGAGATATATCAGTCTGTGATCAAGTCAGGAGCAGCTGATTTAACCACATTTTGCTCAGTAAATGGAAAAAAAGAGGAAGGCCACGGAACTGATGCAGACGTAAAGCAATGAATGAGAAAAAAATTAGATGCATTCTGTGAACGATCTTTCCGCTTTTAAAGTTCAACTAAAAATACGCCGCAGATATCAACTTCAGCTCACATTCTCATTATAACCTCTAACCCTGTTTGTTACTACAGAAGTTAATTCTTTGAGATGCAAAACTGATTTGGTTAAAAGTCAACGACAAGTCTCAGCTTTGGAAGGGTCTGTGAGAAGAATTTGCATAAATTTGACTCTAGCTTACCTTGTTGGCAGGTAAAGGCCAGTGCTGAAACTCCCAAACACTTGGACCTAAAGAAAAAAAGAAGAAAAAATTGCTTTCTATGTAGGCAATATTTGGTTTTAATAAGGACAGTATCATTTCACATAATACTGTTTGATATACTGTATTTTTCTAAATTTTCTGTTAGGTCTTTCTAATAAGCTAAGATATGACAAGAATTTAAACTAAAGTTTGCTCCTGTCTACCAAAACCTGATTTTGAAATGGTATAAAAACAGCAGAGAGAAAAAGGGAAATAAAGATTTAAGAAATATTTAATGTAAAAATATACTGCAGAATCTGTTTTGTGTCTTTTTTTCTTATGATAACCAAAATTATCAGGATGTTTTACCACAAAAACAATCCACTAATCTCTTAATGCGCAAGCTACTGGGAGGACAAAAATATTCTTGTTTCCTTTGAAACACCCATGTCGCAGTGCACAAATAGACCTAAGCCTTGATCCTACTCCCCTAAACCTCTTCTCCACCTCACCACATACTAGCACACGCTAGTAAACAGCTCAGTCACATGTAAAGACCCTAAGCTGATTGTGAATGAAACCGAGTCCAGCAGACTTCCATGAACTGTGACGTAACTGCGCATGGTGACAAAGGTTAGCAGTGTTGTGTCTCGTCTCTAACCGACAGTCATTCAGTACCAGGTCTAGGGCAACCTTGTTCAACCCAGCTGTAATGCATCATAGCGTAGTGAACACAACAACTCAGATATCATCTTTCACCAACAACAACTACTTTCATATTTTGTCACATCCATCCAGTTTTAGGTAAGAAGAGGTTTAACATAATCCATATTTAATCCAAGAATGTAGTAGAAAAAAAAGTCTATATGGCTTACACTATTCCCCATTTTTGATTCCAGAACTTCTGCCTGACTACAAAAATGCTAATAAACATGTTGAAATTCAGTTGGAATGGAAGTTTGTTTGCGCTGCATGATTTTTGCTTTCCGTTTCTGTCATATGACCAGGTTACGAATTCAAACATGGACATCTAACAACCAGAACCAGCTGCCTTCCTGTCTCAGTGACCTTTTGGTTTGAACAATAAGTTGTTGTGCTGAGATCTCCCCATCAGACAAGTCAAGAAATGGGAATGTGGAAACAGATCACCTGAAATCATTAAGCTGGTCCTGTGAGTGAGCCAGCAGACATTTCTGGGCAGGTTCTGGTTTGTGAAGCCAATGGTTCTGAAACATTGAATTTCTTATTTTTATCTCTCCTCTCAAATTAGCCCTTAAAAGTAAATTTTCCTAAACTCCAAAACTTTTTAACAAAAATTCTACTTTAATTAATCAGCTTAGAATATATTTCAAATGTTCAATTTCTTGTTTTAGAACTTCCCCTCTCAGTCACAATACAATGGCACAGTTTTTGTTCTCTTCATGATGCTTTTTTTTTTTTTTTTTTTTGCAACTTGCGCTCCAGAACAACCTGTAGTCCGGAAACTACAGTAATCCTTCAGGCAAATTTATCATATCAATTATTATTCATTGTGATAAAATTTCTTATAAGAACTTGATTTATTGTTATCACAATAAATTCCAATTAATGATCTTTTAATTATAAAACAAACTAAAACAGTTTGTATACTCTGCATTGTTAATTTTGCAATGTTTCTCCATTGTTTGTTCACTGAAAGAGTATTGATGAATACAAATCAATTTTTCAATGCAGTAAATGTGCGCATTTTAGTGACACAAATCACTTCTTTTGTGACTGGTGTCCTAAATCAACTTATTATAAGTAGGTGTTGTTAGTAGCACTATTTGTGCTTGTGGGGCTTTGAATGCTGTGTCACGCAGTCACAACCATACAGTTACCTAAAGAAATAATCAATAATCGTACCACTTTTATTGTTATCACAATAGTGCCACAAAATATCCTGATATAACTTTAAGCCCATATTGCCCACCCCTAATTTGCATTAGTAGAGCTAACGTATCTTATCATTGCTATACCACACTCAGCAGTTTATGCAGTCAGTTTGCAAAGTGAATAGCAGACATGTATGTAAACAAGTTCATTCTTTAACTGCCAGTGTCTTCATGGACTAATTGGATAACGTGTTAGCGTTTTCAGGTTGACAGTTAAGAGTTAAGCAAGCACTGTGAAAACTGGACAGCCACATTTGCCGCTGCTGCCAGCGATGAGAAATCGACACAGACACAAAGCTGTCCAAGACTGGAAGAGTACTGCACTTCCTATTTTAGGCCCAGAGCAGACACACTTAGAAACCTGCTGCTCTATCAGCAAGATCAAAGTCAGTAAATGCAATAATGCCTGAGGTGGTACTGATAGCTTGAGCCAAACAGAACTGTGGCGCAGAGAGATAAAGAGTCAGAGGACATTTGTTGCTAGTGGCCTGATAGCACATTCAACCTGACAGCACTGTAGGCTGTTGTAATTGAGAGTTGTGTTGTCAACTTGTGCAGCCTGGGCAATGTACTTAACTGTATCAGCGCTAATAAGTTACCAATGGTTCAAACTGCTCACTTTATTCCTTTGCTGCAAGCAGGTGAGGGCGATTGCCGCATAAAAAAAAGGGGAGGTTTACCTCAGCACTGGGCCAAAGGTTCTTGATGACTCCCTTTATTCTGTCCACAACCTCTAATCTCATCTTTTCCTCCTCTGGACGTGGGGAAATGTACTCGTAGAAATCCTTGATTTCCTCGTGCAAGCTGCAAAACACACAGAGGAAAAGGAAGCACACTTTAGTGACAGAAGTGAAGGCAGGTGAAAACAGACGCACATTAGAGGAACAGTCATATGTTCACAGTTCGAAACGCAAAACGGGAACTTTAAATGTTTGGCAATAACAGATGCAGCACCGCTCAAAATGAGACACTGATTTAAGCTGATGCAACTGGAGCTGCCTTCCTGTGTTTCACAGAAATTGTGCTCTCCTCTTCCGAGCCCCTCACAGAGAGTGGGTGCTAAGAGTCAGACACTGAGTGATCCTGACAAAGTCAAGTTAATTGCTGATGTTAACAATAATAATTTGTCAACTTAAGCATTTGTAGTATACAGTATTTGAGTTTATTTTCTTAATTTTAAACCAAAGGTACAACTGTTTTCATCAAACTTCTGTGTCAAATCGCATAGTGTTCTGCCGACGCTATGCAGCGGTACAGTGGGTGCCTGCCAGTATTGCTACTTTGTATGTAAATAGGGCTTTGGATGTACTGTAAGGATTTGTTAAATCAGCACAGTAACACAAGCACAATGCATGATGGACATCCGGAAGAGACAACGCAGGACTGAAATCCGGAGTATTTTTGTCCATTTCCAATTCAAGTTCATCATATTTGGATTCTGAAGACTTTGGACTTTTAATTTTCAAATTGGTTTATAATAACTGGGACCATTTTATTTCTTCATGGGGACAATAAGTAAATATAATTAAATTCCACAAGTAAAAGCCAATATAAAATAAATTTCCCTTTCTGGAAACGTTTTTCTTCCAAAAAGAGAAAAATCAAAACAAACAGGTTGTTTGTTTTACTTAAGTTAAAGAAAACCCCTACTATGGAAAAAAACTAAAGTGCCTCTATGATATATTTAAAAAATGTAAAAAGATTTATAAACATCCATAAAACCAGTACACTTATTTCCTAGAAAAATAGCTTTTCCAACAAATACTTGTTTAGATTAGCTTCACTGACTGACTAAGAAGTTAATATTACAGAAAATAAGAATGCTTTTGTACCAGACAGCGGCTCTCCTTAGGGAATGGGAAACAAAGACTTCTCTTGTACAAAGACATTCGTGCAATTCTGAAAAAAGAACCAGGCTAAACCAAAACAAAAAAGGACCCATACTGTGTCCTCATGTAATGTCAACAAGAATCCGGACTCGAGAGACGCACGCAACAGAAGGGTTCCACATTTGTCCTTGGGACGGGTCGCTGTGCCCACATGCGCTGACCTTTTCACTGAGCAGCTTTGGCTACATGCTCATGAATGCAGGGGCAAGCCTGTGTGGGCGGTCAAACAAGAACACAAACACAGCCATAAGGACTAAAAAACAGGCTCGTTACGCCTTCTAAATATGCCAGACATGTTGCTGGTGTGAGTGAAATAAGGACACAGAAGCGATGTATACCACAGAGTTGGACATATCAAAAACCTATAAAGCTATAAACACAAATTGTTTGGATTATAACCCTAAGAGCACTGTGCATTTTGCTCCCTAGGAGTTTTCTCACAGGTTTTTTCTGTTCCTATAGTTAGCTAAATAGAACTTAAGTGAAAAATTTTGGTGGAAAAAATTCATAAGACTTCAAACTACTACACAACTATGAAGTAATACAACAGCAAAATTAAACAGGCTTCTAGTTAAAACTAACAAGCAGCATTGATAACCATGAGTGTGTTGCTTTTATAGATGTTTGCCTTGCTATCATTAGAGGCCAGAGAGCTTTACAGCCTGCACAAAGTTAAAGAAACTCAGATAAATAAATCAGATACTTAATTTGTCATTCAGCACTTTGCCTTTACCTCTCGATCTTTCCAGGTAATGTGCAACAAACAAGTGAACTCAATGACGAGTCGACTCATATTAACATTACACATGCATGATTTAGCTTACGAGGCCTGGAGCAATGCACAAGTTAGAACATTTGAGAACAACAATCTCTAACTTACTCTAAAAATGTAATAAAAACAAAAACAAAACAGCTAAGTCTAAGTAAGTGAGTTTTTATTCAGTATGGAACATGAAAAACAGTTTTGATTTTAATTTAAAAGAAAACTGAATTATATGGGTTAACTTTGTTTACAAGATTTAGTCATCAGATAGATGGCCTGTTTTTATGTTTTAGATTTGGCTCAAAGGATGCAAAAATGACCTGCCAGGCTTTTGGGTTTACCAAACATAAGTTAAAGTATCATATGAAACCATTTCAAAATATGACCACATATCAACGGTTACAGAGATAATTTATTGTTTTTGTCATGGAACAGTTCCATCCTGTTGCTTCTAGCTCCAACAAAACTTTTAGCTTTAAAGATGCTTCTTTCCACAATGAACACTGCAGAGTCTAACCCCCATTATACACACACACGTACACACACACACACACACACAGTGGTTTCATTTCAGAGTAAAAGAAACCTAGCAACTGAAATCTACATTGCAAAAGTATTTGCTCTTAGAAGTTGGGTGATTATTTTTTTGCCTTTACAACATCTGCAAGTTTAATGTGCTGCATTTGAGCTAGAATATTTAGATGTTATATAGATTCACTGGCCACTTTATTAGGTACCCTTGATCAGATACATGAAGGGCCAGTCACATGGCAGCATCTCAATGCGTTCAGGCATCCAGACGACTTGGCGATGTTTGCGCTCTGCAGCAACCACCTGATGCCACCACGTTAATTTGCACCAATATCTGAGGATGAGTTGCCAATGTTTGAAAATGCAGTAAAATCAAATATGAAAATCTACATTTTAAAAGTATAAGGCAGAGCTATAAAACATTTTAAAAAAAAACTTTATATGCAACATCAAACAGGTTAACACCTGATTTTACTAAGTCGCTACTGCCAAGCTGTCAACCTTTCATCTTAAGTGGGAGCGTCAGGGTGTGACTACAATCCCTGATGTTAAAAATGTGACATGTTTTTATTATACAACAATTATGCAGCAACAGGTTCTTCTTATCATTATTACTTGTTAACAGAGGGCTGCACTCTGTCTGAGCTCCAAGCAGCTCCGAATAAAGCTGGGAGACTCGCACTGACCTGCCTGTTCATTGTGATTCAGAGCAGAGGGAGAGCACATGCCAACTTCTCATGGCTCACAAGCAATCTGCTTGGTTAGTTCAAAACAGGCAAAATATCTGCAGACCAATCAAATACTCATTTTACCATTCTGTGAGTAATGAACATGAATCTACCTAGTTTTACAAATAACCAGAGAAAACTTTTAATGCATCTTAAATAAAAATTGTAATGTAAACTATTTTAAAATATAAAAACTATGTATTTTTTGTTGTTTAAACTCAGAGGATTTATGTGTATTATTTAAAATGTTTTGTTTGGACCACAGACAGTCTAAGGGAGGAAGGGAGGGAGTTCCACAATCAGTAGGTTTCATTTCACAGGAAACAGGCAACGACAGCTCCCTTGTCCTCATGTAATAAGAGCAACCCATGCTCCACCTTTACGGATCACATTACATCGTAGCTGTGAAGCCTGCCTTCAGAGCCCATTGGCACTGTTTATCTGTTAATCCCATACTGCTGTAGTAAAGTTATGTAATCTTCAGTAAGAGCCGTTTAAAACCTTACAGAAGCAGAAGGAAAACATTTTCACAGCACATCTATTACAACACTGCACTTCAGACAATCTCCTCATGATTTTAAAAAATGAATAAAAACGAGATTATGGTGTGGTATTCTATTTGCAGATTAAAAAGAAAGGAATCTAAGATGTTCAATTTAAAGTAATAAGATCTCATATGGAATCCTCAAACCTTGCAAACTTAAAACAATTTTTAAAAAAAATTATTGTACTTTTCAGTCATCTTACACATTCACTACTTGAAGGCAAAACATCTAGGAGGCAACGTACTGAACTGTTATATTATGATAGATACATGATCAATATGAACAGATAATCTGTCTGATGGGATATTCAATTTCATGGAACTCTGATCCAGAACCGCATAGCATTCTAGGGGATGTAGCCAGAGGAAATACTTTAGCCACTCAACCTCTCACTGCCAGCTAAGCAAGATAAGTGGCATCAACTAACTCAGTATTTGGTTACCTAGCAACAACCTGTTGAGTCACTTGCGCAGCAGCGGTTACAGGTTTCGCCACTGTGCCTCATAACAGCTTAAAAATAAACAACACATGGAGTGAAAACTGTGGACAAAACAGGAAAGATAACATCTCTAATTTGGAAGTATTTCAGATATTTAAAACAAAAAAAATAGTCAATAATTATATTGATATAAAATGCTTACATCGTGTTAAGTTTTTCCAACTACACTGTCTGGCCCTAATTAATGTATACTTTAGAAGAAGCTTAACACAATTCTCCGAGCCACACCTCTAGACAATAACAGTGTAGCCTCTTCTGTAATCATAGAGCAAAGAACAAACATGCAGCATCATTTTTGATGTTCACGTTAACCTGATTATGTTTTGAGCAGGAAGGTAGCATGCCACGAGTTCTCCGTAGTCTTAAAACACAACAGTAGTTCCCATCATTGTGAAGTATGTCTCAAGATGCGCAATCCTGACAGTTCTGAAGTAAAAAGGAAGTCTTATGTTGGTGATGGTTGGCTGATAAAAGCAGCCTGGCCGACAACACTTGGTTGGTAAGGCATCGAAGGAGCATTTGTTTGGCAACATGCTGGGTACTCAGGAAAGAGATGTTTCCAGAGATATGAATAATGTGTATGCTCTGTGAGAATACAGACTGGGTAAACATTACTATGCTAATCTCAGCATCTGCTTCAGAGGTTCCTTCTAGAGCTAAACTAAAAGCTCTTTCATCATTTAGTTCCAATTGTCTTAAAAATCTAAAATACTTAAACCGATCAAACTGCTACAAGGTAATTCTACACCGAATGTTGAGTCTTTTAAACATTGGTGAATTCACAGAAAAGGGGATCTTTCCCATGCTTTCTTGGCATCTGAGCCACCTTAAATGTAGACAAGTATTAGTCAAACATGGACTGGAAAATCCTGCACAGATTACAGAATCATTGAAACAGTTGTGTCTCTAGGGAGACTTCCAAATTTTTCCCAGTAATATTGTTAAAAATTTGCCTCTTTTTAGCTGTTGTGTAACCAATCTTTTGTAACTCCTAGTTTTGCGAGCTAGTTTTAAAAAATTAAACATATCTTATATATGGATGGATTTAATCTCAAGTCTTCCTTTTAGATGGTTTCCTTAAATTTACTCTGATTTGATAGCCTTCTACAAACTAACTAGCTAATTTATGCCTTAAAATGGTGCCAGAAAACCCAAATCATCTCTTTTTGCTTAGTGGTTTCTGCATAATCGAAACAAACTATCACATCTACTCTTGGTTTAAAGTGTATGAATAACCCTGCAACCTAGTCCTTTGAACAGTAAAACAGCACATACTGATAACAGGTCACTAAAACTAATACACAACTGAGATGTTTACCAATACATTTCATTCTGAAATAGCTGGAATTAGATAGCCTGATCTGGTTAGTTTTATTTCTATAAATAAATTGAGCTAAACTACAAGCAGGTTGTTTCTTGACCAGAGACAAATGACAGCTTGTTTGGCACTCAATAATGTTAAGATTTAAAATTTAACCACAGATCATGAATGGTGGACACTTGACGAACAATCCTGTGCAAAAAAACAAAACAAGTTTAGCAGGACCTTTAACATTCCTGCTTTGCTTCTGTATGAAAACTGTGCAACACCTTGTCTGGAAGGCTAGATTAGTTCTTTGAATCGTTCAAAGGCGTCAGAAAGGCCGGGTAAAATTTGAGGTAAATGAAGTAAGAAAGAATGAAGAAAAGCTGGCTCAAACTTTGAAAATACAAATAAGCTAAAGGCCAAACATATAACAGGTTGGGCAGTGCTGAAAAGCCTCAGAAATGTGAGCCATTTGTTAAGTAGAAATGGACTCATGATCAGCTAATGTTCTTAAAATCCTTAGGCACTCTATATCCATTTTCTCTAGCATCACTTGTCAATTTAAAATGCATTATATACACTAAGAAGTAATACTTATATACAAAGAAACACCTAATAAATATGACTGCTCTAGCTGTAGTTACCCAAGTTGCAATTTACTCAAACTAGTATTAAAAAATTAGGTGTTGGCACCTAGAAAGTGTACTGACATCATGACCCTATTTTCACAAAGGCTTACATTTTTAGGCATTGCCAAACTCTACAACAAAGCTGTTATGTGACACTGCTGTACCTATTGAACCTCCAACACACCACAGCAGCTTTGAACTGCCAGGGTTGCCATGCATTAAATACTGGTTCACAAAATGAGGACAACCCCAAACAAAAGCAGTACCGTACAGATGACACATCCATTAATTTTTAATCAATCAACGATCAGGGATGCCAACTGTTGGATCAAAGAGCCGAACAGCTCTGATTACACAGAAGAACACATGCTGATGAATGTTGGTGACAGAGGTTTGTGTTGTGAGTGGAGCAGCAGGCTAATCTTAGTCTTGAAATGAACTAACAAATAACAGGCTGACAGAAAAGCACTACCAAAACATTTCACATTAAGCTGAAACGGTTTCAGCATCTTCCTGAAAGTTAAATCCACACAGAGGGTTAGGAATGACCCGCTAAACTTCTGACTGAAGACGCCCAAGTTACCAATTGAGGCTCAGAAACTCCACAGTGAAACAATGAAGGCAAACCTGATGGGAACTTTTTCAGTTTTGCTTTTAGAGCCAAACTGGGAAATGTTTTCCCAAGCCCAGCCTTGTTAAATATACAGTCTCCTTAAAGTACTGGAAGTAGATAAGGGAGCATAAATATTTTGATTGTAATTTCCTGAGCAGAAACAATAATAAAATCAGGAAAAGTATGGACAGATTTAGGACATTTTAAGGCTAGAAAATGAGATGATTCTACATTAAAGTGTTTTATGACTTTTTAATACCTCACAGAAACCCTGAAACAAAGAAAATGAAAGAATCCACCTTTTGGCTTTATTTCAGATGTAACAACCTGAAAATATGGCATCTACAGAGTAGTGAATAGTCAGAGCTATATCAATAATTACAATAAATGGCTTCTTGGATGCAATATTTGGAATACTCCAATATTTCAGGTGCCATGCATTTGATCTCTGCCTGCAAGGGCTGCAACTGACGATTATTTTAGCCATCAATTAGTGTATTCATTATTTTTCATTTAAGATTATTTTATTCAAGATTGGAAATGCATACAAAAATGCAAATAATCACTTTTTTTTAATTAAAATACAATAACAAACATATAGCAGTGTATGCTTGATAATTTATAGCATAGGATGCAGGTAAAAAATACTTTACTTCTAACAGCATGTGTTAGAAGTAAATTATAAAAGCTCAGCCCTTTCTACTTTTCAATATAAGCTGTGTCCGAATTCAAGGTTTGCATACTTCGAAGAATCGGTCTACATAGCCCTGGTCCTTCCAAGGCCGTGAATAAACTAAACAGGAAGAGAAAAGCTGTTGGTTTGATTCTAAAATGTTCAAACATGTATTGCACATTTCTACCAGGAATAAATATACCGGTAAGCAAATTATTCATTTTCAAATACTCTCCAAATCTCCATTAAGCCATTACAGTCAAATAAAGGCTTAACTTTAATCAATCAAACCGATTTGCTCAGGAATAAATTAAATACTTTAGTAGACCAAACATTTTACAACTAGATATTACCTGTCTGAATAATATCGATGTTTAACTTCCACTCATTGGGGAAAGCTAGTGGGAGTTTTTATAACAATGTGCCGGGAGTCAGGCGTTCTCCTACGGTATACCGAACCTGGAGCGCCAGGCCAGCTTGCAGCTGGCGATGGGGAGCTGGCTATTAACGCAGCGGGAGCAGACATGTCCGAAAATGTCAGAGCAGGTAATGTTTTGGTGAACCGAGCAGATATTTCAGACTTGCACACTTACATTCTCGCCTAAAAAAGTTGTACAAAATCACGTTGTGTCATTTAAAGTGTAATATAACAAAATTATTTGCCGCTCTTCACCGCCACTGTCGCTCTGCCTGAACGCCCAGTTTGGACCCGCAATGAATTATGGAATATGGTGGGTCGTGAAGGATACACCGGACCCATCCTTCAAATCTGGGGAAAAAGAAGGATGTATTTGGAGGCCGCATGTGAAGGAGACTTCGAATTCGGACAGGCCTTGTCGCCATGACGTAATCGGCCTACAAATCCGTCCTTCAGACCCTGAATTCGGACACAGCTGTAGTTAAGGGCTTTTGATTACTTTTGGATTAACCTATTACTAATTGGATAGCAAAAGGTGCTTAAATCAAAAATATTTTATAGAATTTGAACTGGGTGAAGCTAAAACTATGCCACTTGAGGAGTTCTGAATTTGTCCCAGATGCAAAATGTACATTTTTTGTAAAGTTTTGCCTTAATTCCTGCAATTAGTATGTTATTCTCTCAGCAAGTGGCATAAGTTTGTATACTCAAATTAATGATTAATTGATTTCAATAATCTATTCATGGTGATTAATACAATTAATCGTTTCAGCACTACTGCCTTCCTAGAATATTTTTGGCAAATAAGAGGAATTTTTACATTATGAAAGTTGTGGTGAGAACTCAAGTAAAAATTAGGATAATCTGGGTTAATAATAGTAACTTATGGTTACAGCAATATTCCACAATAAAAATCACACTCATATTTTCCTGATGTTGTGCTGCCTTAAAGCCAAATCAAAACAATAAAGTGCCAAGCAGAACTTCATAAAGTTTGCAGCATTTTTAAACATGTCTTTATGTTGAATATACTGCAAATATGAAAAGAAAGCAACCAATTTGTTGTAGAGAATGTCTTCACATTGACATCAACAGAACTAAACAATTGCTACCAATTGGCAGAAAATACTGAATCATGGGCATCAAATTCTGGTCAATGATTCACATGATGTTCCTCCTTGGACCAGTTTTGATAGACAGAAACAGTATAAAGCACTGGTAGCCCCTTGCAACAACCAGTTTTTAAAAAGATGTTTTGCAAAGTGACAAAAGTCTGGTTTACAGAATGACTTTCCTCTGGGCAGGAAGACATATTCTTCCCTACACACTTGAAGGTAGAGTTATGGGGAGTGGTCTACCTGCGCTGGTTTTAGGGGCCAGATTGATCCGCAGTTCTGATGTTCCAACATTTTCTAAACACCAGACAGCAAGTGAGGAAACACAGGAGGGCCTAACAGATGTTAAATACTGCAGCCGCTGTGTTAAGCGGGTTTTTAATAAAACAGCTTTAAGCAGAGGTGTTACCTGCTGGGTGTCATAAATCTCTAAAAAAGCAACAATAACAAGGCAATAAAACCCTGCTCTGGGGCATTTCATCGCTGAACAATTAACCACACTTTTCATTACATTTGAAGTAACCTTCTCTTGTATCATTCTAAGCCTGTTTGCAAATTTAGAAAGAACTATAATTATTACTTTAAAAAAAGTTCATAAATTGGATAAATCAGTGGGACATTTTGTTTCATCTTTACAATCAGACACACTAAATTAGAAAACTGGGATCAGCAAGAAAAAAAAGGGGACATAGCTCTCTCAGGATAGAGACTCGCTGTGTCCATATAAAGAATCTAAACAAAACCCCAATCACTAGTCTAGAAAATTAGGTGGAAGCCCTCCCTTCAAGCTCCAAATGTGATTGGTCAGAAGAGGAAGAGGGAGCAAAGGTTTGTCTCTCGAGAGGGTTGGCTTTGTTCAGAGGAAGTCGAGCTGTGTGGAGCATGCAAACACTGATCCATTGCCATCATGAATCAGGCTGCTTACTTGGACCTTCCCAGTTCCAGAAAGCCTGGCAGAGAGTCAAACACAAATAAGCTAATGCCTCTGCCTCACTAGCAAAGCCACATGGCCAAATATAGAGTACAAACTGTCCTGCTGAAGCGCATTTTAACTTACTCCCATGTCACCCTTTTTGGTTCTTGTAAATAGCAAACTCAGTCATGTATGAATGATATGTTCGTTCATGATATTTGCATTTACTCCCAACCCAAAACGGCTCAACTCCACAGTCTTGTGTTCTCCTTGGGAAAATGCTATATTTATATTTTGTATTAAATACAATGTTCAGATTGAGCTAAAAATAATTGGAAACGGGACACTTTCATTTATGCCTTGTGCCATTTTGTGGCATATGCCGGGTTTGTGGTTCATTTGCTAACACCTTGTAGCTAAAATGTAACGTCTGAAGTAGCAAGATTGTCATTTGTCTGTAGCTATTTTCTTCATTCATCTAAAAATGTTTTATCACTGTTCATCCCAACTGTTGAAGTTCTTTCATATCCTTACCGAAAAAATATCACTTCTAACCCAGCAAAGTTTGTTTTTACATTCACATACATACTGCATGTCATCACTAGTTCATTTTAAAATAATGTGGCAATGTCTCAGACAGTGTTGACATCATGATTTGCCTGAGTACTGAAGGCCATCAGTGGTGGCTGAGTATGATCCCAGCTGTTAGCTTAAGGTTCTGGTATTAGTAGAGCTTATCAGTAAAGAATGTCCTTATGCAAACAAAGCTCCCATATTACTATAAATGAGAATCAGCCAAAGGCTGAACTCTACACTCTTGTGTTCTGCTTGCCTCCACATGTTTAACCGTGAGGAAGAGGAGAGAAAAATGTTTATTTCAGCGCCGCACCCATGAAAATATTCTCCACAGTTATAACACTATAAACAACTAAGTTAATAAACACAGCAAAAAGTTATGCTAAAAGTCATCCAGAATGATAAAAGTATATTATAGAAGATCTGTTGCAACAAAAATTAAGCATAAATAAAATTTTCACATTATTAATCACAGACTACAACTTTACATTAAGACTTTCTTTTGTTAAAAGCCACACTTTAAAGTTCCTTGAAGATTTGTTTGATCTAGAGCAATAAGCTTTTATTACTATCCAAGATTTAATAAATATGCAAAGAAGTTGACTGGGCAGCCTTATTAAAATGTTTTTGAAGCAGCAGTAAGTTTGAGAGGTAGAAGCACACACTCTCTAAGCTCAGAAAGAAGTTCCTCAAACCTGAAAGTTTTCACCATTTCAGCAATCCAAGTTCATAGAAAATACATATTTGTATGCATAACTGTTTTATATTTGCATATATAGAAACAATATTTTGTTTTAAATAGGAATGCACTAATATGCAAATTTGGGTCGATTCAATGCTGCTGTTGAATCCGATTTTAATGCTGCTGTTGTGGCAGATATATCCCATAATCCTGTGCTGAATCACAATCACTTGACCAAACAAAAACCACATGATCAGCTCCATCCAAAACAGCTACAAGACGGAAATAAATATCAGCTGGTAACATCAGCCCAGTTTTACTGGTCCATTTACTTAATGGACCGTTACAGATATGTTAAAAAATGACAAGCATTGGCTAATATGGATGTTGAAGGTGATATATTGTCCATCCCTAGGTTTAAAAGAAAAATAGGGTTGCAAGATATTAGAAAATGTTATAATTAGCAAATGTGATATTGCTAAAAACTTGTGATTGCCACAGGTTATAAGAAGTCTACACTTCCATTATTCCCATTCTGTTCTTCTAATGGATCCATTCAATGCTCTTGCTTCTTGGCCACTCTGACCTGTCAGATGCGGGCATCCACCGCATTGAGACTCCATCCAGCAAGCTGAATATCCTATTGGCATTCTAAGTGTAAGCTTACACTTGGGAGTTTATAAGCTAACAGTTTCAATGAGTGATTTGCTGTGTTAATATTGTGCACACTGACATTGTGATATATAGTGGAGCTCTATTTGTGAGCTTAAATCAGTGGTCTGTGGTGCCTCAACCATTGATAACTTAGTTGATAAAGTTCTCCCTTGACCACCTGAAGCAAATATCTAGTAGAGCTAGGAATCTTGTAGCCAGACTGTTTCCAGAGCCATCTTCTTCTTGTGTGACTTGTTCTCCTTACATTGTTCACTGACATCTACTGTATGTCAGATCACTTTTACACTAATTTCATCCAAAGTGAGGGGATTTCCCCATTCTTCTACTATAAGCAACACATGTATACTGTGATGCATTAAGAGATTTTATGCTGTCATTTTCTCATCTTAATATGCATTTTAATGCTGTCAATCTCTCAACATGAAAGGCCTACAGCCATTTCACATTTCTTTACGTTTTGCCTACAAGCACATACTTTATTACATTTCAAAGTGGTCCTTAGTAATAATTCTTCAGTCTTTCTGAAGAACCCCGCATTCCCTTGCAGATTGGCTTTTTCGTTATTTTGGCTCATCAGACTGATTATTCATATTTTATTTTTTGTCTTTTAAAACTCACCTATGAACTATATCAGCATAACAGATATAACCTCAAATGATGATTCAGTGAAGTCTCCATCTCTACAACTTCAAAAAATATATAATTTGTTACACTGCATTTAGTTGTTACTAGCAGTTTGTTACACATATATCATGTATTCCCATGACTAATATTATTGTTACATCAACAAAAATATACAAACATTAAAATTGAACAAGCAGTGAGAGCTTAACTACAGACAACTGCAGATTCTATGATTCACGTTGGTAGTAACTAGTTAAAATAACAATACAGATAACACCAGGCCTGGGATCTGTTCCTTTGTTTACTTAAATATAATTCTTCTATTGTTGGCCTAAATCTTATCAAAACTGTTTCAAAAAACTCAATCAAATCAGGATTAAATGTGGTGACTTCTAATCATAAAAGTATCTAAAGCCCAACCCAACATATGTATACTGTGATGAATTAAGAGTTTTTATGCTGTCATTTTCTCATCTTAATGTGCATTCTAATGCTGTCAATCTCTCAACATGAAAGAGTTATGTTTCTCTCAACAAGAGAAACATAATTAAAGAGTTTTAATTATCCTCTGCTCCTTTGAATGTGACTTGGTCAGATATAAACATGAATTGTTAGCCATGTTACACCATGTTTTTTTTACATAATAAGCACTAAGATGTTGGCCTGCAAAGGCTAAAGAAACAGAAAATTCTCTAATGTTTCAAGGTATAAACCAGACTTTTCTGTAAAGTCAATTTATGAATGTAGAAAAAAGTTTAACCAACACACAACAAGAAAGCAAGAAACTGCTGTTTGCAGGTTTTTAAAGTTCTTTACAAGCTAAGAAAAGTGGCAATGCCACTGTACTGGCAAATTGTAAGACTACTGAAGGTGATGCAACTGGAATGCCAACAATATTTAATTTTTTGACCAGTGTCAAATATAGACAGAATAAAGTTTGATGGAAATTTTCTAAAAGTATGTAAACAAATTTGTGCCTGCAACATTTTGAACATGATTATTGTCATTGTCAACCTTTGATATCCATGATGGCTCTGAGGTCATCGGAGTCAAACTTTGGATTAAACATATAAGTCTGAACCCAATAAAACTTGGAAGCAACTTGGATGCATTTGAATCGATGTCTTGGTCCATCAAGTCACTTGTCTTGCCATAGTGTTCACTAATGCCACTGCATTCTTGTGCATCTTGTAATGTTAACCCAATTGCATGTAAATCAGAATAAGAAGTTTCTTTTTTTCAGCAGAGTTTTTTTTAAAGTTTTGTATGTTTTACTGTAAATAAACATACAAAAACTTCAAGCAGTAGTGTATGGCATGTGTACTTTTTGGTGAAAAGTTAACCAACCATGCAATATCTTTAAAGGTTTAATTTTATATGTGGCTTCTTTAAATTTTGAGAAGTGCTGTTTGTCAACTTACCTGAAATACACCATTTATGAGAAGCAAAAAATATAACTTAGTTGCAAGCCAGCATTATTTCTAACAGCTGCCTCAACAAGTCACTAACTCAACTTCTGTATGTGGGATTTCCCTTTTAAAGAGTGAATTTCACTATCTCTCATAGTTAGTGCAGCTGAAGACATATAGAGGTCTCCTATTTAAACTTCAACAGAAGTCACTTTTTCACCAGCTAAATAAACTAAAGTTGACCTATTAAGTGGCAGTAAGCCAGTGGGGTGGGGTGAGACAAACAGCCTCTCCCCTTGTCCTTTAATCGTAAACATACTAGTTTATGCTCCAGCACTGAGCTAACACAATGGAAACTGATTTGTAGAGCTTCACTCTTAGCAGCAGGTGATCACCTGCAACGCAGCCAAATTAAACTTCAACAGACTCACTCTTACCCCACAACTCCTTCAGTGTAGTTCCTGACTTTCCAAGGCGTGCCCGTGTAACCTTCATATCTTTCCGTGTTAGAGCCGCAACCATTGTTCAAGAGACTGGAATTGAATCCGAAAGTGCTAGCTTTATTGTCTCTCTTTCTTTTGTTGGGGTGTCCGTCCGTGAGTCCCCTCCAAAGCACAGCAACCCCGCTGCCCTGCTGCCCCCCTCCACCGACACCGCCCCTGCCCGCGGCTCGGTTGTTGTGGTTGCTGTTGGTGTCCAGTGGTATAAAGTCCCGCTGTTCCGTCATTTCTCCAACCCCCGCTGAGGTAGACATCCCCTGAGTCTTGACGTCTCCACCACCGTTGTGCGAGTCCAGCGTCCCGTTTCTGTAAGTAAGGACGGCTCCCGACGCCCCGTTGTTGACGATTGGTTTCAGGCTCGGAGTACTCTGAGATCCCGTGGAGTAGCTGCTATTGACGTGCAAATACCCGAACCCCTGCGTCGTCTCCCAAATCTGCATCCACAGGTTGTTAGCGGGTCCCCGTTGTTCTGGCTGAAACCAGGCGATTCTAGGATCCATCAAACGCCACTGTAGGCAAACCGCCCCCCCACCCCACCACTGAGCAGCGCTCAGCTCGTGTGCAGCTAGCCAGGTCGCTAGCTAACGTTAGCTAGCCTGCTCAGGTTCTCCACTGACCGTTACTTCTAAATTATGGTTAAAAAAAACTACGCGCTTGGGTAATAATGGTATACACCGAGCGGTCGAACTAATTCATCCGCAGTAACTAAAACGAGAGCGCGAGTCAGGTGATAAAAACAGTATTTGAAGATCAACTTGCTGTTAAAGACGTTAGAAACGTGCGAGGGTTGTCTGTCGAAGAGTCTCTGTGCCTTTCCCCCGATGGCGGAGTCCACACCGCTACTGCGGCTGCGCCGAGCAAGTGAATAGGGGCGGGGACACACCTATTACGCAACAAACAGTTTACGGGGGATTTTAAATATATTTATTACATAACAAACTCAGATTTCATATTTTTCTTTCTACGTAAATCAAATACGGAAAAAAATTTTTTTATTCATATTCCTGTTCATTTAAATCTGACATTATTTATGATTTTTTTACGCTTAAAACATAAAATTGAGGCAGGATTACGATTTATATGCTCTCGAAAATGGATTGAAAACAATATAATAGGTGGGAGACGTTTTTTCAAGGTATTGAAAAAAAGTAAACCCCATAATTTCGTTTAACATTACGTAAAACCTATTAAGTTTTTTAATACATGATGTGCACCCCATGCAGATTACACCTGCAGATCGTCATTGACATTCTTCACATGGAAGGTAATGTGGAAAATGTCATTACTAAGGCAGCCATCTATTCTGTGATCTGGTGCCTCTCCCTTTTCATGATCCCTCATAGATTCTATTCAGGCTATTGGACAAACAGCTGATGACCTCACTGCCAAAATTATTGACTGTAGAGTCACTTTACACTAGACTTCAAGCAATTTAGATTCCACACCTCTTTATAAATTATAGTCCAGTCATTTCCTCTAATCCACTTTTTCCTTCAGCTTAACTTCCCATTAATATGCTTGGGCACAACACTCGGTTAGCTTCTTTAGCGATTACCATTTTTGTCATAGCTGTACTGTCGAAAGTGTCAATGATTTTATGCTCAACAACTGTTAAGTCAGCAGTCTTTTCATTCATCAAACATACTATGTATCTGTATTAAAAATACTTTATTATATAATTATAATCTTACGACAAAATGAATTTGGGGTTTCATTGCCTGTAAAACAATCACTAAAATTTAGAGAAATAAAAACCCAAATTAGCTCACTATGTGAGCAATTAATCTGCATGTGGTTCACTTTTTAAGCTCAATTTGAAAAACTTTTTGTTATTCTATAAATTAATTAAAAATAAAAAAACGACAACCTGTCAGTTTTCTGTATTCCGTGCTGCTGTTGCCCTATAATTTCCCAATTCTCAAATCAGCAAAATACATCTTATCTGCTCCAGTTTGGCCATAGTAAATATACTATTAAGCCACTTATTTATTTTTAATATTTTTGTTGACTGTGGCAAGCTTATTCCTCCATAGTTTTGTAATTCAACAAGCAGAGCCAGGGTCATAGGTCATTGCCACTTACTGTACCTACTGATTTGAATATCAAATAAGAAAATGTAACGCTTTTATAAACTACCTTTAAGCTTATTAGCTGAAATCCATCACTGACTGTTTTTATATTATAATAGTGTGATAATTTATTAAATCTAAATCTAATGTGGTCTCATTATCTGTAAGTAGGTCCACATACTGTATATTCAACTATTCAAAGTAATTGTATTATCCTGAAAATAGTAGTGGTTTGAAAATATATAAATCTTGCTGCAAACCATATACAAAACTAGTCAGTTATAACGTTCTAAGAAATGAGGACTTAACAAAAGATGAATTCCCTGTAAGCCAGAACAGGTTTTACATCAAAGCTAGCGTTTTGAAGAAATTTCCACATTTGTCAGAAATCCTGACAGAAAAACACAAAGAACGTAATTAACCAGTTGGAGCGAGACCTGGCAGTGGGAAAGCGCCTCTAGTCACTTCCAAAACAAATGATAATGGAACAGCTGTGGACTATTCATCAAGATTAGACTTCAGTTCAGATCTTTTGCAAACCAGGATTTTGAGCAAGTACCTTGCTGATTTGAACAATTTAAGAGTTATTATTTACTGACCATTTTTAATAATAAATCATCAATAAGATGAATTAATAATTAAGATATTCAAAAACAAAAACAAAAGTTTTGATTTCATATGCAATTTTTCAGTACTTCTGTTGAAAGTTCTTTTTAAGCTATTCTAAATGGTTCTCTCATGACCCAGAGGTTTACCATAAACTAATCAAGTGATAAAAAAATAGTCAACTGATTTTTACAACTGGGATATCTTACCTTACACCAAATGTATTTTTATTTTAAACCGTTACCGCAAGACAACTTCAAATAAGTTCATGTTTGCATCATGGCTCAGAACTTTATGCATTTACTTTTGAGAAGTTAAATATTTTTTTCCACATAACATACCTTGTTCCAGAAAAATGGAGATTAGTGGAATTTCTTTTCACTTTATTAGGAAATGGATCAGATTTTAATGAAACTATGTAGTATCAAAGTTCTGACACAAAAATATTTCTGATACACCAAGAAATATTTTTAACACCTTTTCCATTCACTGCTGAACTAAATACTATTCCTGTCAGCAACCACAGCAAGTCTATTTTTTCCCCAGAAAGTTTCAGATTGAAGAACTAATTATTTACAACACAGCTTTTTAATAAGCTATCTTATTAAAAGCCATCTAATTTCTGAAAGTAAATTCAAAATATCACATTTTAGAAGTCTGAACAAGGTTTGAATTTTTCATTTCAAGATTTCCTTGTACCTTTGCTCATTTAACCTTACGAAAGTATTTATCTCCATTGAATCTTGACATGCAACAGCAAATCTAATATTTTATTAGAATTTTATGTAGTAAACAAAGAAAATAGAACATAATTATGAAATGGAAACACATCCATGGTCTTCTTCCTTATTCTTTTTGTTAAGCAAATAAAAAATGCACTCTGCATCTCTTTATGGTGGTGGCAGCATCATGCTGTGAGTCTCCTTTTGTTCTGCTGGGACAGGTAACAGGGTGTGAATACTTTAGCCATCCCCTGTAATATGGAGTTATTTTTTTTCCCTATTAGAGCATCTTTAGCTCTAGTTTCTCTATAAGCTTGAAAACTTGTGTAGCAATTTTAACTTAAAAATATGAATCTACAAAAGTGGCTTTCAAAGAGTGATTTTCAAAAGTCTGCACGATGGACACAAAATAGCCCTGTGATGTGATTAATTTAAGAAAAGCAGTTTATTTTCTAAAAATAAAATGGATCATTCTGCTGTAAAATATCTGTAAAGTAACAGCAGTCTGTAGTGTCCTAGCAATATGACTGCTTTATTTCCCCAAATAGGTCTCCTCTACTAGTTAGGATAAGTGAAAGGGTACAAATGAAAGAAAAACTGCAGTCTGCTTTTTTTCAACCTTATCTTTTAAAAATGTTGTTGACATGCCATCAAAATTTGCTGAGATCTTTTAAACCGTGTTGGTGAGTCTTCACAGACAAAATGCCACCACCTCTTCCTTTTCACAAAAAATATTCACATAACTCAAACAACTGTAAACAGTAATTATTTTTAAAAATACATAAATAAGTGATGGTTTCTCAACTGCACCATCTCATCATGTCTCAACAACTGATCACAGTGTGACGAACACAAAGTCCTTATTTCTTCACCACCTTTTCCAGATAACCAATAAATCTTCTTAGGTTGACTTTGATGTTGTCCAGCACACACAGCTGCTGAGGGCTGTATTTACCCCGGCCTTCTTTACGGATCTATTAAGAAAAGGAAAGATGGATAAGTATCTTAATGTATTGGAGAGATGAGATCCTGAAATATATTTTATTGGAATATTTTTTGGAAGTCAAAAGAATGACCTAATTACAAAAATTGCCTAAACTAAATGTTAGTTCATTTCTACAACCTTTGCCTTGAAGACGGGCTGAAGTGCCTTAAGTGCAGGCAGTAAGTTGAGGTTTTTAGCCGCCATTTCTGCCTCCTCTCCATCAGCGAACACATCAAACAAAGCGTCGAGCGCTTCTCCGTTCACAACCAGATCGGAATCCCTCGTAGCGACTTGAAGCAAGGCATTTCCAATCATCTGCAGGAGCAAAAGTTCTCAGAGCAGGAGCAAACATTTGGGTACAAACAAAATAAAAATGGAAGAAGTGGTACCTGAAGGGTTTCCACCGTGCCCTTTTCTTTGGCTAATGTGCCTCCAGTGATTCCTAGGATGGCGACAGCGTTAACCCTCACACTGACAACATCGCAGCGGGTGGCTGCCTCGCTCAGACTCATCAGCTGCTGGGGGGTCATGCACTGAACAAACAAAAACACGACAGAAAAAGCAGCCATTCAGTCAGAGGGTTGTTTTCCAAGTTGGAAATAGTGTTGGGTTAAAGCTTCTAGTCAGAATCACTAAATATAGTTTGTAACCTACAGAGGGACACACAATGCTCAGTTTGTTTTTGCTTTGCAATTCGTCCGTTAAAAGAAAGATGATTCAAAATTCCTGTCTTGTTCATGTTTTTAAATCAGAATACTTCTTTGAAAGAGTGTTTATTTTCATTGTGTAAAGCTGCAAGACAAAAACTTTTAGAATGCTACACAGATTTAAACAACATTAATAAAACATTAATAAAAATGATTCTTGCATCTCTTGTGATGTCATTAACCTAAATATATGCTAAGCAGAACCAGCAGGTCATTTTCCATAGTATCCTTTCTAAGACTTTCTCATTTATAAAACTCTGCTGTGAAAAGAAATACACTGCTAGACGGTTAAATATTTTGAAAAGCAATGCTACAATATGCAGTCTAAAAAGGATGACATCTTAAATGTATATTTCTGATTACCATCAGTGACACTGAATAGTACTGTATTTTGTACCTGGCTGATGTTTTTGGAGGCAATTATCTGCAGGAGAGAGCGCATGGCGCTGATGACGGCCTCAAGGAACTCCTCATCTTTTGGGATTTCTGCAACAGAAAAAAGTTTCAATGTCAGTTCTGCTTGTTGCTTTCACACATGCCTATGAACACTAAACTGGTAAAGTATCAAAAGTGCTAAATTGCAAAAATATCGACAAGAATCCGAGACCTTCAGCACCAAAGACCAGTGAGGACAGGTGCTGTGCTGCTCCCTGCAGGGCTGCCTCACCGCCCAGAGACTCTGCATCCATGGTGGAGAGTATGCTGTGGAGGCAAGTCAGCGCCCGGGACTGAACCCGCCGCATCCTACACAAAGAGGAGGCGTTTATAAAAAAAAACTTTATACGGTGAAAAGTTAAAAGCTGCAACCAATTTTGAGTTGATGAAGACGAGTACCGCCTGCTCAGGCTTCTCCAGGATGGGTTCTCTTGGCACACATTGGTGGCTTCCTCTCTGGGGAAGGATGTTTTTTTGAGAACCTTGAATCCAGAGAAAAGAAAACATATTACAATGCAATCAAAGCATGTATGTGGGAGAAGCTAAGTGGGGTTCACTGCATAATCAGAAACAAACAGTTCCTTCCACAATATTCATCATCAACTGAACATAACCACACAGTACAACCACAAATGTATGTTATTACATGTGTCAGAAAAACACAACATAAAAAAGGAAAATGACACATTACAATCACATTAAGATGTTTTTAATATAGAATAAAAATATGAAAAACATTTTGCATTTGTATTCAGTATTTGTATTACTTTGATGCGTGAACATAAAATTTAATACAGTGGTGCCCAAGTCCAGTGTTGAAGAAAGCATGTTGGAAATTGAAATAGACCTCAGACAGGACAATGGTTCACCCTGGACACAGTCAGAACTACAATGGCATAGTGTTGAACAAAGCATATTTATGTGTTAGAATGGTCTAGTCAAATCAAGACCAGAATCTAATTGAGCATCTCCAGTGAGAAGTGAAAAATTGCTTTTCACAGATGTTTTCCTTCCAATCTAAGTTTGAGCTATTCTGCAAAGTTAAAAAATGTCAGTCTCCAGGTTCAAAAGTTGGTAGAGATACACGAAAAAAAGACATGGAGCTCTAACACTGCTGTGAAAGGTGCTTCTATGTAGGGAGACTTTGTCCATGAAAGTTTCTGACACACTGATGTCCGTGCTCTAAGTTAAGGTGATCAGGAACTTCTCTCACCGCTGGCAAAGTGCGTATGGGGTGCAGCGGAGACACATGCAGTAAGTGCGTAAGGGGTGCAGCGGAGACACATGCAGTAAGTGCGTAAGGGGTGCAGCGGAGACACATGCAGTAAGTGCGTAAGGGGTGCAGCGGAGACACATGCAGTAAATCTGGGGTGTCTGAAAGGCAGTTACATTGCATTAAACTGTAACACCAAGAAGGCCTGCCTGCAAAGTCATTTATACTCATCTCCTAGACAACTAACTGGGCATTGAGACCTAACTGCACTGTTCACAAGTCTCAACAGGTGTTATAACTGTTTAAATATAGATATCTAGACGTGCTACAAAAAGAAAATTTGACGAGGTAGCACAGATCGTCACAACACCGGCAGCTATGGAGACATTCCACTATCTAGTTTTCAGATTGTGATTAGCTATCCTCATGTGTGCAGATGGTAATGTTTAATCATTGGTTCATGTGTATCAGTATGAATTAATATTTAACACATCAGTCACAAAACGGGTCATGAAGAAGGAGCAAACTATGAAAGGAAGTGTGACTTTTAGTCCACAAAATGCCATACTTTTCAGATGTTTTATTTGTTAAAAAAAAAAAATTCCCATTTTCTTCCTCTTCAATATTAGGCACTCCTTAAAATCCACTGAAAATTTTTGAAAATATTCAAAGAGCTGTTTCTTTTAGGCTTGCAACCACAGCTGCAAAGATGACAGCTTAACCCACTTTAGGCACTTGTCAACACTCTCTGACTCTGTAATGAATTCTTTCTGTGCATGTAGTGACAGAGGTGAGGTGTGATTGAGGAAGCAGAGTGCTGTTTGCCTTTTCTGGTATGCTGTGGTTGATCAAGGCCCCTTGAACCTCAGCTGATAAGCACAGTGGAGACATCAGACTGGACAGTCCGTCGCAGAGCCCGTCAGGACCCAAGTCACTTTCATCGCTGCTTGACTCCTCCTCCCACTCGTCATCAGAAGGATCTAAACAGTACAAAAGGAGAGCAATAAAGAATACTTTAATGTTCTGAAATCACCCTGGCAATATGTTTACTGGTCTAACAGCCGCTCAGAATGACAAATCCACACTTGGTGGCCATGTCACAGGAAATAAATTTTAGATGAAAGTGCCTTGGGTCAGCACTGCTGTCCGTTCCCTCAACACTCACCGTCAGAGCAGCACATGTTGACAATGATCTCCAAGGACGTTTGCTGGGCTGTCAGCAAGGCCGTTGCCTCCCTCAGCTCCTCCTTACCCCTCTGGACACAAACAAACAGCCGCGTGAGTCAACATCCCAATACAACCATGACTGCTAGCGCTGCTATCGCCCAGTCTGATTCCAGCCGCTCGCTACAGAGGAGCGATTCATTCCTGCTGATGTACTCGAACACGTCAGGTTGCACATTTCTGAGCTGGGTCTTGGTGACAGCCTGCATAGAAAGTAGCTGATGGAGAAACTTGGCTTAAGCTACGCTGCTATATTTAGGGCCACAATGAATGTGTGTGTTTCAGTAGTATTATGCCTGAATAGTTTAATATTTTAGAGGGGAAATTGTGGAACGTCAACATGATCTTGGGGTTCTGTTCGTGACCGAGCCGTGAGGGACAGATCTGTCTCGCAGGGGTTGAGTCAGCCAGTCACCAGTCCCCAAATGACCCGCGATGCGTCTACTCCACAGTTTGTCTGCACTGTCGGCCTGGTGTTGCACTTCCGGATGACTCATGTGTTGTCTTTCCACCTGTCATTGGTGGGTAGCTCTAAAGTCAAAAAGCAGGCCGCATATTTTCCATGAACAGCATCACATCTTAACATCTAAGCTACAGGCAATCTATGAGACCTCTGAGAATCACTGTGACGGTTTTTCCATACAAGTGGATCCAGTTCTTAAACAGGGCAGGTGCTTGATTCAGTTCCTAACTGGTTCCAGAAAAGAACTAGTTTGTTTTCACAACCTGAGATTTTTCAAAGAGCTTCAAAGTTATTAAGCTACACAAATCATATAATTTATCTCAGCAGAGTTTATAGACTTTTCCCACAGTAAAATTTCTAACTTTTCTTTCTCTTCAAACTTTTTCAGCTCCACACAAAACAATACAAATGAACCAAGAAAAGAGTTTCAATTTGTTAGTATATTAAGTAATTTACTACACTTATTAATAATGTCTTGTGGTAGTATTCTATATTCTAGTGCAGGGACAAGGTAAACAAACATATAACAAAATTTTATATTTTGAAATGTCTTTTTCACCCGATACACCTGACTGGCCCAAAAACAAAGCACTTATTTAAACAAAAAATCCTGTAATTTCAATAATGTTGTTTTACGTATAAAATATAAGCCAGCCTTTATTCCAATTATACAGATCAATATGTTTTTGAACCATTAGGAATAATAAATATTACATTGAAGCAATTCAAACAAATTGTGTAAAGGTAAATGACTTTCCTGCTCATGTTAAATGCTGAAAAGCAATATACAAAAAAAAACTCTGAAAAATGTTTTCTGGCATTTAGCAAACATAAATAATTTTTTAATTTAACTGAACTAAAACAGTAAACGTTTAGTCAGATTTAACTTCAGTCAGTGAGAAAAACTGTGTATGTCTTTTTATTAGGTGTATGGAAATACATGGTTTCAACTGTAAATAACATTTTCTAAATTTAGGCTTTAAATCAAACATTAGCGTGCACAAAACTATGCTGTTTAAATATCAAGCACTTTCAAGGACTGTAAGCCCCTGTACGACCCCTGTCTCAGTAAACCTGCAAACAGATATCACCACCTTAATTTATGAATGCTGTTAACAAACAGTCTTTGTGAAAGCTTCAACATCACAAAGGCTGATGTGGACACTGCTGAGCCACATCAGCAGTGTGAAAACAGGACTTGACTTATTTGACTCCACCTGAGGATATGAAGTGAACAAAAGATCTGTCAGAAGTGGTGTTGATGGATTCAGGGGAAAATAACCAGATGTGGACTGACCTACTTAAACTCTGATGGATGATGACAAAATAAACTGTGAGAAGATAACAGACATTCAGCTTGTGATGTTCTGATTCCATGTTTTATTATTGTTGAAGCAGTTTTATTGCAAAAGTATTTACACCCTTTTAATTTCTCCGCATTTTGTCATATTACAACTACAAACTTTATTGTATTTTACTGACATTGTAGATAATTAGGTAGCTAATTTTCTATTGTTAGAAGCGGAACTAAAATTTGCATTTAAGCTAACATTAGCTTTATAGCTAACTCAGTTTGACTTAAAAGCATGACTGCATTAAAGCTAGCATTAGTCTAATTGTTTTAAAAATAGCCGGCATACTTTTAACACCCTGGACCAAAATGTTTCCTTTAATTTTAAATTTTCTGAGTCATATCTCAATCGGTTCTTGAATCAATTTCGCACAGAGAGTAAATATTTTGCCAATTCTTCTTTTGCAAAACAACTCTGACTGAATGAGGTTTTAGGTCTGTCCTTTGATTAGGCCATTTAATTTTGAACATGTTTTGATCTGAACCATTTCATTGTAGCTCTGGCTGGATGTAAGCCTTTTCCGGCGTGATTTTATTCCAGGATTGCAAAGAATCAGCTGAGCATGATACTGCCATCACTATGTTTCACTGTGCTGTTGATGTGCATTTTTTTATGCAGGAAAGACACTTACATTTTCATCTCATCTGACCAAAGGACCTTCTTCTACATGTTTGCTATGTCCCCTCTGATTAAATTACTAACAGTGCCATTATATATGTGACTTCTAAAAGGCAATTAAATGCACAAAATTTTATTTAGGCGAGTAACAAGGACGGTTTTCTGGTTCGGTCAAAAAAAAAACCCAACAAGTTTCTTATTCTAATATAACAAAATGTGAAAATGTTTAGAGGTGCTTTCTGTAACAACCAGTGTGTCTACTTACAGGCAGCAGGTCGGAAAAGTCAGTGTCAGCCTTCATAGTTTTGCCATTCTTCTTCTTCATGGGTGCGTCCTCCTCATCCATCTCCTCCTCAGCGGGCTCCGCCGCTGCCTCTGCCTGTTCTGCTTCGGCCACAGGAACCGTGTTTCTGTGGTTAGCCTCTTCCGCTCGTCTGAGTTCAGGTATCAACACCCCTGCGTCCAAATCCAGACACTGTGACAGGGTGGCCACCACAGCGTTGAGGGTCTGGGCTTGTCGGGCCGCAAGCAAGCTGGTCTTCATGTTCCACAGCGTACCTGAGAGACAAGGCAGGAAATCCGGAGATTCTATGGAAATATACACTGCAGTTTTTGGGCCACCTTAAAAAGTGAAAGAGACAATTATGACAAGAGATGAATTTTACCTGCAGCTAAAGTCCTGAGGAGAATGTGCGCCATGCCTGGCTGAGATGACAGCAGCACTTTTTCTAGGGCTTCAAGTACTGCGGCGTTCATGCTACGCAGCAGCTCGGGGTTGTCCTCGGTCACAGTGTGCAAACAGTGAGCTGAGAAACACAAACAATAAGAGTCAGATTCCTCCAACTGAGACAGGAGATTAGTTTATAATACCTTAAAATCAACTGAGATGAATATACCCATTAAAAGCTCACTGAAATGCGTATGTATCGACTCTACTTCTAAAATAAAATACACTAAAGCATGCTTACTGTCAAACACTTTGGGGTTATTTACCTGAATTTGTAGCATCTCATCCTTTAAAAACAGCTTTTTAACACCTGGAAACTGTAGACAGCAGCTGAAGGATATTTGGGAGAGAAATTTACTTCCTATTTCTGACCAATTTTTTTGTTTTAGTTGCTTAATAATCTTGTATTTTATGTCCATTCTGTAAAATTCAGAAAAAAAACAGCTAGATGAAAAATTAAAAGTTTTTCAGCTAAATGTCTTTTCTATTAGTTTAGGCAAAAATGTAATAACCTTCTTTCAGCCAGCTAACATGTGGTGTGCAGCAACAGATGGGTATGGGGCAATGCTGACTTACTTTATGCTACATACAGCCAGTGAAAACTCACTTTCTCTAACCCAGCAAGAACAAATGGGAATAAATGGCAACAATGATATTCTGTTGTTTGATGTTTTAATGTTTTCTGACCAGTTTGTTGTTGAAAATGAGAATTTGTTCTCAATCAACTTATGTGGTTAAATAAAAAATATTCAAGTAAATCTTGATACCAGGAAGTGTCCCATGCTGGTATGGGATAGGTTTTTAAACTTTTCCACCACTTGACATTTTGGAGATAAAAACAATACAAATAAACTAAAAGGCAGTTTAAATTCACCAAGTGTCAAATGCCTACCAGAAACTTTAAATGAGGAACTTAAAAGGAAATCCTGTTAACTAGAGTAAATGATCTGTCAGACCTACCAGCTGATATGGACAGCTCCACGTTGTGAGGGTGTCTCTCCAAGCAGTGGACAACCATGTCCAAGAGGCCGGATTTGTTGAACAAAGACACTGCCTGGCTGCTGCTCTCACTAAATGGACGACAGATGGATGACACAATCAGCTGAAGAATTGAAGATTTAGCAGGTGTACACCTAAACGGTGGCTGCAGGGTGGCCACAGTCACACAATTAACAGTGAAATTATTTGAATAGAACTTGATTTTGTTCTAAATATTCCTGATAGTGGAATGATTAAAAGAAATATCAAATAGAAATAGCTAAATATGTATCTCTTGACTTATTCTGATTTTAAGAATGGAGAAAGATCTGTGTTGCAGTAGAGTAACAAAGCCACAACAACATCTTTAGGGGAGGAAATAAATCAATAAAAACCCTGCATACCAACTTGCTGGCTTACCATAGATTCCACAGTAGGTTCACAGCTTCAATGGCCACTCCCTCCACAGGATTGCTCTGGTCTTTCATTGCAACAGCAGCAGTGTCGAAACCAGTACAACACTGGAAAGAAAACAACATTCTGAGCAAGGAAGCAGCAGATACGTACACTGTATTTGTCACTTTCATAAAGTACTGCCTTTGGTTCAAAATGTTAACACCACATAATAAATTTCACTGCAAGTCAATTTTTTGTTTTTGCTTCTGTGAATACAGTCTTAAAAACAGGGTTGGTATACTTCTTCCACAGTAAAATCCAAGCACTTTTCAAGTATTTTAAGATAGGTTTTTAAACTTTTCCAGCACTCAACATTTTGGAGATAAAAATAATACAAATGAACTAAAAGGCAGTTTAAATGTGATATAATGTGATATAAATGTGATATAATTTACGGTTATTAATAATGTCTTGTGATAGTATTATACAGAATGTATAACATATATATATTTCAATTACACTGACCAATAAGTCATTAAGCCATTAGGAATAATAAATATTCCTTATATTGAAACAATCCAAACAAATCATGTTACGGTAAATGATCTTCTATGTCAAAATTTAAATGCTTATACACAATATACAAAAATATTCTTGCTAAGTTTTCTGTCATTTAGGAAATAAAAATAATTCTGGTAATTCTAACTAACCTAAAACAAGAGACGTTTAGTCTGATTTCACTTTAGACAGTAAGAAAGAAAATGTGTGTGTGTGTATGTTTTATTATACAGTGCATGAAAATGTCTATTTTCAACTGTTTCCAAATTTAGGCTTTTAATCAAATGTTTAGTTAAAATACCAAGCACTTTGAAGGACTTTGAACAGAAATCAAGAACTTTCAAAACTTTGAAAATCACCTGTTAGAACCTTGTAAAAATATATTACTCCCTGTGTGATTGATTGACATCCAGTTCCTGCAGATGTTACAGTCTATAGATGAGGAGGAGCTAAGAAGATGCAGTGAGCTAAAAGCAGCCGTGGAGTCTCACCTCTCGAAGCAGTGCCGTCAGCGGCGTCATGATGTCGTGCCTCACCATGTCTTCGCACACCTCCTGACCTCCGCATGCACTCAGATTTCTGTGAGGCAGACACACACTCATCAGTAACTCAGAGGAGATCCTGTGTGAGTAGCAAAGCTAAAAAAGCAAAGCTTGCTGATCTGTTGCACAAAACCTCTGACTGAAGAGCAATCAAAGCACAGCTTTATACTGAAAGAAGTGCTGAGGGAAGAAATGTGTTCTGTTTCATGTGCAAACATAATGAAAAGAAAAGATGAAGATCTGAACATTAAACAATCAACTCCTGAATAATGTGGAGCATATCCTCCCAACTACTTACTATTTGCTTTTTGTACACCATAGTGCCCCTAGCACAATACATAAGTACACATTTATTTAAAAAAAAAAATGATTATGTTCACTTACAGTACACCAGAGATGAAACTAGAAAACCCAGAAGGGCTTCTTTTTTCTATTTTTAGCACAGAGCCTTTTTGAAACAGAAGTATGCCATTATTAGAACTTGATTATTCTTCAGCTTGGTGTACTCTGTGGTGCAGATATTTTTTCTTTTAAATTTTGTTTTGTTGCCATGTCTGACATGTATTTCTTAGCTAAATCCAAGAGTTTTTTTTTTTTTTACAGCTTAATGTTGAATAAAAACAACTTAAGGAAAGATTTTAAAAAAAGAATGAATGGAATGTGTAATGTGTCCAACATTATCCAAAGAAAATTTAGCGGCATTACGAAAGACGAGCGGAGATCCCGCTGCGCCCTCACCTGAGCGCCCCAGTGGCCGTCTCCCTGACGGCCAAGCTGCCGTCCAGCAGCATGGGGCCCAGCCGTCTGACTGCGTCCCTCTGGAGGAAACCGGGAATGGCCTGGCTCTGCTGCACCACCCGAGAAATGCTGGCACATGCAAACTCTCGAATATCTGCACTGGGACTCTGCAACTGGAAATAAAAACACAACTTGATATTAATTCGAGGTTACAATCTTTTTTTTTATCTTTTATTTGAAGATTTCCTTACTGTTTCCAAAAGCAAAGTCGAGGTGAAATGTTTGGAGAATGATATAAGGATTTTAACTTAAAAAGAAAAAAAAACTTTACTCCTTCAGCATTAAAATATTTTTCGCCAAATGTTTTTATTGTATATTGACGCTTAATAGGAAAGAATTCACAAGCTTTTATCAAGAAATACATTTGAATCATAAAAAACATCAATAGTTGTAGATTTAGGTAGCTTAAGCTATTGCAGTGGTTCCCAAAGATTTTCTTCTGGGCCCACGGGAGTTTCTGAGCTATAGACCCAACACATAAATATTTTGATCAATTCCATGCTCCATCATGCTTAAAAACAGATAATCAACAAGTTGCTCCTAGATGTTAGGAGTTGCATTTTAAAACATTTTTAAATCATCCTTTATTCACTGCTGTGCTTTTATGCAAGATCAACCAAACATATTTGACCAAATTTCACTGCTGGCATAAAAATATGCAATCATATTAGATCTTTTATGTGTTTCTTTTTCTTTTCTGCCCTTCCTAACAACAGATTATTGTTCTTTTATAAGCAGAAACCCTCATGTCTGCTTGCTGCACTTTCTCAGCAGCAGCCCTTGACTGAGAAGATGTCAGCTGGACTGTGGTCTCAATGACTTGATAAATATTTAAATTTTGTTCTGGTATGTGAGGGATTTTTTGATGCAAAGTAATTATGACAGAAAATGTTTCCCCTTTCAAAACAGAATTTGATCAAAATGACAGAGTGACATCAGCTCCCTCCATCCTCATCATCTATTTCACATGAGATCATTGAAATTATGCTTGCAGGTCATTTTGTGAGATAATTCATTATAAGTCCATTTTAAAACACACACAAAAAGGTAAAGCCATCACTGTTGAAAAATAAGATTTCTGTCGGTCTATAAAAAAAAAGAAAAAAAAAGTTATTTTTTCCAAAACGTGCTTCTGTTTTGCTATTTTAATCAACACTAAAAACATTCCCTTCGCAGATAAGAAATTAATTTCATTCAATACAAAGATGATGATATTGATATCACGTAAAAGAATTAGGGACTTGATTTTGAATTATTTCCTTAGAAAGAAAAAAAGTCAGATTAATTGGTCCTAATTCTCTATTGTACATTGCTCTATACTGCATATAAATATACATAATAAGGGCAACACAAAGTGCCTTATATAAGACAAAATACACAAACAACCATAAAGCAAGAATAATTATATAAAATTATAATACATATGCAAAGAGGTATTCTTCTACTTAAGTGATAAAGCAATACAGCAATTATTTTTTATATAGTTAGTAGTAAGAGTTTGTGTGTTGTGTATTTATTTTCTGTACAGTACGCATACTGACACCTGGTTAAAGGGACATAACCCCAGCCCGACATGTGACCGTGGACAAATAACCTAACACTGTCAGTCACTTGCTCATCAATAATTCACATAACACACACCCCTCAGATTAGTGCGTTTCATAGTTATAACTTTAAACCCCCGATGTGATCGTGGTCCTACTTTTTCCAGCAGCTCCGCAGCCGGACAGCTTTCCTCATCGTGCTCTTCGTCCGCACCGTCCGCTTCCTTCACAGCGTTCACCGACAGGCCGACAGAGTTGAACTGCGGCCGCTTAAACTTCGTGGTTTTACTTTTACCCATTTTGATCTGTTTCTAGGTGCTCATGTGACAAGATGTCTGTGTCTTCTGTCCGAAATGTCGGCGATTACACTGCCAGCAGCCCGCAGACCCAGGCTAGCTGGAAACCATGTGGAAGAGTCAACGCAGACAGCCGGAAAGAGGTCGTCGTTGACGGAAAGCGGTCCCGCTTTGTCGCAACCAAGAGAATTGCTCCTGCGTACGTTATTGCGTCCGTCATATTGTGAGTGGCAGGTTCTAAACTTACCACTCCTGCTTTTCTTGCTTTATTTTCATTAAAGCTAACAAAATTCATGGCCATTCAAGCATGGATTTCCCCAGGCACTTCAGGAGATATTGGATTGAGCATGTACAGTTTGGCTTAAAAAAGATTTAAATAAGAAAAACAAGAGGAAAGATAATTGTAGCAAACCACAGCCAGAACTATATTTAAAAATCTAAGAGAAGGCAAAAAAAAAACAAAAAAAAAACACATTTTCACACTCTGTGTGTTTATTAGGTAAATAAATTTAAAAATAGAAACATTTAGATAAAATACATGCTCAACTTTAGAAACAGAAATAAACACATCGAGACTCGATTCGTAAAATACATCAAGGGTCAGGTGAGCATATCCGCAGCTTCAATGATAACATCGCAGCCACACTTTTAAAAAGCCTCCATTTGTCCATTTCTTCATTCTAAATCATCATGATGATATCCTCCTCAGCACTGCACCTTGTCGCTGATGCTCAGGCTGCTTGAAGGACCGATGAGAGGTCAACAATTGATGAAAACTAACTGAACAGAGCAACCTAGATGGTAGTCACTGAATGTTCGGTCGGGGTTTGAGAATGAGTTTTCCCGTCTGTCAAGACATTTCAATAAAATATTGTTAAATTCATAGAAAGATGAAAGATACATTTTCCAGGAATCGACAATCTTACATCATCACAGGACATGTTGTATTCTGCTAAAACTGTCCGGCAGCGGGCAGCAATTCTGAAGGTGCAAACGTCAAGGAAAAAACCACGACCAAGAATGTAAAAAAAACAACAAAAAACCCCCATTCTTTTAAACTCAAAGCAAAATGAGCTGTTCCACATTATATTTACTGCAGCAGAAAAAGGATACATCGAGGGTGCCACAACTCGTTTGTGTATCCCAGCAAAGAAGAGCGCTATTAGGGTGATGCAGCTGATGGTGAAGAAGGGATGATTCCAAAGTGATGAAAGAAAAGAAACCTGCAAATCAAGGAGGGAGAGGAGCAGCGTTAGGAAAGTTCGATAGGACAAAGTTTTACTTTTTTTCTCTTTCATCTGATCAAAACTCAGGAGTAATTTTTGATTACATTGAAATCCCATAAAGAAAAAATTCTCTTGAAACTCGCTGGAATTTAGCTGAAATCAGGTTTAAAGTTATTTAGATTTTTTTATAATCATATATGTAATCTTTAGAATTGCAAATCTGTGTCATCTGCATAATGCAAACATCATGAACACAATTTAACAAACCTTCTGAGTGTCGGGGTCTATTAACCAGTTCCAAGCCCCTGTGGCTGTGCAAACAGACACCACTATCAAAATCACTGGAAACAGAGATAAAAGAAAAACATTACAAACAACATATTGTAGTGACTATTCAGGAATTTAGCAAAGTTGATGCATCTCTACTGACACTGTATATTCCCTAAACACCAAGCACTGGAATCCTCCTACATACCTGCAGTTATAAGACACAAGTAATAAAATCAATTACTCTACCTTCAATATAAAGATGCTTGAATATAAAATGGATATATATATTCTCTTAGAATTTCAGCCTTCAAAACACAGCAAAAGTCTCAATTTAAAACATGCAGGAACTTGTAATTTGAAAGGTTTTTTCCAAAGCAAAAATTGCTTGTTTTAACATGCAGCTATTATGAAATGTTTGCTAACATACACATTATGCAAACTGGAATGCTGTCCTAATGTTAAGATTGTAGGAAATATACCTAGATGTTTGCTTGTAGTAGAGCTAAATCATCAACCAGCAGTGTAGATTAGGGTGCCAGAAGGACCAGCTCAACATATGATTTATGAAAGCATGTTTGTCAATTACAGAATCAGAGCAACTGGGTGCAAATAAATATGGTGACAAAAACCCAACTACCCGTTAACACTTCCAGAGCGGCAGTCTATGTCTGAATGTGCAGCTCATTTAAATGCACTTTGGTATAACTTAATAATAACATTCCTTGGGAGACAAAGTTGATTAACTAGCCACTTGTCTATCTGTATAAAATCTATGAAACCCTCATTTCCTGTCCACTACAGTTCCAGAGACAGCTACCTCCATGTAAGGAATACTTATATGTCCTGAAATGATGGTGATTTTTTAGATACATATTTTATGTTCATAAACATTTAGAAATACAGAAACATAGTTTGGAGTACGATAGCCATCCTTCTGAGATATCCAGTATTCTTTATCTTGTCAAACAAGTAGCGAAATCATACAATCATGCAACGAGTTTCCTCTCCATTTTAAATGCTACTGTAGTAACTCAACTTTGTGCATTACAGTGGTATATGTTTCTGCAATGAGCTTGTCTAAGCCTTAAAGTCTAAGCCTTAACTGATAAAAGAAATCATTAGTCAAATAAAACCCAAAATAAACATAACACATAAAATGTTGTTCTGCCTAGCATCATATTTCTATGACCTTAAAAGAGATTTCTGCATTTGCTGCTATTATTCTGCATAACCAGAGACACGTTTTATAAGTGAAGGTCACTTTGCTTTGGGAATATTTATATTTACATAAACTGTTTAACCCTTCAAAGCTAATGTGAATATTTAACTTTAAATGCCAGTATGCTTTACCCTGAAGACGCTGGAAGATACATAATGTTTCACGTCAGCAATAGCAGGTACTTACTTCTCCATCTGCCTGTTGCAGGTTGTAAACAGGAGATATACTCCGTTAGCCTCCTCTCAAAAGCCTTTAGGTCTGTTGGAATAAGGGACACGTTCAAATACAGTTACAGTTAACATCAGAGATGTAGGACAGACTAAAAGTTTTTCTGGTGACAAGCTGTGAGTGGCTGTCAATAAACTGGGACTTTGATATAATGTACACATCAATACAAATGCTCAGTTTAGAACATTTTTATTTCTAATTTAAGATACGTAAACACAGAAAATCACCGTAAAACGTTAATGTTGTTATAAAGTCTGACATGACGCTCATTAATATCAAAGAATAGATGTTAAACTACACAATTGTCAACTAAAAAGAAATATCTCCCTGCTAAGCTAGCAAGTATGCTAATAACCCTAGCCAGCCTTTATACCAGCTTCTATTTCCCCTACATCACAACCTCTGATTCATCTTTTATATTTTCATTTAAAAATCTAAATGACTCCTAAAATAGATTTCAATCTGGGTAAAATGAGCTACTTTATGGTTTTGTTACCTTCGGCCTGCTCCAAAGAATTCATGTCCTAAGCCGACAACAGCAGTGCGCTGTTTGGTTGTGCATCTGCTTCCCGTCTCAAATGAAGGACTGACCTGCTGACCAATCAGAATGGGCTAAATCCTCAACCATAATTCTATTGGATGGAAAGCTCAGAAGAGGGCGGTCCAAACCGTAATGTCTTTTTCTGATTTGAAACGTCACAGATTGGGGACGGGCAACAGGTGGCGCTGTTTCACGCTGAATTAAATCTCAGACGTCCAATAATGTCCCTTTGTTTTCCCCATTCAAACACACACACACACACCCCCCCATATATATATATATATATATATATATATATATATATATCTGTACTGTATATATAAATAATCACAATCATTAAGCAATGATTGTGATTTAAAGGTGTTTTAAACTGTAATGTTATTTATTTCCATAGAAAAGTTACTTGAGAATATTCATAAAGAAAGAAGAAATGTTGAATAGTTAGGATTTAATTTTCTCCTGTCTTAAAAAAAGAACACAGGTTTTTCATATAAGATTTGTACAAAATAAAGGCATTACACAAATATATTGATGTTATTTAACAGTTTTACATTCTGAATAAAAACAAAGGAAGAACATCTGCTAAAAATACACGATAAGCCCCAACTTTGGTACATTCATTCATGATATTTGGTTTTGTCATGTAATAAACACATTCAATGCAGTCCTTTAAAAGCCAAAGCAAAAGGTTATTTGGTATCTTCTAGATTGTGTAGGACACCTTTTTGTTTGCAGGCTTCATTTTATTCTGTGTCTTTACATTAAACTGCTCCTTCAGGATTTGATCAAGCTCATCCTCAGTTATGTTTCTCATATCCAACAAATCCACCCCTTCCTCAGGTTTGTAGGTGACCTCACTGTAGATCCAGCCAATCAGAGCTTTGAATCCTGTCGGTGTTTGCAGGGAGCAGATGGACTTGTTAGTGAACAGAGAGGCTGGATTTGTTTGAAGTGTGTGGCTTTTTTCTGCAAAATGTTCTGGATCTCGAGGCTGCAAGGTGAAGCAGAAGATCTGATATGTTTGCTTCCTGTTCACCAGGCTGGATTTGGCAAATTCTGGATTGAGAACCTTTGGTGTCCTGCCTGTCTTCTCCAGGTTCCACGTGTCCTCCTTTTTGGTAAGTCGAAACACCCCTGCTGCCTGCGGTTGGTCCTTTCCAGAGATGAGCTCCAGTGGCTCCCAGATCTGAGACGAGACCCCAAAGCTTACATCTGCTATATAAGCCTTCCCATCAATTTCAACCTTGTTGATGAGATGATTCTCCCCAGGTGGAAAGTCATTGGTGATAGTGTTGAAAACTCTGCCACCCAACATTGTGGAATTGAAGCCCATTTCTCTCAGCACCCATCCAAACAGGTAGTTGTTCTCAAGGCACCAGCCTCCACGGCTGCTCCTCACCACCTTATTGAAAATAGTCTCCAGGTCCATGGTGATCCACTCTCCACAGTGAACGCTGAGGTTTTCAAAAGGGATCGACATGACATGCAGCTTGTGGATGGACCTCAAAGTTGCGAGATCCATTTTATCAGAAGGGCCACGGAAGCCTATTCTTTGGAAGTACTCCTCCAAATTCATCTTACCTGTAAAATGTAAGATGTTAGAGTTATTTATTAAGTCAAATTTACACACGTGAAAATGTGCACACTCAGTTGGAAGCGCTCCTGTTTTAGCTTATAGTTTGTTTCTGTTTTTAGCAACTATGTAACGTACACATCTTCCAAAATACAACCCACAACAATGAACAAAGTAAAAACTATTTAGCCTTACCTCAGCCAAGCAGTCAGAACTACTGAAGAACTTCCGACTAGTACGGCGCTGAGATATGATATATGGCAGCGATTGAATTAGTTGATCATTTGCTAAGTCAGAATAACAAAGAGACAGAGTACAACCATGCGCTTGTGCACAAGAACAGTGGCACACCTTGAACTGTAGATTTCCCAAAGCTGCAGACTTTAGACCTGCTATACCCTGAAAGCTGATTGCACCATCAAATCTGATCCAAGGTGCATTGAAAAATAGATGACATATGCAAAAAGTGAATCTCATATACATTCAACACACAGAGATGTAAATCTTTATTTTCTATTGGTTTCTCAGAAAATCCATCCATCCATCTAGTCAGTCAGTCAGTCCTTGCATGGCTGCAATGGCATTACTTTTCTCCAGCAGTCAACAGGCAAGATGCAGGGTACCACTTGGACATGTCATCAGTCCAGTTTTGCAAAGCGATTAAGTACTCAAAACAAAACAAATTTTATTACTTCAATGAATCTTACTGACGTTAATCACGTGAAATGAAACTTTACTGTAAAATGATTTAAAGAGGAGTTGCACATACAAAGGAAGCAGTGAGCTAAACATCGCAGTTTAAGTACAAATTGCCCTTTCTAGTATTTATTCTAGATTAAATATTGACAGTGTGCGTCCAAAAAAAGATTGAGAACTTTCCATCTGGATAGTCAGGAGGATTTGGGCAATCACTTGTTACACAAAGCTATATGTGCAAGCTCACAATAGAACTCTTTCTGGCACAATCATCAGTAGTGTGCAGGTTTCAGTAGTCTTCAAAAATATGAAATATGCAAACTGAACAGGCCTCAAAATCTGAGCATGAAAATCCTAAACTCTCAGAAAGCATTGAATACTTAAAATGTTAGTCCAGTTTACAACAAAGAAAGGAATAAATCTGTAAAATTAATTAATATATCACTATAAATATGTCAGAAATAATTGCACTTTGAATTTTAAAAGTTTAACTTGAAGATTATGAAAGATTTGATTACTTAACAATTACTCTTCTTATTTTATTGGTATAACACACACAGTTGACCTTTCATTAATATCAGTAGTTTTGCATTTCTTCAAAGTGGAGTTAGGTACAGTACATCAATATGCTACATCTATAAAGCACATTTAAACTTTTTTCAACTAATATATACTAATATATATGATAATGCTATGTAAAACTGTTGGGTTAATGGTTTCCAAACTCTTTTGGAGGCTTTTCAAAGGGTGTAAAATGTTTTGTTGCACACAGGTTTTAATTTGTTCTGCAGCTTTATATTAAACTGTTCCATCAGGATTTGATCAAGCTCATCCTCTGTTATGTTTCTCATATCCAACACGTCCACCCCTTCCTCAGGTTTGTAGGTGACCTCACTGTAGATCCAGCCAATCAGAGCTTTGAATCCTGTCGGTGTTTGCAGGGAGCAGATGGACTTGTTGGTGAAGAGGGAGGCTGGATCTCTCTGGATTCTCTGACTTTTCTCAATGAAATGATCAACCTGTCGAGGTTCCAAGGTGAAGCAGTAGATTGGCTTCGTCTCCTTCCTGTTCACCAGGCTGGATTTGGCAAATTCTGGATTGAGGACCTTTGGTTTCCTGCCTGTCTTCTCCAGGATCCAGATGTCCCCCTTATCGATGAGACGAAACACGCCTGCTGCCTGTGGTTGGTCCTTTCCAGAGATGAGCTCCAGCGGCTCCCAGATCTGAGACGAGACTCCAAAGCTTACATCAGCTATATAAGCCTTCCCATCAATGATAACCTTGTGAATCAGGTGAGAATCAAGAGCACCAAAGTCATCAATGATCCTATTGAAAGCTCTGGAGCTCAATGTTGTGGCATTGAAGCCCATTTCTCTCAGCACCCATCCAAACAGGTAGTTGTTCTCAAGGCACCAGCCTCCACGGCTGCTCCTCACCACCTTATTGAAAATAGTCTCCAGGTCCATGGTGATCCACTCTCCACAGTGAATACTGAGGTTTTCAAAAGGGATCGACATGACATGCAGCTTGTGGATGGACTTCAAAGTTGCAAGATCCATTTTATCAAAAGGGCCATGGAAGCCAATTCTTTGGAAGTACTCCTCCAAATTCATCTTACCTGAAAAATGCAAAGTACTGACACAATTATGTCTCACAGAAATCTGTTGTAGTCATTATAATCTAATTAAGCATATTGTGCTTTCAAAAATCATTCTGCCTTTCACAGTGCAACCATAAATCTCACTATATTTTATAGGGGTATTATAAGCAAACAAGCTAAAAGTACGGTAGTACATAATTGGAAAGTGGAAGAAAAATAATAAATGGTTTTGATTTTTTTTTAACTCAAAAGTGTATGCAACCAAATGTATTTCCCCCCCATGTCAGTACTTTGTTGAACGAGCTTTTACATCATCAATATCAGATTTATTTTTGTTAAGCGATGTTGAAAATAATGTATAATTTTCCTAAGCATCACAGTAATGCGCTACTTTGTGTTGGTCTATCCCAAAGGATCCATATGGTTCTCAACTGTCTGGCATACACAGGTATTTTAAAACTCAGAAATATTACCCAGGATAGCATCTACAGCTGCACAGGTAAAACTAAAATAATAGCCATTAGCATAATAAAAGTCATTAGTATCATTTTATGGTTACAACTAAATCAAGAAAACGTAACCTAAATAAAAACTCGTAGGAATCGACCATCACGAAAAGATGGTACTTGACTACCAGCGCTTAATACACAGTACAACGAGTTCACCGATCGATCTGGAAAACCTTTGTTCAGTGTTTTAAAATGAACTCTTACCTTCAAGGGATGACATAACAGCCTGCAGTTCTGGGAGTGTAGTCGCTGTTTGGTGCTGATAACACAGATAACTGCTTAGTTCTCTAAATGTGAGGCCTCCCTGAAACGTGTGGCTAAGAAAAAAACAAAACAAAAAAAACTCGATTATGACCACTAGAGGGCTCCATAGACTGCCACTTTAAAATAACTAAACAGAGCTTTTTTTCTTTCTACATTTGGTTGCACGCCATAATTTATAGTAATTCAAGGAATTGTGTTATGTTTGAAATGTGTCATACAGAAGTTAGGAGAAGATTCGGGAATTTTCTGTAGTTAAATCTTTAAAATATGTCCACTTTTATTCTGAAAAAATACCAACATTTCCGGTTCCATAAAATATCATTTTATTGAACTAATCAAAATTCGACTTATTGATGATACGATTGAGTTCAGCTGATTAATAATTATGTTCAAAGTGACAAATTTTAATTTTTATATTTTGAACTTATATATATGCAAAACTCGTTGCATACCGCATACCAATACGGCGACAAAATCATAGACCTAGATTACCTAGACACCGCGCGACCGCCATATTGCTAGTGGTAGTTACTGGAGGTTATACTGTAATGTTTAGCTGACTCCCCCATGTTACACTGAGATATAAATCTCCAGCAAGAAGGCCCTTGCTTTTTAAATCCAGGAGTCTTTCCGCACGGAGATTGTATGATCTCTACAGTTACGTGTGCAGGTAACCCAGTTTATCTCACAGTCCAAACGTATCACTGACTGTGTGTGCATATTTACTTATCCTGTGTAGGCCTGTGTGTGTGTGTGTGTGTGTGTGTTTGTGTGTGTGTGTGTGTGTGTGCGTGTGTGTGTGTGTGTTGCTCTCTGATCTCTGTGGACCAATGACTGCTGTTGATGTCTAGCTTGCCCGTTACCTTACAAGGGCAAGCAGGTATAGGCAATAGACTATGCATTGATATAACACCTTATTTTTTAGTATTATACCATTAATTATTATTTTTAGTATAATATATATAATTATTCATTTTATTATTCATTTCTGACGCAACAAAATAACTACAACAAACAGTTTAGCTATGATTTAAGTTAGGTATAATTAAGTGGTTTAATTGAGCACATTTTATTTTTTGTTCCCTACACTATTCAATATCTGTGACATATTATTCCATATTAAAACAATTGAAAAATTCGTCATACAGGTAAAAACAGCAGGTTGTAAGCATAGTTTTGTTTTGAAAGATCTTGCCACTCGCAAAATGGCGAACTCTGCTAGCTAACCGCTTTTACAGGCCAATAACAGCGTCTACACTTCGTACGTCTATGCGTTTCAATGATCGGACGTGAATACGTAACAAACCAGGCAGCTGTACAGGGAAGTGCTCGCCGGACTGCTCTACCTGCTGCTATCAGTACAGGGGGCATTTCTCTCGTTGTGTACCAGTTTTTGAAGAGGTGGGTGGCATTAATTAATATCTGAGCAGATAGCTACGCACATTACAACGGTATGTAGGCTAAGGCTGGGCTGTTGTGCGACTTGGAGCTTTCCAAACAGTAGCAAAAATGTAATGTGATTTACTGCAAAAAATATTTTTCGTGTATCCTTTCAAATTTTGAGGAAAGCTTTAGATTTTCTGCAGTTTTCAGCTTAAAAGTTATGTCACAATATGAGCAAACATAAAGATAATGCAAATATCCAAAAGTTGTTCTTCAACCACGTCCAAGCTACATGGAACTGGAATAAAAAGTATTTTCATATTTGAAGATATGTTTAAAATGTGAGGCATTCATTTTTTATGCAGTGACCATAACTTCTGATATGAGAACTAATTTCACAACATAGAATCAAAGTTAAGGGCAAAGCTAAAGTAGATGTCATTGTCAGACTTATTGTATACTCCATTTAAAACAACAGAAGTGTGACGTGCAAACAAATAATAAAATAAAGACAATACAAGAACAAGTAAAATACAATTAAAATGAACAAAATAACTAGAAACACACTTAGATTTTAAATTCTAAAATTAGCGAGAAACCGGAAAAGAAGGCAGTGGGGAGTTTTCAGAACTGAAGTTGATGGTTCATCATACAGAGCATCACTGTAGTCCAGAATAAGAGGTGATGAAAGGATACAAATAATGAAAGGTGACAGAGTGGTGACCTGTGGGGAACGCCAAAACTGAGGAGTGCTGAAGAAAAGGAATAACTCCCTATGAGGTACAGTTTTAACAAAATTAGAGCTTTATGTTTAAAATCAACATGTTCTAAAATTGATACCAGAATATTTTGATATACAGCATCAAAGGGTTCTGACCACTCTAAAAGAAGCAAAACACCAGAACTATCTCGGTCAACTGTTGGTAGTGATGGCTAGATGCGGTGACATGAATTAAAAACTGTTAATACATAATAACTCTGTCTAGAACTTTACAGACATTTTAACTTTGATATTGCCTTAACTTGGAAAGAGCTAATAGATAAAGGTGTTTTTTTGTGCAGAAATTTAAAACTAATTTTTAGTATGGTTTTTAACGTGGCTGCAATACCAGTTTTAGTAAAGGACTTTCATTAAAAAAAAACAGGATTTTTTTTTTAGCACAAATTTCAGTCCAGTGCCAACTAATGAATCCGAGCAAAAATGTAAAGCCTGGTATATAATGTCTATAACTTGAAAAGATCATTGTTGAAAACAGAGTATGTCAATTTTTCTATTCCGGCCCTTGAGGACTGAAGTTTGACACCCCTGCTCTTAACCTACTCCTCTAAATTTCTCTAATCATCTAAATTCACAGATTGTCGCTCTTGCAATGGAAAGCGAACAGATGGACAAAAATGTGTTTTTATTGACAGGAGGTTGTGGCTATTTTGGATTTCGGTAAGAACAATTTTCCATTTTTTTATCAAAATTATTTAATTTAAGCAAAGTACACTATGCAATTCTGCTTAATGTCCACAAGATGGCATTGTCACGCTGTTTTTTGCTCCAAAGGTGTCTAAGAAAGTCTTTGACTTGGCGTATTTTGTTTATTGAAGTGTTTAGTCAAAGTAGAAGATCTGTATAAGTTTTAATGAGATTCATATTTATTTGTTTATTTGCAGCCTTGCATGTGCTCTGCATAAAAGAGGAGCCAGAATCACACTATTTGACACCGTTCCTCCACTCCAAGAACTTCCTGAAGACATGATGTTTATGCAAGGAGATATTTGTGAATATGAACAAGTTGAGAAGGCCGTGTTTGGTGTAGATTGTGTGTTTCACATTGCCTCTTATGGGATGTCTGGTAGAGAGCAGCTGAATAGACACCTGATTGAGGCAGTCAACGTTCAGGGGACGAAGAACATCCTGAGGGCTTGTGTGGAGAACGGAGTATCAAGGTTGGTTTACACCAGTACTTTCAATGTGGTTTTCGGAGGCCAAGTGATAGAGAATGGCGATGAAAGTCTTCCTTATCTGCCGCTCCACCTTCATCCCGACCACTACTCTAGAACCAAGTCCCTGGCGGAGATGGCGGTGCTACAGGCAAACGGAGCAGCTCTGTTTGGTAGCCCTGGGGTGCTGAGAACCTGTGCCCTGCGCCCAGCAGGTATCTATGGGCCTGGTGAGCAGAGGCACCTGCCTAGGATAGTTAGCTACATAGAGAGGGGGATCTTTAGGTTTGTTTATGGTAGTCCCAGCAGTTTGGTGGAGTTTGTCCACGTGGATAACCTGGTGTCTGCCCACATGCTAGCTGCAGAGGCTTTAACTTCAGAGAAGCAGCATCGCTCTGCTGGCCAGGCTTACTTCATTTCCGACGGCAGGCCGGTCAATAACTTTGAATTCTTCCGACCTCTGGTAGAAGGCTTAGGCTACCCTTTCCCAAAACTCCGCCTCCCCATCTCTATCATCTACCTGTTTGCCTTTCTCACCGAAATGATTCACCATCTCATCGGCCCGTTCTACAACTTTCAGCCCCTGCTAACGCGCACCGAGGTGTATAAAACTGGAGTTACGCATTATTTCAGCATGGCAAAGGCCAAAGCGGAGCTGGGATATGAGCCGCAGGAGCACAACTTGGACGAGGTGGTGCAGTGGTTCAAAAGCAGAGGCCACGGCAAGAGACTTCACGGCTCCGGCTTCAGGAGATTAATACTCAACTTCCTGTTTGTTTCTGCTTTTACTGCTGTGGTTTTGTCGTTTCTGCCGGTTGCTGGCAGCTGGTGAAAAGCTCTTCAAGCTGCAATCAGTCAATCAAAATAAACTTATACAGCAAAGTGTAACACAAAGTGCTTCAGATGCTTAATGAAGAAACAGATTCTTTGCTTTTTATGTTTTAATTGATTTAAAATCTTTGCAGAAATCAATTATGTGTTTCATTTGAAGCTAAAAAAAGAAAACTCTGGGACCAACCTGTCTTTGTTGCTTGTAATTACTCAAACAACACTACCTCTCTCTGTTTTCATTCAGCCGATGGGGATAAAGATTCATAATTACATGTTTTATTGATATACTTTAACAATATTATTAGAAGTTAATGCAGTCTGACAACTGTGATCAACATTCATTGTTTTTTTTAAAGTCAAACTCAGAATATTAACAATGTTTTAGGAATAAAAATATAATTTTGTATACTTTCTTACATTAAAGTTATGCTCTCTCAGAAGGAGGTATTGATGGTAACTCGAAGCAATAAGCAGGATTTCCTTGGAAAGATTGCTTTTACAACTTTGACTGTACTGTGTTAGAAACAGGGCTGAGTTACACTGTATGTAATTGGATCTGAATGTGACTTTATTGGATTATTTTGAACTGAACTTGGACCAAATTAGATTCTATGCTTCTGCAGATGAATTGGATCTCATTGTAAAGTACCTTAAGGTAACTTTTGTTACACTTCCACACTATAAATAAACAGAATTAATTTGTTTGTGCAGTGTAGTACTTACTTTTAGCGGCCATGTCCTTACAGCTAATGGAAACAGAAATGTGATGTTACGCTCTACTCTACATTGAAACGCTGCTAACTTGACCGTTGATCAGCAGAAAGCCATTGACAACCTGAGTTTTCACAAAATACTTAGTTGGAAAGTTGTAGAAAAGGTCCACTAGCAACAAGGATAAGCAGTTGCTAGTGGACTGAAAGGATTTTGAGGCAAAGCCTATTCAGCAGGTTGAGGGATATTCATAAGGCGTTGACAGCAATTGGAGTCAGAGAGTCAAGAACACCAGACTAAAGTATCCAGGAAATGATACAACTGTCACATTCCTTGTGTTAAGTCACTCCTGAACTACAGGCAAGATCAGAAGGAGTGTTGCTTAGTGGTCCAAAGTCTTCTTCTCAGCTACATTTTATATTTCATTTAAAAGGTAGGCCTAAAATCTGGATGAACAATGGCGAGTCACAGAATCCAAGCTTCTTCAGAGCCAGTGAGAAGTTTTCACAGTCAGTGATGATCTGGTGAGTCGTGTCATCAGTTGGTGTAGATCCATTCACTTTCATCAAACCCACCAGGAAATCTTAGACCAGCTTTAAGCTAGTCTGACAGACTTTTTGAAAATGCTTATTTAATTTTCCTGCTGTACTTATCAGTGAACAACACTGGCAAAAAATACTAATATCTGCTTTAATAGTCACTCTGCCGGACCTAAACGGAACAAACAATCTGTGGAGTTTTGTTAAGATGAGAGACTTCTGACTGAAGTACACAGTTTAGCAAAATGGACTGCCTTAAAGCCTCAGCATAAGCACAACTTAATTTTTCCACAGCACTGATGAGGTCTTGTAGGTAAAAGGAGCCCAGTCTAAATATATGCCAAGATATATTAATCAAAGCTAACAGAAATATAAGCTTGAAATATACATATTAAATAAAATAACATGTTTCACTTTTTGATTTCATTTACTGAAATTGACTTGGGAACAATTTTCTGATGCATTTGATATGTGTAGCCTAATATAGCATTATAGTTTGGTAACAGGCGCTAAATGAATTTTTAGCGCTTGTTTTCAGATAAATCGTGCAATAGAGAAATAAAAAAAAGCAGAGAAACTCCTGTTGATCTCTGTTGAGTGAACGGCATTTCTGCTGCAGGAGGACTCGGACCAGGTGAAGCATGCTTTGTGGCGTATTTCAGTCTGCACAGGATGAATGCAGATGTCCCCTTCTCTCTAAACTATTCTCTTCAGACTCGGGCAGCCCCTTGCTGAGTTGGTCGCAATCATTGTTTCTCTGCAGCATTAACCACATTCCAGAGAGGCGCATCGCATCCCGTCTCCTTCCCCACATTCCAGAGAGGCGAACGAGTCCCCCGCGTAAACACGCCTTTAAATTCAATTCCTCTGCTCTCACTGCACACATACCAGAGTAAGAAGCATATGTGTGGAATATGGGATTATCCAACACCGTCTAGTTTCCACTGAAGCGGCTGTAAGGGAAATCTAGAGGAAAAACCAACAAGGAGAAATTCCTCCGCGCAGCGCGCCATTGACTGTAAAGACCTTTCAAGTTAACAAAAACTGAAGTTGACAAACGCGTCGCTGTCGGCTGATACTGTGAGAAAGAGTTTGGTTTTCGGCGCTGGGGGGGAAGCGGAAGGGGACGATGCGGCTTGCGGTGCGGGTTTGCGCCTCGGCCGGCGGTTTTGCGTGAAGGAGCGACGGCTGCGCGGCGGCGTTTTGTTTTGATTTCCATGTGAAACACAATTAGAGCTCCGTGGAGCGCAGCGCACTTTCAACTTGTTTCTCGCCTCTGGAGCGCAACATGGAGCATTATGAGGAGGACCTGGGACTCCGGGCCGCTACCCTGATGGAGGACCTTTCTCTGTACGAAGCCTACAAAGACGGGATGTACAACGCGAGGAGGGACTTGGTGATAAACCCAGATTTGGACTTCTCCGCTCCGGCGGTGGCGGGGCTGAAAACCAAGCCGATGAATGGTACCTCTGTGCTCCACCAGCAGCATCACACTTTGGAGAATTTCACGCCGGGGAATAAAGTGTACAACGCGGCTCCTGTGCGTCCCGTGAACTGCAGCCGGCCGGTTCCCGTGGATTTCTGCGCCCCTCAGAGAGACTCTCTGTACAGTGAGGAGGGCTGCTGCACCAAATCCGAAGTGGCTCTGCCGTGCTACTCTGGCACGTCCGAGAGGCACCGGAGGTACTCCTTAGAGGTGCAGGGCCACAGGTACAGCACCGGCTCCACCTTTGATGGAGTGCCTCTCAACAAAGCGGTGCCGCTGCCCGGCAACAGGTGCAACAGTGTCTGCATAACCAGCAGCCACGACGGGAGGTACGGCGCCGCCAGTCCCCGCTCCAGCCTGGCATCGTCTCTGTCCTCTCAGGAGCAAAGCAAGCATGCCAGCCCACGATCGAGCATCAGCAGCCCGCGCACCAGCCTGGTGGTACCGGGTCAGGATAGGTACACCAGCCCCAGGTCCAGCTTGGTTCACTGTGAGGGCAACAGCATCCTCAGCCCTCGATCCAGCTATGCAAGCACGGCCAGTGACACGAGCAAACACTCCAGCCCCCGGACCAGCCTCAACAGCTGCGACTGCTGCAGCAAGCCCAGCAGCAACCGAACCAGCGGCATCAGCATGGGCTACGACCAGAGGCACACCAGCCCCAGGTCGAGCACGGCCAGCCAGTACTCCTTCACCACCAGCCCGAGATCCAGCTACTCTGACTCACGGTACGGGCCTGTGGTCAACCATGACCTGGAGGGGTCCATGATGCTGCACGCTGCGCCGCTGGCCAGTCCCCGCTCCAGCATCTGCAGCCAGGACGGGAGTGCCAGGCCGGGGACTGCGGCGAACTGCGTGGTCAGCCCGCGGTCCAGCATCTCCAGCCACAGCTCCAGAAGCTCCCGCAGCTCCCGGGGGTCAATGAGCACCTACCCGGACCTGCAGATGCCCTCGCCCAGGTCATCCATGCTGGGCAGCGGTCTAACCGAGGACACCTTACTGCAGGAGTTCGGAGACTCTAACGGGGCTCAGATTCGCACCCGTCTGCAGACGGTGTCCGAACCGCAGCCGCAGCTGGCTCAAGCGGGAGGGACGGTGGAGATAAGCGCCGGCTCGTCGTTCTCCTTTAGCTATGGCGTGTCGTCAAAGACGGCCTCTTCAGGGCAGAGGTATAAGTTACCTTACCAGGTGACCCCCAGCCGAGAGAATGGGCCGAGCCAGGCGGAGAAACGGCTGGAGGCGCTCACCTTGGAGCTGGAGAAGGAGTTGGAGATGCACATGAAAAAGGAATACTTTGGTAGGTTTGTTGACTTTTTGAGAAACAAGTAATTTATCTATCAGACACTGTAATTATTTATCTAAGTTAGAGATGCGCCAATAATCAATAACCTTAATATTCTCCTATCTGATTAATTTCTTGTTAAATAAATCAATCAAACATAATCCAGGTATTTTTTTATTCTTTTTGGTTAATAAAGACATCAATCAACAATAAACATAAACACCTTCAAAAGATAATGGCCTACGTCATTTTTTGCCAAAAGATTTTTTTTTTTGTTCCCTAGAACATGTTTTGGAAAGAAAGAGGTGATTACTTTTGCCGAAAAGTATTTTTGGCAAAAAATGCCATTATTTTATGAAGGTAAATATATGCTTTTGATCTATAAGGGGAAAATTTTAATTCCTTATTTTATCAGTGAGCAAAGAGCACATTTTTTTCTTTGTTGTGTGCAATGTTTACAAAATGTGGAATCAAATCTGAAAGTAAACCAGAAAATCTGTATTAAGCAGGAAAAACCTGATTGGGGCATCTCTAATTATACCTTTTTGTTTTTATTTTGTCAGAGTTTTTCAGGAAATCAAAAAGTTTATTCTTCAGTTATGTTTCAATTCTACTTTTATTTGCATGGGGTGTGAACAAGGAGCTTAAAACAGTCATCAGACAGAGATTCAGACAAGCTGTTTTGATGAAGTTGCTTTACAGATTAGAAATCTGATCAGAGGTGAACAGGCCCAGTCCAACAGGTTGCCAGTAAAGTTAAATCATAATTATGAAATGATGATGAGACCTTATTCCTGTGCATGCAAAACCTACCAGATTTGATACTATAAAGGAAGCAAAGCCATGAAACATCCGTAACGTATTTCAATGTTGACAGTCGCTACTAAAACCTGGAATTTCACTGATTTTAAGCAAGGTTTCTCTGTGGCTGTCAGAGGGTATTTATAGGCAGTCCTTTTCTTCGAAGTCTGTTTGCAGCATGCTAATGCTACATCACCATTAACAGGTCACCCCCTGGCTGATAAGAGTCGCTTTGTAGGGCAGTGCTAATGTCTTGGCAGAGCTAACATTTGCAGAAAACGGCACTGCGCTGAATGGAGCCCTCTGTTCTGGCAGAGCACACACCCTTCTGTCATTTGGAGCAGTGTGGTTGGGGTTTGTTGAAAATCAAGTGCACTTTGGGAGTTACTGAACAGGAGTGAGGGCAAGCCAAGCTCAAAGCAATCCCCTTGGTGCCATCTGAGAGACATTTTTGGACTAATCGCATTTGCTGTTTAAATAACCACCTTCTCTTTCCTTTTTTCTGAACTAAAAAAATGTGTTTTTGCCACGCAGTGCGCTATCATGACACTTTGTCTTTCAAATATGTTAGGATTGCTGAGAAAGTTCCAGTCTACCTTTAGAGTTTGCAGACAGACAAATGGTTGCAGTGAGAAAACAGTGGCTGGTTCTGTTGCCTGTGCACTTGCTCGGAGTGAGCCGAGACAGCTGTGGATTTGTTCCAGAAGAGCAGGTGAAAGCAGGGAGATGGAAGACAGGAGGGAGGGCTGGGAGGAGGAAGAGCTGAGGAGATAATGGAGGTGGTAATAGATAGAGATGGATAGAGAAAGGAGGAGGGAGGGAGAAGAATGCAATCAGACGCTCCTCAGTTTGAGCCCAATAGAGACAGCTCTGTTTCTGTAGCGACAGTGTAGAAATTGATCGCCGGGGCTTCTTTCAGGGGGCCCCAGCGATGCCTGCCAGTGGTCCCGCTCTGCCTGCTCCGTGCTGCCGGCTGGCCCTTGTGTGGCCTCTGTTTGTTGTGGTTGCAGAGGAGCTGTGAATCAACAGCTGGGCCCGATGGAAGCTTGCAAATGAAGCAGCAGAGTGAGGCCCGCTCCACCCCTCCTCTCCAGCAGCCCCACACACCACCCCAACTCCCCCGCAAAAGCCCTTCATTAACCAGCCAGTGGGGAGTCGGGCAGCACCAGACACTTGGCACACGATCTTGGCTGGCGGGCCAGACATAGTTAGTGGGGGTCAAGTCTGATCACCTGCCCAGAATTATAATGGCAGTAGTCATGCACATGCTTGACACACACATGCTGACTTGTGGACAACAGCATGCAGTGTGGTTGCTGCACTGAAGCCTCAGATATGCTGCATGTTTGAAGAGCTCACTACCATTTATGCAAAGTTGCAAATAAAAAAAACCCCATGAGGATAGTTGTTCTTTTATATTTACTTAAAATGTAAATATGATATCTTCATGTTGCAATATTAGGCTACATTAGTTCTGATAGATAGCATGTATAAACTAAATAGTCTTAGTGTTTCTTAAATCAATTTAAAGGCACCCTTTCATTCCTTTCATCTGTATTACAAATATAAGTCTGGCTGAAACGATTAATCGGATTAATCGTGAATAATCGATTACTGAAATAATCATTAAATAATTCTATAATCAATTAACCGTTAACTGGAGAATACAGATTCCAAAAGGCCATTTGCTGAAAGAACAACATATTCAGAGGATTAATTCAGATAAAACTGTACAAAAAATATATTTGCACAAGAAAAAATATTTTGTCTATAAATTTGTTATAACTAAAGTTTGTCAAGTGGCACAGATTTATTTCACCTGGTTCAAATTCTGGAAAGTATAAAGGTCCCCTCACCAGTTTGTCAGTATTTTAGATATTTAAAACAAAATAAATAATCAATAATTATCAATATTGACTGATATGAAATACTTATATCCCTCAACCTAGTCAAACCTCAGGTGTTACAGTGCACTTAATCTGCTTTTTCCACTTTTTTTCCCTTGAACATACATCATGTGTTGTAAGAAAACATCTGTAGAGATTCTATTTTATTTAGCAGCAATGCAGTAGAAACAAAACCTGACGCTGCAGAAGTTCTCAGAGTTCTTATTTTTGGTCTGTAAGAAGCCAAAATCTCACAGGATGGCTGTTAAAGTTTGATGAATCAGGCTGCGCAAGTCTGCTTACAACCCACAGCACATACACCGTTTTTGGTCAAAGTAACACAATCTTTGTAAGACTCTAATCATATATTCCAATAACATTACATAATCCCAAGCTGTGCCGTCATTACATCCAGTTAGTTGGAAAGAGTTTCCTCTGTTTGATCTCCAGTATTAGATTTCAGTGATATTTCCTTTTTCCCCCAGAAAGGCTCAGCTACCAAATACATGTGGATCTGACACCAATAAAGCTTTCTCACAAGAATAGTACGCTGACGTTGAGCAGGGTGCTTTCTGCCAGACTGCCATCTGAAACATAGACATTACGGCTGGGAAAGCCACAAATGTATGTTGCGTTAAGTGATGGTGTTTTATTTTTAACCATGGAGTGCACGCTGCATCCTGTCCCTGCCAAATCTACATGTTCTGACATGGGCACATGAGAGATCCTGCATCCTGTTTTCCAATGACTAACAAAGAGCGCTCGGGAGATTTCCCCCCTGTCCTCTAAGACCATAACCACATCCTCACTTCAGAGACGCTCCAGGATTTATTGCATGTGGGACAATAAATCACGTTTACTGTTAATGTTTACAAGTTGACGCGTGAAAATTCAAAAGTCTTGCTAGCACATGGTGTGGGGTTGTTAAGTAACAGCAGCAGCAGCAGAGCTTCAGCTAGATGGAAGAAAGATGTGGAGGTAATTCGATGGAGCTGTGTAAATAAATCATCCTCTTCTGTTTAGTTGTTAGAGTCAAAGCCAAAGAGTCATGGTGGGAGATCGTTTGCCACGGATTATTCATTCAATGAAGCCATACACAAGAATAAAATATAATAGGATCCATATCTCTAATGCAGTGCCTTGCAAAAGTATGCGTAACCTTTGAACTTTTCAACACTTTGACATGCTACAACTTCAAAGCTGCCTGTAATTGAGAAGTGGAAGGAAAATAATACATAGTTTTCAACCCCATAAGTCAGTGCTTTGTAGGACATCATTTTGTTGCAGTTCCGACTGTAAATCTTTTGGGTTATGTGTCTTCTACTAAAGTGCATACGCTGTCACTTAGACTGGTTGGAAATGTCTATATGTATCAATTTTCAATTTTTGCCTAAATATAAGTCTGGACTTTGACTGGGCCATTCTAAAACACGAATATCCTTTAATCTAAACCAAAAGTCTGTAACCTGTGGTTCCAGAGCCACAAGTGGTCCTTTGGACTTTCCAAAATAGCTAAAAATTATTTAGAAGTTTTTTAAATATAGATAAAAAAAAAACCAAATGCAGGCCTTTTTTTCATGAAACATTGCATTGAATTTCCACAAAAAATTGACACCACATTTACTTTTAGATCTATTTTCTTGTCATTATGTTGGCAACTACAGTATATACGTTTATTTATTTATATATTTTCTGCGAATTAACATCCCATAGAAGAAAATGTGTCCATCCTATTTTTTGCAAAAGTGTTTTTTATTTTTTATTTATTTTAAGACAACCCAACAGAAAAAACAGTGCAGACCCCTGACCTAGTCATTTTGTTGTAGTTCTGGTTGTGTGTGTAGGTTTTATTTTTTGTCTTGCTGAAATATAAATTCCTTTCTTAGTCTCAAGTCTTTTGTACTGAATTCTTGCTAAAGTAAGTCATAACATGATTCTGCCACTTCCATGTCTCACCTTGGGGAAACATACAAGTGGCAGCTAAGTCATTTAACGGCCAGATTTATGGTAAATAACTAATATTTTCTGTCCTCCTCGTCTCTGGAGCTGTAATTTTAGGTGGGCAGTCATGTCTTGGAACGCTTACAGCTCTGACATGCCCTTTCCATTTTTAGATGATGGATTCAGGAAAGCTCTGTTAGATGTTCAAAGCTTGGTATTTTGTTTGATAACCTCACCTGCTTTAATCTTCTCCACAACTTTATCCTTGACCTGTCTGCTGTGCTCCCTGGCTTGTGATGTGGTTTGTTCACTAATGTACTCAACTAAACCTCTGAGGCCTTCACAGAACAAAATATTTATAGTAAGATTAAGTTACACACAGGTGGAATCTATTAGCTAATTAGGTGACTTGCAAAGGAAATTGGTCAGATGTGAGGATAAGAATAAACGTCTCATCTCCCCTCTTTTCAGATTTACGTATATTTGGAAAAATAATTGTTAATCATGTGCAAATTCAAAAATTTTATTCATAAATATGCACAATAACATAAAACTTTGGGGATAAAGCACAGCGAGTTTATTTTGGGATCATTGTTGATTCACATGTGATGTAATCCAGATAATCATTGATTTTCCTTCTTTACCCTTTTGGCCTGCAGCCTTTGGCCTGTGAGGCACCAGCCAGTGACAAGGAAGCCTAAAATCAGGGTGATTAATTCAATTTCACAACCAATAATTGTCTAAATTGCAACTAATCTACAATATGCTAAATTACTCTTAGCATGTTGCACATCAACCACATGATTTTCGTAGCCATCAACAACCTTCTGGTATAATTTTGGCTGCATTTTTGACCATTGTCCTTGGTAGGATTGATAGCTAAATTAAATTGGCTTGTTCCTGGTACAGAAATGACTTTCAAGCACAGTCCTCACATTTACAAGACATTTGAGATTAAGGCCATGCCAAAATCATTCATACTTGCCTGCTTTGTCCACTAAATCACAAGTTTTAATGTGTTTGTGTTCATTGTCCTGTTGGAAAGGGTTTTTGTTGAAGTTTCAAACTTATAGCCATTAGTTTTATGTGAAGTTAATAAATTTGTCTCCTCACTTGTTGAGTGCTCCAGAGCAATGTCACCAAAATAGACCCACAACATGATTTTAACACCATCACCACCATGCTTCACAGTTAATACGATATTAATAGTGAACATTGTAACCAATGTGTCGTCTATTAGAGGGCAGCTGGGTGGTAGTAGCTGTGTGTGTCAGCAGAACAAAACCCCAAACAGATTTAAAACTCATTTATAGAAATGGCCTTCCCAATTTCTGACTTCAAGCCCATTGATGACACACACAAAAAAATAAGGGTCCACCAAAGTCAAATGAGCTTTACCATTCCTTCTACAAAGAATGGTGAAATCTCCAGACAAAATTATGCCAGAAGCTTGTTGATGCTTACAAAATCTCTGCATCAATGACATCCAAACTGATGATGAGTGTATATAATCTTCTGGGTTTCGTTGTTCTTATTGTGACGTAATCCAATCCTTTGGTAATCTGTATTTAAAAGGTCTGTGTTTGGTGCCGTTTTACTTTTTGAAGCCAGATGGGAGCAGTAATGAATTGGAGGAAGGAGTGTTAATTTAGCCACTGTCAGTTTTAGTTTAGTATAATTGGTTTGCAAGTTCAGTCAGTTCATCCAGATGCTGACTCTCTGGTGCTTGCGTGGTCGAAACATCATCTTTTTGTTTGTACACATATGATACTACTCTGAAATACTGCACACAAGTGGACTGTTGTATTGAATTTTTGGTGCTTTCTGTTATTCATTCATTTCTTATAAACATTAAAGCAGGAAACACATGTTCCAACAGTGTTTCCACGTCTGTTTTCAGCTCATCGAAGTAATGAAAAAATTGAATTAAGGTTTGTTTTGTATCTAATTTAACGCAACTTTCACTGGGATTGTTGCGAAATAATTACCAGCTCCACAACATCATCACTGGCACTGTGCACATGCTTCAAATGCATTCTGAAAAATCTGTATTTCAATGATAAATGCATGTATTTATTTCCTCACATGAGGGGAGGGGCGTTGGCGTTCAGATCCCCTGTTGGGATCTTGTACGATGTTGCATCCTGTGGGTACTCTGACCCAAGACTCACCCCATCAAGGCTCTGACCCTGCACTCGCTGAGGAATGTGACCTCAATGAAGGTTGTCTTGTGTTAGAGAGATTTTAGATCGTTAAGCTTCTGCTGCTGCTGTCTATCAAACCGTGTGAGACACTGCTTTCTTGTTTGCTAACTGAAGATGACAGTAGTTTGTGGAGCCAGTTACTTTGTGGGGGACGGTGGATGGTTTTTGTCTGTAGGTTCAACAGAGCATCATCACCCAGTGTCTGGCAAAAACACCTATATGCATAGACATCTGTGTAATAGATGTAGGTGCATCTCAATAAATTTGAATATTATTGAAATGTGTATTTATTTTTATTTAATCGTTTAAAAGAAATACTCACATAGAACAATGTACTTTTTTTGTGTAACTTTTGAAAATTCCTAGAAATCAAAAGGGATTTTCTGAGGAAATTTGTTCTAGTCAATGTGGCTTAAACATAAGATCTCAGTTTTTTTAATACTATGACCAATTTCTGATTTAATTATTTTTTTCTAATTTTTGTCATAAAAATAAATTATAAGTGACAGAAAATATTTTCTAAAAGCAGCGTTTTTTTCAGCCATCCCTTCTTTGAGTTGTATGACAGAATAATAGGCCCAGACTATGAGACTTTTCACTTAATTACAAGAGTATGGTCATAATATTAAAAGAAAAATGGCACAATTTTACTAGAAGTCCTAAAATTAAGAGAAAAAGTATTTTCAATAAGAAAAAAGCACAACCTGATGTGACCAGTTCAGTCTGTGGTTTTCTTCAAAATAGTCATTTACTCAAAAAAGTCTACTCATAATTTGATGTTGATGTGTTAAAAGATGAAGTATCACTTCACTAGATGCTCAACATTCCTCATATAAATTTTTTTTTTTTTTTTTGTAGGTGTTCTTAAAAAATACTATTTTCCTGTCCTAACATTGCAACTATATTCTTGTAAAATTATGACATTCTTCTTGTAGTTAAGAAAAAAATTAAAATTGTAGTCTGGCCCTAACACTCCATCATGTAGTTAACATAAATTCAAAGTCCAAATAAATAGAAGATGTAAAGCACAGTTGTCAAACAAGATGGCGGCCCTGGGCGTGCTGATGTCACTCTGAACTATAGAAATCCAAGAAGCTTTCAAAAAGTCAGTTTTCAAATAGTAAGAATTTGATTAATCTCAAGGCTGAAGTTAGTCTACCACACTTTTACCTTCCACTCAACTTTCCATTAATATGCTTTGGGATCAATGTGAGGGCCGTTACTTAACATTTTGGTATGAAAAGTCTTTTTTGTTGTTCTTATGTTATACAATTTTTGAAGAAAGTTACCTCTGGGTTAAGCAATACAAATACAAGTTTTCACTCAGTTTGTAAGGAAAGTATGTTTCCCTTTTTTATATAATTGCTGCAATAAATCAACTTTTTAAATATATTCTGTTGTCAAGATGCACATTAGTGTCTTCAGATTTAGAGGATTTTGATTTAGTTAGATTAACTTGATATGTTTGATGTGCTAGGCTGAATATTTTTAGTTATATTCTTTGTGAAATTTAAGGTAAAAATGACTCTCTGGCTAATCAGTTTGACATTTGTTGTAAAAATGAAAAGTACAGGAACATTATCTTCCAGCCTTTTCTTTTTGGAATGCACCTCTCATCCACATTGTTTCCTCTCAAGGCTTTTTTATGTAACCTTCCGCTTTCGTCAAGTCGTCTGCCTTCTAACAGTATGATGTAATGCATGGAAATGACAAAAGGGAGCCTTGTACAGTCAGAGTCTCAATTTATTCATGAAATATTTCTTCTGATTTAACATTCACACTCCCTCCCCTTTTCAGCAGAGCTGCATGTCTAGAACAATTTGTTAAAATGTATGTTTTAATGACAAACCTATGAATTTCCTAATTCTGTTTGCCTTCAAAGGCGATGAGAAGCACAGAAAGCTGAGTAATAATTGTAATAGTAGCAATAAAGACATCTTCCCATTGTCTAACAACAAAGAAGTCGGGGATGACATTATTGCACATCCAGAAATTCTTCTTCATGTCTGTATTGTGACAGCTGCACTGTGTTTTGCTGTCTTATAAAGCTTAATCTCTTTATTCTGCTGCTTTTTCTGAGAATATACATAACAGACAATAACAAAGCCGTTGTCTATGACAGGTATCTGCGTGAAATGTGGGAAGGGTGTGTACGGGGCCAGCCAGGCATGCCAGGCCATGGGGAACCTCTACCACACCAACTGCTTCACCTGCTGCTCATGTGGTGAGTAACACGCCGACCTGTGTCATATTGCAAAAGTTTTTTGCAATTATTTTATTGACGCTTTAATGGACTTTAAAACTACAGTGTCTGCAAATAAATGAAGAAAATGGGTAAGAGTTACTGAATCCAAAATGTTCTGATTCAGTATTCGTCATACCTGCGGGGCTTCCAGCTCCATCCCTACAAACTCTGCTTTGTGTTTACAAATGGAGCTAGCGTCACACTTTTCTGCCTTCTCTGTGAACAATTTTCATCCAAGAGTTATTAATTATTCACTGGTCTTTTTACTATAGTGATTTATTCACTATAGTAATGAAGAACTGTAGAAAGGTACATAATTCCTCACCGCAGGAAACATTCTGTGAACTAGTTGAACAGAAATATTAACAATATGCAACTGTATTTCTGTATAAAGCACAGCAACAAACGTCTGCCCAATCAGACAGCTCCGTCGAAATAGTTCGAGTTGGGCAGGCGGATAACGCTCTGCGAACAAAATGAAGCAATTTTCACCAAGTGTTTGCGCAATTGAGAGACGAATTTGGCACCTCAGATGAGGCATGTCAGCCAAAAGAGACAAAAACAACTTTTCATTTTGTTAAAACATCAAAAATACTGACATGGGTACAATGACAGCATCATAAGTTTTGGTGTCGGTTAATTTTTGATTCATCGCTGAGATTTTCTACAGGACATAAAATATTATGTATCACCATGATATATGAAATGCTTTACAAATATGCTCCACAGAAGCCGCAGAAAAAGTGGCTCCACAACGGCATTCAGGAACCAGAAATAACTTTATTTGAAATAACACTGTAGACTGGAAATTTATATTTAACTAGTTTAAATCAGTTATTTTAACAAAATTAAGGCATATTAATAGCAAATTGTAATCAAATAATAAAAACAGTATTTTTTTCCAGAGGGTGAGCAATCTGCAGGGTCTTGTAGAAAAAGAAGTGGCTGACTTTGTATTCAAGTCACTGCAGGGGCTTTCTGTTGTCATTGCTTTTGAACATCAAGTTTGAAATTTTTTATTCTATTGACAGTGAGAGAGACACGGGTCTTTCAGATGTGATGTTGGATTGGATTCACTGCTCTGTGACAGTTTGAAAGGAAGCACGAGTAACAATTTTTTGCATAAAATCTAGGAATTTTGTCTTCTACACTATATATTATAATATCCTTTAATGAATCCAGAGAAATCTGTCACTGCGTCCATACATGCAAAATAAAGTTAAAGATGAGCAATTAGGCTTTTTATAAGTGCAAAGTTAAAAATGTAGCAAAATAAGCAGCATTTTTGTCTCTTCTAAGCAAATTTCAAGGTAAAGTCTCAGTAGAGTTTAAGAAACTATTGTTTACTTTTGTCCCGGTAGAAGGTGCGTGTCTATTAACCTGATAGTGAATACTAATACTAATAGCATTTAAAGGTGGTGAGATAAACTTAGGTCCTCATTCATCCATATTTCTCACCTTTCCAGTTGTTTTTAACTTTATTTTGCAAACTAAATGACTTTCAAATATAAGAGGTCTATTCTCTTGTCTTTCCCATTTTGAAGAGGGCACTGTATCACATCATACTTGTACTCCAGAGGAAAAAGTTGGAGAAAATAATTACTAATTAATAGTTTCTAGACAAACACATTAACTTAAATAACTAAAGCTTAAATTGTAAAACGTAGTGGTAGGACTCAATAAAAATTTAATTGCATGGTCTCCAGTAAATGTGGAGGGCAGTGTAATTTGTTCAGCCTTAAAGGATGAACAACAGCAATAAGTTTTATTTCTAAGCAATATAGTAATAACTTTTTTCTTTCCTACTTCAGCAATGAAACCCTAAATCACATTTCACACTCCTGCTTTCTTCCAATCTGGATGCATAAAGTTGTTTGGGGCGTTATGAAATGTAAAACACTGAAAAGCAGAAGTGTTGAGTAACTGATCTTCTATATATATCACAAGAATGGGGAAGTTGGCCAAATGCAACAGAAAAAACATCACCCCCTTCCACTTTTTTTGCTTGTTTTTTTTTTTTAAATAAAACATAATGCTGCTTGTGTTGCTTAATAAATCATAAGTTGGTTTACATCAAAACTATCTCATGCCTAAGAAATGTTCCTCAATAATGCAGCAATGAAATAAATTTAGTTATTTTTCTCTTTCTTCACAAAGTACAGTAAGGGTTGTGTTTGTCATTTCTTTTTCCTTTTTTTTTTTTTTGGACCCCCCTCTCACCCAACTCTGGACCACCTCTCCTGTTTCCCGTGGAAACAAGAGGAAGATGGTTAGAGTGAGCCTTTCAGCCTGGATCCATTCTTATGTGCAGCATGTATACTGATCCTTCACCTCGACCCCTTGGGCTCTGGAAGATCTGCTATAATTTACATGTAACCAAAGCCACATAGTTTCCGATTTATTGTGTGTCGAATGAAAGAGGGGCCAGATGCCGAGTGTCTAGTTGCTGAGGTTGTGAGGTATTCTGTGGAAAACAAGCCTCAGGTCCGGTTGGAAGCTGTTTTAATCAGCCTTATGATACTTTTATAGTTTGCTTAGAGGTCATCTTTCAATGATTGAACAAAGAAATCATGTCATTAGGTCTTTGAACCCGATCTAGACTGAAAGTGTTAACTGTGTTAGACGTATCTGGATTTAAACAGAAAACAGAGACCTGAGAGGTTTATCAGAGGAATCATTTCCACGATTCGTCAGCAGGTCATTTTCGGAGATTCAAGTCGCTTAGCAGGCTAACCCACCTCTCAGGATAGTTTATTTCTAACGTAAACGACATAATCTATCAGTTGACCTCTTGTAAATGGGAATGTTTTCTTTTCATGCAGTGTTTTGCAGGCCTCTGAGAAGTTTAGTTTCAAAGTGCCTGCAGTTGTCATAACACACTCCAGTGATTTATGAGGAGCTGCGTTCTCATGTCTTCAGTTAGTTTTTTGGTTTCTTTTTTTTTTTTGTGCAGAAGTCCTTTTGGAGTCTGGAACTCCACAGTGAGGCCGAGTTTGCTGAGACATTGCTCGCTGGTAGCCTTGGGCTTTGTTTAACCATGCATAATTGAGCCCTCCTCTTGGCTTACTCCCATGGTTGCACCCTTTTTTCATGAGATGGCCAAGAATGCAACCCTCCCCACCACCACTTCAGCCAGCCATCCCTGGAGGACCTCAATCACACACACACACACACCCACACACACGCACATCCCGTCACAAAGTGTACCAGACCTGCTTATCAGAGAGGGCAGGCCTGCTATGGACTCACTTTAAACGGCACACGCATGCCAAAATGATTGTGTACTTGCTCTGCCACATGTACAAAAGAGGAAGTTGTTTTGGGTCTGTTGAACACTGATTTCTGTCTTTCACGCATTGCAGTAAATATGTTGCTTGGGGCTGGTCATTTTGTCTTGGAGTTGCACACTTTTATCTGAAGTCCCAGAGCGATAGTTTACCTTTTTAGAAGTTTAGTTGTGTGAATAGTTACATGTAGTCAGTACAAGGGTTATAATAGTTTTATTTTAAAATTTGTATTATAGTTTAGTTTTATTTCATTCTGACTTTTTGTTTGTCTAATTCAGTTAGTTTTAATTAATTTTTAGAGTGTGTTTGCTAGTTTTTCTTAGTTCTAAGTTAAATATTGTTTAGTTTTTCTTAGGCATAGTAGTAGCTTTAGTTGTTAACTGCAGAATGGTCAAAGTATTGTATTGTGATTATGTATACATCGATTGCCCAAGAGAAAATACCATTTTCAAAAGATTTATTCAATTCAGAATAATTTAGCATAAGTGTCACCACCAGGAATATGGAGGACTGTAATTTGACGTAAATTGCTTGTGTGGGAAAAAAATAATAATTTCACATCAGTTCTACTGGCTAATAAATAGATTCATAATCACGAAAACAAAAGATGTCACAGCTGTAATTTCAGTATGTTTTAACTAGTTTTATAAATTCACAATATAGTTCCAGTTAGTTTAAAATTTTCCCCATTAATTATGATTTTATTTATTTCAGTTAACAAAAATGCTTTCTCAATTTCATTTCATTATTTCTTTAGTTTTAGTTAATTAAAACAACCTTGGTCAGTACCTTACCTGCTTCATCAAAGCAATTCAGTTTAGAAAATCTAAATTTCTATTGGAAAAATTGAGCTAGAAGGAGGAAGAGTGTGGCACAAAGACATGATGGGGAAGGAGTCTGGGTAGTCAAGGAAGTATGAGACTCACAAAAGTATTGACATCTCTTGAACTTTTCCACATTTTCATAAGAAGATGAAATATTTTAGTGGTGCACGACAAATCGGTTCATAGTGGAAAACTGGCAGTAACCTGTTACTGTTCGCCATGTGGAGAACACAGAAACATGTGGCATCAGAGGGGCTTACATGCAAAATGTCAAATTTATCAGTAAACAAACAGTTCACACCAACCCCTTCTGTGAAGTGTTGAAACATGGTAGTGGCAGCATCATACTGCGGAGATGTTTTTGTTTTTTTCTACATCTGCTCAGAGCTGATAGGAAGATGGATGGAGCAAAAGGATTTTTAGAAAAAAAATCTGTTAGAAGTTGCAAAAGACATAAAACTTGACCAACCAGCAGGATGATGACACACATGTTGCTCACTCGCTCCACTTCTTCTCATTAGCCAGTTAGCATCACCTGGACAGCTCGTAGTTACTCATTTCTGTGTTAGAGTGAGGAGGACTCGGGTGTTGAACTGTAGCTGACGCCAGTCAGATTAAATCTGAGAAGTGGAAGATTGATTTGTTTTAAAACTCATCCCGCATATTTACATCCTGAAGCAATAAATTACTCTCAGTTACGATTTTAAATATATATGCTATACGAAAAGTCTGTTGCCTGCTGGAAACGAGTAGACGTTCTCATTAGCAGAGAGAACGGTCTGTGAGCTGTGGCTAACGAGCCGGGAGAAGTGGTGTGTTTTTGACACCCTCTATGTAACCTTTCTGGTTTGTTTGGGCTTGTGGGTAAAATAATAACCTGAAGACTGGGAGGTGTGAGAAATGCCATATATATGAGCAAGGATTTGTAATACAAACAATGTTTGCTCCCTCTAGTTTAAGCCAAAGTGGTAAATTTAAATAGATCATTGATATGCCTTAGATCTTTAGCCTCATTTACATCAACTCAAGTTGATTCAGTTCAGTAAGGTATGCAAAATAAATTTTAAATATGTTTTGTAGAAGCAGCAGCCCAGATCAGTTGAAAATAGGTAAACTAGAGCCTTTGGTAAAATATTGACTTCAAAGCAAAAAAATATCTGTTTTCAAACCCCTAATGCAGAGAGGTGGAAAGTGAAGAAGCTCTCATTAATCCTCTCCTACCCAGCCCCTTTGGTGCATTAGAAAAAGCAACAACTGGAACTTCCTCTGCAAAATTTGGAGTTTGTATGACATTAACAAGGCTCATATGCATTTTGCAGTTTCAAATTTAAATCCATATGCTCAAAAGGAGTCACAGCAGCTAGTAATCAGTATTTAATTATTGAAAAGCTCATTCACTTTTCATCTCAAATCATCTAACACATTCTAATGGCACAAAAGCTGATGTTTTTCAATCCTCTATTTGTGTTAATTATTAAGATTTTCACCTTACGGCTGCTGAAAAAATAACTTTTGATATCAGAATATTCTATTTTGTCGGCTTACCTCCATTCCACAGCATTGTGAATTTGGAGAGCACTTGAGTACCGTGAACTCGTTGTCAACCATTACCCCTCAGGAGCCTGAACCGCTATCACAAAGCAGGATCCATGTTTTCAGGGGATTGTTTTACACCAAATCTGAGCCTAAAACATCTAAATGTCACAGCAAAAATCGAAGACTCATTGGATAAGGTTTTACAAATCTGTTACCATCCAATTTTGGTGAGGCTGTGTGAACTGGAATCTTAGTTAGGAGTGGGCAACATGGAGTTAGAACTTTATTGCGATATTTTGTGGTACTTTTGTGATAATGATGAAAATTATTTAAAAAAAACACTATTCATAAACACTGTTCTCTAAAAACAGGCGTCTTCATGACGCCACTTATTTAAAGAAGTGTGATTTATATCACTAAGCTGCACGCAGAAATTGCATTTAATCATATTTTCAAATGTACTGATATTTATTGATGCTCTTGTGGAACAGACAATGGAGAAAATATTTTTTAAAAGCTTTTTTGATAATACTGTCAGTTTTGTTTCTTATTTAGCATCATTAATTGAAATTTAACAAGGCAACAATAAACCAAAATTATTATCATAAGAGGTTTTTCACGATAAATGATAAACAATACAATAAGTGCCCAACCCTAATCTCAGTTTCCTGTTTCTAGCTGTCTGAAGAAACGTTGAATGGCACCTACTGTCCTTCAACGTTTAACGTGTTGAGCTTTTGTCATCTTGAACCAGTCTTCCCATTTTCCTCTGGCCTCGAATAAACAGGCTGACAAGTCTAAATTAGTAGGTCAGTGTGCAAGTTACCCAGATAGTGTAAAAAAATACCATCAGCTGAAAACTGGTAGCTAAAAAAGGAATGTGTCTAGATGCAACAAACAGTGGAGGGATGTCACAGGTAGATTTATCCTTGTCCAGTGTTATGTGATGATATTTTTGTAAATGATTTCAGTAATACAATTAATTGTTAACAGTTGCTTTTGTTAAAGTTGCAACTCTAACATTACCTAACATTGTGAAACATTCCAGCAGTGGTTGCTAAATCAAGGCACAGTGAGGAACAGCAAGCCGATACAAAATGCTGGCTGGAGGTATTTGGTGCCGTTTGGTTTGTGAATGCACTGCAGAAAGCAGATAGTGACTGCACTGCAAAAATACAAAATGTTTCCAAGTATTTTTGGTCCAATTTCTAGTGCAAATATATTAGCATGCTTAAAATAAGACAAAACTAACTTACTAGTAACTTTTCAAAAAGAAACAGGAGCTTGTGTTAAGTCCTTGATATTGATGCAAAATAATCTGCCAGTGGAACAAGACATTTTAACTTCTATTATGGTAAGAATGTTAACTTATAATATTTGAAAAATGTCTTGTTCCACTGGCAGATTATTCACTTAACAAATACATTTTCATCAATATCAAGAAATTACTGACTTAAATCAAGCTCCTATTTCTTGCTGAAAAGTCCTTGTGTGTTAGCTTTATTGTATTTAAAGTGTACTAAAATAATGGGACTAGAAACTAAACCAAATAACCCAGATTTGTGTTTTTGCAGTGTGTAAAATGTGTGAAGAAAATTGACCTAAAAGCATTATTTCCTCAGTTGAGATAGGAAGCAATCAGAAAGACTGCACTATCATAAATATGTTGATGTAAATCTTTTAGATAAATGAAAACATTTGTTAGATTTGTTTCACTTGCATCAAGTGACTGGAGCTGTGTCAGTGTGAATGCAGGCTTCCATACTCTGCATCTGAATGCTCAGAGCCTCTAACGTATTTTCTTGCTAATCAACTTGATTTCACAGTCAGAAGTATGATTGCACATTTTCAGCAGTTAACTGCACAGAGTCGCTGCATCTACAATGTCAGATTTTTCAGTTAATAAAATAGAAAGTATAGCTTTTCTCAAGAACAAAACTACCCTGCAACAAATTCCTCCTCAGAGGAAAAACATCCATCTCATGTTGAAGCACATCACCAGGCATATGACGTCGAGGAAGTTGACAAATGCTGCATGTTGGAATGCGACTTGAAATTTCCAACATCTGAATCAGTGTTTTCGGTTCTGTTTAGTCAGAAATCCAGAAAAATACAAGCTAACAATACAACATTTCAATTACAATGTTGCTCCACCTGACAGTAACCCAATCAAAGAAGGAGGAGTGTCTGGAGTATTGAGAATGAATTACTATTAAATCATCAATGGTTTTCCGTACAGTTGATTCCTGTTTTTGGTTTAGATTCTCATTCTAGTGTAAGTATGTAGCGTGTGTTTCAGTTTTATTCTGTCATGTTGCTTAGCTCCCTTGTTATTAATTTGTTAGTCAGCCTCACCTCATTTTCCCTGCTGGGGTTCTTGCCTAACTGTGCTATATTTTCCTGATTAGTCACACCTGGTTCTCCTGTCACTTTTTATTCACATTTCCAGTAGCTTAAAAGCCAGTGAGTTCTCTTACCTCCACCTGCTTCTCCCATTGTCTTTTTGGTCTGTTTTCTCTGCCAAACCAGTTTCCTTCATTGATGAGTTCTTGTTGTTCCTTCGGTTCCTGCTGTTTTCTCAAACATTTAAGTTTATGGATATTAAAATCAATTCAACTAAGACCTTTCCCTTGTCCTGCCTGCACTAGTCTGTCAAAAATGCCATAAAGGACATAATTAGGATTTTTTAAATGATTGAATGTGGTCATTGTGTATCATAAATACCACAAATTATACAAGGTTAGACTTCAGGTGTTGCTCTTTCACATTCTGAATAAACCACAGACATGTCTCAACATAGTTCAGAGACTAGTTTTCTTTCAAACAATATTAATTCAATTCAAGTTTATTTCTCCAAGGAGAGAATAGTAAACAATGTTACATGTTAAAAACAAGACAAGCATTATTTTGTGCATAGGTTTGCTAGTCATAGGGTAATTTACAAACCCAAGTAAACCTAAAGCGAATTTTGACATTTTTGTTCACATTTTGTTAGTATCACATTATTTACCTAAAACTGTTTCAGTGCTGCTAGAAAACCATCTTGCAAATTTATGAATCTCACCTGTAGATTCATAAAATGTTCAGTCTTGAATTCAATAAAAAGGAAAATAAAACCTGACTCCAGAATATAAGGGTAGAAAGTCCATACCTGGAGAAAAGAAACAAAAAACTGACTGCGTGTAGACACTGTCAGCTGCAGAATCTGCACCTGAGGACGTTTTAGACAAACAATACCTCCACCATGATGACACATCAGTTCACTTTTATACTATGAAAACTGATATCCATGGCAACAGCAAAATGAGTGCATTAGCAGAATGAGGCCTGATTTCTGAATGATCCAATATTTCATGCAACCAGCATCAAGAAGAGCGCATGTTGGTATTCAGGACTGAACAAGCACACTGTAATCTCAGTGTGAGGACGCCTGACAAGAGGAGATAGCGTCTCATATATTTATGTCACCGTCGAATAGAGCAGGTGATCTTAGGTAACTATGGGAAGTTCGAATGTTAACCAGCCACTCACAGGATTATTGTACCATCTGGAAAAGTCTTTAGTTTCTCCCAGGTTTGGATTAATACAGAAAATGAATGGAGGTGTATTTGTATTTCCACACTTTGTAGCCTGTTCCATCCGTCTGCCCATATAGAAACTGGTTTTACTAATTAAACCTAAAGTAAGTCAATTTTTAACACAAGCACCATTTCAATTTGGACGTTTAATCCAGAAGTAAAACCAGTTGCATTAAGCGGTAAGAAGGGCTTAGTTCTTAAATCAAGCTCCCAGAAGACTCCAAATAAATTGTAAATTCTAAACAGAGCTGATAGTTTTAGTATCCCCTGCAACACTGAGGATGTTCAACCTCTCTGCTGCGCTGTCTAGTGACAAAAGGCCACAGGGATGGGGGAGAAGAAGGCACGGAGCCCTCCACCCCCTCCTTTTTCTCCGTTATTCTCAGTTAGGGAAGCGGGCAGGGAGCGGGTGCTGGAGAGGTGCGGGGGGGGGATGAATGGGACCAGCTAGTGACCTCAGACAGAAAGAATGTCCCCGTTTGCTCACTCGGCCCGCTCCCCTAGCAGCGCTCCACATAGTCATCAGAACTGGGGCCTTTGTATTCACCTTCCAGACCCCAAACTGCAGAGCAGAGGCCACAGACCAAACCGACTTCTCACTCCGCTTTTCATCTTGCTCCCCAAAATGGGATTTTAAAAAATAAAAGTAAGCCTAAGAGTCTTAAAAATCTCACCTATTGTGCAGACGGCGTTCCTGTGCATCCCCGCCTGGTTATGCGTCCTTTACTACCTCGCCATTTCCCAGAATTTTGACACTGGATCTGCATTTGAAATACAGCAATTGCATAAATTTCGTTGTAAAAACGAAGGGGGTGTCCATGCTGGGAGGCCAATAAACCCAGTGGTGACTCTGGAATACAATTAAATCTGACTAATCCAGTCAGATTTATGAGATCCGTGGATTTCGTCTGCCAGGCTTCTGAGTGAAGTCGTCGTGCTGCCAGAGAAACACGGCCACCGGTACATGAATTTGAATGGTCGGGCTGTGTGAGATGCGTGGCGGGGGGCTGCAGAAGCCAGCTCGCAGCAGAATTTTTTTCTTTTCAGACTGGATTCAAACTTGGATTCTCATGAATGAAAGCTGGACCAGAGGAATTCAGCCTTCACACTGGTACAAGCCCAGTACCGCTGAACCGCGACTTGCTTGTTGTTTTAAAATACCAAAGAGGTGATTCATAATTCTTGCACATAGGTTGAAAACAGCAGCTAAAAATTGTATTTTCAATATAATCATAGTATTCAACTTCTGTTCATCTTTATTATGTCAATTGTTGCTGGTATTTCTGGCAGTTGTGTACATAAGCAGGGAGATACAGCAGGACCTTTGGAAAACAGCAGGCCTTATTGATTGTGTAAATGGTGTGAATGGAGTTGTGTCAGGATCAATGGTTGCAGTAAGTAGACGAACGCTTAAAATGACCAATTTACCCCCAGCCATCTGCTCTGTGCCGACCTGCTGCTGCGGGCAAATCCACAGAGACACAGGCAGTGAGATGTATTGTGGCACACATCCAGATATACTGCAAAAGCACTTTGTCACTCTACTTATTCTTAACTAACTGTGACATTAAACACAACTAACTAGCGACATTTCCTTCGCCGTTTGGAAACGAATAAATGTCTTTTTTAGGCATTAAATACAGCTGTAAAATAAGATCCAACCTCTGCTTCTTCGTACCTATTCTTTAGCATAGCTAATTTTGAATTACAGGTATAGTGGTGACCTATTTGGTTTGTATATTTACAAGATTCAGAGGTTGCAATGGTATCTGATTAGAGATATTCTGTTAACAACTGTAAAGGAAGCAATGGATTTTCTTTGTTATTATTCAAAAATGTAATGTGGTTATGCTGCGAGCTGTCAGTATTTTATCAGCAGTATCGATAACTTTCTGAACAACCAGAGGGATTTATTTTTTTTATTCAATTCTGTTCAGTATGTCATGTTGGATCATCTCAAAGCAGTTTGCAAGACAAACTGATCCACGTTATTACAGAAATATGCAGTCAATCCGATCAATTTAATTGCATACTTTCCAATTCAGCCCTACGTGTAACACAATCAACTTGCTTCTTGTGTCCATTAGTGAAAAGGTTGTAGATTTAAAGAAACTCAGTCAATTGCATTGATTTTCCTGCAATCCTTCCTCCTTAATGAGCTGTCTAAAACAACTTCAGTCTGAAATCTTTCGTGGTTTTTTAATTATATGACTACAATAATTATTGCAGTGGCATGCCACTTAAGTGCTCCTACTAACAGACTTCCTTTGTGATTTCTTCCAGGGAGGAGGCTACGAGGGAAGGCCTTCTACAACGTCAACGGGAAGGTGTACTGTGAGGAGGACTTCCTGGTGAGTCCCTGTTCATTCATGTTTATGGATTTTCCTTTAGTGATCATGGGGAGGTGACAGAAGGTGCAGAGACAAACCATTTAAGTGCTGTAATTAGATCTCCAGCACCTCCCCCTCAATTTAGACTAATTTCAGCCAAATTTCCCTCATGTGCTCATTCTTGCTGCACACACAGACAGTTTAGAGGTTTGGTAGAAGTGTTGAACAGCTTCTGGTCTCATCTGCTTCAGATTAGCTGGGCAGAATTGTGGTGCCCGAAGTTACTTTTGTTTAAAACCTTTACGTCAAAGCAACTGAAACAATGAAACAACTAAGTTACTAAAGTGAAGCAGAGGAGAACATCGATTGGTTCCTGTAAACAGCTTCATAATCTAGATTAATTCATAACACATGCTGTTGACTACGATTCCTGTTTATAGACAGCTTCCCCTTAAAGATTAACTCGTTGATATGTTAGGAAACACTGAAATTCCTGTTTTGCACCGCACCATCACCACCCCTCTGATGCTGGAGGCCAGAAGACGGGATGAAGACTAATCGCCTTCCTGTGGCTGAGGCTTGTCTAGTCTGCCCCGTCACCGCGGGAGTGTTTCAGGCTGCGGTGGTGGTGACGGGAGGGGGATGGGGGGTGGGCTTCTTGTGGCAGATGGTGGATTCGGAGAGGCGTTAATGGGCAGGGGATGGGCGGCCCATCAACACCTCCCACCTCCACCTGGTAGCTGCGTCTCTTCTGCCGAGCCCTCAGTGTCATCAGGTCGTGACCCAGGAGGGGTGAGGGGGGTCTGTGTACTGCAGATGGTCACTTTTATTGTCTGACGGAACGAGCAGCAAGACGTAGCGTGTTTTTATAACTATAACTATAAAACACATTTCACCCTATCAACACTCACAAAATAAATTTTATTAACCGGGCCTGAAAAAGTCCCAGAAAGAGACGGTGGATAACAGAGAGACAAAGACATCCTGGTGTGAATGAAAGAGCGCAGGAGCGCCCTCCATAGGTGACTCTGAGAATAATCAGTTTTCCTGTTGATCAGTATTAGGTGCCAATAGTTTGGCGTAAAATCTATTAAAGTGTCTGTACTGAAGGAAATAAATTGTGCACTTCGTCTTTCCCCACAGTACTCTGGTTTCCAGCAGACGGCAGAGAAGTGCTTTGTGTGTGGTCACCTCATCATGGAGATGGTAAGAACTTTCTCCATTATTTTGAGAACAGATGTGGGTAGAGTATCCAGAAATTGTGCCCAAGTAAGAGTACCGCAACATATTTTTACTGCATTAAAAGTAAGAAGTAGACATCCAAGAAATTACTCAAGAGAGTAAAAAGTATTTGGTAAAAAGGATACTCATGTACTCAGTAACTGATCAAGACATCAATTATTTAATATTTAAAATCACATAATCAGACACACCAAAATATAAAACCATGTGCAAATGTTAGTTTTTAAAGATTTTTTTTTTTTTTACTTCACAGAAAAATGTAAGTTTTTATGGAAAGATTTTGTCCTTTTTATAAAACTGACAAAATCAGTCAAAAGAAAAATGTTTTCTAAATCGATTTCTTTCAATATAAAATTAGGTGACTGCAGGTGTTTGTCTGTGTCTGGTGAATTTTTGGTTAAAATAAGTTTGTTCTCAATGCAGTGAGAATCATATCAGGTAGAGAATCCAGAAGTTTTACTCAAGTAATAGTCGAAATACTTCATAATACGATAGCTCAAGCAAAAGTACAAAGTACAGCATAGTAAAAATACTCCTAAAAGTAGTTTTTTTTCTTCAAAAAGTTACTGAAATAAATGTAACTGAGCAAATGTAAGTAGTTACTATTTAAATAATTAAATAATGCTATTTAAATTTACAGTGCCTTGCAAAAGTACTCACTCTCCCTGAACTTTGTCACTTTACAACCATAATCCCAAGTGTATTTTATTGTGATTTTATGTGCCAATGGGTTCTGGAAAGTGTGGCGTTCATATTTAGTCACTCACCTTTAAGCTAATAGCTATAAATGAATTTCAATGCAACCAACTTGAAGTTGGAAGTTTTCTAACTAGAAATAAAATGCATACCACACTCTGTGTATTCTTATTAATAGGAAGAAAGTGTTAAATACAAGTGTTTTTTCTTCTTTGCTTGTTCTTGCTTGTGTGCTCGCTCAGATACTCCAGGCGCTGGGCAAGTCCTACCATCCGGGCTGCTTCCGCTGTGTTGTGTGTAAAGAAGGGTTAGACGGAGTGCCTTTCACCGTAGATGTGGAAAACAACATCTACTGTGTCAAAGACTACCACACGTGAGGAAAACGTCACCATCTGCTGCAGTTAGACAATGTTATTATTGCTAGCAAGGTGTTCTGTTAGCGTTGATTTGCACCACTGTCATCATGGTAGCAATTAAGGACAGTAACAAATTAAGAGATCAACACATGTTCACTTATGAAACTCGTGTTGTATTATCTGGTCTTCTCCAATGCAGGGTTTTTGCTCCGAAGTGTGCTTCGTGCAACCAGCCCATCCTTCCTGCCCAGGTAAAAAGCTAAATTATCTCATGTTTTAAACTATCACTACAGTTCTGATGAGTTCACCTCTAGTAAAGATGACTACAAATCCTGTAAAATAAACGGTTGTTGAAGAAACTTGGTGAGTGCTACTCTTTGCTGCAGTGAGCTTTGGAGATTTTTATTTATCTTTTTAAAAAAACAGAGATTTGAAGAACTCAAACAGAAGAGGTGCAAATGAAAAATTTAAATACTTGCATTAGTATGAATAGGATCTTGAAGTTTTCAGTTATTACTAGGACAGTAGAGACTACGTTTATTGGAGCAGCAGAGAAGGTGATGTTTTAGTTTACATCAAATTGAAGACAGCATGTTGTGGGGGTTTTTTTTGTTGTTTTTTTTCTGCAGCAGTTAGTCATTCTTTGTCCGTCGCTTTAATAAAACAGCAGTCTGGTGTGAAGGAAAGGCCTAACTATGAGTCTGTTCTCTCAGGGTTCTGAAGAGACCATCCGGGTTGTTTCTATGGACAAGGACTACCATGTGGAGTGTTACCACTGTGAGGTGAGACACAGCGTTCATTCACACGCAGTAGTAAGACCAGTCTGTGATACTCTTGTTTTGACTGGTGATGAATTTAGCATCACTGTGTATGATTCAGCTCCTCTGAATGAATGAGACTACAAATAAACAGCCATGCCACTCTGACTGGCAAAGTGTTAGCGTATTTACACATCCTCTCAGTCAGCGCTCTGAACCTGTCTGAGAACTGCACATTCTCGGACAAGTGAGACTAGACTTTTGCACTAGTGAGAATGAATCACGGTTGTGGACACTAACCCAAGGATGCAGTTGAACATTGTGACTCACTGACTGAGCACATTCCAGCCCAGTCCTTCATTCTCTGCTGGGGGCTTGTTGTGAAACCTCACTTATCTTCCACCTTTACACCGTTTCCTTTCGTAATTTAAAGGTGACCTATTATGCTTATAGAACAGGTTAGGACAGGGCTATGGGCTATACAAAACAATGTTCATTACATTTTGTTGCACAAAATCATTAGATAATGAGATTTTATTCTGCTCATTTCTACCTACTTTGAGCTCCTTTTAGAATACAAACTGCTGCAAACAGATCATTATAAAACCGTACATCTTTAAAAAGCAGAAGTGGAGCTTCTTGCACAACCAACAAGAATGGTTTCTAAATAGTAAGTCAACAACAAAACATCTGTCTTTTCCAGTAGCCATTGTGCAGCACATTCAGCGGTAAAACCAGCTAAATGAAAGTGCTGGAGCTCAGTTTGGGTTGCTAGGTGACAGTTTGCTAGGTAACGGGGAAGTTCCTGTTGATTGTGATTTAACAACTCAAGCAGAGGTTTTTGAATTTTCCATACACCAAAAAACATTAACTTATAGAAATTAAATCATCTGGTTAGCTTTTAAGTGCTTAGACTGTTTTTAGAAGCAGCTGAGACCCAAATGGAAGTATAAATTTGCACAAAATGTCAATTTAGCATATTAAAAAATCAAGAATGATGTGAAAAACAAAACTTTCCTCAGGAAAATTTCACACCTCCTTGCTATGATCATTTAATTCATATTCAGATAAATTTAATTTAATTTATGCAATAATAATCAGCAGAAGCAGCAGGGTAAGACATGCTAATCTTTCTGAATGGCTGACATTCTGGGAAAAGATCATAATGTAAGCAGAGGTTAATCATTCAACCAAGTTGAGCAGGAAGAGGCTAAAGTTTGCATCTGAACTCAGTAAATTTATTACACATTAGAAAAAACATGGTAGCTTCATCATTCATTTTACATTTAACATGGGGTAGATTCTGATTCACTCATTAAAAGTTAACTTGCACTAACAGTTTATGCATTTAGCTCTTTTTGTCCAGGTGTGAATCGCAGGTTTATGTAATTCCTGCTGATCCCCACCCCATGTTGTAGAGCAATTATTAGTTGAGAACTTTATCACATTGGTTTTAGTGCAAGAATGATTATAAAGGAGGTCATAAGTAATTCTGTCTAAATTATACAATGAGTTCTTTAAGGAAACTGAACTGAACTTGAGTTCTTTTATGAAAAAGATTTTGTTTTTTAGCATTGCAAAGCTGTTAACGTCATATCGGCGGTTCTACAAAGTATTGACTCAGTAAAGACAAAAGCACATAAAATTCACCAGTCTTTGGTTGTAACATGATGTAGTGTATCAATTCTTGCACCAGAAGCTAAATATTAATCTGAATCTTGACCATCTCTGTGACATGTTTATGTTTTCGTCAGGATTGTGGTCTTCAGCTGAACGATGAGGAAGGCCACCGCTGTTATCCACTTGAAGGCCACCTTCTCTGCCACAACTGCCACATCCAACGACTCCAGTCAAAGTTGCCCACCCACCCGCCCCCGAACTACCCCCTCCATGTGACTGAATTGTAGGAAGGAGACCCAGCTCCACCTTCGAGATGATCCAGGACACCAGCAGTGGGGTGAAGAGGGATGGTTGCCCACTCCTCCAGCAGTCATGGTCATGATTCCAAGCGCTGCACCCCCAGCTACACAAAGGGTTTCCATTCTTCTCTTTCTCCTTATCATTTGGGTGCATAATCCAAAACCAGACTCACCCAGAGGGCCCCAAGTAGAACCAACCTTTGACGTTTTCACCCTGTTAAGGAAGCAGTTCCTGGAATTCCTGTTCTTTGACTGAAGAGCTTCACTGCAGCATTGTCACAGCAGAGAGAACGAGCCTCCGGCGTTGGCCGGGCCAGATGGGCAGTGCCTTCAGAGTGTTTTCTCTCTCCGTGCAGCTTTCAACACTGAAACAGAGCCCTGCAAAAGGCTATGCAAAGGACCCCCAGCATCATGACGCAGGGCTGTGAAGAAAAACAAACGACTCTGCACCGTGTCGACGTCACAGTAGCACCACAAGCCCAGAGAAACCGACTGACATTCCAAGTAGATGTCCAAGATGACACCTCGAGAGATTCACAAGCAGTGTCTTAATTAATGATTATATTATGGACAGAAAGAAACCTTTAGATGCACATAGGTCGTCTTTTTATATATGAATATATATTTCGCAGACGTTTTCCACATAAGATCCTAGATGTAGATTGTATTTTTTTTATGTATGTGTATCTGTGAGCGTGACATAATTGGAGGTGTAACTGAAGCCTCCGCAGCTTTTGGGTCTGTTGCATCATCTCTCCTAGAGTCGCTTCATGTCTGTCAGAGGGTCAGAGATCCACAGGTAGCAGATGTGGGTCTTGTAGTTTTTGCTTGCAGTTCTTTTATTCTATTTTAAGTACATAGACGCAGTTCATTTTGTTACAAATTTGTTATTTTTAAGCAAATTTATCCCTGCCAAGCTGATGTTTGCGTACTCCAAATAGTAATTTTAAACATACTGTGCAGCGTGCTGCACCTTTCATTCGAAATTTAAATTCAGGAACTGACTCAAAACAGCCGTTCCACCCAAATATTCAAAAAAAGTTGGAAATTTCCAGAATTCAGCTTCTTTCTTTCTTTTCATCAATTCTAACGAAGCTGCTTAAAGTTGAATAACATAACTGCATGCTCACCTAAAAATATTTTTTTCCTTCAGCATTTATTTCCAAACACTATTATTTTATCATATAAATCACATCATCCATGACTATGAGCAAGCTTCACTTGTCCACATAAGTGTATCTCAATACATTAGAACATTATGAAAATGTTAATTTATTTCAGAAATTTTGTTTAAATATGAAACCGCTATTGTTTTAATTCATAACATACGGAGTGTTATATTTCAAGCCATTATTTCTGTTAATTTGGATAATGGCTTGTAGCTTAACAAAATTCAGTTCAATTAATATTTAGGACCGATTGAAAAAAGATTTATATCGTAGAGATGTCAGACTACTAAGAATTACGTATGTTCTTGTACTGTATGGTACAGTATATGCTCTCAATACTTCCATGAATTAATGCATCAATGAGCAAGGAGGTGATCAGCACTGCTTAGGTATTTTCCTTAAACTCAACTTTCCATTAATATTTAGATATTGCATTCAAAAAATCAGTTTCTCAGAACATTTTTGTGTTACTTATGAAAATTGGATTTTGGAAACATATTAATGGAAAGTTGAGTGAAAGAAAGAAGTGTGGTTATTCTGTAATAACTATAAAACTATAATTGTAGTCCCACAAATTATGCCATTCTTTTTGCAATTACTCTACATGAGTTTTGGGGTGGTTGTGCAACACTTTTTTTTACTGAAGTAAATAAACCTTTCAATGATAGTCTAATTTATTGAGATGCGCTCGTATGTCCCATTGCGTTCTGCACAGTCTGCTAATGTGTTATGTGGGAAGAGGGGATACTTGAAATCATGGAGCTGCTGGTCCCACCCATGTGCTTGTTTAAGGGATCCCCACCCATCGTTGCTTGTGTGTGTGTGTGTGTTCTCGCGATCACAAGCACTTATGTGTTGGCGTGTGTGTGTGTATGAGTCCATAGGAAGACATTAGACTAAAAAAAAAAACCCATTGTCAAACTGTTTCTTTCACATATCATTGAGTTTTGAAACATTCTTTTTATTTCTGCTTGTACCAATTCTCGCTTAAACATTCCTTGGATGTTAATGGTTTGAATCCAGAATTCAAAATTGCTTACTATAAAGCAAACAATTGAGTTTCTGTACATTTTTGCAGATGAACCCCAACGGTTTGTGCTTATAAAAGCAGCCGATTGAAATATCTATGTGTGTGTGTGTGCGTGTTTGATAGTGAGAGAGAGTATATGTGTACTAGTGGCAGGCCCCTGGCACATGCACCTCACTGTGTTTGCAGGGCAGCGCAGCAACCAGCAGGATGACCCTGATTATCTCTGTTAAAATCTGACGATGACATTAAAAGATGCTGGAACCGATGCATCCAATTTTCTCTGTAGTACATCCGTCGCCCATCTGAGGTTGTAGCTAGAGCGGGGGGGGGAAAAAATGTCACCAACCATGTTGTGCATACACTGACCCATACTGTAATGCTGTAATACACTCAGTTGTGAATAAATACTACTGAATGTGTTTAAAACAGAGAGTGAAGGCAGGGGTCATCATGTGAATGTAATATATAGTGTTTGTAAAAGCAGAGAAGAAAATGACTGCAAACTGTATGATCAACCTCACCTTTCTTGCAAGGTTCAAGTAACGTGTGCTGTACTTGAAGACTGAGGCATTCTATGAATTAATCTAATATTGCCCAAGAAAAACTTAACAAAAACAGATTGTATCCCCTTGAAAGATGTCTTAATTTACTTTTTTAAAATACTACTTTGATTTGTATTTCATAAAGAGGCTAGTTTTTTATTTTTATTTTGCTTCCTATCAAAAAAAAAAAATCACTTGGAAAGAGATGACTTCTACTGTTAGTTCCATCAAGCACATCTCAACACCTGTCACATCGTTTTGTAAACCTCAGTGTTTTGATTACCTAGATGGTTCATTTAAAAAAGGAGACTAGATTTATTTATCTAAACATGAAAAGGTCTAAAGTTATTTAATGTATTAAAATCGGGACGTATCATTTAACTGTAGATGACATAATCTGCTTTTTCAATAAAGTGGTTTTGTAGCTAACTGTAAAAAGTGTTGTTTTTTTCTTATCTACATTGATTCAAGAAGCAAATTGGACTGCAAAGAGAAGGAGTCCTAGTCCAAAAACTTGGGGCATTTCTCTGTCAAGGTCAGTGTGATTGAATTAATTCAAAGTTTTTGACAAATCTCACAAATATGAAGTGTAAGGAAAGGTTATGAGTCAAGAATGGTTTGGACTTCAGAAACCAAAACAAGGTTTTCCATGGCGATGGATGTTTTAGTGTTACCAACCAGCCCATCTTCCCCTGCAATATTACTAAGGGGAAATATTAATTTAGTACTAAATCACTGCCTATGCTGAGCTTCTGTAGCATTGCTGGCCTTTATTATTGGTGTTTTTGCATCATCTTCCAGTAAGGTCATGTTTATTTATTCTTTAGATAACAACAGTGCAGTAAAAACAATTAAATGATATAATAATAGTTTTGGAGTCAAATCTGTAACTGCAATTAAAGACCTCTGTTGGAAAGACTCCCACACAGCAAAGTTAGTTTAATTAAATATGGGAAGAATTGCAGTTTTGCCCAATTCAAGGGCAAATCTAATTTGATCCATGCATTCAGTCATAGCGGTGTGTGACGTGAGGAAGAGTTTTCTCCTGGGATCCAGTCCTGCTGACTTATATTCAAAGAATCGAAAAAATTCAAAATATATAAAACCAACTCAGATTATTTAAATTTTTTTTAACTGAACCCAAATTGGATTGAACATAATATTTATAAACACAATGCACCAAAAAGATTCAGATTCACAGTAATCAGGGTAACTGCAGTTCCCTTGGTGCTGACCTATTTTGTAAACCGTGCAAAAACATTCCTGGAAACGTCACACAAGTGAAAGTTTTACTCTGAAACTTTTTCAGAGTAGAAGAGTTCAAAATAATTCTCAAGTCAACTTAAAAATGTACCTTAGACGCACATTGTATGCTGGGAAAAACAGTTTAAAATGTTTTTAACAAAATCTCCATTGAGGTTTTTAATAATAAAACACTTTAGGTGTGTCTGTCTCCAAACAAAGAAAATGTAATTTGCTGAAAAGAAATGTGCTACCGTTAGGCATGGTGGAGGAAGTATGGTGCTGTGGGGCTCTTTGGTTTCCAAATTCCACTAAAACATTCTTAAAGTACATTGCAATATGTTTTAAATAAGAAAATGAAAATCTTTGCTATTTTTTCATAATTTATAATAATCCAAAATATATAAATTGAGCAAAGTTTCCTAGATAGAGAATCAAGAATCTTCTGTCTCCAGATCTAAATGAAGATGTGCCTGATGAAGAAAAGAGAAGACAAGAGATTCAAGGATTTTGAAGAACCTAGAAATATTGTTCAGCTCCATCTCTGTACACTTCAATCTTGTGAAATATAAAAGTGTTAAGTGATGGTCTGTGGTTGTTCAAAGTATTAGCAGCAGGAATTATAATTAGTCAGTTCGTAACATTATTTTTTTATATATATATAAGTGAATAAATGTGATCAAATTAAAGATTTGTCTTTTTTCCATATTTGTCAGTGTGAGATTACAGTGCTGCAGAAACGAAAGAGGATTTTAGTTAAAGTATTTTCACACATCTTTACCAGGGTGGCCAACCAATCGGTGCACATCTGTATAAATTTGTACAATGAAAACTTGAGCAGCAGAATAATACAAAATGCTGTCACTGAATGGATAGATTTATTTTGATTTGCCTAAATGAATCCAGCGCTGGATTGTTGAGATAAATGAGAGACTGCACCCCTGTGGTGCAGTATTGTACAAAGTTTGGGCTAACTGGGGCATGAAGAAGGCTGATATCAGAAATGCTCTTTCCAATGTTAGTTATAAAAAACAGGAAAGACACCAAACACTTGTAATACTAGTATATCAATCATGCTAAGGCTCAAGGTCTTAAGGGTTGTGGGGTCACTAATCTGGCCTCTTCTTTATAGAATATATCCCAAAAAGAACCAGATTATAAAGAAAAAGCCAAAAAGACTAAAAATTAACATGAAGTATCCTACATTGTGCAAGGACACATGACGTGGTTAAAGAAAGATGCAAAATTGCCAAAACAAAACACCAGTTAACCAAATTATCATAACTGATGTGCATCGCCATGAAAATTTTGAAACCAAAAATATCAAGTTATGCAACAGTGACCAAAAGTGACCCCATTTAAACAGTGCCATAAAACATAATTAAAACCAGATAATCAAAAAAATCACATTTCCACAAGTGGAGAAAACAGAGCGTCCAAAACAGGTTGCTTTTGCTGTAACCTTTGGAGTTGTACTGAGTATCTCAAAATGAATGGAAAAGACTAAATAAAGTTTTTGATTGACCTAGTTAAAGTCATTTTTCCTTCAGGTTAGAGCAGAAAAAAAGATTGTTGTTCAAATTTAGAAATCTCATTGAACCTGAAGCGCAAAAAATATCGCCTCAGTTACTTAGACAGCAGTCGAGCGCAGTGTTATTTCTCTTCTCTCAGAGAATTTTGCTGCTTGGAGCATGGCTGCATCTCAGGGGTCAAATGGCAAACTCACCAAAAGCTCATTCATCTCAGATTGTTTGGCTCCCTTTCCATGCACTTACAAAGTAGTGGAGAAAGCATCTTTTTCTGCCAGAGTGCCAAGTTGTTGAAGTCCATTGGCAAGACCTTGAATCCCACTCTTATCAACTCTTAGGTTCTTTGCTGATTGCAAAAGGTTACAGAAGCCTCTTGTGAATCCAGACTTCTTAATTTTTTGTAAAATTTGTCCTTCTCCTTTGAGTTCATCTTTTTTGAAGCTGCAGAAACTTTCCTACATCTTCCTCCAGGTCTGCAGACAGATTTCTTTAACTTATGGCATGGATTTAATTTCACATGTTTAATTCCGAGGCCGTATGAGCATGGAAAGGACTACTGATTGAAGAACGAAATACCAGAAGTCAGATGTATCAAAGCAAATAGTCTGAACATTGGTTAGTAATTTTCAGCTCCAGGTAATTATTCCAAATAGCACTTCTTTGCCCTAAAGATTTGTTTTTAGACTTTCATTCAAGCTCATCACAAAAACAGGGAAAATTGTGAGATGTAAATGAAACGAACTTTTACATCCACTGAAGTGCACTTAGCTTTAAGCTCAAAAAGAAAAGTCAAACCCTGCTCACCCAGTTCAATCACAGTTGTATTTATAAGCCGCTGATCTGCAGATTGCAGGAGGTGCCGATGCGTTTTGCGTGGGCGTACATAAAAGCGCAGTCTGCCCACTCGCCGAGCTCTCCTGTGAGGGGGAACAGTGGTGTTTCAGTGCGAGGAGCTCACTGGTGTTGGTTGACAGCTCTAACAGTCGGGGCACAAAGCAGCCTTTATGCATGCGAGGGTTCCACCCTGTGACTCAGGGAGCTCTGTGTGTGGATACATGTGTGTCTGTGTCCGAGCAGAGGCAGTGGAGCCCCCCCCCCAGGGACCTGCTGCTGTGAGGTGAGCTCTGTTAAACAACACAAAAGAAATCCAGAACACCTTCCCTTGTGCAGACACCGGTACCCCTGCTGCCAGGAAAGAGGTGAAAATAGGTTTGCCACAGGATTACCTCATGCACGCCAAATATGTGGATGGTGACCTTTGAAATTTCAGCCTCTCTTTTCCTTCTGTCTGTCTGTGTGACACTAAAGTTTTATGCAAAGATTTCTGCTATAAACTAGTTTAATCTCACAGATTTCAATAAGAACAGAAATATTTAATATGCCTCAAATGTCCCAGTTTCAAATCTGCTTGTTTTTTACTAAATGAGAGAATTATTTTTCTCCTAAAAGTAAAGCAAAAGATTTTATCTGGATAATCACTAATGATATGCGTTCCTGGCTATTTTAATTTCCTTTGTTAAACATAACTTTTTCTTTTCTTGATTTATTGCTTTTAAGATATGCAACATGAATATAATCTTTATCAGGTTAGGAATCCACTTCACTTAGAGCAGCTACAAGCTTTGCTTATATAAAAAAAAGAAGAAGAAAATGAAATATCCAAGACTCCCAGCAGGACTCAAAACAGGAACATTACAGATCCCGTTATTCACATTAGCAACTTTCACCTCCAAAAGTGTATCATCTTGAGCAACACTTTTCCACACTTCTCAACTTTTTTCTGTTTCAGGTAAAATAGCTGTAATTGCATAAAAGCTGATATCTAGATCTGGACATTTTAAACAGGAAGGCAGCTTCAGAATAACTATCAAACACAGAGAAAGTCTGTAAAACTCACGTGTCTCTACGAAAGGTCTGTGGGATCTTTACAAAGCTTTGGTCCAACACACCTGAATCAAATGGCTGAATTACTTACTCAGTTTGCACTTAAGCTCTCCTGAGTCCTGCTAATGACCTGATTATTTCACTCAGGTGTGTTGAAGCAGAGACACATCTAAAAGTAGCAGGACCTACATAGGAGGTGAAACTTTGCCCCATTCTCAAGTCTTTTGCAACTTAAATAAAAATTCTTACATGATTTCTCTATGTCCACTCTCTGTTTCCTTGTCCACTTGAAAAAAAAGGAGCGTTCCACCAGCATGATGCTGCCACCTTATGTTTCACAGTGGAGACTTTGTGAGATGTTGTGTTGTTCAGGGGGACACATGGTGTTTTCTGTGTTGACCAAAAAAAAAAAAACCTTTGGTGTCAACCGACCCAATCACCTTCTTCTACACGTTTGCTGTGTTCTCCACATGGTTTGAGGGAAAAATGGAAACTGAACTTCATGCAGCTTGTACTCAACAATACATTTCTTCTTGTCGTATTTCTATTCAGTTGTTTACTGTGTGACTTCTGAAGACAACTGGCTGATTGGCGTTTACTTGTGGTATCAGATTGAAGGCGTTGGACAAAAATGCGTACCAGAAATGTTTATTTCTAGTTTATCACTTTACTGTTTTATTTTCATTACATAATATCCCAGTAAAATGCATTGATGATTGTTGTTTTAAAGTCACAAAATAAGGAAAAATTCAACAGTTTTGCAAAGCGATGGAGCCAAATTAGCAGCTTGTCTTAAAACAGAGCAGTTCCCATTTCTCATACAGATTTTTTTCCTGTACGAAAATAAAGAAAACAAAATTTAGTAGTGATTCAATTCCTAAAAGATCTCTTTTCTTTATTTATTGAAGTTGAACTGAGTCACATCCATGAAGAGGCATAAAGCAGAATGGCAAAGCATAAACCTTGCTCTCACTGCAAGGCTGTTGGCAACAAAAGCCACACAGTTGTGTCGCCTCGCATTGACTTTCGGATCACAACCACAAAAAGCCTTAATGTAAAAAAGATGTTTCAGCCATCACTGGAAACTCTGCTGTGATTATGATGCATCGCTTTTCCAGCCAAAGCAGAAGCCAGCGTGGGAGTACTTTTTTTTTTTGTATAATATCTCTCACATTGTAATGCTGATAAGAGCCAGATGTCGGTCCATTTATGCCTTTTTCTGCGGATTCAAAAAATTCTTCAAATGGATTCCTGGTCAGGAAAAGAAAACTCAGATGACTGACTGAGGGACATCCTTGCAGGCCACACAAGCTGAGCCTTCTCATAGTTTGACAGGGAAGAATCTTGATAAGCTCAGGAACAAATGAAAAAGTTTACAAGAGGAACAGTTTTACATGTTTTACTCATGATTTACAAATGATGTTTCACTTTTTTGTATAACACAAAACTGCTCATATCTGCAGATATTTTACAGGGAGCCTTAGGAACATGTGGTCAGCTGATGTCCCAAGAGGTCCTATTGAACTCTAACAGGCTTCTAATGCGCCTGAGTCTTGAGCTCTGCCCACGTACTTAACTTTTTCTTTATATAACCCCTGTAGTCGTGGGAAAAATGAAGCTGCGCTCGACACTGAGGCTTTTTTTTTAACGTTCTCCAGAGTTTCTCTATCACTCTTGTCGATCGCACATTGAGATGGCCCAGAGTCAGAGCGTGGTTTTATGATTGCAGAGCTTAGATTCACCACAAGAAAAAATGTTCCCTGAACATACCTAGAAGGAGAAGACAGCTGGTTTCATGGTTACACTAAACCTAAAGAGATAAACAACAGTGGCTGTAAGTCCTCTTCTTGGAGATTTACTTTCAAAGCTGCATCATATAAGATGATAGAGAATCATGAACCTGCTTCCAGCACTGCATATCAGTGAAATAAAAGTCCTCTGGGTTCAGGGTCAATTCACCACTTCATCCACATTTCAAGTAAACTTATTGCTATTTTACCTGGTCCTACTTCCATTTTGCGTCAACAACGAATACATTTTCAAGAAGTATGGGGATAAATACTTGTAAAAATTATAAAATTCTTTTTGAGACCACTGACTTTTATAACATGACAAATTGTGACCACTAACCAAACTAACATAACTCTTACCAACCTTCTATTGGCAAATTTTATTTATTGGATTCAAGTAATCATATTTTCTAAAAGCTGCAGTATTTAACTTTTATAAAATATCTGTTTTTTTTTTTTTTTTTTACATATTTGCTAAAACTATCACTTTGTTGGTATCAGTATAATATGAGACAGATCATCTCCATCGCCTTCTCCCTGTGGTCCTGCTGTCAACTATGCACAACCAATCAGAACCAGAAGGAGGGCTTTCACTCTATCAATAATGCTTGTGTACATGCTACTCACACCCTCCCCCTCTGCTCTCTGCTACAAGACAGCTGGTTCATCACAACGGGGAGCCTGCAATGAATGCTCAAGCTAGTTAGCATAGCCGCCGATGACGATTGATAAAAAGTTTTTCTGGAATGGTAAGTTGTTTCTCTGCCATTACTACCTAATTTTGTAAATTCAGACTTATCTGAAACTCTGACCTGAACATGAAACTGCGGCTGTAAACTGCCAAATGTGCACTGGAGGCAGAGCAAAACCTCAAATAGGCAGACAGATGAATCTGAAGGAAATAAAAGTGCCTGACTACTAAGCCCAAGAAAGCATGAAGCAGGTTGTGAAGTTGATTAGATATGCACAGACACTGTACAACAAACATGCCAGGAACGCATGTGGAACGTTATCCATGCTTTCAGGCTGTAATTTGATTCCACTGGCCTTTTTTTGTTTCCTCATGCTGACTTACTTCCTGCTCGTTAAACTCAACCCCGCAGTCACCACTCAGACTCTGTGGCTACAGGTACAAACAGCAACACTTCCTTTTCTTGCTGATGCGCACTAACAATTCATTAAGGACGTATGGTTACGGTATCCTTGGACTAACTCGGTTTCTTTCTGTATCTTGTTTCAGAGCTGGAGATAAAAAAGCACAAGTTCGACTTGAAGAAATGTAGCGTTGCCTGGCAACAGCAGTGAAAACCCGGCGGTGTCTGGGGGTCTGGGATTCTTTTTTAACTTTGTGTTTGTCCTCATACACGCTCTGTAATTGTACCCAGCAGAAGATTTAAAGAGACCGAGACGATGCAAAAATACACGTTGAGGGATGCTGGTGCATCTCAGCTAATGATATGTTTTCTATATGAACATCTTTTCTCATGGTTTTGACATGGGGTCATATGTTTTGGTGAGAGATTCACAGGAAGTTTGGCATGTGTTTTCAAACCATTTACTTTAATGATGTTTAGATGAAGTGCCAATGAAGATTGTGATCCAGATGCTGTTTGTTTTTCCTCTCTAAATGGATGCTGTGGAGTCTGGGGACCTGCGGGGAGGAGGAAAGCACCACAAACGAAATGAACTTTGCACTTTTGTTCCAACAAATGGTAATTTCTGGGAGCCCGACTTGCTCTCAGGAAATAAACCAGGCTCTCTGGTGACATCTAGTGACGGCCTATTTTCTGACGCACTTTTTGGCTCATTTGCTCATGCTGTAGGTAAATACTGAGCAACTCAGCCTTGAGAGTGCAACTGAGGATCAGATAAAGGACATTTATTTCAAAAACACAAATTCCTGCGGCAGTAGAGACAATGAGAGAATGATTCATTCTGCCTGCAGCAACAACTGACTACATTTTGTAACACAGCAAAGGCAGAACTGTAGACAGTCACAATATTCATAATGGGAGCACAAACACAGAGTGCTTCAGCTCGGCTGCGTGGGAGTGACCAGCTGCCTCAGCGAGACTCTAGTCCAGGTAGATCCTGAACTCATCTGAAGGGTAATCATGTTCAAAGGAAAGATTCAAACTTAGGCAAAATTTTTCTTGAGGAAGTTGATGAGTCCGTTGGTGGAGGAGTCGTGGGAGTGGACCTCTGCGGTGTCTTTGAGTTCTGGCTCAATCTTCTTTGCAAGCTGCTTACCGAGTTCGACTCTGTCGGTGGAGTAACGAAAGAGAAGAAAGGAATTCATTAAGTGTGCTGATGTGTTTTTCAGATCTCTTTAGCTGCTGTTTAGTATTATGTACAGCCTTAAAGCTGAGCAGTACAGAAAATTACTAGGAGGGACAGTGTGGGGGAAATGCAGAAAGTAGAGCATCTTCTCCTCTTGTTGCTTTATTTTATTTTTGCACTGGACTCACAGAGCTGATAACTGCACCATTATAGTTTGCCTTTAATAAAAGTTTTAGTATTAGAAAAACATACCGACTCAGGTTCAAGAACATTTAACACCTGCCAGCAGCTTTGTGAGTTTTCCTTGTTTGACTGTGGGAAGAAAAAACAACTTACCCCCACTGGTCAAAGCTGTTGATCTCCCACATTACACCCTGGATAAAGATCTTGTGCTCATACATGGCTGCAACACAACACAGAATAAATAATGTAAGTTGAGTAAGAAAGAAATGTATTAGTCTGCCCATTGCTAACTGGGGATTTTTGGTTGTAGCAGAGTAGAGCAGATGATAATAGAACATAATATGCTTTCTTAATTTGGCAGTCTAGTTTCAGACTGACTGTTACCATGCAACAGCGTGCTGTGTCCTCACTGAACCTCCTCAGGATATTGCAGCAGCTTGGTACCATGGCAGTTGTTGCTTTTGCATGTCTATCAACCATCTTTGCATAAGAGTTGAGAACTTTCACAAAATTGACAAAAAATGTAACAGTTATGTCTTCATTTTGTTTTAAAGCATTCTTCTCCTATGAAGCTTTTCCCACAGAGTCAAATTACAACACAAACCTTCTGTGGATTTTACTGCTATTTGAGAAGCACCAATATAAATGTAGAAAAATATCCTTTAGAATTTTCTTTTTTGAGAAAGTTGATGGCAATATGGACTTTTTAATATTTTTGTTCCTTTTATATTATCTTTTGCATGTGTGTCAAATTTCAGATTTGGTGAATTAAAAAAAATAAATACTCAATAGACTGTTTATACTTGGCCAGTAAGTGCAAGTGTTAACATTTTACAAGAATTCAACTATTCATCCAGCTTTTGACGAGTTCATGGATAAGAGTCTAAAATCATTAAAGACAGAAAGGTATTAATCATAAAATAATAACAATAAAATCAATTTGAGAAAAAAGACATATAGAAAATGACATAAATAATCATTCAACTGTTTTTATATGAAAAAAAAACCTTTGTTATCAGTAAATCTCACCTATTAGTGCTCCTAGTGTATAGGGTGTAAGTTTCTTGAAGATGATGGAGTTGGTTGGTCGGTTTCCTTGGAAAACCTGAGTTGATCACAGGGAATAATTTATGATTAACTTAATCTATTTTCTTCTTTTTACATAAACGCTGCTGGGTGACCCTGATAGACAGCCTCTTGGGGGAACTGTTTCCTATGTTCTCCTGGCTTTGCACACACTGTTATGTGGTCAGCTGCTTGAACGTCCGAGTAGTAAAGCATTTTGTATAAATATCAGAATCTTCTTCCTAAATAAAAGGTGCAGTTTTCTTCATTTAACTTACCTTGTGAGGTAAAATTTTCTCCAAAGCCTCTCCGCTCAGGCCACTTGCCTCCAGCTCCTTCCTGGCCTCCTCGGTGGTCTTACCCTTCATCATTGCTTCTGTCTGCGCCAGAAAGTTGGCCAACAAAATCTAAAGACACATCAACATCTATTTTAATTTTTCTCACAATTTGTCGTGATATGCTCATGAATAATTGCAGATGCTAAGTACTCTTCAGTACTTTTCAGTACTCTGTATAAACACAATTTCTTTCATCAAAGTTCCTTAAAGAACATATGCATAAAGGTCTGCATAAAAACCATTCAAACAGCTGCAAAACTGAAACCTCGACAGAATATCGAGAGCATCAGCATGGTTTGCATAAATGAATCGCTGCTTCGAACAGCTGTGGTACCTTGTGATGCAGGTTGTCTCTGATGGGATGCTGAGTCTGAGCTGGGATCAGGAAGTCAGCTGGGACCATTCGTGTTCCTGCAATGCACCATGCTACAGTCAAGCAATATCAATATTTTCCCATAAAAGAAAAGCTTGTTGGAATGCCCCAACTCTCTGTCAAGGATCTGTTTCAGAGTTTCACTTTGTAATAATCCACTTACTTGATATGTTATCATTTATATTTGTTTATATTCCAAAGAAAAACTGTCTCATTTTTATGTAAATTACAATGAATTGAGTTGATTTGATCCTAGCCTAATTGTTGTCGAGCATCTACCAGTGCAGGTAGAATACAATCTGCACACTTATCTAATCAGACTGAGTATGATGTAGCTGGAACAGTGTCTGTTTTTACCTTGGTGGATGAGTTGGTAGAAGGCGTGCTGTCCATTTGTTCCCGGCTCCCCCCACACTATGGGTCCTGTGTGGTAATTGACTCGAGCTCCATGGTTGGTGATGTACTTTCCATTTGATTCCATGTCTCCCTAAATATTAAACACTCGTTTTTAATACTAGCACATGCTTCAAAATGTTCTTGATAATTGTAGGCTTTGATATAGAAACTGCTTGTGCTGCTTGCCCTATAATGCAAAGATTTGTCAGGCTCTCTGGATGTTATTTACATTTTTGTTTTCTGATCTTGTTGTTTTGTGGTTAGACTTGTGGTTTCTTTGTTTATATTTTTATGTCCTTTTCTTATTTTCTCTACTGTTTTACTGTCAACTATATATGATTAATCCCTTTCAGAATGTATTGTAATCTTTTTTTTCTTCTAAGCAAATTATTTGCCTTTAAACGTTGTATTTGGTTTATTCTGCCAAGCTCTGTCGTTGTAGGTGCACCAATCAATCTGAGAGACATTATAGTCAGCATATGTTGAGTTAATCAGCTCTGACTGTCAATCTACACTTAACACAATTTAAAAACTGGTGTGTAGTTTAAAATGTGCACTTTAAGCACAAGTTGAAAGTGAGACTGGGGGAGGCGGAGTCTTGCCTCTACGTCGCCCCAAATCAGAAATGTAAAAAAGATTCATATACGCGTCCATAAACTTCTATTTCTTACACACTGAGGGCTGTCAGCCTTTAAGTGTATCAAACTTTAGGGACCCTTGCTTCATTTGATTCCTTTATTTTACTTTGGATTCAAAACTGCTGCCTCTATCATATAATTTTATTTTTTGTTTTGTTTTGGGGTTTTTTGCTAGTCTTTGGCATTGGCCATAAAAACTCTGTGCATTTCTACTTTTTGTTTATGTCTTGTTTATGTATCTTACGTATTTATGTATGTATGCATCCACCATCCATGACAAATTAAAGAAGGAAAAACAATCCTCTATTCAATTTTGAGTGGAGTTTGAGAGGATCTCCAACTTTTCTTTCACAAAATCAACAAAAAAAAAAGCACATTAGCAAGAGGGTGTTATCATGAGTTGGCAATTATTAGTTATTTTTATGAATTTATTTGCTATTTATATTTTGTCCACCTTTTGTGTTATCTGCCCTAAAATATACAGATGAAAATTCACCAGTGGCTACAACTGTTGCAGTTCATCTTCTCTTTTGATGTTCCTTTTCACAGTCCAGAATAAATACATTAAATTTAAAAGAAACATTAAAAATTGTCTTTGATATATCCAAGAGACAGACCTGTTGGAAGTATGCAGTAAAGCGGTGCATATACTGGTCGTAGGGCAGCATAGTGTGTGTCTCAGCGTGGAAGAAGTTGATGTACCAGATGCCCAGTAAAGCCAGTAACACGGGGGCGTTTTTATCCAGCGGAGCAGAACGGAAGTGTTTGTCCTGCAGCAAAGAGAAAGAAAAGCTATGTTACATTTTTTGCTCAGTAGCCCCCCTCCACAAGGACTCCTAAGAATAGTTATTCTATATTTGAGAGGTGACAGGTTCATCATGGTGTACCTACCATCCAGTGGGCTCCTGACAAAAGTTTCTCAAAATTGTCAAAGCCTGATGAGAAAATGTAACAGAGAAGTTGGATAAATGGGAAAAATTCCGGCACATCAGCTGAATCTAGTGTGAGCAGAATGTTAAGCACAGGCTCAGTCTGGCCGACAGGGTTGGTTAATCCAGCACTGCAGCTGTACTGAATTATTTATGCTGAGATCAGAAAAATCCTATTATACATCTGTGCAGACGTTTGTGTGTCCAGCAGAGTGAACCTAAAACATTGTATCAACCTGGAACCACCAACTATACCTGTATTTGATGTTGAGTTTTTGTCACAACATGAGACTATGGATTGTAATTATCTAGTACGTACCAATATGCAAAGCAATAGCCATTCCAATAGCAGACCACAAGGAGAAGCGACCTCCGACCCACTAGAAGAAAGAAAAAATAAATTAATGTAATCTCTTTCTGAGCTCTTTCAGAAGTCATGTTTGAAAACATATTTCATCGCAATAAAATTGAATATAATGAAAATTTTTATATTTCAGTAATTTCATTAAAAAGAGAAACTCATGTGGACTCAATAAACACAAAGTGGTGTATCTCAAATTATTTTTATTTTATGAAGACTTTCACAGCGAGTGAAGTTGTATTAATCATTACAAAAGAATTATGGCATAAAATAAGAATAATAAAATAATTTTTAATGTAGGAATGGTACTGCTGATTTGACTGTGTAAACAGGCTGTTCACAGAGTGCAGTGTCCAAGTATTTTTTTTTCTTAAAGCTGAGTGGAAAGAAAACGTGTGGATGGAAAAGTTGTGCAGGAAACAGGAGAAACCACAGTTGATGCGAAGGCCTGTAGGAGATTCATAAGGTGTGGACTGTGGCTTAGGGCCATAAGATCGGGGTTTGCTCAGTTCTTTTCAAATGAAAATGTTGCATTGCCTCTTGGAAATGAAGATCCAAAACTCTATCATAGTGGTGGAGAGGCGCAGAATACAAAATGCATCCTTGCTGCTTGATACCCTTTTCTAACATAATTTTTTTGTTCCACTCAACTTTTCATGTTTGTGCTTGCATAAAGGAATCCTCAGATAATTTTTCAAACAATGAGCTATTGTGACTTACTCTCCTTGAGGTGAATGTCATTGACAGTCTGTTGGAGAAATTATAAAATTGCAACCATAGAACAATTCTGTATTAAAATATTATTTTATTGGTCTAATGTAATATTCTAACTTTCAAAGAAACTTTTTTTTTGTTTTATATTGCTAAATTTCTTGAAATCATACAAATATGCAATCTGTATGAGTTTCAATTTGTGCTTTTAATTAACTAAACCAAATAAACTTTCAATGTTATGTTCAAAAAGGTTCATACTTTACTCTTAGTGGAAAGACTTATTGCATATCTGCACATTTTCTCTGAGTTTTAAAGGCCTCATTGAAGCTTCTTCCTTTCAAATACCGACAATGTAGCTCAAAGTAATTCTGACCTTTGATGTAACCTCTGCAAGACGAAAGGTTACTACCAATAATAACTGAATCTAAAGAGAGGGGCTTCTGATTACCCAGCAGCTGCTCTCCAGAGTCTCTGTCCCACCTACTTCACAGGTCAAAAGTCTAGTTTATTTATAGCAGCCGCTCAAATCCCCCGTCACAGTGTTGGAAAGAAAAGGGGAGCTGCTACACACAGCGAGGGCGTTAAAGAGGACTCACATCCCAGAACTCAAACATGTTCTCCGTGTCGATGCCGAAGTCCTTCACTTTGGGCTGAAGAGAAGAAAACAGAACAGTTCAGACACAGATTTCAAAATGTGGAACACTGGCAAAGAAAGGAAAAACTTACAGCATTTGTGGAGAGAGCAACAAAGTGCTTAGCAACAGCAGCTTTCTGTTGACATAAAGCAAATGTCTGATTAAAGAGGATATCAATTAATTAACACTAAATTGCACATTGAAGGCATTCTTATCCTCTCACATCTTTGGCATGTTCAAGAAACCAGGCTTTGGCTGACTCAGCATTGGTGATAGTTTCTTGAGTGGTGAACGTCTGTAAAAAGAGTCAGTGGCTTCTTATCAGTCAGTCACGTACATGCTTTGAAGGTTTATTACTATAAATGTAAATCAGAAAGTCAGCAACACTTTTTGATGTGAAAAGTTTGATGTTTCTCAGTTTCAGAGATCCTGACTCGAGGTGATCCAGCTACCTTGGATGCGATGATGAAGAGAGTTGTCTCAGCATTGAGCCAAGCCAGGGTTTTGGCAATGTGAGTCCCATCAATGTTGGACACAAACCACACTTGGGGACCCCCCTTTGAGTAAGGCTTCAGGGCTTCAGTCACCATCAGAGGGCCCTATGGTTTAAGCCAGAGTTCAGAAACAGATTCAGATATTGGTGTTTCTTTGAAGAATCGTAAATTTATATGAGTTTCAGCAACAGTTATTTTCCCTTTGGGATCAACAAAGGATGTTTGACTTTGAATTGATTGATTTAATCAACACAATTTTGCACATAACTATGAAGTGAAATGAGTACAAGAGGAGAAGCTATAAGAAGTCCTATTTTTATATTGCCACAAACCATACAGGGGACAGAAAAAGAAAAATGGTGCTCTGTTATGCTGGTCTACTAGCAAAATGCTATGTGTAGAGGAGGACTAACACAGCACATCACCCTGAACACATCCTCCCTGTGTGAAACATGGCGGTGGCAACATCATGTTGTGGAGACACTTTCAGCAGGAAAGCTGGTCAGAGTTGCAAAAACAAGTCTATGGTGAGAAAAACTGTTTTAAACAGGACAATGACCCTAAACATACAATCAGAAATGTAGAGAAGAATATTAATATGTTAGAATGGCCCAGTCAAAGTCCAGATATAAATCAAATTGAGATTTTGTGGCAAGACTTGAAAACTGATGTTCACAAAGGTTCTCCATCCAGTCTGAGAGGTGAGACTGGATGGAGAACAAAATCATCTGGTGGTGAGTGGAGACTATCTTTGTTGATAGTCTCCACTATCAACAAAGATAGTAGAGACATGATGTGTGAAAAGACTTGGATTTTTACTCTGATGGGCCAAGCACAAATGACCCATAAAGTCTTCAGATTTTTATTTGTAAATTTATTTATTTTTTTGCCCTTTATTATTTTCAGGATTAAGCACAACATTGTGTTGGTGTATCATGTAAAATTCACATAAACTACATAATAGTTTTGTTTGTAAGAGTTGAATAACACAAACTTTTAAACAATTTTATGCTAGCAATCACTCAAGAAGTAAAACGAAAAGTTCACAGTTCAAAGTTCTCTAGTTCACAGTTCTAGCACTATATATAGTGCTAGAACTGTGAACTAGAGATTGATTTGACATGCAAATGAGCAGTAGCAAAAACCTTTGAAACATAAAAAAATATCCTGTTCTTTCAAACTGTTAATGTTCCTCCCTGATGACATGGTGCCCTGAGCAATGATCCACATGCCCAAAATCAAAAACCACACATAACCATTTTTGAAGCTAGTCTGACTGATGTTATTCACTCACAAGGTCTGATCCTCCAATTCCGACATTTACAACGTCTGTGATGGCCTTTCCTGTGTAGCCCTTCCACTCCCCGCTGCGAACCCTCTGCAACAAATACATTCAGTTACCACAAAAACCACCTGTGAAAAAAATCTTTGAAAATTCCTACCCGACTTCTGGTTGCACTCACATGACAAAAGTCTTTCATCTTCTCCAGAACCTTGTTGACTTCAGGCATTACATCCTTGCCGTCAACCATGATTGGCGTGTTGGAACGGTTCCTCAGAGCAACATGAAGCACAGCGCGCCCCTGCAGGTGCAAGATCAATACACAATGACTTATTATCTACCCGTTGCAGCTGGTTTTATCGGAGTTCAGAAATGCTTGTTACTGGTCACCAAAGTCCACCTCAGTGAAGTTGATCTTCTCTCCAGTAAACATCCTCTCTCTAGCAGCTTCGATCTCTCTTGACTTGGCCTAAAGAGAAAAATCAGTAACAGAAAATTAAATGTGCAACTGATAAGAGTGTGGTTACATTTCAATTTCAAAATTATCTCAAAGTTTGCTGCTTGATGTTCAAATGATTGTCAGGAAAACGAAAAAACAGAACTAGAATTCAAATTACCAGGTCAACCAACATTTTCATGACTTCTTCAGTGATGAGGTTCTTTGAGTAATCCAGAAGAATGTCTCCATCCTCAGTGTTGAGTGTGAGGCTGTGAGGACGCAGAGCAACAGCAACTTACAACTATTCAACATTCAAACAGCTTCATATTTTCTTCTTGATTTGGGCCGCTGTGTTGCATCTGATTTCTTCAAGGTGACAAAGTTATAATAGTATATGACGTTACTTAACATCTATCAGTTGTGTTCTGTCTGAGTTTTATCAAATCAGACATACCTGAATTTATTGAATCTCTCTTTGTCAGCCTCAAACATGTGTCTCACATTGAGGTTCAGGGCGTGGGCAGTGTACCAGTCCTGCAGCTTCTGAAAGTTGGGGTCCTGAGTGAGTCCCATGCTGTCCTGAGAAGGGAGGCTTGCTGTGCTCGGCTGTGCTCAACTATCCTGGCTGAGTGGGAGTGAGCAGATCAAGGCGAAACCTTTATGAAGATCACCCTGTCTAGATCCTCATTTGACCCGCCCATATGAGACACGACACACCAGCTGCTCACATGTTTAACACTTCCACACTAAGGTTAAAGGGCAGCAGTAGTCTGAAATTGCAATGGCTAGAATGCATATTTTTATTTCTTATTTCAGACCGCAAACCACAAAAACATGTTATTTACTCTATTTGGTATGTTGGTTTCAAAGCTGAAAATTCTTTGGTTTTATTTTTTTTAAAAAGTACTGTTCATTTAATGAGGCAAATCAAATCATGTCTTTCAGATCAGGTTTCATGCAAGGATTATGATTATCTGTGTGACAGTAATAATCTTTAAGAATGAAAATAATATTTTTTAAACGTACTTTTCATATTTTCCACTGTGCTTAGATCCAAATGAATAAGAAGTCAAAACCATTAAACATGTGTAAAGTGGCCATTTGTATTGTTAGTTTTTAATATTGTTGTGCAATAAAAAATAAATTACTTGACTCCGCCTTATACTTTTTTTTTCAGTGCATCTCTACATAATTCTTAAATGAATTTAGTGAATTTCCTCCCAATACAAAGTCTGTATTTTCAGAGTTAATAATGATTAATTCTTTGCTGTTAACTAATGGTACATTTATTTTTACCTGTAAGGGTGTCATACTTCAAAAAGAGTGGCAAGTTCTTCCAGAGATACTCAGCATTTATGGCTAAGGGTCAGTCAGTTGACATTTTTCTGAACTTGCGCTAGTTTGCCACTAGGTGGCAGTGTATAAACTCGTGCACTGGAGCTTATATGCAAGAATGTCCCAGTCAGTCACACACATACAGGGAAATAGTTCAAGCATTACTTTTTTTCTTTTTCTTCAGTTCACCACCATACATGAAACCATTTGTTTTGGAAATACTTTAGATTCTGTTGTTTTCGATGATTTAATTATTAGGAGACTTAAAAACTAACCTCCACATTGAGCTTTTCATAGATGTTTTTATTTAATATGTCATTTAAATTAAAAAAAAGAAAAAAACAAAAAAAAAACAATGATAGTATAAATATTATCCCCATCTGTGTGCCTGGCAACAACACAAATATAGATCCCAGCCCAGCCTTGACTGTCACAGTTCTGATTCTTTTGAAATATTCAGCCCCTACTTCAGTTCATGAGCAAGTTTAGACAAGTACTAAATTTTTCTTTTGTCCTTTTCCAACTCACAAAAACCAACCCACATCAACTTCATTTAAATAGCATGTTCTCTTGCATTTTGGAGGACTTTTCAAAATTGTTTTATCTCATATAGCAGGAAAATTAACATTTCAAATCACTCAAGTCACATTTATTTTACAGGAATTGCATGGACTGCCAATAATTGTAATTTTCTATTTAGAAACCCTATATATATATATATATATATATATAAAAAAAAAAATATATATATATATATATATATATATATATATATATATATATATATATATATATATATATATATATATATATATATATATATATATATATATATATACATACACAAACTGTATATATATATAACATTTTAAAGAGACTCTGCTTAATAAAAAGTTACTGAATTTAAGATTTTTATGTTGTGGTGACAACTGTACCTCTAAATTACTATTACACAAATCAACAAAAACATAAAAATAAAAATCACGACGGAACAGAGATTTCAGTGTAAAAAAAAATGTTTTACTGATAACCTGATACCTAAATCTAATTTGGGGCTTTCGCAGGACTACATCAAGCTGAAACCTCTTTGACAGATCTGGAGTAAGGGAAAAGGGAATAAAGTTATTTCTTATTTAGATTCTTCAGGGTGTGTAGACTGGAGTAGGAAAAATTGTTATTGTTATTATTATTATTGTGACTATTATCATTTCATGACACGACACGGTTGCCTTTTCATGCTAAACAGACAGGAGAAACCCCCCAGCCCCTCTATGCTCCCAGGTGACTGGGACCCAGCACAAAATTCAGAGTGTGGTATCAATTTCTGAACAATAGAGGGCGACAAAAGTTCGACTCTTTTTTATGGCCCTTTGCTTCAACTCACATATCAATGAGATATATTTTAAATGTACCTGGAAAAAAAGTTGCATATTAATAAAATCACATGAATGACATATTTAAAAGCCTGCAAAGTGTTCGTAGTTTAAGGAAGTGAATTGTGGGAAAGTGTTACAAATTTCCGTTTATCACCACAACCATTATAGAAATGCACAAACACAAGTAAACAAAATTCATATGAACACACCAAATCCTGTCTGAACAGCGCTTGTAAATTTTAACCCCCCAAAATAATTAGATAGATAGATAGATAGATAGATAGATAGATAGATAGATAGATAGATAGATAGATAGATAGATAGATAGATAGATAGATAGATAGATAGATAGATAGATAGAGAGATAGATAACAATAGTCTATAATTATTCTTGTCAATTAGAATTAAGTTACTTTGATTTTAAAAAACTGTAGATATAAGGTAATTAAACGCAAATATACCTTACTAATTACTAACAGGAAACGCGGTTTATACAACAAATATCGGCTTTATTTTTAAAAGCTCCACCGGAAGTGCTATTTCTTATTGACTCCCAATTGACTGCGGTCACACACAGACAGGGAATTCGCTGTCAAGAGGGTGGATGCCAAGAGCTGGTGAGCTATGCTTTGATTAAGTTAACATTTTTGGTGTGTTTTATGGAGGCTGTTAGGTTTCTTCACGATGAAAACGACAGACAATAAAGAAGTGCCCCCTGGCCGTCAGCATTTGCTTGTTTTTCTCTCTCGCAGCGCCTACATTCGTGTCGCAGAGGGTTAGCTGATTAGCTAACAGTTGCTGGCTTAGCTTCGTGGCTAGCCTGTTTAGTACCGATGCATTCCCGATGCGTCTATTATCGGACGCACCTCACTCACGCAAGCGTACTTGCGATTTTAGCTACCATCACAAACTTACATTTCCACGGGGAATCGGGAAAGAATCTCCCGCATAATTTTGGATGTAGTTTAAGTTTCTGTGAGTATCGACGATCATTTCTTAGTACCCAAGACCCCACATGATGCCTGCTGATGAAGCGCCTCCGCGGAGGCTAGCGAAGGAGGAGCGGTTGGCGCTCTCGTTTATTTTTGTTGTCACTGGCACACACTGCCTCAGATTTCATCCACATCTTGATTACGTTTAGCCGAAGCAGAGCAGGAAATACGAGAGGATGTGTCCTCCTCAGCAAACGACCGAGAGTTAGTCGTTGTGTCCGATAACGGACCTGGGCGATCTCGGTCTGAAGTTATGTGCCGCTGTCGGCAATGACCAGTCGAGGGAAAAAAAACGAGATGTAGGTTAACGTTATTCAAACGGGTGACAAAGACTGAAGGTTACGTCATGTCGCGGCACATTTTGTTGTCGTGCTGACAGTTTTAGTCGGCTGATGGTGGGGGGGAAACTGAATTCGGGTGATCGTTTTTTTTCTATCAGATGGGGGTTGGAGGTTGTGTGTGTCCACCGGGAGAGTGTCAACGGACCCAGCCGTGGACGGACCGTGTGTGTAGGCCTCGGCGTTCCGCTGTCACTGCCTCTTCAAACGGTTGTCCCAATGATGCACTGATACCGCAGCAGCCTTCCCGGCGACACTGCATTTAGGGCGTTAAAATGCCTTATTAATAGCTGCGACATAGTCTTCCCATGACTGGTGCCATGTCATCCCAGAGAGTTTCGGTGAAACCGGCTTGGAGCGCTTGAGGGGATTCTCTCACATCGTCCTGCTAAATAATGATGTTGTCGCAAAAGAAACGTTGGAATTTGAACAAGTTTAACAAAATAGTTGGTCTTGTGCTTAGCTGAAGATTTAGGATTAAGCCGAAGCATTAGGTGGCGTTGTCGCGGGAGTGCCCTTGCTGGTTTAAGTCACATGTAGAGAGCAGCAGTACCTTACAGGTGTTGAAATATGCGCCGATATCATAGATATCTGGAATGTGCCCCACAACGCTTAGGGACTTTTTTGGGGGCTGTTTTTCACATATTCCAACTGCGAAGAATAATGCAGAGCATGTCTTAGAAATTTGCAAATAGTGTTAGTTCTGCATTTGAAGCAGTTGCATATGCGGATAAAATTATTTGTGGAGTTGTAGAATCTACTTCAGTTTTTCTTCACACCATGTGGGGTGTGGTTGAAGTGGAGTTATTGAAAATCCACCAGTTGTTACAGACTATGCATGGGCCAGTATCAAAGTATTCCAAGGTTTCAAAACTTAAAATTTTCTGTGGAACATTTTCTATGGCATAATAAAGTGCATTTAATGAGATGCCAAACTGACAAAAGTTTTTTCTCCAACTGTGTGGACTTTCTGATTAGTTGGCTGAAAAAATGAGAAAGTTTGTTGTTTTAAAATATTTCCAGTTGCAAAATAACACAGACCCCCACCCATCACGTCTTATTTTTAGGGTAAAAGCCTTGGTTAGTGGACTGATTAACCATTTGGAGATTAGAGCTACTGTTTTAGTAACTTGTGATGCAGTCAATAGGACTTGTAAACTGGGTTCATGTGACAATTTGGAGTTAAATAATCTTCTCTGTATGAGGTGAGATTTCTCACTTGCAGAATTGAAAATGAATTCTGATTTGTGTGATTTCACTTTATATCTTATGTACTACTTAACTAACGAATGATTGCCGCCATCACCATTTTGTTTTTATGAAACTAATTTTCTTTGTACTTTTGGGTTTTTAGTAAGTTTTTTTTTCTTAGTTTTCACTCTAGTTTTGTATTTGCACTTTAAACATTGCATAATAGTTTGTTTTTGTATAACAAAAAGTCTACCAACGTCATACATGTATTGCTAGTAAAGTCTCTAGATGTTAAATGTTGGTTTTTGTACTTGTTGCCCTTTGAAGAGCAGAACTGAAAAAAAGTGTAATATTCTGAGCAATAAGCTTATTCATTTCAAAACTGCTAAATTTAGAAAATATTTATTTGTTTTTATCCAAGCTTTTGTATCAATTATAAAAAACAAATGTCATTGATGACATTATCCTAATCATAAACATGCTTGTTGTAGAAAGAATAATTGTCGCTTTTCTGCTTTAAATTAAAACAGCAATGTCCAGTTAGCACATTTTTTATTGTAAACATTTGTTTCAATACAGTAATTTTTCTTTTTGAGGTAATTATAACACAAGAATCTTGTTTAAGCCAATACCTTAAATCTAGACCTAGGAGCTTTCTTGTGATTGTACATGTTGCAGATTTTTCTTTTTTAGTTGTTTTAAGGAAATTTTAGTTATTTCAAGCAGCTATGATTTTCTAACATATATTGAAGAATTGATTTAGTTAACATTTTTATAATTGAAAGAATATATTCATGCATGGAGAGAATAACGGCACACAGAAAGGCCCTGGCAGGGATCTGATTCCTGGACTTTCTTGCTGTAATTCGCCAGTGCTAACTGTGCCACCATGCAGATACTCCAGCTTCCTCCCACTGTCAAAAAGTAAATGACTGTGAGGTTGCCTGGTCAGTCTAAGGCCTGTTATAACGTTTCTGCTTTTAGACTAAATTTAGTTTAATACTATATTAACCGTAAGTCAGTTGTAGTTTTAATTGATGCCGAAAGGAAACACCTAGATTTAGCATGAGATAAAACTGTTAAAGATTTCCTTGTTTTTGTTGGGTTTGGAAAGCTGGTGCACCTCCATAAAAGCCACGAGCGTACTGCTTGTGTTGACATCTGGCTTAGTTGTGTCGTCATGGAAGTTCGTGCTTGGCTCTGTAAAATTCCTGTCTCTGCTTAAGCTCAGTGTGTTTGGTGGCACAGTCATCTGAAAGGTTAGGCCAGCGTTAGCTATTGGAGTGCTGCTCAGCCTCATGTTTTTCCACCAGCATGTGATACGACTGGAAGTGACACTTTTCCTCAGTCTTATATTCAATCCGGATGCATGTGTGAGGAAGTCCACATAGAGTCACAAGATTACTGTTTGCGCTTGCCTCGGGTGGAGTTCCAGGGATGCTTCCTTAAACAAAGGAGCTTTCTAGTGTTATTGTTTGTGCACGGTTTAAGATTATACAGGTGACTTCTGCAGTGGGAGATGGAGTGGGGACGGGGGGTAAATCAGGTTATGTTGGTATTTTGAATTCCTTAGCAGTACTAAATCAAGTGTTCCAGATTTGGTTTTCTAACTTTTGCCAATCTTTTTACCAACAAGAAAATGACTTCTTCCAGAAAACACTGTTTTAAAGGAAGCATTGTTTTATTAAGACATCTCAGAAAATTTGAATATTGTGAAAAAGTTAAATACAGGAAACAGATGGTGTTACACCCTAATCAGGTAGCTAACTCCAGACATCTGTAAAGGTTTCCTGAGCCTCTAAATTGTCTCTCAGTCTGGGTCAGTAGGCTACACAACCATGGGGAAGACTGCTGATTTAGCAAATGTCCAGAAAATGGTCAATGCTACCTTCCACAAGGAGGGTAAGCCACAAAAAGTAATTGTTAAAAAAGCTGGTTGTTCAAAGAACATAAAAGGTTGATGGAAGAAAGTGTTGCAGGAATAGGAAAATTCAAGAATTTGGGGGAGCTTCTAAGGCATGGACTGAGGTTGGAGTCTGTACATCAAGAACCACGACGAACAGACGAATCCCACACATCGGCTACTAAGGAAAGAAGAGAATTCGACTACTGGTTTGTGGTCCATATTACTCTTTTAGGATGAAAATAAGTTATGAGGAAGTCTTGAGAAAAAGTTCTTCCATGTTGCCTGTAGTTCAGTGTGAAATATCCACAGTCCCTGATGGTTTGGGGTGCCATGTCATCTGCTGCTGTTGATAACGTGATGATGTGTTTTTCTTAAAGTCCACAATCACAGCAGACATCTACCAGGAAATATTACAGCACTTAATACTTCCTTCTGCTACAAGCTTTATGGATATGATTTCATTTTCTAGCAGGACTTTGCACCTGCCCACACTGTCAAAGGAACCAAAAGCTGGTTCAATGGCCATGGTGTTGTTGACTGTGATTCATTGGACAGTGAACTGGCCTGATCTGTCAAGAGGAAGATGAGACACGAGAACCAACGATGCAGATGATCCGAAGGTTGCTATCAAAGCAACCTGGGCGTCAATTACACCGAACCACAGACTGATCACCTCCATGTCACGCCGCATTGATACACTAATTCATGCAAAAGGAGCCTCAACCAAGTATTGAGTGCATAGAAATAAACATGCTATTCAGAAGCAGGAGGTCTGGAGTTTGACTGTGCTACTCTAGCATACAAATATGGTTTATTTTAAACCCTTCTATTGTAGCTTTGGCTGTATGTTTAGGATCTAAAGGGGCTTTAGTTCCACCTTAAACTGTAATTTGAAAGTTGGTATGGGGGTGAAGGTGTGTTCAGGGTGATGTGGAGTGTTGTCTTTCTCTGTGTTGTGCCCCATACATGGTTGGAATCATAAAAGCTGACCTGTGGAGTGCATGACTGAAGGTTGTCAAACCTGAGCCCTAGGTCTCTGCAGTCCCTCCATGGGCCTTTTGGCTGCAGCTTTGGTTAATGCTCTCTAAACCTCCCTACTCCTTCACATAACAAGGATTTTCCAAGGCATAAAGAAGACACTAGTCCACACAGTGAAGCAGCAAGAGGGTTTATAGATAAGGTGGGGGGGGGGGGGGGGGGGGGGAAAGAAGGCTTGTGGCCTGGGAAATCTCCCTCTCATCTCCTGGGAGACCGATTCAGTGTTAGCTTGTGGTCGGCTATTTGCCCCGCAGTCAAATGTTCTCTGAGAAATGCGTGACTGCTCGTTCATCGGAGATGACCGAATACTGCAGAACAAAAATCAGGGCTGCTCTCAGAGAATGTGATGCTTATCTTTATTAACCCCTGCAGTAAACACTGCGGCGTTTATGCTTTTTCTTGAGCATATTTGAGTTCGGGCTCAGCAAAAGTCAATGGAGCTTATAAATTCCTTAGTCTTTAGTGACTCACTAGGCTTTTAAGAAAGTGTAAGAATACATCTGCAGTCTAGTTTTGTGCTGGTTAAAAATATAGCTCCCTGGTGGCTGGAATGCAACACGAATTGTAACTCCAGAATATAGCCTGCTCGATATAGGCTGAGGGAAGCATTTTCATCCCCATAGGCTACCACCAGACTTTCATGAATGGATTTGACGTCAGAGCCTTTCATCACAGCTCTCACTTGTTGAAATCCACTGGTTGAGCATGCTAAGCACACTCTATTGTACACCGCTATTTAGAGAGGATATCAGAGATTATTCTGTTTGCTCACTGGTAAATGCTGAAAGGCGTTTATGCTTTATTCAAATATTCAGCTTGATTCAAATCTGATGAGACGTTATCAGGTGGTTTTCCTTTGTGCCCCTGTCAATTGTACTACATACTATTCCTTGCTAGTCTATTGTTATTTACTAAATAAAAGCTGAATATGTTCAACAGATAGACTTGTTTTAGTATGTGCATTGGTCTTTTGCAGCACTACAAACAGTTTCACTCTTGATTTTGTCTGTAGTTTACCAAAAAAAAAGAAGGTTGAGCTTCATTAAAAGCAAGTGGAACGGGTTTGGGATCAGAGAGCTTCAAGAAATATATTTTTAGTTCTAAACTGCAAGACAAATATCAGATAAAAGCAGAATTTGTTGTTTGAGTAAAACCAAATCTGGACAAGAAGCGTCGAAACCAAAATCCAGAATAAACACAACGCTGACTACAAAAAAATCAATTCTTGTTTAATATTTTATAGCAGCCAAGGCCTTTTCCTTCTTGTCTTCTCACAAAGTTGTGCAGCTGCATGTACAAGTCTGTTTTTTTTTTCTATGTGCTGGTATGAGGAGACTGGACCTGCCACAATACACTCCTTGTGTTTTGTGGGCAAGAAGGAGCCTGGCTCCACTCCTGTCACACAGTTGCTCACGGCACTTGTCCTGTCATTTGGACTGACCCCCTTGACCTGTCTGCTGATTGTCAGACTTTACTGTGACCTTTTTTGTGCTCCAAATTCCTTCAGTAAAGCTTCTCCTGCCAAATATCCCCATCTTTCTGCCTTTTCTTTCCAAACCTAGTTACTACATTGATGCATATTTGTTCTGATGTTGATACTTTGCAGCAAGGTTTCACACTTAATGTTTCTTCTTCACTGCTTTTTTGTGTTTGTTTGAATCCACATGAAGAGGCTTCTGGGGAATTGCATTCCTTTGCTTCATTGACAACAGATGTAGAGGAGAACTTCTTTTTTTTTACTTTGAACTGAACCTTTTGCAGCATCTAAAAACAGTGCAGTGTGGATTCTATGGCAGCTGTTTTGCCCGTGAAGGCCAAAATAGACTTCATGAGAGAGCTAATGTTGGGCCTGTGGTTAAATCATCTGAGGGCTTGTGTTTGCCTCACAGTGGCAGATGGATAAGAAGCTGTCAGCATTTGTAACAGCTGCCCCATCTCCACCTATGAGGCCACCTTCTTGTGATTTAACAGTCGTACATAAGCTTGGAGCTGAGGAGCATTTCTAGTCCTGGAAAAACTAGGTTAACAGGTCTCTGATGTCTTTAGGGGTCTCGATGAGTCATACCTGACAAGCAACTCTTAATAAGCAACTCAGCACCGTTTTTAAACCTCATTTAAAACAACAGGGTTTTAAAACCTACATTTCAACAAACAAGGGGTGCAGAAATTTAAGAAGTATTGTGATACAATTTCATGGTGTTTAATAATCTGACAGGTTGCAGCTGACAAATTGATCTTTTACAGTTATAGACGTTACAATATTTAACATATTTGGCTACTGTCCAGATTTAGACTCTTTGACTTTAGTTTTGTGCTGATTTCTATCCTTCATTATTGGAAACAATATTAGCGACTTCCTTCTTCATTAAATGGGAGAAAATTTTGACTAATCTTTAATATTAAGGATACAATGACTGATCGTATTAGATGGCACTTAAGCCTGTTGCAATTAATCAATTAAAATTAAAATGAGCTCAACTTCCATTGTGATTATTCATATCTTTGGAGATCAATTTTGTTTGCTGAGACATTATAATCCATCTTACTTATGGTTTCGGTTGTGTGTGCTTTTTATTTGCATTATGTCATTATCAATATGTTACTTGAAGATGGTCTCAAAGCAACAATTTTAACTTCTAGGGATATTTGTTGTCATAACAGGCCTAGAGATACTGAAATCAGTGTCTCCGTTCTCAGCATACGTACTAAAAGAGATGATGTACTGTAGTTCTCCATGATCTGATCATCCCTGAGGAATCCCTGATCATTGTTTGTTCAGATTTATAATCATTAGATAATAGAAAGTAGTCCCGATCGATGAGGAGAAAATTTGCAAATCATTTTTGATGAGTTAATTAGTGCACATCTAATTTGATCAGTTTTTGTCAGGCAGTCTTAGTTAGGACCAAGCCTTTCGGTGCCCTCAGACATTTCTGAAGCTTGTTGCTAGACTTGCACTACTTTAAGCAGACACCTATATGTTTAAGCAGGAGGAAATCATTCTTGGTACAGGGTTTACTACATATTTATATCCATATCCAATGTCACTCTATGCTTGACGTTTTTGTTGGTGGCGACAGGGAGCTGGCTGAAGGAAACCTAACCCCCCTTCCTGTTGAAGTCGAACAGCTGACATGTACGTTGGTGAGTGGGGGAAATAGTGCTAACATTAGCCCCAAGCAGGTCCAGTTCAAGGAGGGATGTTGAAGTGGGCTGGCAATGCTCCAGTGCATCCACAGAGACGCTGCCATCACGCATGTTTGTTTGGGTGTGAGCTCTGCAACAGGAGGCTGGCAGACAGCAGAGCAATTCTGAGAAGCCAAGAGGCTTCATTAATATTGATACCATGTCTTCTTGTTAAGGGATAACCTCTGCTAACGAGGTTTTGTATTAATGCCGGAAATGTAGACCACTGACACTCTCTAATAAGGTTACCTACAGGAAGTATAGAGTTCTCTTCACAACAGAAATCTTGCTGTGTTCAAGCTTAATGGACTGTGGCTTAGATTGTTAAAGCTGTGAACCATGTAATAAAACTGGGTGTGTATTTTTATTTTTTTTTAAGATTAGCTAACATTGTTAGCTGAAGATTGTTTGCCACATGTTAGTGGTTTGTGTTTCTGTGACAATGAAGGGGCTGAAACTCTGAACATTTCATGATGATTTGTTTTCCCCTTTTGAACAAACACGTGTCTCAGGGTTACCTGCTTTGATTGATCTTCAGCAATGGCTCAGGTGACAGGTGCTTTAACAGCCTTTCAAATTTATGAGTTGTTGTTGTTGGGAATTGTTTTATTTATATTTTCTTACCAAGTGTGTTGTGTGTTATCTCTCTGTGTTTGATGGTTTGAATTTTTTTATTTTTCCTTGTTGTAAGATTATCCTCTCATGGTGGAGGTGACACTACTGTATCATCAAAACCATTTGTTAGATTAAACCAATCATATAAATGTACGTTAATGTTTGACAACAGGAATAACTTATCTTTTATTTATTATTTGCTTGATATAATTTTTTATCTGGGGAATGTGTAAAATATAGAGTTCATTGCTCTTGGCTCTCTCTGCTCTGGTTTACTGTTTACCTTGCGAAGGCTAATATCCTATTAACTATGTCAACCAGCAGGCATTGTGGGGCACCTTGCAGATTCTGGCTGTGCCTGTAATCCTAGGGATTAAGAGGCCTGCACTCTTGCACCAGATAGCTTCCCTGAGTCTCAGAATAAACTTCTTAGTAATTGTACCTAAATTGCTAATCCTTTAAGTTGAATTGTCAACCACCTTAATAATAGCTCATTAATTTTTGTCAATGTCCTGGCAGGAAAATAAAAATCCAGATTTTGCAGCTACTGCAATCAGTTTTAAGTGTTTATTATGTAGATATGTTGGTTTTAATTATGTGAATGTTTTAAATCTTTTAGCTGTTTGTTTGTTTTATCTATAGAGTATCTTTCAGCTTTGATAAAGCTGAAAGATACTGAAAGATACTTCCAGTAGAAATCTGGTGGTAATATTCTCAGTTTTTTTTAAAAATAGTCAGAATTTTCTTCTGTTTGACACCTTGGTATGCCTTTACAGTATTATCCATCACACACTCATTTCCTTGTTTGGATCATCAGTTTAAAGATGTCTAGTTTTAATAAATAATTTTAGGATATAATGAAAAGGATATTGCTGTAGTACAGCTGCAATATAGGTAGATTGGGAAAGGTCCTCTGAATACATAAAAAACACATCGTAACCTGAAGCATTGCATTCATTTGATATCTGATCTACGTTTTGTCAAAATATATAATGGCACTAATGTGGCCTGTTGGATCAGCACATCCTGTGTATTTGGATAATGAATCACAGGCAGACCAAAACAACAATAATGCTGCTCGCATCAGGGTTAATTGTGTCTGTAACTGACGTATCCTGAAAGGAACTTTCAGAAATAATAATTGGGATGCAAAGCAACACTTACGCAGTGTTACAATAAAAAACATGTTGTCCCATCCATTCAAAAGGTCAGTGGTTTCCCTCGGCGCTGGTCCCAGACAGATAAGGGTGGCCTGATTTTTTTTTTTTTTTTTTTTTGCTTGCCATAGCCCCTGTTTGTAAAAGGAAGTGAGGTTTAGAGGTCAGGAGCATTCTGGTGGAGATGTGTAATGGAAGCTGTTGCACATGTGGGACGACCACACAGCTGCTTAGCTCACAGTAACGGCACATTGGATGGTGTTATCAAATTGGGGTGGTGTTCTCTTTCCGCAAGTTGCTTTTTCTAACTTGTACCCAAACATGGGAGCTCCAAGCATGGCGTCTGAAGATAATGGTCTGTTTTCCACTGAGTGAGAAGCCCTGGTGTTTGGTGACTGGATGGTTTGCAGTTCCGTTAACTAATATTTTAGTATGACTAAGAGTGAAATATCTGCAGTATAGAGAAAAAGAACAGCATTGAAAAAAAGCTTTTGGTTCAGAAAATCTTTCATCACTCATACAAACCACAAATTTGCTACAAGTAGTTTTTTGTTGTTTGATTTGAGTTACATTTCTTTAAAAAGTACAGAGATTGAACTCCCTTTGGTATTGACAGTATAAAGTAGTATATTTCTAATCAAGTGAAGAGGCCAGAGTGAGATGGATGAGTGAGAATGGGAGTATTGTGACTCCCACTATGTAAAACTCAAAGACCCCACAGTGATTTCCAACAATGGTGTCTTGCAGGAATGTCTCTGCAGCTGCTTTCTGCTAAATCAGACACTGCTTGAAAGTTTTTTTTTTCTTGCAGAGATGCAAAAAGATGTTAGTAATCGTCTAGAAATGCACAACATTAAAACCACAGCTGTAATAAGATATTACTGCAGAGCTCAGAAAATTAGGACTTAATCCTTTCTGTTGTATACCTCATTGTTTATTAAAGCAAAACTATAGAATTTACATTATATTGCAATAGATTAGAATTATTTGTTGTGGTTCTCTATAGGAAGTTGTTGTATTGTGAAGTTAGATATAAAATGTTGAATGATTGGTGGCCAACAATGTGATGAAATATGAGAAGTGTGTTTTGTCTTACAGCAAAAAAAGGGAACAAAACTCTTGCAAAATAGATGAAAATGGATGACTGTATTGTTATTGAAATAAAGAGTTTCCATCCATGTCAGACTTTTATCTCAGTTCTGTTTTTCTAAAAGTATTTTTTCATACAGGCTGTCCATAAATCATATTTACAAGTGTGTTTTCCGACTCATAATTGTGATTACATAATTAATATTTCTTATTACTTTGAAAATGACCTTTCGAATGTATGAGGTTTTTTTTAATGCACCAGTGAAGCAGATGACATGAAGCTCATCCTTCCTCTCTGACTTGATGCTAACCCTATCTTTTGTTGCTCTGCCTTTTCCTCCCTCAGGAGATGACCTAGAGGCCTTACAGATACATTTGTGCTTTCATCGCTCTAATCTGCATCCGCAGAAAACGGCAAGATCTGGAAGCACACTTGTTTCCTCCGTGGGTAATATCTACCTCAGCCAGCAGACGGGGAACACACCGGGACGCTGCTGGGAGACTTCAGACAGGCAGACAGAGCCAACAGCTGGCCGCGCGCTCACTGCCTGCAGCGTCCTGCTTCGTGAAAAGGATTTGAGACGGACTGGATCTGTCTGCCTTTTTGCTTCCCACTAAAAACAAAACAGTCACATCTTCTGACTCCAGAATTTATTCGCTTTTTTAAGAATTGTCATTTTCCCCTTTGTGCTGTTGACCAGTGTGTCTTTTTCCATGAATGCATTTTTTGCTTTTGGCTTTTAAACGAGTTTTCTACTTTTACTAGTGTAAAGCTGGTATAAGATTATATATGTAAATACATATGTGAATGTTGTATACTGTATTAGAAATATTTTTCCCATTCTGAAGGAAAGTTAATGCACTTTAAAACTCTGCTGTGATACTTTTCCTTCTCTATTATGATAGTTGTTTTTTTTAAGGTGGAAACCGAGAGGCTGGGGTGTGTCTTGTTCTCTAAGCTAGGCATGAAGAATCTGCAGCAGGGCTGCATGTAAACATTTTACTCAGCCTGTCGGCTTTCAATCACACTTTTTTATTTTATTTTTTTTTATTGCCACTTTACAAGGCACACTGAGATGAACCTCTGGCAGGTGGAATTCTTGAGCTGTCTTTCGACTTAACTTGACCAGTTGAAGGACTCTCGGACTCAGAGTGTTTTTGTGAGACTGGCCCAGACTGCTTTCTGTGGAAAACAGACGACGAAAGACAGGAGCTTCCGGTGCTGTTGCACCACCTATGTATTGTTGTAGTGCACAGGAAAGTAAAATGGACTACAAGCGTCGCTTTTTGCTTGGCGGGTCCAAGCAGAAAGTGCAGCAGCACCAGCAGTACCAGATGCCTGAGCTGAGCCGGACCCTGAGCGCCTCTCTGACTTCTTCACCCATGGGCACTGGGGTGGGCATTCCTGGCAGCTGCCACCCACCTGGCTCTGGCACCACGACCGCTGTTGCCGACATCCAGCAAGGCATCTCCAAATATCTGGATGCTCTCAACGTGTTCTGCAGGGCCAGCGCCTTCCTTACAGACCTGTTCAGCAGTGTGTTCAGGAACTCTCACTATTCCAAAGCAGCTATGCAACTGAAGGACGTGCAGGAACACGTCATGGAGGCGGCCAGCAGGCTGACTGCAGCAATAAAGCCTGAGATTGCCAAGATGCTGATGGAGCTGAGTGTCGGGGCCGCTAACTTTAAAGACCAGAACGACTTCAGCCTGCAGGATGTTGAGGTATGTGGGAATAGAGAATCAGAGCCTCAACACAACATTTTGTGCCATATTTTAATTTTATTTATTGATTTAAATGAGAGTACAAATAAATGAACATAGTGAAATCCCTTAAACTTGTCAGACAGGTGGCTAGTATTACATTAAAAAATTTATTTAAAAAAACTCATTAAACCCACACAGACTGAAGACAACAATGCCTAACAACACAATAGTGTTAAATACACAAAGGTTTAATGTTCAGATAAGATGTTTCTTTGTATGTAATTTATAATGAGCCTTTAAAGATAGAATATAAACACCCTTAAAGCCCCTTTGCCAGTCCTAAAAAACAAAAACAAACTCTAAAATGGGTGGAGCAAGTCCTTATAAAAGCTTATTTATATAGCAAACATATTTAAAATGAGTGAATTTTTTAAAAGTTTTTCCAAAATGTTCAAAAGGTGCTATGACAAAGACTTTTAATTAACAGCTTTTAAAGCTTTCTTGAACAGATATTATGTTGTTTTATGATTAAATCGATTTCAGAATGACCAACCGGTTATACAATAATCAACATGTGGAAAAGTATAGAATAAAGATGCAACGCATCAGCATTACAATCTTATTGAGTCTAGAATTGAGGATGAAAAAGTTTGGCAGTCTGGAGCAACATGGGGACATTATGGTAAGAAAAGTGTCAAGAAAATTAATCAGTGGATATGATCATCACAATTCAGCAATACTGCCACAATAACATATTCTTAGTTATAGTACAGCAAAAGTATTAAGTAAAAGACCATCCTGTATGTGATTTAGAGTCTATGTAACAATCAAAGATGTGTCTTGGACAGTTTTTGTTATTAAAATCATTCTTTGGATATCAGCATATCTGCAAATATTTGACAAATCCTTACTATAAAATGTGAACATAGCTGTTTCAAGAACGGAGTCTTGTGGGACCCTATAGGGCAATCAACGGAGAAATACATGATTTCTCCATAACAAGTGAATTTCTTTCTGTTTGACATATAAAATTCAATCCAAAGAATAGAATAGCTTGTTCAGAAAATATAAAATATGTAGGATTAGATAAGAGAACACAGTTATTATATCTATTGCTTTTTGATGTTTCACAAACAATTATGCCAATTTGTGACTATTTTGAAACTGAAAAAAAGAGAACAGATTAGCACCACAAACATGATGTAACTCATTTATTTTTCATCTTCTAGATGTGGTGCAAAGATGCTTAGCCGCCCACTGTCATAAGGCTGGCTCTATGAATCAGTGTTTCCTGGCTCAAACCAGGTTCTCACGCCCAGTGTCAATATCTCTGAGGGTGAGGTGTGAAAAACAAGAGGGATGTGAGAACAGAAGCCACGTTTTGCCAACCTAAAGACTGCACCATATTTCTGCAGTCTTGCATTTGATGATGTGCAGACTGTGAAATATTGTATGAGGGTTACTCAATAGGAGAATAAATAACTTGTTATAACTATTAAAATTTAAAAACAGATTCAAATGTGATACACATATATTTGTTTTTTTTTTTACAATTTCTAACAGTATCTGTAAAAGTGATCCAAGTATAGATATAGTTTTACATTTTACTCTCTAAGCAGGGGCTGCTCTCAAATCAGGAGGAAATTCTCCTGGAAACCCCTGCTTGCGCTTTTGTTCTAGATCTCGGTTATGTTCAACCCACTTAAAGCTCAGGTCACTGGGTTCATGAAGTCAGGTTGGACAACTTATGTTGACACTGTCAAGCCTTGAGCATGGGGTCATTATAGTTTACAACATCAGTCATAGAGGGGCCCCAGCAAAACATCTGGACTAAATGATTGAAAAGCTTAAAGCATTTACCAAGTTTCTTATGCTTCAAGAAGTCAAATTTGAAGTTAACTTCTTGCTAGTAATCTTTTTTTTTTAGTAATGGTTTAAAAAAGTATTTTACATAGAACCTGTTTAATAAAGTCTGTCTATTTTTATGTGGGCACCACACCTACGCTGCGTCTGGAATGACTCTTGGGAAGGATTGCTGTCTGTTGGTTTATCCTATGCTTAATGGAGATTTTAAGGCATGCTGGCGACCTGTGAGACTCTACTCAGTCTTACAGATTAAACTGTTGTGATGGAAATAGAGACTCCAAGTTAAGTGGATTCGCAGGGTGACCCAAGTCCGGAAGCCAGGAGAGATTTTATTTTAAACTAAGACACCACTAAAAACAAGGAAAACTCTCCAAAAAACAAAATAGAATTCAATCTGAAGAATTTAATTCTTTGGATTGATGTATCTTAAGTTAAGGTACATAAATCCGGGCCGACTAACTTTACTTTCTATTTAAAACTCAAAAAACACCTGACTTTGACGAGGGCAATGAAATGTTTAAATAAGTATTGAAGTTATTATATTTTTAGCACACTGTTCAAATTTGAACTGATTTGCACATGAAACGAATACATTAAAGTATTCGTCATATTTATTTCAAAGGGTATTTAAGTTATCATATAACTATTTAAGGATTTCTGTTTTAAATTGTGGTGCTTTTGGCTCTTTATGCGGCTACTGACTGAGCCAAGGCTGTAGATCTGTAGTAATATTTCTCCATCTAGTCTGAAGAAGCCACAAAATGAGAACGGCACTAAGTCTGCATTACTAAAACAAAATAATACAGAACAAAATTATGAGGGATGTGTTGTAATTGTCTCCCTCATAATGAAGGATCTTTAAACAAAACTATGACTTAGCAGCCAACGGGTGGGCAGCAGCAGCCAAGACCGGTGAGGGACTGCAGAACGTCTGTGGATGTGGCTGAGCCCAAAACAGGAAACACTTCTGCACCGCAGTCAGTTAATCTGACTCTCTGTGGTCGTGAATATGCACAGATAAATATTAGAGGAAGGCCAAGTCTGTGAAAGTTTAGACCGCATGACTTGGAACTTGCACTTGGTGTCTGGACCCTGGCATTAATGGGACATTTGTTTCAGCATAGATGGATGGCTCTGCTATTAGTTATAAAAACCTTTGTGGAAACCACTCTGTACATACAATAATATTATGCTAGTAAATGTAAACTTATTTTAAACATGTAAACAAGAACAGTGGATGGAAAGGCAGTTGGCATTTTTGGTATTGCTCCAAAGAAAGAAGCTTGTCACAATGAAATTACTGAACTCTGTGGTTTTGTGATGAGTCATTTTCAACCAACAGTCACCATTCAGTCTTTCGTCCAGTTTTTTGTTTTATAATAACACGTACATGTTGAATAAAGTAGTTTACGCATCATTTGCTACTAACTTAATGCAGGATATAATGCAAGTTTGTGCGTTGCTCATTTATGGAATGTGGTCTGGTAGCTGGATAGACTGTGAGGTCGTCTAAACGAACCAAATAGATTGTTGAGTTTGGGGAGTTGTGGTATGTGAAGCTTTTCCTTCTTTCTTTCCTTCTTTTGCTCATGTCTCCTTCTTTCTTTCTTCTCTTTTTTTCCTCCTTCTATTCCATAAAAAGAATGTGGCTCTCTGGCAGCTCAGAGGAATACTGCTGCCAAATATGCATGAAAAGGTCCTTTTTTTTCTGGTCTGTTTGAGAAACTTCTAAGTTTAAAGCACAGAAATAAAACCAAAGGCAAACACAATCAGAGAGGCATTATGACATCTAAAAACATTCACTCATCCCCATGGGCAGACATATTAGTCTACAGCTTCTGACATCTTTTTTCACAATGTTACTGCCTTCACCTTAATGTGGTGTTCTTAATTTAAACATCAAATCTGTTTATAGAGAGAGACCCAGCAGGGTGTAATTTCCATTGACTAATACTGAAACATTTACTGAGGAACACATTCATAAATAAGTTGCTGTGTGCAACATTTTATAAACTGAAACAGGCCTTTAAATAAGTGCAAACATACTTGGTACACAGATTGGTGCCGTAGCATTTCTGAGCTTACTTGTTTACCCCATTGTAAACCAGGAAAAATAGAAGATTTTTCTACTTTCTTCAGATTAAGTGGAAGCTGTTGGGTTTTACATTGCTGTTTTTTCCCATTAAAATACCAATGAATAGATTGGGAAGTTCAGAATTTTTCTAATTCTACAGTCATGGAGCTGCTGTTTCTGACTGCTTGTTCATTTAGAGCACAGTAAAAACAAAAAACAAAACAAAAAAAAAAACAAAACTGGGGCGTGCCGTGGTGGCGTAGGGCGTAGCGCGACCCGTATTTGGAGGCCTTGAGTCATCGATGCGGCCGTCGTGGGTTCGACTCCCGGACCCGACGACATTTGCCGCATGTCTTCCCCCCTCTCCTTCCCTGTTTCCTGTCAGCCCACTGTCACATAAGGCACACTAGAGCCCACAAAAAAGACCCCCTGGAGGGGTAAAAAAAAACAACAACAAAAAAACTGTATCTTATGTTGTACTCTAAAGCCATTGTAACTTTTCTGTCAAATAGAAGCTATGTGACTTGAAAACCCGGATGACTTGATATCAAAAACCAGATAGAGGCTCTTTGAACAACCTTTAGGTACTCCAGGGTTGTTTTATTTAGGGTTAAATAAATAAATTCATCATTTATTTATAAATGATGAATCTACCTAATGAAGTCTTGATGAAATCTGCACATGTATAATAACTTTCTGTTATGACCATGAAACTGGAGCTCAACTTTTTTCACCCTATTTTTTATCTTCTTAGAGAATCGTAGATTAACGAGGGACATCTCGCATACGTCTTCACTCAGAATATACCCCAAGGTTTCGGAAGATATTTGTCAGGTTTGACATCTATTAAAGACAAATTAAACAAACACAGAAAAGACAAGAGAGTTAGATTATTTTTGTCTCGCGAGGAGAACGGATAGAGATGTGTTTCCAGTCACAAATCTCCAACGGCTCTGAAAACACATTTGTCCGCTCCCCTCTTTTTATTACTTTCGGAGTCCCTATCACAGAGAACACTGCAACTCTAAGGGGTGGGGGCAAAACACTTCATCACTTAGTTGCAGTGCTAATGACAATCACTAACTAAGACACATGGTATCTTGCACTAGATTATTCTGTCCCAGACACAGGGTAAAACAGAGCAAGTTGTACATCTTCACGGCGACGGTTTTATAGCTATCTAGCAAGTCAAGGATGCTGAGCGATAACCCTGTTGAAAACGGTTGTCTCTGCTCTTCCTCAGAGAGGCCTTCTGAGAAAGGAATCAAAGTAATTCAACAACACAGAAACATTCTTTATGCTAAGACGAAACAAAACAAATAAAGGCATATAAGACTAGAACATTATAATTTGTTGTTTCAAATATATTATCAAATATTTGAAACAACAAATATTTGATAATATACAATTTACCTAACAATATTGCATACACTAAAGGAGCAAGTGTTTCATTTCGTCTGGTGTCTGAACAAATGTTCTTTTGTTTTAGTTGAAGATTTTCAGGCGTCCTGTTTTTGATAATCTTAGCACTTTTATTTGGATTAAAAGAAAAAAAAAAACTATCAGATTTAAAGTTTATTGTAACGTATAAAAGTTCTAAAAATGTGCTGAGGAAGGAGAATGCATACAGAAACAACAAGGGTCCCAAAACAGAACCTTGAGGGACACCTTATTGTGATGGACTTGATCAAGACCTGCAGATAAGGATCTGTGTGATTGCATTGATAGTTTCTAATACACAGACCCAGTACCTCAGCCTATCAGATCAGAGCAGCAGTTAACAACGCTTTTCTAATCTCTGCAATAAATAGTAATTTGAAGATGGGTCTAAAGCTGCTAACATGAAATAAGAGCCGAAAAGGCAACAAAAAGCACAGCAGGACTGTTTACATTGACCAACTAAGGTAGAGCCTTTTTATTTCCTCCCCCAACAAATCAGACGGCAGTCAAAACCCCCCAAGCAAACATCTGGTTATTATAAAACTTCCTATCAGCAATCTGGATCTCAGGAACATTACCCCCTTAAATTTGGTGTTCTGATAGTGCAGGTGTGCTCAGAAAATGGAAGTCTTAAAGTGTTGGATTTATGAGTGGCCTTGTTTGGTTGCAGTAGGGGCCAACAGCGGCTTGGCTCTGCTGCACTCCTTATTTCTCATATTTTCCATGACTGTAAGATACTGCACAGCCAATAACATGTGTTATCCATTATCTGTGCTGAGGCCATGTCCTCATTTTTTTTCTACTTGCTCGGTTATTGTAGGCTTTCACACTAGTTTTTGATCTGAGAGTGTGTGTTTGTGTATTTTTATCCTATTTTTATCTTATTTAGGATATGTTGGACTGTCTCATTGTCTTGAGTATGTCCTCTGGTGTATATATATATATATATATATATACACACACAGTTCAGATTGATTTTCAACATTGTTGCTGGTTTTTTTTATTTAAGGATCCTTCTATGTTTTGGGCAATCCTGTAAAATCTAAATCAATCGCTGCCAACATTTATTATCCTCAGAGGATAAAATATAGAATCTTTTCAGTTCATGATGTGATCAAGTGCCATCTTCTGGCCAAAGATATATTTTTAACATTTTTAAATGCTTAAAGCATAGAAATTCATGCAAGTAAGCTTGTACATGTTTCAAAACATTATGTTGTTCTATGTTGGTATGCCTCACCATTTGTTACTTCAGATATTTTTTTTTGTTTTGTTTATGGCCTGACAATTTCCCGTAGAAATGATGGCTGATCAACCACTGAAATACTCTTGTTGGGATAAAGACAAAGCAAATGAGGCAGCGAATTCCACCGTCTGTAATGGATCCATAAGCGTGTTTTGTTACGATAACAATGAAACTTCCAACATGTGGAATTTTACTCCTCCCCTTATTTACACGGCACAGTGGTTCCCATGAAGTGTGGTGCTGAGGACCAAAAGTGGCTGTGTCCTGTTGTTTCTGCCCGCTGTCAGAACGCGACAGCATATTTCCGTCCTCACAACTCAGCAAATCTCTTGAGATATTTTCAGCAAGTACCTGAAAAAAGAAAACCCTGTGACCATGGTGGGCCCTGTGGTGTCCTGTTTCTCTCCCACTAACCAGCAAACAAGGCAGAACTATTCTCTCCGCACACGAACGCGCAATTTGGGATTGGTAATAGCAGGATGATATAAAGCTAAAATTGAAAAAAGGAACTGTGAAGAGCACTGTGGGGAATTTTTAATGACACTGAAAAAGGCAGACAAGCTCAGTGAAAAACAACAGATCATCTTTCTTGCTTTAAAAATCTAAAAAAATATATTCCATTCTGATGATTTGTGTGTTTTGCAGCTCGTGGTTGATCTCAAAGCTAAGTACAAAGACAGTCTTTTTGTCCAGGAAACCTTTATTCTGAAAGCGTGTGTTTTAACTTGACCACATGGTCATGGCCTCAGATTGAAGGGGCTTTCCCAAAACCTTTGCCCCAGAGAAAAACATCCTAATGTCTTGCAGAAGTATTCACTCTTCTCAGTTTGTCACTTTACAACCACAAACTTCAATGTGCTTTATTGGGATTTACTGTACACCTCAACAAAAATTATATATACCTCACAAAAATGATTGCGAACTGGAAGGAAATGCATAGATGGTTTTTCATATTTGTTCAGTTCCAAATACAAAAATGTGGGGTGCTTTTCTGTTCAGCCCACCTGAGACAGTACTTGGTAGAGCTGTCTCTTCCAGCTTTGTAAACTTGGATGCTAACATTTTTACTCACTCTTTGCAAAATACCTCAATCTGAGTCAAATTAGACGAGGAGTATCTTTTCTGACTTTTTAAGTCAGAAAATAGTTCATTGTGAACTCTTTTGTTGTAGTTCTGGCTGATGCATTGTAGTTGATATGTTACAAGCTGTACTTTTGTCCCAGTCTTGATTTTATTTTATTTTTATTTTTTTTGCTTCGCACACCAACAGCTTCCCTGACCCTGGTGATGAAAATCATCCCTTACGTTTCCTATAAACATGATTTCTTATGGGTTTCTTCCAATGATGGCTTTCTTGTTGGAGCTCTTTTATAACTGTTAGATTTCTAAAGTGCAAAATTTGTAAATTTGCATCCCACCTGAACTCCCCCAGCTCCTCCAGATTTACCATACCTCATGATCCTGGTAGGTTTGCATTTTCATATGATAGACTGAATAGTGTTTGAGATATTTAAAGCTTCTTGCTGCTTCAGACGAGTTAAACTTCTTTCTTCAAGTCCAAGCTGGTGTTCCGATATTGTCGTGATGCTGGTTTTTCACCTGTAGTCTATGAAACCTCTTAGATCTTCATATTTTTATTCAGACTGAAGCAGGCTGAATAAAAGTCCCCATAACACTCTTTAGTTTTTTGGTTGGAAAATATGTTGGAAATTTGTTTGTCTACCATAATATCTTAAACCTTTTGACAAGTTTGCGCTTGTACCGTGATAAATCGTAAAGACAAGAGGTACGAAAACTTTTGCCAGGCATTGTATGGTAAGACAGTAAAAAAGCATCACTATCTCCTAAATAAACTTGAACTGATTAGTTTGTAAAAGGAAGACATGCTTCTGAATGATTCATAATCTTATCATTAAACAGATTAGCCACATGACAGTCTGCTGACAGTCATGTGGCTACAAATGTAGGCAAATGTGAGAGGTGATTCAGCAGTTTAATGGTGCCAAACTGCTGCAACACATTTCTAAATGTTACAAAAAGCAATCGGCTCACTATTGAGAATAAAAAACAGCTGTAGCCAAACTGTAAAACTAAAACTGTTATTTACAATTATTGTCATATTCCATGAGTTACTAAATGGTCGGAAATAAGGCTGAGTTATTAATAGAATTACTTGTGATGTGTTAATTGTTGAAATAGTCGTGAATTAATTTAGAAATAGATTAGCTGGAGTGTACAGACTCTAAAACTATACAAAATATACATCTTGCATTTAAGAAAATTTCATTGTGTAAAATGTTCTACCAAAAACTCCTTGAATGGAATAGTTTTAGCTTCACTTGTTTTTTTTTTTAATTATTTAATTAGTTCATTAATTGGTTAATAAAAAAAATTTATCAGTAGATCAACCCTACACTGTATTGATGATCAGGCGTTGTTGCATTTTAGGCAATAAAATATTTATTTTGTTATTTAAAAAATGAGTTGAATTTGCATCTGTAAGCTTAAGTGGTTAAATGGAAAAATTTGCAGAATATGCCAATTTTTCTTATCTGTTTACTTGCCAGAATATCCAATAGAATAATCAATTACCAAAGTAATCGTTAGTCGCAGGCCTGGTCTTTGGCTTCCCAACCATTCACTCTACTTAACAATTCTCCCAGTGATGTCCATGTTGTTGAATTTCAACAGCCCTGCCTGATTTTGTTAAATAGATTTTCCTGGTGATGTGCTGTAACAGAAATAGCTTCTGTGTCTGTCCAGGTGCTGGGTCGGTGCTTCGTCACAGTGATGCAGGTCCATTTCCAGTTTCTTTCACAAGCGTTGCAAAAGGTCCAGCCTGTGGCCCAGAACTGCCTGGCAGAGGCTCTTGCACAGGCTCAAGAGCGCTGCGTCAACTCCCGTTCCCAAAACTCCGACCTCGGGCCTCTAACGGAGCTGGAAGAAGCCTCTCGCTCATGGAAAGGTGCAGCTGAGGTATGCAGCCACTAGCCCCAGGAGTTTTTCCACGTCTGGACTGGGAAAAAAATATTGAGTTTGTCAGTGTGAGGTGAAAATTCAGCTTGTTATACATTCCTGATAAATGCTAACCTTGTGATTTCCAGCCACAATTTCCTATTTTCTATTTCCTGGGCTGCAGTGTGTGTGTGTGAACCTGTATTGCTTTGACTGCGCCCCTCTAATTCCAACCCGTGTAAGGGAGCCTGTTCTGTAAAAGGACCCAACTAATCCTCAGGCTAATCAGTCTATATGGCTCCCTTTTGGGTGTTGTATACAGAGAGGCAACGAGGAGAGTAGTAGGTTAATTGATTTGTTAAACCCTGGCATGCAAAGTGCTGGCCCTAGAGGAAACAAGAGCTGCATATAGAGTGACAGTATATAAGCTAAAACCATTTTCTTTTTAAATTACTCTAAAAAAATATTCTGCCTGTTTTTTATTGTTGTATCTGACAAGATTTAAACAGTGTTATAAGGCAATTTATACTGAACTGAAAAAAATATTTAATGATGTTCAAATTGACAATTAAACATACTTGAGCTCTTTTTTTTTCTCTAGTGAGTTTGTTGAGCTGTTTGCTGTTATGTCTTCAGGTCACAGCGAGGCTGAGAGAACGGGGCCGGGATGGCTGCCTGGCTGGCCTCCAGGTTCAGCAGCTTTTCTGCTCCAACAACACCACCATCCCCGAACACCAGCTGAAGGAGCTCAACATGAAGATTGACAGCGCATTACAAGTATGCTTTCAACATGTTCATCAAACCTAGCCTTACTTTTTAAAACTGCTGTTGTTAAACTGGCACATCATCCAAAAGTTCATTTATTTCAGTAAGAATGTGAAAATTGTGTTGTATTGACCTTTACACACAGAGTAATGTATTCCAAATATTTTTTTTGTTTAAATGATTCTTAGCTTCAATTGGAAAAACAAAATTTTTCTTAGAGTTAATTTTGAGTTTCTGTGAAACTCAAAATTCTGTGAAACTCAAAATTAAGTTTTACAGAAAATGCAAATATTGTATAAGAGTAGTAAGGAATTTTTAAAAAATTAATGGTAGCCTCTCAAGGCAGCAGTTATCCATCGTAGTTTTTTACTTTTTTGCACCACATTTTTTTTACTTCCGCTTAACTTTCCATGTAGACGCTTGGTTATAGCACAGTTTGGACTGCAGTGTTTACTCCCAATGGCCGTAATGATTTTATGAAAAAATACTTTCATGTCTTTTGTTGTAATATTCAAATCTTTTGACAAGTAACAGTCATAAATACACAGTGATATAAATCCCAAAGAAGAAATTAATCTGTATTTTAAATAGTATCACTTATTGAATTGAATTACGGAAAGAAATAATCTCATACGTTTTCTAAGTTATTTGCTAAAAGTATTGCTGTATTTACTCTGCTACTTGTGTTTCCTGTCCATAAAGGCTTACAAAGCAGCTTTAGAAAGCCTGGGTCATAGTGAATATGCACTGAAGGCAGGTTTTCATTTCAACCCCAAAGCTGTGGAGGCAGCCTTACAGGTGGGTTCAGTTTTTGCGAACGTATAGTTTTAATAAAGCGTTTGAAGATATGGGTTCAGGTTTGAATGTGGAGTTCTGTTAACATGTTTGGGTTGTTTTTATGAAGGGCTGTTGCAGTGAGGCTGAGGCTCAGCAGGCAGGCAGGAGGCAGACCACCTCCCAGCCCATCCAGTGTGAACTTCCCACCATCCCTGTGCAGATTGGTTCTCACTTCCTTAAAGGGGTCTCCTTCAACGAATCAGCGGCGGAGAACCTCAAACTTAAAACGGTTTGTAAAATCTAAAATAGGAGTTTGACCTTTAAAAAGTAGGTTGTGCCTCTTTGTCACAGTCAACTATTTTTAGTTTTATGTGTCAATCTAGGTTTTAAGGAATGTTGTTTTCTGTGTTTAACAATGCACTTTCTATAGAGGTTCTCAAAGTTGTTATAACACATACCACCTCAGGAAAAAAAATCTTGGTGATAGTTGTGGCCAAAAACAAAGATTATTCACACTTTTGACAATGTATATGTTATTAAATACTAAAGACATAGTACTATACAGCCTCCTTTTGTTTTCATGTAGACACAGTATTTTTTTCACTATAGAAAATTAAAAGTATTCCTGCTACAAAAATGATAGCTACAATGAAGCTAACATTTCAAGTAATAATGCTTGTGTTTTTTTCTGCAGTGTCATAACAGCATTAGGCTGCTCCTTTAGTTCACACAATAACATATTTTCATCCAACAGAAATATTTCTAAACACTTCAGTTTTTCTTTAGAAGTTAGGGAATAATATACTGTCCTTTCAGCCTGCTGACTGGAAGTGCACAGCAACAGAGTATTTTGAAACATCTCTATAAAGGCTAATGAACTGATTCCTATTAGGTTTTTACTAAGCCTGGTCACTGATAATATTAGTAAGTAGATCTCAAACTTGGAGCTGGAATATCATTGTATAAATATAGTCATTCACATATCTAACTTTGGACTTCTGATCACCGCAAGAGGAACCTTTCATTCATATTTACCAAACAAATACCACATTTTTTTTAAGTTCTGCTAAAAGCAGACAAAGTGCCACAGTTTAAGAATTTCTCTAGTTGATTTTTTTATTACCATCTCTGGTGTACCATCATCAGAAGTTCAAAGCAGACATTAGTTGACATTAATCCATGTTTTGTCTGCAGCACACAATGCTTCAGCTCATTAAAGAGCTGCTGGGACAGAACGGAATGACCCCCAGGGACGAGTCTCCAGTCACAGAAGTCCTCAATCAGGTTTGCCCATCCAGTTGGAGGGGAGCCTGTAAGACGGCTGTCCAGCTGCTGTTTGCCCAAGCTGGTCTGGTGAGAAGCAAACATTTCTCATGCATTTCATGTTGCCTTTTAAGTCTCTGCTGTATTGTTCTCATGTGGAAAGTAAATGGGACGAATGTTTATTTTGAACAGGTCTCTGCAAATAGTTGCTGAATCCTTGTCTTTTTTTCTACGAGCTTTCCATCTTGCTCTTTGTTTTAATTTAAATTAATATCAGGTCTCTGTAATGGCTTAGTGATGTAAACAAACACCAGAGACACATATAAGACAGAAAGAATTCCTTTATCATCTGAATGCAGGATAGGCTTGCCTGGACGGGTCTGCAAACAAAGCTTCTTTGCCCTTTGTCTTTTACCTTTTACTGTTAAAATACGTAGTCGAAATGAAGCTGGGTCATCATTGTGTTTATGTTAGACCACACAGGAAAAAAGCAGAGTGTTCCCATCAAGCCCTCCCACCTCAGTTAGAACTGTAAAACAGTTCTTAGATGATGAATGAGTGTCTTGCATTAGCCCCTAACCGGAGGCTATCGTCTCTAAGCTGAAAATAGACTACACCACTGCATGCATGGACAAACACACACACACATAAAATACAGTCCCTGTTTTTTATAAAATGCCTGCATTTACTCATATACTTGTCAGTCCGTGCAGAGTAGTAGAGCTCCTTTTTTTTGTTTTAACACTGTATTCCTTGAAACTTTTTACTCTTTTTTTTGATATATGAATATCTACGTATTACGTTGTTCAAAAAGTATATGAAGTTAAATATAAATGGATGGATAAAACATAATAATAATGCATTTTATTTGTATAGAGCTTTTCTAAGTACTCAAAGATGCTTTACAGGAGTACAACAATGTAGAATCCAACAATGGAACATAACAGAAAAACGCACAAAAAGGGCAGATTTGACATTAAAACCAAATTTAACACGTCCTATAATCTTCTGGATACAATATATATTCCCCTCCCTCTTTGTGATCTTGGATTTAAGACATGTCATACTGACATTTGTTTATCTGTGTGGCTCTTTTTGGTAACAAAAAAAAAAGAAAAACTCCAAGTGGGTTTTTTAAGGATACACCTGCTCTGACAAAAACAATGGAGTCATTTCCTGTAATCCAGGAAATGGACTCCTCCCTACTTCCCTCCCTCTCTGTGACCCAGCTTACATAGGTTTCGAGGAGCCAAGGCCACTCTCAGAGAACTTGTGGACAGACTTGCTCACACTAGCAGGAAGACATGCCGCTTTGGCGCTGTCTGATTAAAAAGCATTTGGCTTCCTCACCTTGACCTGCCTGTCGCTGCTTGCGGGTGAACGAATGCCGGACAAATCTAAAACAGGTTATATGCTGTCCAGCTACTGCATAGTTAAGAGAAGTTGTTTTCATTTGCACACTGTTAGAAGCTGATTGAGGTGTTTTGTTTTTCTGCCTCAACAGGTGGTTGTTGATACGGCTCAGATAGAGAATAAGGAGGCCTACGCTCCCCACATCGCTCTGGAGGGATCCAAGGTGGTGGTCCAGGTTCCTTCAACATGGTGGGTCTACCAACACATTTTTCTAAAACGTTAGATTAAGACAGTGTTGATTAAAAACCACAGCAGTTGAGATCTTTAATATACATTTGGCTAAGAACACAATATTTATATGTCGTATCTATCCAAAAATGGTTTCTTTTGGGTTTGGATTAATTTAATGTCACTTTGAAATAGTTTTTCAGTGTCTGCTTATGGTCATCTGTGGGGAAGAAGGGACTGAAGCAGTATCAGTCAAAAGTATAAACATAATGTAATAGAAAATACTGCATTCATCTTTAAACAACCAGGTTTATTACTTTCTCCTGCTAAATCTGCTTTTAATAAATTTACTAAACGTGGCTAAATACAGGAAGCATTTTCAAGATAGAGTGACCTCAGTCCTGTTTTTGTTTCTTCAGAATAGACCGAATGTTTTTTCTTTATCTTTTTTTTTGTAAAAAAGTACTGCGGCTTAGTTTATTGTTAAGAAGGAAAAAACAAATTTTTTGGCTTGCAGGTTTTTATAACTTGACAAATTTTGTCCATGTGACAAAAAGTTTGGACGCTCCTTGGCTAAAGTCTTTTATCGTCAGTGATGGACACAAAGACGTAACTAAACATTGGCCAACACTGTTTGTTTCAGATAAGAACTGACCCCATGAGAAACAAAATTTGTGCAGTACTGTCTTGGATATCATGTTGAGTTAACATCATCTTGTTTCTGCTCAGGTGTCTGAAGGAGGACCCGGCCACTATGTCCCTGCTCCAGCGAAGCCTGGATCCAGAGAAGACCCTCGGACTGGTAGATGTACTTTACACAGCCGTGTTTGACATCACCAGATGGAAAGAGAGAAAGTAAGAGGATGTTGAACCAAGAGTTATTTTTCTTTCTTCTCATTTGTTGATAACACTTTGTGTTTCTCTGTAAAAGGGAGCAGGCCTTGCCGACCATTCAGATCCAGCTGCAGCGTGAAAGCCCAGAATACAGTTGCCAGGCGGACATGCCTACGGGTACCAGCTCCAAAACCTCCAGTGGTTTGCCAAAAACGATATCTAAACTGACTTCCAAATTTGCCAAGAAGGTCTCATCTAGCTCCAACAGCGGAGGCAGCTATTCCATCCCCAGCACTCCATCCCGCAGCATGCTTTCGACCAGTAGCTCCGACGACAAGGCCAAAGGCCTCGGGCACAACGACGGGAGGATACAGAGTATTCTACAGATGGGTGGCTTGTCCAGCATGCCTGACACCACTCAGCAAAACCTAATGGCTAATGGCTCGGTATCTGATGACCAGGGGAAGAACCTTCCCACTGACCAAGAGATGCAAGATGTCATCGACTTTCTCTCAGGATTCAACATGGGCAAATCCCAGCAGGCGTCACCCCTGGTGAAGAGGAGGAACTCTGTGGCCTCTGCTAACCCTGCGGAGCTGAAGCCTCCTAGTGGCCATCCACCAGCTTCCCAGTCCATTTCCTACACTGCTCTACAGACGCCGTCTAACTCCCTAACTCAGCCACCTCCGTTGGTGCAGAAGCAACAGACTCAGCCTCAAACCCAGCCACCCCCATCACAGCAGCAGCAGCCTCCTCCGCCTCAGCAGCCCTCCCCTCCTGCCCTGCAGTACTACCAGCACCTCCTGCAGCCCATCACCCAGCAGCAGGCTCCTCCTTCCCAGCTGCCGCCCCAGCAGACCCCACCACAGGTTCTACCACAGCACAGGGTGGCAAACAAGTGGCTTGGCACCTCAGGGCAACAGCCTGCAGGACAAGCCCCCCCAGCAGGACTGTCCCCCTTAGGTCCCATCAGCCAGTGGGGGTCCCCAGGGCTGCCTGACCTGAGTTCAGACCTGTACAGTCTGGGCCTGGACAGCACCTACATGGAGACAGTTATCTCAGCCATGCTGGGTCAGAAGCCACAGGGGCCCCGCAACAATACTTGGCCCAACAGGGACCAGAGTGAGGGGATGTTTGGAGTCCTGGGAGACACGATGCCCTTTGACCCAGCAGGTAAGGCCACGAGTTACCATCTACCGTCTGGAAGTTTGAGCATCACAAAAGGTTATGCAGGTTTTACATTTAGCATGTTTTTGCATTACCATTTTGGTCTCTACTGCTTATGAAAACAACCAAAGCTCTTAAAGAAAAAAAAAACACCTAACTGGTTTTTCGCAATAACTTAATGGTTTTTGGTATCTGGAAAACAAGCAGTTTAAAAAACCTCCGAATGCAATGTCACAAATCAGCAAGCTCTGCCCTTCACCTAGCAACCCAAGCAGAGCCTGGCTCGTTGCCTAGCAACCCAAGCAAAGCCCAGCCCTTCACCTAACAAGCCTGGCCTGACAGTTGTACAGGAAACAGTCATGACGTCCGTCCACCAGGAGTGTAAACTCCAAAATGTCTGTGCTAATCAGAGTGATTCCATGTTTAGTGGAAAGTCTAGTGGAAGGAGAAAGTATGGCAGAAAAAAGCTGCACAATCAACAAGAATAACCGCAGCCTTGATTGAAATGACATTGAAATAAGAGTGTGACTGCAAAAGTTTCTACACTTTGTCCTTCCACTTAGCTTTCCATTAATTGGTCTGTATACCACAGTAATAAGGGATATTATCAAGTCTTTTATGAATAGTTCACCTTGAAATAAATAAAAAGTGAGTATTGATTCAGCTGTCTTCAGTTGACTGCTTTATGTTGCTCTAAATCACAAACATGTCCATATTTGGACTTTTCAACTAGAAAAAAAACATAGCTTTTGGTTCAGGCTTTGTTATTGAACCAACTCACTCTTGATGCTAACATCACTCCAGAGGACAAAGCCTGTTGATTGTGGCATAAAGATGCAGACAAATGAAATGTTTGGGGTCTGTTGCACCAGGAGAACAATGTTCAGAAGGTTTGTGGTCGCCTTGAGCTGAAACTCTTGAATGCTTGCTCTGGGTGTTTTACTAATCAGCTTAAAAAGTTTATCATCTGAAGTCTTTCTTGGCTCATAAAAGAATATTAGTTTGCAGAGATCCAATTACATAAACAAAACAGGACAGGCAGACAGGAGAACATTGGGAACAAAAGGCGAGATAATCACAAACAAAAGCTGTTTAAAGCCATTTAGTAACCATGTCGTATGTAATTATGCACCATCCTAATTTGAATAATCTAGCCAAGCAACTGCCTCATCTGGATGAGATGATAAATTGAGGTTATGTGCTGAGGTGGGCTTGTCAGTTTCTATTTACAGCGCAGCAGACTCTTTTGATTGCAGTCGAAGCCTACTGTGCAGAGTTGACTTATGGCTATTGTGATTTTTCTGCCATCGTAGACAGTCTGGCTTAAATGGATTGAGCTCCGGGGTATGAAAGAGAAAAGCTGAGGGCGTCAGAAACTCTCATGTGTGTATTCCCCACACACACACCCACCGTCCTCTCTCTCTCTCTCTCCCTCCATGCAGTTGGCTCTGACCCAGAGTTTGCACGTTACGTTGCCGGCGTCAGTCAAGCCATGCAGCAGAAAAGGCAGGTGCAGCACATCCGTCGCCCCAGCAACACGCGCAGCAACTGGCCGATGCCTGATGAGCAACACAGAACCTGGTCCCACCCAGAGTACTTCAGTGAGGGGTATGAATCTACAAAGCACGTCTGCCATATTATTGACTTTCTGCTGGGGAAAAATTATAAAAACTTAAAGAGGAGCAGCAAAAGCAATTGAGTTGGGCAGCAGATGGTGTCATCCAAGACATGTTACTGTGAAATATTGTCTCAGCCTGGACATCATAAGACTGTAATACAGCAACAGTCTTCAGTCAGAGGCCTCTTCAGATTCATTGCAGGACTGACTGCTACCACAGCATTGCCATTCACAATGACCGTTTGAAGATACTTGGTTGATATTTGTTACAAAAACATTTAATTACCTTTTGGGATAAATGAAATATTTTTAAATGAAACTAAATTTCAAAACTATTTAAATTCCATCATTCTATAGTGAGAAAAATGATTAGGAAACATTTAAAACAGCTGCCAGTCCTCCCAGGAGTAAATGTCTCAGCAAATTTATCCTGAGCTCTGACTATGATGCTCATGGAAATTGCTAAAAAAAACAAAAAACAATTAGTTTCTACTGTCACCGCTCAGTAGGTTAAAATATTAAAACTCATAATGTTGCAAATTTACAACTGAATGAGCTGCAAAGCCTTTGGATTAAAACCTGTTAAACAGATATGAGCTTTGCATTATGGGATGTTTGGCCATAATGCAAAGCGCCGTGGTAATGAAAACCAAGAAGCACCTCATGCGGCGAAGTGGTGATGATGTGGGGACTTTGTAGAGTCAAATGTAAGGCCGTCAGTCCAATAGCTGAACATCAAACACAACAGCAAATCTGCAGCAGTGTCCTCTTTTCCCTCCTTTCTTGATCATGCATCCATTTCTTTCTTGTGTTTTTCCATCCGTCCGTTAGAAAATAGGTTTGAATGACTGAGAAGAAAATGGAGTCTGTAGAAATGCAGAATTTTTTACATGAAAGCCTTAATTGATTAAAAATGGATGGAAACAAGTCAGAATATTGACTCTGTGTGATTTAAATCTCAATTCACTGATAAGAAATCAAGAGAGAAATGTAAATACTGCTATAAATGTACAACACCAAGACTCATAAACATTTAGGTGCAATGCAGGTCATGCTTCTGTACACAGCGTTACAGCACTGAAGCAGATGGAGTTATTTAAACCAGCGGTCCATTATCGTTCACAGTAATGTTTGTCAGTGTTTTTAATTAAATTCCTAATACAACTGACACCATGAGGCATTTGCCACATTAATCGTGGTTGTTGTCGTTTAATTCCACCTACAAGTGTGAGACGCCATCCTGCTTACACACTAATCCAGGAAAACAACTTAGAGTTAAATAACCGCTCTGTTGTCTTTTACAGAAACTCATGCAGGAACGTCATTTATTAAATGATTGCATGACTCTTAAATATCTTTAACTTGGTTGTAGCAGGTCCTGTGTATCAAAGCTCCAAGTTATTATAAGAGCGTAATGAAAACACTGCGGCTGCTTTCTCAGGGAGGCCGTAAACAGCAGCTGGTCAGCCAATCAGGGAGATTCGGCCAGCTCCAGTGACGAGACTTCATCAGCCAATGGGGACAGCCTGTTCTCCATGTTTTCCGGGCCGGACCTCGTAGCAGCGGTTAAACAAAGGAGGTGAGATTTTCACTGACAAAGAGACATAAAGCTCATAAGTAATACCGTCTCATGTGTCGGTCATATGTTGGATAAAACATTGTTCATCTCTGTGAGATGAGAATGGACAAACTGAACGTTACAAGATGAAAATTATGAATTTGAATGAAAAATCAATTTAATTTGTGATGTCTTCTCCTTCGTCCTTATTTAGGAAACACAGCTGTGGTGAGCCAGAGGTGTGCACTCTGTCTTCACCTCCTCTCCATCACATTGGTGATGATAACCAGGTAACAAGCCGAGCATTTTTCTATTTCCAGTTTGAAAGTGACAAAAACCTTCATCCTGACCTCTCTTCTCATATCGTGACTCATTTGCACTCTGCCCCGCAGGACAGCAAAACTAAAACCTGGCCCCCGAAAGCGCCGTGGCAGCACGCCACCCACACCCACACCATGCCCAATCCCAGCTCTTCCTTGTACCAGATGAACCTGCCTCCTTCCTCCCAGTGGAGCGACTCCATGCATATGCTGCAGTCGCCCGTGTGGTCGACCGCCAGCGACTGCTCCGCCTCCACTGGGATCTCCTCTGGTTTTCCCTTCACCCAACAGCAGCAACAACAGCAGCAACAGCAGCAGCAGCAGCAGCAACAACCCAAACCCATGACCAAGGGCTTCAAATCCTTCCCCCTCAAACACGAGCATCGGCCCTCCTACCTTCACCAGTACTGATCGAACGAGTCCAAAGTAACGTGCCGCTGAGGATCTGCAGCTCCAGTCATTACACTCCACACCCACTGAATTGGAAGATTTGTAAGCCTCAGAGGCGACGTTAAGTACACACACTGGCTCAACATTTTTGTATTTATATTTTTCCATGTCAAACATCTCCATATTAAAAGAAAAGAAAGACGTATTTTGATGTTTTCTGAACTGCCATCTTTTAAACTTTGAACGGTGCATGTGTCATTCTGGCAGCAGTTAGTCTAGTGGTTGTTTCTCTGTCCTCAGACAAGAGCTGGAGACGTGCACGGCCGTCACCCACTTGCTTCTGCAGCTGCGTGTGTGTATGTGTGTGCGTGTGTGTGCGTGCGTGAGAGACTAGAGGGGAGAGGATTACGAGAGGACAAGGGCTTGGAATGCTCTCATTTCTGCCCATAATAAGTATACTGTGTCTACATAGCTGTAACTGCCAAATCTCATGCAAGATGACTCAGAGTACAGCTAGCATCTTACTGTTTCATAGCTTGTAAAATACTGAAGTTGAAATATAAATATTTAGTTCTTTTTATCAAGAGGCTTTGAGCAGGCTCAGCATAAATAAAGTAAGCCACTGCAGAGGTGGAATTTGAGAGAAATATACTACTTTTACATCAACTGACCAGAGTTCAGAGTTATAGCTGTATCTATGTGCCATGTTGGTATTGATAGCACTTGCAGATTATTTTCCAACCAAAGCGTTGTTCAGAGGACGAATGGTGCTGAGGAGACCTGCTTATTGACGAACATGAAGTTTATTTCCTCCTCTCTAATTGGCGTCTTTTTTTTTTCTCCTTTTGCTCAGAAATTTAAAAAAAATAAATAAATAAAACACTAACTCCCACAAACCTAATGTTTTCTTTGAGATATTTTTGTGTACAAGTATCGACAGTATTAATCTTATTTTTGTATTACATGTTATACCATAACTGTATGTTAGTATTTTTGACATTACATGATTATTTTCCACCTCCCTGTATGTGAAAAAGCACATTTCTTTCCTACAGTCAAAACTACACCATTGATCTACAAAGGTTACCAAATATACCATGCTAAACACTAAAACATTGTGTGAAAAGGGGTTTCGTTTTCTTTACAGCCCTTGTTCCCTTGGTTTTATGGCAGTGGGCTGCATTTAAAGGCCCAGAATGTTCTTTTTGTGATGTTTGCGGATGCCAATGTTGCCTGTATTTATGAAATGACACCATGTTTTCAGATAACTAACATACTTAACATGTTTACAGAGAATAGTTTGTTGTATATACATATAAATATATATCTTTTTATAGTTAATGTGCTTTGCACAATCAACATATAGGGTTTGTTGCTTTTTGTCTGTGTTATCTCCCTAACTGTTGCAGCCTTTTTTATTAAAAAGATCCTTACAGACCTTGGACTGTAACTGTTAGCTTCTCAGCTGTGTACAAATGGTTTACTAGTGGCTTCTACAAAAAGATGGAGAAAAATAATAAAAACATGTTACCCTGAAAGACGAGATGAAGGGGGACTGCTTGGCTTATGTTGCTTATTGTTCTTTTGAGCTGGCAACTGATTTTTTTTTTTTCCCCACGGTGTACCAGCAATGCAAAAAACGAATAAAAAATTAGCAATTCGAAATGCAAAGCGTTGTTCTTTTAGGTTAAAAGTCAGCCAGTTATGCCACATTTAAATTCCCACACACCTGGAAACAACTTAAAATGGTATTTATTGTACATATACTGGAATCAATAAAGTACATTTTTATTTCACTATAAAGGTCCTCTGACATGAGAACTGTCCTCCCACAGTCACCGAGTCTCTTCGTGTCCATTAAGAGCAGGTGTTGACGCCTTGCTGGGTGAACACTGGGAACAAGGAGCAGAGTTGCGGATAATAAGCTCTCACTGCTTCACTCTTAATAAGCATTTAGTTTCTTCTCCTTACACTTGTGATGGGTGGAGTGTCATCAGGACTGGCGTCAGCTATGGTCGCCAGATAGACAATGTTGCGGTGCAGGATCTGTTGGTACCTGTTTCACATGCAGAACAAACTAGATTTACTGAAGGGCTATTTTCCTGTTTTTAATAACTACAATCTGCTGCAGCTGAAAATCAGATCTACTTGAAGGGATCAAGCGTAAGCTGATCATTTTATACCTGTTAAATCTTTAATATACGGTTACATTATTTAAAAAACATGAATGTATATATATACAAAGAAAACAGGGTCTGATGTAGAAAACCTTAAAGAGTAATTGTAAGACTTTTTTTTTAGACTAATACAAGGTCTGTCTTGCATGTAGCCTTAAAAATCGTATTTTTATGTCTGCACAAGTAGAGTAAACTGCTTGGAAGTCACATTCTGTATGTTACAGAACCACCAGGCTATAGTACATGCAGGGCTATCCCACTGCGTGTACAAACTCGATTCAACCTTTGGCCTGTCCTAGTTCTAATCTTACATACTTCAAGCTTCAACTGGATTGTTTTACACAAATTGTAAATACTACGGTGCTTTTGAAACTTTAATTCTATTTGTGGACACAGAAAAGCTCATTTTACAGCTTTTGGAGGGTATCAAACCGTCAAACATGGGATCCTTCTTAAAAACGACATCACCTAGATAACCCAAAACTGGACAGAAATATTCTATAATAATAACAGATTATAATAAACACAGTTCTTGATCTGTGAAGAAATGCCAGGTTTTGTCAGTGCCCAGTCTGTGGAATAACAGACTGATTTATAACTACCGTAATCCAAAATAGTTTCATCTTAAGGTGGTCTGATTTTCTCAAAGCCTTACAATTGACCTTGTTTGTTTTAATAAATGTATTACAAATCCTAAACTACGTTTTTCAGAAGCTGAAATAAGTGTAGAATATCCCTGTAGTTTTTAAATAGGACCCCAAGAAAAGTGACATACCGACAAAATCCATAAAAAAAAGTTTTTCAATCACCATCTGTGTTCAATAGAATGTTTGGTTAAAAACAGCGGTGGGTAACAACTAGTTACATTAACTTGAATAACCTTTTGGGTTGGGGTATCCTTTTAGGAGTTTTACTACACTATACGTTTGCAATATTGGTATGAAGTATCGCTACTTTTAACCTATCCACTTTGAGTAAATTTACTGAATGAATAAATATATTTTAAACAAAATACGTAACAGAAACAGTCACACTTTATGTTAAAGTGAGACCTCTTGTTTCTAGACAAGCTTTGTTCGTCTATCTACTGAGCCTGTTGGCACAAAGGTGTAAATGGCAAATCGAGCAGATTTTATATATAACATGCATTAAACATAATCCGTTCAAGTATGTCAGTATTGAACTGGCATAGAGATAAAGTCCAGTGTGAATCAGTGTGGGTCAGAGAGCTTCAGACTCATGAACATCATCAGCAGGCCGTTTTAACGTACTGCACACATTCCACAGCACGTCCTTTCTGCATGTACTCGGTAATGCATCTTATCAGCTGGTCGTTTTCATCCAGTAGCTACAGCAGAAAAAAACACAGCACAGATAAAATAGTCACATTTACTGACCAAAATGTCGCTACATTAGCTATGAATCAGCAGGAAGTTAAAGGCATCCTTGCTGATGCTTCATCAGCTTCGTCAGCGTCGCTTCTTACCCTCTGTATTGTTTCTTGGTTGATTTTTGCCTTCCCTCGGAGCTTCTTAGGGACAAAAACAATCGACATGTCTGAATTGTCCTTGTTTACGTCTGATGGCCGCGCATTTTCTTCCGCACGTCTTCTTCGCCTCCAGAATTAAATGACCGTGTTGCATCCGCAGGATTAGCGCCATCTGCTGGAAGGTTGACGGTCAAACGCAGCCTCTCATTTAAATGGTTCATTTATCAGCGGCGCCCACTAACAAAAGACCTACGAGTCGTATGCGAAAATATATCGTTAAAGCATTTATGCAAGTCAAAATTAATTTATTCAATTTACAAACACATTTCAATTAATCACCATCCAGTTTTTATTTGCAGCAAGCTAAATTTAAAAACAAAGAAAGGATAACACTAGGACAAATCTGAGAGAAATAGATGATCTGTCAGTAAATGTTTCACCCTGAATCATTAAAAAAAATTCCTGACAAATATTAACATCTTAATTCAAAATTAAAAGAAAAATTTGGGAATGGAATATTCCTATGCAGATATGTAAGAACAACATTTTTGTTCAATTGCTAAACAACCCTCACAACATATGTTAAACAATTTCATATTAAAAATTGCTCATATTTTTCAAATGAAGAAGAAAGCAAATGTTTGACAAAGTTATTAAAAGAAAATCTTCCTGGTATGCGCAACCCATGATCCTGCAAGGATAAGCAGGTATAACAGATAGGATTCAGAGATGAAACATCAATTTCAGATTGGAGATTTAGTAGATTTTCAGTTGTTTCATATACTCTTCCTGATGATGGATTGAATGGTTTGAGATGTTCAAAAGTTGAGACATTTTATTACCCAAGTTTGCCTTAAACTTGCCTAAAATTCATCATCTGGTGTGTAGCCGGTCTTTATGTTGCTGCTTATTCAACTTTCTCTAACAAACCTTTGAAACCTTCACAGAACAGATGGTCCCACACATGTAACCTATTTTTTGAAGGGAGGTGGTTGCACTGGGTTCTATTTAACGACAAATGCAAGCCACACATTTCAGATTTTTGTAAAAAGGTGGATTCAAATTAATTTTACTTGGTATTAAAGAATCAAGTAACATACATCCTTCAAATTGCCCTAAACAAGTACTAATTTCCTAAATTAAGACAACTTCCATTGATCAAGAAGGAAAGGAAAAAGCATGGTAGACCCTGGACAGGTCATCAGGAAAACACGTCAATCAAGAACACATCTACACCAAGGGGAAATTTAGGGTAACCTGTTAAAGACACAGGAGTTCAGATCCTTTGAAGAGGGAAAAGCAGGAAAACCGTGCATGAACATCAAGGCTTTGTATGAATAAAACAATGCAAAAAAAGGGAAAATCAAGCAAGAACAAAATAAACAAGGGCAACATGTAAATTGTACAACTCTTTATTTTTGTAAAAACTCAATTTTGATGATATCCCAAGAAAACAATTCCAGTGACTGGAAAGAGTAGCAAACATGAAAAATGTCAGTTATAACAATTTAGGCTCAAATCAAATCTTATTGGTTGTTGTTAAAGCCAATATACAGAATTACCTCCACAGGCCATCGTGCATTTAGAAGTTGTTTGTGCAATAACCTTATAAGACATTTACTGCGCTGCCAACTTAACCATATTTGAAGAAAAAAAAAAAAGGATCTATTCTCACCTTGTAGTGCCAGCGGTACTTCAGTCACAATGTAACATTTAAGTTAATGGGAGAAATACGAGGGAAAGAAATCATACCACCATGCTCAAGGCACTGCCTACGAAGTTTGAGGATTGGATTTAAAAACAAACGAGAACCTTCTTAAAAGCCACATCCAGCCTTTTGTCCCTTTGTTCACGAGTCGGTAAAAAAATAAATTCACTCCTGAGAACGATCACATTGACGACGCAACAAGTGGAGCTACAATTTATCAGCAATCCAGTTAAGCATCTGAATCCTTGTCACACGTTTCCCATGTCGAGTAAACAACTCCATTAACACTACAAGTGCTTCATTTAGCTGTGTGACTTGCTGCCTGTTGACATAATGGGGGAAACACCAATGAGCACGACAACAAAAAGGGACGTCTTTATATTAAAAAAAACAACAAAACAAAACAAGGATTTAAAGTACTGAAATTACAAGAACGTACATATAAATGACAAATTTTCCATTGAAGACTTTTTTTTTTGGCAAAACAGCAAATTTAGGGAAAAAGAACTTGCTTAAGTGTCTTTTTCCAAGACGTAAGATAATTAACATCTTTTCAACACGAATTAGAAAAAAAAATTATCTTCTTGTATTTTTAACTATGTAAACACAGCCAAAATTAAATCCCTGTACAGCGGAAGCTTTGTGAAACATACTGAACAAAAGAACTTTAACGCCTGCATTTGAAAGCTCTCGGTACCTGCAGACATCCAGCAGGAAAACAACTCATCTGACGCAGGAGGGCTGAGGGCCAACATAAGTCGAAAGGGGCAAAATCAGCTGGTTTGAACTAGTTTTACATTCATTCTTTACAAACTGTTCTGATTTATGATTCTGTAAGCCTCACTACTCCATAGAAAATCAAAGTAAAAAAAAATATACTACTAATGAAGTAAAAACACTGAACACATGGCAACCTAACAGAGCAGAAAAACGAACGGTGCAACAGGCAGTGGTGACAGATTTGGTGCCGACAAATATCAAAAATTGAAAGAAAGAAAAGAAGAGTAAAGCTATTGATCACACGGGCTGCGATCTGCTCACAGTTTAAGAGCGTACAGCTCCTAATATCGACAATATCAAAGACAACTTTAGTAAGAAAGGAATTCAACTGATGCAAAAGTACGCAATTACTCCAAAGCTTTGTATTTACATGTGATCTTCTAATTTTTCCAACAAAACTTCTGGAGAAAGAAACCAAAAAGTCTCAAGGTGGAGAGAGGGAGTGGGGCCGACACCCCCTGATGTCAGGCAGTCCACCGAGGTGCTGGTGTCCAAATAATGTCTTCATTCTTTCTGTCAAATGTAGAGACCACAGGAAAATTCCTACAACGGGCATAATTTCATGACAAGTGGCTACAATTCTTGGTGGATCCATCATGGAAGTACTACGCAGCCACCTTGTTATCCTTCTGGAACAGATAAAGAAAAAACACCTGGAATCAGCAAAAAGCTGATTCATCTTAGATTTTTCTTTATACTAGATTTCAGTTGAATAGATTTAAAGTTAAAAAAAAAGACTTAAACATCCTGCAGTTTACTCAAAGCATGATACTATGATAATACAGTAACTAAGCGTTCTTGTTATATTTACCCTGTATTCAAAATCAGAGAAATCACGGCCTCCTCTTCCACCTCTGAATCCGCCCCTGAAGCCGGGCGGGGCCCCCCGCGGTGGGCCAAAAAACCCTCTGCTCGATGGTCGGCCCCGACCTCCGCGGGGCCCCATGTACCCTCGCCCACGGAAACCGCCTCTTCCACGATGGTGTCGGAGAGGGATGCCGAAAGTCTCTGCGTTCATTCGTCTCTCCTCTGCCCAGGTTGGCCTGCGCTCCCTGACAACAAACACAAAACACAAAGTCAGCTCACAGTTGTTAACTTTAAACAGCAAAAAACTGAAAAAAAACCCCACACACAAAATGTGGAGGCACCGCTTCAGCTGTGGAAGCTTTTGGTTCCAAATGTTCACATTTTGCTTTAAGTGATGGTAAGATGCAAAAGCAAAATAAGGATGTATTCACACCTGACCAGAGTTTGTTTCCTTTCTTGGTTCTTTTGTCTTGGTGTGAATACACTCAAGCAAAATCCGGTGCTGACCAAACAACCGGACTGAGACCCATTTCTTGAGGTGGTCTCGCTTCCAGGCGAACTCTGCTGCAGTTCGCTTCTGGTTTTAATACAGACCAGAAGCGAACATTCTGGTCTGTATGTTCGCCTGTAGTTAATCTGAACCAACGACAGGAATTACATGCCTTTTTGGACTTCACCAGACACCACTGCTGGTCATTATCGTAAAAATGCTGTAGCTAATGCTGTTACTGCATCTAATGACTGAACTGAAGTCGCATCTGATCTGTTTTCTGCTTAGCCATGCTGCTGCCAGCATGTTGTGGGTCAGACAATGCAGAGAATCTGGTCTCATTCGGCTTGAACCAGCATTTACTGACGCAGTTATAAAATTAGAAATATTACATTGTGAAACCTGCATTGTATGAGCTGATCTTAAAATTCAAAATGCTGCTTCAGTTGTAATAACAAGGACAAATGTGCGCCACAGAAAAGCAGCAGCAGAACTTCCAGAGTTTGTTTACTTTTTCGGTCTGTGTTCTGTCCCACCCCATCATTTTTGTAGAATGGGAGCAAAGATCGTGACCCGCATTGCTTTGTTTTCAAATTATAGTCCACAAAAAAATAAGAAATAAAAAAAAAAGCACAATTTGAAAGCAAACGGCACAAAAGAATTAAATAAAGTCTGCTTTTGGTCCAGACCAAACAAGCAGACAGAAGGACTTCCCTTGAGTAAATACAACCTAAAAACTAAAAAAAAAAAACAGCCATCATTTTATTTGTTTTAGCAAAACAAAATGTGGTTATATTCATTTTACAGAGAAATTTTAACGAACAATGACTGAGATTTGACTCGGTTCACCAGTTAAAAATTTGGCACTGTAGTAAAGGATGAAACTTGAGAATATTTGACTTACCTTGGAAATCCGCCATCACCCGATTTACTTGAAGAGACAAAAACAAAACGTCAGTTGCGGTTTCATATGCTGAAATATATGAATTTCATGAACATAAAGTAAAACCAGTGATGATACAGTTAAATATCAAGTCTTTAATCAGCCCCACACAGAGTCAGATGTATGTGAGCCGTATCTGCTGTGTGAGCTGTAGTACCTTGAATCATCACAGGACAGGTTATCAAAGAAGGACTTAGTCTTGTCATAGTAGCAGGTGTTTATCGTAGCCTCCTCTTCCTCAGTGGCGCCCTCGTTGGCTGGATGTTCTGAGTCAGCAGTTTCTTCTCCGTTCAGAGCCTTTTCAGGTTTGTCATCTTTTTTTTTGGGAAGAAATTAGAAACAACACTTTGCTTTTTTTTTCTTTAGCAGAAAAAACAGAAAAAATATGCTAAACTAAAATTTTGTCATTATTTTTAGCATTTTAGAGTCTGGATGATGCAGAGGGACATTTGTATTATTTAAGTACACAGCTTTGCACTGAAAGATGTAAACCTGCTCCTGAGTCTAAGTAAGGTGATGGTGATGATGAGTTCCTAAAGCTGCGTTTAGGCATCGTGTGGTGTAGCTAACAGCTGCTAAATCAAACATCATTCTGAGCTGAAACGTTACCTTTCAGTTTCAGCTTGTTCTGAAACTCCTTGTCAATCTCATCCTTGTGAAACTGGGCGTTGGCAGTTTCAAAGTCAAAGTCCTCATCAAATTTCATGGTGCCATCTTTACGCATGTTCACTCTGCCCCTGCTGCGGTTTCCTCTTCCTCGGCCGCGGCGGTTGGACTGAACACCAGCTAATACCGGGAAAACATTCACATTTAGAAAATAGAGCAAGTTTGACAAATATAACACTAAGAACGGTAGTACATACTCTTATCATATCTAAAATCTCTTGTTAACAATACTGTAGAAGGAGAAAACTGATTTCTGTAATATATGCTTAAATTTATTTTACCAATTTGACGCCTGTTAGGATCCCGGTTCTCAACAGCACCCTGCTCATGATCGGGCTGGGAAGTCTTCTGAACATCAGGAGCTGAACAATAAACATTCAGATGCTCATCAGTGAAAACAGCCACCAAGCAAGCAGGCATGAATGTGAGTGGGAAAAAAACAAAACACACAACTGTTGAATCTTTGCACCAGTTTATACCCCCAAAAATTAACATCTTTGTGTACACAAACTTTGACCTGGCTTAGTGACGTCTTCCTCTCTGAGTGAACTTTCAGACTAAGTCAGTAGAGAAACTTTTTCAACACATGATCGTAATAACTTTAGGGATTTACAATTTATACTCCAGGATGAACCAAATCAATAAATATCTGGCACTGACACAAACATATAAGCTTGTTAAAGCCTCACCTCTCTTCTGCTCGAGCAGATCAGGGGGTTTCTGGCTGCCAGCGGTGGAGCTGCTGGGTTTGGCCGTCACTCCTGGCTGACTCCTCTGACCAACGGCTGCAGGCTGACCAGGTGCAGCTGACGGGGGAGCCTGCACTACTGGCTCCATCGGGGAACTTTTAGCCAAAGAGTCCCGCTGAGGACTAGTACGTCCTACACAGCAAAGGAAAAAGCAAATCTAAGTTAATGTTGGTGCAACTTTGTATTAGATCCCCTGTTGTTTTTGCCCAACACATGAGCGCTGAGCACAAATAAATGCAGATAAACTGTAACGTTGAAAGGCTTTCATTCTTTTGATTTGCTGCAATGATATGAACAATGGAGGTGACTTTACTTTGATTGTGCCATCTATCGTACAAATCTGCTTCACTAGTAAAAAATGCTTAAAATTGTAATTTATGATAAAATCAGAGCCTCTTGTTATTTAATGACAACGTTTATACACATTCTCAATCACAAATAAACATTTATTCGGTTATAGTGCATCCTGGCAACATGATTTTAACTATAAGGAATGTTTTTTTTGTAGTTTTTTTTCTCTAATTGTGACAGCGACTGACCTCCAGTAGATACAAACTGCTGCGACCCGATAGGTGGAAACTGGTTGTAGGAAGGAGCCGGAGCCCTGCTGAATGCTGCATAGGAACTAGCTGACCGGAATGATGGTGCAGATGCTGAACTGGAGGATCCAATTGATGACTAAAATGTAAAGACAATTGTAAGAATACACATATGTTTTTGAATAAATTGCTTAACAGTTAATAAAATAAATAAATGTGTTCAAGTCTAAAATGACCAATACACCACCTTGCATACACTACTTATAAACAATTTGATTAGTTCTAGGTAAAAAAAAAAAAATCATGGTCTCTCTCTCTCTCTCTTTTTTTTACAGCAGATTTATTTCATAATTCATATTTAATTTATATAAATACATCTTGTTCATTTTGGCCCATTTAACACATTGTTTATTATCTCCATTTTAGACACTTTGTTTTTTTGGGGGGGGGAAATATCCATTTTGTTGATCACCTTTTACATCCGTCTAATGTGAAGAGTTCATTGGTACATTTACAGTGAAAAGTGTAAAATATTAGTGTGTGACAACATGAATTTACTTTTAGAAGCAATATGATTTTGTTTTCAGTTCCTGAAAAATAGCATTTCTGGAGACATAAATTTCTTTTCTGATCAACATGGGTGAAGACAAAAGACATTTAATACAGAAAACATGAACATCAGCATAATAAACAGTCTTTCTACACATAAATAAACTTACCTGCACTATGGCAGGGTCCTGAGGAAGAGAGCTAGGGGCTTTGGGTGGCTCGCAAACTGTTAGGTCTTTTATATCGCTTCCTCTAAAGATGATGTACTCAAACACTTCATCCCGAGGTGGTATAGGCCTTTCTGTGGGACGGTCTTCAGTGCCAAAAGAGCGAACTGTTTGGAAATAAAATGCAAAGTTACACAAATCAGCTGCTATAAGTGAATCTGTGGCAATTATTTGAGCTCTGATCGCTTGATTGGTAATTACGCTCCTGGCATTGATAACATACTTATAACACACAGAGAATCCATATTTGAGTATTTGCAGATACAGGGTACTCATAAAAGTGTCCAATTGGAACACTTAGAAAGATCACAAATTTGATTTGTTTGGACGAATAAAGGACTATTAGAAGTTAAAACAATTTCAATCCAAGCATTGATTTTTTTTCTAACTGTACATATTTGCTGATGAATGTAATTTGAGTCACAATGTTTCACAAGTTAAGAGAGAAAAAACACTAGAGCTCTTTAATTTCTTATGCAGACCTAATGTCTTGGTATCATTTCAAAGTTCTTTGGATGTTTGAAACATTACATCCTTTTGTTTTAACATGAAACTCTTGCTTACATAACTACAACGATTCCTCCAATATTTTTCTACCACAGACCTAATCAATAACAACATTTTAAAAAAACAAACAATGGATGAGGCCAGCCTAGAACATTCTTAAAACTAAACACTGAACTAGACCGCTATGACAAGGTTCACGTTCATAATCTGTTCATCGTCATATTTAAAAATATACAACGGGGAACCTGTTGAAAATTGTGTTCGTGATTAAACTTAATGAGCATTAAAAAGTGACTTGTATAACCCAATTACCTTATAAAAACTGGGAATTCGGACTTAAATATAATTCAAGCGGGCAAAAAGTGTTTTATAGTATAAATATGCAAACTTTTGAAACTATTTCTCTCTCATCGGTGGATTACAGAAAAGGCCGAAATCAACGTAAACAAAAGAGACAACGCTACCACAGTTTAGCTAGCCTGTTAGCCAGCTAGCAAAATGCCAGCTAACTAAAACAACTGCGTTAAGAAGCACATTGATAAAACTACTGTTGGAAAAGTCTAAATTTTAACCGAATGAGAGGTACAATCCAATTTGGGTGGGTCTTCTTACCTTTAGCAAGTGCTACTGTCGAGTTTTCAGTGTCGATGGTGTATAAAATTCCTTCATAGCGAATCTCGGCCTTAGAGATTAGGCTAATTTTGCTGCCAATGTACGGCGTCCCTCCTCCGCTCATTTTTATCCGCTGAGTTAACTAAAGCGCTTGCTATTGAATAATATGTTTATCTTCCGACGCAAAATCAAATGTTAAATATTCTGAAGCTATGTTTTAAAACGGCATAACATAAAACTGATGAGATGCTATCCCTGAACCACATTCGTCCCGTTCCTTGACTCCTTAACACGACATGGCCGACTTCATTTTTGCTTCCCCCGCCGCTAAGGATTCTGGGACAAAGATTGTGCTCTAAAAATACGCTTCCTCTCTTTTGAGTAGCTGGTCAAGTAAAACTACATGGATTTAGAGAATATTTTGGACTTCAGCAAATACATATAATCGAGTATCTTAACCAATTTAAATTATTCAATAAAAAAGATAATTCGTCAATAAAAGTCAACCTATCGCCAGCGGTTACTGGGCAAGAAGAGGGGTACACCATGGTCAGCAGTCCATTATCAGACATCAGAGACACACAGCACCCAAACATTTTCATTTTGTAATATTTTGCAATATTTAAAAAAATTATGTAATTAGATGGGCAAAATTTCAAAATATATAGGTGCAAATTCTGTTGTTTTAAAGACTAAAAATGGAAACACCCCCCCCGAATAACACATTAAATTTCAAACAGAAGAAACACTTAATTTTTTTTTCCAACATATGAAACATGTGTTACATATATGTATGTTAGAACACGGTAAAGTACTAACTACTAAAGTACTAAGTGGCAATTTATGGTGTGTACCACGTATTAATGTGACCAAATACCACAACAGATTCAACAGATATATCAGAAGTATATTAAAAAACATAATTTCTTTATAACTTTTTTAAATCTTTTGGAATATGTATGTTTCTTTTCATGTCAGAAACCATCAATTTGATTGATTAAAGAAAAACAATCCAAATCTCCTGAGGGTATTAAAAAATGGTAAGAATGGTATATTGAAAGAAAAATATCTTAAAGCAATAGAACATGAAATAGGAATAGGAAGGTTTCCATCACCAAGGTATGACATTGTATTAGGGCCGTCAAAGATAGACAAAAAAATTGAGCAAATTTCTGACAAAAATTTTTGCAATTTTATAGAAAAAAAAATAAGGAAATTTTCATTTTTTAAAAGTCATAAATTTGCTAGAAAAAAATCAGAAATTATTGACTTTTGAAACTCAGAAATATCCATGTTTTTTTGTTGAACATTTCTGAGATTATTATCTAAATTTCTGAGTCTTTTATTAAGCAATTTTTGTCCTTTGAAACAGAATTTTTTTAGTTGTTTCAAGAAAATGCCTGAAATTAATCTCAAATTTTTTGAGTTATTTTTGGAGGAAATGCACTTTTCCTTTTTTCTATCTACAATGGCCTTAATATGCAATTTTATCTGGGAATGAAAGACATTGAGATTTGTAGTGTTTAAAATAACATTCTGAATGCGAGTCAGTTTTTGTGCACAGGCACAAAAAGTCAAAGGTCATATTTTTACTCTATTTAAGACAAATTGCTTATCGTTGGTTTCCTAAAATAATGGTCTAAGTCATATCATTGCCCAAACAGATTTAGCAAAAATAGTAATAATAATAGCAAATATTATTATTATAAAATAGCAAAAATAATAATAATGATAATAATATAAAAAAATCAACTTTTTTCTTTTCAAAAAATATTTTATGCAAATAATAATAATAATAAAAAAATAACGTCACTTTTGGCAAAAAAAGAAAATGACTTAATTTTAGGAAGCTGACAATAACAGATAACGTGGCTAAATAAAATTCACACAAAAAAAGACAACCTGAACACATTCTATGCCATTTACCTCAATAATTTTTATATAAAAATGAAATTATAGCAACAGCAAAAAAGAGTCAAGAGATCCAGGAGGGTTAAAAAATCTCCCGTAGAGCTCCCCCTCATCTGGTGACGTTAGGCTCATTCCCACAATGCCTAGTAACACGCATGCGCGGTGCGACCGCTATAAAGCTGCTATCTGTGCTCAGAGATGGCGGGCGCCTCCGACCCCCTGGAAGATATGCTCTTTTCAGAGGTGGATGAGAAGGCTGTTAGCGACCTGGTGGGCTCTTTGGAGTCTCAGCTGTCTGGGCAGAGCAACTCCGCGGGGAAAGCAGACGAAAACGGAGGCGCTGGCTCTGTGGCCCCTGCTAACCATCACTTAGGAAAAACGCTCCCAGCTCCAGTGAGTACCACAACACTAGAACAACAACAACAACCTGGACGGTGGAATAAACCTGAGATGCGCCAGGAGGTGAACTCTAAGGACGCAAGCCCGGATAAAACTGTCACCTCTCCGTCGCTGAGCGGCTCCTCTTCTTTTGGCGAGCCTCCCAGCACTTCGGCTGGCTCTGTGAACGCCACTAGCAGCGGCATTCAATCACATGGAGCATCCATCACACCGCTGACTGCATCTGGCGTGTCAACTTTGGCATCCCCGCAGGACAGCATCAGCACCACATCCAGTCGGAGCGCCAACGTGAGCCAGTGCACAGGTGAGGCGCCCGCGGAGGCCAGCGCTCCGAGGAAGCGCGTCGCGACGCCGAGAAGGAGCCCCTCCGCGCGGATAAAGAGTTTGAACGGCGCAGCGGTGACGACGAGACGGAGCAGCATCACAGCAGTGACCGACAGCAGCATCATCGGCTCCGTGGACCCGGGCGCAACTCCGCCAAACTCCACTCGATCGGCCATCAACACTTCCACGTTCACTCTGTCCAACGCAAACCTCCCCGTGGGTCAGTCGGCTATTGCTCTGGACCGGGGGACTCCCACCATTGCCTTGCACAGACTCCCGAGTCACATCGTAGCCAGTATTGCCCAGAACGGCAACGGGACCAGCGTTTCGGCGCTGGTCCAGCAGGGTGCTCGGATAGAGCCCGCCACATCCTCATCTCCCACGGGAGATCTCAGCAAGGCGGCCACGGACACCGGAGCTTCCAAAACAGACGACTGTCAGTCCAATATTGTAACGCAAAGCCAGGTTGGTAGTGTGAGCTCTGTAATAAACACTCTATTACCGTCTGCTTCCTGCGCTATCACACCAGCAACAACCACTACAGCAGCTCCTACCACCACCACAGTGACCCAGCCTCTGAGCTCCGCTACAACAGCTGTGTGTGCCACCGCCATTGCGACCACATCTGTCTGTGGAACTGTCCAGACCACAGCTGTGACCTCCACCATGAGCATAGTCAGGCCCACAGCTCCCTCTCCAACACCTGTCGTGGCCACCCCTACACTGTCTCAACCCCGTCCAGGGGTCCCAACGCCTCAGAGGATAGTAGCCCCCCAGCTGATTGTCAGACCTTCACAGCAGCAGACCACCATTCAGCTTCCCCCTGGCTTTACCATCCCACAGGGTAAGCTTTTATTTTGGAGGGTTGGAGAGAATGTGCTTTTTTTTCTTGGTGTGCAATGTGTTTATGAAAACTTTATTAAGCTTTGTTCTCTACGATTAGTCTTCCCTTGTAAAGATGTACACTGTAAACTAATTGAAGGTGGTTTAATTTGAAAATGAAGGTCCACCTGCTGCCTTGAAAGTGCAAGTAAAGTCAACTAGAGCATTGTTTTGGTTTTAAAGTTCATCAAGTTGATTTAACAACAAAAGGCAAGTTGTCTAAATCATGGGTGAGCATTTATGGTATAGTTTATCATTTATTGCATAAAATTTCTTATAGTGATAAGAATTTTTATTTATCATTGTCATGATGAATTCCAAACTATTACTCTCTCTATTGACAAGATTGCTGTTTAACTATTTCCTCCACTGTTTGTCCAAAAAGAGTCTCATAAAATCTAAATAAATTTGAAAATATGATTAAATGCAGTTACTTTGTGCAGTTTAGTGATAAATCACACTTCATTATGTGTTATCCAAAAGAAGTGTATTAGCAATATAGTTATGTGTTTCAAGAACAGAGCATTTGTGTTTATGGAGCCATGCAGTTAGCTACAAAAGAGGTAATCAATAGTCCTTATCATCATTTTTATTGTTATTAAAACAGTGGCACAATATTTTGTGATAAAACTTTAAGTCCATATCGCCCACCCCTCGTCTAAACATTATTTTTTAAGATCTGATAGCTCATTAACCGTCAATTGTTAGTAGTTATCGCTTAATACTTTAATTTACACCAAATAAATATTTCACATTATGTAAGGAATCTGCCTTCACCTACCTAAACAAGAACACTCTCCTGTTTTACGTTTACTCACATTATAAATTTAAAATAACTACTTGTTTTTAGTCAGTTATTTAGAGTTAGAATCAACTTGGATGAACAAAATATCTGATCTGGTAATGCAATTTGCTTAGAATCATTTTGAATTTAGCTCAATAATTTGGTTCAAACAGAACCTTAGCAATGTAAGCAAAATATCCTTAAAAATTGCTAACTGACAGATACATTAAAATGAACAATGTCTTTAAATCACACACATACACACGGCATGTCAATGTAACACATTTCCATCTCACTCACGGTCCAACACAAGATACAAAAACATGCCGCTAAGCATCTTGGGAAATGGCTCCCACTCCTGCCTTTTTCTTCCTTCAGTTATTTTTATAACTGAAAGAAAAAAAAACTTTTACTCAACTCCTGGGGATATGACAACATTAATAAAAAGTCAACACAACTTACTAATGTGAGTTTATTTTTCATAAGCATAAGCAGCATAATGCTTATGAACAAATGTTGCCTTTCTGCCATGTTTTTCTATCACTTATTTGCACCCCACTCAGTGGGGAGTGAGCACATCTTAATGTTGTAGACTGTGAATGGCTAATACTGCAAAAATGGCTAAAATTAAATGGCTGTTTCAGTTTTTTTCGGGGCTCCATTTGATCACATCTAGTCCAAAAATGAAAAAAAAAAAAAAAAAACTTAGACTGGTTAAACCTGAATTGGATTATTCACTTTTTTAGACACGGTTTGAGATTTACGAGCCCTTTGGGCTATCCAGGGTTGAAGGAGAGTGGCTGCAAGACAAAGGATTGCCCAGGGTGCCATTAATGAAATGCCTCTGCACATAATACTTCACTATATCCAAAGTTTCGCCTTACTGACTTTTTCATTTGTTCTGTTTTGCCATAAAAACAGAAAAAGCATTCCTATCCATTTATACATGTTTATAGTAAAACAAAATAAGCAGGAAGGCGCCCTAAAGTCAGGAAACAAGATTTTCTTCCAACCCTGACCTCAACATCCAATTTGGCCGATCTGCATGTAAAATAAGGTGATAATTGCATTAATAAAGTTCATTTGTTCTTCTACAGTGTGTATCTCATTGACATTTTTTCAGCACACTAATACTGTTAGTAAAGATGTTACTTTAATGCTTAATGACATAGAATAAAGAGGTGTCATTTGTTATTAGCTTGTATTGCTAATTGTAATTAGCCTGTTCAATAGTTCAGACAGGAAATTTCAGATATAGAACTGGCCAGTATGGATAAAATATTAAAAAAATATTTTTCTTTGAAAGGTTTAAGATTTGAAGCCTTTCAGATGCAAAGTTTTTAAGATTGCATCTGTTTCAACACAAACTTAGAGAACAAATTGAAATATTCAATAAAAATAACTAATTAAATTTTTTTCAAAAATGTCATAAACTAGACAGTAGTCTGCCTCAAGAATTGCTGGACTTTCTGGATTAATAATAACTCCTTCTCAAGTAACAATATGTTGATGTACAATTCCCATTTTCTGAACTGCTAGAGAGTCTGGAGGGAGCTAAAGATTAGGATGATGGCAAGGAGGTCTTCCAACCTCAGAGGCTTGGAGGTTGTTACCAGATCAAATCATCAAAATACCTGAGGAAATATAAAGAGGATTTGATTAACACCAATAAGGATAAGTCTATTGATAAATGGTAAATAGTTACCAATTTCTGTCTTTTTGTAGTTGGCAATTATCAAAGGACTTGATAATTTGCCTTTTAGCTGCTTTCCTAATGAATGATTTTCTTGCCTAGCATTTCTATTTAGTTGGGTCATTGTATTTGGGTTATTTACATTACTAGATGATGGAATGAACAGTGATCCATGAGATTTTCAAGTGCTGTATATGTTTTTTCTTAGCCTAGTTCTGGTTTAAGCTTCTCCACAACCCATTCCTAACCTGTGTTCCTTGGTTTTCATGACGCTGTTTGTTCACAAATTTTCACTGACAAACCTCTTGGACCTTCATAGAGGAACTGTATTTTTATTAAGATCTTATAGATTGACTCACTGTGTTTGCTAATTCAGGTACTACTCAGTGCTGTTGGCTGCACAGTGTTTTATTTCAGTGTATCAGAGTAAAATGATCTGAATATAAATACATACACAACTGTTGAAAAATATGTATTATTTTAATTTGACTTAACAATTATCCACTATTTTCTGTTGGTTTATAAGTTAAAGTGTCTGAATTAGACTGGCATTTGGGGCTTTAATGTGAAAAAAGTCAAAATAATTTTGCAAGGTACTGAATGTTAGATGCCTGTGAGACCAGTTTCACTGCCATCAACCAAGTATCTTCCTTTCAACTACAAACTTAATTATGTTTACTTGACAGAATCATTTTGATCATCTCAAGGCACTTTATAAAAAGTAATTTTATTTCAGTCATACATACATTTCAATTGATCCCAGTTATCAAACAATGCAGTCGAGTTCAGTTCATTATTCAAATTAGTCAAAAAGTTTTTCGTCTAAGGAAACCCTGCAGTTTGCATTGAGTCACTGATTTGCTGCATTCACTTCTCCTGGACGAACATGTAGCGACAGTAGACAATCACATGTGTCACTTTTACAGTACTCCCTCATACTGAGCATTCATGTATCAACATTAGAGAGAAAAAAAACTCCCTTTTAACTGGAAGAAATCTCCAGTAAAACCAGAACGTGGCTCAGTATACGAGCGACCATGTGCCAAGACTGATGGGGTTTCAGAAGACATAGCAGATACACAAGAAAGAAACAGAATGACTTTCTATTCTTATGAAAAGTAAAAAGTTAATGGAAAGAGATGGAGAACGTTTAGTTTTTGGCAACATTATTTTAGCCGATGACTCCAGATGTAGCTTCAATGGCACTAGCCCCGAATTTATCGGTTCAACTCAGTCGCTCTGAGAGCAGAATGTACAACTATTCTGTATTCATTTTGTTCCAGTCTCACTTCCCGTTGGTTTTAAATACTTTAAAGAAAATGTTTATTTAAAAAATTTCAAATATTCCACATTTATGGACATATGTTTTGCTTTTTGAACTGAGAATTTGATAGTTTTTCTAAATTCAAAGAATTCAGTGAACAGATGTTTTCTTGGACATAATTGAGCAGTTTTAATGATTGTGCTACTATTCTTACTTTACTTGTTCATGGTCAGTAGCCAGAAGGGTTTCTGTGCTGCCCTTCCTCTGAGTCATCTGACCGCAGAAAAAAATAATTTAGTCTAACAGTACCATAACAGGGTCAGAATATATGGTCAACTTTGTTATTTACAATAAACTTTGACAAATTGTCAATGTTATAAAAAGAAATGCATTAGTAAATCGACCAGAGGTCAGAATCAGACAATTTTACCTTAATTGGCTTTTATTGGTCAGCATGTACTTGCATTAACTAACAGAAGGCATTTTCTTTGAGTTTGTTGAAAGCGGAAATAACTGTTTTGATGCTTAAATCTTAATGATCGTTTAGTTTCTTCATATTCTTTTGATTTCAAAGCTCTCTCTACCTCTACTGAAGTACCTGCCGTGCAGTTTTGGCTCCTTTATGTGTCATAGTTCCTATGTGAAATCTATTTAAAATCTTAATTGTTAGGTCAGACCTCAAAGAAAAGCCTTAAATTCAGACATTGATCTCACCAGTAAATGGGAGGGAAATTGCATGAGACATGAGACACAACAACATACTTGAGGAATGGCCTTTGGCTGTTTCTTACTCATGGCTGTGTTGGTGTGATGAAACATTGATATGACTTAAGCGCTCATAGTCGTTCCTCGCTGCCTTGCAGGAATGGTGCTGGTGCGCACTGAATTGGGCCAGTTGGTGTTGGTTCCTCAGCAGGCTTTGGCCCAAGCCCAGGCTCAAGCCCAGGCCCAGAACAACATCTCCCCGAGACCTACTGCTCCAACAACGGGAACGTCCTTCAGAGTAACAACTCCACAGGTGAGACTCGCCTCCAGAGCTCAGTGCTAGATACCATGATGCAATGACATCCCTTGTTCTGGTGTGTTATGTCTCTGTGGCATGGTCTGCTTTTACACTCACTATCATCTGATTGTTTATAGGTAAGGACAAAAACTGGAAGCATGCTGCTCTTTGGTAACTTTCATATACATTCATTCAAATTATTTTTTTTTAATCTCATTTTCATTTCTTTAGAAGACATTAGGTTTTTTGTATGGTTTTATAGTGGAAACGGAAACAGCATAGTTTTATTTGAGTTGAGAAACATATAGGTATTCAATATATAAAAAAATGCAATAATGCAACTATTAATTGTAAAAAAAAATCAAAACACATATTTCATTTGTTAGGCTAGTTGGTCTGTAAATGTAGCTACACTTGAACCAAACATAACTTGATCTTCTTTTTAATCCAGATATTAACCTTGTTAAAGAAAGTGCTAATGACATGCCCAATATTCTCATTTAAGGAATTTATTGCTGTCAAGCATTGTCCAGATACAGTCCGAAAAGGTGGGCGTGTTTGATCAAAGTAGGCTGACAGGAAAGTTGGAAGGAGAGGGGAGAAGACATGCAGTAAACGTTGTCGGGTCCAGGAGTCGAACCTGTGACAGCTGGATCGAGGCCACATTGCCTCTGAATGTGGGTCGCGCTAACCCCTCCGCCACCACGGCACGCCCAAGGTGCATTTTTATATTATATTAGGGGATAAAACCAATTTTAGCTCTTGAGAGCAAGGGTTACACAGCTAAGGTGTAACCGAATGTCTTTAGCTCTGCATAATCTGAGTTAATCTCACGGTTGGTGACTTTTGTGAAAACGAATTTGACTGATTGAATTTGATGAACATTGATCTTTTTTCACACTGTTGAGCCTGAACCCTGTGAATAAATGCACGGCTTAACTCTAGTTGTTAATTGCAGTGTGATTGATATCTTAAAACGCCTAATTAGAACAAATGGATATACTTGATTATTTTATCCATAAATTCAATTGAGATTAATTGGTGAATTAACATCTCAAGGCTTCATAATGACTCCACGGGGTCCTCTCATAAAAATTTTACGGGTTGCTGAATCATTAATAGGAATTTGATTATTATCACCTGTGGATACATCATTCATTTGGAAACTGGAACTTATGCTTCTGGGTGCACACCTTTGGAAAGTAATAGTGTTCAATTACAAGGTAGGTAAATGTTTAGGTCCTCTAAGTTCAGACTAGTTTTACTGACACAGAGCACCTGCCAGGTAAATAAATGTTTTTATGATTCAGAACAAACCATTTAGAATTTCCTCAGTCATTTATTGTGTGTGTTTTTTTAAAATTTTCTAATAATAATGTTATTGGTCAAATCTAAAGCTTCAGTTATTACTATTAATGAAATATGAGGATCTGGAGTCCATAAATGTTTCCAAAAGTATTTATCTCTCAATAATTACAATCTAATTTCTTGGTTATTTGTTTATTTAGGCAATTGTATATCCCTTGATTTTTCACTGAGATGAAAATAGTTTCTGTCCCTGTTCAGTATTGTGGGAGACATATAAATAATTAAAGTGTTATTATTGTTACTTGAGTTATTTCTGTGACTTACAGTCTTTCTGCTATTTGAAGAATATAAGCATCATGGATTGTATGTTATTTAAGCTTACAATTACAATGCTTTGTGACTGGTTGTTGAATAATTAGTTTAAAAAGGATGAAAAGCATTTTCTTTTTGTAGAAGCCTGACACCCCAAGAGTAAAACAGTTTTTTGACTATCACTTTCTATTTGTTTTTTGAATCTGTATGTTTCCCTTCAGTATGTCCAGTAAAGACACATACATACCAATTGGATTAAAGACCTCTTTTTTGGACAAAATGTGTGGCGTACGAAGGAGCTTAAAGGGGCTAGACTAGCGAGAGCTTGCGGCTCTTACAGTATGATAAAACACAAAATAAAATCCAGGGTAACCACTTGTCTTCAGAAGTTAATATAAATACTTTTATTGTATGTCGACCTTAGGTTGTTAATGAACAAGCTGCACTTTGGTGACCTAAGAACACACAACACAAAACAAAGATAAAGTCTTTGAGAGGTTTAAAACAGAGCTAGGGTCAAAAACAATGTCCCAAGTCGTAAAAACCTCTTTGGAGCGAGTGTTGTGTTAAAACAGGAAACAGCCAAGATATTCATAGTAACTCTGGAGGAGTTGAAAAGATCCACATCTCAGGTGTGAGAATTGTAGAGTAGTTGAATAATAGCCATGAGCTTCAGAGATCTGACCTTTTTTTGAGCAGTAGAAAGAAATTAAACTATGTATTGTTTTCCTCCTGCTTCTACTTCAGTTTAATCTTCAATCAATAAAAAAACATTGAATCACAAATCAAGTAGTTGTGATTGAACATCACAACTACTTCAATGTAGTTGTGATGTTTTAAAAGTAACTGCAAAGACAAAACATTGACAGTAGAGGGCAGCATTTCATTACTTAATTTTTCCAGTTTGGTTCGTCCTGCATTTATTCTCTGACAGTTACGATTATCTGTTCCTCCTAATTTCGGTGTATCCTCAAGATAAGACAATATTTTGGTTTTATATCATTATGCTTTATTTCAAAAGTCAGTGAAAGCTAAAGCAGATTATATCTGGGGAATTAGAAGAAGGTGGTAGAACTGACATAAAATGTTCAAAAACGCATCCTCTGATTGGGTTCATATGCACAAAACCAAATATCAGGGTTTAAAATTCAGAAATGTAACATTCTGGTGCGTAATACAACCTTGCAGGTAGTTTTGCTCCCTCAAAGAATAAACTGTTATGTTTTTTTACATTGAGTGGTTGTTCTCATTAAATGTTTTCACCTAAATATTCATGAGAAAAACGTTAGAAAATGTTAGACAGTAAGTTGGTCAGGGTGTTGTGGATAGAAATCTGTACCAGTTCAGAGTAAAACTTTGCTTCTAGCCAGCCAACCTGCCTCCATCCTGACATGCTCCGCTCAAAAGAGACTTGCAGATTGTCGTCGCCTCTCCCAGTCACTCTGTTGACAAATTAGTGGGCCGCGGCGTTGCCATCTCAACAGGAAACGCAGTAGCTGCGAAATGAAAGGGAATGGTGTTTATTCCCAGAGCTCAACCCCTCTGTCGGCCTGTCACTCTTCCTATGAGCCCGAGGGGAGAAACGGAAGGCATCCTGAGCTTCCTTCCTTCCATACCTGTTAAATCATTCATCATCCAACTGCCTGATTATTTTAAAAAGCTAACAAGGCTTTGGTTCTCCAGTGTGCTCATGTGGGAGTGAAAGTGAGCACGAGTGGGGCATAGCTGGGGGTGGGATGCACCCCGTGGCTCCTACCTCCCCCCCATTCATCCGTCATACACTGACTTCCCCCAACTCTTTAGCTCTACAAAACTTTTAATGGAGGGGAAACTCCCTCCTCCTTTCCTTATCCTACTTCTGCACCGAAAAACTGCCCATGTTTTCACTGTGTGCATGAAACTGCAGTTTAAATGACTGTAAAACTGCACAATGTATCGGATCACTATATCAGTATTTGCTTCGATGAAATTGTCATTCTATTTGAAGTGTCATTCATGCTATGAATGCCATTACTGTATTTAGCCAGTTGGATGCTCTCTGACTTCCCTTGATTCACATAATGTGTACATTTTTAAGTGGCTAAGTTGCCAAAATTCAAAGTAAACTGCACCACATTTCAATATTCATCAAAAGTATTGCAATTACATGTTTGTAGCCCCGTTTGAGCCTAAATTTGGAAGCACGCGTGTTTGTGGAGGTATTTCTATGACTTCTTGGTCTTGTCTGGGTGACAGAGGTCAGAGCAGAAGGCCTCCTGGGTTGTCTTGGCAAGGAGGTGGGCTATATATGTATATATGGTGTCACACTTCCCCCACTTATTGCTTTCCCTGGCTTACAAGGAAAACAGATTCAGCTGAAAACAAAGCAAAAAACCAAGTCTTTGTGTCCAAACTAAAGGAGTGCCTCTCTTAACAGTTTTAAAACAAACTACAGCTAGCAGAACATCTATTAGGTTGGCAACAAGAGCAAATACCCCAACTAATTATTTTTCCAATATTAACTTGCACTAATTATGTTATTCTCTATTTATATTTTTACAAGATTATTTGTCAATGTCAAATGCACGATAAATGTTCAGGATAGTTCTGGATAACACTTTCAGAGCATGCGTTTGTGTTAGCAACGGGAGGAATAAATGTGTTTTTTTTTTTTTTCCCCCCTCCGAAGAGTTTTTGCTCGTATTTTTTAGACAGTAGGCAGACAGGAAGGAGGGTGAGGAGAGGGGGGAAGACATGCGGCAAAGGTCGTCGAGGTGTGTCGTCGGGACCGGGAGTCGAACCCGCGACGTCCGCGTCAAGGACTAAGGCCTCCTAACGTGGGGCGTGCTAACCCCCTGCGCCACCACAGCACGCCCCGGTTTTTCTATTTTTTAAAGCAGTTAGATCATGTTCTTTATTTCTATTAACATTTTTGCATGTAAATACTGTAAGTAAATACACAGTATGTAAATACTGTGAAACAGTCATCTTATTCTAAATAATAAGCTGAAGTAAAAGTACTGCTTCGCATGGCCAGAAAGTGTGTTTTCAAACAATTAGTCATTTACTTATAGTGAAATAGTCATAACTTCTCTTTCATGTCAGGGATTTTCTTCAAAGGACTATAAAGAAATTTAGGTTCCCTGACTTAAAACGGAAAGATCAGAAGATTTGAACCGTCTTCCTGTGATGCAAGCTGTCAAACTGCTAGAATAGTGAATTGCTTTTCAGACTGGGGTCCCATCATCTAATAGAGACATTTTTTTATTTGAGCTTTGATGGAGGAAACAGATTACTTCACCCTGCTTTTAAGATTATTCCAACTTTCCAGCACAACATGCTTTGTTCCACAATTTCCTTCCATTTACATACATAACATGATGGGAACAGCCAGTGCCTGCATGACATCCTGATTCTCTGCAACTTGGCTTTGTGTCAGTCTTTACTGCTGCCATCATGCTTACACCATCTTCTCTCCTCCATGTGACCTTTCTCTACGTGTCTGCGAGGCATGCTCCGGCTTTTTCTTATCCTGTTGCTCTTTTTCTTTCCAGCAGTCTCCTGCAACTTCTCAGACCACAAGGCCATGCCCTTTGACCCCTGCCAAGATGGCACCGTCTCCCTCTCCCACACCTTCCAGCCCTGCCCTCCAGACCTCTTCCTCTTCTTCTTCCTCCTCCTCTTGTCCTGCACTCCGCCCTGTGAGCTAACACTCCTCGAATGATGAATTCATGTTTTATTCCTGCAGCCGTCCCGATAGCTCATGTCAAGAAACAATGTTAGGATGTGGCTTTGTTTTAGAGGTTTTGAGAGGATGTGTTGCATGAATTACTTCCTGGAGGTTTTTTTCTCTCTCTAAGGAAAATCATAATTTATTTATTATGTTTTCTAAATATCTTACCAATAAATTCTTTTCTGGGTTATTTAACTGCTATCAGATGATATAGAAGTGTTAGCTTTTGGTTGCTGAGAGACCCTTCTAAACTGTTTTAGGCTCTGGTTAGTCTGCTTTATTTGAGCTCTAGTTCATTTGCCTAGAAAGTCTGGTTTGTTCGGGGAGGTGTGAAGCACAAACCTAAAATTTAGGCCTGGTGCAGTTCTAGTGGGATTGCTAGGATGTGTTCTTTTACCCAAGACAAAAGAGAAATCTTACAACCACAAAAATCTGATGCCATTCTATTTTTGTTTGCATTTTGTGAAGAGGGACAGTGCGCTCATGTCTTCTTCAGAGGTTTTTGTGTCGTTTCCTTCAGAGCTTCTTGATGCAGCGCTGAGTACGCTTCAATATCAGCTTTTTTTTGTCAATCATTCATGCATTTATTATTAAATTTAAAAAAAACCAACACTACAGCAGAGGCTGTAGTGTTGTGCTGGTAAGGTGGTGCCAGCCATGAGTGAGCATCAGGCATAGGTTTAATAGATTACTCTGTTTCCAAGCTTCTTGCTTGTCACTGCCTCCTCTCTCCTCCTCCTTTTCTGTTAAAAGATGTCCGCTGAAGTCAGGAGACCAGATGTGACAGGAGCGCCTTGGCGCCTGCCTCCTGTTCTCTGTGGCCTTGCTGCGAGCAAAGCGTCACGTCCTGTTTGTCTCTCTGTCTATTCCTTGCTCTTCCAGAAGGGCCCTGTGGCGCCGACCGTGGCAGTGACGGCTCCGCAGCAGACGCCCATGGTCATGACCCCCCAGGCCCAGGCCCAGCCTACCTCCCAGCCAGCGGCACAGACGCAGACGAGCGTCGCAGCGGCCCCCGGAGCTCCGGTCGTGTCCCAGGTCTGTTCTCCGCCGTTTCCCAGGAGGCCAGCATTGTTCCTGGCTGGTTCCTGGCATGGACAAGGAGTCTCACACATGCCCACAAACATTTGCACCCATGCATTCACACTAGTGCATACCCAAGGACATGCAGCCAACATGAACTCTTGCTTGTTTGTAAGGCTGAAACGATTAAGCAGATTAATAGTGATGAAATGGTTATTGAAACAATCGTCAACTAATTTAGTAATTGATTAATCTTTAACTGGAGCATTTAACAGGCCAATTGGCCTTTTTTTTAAGGCAATTGGCCTTAAAAAAAGGCCAATTGCTGAAAGAGCAATATTCTCAGTGGAATAATTAAGCCAAAACCAAAGACCAAAGATGTATACATTTTGTATTTAAGATAAAAAAAACAAAACAACATTTGTCTGTAAATGGGTTCTAGCTAAAACTTCTCAAGAGCCTTAGTCTTAGCTTCACCAGTTCAAATTCTGTAAAGCAAAGTCTCCTATTAAGGACCTTTTGCTATCCAATTGTTAATCGATAATAAAAAAAATCAACATTTCAACCCTACACTGTATTGATTTTTTTAAATCTGCAGATGCATCCTTTGCTACTAATGATCAAGCATACACGAAGAAATGACATTGTTATTGTTATTGCATTATAAAATGTTGATTTTGATTTTCTTATTTACGAAAGGAATTGATGTATTTATAATGTGTCACAAAAACAGGAAAAACATGGAAAATCTTCAGAATGTGCCTTTTTATTTAGCTGACAGATTGTCAGAATAATCAACAGATTATTCAATTACTAAAATAATCGTTAGTTGCAGTTGTACCTTTAAGCAATCAGGAACGCATAGATCTACATAGACACATGAACACAGGGAAACATACTTTTAATTCAAAAAGATCCGCACTAGTGCATAAATATCCATGTGACCAGTAACATGATTGGAAACATTCAAAACATTCTATGAGCTTAGATAGAAATATCTATTCTATGTAAAGATAGATAGAATAGCTTGATCTTTATTTTCTAATTTAATTCATTTTCCCACTTTCTTTTTTTATTTTTTAAACATGGTAAAAAATATTCACTATGTTTCACAGGAGATGCAAGAAAATGTGAAGAAGTGTAAGAATTTCCTGGCTACACTTATCAAGCTGGCGTCTCACAACTCTCCATCTCCTGAGACTTCCAAGAACGTCAAAGCTCTGGTTCAGGATCTGCTGGTGGGTGTGAGAAACCAAACAAACTGTATTGTCTTCATTATTACATGACGTGTATAGCAGCTATTTTTAATATGGCAGATATTAATAAAATGGTATTTCTTGAACATCTGAATAACATCAGGTGGTAAATAGCTTAATTGAACTAGTCAACTTTGACCTTTTGTGTGTTTTGTATTGAATATTTCCAACCTGTAGATGGCAGCATGAAACTTTTTCCAAAATCTACTTTTTGAGCTCATAAATTTTCAACCTTCGCTTTAGAATATACTTTAAGGTTTTAGGACGGGGATTTGAAAGGCTTATTGTCTTTGCAAGTGTTTGGGTTTCAACATATTATGCCTAAATCACAGTGTTAATCTGCCTGGTTCTTGTTTCTCTCCTTTCTACCTGACAGGATGCCAAGATTGAACCGGAAGAGTTCACCAGCAGGCTGCAGTCTGAGCTCAAGTCGTCTCCGCAGCCTTACTTGGTGCCTTTTCTCAAGGTGGGGTTTTTGTTTTTGGGATATTTTTTTAATCTATCAATTAAAATTAAAAGGCTAAATAGATTTATTCTGGCATTAATAGCTGCAGCAGATATTTCTTTGAACTTTTTTACATTTTCTCACATTACGACCACAAAGTTTATTTTATTTGGAGTTTCTGTAACAGACCAACAACAAGTAGCTCACAATTATGAAGTAGAAGGAAGAGTGCACTTAGTTTTGAATTATTATCACAAGTAAATATCAAATGTGTATGGTATGTTTGATACGCATGCGGCACTTTTAGTCATAATTTAATAAATAACGATAAAACAACCAATATACCCAGCTGGTGAACTTGTTGTTACAGCTGTATAAGCTGCTTTGTGTTTCTGCGTGACTGCAATCTTCATGACCTCCCTGTGTGCGTCAACAGAAGAGCCTCCCGGCCCTGAGGCTGTCTTTGCTGAACAGTCAGCAGTCCCTGACCCAGCCCCTGCAGCAGGGAGTCAAACCAGCAGCCGGCGGCACCCCTCCTGCCATGGTAGCTGGGCCAGCTGTCCGCATACGGCACCCTAACAGCGTCAGCACCACTGCGGGTGCCAGCGTGCTGCCCGCTGGGACCATCGGACATGCAGCTGCCATGGTACGTACAGAGCAGAACTGTGCTCCGGTGCAGACACAAACACGACAGCACGGGTCCAATTTAAATTGAACTGAAGCCCTCAATGACTCATGAGAAGAAAACGCTTACAGTGTTGTTTTTTTGACATCCTGAATTCATTAAGCGGGTATGAGGAAATCCTTTGGATCACTGTTATATCATTAGTTATTGGTTGATGGGTTTTTATATCAAGCTGTATTGTTTTGCTGGAGAATGTAGAATTCTGTGATTTAATGCATCACATCTAAGAGTGAGTCTGGTAATGACGCAATTCCCCTCAAAACTTCAGTGATTGGGAAAGAATAGATATGAATGCCCTCAGATCTCTGAAAGTACTCCACCTTTGATAAATGGACCTCAATAAATTGCAGAAAAACCAAATGCTTTCTGTTCTGGCATCATTCTAGCTAGATATTTGACCACTCTTCTTATCAGAAGTGGTCAAGTTAATTTAAATTTGTGGGTTTCCTGGCACAAATCCTGGGTTTTAAGCACCGTCTCTACATTTTTATTCATGCTGAGGTTAGGGTCATTCCACAATGCTAATATAATTCAAAAGTCTCCTTTCTTGTGTTTTTGCATCATTGTCTGGCTGGAACACCCAGTTCTGTCCAAGTTTCAATATTCTGACCCAAACTTCTGCCCTCCGAGGAAAGAAAGTTGGTTACTTGATCTTGAGGAAGTCAAAATGCCTTCTGGAGAAAATGAGACATAAGTATGATTTGAGACAAAAGTTGAGTCATTTGATCCCATGACAAGAAATATGTTTGGAGGTGTCAAGATGAAACTTTCAGTGGAAAAAACATGTCACCAGCTTCCAAGCATGATGATGGTAGCATCATGCTAAGTGTCATAATGGTACTGATGCATTGCACAAAGTGGATAAAATATAAACCAAAGACTAAACCTCTAAATACTTGAGCTTCTTTCCAAATCAACAGTTGGATGATTACAACTTGGATGATCCAACAGGACTATGATTACAAACACATATCAGAACTTAATAGAGTTTAAATAAAGTTTCATTGCATTTCACTGAATTTAAACATGACATAATAGATAGCTGGAAAACAGAAACCTTAATAATGGGTTTCATTCTTTTTTGCTGCTCTCAAAGCTTGAAATCTTTGCAAAATTCAAATCATGCAGGTGTCAAATGGGTATCACTCTGTTTGGTGGTCTCCTTCTGCAACTACAGGATCTCCTTTAAGAGTCAAACTTTTTAATGTATCTAATTACACAGAAAGACTGCTTCTTGTCAGCCATGTGACAAGAAACAGTAGTCAGTCAAATCACTACTCCACCTGTCTCCAACAACCAGTGAGAATGTTTCCAGATTGAACAGAATTAGGTTGTAGTTTGAAGGCCCAAATGTGGCTGTTCCAAGGTTTAATATTTAGTGTTTGCATATGACATTTATACTGTGTGCACAATTATTAGACAAGAGAGGAATTTGATCATATTATCATTTTTATGCATACTATCCGCGCTGAATAAACGTGGATGCTTATTGGGTTTAAGCTAATCAGGTGATGTGTATTTGTGTAATGAAGGGAGGTGTGGCCTAAGGACATCAACACCCTTTTATCAAGGTGTACATAATTATTAGGCAGCCTCTATTCCTCAAGGCTAATGGGACCAAAACAGATTTAACTCACTCAAAAAAAAAAAAAAGAATTGTTAAGTCTTTCAGAGGGATCAGCACTCTTGAAATTTCCAAGATATTTGTGTGTGATCACAGAACCACCAAACCCTTTGCTGTAGATCGTCAAAAGTGTTGTAAAAAAAAATTGGCAGAAAAAGTTGGACGTTAACACAAAGAATTGGAGAGGAACTCATACTCCTCTTTGTGGTAATAATGCTCTAACTTTTATCAAAAGTTTACCAATCAGAACTCTGTGGCTTATTTTTGACCCGCTGATGTCAATGTTGGCTTTTCTGCTGTGAGGTTTATTGTATTAGGAATGTTTATGATGTGAAAGAGAACAGTTCCCCTAAAATGCGGTTTTACTATTTTAAAAAGGCAGAGCTAGCATTACAAAAACAGCTGTCCCTTTGTGCATAATGTAGAAAATTTAGATCTGTACCCAAACTTCAAGATTTTCAGAGCGCTGCCAACATTACCATATTCATCATGTCCTGTGATAGAGGTTGAAAGCACAAAATAATAAAAAGCTACTTTACTGTCCTCCATTCCCCCCTTCCTATATAAGAAGTCACAAAGTCTTTCTGTCTCACTCTTTTGCAGCCTGAATAAACCATAGACATGTTAGTTTCCTGTTGAAGAACTTATCTACTTGTTCTCCTTTTCTTTTTAGTCAAAGATAGTCAAAATGATTAACTTGGACTCTCAGTAATGTGTCCACACTGTATACTCTATCTCTAGGTGTTGAGATAATAAGAGTATATGAACAGCAGAGCACACATCTAGAAACCAGTAGCCTCACCAAACAACTGTAATGCATTACAGATTGTTTATGAGATTGTTTAAGCTGAAGAAATGCCGTCTTGTGCGGTAGGGCAGATGTTTTCACACAGTTCAAGTAAGGTCAAACTCAGATTAGCCTGGTTCAAGTGGAGGATTTGGGCAAACTACAGGGTTCTCTCAACTCTCACTCTCATCTTCTGTTTCACCTTTGACCTGATTGCTTTCTTCTCTGTATTTTCCCTTATCTTCCTCCTTGCTTTAACTCAATTGTTCTCAATCGTAACCATTGAAAGGGAAAGATTGAGAACAAATGACACTTGGGAACATTTTGTCAACCTTAAAATACATTTTGAATCACAGCTATGCAGATGGCATTCAGTTGTGAACCTTATTTCACCCAAATGAAGTGTCTAAACTTCAGTTTCCTAAAGTGCCTGGATTCTATTTAACAGTGGATGGCAGACCGTTTTCTTCAATTAACAGAAGACAGAACTGAAATAATTATCTTTTTGAAGCAGGAAATTGCATGTCTTGGACAAAGGAAACACTTGGATCTCTTGGTTTTTGGGCAAAGCCACTGTTGGAAAGCTTTGTATAACCTTTGAATATACTTTTCCTTTGGATGCACACGTCAAGTCTCATTTCTGTTTTTATCATCGGAAAAGTATTGCCAGACTAAGCTCCATTGTGTCATTTCCTGAGCTGAAAATAATAATTCATGCTTTTGTTTAATTTCAATTAGATTATTGCAAACCACCATAGACATGCCTTAGTAAAACCTCCCTAGATGATTGTAAATTCTTCAAAAACCTGCTGCCAGGCTTCTGACAAAATCCTCCCAAGTTTTCACATGCGGGTCCAATCTTGGTGCTGCTACATTGGCTTATGGTTTATTTTATAGTGCAATTAAAGACTCTTTTACTGACTTGGAGAGCTCTTTGTGGACAGGCACCAGGTTATCTCAGAGGTCAGTGGACTCTGTGGCCGCTTTTAAAAGCCAGTTAAAGCATTATTATTAAAATTTGCTTTTTATTAAATTCTCTTGTTTTTTATTCATTGCTGTGAAACACTGTGGTTTTTATATCTTGAAAGGTGCAATATTAATAACGTTTTACTTTCTTATTACATTTAATGTATGTGGAAACTTGCAAAAATGATATATAGTTTGCAAATAAAGACGTTTATAGTACAAATTACTTAACAATACATAAACACATTTAGTTTTGCAGAAGGTCTGAGCAAATTTATTGGTAATTTGAATTATAGAAAAAATTACTAAAATGCTAAAATTATTATAATACTCGGGGTAAAATCACACTTGAAAAGATACATTATATGAAGTTAAGATTTGAGGAGATTAATTCATTATGCAGGTAGGAATGAAAAAAAATGCATTTAATTCTCTTTTAAAATGTTCCCACTTTAGGCTGGTAATCAGGTAGTAAATTTCTGAGTGTGGGCCATAATGATGACTGAGGCCTTGTTAAAACCTGGTTTTGGAAGGACTGAGCATTCTGGAGGATTCATAATATTAGAACAGTTCTGCTAAATAAGATGGATTTACACCATCTTATGAACAGCTTTATAAACACGTGAAAAGGTCCTAAAAGTAATCATTGAATCAAGAGGTTTCAAATTTACAGATTTTCAGTGTGATATCTGCTCTCCTTCTATTTTTTCCTAACAAATGTGCAACTAAATTTAGGAACAAATGTAATTTGTGCTGTATTCCTATAAACACCAGAAGGTAATAGATGTTATAATTTGAAAAATCTGCAAGAAATAAAAGCTTGCACTCGTGTATCTATGTTTGTTTGAGGGAAATGGTTGTACTCTGGCAATATTTAATTAATAAATATTCTGCACTAGATGAATAGCGGGATGTATAATTACTGGTCACTACTGTCAAATGAACCCACATTGTAGAAGAGATGTGTAGAGAACAGGATAAGTTTATTCTCCAACAGCCTGCAGAACCATATCACATCAGCACACTCTTACTTCAGTCAGGGTGATTTTTGATCCACACTTTTTCTTTTCTGCTGAATTCTTCATCCAACTGAGACTTGTTTGTAGTTGGTAGCTGTTTATAAAGGAAAATATTTCACCACAACAAATAATTTTGTTAGAGGTCTGGACTTTAATTTGACTTTCACATTTCTGTGGGTTTTTTTTTTTCCAGCCGTAATGTTGCAGATATTTTGCAATGATTGCAATCAGTTGCAATGATTGCAAATTTCAGCAGTTGGACAGATGGCCTCAAATTTTTCTACAGAATACTGTAGTCTGACAGGTTTGCTGTCTAAAACAAAACTGGGAAATTCTTAACTTCACTGATCATCTTAGGGCTGCACAATCCTAATCAAAATGGGGATCATGATTATTTTTCTAAATATTGAGATAATGTGGATTTATAAAAAAACATCCATTCATTTTAATCCCTAATTGTTGCATGAATACAGAATTTTTCCATATTTTTGTTGTGCAATGTACACATCTTTTCTACTAAATAAAATTGGTCTTTATTATTCAGCTAGATTTAGGTACTTTTAATACTAAACAGCTTACAATGGCTTGCCAAAGAAGAATTAAACCTTTATACATTTTGTCAAATTACAACCACTAACTTAAGGGTATTTTATTGTGCTATATAATAAATAGACCAATGCACAGCACTGTATATTTGTAAAGTGAAATGAAAAAGAATAGGTCTTCAAATTTGTTTTAAAAAACAATCTCCGTGTGTCATAAGTCTTTATTTGCAAACCCTTCTAACCCTTTAGTAAAATATTCAGATTCTAAAAACGGAAAGCCTGGACAAGGGAGATCATCTTTTTAGAAAAAAAGTACAAAAAGATACTCTGGTGGCGCTGAAGAGAGCCATAGCTCACGTGTGAGAATCTACTGACTGTACTATTACTTGTGCATCATCCTAAACATTTCTTGACTTCTATGAAAGATGGTGGTGGCTGAATCATGCTGTGGGGATGCATTTCTGCAGCAGGGACAATCTGACTATGCTTGATCTTTTTTCAAAGAAAAATGGGCAAAAACATCAGTCTCTAGACAAGTAAAATCCCAACAAAACATATAAAACCTAAGAAAAAACACTGAAAATTTTGTTTTTACTGTGACAAAATTAATAAAAGTCTGGGCGTTTTGAATCCTTTAAAAAGGGTATTCAAGTAAATGTATAAAATGTTTTTAGATATAAATTTTTATTCTATCTGATGAATATCCTTTTTATTTGATAAATTTTAATAAGAAGGGGATTGATTGTGTGCTTTGGGATCATGTGAGTAGTCATCCCAGCATCAAAGAATTGGTTTAGTCGAGGTTCTGCTCTCAGAGCAAAATGAAAACAGCAATTTTCACTTATCATCTGCCTTAAGCAGGACCTGTGGGTTAGACACCTGATATGCGTTAGTGTGGCGTTCCATTTGTGGTACAAAATCATAATTTTGTGAACAAAAATAGAATTTTATTAACTTTTGAACTGTGCATAACAGTACTTGGAAATTGGGATGATATACTGCATGTGCTTATGTTCGACAGGGTTTTTCAACAAATATGCTTGTGTCATAAGTCTAAAGGAAAAAATAAGAAAAAAAATCTGTATTCTTAAATTATAAAGTTAAAACATAATCTTTACCAAATATTGTCTTCATTCAGAGCTTGAGATTTTAATTAGAATTTTGATTATAAATGTTGTAAATTATTGCCCAGTTATAATTGAGAGTATATATTTATCTTTTAGAATAACTGTGTGTAAAAGTACTTTCCAACTTTGTAGCGGTGATCACCTCTGAAATCCAAAATGAAACTTACATTTATTGAACTTTAATTTAAAATGATTGCACTAACAAAAACAATTGTGTTTTATACATTAGTCATTATATTCATAAATCCAAGCTCAACATTTGGCTAAACATAATTTAAATGCAAACTTGGTACTGTAGTTTGCTGTTAATCCCTCTCTTTGTGATTTTTAAACTTCCTACCTTTTCTAGCCTTTATTTTTTTTTATTCTGTATTAACTGTGTCGCCAACTAGCCAGAGGTGCTAGCTATCTCTGCCTATTATGAATGTATTTTTACCCTTCCCTCCCACTCCTGCAGACCCCTGCAGTGGATCTCTGGGAAAAATAGCCTCTGTCTTTTTTCAGTAGCTTGAACAGTAATATAGCATGTGTCAGGGAATGGAAAACAAGGCTAAAAAATATGCAGCAAGAAGCAAAATGGTAGGAATGGATGGCTGAGCCAGAGGGTCGGCCTGTAGCTGCTACCAAGGAAGGAAGTGACTCTAATAGCCCAGCATCAAGCACCCTTCATCCCCCCCCCCCCACTCTATCTGCTCCATCTTCTTTTTCTCCCTCTTTGTCTAAACTACTATTTCACTGAGGTCTTGACTTCATTTCGCCTTTTTATCTGGAAATACCAGCAAATGTAGGTCACTCACAGAGCACCTTGCGAAATTATTGAACATTTTCACATTTTGCCACATTACAACCATTTACCACAATGTGTTTAATAGGATTATTATGTGACAACCAAACCCAAAGCCATCCAAAATCCTGAAGTCTAATGTAATAATGAGTAGCTTTCATTCTTAAACAAATAAAAATATTACATTTGTGGCGTACATATCTGCTCCCTTTACTCTGACACTGCAGTTCATTAGTCACATTTGTGTAATTTAATAGTTGTGTAAACAGTTGCTCTGTAAAGTCCTCAGAGCTTTGTTAGAGAACATTTGTGAACAAACAGCATCATAGAGGAACACAGCAGGCAGGTCAGGGATAAAGTTGTGAATAAGTTTTATGGCAGGGCTAGGAGATAAAACAACATCACTTTATCTTTATTTGTGAAAAAAAAGTCCATTACAAGGAGTGTAGATGATTTTGTAATTCATTTCAATCTGAACTAGACTGACTGGTAGTGTGAACCTCCACATGTGGCTAAATGATCCAACTTCTTCAAATGAAGCAAAATTTGTGTCAAACATTTGTGCTGGTTTGTGCAGCAAACATTTTTGTTTTGTATTAATAAGTGTTAATAAGTGTTTCCAGAGGTCATCTAAGGTCAGCTAGCCCTGCCACATTAAAGTCAAACAAATTTGGTGTCAATCAAGGTGCTACAAAATGTTAGCTGCACAAACATGGCACAATTAATTTATATAAGTTTTTTAGCTATATATAACAAACAAAAAATTTTGCTTCAAATGCAGCACATTTGATTGACACCATATTTTAAAATTTTAGAAGCACAAACAAAAAAGAAGTGCTGCACAAATGCTTGACACCACTTTTGTTTTAATTCGAAGACAGTTCCTGCAGATAAATTTAAGTAGATAAAACACAAGCAGCTGTTGGCCAGTTTCTCATTCCTATTCTCTTGCAAAGGGTAAAAGCTGATTTTCTCTTGAAAGGGATAATCATTTATAGAATGAAGGAGTGGTTAAACAGTTGTGCCATAATAAACGTTTGTAAATTTTCCTTCTTTTCCTCTTTCTGATTTTTATCTCTCTTTCAAAATTCTTTAATAAAGTTTTTCTCCTTAGGGCGTGAAGACAGGAGGGACTGTCAGTGGTCCGGTCCGGATGCCCATGGTGATCACACAGTCCATCAGACCGCAAGGTAAGATGCTTTCAGGGCATCTCCAACCTTATTGGACATCACTGAAGCATTCATGTGTCTCAGAAAAATAATAACAAAAGAAACTTTGCGATGGGAGGTGACACATTTTTTAGTTAGAGATACAGCAAAATAGATTGAACTTAAGGCTGCCATTAGTGAAACTGTAAATGTTCCCTCGGTAGGCCGGAAGATGTGTAAACAGACAGGAGCCGCAGAGAGAACAGGTGCTTTTTCCTGCTCGGTTATAGAGCCTCCTCAAACATTTGTGCTGCTGCTTACTCACACTGATTCACAAACACTCTTCCCACAGAAGCCCGCAAATATCGCCCCCAACGCCAACTGAGTGGAACGCTCCCCTAAGAGAGCCGCGTGCTCTCAAGTGGTGCGTGTGTGCGAGCGAGTGTGTGTACCTGTTTTCGCTTGAGCGTGTGTCTGTGTACGATCGGAGGTGCATACAAATTTGATCTACCCCTCTTCCGAAGATCGCCTGCAGTGAAAGATCTGTAGGTTGTTTTATGCCCGTAAATTGGAATGCGGGGATAGATCTAAAAATACTTCTCTGCGCCTCTTGGCTAGGAACATGCCTGTTAAAATCAAGTTTAAATTCACTCTGGCAGTCCTTGTGCCTCTCCGGAAAAAACGTGTCTCGGAGCAGGATGCGTTTTAGGAGTGTAAGGAGAGCCGCTGAAGCACAGTGATATTGACAGAGCGACGCCAACCTGGGTTGGTTCATCTAAGCCCCCCACCTTGCCTTCACCCCCCTGTGAGGAAGACAGAGACAGCTAAAGGTAGTCCTTAGACAGGAGGATATCTGATGCAAATAGAAGGGGACACTTCAGTGATAATATTACTTTTCTTTTTTATTTAGCTTTTCCTCCTTCTTTGTTTTTGTGTGTCCCCTCTCCTGAACAGGAACGATAGGGAAGGGAGCCATCATACAAGCAGGCAAAAGTCCCATGGGCCTGCCTGTTCAGATCTCTGGGAATCAGAAAAACAAGCTCAACGACCCCGGAGGAGGCTCTTTCAGGTACAGACTCTGTGTGAAACACGTCATTCCCAGATGCCACCACATGGGGGCAGCATTTTATCAAGCAGCTTTCTCCATGACTACAGGCGACTCTCTCAGCTAAGGCTATGAGTGTTTATTGGAGCTGCCTGCCTGGCCACCTGGCTGCCTGCCTGCCAGCCTGCCTGCCTGCCTGGCCGGCTGGATGATCGGTGGTCCTTTCTCTCTTCGTGCTCATCACATAGCAACACATTGCCAACCAATAGATCACCCTCACACTCGCCCTCTTTGTGTCAGTGTCACAAGTCATTGGCAGGACTGCAAATGAGCTAAATCTTAATTTAGAAAAAAGATAATTGTGTCCAGATGGTTGGAAATTCTGGATGCTGTTCTGAAAATACCTTTTGGTTAAGTCAGACATGCGGTATTATGCCTGCAGCTTTGCTCTCTTTCTCTCTCACTCTCTGGTCTTGTCTCTGCTTCTGGTGGGCCTTTGTCTCCAAAGATAAAAGGTTCCTCGCCCACATGCTGGCCTTTGTGGTCTATGCTGTGCGTGTTTTTTCTGTTTGTGCAGCATTTCTGTGCTGGTTTGTACGTACATGTTTGCATTGCTTACATCTTGTTTGTACTCCTGCTGGCGTGCACTTTTAAGACTTCGAGAATATTTGCAGTTCAAGCTTGGACTCACACTCGAGTAGGAGCAGGAGGCTTAGGATGACCTCAGCATGACTGGGCCAGCACAAGAAGAGTCTGGGTCACATGGGCCAGCGGGTTCATGGTAATGGCCTCCGTCTCCTGAGGGGAAAGGCATTGCCCTCGGCTCTGATTGATAAACCAATAAATCTTTAGCTGCCTTGGTAATTAAGCTGTCAGGCTCGCTTGTTACTGACGACCTTTTCCCCCCTGCGGTGATCACAGTGGCCCACCACACATGAACGAGCTGGTTTCATCATGAACCCAATAACGCACACGGCACCACAGTCCCAGAGGAAACACGTCCTGACATCACGCATCATATTTTCCTTTAATAAAGGTCAGCTGATAAACACATTTTACACAGTATTTGGCTTCTTGCAAAGAGGGCTGGACGATATGGCTGAACGATATAAGCGTTTTATTTCTATCAGCCGATATCAATAATTATTGATTAGTTTTTTTTTTTGTTTTAAATATGTGAAATACTGCCAAACTGGTGGTAAGACATTTCCTGTTTTATCCACAGTTTTCCACATTGCTGCTTATTTTTAAGCAGTTATGAGACACAGTGGCTAAACCTTGAAACTGCTGCTGTGCAAGTTACTGAACAGGGTGTTGCTAGGTAACCAACGAGTAAGTGAGTTGCTAGGTAACCAAAGAGTGAGTGAGTTAGTTGATGCCTTTCACCTTGCCTAGTTGGCTGTGAGAGGTTGAGAGGCTAATCTATTCTGTGCCTACATCCCCCAGAATGCTGTACGGTTTTGGATCAGAGATTAGTGAAATTATTGAACATTCTATCAGACATTTTGTCTATTGATATTGATCACATGTCTGTTGCGATATATAATGTCAATAATTTATTTTCTAGCCCTACTTGCAGATTTCTTCTGTTTTTGAATTTTTGCCACTCAAATTTCAATATTGGACAAAAATACCCCTAGAAGGGGGCGTGCCGTGGTGGCGTAGCGGTTAGCGCGACCCGTATTTGGAGGCCTTGAGTCCTCGACGCGGCCGTCGTGGGTTCGACTCCTGGACCCGACGACATTTGCCGCATGTCTTCCCCCCTCTCCGTCCCCGTTTCCTGTCAGCCCACTGTCATATAAGGGACACTAGAGCCCACAAAAATACCCCCTGGAGGGGTACAAAAAAAAATACCCCTAGAAAACAGAAAAAGCAGTTTTAAAATGAGGATTTTTCTAAGGGAGGGAAAAACATAATCTATCCAAAGCAACTTGGTCAGATGTGAGAAGAATAATTGCCCTCTAAACCCAATAATAGTTCTGCCAACCTTGGTGCCAGCGACTGCCATCATGTGATTGTGAGAAGAGGCAATGAGTTTTTTACTTTGCTATGGAGGAATTTTGTCTCTCTCCTTTGCAGATTTGTTCTATTACATCCACACCCGAGTGTTTTCAGCATGCTCTGTCTAAAGCCATGCCAGAGCACGTCAATCGGTATTGTCTCCGGGCTTTGACTTGGCCAATCCTAAACCTTTTTGTTTTTTTTAGCCATCCAGTGGTGGGCTTGTAGGTCCTCTACTGCAAAACCCAAGTGTGCTTAAGTTGTACATCACCAGACACTGATTGAACATTCTGCTTTAAGATTTTCCCCAAGTGAATTCCATTACCATCACCATGTTTGACTGTTGACATGACGTTTTTTCCTGAATACACTCACCTTCCAAAATGTCAGACTTTTGTCTCGTCAATTCATAGAGTATTTTCTCAAAGTCTTGGGGATCACTTTGGGCCTTTTTGTACGTTTAGGTCAACAGTGATTTTTGCATTGGAACTCTAGCATAGAAGTTTATTGCTGCCCAACAAGTGATTTAAGAGTATTTGTCACAATTTCATTCGGCAAATCCATGATAATCACAACTGGCTAGTGCTTGAGATATAGCAGGATTTAACTGGAGATATTGTGATGTTTCAATATCTAATATTGATAGACCTCAATGACTATTTCTCATCTCATCTTGAATTTCTTCAAATTGGGACAAGAAGACTTGGAAGAGATTTTAATTAATATCAATTAATACTTGATTAAACAACTTGGAGGAGGTGATTACTTTTTCACTTTGTGACAGCTTGGTTGGGATGGTTTTGCCATTGGCAAATGAGCTCATTCGAAGACTGATTTAGTGTTTTCTCATATTATTGTCGTCTGATATCAGCATTAGTTTGATGTGGTGCTGAAAATATAATAAAAAGCAAAGAAGAAAATAAAGGTTTTGAAGCTCAAATATGTTTTCTCACCAGTTTTTTCATGTCTTATTTTTGTGTATATGTTTCTCAATACATAAAGATTTAGCTCTCATCAAACAAACTTGCTGAACTTGGTTTGCATTTTGTTTTGTCACAGGCTTCGTTGTGCTCTATTACCTGCTGTATCAGAATGTTTTCATCGTTTCAGACATTTTCTAGTGAATGTGTGTGTTGTGGTTGTACAATTAATATTTTTTTCCAATTACATTGGGTTCCAACAATTATGTGGACAATTTAATTGAGATGAAACAATTATTGGAGATGAAACAATTATTGGACTGCAGTCTGTTTCACAGTGATGCACTTCTTTTGTCCTGTGTTATAAATCTAATACAGCAGTGTGCCCTCAGCTCACCCTCAAAAGTTAGACTAACTTAGACATAAGCCTCTCGTGCAAGGTTGGTCAAGTCATCTCAAAGAGTGATGGTGGTTTGTCAATACTTTTTTTAACGTTTTTTTACGTTTTTCTTGATGCTTCCAAATTATGATCATTTTCCCACAAAAGTTAGATTTATGAGCTGTCCTATGGACAACCACTAATCATTTCATTAGGTGGACAGTCATCTCTTGGTTTGCTGGTTTGCCTTACTTAAATCTGTGCAAGATATCTAATGTTTGAGATGTTTGCTAGCTAACCCTGCTTTACACTAATCTATAACTTTATGAATTATGGAGGAAACACTACTGGATTTCATTTAAAGGTATTATGGTCAACAGAACTAAATACAAATGCATGGCACACTTTTTATTGATAAAGAAACACTTTGAGAACCATGTATCATTTTTCTTTACTGTTCCAATTACACAACTATGTATAAAACCTATTAAATCTCAGTAAAATTTCAAGAAATACTTGCACAAGACACTGTAAAAAATATATTATATCCAACTAGGGCTGAAACAATAAATTGGATTAATTGTGATGAATTGATTATTGAACTAATCATCAGCTAAGCAAGTACGTACAATTGATTAATCATATATATATATACTTATATATATATATAAAATAAAAAAAACTTGTTTGTAAAGACTCCTCTAGTGGAATAGATTTAGCTTCACCCAATTCAAATTCTGTAAAACAAAATCTCCTTTTAGGCACCTTTTGTTATCCAGTTATAAATCAGCTCAATCCAAAAAATAGTAAACAGATCTACACTGTTTTGATAAGTCGAGCAGAAAAGGATGAGCTTTTCACACATTGATGTCAAAAAATGAGTATTTTTTTAACTGCTGCAAATGTATCCTTTGCTAAAAAAGATTAAGTGCTCACCCTCGCCCCCTGTGTCACTTCCTCTTTCTCTCTTTCTTCTCATCCTACCTTCTGCTCTCTCCCCAAACCTGCAACCCGTTAGCTCATCAGCCCAGGTTTTTGTTCCTCTCAGTACTTAAGCACCTCTTTCTCAGTCAACCTTGCTGGTTCCTCTTGTTTTTGTCTTTATCTCCCCGTTGTTTCCCTGCTGTGTTTTGTTCCTGTATTCCGTTTTTGTTCTGCTCTGGCCAACTGTGTCCCCTGTGTTATTTTGTAAGTTTTTTTTCATTATTTATTTTGTCATTAAACATTCTTCAGGTGCAAGCTGCCTCTGCCTCTCTGCATTTGGGTCCACTTTAAAACTACACACCATGACATATAGGAATGTTGTTGTTGCATTTTAGGCAGTACAGTTGCAAATTTTTATGTCTTTCTAATATTGTATAGAACATGTTGAAGAGGGTAAAGAAAAATTTGCAGAATGTGGCAATTTTTTTTGCAGATTAATCGTGAGAATCAAGACAATATATTACTAATATAATTGTTAGTGGCAGCCCTAGTTGACAAACTTCTAAAAGTATCATTTGCACTTTGATTTACTAAAAGTTTTAGCAATGTCAATGTTTGCAATCAAAATATACAGTTTTTAATATACTCAGGTCAAGTAAAATTTCATTCAGGCAACTCAAAAATGGATCAACGCAAGAATACTGGACCTAAAATTTCTGAGTTACAAAGACGGGTTCATCCACAAAAATCTTTTGACTTATCAATAGCAATCAGCAACAAATAGATGAAAATATACAACCACTACTTGGCTGTAAGAAAAATACATTGACAGCTGGCTTGGTCAGTTTGCACCCACCAGCCTCTCTTCCACCCAGCCTGAATCGTGTTCAGCTGCAGCCCGGCCCTGATGTGTATATGGCTGTCACTCTGAACCGCTGGTCCCAGCGGGCCAGCTGTAGCACAAACACACACATACTCACTGCAGGGCTTGTGGGGTTTCCAATGTAGCTACAGCCTTCTGTGTAAGTGCTTGTAGGGGTGTGTGCGTGTGTGTGTGGTTTACAGTGCAGAGTGAAAGCAGCTGTCTCCGTGCCCCCCCCCCCCCCCCCCCCCCCCCCCCATCCCACCACCCTTCTCCCTCTGTAAACACTCAACATCCGCTGTAATCACTGGCAAGCCAGCCGAAGCCCTTAGCCCTTTGCCAAACGCCAAGCTCAGTTTCAGTTCCACAAATCCAACCTTGTTCTACAGGGTGTACATCCAGCTGTGTGTTTTCCAATAGAATATAAACATGGTACATGGCCCTGCAAAGTATTCATACCTCCTAAACTTTGTAAAGATTTTAAAATCACTGATTTTACTGGGATTTTATGTGATAGAATCCATTCATATATTTGCATTCATACCACTTTACAAACAGTCCATTGCAAACAATTGCATCCAGAAGCTGCCTATCTAGTAAACAGAGGCCAGATCTGTGAAAGCCTCAGAGGGCCATTATAATAAGTTGAAGGGCTAAGCTTGGTTATCTTATAAAACAATGTATGTACCTACAAACCTACCCAGTCATGGTTAATTCAAATGCATACCCCATCTTTAAAATTTGTATTTGTAAAACAAATTGGAAACCCTGTATCCTTTTCCGTCCATTTTGTGTTGGTTTAGCATATAAAATACATTAAAGCCTTTGGTTGTAACATGGCTACATGTAAAAAATTCAAGCGGTATGAATACTTTATAAAGGTACCATACATGTGCTTAATATTTTTGACTTTTTTCAGTGAATTTGAAACACCATGCCTTTGTGGTTTTGTCTTTTGTTGACCTTTAAGCTGCTATGTGGTGTTCTTTTTACGTGAAGAAGAAACTTCATAAATAAAATGTGTCTGTTAAATTTTAAGGAATAGTTTAGATCAGGATTATGGGTAGCAACAATAATAATTATGTCCATATTTGCTTTTTTGGACAATTCTTTTAGGATCTCTAAGAATTTGAAATATAATAAATACAGGTAGGATGGTTTAGGACTCTCATCTCACCTCTGAGATTTTCTTTTACACCAAAATCTTTCCTATCCAGGTATTTTATGCAAACGAAGTGTGGGTGGTTTTCTGAATTCATTCCAGTAACTTCCTAAACATTGTGCTTGTTAGCTTGTTGTTGAGTTGTTTGGCCTCTCTTTAGCCATCGCTACTACTGAAACCATTCGGATCATGAGCACATTTTCAGTGAACTGCCCAGGGAACCTAGAGGTGCCTTAAGGAGAATACCTCACTCCAGTGGCTCATCTCTCTCAGCATAGATGCAACAGCATGCATGGCCTGGGTGTTAGTCACAGGGATCAATCAGGGGCCCCCTGCAAGGGCTCAGAGACCTTTATCCACAGGGACAGGGAGGGGGTGTTAGCGGGCGTGAGGGACACAGAAGATCTGAACAGACCCCCATACACTCACACGCACACATGTGTACACGCACTACTTTTAAATGGCAGGTTCAGTCCTCCCACCTATGGCATGCCCTGGCTGAGACACAGGCTTGATATGGAAACAGCATGCATATGTATTCATGTGACCCCCAGCTCCATGTCCCTGAGCCAAACCTGACCAATAACTGAGAGGTTGTCCTTTAGCTTTTGTGGAAGCTAACTACATCGCCTCTTTATTAGTTCAGGGGTATGATCTGGAATATTTAGAATTTAATATTTAGTTCCCTTCATTTAATGTAAGAGCTGTCATTGCCATTTTCATTTGATTTCAGCCACAGTAATAACATTTGTAACCATGATACCAGACTGAGCATTCTGTAATTTTTTTTCGGAGAAGGTTCAAAATGAAGCAGCACATTTTGTTTGATTTCAGGTACAGTTGTAGTTGTACCAACATGCTGTAGAGATAAATCAACGCAAAATTGTGCGTAATTGTGAAACCAAAGGAAAATGATCTGAAATCTAGCAGGATTTGTTGAGGTTTTCTAGATAAACTACACAAAAATTTAAAACAGAAGTTATTTTGTTGTTCCTTAACTCCTACCTAAAGGGCAGATTCATAGGGTACATACTGTACGTAATAGTTGTTGTTTATTTCAATCGTTCCTGTTGTAGCGCCACCACAGGTGAGAGGGGGAACAGGTTTTTCAAAGGGTTTGATCTTTTGACACAGTTCAGTGTGAAAGCAAACCACACCTGCTAAAAATGCAACAAATGTTAAAATTTTTGTTCCCAATCAAACTGAGTTTATTGGACTCTCAGGTGTGAAAACACCCTCAGGATTATTTTTGTTAAATATTTTCAATGATAACAGAGCTACATGGGTATAGCAGACTTTTACCAGCTTTTATTTGGCATTAATTCAGTAGTACTTTCCATATTAATCTTTTCTTAAGTGGTTGATTTGACTGCCTCTCCTTTGACCTTGGAAAATATGGCCCCCAGCATCCTCAGGTATACTGTACGGCACAGTTCCATACATGTTGTGTAGATTATCTCTGACGGTTTAATTAGAATGTTGGAAAAAATCAAGAGAGGGAAGAGAGAGAAGGTACAAGTGTGTGGTGTTTTGGGAACTACTCTAATTGTCTTTGTCAACCTCCCGCCGTGGTGTCAGGTTTCATATCGGCTCTCTGCGGCAGTACCGAGAAGCAGTAGGGCATCGGCAGGATGGAGCTGGCTGATGGTTTGTGCCCACTCTCCAAGATGCCTGAATAAACTCTTGGACCCTGTAAACCTGTATACACATCACAGCAACACAAGCGCACATTCCAACCTACAGCAGCGCCACGGACGTAAACGACCACTGAGTTGAGGCAGTGAGTGGCGGGAGGCCACCCTGTGTGTGTTCTGTAGGTCTTTGTTCTCTCTGTCAAAGACACTCAGGAAATCTGCTGCTAGCTTTGGGCCAGTCCTGTAAACACAACATGTCACTGCTCTGCTAATTTAGGCCAGAATCACAATCCTTACTTGCCAAGTATAGTGATCGCAGGGGGATTTTTCATGGTGTCAAATCACAAGGAAAATATACAGACAGGAAATGTTTCCGACGTCCTAACCTGCAAGTAAAACGACCATGGCACAAATTCCGTATGTTTATTTTTTCCTGTCTCTCCTAAAATGAAATACCATCTAAACATTGCAAACAGTACAACTGGAATGATCAGCGCATAAAGAAAATGCATAAGGAGGTGCTGCAGAGCGGTGTGTAAATAGAGCTTGTTGACTGTTGTTTATTGCCAATCCTCAGGAGCATCCTTACCCTGCAAACTCCTTCCGAACACTCTTCATCTCCCCGCCTTTCTAAGTGTTGACACTAATAGACCCTGGAATGAGAAGCCTGCGCCATTATGACCAAAGTATATCCTTGTCTAAAAAAAAGGAAAGAAAAACTAATGCATAATTTCTCCCAGGCAAATAATATTCATGAGAAAAAAAACGGATCCCTGAGATATTTTTTTCAAGGAGTAAATGTTAATAATGTTGTGACATGAATACTGATAGGGAAAGAGGATTTTAATGTTGAATATATGGTTTTTCACGCGTCAATACAGCCTCTAACAACTATTAGTAATGTGAAGATATGGCATTGTTATGCCGTTCTTACCAGAGAGAGAAGTTACTTTACCGCTCTGTGTGTATTTGGTTGGCTAAAACGACTGCTGTCTCCCATAAATAGAGAATTCTCTACCTTATTTTGGTTTTCACAAGTTATAAACATCCACAAGTTTCTTAAGGAGATTAACTTTTTATTCCAACTTTACAACACTTCATGGCCAATATCAACCTTGTTGTAGCTTTGTTTGATGGTGTGTTTCTTCTTGCCACTCTTTCATGTCTGTGAAGTAAATTACTAATATTTGTCACATGCTTCTGAAGTACCTGAATTTATCCAACTTATTTATCCTACCTTGTGTGTTTCTTGGTCCTTTAACAAACCTCTGAGGCTTTCACAACTGGATTTATACTGAGATTTAATTACACATTGGGAGACTCTGTCTGCTAGCATGGGATTTTATTTAGGGGATTAATAGTAAAATGGGCTGAATACAATAGGCATGCCAAAGTATTCTAATCTTTGTTGATAACCCCCCGCCCCCAAACATTCATAACTTTCATTCTCCAATTACGCTCTACTTTTTGTTTGTCATAAATCCCAATAAATGAAATACACTGAAATCTGAGGTTGTAGTGGGACAAATAAGTTTCAATTATATAAATGCTTTTGCAGAGCACTTTGTAACACATTTTCTGGAGCATTTATCTAACTCATACCTTTTGTTTTAAGTTGTTAAGATCAGAGCATGTAAATGTTAATTTGTAATCCAATTTTCAAAATTGGAAAGATAGAACATGCCATTCAAGTAAGAAAGATATGTGTTTAACTTCCTTGGTCAGAATATACAGTATCTTCACATAAATAGCTACTCACCTGTACATATTCTGCAGTCAAAGTTATGATTTAAGGGTCGCAAACACTGGAGCTGTGACAAACGACGCTAAATGACGACCCTTGTTTTTTTTTTTAGCCACCACATGGTTGGAGGTGGGGGGCAAAAAAAATCCCTAATCCTAACTGTTAGAGAACAACATCAAAGGAGGACATCCTGGAGTCACCAAAGCCCCATAACAGAATGATTTTTAAGGATTTTGTATACATTGTTGGGGGTGTCCGTATCAGAGGAGGGCGCTGTATTACCAGCTTAAATCCTGTAATTCTCTTAGTATTTAGCCTATTTCAGTGTCTTTTTGGTTTTTGTTCTCCTGGAATTATGTTTTTACGTATACATCTGTAACTAACATAAATGCCTAAAGTTAAGTTTTAATCTAAAATTTTACAGAGACGATGATGACATCAATGATGTGGCCTCCATGGCCGGGGTGAATCTGAATGAGGAGAGCGCCAGAATACTTGCAACCAATTCTGAGCTGGTGGGAACGCAGATCCGGTCGTGTAAAGACGAGGCCTTTCTCCATCCGGGTTTGCTACATCGACGAATCCTGGAAACTGGTGAGAACTGTTCACATCATCCACCGTGCAACACAAGACTGAAGTGGTCAAATTTTGATCTGCAGTTTTAGTGGAATCATTTGACCTGGAAATAAAGCCAATTTTAAGAACTTTATAAAACAAGAAGATAGAACATAAGAAGATATAAGAATAACACCGAAAAGTCAGAATTGCATCTCATAACATGAATTTGCACAGTTAGCATTTATATCTTTTTAAAAAACAGGAGTCTCCTGATGTAAATTCTAGACAAACTAAATGTTTATCTCAGCTCTGAAATTTTCTAAATGCTTCAACCATTTCCAAATCCAGAAAGTTTTACAATAAATGTTGAATGCTGCAAAGGGGATAAAACAACGGAAATTGGCTGAAACACATTCAAGCCTTCCTGTGGCTAACAGTCTTACTCTCTTTTGCTGCAGCCTAAACAAACTGCAGATATGTAATTTAAACATTTCATTTTGAGTACCTCTCTGATGCTAAAAATAGCTAATTGTGTTTTTTCTTCCCTCAGTATGAGAATCCACTCTGAAGAGTGGTTTTGTAAAACAAAAGCTGGTAGCTGTTAGCATAGTATGTTCACTGAATGGAAAAAGATTTGAAAAAGACTTTATGACTGTCAAATTACTGATAAGGGTTGATCGAGATGAAATTCATCCAGGTTGATTTCTCAGAGCAACTCCAAATTCTTATAAATCAAAGGTTTTCCTAACATGTTGGTAAAGATTCAAAATAATCTTCTGCAGCTTTTTTAGAACCTCTGTCTTTAGCCATTTTTTTCATGGGACAGATTGTATTTAGAGTGTAATGACTTAAGACAGTGATAATTTTGACTCCCTCTGTAGCTGAGGCTGAATATTCTCTTGTTTGTACGTGGTTTGAATTTGCTGCACCTAACAATTCTTTCACCTCCTTTAATCAATTCTTCAGTGGCTGACTGAACTTACTGGACCTCGGGCACGGACATAAATACTTCATGGGTTTGTCTTTTGAAGAGTGACTCTCATACTGTCGCCCTGACTAAAAAAAGGTTGTTTTTAAAGGAATGAAACATAGTGGTGATGTTTTGATTTAGTCTGTTTTAGTGCAGTTTAATACCAATGGTACACAGTGTTTCAGTTGTTAAAGCTTAGTGATGTTTCTGTGTTGGAAAAAGCAGGACTTTATTGACTCTAATGACTCCACAGTCATAGCGGAGCCAAACTTAACAACAATGTTTCCAAGACTTTACTGAACAGAAGAGCTTAATTCACCAAGGCCTTTCTGGCAGATTGACGTTGCTCAGGGCAATAGTAGGAGTTTTGGTATTTTTTGAGTTTAACTGTAGGTAATTGTGACATAGCTAGTAAGTCATTTCATCACAAAAGACAGGTTATTGTGTACATTGGACTAAAATGACCAATGAAACAAAAGATCATCAACATAAAGATGATACATTCCTATCATCTTTATGATGATGATATTCAGTTGTATATATTAAGATTCTTTAAACTGTCCTACAGGAAAAATGGATTAGATGAATAGAGTCGGTTCCAAACCTGAACCTACAGCCATCCAGCTTTCTGGCTAATGGATTCAGACATATACTGTACATCAATTGTTTCATAGTCCTGAGGCAAAAATTATTTTCAACAGAGATATATATTTAGGGGATAATCAGAAGTCAGCACTCTTCACATGTTTGCTTCCTTACCCAGATGATCTTGGCTGCATTATTTTTCTATGCTTCACCTCCATTGAATATATTCCTGGTAAAAGCAGTCAATCAGTTCCCTGTTTATAGTGATACACGGTGATGGGTGTCAAGAGGGTTTGGTAATGTACAGTGTTATCATCTATGATGGCTTACAGCTTGAGGGTTATACAAATTTTTTTTGTCAGAAAAAGGACAGTATGAAAAAAATTTGCGCTTTTTAAAATAAGATGTTGGAAAAAATGATTTACGCTACTGGTTTATGTATAATACTTTCAATACTTCTAACTCCAAAACATGTTATGCCGTTAGATAAATATTCTTAGAATGCACACTAAAATGTATAAAAAGTTATATAGGGTGTTCCTACTCCAAATGAAACTTTGCCTAGCATCTTTCTCCTGTGCAACGGATCAAAAAACACACAACGTAATTCCACAAGACGGGGAGCCTGGCGCCCTCATTTTGTTTCATCTCAATTAAAGTATCTTTAGTGTAGCATGGGGGCCTGCAGGTCATGTTTCGTTACGTGGACTCTTGGCATGGTTGTTATCCCGTCACCTTGGGGTAGAGGGGTTGTTTTAAAATATAAATCTTTCCTCGGGGTAGCACACAGCATGATACGGGGCAGGAGGCTAGGGTGCCCCCTGCTGGGGAAGTGGCACTTATGCAGCTTTGTTGTGTCAGTGATTGGTCTCTGTGCGCTCACAGCTGACAGCAGTCCAAGGGAGGCTCCCCCAGCCTGCCAGCTCTACTCAATCAGAGAAGAGCCGCTGCTCCAGTCTGTTGTATAGCCCTGGTTTATTATAGTAGCATCCTACTAAAACTTCATTATGATTCGTTCCTTACTTCATAAAAAAACATTTTTCAGTATAAATATCCGGATTCCATATTTTTTTAACTTGGCAGAGGTGAAATATTATATCTTGCATCCATGTCCATAACATTTATAGTGTGTTTTTCTGTTTGTTCTCCACTCTTTCATTTATCCCTAGCAAAGAAACACTTATGCTAGTCATCTTTTATCAAACTTCTCTCTACCTCCCCTCATTGCTCTCCAGGCTTGTCCAGCCACATGGGGAGGAGGGACCCAGATCACAGCTGGGGTTCTCTAGAAAAAACTCCTCAAAGTAACGATAGTCCTCTTCTGCCTTACAGGTCTCTGAGCACATGTAGGGGTACTTGAAAAATGTTTTCTGAAAATATGGTGTAAACAAGTTCTACTACATGAGAAGAAGTCAAATAAATTAATTTGATGACTTGTTTCTCTAAAAGAGTGTTGATACATGCCCTTTAGTGTGTTGTTGAGTTTTGTAGGAAGTGATTTTTAGCTTTGAATGCTAAACTAGACTTAACTCATTTTCAGATCCAAAACATATAAATCCAAGTTTGTTTTCAATATGAAAGTAAAACATTAAGCTTTTCATATCTCTTAAAGGTTTTCACATTTTCTCTTATTACAGTCACAAAGCTTAATGTATTTTATTGAGGTTTCATGTGATGGAGCAGCAAAAAGCAATGCATAATTGTGAAGTGGAAGAAAACAATAAATGTCTTTTCTTCTACCGTCAATAGAATGACTCTTTATTATAGTCAGTGTCTTGCGGTGCACCAACCTGGTACGAGGTTGTACTAAGTTGCACTAACCTGCAGAGCATGGCATTGCATTGCATTAACATTAGCAAAAATATTAGCATTTCACTGCCTTCACTGGTACACTGCCTTGCGGAGCACGCGTTAGCATTAGCCTTTTCCCTATAATAACCATTTTAGCTTTTTTTTAAATTGATTAACTATGTTTAGTATACTGAATGGAGTAAGACAACATGCATGTGATGCCCCACATGTCAATGGCAGCATTTAGGCTTACATAAGCATTTTGGCTAATTTTAGCTTATATACTAATTTTAACATACTGAATGAAGTAAGTTCATGTTACTCAATGTGCTTGTCAATCTCCACATGCTATTGAGTACATTGTAGCTTACTCTAGCGTTGATGCTAATTTTTAGCATCAGAACGCTGGGTTAAAACCGATGGGCACACTTTGGCAGGCCCCATTTAAATTTCTTCAGAAATGTTCTAGTTATCAAACTAACATGCTCATTGTGCAGCAAAGCCTTGTGCCCCAACTATTATTGATTAATTATATTTTTTAAATTTAAGACTACAGTTTTAACATTTGTGATCGGTAGGTTAGAAATCGGAGTTGCCCAAGAAAACTGCAATCCTGTATTTCTAATTACTATGGTGCATAGTATTTCTAACATCTTTCCTGTTCCTCTAGTTGGAGTAAAACCCAAAGCACTAAGGCTTTGTTGATCATTAGTCTGTTCTTTTTCTAGATGAAGTGTTATAATTAGTGTGAGCTCCAGAAACTGTTTTTTACTCACAGAAATTTTCCTCTCATTCTGTAGCTGAATCTCCTAAACCTTTTCTGAAATATTAATGTCCCAGAAAGATTGTATTCTTAGGGAGTGGAATCCTATTAGCAGTTTCCCTGTGACCTCTTGGTATTGCCGCATGTGTTGCCACTGCAATTATAATAGCAAGAGGGCTTCTTCCATCTGTTCAAAGCTTGAGCAGTTGAAGAGTGTATGTATTGTTCGGCTGACTTAAATAATTGGTGTGGTTTACTTAAAAGGGAGCCAGAGAGAAAATTATGTTAATGGAATAATTTAAAAGGAGGTTGGAAACGGATACTAACCCTACCAAAGTCTGTCCTCCTCTCTTTTGTTATGTCTTCAGATGAATTTTGCTACAAGGAAACTAAATTATCCTTCTGCAGAAAGAGATGGTCAATGTCAGTTCCACACTGGTAGAAGCTCAGTTAATAAAACCACTCTGGAATTCACACTAAGGCTGTGAAACAAATTAACTTTTCCATGTGATTAGTCCTCCATCTGCAAGTTAATTGCCCTTGATAATCTGTACAGTTATCCTCGTGTGTGGATGCTACGCAATAGATATGGACGTGTGTATGTTGTGGGTCTTTTGTATTTATTTGAAGTGTTATATAGTAAATATACCATATTTAAATGTTTTTCACAGCTAAGAAGTTTGGAGTGACAGAGGTTCCCATGGAAGCCGTGACATTCATCTCACACGCTGCACAGTCTCGACTCCGAACTGTGGTACAAAAGGTTTCTATCATCGCACAGCATCGAATCGACTCCTGTAAGGTAAATGTCTTGACAAAGTTTAGTTGCAGCTTTAACTATACAGTCACAAAACCCAGTGTGTCTTATTGGGATTTTGTCTGACATAACAACATTACATAAAAGTACATAATTGTGAAGTAGGAGGGAAAATAATACACTTCCTTTGCTGTTTTCTTAAAAAAAAAGGCATGCATTTGTATTCAGCTCCTTTTACTATTATATTCCTTCATAGAATTCAGTGCAACCAACTTACTTCTCTATTTACTTTATAAGCAACTTGTGTTTTTTTTTATTAAAGAAGCAATTCGGCATGCCCTCGGTTACTCTGGAGGAGCTGCAGAGCCAAAGCTCACTTGGGAGAAAGTATTGACTTGACAACTATTAGTTGTGCACTAAAAATGAGCATGCTGAGAATTGAGCCATTTTTGAACGAAAACCATAATAAGTCCCATTTGCAGTTTGCCAAAGTGAAATCAAATTTATTTTTAAAGCACATTTAAAAACAGTTGTTGCATCAGAACAAAGCAGACATAAAACCGCAATTGATTAAAATTAAAAAGCTCTCAGAACAACTTAATCATAAACGAAGAAGTGGTGATAATCTCCTTCCATACAGTGTCTGTGTGTGAGAAACACAGTAGATAGGGTTGTTGAGGATGGTGAAGGAGGCATTGCAGTTAATGAAGCTGTAAAGTTAACCTAAGTTAATGTTCCTCATTCCTGGAGGTATTAAGTTTGAATAATTATCATCTTAAATTTTAAATTTAATTTATCTATACATGCAGGTATAGATAAATATTATATATTGTAGATAAATAAAATTTAAGATGATAATTATTCAAACTTAATATATAAATATTATCTATACCTGCAGATATAGATAATATTTATATTATCTAGATGAAAAGATGAAAAGTATGCATCTTTTCCTCAAAACTTCAGAGAAAAGTTTAAATTCTGATATTTTTTTCCTCAAAATTCTAACTTTTTTACTCAGAATTCTGGCTTTTTCTTTGCAAAAAAATTTTAATTCTGAGATTAAAGTCAGTTCTTTTTTCAATCTCCCTCTTTCATAGAATAAATATGCAAGTCATGTGTGATTTTTCTTTTGCTTTCCAATTATGTCTTACTTTGTTTTGGTCTGTTACATAAAATTTAAGGTTTTAACTTGCTTGGTTGCAACAAAATGTGAAAAAGTCCAACGGCGCAATGTGTTTCCAGCTTCTGACCCACATTAGCAGAAGAAAATATTCAGAATAAATATGGTTTTACATACAACGGAGAAAGAAACTTCACTGAGCTTTTGCAGCATTTTCCTTTGCTATATATGGCCATATCCACACATCACAAAACTAATTTTTGTTTATTACTAATGCAAACATAAAATTTAGCAAGAGCATCTTAAATGTCCTCAAGTTATTACCAAGAGAGAGCTGTCAAGTTTTTACTCAGTCACTGAAAACCTAAAAAAAGTGCTCGCCTACGTACACCTGCATGCTTTTCTCATTAGGGGTGACTGTGCCCCTCACATCTGATGAATGTAGCCATATAACAACATTTAATTGGTCTACATTAAAGCAAAATCTATCTCCACAACAAGGTAATGTCTTTGCATTGTGAGAAGAACTGGGGGGAAACTTTGAAAACATGTTTTTCTTGATGCCGAGGCAGCGGGAGGGAAAGCATTGGCACAGTTGTCCCCTTCTTGTTTTTGCGCCGCTTCTCTCCATTCGTTCTTCTTCTTTTTTGTGGTTTTCCAAATGAGGTGTGCTCGAGAGACAGGCACGGAGCTCTGTGAAGCCACTCTGTTGACATCAGCGGAAAAAAAGAAAGAGAGAGGGAGCGATGGAGAAAGACCAAAAGACAAAGCGGCCTCTTAAAGAGCAGCCGGGCTTCAGCAGGAGCTACGGCAAGAGTGCAGGCTCAGCTCTGCAACAAAGAGCAGCGAGGCTGGATGAGAGAGACAGAAGAGTGGGGTGGAGGTGGGGGGTGCTGGTGAAAAGCCCCCTCTGATGTGTCTTTGTGTTCTGTGCCACTCAGCTCCTCTCATCCCCTTATGGAAACACACCCCTACACACACACTCACATATAGGCGGAAGACGAGAGGAGAGTGACATAGAAATAAAGCGCAACACGAGATAAGAGCTGCATCAGAGACGTGCAGTCACATAGGGAGAAATAAGCAATTATCCTATTAACTTTTGATGACCTAAAAAAGTTGTTTTTACGTTTGCCTTCCTATTTGCCACATGGGAGATGAAGCGAAGAGTCTGTAAATAGAAGAAGTTTGTGTGGTAATGTGTGGGGATGCGTGCAGACTGGTTGGGTTTGAGTTAAGTTATATTTCTGTTGCTGTTAAACTAAATGTGTTCAGAGGTTTTCTCTTCTATTTATGAATTGAAACCAAAGATTTAATCATACAATATAAACGTGACTTTTGGCTGTAAAACAGGGTTTCTTAAACTTCATATTCAAAAGTCATAATCTGATCTATAGATGAGCTCAAGCTCTACAACAACCAGTAATGATGAGATTACTTATGTTAGATTTACTTGCAGCTCAGCCCAAAATTAAATCTATAATTGTATAATATTTAATTTTTTAGCTCTCAGTGGCTCTAATTTCACAAGAAAGTTTTGTTAATCAACGTAATACTTTTCAAGACTTAACTAGTAACGTCTTTTAGATAAGACTAAAGAAAGTCAGAATTAAACTGAATGCGGACTCATGAACATTAACAGAGATAAAAGTTACTGACACCCAGAGACAGTTATAACACAGGAACCAAGTGTTAAAAATCGTCCCAGCTGCCCACAGTGAGTTAACTAAACCCATAAAATTTGTTTTATTTTTTACCCACATTCTGTTTTTATTTATTTGAATTCTATTCTTCAACAACAAAAATAAAATCATATAGATAAATTAAGAATAAACCACATTTGTCCACGTTTATTAGTGTTGTTTTTTTTTGCAGCACCCTAATCCAGCCACTTATTATTGTGATAAAAATAGTGTTACAAAATTCACTAGAAAGCAAATAAATAAATACATTTTGGAAAATGAAAGCTTCTGAAAGGAGCAATAATTTTATTCTTTGTCACTCATGAATAAACTTTTTTCCCCACATGATTGTTAGCATGAGGGAGATCTCAGCCTCAACTGAACGCGTGAAAGCAGGAAAACACATCAATAGTTGAAAAACCTCAGATTTATTGGATCAAATCCAAAGGTTTTGCAGTATTTCTCATTCTTACGTGTCCAAATCCACAATTCTGTTCTCCTTTCCTTCACTGCAGATCTAGACTCTTTTCTCCAGATTTTCTATATCAATCAATTCAGTCCAATAATATAAAAAGATTCAAAGTTGTTTACATACATTCCAATTTGATCCAAGCTATTAAACAATGCAGTCATGTTTAGTGTATTACATAAATTATTAAAAACCTTTCTATCTAAGAAAATCCAGGTGACTGCATCAAGTCACTGACTTTGCAGAAGTTACATCTAGGATATGACCATGTAGAAACAGAGTATGCTCATTAGGTGACAATAACAAATGTAAAAGTAATAAAATTACTTTCTAACTTTCACATCAAAGTGAATACTTTTTTTTATATGTCATGTTGAACAATAATGATTGTTTGATCAAGCTTTAAAGGCCAGCATTTGGAGTAATTCCTCAAGTTTTTGCATCAGAAGTGGATGTTTTTTTACATGAGCAGTGATACAAGCTTTGACAAAACACAGAAAGCCAGTTGGACGATGAAATCTTCACCTTTCAAAGATGACAGTACTCCAGTATTGCCTACCAAAATATTTCTGTGACGTTTGGTTATATTCTGGAGGAATATTTCCTCTGATTCAGAGATATTTTTATCAGCTACTGTCATCTGTTCTAAAGTTGACTAATAATCCAACCAGAGCCAAAGAAGTAGCTTCTCAATATGTCATTGTCGTAATGCTGCCGCTGCTGTAATCTCTCCGTCTGCTTGCCAGGACGACGAGTGCTACGAACAGTCTGCAGACGTTCGGTCGCAGCTCCGCTTCTTCGAGCAGCTGGAGAGGATCGAGAAGCAGAGGAAGGACGAGCAGGAGAGAGAGATCCTTCTGAAAGCCGCTAAAGTGAGTTACCATCACCTCCATCCCGCTTTGTGCGTACGTGTGACAACGGACATGTGCATGCATGTGTGTGCATGTTGCTCTCGTGCCGGCTCTGACAGATGAATTAGAGTGTGACTCCCATGGATGAGGTGACCCAGACTGATGGCCCCAGGCCTCCTCTGTCCTGGCGCTTCTTCCCTGGATGCAAGGAGGGAGGGCTGAGATTCATATGACATGAAACTCCCATCCAGCACACAAACCGGACTCTTATCAATCCAAATTGTGTTTCTGCACCAGTCAATTAGCCCGAGATCAGACATCAGTCAGCTCTGAAGGGTGATCTGCATTTCAACGCTGAAAAATTGGACTCTTCTTTCCTTTCATTGAATGCATTAAATGTAGGTCCCAACATGTTCAACCTGTTCACATATCAACCAACATCATTTTTAAAAAATCTGTATTCTTTGAGGCACAAATTAGGAAAATCCTGTAATTCTTCGACTTTTTCTTCTTTTGTGGTACACGGAAAGAAGAACGGCCAGTATAAAGAACTGATTGATTCATCTCCAATAAAAGCTTTTATCAACAAATGCTCTACTCAGAAAGTCAGCCACATTACATTTCTAATAAAAAAAACAAACACTCATTAATGATTAGTTGAGGCCAAATGAAAAAGTCATGCCTTCATGCATCGATTAATTACACAACACTAAGTCTTGATTATGAAAAATGTTGTAATAAGATGTCGATTAACAATTATGTTACAGATGACCCCTTAAAGAAATAAGAGTACTCAGAAAATATGAAGCATAAAAATCTGGAAGGTGCTCACAGGAGGTGTGAGGCAATTTGAAAGTCAATGAAAAAAATTCCACACACTGACTCCAAGCTAAAGTTTTTTTTTTTTTTTTCATAAAGGTCTCCCAGTAACAGCTTGAGCTTTCTGTGGTCAAAAACTGTATTTGACCTGTAGCTTGGAGTCATTGTGCAGGCGTTTGGGAGGGGCGGGGGGGGGGGGGGGGGGGGGGGGGGGGAGGATTGGTGAATCAACAGATGCTGCATTTGTATTAGTTTTAAAACTTGAGGTTAAGAGTAGAATCCGTGGAACTTTATATTACACTGACTTTTTTATTGCTTTTAAGAATTCCTATACACTTCTCCAACGTTGCATAGGCATCTGGTAACTTATAATTAATAACAATTTACTTGCAAACCACAACTGTGGTCTTCATTTATGTTTTATATGTTAGAAAGCCGCTAGGTGCATGTGAGTCAGTTAAAATATTATCAAGCATTCAATTCAAGTTTGTAATTTGAATCAAAAATTAAACATTGTGTAGACTTATTAGATGCAGAATGATAATGTTTAACCATTTATTTCATTTTGATAAATATGGCTTACAGGTCACAGGTAATAGCTGACAGTCACTGACACATGGAGGATGTTAAGCCACAAAAGCTAATTGTTAAAGAAGCCGGCTGTTCTGAGAGTGCTAAATATATTAAATATATATCTAAATATATTAATTGAAAGCTGAGTGGAAGGAAAAAGTGTTGCAGGAAAGGATGCAAAAGTCACAGCGCTGAGTGGATTGTAAAGAACAGCTAATTCTACAGTTTGCTTGAGATCCAGTATGAAGTTTCAAAAATTAGTGATGATTTTGGTGATGTCATTATGTAGGTACATGTGTTTCTTCAAGTCCAAAGTCACCATAACAATCTTGCATGGTGATGCTGATTTTATTTTCTGCCCATACTATCAAATGTACCAATAGCTGGCATAAGTAGCAACACCGACTGATTGGTGACCAATCGTTGTACTTGACTGGTCATCAAATTGATCTGACTGAAACTTGAAAGACAAACTGTGGAGTATTGTAAGGAGGAAGGCTGATCAGCTCCGTGCCACGCCACATTGATGCAGTGATTTGTGCAAGAGGAGCCCCAGACATGTTTTTCAGTAGACTGACATTTCTGTAGTACATTTTATTAGTCTTCTATAATATTCTTTTTTTTTATGTAATTTTAGTTGCAACTTGAATCATCACAATTAATGGAAATAAGCCCTTGATAAATACTACTCTATGAATTGAAGTTATATATGATTTTCACAGTTTGAATTGCTAAAATAGTTTTCTATAATATCCAGATTTATTGAGAGACGCTTGCAGTCTAATTATGTTTCTTACAGTCTCAGTTTATAGAAGTACTTAGAAACTATCTACTTAAAAAAATCTAAAACTATAGTCTGTCCTTTATTAGCTGTAATTAAAATGGGTTTTAAGGAGTTTGTATATTTGGGACAAATTCTCTCTTTTCATTTATGGGGCTCTAGAAATACTAATAAAATAGGAAATAATAACCTTAACATATATTATTAATCATGAATGTATTTGCAGGACAAAATATTATAAGTGGCAATTATGAATGCTTTAAATTATTTTGTAGTAAAGGTATTATTTTAAATTTTTGATTTCAGTATCATTCCAATTATCAATTATTATTTATGATAATAAAGAACTATTATAAAAATACATCTCTACACAAAAATCATACATAATATGAGTTCTGTATGCTTTAAGTAGCTGTAATACATGCCTGGTATCCTTATTTGTCTCTTGTTGAGAAGCCATTTGTCTCTTTTCAAATTTAGAAAGTTCACCGCAGACCAAAAAAAAAAAAAAAAATCAAATGAAAATGCCCTGCAGTGCAACATTAGTGGAAAGGTAGGTTAATTTAATTATTTCTGATGGAACTGGGGTCCCACAGTACAGATTCTCTTAAAAGCACACCTCACTTTCTTAATTGCATTATTATACTCCAGTCTTTCCATGCAGGGTATTAGAAAAATCCCCTTGTCGATGAACTTTGACCAAATTACCTTAAGACCTGCTTGTTATCTTATGTGTTTTGGAAAAACCATAACATTCCTGCTGGTCGGTTTTGAAAAAAAGCCCTGGCATCAACACAAACTACAACTCCAAATTGTTTTGTTTTAAACAGAATGGTGTAAAGAAAAAGCTTTTAGATTCCCGATGGCTCTGCATTATTAAACACTCCAATCTTCTACTTTTTTGTCTACTGAATCCTGTTTTGTTAACAGCAATTGCAAATAACTCCTCAAAATGAAACCTGGTCCTTCTTGGAGGAGCTACACTTGAGGCTGTTTGGTTTGCATGAGAGTCGCAGAGGAAAGTTTGACTTCACCCCACAGCTATATCTGTGGCTTTTTGGCTCCTGTTGCCATGGCGTTTTGGTTTAAGGAGAAGTTTGGAAAGCAGATCTTTGCGTAATGATTACACAACTTGTTCCACTTGCAGTTGCTGAGAAAATACCACAGCTTTGCACATGTGTGTTCGGGCTTTCTGTACATTAGTTGTGCATTATAAAGGGGCAAATATAGTTATTACTGTTTCATTGGTAAACTGGCTTTTAACTCAGGGGGTAACATACAGTAACTGCTAATGGTTAAAAAAAAAAGGATTCAGCACCAAACTTACAGTTAAAGGGGCTGCAGAGCTAACCTAATTCTTTTTCTTAACCAACATATATCAAATACATATCTCTTGGAACTCAAATTCTGATGTATATTTCTCTCTAAAAATATTTTCATTCTTCTTCATTGTTGTTAGGTTCCAGGAGAATGCTAGCCTGGGACTTGTCTTATTTTTTATGGGTTTTCCTGCAGTACATTTTAACAACACTGGTTCTACAGAGTTCTCAAGATTGTTGTGCAGAAAAGCTAAAATGATCTGACTCCATGTTTTTTTAATTTTATGGCAAATCAAAATATATCAATTAGTTTTGACAATATTCCCAGCATTAGTGCCTGAATTGAAGCCCTAAGACATGACAAAAACGTCAATGGGATTTAATGCTGATAGTTGTCTCTGCAGTTATTTTTTTTATCCTGATAAGAAAAACAATAGATTTTAAACAATGTACGTACTTTGTACTGTGGCGGACTATTTGTGTGGTGTCTTAAAAAGAATTGACACCTCTTTGAATGTTTTCACATTGCGTCATGCTACGTGCAACCACAACACGTCTTTATATCTTAATGGAATTTTATGTGGTAGATTAACAACGCAGTGCACAACTGTGATGAGGAAGGAAAATAAATGGTTTTAAACAATTTTTACAAATAAATTCACAGTTCAGTGACTAGTTGTGAAATCCACAAATCTGGCCTTACTAGAGTATTAAGAAGACAAGTGAGCACAGACCACAAACATCCACCCAGAGCTGCAATAAAATGTTTAAATTTCAGGCGTCAAACTCCTGTCCTGCAAAGTTAGATGTCTCATCACACTTTAATCAAATACTTAGTCCAACAGAAGGACTGAACACATTTACTGCATGCTGAGGAGTTAATCTTGCCATTTGTTTTGGATGCATTGGACACACCTGAAAGGTACATTGTCTTCAACCTTGGAGGACTGGAGTTTGATACCCTGTAGATAAAAGGATATTCTGTCAAAATGACCTAAGTTCAGTCTGAAATTCAACTGACAATCTGTTGCAAGACTTGAAAATTATTGTTCATAGATGTTCTCCATCTAATGTGGCTAAGCCTGAGCTATTTTAAGCAGAAGAACTGGCAAACAGTCTCTAGATGTGCCGTGACTGTGGTGAACACTTTCAGGTTTTTTTTCTACAAAAAAATGTAGATATCCATATATCCTCTCCTTCCACTTAACATTTTTATATTAACTGAATTCCCTTAGTTTAATGGGATTATTTTGATGTAAAAAAATTTATCTTACATGAGCGTTCTGGTCAATACAGCAGCCGACTGTACTGGCCTCAGAAAAGGCAACAGATAGATGAAAAACTGAAAACAAAGTAACGTAACTGGGGTTAAAATGCCACCAAATGCATCGCATTATCACCGACTTATGAAAACATAAAAAACTCTGCTAGTTTACACAACCATCCATTAAGTGAAGAGCAGTAAACCTCATCTGCATGTATAGCAGTATCCAGTCCTCATCTCTTCTCTTCTGTGGTCCCTGCTGTAAGCAGAGAAACCGGGGCAGCTGGCAGAGGAGACGCAGAGTGTGCCAGTGGCACCGCTGGTCTCTGTAAACAGTCCATCTGTACCGACCCCTCCCACTCCTCCTCCCACCCCGCTCGCCATGTCTCCTGCTTCAGCACCCGCTAATTTGGCTCCCAGAATTAGAAATCCATTGAAATAATCTCTTCCACTGTCGTCTCCCACCGTTCCTCCTTCACAGTAAGCCTTTCCCTCGACTGTGCCGGCCATTTAAAATATGACTCAGGACTTGAGGGATGCTCCGGCCCACTGGAGGGCAAACACATTAGTCTCAGTTGAGACACCGACCAATATGTGGACTGCCTGATATATGTAAAGTCAATTAGCAGGAAGGCTTAGGAGTTTTTCGTCTCCATCCATGTGATATAATAGATGGTCAGAAGAAAAAGAAAGGTGGTAGTAAGGAATAGCTATGGAAAATCTGGATTTTTGGTTAAATATTGTATTATCTGCCACGTAGAAAGTTACAAGAGAGTAATAGGGCCATACTAAGAGTGAAATAAATAAATATAATTACAAGAATAAAGTCATCAAATTAAGAGAATAAAATGTACAAGAATAAAGTTGAAATGATACGAGAATAGGATCATAATTATATCAGTATAAAGTCATAATATTAAGAGAATAAAGTCATACTAGAATAAAGCAGACCTAATACGAGAATAAAGTCCTAATAATGTGAGAATAAAGTCGTAATATTATGTCATTCTTGTAATACTGCAACTATATTATTTTGACTGTATTTTTGTACGACTTTATTCTCATAATATTATGACTTTAATTCTTGTAATTTTGACTCGATTCTCATATTCTTTTTAATGTTCTTAGTACAGGCCTTAATACTCCATTGTTGAAAGCAGGTAAGGAATAAAGTTTTATGATCCCTTTGACACTGAATATCTAATATATGAATAATTGCATATATCTTGTTTGCCAAACATAGTCCCTTCCAAAGTATTCATGAATCTTTAACTGTTTCATATTTTAACAAGTTACAACCACAAGCTTTAATATATTTTATTGGGTTTTATGTGATAAATATTAACCCAAAATAAATAAAATTCTTTTAAAATAAATTGATAAAAGTTAGGTATTCAGACCTCTCTCGAGTCGATACCTTTTAGTTCCACCTTTGGCTATAATTACAACTTCAGGTCTTTTGGAATGTTTTTCTACCGGCTTCATCTGCAGGTTGAAATTTTTACCAACTTTGCAGCACAGCTTCATTTTGCATGGAGAATCTGTTAATATTAAAGTCTACGTCTTGCCACATGTTTTTTAATTGGATCTCTGGACTTTAACTGGGTCATTTTAACACATGATTCTACTTGGATCAAAGGCATGTAATTGTAGCTCGGTGTTTAGAATAATTGTCCTGGTTGAAGGTGACCCTCCAACCCAATCTCAAATATTTTTCAGGCATTTTCTTCTTCTTCAAGAATTACAGTTTATTTGGGGAAATCCATATTCAAATCAACAATTGTCAGGTTTTCCTAATTGTGCTGAAAAAATAATCACCTGAGCATGATGTCACCACCACTTTGTGTGGCACTAACCTCAGTATTAGTTTATAGTGTTTTGCATGCAGGCCAAAATGCTACATTTTGGTTTCTTGTAACCACAGGACCTTCCTCCTCATGTCTGGTGTTTCCCTTCCACATCTTGTGACAAACTGCAAACAGAACTTCTTAAGAATTTCCTTCTGCAAGTCTTTCAGAATTTTATTTGCAAAATATTTTAAAAATATGGGTGCACCTGTCACGATCTGTGTTTTTCTGTGTATTTATATTGAGTTTTCAGTGTCTCTGAGTCTCCGTGTTGTCCTGTCTTCCCCTTGATTATTCCCAGGTGTGTCTCGTTTCCGTGATTACCCTTTGTGTATTTAACCCCACCCATGTCCTTTGTTCCTCGTCAGGTCCTTGTCGTTTGTTAGCGTCAATCTGTCTAGCTGCTTGTCTGTCGTCCATTCATATCCTCCAGTTGCTACCGGTGTTGAGCCCTGGATTCAGCTCAGCCGTGCCGCCTGGTTGTTGGACTTGTTTTGGAGTATTTTCATCAATAAACATTCTTCATTGCACTTCATCCTGGGTCTACAGCGTTTGCCTCACAACTACACCCGCACTCCCTGACAGCAACGACTCCAGTTTTCTGGCCCATTGCCGATTACAGATGTTTATAAAGCCCGACCTGCTGATTCCGATTTTGGTCGATGCCAAAAGTCAGTTGTCTGAAATGAAACTGCAAATGTGCAGATATGATCTGATGAGCCGTTCTATCAGAGCAACCTTTCTCACAGGAGAGCATAAGAGGACAGTGGCTGATTTTTAGACCTTTGCAGATGTAGATAAGATCGGTGGACTAGATCGGCTTCACATATGAGTATCGTCCGATTACCGATCTCCCAAAATTAAGGAGGTTTGCGCTGATAAATCAGCTGGCAGATAAATCGGTGCACCCCTATTTCAAAAGCATCTAATTTTGCATTAAAGTCCTAAAGACATTGCAATTTGTGATTGTTGCGTGACAGCATATAAAAACTGTCAAGGGTCGGCAGTACTCTTAAAAGACATTGTATCAGGAATATTATTAGAGCAGACTCTCGATAGTGCTGCTACATAAAAAGATCCACCTTATGCCTGCACTCACAAACAACCCTCAGTTAGTCCCTTGTGCCATGATGATCCTGTTTTGCCCGCAGTGGTCATCTGTACATGTGCATTTGGCTCTGTCGTGAAGGATTTCCAGGGACAAGTACATTCACCCAGATCATAGTGGCTGATTAAAATAGAAGTGCTGTGTTGTTACGCCAGGGACACACAGATAGCCACACTGGCACACACACAGTGACACACAGTCAGTCGTTGCCACTGACACTCACCAACATCTTCTCCCCTGCTTGTGTGTGTATGCATGTGTGTGCATCCTGGCTCCTGCAGACTTTTTAATAACCTCTTTTGATTAGAATCCCCCCGCAGCAGCTTATTTAGGGCTGGATTTGGAGCAGGTTTAAAGGCCACTGCCCCCCAGGGGGTGCTCCATTGCACTTCTCTGTATTCAGATATGATGTCCTTGACACCTCTGTATCCTGTTCCCATTTTGCACTATTTTTTGCTGCTACAGCAACAGATGAGTAGCAAAAGTGTGCGTGTGTATTGGGAAAGTGGGCTCCTTAAACCAGCTGTTAACCTGTGTCCCTTCCACCCATCCCCGTCCCTCCTTTTTTACTCCACAGAGTCGCTCCAGGCAAGAGGACCCAGAGCAAGCTCGACTGAAACAGAAAGCTAAGGAGGTAAGCTGCTGCGGAGATCATTACCCTTGACATTTCCCCGACACCAGTGCATAAATTTTTCATGCCTCACTACATATGTAATGCCATTTAAAGTCGGACTTAAAAAAGTTTGAGGAATTATTCGCTCCGATTGATGCCAGTTTGTGGAAAATGATTCTCTGCACACCAAAGACATGCTCCACTTCCTCCACCCTTTTGCATTTTTTCCATCTATTAAGCCTCCTTGTTATTGAATTCTGTCTATAGGAGAAATGCATAAACTCTCCATCAGGTTAAAAGCATTATTTCAGCGTTATATAGTCTAATTTTCACAATTTTGCACCTAATTTCTGCAAATGAAGTTAGTTTTATCTTACCTAACATTTTATTAATAAAATAAAATAAATAAAATTTATTTAAAAAAATAAAGGTATTATTGAGATCATTTTTGTTCAAATATTTTTTTGACCTGTACACATTAAACATTTAAAGTAAAGCAACATTATTTCAGGATATTATGATTATGACTTCACTTATTTATAACAATATTATTTTTACAATTTAAGTTTAAATTTAAATTAAATTACTAGTGGCATACCAACTCATTTTATCTCTTGGTAGGCAACATTAGCAAATTGACAAATTCTAGCATGTAAGCTAGAATTTGTAGCAATTTGTAGTTGCTAATCTTAGCTAATGTTTGTGTTGGCAACAAAAATGACTGAACTACACAGGAAAAATGGGACATTGAATGTCTTGCACAATATTAACACTAGGGCTGTTGTAAATGAATATTTTAGTAATCGAGTTATCTATCGATTATTCGTACGATTAATCGAGTATTCGGAAAAAAAAAAAAAAACATTGGAAAATTTAACATAACAGCAGTATTACTATCGGATCTCAACATCAGTCCAATTTTTCATATTTGAGCATCATTAAGAATAACTTTTCTGTAGTTTAGAAAATTAACCTGTAGCAATAATAGCTCACTTTCTAAGTTAACCTGAAGAAAAGTTATACAGAAATTCAATTTAATAGTAAAGAGGCAGGCTCACAAATGCGCTTATAAAAATGTCTACACTCCAGCTTTTCGTTTATGTATTCATCTTCAGTCAGTTTAACAGATGAACTCTCATCTTGCCCAGATATTTATAGCTTTTGTGTCCACATTAGCGACGGGATTTGACACCTTTGTTCGTCACACACAGAAACATCTACCAGCTACGTGCCGCCACGATGCGCTTCGACATCCATTTGTTGAGACCGGGATGATATGAAATAAATTTTCCAGTTCGTCCGTAAAGCTACACTTACGTTAATTGTCTAATGCGCAGCCGCCCGCAGTGTTCATATCCGCTCACCTGTATAAACACACCTGCAGCGCTCTTCCCTGCCGTTCGCTCTGAACAACGGCCACCAGGCAGCAGCTCCGTGAGGAGAAAAGCTGCCGTACTCTAGCCGTCCCACCAGTCATTTTAAGAATGCTTATTGGTCCCCCAAAAAACAACAGAGACCCAGACATTATCATGAATCAATAAAATCTTCCCAAGTCGAACTTGAAAACTGGACGTTATGCTGCTAACACTTAGCTTTCGTCAACAACTCAGGCGGAAGTGAGAGCGCTGGGTAAAGTAAGTAATAACCCGGAACACGGTTCGCTAAATAATAAAACATAACTTGACGACGCTTCGAGGCAGATAAATTTTCCTCGAGGAATTTTAATAATCGAGGTACTCGAATCACTCGAGGAATCGTTTCAGACCTAATTAACACATTGTCATGCACAACTCCCAAGAAAGAGGAGATTCAGAGCTGGAATTCATGTGATTATATTGCTTACAGCAAAATTTACATATGACCAATCCAAAAGTGAAGTAAAACTTAAATTAATTAGAAATAAGTTACAGTTGCTAAAATTCAACTGAAAACCAATCAACAAGATAAGTTTTAAGTTTTGCTGCCACTTTTCAGCTTATATTCAGTATGTTTCATGTAGTGTTTTTTTCAGCACAATCTCTTGATATTTCTCCTAATTTCTACTCCACAAATACTCCTGCTTCAGGTCAGTTCTTTTGGCAGATCTGCTTACCCAACCACGCAGCATTCGCACAGCATTTACTAAATGCTAAATTGCTTGCAAACAGGTAGACAGTTCTGTAAAACATGCTTGAATGAGGGTAACTAAAATATGCTTCGTATTAACTTTTTGCTGTAGAAAATAGTACAAAACTTCCCTCTATTCCCAGTGGGCCCAGGTATGACACCCACACTGGTGTTGTAAATTAACAACTCTTTCAGACTTCCTTTTTTGATAGGATAGTGATGTATCTTCTTTGTTTCAACTACAGGTTTTGAATTGAATGGATTCCCAGTGGAGCTCCAGAAAGTAGACTACACATCTTTTAGCGAATGGTTAATGTTGTTTACGCAAACAAGACGGCTCTTTCACACCACAAGTTTGCTTTCTTGTTTTCCTGGTGTGTTTACACCAGAATATCTTCACTTGGTGTTGTCAGTGCTCGCTAACAAGGATCAAGAGCACTCTGTGGAGCCTCTGTAGAGAAATTTGAGTAGGCAGAAGGATGAAACAAGCGAAACTCACCTGTTGTTGTTGATGTAGAAGTTAGGAAGCCAGCATGGTTTCTCCTAAGTAGTTTACTCTTAAAAAGAAAATGCTTCATTCATCCAGGGAAAGTATATTGGGAATGTATGCACTTTTCTAGCTGACAAACTACTTTGGGCTAACACATTTCCAGACTTTTTCCACCTGACAGCCTCCCATTTAGTGTTGGCGTCTCCAACTCTATTTTGCTGCTTTTCTAATGTCCCTTACTGATCGGTTATTGAACTTGTGACCTTTGAATGACAAGTTGGCTTCTCTAACTGCACCTCCAGCACTCTTGTCTTTTTTCTTCATCTGTCCCAAACATTTCTTTCTAGCAATACTGAGCTCTGCTGCAGTTTTGAACATTCGCACTAGATCTCAGGCTACCCATAAGCCCAACATATGCAAATGAAGTAGTGTAATAGGCATCATGATAGTTGCCCCCAGGGGGGCCCATGTGATCAAAGTGGATCTCCTCCCTGTTAAGTGGCAGTCCGCTCGTCATCTGGATACGGCCAGATTAGAGCGTCGTGAAGAGACGCCGTCTTCGTGTGGCACATTTTCATTTTCGTCAGGAATTTTAAGAAGGTTCATTGGAAATGGTTACTTTATGTAACTACCCACCCACCCATTTTACTGACTCACACAAACACCCCCCACTCCTCCCTCTTCCAGCATCCTTCACCTCTTTCTGTTTTGCTTAATGGCCGTCGTTTCTCAGCCACCGCGCCTCTCCGGTTTTCATCACCTGACTGGCTCAAGGGGACAGAGCTGGCTGTTTGTGTCACTGCAGAGTCTGTCGGCAGCTCACACATCTGCGCAAATTTCATCAGGATAATGAGCCCGAGCTGCTCTTCCAGGCGACAGCCAGAGGAGCCAGCCTCTCTGTAAGCCCCTCTGCTCAAAGCAACCACTGCCTCCACCAAACTACCATCAAATCGTACAGACAGAATCACACTGTTATGTTCTTCAACCAAATGTTTGCTTCAGGTATGGGCCAACTTAATATAATATTCAACATTCAAAAATAAATTGTCGGCAGATTGCATAGAACTTGAAACATCATTATTTAAAAATATTACTGAAAATATGGTTAAACTATAGATGGACACACAGTACTCAACCAATCCTTTCTGAAAGACATATTCACTGCATCATTCTATATTGAATATTGAAATTACAACTCATATTTTCTTAAGAGAGCACCCATCCTCCTAGAGTCCCCCACTCAGCTCCTTCAGACTAGCAGCAGCAATTAGTAAACATGTGGGCCTGCACATTTTTACAATTCAAGGTAACATGGTTACTTGGATTGTGCTATAAAATGGCTATGCGTCCTTGTGAAATACATAGTTTTGCCCCTTTAACTCTTTTTTTTCTTTTCCTTTCTCAGTATCCCCACTACTGTTTCTGAGCACTGCCATCTTCACCACTAAAGATATACATCCAGAGAGGGCATCAAGGGCAGTTTAGTCTATTCAATTGGCCAATATTGTTACTGGCATGCTGAATTTTCATTCATGCCAAGTGAAATAGAATATCTTAGTAAATATTGTGTACAAGCATTCCTCTGCAATAGCAATATTGCACCCATTAATATATATCAAGAAGCTGTAGTATATTCCCAAGTAAAATGACAATGTACAAAATAGACCAATTACCAAAAGTTTAGACCTCCATTTTGTTGTATTAAGATTTTTTTACATACAGTGCTGTGAAGGGGTGAACCATGCCTCTCACAGTGTCGACTTCTTTATTATAACTACCTAAATACTTCCTCCTTTCCAAAGAGATGCCGCTACTCCTAAAACAGCACCACTGACAGAGCCACACGCAAAATTGTTCGCTGTTGCAACTACAGCAACACTCTTAAGGTAATCACTTTGCTGCGGATCTTTAGTAAACTGAGAGCACCAATACACAGCCAGCATCCCTATGTCTCAAAACCGACAGCTAACGACACAGTTACACCCACCTAGACCACCCAGAGTTGCTTTTATTTGAACAAATCTCATGCAAACACACTGATCAGTTATCACTGCATAGCAGACCAAGGGAAAAGTCAGAAATTTGTAATATAAAGAACAAACTGAAGATGAGTCTTTAACAATAATGCAAAAACAACTAAAAGTGAAGGAGAACAACATGGAACAACCCAGTTTAATGAGACAATCTCTGCAGCAAAAATTTAACATAGATGCACATTTAAAACTGCATTGATAAATCTGTTAGTAAGTTCCAAAAATGTTAATGTGATTGTTGTCTTAAGATAACCTCCAGTGTTTTGCTGTTTCTTGCAGTTTACTTTAGCAGTAAGATTCTCTAAGCTTTTCTTCTCCCACGGGTTGGAGTCTGCGAAGACATTTGTTCAAGTACCAGAACCTCCTGAACCAAACTTTGCCTCAGCCAGTGCTAACTGAAAAACAGCTATCAGCGACCTTCATATATTACAGAAAGCTTTTTTACAATGTATATCTTTTTATCTTTTTAGCAATCCATTACCATTTTAAACCCCCCTATGGCAATTTTTGTGTCTCTAAATATGTTTCCAGTGCCAGTTTTGTTGTTTAGAAAATTGTCACCTTAAAAGTCCAGATGCCTAATTGCTGCAGTTTTTCTACACAAATCAGTATTTTATCTTATATTTCTGCAAACACCTAATTTAAATGCACAACAGTTTTTAGACTTATAAAATACTGAACATATTTGCGGCGAAAATATTCGTGATACCTAGGATGGATTAACAAAGTGTAGGATGAAAGCTTAGCGTAACCAAGTGACATCCTAATATCTGAAGTCTTGTTTGCTCAACTGTGAGTGATTAAAAGGAGGTTCTGTCTGATCCAGAGTCAGACTTAATTTATTGCAGAGAATTTAACAATGAAAAAATTTCACAAAATGCAGACTTCATATGTTGAAAGGTTGTGTGATCTTATGAAATTCAAGTGAATCCCTGTTCAAATAGGGAAAGATCAGAGGATCTGGCTGGCCATGGGGCATTTGCTTAATATGGCCATCCGCTTCATGCAAATCCACAATGTGCTCCCTATCAAACTTTAGCAAGAACCAGTAAAGCTGTGCAATCCAATGAAGAGACGCCTCCAATCACCGTTTTGACTGACACTTTGCAACGCCACACGACTGTCTTTGTGAATCTTGTACTTCAGACCAAACCCCCAGACTTAAGTAAACTTCAAAAATGGTAAAGCTATAGCTGCAAAGATTTATTTAGGTTTTTTTTTTTTCAGGAGTTTAAAGATTATTTTAGGCCTTAGGTTTGTGCTGGAACATTTTTTATGTATTTAAGTAGCCATGCCTTGACTTTGGTTTGCGGATTTTCACCACTGAGTGAAAACAAAATTTTGTAACCATCAGTCCTGTCACATAGCTGCTGCAGAGGTGTAGCGTGAGAGATAGTTTGTTTCCTCCATTCACTACCATTTGGCCAAAAGGTCAGATGGGCTATTTCAGAAAAGCCCCTAGTGAAAATCAATGGGCAAATCGTGGAGTTCAGTTCCTGTTTGTTGTTGTCGTGGGTCTCTGTGTTCTCACTCTCCCAGTGCTAAGGCAGAAGTAAGGGGGGGGAATCAGTACTCGAGCATTGAGACCAAGAGAAAAAGAGAGGGATGGACACAGAGAGACAAAGACAAAGAGATGGAAAGCAAACGGAGGCTGTGGGGTTCGGGGACCAGTTAAAAGATAGAGAGGGAGTTATGGCCAGTAGAGATACATCACAATGTCAGACACACAGACACACTGCAGCCATAAATTTATCATTGCAGCCACGTCTGCAGGCACAACTGGACACCAGGAAAGAGTGAGGTAAAGAGGAAGAGTGGAGAGAGGGCAGGAGAAGAGCGACGACGGAAAAGGGAGAAGACAAATAGGCTAGCACAACTGACCAAAAACTGTCCGAAAGCTCCTGCTGGAGTCCACCGAAAACAAACTGTTTTCTAACATTGATATTTCTGCAGGATGTTCACATGAGTTGTTTAGCAGAGGGTTGCCCAAGCTGGGCGTTCCAGAGAAGTCACAGAGAATACAGTCAACTCACTTTGGGATGCAAATGATTCCTTTGTCCTAAAAATGATTTCAAATAGAACATAGCTTCTGACCATTTTCACAACTTTTCATTAGTGGAAGTTTTTGTATATGTCGTCACAATTGCTCAAAAAGTTTCTGTCATTTTCTAATTACTGATGGTCATAAACAATCTCATCAGTTTGGTAGTTATGATTTCTACTTAGTTGGTTGTTGAACACCTTGGGAAACATCATTTTGGATCTAGTGCTTCTTCATGTAGTTGATACTAGTAGACAGGTAAAAAGTACAAAAATATGTTCAACAACTGCCCTTCTCTGGACAGGATCCAAGGAAGTCTATATAAGTCTTGGTTACAGCCTTTATGAATTATCCTGTTTATCTGAAACAGTGTTACTCTTCACGCTTATGCTTGCATCAGGTCTCCAGACAGAGCACATTATTTAGCAACAAATTACTAAAGATGAACCACCTTTTACCAGGGTGCTTGCCACACATTTAAGTTTCTTATTTAGAAAAACAAAACCGTTTTGCCCCGTGTCACAACTAATGTTTTATTTGTGTTTCTTGTTGTAGTGTGTCAAAATGTGAAAGAGTGTAATGGTTTAAGTAGCTTTGCAAGACTTTGCAAGCTGCAGTGGATATGAAAATGGTTGACTCAGGTTCTTTCACTGACTGTCCAGTCATGTGTAAAGATCTTAAAAGAAGACGTGGTGAGGGCTAAGCCTGTCACAATAAGCAATAAATCAATTAATCGCATGAAAAATTTAAATTACCTCAATAATTTCCATTTGCGTGATTGTATTTCTTGTGTCGCTCTTTCTAGCAAAGACTGGATGATGTAAGTCTTCAGTCTGGCATTGGCCTCAACTAACCCTGTCTTGAAGGACAATTTTCTTTACACAGACTTCAGTATCTATTTTATTTATTGTTTTAATTTTGCTCACTTATTTTGGATATTAAAATGCATTCCAGTTCCAAAGTTAAATGTTTGTTAGAAACTAACGTTTACTAGTCTTTGAGAGAGCTCTCTTGTATTATTTTTGCCTTCGTCATTAAATAACTTGAAAATGATCTCAAAGCAACAATATTATCATTTATCGCAATAAGTTCTGCGACAATTTATCGTCCAGCAAAATTTCTTATTGTGACAGGCTTGGTGAGTGCTTCCCTGCTCTTTGTAGCACTTTTGTTTAGAATAAATGTTCTGTGTTGTAACATATGATGTAAACTCTTAAAGTCTGGTATTGTTTTATGGCCAGTTTAATACTAAAGTGTTGCTCAAATCTTGCCTGAACTCAACTATAAACCTTCCACGGTCCTACGCATATGTGACTTCTCATACTTCATAAACATAATATGTTAGATTATATGACTTTCTGTACACCATTCCTATCACTTAAATCTTTACCATTTGATCGAGAAGCATCCACCAGGCTTTAACACCAACATATGCGTCTTGATTAGCTTGGCCTCCTTCACAAGTGATCGGGTCATGGAGATCCTGGAATCCACCCACACTGTAATCCCTATCAGCTACAGCCTTATACATTTTCTCTCCGCAAAAGAGAGATTCTTGTGTGTCAGAGGACAATGTAGCTACTTCGTAGTTTTCATTAGACCGGTTATATCTGGGAGTTCATAGGCTCTCATCCTCTGGCCCTCCACAAACTGCTCTGCTCAAAGAGGCGCTCTCGCCCATCAGGTAGGCCTGAGGGCGAAAGCCTGCTGCCCTCCTCCACATTCTCTCTCTTTCTGTGCCGACTTTCAAACAGAATTCCTGCTGTTCTGTGTGTCCCGACTCATAGTTATGTTCTTGTCTTCTGGCCTTAAAGACACAGTGCAATAATTTCACCGGACTTGCAGCAACTCGCACAATAGACACTCACAGATGCTCTGCTGAAGGGAAGCAAGCTTTTATCCCCCTTTATGTGTGCAATAATGATTGATTAGTTTAGTGTCTTTTGAGTTCGTATGATTTCTTTTATTTTTCTATTATTTTAATTGTGTACAAAACAATGACAACGACAGATTAATTACCATATAAGAATGGCTTGTTTAGTCTTCCAGATATGCAGGCTACTACATAACACACTGTTACCCTATTTTTATTTGTTGCTTTGTTGTCTGAAGTCTCAACTTCAGTTTTTTTCTTAACCTCAAGACATATTACAAGGAAAAAAAACCAGAAGTAGGCTTTAAAAGTACCTTTGGTGTTCCTGTGTGTTTTCGAATATTACAAAGTGCTGTAATGAGAAGGAAAACAACAAAAAAAGGGAGATTTTGCCTCACAGGGAGATAGCGACTCGTCTACTTGCTGCACAAGCCTGTAGGTTCACTTTTCTCTTTGTGCGCTGGAGCACTCCTTGGGACTCCAGCGACAGGGGAATTGGGCGGGCTGAGCTACGCTGGTGGCGAGGAGTCAGCCTCCTGTGCCGGGTATACGAGTAGGAGGGAGGCAGGACATGTTTCAATTAGGCAACAACCACCACGTGCATGTGGATAGAAAAGGAGGGAAGATTAGCTTACCTGTGCCTGCGAACTTTTCCCTGCTGACCTTTTCATAAAATACACCTTCTTGTTCCATTGTGCCCTACTTTGTTCTCCCGTGCATTTGAATGTTAAGGTGTTGCTTTTGTCAAATTCTTACGGGGAGGACAGTAGCCGGGGTCTTCGTGAGGTGATGCTAAGTGTGCCAGCCTGGCCTGCATGTTTCCATTAGATTGTCATGTTGGCTAATTAGAGAGCGGCAGCATGATTCACCTTGTTAATTAGGAGGACTTGCACACCATGTGCCTGCAGGCAGTGTGGGGAAGAAGAGCCCAGCCCCAGAGCCTGTTAGTCGCCTGCTGCCTGTGAAGATTCCCCTTCTCATCTACCTTCACTCCTTTTTTTTTTTTGATTTGGAAATGAATAAATCATTGAGATCGTCCTCTCTCGAAGTGTGAATATCTGAGTTCTCATCTTTTCCTGGATGCAAATTAGTCGTGATCAATAGGAGGTGACGAGCGGAGAATCTTAAAAAAAGAAAGTGTGAGACAGGCAGAGAAGACTTCCAGATGAAGCATAGAATGAGACAAAGCGAGAACATTTAAAGCAGGAAATTTTCCCTTGGATAAGCAGTATTTTTAATGATCGCCACGCTCCCGCTGCCGATTCAGTACAACGCCATTAGAATTTGCTTAACAACGTTTTTTGACTTCTTTGTTAAACTCTTTTTTTTTTTTTTTTTGGCAAAATGTGAATTACAAATGTTATTAATAGGAATAAAACTTACTTCAAAGTCAGAATTCAGTGTAATCCAATGTTTCACTCAAAATGCCTTTATGTCGTTCGGTTCCTATAAAGTAAGTTGCAGATGAAGAAAAACTGCCGGGTCATGATAGTGACACTCACATAATGACCTTCGCTTCGGGGACGACTGAGGGCTCTAAATAATTGGTCCTGGTCCCTGGAAGATCTTGGAGCTTCAGAAGAAAAGGAACAGATTATGCCATGGCTGTTAGTTCATGCATGTATTTTGAATTCATCTCCATAAGTAAAATATTATAATTCCAGACAGGATAAGCAGAACCATTCACACAATACAAGGGTGGAGAGGGAGGGTTCAATGTTCTGGACAGCAAGGCATGTAAACAAAATGGTGCATCTCAGTCAATTAGAATATTGATGAAAAGTTAGTTTCTTCCAGTAATTCTGTTGAAATGTGAAACTCACATTGTATAGATTTCCTTTTTTATGTAGATTGGTATATTTTAACTGCTGATTTTGATGACGTAGACTTACAGCTAATGAAAATGTGAATATTACAAAAGATTAGTAGAAAACTTGTTTTTAATGCAGAAATACAAAATCAGACTGCTGACTTGACAGCTGTCTGACGGATAGTCTCAGGCAGCTTCATCAAGGAGATTAGTCCACTCAAGGTCATTGCTAAACAAACTGACTCCTCAGAGTTCTATATAAAACAATATTAAGGTGTAGTTGAGTGGAAGAAAGAAGTTTGGGGGAGATGCACAAAGCGTGGACTGTGGCTGGAGTCAGTGGCATCACACACAAACACATCAAGGACATGTTTCACAACATGAATCAGACACATTTCGAGAAGTGTCTTATCCGAACGAGGGAGAAAATTGACTAATATTGCTCAGTGGTTTTGTTTTTCAGCAGGACTTACTCACAAAAAAAGTACACTTCAATCAGAAAGCCACCTGCACTACCTTAACTCCTTAGCAGCTTGTCATCTACATGAAGACTACATTAATGTAGCAATTCATGCAAAAGGAGTCACAACTCTGAACCGAACGCATGTACTGTACAATACTTGAACATAGTTTTCAGCAGGCTTACAAATCCTTTTCTGAGAAATATTAATTTTTCCCTTGCTGTAAGCAAAAAATAACAGAAATTGCGTCAGACATATAAATTTGTGCAGTGAAGCTATATAATGAGTTTTGAATTGAATAACTGAATTAAATTTGTTTTTTCACAATGTTTTAATTTGTTGAAATGTCTATAAAATAAATTTTGAGGAACTCTTCTTTATATAATTATTGAGTAGATGTGATGAATTCATGCATGTTTCCATCTAGAACACATTTCTGGCCCTTTTGAGAGTAAGAGTGCAGATGGGAAAGGAAAACCTTATTGGGTGCTTCAAATGGCCTCTCTTCCCTGCAGCAAATTAACTGCCAGGCACTTTGCATGAAGAAACGCCTGAAGACGTAGCTCACAGATGTTCACGTAATGCTGCCCATGTGGGTGTCAGGTGAATGAGATGCATGTATTACCGACGCACATTAAACACATACATAAAGCGTCAACACACACTTGATAAGAGGTAGGAGGCTGGCACAAAGGAACGTGTGCAAGAATTTAATGTTGGCGTTGTTGAAATTAAAACAGCTTTACTAAAACACTATCTACTGAACACAGTACATGCTCTATTGATCTGACAAAGATGATCTAATTGTTATGGTCCTTGATGGGCAGAACAATGAAGGTTTAACCGTGTACATATTCAGCATTTATATGCAACATTATTCAAATTGCTTAAGAGGAAAAAGGAAGTACAATAAAAAAATTGGTTATAAAGTGGCTTAAGGACAACAAAGTCAATGTTTTGGCATGGCCATCCAAAGCCACGATCTCAATCATATGGAGAAGTTGGGGGCAGATAATTTTAGTAAATCTCACTGACCTGAAATAAAAGAAATTTGGTCAGATTTAAATTCAGACACTGAGCGAAAAAAGGTTTTTGTGTCTTTTTATGCCGTGTGTGTGTACTTCCAGTTTCAACTGTATTTTGTGAAACTTTGTCCTGAATGCAGTTTAAAAATGTTACAGAAGGTGAAGCTGTCGTAAGGTCATAAGTTGTTTAAAAATAGCAGACATACGTGATGGAGAGACTACTCAATAACTGGGGTCTGTGTTGGCAGTAAGCACAATATTTCTTATTGTGGCATTATCGCTTTGTTGTGTCATTTAGTTTAGTTTAGCGCTGAAATTATATAAATAATAAAAACTTATTTCTATTTCCTGAGAACTGACACTCTCAGATAGTCTTTATACAATCTCCTGCAACTATGCCTGAAGGCTACTGTGTTGTATATTGTAAAAGTTAAGAACTTGCTTCCCCACCTAACCTTGGTTAAACTACTCGCTTTCTACCAATGGCCTTTATTAATAAACGCGTTCAACAAATGTAGCATATGTCAAGTCTGCATAATCATAAGGATCCTGCTGGTTGCTGTTCAACCACAGCTTTTCATGGGGGAGGGTTTGAAATATATCAATTTAAACCCTATGGTCTGCCTTACATACTGTGGTCTTTGCAAGGCAGACAGCCATTTAGCTTCCTTCACAGCCCCACAGCCGCTTGTGACGTCAAGCTGAGCATGTTCTGCTCTACCAAGGACATCTGTCTGTAAGCGTCTGGAGGGCCGTAAGCAGCCCCCCAGGCCAGACAGAGGGGTGGGGAGGAAAGCCTTTGTTAGAAACAGCAGAAAAGGCGAACGGCAGGTTGGCCATAACTGCTCCTACAGCTCATCTCCCTCCCTGTGCCAGCCATATCAGAGAGGTTCTTGCTGTACTTTGGACATGTTTGCATCATAAGGGAACATAATGCTCTGCTTTCTGTGAAGAAAGAAAAATCTTTTATTTCTTGTTTTTGTCTGGAAATACTTTTTTTCTGAACCACTAAATGTACAAGTGCAGAGTAAGAATGAGTTTTAAATACACCAAGATGCATTAAACAATTGCTATATACATTTTATTTGCTATTTACTCTTTCCACTGTATATAAAAGAAAGAATTAAGAAATGAATTAAGAAATGATATTTAATATGTAAAAGATGTAGTTCCAAAATTTATTCATGAAGGGACTTAGTGGAAACCTTCATTCTAAATAATTAATTTCAAATAATATTATTATGAAACTGAGTGAACATGTCTTTCATTTCCAATGTTATGTATTAAACTTAGTAATGGAAATGTTTTTGCATATGCTAAAACTTTAATTTTTATTTCAACTCACATATTAGTTTGTTTTTCACCAGCTCTTCTGATTTGACTGGCGCTGAATTTTCTGCAATTTACCAACACCTACAGCTCTTTGCAAATATTATCATACCTCTTGAAGCTTTTCACATTTTGTCATAACAACTGCAAACTATTTTTCACAAATCAAAACTGAAAAGAGCGCCTTACTTCTGAATGCAGCTGCCTTTACTCCTCTACCCTTTATTAAAATTCAGCAAAAGAAATTGTATTTATAGAAGAACAACAAAAAGAAAGGAATTGTTGAAAGAAATCTTATTTGCGGTTTGCTCCAACCCATATAAGGGGACATGACAAAACATGTAAGAAGGTGTTCTGATCAGGTCAGAAAAAAATTTAACGTTTTGACCTGAAAGTTGTTGGTGGAAACTTGTACACATATATTATACATCAAACGTTGTGATTGTAATGCAAGAAAATTTTAATTTGTTTGAAGGGTATAAATTATTTTAGGGGCTATTATATGCTGCTGCTAAATTTTAATTTAATCTGTAAATATTAACTCCTGATGTCAATTTTAATAGGCACAGAAAGCACTAGAAAGACTTTTAGTGTCCTAATGTGTTAGTTGCTAATTAATGCTAATTGATACACACAACACATTATTTAAAATTATTTAGAAAATTGCATATTTTTACATAAGTACATTTTATTATGTGACCAAAATGTTGTCACATAACAGTGTGCTTTAGGTACAGAAAAATCCTGTTTCTGACAAAACCACAGATCAATTTTTCTGCATTTTTTGACCTTTGTTAATATAACTTTACAAGTCCTAGTTCCTTGCCTGCAAAGGGCACAGAGGCAGACTGGAACCATTGGTATTTAAGTGACTTCAGATCAGCAGGTGGTTATCTGGCATCATTAATAGGAGCTGGCAAATGTATGCATCCTGCCACATGATTATTCTTCCCGTCTGGTACTGCTCTTAGTAATGACCTTTTATTTAGTTACTGGCAGTGGTTGTACTTGTTGTTAAACATCGGTGACATGGTACTCCAAGAGAGCACAGAGAGAATATAAAACGGATTTCTCATTTATCACCACAAAATCCCAAAATATCTAAAAGCTGCTGTTGTTGGAATTTACAAAAAACTTAAAACTAATTTACATGGTAAATAAAAGCTCCTTGTGTTACATCGCAGCATGAAAGGCAACATATTTCATGTTGGTTGTTAACCAAATGGTGGGTTCTGCTTCATGGCACCAGATTGAAATCAGAAATCAGTCTCCCAGTGTCATGGCGTCCTCTTCACTGACGGGAAATGCAGACTCGCAGATGGTGAAATGAAGTCTTCATTTATCATGCAGTCATAAATCCGAAATTGCAGGCAGTTGCTTTGGGCGCTGGGAGCCCATGCCTGGTGCCAACTGCCAGCCAGAGATGCCGGCATCCTGGTGCCGTTAGGGAGATAGCGAACCTCTCCTGCTGCGTGCGTTGCAGTAGGATTCTTTAAGGTCAGGCCCGAAAATATTTATCTGGTTCTTATGGCAAAGCTTGATAAAATCTGCACCAATAACATTAGGGACAAAGATTGATTGTCCAGCCACAACATCCGCATTGTAACTCATGTACTTCAATATGTAGTTATTAAAATTCACATCAGAAAGTTATCCATATTATTACTATTAGTTCATGAATATTCTCATGTATTCCCGATTTTTTGTAGGCGTCTATTGTAAAACGAATAAGTAAACAAGGCTTATTTATTCAGCTGCTATTAATTCCCCTTCTTTGTCAGCGTGTTTGAATCTTTCAGCAGTTCCGCTGTGCTAAATGTGAAGTGGCAACACCCTAAAGGGCATGCCTTGCCAGCAGGGTTTTAGGAAAAAATCAGAGGCAAGTGCATGCACATTTTAGATCAGATGGTGTACACCAAAGCAACCTTTTACAAAACGCCATCTGAAAGCAACATGAATTTTTTCCCCTCTGATCAGACAATATACATGCCTCGCACAAACACCAGTGCCCAGCGAACACATGCTGAGAGATAACATAAAAGAACATGAAAGACATCAAGGCGCACAATTGATTGTCCCTGTTCGCTCCAACCCAGGCCTCTCTCCCCCAGCAGGCAGGCACACAGGCAAGCTGGTGGGTAGGCATTCCCTGTGCTGCTGTGGCCAGGATTGATAGGCACGTGTATGTGTGTGCGTGTGTGTGCTCTGGCACCCTCCGTGCCTTTGCCTCAGGCCATCACACCTCCACCCAATGGAAAGGGCAGCTCCTAGCGACGCTGGGTCCGCCCACAGCCCTGCAGCTAAACATGACATTACCTTGGGCACTGCCCCTCCCAACCACCCACTTAAACATCACAAACTGCAAAAATCAAAAAAGAGCAGGGCTATGTGACTGCACACACACAATCTCTGTGTTCCGTTAATGGCTGACGACGGTCTTCCATTTTGTTCTGATCAGGCAAGCATTCTGCTCTCACGATACAAGAGAATAAGCAGAAACATTAGTCGCACGCCTTTGTTTCTATTTATTATTTGATTCTTGATCCACTTTAATATTCTTCCTCTCACTAGTTGTGTTTACAAAACTTAGTTGCCTTTATTGGTCAGGAAGTTCAAAAATGTTATTAAAATAATTCAACATTTGTAATTCTTGTGTTAAATGTTTTTGTGAAAATACTAAAACATACTTTAGCCGCTTTTCCATGGTCGTGGCTTTAAACAGTTCTTTCACAGTCAGCCGTGGCCAGATCTGTCTCTATTTGCATATCATGTGCAGCTCCTCCCTGTTTTTCGTAACCACTTGAGGGGTGGTATAAGCTGGGAAAAACCATGCATTGCTCGGAAGCGATTTAATTGACAGCAGACTGCATTCGTTGACTGGGTTAGACTTTAATCTTAATTACTTGGTACTTTTGGCTGTTTGTCTTCAAGGGTGTTTTCACACCTGATAGTCCAGTAGACTTGGTTCAACTAGGGAGCAAAATTGCAACATTTGCTAAATTTTCAGCTGCTGTGGTTCACTTTTACACTGCTTTGCGTTAAACAAACCAAACCCTTTGAAAAATCATGTTCCCTCCCTCAACTGTAGTGGCTCTGCACCAAGAACCACCAAAGGAAACAGCATGAAACTTTCAAAAGAAGACAGGAGCTAAATTTATTTGTTACAAAATGTAAACAAAAATGCATTAGCATCAGATTTCAGCAGTTGTTGGATTTCTCTTTTGACTTTGCTAAAAGACCACAAGCCATTTCTCCCGCTAGCATTAATTAGATTCTCATATTTGTTCAGGTTGTACTTACCCAGAATGCCCTGCGCTATAGTTCGCTTTCTGCTTTTGGAGCGTTCTCCGGTCTGCTTGCATCCACATATGCATTTGAACCGCCTCAAAGTTCACTTCTACCAAACCGAGATGGGTTTTAGGGAGACTAGATTTTGCTTTCTTGGTCCACATCAGAGTTCAGTTATGGGCTCTTATGGACACCTCCTGAATGAACCAGACTTTCTAGGGAAACTAGTCATATGCCAATTTTATTAGCTGTGCAGTATTTTTTTCTTATGTTCTTGTCTTTTGTTATTATGTTTTTACCGTTATGTGATTCTGTATGGTTCCATTTACCTTTAACTTGCTCTAAACTTTGTGCCACAGTTGTCCCACAAAATATGTTAATGCAATATTTGACAGACTTGTGTAAAAAGCTAAAAAGTATCTCTTATGATACCAAACTTTGTACTTAGAGGTGTATTAGGAATGCACTTCTTCTTTAGACACTTTTACCAGTTGTTGAGGACAGGTGAAAATGACCTGTAATTCCATCTACTGCTTAAATAGGAACTGCAGCACCTTAACTGTGCCTTTAGTCAAATGTATTAAAGCTAAATGGTTGCAGCGCTGTTGCACAACAGCGTACAACCATGGCTTTGAAAGGCCTATCACTTTAGGTGAATGGTAAAGTTTTGCAAATTGGCAGTTTTGGTTAACCATTTTCATATTATGGATTGAACTTTGCTTTAGGATATTCTTTTAAAACCTAACCCTGCTGTCAACTTCTCCACAGCCTTCACAGAGGGGTTGGGTTTATGACTCTATTTACTGATTAGGTCACTTTTGAAGGTAATTGCAGCTGCACCAGATTATATACAGTATATATATATATATAAAATGGTAGTCTGTCATTTGCACTTAAGACATTTCTAATTTTTATTTGTAAATGTTTTTCAAAACCAGGTAATTCTTTTTCTTCCAATTCACAATCATGTTTCACTGTGTTGTAAAAATTTCAACTAAATGCATACAACTTTGTTGTAAAATACTAAAACATGAAAAAATTCAAGTAGTGTGACTACTCCTGGGATGCGGGCGGGGTCTGCATTTATAAATACATAGAAAATCTTGTGAGAAATGCAGGGCAAAACATGACTTTATAAAATGTGTGTTCTGCTTTCACTAGATGCAGCAACAAGAGCTGGCCCAGATGAGACAACGAGATGCAAATCTGACAGCACTAGCTGCTATTGGACCTAGAAAAAAACGCAAACTGGACTCACCAGGGGCAACACCATCAGGGACTGAGGTAAGAACTGGAACGAATTAAGGGTTTTATGGTCTCTCTAGATGCTGCTACTAAATGGTTTCACAAGGTCCTTTGCCACAAGTGTTTCAATCTAAAGCAGCTGACTTTTTTCCTTTAATTTATAGTGTTGTCCTGCAGATAAAACTTTGAATGCACAAAATTGGTAAAGCTGGTAAAAGTGTTATTTTATGTTGTCATATTGTTCTGTAGACAATGAATCAATAATGAAGTAATATGGTATGGTGTTGTTACTGATTAGACAATTTTTGGCAGCCAGCAGTTGCGACTGCTTACTGCATAAAACACCTTTTTTTCTGCTGTTTACTGATAATAATAATAATGTTTCAGTTTGCCTGCTACTATTTTCTGTTTCATTACATGATCAAAAGCAAATTATGTTTTCTGATGCAGTATGGTATTGTTCAACAGCACATCTTGTCCCACCGACAACATTTAAAGCTGACTTTTGTCAATTTATGATTTAACTGCGTAATCACCTTTAATGTTGCTGGTAAAATCTCAGACCAAAGTCAGTAAAGTTTTTAGATTTCAGTTTATAGCATGTTGAATATTAATGGACTCAGACCTGAGGAATTTTATCAGTATTTACTGCATGTTGCACTTCTGATGCATTCCTTGACCTTTTAGCCATTTCACCTTCTCTGACTCCTGAAAATGATAAAAAAAAAAAAGTTGCACATATTGTTTTAGGTTCAAACAGGAATCACTGCTTATCATTATGGTGTGGCTGGTATTGGTTTCACCTTGTAAGTCTTGTTTGTGTGTGTGTTACCATGGTAAAATGTGGTCTCGGCCACTCGACGCCAGCCATTACAAGAACCACATCAAAAGAGAAGGTATGAGTGTCATTAAAGAGAACAGGGCACCAAAACACCTTTGACTTTGATAAATTATCCATTCCAATAAAATAAAGGTTAAACTATTTAGCCACAGTTTTCAAAATTATGAGTTTAAGTAACCAAGGAGTCAGACAACATAATGAGTGCATCATTTTGTAAGTGTGTTTTCCGGAAAAAGAACCAAGAGACAAGTTTGGATAAGCAAAAAATGGGTGCACAAAATGTCAAACAATCAAACTTTTGCATGGTGCAGAGTCTCAAGCTTTAGCAGATATTTACTTTTCAACACAACAAAGACCTGAATCATAACCCCCTTTCAAAAAACACTTCCAGATGGGATTACGGCTCCTTTTTGCTATCAGAGTATGTTTTGTAAAAGAACTGATGTAGTGAAGAGGGTAGAAATAAGCTGATTACACTCTATTCCACAGCCCCTCATCAGCTACCTTGTACAGAGTCAAGGTGGCTTCACATTTTGAGGTAGTGATGCAGTGACAATGTATGGTTTGTGCAACCAACCGGCCGCCAGATCTAAAATCTTAAACAAAAGATTTTAGAGTGTTACTCCAGCTTGTAGAAGGAGTAATACTGATGTTGATGATGCAGTGTTTTTAAAATCTCAAGTCCGTTTATAATATCGCCAGTCTCTGCTTGTAAAGAATAAATGGTAAAAGGGAGCTGAGGGGTAAGTTGTGTTTGTTGCAGGTTTATGATAGAAATATTGTGTAATAGAGTGATTCCACTTCCTACTCAACATTTAGCCCCACTTATGAATGACAGGCATTTAGAGATTAAATTATGTGTTTGTTTGCTGTATCAGCAAATGCATAGCTGAAATATTATTAACTAGCATCTGTACTGAGAAGCAACCTTTTAATCAAGCTCTTAGTTCTTTTTTCCATTATGTAAAAAAAAAAAACTTATTTGGCTGTTTCTTCTACACTTTCAAAAGTTACTTTTCCAGTTGAACCAGCCACTCAAAATGAGTTAACCTTCAGCCACATTCACCTAATCACACTAACAAACATGTACACATTCATACATTGATATTCCCAAAGGTTTGACTGCACCACAAACTTCATAATTTAGTTGAACAAACGTGGACGTGACGACCGAATAACACACTTTGGGTATATTCACAATTCTTGAATGGCTTACACATCAAACCAAGCAAGAAGTTTCCTTGGAAAATTGACTGCAGGCGTAAAAGGAAATGTGAAAGATTTGTGAGATCATTTTTACAAAGACTAAATTATTTTATTGCTGCATAAGGTGCCGAAATGATTGAATCTTTATTTATCTATCATTAACTGGGAAGAGGAGGGGAAGGTGCCAAAGCACCAAAAGGTATAATAATTTTATGGTTAATTATCTGTTTTAACCTCAAAATATCTGTTCAAAGTGTTAGCACAATAACGTATTGTGTGTTTAAAGTTTTTATATTTACCATATCGACTTGTAGGTAATACATTTTCAATTTTTTTTTTTTTAGAAAATCTGACTTTCTAATAATAAAAAGATTCTAATCTTCTCACAATTTACTATATAGTGAATTACTTACAGTAAGTTGGTCAATGTTAAGTAAAACCTCAAACACTCCAACAGTAACAATTAGGTATTTACTAATCATTTTCAGTCTGTAAATGCATCAGTAACCATTGTACTCCTTTATGCTCTTTATTTTAGATTTAGTTAAAAAAATATTAGGTTTGAGTGCATTATAAGATTTTTACATATTCAAACACATTTTAACGAAGCCATGGTAATCCTGATAACTAAATTGAATTTGCTCAAAGTAATTTTTTTCCCCAAATCGTTACATCTAGTTTTGAGCTGTTTATCATCAGACACTTAAGACCTGCATTTAAATGCAAACAATACAAATTCCTAGTAACAATAAAGTGAAATGACTAACAGGAAGTACTTTTTTAGAAGCAACACATTGACATACTTTAGTGTGACGTGTCAAGTCTGTTTGTAATTAAGCTGTTGTTTAAAAAAAAAGTCTTCTGTTTGAAGCACCATAAGCAGTGACTGAAGTATCCCATTTCTCTAACACATGAGTTTACGTGAAGTTATGCACGGTTGCTGCAGCGAGTCACATTTACCTTTAGGCACCAGGAGAAACATTTAAATTCCACATATTTCGTCGTAAATATGATGAATGTAAAATAAGGCTGAATATTGAATGTCAATTGGTCATTTTAATAACCTGCTTATCGAGTTGCATCTTCGCATCCTTCGCTTAACAGCAGCATGCTGCAGAGGAGCATAGTAATGCACCCGGTAAAAAAGCATAAATAACAAAATAAAAACATTACTTCTGGTCCTTGAGTGCAGTGCCAACCTCTTTCAGAATGTTTTACCCTGATGGGTATTAGCCGGCGACCTTCTGCTGCATTTAAAGAAAGGAGGGAAAAAAAAGCTTTCTCAAACCTCTCGCCTAAACGCAGTTACAGAACATAAGCATTAATATACATTAAGGAGTTGTTTATTTATTTCTCTTTTTAATGTCCCGTGCACGTTTAATTAGAAGGCATAATGAAGTGAAATCAGAGTGCCCCTCCTCTGGAGTTATTGCAGTGGGGGCGGAGGAGGAATCTTAACTTATTTTCACTTCGTTTTCACCTCCTCACATTTCTTCATTTCACATGGGCTGGAAGCCCCCGCGGCGTTCTCTTTCCCTTCTCCAGAGCAAAGTGAATGTGACTTTTCTAAGGGGGTCACAGGATGCCTGGAGGCCTGTGGGTGTTACTGGACTGTTGCCTGCTCTCAGCTTCACTGAGGGGCTTGTCATAGATTTCATCTCCACAGAAATGAGCCGGGGGCCCTGGCCAGGAGCACAAGCAGCCAACGTTATGAAGGGCCCACGCTGATTATTTCCCTCTGACATCGCATCCTGAGCTTTCCGCATTAATCCCAGACAAAGGCAGCCCTTCAGTGCTGTGCCAGAGCTCAAATTAGGAATCAGATAATGGTCTTGTTGAGATCCTGTTCTGTTCACCAAGAGGCAGAGCTCCTGTTGAAATCCTCCTTTTCACTATTCCTACCATTTGTTCATTATATTCACACCACTTCTTTGCGGTTTTTTTATGACTTCGAGGAAATTCAGGTGACAACATTTTACTCCATATGTTTTTCCCAACCACTCTACCCCCACTCTTTCCCCCTATGTTTAATTTGAGGGTGGTTCTGCAGGACTCGGGCCTGCGCCTGGATGTGGATGGCCATGGGCTGTGAAACTGATAGCCTGTCAAGACTGCAAAGTCCGTCTCCAGCCTGATCCAGTCTGCAGGAGGTAACAAAGGGGGTCTTACAGGACTCCGCAGGGCAGATTAGTTTCAAAGAGCCAATGGCCGAGGCTGCTGGAGGACCTGCTGTGGTCCCAGTGGTGGGTCACTGCACAGGTAGGGGGTCACATAGAGGTACGTGGTGAAACTCAGCTTAATCCCATTTACTTACATATTACCAGTTCACAACAAGTGACATTTTAGGGCAAATAGGAACCATTTTTCAAATAAAGAATATCTAATCAAATCAAGTAAATGCAACCCATAGATTCAAATTCATTTCCATAAAACCCACTTCCATCCCGATTGTAACATAATATGGTAAAATTGGTAGTTGACTTTGCTACACTTGTTCTAATCCTTCATGTCTCACCCACCCAATTCTTACCTTTAGTAAATAAACATATTCTAATTATACTTCTACATTTTTTGGGGGGGAATTCTCTGTTAAAAGTTTCATTTATATTCACTCTATTTTATATATTTTCTCAAGCATTACTCCGTCATTAAAGCAAGCATGGCATATTAAGAGTTTTTTAAAAACCTCTTTCTTAATTGCCAGCTTTCTAATGATTCACCAGCGTCTGGAACCCTACCATAACCCTCCATCCACAGTGCCTGTGAGCACAACCTCTTGTTGTTGGTGTTCTGAAAACCACTTTATTAGGTAAACCCGTTCAACTGCTTGTTCACACAGTAGTGTTAGTTTGGGCATCTACATGTGGTGAAGACGTGAAGTTGAACTGAGCATCAGAATGGAAAGAGAGGTGGACATGTCTCATTTTTCTAAAGAATGGGCCCACAGAAAATGCTGTGATGTCCTTGTTTCTTTTAGTTAAAAATTCAAGGAAGCTGTAGCTCACATAAACACTTATGACAACTGTGGTATCAAGAATACACAACACATTGTACTTTGAGACAGATTGGTTACAGCAGCAAAAAGTGACACTGGGTCACTGGCTGACTCCTGTCAGCTAAGAACAAAAAGCTGTTGATATAATTTGCTCAGACTCACCAAATTTGGTCCATTGAGTTTTATTTCACCTGCAACATTCAGATGATGGGGACAGAATTTGGTGGAAACAGCATGAATTGAATTTGCAACAATTGCTCAGGCTGGTGGTGCCAGTCAAGCAATGCTGAGTTTTGTGTCTGGCCATGTCCATCCCTTTTTGACTGCAGTGTACTCATCTGATGATGGCTACTTCCAGGAGGATATTGAATCATAAAGCTCAAATCACATGGCTGATGATGAGTTCGCTGCACTCCAGTTGCCTTCACAGTCACCAGATGTCAGTTCTGCAGCGCCCTGTTGGCATGTTGGGGGAAAAGGAGATTCACTTTGTGCATAAGCCACTAACAACGTCAATGCAACTGGACAATGCTATCATGCTAAGAACCAGAAACTCTGAAGAAAGTTTTAGAAACCATATTGCATCTGAAGGCAAAAGGGGCTCAAACCTGATATGTGTAGCCAGTCATAATAATAAAATGGGTTTTGAGTGAATGCTGTAAAACTACCTTTACATTTTCATATTTTGATCAAAAGAAAAGATTTACAGTTGAACTGATATTAAAAATAATGTCTTATATATGATTATCACCACCAAGTGTTATGTTGTTCTCTGGAGCCCAGCTGTAAGTATCTGCTTATGGGATATCTGCTTTCTTACTATACCATGTGTTTGGCAAACCATAAAAACATTCTGTGGTGTGTTTGCCATATATCGTCAAATATTTTCCGGATGTGAGAAAGCTTGCCAAATACATCTGTACCCATAATGATTACTGTATCACACTCGCTAAATTCTGTCCTTTAACACATTTAACATGACTGGAACGCTGTACTGTTTCATTTCCCCCGTATCGATTTTCAGATCTTGTGATCTCCTCCTCTCCCATGTGGTGAATCTTATCTGAATTGTGTGGCTTGTATTTTGAGTGCTTGTAAGACAGATGGAAACTCCTCTCCGCATCTTAGGCAGCATTAAAGGTTCTGAGATGTAAAAATTACCCTGATGCACAATGTCCTGCAGTGTTTAACATGCCTAGTGCTTTGAAATATCCTTGACACATTTATGAGCTTTGAGTTATCATCCAGGCACTTAGGCCATTTATCACATCAAAGGAAGAGCTTTGTTTGTTGACGTAAAAGCAACAATACCAGCTAAATTGCCCCAGTTTGTACAGCCACGTAAGCTTCCTCCTATCTGTCTCGACCAGGCGCAATGCTAGGGACAAAGGTAGGCGAGGGATTTAATAGTGAGCACAGTCTATTTTTCCATTTGAATTCATTTCACCTTCTTTCTTTGAGGCTGTAGATCAGAAAGAAGGAGTGAGGCAATAGAGTGAGAGGCATTGGGAGAACGGGGGGGAAAAGCACAAGGAAAACTGATGCCCTTTCCTCCAGCTAAATTAACAGGAATCACGTGGAAAACAATCTGAGTCTCCAATGAAGGAGGAAGGAGAAGGAGGGGAGGGGGGGCACCATTAAAATTAGCCCCAAGCTATGGACTGCACCCAATATCACTAAAGCTCCACTCACTACAGATGTGGAGGCTGGCTTACAGGCAAACTATGCTCTGTTCTATAGCTACAATTAAAATCAACCTCGCTGCCAAAAAAATAGGAGGGGGAAAGAGGGGGTAGAAAGGCAGACATGGAACATCAAAGACAGATTGAAATGTGTAGTCAGTAATAAGAGTGGTCTCCAAGCCCCGAGGTTCTCCACGGTCCCCTTGTTAATGAGAAATTTTGACCTCTGGTTTGTAAGTTAAACTTGTAATCTTGGTTAATGAAGTAAATCAATCCCAACTCGGGAGTGTTCAGTGTCTCTCCCTTTGCCTTCTCCCCGCCAACCTCCCCTCTGTCCTTCTGTCTTGTGCTTCTCTCCTTCGCCTGCCCCTCCTCCTTTGTCCCTCGCAATGTGCCGCTTGGGAGCAAAACGGCCAGGTCTTCAACCAGACAAACAGGAAACTCTGAGAGTACGACGGTTCCGGAGCTGGAGGGAGGGGGTTTGCGAGGACTCGAAGGACCAGGGCCAACCAGGCTGTTTGGTTAAGAAGGAAACAAGCCAGCTGAGTGGTGGTAGAGGGAAAATCAGACTCCTCCTCTCCATCTTTTCCCTTCCATTCCATCGTTGTCCACTGCTCTGCCCTCAGTATTCTGGTTAGTACTTGGTTAAAAAGTTGTAAAGAAACACTGATGTCCGCTTTTATTTATCGTGCGTTGGGAACCTATTTGGTTCTGTTTGAGATGGAAAAGACAGCTAACTAAACTTTGTTTTTATGAAATGTGGAGCTCCACTGTTGCTGTTTTTCATTTGGAAGCCTCTGCTAATTTCCTTGGCTGCCTTGACATTTACTGTCTATTAGCTATAGCGTGGATGTATTTATTTACATAATTCAGGATAGAATGTGTAGCTATGACTTTAGCTTGACTTATATCAAACTTTAATAAAACATAAAGATTCCTGTGTGGGCTTTTCCACTGTATGTACTGCATAAATAAGATTAAAGAGGGCACATAGAGGGTGCTATGGGTTTCATCATGTCAAGATGTTTATAATGTTAGTTTGACTTCACATCTTAAGGCAATTGAGTATATCCACTGTGGGCACAAAGCAGACAGAATTGAGTGGTTAGAAAGCTTTTTGGGTCTCTTGGCCATATGCCATGTCTTCTTAGAGCTTTCACACAATGCACTTTGCCAATTTTTACTCCCCCTATTCAATGCAAAGCAAAGTGGTTCTCATGGCTGCTTTATGCTCGCTGCGCTGCAGTTTAAAGCAATTAAAATTCAACCACATCACTCACATGAGAAGAGGAATATATTGGTTGAGTCTTCACTTGTGTGAACTACTTTTGTTTCCTCTTTACTTGACTAAATAATTTGGTCAAACTCTATGAAGGGCTGTTACACATTTAAAAGAAAATCACTGTCATTTAATAAAGTTCGATAATGCAGTTACATTAAAGTTTAAGATCATAAACCAATCTCAAAATTTATTAAAACTCAGAAACAAAATAATTTGTTGACCCAGATGCTTGATTCCCACTAATAACACTAATTACTAATTCCCAAGAAACAACAAAACCATGTGTATTTTACATCGGATGAATGTTTGTTATTATTATTATTATTATAATTATTTTTTTAAAACAAATCAAAAAAGAAGGTCAAGAGAGACCAGCTAACAACTTAGCTTAACCTAATTTAAGCCAAGCCAATGATTTTGTCGATAATTACATTTTTCATATAAAGGTAAAAGTGCAGATTGGAAGACAGCATTCCTCACTAATTGTCATATTGGATATGGTGAAACAGATCAACTTTAGCTATTCATGCTTCAGTGGAAATTCTGATTCATGTATTAAAGGATTATAGCTCCACCTGGTTTCTTTCCAGAACTCCATACTGAATTCTCCACTTTTAAAGAACTTTTTCAGTAATATGAAGAGTTTTAGTTTGTAGTCAGTCCAAAAATCGAAATATATCTGTTATCCACAAGTACTCAAATCCAAGCATTCATGTAAACTGATACCTTCTCCTAAAGATTTAAAATAATGATGCAAAATTGAAGCATTTGTGCCACTCTCTTTTGAATGACTTTGAATTTAAATATATATATGTGTGTGTGTGTGTGCGCGTAGGGGTGTGTGTGTGTCCTTTAACATAGGAGTATTAACACTAATTTTTTTTATTTAGATAAGAAAGTTTTATATGTTTATATTCACAGCAAAGTGGTGAACCCCCTCATTTTTGCCTGCAAAACTTTGCCCTAGAATAATGGTTAAATATACGATTCTGACAACAAAGTTGAGCCCCAGGCAATTAATAGATACTCATCTTAAAGAAATTAATTACCTCCCTTGTTAATCTTGATATAATTAAATTTCTGAGGAATGAAATTTGCTGCATTTTTTCCCCTCTGCCTTGCTTCCGTGGAGGCGTACCAGTAATGGCTGGCTCTCTAGCTAGCCTGCTGGCCAGGGACGTGGGGACAGCCTAACATCATGGGCCCCTCACTATGCTATACCGCACTGTGCAAACCGTCTCTGCTCGTCCTACGCCTTCACTTTCTCATAGGAAAAAGCTCTGAAAATGCCTCAGTCGCTGCTTTGCCTTTCTTTAAGTGCTGAAATATCCTCCATCTGGGAGGGATGCAAGCCCCCTCGCCTGCCACTTTATGATTCTTAACTTGTGATAACGTTACCAAATGACTTTAAAATTTTGGAACACAAGAGCTGCTAATGAAGTTATCAACATGGAACCGCTGAAGGTTACACAGAGGTGCCCTAGAGAGACTGGAGGGTTTTTTCTGTTACAGCTTATTCAAGGAACTTCTTATATTAAATATGTTTTTTTAAGCTTTATACTTTATTCATCCTTCATTCTCTGTCTGGATTTATAAATGGAGAAATAAATAAACACCTGGCAGAGATCTTTCATCTGTAAGGGGGTGAAGTGCCAAAGATGAGGGAGGAGCAAGGGTAATATGGAATAAAAAAAGTCACAACATAAAGAGTAGCTCCTCTTCTCTAAACTCTTGATTTATTATGTTTTTCAGTTTATCAGTCTTCACCCTAACTGAGCACTAATCTTAACTTTACTGTATCATAATTGACTCATTTCTGCATCTTCTGAATTTAAATTCTTTTTTCAAAGCAATTTTTATTGTTTTAATGAAGAGATCCTTATATATCCTACAAAAAGCTGTCCTTGCAAAGGACTTCGAGAAAATTCTCAGAAATTAGCTGCATGTTGCACAACCTTTATTTCATGCTAGCTCCGATACAGATATTTAACGTCTGCTGACTCCCACTCATCAGTGTAGCGGCATGGCAGATTGATGTTCAACTTCCCAGGGGGTCGTATAACAAACAAGCAGTTAAGGGGCTGACTCAGTCGTGAAGATAGAGCAGGTGTCTTCAAAGTTATCACTTGATGGTTATTCAGGTTTCATGTTATGCAGTAATGAAGCATTTTTAGAAAATGCGTAACTAATTTATTGTAAGTGAGTTGTACACATCCAAACATCTGACCAACCGGATAGAGATCACAGTTGAAGAGGGTTATGTAAATTAGTATTTTGCTCCTTTTTCTGAAAATTATTCATTCCTATTGCTTTGTTTCTGTCAAAGTATTGTAAAACAATACCCTGTTTTGTCTTTTAACAGGAAAACAGAGCATCTAAAATTAGCTTTAGAGAAAAAACAATGGAAAAGAACAAACAAAGCAATCCATTAGTGAGGATGGGTTATTGGCTGACTTGCCTCTTCTCATGGCGGCCCATTAAAAGTGGTAATGTCTGCCTGCAGCAGCGCCCGGGGAAGAAGAAGGAGGCCAAGGAAGGCATATTTCTCATGCATCAGACACTGGAATTAAATAGACCAATGTTCCCTAAAAAGACTGAAGTACATCTCTTTCTGATGTGCGTCCCGGGCAAAAATTCATTGATCTTAGAATGTCCCTTGGCAATTATAAAATATTAAATCCAAGTCGCACTTTTCGGCTCAGCTTAATTTTTTTTCCCCTCGCTTTCCATTTGACCAATTTAGAAAAAAAAAAGTTAGGAATGGATGGCCATGAAAAAGGGAAAAAAAAAGAGACACTGATAATGACGACTGAGCCCACTTTTAGAAATCTTTTGTTATGTTTCTGTATTGTTTTTGTAGAATATCTCAGATCGTTAAATAAAATGAGGTCCCAGCCAAGCTGAGAGTGCAGGAAAGAGCTGTGTTACAGCTGGCTGCATGAGGCTGAAGCACACCAGGGATTGTTACCGTTCTGACATCTTGATTTTGAAACACAACATCGTCTGATGCATTTTTCAGCACTCTGGGGATGACAAATATTTGTCAGCTGCTTTCCATTAGGTCTGTGGCCCCCGTATTTGCCTCCCTGGCCCCTTTTTGTCCCTCAGAGATTACACAGGGGGTATGCAGCTAATTGCCCAGATCATTAAATTTAACATATATTTCAATAAATATAATCATCCAGCTGTTTGACAAGGTACACAGTTCATTAAGCCTCTTTGCTTGTTTGTCCTTTCCCTAATTAAGATTTAGAATCGATCATTGAGTGTGTAATGTACAGTGGTAGCTCGGCTTGCACAGAGAGCCTTTCTTCTACAACTGGAAGGAGTGGCATCCGCCCGCTAAAGCTTTACCATTTAGCACACTGACTGCAATGGGAATTAGACATCCTGTGCTAATTAGGGAGGCCAATTAACTGTAAAATTCAGCCGTTTTTGACAAATAATCTCAGCAGAATTCAGATGCTTGAATATCATCAGATATGAACGAACAGATAAAGGCAAATATTTTTAGCTTTATCAAATGCTCCACTGGTGTTTGTGCCGACTGGTATGCGGTGTTACCTAACCTCTCATTCTGATTTTGATTCATGATCACATGTATTTTTTAGACTGCATAAATTATGTAATTGTCAGACTAATGAACAGACTCCAGTGACAGAACTTTGGGGAAGTTGTGCATAGCTGGATCTGTCCGCTTACCACTTGCCTGTCAATTTGGGTTGTTCCCAAAACTTGAGCAGATCATATTTTCATTGGGTTGGGCAGACCAGCCTAGTAAAAAAAATATAAGTGGCACAACTAAGAAGAAATCTGTCAGTCTGTCTGTCAAATAGACTAATGGCAATACAAAGTAAAAAAAGAAAAAAGTATCGACTTTATTATAAAACTAATCAATTAAATGGATAAAATGATGCAACAGATTCAACTTAAATACAATAATTGTGACTCAACATGTTCGTCTTGGAGTAGCTTTACAAATATATATATATATGTCTTGATTGAATAAGATGTCTTTGTATCAGTTGAACATGATTCTCTGGAGGGGTGTCCAACATTTTTCAAGGGGAAGGGGCATGGCCCCACCTGGTCCTCCCTTGGAGGCACCACTGGATTGCCCAGAGTATTACATTATGTGTTTCTCCCCATCAAACAAGCCTCAGCACCCTTTATCACATGTTCAACTTATTCCGAATGCCTTGTTCCTCCACTAGAGACTAACACATTTAGCCGCTGTTGTGATGCCATTTTCTCTTCAGCTGAAACCTAATAGAAAGACGCCATTACACAGTGGAAGGTAATGGCTCTGTGCGAATGCTGGAGCTGTTTGGATACCAGGCAGCGCCCGCGGCCTGTTTGCAGGGCGCCGGTGGGCAACTCCTACGGCTGCCCGCCTCAGGTGGAGGAAGCATTCAGCACCTTCTTTTATGAGATGTGCAATTATTATGGCAGACAAGGGTGTGGATTTAAACCGAGTCAATATGTAGATAAGCGCTATACACACACAGACACAGCTGCTGAAAAAGGATGCTGTTGTATGCGAAATATTAAATCAGGTTGCCAAAATCCTCTGCAGGTAGGAAGGAAGCCTTGTGGGCCTGTGGAAGGAGAATCTGATGGGAGGAATGAAACCTTCAGGAAACTCACAATGGGAACAAATCTCACAATACAGCCTCCCATTTCACCCCCACAATCAACTGGATTTCTTATTAATGCTACCTTGAAGAGCTGCATTATATATAGAATGGCTGTCATCATTGCAATATCAGTGTACACAAAGGCGTTCACACTGGACCTTGAATGACTTCAATTCTGTTCTTCACTCATTCGTCAGAAACTGGAACTTTAATTAACAGATTAAAAATTTACTATAATCTAAAAAGAGGACATTGGACCACTGAGAAACAACCCTTTTGTTTTTCTATCCGTAGGCAGGTAAGATGCTTGTGTTTGTCTGGTTCAGGAGTGACTTGTAAAAAGTAATGTGGCTCTTGAAGCACTAACAACAGCCAATATCCATGCCTTTTCAACCTCCTCCAAGCTGTTGAATGTGATTTGCTGACCAATCCTCAAAATTCAAAGCTTTGGCTCTCCCTTATTGCTTCTGCATTTTTTTTCAACCCTAACATTTTTCTGCCGCTCAAGTTCCACTGAATAGTTTTTCAATAGAATAGTTTTAACAGCAATCTTCTCTAGCAATGGCTTTTTCTGTCTGTTCTTAATCTGTTCATAGCATAACTTTGTATTGAATTACTGAAAAAAAATTTTTTTTTAAATAAAATTCTTAAGTGAGACGTGCATTAACGCTCTGCATGCAAACAGTAAATTTTACCATTTGGATGAACTCAGTGTGCCTAATTTAGGTGGCCAAAATCCTTAGGGTCATGGAAAGTGGTGGGGTAATCTTGATCATGGAAAACAAAGCTAAGAGGGGGAAATGTGGGTAATAATTTTCCATAACTTTCTCCAGCTGAACAGAAACAAAACTGAAGTTATCATTTTTGGACCTAAGTAGGAATGATCAAGAGTCAGCATGCAGTTCAAAATCTGGGTGTAGTGATGGACTCAGACCTGAATCTTAAGAGACACATAAAGACAATTACCACCTCTGCCCTCTCCTGTTGTTTCTAGGTTTAAAGGACTAATGTCTCAGTAAATTCTGGAGCTACTCATCCAAGTGTTTATCTTTAGTCACAGGACTGCAACAGTTTCTTCACAGGTCTGCCTAAAAAAATCAGACAGCTGCAGCTGATTCACAACTCTGCTGCTCACGTTTTGATTAAAACCAGGAAGATAAAGCACATCACCCCAATTGTAATGTCCTTACTCCAGCTTCCTTGTAGCTCAGAGAATAGCCTTTAAAATACAGTTGTTAGTTTATAAATCACTGAACGGCTTAGCACCACGATGCATTAAAGATCTGTTGTTGTTGATCTTCTGGTTCGGGTCTGCTCTGCATACCCAGAACCAGAACCAAACACGGAGCAGAAATCAGCTTCTTTGCATCACAAATCTGGAACAAACTTCCAGAAAACTGCAAAGATGCTGAAAGACAAAGTTCCTTTAAATCAGTGTTTCTCAATAATTTCCTGTCATCCCTAGGGATCATAATTGTTTTCGTGCCCTCCCTCCCCAGAATTTAAATACAATTGCAAATCTGTTCATATTTAATAAATTATTGTACAAACAACTGGCTCCAGCATTGTATGACCTTATTATCAAAACCGCTGTTTTATTGTTCTAAGCCTCAAAATAATTTCCAAAATCAGTTTGAGTGAATGAGTAGCATTTAATCAAGTCTACTCAGTTTGAAAGAGAATAAGTGCAAATGATTCACTGGGATGTGAGTTTTTAGACTTAATATAGTAAACCTTTTCACAACTATAAGCATTGGTTACTTATCAGCTTCTTAAGTTTAGTTTTTCACAAGATATATAGTTAACATTTATTGTGGAAAAATTTGCAGCAATATTGATTATATTCCAGCTTGTCAGATGAGAAGAAATGAAAAGTGCATAACATTTTACATTAACAATAAAAAGATAGGTTTCTACTTCCTGTCCTTTTTCTGAGAGCTACAGTTACTGGCTTATGATGGAGTATAAGGGCCAGACTCTGAGTTTTTGATTTGGGTTTTAAATACGAGTAAAGTTGGACGAGAAAAAAGTGGTAATTTTATAACTTTTCACCATACTGCACTAAATTGCGGAATACTGAGGGTCTTGTAAGGTTATAGTTGGTACTTTTTAAACAAATGAGTAAATGCTGTGCTAAAACTAAATGTTTTAGCACATCAGAAGCAAATTTTCAGCCCCAGGACTTTGAAACGATTATTTCAAACTTTTTATTTAATAGAAAGAACCAGACTTGCTGAGCGGGTCACGTTACATATCACAAAGCTTTTTAATTTAACGACTTTCTTCCTGCAATATTGCGTCTTTGTCCTGCCAATATTTAAGTTATTCTGCTAATACGACTTGGTCCTAGTAGTATTATGACTGTATTTTTGTATTTGAAAATAAAAATTTCTTAGCCTGGCCATAAAACTCCGCCATACTTGCTTTACCTCTGCTGCCGTTTTTCTTTTCACCGTCAAACTTCTCCATCTCTCCTCTATGACGATACATATTTCAAAACATCCGTGCTTGTATCCTTTGCTCCGTTGTTTGTTTTGGTTTCTTCCTCTGCTTCGTTTACAACAGTTCTGTGTAGCTTCTTCTACTGGCTTGAAGAGGCAGCCTGATGATTAGTTTGAACACTGCTGCCACCTAGTGACCGGAGGCTTGTTTATCAATTAACGTGATTAAAGTCAATCGTAAAGTCTTGCTTCTCGCGCCCCGAACCCCCAGTTGCGCTTGTGCCACTATTTGAGAAGTAGTGATTTTTGGCTTTAAATCAAAGCCAAAAATCCACCTGTTTAGAGTTGCCTGGTAACTGAAACATTGATTAATATATTTGATGTATATTTGCTTGATGGTTGTTTTGAATTTGTCATCAATTGATACTGTACTATGTCTTTATGATATAAATGCTTGAACTGCCTTGTTGCTGAAATGTGCTCTACAATTGAACTTCACTTGACTTAACTTGACTGTCATCATCATCATGCTATTAAACAGTACATAAATGCATGTTTTCCTAATCTTGTAGAACCATAAAACTATTTCAGTGTCATTGAACTACAAAATGTACCACTCTTTCTGCAAAGAAAAGTATTGGACAAGTAGGTCATTTGTATTAAATTTGCATCACTTTTATAAATGCTCAGATCGTTAAAAGCATTCGTTTTAAGTGCGATAAAAAGAATGACACTGGGGGTCACAGTAGCTCTCAGTTACTCCGTTTTGTCTTTCTGGGACATTTTTATAAAACATGAAACTCTACCCTCTTCCCCAAAAGAGCTTGGATCTTAATTGGAACAGCCATTTTTCTGCAGCATGTAGTTTGCAGGCGCCACACTGGGTGCACTGGGACCAGTGTCAGCAGCACTGGTACTGAGTCTGGGATGGCTAAAAGATGTCAAAAATGGCCCCATTAACATCAATTTGAGATCAAGGGCCGGCGCATAGTGTGATCCCTTGCTGTAAACGTGCTCTCTAATCCTTTTACTAGGGTGTCTGCTGTGGGCCCTTGGTGCATTCTTTTTGTTGTTAAGTGAAATGTGTCACTGCTCATAGGAGGGTTCATGTGTAGAGTGACAGCTCAGAACGGAGCACATGTCTGCAGAGTGGAGGGATCCATCCTGTCTTTTGATGCTTTATCTCATTCTTAAGTTTAGTGTGTGTTACTACGCACAATCTCAGTGTCATACCACTTTGCCAGCCTACTATTCTCCCTAATTAGGCCATTTGCAGGAAGCATTCTCCTCATTGTGGTCATTTATGCTCAATACCACTCTGAACTGATAGGCTTTTGTTAACTGGTTGTTCCTACTTGCAAGCGTTTCGCAAAGACATCAAAGAGTGGACCATGAGGCTCATTTGGCAACTTCTCCCAGCTATCCATCGGCTGCAAAACACCCCGTTGCCTTGATTATTAACTCAGTCACCGCCCTCTCATTCAACTTGAATTAAAAATTAAAAACCAGCTGAAATGACAGTGCCACACCATTGAAAGTAAAGTGCGGAAAACCAACATAGGCTCATTAGTGAGTAGTTCTGAAGACAAGCATTCTGACTAGAGACTCATTACACTTCTCCTATTTTAACTCTAATTGGGTTCATTTTATATATGAAACGCCTTGAATATTTAATGTTGCAAAAGTTCTACTTCTGATACTTTATGTAGTCAAAGATACTTGGCCTGTGTTAATTGACCAGGTTATCAGGCAAACTGAGAGGTTTCTCAGCTACTTGTATCCTTGCTGTGGAAAGCACAAAGAAACATTTAGTAAAGCCTTTCTCTGATTGTTTACTGGATTATGGCCTTCATGCAAGTAGCAAATATTTATTAATACATGAAGGTAAAAAATAAATAGTATTTAACAGTGTATTAAGCATTGTTTTGCATGTGCATTATTTTAATTGGAGATAGGTTTTCAATACAGATGTGTTAATACAAAAATTCTATCCCTACTGAAATGTGTGTCTCTGTTCTGTGCAGCATATTCACTCAGTACTTGCAGCATTCAGTTTGTCTGCTTGATTGTTGGGTCTGTTGTCTCATTGTCATCTTGAAAGTGCTCAATAGATGAACCTGGATATAAACTTTACAGTAACATAAACTGTTTTGATAATTTGATATCTTAAAGTGGTGAGAAAGATCTGAATACAGGCTTTTTTTGTTTTTTTTTTTAAACTGCACAGCAGGAAATCCTGCAGATGCTGTGAAGCCAATCCAAGATTAAAAACTTTGAAGAAGATCTATCAGAGAAAAAATAAATTTAGAGCGTAGGAGAGCAAAGTTGCAAACCAGTTAAAGAAAAGCAGAAAGTTGTCCCAACTCCTTGCACCTTGGATGTACAATGGGAAATCAGAGAATCAACACAGACCCATAACACACCAACATGGAAAGAATAAGGAGATAACTTAAAACCCCAAAACATAACCTAACTCATGAGATAAAAGTTATTTATACACCGTGACTGTAAAGCCTTTGTAGTACTTATAACAAGTCGGTTAGCTCACCCTATTCAGTATATTTTAATTAAACAGATTAAACACAACTTCTTAGTTTTCTCCTATGGATTTCTTTGTTTCTCTCTGGTTGAAAAGAAAAAGAGTGGCGAAACAAAAGCGAGATTGTGTTTCCAGGCAGGAAAGTTTGAAGTTTCTTTGTTTGGAAGCAAGGTTCCGGGTGCAGCACGCTGTTTAGCTCGGTGACCCTGTGACTGTCTTCTGAGGAATTGTATGAGCAGCCCTGCAGAATTGCGCTCCAGGGCCGGCTTTCATCTTGGCAGTAACCTGTGGACTTTGAAACTCAGGGCGATGGAATTGCAGCTTTGTCAGTACACTACTAATTAGAAAATTCCTAACCTCGAGCAAGATGTTTTAATTATGTGTTGTGTCAACGAGTTTGCAGATTTAATCCACCGTTGATACACACTCAAGTGTGCAAACTATGTCGCACGTTGTAGTAGATCAAGTGGAAAGAAGCAGGAGCTTTCTTTTTTCTTCATCCTTTCCTTTCCCGTGTAACCTTACGCCTCTCCTGAACCCTTCTTCGTTAACAGACATCACATGCTTAAGCGGACAAATTAGAAGTGGAGTTAATGTGTTAAAATGTGGTCTGATTTGCCTTAGTTTGGTGGAGGCTAAACAATGTGACAGCATTGTGCTGGGTGTGAGCTCTCTGTTGCAGTGAGTCAGTGTGAGGGAAGGCAGGAAGGGGTTAAACAGAAATTGAGCGGGGATGCTGGGGGCAGCAGTGCTGCAGAACATAGCAGTGTTCGTGCGAAGGCAAGTCATTTCCCGAAACACTGCAGACACATGGCCTGCGGCGCTCTAAAACCTTTGGAGACCAAAATGGCTTGCAGGAGTTAGAAGTAATAAGGTGTTTTTTTGCCTTCTTTCTCCTTGACTGAAATTCTGCACGGTTGCTATGCATTGCCATGGAGCTGTGTAGCTGTTTTTATGGTTTATGTGGGTATTAAGATACTCTACAACTGGCCATTTTTGAGATTTGTTGTTGTTTAGTTGTGAAGCAAATGGAAGTTGTTTGTTTTGAGAGTAATTCCCCCATTTTTTTTCCTTTTGCAATGATCAGAAAGCCAGACCTCACTCTTGTTCCTCTTTTATTTCCCTCTGTGTGCCCTTTATTTGTTTTTCTTTCCATCACAAAAAGACAAATTAGCGAAAGCATGTTTGAGAGAAGAAAAAACAGATGTAGCAAATGCACTTTACTTGCTTCCATTTTGGGGAAAGCAGTAAAAAAACGGCACTGATTTCTTAAGGGTTCTTGACCCGAAAGCTTGGTTTGTGAGGAACAAAGGCCACCTGTGTCATAGTATTGAGACACAGTGCCTTGGTGTTAGAAGTGCTGATAACTATGTAGTAATTAATGGTGTCCCCGATTCAATTCGGTATCGGTATTGGGCTAGATGCTAATGTGATTCTTGGATTGGATATCAGGGTTAGGCTGGTGTTAAAGCCACCAATCCAAAATTGGTGGTTATGTTTTGCAAATTGACTAATTTTGCTCTGAATCTTTAACCTTGCTGCTGAAAATATTGCTGTACACTTCAGTAAAATATACATGGTAATCTTAACCATTGTATTTAAATACATATTTTGAATAGTGTAGTAGATGAATGTTTTGCATCTGGCAGATTACTAAAAGTTTAAAGGGAAATATTTTGCAAAATCAACTTTTTGAGCTTCATATCATGTTATAATGTTATTCCCTCATCAAACTCATATCTTTCGTGGTAGCCATTTGGGAGTCCCAATACGCTTGCTCTTACAAAGTTCTGCCTATTCACCCAAAGTTCCTCCCTGGATCTGCAGTCTCCAGCCAAACTTCCACCTTTCCCACTCAGGTCCTCCAGACTAGCGGCAGCAACAATTAGCAAACACCTGGAGGAGCTGTACGTTTGCTGAACTTATCATACAGTCTCTTTCTTATTCCAAATTTGCTAGGAACGGTTGTGAACAGCATCATGGAGAAACATTGTTGTGGTGACAGGCTGAAGGGGGAGTGTCAGAAAGAGTAAGAGCATCTTAAAGAGACAGAGGCCCAATTTCAAGCCTTCATATACGGCTATCATGCTAAGTCAAATTTCTTTCAATCTATGTTCAATATAGGCAGCGTTTTTATAACCACTGAAGCTAACATAGTTACTTGATTATTCTATAAAATGGCTCTATGTGGCTGGAAAATACATAACGTCATCCCTTTAAACATATTTATGAAGCATATTGGAGTCTGCAGCCAGTCAATACAGTTAGTACTTAGAATCAGCTTTTTCTGAGATAATTTACTGTTTCAAATGAGAAAATACAACAATATGAGTTTTATGCAAACATTTAGATTGGTGAGTTTGGTTGAATTGTTACAGTAATAACAGAAAACAGTGGATTCAATGTCATAATGGGACAGCCTGTTGGAAGACTTTTGACACATTGAAGGAATGTTTACAATCAAGAAATTACTTGGAGAGACCACCGTTGCCTAAAAATGCTCTGGATCAACAGCATTGGTATCGGCAGATATCAATATTAAATTATCGGAATGGAACCAAAAAATCCTGGATCAGAGCATCTCTAGTGGTGATCAGTAGACTGAACCAAAGCCCATTTCATCCAATGCTTGTTTCAGTAAATCTTGTCGGCCTTGTCTGCTTCAAAGAGAGGCTGTGGCGTATAATCTGGGTATGTACATCTGTGAATTATTATTCTAATTCTTTATACGTTTATTAGAGCTGAATAAACTCCACATCAAATACATCACCCGGGCAATGTCAGAAGGCCTGAGGCAAATCAGCCGACATCTGTTAACTCTTTCAAAATGGCCTCATCCAGCATGTCTGTGGGCGTAGAGGAGCGAGGAAAAAGGGAGAGGCAAGAGAGCCGGAGAGGGAGAGAGGAGAGCAAAAGTCTCTGTTGCTGATTAATGGCGGCCGTAGGAGAGGCGTTTTTAGGCCGAGAGTGGGGCTGCACTCCCACGGCTGGGCTACACACTGTAAACACAGCGAAGGGGACGAGGCAGCGTTCCTCGATTGAAATGCAGCATGCAGGAGAACATGTGGGAAAGCTTTACTTCTTGGCACAATCTCAGTCAACCAGGGAGTCAGTAAATGAGTCACTCAGTCAGGCTCCCAGCCAGTCACTCAATCAGCCACTTCTTCTGATAAAATTGTCAGTCAGCAAATCTGTCTTTCAGTCAGACAACTCGCATGCCGCTTGTCAGTCGCACAGGTTTGTAAAAGAAGGAAGCTAAAGGCAACATTTGCAGCCAGGATAAGTCAAGAGTGACCGAGTTATTTGCCGTTATTAAATTCTTTGTAACTTTTTATTTGTCAGTAATCTGTGTCTGTGCAATATACTGTATGTCCTTCTTGCCTGAAGATTTTTCACCATCATAGTAATAAGAGTGAAGTAGCATAGCATCATAAACATGGAGCCTGGCTTTAGCCACAGATGTGAATGCTGAGCAATGGTTTCTTCCCACGTCGCAGTTTTAGTTAACGCAGTATGTTGGCTGGTGTGTTCTCAGATACTGGCACAAACAGCGAGCGCACACACTTTCTCACCACACAGCCTCTATCAGTAACTTCTGCTGTGAGGAGGGGAGTGCTGAGGCAGCAGGTTGGACCGCACGGGGGCCGAGCGGCTCTGTGTGCCTGGCAAAGTGGGCCATTAACCCACCGCCCTGAGGTGTGACCTGGGCCAAATCCAATATTGGCTTCAGCATCAAGGCACAGGTGCCACTCAAGGTTCAAAGCCACAGATCAGCAAGAAGCCCCACTTCTCCTGCTGCCCTTCCGCACCAACCCTTTTCTTTTTTTTGTTACAATAAAGGAGTGAATGAAAATTCAGACACATGCAAGCACAGCTGCTGCCAATTCACTACTGGAAACAAGGAGTCATAAGTAAAGGTAGTAAAACCAAGTAAGGGTGAAAACATTACAAATAAACTGTCTGAATGCATTTAAACTTTTCCAAGGCTGAACGTAGATGGTCAGTGTTCCTCTGATAACATGAAATGGGATTTCGTTTATAGATTTGCTTATAAAGCTTTAAGTCACCAACAGCAATACCTTATTCATTCTCCTCTTTAGGATCTATAATATATGGAGGCGTAAGAGTGGCATTCAAAATATAGACTGTTTTTATTAGGTGAAAAGGAGATATGGCATTGTGTAATAGAGCAGTTGTAGAAAAACTTGCATTTCCTCATTTAAAACAAAAACTGATATTGTAAAATAGCTTTAGCACCTTATAATTAAGCTATTAGTGCAGCCAGTGTTACAAAAATGTGAGTTTCTTTGTGTGTGCATTCTTGAGCATCTAGATCATTTACTTTAACTCTGAGGTTTCCAAACGGCTCCCAATATTTCCAAGTCCAGCATCTTTCATAACAGATGTTGAAATTAACTTTGTTCAGCTTTCCTGTTACCTACTGAGTCTTGCTCTCTTGCACCAAATGCAGACATTTGTTGATATGTGATTAAAAATGTAATTTGTTTTAAAATAGCTTCTTCCATTTCAGTCCTTCCTTTAATATAAAAACTCACAGATACTAAAAATGGCTTCATTTCTAAGGAGGATGCATTCATTGGTAGAGCAAAAAATGGTCAAGACTGTTCAATTTAAAACCATCTGATCCAGTCACAAGTCTAATGTAGGTGGCTACAACTTCTGCGAAAAATTAAAAACTCTTATTTATCTGCAACTTTTTCAAGATACTAATATTACCACACTACAGTGTTGCTAGGATATCACTAAATCTTATCCAAAATAACCAGATTTTACTGCACTGCACATTTATTAATCTACCTGTTCTGATTTTGTGAAAGTCAGATTATTTAATTATTTTGTACATGGATAAAACGGTAAAGAATATGTTTTATACCTGTATTAGGTATAGACCTGTATGGGTGTATTATAATAATTTATAGTATGAAAATTCATTATTTTAAAACCATACAAAATTTCCTTCATACCGTTCCGACGGTTTAAAGTTTTGTTAACAGGATGCCACAAAGAGTGCTGGAGTGATCAAGGTTTTTCTGGATGTGTGAAGCACAGAGCACTGTAGCACTACCTCCTCCCCCACCTGTTGCTGTTCACAGCCAGTTTGCTGGCTGAAAGAACATAGTCTACTTCAATATTTCTGTTTGTGACAAACACAACCAGTCAAGATGTGGAAACTAAATGAATTTCTATTGTCTCCTTTAAATAAAAACAATTAAGCAACAAATTTGCTCTAAATTTCTGCATGTATACATTAGAAATATTGTATTTCTACTAACGGTTTTCATACTGTGAGTCTCATACCAGCCCATGTCTAATTGGTACAATTTGTATGCTTGCCACCACAACATTGCTGAAGACTAAAAGCATTTACGTATGAGGCCTTAACACAAACAGGCTTTAAAGCTGTGCTCTCCTTAGGTTCTATCCTCTGTTTTTTCTCCATGTCCCCTCATGTGAACAAGTCAAACGTCTGAAAAGATGTATTGAAGTATCTCTGCACATTCTGTACGACGGATATGTCATATGACATATTGCCTTGCAGCAGCCATCACAGATAAAATGACAGATGCTGTTTTTTGCCTCATGTATCTTACTTGGCCAAGTTGATTTTGAGACATTGCTTTTTTGCTCTGCCCTGCTGTCTCAGTAATGCGTCTCTCCTGCATATTTTGCCTTTCCTTTTCATCCATTGCGAAACTTACAAAGGCTGCCTGCTTTGTTCTCCACCAAATTTCAAACATGGTTGGTATGTAATTGTTAGCGACAAGGAGAGCGTGGTTGTTGATGTCTCACTTTCCTTTTTAACTGACACTCAGCCATCTGCTTTGTTTAGCTTCGATGTTTACCCCGCCCATCCGCTGTGCCTCCTCCACATTATTCCTTGCATGTACCGGTGAAAAGGCTGGTCTCCATAGATACACTAGGCCGACTTCTTAAAAGCCCTGATTTATATTTTTGGTGTTGAGGACACATGAAGACAGAAGGAGAGGGTGACGATGCCGTTTTGTGAGAATTCCTGGACAAGCCCTGACCTTTCTGTCTGTGTTTTACTAAAATCTGCCCTTTTCCCTGAGGGAAATGAGGCATTCTGGGAGCTGCAGTGCACTACCTACCTTCGTCCACTTCAGTGGAAGCACCGACTGGCCGCCTGTGGCTACTTCTGCACATCTGTCCAGGTGGATGGATGGCTTTGATTGGAAAAAATCCCTGACCCTGTCGTCGGCCTGACTCCTGAGTGGCAGTAATTGGCATGGCAGTAGGCAGGCCCATCTTTCACTTGTGGTCAGCCATGATTGACCTGATTAGGCCTGGGTAACTCCCCAGAGTGAAGGGGTCTGGTGTGGCCTGGGGCAACGATGAGCTGGCTGTACCCACGTGCCCCTCGACCAGCAGCAGAAGATGATACATGTTGCTAAAGTAAGTTGGCAGCAAGAGTGGCCTGACTAGCTTCACTTGTCAAGTCATATCCAGGGGTCAGAGAGTTTACCGAGGGGAAATCTGAGACACGGCATCGTCATACATATTGTACGCACAACCAAGCATTTGAGAGGGCGGGTGCTGGAGGGTTTTGGTTTGGTTCCTGTAAATTCAAACCCATCGTATGTTTGCAATTAAAGCTGGTGTGTACAGTGTGTTTACAGAGTGCTGCAATCAACGTAATTGGGTGAGGGTGTTCCTGACTGAAACGTCTGTCTTATTTCTCTCCACTTGGGTTCAAGTGGGCACTTGCTGGATTTGTCCCAAAGTAAATGCATCTTTTCACCTGTTTCACCTTCTCTATACACTTTCATTTTTACATTATTCATATTTTTTCTGGATCATATACAAAGACCTACAACAGAGCTTTTGATTTCAGTGAAAACAAACCAAGAAAGTCATGGAAAAAGATAAAACGTTATGTAAAATAGCTTTATTTTCTTTTTCAATTTTAATTAAATCACTACTGACCACTGTATTGTTCTGGGTTTCTTCAAAACTCAAACTGTAAAATAAAGTTTAAAAAAAGTTTAATAAAATTTATTTTAAAAAATGGAGAACAAAAGATTGAAAAATAACATGCATGACGTAAATAAACACGAAGGGCAGAAATTGCATGATGTCATCATTTTCTTGCAGACCTTGTTTTAGCTCGTCTTACTGCCTGATCTAGACAGAATGTCTGGTCAGAACTGTTCTCATGTACTCTTGCATTATTGGTCATAAATATGAAGTGTGTGTGTGGCTAATGTTGACAAGCAGCTGTAGTGTCTGTCCCACTTTTCTGCTGAACCTTCAAGAATTTCTGCATTTGAATTTCTTGTGAAGTATGAAATGTCTTTACCAGAATAAACTTTGTTCTGAACATTTTTTCTTGTGTCTTTCTGACTTGTGAGTATAGGTTGTATGTTCAGTCAGCTTGTGAAGGAGTGTGTGGCTCAGCAGATACTGACCCTGATGAAAAGCACGCTTTTGTCACAACACAATAGATTGAATTTATTTGAATGACCATGTAAGATAAAGCCGTCTTATACATTTTTTACCTGCTCTGTGGTTGCCTTTCATCTTTTTTATGGCTACTTCTTTTCACATTCAAACTTGTTTTACTTACAGCAAGAAGACAAATGCTTCACTTGGAGAACCCTGTAGGTTTTTTTGTCCTCACAAGCTAAAATCAGGTCTGGAAACGTCTGGAATTTGAATCAAGTATTTTTCAGATTTGGATAAGAGTATACATTTGTATTTCCAGATTTTGTTCCCTATTCCATTGTCTAAATGTTGTGCCCTTGCTTCCACCCTTCAGTTTATTTTTACTTTCTTTCTTGTGCTCTTTTTCTTTTTTTGTATTCTGTCCATTCGTCTTACATTTATTCTTCTTTTCTGATGTGTCATTGTGTCCTTTCTTTCCGTGATGTAGTTTTCCTAATTCTCTCCCTTCCTTCTTGTTTTCCTTTCCATAAGTCTTTACATCATTCTGCTTCACCTTCCTTTTTCCCCCCTTTCTTCTTCTTTGGGTCTCGTGTCTTTTCTTCCTTTCTTCTTTTAAAATTTGCAGATTTTTGTCCTTTTTTTCCTTATGTCTTTTCTCCTAACTTGTCTTTTCTTTCTTTTAGCTTTACTTTCCCTCTCTGTTGTTCTTTGTCTTTTCCAAACTTGTATCCTTGTGTCATCCTCCCTTCATTCCCTCTTTGCTTCCTTGTGTCCTGTCTTCCTTTCTTTCTTCTGTTTTTCCAGAGTTTTTCCTAGAAGTGAACATTTGCTGTCTGAAATGAGATGTTTTTATCTGTCAGAAACTTTGTTTGTTTGGATTGCAAATCTTTCTGTGTTCCAGTCATCATAAAGGTGTCTTTTGACAATGGCTGTGGTTCCCTGGTTATTTCCCTTTGTTTGAAGAAAAGGTTTCAGCATGCACCTGAATATCTGGATGTTATTATGCCATCTTTTGATCTCATTCATGCTCTGCAAGAGGGGATAAATTTTTTTCTAATTTGAAGTGTATACTTGTTTTGAGGCCACAACATTCTTAACTATTGATACTGTCAATGTGTTTGCCATTCAACAAAGATGATGTCATATCGTCAATTGGAAACACAACTACTGCTCCATTCCTCGCACTCCTACGGTTTATTTTCCCATGTAAATAGTTTTTCCTTTAACCCCTGCATAGTAACAAAGACCTCCTTGAAAATAAGGATGAATTCCTCTGAACGCCCTGCGACTGAACGCGCCCTGTGATTTTTCTCACCAGGGCGAGAAAAATCTCACCAGAATAGTCTCAATGTCCTCGAGATAAACATTACAACTGGTAATGTTTTTAGTTTTCATAAAGAACTCATACCAGTACCAGCAAATAAATATTTACCTCTAGAAAGTGAAGTCACAGAACTTGGGTTCTCTAAAGTGTTTTTTTATTTATGTCAAGAGCTATGAAGTACAGATAATTCTTCTGAATATAATTAACCATTTTTGAAAACCAGACTAAGGTGACAAAAATACTGATTGATTAAATGGAAATTTTGACCACATTAATTACACCATTTCTTCAGTTCATGTTAGTGGATGTGTGCTTATTTTAAAGTTTCTAAAGGTCCCACCTCAACCTTTCAGGTCGGTTGATGTCTGACCTTTAACTAGACCGTTGAAAAACTTTAATCTGGTCAGACTGTTGCTGATTCGCTGCTTTGTTTGGGATAATTGTCTGCTGCTGATCAAGAGTCGTGGCCCAGTTGAAGCTGGGCCACGACTCTTGATTACTTTGGGATTCAGGAGAACTCATGGTAGACTCAAAGACTTCAACATACATAACCAAGCCCAAATGATCAGTCCTCCACCACCATGCAGTTGGTTTGAAATGTTTGTCTGGATTATGGCCAAACATATTTCTTCAGAGGCATTGCCTCTGTTTAAGATGCTTTGTTTCAGAAGTTTTAGATTCTTTGCGGTTTCACTGAACTCAGCACAGACTGATGTTGAGGAGAATTTACTGGGATGTGTAGCACAGCTCTCATTTTTTCCATGAGTAAATAATTCTGTTTTGGTGCAAAATGTGTGTATCAACCCTAGAACAAAAGCTAATAGACCAATGTCCTGGCTCTGGGTGGACATTTATTGTATTGTTTGTCATTTATTTTGATAAAGTTTTTATCATGAAAACCTTTTCATTTATTGTTGTCACAATAAATTCCAGTTAATGTTGTTTAAAAAAAAAACTAAAACTGTCCTTGTTCTTGGGACTGTTATTTTCACTATTTTTTTCAATGTGTGCATTTTAGTGAGAAAAATCGTACTTTTTTATGTTACTGGTGTCCTAAAGAACTGTTTGTGGGGCTATGATTGCTGTGTAGTACAGTCATTGCCATACAGTTACCTAAAAAAAGTAATAAATAGTTCTGATTAGTTTTATCTTTATCACAATAGTGAAATATGGTCTGAATGGCCAATCAGCAAGGAAGAATCCATTACTCCAAAAACAGATAAAGTCTTGGACTGTAACTTTATTTATTTATTTTTTATTCTTGTGATCTAAAAAACGTTGGGCCATACTGACTATTGTTTATATTTGGAGGAAAATTTAACAGTTACCGTTTCAATAGTTAGATGTCCATATCTCTGCAGTTTGCAATTTTCCTCTACTTTATCTTTAATTGTATCTGAAGGTAATTGATTGCACTGGATTTCATTTTAGGGTATCAGATTAAAGGGCAGGTGCAGGTGCACCACACTTTTCAGAGTTGGTACTATTACCTCCCTCCACCTTACAATTATTCACCCCCTTGTGTATGTCTCACTTTGTGGTTGTAATGTGGGAAAATGAGTAAAAGGTCAAATGGCATGAATTGTTATGCAAGGCGCTGTACATCCTCCACCTCCTCACTGGAGAACTTCTTGTCTCCAGGTCTCCAGCAGCATGGCCGGCTCCCCAGGATGCTCCTCCACCCCGTCCACCTCATCTCGCCAGTATACTCGACAGCGCATCACCCGCGTCAACCTCAGGGACTTGATTTTCTACATGGAGCAAGAGAGAGAGACTGCCCACTCCCTTCTCCTTTACCGTGCACTGCTCAAGTAGCCTCTGCTCTGCTCAGCACCCACCTCAACCTCCACCTTCTCCACCTCCTCCTTCCCAGCCACGTGCCTTCAGATCAGGTCTAATATTTCTGCTCTGTGTCTCTATATGTACTGTAGTGATGTTCGACGTAGCTTTTAATACACAGAGGGTTAGTAAAAAAGCTAAATGTTGTTGTTCCTTGTGCTCTCCGTTTAGCTTCACAGTGTGTAGTTAGATCCTTCAATTTAAAGGCCATGTCATGTACTTTGTGTTGGATTTGGTAGATGAAGGATGTCCAAACCTATTCCATGTGTTCTCGGTTACTTCTTATTAGTTCACACTGGTATCGGAACCTTCAGAAACCATATAAGTAGGAATTACAGACTCAGATGGTTACTTTCACACCTCAATGCAGATTCTAGTATTTTGTGTGAGCTATTTGTTGACGCAGTTCCATGAATGTAGTCTAACTGAGCTCAAACGTTGAGACTTTAAGGACTTTTACTCCAGAGAACAGATTCCAAATACTGATGCATCTTAATAAATCAAAATGTGTTTGAACTGTTAGTTTACTTCTGAAAGATTCGATAGATTCAGTTTACACAATGTGATACATTTGAAGCACTTCTTTCTGTTAATTTAGACAATTATGGCTTACAGATAATTCAAATGTTGAATAATACCAACAAAAAAGTATTTTAAAGGGACTGTTACATATGCTCTCTGGACACATTTTGCCATTTTATAGCACAATCAAGTAATTATATTACCTTCAGTAGTTATGAAAATGCTGTTTATGTCAAAAATAACTTAAGAGAAATTTAACTTTGCATCAGAGACGTTTCTGACACTTTTAAATCCGTATCTATCTCTTTACAAAGCTCCTATCCTTTTCGATGCTTCCCCTTCAGCACAGCAATGCTTCCCCATTATGCTGTTTATTAGCGTTCATAGTAGCAATGGATTGAGAAGTAGTTTGCGTGATAAAATTAGAAAACATGCAGTTCCATCTGGTGTTTGCTAATTGCTGCTGCCACTAGTCTGGAGAAGCTGAATGGGAGAGAAGCACCAAAAGTGCTATTTTAATCTATTTTTGTGGCCATTAGATTAAAAATTCTGTGCTTTATTTGCATAATTTTCTACAAATGTTAACATCTTATAAGAGAAATAATGTCCATCCTCTTTTGCAAAAGTTTTACGTTTTTCTCTTTTAAAAAACTAAAAATAAAATGGTGGCTCTGTAAAAATGTCAAAAAATTCCCTATAGTATTAATTTCTAGAAAAACATAAATACATTTTCAAAAGGTTTTGTTATATTTATAGGTTAAATTAGTGTTATTATACTGCATTCAGGGCAAGGATAGTTCTATGGATTATTGAGGTTGCAGATACGCCTAAGGCATTTACGTTTAGCAAAACTGCTGGCCAGCAATAACATAGTAACAAACCATTTTATTACTTTTTGACAGTGTGGATTTGCTTCACAACCCACATAAAGCTACACCAGTTTCTTTTTTATCTTCTGCAGTGTTTTCTTCCACTAAACCTTCCATTGATATAGTTGGATGCAGCACTCTGGGAACAACTGTCTTCTGTAGCAAGAACTTCTTGTAGCTTAGCGTAACATTTCTGAATTAGGAATTGCTATTTTATTTGTTTTATTTTATTTGTAATAATGTAATATTTTAATTTTTTGACTTTTAAATTGAGGTTTTATTAGCTGTAAGCCATAATCATCAAAATTAACATATATATTTGAAATACATTCCTGTGTATAATGAATTGATATTAATACATGATCTGAATTGAATGAAAAACACTTTTCAAAGCCACTAAGATGCACCCGTAACATCGTTCTGTTACATTTCCTTGCTGTATATGTAAATAGTTCTTTTTGAATTATTTTACAGCATGTATATTTTTATCACACACTTTGTAAGAAAAGGAAGTAATTTCTGTGTGAATATTATAAAAGCTGATGTTTTGTAAAAGAACGTACTTTCAGAGTATCGTTACATGACAAATCCCCCCAGTTCCTCATCCTCCTGCAGTTATCTGCAACGACCACTTAACAAATCCAGACAGACTTTAATCAACCTTGCTGACTGGGTCAGTATCATCTTATAATGTGAAGTAAGCAGAAGGCAAGCAGACATTCCTCTGTCATGTCTCCCAACTTATCGTGTGTACATCATCTCATGTTTAAAAAACATATTTAACTGTTCTGTCCTTTCACCCGAGCTTTCACAGTGACTGAATGGTAAAGGGAGGATATTTGTTATGGTGTGCAGCACTTGTATTTTCTGTATTTTTCACCCAAATGAGAAACAGCTGTAAGTTAAAGTAAAGTGGAAAAAATAGAAGGAAGCAGTTTTATGATTCCAGATTAGTTTTTCGTTTTCATTGGACTGATCTCTGTGACAGAAAATGTTTTACATACCATATTAAATATTTGCCTTTTTTATTTTTTATTCTTAAACAATTCTAATTGTATTATGTAATATTGTCCAGTATGTTTTTTTATATATATTTAACTAGATTTCTTGGCCTCTATGCAGCTTTTCTTGCCAGATTGAAAATTTATTTAACTATGTGGGTCAGGGGGATATTTGAAGCAATTGTTGTGCATCATAAATTTAAGCAGCACTTTTTAAAATCTATTTTACCCGACAGCTCAAAGTTGTCGATGTATTATAGCAAATAGTAAGCACTATTGCTAGGTTCTGTCAGTTTTCACCATATGTTTTTTTTTTTTTTTTGGGAGGATTGGCTTTTATGTTTAACTCATGCATTTGAAGTCCAAAACATTTTAGAAACAAGCACAGCACTAACAATTTGTGGTTGGTTCGGTTACATTTTTTATTCAATGATTTGTATCGTTTCCGATGGCTTCACAAGAGGACATTTCTACTACTACTACAACAACAACAACTACTACTACTACAGCTTTTTAGCCAAAATAAGAAGACAATAATTCTGATGTAAACAGCTCTTGGAAATAGCATTACATTGCAAGGATGATTTGTAAATATTGTTTACAAAACTGTATGTTTATTAGAACCACGTTATTTTTGGTAAGCTCTTGTACATATCTTGAAAATTTCCTGTTTGTGTGAGAAAAAACAAAACTTTCGTATTCGTACTTATTTTGTAAAGGAATAAATAAGCTGTTTACTAAACTGAGCGATCTTGACTTTGTCTAAATGCTTCTTTACATTAAAAACAGGAAGGTGAGGGAAATGTGCGGTATGTAAAAATGCTCCAGGGTCGTTTGTTCTTTTACTTTGTTTAGTTTAATTTATTTGAGTTTTCCAGATTATTCACAGCTCTTTTCTGTACAGTCATTCTGTTGTTTCATGTTGTTGGAAAAAAAAAACCACCACTGAATTGAAGCATATTTTTCTCTTCTCCTAAACCTATTTGCAGATGGATTCATTACATTTATTTATTACTTTCTGGGTTGTAAAACTACAAGTTCCCAGGATCTTTTGCAAATCCCAACTTGCCTGTCCCCCCCACCCCCTTTTTTTTTTTTTACATAAAAACTTCTCAAAAAAATATTGCACAACTGGAACATGCTTCACTTCTAACACTTTTCTCTGCCTCTTGGTGAATTGTCACATCATGTTGGATCTCAGTCTAAATCTATTAGAGTTGAGTTTTAAAATCACAATGAAGATTTTGCTTAAACACTTTTGAAGTAAAGATACTTGGTAATAAAATGTCTACAGGTTGGCATAACATAACATAGGTGCACTATATGAAATAAGATGTTGACGGTCATTATAGCTGATTGTGAATCTTTGGAAGAAATTTCCAAAAATAAATTTGAAGGAAAATGACAACTAATAACTCTGAAAACTGTGGAGTTCATTTGTATTCTGAACCATTCAAGCTGCCACCTCAAAAAATTCGGTGACGTTACCTAATTAGTAAATAGTCCCTTTATGTTTCATTTAAATCTCAGTATAAGTGCAGATGTTTTATGAAGATCTGAGATGTTTGTCTGGCGTGGGATATCGGTATGGAGAAGTTCAAAGCACAGCAGGGTTATAATGCAATGTCCTCAGTTTTAAACATCTGACAGAGCATTTTTCAACCCATTGTGTAGCAATGGAAAGAGTATGGCAGCTAGAGAACCGTGTTATTTCTGGAGGAGAATTTTTAAATGTAATTACTGTTAGTCACTCAAAAATATTTATTGAAGAGTGAAACAAAATCTGTAAAAGTCCCATTTAAAGTTTGAAGAATCCCTTTGTGGCCCATATACAAATATTGAACATCATCCTGATCACATCATTTGATGCGTGGTGGTTGCAGCATCATCCTAGGGAGATGCTGTTCTTTAGCAGCGGAAAGTGAAGCTGGTCAGCGTCGATGGGAAGACGAATTAAGTCTGTTGGACGCTTGAGACTGGGATGGAGGTTAACCAAAAATCTAAACATGAATCCAGAGCTACATTGTAAAGGCATATCCCTGTATTACATTGGTCTAGTCAAAGCTCAGACTTGAATATCTGGCAAATCTGTGAAACCTGGAGGTCAGACACCATCCAATATGACTGAACTTGAGTTGTTCTGAAAAGAAAAATAAAGAATTATATTTTGTAAGCTGGTAAAGAGCTTAAACGTTTTATAGCCATAATTGCAACAGAATGTGGTTCTACAAATATCTGTCAAATTTCATCTGTTTTGTCTTCCATGCAAAATATACATTGGCGTTTGTGGTTGTAACTTTACAAAGTTCTATTTGTAAATACTTTTGTCGTAAACAGTACAAGATGTTGGGAGCTGTTATAAAACCATCAACCTTTCTAAAAGAGTGAATGAGACAAAGTTAATTTATACAGTACATCCTTTTATTATCGCAAATATGCAAGAAAAGTCAAATGGAGACACTGTAAATGAACACATGCCCTTTAATACCACAGTCTAATTGTTTTAAACACTTTAAATAATATACATTTGCACCTTATTATACGCTTTGAAATGTTTTTATTTTTTTTATCCATATGTACACAATGTAATGTTCTGACTTTTCTTTTAACTCTTTACTGTGAAGTGGCTTTGAGATCTCTCAAAAGCATGAAGGTCCCATAAGGCCTACGAGTCCTGATAATTCAGTACACATTAACTGTACAAACTGAGCCGCCTTGGAGGAGCAGTGAATACTGACGAGTGCTTCATCTGAACAGGGCCGACAACAGGGAAGATGTTCTAAAAATTTCCAGTTGTTCCAAATGCGTCGAGATATCTAAAAGGGAGCATCTTTCTTTTTCAAAGTCGCAAATTTCAGCTCCTAAAAGGTAATATGAGGTGCCTTAAGTCTTACATTACTGAAGCACAAATTGGTTTTACCTTCAGCGGTAAAAACAACCAAAGTAAGTTGAGGTCAGCTGCAGAGTCGAGTTGCCTTGCATGTTGTGAGCCTGCTTGTGTTTTGACTCATCAGTTTGTTTGGTTTGTTGCGGTGTGGTCCGGCGTAGGAGGGCGTTCTGTAAACGGGGAGGCAGGAAGGGGCCGGGGGAGCTCCGCGAGAGAGCCCGACATGCCTCTCCACATGAAAAACACAGCATGGTTGACCATTCCCTTTGAGGCAACTGGATCCAAAAGGAGAAAATCAGAACAAAGACGGGTTGCTTTGTGAGAAACTTCATCCACTCTCTGCTCCTGTTCAGACTGCAGAACCCAAGTTTAATGAAAAACTAAAGAAACAAACCCAGTTTAAATCAAGTAACTGCCAGCACCAACAAAGATCAGAGTTAAGCTGCTTTTTTTTTTGTTTCAACTCCGGCTTTTGGAATGGAAGAAACAGCATAGTTAAGTTATGCACAAATAAAAAGCGTAAAAACTTTCTTGCTTGTCTTTGATCGAAGACATGCTGAGTGTAAGAGCAAGAGAAGAAGAGAAGGAGCGACTAAAAGGCCGCCCACTCGCCTCTTTGTGAACAACAGATTGATGTTGGGAGAGCAGTTCAACTTTAGGTTCTGCCATATGTAATGTGTGAACAACCTCTGAAGTAATCTGGACTCAGAAGTGACAATATTCAAACAGAACTGTCAGGACTTGGAGGATCAAATGTTTGCATCCTTCATACGGTTTTAAATAATGCAGCGCGGCTCAAAGAACATCTTGATCTTTGTACAATCACCAAACTGGCACAGTTTGTTCTGTTGGATGCCTAATTTTCCTCCATGTTTTTCAGTACTTTAATCCCAACGTACACCTAAATGTAAAACAGCTTGACTTGTTGTTTGCTGGGCGGTAATGATTCCTCGGAAAGAGTGGGACCGGGCAGGTCTGTGGTAAACTTCGTCAAGTGCAAACAAACATTAAGCATTTAAACTACATCTCCTGCTGATTCCGAGACACGCTAAATGTCAGCTCTAAAACTTGTGCTGAAAAGGAGACAGTTTGATCAGACATTCCTCCAGATTTCTTCTCTTTTTAATTTTTTTGGTCATACTTAAATGCTTCAGATCAGCAAAGTAATTTTAACATTAGACAAAGATAATGCTAAATGCAAAAATCTGTTTTTAAAATTATTATAATAATTGAGGGATAGAAAATGATCAAAAACAACCTTGTTTTGAGTGAGTAGGTAATTATCCCAACAGTTTTGTTTCTTTTTTAGCCAGACTCTTTATTATCGTTGAATCAGGAATTTTCATTTTGACTGGTTTAAGTGAGGCCTGCAATGATTTGAATCTTTCCTAGCCTTCCCACATAGCTCCATTTGATTCTCATCTCACTTCAATGCTCCACCTCGGATTTCTCCCATTGAACTTGATTTCTCAGGATGAATTTCATGGTTTGCTTGAGTCATAGAAACCTTTCAAGTGGCTTTGTAGCCCTTCCCAGAGTGACACATGTGAATGACTTTGTTTCTCATTTGTTCTTGAATTTCTTTTAATCGGGGCGTGATGTGTTGCTTTTATAAACTCTTTCAGCTTTCTTCATATTGTTGGACAGGTTCTCTTGATTCTACAGGTCTGGCTGTAATCAAGGCTAGATGTAGCTAGTAAAACAAAACCAAAATGTGGTTAATCCCAGTTAAATGGTTGTTTTAGGTTGCTTTTCTCTCCTAATAAAAGAAATCATCATTTAAAAACTATATTTTGCATTTACCAATGGTATTTTTGTCTGATATTAAAAGTTCTTTAATTATCTGAAGCAGTAAATTTTACAAAAAAAAAGGGGGGTAAAGATGTTTTCATGGTGCAGTCTATTTTATAGCAAATAAGCAGAAATTTTAGAGCAGCCTTCTTTTTTATGTGCACAACCCATTTGACTATAAACAATGTGGAAACATCGAGGTTTTCTTCCATTTCTGCTCGAACAATGGGACTTTTTCTGGCTCCGATTTCATTGCCAGTCAGATTGCTTTTGCCACATAGCCTGCAGACATCTGAGTTGCTGCAGCCATTGCCAAGAAACGCTCCCTCGCAAGCTCTCGAAGCCTAATGAATACAATGTTCGTACATCCTTCATTTTGGAGAAAGGGGGGTGGGGAGAGGGAGACATTAAAAATAATCCTATTAATAATAATTGTTTACACCATGTGATGATAAAAAACAGCAAAGCGGGCGAGGAAAACAGAAACATTTTAGCAAACAATGCTGAGTCCGCTGAGGTTTGACAGGGTCACAGGGGTTTAGGGCCTCACAAATTTATATGATGTCCTGATCTTGTCATCCTTAAAAACATCCTGCCTGCTAAAGCTTCCCTGGGCCACAGTGGGCTCCTTGTGTCACCAGTCAGAGCGAATGCTGGTCCCACAGAAACAGGACTGGATGACAGAGGTGGTGCAGATTGCTGTACATTGTTTTCTTAAAGTAGCTGTGGGAAAATCAGTCGGTAAATCTGCGCTAAAAACAGAGAGCTGTGAGATGCCGAAGCACCCGACGGTCCAACAGATTCTTTGGGTATTTTTCAAACAGAATGAAAAACTTTTTGCCGCTGATGCTTTTCTCCTCTGTTTGGTCCTACATTCCCCATGGAGTTCAGCAGAGTCAGTGAGGTTAAAAGCCTCTGCTAATACTTAGTTATGTTCTTGGAGCGGAGGCTGTGGTCCATCTGGGGCAGAGAGGGGGAAGGTAGAGGTGAAATGGGGCGGTGTGAAAAGATGGAGGACGAGGAGGAGGAGAGGGTTTGTTGCCAGTCCTTCTCCACCTCCGAAAAAAAAAAAAACTCTAGTCCAGGGGTTCCTGTTTTATCCTGATAGGAGTGTTGATTGAGAGGCTCCGCCGGTCCTCACGACACAACACGTACTCGCTGAACTGGGACGAGTCCACTCCGCCTCCGCATGATGCCGCCACGCTGAAGCCCTTCTGGAAAAGACGCTCCAGAACCTGCACACAAGTCAAAAGATGATCAGGTGTTAAATTCAAAAGCGTATTACTCATAACTTCTAAAATACTGATGTTTGTGTTAAACTCACAGTAAGCAACGTTTTGTAGAAAATGTATTAATTTTGAAGCTTTGGGTGTTGTTTGCTTAATTTTTGCAAAGTGAAATAAAACAAACTTCTTCAGAGCATTAATTATATCAGATCAGCATTAGAGAAAACATAAAATGATTGTTTAAATAAATAGTGTGACGCCAGACCTGTTATAAAAACAGAAATTAATTAAAATCAAGCTTTTTCAAGCTGATAATATCACATGTTAATTAATGTTACTTAGAGGTGTTGATATGGGACTAAACAGGTGGAAGAAAATTTATAGGCACCCCCTGGTAAAAAACCTGAAAATAAATTCATATTTTATTGCACCAGCAAAACCTCACACTGAAAATACACCCAAAGATAGGTGAGTTTGTTGACGAAAAGCTAATTTTTGGTCCAATCAAATCAAAGCACTTGACTTCAGTTAAAGTCCCAGTGGAGTTTAACAAAACCCCCTTTTTGCATTTGCGATGGCAGAACTTCAAGTGCTTTATGCAGGCATCCTTAACAACTCCTTGGTTTCTTTAAAGCTTTTTTTCTTTTTGTCAGTAATGTTGTGGCGCTAGTGACTTTTATTGATAGCAGTCAGATGTGAAATGGGCATACAGCACAAGGTCAAAAGGTCATGAATCGAACCCTGGGTGCCTGTGTTGAGGTTTACCCTTGCTGCCCTTCTGTAAAGCCCTATAAGCAACATTATTTGTTGTGATTCAGAAGTATAGGCTGGTTAATATTTGAGCTCAAGGGTCATTCTAGAAACGTAATTAAAGTTTAAAGCACAGAAACCTCCTCTGCAGCTTAATTTCTGCCTCACGCTGAAACTCTTTCAGTTAAATAACTCATACAGTGATCAGGGGAGTAAATTAAGCAAATAATGCCACATATTCTATATAAATGTTGCTGCTTTTTCTCTAATTTCTTCCCCAGATCTTAGCCATGTACTGTATAGACTCTAAAGGAGCAACCAATCAGTTATAGGAGATAAATTAATATTTAGAAAATAGATGTGAGAGGAGTGTTGAACTTCTTCAGATAGTCATCAGTTCCAACATGCAGCACATGCCATTAAACCTCTTCTCAATCCAATCACAGAAAGTGATAAAAACCAGAGGGCATTCCCAACATCACACCACCTCTGCAATATTTATGCGACTCGTGCCGGATCGGCCACTGAGCTGAGGGCAGGAGGAGCTCAAAGGGATGTGGAGAGCCCGAGTGTGTTAAGGGGCCTGACTGGAGCCCAGTGTGGTGATTACTGGAGCTCCTAATTTGAGTAATGAGGCTGGGGTGAGGGAAGAAGTGAAGGAAGGAGTGAGGTCCGTGAGCAAGAGAGGGAAAGGAAACGACGTGCGGCGAATGAGGATGAGGAAGGAGATGTGGCTGATCGGTGCGAGGACAAAGCGCTGGAGCTGCAAGGAGCGAGCAGGAGATGGGGATGCATGTTAGCCCTCCAGTCTGGACCCTGATACACACACACGCACGCACGCGCCCCCGCACGCACACCTACACACACCACTAAATAGAGATACACTCAGACGTGAACTCCTGCATCACTTTTCTCTCCTCGTCTGCTGTAATTCGTGTGGGATGCAGCTTATTTTTTTATTTATTTATTTTTTGGAGAGAGTATATATCTAAATCCCAGCGAGAGAAGTAGTGTGTATTTACTTATTCCCCCTTCCTTTTAACAGAGTGTGCAGTGCATGAAAATGAAAGGTCTCGCCAAGGGCAAACCCGTTCTGCCAGACACAGAGGCAGAGAGGATCATCCAAACAGAAAGTTTTTCTCTTAAAGCTTGCACACGCTGACACGTAGACTCACAGTGAAGGAAGACCTCTGTAATTACAGAATCGTGAGCCCCTTCCCTGGCTAAAGTGAGCTTTTTGGACCTCCAAGTTGAAGGTCTACAGAAATCACACATAAACACTTACAGAAACTTGTTGAGCAAACCACAAGCCCCCCCATCCGCTCATGCATGTCTTCATTAAAACTAAAATGCGGATCGATGTGCTGCTTGTAAGTTTAACGGGCCACTCTGAAGAGTCCGCCCCCTCCCCCACTTTCATCCTCTGGCCATCCGACGGTGACAAACTCAGTAATTTGTGAGACAGAAGGGGCGGCAGACAGCTGATGGTGAGGGTGGCTAATTAAGAGACCTGCCCAAGCATCAAACACTCCAGAATCCATGACAGGCGACGGAGGAGCCTAACGATTATGGAAATGATATTACATAGCCTTCTTTGATCATTGCATCACATTGCATTTTCTCCCAATCATCTCTTAACACATGTGGGACTCCATCGTGTTCAGCAGCGCAATTTGGTCACAGAGGAGAAGGGCCTGATCAATAAAGATAGTCTGAAAACACTTTTATGATTAACGCACCGCAGCACAAAAGACTTAAGGATATTATTATAGATGGTTGTAACTGATTTAAGGATACTGTAATGACTATAAGATGCCATAAAAAAAGTTCACGTTCAGTTTTGTCACAGTGAATTAGTGCCATAGGGGGATAAACAATACACAGAATAATTAGGCTATTTCCAAGCTGAGGCTTCTGATGTCCACAGGACAATGTCCTGAAATCAATCCCTGCTGACAAGAGAAAGGAATGCGCCGCGTTAAAAAGCACAAACATGTCTGGTTGCTCTGTTCTGCACTACGTTCTCGTGACCGCAGGCCTCCACATCCCAGCTTATGTTGTACTTATGCAGATTTCCCTGCTTACTTTCCTAGCTCACTTGAGCAAAACCATAACAAAGAAGTCAAACTGTAAGTTCTGCACAAGCAACCTGATTGGATAAAGACTCAGTCTGAGGACAACTATTTCCATGATATAGAAATAATGTTCATTAGCAGTTTTCCAAAAAAAATAAAAAATTCTAGTTTGTCCACCAATGTGAACTCCCTAATAACAAAAACTGCTTACAGTTCCTTGCAAATATATTCAACTTTTTCATATTTCTTACATTACAACATGAAATTTCAGTGTATTTTAAAATGAAATTATGCTACAGACCTGCATTTGTCTGTAGCTCCTTTTACTCTGTTAACCTTAAAAAACAAGATTCTGTACCACTGTTTTTTTGTTTTTTCAAGAAGTCACCTAGAAAATAAACAGAATCCACCTGTGTATTATTTAATCTGAGGACTAAAAAACAGACTGAGGTCAGGTGTTAAGATCAAAGCAGGGTTTGATCATAAAACACAGTTGAAAACAAGGTAAAGTAAGGTAAGGCAATTTTATTTATATAGCACATTTTCAGCAACAAGGCAATAGAAAGTGCTTTACAGGATTTAAAAGGAAATACAAACAAAATAACAAACCAAATGAAAGAAGAAAAAGCTAATAATGTTGATCCAAAGTAACTAAACTAGATACTCATATTCAGGGTTGGTAGATAAGTATAAGTAAGTAACTTCTGGTCTAATTCCTTTTCTGGTTTGGAAGAATAGGAGTCTAAAAAGTAATTGCTAAGGTAGTTTTTCTGGGTTCCAAGTTCTAATCCCTGTTATGGGATGCTAAATAAGTGTAAGTAAGTAAGTATCCTCTGGACTTCCTAAGTGTCCTCTAAATTTGTAAAAGTAATGAGTACTCCACAGTTTCTAAGTAATAATAAAAACTAAATGTTCCTGTTCTGGAAGAATTTTTTTTGGATTCTAAGTTTGTTCTAAAAAACCATTCACCTTCCAAATGTGGCCAAATGAGACAAAAACAAATCTTTTTGACCTGCATGAAAAATAGCACTTGAGGTGTAAAACTAGCACTGCGGATTATCCAAAAATAACACCATTATGGAATTACATGGTAAAACATGGTGGTGGCACCATCATGATGTGGGATTGCATTCCTCAAGAGTGACAGGGAAGCTGGCCTTTCCAATTGGACAATCATAGTTTAGTTTAAAGCATATGCATCTTTAGTAACGGTCCAGTTAAAGTCTGGGATTGTCTGAGTTTGAGTTATCATCCAGAGGATACGCTGCACTTTTAGTTAATAGAGGTTCAATACAGTTTTGACACAAGGCTGCTCTATGCACCTCATGCACATCAGGACACAAACCTTTTTAGATTTTTATTAGTTTTTATTTCCTTTCAGCTACTTTCTTTTTGAATATCATATAAAATCACAATACACGCATTCATAATTATATGTAATGTGACAAAATGTGAACACTTTTATAAAGCAGTGCAGAATATGGAAAATATTGTACTAAGTGCAGGAAATCAGGATCGAACTGCAGAGGATATACGTAATAAGAACTAAATTAGCTCTTTGTTAGACTTCATTACTTCTGTCTGATTCTTTTCCTGCTAGTAAGACTGAAACTGATTAAAAGCGTCTCCTTCCACTCTCCGTCCCAGGTGATTTGGAAACACGGCTCCTCCAAACAAATGCAAACGATTCCATATTTAACCACGTGAATGAGCTGCCACTCAGCCACTGTTGTGAAGAGAGGGGATAACATTGGCCCCTCCAAGGAATTTAGCAAAGAGGGTGAAGTGGGAATCAAAGCGGACGAGTCTTAGGACTGGAAAACGGGAACAAGATGCAATATTAATGGCTGACGGAGCGCACAGACAAACTCTGAACACCTCTGAGGAGCGGGCGCTCCTTGTGGCCCAGGATTCAGAGCTGATTGACACATGTGACACGCGCAGGATGAAGCTTTTGATGATTGCTGCACTCAGGAGGGGGCAGCGCTTTTGTTTAACAATGCACAAGCTCGACAAGGAACGTTAACTGCAGCCTAAGCATCTGGCATCAAGCAGCGGTGAAGCTCCAGCTCTTTGTAATTCTCTAAGCTGTGTGCCAGCTTTTTTTTTTTTTTTTTTTTTACGACTCACCAGTGACAAAAGCACTTTGACTGTGGAGTATTTTCAGACAGAGCTTGGAGCAAATGAGCTGGGTTTATTATAGCAAATGGACGCTTTAAGATGTCCACAATCACCATGTTTTTGGAAATCCGAATAGCCAGAGGACTTGTTCAAGTTCTGACTAAACTAACAAACCACACCTGAGAAATTGATGGTTTCCATCCCTTTCCTAAAAGTTTACTGTCACTAGTTTTGTTCTTTAAAGCACTAGGTCAGTGTAAATGAAAAATGGAAAATTAACTCCATATCCCACTGCATAGAAGGATTGTGTAGCTGCTTTACATTTTATTCGTTTTAGATCTGAATTTAAAACTACTATAAACCATAAAAGCTACTTTCTTTGCAACAATATATCAACAGTAACTAAGCAATATGATTGTGTAATGTTCAGTGTTTCGTTTCTATTAAGAAAAAAATTATTTTATTGAACTTTTCCGAAAAATGTGTAAAAGTTGAATTGCATTTTTCTTTCAAATAAAACATTTAAGCACCTCCTTCACTGCTGATGTCTACATTTACAAATCCATAGAATTTTACATGAAGTTTGAAAACGTTTCATCAATTTGAACATTTTTTTCTCTTTAGATTTCAAATTTATAAAACTTTACTACTCTGTATAGAATCAGAGTCGAACAAAGGTCAGGTTGGTTTTTCTATAGAAAGTTTTCAAGTGGGTGGCAAACTGAGTTGCCAGTAATAATACTGGGGTGGCTTCATAAACCCAAGATCCCAAATGATAATGTGGAGACTATTATTATAACGTGGTTATAATGAATAAACGACAATAAGATGCAAATGACTAAAAAAGTGTGGTGAAACAGTGTTTGCACCCCCACAAATTTAATCTGTTTTTACTTTTTCTTTACGCATAAATCTTTCACAAGCTGTTTCCAAAAAATTCTTTTCAAGGGAAAAAAGCTATAAAAGCCAAACAAGACCTAGTGGAAAAAATAACAAATAGAACCTGTATGACAAGATGAAGAAGGTTAAAATATCTCAGAAATCAAGATGTCATAACCTGATCTGGAATTGTCTAAAGCTTTGGACTCTATAGTAAAAAAAAAAAAAAAAGACTGTAAAAGCTAATATCTGTCAATGGAGAAATCAACCAAATTTCCTCCAAAACCACATCAACAACTCGTGGAGGAGGCGACAACAGAACCCAGAACAACATGAAATGCACTGCAGGTCTCACCCACCTCAATCAGCATCAGTAAGAAAGAGACACAGCAAAAATGGGAGAGTTTCAAGTTGTGAGCAAAACAATCACAAAGGTCTATCTCACATTTGCTAAAAGACTTCCTGTGACTTTTAGGAAAATATTCTGTGGTATGACAATGGCAATAGTCAAACTTTTTGACAGGTAAGTGTCGCTTTACTTCAAATGTAAAATTAACCCAGCCATTCAGAAAATGAAGACAACAATAAAAGTCATACATGGTTAGTAGTAGTTTAATGCTTTGAAGCTGTTTTGATGCTTTTGATTCTTAACAACTTGCTATAACTGGCAAAATTGCAAATTTTGCAATAGAAAGAGTAACAGTGAGACTGCAGCCAAATGGCTCATTAAAAAAACCTAAATGACGGTACAGAAGAGGCTGAATCATAAAACCGTTTGAGGGGCTGAGACGTGACCTTAAACAGCCAAAAACCCTCTGATGTGGCTGAGTGGGCCGTAATTCATTCCCAGTTATCACCAATGCTTTATTGTAGTTGTTGCCTTCGATTTAGGCACAATTAGGTTAAGATTTAGGGGAGAAATACTTTTTCACATAGGGCAAGGTTAGTTTAATATTTTTCCATTAATTACTGTTTTTTATATTTACTCATGTTGTCTTTCTCTAGTGTTAAAAACTTTAGTGTGTGTGTGTAAGTGTGGAAACTCAGATATTTAAATATTAATATGAAGGCTGGCCTATTTAAGGGTCGGAGGAGTCAGAGGAATCTGGTTTTTAACATCTCCACCTGTCAGAGCAATCAGCTTCCTGCTCAGCCTCACATTGCGTTGGACCCAAGGAGCCACAGAAAGGGAGCTAAAAACTGGAGCAGTATTACAGTTTGTCTCTGCCACTCAGGCCACCGAGGAGCGCTGCGGAGGTGTTTGTGTGGCCTTGTCTGCTCTGATGGGCTTTGCTCTCCCTACTCAGCCGACTCAGGATTGATGGACTGGCAGAGTGACATGTGAGAGGGTGTTGCAGCATGTTGCGTACTCTGCCTCGGCAGTGGGAGGGGGGAACAGGCACCTTATCCACTTCTGCCTCTGCTGTCACATTGATGAAGGACGGATTGGCTCTGGTGTGATCTGAGCGCTTCATCACGGTGATGTATGGAGCAGCAGCCGAGGTTCCAGAGCTGGGACGCGTCTTTGTACACCTCTGCGACTCTTAGGTTAAATGTTTTCCCTCCTTTCTTTCTGCTTCCCTGCGCTGGGTCTACACAGCAACGCAGGTGGTTCGCATTATTCACAAAATTCCAGTCATGACTTCATGGAGAATCACGTGCCAAGGTGGAGTTGTTTGTTCGCACTCTCCCACATTTGGATGCAGAAGAACAAAAGGCAGGGCAAAATTGACTCAATATTTAAATTTTATTCCAATTTTGTAACTTTTTAAATAAGCTCAAAGAATGCATTCATGAAATCAGGATAAAACCCAGACCTCTGCAGATGATCTAAGATTTTTTTCACACATCTTTCTTTTTCCTCTTAAAACTCTCATCAAAAATGTTTACACTCCTGTATTAACAGGTTTTCTGATCCACACCCTTCTCACACTTTCACGCTGCAGGCAGGGTGGGGTGGTGAGCCCGTTTCCTCAGGGTTAATGCCTGGACTTGAAATCAGATCAGAGGCTCTTTGTCTTGCATGTAAGACGAGAAATATTTAGCAAACATTCTCATACCTGCAGTACATAATGAGCGAGTTGTTTAGAAAAATTTACCCGTACAACAAAACAAAACAACAGCTCCATCTGCTCTTTACATCCTTATCTGCATAGACTCATTGAGCCAGGCCCTGCATCTGTTCTGATTAGGTTTTTTAATGAACCTATTCTGTATATGTGTGTATGCAACTGCCACTGCTTGGGCTGCACAGCATATTGTATCATAATTGTCACTGCAATATGAATGTGTGCAAAATCGCAGTCGCAGTGGGCTGCTTGGATGCTATATTTAGTAAGCAATTATATTTTTACAGACATACATTAATGCTCTGCATACAAATAATATAGTACTTATTACCCTAGCATTTTCAAACTTCGTGATATTACAACCAGAAACTTCAGTGTATTTTACTGAGATTTTATGTGATAGGCCTAAACAAAGTAGAGCTTTATTATGAAGTGGAGGGAAATATTAGACATGTGTCTTTTGGGGAATGCTTCTTTCAGCTTTGTACATCTGCAAAAATATGTGTTTGCCCATCCTTCTTTGCTAATAGCTCAAGCTAATCAATATTGAACAAAGGACATCTGTGAAAACCAAGACATGTCAATATCCGACTGAAAGCCAAACGCCTGCTGTGATCTCAAGTCACCGTCTTCCAGACAAATATAACCAGCTTTCCTGCTAAAGAAAGGGATTTTCACAGTATAATGCTGCCACCACCGTGTTTCACTGCGAGGAAATGTTCAAGGTGATGCACAGTGTATATTTTCTGTCATGTATGTAAAACAAAAAGCTCAACTATGATCTGTTTGCTTCTCTGACAAACCTCTGAAGCCTTCACAGAACAGCTGAACTAAAATTTTACTTTAACTAAACTAAAATTAAACCCGTTAGATAGATGACTTCTGAATTGCAGGACAGTTTTCTGAATTTTTATTTGTGAAACAAGTTTAAAGCTATTTTGTTTGAATTTATGTGGACCTATTGCATGAAAACCCAATAAAAATATAACTGAGGTTGAGGATTGAAAAAGTTTAAGGGTTGTTGTAATGCTAATCATATCAAACAACAATACCACAAAACAGGTTTTCCTAATACCACACAGGAGTGTCTATACCTCTTTAACTGGGAGACGCTCCCAGTAAAACCTTGACAATCCAGCTCCACTTGCCATTAGCGCTTTTTTTTTTTCTGACAGGAGCATCTCAGCTCTCCTCACTTTCAGGAGCAACCTCATAATGGAAAAAACAAAGATCGGAAAAAACAAAGAAAACAAAGTCTCCTCTCAAATTGCGTTAGTCAGATGAGCTCATATCCTATAACCAGTCTCCCTGGTAAACAGAGTGGGAGAATGTTGTGTTAGTTGATGCGGCCAATTAATTATATTGTAAGTCATTTAAAAATCTATAAAGGAAGTATAAACTGGTTTAGGCTGTTTGAGAAATTGTAAGTATGGTATTAAAAAATGCAATACGTGTATTTCAATTGCCCTAAGCGGTGTTATATTGGAGTCTTTTTAAAAAAGGAGCTGTGTCTTAAAAAGGAGTAAAGCGTAAATTATGCATATCATTTCCCCCCCTTTCCATTCCTCTTCTTCATTTTTTCTGCAGGAAAACATGGCCGCAGTCTACACATGCTTTGTCCCGCACGCTGCGCTCACCTCCCTGGAGGTGGTCTCTCACACCGACAGGGGGTATATGGTGAGGGGGGCGAGGTGGAGAGGTGTCAGAGCGCACCAGCTTGCCTCGGAGAGGCTCTCTCTGGCTGCTGCAGGGGTGAAGGCTCCTCTGTGTGTTAGTCTATTCGTGGCTGTGGGCTCCTAAGTGTGTTATATCGAGCCCGTGGTGTGAGACTGTTACTTTCCCCCTCGATCTTTCGCTCTCAGATCTTAGTGGTTAACACAACTGTAAAAGTAGTTTTCTGAGGTAGTTTTTATAGCACCTCAACAACAGCATGAACTCTGCTTCAACAAAAGAGGCAAAAGACTCTACCAGCTGTCTACTTAAGAATAAAGAGTTGCGTGATTAAATTAATGCATATAAATATAGTACGCACGGCAGTAAAAAACAAACAAAATATTCAAAAATCAACTGCATCAAGAGTCAATTCTGCAAAGAAACCCCCAAAACTGTCATTTTGAAGAAGACTGCGGTGGTTTCGCTGTTTTCTGTTACATTACTCTTGTGAATGCTCTGATGTTGTGTGCTAGAAAGAGAAACTGAGACAGAATAATGATTTTTTGACAATTCCTAAATCTTTGAGTAAGAGAACAAGAATATATCACCCAAAATCAGTGTGTGAACTAAAAATAATGCAAAGAACCGAATAATTAAAACACACTTTGCATAATAGTAATATGATGACATCAATGCAGGTGATATTAAGACGTTGCATATCTATTGCTATCTAACATTTTGTTTGCTTGCTTTCCTAAAATTCATCTTTACATTTTGTATGTAGGTCCTTGCCAAATACTAAGATATATTCCATATTAAAGCTGAATCTCATTTTAGTGATGACTGTGTGCGCCCAAAGCTCATCTAGGCACATACATCCTCCTTCAAGCTGCTCAGAAATGTTTTCCTGTATTAATGAGAGCATGACGTAAACTGGGTGGGCGTTCTGGAACACCAACACTGTGGCTAATTAGTTAGATTTCAAGTTTTTTTTATTCCAAGGAATTTGATAAATGCGTGACTGTTAACTGCGGGTATTTATTTTTTTAAATATCTGTAATGTATCAAAAATACTCTCTTTGATGCCTTACCTGCACGGAGTTGAGCCTGCAGTAGCCGTTGAGAGGAAAGCGGATAACGTGCGTTGGGTCCTGGTTCCAGCCGGCGTTGACTGAGTTACACATAACGTCTCCGGTCTCAGGGAAGATCTCCTCTATGAGGACCTTCTCCCCACTCAGGGCGATCCTCTCACCGAGGTCGGGCGTGACCCGGACCACGAGGCAGTCGCAGGGCTGTGCCATCCGCCGCTGTTCGCGCTCCTGCTTCCAGCGCTCCAGCTCCTTGATCATGGGCGTCAGCTGGTAGTAACGGGCCTCCTCGTACAGCAGGTGGAAGTCCTGCACAGACAAATGAACATCTAAGTTACAGCAGTGAGTTACAGTCCTTTTGGCTATATGTGTGACTAACACACCATCTTTCACTATATTACATCTCTTCACCAAGGTCACACAGAAAACAATACAGTGCTGTGCAATATTAAGCAATATTAAGAGGCTATACTGTATGTGTGTGTGTTTTTAAAGAGCATCGGTGGCCTTGTTGCCTCTCTTTCACAAAGTACTGATAAAGAATACTTAAGAAAGACTGTTCTACTTTCTGTACCTTTTTGTGTACTTTCCAGTACACAATAGCTCAATATCTTTGCAGGTTTTCTCCTGTTATGAGAGCAGTGTGGACTTGAGAGAACTTCTCAGATGGAAGCAGAAGAACAGAAGTCATTTTGAGGAGATTACGGCTAGGTTCACACACAGCAGGTAAATACGACCCAATTCTGATCTTTTCACCACCTCAAAAAATCTGATCTGTGTCGCTTCCATATGCAGCACTAATTTGGATACATATCTGATTATTTTTGAAACATCTGCAGTCTGATGATGCATTTTATCCAGTTTTTATGTCATTGATGTGAGACATGCATCATAATTCTGCACCAGAAGAAACAAACAGTACATCAGGATGTAAACAGCAGCTGAAAACTATGATTGTGAACTTATCACAGAAGTCTGTGTACACATCTAAACAGACTTCTCTAAAGAAGTTGCAGTCAATGCTTCACAAAGGATTATTGCTATTAGTTACGCTTTCATGTTATTAACTCGTTTTATGCTGTTATCATCTTGTGACTTTCTGCTCTCATTGTTGAATAAACTTTAAAATTGATCCATAAAAGGCTCTATCTGTTATGTCCGTAAACAAAGCGCTGCTGTGTGACGTCAGAGTTCCTCTCCTGCACATGCAGGTCGCTTTGGGAACGTAAACCTTTCACACAGGAGTTTCATTGCGGTGTGGTTTAATTAGTGGTATGAATCACCAAGCATAAAAACATTGATTTCAGCAACAACCGGAATTGCGGCTCGAGACGTGCTGTGTGAACGTAGCCAAAATGTAAACTTAATTGCCTTCAGGAGTGACAGCACATCCTCGGCAGAGAGAAACAATAAACTATGATCAGTGATGGCCTGCAACCAGCAGGACAACATTCTCAGTTAACAAAGCATAGCAGCTTTCCTCCACTGCGGCTCTTGGCAGAGCAGTGCTGGCCTTTAGCATGTTTTGGCTAGCTGACTCCAGAAAGGCCATCAGTGGTGCTCCAGCAAAGTGTGATGGTGCATTCCTGTGTGCAGACAGTCTGCAGCAGATTGCTTCCCTCTCACTCCTGGGCAGGGCTAGCTGGGGGCCATTTGCCCCGGTGCGCTTGCCTCTAATTTCCCACAAGACCAGATGGCACCATCACTCACCACTACCATAGAAAATACAGGGGAGGAGTAAGAAATGTGCAAGTGAACATGAGGACAGTCATCAGCCAAGGAGCCTTTTAATAGATTCCTCATATAGGGGGGTGGGAGGGTTGGGAATATCAGGGGTTATGTTAATAAGGTTCGTGGTGCGATGTTAAGCTCCTATTAGAACAAGATCTAATTAGGTTACACCTAAACCCTGCAAATCTTTTTGCTAAACAATCAGTAATTAATCCATCTCTGTTCTGATTAGTGTCTCACAAGGAAAAAGAATGACAGCTTAATCCAGTCATTGTTTGTGAACTGTCATCCCTGACACGCAGATATTTTCTCTACATTATGCGCATGTTGCTGAGATCCACGCTGGAACCGTTGTCTGTTTATATTTATTAGCCAAACAAGAACATGAGGTACAACAGCATCCGAAAAACCTTTGAAAAGTAAGAATGCAAATTTTTTATGATGAATTGTATATGCTTCATCCAGTGAATGCAACTCATACAATGCTGCAGAAGTACTTTTGCTTTTTAGTCTAACTGATTCGACATATTGTTGAACTACTTTTCTTTAAAATCCACTACATGTTGTTAAGAGATTTGCACATCCAGAAACTGAGCCCATTTATTCCGTCTCAGTGAAATCACATGAGATCAGTCATCTGTGACATCTGACAGACATCGTAGAAGAGATATGATTAAACCTTGTTTCTGTCCACATTTAGGCCAAAAAAGTTTGCTTTTAGACTCATCTGACCATGTCAGCTTCTTCCACATTTAGAAGTGTATTTTTATGGAGAATATTTGTCTTGTCAATAAATTATCCCACCTGACCTGTGGAACTATGCAGCTTTCCACAGTTACCACAAACCTCTTGGTTGTTAGCTATGGTGAACAGCCATGTTTTGGTAGTTTTACAGCATTGCCATCTTCAAATGATTTTCAATCCATCATTGAAAATCTACAATTTTCAAACGATAAATTGAACAGTACATTATGAAATGTTCAACACTCGGAAAATTGTTTTATAAACTAATTATGTGTTAAATTTTGTCCACAATTTCATCCCTGACCTGTTTGCTGCATCCTTTGGTCTTTGGGTTTGTTCACTAATGTTCTCCCACAAACCTCTGAGGCTTTCACAGGACAGCTGGGTTTATAATGAGATTAAATAACATACAGGTGGACTCTATTCACTAATTAGGCGACCTCTTAAGTGTTTTATGTAGGGACTTTAAATACCTATGCACACCCTCCTCCTTTTTCAAATTTTGTTTGTAAAGCAATGTGGAAACAATGTGCCAACTTCAAAATACCTGGCACTGATTTATGCTGGTGGTTAAAGTTGAATAAAACATATTTAGGATTGTGGTGGTAGCTAAACAGGTATTAAACATTTTTAAAAGCACTGTAGTTGTGATAGTGTTTCATTTGTTTATCTTTACCTCTGTTGCCTACTGCAGGACACACAAACAAAAGATGGCAGCAAACATAATTCTGTCACATTCTGTCACTCTTCACCCCTTCATCTGAATTGTGCCTTCATCTGAGACGTGGGAGCGACACCCAAACACAACTCCATCTGGTCTCAGAGTTGACGCAACACATCTTAAGCTCAAGTTCTAATATTTAGGATTTCAGATCGCGAACGAGGAATGGTGGGTCCATTTCTTCCCCTTTTTTCTCCTCCTTTTTCTCTCTTTTTTTTCCCTTTCTGTCGGCCTTCTTGCTGCTGCTGACAAAACTCATAGCGAGACGCCTCCCTTCAGGCGGCTCTCTGTATCAAAGTGTAGCTCCTCATCCTTCACAGGTCTGAAGCCATGGATGGATATGTTTTTAACAGGGGTCTGTCTGCAAGGCACTTTAGTCATCCTGAGCAGCGTAGAAAACAACAGAGTAATCCTAAGTGCTGAGGTGAGGATGAGAGGGAGACAAGGCCAACAGCTCTGTCCTGGTTGCTGAAGCTGCTGTTAACGCTGCCAGCTCTACGAGACAATTCATCCCCCAATCCTGTGTCCAGACAGCCCGTTTGAGCTTCAAAATAATGATCCGACCTGATAGCCTTACGGCAAGGCAACATTTCAGGGAAGGACAGGGGGAGGGACAGATGGATAAAGACAAGAAGGAGAGAAAAATGATGGAGGATGTCACTATGAGGGAGTCTGACTAATAAAGACCTGCTGTGTCTCTTAAACTAAAAAAAGTGACTAAAACCACACAAGTAGAAGCTTGCAGGATGTTGATTAAACAAGCCGCTGTAAGTAAGATACAGCCAACTCCCATATAATGCAGATCAGTCGCAAGAATAAGAACACAACACATAAAGAAAGAAGTCGATTTAACTGAATAATCTGACATGAACACCACTAACTCGCTCCACTTTTAAACCATGCCCTCCCTGTGACTGAGCATTGCTTACACTCTCCTGATTAATTGTGGTTTGAATAATGAGTCCAGGGGAGGATATTAATAGGGAATATTTTGTTCCACTGATAGAAGCTGTAAAAAAAAGTCTTTTCCTATTCTGCTCAGACTTTCACATTGATTTAGCAAAACACACTGCGCCGCGGCTGCCAGCAGCAGAAACAGACCCGGCCCTGCGGCGACGGCAAGCCTGATTGTGTTCAGATAAGGACATGCTCAATTCCGCCTCGCACTATTTGCATTTTTTTCTTCTGGCTTCACGCAAATTGAAAGGTATGCAGATCAACACAGGCTTATGCGAGTGGGTCGTAATGAGTCGAAACAATGAAGTCTAACGCATTCTGTGTAAACCGTGGTGCCTGATTGGACTGTCAAGACTTCACAGAAAGCAAGGGAAAGGGGGAGGGGAGGGTAGAGCAGCAAAGGGGAGAGTGGATGCAAAAGGAAAAAAGTAATCAGCTATGAGTCAGGCAATCCTCTGCCAAAATATGCGGGGCTTTCATGTCATGTTCTGTTGTCTGAGGTTTGGCTCTTGTTCCTACTATCCATGGGGCCCAGGGAGCAGGCCCCCGGCTCTGAGTGGCTTGGCCTCGCCTTGCTACCTTGTGGGGAAAGATGAACGAGTGAAAAGGTCACTTTAGGTTGCGCAACGGAAAGAAGTGTACACCTAGGAAACCGTAGCACCAAATAAAACCTTGAGAAGGATCCAGCTGTAGGCATAGTCATTAATGCAAAGCCATATACAGTATGCTATTGTGCATAAATGTTACTTTTTATATGCAGTGCATTTCAAAAGATGTGCTGTTGTACAGAAAAACATCACCAATAGGAAACTGACATGTGCAAAACATTATTTGATACACAACTAGATAGTGTGTGTTTGGTTGATACGAACATGTGCTTTGGATTGGCTAATACAGGCCAAGTGTGATAAGAAACTATAATTTATGGTGCCTGTTTCTACTTAGAATAAACTTCATCAATCAAGCTCTGAAACACAAACCCAGTGTGAGTTCTCAGTAAGGCTTAAGTGGATCTGGTGGTTCATAAAGTGTAAAGGAGCAGTGCACTGATGAATGCATTCACAGTTAAACTGAACAGTATCAGTCAAGTTTTTCACAGTTTAGAAATGTTACAAAAACTACAATGTATTTTATTGGCATTTTATGTGATAGATCAACTAACTATAAAAAAGATCTGAGTGTGAGCAAATAAAGCCCACCAGTGTGTAATTTAAGAACAGCTGTTCCCTGAAGCCCTTGGAGGTTTGTTCGAGAACATTAGTGAGTAATCAGCAACATGAAGACCGAGGAAGTTGTGGAAAGGTTCCACTGATATCCACAGTGGAAGAATACGTCTGTATGAGAACTATTAGGTGTGCACTCTACAAATCTGGCCTCTTATGGAAGAGTGGAGAGAAAATCGAATTGTTGAACGAAGGCCACAAAAATCCAGTAACCTGTGGAAGAAGACGCTCCAGTCAGCTGAGAACCCCATTAAACATCTATCCATCCATTTTCTAACACCCTTGTCCCTAGTGAGAGCGGGAGGTGCTGGTGCCTATCTCCAGCTAACGTTTCGGGCGAGAGCACTTCAACAGTGCTGCCAACTGTGCAGTCCCACATTAAACATTTTAGCTGAGAAACAAAACACTGTTTCACAGAAACATTGCATATGAATCCTGGACGCATCAGTAAAACATGGTAGTAACAGCACTTTGCTGTGAGGATGAATTTTTCAAAAGGAACCAAGAAGATGGTAAAGAGTTCATGTGAACATGGTGGAGGTTAAAAGAAGAAGTCCTAAAAGAAATCTTCTTCACCCTAATGGTTCACCTTCCTGCAGGACAATGAGCATGAAGCCAAACAATATAATGGTTAGAGCAAAGCATAGTAATGTATTAAAACAGTGGCCTAGTTAAAGTTCAAACTTAAATACAATTAAGAATGTGTGATAAGACTTGAAAATTGTTGTTCATTGAAACTCTTCAGAAAACTGGATGATGTTTTATTGTGTAGATATAGATATTGAAGCTGGTGCCCAAAGAAATTGACTAAAAACTGTTTAGAGTTGCTTACGACATTTTGATGTGTAACGAAGGAACTTGACGAATTGTAATGTTTACTGGTTTACTGTGTGTTGTATTTTATGACTTTGCATTCTTGTGTTTTTTATGATGTAAAGCACTTTGAACTGTCTTGTTGCTGAAATGTGCTAAACAAATAAACTTGATTGATTGATTGTTTGACCTTGCATGGACCCAGAGGGGCAGAACATAATGCAAAACAGTTTTATTTCTCAAAACTATGTTCCTTCCACTTTATAATAAAAAATATATATTCTACTTTGTGTTAGACAATTACACACATTTTAAAAAACACATTGAGGTTTGCAGCAGTAAAATAATAAAATGCTAAAAAGTTCAAATGTTATGGACAATTTTGCAGAGCATTGTAGTTGAATAGAATTTTTTTTTTTAAATCCCTTGAGAGGACAGAGAAGCATTAAAAAGTACAAATGTGAGTAAACCGAAGTGTGTCATTTTTAGAAAATCTAAAATAATTCACTTTCCAATCACTTATGCCTTTAACTACTTCAGGTTTTCCAGGACAGACAGACAGAAACACATAATCCAGAAATACCTTGAAATCCTCTGGAAGCAGCAGTTTGCTGGTCCTCAGAAAACTGAGAATATAGCGGAATATCTCGCCGTCCCGATCTATGAAGTAGTGCTGCTTCAAGCTGTCCAACACGATGGGCTCGGTGCCATTGAACAGGCGACTGATTCTGAAAATTGAAACAAACACGCACACACACACGCCGAGAGACAGCCGCACACACAAACACAACCACATAATGGAATGAGCCAGCTCCCTTCAAATGCATGAAACAATTACCCTCCATTTATTTTTCAATTTTATTAGCACTAAGCTTGAAATGCATTAGCATCACAGGTTGAAACAAGGGGCTTAAGGCACAGTTCCCCCATTCCAGACTTGTTTGAAGTGTCCCTTCTGCAGAGAGATTAAAACAACACACACACGCACACACACGTCTGCTGCGTGTACTTACAGAAATTAATAGTATGAATGTAGCATTACAGCTCTATTATTCCATCTGTCAGAGGGGTGCAAATGAATCAGAGGCAGGAAATGGGGAAGGGCCACATGCTAAAATGAGGGAAGCATGCGGAAAAAAATATATTTTACTGTTACAGTTTAACTTTCTTATGAATTTAAATAGAATTTAGTAGCAGCACTCTACTGTATGCAAAGCGGCCTGACTTGCAATTTGGAAAATGTTTAACAAATCTGCCACTGGAAGAGAGAGAGATGACCCTAAAGCAAAAAGCAAAACAACAAATAACTAAATATGTTGAAAATGCATATGTTGTTGTAAATGTTGTAGAGCAGACATGCACACCCAATAAAAAATCTCAACAAAGCTACATTTCAGTGAATGACACTGACATTGCACATACTGCAGTATTTTTTTTTTTTTTTTACATATTATAAATCATTATAATTAACAAGAAAACATTAGTTAGATTCAGACTTTTAAGCATTCACCTAAATTTAGCCAACTTTGTTTTAGTAATTAGACACTTGTTGCTGCTCAGTGTCTTGATTCCCCCCCTCCGTCCTTCAGTGTACTGCATGATTAAGACCTTATTTGATGTTGGCTACAGGGGCTCATCAAGGCAAAGAGTAGAAATTGTTATTATCTTTAAACTTTCATCACACAGTGCTGGCCCACGCCTCCAGATACCCATGGACAGATATTTATCCCCAACCACTTGCCTTCATGCGGGTGTCCCGCAGGTCCAACTCTCACTTTAATAATCTCATCTAAACACCTCCACTTTATCTGTTTGCTCATTTGTAGTTGCTACATATCCTCATTTAACCGTTAACTGTAACTGTCTGCTTGGCGTAAATAAACAATGTGGACAATCTGCAGCACGAAACCACTTTTACAAATTCACTACACATTTGCAGCTCACTGACAAAGAGGTCTTGGCAGGCCACTGCGTTGCAATCATTATCTGTTGTTTTTTTTTGTTTTTTTTTTTAAGTAATCAGGGTTTAAATCATATCAACAGATTCCAGGCTGGCTGACAAACCGGTGGTGATGAGAGAAATCATAAAAGAAATTTACAAATTGGCCAGCAAATGCTTCCTTCAGTTCTGGAGTTAATAAACTTAGTTGGAGACACTTAAAATTAAAGTTGTTCCAGTCAGTCAGCCAATCTTTCTCTAGATTGACTCTGACGATTGAAATGTTGAATGCTGAGAAATCCTACTTTTTACATTTTCAACATATCATTTGGTTTATAACTTGCAGCATGTACTTTCATTTGACTTCTTTAGGTTTAGTAAATATCAGAATAAGATTATGGTCAAATATTTTGATGCATAAATTCTGTCTTATCAAAGGACAAGCAGTAGATGTTTCTTCAGGGAAGAAAACTGAATTGTTCAAAATTGGCAGCTCAGACCTCAAAGAAAAAGGTTGATAAGTGCATCTCCACTAGAAAAAGAGTAGGAATGTCAGGATACCAAAAGCAGTCGTGTTTCCAACCACAAATTCACTTTATTGAATTTACAACCAGCTTGTGTCTTATGGATTCTTTTAGCTTGAGTGATCAAGTCAAACTAGCCGCCTCTGTTTTCTTTAACTCGACTGTATGAGGAAGCAAAGACGCTTCTCCCACCCCTCCTGCCATTCTTCATCTTTTTCACTCTCCGTCTCTCTTTCTTTCTTTTTCTCTTTCTTTCCTTCCTTCTTCTTTTCTCGCACCCCGTCTCCATCCTCTCCCTTGCTTGCTTTCTCTCTGGAAATCGATGCAAAATGCTTTATAAAAAACCAATACTCATCTCCCTGTTTGGCCCGAGGTGTTCCTTTCTCATATGGTCTTGCAATTCTTCCAGCTAGAATTTCACCATACCCCTCCAGGCTAACTCTGTTTTTCATCTCCACTTTTTTTTTTTTTTTTTTTTTTTTTTTTAAAAAGCAATTAAAATGCTGCCTGTTTTTCTTTTTCTTTCCCTTTCCACCACTCCCTCTTGTCTGTTGGTTCATTTTTTCCCTTTTTGTTAAATCCCTGAGTTAGAGGGGTGAGTAGAGGGGGGATGAACGGAGGGGATGTTATTAACAGGTAGGTGGTGAGAAAAGGGTGAGGGAGTGGTTATGTAGAAAAATTAAGAGATGAGATAAACAACAAAAAAAGAGCCGACTGATGAGCAGGGAGGGGTGGGCTAAGAGAGGAAAACAGAGTAGAACAAAGATTAGGAATGAAGGAGTGAACTGAATGAACTGAGACAAAAATGTAAAACTTAAATAAAAACAGAGTCAGAGAGAAGGAAGAAGCTGGGTGTTTGAGTTTATCACATGGAGGGAACGCTTAAATCTCAGACAGCAGCTCTAAATGGCAAATCGACTGAACTGATATCATGCATTTCCTGTCTTATTGACCACTGTAAGGAGAGAGAGCAGATCACCCTCTGATGTTGTGCTAATAAGACCTTGCCCTCGTTTCTGTTATGCTATAAGGAAGCTAAACCTCGAACGGTCACCTAATGGAGATAACTCACTATGGAGGAGCACAAACACACGGACAGATCTCTGAAAGTCAAATCGCTCTGACATCTGAAGGTTTCTAAAAGATGGAAACTAGAGAGCAGGAAGTGAAGGTGGCCCTGCCTGATTCTGAGTCATTCAGTCATTAAGGGACGGTTCTTCAAAAATAAGAACTTGAAATCAGATTTTAAAAAGTAACTTTACTTTTTCAAAGCAGAATGGTTTACCCCTCTTCTCCACTACCCATTAATTCAAGTAGTAGTTAAAACTTTTCATCAAAAAGCTGACCAATTAAGGTTTACTAACCTATTCCTACTGCATAACCATGATATGACTGTATGTGTTACATAAACAGTCATCAGTCCTAAAGGCGCTGTTTTTAAGTTACTTAAGGGGAAAATATTCATACCAAATGCCCAAATTAAAAAACTAACCAAAACATATAGTACACAAGAAAGCGTTGGTCCAAAATACCAGATTTTAAGAATATAAACTCTAAAACGTCCTTGAAGCTTATTGACAGATACAATAATGCCAAGAATTACTAAATTTGTATTTTACCAGAAACAAAATGTATTGATCACAATGTAAAACTAGATATGAAAATATGTTTGAAGAACTGAAATTTATTTCCAACAAAGTACCTCGGTATGGTTAAATCATCTCAATTAAAATATTTGTTTTATTATTTTGCAATAATTAATGGTCGTATTAAGCATAATCAGATATAAAAAGTTGAAGCTTCATTCAAAGTCTAAATGCTTTTCCATTTTAAACATCAGAACAATCAACACTGACAACGACACGTTTTCTATGGTTAAAATCAGCTGATTCCTAATTCGTCCTTCGTTCAAATCTGATATTTACGACAATTAATCTGATATTTATGACAATTAAACAATTAAGGATGCTGAGTCTAACTGAGGCTGGTGTGAATCTTAACTGGTTTGGTTTTCCACAACCACAGAGGCAACTCCTAGCCACAGTGCTACATCAGTGTAAATACTTCATCCATTAAATATTTGATCCTCTGTCAGTTTTATATTGAATTATAGATAAGGATCACAGCAAAGAGAGGTGCTTTACAACAAAAATCATATTTTTACAACCAAATCTAAATATAAACAGCTGTTTCTACTTTAGTATTTAGGGTAAGACACATCAAAACGCCGCTACAAATCATCCTATGTAGTGACCAGTAAAACACACAACTATATGATTAGAAAATCACATTTGTTTTTAATAGACATTTAATATTTACTGAATGACTCTGTTGCTTTTACCTGGTGCTGTTTTGTTTAATATCTGTTTATTTATATTTTTCTCTTTGGATAATATAATTTATATCTATATGTATTTATTTAAATTTAATAAAACTGACAGATAACACCTGTAGCACTTGGATCCTCCACCAGAAGGCATAACTCAAGTATAGTTTTTGATTCAGCTGATTTTTAAGTATGTACTAACTTTGTTAAAAAGGTACAGGTTTCGGGATTACAGCATATAAATAATGTGTTTAAGTGATGCGTTACGATCTTAAGAATAGAGTCTGATTTTGCATTTATGGGATTAGCTTATAGACTGTAAGCACATTTTGATACCCTGACTTTGATATCAAAATTGACGTTCATTTTAAATTTTTGTTAAGCTGTTGTTTCTCACTGTTTTTGACACTTTACTAAATGAAAAACAATAGCAGCATTGAAGTTGTAGACATTGCAATCTTTACATTTTGATTGGTTGTTGCTTCTTATAATTTCGCCTCCAGTTCTTTCCTCTGCTCCAGCCTACAGTTGGAGCCACGGTGGCATCAGTTTTTCGGTGCCAGAAAAGAACAAAGAGTTGGAGCTAAGCACAAGAACCAGTTTATCACAAGTGCTGTTTAGGTGGGAAAACTTCCAGAGTGTACCTTGGACAATTTTTCTGTAATTGTGGTGCACTGAAACACCTGAATGTTGTTAGATAACATTTCAGAGTAGAATACAACAAAACGGAGGAAAAATACTGTTTGTTTTTTTTGCTTAAGCTTACATCAGCTGAAGAATCTCACTATTAGTCAGGTCAATTGGTAGAGACTACAAATGTTTTCTTGATGTCTCGCTTTTGCCCACTAAAAACTTTACAGGAAAATAAAAATGTCCAGAACAGTTTCCATGTCTCAGGAACATTTCCCCTAATTTCTTCAGCTTCTGTTCGAGTGACTGCTGAGGCTGTCCTCTGTGAGAGCTACACAGAGTGCACATCAATGTTTCATGACCCCTGTCCCTTAATATGGCCCACACAGAAGAAGATGAATATCCGCACATTAGTTACTAGACTAACTTTCTCTTGGCACGCTGCATTATTTAGGGGCCAATCTATTAAAAGTAATCAGCGACTTCAAAAGTCTTTTAGCCCCGCTCTCACTCGGTTGTCACGTTTTCAGCGCTCCGCCCGTGGTGCCCTGCTCGACCAAACGCGGCTCAGCGCGGCACACATGCTCATGCCAGTGTAATTGTTTTGCTTTCTGCTGTCAGCCATTATCCTAATTCACACAAAAGGGGCCCCTCCTTCCTCTGGCTTCAGTGGAAAGTGGAGCCCTGAGGGCAAATGTACGCTGAGGAGGCTGGGAGAGGGAGCGAAACAATGAGTGTATGCATATGTGCGTGTGTTTGTGTGTGTGATCCAGAGTGAGAAAGAAACAGCAAGAGACAGATAGAGGGAGTGAGAGAAAAGAAGGAAAGGAGCATGTGTGCAAAGAAGAGGAAGAGGAAAGAGCGCTCCAACCAACTTCCACTGATATCTAGTCTTTACTCCCACTGTAAAAGCACAGTGTGGATGCTCCGACTGGCTTTGTGCTGACTTTGAACTGTGCATGCATGTATGTGTGTGTGTGTCACCGCTTTAGTAACTTCTTTGTATGGTGTAAATTTACACCAGTGGAGAAGCACAGCAGCATAAACAATAAACTACCCACTGCATGAACCTGAAGTACAGCTGAAAGTGCGCGCAGGAAATCATCTTGATGAGAAAAAACACAACATTAAACTGCTGCCTGGGCAGAGACGTTGTCTTTCATTCTTTTTTTAAACTCATGTTATGTTGCAGTGGGATAAAAGAATAAGCTGTCAGGGATTTTCTGTCAGTTGACTTACTGAATATCATAATTTTATTACCAAGGGATTACACGGATGGTTTTCTTGTAGCCAATTTGGCAGATCCTCTGGTGCATGTTTACCTTGGTCCACTGGGGACTCAGCTGACGCACAACTGAAGGCACTACAATGCAACAAATGACACTGTGCATTAGACGTAAACGCTGTAAAACGTAAGGGGAGACATTTCGAATCAGTGGAGGCTCCAGAGTTAGTTTAGTTTGCTTTCAGAGCTATGGATTGTGGAGTAACCGTTTCAGGATGGAGCTAATAATGAGATGAAATAGATTATTTCAACTAGTTCTTTCAAATCTGAATCATCCCAGCTAAAACCTTGAAGAGCCAGTATTAAACTGCTTTATTGGCAGCTGTGCCTAAAGAAAGCTATGTCCAGATGTGGGCCACTATAAAAAGTGGAGTGGGACACTAAAACCAAAAGCTAAAACAGAAGGTAAGAAGTTTTATTTGTTATCCCAGAACCTGAAATTTAAGTCTTTAATCATTTTAGGATAATAGTCTGTATATTCATATTTTCAAGCACAAAGATAACCTTTTTCAATAATATGTTTGAATATGTTTGCTTAGTTCCTGGGGTACAAATTGTACAGCATTTTCAAATTATTGTGTCTCTCCTTATCTCACCTAAATATGTGATAGCATTTAAAGGTGGGGTCAGGAATGAGTGACATTAAAAACTGTTCATAAAAATAAAGAATATTTATGTTAATAAAAAAGAAAGAATAAAGAATAAATTAATTTTGCTACTCATCAAACCTTGTCCTTTCCTTCTTCTCTTAAATTTATGCGTAGAATATTATTATTATTATGTATACGAGATTGTCTGGCGGAAAACTTGGAGTTCAAAAAGTAAAAGTTTTCCTGCTGAACTTAATTTGTCATTTAATCCTGTGTTGCAGAAAACTGAAAGTAAGACAGGAGTTGGAGCACAGGCTAAAAAATTCTTAATTAAATCACTCGACAGTATTAAATTGTCCTGAGGCCAAGTCAGTGTTAAAGTACAGATAATAACAATAATAAAACCGATCATAAATCAGGAAAAGGTCAATATGTAGCATCCTCACGAGCCTGAGTTTATATCGAAATAAATTAATAAATAAAAATTTCAAAGAACGATACGTCTGACCTCAGAAGGCAGTTTGTTATTATTCAATGGGTTCTTGACTGAGACATATTAAGTTTAATAACAGTAAAAATAACAAAACCAATCTAACAACCATCAAATTAAATGTTTAAAAGCTCAGATTAGAGAGGAATAAAATGTCTATACATTGCTTCACAAGTTTTGAAACAGGAGTGCACTGCTCAATTGGTCAGAAATGGACCCATAAATCAGCAAATAAAACACAGCAAAAAAATTCTTTATTCAATAAATGATTCAAGAAAAAAAAAAAACATCCACAATTTTCTATCTTTAATTTGATCCACAAAAAAATTACTCAGGGGCTCGTTCTAAAGTTTCATTTAAAAAATACATAAGCAAATGATTTGATTTATAGTTATGATGTTCAATATAGTTTTTTCCCCGTCAAAACGTCCCCCACTATTAAACTATTTGTATGCTATAATCCTTATTATGAACCAGAACAAAAAAACTCAGAGAAAATTGGTATCGGCCAGGAAAAACCCGATCAGTGCATCTCTGCTGTTAAACTGACTTCACTGTAGAAGTTACACAGCAGCTGAGCGACAGTGACGCTGGTTAAATAATGTTATATCCGGTTCCTCACATAAAGAAACAATACCATCAGTTTATTCGATTTTAAATAAGTGCGTGTTTTCCATTGTTTGATTGAATTAAATGGGTTTGATAATTAGTAATCACTTGTTAATTTGTCAGTAGTTGTTAATGAGTTGCTGTTTTAAAAAAAACCTAATTCACTGAACTTAGTCAATCAGGTAAAAAAAGGGATAATAAATGCACCCTTCTTACCTGGAGTCTGGGTACTTGGTGAGGGTCGCAAGGCTGCTGGTGTACATGTGTCCTCCGACGTCGATGTGCACGGGGGCGTTCGCCTTGGTCAGCTGAGCCGGCAGAGGGATCCCCTGAGCGGCCAGGGGAGAGACCGGGGACCGGGTCAGAGACAGCCGTGACATGCTTCTTCCCTCCTGAAAGCAAGTGTAGAGAAAAGCCATGGGAACAAAGGTAAAGGAGGGGCGGAAAACACTACACAGTGATCCTGTACAGGGAAGAAGAGGGTATATCCTTTCTGAATGCTATCAGATCACTTCCATGTCTGTCTGGTCGCATATTTAGCTTGGAAATTATTGCCACCGCTCTAATTAAGTATGTTTGCATCTTTTCATGCAGCACCGCGGGCTAGGATAGGAGGATGCTTATTAGAGAAGAGGGCTGAGAGAGAGATAGACAGATAGGAAGAGTGAGAGAGAGAAAGAGAGAGAGAGAGAGAAAAGGAGGGGTGTGGGTGATGCTAGGTGTCAGCCTCCAGGGGGATAAAATAAACTGCTGCTGCAATATTCTAATTAAAGGTCGCCTTATGTGTTAGACGTGATGCGCCAAGACGCACCAAGCACCAATCTGAGACGGAAGGGAGTCAAAGCGGGAGGAGTGCAGGGAAGTTAGGGGGTGCAACTTTACCTTAGCTACACACACCACACACACACTCACCCAATGCACAAAACTCCAAGGTGATCGCTTCTCACGTGACTGCATTTATAGGGACCAAGCGCGTAAAAACGCACCAGATCGCAACAAAACGCACGGACAAGACTGGCAATGATCAGTTAGTTGATATGCTGTGAGTAAAACTCCGGAGAGAATTACACAACAACATATTAAAGACCAAACAAAAAAACCCTGACAGAATTCTGAGACGCCTGGTGTTTGGGAGTTTATTGTAGCATGACTGGCCAGAACAGTGAGCTGAAACTGATTAACTGATTAAATGCTTTGAAAATATTTCCAATCACGGCGAGTTTTGATTCTGGTAGTGGTTGAAGAGGAACAGGAGAGGTTGGATGAGAGGGTCTAGTGTCCAACCTGCGCGCAAATGGTTCACCAACACACCACTACGTGGCCACAAAATGCGTCCCTGCTCTCTGTAGGGAAAGCCTCATCACGATTTGCAGCATTTTAGCAACGAGTTGTAGGTCATAAAAGGATGAGAGTTCCTGGCACGGTTGACTGTGATTTAAAATAACACAAAAACTTTATAAATATCTAAAATACGAAATAAAACTTCAAGTAAACGTACAGAACTGATCAGTTTGCAGCTGCGCAGGAATCCAAATGATCCCTACGGCTCAGAAAGAGGCGCCACGGGGGGATTGGATTGCATTTCAAATTCAAGGTCAAAAAAGGGAAATAAAAACAAATTGGAGAAACATTAAAGTTTTTGCTCCTGTCACATGGGCCTGTCCCATCACCGGCATTTCTCTCTCTCTCTCTCTTTCTTTCTCTCTCTCTCTCTCTCTCTCTCTCTCTCACTCTCTCTCTCTCAAATCCACCGCACCAGTCCGGTCAGTAAACCTACATCACGCATAAAGATTTGCATAAAGAACAAATGGAAAATTAGACCCATAATTCACCTTCTTACCTTGCTAATCACACTCAATCAGCACAGTCTTTTTTTTTTATATACTTAAACTGCTTCTTCTAACCTACCAGCAGTCAATATGTGGCAGATCGCTCCACAAAACCACAGCAACAACTTTCAAAACTCGGATGCCTCATAATTTAGACATATTTTCTTGTCAAAAATGCCACCGGGAGGCTGAAAACATAAAGAGCTCGATAGGCACGAACATCACAAGCCTACGCTCTGCCTTTAATCTCCGAAATGCTCAATATGGCGTCTCATTCCTGCCCCACAATTAAAAGCCGAATATACACGTGAAATGTCCTGCTGCATTTTAAAACTCACACTCGTTCAGACAACACAAACAACAACAAAAAAAGACAAAAAACGCAGCTGCTGGCTCCTCACTCCCAGCAGCAGCCCCCATGCAGCTCAGCGCAGCCGCAAAGCTCGAACTTTGACTAAAAAAAAGGATTGGATTCCGTAATATAATAGTCACCCTACCGTTTCAAACATTGTAGGGAGTCCAGATGAAATCCGTGCCGGCGGTCAGTCCCAGCTGTTAAAACCCCCGCAATCTTTTCTCCAAAAACTACACACGCATCCAGCTCCCCGCACCGAAACTGAGCTAACACGAATCTTTTTTCTTTTTTAAAAACCAAAATCCCGCAAAATAGTTTTTTTTTTCTCCTATCAGAGACGTTCAGATGTGGCCGAAGTCGACTGCTCTCAGAGGGGGGGAGTCTCTGTGGCTTTAAAGGCTCTATTTGCAAGGCTGTCTCGACCTGTCCGCATGGAGCTGCTTTGTACCAAAGCGCACAGGAAGCGTCCTTACCTTGAACATAGATGAGATGATCTCCTTCCCCCCTTCTCCGCTCTTATTCGGATACGCGTAAAAAATGTGCGCTCTTGTTCGAATCCTGCTCCCGGTTTTTTTTTCTTCCTTTTCCTGTCTCTTGTCTGTCTTTTTTCTTTGCCTAAATGAAAACTGCCCCTGTGGTTTGTTATGAGAGGAAAGAAAGCCAATAATCCTTCTCTAAATAACAGAGCGGAGCTAAAAAAGAAAATTCTCGCTCCGGGCTGCCCGAGCGCCTCTGGGCCGGGGATTAGGCTACAATTAGCTCAACTCCACTCTCTCGCCTGGGCAATTTTCTCAAGGAAGAGAACGTGATACCCCACTATTCCTCAAATTATGACTTCACAGATAGAAAAACTCTCTTTTTTTTTGTTGACGGAAAAAGTGGAGCGGCGTGAAGTTGAGATTTAGAGTGGGGGCAGGAATCCAAACAGTGAAGTGTCAGATTCAGATTTAGATTTAGCAGATTTTAATCATTGTCATTTCGTCTGATGTAATAGGTCCTCAGGCAGTCCAGCTAAAAGGAATACAGTTCCATCTCCAGTCTGAATGGAAAGTTTTAAACCACGCAAGCAGCCATAGTCCTTCACTCAGACAGCATATAACTTGTTGATAAAGTCTCAGGTTAAAAAATGTAAAAATGAAGTGATATCCTTGAGCCAATATCTTTCAGTGTCCCTTCTCTTCCCCCATTCACTCCTTCCTCCTCTCTCCCTCTCCTGCCTTAATGTCTGGAGTTGTAACGCCAAATTTCCTGCAGGCCATTAAAATCAAATGACGTTCATGGACATGCATGCATGCTGCTGCAGAAAGCGCCCTCACAACCTGCCTGCAGCCAAATGCGCCATTTCAATTATAGCGCAGGGCTTAGATGGAGATATCTGCACAGAACCCCCCTCCTCTTCAACTCCCTCCTCCTCCTCTCTCCCAAGTGAAAAACCAGGCAGCCTCCAGACTTTTTTTTTCTTATTTTTTGGAAAAGAAGATAGAGGCTGATTATTGTATTTTACCCAGCAAAGAGTGACATAAAGCGAGCGCAGAAATGAAGAACGAGAAAGAGTGGGTGAAGCAGGTGTTCGCACCTTAGGAAAGGATTATTTATTTATTTGTGTGTTTGTTTATTTGTGGGTAAATAACTGTGAATAATTGATGCAGCATTGAGCCCAGTAATTACCCTGTACCAGCTTCGTTCCAGAGGTGTCACGTTGGTTTCTTGATATTTGGCGCCAACCAGTGTAGAAACTTGTTACTGGTCCACAGGATCTACACGGAGCAGTCAGCGCTTTAGTCTCTTTTGACCCTGAACAGGATTTTAGCGAGGACTCTTCAAGGCAGTACCTTCCGTGGACTCTAGAGTTGTGAAAACAAATTAAGTGTTACCCAAAAATCTTGCCAGTTATTATCACTGTGAGTTATTTAATTTGTTAGATTTTTATACCAGGCAACATTTACGCACAGAACTGCTAAACATTTACTCCCCTTAATGACTCAATTGTTGTCACAATTGTTTTTATTTTCAATATGTCACACCTAAATGTTTCAGACCACCAAACAAATTGTAGTCACATGACGTCAGAGCTAATGACGTGGTTTTTGGGTTAATCTTTGACCTCCTGGATGAGTTGTTGATCAATTTCTGGTAGAATTCATAGTTCTACCAGAACTTCATTCACAGGAAGTTGTCCAAGTCCTGAAGCAGCAAGGCGTTTGCTTGGTTGGATGGTTGCAGTTATTATTACAAAAGTATTTTTGTCAGCAGTAGTTTTCACCTTGCAATACTCCCCTGGTTGTTGTTTGTGCCCATGTCTTTCCTTGTATTGAATCATAAAAAATTAAATAAAATAAAATAAAGACTTCCTCCTCCTTTATACAGAAGTCCCTGCACGAACCTTCCCTTTTTGAACTTTAACTTTTTTAAAAACATGTTTTACTTTTTTGGACATTAAATTAAACAAACTCTCATGCTGTTCAAGCTCGCTGGAAACAAAAAGTTGTAAAAAGGATGATAAGTGCACTTTAAACATAAATAAATAAACATTGCAACTTGTTCATGCAACATCCATTTCATTAGGATGTTGCATAAACATCCACATGTTTATGGGTGCCCCCCACTGAACGTTTGGGGGATTTTGTCGCATTACAACCTGTCTTTTTGCACACAAAAAAATAGCAATTAAATGATAAAAATAAGCGATATTGCTAGTGATGTATGACAGCCGTGGTGATAGGAGTGTGAGCATGCGTTTCTGCTAGAGGCGGGCCAACTTTTCGTATAATTAGAGGGACCTGAGCACGCCTCGGAGCGTTCCCGCGTCGAACCCTCTGGCTCAGATTTGTTGTTTCCAGAGGTAAAAAACTGTAGGGGGGAGAAAGAGATTTTTTTTTCTCATTAAAGGAAACAAGCCTGGAGTAAGTTCAATTACATGAAGTATGCAGGGATGTTGTAAATTTAAAGATTTAAATAGCTTACAAAGTGGCCCCAGGCCCCATCAGTTAATTTCCTTAATTTATGGATTTTATCAGTGTCTGAGAGGAGGAAGTAGGTCATCTTGAGTATTTGCATACAGCTCTGAGATTTCAGAAAAAAATCCAAAATATCTGCCCTCTTGACCATGACCTGAAGAGAGTAAAGGGTTAAACAGATTCCCCCTCCTTTAACAAGGAGAACGAAGAAAGAGCTGACGTTAATTTGGTCTAAGTAATGAGATTATTGATGTCTGGTCCCCAGGATGCAGGTGCAACTCTGTTAATGTTTTCATTAAAGGATTATCCCGCTGAATACACACGGGTTCAAATGCATTTCTAAGCCTAAAGTACAATTAACCCTTTACGACAACGGACCACTACTTAAAAGCTTGTTCCTCTGCGCGAGGGTGGTACATTTGCATATTAGCTACCTTATTGGACTCTAGTGTGCTATTCTAGACACTGCCACCTACTGGTCAGTCATGCAAAAACATTCTTCAAACACAACCAATAGTCTGGCAGAAATGCATAGCACATTTGGAATATTTTCCCATTTGCTCCAAAGTATTTGCCCTTTGCATGTCAAATATAGCTACTGGTAAATCATTTATGAACAACATGCAGATGAACAAATGAACCATATTTAACCTGCACTTGCAATCACTACTGTAAAAATGTGACTTATTTCAGCGGTAAGGAATGTTTTGCTAGTAAAAAAAAATATTAGGATAGCACCTAGCCACATTTTAGTTTCATCTACATGTAAATATATGCTTAGTAATTTCCCTTTCACCTATATGTTAAAATGTAACAGGCAGGTCCTGTCTTCTTGTGTGTGTTTGAAAATAATTTCAAATATGTTTAAAAAGAAAATTATTTGTCTACGTCAAAAATGATTACAAACATAATAATATTGAATGAAGTAGTCATAATTCATGCATGAAAGGGCTGATATTGATTTCTCCATAATTATGAATTAAGATGTTTAATCTGCAGCAAGATGCTGCATAAATCCATCAAAAATATCAAAGTCTCTTTCAGACTTCATATGCTAATGACATGGATGAATTAATGCATGACCCTATACCAGTAATAACTTTGCCTCTAGGTCCAAAAGCAGGTGCCATTAGTGGTGCCGGCTGCTTAAAGTGGCACAGAGGACATCACCATGTCTGTCTCTGCTTCCAGCGTTGTTCTTGCAGCAAAAGAAAGCTCTAGAGCTTTTCTACTTCCTATCAGGGAGTCTTTCTTATTTGCATCCTCAGTGCTGCCAATTGAAATCACTCTCTCACTACAAGAACATTTACAGACCACGGAATAATCTTTTGCTAGAAACAGAAATAACTTCAAGTTTTTTCTTGTAAAAAACAAAAGACTAGACCAAATTTAGTAGCATGGAAGGGAACTCCAGAACATAGTTACAGTTAGTGGTACTTTATTGTAATCTAGCCAATTTGTAATTATGATGCAGCACTATTAGTCAACAAGTTTACAGTAGATGTAGAAAACTTTAAAAATTGTTCTCCCATTGTGTCCAGAGTCCAGTAATTCTTCCATTTATTTAATGTGTAGTTTTTACCCCATAATACCAGATGTATCTTTCCAGATACACATCTTTCTGAAATCCTGCTGTATTTGTTTTCATGTTTGTTTCATTCATTTGTTTTAATTTGTACTGTACATACAAACGTAAAAGCTCCATACATTTATATCCTGACTTGAATTTGATTATCCTGAAGCAATGCATTTTGATTAAAATTAGACATTCATATGTGTATTGTCGTCAGTGCATGTAAGAATATAATATATTTAGATATTTTGTCAAAAGCATCCAACAAACAGCTTCATTTCTAAGTGTATCATCTTCTCATGTTTTTCCCCTATGAGGCTCAAACCTTGAGGACATTTACCAGATATTATTTGATTCACCCAGACCAAGTGTCTCATATACTGTACATTTAGGTGAAAACAGTAGGTACATTACAGTCAGCTAACCCCTTAAATGCGAGCATTTGCAAGAATGTCTTTCAAGCGTATCATATCCGATCAACACTTGTACTTTCCCCTCTGGCAGGTGGAGAAAGTTTGAAAAGAACATTCAGAACTCGCTTTAAGTCATCTGCATGCCTTGTGGATCCGGTTGCTGTCAATCGCTCGGTTCTTGGAGCCATTTGACATTCTGCTTGATGTTGGTGTGTGTCTGAGGTGCAGCAGCGACACTTATTGTTCATTATTTCAGAGAGAGAGAGAGAGCGGGAGAGAGAGAGAGAGAGAAAGAGATGGAGGATGAATGGGGGAGGGGGTAATAGGGTGTCAGTTTATTAATAGAACATGCGTTTTGTTGCACACAAACACCTAACAAGCACAATGCAGAATTCCCTCAAGTGCTTAAGGCCAGCAATTAAGTTTCCGAAAAAGCGGCAGCACAAAGAGAGTGTTTACTATCTGTATACTTCTGAGAGATGGTGTTATGAGTCAATTCTACTTTAACAGGCTGAACGGCAATGGCGCTAAGGCAGTCAGGATTTCTCCTCGGTGCCTTCAGTATGCTCCTGTGATTGATTGAGACACTGAGTAAACATGAATTAACCGAGAAATGGAACGAACACAAAATTCTGCATGTTAGGCAGATTCCATATCACAACTTATACGTCATCCTGTTGCACCACAAACTTCAATGTAATTCTTTTCACATCTACAGACGGAAACTTTTACCAATTTTTCTATGACAAACAACTCAAGCTCAGTCAGATTTGATGGAGAGCTTCACCTTTAAAATCTCTGCTGGGGGATTCTTGATTAGATTTACATCTGGACTTTGACACCTTCCTATGAAATCTGACAATCTCCATTTCTATGATAAAGAAATAAAACATCTCACAAAACATGAAGCTGCCACCACTGTTTATCACTGTGGAGATAGTGGACCCAGAGAGAAGTGCAGCCTCATGTTGACCAAAAAGTTAAATTTTTTACAACAGATTTTTTCTCTAAGAGTTACAGGTGTAGCTCCTCCAAAGATACCACTGTCATATTGGCTACTTTTCTTATCAATGTTCTCTTTGCACAACCTATCAATGTAGGTAGACAGTCAAGGTCTGTGCTACTTTGTGCTGGTATACAACATGAAACCCCAACTTAAGTTTGTAATTGTAAGTTTGAGATGTGTGAATTCTTTTTCAAAACCACTGTAAATACATAAGTACATCTTTCTTTCTTTCGTGGTCTATTATACTTCTCTCACACCAGAACAAGTGTTGATTTAAGAGTCAATCACAATAATTTGCTGCTATTTTGTTTTAAACTAGAATTAGTTGAGCCTGAAAAATAAATTAAAACACAAATAGTGTTTTTTTTTTAGCTGTCAATGGCATTGATCTTCTCATTTGAAGGATGTTTTATATCTATCCTGCATTTTAGTTAAATAATCTCTTTTGCTGCCATCAAGTGGTCTAAAGCTCTAATCACAGAACCAATGTACAACCTTTGATGAACACCTGTAACCTGTTAACTCTGTGTGGTCAGGTAGCAAAGCGTTGATCATCATTTTTACATTTACACGCTTTTTTTTTTTCAAATGCTAGAGTACGAATGCTACAAAAACACTGGCAGAAATGTTAAAAAGTTTGACATTTCCTCTTCATCCTCATGATGAGGCCAGCTCACTCTTCCTCGTCTGCTGCTGTTTTCATCACCGTCTCTATTTTTCCCCAAAACTGTAATCCTCTCTGAAGTTTTTTTTTTGTAAATCTTGTGAAATGTGTTATTCTGCTTCTGGCTTCCAGAGAATCCAGCTTCATGCCTTGAATGTGTGAACAGAGGAAAAATGATCTTTTGCTTTGGTTGCTGCTACTATTTGGTTAGCAGTAACAACGTGAACAGTGTGATGTCTCCGATCACATCTGGTATGCATCACATACCATTCCTCCCCACTCTGTGTGCCTCGGGGGGAAGTCCCTGGCACTGCGGAGCACCCACAGTCCTCATTAGAGTGCATGTGTCATGATGGCATCAACCCACAGCCTTGACTTATGCTTTATATTTACAGTCATCCATCAGAACACTGTCATCACAACAGTCAAAAAACATGGGTTTTATCTTGAATGGTTGGAACTGATGTTTGGAAGTCCCACAACGTTCGGCCTCCTCCAGGGCCCTTCTTCTGTCTGCAGCCATGTTGCTGTGTCCCATAAAGGGCTGAGATTTGAACTGGAGTCCCTGTCCTTTTGTTGTTCGCGGAGCTCAGTAACAGCACAGAGGAGGGACAGGGTTTGATGTGTCTTCTGAAGGCCCGCTGCTTTGTCAACACTGAGGCCCCTGCACTGACACTATGGAAGCCAAGCGCCCTGAGGGTGACAGCGGAGGGGGTGGGTGTAGAAGGGAAGGGTGGGTCACTGCAAAAAAAAGGAGACAGACAGAGTAAGAGAGACTAGAGAGGCGAAGGGGGGGAAGGGTGCTTGCTAGTGTGGCCAGCGCCCAAGGCTAGTGCAGAGTGCTCTGTGCAGCAGACAGCCTGATAGGGACTGAGGCTGCTGGCTGATGACATTTTATGGTCACAACATGCAATCCCACCAACTTTAGCTGGTGAAAATCCAGTTTTCATACACGAAAGATGTGATATTTGTTCTTCTTTTGCTTTGTTGTTTCAATTTCATATAGAGTGATGCAGTTTTGCTTGTCTTTATGTTATTTCTTTTCCAATAAACCAAACAGTAGGGGGTAAAACAGTGTCTCTAAAAATCAAACCAAAAATGATATGTCCTTAAGTATTCATATTTTCAAGTAATTGTGTAGCATAAATGTTTCTAAGACAGACTTGAAACAATTTGGCTGCCATTGATCTGAAGTTGTTTAATTAGCAAAAGAAAAAAAAAACTTGTATATAAAAGAATCAATTCAATCTGATTATACATACATTCAAATTGATCCTAGTTATCAAACAAAGCAGTAAAGTACAATTTATTATTAAAATTGGTTAAAGAAAACTTTGATTAAAGTAATGCCTACATATTGGATCAAGAATATGTACTTGCAGCATTCTCTCCTCCAAGATGAGCATGCAATGTATCTTTGACTTTGCAGCAATCCCTCATACCAAGCATGCATGTAGCAACAGTGCAGAGGAAAACTCTCCTTTAACAAGAAGAAACCAGCAAATGCTTGGACACACACTAATCAGACCAAATATTATGAGTGCTGGTAGGTGCACTGATTATGTCTTTGCCAGGGCAACTGATTGTCAATAGAAACAATTAAGGCACAAGTGAAGATTTTGCCTCAATAGATTATGTTAAAAGCTGCGGTAAATGAACGAGGTGAAGACTTTAACTGGCTTTAATAAGAAACACATTTTGAGGGTGTTGAGAATAAATAATTCTGTTTTCCTTTTATCTCTTTTAGCTAGTTGCTAAGCTAATGCTAAAAGAAATGACATGTTAGGAAATGTCCTCAAATCTAAGATTACAGGATACTAGCAGCTAGGTAACGTCCTCTTTGGGGCGTAGCTCAGAGAGAGGGTAACAAAGGGAATGGGAAACTCTTGTGGGATGACATTTCGACTTGCTACCTCTTAAAGGTGGCATGTGAAATGGACCAGCTGTATTTTGGTATTAATAAATGGAATTTATGAATTCAACTCACTGACTCTTCTGTAGTCTCACACATCAAGAACTCAGCATGGAGAACTGATAATTCTCCACAAGGGCCACACAACTGAACCACAGTGTCTTACCACTGGTCACTACATATCAAAATGTGTCTAAAGAAGGAACATTGGTGAACAATCCCATCTATGTTACGTACTGGAAAAAAGTCAGAAGACCTAAAGAATCTACTGCTAATATGTTGGTGCTTCATACCATCACAGAACTGGATCATACTTTTAGTGATGTAATGAAGTGATGTGTGGAAAACTATAGCGGCAGCATTACTGCAGGTAAATGTGAATACTAAACTAAACTAAACTAAACTACTGTAATTTCAGATAAATTACGTGATATGATTTATACATGATGTGATACATGATGTCCACTTTAATGGGCAGACAATGTATCGCAATTGCAAGTTTACAAATAAATCAACCATTGTTACTGATCTCACCAGTTTCTGTTTTTTTGTCAGCCACAGTTGGTTTGAGGCATTCTTTACTTAAACTGTTTGGTCAGTAGGTGGCAGTGTGTAGAATCAGACAAAGCAAATAGACTTTAGAGTCCAATGAAGTAGCATTAAAAGCAGGTATACTATCCACACTCGTGCACGCAGAGAACAACTTCTGAATAGATTTCCACTGCAGCAGAAAAGGATAATAAACAATTTAAACTGACCCAGGTTTCTTCTTGCTGAACTTAAAACAAGTAAAGAAACTAATATTTTGTAAAAAGGACAGACTTGTACAAATTGTAGGTCAATAACTGATTGTTCTGAGTTTTCTGTCTGGCTGGGTGTTGGATTTGAGCAGACTTTCTGAAGAGCTCCAACTGTGCCGGTGCTGCAGTTTCTGAGATGGGGAGATGGAGTTCAGCTCTGTTGTTCACACCAAACTCAGGAACAAGTCTGGAGAGTTAGCAGAGGAGGAGGAGAGAAGGTTGGGTGAGGAGGGCAACAAAAGCATTATTTTGCAGAGGATAAACAATAAAAGCTAGATTAAAAACAGGAGGGCAGAAAAATGTGTGAGTTTATTGTAACTTAAATTGTAGATTATAATTCCTGTGAATCGGATCTTGGATTAATTAAATGACTACAATTCACAATAAAGAGTTAAGAAAACAAATATTAATGGTACAAAATTGAGTGCAGAGAAACTATAACTCATAGTATAAGTATCTAACCTCCTGGTGTTTTTTACAGAGTTATACAAGGCCAGTCACTTGTGATGTTTTTGTTTTTTGCAGTGAATCAGTTCACTGAATATGTTCTCCATCCTTTGGGGATCCAGGCAGGAATGAGCCTGGAGCTAGCCGGAGGAACTTCTTGCTTCTGGGAGAGCCTGATGCAAGGTGAGAAAACAAGTCGCTCACTTTGTGATAAGTGGTCATAAGTACCATAAGTTTCCATTCTGCACCCAAAACTACTGCTGATGGTTTCGAACATTAGGTCTAACTCCTGTGTATAACCTCTGAGGTGAGTTGTCAGTTTGAGCCAGAAATCCTGTCAGTTTATTGCTCTACTATTTGACATCATTTCCTGCTGAAAAAGGAATAAAGTAGGTGACAGACAACAAGTTCTCCTGGAAAATAATTGTAAAGTAGACACACCTTTCAAGTTTTGTGACAGATTCTGGATTGTAATTAGGCCTGTCAAACACTCCAACACCTGAATATGGCCTGATCTAAACCATGAGGGTTTCAAGATCATGAATGTCTTTAAAGTGCCGGTTGTGGCAGAATGTGTTGACAAAACCACCTAATAACCAATTGTTTATATATTTTGTTTCTTTATTTTCAGTGAGAACTTCTGAAAATGAAATAATTAAAGTATTTTCACACTGATGTAATCTTGAATTATTGGATTTGTGTCACATTTGCCTGCTATGTGAACATATGTCATTGAATACACCATTCATTTTATCGTTTATCCGACATTCCTTGAGAAAAATTAAATACCAATTGGAAAAAAATGTGAGGTTAAGCAGAACTGGGTTCCACAGCATGACAATGACCAAAATATACCAGTAAACCACCAAGAACTGGTGGAAAATCAAGAAATGTAACGTCTAATTGAGATTATTGCCTGTTCATGAAGGAAACTCTTCAATTATGTCACAGCTGAAACTTAGGAGTGGAGCAATTTTTCTTTAAATTGATGCCAGAAACTGGTAGATACTTCCAAGTAATGTCTAAATGAAGTTATTTCAGCTAAAGAGTGTAATAGTGCCAATTTGGTTGAAGGGTGTTCTAACTTTTTTCAGTTATAAAGCACAGTTTCGTTATGTCAAGTTTTGTTCCTCGAGTAAAATAACATTTATTTATGTTATTTAAGTGGATGCTTATTGTATCTAAACATGAGATCAACCACTGAAATGTAAACATTTCTTAGTAAAGAACCAAATGCTTTCTTAAGTTGCTTTCTGAGATATTAAATACATTAATGTAATATGCCTTTCTCCCATCAAGTTGAATTCAATTTTCTTGTTGACTTGAATTAAAACATGGTGCTATGACAACATATTTGTCTCTTAAGTTTGCTTTTTTGTTTAACTTACATGTTTTAAAAAGCATCATGGTTGAGTTTTTGTGATGTGCTTCAGATCATTTGTCCTGCCATAAATCCCCAATGAGATTCTGCTTAAGGTCACAAGGTGATGGCCGCACATTCTCCTTCGGAATTTTTTGGTGGACAGCAGAATTCCTCAAAAACCGCAAGTCATCCTGATCCCGAAGAAGCAAAGTAGCCCCTTACCACCACACAGAATATAAATCCATTTTAATGCCACGTCATCAAAAATCTTACCTGAACATTAAACTTCTTCTTTCTTTTATTCATGGTTAGAACCTTTCTGTTCAGGCTTCCGCTTTGCCTTGCTTTGCCTTGCCTTTTTTGCTCTGGAAGTTCTCCTCTTTGGAAACTTTGTCATTGTCTAATGAACACTACCACACTGTGCCCTGCTCATGAGCGAGCTGCTGTGAGTCGGCGTGGTGCACCTGCCGTCTGCCAGGCAGCCACAGCGCTGCAGCCAGCCTCCAGGCGCTCCTAGATAACTCCTGTCTGATTAGCTCCTTAGGAGGACATTGTTCCAAAAGCAATTCACTCGACTCCCAGTATTAATTTAGTCCCAAGAGAGAGGCCCATCCATCCTAGGTGGGACGGGCTGTGCTTTGGGCCTGCCCTTCGGCCTGCTAATAGCACGGCACCTCCTGGCCTGTCACTATAAGTGATAGTCTCTGCAAGTTTGTTCCCTCCTTGTGTGTTTCTCCCATCAGGCATGGCGCCCACTTCCCTCCACTTCCCTCGTTGTTTCTCGCCCCCTTTATCAGCTGTGGTTTAGGGCAGGTGTCTCTTCTGTCACTTTCATCACTCACGCTGCTTGAAGAAGGGAAGGCACAGCTCTGAACAAGATGGGAGAAGGAGGATGATTCATTAAAAGCTCCTTCAATCTTTAAAGGGAGCAGGAGAGGGTTAAAGCTGGTGAACCTTTGGATGTTTGTGGGAGATGAGAGTGAGGAAACCCACACATTTACTTTATCGCAATTTGACATTTGGAAAATAAATTTGTTTAAAGGAAACACGCAAATTTTGAAATAACTTTTGTCTTTTGATCAAAAGTTTTGATGCTGGGATGAGGTCTCTTTTTGGCCGCACTGAAATTAGTTTAGTTCTCAAAACTGCAATGGAAATTTTTTTTTGGCAAACCATGATTCACATAATCAACAACCAGATTTTGCCACTGCAGAAAACCACAAAGAAGAAGATGACAGGAAGTAGTTGGAGGATCATGATGCAGGATGTTTTTTAATGACTTATCCTGTGAACAAACTTATCCACATGTGATTTTAATCACATTTCTTTTTAATAGAAACACTGCAATTGTGAAATTTGACATTAGCAGAATATTGAAAAGGCCTGTGCACATTTGTAATGGAAAGTCAGTTACTGATACAATGTTCAGGAATACAGATAAACTGTGCCTTTTAAAATTATTTTCCATTTTTTGATATTTTGTCACATTATACCCACAAACCTCAACATATTTTATTAGGTTTTTATCTTATAAACCCTAATAGGATGCCCAAGTCCAGCCCTCCAGAGCCATAGTTCAACAACGTTTGGATGCATCTGTTCTCCAAAACACCTGAATAAAATGGATGAAATCCCTCATCAGCAGGTTATTCAGTTCAGCAGCAGCCTGGTAACAAGTCACTTATTTGATTCTGATATATTTTTAAAGGGATGCAGCTAAAAATTGAAGAATAGTATCCCTCGAGAACTGGATGTAGGTAGTTCTTTATCTTTGGCATCCTCCTTCCTGAACTTGCTGTCTGATTTTAGTTGTTCAGTAAAGCCTTCCACTTCTTGGGCCTGGATTTGCTGAATGATTGAGGATGAAAGAATTTGCATTTTAACATCGCCTGAGTCATTCTAAATAGAGAAGGTTGATAGCTTGTTACTTTTACTTGCTTTACATTTTATTTCTGATTATATGATCTTGAAATAACACTACTGTCACGTGTATACAGTTTCTGACAACTCAACCCACCTTTTTCATCATCAAAAAGAAGAATAAGTATGTTCAATCCATTCATCCATTGTCTTTACTTGCTTAACCATGGAGTGTTATTTTTAGTCATTTGTGATTTTATTCTTTAACATAACAAACTAACTTTATATTTATGTCTGTCTGATTACCTTTTTTCACAAATTAAATCTAATGTAATGATCAATGCTTGAGCAGCTTTATTATTTTTTTTACTTTCATTCACTCATTTTCTGATCAACTCTGACCAGCTTATCGGTGAGAGATGAAGAAAAGTGCTAATGCAGGGGTCATAGCTGTCCTGTCAAAAAAATTTCCCCACATAAACTTTGAATCTCTGGAGCTCCTCCAGGGTTACCATCTTTTTTGTCTGATTAATGTTTTTGTTGCCACACCTTTTGGGTTAACTGGGGAACATTGTTAAATACTCTTTCCATTTTCTCAAATTGGATTTAAAAGGTGATTTGTAAGATGTTTTGTATATTGTTTCTATAACCTAACGGAATTTTTCTTTTCTTTAACTTTATCCTTGACCTTTTTGACATTTCTCTCTGTCTTCATAATGTTCTCCTGTTGACTAATGCTCTCAAACAAACTGCTAAGGCCTTCACAGAACAGTGGCATTTCTTATTAAGTTAATTTAGATAACTTCTGTTAGAAACTGGTTACATCAGACTTTATTTAGGGGCATCAGATTGAAAGGGCCTATAAACAAATGTTGGTCACACCAAATACCTTTCTCCTCAAAATCCACACAAAAGATAGCGAAAGATATAAGTTTTTATTTTTAATATTTGAAAACTCTGGTTTTTCAAGACAAATTGGAGTTACTTGCTAAATTGTTTCTTCCTCACATTTCTAAGCACCCTAGATGCTGGTATGTGATGCCTTTTGCACAGCCAAGAGAGTTTGCATCACTGCATTCAATACTGGAACACTGTGCTCCTTTTAGGAAGGAACAGTCAGGAACAAGTGTTAAACACAGCAGGATAAAATCATCAGAAAAAAGCTCACACCTCTGTTCTGATGCCATAAAATGAAAGAATGGTAATTCATTCAGCATCCATGTCAGATGTCTTAACTGTGAAAATACGCAAGTTGGTTTGCAAGGGTCAAAGGTGAGTTTGAAATAATAACATGCGATGTGTAATCATTCTCTTCTAGCACTCTCATGACAGAGTCCTTCCTTCCTTCTCCTGTCCATCAACATCATCATCCAGATGTTCTCCTCAACTCTCGGTGTGTTTTCATATTAAAAATACATCTGCAATATGCTGTCATTAAACCTGAGGGGAGGCATGATGGTATAAATACGAGAAAGCAAAGCAATGCAGCATTTTATCAACTCAAATGTTTCAGGATTTCTTGACAGCTGTGTCAGCTTAGTAGCAAAACTGCCTCAAGGTTAAAGAAGCACTCAGCCCACAGTAGCTTGCGTGACCTCATTATAAAACCTGTGTTTATTGATTCGACTTCATCAAAACTGCTGCATAATTTATGTCTATTTCAGTGTGTAGCCTAATTAGAGGACTTTTGTGGATGTTTTAGTGTCAAGATAGCAGTCTGACAGATGCTGACGGCAAATTGGTTGAAAAAGTGCTCATTTCTATACTGTGCATACCTCCATGTCAAAGACTGAGCATCACTCTGGGAAACGCAGTAGCAGTGTTCGGCGTTTGTAGCATATCAGATGCAGCACTGCCATCATGTGGCTGTGCTTCATATGTCCTGGGAAAAATGAGAAAATACTGTTCAAGGATGTGTGGCTTTTACAGCATGCATGATAATGAAATCTGCATAAAAACAGATCTGACAACTGAAAGGGGGAAAAAAACACTGATTATTTATTTAGATTTAATACCTGAGAATAAAAACCTTTCAGTTACACTTTGCAGATAATATCCATGAACTAAATTGAGGTTTCAGATGAGACAAAAACAGATTAACTGCAGGGTGATAATATTTTTTCAAAGTCTTCATTGTGATATTAGCATTGACTCTGTCCAGAAACTGGGGAAACAATTTGTTTTTTCAGTCTAAATATGCTCATAATAAAAGCTTTAACCTTTTATTTTATTATATATATATATATTTTTTAAAAAATCTAAATAAGATTATTGGGAAATGTACACTAAACATACATAACATTAAAGACTTCTTTCCTGATGGCTGTGATTTCTTTCAGCATTGAACTGTTTCTGTGAAAACAGTTCAATTGAATTCAGTCAAGTTTATTTATTCACAATAAATGTCATCTCAAAAAACTTTACCAAATTTTTTTTTCAAGTTCAGAAATGGTTTGAGATACCAATAAGATAAAATCTCAATCTAGCTGAGCACTAATGTGAACAAGAAACAAGAAAAGACAAGATAAAAAGAAACAAATACAATTTTTTTGTTAAAGTATTCAGATCGTTAATAGGAGGATTAAATTCTCCCCTTCCCTACTGTAGTTTTAGCCATGACCTAGATTCAAAAATTTTAAATAAACCTGGGCTTTTTATCAATTACCTTGACAGGAAGTTGTGCTATAAAACAGCACTATGTGACTGGAAAATACATAGTACTGATAATAGCAGATATTTATTGTCAGGTTTGTTTCTGGGTTGGGAAACCTTCCTATTGAGAAAGCAAGAAAGTCAACACCTAAAGTTGAGTTGCTTCTGTCAGCAAGTTGGTGATTTTTTCAAAGGCGCTGATACTCATGAAGGTGTGAAAGCAGCTGAGTGAGTGTCTCTTTTGTCTACAGTACACATGTGTGTCTGTGTTGTGTTTGTGTGATAGAGGGCTGTCGTCAGAGAATCAGCAGGAACCTGTCATCTGCCATGTTAATGCTGTCTTGAAGGCAAACATGAAGATTAACTGAGGAAGTCAGTACAATAATGCCTGAAAAATAGAGCAAAGTCAGTCCTGCCAACTGAGGGAAGGTTGATTATCACTTTGGGAAAATGTTTGGTTGCCTCTCTTGTATGTCTGCTCTGGGCCCTTAAGCTGATTTAGCAACACAAGCATGCTCTCTTCAAAGCATGTCAAGATTTTCCATGCACACTAATGAGGTAAATGGATGGCTTTTGTTTTCCATGCAGTTTTAGCTTCGCCCAAAGTGCTCTCACGACTTTGCACAATACTGCTGCCAAAATAAGCCTTGAGCATTTAATCAAATTTCTAACTCTACAGTCTGATCAATTTATGCTGCAATATTCATCTGCCACAGCAGCACACACATGATCTCATATTCATAGAAACAGCTCGACAAAGGAGAGAGCACCACTGTTTGTCTTATCAAAACAATGGCATCTTACAAGATGAAATGCTAGCGTGATTTAAAAATGCGGCTGCTGCCACAGAGAGAGTTGTTTCTGAACATGATTGTACATTCAGAGACCGTAAAGTACCGGCTCTGATCTAATCACAGAATGGAAATGAAACAAATCCTTTCCCTCAGAACCGACAAGCACCAGCAATGTGATGGAAGAATAAAGGCTGCAATTTGAAATGACTTGCATCTCAGAATAAAAAAGTTGCACTTGTAGACATTAAACATGCATTTGTGAGATGATGTGAGCACCTTCAGGGAATTTAATACAACTTTGATTTCTTTATGCCAAACAATCATTTAGAGCTGGTTTCAACACCTCAGGCCTGTGCTGGAGTGAATATTTACCAGCAACAGAAAAATCTGATGGGGATCAGAGTTAGGGGAATTTATGGGCCAACGAAGATGTGGAACAACTTAAGAGTCGCAGACAGAAACCTTCAAATATGAGGATTTAATTTATGGATGCTCAAGATGGAAAGGTTGTTCTCAAAGTATCAAGTCTTTATGTGATTTGATACTTTGCTTTTACTCTTTGTACAAACAGCATCGGTTTTGTAAAATAATTATAATTTCTCATTTTTAAGTAAAGTTTTATAAAAGATTGTTTATTTAAAAAAACCCTTTTCTGAATAAAAATGACAAAAGACTCCTTAGAAACACTTCGAAGGAGTTGTGTCAGGATTGTCATAGTTGTGTCAGAATATGAACTGTTCCCAGACGAGATCTCAGTGAGTTAAAGCTGCATTATGTAGCTTTTGTAAAAATATATATTTTTTCATATTTGCTAAAATTATCATTATGACAGTGTAATATAAGATAGATAATCTGTGAGAAAAATGAAGCTCCTCTGCTTGCTCCCAGTACTACCTGCGTTAGTACAGCACTCAGTCAGAGACAACCAATCAGAGGCAGGAGGAGGGTTTAAGCGCTGTCAATCACTCTTGTGCTCACCCCCTTCCTGCTTGCTCTTTGCTAAGCTACAGATGCTTCACCACAACATAAGCTGCCACCAATGCTAGTTAGCATGGCCGCTGATGATGAACGGTTTTCCTGTAATGGTAAGTTGTTTTGGTAAGGTGTTTTAATGGTAAGTTGAACAGAGTAGAGGAGGTTGATTGACATCAGTAAGACACGCCTCCCGGCTCTGATTGGTTGTTTCTGACTGGGACCAGTGCATTTTTGCAAACCACAGTAGAAGGAGATGGAGGAGTTCAATTTTTCAGAGTATCTGTCTCATATTATCACAACATGACAGTTTCAATAAATATGTAAAAAATAATAATAAAAAAATAAAATTTTTGTAAAAGTTACGTACTGCAGATTTAATAGGAGTACGCCTGGTTGTTAACTTCTCTGTCTAAGCATTTGTTTTGCAAATAACTGATTTTGTTGGTGTCATTAAACCATGACTTTTAGTTTGCAAAGTAACAGTTCATAGTTGCTCTCCTAAATCTGAGCTTACGTATTTCTCTCTTTCCATTTTGGGCTCTGCCTCAATTGGAGGAAGTCAAACATCTTGATGTCCATTCACAGAGTTTGAGAGAATAGAAAATTGGAGATAGGAAGGAGATATCTTGATTTACTGGTTTGTTAATGTTCCTAGCCTTACCTGTGGTCATGGGATTTGAAGTAGGCTGAAATGATTCCTCGAATGATTCGAGTACCTTGATTATTAAAATTCCTCGAGGAAAATTTATCTGCCTCGAAGCTTCATTAAATTATGTTTTATTTTGTTTTATGTTTTATGTAGCGCACCGTGTTCCACCCTGATCATTATTTGTGGTGGGCAGCGCTCTTACTAACGCCTATGAGTTGTTGTGATGATGATGATGATGATGAATTGTGTGGTGTTTTGTCAGGACTTGAAGGCAAATAAGCATTGTTGAATTGCGTGGCGCGATGGTTGGACAGCATTTCTGCTGTTGGAACCGGGCTGTCACGATCGCAACCATGATGACGAGAGAGAGAAATCTGATTCCTCAATTAATCGTAAAAATATTCAATAGAGTACTCGATTACTAAAATATTCTTTAACAGCCCTAATTTGGATTATGACAGAACAGGATCCTGAAGACAAGCGTCTAAAATTATGGTGTTTGTGTTCAGTCTTTGACTTCGACTGAAGAGCTCTGTTATTCAGGAGGAGAGGTAAGGTTTGAATCTCTTCTTTACATCAAAAGAAAATCGCTGAGGTGATTAGTGTGTCTGAATAAGAGGCCTCCTGGAAAGCTAACTTTTGAGAGTTTTCAGGTACATCCCATGCGGGGGAGGAGACCCTGAGGGAAATCCAGAATTCAGGGGAAAGATCACTTCTGGCTTACGAACAACATGGAGTCCACCGGAAGCAGCTGGAGGGTGTTGGTGGGGAGATGAACATCTTATTCTCTCCTGCAGACCTATTACCTCACAATCTAACCGAAGATAATCCCAAAGGAAAGGTTTATGTCTCTGAAAAGTCTAAAACCTTTCTTTCCTATCAATTATCTACTATGCTAGACAAGTTCTGTCAAAGGAATAGACAGCAGTATTGCACATAAAATCTGTCAGAATGCATTGTCCTGAAACAAATCTTGACTTTACATAATCTAGTAAGAAAATAAAAGAATGAAAACACAGAGAATATGCTAAAAGACAGTTTTATTAGTAGACACTCATCAGCCAGAAATAACCACCTGAAAAAGGTCTTCCTGAAATACACCATTAGATAGGCAGTGTAAAAATAAGGCAAAGGGCTTAAGATAATCAGTTTCACACATTTGCACCAAGAATAGGTTATACATTCACTTGTTACTGTAGTTATGCTCATGATAAATTTGTCCCAAGTTCTCTCAACACAACAGTGTAACAACACTTTTCATAATGCAATAACTGCTTTGGCAACAGCTTGGCAAAAAGGACAGATTTCACCCAAAACCTCAACAATAGGTAGAACCTGGCAATGAAACCAAGTATGTCTCAACAAAATGTTCATATAATTAACACCAGTTAAAGTTTATATTGTTCTGGTGACACTGTTTTCATGAAACCTGTTATAATGTGTGGCATAGATTTTATGAATTATAATTTATTGTATTCAACAGAGAAATACATTTTCTCATTATTCATTTTTCAACACAAACATTTCAAGAGAGCAAAAGGGCAAAGCAGAATAATGATTAATTAGGTTTTAATAGGGGTAAAAACATTAATATTTTTCAGTTACATGTCATATCAAATTGTTACCTTGAAGTTATTGTCTTGTGTGTCAACAATTTAGCCATTTCCCCCCTCAATTTAACCTGCAAGCTAAAACTAAATCAATGTAAATGTAAATGGTAATTTAGAGACCTCAACCTTCATTTCAGCTATTAGTCAGAGTGAAGGTTCACAGTGAGCCAACAGTCTGAACAATTTTTATTTTTTTCACTTAATTTTAAAGCCATGCTTAATTCTACAGTTAAAATGTAATTTAGCAACTGATTACAAAGTGCAAATATGCATGAGTGAAACTGTTAGTGCACATTAAGTAGTGTGACCTGCATCAAATAGAGACAAATGACAACAACAACTAAAAGTAAGTCTTAAGCTGCGTTCTGTTTGTCTAAGAAGTTGGAGCTTGGATCTGGGAATGATGTCGCACTGATTGGGAAAAGTAGGATTTACTAGTTGCTGTGTTGCTACCTACTGTTAGCAATACAAGACAATAACAATGCATTTCTCTCCATCGTAAGTGTTTAAAACCACTAAAAGGAACACTTTTACTAATAGATATTTTACATCACCCTAAGTGCAACTGGTTTAATAAGATATAAAGTGTAGAATGTGTTATCAATAGCATCTGCAGATTTCACAAGCTGTATAAGATACTGAACCTGCTAGGTTACTTGATGATTGCCGACTTTGGAAAATCTGACTTTCGAGTCCAAACAGAACGCACTTTTTGTGCTTTTATGTCCTGAAAGTTGCATTCTGTGTGAGGAATATATCAGTGGTGTATTATCATGGACATGATAGTGCAGCTCCAGTGTATTTCCGCAGTGTTTCTATAATATACACTTTCAGAAGGGTGAAAGACGCATTTTTGTGTCGAGGATCTAAAAACCTCATTCAGTGGCATCCACTAAACACACACACACAACTAATTTGGGGTTAAAAAATGTCAGGAGCCAAGATGTGTTATGAGGTGGAATTAAGCTCATCATACATCAGAGTTTAAATAATTAAAGAGCTTATTTCCAAACTTTTATATATCCTTTTTTTTCCAGAATAAGATGCTTTCTTCTCTAAAGATGCGTTTCCACAATGAGACCCAGAATTATCTCAGAGGGACTTAATTTCCTGGAAACATTTTTTTTATTCTTGCATTTTATGTGCATTTTGTCTGTGGTCACTCACAAATTATGTCCGCTGATGCTGAGACACAGATATTTTCCCACATCAACAGGAGATCAGATCGGTTCATATCGGTTTATAGTACCAAGTACCACCACTTCAAACTTTGTGGAAATGAGAGATTAAAATGGATTTTATGTGAACTGGGATGATTCTGTCTTGTTGTGTGTGGGGAAAGGAAGGAAATTCAAATTCGAACAATGAAAACTATTATTTTTGACAATGACAACAATATCTGATATTGTGATCATTCTTTATAGTTTACATAGAGTTACTCCAATTTTTAAGTTGTAATTGCAACTTTTACTTTGGCAGATTTTGTTGTGAATCAAAGGAGAGAAAAGGAAAAGGGACAAAATCCACTGAGTTTTAAAACTTAAAGCCTCCATTAACAGGACTCAAAGGCTGCACCAGCTTCAATGTGTCTGCTAAACTAAAATAGAACCAAAGATAACTTAATTAATGCATCTCAAAATATGTGATATAGTATTGTAACACTGACAGTTAAAATGTCTAAAAATCAGTGTACATAAAAATGTTACTCTCCAATTTCCACAGATGGCTGAAAGTAGAAGTCTGTGGTTTATTTAATTTATTCAATTAACCACCAAGCTTAGATGATTTCATTAATGTGTTTGAATGTTAACATGATGCTCAACAAGAGCGAGTGGATTTATATGGCTTGCAAACACCATTAATAATTACTCTCGTCTCATTATTTTAAATTAACTGTAAAGAGGTTAAGCTGGGATGACTGAAACAGAATGCTGGGATATGTTGTGAAAACCTGTGAAAAATATTTTGCATCCACAGCTCAAAACCCATCAGTTTTTTCCCACCTCTATCAGAACAGCTTTTGCATATATTTCTACCGTGGTTATCTAATTTGGCCCTTGTTTCTGAAGAAGAAACCAAGGTAAAAAAAAAACTTTGTCTCCTGGAAAAGGTTCCTGCAGTGGAAACGCACCTTAAACCACCAACTGTTACAATTTCACCTACGCAGAATCTTTGTGTGCTCAATTTGTTCCTATGACTTCAGAAAGGTTTTCTGCTGGTGGATATTCAACTTTGGAAAGAAACTCTTCAGTGACACAACACTCTACACTAATATTACTCAAAGAGAGATAAATGACATCAAATAGAGTTGAACGTACTTTCACCAAGAAGCACTAAATATACCTTTTTTTATATTCACATGGATTTTAGAAATACATAGAAAAATATATAGTCATCTGAATGCCCATTATACAATTCTACCCAGTAGAGTCAGAAAGAAGCCTGTACAGAAGTGAAGATTACATGTGATTCATATAAATAGGGCTACGGACGGCGTGAGATCTGGAAGTGAAAGCTGTTCAGGAGATATTTAATGCGGCTGATGGTGAAGTCTGGCCACAATCTTTTCCTCATCCACATCCAATATTTCAAGGAAAACATTACTGAAATCAACTGCAACTGTTTTGTCTGCATAACAACAGCATGCTGCTCATTTCATTTTGAGGGATTTGATTGACTGGCAAGTCAGCACCACCACCATACAGGGATACTGGCAACAACAACTTTTACCTTGCAAATATAGAGATGCCTTGCATTTACACCAACAACCTCCAGAAACAACCTCTGGTGACGGCGGACCCACAGCACAGTTATGAGTTAGACTACATATACATTATGTTTGTGTTAGAAGTATAAAAATGCTACAATAAGTGCACACAGCTTTCAAGCGGGCAGCATTTGACACATTTTAAAGTTTTGTTTTTTTTTACTCTTAATATTAAGAGTATAAGTTTGTTATAGTTTATATTAGTAAAGCCATTTACACAAATGATCTGCATTAGAACTCATATACAGAGGTATACTGATGGCTGACCTACTGTAAGTCACATAATATATGGAAAAACATTTCAAATTTCAAAATAAAAGGAGTTGATTTTCAAAAACTGAGGCCAATAGAAATGAAACTTTTTTTCCAAGAAGTAAATGGTAGTAATTCAAAGTTACATAGCTGTGATGCTTTTTTGACACATTCAAATGTCTTTGCTTGTCAAACTAATTCTAATATCAGAAAATATTAACTGAGGAGAAACAATGTAGAAATACAATTGTTCAAACCAACCTGGCCATATGTGAAAAAGTAATTAAAATCCTTTTCAAATCATGAATTAACTGCAAAACTGAACAAAAAAGCAGCCAACAAACGTTTCTTATAAATATAATTATCTTTTGTTAAGCTTGTAGAGAAACTCTGGAGAGCTCACTCTACTTTCAAGTAAACTATTGAAAGTAGAGAGAAAAACCTTTTTTTGTTTTGAGCCAGAGGAGTTGCTGGTGAACTTTGATAAATGTTCCTACCCAAGTGCCCTTGAGCAGACCACAAACTGAACAGACATTTTCCTTCTGGATTTTCCAACAGAGCAGAATTACAATTACAGCAAGTCACTCAGGCCCCAGAGCAGCCACAGTAAGATATTTATATTCCGAAAGGTTATTATCTATATGTAACGCAACGGGATGCAGAACTTTCAAATAGTTTGTTTCATTTCATCTCTTTTGAGAATATTTTCCCAAACATTTCCATTTCTTTGAATGTATTGTAAGACAATGTAAGATGTACCTTTGTGCTCTTTTGTGGGAGAGCATTAGTTTTCACTTTAGCTTTGTTCTCCTATGATTTTTCTTTTAAGATTGGGGAAAGATGTATTACTTTTTGAGATATTTCTTTTAGCCATGTCAATGTTGCAAAGCAGGTTCTATGAGAGTTACATCTTGATTCTGCAGCTCTCACAGTAATCAGCTGTGGGTGCAGCACAGTCAATTCATGATTTAACAAGAGCAGTGATTACTTTTTCATCCAACTTTAACAAGAGCAGCGATTACTTTTTTATCCAAATCAACCTCCATGTTGGTTTGGATGCTTTTTTTTTTTACCTTATTAAATGAAATCCTTATTTAAAAACTGCTTTCTTTTTCTTTACTCAGGTCCTCTTTGTCTGATATTAAGACTTGTTTAACCCTTTTCACTGTAAATGTTGTTGCCCATCACTCCCTTACATCTATTACAACGCCTACTTGACTCACACTAAGATTAAAGTCTATTAACTCTATCACTTTGTTTGTGTTTGCACATTTATTTAAATCACTGATTAGTTGGACAATTTAATACAACTTAAATACTATGATAAAGATATTTGTGGTGGAAAAATCCCTCCAAGAAAAAACAGGTTTTGTTAAATCCAAATATTTGGTCTCTGCTTGGGTCCAAAGAACCAAATGATGCGCATAAATTGTTATTTGTGTTAAGATTAAAACTATGGTAGAGATGTAAATGTGGAATGTTACTGATTAAAGATCCATGGCACATGATAGATTAGTAAAGATCATTAAAAGGCTTGGAGTAGTTGAACATCAGGTAGTCCATGTAGTAGAAGTCGTATGCTCTCTGTCTCTCCATCAAGCTGACCTGGGAAAAGTACTTTTCTGTGATCTCTTTAGAGGTCCGCACGTCTTTTGGATTCCTGTCTTTAAAACTAGGTAGTTTGAGGCTGTCCGGTGCTCCAATCATTCGCAGCAGGAAGTTGGACTCCTCCCCCATGTTCTCAAACTTGCCGATCAGGTCATAGTCTATGAGACAAGGGTGGCAGAGCTTGTTCATTTGCTCCCAGTGGATGTCCATTCCCACTGGTCGGTGGCCATCCAGCAAGTACTGCACAAACTCCTTGAATGTGACCCCATTGCCAGTTTTAAGGGCTTCTGCAGATGGGGCCACCCTGTATTTTGATATGATGGGTTTTCCAAACAGATTGTGGTAGTAGTCATTGGGATTCTCAAACTTGTCCCTGTATGCTGACACAACCCTATCCAGGGGTTCACGGATAAACATAAATTTTTTATAGGTTTGGAGACGGTGCATTATTTCTTTTTGGTTGAATCTATTCAGCGTCTTGAGGTACCCACCATAGTGTACCTGTTCATGATTAAGGCTGTCCGGGTTGGACGCCTTGCCCGACAACACTATAAGGGTCCTCTTCCAGTTGGAGCAACCTGATTTGGGCACCTCACAGTACAATACCTTGTATTTCTCCTCCACATATATGTATTTCACATGATCCGGTGTGATCGTCCTTGAGATGCCGCTTTTATATTTTGCACACATATTCTTCATTACCTGCTTCCGCGTTTCTAAGATGCTTGAGAGGTTACTCAGGCTCCCTTTTGCAGAAAAGCCAGGAAGAGATGTTAGGGAGACATTTTTGCTGTGAGTGATCTGAGGACTTGTTTTCAGTAGTTTGCGTTGTCTCTTGGTGATTTGAGGGGTACCTATATCCTGCTCCTGGGAGACAGTGGTAGCTTTCTGTTTGCTCTCCTCAACGTTCGGGTGCTGCATTGGGGAGACGGGGTTGGCTTCTGCAGCTTGGAGGCCCTGATCAAACAATGACAACACAGAAGGAATGAAAAAGCAGCAGACGTGAGAGACGAAACAAAAAAATACACTTTGTGCTAAAAATGGGAATAAGCATGCAAGAGTGTGCTTGTCTGAAAAAAAAAACACACAAAAAAAACCACGTCTATCCCAGGTTTTATTCTCAAATCGGTCACTTGATGGTGCTGTTTTACCACTGCTTAAACAAAGGTATAACTTTGTGAACTGCAAATGTCACATAGAGCTCAATGCAATCCGTGACCTATCAATAAACGGAGCTGTAACATCATATAAATGTCTTATAAACACTGAATGGGGAATGTAAATTAGAATCATCTACTGCCTGATTATCATCAGACGACGGCTAAGGCCATCACACATTCTGACATTTTATTTCAATTAAATGCTGTAATGACATCATTAAGCCAATGGACTAGATGTATAATTTTAGTTTTACTACAGACAAGGTGACAGGGCCATCATAAATCACCGGTCCTCATCTTTCTGACTCAAAAGGCCACATTCTTTCATCTGCAGGGACATATAAAGGGAGAAAAATAGGGAGTGTTTCCTCCCTGTCTGTTTAATGTGCAAGTCAAGCTAGACACAGAAAGCTATGCTGCAATATCCCTTTCTTTAGGCTTTGCTGTGCTGTAAGTCTCCTTGCTGCTGATGAATACATCAGAAAAAGGAGAAGGGTCAGCTGAGAGCCCATAAAACCTAGTTGATGAATTTTCTATAAGTAAAACATACTCTCTCTCTCTCTCTCTTACTGGTGAACTATCTCAACACTTAACTGCATGTGGCTCAAAGGACCAATCATCATGCCAACCGTTTATTTAATGTGATATCTAATATGTAGCTGTTTTTATTAGAAGAGCAGAGGACAAGTCAGCATATTATGAAACAAGGCTGTTCAAAATGGGGCCCTTGGGATATTTTTGTGTGGCCCCTGACCGCAGTACAAGAATGGCACAGATTAGGCCTTTCAGCAAATGGAAATGATGTTTCTTTTGTCAACCGTATTTCTTGTAGCTTGACTTTTTACACAACAAACTAAAACAAAAACAAAACCCAAAAAGTTGGAAAACAATATGACTTCCTTTTATTAAGCCAAACACCTGCAATACTTAGTTGTTTTCTTAATTGGATTAAAATAGGTAAAAGCAAGAAGAAATATGAAAATTAAAAATAAAATAATTTTTGTGTTTTAATATGGAAAAAAATGACATCCGAATGCTTTCAACTTACCGATTTTGGCTGTGTTTGCAAAACGTTTGGACAACACTAAAAATAATGAATGCATCTTAAAGACCAAACATGCTTGTTAGAGAATATTAGTGAACAAATACCACGGTGACATCACCTCAGGAAAAAACTTTTGGAGAAGTTATTGCGTTGATAAAAAGTCACAAAATAACTCAACTTACCAAGCAAACTTAAAGATCATGAAGAATAAAATAAGGTTCCAATTAACTTTGTTGACTTTTGCTTTGAATACCGGCTTAATTAATAGTTAATTACTTTAGAACTGTTCAGATTTGTTGCCCAAATTCAATACATTTTATCGACCATAATGACAGACAAGCTGGTGCCAAATCACAAAATTTAGTGAGTTAAAACAAGAAGTTCTGAGTAGCAGCCAGATGTGTTACAATCTGTGTTATCACAAACACTCTAAACTGATAGTGGAGAAAGGAGGACATATTTAAAAAGGGCATCTCAGAAAATAATGTTTTTGTTACTGTCTGTCAGCTTGAGACAGAACAATGAACCTAAACAAAGTAATATTTCCTCACAGCTTAAAAACTGACAACAAATCCTTTGTTGATGTGGATCATGCAGAGACAAAACAATAACGCACCACGCATTGAGAGAACATCTCTGAGCTGAATAAGTTTCATGAGGGAAGAATGAGCCTTCCTCAAACGCACAAGCCTGAACAGCAATCTTGGAAATGTGATTGTGTTTGCTGATACTCAGTAAGTTTTGAGTTGTAATTAAGTTAAGTATCTTTTCCCCTGAAAAGATAAACTTTATACTTTAGAGGCCAAATGCAAGCAGTCACCCAATAGTGCCAAATGTAGCCACTCTATTTCTTTAATGACTGGTGATTTTGTCAAATCCTACACTCAAAAATAGATGAAGATGGCTTTATGCACCTTTTAAGAAACACAGTTCTTAAGGAGAGCGAAGTTCTTTTTGAAATGTTTATAGGAAGTAATATATTTGGCTTATGACTCTATTAAGGCAAATAAAAACCTCAAATATTTCATTTATACATTTAAGTCTTTTGTAAATTGTCAGTATGTAATTTATCAAAGTAACTATGCAACAATCTCAATATTTAGTGATTAGTTTTAAAGTACAGATCTATCTGAAAAGTATTTATTGCATCAGCTCTTAAAGCTTCAATGGAAAATCAGGAATTGTTCTCTCCATAGTTATTGTCATATTTTTCTGTTTGCAACAAACATTATAAAACCGAACAAATCCTTGGTGTTGATGCTGTATAGATAAAAGCAATAATAATAAAAAAACTCCTATTGTGAGAGAAAAAAACTGAAAGAAAGAAAGGAACCTGCCCTTGGTAAAGTGGGATTGTCTACTCAGTAAAGCGACTGCAGGGACAGTGTAGGGTCAGCATCTCGACACAGATGTTATCAGACTCGCTGAGAGGTACAAGGCTGACAATCACTTTTTTCCCCCTCCGATAGATAACAAGTCACAAGAAACCTATGTGACTGTGTGTTGGGAGAAACAGAGTCATTACGTACCTCTTTGGACTGCCGCGGAGAGCTCATTCCTGGTGAGACACAAGGGAAAAAAATGACAAAAATGTCAGTTGTTAAGCATTTTTATCCATATGCTAAACAATTAAGAGATGGGCCGGATACCGGTGTCAAGCTTTACCAAGATTATAAACATTTACATGTCCAAAACCTCTAACATTTTCAATTATTTTCAATTATAAAAAACAGTTTTCTTCTGTTATATGTTGCATACAACAATGTGTGCACTGCCAGAAAACTGCCTAGAAGACTAACACTCTTTTCCTCCTCACTAAATAGAAATACTAATTTCATGGTTTGGAAATATCTACATTTCCAGAAACCAGGAATGGGAGAATCATTCGTCATTCTATTGCCATTTTGAAACTGAAGTAAACATGTATTAAATTCTGAAACAAAAGTGTCTTTACTTGAAAACCACTTCTAAATCTAACTGGTATTATGTTTTGTTTTTTTGTATAATTATCTTACATTATTACCACTGCAATAATCAATGTGAAAATATTTTTGAAGAAGTGGGCATAAATGTTGTTTTTCTTAAACAAGTACAATTATTGTGTTCTTAATGTTACACTACATTTTTATGCATACACAGTGATGTATAAAACTTTCATTCATTATTATACTACTGTGAGTTTCTCTCACTGGCCCATGCAAAGTTGTGAGTTCATAAACTCCAATAATTAAGTACTTCCCATTACTTTACATCGCTCCATTTAAATCATAATAAAATATGACAGTCTGATTATTACAAGTGTAAAAGATAGGTAGTTCAATATGCTGTGTTAGGAATGAACTTGCACAAGCAAGGAAACTTAACTGTGCTCAATGTGGAGAAAGAAAGGAAAAAATGGAAAAAAGGATAGTGACCGAACGTGGAGAATCGAATAAATTTGTAAGAAAATGGGAAAAGATGTAATTTACTGAACAGAGTGGATAAAGAGGCAGCTTGATAAATTTCCGGAGGACAGTGGGAGGGCAATGAAGATGTAGAAAAGAGTTTTGTGTTGTTTTTGGGACAGGTGCGATGTGTATTGGCAGATGCGCTGCAGAAGGACAGACGATGTGTTTAGTGGTCCGTCTCCAGCTGGACATCTTCTTTCCTAAGGTTCTCCCATCATGCTGATATGTAATCAAACTGACAGCTGTGAGTGGGGCTGCATGGCTGTTGATTTGGGCAGGGAAGGTGGGGAGGGGGAGTTGAAGACACCTCTGCCTGAGTGGCTTGTCACTTCCAATTTGAGGGTGGAAGTGATAGGAACCTGCATGAGGGGGTTTTAGGAGAGGAGGTCTGTTGATGCAGGCCACAAACCTCCCTTAAGTGATGAGATGTGCACAACCCTAACTCAAACTTAGACACGCCTCAGTGGGGTGGGAATAAAATATGTTGCTTTGGTTCAGTGTTGTTTTAGATTACTATGCACCACCAAGCTTGCTGTTGCTGTGTGGCTATGTGTGTTGAGTCTTTGTCTTCATTCTTTTGAACGAGAAGTACAGAAAAGAGAGAAAAAAAGAGTTGTGGTCTGAGTTGATGGGCTTTGACATCGTCTGATCTTGTTTGGATGCTGGTGTATTATTTAATCGCCAAACCCTATTTGGCGGCACATGTGGGATGTGAATTTTTCATTTCAATTTACATCGCCACACATGCAATCCATGAATATTTATCACAACCAAGATACCATCGGCTGGGAAGCACATTAAAGAGCAGCGATAGCAGAGTCTTTTTTTTATGTGTCTGCTGTTATGAACTGATGGAGCCCATTGTAGTCACAAACAGAGACAGCGTTTAAAACATGCATGGGTATTGAACTTGAGCCTCCCATTAAAGTCGTAATTGAAATCTCCACGGATTTAACTGGTTTTTAATAAAATGTGCTGTGCCTAGCCCCTTTTTCCACGTTTTAAGAGAGATTGGGAATTCTCTTTGATAGTTTCTACAACTTAATCCCAGTATAAACTTTAAAGACTTTAATATTTTTATCTAGAAATCATATACATTGCTGTCTGGAAGCTTACATCCATTTATTTGGGAGATAGATGTCATATTGCGGTATTTTAAATAATACATTAGAAATATATATATTTTTTTTATCAGGATGGAACAATAGTAATACAACAAACTAATTCAATGAATTTTAAAAAGAATGATGTGATTCACAAGTTCATATTTATTGTGGATTTTCTCCATTAGTTACAGATATAGAATTACATCCTGTGGCTCAAATATATACAATACCCCTATTGTGTGGATGAATTTGCCAAAGCAAGTTGTAGCAAAACCACATGCAAAGCATTGATTGTCATCTTCTGAGTTCTAGCCTAATTCTACTTAAATATTTCACCAGTCCTGTCATAAGGATTACTAAAGCTCATTTACATTGGTTGGTTTCAAATGATTAAACTAACCAATTATCCTAAAAAAAGATGTGGCACAATGTTTGAGTTCATTGTCCTTTCAAAAACCCATTTGTGTCCAAGTTTTGATGACTTGTGGAAAGTTTGATAAACGTGATAGTAACCATCCTTCTTTTTTCCCCCACTTTGTGCAATGCTGCACAAAATGGGTGAGTACAACACAGAAATAGTGTTCTTAGGTTCAAAAGCCTCATGCGAAGCCTACTCAAAACCTTGGCTAAATTAGTTCAATAATTGTCTTATTTCTTATCAGAAATGTATAGATTATGCTTAAAGGTTAAGCCTGTGTCTGTCTGTGCAGTGTTTACTTTAAATTGTATTGTTTTTGCTGGTTATGTAATAAGCCCAGCCTCCTTAAAGAATCAATAAAGCCCTAAATCCATGCCCATGAGAAGTGTATGTAGTTTTTTTTTTAAAGGTTTTGTTGGCTCTAGTGGCCTTTATTTGAAAGTAGCACGACAGGAAACGGGGTAATGAGAGAGGGGGATGACATGCAGTAAATGTCACCAGGCCGGGAATCTTCCCTGCGACCACTGCCACTAGGACTAAGGCCTCAATACGTGGGTCGTGCTTTTGCCCCTACGCCACCACAGTAACCCCCTGTGTATGTACTTTAATCTTCTGATCTCGATTGTACGATGATAATACCTTAATAATTTACTTTTTTAAATCATTCTTATCCTAAAAAGGGAACAAGCTGAATAAAAAACATCTCGAGGAACACAGATTAACACTGTCTACAATTGTTACATTTGTTGCTATATTGTTCAAATCATTTTGGAAATAAATCTGACACAGTTGGATTTCATTTGATAAATAAACCTTGAAAACAGAGCAGTTAATTCTGGCTCTGAAAGACCAGGTCACTCTCAAAACAGGGACCAAAAATATATTTCATCAGAGGTGCATTTGTTTCATCGCAAAGCATGAATGAAGAAACTAATATAGCTATGTAAACTGAATTTCAAGGGGATTTGTAAATATCATTATTTTCTCTGTAGTATCCACTTGGTGAGGCTAATAGTTTCCGTTTGATTGCAATTTCACACTCACTCAATTCTACTCAGTATAACTATGCTATTGATTTTCACCGCTGTGCAGTGAAAGAGTAATAAATTGTTCAGAAGTGAAACTTAACAGTGAGTGAAACAGAAAATGTCTATAAATTCACATACACAAGCAGATACAAAATATTTTTCTGCAAAAATTATATTGTTCTAATTGAATGCTTTTAGAACAATATAATATAGATATAGATCAATATAGATCTATGTCAAAATCTATGTTATTTTGACATAGATGAATGCCAATATAAAAACAACCTGTGAAATAGGAATATCTATCATGATTAAATTAAATTCAAACTGTGTTTAAAGCATGATGGGATTTACTTTCATTTCATTTTCAATTTATCAAAACTTAAAAAGCAACCATATATAAAAATGCAGAAATACGTCTATTCAAAAATAAAACAAAAACAAAGCGTAAAAATAGCGTAAGATGAAAACAAATATTTAATAAACCTTATGATCATTTCAATCTGTTCAAGTTAAACCTTGAAGAGATCCTTTGCTTTGTCTTGTCTCAGAGAATCCCAAATATTGTTTTTTATATAAACAGAATGACACCCAGGGCTGAAATGTTTTAAACACGTGATCTGCTTTGGGAAACAAATTAACCCAACTAACCCTGTATACAAATGTAATTGATATTTTGTTATATCATGAATTAATGGTATTAATTGCATCTTTAATGAAATTTAACAATCCCACCCAGGCTTGAACACTGTCAGATCTTTAAACTCAAGAAATGACTGAACCAGAACCTGTATGACAACAGGAAGTAGGCTAGAACACGCCAAGAAGCAACATATTGTACTACTAAAGTTGTAAAGAAATTCAAGGTGAAAAATAAAGTTGTTGACATGTCTTAGTCTGCAAAAAGTAAAAAAAAAAAATTGGCTAAACTTACCAGGAATGGCCGACCTACCAAAATCACTCCAAGATACAACCATGAGGTCAATAAGTAACTTGCTTATATCTGTCACAAAACTAACACAACCTTTCAGATAAAAAGCAAACATCTCAACAGTCAATTATAGTAGTTTTAATATTATGGTCTGTTTGTAACTGCTTGTGATATTACAAGAAACAGTCAACACAGAATAAATCTGTGAAGGAGAATTTGTTTTCACAACACTTTAATTAAATAAATGTGCTTTCTTATTTTTGTCTTTCATGGTGAATATTTGCTATACCCTCAAATGATACCAGTATCACACATTGATACTATTATCAAATATGAGAGCTACTACCTTTCAAAAATAATGTTTTCTAACCACACCAGATCAGTTAATATTTGGGGTAATACTAAAAACTTCAACTGTGTTAAATAATTTTTTTGTCTTTTTATTGGATACATAAATAAATACCCAGTATATTGAGTGGCTTCCATCTTAACTACAAGGAGCCACTCATGTGCTTTACTAATATAAGAGTTCATCTATTAAAACTTTGATTTTATCCCTAGACTTTGAGACTTTATTTAGCATAAAAGCAAAAAATAAAAGCAAACTGAATTGAATAGATTTGATAGTTCTGCATTTAATGCAATCAGTTACAAGAAAAAAAACCTATCCACATTAAAACACAATTTTTCACTTAATGAATAAAAAAACAATTGCTGTTGGTTTTGTTTTCAAAATACTCTGTAAATTTGATGATAGAAGGTGATTAAAAAGCAAATTCAAGTTCTGAGTCATGTCCCACTGTTGCCCTTCAAAACAACCTTGAGCAGCCACTTCTCTTTGCAGGACAAAAGCCTCTGAATATTCATACACAGCCCAGCATTACTGCAAGGATCCACATAAGCAAGGGGCACATCATTAGTGGATCCATTAGTGCTCGTTCCTCTCAAACATCCTTATTCAGCTCCCTTACAGACATATACATCAAACATTATTTCTTTTCCCTGCCACAGCCTCTGAGGAGGAGCAAAGGACAAAAACAATGTGAAATAATGAGCTTGTTAAGAGAAGGCTTGTGACCCCATGTTCGGCGAGAACTTGTTAAATCTTCGTTTTTAACCAGAGACAGTCCAGGAGGGAGCTAGAAACCAGACAAGGCGTGTCTTCCTCCAGCCCACTATTCAGACTAGGCAGTCATGCTGCGCCACCATAAACCTTTCATTAGTCATTCAGCACACTGAGCGAGCCTGACCCCAACCAGCTGCACTCCCCTTCTCTCCCTGAAACCACCCACACCTGCACTCTGCAAAACCGATCCTCCTCCACTTGACTCTTTGTAGGAATACAAGGCACAGGCGTGCTAGTGAGGTTTATCAGAGGAAAAGCGCTTGAGAGTGAAGGTATTAGGCTTTGAGCTCCGCTCCATTGATGTTTTAAGTTGTTGTGGTAAGAGATAAAACGGGGTTTTAGCTAGAACTAAATTCCTCTAGGACTGGGCAGGAGAGAGCAGCTGCTGGGGAAGGGGAGGTGACGAGTGGGCAGGCAGTGATTTGAGATTAAAGTCGTGCTTGAGGAGTCTCTCCAAAGACCAAACGGCGACCATCTGAAAATTGTTTGGAATATCATCAGAGGACTGGTGTGTGAAGTCAGGCTTGGAAGGTTTGAGACAATGTTACTGACACAAAATACATGTTTGGCTCAGAATGAATCAACATGTTTTTAATTGAATCACTGACAATGAGCGGCAAATGAGCCAAAACAAGAAAACAAAGAAAACGTGGCACCTTTCCAAATCAATCACATATGATTACTGCATGAAAAACTGACTAAAACAATTACAGGATCCAAGGATTAGATTTGAAAATGTCCGCATTGCTACATGCAGCACTTGAATTCTTAAATGCAAATCCCTGGCCATGAAAAACCTATTTACTGTTGTAGTCCTCATACATTAAGTAGTCTCTCTGAGTTCAGTGTTTTGATAAATAGATGACAGGAATTAAAGTAGGTAGTAATGCAGCAGTACAACTCAACAAAGAGTTATGACTGACTTAATAGCTGTGTGTTGCATTACGAGGTGCTTTTCAACACATCTTTCAAGCGGTTTCTATCTTTTGTCCTGAATTTTTCTGAATGTTGGAATTCTACCGTAATGTGGATTAAATTGTTGAAGAAAAAAAAATTGTTGATCCACTGAAGAGTATGGTCCAGTACTGCAATGTAGATGCACTGTGTCTAGATTTTTATGTGTGAAATAGTGAATCAGTGTGTCATTGTATGTAGGCGATCAACCTACATGCCATGACCATTTTTAGGTCAGATGTCTCTCAACCTCTTCAATTCACAATGTGGTTTAGCTTAAATGAGAACCATGATTTGGTACCAAACATCTTCCTTCCACTTAACTTTACATATTATGTTAGGAAACAATATTACATTAGCAGTAAGATTTTTTAGCAGTGTGGGTTTCCCTTTATTGCCTGCTGAACATTGTTAATGTCAGCAGTCCAACCTATGTGTAGGTGTGCCGTGACATACTTATATAGATTTGTGTTTAAAAAATATTTTTGTTGTTTCCGTTTAATATTATAATTATCTGAGAGATTAAATAGGTTTTTATTACTTTGTCTGTAATGAATGAATATAATATTAGTTTAACTTTTTGAATTGAATTGCTGGAATAATTGAATAATTTAAATTTATTGGGACGCAGTGGTAATGTTCTGCATCAAACAAACAGAATTATAATTGACTACATTACTGTCACTAACACAAGCTACAATCACAACAACAACACATATCCCCTTGCCTAGCTTAATAGTTGTAATAAAACCCCTAAAAAGGCAATGGTCTTTCAGAGTCAGTAGTTTTGCTTTCATATTGATTTGATTTTAAACTATTCGAGGCTAAAAATGCATGAGAGTTGTGGGGCTGAACTTAAAAACAGATTTTAAAGTTAGGTATTAAATGTTTGTAGATGTTGTTTTATGACTGCTAAACATTCTTACCCGTTTTTAAAAAATAGTTTTCTTTTTTAATTCTGATGTTCTTGAATTTTATTCAAATAGGTTGAATATTTTTTCTTGTAATGGTGTTATGTACAGTAGTCTTATTCCTCTTTAATTGAAACTGAATGGGTTTATCCAAATGTGTGCCTGCCTCTACTCATATCCAGAAAATGAAACGTTTACTGGAGGTTATCTACTGAGTTATTGTGTAGTTTTGATATTTTTCAGAAATCCAACATTTTGTATATTTGTTTGCCTTGTCTCAGTTAGACCAAATGATTATACACCATGTCATTTCATGGGCAGAATGAGAGTTTTCTATTTTATGGCTAGAGTCGTTTTTCTTTTTGACTTCCAGCCCTACTGCTGCATTTCCTGCTGCTCACTAATGGAGGCTAATGAAGGTCAGTAATGACGATGGCCCTTAAAAGCAGATGAATGCAGGCACTATTACAATGACTTCATAATACATTTATAAGAGCTGGAGATGTTTGAAGTGAAAACCTTTTGGAAGACATCACGTGACACGGAAATGCTAATGATGCTGGTAACGTAACGTTTTGTTTCGGCTCTCTGCCTAAACCACATCATTAAAATTCTACTCCGAACAACACAATTAATTTTTCTGCAATACAACAAGAAGAAAGAATGGCCCTGCTTACAAGGACTGAAAGGAGTGGTAAAATGAATAAATATACAGTGTTCATAAAGCCACATGTGGGCTCCAACAGGGCTCAGGACCACAATTCAAGGTCGGCTCTTTGGACTGAACGTAAATCACCGGGAATGTGCTCTTTCATTAGCGGAGAGGGGGATGAAAAAGACGACACTTCCTCCAAATAACCTACTGTGTTAAATCATTGTCCCATCCATGCACCATAAATAACACATGGTTTGGCTCATGCTTGTCGGTGGAAGAGCAAAGGTTAAAACATACAAACTATCAGTGAGGTAGGAGCTGAGCACAGCAGACGACTATATTTTAGTGAAACTGTGAGACTGCACTAAGAAAGAACAGCTGCTCACCACTGCTATTATCACTATATCATCACTTCTAAATGCTACTTTATAGCACTGTATATAGGACAATTGTGTTGAGAACATATGCAAAAAAAAAGAAGCTCAATATGTTTATAAAAGAGACCTAATTTCAACATTGATATACGAGTTGATGTAAAAATAAAATTTCACCGAATCAGGACACTTCAGAAAAGTATTTATGTATTCTGATCCAGAAGGTATAGGAAGACTGCCTCGCTGGAGTAATGACATCCATCTGTAAAAGTTTTCCACATTTAGACTTTACTTTGTGTGCCATATTAAAAACTTAGTTCTCACACAGGTAGCTTGTGCATCCCACGGGGGGAAATGATGCACTTGGAAGTTGCTGAAGTTCTTATATGTGGGATCAAATAAGACACTGATTATTGTTATGACAACTCTTTGACAGCAACGTATTCTGCGAGTGGATCCCACTTGGGGAACTTTCAGGGCTGAGAGATGCACAGACTTCTCAGGGCAGATTTCCATGGAAACAGGGAGTCAGAGAGCTCTGCGTGGGGTGTGGTGGGAGGCGCCTTGTTTTAACACCATCTGAAGGACAGTGAGTGGCAGCCTGCATGATGATGGATGTGTAAACAGATGCTGCCTGTCAGCAGGAGGCTCAGGGTTAAGTGAATTATGTCAGCTGAGACGAGGTGCTATAGGCTCTAATTGGCACAGTTCTGTGTTGGAGGCTGCAGAACTCAAGGCATATAGGTGGAAAATATGCACTGCAGAGCTAGTCTGTGAATGTACTTGATGAAAAGACTTTTGAAAGCAAAGATACCGCACTACTGGTATATTTGCAACCCTACAAGTCAAGGTTGCACCATGGTTCAGCTGGGTGCATAGATACATTGCAGAAATAAGGTCCATTTTCAGTCCCAACCAGGAGTGTTTTTGCATGGAGGTTGCATGTTCTCTCAGTGTATAAGTGAGTTCTCTCCAGGTTTTCTTGAACAGTCCAAAAACATGACTTTTAGATTAATTGAACACTCCAAGTGTGTGAAATCAAGGTTTTATTTCCTGTGTGTCTCAGTGTTGCCCTGTGAAGGACTGGCAACCTGGCCAGAGTGTCTCCGCCTTTCACCCAATTACTGCCGGAGATGGGCACCAGAACCGCTGCAACCCTGGAAGGATGAGCGGAAACAGAAATCAAAAAGTACATTTTTGAACTAATGTAATAATAAGATTTCTTGTTAATAATAAGAAATACAATTTCTTATTATTACATTACTGCTATATTACCTCTACCTCTTTAACAAAGCTTGAGACTTTCTTTAAAATCCTGCTGAACTGAATTCTTTACTTGGAACTTGTTATTTTATTTGCTCAAATATGCCGTTTATATCACAAATGTTTCTCTTTGAAAACATTTTTTTCCATTAGAAATAATGGAAAATACAATAGTTCATTATGATCCTCCACCCACCTACTCAGCACTCAAGAACAGTCATTTTCAGCATAAAAGAGTTATTGATTCTATATGTAGCACTAATAGGAGCATTATATGGCAAAAATAATGATCTAATACTAAAGAATAAGGTCATTGAACACAGTTTCTGAGATGACCAAATGTTTACAACAAGGAAGATGTTGTCTTGATTTTGGTATTTTATTTTTATTTATTTATTTTTAAATAATTGTAATTGTTAGTAGGACAAATAACTTCCATTGTGACTACAGGGAAGGCATCACGGTGTGTTGTCAATCTAGAGAAACTTGCAGTGGGCCCAGATCTTCACACAACAACAACATATTTCAGCATTACTCTTACTAATATACTACAAACTAATTCACTAGAAGAACTGACTTCGCTTGGATCACTATCTCTGCTTACAATTGAAAACAAACCCTTTCAAAATATTAGGAAAATCACAGCCTGGATAGTTTGTTAATCCATTACAGTGCAACACAAACAACTATGCACACACATAAACTCACTCCACAGGGAATTTTGGAAAGACCGATAAATATAACAGTAGTGTTTTTGGACTATGGGAGGAAGTCAGAGTACCCAGAAAGAACCAACACATACACAGGGAGAACATGCAAACTCCAGCCAGGAAGACACGAGACTGGGATTCAGACCCAGGACTTTCTCCATATATTTTTATTCCTCATTGTAGGGTAACCATGTTTCATTTCAAAATGTCACTTTTTACTATTATGCAGTTAAAAAGTATCAAAGGTAGACAGTAGACACATCCAGTCAAGTTTTCAACAGGATTTTATTTCCTTCCTTTCCTTATATCTCTTACACTACCGACAGTACTGGCTGCTAACAACCAAAATATGCTTGACACTAACCAGAACTGTCAGGGGCATCTTTGGTTCATCTGTAAATGAAGTACCACACGCAGCCACAAATCTCCCTCTGATTCCCCAAAGGCGAACGTCAGGTGATATGAAACAATTTGATTTCACTGCAAGACCAGCACATTTTGGCTTGCACAGTCGTTCAGCTGATTGCTCTGCCCTGCTCATTTTCGCTTGGCATAACCTCTGTTGCCCTTACATACAGAACACACGAAATTGCAGCAGACTTACTGTGAACTCTGCTTGTACATTCCTCTCCTTTCCCCCTTTCCTGCTTCTACAGGACAATCATGTTCAGAAGAGCTTGAATCAGCAAAAGCTTTATGTTCTCTATTCCCACCAAATGTCACATTCAAATATAAATACACAGCGAATGGTACCTCTAAAAGTTTAAATAAGTGTCCTGCATGTTCAGCTCTTTTAGTGCACAAACATGTAAATAAAAATCTAAAATGAAAACTGCTGATAAAGCATCTAAATTGTGCTAAAAAAACATTTGAAGATCCCTAAATCAAGATCTAGCAATTGAGAATCAACTCTGCTTTAAAACTGCTCAGTTTTTATCACCGGCCACCAATTACCTTTGGATTGAGACCAACCTGGTGACCTTTACTGCACAAATGTTGACTTTGCCTGATATTTCAAACAAATAAAAAGAACCCCATTGATACTTCCCAGTGCTGTACTTTGTTTTTTTTTTTTTTTTCTTTTCAAAGAGCCACTCAAAGCGTTGTGTACTGGCTTTGTTCAAAAGGGATTGAATAAATTGTTTGATGACCTCTTTTATGTCTTTCCCCTCACCCAACTTTTTCTTTCATTTCTTCGAGATTAAAGTCAGGACCAAACCCTTTTATCATGACCCGCCGGCACACTGGTGGCGAGCTGAGGTGTTGTGATCAGATGGTGCTATGTCTTCGTTAAGTCCCGGTGCTCCCCTGTTCACCTCCATTTGCACTGAGATTGGGAACTGAAATTGGCCCTGTCACTGTTTACGTTGGCCTCTCATTTGAGTTAACTTCACGTCCCTCTAGACACCCCCTGTTTTCCTGTCAGAACACTGCTGATTACAGCTGGGACTGATGAGTCCAGACATGTGAGTAAAGCACAGGGAGTGTGGCTGAATGCTAAGTAAATAGTTAGGGGATTGCTTCAACATGCTGCTACACCTGGAGAATCTCCATTCATTATAAACCTCTGGTTTACAGCAGTGCATTGCAGTCATAGCAGAAAGAGGGCAAAAACTCAACATTACCTTTGAAACAAATAAAATAATCATCTCTTTAAAGGCAATAGAAGCGCTATTCAGTATCGTAACATTTGTAATTCAAATAAGATGCAAAGTAAGTCTTGATTCTGGTATTTTGATCTTCTGCAGCCATGAATTTTACAAGTTCAAATATAATTCAGTAGATTAGAATATGCATTCTGAACTTTAACTTTTCAACATAGCTGGAAGTTAATGTGCAAATATATTCAGCTACTCGATGCCAAGATTGATTTGTGTTACAGTTAAACATAATCTAAAAGCACGACATGTTAATAAAAAAATGTATTTCCCCAGCCCATGTAAAAGCATGGTGACATGTGTTATATATTAATATTAATAAGAAAGTCAGAAAAATGTCATTAAAAAACCAAAGTAATCCAATGAAAAATAAAAAAAGTAACAAAAGTTAAAAACAAAAAAATGTTATCTATAACTATGGGGTGTGTTGTACACAAAGTATTTAACACGAAAATGAGCTACAAAAAAGCATCTAAACCAAAAATGTATCTCTATTTAAAAAATACACACAAATTTGTGTATTTTTTTTTAGTTCAAATTAATATATCTCCAGTCCAAAGTAATGGTCAATAAAAAGGTTTCTCGTTATCACGGTAAAAGACAAGACATTCTCAAGCCTATTGTTGTAAAGGCATTGGTAGAAAATGCATTTCTTAACTTCTAGATGCTCCACTGAGTACAGCTGGAGTCACATTCTGGAAGTAGAAACAACATGGTCTCACTATAAACCAGCAACAGCCAAGTGCTCTTTGCAAGATTTCAGAAAAAAATCAGAAACAGAAAAGTTTCCTAAGAGCCAATGACCACTCAGAGAGAGGGTCAGCAAGAGTCGGAATTTAAAAATCTGCTTTTATTTTCTTTTTTTACTTAGAAATGCACTTAACCACGTGTTCTTCAAACACACTTAGTGTGCTCATTCAAAACTGCTGCTGCAATAAAAAATAAAAAAAAATCTGTTGACGTGCATCTGAAGTTTAATGCAGAACATTTGGTCAATTCAGTAGAATGCAGAGCCTGGTCAGATGAAATCAAAACTGAACTTAAATTTCATTCCACACAATGTGTTTGGATGAGGAATGGCACTACATATCACCACAAATCTCCCAAAGAAACAGTAAAACTTGGAAGTGACAGCACTATGGCCAGAGGCTATTTTGTAGCTTATGGTACTGACAAATTTCACTTAACTGATGGAGGATGAATACAGTAATGCTCCAGGAGAGTCTTTCTAAGAATCCAAAGATGAAATAAGGATAAATTTTCTACCAGGAGAATTTTGCCAAACACGTAGTTAAAGAAAGATATTAAAGCTGCCAAGTATGGTTTAGTCATTCACCAAACCTAAATAAACCTAATTGAAAACCGATGGAAAGAACTTAAAGTCAGTTTAAAGAAGAAGAAATCCGAACCTTTAAGATTTTAAGGCTTTCCAGATTTTGATTAAAGAGTCAAAATGTCACCTGAGCTATGCAAGACAGCTTTTTTCACAGGAGATATTATAATTTTCTTACAAAAAAAGGTCTTGCTGAATATTTGTTACCCGTTTTATTTCACTTTAACACACATAAATAATTTGCTTAATTTTTTTTGTATGTGTGGATTTCGTGAAATTTTTTTATTGAATTAAATCAAAGACACATTCAGCACATTCAATATATATTTAGTATATTGGTTTATATTTGATAAAGCATAAATGTTTTCTAATATAAGGTCAAAATACAAACAAAATGAATGAAATAGCATTGTAAACAGAAAAAAATCATTAAACCCTAAAGTTTCATGACATAATAGGATATATCATGAAACTTACATAAAATTATCCTATGAGTTCTAGCCTCTCTTCAGCCTGATTTACACTGAAGGTTCATTTAAAGCATTATATAATTGTAATAAGTTGGAGGGTCATGAACAATTATGCAGATATTCAAATAGTTTGTTAGCTGGTCAACATTCAGGACACAGAGCCTATCATATCCCAGTCAATCTTGTCAAGGAGCAGATATTTAGAGAAAAACCCAAGGTTCATAATCTTGTATGAAAATGCGATCGGAGTGGCATGTAACTCTTTCCCAGCATTACAACTTCACAGTAAAAGCTGATTGCGGTTTCACGGATGTGTAAATGGTTCAGATTGATTAGCTGTCATGAGCTGAGCTCATATTATGTGTTGGGAATAACATGAACAGAAATAGACGGATCAGTTCAGCTACTGCCTCCGAGCGAAGCTTCTTTTTTTTTGTGAGTGGCCTTGAAGCTTTACATCCTTACTATTCCTGCCAGCTCAACTTAGTGGCTCCAGCCGCCACACAAGCAGGACCACTCGAGACTTGATAGCAGCTTCTTATTAGCCTCAAGCCCTTTTCTGTTTTGCTCTGACTTGCCTCTGGTCTCGCCTCTGTTTTTCTCTCCATCCCTTCCATTATCATTTTTCCCCCTCCAGATGCTGGCCCTATACTCTATCCTTTTCAAAGCCTCTTATCTTCTCTCTCTTTATTTCTGACTCTACACCAATACATCACTTCTGGCCTCCAAATTCCAACCTATAATTTTTTTTCTTGCTTGTACATCTGCCCTCTGTGTCATTTGGCAACACGATAATTACCAAAAGAACAAAAAAAAAAAGCAAGACGTGACACCACAAAACAGCCAAAGCATTTACAACACAATCCCTTTTGGAATATTTTTAGGATGTTTCTGTTCAAGCATGGTAACAATAGAAATAATAAGGGTAAAACTTTTTTTTTATTAAACTTTTCTAAAGAGCTTTATTCCCATAGTGCTTTGTGCTGCTGAGCTCTGACACACACAGAGAAATGTGTGTGAACTTCTAAACGCAGCAGCACTTACTCAGCCCCAGTGCAGCTCTGCACTAATGAGAAGACGACGTGCGTGTGGGCGCGCGCCTGACTGCGAATGTTGCAAAAGGGTGTCACTGTGACTGACACTCCTTTATTCCTGAAATAACTCACGCACACATCAGGTGGCTGTTGCCCCAAGGTCTCAAGAGCAGAAGTGTCATTTAAGAAACACAGCTTGTTTTTTTGCTGAAGCTTACATGCAGCTGTCTGCCAGCGTGTTGCTGGGCTCTTTGAAGGGAAACAAGCGAATGAATGACAAGAGAAGTGTTGGAAAGATTTTGGAAAGTCCAAGTGATGCAAAACTTGCAACACTGGTTCCTCATCAGTGCATGTTTTCATGCAAAAGTTTTAACAACATGTTGCTTCTTTTGAGAACAAAGAGATTCTTTTAATCCTCTAGCACACTGGGAAATCTTTTGAGTCGAGTGATATTCCAGATTGTTTTGCAATTTAGTTTTTAAAAGTACAGAGATCACAAATGATACCTCCCTGTCATGAGGTTGACTCATACATGCAATGTTGTTTTCAAATTTGATCACTTGACAACTTCAAAGTCCAACATGTTTCATTAGGGTTTTATACGATAAACCAACTGCAAAGTGGAAAGAAATGTAGAATTTTTGTTTTTTCTACATAGAAATCTATAGAATATGACATGCATTTATTCAGCTCTTTACTTTGCCACTCTGAAATAAGATGCAGTGCAACCAATCCCCCTCAGAAGACACCTAATTAGCCCAGCTGTTTTAATTTAATATTGGGTTAAATAAAACTACTCTATAACGGTCTCAGAGGTTTATTAGAGAACATTGGTGAAGAACCAGCATTAAGAGACCTAAGGAATACAGCAGAAAAGACCAGGATACTAATATGGAGAAGTTTAAAGCAAAAATAGGTAGAAAAAAATTTCCAGGTTCTCTTGTGCAACACTTTTCAGAGATTTGGTGGGAGAATGTGTAACCCCAACAACTAGAGCTGTTCATAAATCTGACCTTTAGGTAAAAATTGCAATAAAGTGATTGTTGAAGCAAAGTAATAAGTCATGTTTACTGTTTGTCACAAGTTATGTTGGGGACACAGAAAACTTGTGAAGGTTTTCTGGTCTGACTAAAATGAATGACATTTTTAGCTTGCACACAAAATGTTACATGTGGCTGAAAACTAATCCCAATTGTGAAACATGCTGTTGGGATGTTTTTATTCAGCATGGACATAGAAGCTGGCCTAAGTTGAAAAGAAGATGGCTGGAGGTAAATATAGAGCAACCTTGAAAAAAAAACTTATTAGAGGCTGCAAAAGACTTGAGATTCGGTTTAAGTTCAATAGAGAAAACACTCCCAGAGCTCCAATGAAATGGTTTAGAAATGGAAATTTGTTGGAATCATCCTGCCAAAGTTTGGACTGAAAACAAATCAAGACTGATTTTAAAATTGATGCTCATCAATGCCCTTCTTCTCTCAGAGTTTGAGCTAGTTTGCAGAAGAACAAGCAAAATTATTTTTGCTTAGGTGCAATGGTGGCAGAGACATTGCAGAAGACTTGCAAATATAAAAGTTGTAAAAGTTGGTTAGTGAGTATTGAGGAAGGTTTGACCTCAAATGCAGTTCACACTTTTTGCAGTTTATTTTACTTATTAAATTTTTTTTTTAAATCATGTCTTTTTTTTCATGTTTGTTGGTCTGTCTCAATAATAATAATAAAAAAGTAACATGAATTCAGTTTATGAGGAATTAATTTCCTCTTCTGTGTTAAATGCCTGGATATGTTAAGCTAAACTCCTAGTTGAAAATAAGCTGAAAATAGTATCCTGGTCTGAGACTGTGTGACTACCCAGCCTTAGCATTTAGAATGCTCATTGAGCTCCGAGCCCTCCCTCGTTCTGCTATCTCAGGTTCTTTTCTTCTCCCTGTCAGTGAAAATGCCAGTGAGGTGCAGTGGAAGCCATGCTCTGCTACCAGCGCCGGTAATTTGACAGCGAGCAGAGAGGGTACAGAATAATTGGAATAGCATTTATATGACACTGACAAAGAGAGCTGAGCATTTAATATGTCCAACTGGAGCTGGAGGAAATCGACAGGCTCCTGGAGCAGATTCCACAAGTTGTCAAGGCAAAAAAAGAGGTCGGTTAATCAGACAAAGTAGACTTAGCCTTTTGTCATAGCTGTTTGTGTCTGTGTCTCTGCAAGAGAACAAACTTGATGATCTGTTGTCTAATAAACAGCTAATGATCAGAGCTGGAGAGTGCTGCTGGTTTTGTTGGGACTGAATTCGTTATAACAGACTCTTCTAGACATTCGGGGAGGGTATGCAGTCAAGATGCATGTTAATTAACTTTTACACATTTAGTCTCGTTGCGACCACAAACTAATGTATTTTATTAAAATCAGACGCGATACTGGGATCTCAGATGTTAACACAACAATGAAGGGAAATTTGAAAAGTAGGGATCTGAATTTAGGCTTCTTTACTTTAATGTCCCAATTAAAATAAAGTAAATCAACAATCAGTCTCTAAAAAATGAGCTCCATTCACAAACCTATCAACTATAACTTGTTGTTGCTAAAGAAATTTGCCCCATTTCAAGACACTTCCCTCGATATGTTTATTTACTGGGGAACACTGGCTGAGGAGGTACGAGTTTGTCCTGTAACTGATGGGTTTGCGGTTTGAACCCAAGCTCCATCTGTCTCAGTCGTTGTCCTTGAGAAAACACTTCACCTGCTGGGGGTGGCGCCGATTGTGTGCCAACCTCTTTTCTGTCAGTCTGTCTCAGGCTACAATGTAGCTTACCACCATCAGTGTGTGAATGTATGGGTGAATGACTGACTGTAGTGTAAAGCACTTCTGAGTCCTCTGGACTAGATTAAGTGTTAAACAAGTACAAGCCATTCACCAATTAATGGTTTTCTTTTACCAATTGCTATTTTTGGCTCTCTTTCACAACAGGGAGATTTGTGGATTGCACAACAAATAGTTGTCAATAGATTCTCCGACCTGTATACGGTTCTCAGCACCTTGTCTAGAGTTAGTATGAGTTTCTCTCATATCAAACTAAAGGGAGATGAATACATATGCTTTTGATGTTTTTTTTAATTATTACAAATGAAAACCATATTTCTTCCACTTGAAATTAATGCTCTACTTTGTGTTGGTCTAAAATCCCAATGAAATACATTCGGATTTTATTTGGGATTTTACTGGGATACATAACCCACGATTGTTTATTTTGTTGGGGGTTCAGTACACATGGATGTCGGACCTTACTGATTGTTATTTGGAGAAACACCATGTATCCTTTTTTCACATTACTCAGTTATACACTGCTTTTCATTGGTCGACTAATCCCAATAAAATACATTGAAGTTTGTGACTGCAGTGTGACTAAATGTGAAAAAGTTCCCTGGGCATGGATACTTTAACAAGGTGTTGTATTTAATGATTAGCTTGAAGGACAGCTGGGAAGTCATCAGGCAGATGAGAGTATGATCCAACTACTGAGCGCAGCCTGTGTGACAGTGCTAGCTGGCCAGTGAGAACGACTCTTCATCCCTCTTGCTCTGTTCTCAGACTGGCTGCTGCTGCCAGTCTGAGAATAGAAGGGCAGCACAGTGTAATGAGCAGGATTACCAAGGGAGACTCGCCGGAATGGTACGGTATCAAAGGAAATCCACTCAATGCAGGATATTCAGACAGCACTCCCATTCTTTTATTCATTGCCTGTATGCCCAGAGTGACTCAGCTCACTCTCCTGCTGTCAAATCCTGTCATTATCCATTAGTGTGTTTCTGCCTCACTGGGGACCGCCTACTGCTGCTGCTGCCATGTGTGAGTAGCTGCACTCATATTTGAGTGTATTTCTATGTACTCTAAGAACAGCTGCACGTGGAAGCGGGACATGTACGTATGGGTAACTTTGTTTGGCTGGCAAGCTCCTGGTGGTGGGCTGGTTTTCTGCCACTACTGTTGTTGCCTTGGTGATGCAATGTTAACTGCAGTGCGTTAGATGAGTAGTAACAGAGCCTTGATTAGGACCATTCAGCAAGACAGATAAGACAAATTACTTGCAGGGAGCAGAGAGAATGAGTGCCTATTATGTCAGAGTCAGGGGTATAATGGCATGTTTAGTTTTTCTCTTTTGAAATTCTGATTTCAAATGACCTTAAATTATTATTTGCCCTTTCTTTTTTGACCCCACAATGCTGTGGCTCTAATTTGTATGTCAATACATAATTAATTCATTCAAACTGTGGAAAATTACAGGTCAGGTCCAAATTATTACTTTAATATTCATAAATAAGCATGCAAACCTTTGATGGAAAGTCCTTGCATGTACTTCTATTTTAACCCAATCTTACTGATTGGAAACATTAGAGATTGAGAGTTACTTAAGACATGTCTCCTATTTCTGTCTGATCAGCTTAAAGAAGAAATACAATTTCCTGAATGGAACCAAAAAGATTGATGAGGGAATGAATAGGAAACCAAACAGTTGCTGTAGAACAGTAAAAAAAAGCTTGATTAAATGACACATTTATTAAGTAAATGTAACAAAAGGTCAGGGACAGTGACATTTTGATTGAGTTTAAACTAAAAAGAGAAAAATTCTAAACACTTTATCCTCTAAGGGACTTCTGGCCCTAGGCAACAAATCAACATTTGGCCTGTCACATCACCAATGCATCTATTTTAACAATGCAAGCCTTGCATTTTATCAGCAAATCAGGCAGGAATATTCTCTTCAATAAAATACCTTGGTATAGTGAGCCCTTGAAAATTGTAAAGATCAAAACAAATTTATGATAAATGATGAAATGATAAAAACATCATTTATCATAATTTAACTAAAAAATATTTATGCTACTAAAGACAATAATCCCAATATATTTTTCTCTCTTTCTCTTCCTTTTACTAATGTGTGGCTTTGTGTACCATAAATAAGAGTGATTAAGAATAAACAATTAATAACTGTTAAGAATTATGATTAATTTGTTATTAATAACAATTAATAACTGAGAGTCTGAGAACATCAAACCTCACAAGCATGTTTTATGGTAGATATTTTGACATGTAAAAATGATACAACCTTTATAAATAATAATAATGAAGATTTCTTCCTCAGACATGGAATTAAAGCTGTAATTAAATTAATTAACTTCATCAGTATAATTATAACCTGCAAAAACATAACCTAGAGAAAAAAGGAAAGGACTTATGACAAACTACTTCTATGTGATGATGCAAGTATATGACCATGCACATGTCTTTTCAGGACAGTAAAGGTGCTGCTCCTCTGTTCTCTTTGCTTCTCAGCTGCTTTCCCTGAGGAGGTTCAGCCAGCAGGTCAGAACTACCGGGCACATAGAGGTTCAAGAAACAGACAGAAAAAGGGGAGAAGGAGGCATGCATAAAAGAAATCATAACTCTGACAGTCTGAAAGTCATCAAAAAAAGAACAAGTATCAAATATTTTAAAGGAAAGTTTTTTTTTTAATTAATAAAATACCGCTCAAATTAATAGACAGTTAGGCTAATTTAGAAGAAAAGGACAAATACATGGAACAGTACTAAATACAATTAAAGGCAGCAAATTCATTAGGGAATGTGTCAGTATTATCTGGCTGGGACAATACTGCTGAGAGGAGGGTCTGGTGTTTAGCCTACCGACGGTACTCCAGGATCACATTGATGACTCAAAAGATCACAGAACAATATCTAAAGCTTTGCAGGCCTCATGCGCCCCAGGTAAGGCCAGTATGCTTCAACAATAAGGAAGAGAGGCAAAAAAACAGAATCCACAGGAAGCTTACAAAAGGATTGAAAAACAAAATAATAATAATAAAAAAAACAGACACAAAAAACAAAACATCTGAATCTCAATCCCCAAGACACTTGGGAAAATAATCTGTGGACTGATGTGATAAAAGTAAAACTTTTGGAAAGTTATACACATGTTGTGTAAAAGATGTATTCTCCAAACAGTACATCTTATCAACACTCAGACATGATGATGATGAGCTGAGCCTGCTTTCCTGCTTTAGAAGAAGGACAAAGTGCCTCAGTTAGGGGAACTATTATGGCTGCTTTATAACAGGAAATGCAGTTTGTGACCTTAGGCTCTAGCCTAGGTTATGAAGTAAATATTTACAAGCTCACCAGAAAGACCAGTGATGAATGGCTTAAAAGAAAAAAACCTGAACAAAACAAGGTTTTGTAATGTCCTAGTGGACTTAGATGCTATTGAGATGCTGCAGCATGACCTCAGTAGGTCCTTCATGCTCCAATGTGGCTGAATTCTAAGAATATTTTTGTTTCGTTATAAAAATTGTTTCATCATCTGACAGATTTCAGGCAAGCAAAAACAGATACATGTGAGAAAGCTTATTCAAAGCACTGTAAAGGTTTTTATGAAGATGAAGGGAAAAGAAAAAATTACAAAAGTTATGCATATATACGCATAAATATACGATATTCTCGTATATTTCCTCTGAAATATTAATATTTCAGAGAAAATATTTATATTTCCTCTGAATATTGTAAGCATAGTCTAATCCCTCACCATCCAATGTTATTATATCACCAAACTATACCAGTAGCTATATTCAGATTATTCAGTAAAACATGGCCAAATGTCATCACTTTAAATCCTCTGTTGTAGTTAAATAACATGTGTCCTTTTCTATCTTGTGAATCAGTGCCTCATGTCTTTCTATATCACATTTCTCCAAATGGGCACACATCTGTTACCAAACCTAATATGAGTGACAACACATGAGGGCATAATGAGTTTGGGATCCATTGAGGCAGGAACATAAGCCTATCCGGCAGACGAAGCCCTCTAATGTGGTTTATTTCATTCATTCAATTGTCCTGCAAAGTGCATTGGCGGCAAACCACAAGTAGTGGAGGCTTTTTATGTCTGAGTGGAGCATTTTCTCCAATGTCACCAACTTGCGCTGAAAGGCAATTAATGGGGTTTTATACTTTTATGTCCATGTCATGCATAAATGGCAAGAAATTATTTTTGAATTGAATCTATTGACAAAAAACTTGAGACAATAATAATATATCTCATATATTTCATGTAATCTCATTAAATCTCATTTGAGGGTGACAAATTAAGAAATGAATCACGGTATGATAACCTCATACGAGAAGTGTGTCTCTGGTTTTGATCTGATTCATTCTTTTTCTCCACCTCCAGCTTGTGAAAAGCAGAAGAGAAAAAAATGGAGCCACATCTGATAACCATATTTCACTGCACTGGTTTCCTCGGTATTTCAAAATGTTATGTTTGACTCCACAAATTCAGACTGTGTTCTTCTTATTTCAAAGTGATGCTAAAGAATACATTTTAAACCTTCTCAGAAATCTAATCTGAAATCATTTTAAATAAGGATTCATTTGTATTCTTTTCATTTCTGCACATTTAAATTGGTTCATATTTTCATACCATTGTGATAATGCATTTTCAGCTCACCCATATGTCCAGATTATAAACAATGGAAGAGAACTAAGAGTTTGTAGTCAATGTTGTGTTCAGGGTGAGATACGAGGAGTTCAGACAACCAGCAGAGTGGAGCCGGTGTCAGACTGGGAGGCTGATGAAGTTTTGTCTTCCTAAAAATTGACAAACATTGTGACTTTTTGGAAGTCACTTGCATGTGACAAACATTTGACATACTCTATAAGCTGCAAGATGTGACATTTTCTAGAAAGAGTGTAATATAAATAATAAAACGCTATTGGTGGAAGTCAAGCCCTTTTTTCATGTATGGAAATAATCATAATGTTCCTCGGGATGTTTTTTCTTATGTGTTTTCAGTCATCTCTCAACATGACAATGTTCCAATAATTCCTTTAAAACTCTTTAAGACCCAAAGAGTTCATCACATGTGCCCTTAGGTGGACAATGTGCATATTGATTAAAAATAATAAGATATTACAAAAAGTATTAGATTTTTCATTATACTGAAATCTAATACAGTGTATTAGATTTTTGCTTTCAGTGTAATGAAAGCAAAAATAGCCTTGTGTCTGAGTCATTCTCTGTGCTCTGTATATGCTCCTGTCCCCAGTCCTGCCCCCAGTCCCCTCATTCAGCTGTTTGCTCTCAATTTTTCACATCTTGTCTTCTATCTAATTTCAAACTGCATATTTAATGACAAGTTGTTTTATAAAAGCAACTAAAATACTGCAAAGAAATTGTTCAAAAGTCAACAATAGACTCAAGAAAACATAAAACAGTGTTTGAGTACACCGAAGGCTCCCACAACAAATAAGCTTGCAGATATCTAATATTCTGCTTTATTTTGTCGTGGAACCTCAAGTGGAAAATCCTCCTTATTCTCAGCATCTTTAGCTACCTCCACATCCTTTGATCCCCCAGCATCCTCTGGTTTATGGTTACTACATGGCATGTAGATGACTTAGATGCAAACTACCATCCTATCTGTAGGTCTTTTGTCATCTGCTGCACTGATGAGATAATGTGAATAGCTTTTCTTGCTTAGGTAAACTATACATGTTTTTTTGTCTAGAGTTTTGGCAGTTAGACAAACATTTCCAATTTCAAGAGGTACTGAACGGTTTTAATGTGTTTGTCTGATGAAGGTCTGTGACCAAAATGTTGAATATTAAAAGCTTCTAAGTTTGACAGTGTGTAGGTTTCTCTCTTTTTCATGGCTTTTGGGGTTTAGCTTTTTTATGCACCTGTTCCAGTTATACACCTCTAAGGTTTATTTGAAGTATATATGTAAGCATAAAAATAAAAACAACTTTTGAATACTCGTCCACCCTAGTGACCACTATGCATGAAGTTTTTAGAGAACGGACTAGAATAGAAATTGTTACACTATTTTCACTTTACCAATGGGAAATATGATTGAAGCTAGCTCAAGTTCAGGTAAATTTAGATTGATGTTTTGTATCATGTTAGCAGATAAATTTTCAGATCCAAATATTCCACTTTGACACAAACCCCAATGTCCAGTCATGTGGTAGGATGAAATGATGTAGATTCCCCAACACTGTTGCTCTTTTGAGTTGCTCATCTAAAAATTAAATTTTTTCACTCCTGTCAGAGAAACACTGGACTGTCAAAAAAAAAAAAAGAAAAAGTCAGATTAGTTACCTCACCCTCCTACTGTGACCATCTGGAGTCATAGCAGCTGGTTTGTGTTGTACTGTTTGTTGTGCTGCAATATTAAAACAGTTCCTACAGCCTCGTTGATGGATTGACAGCTCTGATGCTGTTTGAGAAAAAGGTTCAACTGATGAGGGCTCTGGCTGATGGGGGAGTGTGGCTGGCAGTGTGCCGGCTCTATGGGGGATCCATGTTGTTGAATGGGACTCTCTTTGAGCTCAGCTACTTGCTCAGGGGCTGACAATGGACTGTTACAAATGCAACACTTCTCTAGCCTGTGCAATGTCGACAGTCAGAGCAGAAGGCGGTTTGCGTATGGGGTGCAGAGTGTAAACAAAAGAAGGGAGGCAAACAAAGAGTTTAGGAGGCAGAGATATGTTGAGCTGTGGAAGAAAGTAAGTGAAAAACGACACCAAGGGGCAGGGAGAGAGAGAAACAGAGAAAACAAGAAAGGAGACAGAGAGAGACAAAACGCAACGAAGCACAGAAACAGAACACCGCTGGAGCTCTGGAGTACAATATCTGACCCAAATATGACAATAAAATGAGATGAAACCCTCTCTCTGAAGTACAGTCACTCATTTAGATCATGGAGTACCCGGTAACCACATGGTGATGTGCTCTCTCTCTTATTTATTTATTTATCATCTTATGGCGAGACCAGGTGGAAATCTGTTTGAGCTAGAGGGGGTCCGGGCTCATTCTGTCGGGTCAAATGTAATGTGTACTCTCAGAACCGCCTGCTTCCCAGAATAGAACAGCATCTGTTCTGAGACAGTCAGTTTAGTAACCAGAAAAATATCAAGACACTATGGTACAGTGAATCTGGCATATCATATCCTCTGGATTCTATTTAAATCGTAAACCACAAGAGTATTATGTTGACCGATCAGCTTTTATGGCATCATCTTTACAGCGGAGTGCAATATTATGTTTCTATAAGACGAGCAAGTACTACAGGTATTCACAGTGTCACATTTTTCCAAAGTTAAAGTAAATTGATTTCCTTCTGAATCTTTTGTTCAGAAAAGAAACTGAAATGATGGCAAGTAAAAGTATCCAAAGTGTGGTCTAATAAGAAGCAGGTAGCTTACCTCAAATTAAAAAAAGTTACGTTTTTGAAATGTTTTACTTCTGTCATCACTTTGGCTATATTGTCCCCCGCCATCTGTTCATGTCAGTAATCACATCGTTATAGGGCTAGAGTGAAAAATTAATGCTAAAAATGTATAAGCATTTTAATAACATTCTGTGAAATCTTCCAGAAGAAACAACAGACAACAGTTGAAAATAATAATTATGGCATAAGCTATTATGGAATTCACTTGAGTGTAAAAAACTTAAGTGAATTCAATAGGACTTCCACAATAAAAACTGATGAAATATTTTATGGTGGCCATTTCATTGCTGTTCAAATTAAAAATATAAAATACCTAAACTAATTAAAACTAACCTCAGTTATTATTCATGGTTTGATATTTGTGAATTGTTTTATTCTTTTTGTAAAATCATAAAGTGTCTGTAGCATAACAATCCAGTCTATTGGTAACCTAAAATGTTGCAGCTTCCACCCTTACAAGCCAGGTCACCAAACTCCCTTTTATCTTTTCAATGAGCTTAAAGGTTTAGCAAATAAACTCTGTTTTGCAGAATCTATTTTTATTATAATTACAAAAACCTGATTGTAAAAATTGGATTATGCAGAGGCATGTATGCATGTATAGTCTTAAAAAATGTGAAAACTTCACTCATACCAAAGTGATCCAGAGTTACAGCCTTATTCTCTCATTTAATGTTTTTAACATAAAATCAATTATGCTGGAAGTATTGTGTGCCAGTGTTACTTGGAGAACTGGTTGAGGATAATGTATTAGGCATCAGAAAGTCATTAATCTGTTTTGCAACCCAGCATAGCAACAAAGCTGTCTACAAAGACTGGAAGAGAACCACAAGATACAGATGACATCAGCTACCAGGAGGATGAGCTGTCAATCCACTGACTGCCGGAGCAACACCTGAGAGTGAGAAAGAAACAGATGATTGCACAGCGAGAAAAAAGAATGAAAAGGCAGTGAACTGCTTTCTGGGCATCCCACCTAATGACGGCCCACAAACCTACATTGAAGTCTAGATCAGGCCTGCATCATGTCAGTGCAGCATTATTAATGGCAGACACTTAAAACCTAATTACAAGCTCGGCTCTTGGGCTCGGCTGATGGCTCAGAGAGTTCAGTCAGGCAGAGTCTGGGCAGGTTAATGAAAAAATGACATGCTTAGTCAGTCCACAAAAATAATATTGAGCTATTTTAACTCCGCACAGGAAAATTGAGACTTTACAAAGGGGTAAAAGTGCCTTATGTATGAAGAATAATGGCTGTGAAGTTACAATAATGGCTGCCAGACACAGGCAATGAACAGGTTAGATTATGACCTGGTGTGATAATGTTATTCCCTGTGGCCAATTTTTTACATTCAAAGGAACTTAAATAACTGAAATAAGACTTGGGCATTGACTTAATGCCTGTCATTAATCTTCAAAATGCTTCAACAGAATGTGAGCAAGACATTTTTATCTTTTTTAGTGTCCTGTGAGAGGATCATCCAAAAACATAAAGTTCACTTTGCCAAGTAACAATAGACTTTCTTAGGCTATGCATTTTAAGCTATTTAGAGTAAGACAATTTTTTTTTGTTTATATTGCCACTCTGCACCTGGAATCAAAGCCATTTTCAGCTAGCATTTATACATATGTTTATTGTTGTGTTTTAGAAAAAAATGTTCCAGCATCACAAAGCAGAAGCTAAATTCACTTTTTTCTACTGTATCTCTGTAATTCACTTCAGCATCTAAGGTAATGCATAGAAAAGCACAATTTTCCTGTTGTTGCTGAAAGGTATTGTTCAGTAAAGCCTTCGTCTGACTTAAATTTTCCCATCTCCATTCAATGCATTCACACAATTCCATTTTTCTCCACTGGTGACCCGTGGCAACCACATCTCTCTTCAACTCCAGCAACATGGAGAGGGTCTTAAAGCTGAAAAATAAAAATAAAATGCTTCACAAGCAGTCAGCAAGGAGACAGGAAGTTTGGAGTGTTATTTGAGCTAGGTTGCACTCTTCATTCCCCACCGTGCGGTGTAGTAATTGTGCCGTCTGCCAGCATGGAACAAGTGCCTCCTGTTGAGTGCTTCCATCATTGTGAAGGTTATGGCACTTTGATGTAACATGAGCTGCTTCATTTGAATAGATAATACCATATCCATTCTCCATTTAAGGTGGCTTTCTGGTGTACGTCTCAAGTGACAATATCACTGGTGCATTGAGGGTCTTAGGTGCTGCAATTATCACAATAAGATTATGCATTAGCACGATTGTGAGACAATAACTATTCTTAAAAAGCGATCTAAAGTCGTCAGTATTCTTATTGAGGGTGTGGGAGATTGTTCAGTGGTCCTGAGCCGTGTAGGGGCAGTATTATATATATACAGTATATCAACAATACAGTTTAGCTTTGTTGAGTAACTACAAACAGCTGTGCTCTGAATTAGACTAAATACAGTATATAGTTATTCAATTTGTTGATTTGTCTCATTTGACACTGCTGAATATTCAAACCAAACAAACTGTTCAAATAGACTCAGACTGTCAGTCCACAGCTTTCATTAAATGATGCTAATTTCCAATTTGGAAATTAAAACAAGTGCCAAAATCATATTTCAAAGTAAATGGTAAAGAACTGGTAGGAGTGAAAAATGTTTTAAGAAATGACCATATTGTATAGATCAGTTGGCCACAACAGCTATTGATATATTAAATTTGATGCTTCATAAAAATAAGTAAGACTGTTTCATTCACATATTTAAATCAAACTTGTTACAGATTATGCATACAGTCACATAGCAGCAACATAGAGCAGACCTAGTGGAGACCCATTGATGAACTTCAAACTGTGGGAAAAAAGGAGACGGAGAGACTTTGAGAATGGCATGGTCGTTGGTGCCAGACAGGTTGTTCTAAGTCTTTCAGAGGCTGCTGATCTAGCGGGATTTCACACAGCCATCTCTCGGATTTGCAGAAAACGATCCAAAAAAAGAAGAAAATAAGAGGCTTATACCACAGAATAGTTCAACATTTCCTAAAAGAAATCCATAGTTTTCAGACTTAGCTAATCATTAAATCATATAGATTATAGTATCAAATGAACAGGAAGGTGAAGCTGGAACATTATTTAACTAAGGCCGCATAATGCCTTAGTTAAAACACATTATGACCAGCATACAACATTCTCCACTATTCATGCTTTTTTAAACAAAATCACTTGTGAATAACTTTAACTTTGTACATTTGCAATTTATTCCTCATATATTTATTCTTCAGAATGGCCAAAAAGCATTGTCTATAAAAAATATTTAATAGCTTTCTAAATATTTTAAAATATGATGGAAAACCACAGTACAACAGGTTTCACTGTATCAGTGCTAAAGATGCAACATCCAACACCTGCAGGAGAGACTGGTCCAGTGCCTCTTATACAAGTTTTCCATATTAGAACCAACGTGATCCTGCTGCGCAGAATGACATGAATGATTTGGCCTCACTAAACAATTTAAAAACCTAAAGTAAACTAATTACTGCTAATACCACAAGTTTACATTTACTGTGCATATGGTGGCATGCAAAGGTTTATAATCCACACCCAGCAAAGATTAAGGGTAACTCAACATTTGCTAATTAGCCTTAATTGTAAATGAAACCTGGAAGGCATCATTCATTACAGCCAAGTATACAGTGGAGCTTTATGCAAATGATACAGGCCGGTGACATTTAGGCAATGAAGAGAGAACCTCCTCTGTTATTTCACATATTTTCAAGTACATTTGAGGTGTTTTACTCTTTGGAGTCACTTTGTGTTATTTATGAAACAACAAAAAGGAGCCTTTGATGTTATGCCTCCAAATTCGCAGCAGAAATAGTCATAGACCTGAACCGGTGTGCATCAGTAAAGCCAATATTGGTTGACAATGACACTGTTTGACCATCTGCCTCTGGAATGTGGACACACTGTGCTACAAAGAGACTGGAAAAAAATGGCATTCATGTGATACATCCAAAATGGGGTTCAATTGCTGACCCCAAAAAAATGCATAGGCCCCAACCACATAATATGCCAAAGTCACAGACTATCCCCAAATCTTTTGTGAAAAAGTTCAACACACTCACATTTTTAAGTATGTGCCCGTTGCATTTGATTATCACACCATTTTAGAAAAAACATAATACCTAGATGGAGGTAGTGTTTTGGTCTTTTGTTTATGGCTGCAGACAGCTGGCCATATTTTATGGAACAGCTGCTGCTTTCTAGCAAAATTTTTTTTTAAGAATGTCGACCACCAATTTGTGACTTTAACTGAAACACACATTGGTTAAGCAACAAGACAGTAATCTAAAGCACATCTCCAACCCACATCTGAATGTCATAAAAATAACAAAACTGAGATTTTGCAATGGCCCAGACTTAAATCTGATTGAGATGCTCAAAAACCTTAAACAGGCCATTCATGCTCAAAAACCCTCCAGTTTGTTTGAATTAAAACAATTCCAAAACTAATACATGAAAAATTTCCTCACAAAGATGTAAATGTATCTTTGCCAACCAGTAATAGATTTAGGGGTAATTACCTTTAAATATGTAGCCTGATTGGAACATACCACTTTTTCCATTAATAAATGAAGTCAAACTTTGTCAAAGTCATCCTTGTCTGACATAAAATTTGTCAGGAGCAAATGCCATCTCGCAGCAGTACATATTTTGAAAGGGCTTGCTGGGGAGATGTTACTTGTTCAGAGTAAATTAATACTTTTGATATAATAAAAGCAAAATGTAGTCTTATAGGGGCACAGGCAGTGTCATGATCAAAAGACAGAGAGCACACTTTAAGCCTCTTCACTTTCCCTTTGTCTGATGAAATGTGAGACAGATAAGGGGATAATATTACTATTGGCAACCTGTCTCAAAGCAAATGGACAGCTTCTGATGTTTGTGGTTTTGAACAAAATGAATCACTTTATCTTTTTAGGAAACAGCAGTGTGGGCAGTAGGAACCCCAGGAACCGTCTTTGTGTCTCCAGTGTTACATTTTCATTACAATGATTTAGTAGACATGTTCGCTCAGAGGCGCTCTCAGTGACTACAGCTATGAAATAAGCTTCAATTCCAACATCAGCAGCATCAGAGCCTTGTGTGCCAAAGTAAGAGTTCAGAGACTGCAAGAAGCAGCCAGAGGGAGCTGTGCAGGGAGAAGTGACATGGATGAGTTAGTGGAGGCTGATGACTGGGCAGGAGGAAGCTTTTTAGATGTTTCCATCCCCGTTCAAATGGCAATAAGTGAAAACCTAATCCCATAACAGTCCAATAAAGTACCGTTATGGGCCTACAGCTTCTCTTCCGTGGGACCCTTTTGATGAGCTGCTAACGTCCATGCACGGATCAGAGAAATATGGGAGGGAAAAAAACCACCTCCATATTGCATTGTGCGCGCCACAGTGATTGAATCCCACCACAACAAGTAAAAGCAATAAAAATCAGCAGGAGTGATGCCAAGACAAGGATCACAACCCTCTCTGAGTCTATATCCTGCATCTCCGAGTGCTGGAAAAGGTCAGCTCTGTTTTCTCGGGAGGCGGTTAGAACTGGATCGAATCCAAGGCAACTGGCTTGGAGAGAGCCAGTGGAAGGGCGATTCATCCTGACCTGGCATCAGTCTTCTCTGTGTGGGTGCCATTCACAGTCTTAGGTCATCTTCCCTTCAATATGTGTGTGTTTGTGTCTGCCTGCCTGCCTTAACAATCCTTATAAATGTACTGTTTAATATGCACACAAATGCACATGCACGCTCGCGCAAAGGAAGCCATCTGTTGAGATGAGTCATTGGAGTAATAAATCTGGCTTCACCTCCTCCCACAGCGGCCATCTTTTCTAAATTTCTTTAACAAAAAAACTCATTCATATCACATTGATAGTGCGCGAAAATGGGAGAAACAAAGAAAAAAAGGAAGGATGTTTGCAAATTGGATCATTGCCATGGATTCAACTGATGGATTTTTGGGTGATATTGCAATTTCACCAGAGGACAGGATTTATAGCGTTGCTCTTTTACATTCCCATCGCTGGAGACTTTCAAGAAGAGGTGCACACTGCGGTACAGAAGGATAACTGCCTCCCACACAGATTTTCTTTAACGACGAGCTGAAATGCCTTCAAATATTCATAAACATTCCGATAAAGAAAAGTTGGAGTCATTACCACACCACTACACGAAGGACTCTAATGACTGTGAGGATGAAAGGCGGAAAGATGGTTGGTGGCTGAGCCTTTTTTCTGGAATGATATCAACTGTTTAAAATGAAGAAGGCTCCAGCAAGTATATATGTGTTGGAAAAAAAAAAATCTCTTTTAATTAGATTTTTTTTAGTTCTAATTTTATGAGCATCTAAATTTTAGATTTTTATTAGCACCAAACCATAATCATCTAAATTAAAAGAAAATGTTTCAATGTATCTATGTGTACATTGAATCCACATAATATGTCAGCTTCAAGTTTTAATTAAATTCTTCAAATAATTACTTTTTTTCGATGATCCTCTAATTTCTTGAGAGGTGCCTATTAGAACTGGCACTATTAAATCCATTGCTCAACAGAGCGAGACTTTTATTTGGTTCTTTGTGTCCTTCTGCCTCCCACACAGGCTGTGAATGATAATGAAGCAGCAGGTGTATCGCTTGGAAATATTTCTGTCACTCCTCTAAAAAAGTCTCTTCTTACTCAAAACTTACAGCTATCCAAATAAGTCAGTGTCTACAAAAAAATCAAACACGCTGCAGTTGTTGGTGATATCTTAAGCCACATTTCTCCACATGTTTAAACAAAATGCAGCAATAGTCATGCATTTGTAATCACTCCCTGGATAATTGAAGTCAAAGCACTTTATTGCGAGGCAAAAATGGAATTTACCAGTGAACACGGTCACGGAGCAGAAAATTAGACAATAATACCAGGATATTAGAGTGAAATTGAATTCTCAGAGAGGCATATAAAGCCATATGAACGCACTCTCTGTCAAACTCACAATGGAAGGTCATAAAGTTAAAACATCTAACACAGAGAACTTGTCTTTTTTAGGAGTGGAATGCGGGGGCTCTTCTCTGCACAGGTGAATTTTTGAAACTGCAGAGAGAAAATATTAGCATTAGACTGACAGCAGTGCCTGTGATTGTATGCAGACAGAGAGCGGCTTTGTGATCTTTGTGTCTGGGGTTTATAAGTGAAGACTACTGTCAATTCTAAGGCATTCTGAGGGTCCCGTGAGGAGCCGAGCCATGGTTCATTTACCCTCTGTCACGCAGGAACCCACGCTAGATCTGATATACAGAACAGCGTTTCAGAACTCCTTGTGTACTCCAGTAGCATGCAATTTATTTGACACCACAGCTAATCTGAATGCTCCATCTTATTCTACGAGTGTTATCTGTGAAAGCACCGCATCTGTTCTTAGCTGCGACGTGTTAACGCCCTGTGCACACGATAAATTGCCACCTCCTGCGAGCGGGAGATAGATTGCAGCTCTTTCATGGTGAGAAGATCACCTATATTACCAAAGCAAAAGGCCACCATCATATAGAATGAACCCAGCCGCCCATAGAAGAGGAGCTGAGTCCAGAGGGGGAGAGCAGTGCTTGCCATAAGGAAGAAAATAATATACAACTCAGAGGTTGTTCACCAAAAATTCCAATTAGAATTTGAAATGAGTTTTTCTATATATATATACAATATATATATATATATATATATATATATATATATATATATATATATACAGTACAGACCAAAAGTTTGGACACACCTTCTCATTGAATTCAATTAGAAAGTGTGTCCAAACTTTTGGTCTGTACTGTATATGTAAATATTTTTTTTCCTTTGGGATACACATCCTTTCGGATAAGTAAGAGGCAACACAAAGATTAATTTAAAGTGGAACCAAATCAAAATCAAAATGTGTTGTAAGGTTAGCCTTTTAAACAACTTTAAAAACTGCCCGTCATTCTGATCATTCTTAGCAGTCTGCTTCAGCTAATTGTATTTTAAAATGAATCTCAGGGACATAAATAGAGACTTTGATTCCACACTGGAAAATATATCATCTCAAAAAAAAAGAAGATGAAACCAGAAGTTGACATACACTGAATAAAATGACACATGCAACTTTTTATTCTCACTCTCTGAGGTTAAATCCGACCAAATATTTCTTGTTTTAGGTCAGTTAGAATTATAAACAATATTTTGTTTTATAATAATAAGAGAAGGAATCTTTCAGAGATTGATGTATTTCTTCAAAATCAAAAGTTTAGAAACCAAATTATTCCTATCTCTTAAAACAATTAGCAAAAGCCCAGATGATGATGTCATAGCTTTGGAAACTTCTGACAGATTGACTTACCCATCAACCAGGTGTTATATATAAACATCGGGTTTCAACATAATCAGAATAATTTACTAACGAATGTGCTATGCCGAAGAGAGATGACAAATGACATTTTAGTTAGCTAAATATTGGGACATTTTTTCAGAAAAGAAATTACACTCCAGAGCAGGTTTGATTTCATAAGAACAATGACCCTTAACATACAGCCAGAGCAATAATGAGTGTTGATTCAGGGGTGCTAAAGAAAGATGCATGCAACATTTTTCAAATTTGTAAAATTAATTATGTCTTATTTTCTTCCCAGTTCCCAATTATACACTACTTTGTTTTGGCCTCTCATAAAACTCCAACAAAATGCACTGACCTTTGTGGTTATAAGATAACAAAATGTGAATAAGTTCAGAAAACATAAATACATTTGCAAGACAAAAATGTATGAAAAAGTGACACATTACAAAAGCATTTACTTTTTACCTTCTTTAGGCAGTAATGATTTCCTGCCAAAGAAAAAGGGAGCAAATCCTTTAGTGGATTAACTTTAAATTACAAAAATTGTCTTTAGGATAATTTTCATTTTGACTGTTAAGCTGTGGCCAATTAGAGATGATGAGAGCGCTTGGCCAATTCTTCTTTACAAAATTGCCCCAGTTCACTGAGGTTTACCGGAGGTTTTAATTCACAGCTCATTCAAAGGACACTAGAGATTGTGTGAACCTCAGAACTATGGATCTGAGCTTTTAGGGCACCCTGACATTTGTTATACACCTTTTGGATTTTGAATCCGGCCTGAAGCACCACACCTCTCAAACTACACTACTCAACAGGGTGAGATGACAAGATTCTGACATCTCACCAGATGGAGAAGATAAGTTGGGGTGTGCATTGTCTATTGGTACATTTGCAATATTGAACACACATTTTGTGGGTGAGGTGAACAAATATACGTAAAAAACAAATCAGAACTGAAACAGGATAATAGATTTTTCCTATAATTTTACATTCATTCCAGCCGCAAATAGCAAAACAAAATTTAGTGTGCGCAGTGTGTGTTTTCATGTGTCTGCTTGCCTAGCTGTTGTGCATGCGGGGTGGCTGTGCAGTCTGAGAGGTAAAGCCTGTGATATTGGGCAGCAGCCCTCCAGCTTTCAGCCCCGTGCTGTGTAAACAGTCAGAGCAGTGGGACAGACAGAGATTGCCACCACCTGCGGCTCTGCTGGGAGCTGCTGCAGAATGAGAGTTGAGTAAAGAAAAAAAAATGTGGGGGAGGAGACGAGGTATTGGAGAGGAGCTGAGTGGAGGGAGGTGAAGAAGGAGCGCATAATTACATGGCAGAGTTGCACCTCATCTCAGCTTACTCCAAGATCCCCTTTTCTTCTTTTCCACAGGGTGCACACACACCCCTACACACACACTCCACCTCCTTTATGTCTTCATTTGAGAGAAAACAATCCATCAGACAAAGGTCAGTCTACCACACACACAATTGTGAGAGGGACACACACATACGCACACCCCCGCAGACAAGACAAAAGGAGCATCAGAAAAACCAAGGAACAGTAGAAAACAATGTTTCTATCATTTCCCAAAATTAGTAGTGGATATTTTTTCCCTCTGTTGATTCAGAATAAATTCAATAATGTAAAAACACTGATACTCCAACCTTAATATATAAATTTAGCTATTTTAGCTTAGAGATTCTTAGGAAAAACATCAAAATATGAACAGAAGGAGCCTTGTAGGGAGAAGAGCAGTGAGAAGGCCCTGCTAAATGAAAGTGCTGCGGGGGTGTTTGTGTCAGGCTCGGGCCCACCACCCGCAGACCTGCCCAGGCAAAGCTGGCTCTGACTCGTCCCTTTGAAAAACCAGCTTGGCTCATGCACAAGTCTCGCCAATCGATGGATACTATCTTAGTAGACAAATGAAATAAGACTCGACTGTTTCGCTGTCATAGAACAAAAATTGATTCTATTTGTGAGGGATTTCCCAAAGCTGTACACGCAATACTTATGGGAATGTCAATTTAAGCCTACAGAGAAGCAGAACAAAGCAGGAGGGAGACCTTAAAAATCATAGGACCAGCAATGTTACAAACAAGATATCACACAAAATGCTAAAAAGTAAAAGGTGTAGAGACTACATGGTATTGTTGCACTGTAATGTTTGCCTTTATTTTGGTTTATGAGGAGTTCTTTAATGGTCTTGTTTGTCGAGATAGACTGAATTTTGACTGTTTTCAGTTCTTCCTGTTCCTAGCTGCCATACAGTGAGGGAGATATTTATATAAAGTGTGTGTTTGATTTATTCCAGACAAGTATGGCAGCTTTAGACTCGCTCCTGTAGGAGAGAGTCTGTGTCACTTTGTACGAGAGGAAGAACTGGGTTATTCATCGTTTCTTTGTATTGTCAAAGATAAATAAACAACCAAGAGAAGAACAACACTGGTCAATAGTGTAGTTTTTCTACTTCAAACCAATTTTTTTTTAAACTGTAGTTTTTATCAGATCATAGTTTGATGGCACATGTGACCAGACAGGAGTCACCATTAGCGTTGCTCTAGGGTCCTAGCAAATTTGCAGGTATAACACTATGGTAGAAATGAGAAAAGTGTGAAAGACATCAAAACAGACAACAAACATATAAACATATAAATAAAACATATAAATAAAATAAGTACAATGTCAGTGTTGGACACTGTACCCTCTGGAACCACATGGTGGAACCACTGATGGATTGCATCCAACATATTACATCACTGGCAAGACAACATTGTACATGCAAGGCAATTTTAATCAAAACTGGGGGAAAAAAAATCTATTTGAATCAGATAAGCATAAAAACTAGAGCATTTCATGTTTCTTGCCTTTTCATTTTTTACAGGTACTTTTTTTAAAGTAATTTTTTTGTTCACCATCTTGTTAGCTTGAAGTCCAAAAACTAATTTCTTAGTTTTTTTAGGATGCACACAGACCTGTTAAAAATAAATAACGGTGCTTTATATTGAGAACATATTGCATTGTGACACACCTTTTACAGATGCGAACGAAAGACCCTGGATAGTAAAGAGTTGTGACTGTCGGCTCCACCTTATGTAGACATTGCCCTCTGCACAGATTGGGGGAACCGTTCTCATATTGAAATGCTGGCTGCTCTGTTTAAGTTAAATAAGACAAGCTCAATATCAAAATGTCATTTTACTGAGCTCTGGTGCAGCAGAAACCAATAAATAATGTTCAAAATGACACAAAGCAATCCTACATTTTTATTATGAATATGAATATCCAAAGCTATATCTTGTTATTAAAATCCTTCTGTCCACAGACAGTGCTTCATATCCCTGAGATAGCCATTTTAATATCCTCATAATTTAATATCCATAGTAGGACTCATTTTATCAAACTGCCTGAAATGACTCCCCACAACTTAAAGTCAGAAACAGCCAGTGTAGATGTATTGCATTAAGTGACACTCCTGAATAATAATTTCAGGGCAATAACACAAGGATAGGATCTCAGTCTGTTTCTCTTTATCCACAAGAATGACTCATTTTTCATACTAGCAATGACAAAGAATGACTTTTCAAAACTGTCCAAGATGAAGGGAAAGCTGATGATTTTGCACCTAATCAGAAGTATTTGACTATGCAATCTTCACATATCCTTTCTTGTTGAAAGTGCATCTTCTCTCTTAAAATCTGCCTGTTTTAGGATTAAGGGATTTGTATTGATTTCATCAGTTTGCAGTGTACAAGTAAGAATTTGGACACACTCATGCATTTTTAATAGGCAGGTTTGTTGGAAACCACCTAATGTGTCTTTATGTTTCCTCACACAAATCACAAAAGTCGTTTACATTTTGTTTAACTAATCTTACAAGGCATTCCTTAACTAACATTTATTTCACTATCTTCATAGTTTGTGTCATTTTTTCCATTTCAGAACTGTCCCCTCCATGAACTGCATGACAATCTACAGGGAAAAAGACTATATCCTTTCACTATTACTTCAAAGACCCTCGCTAAGTTTGAGTTGCTTACCACCTTATTTTAATGAACATTACTTCTCCCAGCCAGCCTCTAACCTCAAAGATGATGTTTTCGACTCTCGTTTCATCTTGCACAGAAAGACTGATTTTCAGTTTTTCTCAGTTGAAAAAAAAATCCTCAAAGTGTGGTTGTGTTATAAAACTTATGACCCCTCAAACTCAAACACACATAGAGAATGCATTTACTTTGTTGCCAAACTAAACGTCCAGTCAGTGGCCATATGTTTTCCTATGGACAACTTTCCTCTCAGCATAATTGATATGGTTTAGAGCAGTGGTGCCCAAAGTCGGTCCTCGATGGCCGGCATCCAGCATGTTTTAGTTCTCTCCCTGGTTTGACACACCTGGATCCAATGATGGCTAATTAGAAGGTCTAAGAAGAACACTGACATGCTGAAAAGGTTGTTATTACCACCAGAGAGAGAACTAAAACATGCTGGACGCCGGCCCTTAAGGACTGACTTTGGGAACCACTGATTTAGAGTATTGCCGAGGAATGCTATTTTGAAAGATTTCATGACACAAATGTTCCATAGTAAGCACAACCCCTTTCTTCTGATGCCCCTAAGTAAAATCCAGTGCAACTTTTTTGCCTTCTGAAGTCACCCAGTTAATACAACGGCTCCACCTCCAAGCCATGCAGTTGTTTTGTGAAAGCCTTGTTAGAGAGCATAGCTGAACAAACAGCATCATAAAGACAAAAAAAAAAGAACATCCCAGACAGATCAGCAATGAGGTGGTTCAAAGGTTTAACATGCAAACGTTTAAGGTTACATATGGAAAAGGAATTAGCATAACTGTAAACCATCAAATCATGGCCGTTCACCTAAACAGATAGGAAGGACAAAGACAGTTTTAGCATGAGAAGGAGCCAAGAGACTCTGGATGAGCTGCAGAAATCAACATCTCAGGTAGGAGAATCTATCAACAGGAGAACTATCAGCCATTCACCCCACAGAACTGGCTTTTACAGAAGCGTAGCAGAAGATTAAACAGAGAAGAAGAAGGGGCTCTACTCAGATCAGACCAAAACTCCCCTTTTGTCAGACAGAAAAGCTGGTCAGAATTTATAAAGAAATGCATGAAGAAAAACACAGATCAGTCATGGAAGAACGTCCTTTAGGAGCTGCAAAAGACTTGAGACTGAAGTGGTGATTCAATGTGCAGTCAGATAATAGCTGTAATCCTACAACTACAATGGAATAGCAAAGCCCGTCCATGTGGTAAAATGATCCAGTCCAACTTCAGACGTAATGCTACTCAGATTCTGTAGTAAGACTTGAAAATGGATGTTAATGGTTAACGTTCTCCATAGGCCTGTCGCGATAAACAATAAATCAATTAATCGTACGATAAATTAAAACTATCGACCTCATTTTAATTATCGGCATTATCGTCTCTTCCGGCCTTTTTCTCTTTCTGTTAATGACACCGAATGAAAAAAGGCTCAACTCCAGTGCTCTCCACTGACCCTCCCTTCCTCATTTTACTTAGTGTAAAGCCCAGCGCACACGAGTTGTCGGCCGATTGTCCGCCCATTTTCAAAACCTGACAGATCACACATTACCCGACAGAAATCCTAGGTCGATCTGGTTCGTTCCTGCCCTGTGGTGTCCAACAATGGGCACAAAATAATGGCTACAAGTCCAGTGAACTAATTTTAAAATCATGCATTAATCAATGCTTTACTACAATCTACCTGCAATGCATGTGGCTAGCGTCAGTCCTGACCGAATGAAAATCATTATAACCTATTTATGTCACGTTAACGAAGAACAGCTGGTTTATCAACTGCGGTAGCAATTTCGCTCCAACTCCTCCCTTTGTCATTTCTATATTCTTTGCATGTTGAATAAACATTAATGTTGTTTCCACATATCATCTCAGATGTCCGCTGGACTTCGGGTTGCGCCGTGTCAGCTGTTTGGGATTCCCCTCCGTAATTTCCCCTCAGAAAGCGCGGAGGAGAATCCGCGCTTTCTGCTTGGCTACCTGTCGCATTCGACAGGCTGCGTTAAGCTCCCAGTCGGGGAAAACCCCTGATTTAGATCGGAGCGGCAACGACAATCAACCGTAACACACCACACAATCTTAGAAAGACCAACGATCTAAGATTATTGTAAGGGGAAAAATAGGAGCAAAATATCATGTAGTGTGAACTATTGCATCAGGTAGTGGGATGTGCCCATTTTCTCTATTTAAATCTAATTATTACTGAAGGGCAACATAGTATACAGACTTCATAATTTGCACTCTTTTGGTTGAATGCAATATTTATTTCCACTTTGGCTTTATGGTGTTTAGTTTTTTTTTTTCAAGTGAGTTTTTTGTTAATGGAGACTGAGAATCCATTTTATTTTTGTTTTTGGTTGTTTTGTTTATTTTGTTTATCAGCTCAAGTGTTTAGTGTTCTTTTGAAAATAAAGTGCATCTATCTTTGGCAGGAAATCGCATGCATTATTACGTCATTTCCATTAAATCAGTGTAAAAAAGTCTTCAAACAATATTATCGTTTATCGCAATAATTTTTGAGACAATTAATCGTTGAGCAAAATTTGCTATCGTGACAGGCCTAGTTCTCCACCTAATCTGAGGAAGCTTGAGCTATTTCTCAAACAGAATTATCACGATTTCAGTCTCTAGATTTACAAACCCGGTAACGTTATACATTAAAACAAATGCAACTGCTATTAAAGCAAAAGATGGTTCAGCAAACTTTTTGCTGATTAGAAACTGATTATTTAGATTTCACCTTATATTTCACAGCTATACACTAGGCTTTGTGATGGTCTAACATGTTTAAAATTAAGGCCTTTAAGTGTAATCCAGGCTTCTTACTTCTTTGACACTCAAACAATGACTGCATAAATTAAGCCCAATGAAAGAAGATATGATGAAAAAAGCAAATGTCTGAAAGACCTCAGAAGTGTTGAGTGCCACTAAAAAGATCCATCAAAGATAATGATTTTCTCCAATTTCAAAAGAACGGAGAGTCTGGAGAATGGTCTAAATTGTGACAGAACAGCTGGGTAGAAACTAGGGTTTTTAATCAAAGTACTACAATATTGCATGTGTCCAGTCATTTGGAGCAATACCCGAGGACAGACTCTCGATAACAGCAAGAACACGCGGCCCTAAAGTAGAAATTACCTCTTTGTATAACCTAAGTCACAGTGCACGTATAGGAAAAACTGAGAATTTAGAATAATCAAGAGTCTCGTTCAAACAGTTAAAGGTCACTGACTTGAACTGGTGAAAAGCAGCAGAGCAGAAAATTAAGACAGGTGGGACAAAGGCAGGAGGAGATATCTGAGCTCGAACTTTTGCCACTTTATACCCAAAAAAGTTCAGAACTTCTTCATGCATCTCAAAGGAAGGCTAAATGCATGTAGTTTGTGGAATATTGGAAACATTATCATTGGTTTTGAAAATTATACAAGATTTGGCAGTTTGACAAAATGATAACTAACACGTATTCTTTTCCTTTAGCAACTTTCACAGCTGCCTTATAATAATGGCAAAAGTCCCTTAAATATTGAATTAACACTTGAAGCTCATCCCTTCTCATACTAATGGTATGAATTGATTCATTCAGAACTCTGGCTTAGTTTTAGGCAACCTGAGTTTCACTGGATTCACACAGTTGATTAAAGTCTGTCAGGTGGAATGAAACCAAGAGCTAAAGTAATTTGTATTCTGACATACAATCTAAGGCATGACACATTTTTGATTGAATAGGACGTGGAACCTGTCCAGAATTTACCCGATTCTCACCCAAAGATCGCTGGAAATAACCACCAGCCCCCCAAGACCCTGCATGGATGAGCAGGTTTAGGTAATGGATGGATGGATAAATCTACTAGTTTTCCTTTTCTTTGGGACATTTTCAAATCAAATTAAGGCACAGACCTTTGGAAAAACAGAGGAGGTAGAATTTTTATCGAGTTAACCTTCTTTTTTGCATCTGGTGTTGGATCCTTTTTGTCAACAGCAGTTGTCACTTTTTGCTTTCTAGCTTTGAAAACTCCTTCACCTTTACTTTACATGTATGAAATATTAAATCAGCAACTTTTTTCTATTAAATGTATCATTTTGAAATCAGAAAAACATTCCTAGCAACTTAGGTTTTTTTGCCCTTGATCTACTTTGTTGCAGTAATCCACAAATCAAATTAATTTTATCTCACTTTTTAAGTTGTTTTAATTGCATTATATAATTAATGTTTAATGAAGCTATAAAACAAAATTGAAATCCCATAGAATTTCTTGGTACAATTTATAAATCTCCACACTCGTGGACCTCGGAGCCTCAGCACACAATCAGAAGATTTATGGGAAAGATGATTTGGAAAGTATGCATCAATTATTGATGAGAAGAGACTAGATATAACCTTAAGGACATGAAAACAGAGTTGGTGCAATTTATACTTTAACACATTTCTGAGTGCATTATATAAACAGACTGGTTTTGAACATTGTCATATTTTAGTAAAGTAGAAGAATAAAGGCAATCCAACACAGTGAAGGTAAAAAAAGATCTATTAAATTGTTCAAAATTAATTAATTATAATAAATGTAGGAAAATGCTTTTATATTATTGTCGATGTACTACAAAACCCATGTGTTTCTGGACTTTTTAAAAAATTGCACATTTACATAGTGCAATAAGTCAAGACTGCTGTTCTGCTGAGGTTATACTTGCACGGATTTAACACCTGCTAAAAACATGGATTTTTAAAAATCCTCATTTGTAAGTCTTGAAAATAAAAAAATAAAAACATCTATATAAAAGCATTTTAAACTATTAAATACATATTTATATAAAAGCAGATTATTACAATGAAATTGCAGTACATGTGACACATCACAAATGTGAAATTTCATACAAAGAAAACAAAAACAAAGTAGAATTTTGATTTTAACCATTTTTCACAAGCAGAAACTAAAAAGAAATGTGTGGTCTCACTGTCTTGATGAATCATGTGAAATTTGAATTTTCTAATTTACTCATTTATGCAAATCCTTCTCTTTTCTTCATCAGCATGTTGGAAGATGATTATGACATATTTTATTAGCCAAAGTAAGGAAATGTTGGTATAAAGTGAGAAATCAAAGGTGGCCAACGTATTGTCATTCAGCAGTGTTTCTCATATCAAGATAAGGAGCAGCGTTTTATCCTCACAGGGCAACTAGCAGACAGGATTACTCATTAGATCACACAGGAGGACACTAAGGAGCTCTCCACACTGACGGGCCAATAAGGCGTTCAGTGAAGCAAGCTGGGTGCCACTCAACTCACATCACACACGCTGCCCAAAACTGTCAGTCCATTATTGGGAGACAGCAGCATGTTCGGTGATTAGGCTGGGTAATGGGGAGTGACTGCCTCTAGAGGCTCTGGTTAGCTGGAGCAGTGTCCGGGTAACTTGCTAACAAACCAGTGCCCTGTGCTTCCTGCACATACGCAATGAACAGCTTTCCAGAGAGTCGTTTGTATTTGTTCCATTCCCCCATGAAGACATGCGTTGTGCTGTTTCACATTCAAAGGTGGTTGATAGGATTAGAATAAAGCCGTGATTCATTTCCTGACTTTTGGCACAGCCACTTGACAGTCTCTGGGGGTGTACAAAGCCTGAATTATACTGGAGATGCTTACAGAAGGCAGCTGTTAATGAAATAAGAGCTTCTCTGAACTTATGTGCCCTTTAAGTTTCAGCTGAGGCTGTTTGCAGATGTGATGTCTAGGCTTCTATTATCGAACCAAGGTTTATGCACAACATTGTTTTATTTTTCCTTCAGGATATACAAACCATTTCTATAAAAACATAACTTCTGGCCCAAAAATATTGAGATGGTGTTGCTGTAGAAGTGGCAAGGCCAATCACAATGCCAGTTTTCAACAATATGTGGGGAATGAAAATATTTAATTTGACAATAAATCATATTGTAAAAGTATTTATACTCCTTGAATTTATCTGTATTTTGTTACAAACTTTAATGTATGCTATATGGATTTTCTCAAATAGATTATCTCAAAATAATGCATAACTCTAAACTGAAAAAGAAAAACAAAACAAAACATGATATTATGAACTTTTTATGGTGCATGTTCTGTAAAGGCTTCAGAGGTTTGTTAGCATTAAAGAACTTACAGTATCAAAACCAAGGAAGAAATTAGACAAGTGAGGGACAACATTCAGGTAAATTGAAAAAAGAGCATTGTTGCACACCGGGTCTTCTTGAATCAGACAGTTATTTAGCAAAAATACAGTAAGTTGGCTAACAAAGGTCCATCTGGGAATGTTCAAAAAATAGCCTAAACAGCTATCTGTAGAGACTCACACAGAGAAAAAGCGGCAGTTAGAAAGTTTTATTGACCCGAAGTTCCTTGGCGCTCAGACACCGGCAGAAGACGTGAGTGCTGAGAATCGCCGTGAGCTTGGATGATCGGCTCGGGGCGAAGCTCAGGGTACATAATTGCAACAAAATTTCATTCCACAAAAGGATTAACTCAAAAGGATAAATGCCTATGCTCAGTCTCATCTGTAAAATATTTGGAAAACAGATTATCCCTTGCATCTCACTTATCATTTCTGCACTATATTCTGTTGATCTATCACAGAAAATCCCAGTGAACAACACTGATGTTTGTGGTTGTAACATAAGAAAATGTAAGAAAGTTCAACAGCACTTATGCACGTGAAAGATGCTGTATTTAATCATTTTTTACAGCATTACAGGATTTTCAGCATCAGCAAATTGATGCATATTTTAATCGAACACAATATGATTTTGGAAAAAGGAATACCAAACAGTTTGCAAAGGTGTTTGTTTAATGCTATATACTGTAACTTTCCAGTCACATTATATCGACTGATGATATTTTCAGAGCCTGTGATGCAGGAGTTGAATCTTAGATGTGCAAAGAACGAATATGATGCTTGATGCTGGATTTCATTTTGCCCCAGAAGAAATCCTTTTGGTCTTTGTTTACTACTTCTGAAGTTGTAGTGATTTCAAAAAGATGGAAAAGTCAAGCAGCTGAGCAGAGCAATTTTATTCTCATATGAACAAAACTAAACATTCACACCGTTATTGAAGAGGTCATTGGTCTCAGATTTGTCATCACAGTCCTTTAAATGCAGATCAGAGTGGGATGCTGGATTAATAAAAGATAAATACAGCCCTTCTAATTTATGAGGATAGAGCTGAACAAATTTTCAAACAAGTTCTCTGTCCGCTTAAATTACTTTGATCCCTAATCATTTCAAAATTTAACACAAGAAATTCTACACACGTATACACTTCGTTCTCCATTCTCAGATCAATTAAAATTTATACAGAACCGACCCGGAGAGCAGCCGAAACACTCCTGAATTTTCTTTGAGTCCCCCTTCAGGGCCTGCTGGAGTTTTTGCTGCATATTATGTACTGGTCTGTTTTGAGTCACCTCTTGTTTTTGCAGAGTACAACAGACTCAAGCCTGAGAAAAATGCTGAAGGATATCAGAAGAATGAAAACTTTGAGGGGCAACTGTAAAAAACAACAACAAAAAAACATAGTTCACGTTTTGTACTGCTTTTTAAACCTTTAACTTGGTTTGAACTAGATGTTCAAATGTAGTTTTGAAAGAATTTGTCCATAGAACAACATTTTAACTTCATGTGGTTTCACTAACTGTTCCTACAATGCTTTTAACTCCTTTGAAATATTTTTATTTTTTTGCGTATAATGCTCAACAAACTGAGCAATGTTCCAACACACTGGGTTTATCCTACGGTTCAATATATGTATATTGTATTGTAATATATACCATCTATGTTCTAGTTTAGTGTCCCTAATAAGCCTTCCAGAGAAAGAAGAATGTGAAGGTTTCATTTTAATTTATTGATGAGCAACCCATGCAACAAATTGCTTTTTCTTACTTACATTTTGGACAAGTAAAACTAAACTTTGCAGGTGCTTTGAAATCTCTTAAAAGTTAGTTTATCAAATCCCTGAACATGTCAGAATGTCTTGTCACTGCTGAGATTCACTAAGCGTTTTAACATAGAGATAATTCTCCTTTGTAATTGTCAGCAGTTTCCAATTTGTAATAGTAATTTAGTCCTAACAAGTCAATTAAGGCTTAACGAGCAAATGCGGTTCTGCGGCACGCAGTGACTGGATGCCAAAGTACTTTTAGACAAGTTTTTTCCCCAAAAAAGCAGTGAAATACAATTACTTTAGCCAAAATATATATAAATTATTCCCTATGTTTTGTTTTGTATTTGGTGTTAACTTAAGGTAGAGACACAGTTTATGTCAGATTTTGTCATTTCTAAGACAAAAACCACATGATTTTTACAAATAGTCACGCAATTCTATTCAACATCAAAGTACACTGATGTTTTGTGCTTTTGCCTCAAATGTTCAATGTACCAGCACATTCTCTACTTTGATAACGTGCTGACAAGCCCTTTGAGAATCTGCCTCCTCCGAGGTCCTGCCTTCTGTTCCCTCGTACTGTTTGTTTCCCAATCCAGGCTCAACTGTGGGCTGCCAGGCACTCCTCCCTCCTCACTCTCTCCTGCAGTAGTTCCTCCATGCTGGATGCAGGCCCAGCTCTGCCAAGCTTAAATAATGCGTGCTTCTCTCTTCCATCTCTGCTTCTGAACAGGGAGCAGTCGCTACACCTGGAGACCTAAGAGTCCTTTCAGCCAGTTACATCCAGGCGAACTGCATCCTCATCTCCTGCTTTATTTACCATCCTCCTGAATTATTCAGGACAATTTAGCCCCGCTTCAGTCAGCTGGAGAAAATGACAAGCTGTATTATAAGTCAGGATGCCCTTAAAAACCTGATGAATAATACACTGTAAGAGGAATTAATCTCTTTAAATAAACATTTGGGTGATTCATTGGGAGGCAGCGCTGTGGGCCAGAAGAAAAGAGACAAACATGTTTGACAGAGGCTGCTCTCCTTATCGTGTTTGCATGAAGGGGGAGAGCCTGAGGAGCTGCATTGTTTGGTCAGAGGGGAAGCTAATATCCTTGTGTATGACAGTGAATCAAGCCACAAGCTGAAAAGTACAACTTTGTACTTTTTTTTTATTACTTTGTGTGCATAAGCCTCTTTGGTGATTAATATGGCATTACGTATACTGTACATTTTAACAGAAAGAGCTCTGTCTTTTGGATTCGTGAGCTGGTTAGATAGGAATGCATGCAGTGGGATTAGATGTATAATTTAACTTCTTTCATTTTATTATTTCAGGTAAAAGATGAATTCTTTATTACATGCCCTGCAGCTCTGAGACGCAAGTCTCCTCCCCAAATAGCTAAAAGGTACTGCGTGGTCCCATTTCCCTAAAACCTGTCTCTCAGGGAAGCTGTTAAAGAGACAGCACTCTCCATCTGTCACTCAGCTGAAGCAAACCTGAAAAATTCCTCAGCAGTGATTGCGGGCTGATAAATATGTCTTCAGCTGCCCATCTTTCCTTAGCTGCCATCCAATTTATTTAGCCTGTAATTGATTACTTGCTCTTCCACGCCATGTGAGTTTAATATTACAGTTAGGGATTGTGTCAAGCACGCTGTAAAACCCCTATTCACTTTACATTAACCTAGAGCTGTGACTTGAAAACAGATTCTGGGAAGCTGAAGTGCTGCTGACCTCATTTCCCCACTTCACAGTTGAGTTTTAAACTTGTGCTTCCACAGTCAACACCACTGATACCAAACCTAACATTATCATCATATTTGGCATGGTGACATTTGCAGTGTCCCTAATAAATCCAAACACACACTACTGCTGATTGTGTTATGCCTGGTTTAGTTAGGAAAACCCTTGAAATAGCCAAACGTCAAGCATTGCTTGTCAATAATTGCCTATATTGATCTTCTGACAAGATATTTCTTTGAATAAGAATAAGTTATTCCAATCTAATTAAAGCAAAATGAGACAAAACATCACTTGCATGTTTCAAAGTATCCTTTTCAAGATATTTTTATCTCCTTTTTCCTCTGTCTATATCTCTGGTATTTAATTGTTTTTCTGTTTTAAAAAAGAGAAAATGACAGAATAAAAACTCTAGCACAACCTTTGGGTGGGATGCTTACATCCACTTCAGGCACAAAACTCTGAAACATTTCTACATCTTGTATAGCCATGAATTATTTGATGTACCTCCAGTTCTACTTGCACAAATTCAGCCCTATTATGGCTTGTAAGCCCAGACAGGGGTGAGGAAGCCCAGTTGTTATGCATGATTATGCAATAGGCCACATGTAGAAGACCTGTATTGCTTTAGTCTTTCCTTTTGTAAGACAATGAAAGACAAGCTCATATTGGGCAGGAAAATGAGCTGCAAAATACCCAATCAAAGGGCAAAGAGTCAGGAAGCAACAAGCTGAACCTGCAAACAATACAGAACAATAATTTTCCACATAAGTATAAAGGGCTGAGTTGGTAAAAAGGACAAAATGAAATTCTGAGGTGCTTTGTGCATAGGAAAAAAGATTTGCTGCACTGCATACATCAAAGTAATCTGGGTACGAAAAGAAATATGATTGATGCAACCTTCTCAGATCTCTGTAGGTTGGTAAAAAACTCCTTGTGCTTTACACAACTGAGATAAGCTCTATGCTACATTTTTAAAATGTATTTTCCTTTGCCAGACACAGCTGGCAAACTTTTCTCTGAACTCAATTTCCACTCCCCGCAAATTTTCTTCTTTCATACTTTCACAAACAGACTGAAGAGTTAAGACATGTGTGTTTCATCGCTAAAGCTATGGCTGTTGTGTGCTGATGCAGAGCTTTTGATCTAATTTATAAATAAGTAATGCATGATTAAAGTACTTTAAGTTCCGTCTGAGTTTCTAGTACAGCTTTTGACACAAGGGCCAATTTTAATATCTACATGGAAGCAGATTGAAGGAAAAGAAAATCTAATGAAATTATTTAAATATTTGTGTGACGTAGAGCATATGATTAAATAATGTGAGTTGAAAAATCATCAAGTGGTTTGATCAACTATATTCAGTTATATTTTTTTTAAGTTGCTACTTGTGCTTTAATCTTCTCACCTTGCTTTTCCGCTGTTACCCAAGCTGCAAATGCTTGTGGAGTGTACTAAAGCATTTTCTTCAAAACCACCTGTTTTTCCTTCTGCTTTCACTGTGTGTTGGTATCTTTTATGCCTTGTACTAAATTAATACGGCTCCCACTGCACACTGGTGTCTGTCGGTGGGAGGCTGCTTGGCCGCTGTATTTAAAAGTGAGTGAATGCAGGCCAGAGCCACCTGCCAACAGATAGCAGTTATAAAATGCACCCACTTTGATTAAAAAGTTTGCCACTGAAAATCTATAAATCCTCAGTGTGTTTACCTGAACACTGCCAGCAAACACCATATGCCACAGAAAATTTTTCTTCAAAGCTCTGAAGAAAAAGTAAAGCGTGATGAAGATTGAAAAAATTAAGAAAATCATTTCAAAGCAGAGCTATATTTTTGGTTTAAGCTAAAATGATTTGAATGTTTTCTTGTAGTAATAAGAGCCTATTCGAATAATCAGTCTTTGATTAGACATAGACCAAGGTAAGAATGGCTTTCACAAGTATTTACTCCATTTGAACTTTCCGCATTTTGTATGGGAATTAAATACAACAGATTACATTAAAAGAAGGTATTGAGTATTTGTAAAGTGAAAGGTAAATGACACATGGTTATGTAAACTTTTACAAAGAATCTGAAAAAGGTGAAAAGAATTTGTATTCAAATCCTTTTAGTCTGATTTCAATAAATAAAACAGTGCAATGATTTACCTTTAGAAGGTACCTAAATGGTCAATAGATGCAACTTTATCTAAAGGAAAATTTTGCTCTGCTAAGGCTACAGAGATTTGTTAGAGCAAATTAGTGTATTGTAAGGAAACCTGGCAACAGATGAAACAGTTCAAAGATAAAATTGTGTAAGTAAGTATGTAGGAATGAAGGGAGGAGAAAGGAGGAACATGCAAAAAAAATGTTGTGTTAAAGTTTAAAGCAGGGTTTCAACATAAAACAACATTTCAAGCTGAGTATCTCACAGAAATCTGATCAATGCATCATCTGAAAATGGAAAATGTATGGGACAACTGCAAACCTAAAAGATATCAGGACAAGAGAGCATGAATCACCAGGAGTAAAGAGTAAGTACATTTCTATGGCGTGTTACATACATTTTTACCTTCCCATGTTTTTAAGTGTTGTTTGACATTTTAATACTGTTAAATTGTGCATTTCTGCTTAGATGCAGTATTCTGGCAAACATGGCAGAATAATCTGTACCTATACTCCATACACAAGTCCAATTCTGTTCTGCTACCACCTCTGACTCAGAGGTGTAATAATTACTTCTCAGGAATGAGCATTTGTGGGACTACAGAAGTCATGTGAACGGGTTGATTTCTTTTTTAAAATCCTGGACAGCTTTCTTGGTTTTCGCTGGCATTGCTACTCTAATGAGATGTCATTAGCTGCAATGGCAGCTTAGCATTAGCATCATTTAAAGGTCATAAGGCTTTTACTGAGAGGACGCCCCCCAAGGCTGTTTAGGTTAACAGGCTTAAGATAAGAATGAAATAGAAAACGGCTGTTTGTGAAAAAAATGGAAGGATGGTGGTGGAATATAGCTTGATTTTTCAACTTTTTAAGGAAAAATAATTTAACTTAAACATTTTGAGATAATCAATAACAATAAAGTATGTATTAGGGAATGAGTTCGATTTTTATCAATGTAAAAAGTAAGGAATTTCTTTGTATCCTGCATTAAAATAGAAATCTGTTTAAAAAAGGAAATATAATGCAATACAGGATTAACACAAACAGTGTGAAGGACTAAAGGGAGATTTTGGTTGAATAATGTTTAGTAAAATAATAACAAATCAAATGAACAAATGATTTATACAAATGAAATAGTATAAATAATGTTATATTTATGGGGGCATAAAAATAAAATGATTAATTAATTAATGTAATAAACATAAACATTTACATATAATTATCACCTAAATATGTAACACCTAAGGCAAAAAGAGATTTTAAGAATAAATATGTATAGTTCTTGTAGGGTGTGTAACAGTGATGCATATATGATAAGTTATTTTATAGAGGTCTAAATTGCTGTGCAAACTGCATAACAGTGATATGAACATTGTGTTCATATAAAGGCAAATAAGTTTTTAATTAGAGGAAACTGTATATTTTATGATGTATTATTTGGATTAGTTAAATAAGTTATACGATTTAGTAGTTAAAATAACACTTGCTCATACTTTTTTATGAGCAAGTGTTATTTTGTAACTATCCGTTACAGATAGTTACAAGATTGTATTACAGATAGTAACAGATTGTAACTATCTGTTACAGATAGTTACAGATTGTAACCATCTGTAACTACTAAAATAACACTTTTAGTAGTTACAGATTGTAACCATCTGTAACTACTAAAAGTGTTATTTTAGTAGTTAAAATAACACTTGCTCATACTTTTTTAAAGCAGATAATTAGTGATTTTTATTTTTGTTCATATTTCATGTGTTCTTTCAAACATAATCTCAGCTATGAAGCAGCATAACTTTGTTGTAGATTAATATAATCTTCTGCACGCTTGCAATTTTTTGCTTATTGACAGAAAATAGTTTAAATGCTTAAAGACTTTGTTCATTCATTTGTTTATTCAGTGCAAAAACATGAATATGTTGAAATAAAATGAGTAGTTTTGACAATATAGCTTATCTTTTTTTGCAAATTGACATTAAGACACCAATAACACCTTATATGTTTCCTTTAAAAAACGTTCTTGAAGTCAACAGTAGTCCAGACACAGTAAACTACAACAGCTTTAAAAAGTGAAATTGTCAGTTTAGAAATGTTCATCTTTTCAGTTTCGTTGAATCCTGGTTCACAAACATTGTACTGGGCCAATTTTATGAAAGCGTTTCTGACAGTGAACACAGAGCCCCGTACACAAGGTGCGTATTTATATGAAAACAGATGATGCACCTGTCTCTGCTGAAGGCATTTGGCTGAAACAACAAAAGAAATCCCTGAACCGGGTTTCCAATCCAAATGGAAATGAACCCTCCAAGATGTTTATGATGTGCACAGCAGTGGGGCTTGAGAATCAGAAGAGATTATGAGGGTTGCCTCCCTTATCATCCTGTGTTTACAACAAGAGAGGGACTCATCCAGTATGCTGTCAGTGGAGACGCATGAAAACTGACAGAGCAGATAGATGATAGAGCTTTTCACTCATGGGTCTCAATTTATCCAGAAATCATAGACAAGTACTCGCCACTAAAGGGTAATAAAAGTTCTAGCAATACATACAAACCTTGATAGCAATGTTTGTTATTTCATAACTAGAGCTCTTTGTACAACAGGGCATAATTTGTCTACAAACTCAAGTAAGGCACTTTATTTCACCACTCAGAAATGTCACAAAGACTTCCAGCTGACCTTTGTAGGAATTTTCTCCTCACTGTTTGTCCCTGCGGGTTTCTTCCTCTCTGGGAAGAAAACCTCTGTCGCATATTTACTAAATTATGTTTCAAATTCTTTGCCTCTTGTGTGCTTTCCTGACAGATCAGTTAAACTGGAGAAGCTTTGACCTGACCCATTAGTGACTTCCAAAGGCCTATTGCTGTATTTTATGTCCGTTATGCTTGACGTTAATGTAATTACAGAGGAGTGAGCTGAAAAGGGCACTTTGACCCTCAGGGCAGATTGGCCTCATAACCACCCTGATAGTTGTCTGTCTAATGGCACAGAGACATGGCAAGGAGCTCATGGGTAACATGCCCTGGTGTGACAAGAGACAAGCGCAGGCATGTGTTCATGGTAAATTTTGATTTACTAACCCTTAGCTAATAGAAGGCATGCAGGTAATGAGGGCGCTGAGTCGTGGTGGGAAACAGCGAAGATAAAACATCTCAATCTGTTTACCATGTTAGTCATTTTCTTAGAAGGGATTTAGTTTCATTAATTACTTTTTACTTGATGCATCTTAAAATCTACATCCATTGATGCAAATTAATATTACCATATTTTATGTTTTGGATGCAACACAGTTTAAAGTACAGGTATATAGTGAGTAGTGAGACATGATTTAATGCATGCGATGTGTTGTGTACAGAATGGAAAAATATTTTGTATATTAGAGTTAGGATTTATTAAGCCTAGCTCATTTTACGGAATATGCACTTTTTATTTCCAAGTTTGATTATTATTCATATTTTTATTTTCTTCTTTATTTAATTTTCTCGGTTGATTTATTATATATACATATATACAGTATATATATATCTTTGATCACCATAGCTCTGGCTGTATGTTTGTTATACTGTAGTTGTCCTGCTGGAAGATAAACATCTGCTGAAGTCTTCTGCAGCTTATAATAGGTTTTCCTTCAGGATTGCCTGCATCTAGCTCAATCCATCTTTCCATTAACTCTAACCAGCCTCAAGACTATATTGCACTGATTCATCAAACTTTCAATCAAGCCAACAGTACAACCAAAGAGGTAAATAAAGAGATTACTGAGCTCAATAGCATTGTAACCATCTGTCAGTATGGAAAGGTTAGGTAATATTTTAGGAACCATCAGAAGAACTGAAGCTAGGAAGTTCACTTTAGGTCAGCAGGGAAAAATAATCTAAATAGACTTTTATATTTTTATTAATCTTAAGATCCAAATTTTATACTGATTATGAAAACGGCTTCATAAGACAAGGACATGAGACAGAGGCACTTCTGCAGATTATGATTTTCACCAACTGATCAGTAGTATCTCATTGCAATGATACTGCTTTGGCTTAGACGGCTTTCAACTGCAGTATCATCATGCATGGAGTTATCTGTTGAAGAATAACAAAAAAACACAGGGATGAAATAAAATTCCCAGCTTTTGGTCTTTCACTGCGATGAATAATTGGGTAGATGGATTGTGGCGTTTAGAAAACAAAGATTGCTTCTGGAAATACATTTAAAAGTTTCTGCTTTCCGAACATTTAGCTTTTTGTTCATACTAGTGGCCTCCGAAAATTAAGTCATTTTCTGCTTGTTGGCAAACCATCTACTTTATACCATCCCACTATCTTCCTGAACAGTACCATCTTATTTTTTCGTGTTCAGTAATAGCCTGAACATCTTTGAACAATCTTGGAACAATTAATGGACTGTAGTTTATAGTCACTGTAAGTCATCATATAAAGCATTAATTTTTTCTAAAATAAGGTAGGACTGTCCCAAATTCCTGTGATGTCAAGGTAATTGAATTTTCTTGAGTGCAGAGGGAGCTTCTCATTAAATTACTTGTTGCTCCTAATGGATCATTGCTGCCACATCTGGGTAGCACTTGTGTTAATTCTCCAGGATATGTTTACATGTGCGGTATGGTGTCTTGGAGTTGATATGCTTGTCCCATGACATGAAAAATCAATGCAAGATCCACAACAGCCTAGTGATCAAACTGTATAAGTTGTAGTATTGGATGTGCATGAAGGTAATACTGAAAGTTGTATGTATTTCCTACATATTTTAAATACAAGGCAAATACACAAGTGTGATGAGGGTATATTTATGCCAGGCCCTCTGCTTCAATAACTCTAGACCAGCTGTTATGACATCATATTTCACTAGGTTCTTGATAACTAAGATTTGGTCCACCTCAAATCATAATTGAATTTGTTATAATCCTCTTCAAACTGCTTATTACCAGTATTCGGAGTATTCGGTAGAGGAAGGTCATACTCTCATTGCTCTGCTACATGGTCATGCTACCATTTATTTAATAACCTTCTGGGTGGCTCAGAAAGTTTTGAATCTGTTGTGTCAATAATATAGGAAACTCTGTTCTGTCTCCATTCCTGCCTTTCAGACAGTCACTCTCACTCTTCCAGAGTCAAAACCAATCATAGATTTTAGTAAGGGAAACCATTATATATGTTGAATTTGGGGTTGTTGATCCCTACAGCTATTAGGTTTACACCTGAACAATAGAATACCAGAGTAAGAACCAATATCAATATTAAGTGAATGTTTCATTTTAATTTTTTAATTAAGGATTTTTCTCTTGAGTGGTTTATTTGATTTGTATTAAATATTACAGTCATATTATATTGTCTATTTATGTATTTCTGAAATGTCTTGATCAAAACTTTCTGTGATAAGCACAAAGGAAAGGAAAAATTATGTAAAATAATTTCTTGCTTTAACTGTTTCACAAAGAAAAAAATAGCACTTCACATATCTAAATACTGCAAATATGTCTAGTTAAATCTGTCTTTCAAAATGCATGATGTGCTTGAATCAGTGTTTTTATTTTTACTTTAAATACTTCCTGTAAGCAGCTTTCGTTAATTAGGTAAAGATAAACTTGTGAGTACATCAGTAGTAGTAAGGATGAGGTCTGTAAAAGTGTCTTGCTTTTATTAATTTGTTATTCATCAAAAAGACCTTTACAATGTTGCCAAAGAGATGGATGCTGTTTCAAACTAAGCCGACTGCCATTTCAACCTCAACTGTAGAAAATGGATGGGCATTTTCTATAATAGCTTCATAATTAGTGTGAAGGGCAATCAGCAGCTCTATTAGATCTCTCACATTCATTACTCAAGTCAAAACCGGCATTTCAATTTTAGCCCATTACTGAGCCATACCGGAAAATTTGTAAATCTGCCTTTTTAAGAGGATCTTGGTTTCAAACAGATGCATTATAGTTCTGAAGCAGGAAAGGGCTTTTCCCCCTCAGTAATCTAGAATAGTTTTAACTTCCTCTGAGTTCTTTTCCACTTCCTTACAAAACCACCAATGAATGTTAAATATTTCAGAAAGTGTCTGTTGGGGTTAGAAAGGAATCAGTGACTGGTAATTAAACTGCATTTTCATAAAAGGCTCAAGCCAAGCATATCCCGAAGAGGACAAGCCTCATGCAATGCAAATAAACTCCAATGAGAGCTCTTCAGTTCATTGGAGCAATTCAGCACAGAGCCAAGATCTTATTCATAGTGTGTGAATTGGAGGTAGAGCAACTTTTTTTTCAGTCTGCAATCCAAAGTAGCAAGTTTATGTGAATACATCTTTGAGTTCATCATGTAAGGTCACCACAACAAACTAAGTTGTGCAATAAATTTAAATACAAATTCATACCACAAGAGAGTCTAGCCATGACTTGGTCCAAGTTGGAGTACAAGTCATGAAATTCTTTGAGATTTGTAGAGGCAAGGTCTTCTTTTCTTTAAAAAACTAAGGCAGAATCTCAACTTCTTGCATTACCACAATGCCTCTATTCCCTTTGGCACTTACTTCCAATCAACAGTGGTTAAATATTCCACCATAAAATGTGATACCTGTAATGTCTTCAGTCTTTGTCTACTCCCTTTATGTAAACAAATACAATATAGTATGTCTATATTTGTCAAGTTAACAGCCTCCAGGACTACAGCAGATGTTGGCACTTGTTCTTTTTTTTGTTAAGTGAGAGTGTAAGAATTAACAAATGGGATGCATTAGAATAAAGACAACTCAAGCTTTCAATGGTTTGAGGGTCTTAATTGTTGCTTTCAATAAGTTTGTCATGTTTGCCATGAAGAATTCATAATGACACAAAAAAGCAGATTGAGGAATATACTAATAGATATTGCAATTGTAGTTGTAACAGTAAAATATTTTCAAATTCACAAATGCAATGTTGTCTGTCAATACCTCATTACAGTATTCAATATAGGCTTTGTGTTTTAGGGAGCATCCTAGAACAGTGTTGGCCCTCCTGTTTACCTTATCTAACCACTTCTCAGCAGTAGATATGCTCCTGTTTCAACAAACTGGCTGATGCCACTGCAGAGTTAAAGTAAGGTCTTCAGGAGCACCTGAAGTTTTAAGAGTTTTAAGTCTTTAGGGCTCAAGTCCTATTTAAAAGTCTTGAGACTTTGTTTTTGTGATATGAATGTGATTAGAGTCTACATTGTATGTTCTAGCCTTGGTAACACAGTTGCAGCTCAAGACGCCTTGAGCTACATAGTATTGTGAACAGGAGGAAATCTGAGAAACATACTTAACTATTTATTCTGTGGGAAATAGATAATATTTTATCTCCACCTAATTTTTCAAGGTCTCCTCTTCAGGCAAAAGTTGGCATATTGTATGTCAGTGTTGCTCAGTGTCGCCTCGACGATCCATGATTCATTGCTGAGTCATGCAAAATCAGCTGTGAGGCTTATTCAACTGTTCCTGAAAGTGATTGAGCCAAGTGAAGTGTTAAGTTTTTGCCTCATTATTATACACAGTTAGAGAAAGAAAAAAAGAAGTGGGTGGAACATCAGGAGGTGAGGTCCAAAGGGTTACTATGAGTGGGTGGAAAGTGAAATGTTTACTGTTTCTTAAGCAGGCTTAGAGAAGAAAATATCTTCAGTTTTCCAGTGGTACTATAACGATCCAGGTGCAGAGCGTGTCTGTCCTTCTCCCAGTGGCTAAATATTGACTGTGCTTAATAGCAGCAGATGGGCTGAATGGTGAAGGCAGGCTGTGCTGGAAGAATCGAGTGAGCGTATGAGTGACATCTGGTCCTTCCTGTGCCCAGTGGACCTGGTTGCTACATCAAGCTGCCTCATTAAACTAGCTGGGGCTTTAGGAGCATTCTGCCACTCAAGCCATTGCTCTGGTGCTCCCCATCAAATCCCTCATTTGCCAGTGCCAACACCGAAGCAGGGCATAAAATGTGGTGTTGGCAACTTTTGCACATCCTCCTTTTTCTCAGCATTCTGCAGGGGTCACTTACTCTCACTTTAGGTGACTTCATTCTGCCAAGCGTGAATTATGCTGTATTGGATTTCCAAAATGCCCCTCAAATGAACGTCACCTTATATCTGGCTCTCGGCACAGCTTGCTGGCCAGTGGGATGTGGCTTTTCAAGTGACACTAAAAGTAGAAGAGGCCCTGCTTGCAAATTTAAACATGGAGAACCTCAGTCAGTTCTCTCACAAATTTGCAGTAGAGAAAGTGTAAAAGGTAAATCTTTATAATATAGAGCCTGAAAACATGAAGTTATTGCATAAATATTAAGAGTCAAAAGTTTCACTTTTAATTTTATTGTACTGCAAACTATGTGCAATGACATTAAATCTAATCTCAAGTGTATGTTGGATCCTGGACTGATTTTGAACACATGGCTGAGTGATTAAAATAACTTTTTAATGGTGTTTCCAAAGTTATTTTAATCAAGATAACATGACTGCCTCTGTAAGCAGTCATGATTTATTGATCTATAATATAATCTCAAAAGAATAAAGTGAATGAGCATGGAGTACCCAGTGAGGAGACCACTGGTTATTTGTCTGTTGTTTGTGAGCACAAAGTTTATTGGGCAAGAAAATGCTTTCTATAACAGGGTTTATCAATAATTATGTACCTTCAGAGAACGAGTGCAAAACATCTATTAAACAACCAATTGCTTGTAGATTTTGCGATCTATAGAGCAAAATCTAATTGCTATTAGGTAAACCATGGTATTAAAGTGTTTGCTTTCTAATTCAAATATTAAGGATTTGATCCTGAGCCCCTCTTGATCAAGGTATCAAACCAGCAGGAAGATTCAGTGTCCACATTTCTAGTGATTTGCTCATAGTAGATGAGAGCGTATGTGAGTGTGTAAAGGGAATAAAAAGGCGTCGTAAAGCATTTTGTAGAACCTTGATAAGGTTAAAAGGAGCTATGTAACTGGGTGCATTTTCAACATCTACCATTAGATGGCTGAGAAGGGAATTCACATCAGTGCAATCTGAGCCGTTTTAGCTCCTGGTGAAAGCCACTGGGCTGGGTAGCCATTCAGCAGCCAAACTTACATCTCCTCACTCCTGTAATCATCATTATGCAGGATCTCTTATCACAGCAGGTTCTTTTGACTACCCCAACATGCTTAAAAACAAGTTGCCATATTATAAATCTTACAATCTACAACAGAAGAATCACTACTAATCCTGTGTCTCTATTACAGAGAGCTTTTGCAGACTTAAGCATCAGAATTTTCCTCCCTGTGGCACCTCAGGCCTATTATGCAGTACAAATTACCCTGGGAACTAAGGGTAAAGTGAAAAAAGGAAACCATAAAGATAGATAAGCTGGATGCAAATTTTGCTTAAATATTCAAACCTTTCCCACTGGAACATTAAGGGACTTAAAAGGACTGCTGATCTGTGATGAGGTCCAATATTCCTGAAATCAAGCCTTAATTATGAATACAATTGGAAAGATTCTACTTTACTTTTGCCTTTCAGCGAAATAAATCAAATCACCAGTCTGTGACAGAGCAGGCAAGTAATTTGCAGAATACTTGAAACTGACTTATGAAAGAAGAAATGGAAAACTTGTCACATTTTCTCATTTAGACTCAAAGCTTCAATCACAGGACTAAACTCCTAATCCAATGAAAAAGTGTAATCTACAGTGGGTGAAGGCACACAGAAACAAACAAATCAATACAATTCAATAGGTCCAACATAAAATCCTACCCTTTATAAGTGTATTATTTTCCCAAGAGTGTGTCAGAGATCTGGGAGTTCAGAAAACATTGAATTGTATTTTTTAGTATTTTTATGCTTTGTTCTAGTGGTTAGAAAGATTGCCTTTCAACGATTTTGTTCCTATCATTTTTATGAGTACGCAAGATCCATGATCTGTTTTTGCTTTGCTGTTTCCTTTTAAATATAATTCACCTGCCTTTATACTACTGCAAGGAAAACAGCCAAGACTGTCAGTTTATCTCCTGAAACATGATGACATGTTTCTGAATCCCAGTCATTATAATGAATGCTCCCTCCTGCTCTCTGCAAAAACAACATAAAAGGTCTCACAAAGACAAGAAATATTTTATTTGGACTCTCTAAAGTTATGCTATTTGTGCAAAAAGGTTTATATTACCCTGAACCAGGCTAGCTAATGCAAAGGTATTTACACCCTTTAAGCTTTTAGACATTTTCTCTTATTCCAACCATAAACTTCAATGCAGGCTGCTAGGATTTTATGTGATAGACCAACATAAAGTAGCAAATATTTGTGACGTGAAATGAAAATGTTCTCTTATATTAATGCCTAATATTTTGAGCTCTATCCATCTTTGACCAGCTGTCATGTCTCTGCTGAAGCTAAAGTGTCCCCAGAGCATGTTGCTGCCACCACCGTGAGAATGTGCAGTATTCATTTTGCAGGTATGCCAAAAAAGTTTAATTTTGGTTCCACCTGACCCAAAGATAACAAAAATGGAAATCCTCAGCATGTTTCCTGTTTCCTCTACTTGGCTTGTCAAACTGCATCTACTACTTCTCAGATGCAGTGGACTTCTATGTGCCACTCTTCCACAAAGACCAGAATTGTGAACTGCATAACTTACAGCTTTCTTGGCAACAGATTCTCCCACTAAGTTATGAGTCTCTACAATTTCTCTAGCCTACATCTCTGATTGATGCTCCCCTTGTATAACTAGTCAAACCTACATATCATTGGAAGTTTGCAATTGAACCATGCTCTTTCCATTTTTGTTTTATTTCCAAAACTTTGAGTTTGATTAACCTAATAATGCTCCAAACGTCTCCACAGCTTTGTCCCTTACCTGACTGTTTAGTTTCTCACTAATGTTTTCGAACAAACCTATGAGGGCTTCATAAAACTGTATTCATAATGACTCTGTTTACTGGGGTCTTCTGGAAGCATTTTTGGTACTTAGATTTATATTAAGTGATCACAGTAGAGGGAGACTGGAATCATATGCATGCCATGATTTTATTTGGGGATTGAGGGGAGCTATAAACCATCCAAATATGTTCTACTACATATTTGTCTGTGATATATGATCCCAATAAAGTACATTGAGGTTCATGATTATGACTAATACAAATGGAGTAGTAACACTTTTGAAAACAGTATAATGACTTATGTCTTGGTCAAAATGATGGTATTTTACAGTAAACTGTAATAGTGTAACATTATTATTATTAAAAAACTAAACCTCAAAAAACGTGTTTAAAAATCTTTGTTTTGGCATCATATTGATTTAATTTGACACTGTTGCAGCAGCCCTTGAGTAGCTGCTGACTAAATATAAGCCCTACATTCAGGTGATAAGAAACGTCTGAGAACTACATTAACAGAGAGAGGGTTACTGCCTGATGGAATATTGACAAAATGTATTTTGTTTGCTTCTCATTGCTCAGAGAGCTGACGCCGGCTCACTGCACTAAATCATAAAGCCCAGTTGGGTGCACAGCAGAGTCAATAACCAGTTCTTTCTCTATTCTTGGAACACTCAGTTTCCGGGAGGGCCTCCATTGAAGCAGCAGGGGTGTTAAAATACAGAGAACAATTCTTTTCCTTTTAAACCTATACCGGACAAAAATGTGCAAAAATACTCTGCAGTCCATTCAAAGAGAAACATTCTTGTCATCAGCGGACACCTGCAATTTCTCATTAGGACTGATAAATATATTTTTTATTGTATTGAAGTGAATTAAATGTATCATTTTAGACGTTATGTTGCTATTTATTTATAGGCCACGGTTCACCCCAGGGCAAGGGTCAGTCTCTGCCTCCAGCTGAGGACTTCAAGTAGATTGATATCTTGTTCTTGAGTGACTGAAGGATGGGGTGGAAGGTGGACAGGCACAGTGGGGCCTCTACTGCATCAATGAGTGTGGTGCTCTTAAACAAAAGTTGATTTAACAGTTTCTCAATATTTATTGAAACAATGTTAGAGGCAACTTTTTTTTGTTTCAGCCATAAGTCATTTAAGTTAATAAAATTTAATAAATAAAATACTAGGTTTGACAAACTTTCTTGAAATTATTCCTTGTGGTAAGGAAACATTTTAAATGTTCAAGCTCATCTAAAAGCATGTTGATCTAAACATGAGGAAATTCTATTTTGTAGTACATCTAATTTTGCCATTATCATCATCATCATCAAAGTATGTGTGTCACTTTTTAGGCATTCTTAGCTTGAATAGCTCATACTGCATACATGGGGATTAAGGATATATCTGTAATTGATGTCAAAGTATAATTTTGTATTAGATTACATAATTAACTGATTGTCTGGGATCTGCCTCCAAGCTTGCAGTCAATAAAACATACAAAGGCTAATCTATCAATTTCTTTTAGCACATTGAGTGAATCTTTTGTTTATGTTAGTGTCACATGTAGTAAGGTGATGCTTGATTAATATTTTTCTACTGCATCATGTCTATGGTACTTAAATGAAACACAAGCAACCAGCATTGTGTGGCGGTATTATTATATTTTTTTCTTAGAAAACTAGGATCAGCTTTAAACCGCTACCAAACAGAAGTGTCAAAATAAAATGTTAGTCTAGCTGCAGCAAATCCCTTGTCCCAACAACTACAGTTACACTCAAAAGTCTTTCTCTGCTGCTTTCACCCTAATACTACCTTTAAAAGAATGTTTTCAATTTTGCTTTCTGATGTGTTTACACTTCGATAGAACCAGAGCAAACACAATGCAAACACCACTGGCTTTCTGAACCGATCCATTCTCTGACATGCCCTGCCTACGTGTGCTCATGCATTAACAGGCACATATCACATCTGAAACAAAACAAAACAAAAAACAATTGCAGATACAGTATATGCTCTAAATCTCAGCCATTTGACAGTTATTGTAAATGCTTGTGGTTCTCCTTGCGGGCTACTGACATGTATCTTCATAGTAAATGAAATGTTTTCCTCTGCATGGTGACAGGTGGGTTGAACAGCCATGTTGGAGCTCTGGCAGTCTGTGCAGCAGCAGCAGCACTGAAGCTGAGAAAAGGAGATGGCCTTGCCAGGGGTTGTGATGACGCCAAGTGCTGTGGTATCATTACAAAACAATCTTTCCGCTATGAATTATACACTAGCTCTTTAAAACTTAACATAGGTACCTCTAAGTGGTGGATACCTGAGTGTATTACTTCCTTAATGGGCATGATTGATTTTATAACACAGTATCTGAGAAAGAAAAAAATAATAATCGGCAGAAAACCCAGAGGAATCCTTACTGCTGGTCAGTATTGGTTAAGAAGTGGGTGTTTACTAACCACAGTTACGTCTTGCTTAGAAAAATGTTAATGCATGTGTTGAATGAGTTCTGCTTTTGTGCATCATCAGTCAAAAACAGGTCATCAGTGACTTGACGCCTAGAATTTTTTAAACTGCTAAGATTACAATTATTTGAGAAACTCATCATTTTTCCTGACAAACAAAGCATAAGAGAGGAGCTCAATCGATGTGTTATCCGCAGCACCCTGGCTGTCGGGCTTGGTGTTGAGACCGTATCTCGAGGGACGGAGGGCAATGGAGCTGTGATGTGTTTATTTATAGAGTACAACAAGCCTAATTGGTAAATTGGTCTAATGATTGATTTGCGATCGAGTTTGGTGTCGTCTGTCTTGAGTCTACAGTGAGGGATGTCTTGAAATAGCAGGGTTGACAGCAAGGAGAAAGAAGAGCCAATACTTTTCCCTGAGTGCAGGATCATTTGATTAACTGTCCGAAGTCTCCCTGAGAGTTTGGCCCACAATAAGCAATTAGACAAACCAAGGTTACGACCCAGTCTGGCTGTCACCAGGCTGAATTAAAGCCCTGTGAGGGGGACTTTTATTTTGGTACCTGCTGAATTTCATTTCAGATATCCAAGATTTCTTTGCATAACTTTAAATCTATACCATTCAATTTATGTGTAAAGATTTGAGTAGATTTAATTTTTATTTGTTTTAAAGAAATAAATGACAACCTGATGATTCCTATATGTCATACAGAAAGAGTTAATATTAAAGCAGAAATATCCAAGCTATCGCAAAAGTATTAAAAACCTTAAGTATAAATTATTATGTATTTTATCTGGATTTCTGTGATAGAAAATTAGAGGAATAAAGCAATAAAGCATAAAAAATATGCCATACGTTGAACAAATTCCAATACAAACAGCTTTATTTACAAGTCTCTCAATAAGCAAAAATTGTCTAATGTTGGTACTTTCATTTTAGATTAAATCCGGCTGTTAATGTCTCTGTTAACATTAATAAACAAACTACATTAAAAAGGACAAGTACTACAGCAGACAGAGTAAACCGATGCTAAGCCTTTTGGTTTAGATATTAAACTATATCCGGGAGGAAAAATAACACCAAACACCAGCCAGAACTCACCATCTAATGGTGACGTGGTGGATTCAGCATCATGCTGTAAGGACGTTAACTCAGAATAGTGGGCAATCCTGGAAGGTAATATGTTGGAGGCTACAAAAGACTTGAAACTTATTCGAAGGTTCATCTTTCAGCAGGAAAGTGACCCTAAACGTACAGCTGATGCTGTACGTTTAGGGTCACTTCTAAAAGGCTACACAATTTTAGAAGACCTTACAATGACAATAATATTGGTAATTATTGTGATGACCATATCAGTTGCGATATAGTTCTGTTTTCTTCATTCCTGCCTTTGTAGTTTGTGCTTCCTACTCTACGTGACCTGTAGCATTTTTGTAGCATTTTTCTGTTTTCTTGGCTAAATATTCAAAACTCTTGAAATATATTAGCAATCAATGATTGCACTCCAACCAATCCTTTGCAATATGAATGTTGGGTAGGCTTATATTGAGATGAAGTAAAATGAAATGGTTTCAATCACAACTTGCTCCTGTTAGAATGGCCCAGTCAACTCCAGATCCATTTAAATCTTTCCGCTTCTTGCCAAAACCACTAAAGCACAGGGAATTGTGGGTAAATACAAAAAAAAAAAAAATGCGTGAGTCTAGATCTATTGGGAGAAATGACTTGTGCTGAGCCCATTGTTGAAGAGTGTTTGTCCTACACTTGCCAAAATCTGACAACATTTCATTTTTGTTTTCATTTTGTGAAGAAGGAAGTTACGCTCAGTGTCTTGTTCAGGGGTTTTTGGGGCACTTCCTTCAGTTTGTTTTGGGGCAGCGCCATGATAGGCAGGGGGATAACCAGGTTGCTCATAGGTTTTGATACATTTGACAATTCAGAGTGCAAGCAAACCGCACCAGCTGAAAATGCAACAAATGCCGCAATTTTGGTCCCCACTCAAACCAAGTTTACTAGACCAACAGTTCATGTGTAATGGAGGCTCTTGATCCAATCTGTGTGAGCTTTAACTATTTTTGCAAAGACAAATGGGCAAAAATGCCTGATTAGCAAACCTGGTACAGATGTAGAAATGCAGAGAAAGGTGACTCAAACAGACTCAAGGTAGCAGCATAAACATGGACATTAAAGTTTTCAGATTTGTATTTGTCAAAAGAAACTTAAAACATTGTGTCTTTCTCTTCTAATTTGTGGCTATTCCTCAATTTGCGATGATCTATCACATAAAATCCCCAAAAATATATTAAAGTTTTTAGTTATAATGTGATAAAACATAAAAAAAGTTTACAATATGAATGCTTTTCGCTAGGCACTGCAAGTCTGCTGTTTACCTTAACAATTCCACAAATTATTCCAGCCAATGACAGAAAGCAGCACATTACGAGGTTTGATATTCACAAATAAATCAAGAGTGTATGCAGAACGGTGTTCCACCTCATGCTGAGGCCTTAGCTCAGGGGCCTATCTGTTTCCTGGCTTCAGGTTTGAAATTCAATTACCTACTGCCCTGGGAAGCTGCTCGCTGGAAGCAAATCATGGATCTGAGGTAAGGTTTAATGGATTTGAAATATAATTTAGCTCTGGCTTGGCTCCTTGGAGACAGGTCACCATTACCTATAACCACATTACAGGTAATCAAAGATTCTCCTGAATTCGTTACATTGGCTTCCAGCTTGCTTGAAAAGTGTTCCATTTTTTGTCTACCTGTGATGCATTTAAAGAGGGAAATTTATGTGCAGGCATAAATTGTGGATGTAATGTAGATTTATTGCCAGAGACAGCATTTTTTCTCCTTTGTAGAAGCGTTTCTCAGAGACTCTTTACTCTGACTATTAATTTGGATAATTGCAGCATGCCTTTACCAAGTGTTGTATAACAGAAAGACCTTCAATGCAGCTCATATGAAACAGCAAACATACAAACAGGCTTCCCACTGCTCTTTACCTCTAATTGCAGACTGTGTCTTGCTGCTTGGCCCATCTTGCAAAGAAACCTTTTCCCAGACACCCTCCTCAGACACCTGTTATTAATTCTCCCCTGTTTAATCAGAGACCTGGGAGGTATCAGCCGCTGCTCAGGCTGCAAGGATGACAAATGAATCGCCGACTTAGAAAAATGGACCCAGATTCATCCTCCACCTGAAATTTGTGTTCACATCCATGCATTGTTCTTATTCTGGGATAATGGATGGCATGGAGGGGCATTGAGGGCGCTCCCACAGAATTCCAATAAATAGTTAATGTTGCAAAAAGTCTCCTAAAGTGTTGGCAGTCTGGAAGTTCTTCGTCTTGCTAGCTCGGTATGGAAGAAAAACTGACATATATTGTTGACAAAATACAAAACACATCAGTTTTAGAGCATTTATGGATTTCTTTTGCACATAAATACAAATCATTGTAATAAGATTTCCAACCCGTTTGCTTTGGTGTCTGCCCTCCATCAGAAAATCCACCTGGAAATGTCACTGCTGCCACCTCTAATATGATCATTCATTCATGGTGCATGCGAGGATCAGGCAGCATAATAGATGTGCTTCAACATTACCATAAAAAGATGTTGAGGGCTTTACATTTAATTAATTTTGGCTTGTGTTAAACAAACCATAAAATTCATTTTTTATTAGTTTAGAAAAAACGTCAGTGATCAGCCATAAGTTAGTTCGCTTGTTCTCTAATAGCCATCTTTTGCACTTCATTTATATTTTCTCCCATCAGTTTTCTTAATTCATTAATCAGCTCATTAGTATTACCAAGCGAAGAAATTACTTCTCTGACTGCATAAAGATGAAGCATGTGAACAGCCTGAGTGAGCTCCAAAAAATGTTACAGTGGAATAAAAAAGATTTCTATGGTGGAAAAGTGCATTTAGTCAGAATTGCGTCATGAAAAAGGAGCAGAATCCCAGGTGAAGTGTTGAATTGTAGAGCTTTCAAGGGCCAGAGAAGGAAGGATATTTTTCTCTTGTCAGTCATAAGCCGTTCTGACCAGCTGGTATTCATAGCTGGTCAGGATGGCTTATGACTTTGTTCTGCTAAACTGTGATGGGTTGATTCCAGTCGTGGTCATTTCCAACTCTCCTATGGATTTAAACAAGCTTTGTAAAATGACGCTGTCAACAGTTGTGCTTTTAAGAAACTTTGATCAGAAAAATAAATAACATTTTAACTCAATGGTGTCAAACTCATTTTCTTCAAAGGGCTGGTTGTAGTAGAATATACCAATAAAACTACCCACTAATAAACAGATATTGTATAAATAAATAGCTGTCTGCATCTGTAGTACTTCTTAAATTAAGTAAATATTAAACCTCTTAACAATTTGGCAGTATACACAGAAAAACAGCTTTGATTTGAATGATACAATAATATTTAATCACACAATTTGTGGAAAAGCAATGCTGCCAAATACTAAAGGAATGTGTCTGATTTAGTATAAGAAAGTAATGAACAGATTGAAAGTAGTCATTGATTATAATTTACATAAACATGCAGTTTCAGCTGGAATTTTTCAATTAATTGAAAAATCTACAGAGGGTTAAAAAAAATATCTTGGATTCAAAGCCAGTATAAAAGTGAAGTAAATCATGTTTTATCTTAACTAATTTAATTACTAATTTTTAGGATAAATATTTCTATGTGGATCCTGCTGTTTAACATCAAACCATCATCAAGTAAATGACTTCATACAATATCACCCAGCAACCTTCTATCACTGTAGTACAGCCAGCACAGTATGCTCGGTTTTAAATGTTCTGTATGCTTAAGACCTTAGTAGAATAAGTCATGGCATTGATTGAAGTTTGAAGCCTGCTTTCTAGGATTTATGCCCATTATGCACAATTTATTAGTGAACATAATATCCTAAGAGGGTTAGGGTGCTTTAAAAAAGAAGTGGATGTAAAGAAAGGCCCTAGAGGCTATGAAAAGAGGAAGTGTTGTGTTTCTGAGGTTGCAACCATCACAGGCAGGCTTGTGTTTCAAAAAATCAAAAAATGACATGCAACCGTCTGTCTGCTCCTGCTCACCTGATTCAATAGTGGCACAGAATTGGATTTCTCTCCTTAAAGCTATCAGCCTTTGATGTGACACAGTGACCGTGAGAGTGAGTCAGTGGGTGCAAGAATGAACAGAAACCCTCCGATGCTGCAGGTCTCTCAGGTCTCAGACGCTCACCGCTGTTTTTCTGGACTTCTGACATATGCTCAAGGCACAAATCAAAGCCTGCAGCCTCCTCTCTAAGCTGAAAACTATTATCAGGGTAACTAAAGCTCATGGTAATTAGCTAATTAGTTTTTTTTCTTTTTTAATGAGTTTGAGGGATAACTTGCTTTTAAGCGTCTGCTTGAAACACGATAATACCCTGCATTAGAAACGAACTTGACTTTTCTTTCTAATGAGTTTAAAGTCACCAAAAACTATACTTAATGAACAATATCTAAGAATGGAAACTGTGAATAGATAGAGGCAGGAGTAAAGAAAATAAGAAGAGAGGAATATGAGCATAGCGTAGATAGATGGAGGGAGGATTTTGAGAGACTTCAAAGCCAGAAGTTTCATCAGAGCCAACCTTATTGTGAGGATCCAGCCCACGGTAAGGTGATAATCAGGCCGCTCTGCGCTGCATCCACGAAGTTTGTGGATAATCACAACGGACCAGTGGGCTGGTGAATAAGACCTGTGTGCTTGTCTATCCTTCGGCTATTTGATCACTGTGGGTGGACAGTGCTGAAGCAGAGCAAGAGAAACAATCAATGCAAGAGAAACATATTCATACAAAGGTGGCAAAACAACCGAAAATCTGTGTACATAAAAGCAATAGTGTCTTTTATTCCCTCACTGAAGGGACATTAACAATGTAACCAAAGATGTTTACTACTTTATATTAAGTGTCAAACAGAAAAAGATCTATTGAACTCTGTTGCTGTGATACAAGCAAAACCTAGAGCAGATGAATGGCAGTATTTTTACACTCATCAAACTGTCCAAAAGCTTCTCACACACCCACACACACCTAGCTGCAGCTATGGTCAGTCAAAAACTACCAGAGCAGATTGTTTTCTATTGTTGGACTTATTTGATTTTGCTCACAGAAAATAAATACTGTAATAATTTGTGAGAACTTCTTCCTATACTACAACATGTACCCAATAACATGTCGCCAAAGTCGCCCACACATGCACAAAGCAGAGCTAGCAGTTTTTTATTGTTTTATTTGGGTTTTCTGTGATAGCCCAACATAAACTAGTGGATAGAACTTAAATCAATTACAATTTTTTGCCAAAGATACACATTTAGATTTAAATCTGGACCCACAGGATGATCCTGTGGATCCACAAATACTATTTTACAGTTTAATTTTGCACCCAGAGACATGGCACATTCACACAACTGTGTCCCCCAGAGAGACCAAAAAAACATAATAATTATCATTCATTAAATGAAAATAACAGGATATAATGTTGTGCAACTCGTTATTTAAAAGGAGCATTTGGTTTTAATGTCTGAACAGTCAAGTACACAGAGCACTATGACAGCATGAATGCACCTGCACCCATGTTTGTCACAGCATATACTGTATGTTGTCATGATTATTTCAAAATGATTTTTAACTAAGCAAGAGAGGTCACCCACCCCAACAGCAGGGAAGAATGTGGTGCAAAGTTGTTGTTCATGAAAGAGGAAGTGGAAGAACAAGATCAAGGTAGAAAAAGTAACACGTCTCACTTGAAAGGATGTTCAAGTGAGACGAATCAAAATAAACTAGTCTGCAAATGCAACATCACAGATACTGTACCTTCATTAAGTGGAACTACGCTGGCATTCAGAATTCAACTTTTTAGATTCACCAAAGTCACCCAGGGGTATGGTTAGCCAGTGCATCACAGTCACCGCAGTCACACTTTTGTGAAATTATTTCAGCTACCAAAGATTTTATGACAATAATTATCCAGCTGGGATATGAGAAAATTATAGGAGAATAAACAATGTGGGCAATTACAGAATTCAAAGTCAGCACAAAGACACAAAGATCTTAACTGCAAGACCTGCATGCCATAAAACACGTAATAACTCACAGATATGTTGATGAGCTTTACACATCAACGTTGTCTACACAGGTAGTACATCTCAAAAAAATGTTCAATACTGGGTAAAAGTTTTATATTTCTTGCCAGTCATCTCAGAAAGTGAAACTGTAATTTCACTGAGAATCAATGAAATTTAAAGCTTTTATTTTTTGCAATTTAAATGATTATGGCTTACAGGTAAAAAAAACGCCAAATTAAGTGTTTAAGTGAAAATTCTATCACATTAGACGAATCAAAGAGGGATTTTTTAAGCACAAAATGTCAGGCTTTTGTATATTATATATAAGTTCAGGAAACCTTTGCAGGTTTTTTGACTTACTGAGCTGATGGGGTGTGACACCATGACTTTTCATTAATGACCTTTTTCACAATATTTTAATTTTCTAAGACACTGAATTTTAGGTTTCATTATGTGTAGGTCATAATCATCAAAATTACAAGAAACAAAGTTATTGAATATAGCACTATGAGTGATAATTTTACAGGGTTAGGGTTACGAGTTTCACTTCCTAAGATGACTGGCAAAAAATAATGCATTTATAGGGAATATTCAATTTCTTTTAGGTGTAATAGTATAATGCTCACTTTGGATTGTTATTAATTGAATGATTATGCAACGCACCGTGGTACAGCTCACATTTTAGAAATATCCACAGAGGGTCAACTCTAAAAAACAACCAAGACAAACTGTATGCACAAGTGGGAAAACTCTCTCATCCATGTAATGTTCTGAAATCCTCTCAACATACTGGTGCAACCGTTTTAACTTTTATGTTGTGTTCAGTCATCTTTTAATCCACTTTTTTCATCTTCTTCTTTTTGCACTGCTTGACCCACTGTCCTCCCAACCCCAAGATAAAAGCTATGATATTAATTAATTTATTTATTAGAGTCTAAACTGTATTGTGTGGACAAAAATACTCAGACCATTGCTTAGGGATGCTTAGTGGTGAGATAGGGCTTAAAGACATTTCTGTCTTTCATGGTATTTTGCTGATTTGACATCTCTGGCAAATAAAATAAATCATCTAGTAGAGCTGCAGATATATTCCAGGCTCCAGTGGCTCTCTATAAAATATGTCAGACTGCAACTAGCAAAAAATGGTGCAGACAGGGCAGTACGTTTAAAGAATAGGACATTGCAGAACTGGTTAAGAAGAAGTGGTACAAATCTGCATATGTTACTGAGAATAAGGCAGAATGTAAAAACTACACTGTCAGGGAAGAGATTAGGTCTTCATCATCAGCTCAGAGTTCATCTATATTACTTTAGAGCTTAGCTGGGCCTTTGACAATAAAAAATTGCATCCACTGCATTCTTTGGATATTTAACAAACTACGCCTGCTTTCTGTTTCTATTTAATTCATATGGATTTGTGAACCTACTGCTGTTTTTAGTCTGTTTTTAAAAGCTTTTTCTTAGATCATTTATCTTGCCACACTAAAGTTTCCATTAAGGCACTGAAAGAGCATTATTACATTCTTCAGGTAAGTAAAACCTTTCTTGACCTTCCTCAGGTAGTCGACTTGCTCCATCTAAAAGAATGTTCTGATGATTTGAAAGCTCAAAAAATGGTTTTAGAATCCTGGATGATTAAAGAATTTTTTATCTGACTTGTACTGTATGTAGGGTCACAGCAAGACTTAGATTTTGGCTCCAGACTGATGGGGTCACTAAGAAGCACAGCAGCAAGCAGACAGGAGGAAATATTGTTTGCTGAGTATGTTGGAATATCTTTATTGAAAAGCTTTATAAAAGTTATAAGAAGTTGTTCATCTGAAATATACTATCAATTTTTACTGCTATTTTGGATAATATAGTTTAGGTTCTATGGTTGATGAATATTTATTTAGTTTTAGAGCCAATCTGGTGTTGAGACTGATTACTGCAGATCCTTTTTTGGGCAAATTCCTTCAAACCAGAAAACATTTCGCCTGAATCAGAGTCCTGCAAACTGAGAGCCTGCAATACTTTCTTTTTTCTTAACTTCTATTTTGGAAGTTTGTTCTGGTACAAGAATCATACTTCCTGTTATGAAATGTGCATTAATTAATATAACAACTCTGCTTGTGACACTTTTATTTGGAAGAAAAAAAAGGAAGAAATGCTAGTTGAGTTGGCTAATAAACTGTCAACATTTTAGGTACTCGTTATCATAGAGTTATGCTGTATGAAGCTAACAATGCTAAAGATAGCATCTGCTTCATATTGGTGCTAGGGATACGCTGAAGGGCTATTTGACCATTTTAATTAGTCAGGACAACATTGGATAATTTCTAATCAAAAATCTACTTATGCTTGAAAACCCCCGCCCCACACAGCATCCCTCCCCACACGACTCCTCAAACTGTCCCACCAGACTAGCGGCAGCAGGATTTAGCAAACACCTCGTTGAACTGTGTATCTGCTGAGCTCAAGATGGCGGTGAAAAGCCTCATGAACAGAATGGTGTTGTGATGGCGTGCTGACGGGGTAGTGCCTGAAAGGGTAGGAGGTTTTTAAAGAGACAGAGGCCATCACTACTAAAGATATTGAATAACATCTATCAATGGGCCAATATGAACATTTGGGTCGATGTCAACCTGATGTAAATATTGCTAATATGGACAATAACTCATATTTACTGATATTGTTTATATCATATCGCTGCCCTTTAGACACTTGAAAAAAATAACCACACCGCTTACTACACCACTGCTTCTCTGCTTCAGTTAAACTCCCCACAAGCCCTTGCTGCAGGACTATTACTGTCACATGACTAAACAAATATCACATAGCCAACCGCCTAGATTCCCCCTCCAGAAACAATTGAATAAATATTGGTTGCTAATATCTGCCCAAAGTTAATGGATTGAAACCGTTATGTTGGCCGATACCGATGTTAGTGCAGAAATATTACGCATTCCGAAAAAAACCCTAACATGATTTAAGCTTAAATATACACTCTACTAACTGGACTTATTTTTTTAGCTTTAATAATGTTTCACTACATCACTTAAATTGTTCAATGAAAAAAGAACCGATTTAAAATTAGAGGTGTCATTTTTTTCATTAAGTTTTATTTTAACATTTTATTGTACTTCTGTTCTTCCTGGCAGCAACAATAAATTTAGGCCCCATCAAACCTTTCCACTGGGGCTTAAGAAAAACTGATTGAAAATGGTATCTAAAACTTGTAAAGCTTTTTGTCATAAAAACGTGTCCACAAAGGCAGCGTGGGCTAGTTTGGCTTCAAATTACCAGTCTGTAATTCACCACACACAGAGTTCAAAATACATCTCCAATTCTCTACACGTGCATAAGTGTATTTGTACACATATACAAGAGGCAGAGGTAGAGCATGCACACAGGCTTGGCTCTTCAGTAAGGTGGGATGGGTAAGAGCAGGTTTATACTCTGGTCTTTCTGCATGACTCTGAGCCGTGGGAGGCTGACCCTGATAAATCACCGGCTGTGAGGCAGTGTGGCCGTATTGCGCAGAGACAGCCTCGTGTTGAGGGGTTCAATTTATGTGGGAAGACTGAGTGTGAGATGGGAGCAAAGCAGGCGGACCGCGCTTAGCAGCCAGTCTCAGCAGAGCAGCGGCAACAAACAAGACAGACACATCTCTCATGTAACTGAGTGATCTCGACAATACACTGGCAGCTGATGTGTCATGTTGCTGCCCTGCAAAAATCAAGAGTGTTGTCATGAATGCAAAAAACAAGCTGTGGGTGGATGCTCGGAGATATGCGGTGAGTTGGAATTCAAAGGAATACCGGACTAAGGCTTTTCCCTGCTGAGTTTTTACTTTTTATCAGACTTAAAGTAAATCACAGAAGAAAAATAGAACTATTTCAACATATTTTCATTTTTCTGTACCAGGATGGTTCACAATCTGTACCGCCACCCAGAGAATTACCCTGGTAGGCACCCCATGTATAAGGAATCGTTTTTATACAGCTATGGATGATAGACTGTTTTGGTTGTAGAAAAAAGGTGTTGTTTTCTAGGACAAGACGTCTCGGTTGCAACATGGATTATCATACAAATCAGACACTCACACCCAGGTGTATTATCTTCTTAGCATTTTGATATGAATACAATGTTATATTTTATACAAGGTAAACCGTTTGTTTAGCAGTTAGCCGTCTCCTGTGAGGAAAGCGTATTGAAGCTAATTGGCTTAACGCTGTATTTGAATGGTAATAAACTTTTGGAATAGTTCATAACAGATGTTGTGATGTCTCATGATATTTTCTACATTTTATTTTCCAACATGCTGACAGACCTCTGCAAATGTGATTTCCTCCAACCAAACTTTCATCACTCTCTAAGTTTCTCCTCAACAAATAGTCATTTTCTAAATTTTTATTTTTTTATTTTTTTGATGCAGCAGCCTATAAACACATTCATTACACATAATTTGCAACTACCGCGAAAATAGAAAACAACTCAGTAAAAAAAAAAAAAAAAATGTCCTCCACCAAGCCAAATTCCTCCCGGGGAAAACAATAGCCTTCATATCTTCAAACAAATGCAAGTATGCAAGCTCTGCTGAAATGTTTTCTGCTGTGCTGCACTGTGCATAGGGATGTAGTTTGCATATCTATTACTCGCTTTCTCTGTGAACAAGCAACCTTGTGGAACTCATCCGAAATTTGCCTTATTTTTACTCTGAAATCAATATTCAGCTTGTTGTTACCAAGTCAGCCTACGACAGCTTGCCTCCGGGCCCTGAAATGATCAGTTTTTGTATTAAAATACTTTCAGTGATAATAAGTGACTAAACTATATACTTGTGGCCAGCTTTGTTTCGCTTCCCTTTTCAAGCAAGGCTCGTCTGTGTGGTAAATTTTCAAACTTTGATGTGCTGGGCAAATTACATGTTGGACCTAAAATTTGTTGGGCTTTTATAACGATGCAAAGAAGACATGTTTGAGCAAGAGAATAACATTTGTGCTTACCTGTCAAGTGTCCACAATACAGCACATAAAAAGAGATAGAGAAACAAGAAGGAAAAAATGTTAGTCATGGATTTGAAACTGAGATGTTTCAAAAACACAAAGTGCTCTTTGAGGATGATTTATATTTGTTTACAATTTTGCACAAAACACAGGGAAATAAACATAACATTTCTAGTGACTGAAACACATGATGTAGTCAAAGTAATTGTCACTTTCATGGTTCTTGTTGAAACAGCAACCCTGGAAACTAACATCAGATGTTGCTGCAAAAAGATGAAGGAAGTTAGAGCATTTTCAAGACAATATGTGTTTATAAAGTCTTCTCAGTCACTCTACTGCATAATTTAAACTGGACATTGACTAATGAATACAAATGTTGACTGAATCAATATGAAAGTAAAGAATAATGCCCTTGCATCAATATTTGTAAGTCAAGAAATGTTCTATTTTTATTTCCTAAAGACTGGTATATATTTTCCGTAGGTTTGTAAACTGTATGAAAAGATCTGACCTTAAGTAAGCACTCCAACATCACTTTTCTATGCATCTAATACTGTTTGTATCTTATATCAAATGTACGCTACTAGGCAGGGATGAATTATTTTTAGACATCTAAAAAAAAAAAAAATCACATTTCAGATCTATAACAATAAGTTGTCGGAGCCACCCAACAATAATGTCACAAAATTTCAAGGTGACCTATGCAGACAGGCTGTCTGTGCTGATGATGGTTCATTCATCTTGGCATGCTGAATACTTTAAATGTCATAGTGAACTTGGCCCTACCTTCTGAGTAATTCAGCTATTATTTATTTGAACACTTGAGGGAACTCAGAAACTCCAAAACTTTCAAATCTTTTGATCAGTGTGGCATAAAATGTGACTTTATATCACAACAAAGAGTAACCTTACCAACCCTACTAACTCCTACCACTGTCACCATCGTTGCTATGGTGTATTTAGTTTACTTCAATGACATTATTTTGCACATTTACTATGGGACATTTGTACAATCAGACTTTTAAACCTTTAAAGTAGACTGATTAGGAGAAATCACCAGCCAACCCACAGAAAACATATATTATCCAAATACATACACATCCCCAGACATAATACTAAAAGTTTGACTTTAGTGCGACATTTATTCTGTTTTAAGATTTGCCCAAACACAGATTAAAGTCAGGGAGGGCTAATTTATCTGATTATTCCTAAAACCTTTTCAACCATTTTTAGAAATTGGAAAGCAAAATCTGATGAGACGATCATAAAATGTGGCTTTTCAATGCTCATTGCATTTTTGCATTATATAGTAAACAGTGAAGATTTTCGGATAAATCAGCAAAAATTAAATCACACCATAACTCGAATATATAAATAACTTTGCAGGATTTAAATTGCGCTGCTGTGTAGAATGCAGCCTGACAAAACTCTTTTCTTTTTCACTGGTTAAAATATGAGAATGTGGAACTGCTTCTAATCCTTTCCGTCTATCTGCCCTCCACTGTCTCCGTTTCTACTAATGCATGCCTGTGTGAGCCAAGGAAGACAAGCTCCAGCAGAACAAGAAAAATGCATAAAAATCCCTGTACAAACAACATTGCACTCATGCACAATCTATTCAGTGTCAAGCTGTTGGATGCGGCATAAGGTCAGGAGCAGTTCAACCTTGCTTGTGATGAGAAAAAAAAAAAACATCTCAAGGGCCAGTTCAAGTGGACTTGAAGACAATCTTTGCACATTATTTCTCCCCTATCTAAGAAGCTCTGAGTGTTCTACTGCCAAATTAATGCAAGAGGTTTTTTTTTCTAGGTTTGTATCCCTCCACTTTTGCCTAAAGTCATTAGCCCTGGGGCTTCAATGAGGATGGCCCCTGGCCCTTGGCTCCTCTAGTCACCTGCAGTGAATAGCTGGCTTTAAGACTTCGCCAAAGGCAACTCAGACCAAAATCAATGTGGGAAATGTGAGGGGGCGTTACTTATTTTCAGATGAGGTGAGTGAAGGTGCAATTAAAATTTGCACCCTCTTGTCAAAGCAAAACTGTGAGAGGGTACAGTAAGAAGGAAATTATCATTTTAGTACCCTGTCATTATCTTATTTAGTCTTGACAACCTGTGTTGCTGCTCCCTAATAAATTGCAAGTGATTTAATTAATTATACAGTAGTACTGAATAAAACATTAGAAAAATTATTTTTTATTAAATTAACTGTTCACCTTGGCAATTATTCTCCATTTAATTTTCCATAGCCTCTTTAAATAACGAAAATTACAGTAGTTGCAATTGAAGGTTAGAGAATATAAAGCACATATCCCTCCATGAAACATTATGCTAATGACAGTGGATGATTTTATAATGAACCTTCCTTCTTGGTACTTTTTAAATGGAGGAATAATTTTTTGGCTCAGCAGTGGAAGCGACAAAAAGCTGAGCTTCAAAGTAAAATGCTTTCAGGCAAGAACATTGTCTTACATTGTTAATATTGTAAAAAAACCTTAGGTAGGGTTGCTCCTCATTAAGTGTCCTTTAGAAATAAAATCGTCTGTGTGTGTTCTTTGGAATCAAGTTGTGATTTTATCTGGAGGTGAAATAGTTAAAGGTCTTTAGTAAATATTCAGTAAATAAATTCATAGAACCAGTATTATGACAATATAAGGGAATCCCATGAAGTATGGTGAATCAAATAGAATTGCTCAATATAAGTATAGTAAAAACTTAACATGAACTAAGCGATTCATTCTTGTTAAAATCTCTGCTCATGTTCTAGATGAGCCACGACGGCACAATATTGTGACATTGAGAAACTGTTAGTACCCACATGTGCACTTTATAGAAAATTACTATTACATGTGTATAATTGTCTTGTGTACATTGATTTCACTACTTGCTTGTTTAAAATTATGTTTCTTTAACACAATTTAAATGTACAAAAAAACCTTTTCCTTATTTGAAAACACCTTTCGTTTTTACTGAAAACAAACCTATTAAGTGCAACTATCCCTCTATATTTAATAAACAATTATTTAGGATAAAATTCTAACATTTTATAATATCACCGAATAAATACATGCTCACAAAGAGCAGCTGTTTGTGTTTCACTAAGATTTGTTCATGTTGAGAGGACAAACAACTTATCCTGTCTGCAGTGAAAGAAGAAGCAGGGAAAAACCCCACAGAGTAGAAATGTATGGGGCAATGTAATGGGAAAAACGCCATTAGTGGCAGCAGTGGAGATGAAATACAACACTGAGTTGAAAAAAGAAAGTAGTTGTAAAGACTAGACGTAGCAGAATGTTATGAAAAATAGCATGTAGATGTTAATAGCAACAACTATATGTACTCCCTGTAATTCACCACTTTTGATAAAATAATCAGTACTATCAATAATGAACATTATAAGACAAGACATAGTGATGATATTGGAAGTATATTTCCAATATGTTGGTTTAGAGGCATGCTTCCACTGCCACTTTTGTTTTGAGAAAAGTAAAGCATTAATCACCACAAACATTTGTTTTAAAGATATACGATATTTAAATCAAATAAGTAAAATTACAATAAATCTTTGATACCTTAATTTCATTTAGAAATATTAATATGTGCTGCAAAATTGCAATTTATTTAAGCATCAGGAATTATATTTAGTTTGATGCATTAAGAGCACACTGACCACTGCTCAAGTGAAAGAAGATTTGAGACCTACTACTGAAAATCACTTCACAAATCACCACTTAAAAATATACAAAACAACCCCTTAAACATTAGTCTTCTAGATTTGCAAAAACAATATCTTATGTAAAAAGACATAAATCAGGACATCTATTAACTTCTTTATTTCAGTTTGTCCTTAATTAGTGATTATTTATATGTTATAGAGCATATAGGCCCTATCAACATATTTTATATACAGAAAATCTAAAACTCTTACATATTAAACATAAATGGACTTTAAGCTGGTTTACAAAGTGGAGAAGGAATTTTAAAACAAAATTTTGTGATTCAAAAAGCCTTTTTCAATAGCATCCACTAAAACACAAAGGCTCGACCACATAAAGAAGATGTTGTGTTGTCTGGAACTGTACTAACTGGAAATGTGAATACATCAAACGAATGTGCAACCGTACATGGGCTGCACAGAAAAAGGATGGTGTGACTGTGACTGATTTTGCCACAGAAAGCATCTGTGAATGAAATGTTGGTAAACTCGGTGGAAATAAACACAGGTAATGGATGGATGTATCCTTCTTCAATAAAAACAGCCTCTCTGGTAGAAACACCTTTTTTCCCCTGGATAGAGAACTATTAGAATCAAGAAACAACCTGAGGGAGGGGGACACAATATAATTGATGCCAGATAGCTCAAAGATGAAGTCACCAGCCAAACCAGTGATGCAACTCTGGGTGTTGTAGCTTAACTAAAAAATAATGAGGCAGGATTTTGTTTTTCTTTTTTTTTCCTGATGATTAGCTGTAGTAGCATTCTTTATTTTGTCTGAGCCAAATGAAGAAAGAACAACAGACTGCAAGAGCAATTCTTTTTTACTACATCTATAGCATTAGATTAGTATAAGCCAGATCTTTGTTCTATGCTGTACTTTCTACAGAGGGTCTGCAACAACTATCCCCCACTGCAATGAGAGGATTGCAGAGTTGAAGGAGATGGCTTCGTTCACTTCCTCTCCTGGTGAAACTACTTAGACTACAGTTCTAAAACGGCTCAGAAAATTGTCGTCATCATTCACAATTTCTTCTTTTTGCCTATTGCCCAGTTGAAATTCAACCAAAGAAATCAAGCTCAATTGGAGGACTAAAGGTATATGAGAATCAATTACGTAGGAAGGCAATTGCCAGGCTAGCATAGCATTAGCTTGAAGTAACTTTGTATATTCAAACAAGTAAAAAAAAAGTGGGACTGAGCATCAGAGTAACAATGCTGGTCAGAATTGGAGCAGAAATTAAAATGCCCACCTGATTGGGGCTACAGTTCTAGTGTTAATACGTTTGAACACATCTGTTTAGTGGTTGGTTCTTTAAATCCCTCTGCTACTGTGCTCTCAGTCAACATTTCTCATGAATTCCCCTCTTAGTAGATTAATCCTTATAAATTTTCCAAGATCAGAGCTGCCTTAAAATAATTGTTGGCAAATATGTAGGTTATTGCATGTAATAATGGCCTTGAACTGTAAGAAGTAGCACAGATTTTGCTTCATGTGTTGTCAGACATGCTGTCAATGACATGGTGGATTACGTTGGGCTGTTGACTACTATGGTAAAATAATATTACAGCGATAAATGTGGCTGTGTTACAAAAGTGTCCATCAAATAACAAATGTTAGACAGCTGAGTCAAGCTCTAACTTTATAGTGGTATTGAAATGATTACAATCGCCAGTACTGACACTATCCTAATGGGATATGAATTCTGAGTACTTAAATGTAAGAAAAAAGAAAAACATCTACCATTTCTGCAATGCTAATTAGTTATCCAGCTTTCTGATAACATCACAGAAGTATTTCTTTGAATCCCTGACACTTCTGCTTTAATGTCCTTGTGTAAATCCAAGAAAGAAAATAGAAAACCCATACTATACCAAATTAATGTTAGAAAAAGCCTTTAGAATACATTTTATCTGACCTTACAGTGTAAGCAACAACATTTATTGCTTTTTTAAAGCCTATTAAATATTACTTTTATTTTCTATTTAAAGTTGAACCACTCATTTTTCTTTGACCAGCCTAATGCTGCTTAATTTTTTCTACCTTCTCATAGTTTCCACCAACTCAGCTAATTCTGTTATTCCTCACAGGTAATGCAGTGATAATTATTAGAGTCAATATGTTTTTGCAACTTATGCTCAGCACAATTTTAATCTGGCAGTCTTAGTTTGGTGTGCAAAAAGCTAAATTGGCTGAGGGAGAATGTGGGTTCATGTAATGAACTTTCAGTTGTGGTCTCAGCAGACATACAAAAACAAACACACAGACACACATTGCTGGTGCACATTGTTGCTGTTTGTTTGGTTTCATTAGGGTTGCCAGAGTCTGACAGGTTGAAAGAATTTTTTGAAATGCCAGAAATAGTTAAGCTCCTTGCCTGATGTGGAGCACAGATGTTTTCATTTAAGCTGGTTAATTGGACCAATCTGTTGTGTACCTTTATCACAGCAGACATTCTGACTTGTTGTGGCTGCTAAGAAGCAGATGCAACTGTTGTTGATGATGTCTTAGATCAAACCCTGTGAACAAATATGCACTTCCATACGAAAGAACTCAAGGTTTATGTCAGTGGTGTGCAACTCCAGTCCTCAGTTCTATTGTCCTGCAACTTTTAGATGCATCTCTGCTCCAGCACACTTGAATCAAAAGGCTGAATTACCTTCTTGGTATGCCAGCTAGTTTTGAAAAGACTTTGTCATTAATGATGCATTTGACTCAGGTGTGTTGGAGCAGATTTAAATCCAAAAGTGGCAATACAGTGGAAGACCCCTGGGGCAAGATCAGTGGTAACTTAAGTGGCTAGCCACATTTTTTTGGCGATCTTTATTAATTATTCTGTTATTGCAGTATAGAAACCTCACACTGTATAAAAACTATTTAATTTGTATATGTTTATTCAGGAAGGAAAAAAACTATGCTAAGAAGCAATTGTTTTGTACATATTTCCTGGTAACAAGAGAAGAACAATTGTTGTTTTACCACCACACACAGTGGGAATGATGATTTGGGATAAAACATTTACAAAGATCACTTTCAGATTAAGTCTCGATAACAACCGTATATTATTGGGAGACATTCTGGGAAAATGAGTTTTCTGTCTTACCATCAAAAACATAATAAATGGAGATTAATAAATCCAACTGGGAACTCAACTGAAACAGTGTGGGCTGGTCAAATAACAAAGATAGTCAATGCGAAGACCCGTCCATGCATTGCATGCAGAAAAGTCGCAGGCAAGGTGGCAAGCCAAGGACCTTCTTGCTACAAGGCAACAGTACTGCAAACGCAGGTCAACTTCACATAAACTAGTGAGGCTCAAGAAATCAATGTTAGCTCTGCTCATAATCCCGTCTCGATGTAGATGGGTGAGAATGACAGATAAAATAAAATCATGGTGGTGCTAACGGAGCAGAAACCATGAAATAATAAAATACATAATTAATTAATTATATGCATCAGGTATTGTCAGTTTGCATTTTAATGTTTTCATAACATATTTAATAAATTAATTATCTATTAAATGCAATCAAGTAATTTCCATGTAATGAGTTACTTCCCAACCGTTTCACATGTGTTTATCAGAGGGGCTCATAAATGTGCCTAATACTTAATATTTCACTTTAAATAAGCTTTTATCTATCATTACGTAAATACTACACAGACAAACAAAACACTCTTTATTAGTTTGTTTTATCAATCACTTGCCTTCAAGCAGCATCTTTGCTTTGGAAGTTGTGGAGATGAAATTCAGTTTAATATGTGTTCAAAATTACTAAACTGAACTAGATTTTACCTTTAATTAAAAGGTATTCATGTGTTAACTTTCAGTTAAGTTAATAAAATCTGCAACTTTTAAAAAATTATTGTGACTAATATATTTTTGGGGCATGTTACAAGTTCACTCGAGCTCTGATTTTTACCAGCCTACTGTAACTGTGAGGAAGCCTTCATGTAACAGCTGAACTGGGAAGGACACACGCGTGGCTCATTATGGGAATGTTGTTACGCTTCAGATCAGTCAGAAAAAAAAATTAGGAGTTATATTATGCGGTGTCATACATTGTGAGAGACAGAAGCCATCCAGTTGGGATCGATTGTACTCGATTTGCTCAGGCAAAAGTAATAAACATAATTATGCTTTTTTTTTATTATTTCTCTTTGAATTGGAGGCACACAGTGTGACTGAGCAGGATGTGTATGCACACTGAAGCAGAATGTCTTGCCAATTACCACAAATCATAGTCAGCTGATTTCCTACCCACTTTAATAAGATTCAAAATTTTCGTCTGCTTGGCATCGTCGAGCACGGCCCTTTGAACACTTCCATCTAATGTCAGGCTCATTAGAATATAAATTGGTTCATGATTACTACCTGTAACTTTGCAACTGGACGGTTGGATAATGATTTGGCCAGAACCAGCGGAAGATTAAAGGACAACATGGCCCATTGCCGAAAGAAATATTGTTACAATTATCACTAATACAACTCCATGACAGTCATAGTTCGTTTTTCGATCATTTTGAGTCTACTCTTGACAATAATAAAAATGAATACAGAAAATTCTTGCCATAAAAGTCTTGCTGTAGAATTTATGTATTAAATATAATCTTCCTTTAGAAACCTATCACCATTACGTCTTCTGATGTGGGGGAAATGTTATTTGCTGGAGGATATTATGTCCTAAAATTACATGCTGAGACCATTGAAAGTAACTAAAAGCTTCTTAAACATTAGGTGCTCAGTTTACCCCTCTGTACTGTAAAATGGTTGGACCTCAAGTTCTTCAGTGGAGGGCAGCAAATTACCATCTTCCAATAAATGAAAGGTTCCCCAAACAAGAGCAATAAACTCTACTCACAATAGTACTCATATCTTACAAAGCAAATGTTTGCTTCTGAATTTGCATTCTTTTCCAAATTTAAAAAAAACTTGTCTGTGGCAAAATACTGGACTCTGTTCCAGGCAAAAAGTCTTTCTGAAGTCCTGAACTTTTTATAGAAAATATGTACTACAGAAGATAATTTGCTATTTTTGTAACAAATGTCTGATTTACAAGGAAGACCGTTGAAGAGTATATAAAAATTATGTCACAGACTATTTCAGGTACACTGAAATTTTACTAAATATGACAACAATAGTGTGGGTTTAACACTATTGTTAAACCCACACTACATGTTTTTCTACATCAGATTTTTGGACTTTATTTGAAAAATGCAGTGTTGTCCAAAAGTATTTTCCACCCTACAGTTTTGTGCTGTTTTTGCTTTATTTGTCATGCTTAAACATTTCAGACAATCCAAATTTTGATAACAGAGACAAATTACGTACCCAATACAGTGTTCATATGATGATTTCATTTATTAAGGCGGGATAACTAACATATTCCCCTTATTAAATTATGATTGACTGTGATTAAACCGTGTTCAGTTTCACAATACACATCCAGTTCTGAATGATACCTGATGTGCAAAATCAATAAATTCCTTAATCAAAACCTGAAGTAGTGTAAAAAAACATTAACAACAAAATATTGAAGCGGGAAAAGCCACTGACCAGTATGGAAAATGTTACGAAGCTATTTCTAAGGCTTTGGGACAAAGAACCAGAGAAACAGCATTAATAAGTAAACATGGAGCATTGGAAAACCTTCCAAGGAGTGGCCAGCCAACCAAAACTACTCCAGGAGTGTACAGATAATTCCTCTGGAATGTAACAAAATAACCTAGATATCACCAAATAACCAAAAACAACACAAAGATTTGATGATCGGCAAACAACTTTGTAAAATACTCAGTAGAAGGACAGGACAAAGTCAAACTTTCTGACTGCATCCTGCTACATCTGGTCTACAGCTTACAGTTTTTCAGAAATAGAACAACAGAGTAATGGCCAAACAGGGTGGTGGTAGCATGATAATCTAGGAGCAGCTTTGATGCTATCAAGTCACGGTTGAAGGAGCCATGACTTCTGCTCTCAAGCAGGAAATACTGAAGAAGAACATCTAGCCATCAGATTAGGATTATCTGATCAAGTCCACTTGGGTTATCCAGATGGGCAACAATCAGAAGCACAGCAGCATAAAAAATACTGTATAAAATACTTTTATACAGCACTGTTAAGTGACCCTTAGGTCAGCTTAACAATAGATTTCTTTCTACCTTCAACAAAATAAACTTCTTTTCAGCACACTGAATTTAGGAGCTATTTTTTAAGCATCTCTGCTGTGTTGCTCTTCTCTGAAGTGTGTACAAACGCGGCTCTAGCTAAGATGACAGACAGTGTGAGCGCTAGACAACCCATACGTGAGCATCCAATATAAGACATAGATGTGCAGATCCATGTCAGGAGCAGAGCATCACATAATATTAAAACCTGATTGATTTCAATATCCTGCCACACAAAGAGTCTGACATTTATATTGAATTAAAAAGTGGAACTTTAATTAATTCATATACTTCCACAGCTTAATAATACCCCATCTATCTTCAACACATTGAATTTAATAAAGCATGAGTCATTAGACATGTGAAATGGATGTTTGGCTCAAATATGCATTCTGAGAGAACAATGAATGTGCCCGATGAACTTTAATACAACTAGCGAGGTTATAATGTCTTATTTTTCTTCTGTGGCACTGTTGAAGAATAGTAGGAATTAACCAAAAATAAAGAAGAGAAAAAAATTTAAAATACCAGATGTCAAAACAGCTAAATTAGATAACTGTTATCTTTATTTGTTGTGAAAATCCTGCACATATCAAAGATAACTTAAAAGAAATTTGACTTTGCATTATAGCCGTATCTGACTCCTCCTCTCCTTTTCGACAGTCACCACCCTTAAACAATAAGAATCATAATAGAGATAAAAATGTAAAATGACAACATATCTACAAATGAAGTAAAAAATAAATTGGCTTGTAAACTATAACAAAAAACAGCACAGAGGTCAAAATGTGAATGGTTTCCAAGGAAACCTGTTTATTGTAACTCTACAAGCGCCAATTGGAAGAAAAAAACATTTCACTGGGTGAACTTGGCACTGATGTATACAATGTAGCAAACTGAGACTGCATTAATTGCAGGTAAGAGGTTTTGCAGCTCCCTAAATTTGGCAAGAAAGGTACCAACTTAACCAACTAACTATTCTAAAATCAGATTATAGACACTATTTCGCCTACTGGAGATGTGTAATTTGCAGAACACAGACGAAAATGCCATTTCAGTACAGTACTATCTGACAAAAATATATCTAAACTGTCCCCATATGTATCTAAACATATTATAACAGTGGTATTTAAATCATGTTCAGTTTGCACAACTGCCACAGTGTGTCAAGACAATATTTCCCTCACCATTACTCTACTAAACTGTTTCTGCAAAGCAGATCCATGATTTCCTGATGTTTATGACAAATTCTGATCCTACTATCTGAAGGTTGCAGCTGAAATTGAAATCAAAGCTGAGGATGTTTTTTTTCTGTTATCAAATATAGTTAAGCCTGTGCAAATGAAGCATTGGGCTCTTATTAGCATTTCACAGGAGTGGGTCCTGGTCTTCTGCTGATGGAACCCTGCTTTAACATGGAGCATGTTGTACATTCAGTGAAGTTATCTTCATATTGGTTGGACCAAGTGGTTACTTGAGCTACTATTGCCTTCATCTGAAGCCAGTCTGCCAATTCTTACTTGACCTCTGAGTTCAACAAGACATTCTTGCCAACACATGATGCTAATTACTTTCTTTTATCATTCTCTGTATACCAGAGAGAGAGGTTTGCATCAAAGTTAGATCAACAGGTTCTGTTGGTGTCAGACCAGTCTGTCTGATACCAACTACTATACCAGCTGCCATGAAGACATGGTGAATCTGATATTTCTGTTAACAAGCAATAGATTTTTTAATTATCATTTATTTATTAGGGAGTAAAAATTTTTTTTATGAGTAAACACATTTATTTTTACAAGAAGAGATGCCTCACCCCACATTTAGCTTAGAGCTACTTCCCAATTGAACATGCTGTATTAGACATTCTGAATTGTATATTTAGTATACATGTACCGTAGTTACATATCTCAGATTAACAACACTATATGTAAAACTGTGTTTTGTACTGATTTCATGATTTCTGTAACAGATATTTAGATCTCAGCAATACATTTACTTTCTCTTGGAATGAATGTTTCTTTGCAGTATTTTAGTCCAGAAATGTACTTTTTCTTTTTCTTAAACCATGTAATGCCTGTAATCCATACTGTGTAAACATCAGCTAATCATGAGCAGCACATACATGCTAATGATCAGTTAATGAAGAGTATTTGACATACTGATTAGCAGCACTGGCTGCTGCTACTACCCTCTAAAGCTCTTACTGTGTACTTTTCACATGCTGCTTCTGCATGTTTTATTTGTTTGCATTAAATAAATAATCAGAGTAATGACATGCTATATTATGCCAAGCAAACTATTTACTTAGGTAAATAGTTAATCTAAAGGACCTGCTGAGGTTGATTAATTGTACTGTCCTTTTAGAGCTGAAAGAGAATGGGCTGACGTGTTGCCGGATTCCAGGAAGTCATTGCCAGTTCTAAAAACTACAATTAATTGCCTTTGTAAATTCCTGAAATAAAACAGAAAAGGGTTGCAGTAAAAAATATTTCTCATTAATGTTGCATTGGTCCTTCAACTTAACTTTCTTGACTGCTGAAAACAGGAGAGGTGAAATCATTGAATTGGTGTATTTTCTTTTATGCTGCTTCAGGAGACTGCTTTGCAGTATCACTCAGGTGACTGCTCACATTTTGTTATTAATAAATCATTATGTGAGACGCTTTGACAACTTTCATAGCAAGCAAAATAAGCATAAAACATAGTAGCAATTGCAAGGAAAAGAAATTGTTAGCCTTTCAAAAAGATGTTATATAATCTGTCTTCTGCTTTCAGGTTGATCCTATGTGGTTTTACAGCTTCCAAACATTATTTACAACAAAATTCAAAAGGGCATTTTCCACAGATTGGCAGGTCACATGTCTTGAGATGTGGTGTGATACAATTATTCACAATACAGAAGAACCTGCATACAAGTGAGGCCTCTCATATGAATAAGTAGAGGTGCAATGCTGTCCAGCAGACCATGATAATGTTTGCCTGAATTAAATGAGCTGCATTAAGTAAACACTGTTGAACTACGAAGGAGACATTTTTCAACACATGCACACATCAGTACAAAAAATGATCCCAAGTACAGGACAGCATATCACAAACGTGTTGTGGAATTAATGGCACTGCCTGTGTTTTCGCCTTCTTCCCATTTACTTGGTAAGCCTATCATAAAATAAACATAGCGCCTGGTTGTGCCTCATAAACCTCTTCCACAGTGACGGCAGGTCTTTTGACAGAAATGCCCAATCAAAGCAGCACTGGGTCAATGCAGAGATGCTCCAGAAGCGTGAGTTATAGCCAAGTTCAGAATGTTTGTTTTAATAGGGCAACAAGCTGTGGTTGTAAAATCTCAGGCACAATGTTGCCTCTGTGGACACAATTCCAGTGAATATGTTGGTTGATACAGGTGTGAGGAAACCATCTATCTAAGCGACGGTTTAACACAGCAGCAAAGCATGATGCACTTGACAACAAGACAAACAAGGTGGCAAATTATTTTCTGTTGCAACATCAAGTTAGAAGTGTAGTTTCTAAGTCACTCCAGATTTCTAGATAGAGGGCAGGTACCAAAGTTAGTTAGGACAAGGCACAGAACAAACTGGAGCTCCTGTTTTTGCCGTTTCATGAATCAACTCCCTTTCCCAGCACACCTCTCAAAGCCACGACAGACTGCGATGAATTACACTTGACAGCCCTCTCCGCGTAATTCCTCTCCAGATGGCTCTCTGCCCAACATTTAGGAATCAGCAAATAAAAAAAATTTAATTGAATGAGCAAGGAGTGATGTAGACACAGAGTTTGCCTAATTATTTTCCTGTGACCCCTGAAACAATAGACTATTATCTTCCCAGTGGTTTGCCCCCACCCCCTTCTCAATTTACAATGCAATCACCAACCAGTCCTCCAAACCTCTGCTTAGCAAAAACCTTTTAGTATTCATAGACAGTCAACTCAACATCTTCATCATAAGGTAATATGCTTCATGTTTTTTCCGCCCAGCACTAAGCCCCATTTGATGATAAATTTATCAACATCATGTTTTTGCACTGCCTCTTGTGGAGTCCTCATTTCATCATTGTAAAAGCAGCAGCAAATTGGTTCATTTAAGACGCAGACAGCAGTGTACAACTGACCCCACATGCACCACTGCACACGAAGGCGTTTGATCTCCTGAAAGACAAATGAGTCTAACTACAAATGTGAAAATGTGAAGCTTCCAAAAACATAATTGCCCTTTTTACACATCCAAAGACAATATAGTGATTTTTGACAATACTCCAATCACACAAACATTGAATCATCCAGTTTGATGCCACAGTATTTACATGAGACTTTCTGACACAAAAGAGCTCTAATTACTGTATACTACAAACCTTTCAGTCTTTGGGAGTGTAGATGCTTGACAAGCCTCTAAATGGCTGCCACAATAATAGGCTACTAAACTGAGGGGGACCGCAGAGGGAATGCCTGAGTCATTTGACATGCAAATTCAATAAGAAATAATAGCTCACAAGTTTAAATTCACAGGAGATAGGAATTTGCAACCATGTGATGTAATACAACCAATGAATGAACATGAACTCCTGTTAGTTTATAGCGGAAACCATTATTTGATCCAATTTCCCACATGAGTGTCTTTCTCGTCTCTCCCTGTGAAGAAACTGGATCAGATTTCTGAACAGAGGTCATGCATGAAGAGGCAGGCCTCTAATGGTTTGGGTATGATTTTTCCCCTTTTCTTGTATAAACCTTGTACATGTTTTTGAGCCACTCATTTATTTGAAACATGTCAAATTATATATTGTTTATATATTTCATGTAAACTCACTGGCCACTTTATTAGGTATACCTGTTCAGTTGCCTGGGTACTCAGGCAGCAACAGACAATCACATCGACAATCAAACTAACCATGAGTTAGTTTGTTAATATTTCTTTGCTTGTATTTTATGGGCCTGAGCTTTGTTTTATTTGCTTATGTTTCCATTATTATGTTATTAGCTTAGTCAGTTTCCTTGCTCTAAACTTTCCCAACATTCATGGCCCTGAATGCCAGTTTTCACACCTCTTATGCCATCATATATAGCTTATATAGATAGTTTTTGCATTTATTGCCTTCATATAATTCATACACATTTAATTTTTAAATCGCAACTTTTATTTGTTAAATTTTTTGTTACCTTGCTTCAGTTTTGTGTAATCAAAAAAGTAATTCCTCAGCTTTGATTACCACATTTCACAGCAAAATATAATGAAAGAAAGCTGATAAAACAACAATATATGTATATTTAATTTTATATGCCTCTATATGTATTGTAACCAATATGTAACCAATGTAATTCAAGGTTGACTGAAACATGTTATTTTGTATATCCAACACCTTTTCCGCTTGTTCTTAATTTATCACTCTTAGTGACTCAATGGGACATAAAGAGTGATCAGTATGTACTATAGAGTCGCTGTACTATGTTGGCTTACTAATGTGGTCCAGAAAGTTCATTTTATCTGTCTCCCAAACCTTCCGTCCATCAAAATCTATAGTCAGTATTAAAGGATCAAATCCTTCCCTTGTAGCTTCAAAGAAACTAATAAGCTCCATTTACTGCTTTGATTTTTAATCTGTTTTAATTAATGAAAAAATTAAAATTCATGACTTTACTGGTTACCAGCTCTCGTCAATTTTAACTTTTTGGTAAAATGCCAAATTTGGTGTTTTTTAAACAAAATGAATATCTGGAGAAATAACACCATGCTTTCTTTTAATGTGATTGTGAGGGATTTATCCCCCTCAACAGGTGTTGTTGTTTTTTGTGCTTCTTGTATTGTTGCTTTATTTAATATTTTGTTTTGATCATCCTCTCTTTCCTTTGAGGTCATGTGCTGCCATGGAGGCGCGCCCATGAGCAGTGATGCCTAGGACCTGGTGTTGCTAATTTACCTTACTGGGAAGGTCCATTCTTTGAGAAGGAGAGATGTTTGTTTTATTTTTTGTTTGGTACCAGCTTATTTTTGTTTGTGTTAAATTGTTAGTTGTAATTCTGTGAATATTTGTTTAGGAATATTGTTTAGCACAAATGTTTGTTCTTTTGGTTACCTGGAAATGTAATTGTTGTCTCCGCCCCTTAATTAGTCCTGGCCATGTTTTAAAAGCCAGGTGGTTTGAATCAGAGGTGGCTCCCTCTTGTCTGGAATGTTTGTCAGTTTGTCATGTAATGTGCAAAGAACGGATATAAAGAAAAGTTTAGAGCTCTATAATGGCTGGACTTGTCTGATTTTGGATCGCAAACCAACATTGTGGTGTCAGGAGTGGGATGCGACGCTGATGTCCAGATAAGAGCTAATTATGGGTCCAAAGCAGCAGACAAAAGGCCTCAGAGGGGCAGAAGCAGCTCCAGTGGAGGATGCAGAGCAGGATGGAGCTACAGGCCAGCCGACTTTGCAGTGCAGTGTTGAAACTGCGTCTGTGGACATGAACAGTATTTCTGCCATGTTGGAAAGATGTCTTCAGTTCCAGAGTGACTTTGTTGACAGATGGGACAAAGAAGAGTGTAAGCAAGAAAGGAGATGGCACCAGATGCAGGTTGAAATTAACAATCTAAGAGATGATCTGGAGAAGCAGCAGAAAGCTGAAGCTCAATCAGGCCCCTCATCAGAAGCAGATGGCGAGCCAGCTTCTGGGCATCAATCTAGAGGTGAGCCAGTACAAAGAGCATGGACTCAATCTGATATTCCAAAGTTTGAGGAGGGAGATGACATTGAACAATACCTGACAACCTTTGAAAGGTTAGCAACGGCATACCAGTGGCCCGAGAGGGACTGGGCAGTAAGGCTGCTACCTCATCTTACCGGCAGGGCCCGAGCAGCATATGTGGCCATGGCTGCAGAGGATTCCTGTGAATATGTTGAAGTAAAAGCAGCAATCTTGACAAAGTATGAGATTAATGAAGAAGTTTACCGACAAAGATTTAGAGAACCAGAGGTTCGTGTGAATGAAACCCCTAGAGAGTTCTACAACCGTCTGAAAGACCTTTACCTGAAGTGGATGCAACCTTGGAGGAGAAGAAAGGAGGACATTGGGGAGATTCTCATCCTGGAACAGTTCTACAGTTCTTTGTTACCGGAGCTGAGAGTTTGGGTCAAAGAGAGGAACCCAGCATCGGCACAAGAAGCGGCAGAACTTGTTGAGTACTTCCTGGCTGCAAGGCGGGGACCAAAAACCTTCCGATACAACCTGCAACAGATGTCCGGCTTAATGCAGGGTAAGTCTGTGGGGTTTGGTTTGGGTGGTGGTCCAGGTCAGATGGCAGGTGTAGAGAAGCAAAGGGGGAAAATATTCTCATCTAAGCCTAAGTCAGAAACAAAACCTATTGTCTGCTATTTCTGTGGTCAAGAGGGTCATATAAAACCAGAGTGCCCATTGAGAAAAGCTAAATCAGCATATTTTTGCACTGTACCAAGGCCAGTGTTTGCAGAAGACCAATTTCAGGGTAAGAAACAAGTCATGGAGGTGAAAGTAAATGGAAAGCCAGCCATTGCTCTTTTAGACACAGGAAGCGTACAGACCTTAGTCCACCCTGCTATTCTGAAAACTCAATGCTATCTAGGGGGCCCAGGCCTTGATATTTCCTGTGTGCATGGTGATCATAAAACTTACCCCACTGCTGCAGTCTATTTAGAGGTGGCAAACCAAACTTATCTATTAAGTGTTGGTGTAGTGGAAGGTCTTGCCTATAAAGTCATTTTGGGTCAGGATATTCCAGTTTTACCAGATCTGATCCAGGCCTGTAAGCCAGTGTATGTTGTAACCAGATCACAAACACAAGCTAAACAGTTAGCTGGTGATGAGGATTCTGAGCCTATACCTGAGGCTGTGGAGACAGGCCAACAAATAAACTCTGAGCCTACTGATGAGCCGAATCCTCTGCAAGAACTGCCCTTCTTTAATTTTAATATTCCGTCCGAGAGTGTGGTTAAGGTGAGGAAAAGCAAACGGCAAAGAAGGCTTCATAAAATGGCAGGCACAGTTAGGCAAACATCATTGGGATTGCCAGATCTTGATGGGGACATTGTGGGTTCACAAATTGACTTTAAGAGATTACAAGAGTCTGATGAATCACTGAAGGGTCTTTTTGATCAAGCAATTCCTATCACTGATGGAGAAATTGGTAAACATCCTGATGGGGGGAATTATATCCTTAGAGATGGGTTGCTTTACCTTCATGGGGGGAAAACAGGATCTGAGAAACCGGTGGTTCCACAAAGTCTAAGGGAACAAGTGCTAAAGTTGGGTCATGGTGCTCCCTGGGCAGGACATTTGGGTTTTAAAAAGACCTATGACAGGATTTATGCCAGGTTTTATTGGCCAGGTCTCTATAATCAAATAAAAGAGTACTGCCAATCATGTTCAGTGTGTCAACTGTCAGGAGGAAAGAATGTCCCAAAATATCCACTGCAGTCATTACCTATTATTGATGTTCCTTTCAGCAGAATAGGTATGGATATCGTGGGACCACTTGAACGGACCCAGGCAGGAAATCGGTTTATCCTGGTTGTATGCGACTATAGCACTCGCTATCCAGAGGCTTTTCCCCTTAGAGATATAACAGCTAAACAGATAGCATATGCTTTACTCCAGTTGTTCTCTAGGGTGGGGATTCCATCAGAGGTACTTACTGACCAAGGTACTAACTTTTTGTCAAACAATCTTAAGCAGGTCTACAGATTGTTGGGCATAAAGGGTATTCGGACCACCCCCTACCACCCACAGACTGATGGGCTGGTGGAGAGATACAACAGGACATTAAAGAGTATGCTGAAGAAGTTTATCTCTGTCAATGGCAAAGACTGGGATAAGTGGTTACCCTATCTTCTGTTTGCTTATCGTGAAGTTCCACAGGCGTCCACTGGCTTTTCGCCATTTGAACTTCTTTATGGCAGGCAGCTGAGGGGTCCTCTGGATGTTCTTCAAGAGTCCTGGGTTGGCAAGAAGGATCAGTCAACGAACGTCATTAGCTACGTTTTAAATATGAGACAGAAGATGGAGGAGACAACCAACCTCGTCAGAAGGCACCTGGAGAAGGTTCAGCAGCAGCAACAGATCTGGTATGATAAAACGGCCAGATGCAGATCCTTCAAACCAGGTCAGAAGGTTCTCTTACTACTTCCAACATCTGACAATAAACTTTTAGCAAAATGGCAGGGACCATACACTGTTGTAAAGAAGCTAAGTGCTACCACCTATGAGATTGAGATGCCTGAGAGAAGGAACACAAAGCAAACCTTTCATATCAATCTGCTTAAGGAGTGGAAATCCCGGGCTCCGCCCCTTAGTCAGCAGTGCTTTGTGCGTGCTGTGGAAGAGGAAGATGATGATGAGGGTGAGTTGCCAACTGTTAAAGACTCTATTTTACTTGACCTCTCTCATCTCACCCTCACCCAGCAACAGGAGTTGGAGACCATTATTCCTTCAGATCTCTTCAAGGAACAACCAGGTTCAACAGACTTGGTGGAACATGATATTCGTCTGAAGGCCAGTGGCCCCATCCGGCAACGAATGTATCGTATCCCGGAGAAGATGACTCCTGTGTTAAAGGAGGAAATTGAGGTCATGTTGAAGCTTGGCGTGATTGAACCATCCACCAGTGAATGGAGCAACCCAGTGGTTTTGGTAATCAAGAAGGATGGGAGCATCCGTTTTTGCATTGACTTTAGAAAGGTAAATGCTCAATCAGATTTTGATGCCTACCCATTACCAAGGTTGGATGATCTCATTGAATGTGTTGGCCAGGCTAAATATATAAGTACTTTAGATCTCTAAATATATAAGTACTTTAGATGGGACAAAGAAGAGTGTAAGCCACAATGTTGGTTTGCGATCCAAAATCAGACAAGTCCAGCCATTATAGAGCTCTAAACTTTTCTTTATATCCGTTCTTTGCACATTACATGACAAACTGACAAACATTCCAGACAAGAGGGAGCCACCTCTGATTCAAACCACCTGGCTTTTAAAACATGGCCAGGACTAATTAAGGGGCGGAGACAACAATTACATTTCCAGGTAACCAAAAGAACAAACATTTGTGCTAAACAATATTCCTAAACAAATATTCACAGAATTACAACTAACAATTTAACACAAACAAAAATAAGCTGGTACCAAACAAAAAATAAAACAAACATCTCTCCTTCTCAAAGAATGGACCTTCCCAGTAAGGTAAATTAGCAACACCAGGTCCTAGGCATCACTGCTCATGGGCGCGCCTCCATGGCAGCACATGACCTCAAAGGAAAGAGAGGATGATCAAAACAAAATATTAAATAAAGCAACAATACAAGAAGCACAAAAAACAACAACACCTGTTGAGGGGGATAAATCCCTCACACTTCTCTCCCCTTCAGGAGACTCGCTGTGGTTCACAGCGAGACAAAAAGTCTGCAACTGTGTTCTCTTTTCCTGGAATGTAGCCCATCTTAAATCGATAAGGTTGAAGAGACAGGAACCATCGTGTTATGCGACTGTTTGTGTCTTTCATGGCTTCCAACCATTTCAGTGCCCGATGGTCAGTCTCAAGAGTGAACTCTCGCCCCAAAAGATAATATCTGAGAGAGTCAATTGTCCATTTGATAGCCAGACACTCCAGCTCCACTGCCGAATATCTGGTCTCTCGCGGAAACAACTTCCTACTAATGTAGGCAACTGGTTTCTTCTCTGCTTCTCCCTGCAAAAGAACCCCACCAATTCCCCTGGCAGATGCGTCGGTCTGAACTGTGAAGGGTAAAGTGAAGTTTGGGCTCTGTAGTACAGGTTCTTGACACAGTGCCTGCTTCAAATCCTGGAAGGCCCTCTCCTGTTCTTCTCCCCACACAATTTTTACTTTTGATGTCCCATTGAGGTCAGAAAGAGGAGCTGCTCTAGCAGAAAAGTTTTTAATAAATCGACGGTACCAACCTACCAGGCCCAAAAAGGACCTGACTTGTCTTCTGGTTGTTGGTCTTTCTGCTGCTTTGATTGCCTCAACCTTGTCTTTCACTGGCTTTATGACTCCTCCACCCAGGATATGGCCTAAATATTGGAGCTCCTTCTTTGCCAATGAGCATTTCTTGGGATGAATAGTCAGGCCGGCTCGCTTAATGGACTGCAGCACCCGTCTCAGATGAATCAGGTGTTCTTGCCATGAGTTGCTGTAAATGACAATATCGTCAAGGTAAGCTGCAGTAAATGACTCCATACCTGACAATACCTTATTCATCAGTCTTTGAAATGTGGCAGGTGCACCATGAAGTCCAAAAGGCATCTTTGTAAACTGCCATAATCCCTGCGGGGTCCTGAAGGCAGTGAGAGGCTTGGCAGCATCTGTCAGAGGAACCTGCCAGTATCCCTTGCAGAGATCTAAAGTACTTATATATTTAGCCTGGCCAACACATTCAATGAGATCATCCAACCTTGGTAATGGGTAGGCATCAAAATCTGATTGAGCATTTACCTTTCTAAAGTCAATGCAAAAACGGATGCTCCCATCCTTCTTGATTACCAAAACCACTGGGTTGCTCCATTCACTGGTGGATGGTTCAATCACGCCAAGCTTCAACATGACCTCAATTTCCTCCTTTAACACAGGAGCCATCTTCTCCGGGATACGATACATTCGTTGCCGGATGGGGCCACTGGCCTTCAGACGAATATCATGTTCCACCAAGTCTGTTGAACCTGGTTGTTCCTTGAAGAGATCTGAAGGAATAATGGTCTCCAACTCCTGTTGCTGGGTGAGGGTGAGATGAGAGAGGTCAAGTAAAATAGAGTCTTTAACAGTTGGCAACTCACCCTCATCATCATCTTCCTCTTCCACAGCACGCACAAAGCACTGCTGACTAAGGGGCGGAGCCCGGGATTTCCACTCCTTAAGCAGATTGATATGAAAGGTTTGCTTTGTGTTCCTTCTCTCAGGCATCTCAATCTCATAGGTGGTAGCACTTAGCTTCTTTACAACAGTGTATGGTCCCTGCCATTTTGCTAAAAGTTTATTGTCAGATGTTGGAAGTAGTAAGAGAACCTTCTGACCTGGTTTGAAGGATCTGCATCTGGCCGTTTTATCATACCAGATCTGTTGCTGCTGCTGAACCTTCTCCAGGTGCCTTCTGACGAGGTTGGTTGTCTCCTCCATCTTCTGTCTCATATTTAAAACGTAGCTAATGACGTTCGTTGACTGATCCTTCTTGCCAACCCAGGACTCTTGAAGAACATCCAGAGGACCCCTCAGCTGCCTGCCATAAAGAAGTTCAAATGGCGAAAAGCCAGTGGACGCCTGTGGAACTTCACGATAAGCAAACAGAAGATAGGGTAACCACTTATCCCAGTCTTTGCCATTGACAGAGATAAACTTCTTCAGCATACTCTTTAATGTCCTGTTGTATCTCTCCACCAGCCCATCAGTCTGTGGGTGGTAGGGGGTGGTCCGAATACCCTTTATGCCCAACAATCTGTAGACCTGCTTAAGATTGTTTGACAAAAAGTTAGTACCTTGGTCAGTAAGTACCTCTGATGGAATCCCCACCCTAGAGAACAACTGGAGTAAAGCATATGCTATCTGTTTAGCTGTTATATCTCTAAGGGGAAAAGCCTCTGGATAGCGAGTGCTATAGTCGCATACAACCAGGATAAACCGATTTCCTGCCTGGGTCCGTTCAAGTGGTCCCACGATATCCATACCTATTCTGCTGAAAGGAACATCAATAATAGGTAATGACTGCAGTGGATATTTTGGGACATTCTTTCCTCCTGACAGTGATGTTGAACTGGAAAGAAAAAGCATATGGTGAGTCTGATTTAGGAGAATTAAACCAAGTATTTCAACCTCATCACAAACCTTAAAGTTTTGGCAAACTATCAAAGAAAGGCTTGATAAGTGTAAAAATAAAAGACAAACGGACTGCTTCTCATATTTCTTGAAGACATTTAGCCAAAGCCTTTTGGATGAGAAGTATTATTCTTGATGAAGGAATTATTTCTGTTAAATTGTTAAATGCAAAAAACAATTTAACAAAAATAGTTAAATTTATTTTTTTGCATTTAAATTGTTAAATGCAAAAAAACCACCTAGCACTTCAGCATTCTATTTTAATAAAACAAATTATTCAAATGTCTTTATGAAAGACAGAGTTATGTCTTTATGAAAGACAGAGTTAATAAATCGACAACAACAACAACAACAACAACAAAACATTTGTGTTCACAGCCAGCCACTGATGCAGAAGTGAGGACCAAACTTGAGTACAATAATCCCAGCAACCACCGGCAGTCTCTTGACTGCCGACAGGCTGGAAGAGGAGGCAATGAACTGATGTTTGCACATCATATTAAGAATTAATATTCATGGATGCAAAAAGCACACATATTTATTGATGAGGCATGTGTGTTTATTATGAGAAACAATAGTTGTTTTATGTTCTATGTGATAAATAATGAAAAAGCTCTGTTGATTTTTTTTTATTTGTAATCTACTGACTGAACAAAAAATGATGGACAATGAGAATGACAGCAGGAATGAGGGGGAGATGAACTGTCCTGAAGCATCTGCTTGCTATGTTCACACTGCAGGCAAATGAGGCCCATATCTGATTTTTTGGAGTGAGATTTGAGCCACCTCCATATGTGGTCCTGAATCCAACTCGTATCCAATCTTTTTGAATGTGATTCCAGTGGGAACAACCAAAGGGGTTTTGATGTGACTTTGATGTCACTTTCCATCAAAATTTGTCATAACTGTACACCGGCAAAGGTGTTAGTAGTTAGCAAGATGGGCAACATTTACCACAGTAATCTGCCCCCTTTTTAATCCAACACTACGATGCTTCTTCGCAGATAGGTCACCTCAAACAACTTGCCAAAATGCTGAATTTTACTCTCTTTTTTATTTGTGCAACTCCGTCTCAATGCCTGCTGACACATTAAGCAGCCAATATTAGACAAGCAAATTAGAAAAATTAATGCACATTTCTTTCATGTTTCCTGCACCAAGGAATGCTGTGCAAAGCATCATTGTTTATTGTTCTTTTGTGCAAGTGAAACAGTTCACACTGATATAGACAACATTTTAATAGTAATGTGGATGACCAAGAAAAAAAAAAAAAGATTTAAAAAAATATATATATTTGATTTGAGCATCAAAATCTGCAGTGTGAATGTAGCCTAGGTCACCACTTAGCACAAACAGATCACCAGTCATTGTTAAGAAATCCTCCATGAAAGTTCTTACAGATAGAGGGATGATTAGTTACAACTGCATCTCAAATGTCATCGAAAGGTTAATTTATTTCAGTAATTCAAAAAATGAAACTAATATATAGATTCTTGCTATAACAGCAACCTGGGCTTTGTTAACACCTGAGCAGAGCCACAGACTGATTCCCTCCGTCACACAGAGTAGTGATGCAATAATTCATGCAAATGAAGCCTGAGCCAAGTATGAAGTGAAAACACCGTACAGTACTATGATACTTCAACCTACGTGATTATTTCTGTATTAACCTTGTTATCTTTGTTAGTTACTCTTAAATAAAATCGTAGGTTTCTAAAACACTGAATATTAGGTTTTAATTAGCTGTACCTTAAAGTACATTTATTATATAAAATGAATTTATATAATTCCCTTTTTTGGATTAGTAAAACGATGTGGTACAGATAACATTAATGTAAAGAATTACTGTGCTACATAGTACTTGTCAAAAATTACACAGAGAAAATCAAAGCCAAATAAACATATAGATACAGTATATGTTGCAATAATTATGTTGGGTTGTGTAGCACATCAAGGTTTTCAAGTTCAATCCTGCAACACATTTCTTTTTTTCACTTGGGCTTGGTGCATCTCTTTTCCACCGTGCAGCTCTTTTCATGCTGTCTCTTTGGCCTCACCGGGGAGTTTTCCCTTAGATAACATCACATGGCTGCCAAGATAAAGTTAGTGACACACGGATAAAAGGCAGCACAAGCTATCAGTAGCTATTGAAGCCCTGGTTCACCAGCTAAAGTAGTGTTACCCATAGCTTTGCTGTGAGCTTTACCACTCTTGGTCGATTAATGCAAACTGCACTGCTCTGAACATTTATTTAATTCCTCTTTAATACAGTTAAGTGAATGCAGCAAGATCAAATTCGAAAAATGTCCTGACAGCATGATCTGATGGAAAAAAAAAAAAAAATCCTGCTGCTCCAAAGTTATTAATCTGCAGACTCTAAGCTTTGAATTGTAGTGAAGTGCCAAGTTAAGTGATGGAGAACATTATTTTCTTGCTAAATTAATGGAAGGCTTTTCCTAATTAGAAGTGGCATTTTACTGAGCAGAGAGAAACACTGCAATCTAGCGATTGTTTGTTTCCCCATTTGTTAAAATTTATTTGAAAGTCAAAATCATTTCAACAATTTACCGGTTTGCTAAATGACTCCTGCAGTGATTAGGAGATAAACACAACCCAAAATTGTCATTTCTTGAATAAATCTGATCAGTGTTTTCAAAGGGATTTTGCATGCAGTCCTAGAGTAACTGTGTCCACACCAGCTGTGAGTCCCCAGGCTCGGATTTGCTAATCGAGAAAGAAAAATAAGTTTAGCTTGTTAGTTGTGGATGAGTTGATTAATGGCTATCCTTTCTGGTCTGCCTGTTACATGATGCAGATCAACCTGGAGGGGATTCTTACTTAACTCATAAAAGGACTGCTAGGAAATAGTAGGCATGTGAAAAACTGATATTTGCATTAGCATACAAACAAGCAGTAATATAGGGCATCCTTTCGGACAATCAGCAGTGGGTTTTTTTTCTCTTTTTTTGCTGGATTTTGGAGATGAGGGTAATGAATTGTGTTTCACATATGGCACATTGATAAACTCGCTTCGTGCCATTAATCAGTACTGGAGGGAAATGAGAGAGTCCTGGGAATGTGCTTTGATTGACAAGCTAATTTAGTGGAAGAAACAGCCTGTCTCTCAGTGAATATGGCTCTCCTCACATGAGCAAAATAAAAGTGGCTATTTTCTCCCAGATTAGAGTGTCCACCACTATTTTTTTTTGCTAGATTAAATATTTGTGGTAGGGTTGAATTAGTGTGTCAGTGAGTAAGACAAAGGATCTGGAAGAGCTACTGCAAGGCAGAGGCTTTCCACAGATGCTGGTCAGTAGTTGCTGTAGGCCGTCTGCCCAGTTACAACCATGCCAAAACTGGAATTGTTTGGCTAGAGGGGATTATTGCTGTTATGATTGCCTCAATAAAAAGTGATTGTGCTCTGTGATAATCTCACTCTGAGTCTCATCTTCTCCTAACAGCAGTAGAGCTGAGATGGCATTATACATCAGCTTTGCCTCCAGTCTCAAAATATCTTCTGTGCATTGCCTCCCCTTTGAATTTGTCCGAGGGCAATTCTTCTTTTCTATTAGCATCTCATCCAGCCTTACACATAGAATTTTCTCACTTTGCATTTGTGTGCCAAGCACCGCTTCTGCTTGAATAGCAGAATAATCCAATCAGCACAGAGCGCCTCATAACCTAGACATCTGACCTCTACAGAGGATGGGATCTTGTCAAAGATCATCTTATTTCACAAAATAGCGCTCTGCTTTGTTTGTAGATTCTCCTTCCAGCTCCATGCTACAATCTGTAAGATATTATGAAAATGCCATGGAATATTTTCTGAAAGAGGCCTTTGATAATATTAAATCAACACCTACAAGAATGATGGCATTGTGTGTTTTTGCCTGCATAATTTCTGCCTCAGGTTCCCATTCAGTCAGATTTACCTCAGAGAAAAATATCAAAATGAATGCACAAGAGTTTGGGCTTACAGACTGTAGTGAACTGATTCTTTTTGGCTCTAAAATGTCAGAAATCTATGCTCTCTCTTACTTTGTTTGCAGAATTGTACAGCGTAAACTATCAAGCTTGTAGCCTTTTTTGTCTCTTCACCTCTAGTTCCTGGTAAGTGCGTTGACATTAGGATTAGCTTCTTCTTAAAAGTTCTTACCAAACGACACTGCAATAAATAAAGAGTAGAACTTGACTCCAAAAGTCCGAGGCTGAAAATATGACTGGATTAGATACTAACTAAATTAAAAAATATATTCTCTTTGACAAATCCAATAGCAGGCTTAGTGGTTTTCTGATTTGAAAAAAGGGAATGTAATGCGTCTTTAAAAGAGGAATTATAACTTTAATTCTGGTTTAACTATAAACCAAATTATATTTTACCCAATATATCCAAAATTATTGAAAGGTCAGGGGCAGATACAAATTTTGATTTAAAAAAAAATCTGCTACTGCAATTAAATTTGTCCATCCATTAAAATTTTCAAACAACTTTCACAAGCAGTTAAGAATTGTAGATTCATTTATAATATTCTGCATAAAAAGATAAAGATTCTGGGATTGATGATATTTCCTTTTGGTTAGCTATTCCAGGGATGTATTTATGGTTAGATAAAGCAAAGAGTTTTACAATTAAATAAATGATTGTTGATGTGTACGTATGTGGATAAATGTGGACTGGTACATCAAGATTCAGCATTCTTTATGGGCTTACATTGAAAGCAAATAAAAGATTTGGGAAAAAAATCCCATCATACTCGCTGGAAGCATACTGTCTGTGGAAACTTTTAAGTACCCCAAAATGAAGCCAATAGATCACTGAGAGACTGGACACAATATATCACCGATTAGATCCTGTAAGAGGTCCAAATTATCTTATTGCCACATCTACTACCCCTTTCAGGGAAAACAACAAGATCAATTGCTACCTGTACAAAGCTCACAGAAATACCTGCTGGGAACAGCAGCCTGCCTGCTTCATGGCATCTGATGATTTAAGGCTCCTAGATATAATCTCAAGAAAGTCAGTAGTTAGATTCTGTGTAAAGACAATACATCAGAAGTTTAGGAAAGTTTGCATGTTTTGCTGCCATCCACATCCTTATAACACAATTTCCTTAATCAAACTCATCCATAATAGAGAAATGTGGCCAACTCTATACCAGCTACAGCAGCTCGATCAATTTCACATTTCATCACATTACAAACATCACACTACTTTATTTGGATTTTTTTTCAGTGACGAACCAACATAAAAAGTAAAAACAAGTGTTTTCAGATGTCCTCTTACAAGCATTTTTTTGCAGTTACCTTCCCAACATTCTCTTCCCCCAGACTGTAGAAATATCATTAACATTGAACCCAGAAAACTAGCAGAATTTGTGATGTCATTTTTGATGAGATACGGTGGTTTACAAATGCTCAGTGAGGTCAGCCTTAGGTCAGAAAAAATTATAGTTAAGATGCTTACAATCTGCCTGATCCTGACCTTGATCTTGTGTTTATGTTATAAATATATTAAATTTAACTCATCACATTCCACCTCACTCCACATTAAAATCCTCTTCATCAGGATTAGAAAAAGATTATTTCCCTTAAAATAGATCCGCTTAAAGCGTTTGTCGATTGCCTAAATAAAATAAAAAATCCATATTTCCTTTCTCACAAGATGAAAAGCTCCAGCTCATTCGGGAATTGCACAAGACCACTTTTGTCAAGAAATATTTTTTTAAAAACAGAAAACAGACTGAATGCTAAATTGCCACAAGATAACTTAAACACATTGTAAATGCTAAAAACCTACAAGTAAAACAGAATATTAAAAACTATATTTTATAAGACCTAGCATTTTTTAGAACAAATTGAATATACAGTATGGTTAAATATTGGTGAATCTCAGGAAAAGTGTGATTTTCATTGGTTAAAATGGAAATCTCAATATGGAAGTTGCTGCTGCCTATCGCCAGCAGCCATTGGGCAGAGGCAAGTTACAGCTTTGAAAGGTCGCTATGAACCAATGCGATAAAAACATGTACAATTTTGTCCAATGTAAGTCTATATATTTTGTCTTCGTCAATAAAATTTGTAAAATCAATTTTTGGTAAGATTGACGGAGAAGACAGAGATAGACCTTTAAAATTTAAACGGGATGGATTATTTAAATTCTTATACATATCATTAATGTTAGAAAATACTTTATTGGTCATTTTAGTCAAAGTGTCAAAGCTGAACCTTCAAACTAGGATTGGTTGTTGTAGATACTCTAAGCCATGAAATTTCAGTTTAATCTGGGACTAGGAAGAATAAAAAAAAAGGTTTCTGCAGCAACAGAAAAGCAGTGTGACATGTATTTTTACATCCCATTGTGTTTATTAAACATACTAAGTCGTCTGTTTATTAGTAATAACAGAACTGTGCATGCCATGTTTTTCTTGAACTGATGTATTGTTGTGAAGTCACATAATGCTTAAGAGAAATTCTGCCAGAAGTGCAAGTAAATTCTGAATATTAATGAGGTATAATTTCTGACTACTGGCGAGGACACTAGAGCACACTGCGGCGAAGGCTAATTAGAAAAACATGATAAGTTATGGTTTGATGGGTTTTCAGCCCCCACAGTGCTGACAGTATAATTCTTATTTACCAGTCATCTCCAGATGCATGCATATCTTTGGCTTTGAAGAAATACTTGTCACACTCACAGAATGCTTATGTTGCTTCACCACATTACGGCCCATATGTTACACTCCTGTTAATATTTCTTTTTTACATGTTAATTGTCAGCCCTTTATTATCTATTCTTGACAGCATCCCCAAGTTTATGTAACATATTAAACACTTTATGATCTGTTGGGGCAAATTAAATCAAAGCTGTGGGGAAAAACAAGGAGGACGTTAGGCACTGAAAGGAGAGAGTGACTAATATTCATGGTGCATCACTCGCTCAGCATAAGAGGAACTTCTGCCATGGTAACATAAGCCTCGACTAAGGCCTCCAGATTATGTGAAAGGACACGGAGCCTGAATCTTTCATTAAAAGAAGCCTTAATTCATTATTTAAAAGGTGTTATTATCTGCCTCAGCTCACAGGCTAAATGCCAACTGGCAAGTCCAAGGCCATTTTAAACGAGCTAAATTCCAGTCCCATCTGGCCGCTGCATCTTCCTACCCTTCCCAACGAGTGGGTGGCAAAACTGGATAATGCTGTCATTCTGTGAGGCGCAGACTGTCCTCCGCTCTGTCTTTCATGTCCCATCAGAGCACCTCCACTTACCTGCACAGAGGCCTTGGTTGCAGTAATATGCAGACCTTCCATACAGCCACAGGTAGCAGCATCAATAATGGAAACTCCGTGGCAGATAGATTGGTCAGGGTATCATAAAGAAACTATATTTATATGTCTCCCTGGTGGGGATGTACCATATCAAGAGAAGTTGGAAATAACTTATAAAAGAAGTTGAATGCCAAGCATCTTAACAGAAGTGGTAAAAAGACTGAAAGCAATTTTTATTAAGAATCTTCCATTTTAATAAAGTCAAAGGTTTAGTGGTAGAAGTGATATTAGCTCTAGCAGGAAAGAGAATAAAAAAGTGCCCATTTTTTTATTTTGCCTCTAATGTGCATGATGTGTTCGTGGATCTCTGTGCTTTTAGTTCATTTAATAATTTTGGAGAGGAAGGTCAGTATTTCACACCCCTCAGTCGCTCCTTTAACCTATTACCCCAAAGAGGAGGAGAATAATATCCCATTGTGGGTTAGTAAAGCATATTTCTATTCCATTCTATTCTTCTAAACAGATACATTTCTTGGCAAAAATGTACTGATATCCCATTGGTGACAGGACAGCAGCAAACTTTGATAAATTATACTGGGATTGATTTTGTGTGACACTTCAACACCAAATAGCATATTGTGAATTGGAAGGAAAATGATTCATATATATATTTTTTTACAAATAGAAATCTGAAAAATGTGGCATGCTTTTGTTTTCAGCCCCCCTCAACTTTGATACCTCTAAATCCAACGCAGTGTAATCAACTGCCTTCAGAATTCACTTAATTAGTAAAACAATCCTGGAGATAACAGATGTTGGTGGCGGAATCATACTGCAGTGATGTTTTTCTTCATCAGAAACAGTGAAAATTTTACAAGGCACTTCACTAAATGCAAAAATAATATCACTAATGACAATATTACACACTGAATGACAACAGTCTTACAATTAAGTAAAAAGGTAAAGGCTGTGTATTATTAATATAACATATAGTATGATGGTATGTCGTACTAATCAATGTATATACTTCCATATGTCAGGTAACACCAACAAAGAAAGCAAAAGAAAATTATTGTATATGGCTTTATGTATCTTATGCATATTAGATGCCAAATTAAACAAAATGCTATTCAATATGCTATAAATTGTTTATTGAACCAGTCTACTGGTAAAGTTTCTTCAGAGGGAGACAGAGGCCAAAACAAGTGAACTTTGTGAGCATGTGAAGTTTTGTTTGATTTCACATCAAAAGACGTTTCTCTCAATAACATTTGCAAAAGGTCAGTTTAAGTCCATCAGCATATCTGTGCTGGAGATATTTTGAGAAATGAACATTCAGCATGCTGTTGTGACTGCACAAGGCCAAAAGAGTCATTCTTGCTTTACATAAATTACATTACGTACATACATTATATTCACGCAAAATAAATGGTTTTGTACTTTCCCAGAGACATGAGAAGCATAATCATGTCACCTACTTTGAGATTTCATGTTCACTGTGAATGAATGGCGTCGCTTTTATAGCCCGTCAAATAGAAAGCATCATTACACACGGATCAGACTGCTGACGGATCATTTGAATAAAGTACTAGGTTTCATTATTATCTCTTTCATTCATTATTGACTGGTAGGGTAGCTCTGTTCCCATTACAGAAGGATAACACTTCACTGTATGAAACCCTTCATTTAGCAGCCTGACTTTGGCATAACACTGTGTGCTGTCTCCGAGGAAGAAGCCATTATCTGCAGAGCAGAAATCCTCCCAACATAGAAAGCCCAGAGCTTTATAACAAACAAAAACAGTTTCTCCCCCTTTTACTTAATTTTCCAAATGACTTAGCGAATAAATCTCTGCTGAGGAATAAACCAGCCTCCACAGCTACTTATCGAGGGATTTGTGTAGCTCTGAGCGCTAAATAGCAAACAAAGCCAGGGGGGAAAAAATAGCCAGCACAAACCCATAAATATATCATCTGTTGAAATTAGCCTTTAAGGTAAGTTTGACCGCAATGCGCATACTCCATAAAAACTGTCAGTTTGTTCTGATCTGTTACAGACAGAGCACTGTCAAGCTGATGAAACTTTCTGAATTAATTAGAGAATTTGGCACTCTATGCCAGTAAAGCTTCCCTAGTGAGCAATGTGATCCCTTGTTACACTAATGTACAAAATAACTCCCTACTTGGCCAGATGTCCCACTGTCCAGCACTATGTGTTAATTATCATGTATGAATACAACAAGACATTCCCACTTGCAGATCCTTGAGCTGTCTCAACAGTCTAAATTCATAATGTGTGGAAATGTCTTTTTAATGTGGAACGGTAGCAGATTTTTCAGTAACGAATGTTCTCAGTGCCAGTTATCCCAAAGTAAGCAGGATGAGGTCAACCACAGGTCATTGCTGCTGAAGCAGTTTTTTTTTCCTTCTCTTTATTTTGAACAAGATCAATACTGAATGGATGGCTTCACCCCATGCCATCCATTATATTAAGAGAAATTTTACACAAATGTTGGTGGAGAAATGCAGTCAAGACTGGAGTCAATACTGTCCTGAATAATCTCCTAATGCAGGTCTGGAGTGAAGTTTGAAATAAAAATGAAGGTTGGTACCTTGAAGCACAGGATTAGAGTAACTGAAGGACTGTTTTTTTTTTTGTTTTACCAAAAAAGAATATGCAATAAAGACTAGCATTATGAACAATGATATAAGAAAAGGGTAACTTGAGTCACTCCATGCTTACCTACAGATCTATTTGGCACCAAGATATTGCAGATTCATTAATTGTGTATTAACTCCAAGAAAGTCCTTTGGTAAAGACCAAAAGCAGATTAGATTTTTTTTTTCTTTTTCTGTTCAGTGCAGTTTTCTTTCACATTGTGTTTTTTTGCAAACAGATTATAATTTGTAAACAAGCCACTTGGGTAACAATCATCGATCCATTAAACAGAGATGACAAGGGTGGGACAGAGCACAGATTGAGAAAGTAAATAAATATGGCAGTCCTGCATTCTGCATTTCTGTTGTGCACATTTGCGCTGTAATAATAACTCCAACACCATTTTGAATATCAAGAGCAACTCATTCAATGCCGGTCTTGCAATCGGACATTTCTAATTTTGAAATGGCATCAGCAAATGCATGCTGCAAGCTGAATGACATGAGATGCTCTGTGTGTCCTGACCCACAGCAGCAGCAGCATTTTGGGCATTGCACGATTTCAGTACAATAAGTACATGCAGTAGCAGTGTTAGCAACATGGAAGGGTTCATTTTTAATATAATGCCCAGTAATGGTGGCAGCTGTTTCAGTTGCCTAACCAATCAATTCACTATAGAGCAAACTTCAAATCTAACACTTAATTGGTAAACAACTAACCCAAGAATCATTTTAAGTTTTCTTGGGGGCACCATACTGAAGGTCTTTTATTAATCCTCTTGAAAAGAATGTGAGAACCAGAGGATATTACAATATGAATTATTTAATTATTAAAAACACAAAATACACAGTAGGCACAGTTCAAACTGCATCTGGCCATAAGATCGTGAAAGCTTTTTTAAAATTTTCTCTCAGAAGCTTTACTTCCATTCTGTGAGTGGAATAGTTGATATCCTGTCTGTTTTTTTTTTCTCAGGGAGTAATCAGAGGCAAAATCAAATCAGCAGTATAATTAGGTTAATTAAAAAACCATGGAGAAGGCAATATTTTGGATGCCACAATTCACAAAGCACAGTCCCTGGGTGGTAATTACATATATACACTCCCAGCTTGAGCTTTGTTCAAGGTTTTGCTAAACTAGCCTTGAATTGTGTAAGAGTATTTTTGTGAATGCAGAAGGGACATAATTAGCTTTAGAGCTGAAAAAACTGTATTTCAAACTGAGATAAGTTATAAATTAGTAATGTAGGAAGCAAGCAGTCTTTATCTTCACATTTAACCTCTGCAGTAAAAAAAAGTAAGTATTTTTCACATGAATTTTGATTGTCTTAGTTTTTTTCAGATGCATCTTCAATCTTCAAGCATGTAAGAAAAAAAAATTGTCCACCACATTACGTTTTACATTTCAGAGTTAATTTTTTTGTTGTCTTTTTTCAGAACACACTTTAAGATTTGAAGATATAGACTGACAAACAAATTCAAGGGGTGCTCTGTGAGACAGAAGCTCAGCTGAAAACTGCAGCTGAAGAAATAGGCGGTGCTTTGTGAGAGCAAGCTTTTAGGCACCCCTGAATAGCTACCACATTCAAGGATTTCTCAAACATGCATGAAAGAATCAAAGCAACACTCCAGCTATGAGTTTGATGAGGGAATAACAGTATTACATAATATAGAGCTTATGGCTCCCTTTAAGAAGTAGATGAACACTACACTATTCAGAATGGCTTTTAATGACTTTTATGCTGTATAATATTACATGTCATCTGTTTATCTTCTCTTTTAAATTTTAGTTTCTGCTTTTTGTATACTTGTTTTTATTGTAATGCACTTTGTGGTTTAAGTTTATTTAATAATGGACACTACTGCTCCACTGCTGGCTTTATTGTCAGCAGTACATGATGTCCATTTTAAATGGACCATTAATTAACTGGAGTTTCCTCCCAACCACAAACATAAAAAAAATAAAAACCTTAACATTAAATAATATTAGAACGTATCTATGAAATGATATTACTAATATGTATTTACATGTAAGGACGTCATACTGTGGAACTACTGGCTTTTTTGTGAATGTGCCCCCGCTGATCAGTAGGTGGCAGTGTATGGAGTAACAGACTAGAGTCCAACATGTAAAAATACCATCAGCAGCCACACTTAGGATCAGAGTGGCTGTCCACTGAGGTGACCGCTGTGCAGAAAAGGAACGCCGTTATTCTACAACACATATTTTCCTGAACTGCAGCAAAACGTGATAAACAATGTTATAATATCTGCTATGTGATATATTTTGAGTTCATATTCCATATATTGAATAGATTATATAAAGATAACCTTGATGCATTATTATGCCAGTCTTTCACATTCTTTCTGGTCTTTAAGTACTCCAGACACTGCATATGAGGTGAAATGCTCATTTCCCACTGCACTGTGAACCTCTCCACAGTATCAGGAGTACACTTGTGAACAGACATGGTGTGATGCTGATAAGATTTGTGCTCCAGTCATGCCCCTTTGGTGCACTTCGGTCTAGCTGAAGAGGCACACTCATGCACTATTATAGAATCATTTACATTCTATTGAACTCAGCTTGCTTCACAACATGGCATAGATCATCTCTGAGGAGAAATATAAATTCAGATATTGGAAAAGGAGTGATCCATCCCCTTCCTGCAAATTAAAATTCCTCTGCTAGTCAGACCTGGTAAAATAGATCACACTTTGAGGGTAGCTTTCATCAAACTAAAGTCAGTTATCTCATGACCCAAATAATGCAAATAGTTTTGGAGATATTATTTTTTTAAAGGAAGAAGGGTAAAAAGTCAGCTCTAGTAGGAATTTTCCCAGTGCAGACTCATTTCTGACTTTTAATTTTACAGCAAAAAAAAAAGGCCCCATTAAAACTCAAGAAGGAGCTCTGCTCGAGCAATTTCATAAAGTATGCCAACTTTTTCTTGCAAATTACTTTTTACCGTCTTTGCCAAGGGGGGCACATTTTGTTCCCCTGAGACGAAACGGGAACATGGTAAATTCCTTTTCCACATTAAGAATCCAGCTTGTTTTCCAACTTGTGTTTGGCTGCGTTACATCCATTTGATCCCTTTTTATGGAAATCAGAATTTTTGTCTGCAGTAGAAAGGGTGAACTGGAGGACGGCTCTTATTTCCAAGCTGATGCAATTAAATGGTTTGTAAAAGCCAAAGCTGGTATTTATTATGCTCATTGCCCTCATATTTTAATACTGTGTTATGACAGAGGAAGAGGCAATGCTAAGTCAAAGTAACTTGAATATTTGCTAATTAGGAATGATTTTTTTTTCTTTTGCAACTCTGATGAAATTACTTTGACAAGTGATAGGGACAGATTTAATGACGGAAATGCACTTAACAACTGTAAATCTATCTATCTTTTCTTTAAAAACACCTTCTATCACTCAGTGGAGTGCTATAAAAGCAGCTTCCCTTGTGTTCGTAGACATTACCCTGAGAAATCTCATTAAGTTGCAGTCAATTATCATCACATTGCATTTGGGGGAAAGCGAGACACAGGTAGATAGTATCAATACTGGAATTGCTTTAGGACTGGCTCCTCATTCACTTAACAAGTGAGTGATCCCAATGCATTTTAGATGCTGTAATTAATCATTTACATACTCTGAGTGCCACCTGATAGGTCATCCTGCTGGGCTTCGCTCATGCTCTTCTCATTAAAATGCTAATTTAAACCGCTGACCCGCCCTGCTGCTAAGGAAGACTCCTCGTAATGACTTTCCATCCGGCGTCTTCGTGCCCTCTTAAGACCCCCATAACGGCAGGTGCTGTGGGACGAAAACAGGAAAACTTTCCCATCACAAAGAAGCCCTCCAAGTGTGTAGATATTCATTTATTCCGATGTGCTGCTGTGCAGAAGCAGGCCTTATTACCCAAATGTTATTTTTATTTTAAATAGCAATTTCCACTCGCCTTGTCTAACATATATTGGATGATGATATAGGTTAAAAAGGTGAAGTAACAAGATATTATGAACTGCTCAGAAAAATGTCAACTCATTAAGACTGCACAAAAAAACCCATCAAGATATCCTTTGGGTACGATGGAAGAAATAATGTAAAATATTATTACTCTTATAACCAATTAAAGATGTTGATATTGAAAATGTTACAATTTTCATTGTCAAATTTTTATTTCTTTTAGAATGTGCAATCCTGACTGAAGTTATATGCGTATTGCACTTTTTCTTTTGGCATACATGATAAAAATTACATTAGGTAGTTCACAAAATAATAAATTATGTCTTGACACATTAAAATAATAGTACCTGTATACCAAAACTATCACTACTAATACATTTGTTCAGTTTTTCTGTTTAAATTTCAATATTTTAATTTAATAATTGATGTGATATTCTATAAAAGACAGAAGCAAACTTCACAAATGAGTTTCTTCACATCTAATGTCCTGTAAATTTCTTTCTCAGTGAAAAATCTGCATGGCAGAGGGTACATGCAGACATCTTGGACTTTTGAATAAAACAGTTGCATATCACTTTTAGCTCTTAAGTTGTTCCCCAGAGCACGTCATATAAAAATAGGATTCAATACAATAGGACAAGGAAAGCAGCAACTTTTGTAAAGTTATAGTGGTCACAGAAAAACTGTGCAGGAAAATGATGAATTTTAAAGTATAAGATTAATATAAACCTTCAAGAAGCTTTGAGGGGGAAAAATTTTGTTTTACCGTATTGTAACGGTGTCCTAATTCATAGTTAGCAACAACATAAGATAAATTCATCCTGAAACATAGTTTCAAGAGCAATTATTATTTTTTCACTCTGATGGTAATTACTTTTAGTAAATGGTTCTGTGAAGAGTTACTAAACCATGCTCAATAAGATTTCAAAAAGGCTTCCTGCAGGCATTCTATGAAATTTTTGAAGGCAAAAATTATCCACAAACTGAGACTAAAATATGAAAGATGATGGATATCAAAGTGCAACATGATAACAGTGTTATTTTGACCAGATACTGCCTGCAAGCAATGCGTGTAAGAGCACACATGAACGGGCGGCTGCACAGTCAACCAAGCATGCTGGCATCACAAGCCAGGCAGAGTCTTCCAGTGACTGGTAGGGACACGGCTATATATACTAAACATATTCTCACACATTCACAGTTCAGTACATTTCCATAAACTGTTGTTTACACTGGAATGTTTTTTTTTAACAACAGACCTTTACAAGTTTATAGATGTATATAGTTTTGCGCTTCTTTTATGAAATAATGCATCTCCATCCTGTTTCCAAATATTCACAGCATGAACTTAAACATAAATGACATTCTGATTCTTTTTAGACATCTCTACTGAGCTAGAGAACATCCACAGATATTTAAACCCCAGAGACTTTCAACAAATATCTTTAAGATGATGTTTGAGGGATGACTTCCCACACCAAGAAAGATACATCATGAGTAATAACAGCAGTGACATGCATGATGTTGCTCAAAGGTGACTTACATCATACTGATGCATACAAATTATGACTCTGGTTACTAAGACACTTAAATGGTAGATTAAATCCATTATCAATTTAGACCTTGTCCAGATTTCAACTCACTGTAAAGTTAATGTGGCAATCAACTTTCTAGCATAAATCAATCACAAGAAGACACAACAGGGGTTCACAGTAAAAGCAGATAAAACAAACACATACAAAAGGATAAATAAGATTACTTTATGTAAGAAAAAAAATAAAACCATGTATAATTTGTTTCACTTCACAGTTATGCTGTATGTTGGTTCATCTAATAAAATTCTAACTAAACCATTAAAGTTTGTGGTTATGTGAATGCTTCTGTGAGGAAAATGATAATCCAAGATATTATAAAGTGGCATACAAAGTTCTAAATATTTCTGTTGTTTTAGCTATAATTGTTATGTTTTCTGAATCTAAACTGCCAACATATCCATTTACTATTTTTGTATTAGACACAATGACAGCTTATTTCCAATTACTGGCAACAACCTAGACAGCAGGATCATAATTAATATGTTTCAGTGTATATCAGTCTCATTAAGCCTAAAGATCCACTGTCACAGCAGCAGACGGGATGAGTCACAAATTTTAATGGGTGCCAAATCAGATGCATAAACAAAAGATTCCAAACTATACTGTGTCACAGAGACAGAATACAGTCCAGCATTCAGAAAATGTGTACAAAATGTGTTGCAAAATAATTTTTAAAAAGTTATCTTGTCTGATTAAAATTAGACCAAGGTGAAGCTAATTTATTTTGAGAAAGCAGAGCAAGAAATCTGCTTTTTAAAAAATGGGTTTTCATTAATACTATCCACGACAACACTAACCACATCAAACCTCCAATGGAGTCAAGATGAGGAGTGAGCAGCATGCTTCATTCACAAAATAAACTCTCAGTGTGATTATTGATAAAGTTAATCTCCAACACAGAAACAGCAGCTACTGTACAACTCCAGGCCTCAATCAGGATACAGTTTTTTTGTTTGTTTTTTGTTTTTTTCAGAGATGAATCAAATAAATAGAACAAACTGATCGGAAGTGATAAGTCACATTATTAGATGGGCTTGTGCCACTCTTTCCTGCTTCTATATGAAATGTTGCCTCCAGCTCAGATTCTACAGTGCTTTAGCAAACTGAAAGACAAACACAATGTAAAATGGAGCTGTACAATAATGAAAGATCTTTTTCAAGAGTGAATCTGTGTAATTCCCAGATTCCCAGTAATTCCTCTGGAACCCTTTATGTTCAGGTTCGAGAGTGTTTCTTTTCCCCAGAATTTAATTTCCCGGAGAATTTTAATCCAGCTAGTCTCCGTCCACTTTCGGGTTCAAATCTTAGGCTTTTCATTGATTGCAACCCTGGACACGAAGTGAGCTCTCTTCCTGTAGGAGTACTACTGCAATCTGGGAAAACAGAACCCCACCTTAAGCAACAGACTAACTCAAAATGGAATGAAAAACACTGAAATCAGATCAATGCAGTATTAATATCAAATTGTCTCAAAGTGGTTACAATTCACATATAGTCCATCCAATAATTTTAGAAATGTTTAATTAGAATGGATCTTAAATCCCTTACATGGATCCTGGTTTCGAGTGTGTGTACTAGAGATGGAGGACAACAATATTTACACTTGAGAACATATGCAGGGTCACTATGAAAACTTTATAGAAAGGTCAAAAACCTTTCTATAAAGTCTGTAAATTAACTTTGCAGACAGAGAGTTCTAGTGGGGGAGTGTCAAAAATGAGATTACAACCTGAGATCTAAAGGCAATTTATCATTTATTCAATTGTGGTTAACTTAAACAAAAAATCCATTTTAAGAAATTGTAGTACCTCAAGACCTTTAATAATGCAAACCAGACAGATATGCCTCTTAAAACGAATCAAATGGAAACAGCAACTGCAGAGAGTCTCCTCTATTAAAACTTTAAATAATGATACACTCTGCTGAGGGATTGTGATTGTTTAAATTTGCATCTCACGCCTTAAAAGCTGTGAAACATATTTAAATAATTTGAGTTAAATCCACAACTTTTCTGTGAATGACAGTGGCTCAGTGGGTAGAGTAGTTGTCTTGCAATCGGAAGGCTATAGATTTGATTCCAGCCTCCACATGTCGATGTGACCCTGAAAGGCACTTAACCCTGAGTTGCTTACTGATCAGGGTATAAATGTATTTGAGTGTGAAAGTGGCTGTGGCATAAAGTGCTTTGAGCACTCAGTATGACTGGTAAAGCGATACACAAGTTCATTTCATTTGTAATCAAACTTGATTTGAATTCAAAGTTACTTTCTTTGTCTACAAAGTCCAAGCTACATTTGATTGAATTAGTTAATATTATAAATCTATTTGTGATATTAACACTGTAAAAAGCTGTTTTGAGTGACTGGGTTTAGGTGTTGTGTTTGTCAAGGTAAGTATTAATGATTCTTGTTTATCTTTTAAAGTTTACATAAAATATTAACTGGGGAATGACTGAAGTAAAATGTCTGGAATACTCAACCAAGAAATGTTTAGCATCCTGAAACCACACAAAAATCCATATAACTCAGGGTCCATCCAAAAAAAAAAAAAAACTTTTTTTTTCTATGGTATATCCACCATAGTTCCAGGTAATCTGATTTGGCCTCTTCAGATAAAATAATCAAGGTAAAAAGGATGTCAACAGAAAACTAGCCTATTTTAGCAAAGTGTATGGAGTTGGGCTTAAGTTCCTCCAATTGAGGTTGATGGTTGTATCAGTGAGATAAGCTGCAACTAGCAATCCACTGTAAGTCTACCAAAAGTAAACTAATCTTTTGGATTTGATGACATGCTGCTATGGAGCTGCATTAAAGTCTGTACATTCCTGTGCTTTTCCAGGTCTCATAGATGTTTGGAAACTTTCCCAGTGGACTTGTAATCAGCTATCGGGGGGATTGATAGCACATTGACAGAGCAGGCAGCCTCTGCCAAGTAGTAGTCATAGCACAAAAGGTGCTTATCGACTAAATAGCCACAAAAACAGCCATTATCATTTGTGAAAGTCTGGACATGTATTGATAATATGGTTTTGTATCATGCAAATGTAGACAGTTTGCATTTGAGTTGTTTCTAACTCCTTTAAAATAACTAGAAACATACCTTTCTCATAATGGCTTTTGTAATAATATAAAACATGACAAAACTGCAACACTAATTATAGCAAATGTGTTTATATTTCAGAACTCCAATTTGCTGGGAAGGGTTTTTGCATTGTTTTGTTTTTGCTGAGAAGAACTTCAGCAAAAAACATAGTTAATTTTAAAATAAGTCAGAGCAGCTATTTAATCTTCCAACTGCTGTGGAGACATCAGAACAGCTGCTGCTTATGCTCTGTTGTCAAGATGCACTTCATTCACGGTACTGCCGGAATTGCTTTTCTCATTTTTCACTGACACTGAAGCAAGTGGAAATTTCTTTTTCTGTTTACCAGCTTCAACTTCTGGCAGAGTCATGCAAAACCTACCTATCTGAATTTAATGAAACTTCTGTAGATGCAGAGGATAAAGAAGGAATCTATTCATTTTTGATGCTGATCTGAATCCTTTTCATTAATGTTGCAGAATGGGGTTGTGGCCTTGGCAGGTGTTGTCACGTTTATTCAAACCTTTCTGCTTTTATCTCATTGTAGCAGCATTTGGGTCTTTTTGATTAAGCTAAATTAAACCTCACAAAAATCATTTGGATTAAAGTGAAATAGAATTTTATTTTTTTTTACAATCTTTTCATAAAAACCGAGGGAAAGATGCCTTATTTGTACCAAGCAAAAGGTGTACCTCAGCCACAGTGTGGATCCAATTAGAAATCTTAGCCAAAGTAGCACAAAAGAAACAGAATCAATAGTACGATTGTCAAGATAGACCAAAGCCAATCTAAAAATCCCCTCCATCTCCCACATAAAGGATAAGTATTTTTCATTGTCTCCCTGGAACTTTACTTATTGTCCTTTTAACTTTAGTAAGCCTGATAAAGCAGGCGTGATTTATCACTGGTCAACAGAGAGGCTAGTGATCGCTGAAAGAGGTTTGTGTTTATGCATTATTCAAAACTTTTTCTAATCTGAGAATTTCATATTATAGACGGGGGTGTTCTTTCTTCCAAAGGCTTACTGAAGCGCCTTCTGATTTCCAAACAGCATTACCTTTTCAGTGTCACCCGCAAACTTTCCTAATAAAAGGCTTATGAGAATTCTATGAGATTCATATAAAATATTTTCAAGCTGATTAAAATACATCAATGTACCTTCCCTATGTGTTTGTCTATCTATCCATACATGGTCTCTTAAAAAACAACACCACAATAATATTCTTAAGCTTAATGCATTTGCACACAATAATCAAGATGTAAAATGTTTATCTCTGCTTGACATTTTAATAGTTTCCATGTCAAACATCTTCTTTGATTGTTCCAATAGCATGTTCAGTTTTCTCAATAGGGAAGTCCAATCAATCAGGCTTCATTATTAGAGGGTTGCTGTAATAGCAAGGGAGCATCCATTCAGCTGCAACAGAGTCAGAGGAGCCAAGTGTAAATGAGGTGAGTAATTAAAGAGGGGGTTATTAAGCCCGCTGACCCCTCTGGCCCTCATGAGCAGAGAGAAATGGACCACGAAGCCACATTGCGCCAAGACGACTCATTAGATGCAGTTGGTCACACATGGTGGCCTCACCCATTTTTTTGCTCCCTTTGCTCTGCTCCCTGGATATTCATAGCACCAAAAACAGTTTACTCTGCTGGATGGTAGTTTGTTTAAAACGCACCGCTGCAAATATCCCATAAAAACGACAGATCTACTGTAAAAAAATCTACTTTAATTGGACAGGATACGTTTAAAAACAGCTGATTGCACAAATCAAACAACGCAAGTTTCTGGAAATCCAAGTAAGATGTTTCCACTTTAATTAGTCTTTTTTTAAATTTCTTTAAATACAATATATTCTGCTGAAGGGGCTACATCTTCCTTTGTGGAAATATAATGTGCTGACCATTTCTACTGTCTTCACCACATCTACATCCTATTATTTGCTATTCTTCACATTATATTGTACATTTGTCTAGAAATTAAATCAATTAGACCTCAATGTAGGAAGTTACTAAGAACTCAAAATCCCCCAAAACTGCCAATTTCACCAAATTTCATAAACAGGGCAGTCACACTGGATTATGAACTGAAGGCCACATACCAAGTTGTACTATCATATTGCAATTCCTACTTTGTAGAGGCATCCATCCATCCATCCATCCATCGTCTTACAGCTTTGTCCCTACTGGGGTAGGGAGGGGTGGTGGTGCCCATCTCCAGTGAATGTGTCGTCCATTGCAGAGTAACTTTGTAGAGGCATTGCTTGGCAATTTATCTGACTGTGATTGATGGATGGACGGATGTACAGACGGACAGATGGATTACATAAAGTTCAACATAACATCTACAATTTTTCTGTAGATGCACAGAAAAAGGGGTAGGTCATGTTAGAATTGTAACAAAATCAGAGCAAGTAAAATTTAAAGGCCTTTAGGATTTGGCACAGAAACAGATGAGCCAGAGTTTCAAATCAATCATCTGCCACAGATAAGTTTCCCTCCCTTTGGATATTGACATAGAGTGTGAGATAAAGATCAATAATCCAAAATGCTTTATTGTCCCAATGGCAGCTGACTATGCTGATGAAAAATATTTTGAACATTTCACCCTCATTAACTCTGAGTTTTGGCTTTTAGCAAAACATTCATCAAATGACTTGGGATGTGTGTAATTACAGAGCAAGTGTAAGTACCTTGTGATTTGTACTTTCTGAAACAATAGAAGCTTTTATCTCACTTTGATGAAACATAAAATGCAGTTTCTGGCAGAAATAAATCACTGCAAAACAACATATTCTATAAACCAGCATCATGTCAGTGGCTCAACCCAGAGAATACCAATCAGAAATAATAAGCACTTTATTCAATCACTTTCTGTCCCCAGCTTGGCCTGAGATCCCAAAATAGAAGCATTCTTGAGCATGTCATCCCATGGTCATCACCTGTATAACAGAGCATCATCGTTCTCTAGAGTGTAAACAGTCGATTCTACCTAATCGCCTGTTCAAATTTGTACATGGCAATCATCTCTCTGATGAGCTGATTGGCACAGAGTCAATCCGAACCTGGCATGTTGTGCTGAAAAGCAGTCAGCTCATTGCTTTCCAGGAAAATGGCTTTTTCTTTATGGCATGTCTGCTTTAAAGTTTGAGAATACAAATTGGGAATCTGTAATGCCATCTTGGAGAAGCATATTATTTGCAGTGTCACTTTTCTTGAAGGCATTGAACCGTGAGATCCGAAAATATATAAAAAATGTTTATTTTTATACGGGTATTTGTGAGCCAAAATCTAATTTGTAGTGTAGGAAGAGCAGGAAGAGTATTTTGAGCCGCTGAGATTTCCATGAAACCAATCTATGAATAACAAAGTAAGAATACACCCACATCCTCTCCTCACTGTATGATTCCATCAGTTATTAAATATGGAGAAAAATAGTTTTAACACCCTAGTACTGACAAGGAAATCAATGTGCAGTTTTCTCGCCCACACTCAAACTATTTCTGTCAAAGGTGGATAATCCATAGCAGTGGCACACATTCAGGTAGAATAGTGATATAAAACAATATTTGTCATAATTAGGAACACCTGTGGTGATAAGAACTCATTGCTTTGGTGTTCGAATTCGATGGAATCATAGGTTGAAAATGCTAAACTGACAGGTGTACTAAAAACCTCAACATAAAATGTCACAATGGGTAAGTACAACCAAACAAGGGAGAAAATATACACATTTTTAAACTTATGTTTATATATAAAATATGCTTTACTCTTATAATATTTGATTAAATTAACTGTATCAAATTAATGTGAATGTGTTGTTTTAAATAGTTGTGTTTAGAATATTTTTATAGTTTTGTTTTACTTTTTATAACCCCAAAACTTTTCAGGGCCACCATATGCATCAGATATCAAGAATTTAGAACAACATACCATCTTTTGATATTGGAGATGTGGCTTTACAACCAGTGAAGAACAGACTGGAAAGCATTACAAGGAAATAAAACAAAAACTGAAAAAACATTTTTCAGTTTCATTCCAAATGGCTGTTCTATTGCTTATTGGCATAGCCATAAAATGATACTTGGACCCCTACAGAGTCCACAATGTAAATTATGGGAGAATATATTGTACACCATTCATGGCTGACAGTGATATTTGATTCACAATTTATTATTTATCAACAATTAAATAGTTGTTTCAATGTTTCTGAGGAGCCTAGATTTTCTTTTGACCATGGGTAGTTAAAGATCTTAGATTCATACAACATAAATTGCATTCTTCTACACTGTATACAGAAAAGACATAAGTCTAAGAAAATCAGTGCAAATTAATGACATCCAATTAATGGCCTTCATGATGTTTACAAAAAATAGTAAATTAAATGAATTTTACTGACTGCACAAAGTGCTTTACACAAGAGCCACATTTACCTAGCCTCTTTCATAAACACATTCATACACAGATACACAGAACGATAAGTAAGCTAGGGTTAAGTTCCTTGCTCAGAGCCACATACACATGCTATACATGTAGCAGAAGTGGATGTTGGATTTGAACTTTCAACCTTCTGATTGCAAGATGAGACATAGTCACCCAAAATTATTGCACAAACTAGCATCTCTTCATTGGTAAAAGCAAAGAGGTTTCTTGTGTCATTTACAATGTTATTGAAGCAAACTATGCTCATGGCATTGGTTCAAGATAAATATTTAAACTTCAAAATTTTTTTGAGTAGGCACTGTTAGCAGCATAACCCATAAGGGGAAGGTCATAATTTCACCACGAAGGGGCCACAGCCAGGTGCTCCTTGCTACATTTCTGATAAAAGAGTTAAAAGTAAGGTCTGAAGATATTTCAGAGAGTTAAAGACCACTCTCAGAGATTTTTAGAAAGATCTGTTAGGAAAGATTTTTACATTAAAACAAGAAGTAATGAACTCAGCCACCTTTATAAACGCTCATAGTGCAAGTATCCACCGCTGAAGAAAAAGCATGCATGAAGCTTTAAGCCAGTGAAGTGTTTGGTGCTAAACATGTGGACAATCTTATGAAACAGAAAGAATAATGGTCTAATCAGACGAGACTAAACCTGAGCTCTTCGGATGTGATTGCCCTCGGTATATTTGGAGGGAGACACCGTACTAAAGATAAAGAAAACCACAATACTTGGAGTTAAATTTGGAGATGAAAAAATAATGATACGAGGCTGTTTTCAGCATGGGGTACTGGCAGACTTCAGTGAACTGATCATGGAGAAATCCAACTGGACATTGCTGAGGATACTGAAGCAGGGAAAGATTGTAAGGCAATGATCCAAACACACAGGCAACAAAACTCTCAATTGATTTCATTGAAGGAAAATAAAACGACTAGGATGTAGCCCAGTAAGTCACATGGCTTGATTCCAGTTTAAAATCTATATATGGAACGAAAGATCAAATACACAGAAGATCTCCTAGAACCTTAATTTAAAGACCTTACTTAAGCAAATGATGAGAATATTTTCTCTACACAGGGAAAAGGCATTTACCAAAAGACGCTTTTCTAAAAAATATCGAACATTTCAGTAAGCAAGTTCAATATCTATCCCAAGTGCCATTCCACTTTATTAAACACAACTTGATTCATGTACTTATGTTGATTTGTTTGTATGTGCAGCTTACTGGGGTTGTTAGTAACAAGCAAAATGTTGACTTGTTCAATACTTATTTTCCTTGCCGTGTTATTTTTGGGATTGGCAGAAGAAGGGGCCCAAATTAAAGAAAGAGCAGTCACAATATTGTCTACAAGACTTTTAGGCAAAAACATCTGCCCTGAAAAATCTAATAAACTAGAAATAGTTGGGGGGAGGGGGTTTCTGAGCAGTCTTTCATGATGAGTCCTTCACATTCATAAGCATAGCAGAGAGCTCATACTGCTCCTCCCATGGTGTAACTGTACAGATGAAGGCAGCCGAAGCTGGGCGTCCAGATGGTGCAGCTGTTGAGTTTTCCTGAACAGGGCTGATTATACTGTTAAAGCCAATGAAGCCTCTGAACTTTACACTGTCAACACATCCGTCATGTTCCAGCAACAAACCGTGCTTCTCAATCAATCCAAGCCATATTTGGTTTTAGCCACACACTCACTGCCAACAACAAGACCTGCTTTCCTGCATACTCTAACCTCAATCCAAGAGGCACAGCATGCCTCCTCCTTCAGACATCCTATGATCATCTCCGAAGACAGCCCAAATTGTATGCTGAGAGAGTTCTTAAACTTTAGAGAGAATTCAAGTTAGTTTTCTTCCCTTTACTTTTGTGATTGGTGGCATTTTCTCTAAAGAGTTCAGCTCGGCATCTTGGCACATTGTGATACCAATAAATTCCAAACATGAAGGGGAGCAGATGAAAGGCAAACAGAATGAGCATTTGAAAATAACCTGTGCGAAGACACGTACAGAATTAACATCTTAAGCAGCCCTGAAATCTCCTCCTTATTATTGCCTACACCTGTGCCTGTGACCCTGCATTCTGCAGTGCAGCTTAGACTCCTAATGCAAAGTTTGTCTTTCCGGGCTGCTGTCAGTGCATGGTAGCAATGTATACCATGCAATTATCACCATCAGCCCCAATGGCTTATCTTAACATTAGCCCTTCAAAAATAGGTTTACATTTGCCATCTACATTTTTTCAGTAAAGCAAGATCTGTCTTGTTCCAAGCATTTGAACACACACAAAGGGCCACTGAGAAGGTATAATCGAGGCAATGCCCCAGTTCTGTCAAAATGTTGCCTCGCTTAGTCCCCCCTGCTTTTTTTCTGCAGTGCTTTGTTGCCTGGCTTGGCTGCAAGAATCAATCCACGCTTTACACCTGGGGTATGATGGCCGCCACTGGCATCTGTGAGTTACAGAGGCAGCATTAACAAAATACCTTTTTTTGCCCAACTCAAATGGTGCACTTTGACAGAGTCTAAACCACAGTGTTTCATGAGATAAAGAACAATAGTTCATTTAAAAATCAATGAATATAGCAACTGAAAATGAGAAAAAAATGTTGGCAAAAACAAACAATAGTTTCTGAACAGATGTAAAAAGGATAATACAGACAAGAAGCCTTTAATATTGTTAATATACAATTAGAATGTTGTTATAGATGTCTTCAGTCCAACAAAATATTTGCATGCATGTAATTCTACTTCTTTTAAAACTTCTACTCTAAATAATGGAAACTTTTCAGGCCGCAGAACACATTAGTGAATGAGCGAATGCAGCCTGAAGCAAAATGTGTGGATGTAAAAATCAGTACAGGTTCCATGAACGTGAGCTGAATGCTTATTCTCAGCTATGGGTCACGGGCAGTGACCTGGCTCCAATCTCGGTGACAGATCCAAATGTCTCCGGGAGCAAAATGACAAAGATTAACTGTCCCTTGGAACTTGAAGGCTCATAATTAATGCCGCCTCACTTCTCTATGTGCACTGAATTGATAGACTTGCCATTTAAGGGTCAGTCATACCATGATTGGATAGACATTCCCAGACATGTCTTTGTCAGGCTTAAGCCTACATTGATCCATTGATGGATCTTTTTAATTTTTATACAGCTGATTATTTGCACAGCACAAAAGTACACCGAATTAATAAGGCTTTTATTTACAACAGAAAAGATAAAATAATTCCTTCTTCTGCTCAAATAATATAACATATTGATCACTATGTCTATGCCAATCTCATCTAATATTTACCTAATATTTAACTTTACTCTTTAATACAAGTATGATAAGGTATTATTAGCTAGTTAATAAGATGGCTAATAATCAGTCTGCTCTCAGTTGCTGAACAGAAATGTCACTCATAGCTAGTCAAGAGGCTTTTGATAATAGCCTAAAATAGTGAACATCCTTTAGTTTTCAACCCATGACTGTCCATATCAAGTGTCCTGGACAATCATAAGTTGACAAGCAAATGGTTTACATTCCATAATGTTCTAACTGAAACAAATCATCTGTATAACTTAGATCAGGGGTCTCAAACTCCAGGCCTCGAGGGCCGCAGTCCTGCAGTTTTTAGATGTGCCACAGGTACAAAACACTGGAATGAAATGACTTAATGACCTCCTCCTTGTGTAGATCAGTTTTCCAGAGCCTTAATGACCTAATTATTCTGTTCAGGTGTGGTGCAGCAGAGGCACATCTAAAAGTTGCAGGACTGCGGCCCTCGAGGACTGGAGTTTGAGACCCCTGACTTAGATGTTTGAGCTATAAATTAGGTGCTTCAGCAATTTTAGACTATATAAATGAGATTGATGTTTCTTGGAACATGTTAATGTATCCCTGTTGTGACCCTGTTTTTAATTTTCTTAAACTACCAATAATGCATTCCTTGGTATTTTGTGGTATTAAGCTTAGCGCTAGTATGCATCCCATAATCGGAAAACTGTACCTATGTGTAAGAGAAAAGTTTTTACCATGAAGCTTTTAGCTGTTCTGTTACTTATCTTTGGCAGAAATCAATAAAACAGTCACAGCTGGTTTTGGTGAGGACTTTTTGATTGTGTCAGCGGAGTATAAATCTGGTGGCTGATGGCTGAGGGAAACACTGAATGGCACCAGCCTTTGTGTGGAGTACAGTGCAGTAAACAGTCTGGGAAAAAAAGGCAGCTTTAAAAAAAAAAAAAGAGGCTCCCACCAACCTCAGAGTGGGCTTTGCAAATCCCTCTATTGAAGTGGGCTTATTTCTTAACAGTGCTTCTACAATTTTGTATGGATCCCCCAAAATCCTCTTTACACATAAACACCCACAATGAAGTTGGCAAAAAAAATGAAATAATGTCTTGTCATGAAATATAGTCTGATTCATAATCAACAGAAATGGGTGTGAGAGATGGAGTTCTATTTTCAGTGTCAAGAATGAGACAGAGTGGGGCGACTGTATCAATTTCAGCTCAGATGGACAAAATCCCCAACGATGAAAGCAGTGAAAGGAAGTCATACAGTGCTATATGGAGTTAAAGTCCTTTAGCCCCAGCTTACCCAGAGTCAATGTTCATAAAATAAGCAGTGTTGCCTCTAATGGTAAAGCAAGACAAAGCATTTCAAACTCTCTGAGATGTCAGGAAATAAATATGAAGGGATCTGTGTCTAATTCTTCTTTGCACCAAACTCTGAGAAATTGGAAGTGGATAGTGAACAGCTCAATTTATCTTGATGTAATTTAATGGCCAGTACCTGTTATGGGCTCGGACGAATGCAGTAAAACAAAATGAGTAAAAATGCTTCTTGGGAAGCAGACTTAAAAGTGCCTGGCAGATGCCTGAAAGCTTTTCAATTTTCTGAGATAGTTCTCAGTGTAAATGGCAACAAAGACACAGAAAAGGGAAGAAAGGGAAAAGGTGAAAACTGACACACAGAAACTAAAAGACTGTTTCTAAACACATCAAATTAAGAGGTTCATTTAATGTGTCAGAACTAAAATCACTGCATAATTGTAGAAAAACAGATGGCCAGCAGGGTATAACCATCTCATTTCATCAAAATGTCAGCTGTGAATGGCAGTTGTTTCAGCACTTTGAAATGACAAAAATGCATTTAAGTAAAGCTTTTGTTAGAAAGACAATAGCAAAGAGGTGAGATAATGTGGTAAATGTTCTGCTCTAAATAATAGCTGGGTCATAAGATATATTGCTTATAGAAAAATACAACTCTTGTGTAACAGTTTGCCTGACTGCAAAGTGCTCTATAAAAATATTGATGGAAAACAGCTTTGTTAATATAATACTGCAGCCGCCATGACATTAAATGAACTGAAGTCAACAACAGTCAGTCATCCCATGAACATAGTTCAGCTATTTACAAACAAGAATCCTTCACTGTAACTTATTGTTTTGAATTTTACTGTACTGTTTATTATTTACAGCATTATAAATAAAGTCTTATGAAATATTGTCGTCTTACAACTGCTTATATTTCAACTTACCGGGCTTTTCAGACTATGCTCAAGATAAATTCAAACTGAGGCTGTCAAATCTTACACATTTGATCCTTTCTTTCTCATTCTGCTTCAGAGGTGGCTAGAAGACAAAAATTGTACTCCAGTTAGAGTAACACAACAACATAAATTCATTCAAGTAAAAGTAAAAAGTAGCCATCCAAGAAATTTCTTAAGTTAAAGTAAAAAAAAGTACTTATTAAAAAGGCCACATAAGTACTGACTAAGTGGTCATAAGATTAGATATTTCAAAATGCAGTCATCAGACAGACAAAAATATAAAGCTTTGTGCAAATCATGGCATTTTAAAGACTAAAATAAAAATGATACAAATAAGTATATTTACAAAATTACAGAATCTAGCAGAAGAAAATATTTTCAGTCTCACAGAACACAGAGTATGCATACATTTTAATCAAGTCAGAATAAAAAATATGGTATAAAAAAAGCAACTATTCCTAAAATAATTTTTTCCCCCAAAATGTTACTCAAGTAAATGTAACTGTGCAAATGTAAATAGTTACTATCCACATCTGCTCTGCGCAGACAAAACTCGTGCCATTTAAGAAAAGTGGTTGGTCAACAGGGACATTGTTTTCCACAGGATGCCCATTATTGGTCAATCAAGAAGCAGTGGATGTTTGTCTCTTCTCATTTTTTTTAATAGCCAGGTCTCCTCCCCAATCTCATCCTTGTCTGTGGGCAACACATAAACAGATACACACCGATGCCAACCACTGTCTGTGCCAATGAGCTTGCTTAATGGAGCGTGAAAGTCCCCCGACTGTGTGGAGCATAAACAAAACTTTGCAGTGAGATTGTGGCTGTTCATTGTGGTAGCGCTGTGTCCTGTGAGCAGCCTGCAAGGAGCAGCTTATCCATGATGTACGCCCGCGCATAACTGCATGACCATTGAATAATTTTAAGGATGACCGATTATGCTGGGCATATTCCAACCTAACTATTCCTACCGCTGGCTGGCAGCGCTTGAAGTGATTTAAGACTTTGTCATTTAAATTATACTTATTTATATTCATTTTAATTTGTATAGTGTTTGGCACCATGACTGCTATGTCCATGGCTCTGGCTGTTGTGAGACAATATATGCTAAACAATATATGCTCTCTAAACAAATCAATAAGAACAATATGAAACATAGTATGTGGTGCACCCCCGTGATAGCTTCCAATTTGGCAGAAGCATGCACCACCTTAAGTTTAAAAATTTCTCGGTTGCAGTTCATACACAGAATATATTTCTACAGCTGTCAAAGAATCCTGGCGTCGATGGTGAGGAGGAAGGAGGAAGAGTGAGCAGTGACTCATCTAGTTTATAATAAGATTTTGTAATAAATAACACTACAGACATTAGAGAGTTATTCCTCAGTGTGTTCAGAACAAAAAAAAAAAAGATTTTTGATTTTGTGCTGTGTGTGTACCTCAAGCAAGAAATGAATAAGTACTCAGAACAGAAATACTGTATTTCCTCTCCTGAATGGGCAAAATAACAGATTATCTTTCGATTGTGTATACCCCCCCATCTGCAACCTGCACCACTTTAATACTGTAGACCAATCCAAACTCTGAGGTCTGAAACAAAAATTGACAAACCTTGATACTAGCATTTGAGCATTTTCAATGTAGTCTAGAAGTCTACTATCAACCTATGTACGTATGCAAAAAATGCAATTATGCAACAGAGGATGGTTCTCCATCTGACCACAGCTGACAGTTTTGAGGAAATTACTTTTGTTGGTTACTTTGATTTGGCCTGCTCTGCTCAGAGAAAAGACAGATGGGTCCACAGGACGACATGGATCACAGAGTACCTGACAGGATGACAAAGTTTGCAGGAACTGCATATCAGGGAACGTTCTGGGCCACAAAGGCACCAGGCTGTCCATGTTCATCCTCAATTGTACATGTCAAAAAAAGTTAACTTGTGAGTCAAGAAAAGGAAGACTCAGCAAGGTAAATCAGCCAACCAGTATTTTGTCTGCATGTAATAATCTGTATTTATAGAAATGTTTTGCTGCTTTGCACTGGGAAAGAAATAACTGCTGATTTTGCCATAGAACAGATCACAGGTTCACAAGTCAGTATTTTCAAGTTCAAATCAAATATCAAATTATTAACATTCTCACATTGGATCCATGCAATGCATTGTGCCTAATATACAAAACTGCTGTAGGTTATAAATGTATACCATTGTTGTTGAAAAATCAAGAAGAAAATCATGGGAATCAGTTGCATGGTTATTATTATAATTCTGCAAGAAAACAGGTTTGGATGCATACTATTAGTAGTTCGAAATTGTGAACTTTTAAATCTTTAAATCCTAAATGTTCTGCCCGTGGTCCAGTCAAATTTGCAGTACCGTAATTCCGCCACACTTTGCGCTATCTGAAAAATTCCAACGGTTTCTGAAAGGGGAGACGTTGCACTCTCCAGCCAATATCAGGTTATTATGGTAATTTCACGTAAACAGGCTATTTAACATGTGTTTTTAATTGTATTTCTTGTTACACATTTGTAAAGCCGTGTAATAGAAACATGGCTTGGACCACGCTGGCTGACAGCGCTGGTCCTTTATTCACCCTAATTCAGAGGGAACAACAGAACCTTTACTCAAATTATCTGCCCCTACGGGGTTCCTTTCATCTCTGGTTATGACACAAAGATAGTTTATGAGGCTTGAGCCACAGACCTTTAGTCATTTTGCAGCCCTTAAATAAGCATACTTGCAAGAGAGTATAGTTCAAATACACAAATCCCACAATTAATACATAAATTAAAGTGTAACTGTATAGGTTTTTTTTCTTTTTTTCTGCAAAAAGACCTGTCATTTCCATTATCATCTGGTGCCATGACAATCTGTTGTCTTGGCAATTTACTCAAATGCCTTCTGGCAGTAAAGAATTTCATACCAAAAGGCACCATAAGATCTATGGTATCCAAAGACAAAAAAGTCTAAAAAGTTATTTTCTCCAGATGCCAAAAAACAACCTATTCATTGTCAAAACAGTTAACTGGAGGAATCCAATTTTAAACCGACTGACATGATTTTTGACAAAGTATTTCTTTTTCAAATAACTATCTACACTTGCTTTTTCTACAAACAAGAAAATGACATCTTTTACCCTATCAAAGAGACAACCCACACAGAGATTTGACATGTCAATAAAAGCTTGTCAGTATTAATAATTACTATGATCTAAGATGCCTCTATGTGCTTTATTATCCACCTTGCAGCAGCTCTGGGTAATTTAAAACCTACTTTAAAGTTTTAACATTTAGAAGGAACAAACAGAGTGGGCGAAAGGGAAAACAAGGTTGATGAGAGACAGAAAGATAATCTAGGTGAAGGCAATTAGCTGCTTGACAGTACCCTTGTTAGAAGGTTGGACCATGTCCAGTTTGGATTGCTTTACTGGCTGCAACGTGATGAGAACTCCCATATCACAGCCTTGTATTCACTGAAGGGTGCATTAGGGTGTAGTGTTGGCAGTAATATCGCTTTTACATTTAGCAATCTGGACTTAGACACAGTGGAGGGACTCCAGAGGCATGCTGACAGAGGGGAGCATCCCATCACTTGTCAGCATTGTCAGGGGGTAATTCCTTATCATCTCAAGTCTATTGGGCGCTATTCATGCCTTTTATCATTTCCATTGGCTTTTCTTTGTGGCTCACATCAGAGAGTGATGGGAGGTCTAGAGGGGATATGTGTATATAAATATGTTGAAAATTGGCTCAGTATGGATTCCTTTGCCCATGCAGACCTTTGTTGGACGCAGACAGAAGTGGCTTTTATGTATCTGCCAGCAGGGCCACAGCTCTTTCCATCAATGGCATGCCATTCAGGAGATAACCATCAGCTGGCGGCCCACTCCACTGACACCACCACTTCCTCCAGCAGTCAGCAGATTACATTTTAGAAGTTGACAGCTTGTTATCACCTTGGATAGTAGGAGGGCTTAATCTTTTGTTCTTTTCTGACTGAGGGAGGGCTGAGGAATCAGCAGCACAGGCCACTGATTCGAGTAACTTCATTCCTTGTGCCCTCTGCAATGACACACATGGTGAATGGGCCACTCTTTTCATTTTCCTCTAAGAGTGTCCATACTTTGTAGAGGGATTACAGTGATGGAAGTCTTAGCCTTCCACAATGATATCCATTCAATGTGTCTCACTGGCTGACAGGGGATGGGTTAAAGTCTGATTTGATAATGAGCACAGCGGATTCAGTCTGCGGGGATGGATCGCTGCTCCTGAAGCAAGGATTATCCTTCAGGAACAATCATATGGAATCCCTTTCAGAACAATAACCATGACTCAAACAGAGGAGGAAAATGGCATGGTTGTCGTACAATAATAGTCCATACATCTAAACTGAGAGAAAGACTTTAAAAATCTTTTCTTTATTTTATTTTTTTTTTTTACAAAACTTCAGTGCACAAAAACTAATTTGCCAAAATAGGTTTGAGAACAGATGTTATCTGGAACAAGGCAAATGTCATTGGTGCCACCAGAAAAAATGTTTAATTGGGTAAGTTAAAGGATTTCAAACTATAAATTCTTAATTACTATATTCAGAAGTACAGTAGATATACCTTATTTAAATGTCACAAATGTACTTCAAAATTTAAAATTTTTCTATGTACAAATTTACCTCTGGAATAAAAAAAACAATTACTATGATAAATAAATATTTTTACTTCATTGTCAAAGCATTTGTCTTCAACACTAAAAGATTTACATGGAAGGTAGCCATCACAACTAAGCAAAACATTATGACCTTATAGACAGCTAGATAGATGGATAACAATATCAAAATTTCTGACATTTAAACCATGAAGTCCACAAATTGCTGAAGCTGTTTATTGCTATCCAACTTGTCTTTCTAGCACATCTAATATATTTTTAAAACAGTTAGTGTCTGGAGAACATGAGACCATGTCAACAACTCATTGTTATCCTACACAAGCGATTCCTTAAACTTTTTTGTCTTTGTGAAATTCTACCAAGAGGACCTATTGCCATGTTCTTCCACACAGAACTGTCCATGTAGTTACAATTTTCAGAGGTGCGTGATGCAGAATATTTGGTCTGTGCAGATGCCACGCAGAGGGGCGTGGTTTCAAAATGACTCAAATTGGCGCCTCGTGGACATAGCCAACATCAAACTTTACTGAAAGTAGGTGGGTGTTGGTGTATCTCAATTTATAATGATGTGAAAACCTTTCATATCATCATTTCAATATATGCCTTCACAAAATAGGACCCTCAATAAAACGTTGCTTAAGAATGATTCTTACGATTGTTTAAGATCATTTAGAGTGGTGTGGGTGAACTTCGTATTCCACCCAAAAGCTTGAACAACACTGCACTTCTTTCAACATCCAGGCACAATTTGATGATGACAGAGTGGCTCAAAGGGAACTCCACACACCTTAACACTTCTAAACTTCTAGTCAGTCAACATCTAATGTGTTGGAGTTAATAACAGAAATTAAAACAATAAACATTGGTTTTTGGCATATACTGTATCTGATCCATTTACAAATTAAACTACAGAACAAATGATGTTAATGTTCTACAACAACCACAGAAAACTAAAAAATGTAAAGATAATAAAGCCTAAAAATGCAATATTTTATTAGAATGTTTAACGAACACTATGATTATAATATATAATATAATTATGTAACCCTATATGCATTCTTGTAAAACCTTCCTTCACTGACGGTATAATGACTTCAGCAACCTTGAACAATGGCATTTATTATCACTCCTTTGCTTTTTAGGCTGCAAGATATTTCCTTTGTGAGAGCAGTGGTTATATAACCTCTTATACTCCTCCCACTCTATCTTTGTTTCTCCTCCAGTCTGTAGTATTCCCACACCACTTGAAGATGTCTGCAATGCTAAAACTTTCAGCACTTTTTTCCTGAAATTAGTTTTTTGATCTGTTAGCAGCTTTAAATCCAAGATTTCTGAGTGAAACATTATGTTTGATATTAACAGACTCACATGGATGCTGTGATAACATTGGAAAAATCATAAAGCTTATGCAACACACCACTGCTGTCTGATGAAATCAGCTCTGCTGTCAAAGTTTTGCTATGCAGACAAGCATACAGATAAATGATATCTCCACCAACTTTCAGGAAAGCTTTCAGGCTGGTAGAAATGATTGATTTGCTTCTTTACTCTGTACACTCCAGTAAAATTTTGTGTCACTTTAAAATAATTTCAGCAAACTTCTAACTTTCATGAAATGCCAGCTCTGATAGTGGTGGTTGAAAGCATTTTTAACCTCCTTTAAACAAATTTACTGTTTATGTATCACTGCCACCACAAAAAACATCACCAGGATAAATTCAACAGACTATGGCACTTCTGCCAGAAGAGGGAGCTTCAATGAGAAGGAGATAAGAGGAGAGTATGACATGAGGTTAAAAGAATTTCAGAAAAATTGTATTACTAGGTATTGAACCATTTAGTGATTGTTCAAAAAGGAGACAAAGAGAGTGTTAGCTTACTTACAGTGCAAGTCAAGCTGCAACAAATTTAGCTTTCTATTGTAGATTTTAGAGAGAAAAATGTCACTTTTGTAAAGTTATGTTCTCTTTCTGCACTGAATTTCTCAGTGGGGGTTTTGTGTCTTTTCTATTGGACATAAATATTTTTCACATGGAGGTCAGATTTAAGAGAATGAATTCATGCTGTGTCAATGAAGACCAGTCATTGAGCTCTGTTTCAGTGTCATATGTGAACTAAAGATTTTATTTTGGCCTATTTGTAAGGCAGTTCCCAGCTTGCGTCTCATATACACCTACTTAGTTTATTATTTTACTTAGACATAGAGACCCCAGCAGTCATACAAAATGCCTTAGTTGGCAATGGAAAAGAATGAGAGCATCACAAGGCAATATTTGTGATCATTGCGTACAAAGAGTTTTTTTTTTTTTTTTATCAATCTCACTGTTGGATCCACCTTGTGTCTGGGCTCATTATGTTCTATTTCCTTTGGAGTTTAAAAGGCTTCCCAGCATGGTGTTTTGGAAAAGGGCAACCTGAAAGTCCCAGCACCACCAGCAGGATGGGTAAGCCATGCGCTGCTACTCAGGAAGGGGATCTGCATCTTCAGCACTGACCGTATTATAAAATATCACAGAATATACTTTTCTTCCTAACTTAACGTTTCTTTTTTTTCCACATCATTTCTCTTCCTACAAAGTATTATTTAGGTTATCTCATTTATATTTTGATATTATTTTAACAGTACGATTGCTGTAAATTGTTGATTCAGCTGTGCACTCATTCCAAAAATCTTACTCCAAGAGAAAAATTGAGATTTTTTTTTTTAAAGCTTTTTGAGCTTCTCCCTACTACTGTTGGGATTTTTTCCCCCTCCTAACCTTAGCCAGACTTGGAATGTGGAAAATAAAATCTGTTTCAGAATATGTTGGTAGGATCAGATGGCAGGGTAAACAGATTAGGTTGCAGGGCTCCCATGGCACAACCCCCAGCATTAATGTTAATGGAAAACCACACAACCTTTCTGTTGCCTCTGAGCAGCTCCATTTTATATCCAATTGGCATGACCTAGGTCTGGAGGAAGCTCAGGAGACAGTGATGCAGACACCTGATAACAATGAATTCATTTTTTTTTTCTTTTTCAGTGCAACCATGGTGTCAATAGAAAAGGTTTCCCTGCCACCTGAGGTGACCATGGAAAGAAACTCACTGTGTGATGGTAGTTTGTTGTAATTGGGACTGGGTTACACTACAAATACAAAATACCATATATATGATCCCAACAATTACAGCAAAGCTCTTCTTACTGGCTTTTTTGTGCCAACGGGTTTAGAATTGCATTTAAAGTTTTACAAAATAATGTAATTGGATTTCTTTAACCAGGTATTATTTCCTGCATCTCTTCATTCTTTGTGCTCTGGGAGAACCACAACAACCTGTGCCAGAGCAACACAAGCAACCTTTGTTAGTGAAGCTTTACCCACACAATGAAAGGAGAAAAAAAAAACAGGCAAACTAAAACCGACAGAGATCCACTAACATTCACTGGTGGACTTTCTTAAGAGTGAAGTGGTGACCTGTTGCAGCGGAGGCCATCAGCACAGTCTAATTACATTAAGAGACAGCTTAATTGGAAGATGCAAACAGAAAAGGCTTAAGGGATTACTGGACCTCTGACAGAGAGATCAAATTTTTCCTTCATGCATAAAACCCAGTTCCTTGCGCAGTTGATGTGGACAGAGGTTAGTTGGGAGACAGCAGAGACATTCTGATAGGGTTTATGCCTGTTTTTCTCTGTAAAGGCCCAGTTTAGCTGTGCATCTAGAGACAAATGTAAATATATTAGTAGATAATATCCAAATAAAATAGAATAAAGTTTGTGCTTGTAATATGGCAAATGAAAATGCTCAATCGGTATGAAAACTTTTCCAAGTCACTGAATGAGTTTAATGTAATGAACATGAACGATCTGTCAGATTCCTCTAAAAAACAAAACATGAACCACATTCATGCCTTTGATTCTCTCCAGTTGTGAGAAAATGAATTTCACATTTCTGCTGAGTGGAAAGTGACACCTAAATCCGATGCTACATAATAAAATGTTTATGTAACATTAGTCTGGTGATGAAGCCTCTATTTCATAGAGACCTGACCCATTTAGTTCCCTTTACAATTTATTGAAGGAGTGCCATAATGGAGTTTAAATGAATGTAAAACTACATTTGTAAATCCTGTATGTATAATTAATTTAGCTGTGTTCTGCTTTACAATATTCATTTAGTGAATTGAAGGTTTACGAAGCCTTAGGCTTTACAAACAACCCACCCTTTAGATACAAAAGACATCAGGCATGCGGTGCAACGCAAAATGAATATAATTATTGAAGATAACATCTCACCAGAAGGCTGTTTTAAACATTGGCTCTAGCTATTAGGTCAAAGAGAAAAGTAGGCTAGAGCACGTCTTAGATGTATTACAAGTTGAGATATCGTAACAACATGTTACATTTTTATCGGGCCTGTGAAGTTTCTCTAAATACTGTTTGAAAGTCAAAGCAGTTAAACACTTCTCCTCACTGTTATTGCAGATTTTGCTGATATGATTTTCAACATACAAATTTTAGTGTGAGACAAGGAAGAGTGATTGTGTGTAATAAATCCTAAATTTCCTGTATAAACCTGAAGGTGTTTCAGAAACTGATTTGACTGTCACTTTTGAGTGAATACATGCAACAATTTTTGGTTTCATAAGAGGAAATCAAGATCTCTAAATCTCTAAATAAACTTATTGACGTGATTCTGGTTTTGCCTCCTGCTTTTGTTTACGTTCTCCATTACTACATCTTCTGACATATCCAGAAGTACATACATATAAAGTACAGACCAAAAGTTTGGGCACACCTTCTAATTCAATTCGTTTTCTTTATTTTCATGACTATTTATAAGGCAAGAAATCCCACTTATTAACCTGACAGGGCACACCTATGAAGTGAAAACCATTTCAGGTGACTACCTCTTGAAGCTCATCAAGAAAATGCAGAGTGTGTGCAAAGCAGTAGTCACAGCAAAAGGTTGCTACTTTGAAGAAACTAGAATATAAGGGGTATTTTCAGTTGTTTTACACTTTTTTGTTTAGTGCATATTTCCACATGTGTTATTCATAGTTTTGATGCCTTCAGTGTGAATCTACGTATAATGTCAATAGTCATGAAAATAAAGGAAACTCATTGAATTAAAAGGTGTGTCCAAACTTTTGGTCTGTACTGTTTATACAGTATATATATATATATATATATATATATATTCTTTTTTTTTTTTTTTTCTTTTTCTCCGAAGAGTTTTTGCGGCGCTAGTGGCTCGTATTTTTTCCACAGTAGGCAGACAGGAAGGAGGGTGAGGAGAGGGGGGAAGACATGCGGCAAAGGTCGTCGGGACCGGGAGTCGAACCCGCGACGTCCGCGTCGAGGACTAAGGCCTCCAAACGTGGGGCGTGCTAACCCCCTGCGCCACCACAGCACGGCCCCATATATATATATTCTTGTTCCATTTTTATCTATTAAGGGATAGGTTGTAACAATACAAATACAAATAAAATAACAATACAAATGAGAGAAAGCAGAGGATGTTCTTTAGTCTTCACAATTGGATGTCTTCCTAACATCATGCAGACCTATTTTAATAATATCATCTGCAGATATGACATTTAAAAAATGTCTAAACAATGTTCTCAAATAATACTAAGAAGGCTGTCTGCAGTTTTAGATCATGGTATTGTAAACATGAATAAATAGAACATTTCCAATGACTCTTTATGTCATTAGCAATGGTGTATTTTGAGCTAACATTCAGCTAGATTGAATAATCTGGAAATGAGTCATTCTAGCAGCATTGTTTGTTTCTGGATAATATTTATCAATGGATTAGCAGAATATTTACTACGTGAGTCAAATCTCAGTTGTTTCTGTTTGATTGTTACTGGCACAGATTGCACCTTCTGTGCTGTACATCATCTCCTTCTACTGTCAAATTGGCTTTCTGACAGCATGTCACTGGTGACGCACATAATACACCTCAAAGGTGTGTTGGAAGCAAGAGAAGTGCTGTGGATGAGTCGTTAGATATAATTCAAGTAAATTTAAAGTAAATATATGAAAAAGGATTGTAGTGTCAAGGCATAATGAACTGCTAATGTGGGATACTTTTTGCAATGCACTTCAAAGATTGCATATAGCAGAAAGAACTTTCTTTCTACTAAGCGCACGTTTTCTTCTCTCCTCCTTTTGTGAACAGTTCTGTGCTGGGCCACGTGAGATGACAAACATACCGAGCTTCTACTCCCTACAGCAGCTGGCCATCATTCCCAAAGCCATATGCAAAAAAAAAACAAGAAAAAGAAAAAAATGTCCAGTGCTGCAAATTTATCCAAAACGCTCTGTGAGAAAGTGGCTGCTGTTCCTGAAATTGTCCTCAAACAATTATTGAGCAAAGATCAGGGGATGACTCGTGGCTTTTAAAGAGCAGTTTTTCCAACTACAATAATGCAGGCCATCTAATGCAGGGGATACAAGACTCTCAGAAACAAACCAAATAAAGAGCTAGAGAAAGAACGGAAGGCAGATAAAAGCTGACACCCAATGTATTAGAACTCAGCTCTATTAGATATGAGCTTCTGCAAGGGTGAAACACCACAGCTTAAGGCAAGATACTGCTTGCTCATTGTGCTTCAGAGAGTGAGGCTGTGAAAGCAGTGTTGCCAATGCCTTCTTTATACAGCACACAGTCCCTCATGCATGATTTAGGAAAGTGAAACTCTCACTTTAATATTAAAGTAGGAGTGAAGTAGAAGAAACAAAAGGATGTGATAAGGAAGCAAATCTCATTAAAAACTGATAATATATCTTTGGAAAAAAATTAGCTAGCAGTCAAATGAGAAAAAATAACTAATTTGCGTCCAAAGAATAATTTCACAGCTTTTATTTTTTTTTTCGCAATTTGATCATAATTACTTTAGATTTAACTTTAATGTAGGTTTTTCTCTGCACAGTGGTACAGCTGGTAGCACCTCCTTACTGAAAAGCAGTAAGGAGTTAGAGGCCCAGCATTAGCACTGTGTGTGAATGGGTACTCTGGTTTCATCAGTCCAAAAAACATGACTTTTAGTTTAACTGGTGTTTCTCGGGTATGCATGTGCATGGTTTTGTGTTGAGTCTTTTTTAAAGGGTTGACCCCTTTCCAGTTGTCTTGTGTGATTAGATATAATCTTTTTGAGCAGGTTACGAGTAAAATGCTGCTACTACTTAAATAGTTTAGATCATTTCATAATAATCACCTCCAGTTTTTCAGCTCATCATTTCAGCGTCCTGCTTCCACTTTGAATTTATGCAAGAAATTACATTTTTATATTTTTGCAGATATGTTGCAGATACTCAGTGGGTGTGAATGGGTCTTCAGCATATTAGGATGAACTTGGCTTGGTGTTTCCACTCTAAAGCTGCAGTGCCTCAGTCTTTCATGAGTTCAGAGAGTGAATCTCTGAATCCCATTGCACCACACAGCTTTGCTTTGAATTTTCCTCCACCAATGTTTCACTCATGCCTGCATTACAGTAGTACTGAGTTACTGCTTGACATACTTCAATCTGTTATTTGGGCTGTAAATTAAATACAGGTTAGTTTTAACCTAACCTGTAGCATAAGATTCAGTAACTTAAAAGGCTCAACAAGCTGATAAAGAAGGCTGGCTATGTTTTGGGACTGCTCTGGAACCTATGAAGATGATTGTGCAAAGACAAATTCTTTATAAAATGAAGAAAATTATGGACAACCCTAAACAGTCCCTTCATCAGGCTGTCATGAAAAACATATTATCTTCAGTTAGAGGTTTCTTCACAACCTCTAACTGTGAAATAGACAATTACAGGAGACCTTTCCTGCCCCTAGCCATCACCATCTCTAACAACTGTTGTACATTGCTTGTGACACATATAATGAGTTACAACAATGTTACTTTCCCTTTGGGATTAATAAAGTATTTTTGAGCTGAATTGAATTAGTTTTCTGCCTTTTCTTTGAGTTTGCTGGTAAAATTGGGGGCTTGCCTGAGATGAGAGCTTGGGATGATTGGCATCAGCCACTGTTTTAAACAGAAGAAAATGCTTATTGTAATTTTAGATTTAGGCAGGTAAAATCCCTCAAATACTTTGCTTAACTTTGTAGTAAGTCTTTGGATCCAGATCTGAACTTTGGTTTTCATCTGCAAAGCTCTAATCCACACTTCCATATTAGTGAGTTATTTTCCATCACTTCAATTCTGACCAAAATTATAAACCGGAGCTTACCTTCCAGATGTTTTATTATTCAAACAGCACAGAGAAAACAAAATGCATATCTACTTGATCTAATCATGGTATGTTTCCTCCAACCAACTATTTGTTATTATATCAAAGTTGTCACCTCTTTTAGTTTCTTACATAATAGTAATTTGTCTTGCAGGGTGCCTGGTGTGTGTTTTTGGGTCTTTGCTATGTTTGTGTTCTTGTAATAGCTCCACTTTTTTGGGGGGAGGCAAAATTGGACCTGAAAGCTTGTGCTGATCGAGTGAATATTAAAGGGTTGGGGAGATTGCACTCTGGATAAGTGGCTCTTGTTGTCGTGGAGTGTGACACTGTTCCTCTTTGTAATGATTCACAGTGCTCTTGACACATGATATTGTAGATATTCAGAGGATTGCTGGTTTTATGCTGGTGAGAATTTTATCTCCAGGAAAAACTGTTTGATGCGTTTCTCAGCTGTTGCTTTACAACATATAAATTCAGTAAAGCTAGCTGATTCCATAATTTAATGTAATTTCTGTGTAATTTTAGGTAAACGGGATTGTTTTTCATAAAGGGTTTAAGTATTAAAGTAGACACAAGCGAAGAGGCACGGAAATAATGCTTTATTTCATTTAGCTGAAAGTGTTGTTGCAAAGCCAAAGATGTGCATAAGCTCATAGCTGATCTCTTTTTTCTAAGACATGAACCAGCTTAGTTTTACACATCCATTATGGCTGCTTAAAGCCCCAATCGCTTTAGTGCTGGGAGTCAAACAGGGTCAGGCTGTGTCACAATTTTAGGATAAAGTTTTCCCCATTTAGAAATTAAATCTGGAAATAACTTTGAATAGAAAAAGACACATTTCATGTTAGACAGTTTTTATAAATCTTCCTAACATTCCTGAAGTAAGTCAGGTAATGCAGTGATTAATGTCATCACTCCGCCCACATTCGTTCTGATTGGACTGTTTTATTTTAGACATATATTTTCTCAAACCTGTTACAAAACTTGTGATGCCTTTAGAAAAGTTCCATATATTTTGAGTTTATTTTCTATCTTTTATAAACTCAAGTAAAGTCACTGGCACATGCTGTATCTATAAAAAAAAAAAAAAAATCCATGGTGTTTTTGAAATATTTACAGGGTAACATTTTGGATCCTAACGCTTTTAGTGTTTGCCACACTTTTTATTCAGACAATCTGACAGTATAAGCCTTGTTGAAGCTGTATTTTGACTCACTCTATTTACTCCCAAAATTGTTGGCCGATCTTGTGAAGGTATTTGAATCTAAAGGTTACACATCATAGATTTGTTTTGTTTTCAAGCCAACACCAATTACTCCTCTTTTATAATTAAAAGTTAATACAAAACATGAACTGTGCAGATGTTTAAATTGGGATTTGTCTGAAACAAAATGCTGTGAATACTTAACCAGTCACTATCTAACAAAAACAAAACTCCACCTATGGTACAGGGTCTATCAAAAAGTATGCACTACCTCGCTATCACGGCTGCTGTTTGGGGTTTTTGGAAAAGGATCCAGCTGTGGAAACACACCTAAGTTCCAGAAGATTTGCCTTCAGGTTTTGTTAACAATTTCAAACATACCTATCAATTTCTATAGCTATAAAAATCCTAAATATAATTTTTAGTTCTAAACCTCTACAAAAAGATCTAAAACCAGTTCTGAACGCTGTTATGTTTTTTCTTGTCTGCTTTATACATCCTTTCCACAGAGCAATGGACATCATGGAGATCTTTAAGATGAGCAGGATGTAAACTATCAACATGAGCCAATAAAGGGTCTGAGTGTTTCCGAGTTGTAAATTTGTAGGAGACAACACAACAGATTAGTTATGATGGATTATAAGGCCCTGAGATCATGGACATCAGACATCCTGCCATATTTTCCTCTCTCACAATTACATAAACATTGTTGAATAGGCATTTTGTGCGTTTCTAAATGTCTGCATACCAAACCTACACACAGATTAAAGTTATGCAAGGAAACATCTGTGTAATTGAAATAAAGTATATATTTCAAGTTCAGCTTTATAAGCTTTTTTCAACAGACTAGTTTCTATTTGGAAAGTTTATCAGTTTAATCCATCTTCATTAGAATATCGCATCCAGGTGAAATGAGCACTCACAAGATTGATTGTAAGTATTCCTCTACAAACATTCTTATCAAACTTTAACAAAAAAAAGTAGAGACTAACCAGGGCCTTGCTGTAGGAACATCTCTGATAGGATCTCTAGGTGAAGGAAGAGAAGTGCACCTCCAATGCCAAACAGCAGGATGAACCAAAAGCCACGGGGCATTCTTCGTAGTCGTATCCAAAGGGAATCCATCTCCATCCTTAACTTCATCCACACCATAATGCGGCACAGTATGGTGCGTATATAATAGGTTCTGGGGAAATATTAAAAAAGAGAGAAATGACTGCTTTTAGATTGTTTTCAGTTTAATCCATCTTTATAACAATGCAAAATAAAGCAGTAGGCATAGCAACACAGACCAACATAAATCTGATAAACAGATTTTCTTCAGCTCGTACAATGTTCTTGAAATTTTTCACATTACAAACACAAATGTTATGATAATTTGTTGGGATTTTATTAACAAAACATGATCCATAATTGCTGCACTGACGATTGTAGCCTCTGAATATAAGCTCTACAACTGATACACCTGGTGTCCCCCTTTTCAATCAGTTAGGGAACATCGAGTTTTGCAGTCTTATTGTCAATTTCTTTTTCTTTTTTTTTTAAATACTAATGACTATATTTAGAAGAAATGAAGCAATTATTATTTGGGTAATTTATTTTCTTATTGTACATTATACAATCATATTAATTTCATGCAACCCTGAAATTACACCTTTGAGATCCGCAGTATTCAGTTCAGTTTATTTATTCAGTGACAGTTAACAAGACATGTCACAAAAAGACACCTTGCAAGAAAAAAAACAATTCAGTTCAGTCACAAAGTTTAAATTGATCCTGGTTATCAAACAATGCACTCAAGTTTGTTTTAATATTCAAATTGGTTAAAAGGTTTCCTATAAGAAAAGATAGCAGAACAAACGTCAGAAACAACAACTTAATGAATTTAGCTGGTTCAACAGTCAAGCTGCACTCTACATACAAATTCTAAGCTCTCAGAAAGAGTCGCAGTACAATTATTTCATAAAAAAGTAACACTTTTTCTTGTTCTCACAGGTGGAAGTGTGAGGGATTAAAGTAGTTATAGGTTTCCAATTTGTAGGTAACTCTACAGCCTATTTCACTTGTTTTTTACATACAGTCAATCTGTATGAAAACTGTGAGCAAATGCTTCTGGCTCAAGGTTTTACAGCACTTCACAGGTTCATTAAATCTGTGTTTACAGGACTCACGTTGAACTTTTCAAGAAATAAAACATGTTTTGATGTTAAAACTAATAAAACATGATTGCAATAGAAACCTTAAAGTTTCCATTTTTCCAATATTTTCCATTTGCATTTCCATTGTGGAAATCATATGATGCAGTGTGGGGAAAACACTATATAATAGATAAGGTGGGAGTTGTGGGTGATGTGTTTCCCAATGTGAAACATGTGGAAGTTCTATTTTGTGGCTAAGCATTTTACCACATGTGAAATGTTTTCTAATGTTTCACAAATACAAATTATATGGCCTACCAACAAGTGTTTCACATGTGGTAGTTATATTATGCATCTGGATTTAACATGTGAAAATTGTGGGGAAAAGACGTACAGGTGAAACATATTTCACATTTTTCTCAGAACACCAAATTAAGTAGATGCCTGATCTACAGAGTAGAAAATGTGTTTGTTTATGATCCTTGGGTGTTTGGGTTTTTGTTTTCAGTTGCACCTGGGTTTCCCTCACCTGTTGTTGTTCATTTATGTTTCTTAAGTCTTGCCATATTCAGTTTCTCTGTGACATTGTCAGCAAGGTGTTGAAATATTAGTTAATTCCTTTGTATTTAGTTTTCTACTTTACTCTTCTGTAATGTTATTTGTGCATTTGAATTTATTCCTGTTAGATCTAAGACTTCTCCCTGGGTTTGTTGTCCATTTTGAGTCTTGATTCAGCTGCTTTGTGTTAATTAGTCTCCCTTCCTCGGTTTTTCTGCTTTCATTCTGTAACATCTATTCCACATTTCTTCCAATAAGCTCATTTGGTTCGTTTGCCATTTTTCACATTTGCCTCTGTATTTAGGCTCATATAATGTTCCTTTGCTGGATTCCTCTGTTACTCTGTCTGAACTCCATGACCTGCTCTTCATACAATTCCCCTGTAAGGTTTCCACAGTAACTGTGGTAAACTCTGTTCTGCCACAGTCACTGTCTGCACTTGAGTCTTTCACAAACAGCAACATGACACTGTATGATAATTCTCTATAGTTACTAAGAAAACTGCAGTCTATTTCTGAAAGGGGATTGTCTAAGTATTTATTTAGTGAAAGAATAATAATCTTAGGGTGACACTGAATTTTATATCTTAAAATATTTTCAGAGTACATACTAAAGCTGATCAATAAAACTGCTATCGTTTTATCATTTTATTCTAAAATTTTAAAATAAAATATGTAACCATCAATTTTTACAACTGCACTATCTTCTCTCATGCATTATTAGGAAGCCATGTTTAAGATCCTTTCATTTATAATTGATTAATTAAGCCAATTTTAAAAAATCATAATTTTTGTCTGCATACATTTAGCTTTTCTGGTCAATATACTGTTTCAAATTGCAGCAGGACTTTTTGTTTTCCATAAAAAAGTAGTTTACCCTTTGTTCAACCAGTCACTTGTGAGCCAAGTCAGACAATGCATGTCCGTCTGTCTTTGTTTTATAAAATCACCTCCAGATTATTACAACATTTTTATTTCATCTATGAAAATCTTTGTTGGTTTTAGCAGTTATGCATTTACATTATAATTATAGCTTTTACTTACCAGGAAATAACCGCAGACCCTTGTTAAGATAAGGTGAATAGTTAGATCTAATAGTTATGTGGCACATCTAAAATGCAAACAGTCATTCCTTTCAATATCAAAAGGCATATCAGATCCAACTAAAGACAAACTCCTGCTAATACACCTTCATTTACTTGAACTTACAATATACAGTACAGACCAAAGGTACAGTACACACCTTCTCATTGAATTAAATTAGAAAGTGTGTCCAAACTTTTGGTCTGTACTGTATATATATATAAACACTTATAACACCTGAACTGATTGATTTTCATATTCCCATTGCTAGATTCTCACCAACAAGTTTCAATATATTTTTGACAAGATATTTCATCATGAAAACACAGTAATAATAATAATAATTTAATTATATTACAGGTAAATTAGTTCTTTTGGTCCCTTCTCCAGCCTTATAAACGATGTACTGTCTCCGCAGAAGGAACATCTGCATAACTTGAAATGCCATTTTTTAGTCGACCTCATATTTTCTTTTGGAAAAAAGATTAATACCATAACAACATCATTTCATTCTGGGGAATAAATAAAGAAATAATTCTGCTACATTCTTTGGGCTAGTGTATTTTTTAAGCATTAAATTGAAGTACAAGGCTAATCAGGATACCGAATGAGTCACAAAGCAAAATAATATCCCTTAAAATGTCTGAGTGTGTAGCTTGACGTGACAGTACATAGGACCTTTCTTAGAAAAAATATCCGGTAAAGCTGGAGAGATTCAGTTTTCCATACAACAAAAGATATTGACATCGGGGACCATTAAGAATTGCAGCTATGGAGGTTCAGTTGTTTTCAATATTGCAATGAAAAAAAAAAACTAGCTGATATTTTATCACAGGTCACCATCATTGTAATGTTATCTGATTGGAAATCAAAGCCATGCATGTTCAAAGTTGCTGTGATTTATGGCAAAGCAGCTCTGCCCAGAAAGACTAGTTATGCAATCAATGTTAGAGCATGAGGAACAGGCTGTTTCCTACTGTTACTTAATGGTGTTTTCCTCCTTGAGCTTGTTTTTTTTTGGTCAAAGTTTACAAGTCTTTTTTTTTTATATATAGATTATGCACCCTAGTGTAAGTACTGTATGTCCATAACTGATTGTGCCTTTGTGGATTAGTGTACCATGGTATATAACATTGAGGCACATTGGTACAAATGAGGATGAAAATTAGAGTTAATGTGCAGTACACATTCATTGCTTTATTGGGATTTTATGTGACATCAAGTCAAAGAATAATGACACGTGATTTTCAAATTAGTTTACAATCAAAAATCTGAAATGCGTGGTGTGCATTTTTATTCACTCCCCTTCTGAGAATAACAAATAGTCTGTACTACCAACAGACGCTTCCACATGAGCTGTAGATCTCTGCAGCAGATTCAGAGTTCCCACAGATCTCTAAGCCATTTCTCTGAATAATGCTGTCTTTGCCTATCAGTGAATTTAGACAGCTGTTTTGATTGCAGTTGTACCAAACTCTCTATAAAACGATGGACTGATAAGTTAAATAAGTTGAATAAAAATAGATGTAGGTAAAACACAGATGTTGAAAACCATGTATCATTTTTTTCCCAGTTCACAATTATGAAAAGCTGCATATTGGTATTACATAAAATGCCAGGAGAAGAGATTGAAATTTGTCATGTTACTTGACAAAATATTGAAAGCGTAAAAACGTAATATTTTTTCAAGGCACTGTAAATTTGCACAATTATTGTTTTACTTAAGCAGACACAAACTAAACGACAGCAGCAACAAACTACACACAAAAAAACAGAAAAACACCACCTGTAAATCAAGAATTTAAGCCTACTGAATGTGTTTTTAATAATACAATAAAAAAATTAGCATTAATTTTGATATTCAAAATAGATGTTCAATAACTCAACAATTAGGCTACGCAATGTATTCAATTGCAGTTGAATACATGCAGGCTGGTGGGAAAAAAAATGGTAGGACTGATGTGGCAAAAGATTAAATCTAAGATTTCCATTACTAGTCCAGTATAAGGATTCAAATTACTATAATTCCACAGTAAGAGAGCATTTTTCATGCAGCAAAATACTATGAAGAGTTAAATTAACTAAAAGTACAAATTCAGTGACTTGCAAAATATAAAGAAATTAATTATTAAATTATTGTCAACAGCTAAGACTGAATAAGACTTAAAAAAAACCCCACCAAACTGTATGATTGCCTAGAAGTTTAACTAGCTCTGCTGGAACCACAACACCAGACAATCCCTCTGGATTTATCTGACTTCCATGTGCTCAGCAAAATATAACAGATGTGTTCAAAAATTCAAGTCACCAAACAAGACTTCAGCTCCTCCTTGTGCAAAATCACATAATGGTCATCTGACCCAGCAAAAATCATATCAACCAAACATTAGCAAGATAACAGCAGAAACTCAAAGAAGAAAATAAGAGTGTCATCAGTGACAACACAATTCCAACACTTAGCATTGGAATTGTGCTAACCAGAGCAACATGAAAAACACACACATAAATGATAATAGTTGATTATGAGCAAAGAACAACTGACAACAGCTGATAAACAGCAAAAAATAAACAACAAAAAAGACCAGAGCAATGTTGTTACTGAAACCAATAAAACATGCTGAGGAACAGAAGTTGTAGCTTACCGGCCATCTGTAAAATCCTCTCTGCAATGTCATTCAAGGTGGAGAATTCGGTCAGCTTTCTCTCGGTAACATGTGTCGCCATTATCAGTTTTATCACCAAAGCAACAGGGCGCGATTCAGCGGTACTAATTGGTCAAATATTTATAATTTTTCCCTAGCCACCATACAGGATTGGCTAGTTAGCTTCATTTTGGGGGCGCTAGTCAACAGAGGCCCAGAAGTAACCTAACGGGTCCATGGCGGCTGGTCCATAGGGGGCGCCGTCCTTGAAGAAGAAGGGGGGTGGAGAGAATCTAAAAACGACCTAACATGATTTTTTTAATAATGTATTTGCATATTTACCTTAATAGTGCGTGCCTAAATGTAATCTGCATTATTTACATAACCTTATCTCTAACTAACTCTCATTCAACGGCGAAAACCTCCCAACAGACTCCTTACCACAGAGGCCGCTTTTCATTGGCTGATGCCCATTCTACGTGGTCACGTGCGTGGCCGTCTCACAAACACACGCTTCCCGTTAGCTAAGTACAGCATAATGGCAGAACTGATACACCTTCTACACCTTGAAGCCTGTCTGCTACACAGTCTTACGTTAACTAAACAGATCAATATGCAATGTGTACTGTATCTGACATACACTAAAGATTTTATTTTAGCAGAAAAGGCTTTGGACTAAACTGTTACTCGTGTTAGCCACTCTAGCACCAAGTACAGCTAGTCAATCAACCATCGCTGTGTTCAGGGAAGCCCTGATTAATATTCGAGAAATAAATATCAAGCCTGGAAACTTGATATCGTAACGGACTGATACGCAGAGATTACGTTATGTTTTTAACGTAATCTTTGCTCGTCTTGCGGGGCGCAGGCGGTTGCCACGGTAACAGGTGTGCTTAAACTACAAAGAGAGCGAGAGTAAAAAGGTAGGAGTGGTTTTGAGTTGATCACCTGTTCGGGTTATTTTACCTTTGTTTACCTTTGCTGTGGCGCGTTACAGCCGCTGTAGTTTCTAAACTTTGGACTAATTACCTCATTCGTTTGTGAGTATACCTCATTCACAACAAACATCAAACAAAAAGTTTTTTCAAGTAGAACAAATATATTTCATTAAATTTTAACAACCAAATGGCTTCCACCGCGGTAATTATGTGAAATTAAATTAATTATATCCCAACTTCAGAAGATTTGCCTTTACCCTTAAAAAGCTCTTTAGTTCCTCCTATCAGTCTGTAGCTTCTCATATTGATGTCATCAAACCAAATTTCAGATCTACCATAAGTGACTGACACCTGCTGGCCTCAGGTTTGCAACCAGCTTGTGACTGAGAAACCAGTAACCTCCTCCCAGATGATGACATGAACTTGTTAGTTCCTCTGTCCATTGTAGTAGCTGATATATTGTGAAAATCCGGTAGAAATGATGACCTAATCGAGTCATGTTTACATAGAAACAACGCGCTGCAAGGTTTTGTTTGTGAGACTTGCGGTCGTGGGTCGGTTGTGGGAGGAGCTTGGTAAAGTCCATTGGGATTTGTGTGCTCAATTAAAACAACACATAGCTCTTTAAATGAAGACATGCTGAGATGCAATAAGCACATATGCATGCTCGAACGGTACTCATTCCATGGACAGTTTTGCCCTTTACATTCTAGATGCCCTTTTCAGACTGAAATACCAAGGTAGCATTTTCAAACAGAGCATCACAGACATTGATGGTTTAATGAGATACAGTGCAAGAATGCAACAAGAATGGAGATTATTAATGCAACAGTTTTACTACACACAAGTAGGCATGGGGTGGTTTTTGTTAATGTGGAGCATGGCTTGCACACTAAAGTCTAAGTTTGTCTTTAAAGGGGTACATAAAGAGTGTGGACATGACCAAAATTTATTCAAGCTGCAATGAGACACTGAGTAAATCTGTCAGTCAGAAATTATTCTGATCTTTTTATTTTATTATGGAAAAAAACCCATAATCCAGCTGTTTAAAAGTATTTCTGATATCCAAAACACACGGTCTTAGAGAAGCACCTCAGTTCAATAAAACAATGTTTTGAAACAAACTTGAACATCCCACTGAGCAACAGGATTTCAACTTAGACTACATGTAGACCCCATGTGCTACCCTGATCTAGACCTACTCTGTTTATTTTGTCTAACTATAAACCATATTTATTTATTCCACACAGTCAATAAGAGCAAATAAGAACTACAAAGTTTATAAATCAAACAAAAATGCCTGAAAACATAAACTGAAACTCAAACATTTTCATTTGGTTCATTATGAATGACCTAATTTTGTCTTGACTTCATTTGTGATATTGCTGTAATAACAGCAAGCTGAGAAAAATAAAAATCTATATTTCAGTTTATATGAGTGCAAAAGATTCTAAGAACATGGATGGATAAATATAAATAAATATTTCTATACAGTAGAAACCGGATATTTAGCATGCACCGAATACATAGACACCATTTTTATTTCACTATATAAAAGTTAAATCAGATCAAACTTTTGATTTAAGTGAGCCAGAATTATCAACATTCATAATTGGCAAATAATGAGAGATGAATATGCCAAAAAAGATATTTATTAATGTCTTTGAAATCAGAAGGTTACATACATTTTGTCTGTATTTGGTAATGTTACCTTTGAACTGTCAGAGTGGTTAAATGTTTTGGATTTTCTTCCACAAGGTTCTCAGTAGTTTGCTGGAGTTCTGACTTTTTCCTACTGCCAGACCTGGTGGAACTGAGTCAGGTTTGTGCACCTCCTCACTCACAAATGCCCTTTCAGATCTGCCCACAAACTATTGATAGAATTGAGGTCAGGGTTTCGTGATGACCATGTCAAAACATTGACTTTGTTGTTACCACTTTGGCTGTAATTTTGGTGTCATTGTCCATTTGGAAGGCATATTTGTGTTGAAGCTTTAACTTCCTGGCTGATGTCTGAATGATGCTTCAATATTTCTACATAATGTTCTTTATTTGCGATGTCATGGTGACTGGCCTGTACTTGTAAACCATTCATACAAAGATTCACATGCTGATAAGCTACACTGTAACCACAGTCTGACAGAAGTGAGTCTGCCATATACACCAGCGCAACCGGGCCCTCTGACCACCACCAGGTTAAATGTCTTGCCTAACTACACTGCAACTGAGAGAGACAAGGTTGGAACTGGCAACCTACCTGTTACAGGATGAACTCCCATCATCAGATGAAAGTCATTGTCCCTTTGTACATTTGCAAATTCCAATCTGCTTTTGAAACAATGTCTTAATTCTCATTGAGTAGCCTTTCATCACACAATTTTGACCAAAACATGTATGATTGGGTTGCCAGGTGAGGGGCTGGGGTCGGCTTGGGGTTGCTAGGTAACAGAAATATGCAAAAAGTGAATTTTGCATAATACGTCCCCTTTAAAATACATTCACAGGAGTGGCTCCAATTACTCAAATGTCACATCAACATCTGAGCTTTTCCTCATTGTTCAACGATATGATTTACAGTCATAGGAAAAACAACAACACACAGACAAGGATGAAAGTTATATTCTTTATCTTCTTGTGCTGCTGGTTCAATGGCTTGTTGCTCAGAAAACAGTCATATTGTTTCTCTCATATTACACCGCTTCTTTACCGAAATAATTTCGGTAAAGAAGTGGTATTTCAAGTGAGACATAGCCTAAAAACACAGATTTGCTTTGATGTACAATAAAATCATTTGAATAATTGCCTCCCACTAATCATAAATATTTTATCAGTAATTGATACATTATAGAAGACAATTTATGCAAATTATTCCCCAATCTGTTTGAAGATACAAACTTCAAAACAATCTTTTAAAAAAATATTTTTATCTTGAAATCATGTGTCCGTTTTTCCTTCACAAAGCCAACAGGTTGTGCTGTCTGTGTGAACTATATTTGCCCTATATTACTTTTAGCAAAACTTTTTACATAATATTAAGCCTATAAGATAAGTTTTAGAAATTGTCGGTTTTCTTTAAGCTGGAGTTCTTTGAAGAATAAATTAATAAAATATCATTTGGAAATGGCACTGAAATAAAACAATTATTATCCACCAAGTGTAAAGGTTCATCTGTTAAATTGGCACAACAAAACTTGACTTTCAGAGCAATCAAGTGTTGATAAATGTAGCAAATATTTCCCTAGTGCACGTAGATGATATGTATCTGTTGCTGAACAGTTCAGGTAAAAGAGCAAAGCAAAAGAGAAACTACTTGATGTGTCAATGTAACTTTTACCTAAGAAAATTAGACCCTCAGCATACTATAAGATTGGACAGACATGTAAAGCAGTATAACAACAAAAAGCACATATAATCTGACAAAAGAGATTTTCCTAATAAACATTTAGAGTAGCTCTGTTCTTCACCAGGAATAAAGACACAATCCAGTAATTTAATCTGCATCTATTTTTTGAAAGATATCTAAATGAGGACAAATTATTACTGCATGTTGTTTACTATTTCAGTAAAAGCTTGGTTAGATTATAAATAATATTAAATGTATTTAGACATTTTGCCCACAGGACCGCCAATGTATTATAAGGCTCTTTACTGTATTTTTAATCTCTCAGGGTTTCTTCAAGTATCTTTGTATTATTTTGTGCCATTCTGTTCTTCCCTATTATTATTTTTATTGATGTCTTATGAATCTCTTCAAGTATTTCCTGCCTTTTTGAACCCCAACCAATCTTCATGTCTTCCCTGACTTCCTCTGCCAAAACAACTTACCAGCTCTGACAAAATCAAGCCAGACTTGCCTCCACTAACCTGAGATGTCATATATTTCACTGGATTCTACCAAAAGGCCCCCTGCATTTTAGATCATGTTTGCATCCTGGTCCTCTAATTTGAGTGGGTTCTGTTGTCCTGGACATGCAGGTACCATGAGCCGCCTCTGCTTCTGTTCCATTTTCATTCTGGCCACCAGCCATCTGTTCAATCCGTAGAGGTTTCTCCATTTCACCACTCCAACCTACGTCCTGAATGAGTCCCAAGGGGATCTTTGCTCAGCCAGACTGGTCTACAGCCAGAATGGCCTGTGAACTGTTTTTGCTTGTTGCTTCTACACACTGGCTTCTGAGTGATGTAGCCTATTTTCTTCCCCCTTAGTCTTTAGTTGTTCAGTGGTTTGGACATCATTATAATTAAGCTATGTGACATTAGGTGGTTCAGGCACTAATATGACAACTTGAGAAGACATCTCCTGTCTTCTCAAGAAATGCATGAACTCATGAGAAATGAGTTGCATGCATTGCTCAGGAGTTATTTTGATTTCTTCTTTCAAACATTGTCTTCAAATGCAATGCTTCTATGCACTCCGACCTTCCATTCTTTCTGTGATTATCATCTTTTCACTACAGTTTCAAATAGTCAAGCCAGGTGATTATCCAGACAGTTCTTGCAGTTTTATTGTCTTTCTCTGAAACCATCTGCGAGTGTGTGTAGAATCAAGTTTACTTCTTAAAAAAACCCACCACCACCAATTCATTTTCAAATTCTTGTCAAGAATCAGGATTGTGAAATTCTATCCATAGAGCTACATTTTGGCCTTGTTTGACCATAGGAAGTAATATTTAATTGACACACACCTTACGCAGGATGCAATATACTTTTTCTTCAGTAAAGATGTCTTATGTGCACACGCATCGATAAGTAGAGCATTACCTGTAGTTTAAATGGATAAACTCCCTCTGCCAATCCAGATGTGTAGTTTTCTGATAGCTCAACTGTCTGATTATTTTTTTGAATCCATTAACAGAACTCCTATGAAATGTACCTTATCGTGTCTAGATTTTCTATTCACCACAGGTTTGAGCTTATTGAAATATAAAAATGTTTGCAAATATGTCTGTACCCATTACATCCTCATGTTATTGGCACGTTTTGCAAAAGCAGAGTTATTAAAACCCCAGCTTGGTGGTGCAGTTGATACCTGCTTGCCTTGCACCATTGAGGTACTAGATTTCAGTCCGTAGGTTGCAGAAATCCAGAGTTCTTTGCTAGTGTCCATGGTCACATGATTCTAGTGTGATGCATCAAAAATCTTATGTCAACTAGCATATAAAGGAGGCATGAATACTGACGTATTTTAGTGGTCTTCTTGATTTTCCTTGCCTTGTACCAGCTTTTCTGATCAATACGCTTTTCCTGGGTCATTTCACTTTTGAGCTCACATTTTATGGATTCACTGGTTTTGATTTCTTTGAGCTAATTGCGTTAGTTGGGCAATGCCCGGAGTACATTTCATGTCAATAGGTCTGTGTACCATTTACATTTTGTTTACAGGTTTATTTCCACATACTCCCTATGACCCTTTAATAAGCTTCTCATCTCGTCACTTGAAGCTTCAATATATTGTGCTCTAAAAGAGTTAATTATTTTTTCTGTTTCCAGTGTGGAACCAATTTTAAGTACTGATATTAGTGGAAATTGCAGTTAAGCATATTTTCTTTTGCACTGCAAATTTATTTCTTAAGTCCAGTTGACAGAAATGACTTTTGGTCTTTTTGGTAGCCTATGTTCTCAGATGTCAGAGATTCGGTCTGCTCCTGGAACAATCTTAATTGTTTTATGTGCATCTTATCAACCCCAGTGTGTATTTTTGTTCCCTCCGTCTTCTTTTTACTTTATGTCACTTCTTCTCTTCTCGGTTACTCTGTCTGACTTCAAGTTGACTGTTTCTGTTTTGTCTGCCTTTGTTTCAGTGTGTATTCATGCTTATATTTATCTTGTCAGAATCTTGTAGCTGTTAGGTCAAAAACATTTAGCTCTATGTAGGTTTGAACATTTATTTCACCTCATGTTCAGTTTCCTAATGCACCAACATTTTGTAAAACAGGACCTGTTTTATCTCTGATTTCATTCTAATCATCAGTCATGGGGTAAATAATGCCCAGAAAATGGATCACATCAGTAAACCATGCTGACGATCCTTTCATGTTAATTCCATATTTAGAATTAACTATAAGAATTTTCAGTTCTTATAGCAGGCAAAGGTTCATAAATCAATTCCTTCTGTACACTAAAATGTTAAACTAAATTTAAAACTAAACTGTTAGTGAATTATTAAAATTTTATTTCTAGAAGACATAACATTGGGGCATAAAAGGTTTATAGAATTATAAAGAATTATATCAGCAGTTTGCCATGATACTCTTTAATGTCTGCTGACTACTGAAAAAAATATGAACAGAAATGCTTACAGTCTTTATAAATTTTTTATGGATGGCTGTTTTATGAAAATAAACCACATAATTTAACACATAACATAAATTGTATCCAGCATTAAAGCTCTTCAGATTGTAACACTGGACAGATTTACCATAGTTAAAATTATCTGAGAAATGCTCGAATAAACTAGAAATGTCTTTTACAAACTTCTTAGTTTTGAAAAACGGAAGCTGACAGACAAACTGAGTTTTTTCTATCTAATGAAGCTTTTTTGGAGAAGCACCTTTAGTATTCAGGTTATAACTGCTTCTGGGTTATTTGGGATACAGCAAAACTGATAACGATGATATATATGTTTTACTTGAACATACTTCTCTCGTGGGGGCTGATATGTGCAGCTGCAGCCAAATGTTTAATAAACCAAGACTCAGCAAGCATGTGAAGTGTGTGATACAAAACACAGAAGGCACCTAACTAGAACTATATGTTGCCATATGTTTATGAAATATGTTAGCTTAGCATTCCAGGTGACCACCACTGATGTTTAAGTTCATAACTGAGGTTGACTGTAAGGTTGCTCTTCCAGTTTGAGAAATGTAAAGGATATTTAGTATTAGTCAATCAAAGCTTAAACAATGCATTGTATCTTCTAAATATTTATAACAAATAAAAACCTTGGTAGAGAAGAGATGCGTAATCTCGGATAGAGAAAAAAGAAAAATCCCAACTTGATTTTCACAGCTGAAATGTTCTCAAAATTACTCTTAGTCATATATAAAATGATATCTAATCCACTGGTTTTCAACATGTAAAGGTGAAGTGCTTTAATCAGTGCTGTTAAACAAAATGTGTATTGTTTGAAAATGTTTTTTCATTTAACAGATATCAACCTGTAAGAATTTTTGGTTGGAATGAATTGTCCCATCTTGACTGCCCTATAGGCGTTAAACAAAGGCTCCATTAGTAAACTAGTCCTGTTTATGTTCTATGTTAATGATTTCCCAGATGTTTGCATGTACAGTGTGCACACAACAGAGTGATTTTACTCATGCAAACATTGCCTGTAAAGTGTTTAAATTAGTACAATTACAAGTACAATAATTTACTTTTTAAATCTTATATTGAATACCAAGGAAAACTGTGTTTATGATGTTCTCTGAATACTAAAGGTTAAGTACCAAATAACATGTAGTTGCACTGGCTGGCCACCCACCCAGGTTTTTTTTACCACTCAGCACAACGTTGTTGTTGTTTTTTTGTTTTGTTGTCAGAGGCAGCCTTCATCAGCCTAAAAATAAAAGATTGTTATTACAGGCTGTCAAAAGTTACTGCCTGATTTTAATTACACATGTATCCACACACACACACACACACCCACACCCACCCCCACACACACACGCACACACCCCCACCAACACACACACACACCCCCCCACCCACCCACACACACACACACACAGGCAATTGCTAAAGTGGGTGCAGTTGGTAGCCTATATCAAAATGACAGTGCTTCAATCGAAAATATTATATTTGTACATATATATTTTTTTCTTAGTTTAGAGCACATTAATGGTAACTTTCAGTACTGGCTTCATATTCTTACCTTTGGCAACACATACCACATCCATTGAAGGTAATCTAAAATAACACAAATCCTATATTTTTTTCTATATTCATATAAACTGTCTTCCAGATGAGTAAATACTTTGGAGGTAAGTGCCATATTTTCTCTACAAAAAAAAAAAAAAAAATCTGAATCCTTTGCTTAAAATGTGTTTCCTGCAGGGTCAGAGTGTAGAGACTGCAAATAATTACATGTGCTTAATGAAAATCTAATTGAAAGAATGACCCTCTATTCAGGGCTTGTGTTAAATCATTTTGGGTAACAAAGAAGAAAAAAACAAACTCATTTTGTTTTGTAAAGATGATTGTGGTTGTGTGTAAACTCATCTTTTGAAATTAACATTCCATAGGAGTCCAGGTAAATGTGGGTCTATTAACTCTGTAGCATTTTTTAAATTAAATTTCTCAAGAAAGTTTTATCAGCTTTAAAATCTGTAGCATATATTGTGTCTTGCAAAGTTTAAATATTTTGTCCTTAACATTTTTCATAGGAAGTTTTCTTTGGAGGATCAACACAAAGCAGTGCATGATTGTAAATCAGAATGAAAAATGTTTTTCTACAAATAAATATCTCAAAAGTGTGCAGTTCATATATATTCAGCCCCTTTGCTGTGGTAACTCAAAACAAAATCAAGTGCAACGATTGCCTTCAGAAATCACTAAATCACCAGTTTAGTAGTTGTGATTTTATCTCCATATTAATTAATGTAGCTGCTTTGTGAAGTTTTTTTTAGATAACATTAATGAAGAAGCAGCATCACAAGGACAAGTTTAAAGATTAGCTATGTTATAATACGATATTGCAAGCAAAGGTTTTGACTTTTCAAAAACCATCATTTGAAAGTGAAAAGAGTGGCACAAGTGTAAACATACTGTAACTTGGCTGTACAAAATTTAGAGATGAATAAACATAGAAACAGCCAGGATGATGAAAATAACTCTGGAGGAGCAGAAGAATCAAACATGTGGAAGAATGATGGCACCAAAGAATCTTAATAAAAACTGTGGAAAAAGACTAATTGCTATTACCTTGTGCATACCATCCCTTCTGTGGTATTAGTAGTGTCGTTAACTAACATTAAATCTGCTAATCTGTGAATTCCAATGCCCTTCTTTATCAGGGACAGGGAAGCTGGTCAGGATTGTTGGGTAGTTGGATGAGACTGAATATAGAGCACTACTGGAAGAAAATGGAAAAACAACCAAATATTAAGATAAAGGTTCACCTTTCAGAAGGAAAACAACTCTAGACATACAGCCAGAGGACCAATGGAATGATTCTCATCAAAGCATGTCCGTGTCTTAGGCCAGTCAAGGTCCAAATCTAAATCTAATTGCAAATCTTTGGTAAGACTTTATAATTGGTCTTCAAAAACATTATCCATCCAGTCTGTCTGAGCTTAATTTGCAAAGATGAACGTTCAGAATTCCCAGCACCTAGATGTTGAAAGCTGATAAAGATTTAAAAAAAGGAAAGGTAGTTCTTCTCAGTATAATATCTTAAAAAGTTTTTTCTTTCTTAAAAGGGAGGTGTTAAAGAAAATTTATCCAACTATAAATATGTTCCTGCCATTGTCAGATGCTGATTACAACTCTCATGATAAGTGGTGTGAAGTACTGCAGGTCCTGCAGTGAAGCTGTAGACTATTGTTAATGACGGTGCCTAAACAATGATACAGAGGTTCATGAAATAATACAATGTGTTATTGTGCTGTATCAAGTACACATTTTCCAGCATCAGAAATCTTTATATTTGTAGACCACATTTAGATTCATCAGTGACGACATAGCCCCATTCAAATGAAATGAATAATGCTAGTCAGATTCTTCAGTGGAAATTTGGGGTGTTTGCAATCAAGTAAATGTCATATATTTTAGTGACGTTGCTGTTTGTCTTACATGGGACGCCTGTAGAAGAGAACTCAGTGAGCAAACTCAAAAAAATTAAATCTTCAGTGCCGTTATTGTACAGTTTAATGTAAAGTTTGTGGCTGCAGAAAGAAAAAAAAATACAGATATCCTCTAAAGGCACTGGAAAAAGAAACGAAAAAAGAAAAATAAGACTGAGAATATGCAAAATAAAAACATTTTGCTTAATTATTAACAATATCCAAATCGTTCCTGTTTTTTTTTTTTTTTCAGGATTACTCCACATGTACATTTTTGCTTTCATTGTAGCTCAGTAAACTTCAAAACAATCAGTTTGTACAAACAAAAAATGTGGCCTTAAAAATGAAAAGTAACGAAAAATTAAATCATGGATACAAATTAGTAAATGGATTGTTAGTAAATGCAAATGTTTACAATCATGCTTTGCAGCATTGAGACAACATGGAATCTGTAAGGAGGGAACATGGGATTATTTTGCCTATTGTGTTGATATTACATTGATTTCTTTTTTAAAAAAAGCATAGTACACACAACAAAAATAACTGATTCAGGAAATCTTTATACATACAGAATTTACTCACATTTAACAGAAGCACATTGATAAAAGATTATACAAGAACAACTTTGTTAAGCAAAATTAAGCCATATACGTCAAAGATGACTGACATTTAAAGGCCTTACAGGGATCTGGGATGAAGCCATAAAGACTCTCACAGTGGGGATATATTACTGAGGAGAAATAATTCTTTATTTCAGACAACTGGTTAGAGAATTATTATTATTATTTTGACTAAACGGAGAAAAAAACACCCAAACTGTTCTCAGCAACTATTCGGAAAGCCAGATTCTGTGACTTTAGGTCTGTTGGTTTTATCAATATGTTTACACTTTATACATATATGTGTGAATGAACTAAAGGTTGAAGCTGTGGACAGCACTAACTTTAGTCCCTGCCACTTCTTAAACATTTGGAACTTTTTAAAGTGAGAATTATATCAGAAACCTCAAATTCACTAAAATCTTACTACCCTACCTGTTTTGGTTGTGTCCAGATGCCTGAAAAACTGGATTGACAGAACAACAACAACAAAAAAAAAACAATGGTAATGCTGGATCTTACTAAGGATGCACTATGCAGAGGCTTTGTCCGAACTAATAAAAATTCACTCATCTACGTACTCCATCCTAACACAGTAGTGAACCTTGAATTCCCCACCCTTTACACAAGATTCAGAAACTCATCAAAAGCTAAGACGTAGACAACACTTTAGTGCTTCCAGATTAAACCAATGTAAGATAATCTTTTCGATGACCTTACACCGCAACGTAAGAAGCACAGTAACAGCAGCTTCATTATTAAGGTTATAACTGCTAATCTATGAATTCTAATGTTTTTTTTCCCAAGCACTCTCACTAAACCTGTGTTTCATCAGCCTTTTGTTTACAGCTATAAGATAAATGGCCCTTGTCACTTTGTTGCACAGAGATTGGAGAAAATAAGGTTAGTGTGTCTCAGAGAAATATTGACACAACCCAACCCCTTAATGTCACTCTGTGCAAATAACATTTTTTCTATCAAGGATCTGGAACTGAGTCACTTAAAACTCTTATAGAACTCTATCAACATTATTTAATTCAACCAAATACTGCGATAATTACAAATACTGCATTTTGGATGTCATGATGGGTACTAATACTAAATTTTAAATAATAACTCATTTTACTCACTATGGCACTGCTATTACTGTTTCTGATGTGGGTGTGTGGGTGTGTTTTTTTTAAAATAATTTATTGGCACTAGTGGCCTTTATTTGATAGTTAATTGACAGAAAAGTGGGTAATGAGAGAAGGGGAAGACATGTGGCAAAGGTCGCCAGGCCAGCTGCGTTGAAGACTAAGGCCTCCATATGTGGGTTGTGCTTAACCCCTGCGCCACCACAGCATACCCCACTCTGTTGTGTTTTTAAATCTTCCTCCAACACACTAACAGGTTGTAACTGTCTCTGATAAGTTGTATCAAGTTTGTTGACACGGGTACAAACTAATTAAGAAAATCAAAATAATATTTTTTCCCCTACTGATGAATACTGAAGTGCATTACATCATTAATCAAGTATTTTGTCAATAATGACAGCCTTGATAATCTTCCCTGTCTTCAGTAAATGCCTCAGTACAAACTGAATCTGTAAGATGGTGGCCATAGGAGGGTACGATCGATCTGTTGATTGCGTTAACGGCGACAAACACTCTCCTAATTTGATTTTCTCTGGGCTCCATGCCATCCGTTGCTTGAAAAACATGTTCTGTATCTATCTGCGTATGTGCTTCTGTTATTGCTCAGCGGTAGTAGAGTTGGCATAAGCCTTCCCCCCTTTCACACATAGATGAACACATGCATGCACACACACACACACACTTTCTGTCCCTCAGTTTACCCCCTGCCTCTCACATAACAAGATGAACATTTTCACTTTCTCTCCTTACTAAGAATCCCTTCCATGCCGCTTCCCTCTAATCCCTCCATGCAAGTGACTCACATTACACCATTCTTCAGTTTAATGCACTTTAATAGCATTAATATCTGCGTTTGCCTCTTCAGCTGCAATAAACACCTCTTTCCAGTTTAAGAAAGCTGCTTAAGAGCAATTGACATATCTTGTGTACCAAAACAGAAACGCACCTCGGGTGAAAAGCAGAATAACTCATTGTAAAAAGAGTAATCTGCTCCTTCTGTACAATGGCACCCACCCACCACAGCATGGCACATAGTGTACAGTAAACAGACACTGAGGGAGATTGGACAAGGAGCAGTCAGCTCCCTGTTGTCCTTCCTACTCACTCTCGATGTGTGGAGGAGGCCTGCAGAAACAGGAAGAACACAAGTCCTTGCCACCTTCTGTGCCACCCGTGTTGCTGCGGCAGTGACAGCCAAGGTCAGCTCAGGAATGACAGAGGGTTTTTGCATGGAGATAAGGCTCTCACAAACATCCAAGCCACAGTGCCACTTTTTGAAGGAAAGAGAATCCTGCACCTGAATTATTCATAGGGGTCTCCCCCACCCTAAATAACAGCCGGCAAGCATTGTTTGACATCCCGAATGAATAATTAAGGACTGACCTTTTGTTCGCATTAGAGGTGATGGGCTGAACCGCTAGACTTTGTGGAAGAGGCTAGTGGATGATGTGCTGTGTACAAGAAATGTGAATTCTTTGCAATAAAATCAACCCAACTCTTGTGCACAAACAATGAAGCTAAAAAAAGAAAGACGCCATATCCCTGTGGAATGCATTAAAATAAGACACAATGAAATCTCTGCTGATTGCACCGCAAGAACTGCCTGAAGTGTCTCTTTTTCACTACTTGCATGTTCTTTTGAGAGTTTTACTGTACTTTGTTCATGACACATCAGAGGTAGTGTGATTACACCATTAAAAAACTGCATGTATCAGAAAGGAGTGTTAAGGGAAAAAAAAATACAATCCCAGGTACAGATTGTCAAAATTCTACTCAGCCAAACAGGTTCCTATAAAAATATGTTGTATTCAGAATTTGTAGTTCATGGTAATATGGGATTGAATGATTTTTTTTGTCATTATCATGCATTTTATCCAAGGTCTGGTCATGGTGGTAACAAGTCTAGGAGAGAAACCAGCAACCTTCTGTTCCTTTCATCACTTTTTGTTCACTTCAAAGTGAATAAAAAGTGATGCGGCACAGTCTGTCCAGCAAGTTCTCAGTCAGTACCAGTGTCTCCTCCCAAAAGGACATGCCCTGAGAACCTCCAGAGATTGGCAGCGGAGATCAGATGCCTGCACCACCTAAACTAATTCCTTTTGACGCAGGGGAGCAGTGGCCCTACTCAGAACTTCTCCTGGAAGGGAGAGTTCCTCAACTTATCACAAAAGCTTAGCTTAGCCACCCAACGGAGAGAGCTCATTTGAGGAGCTTGTATTCAGCGTCTCTTTATTCTGGTCCCTAGTGGCAATAAGTGAAGTTTGGAAAGTGGATCAACCAGTGAATCAAGAAATTCACTTTTGGCTAAGCTCCTTCATAACCATGATAATGGCAAAGGAAATCACCATCCATCTGTACATTTTCTCTCTGTTTGATTCATCAACAAATTAAAGATCCTAGAATTTCTCCACTTGAGTCATGAAACCAGGGCATGAACACCTCAAATATTCTTGGTGAGAAGGGGCAGCCTTGACGAAGTTCAGTGAAGTGTGGAAACAAGCTTGATATTGTGCTCACAAGTCTTTCTTTGGATATTAAAGACCGTACCTTAAAATCCACCTACAGTATGTATGACATACTCCAGAAGCACACCCTTGGAAATGCTTTGAGGGTTACAGTCATAATGTTTTTCCAGATCTACATAACATTCGTAGAAAAGACAAGCAAACTCGCATGAACTATTAAAGATGTGGTTCACTGTTCCTGAGTCAGGAAAAATGCCACACTGTTCCTCATGAATACAAGTTTGGTCCTTTGGTCTGAGCCTACTTTGCAACATCCTGGAGTAACCTTTCCCAGGGAGTCTTGTTTTAATAATGTCACAAATTGTTAAGTTAGGTTTAAACTTTATAGCATTTGGTGAAGACTTTACAAAATCTTCTCCAAAATGCCAACCAATATAACATTGATAACACAAACCAGCAGTCATTCACAACTCTAACAACTGAATGCTTTTTGCCCCTCACTCACAAATATTGTTCAAACTAGTTTAAATTTAACATCAACTAATGAGATGTTTAGATGCAAGTCTGTTCTAATTACTCTCTCTTATTAAAATCCATTGTTAATTATGGTTATCAAATATTTTGAACTACAAAGACCCACTATTACTTTAAATCTGCACAACATTCTGCTTCCACACAGATGGCATATGGGCAAGCTTAACACTTTCCATTTCGGTATTATTACAGCTTTACCGGCCTACAGTAAAAATATTGATTTAATTCCAAATGGTGCTACTTTTGTTTATAGTGTAAGCAACTGTACCCAGCTTTTCCAGATAACAGACGGATAAACATATCTTTGTAAAGAACAGCCTCTGTGGTCTCACCAGGTCTTAACATGCTTTTATCTCTCTGTTTGTCTCATCTCTTTTTCAACCATTAGCAGTTATAGCACTGCTGGTAAAAACTTGTCACCATGTTATTAGATAAATGTCTACATCAGTTTGCTTCAAAGTGCTCAACTAAAATGTGGCCTTTAGATGAAGAAAAAATGTCAATAATTTAGGTGGTTTTAATTTAAACTACTAACTGTTACTATGTGTCCAGCATCCTGTGGGACATGCTCAGAAATATTAACGTCTTTCTAGTATCTGAGACAAATTTAGAGACTTTTCTGATGTTGTTGGGACTTTTCATTTTTACTTTTTCAATTGAACAGCACGTCCCTCATTCCAACGTTATTTTGCTCGTCTATGTACAACGGATCTTCACAGCTGCGCTCACAGCAGGGGAAGTTCACCTTTCTGCATCCAGATTGTAAATTCATCATCTACCTGTTTCAAGAACTTGCAATGACTGCTGCATGTTGGTTGGTTGTGGCATGTTGTTGCCACACTCTAATTTTTTATTTTAAAGGTTTTGTTGGCTCTAGTGGCCTTTATTTGAAAGTATTTTGACAGGAAATAGGGTATTGAGAGAGAGAGGGAAGACATGTGGCAAATGTCTCCAGGCCGGGAATCGAACCTGTGACCACCGCCATGAGGACTAAAGCCTCAATACGTGGGTCGTGCTTTGCCCCTGCGCCACCACAGCACCCACCACACTCTAATATTGACATCAACAGAGTATACAGCCAGATCACCATGATAAAAAGGAAGCTTACAAATCCAATGGACTTGTAGAATATAATTTCCATCCAATTTGTATGGACCTATCCAAACAAACAAAACTAGTTTGTGGTGTGGTCTACATATGCAGAAACTAGTCAAAAAATGCCTACTCTCGCTTTTTGTGCTAGACAAAAATAACTGAAGCAATTTTTGGGGGTTATTTTATGTCTTATCTGGTTATGCCCCAACTTTCCTTTAAACTTGAAATGTGAGATTTGGGGAAATGGTAAACACTATTACAGAAATAACATCGTAGCTAAGGTAGCCAAGCAATCCTTTAGCTATGTTCAGGATCTTCTTTTAAGTTCTGTAGTAAAGTTGATCATATACCCACATGCTGTTAATACAGATGTAGCACAGCAGTGTTGGCATTCGACAAGCAAGTGTATAGATTGTTTTCTAAATTGAATGACTTTTCTTTTTTAAATATCCGTTTTAAAATACCTGGGATGTGTAACCAGGGCCAAAAACTGTCTGGTGAGGTTTGCCTTTTGCACCAACTGCCTAATCACCTTTTTCTTCTTTAGCTTTGTGACACATCAGCTGATTGTTCACTTCAGACGGCTCCCTTAATTGCTTTGCCATAAGATCTCTCTCTCCTTCTGTCTCTGTGTGAGAGTGTGTGTGTATTGGAGGGTTTGAGAATAAGAAAAACAATGAACTAGAACAATTGGGGCAGACACTAGTTATTATGTCACATTGCCAATGACAGCTTTTCCCTATCGTCTGTTTGTGGTGCATTTAGTTTGTTAATATTGATTACATCCACCTTATTCTGATAACCCTTAATGCTTTGTTTGAATTATGTGCACATTTTCCAGACTAGCATTGTTGAAAATTAACAAAGGGTCTCTCATGAAGCAAATGTAGATTGAAACATCTACAAATATTATGCGCTTCACACTTTGAATATGATAATATAATCTTAGAAAATTAATTGTTCAAAGACTGTCAGGCTGATGTTAAACATTGGACTCTAATACTGTATACCTGCATGTTTATCTGCCTCATCAATTTCAAAACTTAAACCTATACAACTCCACTGAATCTTCTCTTTTTGGTCACTTTTGGTGATCCAAAGCTCAGATAAAGGAGCAGGGTTGGGAACTGTCAAATTTACAGAGTTAATTTGTCATATTGAATGTGTCTAGGGTTTCTTTTACTCACTGATATACTCTCCTACATCATCATTCGCAGTTATATATGCATGGAAAATTATGCAAAATAGATGGTAACGTTATTAAAGAATTCTCATGACTTTTAAGACAATACTGCTTTATACAGGTCCCCAGTGCATCCCATAGCAAACACAGAGAGAATGACAGAGAACCACTAAGGTACACAATCAGTCAGTTAATGTGACTGTGGTTAGAGAAACTCCTGCACCGAGAAAGGCCATTCAGTGACAGAACACAATGACTCTACAAAGAAAAGACTCTCCTGAGATCATGTTTCTGTGGGGTGCTCGCAATCAAAGCTTATTCAAAAGAGTAATAAACTTAACAATTAAAAGAAAACACAGTGAAGCTTCTTGGTTAACACCTAAAACCAGCTGTTAAACACAATTAGCTTCCCTCTTGTAGTCCCATGACTCTGACCTATTTCATACTGAAATTGATTTAGTCTAGTCTTCAGGCTAAAGGTCTGAGCAATGGGCTGTTCTAACTGAATTATGCTACCCATAAGGAACAGTGGTGCAAACAATAACAATGTTTGACTAGATGTAAGATATTCTGTAATTTTTCAGACCAAAACTATGTTTAGTCCTACCACCATATAATCAATACTGCTGTAGTCTTCATTCTAACAAGTTAGAATGAAGACCCATGGTCAACTTTCCCTTTATTTGGTTGAAGATGGGCAATGTTGCTATTTTTAGTCAGTAACTTATTGACTTTCAAGCTGTACTGCAGGACATATTTAATCTTTTATGCAGTACTTAGTCACTATGAAATGATTCATAGACAATGCCTGTCCTGAACAAAACTTGAAATGGCTAAGAAATAAACTTTAAAGGTTCCTGTGCTTCTCAGTACTCCTGCTTTTATAACCTAAAATTCAACTTAGTGTCAAATCAGCACCTTGCTATCTTGAACTGCTTGTCTGATGTGTTTTCAGAACAGTCTAGTGTCAAATAAACATGTGAAATGACCATGATGTCTTCAGAGTACTAGGTAGAAAAGGCAATTAAAGTTTTCAAATGACCGTACCTGGAGACCACTGAAAGCAATGGCTTTGTCTTAGTTTCCAGAGTAACTACAAGAATAAAAAAACAGATGATGCAAATACTAAAACCAAGCAACAATTTTCATTTTATTTTCCTTTTATTTGTTATATGAGGTTGAATAACAAGACAAATAAGGGTTTTTGCTTTCCAGACAATGTTTTCCCTGAAAAATTTTTAATATTTACTGATCTTTCTTCTGTATCACTCTTCATTGTGGATTTGATGTCATGTAAAAATAAGGTTCTGATCATGTACTGTACATTTTGACATTTAGCTTCAATATAACAGTGTGAATTGATACCATGTTGCCTTTAAGTGCTTTGAAAAGGTTTTCTACATTTTGCCTCATTCTAACAAAAATGTTTCATGTCACACATGACACATGCAAAGTAGTGCATAAATGTCAAGTGGAATGAAAAAATCCGTAGTTTTTTCACATAAAAACAGTGAAAGGCCAGGTGTGGGTTTGTCCTTGCCACTCTTTCTTTAAGGACACATTGGACGAGCTATGACGGAAAAGCTTCTCCATGATGTGGTTTTTCTCACAAATATTCGATAAAAAATCACAACTGCATTTTTACTGAGATGAAATTGCATGTAAGTGAACTTTATTTGCGACTTTACAAAGTGATTAATTGAACTTGATTGTTTTTAAGTATATCACATTGGGTTGACTCCTCCTACATGCCTACATATATACAGTATATTTGTAAAAAAATATATATATATCCTTCTGTTTTATATACTGATTTGTAATGGTCTATCACCTAAAAGTGTGGCACTGTTAAGCAGCAAAGTCAAAAAATGAATTGACAGGATGAATACTCAAGAATATGCAAGACACTGACTGTTTTGAGCCTTTGAAAAACTGCACTTTTACAATACAACGGGTGTAATAGTTAATCAAAAGTTTTACTACCATGTCTTAAGTAAATTAAACAAGCACACACTAATTGTCTATACTTGTTTATTTCTGATCAGGGTAGCAACAGGAACAGGTCCATATCTCCTGTTGTCACTGGGCAAGAGGCAGGTTTACCCTGGACAGGTTGTCAGTGGATCACAGGACAGCACAAAAACATGCTGTACAAATAACCATGCACACACGCAATGCTAATTTTGGCAATATAAAGATGCCAATTGAGTTAATGTGCATGATTTTAGGTTGTGAGAGGAAGCCAGAGTACCTGGAGACAAAATGGCTACACAGGGAAAACCTCTAAAATCAATGGAGAAAGGTTTTAAACTCAGGACCTTCATATTACAAGGCAAGTCATAAACCCTGCAGAATTTTTGCCAAAATTTGCTCAAGGCCATTTTGAAAGATTCAAAGAAAGTTTGACTCATTTGAGGCAAAATACACCAACTGAGGAAAGAATTTTGAACAGCATTGTAAATATTAAAACCTGACACACATCTAATTTCAGCTGAGATCCTATTTAGACGACTCCAGATCGGCACCTGCTGAACTGGAGTCTTTATGGGTTATTGCTCATCAAAACATATTAACTATAAAACAGCAACACATGTTGCTATGTTGTATAGCTAATGTGTTTTGATGTCGAGCAATAAATTCTCAATAAAGATGCCACAGGGTGAACAATATGTGCAGACAGTCTATTGATCCGGTCTCCTTTCAGGGCATCCCACACATACACACACGCAAACGCACGCACACACGCAAAATTTCACTTAAGAATAGAGCAACAAAGCCTCTGTCTGATTTCTTAAATTGTACTCTTTTTTATAATCAATGTAACACCAACACTCAATTGGATCTAACATTTTCATTGAAGTAGGAGCCGTGGCTCTTTCTCACTGTGAGAAAGGAAACCAAAGCTGCAGTACACTCACAGTGACACGCTCATGGGGAGAGCCACTCAGAGGCAAGCACTGATTCCTAGTTGAAAGTGTTTAGGGGGAGAGACTAGGCAACATAGACAGACCATATTTATAGCCAGGGAAAGAAATAATTCATTGTGATCAAAGTGCAGATCATGCTCCATTCCGTCACAGAGCAGATGTGGCAGAATGAAAAGAGCTTTCTTTCTTCTCCACCTGCTCTCTAGTGGCTTCCCAAATGGTAACAGTGAGGCAACTTTATCTGTGTGAAGCCTCTGTGTGTTCTCCGCTTGCTCTCAGGTGGCTTTACTTTAGATGCCTCAAAGTGGTAACAAGCAGTAATAAAATAAGCGTGAGAAAAAGCCTCCCACATGCAACATGTCTTTAACTTCAGTGTGATGACTGAATATCAGAGTATGACCCTGCAGCAGGATGATGGTGAAACTAAAGTGCTTAGATTTGAAGCAGATAGACCAGAACAAAAGAAAAGTATGTGAAAAGAGGTTGGTAAGGTCAAAGCTTCCAGAATACGTAAAAGGAGGCTTAAAGTTAAATGTACTTTGCACAGGTGTAACTATAGCAGGTAACACCAAAGACAACAAAGTAACCAACCATATCCTACATCCATTTTCCCCTTCTTACTTATTTGACTTTACTCCCTCCCTTCTCACACAAAATCTCCCACACAATTTTATTCCTTTGTTTTGTTTTTCCTCCAGTGTTTCCTCTTCCTCTCTCTCTGCAAACACACACTAGCAGACACGCAGAACTGCGTCTTCCAGTCTAATTTCTCTCTCTCTGTCCCTCCCACTCTCAAACATTCACACATGCCTGTTTCTTTCTCTTTTTTATTGCCTGTCTTTGACTGTTTTTACTTTCCTGTCGCTTCCTTCAGCATCCACACACTGCAGAAGCTGTCCTTCATCTTCTCTTTCATTTCTTCCTCCTCCCACACTTTTCCTATCACTACTTTCATGCAGTGGAACCCTTAAAGAGGTGCCTGTATCATTCGCTCTCGTATTCTCTTCCTGTCCAATCAGTCCCTAAACATGCTCATACTCCCTTCCTTCTCTCCAGTTTCTTCCTCGCGTCTCTCATCCTCTCTCCCTCCCACAACCACGTGCGCACACAAGCAAACGACACCGGCCGTCCAGCTTCCCGGACTCCCAGCTGGGCTTGGACAGCCCTCTTCCTCTGGCCTTTCTGGGCCATCTGGAGTGCAATGTCCCCGCTCTGCTGGTCTCCTGCCAGCAGCCGAGCCTCCCGGGGATGAACGCACCATCTTCAAGCACAATTTGTACGCGTCAAAGCTCTGCTGTGTGTCCGGTGACCCATCTGAGTGAAGTCATTGAGTCCTGAATTTCCCTCCTCAAAGAAGCCTCATTCTGCTTTGATGACACCTGCACTCTGTGTCCAACTGCGAGGACAATGGCACAGTAATTGATTAAAGCTGCTGGGCAGCCTTATTAGCAGTTACTGCTCTGTTTATGGTCATGTTGATAAGTTGTCCTTGCATAAAGAGGGAATGTCACAATCTGGCTCAAAAGTCAAACATTAGGAAAAATACACCATTCACCTGCATAGAACTGAACATTCAGTAGGTTTATTGTAGAATATTATAACTCATTTAATTTAAGAAAGGTAAGAATTTAAATATACGTATATATACACACACACATAGAGGCAGCAACATAATACATGTAAGCTGTGTTAATGACAACTGTAAATGCAGAACCACATTTGGACATGCAACATTCTCAGTTGAATTTTTTGGTCAGAGTAGAAAAGGTGTGTGGAAACAAGGCAGCCTACAGACATGGCTGAGTTAAATCAGGAGGACTGAACCAAAACTCCAGCAAACTAAAGCAAATTCAAAATATTTCCCCATCGCATTGTTTAAAACGCATCATTCCTGCTATTAGTTTTCTCCGTCTGTGGAGCAAAGAGTCACACAGTGCTGCTCTCCAGCACTTGTTGCTGGGTAAAAGAATGCTACTTCTACTCTTTTCCTACATTACTCAAAAAACAAAAAAAAATTCAGTTTCATTTTCACAAAATAACAGAGGATGTCAGTAAATGCTACGTGTAACTATCCTTAAGCCTGCTGTTATAAATAACTCTAAAAAATCTTTATTTACCATTTCATTGAACATCCTCTTTTGTAACAGAGAAACATTTCACTGCAATTATATACATTCAGTTATCTGCTATTCTATGAATGGTACAAATGGCTGTCATTTGCACTGCTATCTGAACTGTTCAGCACTGCTTATTCTTTTGATTCAAACTTCTAAGTCCTATTCAAAAACTTCTCATTCAGTTATTTAATGTGTGTTTTTCTTATTTATCTATTTTACTTTTAGGTGACCTAACCTGAAAGATTACCTGTGAACATTTTTCCTTCAGCCTAAACCTGCAGCTCAATGTGATATCAAAACAAAAGTGTGACGAAAAAGAAATCAGCAACAAAGATTCACCAGTCACTCTCATACTGATGCCTTTTAGGTCTGACCTGCTATTGCTATTGCTATTGCAATTGTCTTGTTGATATGAATAAAAACTAAACAGATTATACATGACATTCTGTATATCGCTATGTTATTTTGAGAAATTATTGATGCTGCTATGAAATAAAGAGCCAATTAAATCACAATTCATATGGAGCAAAAAAAAAGTAGCATCAGTAGCATTAGATTCACTGACAGCAATTTATGCACTTTAAATCAGACAGGTGTCAATATTCAACTTCTGTAAAATTTGCAGCGTTGGCCTACTAATTTGGACAGTGACACGTAAAAATAATAAGAGTACAACAGATTAACTATAATTTTAAATCCAATATAAAATAAAGGAATTAAAAGACTATCAGAATTAACTGAAAAATGCTTTAAGTTGCATATATTTGGGCAATGGGTGTAGAGATTGAAGTATCATGTGTTTAGTTTTGAATTATTTCAATAGGAAATAATTCAAAATAGGAAAAAAACCCAACTTTTAAATTCTCAGCTTTTGACCTACCAAACATCGGACTGATCTGATCAAGAAATCTGCCAATTCCAACCTCCTACCCCTGACGGATTGATGCATCTATAATTAGTGACTATGGAACAAATTGCTCAACTTCATCTCAATGAGATTTTTTCCTAATCTACTAGTGGTTTGCAAATTGGACACAATAAGACACAAAATGTTGTGCCAGGTGGATGTGAGTAACATCAAGTTTTCAGGTCGCAGAGACCAACAATGTACTGTGTTTCTTCCTTTACCGATCCAAATAAAAACACTTAACTTTAATGTTCTTTTTGCAGCAATGATGGATGCAATAAATAAAACATTTAAGGTTTCCCCAACTTATTAACTCCAAACTTACTGTGCCAATTAACTATACTCATTGATATTTAAGAAATAGAATTTAAAAAAAAAAAAAAGGTTAAATTCTAAATTATGGAAAGTTTAAAATAAATAAATAAATAAAGGCAAGATACAAAAACAAATTGCATTTCAGTGGGTGAAGAGGCTATGAAGTATTCAGGAGAGAAACTTTGTCAATCTATTGGTTAAAACTTGAATAAAGGCAAAGCATAGGGAACAGACACACTCGGAATCATATAGTTTTAGCCTACATTCGCTCTAACACAGCGCATTAGCTGTTAAAACTGTTAATCTCCGTTTCTTACACTCCAAAGCACATTACTGGACTCACCTAATCAAAGCTCCAACATCTACCATGACGCTGGGGAACAAAGTGAGACTGTCTCTCCTCTTCTTCACTAGTTGATCAGCCGAGCCCACCCGTTTCAGCACCACGGAAAGCGCGTCCTTTCCTCGCTGGCTCCTTGCGGGGCGGGAGATGGTGCAAGTTTACCTACACAGCCCGGTGCTGCTGCAAACGCGTCGACGTACGTCTTCTCCAAGTTTTGATGCCTCCCCGTGAATTCTCTGACATGCCTCGCCCGATGCTCCTCGGTGGCTTTTAGGATGAGCGCGGCCAATCACAATCCCTCGCTCTCTCGCTCTTTTTACTCTCACATCTCTGCGCATCCCAAGCCGCGGAGAGTCTCCGAGGACCGGCGCCTGCTGTCTCGCCTCCGGGCGGGGACGCTTGCAGAAACAAGTGACTTTACAGGAGCGGCTTCTCCCGCTACTGATGGCAGCCCATCTTCACTTTGCAGGGCTCCTCTTTGTCTTCACGACGATGGAGATACTGATAGAAAAAAAAAAATAGAAAAAAAAAGAGATGGGAGTTGCGAATTTCCTCCCGCACATCGACTGGCTGTAGAGGAGCGGAGCAGCGGGAGCAGGAGGAGTGTCTTCTAATAAAGACTCTTCTAATACGGACAGTCAGCGCTCCGTGTTTTATTAATGTTCCGACAGGCATTTTGTCCAAATGACAGAAACAATGGCGCTCTGCGAGAGTTAAATGTTATGTGCACTGCAATAACTTAACTGCCTCATGATTTACAGACATACAAAAAGTCTGTTGTTACTGGTTTACTGTGAGATTGATTTAATGTGAAGTTTTATGTTTAAACACTTGAGTATCAAATCGTTAATATCATAATTTAACTCTTCATCCCGTTAGAAGACCAAATTTGATCATATTAAATCTTAAAGATGACTAGATTTCTTGTACAATATCCACTTTTGAAAATCTTCCCAAAAACATTAATGAAGTTGCAATTGAAAAATCTCAGTCACAAAACGCACAGGAATTTATATTTATTTGGAATTTATTTTGCAGAAAGTCATTAAACTCGATGCATAATTATGGAAGTAAATTCTTCAATTCCTTTGTGCAACTGGAAAATGCAACTATTTGGTTCTTATTTTCTTTAGAGTTCTTGTCATGATTTCTAAACAAATGTTTTCTTCTCATAGAAGGCAAGAAAATTGATGCCAAGAGTTTATGTAGTTCACTGATTTTGCCTTCTGTGCACCACCACCGGCTACCGCGTACTGGTAACGACTAACACACCAGTGTCATTACCTTGCGAAATAATGAGCTTTGATTAAATATAAAACAGGCTGGGCTCCACTCAGTTCACCTTGGTGGTGACACCAAGTGGAGCAAAGATTGTAGCACGAGTTCAGCTTTTACTTTCTCCTCATTCTACTCCCTCTCTAAGGTGTTGGCCTGCCTTAATCAGTTTTTGTTTATGTGTTACTGTTGCCAGTCTTATATGTTATGGTGTGGTGTGAGCAGATAAAACAAATAGAAAAAGACAAAGTTCTTTTGTTCATAACAGAGTGTTTCTTATGAATTTCTTGTAACACTTTTGTTCTATAAAGTCACAAGCTTCATTATGTTTTTTATGAAGGACATTTTAGTTCCATTCGTCTTGATTTTTCACAATGTAGCACCAGGGCTTTTTTTGTTTTTTTTTATGACGTATGTTTATCCTTAACTTGATCTTTGTTAGCACATGAACTCCACTTTACACCAAACTAACTTTTAGCCACATAAAAGAGATTTTTTTTTTTTCGAGTAACAACTGAATTTTCAATTACGTCTCTAATTAGTCAAATCGCACACTGTTAAAAAGAGAAGGGTTTTAATGCATTGGACTTTAAAGTCACACTGACCAGCAAGGTCATTTTGAAATAGTTTGTTTAAGAACCACAATAAAGCCTTACTGTTGCAAATTTAAATGGCAACAATGGACTTTTTTTCTTAAAAATTCAAATTAAGAACTAACATATAAGTCAGTGTTTTTACAGCCAAAAATACTTGCTGGAAATGGTTCATATTGTAGCACTGTAGTCAGAGTAATGATATCAATAAATTAACCTTTATTTTTATTCATTGATAAAAATAAAATAAAAAAGGAGGAAATGTTGAAAAAAAGAAGAGAAGACACTTTGTAAAAGTGTAAGATTATTTTTTGATGATACCTGGAAGGGTAGGTCTGTCTAAGAAATTGTGTACTTATAGAGATTTTTGGTTTGACTTACAAAAGTTGAAGAAAAAACCTTTATAGAGTCTTGATGGGATCACAGGTTATAGGATGAGTCCTAGTGAAGTCATTATGAGCGAATAAGGCAGGTTTTAAGTAAAGTTTTGGTTTTTTAAATTCAAGGAACCAAACCTTTAGAGCACGGATGTTAAACTCATTTTGGTGTGGGGGCCGCATACAGCTTAATTTGATCTCAAGGGGCCACACCAATAAACTCATTGCAAAGTTAGAAAGAACTAAAAGAAAGTGGACTTTCTTTTATGTTAAATTAATTTTCCGTGTACAAAATATATTATGAACAACCTCAGAGTTTTTAAGAAAAGTATGTGCAAGTATGTCTAAGTTCATTATGCATAACTACTGACCACAGTAATTGTACAATGCTGCAAAACATTTAGGCATAGTTTTGGGAATTTAAAAACACTGTCCTGCATGTCAAAATACATCAAACAGATAAAAAATCTGAAATTATTTAAAATGAATTTTCCAGATCTGGGAATCAATTTGAACAAATTATTTTATTCCACACATTTGAAATTTTAAGTAGCAGCTGTTTTAAATATTTGATTAAGTAAATTTGTCAGCTTCCTTGTTGATGCATAAAATGTATACATATAACAAAAACTTACATACATAACATTTATTGCATGCATGAGAAATAATATTTTACTCAACAAAACTGTTCTGTTGTAAATCTGTTACTACCACTAGCTTTAACCAAATTAACTCAGCAAATATTCAAAAGTGTATTTTTTAATAGTGCAACGTTGAAAGTAGCATTCCATAGATGCCTTCTAAAAAACACCTTCTAAAAAACAAATTTACTTTTACTAAAGAGACCTATGGTGTTGTAGATATTGTCCACAGTGCCTTTGCGACCTCCTGCATAAGGTAATTGTGGTATATCAGCCACTTCTGGGAGGCTACACATCTGCTCCATGCTTTTTTCCATTTGTTATAATTAATTTCGCAGGGTTTTGTTTACATCCCAAAGTCTTAGAAATGGTTTTGTAACCCTTTTCAGACAGGTATATGTCAAAATTTGCCAGTCATTTCCTTTTGAACGTCTTTAGTTTTAGGTATGATCTGTTGCTTTTCCTGTAAACCTACTTCACGTTGTCATACAATTATAGTTTTTTTACTAGTCAAAATTATTAGAGTGAAACAACACAAAAACACTTTTTTTAAGTACTGTATAATGTGTAACTTTGGCAGCAAGTCTACACATCTAGGCATCGAGAGGATTCAAGCCTTTCATCAGGAGAAGGAGATTTAAACAACTTTAAATGCTGCCTAGTTGTTTGTGCCAGTTGGGCTCATATGAATATTTCAGAAAATACTGTGTTAGTGGGATCTACTCCCCGGTTTAGAAACAAGGGTGTAAAAAGAGAAAATATCCAGAAAGTGTTGAGTGGATAGAACAGTAATGTTAATCTTTAGGTGAGGGGAGAATACTGACTGCTTAGAGATGACAAATAAGCAACACTAAATCAAATAAGCACTTGCTATTGTCATGAATTGTGGCGGTGTGGTAGACGCAGTGGATCCTGGTATGAAGAGTAAATGATGGTATAATGATAATAAAAACACCTGCTCACCTGTGTAATCCAGGGAGCACAGGTGAGCAGAGGCCAGGAGCTCAGACGCTGGTAGTAACTGGTGAGAAACACGGCTACAGGCAGGATAGACGACAGACAAGACGAGGACCAGACAAGGATACAAGAGACACAGGTGGATTTAAATACACAGAGGGTAATCAGGGAAAGAAGACACAGCTGGGATCAATCAAGCAGTAGACAAGACAACACAGAGACTCAACTGACACAGAAACCTAAATAAACTTACAGAAAACTCAAATCCTCACAGCTATATCCAAGATAAGATAAGATAAGATAAGATAAGATCTTTCTGGTGTAATACCTTCTTTGAATATACATGTTCTATCAAATGTTTCCAATATCTTGCTGGATCTCTGTCACAAAGCATTGTTGCCTTGTAATAGATGGGCATCACCTAATGAAATGGCCAATGAGTGCAAAGTTGATAATTTTTTGGCTCAATTGGGTCTCCAATTGTCAACATGAATAAGCTACTTTACAATTATAACTACTGTTTAAAAATTAGTTTTGCATTCAGTGGATGTCATTAAGTTTGTGTTTTTCCCTCTTTTGTTGTTCCAAAAACTCCTTGTTTTTAAGATGAAATTTTTTTTGTGTGTTGAAAATTGTGAAAATACAGTTTCCTGCTCACTCTGATACATATTTCTGTATAGCAGGTTTTTCATATTCTGCCAAAACTCTTCGTACAGGAATTATAATGGAAGGAATGAAAGAATATTTTTAAAAATATATATTTAGTAGTTGTTTGCATTGCTTTGCAAATCATTAGTCTCTTCTTGCTTTATCATATTATATAATATTTGAGAAAATTTTTTGCTTAGTTGTAAATCAAATGTGTATTAAATAGGTATTTTCTTCAAAGCAATATTATTACCTAAAATTGTGGTCCTGGTTCTGTTTGAGGAGCCATGACTCTACGACATTCAGAAAGGAAGGATATGAAAGGAAAGTATGACCACTGGCTACATTACATGAAGCTAAACCAATTAAATGTTGCAAGTAATCAAAGCTGGTCCTTTTCTTTAATAAATTCATGAATAAAAACATTCTGTAAATTTTGGATAGAGGCCAAATATTGGGAGAAACAAACACACTGACAGGATATTTAAAAAAAAAAAATCTCAGAAGCATCAGCATTGAATTCATCCTCCAGAGCTACAGGTTGCAGACCCCTGATCTAGTAGATTAAAACTGTGACCCTTTCTCAGTACAGTTCAAGCTAAAAGTGCAGCACTTTTATTTTTATTCATTGATAAATTAAAACTGTGAAGATAGAAAAATAAAATTAGTCCAAGGAACCAATTTGTTACGCTTTCTGAGACAGCACATATATCATCCAAAGAAACTGATTTAGTGTTATTGCTTTAGTACATGGGCCATAACTGGGGAAAAGAACTGTTCTACAAAGGTGCTGGCATCTGTTTCCCCCCCCATCTACAACCACCATGCCAAAGAGAACGTTTGGAGGAACATGCAAAATCTATGCAGAAAAATAACTCTGACCAGTATTTTAAACATAGGACCTTCTTGCTGCAGGGCAACAGAGCTAACTACTGCACCAGTAGTTGGCCCTCTGGCTAAGCAACATACATTATTAAATGGCTCTGACAACCCAAAATTATTACTGGCTCCAATCTTGCCACCTCTTTCTGGAGGTGTCCATGTATAAAAGACAAAACCCCCCAAAATATTTAATAGTTAATCAGCGGATGCTTGTTCTGTTTTTTCTTAAATTCATGAATAAAAAAATATTACACAATATATTCTGGCCTCTATATTTGGCAAATTGAGAAAGGCTGTATTTTGAAATCATGGAGGCTAAATTTAGTGTTGTAGTCTGCCAAATTTGAAAAGATGCTGAGACGAAAACCTAGTATATATTTGGAAAACACAAAATTACTGACTGGTAAGGCTGTTAGCAAATCTACACTATGTGGGTGCCTATTGACACCAACTACCAACCAAGCCTCCCAAAAAGAACCAAACTGAATTTTCTACATAAAGTAAACAACTTCTTGGATCAGGAAGTTCAATTAAAACTACAGCATCAACATGAAGCCTCTTTTTTGGAGGGATATCAGATGGCTTTGGGCAGATGGGATATTGGTTCATGTGTGAAAGTCTACCTGCTGGCTGAACCCACCCAGCAGCTCCCTCCGACATTCAAATGTGGAGTGTACCATTGATTTGAGCATGACTATCGTGATTTGAGGTCCTGTCAATCTCTCCACTGTGATGAGATCAAAGCGCCACTTCAGCACGTTTGCTTTGCCAAATTATGCTGGAATGAAATATAGTAAATCTCCGAGCCAGCGCACATTTGTCGGCCTTGAAAAGAAAGCTCACACAATGAGCTATTTCGTCTGGCACTGATTCGAACTAAAACATTTTGCCCAGTCATTTTCTGTAAAAGACAAATGCATCATTGGGACGGAAAAATAGAGCTTTAATGAAAAGAGAAAAAAGGCCTAGGGGATGGATATCAAAAGACGGAATATGCATAAATTGTCTCAGATTATTTTCATAACACCCAGCAGAAAGGCTTTCTTTAACCATTTTTCATTGTTATTATTATTAAAATTTTAAATATTAGCAAATGACATGGACTGTTCATTTGTCTCTGGTTGAAACATATTTTTCAGTTTGTTCCTTACTGACAACTACAAATCCTTTCAGACAGCGCAGATCTCAAAGAACCAGACATGCTTATTTAATAAAAGCTACTGATGTAAAGCAGGACACCACATGTTTATTAAACTGTTATGTCTGCAAATACAACAAAAATTCATCTTTGTACATAACAATGTTTCAAAGTATGTATGACATGTTGTGGGTCCATCCGGCTCTCACCATTTTCTGTCCTGAAGTCAGTATTACATTTAGTCTGCTTTTATCGTGACATGCTTCATATCAGGGCGTGGCTGCTGTGAAGCATCAGAGGGTCTAGCAGTCATGGCTGACACCTTCTCTTGCTTTTCATGACTTGAGTACACCCCCCTCTGCTGGTGCTGGGCAGCAAAGAAATTTCATTTCTGAACTTGATATAGCTGCAGGGACTTTGGTTCCAGATCCAAGAACAGCATTGCAGACACAGGAAAGACTTTGCTATCAACAGCAACAAAGCATTGGCTTTATTGTGAAGCTTCTTTCTGGTTTTTTTTCTCGAATTGACAAAGCTCCCAAAGTGGGGCAGAACATTGCCCAAGTCCCAAAGATCTGAGAATCACCATCCTAGCAGTTGCTGCATGTCTCTGCTGGAATCGTATGCTTTTTACTGCAGGTGGTGTCTGCAGACCTGACTGGAAAACACAGAAAAATGCTCAGTCAGACCTGTTACATTTAAATCAAATTAGATCTTTGTTTTCCAGATTAAATTTTCTTAATTAATATATTATTATTACTAATTCATTTCAAAATGTAAAACTCAATTTTCCTGCAAAGTGATATATTTCAAGAATTAATTATTTGTTATTTGTTTTGAATATAATAGTTTGAATATTGTTATAAGGTTAATTTATTTCAGTAACTATTTACTAAGTGAAAAATTTTGAACCATTTGAACTTTAAGCCTGTATTTCTGCTACTTTTGAAGATTCACCACTTTTATTTATTTATTTTAAGGTTTATTGGCTCTAGTGGTCTTTATTTGAAAGCAGTTAGACAGGAAAGAAAATAATGAGAGAAGGGGAAGACATGCGGCAAATGTTGCCAGGCGGGGAATCAAACATTCGACCACCGCCACGAGAACCACGGCCTCAATACATGGGTTGCGCTCCGCTCCTCCGCCACCACAGCATGCTGATTCACAACTTTTAGAAAAGCACAACATTTAAGATTAGAGTATTAAGTCAGACTGTAACAAGGTAGCCGTTCGCGGTAGGATTTTACAGTGACGATGAAGCGTTGAGGCAGAGTCAGGTGGAAAACAGCAGTGGTTTTATTCTTCACACAACATCAACCAACACTTCACAGGTGAAAACTGCAGTCTTAAATAGTCCCAGCTGTGACGGATCAAACCACCTTTAATTCACAGGGGAATCTCAATTCATCAATATCCACTTATTTAATTAAAATACCTTTTACTAAATATAAACATTTCTATTTACTTTTTATAAATATTTTATGTTTTATCATTACACCAGATGAAACACCACAAAACCCATAAACAATTCCCCCCCCCACACTTTTCAATGGCCTCTCCTGGAGACTATATATGGTGTCTGGACCCCCGGGGCAGTATTTGTCCAAACACCCTGGAGAGGACACAGAAAAGACAGATGAGTCACTCTACATTAGCACTCCACACCCAACAGATTATGCACAACACATTTGCTCAGTTTTACCCACCAGTAGCTCATTGCTCTGAGTAACAATTATCCTCCCTCCACAGGCAACCACCTCACTCGTCAATGAGGAGCAGCTGTGCAGAGCCCAGAACAAAAGGCTACATGCTAATGTCTAAAAATACTCAATAAATACAATTAAAACTTCTTGTGTGCAAATTGTTACTGATGTGCAAATCTATGCTTAAAGTGCAGTGCTAAATAAAGTGCTTGTTAATAAAGTGCAAAAATACTTTAAAAATGCAATACAGTGATTTCAGTAAAATAGTCCCAGTAATGAAGATCTCTTCATTACACAGACCAATAAAAAGAAAGATTTGACGTTAATACAAAGATTGCTGAAGACTGTTTACAGATGGTTTTTTAGAAGTACCTTTAAGGAACACACATTTTAATTTATTGTATATGACTGTAGTTAATAAAAATCCAAAATGTGGATTAACTAGATAACTAGAAAATTACACTACAACAGACCAATAGCAAGGGTTTTAAAAATAGAAATGTTATATTATGACCCACAAAATCATGGGGATGATCTTTCTATTACCCAAAAGGTCAATAAATAAACCGGTTGTTTAAATAGTGCCATGTTCTATAAGTTTAATGAAAAATTGAGTGGAAGGAAAACCGTGGGAGAAAAAGGAGCCTATAAGCAACAAAGGTAACTGCACCCTAAAGGGGATTTAGAAGGATTCAAGAGCTACAAGATGCCCCATACTCTGACATATTAAGGACGTGTGCTATGGCTAAAGCATTCCTTGTGTTAAACCACTCCAGAGCCACAGGCAATGTCAGAAGTCTCTTACCTGGGCTAAGGATAGGCTTTCTCCAACAAGATGTGACCCCTGCAAGGATAAGTGGGTATAGTCAATGGATGGATGATACTAATTTTTTTTAACAAAGATCAACTCATAGAACCTCTTCATTTGTCTTTCCAGTGACAGTGACTAGGCAACAAAAGCAGGTGTTGTCATTTTAAAGCATGTTGGGATATAAAGTGTCAGGTTGTCTTATGTGCTTTAATAAACCTGTTTTCTGCAGAATGGCCAGAAGCTGATGGATTTTGAAGGTTGTGAGTTTTGACTCAATTCCCTTGCCAAAAGACAAACAACCACCTCGTGGCTCTCTCATCAGTTTCATCCTCTCAGTGCTCATCGCTCATCCAACTCTGGCATCTGGTGTTGCTCATAATCAATAGTGTTGGGATCTAAAGTCTCCCTGCAGCAAACAGATGCCATTATATAGTACCTGCAGAATATTGCTGTTATCGTGGTCCAAGTGATTTTTTTCCTTATCAGAGTTTCACACTGTCATTCATAGCACTGGTTATTAAAAAGGAGAAGTTATATTTTTCATTTACCAAGCAGGGCCTGTATGTCAACAGTACCTCATCTACTTAAAAAACGTATGGATTTTGAAGTGGTAAATGATTAATTACACTTCTATGCAATCTGTATCCCAAGGTCCAATACATCCTTATATAATCCCCCTCAAGCCTATTACAGAGTCAGCAACGGCATATTTCTGCAGTGCTCTAAATTGCTCTTTCGGCCCAACTGCCCCCTGATTGATTTTGATAAATGGGCATGAGCAACAGCTTAATAAGTTACAGTGGCCAGAAAACATCCAGGATTTCCCCATCAAAGCAGGCTGTTTTTCTCTTTGCTATTGACTGTTACACAGCATACAAACATCTCCAAAGTCATGCAGGTCACAGCCTCGAAGGTTTGCTGTGTTTTCACTGAGGATTCTGAGGCCGCCGGTGGAGTGGTGATTTATCAGAGTAAACCAGCAGAACAGAAAAACAAGGCTTTCTGAAATATTGGGGGCATTGAGTTTTCATGCTTCAGTTTGAACCAAAGTAAAACATAAAAGATACAGTGTTAAGAACAGTGTTAATGGTCAAAGGTTTGCATTAAACATTGCATGAAACAACATAAGTAAAACATGCTTTGGGAAGCGACACATTAAAGAGCTTCTGTGATAATGAGGAAATGAGAAAAACGACCACAATATGATAAATGAGATTAAAAAAAAACCCCAAAAAACCCCAGCTGGTTTCTGTAGCTCTATTATGCCAACTTAATAATTTCTGATTAGCACATTTCAAAAACATGTATCTCTTTAATAAATCTGACACGTTTGCATTAAAAAATACTGTATCAAATTCTATGAAGTCTGGATGGCCACAAAAATCTGGACTGCAGGTAGTTCAAAGAAAGGAAGAAAGAAAAAAAAGGAAGGCTGGAAAAGAGAGACAGAAAGATTTGATTTTAACAACACATTTATTTTTCAGTAAATTACAGACACCAAGCAGAAAAAAACATGCATACTTTTAATGATTTAGACTAGAATGGATTGGAAGATAAATATTTTAATGGGGAATTGATGTTCATGTCTATTTTAATAAACATATAACATATAGGTTGGTACTCATGAAAAGTTAAATTTATATATATATATATATATATATATATATATATATAAAGTTTATTTCTGGTACCATTACCAAGCAATAAAATACTAACCTCCACTGCAGCTGAAATGAAGAAAGAGCTTTGAAACTTTATCTCGCAATCCTCAGATGAAGATGAATGCATTTGTTCTGCGCCTCATTTGAGGTTTTGAGGACACACTAAGCTGGAGTCAGGCCCTGATCAATTGACAGGCAAGGCGCTGCGTGGGCAGCCAATCCCCAGAATGAATACTCCTATGTCTGGATGTGGAAGAAGAGCATTGGACTGAAAAGATATTTAAGACGGTCGAGCTACAGTCTATGGATTTTACTCTCTGTGTGCTTGTCATTTGCCTAGATTCAGACAGAAAGCTTTGGGTGATGCTTAAAAATTCAGAGGAGTCCATGGAATTTGAAGTTGTTTTGTTGAATAAGGCGTTTTCTTGCTGTTTTGGCTTGCATTTTTACATATACACAGCAGTCTTTTCCTTTAACTCCAGACTCTGTATTTGACCTCTTTTTATTTGGAGAGGATAATAAACAACCTCAGTGGCTGCAGGCTTTGGTTTCTGTTGCTGAGCACCTGCCTGCAGGTGATGCGCTTTGGGATGGCTTTATTTTGGGGATGGAGGATTCATGTTTGCGTCAGAGGATGGCCTGTCTATTTCAAAACAGGGAGAGGTAATGAGTTGTGGCCCCAGTTCTCCTGCAGACATATATTTGACTCAAATATCTGCCAGGCCTTACCTCCTGCCAGCTAACTGTTCTTCAGGAAGAGACTGCCATAAAATGAACAGTTGCTATTGATTTCCTGTTGTACACAGGCTGATGCATTCTCACCAGAATGCAGCTATCTTTAAATGTGCTTTCAATACTAGCTTTGGCAAAATAAATAAATAAATGAATAAAAATAAAACTAAATAAAATAAGAAAAATCCAAACGCATGTATCCCACTTCATGCTAGAACTTCTCAATTTTATATAAATAAAACATTTTTGACAAATTATCTGCACTTCATTGCTGGATTCTATTTGGAAGCTATCTGTAGTTGCTAAAAAGTGAATTTATGTGTCTGTTTAAATTTTAAGCTAAATGCTAGAAACAATCTTCTAAAATAGCTTTACAAATAATTGGCACTGCCAGAAAATTCAGCTGTTAGCCTGTCATGACAGTCATATCACCATCATACAGCTGCAGTCTTCAGTGAGAAGCCTCTTTGGAGTTGTTGCAAAGAGACTCCTCATCAAACTATTTCTGACTTCTACCAGAGATCCTCCCTGCTTACAGCATCGCCATTTACAATGACTCTGAAGATACTTGCATGACATAACTTATGACAATTCAATTGTAATATCCGTTTGGGATATATAACGTATTTTTTAATTTAACTGAATTGAATTGAAATAAATTAAATCAAATCAAATTCAGTTGAATTAAATTGAACTAAATTGAGGGGAGAGTTCACCTAAATTATGTTCCTAACATGTTCTACAACAGAGGCTAAATAAATTAATGAAGCCTATCTATATTTAAAATCATTTTGACGGGCTGTTAAACAGTTTTGTTTGACAGAACAGGCTTGTTTGAATTTACATTCTCTAGATGTAAGTTACATCTAGAGCAAAAAGCTTTGCATTATTAAAGACTTTTTGCCATAAACATGAACAGAAACTCTGCTACACTGGAGGCCATTTATGAGGGAGAAAAATTGGGCGAAATGTTGAACTGTTAGTCGTATTGAAATTGGATCAGGAATGTCACAGAAAGTGGAGTAGATCCTCTTTTCCGTTGCAGTTTTTCTGATATTTTTACAAATAACAATTCAAATCAAATAATCTTCTTCTGTAAAGACAAGCCAACCAAATCTTGCAGCTTGGGTAAGGTGCAGCGATAAGTCTCTGTAACAGTAGGCTGGTTAGCAGAGGGTGATGCCACTGACCAGGGAGAAAGTGGCAAGCAAGCGCTCAGACGCTTTTTCTTTTATTGATACAAACAGGATGCAACTTTCTGCAAAGGTTTCTCTTTTTTAGATGTTAATGCAAGATAATATAGCACATCTATGTACTATCATGATGCACATCTAACTTTAATCAATATTTTTCATCTCCAAATTAATCAATTTAACAGAGCATTTTTCCACCCTCTTTCTGTCAGGATCTGTGTTTTTCTGTGTTTATTTAGAGTTTTCTGTGTCCTTAAGTCTCTTCGTTGTCCTGTCCTCCCCTTGATTGTTCCCAGGTGTGTCTCGTCTCTGTGATTACCCTCCCATGTATTTAACTCCACCTGTGTTCTTTGTTCCTCGTCGGGTCCTCGTCAATGTTACGTCAATGTCCAGTCTAGTCGTTGTCAGTGTGTCCTTGTGCCTGCTGCTCGTTGTTTGGACTGTGTTGTTCTGGACTTTATCCATTAAAATCACCATATTCATCATACCTGGGTCCGCTGCATCTGCCTCACCACTCTCACCACACACCGCACTTCATGACACTTTCATTGTCTGCAGCATCTCATTGATTTAGAAACACCATTCCAATTTGATTCCCACAGTCAAATACTATTTCTAAATTTCTGATGAAGAGCTTGCCATGTAGGATCCAGATTCTATCAATTGAAGTGAAAAATTAAAAACTAAAAGCTATCTTTGTGTTAACTTAAGAACCTGCTGTGATTGTGGATCAGAGGACAACTGTAATAAGATGCAAAAAATTGGGTGCTTAGCTGGATGGATGTGTTTGTGTCTGCATGCATTTTGTGCAATCTGCTTCATAAAACTAGTGCAGAAATGAAGGAAGTAGTGTTTGCCAATTTATTGCAAAACCATGGATGTCCATGGTACTTATGTATCAAAAATCAAGCAAAAAATGTAAAAATGTAGGGTGTTGCTGTCCGTCAGAAAAGGAGGAATCTTGTTATCTATTCCATCAATATTTTTCTCATGGTTATTAGTAATGCGTTTATTTTATGCATTACAATTTTTTTCAGTGAAAGCAATTTTTTAACATTGTTTGAACTGTAAAAACCCAAATCAGTTTATTTTTATTTTCTTTATGACACACAGACTGATGGAGCTTTGTCAGATTGCAACTAGATTTTAAATTACATGAATATCAGAGGAAGTGGAGGTTTGAATAAGTGCTAGCAGACCTAGTCTATCCCTTGTGAATTCCAAGTTTGCAGCAGGCGTGCAGCAACTCATGCACACTGCCAAAGGGAATGTTTTCTTGCCGCACTGCAGCTGCCAACTGCCAGATGAAACTGGTATCCCTCCATGCCATTACTTTAAAAGATGACACACCTCTGATTGCTGGTGCAACCAGGTCAAAGATATAGTCTAAGACGTTTAAACCAGGTTATAAAAATGTTCAAAGTGAAATTTTTATAGATTTTAAAATAACATATTGCATCATTCACATGTTTAAGCACATATTTATAATATATTCCATATATTTAAGTAATTCATTTATTTTACAAAAAAACTAGATGTACAAATAGATGTAACAAAAAACTCTAATAACATGACACATAACTAAATTACATTCAGTGGATAAGTCAAATGTTTACACCCTGAAAAAATATTTTTGGTGATGTAACAAATAAATTACAGCTAAAATTCTTCTACCTTTTATGTATACTGTAACATTTAACTAAGCAAATATGTGAGTGGAGAATAGAAAATCATCCCCTGCTCATCCCAGAGCTGGCAGAAAGTCAAATAAGCCTGTCAAAATGTTTTTAAAATATAGATAGGCTTCATTAATATATTTAGTCTTACTTGTAGAACATGATAGGAACATAATAAGTGGTCTACTTTATTTTCCCTACTTTCTCTTGAAAACCCGCTGAATTTCCTCATCTGAATCTTTAAAATGTTGATAGTCAAACTGACTGTTTGAGTTAGTTTTATTTACCAATAGACACAGTTGCTCCATGTTTATGAAATTAGGGACTAGTAAATAAAGCAGAAAAGACACTTTTTTCCAGTATTATAACTTTTAGCATCAAGAAAAAAATAATGCTTTGCTCAGTAAGTTGTAGAAGGATTTAAATTTAATCTCAAGTAAACATAAAACCCTCTGCTCTCAACATTTTGACTCAACAACATTTGCCATTTTAACTGTAGATTTGCCACATTTATCTAGAGAACATCTTTTGTCCACAGCCCTTTTCAGGAGAACCCACAGATTTACTGTCATGTTTAGTTTAGTTCATGTCAGAACTTTATTTTTTTGTCTGGTGAAGTCATTCATTTTTTTGATGTGCATGTATGTTGTGATATTGAAAACTAAAATCCATAAAATTCTTGGTTTCATCAGACCAAAACACATTCTCCTACAAGGATTTGAGAGATTTTAGCCAAGCTAGTCTTGTAATCCTTCCTCTTGATCCAGAAATAATGAGAATACATGAGTTATCATCATATGAAGAAATTATCTTCACATGCTATGCTGGCTTATCAGATTCACTATAACTGATTTTAAATGTTAACCAAAGCAGATTGAAAACTGAAACAAAATATTAGTGCAAAGGGGTAGGCAACCAGGATATTGATAAATGTTTATGTATTTTTTAGATCTAGCATGCTAAAAGCCATGTGTATATTTTTAACTTCTACTCTATATAAAAAAAACGGAAGCAGGAAAGGAAAAAGAAAGGAATGGTAAACTAGTACAGCATTACAGGTTTTTTTTTTCATTAACACATATTGTGAATGATGCAAAAGCCGCCAGCAGGACTCAGGGTGTGTGGGAAGCACTTCAAGATGGCTGGAAACCCAACAAGAGGACGACCTTGAAAAACTGAATTTAACAACACAAAGCTGGAGGCTGTTCAGTCGAGTCTAAAATCCAAGTGTAACCATAAATGTGCCATTTTCTGTGTGGTTCCGGTGTCCTCAGTATTGCTTTGAGATGCAGAAGGCCATAAGAATAATGAGAACTTTTAATGTGCAGGTTGGTTTAAAAATATGTTGTTTTTTTTTAAAATGCAATGGACTCAAGGTTGCTTCATCTTTCTGCAAATAGTTTCCTCTCCAATCATGTTTTCTCTCAGTAAGGTTTCCCCCCACCCGCCCCGACCCACTTTCTCCCTCCCCCATGCATCACAGTTGGTAGTGGAGTAGATACCGCTTCAATCCCTAAATCCCCTTAATGAATCTGAGGGATCCACAGGGCATCCAGTAGTGCAAAAGCACTACTGGGCAGTCGTGGCACTGCAGTCCTCTCCTTGGGCACTCTGAGAGTGTTATTTCAGCTCTTTCTAATGTACTCTGGGGCTCACACTGCATGATCGACCTGACCTAACTGAAACCACTTTATCCTTTCAGCTCTCTTCAAAGAACCACAATAACAAATCCATGAAAGTGGTGGCTCAAAATCTTAAGGCTTTTGAAATATTTGACATGGGGAAAACAACCATTGTAGTCAAATAAAGTTGTCACTTTTGTAACACAATGACAACAATAATTATTAAGAAAAAAAAGGTAAGCTCTCCCATGCAAGTGGATGTGATCACTGTTATTAACCACACCTAGAAAGGTGTCTGCTTTTAAAATCTCAACAGTGAACCTCAAGGGAGTATGAGAGCACAGTAGATTAAGCAAAGTGCTTTCTACAGTATGTGTTACATTTACAAAAACATGGTTTACAACAAAACGGATGCCGGTGTAGGAAACAACACAATTGAAATCACACAGTAAAGCTTCTGTTGTGCGTTTAGTAGGAGAATTACCCGAATTTCAAACACAGGAAAAATCACAATTGTTCTTTGGCAACTTATGTTACTAATGAAAAAATATAACATCTACTGTGAAAACAAACTTGAACGAAAGTATAGTTAAGATAGGTTACCAGCATATTTTCCCATAAAACTGAAGCACAAGGCAGACTTGCAATAGTGTTACAGGAGTATTAGTGTTCACAGCAAGGGAAGGGGTGTCCCAGTTCTTTTAGCTTGCAGATGGAGATGAAAGTGGAGAGTGTAACCCAACAAACATAGACTGAAAAGGAAAAAAAATAAATAAATCCATTCATCCACTGTAATTACTTGTTTTTGTTTGTAGGAAGGCTGGTGCCTGTCTCCAGCGGTCACTTGGTGATAGACTGAGTGCAACTTGGACAGGTCACAAGTCCATCGCAGGGCTACATAGGGACACAGAGGACAGCTGCCACACAATGTCCACACAAAAGAACAATCTGAAGAGACCAATTAACCTAAAACACATTTTTTGTGACTTTTGGTGGAAACTAAAGTGCCAAAAGAAAACCTACACATGCAAGAGGAGAAAATGCAAACTCCAAGCAGAAATGTTTCAGGCTGGGATCTGAACACAGAACCGTCTGACTGAGGAGTTAAAAGGCCTTGAGTTGAGTCAAGAGTTGGCAGCTGCAGCCAAACTGGTGATAGTAGTCCTTATTCATTTTTTGAAATCTGTATTTGTGTATTTAAATTTTAGAATTGAAACAAGTGTAAACACAGAGCATGTAACGTGAATTCTGATGGCTAAAACATCAGTACCCAGACCCTACATGCTTTAGTAGTGTTATCAAGAAAATTATGGGAAGGACTGGCCTGCTAGTGGCTGATAACTAAAAGATGCTCACAGCAGTCATTAAAGCCCTTTAGCTACTACTCGTGATTATACAATGTACTGGTGCACTGACACCTAGCTGCACCTGCATGATGAAGAATGAGCTGAACTTTGATATCCATTGCAATTATTTTCAAACTTACCTTCTTACCCAATCAGCTTGGCCTCAAGTGACACCACTTCAGTTAATCATACTTATTTAGGTGACCTAAAGGAGCTTCATGTAACTTTTTAAAAGTAACCCACAAGCCCTGCAGCTATATAGATGTGTAAAATCTGACAAAATCAATTAAGGTCTTGTCATGTATCAAGACCAAAACCAAGGACATATCTATAATCTATTACCTAGAAGCAGAAGAAAATGCCAGGAATAAACCTGCTGTGATTTGCATCTTCCCACATTTTCTTCCACTGAGGATAATTTGCCCCTTTGCCTTCAGTCATGACAATCTCATCCAACTTTGAATTGCACAATGTAGAGTGCCATGCGTCAAACTGGCATCTCCTATTTCTGTAATAGCAAGACTCTCAAGTCAACAGCTTGCAGTCCATATCACAAACACACAAAAACCATCTGAAATCGGGATTCGGGACCTTGAGAGCCACTCATTAGAGCAATGAGACCAAGTTCCAGTGACCCTGCCAAGACTTTTCTGCCTCCTTTTTATCCCCCTGCCATTTCCTCACATGACAAAAAATTACTCTGACAAGATTCCTGTGATGCCACCAAGACTTCATTCATTCTTGCTTCCAGGTTGTCACCTCATAGCTTGACTCTGCCCTGGTTTTTAACTGAAATAACATATCAAAGTCTATTATAATTTATCTTTTTGTATTGAAAAGCCTGCACGTTTTTCATTTGGGAAAATTATGGATTCAGCATGATGAAAATCTTGGAAGGGTGTCAAAGTCAACATCATGTTAATGTAGTTTTGCATCAGGCATAGTATAGACCTGCTTCTATTAGAATAAGCAAATTAGTTTTAGCGTACAGTCTTATCTTGACTGATCATGGTGCTCTATTATGTTTTGCAAAAAATCACATAAAAAAGAAGAGCTAGATAATTTGTAAGCAGGTTTAATGTTGAAGTAGATTCTACCCTTAAGATTCTGCATGTTGGTGTTCCCGCTAAAACCTTTTTTTTTTTTTTTTGTCCCGATTTTCTCTTTACGACAATCTTACAACGTCCTGCAGTGTTTGGTGTGTTACTTGGTGGTGGATTGAATATGCCCGATATAAAATAAGGCATATTCAACATTGTCTTGGCCCGATTGTTGCAGCCTGTTGAATGTGACAGGTAGCCAATCAAAAAGCGCCTGTGGTCCTCCAGACTCAAATAATATCTAAAACGGAAATATTTAATTATTTCTTGCATGGCCCGGTACCAATTGGTCCGCGGCCAGGGGTTGGGAACCACTGGTTTAGAGTATTCTTTGATTTTAGTGATTAGTAGGATCACTAAAATCCTACTAATTTTAGTAGTAGGATTTACGGAGACCATACAGCTTTACAATGTATGCTTATATTATCTTTTTCCTATTCTATGCTGTCTGAAAATCTGTAACAATCATCTATTTCTATGACAAAACATGCTGTTTCACTGTAAAATCACTCACTTAAAATTATGGGTAAGAAGCCGATTTGTAGATATCACATCACCTATTGAGTTTCAATATCTTCAATATTTTTTCTAGAAAATGTGTCTTAAATGTTTCAGTAAATGAGCATCAAATTTACTCTGTGGTTTCCTCCAAATACAAAAACAACATAATACCTGGGAGCTCTGTTAACATCAACTGTAAAGTATCTCAGTACAGAATCACATTTGAACTGGAAAAATTTCTCCATTAAAGGAAGGCTTGTTTGGAATACCATCCCTAATAAAAACAAAAACAAAACAAAACAGTATACATACTGATTTCAAAACCATTACCTCTAAAGTCAACAAAAAGCTTAAGAACCTTTTGTCTATTTCAATAAAGTTATACTTTATTATAAGAACACTTGTGCGCAATTCTGCTACATGTCACACAGCTCTTTTGTTGTTGAAATATTTTTTGTTGTTCTTATATTGTACATGTCAATGATCTATTTTTAAAGCACTGTGAAGCACTGAATTTCTGCAGAACACCAACTACTCCAAGTCAGATAAGTTTGACTGTACTGTCTCTGATGAGAAAAGTATAAAAACAAATGAATAATATGACAGCAGCAGGGTTTTAATTATCACGTCTCAGATGATATACAAGGTGCTGAATGTTAAGGTAATAGTGTTTCTGGAACCAGGCCAATCTTGACACCTAAAGTATGAGAGTGCATTTATCAGCTGCAGCTGAGCACTACTCATCGGTGTCCTTCTAGGTGATTTTATAAAGCCACTGGCCATTAGTAACTGATGGCATATACAGTAGTATATAAAGCCTGATGTCAAGTTGATGGTATCATATACTGACAGTTTGTCAGAACCTTTTTCAGTCACCAGATTCCATTTCCAAGTGCCTTCCGTATCTAATGCGTACCCTATTCTGAGATATTATATTTGACCTCAAATAGTTGTAGATAAAAAAAGAAAGTGAAATGGGATACTCCTGTTGGAAGCCAGCATATCAAATATGTTTGCTGTTTTTTGTGCACACATGGTCTGTCAAATGAAGTTACCACTCCATGCCCAATGCCATGATAGTTGTAGCTGCAGACAAAAAAGGCCAAGTAACGATTGTTCTTATCAACTGTTTGATGCAAATTTTATGAAAATTTCTTCTGGTTATATATTCAACATCATATTAATACATTTCTAATATATTACTTGATTAAACTTTCCCCTACAGAAGTTGCTGACAACTAAAATCAGAAGGTATGATGCAGCCTTTATACTAAATGAATATAATAACTATTGAATAGTAAATAAAAGTGAGAAAACATTTAAATGTAATTCTTTATTTTTACATATTTTGTAACATTGTTTGTAGATTTACAAAATAGGTTCCTGTCCAAAATCTAATGCCTTTTGGGGGGAAAGGTTTGGTGACTCCTGTCATAATGTGTTATAAAGCAACTGTACAATAAGCTGACACAATCCTCAAAAATGTTGTTGTAGCACTCAGTTTATGCAAAACATTTATTCACATTCACAATATTGTTAAAACAATGTTTGTTATTGGAGAGTTGTGTGTTGGCAGCTTGTAGTGGATGAACAAGAGAACCTAGCCGCCCTCTGAGAAACCGATGATTCTTGTGTTTTTGTGAGGACCCTCACAGGATTCCTACAGAGATGGAAAACAACCTCCTTTTGCTGCCTAACACTGAAGGAGGCTTATCTTCATCACACTTGAAAGTGATCAGCCTCATTTTGAAATGAAAACATTTTAGGGTTGATATGGGAGAATTACATTTTTCCTTTCGATGTCTGTGTGGAGCATTAAGCCCTCTGTGGTGTATGCTGAAACGGAGTCATCTTCAAAGAGATTCCCCAGACTCTTGAGCTATGTCTTTTCACTGAAGCTCAGCTGACAGGAGCACTCTCTGATATGACTTTAATCAGCAAATTGAATAGGTGTATCCAGCTTATCTTGGAAAGGTTCTCTAACGGTGAGACGCTCCTGTAGATGAGTGCTTCAGCTTAATGCTGATTACAAAGGAGGAATATTTCCATGCTTTCTTCCTCTCTGTTGTGGATTGTTATGCATTTATGCAGCTCCTGGGTGAGATTCAGCCTTTAAAATTTCTTCTGTTGGACTAATTAGGGCTGTGCTGGCTTATCTCCACTATTGTGCTGGATATGGAAGATTGGGAAGCACTGTTTCTCACACAGTAAGCATCTTATTTTCCCTAGATATCAGTGCTGATATAGCTGTAATCATAGCAACACTGAAGTATTAGCTTTTATATTCTTAATTGCCAGCAAACAGCTTGTGAGGCATCTTGTCCAATTCTGTCAGATAAGCACAAATAAATGCTAAAAAAGATAATGAACTCACATCCATGTACATAGGTTACAATTTAACACGGTAAAAATGTTCTACTTGATCCTCAAACGCAAAATTATTAAGCACAACGTTTACGTTTTCCTCTTTTATTCTTCTTTGTCAGAGCAGGTCTCGTACATTAGAGAAGCAGCTGGAGCAGCTGGGTGAAGTCCGTGCCATCAATGTGAGGTTGTAAAAATGCAGCGAAGAGGCTAAATGAAACCCGTGTCCTTCTTGCTGTGACAAGGCAGCACTAACCGCTGAGCCACAATGGCTCAGTGGCATTAAGTCAACACAGTTAAGCTGGAGCACGCCGTGACGGATGGAGGCCAGTTGTGCCTATTCTCCCCGCAGTGAGCCATCCCACCTGACTCATTTGCTTGACCTTGACAATGAAGTCACTGTGACTCTGATGGTGTAAATGTAAGCGCCCTCAGGAGACAACCTAACCACAGCGTTCACTAATCCACTTGGTAAGAAGCCTGCACCACAGCCTCCCTGCAGCCTCCTCATTTAATGGGGTTGGTTGTGTTGACAGGTTCTGCAGCATGTGAGCAAAGCATTACCTAACAATGCAAAAACATTGTCAGGTGTTGTATACATGAATGGAAGCTCTTTTTTTGATTTTAGCTTGTTTCATGTCACAGCTGTTTTGTCTCCAGTGCTTCTTGTGATGAAAAAAGAAATCTTGTTTAAACTGTAATGTTTCTGTTGTCTAGTGTGCACATAGTCTCAAGGCTTTCTAAATCTAAAATTTTCTTGCCCTGTAACAAATCTAGTTGTTTCAATAACCACTAGCTGCATTTCCATTGACCATATGCTTGACTGACATTTCAAAAATAAATTTGCTAAATGGAAACACATCAATTAGTTTTCTTCTTTTGATAAAACGTTTATGCGCTAGGATGTATCAAATTGTATTTAGCAAAACTGCAATGGAAGCACATTTTTCACATCAAATGAGTCATGATCAACAACCCGATGTTGTTACAGGTGGAAACCATGAAGGAGAAGATGACAGGGAGTAGTTGGAACACCATGGCATGGCATGGTTTTGAATGGCATAAACTTATTCACATGTGATGCTAATTGCATTTCTTATTTAATGGAAACACCACAATTCTGAAATTGTGTTTTTAGAACATTAACGGAATATTGAGAAAGTTTTGCACCAATCTGTAATGGAAACAGAGCTACTTTTGCATATCTCTATAGAAACCATCACAAGAAAAAAACAGTTTTGCAAGTCAAGAAGGAATACAAGTTGATATAAACCAGTCCATCGTATTTTTAACTTTATTTGTAAAAACATTTGACAACCATCAATCATTCTCTCCACTGCAGTTATGCACTACCTTGGTTTACGTAATTAAAACCCCCAGAAACCACATTGCTGTCTGTGGTTGTATTTCAGCAAAATGTGAAAAACTTCAACAGGTGTAAACAGACAAGGAACAATAAATTTGTACCCTGTGGCACTGTGACACCAAGCCCTTCAGATCATTGGAAAAACAACCCATTTCCAAACTTATTGAAGGTCTTAATTTTAGCTAGTAAAACAGTCAGAAGAATGGCTAGAATACATTTTGGGGCCTCATCCATCATCATCATCCGCTAATGCTAACACCACAAAACAAAGTTTTGTAGGGGGGATGTAAAGTCTTGTCACGCATACATTTGTGTTCTATTAAACTGAAATATATATATATTTTTTTGTTGAACTCCCTTATCTATCACCAAATCTACTGTTCATTTATTTGAACAAACTCACCCTCACTGCCTGCTCAACTGTGTCGTGGTCCAGACTGCTGAATGCTAAGGCCCTTCTTCACTGTCTCCTAGCAACAACAAACCTTTGTGTGTATTTCATGTGTGACATTGTTTGTATTATTTTGCTCCTGCTTTGTTTATGCTTTTAATAATTTGATTTGTATGAAGGGCATTGATCAATTTACGGCATGTTCATTTGGTTAAAAGAACCAGATGATGTCTGTCATTGGAGCTGATGAGTGTTCAATTGTTATTTGCCTGCTATTTTAGGCAATTCATTTCCTCACTTTTTCACCAGAATTCTTATGAGCATTTAGATGCACCTACAATTATGTGCCTAAGCACTTACACAGGGCACAACCCCAAAACAGAAATATGTCCGATTTTTGTAAACTCTGAGCTTCTTTGAATTATTCCAGTTCAAGTATGGTTAATTCAGCTGGAACACAACAAGCTGCTGTTGTTCACTGCAAACATGTCAAGAATAATTAAAAAGACAGTACGATGTGAGGTATTTGTTATGGAACTCTTTTCTGAAGATTCTTATTCATTTTTATTCTAATAAAGGATACACCTCATGAAATTAGAATCAGGGGGTCCTGACCTCTATTGTGTGTCAGTCATTGTTTCAGACTCTCCTTTTAGAGTATTGCATTTTCATCTCAAAACAATGAAGATTTCTCAGATATTACATCAGCAACTTAGTGTTAATATTTAAAAAGTTGCATATATATACAGAACTGTGCAGAAATATTATAACCTTGAACAGGATCGAACAGGTCCAGTAATAAACGAATGTGGAAAAGCCTTGAGTCATTCTTCATTTCTTTCTTTTTTGCTACAACAGTTATCTTCTTGCAGTGTTCTACTGAGGCAACTTTCTCTTTTTCTGCAGCAGAAAAACATCCCCACTCCGTACTACTGCCAGCATCATGTTTCACCGTGGCAAGGTGTGCTTAGTTTGTTGCCACAAACAGTGTTTTGCATATTTCTGTGATTAATGCCTCCCTTGCCTGGCCTGTCACTTTAAGTAGACAGCAATGTCTTATCGGTTTTCAGTTGTTTTTAAAAGTCTTGGTATGTTACATTGGATGCTGTTTGCTCACTACTTCTTCTTCAACAAACTTCTGAGGGATTAACAGAAGACATATATTTAAACTGGGATAAAAATTGTACTTGTTGACTCTGTTCTCTAGGTGGCTTTGTAATTCAATAAATAATAAATTTTTATAATTATAATTTGACTTTGGGGTATCAGAGTAAATAGGGATAAACACAAATACAAAACATTCTCGTCTGAGTTTTATTTCTAAAGAAAAATGTGGAAAATAAATTTCATAATTATGCACTGCTTTCTGTTGTATCTATTACATAAAACTTGCATAATGTACACTAATGTTTGTGGTTATATTAAGTCATGGTTCATGACTTAATATGAACCATGCTGATGCACTGCAAGTCAAATAGTGCATCTGCACCAACCATATCCAACTTGGGTATTGTTGGATGTTGTTAATATCGGATGACAACATGACTTCAAGTCTGCACAGAAGCATTCCTACCTTAGAAAGAAGGAGGACAAACAAACCTCAGCATACGCTATAGCTGTCACCAGTGATAAATTCCAGTGGAGACTGAGGTGCAGGGTCCAAGCACAAGAGTTCCAGCTGAAGAGTACATTTAAAAATGTCATAATAATGCAATGCTGATAGAGAAGTTGCTTAAAGAAGCATTTTTTGCAACCTCTGAATCAAAGGAAGTTGTTTAGGAAATGAAATGGAGCACACATACACATACACCTAGATATATAGACTAATTCCAAAATGCACTTTTCCTCATGGCCAACAACATCAGCTGGAGTCGTATTTTTCTCTCTCACAAGTAATGGAAGTGTCCAGGTGTGAAGATCCATGTGTTTCAGGTAAGTAGTGAATGGAGCAAGGGAGACATGCAGGCAGGTTGTCTGTGGCAGACTGGCATGTAGCAGACAATTCAACATTTCCAGAAGGCGCAGAAAGAAGATGGACATTAATTAAGGAGGAAATTCAACAAGGCAACACTAGTATTACCAGAATATCACCACATGTCTCCTCATCCAAATAGTGACAAAAACAATCTGGCAGAAAGCAGAATGGGGGCCAGGAAAATATCAGTCAGCTTGATGAGGTGACGAATCACAGGCCTGAACAAAAACCTCCAGGAATACATCCAGGCACATGCACAACACACACCATCCCTAAAACAAACCAAAGAAGAAACTGTTATCATTACTAAATTCTTGTTTTATAAGCAATTAACACATAAATATTGCTGCCCTTCCTACTAATACTTAACACAGTGAATATATTTGAAATCAATAATGTGATAACATTACAAGTACAGCTCAAAAGATTAGAGTAGGGTGGAAAAAAAGGTCAATATTTTTCCACTGGTTACAAATCGAGTGAAGTATTCCAGGATTTTTTCCTTGTGATTTTGATGATTATGGTTTACAGATAATGAAAACCCAAAACTCTTTGTGTGAAACGTGGTGGTGGCAGCATCATGTTCAACAAGGCAACACTAGTATTGCCTGGTCAAAGTTAAAAGATGGGAAAAGGAAGCTGGTCAAAGTTAAAAGATGGAGCCAAATACAAGGCAGTTCAAGAAGAAAGCTTCTTAAAAGCTGCAAAACATTTGAGACTGAGTGGAAGTTCACTGTACATCAGGGCAACCACAAAATCACAGGCAGATCCATAATGGAATCGTTTAGATCAAAAGTACTTAAAAGTAGACATTCACAGATCCTTTCTATCCATTTTGTCTTAGCTTGAGTTATCTTGCTATGAAAATTGGGCAGCAGTTTCTGGCTCTCAGTGTGAGACTGTGTTGGAAACAAACCTCAGAAGACCCGCAGCTAAATCTGCCATGAAAAATGGTAATACAACATTTTCACTCAGAGGGGCTGAAGAGAAGTGCAATGCATGTTGTATTGTTTTTTTATTTGTGGAATATTACTTTGTTTTTTATTGTGTTTTTTCCTGCAATCAAATAAGAAGTCTTTGCTCAAAAATTGTCAAAATATGCTAAGTCTGTAGAATCAGATCATTTTGGGACATTGTAAGTCTTTTTAAATGATTTTCACATCAATCATGAGCACTGTAAAATCTGCAGCAACCATCTTAGCTGTTTCCCTGGTTGGATAAAAATATTTTAAATCTCAATCTGCAAGGGCGTGAATAATTTTCATTTAACTGCACCCCTAAAACTCGCCTATGACAAAGAAATGAAGTAGTACAAAAGAAACTCAATGCAACAACTTTATTAAATTGTTGCCCATTGAAATGTGTTTACTTTTCTACTAGGTAGAGAACCTGTTTCTATAAGTTATTTTTAAATCATAATGTGACAAATCAGTAAAAATGTCTTTCTAAAACTAAGAAAGGATCATATAAAATAGCCATATCAGCAACACTGTCCTAACCTACTAAATCTGATTTGTATAGTCTTTCAGTAAAAGTATGCTGGAATTCTATATTCATTTATTTATGCTAAGCTTGATGATTTGGAGATAGGCTTGTAATTACATGGGGGTCAGATGTCCCATTGCCTTATGTAAAGAGATTATTTTGCAGGCTTTCAGATTGCTCAAACTGTCCCACTTGAATTTGCAAGGCTGAAAACATTCATTACAAGGAGAACTGAATCTAAAGGCTTAAAGAGGACGTGAACAAGATAAACTGTGCCAGAGAAACCTTGGGCCTTACAAAACAGTGGCAGTCTGCAAACATCTCTGTTTTAGGTGGCTGTGGTTCTTTTAAAATCTTTAATAGTTCTTAAGTTCAAACCACTTGCATGTGCTTTATAATTAGATACAACCTTTTTTTCTCACAGACACTAAACCACATATATTTCCTTATTATGGCAACATTTTATTTAAGCTGTATCACTCAGGTCAACATTTTGATTATTCCAAGTGATAAATTTTTGTGTAGCTACTTTTACTGAATTTTTAGGGTCATTGTCTGTGTGCAAGTGTACCACTTATTTTCAGCAAATGTCTCCCTGGCTCTAGCCAGTTGTTATAATAAATGAGGGAAATTATAAGCAATCTGTAAGGCAATTTAACTAGAAGCCTGCCGCTAAAGAAGTCATTGTTGAAGTAATTCAGAGGTTAATTGACAAACCTGCGTTATGAGATGCACTCAGTAATATCATCATTCTCCTAGATAAAAAAATAAAAGTTACAGTAGAATAGGATGGATTAGTGAATGACTTGAAATCATTGATCCAAAAAGCTCTACTATACAAGACTCTTTTGAATAAAATTTAAAAAACAATACATATTTGGAGTACCTTAACACCTTAGCACAGCTAAAATTAAGATTTTATACTTTAACTAAAGAATTATGCTAAAATGATTGGAAACAGTTCATGGTGTTTCCAATCAGCAAGGAAATGCATTTTGTAAGTCTCTGGTAAGATAAAATCCTGTTGAACGTGGATTCCTGGCTATGCTGAAAAGGTATCACGACTATCTGCTGTGCTTTCTGACCAGTAGGTGCACGTGACTATGCAACTCGGACAGCTGATGCTGAACAACCATTCATCCAGCTGACAAATATCTTGGTTAACATAAGTGTCTGAACTTCAAAAATGATTTACTTCATATCCAAGCTTTTTCCTGTTGCCAGGCTGTAGTGTGTGAGCGGTAAGTGTGTTGCACACACTTCTAAAACCAATGTTGTGTCAACAAGAAAATGAAAACCAGATGAGAACATTAGAAAGGCAATAAATGATAAATGGGGCTCCATGAAACTCTATTTAGTATTTAAGTGTTTCTGTCTTTTCAGTTTTTCATTAGTAATAATTCGAACTTCTGTACTGTGCATCTGGAAAGTGTAAAGGAAGTGCTTCGCTTTTTCCATTTTTTGGCCTCTCCAGGATATTCAGGGGTTCAGAGGCCAGTCTTTCGAGATCTTGGCCATGTGCTTGGAGCTGTTGTCCTGCTGAAAAATAAACCATCGCCCCAGTTTGAGGTCAGGAACGCTCTAGAGCAGGTTTTCATCCAGGATGTATCTGTTCATTGCTGCATTTGTCTTTCCGTCTATCCTGACTAAGCATGGAGCTGCCGCCACCATCTTTCACTGTAGGAATGATGTAAGCCTGGTGATGGTTTCCTCCAAACCTGATGCCTGGCACACTGAAGAGTGCAATCTTTCGTCATCTGACTGGAGAATTTTGTTTCCTTGTGGTCGGAGAGTCCTTCAGGTGTGTGCTTTTCCAAACCAAGTCCAATCAACTGAATTTACCGCAGCTGGACTCCATTTAAGCTGTGGAAGCATCTCAAAGATGACCAATGGAAACAGCTCAATTTTGAGCTTCATGTGAAAGGCTGTGAAACCTTATATAAATGTGATGTACTTTTTATTTTCTCTTTCTAATAAATTAATAAAAATCTCCAAAATGTTTTTTAACATTGGGGTAGGATTTGGAGAAAATAAATTCATTTAATGCAATTTGCAATAAGAATGAGGAAAACAGTGAGAAAAATGTGCAAAATGTGATGTTGTGAGAATAATTTCTGGATGTTCTGTGTATTCTGTGCAGTATTTTTTCACCTGCAATCAGATATGGGTGATCATATCATTCACATGATCTGTTTCTGTGAATAAAGCCTCCATAACAAATGGAGGCTGGAAACAACCTTTCCAGCTTTAGGACAATACTCTACTCACTGATCCATGCATCCTCCCAGTACAGTGGTTGTATTCACAGATTTTAAATATTCAGAATCACAAAACTGGATTAAATTGGATTTCAAATAAACTATTTGAAAAAAAGTCACAATATTACTGCATATGGAAAACGTGACGGAACTATTCTGCCAGCATGCTCACTGATGCTCTGTTACATCTGAGCTGCAGAGCCAGGAAATTGCTGAAGTGACTGCTTATCAGAGAAATGCTCTAAAATTATAGCTATCATTCCTTCTTCTTTCATAATGTTTCAGGTGTACACCAATTCTGTCAAGCTGATGACAAACTACAAGAAGAACAAATATTGTTTTCCAGAGTGTATTTGCACCCTGGCCCAATCATTGCAATGAGGTCAGTTTGAAGTATGGGATTCTGTCAGCAGGAAGCTTATCAACAGCAACATCTTGGTATCTCATGTGCTCTGTGAAAAGCAGCAGCAATAACATGTTTAGACAGTAACATTGCAAATAAAATGATAAAATAGACTGAAAGCACTCCTCATGAGCAGACTTTACCACTGAGAGTGTAATGTGTTTCTAAAGTCTTCTTTTATATAGAAGCATGTCTAAAAACCCAAATGGGTTCCTGATGATTTCTGCATTAAAAATCTTGTTTAAATTATCCCCTTCTATACTATATAATCTCTGTAGAAAAGCCTTTGTGCCTGGAGCTGTAATTAAAGCTTCTTAACTTATCTGCAACAGGCAAAGAGGCCCATCTTGATTACTTCTAATGATCATCATTTTCCACTTAACTGGCAAACAGCTTTTTATGAAGGAGGGGGAAAAAACAGATTTTAAGTCCCTCCAGATTCCTAATCTGCGCCGAGTAGAAATCACTGAGCGTGTGGAAATATTGTAATCGGAACTAGAAGTGAAATCTAAATTTGTGGAAACAAGCTCATTTAATTGTATGAACTGCCACTAATTACATTAATAAATCACATTACACTCCATAAAAAGTAAACATATTCAGCTGAGTAAAAATTATTTTTATTCGACGCTCATGTGAATGTAGTGGTATAGAAATATACATATTCCTATACAAATAGTTTCCAGGTGTGACGCTCCGGTTAGGTAAAGTGGGCGGGGTATATAAGCGGCCGCTGTGCCCAGTCAGACATGTGTCTTCCTCATCATCCACTGTGTGGCCCGCGTCTCTTGGGTTCCGGCAGAAGAAAAGGCAACATATCGCCAGTGTGGTGCATGCTGTTTTGATTCCCTGGTGGTAGGTTTCCTCTCTCCCTGCACTATTGCTGATCTTTGTTAGAAAATCTAAATTTAAGTATGATTGTAGGTGAAACGCTATTGTGCTGCTCTCCTCTGCTTCCTTGGTCAGCGAGTGTGTGTGTGCGTTTTTGCCTGGATTGACAGGTAAATAACGCTCATTGAAAGCTCCAGTTTGTTGCAGTTCTGCCTAAAATGATTAACTTTCCTAGGTTTCCCCATATTCGAACCATTGCTGCTCTTTTGGATCCCGGATTTTGCACGTCATCAGTTGAACTCGGACTGTGGTGGCGCCTGCACGCCTTAATTGAAGCGGTGTTTGGGGTGTGGCATCGGCGCGCCGAGCTCGCCTCCTGCTGTGGCGTGACCAGAGCCACACCGGATCTTAATCTTCAACTTGGATTTTCTATTTTTTTCTTTATTTAGTTTCCAGCCCTTTAGTTCCTTTAGATAATTGTTTATTTATTTGGGCGGATATTGTTTTTCTTTTGTTGTATTGAGTTTAAGGTTGTTGTATTTGTTAACTGTTTTTCTTTTGTTTGCAGTGGCTGAGGTCCGGTGGCGGTGCGGTGACGGTGTCTCCCTCTTTTGTGTGCCGTGATTCCTGAGTTTGGGTTGTCTCACTGTGTCTGGTGCTTTTACGGTTTTTTTGTTTGCTGTGTTTGGTGGATGCCGTCCCCATAGTGGCCCCTTCTGCCGGTGATCTCAGCTACTGTAGTTTCTTCTGTCTTTCCTTAGTTTTTTTGTTGTAAAGAACTGGTTTTAAAAAGAGTTTTTAAAGAATTTAATAAATAGCTGTTTGTATATTTGAAATTGCCTCAGATGTTTTAATTCATGCATAACCGAACCTGAATTAATTCATGCATAACCGAACCTCTCCTCCATGGGCTGCCACCTTATCGTGGTGGAGGGGTTTGAGTGTCCCAATGATCCTAGGAGCTATGCTGTCTGGGGCTTCATGCCCCTGGTAGGGTCACCCAAGGCAGACAGGTCCTAGGTGAGGGACCAGACAAAGAGCAGCCCAAAGACCCCAATGATGAAGGAAAACTTTGGACTTGGTGTTCCCTCGCCCGGACGCGGGTCACCGGGGCCCCACTCTGGAGCCAGGCCTGGAGGGGGGGCACGATGGCGAGCGTCTGGTGGCCGGGCTTTTACCCATGGAGCCCGGCCGGGCTCAGCCCGAAGAGGAAACATGGGCCCCCCCTCCCATGGGCCCACCACCCGTGGGAGGGGCCAAAGGGGTCGGGTGCAGTGTGGGATGGGTGGCAGCAGAGGGAGGGGACCCTGGCGGTCCGATCCTCGGTTGCAGAAACTGGCTCTTGGGACGTGGAATGTCACCTCTCTGGTGGGGAAGGAGCCGGAGCTAGTGCGTGAGGTCGAGAGGTTCCGGCTAGAAATAGTCGGTCTCACCTCGACGCACGGCTCTGGTTCTGGAACCAGTCTCCTTGAGAGGGGCTGGACATACTTCCACTCTGGAGTTGCCCAAGGTGAGAGGCGTCGGGCAGGAGTGGGCATACTTGTTGCTCCCCATCTCGGCGCCTGTACGTTGGGGTTTACCCCGGTGAACGAGAGGGTAGCATCCCTCCGCCTACGGGTGGGGGGACGGGTTCTGACTGTCGTTTGTGCTTACGGGCCGAACGACAGTTCAGATTACCCACCCTTTTTGGAGTCCTTAGAGGGGGTACTGGAGAGTGCTCCTCCTGGGGACTCCCTTGTTCTGCTGGGGGACTTCAACGCTCACGTGGGCAATGACAGTGAGACCTGGAGGGGCGTGGTTGGGAGGAACGGCCCGCCCGACCTGAACTCGAGCGGTGTTCTGTTGCTGGACTTCTGTGCTCGCCATGGATTGTCCATAACGAACACCATGTTCAAGCATAAGGGTGTCCATATGTGCACTTGGCACCAGGACACCCTAGGCCGCAGTTCGATGATCGACTTTGTCATCGTTTCATCGGATCTGCGGCCGTATGTCTTGGACACTCGGGTGAAGAGAGGTGCGGAGCTGTCCACTGACCACTACCTGGTGGTGAGTTGGCTCCGGTGGTGGGGGCGAAAGCCGGTCAGACCTGGCAGGCCCAAACGTGTTGTGAGGGTCTGCTGGGAACGTCTGGCGGAATCCCCTGTGAGACGGAGCTTTAACTCCCATCTCCGGCAAAACTTCGAACACGTCCCGGGGGAGGTGGGGGACATGGAGTCTGAGTGGACCGTGTTCCGTGCCTCCATTGTCGAGGCGGCCGATCGGAGCTGTGGCCGCAAGGTTGTCGGTGCCTGTCGCGGCGGCAACCCTCGAACCCGCTGGTGGACACCTTCGGTGAGGGATGCCGTCAGGCTGAAGAAGGAGTCCTATCGGGCCTTTTTGGCCTGTGGGACTCCGGAAGCAGCTGATGGGTACCGGCGGGCGAAGCGGCATGCGGCTCGGGCGGTTGCTGAGGCAAAAACCCGGGCGTGGGAGGAGTTTGGAGAGGCCATGGAGAAAGACTTCCGTACGGCTTCGAGGCGATTCTGGTCCACCATCCGGCGTCTCAGGGGGGGGAAGCGGTGCAGCACCAACACTGTTTATAGTGGGGATGGTGTGCTGCTGACCTCTACTCGGGACGTTGTGGGCCGGTGGGCAGAGTACTTCGAAGACCTCCTCAATCCCACCAACATGCCTTCCACTGAGGAAGCGGAGCCTGGGGACTCTGGGTTAGGCTCTCCAATCTCTGGGGACGAGGTCGCCGAGGTGGTTAAAAAGCTCCTCGGTGGCAGGGCCCCGGGGGTGGATGAGATCCCCCCGGAGTTTCTTAAGGCTCTGGATGTTGTAGGGTTGTGTTGGTTGACGCGACTCTGCAATGTCGCATGGACATCGGGGGCAGTTCCCCTGGATTGGCAGACTGGGGTGGTGGTCCCCCTGTTCAAAAAGGGGGACCGGAGGGTGTGCTCCAATTATAGAGGGGTCACACTCTTAAGCCTCCCTGGCAAGGTCTATTCAGGGGTCCTGGAGAGGAGGGTCCGTCGGATAGTCGAACCTCGGATTCAGGAAGAGCAGTGTGGTTTTCGTCCTGGTCGTGGAACGCTGGACCAGCTCTACACCCTCGGCAGGGTCCTGGAGGGTGCATGGGAGTTCGCCCAACCAGTCTACATGTGTTTTGTGGACCTGGAGAAGGCGTTCGACCGTGTCCCTCGGGGAGCCCTGTGGGGGGTTCTCCGGGAGTATGGGGTACCGGGCCCTTTGATACGGGCTGTCAGGTCCCTGTATGACCGGTGTCAGAGTCTGGTCCGCATTGCCGGCAGTAAGTCGGGCTCGTTTCCGGTGAGAGTTGGACTCCGCCAGGGCTGCCCTTTGTCACCGATTCTGTTCATCACTTTCATGGACAGAATTTCTAGGCGCAGCCAAGGTGTTGAGGGGATCCGATTTGGTGGCCTTAGGATCTCATCTCTGCTTTTTGCAGACGATGTGGTCCTTTTGGCTTCATCAGATCGTGATCTGCAGCTCTCGCTGGAGCGGTTCGCAGCCGAGTGTGACGCGGCCGGGATGAGGATCAGTGCCTCCAAATCCGAGGCCATGGTCTTGAGCCGGAAAAGGGTAGAGTGCCTTCTCCGGGTCAGGGGGGGTGTCCTGCCCCAAGTGGAGGAGTTTAAGTATCTCGGGATCTTGTTCACGAATGGGGGAAGAAGGGAGCGGGAGATCGACAGGCGGATTGGCGCAGCGTCTGCTGTCAAGCGGGCGCTGTACCGGTCCGTCGTGGTGAAGAGAGAGCTGAGCCAAAAAGCGAAGCTCTCGATTTACCGGTCGATCTACGTTCCCACCCTCATCTATGGTCATGAGCTTTGGGTCATGACCGAAAGAACGAGATCGCGGATACAAGCGGCCGAAATGGGTTTTCTCCGTAGGGTGGCTGGGCTCTCCCTTAGAGATAGGGTGAGAAGCTCAGTCATCCGGGAGGGACTCAGAGTAGAGCCGCTGCTCCTTCACATCGAGAGGAGCCAGTTGAGGTGGCTCGGGCATCTGGTCAGGATGCCTCCTAGACGCCTCCCTGGTGAGGTGTTCCGGGCACGTCCCACCGGGAGGAGGCCCCGGGGAAGACCCAGGACACGCTGGAGGGACTATGTCTCTCGGCTGGCCTGGGAACGCCTCGGGATTCCCCCGGAGGAGCTAGAAGAAGTGGCTGGGGAGAGGGAAGTCTGGGCCTCCCTTCTGAAGCTGCTACCCCCGCGACCCGACCTCGGATAAGCGGAAGAAGATGGATGGATGGATGGATAACCGAACCTGTGTGCTTTAAAAAAAAGAGGTAATATTCTCTGGGTGAAATTCCCAGGGTGGTGCTGTGAGCAACTTAATTGGGTTTAGAAATTTAAATTGCCCAATATTCTTGATTTTAACCTAGTCTCGCCACATAAGCATCATCAGACAAATACAAAAAGACCAAAAAGATCATGACTGACGTAAAACGACAGCAATTAAGGGATTGTTTTAGGTGTATTTAAGACTTCTGCTGTGTTATTAGAAACGTGATAAATTAGAGTATTTCCAGCCCACTGAACCCCCACTTGTGGTCCTCATCCTCATGAGGTGGACCTGAGGATATAGTGGATACTTAGAAGAGATTTTAACAATAATAAAATTCTTATATATAAAAAAATGCACAATAAACATTTGACATTTTCTAGGATTTCAAAAAACACATTCACACAAAGCTAATGACAAAGCTGTTGAACATCTGAGCCATGACTGCCCCACTGCAGGAATCGTAGTAAATAACTGGGACTGACATGAGGCTTTGACTTTAAAGATGATTTGTTGGCTTTAGTAAACTATGATGAATTTGAAAATCCTGACAAGGATTATGAAGCATTTTCATCTAGTCTGACTTTTCTCTGGGGAAAAAACTCAGATTGAGCAAAGATCAGAGAAAAGGGAAGATTCTGGCTGCAAAAGGTTTTAACTTAGAAATTTGAAAAATAATGGGATGACTTGCATGATGAATGCTAAAGTTTCAACTATGAAACCTAAACTAGTGTAAATCTATTTGTATTCTCTTTAAAACTATAAATTTGATTGATTTTTATGTGTCTAGCAGTTGTAAAGGTCATACTCGTTTGTTTGCCTTAACAATCTACGTGTCATATACTGTATATTTGTTGCCTTGTGTTGAACCGAAGTGCTGGACTCATCTCAAAGTCTCGGAAAAATGCTGCAACATTTTACAAACTCCTCACTCGTGTTTTCTGTTTATGGTTTTTACCCTGAAGCATCAGGCCACAGATGCAAGGTGAATAACTCGACTCTGCTGAAAGAACATGTTCTAAATACTCAAAGCAAAAACTAAGAAAAGGTTACCTTAAAGGGAAAAAATGTAGGTCTTGTTTTATGCAGGCTTGTACTTTATTAGTTGAGGCGTATGGCTCCTATATTTCTGGGATTTAGGAGGTGGAATAATATACCTGTGAAGTTTCACCTTGAAACTCAATCACTGGCAAAGAAATCATTTCTGGAGGAAGTAAATAAAATGAGAATGTTATTGAAACTGACCATGCAAGTGTTGCAGACCACCATTAACAGCCTTATAACAATAAAACTGTTTGTCAAAGGCTGACAAATCATGAAGACAGCAATTTGTTTTCATTGGTGTTGTCTGGAATTTAAATAAGACCGTTACCCTTAATGTGCTTTGATCCCATAAAATAAATATCAGGGTCAATGATTATGAATGCATATTGCATATTCATACATAGGAAAAGTAATTTCTTTGACAGTTCGGTTAACTGCTTCACAAAACCAAGGATGTTTTTAATGGATATGATTCATCAAGTTTTTGAAACTTATCATTTTATGTAGAATCTATTACAGACATTCAACTATTATTTTAGAAGCAGGTAGGTCTTCTACTTCATGACTTGCTTTTATTATAAAATCCTGCATACTGTTATTAAAATAAAAAATTTATACGTTTAAAAGAAAAAAGAGAAGTTTTATACAAAAATGTGCTGTTCATAACTGCTTTCATTACCTTTCTCCGCAGGAACACAGAAATAGTCTTACTAGAACTTTATTTGCATAATAACTCTCCTGCACTGACACAGACTGTATCCAGATGAGTTGCTATAAAATGTTTCAGAAAGAACACGCTCCATATACTTCAATAAATTCATTGACATAAAAACTTTTATTTTGTTTTTGCAGCCATCATAACCAAACACCAGTTCAAAAACATAAATTATAGTAATTAGCGTTTTATATTGCTAGGGAGGGAATTTGGTCCGTTATTCTTTGCAGAATAGCTTCATTTCAGCCACTTTGGAAGGTCAGTGTACATGTTAGAAGTCATGCCACAACATCTAGTGGGATTTAAATGCAGTCTTTGACTAGGCCATTTATCCTCAATGCCAAACATGAAAGAACTGGCTATTAACATGCTAACTATGTTTAGGTCAACACACGCATGCGAGTCCTGTTAATTTCACTTGAATGCCATAAAAATATGTGTAAGGTCATCCTTAAAGGGGGGTAATATGTGAAATTAACTTTTTTGAGCTTTATATTATGTTATAGTGTTATTGGCTCATCAATAACATGACTTGATTCTTTCACACATGTTTGAGAAATCCTTTAATCTCTTTTGGCAGCCATGCCTAAAACACTTGCTCTCACAAAGCGCCGGAGCTCCTTAAAGAGACAGACTACTAAATTCAAGGTGTCAAATTGTGAAGTTAAATTTCTTTTAAATTATGTGTGACATAAAGGGCAATTTTTATAACAGCTGAATATAAAGATTACTTGATTGTGCTATAAAATGGTACTACGTGCCTGGAAAAAAACACAATAACCCCCCTTTACCGAATGAGTGCCCACATTAGCGCTTGCGTATTACTCACATCTTTTGAACCTGACTTTTCTGCAACTGTCCTGCGGAAAAAGTTCAATTTCTCTTTATTGCTGTTTAAAGTGGTGTCTAGTTCTTACACTTTTTGAGCTCTTATTTCATAACTTTGTCACTGAATTTAGCCAGGCCACCAGTGTATTTCTCCCAAGTACCACTAAATAAATTAGAATAAAAATGAAATATTATCAAAAGTTGGCATGTTAGAATCATATTTCATTTAAATGGGGTTTGTGTCATTTTGTTCATCATGATGTTTTCATGTAAGAAAATCACTACTCTTTTTGTAAGAAAAGAAACTTGAAATGAGTTACACATTTGGGTTCTGTTTCAATCAATCAATCAAATTTTATTTGTGTAGCACATTTCAGCAGCAAGGCATTTGAAAATGCTTTACATCATAACAAACAAAAACACATATTTGCATATTTAGTCATGCAATGTAGAATCAACAATCAAAACATGACATTAAGTCAAGTGCCATCATTAAATTCATAATTGATTATGTTTTGAATACAATTCTAAACAGGTGGGTTTATTGCCTTTCTGACTTAATACGGAAAAATGAACTCTTCAAAAATGGAGCAGATGATGTAAATACTTAAAACTTAATTCTTGATTTAGTTTTTTACATAATACATATTTTATTGCTGGATGCCTGGCCCCTGAACTGTTGGCTTTCAGTAACTGTGGCTGCCTGAGCAATTTAGATGAATAGCCCTGTTCTATGATGTAGTTTGTTGGAGCAGCAACTTCTCTACACCTAACAATAAACACTTAGACAAGCTCATCAGGAAGGCCAGCTGTGTCCTAGGACGCCTGCTCAACCAAGTGCAGATGGTGGAAGACAGAAGAACTTTGGCAAAAATAACATCACTGTTGGACAATGTCTCCCACTATGTGCATAAAGCTGCTGCTGAACTAGAGAGCTACTTCAGTGACAACCAGCTGAATCCTTGTTACACAAAGCATCCAGTCTTCCAAGACTTTATAACCATCATTGCTCATTATAAACTCAAACTCAATGAGTATTTACATCCCTGCTGATATTTTTTATTTCTTGTTATTTTTATTGCAACTTTCTTAAATTATCCTACTCAGTTACATATTTAATTAAATTTGTGTGTGTGTGAATCTGATCCTTTGATTTGCTGTTCATTTTGTTGTTTGCAGGATATTTGCATTTTTTTTGTCAAATCTCCCAAGTCAGAAATATACTTCCTAGTGAGTTTCACACACTTCTGCATCTTCATCTTCAGAATTTATTTGCTTAGAGTGGATTCTTTGGTTCCATTAATTACAACAAATATTCCATGTCCATATCCTTATGCAGCATATCAGTCTTAGTATTTTTAGTCATATTAGTCTTTTTACACGGCATCTAACGAAGGCTGATCTTCCAAAGATGAATTCTGTTCCAACATGAGACTGGCCTGTGGGGTCTTAGGTAACTACATACAAACACACATCACATCTCCAGCCCAAAGAAACCAAAATCACTGCAAAGGATAAGCAACAAACAAATCTTGGTTGCCCATGTGTAAGAACAGTGTCAACATTCTCCTTCTCACTACCTTTCAAATTTACATAGAAACCCTCACTAGTAAAGGACTTAACCTCACTGTTTTCATTACAGTTAGTGTTCAAATATTTCATTATTTATAATTTACTTTTATTCACAAATACACGTTAGAATCATATTCTGAGGCCATACGTATGATAAGTTTAACATAAATGACGGGTGTATAGTAATGAGATCTATATGAGTTTTAATTTAGTACCTCAAAGTACTGTTCTTCTCCCCCTTTCACTTGAATTAAACCTTTGTATTGTTTAGTTATGTACCACCAATGTGTGCTTCTCAGGGCTAATTGCTCCTATCCTCCAGTGGGCCTGAGAACATTACCGAATCAAAAATGTGCTCCTTGACACTTGAGTTGTTTGCAGAGGGGTAATAAAGTGTGCTAAGCTCATTTCAGCCTTGCCTTTTAAATGTTTTCCTCTGTGCCATGGGAGCTATAAAACCGCATCACCGCTCAAGTGAGACATGTTCTTGTGCAGAGCCAGAAATCACAGCTCAGTCTTTCCATCAGATTAGTTTGTCCCTGAACGCCTGTAGGAGATATTGGCGCACATACAATAGGCTGATAGGTGGATGGGTGTGTTGGACAGACAGACAGATGAGCAGACTGCTAAATGTAGTTCATAAGGGGGAAAAGGTAACACAGATGCTGAAGCTGTGTTCAAGGTGAATGAAGCACAAAGTACCAAAAGTAAAAAGACAAATATTAAAAAAAATAATCAGGACCAAAGACCATTCTCCAAGGACAGGTTTGCTTTAGAGTACCACTAAACTGCTTTACAGGAAGCAGAATTAAGAACAATGTTTATTTTCAATTTACCGTAGCTTAGTTTTCTTATGCAGCACCAAACACCATCCCAAGGCACTTTCCAAAGAAAAACACACCTGCTAATAATGCTTGCCAGATATATTTATTGTATATTAACAGAGCAAATATACTTTAGAGACACTTTTAGGAAGCCCTTACGTCTTCAAAGTGATTCTTGAAAATCGTAAAATGAATTGTAAACACTCCATTCTGCACCAGTGCGCTAGTAAAATGCTTGACAGACATGTGGGTCTGTCCTCTGTAGAAGTATATTGTATTGCAGCTACATGCGAGAAAGGCCTAGTTGCATCTGCAGCAACTACATGACACGCCTCCTTAATTCATGTTGATTTTGAATTGGACAACACGCCCCCCCTCCTGTAGAGTTGTTATCCATAGCAGAAAGTGGATGCCAATAATGGTTCAGATAGAACTGCATTACTCTAAATGATAACTTTATTTTTAATTCTTAAACTTGGTATTGAAAGAGCTGAAGCAGTGTGATTTTTATTTTTCAAAGCCACCAGATTCTATTCACTAAAACCAAAATGTTAATACTGTAAAAATATTATTTAACTACACAGAAAATAAAATAAAAAATAAAAACAATGTGTTGTTTTTCACTAATGAAAGAAACTCTTTACTTAATGTGTTGTGTTGTATATGACAACAATTTATGTCTGCCATGCTGGTTTGTGACGTTTACAATAACAAAATTATATGTTTCTTCAAATGAAGAAACTTTTGCTTCTCCCTGATTAGAATTAATGTTGGAAATACCCTAATTTCCAACCTACTTCCAATCCATAATCATACCCTAAGAGAATGATTATTGTCGATCTGGGTTTAAGGAAAATGAACAAAATCTCTCATCTTATCTACTTAGATTGGCAGAGGGAACAATAAAAACCTGTAATTTGGCCCCAACAGATGTTGTAAAAGTTGAGCTATTTACATAAATGACAACACATTTCAAATTAAATTGTTTTTTTATTTTGCATTTTAAACTTTAAGTGTTAGGCATAGGCTTCCTAAACAAGTACAAATGCAATCTGAAACAGTTATTGCTCTAAAAATGCTTTGTTTATTAATGTATATATAAAACAATTTTTAAAATATATTTTTGCTATTTTTGAAATATTTCTTTACGTCATTCTTTAAGAGTGTAACCTTTACAAATGCCACCTGAGCTGTGTGAGCAGCAGTCATGATCATTGTTAACAGTCCAGTTTACTGTGTGAATTTACTTTTGATAATGCTAGTAACTTTTGTTATAGAGTTTATAGTAAGTTGTTATAGATGATGTTGCTACACGTGTAGAGTATTTTGAATGAACACTAACAACATTTTTGTTTGGGTTGAGATTTTTTAGTTATTTATTATTTGGATTAATCATTTTTTTTTGCTGGAGTTTATCTTCACTTGTTTAATAGCTTGTTTATATCTATTTTATGCATGATCTTTTACTTTTGTCTCTATTTGATGGCCATGCACATTATTTGCATTGAAAATTTGACTTTTTGGTACAGTAGCACAAGTGGCTGTGCCTGTGGTTTGCATTGTTGGATATTATTGTCAAATTTAGCTCTTTTGCAGGAAGTAAGCTGCTGAAGTATAAAATAACAACACATTTTTGTGTTCATATTCATGACATGTTTGCTTTATATTTAATTATTGACAAATAATTGGTGTTGTTGACATTATTTGTCTGAAATAAAGTTATCTTTGTTTTTCTGGATGAGTGGGCAATTTGATTTGAGAAGGTGCAGTCTTAAAATATATATAAGTCGAGCTGGATGAAGGACAGAGATGGATGGGTTTCCATTTTTGGAAGCTGCTTTGTATAATGAGTGGAAAACAATAAACTGACTTATTTTTCCGCTCAGTCAAGTCATAATGCTACATTCTCTTTTCCACGCTACTCATTTCACAGCCACAAAACAGTCTTAAAGATTTGAAACCAAATAAATCACAAGCCTTTTCAATTTCCTTAAGAGGGGTAAAGTAAGTTTAAAATAAACATTTTTGATTTTAAAAAAAGGGGCTTTAAATATTACACCAAGATATGTATGGATAATGACATGACGTTTGTAATCACGCTCTGGAGGACTGCTCCTATCCACTCTATAAAACAGATAAAAACAGTTTTAATTCAGATATTCCATTTGGATCTGTTGCTGCTTGTTGGTGACAAAGAAGAAGGATTTAGTGACAATTTTTGCTGCAAAAATCCTCTGGATTCTGCAAAAGGGAGTTTGAAGAGGACAGATTCCTTCTCACCCACCAAAAGAAGGACTTTCTGTTTGAAGACTTTCTGGCCCAGCATTTATAACAGAGGGATGACACAACACAGTTCATGTCATGGTCACTCAAGATACCCAAACACATTGTAAACATCAGTGAGGCAACCTCAGGTGTTTTTGAGTGCGAAGTTTTGCAGGTGAGAACAGGCTTTGCTGTAGTGTGGTTTTCCTCGTTATGCACACTATGTTAGTAAAAAGAAAAGAACATCTGCCATCTGCGGAATTAAATAAACTAATACCCACTCTCACTAAACAATGCTCAAAATCTACTCACAATTATGAGCTTTAGTTTTGTTTTATTTCTATAGAGCTGTTACAAAGAACATAAGATAGTCGTTGTTGCTTATTTTTATTGCCGAGTGTTTTTACACGGTCCGGTTAAACTGTAAATAAAGTAAGAAAAAACAAAACATCAATACTTGGTATTGCAGAATTCAATCAACACAAACTTAAACATAGATTTATTAGCTAGGCTTGACTAACCAATTATAAGGCAGTTTATTCTTAGGAACTTCGTCATATAATAAACATCGGCATTCAACTATCACAGTGCAGCAAACACAGCTAGCATTGGGCTAATTAGCACTAGCACATTCAGCAAGCTCACGCTTAGAACAGATAACAAAAAACTCATCTCCCCACAGCTTACAGCATTAATAACTCACCACGTTGGGCAACACTCATGAACGCCAGTAGAATATGATCTTATTGTAGCTTCAGCTTGTTAGCTTCAGCTAACGGCAGTCTCGGTGCATTACTGGCCTGCCGTAAGTTTCTTCTCTTGTTTCACCTCCCCTCCACTACCAATGCAAAAACAACTACAGAGCCCCCTAGCGGAATGGGAGGAGTGAATCCAACAAGAGCACATTTGACTTCAGAAGCCATCTAAATGTATATCAGTATTTTATCTTCCCTTCCAATGACCACGTCTGACACCATTAGCTTGATGTGACCTTTTAGTCAGTAAGTTTTGGGAAAACTAACTGCAGGCATATTTATAGAGTTTAAGTCGATAAGACGGTGTTTTCTGAATAATGTTTTGCCAGCTGCATTACTGTTGCAGTTAGATCCTTAGAAGTAAAACATTGAATTATTGTGTGGAAAAATGGCACTGCATGACTCCCTTACATAATGCAGACTATTCTGGTGGCTCGGAGTAATGACTCACAGCTATTAATTTAGAACTGATGAATCACAGCAGTCTTGCGTCACCACAAATAGCTTTTAAATCTCTGGGTATGGCACCATTTTATTAAGTCTCCAAGCCACAACAGTCACTTCTCTTCCTCACTGAATAAATTACAAATATAAATTACCGGTATTTGTTTTTTCTCTTTTTTTTGGTTTTGGTAGAAAAGACATATAAGATGAAGATGCATGAAGTAGGTGAGATTGTTCTTCATCTTTACTTTTAGAAACATGGCAAGCTATTGATGTATTTTCTCAAAAAAGGTCCTCACAGTGAATTGTTAGGAAATTTTTAGAAGGAAGATTGTACCTTCTGAATAACAAGCAATCTGTAACATGTGTTTAAACTATAAACCTACATTTTATTATATTTTCATTGGTTTGACATGACATAAATTGATGGTTTATAAGGTTTACCCACCAGCAGTTCAGACATCAGATCAACACAGACCGAATGACAGGCTCATTTTTCTCACATGAAGCGAGTAATGAATTATAATGAGTTTGTTAAATCTGTTGGCTCTACAAATCTGAGTGAACCTGTTGTGACTCATACATGCTGTTTAATTCAAGACACTGAATTTGCATAATTTGTTTAATACCTGAGTCAGCAGAGAGCTTTTCCCGACTGTAAAAGGAAGCCAGCACATTATGTGTGCCATCGACCACAGGCAGCTTCATCTCTGAGGTGCTAGGAGATCACAGCTTTAGAAAACAAAGAAGATACAAATCCAGGGTATTCATCATGTCCAAGTACCTTGCTTTTATTTTAAAAATCTTAAACGCCAATTTAACCAGGAGCAGTCACATGGTTGGTCTATTTAAATCAATACATCAAAAATAACAGTTCCACAGATTTCCATAACAGTCCATTATGTAATTTCTTAAATTATATTCATGCTCACACTGCTTCAATAAAAGTGATGGTTAAAAACTGTAAGGTCTTTGTTTTTTGTCTTGTTCCTAGGAATAATGACTGATTAAGCAAAAAATATTACCTGTTTTACTTAATCTGTCACAATATACCCAATGGGTATGAAAACACTCCCCTACGGTCAGTTCTTTGTTAGGTAAAAAATTAGCTTAAGGTAAATAACTTAGGAACTTTGTCTTCCTTTAATGTTATCTATAAACTGTAAGTGTGAATTATGAAAAAAAAAACAAAGTCAAAAAACCTGTTTCATAAAAAGATAAAAACAAAATAATGTAGTTGCATAAGTATGTACATCTTATTACTGGTTTTGTGATCACATTCAAACTCATGTTAAATTGACACGAGGGTGGCTCTGCTCCCATGCTGAAGTAGAGCCAATCTCTGACAAATAAACAGTGTTATAATGGCAGAGGTAGTGGAACTCAATGCTTTACCAGAGACATTTTTTGTGTAATTTTTGCCTTATCAGCCAACACTGAAGCAAAGACAGTGGGCAAGAAATTTCTCTAACGAGTCCTACATCAGGTCTGTAAGGTGATTAGGGCCTCTTATTATTTTTCCAAGAGGAAGAATGAGAGACACAAAGTCTGGTTGGATGCGAGTGTGAATGCTGTGACAGACGCATTTTGCATTTACAAAATGGGTGAGTAATGACTTACATAATACTGGCTTGTGAAAATTTGCCTTTTGTTGGGGTTTTCCTCTTCCACTGGAAGTAGGGCCTTAATCAAGTTGGAGGAAGATATGTATAGTTCCAAATACCAGTCAATGTTGGTAAAACACCTTTCAGAACCACTACTCAAAACTTAACAAATGAAGAAAAGTAAAAATTTGGAAAGGCCTAGTCAGAACCATGACCTGAATCCAATCTGAATTACAAAAACAAGCATTTTTGTAGAGTTTTAGATCCATTGTTGGGTAGAATAAGGTGTCTGGAGACTTGAATCTTTTTCTTTTAATCTTTTTTCATGATGGTTTTGGTGTATGTTTAATGTTGGTCCCTTCGGAAAGCACGTACAGATACTAAGCTTCAGTTCTGACTTATGTGTTTTTTAAATGTTATGTAATAAACTGTAGTGACAAGCAGCAGAGACTCATGCGTTCTGTTTAAACTTAATTGCACAGGAACTGATAATTCCTCACAATAATTCACACCAAACACATGTGGATGCTGACCACAACTCCAGTGTTCTGGTGGTAATTGATGCTCATTGCATGATGCACCACACACCAGCAATATGTGTATCTTTTCTGTTTTTTAAAACTTGGCTACAACAACATCACAGCAAGATACTGACTTTTCATATGTGTTTTAAACAATACCCACTTTAAAAAACTAAATTATCCCTGTGAAGCTTATCTTTAGCTCTACAGTTGGTTTTGTTGTGAAGATATCCTGCCATCCAGGCTGTTTTTTCTATCCCACAGTCCCATCGAGAAACATTTCCTGACAGGGTATCTTGCTGTCTAGCTCAACAACCACCTGTCATAACAAACACTAAAGACTGATCTTGATTGAAGTAACTGGGTTATAAAGAACAGTGAGGCCCATTTTAATCAAACTGGTTTTGTTCACTGCCCTTTGTTGAGAGGTAATGCCTCTCAGTTCAAGGGATTATGATGTAATACATGGTATACAAGGTCACAAATAGCATAAGTGAGTGGTTTTACATTGCGCAAGTGACGGGAAGAGACAATCAAACATATATTTTTGTTAATCAAAAAAAAGAAACTGAAAAACACACCTTGTATAACACAGACAATTTGTGATTAAACTGTATTTTATCTATGGAACAACTAATTCAGGTGTCTTAATCCTCTTGCTTGCACATACCTTTTCAGCTTTGCCTACAAATTTTCTGTTTCATAAGGTTATGAAAGCCATTCCAAAATAATGAGTTTGTTGTTCTTCAAGCCACATTGTTCAGTGGTACACATTTGGTAATTTCCCATTTAGATGACCCAAACTAATTTCAATTCACTAATTCATTACCAAAGAGCAATGGTAAGATCACTTCACATTTGTTCCAGCATATGGTCCAGTGCTGCATTGGTATCATACGTCTGTGATACCAAACACAATAACCAGAAGAAAAAGCTGCTCATTAAAAGTTGTTTATTGCTAAAAAAAAAAAAAGAAAGAAACTTAACATTCTTTATGAGAATTTGTTCATGTTTTATTTATGCTGCAGACAACAGTGAGACGTCCATGACCTGCTGTCTGCCCTCCTTGCTTCTACTCTTTTCGCTCCTGCAGTCCAGAGGAAATGCTTCAGGGAGTGTCCTTGCTGCACATTCATTGGCTGAAGAAAAGTATTTTTAAAAGATGACATTTCTAACATGTCTTCACCCTTGGTACCACTAAGGAAATATTGGCTGCAGCATGTCAAGATAATTGTGTCTGAAGTCAAAAGCAGGTTGGGGTGTGTGTGGGTGTGTGTGTGTGTGTGAGTGAGTGGGGGGTGAGGGGACTGAGCTGTTTTTGGCCTCCCAGACAAAGCTGTGAGCTAGCACGCTCCTCTGTAATGGTCTCCGTGCCTTCTCGACTGCCCTTGGCATTAGATGCAGACCTTTATTACCCTGTAGGAAAGCAGTTCATAACAGCCACGCTTCTGTCCTTTCAAAAACGGAAACTTTTTCTCTCCTATCGCTTATTACTGAAGATCATCAAAGAGAGTTGAAGAGATGAACTGTTCCGGTTATGTTACATTTCTCAAATAAGCCAGAACCCGAGTAGGGCACATCTCACAGTGGGGGGGGGAAACTGCATATTTCTCGTGACAGGTGGCAATTAAAACGTGTTTTCATCCGTTTAATAAATAAAACTCAGGAGAGTATTCTGAAACAGTGTTGTTGCCTCTGATTAATTAGAACTTGGGGAGGACTGGTTGGTGCGGAGAGGAGGTGAAGTTGTGAAGAGATCAATGACACCAAGTGACGTAGTCACTGTAACCATGGGTTACTGCTGCTGCTGTTATTTCTGTGTAACTATTTTTGTAAAAACATTAATAATCTCTGGTGTCTGCTGCTCTGTGAGTCATCGGAGGTGCTGCTTCTGCTGAAGAACTGTGGAGCAGGAATCTTCAGGGAGAGTGACTGAGGATAGATCGTTAGACAGAGCGGCTCACTAAAATTTCCTTGACATTTTAGAGGAAACAAAGCCCGTCTGGCAAGCAATAGTTAGAAAATAACACAACATGGAGAAGCTGACTAAACAGCATGTGTATATAAAGGAAAATACTGAAATAAATTAGCAGAATAAATGATGGCAAAAAGTGACATAAATTAGTTAATTTCATACAAGAAACATTTGAAGCAGCATTAGTTCATAAAACCATGTGTAACTGGGTCTATATTGTTGTATATTTTCACAAAATGTTTTCTTTAATTTATTTGTCCTCTTATACTTGTCTGTCTTTGTGTTCCTCTGTGTCTGCTATGAGGGGTTTGGTCCTCCAGCTCCGCCCTACTTTCTTCTTCTTTTGTTTGGGGTCCTCCAGCACCATTATAAATGTTAAGTTGTTCATTTCCTCTTCCCTTTTGTTACTCGTTCCACTGGGAAGAGGCAAGTTTTATAATCTATTGTAATCCTTTCATTTATATTGTCCAAATGTTTATTTTTTTTCTTCTGTATTAATGTTAGGTGTTTTAATATTTTTATTCGAGTTGCTATTATGCATTTATAAGATTTGATGCATGCTAACATTATGATTTTGTATAGATCGGGTTGGAGAACTGGAGCACATGCTACGTGCTAATGCTAATATCTCCCGATTGACAGGTATGTTAGCGCGCCCTTTTGTTACTCGTTCCACTGGGAAGAGATCGGGTTGGAGAACTGGAGCACATGCTACGTGCTAATGCTAATATCTCCCGATTGACAGGCTGAATAAACGGAGTCCTCCTCCAAACCCAGACTCGGTGTTTTTATGGTTTGTCCTATAAACACACAACGCAGAAGTCCACCGGTCACACATGTTTAGATGCATCATGTTAATTTAATGTTTTTTTCCCCCCCAGTACATAATGACCATACAAGCCACAACAATATTGAATTTAAAAACTAAAAATTGGACACAGAAATCTTTATTTGTTCACATCTTTTATTAAGTTCTGTTGAAGGTTTAAGGTTTTTCAACTTGAGCAAGTTCTATTGGCTTCCTAATACCAAACATGATGGACAGCAGCTGCTTTTATGTGTCAGTATGAAATATGCCTGTTTGACAGAAATCTTTGGAATAAAAAGACTCAAAACAAACTCAATTATGTTTAGCAATGAGAATTGTAGCTTTACTCATGTTTTTGGTGCAATTTCTGTCCAACTACTGTAAGGATTGGGTTGTTTCTGTGTGTTTATTTAGATTTCTGTTTTGTGGAGTCTCTGTCTTGTCCCAGCTGCCCCTTGATTAGTTACACCTGTTTCTTGTTTCCCCTGATTGTCTCCCTGTGTATTTAAACCCACCTGTGTTCCTGATTCCTTGTCTTATCTGTCTTGCTGTCAAGCTGTCTTGTCTAGTCTGTTGGTTGCCAGTTGCTACCAGTTTTGAGCTTTAGCCTTCTGCTCATTCTGTGCTGCCTGGATTTTTGGATTTTGTATTTCTGACATCAATTCTTCATTAAATTATCATCTTCTGCACACCAACCTGGGTCCTCTGCATCTGCCTGAGCACCTCTCTACCGCAAATCGTGACAACTACAGACACAAGTATGATTCCTTTGGACAAATAAAGAAAGATCTAAATCATTTGTATATGTAACCAGTATGTCTAAGTTTGGAAAAAGACCCAAACTTTACCCACAGATAAAAGAATTAACACCAGTTTTATGTCTACGGTAATCAGTTTAAATTCTCTATGGACCAAGAAAAAAGCACCAGCTCCAAAATCAGCAACTTCGCTGCCCACAAGGACAAACTGAATAAGAAGAAGAAATTTCTTCAAAATGAATCATTTTCTTCAGAAAATGTAGAATAATTATTAGAGTAATTGCTGAAATTACTCTAATAGAGTAGTTATTAGTTACTGATGACATAGATGACAATGTGCAAAAGATTTTACTTTGTTTTGGTTAAAATTTGTTCTTTACAGATGCTATATGCTCTTGTAGTGTAGCTTTTTGTCTTATGTCGTAGAATACTTAGATTAATTTTAGACAAATTAATGATCATAATGTAGCCGGGTGGTAAATTTTGGTTGAATAAGTGTACTGTTTCAAAGTGTTGGTTTTCTTTTATATTACAGTAGCAAAGCTATTGAATTATTTTGGCTCAGTTACGTAATTTTATTTGTTTTTCACATTTAAATATGTGCAGGTAGTTGGTCTCGGGTGCTGCACATTTTGACCACCAGAGAGCAGTGTTTCAAGGTGATTACTGTTTCCCAAGAAGGGGCAGGCAATGCATCTTGTTTTCTTCCTGTGTTGCTATGCTACGTGTTGAACGTGAATGTGAACGGCAGAAAATCGGTAAATATATACATCACTTGTTGAAATATGTCGGTACATTCTCATTTATGTGATAAGCAGCCAGTATTTTAATAAGATGGTGTATTTCTGAAACGGATGGTTCAGAGAACCTGTATGTGCAGGGCGGCCATTTCCTGCATGTGACAATAAGATGTCTGATCATGATGTCCTCCAGTAGTAAGAGTGAACTGAGACGTTACTGTGGAATGTAAGTGTTGATAAAATAAGCCATCACAATCACATGTGCTCTAAATCAGTGTGGTGTAATGCAGCTCTCTGTATTTTGTTTGTGCAGCCAGAGGCCACTGCCGTATTTCTTTTCTTGTCTTTTATATATTGTATTTTCTTTTTTGTGCATTTTCTCTGTTATTTTAGAGATTGCCACATTTCATCAGTAGTTACCTAATGTTTGGTACACATGTTCTGATTTGTGAACAAAAGTACAAGACAGCTTTGTTTAATCTATCTCAACGGAAAATAAAATATACTGCACATTAAGAACCCCAGTTATTGTGTCCCGTGAGGCTAAGTAATTCCCGGGCTACAGTAATAAAGACTTCTTGACAGTCCCAGATATCAGGTACCAGTAAAGTTTTATAACGTCAAATAGTGCTTCATACAGTACAACTCAAAGGTCAGCTCAGCTGCAGTGTTCCTCGGTTCTGTCCATGCATGCAAAAGCGGATATTTAATAAATATTCAGCTAGCAGACCAAGTAGCTGATGTAATGATCAGAGAGAGGGGATCTTGGCTGCGTTTGTTGCTCTCTATTCTCACATCCTCTGATTAGGACCGATAAGGAGTTAAGAGTCCTGCGCTAACAAGATTTTCAGTCAAGCTGCGAAACTTTCCTGGGTTGGTGAGACCTGCCACATGGGAAAAGAACTCGCTGTTGAATCACGTTTTCTTGAAAAGTCCATGATGAAGGTATATTAGAGATGGAGGTGTTGGCAGTCTCTGCAGCTCTGTGCTGAGGCTGAGAGAAACAGGTACTGGAAATGCAGGACAGGAGTAGGAGGTCATCCCTAGAGCATCGACAACAGACTTGTTAACTAAATGTTTTAGTTGAACTGCATGGACAAGTGATAGAGATTTACATGTAGGCTCAACAGATTTTTTCATGTGGTCAGTTGTTCACTGTCTCAGTCTTCTGTAGTTCAGGCATAAACTCTTTGTTTTCTGAAAATATTTACAGGAAATGCACTTTTGTGGTTAAACATTAAAAAGCAGCCTTAGTCAAAATGCTAGCTTAGTAGGAGAGCATTTGACAGCACTTTTTGAAGAAAAATCAATGGTGGTGAAATGTCTCAATGTTTGAGCACATTGTAAATATCTTAACCTACAAAAACTCTCACACAGTTAAATGTTCTGTTAATGAAACATGTTATCCTAACAGACATTTATCAGCTGCCAAGTAAAATCTACAAATGACAGAATTACTAAGAATTTTAGATTTAGAACAACTTGGATACAACATAAGTTGTGGGAAAAGGCTAGAAACTTGTAGAAAAAGCAATGCAGCAAAAATCCTGTCAATATTTCACTGATATCTAGAAAGAAAATAAAATCTGTCTGCCCTTGTTAATGGACTGGATACAAATCCATAATGGGACCTTAAGTGGATCTCCAATCACCAACGTTGTTAGAAAGCCTTTGTCTCAAGAACATCCTTCCCAGCATTAGAATCTCTTGGCAGCTAGAATAGAGGTTCAACATTATTGGAGTCCTGAGAGTTATTCAACTGCAACGCCTGAACAACAACCACTTTCTACTTTTTTATTATTTAGTCTGAGTGGAGAGCAAAGCAAAGTCTGCTGGCATGTTGCAGAGGGTGGAACAACACTCATAAAAGATAGAATAAACATGACAGTCCTGATTGGCTCACAATGCACAGTGACAGAGATGTTTTGAATTTTTATGTGTGTACAGGTAAAGCTTGATGTAAAAACCCATGGGCCAAACTATAACAATCTGTGTAGGGATAGCCTGATAACGAAGCATTAAATCTTGAAACCCCTTCATATTTTAGGCTACATTATGGCCACAAATATGGTGAATGATTTCTTTTTCTTCTGGTTGTATGCAACAGACCAACAACATCCTAAATATTTAAGTGTTATGCTTTTATTATTTTGTTTGATGTACCTAGTGCTCTGTTTGTAACTTTACTTGATTTCTGTAAAGTGTCCGTGAGTGTTTAGAAAAGCAAATACATTGTATACAAATACAATACATTATATTAAGTAGTGTTGACTGGCCTATTGTTTCACTCCAAACTGCATCATTCCAGCAACAGAATTTCTTGAACCAAGCTGAACCAAGTGTGTTGTTTTCAACTTGTGAACCTAAAAATGGATTGTAACATAAAATATCTATCAGACACCTTTGTCTCTATTTTTTCTTCCTTTTTGTTGTTGGATAGTCATGTTGAAAAGAGCAAAATAGTTCCATGACAATGTCATGTTCACCTCTTGACATTTCTGAATCTGTTGAAGGTCACTTATCAACTTTAGCTACAATGAGCAAGTATGCATCTAGAACACCTGCTTGTCCATCCATTCCCTGTGATTTTGTTTGCAAAAAGGAACAAAATAGTTGAATTATACTGTACATTTCTTATTGAGAACATAAAAAATGTTCAGTTTTGTTAGTTTTGGATCTACTGGGGACATTCTCAGAAAACCCTAAAGGTTTGCTGCTGCAAATCATTGATCATTGCGTGTGTGTTTATGTTTTATTTTACTATCTGTCAAAATGTCTAAGGAAAATTCTCAAAAAAAAGTATTTCCCTGTAATTTACTCTGGTAATTTTTCTAATTTGTGATTTAAAGTTGTCTAAATCTGCTGATCTAATTATAGAGATGCTGCATAGCTTGGGGTATTTAAGTATCTCAACTAAAGCTTTCTGGGCTGGAGGACTTCTTCAGCATTTTAATAAGGTGCAGTCTGTTTCTTCCACAGAGCCATTTTCTACTCCTACAAATGCATGTAGTGTTCCAATGGAAAAAAAAACAAAACAACTCAAATCAGATGGGAATAACACTTAATCTCATGCATCAGCAGAGTTCAGCTTCAGCAAAAATGTTACTCAAATAAGACTAGTATTACTTCAGTATGTTTTTACTCAAGTAGAAGTAAAAAATAGTCATGCGAAAAATAACTCCAGCAAGAGTGAAACATACTTGGTAAAAAGACTACTTAAGTACGATTTGATTATAGTATCTGACTTAATTTGTAATACAGTTGCATCCATTTTCTTGCCAACACACAGACACATAAAACAAAGAAACATACCTATGTATAATCTGTCTTTTTTTAGTGGAGTATCTGGAGAAAATCCAAGTAAGCACAGAGAGAACATGCAAACTCCATTCAGACAGACCCAGTGCTGGGTTCCAACCTGATGCCTTCTATATGCAAGGCAACATGATATCCAAATTCAAGTATTTCAAGGAGTAAAATTTAAAAAAGTAAAAGTGAGTAACATCATTAGAAAGTTATAATTTCATAAGAAACACATTTTGAAATCACGTTTAGAAAACAAGGATTATAAAACCGGTAGTTGCAGTAGTTAATTTACACGTTAGCAAAATGTAAAGTACTTAAAGTACAATAAATACTGTTTACTGTATATTCACTTGACCTCCATAACATATTTTTAGAAGCTACTTGCTAATTAGATGTAAATGAGTTAATATAATTAGTTTGTAGCCACCTATAACCTAAAGGTGGGTTACATGGAGTATGGAGTACAAAATACAATGTACTCCATTGTATTTTGGAGTTGTAGCACTGTTGCTGTGGAAAGGTATTATTGAAATTATACATGTGTAAATACAAAAAAAGAAGAGAAAAATCACCATCTCCAACCTAGCAACTTGTCACAATTCCTCACATATATGTTTGCTCAGCAAAGATACTGTCCTCTGTGCAGGTGTTTAGGACTTTTCTCTCTGCAAACTCAGTTTTTTTTTTGTTTTTTTTTTACAGTGACATTTAAGACTAAGAGATAGGTGAACAACAACATCTGGCATCTATGTTCAGTTGCTTTTAGAGTTTGTTGAAATGTTTCTATGAGAGCAGTCATGCAGAAAAAGTCCAGATGTAGGATAAACCCCAGAGAAGAAAAATCTTGTTTCCATGGGTGGTTTTTAATTTGGACGATATGGTCCAGTTCTCCAAGTTTTCCATTGCTTACTTGCATGTCCAGATAATTAAAGATTGGACGTTCTGTATTGTGCGCAACGTCAGCAGTGTAGAAAAATGTATATGGCCATGCACAATGGTTGGTTATTTAAGTAGTTGACATTAACCTGTGTTGATGAAGACCTTTTTCAAAAAATCTGAAGTCTAACCCTTCATAATTTCTAAGTTAAAATCTAAAATATCTTGACTTGTAAAACTTAAATTTGCTTATTCTGCACTGAACAAACATTTTTGGAGATTTGTTTAAACACAGTCCTTTACTCTATTTGTGCAAATAGCCCAACTTGTGTTTAAACAAGCAGGAAATTTGTACGTACACTTACCAAATGTAGATTCAATCATTCTAAGTTATTAGATTCTTTAAAATACAGAGTTATTATTTGAAATGTATTTGTGGATAGCCAAAAACATTCTCGCTCTCAGTTGCAGATTTGCTCTTCAAAAGACAGAAGGCAAGGCTTTTTTTGTGCAGTAGCGATGACTTTCTGAGGTAGTGGTGAGCCACGTTGAGATGCTGCACAGCTCAGCATGCCCTCAGGGGATCAGGTGTGTAAGGACAGCAGCAGTTTCTCGGTCAGGTGGTTCTTAGGAACTGGAGATGCTGCTGTGCTTTCAAAACAAGTGCTGGCGTTTGTTTTCAGTGATGTCATCCACATGCAAACTCAGGAACCTCTAATCAGCTGATTCTTCTTCCTAAACTCAATGATGAATTTACTAGTTCTTTGTGCCATTCACTGACAGTTTTGTAAACCATATATTAAATATACCCATCCATTCACTGTAGGCATTTTTTTTTTCCCCAAGCATTGCTGGGTATAGATGTAGAGTGTATAAACTGTAAAATGGGAATCTATTGCATGTAAAAACAGAACCATGCTGAAGTTTAGTTGTATAGGTATTATTTTACGCAAGAGTGCATGACCAAAAGATCTGGTTTCAAAAGGCTTTCTAGTAGTGCCAAACAAAATTTTATCCCAAAATACATAAAGCATTTTATATAGTTAAGTGTTGCTCTTTGAAGAGAGATGAGCATTGTGTCTTATTTTCCAGCAGGAGCCTTGAAAGGCAAGGCTGATTTCTCCGTTTGCCTCTCGGTTAGCCCGGCCTTGAGCTTCCTCGGGCAATTGCCTGGGCTTTCTACTTCCATTTTGAGCCGGTGATGTGTATTAAATGACATAGGTCTTTATAAGTGTCATTGTCTCACTGGCTTGATGAAGACTTATAAGTGCACTCCTTTCACCGGCTTCAACAATTTTAACACTAGAGGGATTCTTAAAGTAATACAGGGGTCTGATGGCTTTAGGTAAAGAGAGAAAAAGAAAGAAGGAGCAAATCGTATGTACATGAAGATACATGTACATTTCCTTTGTTCTTATACATATATATATATATATATATATTCTTTAAGTGTGTTTGGGTTGCATGAACAAGTCTTTGAACAAAGGCTTGTGCATATTCAGCTGGAAAGATTATTACTTGAGGGACTTGGCCATCTGAAAGGTCACAGAAGCACACAGCCTGCTTTGTTATAAGTGCGGCACAAGTGGAAAAGAGGACATGTTCTGTTTCTCTCACTTTAACTGGGTAAGTGTGTTCTGTATTATGCATGCAAGCACATTACCTGCCTGGTTATTTGAACTCTTGAGTATTTTCACACAGGGAGGCTTTAAATAGGATTTCTCATTAAATATTATGATGAAGCTAATGGATTATAAATCTGTATGACTACATGCTTTATTCTTGGGTAAGGAAATTTAAATCTGTATTTTTAGCTTTGTGTCTTGGCATTCTTGGAAAAGAGGTGTGAACATCATTACAATCATTTTTAATGTTTGATGCATGATTGTTATTTCATGCTTTACCAGGAAACCCTGCAAGCAAAAACAATATTAAAAAATGACATTTCAAATTTTTTAAACATTTTGGAAGAATCTTTTTTTCTTGCTTGCCTTTCAAGGCTCCTGCAGTACCAACATCAACTTTTAATTGAAATGGATTTAGATAAGTGAAAAAACAAGTGAAAAATTACACTAAAAATTTTTTAATTTTGGTCAAATCACCTATTGCACCAGCTGACGACAATAATAGCCTATATCTTTAGTCACACTTTAAGTAGACTCCTTTCTCCAGCTTTGACTGTTTTATATCTCAGTGGACTCTTGAAAAAATGTAAATACTAAATATTGTATAACACCTCAATGTGTGATACTGTATCAGTGTATCTCACTTTTGTTGGTGTTCTTTACCTTTTTTTTTGACTGAATTACCACAGAGAGAATAAAAAGGTTTGACATATTACAGAAGAAAAATTAATATTTTAAAAAAGGCGATGTGGATGGTGGCTTTCTGAATAATGAAAAAAAAATATATAAAAAAAGTATCTGTTTGCATTTTAGGCATCTTGTATGCATTTTTCATACTTTCATACTTGTCGAACTTTCAGAATCTTAATGTCCCTGTCATGGGTTAGTTGTCTGGGATTATCTTGCTATAATTGCAGGTGTGCCAGACTTTATACCAAGCTTTGATTGAGTTAGAGTTTTATTTTTACTTAACTATGAAACATTGCACTACATCACAGTACAATAATATATGTAATTTTATCCCACTGTGCAAAATCATTTTATTAAATCCACACTGTTAGCACTCCAAGCTAGAGTTCATTACTTTTTGTGAGAGAACATTTTCTACTGTGGTGAGCAGAAAGAAAAGTTCTCTGTGTGAGAACACAGTCTGAGCCAGTTCTGAGGAGAGACACAGGCTGATTTCTCGGCTCAGTGACTGTAAATAAATGTGTCTAGGGGATCAATACATGCACTGATTCATTGTGACATTTCTTGTTTTTTTTGTTTTTTTTAACAGAACTCTGCCAATTTTGCCTGTCGTCAAGAAATGGTTAGTATCACTTTTGCTCCAGACGTTTCTTGTCTCAGCTTAAAGCCAAATATTCAACAATGAAACTGACTGACAACCTGTCTGTTGTTTTACTCAAACATAATTAAACTTCTCAGGGAAGGTGAAGGAATGGCATCAAAAAGCCAATAAAGCTGGTAGCTAGAAGAATGTGGAAGAAGTGATTTCTTTTATCTCACTTTTGCTCATTCATTATAATAATGTAAATAAGCAAACAATACAACATAATTAAATCATTAAAATATAAAGCAGCCTAACATTAAGAGGTAAAAAGAGTTCTTATTTTTGGCATTTTGACCCATTTCATGCAAAACCTTATTTGTCAAAACACAGATGGTTTTCAAAAGTGTTTCATTGTAAACATGCATGCATACATTTATTCTGATACCCCTAAATGAAATTCAGGGCAGCCAGAATTAACTAATAACCGCAGTTCACCTGAGTGTAATTTAATCTCAGTATAAATACAACCAAGAAGCTCATAAGAGAACATCAGTGAACAAACTGCATAATGATCTAAACTATGTGTTGTTCTCTCCTATAAATCTGGTTTTAATGGAAGAGTGACAAGAAAAGAGAGACAGCAAACAAGTGGAAGAAGCTCAGGGCAAGTTAAATTAAAATTTTATGTAAAAATTGAACCCTATAAATGATGCGAACTACTGAAAAACCACATCCATAGTTAAATCTAGAGCAATCCAGCTGGTCAGACTTGATGAATGAATCATAAAAGAAAGTCTATTGAGACTGGGGTGGAGGATCTGCTTCCAGGACAGTAACCCTAAAAATATAGCCAGAGCTGTAATAGAATGGTTTTGATCAATGTAGATATGAAAAAAATATCCTAAATTTAACAGAGAATCTGTGACAAGACTTGAAAATGGGTTTTCATAGAGGGTTTGTATAAAATCTGCTGTATTAGAAATAAGAATGGGCAAAAATGGTAGTCTCTAAATGTGGAAATTTGAGTTTGACTGTCATGAATGTGGTTGGAAGAGGTGAGGCAGATGCTGAGGACCCAGGTTGGTGTGAAGAAAATGAAGATTTAATGTAGATTACAGAAAACACAAAGTCCAATCATCCAGGCAGCACAGAGAGAGCGGAAGGCTAAAGCTCAACTACTGTTAGCAACTGGAAACAAATGAATAACTGATGGCAGACTAGACTCGACATCTTGAACAGACAGATACGACAAGGACCCGACAAAGAACAAGAAACAGAGGTGGGTATACATACACAGAGGGCAATCAGGGAACGAGACACACCTGGGAACAATCAAAGAGTAGATGGGTCAACACGGAGACTCAATAGACACAAAAACCTAAAATAAACACAGAAAAACTCAAATCCCCACATTTACCCTGAAAGACTTGCAATTACAATTGCAGTTGTAATTGCAGGAAAAGGTAGTGCTGCTAGAATTGGAAAATCTTGCCTTTCACTTTTTATTAATGAGTTAATTTGTGATGTAACATCCCAACAAAATTCATCATATTCTGTGGTTGTAATGTGACAGTTCAGACAAGATGATTACGTTGCATGACACTGGAAATACTGTTTTTGCCAAATGGTATCATGTGCTGTTGATTTCAAATAAAATCAGGTACAGATGGGTGTGTGGTTAAAATAAATCCAAGAGCAGCTTGACATGCTGAACTACTGCATCGCAAATGTATTTACATTTCAGGTTTTAGGCCCCCTGTGAAAGATGCCTGGGTTGATGGGAGGGTTAAATGCCTCTCAGCCATCTGCAAGGCATTTTACTTAAAGCATATTGACTAATCATTTATATGATCAAATTATTTTACCGACTCCAGATGGCAGGATAGTCTGTTTACCATGAAATGGTCGATGGCTTAAAATACAAGGAAATATCCTGAAGGAGTATAAAAGTGTTCCACAACCATTATTCATAAAAGTTCAGTAGATTCAGGATGGTAGGAGGAGGAAGAGTTTGAAAATACTGCTTTGCACACAAGCTTGTAAAGTCATTTTAAAAGTACAACAGCAGGAACCACTAAAATCTGGAGGCTTTTCCAGGCCAATATTTATGATAGAGATGCATTTTCACAGATGAGCTTCACCCAGTTGTGTACTGCACTGAAAAATGTAAGAAAGTGTCTGAAGGCCTTTAGTATGTAGTAAATCTGACAAGGGGCAGGCTGCACAGCCGTTTGACCCTTGGAGCAGTTTGATGAGAAGGTGCTGTGCGCGGTTTGATCCGGGGAATAGAGACACACGCTGTGTCAACTTGATGTACTACGTTATATGAGAGGCCCAATGTGAGGTCGTCTCACTTGCGCTCATGCTAAGTCAATATCGATGGAGGAGGGGACGTTCTGTGACATCTTGGCCGCATGTCCTTCAGCATTGTTTTCAAGCTGACCGCGCCATCTGTCACCATGGAGAAAAAAAACAAAAAAAACTGGTGTGGCTCAGTGAGGAAAATACTGTTGCCTGTTATCAACAAGTCTGAAATCCTGTGGGATGAATCAACTACTGCTGACAAAAAAATAATAATTTCAGCACATTTTGAACTGAGCAAAATGCATGACCGTCATTCTCATTTCTGCCACAAACTTTGCAGGGTGCAGTGATTCTCTTAGCAGCAAACTATTTTGGCCTCTCTGAAATGTCAAAGCATTGGGGGGATAAGCCCATTTACATGTCCCCTGCCCTCACAAGGTAACTATCCTCGACTTTGACTTGACAGGGTCAGTCTGCTTTAGCTTTGTGTTCTCTTGGGACATCATTAAATTTCAGTTTCCGGCACCTGAGCCTCTTTTAGAAATCTGACCACGTTCATTCTTATCTCCCTGAGGCTTTATGTGATGTCCTCTTTCCATTACCATGCTTAATTTTTTGAACATACAAACTTCCTCTTTCTTTAAACACATTTTTCCAACCATGATTCAAATCAGCTTGTGTTAAGAGGCCCTTCTGAGCAGTCATTGTAAAGCTGCACCGGAGGACAGTCGCAGTGAAAATGATGATACTGAAGTACTCTGCTCCACATTTGAAAGTTAAAGCTGGTAAACAATAAGTGTTTTTGACGAAAGCATATATCACAAGCTCACAGAAACACACACATACTGTGTCAGCATAGTCCAAATTAAAAGCAAGGATATTTTTATACAAGGCAAAACTGATAAAAATGCAGAGTCAGTAGATAAGGAGTTGAGGAGCTTTAAGCTGTTTTTCTCATGTGTCTTTAAAGATAGTGATAGAGCTGAAGCTCTTGATGTTGTCTGCTGAGACTGTCCACTGAACTGTAGCATTAGCTGAGAATGCTGACTGTTAAAACAGTGCAATAAAAAGTTTCAGGACAATTTCTGTAAGATGTTCTTAGAAGGCTTATTCCCTCAAGTTTTCTAAAGGAAAGTAAAATAAGGCCAAGCGAGGAGAAGCCAAACCATTTTGTGCACAGCAATCAATTTTCTTTCACTTTATAAAGTTAGAGATGACTCAGTTCCTTTATGTTTTCAAATGTTTTTATTTATTTATTGTTTTGTTTTCAGGATGCCTTTTGTGTCTCTGACGCTGCTGCAGCAGACCTCTGACCTGTTGTTCTTATATTCAACCTTAGAGAAAAAGACTTCTCTTTTCTTCTCTTCTACTTCTCTTACTAATGTACCAAATACAGTGTTTTGGAAAAGTTTACACATTCATTGAAATATGAAAATTAATGATTTGTGATTTGTTTGATTTTGTCTGATGCATAATAATCCAAATCTTCACACCTGTAGTTCAATCAAGCCCAAGACCTTTGTGGGGATAAGCACAGTTGATCTTGCCATTTACCCTTTGTTAAGAATTGTGGCTCGTCTTTAATGTCAAAGAGAGCGTCTTGGATCCTGATAAATTCTGTAGCAGAAAAGTTACAAAAAGATAGTCTGGAGCGCCAAGAACCTGATTACTAATGCTCTTTGACACTGTTGAGGTTGATGGGGAGCAACTGACCAATTTTCTAACACTAATCAGACAATCTGAAAGAAAAGAGGAGTGAGGAACATTGTCCATTGCACACTTTGTGGGGTTGTCACATTATGTTCTAATAAAATGCAGTTAAGTCTGCGATTACAACGTTCTGATACGCTTTTTGCAAGGCAATGTATTATGTACAGTGATCACCAATTGACATTTGATTAACATATAAACAAACGAAATTGGTGGACTTGTAAGCAAGATGGGACTGTTTGGATTTTTTGTGTCTGATCATTTGATTAAACTAATTTAAATTTCGAGCCTAAATAGGGAAACGTCATAACAAATCTTTTCATCAAACACCCCATATCCTCTAATGGGGGTTTTGATTTTGCTGTTTTGTATTCAGTCAGTACAATTAAACCAGGTGTCTCCAGTGGACTTGCCCTTGGAAAGACCTTTGAATTTTAAATTAGCTCAGACAAGCATATCTATCAGAAGTGTTGACATTTCCCTGGACAGCAGTGTACACATCAGTCAATGTGCTTATTGATTTATTCTGACAGCTAACAACTTGCAATGTGCTGTCATTGTTGTGCAGCATTAATGTTGACCTTCGCCAGACTGGGACAATCAGAAGAGCATCTATGTTACAACTTTAGCATCTAATAACTGAAAGAAATAGGAAAGTCTTGGTTTCTGAAATTTTTTCTTCTGTGGACTAATTGAAGAAAATATGTGGAGCTTAACCCATGTATCTGATAAGTTCTAGTTACTTATAGTACAATTAACTATAATGCAGTAACAGTACTCTCTTATACTGCACGTCTGGTGGAGCTGCAAAGATCCACAGCTCAAGTCGATCTGTTGATTGTGTATCACAAATGTAGCCTTCATGTAAGAATGGCAAGAGGAAGGCCTCTGTTAAAAAATAAAAAAATAAAAAAATTGAAAGTTTTATTTAAAGTTTGTCACAAACTATGTAAAGACACAACAAACATGTAGACGAAGATAGTCTCATCAGATGAGAATAAAACTGATCTACATTTAGTTTTCTCCAAAATTTGGTCTTTATTTAAGATCGACAAGAAAAGTCAGTTCTTGAAAGAAGTCAGAAAAGGTAATTTAGGGGACAAAGCACATATAAGAAAGAAGGTACTCTAAATACATTGTAGATAGAGAAAACCAAGCTCAGATTAGCACAGAATAAATAGAAAAACAGAGCTTTATTATTAGAAACATATATTTTCATTGTCTGTATTATCGCATGGTAAACTGACAGGGTTATGTTTTTTTTAATTGACCCTAAAAATAATATCTGCTTTGTTCCTGTTCTTTGTACCTGAGCAGTCTGCTGCTGAACAGAAGTGAGGGACAGATGAAGAGTGTTCTCTGCTTGTTCTCACTCTCAACAACACTTGTTCAAAGAACCTAAACATGTGAGTCTGACTTGTCTCCTCAGCAACACTTGTGTACCTCACATCTATGCCTTAGTTTGGCAAATGCAAGTGTTTATTTTATCTAATGCTGGGATTTTAAGCATACATCCACAGCCAGAATCTATTTTTTATGCTGAGTGAGGAAGTGACCTGTCAAGAGAACACCTGGAATGTGAAAAATGTCCTATTTGCCTTGAAGCCATACCAGCGAGCCCTAATGTGCATAACCCACATTTCTGTGCTAATTTCCTCTGCACTATGGTGGCTTCCTGATTTACGCCTCATTTAATACAAAAACCAAAAGGACTAAAATAAACAAAGAAAACATGTTGGCTAAAATTAGCTGCTTCGTGGTATAGTATTCTAAAAATAGCCTTTTGTTTCAGAACACTCATCCTGACACAGATAAGACAACCACACAGCATCTCCACAGTCCTCAAGATTTTCTTTTGCACTTCTACCAAGCCAAGATGTGATTTTGTGCTCAATTGTGTGCCCACTAAAAGGATTATTCCAAACAAAACACCACAGGCTTCCCTAGATAATTATTTTAGCCAATCTGTTGCAGTGTTGTGTGTCCAGAGCCATCTGCTGTGTTAGAAATGCAACTACTGACCACAGATATAACTCCATCATGGATAGCTTATCTCATAATTTGACCGATCTTTTAAATTTCTCTGATACCTCATCATATGTCCTGGTTGTTTTATTTCTACAGCAGAAAGAGATAAAATAGGATTGTACCTGGAATCCCTTTGGTCCCTTGTGTGTCTGTGTTCCAGGGGCTTCAACATTGATAAATATGAAGGAAAAGGCATGTTGCCATGGAGGGATTCCTTTACCCCTCAAATGTTTACTCTTTATTTCTGAGAAATTACGGCCAGCCTTTGAGCCAGTTAAGATGCTGGAATGACATGGAAAACCAGGTGGAGCTTAAAGACAAGAATAGTGGACACAGATAGACTACCATCCTCTATGAAAAGGTCATGAGGCAGTCATGTGCTCACTCTGAGGGATAGTACATGACAAGGGGACAAAGCCAGTGACCCAACACTTACAGAGCGTCCTGACACGCTACATTCTGCTCAGCACACATTTGATAGGACCTATCTGCTGTCTGATCCACTTTCTGTTCAGCATATTAGCAAGGCAGTGATTATTTTAAAAGCACACAAAAATTGTGTGAAATTGTTGTTTACAACATTTTCTTTAATTGTCTTTGATCTTGCAAGTCATAAGAGTGATAATAATTTCCAAATTCAAATTTGAGAAGTGTGTTTTCATAAAGCATGAAAGGAAAACATGAGCCCGGCTGCGAGCACCTCGAAAAGTCGTAAAAGGCTTTGACGTCAATATGAAGTGATAGCTGACTCTCCTGTTGCCATTTTAATTCCTTAAGTCAAAATATATATCCCTATTTATCCTTTGATGAGAACAAAGTTGAAAGAAATTTTGTCATCAGTGACAACAAACTAGCACCCCATCCACGGATTGTACACTAAGTTGTAAACTAAGTTGATGGTGGATGGAAGGGAAGTCAAAATGCAGATATACAACTTTGCCCTCCATTTGTCTCAGATCTGGAGGAAAACCAAGTCAGAATGGAAACAAATTATCAATAGAAAACCTATAAGAGGAATGTGAACAGGTATTGATTAAATGATATCTGCAGAAATCTAAAGATTTTTTTCTTGACAGAGGGCAGAAAAGTAAAAGTAATGTAACTCCATCGTCTCCAACTGCTTGTTTCATATTCCTAAGGCAGAGTGTTTTCAATAAAGATTTTCTTGTCTGCTTAAGGAGATATCTGCTCCTTTCTCCTGTTTACTCTCACAGAGCTAATGCACATGTACCCGCATTTTTCTAAGTCTAGTATTTTATGATATTTTTTCTAAAAATCCCAGGACCTTCACTATAATTAATAATTACCTTTAGGTTGTGAAGCTATAAAATAGCACATCATCTCTAAAACTTTTTAGTATTACAGTGAAGGGTGTCAACATGGAGTTTTTTCTGTGCATATGTCGGTTCTCACTGGACACTCCAGCTTCGTGGCACAGTCATAAAAATCATAACAGCTAGCTTAATCAGTTACTTTAAATTTCCCTTGAGTATGAATGTGGATGCTGGGTAGTTTGTTCTTTTGTCTCTTGTCTTGCCCTGTGAATGACGCCTAGAGATCAGCATCAGCTTCTCCGTGACCCTGCAAGGACAGGTGGGTATTGCAAATAGACGGATTGAATAACTTGATGGAATCAACCCATATTGAGATTTAAATAAAACATCGGATTATCATCCAGAGAAGCACAAATCTAGTGAACAGAAAGAATCCACAGGCTCACAGTTGGTGGATGGGATGATCTGTACTCCAGCCTTAATCTCTGATTCTGGCAGAGACGTCTGCAGTATTTTTGGATCATGAAATGCTTGAAGAGCATCATTTTAACTTGTCAATGCATGAAGCAAAAAACCAAATGCTGTTTTAAAAATGAAAGAAAAGCTCCACAGCTGCACGCCTTTCAAACACAGATGAGCTCAGTGGATGTCAAACCAACAAATCTAAAAGTGCGCCCACTGAGCAGAACAAGATGTTGCTCAATTCTGTTGTGACAATAAGGGAAGGAAACAAGTTGGATATTTATTATCTATGGAGATTCAATATGTCAAGATTAGAGAGCGTTTGGTGGTTTCATTAATGAGGTTTGTTGCATTGAGTGATCACAGGGTCTCCATCATCAACAATGCAGGGAAATCTAATTACTCTGACAGTAATTATTCATTCGTGCTGTTTGGAGGATGACTTTGGAAAGATGGTGTTTGATGCCCTTGCATCAAATTTTGATGAGTTACAACTGAAGAAGTTCCTGTGATCACTTAGCACTAACAGCATCCAGGGTTTGATTGTCATGTTTGAAACCAGCGAAGGTTAAAAGAGGTCGGTTGTGAAAGAAAGGAATTATGTGACATGGAAAACTCTTTTAAAAACAAGTATGTGGTTAATACAAACTCACTTCATATTGTTTTACATGCTATATGTTGGAATTTATTTTGTAGCCACGAAGAGAGAAAAATCATTTCTAAGAATTTTTAATTTTCAAATGCTTCTGTCAAAATATTATTGCAATTGCTGTGTATAATTTCCAGTCAATGAAAAGATTCACTGGACTCTGTATTCGTGATGCCTTATCTTTTGGAGTTATGTTTGTTTCTCTTCAAGGACTTTGTATTGTTCATACCTTTTGGAGCACCTCTTAATCCTGGAAATAATTGTTTCCCAGTGGCACCACCAAGTGAGCGCAGTTCACCCTGATGTCACTTAACCATGCTCTATTAGGAAAGAACAAAATATGTACTGTGTTTTTCAGGGGCAAGTTTTGGATATTTCAAGCAGAAAAGAGCCAGCAATATTTTCCCTAAAGGCAAGCACCAAGTGACTCCTTTTTGTCTCTGTGTGCATGCAGGTATAGAGACAGTCAGCTGCTGCACAGACACAGTCAGTCTTCGCAAAGACCCACTATTGAAAATGTTTGTTATAAACATTGTTCTAATGTCTTTGGCATCTTTTCAAATATTAGAATCATAGCTCATAGATTAAGGTGAGCTTTTTAATTTTATTCCACATTTTTATTTCTGAGATTTTTGTGTGACACCACTAGTGGCCTTTACATTGATCACAAAGGAAATAGGCAGAGACATGCAGCAAAGGTCAGGAATGAACCCAGGTCAGCTGCACACATACAGTAACAGTCATTTGCAGTTACTGAATTTTAATACAAATCACTTGCAATAGCATCAAGTTCAAATTCATAAATACTGTCCCTTTATTTTCAAAGGAATCATTGTTTAAACCAAAGTTAGGTTCTGACAGCTGCTTACAGGGAGGTCCTCACTGATGGTTATTATCTGAGATTGTAAGAGGACAACAAGTCACTACATGTCAGCTTTACTAAGAACAAATTGTCTTTGCTCTTTGTGAAGCATCATACTGTACATGTTGTGTTGGCCTGGCTTCTGTGATACATGTCACATCAAGCAACAAATATCCCCTTCATCTAAACACTCCAAACCCTTTGGCAAACTCTTTCTTTCCTGTGTCGTTATTGTTGTGTTCATCAAAAGTTTATAACACAGGTGTGAGGAACACATGGGACTAAATACTAATTAATTGACCTGATGAAGACCAGCCAATTGCTCTAAGCTTTGTGCAGAGGGCCTTGGTCGATTGCTTGGACTAGAGTTGGTCAAGTTACTTGAAATAGTAATTGTTTAACTTGTATTTAACCGGGAAAGTTGACTGAGAACAAATTCTCATTTTCAACAAGAACCTGTTCAGGAAACATCAAAGCATCATAGATACATCATACTGACTACTTAGCCAATAATGTAATCCAGTTATTGCTTATTTTCAAAAGAAATTAGCTACTTTAAAAAAGCACAAAATGAATATGTTATAAAGCAATATACCTTTTAGCCCAATTCTATTCTTTCTGCATATTCCATCATATATAATTTAATCAAATAAAACTTTTGTTGTGCATTTTTAACATTTTGAACATTGCATCATCAAAAACTGAATTAAATGCAACAGTCTCTTATTTGAAGAATTTTGTTGAATATTTAAACCTGTTGTCTGCACATTCCACTATGCATTTTAAGAAAAATCAAGCTTTTCTTTGTTTAGACTGTATTTATTCTTATTTCACCATATAAAATACAATTACTTTTATATTTGTACTCCTTTATTTGCATAGATGTAAAATACTGTGAAAAGATAAAGTAATTTAAATAAGTCTCTCTTGACTGTAGACTGAAGTATTCACAATTACATCTTGAGAGGAGTCATAATGGGTTTTGAAAAATGTACTTTTATTTTTTATTGCAGCTAGAAGCTAATTAATCTGTGTGTTCATAATTTAAGTATGAATCAGGACACATTGAATTTAGCTGGTCTCTTTTTGTGCTGAAATATTTATTAGCAGTCATGCAAAAATATATATTCCACACCATAAATGAACTCACCAAAATAAACTTTAAATTGCAGACTTATTAATTTATATTGGTAAACAATGGAATGATATGGAATCAATAAAAAAGCATTTCTCCTTGGCAATGTTTGTGGAGTCATCAAATATTTAAGGTGCAAAAATTTTTCAGTCAAGATAAATAAACATTGAACAGGCTTGAAAATTACACGATGGGCTCATTTTGCTTCTTTAGATTGAAAGACAAGTTGCTATGGCAACCCCATCACTTCACTTGGATACATTAATTACTCAGAATCAAAATAGCCCTTTATAGTCACCTCCAATTTATTATGACAACCTTTTATTTCTATTTATTAGGAGAAAACTTGTTTGAGTGTGCACTCTTGTCCCTTTTTTTAAATTGTTTCTGTTGAAATGGAGAGTTTAATTATTCTTTTCAAATATTCAATGTCATGGAGAGGATGGATTAATTGTTGCTTTATATTCACAAACCACAACCCTTCACACTGAGTCCACTTATACACAGAGAAAACACAACCTTTCCCTACACAAAAAAAACACTTTGTTGCTTTGTTTGATACAAAGACAAGAAATAGCATCGGTTCACCTGGGTTCAATGGCATCACTATGGAAACAGCTCTTTTGTCGGAACTGAGGGAGCACACCTCAGTAACCCAACATATTACCACATCCCAGGTGTCTCTTTTGGGGGTTTCTTTGTAGCGTGGCTATGAGTTTTTTTTCTAATGCATTGCAAACAAAAAATATATTTTCTACAGGATTGGACTCTTGCTCAGGTTTTATATCCACAAGATAAAAAATGTATTAAATATTGTTATTCCACATTGTTATTTTATATTGACGTATTACAACCTAAATTCTTTTAACATATGCATATGTTTTAGCTGTTAGCAGGTCAATTTCTGTGTCAAGTGTTTTGCAGCCTCTTACAGTTTTTTTTTTCTTTTCTTTTTACAAGATTTTCTTGTAAATCACTCCATCCATCAGGTCTGATCAGCTAACCTGCACATGTTGAAGAAAAACATGGCCACAGCACCAAGTTGCCGCCACAATTGTTTACAGTCATAATTGTGTGGTCAGGGCCATGTGCAGTGTAGTTCAGACTCTTAGAGATTTCCAGTTTTGTTGTAGCCTGATGTGTTCATCCGTCATCATTACATTGCTCCTCTCTAGAAATCAAAAATGCTTGTTTTATTAAATTTAAAAACCATTTTCAGTGAGATCATGATTCTGTAAAAGGTTTGTGTTACAACATATAAGATAGATACACAGAAGCTGCAAAAACTGTTTCAAAAAGATTGTCTTTTCATCATTTAAGAATTCTATAGGGGACAATTTAAAGGTATTGACCATGAAAAACTGGATGCAAACATTAATAAATAAATATAAGAAGCCTCTAAGATTCTGCTACAATATAATTATAATGTATTGCCAATTCTGAAAACTCATTCTCCTGAGAAGCTTGTTCAATTACAATAACGTTACTTTGCAGTGCAGGATATTAATTTCTACTTGTATCAATTTCAAAGACTGTGGCTATCTTCATTAATGGTGTTTCTTGTGAGCATTTCATTCTTCAGTCATTATTCTCTCTTCATTAAAGCCTCAGAAGATGCAGCTTTGTTCTTTTTTTTTACTGTGTTACATTTACACTTTACTTTGTAGTGCTGTGAACCTGAGACAAGTTTTTCATCAAAAAAAGTTTCACACAAGAGAAAAAGTTAAAGTTAATTTGTCTTGGTTGTCACTGGCATTTCCCACTCTGGCTCTCGTTTTGTCTTGAGTTATACCTTTATCTGTAACTAGCCAAACTACTACGGAAAAACTATCCAACCACTGTTTGCCTGGTGTGCAAGTCATAGTGCATCACACATGACTTGCACGTGTGATGCACGTGCAAGTCATGCACGTGCATGACTTGCACGTGCAATGTGACACCTCTCCTGTCACATTGTCACACAAAAGAGGTCAAACAAACAATTCAATTTGATAATTTCTGACAAAGCAAACGTTGCCCCAGCTGGCACAGGTTTAAGTTTGTCCCCAGTCGAGGTTGAACTCATCAAAAGTTTTTTCTGGCCATTCTGAATCTCAAAGTGTAGTTGTTGGGTGTCTAGTTTGGGAGTCTCTGGATATCATCTGTGTTTTTTTTTTAGTTTTTTTTTACAAATGATCTGTAGCATGCACTGGAGTGATCCTGTAAAGTGGCCAGGACAGGAGTCATCTTCTAAACTGGAAAAAGGTGGGTGGTACCCTCCATGTCAGGGTCAGGCTTTTGGAGAGCTGTTGCACAGTGATATTAGAATAGAGCAGAAGATGGATAGACTGAATGGATCCTTGTCTGCAGAGATGTCAGGGTGAAAAAAGAGCTAGACCTGAAAGAATTGTGTATACAAGACACTAAAAGTGAAAAAGTTCAATAGGAAAACTTTTGCAAGACCCTGTATTTCTTCCTGATCTCATCTCATTGTGTATAAATTAAACACCATATTTTTGGAAGAGCCTTTTCTCCTTTTCACTTTTCAGTAGAGTCATTAAATTTTTTTCTCTTTTTCCATGTCTTGTTGTCAGAATTATTCCTGTAGATGTCTTGATGCTGGATCAAAGACAGCAAAAGAATTTAATTTGCTGAAGGTCATATCTTCCTCTTTCTTGCTGGCGTCATACTGGCATCAGAATGAATCGAATCATTATTTTTAGGACGACATTCATTCTGGCCTTCCCTGCACACTGCTCTGTTCTTTAATTTGAGAACGGAAACGTGACTCATCTCATCATAATCTTTTAAGTCTCTCCAAATTACATTACAAACAAGGTCAGAACACTTTCAGAAAATAATAAGATTTCGATAATCATTTCTAATCCCCCTCTGCTGCTTCACCACAAGATAAATTGCGTTCTTGATTTATTTTCTTCCAGTGCCGTTTCAAGTAAACAGTTTTGGTTTCCTCTTTTGGTACAGGGATTATTCATTCACCTTCTTTTCTCCCTTCCCTCCTTCCAAAAGCCAGTGCTGTTTATTTGCTTTGGTAACTGTTGTCGAAGCTTGTGAGCATGCAACATTAAACAGTGGAGACAGTTTCAACTCTATACCCCACAATGCACTTGGGTCAAGTTCATTTAGGTGTGACTGCAGGATTGGTCCCTTTGGGGGCAATTAGTTTTTACTAAAAGTTCCGGGATGGTGGAAGCAGCAAGATGTCGAACAATGACTTCACCCCTCATCAGCTACACGCCTGCTCCCCCCTGTTCCTCAACTGTTGGTGTTTTTCAGTGCACACCAACCCAGCTGCATGCGTCAGTGCTCTGCTCAATAGAGCCTGCTTTTCTGCATCATTGGCGGGGTGTTATAATCACCCCACCCCGTTCCTAGATCAAACTCCTTAACAATAATCTGACACGTTTCCCTTTTCTTTCCATCACATTCTCAATGTAAGACAAAGCATTACTTCTCATGAGATCATTAAGCCTGATGGAAACTGATGAAAGATCACAGATTTCCTTCTAAAAAGTGTCATCTCTTCATCTCTCTCTGCTGACAAACAAAAGAATTATTTTTGGAACTGAAACAGTAATGGTTTCATCGCTCTCTGATTACCATATTAAAGTAAATCCACACAGCAGATCTCATCATTAACAGGTTGTGAGAGTAATGCAATCGCTGACAGCACTGATGAAAGTTTTTGGGCGCAGTGTCAGTCTTTTTATCTAAGGCACAGAGACACCTAGTGACAGGATTTTTTTTTTTTCATTCAGCAAAGAGAAAAGCCTAGTTGTTATGGTTACAAGTTATAAATAGAGCAGAAGTGAAGGTGACAGGGGAACTAAGTTTCAGGATGAAAGACACTGATGACATCTGCCCCACAAATCAGAGCTGCAGATCTGTCAACTTGGAGCAAAACATCAGTGAAGCCACAGTTGCACAGAAACCTAAGCTGCATTAGTTAATGCCTTCATGCAAGTTTTCAGTTGTTGTTTTTCTGATTAGGATGGAGGTAAAAGGAAAAGCAAAAGTTGTCCTGCAGATTTTGAAAGCAGTAAGACATGGGCAGCATGTCTTGTCATCAGAGTCTTGAGTTCCCAGACTCTCCTACGAGTTTTTGGGCATTTGTGTCATGCACATTGTTCTCCGCCCCAGTGCCCATCACCAAGGGCCTCTCTACAAAGCCTGTAATTAGAGTCAGCTCTAGGATTTAATAAAGAGGCACTCACTAGATGGCAGAAGCGCTCGAGACATTGCCAGTGGCTCCAACTTCAAAGCTAGAAAAATGGCTTGCCAGGAATGGCCAGAGAAAAGCTGCAATGAGATAACAAGTCGTGGCTTTCTTTTGATTTGTGGCATGCCAGAACTCTTACTGTACTGGTTTTCGAAGCCAGGAAGGGCATGCAAGTGGTTTGATCAATCTGCCATTGCTCTTCTGGGCAATGAGTATCTCCTATATAGTGCCCAGTAATGATGTGAGTGGGAGGCAAGATAAGTTAGTTGGTGTGAATTTTCTCTCCCCACTGATTTCCAACCTATAAGAAAAAGAATCTCTTCCTATCAACTGCTTTGGAGTACAGTGCCTTCCAGAAACAATCTCAGGAGGAGTTTTGTGATCAGCCGGAGAAGTTTAGTGTGGGTGGATGCGCTTTGATTGTTGTGAACTCAGAAAAGCAGCAGCTTCAAAAGAAACATTAAATGGCATTTGCAATTTCTGAATAAATATTGTTGATAGTTGCCAGCCTGGAATTTTGTGTTTTTACATATTGGTTATTTTGATCAGAACGTTCTCGGAGTTAATTATAGAAGATCACATTCTCATTTGCATAGCTAAAGGGTGTCTTCGCTCACTTTAATTTTATATGAACTACACTCAATCCCTTTGACTTAATTTTGCTGATAAGAAACTTTTTTCTTCTTGCTTTGAAAAGCCCCCAGAATGCTCCATGAATCCATTTTTAAACTATTACATAAGCCTCTCCATGAGGTTAAAAGAGTACTCTACATATGCATTACCGATGACTTCAAAGTTTTGAGAAAAGGCTATAGACATCGGAAGTCCCAAAATATACCCCAAAATATAATTTTTTTTCTCAAAGCAAGGCAAAATGTAACCATCACTTCCAATTTGTCTTATCTAGAATGTCACAATTTTTTGCACAAGTCCCTTACAGTTAATCTTTCAGCTGAGAAAAGTCACAGGTTGTAAAAAGCCTTAAAGGAAGATCTCCATTGTCAAGTTAAGACTTAGCAAAATCGATACTATACTGAATGTTGCATAGTTCAAAGAGAAGTGGATTTGTGTAGATCAACTACTAATATCAGCTCATTACGAAATAACTTGTCACTGTCAATTTTCTTTGGAGTTAAAACCAGATGTGTGCAGTCACTGTATGAAAAAAAATAATATTCCAAGTTATCTTACAATAAATAAAGCTAAACCTTTCCTATTCTTGGCTAATCCGGATTGCCAAAATAATTTTTATTTGCAAAAAGCTCGTATGTTGAGTGAGTTAAACTTTTATGACTCTTTTTGTACAATTTACAAATGTTTAACAACTGCATGTACAGCTGTTAATCCCACAATGGCCACTGAAATACTTGAAACTGCCAAAAGTTACAATACAAAAAAAATTACTGAAAACTAACCCTTGGAAATCAGATTCAACAGAATCACTTTAAAAAAGAAACTAATTAAACAGGCCTGGACAAAACTGATGATACTTACAGAAAAAAATGAAACCAACATAGGAACATGTTAAGGTTTCTCTTCTAATTAGCATTACAGGTGTCTTCAAGCTTGCTATCAGTCAAACTGCCTGTTTAAAGGGTGAATGTAGTCGCTGTGCTGTTCATGGCAAGGAGTGTAACACAGTGAAGTAGGACCAAAGGAAGCATAGCATAGCATAGCTCTACAGTAGAAGAAGAGAAAGAAAACTATAGACAAGCATGATAAAGGTAAAGGCTATGAGACCAGCTGCAAGCAGCTTGACTCTCCTGTGACTACAGTTGCACATGTTGTTCAGCATACTTGTTGATTAAATACAAGGAACATCATCTAACTCAATGTTTCCCAAAGCCGCTCCTCAATACACACTGGCCTGCATGCTTTGAATGTTTCCTTACTTTAGCTTTGACTCCAGTTGATGGCTAACAGGCTGTTACTGAAGTGAAATCATCTCAATCAGGTGTGTTAAGGTATGAAATGATCTAAAACATGAAGGCAGTATGCCTCGAGGACCAGAGTTGGAAAACAACTGGCCTACTCCTTCTTGTTACTGAGTTAAATTTAGGCTTTCATGTTTCTAACGAGGTTGACTCTGTTTTATTATGACAGAGTATTGGGGTCGAAGGGAGTAAAAGAAGGGGAGAACGCATTTGTTGTTGCTCATCCATTTCAAGATTAAAACTGAAATAGCATGAAGAAAGTCAAAAATGAGGTGGGGGGGAAAAGCCAACGGGGTGTGATAAGAGCTGATCAAAGACTGCTAATAGGTCCAATTACCTCATAGCATAACATAACTTTTGCATGAATTTGCCGTATTAGTATGTTAATCCCACATTAAAAGCTACCTAACAAGAGAAGCAATTATTTGACGGTGTGAAAATATCGCTGATGAATCTATTACCACTTGTCACAGCACACTGCTCCGAACAAGAGGCAACTCTCTGAGAATATAATGCCCAACATATCCGCAATTAACTTTTCCCCTCCATACCCACTGTATGATAACATTTCTGTCCCAATTTTGCCATCTTTTCACTCAGCTGAACTTGCTCCACAAGATTAATCAGCCTATTTCAATGGGCTGCATACAATGTCTTTTATTCTCATTAATTTGCTAATCTTGTTCAACTCTCATTGTCTGTAACAAATGAGAAATTATGACCTGCAACATGCACTGCAATATATGAAACTATCCTTTAAATATAAAGCATGAATCCATGCTTTATATTTAAAGCATGAAACCAGTCCCAGTGTTAAATACTGAGTACAGATATGTGTATGTAATTAATGATGTGATTGGCAGGACTTGATAACCACAGAGTGAAGTATACACAGTAATGCAATTCCTAGCCATTTCATTCCAAATGTACAGACTGCACCAAACTCCAGTGGGCATTTGTCTCAGAAAGAAAGGAAGCTTATTCTTTTATGATGTTTCTCACACAATCAGTCTCTCGCTTATGTTGCCAGTCAGCAAATTACATTCCATAAAATGAACAAAGACAAGAAGAAGAGTTTACACCAAACCCTGATGTCAGGTTTTATGACTTTTCATAGTGAGTTCATCCAATTACTATAATTGTCTTGTCCATGTATCGCATCAAGACCTCAAATGCTTCTGGAAGCCAATAACTCATCAGCTTGTTATTGAAACCAGACCAGGATGTTAAATTAACAACCACGGTTCCTTCTGATGTTTTAGTCTCTCGCTTTATGGGGTTCAATGAAAGCATAACTGGCCTTCAGAGTGCTTGTTTCTCTATGTAGTATGTAGACCAAGGAGAAATCCAGATTAAAGTGCTGGATTGCTTTCAGCTGCTTGCTTTTGATATTCATAAGAAGTCATACAAAATAGATGGGGAGGGCTGCATAGGTTGGACTGTTTAAAAGAAGGAAGAATAGAACAAAGGGAGCCTGTTGTCTCACATGTCATATTTATGTCAGCTATAAAGTCTGACATGGAAAGTTTTTCAGGGCAGAAATTGTGCCTGTCCTTGATGTGCACATATAATTTAATCTCATATTAATATTTCACTATTTGCGACAAACCTCCAATTATGTGGTTTGTTTGCAGTCTGATTATAGGACTGTGTGATATGATGCGGTGTTGAAATTTCAAAATCTTGGTTGTGCACTCTTGTTTTTGTGCAGTTTAGATGTTCTCTTCTTGTCAGTTTGCTTGTGCTCTGTGTACTCCACCATCGTTCAACAGTTTAGAAATATGCATTTTTTTCCAGTTATTGCCGAGTGGCATTTCATCTGGCTGAAAATGTTAACTTGTACATTTTCACTTGCGCTGTTATTGGTTAGCTTGCAAATGGGCTAATGAAATTTTCTTTATACGTTTGCAGCAACAACTATTTTACTATTACCATCATTAATTCACCACTTGTGCTAAAAGTGAACAAACTGGCTGGTTCTTGAATTTGGATTTGTCTTGCCTCCCTCAGATTTTTAGTATGTCTGACTTAGGAAGACTAAAACTGACTGAAACTTGACACAAACTTGACTGAGACATTCTGATTACTGGATTCTGATGCGAAACTCCATTTACCAAAGCATGTGCTGCTCTTTTGAGCATGTTTGATTGGGTCGTTGTGCTAGCCTTGTGATAGACTGGCTCCACAATCACAGAATACTATCTGTTTATTTTGTGCACAAGCCAACAAAACACAGAAAGTGTTTTATCAAGTTCACATTTCTAACCCTAAAGCTTTTCCTGTCTGAATTGTAAATGTCCATTTGGTTTGGTTTTTCATATATTTTTAGCAAAGATTACAAAAAAATATATAGCCATGAACATTTTGGTGAATCTAGGCTAATGCTTCGATTTGAGATTTCTCTCCTGTCATTCTTGCAGTCTGTGATCACTCTCAGGCTCTTCAATCAGGTACTCTGGGTACTTTGTATGTGATTTAAACAGTTTCCATTATGTGTATGACTGCCATCATCCCTAGTGAGTCCATGAAGATTACCTGTCACTCAGAAGTTTAAGGAAAGGGGCAAAGGAGGCTAATTTTGAGTGATCAGTCTGAATAGGGGGCATTTAAAGTCCACCACCTTTGAACCTTCAACTATCAAAATCAGAACCACTATAGAAACAACTGATCACCTTACTGTCTCATTAGAAATCGAGTTGTTTTTGCAGTCCCGTCTCGATGGGATTGCAAAAATCCCGTCAAGAGTCAGATAGGTTCTGTCTGACTCTGTCTAAATCCATCTCAGCTTCTCAGCCAGTCAGGAAAAGCTGATCTGCTAAGGCAGACTTGACGTAATTCAACAGATATGACATGCATCCATCAAATCCAGTCAGAAAAACGGATCGAATATTTTATTAGACTTTTACTATTAGACTCAGAGAGAATAAAAATGTCAACAATTGATTGATAGATGCAACTATTTCCTAAGTTTTCATGTTCAGAGTTTCAAACATTCGCCTAAATAAATGAAAAAACAGGCTTGCATTTCAGGGTTTTGCATATTAATCATTAAGAAAATTTAAACTTATAATGGGATATGTTTCAAAGCTTTCAGACATTCAAACTTTCACATGAAAGGAACACTGACATATATTTACAGGAAAAGCAGTTCCTGTTGGCGAAAAGTCAAATCTGATGTGTTTGTGTATTTTAGACCTATAACCTTTTTTGTTTTTGTACTTTTAACGTTATGATAAAACATGCCTCCCCAAAAACTTTGTTAACCCAATTGAGTGACAGAGTATTTAGACACTTTTCAGAATCAGGATTAGATATCTTTGTGCATCTTACCTCGAACACCTTCTGCATCCAGTTGATTGACTGTATGTCCACCATGAGCACTTCAGTCATTTTAAAAATGAAAACAGATGGTCCTCATTGTCTCCTCTCTGCACTGTTAAACCTGAAGGACATCTGAGAATAATAATGACTGATCTGCCCCACGCCTGTGATGCCAGTAGGGATGACCTCTACTGGACAGCAGTTGCATAATAATTTAGATTATTTAACAGCTAAAGTGAGCGGCTTTAGACCAATCCAGTTTCACCATATGACTGGGACAAATCCTGATGAAATATGCGTGTTGTCCCTAATCTTCATCTATCATAAACAGCTGAGCTGGGTTAGTGAATGCTGCTTGCTTAACCTGCAAAGGGAGTGGCCTTTGATCTGGATTTGGCTCTGCTTACCCTAACCTGATCCACTTTTCTCACCATCTGTCATTCCTTTATTAATCATCTTTCAAAAGCAGATTTCAAAAGCTAAATAGCATCAACATTTTCAGTTGCTTGTTTTTAATCACACTCTGAGCATGCTTACACACGTGTATATTCTCATTTCTAACCTCAAGTCCAGGTGTTGACTGCAAATCCAATATTTGTCATTTTAAAGTCAGCCAGTGACTTCTTTCCTGCCAGGTTATAACTTTTCTATTTGAGCTAATTATTCTGTTTTGACAAGGTGTTTACAAGTGTCAAGGACAAAATTATAATTTACTCTGCACATCCTTGAGAGGGAATTAACATAAGAAGGATATTAAGAAAATGAATTTTGTCCTGCTATATTTATTTATTGCTCTAGCAGCAACAGATGTCTCATTTTCTAGTATTTTGTATTCAGCCCAGATAATCCTAAAATTAAACTAAAAGCTTTTCTCTGGAACCGCAGTATGTAATTCTCCACTCTCAAAGGACAACCTTCTGTGTTGCTGTATCATCTCCCTTGACATTTGGACGGTTCTCATCCTCACTGTTCAATGTAATCAAGTGTGGTGCATAGTTTTAGTTTATTGAAATCTGCAAAGACTGCAGCAATGCTAAAATAGAAGTAACAACTTTAGGGAGCTCTCCAATTTAACTTATTTACAGCAGCTGACTGGTGCAAATATATATAACTAAACATTGGAGCTTATCTACTAAGAACAAATCTTATTTATTAATGAAAATAACTTTATTAGATACAATTATTAATGACTCAGATGGTGGTGAGCAACAGTCTATATAGAAGATATAGTGGATGTTAAGTGCATAGCTTTAGTTTTCTACTGCGTGCTACTAAACAAGAAAAGACTCCATCTGCTTAGAGTCAAACATACTTCTCAATTCGCAGTAAGTATTATTTTGCATATAAACTGCACATTTTAAATTTCAAGATGCCATATGGTTTTAAGATAAAGATATTAAAGATGTTTGCTTGTTTTATTATATTTTGTTCGTTCCTTGCTTTCTATTGTGCTATTCTAGTTCTAACAATTCGTATTTATTGTGTCCATATGAGTCTCTCCAAACTGTATAGTAATATGAATATATACATATATAATGAGGAGTTCAGATTTGCTGTCAGACTTTGTTTCAGCCCACACCCAAAAATATTGGATTTAATTTAACGACTATGTATACTAACTGATTTTCAAGTTGCATCTAACAAAACATTTTCTGTCACTGACTAACATAACTAACATCTTACTACAAATGCATATAAGTGCAGATTTCAATGTCTTCACTTTCTATGCACAATTAAAGATGACTCACTGGAAATTGTGAGCAGCACACAAGCTTTGTTACAGACCAATCTTATTTTAAAATTTGAAACACAGTTTGGTATCTTTACATCTTGTGCAAAGGCACTTTTAAATTATCACTAACCATCTGTACCTTCACAAAAACAAAGGAGTTTGAAATGACTTGTCCTCTGCATGTCATGATGTTATTTATTCTGCTCTGAGGATTGTCCCTACCTTGTATAGCCATGTTTATCTTGCACAGCTCTCTGGAGAGAAGCCTCAAGTCAGCCTTCTGACAACAGTATGACTCTCTGAGGCATACTAACAAGATGGAAACAAGCGAAGCTAATTCTACCAGACCATTCATCTCTCCGTCTGGCATCTGAGCAGATGGAAACGTATTAGCACATGATACTTGTGCCACCAACAGAGCACCCATGGGTGCACAAAGGAAGTAAAAGTCAAACTCTGAAGGACATTCTGTTTGAAGTTAAGTTGAAACTATTTCTCACAACCAAGTACAGATGTGAACATTTTAGAAGAGAACTGAGAACAGTTGTTTTCCCCCATCAAACATTCTGTTCATCTTTCATTTGGGATTAATAATCAAATTCTTGAAATAGCAAGAATTACTCTGAGGTTTCTGGGATTTATTTGTTTTTGACACATTAAAAGGACTGCAAGAATTTTAAGGGCACAATGAAAATGGAATTGTGTGAGTTGAAGCGTTAACATGGAAACATACTGACCTTGAAGCAGTGTTCGTGTGGCTTTAGTCGATCAATTCAAGCAAGAAGAGATCCAGGCTGTCATACAAGGGGCAACAAATGCTGCTTCCAATCATACAGACAGCTTTCATCCTGGTCAAAGAATCAGCCTTGACTTTTATATGTACTGTTAAACTTTAGATCTAAAAGCACCTTAATAGATGCTATGCTAATTTTCTACTTTGTCTTGCGCCACTCAAAAAGCTGGGAGGGGCCAATTTATGGTAACAAAATATTTTCTGCTTTGAATCAGTTTTCCATCTTTTTATAGTTTCCGATTTTATAAATCACTCCTTTTCTGCTCATATCTTGAGCAAAATAAGCAAATGTCAAACAGGCATGCTGCAACGCCTTTACATCAAACGTTTTTTAAATTAAAGATTATCTATGACACCACTGCATCATGTAGGTGTATTTTATTACTACAGTCTCTTACTGTAGTACATCACGTTATACATGTACAACTAAAATGGCTTTGCTAAGATTGATATCTGGTTCCTAAAAGGAAACGTTGAATAAGCAAGCAAGGAAGCAGAAATCATAAAGAAAGAGAAATAAAAAACTATGCATACTTTCCAAAATAATTACAAAATCAACAACTCAGGTCGGAAAATCTCTTAACTGGACAATAACATATTAGGTTTATGGAAGTGTTAGAAAGAAGGCTGGTGTGGAGTAAAAGTAACAGGAAGTCACTTTTAACATTTGCATCAAATCAAGTGGGAGTCACAGAAAACATGGAGGAAGGTAGTCTGACCAAATGAGATCAAAATATAATCTTTTGGCCTGCATGAAAAATTACTATATCTGGTGGAAAGCTATCACTATTCGCTAACACATCGTCTGCACCATGAGACATGTTATTGGCCACAGTGTGCTAAGAGAATGCTTTTCTTGATCTGGGGCAGGTCAAAGTTGATGGGATGATGGGTGGAGCTACATACAGGAAAATCCTCAAAACCTGTTGCAGGAATGCCTTGGTCTAGTCCTTGAGAGCTACTAACACACCTGAATCAAATGGCTGACTTCCCTCATAATCAGGTGATTCTGATCTACAGTACATTCCAGTCGTTTGATTCAGGTATGCTAGAGAAGCAGAGCACCTAGAAGTAGTGTGGCCATTGCTTTCCTTCGTCATTCTGCTCAGTTCTCATCTCCCTTCAGTGCTCCAGCTGGGATTTTTCCCATTGACCTTGATTTCTCAACAGGGTCAATTAGCAAACAGGAGTTGTGAACAATGTTTTAGAATCATTGTCTGCCCATGCTGATAATTTAGAAATGGCAGCAGAGAAAGTGAACAAAGATATTCAGTGTGTTGGCTGTGCTTCCAAATATTTAGCAATTAAGGCTGGAGCAAGAGGAATGTTTAAGACATTTTATTGTTGGCAAAGATGCCATTCAGTTTGACACTTCTCTCTTTGCACTATGAGATGGTTGTTTACAGCACATGCAATTTCTGGTAAGCTCCATAGTGTAACTTACTTCTCATACATCAAGGTCAAACATTAATAATTGGGTATAATCAAATCCAATCGTTAAAAACCTTCAGCAGAGTTCAGGCCTCTGGCAGAAAAGTGTTTTTCAATAGGCATGGCTCCAGAACCTCTGTGCAAAGCAAAGCATAAAATAAAGGGCTGGTTTTTACCAGGCTACTCTAAAAGTGCCAGAATATAAGTGGACTAGTTTTGGACACCTCTGCAAGCTGCAGAAGTTCACCTACACTGGAAAGGTACAGGTCAAGCTATGAATATGCTAGAATGACAAGTTCCAAAACTAAATCCATTTGAGAATCCGAGACATTAAAATTGATGTTCGCAGATGTTGTCTAATCAAATCTGACTGCACATTAGCTATTTTGTCATGAAGAATTAACAAAAAATTTAATCTGCAGATGTGACAAGCTGGTGGAGACATACCCCAACAGACATGCAGCTGTAATTGCCCTGCAGAGTACTGACATGGGGAAAATATTAAATTACAAACAGGTGGACTCTATTTACTAATCACTTATGTAGATGTGTCACTTCAAAGGGGGCTGAATACAAATGTGTGTTGCACATCTTAATGCAGTTTATATGAGCAATGTACAGTCAGTGTGAAGTAAAGAAATAACTTCTTTTCTAATGTCACTGTTGATGAGGTTCCCTTTTGGTATTGTGTGAAGACAAACTTGTATAATAGCCGTGGAAATGCCCCATACCATGAAAGCCCTATGCCACATTCAGTCTCTGTTGGAGAACATTTAATTTTCTGAAGGCATTTTGTCTGATGTGTCAAAACAAATTTGGTTGTGCATCTTGTTGTTGTGAAGGTTTTGCAGTAATTAGTCAGGTACTCATCTTGCTCAAGAGCTTCTAATCAGCACAACTCTACCTCAAAGAAACCCCTACTGAGAGAACTGCACCAACAAATTCCTCATGTCTGTTTTAACTTTGCTCTGCAATTCAGATGGTAATCAGCTGTTATGATACAGGTAGAGATTTATGTTCAAGAAGCTCATTCCAACAGCTCTGTTGCTCATTCAGTCCTTTGCAGATTCATGTTGCGAAATCAGTGAGCAGTGCAGCAGATACATCTGTATGTTAGATCCTGAGATGACCTAAGCTTTGTTTCTGTAGATCGACACTGACTATATGCCTCCAGTTTTGAAAGGTATTATCAGAATACCTTGAACTAATTTGTGCTGTGGAGAAAAAAAACAACTGTTTTCTTTAAATTGCTTAAATTAGGAAATCGGTCATACAAGCACACAGCTTGAATGAATTGAAAATAAACTGTGCAGTGCACAGTTAGGCTCATCTTGTAGGAGACATATGCAAATTTTAAAAGGTCAGGAAAAGCAGATGTGTTTGATGCGACTGGTGGTGGGAAGATCAGAGAATACATCATCCTAAAGCTGCTGCTGGAAATGAGGGCTAAAGAAGGTAGCAAACATATCATGTGGCGTGAAGGTAACAGAGAGAGCTCTGAGGTGATTAGCATTGCTTAAATACCTTTTAAGCCAGTGTCATTATTCCAGGAGTTAAACGCTGAGGTAGACTGATTTCTCCCTTACACTTTTTTTTCTCCTAACAATACCCGTCTTAACAGGTTTAAATAATTTAATGTAACAGACCAACACAAAGCGGTGGATAATTGTGGAGTACAAGGAATGAGATGCGATATTTAAATGTTTTATAGATAAAAATCTAAAAGTGTGGCAAGATTAAATCACATCACCATATTCCATAGTTTATAGAACCCCCTTTATCTGCAATTACACATGCAAGTCATTTGAGGCCTGGCACATGTATATAAAAGAGGAACATTGTGCTCATTGTTCTTAGCAAAATTTTCTAACTCCAACAACAAAAAGATTTTAAAATAAGAATGGCATGTTAACTGATCTCCCACAGTACATCATGCACATTATCCAATCAGTCTAAAAGCAGAAAGAGGCCAGATAAACCTTCCTCAAATTGAATGATTCAGAATAACAGTTTTGGAGGAACTGTGGTTGATAAATCACATGGATTTGTGCATAACTTTGAAGGACTACCAATACAGCTTCTGTTTGCAAGCTGGGCTCAAAAAACATCCTCTGGACATGTGACACAACTAAAGACAATTTAACCATATTGTTCAGCTCCACTTGACAAGGTTCAAGTCCAGTGCAAAAACATCCTGTGTTATTGATAAAGCATGATGGAGGAGAGCTAATGACATGGGTTTGTTTTGCAGCCAACCAGGGCCCTAATCAGATAAACACCGAATCAAATGTGAGATTCCTAGACTAAACTTGGTTAAAAGTGGGTCAGGCAACACACAGCAGCAGCTGTCAGAAAAGTGAAAATGGAAAAAAGATCAAAGTGTTAAAAGTGGCTCTTTTAAATTCCGGACAGCAACATGATTGGAATGCTGTGATAGGTCTGTGTAAAAACAAATTTTCACAGACTTCAGTGACCTGAAGAAAAGTAGGCTAAAATGCTTTTTTAGACACCGCAAGTTACCTGGGAGGTCATCCAGAAGACAATTATTTCAGATTTTTGTCTTTAATATTCACTTTACAAGCTTCTGAATCATGTACTGTACTTCACACAGTTCCTTTGCATTTTCATCCTTTCTTAGACAAGATGATGATTTTGGGAATTTCTGGGCTCAAAATTTCAAACACATCCCTTTACCGACACAACTCATTATTGTCTGAAAGAGCAAGAGTCTTTGAAGATGCCAAGTGCTTCCCTGAAAATGTCTAAAGTCCACAAGATGTGAGCTTTCAAGTTTCAAAGCCAAAAGGTTCAGCTATATCAGCATAACTTGCATCTGGCACCAAAAACAGAATATAAAATCCTGGGAAACTAGTCCCCAATGTATACTAACCCGCTGGCCGCCTGATGTCCTGTAGCTTTGGACTGCCAGGAAAAACACCTCTTTCCTACCAGTGTACATTTTGGATGAACACTGACAATATTTCAAAACTATGTGTCACACACACACACAAAGAGTGACTTGAGAGAGAAGTGGTTGGTGAACATCCTATGAATTTCTCAGCATAACTGCCCATATTATCAAGAAAGAAAACCTTGAGCAGCAAACCTTGATTATATGTTTGCCTTTCATAAAGTCCCAGGTGTATTTACACATGTAAAGTGAAGTCTGTCTAAAGCTGCTGCTGTTTAAATCTTGGCGTGACTCATTGAAAGCTGGTGGCTTTGCAGCGAAATGAATAGTGGAAAAGTTGCCAATCCTGTTAATAACTACAACTCCAAGTAACACATTTGGTTTTTGTGACATTAAATCATCCGTGCACATCTACAGGGCCTTGAAAATGAATTCATGCCCTTTAAGTTTTTTTTATTAAGTTGTCACATTAAAACCACAAACTTCAATATTTTTTTCAGAGATTTTATGCGATAAATCTACAAAAACCATCAATGCTGTCCGGCTGCCAACACACCCAACGGGGTGGTATGTGTTGGGTGATGTGCAGAATTAGTTTTACTCCACATGTAACCTTTTTCTTGGCGGGAAAAAGTGTTTTTCTGGTCTCATCTGAAAGGGTATTCTGCAAGTCGTGTCCTCAACATGACTTGTGTTAAACTCCAAAAATGATTTTTTAAGATTTTCTGTCAACAGTAGCTTTTTTCTTGCCACTTTTCCACAAAATGCATATTTTCTGAGGGCATGAACAATAATTACCAAGTTGGCAGATTCTTCCACAGAGCTTGTGGATTTGTTTTAGCTCCCACAGATATTGTATGCATAGAGTTTGAGTTTAGTGAATGTGTTGTAATACAAGAATAAACAAAGTCACATTCAAAGAAAATTTTAAAAACCAAGCAAAAGCAGAACAGCAATAAAGTACATTTACGCATTCAAGGTCCAAGTACAAATTTATTTTAAACCTTCCCCTCTTCCAGCAGTAGAGTCATCCAATGTATTATTATTTACTTGGTTATAACATTCTTTCTTAGTTAGCATTTTCTATATCCAAATCTATGACTGGTAAAATGCATTAATATTTGCAGGCCATTATTTATTTTACAGTGTTCTGTGGGATTTTTAAATTTAACATATTGCTTTAAAATCAACACAGTTTTAAGCTCCTCCAAAACTTCATCCATGAACTGTATTGGTGTGTTCCTTGGTATCCATGATGCAGTTCTCTTAAACTTCTAAGGGCTTGGCAGAACTATATTTTTACTGAGAATAAATTAAACAAAGGTGGCCTCTGTTTAAGCAACTCGTGAAAGAAACTGGTACAAATGCATTTAATTTAGGTGAATCAGATTTAAAGAATCAATTTTATCCAATTTTGAACTTCCAATTAGATGTCACCCACTACTCTGTGATGGCCTATCACATAAAACATTGACTGCCGTGGTTTTAACATGATAAAATGTTTTAGAGGTACTAATATGTTCACAATGTGCTGTGAAATTGGTTTGACTTTGTGAAATTAGAAATGAAAAATCTTGTAATGATTGCAAACTGCCTTTGAATGTGAAGGGCAACATGTGGTACGACATTTTCTCTGGCAGGTAAAATAGATTATGTCTTCCAAGATTTTAAGCATTTAAAGGCTTAACGAGTCTGCCATTCAGGAGACAAAAATAAACGACTGTCAATGTCTTGTTATCAAATAACCTATTATCAGCCTTATGTCTCTGTGGGGACAAAAGGCTGATAATGGGGTGCTAACCATGTTGACAGTTGGCCACAGTTGGATGTTGCCATTCATGACATATCATTTAGAGTTCTTGCATCATTTATCTGCACTGATCCATAATGATAATAATTCAATCTGCTCCACTGTTGTTTTAAAGGGAGCAGTATCTCCCCCTGCTGTTTTTACTGTAACTGCACCATGGCACCATTAAATAAAACAGGATTGTGTGCAGTGTAGCCAGGGACTTTTGTGTTTCCCTGAATTCACTGCTAAGTTTTATAAATGATTATGCTGCAATAGTATTTGATGTAAATTTTTTCCCTAAATGAATCACAAAATGAATATAAAGATGTAATATGCTATTTTTTTTAAAAGCACACTAAAAAGTAACTGTGAAACAAATTGTAGACTACTGAATTAATATTAAAAACTATTATCTGTTCTAAATTATAAGGTGTTTTCAGAAATCGTTTTGCTTGTTTATTTATTAAACTTTTGTGTAAGAAGGCTACAAAGCTTTGTAGAAGGAAGTATTTTTTATTATTATTGTATTATTTTATTGTAAAAAAAAAACAACACCTTAAAGAATTTCTACAATTTCATTTTAATAACATTAAAAATAATAATAATAATTTAGCCAAGACACAAAAACTGCATAAGACAGGTGCATCACAAAGGTTTAAGATCAAGCTTTGAAATATGTTGTGACTTTTGATATTTTCGAAGTTTATTAAAGTTATCAAATTCCAAGTAAAATTATACAATAAATAACAAACGTTCAAAGGAGTGGAAAACCTATTTTTTTATTTATTTTTTTTTAAACTATATTCAAATTTGTAATGTTTATTTTGTTTATTTTTATTCTGTTGTATGTTGTTTTTAACTTCTTTGTACAAGCACTTTGAATTGTCTTTGGCTGAAAGGTGCTATATAAATAAAGTTGCCTTGCCTTGCCTTGCCTTGCCTATGAACGTTTGAGGTATGTTGTAATATAGTGATGCTTAGCTGCACAAGATTTTAAAAAGGCAAAATACTACAAAAAAGGTGACATGTACTGTCACCTTTAACAAACTAATATATTTAAATAATATATTTTCCTTATACCTATTCTTATTTTATACACTTTTAGAAATTACTTTTGATCAAATGTATTTTCATAAAACTAATATATAACAGTAAAGTAAGTTAAAACGAATATGTATTAAATAAAACAATGCTGATATATATATATATATTATTATTATTATTATTATTATTATTATTATTATTATGGTGTAATCATTTTGGAGTTAACCTAAAGCAAAGTAGCTAGTTTACAATATAGATTTTATTTAAAACACGGCGGTAACGTGCAGAGTAAGAAACGCATCATGGTTGGATAACTATGTTATCCATCATGCCATACATCTACGCCATAGATGTAGACTGCAGTTTCACCGTTGACACTGTAATGTCCCGAACACCCGAATGCAGCACGACTTCTTGTAATGCACTCTGTAATCATTTTGCAGCCAGTTGGCAAAAACACGAAGGTTCGAAGTAGTTTAATGATTTTTAAATATTTTGTTTTAAAAACATTTCCTCTTTATTTAAACAGTTTCTGTTTTACGTTTTTATTTTATTTATTATTTTTGAACGGTAGTCTCGTCTTTAATAGTCTTTAGTTTACGTTCTTATGTAGTATGCCTAATTATGTTTTATGTCAACATCGATAATAATTAAAAAACAAAAAGAAAAAGAAGCGCAGCTTCCCGTCAGCTGATGCTGCTGCGTTGCAAAGCTCACGTGACCATTTTCAACACGTGACCCTCTGGAACAGAAAGTGTCGACATGGCTTCAGCTGCACAGTGAGTTACCAGAGATTATTTTATTTAATTATGTAAATATTCGCGTTAAGTCACAAAATTCCAACTTTTGCCATTTATTTGGCTCTTTAACTGCTGCCAGGGTGAGCTGCGCGCTGGAGCTGTTGCTAGGCAGAACTTTAATTAGTAATAGTAATAGTTCGGGTCATTTCTCAGTCTGTATCTTATCTCTGTCTTTACAATAACAATACTTTGAGTTTTAATTTTACGCTTGAAATAAATAGATGAGTTTAGGTGTTCTACACAGTTCTGAATAATTGAAATAGTGTTCTGTATTTTTATTTTTTAACAGGACGCACGTAGCCGAGGGGATAAAATTAAATATTTTAGCATTTCACTGGAATGTAGGTTAGATCTCCAAAGGTCTTTGACTTGTGCAAACATCTCTTATATTAGAATTAAAACAATGCACATATTCGTACTTTTCCGAAAAAAGAATCCAGTTTTTGAAGAGGTAGAAAATATCGAACGATATCTCAAAGTTTGACTATAGTGTAGAAACAATTTGTTCACATGATGAGAAATCCAGAAAACCCTACACAGAGAAACACACAGGCAGCTTAATTACAACAAGTCTCTGTATCTGATTAAGATTTTTCTGTTACTAAATTAGAATAAGCCTCATTCATTCAGGTTGCAGTAAAATACTTTTGATTCATGGATTAACCTCTGCTCTAGGTGGAAACATGTTGTGTGCTTTATCTTATCAGCAGACCTCTCGCTGGAGATCAGATTTATTTCCTAAGATCTACAAGTTTGCTTGTCAGCATCTCCTGGCTAAACTGTTTCTTCTAAACAGAACTGGGTTTTTATTGCCGTTTCGTCTAATCCTTTTCAAGCCTGTCAGATTGATCATTAGGTGTGCCTATATTTCAAATAGATTGTCATCACAAATTGGTGTGAACAATTTTAAATTTCTGAAGTACTCTTTAAAATGCAACCTTGCCTTCTGTATTTAAAGTATTCAACCTGCAGAGAGCGCAGAGGCTGGACACTTAGTGTAGATAATGTAGAGCTGGTGTTCAAGATCCCAAAGGTCACAGAATGAGTTGGAAATATTGTAGTGCCACATGAGAAACAGAGATGTTAGAAAAATTTTGATTTATCTAAACGTATATCGTCATCGCATTATGTAATTATAATATTGCCATTACATTTTCTAATACTGCATAGAGATTTAGAGAGAGGAAGTATGTATCAGTTCATTTTTGTAAGCTGCCTTGAAAACAAACTTTGAAATGTACTAAACTACTAATAAAATTACTTTCATCAGAAAATGTGCATATTTATGAATAAGGAACTATTAAATTTCTTTAAAGCCACGATTTAATACCACAGTATAGATATAAATATAGACAGACATAAAAAACTGCTGACTAAGTAAAACTGTGACATGTCTAAATAGGTAGTCTTGTTATTTTTTATTAAGTCATTTTATGGCTAAACTTTTTTCAATCCGTTCTCATGTTTAATTATTGTACCACTGAAACAGAAATTAAACTTTAAAGACGTTAGTTTTCAACTAAATATACTGCAGGTCAGTATTGTTTTACGATTTGTAATGGTTTACCTTATCCGTGCACTACATGGATAAAAATAATAAGAAGAGTCAGTATGGTTGTCATTTTGCAGGAGGTGCAAGACAAACTAATCTTAAGGCTAATCTTAGTAAAAACCTATTAAATGAATTTCAGTGTCACCAGCCACTGCCCCACTCTGACCTTCCTGAGATGTATCTTCTTGTCCTCTCAGACCCATCTACTGGCTGGGTAATGACACCCTGAGGGTGTCCGCTGCCCTTTTCGCTGAGAATCGTCAAAGATTGTGCCTGGGGTTGAGAGCTAAAAAGGCTTTACTGCCAAAGTCAGTCGTGTTGCTGCAAGGGGGAGAGCAAACGCAGAGGTACTGCACGGACACCGACGTCCTCTTCAGGCAGGTGGGTTGTATTTTTGCATTTATTTATCATTTTATAATCAGTTTACCATCTTTGTGAACAGAAGATAAAATATCTTCATGTTTTTACATTTCTGATTCTTTTTCTTGTGCAGGAGTCTTTCTTCCACTGGGCTTTTGGAGTGACAGAGGCTGACTGTTTTGGAGCCATAGATGTGGACACGGGAAAATCCATTCTTTTTGTTCCTAAACTGCCTGAAAGCTATGCTACTTGGATGGGGGAGTAAGTCCTAAAACTCCTCAAAGAGTGCCAGCACTGTGCCTAATACCACATTTGTACATTTTACATGTTTTTTGGACTTTGTCAGTTGCTGTGCTTGCATCTGTGTACAGGATCTTTCCTAGGGAGTACTTCAAGGAGAAGTACGCTGTTGATGAGGTGCAGTACACCTGTGACGTAAGTATGTGTTACGTTTCCAGACATGGCATTTTAGCATGACCATATGATATTTAATGGTGGCAGAAACTGATACTGTTGAGGCAGATAATCTGTTTAACCTTATATTTGTAGCTAATATTAATGCAAATTATCCAAATCCAATAACTGTTACTGCAGGAGTTCAGCATTTCAACTAGAAATTACAGAGATAAAAGGTACAGGGTAATATTGAAGAATGTGTTTGACTCATAGCTGTATATGTATATGATTCCTCTTTTAAGCCATGTGCAAGCATTTTTATGAAAATCTGGGAAGCTTGTATGGTCAGACCTCACGTTTTTGAGGACAAGTGCTGAGGAAGGCAAAAGATGCAGCAGCTTGTGGTTGTCCACAAGCTAATCATTAGCTCTGAAAGATGTCACAAGTTTATGGACTTTGAGAGCAAAGTTGACAATGGCTTCTTCACTTTTAAATGATTAGCTGGGCTGGTTTTGTTTGCCACAAAGTCGTCAAACTCTTAATATTGCAAAGATAAACACAAATAAAAACATATGTCCCTTGTGCGTACCTTCTTAGACATTTGAAGCGGCAGCATACACAGTTTTATAACATTCTAGAACAACTTGCCATTAATTGTTTTGGAAATGTTGAAATATTTTGTGTCAAGAACGTTACGACTCTGAGAATCCATTTGTAATTCACATTTGCCCCATACATGCAACATTTATGTTTTCAAATAGCGCAGCAATGACCCTATAATTACATTTCTTCATTGAATGTGTGCGCTTTGAAAATGTTTGGTCTGTGCCGATAAAGACGCACTCACCTTGAGATGCTGAATAACCACAGCATCTCCAACCGATGCACTCTGATTAACTTTATAATTAATTTAGCAATTAACTTATCCACTTATATAATGAACAAATCTAAACACTGAAACATACACTATACAAAATAGGAGCATATCATAAGCAGGTCACAATGTTTTTGAATTTTCTTTTCCTTTGTTTTGATTTATTTTTAAGTAATTTATGTTCACTTCAAAGAGCTGACAGGATTTTATGCTCTGCAAAGTGTTTCATTTTGTCATTCTTGTATAAATAGCAACATTTATAGCAAGAGGAAAAAACTCTTGTCACATTATTTATGATTATTTATTATTTAGATATTATTTATTGCTTTCTCCACCAAAACCAGGCAGCATGCAGTATACTGCATCTCAGTAAGGTCAACATGACATTCTCAAATCCCACCGCAATGTTTGTGAGCATTGAAACAAGAATTTGTTTTGAGATGTTTATGCTGCTGGCAGAGTACAGCAGACTCTCGTCATCAATTGTGGTGCTTATTACTGGAAAGGCCACAGTATCAGAGTGACCTTTTCATGAGGACTGATTCTTGTCTTTCTCGAAGCTCTGCTGAGTCTTCTAATTATTTTTTGTAGGTTGCTGAAGTCCTGTCCAACATGAAGCCATCAGTTCTCCTGACACTGGTAACTATCATTTAATTAACAAGATTACGCTTTATGATGCCCGCTTGTATTAGATACTAAGCAACTGTATTAGGGGTGTGACGTTTTACATATTTGTGTTTGGTACAGCAAAATCCATCATAACCTCCATTAAAAAAAAAAAAAATCTAACCAAATCTTCAGTCAGTTCTATAATGGCCATTTTTTTTATTTGTTTCCCTTGATTGAAGAGAATCAAAAGCAAATCTTGACTTTAAAACTGGAGTACACCTACTGTAATAATTGTTTTATACTGTTTGAAATGTAATAATTTTATTTCCTGTAAAGCGAGGACAGAACACGGACAGTGGGAGCATCTGCCGTGAAGCCTCCTTTGAAGGAATCAGCAGGTGTGTCTAATTTGCACTAACAGGATTTACCTTTTATTTGTTAAGGTTGGCTGTGTGGTGGAAATTCTTTACCAAAAGAAGAGAAAACTGTTCGCTAAATTAGAGAAAGATCAATCATTTTAAATGCTTTTTTCGAAGGCAAAAGCGTTCAAAACCTCTGTCTCTGGAAGTCAGAGAAGTAGAACCCCGATATGAGTTGCACAAAGCTTTTTATACAGTTTTTATCACCACATCTTGCTTACACACACCCACACACCCGCACACACACACACACCCCTACACACAAGCACACGCCAGTATGAGATGAAGAACAAAGGGAAAACCCAGCACCTGTGACTGAAAGATAAACAGCTCAGCTTATAGAGATACAGGTCTAACCAACATCTGCTTAAACACTTTTTCTCTTTCGGTGATTTCACCCAGATTGTGTGACCTTTGGTTGCATATGTTTCTTGCACTTTGTTCTAGATACTTGTTTGAGCTAATTAAATACAATTAAACAAACATGTCTATAAGAATAAGAAATCAGACAAATGTATCAATTTTTCTATTCCTGCTGTTTTACATTTATAGCTAAACATACACCAGTGTTCTACATACATGTTAGTGATTGTAATTAGGTAAACATCCATGATTTTTATTTCTTAGGTCTCACTTTATCAGAAATATGTTGCTTGCCTGCATGCATTTGTTGTACTGTACCACATTACATTTAGTTTATGGTGTACTTCTTTTTTCAGCTTCCAAGTGAACAACACTCTCTTACACCCAGTCATTGTGGAATGGTGAGTGTGCCAAACTGCATTTTATACTGCATAACTGGGAAAGGTTGCCTAAGGAGCTCCAAAATGTTTTTTCAGCAGAATTCTTAAACAAACACGTATCCTAGGGAATTTTTGTTTGTGGTTGTTTTCAGGGTGGAAGTTTTCTACTTCTGCTTCTTTCCTCTGAGTCAGAAATCTCTCTGCATGGACATAATGATCTACGTGCTCGCCTGGTTGTCTTTGCTATTAGAGTTTGAGCCCTCCAGATGAATCGATGTTCTCAGAAATGAGGAAGAATGCTTTTCAGTCACATCTCTTCGAGCCCAGAGCCTGATTGAACCCTCTCCCTCGCTCCTCTTGCTGAAAGTAGCATTGGTCTCTTTTAATTGGATATCTGTTTTTAGAATAGACGTCAGTGTTTCTACTGGTTACCCCTGCCTTGAATTTATTTGATTCCATTATTGCAGGAATTGCTAAACATTTTCCCTAGCAATTCCCCAAATGAATGAGAAAGATATGAATTAGCTGTAAGCTAAAGGAAGACTGCGGCACTGTTTTGTTGTGGGGTGACGATTAATGGAGGTTCTTCCCTTGAATATTTGATTTAATTAATGCAGAAGATCCTGGGGTTAATGTTAGACATGCTGTTTTACACAGTTCATTTCCAACATGTAAATTTAAAAAAGTTAGAAGGGTGAAGTTTATATTTAATTAATCTTCCCCCACACACATATAAGACACTTAAAATTGTCCCAATCCGAGGCAAAAAACAACATATTTTCATTACAATTACAATGAGCTTTTACATCCTGTAACTAAAACCCCATTAAATTGTTGTGAAAATAATCCACACATATTTGTTTTTAAAAAGTTATGTTTGGAAATTGCTTTAATTGTAACTTTTTAAGGTGTCTTAAAACTTTATAGATTTAAAGAAGATTTCTTCAGGGTGTCCACAAGCTGTGTGATGACCATAACGTGAACTGATTGCTCCATGTTCTGTCTGGTGTTGCAGTCGCCTCCTTAAGACTGATATGGAGTTGGAGGTCCTGCGCTACACCAACAGGGTTTCCAGTGAAGCCCACAAAATGGTAATATACTCCTTTTCAAGACAGATTATATGAGAGGATGACTAAACAAGAAGCATCGTATCAAAAGGAGTTTGAGACTTATTCATTTTAATTTATTGATGTTAAAAGGGGAAGCAACATAACAAAAGGGTACATTTTGTTTTTCATTCATCTATTGTGAATTTAATTATTGCATCAATATTTGAATTAAGTGAGCACAGATAGGCTTTGATTTTTCACAATTTGGTCAGTAAAATTTTTCTGAATTTTACACAACAGAGAGTTAGATCTGTATTTTTTTTCTTTATTTCTTGTTTTTCCCTGAACTAATTTCATATACTTATAAATCAAAAATGTTCAAAATTTGATTAGGCAAAACACAAAAAACCTCTAAGATGTTCATTCATAGTTTGTTTTCACCTATTTTCTTGTGGGATTGATGTTCCAGTTTTGCCTTCCCTTTTACAAAATAAAAATAAAGGGTTTATTGATTTCTGTGCATCTAGTGGGTGCAAATATTTTGTTTCAGATTACTTTAACCATAATAGCTCCTTAATAATTAATTCTTGATATTTCTGAGGTTAATCTTAATGATAATCTATATTTGCCCTTTATTGTAGGTGATGAAAAACATCAGACCTGGAAAGAAAGAATATGAAATGGAAAGGTAAGTTGTGATTTTAGTTTTTATCAGTGAATCTGCTGCTCTGCATTTTCTGACAAGACATGGAAGCACAGCACCTTGTGCTGATAGATTGCTGTGAAACTTTTAGCTGATATTTGTCTTTCAATTTTATATTTGTTCTATGGAAAGAGACAAAATATTAGATACCCGTTCTTCAGTCTTTATAATCCCACCAAGAATTGTGAAGGTCATTGAAGTTCTTGACCATAAAATTAATTTTACTTAATGCAGACGACAAACATTTTCACTGAAGATGACTGGGCTCAGATTGTTTACTTTTCTTCTCATTGGTAATGCTGTGTTTTTGTTTTTATTTTTAAGTCTGTTCCAGCACTATTGCTACTCCAAAGGCGGGATGCGACACACTTCCTACACCTGCATCTGTGGAACGTGAGGCTTTATTAATTAAAATTAATATAAACTATTGTTTAAGTTTCTTACTTTTTACTTGATGATGTTCATATTCAGTAGCATTCTTTTCCTTATCACATAAATCCATGTTTATCATACTTTTCGTATAGGGTATAGTGCATTTAAGGTATTTTTGTAGCAGAGTTGCATTTAACTATTTAAATACTTACAAATTAATCTGTTTCATAAACTCCTTAAAAGTCTGAAAATGTAGCCTTTGTTTCCAGGGAGCAATCTCTATTTTCTAATCTCAAACAATATTCCAATCAGTGAATTGGGAGAGCTTGACACAATCAATAATTAGTCTTTAGACGGGTTGCCATGTGGACGGCCCTACAGGGACTTTTCAGTGTGATCTGGAAAAATAAACACAAAGTGATTTATATCTCATTTTTTGAGTTTATGAGCTTAAAACATGAGAGAAAAGTTTGTAATGCCAGTTATTTTACGATCTATGTCATTGTTGAATAATTGTATACCAGAGAGCTGAAGCTGTGAAATGTTATTGATTTCTTTCCTCCTCATTTACTCCCATCAGGGGCAATAATTCCTCTGTCCTCCACTACGGTCATGCTGGGGCTCCAAATGACAAGACAATTCAAGATGGAGACATGTGGTGAGCAGACTTTAGTAGTTTTTCATCAAATTACTGATTCATGACTCACAATTTGTTTTGGAAGCATTTCAAAAATTGTCTTAAGATGTTGGCTTCAAATTGCCTTTCTATTGTTTCTGGAAACTCAGAAGAACTTGAAACCTAAAACCAAACTACAAGAAACAAATGAATGAGTTATAATGTTGCTTCCTCTTGCAGTTTGTTTGACATGGGAGGAGAGTACTACTGCTACTCCTCAGACATAACCTGCTCCTTCCCGGCCAACGGAAAGTTCACTGCAGACCAGAGGGCAATCTATGAGGCGGTCCTAAAATCCTCACGTGCCGTCATGGCTGCCCTCAGCCCAGGTTATCATCTTCAGTGATGCTAAGGACAAGTTACCGAAAGAAAATGTGACCTTGTTATTATTTTAGAAACAATACATGACAAAAAGTCTTCACATATTCCATACAGTACAGTAATTTTGAAACATCCTACTCAGTTGTTTTTGTCATTCTTTTAATGATTTTGTTGAACAATATAGCCACAGTATGCACCTTGCTTTTGCTTATTTCTTTTTTTCACAATCAGAAATAGAAGAAGCAGAGCTTCTCTCTGCTTTACTGTCATTGAGCTAAAAAATCTACTTAAAACTCCAAAAGGATTGCAATTCCCAAATCAACATGTAAGAGGGCTTCAGGAAAAATCAATAATAGTACAGCATATCTATGCTATGAATGTTTGAATAGATACAATGTTGCTTTGCTAAAAACAATAGAGGTGCATATCAATAGTTGCATTATTGCTAAGGACAAGTTAGCAACTACAAAACATACTTAGTTGTTTCATAGATTCATTATAGACCCATTGATATATTTCAAGTATTTATTTCATTGAATGTTTATGAATGTAGAACATGACTGTTCATAGGCATGTTGATAGAAAGTTGAGTGCAAGGAGAGGGTGTCGTAGAAAAAAGTGCACAATCTAAGGTAAGACCAGAAAACAGAAGAAAAGGAACTGAAATGTTGCTCAGTGAGGAAGTAAATTTTGCATTTCATAACAAACAAAAGTCAAGAACACATATCAAACTTGTGGTCTGCTGGCCAAATCCGGCCCACCAGAAGTCTTTATATGGCTCTTTAGACTATAGAAGTAGAACCTTTGAGATAAAATCCATCCATGCATGCATACATATTTTTTACATCCTTTGTCCCAAGTGGGGTCAGGAGGGGTGCTGGTGTCTATCTTCAGCAAGACATTTCGGGCGACAGGCGGGGAACACCGTGGACAAGTCGCCAGTCCATCACATTTCTTTTTTCTTTTTTATTTTTTGAAGCCTTTTGGAGATTCTGATTTAATTTTCCAGCAGAACTTGCCCACACTGCCATAAATACTAATACATATTTCAATGACCTAGGCATCTCTATGCTTTGGTCACAAATGATCCTTACATAAACCCGTAGGAATCTGTAGAGTATTGACTAGAGGAGAGTGAGAGACACCAGAGCTAACAATGCAGAAGAGCTGAAGGCTTTTCTCTAAACAACTTGGGTTTTCTATGCACCTGAGAAGAATCATAAGCTGCTTATGTTGCTTCTGTACCACCATTAATTAATTTAGTGCTAATGTTGTGTACTCTGCTAGTTGTATCATGAGACTCTTCCTCTGTTGTTTTGGGAATCAGATGCTGAAAGGTATTTCTTATCCTGGGGCAAAATTGTTTCTAACAAAAATAACAAAACAATTTTTTTAGTAGGTAAGGAGAAATAATCCCTGTTGATGATCTTTGCAGCAAACATTTGTACTAGAACTTATTTTTGGCATTCCCAATAAATTACCAGAAATTCATTCAACATGTAATCATCAGAAAGATCTTTTGTTGTTGTTCCAGAAAACATTTTTTTCATACATGTGTGATAGCGCCTTCCCGTTTCAGTGGGTCTGACTCAAAAGGCTCTTTTTTTTTTAAGATAAGTGTGTTGTATCTTTATTTATTCAGTTTGAAAATAAACGAAAAGGAATTATAGAAGGACCACCACACTGTGTTGGACATGCATGGCAGATTTTTAAGACTTCTTGCCACTTGTTTTGTATATGCTGTGTTTGGTGCATTTGAAGGGAAGTTTAATCATTTCTGTTAGCACACACAGCAAGCAGTCACAAAAAATCAGGGCTGCACAGGGGCAGCTGGAAGGACCCTGAGGCGGGGAAGATATAGCTGACTGAATTCATGTGAGGACTAGAAGACAGTGTGAGAGGTATGACTCTCACCTTAGAGAAAATCTCATCCAGTGCAGAGTTGTTCACACTAAATATTAGTGACAGCAGCTCTGGCCCCAAAACTACCTCACCTCTGCTTCCTCTAGAAAAGGTGCAACTTTACCACACAAGTCCGTATGTGTTACAGTTTGATTGATGTCTGTATTATTTTCCAATAAATAAAATGGGCTTTTCTATGCAAAAACACTTTCTGTTCCTTAGTAGCTAAAATATGTTTGTTTTGAAGGTGTGAAATGGACTGACATGCACCGTCTGGTTGACAAAGTTCACCTGGAGGAACTTGTGAAGATTGGCATCCTGCATGGAAATGTTGAGGACATGCTGAAGGTCCACCTGGGTTCTGTCTTCATGCCGCACGGCCTGGGACACCTGCTGGGCATTGATGTTCACGACGTGGGAGGTTACCCAGAGGTAAGGGGGTAAAATAAAAATATTTAGAAGCTTTTTCACATTTATACATCGGATCAAATATCCCTAAAATATGACTGACTCAAAGTGAAAATAATCAAAGCAGATGCTTTTGGTTAATGTTTATAGGTCAAATATATTAGATGTTCTTAATTTTAATGCATTTATAGCTGATCCAGGAGAAATTGGTCGATTCTGATCTCTGGCCATTTGATTAGTGCTCCTCAAAAAATTTACATTATGCACACTAGAGTAAAACAACTAGTGGCTAAATGAACTGAATGTCGTAAATTACTCTGGTCAACAGCCAAAAAATTGCCTGGGGTTTTCCAACTGTTTTAGGGTAATTTTGATGTGTTGAATCCCAAACTCACGTTGGTTTTGCTCAACCAGGTCAACTTTCTAAGCTATGGATGCAACATGAGCATCAAAGTGTATAACTTGTTCTGACAAATGGATCAGTTTTCTGAGATCAATGAGTGATGAGCAGCTGGTTCCATCAGGACAGAAAAGAGATGGAGAATTTTGCACAATGAAGACGAAATGTTCATTTTACATGTACTTACTCTTGTAAGTGTTTATTATTCAATTTACAGAAATTTACAGAAATGTATGTAACATTTAATTAATATACTCTGCCAGAAATTTTTTTTCCTAAAACCTTTTTTGTATGAGAAATATTAGCAGAAATGAACTAATAATGTCTCAAAAATGTAATCAATTTAGTCAGAAGATCAGATTTCTCTAAATCAAATTAGAAGAAAAACCTGACCTGTTTGAGAAAAATGGATGTTATTTTTGGATTCAGTGGTGTAAAATAGTCCTTATTCAGTTGAAAAAACAAAGACAACTTTCAAAAAATATTTTTTTGTAACCCAGTGTTATAGGTATACATGAATTATCTTGTTTTCTAAATGGAAGTGGTTGTAACTTTTTTGTAAAAAGACACAATTATCTATGTGTTTTAAGGGGGTGGAGCGCATTGATGAGCCTGGACTAAAGAGCCTGCGAATGGGCCGCCTGGTGCAGGAGAGGATGGTCCTCACTGTGGAGCCTGGGATATACTTCATAGACCACCTGCTGGACAAGGCCCTGGCCGACCCTGCTCAGAGCTGCTTCATCAACTCCCAAGTGCTGGCCCGCTTCAGAGGCTTCGGAGGGGTCAGTGTGCTTCTGGAGTTTTTACACGTTTATGTCTTTTGGTCCTGAATCAATGGGAAATCATTGAATGTAAAACAGTTCACAATTCATTCACTGTTCTTTGTGTAAAATAAATGTTTTCACTCACAGGGACTTTGGGTTTATGAACTGACCTCAGTTTCTCTAACTTGTCCAGGTCCGCATCGAGGATGACATTGCAGTGACGGCCAATGGCATGGAGCTGCTGACCTGCGTGCCTCGAACAGTGGAGGAGATCGAAGCTTTCATGGCCGACTCTGACAAAAACTTCGGTGCTGAGAATGCCTAAATATAAAACAGCATATCATGCAAGTTACTCAAGTCTGAGTTATCTGAAATTACCTCTGATGTTATTTTAAAGAAATACATAAAATGAAAAGTATCATTAGAAGAAAATTCTCTCATTTTCTCCCTGATCCTTCTTATAAAGGTTTTTGGTGATTTAAAGTTTTTTTATCAATGTAAACAGCAGTATCTTGATTTTTGGAGATTTTTTTAAAACTAATTTCTTTCTTTGTCATTTTCTACAACAAAATGAAGTGGAAATAAAAATTTAAGCTTGTGCAACAGATTTGTTGATATATTTCATTTTTAGAAAACAGCCATTTTAAACTTTTTAAACAATGTATATTTTCTTCATTATCATGGTTGTAACCAGAAGACCAGGATGGAAAATGACCACTATTGATGGTCGCCTCAATAAACTCATTGCAGATTTTTGGTGGATGTTTCTGAAACTATATTTTTTCTACTGTTTATGGTAATTCATCCTTAGATGTACAGTTTTTCTTACCTATACAGCAGTGTCCCAAAATACTGAAGGTCTGTCTAAACAAAAAAATGGGGTCAGTAGAGTATCAAGAGGAGAGGAACGTTAGTATTTGTCAGATGTGCAATTGCAGACCACGAGAACCTGGTGAGACTTGAGGTGTTTTTACATAGCTTGTCCCACTTGTGTGATTTAAAAGTAAATCAAAATGAAAAGTAAAGATGCAAACTATTTGGAAACTTGAAATGATCTTTTCACATTGACATCAAGTGTATAATCCTTAAAATTACCCCCAAAAAGATTTCTGGGAAGATATTTTATTTGTATCTGTTCCTCAGAAATCATATTTCTGAGGAACAGAAATGGCCAGTTGATAATTAGTATTATTTTTCTCCCAAGATGAAACCTAGACATGTTGGTGATGAAAATAAAACTCCACAGTGAAACTAGATGTGAATCAGAGCACCATATGACAACAAAACATTTTATGATTACTAAGCAAAACATGCAATGTGTTGCATCATCCTCTTCATAATAAATCACTACATCTTGTCTCTGTGCAACTGTGTGCCAGGTGGTAATGACAGCGTGGGGTTTTCTGCTGCCTTGTGTGGAAAAAGCTACAATTTTGTGCTTTTCTGACTGATCTTTCAATTTTCTTGGAGCATTTTTATTCTGTCGGGCTTTCAGATTGACAAATTGATCATCAAGCACTTCTCTGTCTGCTGCAACTGAGAGAAAGCTTTCATGTTCTGCAATTTGGTGTTTTAGAATAGCAATGTTGATCCTATTTGGCTTCAAATACAATAAAATAGAAAATTTCCTCTCTGACCAAAAAATGGTAAAAGTCACCACCATGTTTAACAACTCACAGTAGTTCTTTTCTACCACATTAAACATCAGCTGATCTCATAAATAGAAACAAATTTGTCTTATAATATGTGTGACCATCCTGCTGACAGTCCAGTCTAGATCTGGATGTCTGACTTGACTGGCTTTCATGACATCATTTTGAGCCTCCTGCATCATCTATCTCCAGTCATCTGTAATAATCATCTGTGAAACTCCTGACAATGTTGTTTTAAAGCAAAGCTGCACCTCTTTCTTCTGTTAACATGTGAAAAACTCACCTGAATCATTTCACTGCTTGATAAAATTGACCACTTTATCTTTAACAAAGCTGCAGCTCTGCTAGAACCTTACAGTTGTATCTCTTTTATGGCATTATTGACCAATATCTACCTATTCTTTTCCTTTCAATGGTTCACCATCAGTCAATGGGGCAGAATGCATATTCCCCTGCCTGTCACTGGACCACATACAGACATAATCATCTTCAATTACATTTACAACACTTCTACTGGAAGCAAGAAATGGCCAGACAAACAGGATTTGGACTTTACAACTAGTATATCAGTGGGAAACTGGAGAACCTGATAACTCCACACAGGCTTCCTGTTAGTTGTTTTTTAAAGAGGAATAATAGCAATACATTTAAACATGAATTATGATGAGTACATATTTGAATTGAAGTGATACATATACTCTGTGAAATGAAATAAATCCTGGCTGTGAAAAAAATATGAATGTATGAAATAAGAGCTGACAGACTACCAACTAATTAAAGATCTGATTCCTGCCAGAGGGCTTCTGACTAAATAATTTTACGATCATTACTTTGTAGTAGTCACTTCTACACTTAACACTTGTCAGCTTTAATTACATTAAAATAAAAAATAATTAAATAGAAATAAGTAATAGATGACAAAGACAATTCATCTTTACATTTATGCCACTCAGCAGTTTATCTTCACAGTATTAACCCTTTCATGCATAGTGGTCACTACAGTGGACAGCTATCTAAAAGCCATTTTCTTGTGCTTCCTGTGGATTTTTATGTTATAAATGCACACAGACCACTGAAGTGGACACTAATGCATCATAAAATATACCATCAACTACTGGCCATCAGCTGCAAATGCAAGAAATTATTTTTGTTAAATACAATATGGCCGACAGACAAAAAAGCATGAGAACCGACCCGGTCCCTCCTTCTACTGTAGACGACTCTTGCAAGTAAAAGAAATATTGTGACATCAGATAACCCCTAAGGAACAATACTACTGATGTATTTTTCAAATAACAACTTTGTATTTGGACAAAATTACAATTGATCACATAAAAAAAAAAAAAATTTAAAAAAATTTATTTTTACAAAAAAATGTTCCTACCTTTTTTATGCCTTAAGAAAAGAATTTTAAAAAATGGAAAAAAAATTCTGACACAAAGGATCATAATTCATGCATCAGAGGGTTAACAACAACGGACATCTTTTTCTTTGTTTTTTTTTTGTCTCTTTGTGAGGTGATGGTGTTGCAGGCTTGAATAACCCGCCTAAGGCAAGTTTATGTCGCTCTTGGTACAACTCCACCCTGTTTAAGATATTCTGTCTTCCTGGCCTTTAAGACTTTTACAGAGATAGTGATCCTGCAGAAAGTACAGACACTAATGTGCGTCTCTGGCAGATCGGTTGTCTGTAGCTTTGCATTAACTTATTCTACTCTGTTGCAGCTGCTTGTGTGTGTTTTGGTGTTTAATTGTTAGTTTTAGGAATACAAGAACCTAAAAATGTCAGAGTTCACTCACCATTGTTTTCAAATCTGTCAATACAGTGATATTTGGAAAAAGTTGTGTTATCTAGGTGGTTGCCACAAAATGTTAGAGACTGAATGCATTCCAAATTGTCTCAGCCGTGCACTGGCAAAGCTGGACTGCCAATTAGCATTTAAGGCTGGTGACCTGTCAAATATCCTACTTATCTAGTTTGCAAGCACTCAGCAGCAAAGTGATAATTTAATTTGTCTTTTTTTCTCTTAAACCCCAAGTAATTTGCAACAGATTGCCACTAATAATGCCCCTGTTAGTGTTAGAGGTTTCTAAGTCCTTAGAGAGCTGTTCGTTTTCTTTTTTTAATCAGGATCAGGGATTGTTGCAAAGTCAGTGACCGGATGCAATAAACCATTCATTGTCCTCACTTGCTGAAAAGAAGTGATTGCAGGGAAAATTATTGATTCAACTGTCTAATGTTGCCTAATGATTGGTTAGGAGGAGCAATTGCCACAAAGTTAATGGCTCAATGCATCCACTGTCACCGCATGTGAGCTCAGGAGGAGGGATTACTGCGGAGTCAATGATTGGATGCAATCAACCAGCTAATCTTGCCACATGCTTGCTTAGGAGGAAATATTGCTGTAACGTTATTATCACCACGATTCAACTATCCAGTGCTGACACATTTTTAGTCAAAAATTTAAAAACTAAGTTGCTTTAATTGCCCACCTTCACCACATGCTTTTTCAGGGTGTTGCTGGAAAGTCACTGACTTGACACAATCACCTGGAACAAATAACTTTCTACCAACCTGCATTATAAACAGAATTTCACTGCTTTGTTTTATAACTATGATCAAATTCAAATGTGCTTAATATAATTTTAACCTTTTTATATGATTGTGGAGCTGTAGATTTATTTGATCATATATTTCTGAAATTAATTGTTCCTGCCTGTTTTAAAAGGGCCTGATTTTTACTGTCATTGGTACATAATTAAATTCAGTTGAACTGAGTTGATTTTTCGAAATGATGGGAAACTGTGGTGTTTATTCTTATGATCTTTACATCTTAAGACAGTCTCAAAGAAGAAAAACGGGACTTTAACAGCTTTTCTCTACACTTATTCACCAGAACATCTAACAGCACAAATGAAAAGACCCCCAACGGACAAAACCCACAGAGAGTTAAACTGTATAATTCTCAACAAGCAAGTGGACAATTTCATCACACTTTGGGTGAATTATGTGAATTATGTGAGTTATAGACATTAAGCTGCATGGTCCTATAAATTTGTACAATGCCTGTATTCAGAAAAAAAACATGTAAAATCTTTAGGGACAATCTTTGACTGTGAAAGTGAGGACAGTGTTTGATCCCACAAAATGACTGTTGCTCATCATGTTAGCAATTTATGCAGCAAAACACTTGTGACCTGTTCTCAAGGGACTCAACCACTTACAATCTTGGCAGTCTTTCATATCAAACTTATATTAAATGTGCTACCTACAGCATCATTTGCCTCGCTTCACCATTTATTCTGAAAATATACACAGTTTTAAGCCGCACTCAGCTGTGTGTTCAGGGAATTTGTGGAGTGTTGTTAGCCGTTTCCCAGAGGAGACTCATGGCTGGGTTAACAGCTCTACAGCTCTTATACAAATCCACTGAACTCATGCTAATAAGGAATAACATTTTCAGACTACAATAGATTAACATATTCCTGGTAGAAAAACACTGATCATTTTGTAGGTTTATCTGGCAAACAACTTTGCACTCATTTTCATACTTTACCCATATCCTGGTGACACATCAATATTTATCTGTTTTTTTTTTCAGTTTTACACTTTGGCAACTTTACAAGGTGTTAGATTTATAAATAGGCACATTTTATGATGCGCATGATCATTAAAATTGTTTAATCAAGCCAAATAACACTGTATTATTAAACCAGAAAATGTAATAGTGTTACTGCACTACTGCAAGCTCTATTCACGCTGACTTGAAACCAATGCAGGCTCTGGAAAGTGTTAATTAATAAGAAGTTAAATCTGCTTCAATGAGGAGCTACAAAGACTGCATCTCATTCTCCTCCCGATATGTGATGGATTTCAAACATACATGACTTTATATGAAAAAATTAAAATACCATTTATATTGTTAAAAATTGACAATGTGTGCAAGCAATCAATGATTTTCACTTTTTATTTGAATTCCAGAAATAAATGAACTTTTCGACATTATTATAAATTATTGCGAGAGTGCACTGTGTGCCACTCTTCTGAAAATACTCAATAATTAACTAAACGACAGCAACTATGTCCATATGGTGCACACTAGGGAGAGCTGGCCTGGATATAATGAGTCCATATATGTGATTTTCAGTTTTTAAAATAAATTACTACAAAGGAACATTTTGATCATATTCTAGTTTATCAAGATGCATCTTTATATCTCATATAGTTGCATGAATATATTTTTACTTTATTCTTCCATTAAAAATGAGCCTTCATACAAAGTCATCTCAGCATGTTGTTCTCTGGAAAAGTGTCAGAAAAAAACTGATGATTAAACCAAGAGCCTGAAAATGAAATATGAACATATGAGGCTGCAGATCATTAGCTTTCAGATTCCCTTTCCACTTTGAATGGGAGGGCAAAGGTCACAGTGCCCTGCTCACTCAAGGCTCATTAAACATGCTGGTTGTTCTGCTACAAACTTTGTAATCCCTAAAGGTTGCAGAAGTGAAGTCGAGATGAAAACTAAGAGCGGTTTTCATCTTAGAGGCTGCAAATTTCTACAGCGTAAAACCATTTTGGGATTTAATTTGATTTAATTGTTACTTTGGTTTGGATACACACACTTCAGATTTAAATGCCGTGAAATGATGTTTTGTCTGCACTAGATGGAGCATGTGGACAATCTTTTAACTTGAAGAACAAAAAAGCAAAGGTGTTCTTATGTTCAGAGGAATGGGAGCATTAATAAGCCTGGACTGAGGTTTCCCTGTTTAGGAGACGATGTTTCAATTTGAAGGAATGACAAAGGAGTGTTTGATTTCAATTGATATATTTTCCACAAATGTGTATTCCTCTTGGCTAAATTCAGACCTCAATAAATGTTCTTTAAGAAAAACATAGCACATTTTGGCATTCATAGAGGTTACTTATTGTGCTTTATTATAAACTTACATGCTGTTACATCATGGATCAAATGTCACAAAGAAATTTGTCTAAAGAAAGAAAAAATGTCTATCACCAAATTAACCAAGAAAGGCTTCACATTTCTTCAAAGAGGGAAGACATGAAAATAAAATATAAAATCAAATGTCACTGACAAGCTCCTTGCTTTTTTCAGAGGTTAAAATGTATTTGAGTCAATTAAAAAAATTGCCATCAGCAGCCATGACAAGCAATTCTGAGTGTAATGCAATTATAAAATTACTGTCTATGATCCAAAATGACAATACTATGCATGATATCCTGCAGAAAATGTAGAATGTGAAGGAATTTAAAGAAAATGTCTAATAAAACAACTCCTGAAGTCAATATTCTGAAAAGGCAAGAATACACAGAAGTTTGTTAGAAAAACTTATTTTAAAATCTGCAACAATGAAGCCTTTCCATGGAGTTTGTAGCAGATCTTTCTAGATTTTAAAATACTCATTGTAGCAGAATCATCATTTAAAGCTTTATTGCTGAAAATCAGACCATTTAAAACCAGGATGAAACACCCAGCTGCCGGGTGAGAGTTCAGCAGACAGAAAGTGGGAAAGTGGGAGGAGTTATTGCTCAGCTTCTGTTGGAATATTGTCCCTGTTAAAAAGTGGAAATGCTGCATGAAAATTCACAGAAAGTCATTTCAGGCATCTTCCTTCCTGAGTTTAAGCCCGTGTCAAGAACTTGTGACTCTTCAGCCACAAGTTCTTTTTGCGTTTAGTCTAGAGGTAATGTGTTCATTCAGCACCAAAATATGTTCATATCTTCCACAGAATCTGACTCTTTTCCAAAAAATATAATGAATTGATATTCCCATGCTGCTTATTTTTGCATTAATGTGTCTGAAAAGATAAATATGAAATGTTCAGGAATTTTGAAATTGTACTGAACTATGAATCAAACTTGTGGAGGTCCAAAAAAATTCCTGATATAGTGATGGTTTTTAGATTGTTTTTATTATGAGTTTTCAATTACATCACAGAGGGAAGCAGCGTTTCATAGATAGATTGGGAGGGAAATAAAAATGTCTTGATTAACCGATCAGAAATGTATGAACCACAGCAGCATATTATCGGCTTTCTTAAATTTTTAAAGGTGCAGCAATCTGAGTATATGCAAGCACTGTTTCTCATTCTTCTGGTATTTAGCGAGCTGAAATAATTTTTGGAATTTTAGCTGGAAAACAAGAAACATTCAGGGTGTGTCCAAAACCAGAGAAGAGAATTGTCCAAACATGAAGCAGAATAGATTAGACTAGAAATATTATTTATCCCACAGTGGGGAAATGTAGGTCTTACAGCAAATTTTTAACATAAGGAAAATAATAGTGGAAGTCATTTTTTTTTTCATTCTTTAAGCACTTTTGTTGCAGTTTCACTCCGATTCTCCTGAGATATTCCATCCTGATGTCATTTCAGGCCAGTCTACTGACTGGGTAATGATACCCTGAAGGTGTTAGCTGCCTTTTACTGAGAACTGAGATGATTTAGTCCCAAAGTCAATGGTGTTGCTGAAAGGAGGAGAACAGAGGCTGCAGTACTGCACACACATTCATATTCTAGTCAGCCATGTGGCTGTCTGTGGTTATTTATAAAGACACAATTCCAAAACTAACAGTGAGATTATTGCCCTTTTTCTTCTTGTTATAGTTTTTTGACTACTGCTGAGTCTTAGATTACATCCGTCTTCTATTTCCCTGCGGTGTGCTAGAGAGTGTCCTATTCTTACTTTGGTGCAAAAGTCTTTCTTCCACTTGGCCTTTGGAGTGACTAAGTCTGACTGTTGCGGAGCCATAGATGTGGAAATCCGTTCTTTTTGTTCCAAAGCTGCCTGGAAGCCATGCTACTTGGACAGGGGCGTAAGTTATGACCTCAAAGGGCTTTGTACACTGCCAACTGCAGCACTGATGAAGTTACACAGACTTAGAGATAAAGTTGTGAATCATCTCAGTTTTGTCGACATTCTGCAGATCAACTTTTTTTTTTCTTTGGTTAGTTCTAAGTAATTGTTTAAAACAGAAGATTTTTTATCAGAAACACTGGAAATTGTGTGCTGTGTTTCATGCAGCTACTCTTTTCCACATGCAGGAATCCATTTTAGTTTGCATACAGCTCGTGTGGCAAGAGGAAAACTGTTTTTGAAAGAAGGCTATAAGAAGTCCTGCTTGCAGTTTGAGTAGAAAGTATTATTTTAGTTTACATATAGAAAAGACACCCCCCCTACAATAGACATGTTAATATTAGACAAGCCTCTATTGTTACTTTTATATTACCGTACTTCTGCCTCCAGCTAACATTCTCAAAAAAAAAAAAAAACAGTTGTGTATAGAGCTTTTTAGTACTGGAGCATGTTGGCTTCTCTAATTACATTAATTACAGATTAAAAAGCACCTTATAAAAATATATTTTATTGTCTTTTTTCTAAAAGCGTGATGTTATTGCAATATTTGAGGCATGCATCCTGGGAAGAAAAGTAGAAACTAATGGGGACCCTTAAATAAACTAACAAAAGTAGCACTTTAGAGGCTCCTAACACTCCAACATAATGCTGCTGGAATACTATTTTTCATCAGACACATGGAAGCTTTTCAGGATTTAGGGTAATTTGGGTGAAGCTAAATGTCAGCAATTACTGAAAGAAAACCCGTTAAAAGCTGCAAAAGGCTTGTAACTGCAGTTGCGGTTTCTCTTTGAACATGACAAACAAATACAAAGTGTTAAAATGGAATATTTGAGATTTAAAATAAATGCATGTCTGGGAACTTTTCACAAACCCTCTCCACCCAGAATGACTGAATTTGAACTACTTTGAAAAAGCACAATCAACAAAAACTCAGTTTCTAGTAATGGAACGCTGATAGATACAAACCTCAAAAGCCTAAAAAAGAGGAGCAAATTTAAATACAAATTTCTGTTAGTAAAAAAGTTATTAAAATATATGTTAATAACTTTTCAAACCATTTTGGCATTTCCTATTGTACAGCATGCAACCAAAAATAAGTGAGGCCTGGATCAAGATTGTAAAAGAAAGAAAGAAAAAAAAAAAACAGGACATAAGAATATCTTTAAAATAGTTAGGAAAGTTTACCAAAACTGAAAACAAAAGCTTCTGTTCATGTTTGTTCATTGCTTAAGCATTCCACCATCAAAAAAACAGACGTTGGCATGAAAAGGGACCTGAATTAAAGTATTTTCTTGTTACAACATGAAACAACAGCTGTTTACACTCAAGAATGTATGTATTTTTTGGTCAAAACTAAGAATGAATTCCAGTAGCGTTTGACATGCTATCAACATTTATCATTCAACATGCAACCATTAAAATTTTAAAAATGAGTTCAGTGGTTAAAGAACTTCAGTTCATTATTCTGCTCCTTCTGATTAGCTACATAAAAAATATTCAAACCTTTACTAAAATATGAAACATGTTAGGTTGGAGCATTGCTCACACAGGAGGTAAATCAGGAGTCCTGCATGTTGGTGCAAACTTTATCCACTAGATGGCTCTAAAGTAATATAGTTAAGTCTTTGCTTTCAATGAAAAACAGAAATTATTTAATATAATTTCCTCTTGGATTGATAATAAACTCCAAACTCCCACTGGCTCTCGACAAATTTGTTGAGGATTACAAGGTAAGTGACCTGCAACTCTAGGACAAAATGTATTGAAGACAAACATGCAGCAACCTGTAGCTTCATGGATGTGTGAAGCATTTTTACATATTAATCCAAATCTTTCACTTGCCTTTAAATAAACTGTGCTTATTTAAACACAGTTTAAATAAATGTAAACTGTGTTAATGTCTTAGTATAACTACTAAAGTTTCTACTATGTCAAATCCATGAGGTTTTCATTTTTTAAGTTATTGTTTAGCATGTTTTTGAGAAAAAGTGTAGCCATGAAAGGAGAACATCGTGTTTCAAAAGGAAAGATTGCTTTCAGATGATAGCACATATTGACTAGAAAATTGCACCTGCCAATGGTTAAACATAGGTCAAACTAGAAAAAGATAAATAAATTTAAGAACCCACATGCCACAATTTGTCATTTAAACAGGAGATGAGCGCTCAGTTTGAACATCTGACCCGTTTGGGGCAGCAACAAGCCGCCACTAGACCGATTCACAGAGTCTGTTTGTAGAAAATGAGGGAAATCTTCACCAAAAATGTGAAATCCACCAACAACCACCATCAGAAAAGTGCAATCTTCTTAGAAAAGGTTTATGAGTCCCATACCACCTATAGCTTTCACGTTTTTAAACATAGTCTATGTAAATTACATCCTCAAAGGTAAACAAAAAAAAAGAATAGAGAATAGATTGTGGGTTTTTTTTCACATTTACTTGACTTTTTTCCCCAAAAAGAACAAATGGTTGAATTAATTCATATATTTGAGTTTTTATGATAACAAACCAAATCTATTGATGGCATGCTGAATCTGAAACCGTTCTTTTTTTCTGCTGTTATTCACACAGATGCATACACAAGCTTCTCCTTTGGTGAGACGGAGAACAGGGTAAAGGTGAGGATCAATGAACAATTTGCATCCTCCCATGGCTTATTTTAGAGAGAAAATTAGTTCACCCAGGCTGGGATAACAAAAAATATTCAAGAGTTGGGATTGATTTACAAAGTGTGGCCTGCAGCTGGAGTCAGTGCTTCATGATCCACCACACATAGACATGTCCAGGACATAAACTACAGCTGCTGCATTCTTTGCTTTAACCCATCTGGAATCACATACATCAAGGTATGATCTTTTCAGATTTTCAGATTAATATAATCTTAGCATTTCATTTAGAAATCCAGAGATTAGAAGAAAAGTGGAGATGCACAGAGTACAACTTGATTAGGGTTCAGTGTAAAGTTAGTGAAGATTTAAAGAGTCGTGTCTGGAGTTCACTGGTTCATCGAGTCCGAAGTCAGTGCAGCTGTTCAGAATTTTCTCAACAACTTTTAGGGAAATGTTCATTTCCTTTGCTCGAAAGGAATTGAACATGGCACTTATCCATACTGACAAAAGTGCAGATATCTGGTTTAATAACAGTATTTCTGTCCTAGACTAGCCAGCAAACCAGCTTGACCAAAACCCAATAGAGAATCAGTGGAGTATTGTTAAGCTGAAGAAGATCTAAAATGCAGACAAACCTTTTTTGGGTCTCATTCACAGAAATGAAGGTCTGAAATTGTGTGTAACGTCTTAATTATAATCTCAACTATTGAAATACCTCTAATCAGTAGCCAGAGGTAAATTGAGAGGGGATTAGTAATAACAATGCTCAACACTTGTGAGGTACTACATGAGAAAGTTTATAAACAACATTGTTAAGGTAAAAAGAGCTAAATTATAAACAGAAATTTATGAACCACAGACATATCAAATCAAGCCATCTGTACAATGCAGCTATATCAATAAAGCATTAATAATATTTTAAAAGTTGTGTGTACATTTTCAATTATTGTTTATGACCCACAGGGAAGAAAAAAAAATATCATGTTTTCAATTTGTCAAAAATCACCAGTGTTTGGAGCATCTGGTTCTGCCATCCAGCAGAGGGACGCCCACATCCAGTTCAGAGGCTGTGATTGGCTTAGAGGCAGAACAGCTGAAAAGAAACCACCAGTGGCCGATAAAGTAGCATCCACCCTGGAGAGTCACATACATAAATAAAGAGGACTCCCCCCTCCTTTTAGGTTACGTGGGAGGGTCAGAGAACCATTAAAAAAAACAAAAAAATTATCAAACGTTGTTATACACAAACACATATACAGATAATTATATTACAAAAGTTGCTTTTACATCTCAGGGCAGTGTAGGAACGGACACGTCGTTAGCCCCACGGAGGGTTTAATGCACAGAATTTGTTTATGAAAGGAATGTTTTTGTGCTGAGCTCAGTTTAATGAACCGATGTTAGTGAGGCTGGATGTGAAACCGCTTATTATATGCTGGACAGTTTCCACTTTGTTAGAATATATCCTCCACAGAGGGTTTACTGGCAGTCTCCTCTGGACAAAGTGATGCACAAGAGCCAGACGGTTCATCTCAAACTGAGGAACAAGAAACCAACAAGTTTTTCTGATTCCTCTGTTTGTTGTGGCTCTCGTTGATCCGGATAACGTTCCTTATTTCCAGCACCTAGATTCATGTCACACATGATTTGTAGCCTTTTTTGTTCCCCAACAGCAACCTGTAAAAGATCCAACACAAATGGTCCTTCTCAAGTTTTCATCCCTCTTAACATTAACGAGGGTCCTTTCTGGAAAAGGTCCTGTCTGTATGTATGTCTGTCCAGGTAGGCTCAGGGTCAGAGAGCCTTTAGTGGGTGTGAATTAGGATCGTCAGGAAGTCGGTGCTAGCTGTGACCTCGGTGTACTTTCTGTTTGTGTGCAATGCGTGAACATGATGCACAGCATGCTGTTTTGTAATAATCGTAAACACAGAGGCGAGCCTGGACCACCACGTTGCAGTTGTAGTACTTGTCTCTGCAGTTCAGGTCTGAAGGAAACAAAAACAAAAATCACTAGTTATCAGGGCAACCTCCACATTGAGATCTTTCTTTCAAAACAAATGAAAATGAATTTCCATGGAACAAGTTCAACATTGCAGATACTACAGTGAACATATGTTCAGGAGGATGCTGAAATCATCAGGAGATACTGATCCCCTGTCAGTGGTATTCCAGACAATGTAGTAAACGTTGGCTGACCTATCTGAGGTATGCAGGGCTCAGGGCTGCAGTCCTCCCTGTCCGCTGGTCTCAGCTGCTCATCACAGGCCTCAGAGGACAGCATGTCGTCTGACAGACAGCGCACCTCCCGAACGCGGAAACCTCCTTCACATGTTTTTGAACACTGAGAAGGGCATAAATCAGTGGATCGAGTAAGAACTGCTTCAACAAAAATATTTACGTGCAGTTTATACAGCCGGCACAAATTCTGTATGCATAAAATACGCATAACACTGGAACACTTTACAGCAGGGGTGTCCAAAGTGTGGGCCAGGGGCCACTTGTGGCCCATGAACTGATTTTGAGCGGCTGGACAAAATTCAAGAATCCTTTAATTAATTGCATTTCAGAGGTGAAATTCCTAGTGTAGAGCAGCAACAGGAATAAGTAAGTAAAGCACACAGTCGCAAAAAAAGGTAATAATAGAAAAAAAACCCTTTACAATAAATTAGAGTCAAATCTGGAAAAAAAAAATAATATATATATATATATATATATATATATATATATATATATATATATATATATATATATATATGTGTACACAGTATATATATTTTTTTTGTTGCAATTTTACTCACCGCACTCCAGTCAGTGTGGTACCACTTCGCCCCACAGGTCTTAATGTTGCAGCTCTGCTGACTGAGTGGTCGGTCCAAGGATGAGCATTCATAGGGTGGCATGACGGTAAATCCTTCATCAGACTTTATCAGGCACACCACTGACCTCTGCTGACTGCCTGTGCCACATTCTGCAGAGCACTGGTTTAAAAAAACCCAGCATGCAATATTTTAAATAAAGAAATGGTAAACAGACACAAGAAAAACACAAAATACCAACATTTTTCTGGTAAAGTCTTTTGCTTTTCTTTTTACCTGGCTCCAAGGACCTGTGAACCACTCGATTCGATTGTCACAGGGACCGTTGTTGCAGACCTGGGAGTCTGCAGGCCGCTCGCTGCCACACCCCTCCAGAGGGAGGCTGCTGATGTGGTTGGTCAGGCAAAGAATGCTGCGGGTTCGGACACCCATCCCGCATTCAGCGGAACACTTCGGGGAAAACAAATTGTAATTAATGTGGGTTAGTAATCAGCAGGTTTGTCATCAAAAACATATTTTTTCTTCTTAGTTTAAAAGAAAAAAATAATATATAAATGCTTATATATAAATAATACAATTATATGAAGACTGTGAACATTTCTAACCATAGCAGGCGTCTAATAACAGTCAAAGAAACAAACTGTGTTGCAAGCGCTTCTTATTCTGCCAATAAGGCATTCAAAGTTGTGTTTCCTAATACTCAAAGTTGAGAAGTAACACAGTTTATAACATGGCTAAAGGAAATACTAATGAGTACCTTTAAAACTGAAGGAAAACCTTCATGCTTAGAGTTGCTTTTGAAACATGTGAAATGAAACATTAATCAATATTCTCATGTGCAATGATGGCACTTGACAAAATGTAATGCTTCAATTGTTGACTGTGTGTTCTATGACTTTGTATTTCTGTGTTTTTATGATTTTGAGCACTTTGAATAGCCTTGTTGCTGAGATGCACTATACAAATAAACTTGATTGACTGATCAACCAATTGTGGTGTGAACATAAAGTTCATAAAGTAGCTTAGTTTAGTAAAATGCATTCCTTTACCATTACTTTTTCTTTTTATGATCCTCTATCAGGATAAGTCATCTGCTGGTGTAACAGATTGTTTTACTAGGTAAAACTATAGCCACTTTCTCTTAATGTTTCTCCTACATTTTTTTCCCTTTATGCAGGAGCCAAATGAAGGAGGATGAGTATGTTATGTTCTTTCACTCCACCACATGGGCAAGCAGCATGTAAGAAATGAAATTTCAGATCTACTTCCAGAGATTAAGTGGTGATACAGACAGTGTCATTTGAGCAATGTCTTGACCATTACATTATTGTTGTGCAGTTAAAGAAGCAAACATAAACCATGGCTTGATGTTATAGAAAAAAAGAGAGACTGGGGGAATATCTGCATGGCTGTCTAATGCTTTTACCGCCAACAACAAAAAATAACTGGTGGAAAGTTTTACTGTAAAATCTCATTATTGTGCAATGCATTGCAGGAAGCAGTGTTGACAGGATTATCTCTAATGTCTGCCAGCACTGAATGCAGAACTTTACTTCATTACTCAAACCACTGCAAAAAATTAACCTTTAAATCTCTCCATAGGGTGCATGTTTATAAGGTCAGAAAGCTTCTGATTTTAGAAAGCATTTCCCCAAATTCCTGCTCCTCTCTGGGGAAATGACTAATTTCTATTTCATAAACTAAAACTGAAGGTACAGACTTTCGGCTGCCTTGTATAGATTTTTTTCTTTCATGCTTTTTTATGTATTTCATCATTTCAAACATGAAAAAGTTTGTGGGTATGGTGAGCAAACTTAAAACAGCAAAGTAAAAAAAAAAAAAAAAGTAAATTCAAATTGAACATTTTGTAATACCTGGTAAGCCTGGATGCTGTATACAGAAGGTTCATAAAAGTGAAAAAAACTCTATAGCATCTAATTGTTTCTTCTCCTACCCTGTTTCCCCACTCAGTGTAGAACCAGCTCTTGGCACAGGCTCCCATGTCGCAGTTCTCTACGTTGGTGGGTCGCAGGTTCATGTTGCACTCCTCATCAGGAACGAAGTCACCCACGTTGCTGACACAGCGCACCTCTCTTGACCTCTGACCCACCCCGCATGGCACCGAACACTATGGAGACACAGACTGCTTGGTTACAACAGGGACTGTTGCCTCTTCATTGTTGTAATGAGTTTCATTCGCTATACCTATGAATAAACTGACGAGACGGCAATGTAAAAACACTAAGCTAATTTATTAAATGTAATCATTAAGGTAAACTTATGAAAAATGATCTTCTTTATAGGAATAATTTTTCAAAGCTTAAAGTCACCGGATGAATAATTCATGTTTGAGTCATACCACCGGACTGTTTTCACTCACAGATGTCCACTCAGAGCGGATCTGCCACTCACTGCAGATCTTGAGCTGGCAGGTACTGGCCGTTTCGGGTCGCTCGAGGTGTTGACAGCGGCTCATGTGGACGTTGAGGGTGCGATTGGCATAGACTTGGCGGCACAGAACCTGCCGGTGCTGCATGCCCAGTCCACAGGTCTTGCTGCACTCTGACCACTCTCCGATATCCCAACTAATCCAATGAAAGCTTAATGTTAGTAATACTGCATAAAATATGTATTTTTCTAGAGATGTGTCTCACCAGTAAAAGTTATGATATTCAGATTATGCAAAACAAAACTGAATGTTCAGGATGACTGCATGGGAAAGTACAGGCATTGCAAGATACACAAGTTCTGAAATAGCAAACCAAAGAGTGGACTCGGTTCTGTAAAACACCCCAAATTATTATAATAGCAAATCATTTTGGGGAGACACAGAGTACAGTTTACTGTTAAGTGGCGCCACCATCCATCAGTAAACACTGCTCAATCACTGCATCAAAGTAAAATTCTAAAATAAAACAGAACTCAAAGTTTCCCAGCAGCAAAACATGTATACAGTACCAACTTCCATCACTTCAATAATGAAAGCTGAAACCATGTGGTACAGAAGTCTCTAAAATAATTAATATTCAACCCCAATAGTGACATTGATTATAGTGACTCCAAGGATATGATTTTGATCATTACCTAGAGTTTACTTTTTAGCTGTGTATTAAATACAATGTTCTTCAAGTGAGGTAATTACCAGAAATTAGCCAATGAGAACAGAAGTGATTTCCCTTACAATGCTGGGCAGGGCTGCAAGTTGCAGGCCTCCTCCTGTGGACCTGGGCGGCTGCTGCTTTCACAAAAAGCATCTGACACCTCGACGTGATTCAGCCGGTGGACGCAGCGGAAGATTGAATTTCTGAAACCTGAGAAAAATTTCTGCGTTGGCTATAACATCTAATTTGGCCAATGATATAGTCACGATGGAAGCAAAAACATTAACATTTGCTTGAAATTTAACACAGTAAACCATATGCTCAAGTTGAGCTCTCTAACCTTTTCCACAGGAGGAGCTGCATTCTGTGGTACCAGTCAGTTTCCAGTTGTACTCCCTATCACGTCTTGGAGGAACCACAGCAGGTACCTGGTTGTCAGGAAGATGTGGGTGATATCTTCCCCCACCTGCAGAGTTGAAGTTCTCCTGCTGCGTGTGGATCTGCTGCGTATACTCATCCTCTCCTCTCGCAGATTCTTTGGAGGCACAAAACAGAAAAAATACCAGACTGCACCAGCCATCACCACCATCAACTGTCATTTAAAATGTCTGATCTCAATTTTTTGTTAAACCTTTCGATCTTAAAGCATATTCCATTTTCTTTTAAGAACTTTAATATAAGTAGATTACAGGGAAAAAAGCATTAGTACCTATTTCTGTAATCTTTGTGTCATTAATTATCAGCAATGATTTAAAATCAAACTAGCCTTTCAGTTATCTGCTGGAAGTGTCTCTCTCTGTCTCTCTACAGAGTTAGCTGTAATTCACCTTCTGCTGTTTGTGTTGGTTGCTGAGGCTTGACGGTTTTCTCAGAGGGGAGAATGTACTCGTAGTGAACCCCAGGGTTTGGTTGTTGAAAGATCATCTAAAAGAAAAGTGATGGAGACTTTGAAGACAAGGCTAAAAAACTTTCACAATATTTTGTCATGCTTTTCAACTTTTTTGCGGTCTCAAGTCAAACTCATGCCATTAAACTGAAGAGAACGTTTTTTTTTTTATAAATTATTATTTTTCTGCTTACATAAACATCCAGAATTTCATTGGTGGGGCCCTCAGCAAGAAAGGATTCCCCAGCTGTACTGCTGATCTCATTGGGTCTGCGGTAGGTGAACATGGTACCTCCACCCTCATATTTCCCCGGTCGGTCGATAGCCCAGTTTCCATTTATAATGGATCTCCCTGAACGGCTTCGCAGAGCTGCAAGAGACAGAAATTAATGACCATATAATCACCAACAACAACTCTGAGCTCAAACCAATCTTCTCAATAAATATTACACACAAATCTTCTCTACAAGTATTACTTATAGCAAAATCTTGTTGAAAAGAAAACAAAAGACATGCATCTGAAACTATGCATGTTTCAGATGCATGTCTGAAACATGCACACAAACATCTTAAAATGGCTCTCATACACACGGACATTAATGTTATTCTGTACAGAAGTTTACGTATAATTATGAACATTAATGTCACATTCATTTTGAGTTTTTTATCAAAGCATTTGAACTGCTCTTTTTACAGAATGAAGAAACTATGAAGTATTCAGTTTATACACCCTCAAAACTGAATCACCGCTAAATGCTTGAGGAAATGTTTGGTTTTTCAACACCAATATTCTTGACTACTGTTTCAGTCCCCTGATGCTCGCAAAATCTTTCATGCAAATCCTATAACAAACTCTCCCTGGATGTTTTCTGCTGATTTTGTGGATTAAATGCAAGAGGCAATTAGAAAAGCATTAGGAGTGTAACATTAGACTGGCTTGTAAAAGAGTGTTTGGACAACTAAAAGCACTGTTAGATATCTGCAGTGTAAAACAGAGTCTGATCAAGAGAAACAGAGACAGGGAGAGAGAGGAGAGAAAATAGGACATAGTGTGGACATTGTAGATGATTTCAGATTTATTTTAAATGAGATGTCAAACAAAATGCTGGAGTGACCGTCTTTTTTCAGCTACGAGTCATTTGTCTGAAGAAACGTTTCCACAAGTTGCACTTTTCTTACAAGAGAGACTTTTTTGGAAGTAGATATCAAGCAGTACTAGCCCTCACTCTTTGATTTCCGAATACATGAAAAACACAACAATGTTTAAATAGAGTTATTAAGGTAACATTGTTTGAAACTACAGAGGAGAAGTTAAGACCACAGCCTTACTGCCACAGCAGATAGCCCGACTAACTAAGCAGCTGATATTAGCTTATTTTGCTGGTGTTGCTATTTAGAGAGCAGAACAACACAATCAAATTGTATCAAAATCAAATTAACAAATCTCATCGATAATGCTATGCAACTGTAAGTAACCACATATTTTCTAATTTTAGCAGTAGCAGGAATAATTGTTGCTGACTGTGTTGAATTATGCTGTGAAGTTTTGTTTGTTAAGCTAACGTTTCTGTAAATATTGTGAACTTGTGGCATTTTGTCTCAAGTTTTTCCTACAGGCCTTTCCATAACTTTTTAAAACTTATCACATCATCTAAATTTTAAAAATGTTACATTTATGATTAATAGTCTGTGTCATCACTCCTTATGAGGTTTATTTTCACTGCTGTCATAACAGTGTGTGCAGGAGATAGATTTCAATTTTTTTCTACATATGACCAGGAGTAAAATAAAGGAAAGTACTGAAGTAGACGGCAGCCAAAAACTGTAAAGCAGGATGGAAAATTAAACGTTCTATTTGGAGGGAAACAAAGCGTGCATTTAGAATGAATGAGAACTCCAACTCTGCCGTGTTTCCAACTTACAGTATTTGTCAAAATACTGAATATAGCTACTCATTCTTGTTAAATTAATGATTGGATTTAAATCTTCAGTTGGTAAACCAGACTGCAAATATTCAAGGACCATTATACTGTTGTAAAAAAGGACTTAAAATGCAGTGCTCTTAATAAAACAAGCAGATACTAAAACTTCTCTATTCAAGAAGCTTTAGTGACGGCCATTATAGACATCCATCCATTGTCTATAATTGTTCATCTTTTACAGCGTCGCTTTCGCCAGCTGTCCGTGGACAGGCCACCTGCCCATCAGAGGGGAACACAGAGACGCATAGAGGAAATAAGCATGCCTTCATTCTTGCAAGCAATCCAGAGAATCCATCAACCTGACATTTATGTTTCCGACAGTTGAAGAAAGACAGAGAATCAGAGAGAACCCAGGTGAACATACTCCATGCAGAGAGACTCTAGGCTGGGATTCAAACCCAGAAACCTCTTGCTGCAAGTCAGCAATGCCAATAGTTGCAACAGGTTAAGAGGTTAAGAGTCTGTACAGCCCAAAAACTCTTAACCTCAAGGGATGAACCAGTGCCATGTCCACAAGTATAAACTGAAAGTTTGCCCAACAGTTGATCAATTTAAGCACAACATGTTTCTAAGGTTCATTCTTCGCTTGATGTTTCCTCTACTATTCATCCACTGATGATGCACTATCTAAAAGTTAAAATACTCTAGCAGCTATACTCCTTCTTATGGTGTTAAAATACAATGACTGGACTAAAGAAAAATGAAAAATCAGCTAAAATCCAACAAAGAGAGTTGAAAATAATTGCTCAGTACCACTTTCAGAGATGATAAGAAAGTCTAGCTCCTCAGCTTTCAGGTGTACAGATTAAAGTAAACATGCAAAGCAAAACCACAGACACTAATACTATTCCACAAAGTTGAGAATCTTCTGTATTGTCATCAAGGTCTGTTTCTGTTGCCCACCCAAGTAGTTTCTGCTCTTCACCATCTCCGTCACGTTGATCCTTGTGGCTCCCTCTGGGATCTCCACGATCTTGTGGTAGCCAATCTTGGACAAGCTGTGTTTGAACACTCCTGAGACCAGCCTGCAGGTTGAGTTGTCACCTCCGCACACGCCACATTTGTCAACCACCTTCCCAGATCCAAGATACTCATCGCACCCAAGGCTCTATGGAGCAGAGAGGGGGAGGACAAGGAAGGATTAAGTGGTAGTTATTACAGGAGAAAGTTCATTAAGGTGAAACACAAAACCATGATATGTTCCTTAAAATAATTTAGGATTTACAGGATGTGCGAACGAGTCAATGCCTTATTTTCCTTCTCTTTAGGGTGTGAGTTTTATGTGCCACATCAATTATAGTAAATTACAGGAAAGCTGGGTGTAGTAAAAACAGAACCGTTAACATCAGCACTCCATAATCAGGAGTAAAACCAGCAAACTGTGTAAACAGGTGGTCAAGGATCCAAAATGGTTTCGGTAAGCTACCATTCACTCAAACAAACAGAGTGCTATAATCTGAATTTTATGTAGATCTACCATCTGTACAATAAAACAACCATACTTCTCCTTTAGGACTGAAGCTGTATTCCCACATTAGCAAGACAAACAAATAAATACATTTTAAACAACAGCTCCTCCAACACAGACTGGATTCTGTCGAGGTGGAAAACCCAACTCGACAGACAAATGAGACAAACAAATTTACAAGACATGTATCATAAACTCACTCAATTTTTGGCCATCTCAGCAGATTTTGCCTTCTTAAGCTGCGATAAATCTGCAGCATACTTGTGGCAGAACAGGCATACAGCAATAAGATCATAAACAGGTGGTGAAAGATAGAGTGAAGGAGAGATGGAGGCAGGAAAAGGTGATCTGAGCCAAAAGAGGGAAGTTGTAAAGGAGAAGCTGGCCCTCTCTCTCTCCTAGCATTACTCTCTATTTTCAGCCAAAGCAAACATGAAGTGCCCACTTTCACACAGGAAATAGTAAATGATGGAAATAAAGAGAAGTGTTGAACAGCTGAACATTTCTGTGGTCAGTATATTGTGGCACAACTTGGAGTTGACTAAAGACAGGATCACATCATTAAACATAACAGTTTGACACAGCGAGCGACGGCCACGTTTTATGACCTCTTTTTACAGATCAGCGCAAATGAAACAGCTCTTTAGTTTGTCCAATGAATGAAGCATGAGGTAAAACACAGCAAGGTCCTTTTACATCGCTGACCAGCCACATTTAATTGCATGTCTGGTAAAGATGAGTAAAAAAATCCTAAAATAAATTAGTGTTTTATTGCTATAGTAAAATACCACGTTCATGTACAGTCTCTCTGGTGTTTAATGTGGTGTGAATATGTTTTTCTACTTGCAAATAAATTTTATGGCAGACCAGGATGCCTGCCATGTCAAAGTTAAATCTGTCTATTCTGACTAAAGCAGACAGTTCCAGTTAAAGACTTTGCAGAGTTTGGTAAACTTCACACATTTATGTTTGTGACAGAAGGACAAAGTAATACTTTTTTTCAAACATAACTCCCAACCGGTCAGTTGACATGTTGATGGTACTCTTGCCATCATCTTGATTTTGCGTTGTGGAAAATAAATGTGGTAACTCATCCAGTCCAGGGGCCTGAAGTTAAAGCAATTTGGCATCTGCATCAAAACATACTGATACCCAAGCAAAACTAGAAAATTATAAGTGGAGGCTTCTTAAAATTCTTATTAATCGATCAAGTAAATCACAGCAATATAATTTTTTTTAAATATGATATACATCTAAAATACATTTACCCAAGAAAAAAAAAATTATAAATATTTACCTTGGGTCCAATAAATGTGTCCAGCACAGTGAGCAGCTACACAGGAACAAGAAGCAACTCAAAAAAAGAGAAAATTCTAGTTTGAAATATCTACTAAGCATTTTAATACATTCTAAAAAAATCTCTACAGCATGAAGCTATCTCAGCATAAAGCCACGAGCAATCGTGTGGTAGTTGTGGTTGGAAATGATGATTCATGCTGTACAGTTGTTATTTTCCTTTACAAATACAAATCCAGCTCTAGGCCCCATGATGTCGAAGAGTATAATCACACAACATCATCACTGTTGTCCTCATTTACAGCTAATCAGCCACAAAGAAACATTAGTCCTACCACGGTTTAAATGAATGAATGTGCAGCAGTTATGGTTGGAAAATGTGATATGATATTTACTCTTTTCATTTGAAACATAAACATTTAAAACCATCCTTCTTGATTACAAGGAGTCATTTAAGAGCACAACTTCAACAGTTTAATGTTCCCAGAATTTGTTGATTTATTGGGTATTAGGTGAAAATGAAAGGAACCCAATTGCCACCACCATGTGAGTAATTTCATCTTAGTGTAAATAGAGCTGTTTTGTTAGAGATCCTTACAAAACAAACATCATCATAAAGACCCAGGGACACACCCTACAGGTCAGGGATAAAGCTGTGGAGAAGTTTAAAGCAGAGGTTGATTATAAAATAATATCTTAAGCTTCACAGTTCAAACCATTATCCTATAACGGAAAGAGTACAACTACTGACCTTCAAAGACATGTCCTCTATCTACACCAATAACCAGTCATGGAGAGCATTACCATACCAACTAATAGTTACTCTTGAGGAGTGTCAGAAATCCACACTGCAAGTGGGAGAATGTGTTGACAGGACAAATATGGTCTTTATATAAATGTGGTAACAAGAAAGCTATTTTTTGAAGAAAGCCACGAAAGATACTGTTTGGAGCTCAAGTTGAATGCCTTTGGGCATGTTGGGAGGACCACAAACATGAACGATGATCTGGTGAGAAAGGAGATAAACAAAACCTTTTGGTTTGTTTGTAAATTCTCTGTGTGACGGAGAAAGAAAATTGCACATCACCATGTACACAGCATCCCCACGATGAATCACGGTGGTGGTGAATTTCAAAATGGCATGGTTGTGGAACAAATTGGGCCAGTCTGGGAATTTCAGAAATTGCTGATCAGCTTGTCTTTCTACACACAACCATCTCTATTGTTCAAGCAGAACGCTTTGAAGGGGTGAACGTGTGTGTGTACTTAATGTTAATTGTTATGCTCTGTACTGTGGACCCTTTTTTTTTTTTAAGATCGTCTAGAATAACCAAGAAAACAGAGTTAAAATCATCAGTCCAATTTGTTAAAGTCAAGTAGCAACAATGTGTAGAAAAAACAGATAAATAGTTCACAGTTTCAGCGCTGGACAACTGTCATGAGTCCTTAAGGGACAAGCACAGAGTGGCCCAGAACAATAATATTCAACTCCTCTTTTAGGTCTCTCGCTTAGCTAAACCCTAAAAAGGGCGCTCCTCTGTGAAGTCATTTCCTTAGCTTAACATGTGCATGCGTGTTTATGTGTGTGCATGCAAACAGATAAGAGATAGAAGAAAGACACAGAATCATATATTCGTAACAGTTACCAACAGGAAACCAAGGCTACAATTTGGTAAAAGTGGACAACAAGTAGGAATTATATTGCCTTGTCTGCTGACTCTTGATTTCCACTCCAACCTTCTAATGGTTGGGTCAGAGTTTGGAGGAAACAACATGAAGGTATGGATCCATCCAGCCTTGCATCAGAAGGTGGTGGTTTTAATGGTGTAATAGGTGTTTACTTGACACTTTGGGCTTTTTATTCCCTACTGAATGTTGTTATTCATCTTCTTGTGTCAACATAACCATGGTTGTGGACAACATGAAGATGAAAATGAGTTCAATATGTGGCTTCCACAGACATCAGATAACAATTCAATAGAGCACGTTTGGAGGTGTTAGAATATCAACCCAACTACTGTACTTCATTAGTCTTATCAAATGAAATTGGAATAAAATAAATTTAAGTTTGTGCTTGTAGCACACAGGTGTCAAACTCCAGTCCTGGAGGGCCACTGCCCTGCAACTTTTAGATGTGCCTCTGCTGCACCACACCTCAGTAGAATAATTAGGTCATTAGCAAGGCTCTGGAGAACTTATCTACACAAGAAGCAAACATTCCAGTGTTTTGTACCTGTGGCACATCTAAAAACTGCAGGACAGTGGCCCTTGAGGACTGGAGTTTGACACCCCTGTAAATGTAGCATGACAAGGAAGATCAGGAATGGAGACACAAAACTGGGATTTCTACCTAAAATCTGGAGGATCACTGTTAATTCCCCTCAACTAAGCATAAGGAGGCCCAGCACATTTGTTTCTCTGAAATAACTAGAGCCACGAGACTCTGCTTTAACGACCCAGAAAGATACTCCTCATTTGTTTGACAGGAGCATACATGCAAGAAGGATATGGAATGCAATTTGTCCCTGAATAATCTTTCAAATTGTCAGACCTTCCCTCTGGACTGACTAAATTCAGCCTTAAGTGTGAACCCATGGAAGCGAGGCACAGCTGGTGCCAAAAGAACCCATGAGCACATGCAACTGTAGTTCAGGTAAAATGTTGCCAGCTCCTATATACCTGAATATTATTTTTAATAACTACTGAGTCAGCTTTTGAGTCTTGGATTTGCTTCTTCAATGAGGGAGAACAACTGTTTTTTTTCATCCTCTCTCTATGGGTGGCTTTGTCATGGGCTAATAAAAATTGTTCTGTTTTTAGTGGAAGTAAAACGTGGTTTTTATAGCGTCACTAAAGCCAGCCCTCATCTGGATGTGGTTATGTGCATCAGGATAGCAGAGTTGTCTCCAAGTCAAGATGTGAACCCAGAAAACATCACCCAAAGTAAATCCTGGCAGGTTTCCATACAAGCAGATGATTTTTAAACTCATTGCATTCCAAGGTCTTTGTTAGACAGGGATTCAAACACTTGAGTCAGTAAAGATTTCATCTCTTTCCAGGAAACAAAACAAGTCTTTAAATTGGACATGATCGCTATGAAAGACTTTGAGTTTTGTTTTCTTTTATATATAGGTTTATCTGGTCCAAAGTTCAGCTCTAACAGCACTTCCACTGCAGCTTTGACTTTACAAAAGATCTCGTTAAAGGCGTCTCCAACCCAGAGCTTTATTGAAATATAGCTCTAAAAATGCATTTCCCCCCTTAAAAATTTGTTCTGTTTTAGTTTTTATTGTCACATTTAGATATTTCAGCTTAGAAAACTAATTTTAATATTAGACATAGTAAATACAATAAACAACTGAGGGAACCACATTGCTTCAGAAAGCACTAGAAGTATAGCAGGAACATTTTAACCACCAGTAGCAAGTATTTTTTGCAACCCTACTTTAGGCCCAAGGAAGCTTCTAGTTGCCTGGCAGCTAATACTAATGCATTGTGTAACTGTATGTTTGTACTTTTTGAATGGTCTAGCTTTTAACTTACCAACAATTTGTAAGTTGTACCAGACTGCAGGCCATGTACCAGTTTATTTTTGGCAGTCTCAATAATATGTGGTCATATTTAAAAGTGCAGTAGTACAAAAGTAAAAATTTACAATACCAACTGTCTTGAAAGGAAGATATTAGCGGCAAAAAACTTTAGCCTAAGAGAATTCTAAAATAACAGCCAGAGCAACAATGCTCTGGCAACAACACAAGCGCATTGTTCCCAGAGATTTTTAGACTTTTACTGGAACTTTTAGGAAGGCCCAGTTAAAGTCTGGAACTGGATCTAATTTGAGAAATTAGGGCAAATCTTTTTTTTAAAATTTATATTTACAGATGCTATCCATCAAATTTGACAGAGCTTGAGATATTTTGAGAAGAAGATGCCCATCTTTTAAAGTGGGCATCTTCTTTATATCTCTTTGGGTAGAGATATACCCAAAGAGATATGCAACTGTAACTTCTTTTCTGTCCAATTAAATACAGATTTGCATTTGTAAAAACAAAGATGAAAAAGGAAAATCCCTTTCTTTTCTCTTGACCTATCACATAAAATGTAAATAAAATACAAAATGTTTGTGGTTGTATTTTGACAAAATACTTCAAGGATCAATGGGTGAGAATATATTTGCAAGACACTGCACATAAATATTTGCCATTTTATATAATACAAACTTTAGTACATATAGTAAAGGACTAAAGTGGTCATGAATTTACATGAATGTACAACTGTTGCTCCTGTGTAATTATAAGCATCTTGTATCCTCACATACAAAGCTTAAATAAAACCATTTGGAAAATGAAGGCAAGACTGACAGTGGTTTACACCTAAATGTCTTTTTGGATCTGAAACAGAATGATCTGCGGCTGACAGACACTTCCAGTCCTGGCCTGAAATTCAGACTTGCAGCAGCAGCTGCAACGCCAGCATCCAGATGTGGACAGCTGTCCTGGCCCATACACAACAATAGAAACTACAGTTTTATGACATTTCTGTTTGATGTGTTTCAAGCCAAGTGTTGAAAAGACATAAGACTGGATATTTCTCTGGACTCAGTTTGCATTCCACCACTTTGTATTAGTAGTTTGAGTTAAAAATGAGAAGATGCCTGCTTGAGTCTTTTTACACAAATAACTCCTATGGCTACATGCCGCCAAACTTAATTCTATGAAAAACACAATGAAATTGAAGTAGGATATGCATAAAACGATGGCTTCCCAGGCTGAAAACAATGTGGTGATAAAACCTCCCAAGTCTTGATCCACATAAATCCACACTGGGTTCCTGCTAGAACTTCATAACCTGCATTTTGACAGGTGGCCATTCATCTTGTTAACAAATAATAAAAGGACTAACTAAACTGTGAGACGGGGACTGCGAACTCTTCCATAAAATGTGTTCCTGTTTTGAATTTCATTACCTGGTAAACTGATGTTCTATTTCTCCTATAAGGTTTAAATAAGGTTTTGAAATAAGTGTGATTTATGGGAACAATTTGGAAGGTGTAGAAAGATATTCTGAAACAAACTATGTGCAGAAACTCAGGTCCTGTTTCTGAGTTTATTTTGAAGAGGACTATCAGACATTCATGATGGAAATTTCAAAAACACTTTAGAGGCTGGTAAAAGTATTTAATAAGAAGCTAATAAAGTTGTTATAGGTCAGCTTCAACTTTAAGCTCATCTGGAAATGTGATACTGATTTAGGGTGGCTTCCAAAAAGAGGATACAAAGACAATATAATCCCAGTGACAAGGAATTTACAAAGGAGTTGACTTCAGGATTTGACATTGAACTGGAATTGACATTACTGGTATCTGACAAACACAAAGGCAAAAAGACCTTTTTAAATATTTTTTCCCAATCTGGTTTTTATCTGAGAGATAAGATTATAAGCTTAGATTTTGATAAATAAGAAATAAAAGTCAGTTCCCTTTGCCACTACCATCTGCCTCCCACATGCTGAGATGCTGCACAAATTTAACTGGTTTAATGAGCAAGGGTAGTCATCTCTGTCTTTCCTTCAAGTCAGCACTTTATGATCCAGGGTGAGCATTTCACCCTGACCAATAAACAGTGCTACCGGTCTTAATGTGAAACATGTTGGACTGTGCTTTTCTTGTTGCACCTAATTGTTTGGAATTCAATACCAAACTTTAAAAAAAAATTTTTTTTTACATCAAACAGATACCAGAGTTAATGCAAAACGCAGTTTTCAAATTTTGTAGAGTAATTTTGGTCCGCTTCTTTTTTCAGAATTATTTCAATACATCACCCTTTGGTTTTCAAGAATGAACATCATTTTCAATGTCACTCAGAGTATCTCAATCAGCCTCAAGTCCAAGCTTTGACAAGGTTGACAAGGTCAGCCCAGACCACGACTTTTGTGATTCTAAAGCAATTCAAAGTCTGATTTTCTGGAGAGCTTCACATCATTGTCCTCCTGAATAAGAGGAGGCACACTTTCCAAAAAGGTTCCACTTTTATGAAGCCAGTGCAAAGAATATTTTCCCAAAAGTTAGTCTGGCACTACTCACACTAACTTATAACAATGACTATGTTTCTCATCTGATCTTGAAATTCTTTAGCTTTGCTTTTTCACTCTGACAGACAGGTTCTATATAAATAAAGGCTTAATTTTCCATGGTTGGCAACAAAGACATGCAGTGTCTTTTTCTAAAAAATTATTCAAGTAAATTATTAAACAATAGAGCCCATTTACTTTTGGGTAGCTTTATCTAAATAAGTGCAATCCTTATATTAAGACAGTTTCTTTGTTGTTTTGGTCTGATATCAAAATTTATTTCATTATCTGAAAGAAATCCTTAAGGGGCAAAAACATTTCACTGGACAGTAGGCAGTAAGTAGACCACTAAAAGAAGAGCTTATGCTTTCGGAGATTACAGATTATATTTAGATATTCACAATTCTTTGTATAAAAATATATATGCAAAAAGTTGTTTTTTTTAACTCTCATTATCAAATTCCAGTCTGACTGTAACACAAATTGATTCAAAGCTATCAGAGAAATGTGCCAAACCTGCATATAACTTCACAGGAGACATTATACATGATTTTTTAAAGTATTAAATCAGCCCAAAAATACAATAAGACAAGCTGTTTAGACTTGTTTTGCATCTACAATTTGTAAGATAACTCACACATTTATTCAATTTGCTCATTTCCCTCAGATTTTAGTCCTGGCTCTGGTATCATGGAAACACTAACTTGCAGACTGACAATGGTCTACAACCACAGCACAAACCCAGGTTTGGTGTTTTGTGTAGCAATCATCCAACCTTCTGTTCTCCACAACAGAGCTTTGTTCAAAATCAAAACTAAGGAATGTTAAACCAAACGGCCCATTTTCACGAAATACAAACAGGCTGGGATTCATAACGGAGAACTCAGAAGACATGAACTGAAGACAAAACAATTGCAGCCATGATTCCAGCTAAGTCACAAGTACTCTGTGTGCCGTTTTAAAGACAAATACGTTTTTTTCCCCCCTGGTGTCCTGCACAATTTCTTGAGTACACACTGTGGGCCATGTACCCTTTTGTAAGAAAAGTCTACAGGAGAGGTAAAACCTTTTCATCCCAACAGTAAAACAAGACGTCATCCACACCACAGACTGTCCTGAGTAAATGCCAGTGTGTCTTCATTTGAAGATTCCATTGATAGTAAAAAACTCAGAAACAGCATGCAGTGAAGTGAATCTTCAGCCAATGAAATGGATTGAGTTTCTCCTGACAGCAGCACTCTCATATGGATGGTCAGTTCTAGTAACATAATAACAGAACAGTCTCCGTTTGCTGAAGGGTTGATTTCCAAACATTGCCTGATATTGGCTGTATTACATAAAAGTGATCTCCAAATTCTGTTGGAGATCCAAAAATAGCTCATTTTAATCTATGTTTAGCTCATTGCTGTGTATGTTTATTACCAATATACAGCAGCCAATAAAGCCCCAATATTAAGTGACATATTTGTCACCAAACAGATTTTTACATAAAAACAGATCCAGTAGCTGTTAACAAGCGGTCCCATTGTCTAATGAGGTTGGGCATCCTTATCATGACCTTGGTGCTTGATAGGTTCACATAACAGCCTCAGGTGTCCCACAATGCATTTATTCTTCAGCAAACACAGCTCGTCTGAGCTGGTATCCCGAGTACATTTGTTAAGCTCCAGGACTCACTGGCTCTTCCAGTTGGAGAGAAATATAATCCCACAAGCAGCCAGTGAATGTTCTGTGGAAAAATAAACAGCTCAGAGAGCAAGGAGAGCCAGAATTAAAACAGCAATACTGTAAATGCTTCCATTCAATAGCTGGACCACAGTATCACAGGGTTGCAATAACAGACACTGTCAAAATGTTTATAACACCAAGAGCCTGGCAATAAGAGAGAATTCATCTTGGTGCGATGCATATGACACTGAAACTTTCAGAGCCTCCAAAACAATCTCACCCTGAGCAATGCTTCAACTGTCATAATCAGACACTGAGCGACAATGGGAATCCCCGTTCTCCCTCAGGTTCCTCCTGGACCCAGCAGAGGTGATCCTACCTGCGACCGCGGCTTCCCCTGCACACACACGTGGAGGCAGACAAGCAGCAGCAGAGCCACTTCTGACAGCATCCTCTCATGTGGCCACAAAAATGCTCACAAGTCTGATGCCTGCTTCCGTCTGTTTCTTCCTCGCCTCTGTGGCTCTGACAAAGCCAAAAAAGAACCTTCTCACTCCAGAAGTGATCTCTGCAAGCTACTGCAGTAAAATGAGCAGGGGGAGGTGCAGCTGGGGGATAAAGAGGGGTATTTTCTTTAGAGCAGAAAGAGTAAGAAGTTGAAAATCAATTGGAAGGGAGGAAAATACGTGTTACAGTCACTACTGACATTAAATTGGAAGTCAGAAAGGAAGCTGTGTGGAATTTTTCCATGTGGGATGAAAAGGAGGGAGGAAATTTTAGAAGCATAACCTCAGCAATTAAAATATGTGCAACTGGCTCGTGGCCATGCTATCTTCAGAGGATTCAAACAAATATAAACTCTAAATCAGAAATTATCTTTAAGGTTGTTTCTCATTCTATGAAAGCAAAACACAATAAAAAATGTGTTAAAATGGAAACATGCTTAAAAGGTAAAACATATTTCTGTCAACACATAAGTAAAACATTAATTATTTTGCTGCATAATGCAGGCAGTTAAAAAACCTCCATTAAAATCACATAGCTTACCAACTGCACCCAATTTGTTTCCACAACATTAATTCTTAAAAGTCAGAGCAATGTAAACTTAAATTGGCCCTTGAGCCAGAGATCAAAGGCGACTTTCAGCTATAACAGTAAATATAAACTGCCAGATTGCAACAGTAACAACACTGTTTGGTGTAGAGGTTGTTTATGGATGACAAAGACTAATCATTACCTACTTTGCCTATTTATTTTTATGGCAGTGAGATATTTTAAAAGTGATGTCAGTGAAAGCACACAAATGTAAGAAACTACTTAAAAGGAGAGAGAGAGAAAAAGATAGAGAAAGACCTTTAGCAGATAACAAGAAGGCTGAAGTCATTAGGTTTATCATTAGAAGTACGTATATGTACCATGGGAACCTTAGAGTTGTCATGACTGTTTCTGCAGAAAATGACTTTTTTGAGAATTGACCTGGAAAGGCATACAGTGAGTTAATTGAAAACGTTTCCTGGTTTTAAGAGGCACATGGAGACCACAACAGTCTGCAACAATCTGAAGAGTTCATGCACCAGAAAGCTACATCTGTGATGGTTGTGAGTGGCAGAAGCTCAGCAAGATATGTTTGCAACCGCTGAAGAAATATAATGGTAACTAAGTAAAAAACAGTCAGTCAGTGAGCACTCTCATCACATTTCCACTGCTAAGTCTGTAGCGTTTGCAGTTAGCCTTTCTATAACCAGAAGCACCAACATTAAATTGCAAAATTAAGTACTTCACTAGAAATATGAGTAGCGTTGAACCAAAATGACACCTACTGGAATAAAATGAGATCTGATACTTGAAGACCTCATACACAAATCTACTTTTTGATAAGAAACTGCTACATAAAATCATCATTTTTAAATTACTCACTAAAACTTACATGTTTTTAATAGTTAGACAAGAATAAATTTCCCCAAAACTGTATTAGGGAATATTTGAGTAAGAATTTGTTAAGCTTTGTCACAATTATTTGCTTTGGACTTTAAATTGATGACTGTTTTTATTGTCACTAAATAACTAAACCTACACCCAAATATTTACTTGGCAATAATATATAACATTTATGTCATTTAATTTCTTAGTGAATCATCTATCCCCAATATTGGGTAATACTCTGTGTAACTACTCAAATCAAATCAAACAGAGGATTTTAATGCAAAGATCTTTTTCTATTTTATTCAACTGGCTTGACTTATGCTATTTGCTGGAACAGAGCCAGCATGAGACACAGACACACCCACACACGCTCACACACATGAAATCCGATATGGGGTATCTGCAGGATGACAACTGTATTTTCAGCTGGAGTCATATAAAAGGGGAAGGTCCATTTTCAGCAACCAATCCATCACAGTCGCCGTACCGGCATTGTCCTAGTCTTCTGAAAAATCAGAGATCTAATCATAGACCAGTTAGTGTATGTCGGGCGGGGCCAGACCGACGCTTCAGCACACCCTGGGGTCCATGTGTCTGTCTATAGATGGGCCAGCCCAGAAGCAACCTTGGCTCAGGACGCCTGATCCTCCCGGTCTCCAGCCCACACATGCTAGAATGCTACAGGTGTTCTCAACATTACTGAGCTCTGTCGAGGTCCAGTTGACTCACACTCTTACAGTTACTGAGGGATGTTTCAGTCTGAAGCTCATGAGGAAAGCTATGATGACTGCAAACATATTTTGGCAACTGTGACTTGCTGTAAAAAGAAGTACTCAACTTGAATCCCATAACTCAACTGGAATTAATCTTTCAAAGCGAAAGACAATAAAACAGTGTTACAACCTTCATGAAGCATGTGTTTAAATTTCTAACAGAGAGCCAACCAAGTTTTCCCCAGTTATTACTTTTAAATCCTTTACATTTAGTCAACTTGACAAAATCCTGAAGACAGGAGGACGCAGAAAGAGAAGACATAATTTTTGTGCATCTGGGATACATATTAGTCAAGCAAGACCAGACATGTAGGTCCCATGATTGTTTCCCTCAAGCAAAGTGTTTTGACTGAAGAAGGGAGGATAGAAGAGGATGGCTAATGAATAAAGCAGGTCAGGAGAAGAACACTGATAGGAGGGACAGGGTGTGTCTAAGAAATGCTTCTGTGTCTATTTATCTCTGGCTTGAAACAGAAGTAACGAGGTTTTTCAAATAATACCTCACTAAAAACACTCATTGTTCTGGTGGTCTTATTATAATAACTATGTATGAATCCAATTATCACAGGTTTGATGAAACTCTAAGACTAAAGGACGTTTTGATGTGGAATGTATTATGTGTGAAATTGCTGGATATCATGAGCGGGTCTTGAATTTTTAAGTAATAAATATTCAAAGCACATCTGAATTCTGACCAGATCTGAATTCTGAAGAAGGTCTTATCAACAAGACAATCTGAGAACACAAATCCCAGACAGATGTAACGATTTCTCTGACATAGCATAGAAAATTGATAGGACCAACCAGCCATGAAATGGCTCCAGGAAACCTTTTAGAGGTTAATAATGACAGACATTTTATAATTATATATTTCAATATACAATAGATAAAATGGACAGTGGACTCCCACAGTTCAGTTCAGTATTAGCTGATATTTTTTACAACATAACTCCAAATTATGCGTGAAAATTTTGCCTAGTCGCAATTTTTTTCATAGAGTATATTTAAAATATTTGAAAGAAAATGCAGCTTGGAAAGCTGAAATATCTAGGCACACGCTACATCAATGCTATTTGATGGCATTTGCAAAGCAACCAATCCAGGAGTGCTATTCATTTTCTTTACTGCTGATTAGCTGTATCCCCGAGTGGACATAAGGGCGACTGTAGCTATTAGCTTCTGTGGTGGTACCACAAAGGTTTCAAATGTGAGTATTAATGCATATTAAAGGATATTTGGTGTGTAAGCTATTGAAATAGTCAGTTTTAAGTGTTTTTACAGCAGATCCTAGCTATAGTTTAACTATTCATTGGGTTGATAATCCACGAATACAGGGTGTCCACTGATACATTTTTCAAATATTTTCATGGACAATTTTAATTTTTCATTACATAAGCTTTTACAAAGTCCCAAATTGTAGCATGTTAAAGTTACAAGTCTCATTTTTAGTTGTTCTTAACCTTATCATCAGCCTTTTGTGCAACTAAACGTAAATAGTGGCAATATTTTACAAAGACTAGAAAACCAAAGTTTGAGCCACCATTCAGAGTCAAAATGAAGTAGCAGAGGAATTGTAATAAATAGGACTTGTTTTGGATCCAACATTTACATTCAAAAATCATATACTAATACTTCTGTTAGTAGCCACATGCAAAATACACTGATTCATGACACTGCAAAAATATATTTGAAAGCAATGGTACTTTCTCACATTATTCAGAGTATTTCATGATGATATCAAGCAAAGCTTTTATAGCCAAGCCAACAAAGTGCTTGATAAAAAGAGATAGAGATACCATGACTGTCAAATTTTAGGAAAATAAAAACTTTTACACTTTAATAAATTTAGTTGTGTGTTATAATATGTTATTTAATCTTTAAAATTGTGAATAATACTGCTCCTTCACCACTGAAAAACTTTACTGAGCAGAAAACCAGGAGCTCCAAGTCCATGAGGTGTAACGACTGCAGAAAACCCAAACATAGCTCAGCATTTGCAGAGACAGCTTTCTCATTTAAAGGGATTAAAGAATGGAACAAGCTCCCACAAAGTCTTAAACTTTCTGCTGACCTGAAGGACTTTTCACTTAATGTCAGGAAAGCATTATTGTGTCAGCACTGAAATTTAAAACAGTAATTAAGGCATTTGATTCTGTCTAATTGTGGTAATTTTGACTTTGTACAATGATTGTAAACAAGACATGTGTGGACATTAAATGTATTTTGTATGATTTTAGACTGTTGTATTAACCTACCTCCTAAGGGACTACAAATGGAAACCTGATTAAGTTAATCTGATGCAAAACTTCTTATTTTAATATGAATATTTTTTGCACATTGTCCCAGCTAAACTGACTAAAAAAACAAACTAAAGAACTAAGGTGCTTTAGACAAACGTGAAAGAAAGAAATCTGAGTCTAATTTACTGCCCTGAGAACCACATTTGGCAGACATTTAGTTCAGGACCAGTATTACACATGTCCACATTTTTATTTCTGAATATAATTTTAACTATCCATTGGCATGGCTTTTTAAAGCAGATGCATGACATTTTACATGTTGCTTTATCGTCTTAATAGTTTTGCGTTGTTAAATGCTCACCTAGTAACGTGCATTGCAAATTAGCTAAGGCTATTAATGTTAAAAGTGTTTTGCTTTTGATTACTTAACACTTGTCACTATGCAAATAAACAATAAAGACGAAAGAAAGATGTTGATAGCAACCTAACTAAACCTTATACTGAATGCATCTTAAGGAGTGATTCTGATGGATCTTTCCACACGAAAAGTTCTTAATTTGTTTTTGTAGATTTTAAACTGGCTTCATGCCAGATTGCTTTATATGAAAGATCAATGTTCAGTTTTCTTGGTTTGCTGTTTTTTGGGTCTCATTTTATTAATGTATTCAATTACTATTTGTATTCATTAGACCTTATTACACAAAGCTTAATTTAGGGACTAATTACTTTCAAATTATTTGTAAGTGTGAGTTACTTGGGTTCTTCTGACACCTATAAATCTTATGTTAATAGCCTCAATGCGGCTATAACCCACATGAAAATATAACCCACAACTACATTTTGGATCACATGGCAACAAGTGCAAGAATGATAATGCATGCATTTAATACACATTCCAAACAAACTGATGAGGCAAAAGAAAAACAATTTCCACAGCCTATTAACAGCAACTCAACAAGCTAATTAGTGACAAGGGTCATCTGCCTGAAAAGAACCTCTGTCAACACTGTACTAAATGTGCAACCACAACTGTAGAGAACGTTCTTATAAGTCACTGTGGAGGTTACTGCTTTCTTGTGTCTTGGTCAGGAGTCACCTTAAATGAAAATTATCTTAAGTACGAGTTACTAGGGTAATAAAAAGAAAGAAAAAGATGAGGAACCAAAATGCCACAGTGCACAACATAAATGTTGAGAAGTGACATTATATATGTGTAGGATAAGAGTAAAATAATTCAATAGGAAATGAGATTTTCAAAAATTGTAGATTTAGAAGCACGACGATGGAAAGATGAATCTCAATTAAAGGTGTATCGAGCCATCTCGACAGTGAGATAAAACCATTTAAATCTCTTTCTGTTTTAAAAAAAAATTAAGAACATTATGAAGAAGCGATATGGCATTGAATTAGGTGATGTTTTGTTGTGTATTTTTTGCATGTGTTTCCTGTGCATTTCAAACATGGCTGTAATAGTCTTCTGAGTTGAATAGCTAATATTCTCTTAATTTAAATGGGGTGGAGGAAGATATAAGGCAGATAACACTTCTTTCAGCTACTTTTTGTTAATTTTTTTTTAGTTATTACATTAATTATTCAGATTTATTTAGAGTGCATGAAATAAAAAAATAAATAAATGGATACAAATTTGGGGAAAATGTGTCATTTCAGTTTAAAATTCAAAGGGATGTGAGCGTATTGTCATCACAACTTTTGATTTTCTTTCCTGTTTTATTCCTTTTAGGTTTAACTTCCTCTGTCTAAAGAAGAGGATGTGAGTTTGTGCTGATATAAGTCACTTAGGCTGGATTTAGCTGACCTGCCAAAAAATGCTCAGGAAATGGAAGTCCATAGACATTTGCTCTTCCTGTGATTATAATGTCACATATGGTGTCACACCTACACTCAAAAAACTGCTAGGTCATTTCTCTAACTTAAAATGTTTAGTTTGTGCTGTTAGAATAAAAGTGAGACAGTTTCAACCACAAAATGTGACCAGGTTGGTTTCACTAGAGCAAAGACCAAACATTTAACATGCATCCTTTTTGTGTTTTCACAAATAATGCAGGTTTCAAGAATGTCCAGTTCTGTTTTTAGCGAATCTCTGTTAATTGATTAATTTTTCAGTTTAGTTTATGTTTTGAACCGAGACTCACAAAAAAAAAAACAGACATATAATTTGGTTCCAGTATGAATTTCCAAAGCCCCAGTGCCGTCCTTGGTATCATTAATAAATTATGGTCACCACATCTTGGTTTGAGTATGAGTTTAGCAATGTGTAATAGACATTGTCTACATTTTGATAAATACCAAAGGAAGGAAAAATCACAATATCACAATCTCCACTGCATGTTTAAATGGAATTAAAATAGAATACATTTGAATTACATACATAGTTTCATTTATATCGTATGAATGATGCGACAAACAGCACGATAAGGTGTTGGTTAGTTGCTAGTTTGACTCTTTAACCATGTCCATCAGGTGGGAGGATGACTGGCTTGTTGATACATTATTTTTAGATTTCTACAGCCCAGTTAACTAAAGCACATAGCGTGACAAAATGCTAAAAGTTTTTTAAAAGTTATTGTAAAATACAGTATCTTTAAGGGAATTCAGTGCAGTAACAATGTGGAGCCAACTTCAGGAACATCAATGGAGATCTCATTAATTGTAGATGCATTGCTCTTTCTCAGCCAGAAGGAGGCCCAGCTCACAAGGTTAAAAACTCTTCTATCCCTCAAAGAAAGACTTTATGAGCTGGAAAAGAGACCAGCAGAGGTGTGTGGGTGGAAAACAAGTGTCTGACCCACAGAGATGGAATATCCGAGCCTGCTGGAGAAGGACAGGTCACACTGACTCTGAAAGTATTAATAAAGGGCCAATATTAACTAATGAAGTTGAAGTAAAAAGGAGAGATTAATCTGTTATCTCCAACACATCTTAACATCAACTTGTCCCAATTGTTCTTCAACTATAATTGCTGGATATCAGAAGCATCATCAAAGGTTTCAATATCTCTAACTTCATGATGTAAGTGCTTTCAGCTCTAAAGTAAAAGCTGACCTATTCAGAGAATGATCGCTTTTGCACAAAGCAAAGAATCAAACACCTCATCAGTGAAAAGGAGGGCTTAATGCATCATTTTACTCAGCAAGTCATATAGAAACAAAATGTAACATTGGAATTTTACAGAAAATCTAATCCAGTGGAGTTAAGTGAGTTTCTGTGTCTTTCCACGCTGCAATCTGTTGCCAATACTGATGCAATCATTTTTACAAGGCAGTTTAATGGCACTGTTACTGAACACTAAATTCTTTGTAGTGTGACTCGCAGCTGCTAACAGTAAGTCTGTCGCAGTCTAAACGCCGTCTAGGTAATTGAGATATTATATAAAAAAAAAAAATTTCTGAAAAAAAATTAATTATTTGATAACCATAGATATAAGTGCAGAAATCAAATCTAATAATAGCTGTGGTGGAACTTCTGAAAAATATAACAGCATTTATAGATTTGCTGCTTCTTTAAAAAGTGTGAATAATATGAAAAAAATAAACTTTAATACTGCGACTCAAGATACTTTCAAGTTATTTACATGATGTTTGTAATGCTTACCATCGAAATGCTTACAGGTGACTACAAATTAATTTGTTGAGGATTAAATAGAAAACAAGAAAAAAGAAATTGAACATAATTTAAACAAATTAATATTAAGAAGTCATGTTTTGTTCAAGGAAAAAAAAAAAGTATGGTGTTGGGGACATTGTTGTTGTGATGGTACTAAAATTGAAGGTTTACTAAACTAATTATGTGATTAAAAATCTTTAACTATGTTGGAAACCACAGTTAGAACAAATTAAAGAGAATAGTTAAATGACACCATTTGTTCATGCTCTGTGATGGACTGGCCACCTGTCACAGGTATAAAAATGTGGATATAAAAAAATTGATGACTGAAATGTCTGTACATATTATATTGATCTCTTTAATTTCCTTATAAAGTTCCTGGAAAAAGTATGCCAACCTTTTTTACTTTTCTCACATTACAAACTATTCATTATTTTTGGCATAAAAGGGATTTATTGTAAATGATCAACAAAGAGAAGTGCACAAATATAAAGTGGAAAGAAAAGGAAACATGACCTTTAAACATGTAGGATGCGTTTGTATCCCACATCAACCTAAGTAAATACTTTGTAGACGTTACTGTTCCTCCAATTGCAGCTGCAGGTTTTCTTCAAGTTTTGCACAACATTGATATTTTTACCATTTTTTCTTTGCCAAATAGCTTAAGCTCAGTCCGGCTGGATGGAGAATATCTGAAAATCAATTTTAATGTTTTGGCTCATTAACTGGCCAAGCCAGTTAGTGATTTCTTTGAGGTTTAACCGGTTGATTCCAGTTTGGACAAGTTCCAATCTTTATTGTATGAGTATGACACAAAATCATTTGTTCTTTTGTAACAATTTAACCACTAAACATATTGAATGCATAATGAACAAGAAAATGTGAAGCATGTGTCTTGATAGAAACAGTAGTTTTCAAAATGAGGAGATTGAAACCTTTTTTGTCTTTAATCTTCATGTGACTGTATGAAACCCAAAGCAAAGTGCAGCAAGCACCTCAATCAGATTAGTTGGAAAGATAATTTGTTTGCAAAGCAACCTGACTGGATTTGTCACTTCATGTCCACTGACATAAGCACGTGACCATCTGCAGCGTGTAATGATGAACAGTCTTGTGAGCCAGCAGCTGGGGTTTGTCATGGCAAATATTAAGCTATCTCCAACAGTGTGTGCCAGTCAGGCTGTTTATCAAAGCACTCATCCCTATTTTAACAAGTCTGCCTGCCCACCTCAGCAGAGAATGCACAAAACAGATGCAGCTGTCAAAGAAGAGAAGTGAAGCAAGGTTCTGGTTGTTTGATTAGTTTGGGGCTGAGCTGCTCTCTGGATCCTTGGAAACTTACCAGTCAGAGAGGAAAACTATCACCGAGATCTCAGCATACCAAGAGAATAGATGTATACTTATCCATCTTCACTGGCAAATAAAAATACAACTAAATCAATTCTGAAAATCGTTACATCTATCATTGTGATATAGAGATAATAAGAGACCATTAATACTTAAAGGCAGCACTAAGAATAGAAAGACTGATGGTAAGTTCAGCCATCATATGAGATTTTCTGTTATTTCATCATTCCTTCCCAAACTGTACTGAGCTGGAAATCCATGACTGAGTATGTAATAGTCCAGGGAAGACCAATTTTTAACTTCAGGTGGGCCAAACATCACCAGCAGTGAAGTGTGTGTGGTCAGTGATCGCCCTTTAAAAATACAAACACACGTCTCATATTCACTCACTTGGGGAAGTCAAAAATGGGTGAGAGCTCTACAATAAAGAAACCTTTCTTTCACTATTCGTCTGAGACACTCAGTCATTCAGAATGGTGTCAGTGCCTCAGTGTGAGCTTTTCCAATATACAGACATACAGTAAAAGTACTAATGCCCCTTCAACTTAATCCTGTTTTGTCACATCACAGCCTCAAACTTCAATGTGTCTTACTGAGTTTTTATGTAGCAAACCAACATAAAGCAATCCATAACTGAAGAGGAAGGAAACAGTTTTTTAAATGTTTTGCAAATAAAAAGCAGTATTCAAAGCTTTTGTGTCAATATTTTGTATGACCACCTATCGCTGTAATTCCAGCTGTGAGTCCATTGGAGCTTATCTGCACCAGCATTATAAACCCAAATACTAAAATATCTGTGTAGATCTTGGCAAAATAGCTTCAGCTCAGTCAAACTGAATTATGAGTGTCCTTTGAGCATCCATTTGAAGTTTTGCAATGATTTTAATTGGTTTTAAGTCATTCTAAACTACTGTACTAAGTACTCATCCAATTCTAAACTGAGCCACTGGTATATTTAACTTACAAGGCTATACTAACCCAGCTGAGTTGTAAACTTACATTCATTAAAATATGTTGTTTTGGGGTGTGTACCAAATATCTGCCTCAATATTGATTTCCTTGCAAAATGGCCAAAACAAATTGAGAATGTTTTATCTAATATCACTTGTGAAATGCTGATTTCCTAACTGTATATTTTAGCTGCGTATATGTGGTTTATTAATGTAATTCCTGGTTAAAAGCAAGCTAAATACAACTAAATGCATAAACTGAGGCATGCACGGAACCTTTTGGTTTTTACCCAAAACGCTAAAATTACATTATAAAAAACTAAAAGAAAACAAAATTTTTCTTGCAAAACTAACTTTTGGAAGAAAAAGTTAGGATCATGATTTTTTTTTATAATGAGCTATGAGCTTTGGACTGGTACCAAAAAAATGTCCAACATCTTGACTCAAACTAATAATTTTCTGTTTTGTCCCAATTATTCACAAAACATTCAACTCAGTCCCTGTGAAGAAGCAGCAGCAAAACATGTTTTATAGTGGTGGAAAAGTGATTAAATCCAAACCCAGAGATTAAAGACCTCACTACCCTGATATAATCTTAATGCCGCAGTGATTAATGATGGATTACAATGCATGAGAAACACAGAGTCCAGAGCAAGGTCAGTGTTGTGATCACACGGCACTTTACTGCTTCTTTCGTACATTTTTGACTTTAAAAACCCGATTAGAAGAACAGGGAAGTTCACAAAACATGAAAAGCCAGCCAGAAATGCCACTGACCATCACTGGCAACAACACAAAGAGCGAGCCTACTTCTACGCTGTGCTGCCCTCTCCTGTTCACAGCCATTATTACACTTAAAAATATAAATTTTTATTGTTTATCAAATGCATTCTTCTGTTTAAAAAATAATAAAACAAAGTCCAAAAAGAAAAAAATATTCCAAGAAAGAAGAAGCACCAACAACATAACAGAGTCTGGATGAAAATACCAGGCAGGATAATGATGGCTACTTTTAGGTACATGCACTGCAACCATCATCCACGAGAAACCGAACATTTCTGTGCTTCAAGGGAACAGCTCATCAGGTCACAGGTGAAGATTGCTTACCGCGCATCGTCCCGCCACACAAAGATTTGTTTCATTCTGTCCACACGGTGTGCCATCAATCACCCTGTCTGACTGTCGCACGTAGAATCTGAACCCAGTGGCCCGGCAGTTTAGCTCACAATGCTGCCCCCCAGAAACTGAGAAAAGATCAAAAAGAGTGAGACATTTAGATATTTTGAGATCATGATGGTTTCACACAATGTATTAGCAAAAGAAAACAGTGTCAGAGTCTAAAAGACAATGACAAACTTGACGTATCATTGATGAAAACAAGGTAATTCATTTAGTCTGTTAACGTGAGTTTGATAAAAATCCAATGGTTTCTAACAGGGAAAAAAGTATAAAACTAAAAGAATGTTTTACAGTATGCCCACAGACAAACTTGCTTTACATTTTGTCAGGTTAAAACCAGAAACTTTACCAAGTTTTATTGGGATTTTGTGTGATAACCACCATAATTAGTAGGAGTAATTGCATAGAGAAAGATGGCAAGTGTATATATGGTTTCCAGTTTATTTCAAATAATGGTCTGAAAAGTGTGGCATGTATTTGTATCCTCCTTTACTCAGATCTTCTAAATGAAATTTTACTCAACACCTTTAGAAGTAACATAATTAATAAACTCCACTTGTATGTGATTTGATTTCATTAAAAAATTAGAAAACAGTAGTGAACAAACAGCAACATTAGGACCAAGTGACTCCACAGAAAGGTCAAAGATAAAACTGTGGAGAGGTTTTAAGCAGCACTGGGGAATTAAAAATACCACAAGGTTTGAACAAATCAGACTATCATCCTATCTGTCATCTGAAAACGGAAAAGCCGTCCACCTTAACTGAAAACATAGATCACAGAAATGGTATATTGCCTGCACTTGTATAGTGCTTTATCAAGTCCAGAGGACTCCAAAGCACTTCACACTACAGTCAGTCATTCACCCATTCATGCACACACTGACGGTGGCAAGCTACTGGAGAGTAATAAAGGGCAGTCTGACAGAAACAAGGCTACCAGGCACTGGCGCCACCGCCACCAGGCCCTCTGACCACCACCAGCAGGCGAAGTGGTTGAAGTGTCTTGCCCAAAGGCACAACAACAAAGGTAGGAGGAGCAGGGATTGAGAGGAGCTCCAGAGATTCACAGTTCCATCAATCTCACTGACTTTTCCTTTGGACTAAACACATCACAAGCCTTGCCTGCTGGTGGTGCTCGCCAATTGAATGGCAGTTTGCTCTAGGGTAGGTGTGGCTAAAATGTAGTGTAACACCATCAGTACGAATGTGAGTATGAATGACTAAATGTAGTGTAAAGCACTTAGAAGTTCTTGCAAATCATCTACACAAGTGGCAATTTACAATTTACCACAACTTGTATACTGAGCAGAAATAATTATAATAATGAAGCCTACCTTCATTAAAAGGTTCCCATTTATAGAGTCTGCCCATGAAAGGCTGGTTGTTGTAGGAAGAACACTGAACCGCTCTGATGTCTTTGCTGGATGGAGGACAATCCTGGGATGAACAAGAGAAAGGGTAAACAAGCATTTATTTTTCCATAAACATGTAAAATCATCAGTAACAACTGCTGACTCTTACTGTCATGTTCTGACAAATAGTTGGAGTCCACAGTCATGTTAGTGAAACTAGATCTCACTGAAGTCTGAACAAATTTCTATTCAGCTTCTCCTCTGACTTAACAGGAGGAAAATATAAACCTAGACATTGCGCACTAATTTAAATGCACAGAAGTGTTGTGGCTGACTGAAAATTGGTTTTCATAGATTGCTGCTTCATCTTTTTTCACAGGTTTCTATTTTACTCTAAAGATTAATAATAAACAATTCCTGACATTCTCAAAAAGTTTGGCTTGTTTGTCTTGCCTGCACCATAAAACTTTTCTTTGATTCCTGGTGTTCTGGATACAAACTAGATGAATAACTTATTTTTTCTTGATTTAGAGGCATATTTGAGAACACAAGGCTGCCTGGTGGCACAGGTTTTAGGACTGTTGACTTGCAGAGAAGGAGTCTGTGGGTCGTATGACTTTCTGTGTAAAGTTTGCATTTTCTAACCATGTATTAGTGTTTTCTCTGGATAGTCTGGTTTCTTCACAGTTCACACAGTTAAAAAACATGGCTTTGTTTAACTAAATCCTAGCCCTACTATTGTGGGAGTCCAGACATGCATACATTACTGTTGCAGATCCTGTAGTGAGCATGCTCCCCTGTACAGAAGGATGAAGGCAATGGGTTGTAAGGTCTCTCCTTGTGCAGCTGGTGGCTGGAGGTGTGACTCCCAGTCTGGACCTCAGCCTGGTTAGAGGATACAGGCTGGTAAAGGGAAGTCCAGAGTTGGTTATTCCTTGGATGTTGAGTCCTGGGATGCACATATGGCCTGGTAAAGCGATGGAGGTTGTTGGAGGCATCCAGTTTGTGTGATCTGGGGTTGGTGTGCCCTCTAGGAAAGGCCTGGAGGGAGTTAGCAGCAGGAGAGCGTTTTTGTCTGTGGAGGCGAGGAGAAGCTGAGCCTCTGCCTGAATCCACTAACAGTGGAGCCACATGAGGTGCTCGTCCATAGCCGTACTTCCCTGGGACAATGTGGGTGACCTTCCTGGGAAAATGAATGTAGATTATGATGTATTTATCCCAAAATTAACACATTTTATCTAAAAAATAAGGTTTAGTGAAGGTGGTGGTTTAAAAACCACCAGTATGTCTCTAGAAAAATGTCAATGTGCTTTTTCTCTTTTTTACATGGAGTCCAACTGAAACAACTCCTTCAGCTGTCAGCATTATTTGCTTAAAGGCAAGCCTGACAGGAAGGAGGCCACCAAGCTGCCAAACACAGGCTAAACTTTTGACTGTAACTACAAAAGACTGGCTTTCCACTGGAAGGCAGTCAGATGACCCACAGTGACGGCTCCAAAGAGTCACTTTTATACCAGCCTGCTCAGCATGCAGCACACATCCCAACAAATACATGAGCTTTATAAAGCCAAGTGTACTAAATGTTCCTGACAGTTGAGACAGCTTGTCTTTAGTCGATGCAACATAGAAGATAAAATAAAAAATCTTAAGTAGTTGATATTTCATATGCTTAGAAATTTAGGACAGATCCGTATTACACAAGAAACTTCTCCTCTGGGCAAATTAAACCCACACCAGCTCCCTCACCTGAGCTAAGATCTTTGCAGCTCCTCCAGGGCAACCATAAGTCTCTTGTAGAGTGTTTATCAGCTTCTCTGATTAATGCTCTACTTGTGCCACTTCATCTCAGATGAATGGACATGTCTTAATAATTTAAATTTTGGTATCTTCCATTTTTAGATGATTAAATGAACTGTGCTCCATAAAATGAGCACTCTAATTTGCCCTTAGGTCTGGTTGTCTGTAATGTGCGTCTCTGTGTTGCCCTGTGATGGACTGGTGACCTGTCCAGGGTGTACCCCACTCCTCACCCAATGAGACTGGCACCAATCTCACCGTAACCCTACAAGGACAAGTAGTCGAGGGCAATGGTTGGATAACCTAACACTTATTTAAACTTTTCCACAAAGTTCTCAATGTCTGCCTTCAAAGAACATTTGTATATATATAAAATTGCACAGAATAAGTCTGTTCACTTTTCAGGAGACATCTGATGGCTGCGTTTGTTTTTCTTTGTAAAAAAAAAAAAGTTTCACCTTTACAATTATGCCCTTCTTTATGTTAAGGCATAATTAACACAAAGATAATTATGCTTAGAATCCCAATATACATTAAGACAAAGTGTGTGAATGTTCAAAAGGTATTATGATGTTTGCATACCATGTCCTGTATACAGTGTCCCAGGACAGGTTTCCTGCAGAGCTAAGTGAAGTAAGAGTATTACATCCTTAAAATGCCATCCTGTTTGGCAGTAGCCTGTTAATCACGCATTCATTTAAGATAACAGTGTGGCAGCAGGGAAGACATAAAATAGTTTCAATTTTATTTATGAAAAAAGTGATCTCACAGTTTTCTTACCTGCGTTCGCCTGGCCTGCTCTGCTTCTCCCTCCTCAGCTCTCCCCTGCTGCTGCTGTTGTTGAAGGCTCTGACACCACTGTGGCGTGGAGCAGCAGCAGGTTTCAAAGCTGAAATGACATGGCCTGGCTGCTGGGGCTGAAAGGCAGCTCCTCTGGAGGGGTATTGAGTGTACACAGACAGACAGGGCCTCGTCTGTTCTTGTACCCCTTTCCCACATGTCCGGGAGCAGGTTGACCAGGCACCCCAGGTGCCCCAGGCTCCCTGAATTTCCCCATACTCTGACCTGAACTCCTGTTGAGACTCTGTCCTCTGAGGCACCTGTACGGACGCAACAGAGTTTATATTAGATAAGCAGCTAAGTGCAAAAAAGTGGGACAGGACGTTTAGATGTGAAAGCCAAGTACTCATGGGAAGCATTCATCAACAAGACTTTAATCTCTGCGGATCTTGGTTTGGAAAAATGCTCAAGTCAGTGACCTCATCTCCTCACCATGAATATCCTGATCCGCCACCTCTCTGCCCCAGTACATGAAGCAGACCTCTGTTCAGTGTAATAAAACCCTCATCTGGCTGGTTAGTCAGCATCTATTAGTAGCCTATCCCTGATTGGCTACCTGAATTACTCCCTGTTGACTCTACTTTTCTGTGCAACTGCGCCAGGGACGTTTTAGCAGCGATCAGTGAGCTCACTGTTTGAGGAACAGTGTGCCAAACCGGCATTATGTATGGAAATCCTACTTTTTGAGGAGCACTTTGTCTCTATTCACATCACCCTCTCTGGGCAAACACATGGCTGCAGTAAAAACTTAGCGACCACCGAGTTTTATCGGATGAAAAGAGAATACAGGAGCAGCCGGGGGAGTTGGCAGAAAGCTCCTCGGATGTCAATCAGCCTGGGTAGCTATTCAACAAGACCTCAGAACTCCCCGCCCCTGGCTCCTTTACTGCTTCAACTCAATGCCACTGTCATCTCTGGGTCATCATCGGGTCACGCAGCTGGACTCCAAGTGGAAGCACGTGAAGTCAACTTCGCACAAACTGCCGTCCAACTTTTAACTGAAGGGACTGTAGATGTGTCACAGAGCTTCACACGTGAGCTTCTTCCATGGGGTTTCTGTTCCTGCAGGGTTCAAGAGGTTGACAGCTGTCTGACAGCTGACGCCTGCCTTCTCTGTGTCACTTGGGTGCACTCACTACTTCTCAGAAGTTCACAGATTATGAGCAAAATGAGCTACTCTCAGGAGGTAATCTAACTGGCTACATAGAGTAAGGGTGTTTTAATAATTGTCTGACAGACTCAGTTTGAATGGGGACCAAAACTGCAACATTTGTGACATTTCAGCTGGCTTGGCTCACTTTCACTCTGTGCCAATCTATCCAAATACATTTGAGCAACACATTCTCCACAGTGCCTGTGGTGGCGCTGCACCAAGAACTACTGAAGTAATTACACAAAAATATCTGAAAAAGACATTGATTTCAACTTCCTTCTTCACAAAATGTGAACAAAAGTGAAGTGGCGGTAGATTTTAGCAGTTGTAAAATTTCTCTTTTGTCCTTTGTAAAAGTCCACAACCCATTTCTCCAGATAGCACTAGACTTGTTCGTTTGTTTTTACCCAGAATGCCCTACTCTATGATGGACTATGTTATTTTTACGTCCGGAAATTTTGCGCCTGCGCACAACGCTGGAGGGAAAAATATTCTTTTACATGGTAGAACAATTCCGTTAACTAAATGAAACCTGGAGATAGAGGTATTATTAATTTGGTCATATGTGCCACAACAAAGGGAAAACAATAACGGAGAAAAGACGCTGATGAACAACTCAAAACCACTTTTTTCTTACTCTGTGTCGGCTAGCTACGCTACACGCAGACTCGTTGCCAGAGCAACTGACAATAACGCCACATCGGGATTCAAGACCAAAAAACACTCAAAGATTTCCCACACATAAAACAGAATATTCAGTCCGTTACAGTGTCATGTTTTTAGGCTTGATGATTATTTTGCAATTATTAATAAGTGACCGCTGTAGTAGATTAGCTACTGCTGCTATAAGCTAATCTAACACTTCAGTGGTTGATTAGCTAATTTAAACACTTGTTCAGACTCTAGTGATGATCTGTCAGAGTTGGTGTGTAGGTCGCCATATTTAGTTTTAAGTGAACCGAAACACACCGAATTCCACATCACATCTACATGTAACGGTTGTCAAAGTCAAGCAAGGATAACTGAACTCCTTCCCCCTCCCTTACTATTTTTGTCTTAATTAAAACGTTTTCCTGACCTTGTTATCTAGTTGTGGTAGTGTTGACAATTAGTTGCAAAGCTCTGCATGCCTTTTTCTTTTATATATCAGGCTTACATTTAAGATTTAGCACGTTATATTGATAATAACTTTGCTAAACCAGTCGTAGTCATCGTCAGCCATCAGCATTTTCGTCCTACAGCTGGGAGATGGGGACGGGATCTTGCGTGCGTAAAGTCACGCTGCAAGGAGTCCATAGTTTGTTTCCTAATTTTGGAGTAGTCTCCGGTAGACCGAGTTTATTAAGGCAGTTCGTTTTTTCGAACTGTTATCCGATTTCATGTTTTGGTTTAATGAACGAAAAAACAATACGGACTACATTACAATTGTTTATTTGTTGTTTTGTTTTGATCTGCAGTAATGTTTACCTACCGAAGGCTATGTCACTGTGTGGTATGTGAGCTCAGAACTTAATTGGGACTCAATTTGCATGTGGCATGGATGCAATTAGCATGTGATACCTGTTAAGAAGATCCAGGTTGCTCTACTAGCTGGTCAGGACCGCCTGTGTTGCCTCTAATCTTCTTTTTTGACAATACCCTATAAATTCTCTGAGAGGTTTAGATCACACAGGTTTGTGGGCCAAACAAGCACAGTGATACTATAATTATTAAACCAGGTATTGGTACTGTTGGCAGTGAGAGCAGGCATCACGTCATTCTGGAAAATGAAATCAGCATCTCCATAAAGCTTGTCAGCAGAGAACCATAAAATACAGTACAATTTCTTGATAGACGACTATATTTAAGAAAATATGGAGCATTGATATTACCAGACAACATGTCTCCCAAAATTGTCATTGAACTCTAACTAGAAGACTTTAACTCTGGGAGGTTGGTGTCTAGATAAATAAATACATGTAAAAGTGATTTTCTTCTAAAGGCAGAACTTTGGAACATTAAGCAAAAGATAATTGATTTTTCTTCTTGGCCCACATGATACAGTTCTGGTTGCTCTTGGTTTTGCCACTGAAACGCTTGGATACAGTACACTGTGATCAACCAGCTTCCATAGCATTGACCTTCTCTGGCTTAGCCCCATTGTGGAGAGTGTCAGTGACTCTCTGCTGGACCCCTGTCAGGTCAACAGTCTTCCAAATGAATGTGGAGGCAATGAGAAATAACCATCACATTTCTGTATTAAAAAAAATCCTTTTCAATTGATGTTATGAAATATCGTATTTTCCACAAAATATGTCATACGTTTTTCATCGCTTGATTGGTCCTGGAACTTACAGTCCTATGCAACATATAAATATTTTTTTGACTTATGACTTATGTGACTTATGCTCTGGAGTGACTTATAGTCTGGAAAATATGGTATTCAAACCGTCAAGCTAAGGAAAAGTTCACCAATTTCACCAAATGGGCAATATTTAATGAACTCTAAGTCTAACGAAGTATGAAAACTTTTTTAATTGAATCACTGACATAAATTTCTGGTCAAAGGCTACTCTATAAATAATAATCAAATATTGCTCACCTTCCTGTGATCTGCTGTTTGTTGACTGTCCAGGAGTTGTGACCAAAGCAGCAGCTGAACAGATAGTCTGCAAGCAACATGAAGAAATGATTATTGTTCAAAATTACAGTTTTGCACAAAGGTGCCAGATTTTAAACTGTAATTCCGTTTATATTGTGTTGCTGAATTAATATGAATCATAAAATAAAAAGGCCCCAAAGAAAACTCAAAGCAAACTGGTAAATTACCTGATGGACCAAATCCTGACTTCTAGCATGGCGACTCGTTCCACAGTGTTGGACACTATGAGTGCAAAAAGAAAATAACAGTGCCATCTTATTCACTTTTTTGAGGAGGAAAATTAAAGCCTTTAAAATGTATTTAGTCTCACCAAGTGTCCACTTCTTGACTTTTCTTTTATATTCTCAACAAGAATCATTCAGCTTGAACACCCACAGATAGTGACTCTGGCAGAAACCGTTAAAGTCTTCCACCCACTTGACCATGTGAGTTGACCTCTGACCTCTTTGGCTCCTAATGAGCGAGCTCCTCTGGTGACCCCCCCCCCCTACTTGCAGACAGCAGATCTAAAATCCAGCTAGAGAAAGCCTTTCACCTCTCAACCCCACACTATTTAACTCAGTCATGATTTGCACGTTGTCCTATTTAAGTTCACTGAAGCAAAAAGGCTTTCAAACGCGTCCCGATAACAATTCAGCATGAACTGATCCCAGGGGAACAGTGGCTTATTATCTTCAAACATTTAGAAAGGTGCAAATAACTGTGATTATATCAATAAAAAACACAAAATTAAGACAAAATCTAATACCTGCATTCTTCTCACACTTACCTGTAGCCTAATGTTGAAGCGTTTCTGCTTTTTATACTGGTGTATCCTCTCCAAGCGCAGGCATCCTCACAATAGAATCTTGAATCTGTGAAGAAATGGAAGTCTTCCCTCTCAATACCTGGTGCAGATCCATGTGACCCACTGAAGCCATGTTGGGAATTCTGGATCAATCAGACCATAAGCCCCGTCTGTAGCTCTTCATTGAAACTCCAGCGGTTCTGCTTTTACGCGCAAACACAAGGGCTGTGACAGAGAGTTGAAAACTGACACGGCAGAAGAAAAACACCCTCTGCTGCGCCCCCTGCCTCAGCCAGCCTACTCCACTTTGTTCTTTGAGCTGTCATGTAAAAAATACGGAGGTGGGAGTCTCCTCCTGCTTTTTTCCCAGAGTGCGCGCTTGGATTTGTCTGAGCGTGAAGGTGAAGCAGAGCAGTTTAGGGTTTTCATCTGCTCAGCCACATCAACACTCTGGCACTCCTTTTGCAGGGTTAAAACAAAAGCAGCGCACACAATCAATTACTCATCGATTACTCATTAACACATGTTTGAGCCAATATCTGACAGTTTGCATTAAGCGATATTATGCTGTTTGCTGAGCCAGTCTGTCCAACATTACCTAATTGATACCATTGCCTTGCAAAAACCTTCATCCACCTTAAGCTTTTTCACATTTATACACATTATAATCAAAACCTGTATGTATTCTAATTGGGCAAACTCACAGTAGTGCATAATTGTGACCTATAAGAAAAAGTATGCATGGTTTTTAACTGCTTTAACAAATACAAATCTGAAAAGTGTGGCGAACATTTGTTTTCAGCCCCCGGAGTAAATAATTTACGGCGTCTTTTGGGGTATGTCTCTTCCTGTTTTGCACATGTATTTGCCCTGATTTTACCTTCATCCGTCTTCCCAACAGTTACTCTGCTCAATAAAGATATCCCCCAGCATAATGCATCCATCACCACGTTTCCCGGTGGGATAGTGAATTTAGAGTGATAAGCATCATTAGTTGTTTTATTATCATTATCTCATTTTATTGAAATGCTATTGCAACCATGCCTAAGTATTACTGGAAAAATAATAATAAAAAAAATTTAAATTGTTGTGTATTATTTTCAAAATATCTGACAAAATTCAACTTTTTAAAAAACTTTAAAGAAAGGTTTTGCTTAAAATTAGCATCAGTTTGTAATTTATTGGAAAACTTGTCCCAATTAATGCTTCAAAAACTTGATTTTTTTAAAACATGGCTATGATACAAATTAAAAACAGTTTATATTATTTTCTTTTAATTCTTCATATTTCTTTGACCCAACACAATTTCTTTATTCACAAATAAAGGAATTAATCCTTTAAGAAAACTAAATGTAGCAGATTAGTAATAAGTCTTTAAATTTTTAAGCTTCTATGTGCACCGAGACATTCTTCACACACTCGTTCTGCATACTATCACTAGTCTTGGATTTGTGTCAGGCTTTTGAAACTGCTCGCGGTGTTGGCAGCTGAAGTCCTCTAAACTGTCACAGTGTCTCAGCACAAAGCAGTGATGCTATCACAGTTGTTCAAAAGGAACTAACAGAAGCTTTTCTGACAGCACATGCTCACACAGACTGGACTCCTGTCAAAGCAGAATGGAAGATTTTTATGTCAGATCTTCATACTTTGAATATAACAAGATGCTTGTCTCCAAATTGAGTTGAACTAGTAGGTTAGAGCCTTTGGAAAGAAACATTTCTCATGATCAAATCCATTTTTTTGAAAACAGGTAAAGCTATGAAAGAAATGTATATTGATAAATGGGAATTGAAAAGTTGAATTCTTTCAATATTTCAATTCAAAATTTAAAACTCATACATTATATGGATTATACACATTCATTTGTGGTAGTTTCAATAATAATCCCCCATAGTGAATAAAACCCCAAAATTAGAATATTACATAGCATCAAAATTTATTTTTAGTACAGAGGCTGTTGAATTGTGTCCTTTATCTCTGATGAAATGTGTTGATCTTCAAATAAACTTGTTTCTCAGTTCAAGTGTTGCTTGAGTCTTTCCTTTACTAGATCTTCAACATTTCTCCTTGCACCTTGGGAGTCATTGAAATCATGGCAGTAACTTTTCTGGAACATGAAAACTTTAACTAACAGCAATAAATGGCTAAAACTGATCACTTTCAAGTCTCAACTCCACATAGTACACCACTTCTACTTAAAAAAAAAAAGCTTTTAAAAATTAAATTAATGCAAGTAATTAACCTTACAATTCTATGTTTTATTTAATAAATTAACATATTGACCACCACAAAGCTGACATTAAAGCAGCTAGAAAGATGTGGAATTTAAAAAACTAAATTAAGAAATAAACATTACATAACAAATTTACTGACTGATTTAGGTAAAATATCTGTAACCAAGGCACTGATCTCCGACAGCGCAAGTACCCCAGACAGCAGAACCTGTCAAGTTGTTAGTGTGAAGCTGTTTGATAGTTGATTCCACTTCAGCCATTTGTCTGGGTTGGTGTTGCGTTCTCCCTTGACTTGTCTGGGGTTGAAGAGGTTATTAGGGAGGGCTTAAGCAAAGGTGAGCAAGAATATAAGAGAAGCAGGTGAAGCCTCTACCTTCAGGGACATTCCAGTGTTAATGCTTAACACTAAACAGAGAAGCTTCACCTCAGATATGACTTTATACCTGCACTGGTCCCTTAAAAATGTCTCAGCTTGACTTGTCTCAGATCTGGTCAAAAGAATTGTTGAATTTTTAAGAACTTAGCACTTGCTAGTTTCTCATGAATGAAAAATAAAATATACAAGTTTTATTATAGTTGATGATCTTAATTTGTCTGATTTCTCTTGTTACCACTCAGTCTGCGTATGGTTGGCTGAACAATCCCTTGTGACAACAATGCCCCCAAAGCGCCTGCTCTCTGTGAGACTCACCACCAAAATGATTTTACCCAACTGGTTAAGAGAGGACTGGTCACTCTTTTGAGTTTTAAAGTGGTAAATGTTTTTGTTTGAACTGTATATTCTTACATACTCATACTTATGTATGCATAAAATTTGTTGTTTCTTTCTGTTTTAAAGGTTATTAAGGCTTCATCTGCTTAATCCAGTAAATGTTTCTATAGAAGCGTCAAACTTTAACATTTGTGGTTTGATTCATCATGATAAAAAAATGGGGAACCTGCAGACATACAAAACCTGCAGAACAGACAGCCTATCCAGGGACCCAGTGCATCAACTAAAAAAAAGAACGGGGCTGAGAGATGACAGAACCCTCACTGTCACACTGAAGAAAGGCACTTGTTTTAGTTTTATGGTAGTTCTGGTACTAAAAGCTTGTCTGAATACAACCCCCCCCCCCAAAAAAAAAACTTCAATTATACATCAAAGTTTTCAGAAAATAGAATCAATAAAACTATGAACACAAACTTTGTGCTAATGCAGAATCTTTTAATACTAAGTACAATACAGAAAGTCAGTAGTAAACAAAAAAGACCATGTGTTTGTCTGTGCCCTTTCTTTCATGTCATTCAGGACGAAGTGAGATAACAATGCATGATGCTGATTAGAAGACAGAAAAATCCTTCTATTCTCCAGAAAAAGAGACTCTGGACGGTGCAGGATTTCATTCAGAAAGCTTTTAAAGTGCAGAGGATTTTTTTTTAGGGAAGTCAGTGCACCACAAGTCAGTGAGTCCTTGTAAGCTTCCTTAGGCATGATACAGCTCCACACTCTGAGGAATGGAATCAGTGAAAATCTACATTCAGTCAAGATGTGCTGACAATTTTACAGACATCTTTAAATCCTCAATCTCAAAAGGGCCTCCAACTAACAACTGATCAAATCAGAAGGAGATGAAGCGCCAAGAATTGGGAGTTTGACGTGGGGAAAAAAAAAAGCAGCGGGAAGCAATGTCCACATTTGGTAATGTGTATGTGATCTTAGGGTGAACCTTTGGTCCTTTTCACTTGGTCTCAGTGAGCTTTGCAAGACTGGCTTGGCGGAAGGCCCCTCTGTCCCTCATCTCCAACACGCAGTCTCTCACCATCTCTGCAAACATGGATGGCCAGAGCTTGTGTAAAGCCTCACCCTTCAGATTGGTGTCTGACGCTCTTTTGACCAACTCCTGGAGGTATTGTTCTATCACGGCGGCACGCTCTGATGACTCCACGGTGCCCTCCTGGGACGAAATAAGCATATTCACAGAGTGAAACATTGTGTAGATTAATTACACTGCTGGAAGTTGCCTGAGGCACTTTGCGGATACCAAAGGAAGACCTTAACTGAAATTACTTAAATGATTAAGTGATGAGCAAAAGCGATTAAATTTTTTTTAAATCCCTCTTTGGCAAATTAAAAATTGTGCCAATTAGAGGCACAGTTTTAGTAGAATAGAATAGAATGGTTTTTAATGTTTGTCACTGTACATCTGTACAATGAGATTAAAGCCAACTTCAAAACAGTGCTAGTATCACAAAGAAAACAATATTACAATGAATCAAAATGTACAATTGAGAACCTGCTGCCATCTAAAGGACGTATCTCTATTGCCCTTTCTATTGAGGGCAATAAACTACTGAAAATCAATGAATTTATTTGGCATTTCTAAATACATTTTTATATATCTGAGAATTTAAATAAATACAATAAAGAAAAAAAAACATAACTATAACATATCTTAATGCATGACTAAATGTGGAAATAATTCAATTAATTATTTCATAGCCCTGTCGTAAATTGGCTTTCTGTCAGCGTTCCCACCAAAGTCAGTAAGTGGAGCTAAAGGTGCTACGTACAAAATGATTGGTCTGCAGTAAGGTTGCTATGCAGGTTAACCAATCAGGTGCCCAGCTCCATCTGGGAAGCCATTCTAAATTTAATAATGGATCGTAGCACATAAAATATGAAGTAATTAAACACAAAACTAATCTAATACTATGTATAAATAATTTATTTTGTGATTGCCATAGATAGAAAGGGCAATAGAAATATTTTCTTGAGGTAGTAACAAGTTCCTAATTGTATTTTTGATTCATTGTGATATTGTATGTTTTCTTCATGATCTCAGATTAAAACTGTGCCACAAATTTGCACAATTCTTAGTTTACCACAGACTGATGTAAAAGATGTAATCACTCTTGTCTTTGCTCATCACTAGATCATCTAAGTAATTCCACTAAATGCCTGAGGCAGTTCCCAAATCCTTTAAAGTTCTTATACACACAAAATATAATTGGGACAAGCTAAAATCAAGGAAACCTAATACACTTATTGTGGTTTCATGTTTAAGCAGTTTCAAAAGCTTCAGAAGATATATGTGTAGCTGACCTGGAGCTGACCTGAATAGAATAAAGAATAGCAAGAGGAGTTCAGGGTGAACTCATACGTTACTCCTCTTGATCCCCCAGTGAGTTAAAGAATGTGCAGACAACCCTAAGACAGTCTTTAAATGTTTTGGATTTGATGTTGTTGTTGACACTGCATGCCATGTTATCTGATATGCAGCCTGTGGCAATACTTATAGAGGTAGATCACTGGAAAAGCCCCAAAAGTACATCTTCAGATTTCAAATCAGATTCTAACCACATTTTGCCATCAGGATAATAAACGAGAGACAAATACATGCAGCGTAAAGTCTTTGAAATTTGAGCTTAACAGGTTGTAAATTAATGCTAAGGTTCTTTTGAAAACAGGCAGACATGTGCAAGCTACTAACATAAAGATAAACCAAGGTTTTAAGTATTTAAAACTTGAACAAATTTTGCAGGTTTTAGAAAGTCTTCAGTTAGAAAGTGTTTTGGCTCACAGAAAAAGTGTTAGATTAATGAGAGTTTCCTGTGGCTCTTTGGAGTATAGACTATTACAGGATATGTAATGTGATATCTGTCTAAGATAAAGGAGGTTTTTTCAATAATGCCAGATTTATGAGCTGATATTTAATGTTACTTTACCTCATTCTACACTATGCAGATATTCTGTATAACCTGACAAAAATTCACTCGCTTTAGCATCCCAAATAATTTAAGTGCCTCTAATGGCGGGACAAATCAGCTTTTAATAACTGTTTGACCACTTTGGGATTCATATGTTTTTGCTTAAAACTAGTCACAATGTTGAAGAATACTTGTGTATGGAAAAAACTTTGTCCAGATTTTACACCCTTCATCCTAATTAACAATGACTATACAAAGTGGCACATCCTATGTGCACATGTTTCAACAAAATGCGCAGTGTTTCTTCAGACTTAGTCCTCTTCAATTATATTTTTAAATATGTCAACATATTTGACAGGGCACAAGCAATGGGACGGGAGCTACACTAGCAATCAGAGTTTAGTAGCAAAAAAGAAGTGTTTCAACACTTCTGTGATGGCAAGTATCCATGTGGAGATATCCCTGAGATCAGTGTGACATCTTTCAAATTAGTAGCTTTTAGAAGGAGATTCCTGTCTGGCAGTCAGTGTCTGGCATTTAGTACACCTCAAGTGAAGAGGTGCTTGGTTTGGCAGACAAATGTCTAGATCTGTTTTTCACACCACCAAGCTTCTGTAACACATTTGTTAATAAAAGCAGAACAAACCTCAGGGCTCTCTGCATTACAGTCTCTGCTTGGATAGTTAAAGAGCGCTCTGCTCAGGCCTTCACCCAGGAGCTTCCCATTATCCCGAAGCTCCTCCGGACTCAGCCCCGCCCGCCGACCACGTCCCTCCAACAAGAACTGCAGCTGCCTTTTCCTTCACAGTGGAAACAGAAAAGCAGAACAAGTGAGTCAGAGTAAAGAAACAGCCAGACACAGCGAAACAGTGGCAACAAGAGAACAAAACTAATTAGATAGCAACTTTCTCCTTTAACTCTGCAAAAAGGATTTTTAAGAAATAAGAAAAATAAATAGTTGAAAAAACCATCAAGGATAAACAATTTGTTTTGAGAATCAAATACATACATTTAAACGAAAACACAAATATTATGGTTTGTATGAAATAAACTACATCAAATGTTTCTGTAAGTATAAAATCCTGTCTGATAAAGCTTTGTACCAACATGTTCAGCAGTGCCAGGATGCTTAAATTTTACAGAGCAGGCTGGAGGCTAACATTCCACTTTAAATGACAGAGTGTGTGAAAGCATGTGGAAGTGCATCTGTGTCGACTGAAACCCATCAGTGTGTAGAAATCCATTTTATAGAAACCAGCAGGCTCCAATCACAATAATGCAAACTGCTTTAAATAAACATGTTTCAAATGATGGGCTTCATATGCAAACATAACAAATGCTTTAAGTGCCTTGCTTTTGCTACATTACAATAAAGTAACAAAAGCTTACAATAAGCTTCAATTTATTTTATTGGAAATTTAAGTTTTATTTTATTTCCTTTTTCAAACATGCTTTGTCACAAAATTTCAGGAATGCAGCTGGTAAGAATATGTTCCAGAGCAGCTTTGCCCTACAAAAAGTTAATCTCGAGATGGTATCCTAATTGCTTGACTTAAAAAATTATTTACAAAATACAAATATCAAAATTGTATTGTAAAATGACAATATCTGAAGGTTTGAATGTGTCACAAAACACTGAAAATGCAAAGAGTTTTGCACAGCTGCAAACCTACAAAGAAAATGACTGCCAATTCAAACTGAAAAAGACTTAGAAGAACATTAAGCAAAGAAGCACCAAGCAGCCCATTTAAACTCTGGAGGAGTTTTACCGGAAAGGGAATACAGAAACTCCTAGTCAGGTCACTATATGCAGTTTGGCACTATTTACTAAACAGGTAACTTCAGAAGCAAATTAGTTACAGTGGGTTTTATTTGGTTGCTGTCAGTAAAAAAGGTTGAAAACATGTATTAATTACTAATGCAATTTTAAGAAAGCTACATAGCCTTGGCAATAATGCTCTACTTTTTGCTGAGCTGTGACATAAAATCCCAATTAAATATGTTAAATTTAATGACTGTGACCTGACATGGTTAAGGGGAATGAATACTTTTGCAAGGCACAGTACTTATTAGGAGAAGGCCACCAAAAACAATACTGTTCTCTGCAATAAAGATTTGAAACTGTAACAACTGAATGCAAATGACAGCTCTGCAGGCAGATTAAGACTTCAACAGTGATATGAAAATGATAAGCCTCGGGCTGATGTGTTTAATCCATGTGAATCCAAATGTGCACAAATTAGGTTGAGAGATGAAGATAAGTGGTGGGAGCCAAAACGTTTCAAAATGAAAGTCAGGTTGAATCTCCTTTTCTGAGAATTACCAAGTATTCAGGAAAACCTTCATTATGTCCACTGTGAAGGTGACATTATGCTATAGTGATAAATAAAAGCACAGTGCAGATATAAAGGAGGCTTTTTGTTTTAAATATTTAATGTAAATGCTAATTATACCAACTTTCCTGAGATTTCACAATTCCAGATTATTATTTTAATTAAAAGAATAGCACTTGGTAACTAAAATAACAGGTCAAAAGTAAAAATGTTTAACTGCACTTATTTTTCCTTTAAACAAGTCCATGTTTGCCTCAACCAAGCTTTTTAAGAAGCAATTTGAGAGCCATCTTGTGCGTGACAAGTATAGCAGATTCTGGATTCGTGAGGATGTTTTTGTTGACCCAGAGTGACAGACCTAAAGACTTATTTGGCTGGAAGGAATGCTTGTGTCCAGGTGCCAAATACCCACCCTTAGCCAGAAACACAAAGTCTAAATCCTCTGGCTCCTCTGTGCCAGCCTCTGTCTCATAGCTACACACACAGTCGCAGAAATGTATACTCGCACAATGCTACACACAGGCATGAATGCACATGTACAGAAGCCTACATATTCAGGAGCTGAAACTCATTGAGGAATCCAAACATTCTTGATTCATCTAAACAAATACTGCTTACAGCCTGAAACAGTCTACTGAACATCTGACAGTTCTCACCTGGACTCTTCTAGCAGCAATAGGAGCCGGCAACGTGGGGTTTCGGTGGCTGCTATGTGACCCAGTGTCCCAAATACACGCTCTGCAGCAATTACATCATTCATGGTCACCTAAAATCAACAAAAAAGTTCACTGATTGCTATTTAGAATGTTTCTACAGTTGACTTAGAACCTAAAAACTTTAAGTCTGTCTTTCATGGTTTATGAAGTACAATAACACAGGTATAGGAGAGTAAACTAAAGATACAATACAGATACAATACACTTAAGAGTTTAGCTTAGTCAATGTTAATGTGTTCCTGCAAAATACAAATAACATAGGTAAGAAAAATGCTGACCTTCAGTCTGCCAAGAGAAAAATATAGTTAGGTATAAAGATGTGTTCATTTTATATGGTTTGTACAGCAAAGTTAAATGAGAAAACTATTTATAACACTATTATAATTACTCTCTATAAGTCACTATTTGTTTCACAAAACCTTCTTATCTGTAATATACAGTTTCCAACATTTTGGAAGGAAACAACATTTACATTGTACTTTTGCCATTAGGAGTGCTGTTCTTGATGCATTTGTGCTTGATTTCTAAACTGACATTAACCAACCTGTTTTAGTCAGACTGATAGAACCACCTCTCAATGCAGTAATAGTAGGAAGTCTTTTGGGGCATGTTTCTACATTATCTTAGCCAAAACATTTAACCTAGGCCTCTTCGGACCAGGCCACCTTCCTTCGCATGTAAATGGCCTGCAGTTGTATAGCACATTATCGAGTCCACAGGACTCTAAAGCACTTTACACTACATTCACCTGCTGATGGTGGTAAGTTGTATTACCTGTCCTGGGGCAGACTGACAGAAGTGAAGACTGTGACTAATGTTATCTAACAAACCTCTGAGATCTTCATAGAACAGCTAGATTTATATAGAGATTAAATTATATGCAGATAGACCCAGTTTACTTGTTGGTGGAAGATATTTTGGGGTATCAGAGTAAAGGGAACTGAATACATATCCATATCAGAGTTTTAGGAGTTCTATTTGTAAAATATAAACCTAGACATTCAAGTAATAATTTCCTTCCACTAAACAATAATGCACTAATTTCTGCTGGTGTGTCACAAAAAGTCTCAGTATTGAAGTCTGTGGTTGTAACAATGAAAAAGTTCAACATGCAGACTATACTACATTACGGATACTGTACTACAAATGCAGTATGCATGCACTGTACATACTGGTCTGTACTGAAGCATAAGCCAGCCCTCACCTCCTGGCCATTGATTTTTTGAAGGTTGAAGTGGTAGAGACGATAGATGATGAATGAGCGCCACAAAGCCAGACCGACCACTGGGTTTCCTTCTGGATGAATGGTCAGTTGGTCCAGACGCCTCACCTGAGCCAGAGCAGCGAGCTGGGGGAGACGGCTGATGTTGGTTTCCAGAAATATCAGGTGCTAAGAAAGACAAACAAAGTTCTACATCAATTTCTTTAAAATTATTTGTTAAAATGCCAAAGAAAATAAAGGACAAAAATTAGCTTTAGGCTAAAACTCTATTTCAGTATTTGGCAATTTAAAGTATTACATTGCTGTCAACAAATGCAGAGTGACTAAATGTAATGTTTTTGTACAAAAAGACCAAATACCTACCAAAGAAAAGACAAAGAGTGAATGTCTAGCTAACTAAACCAATGCAGGTACCAAAAACACAAGTTTCTAAATTTTACATTTGCACTAACACACAGAGAGCCTCATTTGGACACGCTCGTGTCTCCCTTCCCAATTTATCACATATGCAAGCGAGGATTCATGGACTAATAAGAGATGTTTTATCAGGTTTATCTTGGCTAATATTTTACAACTGTAACATATAACAAAAAACATGTTAAAGTTTTGAACCTAACAGAAAGAACAAGGTCATCCTGAATTGTCCATCAAAGAAAATACCTCTGCTTACTTTTCAGCTTTTCTTTGAATTATTCTAACCCTATTTCCTGGTGTGAATTTGCCACTCTTGCATATTTTTCATAAAGAAAAAGTGTTTTCTTATGTGATTTTTACTCAGTTAAGAAAATAAAGCCACAGATTGATGAATTAAGAGTGGGAGTTTTTTTTAAGAAATAGGAGGAAAAACATATTTTTCCACAATTAACATGCTGATCACCAACAAAAGCCAATTTGAAGATTCATTTCTACTCAATGTATATTTTCCTATTTTAGTTTTGATTAAAAAAAACAGTTTTCCATGTAACTGGTGACCTCACCGACAGATTTGGGAACTTGACTCTTATCCTAGGAAGTGTGGGAACGATGGCATCATAGTTAATGAAGCGGAAGGTGATGACGGTGACAGCACCAGCAGTCTGAACACCCCAGCCTCTCTCCAGGGCCTCCAGGGCTCCAAGTCCAAATAAACGCAGGGTGTCTCCATCAAGCTCCGCCAGATGACTGTCAGACAAGGACAAGCTCTGAACGTTGCCACTCCCTGTCTCCACAAGTCTGGAAAGACAAACATGAAAACATTCTATTGGAAACAGAAGTGTGTTGCCTTGGGAAGTTTAAAGGCTAATCTTTGAGGAGGCAAAGGTGGATACAGCTGGTTGAAGAATTATAAAGAAGGCGGCTGACAGTATCCTGCATGTTTTGGTTAATAGCCGCTCTCTGCTTACCTGCACAAAAGCCGAAGTGCTCATTTAATGAGAAGAAAGTCTTGAGAGCAGAGAACTTGAGCAAGGCTAAAGGAGATGTTTACCCAGATGATAATTAGCAGCCTGTGTACTCACCTTTTTAGGTCTACATATACTCAGGGGACATTGCTGGGTATCATAGAGTATCACTGAACAATTTGAGTTCATAAAGAACTCAAATTGTTCCAACAAACTAATTACCCGCTTTCATATTGAACATAATGACTCTGTGGCTGAGAGCCAGAGTGGATAGACTAATCCTTAGATTACAGAAGCTTAATCCAATAATATTTTGACCAAGTTTTAGGAATCTAATTTCTTGACTTCACAAAGGTAGTCAGAGTCAGTTGACAACACACAGTACCATACTTGGGTAAAAAAAAACAAAGACACTTTTTGAGGAACTACAAGACTGGGCCTATGTAGATTCCTGTAAAATAAAATCAGACTTTGAGTAGCTATCTCTATTGAAACATCACACCTCTGTCAAAGTCTTTCAGCTAGACAATGATGTCAAACACAATAGCTGGACTTGAATCTATGGTAGTTAAATCAATGTAAAGTGAAGAACAAAGTGCATAGAGGAGACCTAGACACTTTAAGTTTAGAAGAAGTTTGTGAGAAAGAACGGGTCAAAGGATTACCTGAGCAATGAAATTAAGTAATCTTCAGTCATACTTATTTATACTGTACATTGGATCAACTAATGATTTAATCAAAAGCATTCTGTTTAGCATGCCCAGCAGCTCTGTGAATATTACACTGCAGAGCTTGCCATAAAGTAAAACGCTATGGACGAAACGCTAAGGATGAAAGATATTGAAAAATCATGCATTGGTATTATGATTATTGTTAAATGTTGTGATGAAAATATAGCAGGTGTGAAAATCCACATTTTCCTCATTCATTTTTTTCTGATGTGTTTTTCCAGCACTCTCCACAGTTTGGGAACTATTATATGTGGGCATCTGTTGCAGTTGTGCTCCATCCATGAGGTTGACTATTTAATTAGCACGCAAATTGTGACATTGTGACACTTGGAATATATTAGCCAACAATTATGCATTGCAGTTTTCTGCAATATAAACAATGTGCACACTGGACTTCTCTCCTAATACAGAATTACCAGCACAATGGCGAACAGTGGCATTGATTTAGTTAACATTAATGCAGTATTAGAAGATATTTCACATCTCCACTGCAGCTAAAAACAACATGGAATGTGAATTAGAGTCAGGTCTTAATAAAGTGGAGATGAAGCATGACATATGGAGAAAGCACACAAAAAATGAGAAAAACTTGTGTGCACCATCAATCCTCTGCACTATGTCAGATGATGTCTCTCCATGATCAGGGCTGAAAGTCTGCCAGGTGGCTCTGAACTCCATTGTGTCACAACGCTACAGATAAATCATGAAGGCGGAGAACAAGGCACGGAAAATGATGTGAAAAAAACTATGGCAGCAACAAACCCTGAATCTACTTCAGTTAGCTCTATCTCACATAATCCCACAGCACTATTAAAAGTGACATCTGTCATCTCTAAAGAAGCTTAATCTTTCCAAAGAAACATCCAATGCATGCATTTACAACTGCCTGAATAATGTAAGGCAGTCACACTGTGAGTTAATTTCATTACAACATAGCATTCCATCCTTTCATTAAAAGTGAAAACTAGTAGAGTCGTTGAGGCAAATAATTTGTGTTCAACATCAGGTGTTGTTTCAAGATTTCACCTCTCATTAATGAATCTGAGTAAACCTTTTTCCTCATCTTTCTATCTCGACTGATGTGCCAGACACATTCCACCTGTCTTCTGCCTTAAACATTTGGCAAATGAAATAGACATGATCCTGCATCACCTATGGTCTGGTAAATTCTGCTCCTATGAATCACAATTTGATAACAAAATTAACATGCTCAAAGTGGCGCCAGCATTAACTTTAGTGTCATTCTGATTTGTCACCAAGTCGTGGTAGCTAATGTCAAGCAGAGATGAGATCATGTGTTTTCTTTCTCCATGAAAGAAAATTCCTTTTTAATCTAACTAATCTTATGATCTGTTTAAACAAACTGAGAAAATTCTGTTTAAAGAGAGAGAACATTCTGTTCTCTCCGAATGTGAGAGCAGTGATCAATTAATACACACTGCTGCAGATTTCAAAGTAAATTTCCATTATGGCAAGAAAATGAAGAATTGGTAGAAGCTAAAGTAGAGAGTGGGATGCCTATTCATAAAACAAAACTGAAGTTTAGAGAACTATTTTGAAAAGTTGAGTCTAGTTTTGTGCAAATATAAGTGGTATCTTCATCTTAAAGTCTGTCAGTCTGCCCATACAGACTTACTTGTAATGCTAAAGTTATAAAACTATAAATAGGTAGACAAAATGCTAGTTTAAGAAGAAATTATGTTATATCTAAAGTACCCTTAAATGAACTAAGTAAGATTAAGCAAGAATTTGTTGTGCAGATGATTAATGTTAATAAAGAACATGCAAGCTTCCTTAATAACTAATTGTATTTAGTTGTTAAGGTGGAATATATCAAACATAACTTAAAAGAAATTTGATTTTGCAATTTGACACCTTGAAGTTGGCCTTTGTGTCCTTAAGAAGCTCTTGCTCTTTCCGACACTTGGCATTCAGCATGTCATTACAATAAGCTCAATTAAGCCATTAACAACCTTTCTTAGGAGCGTTGAACTGAGAAGAAGTTTGTATGATAAGCTCAGCAGAGTCGCTGTTCCACCATGCTTGCTAATTGTTGCTGTCACTATTCTGGAGGATCTGAGTAGGGAAGGCACAGAGGAGGGGCGCTCTGTGATGCGGAGGCTCAGCTGGAGAAATAAGCTGGAGTAGGTGACACTTTGTGAAAGCAAGCATTTAAGAAACCATGAATGACTGGAATCAGGATTCAGGGATTGCTCAAACATGTGTGAAAGAATTAAAGCAACACCTCAGGTACGTGTTTCATAAGGTAATAACATTGAAACATGATAAAAAGCTAAAACAAATGTATTGAATCTATACTGGACTGAATTATATCAGTTGTACCTTTTCCCTCAATGAAACTACATTGTGCTTTTAAAACAACAGCATTGGCATTGAAGGTTTTTGCTTTGAGGCTATTTTTTACATCATGATGCCGGGAGGAAAGGCATTCTCTGAAACATGTAATAATATTCCTTCAGAAGGCCCTTGCTTTCATCTCAGCCCTCCTCCTCATAACTCATCCAGAGCTGGATCACAGTGTGTGCATGAGAAGCTACCAGACATTTGACTTCACAAAACAGTTTTCAACATCGCCTTATGAAGTCTAGCAGGGGAAAACCTGTTTTTAACATCTCCCACAGATACTTGTTTACTATCTCTCAAAGTGCATGACTAAGGAAGGTCTTTAGGTCCTGAGCATGTAAATAACAGGGTCACTGTGTTACTTGAAAATATTTTAAGGTGTGTTGGGAACAACAGCTGTGGCAGATATTGGCTTCAACTGTTAAATGGTATTTTAGCTGCTGAAGATTTTACAGGGACATCAGTTCCAGAAGTCAAGTAACCTATCGGGAAACCTACCTCAGGAGTTGATGGGAGTGGATCTGTGAACAGCATTATTGGTGCAGTAAACATGAGAGCAGTTTTTCCTTACTTTGGATCTCGAGGGCTGTTAGGTCGGCTGTTGGTGCGGAGTCTGTTTTCTGTTCCGCCTGATGGTCGTTCTGGTCCTGAACCTGGACTTATCCGTCTGTTGGAAACATGCAAAAACCTTCAGCAACATTAAAACACAATGTGTACAAACCTGACCAAATTAGTGTCACTCCTGCTCTTCATTTATTGGCTTGTCTCACTGGTTGTGATGAATTTATATTTTGAGACTTTGGCTATAGAAACAAGGACCTCAGATGAAAGTAGTAGTTTGAAATCATCCTAAAGAGACCACACATGTCTGAAAAGAAATCCTGAAAATTTGTCCTTGTCATGACACTTACGACAAACTAGACCCAGAAATGTTCATGCCTATGCCATGTATGATAAGGTCACGCAACTTTAAACATACAGGTATTTATGTCTACTTTGGGTTTAGTAATGGAACCACTGTTATAGTATATTGAAAAAAACTTAGATTGTGCAAGAGGTCCATGGTAATTCTACATAAAGACAGATTTGGAACTAGTGAAATTTGGTGAGAAAAATTTGATTGTTCAAAAACAAGCAATAGAAGTTCCACTTGCCCTTTTGCCATGAGGCAAAACAAGTATGTGGAAAAAGTCAGTACAAAATTCAACAGTTTAATCTATGAATGACATGTGTGGGGAAAAACTGATACTGCACATCACCCTGAACACACCGTTCTCAAGGTCGAACATGGTCTTAACAGAATCATGCTGTGGGATGCTTTTATTTCCTAGGATGTGCAAGATAGCCAGAGTCAATCGAGAATCTGTCATAAGAAATAATAGAATTGTGTTCATGTTTATTCCCTATTCAATCTAACTGAGTTGGAACTATACAAAAAAGAAAGGGCAAAATATCAGCCTGTAGGCGTGGAAAACTATTGGGGACAAACAACAAAAAACTGCAGCTCACTTTGCTTCTTAACATAATTTCAAAAAATACATTTTGACAGCAATGTGACAAATTGTAGAAAATTGCAAGGGGTAATGGATACACAGCAAGGTACTGCAGGTTTGGCCAAATAGTGATTCCAAAAGTTTAAAAAAGTCTAGTATTTAATAAGAAACATTATGCAGTACGTACCTTGGTTCCTCTGGAGACGTCTCCTGTGCAAGGCCATTGGTCTGCGCAGGGCTGTGAGCAGGACTGTTTTCTGGACTAGCGTCCTCCTTAGAGCCATTTGTTGGAGGCAGCTCCAAGCAGGCTTTGACACCCTCCCACTGCTGGGCCGCATTACGGATCGCTAGACGACGCTTCTCCTTGATGAATACATCAAATACACAAACACAAAAGGTGTAACTACTCCAGTACATTGCACAAAGAGTATAAATTTAGAATTCAATTCAGTTATTAGGAGACCAAAAAATAGAAAAAAAGCTTTTGGTATTTGTGGTTCTGTTTGGTCAGTTGTCTGCTTTCAGCTCATTCTGCAGAATGAAGTGCATCAATAGCTTGCCACATTATTCCTTCCTGATAATTCACTGCAAAACCTGATCAGAACAAATTCCTACTAAAAGTGTTTAAGAATCCATGGCTTCCACATTCATTACAGAATGTAATGAATTACATTCTCTGTTAGGAAAGCACAAGTTATTTGTCAATAGGTTCATGCACAAGACTGAATATTTAAGATCACATAAACAAAATGCTGTTGACAATAAAGTATTTGCCACCTCACATGTTTCTTCTGTTTTTGGTTTTTCATCGCATTCTAAATGATTCAGATCACAGGAATTTTAATATCAGGCAAATTTAAATTGAGTAAATACCATAATGAGCTTAAATGATTATTTTTTTTGTAAAGGGAGAAAAACTATCCAACACCAATGTGAAAAAGTTCTCCTTATTAAATCCTGAATTAACTATGATTAGCTTTGTTTTTGTAAAGTTTAAATCAGTTTTTCTCGAGACATTGAGGCCGGATTACAATCCAACGTGTAGAATCAAGACTTTACTTAAATACTTACCTGTCTGACAACATGAAGAAAGGTAACTGATCTCAAAAAGCAAATTCATCTGATTAAGGAATTCAAAAACAGATGATAAACAAAGTCATCAATATCCATCAGTCTGGAACGGTTTACAAAGTAATTTCTAAGATTTTGGGACTTCAGTGAGTCACAGTGGGAGGAAATATCCGAAAATGGAGAATACATTAAGTTGCTCTGAACCTTCCTTACAAGAATTGGTCTATCAGAATTACTTTAAGAAAGCATTAACAACTCATCCAGCAAGTCATAAAATAACTTTATGACTTGCTAAGTACAACCTTTAAAGCAATGTAGGCTTTTCTTGTTTTAGCTAAGCTTAGTGTTCAACAACAGCAACATGACTCTGTAAAAAATGGTGTTAACCAAAGACAAACACAAGCCCATCTCACATCAGTTAGAAATATTTTAGTGATGCTGAAGACCCATGAGGAAAAAATAAAACTTTTTATAAGTGTGCATCCCTGCTGCATCTGGTGTAAAACCAACACAACAAGAGGAGCAATTGCTTTTCACACAGGGTCAGTTTGGTTTGGATAGATTGTTTTCCTTAATAAATGAAATCCTAATTTAAAAACTAATTTTGCTCATGTTACCTGATCTGGTAATCTGATGACATAAAACAGAAAAACTCTTAAGAAATCTCTGGGGGGGAAGCAAATATGTTTTCACAGACTCTTCTTAAGTTCCTGAAATACAGCTTTCAAATAAATTCTGAGATTTTGTTTTACAAAAAAAGCATGCTATATTATTTAAACAAAAAAACTTGCATATAAATGCCCCAGGAATAATTGTAATACACCACTCTTTCATTACCTAACTTTATAGATTTTAAGACAAACTAAAATGAAATAAAATGATCAGAATAAGACAATTGTTATATATTTAGTGACAACGTTAGAGAAAGTATATAAAAATGAGTAAGAGATATCAATAAAAAATGGTAGTAGCAGTCTGCTTAAATAAAAGAATTAGACCTTAGGATGCCTCAGGTAAAGCTAAATTGAACTTTTTCAACAAATACTCATCTATGTACCAAAAACAACTAAGCAATTATCTGCAATCTAATATACAAAATATTAGATGTACTTGAAATGGAACATCAATACACTCAATCCATGCAGATTTTAACACCAGAACAAAGCAAATAGGATTAGTACCTTATGAATTGTCTGCTTGTGACTCTCCTTTTTCTTTTCTTCCTCTTTTCGAGTCAATACACCTGCCATGCGCCGATCCTCGTCCTGAAAAGGAAAGCTGGTGCAATCATGGTGTCGCTCCATTCATGAGTTGTGAATTATTCAACAGAGCTAGGAGGGAATGAAGGGGGATCACAAAAGAGACAGTCTGGGTCTAAAAGACTCTTCTCAGCACCAAAGATCAACCACTATGGGAGCAGGGCGAGGAATCCTAACACCAGCCAACTGCATCACAGGATTATCTGTCTGATTTCCAGTCACAGATAAACTGAGCCCAGCTGTTGTGGAAAGGCAGAACTCCCAGAATGCAATGCTCCCAAAACAATCTGAGCCTGCTGGCTAAGAGAGAGGGGATATTCAGCTTTCAGTGAAAAGCTAGCAGAGGCGCAGCTTCAGAGTGATCAACAGAGTTTGATCCAGTGAAATGAAAAAATAATTTCAGCAGCTGGAGGAAGTTTTGATTGGATCTTGTGAATACTGTCGCACAAAATGAAGAACAAAAGACTCTAATTCTCATCTCGAAAACATGAAAGTCTTCTGTGTTAAGTACTTTAGTGTTGAAGTTTAAAGCAATTAAATTCCAAGTGATTTTGTGAATAATTGCATTTACAATAAGAACATTAGAAAGCATCTTCAAATGTGAACTGCCATGTGACATTTAATTGGACAGTTTTTGCAAGTGAAAAAAAACTGATGCAGTGCCTTCTAAAAGTATTTTTTTATCCTTGAATATTTTTACATTTTGTTTGGTTAGAATTGGTCTAGACCCAAATTATTTTAGAAAATGTGACAAAGCTTTGAATGCTTTTTTGTTGACAGTGGCTCTCCATCCAATCTGACAGAGTGTTAGCAAATTTACAAAGCCAGAAGGGCAAAAATCTTTCAAGATGGTACATCAAAACACAATTTATTGGATTTTTTTTTTTTTTTTTTACAAATATGATCAACTTTGAGATGATCTATCATGTAAAAATCCAAATAGAATGCATTAAGGTTTATGGTGTAATGAGTCAGTTTGTGAATGTAAGGCTATGAACATATTTTAAAGTGGTGTATTGCATTTCATTGGATAGTATCTGCAAGTGAAAAAAACAGATACATTTGGATCAAGTATTTTGCTAATCTATAGAATTAAATTTAACTAAGTCAAATATATTTTCCCCTCAATAAATGAAGCACTTGCAGTATATGGGCTGTTTAAACCTCCTCTTGATTTTCTTCTAAAATGTAAAATTCTTTTCTCTGTTTCATTAATAAGATTTAATCTTCCAGCAGTTAGCCTGAGGTCTTGACGGATTAGTAACAACGTAGTGCAGTGGAGGATTTTTTTGTCCAAAGCAGATCAGGTGAAATATCATTTCACCTGATGAAATGATTAGTATCATTTCATCAGGTGATGATGAAATGATATTTCATCATCATAATGGCAATACAAAGTAAAAAAAGAAAAAAGTATTGACTTAATTATAAAACTAATCAATTAAATGGATAAAATGATGCAACAGATTCAACTTAAATACAATAATTGTGACTCAACATGTTCGTCTAGGAGTAGCTTTACAAATGCTGCTGCTGGAACATTTCACCTGATGAAATGAAATGATATTTCATTTCATCAGGTGAAATGAAATATCATTTCACCTGATCACTGTTAACAGAGAGACTCAGATAAACTGAGTGCAGTTTAATGTCTTACTTGCTGGATGGAAGAAAAAAACAGACTGACTTCTAGAACTTTAAGCTGTAGGCAGTAGCTTGCTGAAGATATTTTACATATCACACAGATCATGAATCTTGAAAAACCTGGTGTCATTAGACTTTAAAAATGAAAACCTGAGAAAGGGGTTGAAATTCCCTTTTTATGTTTTGAGGGCAAGGTCTGTGGTACTGTCAGATTCCTTTCAGGTACAAGCTCAGTCCTGGGTGCTCACTTCTAAATGCAAACTAATGCTCCACTGTAACACATTCATGGCATGTGATAGAAATACAATGGTGTTTATTATGGTAATACTCAAAATACTTAAAGTAAAGTAAACAGGATTTGATATTGTATATATGCATGTATACATGCATCAATACATACTAGAGATGGTGTGTTTGCATTTAAATGTTCTTAAATAATATGGTTGGTTGGGTATTAGTATCAGTATAAAAAAAATAAGGCAGAGATTACGACCCCTTTTTAAAGATATTCTGACATAATTTATCTTAGTAAGACAAACTAGTTTTTATCTGCTAAATAAATACATTAAAACTAAAATTTCCAGCATCTACAATGATGCTCCTACAGCATATTTTCTCTCTTTCAGTTGTAATAGTCTTTAGAAAAAAAATACTTAGTCAGCAGTCAAGATCCCTAAGAAAGTAAAGTTTCAAAAGTGTTTCTCAAACTACTACTTCTTTGTGCCATTAACCCATTAACGCCTGAATAAGCCAATGAAAAAAGAGAGTCTTACTGTGATGCGCTTCATGTCCAGCTGTCTCAGGTGAAGCACACAGCGCAGGACGGCCTGCTTGTACCATGTCTCCAGGGCTACAGGATTCCCATCCAGGGTGAGCTCAGAAATGGACTGTGACTCTCCAAGGCAGGCTAGCTGATCAAAACTAGATAGAAAGGAAGAACATTGTGAGCTCTTAAGAACAATGCGTCACTACACAAACCACTGAGCCATAGCTTATGCTAAAATAATGGAGCTTTTACAAAGCCTGTAATTAACACTGAAGTCAAAGAAGGACATCCTTTACCATCTTTGTATCTTAAAGGGTCATTTGTAGACATGAAGAAGCAAAATCATGATAATATTGATTATATTAGCATTGTTGTCCTTTTTGGTGTTTGACTGCCTATTTTTACACCTTTCTGTGGTATATATTGAAATACACAGGAACAACTTTATAAATTAGAATATGATTCTATTCTATTGAATAAATTTATTCCAGGGACTGTTTCAAAAGTAAAATTAGTAAATGAGTGACATATAGATGCATATAATTCAGATAATTTTGTGATTATGGTTTAAGCTATATATATATATATATATGTATATATATATATATATATATATACTGTATATATATATATAATTAAGTGCTTAATTCTTGGTGAGGGATCTTTGTGTATTTAATTACTGCATCAGTTGTCGTAGCATTGACGCAATCAACCTGCAACTCTGTTGAGGTGTTAAGAAAGCACAGGTTGATTTAATAACTGCCATCAGTTTATCTGCATTGTTGAGTCTGGTGTTTCTCATCTTCCTTTTTATCCAATACTCATGCACCTGAAAATAAAATCCATAAAACTTTTCAGCTGAGGGAAGCTTGAAGTGCTAAAAATGAATTCCAGGTAGATTGCTGAACTGACTAGATAAACCCAATGAACCAATAACAGCAGATGACATGGCTTCATAAATCTTCAACTCTCACACTAGACCTCAAACAAACTGGATTTATTGCTAAACCTGCTAAACTTTTCATTTGTAATTGACTGTCCACTGGGCAACTGTCCAGTCAGTTTCTGTTTTTAAAAAATTGTAATGATTAATTATTATGTAACAATCAAATTTTCCGAGAACCTGAATTGTTAGTTTTCTTTAGCTGTAAGCTATAATAAAACACAAACAGTATATCTGTTTGTGTATATATCACCCTGTGTGTAATGAATAATAATTATAATGTGAAGGTTTCATTTAATTTTATTCAGTCTATTTAAATATACCCATTATAAAAAAAGATAGATAATGCCATTAAAATTCCTCAGCCAGTTTCAATGCTTTATAGGTTTACAGGAAAGATGATTGTCTTTGGACAAATTGCTCTCACAAGGACTTGTCCCTTCTTTGTGTTATATGTTTTGTAGTACTGTCACAAATACCTCATCCATAGTGACAAGTTCTGACATACAGAATGCTGCTAAGAAACAAAGAAATGGGTAAAACAAAGTGTCATTTAGAACTTGTTTAAAGTGGTCTATCAATACTTTTAAGGCCTTAAAAAAGATTTTAAAATGTAAGCCTTTTTAGTGGCCTTTTAAGATTTTGTAGAGACCCTAAACATCACACTTGTAAGGCAGGTACACCAAACAAATGACTGTGCTCTGATTATCTACCTAGCAACAGAGCACAACTGTTCCTCTTTCAGTATTATATATTTTCAAATGTTTATCCCAGGCTATAAAACTCTTGCTATAAATTTACATTCAGCAGGATTGGCTTAAATAAAATAAAATACAAAAAAAAAAAAGATGAACTAACTATGCATGCACAAATTACACATTTCTTATATATACATTGTAATTAAACTAAGATGACACTGTAGAGTTAATTGGAGATTTTTATTTTCACTCAGTATCTGATGGTATTTATTTGTTCCTGACTATGTGTGACCCAATGTTGAATCATGCTGACACTTGAACAACAGTGCAGGCAAGAGATGTCAGGTCAGATCTAACAGTACAAGGTTAACATGGACAAGTAGGCTGTCCCACCATGAATCCCACATTCAGTATAGATGATGTGTTGCTCTGACAAAGTAACTCTGAGATACCTCTTTTTTTTAAAGATCAATGAGGAAGGAAGAAAATAATATATTTCTAGGGGTGACAAAATTTGGGATATAAACCAAAACAATGCCTATAACTTAACCTCAAAATCTCAGAAACACCTTTATTACTTTTTCTCAGATTGTGTCTTTGGTTGCCTGAATAACTTTAAGCATTCATCACAACTATTTCATACATAGCATTTCAAATACATACAAAAAGGATACATGTAAGTAGATTACATCTGTATTATTCTCAGTACCTGTGTGAGGCTGTGTGTGTTCTGCCTCTTAACAGAAGCTGCCAAATCCCACCTTCCCAGGAGAAGGGTGGCTGGACGTGGCACAGTCCAGTCACCATCCCTGCCTCTGCTCTGTGAGAATGAGGGAGTTAAGCAATACCAGCTCTTACCTGTGGATGTTGTTGCAGCTGAGAAAGAGACGCTGCAAGCCGGCCAGGCGGTCCACCTCAGTCTAGAAAGAGAAAAGGGGAGAGAAAAGACAGAGGGATGGATGGAAGTGAAGAGAAGAGGATGTTCAGGACGAGGGCACTGCATCGTCACAGCTCTGTTTGCCTCTCCATTCCCTCAGTCACCTTGCAGCTCTTTGCTCTAGCATTCAGCATCCTCAGCCACTCTGCGCATGCACACACACACACAGAGCATGCTGCCTTGTCTGCACATGGAGGGGAGGGGCAACAGAAAGAGAGAGAGAATGAGAGAGACAGCATGAAGAGAACAGTGGGAGGGGAGTGTGTGCTGCGCTAATGCAGAGATTTCCTGCTGCAGGAGGCTAACTTGACATGCTAACTGGGACATTTACACATCCAGGAGTACATACAGCTAATGGCCACAGAACTACATCTCACTATAAAACATGGACAGCAAAGGTAAATTCAATAAGAAAAAAAAGGCCTAAGACTGCTTTTACTGACTCATCAGCTCACATTCAAAATCAATACACACAAATACAGTGAGGGGGTGGGGTGAAGAACAGCAGCTGGCCAGCTGGCATGCTGACCTGAACACAGAGGAACAAAGGACAATGTCATAAAAACAGCACCTAATCAGATGTCAGAAAGGTGGTACTTCATGTAGAAGAGCATCTTACGATGTGTATGTGTGTGTGGATGACCAGTGATGCACATGATGGGAGCAAGGAGGGCACTCCCAGCAGCAGCCTGAATGAGCTGTGTCAGCATCCACCCATCCTGCAGCCAACGCCTCACATCGCGGTTTAGATTTCCTGCCCAGCTTCTGTATAAATTAGACTGTAGCCTAGCTTAGGTTATGCTACTCCTTCATTGACAGCAATACACCAATGCAGCAGATACGCATTTCTTAGAGTTATCCGCAGTCTACATCCATACACAAAGTATCTTTCATTCTCAATATAGGCCTTATAAATTGAATAACATAATTTTGATAGTGTGAACCATCTGGCTTATAAGCCATTAAAATGTCTGAATATCACTCACATACCAGTGTATGTGAGCACACTTCAAATTTGACAGTCTTTGTGTAATGTGTGAGGTATATATTTTTCTGGTATATTTTTCTTCCAAACAACTGAGAATTGTTTAAGCACCACATTATTGTTGCCCACCATCATGACCATTCAGTAGCATAATCCACGTCACACAGCTTAAATAATCTCAAACTTTGTTCTTGCATGTAAAAAATTGATTACTTCAATTGCCTTCACAATTAAGGCTATTGGAGTAGCCAATAGCCTTAATTAAGTTAATTGTTTGCCTCTGGGATGTGGTGGATGGGACAGTCATGTGATCAATGTTCAGTTGACCAATTTGCAGCAACTGTGTGACAGTCATATAAACTGAAATACCTGAGGAACCCTTGACACCTTGGTAAATCTAGGACAACAAAAAGTTTAGCACTATCAAGCAGCAAAACATCCCCAGATCATTTCACCACCACAACCCAGTTCGACTGTCAGCAAGTCAGTCTTTTTTGAGGTTCTGTGTCAGTTCTAGACAAAATGTAACAGGATACAGGCCTTACAAAAACATCCATAGTCAACACAAAAAACACTAAGAATCATATGAGCTCAGATGAAAGTAGAACAGTTAACTGTACCGACCACTCTCTGTTAGAGGACCATCAAGCAAGCAACATCAAAGCTTTCCCTTAAATCAGGGGTCTCAAACTCTAGTCCTAGAGGGCCGCAGTCCTGCAACTTTTAGATGTGCCTCTGCTGCACCACACCTGAATAGAATAATTAGGTCATTAGCAAGGCTCTGGAGAACTGATCTACACAAGGAGGAGGTAATTAAGCCATTTCATTCCAGTGTTTTGTACCTGTGGCACATCTAAAAACTGTAGGTCTGCGGCCCTCAAGGACTAGAGTTTGAGACCCCTGCCTTAAATGGAAAAGCATACAAGTTAATTGCACCTTTTACAGCAAATTGTTGTTTGATACTACCATATTCGATTAAGAACCTGGGATTTCTCAACATGTAGTGCCTTTTGGATTGTGAGAATTTTGAGTTTAAGTAATTCTATTCACTGTATTTCCCAGGGAACCTCTAATACTTTTCTTTGAAAAAGTCCCAAGTCATGCTGTCCAGTGTTATCCAGCACTGACGATGTACCTCACTCCCCAAATCCCTGCCTGTTTCAGCCTCTGTGTGGATGCTGTTAAAGAAGCAGCAGCTGCATACTGTCTTTAGCTAAAAATAGCAGCTCTATCCCAGACAGAATGATGTCATCACTGGGCTGATGAGCTACAACAATTACCCACCAATGTGCTCTCTTTTTCAACCAACCTGATCGATTGGAACCAATCAGCTGACAGGATTTGCTGAGAGCCTGTGCACAGCTGCATGCTTGTGCTTCCTTTTGTGCCTGCAGGGGTGTATTTATCTATGTGCCCGTGCCTTCACCTTTTTTAAATCCTTGCCTCGCCCTCTGCTCACTGACAGCCTGCGTGTCTTCAATTTTCACACTTACTCTGAACTCCAGAGGATGGGCTACTCCAAAAACATAGAATAAGCTCTCACCAAAGCATGCAAAATGACACACCACAAAAGGGGAATGAAAGGCACTCAAATAAACACCAGTACGCGTGGGCCCTGATGGGAATTTTTCATAAGTTGTTGAATTTTGTGGCAGGTCTTTCAATAGACCAGACATGCAATAAGATCCTAGCAAGTATTTTCTAAGGTGCACCATAACTGCAGATTAATTCTTTGCACGAAACCTGCTTGAGGTCATATGTCAATCAAAATCCTTTGGTATACTCTGTACAATGTTGCATGCTCTTGGATCATATTTGAACTACGGTATTTGGATTGTAATAGGACTATTGTTCCTGTTAAATGATCATGTATCATGTGATCATGTACTGTAGATGCAGATGTGATTGTAATCAAGCAAACAGTGTTTATGTTAATTCCTATGGGAAAAAAATCTGAGCTATCCTCACACAGACATGTTAAGATAATTAATCTATAGTAACACTTTGAAAGTGTGCTGCAGATTGTCTCGCATTAACCATTTTTAGACAGCTTAAATCAAGTAGCTCAGAAGATGAGAAAGCCCTTGTGCTAATCCAAAAAGATAGTCTACTTCTGGAAGACACCTTTTTGCCTCGTCTCTCTGTTGCTTGTGTAGACTGCTCTCTCTCTCTTTCTTGTTATATAAAAAGCATTTTTCCTTTCTAAGATTTGTAAAATTACATAAACTGCTCGGTATCTAATTAGAGTGGTGTGGAGAAACTATTATTAAAAGTATCAAGCAGCTTTTGCTAACAGAAAAAGATAATCTTAGTACATACATAAAATCAAATCAAATCAATTCAAGTCAATCTGGCCCTATATAAAGAAGTAATTACCACCTTGTTAAACCACAACTTACAGTAAATAACAGTAATAGCACAAAGCAGAGGCTTCGATAACAGAGGAGAAGGGAAGTTATTGTCATCTATTAATCCGGAAAGGACTATAAACCCATTCATAAGGCTTTGAGACTCCAGCAAACCACAGCGAGAGCCAAATGGAGAAAACATGGAACAGTGGGGAACTTTCCCAGAAGAGGTTCACCTACCAAAATAAATTTGTCATTCTGTTTTACGCAATCAATAGTGAGTAGGAAAACTTGTTCCCTCATTCTATTGCAAATTATCTCAAGTTACATTTTACATCTTTTATTTTAAATATAAATTCTTGCAATGCATCTAAACACATTATAAATCACCCCCAAATAATTAATTCAGTGAAAAGGTAAGATTTATCCTTCAGATTTATTTTTGAGGAGTTAGAGACTGAGCGATTTATGAAAATTAAACCAGCTAAATTCAGTTCAACAGAAGACAAATTATTTTAAATTATCAAAACCAGAATTTTTCATATATAATCCCAACTTTGTTTTTTTTTTGCTGATTTCACTTTTCATCTGCCTTCCCTTTCGTGTAAAGGAAATGCCTCTGCACCTGGAGGATGGCGTTTTACTGTGCTGTGATAAAAACGCTTGGCAGAAAGAAACACTAATGACAGAGACGAAAGAAACTGCTGATGGGTAGCAATTTCTATCTCTTCTTTTTCAAATAACATTAAATCCAGTAATTACGGTTTCTCAGCTTGAAGGCAAAGGACACGATGAGTGATAAGAATAGTTTTCACTCAATACACAAAGTTGGGATTTTTCCCCCTCGATCAAGGAAGCAGACCAAGACTTAAGGGATTTGCATACAAATGAAGGGGCTTGTTTTGGCACGCACGGCTCTGTTTATCAGATTAAAACTATAGTAACCAAAGAGAAGTGATTTTCCGCATTTCAAACATCCAGTTTCTCTTTCACTCCACCGGAAAGTCAGTGGGAGGTTATGGATAATGACCTCCAAGGTCTCCCTAGGCAACAAAAACAGGACGGATTTCACCCCAGACTCTCGGACAAGGACTCTATTGATTTCACTTCTGGTTTCCCTGTATTTTTAACACTCATGGCCCATTAAATCTTATAAAAATGAGAACAGAAATCATCTATGGAAACTGAAAAAAAATACTATTTTCACATCCACCACGTGTCAAAATAAGCATGTGTTTTTTTTTGTTTGTTTGTTTTTTTGTAGAAAAAGTAATGTGTGTATTATTCCAAGTAGATGTGAAGAAAATAAACATACACAGACACATACACGCATGGTTCCATTTAGGAATTTACTTGTGATCATTACAGCTCTGAGCTGAGGCATCTCCATGCGGAAAATAGTGTTACAAAATAATATCCAGAGCTTTTGAACTAACGCTACATATCAACCTGTACACACCACCCCCTCAATAAAACATGGAGGTTGCAGCATCATGTAGTATAAATGATTTTCTTCAGGTGGGAGAGGGAAACTGGTCAGAGATGATAGGAAGATAGATGAAGTTAAATAAAAGGCAGTCCTGGAAGAAAGCCTGCAAGAGATTGCAATAAACTGAAGACTAAGCCAGGGGTTTAGCTTACAACAGAACAAGAAGCCTAAACATACAGAAAAAGCTACAATGGAATTAATCAGACCATAATATGCTAGCATTTGACAGTCAAAGTATAAACCTGAATCCAATTGAAAATTGCTTTTAAAAGACATTCTCTGATCAAATTAACTGAGCTTGAGCTAGAAAAATTAATGAACCAAGTTTTCAACTTCAAGATGAGCAAAGCTGAGATAAACACAAAAGATTTGCAGCTGTAACTGCAATAAAAGGTGAGTCTTCAAAGTATTAACTAGGGGAGTGAATATACACACATAATACACCTTTGGAAATTTCTGTGTAATTCTTCTTTATGTGTGCCATTATGCCCTAATTAGTTTTATAGTACCAAATCCCAATAAAATTACATTAAAGTTTAGGTGGTAACAGGACTTGTAAAAAAGTTAAAGAGTTGTGAAATGTTTTTCCAAGGTACTCCAGTTAAGATTTCTAACTTTACTTTCATTTAATATGTAGGGGAAACAAGACAGACCACACGTTGGTAAAGAGGCTTCTTACCACCACAGAGATGCAATTGTACTGCAGGTTGAGTTCAGTCAACGAGCTGAGGCCCTGCAAATTCTCCACACTTGAGATGCGATTACAGGACAGGTTCAGAACTTGGAGTTCACTCAGGTGAGATATACTCTCTATCTTCCTGATCTGTATCAAAGCAAATTACATACATTTAACACATTTTAACACATTCAGCACTACGTGATTTTAATGATCTTCAGATATTACAGTAAATAATATCTGTTAGGAAATTATTCCACAAAAACTGAACTATCACTCTTCCTATGGCTTTCTTGAAATCTCATATTACCTACATAAGAGCAATGATTGGCATCACAACCAAACACAGTAATTATTGTATTTCAAGCAAGCAGCAATTCACCGACCCATGACTGCTGGTTGAACCTTTAAACTATAAAAACAAACATGTAACTGGAGGCCATTCAGTGGTGAAATCTTTTACTTCCTTCCTCACCTTATTATTAGTAGGAGGGGATATCTAGGAACCTTTATGTTATTTCAAAAACTTCACATGAATCCCTCGAGGCTGTTAAGAGGCTGTGAGATGTTGTGCTTGCTCTCTAAATTTCTCTCACACTGAGAGGAACTTTTAAAGGGCCATTATGAGTTCACTTTCTAATCCTTGAGATTATTCCAGTTGCATGTACATGCACTAACATCAATAAATACTATTAGAATTTGTTTTTGATTTTCTGTATGAATATATAAACTGAAAGGATGGAAAGCAGCTTCTGCAAAACATTTCTGCTAGCTATAGATTGGAGAGTTTAAAAGTTCAAAGTAGATATGACAATTGTACAGATCACTGTTAAAGTAAGTTTTTTCACGTATTAAATTAGGTTATTATAAATAAGTTTAACACTTTTCTATCAGCATCATGCATAATAATCTAATATAAATGAATATTTGAGAGTCCAGAAAAAATCCTATTTAACCTTATATTCACCCTCTAATTTTTATCAATTTTATAGATTACCACTCATTTTTGATCAGATTTTGTTTTGGTAATAAAGTCTGGAGATACTGATAGAAACTGATCATAAAAGGTTGAAAGGTTGGACTGGTTAAATTTTGAAATAATAAAAAAATACAATAAAAAGTATGAAAAGTTACATTTATTAAAATAAATAAACTCCAGAAAGCTTATTAGTTACTATTTTCATGTGTCACATCAGGTAGCATAACAACCCAAAGACCTGGTTCAGCAGAACAGCTGTAGGATGGATACACAGTCCCAAAGAGAGTATAGCTTTTAGAAAGCCAAAGCCAGCTGGACGTGAAACCACATCCTCCTACTAAAATCAAATAGGCAAAAAGATTTGTGTTTGAAGCAAAGTCAACCTTCCTGATTGAGTGAGAAGTGAGAAAAGAGAAATATTGTAATAACGGCAACCATGCACATACAGAAAGAGGGCTATCAGTGTCCCTTTGTAAACAGGTACCATCATTTAAGAACAATACAAAAGACTAAAGTTGTCAGGTCCCTGATGAGGGAAAAAACTGAAAAAGTTTTAGTCTGGAACAATTTGAGAGTACAACAGTGACTTTGAAGTGACTGGCTCAAAGCACAAACAGTCTGTGAGAATCATACATTCATCCATCATTTTTACTTGGATAAATTTCCAGGGATGTTGTTATGCTGGAGCCCATCTGCACTGGTCACCAGGGAAGAGGTCAACTATGCACACACACACGCCAACACACCGACATCTAAGGGCCATTTAGAGAGACCAATTAGCCTAACAGTGATGTTTTGGACTGTGAAAGCCAATTTTCCCTTGATCTGCGACTGGCTGTTACTCTATCCATTAATGCATTAAACATTTTAAATCCCACCACTTTAATTCTATAAACACAACATGAACTTTTTGTGTTCATTAATAAAATTAAATAAAACTTCACATACTTTGATTCATTCATGGAGTATTCTAATCATTTCTTCCTTTTTTGATGTTTGTGGAATACTGCTTCAGTATAAGAACCTGTAACACCTTTGTTCTCTTTTAAGTGTTATGATCCTTGTTAGAAACAAAATAACATTATAATTGACCAGTCAGACTTCAAAGAAAGACAGAAATTAGTGTTGGCAAGGAAAATTCTGATCAACGCAACTCTGAAATTAATTCCCTTTAAACACCCCAAAATATGTGTCACAAAGACTAAAATGGTTCATTCAATGAATTAAAGAGACACTTATTCCACTGTATCATTATCACAAATGGCTAAATGAATACATAAAATGGTTAGAGCAGAAAAGTTCAGGGGGCAAGAGGCAACAAACCATTCACTGTGAGAAAAAATAACATAACACTGTAGCAGTCACTGAACAGTAATTGAGATGCCTGTTCATGTAAAGAGCAGCCAACACCAGAAAAAGAGAAAGTCTAACCAGAGCTCTGGAGAAGCTCTCTAAGGGGAAGTGTGGGCGGGAATGCTGGCACAACGCTAATTTAACCAAGGAAAGCCTCTCTGTTCTATTTTTTTTATTTCCAAGAGCTTTTACATTCTCATCTGACAATGTTTGACTTCTTCAGGCAAAGCTCGGCTCTGGAGGCCAAAGAAACAGCCCTCAAAAGCAGAATCTTTACAGAAGGAACAGTATAATCTGTGAACACTCCAAGCTGATCCCAGGGCTGACAACATAAAAACAGTTATGCCTGTTAGATAAATTAAGCAGGGATCGCTAGGGAAATAATCGTAGGAGTGGACCTGAGAAAAGACCCTGTGAATTTTGTATCGTCAATGCTTTGATTTGTAATGCTGGTGGAAAAACTAATAGTTTAAATCTCCATAAAAGAAGCCTAGCTATATCAAGCTTCAAAAAGAAAAAGAAACAAAACAGGGAAAAAAGATTTTAGAGTTGTGTTTTTTCATCAGCAATCAACTTGGTTGCAATACTTGCTCTGAAAATACACAATATTGCATGTTTTTAAACCATGAGAAAGTTTTGAGAATAATCATCCCCGCCTACTGCTGGCATAAAGAATCAAAATAACATTTACAAAAACTCTGCCCCACTTGGTAAATTTATTATCTGGAGGAAGAAGGTCAAGATCTACCTGAACTTTGCAGCTTTATCTCACTGTCCAGAATTGATAAAGAAATAACACTGCTAAATATAAATAAGCTGTACATTGAAGGACAGTTAAGAAACAGTACCTGATTGTCATGCAAATCCAGGATACTCAGTTTGTATAAGCGTTCCAAGCAGCAAATTTTATGAATTCTGAAAGTAAAATTCAAACATTAGGTGTATACAATTTAACTGTCATCAATTCTTTTCACATTTTGTCACATTATAGTCGTAGATTTCAGTGAAAGTTGTGTCACAGTCCAAAATTGTGAAGTAAAAGAAAAATGTTAGCTCTAATTTTTGTTGTGATAAATCCAAGGTGTGGCAACCGTATTAAATCGTACTTAGTCAATACCTTTTAGAACCACTAATCTAGGTGTGTTATACTCTTCATTTTTTGATGAAAGATTAATCAGTGTTCTTTGAGAACTTTAAAGAGCAAGACATTGTTTTATAATCCAGCCCTATTTCAAACTTCTCCATACTATATCCCTAACCCGTTTGGTGTTTTCCATTACATTAATGATGCTGTTTATTCACTGATGTTGTCTAGCAAATCTCAAAGGCCTTCACAGAACAATTGTATTTACACTAAAATTAAATTACACATAAGTAGGACTGAAGGGGATGAATATATATGTGTGCCTTACATTTCAGATTTTTATTTGTAAAACTTTTTTTTTTTTACCTCTCAGTAGTGAACTAGTTTTAGTTGGTTCGTTACGGTGAATCCCATGAAAAAAACTAAGGATTTTTGTTCTAATGAGAAAAAAAATGTGAACATCTTTTTGGGGGATGAATACTCTTGCAATGTAATGCATAATTAAAACTTTCAGTAACATAAAACAGTTCCATTTTCTATTTGACCTACCTAGTAAATACTAAGAAGTTCTGCATTTTACTTTTAACTGCAGAAGCATTTATTAGGTTATATATAACTTGGGCAAATTTAACAGTGTAACAGTTATTTTGATAACGTATACCTTTTAAACAGTCTAAGATCCTATTTATTGGCTCCTATTGTGATGACCAACCTGTTCTTTCCCAGCGTCAGAACCCGGAGAGAGCTGAGATTTTCAATACCATTCATATCAGAGATGTGATTATCATGTAAGTTCAAGACGGTGAGCTGCTGCAGATGCAACAAATGCGGAATCCTGGTAATTAGATTGTGCTGCAGGTTGAGAAGTCGGAGTTCTTCAATAAAACCCACTTTAGGGAATTCCTCCAGACAACGCCTGGATAAATGAAAGAAATATATTTAGCCAGATTTAGCATCCACAACAGTCAGTCATTAAAAAAAAACACTTCATTTTCCTTCCCTTCCAGATTCCAATGATCTGATACTTCACAACACATTGTGGTTGAAAAAATCTCTTGAGATCATAGTTATTTGTTGGACACAGGGCATAGTAATTCAAAGAGACTATGCTGCTCCCTGGTGGCAGCCTAGCCTATGTTCACCATAAGCTTTTATCAAAAAATGTGAGTAATTCAATAGAAAAAGGTAATCTTGTATATTATATGAATTTTTAACATAAAACTGAAATGTTTAAAATGGTCATGTTTGTTCATTTTGTTGTTTATGGCTTAATGAAGTCCAAATATAGAAATATAAATAAAGGTTTCTCTGACTCCCTTATGGTGAACACAATAATGGGGAAGTCTGCTGACTAGACAACACAGTAGTAGAGTATCCAACGATGTTAAAGTTGAACAGAAGGAAAAAGTGTAGTGTGGTGGCTAACAGAGGTACAACGTTCTCTTTTCAGATGAAACTTTATTTTCAGAGAAACTGATTTTTAAAGTTTTCATTGTCAGCCATAATGATGTATGTTTGCAGAAGTAAATACTGAATGAAAAAGTGACATTACTTTCAATACTTGAATTGCAATACATTTCCAATGATATAGTAATTTATAGAGATGCGCCTGTAATTTCTGCAAATTACATGAGAGGTGACCTGACCTGATTAAACTCAGCAATAATGGACAAGACAACAATTTGAAAAACTGGCAGTGAAGGTAATTAGAGCTGCAGAGGGATTCAAAATCAGTCACTTCTATAATATAGAATGATTTTCAGCTAAATAAAACACATCGGAATGAGAATAACTCAATGTTAATGTTGTTGGAAATTTTGAAGAGTACCTGTCCAAGTCTATGCGTTGAAAACTGGCAGCAGAAGTTATTTGGGTGCAGGTGAAACCTGAAGAAGCTCTGTACTTAAACCCTTGAGAACCTAGCAATATACATATTAAAAAATCAAATTCTGTATTTTAGTAGCATCTAATCCAGCTACATAAAATATGCAGTAGACTTTATTGGTACAGAATACAAACATGCTGTAAAATGTATAATTACCTGAATGAGTTTTAGAGAAAACAAATTGTTGCATTTACCTACTGGCTTGAGATGCTTTAGGCACATGTGATGGCAAGTGATCTCTGCACTGTGAGGCATTCTGCTTAATCTGCCTCTAGCTTCATTTGGACAATGAGAAACTGGAGCAGCACCAGATAGCCGTACTAACTGCTGGACAGAGTTGTCACTGGTTTTATTGTTGGAATGTAACTCACTTTCTTCAAACGACACAAAGCAAAATGTAGAAAACAGAACATGAAAAGGCTTATCTTATCATGTGCAACATCATGTCAAATCATATACAGAGAAGTTTCCATGTCAATACATTAGGATGGCAACAGATTTTATTAAATTATTTTAGTAATTGAATTCAAAAAGTAAAATGTGTATATTACACACACAGAACAATATATTTCACGCATTTATTTCTGTTATTATGGCTAACAGCAAGTAAAAATACCAAATTTTATTTAAAATACAAAAATGTTATTCTATGCTCTACACAATCAAAGGTTGTTCCCTTAACAGCTGTCCAGCTGTCAGTCAATGATGCACGAAAATAAGCCACAAAAACGTATTGCTGGAGAAGACGACTGTTCACAGAGTGCTGTATCCAAACATATTAACAGAAGGCTTAGGAGGAAAATGGTGAATATGCATCAGGCCAGTCTACTAAGAAATTTATGAGAAATTAAATGCTTCCCTCTGCTGATAAGCTTTATGGTGATGCCAGCAGAACTTGGCACCTGTCTAAACTGATAAACTGTCTACCTGCTCTTGATAATAAACACTGTGATTTTTGACCAGCAAATTTACCTGACCTAAACCACAGAAAGAATCTTTTTGCATTTTGGAGGGAAATGTATAAAGCTTACCTGGGTTAGAATCACCAGCTGTTTGTGTGGTACTGATGTTTGTTTGTTTATTGAAATCTTGAGAATCAGACTGAAAAACAGTAAACATACGTTGTCACCAGAAACTAAGCACTTAAAAACACATGCAATACTGAAATAAAAAGTACTTCCAAGAAAATAACAAATAATACAGATGGCTGTTTGTGCAATGGATTCAAGCAATGACTAATAATTTTACCTTTTTAAAGTATTAGAAAGTTTTCAATAGTACTGGCTTATTTAAAACAACCCACCTTTCCCATTTCAAATTAACTTTTTGTGTTTAACAGAGAAATAAAACTGAAAACCCAATAACACAAGCATATCTCAAACTCGATAGTGAATACTGTCTAGTTTAATCTGCCATTAATTAATTTTGTGTCATTCAAAGGCCGCAACACGTGATTAATTTATTACTGTTTTAGCCCACTAACCCAACATATTTGTCCCTGTCATGTCATTACTTACCATCGTTTGCAGGTTTCTCGCTAACAGTGTTTTGGCTGTCATCAGGTGCAACTTGCAGCTGTTGATCTGCACAGAGGACCAGTTTAGGTTGAATGAAACAAAAAGCGCACATTTGCTATGTCTATCTTTTCCACAGAACATAACTTTAGCTTATTTTGCTCATACTATTATCGCAACAATTCATAGTCTTTACCATAGGAGTAAGTAGTAGGCATTTGTCGCTGACGTTGTGCTGTTTTCTACCACCGCGTCTAGTTTTCCCGTCAGTCAGGTCGGACTCCATTACTTGTCCTGAAGTTAACTTCTAAGTCTAACTTTGACCGAGGAAAAAAATAAATATTATCATTATTTTAGAAACGAAAAAGATAAAGGCCTGTTTATTTTACTAAAATAAATACCTGAAGCGAAAAAGTCCTGTTTCTTAGAAGCTGTTACCATAGCGACAGCTGCGTTTGACTTCCGGTGTAACTTTAAAGGCCTCCTTGTGGAAACAAAGGTACGTCCCCAGAACCGTAGGGACATTTTATTTAGCTCAAAAATGGCAATTCCAATGTAATATACTCACCCACAACAGAAAGAATTAAGATACCTAATAGATAAGACTTATTTTGACACTAAGCAACTTTGGGCAAGGCAACTTTGCCTTATATATATATATATACATATATATATATACATCAAGACAAGCAGATTAAAAATAAACAGAGCAAATATTACAAAAAATTTTAATATAATATTAAGTGAATGGAATTAAGAATTTTAAGAATAAGCAACTACAAATAAAAAGTTTTTAACCTTGTTTTCAATAAACTCAAAGTAGGAGCAGTTTTACAGTGAGCAGGAAGCTTATCTCTGTACATTAATACAGTTAAATATATTAGGGCTTAAATTCAGCTATATTATGTGGCACCAAAAGTTAATTATATCATACAAATTTTAGATGTCATCTTTTTGCCCTTAATGTTGCTGTCTAGCCCAGGTTCAAGACAATCAGACAACATCGCACCTCAGAACAACAAATGGGATCAAATGAATTGTGCCGTTTGTTTTCAGCCCCTTTTTAACCAGGCAGTAATAAGCAGTTGCTGAGAACAGACAAGTGCAGATTCATCAAAGGGGCATCCCACACACTGCCTGTCACAATCTATTCATTAAGCCCAGGCTGACACATGTGATGGGAGGAAATAATCAACTGTATGACTGACAGCACACGTTAAACTAAAATGTCAATTTTATCCATTTACTGCATAAATTTAAGAAGCTTTTAAAACAAGTGCTCAATAAAAGGCATTTTTTTTCCAGCAATCAGCTTATTGAAAGGGTCCTTGTGCATCCATAACATTTTTAGACAAAATGCTGTACTGTTTATCATAAAAATATGCACACCAGGACTTGTTTTGATCAATAATGAAAATGTAAATATAAATGGGCTGTTTTAACACCCCCAGCTCTGATTTGTTGGCAGTGGCACAGCATGGATGCTGCAGTGACTGATTGAAGACATTTGTATGTAAGAAAAAACAAGGTTGTTATTTATAGATATTTTCATAAGTTAAGCATAGGTAAAGCAAAATCACAAACTTTTTTTGGACACTGCTGAAAGTTATTGTGTTAGTGTTAGTTCTCATGCTGCATAAATCCACTGAGTTCCCATTGCCTCAGTTTTATGGAAAAAAGCCAAAGTTCTTAATGTGAAACATTTCAATGTGAGGAATTTTAAGGTCAGATGCCAAGACTTGTTTGATTTAGACAAGCAGTTATGCTTAAGGCATGGCTTTAGAAATTAATTTGATACAATACTATTCAAAATGCTAAAAGTAAAGTAGATTTGTATACGAAACAAGCACAGAGTAGGCAACAGTAGAATAAATGAAAGAGGGAAGCTTAAGTACTGGGAGTCCTGATCGCTGGATGAGAAACAGATGGCTCATTGTAACTGGTTGCAGGTGTGAAGGATGAGCAGGCAGTAAACAGGCAGGCTGACAGGTAAGGTTAATAAAATGGGACTGACTCTGATGTCCATCCCGAATTAATGTCTCACACTAAGCTTGATTTGCTGCTTATCCAACAGGCTTCTCTGGTTTTACTGAGTCATCGTAGCATGTGGACCTCTGTTAGTGTCTGTGGGATTGCACTGCAGTACTTTCAACTCAACGCAAGCATCAACACAGCATTACACTGCAGTATACCAGGCACTCTCAATGTGTTTATGTCGAGGATTTAAAAAAAAAACAACAACACCGTTTTCAAATGAAAAACGCTGTGATATGTGTGGTGTATGTGCGAGTTGAAAAGGGGTTGATTAAAACACTAGAATGTCATTATGCATGTGCATTATAATAAAGGATGTATGAAAGACTTGAAAAAAAAATCTGTAATTTTAAACAATATTATTATAAGATAACATTTTATCCCATTTTTATAAACTACATTGCAACCATTTACTCAATTTAACAGATTTATGTTAGTTGTTTTTTTATTACATCACTTTTGTAGGTCTTTAGTAAACAATGTAGTGTTTTTTCACTCCAAAGCAGACTTAAACTTATGTTAGAATCAGAACAAAAGTTAGTCATAATGGTTCCATAATATAGCAAGTATTTACAAAACTTGATGTCAGTATGAATGGGGAACCTCAGACTACCACTTCTAGAGATGTTCGCTCCAAGCCTCATTTACATAAATTCAGAAACTAAGAGGTGATTACTCATGTAAGATATTGTAGAATCAAGATCTAAGGTTTAATCATAAATTAGCTCCTGAGTCAAAGTGTAAATGGGATTTTAAATGCTAGATGGTAACTGGTACCTAATGAAGAAAAATATCTGGAAAAGCTTCACAGGTCAGATTGTTGATTGCTAAAGATGTAAAAGCTAAGGTGATCACCCTAAAAAGAAATGGGACTCCAACAAGAGGAAGTGGTGTGTAGAAGGTTCAGTATCATCCTAACAGCACTGCCTTTGTTCCCTTTCAAAGTTTCACAACTATTTACAGTGTACAGCTCAAAATATCTTCGATTTGACCTTTTACCCATTAGAACTGGTTTTCTCCAATCCCCTTCAAAATGAGCTAGCCAGAATAAACAGTTTCAAAAATATTCTCATCCTTCTAAAATAATGGTTCAAGTCATTTTATGCTATTTTATTATTATTTTTTTATTATTATTTTTGCCTATGGGAAATAATCATCCTTTGGTAAGAGATGTTTTTTTGTTGTTGTTGTTTTGTTTTGTTTTTTTTGCCAAAATCACCTTTGGCAAAAAAAATTACTTAGGCGGTTATTTTTGGAAAGTGATGACTTTAGAAAAATATTGCACGGTGAATGGCCTAAAAAGCAATGAATCAATGCCTGTCACTATATGTTACATCTTGAAAGGGAATCTTATCATTTAGGAAAACGACCTTAAAACTGTCTTGTGATCAGTTATCATGTTTGAAGTGATAGCTTATCAACATTATATAAATATAAACGTACGTCTAAATGAGGTGTCTTTATTAATTGGCTGTCTTGCATGACATTGGTATAGGAAGGGGTGTGCTACAGGTAAATGTGGACTGCCAGTGAGGGCTTGAAGCTGGTGACAAAGAAAGAATCTCAGAACCCACCAAAACTAAAGAACCTTAAAGAATATTAAAGAACCTGTTAAAGAACCTTTAACTGGTTCTTCCTCAATCAGCTGCAGCCATGTGCGGGTCCTCCTAATTTTTTTGGAACAAACTCAAAGGTTCTATACAAGCTGGACCTCGCAGGGTATTGCATGCAAGAGATTTGATTGGCAGCAGACTACATTTGATTACCCTATGGAATCTGTGATATAGTATTTTGTAAGATGGTGGCCTGCATAAAGATAATTCCATGGTTGAACCTTGAGGTCCAAAGCTTTTTATCAATTGTGGCTGTGTCAACTGGACAGGACCACTCAAAGTAAACAAATATGCTGAGATACGTATTTCAGAGAAATTACATCAGAAACAACCACAGCTCTGCGTGCTCATGTCCTGCCCACGTTATGGTTATTCACTCCCTAGTACGGAATATACTGCCAATGGAGACACACCCAATTTGACTAGAACCGAACCAGACATTAACTGGTTAGAGAGAGATTTGATAATGGAGAAGGGGCTCAAGAAAACTTGCCCAGTTGGGTCAGAAGATAGGCCTGATCAGCCTTTCAAAATCTGATTGCACCACACGTTATGTTGTGTTTGTCTGTTTTTGTGGAGTGCTGGTCATTTTTTCCATGTTGTACTTTTGTTGTTCTTGTCATTTCCTATGCAACAATGGGGAATCTACTGAACTAACCATGCAACAAATTTATATCTACTAGAAGAATGTTTTGTACCTGCTGGCAATTTAGGATAATTGCCATCAGACAATAAATCCTATTCATTTTCTACTGTAAGAAATGCATGAATATAACTCAAATAAACTGTAAGCTCTGGGATGGGCGGGGTTGTCCACTTTCAGCCTTTTTTCCAGTTATCATGAGGGATAAATTATGAGACTGAATGATTTTTGACTCAGAGACTGATTATTTTATGAAGTGTTGTGTATCTTAGAGTAGCTTATTCAGTTGCATTGATTTAACTGATTAAAACAAAACAAGGCATGCCAAGAAATGACGTGAAAGTCTTCAAACAAGCTGGCAGGCTGTCATTTGGTTTGAGGAGATAAGTAGGCAGCAATCACCTAAAAGCCTGTAGGAAATTTACTGGAAGTTACTTTATTTCACCCAAATCCCTCTCTCTTTCTTTCCCACCATGTTGCATTGTACACAGGCTGGAGCAGTGTATGGCATGTGGTGCAGAAAATGACTCAGGCTGCCCACCAGCTGCGAGCCCAGTTTGGCAGTGGGGAGGAGCAAAGCTACTTCATGCAGAGCTGGCAACAGCCAACAACACCGGTGTGGGGGTTGTGTAGCCATAATGGAGAGAAACAATGTCAAGCTGTTGAAATAAAGTTCAGCATCAGATTTATTGGTCATGAGTGTGACACACAACAGGAATTTTGCTCTCTCAAGTAGCACAATAGAATAAAGAATAAAAATAAATAAATGAAAGAAGAAAGTAAAATAAATGTAGGAAAAGTGCAAAGGTAAATAATCGAATCTGTACTATTCACTGTCTTCCACTTAACAGAGATAAGGGTCAGAGGGTTACCCCTCTATAGGGTAGCAAAGACATCCATATCTCATTCTTATAGGTAAATCTAAAACACAGTGCTGTAAAAGGTATTTGCCTTCCTGAGGACTTCTTCTGTTTTCCCTTTTTGTCCAGATTTAAACTTGATTGAGACATGTGGATTGACCTTATGAAGGGAGTCAGTGTAAAAAATAAGCCTTCCAAATTTCTATGCAAATCCAAAAAAAAGACTGATAGGAGTGAGATTCTGACACTGTGATCGAATTTCCCTTTAACACAAACACTTGACAGCAGTTGTTTCCGCTCAAAAGTTGCCAAAACAGTTAATAGGTTTACAGGGCAATTACTTTTATGAGCCAGGTTTCTTTGGATGCTTTTTTCAGTTAATTAAATGAAGTTATAATGTGTATTATTTTTGTGTGATAGTGCGATTTATTTGAAACATTTAACAGCAACAAAAAAAGCTAAATTTATCAGAGAGCAAATACTTTTTACAGCAATGTACAGATGGAAGTTGGAGTCATGGGGGAACATGGAAAACCACCAGACCGATTCAAAATGTGCTATCTATTAGTGCAAACGCCTACACCTCTGCCACCATAAATCCATACATTGATCAATGTTCAATACCTGCTTCATCTTACAGGGTCTCAGGAGGGGTTCATGTCTGTGTTCTCTGTTCCAGATCAATGTAGAAAGAAATGTGTAATTATACACAGGAGACACCAATGTAGCAGGAAACTTTCCACAGAGGAGATGATAAATTGATCACATTCAGAAAAAAAGGGACAGTGAATGTAATGCAAATATATCTCAGTTAATAATATTAATATTACAATAATTTTTATTGGCTCATTAAGTGCTGTAATGGTCCTGTTTCCCAATATATTGTATAACTATGCATTATTAAATGTCAATACAGCATAATATTCACAGAAATTTAACCAGTCTATATAAATGGTTTTATCTTTGCGCATCAGTGTATTTTTGTAGAAATTTTAAAGTATTCTTAAGAAAAAACTTTAAAGTTTATAAACAGCATAGAAATCTTCATTTTAAATTACAGAAATGTGAACAAAATAGGATACTTTGTAGCAATGGTGTGCTTTTCTTAACATATTTGAACACATGTTCAAACATGTTCAAACATGTTCAAACGTGTTCAAATGGAAGACAGAAGCTTATGATTCTAGTGGGGAATTAAAAGAGGTCTCCAAATAATTTAAAATCAGACATTTAATTTTTCAGAAACAATGTGTGCAAGTAAAGGGCATAAAAAAAAACTGCCTATATGTCCTGCTTTGGCAATCCAAGCAGGTTTACATGAAAGAAGGCTACAACGTGCTAAAAGAAGACTTCAAAAATGTAATCATAGATCAGGGTGTTGTACAAATTCATCCCTATAGAACAAGAAAGAGAATGCACAAGTTTAATGCAAGGTGTCCTAAACAAAATGGAGACATAAACTAGGACACATGGAGTTATGGTTTTTGAAAAGCTAGGTCTAAAATTTTATTATTTGGACACCAGAACAGAGGGCATGCTTGGCATGAACAAGCCATGGTTTAAGGATGCTTTGCTGCAGAAGGATCTTGCCAACTGACCTTAAAAAAAAAAATCCACCATTAAATCTGTATTAGAGGATGCGTGTGGAAATTGTGACAGTACAGCAAATTCACTCAGGATTGGCGGAGGATTAAGAAATGGAAAGTCCTGGGATGAGTTAAAGCCCTGATCTTGATCTCATTGTGGTGCAGTGGGGTGGCTTCAAACTGGCTGTACATGCAAGATGCAAGAAACCCCTCAAACAGATTACATTGAAACAAATTAGTTAGTCTAACATCTTACAGCTGAAACTAAGGAGAGAGGCAAACTTCCCTGAGAATTATGTTAGAAAGTGATGGATGGCTATCAGAGGAGTTTCACTACAGTTATTTCAACCAAAAGGGGCTTACACTACCTAGTACAGTAGGGTGTCATAAGCTTTTCCTCAAGAAGAAAAAATGCTTTATTACTATCTTCTATTTCATTAAAAAATGTTATTGTTTTTTTTGTTTTTTTTACATGCAATAACATTGCTTTCTGTAGATAAAAAAATTAAATCAGGCATTGATATGTGAGAATTCATTGATCAAGAACTAAAACTTGAATGGATTAATTATTAATTGAAAATGACTGCAAATTACCACAAGAACAAAAAACACTGTTTTTAATATATTTTGATGTATAGCACAAGCAAAAAAACCCCAACAAAAAGTAGTAAATAAGTACATTTTATCTTGCTTAGACAAAATGCTTAGAACAAGCAAGACTAATCATTATTAAAGTGATAGAGTCATGCATTTTTTTTTTTACATGTTTTTAAAGATAGTTAGAATTTGCTATTTTTGATTGATATATTTCAGAAAGAAGACTGCCCTTAGGAAAGTTTAATTTTGACCCCCATCTAGCTGAGCCACTACAGCAGTGCTGACCTCCTCTTTATTGTCCATTCTTGCTTGGTATGCAAGTCACACTAACTGTGACTTGCTCTTTTTAGACATGTTTTCTTCACCAGTTTTCACTTCACAGACAAATTTGATTAAAAGCTATAATTAAATTAATAAAAGTGCAAAAAAGTAACATTGAATAACAATGGGTTTTCTTAACTGCTTCTGGAATGTGAGGCCCAATAAGTTCCTAAACTAAGAACTACAGAATGTTACAATAAAAGTTTTTATTTGCCACACTGCCACTTATAAAAAAAATATAGGTTCTTGTGTCATCACAAAATAGTCAAAATATGATCAAAATTATTTAAAGTAAATTTAAAAGAGTCAATTTTGTATGATCATGTTTTCTTCCTTACCAAGCATACAACATGCTGACTTCTAGGTTCACACAACACTTAGAGGTGTATTAAGTCATGTTGGTTTACAAAGCAATCAGTGAGAAGTGAATCAGTTTCTTAGGAGTGTCCTATTATCAAGTGGATGACTTAACAACTACCTGCCAATAGCAGGAATAGGACACAACTAACATTTCACAGTGATACAAATGTACCAACCTAAGCTTGAGTCTGTCTAACCTTCTTATTTTGATAGGAAGTAAAACACCTCCACATACCTTCTGCAAGTGGTGTTTTTGTAACTTATGAACCAAAACACTAAATAGAAGTGACGATGTGCTTTTTAAAAGCCCTGAAATAATTTAGTGTCTGTGACTTTAAATACTGTAAGTAGACCAATTTTGACCTAAATATGTCATCCAGGACGGCTGCAGGACTGAGTTGCAACTTGTTTCTTGAATACAATTGCTGTCAATTGCCTGAAAATGTATTCGGCATGTTAGACCCCCCGGTCAGAGAGGGGATATGCAAATCTGTAGGGGTGGAGCAATCCCGTCTTAATGGCACCTCTTGTCATTAATTCTTACTTTCTCCCTTTAACTTGGCTCCTTGACGCTCTTATGCACTTGCTCAACCTTCGCTCCACGCGCTGACAGAGGCAAAAAGCCAATTATTCAATTAACGGTGTTAGCCAAGGGGTCGGCCTTGGCACAGCCTTTTCCCAATTAGACACAAACACGTGTACCCTCTCCCCTACTTAGAGATGGGCGAATGGGGCACGCGTGTTTTCACAGATACAGACAACACTCCGAATGTCTAAAAAAAATCAGCGCGTGTAAGCGAAACACGACAAGCAGAAATATGCACGCTTTAGTGAACGCCTTCATGCGATGCCTCCTCTTTCTCCTGCCTCCTTCTTGGCTTTGTGTCAGCTCTTGCTTGTGGGTTGGGAATGACTGCGAAGACGCGCTGCAGCGGCCCAATCCGAGAGCTCGTTTCAAAAGCAGAAAGCCTCTTACATATGAGGAAGTAAGGGCGGCAGCAGAAGGAGGCTCCAGCCCCTCGGTCTCACTTGGTCCAGGCTGCGTCTCGCTGGCCGCTACAAGCCCCGCTGCTCTTCAGGGCCCTCCAAAGGCTCGGATCTGGGTCGGGGCTCTCTGGCGAGCCGTGGAGCGCATCTTTGGAGCCCCCTGGGTCTTTCTCCGCCATCGCTGGAGTCCGAAGGAGCGTCGAACAGCTTTGCGCATTCCTTGTCCTGCCAGCGCTTTTGAGCCGAGACAGATTAGAAGCTTCCAGGGAGCAAGCGCTGCCGCTGCTTCTGTTACTACCATCCGTGACTGGGAGGGACACGGAGGAGCCGCCTGGACCCAGTGGAGCAACATGAGCGGAGCCGTGGGGGTCCCCGGCGTGAACCCGGCGGAGCTAGCCTCGGATGCGCCCGCGGACCCGAGCGTCGATGAGGTAATCACCGTGGACCAGCACTCGCAAGAGATGGGGACGGTGACGATCACCGTGGCGATTCAGGCAGCGGAGGACGAGGAGCCGGAGGAAGAGCGCCCCGGTAATGTTGAGTGCCTCCGAGGCAGCTGCAGCGAGGACGAGCTGGGGAGACACGACAAATCAAGGTAGGACTTTTTTTCCGACTTTATTGGCTGCTCGGTTTACTCGTGTGATTGTATAAAAATTCATCTAAACTTGTAAAGTTCCCCCAAAACTCTACCCATTCGAGTTTTAGGTTAAATTTAAGCTTTTCACATATTCATTGAGAGCTGACCAGCCGGTGGAGTGACAGCACATGATCTAGCACTCCTCTATATCTTGTAAAGAGTTTAAAAAGATGCAGAACAAAAGAAACCGACATTCCGACAGGTGTGATGGCAAAACACGCCAAACAGCCTAACGCTGAGACAATAGGTAGACTCCGGCAGGGTGAGTGTGTAAACTCAGCCTCACTTGATGGATATTGGTTTCGCCGGGTAGGAAGTGTTTTCAAGGCTGTTAAACAAACACCTGAGTCTGGCTGAGGACAGCAACCTTCCTTTAATCCAATTCCCCTGCGTCATGGCTTGCTATTTTTATCCTCTGCTCTATAAGGTCCCCATCCTGTGTGCGCAAACAGTGAGTCAGTCAGTGGTGGATAGGCCAAAGGTGAAAATGGGTCGCGCTTCAGTTCAGGGGTTTGTTTTTTACTCGCAAGTTGCTCCTTAGTCTAGAACTCAGACCCTGTATCGTATAGATACGCTGATTACTACAACAAACATTGGCGTCATCATTTATTTGTGGCTCAGTGACTGTCATGTTTCTTTTTGTTTTTTTTCTTTTCTCTTTGTTTTACTATGGACCTCTTTTGTGTCTGAAATAAAGATTGATTGATTGATTGAACATTCCTTCAGAGTATTTATTTCAGTTTTATCAGAATCAAGAGTGTAATTCGCATCTAAATCTTGTGCGTGATTTCTAAATGTTCGAGGGCGTATGCGTCCGAAGTCTTGTGGATGTGGGGCCCCTACTAGCTGCGTGGTCAGCCTGCTGGCAAGCTGACTGAGGGTGTGTGTGTGAGGGAGGAGGTGATGAGTCATACACAAATTTCATTCAGCCCCTCACTCCAGTCTGCAAAACTACCCGACTGCTCTGCTTCACAGCCTGAGCCAGGTGTTGGTGGGTTTGGTACCATCAGAGACTCGGCTGCTCGATGATGATATTGACAAGTCTAGATGAACCGTGTAGGACCAATTATAGTCGTCTTGCAGGAAGAAGGAACACAGTGAAAATTAAGATAACATTGAAGGAATAATATTTCATAAAAAAGTAATCGGAACGTTTTGTTCTCAAACAAATTAGGCATGGTAAAAGGAGTGTGGCCTTTGTGGAAAAGCTGGAGTAAATGTTTTTCATTTAAAGGAGCAGAGAGTTTCTGCACGTCCCTGGTTTTCAGGAAGCTTGTTTCAAAGCTGATGAGCATAGAAACTGAACACCTCGCCTTGTCATGTTCTCTTAGGTCTGTTAGGTTTGCATGGTTCATATCCTAAAAGGAACAATATGTTCAGTCACATGCACCTTAACTACACATAGGTTTCTGGGAGGCATCGTCAATTTAACTTTGACCTTCCTGATTTGTTTTTCTAATCTTTTGTTTTTGTGACCTAAACAATAACTTGTGTGTTTGCATTAAGATTGAGGAAATTATTGCCCATCCACTGACTTTTTTATATTGCAGACACACTCTTAACTCTTAGGCCCTGTGACGTGACAGGAAGTCATCGCCATATGCGAGATAAGAAATGTTGCAAAACAATATGATTTGCACTGGACTAGGGTGAGCATATAGGTATTGGATAAAAGTGAAGCCTTAAGAAACACATCAGATGTTATGAACGGCTTCTGGTTGTTTACAGGAGAATTGAGGCCAGCAGGTAGGGCAGAAGATAAATTCAGAATCAACATTTGTGGAGTGGTTTCCATAAGACCTGAGATATATAGGTGCAAGGGCATTCAGAGAATTGAATTACAATAGTTAATCAAATGTGACCATAGATGGAAAAGAATATTGACAAGAAGGGGTTAGTTAGTATATCTGAAGACTGTCGCATAAATCAAAGCAAAACACTGAGTGATGTTATTGATCTTTTTTTTTTTTTTTTTTAATACCCAAGGTCCTATCAAAACTGGCACCTAACACACTTACTAGAATAAAGAATTGTCAGAACTTTCCAAAAAAACAGATCAAGTTTCTACTAGAACTTCTGACTTGTTGCTCTTAAGGAAGTTGGCAGGGCTTTGTGCTTATGATTCAAGTTGTTGAGAAAGTGGGAGAGAGGAAAAAGATTCTGTAGAGCCAGGTGTTGACTGCACTCAAATGAATTGTGTCCAACATTTTTAAAAAATGTGACAGAGGAAGAAAATGGATAACAAACCATATGAAGGATGGAACCCTGGAAGCACAATTAAAATTAAATTTAAAAATACTCAATTAATGCCAAAGGGAAATTAAGTGTTGCAATTCATGTAATTTTATTCAAAATTGATGTAGGCTGTGGATAGGAAGGACGTCTTGTAGCAGTCAATAATACAGTGGTCTTGACGAAGCCTCTGACACAAGACTCTCTGTAGATGGTCTCATAAAGAGGATGCTCAAGGTTGTCCAGCAATTTTCTTGATTTTTGAGTAAATATTGAGGTCTGAATTGATTTAACAGTACATACTGATAACATTTTAATGGGTATGATTCAAAGTGGACATATGAAAAGCCAAAAAAAACCAAAACATTTATTCAAATCTCCTTGTGAGAATATCATGAGACTGTATGAATGAGGACTCGACAAATATTGAGACTAAATCTGTTAAACACACTAAAAAGGTAGACTTGGATGATTTTAGTTGAGGGTTGGCACCAAGTTTCTTTAAAGTTAGAAATTAAACAGCTGTTTTAATGGGTAACAAAATGAAGGATGTTTATGTGGCTTTTTTAATTGAGGCTGATGTGGTGAGCCACCATATTCTTTGTGGGAGGGAGAGTCTGTGACTCTGCACCCTTCAGATGGAGAGCCCTTGGCAGTTTCAAGGCTTGGTTGGACACGAGATCTGCCGCTGAGACCCAGCTTGTTGATGGCTGTAAAGAAAAATCTGAAAGTAGGAGGGGGAAGCAGGGAGTCATTGGTGATTTGTAGAGAAATATCAGGATGAGGCTGCATCTCTGCCAGCCATTTAAGCCTGTGGCTTATAGGCTTAAAGAAAGTAAAGAAAAATGTGCAACAGTTTTAATGTTGGTGCTTAGTCTAAAACATGAAACACTTAGATTTCACAGCACTCAGCAAGTCTCTCCTGACTGTGATCCATGTTCTCTTCCCACACACAGTGGTGCCGGCACCAGTGGAGGGGAGTTGGAGGAGGAGAGCTGGCAGCCTCCAGATACGGAGCTCATCCAAAAGCTGGTCACTCAGATTGAGTTTTACCTGTCTGATGAGAACCTGGAGCACGATGCCTTCCTGCTCAAGCACGTCAGACGCAATAAACTTGGGTTTGTTAGCGTCAAGTTGCTCACCTCGTTCAAAAAGGTAACCATGACTGCAAGTCTGCTATGCAAAAACACAGCAGAAAATCATTTGAATAGGCAAACTAAGGTAGATTAATAAGGCTATAATAACCTGAATTACTGTGTATTTTCAACATGCTAAATACCTCACTGCAGGCTATTTGTACACATTTTATCCTAATGTTCTTTTTGTTCTCAAGCTTCTAAAGGGTAGTATAAAGCATCCAACCACAATTTATATTTGCAACATTTAACAAAAGCATTTGATTGTATTTCCCTGTGACATGGAGGCTTACTGTGGGACTGGATGTTTCTAGTGTCAGCATGACTAGCTGTTGCTGTTTTTGGTAATGATGTTCTCACATTGATTCACAACAGCAGGTGCTACTTTAGGCTCATGCATATTTGTTGGCTTGCAATTGTTTCAATCTGTTTATACCAGAATATTTAACCAGGCTAAACATGGCTAATTTTGACTGATCAGGAATTGAAGGTCAACAGTGTCTAAGCTATAAAAATGAGCAAGTGATTGGATCAGTTTTAAAACTCAGTGGGCTCTCTGAGACTCTGGTCTTGCTGAAATAAACTTTGTCATTCCAGGTGAAACACTTGACTCGTGACTGGAGAACAACCGCCTATGCACTAAAACACTCAAAGATCCTTGAGCTGAATGATGAGGGTCGTAAGGTACGCCGCAAATCTGCGGTGCCAGTCTTTGCCAGCGAGTCGTTGCCCAGCCGCATGCTACTGCTGAGCGATCTGCAGAAGTGGCCTGAACTGGCTGCTCTCACTAAGGATAATGGAAGCAATGAGGGAGGAGCAACCCAGCAGGAACAGCTGATGAAACTGCTGCTCAAAGCATTTGGGACATACGGTGCCATCGCCTCAGTCAGAGTCCTAAAGCCAGGGAAGGACCTGCCTGCGGATCTCAAGAGGCTGAGCGGGCGGTACGCACAGCTGGGGAATGAGGAGTGTGCTATTGTGGAGTTTGAGGAGGTGGAGGCTGCTGTTAAAGCCAATGAGGCTGTTGGGGGTGAAGATGGAGGAACAGGTTCGCTGGGGTTAAAAGTGGTCCTGATAGGAACCAAGCCACCGAAGAAGAAAGTACTCAAAGAGCGACCTCGCGAGGAGGGGGGAATGCGCAAAAGTCGTTCTCTCAACAGCAGAGTCCGAGAGCTTCAGTACCACGGGGATGACTCTGCATGCAGCTCATCAGAAACAGAAAGCACCCCCACATCACCCAGGCTAGCTAGGAAGTCCCAATCCTGCAATAAACTAAGTCCCACCACTGCTGGCATCAGCTTCCAGAACAATCATCTAAGTCCTGGTATATCCCCGCGCAACAGCCCCTGGTCTAGCCCCCGAGCCAGCCCTTGTCCCCAGCGGAAAGCCCCCCACTCCCACAAGTCTCCCTTGCTTGGCGATGGCAGGCTGAGCCCCGAGGCTGGGCGCCGGTGGGCAGACTACTCCTCAGACAGTAGCCTGACCCCTTCAGGGAGCCCATGGGTTCAGCGGCGCAAGCAGGTGGCATCTCAGGAGAGCAGTCCAGTCGGCAGCCCGATGCTGGGTAGAAAAATCCAGAATGCCGATGGGCTGCCGCCAGGAGTAATGAGGTTACCGAGGGGTCCGGATGGAACCCGTGGTTTTCATGGAGTCACAGTTGCCGAGAGGGGAAAGACTGCTGCCACACAGACTTGATAACGTGGCATGTTGTGACGCATTTCACATCCCCCAGAAACAAAATGAGAGGTTCCTGGCCTTGTTGCTCAGCCCCCTCCTACATTTGAGACTGTGTAGATATATTTTTGTTGAGTGCATCGGTTTTCAGTCTTTGTTATATTTTTATACGACATTTTTTGTTACCATGGTAACATTAGGGGTTTACCAATGGAAATTAAAGTGAATGTAAACTAATTATGGCTTTGAGAGAAAGCTACAGATGCCACTGAAAGGGACCATGTTGCCTCCATTTTTCTCTAAACTTCTCTAAACTTTAGTTTCTCTAAACTTGAGGTAAGCTGGAGAAAAGAATTTCACCTTTTTTTCTTTTGCTCCCCCCTCCCCTCACTGTAAACTGTCTTGTCCAGTGTAAATGTTTGCAACATTGTCTTTGGATGACATTTAGATGTTTAAGTGGCATATAGGCACATGGACTTGGATATCACCATATGCCTTTTCTTTATTTGTCAAGCATACATTTGTTTTCACATGCTGTTTAAATTGAGGCCATACCAGCTTCACTGCCATAAATGGTAAATGTCACATTTGGTTTAGTTCAGTTTTAATTATTTTTCTTTCATTATGGTTAGCATTCTTTGGCACTTTGTAGGGTTCTCCTCTTGCCCTGCATGTGCTTGGCAGGCAGCTGCTTTATTTATTTTTATTTTTCCAGTCTAAACCCACAGTGGGTTTTTGAGGGAGATTCAGGTCAGGAAGGATAGATGCTCTTATGTTTCTGGATTCTTTTCTTTTGCCTTCACATCAGAGCTGGGGTATTTGTACTCTAAAATTCCTATTGTACAAATAAATCACTGAAACTGCCATTTGCCTTGCTTTTTTTTTAACTATCATTATGCAACTGCTTAATCTTTTCAGATATATTCTCATTGGTGAGATAAATGTGATGCTAAAGCAGAATGGCAAAGCAACAAAATGTGATGTATTTTTTTGGTATCTTGGTAATGCTTGTGAAAACTGCCATGTGGGAGTTGAAATGAATTGTGAAAAATAATGTACAACATGAGTGCTAGTTAAGTAACCTGAAGCACCGCTCTGGCACATGCAGGGTACAAAGTCTACACACCACCATTTAAAATTTAAAGTTTTGGTGGGTTTTACTTTTTAAACTAATTATTTTAGAACTTTTTCCTCATTTGAGACTTATTTGAACTAAAACATTGATAAGCAAATCTATCAAGGGGGGGGGGAGGAATACACCAATATTAATAATGGTGCACACTTATAAATGTGGTTGTGGCAGTGTTCAGAATGAACCACTATTGAAACTCTCTAAACAAAGAGTTGCTACATGCCTGTTATTTTGAAGTGCCTCTGTTTAGCTCTTGACTAGGTGAAGCAGTTTTAACAGGTTTTCCTTTGGGTAAGTGGTCTTAATACAGCCTTTGTCTCCAGAAAGCATTCAAGCAACTCTATGTAAAAATGTATTGGTAAAAAGAAGCTAACCATGGGACATTTGGGATAATATCCATGATGTAAAGTAACATGGATATTAAATATGCAGTAGGAGGCAATAAAAGAGAATATGGCGCAACAGGGACATCCTTCCAAAATTGAAAATGTGGAAAATAGATGGGGGGGCTGCCAAGAGCAATGTTAAGAGCTGCATATTAAAATATGAAAGCCTGACTCAATTTTGCAAAACCAAATTTGAAGTCTCCCAATAGGCATATGTCAGTCTAAAACAGGTGTTTTTAAAAGCACTTTTTGATATGAAAATGCTGCATAATAACTCACAGAAGATGCCCATATTGAAGCATCATTGAGTTTTTTTTCTTTTTCCAACCTGAAGAAGAGTCTGTGTAGAAGGTATTATGAACAGTTTAAAATGCTAATATCAGCACATGACAATGAGCTAAGCAGTAGTTCTCTATTTTGGTACTCAGGACTCCTGAATATTTTAATAGTTTTTGTGTCTCACAGTCTTGACTCAAATAGGTGATTACCAGTCTTATGTCACATGCTGAGGAGGTAGTGCATTAATTTGATTCTGGTATGCTGGAGCAGGGAAACATTGCCAACATTAAAGACGGGTGGATCCTGAGGCAAAGGTTGACAACCACTGACCTGAAACATACATTCACATAAAAAAGTATTACCAAAAGAAGATAAAAGTTATAGAATGCCCCTGCTAGACTTCAATCAGAATAAAATCTGTAGCCTCAGCTGAAGAGGGCTCTTTGAACAGAACATGTCCTTAAAGTGTGGAGTCTTTTAGCAGTGAAAGTTAATTTTGCTAAGTTAGTTGTGCCATGTGAGTGCTGTAATAAAATGAAAATATGCTCCTACAAAGCATTAATGTTTTTCATTTTATTCCCCTAAATGATTTTGTTTTTTCAAATATTCTCTAGAAGTAATGCTACATTAGGAGTGGAACATGTTTTGAATTTATTTATATTGGTCTCATTTTTATCTATTTAATTTTGTTATATTTACCTTTCAGTCTACATGTGTGATCTGGCTTTCCTATTTAGTGAGCTACAGCTTTCAGGCCCTAGCTAAGCTTTTCAGTTGAATTGAGATTTGTATTGGATTGAGCTATTGTTGTTGTGAAGATGAGTCTAAATTGGGTTGCTGTTGGGTTTTTTTGAGGACTACAGCAGGTTTTTTCTTTTGTATTTGTCTGTATCTAGCTGCATTTATGTTGAACTTTTCTCTTTCAGGTCCGACTGGAGAGAGGCACTTAGTGTAATCTCTGGGTGCTCAGAGTGCTCTGAACAGCTCCTAAGGTTTATTTATTTTAACGCAGAATGTTCCTCTTTATCATGGACAATGTAGCAGGTCATATTTACATATAGGTGTGTGAATAGGATTAATTTATCATGCCTTTATTAAAATACAGCTGCTCAAAGGGATTTGGATGTAACAAAAGCATGGCAAAAACTGAGTAGGCAATTGTTTCATATTGGTAGTCAGTTTAAATAAAATTGCAGGTCTTTGTTTTCAGTTTTGTACCAATTAGTCCTCTGATTAGTGTGAATTTAATTATTTCTTTGTTTAGCCTCGTGTTGCAAACCAAATGCAAAGATAAAAGGGTGGTGTGTACTTTTAGTATTGCTTCTCTGAGCACTGTAATTTGTTCCATGTCCTTAGGTGGTATCAAATTCTCCTTAGCAACCACCCCAAAAGTGGGAGAAAGGAAGTGCACAGTTCTGACTTTTAAATTCACGGGGTGGCAGCTTAGTATTTATCCACTCCTGTGTGTTAGGTTTATTAGCTCCAGGGGGGGGAGAAAAGTTGCAATCTGTGAGCTTGAGTTGGATGATGAAGGTCAGGGTCCCTGCTCCAAAACTCACAGGCATGGTGAGACTAAGTGGTATTGCGTAAGAGAAAGATGAATAAACTTTTGTTCTCTTGGCGTTATTAGCAATTCAAAATTGGGAAGTCGTGAGAGTGTTGGCCTTTTTTCCCTTCCTTTTTTTTTACAGCTACCCAAGACTAATAGAGAAAATAACTGTGGGAAGAGTGCAGAAGATTCAAATAATGGTTCCGAGGATACAATTTGATATAATTACCTTTAATGATTTTCATAATAGGTGCAACTGTAAATGTCATCAAAGAGAGACGATACTGAAATCCTGCTTTGGCTATTATTTCTAATTGGGCAACAAGATCTGATCATTAAGTTTAAACAGAAAAATAGTATTTGTGCTGTTTGACTTATTTAGTCTGGACTGGATTTTATTTTCAGACGTAATTGGTAAGATGAGGTGATTAGATCACATCAAAAGAAAAATAATAGCTTTTTCTTTTCAGTGTTCAGGTTTATGTCATCACATTATGACTGTTTTTCACAACTATTATAGCATATTAACATGGTTTTGTATGCATATTCTTTTAATGTAATTTCAGTAATAATCAGAGCAGACACATTTTTGGTGAGATTTAAACAGCAAATAGAACCAAAAAATAAAAGATTCATGCCTATTTGCAGAGCAGTAATCGCCTTACCCCAGATAATTTGCAATGTACTTGCATCAGTCTGGGGATGGGAGCAGTAGAGGCTGTGTGGGGGGCGGTGTCAGAGTTGAGGAACTAGAATTAGGGAGGAGACACTTTCCAGCCTCAAAGCAGAGCAGCCAACTGAAAAAGTCGATACAAATACAAGAAGTTACCAGAAAAGAAAGGATTTTTTAAAAATTATTGATGTAAATCCAGAGCAAAAGTAGAAACCCAACAGAACTGATTCTCTGCAAAACCAGCTACACTGACGTACATATTCCCTGAGGTCTGTAGTAATTTAGTGCATTGATTAGGCTGTTAGAACAGGAAGGAAATGCTGCTCTGTCATCATGTTGCACTCCTGATCTCCTCCTTCTGTTACACATGAGTGAATCAAACTGCTCCAGCACCACCAGCTGCTTGAAAAGTGAAAGAAACAGGGCAACAATTTATGAAAAATTACCTGACCTCATGAATAGACTCTGATTTCCTAGTACAGACTGGAGTGCTGCTTAAACTTGGAGACCATTTACACTTCTGCTCAGGTCTAAACAATTGAAATGTTAATTTATTTCAGCTATTCAAAAGTGAAACTGGTCTATTGTACAGATTCATTACCTACAGAAAATTTTTAAAATATAGGACCAATGACAAGGGCAATTTTAATACATAAATGTGACGTTATATCCTACACACCATAGCAGAGAAGAGAGCTGACTTGACAGCTGTCCAGCAGACAGTCAACTGCCTCCACAGAGAGGATAAACCACAAAATATTCTTGCTCAATAGGCTTCCTGTATCCAAACATATTAGTGGAAGTTTGAGTGAAAGGAAAAAAGTGGAACTGAAAAAGAATCAGGATTAACCAAAGGGAACGCCTTTTCAGAGCTCGGTGGGGATTCTTAATGTGGACTGTGGTTGAAGTCAGACAAGTTTTGCATTTTATTTAGAAATCAAGCTCCCAGAGTCTGGAGGAAGATCTGGAGGAAGATAAAACAGACTAACACAAAATTTTGATCTCACTTCAGTCATACCTCTGCTGGCAATCACTGTGGAGATGATTTCCTTTTCTGGTGGCTGTGTGGACTTAACACCCGCCCACACAGCCCAAACAAAGCACCAACACCTGATTCAATGACCTTGATTTCACTGCAATTTATTGTCCAGAAAACTTGCCTGACCTAAACTGCAGAGCGAATCTATGGGGTATGAGTCACCGGACTAGCTCCATGTCAGGCTGCATAATAAAACAATTTACGCAGCCTGACCAAGTGTTGGTTTGACATTGTTAGCATTCTGTGCTGACTTTTTGATCTTAAGAGTCTCTTTTTGGACCTCTTGAAAAACTTTTGCACCATTTTTACAGTGTATTTTTTCTTCAACTGAATTATCCATCAATGTGCTTGGACATAATACAAAGTTCTCTATAGCAATCAGCTTCTTTACCAATGTCTTGAGACTTTCCTACTTTTGGAACATCAACAACAGTCTGCTGGAAAACAGTCAACTCATCAGTCTTTCCATAGTTTACTTTTTTCTTAAAATATTACACCATATTGTTTTTCTGAAAAACAAGTTTTGGTTTTCAGTAGTTGTAGATCATGTCAATTAAAATAAACAGAAATATACCACCATGTAATGAATCTGTGACTTTCACATGTTGATTGGAATTAAATTACCTTCAGTGTGTACTCTTCAGCAAGATTACCCTTTTGTTTTTCCTCAAAATCTACTGACTTATTATTCACCTGAACAGAATAGCCAACACAAATTTGTAAAAATATGACGACACACTGCCAACCAAGAGTATAATAGGATTTTATTTACATAACTTACAAAGAAAACATCATTTACAGTCACAGCAGAGAAAAACATTCAATGAAACATACAAGAACATAATGCTGTTAGTCGCAAACAGAAACAAAAACAAATTTTTTTACAGTTAATAGTGTTTGACAAAGATTGCCAGTAGGATGGAGAGAAAATCTCAAATATCTCTACAGGAAAACCACAAAATGCAAGATGTGTTGCAACTACAACACATCTTTGAAGTGTTTCGGTTATTTACCATGAACCAACATATGTTGCTGTAATATTGTTGCGTTCAAAAAACGTGATTATACAGCTGAAGCAAGTGAAGGATGCTGCATATCTTTTCTCTTTTTCTATCTGAAACTAAATTTCAAAAGACTGTATGATAGTTAAAATCTATAATAATTAATAACTATGTAACCCCTGGGGCCAATATCCTTACAGTTGCCTTATTTCAGAGGGGAAAAAAGAAATCAATGGAAAATAACTTACTTTTTTTTTTTTTAGGAGACTGGCTGTTTTCAGGAAAAAATATCACATTACAGTACTCCGTCAAAGCACATTCATGCTTTAAGAACATAAATATTACCTTCAACCAGTCTTCTGTGAGTGACGTAACCATATAAAGAACTGCAGCCATGGCAACCATTTGACCCACATTGATGCATCTACCTTGCAATAAAGTAGGAGCAATGAGTGGCGTAAGGTGACAGGATGTCTGTGAAAGAAGCGCTCCACAGGAAGCCAAAGATGAGCATGCTGGAGTGAAACTGCCGGTTAAGTCAAACCAACTGGATGCACATAAACGGCGGCTCTTCGTCCTCCTGCGCAGACCCATCTGCCCAATCTCAACAGGACTCGGACGCAGAGCGATTGGAACTGAGCATGCTGGTTCTGTAGGCAGAATCATTGCTGGCTTGACGGGGAAAACACTTCCTGCTCCTTAGCAGATGGGATGAGGACGTGTCGATGTGCTGGACAGGCAAACGTGCTAAGAACACGGCATCTCAGATCTTCGATCTTTTGCGAGCAAAGTAGTGTGAGGCGGAAGGGGTTGCAGACAGCAACTTTCCCTAGGGGAGCGCTGCTTCAGATGTAGAGGGAGCCGTCGGCAGGTCCCACATAGCCGACCCCAATCAGAAGAACATCTATCAGCGTCCAAATACCCAGGCCTCCAAAGCTGAATAGCTTGCCCAGACCCTCTCTCCACTGGCCCAGATAAAACCTGTCTGCCCCAAAACCGCCGAGAGTGATGCTGCAGCAAGAAAGAGCAGAGGCACAGATTCACAGGATGATAAATTGAGAGCACACATCCTGATTCAAACTGACTGAAGAGAAAAAAATTCTGAAAACTGGCTAAACGGGGTTACCTGAGTGCGAGTGCTGTTGACCATTTGTATCCACCGGTCCAGTTACAGAACAAACGCTTCTGAAACCGCCTTTTTCCTAAAGAATAAAATAACATTCAATAGTCACTTTAATATTACACATTAACTTTCAAGAGAGATTTTTCTCATTTAAATAATTAAAAATATAAAAGATGTTTTGTACTCTGCTAGCTTTGCCAGACTAACAGCTGAAAGTCACTTTCTATACAGACAAAAAACACCCAACGTATTCAGACTCCTTCAACTTCCATCCTTTGTCACAATACAACCACAAACTCCAATGTTTTATTGTGATTTTATTTGGCAGGTCAACTCAAAGTAGTGCAAAGGTATTAAAAATGCAGTATGTAACTTATAAAAAATATGTTTTTTTACATATTTGTTAAAATAGTCATGTTGTAACAGTTTGTCATGAGACAAATAATCTGTGAGATCAATCTCCTTCACTTTCTGCCTGAAGTAATACTGCCGTCTTAAGAAATGCACCACTCCCAAGTCATCCCGACCAAAAACAACCAATCAGACCCAGAGGAGTGTCTTAGCGCTGTCAATCAACATAATGCACTTGCTGCTAAATGTGCTAATGGTCGTTACAGGAAAACCACTTATCCACCATCATGGGTGGTTATGCTAACAGGTGCAGAGTAGCAAAGAGAAAGGGGAGGAGAAAAAGGGGAGCATGAGCAGCGCCACACAGAAAGTTGATTGATAGCACTAAGACCTGTCTCCTTTCTCTGAGTGGTTATTTCTAGATAGCACTGGTAGACAGCAGAAGAAGCTCAATTTCTCTCTTTGTTGGAAGCATTCAGTTTTAATCAGGCAGCTTGGTAAAGGACCTCTAAATTACAAACCACTCAGTTGAAGGTAAAATAAAACAAAATTTGTGCTAAACTGAAGTGAAAAATAAGAAGTAATTGTGAATATCTCATCACAGAATCTCCAGGCACAGATTATTGCTCCTTTTCCTACCCAGAAAAAAACCAAAAAAAAAAACCATTTGGCATCCAATAAAAAGCATCACAGGGAAATCAATCTGTCTTTTTGAAGCATATTATGTCACGACAGAGCAATCACAAAGCTGCCATGAACAATGAATTTCACATCTAAATTTGCATACCAATTTTTCTGAGAGCTGTTTCAAATCTTTGTTTGCCAACAGTAACTCCTTTTCAGTCAGAGGGAGAGAAAAATGAACATCCTTTACAAACTGAATACAGCATCAACTGCTGTATTCAGTCATTTAAGATAGCCCACATATGCTTTGTCTTTAGATGAGCATAAGGAATTAAGAGCAAAATACACCAAGTGGTTTTGTGTAAATCTTTTACACACTGCCATCTACCTGCATGCAAAACTAATTCATTTATATCAATTTAAGCCAGCATTTGGATGGAGACAGGAAAAAAAAAAGTCATCCCACGCCGTTCATTACTGTGTTTATGTAACGGAAGTAGACAATGCAAAGTTCTGCATGACTCAGAGCTCCATTAAAAGGAAATAAGGCAACTTAAAAAAAAGAAGCTTAAACTGCCCATACCTTTTTTTACAGGAAAAAAAATCGTCCTTCAAAGTTCAAAGTGGATGACAAATACACAATTTGCAGAAAACTGCGAGCATAGTCATGCTATAAACATCTGTTGTCATACCTAAACAATGCACATGGTCTAAGACGTCACAGGTGGCGTTGTAGCGCTTGCGGGGACAGGACACCGTCATACAGTTGGTGGAGTTTGAGCAGCGGTACTCAGATGGGTCCAGCTGCCAGCAGAACTGACAGGTGATGGAGAGAGTGAAGTTACTCTGCTGCTCTCCTGACTTTCCCTGGAAATATAATAAAAGAAACATTCCTTCAGAGTAACTCTAACCAGACTTTAGTGTAAATCAGACTCATACAGAAGCTGCTACTCACTACGCAGTGAACGCCTTTCTTGGGTTTACATGTGAAAGATGCCGGTTTCCCGTAAGTGCAGTTGTGTTGGAAATTGCACTGAATGCAACTGGCTGGCAGGCGATCACACAAACCTCCACTTGGACATTTAGAGGTGTAGCTGTCCTCATCTGTTGGGGAAACTGCACAACATCTGGCATTGAATTTGGATTGAAAATAAAACCCTTTAATAGAGTTGACAAAAAAAATGATTGCCTGGGTTAAGTAAAGTAGGTTGACTGTTAAAAAACAAAGATGCAATGTGGTTATGTAGTTATGAATATATTAAACTGTAAACAATTCTCTACGAAAAAGTCTGCACAAGAAAATATAGGCAAGCTTTTGGAAAATCAAAGATCTAAAAAATCTAGTTAACTACTTTAGCAAACTTTTTAATTCTGATCTAATTTATTGATATTCACCTGTAGGTATGTTACTTTTGATAACTGCATGGCTGGCATCTGGCACCTGGCATTGCCAATGCCTTGAAAAAACAATCTTTTAAATGGTTGCTGCAGCTGGGTTTGACACTTGGCAAGCATTTGATAAATTACATAAAATATGAGATAAGAATTCCAATCATTATCAAATTTTATAGTAATTTGTAAGACAGCTATGGGAAGGTTTTGACCTTTGAACACACAACTCTTATAAATGTAATATAACGTACTCAATAAAGACAGCTTTACAAAATTTTTTTCTGTTTCTAGAATGATTTTTTTTTTTACATTTACTTGTAATTCATTGGTTTTCATTATCTGTATGCTGATCTTTGAATCAGCAGGGTGCTAAAGAGTGATTCCATTTCTTTGTGTGTGTGTGTGAAGTTCACCTGTACTTAATATGTGACTTTTCTTTAAATTAGCCCATTTAAATTTGGACTAGATTATGTTACACTAAACATGGTAAGACGGCTGTGATTCTAGAGGGAGGGGTTCATCCTATAACTAGCAGGTTGCCAGTTTAAACCTACGCTACATCACTTCACCTGTCTTGCCTGCCTGTAGTGGTCAGAGGGAAGGTATAGCTACAATGTAGTTTACCAACATCAATGTGCGAGAGGGTGTATGACTGATTGTAGTATAAAATGCTACAACTATACAAACGAAGGCTATTTACCATAGATTCTATGATATTTCACACCTTTACTTTTGTGAAAATGATAAAAAAAATATGAACCTCAATGCTGTGTGGTGTCTAAACATGACATATTTGAAAAAGCCTGATTTAAGAGACTGCCTTTTGTATTTTTGAATGAGTGTTCGTTTATCTGTGGTTTAAGAAATTTTGCTGTATGAAATGTTAATTTTTATTTTTTAGATAAATTTATATACGTTAATAAGAACAAAGGCTGAATAGTCTAACACTTTCCCATGCTTTATTTATCTTTTTAAACAGAGGTATCCATATTTGGAAAATTCTATACATTTCCAGACTTTAAGACTGGAAAGGAACCTTGCAAAGAACTGTCTATCAATTCAGAGATACTAAATATTAACAGCTGTCTAAAATATTTGTACCAATGTGATTGTGTGCTAAAAAAAAAAAAAGATATATTCCTCATGAAGATTTAATATTATTTGAATTTACCAGAGGCTACAGCTGGGATCACCGGGCTGGTGATGATAGTTCCATGCTGGGCGTCTCTTGCGTAAGGAGGTTCTTGGTCAATATGAGGAGAACTCAGGTATCCTAAAAAGCGATCATATTTAGTAAAAAAAAATATTGCTTAAAGGGCAAACATAGCATAGCAGTTTGCTACTTTACCGAGACGACAACAGAGTATAGTAACTTCTTCTAAATCAGTAGTGACAGCCACTGTTTAGTTCTAATTACAGTAAAATAAAGGTTCAATCAGAAAATATTAGTCAGAATTGTTTTCATTCAGAAGCAGCTTCTAGGAGAAGGAGCTAGCTTGCTATGCTAGCTTGTAGCTTTGGGTACAAAACTAAAAGCTAAAGCCTTCTTCTTGAATAAATATAGCTGTATTTGTAAACATACCATTTACGCACTGTAAAAACAAATCCATAAACAAGATGACAAATATTCCATAGTGTTTGCAGCTCCGTCCTCGGTCTGGTCTCCATATGTGACAGCTAGTAGCCATTGTTGCTGCGGAACAAGAAGCACCAGTTGCATTCACGGAGTGTAGGAACCAAGAAAGATGGACGGCATGTTGTTGTATCCGATTACAGATGATCGCCTTTTGTCTCTACCGTTAGTGTTTTGTTTATATAAATGATACCAAGTAATAGATTTAATCAGTGAACAAAGCACTAATCTAGATGCAAACAAGCGATTCTATTTTTTCCCTCTTACTTGTGTTTACAAGCACGGATTGCACGTAAACGTATAACTACACTGCTTAGTATAATTTTTTGGTTAATAGAAATAAAAAAGATAATAAATATGAGATAAAAAATAAAAAAGACTTTAAAAATTAAATTCGGGATCTACTGAGTAGGAGCTAAACATTGAAGGAACATTTCCCTTGATGTTACTTGAACGCAGCATGATTTAGGGGGCGTTCCTTTTACGTTCTCTTGACTCTGAAGGCATCTTTTTCAATAATAGTGCATGAATGCGCGAATAACTCAGTAAATAGACATTAACATAGATAATCATTTAAATAAGCTTGAAATACAGACATTAAATGTAAAACAATTAAAAAAGAAAATATTTCGCTACAATTTCATTATCGCAGTTTAAGCATGATTAGGATTATGTAAGTATTTTAGGTCAGGTTTTAATTTTCAGTTAATTTTGTCTGCCTTAACTAAAACATTAAACTCAATGGGCGAGATGAGAAGCTGCCACAGAAAAAAAGTGATTTGTGTGAATAGGTTAACAGATATTGGGGTCAATTGTAAAGCAAAAGGAAACGTTCAAATCTTTACATTATTAAAACAGAAAACAAAACACTATTAGATTTTTTTTAAACAACAGAAAGAGTTAAATGCAATTAAATGGTAAATCTCACTATTGGGCTCCTTTTATTTAGACAGTAGCACAATCATGTGTAACAGCTAAAAGAGAAATATATTTTACAATCTGACACTGTATGTTCCTGACCTTACACATTAACATGTAATGTAATTATGGTCTTTCACATTACACAGAATAATATCAACAATTACTGTCAAATAATACAGAAAATGCCTGGAAGACTTAATGAGAAACAGTAAAATGTGAATGAAAAGTGAAGAGACAACACATTTTGCAGATTTTTTCCCTTTTATTTCAGGTCTTTTTTCTCCCCATGATTGCAGATCTTTGTGAGAATAGGTGTCAATTTCACATCATTCTAATGATCATAGCGATCTCACACTCTGTTATCAGTTCAGTTTCCTTCTAATTGATTTAGACTGCCATGAAATTATTTGATATAAAGACCCAAAAACCAGATTTTCCCCTCCAGAGCTCACCGACAATCACATGGACATTTACTTGTTTCAGCCCCATTCATTAAAATGCACTTACACAAGACTACGATCCATTTGTGTCCACTTCACATTTATAACTTTACAAAATCCATCTACATACATGCCATCATCTGCCTATTCACAGCTCCTTTAACTCAACTGCTGTGCATGAAGTAACTTAAGGACAAAGTTTGCTTTGCTTTGCCCATCTTCATCAAAATTCTTCTTCTGCATTTCGACAGCGGGATTGTTTGAGCAGGGTCAAGCGAGCCATCACCTCAGACACCGGCAGTTCTCCGTGGACCTTGTTGTCTCTCGTGCGCACATTTACGCTGTTAGTCATCTTCTCTTTCTCCCCGACAACTGCCAAGACACGAGACAACAGCTTGACATGACACCACGAGCACAGCTACCCTAACACAGTCCCGGCTTTGTATCGGTGGCTTCAACAACTGTGGGTGGTTGGCCAGCTTGAGCGACCATTCGGCTTGAATTGTGACTGTAATTAGGGGCATTTCTTTTGACTCACTCACTCAACATCTCATGGTTCTTTTCTAAGCAGCTGTGCAGTGGAAAAAAAACTAGGACTGCAAGCAACTAACGATTATTTTAGTTGTTGATTTATCTATCAATTATTCTGATGATTAGTCAGATAAAAATGAAATTGGAACATTCTGCGGATTTTTTATTTGAGCCTTTTTTACGCAAAACTAGAATTACATTGGTAGATGCAAATAAACAGTTCAATTCATTCTTTAAATAATAAAATATTTTATTGCTTAAAATGTTGAATTTTTGAATTAGCCAATCAATGAATTTGTAGCTATAAAAATATTCTTAGTTCTCCAAGATGGAAGGAACAACCTTCCCAACTAATCAAGTTAGAGAACTGCTGCTCTATAAATATGAAACTGAAATATAAAACTGACTAGATTTGTTACACCTCACAGCAGCTCGCATCCTCTTCACTAATAAATTAAATTTGGCATCACATTTTCTCACCTAGGATGAAATTATATTGAGCCAACTGAGCGTTTCGGATTTTCTTGTTCAGGAGGCAGCCAGAGTCCAGATCAGCATCTGCCATGAAACCGGCTTCTGTGAACTGCTTGCAGACCTGACAGAGAAAAATACCACTTAATGTAATCAGCAGCATGCTGTACAAACATATGACACCTTTCAGTGACACAGCGGTGTCTATTTTGGGAAATAGAACACGCACCTTGTTGGCGTAATCCTCACAGGAGGGGTTGACAGGCACCAACATCACCTGTCGTGGAGAGAGCCACAGAGGCCTGTTGAAGAGACACAGATGGCTTGTGATGATCCTTATGTAGCGTGAAGCTAACAAGCACGCCAACCTCTTCAAAAACCAAAAGTTAAAAGGCTGAAATCACTGTAGTGGGAATGATGAGAGTGAGAGAATTGTGCTGCTGTCCAACACAAAGGCATGTAATTAAAAGCAAGCGTACAATTAGACTGGAACATAAAAACACCCACAATAAGAGGAAAACATCTAATTCATCACTCATATGCATTTTACATTATGGATTGTGATTTAAGGGCTTGAGCAACAGGGATTCAGCTCACCATTTTCCTGCATAGTTCTCTGTGAGGATGGCAATCATCCTTTCCACTGAGCCCAAGATGGCACGATGGATGATGACTGGCCGCACTTTGTCATCCCCATCCTTTCTGTTATCACAGAAAAACAACAGAAAGTGAGGTGGAAAGAGGAAAATCAGAATCTTTTTCCTCTCTTTAAATGTTTATTAATATTCCTTCATGATGAAAAGCTAAAATTTGCATACATGTCTTGTTTGCTTGGCTTTGGTGCAACACAGCACCCAGACTCAGCAGCGTGGCAGCATTCTGATTAGCTGACTCACCCCACAAAGGTCAGATTGAAGCGAATAGGCAGCTGGAAGTCCAGCTGAATGGTGGCACACTGGTGGTAGCGTCCAATCGCGTCTTTGATCTTAATGTCAATCTGCAACGGCAGAAAAAGAATAGCAAACCCTCAGAATCGAGCCGATCTCGCGTTTGCCGGGAGGTTATGAGAAAATACTGCCTGACCTTGGGTCCATAAAAAGCCCCATCTCCAGGGTTGAGTTTCCATGGCTCCCCAAACTCATTCAGGCTGTTTTCAAGTTGCTGTCAAACATGAAGCATGCGTTGCAGAGATTTTTAGTAAATGCAACAAGCAGGAACATGACTGGACGTTCAGTCTGTCCTCCTTAATATCAAATTATATAACAAAACCATACATTTGTAATCCAAATAAAACATATGAGTAATGACTTGCTGAAAACACCGCCTACAGAAATTCAAGAAATTTGACATGACTCACAGATGTGATACTATTAGATGATCACATAGGTGACAGTGAACCAAATCTCAGAAGGAGAAATTATTTATCTAAATTCATCGCAGCGAAGAAGACAAAAATTAGATCAGTTCACTCTTTTTTATTTATTTCAATGTGTAATCACAATGCACACCACAGTTTACCTTCTCAGCCTGGTTCCACACGGCTATGTCACCCAGATACTTTTCTGGACGGGTTGACAGATAAAGCTGGAAGGAGAATCCGAACACGTCGTAAACACAGCGGAGGAAGTCCAGACAACCCTTCATCTCTGACTCAATCTGTATTAAAAATAAAAAATAAAAATAAAAAATGAGACGCTCATGGTACAGTGAATTTATCTGACCAACATCAAAAAACTAAAACCCTACCAAACCTTTTCCTTCCACTCAATTTTCCATTAACAAGTTTGCATTTCATATGGCTGTCCCTGCCAGTTGGCTCTGATCCTCAAGAACTTATTTTAAAAAATAGTTTAAATATTAGTGATAAATTGAGCAGTCCTTCAGAAACCATGATCAAAATAAGTAAAACATGTAACCATTTATTTATTATAATTACTTTCTGCTTACAGCTAATAAAACCATTTGACTAATAAGAAAAACATCTATTATACAAATATGGATTAGTAAAAGGTAAGTTTAAAACATGCTTAAGGTTCTCCTTTTCCAAAAGTTCTTTAATCTCACAAACAAGCCTCATTGAAATGCGTATTCTAATTTATTGAATGTGACCCTACTAACAAAATATATAGTACTTGTTATATAGTTGCTTGACAATAGCAAACTTTTAACAAGTATATTAATTTTCAAATATAGTTACTATACTGATGACAAGCCGGAGTGTAAATATACTAGTGTCTTTAAATTTGGTGCAATAATGTTTCACAAACTATAAATTACACTGCATTTCCTTTTTTGCTTTTTCTTCTTTTTGCTTAACATGAACATTCTAATACGTGTTGGCATTGGAAAATATTTTGTTTACATAAATATCTGATTCTAACAAATTATAGATTAATAAATAATGACATAGATCGTAATATATTAAAACATTTATGATTGATTATGCGAGTATTTTGGCATTAAAATATGATAGCATGTTTGTAAGAGATGTTCAGAAATCTAATATTAAAACTAATACCCAGTTTATTTAGAATAAATGTCAGAACTAAAGCTTCAACCTGCATTTCTCAATGATAAAATATAGTTACAAAGGGGGGTTAATATCCCCCTTCATGGCATAACAGAGAGATTACTTTTAGTTTAGAGGTTAGATATTTTGCTAACTTTTTTATGATACCATTTCACTAATTTATTCTGTTGCAAACAATAAACTTGAAGGTTGGATTGCAGATCTGACCTGATCCATCACGCAGAAAATGTGAGCATCATCCTGCTGGAAGCGCCGCACTCGGGTCAGACCAGTCAGAGTTCCTGACAGCTCGTTCCTGTGCAGGACCCCGAAATCTGCCAGCCTCAAAGGAAGCTCTCGCCATGAGCGAGGCCTGTGGCTGAACATCAAGCTGTGGCAGACAAACCAGAAAGAAGCAAATCAAACTGTGCAACAAACCTCCGCTCGGTGTGAAAGGTTTTCATGTGCAAACGGCTGGGAGACGCTTTAAATTTACCAGTGGCCGGGGCAGTTCATTGGTTTCAATGCAAAGATGTCATCTTCCACAGGGAATGAAAACATGTTTTCACTGTAGTGCTGCCAGTGGCCAGATGTCTCCCACAGCTTGCTGTTGTAGATGTTGGGGGAGGCGACTTCCTGAAAGCCTCTTCTCCAGTATTCGTCCTGGATAAACAAGAAAACCACATAAGGCTAAACGTTCCAGATGGACTGCACAGGTACTTCACTGAGAAAATGAGCCACGACTTTTGGCTTGAAACCTCCAGCCACTGCAACAAAAACAGTGTCACTGAACAAAAACAGTGTCTCATCCGTTTTGTTTATCCATTTTTTTGCCCCGAAGAGAAACCTGTAACAGCCTGTAGATCCGTTTTGATGCCAACAGTTGAAGGCTGGTGGAAAAGATTTCTGTGAACATGTGAAACTGTGAAAAACATAAAGGAGGTAGCGAGAGAACACACACCGAGTCAGCTTTTTCTGAATAATTATTTTTAGCAGTAAAAGAACATATTATTCCACAAACGGCTGCCATCAGTCATGTGTATGAGCTTCATTTCCTTAAGAGTTCTGACTAAATGTTCTGAAAACATGTATTTAAGGAAAATGTGAAATGCATAGTTTCAGAGTGAGAACTGGCTCGGGTGATGTGATAATGATCTTGCACCGATTCTGTGGAGCCTATGTGCGGCACTCTGGCATGGCCGAGCCCGTGGGTGTGTGCAGCCTGCTGTGAAAGCCTCGGAGATGTCAACTCAACTTTGCAAAGACGTCAGAGATCCCTGCAGAGTCTATAAAGTCCACTGAAGTTGCTCTGGAGACCAAAGTTTCAATTACAAAGTTAGATGTTCGGCTGCAGACTGAGGATACCTTTGTGTTTCTGCAACAATTCAACTCACTGGAACATATTTAAAGAGCCTTGAAAAAATATTCACACTCCTTAAACCTATCCACATTTTTCACACTCTACAAAACACAAACCTCAGGGATGCGTTTGCTATAAATAAGGCTAATAAATCAACAAAATAGTCAATACTTGTGAAATAAAAATAAGGCTTTTTCAAAAAAATAAAAATGGGAAAAGTTTGGATTTTCTTCAACCAAATTCACTCAAATACCCCTAAATAAAATCTTGCTCAACCAGCTGCCTTCATATAATTGCAAACTAAAAAAGCACTTTGTACTTTAGACTTTCATTTCTTATAAAAATAAAATAAAATCATATATTCTTTTCCTCCCACTTCACAATTATGCACTACTTTGTGTTTGTTTTCAATTAAATACATTAAAGCCTTTTGGTCTAATATGACAAAATGTTAAACAAAAAAGGTATGAATACTCTGCAAGACAACATTAATTCCAGCTTGACACTCACTGAATGGATGAAAATAAATAAATAAAACACTTTGCAAAGCTTTCATCACAGTTGAGACAACCTGCAGCAATCAAGTTGGTGTGAAGACTTTCCCCATTTCCAGAGGCGAATTTAAACTTATAAAACTGACCACAAATATTCAGTTTGCTGCTAGCAAAGTGGTCTGTATTGTAGTGAAGTGGCAATCACCTCCAGCCCACCGGAAATGTTAAGAATAGCCTGAATCTCCTGAACTCAGACGGAGTGTGTTTCTGTGTTACAGCCCCCCTGCAGTGTTTCAGTTTTAAAATGATAATTGCCGCCTACAGCAGAAGCAGAGAGAATTTTTCAACAAAACTTTCATGTAAACTAAACAAGAGTCTGAGGATATGAACAGAGCTACCTCACAGAGGACTCCGAGAGCTTTGAAAGGTAATGATTGTTTTGAAAGAAACAACCGAAGTTGCTGATTGAACTCGTCGTACCCTGATGAACTCTGTGAGCGTGTTGTAGATGTAGGCGCCGCGTGGCATGAAGAAGCAGCTGCCAGGGCTGAGATCGTGGAAGAAGAACAGCTCCTGATCCTGTGAGCGAGACAAAGGAAATTACTTTTTAATAACTTCTCATCTGCAGGTCTAAGCCAATGAGAAACTCTTTCATACGCAGCAGGGAGCAATCCAATCATCACACATCAAGGTGACCTCCCAGCTGGAGAGCAGGGTCAACCATTCTTGTTGAAGTGAGCAGGAATAAATCGAGCACAGTGATAACAATGACAAGGCCCTCTGATTTGATAAATTAGGCTCCCAGATGGTGACACCTTGCACCATTTCCACGCATTTCAACAGAGTGTCAGATTGCACTTTGGCACCTAGGGTATAACAGGTTCTTAAAGATTAATATGACAAAAATATATACTAATTTAGGCTTCTAATAGTCCACTTGTACATGAATGTTGAGCACAAGTACAAGTCCCTAACCAAGTCTTTCTGGACTCTTAGGTTCAGCTAAAATAACTATTTCATGCAGGCGATGTTCCAAAATCTCAATAAAATATTAATCTATTTATATTATCAACAATTTTGTTAAGTAAAAAATATATTTCTGTACATCTGAATGCCTGCCAATACATGCCTACGGTTCATACTTTTTTCTGAAAACCAATTCATAACTCATCATAACTTTAAGCATTGATTATTGTGTTAAATTGTGAATGTGACAGCTCTTTTATTCACTGGAATGATGATGTGTTTGAAATTTTTAATGTCAAAAATTAAAAGGTCGGTTGTTTTGGAGATAACTATTCAGGTCACTATGACTACAATCAGACCTTATTTACATGTTTCGTCTCTCCAGTCCAAAGAAAGTTTTTTAAAAGCTGACGGTGATCTAATTCATTATGTTGAGAGATAATCTGGGTTCTGACAGAACCTCAAATCTTATTCTTCACTATGTTTCTCCATTTTTTTAACTTCCTGCACTCATATCCAGCATCCCTTAGTCACTTTATTTTATAATAAAGCCAATTTTGAATCCAACAAAAGGAACCACCATAATTTCCCACTGTTTGGGCCAGAACCGACAGCTGCAGTCTGTGAGTGAACTCAGGCCGACAAAACTGCTGATGGAGTTGGAAAGGCGACTCTCCCTTCAGCAGGAGGTCCCAGAACTGCCTGAGAAGAAATGCGGGTCGGTTCCATGACCATAAAGAGCTCATCAGACCAAAAGTAGGGATTTCTTTGGTGGTTCTGGTGTTGAAAGCTGACAAATCAAAAGGTGAATTTGTCAATTCCTCCTGCCTTTTCCCCCCTTCCCTCTCAGATTGACATAATAAAAACAAACCTGTAAAGTTCCTATCCACAGACTTTCAAGAATCACATCAATTCTTCATAAAGCTTAGATTATACTCAGTTTAATAATGTTTTTAATGTTCAGTTCCCTTGACCAACATTTTCTTCTACAGTTGATATTTTAGACTAATTTATTTTAACTCAAGAAAAAGAAAAAGCACACAAATTAATTTTAGTTTTATCATCTTTAGCCAAAATATAAATACTTCTGACTAATCCAAAGTAAACACAAATCTCCCTGCTTCTTCCATTAGAGATCATTCAATGGATATGAAGGAAAAAGATTAACCTTTAGATGAACATGTCAGTTATAATACGTCTGATAGAGTAACTTAAATGTCATAAACCTAAGTTACTCTAACCTGCTATGATTTTATAAAACAGAAGGCCAGCTGGAGGCTTTTTGAGTTGCTGTGATGCATTGCCATAAATGAAAGCTGAGAAATGTGCCACTGAGCAAAATCTTTAACCCAACATGGAAGCTTTTTACATTATGTTGAAACTCACGTTTAATATGGAACTGTTATAATAACATGCTGACTGAGGAGCTGCCGTCTGCATCCTTCATGCAGAGTAACCAGATGGGGTGACTGGACAATTCACAGATGTCCTAAATATCTGGATAAAGCAGCACAGCGCCCCCAGCTGGTTTATGACAGGAAGCAGATTTGGATATGAAGGGAACTGTATTGTCTGACTAACAGTAAACTAGCTGAGGTAAAGGAAAAAAGCTTAAATAAATGTTTTTCTGTGAGATGTGGTTTAAAGTTCTTTGATACATCTACAAAAAAAAACACAGACAAAGACTGCTATGTGAAGAAGATGCTTCAGCAATTATGTTGGTAGTATAATTGCAGAGCGAGAATCATCTCTAATTTTAGGCCTCTATCTGCTGAGGTAGACGCTAAAATGCGTCTGCATGCACTGACTCACTTTGCCAATCTTTCTGTGGTCTCTATTCTTGGCCTCCTCTTGAAAGCGTTCCCACTCCTTCAGCATCTTTGAGTCTGGGAAAGAAATCCCGTAGATTCTCTGCAGAGTCTCCATGTCCGAGCGGCCCTCCCAGTAAGTGGAGGAGTTCTGATGACAGAGATAAAGTAAAAAAAAAAAGAAATTTTTATCTGAGAAGTACTTCCACTTCAAAATAATGGTCTATTTTGGGTTGGTATATCACTAAAATCCAAATATGACAACATGTGGACAGGTTCTGTATTGTTTAAAAAAGCCAACAATGACTCTATACTAACTCTGCTATTTCCACTCACCTTGTATATCTTCATTGCCTTGATCTTCCCTGTGTGTCTGACATGAGGGCCTCTGCATAAGTCAATCAAGGGCCCACATCTGGAAAATATTCACCAGTCGTCATAAATGACTGCATAAATTCATGGATTTAAAATGACTAATTGTTTTTCTAATTTGGAAAAAAGGACTTGCCTGTAGACTGTTGTAGTCGGGGTGGTAACTTTCTCATTCAGAATGCGACACTTGAATTTGTTGTACTGGAAAGAGAAAAGGCTTTTGATGAAAAACACTAAGCTTTAAAAAAAAAAAATTCAAAGCTTTTGTGCCTAAATTAATACATGTAGCCTAGATAATCTCAGCCATTTTTTCCCCTGAACTAGGCAGGGAGGAAACATCCACCCTAACTGACTACTTACTTTAAACATTTTAAGCAGTGTCTCTTTACTGATTTCAAGTCTCTCAAAAGGCTGTTTCTCTTTCACCACACTCTTGCACAAAGCCTCCAAGTCTCCAAACTCTGTGCTGGACACTGACCTGGAAACACCAAACACATCCAGGTCATTTACCCAGAGTTCAAGTTCAGTACTGTTCTGACATTTCAGTCTATATCTATTAGCAGAGTGATCTTGTATTTGGACTCAGGTCGTATAATGGGGCTAGAAACATTGTTCAATTGGCAACTAAGTTTAAAAATATATGTTAAATATCTATTTTTTCTACAAGTTCAATGTGAACGTGGCAAAATGCAGATAGTTAAAGAGTACTTACTTCTGTCCATCTAGGAACATGTCGTAGTAGAAGCCATTCTCTATCGGGGGGCCGTAACACAAACAGCCTCCATAGAAACGCTCCATGGCTTCCCCCAGGATGTGAGCGCTGGAGTGCCAGTACACCTAAACGTAAAATGAAGACACACGGAGAGCCAGTTATAAAGGATATAAAAAGATATATAAAGTTAGAAAAATATTTAAAGCAAATATCTAAAATCAGATAATCATTATCAGTCTGAGAAGGAACAGTATGTAGACGTCTCTTTTACAGCAACACTCAAATTTGTTTCAGACAGAAACAGCTTTCTTATTATTAAACCTCTTAATTTGCTTATTTGGTTTCATCTCTTCACAAGTGCTTCTCTTAATGTGTCATTCAAATAAATGCTATAAACTGTTTTAATTCTTGCATATCAGATCCCTTTCATATAAAGCAGCTTTGATGATTACGTGTTTCTTTTCATAAAACATTAGACTTTTTTATTGTTGAATTGTCCTTTCCAATAGAATTGATTTAATAATTTTTTAAAATCTCTTTAGTAAACATCTTGTGCTTCAGGTCTTTCTACCCCATCATGTAATATTTCTCTCTTTTCCCCCTACATTATAACCAATGTTCAAATTTGTTAGATGTATCTTAATATGTGAAAGTAATCTTAAATAATTTAAGGGCTAAACCCATGACCAATTGACAAATGAAAGCTTTTATTTGTCTACTTCTTAAATAGCATTTGTTGCTACATAAACTACTAATTGAACAGTCCTGAAATGCAGGAAACTATTTACAAAATCAGATTTGGATTGGCCTCAATTTTCTGAAAAGAAAAAAAAAAGAAACGATGCACTCTTACATCAATCTTCTTGGTTGGTTTACATCAGAGCAACCAAGAAATGTATTATTGCTTAATTGAAAATCAGTTTAATTTCAATTGAATTTCTCCTGTTATCTGTTCTTATAAAATCTGAAAGAACGGTTTGGGTATTGTCACATTATTGTAAAGCAGAAAGTTAAAAAAGAAGGACTGAAGGTAGATTTAACTGATTCACCGCAAGTTTTGTTTTGCACTCACAGATTGAGCATCTTCATTATCAAAGCGCAAGATCTCAAGAGAGCAGTCCTGCTCAAGAGGTCTGTCCAGATCCCAGAGCTCTCCGTTAACACGAGAAATCACAGCATTGTCGGCCAGGCCTTGGCTTAAAGACAAAATACAGAACACCCTCAGAAAAGCCGCATCCTTAATTATGTCACTAGTTTCCTTTTTTCCGTCAATAAAAAAGGAAAAATTACCTGATGTCAGAGGCTATCTGATACGGTGTCGTAACCCAAGACTTCCCTGGCACCTTTTGCCCATCTGTCAGCTCAACAATAACGGGTTTACTTTCTGCAGCCTTCCTCGCCAGCAGGGCGTCACTCTCCTTCTTAAGCTCCTCGTAGAGGCTGAGGCGCTCGGTAACATACGGAGGCCATGGATTCAGCTTCACAAGGAATAAATGTAAACGAGAAAAAGAAAAAACTGCAATCAGTATCAAAAAACTGCCTGATATTAATTATATACTGTATATACAAGTTGGTAAGATACAACTAATATATTCATGGTTCAACTTGATTTCACTGGAGGGAAGAAGTTTATTCTAGATTTTACAGTAAATGGTTCTGTCCATTGGTCAAACCATGTACCATTATCGCCTCCCACCTCGATTGTGGACATAATTTATTAAGGGCATTCTCACATTTGTCTTTTTCTAAACTCAACAGGCACTGATGCCGAAGAGATATGTCTAATACTAAATAATATTCACTCGCAAGTAAGCAAAATGAATAAATTAGCAAGTATATTTCACAGAAAATAATTTGCTGTTAGAAAATAACTATGATCCAGTAAGATTTACCTCCTTCGTTCCTCCATCCACTCCTCCTTTATCCTGCTTCTTCTCCTTCTTGTTTTTCTCACTGGGTTTCTTGTCTGGGATTGGCACCTGCTAATGAGGAGAACAAAATTGGTTTTGAAACCAATTAAGCAAAAATAATTTATAACTAAAACAAAATAGAAGTTGACCAAAGAGCTGTACAAGTAAGGTCCGTTTAAATACTTAAACAAGACTTACTTGTTGTCTCGTTTAAGTAAGTCTTAAACGAGACAACAAGATGGGAGAATATCTAAAGTAAACACTGCAACAATAGCCAAGTCTGAAAGCAGTGAAGGTGTGGATATATTTCCTCAGGTTTGAAAGTGAGAGAAATTACTTTTTTAACTGCATCCATTAATTAGTTTGTGTTAGAAATCAGTTTGGTAAAAAAATAAAATAAAATCTACGAATTTTGAAGAAACGCATTTTTGAATGCCTCTGGCATCTGCTGTCTCCAATGGTCATTGGCGAGACGTGGGTTACGCCTTAGATAAAAGGCTAGACGGATATTCGATCACTGGGGAGCACAGAGACCTACCGGACAATTACCTCAGAGCAATTAGGAAAAAAACAATTAACACAACATGCATCTTTTTGAATTGGAAAAAAAAAGCCAAAGTCCCTGCTTAGAAACCACACGTCTTGTTTTTTTAAAAAACGTGTGGCTCTATTACTGTATGGTTTAATTCACCTGGAACAGTTTCACTCACAAAGCAGGTGTTCATGATGGACAAGGCTGAACCAACCGCATTAAGCGCTGCAGTGCAGGTCATTCTACACAAACACAGTAACTGAGTGGGACAGCTGTCTGTGGACGTGGGATGGTGTGACCTATTCAGGCCCGCTACGCTCACAATGACTAATCACTGCAACTGATCCATTTTTTATTCTATATTCCCAATAATTAATCCAACTATAACACTTCAGTATTTATTATTACCCTGTTATCCGTTCGGCTGTCTGTTTGTTGTGCTTTTACGGTATTCCTCTCCGGGGTTTTGCCACACTGTGCTTCTGGTTGTTTCCTTCCCGGCGCCTCCTCCAGCTCCAGCTCAGCCTGCAGACCCCTCCGGAGGTGCAGCAGCCGGTATCTGAGCTTCTCATTCTCCGCCCGCAGGTTTTCCAGCTCCGGACTTACACAAGAAACCCCGGCGCGGTCAGCCCCGCCGTTTAGTCCGTCCCGGAGAGCGGAGATTTCAGCGGTGAGAAGCCGAATCTGCTCCTCCTGGGCGCTTAAACGTGCAGCCATGCAGTGCGCCATCTTTAAATGACCACTGATGACATCCGGCAAGGATCCGGGAAAAATAAAAGACTCGCTTGAAAAATTAAAATAAGCAAAAAAAAAGGTTAATATTTACTCAGTAAATCTGTGAGAAAATTAATATTTTGGCCAAAATGTTACAAATTTAAAGTAAATACTGACTGTAGTAGTTTTAGAGCATTCACGATCCTTACATAAATAAATAAAAAGCAACTAACATCTGAGAGAGCTCCAAGGCAAAATAAGCCAAAATATTAGATAACTAAAAATTGGACCCTTTTAGGTGTGGGGACATTGTTTCATTGATTTGGTTTATGTATAATTGAATTCAGATATGTATTTTATTTCCATTTTGATAAATACTGTGAACAAGGAATTTTGTTGCGCTTTGCAGAAATGTTTGCAGCTAAAATACACAATTTAACAGGAGGGGACATTAAACCTTAAATACTAGAGAGCAATGAGTTGAATGTTTCAGCATGTAGAGAACAGGCTAATGAGTCTCTGATGACTGACTTTTTATTACACTGAATAATCTGTGAGAAAAAATGTGATCACATAGTTTATTAGCAAATATTCTTATGTTAATTCATAGGAATATTTAGATAGATAGATAGATAGATAGATAGATAGATAGATAGATAGATAGATAGATAGATAGATAGATAGATAGATAGATAGATAGATAGATAGATAGTTTTGTTATTTTTTAACGAATAAAGTTCAATAAAAACACAATAGAAAACCTTGAGTGAGGCTATAAGGGTTAGATCACATTACTCTACAAATCTTACAAAAATACTCCCATCAAGCTGCAATAGCAGAACCTTCCACTAGGGGGCAGTAACAAAGTTTGAGACGGATTTCCTCGTCAGCTGCCTGTCAGCAGCAATGTAAACATTTCATTCATGTGCGGTGGATTTGCCAACAGGTTTGTGGAAACTGTTTCAATACGTCTTACTTATTTATTTATTTTTATTAACCACGAAACGTTATGAGTGTTTCATTTGCATTTAAAGGTAGCAAGAGACGTAAAACACTGGTGGTGTGTATTTCCAGTGCAGTCAGTGGTGTATCTTAGCTAGCTGTAGTTTGGGTAGCCAGCACAGCAACAGCAACAACTGAAACAGATTTAGTTTTATAAATAGCCCGTCTGCTGTTTTCTTGTTTCAAAGACTTTAACACGCGTCTCTAAATCGTATACATGTATCATATTTTCGAGCTACATGAAGCAACAGCTATTAGCAGTTAAAGTAACTTAGTATGTTACATACCTGTGTACAGAGATGAGTCAGTGCTGCGTATTGATAAGCCTTCTATAATATAAATGAGCTATAAACCCAGTGATTATGACAATTTAACCAGTATAAAGCAGAGAGATGTGGATAAGCTGTTGATCTCATCCGCCAACTAAAGGTTGAAGATCAGTGTGTGTAATACTTAACAGCAACATGTTGACTTTGCATCACAGAAGTGACTGTGGGAACCTCTGATGTTGCTCTGTGAGCATGGCCTCAACCTCCAGTTTTGCCCCTCCAAAACTAGCAGACTTCATCTTGACAGAGCGCCTGGGCAGCGGCACATATGCTACTGTCTACAAAGCCTACAGAAAGGTGGGTTTAGGAAAGAGGAAGCCTTTCTGTATGTCTATATAAGTTAAATGTTTCTTATTAGTATTACTTTTTCAGATTTACAAGTTTTCTGTTTTGATTTGTCTTGATGGTCTTTACGAGTTTTAAAGAGTGATATCTAAGCTCTTCATTGTGATCTAACAGGGGAACAGTCGAGAAGTGGTGGCAGTGAAAGTTGTAGGGAAGAAAACTCTCAACAAGGCCTCAACAGAAAACCTTCTCACAGAGATTGAAATCTTGAAGACTGTGCGTCATCCTCATATAGTCCAACTCAAAGACTTCCAGGTATGTGCTTGTAGAACAATTGCTTTGTAATCACACATCCAATTTTAGCATGTGAAAGTATGTGTTGTACTTTTACACAATAGTGTGTACAGTCTTACTCATCAAGCAGCTTTGTGTTGCTGTAGAGCAAAATGGTGAGGTTTGAATGTCTAACATTCTTTTTGAATGCCATATGTCACTAATTTACAGCTTTCTCTTTTCAGATGTGGTTAGACTTTTACCTTATGATAGTTGTGTTCATATCCATGTCTGAAACTCTATACATAGCAGATGGGTAAACAGTCAGGAGGAACTTTTGGATAGCGTGATTAATTATTAACATCATCTTTGGACATCGGAGAACACATACAATTTTAAAGACTCTGTAAAAACAAAACATTTTATTACCTGACAAAGTTTGTTCTCACAAGTTGCACCTGCAATTACCTGAATGGTCTGGTTGTATACGCCCTACTGAAGCTACCTATCCTCGCCATGCATAAGACATGTTGTGGCCCCTTTCTTCACCCTTGGGTTGTTGATTTATCTATCAAATTTTTCATTAACCTGGGGGAGAAGAGTGTTTCCAATTGAGACACTATTTATGCTCACTCACGTTGTGATGTGAGTGCTGAAAAATGCAATCAGAAGATTTTAGACCTCGTAGCTAATCTTTAATATTTTTCTTCTCTTATTTTTTTCAGTGGGATGCGGAGAACATTTATTTAATCCTGGAATGGTGTTCAGGTGGAGATCTCTCCCGGTTTATTCGCAGTCGCAGGATTTTACCTGAGAGTGTGGCTCGGCGCTTCCTGCAGCAGATGGGTAAGGCATTCCAAGTTTAAACAACTCATATTTTCAAATGTTACACACTTTAAGCCCAACCATGTAAAGAAATATGGTTTGAAACTTTTTCTTTTTTCTGCTATTAATATATTTTAATTATTTTACATGATTTGTTTAAAATGTGTACTTGTCTTTTTAGAGCCAGTAGCATTTCTGCTCATGTCTTTTTATGTGACATATTTGTGCACAAACAGCCTGCGCTCTTCAGTTTCTTCATGAACGGAATATCTCACACTTGGATTTGAAGCCCCAGAATATTCTACTGAGCGGCTCGGTCCTCAAACTGGCAGGTGATCTCATTCCCACCCAAAAACTGAACACAAACCCTTATGAATTTACTACACAAACAATTAATAGAAGCTATCCCTTGCAAAAGTATGTAGATTCTTTGATAATTTTTACTTTTATGCAGATTAAAACAACAAACCTTGGTGTTTTTTGTTGGGATTTTAAGGAATAACTTTTACAGAGAACATATTGCTTAAAATTTTGACTTGCTGTCTAGATTTTGGGTTTGCCCAATACATGTCACCGTGGGATGAGAAGAGTGTGCTGAGAGGCTCTCCGCTCTACATGGCTCCTGAGATGGTTTGCCGACGCCAGTATGACTCTAGAGTGGATCTGTGGTCAGTCGGCGTGATTCTTTACGGTGAGTGCTTTTTAAAAAATCTCTTTTGAAATCCTCCAAGATGAAAAACGCACATCTTCAGATTAGCCATTTACAGTATCTTCATTCGCTAACATGAATTTATATATACCGCTCAGGTCTTGAGCTATGGAGTGTGAGCCCCCTCTAATGGCTATTAATAACAACCTGACAGGGCTGCCTTTTCACAAGAAAAGATTAATCACACGAGTGGACCTGTCGGCTTGAAAGAGCGCGCTCAGTAGGTCAGAACAGAATTGCACCATTAATCATGTAGTGGCAGGCTGGTGAATGGCCCTTTATAGGATTAATATTACATTAATAAAATCATAATGTTGCAGCCACAAACTAGGCTATTTTCGTTGATTGGAGCTCTTGACACCAGATTGTGTTTGAAAATTGGAATTTTTCAGGTAGCTCAAACACAACTCACTACTCAATTTAATTTCTTTTATGCAATATCTAAAAAATTAGCACTTTCACATCAATCTATTGAACTTAGTTAGTTAATTCCTCTGCATTACTGCATTCAGTGATTTTCCAGTTGGAGAAGCAATGAGTTGAATGAGCACCACAGGATGATTAACAATAAGCAGCCAGTCAGCGCCTCTTGGGACTATTCCTGTTTTCAAATGTTAAACATACAACATACTGTGGAAATTGGTTAGAATAGAGAGAGAAAATGAAGTGTGACCAATTTGCACTCTGAGAACAGGTATATGTAAAAGATGCAATACAGTAGATGACCTTAAAGGGGTAATACTCGGGTAAGTTCTTTGGTCTCAACCTTTCCCTATTTTGAAGGCCAATTTTGCTTACAAGACTTCAATACCCATTTTCTTTGTTGTTTCATACATTTGTTTATAGATTTTGTATGGTTAAAATGCCTTCCATTTCTAGTGTTAAATGTTCATCAGACATTAAAGTGTATTGATATTTCAGAAGGCATATTTGTTGTATTATTCCATTCCTATTATATCACTTGAAAATGGTCTCAAAACAACAATTGCAATAACTTCTGGGACAATTTATTGTCCATCAAAATTTGTTATTGTGACAGACCTATTAATACTATAAATGACCTTAGGAAATATTAGAAGGATCAATTAAAGCCAGTTTTTACAGCAGTTTACAGATCTTTTATAAAACTTAGCAATTTTTCTCTTTATGGAAGTTCTTTCTTTTAAACAATATAATACATTTTCTGGTGGAAGAGGGAGTACTACACTCAATATGTAGTGTATGAGTTAATATGACACAGGAAAATTGTGATAGAAAACCTACCAGAGGTGCAGAAGAGTTGAGACCGAGGCAGAGGTTACCTCCCAGCAGGACAAAGACCTTAAAGGGGACATATTATTCAAAATTCACATATTTCACATTTTTGTACTTTGGTCTCTACTGCTTGTAAAAACGACCCATGCGCTCAAAACTGGCAATAAGTTAATGCGTTTTGGTGTCTGGAAAATTTTGATTTAAAGTGACAGGAGATCCTAAAACAGATCATTCTGAAAGTAGCTTAAAATACGCAGGAGGGGAGCAGTATTGTTAACTTTACATTTAAAGTTGCTGACAGATAATATCAGCTTGATGTCATTAATTTAGTTTGATATGATGAAGAATCTATCCCTATCTGTAAATGTTTCTCCATTATTTCTATACACACAGAGGCTCTGTTTGGACGAGCTCCATTTGCATCAAAGTCATATGCTGAACTGGAGGAGAAAATACGAAGCAATCAACGTGTCGAGGTAAACATTTAGAATTTAAACTAATTGCAGTCAGTTCTGTTCCTCCAAACAGTGCCAGATTTTAACATAATCTGGAATAGTACAAGTAAAATTGTTTTTAAATTGCCTTTAATTTCTTAATCCGATATACAGACATAATCAGACTGAGTAGGAATGAGAGAAATTAAAATTCCCTACAGGCATCAGTGTAGTCATGTTTGAAGCTTCTTTCTTGTCAATCTTCCTTTATACCACTAGATGGCAGAGTTTTTATATATGTGGAGGACTGGTTCCGTCCCTTACATTTAGAAAGCCTGTTTGGGATAAGATCTACAACAGGTTTGTTAATGAAGAGAATTGCATATAGAGATATGATGTTCAAAACTACTAGTTGTATCTGTTAGAAGACAATGTGTCTGAATGTTTATCATATATGTTTTCAGATTAGTGATGTGCAAGATATTTTTTTAAACAAAAAGTTATTTCTGTTTATGATTTCTGGTACATACAAAATAAGCCCTGTTTGAACTGGGCATCAGGAAGTTCAGACTGTGTTTACTTTTGATGAAGAAGTGCTTTCATGCCAAGTGAATTCCCAAGTAAGCATTAGGCTTTGACTTGTGGAATCACATTAGAGCGTTGTGCATTATCCAGGGATCCACATTGACTCTAAAGGTCATCTTTTGTCAGAACATAGAGATGTGGGACACAAGGTTCTATGCTAACAAAGCACTGTCCTTTCTTTTCTTGGATCATCCTGTGAACTGCGTGCAACATAATAAGGTTGTGTTTTGTGCATTAGCTCCCTCCTGGGGCTCGAGTCTCCAAGGACTGCAGAGACCTTCTGTTGAGGCTACTCGAGCGAAATCCAGATACCCGGATCACCTTTGAGGAGTTCTTCACTCACCCTTTTTTGGATATGGAGCACATGCCAAGCGCAGACAGCATAGTGAAAGCAGTAAGAGAAGGAGAAGACATCAGCTTGTGGACAAACTAGCACCACAAACACTACAGGCCGATTATTATTTTACATGGTTTTAATAGTTCACAATGACAGATTTTTCTTTCTCATTGGTATTTTAAGAAAGAGCTGGTGCTGCAGGCCGTGCAGAAGGACCAGGAGGGGGAGCGCTCCGAAGCACTGTCTTTCTACTGCAGTGCCCTCGAGCACTTCGTCCCCGCCATTCACTGTAAGGGCAAGATATACTTTCATATCCTGTCTGTAGCTTATCTCCTACACAGCATGTTCTTTGCACAAAAACAATAAACTGAGGAGGAATACTCATTCTGAAATATTTCCACTTCTTCCTTAGATGAGACAGACCGACAGCGTAAAGATGCCCTTCGGCAGAAGGTATGCCTAAAGGAACTTTTCATATGTGTAGCATGAATAAGTTATGCAAATTATTTTTATGTCAGTCACATAACCTCAGAGTTAATCTAAATGATTAAACAAGGAGAAGATTTATGTAGGATCAAAGATAATTTAACTAAGATTATGAGAAGAATCATTATGAGCTTGTAGACAATAATTTAAAAGTAGTTGTGCTCAAGCTAAAGTATATTAACTAATGATTTAATTAAGCAAAACAAATGCACAAACAAAAAGCAGAACAGAAGATAGTAATTCTAATATTACTTTAAAAACAGTGCCAAAAGGAGGCAGTGTTGTGACTAACTTTCAGAGTAACATCTTAAACTGATTATAGTCTAAATTTATCAATATTTTATTCATCTTTCAACATCCTAGAGAAATAAACTCATAGACTAGTTTTAAGTTCAAATACGTAATGGTAATGTGGGGGAAAGAAATGCAAAGTTAGATGAACCTCAAGTTTTGGAGTCACTCCGATTGCTCAGGTTTCAGCAACAAAAACATGGCTAGAGAAAGAATTAAGCACCATGGTTTTAATTTACCAATGAATGAACAGCAAACCTCCAACGTATGGAAGAAAGGCAAAAAATATTTTTCTGCAGCAAAACAAGATAAATGTAATAAAGTAAATGTGTTCAACCAAAACACTTACAGAACCCAGACTGAGCTTTTCTCTTGGCAGTGTGTTATTCCAGGGGAGGAGTCGTCATGACAACCAATCAGAGGCAGTCTTGGGGTAGCCCAAGAGATTTATCACATTTGACAGTTAATAACAACTTGGATTCTATCATTTTTCTAAAGCATATTTTTTAGCCTGAGATAGAGAACAAATATCCAGAGTATATTACTCTTTACAAAATAGCATGCAGTTACTAGGCCTGTCTCCACTCTTTTTCAAGCATGGGTTTTTACACATCACTCACTATTTAAAGTTACAATTAAGCAAGGATTATTGTAAACCTTTTATGTTTTTTTTTCTGAATTGATAAAATGACATCAGAGTGATCAATCAATCAATCAATCAAATTTTATTTGTATAGCACATTTCAGCAGCAAGGCATTTCAAAGTGCTTTACATCATAACAAACACAGAATCACAATGCAATATAGAATCAATCATTAAGTCAAGTTACATCAATAAATTTGTAATTGATTACATTTCAAATACAATTCTAAACAGGTGGGTTTTCAGTTGAGATTTAAAAGAAGTCAGTGTTTCAGCTGTTTTACAGTTTTCTGGAAGTTTGTTCCAAATTTGTGGTGCATAGATGCTGAAAGCTGCTTCTCCTCGTTTGGTTCTGGTTCTGGGGATGCAGAGCAGACCAGAACCGGAAGACCTGAGAGGTCTGGAAGGTTGATACAATAAAAGCAGATCTTTAATGTATTGTGGTGCTAAGCCGTTCAGTGATTTGTAAACTAACAACAGTATTTTAAAGTCTTTTCTTTGAGCTACAGGGAGCCAGTGATGTTGACATATGATGGCATTCAAACAAATTTTTCTTCTGAGCACAACAGCTGTTGAGGTTTTAAATAGGGTATCGTAAAGGCAATTATGATATGTTGCTGAACACTACAAGTAACAACAATATACTTTCTCTATCTGCCCTTTTTAGTGGCATGCAGTGTAAATGGAAAAATGTTTTGTTGATCAAAGAAGTCATTGTAAGGGTTCAACCCACAGGTCAGGCAGTATGTGTCGAGAGCTGAGGAACTGAAAGCCCTTCTCGCTTCGGACAACAAGCGGAGCTTCGAGGAGGCTAAGACATCCAGAGATGTTCTCCGAGGTAAATAGCATACCCCTGGTCTTTGTTTCCAAATAGTTCTTAAAACTATTTTCCAGAAGGCTTATCCATGTGGGCAGCTCCAAATTTATATACATTCAAGTGAAACTTAAATGTAGGTCAAAACTTAAATGGTAAATGTTAGGGGTGCTCCGATCAGGTTTTTTGCTGCCGATTCCGATACCGATCACCCATGAGGCCGATCTCTGCCGATCACCGATCTTTACCTATCGCCTGGATTGACTGTTTATTTTTCGCATTAGTTATAAATTATACTATGTGATCTGGCAAAATTAAAAAATGATCTGGTAATAAATTCACCTGAGTTCCACATGACAGGATTTGTTGCTGCGCGCTTGCGCAGTGTGAAGGAAAGAGGAGATCAGCTGCACACGCAGGCTGAGAAGTGAGATACAAGTGATCGTTTTGGTGATCGGCAACCAGAGACAGTGATCGGCGATCACCGATCATACACTTTTTCACGGAAATCGGCCGATTATGATTGGCACACCTCTAGTAAACGTCTCAGTCCGTGTTGATGTTAAACTTGAACCTTCAGTGGATACTGACAGTTCTTTTCTATAATATGCTTTGTTGAGAAAACGAGATATTTTCTACCTGTTGCTCGTTGTTATCTCGTCTCCCCAGGTCCGTGTGTAAAAGTGAAACCATAAAGACAACAGTCACTGTTCAACTTCACAATCATCCAGAATTTTATTCAAACAATCAAGTGCATAAAATCACATCAACAGCTCATCATGATAATCAGAAAACCAAAACCACAAAGAAGAAATTAATTACCTTAGAAAAATACAAAAATACAAAGACGCACCTTCGAAGACCACTGCATGTGGCAGTTAAGACAATTCCACCCCAGTGATCTGACTAGCTGTTTTAGCTCAATTACTTTTATATCAAGGCGTGTTTCTACTGTCTGATGCGTTCTAACATACAGTTTAGAGGTGGTCTCAAACAGCCCGTAATGATGTGCTGCTGTTTGCACGCCAGAGACCATGCAGGTGTTACCAAGGCCCAGAGATGAATCTATCCACTGTCTAAGCTATCCTCCCTGCGTACTTTCCCAGCATACAAACAATAGATGTGTTAATTTCATACAGAAACATTTTACTCAAGAAAGCGAGACCAAAGTTGATCATCCGTGTTTTTCATCCCTTCAAACTGCCTCAAACTGGTTTCTGTACTGCAAAGAGCTCTCCTGACTTCTCCTCTGACCCAGTGCATCAAACAGCAGATTTTGACTATAAAAATTAGCACACGTTTTATATAATATCCTCAAACTCTGATAAAACAGACATGAGCAGTTTCAATGCCAAAACACTCGATATTTTCTGATTAGTTTTCAACTCCTTTGGTTATAATGACCTAAAACATTTTCAGATGAATACATAACTTCTACACTCTTAAGAATGTGTTCTAATATACAAAACTACTGATTAGACTCATTTTAATCAAATCGGGATCATTATATCCAAGAAAAATGTTCTACTGATTAAGTTATATATTTATTAAACCATGAGTCTAAAACTAATCTAAACTGAGGCCTACTCAAAACAATCAGGATCAGTCTAATAGTTCAACATGCGCTAAAGTTAAACATAATTAAAACTAGCATAATTAAACTAATATTTCCAACAGCTTGAACCCTGGAGGTTCCTGGGTTTTTCTTTAACATCCTAACCAAAATCGTTTAAGTGGTTATGATAGTTTGGGTCAGATGATTGAAATTTAGGCACAGTGTTCCAGCAAGTCAATGATTCCAGTCACTCAACAAATGTGGTTTTGCAATGGACAAAGCATGCTAACGTTTAGTGTCTAGAAGGCCACAACTGCAGTGCCTTTGCTTTTGCTCTAAAATACGTGGCAAGATGACTGGCCCCAGAATTGTGCCAGGATCTTATTATTGACTGCAAAGAAAATGTGGTTTAGAGTTGCTTTAAAACCATAATAAATGGAACATTGACCAATATATTCAACGTTTATTGATGATCTTGATGATGGCACTACTCAAAATGTAATATTTGCAATATATAATATTTTACTGCCTTTTCAATAATTGGCTGTATGTTGTTTCTATGACTTCTTATTATTATGGTTTTTATGATGTAAAGCACTTTGAACTGCCTTATTGCTGAAATGTACTATACAGATAAACTTGATTGATTTATTGGTATCTCAAGAACTTGCTAAGGGGGCAATTTGTTTGTATGCAGAAGTGTGGAGAAAATCTGCACTACATTCAAATTTTGGAACCCAGTTTTTTTTTCTCACTGAGATTGTGCCTCTTTTGTTTATTCCACCCTTGAAACAGTTATTAGACCTGAGGACAGTTCAAATACATTATTGAAATCACCAAATTAATCTTGATTACATTTAATACTGTATATAAACTACTGACTTTAACTTTATGCAGTGTTTTTCTGCTTTTTTTAATGTTATTGATAATTTATCCAAATCATGAATCCTTGCTGTTTTCAGCAGTCCTTTTTATGGGTTAAATGACTGTGAGCTGTAAGCTACTTTTTTTTTCTTCACAGGCACTATTACTGAACTTAGAAATGTATGTATATTTTTTTTTATAGAAATGTCTAAAGACCAACCACGTCTCCTTGCTGCCTTGGAGATGGCCTCTACAGCTATTGCTAAGGTTAGACACTGAGAGACGGCATCAAGGGCTTTTGAAGAATGTTCTTGTTGGTGTCGCTGGGAATAGACTAAAAGCATTTTCTAGACCATTTTCTAGAAAATGGTCATTTTCTAGACCAATTTAAACTAGAAGCATTTTCCCCCAGAAAGTTAGGAAACAATACACCCACTATTAAGACAGATGTCTGAGGTTCCTTTTCAGGCAATAACTCCTACGAAAATGTGTCCTGTTTCATTTTGTTTTAATAAAATACTGCATGCTTAATTTACTGCTAAAGACATAAAATAAAAATAATCCACAGAAAAAATTATGAAGGAGACTAAATATAAATGGAGACTAAATATAAATGCACACCACACTTTTGAGAGTTTCTTTAGTAAGAAGGTTTGAATATGATCCTTATGATTTCGCTCTATCCCAAATGCATTTCCAATGTAATAGTGTGTGAATACTTTTCCAACAGTTTCACCATGTTGTCCTTACAAACTGAACCTTTAGAAAACCAAGAATGAATAAATAAGTAATGTGATTTTTATGGGACTTGTTTATTGTGATTTGATTTGGGCAGTATCAAATCAGGTTCTGATCATCTAAATCTGCTTTCATAGGAGGAGAATGAATCAGATGATCTTGAAGCTTTGGATATGTACCAGCAATGCCTAGGAGAGCTACTGTTGGCATTAGCAGGTAACCAAATGCATTTATTGCATAATGTTCTGAATTTAATGCAATATTCTATATCGCATTAATGCAGTATTAATATTCCATTAATATTGATAAATTAAACTTAATTTATCAGGTAAGTTTACCAACTTACCTGATAAAGAAAATACAGACTTTATCAGGTAAGTTCAGGTAAATTCCTGAACTTACCTGATATCAAAGCTAAGTTCAGGAATATTTTAGGAAGAAATGTACACTATTTTATATTCCCATAACGTATTATTCATCTGCATTCTGAGAATGAGCCTAGTGAGTGCGGAAGGGTTGAAAAACGTATCACGATATTGAATATTATACTATGAAATATTGGCGAACAAGTGGCATAACACTTACTGTTTAATCCATAGTTTTCAGTCCACGTCATTTTATTTTTAAGTAGTTATGAAGCATGGGGCGAAATTTTAACTTCTCCTGCTCATGTTACTCAACATGTTGTTGCTAGGTAACCAAAGAATGAGTGAGTGAGTTGATGTCATTCATCTTAGCTTAGCGTGAGAGGTTGATTGACTAAAGCCTGTCCTCTGCCTATATTCCCCAGAATGCTGTGCGATTCCGGATCGGAGTTCAATGAATATTCTCTATATTGAATATTGAATTTTCCATCAGATGTATTTTCTATTGATTTTGATTACGAGTCTTTTGCAATATAAAGTATTGATTTATTGTCCAGCTTTAGAGCGGGGAAGGGCTGCTTTGTTAGAGATGAGGTTACAAATTTGCTAAACGATGTGATACTACAGAAATTGTATGTAGATAGAAAGAGGCGAAACTTCAAATGTGAGATTAGATCACTACGAAGGAGTAATGAAGATTTGGAGTCTTTTAAGTGACAGGCATGGGAGTAACTGAAGACACTCCAGCAACTCACTCTGTGGCTTGGCGTCCATTAGGCCTGGTTCATGAGCTCATCTGGGAGATCAGCCTAATGGAAGAGGTGGGACAGAGTCATCCAGATGTGGCTTTGAGCTGGGATGAGACGGGCTGCCAGTGCCCTGTGTGTGGTATGAAAGCTCTGTCATCTGCTTCCACTTCAGACACCACATTTCAACTGTGTGTGTTACTGAAACCTGGAGACAAAAAAAAAACTATTATCCCAGTTACCACAACTTTATTGCTTAAATGTGTTGATGTTGCTCTTTATGTAAGCAACATCAAATTAGATGTGCTAAGAAAGGTCTCCAAGTTGTCTATGGAGAAGTAATTCCTGTTTCTCCACTGTCAGGGTGTGTTGTACAGCAGATTCCACCACAGTGATTGTTGGGAGAAAACATTGGTTCTTTGTTCCCCCAGAAGCACTTTGCTGTTCAGCTCCCCAGTGCACCTCCCTGCCACAGAGCCCTCCTCCTTTTTCTCCTCTTTCTGCCACTCTACCCTCCAGCACAACTGACTGCGAAAACAATGGCCTAGATTAGAACAATTTTCACTTCTTCAGCCTCCAGTCAAAACGCTAGTGAAATCCAATCTAGTAGTTTGCCTCTTCTTGAACAAAAGTGATTAGGTACTAGACTCCCCACCGGACTCCCCACCTATTTTAGTTTCATTATTTCTCTGCTCTTTTTGTTTTTTATCCCACTCTCTACTCAATCCAGCTGAGCCCCAGGGTCGCAGGAGAGAGCTGCTCCACAATGAGGTGAGTGGGTGAAGCAATGGTTCTACTTTTAGCACCAACAAGCTCGCTGATAACCATCACATGAACCATATTTGTTTTCCTCAACATTAAGGAGGGGGAAAACAACATAAGTCATCCTCCATAATTATAATCACACATTTGGATCAATCTCTTCTCTATGATTTTAAATATTTATGTTAACTATGTGTGAAAGCAATCATAGCTTCTTGCCTAAACTAAATTGTACAATTATGGACAATATTTTACATCCGTGAAGTGAGTTATTCAGGTAATTAAATTTCACAACTCAGGAACTTTATTGTTTTTCCTAACCATGATTGGTCTAATCAGGTTGTGTTTTGTCACAGCAAACCAAACAAAACAGACAGACAACAGCAACTATAAACCATGGAGTCCTTCACATTTAAGAAGATATAGAAAACCAAAAGAAAAAAGAACTAAATTGTCAGCAAGGCAGAAATATTCAATTCAATTCGACTTTTGTTGGAAAATAGAGCAAAGAGTGGCTTCTTAGGATGACTGAGTCCCCATAGCAACCATTACATGTCAAATCAAGGCAGTTCACAGTGCTTCACATGATAAAAACATAACCAACTATGAAACAAGCATCAGACATTACATTTTGTCAAATGCCATCATCAAAATCATCAAGAGTAATCATCAGATGTATTAATCAATGTTCCAGTTGTTTTTAATCAAATGCAGCTCTAAACAAGTGGGGTTTAGCCTTGATATAAAGTAACTCAGTGTTTTGGCTGCTTTGCAGTTTCCTGGAAGTTTGTTCCAGATTTGTACCTATCTACATATCATACATTTGCTCTGCTATGAGAGGGGGCTGACTGACAGACTCACCCACCAGCTCACTTTTTCATGTGTGCGCTTAACAATAGTCACCCCACTGTTGCCAACTTATCGACTTTGTCGCTCTATTTAGCGACTGTTCAAACAAAAAAATCGGTATCATCCAAAATCGCATCAGGCTTTTTAGCAATTGCTGATCAGCCAGAAAACTGAAATCGGTCCACCCCTAGTAAACACACCATCACTAATGAATTTCATGGAGCCAGTAAAGTCTGTCAGTGAAAATGAGCTACTGTTGTTGACAGTTTTTAAATTGAACACATTCAACTATTATGTCACATGAAAAAGTATAGGGATGGTTCATTGTTAGGTCCTTCCCTTTCTGCTAATACATACATATGTGCCTATTGAAGTTTATTGAAGACAATTAAGGAGACACAGTTGTCATATCAGATCTATCTTGTCAACTCAGCTTTATGAGCTACAGCTGGTTGTGTCCTCTAAAAGTTCAGATACTGAAAACATGAGAACCTGTCCGTTTTTACTCTGTTATAAGACTTGACATGAACAAGACAAACCAAGCTATGAATATAATGACACAACTCTGAGATATTTCTGCAGCAGTTAAAGTCACCAACACCACAGCACCATCTATAATTCTCTTATGGCGGAGAGAACCACCAGCTGCCATCCTCGATTTAACTGCCCAGCCAAAATTAGTAATTAGGCATGAATGACCTTTATCAGACATGTAATCAGCAAGCCGAATTTTACTCAAAAATATGATATCTCAGGCTTTTATAGCAGATATAGAGCGTGCTAAATTTGAGTTTCCAAAACTGTTTAGCTGCGGTATTATAGAGCTCTTTGGTGAGAAAATTTCTTTTTGTATAAATTTATATATAATGAAGAAATTTTAAAATTCTTAGAATCGAATGAAAATATCAGAAAATTCTTGCATGATTGTACATTTTGATAATCTAGAAAGATTACATTAGAACAGAAACAATCCCTCAGAACTCTCAAATGAGTCTTTTATTACCTGTGTAGGTTTGCTCTGTAAGTGTTTTCTTTTGGTCCATTGTTTATCTAGCAGCTGAACCAACAAAACATCATATTTCACCAACCAACCAAAAAAAGGGAGGGCAGGGCCCTGAGTGGGCCTCATGGACCTCCCTGTTTGAAGTTTTATGGGTGCTTGCCTTAAGTAAATTCAGATGCGGTTGTAATAATCTAATGCAGCATCGGGAGGCGGTGTTCGGGAAGAGAGGGGTAAATTAAAAGCATGTGTGTTTGTTAGAACCCGAAACAGCCGACAAACGCTGCCTCAGTTTGTGTTCACAACTATTTTAGAAAATCCTTCTTTTAGAGTTTCTTAGTCTGGCTTCTCATAGTTATTATTGTCCTGGTGTCTTTCAGTGTCAGGTTCCGCTTACACATATATGTCTCCCACATTTGTTGTTCTTGCTGATTAGAGGGATCCTGATTAAAGTCCTGTGGTGAGATAATATCAGGATTGGTACCGGATCCTAAGAACCAGCGGTTAAAATGATTATTGCATCTAATGACTCTAGAAGGAACGTTGCAGAGTTCTTAGGTGTTTGCAGTTTGTTAGTTCAAACTTTAAACGTTGCTGCAGCTCAACCCAAGAAGGTTTGACGACACATGCAGGTGTTACAGACTGAAGAACCTTCTGGATCACCAGAGGATTTATAGCAACCTGCCAACAACTGTTACCAGTTGCAAATATTTAACACATGATCTATAAAAAATAACAAAGAAAAATGTGGAAAACCTTAGCAAGAGTTAGAATGTCAGATTGTAGTCAGAGTCACTTTATGCAAAATTATTGAGACTGTTCAAACTCTGGGATTTTTTTGAAAGTGGAAGGAAAACAAAGCATCTTAAATGTGTGGTGTGCACATATGTTCACTCCCTCTTAGTAGTCTGATTAGTAAATATAGCAGATATAGTCCATTGTATCATTTTCCTTCTACTTCACAATAATGCACTACTTTTATATTGCTTTGTTACACATACCAATAATGTAATCTAATAAATGTTTGAAAAAAAATATTGTTTTGCAAAGTATTGTATGTTAAACTTGTTGGGGGTTTTGTTCTGACAATATATGTGCAAATATTTAAATATAGCTTGGATATTTTAGTAAGTTGGGGGGGGGGGGGTTTAAAGTTTTTTTTTGTCACATGTGGCCTTTACTCATTAGTAGTTTGAAAGAAGGGGAGGCCATGCAGTAAATGACCCAGGAATGGGAATAAAACCTGGGCCAGCTGCACTTTCTCTGAGTCACATGTTGCCCTGATATTTGATTACATTAGATGAATTCCCCACATCTGCCTCTGGAGCCATCACTAAAATTACATCAGCAAAAATTGTGCTCTCTATAAAAGTTAGAAACTGTAGTGAACACACCCTTGCTTTCAGGGCGCATAATGTTATTTATGGGAACCTTTATGTCTCCTGTCAGATAAAAAGCCTCATGACCCGAGCTGAATACCTCAAGAAGCATATCAAGGTAAAATATACTGGTTTTACTATCAAGAAATTATCTAAGGATAATTACTTATTTTGACTTCTTTTTAAATGGTAATAAACTGGTTCATAGAATGCTGATGATGAACTTCAGTAGATTGTTGTTTGTCTTCATTTTCAGATGGAAGAGAGTGAGAGGGATGTGTCTCTGGATCGGGAATGTCTTGCAGAATCTGTCAGAAGCTGTGAGTTTCCCTGCTACGCTAAGTAAACCATTTCATTAAACCAACAGCGTTGTACTCCAGTGTTTGCAGCTACGCTGATAAGTAAAAACATAGCGGGGCTGTTAGAGGAATGTGGCAAGCATTTGGTGCCACAAACTGCAATAAAATATCCTTTCATTAACGGTTTTTCCACTGGTTAAATATGAGCCATCGTCTTGCTGTGTTGCTTGCCACCCTGTAGGGTGTTCAGGCTCTTTGATTTTGCTTTTGGACAGCTCTGTGCAGCTCGTGTGCAGCTCGGTGCTCTTGTAAAGCCCAACTTTTGAAAATAAAATATGATGCAAAAAAAGACTGACCCTTAAAACACAAACCATTGGAGAAATAACAGTTTTTTATTTCTATTAAATACTCAGCGGCTGGATGTTGTTACATATTTTCATATGCAGCCAGACCACAGCGTACCATTACTTGGTTTTTAATATACGGTACCTGGATCTCCACAGTGGTTACATATATAGACAAAGTCCTAATTCAGAGTATTTTCTGGGCTTAACTCCAAGATTGCTAGTGGATACCTAAAGCCCAGACAATATCCTGTTCTCAGGAATAAATTCCTCAGGAATTATGAATTTTAAAAAAATAAGGAAAGGAGGCAGGGCACTAAGAAGTCAGCAGGCTGCTCTAGCTTTATGAAGAATGTGGCTTCTTACCCTGCCGCTGTTGTTTTAATGAAACCAAACTACAGTCGGGCTTACCAGCTGGCCTGGATCCAACAGCAGCTGCTCCAGAGTGGGTCGCAGCAACGCCCATGCCTGTCTGGTGGCCTGGGACTACACCAGAAAATGCAGCAAAATGCTGAGAATCATCACACTGTAACCCTGAGACGGCAGAGCAGCAGGCAGTGTTCTTTTTTTATTACGAATATAGCCTCTTCTAAAGCACAAAAGACCCTCAAAGACTTGTTAACTGAGGGCGCCTGGGAAGTAAGGAACAGAATGGGCAAAAACACAAAGTTCCTCTCACATAAGTGTTTAAAGACCTTACTGGTGTTTGTCCACCGTGTCACTTTACAAAAATAATGTATTATTGGTCAAATTAAGTATTCTTACTAATAAACTGAATTATGGGGTTTCATTAAATGTAAACCATAATCCTCAAAATCAAATGAGATGAATGCTCAGAAAGCATCACTGTGCATAACAAATTTGTATAATTAATGACCTTTTGTATTGGATTACTGAAATCAATTAACTTTTCAATGATATCATCACATAATACATGATGACAAATGTGATTACCACCCTGCCCTTATGAATTACCTAAAATATGATGGGAAGCCTTTTTATTTGGAGCGTGTGGCATTGATGAATAACATGAGTCTCCTGTTCCTCTTCAGCGTGCAGCTTGCAGTGAGCGGAGCAGCAGCTGTGAAACCCAGGAATGCCCTGTAGGTCGTCCATCAGTGTTCAGGATGGACATGGCGACCTCACCACACCAGGCCTTTGCAGGGGCCAAAGCATACCATATCCTAACCAACTGAGCTCACTATCTGGGTGGCATGTGACAGTTACCAACCAAAGGTGGACAATGTTTTGGCTGCTGCTTTAAAGGTCCCTAAACCAAATGAATTGGCAGGTAAGGGATTCGGTTTAAATGTTGTTGTTTCATTTTTAATAAGGGAGACCGGAGGGTGCTGAAGTCCTGAAAGTAGCTCTTGAATTTTGGATTTGCACACTGGTGAATGTGAAAGTTTCCTGCCTTTTACTGTGTGTTGTTAGTGAGCTGAGCCTCAATCCCCTCCTCCAGACACACTATTGATATGGAAATTCTGGACAGCTTGTCTGACAATACCAACACTGTTATGCTAAATGAGTTAAACTGAGACCGCTGCATTAGTTATCACACGACATCTACAGGTCCTTTCAGCATGCTTAGGAGTTGCACAAAATGCTAACACAATCAAATATGAACTGTAATATTTAATCACTGGTGTTTAGAAACGTACTGCTAACTAGTCAGATTTGTGCAAGCACTTCTCCATTGCCTTTATTGTGGGTCAACCACAGGCTCATCATGCTCTCATCCCTGACTGAATCCTCATCAGAGGTGTGGCTCCTGCTTCACTTGCACTGGCGTTGTGTTTAGGTTTGGGTGGTGATCTGTATCTGAGCTCCTCACAGATCCTCCAAGGCTTCTGTTAAAGATTAACAAGTTGAACAGATATGCTGAGTTCTTTTGTACGTTGGATCCAGCTGTAAAAAATTTTCCTAAAGGGAAGATTTTTAGGCAGCTGCAATTTCCACACTGCTGTATGGTTTACTTTTTTTTTCTTTTTTTTTTTAAATAAAATACCAAATCTGTTTTTATTGTGTATTTATTGGGAGACAAAATGATAATAAAGATGCATATTATGCAAAAAATCTGATCTTCAAAGTTAGTGTTTTATTTTCTGCCCAATTGTCGACACCACATATTAACAGTTACATTTTTAAATGTCTGCATATTGGTCGATCTTTGAAAGCAAAACGGCTGGGATCATATGCTAGAGCTAAGCATGGACTCCACGGTGTAAGCAGAGTATCCTGGAAAAACAAAGATGATAAGAGAAATTACTAATATATGACTGTTTTGAATGGACATAGCCTGAAACTAAAACCTTCCACAATAAATTTTATTTAACTTCATAGACTAATCAGTTTGATATTTTTGTATATCAAACTGAAGAAGAAATTTGTGCTTTTTTATTAATAACTTTAATGTAAAACAAATCACAAGCAGATTTAAGTATATTTCTCATGACTAGAATCAGCCCCAAGATGAACTAATCCTACTATGCTCTTATCTATTAAAGTTTTATTAGGTAATGACACTTTGAATTTTAAAGCTGCGGTATGTAACTTTTAAAAGAAATGCTTTCTACATATTTGTCAGAACTGTTAGTATGTTGTGACATTACAATATGAGACATATCATCTGTGAAAAAATGGAGTTCCTCTGCCTATGGGCATGCTGTCATCTTCAGAAATACACTGCACTGTCAGAAACAACTAATAAGAGCCAAGAAGAAGATCTTGGCACTATCAATCACCCTTGTGTATTCGCTGCTCCTCATGTGTTCCTAAATAAGCAAAGAAATGTTGCCATACAATGACAGGAATCAGCACAAAACATTTTGAAAATCTTTTCTTTGAAAGCTTCTCCCATTTGTTTTATTAATGTTTAAATTCTGTCAATCTGTATGTTGTTAAATAATCTTCGTCATTTCTGGAGGAATTTGTCCGTGTAGAACTCAGATTTGAAATTACTGGCTCAAAAACTGATGAAGTCCCAGAAAACTCAAGACATGTTCCACCTGTCACGCCAGCTGTAAAAGCTTTTGTTGTAAAAGAGAGAGCTACGCAGCTCCGATTTGAAACATCCAGGACGGAGAACCATGCGGCTCGTAGCTCTAATTGGCTGTGGGTGCCATCACCGTTTGGCTCGGCTTCTTTGCTTTAATCAGGACATGACCAAGTTGCTGCCAGGAAAACTTTGGCTTCATTTGTGACCCTTGTGATTTCTTTGTTGCTTAATTCTGGGAGTGCTGCCAATTTATGTTGCCCTGCAAAAAAAACTCAAAAAGTTTTGTGAATGCTCTTCCAGTAATGCAGCTCAGGGAGGAGCATCTAGAGATGAAAAACATAACCCAGTTTTCCCCTCAACCACAACCTGTACCTCTGTGGCTCTGATTGGCCTCCATTTTGTTTCAGCTCCAATCACACCAGAATCCCCCCTCTCTCTTCCCTGAGTGGACTTGATATCAGTGTCCTGCACAAAGACAGGTCTCTGCAGTTTGGACTGGATAACCTGGACCTCATGATCTCCACACAGAGCAGGCCGGCCATTCACTGTGCTCCAACAGCTGTCATAAATGAAACATTCTGTTCTTCTGCGAGACAAGAGCCTTGAAATCCCCGGGGTGGCTCTCACTCTGGAGCCGTGGACAGAAGAGTGTGGGTCTACGGTGCTGGGGTGGTTGGGTTGAGGGTTGTTTTAAAGGAATGTTGAATAAAGATAATTTAGAAAATGGGCTCCAGCACACTGCTGCCTCTGTAACCCTCAACCCCACCAAAAACACTCAAGTCCCCAAGGCTTCTCTGGCCATGTTTGTTTTGATTTTGCTCCCAGAATTGGCTGGAGGGAGGCCAGGAGGGATTTGAGGGGGTGGGCTGGTTGTTTTGGAGAACCTTGGGATGCATGGCAGTGATTAAGACAGACTGAACTGAAGACAGCCTCTGTAAACTGGATGTAATAATGCTGCTCTGTAGCTGTGAGTCACTTTAAATCACTCTCACTGTCACAGAGCCATCCCTCAGCTAAAACAAAATTAAGACAATCTGTTCAGTACTTGGAGACACAAAACTCTACCACCTGTTTGCTCACATGGAGTGGAATGCAAAAGTCTTCTCACAGCATCAACTTATATACATTTAGTCCAACAACTTCAAACTTCAATGTATTTGATCAAGATTTTATACAATAGACGAACACAAAGTAACATGTAATTGTGATGGAGGGATTTCTGGCATTCATTTTCTCTTTTTTGTTTTACAAATAAAAATCTGAAAAGTGTGGAGTGCCTGTGTATTCAGTACTGTTTACTCTGATCCCCTTAAATAAACCAGTGCAACCAGTAACTTTCAGAACTGGTAGAGTCTATCTGTGTGTAATTTATGGTTATTATACATGCAGCTGTTTTTGAAAGAAAGTCTTAAGAAGTCATATTTTGCCATTTTCAACAAGCTGGTTAGACAGCATGCCACACTTTTCAGACTACTTTTTTATTAATAAAATTTTTTTAAGCTTCATGGCATTTCCCTCTCACTTCACAATTATCCACTACTTAATGCTTGATTGTCACATAATATCAAAATAACATATATTGTAGATTTTGATTTTAAGATGGCATGACTGTGAAAAAGTACAAACAGTATAAATACTTTAACAAGGCAATATACCAGCCTTCAAACAAATGATGGTTTAGCCACTATTCTTTCCCACCTGCTGTTGCCCGTTCACATTTGTTCCGCTCTGACAGAAAGTATAGAGCAGATGTGTTGCTCACACTAAGCAGCAACACCTAATGGCTCTTTTATAGTTGGTCAATGACTTGTAGATATCTTAGAAGGAGGGGAAGAAGCCCCAAATGGCAACTCGCTTTTAAAGTGGGTCATATTGTTGGCGTCCGAAATGCCAAGTAAAGCTTTTAGCAGATTTTCTTACAGGGCTGATGGTATCATTTTAACTGAAGCTTTAACATAGACTCCTGAATTGCCATTTGTTTCCAGTAAAAGTGGATTGAGGAATAACTAGACACTTAAAATTCCTCCCTAGGTTTCAATTACACTGACCTAATCCCTTAAGAATCAGCATTGAAAACAACCACATGCAGGGCTTAGTGAGACAGTGTAACGCTGAAACAGGACAGACAGTTTGACCAACAATACATTCTTATTTTTGGTGGTCATTTGTTGTATTTCATGGTGTCAATCAGAGCATGAGGATATACTGACAAACCCCTTGCAAAAAAGTATAAATCCTTTACCTGGAAGACATCAGCTGTTTTACTTTGAATAAAAAGTCACAGATATGACAGAAACTTTAAAAGTTGAATTGCAATAATTAATGGCAGAAAGGTCAGACTAGAAAAATCCTTACCACCTAAAAAGAAACAAAACAACATTCTAGTGGGTTAAAGAGAGGCGGTGATGGAAAAAAACTATTGTGCTACAATGATTGAAAGTAGAAGATTTGATGAAGTAATTTTTTTTCCAGGACAATAATATCTGGGCATTCAAACGGTTTTCTCAGGGAAATCAGATACAACTCAATGACATGACTACAAAACAATTTGAATATCTAGAATGTTACTGAAAATGTTTTAAAAAATTGCCAACCAGCTAATCTGTTAGTTGCAATAGTCCAACTATTAAATAAAAATAATCTGGTGCCATATCTTTAACTTGTTTTGTTTGCAACAAAATAAATCAAATGAATGCACATGATAGATGGATGACAAAATATATATTTTTAGTTGCTTTATCCTTTCACCATGCCCTGCAATAGTGGTTGCACCTGTTGAACGTTTTACATTTTCTCATGTTACAACAAACCTCTATGTTATCTATTATGGTTTAATGCAATAAAGCAAAACAAAGCAAGTCATAATTGTGAAGTGAAAAGGGAAATAACACATGAAAAAATTAAGAGTTGGGTGCAGCTGTGTTTATCCCCACTGAGTCAAAACTTTGTAGAACTACCTTTTGTTCCAATCAGCTCCAAATGTTAGTGGTATCACTACAGGCTTTGCTACAGATTAAAAATTCTCCTTGGAGTCTGACGAAATATATGACAAACAAATAATAACCCAGACATATTGTCTTTAAAACTCCATATATTGATTCATTCCTTTGTCAAAACACAACATGACACTTGTTTAGGTCATACATATTTTATTATAAAACCTCCATGTGGAAGAGCTTTCTCTGAATTCATGTTATTGCTACTTTTCTAGAAACAATGCAAAACTGTCTGGCTTCTACAAAGTGAATCTGATCTACATTTGTGTGTTTATCCTATCTGGATGTAGGTGAAACCTTTTTTGCTGCACACAATTGTAAAATAGATACATGTTCTTCATATTCTAGATTTATAACTTAACATACAACATGGTTCAAGATTTAATTTCAAGTGGCAAAGATGGCGGCATCACTGCAACTTTCCCTCCATGACTAAAAATAAGGCGGACAAAGAAGAGAATGGGATGAGAGTGAAAAAACGGCTGGTTTGAATCACGTTTTCTATTGGTGCAGACATTTAAATGGGTCACATTAGCACCTCGGTTTAAATGTGGTGCGTGGCTAATTCACTCAGCCTAAAACTAGTACTGTAAAAAAGCATTCAAGGCACGTGTTTGAAAGCAATAAACCTCACTGTGAATTTGTGCAAGTAACAATCTCTTGTGCTAGTTTGGGCTTTGCCTGTTTACAGATATTTACAAAAGAAACTGGTGACAAAAAATCTATTGAGATATCCTTAAATAAGACACAGAAACACACATTTAACTCCCCACGGTGCCTGGATGTCTCATTTGCTCATTTTTTAAAATGTTATATTTGCATAACTTTTTAATATAATTGTGAAGTGTGTGTTTGAGATAATGATTTTACTCCCCTTGTGTTTAAATGTCATGTTTTCCACTAAATGAAGACATTTCCTTGTGCTTTAAACTACAAATTGGGTTAAAAGAAAATTCTGCTATTTGATGACGTCAGCAAATGCTGAGAACAAAATGCAGACATTTTATGTTCACCCATTTTGGCAGCTGACAGATTTTCTCAAAGTGTTGTGGCCGTGTGAAAGCAATAATAACGTCAGGGAGCTTTTACAAGCTTTTAGGGGATCCAGGCTGCAGAGAGGAGGAAGAGAGGGGTGGGGAACAGTCAGGAAGAGTTCAATAAAACAATCTCGGATGGGGGAGGGGGACAAGCAGGAGTGCTAGAGAAGCACTTCAGTTAATTTAAGTAGTCAGACCCACACCCTCGCCTGTCCGGGTTCCCACAAATATTTGAAGTGTGGTTACTGCAACAATGCTAAGGCCTCTGCAATGGAGAGGAGAGCAAACAGAGGCTGGATGGCTCCAGTGTTTGCCTAAAGTCTTAATAAAGCCACACTTTAAGAAGCAATGAAAGCTAACCAAGTAAACAAGAGCTGTTTAAAGGCACTCAAAATGTTCCCAACAAAGTCTGCTTCAGGTCATTTCCTATCACGTAAAAGAAAACAGTTAAGGTATTCTTGACAACACTTCTGCGCTCTATGTCAGAGAAGCCCAGCCGTAACCTTCATCATGGGGTTTGCACTCTCAAAGAAAAAGATCTCCATTTGATTGATAAATCCAAACATTCCAGTCGGCAATCCATCTCCTCAGAATAATATCCATAGAAAGACAAACATCATGAAGCTGGGTAACCTCTGGCACGCAGAGGAGCTGTCAGTGTAACCCTCCTCTCTGTCAACTTTTCGATCATCATCCTCATAGTCGTAGATCTCCTCAACTTCAGGTTGGTCAGAAGCAACGCTGTGGTCCCCAATGGAACAAAGCTTGCTCATGTTCTCCTTGACCACCTCGCAGAAAGGTCTCTCCACGCCGTCACAAACGCAGCGGTTCAGCAGCATGCCGTTCGGGATGAACAGCATCTGCTGGATGGTGGCCTTGCACCTGGAGGTGCACCGCCTGCCGTTGAACAGCTGCCCGCAGTACGACAGGTAGGCCGAAAGGGAGGCGTGGCAGCTGCTGTCCTCCTCACACCGCTGGCGGGCCTCCATGCAGCCGATGCCCCCTGCATCGCTGGGGTGTCTGCGGGGCAGGCACGGCTCTATGGCCCGCTTCGCGCCGAGGCAGTTCGGGTCCTGAACGCAGTCACAGGTCTCCAGATCCGGCCCGCTGCGGGTGTTGTTGAGCCGGATCAGCGCCTGGATGCAGTGGCTCGGGCACTGGCTCCTCGTCCCGTGGATGTTCCCCTCGCATGCCGCCAAGTACTGGTTGTAGGCGAGCTCACACTCGGGCTCGTTGTGGCACTTCAGGATCGCCTGCCAGCAGACTAGCTGGGCGTCCAAAGCCACCAGCAGCCACAGGAGAAGCGCCAGCGAGCTGCACTGACATCTCATGCTTGGCTGAAGTTTGAGGCGTGTGACGTGCACATCAGGATCGGAACAAGTCAAGCAAGCGAAGGTCCTACAGAGGTTTTGTTACCAACGAGGTGTTTGTACAAATGTTCCACAAACCTGCACCCGTGTTGGTCTTGCTTCCTGTTGTTGGGCTTCGTAACAGCAGAAACAACCAGGAGCGGCTGCGAAGTAGAGAAAGAGCGCAGAAACAGTCATCTCTGGAAGTGTGCGCTTTCCAAACCAGGATCCTCCGGGCTGCAGTCTGAGAGCTATCCAAAGTCAGCAAGAGTTCCGCTCTTAGTACTAATGTTTCTCACAACTCCTCGGTTCGTTTCACACAAAAAAATAACTTTTAGCATCCATCCACGCTTCCCAGAGTTGTTTTTGAAGACATAGTTCTATCATGCTGCCCGCTACGCGCGTCTTTGTCCTGCTTCTGGCTGTAACGCTTCACGGTCCGCCGAGCATTTCTCCACAACACCCCTCCCTCTGTCGAAAAAAAAGAAAGGAAAAAGTCCCCCCCTCTGGCTGCCCTCCTTTTCTCTTCTTTCATTTACTATCCTGGTCAATGATTGGTCGCAGATTGGAAACCCACTTCCAGCGCCACAAATCCGGAAAACTGCAGCGCACTGCTAAAGTAATCAGACTGTCTGACATGTCAAATTCAAGCCCACACTCCAGTGTGGTTTACTTGGATTTTATGTGATAGACCAACACAAAGTAGTGCGTAGTTGTGGAGTAAGAAGGAAATTAATATACGTTTTCTTTATTTATCGCAAAAAAGAAAAAAAAAAGTCTGTCAGGTTTGTGGCGTTTGTGTTTACCTTTAATTTTACACCTCATTAAAAAACCCAGTGCAACCAAAAGTCGCCTAATTAGTGAATAAAATCAACTCCTAACCACTGTGTCACCACGGCTGTTCTGTGAAGGTGATTTATTAGAGGACATTTGTGAACAACAAGCAGAGAGCAGGTTGAGATTCTAAACTTTGAACATCTCAAGGACCACTTTTTAATTCAGAACCATGTAAAAGGATATGGATCAACGGCAAAAACCTACTGAATTATGGTGGTCCACCCAGACTGACAGGTCAGACATGAAGCAAAGAAGCCAGTGATTATTCTGAAGAATATATATATATATATATATATATATATATATATATATATATATATATATATAACATTTGTAGTATGTAGCCACATGCCATAGGGAATAGAGAGCATATGTAGAAGGAAGTAAGGGAAATTAACATTGTACATGGTCACTTGGTGGTGGCAGCATCATGCTGTAGGGATGCTTTTTTTCATCAGGGACATGAAAGCTCATCATAGTGGATGGGAAGATAGATGTAAAACAACAACAACAACAACAACAACATCTGAGGCAAGTTCAACTTACTGCAAACATATGAGAGTAAACTTTGATTATCTTCTATTTTCTTAACTCTATTTACATTTTTTTTATTATTCTGTGCTATTTGGACAAAATAATTTCCCCGTGGAGATCAATAATGTAATCTTGAATCTTGAAATGGTTTCGCTCAAAATACACTCCTTTGTTAGAATGGCCCAGTCAAAGTCCAGACCTAAATCCAGTTCAGACACCGTAGCTGTAAATATGGCAGCTGTAGCTGCTGCTAAATGTGGTTCTTCAAATAATTAATCCAGGAAAGGCTGAGATGCATTTGTGAACCCAGTTCTGGGTTGGCATGTTACAAATTGTGAAAAGGTTCAAGGGCTATGCAGATTTTTACCAGGCACTGTAGGAAGAGACAGGCTGGATGAAAACTGGTTATAATTTTGCTTGCACAAAACCACGGATCTGTGTGGTCTTCCCCCCTTGGCTTCCTCTCGCAAAACACAGCAGCCAGGAGGGGAGCTTGCAAAATGCATTCCATTACAGAAAGGTCACATCTGCAACTTTTCTGCTCCAGCTTTCACCAGAGCAGGAATGGCTGCTTTCTCTTACAGCTCCTCGCTAATTGTCACCCTACCCCTCCCTCTCTGTCATTCTGCTCAGTTTTAAGCCCCGATTGAGAGAGGAGAATAGGGGAGAATGCTATTTTCTGGCCCGTTTCACCCTAATTGTGTCAGATTGGCCATGCAGTGGCCCAGTGTCTTTCCAGGCTGAAGATTGTTCACGCACTGCAGCCTATCAATAGGGAGGGGTTCAGCATCAATATATTTTACAGCTATTCCTTTTCACACCACACTTGAAAACCAGCAATAGCTCAGGCTTTCCTGCCATTGAAATGGTAACTAACTTCTTTTTTTGAGGGGGTAAAGTTGGTCCACGTCTACCCCCTCATGTAGCTTGTGCCAGTTTTTGCAGGAGCTGCCCAGAACAGTTGGATGCCCAAGATGAAATTTACCCAAGGCTACAATAACTTCTTTTAGACAAACAAACACATGGATAAATAATTTGCACGTTTAAACATGCACTTCAGAAGTAATCAGTAAACAGAGTATAATTATGTCTAATTTAATCTGTTCTGTTAAATCCCTCAGTAGATTGTTAATCATTAGTGAACAAACAGCATCAGTTTTGTAGCTGAATATCAACACAATTCCAATTGAATACACTGGAGTTTGTGGTTGCAATGTGGCAAAAAGTGAAAAAGTTAAGTGGATGTGAAAACTTTTGCAAATGGTAAATGAAGAACAAAGAAACTAAGTAGTGGAGAGTTATGTGCTAGTACTTTTGACTTCGATGGGTAAACTGCAAATATTTCTCTTTCTGTAGAGAGGCATGATGACCAGGGACTCATGAATTTGATAAAAACTTCATAGCTCTCTCTGTTTTAAAAAAAAAATTAAAATCATAGAGAATACAAATTTGGTTAATTTCCTTCATTTAACAACAACTTGCTAATAATCAGAGGTGTGACCAAGTCACTGTGTTGCAAGTCTCAAGTAAGTCTCAAGTCTCTGTCCTCAAGTCCGAGTCAAGTCTCAAGTAAAGACAGGCAAAGTCGAGTCAAGTCTCAAGTCAGGAACCTTTAATTTCAAGTCATTTTGAGTCGTTTTTTTTTTTTTTTTAATAATTTGCAATTATACATAAAATTCAAATATTAGACCATTTGTTCTTTTTAAAATATGTATTTGAGGTTCATTTGTGATCCTCTTATTCATCTGGTATTCTTCAAATCTGTCAGAAGTAAACAGATGTCAGAAAATAAATTACAGCCTTTCATGAATTACATTTGACTTCAGTTTACTCCTTCTATTCATAAATAAACATCAACACTACAACAATCATAGTTTTCAAAAAATGAAATAAGTATAAATGAAGTTATCACAAGTAAACTCAGGAAGGTCTGGTGCATTTATTTTTCTGCTTTTATTTCTAAGTATGTTAGTTTCAGTCCTCCGTAAATATGGGACAGATATTCTAAACACAACATTTATTTGGGACAGTCACTGTATTTGGTCTTTTTTTTTTTTCCCAGCAAAGCTATACTACTTGGAAATGGGTTCTGTGCGACATGTGACAGTCACGCCGGTCAGTGCATTAAGTCAAAAACAGTTGACTTAATGCACTGACTGCAGTAAACAATATATTGTCAATATAATTTCCCAACGTAGATGTCTTCAAATACACCAACCATCCTTAGATGATACTAGACCCGGCTCATCATCATGATGGGACAGAGAGACTCTGTTCCCTGTGTTCAGGTCCAGAATCTGCTTTCTGTTCCGGAGCCCCGCTCACTATCCACCGGCTTCCTGAGCTAACACGGTGCACATTATTTGTGGAGGCATTTGAAGGACCGGATTTATGGTAAATCATCACCAATTTAACCCGGAGTACACATGCTAACACGAAGTTAGCTAAAGTCAACTATCTTACAGCAAAAGAAAAGTGCCACCTACCGATCTCTGTGAAGCTTCAAATGCCGGACAAAGTTGGACGTCGTGGCATCTCCATCCGATATTCTCTTCTTGCATGTTTTACAAGTTGCAGTTCGTTTTTTAGTCTAAAGTTCATAACCTACGTAGCCAAAAGAAATTACTCGCGGAAGCATATTCCAGCGGTTATTTCGTATTTCGTTCCCTGAGCTCTGTAGCTTTGCCGCGTTTTTTTAAACGTCCAAATCCTGTTAATTTGATTGGTTGTGCTGCAGCTACGTACACATACATACATAAGGAGAGAGGAAAACCATAGTGACGGTCTGCGCATATTGATACGGAATGAGTGAAATTAATTAATGACGCCACTTTATAAATAATGTGTTTTAAATTTTAAGACTTTGAGTAAAAAATATCAAGTCTTTTCAAGTAAACAGCTTCAAGTCGAGTCAAGTCCCAAGTCAATGGCATGAAAGTCAAAGTCAAGTCCGAGTCTTTCAGCATTTTTTCAAGTCAAGTCTCAAGTCGTGATTTTAACGACTCGAGTCTGACTCGAGTCCAAGTCATGTGACTCGAGTCCCCACCTCTGCTAATAATTATATACTTCAATTGTCCAGTGTTGTATAGTAACGAAGTAAAAATACTTCACTACTTTACTTAAGTATATTTTGGAGTACTTCATACTTTCCTCGAGTATGAAAATTTTTGATGACTTTCACTTTTACTTCACTACATTTCCGAACTTAATTGCGTACTTTTACTCCGATACATTTTCAATGTGTGGTTTAGTTACTCGTTACAAAAAAGCGAGAGAGAGAAACAAAGTGTTTTGACCCCACCTACTGATTAGCAAGTAGGCTACCGAACAAAGTCCGTAGCCTGCTTGCCTGGGCTTGTTCATCACCTCCAATAGGATACACCTGTTTCGCTTCTCCCATTGTTGGGGAAATCAGAAATCAGAACACCGTACAGCGGATGGGAGGGAGGGACGAACACAGAAGAGTGCTGCCCGCACTGACGCGGCTCAGGGATTACGTGACACGCAGCGCCGTGCCCTATAATGCACTGTAAGCTATGTAATGTGTTTGAGGCAGTTGACCAAAATCCCGGACAATTTTTAAATTCCCCCCGGACATCTTTTTAGGTCTGAAAAGTAGGACATGTCCGGGAAAAAGAGGACGTCTGGTCACCCTAGTTCAATGGGGGACAGAAGCCATAGCGATAGCAATTTAGACTAAATTTAACGAATATAGGAAAGGCATGCAAGTTCAAAACCACAAACCATTAACATGTGCTACTCTTTAAAACTGGAACAATTTATTAGCAGGTTTCATTTTGCCTGCACTTGGTTGTGTACATTATTTTAAGTTCATTTGACAAGTTTACCAAAATATAAGAAATGTCATTCACACTTGCCTTGTTTTACTTTTTACTTGTACTTTTCATTACATTACTTGAGTACATCCATTTTTACAGTAATTTCCATACTTAAGTACAAGACATTTCAGATACTTTAAGACTTTTACTCAAGTAACATTTCAGTCAGTGACTTCGACTTTTACCAAAGTCGTATTTTGGAGAGGTACTTGTACTTTTACTTGACTCTGAGATTTCAGTACTTTATACAACACTGCAATTGTCTAGAACTGGATTTTATTTGATCAAATTGGATGTTTTGCATTTAAAGTGAAGAAATGTTGGATTTACTGTAGACTCCTTAATTTCTATATAAAGTAATTTGTTGCATAAACTAAAATTCATTTAATATTACACCTATATTAAATTCTATTTCACAGGACATGTACCATGTTGTGAATTCTTATAATCCAATGCTAAATGGGAGTAAAAATCTCCACCTTGCCTGCCGTCACTGTGCATTCCTCGGTGTATTTTTGTCTCCCTCTGGTGTTCAAGCGGCTGCAGTTTTACCAAAAATGTTCAGACAAAAGTGAGATGAACCACAGCATCATAAAAATTTGTTTATTGCAGTTAAAACTCAAAAAGGAACATCACCGAAGAACTCTCACAGTTACAGACATACAGTGAAACAGCCAAAGATCAAGAAGAGACTGCCATTTGCAGCATTTTCCTTAAAAATCAGATTCACAGAATAACAGCACAGAATTTACACTTGTGTATTAGGATTATTGAGTTATTAATTTCAAGTTTCACACCTATATAAAACAAATAGTTTGTAATTTATGGCTTGGCTTCCAACTATTGATACCATGTTCTGATCTTTAATGGCAGATTCTAGTAGCTTTGTTTAAAAATAAGTTATTGCAACTTTCCTCCTATGTTATTTATATGTTACGAATATAATAGTCTCTATCACAAGAAATTAACCACTGCACGCAAAACGTCTTGCCTCGGCCTTCATTCAATAGCAGCGTGGCACGTAACAAAATAAAATTTCCGTTTAATTTTGGGAAATCACACAGCAGTAAGCTTCTTTTACATAAAACACAAAAATCCTGCCATACAGAAGTTAGAACAAAAGTCTAAAATTTGGACACATAAAATAAAATGTATTTTACATTAATGCAACACTGAATCCCCTCCTTACATCGCAGGCAGGACTCCACTTTAAGCCTACACTGACTGACTGTGTGCTCTGTTATGTTACAAGCACTCCCAGCTACAGGAACGGTTTCGTTATTTTTCCTTTCACAAAGACGCCGTTTAGCACATCACACTGGCTTAACAACACAACAACCACCAGCACGAAACGCGAATACTGAGATGGCAGATGAGATGGAGGACGAGGCGAGGATCATGGGACGGATGACGACACTACAAGACTCAACGCGTTGTTGGAAATGGTGAGAATCAACCTGCTGGAGCCAAACAGCACAGAACTCTACATAGAACATAAATATCTGCATGTAGACTCAGCTGGATTTATACACACACCAGAGGCAAACAATCTGACAATCTGTGCCATTTCCTCTGCGTTGGTCAGAGTGTTATCAACAAAGGCTTTGGCGTACGACTGAAAGCATTTCCTTTCTACCAATCTGAGCAGCCATCAGAAAGCAGCATATAAACAGATCCACACACAATTTTTATAAATATATATATATATATATATATATATATATAGTACAGACCAAAAGTTTGGACACATCTTCTAATTAAAATGGGTTTTCTTTATTTTCATGACTATTTATAAGGCAATAAATCCCACTTATTAACCTGACAGGGCACACCTATGAAGTGAAAACTATTTCAGGTGACTACCTCTTGAAGCTCATCAAGAAAATGCAGAGTGTGTGCAAAGTAGTAATCACAGCAAAAGGTTGCTACTTTGAAGAAACTAGAATATAAGGGGTATTTTCAGTTGTTTTACACTTTTTTGTTTAGTGCATATTTTCACATGTGTTATTCATAGTTTTGATACCTTCAGTGTGAATCTACAATGTCAGTAGTCATGAAAATAAAGGAAACTCATTGAATTAAAAGGTGTGTCCAAACTTTTGGTCTGTACTGTATAATTATATATACTGTATATAGTGGATAGAAATGGTATTGTATGGAAGCCAGATTAACTTTGCACACAGTAACATGTTCATGTAAAGCATTCATCACTGCAAGTCTTCACACCTAAACAAGTGAGTAATTATTTGTAGGTTTTAGTAAAACTAAAAATAAAGAAATAAATTGTTTAATAAATTAACCGCTCAGAAAGCGATTCATTTATCTTGGAGCTTCAGCCTTCACCAACAAGGCTCACAAGAAAGGCTGCAAAAACAACAGGAAAAACAAATGCCATGGAAGATTAACCTTTTAGTTGTCCTAAACAGTTGTTGCCCATTAAATTGTCTGATTTTGTTTGTATAATTAACATGAGCTGGTGTGCAGAGCCGGCTCAAGGCTGTTTAGGGCCCCCAGGCCTGCAGGGTCCTCAAAGAGTCCTCTAATTCTGACCAGAGTGGTCAAGATCAATTGGTTAATTTACCATTTCACACTTTTCTAGTTTGCTTTTGTACCCGACTCTTTTGCATTCAAGATGAAGCTACTTGCCACAAGACCAACTATGAGATATGTCAATGCTGTTCTAGGGACATTTTGTACCTGCTTTTATACCTGATAATTTTAAGAATATTTTTTTGATGTACTTATGAATGTTTGCGTTATACTGTAAGCTAATGTTAATCCCAAAAGGAGATGACTCAGAGTTTAAATGGGAGCTCAGAATCGCTCCTCTTTCTCAATAGAAAGTCAATAAGAACCGCTGGAGCATTACTATGGCTAATAATTGTCATAGTTCGACAAAATTCTTAACTACACTCAGAAACAAAACTGATACACAATGGCTGAAGAATACACTTGGAAAATACCTGACCACTTTTTTGTAGCATGAAAGCAAAACCAGTCAGACTCACCCATTCAGCCTAACTCTACTACGCTGCGAAAGCTTATGAGTAAGTCAGAAAAAGTACCCAATATCCAGGATCTACTGGTTGTTTTCACCTTCTAAAACACTTTTTATCAACCAATATTTCATTAAAAAGAATGAAGACGTAATGCAAACTAAAAGTGGTTGTAGACACTCTGGCGTGTGGGTGAAGGTCTTCTAAATCAAATTTTGTTTAGAGCCCAGTTCTAACTTAGGCCGGCCCTGAGTGTTAAGCTTGTGAATGTGTGTTCTTGTTCCAACCGAGCAGCTGACCCCAGCGGTCCTGACTTTATTGGAGATGCACGCCTTAGCCAATAAAATTCCTCTGCTGAGGAAAAATCACACACATACACACTGCTACGACCTCTGCTGCAGAACTGCATGGTGTTGTCACTGGCCAGGTACAGAGAGCGAAGGAGAATGGGAATACAGGGAATGAAGGATCTGGTGCACTGTACAAATTTACCAAGAGAAGAACTCGCTCAAACCTGCAGAAATGATCTCATTGGTTTCAGTTTTATCAGAGTGCAAATTGGCTCATTTTCTTACTTTTTCTTTTTTTGTAAAAACAGGAACAACATTCAGGATGATTAAGACTCAAAATGGTTTTAACTGGTTAGAAAGTGAGCCAAAGATCTCGTAGGCTCCAGTCTGATTTTGATCTCCATAAAACTATAATTATGCAACTCTGCTAACTGACATTCAACCAGAGCAATGAGAAAATGTCTACACCTGGAGAAGCTCTGCCTCTGATAAATATCTGCACAAGTGAAACTCTGTGGAACAGGTCAGGCCCACTTCACATGAGATTGCAGTTTTCCGTCTGCTTCTTGAGGTCTTCCAGTGTGGCCTGGGCTTTGTCCTTCAGCTGGTCGATGTCCACATTCTGGATGTTGGACAGCTGGCCGAGCACAGACTGCTTGTGCGTCTCCTCCTGGTTGTCCTCAGCAATCATCTTGGCCAGCTCTGTGGGCAGCACCACGTCGTCCCCTGCCTGCTGGATCTGGGTCTCGTCGAGCTCATTCTGAGGTGGAGAAACACAGGAAGAGAAAACATGCCAATGTTAGTTTCACGTGTTTGTCTGAGAAGCTGAAGTACATGCATTCTTTAAATTACCTTTGGTAGTCTGTACTTTTCGCGAAAATGGGTTCTGACTGTAGCCCTCTCTGCTTTCTTCTGGGCAAAATTAGCTTCTCGTTCTTGTCTGCAAGACAGGAAGAAAATTACAGCCTTCAGGCAGAATGTTCTGTAAGGAGTAAAAGCTTGAGAAAAAGCTTTACTTTGAACCAAACACGGCAAAGAAAGGTTGCCTCCTAATAATTATTAGGCTTCTTGAAAATCAGAACCTAACATGCCAGTCGCAATATCTCCTTCATATTAAGCCTCTATCAATTAATCTGAAGATGGAAAAAATGAGTTTCAAGTTTCCAACTTGGTCTGGGTCATGGATAGCCTGATCATTGCCTTCCTACGCGATGGGATTTCTCCTATAGAGCTGGATTTCTCTGGTAGAATTTCAGCCAGGCCAACCAGCGACCAGAAATAGAAGTTGTAAACGATAACTTCGATTTTCTGCTGTGTTTTAGAATTGTAGTCTGCCTGTAGTTTCAGCAATGGTAGTGGTGGAAGAGAACAAAGCCATTCAGTTCGTAAGTCACGGCCAAACGTTAGTGATTGGGTAAAATTTAAAATTTCAACAGAGTCCAGACCTCCAGCAAGCAATCGTTTCTCAATAGCTAAGAGGTTCTGCTCTGTACCAAGCAAAGCATAGAAGAAGGGGCTTGTTTTTACCAGGCTGGGTCATGGAGGGTAATGTGGAACAACAGTGCCATTGTTATGGACTAACAAAATGGAGATGTCTTCACCCCTTTCCACATCTGCCACACTGAAGGAAGGATGTAATATCTTTCCTCTTCTGCTCCAGCTACTTGCTAATGAACCCAAAGTTAACCCAAAGCTTAACTTGGTCTGGACAGTCTGTGACAAGTTACGACTTTTCTTGTCAACTAATCCTCCATTGTTATCTTGGAACATCCATTCGTATGAATGATCATTCTCATGATCCAGGAATAGAATTCTGGAGATATTTGCAAATCCCACTCCTCCGAAATCCTTTGTCCTCTTTACCAGTGTGATGAAGCACCAATAGATCGAGAGCACATGGCCAAACATGCAACATGTGCTCCACCAGATCCTCCATCTTGTAACTCATTTCTATGTACTACACACAGCAACCACCTTGTTACAAAATCAGAATGTCATCGTCATTTAGGAAATAATTTTGTGTTTTCAACCTCCTCCCGTTCACTGAGGTGATCACTGGATATTTTCTGATTTGTAAGTAGCACAGTACATGGTAGACATCAATGTATATTAAGCTTAATATATTTTAGTCATTATTGTGATGCAAATAAATTTCATGTGTTGTGATATGTGTGTGTGGTATGATAGCTGCTGGTTGAAAAGCCTGAATTCAGACCTTCACTGAGCATCTGATGTCTATAGATTAATTCATACAGGCTAGAAGAAAACCGATGCAAATGTTATCATTTTTTTCTTGCTTTTCACATGTTGAAATGAATAAATATATGTCTTAAAGATGATCAATTACTAATAGTTTTTAGACATTTATTAATATTTTCTGCTGACAAGAAAATACCAAACTCACACGATTCAAGCTGTAGACTAACTAGTTTTGCAGCAATTTGAAATGATTTAAAAGAGCAGAAATGTTGTTAAAATGTGTTAAGAAAATTACTTTCCTTAATTTATCATCTTGAAATGGTATTTTTGTTTTATTTTCTGCTCTTTCTGGTGACATGTTTGCTTCTCTATCTTCACAGTAAAATTGTCCAAATGTCCAGAATCAGAGTTTTGAGGCACACATTTGGAAACAAAGGAGTAGTAAATGTAGAATTAAAAATCTTTACACTTGTATTTTCAATGGTCAAGTCTAATTTGCAACATTTTAAAATAGGTCAACAAAAATGTTATAAGACGTAGTTTAATGTATAACAGTGTATTTGTTCAGTTTCAGCTCTTCCCAGCAAGCCGAAAAAGGAAAAATTGTGTTGGATGTTTACATAATCTAATATATTATACTTGTGGATAACAAAGTGTACACTTGTAATCAGATATACTTAAAATAGTTTAGAAGTTCACTATATGTTGAGTCATGTGTTTGGGAAAATTTTATTCCATATGATATATTTATTTATTTCTCATTTAGCAGTGAGATATTTTAGCCACTAAATACCACATGAGCAGGGCAAGGAAAATGACAACTTCAGGAAATGAGAAAAAAGTAAGAAATTAAAAGCCTCTCCAATATACATATTTCTTTTTCAACGCTTGGAAGCTCTTAACAAGCCCTCAATCCTCCTCCTTCTTAACCTTAACAGTTGGAGTCCCCTCCAACCTTCCGCCTTATAGATAGGATTCGTCTCCTCAGTTTGTGCTGCCTCCAGCAGGGGGCAGGCTGGAAGTGTTTTCTCCACTTCCAACTGCTAGAATGTTAATTGGTAAATCTGCTGTGAGCCACAGACATTGCGAGCCAGTCGGGCAACACAATCTGAATCAAACTTGCTTGAACAGCCAGAGGTCAAACATCTAGTGAGAACAACAACAAAATGAGAACATTTTGTGCAAGATCAGAAAACCAAGTGCGTCCTTAGGACAAAATGATCCATCGATACGGCTGAAATATGAACACTTGGATAAAATCAGCAGCAGCATCGAAATTCAAAGAAACACTAGAAGTGACATGCTCGCACTCATTGTTTCAAAGGAAAGGTCCTCTTCTCGTTGAGATGGAGCATTCATTTCTCCGTGTGATCCGGAGATCACTTCAGATTAACATGCCAAAACATAGAAAGGCCATGCAGCGCACACCAATGTGCAGCTTCTGTGTCTTCTGTCTCTCAAGGGCATCAGTTGACCCAGGGTGTCACTGTTGTGTCCTGGCGGCTCAGGGTGATGAAATGCCTGTATGTGTCATCATAGCAGTGTGAGCAGCCCACACTTCACCTCAAAAGTCTCACTCTGTTTTAATCTAAGCAGGAGGAGCTTCTCCTGATCTATGTTCAAGCTTAGCACCTTCTGACTAATAATTCTTTCCCACCGAAGGTCACGTCATGATGGAAGAGTGTCAGGCATCTCTCCTGTGGAGCTCAGTGGGCTCTGCTGAGTGTTAATGGCTTCACCTCCCACTCACTCTTAAAATGTCTGCACATGGTCCCAAAAGACAGTTTTGATGAAAGTGTTAGAAGGGAGGTGTTAGCTGATGGTGATAGGAAGCCAGAATCAGCAGAGGAAATGGGAACATTTTCTCTGTCCTAATATGCAGCATCATGAACAAACACTGATCATCTAACCCGGCTTCGTAGAGTCCAGCTTTAAAGGCTGGGGCAACTTTGACGACCTGCTTGCTATATTTTATTCTTGCATTTTTACATCTCATGACTTCATCAGTGGCTTTAGTTTTGTGGAAAACTACACACACTAAAACGTATTAGAGCAAAGATTCACACAGAAATGACGAAAGTCGCCTCTGAATTAATTAACGCAAGTTATGCAAATTTGGTTCCACCTGATTTTTCATGCGTCCTATCGCACAACAATCAGGAACATCTTTCGCCCCAGGCAGAGTAAAGGTATTCTGCGAAATAAATAAATAAATAAATAAATAAATGTAAACGTGAGGGGTTTTTTTCTTCTATTTTGCCCGAGCATAGAGATGGAGAGCTCCTCCGGGCGAGAGGAGCAGCTGTGTGAGGAGCGCTCCTATTATTGCACTGATGCGTAAAAAAGCGCGCCGCGTACAGAGCGCTCCTCGCTTTTTTACCCATAGAATCACATAAGCCATAATTTTGACATTTTTCGTAAAGAAAAACAACAATAAATTAACTTCCTGTTCATTGCTATTCCACACAACATATTTCAGTCAGCGCTTACTTTTCCTCCTCTAACTGTTGCTGATATTGTTCAAATTCCTCTTGAGTCATTCCCTGCGCGGAGGCTTCTGTTTTCTCTCCCTCGGATTTCTCCTCCGTGAGGCCGCCTGTCAGGTTCTTCAGCTGCCCTCCCACCACGTGTTTCACCATGAAAGCCATGACTGCGGTCCGGAGAGTCCTCGGTTTGAGCGGCTGACGTTACAGACTCGGTGCGCTCCTGGAGAGAGCGGCGGGGTTGTGGGAAGATTTCTTCCAAATTCAAATCAGACGCCTTGAGTCTTCACGCAAAAAAGGGATACAAACGAAAAAAAAATGAGCGTAACTTTGGGAAATGCTTAAACCTGGAATCAGAGGAATGTGCTATCAGCCCTGGAGGCGCGTCGGATAGCTTGACAGTTTCAGCACCACTGGCCCCGGACAGCTCCGCGTCGAGATGGACGGAGAGGAGCAGCTCAGTTATGAGTCAACAAGTTTGGCGCTGAACTCTACCAATCCCGTGACTCCTTCCTCCGCCACCACTCCCTCCCTCCACCCAATCCCAGGCACCGCCGGACTCGGAGCGCGCTCACACGGCTCGGGATGCCGTGATTCGCCGTCTGAGGATGTGCGGCGATGGACTCGGGGAAGAAAACAACACGTGACGAGCGTGAGTTTCTCCTGGTCGCTTCGGTGCCTCCGTCTCTCTCAGGGACATCCAGCCGCCGCACAGTTTGTCAACAGATGAGAGCGTCCCGATTGCATGAAAGTAGCCCATGATAGTGAAGTGGAAAGAAAAAGGGACGTTTTTCCAGTTGTTTGTTTAGTAATTAAACTCTGTCTGGAAAGTGTGGCGGACATTTGTTTCTCCCGTGAGACAATAATCATGTTTTGCCACGATTACAGCTGCCAGGTCTTTTGAGACCAGCTTTGCACATCTAGAAATGTTCAGCCCTTTATTTCCAAAATGGCTCAAGGTCAGTCAGGTTTGATGTATCTGCAAAGATCAATTTTTAGTCTTTGCCAAACTTTTAATTATACTTAGAAATAGCCATTCTAAAATGAATAATTTTATATCGAAACGATTCCATTTTAACTTTGGTCGTACATTTGGCTTTGTTGTCCTGCTCTAAGGTGAACCTCCACGCTAGGATTGTCTCATCCATCTTTCCATCGATTCTGACCAGCTGCTCTGTCCATGCTGAAGTAATGCAGCATAATGCAGCCGGCACCATGTTTCACTTTAGAGATAGTTTGCTCAGAAAAATGCGAAGTAACATTTTTTTAAGGCTTTTTTGCCACTCTTCTATATTTGACGGATTTATTGAGTTTAGAACTAATAAATTTAACTTAAAATCCTTGAGACTTTTGGGACACTTTGCTGCTTTTTATGGTTACTTTTACTTCCCAGTCTGTCAATGTTGGAGGCTCTCAGTTTTGTCACAGTCCTTTCAGTTTCCAGAAAGGACTGCTTTATGAAACATTCAAAGGTTGGGAAATTGTTGAACTAATTCTTCTTCGAGACCTTCACAGAAGAGTCTGTTTATTAGTTGGATGACTTTTTGTATTTAGGGGTATTAAAGTAACGAGGGCAACTACCAATGCATGACACAGCTTTTAGTTTTTTATTACAAAAATAAAATGAAAAGCATAATCATTTTCACCACAATTCACATATATTCACTACTTTGTGTTAGGCTATCTCATTTAACGTAACAAAATGTAGGAAGGATTATATATATATAATGTTATCACTCAAGAAGGATGCGTTGCACACAGATCACTGAAATGTTTGCACAGTGCACACCAATGACTCCATGACGTGAAGTAAGTGAAATGATGTGTGCAGTGCATGAGCAGATGGAGTCCAATGTTTAGCCAGCGAATGTGGTCTCCAGTGGCAGGAGCCACTTAAGGTCCTGTTTTTGTCTAATAGGTTCAGAATATCAGTGTCTTATCAGACCATTTTTCCTGGTGCTTTATGTTCATGTTTCTGTTTGGTGATGTAGGCAGAGAGAACGGTTCAAACTCTGTCAAAAAAACAACAAAAAAAAAAAGGCTTGTTAAAACAGTATTAAGGTAGATGACATAGTGTTCAGCTAGAAAAAACATTTTTAATAAAAATGTGACCTACATTTTTGTACTTGCATCTGTCCTTATGTGAGAGATATATATATATTTTAAATCTCTATTTCTGCAAGAGTTTCCAACAGCCAAAGTGTGAAAAACAACTTTGATCACAAGTCAACAACTTGAGCGTCCTGATCCTCACAGCAGCCTGACACCGAGCCTGGCCTACTTTTCCAGTCCCTGTGGATCGTGGGGGGGAGACGGAGCAACGTCTCAGTGCCTTTTTGTCACAGGCTTAGTGAGACCCTCTTAGCCCACACCTGCCTTGCTCTAAAACCTCTCCCTACCCCATCTCAACTTCAAAGCTGAAGCCGGTGAATGGTCTAAAACACAACACAGCAAGTAAGATCAAACCTAATCTCTGTGAAATTGAATAAAAGGAAGGAATTTGCCTATCCAGCATATTTTAACATCACGTTATATAATTTCGCTTTTGATATTCGGTCCTGTGGGATCTGTTGCAGGAGGAGGTCTCCATCACTTTTCATGGTCTACAAGTATTTTAGCAGGTACACAGCAGGAAGCTCTAATCCAACATGGTGCATACAAAACATGGCTTGATGGTGTGAAGAGCCTCAGAAACTCACTTTCACAGGTATAAATATGGAGAGCAAGTGTTTTGTTGGTAAAACTAGGGCAGATATTTGATCATTTTTAGAAGCAATGTCACATCTCTGTTAGATGTATATACTCAAGGTGTTACATGGTAAAACTACAAGGTTGTTTATCCACTAACAGCCTATTAGAACATCTGATGTTCTCATTGTGTTTGTTAAATCCTGGCTATAGCTGCAGGTCAAAGGGATGTTTAATTTCTGTGTGTTTGAGATGTGTTAGCTTGCTTTAGGGAAGAACATTAGCACACTAATTCAGCTGATTTAACCTTTGTCTTCTGATTCTCTATAGTCTCTGTAGTGAACAGTAGCAATGTCCACATAGGAACATTATAGATTCACAGTTTGCATCGTATTGCACCAATCCATACATCTAAATGGGTAATATTTTCCTTAATCGCCTCTGATTGGTAATCAGCACATTAACAAAAGCATTTTTCCCCATTTAATAAATGCATCAAACTCTCAAATTGGTTGGCTCACCTTTTTTTGGTTCAGTTAAAATCAGATAGAGGTTAGAGACATATGCTTCAGTGGAGCAGTAGGAATTTTTGAATTGCAGTCTCAAACATTGGGTTCATGTTCAAAAGCTACATTATGAATTTGCACCACTCTGACAGTTGCTTTTTCCTGATGACTCAATCAAAGGCTTACTCCATAGTGTTTTTTGAATAGGTCAAAGTTCAAATGCCTGGCTTGATGGATTGAACAATGCTCCACAAGTTATTTAAATCTTATGCTGTTTCCTAATCTACCCTGCTTTCTACTTCCTGTCACTGTTAGCAACTTCACTCAATGGTTGCATTTAAACCGAGATAAAATTAAACTTGGACTACTAACAAACTAGGTGACTTCAGATGGCTGCACTGGATTTTGTTTGGGTGTATCAAAGTAAATGGAGGTAAATACAAATGGGTGCCACACTTTTCTGATTTTTGTTTGTATATCATTTTGAAAATAATAAATAACTTTTATTCCACTGTTATTATACACCACTTTGTGTTGGTCCATCCCATTAGATAACGATATAATACATTAAGGTTTGTTGTTGTAATGTAATAAAATGTAGGTTCAAGGGATGTGAATATATACTGTACTTCTGCAAGGCAGTGTGGTTGTAGAGGAGAGCATTTTGTCAGGATAAGCAGCAAACCGAAGTGGATTTTCAATCATGTAAATTATGTCTGATTACACTGTCCTGGAGAAATCATGGAATTTATCACGCATGACTAAATACTAATGGATATAAATAAAAATCTCAGTTCATCAGCGTCACGTTTCTGAAGTGTACGTAGGTTTAACGTTCACAGTTATTTTCAGTGACAGGGCACAAATGTTTCAGCAGGATCACTGAATACCAGCAAAGATCTTTCAAATGTTGTGCTCGCTCATCTCGGAATCTGTCAAACTGTACCTTACCAAAATGTAAATGAGGCAGCTGCCGCCAAAAAATCGGAGTTAGATGAATTCCCATCACAGGTTATTTTGCAGTCTTTCACTCACAGCGGAGTAACTAGGAACCAATCAGCTGTATTTGTTCAGTAAGAGGGCATGACATTGACATGAAACCTTCAGAGTGAAATGCAGAGGAGAAAAAAAAAACATTACTCATGCTGCCTGATTTAAAAATAGGCTCATGTTTATGCTCCCTGGCTGCGCTCAGTTCATGTTACAGCCTACTCAGCTTTGACCTCGGTCTTTCTGCACGGTGAAAATGAACGGCTCAGGTCTCCAAATGTGAGCATATATGATGAATATAGCCATGCTAAGCCTTGGTAAATGTATCCACCGTAATGCACATGCATTTTATGCACACAAGCCAGAAAACATCTCATTTGGATTTAGCATCTGTGGACATTTTTTTCTGCTCTAATAGCCAACGTCTACCACTGAATAGCAGAAAAAGTAATAATGTGCATTGCTCACGAGGTAGCAAATATTTGGCATCTGAATACGAATCTGAATACAAATTTGAGGCTGCAACAACAAAAGGTTAGACAGCCGTGACATGCCGTGGTTGTTGTGAGCCCGGAGCGATCGCAACGTGAGTCAACATCACTGAAAGCGTCATGCTGGCTTCCGCCCAGTCACACTTCCAGCCTGGATGCTCTTGATCTTCTGGGATTAGGAAGCTGTGTGGGAATCAAGAATGAGAGAGAGAGAGAGAAAGTGTGAGAGAGATGGGTTTATGTACACCATCACTCACAGCCGCTGATCCACAGCAGCCGAATGTTACACCTTTGTTTCCGTAGACAAGGGATTAGACTCATCAAACATGCATGCCCTGCAGCAAACAATGTGCACATTCAGGGACTTCTTAAATTTACACAGGAGGAGATGACGCTATTAGGAAAACGCTGGGATGCCAGTCTGTGGGAAAAACTGTGTGTGGCGCCCGCCTGGTGAGATGACAAAATATCACACTAATCACGTTAGGATTGAGAGCTGATCTGAACACTCTCAGACAGAACTACTTACTGCATGAAGCAATGCTGCACTACTTTTAGAAAATATTCTATTTTATCTGAACCTGCATCAGGGGGTTGACCAAAGCTAGAACAGACAGGTGGGGTCACAGCAGCATGGCACCATACGGAGCAAAGCGGGCTGGCCCTGCAGACGGGGTCTGATGCCCTGCAGGCTGTCCAGGAGGTGTTAAACCGCACCACATGGCAACATGGCAACTGTCCCCACAGTTTACATCAAGGGCATCTGCAGGAGATGAATATAATAGCTCTGATTTAGATCATGGAGGGACTATTTTAAACTTTTTTTTTTTTGCCATTTAGTATTTAGGAAATGAAGAACATTCATATTCATATTTGCCCAGGCTGTAAGAGAAAAAAGGAAGCAGAGAAAAATAAAAATCTGCCTTTTTTTTAAGTGCAGTGCAAGCAGATGGAATCTCATTTGTGGTGCTCACAAAATAAAATTATCACATTAAAAAAAGGAAAATCGCAATGAGACATCTCTTTCCAGAAACCGTACCTCAGCCTCACTGGATAATCCACAGAACTCTCTGCCAACCGCTTTCAGAGAAAGTAGTTCAGATAGAAACTTGACAGCAAAATCTGTGGATTATCCAGGCTAACTGGGACACAGATTTGGAAAGAGATGCTTCTCTGAAAACAAAGTTCTCTCCCAAACCTGAGAAGACAGACTATCCCTGCAGATCTGACACCAGAAAACATTAGAAAATGAAAATAGCTGCTGAAAATGTGCTGTAATTGAAATTTTCTTGTTTTGATTTTAATAAATAAAGTCACTTCCTGCCTTTCTGAATGAAATCAAAAGCAAGCACCATTTATTTGGTTGTATTTCTGGCTCAATTGCAGAGTCATGGTTTATTCCAATGCAAAAAAGCATTTTAAGAATCTGTAGCCTGCAAGCAAGGTTTTCAGCTTAGAAAATATACATGTAATGGAGAAAGTGGCAAATACAAGGAGGAAGCCAGCCTGGGATCATTATTACACTTCACTTTGGCGAGCATGAAAGTGCGAAAACAAGTTGCCAAGAGACACATTCTGCGACAGAATTCACAGCAGAAAAGTACGCGCATCAAAAGTGAGAAAGATGAAACACAAATGTTCAGACATTATAAAACTGAAATAGGTTGTGAAATTGAGTGCGAAGGGAAAAAAAAGTTTCTCGAAATGCTTTGCAGCTGCCTTGAAATCCGCACTCAGACGAGGAAATGAGAAGCACAAAAAGCACCACAGAATGTGTTAACCGTTGTTCTGAATGCTGTGTTTTTCACAGAAACGTGTTATGTTCAAAGCTGAAAAATGCAAAGAAACTGCATGATACTGACAAATAACATTGAACAGAAGTATCATGTTTGACTTTCTCTGTAGAGAAACTGGACGCAGCTTCAAGGTTTTCCTATAGAAAACCCTACTAGTGTCAAGAAGAAAATAAATAATTATTGATCCCAAAAGCAACGCTCAGAATCCACTGCAGATGGTTTGACCAAGAATGAAAAATATCAAAACGGTCAACAATTCTTTTATCTACATAGTCACCTTTACATTCTTGGAACTGACATTTTGTTGGTCAGTCCGAAGATCATCACTCCAACAAGATGCTTAGGTGATCTAAGATTTTAAAATGCTGCTGACTGATCACCAAACCTTAGAGCATTTGAAGCTGGAAACATTGTTCTTTTTTAGTGGTTTGTCTTTGAACAGAAATCATAGAGAATATTTTTCCTCTTTAGGTTGAGCAGTTTTAACTGATAGGTGATTAATTTATCCCACCCTTGTGTTAAATCAACACCCAGGAGCTTTGTAGAAAGAGTTAGAGAAAAGACATTTCCCTTTCCAATATGACACTGGTTTAATTAAATGCCTACATGGACCACTGACCCCGATTTCACCCAACACCTTCACCTCATCCATCATCTGTGCTCCAAGGAGACTCACACAGTGGCAAATTCACAGATGTAATTTTCAAAACAGGGATTGTCAATTCCTGACTGTATTTGTTGCCGTAAAACATGAGGTTTCTAATCATTTCTATGTCCAAGTCCAACTTATAAAGACATCACATATAAATGACCATATGTTAAACCAATAATAAAACCAGTAAAAAGCATAAAACCAACACATGACAAATAATAAAACCAGATGTAAAAATATATCATGTTGATGAAAAATAAAATAAGAATAGAAAATTATACAAAAACACAAAACAAATCACGATGTTGCAAAAGCCACATGGAAAATAAGATTTTCAAATGAAATTTTAACACAGCAGGTAAAGATGTCTGTTTAATTTTTGAAGATAATTTGTTCCAAAGGTTTGGAGCCACAAATGAAAGAGCTCTATCTTCTTCTCTCACTAGCTAAAGGCAGAAAGTCAACTGATCTAAGATTTTGAGAAGAAACATGAGGTATAAAGGTCAAAGAGATACTATAGAGAAAAAAACATGTACAGTAGGCATTTACAAGCCAAAATTGCAATTCTAAAATTATTTCATTCTGCCATTCTGCTCAGGAAATGTAGAGCCATGCATGCCTTATTATAATGGATATATTTTAAAATGATTAAAATCATCATTAGAGGAGAATAAATTTGGCAGTCATCTGCATAGAATGGAGAGAAATATTATTGTTTCTTCAGGATACACTCCAAAATGAGCAGATAAAAGAAGATATATGAATACTGAACCCTGAGGAACCCCCACAGGAAATGGCACTTGAGTGGAAAAGAAATGTTTAATATTAACATAGAAACCTCCTTCTCTCTATCCCAAATGGAGCTAATCAAGTGCATTGCACATTTAAGTCCATTGAATCTGACTCTAAAGCTCCAGATGAGAGATAAAAATACTTTGGTCAACATTATCAAATGATAATGTTGATAAACTACATGAGTGTTAAATGGGACGATAAACTACATCATTATCAAATGATGTAGTTTATCTGAAAGTTTACGGATAACAAAAACAAAGAGTCACTTGCTGAAGAGGTAAAGCCTCATTGGAAAATCTAGTCTCTATAAAGCAGTTTCTAAGCAAAACCCAGTTTTGCTTAGAAACACATTAAATTAAACCGGTATATATATATATATATATATATATATATATATATATATATATATATATATATATATATATATATATATATATTTATATATATATATATAATGTTGAAACATTCTTTCAACATTTTGAAAGAATGTTGTACTACCCCTTGTCATTTGTTTAAATCTACCTGGAAATTGGAATAACTCAACCGTACACATTTTAATCTCCCAGACACACACACACGTATCTGTGTCTCCCTCTGGAGCCTCTAACATTTCAGAGCTTGAGCAGCACAGTTTAATCCACCTACTGTGCATTAAGACTGCTCTATTTTCTGCTAAACCGCTGCCAACCTGTTAAAGCCACTTAGAGGGAATAGGCCTACATCAAATGCAACTTGTATCACCATGTATGCCCAGGATAAAATTACCACTGGCATGTTCTGCTCCTGCAAAAGCATGAACTTGTATTAGTATAAGCAGCTATACAGTGGGCTTAAACTTCAGGAAATGTAGACGCTGTACAGTTGGAGCGAGAGTCACTGAGACTGTTGTGTGCTTGGCTATAGAAAATGTTTAAATAAGCAGGCATATTTTTATTTTGAAAGTTCTTGGAGAAGGGAGAGTGAGATAAAGTATGACATGTCAAAGATATGTTAACATGGCTCACTGATGAGCCATCTTTTCCTCATTTTCCATCTCTCCCTCAGCGCTCTCTCTCCACTTGTTTCTCCCCTCCTCCAACACTTCCTTCTGAGCTCCTTCATTCCCTCCTTCAAAATCCCTGCCACCCCCCTTCATCTCACTGCTTCGTCTCTCTCTCTTTGCCTGATTTAGACCTCTTGCCTGAGAGGAACATCAGAGCACAATAGGTTAGTGCTGACTGAGCTTAAGTGGAATGAGAAAACCGGAAAATTTTCTTTCATGAATAGATCCAAACAATCAGCAGTGTGAGGGTGAACAGATGAGAAGAAGATGAGATAATGCAGGCTGAGAAGCAAAGGGCAAAGGGCAAGGACAGGAGGAGGGTGGTAATGAGAATGAAAGTGAAAGGTGGAGCAAAGGTCAGTGGGAAGTGAGAATGTTTTCATTACTAAAAATAACAAATTGTCTCTTGAAATTTGTGACTTGATCTTGTACAGCACGAGCTCAAGTCGGTGTGTTCAGAGTTTCTTACAAACTTTCTTTAACACTCAGATTTGAGTTTCCTCTACAGCTGTGTAGGAATTTCTTTTCCCAGTTCAGGAGAACAGGAGTTAATTCCAGTTTATTCACGGACCCTCATCCTCTGCTTGAAATTGTAACAGGTATAATGTATGAGTCCACACAGTTCTTGGACAGAAAAATAAATGGATTTGATGTCCTGAGTTTGAAAATACTGGCAAATATACATTTATTCTAATTATGAAAAATGAGAAATCCTTTTTCTATCCCACTTTAGTTTGAATGGACCTGTTGCAATAATGTGAAAAGTCAGAAAATGCTCACTGAAGTGCATCAAAACCTCTGCAAAGTAAAGAACAGAACTGGAAGAGCTCAGGAACGAGCCCAACATCTGGCTGGTTTTAAATGTTATGCTGGGTCAATTTATTCTTCATTATTCCATATCTGGCCTAATTTATGTACAAAAGCAACACTGAGTCACCGACCAAAAAACACAATAACGAAAGAAGCTTACCAGCTGATGCTACATTACTAAGATACTGACAACAACGACAAATATTTTCTACTCTACATCTCAATGTTACATGACTTTCCTTTACGTTTACGGTATGTATACTTTTGAAATACACTCTACCTTGATATTCATGTTCTTCAGTGAAAATTGCAGATAATTTAACTTAATGCCTTCAGTATAAAAAGGAATTTTGAGAAAGCAAGGATTCAGAGCCACTCATTTGGAATCTTATCTTTCCTCAGACATCAAATGCACTACTATATTTACTATATATAGCGAGCATCTTTACTTGCTAAGAAAACTACATCCACTGCCACCCACACACACAGACATCGCTTACTCTTGGAAGTACTTACCATCTACACGAAGGGCAGAAAATACCATAATATCCTAAACAATGTAATGTCCCCAGAGCTAATCCATTTTTATACAACAGCAGCACACTGATCCCTCTGGTCACATTTAAGCATTCTTGCAATTTCAGAGACAGATGGGTTCATTTTTTTTCAACCGGAAAACCATCAAGCATTTGTTCCTGGCTCTTCAATCAACTTGCAAGCTTCTTTTCCTCTTACTGTTTCCACTGTGCCCAGAGTTCTAACATATCAGTCACCAAATACTTTAAACATCCTTCATCAACAGGGTTTTAGCTCAGTCTACATGGCTCTGCTGCCGCACTGCACGAGGCAGTAATAAGAAATTTGCAACATTTTGTTATTTTCTTTAATATTGTATTTAAATTTTTTTGTTGTCTTTAAAACATTTTCTGTCACAGAATTAAAGTTTATATCTATATATATTTATAAACTTTTCTCCCGGCGCATTTTTAGGTGCCTAAGGGGGTCTGTTGGAAGATGTCACACTGTCAGATTTTTAAAATGCAACCTCTCAAACACACCACCCCTGATATGCTTCAAACAACCCTCCCTTCTGTGAAAAAACTGCTGTGGAAAAATAAAGAAGAGTACATCACTGAAATGATGTTAGAATATAAAATCACTTTATAAACTCTAATTTGATGTACACAATACAATGAACAGACCTCACTCTAGGCCTGCAAATGTTTGTGTTTGTTCTAAATCATAAAGCATAAGCTGTTCAGATGCAGTATTGTATGGCAAGCTGCCGTTGGGGATGACTGTGGTTAAAGTGAGTTCACCGTCTGCTTTGTCTCCGCGTGCACGAGCCTTCCTACCAGAGCCACATGCAGAAACTGGTTCACCAGTTCTGTTCCTGACCTCAGCATAAGCAGCTCTGGAAAACAAACCAAAACACTGTTAGGATGCGTGCCATCTTATAAGCTCTTTTACAAACAGGTAAGATTTGGTGATGCCAGTTAGCTAAAAAAAAGATTTAACAATTTCTGTTAAACAAATACTTCATGCTTTGTTGAGTGTCGATCCAACTCTAAGACTTTGTGTGGCAAATTAATTAAGCTATTGTATGCCACATATGAGCAAAGTGGACTTTGCATGTCCTTCTAATTCTGAAAGTTGTTGCAAAGTCAGATCTGCCCCTTAAACAGTAGTTGTGTTTCCAAAACAAATGTGGGCAAAAGTTTATTGATATTCTGCTAATGTTGAAAAATCACAATTTCACAACTGTGGTGTTTCCATTAAAAAAAGAAACACAATTAAAATCACACATGAACAAGGAGGATGTTGCACCATCATCCTCCCACCACTTCCTGTTGTCTTCTTCGTCTTTTCCACCAGTAGTAACATCCGGTTGTTGATCACATGACCATGCAGTTTTGCAAAATACACTAATTCCGATGCAGCTGAAAAACCACCTCATGCTAGCATAAAAACCTTTTAAGGTTCTTTCAAAATTGGCGTGTTTCCATGAAGCACATTTATTTTCATAATTACAATTTGTGCAATTCTATGGTCAAAGGAAATGCAGCTAATGTCTCTCTGGCTAAAAAAATGGACAGTTTCACCCAGATGCACAATGCCTGTGCAAGACAGAGCAGCACTGCAGCCTTCTTCTATCCAGAAAATGATCCCAGCCCCTATTCAAAAATCTCTAACTTTGCTTTTTGACATAATTTAACCATACCAATTAACAGAGCGATATATACAACATGTTGTGTTCATAAAATCATAGAAAAACTATACAAGTATTTTCTTTTCCCAGCTGTAAGGCAAGAAAAAAGGGAAAAAAGTACCAGTGTAGGGAGAGGGGGGTGGTGGTGAATACCTTCACAAGGCACCGTGATTGCTCCACTCATTAGAGAAGTGCCGAGCAGCTGCAGCTGTGCTCACAACCGGCAGCTGGATGCTGTCAGAAATAGGCCTATTGAACAGCCCATGGATCTTGCAAAGTGTCATTTTACGTCTCCCTTCCATGTCTTTCTAAAGTGACGGTGCATGGCGAGTGAAAGGAACAAGCACACCAGCTGTTCACAGAAAGACTGAAGAAGCAGCAGCTCCACCACACCTTCCTAAGGCTCTGTGCCGACACAGAGGATTTATTTTCTTTCCATCTGTTTGCATTTACACTGGGAACTAATTACTGGGGCTAATTTTGATGGGATTTTATTTATTAATGTGTTCTGCATATCGGCAGTAGTATGCAGTTCTCAATGAACACTGCATTGCGCATACTGAACATTTCTTGGAATGTATACTGTCATTCTGTGCATCTTCTCATCTAGTTTTTACCCTGAGCTCAGCCTGAAACCTTAGATATCTGACCGACTCATCAAGCAAAGCTTACAGACACAAATGACAGTGTCTGAAAAACATCTTCTGGCATCCAGAGACTCCAGTAATGGTAGCTAAAGGGGTGGGGTGTGTTGTGGCTGAGAGGAAACTTTCATCTCCTTTCTCCACCTCCCTTCTCTTGTGCACTGCCATGCTGGCAACATGCATCCCTTCGTCCTTGATTACGTAAAAGCGTTGATCCCCCACCAGCGCGGTGAAAAGTCCTGACAGAAGTTATGACCCCATGTCTGCAACACCCTCCTCTCTGCAGAGATTGCACTGAAACGATGACGTTTCCCAGCGTAGAGTCACACGCGCTTGAGTCACCACAGAACTGAACTTGTTCTTATATTTAAAATAAATACTGTTTACACTATGAGCACCAACTCCCGCAGTCTGAACTCAGAGACTGCTATCTGGCTCACAATCAAGAGCTCCAAATGTGAAACAAGAAGAAACGGACAGAGTGTGGGAGAGAATTTGTGGATGTTTTTCTGTGTTATTGAGATCCTTCTGGTGAAGATGAGCAGCCCGCAGGCGCTCCAGCTTTTTCTGTCTGCCACACTGACCCAGCTGCAGCTAATACATCGTCACTGAGCATGTGTGTTCGCCTCAGCCTCTCGATGTGTTCATTCAGTCGAAGCACGGGAACGCGGACGCCAACATGGCGAACACAACCAATCTGAGCAATGAGGCCTTGTGAGGCTGGGACAGATTGGGACGGGGGCAAAGGAACTGTGAAGACGTGTGTGTGCAGCTCATGATTTATAAATAGATGTCTGACATTTGTTTTCACTTACACAAGTGAACATTTTAGTGTCTTTCCAGAGCCGAATTTTGACGGTGAACATTTTTTTCCTCTCATGTCAGCAAAATGTCACATATGCTGCCACTAAGGGCATCCTCTAACTCTCCCTCGCTGTACCTCTCTCATAAACACACAGTTGACTTCTCTCGGAGCCGCTGCACGGGCCAGCTCGCCGTCCCCGATGACCTCATCCATTCTCGGCTCTCACACGTCGCTGCCTCTGAGTCCTTGCCATCCTCCGAGGCCTCATGTCCGTAAACACCAAATGTGCACACAAACCCGCACGGCGGTTTTCAGAAGCCGTGTTGCTCCCAATGTGAAGAGCGAGGAGTGAGTCAGTGAGTGTTCGGTCAGGGCATGTTGTGGGCGGGGCTAATCGTCCTCATCCTGTCACTTCCTGTGTTCTTCTGTCTGCTCAGGTTTTTGGATGAGTGTTCACAAAAACAGCAGATCATCGACACAGATGAGAGACCTAGCAAATCCATCCGCTGCCGTTGCTCCCTAAATGAACCAAAACACCGAACTGACAAACATAGTTGGACTGAAGCTGAAGGAGACCCTAACAGGATCTGATCAGGAAGTCATCCAACTAAAGAGTTTAAGGGTGCATATACACCTGCCCTTTTTAGTCAATTTTAATGGAACTGTAGGACATTTGCCTAGAAAGTCTGGTTCACTGACAGGCAGACCAGAGATTAGTACAACCAGAACAAACGCAAAAGGGAGAAATGGCTCATGGTCTTTCACCAAAGACAAAAGAGAAATTCAAAAACCACTAACATCTGATGCTACTCCATTTTTGTTTACATTTCGTGTCTTCTTTGGAAGTTTTTGTGTCGTTTCTTTCAGTGGTTCTTGATGTAGCACCTCCACAGGCAAGGAGGAATAACAGGTTGCTTAAAGGGTTTGGATTATTTGTCACAGTTCAGTGTGAAAATGTAACAAATGTTGCAGTTTTAGTCCCCAATTGAACCAGGTCTACTGGACCACCAGGTGAGAAAACAACCTAAGTGTTATGCATTACACATCAAAGCATTTGCACTCAGCTTCTTGGAGTCAGTACTTTGGTTATTCATCTTTCTTCATTTACAGATGGTTTTGCATTCCAGAGGCAGACTTTACCTGATTTATTCTGACACATGAATATGCTCTGTTTTAAACCATTCCATTATAGTTCAGGCTGTAGGTTTTGGTAAACCTCCGCCCCAGTCTCAGTGTTTTTGCAACCTCTAACAGATTTTCTACCATTATTGTCCTGTACTTAGCTTCGTCTATCTTCCCATCAAATCTGACCTACATTCAGCCCTTGCTGTTCAATGTGGGGTTGTTTTCTGCCACACATAGCATTTCATACATTTTCTTTTCTTCAGACCAGAGCGCCTTCTTCCACATGTTTTCTGTGTCTACTGTATTAAGTAATTTACTACAATTTAATAGTTTGAATCCCATATGAGGGTGGAGTGTCAAAACCTTCCACAGTCTGATTATATTAACAAAAATAATTATTAAGGATAACAAGGTGTTTTTGCAGGTTTTACTGTTGTATTGCAGAAAACAACAGTTAACCTTATGTCTTGTACAGTTGCCACTGCAAACTATGCTAGAAAGTTACTCTCATATTTTAGTTCAGAGTCACAGTAAACCTCATCTGCTTCTTCTTTCCCTCAAGAGTTGTTCTCAAAGGCCCCTGTGTACTTGCAGCAATTATTTTGTGATAATTTGTTTAATTATCATCCACGCTGGATATTACCAAGTGTCCTCAAATCAAATTTGAAAGTTTTAATGATTTGACTGATATTAGATTTGAATAAGCAAAGAGGTTATGGCTGAAAGGAGGTAAAACTGAAAAACCTGTGAATTTAATTTTGATTGTTTATTTGCACGCTCAATTTCAATACAGCCGTGTGGCTCTTCTGCTAAAGTGCAGGGGTTTGTGGTGTCTCATTGCAAAGAGTCTGTTTATTTTTCACTGCTCATAAAATCAGCCGAGACTGCAGTTTGATAAACAGCATCTTTTTCTGTCTTCTGTGTTCTGCACACCTTGTGACGCACACAGCTGTTTTCTTTCATTCTCATGACTCATGCTCTTATTTGGTAAGAACACGTAAATCAGAACAAGTGTCATTACATCTGGCAAGACTACAGCTCAGGTTTACGCAACTGACTGCAAACTTCAACTACAGCTGGGTTTGAGCAATTATAGAAAAAAACTGAATAACATGAGCTACAAACCAAAGGAGCATGTCCTTTATCTTACCAGTTTATTTGTTGTCACATTTTGGCTCTTTACCACAAAATCCAGCCTGCAATTGAAAAAGAAGTTTGTGTTTATTCAAGCAATGCTGTCAAAACTTTAGAGACCCTGAAAAATTTAATACCGCTCATCCTAGGGTGTCCCTGAGTTTTCAAAACATGATCAATCAAGTGTTCTGCCCAATGTAAGCTGTCATTATATGTTTAAGTCTTTCAAAATTCTTTATTTTGCAAATTCAGAAATCTTTTAAGTGGTCCACAATTAATCTTTATGAAATTACATTAATAGTAGCTTTATGGAGGAGATTGGCTGGAATTGACTTTTGTTCTTTCTCTTGTCTAAAGAATGAAGTAGAAAACAATGCCAGAATATATTTTAATTTTTGAGTGTTTAAAGTGATATGGCTGAAGTATTTCCCAAGTTTATCTCTGGTCAGATGATCAACTCCAAATTAAGAGTAAAGAGTACCAAGACATGCAAAATTCATTTTTTCTCAGCTTTAAGTAGCAATAGTATTAGCTTAGTATCTTGGTTTATCTTTTAGTTTTTGAGTTTCTTTTATATAATAAATCATAAGCAAGTAGATATTGAAATGGTTGAAATAAACACAATGTCAGATTACATTAATTACTACATTCAGTCTAGATTTCACACAAACTTTAACTGAACTGTAATAACATTTGAATAACTGATACAATTATTCAAATAATTGTATGAATTATTTGCTATCAGTTTTGTTTTTGTTTTCCAGAGCTGCCGTCATCTGTGAAATATAGAGGAATTTCCTTGCTTCCTCATTAAAGTTGTTTGGTGGAATAAGTACAAATATTAATCCTTATCATAGAAATTTGATTGATTTCTGTATCTATACTGAGAGTTGTTAATCTTGTACAACAAAATAGTTCAATCCTATATAAGTGTACCCTTATGGTAATGATGATGTACTCCAAACTGAAGCAAACAGAGCATAAGGCAAGAAAGATGCAAATAAAGTTACTAGAATGCTCCAAAACATCAAACCTGCAACTGCTACAAGTTTTTTTTTTTTCTGATCAAAAGAGCCTAGAAAATGTTAGTTTTTGCTAAACACAAGTTACTCCTGACTTAGCACAGCAAAAGTAGAAGTTACATAAGACACTGTGTATTGGTAAAAAATGTGTCTGCATGAGGCCAGCTCTGATGAAACCAACTGAAAAACGGCTCATATGCTCTGCTGAATCAAGCCCTCACCCCAAAGGCAAACTCATCATCTTCTTCCCTGCCGGAGCGCCAACATCTCCTCCTCTCCTCCCTCTTCCTCCATGTCAGACCTTTGCTCAACCAAATTCAATTAACTCCAGCGCAATCAGAGCGTTTTAGCACGTGTCACAGCTAGAAGGTGAAGGTGAGGCTGGCTCCCAAAGTAAGCCGATGACGTCTGAGGAGCTGAGGCCGAACGGCGGAGCCATCAAAGCTTCGGATGCCGGATGGTGGATTTATGTGACAGGCTGCCTGAAGATGTTAGCATTGCTGGGCGTCATGGATCTCGCAGAAGCGATCCCAGACTCTGTGCCATGTGACTCAGATGACGGCATAGATTTTCGCCCCCAGCCAGGAGAGAGCATCCTGTCCCCTGTTAAACATTTGGCCTGCCACTGTTGAAGGCTTCACACCTGGCTGATGCGTCACAGGGAGCAAAACTACTATTAGCATTTTAAAAAAGTATTTGTAATACCTCAATCAGTTGCAACAAAAGAATAAGATCAACCTGATTCTACAGGACACCCACCTTGACGATAGCGCCTTACTCACATCAGTGTATTTGGTTAGGTTATTATGCAATATATGGTGGTGCACTGCAAAAACATAAAATCTTGCCAAGTATTTATATCTAGTTTCTTGTGAAAATATCTTAGTACACTTGAAATAAGACAAAACTAACTTAAGAGTAACTTCAACAAGATAAGTAAGTTTGTTTTAAGTCAATAATTATTGAATTTAGATTTAAAAAAGGACTAGTTTCTTACTTATAAAAATACTTTTTTTTTACCACTACAGGTGAAAAGCATGTGCAAGTGAAACAAGTATTTTTTAACCTATATTAAAGAATCATTGACTTGAAACAAGCTTACTTATCTTGTTGAAAATTTACTTTTAAGTTAGTTTTGTGTTTTTTTTCAAGTGTACTGAGGTATTTGCGCTAGAAACTGGACAAAAATACCTAATAAGATTTTGTGTTTTTGCAGGGGAAAGAACCAATACAAATTCAGATCTAAAAATGTGGCATGCACATGTACCTATCCCATTTTAGTCTGATACCCCTAAATAAATCCAGCGCAACCAACTGATTCAGAAGTCTAGTCAGAGCTACAATAGAAGTATCCAGATCAAAGTATTGATTTATATGTTACAATGGTCCAGTGGCAAGAATTGAAAACTTACTAATGTCCTCCATCTGTAATCTATGTAAAGCTTAATTTTCTATATCTTTAAATCTAAAATAGACATATAAAAGAGGCAGGTGGTTCTACAAAGAACTGACAGAAAAATAGCAGATAAGAAACCCCGGTGTGACTCTCCAAAAACACAGCCAGGATTTAAAGATCTCCTGTAATTGTACGGTAGAAGACATTTGGGACAGAGACATCTCCAGATGGTTCTGATGAACCAGGGATATTCCAGGCCATACTGCTTTGAGGCCTCTGTGTTCAGAACAGCTGAAAGAAATGTGATTGACAGCAATCCTTTCACAGCCTGTCATGTCACATGTAGTCTGAGATGATGAAATTTCCCTGTCTTTTTTTTTTTACCTACTCAGCCTTTCCTTCTTTTTTCCATCTATTTCAGAATTCAGACTGATCCTTTTTCCAAAGTAAAATACAAACGTCATGGATATATTGAGAAAGAAACCTGCTGCAGTATTCCACAAGTTAATTACCTTGTCTGCTCACATGCTAAGATAGTGCTTGTGTGTGTTGTCAGCAGTGATTATCTTAAAGTCTACCACCCTCCTACAAAGAAAGAGATAAGAAACAAAACTGGTAGGAATTAAAAGATTCTAGCTCTCATCCAGGATTCTGGACTCTTAGAATAAAATTCTATTTTAACTTGTATGCTGCTAATTTATCCTTTGACAAAAAATATTTTAATTCTCATGAGAAAGCTAAATGTGCAGCTTTACAGCTCTGAGTGTGAACTCTGCCTTGTAAAGAGTGAATGAATATGAAGTTTCAAACCGTAATGGTCACTCGAGAGACGCTTTCTTTACAAGTCTGCATCGGCATATCGGACGCTCTCATCTCTCTGAGGAAGAGTTTAAATGTAAGCTCCTAGAAGCCACGTGAGTCACTCACAACATGACCACCCACGCCTGAGTGTGGGGGCTGATGAGTAATTCTGCTTGGACTTAGACAGGAGGCGAGTCTTTGAAGACAAATCCCAGCGCAGTGAAGAAATGCTGAAGAACAAACCCGATGCTGTAATGCACCACTGATTGCCAGTGGATAATTTTCATAGAGAATTTGACAACATAGCTTTTTTTTTGGATCAGATTTCAGGTTTTAGGTGTGTGAAGAAATAAAACAGTCAGCTGATGAAAACTGACAGCTTAAACTTGACCAAGGGTTCCCCAGTTTCAGGCAGGAAACATCCAGGAAGGGAACCAAGAAAATGGGTGATTTCATAGGATTCCAAGAACAGCAAAATATTGTAATTTGTTCTTTCAAAATGTTTTATTATAGGACCAAGGTTATGAATAATGTCTCATAAAGCAGAGATGAAAATTGCCAATAGCCACATCAAAGCAGAGCTGCAACACAGAAAGACCAAGAATATATCCCTTATAAAAAGGCTTTGCCTCCACCCCTTGTTGTATAGTTATAAGCACAAACTTTAATATATTTTATTGGGATTATATATCATAGACCAGCACAGCAGTGTATTATTGTCAAGTGAAAGTAACATAGTGCATGAACCTGAAAACGGAGCAGTGTCTGCATCAAGTCCACCTGAGCCAACACTTTGTAGAGACACTTTTCCCTGGAGTTTCAGCTCAAGTCAGATTGGTTTGATTTGTGAACATCATTTTTTCAGCTCCTTCCACAGATTACTTTTAGGACTTTGGAGATTTTACTTAGAAATCTGTTTTGATCTAAATGCCACCTTTGTAAATTTGACTGCATTTTTGGTGTCATCCAGTGAAAAGAGGATGGACTTTATGCCAAAATAACATGAGAAACTATTTGAAATATTAACCAAATTTACCCATTCAAAATAAATACACCAATATGACAAGGACTTACCTCAGTAACTAAGATGAAGAGAAGAAAACTAGGGTCAAAATAAAAAGGCCGTCCACCTCTAAAAACTCCCACACATAACATGTATTTTAAAGGCTTTTATAAAGACGCCCCACAACAGTGGGTAGTTCTCAGCAGCTTCATCTTACACCTCATCTCCATCTAAGTAACCAATCTGCATCTGCAATCTACAATCTGGACCTGTTTGTCACCTAGGTCCACCAATCATGAAGAGGCATCAGCACACTCAGACTTACATATTAAAAACCCAGCCCCTTATGACAGCTGTCATAACACTACTCTTCCAGAAAGGCCATATTTGTTGAGTGCACATCTTATAGCCCATCTTTCAAAGGGTTCTACCACCTGCAGCTCCTCCTGAGTTACCATAGCAAATATTGAGTTGACCGTCAGGACTTAGTAGGTTTGCCTTTGTGCCATGCTCTTTCCATTTTTGGATGTTTGATTTAACAGTACTTTGTCAGATGTTTAACGTTTTTTAATATTATTTATAATCCAACTCTTCTACCACTACTGTGTTCCTTAGCCTTCATGATGCTGTTTCCTTTCACTAATTTTCTCTAAAAATCTCTGACATTTAAGATTGTATTATACACTGACGGCAGACTATTTAGTTTTTGGGTAACTTCCGAAGTAAATTAATTGCACTGGATTTTATATATGGCTAGATATTATACTAAAGGGGGCAAAAAAAAAACCAAACTCCTCACTTTTTAGATTTCTACAAGGAAAAGGTCCATCATCAGTGCTCCACGGCCACTGAACAGGGGATCTTTTAAACTGGAAAAGTCAAACATTTTCCTGAGAGTAGTTTGTATTGAAATTACTGCATCAATATCTGCATTGCCAGTTGAACCAGGGAACTCAAATCTGCTTGGTATTTTCTTGTTACTGGCAGTTGTAGGGAGCACGGGTGCTCACTAACAGCTTGCTTTGCAGCGGCTACATGATTATACATGTCTGCTTACATGCGAGTTGCCACGACGCATCAACTTAATTAATGTGAATGTGCTCGAAGCAGCCTGGAGTCATTCCTGCCCACGGTAGTGAGGCTGTTACATCACTCTCACGCAGAGTAGGAAAATAGGGACACACAGAGGCTACACATGGATGTGCTGTTCTCGTGTGTTATGGTTAAAAACAGTCCCAGGTCTGCTTTGTTGATCTTGGAGAGCCCTTTGTGAATGAAGCAGGAATGGCCACTTGGGTGAGGTTGTGTGTAAGTGTACTTTGGAGCTGCAGCTGCTCAAGCCACACACTCTGACTTCTGGCTGCATTCATTAGCTCCTGTGTTTCAGCAAGGATCTGGCACACGGCACTGAGCAGGCTTTCAGCCCTCATCTGTGTCTCTCCTCCCCCTGCGCCCCTGGCCAGGCTTCAGGAGTAATACTGAGATAGTGTGTGCGTGAAAGGGCTGTGTGAGTGTGGTCACCCCCACTGGGTGGCTGAGGGATGGCGGACATAGGCTCCTCCTTGAAAGTGAAGCGTAGAAAAAGCAAAGCAATCTAGCTGCCAAAGGTAGCATGGCACACTTTCATCACCTGCTTTTGAGTCCAGTCCAGAACATTTTCATGCACACTGATGAAGGAATGAGTAGATGTGTTTAACTTCTTGTGTTACCTCGCTCTGACCTCTGTAAGGTGTGTTCACGTGCAGTTAGTGCAAAACCTTTAAGTGTATGACTTTTCTTGTCTCTTAGGCATTTGTGAACCTTAACATTAGTTGCGGTTGGCTGCAGATCCTCATGTGTCACAACAGTTTATACTCTGTCCTCTGAGGACGCTTGCTGAGCTGCCTAAACAAAGTCTAGGGATTTTTGAGGCAGGAAACCCTAAATGACATAACATTGGTTTGCTTTTCAGAGACTGAAAACTTTGATTCATCTTTTCCTCTTCAGTTTATCATCATATCTTTACAGCTCACACACACTGTGTATACATTTCACAGACTGTAGCTACAGCGAATTCCAGTGTTAGAATGTTTATCAATTTAAAAGTTAGTATTAACACATCCAGCATCATCACTCTTAATACAAGGACACCTCAGGGATGTATACTCAGTCCCCTGCTCTTCACCGTGCTGTCAAGTGGATGAGATGCAGCAGCAGTCACGCACTATACCAGACACAACCATAGCGATTGCTGTCTCTCACAGACAAGGCTATCGTTTTTCTGTCATCTTGCACAAGTCTGTCCACTCTCCACTGATATTAAATATACATTTTTGACCCTACAATTGACGCTCAATGGATTTTATGTTTTTCAGTCCATAATCTGAAAACCTTAGGGATGGCTGTGGGTAATAAATCTCAAATCAGCTGTTTTAGAGATACTTATACCAGCACATCCTGCACTAACGACCAAACCTTGTTCAAAGTCACTCAATTCCCATTTAATCAAAATTCCAATGGTAATTTTAATGAGCAGCAAGTTGTCTTCACCACATTTAGATGGATTGAGCTACTGTCATGTGAGTTGCTATTTTCGTTAAACAATTCAACAAAGTTTTTTTTTATTCAGCACAAAAATGTTGACATTTATGTCAATTTTTCAATGGATACTGCATGCCTTTTCAAGACTTTCAGCAAACAAAATGCTGTGTCAAGTTTGTCATACGCTCCCACTGTTAATGGTACACACAAAGACGTAATCTGCTCAGGCAGCTTGCCACTCTGCCCACTGTTCCTCCATTAAAACTGATAGCAAACTCCCACTTCTGACTGACAACAAATGTCGGGCTGTAACTGTGACTCACGCTCCAAGGATTCATCAAACCTCGTATCATCTGCCAGGCACCAGACTGTCAGGAGGGGAAAGAGTCCTTCAAGCTCAACCAACAATCTTTACACTCCAACGTCTCCAAACGGTAGAGAGCAGTCCAAGAAAGCTGTTTGAACTTCAAAGCTCGCAGATCCTGCAAGCTGACGTCTGTGAATTAGAGTCAGCTGGGTTGTGTTTACGAACCGACTGGAACGCCAGAGTGCCAACAATGTCTGTATGTAGCCATCCTACTGCTGGGGTTGATCGTATTAAGGTTAGTCACTGTTGATGAAGTGGTCATTTTCAAATGATGAAATAAACAATTAGTTATATTTTTCCTGCAGGTGACAATGAGACTGGATGACATCAGCAAGTTATGCAGAGGACATCACACAATTTTAGTGAAACCCTCCTCAGGATTTAAAATCAGATAATTTTGGAAAGTGTTTACACATTGGAAGCCATCTGGTTGAAAAGAAAAAAATGATTTTTTTTTGTTATTTATTTATAGTGATTTGTACTATGTTGCACTTGAGAGCACAAGGCAGATGGGCCTTCTTGTATATAAAAACATTCTCTGATCTTATGCATTTTTTGACATTCTTTTGCATGTTTAATGTAGATTCCTTGCTTACTATGTTGTGCAAAAGTGTTTACACAGCTATTTTTTTAAACATTTTGTCACTTTAAAAATACAAACTCCAATGTATTTTAATTCAATTATAGGAGTCAAACCAACACAATGTATTGCATCATAGTCAGGAGGAAGGAAAATGAGACATTGTTTTCTTCCAGGATTACCTGTCCTTAGATTCATCAGTGGCTCTAAATTTAGACGTCTCCCTTTCTCTGGTGAGGAAAATCATCGGCAAAGCATGATGCTGCCATTCACACATTTTACAGTGATGTGTTATGCATTGCAGATTTGACCCCATCTGATCAGTGCACTTTTCCTCAGCTCAACAGTTCTTCTTCATGCTTTCTTTCAACAATTGCTTCAGTCTGATTGGAGAATACCTGAGTATTAGTTGTCTTATTCAAATAAGATCTCTGTGGTTCCTCCAAAGTTACCATGATATTAATGTTCTTCTTGCTTAGCCTTTTATCTTAGGTGAGTCTTGTTAGGTTTCCATTTGTGCCTGACTCCATTTTCAGATGATATAAAAGGAATAGAGCTCTGTGAGATGCTCAAAGCTAGACACATTGTTTACAACCTAACCCTGCTCTAATTTTTTCCCACATCTTTATTCTTGACCCTGTGTGTTCATTGGTGTACTGTGTTATGTTATTCACAAAAAAAAAAAAAAACCCTCTGAGGCCTTCACAGAACAGCTATATTTATACTGGGATTAAATTACACACAGTTGTGTAATCAGTTTACTAATTAGGTGGCTTTTGAAAGCATTTGGTAGCGCTGCATTTGATTTATCATACCCATTCATACTGTAGGGTATGATAAATGGGGCTGAATACAAGTGCCACACTTGTAAGATTTAAAACATTTTTTAAAAATTAGATCTTCATTCCACTTTAGAATTATGTATTTGTTTATTTTGATCTATCAAATAGATCAAATGTGATAGACCAGTAAAATACATTGAAATTTATGGATGAAAAGTGACAAAATGTAGAAACAATTAAGCACAATATGTTTTTAGATTTGGCATGGCTGTTCAGGATATTGCAGATAGAAAGGTACTGGAGTTGTTGTGCAGTTGAGGTTCCTCTCTGGGGCCTCAGGGCCCTTCACCATCTCTTTATCAGAATATGTGTTGGCACCGCCCTCCCCTCGGTTGGCTACCAATCGGCCGGGAGCCTGGGATAGGGGGAGGTGAAATGTCAGGCACAAAATGCAGATTCATGCTGACAAGCAGTGCAGAAAGCATGTTTGCCTCGACTGAGGGAACCTTGATATTTCACAAGGTCAAATGAACATGTCAGCCAGCACTGCGGGCCAACTATTGGGTTATTTAAAGTCAGGGTGCAGCAAGCGGGCTGCTTACATCATGGGATACAGAAACTGGTTTGTTATCCTCAGTCTCCAGCCCATCTCCATCTGTGAGACGTGACTAGCGTTCATACTGAGAAAATCAATGAAGGTTTTGAGTGAGAGGCGACTCACACCGTCTTAATTTAAGCCATCATTACATCACTGTGGTGCTCTCACCTGCTGGATTGGCTGTTGGACTCAGTTCCTGTGTCTTATCTATGTTCTGCACTGAGCCCATAAACAATATGTGAGCCACAGCCTGAGCTTTGATTAGCAGCGGGACACCAAGAATAAGGAGGAACAATATTCAACCGAAAACGCTGCTAATGCACAGACAGCATGGTGTAGAAGCGGCAATGCAGCCAAGAAATCATTGCTGGGTTAACAACTGACCTGACAACTGCAAACTTTCAGTCAGCTTATGATTACTTAATAAATATGTAACACTTTGCACTATAGTACAATCAGCTGTACTCAATGCCTTTTACATCATATGGATTCATAAAGTGTGGTTCTACAGCATAGTCTCCTGCTTCATTTGACATGGAGGGAAATTAAGGCAATGAAGCATTGAAGTGGATGTGTTACACTGAATGATTCAACTTTTAGGATGGCATCAGTTAAAATTATTTTTAAAATATTGCGTTGACCTGTTGGTGTACTGGCTAAAGTCTTAATGTCATTCACATGAGACACTCAAATGAACATCTGAGTGAAATGTTTTGTGTAAATGTTAAAGGCTAGGGATTCAGTTTCATAGCTTTCATCTAAATGTCTTTTTACTGTATGCAAATGTGAATAATATCAATTTTGTTCATGCAAAACACAAATGAAGTCTAATCATTTGATAATTTATGTCAAAACTGAACTTTGTACATACATCTATATACATTCAGAACTCTGTGCGTGTTGGAAAAACAAACACTGCACATCACCACTGTGAAGCATGGTGGTGGCAGCATCATGCTGTAGTTTTTTTTTAGTAGTCTAGACAACCCCTTAACATTTAAGATTTTTATTAAGAAAAAAATGCAAAACTGCTTTGTGTATTACGATAAAAACACTAAAAATATCTTTAGATAATGATCCTAAGATACATTATAAGCCTTTGACTTACCCTGAAAAAGCAGGTAATCTTTTACCTTTCAGCTTATACAACACTGTTCATTTCTATGGTGCCACATTGAGCTGTCCTCCAGCTGATGGACAATGGCCAGATGACCCTCTCACAGGTCGGACATCATGCTGTCAACCTGGATTACTGTGCATGAATCATCGGATCGGAAGAGCAAACTGAGCAGAGGTTTAAAATGCAAACAACTCATAAAAATATTAACACCCTTTTAACTTTTCCACAATTTGTCACCAATAAACAAAGTGTTTAATCTGGATTTTATGGAAAGATGTAAGATTGTGATGTGCTTTTGTAATCAGCCCCCTTTTAACTGCAATCAAGTGCTTTCAGAAGCTCAAGTACAAATGTTCAAGGAGTGTGTATATTTTGACAGGCACAGTTAGCTGCGACATGGTAATCAGTGGAGATAAGCGACAATCACCTCCTACCCCACCCGACCCTCTTCATGCTGTATAGGATGATTGATGAATAGATAGTAATAACTGGAAGCCTGATACTCCAAAGAAATACGGCTTCATGATGTAGCAGGAACACCCAGTGGAATAAGTGACACACTCTACATGTCACCAGGTTCCTAGAAACAACCCCACTGCTCAAAAAGGGATCTTCGTCTTTTGAAGAAACCAAATCCTTTCCTGTACACCAACAGCAGCAGGAAGTGGGTTATTTTTAGACTGATCAGCAAAGTGGTGAGCCCGGACAGAGAAAGGCATGTGAAGCCATGCATCAATTTCTAAAAAAGAACCGGAGGACGTTAGAGACAGCCTGTTGGCCTGATAATGTCAATATTATTTCTGTCATCTGAAAGCTTGCTTCGAGACACGGAAACAGGCTGAAAATTAAAAACTCCCACTCTCAATGACAGTGCTACAGCTGTTTAAATACAACCCTTGGAGAGGGTAATTCCAGACTTCCTTCTCTGCAATCTGCAGCATCACAGACAAGTGTCTCTGCTGGGAGAGGTCAACATTTTGGGAATTGTCTACTGTACTGTTATTTTGACAATTTAATGACACAGAGACAGTTTGTGTGAAGTCCAAAAGTCTTTCCCACATTTTGCTAGCTTCTAGATATTTTATTGGGATTTTTACATTATACTGTAGGTCAACATGAAATAGCACAATAATGTAGAGTGAAAGGAAGAGAGTTGTTTCTTATGAATAAGATGAATGTTGTGTGAGGTGCATTTATATTCAGCTCATCTGAGTCACTACCTTGAAAAACCTGATTGATTGAATTACCTGGAAGTCTTTGGACTGATTTTTTTTTCTTTTACAAAAAAAGCAAAGTAAAATCAGGTGAAATGCATTTCTAAAAAGCAATTTCAAGTAATGCTACAGGTTTTCAGATGATGTTGGGCTGGACTTGCCTCTACATTTGGGGTTGTTGTCTTGTTTGCTCTCAACCCTTGCTCGACCTTAAAGTATGATGTACAACTCTATCCGTCATCTCTGGTTAACTTCCAAATTTCTGTGAAATAAACTATATGCACTACTTTGTGTTGATCTGTCATAAAATCCACAAAGATTTGTTGTTCCAAAGTACAATGGAAGAGTTCAAGCCCTGAGAACACTTTTAAAGGTACATCCAGTTCCGGAGAAACATATTTTTAAAGAAAAAAAAAAAGGCCAAGTTTAGAGATAAGCTTAATACATAGAGAGGTGGTGTAGTGACCCCAATGAAAAAAAAACCCAACAACAACCTGGTATTAAACTACTCGTAATGACTAGAAACCAACATGAAACAGGCTGGCAGCTTCAAGGAATCCTGCTTCATGTGACAGATAAGCTAATGTAGACCTGAAGCCTGAGCCCACCTGTCCAGCTCACCCTCATTCTGTCACACATGTAGATTTGTCAGCTGCAGTTTGATGTGTGAGTGTGTGTGAGAGGCTGGCGGGCGGGTGCGAACGCAACACCGGCGCCGTCTTCCTCGGACTGGTGTTGTTGTAATCAGATTAATTCAGGAGCTAATTAGTTTCTATTGGGCTCAGTCTGACAGCCGACGGTCACACAGATCCGTATAATAACTTATCAAAAAGCTGATTAACACTTCAATCCTCCTGCATGTGCCTCCTAAGAACCAAAAGCTGAGTGCCTGTCACGATTAGTTAAGCGTGAAGGAAAGACTTAAGCATCTAGATGTGGGAGAAAACTCAACTCATGTCAGACTGATGTGTCAGGTGGGATTCCCAGATTATAACTAATAATTCCTTAAAACAAATGAGTAAAATTAAGCCCAATAGAATTAAGCCCTCTTTGGGACAATTTTTTTTGTTGACCTTTGGTAGGCTAAAAATGGCCCCTCGGCCACCTAATGAGCTGCATGTTTGCCAAGAAGCTCAGAAGGTGAATGTCTCTGAGCTCCTGAGGTGGATGTGTTAGTGGACCTCTGCAACAGGCCCATCTCATGCAGCTGTGGCAGCATAACAAATCAGAGCTACCGTGATAGGTCCTGACAGCGGCGCAGCCTTAGCCACGAGCATAAAGCGCATTTGTTATGTAACGGGCCTATTGTTGCCGCCCTGTCACTGCTGTTAAAATTCATTGGATTTATGCAAAATTAGGACCCACACAACATTGTTGTAGCAACAGAGGAGGAACGGAGATCGGAAGAGCTTTAAAGTGGAAGCAAAAAGTGCAGCGAAACTAATGGACTGTATGCTCCTTCCTAAGATGATGATGATGATCTCCAGAGAGCAGTGAAGGCAGCACTGTGTGAACCACGACAACTTAGTCAAATGACACTCCTTCACACATTTAAGGCTGTGTTGACAACACTCCTCGCCTGTTTACTGCACTCCTGCAAACTACATTCACATGTGGTTAATAGATGCTGGGATAAAACTCCCTGGTTGCTTTTGATCCAAGCCGAGACTAGAAGTCCAGATCTCTGAAGACCTCACCTGATTGAGGAACTTTTTCAAGCAAACTGAAACATTTTCACACTTCTGCAGATCTAGAATTATCATACAGGCTAGTGAGGGAAACTGAGACGGCCCTGAACGAAGACCACCAAACTGCTACATTATCCACTTTATATTACTCTTACACATTTTATCCACATAGTGTTTGAGACACATGTGCATTACTTTAATATATGTGAACTAATCTGTTGAATGAACTTTCATTTTGCTGTTTCACAATGAAATTTCAGCACATTTCACTAAATCAAATGAGCCTTTTTAAGATCAAGGCAATTAAAATTTAAAACCCAATTAAATCCTGAAAAATAAATAATTTTAATAACTTATTTTTAACTCTCTTAATAGTTTAAGAACATTACACATATGACTCAATTTAAAATGCTGTTCCTCAACAATAGCATGTAACTCCAGGGTTTTGAGGGTTTTTAAAAAATCTTAAGCTAAAAAACAAACCCATCCTATCAAGTATATACAATTGATAGAAAATACTGCAACATTTCCTCTTTTTGGGACACAGGCAACATAAGCAACAAGTTGATTCCCTTCAGTTTAGATTTTAAAAAAAAATGTTCTGATTTAAATGCAAAATTATATGTGACTAATAATCTAACAGAGCTCATCTTGAGCATAACACCATCATGGGGATAGTAGTGCCACCATCATGGTGAGGGAATGTTTTTCTTTTCAGCTGGTCATAATTTATTGGAAAATTGAGCTAAACACTGGAAAATACCTGGACGAAAATGGAGCCTGTAAAGAATGTGAAACTGGAGCTATGGAAACCTTCAAGCGTAAACATAGAGCCAGATCTAAAATTAAAGTTAATATCAAAGCTTAATGTGTAAGCATGACTCATAGTCCAGACCTAAATTCAATTCAGTATCTGTGCCAAAACTTGAAAATTGTTCACAGACACCGACTAATCTGACAGAGCTGGAGCTGTTCTGCAGACTCTCTAGTGCAAAGCTTGCAGAGACATACTTCAAAAGATTTACAGCTGTAATAACGAAATGTGATTCTACAAAGCCTCTTCTCTTGGAGGCTGAAAACAAATGCAGGTCACACTTGACAAACTTGCGTCAGGTGGTTATCTTGGAGACCATTTATAAATTTATGGCTTTTTAAGCCCATTATGAATTCAATTTAATACCTGTATCATGACGGAAATGTACAAAAGATAGCCATGTGTCTTACATTGAAGTAATTCCATACTTTTTTGCACAGAATGCATGCAACATCGTTATAGGTTGGAACTAGAACTGAGACAGTGGAAAATCATTATCCGGGTCTCAAATGTAAATCATCTCACTCAAACACCACCCCACCGCCTCTCTTGGCTCGCACAGTTTGCTGTAATTTTCTAAATTTATCAGCGCAATGCTTTCACAGGCGGTTAGTTACACTAGGGTGTCAATGTACATTTTTAAATACGAATTTAAGACATTTAAAGACTTTTTGCGGATGCACAAACACCACAATAATGATGCATTTCCACACTGTTCAGATGGAATGATTTATTCATAGTCATGATAGCATAATAAAACAATGAACATTGAAAGCACTGACAGCTGAACCCAAGGCCTCTCACACACAGCATGCACCACCCCGACCCCAGAGTTCAGGGACGCCAAGCATCCAGAACAAAAAGTCACTTCCTGGCTTCTCAGAGTCCTCCTTCTCTGTCCCGTCCCGGTCAGTTTTCTCTTGGTCTTTTCTTTTAAACCTTTAAATATATTTTTGATATAAAAACAAGCCCACGTATGATGAATCGACCATGTGTGTGAAGTGCCTCTCCTGCCCCAGTCTTCTCCCGTAATCACCCCACGCCGCCACTCGGGGCTGCCTTGGCAGCAGGATGAAGATGATGCCGCCCCTCGCTAAACAATTCTTCCTGTTCATGTGCTCTTCTTAGGGGAGAAAAAAAATGAACAAAACAAAAGATAGAAATGGTGGAGTTGTTGGGAGACTGTAATAAAAAAACATTTACTGACCTCCCTGAAGAGAAAGAAATTAAAAAATAATAATTAAAAAATGACACCTCAACAGTCCAATTAAGCAGTGGAGGGTTGTGGAGCTCTGTAGACTGGAGGCACTTTGGCACAGAGCGAAGCCCCCCCCCTCCACCTGACAACACAGCAGAGGGTCGAGGGATGGAAGGATGGAATGACAGAGCTGGCATGCAGAGCCACGTGGTGATGCATGGATACTGGAATGATTTAAAATTTTTTTTTTAAAATCACAAAGGTTGGGGGTGAAGAAGAGAGCACCTGACGAACGTGGAGGAAAAGGCCAGCCCCTCCTCCAGTTAATGCCACGTTTCAGGAGGAAGAGGAGGTGAAAAAAAATAAAGAAAGAAAAGGCATGATGCAAGTGGATGAGGAAGAGCAGCTCGGACCAGGTTACAGAGCGCGAGCAAACAATGGCAGGTGAAGGAGGACGAAGAAGAGATGTGAGGAAGCTGCTTGGCAAAGCTATACAACACAAACAGGAAAACAGTCCTAGTGAGAAAGCAGGGTGGAGCCTGAGGTCAGGGGAGGGAACACGGTTTGGCAGTCCCTTGGTTTGGCAAGCAGGAGGAAGGTGCTGTGGTCCCTCTTCTCCTCCTCCTCCCATGATCCGTCTGTACAGGGCTGCTCCTCATCCCCTCTCAATCCCTGCCTCCACAGCTGCTTTTTACAGGTACAGCTCCTTGGCTCTGATATGCTGCAGTTTCTCCCTCAGCATGCGGAAGGAGGGCCGCATGGCGGGGTCCAAGGTCCAGCACTGCTTCATCAGGTCGTAGACCACAGGCGGGCAGCCGTCCGGGGCGTCCATCTTGTACCCCTTCTCCACCCGGGGCACCACATCTTTTAGTGGCTGAGAAACAGACACGCACAAACACACACACTGAAATAAACAAATTGAGATAAAATGTTTTAACTGAATTACTGAAATAAATTAAGTCTGATGGTATTCAAATTTACAGAGATGCACCTATACTTGTATGTTCCACAGGATGAAAAGGAAGTTGGCTTCTGATTTATTGTGATAAATGGCTGTTTTGAAGGGATTTGTTTAAGGAAATGAGAATAAATGCAAATAAGATTTCTCAAATATCAACTGATTTCATGCAGCATTTAAGCAACTTTATTTCCCTAATTCTTCCAATCTTGATTTAAAATTCATAAGAGGTGACCTTTATCATTTTAAAAGATTTCGAAATTGAGGTTTATTATCTTTTGTAAACTCAAACATTTAATACTTTTCTAAAAATGGAACACAATTAAAGCAAATTACAAACTCTGAGGACTGTGTAAGAACCTGCTGTTTGTTTTTCCAGCTAAAATGATTCTCCTATTGCACAAAAATAAAACCAGACTCAACACTGGTCCCAGCGCTAAAGCCTGCCATCTGCTGGTTTATCTCAAATTTGACAACCAGAGATGGCCAGCCAGGATACTTACAATTCTAGGGTAAGGCACGCGGCCGAAGGAGTAAATCTCCCAAAGAAGGATTCCATAACTCCAGACGTCCGACTTGGTGGAAAACCTCTGTTGGGTAAAGACAAGCGAACCCATTAACACGTTTTTACATGAAGTCATTCAGAAAGTGACACATAAACACTGCTGACATAATTAGCAGCGATTTGACAGGGTGATACAGCTGCTGCCTGAGGAGGTGCCGTCATTAAAGCAGAATGCACAAGATCTGGATATGAGGATCCTAAATTTAGTGCAAGCTCATATTTGTGAAGTTTCTTTGTAACGTTGAGATTTGAGCATCTATGGGGATTATGTGCCCACTTTTCAAAGCAAAATAAATTATTTCCACATGATGCCTGCAAGACTAGAGATAAACATTTGAGAAAACTTCCAGAAACTCTGCAAATAATCTATAACATCATTATATGTATGGGTTGCAAAGATATGTTCCAGCACCTGAATAAAATAACAGCTCGAAACAAACGTGATAACAGATTATTATCAATGTAGTAGGTCAGAGTTGAAAGTTTCTACAATCAAGAGTTGCCTTGAACACCCAGGAATCTAATCAAGCTTCCTTCTGAAAGTATCTCAGGAAAAATTATCTTATATGCTTGGATTATAAGCAGAGGTGACATGTTTTTGCATTCTGTTGCCATAATTTTTGGCAAAATTTTAATGTCATTAATAACTTCTCTTAGAAATTATTTATTGGAAAACAGACACGGTGCCATTTAAGCAAGTAGTCGTTCTGGAGGGGTCACTATAAGGCCATGATTAGACAAAGTTTTACCAATTGGTATTAGAAACTGAAACTTGCATGAACTGTATTAAAACTAGGATCCAATTTGAATGTATGTTCCTGAATTTGCCAAAAATGATTGCGAAGAATTGGGATTTCTTTAATTATATAATTTTACCTTTCTAGATACATTTGTTGTGAACTGAAATCATGGAAATAAATTGAATTTAACTGAACTGATTCAGTTAAATCAGTTGGGCACTTGAGTTTAGAGCCATTTCCATTATTTTACGTAATGTAGATTACCTGAATCAGCTGAAGATAAAACACCTAAAACAAATCAGGGATGTACAATTGACTGGTTTCTATGGTTACCATGGTACAATCTGCCTCGTATTACTGTTCTGAAAATGCTTCGAGATAATATTTAGTAACTGCACTAATAAACCCAGTGAAATGTTTTGATTAGTTTAAATTAAGGAAAGCCGCAGCCTGCCAGTGCAGATCTGCTGCTCACCTTCTCTCTCAGTGCTTCTGGGGCGGTCCACTTGACGGGCAGCTTGGCAGTGTCCTGTATGGAGGAGGCCTCCTTGGTGAGACCGAAGTCGCTGACCTTGGCGATGTTGTCATCAGACACGAGCACGTTCCGAGCTGCAAGGTCTCTGTGGACGAAGTTGTTGGCCTCCAGGTACTCCATGGCTTCGCACACATCACTGTGGGTAGAAAGTAAAGGACAACAATATCATAACTATTACTTTATTACATGAAAGATTAGAGGAAATGTGTGATTAGCTCTTGACAAGAGGAAAAGTCAAATATAGAGACAGAATATTGTGTTTTCAGATCCAATATCTTTGTCTGGTAGATATTTTCTTCCTTTTCTTGCTTGATTTCATGCAAATAAAATCTATTTCTAATAAGAGAAGCCAAGTATTCCATGTGTCCCACTGAAAATAAGCCACTGAACACCTCACAGTGGATTAATGCACAAATACCTTCAGATTGGAACATTTTCGCTCATTTCACTGTCTTTTTTCACAGGTGCTAGAAGACAGCACTGTCTTAACAACTGTTTAATTAAAAAAGGATTAAGTCAAAGCATATATTTGCCAATGCAGCAGCCATTTTTCAGAGAAAACCATCTGAATAATCTGTCTGTCTGTAAACAAACAGTTCTGGAGTGCTTCCAGCCAAACGGCTGACGCCGTTCCCATGAAATTCTGTAGAACTCCTGACAGCTAAACAAACATTTTCAGAATTAAATCTAACCAAGAGGAAAACTCACAGTGAGAACTTTAGCAAGCAGTCCCCACCAAGAACAGTCCGTCCTCTGGAGCGCAGGTAGTCCACTAGGCTGCCCTGTGGGATATTAACGTCAGTAAACTGCTAGATTATGAAAACATCAAATGGTAATTCAGAAAAATAAACATGTGCAGCATTCAGTGCATTTAGTCTCTGGAATAATTATGAAGATATCGATCATAATCCAAAATGACTGATATTTAATAACTTAAGAAAAGTCAAACCAGTTCTACAACTGGGTATATTTTTTACTTTATTAGAGAACACACCCACCCACACACTGATCTAACTGACCTTGGCCATGTATTCTGTGACGATGTAGAGGCTGCCCCTCTCCTCCACAATAACACCGAGCAGCTGCACCAGGTTGTTGTGCCTCAGTTGCCTTTGTAAACAAACAGATGGAGAAAATGATGCTGTTGGTGTGCAAGAAAATACATAAATCCATTTAGCTGCTCATGCTAAAGTAAAACCTCATTAAGAAACAGAAGTATAAAGAATTGTTTCAAATTACAGAAGACAAAAAAAAAGTCTGATCTTACGTCATGACAGAGGCCTCGGCGATGAAAGCTTGTGCTGTGGCATCATTTTTGATACACTTGACAGCCACCTTGGTCCCTCTGTAGTCTCCCACCATCACATCTAGTCATGAAAGACATGTTTTCATTTCAATATGATGGAAAGTCATCGCTGTTTATTATGATCATAGCTCTGATGCAGGTTTGCGGTTGTCCTGATCCACCTCTCATTTCTTGAACTTTTGCTTCCAACAAACCAGAATTCCTTGAAACTTTAAAAGTAGGGATGCAAGTAATAGATTAATGAGTTAAATATGCAAATTAATAACTTTAAAAAAATCATACAATATGATTTTCTGAATTTTTGTTTTAGATTCACTCTGTTCACAGAATGAATGTAAGGAAGTAAAAAACCAGCCAAGGTCTCAGGAATTACAGGGATAATAATAATAAAAAGTGAATCATCTGCAGAATGATTTCGATTTTGTATGAAATTTAATTCTAATTATATCAAAAGAAAAAAAAAACAATTACTCACCTCCAAACTCCCCCTTTCCAATTGTCTGAAGCAGCTTTAGTTCTTTTCGGTTCAAGGCCCAGCCACCTGCCAAGAGGGGCCAGAAGGGGCTTAATAACTGTAATGCAACATTAACGATATTATCTTTTCTCCCGGAATATTCAGAGACCTACAATCAAACTAATCACAAGATGTAATAAAATACGTTTCACTTTGATGAGAGCTCTTTTTTGTGTCGACTTTTAGAATAAGTGCTGCGATAATCAGCCATGTTTAGAGGGATGCATGAAGTTCAGCAAAGGCACATGGAGGAGGAGCCGGCTGGTACAGATTAACTTTGACTGCTGGTGAAGCCCATGAGTATCCACACACAAAAAAGATTAATCACCCTTGTGATTAAAGCTATTAGGCTGTAGATGACAGCACAACCTTTGAGGGCATGTAGGGTTTGTAGTTTACTGCATGCGCATGCATGTGACATTGCGCTTACAAGGTTAATACGACGGCAAGTAAACAAATGTCTCTGTGAGCCTCGGTGCCAGAAGCCTAGTGGAGTGGTGTAGTAAAAGTAAGAGAAACTTACTCCTGGAGAACTCGTCCTGTGCCGCCACTGTCCCTTCCATCAATTTGGGTTTAATCAGTCTGGTGCAAAGCCCGTCAGCGTCTTTGGTGTAGTGCTGCAGACACAATTTAGCACAATTAAGACGTCATTTTTAGGTTTACAATGTAAAACTACCCTGTTTTATATTTTATGAAGGCTTAAAACTGGAGGCATTAAGACTTAAGACATTGGGTGGTGCTTAATGAATCATCACTTTGTTCATATAATAATTCAGAAAAGCCTTTTATCTGCAAACAGCTGCACATGAAAATTGTGATAAAAGGAAAACTGTTGCAACTAATAACAGCACAACTTCTTCTGAGAACTGTATATTTCACTTCCAGATGTCATATCTGAAATTGAACCATAAATAGGTTTGACACAGGTCACTTAAGGCCATAGCAGTGGCAAGACAAGGCTACAATAATACACAGCATTCTGTCAGCACTCCAGCTAGACTGATGCGACGCAGCAGAGGGGAAATTTAGTGTGAGAGGTCAGTGATTATGAGATTTTCCACATAACACAACAAAACCGTGTCATTGGGTCATGAAATCAGGTTGTACTGCGGCTCATATATTATTACGGCTGGCTGATATGGCTTAAAAATAAATTTTCTGATGTTTTAATACCAAATTCAATTTACAATTTTAGTCTACCTTCTCCTCACTTTTTTTCCCCTTAAATAATTAGCAATGACAGAAAATATCTTTAAAAACTTTTTATTTCAATAATTCCTTCTCGGAATTGACCTAAATTCAAAGTTGAAACAAACAGATGCTGTAAAACCCACATGTCAAACATGAAGGTACTTCTTGGGCAGGTTAGCATAACTCTGGAAACCCCAAAAAATCAGCTGATGAAAATTACAGATTTTCCAAAAATTAAATGTTCAAAAACAGAAAATTAGAGTAGTCGATAAAATCAAAGTCTCGCCCAGCCCCAAATATTAGACAAATAAAAAATGGAAGTTTGTTGGGTTCTGAGGGAGCTGAAGAAGGGTTGTTACTCCATTAAGGTGCAAGTCACCATTACAACCACCAGAGGGAGAGCAAGGTACAGGAAGAATGTACTCTGAACTTGCTAGTGTTCATGCCTGCCAATGGATCCTCAAATATTAAATAAGAACATGTACTTGGATGATTATGCTATATCTTGGATTTTCCTACTGTTGAACTAACTCATTTATGTGTTTGGTGCAGTGTTTATCAACTGAAATGCTCCTAATAGTCTGATTCTGCTCGTGTAACATGTTGCAATTGACAAAAAAAGTGATTTACATAATCGTTTTAGCTAAATCAAGATCTTCCCATGTGTAATTAACACTGAAGGCTGTGATTATAAAGTAAAAATACTCAATGAGTGCATAAAAGACAATACTTCTCCATCATGCAATTATTTTGCGGCTACCACATGCAGACATCTTTGCTTTTATCACATCCATAACATTACTGCGGATGCCATAACTGACAACAAGCTGTCAGCAAACAGTATGTTTAGGGATAAATAGAAGGAAGAAGCCATATGAAACATGCTGTGACCAAGAACAGCAGCAGAGCGCTGGAACAGACAGCTAGATGGAAAAACACCAAAGAATGTGAAGAATCCTATCTAAGGCTATTTACAGGGGAATGCAGACAGTCTACTGGATAAAGATATGGAGAGGCTGACAGAAGGGAAAATGAAGGAGAGCGGGGAATATGAGCCAGCAGGGGGAAGAGTGAGATGGATAACAAAGAGAGGAGGACAAAAAGCAATATGCCAGGTATCCACGAGGGAACTCGAAGAAGGAAAGACTAACAGAGGGGAGGTGGAGAAAGGAAGTGGGGGCAGAGTCGAGTGTGGAGGGTGTGAACAGGATAGACAGAGATTGTGGGTGGCTGATAATAAGAATGCACCAGAAATGGGGATGATCTCACTGCCAGCTGGCAAATTCCTATCGTCCACTTCCACTGCCCCACGGGGTAAAAAGATGAGGCCCAATTAGAAGTGTGATAGCCGCCAATCTAGCCTCTCTCCTCCTGTTTATCTGAGAGGATGAAAGACCTCTCTTTCTCTGCCTGCCACCACGCCTCCCGTCTTCCCCTCTCCTCTCTGTCCTTCCTCTGAACCTGCCTTCAGATAGGAGGCAGGAAGGGAGACGATCAAACAGCGCTCAGAGTGTATGCTTGAGTCTTGATGTTAAGGGAAAGGTGGATAGTGAGTGTGAATCCTTGTTTTGAGTTATGCAATGTTTCAGCAAGAATGAATACCCAAACTTTAATATGGTGGCAAAGTTTGTACTGTGGATTGTGAACAAATATATATTTGTTCACAATATTTTTAATAATAATGCATTTTTCCAAATGCATTATTAGTAACAGTACATTTCTTTGGTATTTAAACGGTAACCTATTAAGCCTCCTGGAACAGGTTAGGATGGGTACATGAGCTATACAAAACATGTTCATTGCAATTGCTGTTCAAAATCAAGATTTTAGTCTGCTAAAATCTTTGCAGAATAAGATTTTAGTCTGCTAAGATTGGCACAACTGCCAATTTTGAGCTCATTTCAGAATGAGCCGTTTTAGACCCTATTGTCACTTTAAATAAATACAAATAAGCCACATCCATTTACACTCACACGAGAAAATGGATGCAAACAAATCCGCAATTATACAACTGTACATCTTTGAAAAGCAGAAGTAGAACCTCCTGCACAGGTAACAAGAATGCAGCAAGTGGTTTGTGGATGGTAAGTCAACAACAAAACACTTAGCTGGGTTTGATAGGTGACGGCATAGCGCCGTCAAATGAGACTTAATCAGGAGGTTTTTTGAAAGAATTCATTTTGCAGATACCAAAAAACATTTACTTATTGCCAGAGAAACAGCTGGGTGTTTTTTTAAGTGCTTGGGCTGTTTTTAGAAACAATAGAAAATCAAACGCAAATACAAAAACATGCAAAATGGGAATTTTGCATAATAGGTCTTTTTTAAGAAATCTAACAGGTTTGTTCTTATACAACATGAGATACATATTTTTTTTTACACATTTTATTTAAAAAGCACTTCTTTATAATAATGATAACTGAGGAATACAATAGATTACCTGCATAATAACAACACCTAAAAAAGAAACAACCAAACAAAAAGCACAAAAAAACCATCTGAGTTCAACCCTCACCTCAACCAACTGCATGAGATTCTCAAAGAACTCCTCCTCGTCGATGGTCAGTTTGCCGTTGTGGTAGATGATGCGGTAGTGCTCCACCTTGCCGTCGCAGCTGACGCACAAGGTGTAATCGCCAGGGTAGTTGGTGCTCTCCCTCACCAGGAAAAGCCCCGTCTCAGGGGGGTAGAGGAGACGCTCCGCCTGCTCGCGAGTGATTTTCCCATGAAACCATCTAACGTGATGGAGAAAAGAGAAAAGTTAGTAAAGCACAGAAACAGAAAGGGAATGTAAGAGTTTGAAATAACTTCAACTTTATAATGTAGGTCAAACTCCTAAAAGTTGTTCATATTTTGTCATATTACAACCACAAATTTTAGTGCATCACCTGACAATTTTATCTGAAATTATTGCAAAGAAGTGCCTAACATCATGGTAAAAGAAAATGACAATTTACAAAACTACTTTTTACCAAAAAATTGTTTCCGTTTACATCCCTTTCATTCTGCTACCTCTCGAATAAAATCTAGTGCAACAAAATTCCTCTAGAAGTCAGCGGAAGAGTAAATAAAATGTTTGTACTTTAAGAAGACAACCAGTTGTTCTGGGACTAAGAGGTATGATAGAGAACATTGGTGAACAAACGGCATCATGAAGACATCAGACGGGTCAGACATAAAAACAATAGCAAAAGGCCTTTGAATTGAGCTTCTTGTAAGTGAACAAAAGCAAACATAAAGCCAGAGCAACAATCAAAAGCATAAGCACGTGCTAAAATGGCCCCGTCAAACTCCAAACCTAAATATAAATTAAGAATCCACGGCAACACCTGGCTAATTCTCAGATGCATCTAATCTGACTGAGGTTGAACTAGCCTACAAAAAAATGGGTTAACATATAAGCCTCTGGATACAAAATGCTGATGGAGGCGTACCCCAGAAGACTTTCCCACGGCGGTCTGACAGCACTGACTCATGAGAGTCTGATACAAATGCGTGTTACTTTTTTGTTTGATTGGAAATAAAAATGCTACAAGACAAAGCATTTTTTTCCTTTTCCTAAATATCAGCAACTACTTAATAGAGCAGTGTTTTGCTTAAGGTAGTGCTTGCTGAAGGATGCAATTACAACACAAACCATTATCCCAGCAGATCAATCGGGTCTTCTTTTTGTCAGAAAACCCCCCTGCTGAGCCAAGAAGACGCCTCCTCAGAGTAAATAAGAGCTAAAAAAAGAAGTTCTATAAACTGCATTTGGCCACAGTTTCTGTACTGAGAAAATCAAACAAAAAAAAGAAGAGAAACTATGTCAATGTCACTAAACTTGTGAAGTTTCAGCCACACACAGTGATTTGCTATCTTTTCTGAAAGAAGAAGCGAAAAACAGGAGTGGAGCAGTAAAGGGAAGCCAGCAGCAGCGCTTCCACTCAGACCAGAGGCGAAGGCTTTCTCGTCTTAGAGATTCAGTGAGAATGTACCTGGTTCCAAACAACAGGAAACACACACACACACAGAAATAAAGTCTGGGGGCAGAAGAGGAAACTGACATGCAGGCACAGCAATAACAGGAAAATACAAAAAGGTTTAGACAGGGCAGCGAGTCCGACAAGCCAAGAGACCCACTCCCGAGTGAGATTAGGGGGAACTGAGAAGTGACCTGAACTTTTACTAAATGGAGGAGAAAAAAACAAATTGAGTCCTCTGCTAAGATACAAAGGTGCTAGTTTCTTTTTACATAAATGTCTATTTAAGATCAAATGTCTTATTTTAGAACAAAGTTGAGTAATGCTCTTGCTTGCCTCTGACACTGCACAGTTGTTCATTGACTTCTGCCACTCATGGAAGAACTATTCCATGAAAACAGGTTCTTCCTTTCAGCATTTGCTAGTCAATGGGTGGTAATTAACTACTCAATTGATTTATCCTGTTTTTTGGTGCTTGCCTCCGTTGCACCCTCCTCCTCCTCAGCTCTTGGGCTCATGAGACATCGGAGGTCTTCGTGGTAAAGCAGCTTAATGCGGGTTGAGTTGATTAGATCAGTGATTGCAGCTTCTCCGATGGACAGAAGCTCTTTAACTCCCGCTAATCTGAGAGTGGACGACAAGCTGTGTGAACGGCCATGGATGCGCTCAGTGGAAACACAGCGCTGCTTTGTTCCGAGAAACCAACTGCAGTTTTCAGACGTGACATCATGGTGAAACAGGACGGAGTCCTAAACATGCTTGGTCCAACATGGAAGGAGGAAATACCAGTGTTTAATATCCTTGTTGTTATCATAGGATGGTGCCACAATGAGGAGCAGAATTCACCCACAAGAGGGCAGCAGAGTGAACAGAAGCAATAAGAGCCCCCAAGATGGCATCTTCTGCTGAGTATCAACAAGTGAGTGTGAGAATGGGGACAGAAGACCACAGCTGAACCCTTATGTAACCCAGAATAGAGGGAGAGGCCATTACTGAGACATCTGTTAGTGATTCATGACAACATATAAAATGTCCCTCTGCATCACTAACAGTACTATCAGAGGACGGCTTATGCATAAAGAGAGCACTAAAATGTGGTGATATCAAAATCCTAGCAATTAAATCCACTAAAATATGACCTGGCCTCCCCATTACAATACAAATATACAAAGAATTTTAATTAATACAATATCACACCACAAATGATTATCTAAGGTTAATGAATTCCATTAAAGTCTATGTCAGATATTCATGTTAAAAAATTAAACTCATGTAATGTACATTCATTACAAAAAGCTATGTTTCTAGTGCTTATGTCTGTTAATTGTTATGATTATTGCTTACAGGTAATAAGAGGCTTGCCCAATACTTGGAAAATACTGGAATGATTATGATTACGATGTATAAGCAAATACTCCTATAACATAGGAGTGTGTTTGTCTTTACACACAAACACACTCCAGCATGCTGGATGAGCATTCACACCAGTGTGGACAGACGATACCAGGGGTGGCACAGAGAGAGAGGCTAGAGCTTTCAGCAGTAGCTCATGAAGAAACAAAGAGGGTCAAAAGTCAGTTCAAATGCTTCCTTCCAACATGATGTGAAAGTCAGCCACTGTAAGTTAAAGAGGCAATGCTGACGAGCACCGGCACCATAATTAACGAAGATCTGATTTCACTAATATAGATGTACATAGTGTAGATTATACTTTTCTTTGAAATGAACAAAAGATTTAAAAAAAATGGCAATGAACTGCTAATTACCAATTTAATTTTCTACGGTAATGAAAAAATGTCAACATTTTATCCAATTAGAAATTGAGTATAACAATAGCTCACTATAACTTCTTCTAACTTCAACTTATACTAACATAAGCAACATTTTTGTAGCACTTGTTTCCTTTTGCTTCACGAATGAAAAGCTCATTTTGAAGTCAGAACATTCCGGTATTTTCTGATACTGCAGAAAGAGAGGCTTGGCTTTCTTGTGTCATTTGATTTGCATGCAGCTTTCATCATGTTGTCCTCTTTTTGACTTGTCACAATTTCAAAAAGAGCCACTCTGTCACTCTGAAGCGGCACACAGATGCTTCTGGCCTCTGAGACAGTGACACAGATGAAATGAGACACCATAAAGGCGGAATTTCCGTGGATTGATGTCGGAACTGTGTTTTCCCCTCGCTGCGGGGAGCCAAACAACTTTTTCACACGGTTGAGCAGCAGACACATATGTGGCACAAATGTGCAAGATGCACAACCATAGTCACATCCCTGCAGTATTTCTCCTGCAGTGTTTTTAAAGTGTTGCATAAGAATGCCCAGCTGCTTTTACAACGCATGGCATGCTCCATTAGCACTCTGGTACTTACGGCATAAGACTGAGCTTCCCTCCTGATTTCACTCCTTCCCGTTTCTGGACGTAGTTGGCCGGAATGGTGCCCTCTCTGCCCACTGTGTTTTTTGCTTTGTACCAGTTTGGATCCTAAAAGAGTCAAACACCAAAAGAGTTAACTTCCATCTCTGTTGAAGCTGAAGGCCCACTCATCTGAACAGTACATTTAAACCACCTGCAAACCAAGAATCCACAAAACATGGCAACAATATGATCTTGCCAAGTTGTTTTTTTTTTTTGTTGGTTTGCATGAATGTTAAACTCCCTCAATAAAATAAGCAGTAATTGAGATAGATCTTAATTACAGCCTGAAAAAGCAGTCATCAGACTTTGACTCCTACCTGATACTCCCACTCTAGAATAATGGACAGAATGTGTTAAAGAAATCTATCAGATGGTAAGATTAACATTCTCAATTCATTTTGAGATGAACAAGTGTACAGCACTCTGGTCAAAATGGATATCCTATGTTAATAAAACAACATGCAAGAATTTTGGCTTGATTAATAAAAAAATGTAGTAAAGAATTGGTTTATTTTGCAGGAAGTGTCTATTGGCTATCTAATTTCCTTTTGGTTATGTACATTCAAGTAGTGTTTCTACAGAATAGTAACCTTTTGTTTTCTCTCTTTGTTCTTGTTCTGTTCTTGTTCTGTTTGTTGTGCTTCCTTTGTTTTAAATGTAAATGTGAAAGAATTTGATCACAGTTGATATCAAGCTTTTGTAATCTCAATGTTTAAAAAATAAAGACACTCCACAACTCACACCCTAAAAAAAAGAATTTTAAATATTGATTATTGATTGCATCTCATCTCCTCTTTCTGCTCCTATCACATGTAGTAAAGATAACTCCCTTGAAAGGAAGTATTAATTTTTTGAGATAGATCTCCTTTCGAGGAATTATGAGACTGGTTTATACAATTAAATGTAGTCTAAATCCACTAAAATGAAGTTGGAGGATAAATCAACACCTAAAATTGTTGCTGTGCTCCTGAAACCATTTCTGGTTCACTTTACAACATAATCCTGTTGAAAAAAGTAGGTGTTAAAACAAAATCCACATGGATGGCAGGACACAATGTGTCCCAGCAAAAATAATTATTATACTCCATCTGCTGGCTGCCCTTCTTCCCCTAGTTCATCTTGGTACTATTCTTCAGGAAAGCAATCCACATGCATCTGGTCATCTATATGACGTAAAAGAAAACATGATTCCTAAAACCAGGCCAACAGCTTCTATTGCTCGGTCCAGTTCTGATGCTCTCATGTCCACTGTTTGCTCCTTTCGACATATGACATCACCACAAACTGCAATTCACTGTGTGCATGAACTTCTTCCGCAATTTTAGAAGTAGTAGCTCATTCTGTTGGAACGGATCAGCCCTCACTCCTTACGTGCATTCAAGAGCTTCACCCCCTAAATACAAAGTGAATACCACCCTTATTCACACATTAATGCTGGTCATTCCATTTAAATTGAGAATGCAACTTGTGAAATGAGTCTCACACAGTAATTCTTACCCTGGTGACTCCAATGATGGTCAGTACATCTCCTTTACAGAAAGGCAGGTCCTGTTCAGTGCCAGGTTTGAAGTTATACTTGGCAACGCACTCTGTGCCAGATGACCATGGCACCTGCTACACAGAAGACACAGAAAAAGCACCTTTAAATTGTAGTAGGGCTGTCACAATTCCTCAAATGATTTGAGAATTTACATTGTTAAAATTCTCAAAGCTTTGTTAAATTTTGTTTCACTATTTAGCGCTACGTGTTAAAGCCGGGTGATTATTTATGTTGCGCAACATGCTTATTCGGTTGAGGAATGCTAAGGGCTAGCAGCATAACGTCCAATTTTCAAGTTCGGTCCAGGGAATACGGGGGGATTTCATTGATTGATGTCCAGGTTTTTATAGTTTTTTGGGGCACCAATAGAGATCCTTAAAATGACTGGTGCGTTGCATGGAATACGACACCCCGTCTCCTCTCGAAGTAGCTTCCTAGCAGCTGGTTTGGAGCAAATGGTGGTGAAGAGCGCGGTGGGTGTATGCATATAGGTGGAGACATGGAGATGTAGATGGAACTCTGTAGTTGATGCTTATTGTAGCGTTTCAGACAAACCGGAAAATACATTTTCGACCTTCCTGCTCACAAAAAATGGGTGGCAGAGTGCACTGTGGCGGTACAAATGTTTGTTGCACTGTCTGACAATGCAAATGATATTAATTTGCATTGTCAGGCAAATATATATCAAATATAATAATCAATATCCGAGATGTTTTTAATGAAAGGCAACTCTAAGGAAGAGGGGTTTTAGCCTATATTTAACAGGTGTTTCAGGATCTTTGAGGTTTTCTGGAAGTTCCAGATTAGTGGTGTATAAACTGAATGCTGCTTCTTATTCTGGGGATGCAGAGAAGACCAGAACCAGAAGACTTTAATGTTCTGAAATGTTGACTGGGGCGATGTTGACTGTGGTGATGTGCTCCATTTTCCTAGTTTTAGTGAGATTGCAAATAGGAACTGACTGACTTTTTAGGCAAACCCATGAAGCAGCAGTTTCTTTTAAATGTCTTATTGAGGGTCGTTCTTTGCATCCTCTTTCAATTTTTTGTCATATAGTACAAATGAAAGCTCAATTTCTAATAAGACAGTAATAGTTTATCTTAATAATTCCAAACTGAATAAATGCATAGAAGTCTTTAAATAATCTATACAAATCTGTAATGCTGATGTAATAGTTTTGAATTATCCATAAGTGCAGACTACCCATCATGAATTATGCACTGTCACCATTAAAACTGCTGACCTGATGTTTTCTGGCAAGTCTAATTGAAACCATCCTTAAATAATAATGTGAATGAGACAAAATAGAGTACTAAGCAGTAGTTGTGAGTCTGTGGCTTTCTTCCCCAAAAAAGTGAAGTTTGTCACTGACAATAATATGCTATTTGCAGGTGAAAATATTATCCAGCAGTACTAATATGCTCATATACTCTCCTCGGCTCTAGTTGGATTGCGTTGGGAAAATGGAAGAAGCACTGTTACGTTAAGCTCTTAACATGGCATGTGACAATGCAATATAAATAAATTCCTTTACTACCCACAGTTTATCTGGTCAATATGAAATCTGCTTAGTAAATGATTAATAGAACCAGGTCAGCTAAAGATGGAGCCTTGATGGTCACAGTCAGGGTGTTTTTTCTTAACTCTTTTAGCTTGATCTAGATGATTAAATGAAGATGAAAGACTTCAAGATGAATGTCTATTATGGCCTTGTTTTAATTAATAGGCCAATACTGATATGCTAAAAATTACTGATATTGGCCAATGCTGATGTTAATGCATTATTGGGTATGTGATTTTTCTAATAAAATGAATTTGATAGAACACAACTGAGCTTCTTTTATTATAAATTTTGCTGGAAAAAGGTTGACAATCGTCAAACATTAGTATTTGGTACAGATGTGGACGACAGCAGCATAGAAAAGCTTTCCAATCTCCACAGCTTTATGATGTTAATACAGTCTGATTAATGATCAGGTGTGGCTAAACTTCTATAATGAGTTATTTAATTTAGGAACCAAATGTTTACATTTTAGTTTAAAAACAAACCTAGTTCAGTCAATTGTAAAGAAAAAAAATAATTTCTGCAAGTAATTTTGGCAGATGTCTAGTAAATGCATTCTTAAAAGAGGGTGAGAAACATATTTTAAGGCCACTCCTTAAAGTGCTCTACAGATGACTTGTATGATAAACATGCAAAGGAGTCAAAAATAAGTTCAACATTAACCTGTCAGAAGCTCAAGGATACCGAAAGTAAACAAGACAAAGAAAGGCTTACATGGATCGCAGACATGGTGAGGGGAATTGGGCAGCAGGTGTCCTTGGGCAGGCAGTGGTCACTGTTCAGCTAGTAACATCAGAGCTGTAATACACAAAAGCCAACAGCATTAGGAATCACGCACATTAAACAATACAGAAATATGCACTTTTGTCATCATAAACTTTACAGATTCTTTCAAGTACAAACTGAAATAAATTGCACTTATTTTCCCTCTGCTCATTGCTGTCCTCCCTTCCACCAAAAAAACAAACAAAACAGGTGCAAATGTGTCTCAAAGAGTATGGAAAAGAAATGTACTCACTGAGACAATCTTCAGAACATTAACAACTCTGAACTATCAGAGGGAGGCATCAACTTTGGAATGCAGTTTATCACACAATAACTCATGTGGATGTTTATTATGCAGCGATGCAGATTGAGAAAGACAGAGGAACGATTCACACCTCTAACTGATTCACCTAGAAATTAAAAGGGATTGGCTGCAGATCAAAACAAGTGAAGATTTGCAGAGTCAATATAAAAAGCTCAAATAATGGCGACCCCATTTGGTGCACATTGGGTCACATTTATTTGCTGTCTTATTGAATTTCAAGGTCCTTCTATTATCCATCAACTTTGAGCTTCAGCTCATACCCACTATTCTGAAGTATATTAAGATGAACAGTCAAGCAAAGAGGCAATTTGAAAATGTCAACTGTTTATTTTTAGTTTGACTGCTTTTAAGTTCCTGTGCGGTCATTGGTCAGGGTTGATCAAGCTAAAAATCTGGCAATTCGGTTCAAGAGACAATTTTTTGGTGAATCTGTAGTCTGCAGTTAATGACCGTAAGCAACCATAACAAGTGTTATGGTTTTCCACTTCAGAGGTAAAGTAAATGGAGCATGGTTTGATTGTAATGTTGGGGGCAGGAGTTTTGCTCTTAGTGGAATAGATGCACTATTCCAGAGACAGTCTGAAATGCTTGCAAAATAAGATAAAATATTTGGCTAAACCAAAGCAGTCAGTTTTCTGAATTTACAAAAAAATTGTGTATTTTCAAAACAACAACAAATCAGAAGCAGCTCTCTATATAACTGTAGCAGTCACTGGATAACAGCAACCACAGTGACTCCCATTCAAAGCATCTTACTTCCAGCTTGTGCCAAAAACAGGAAGTTGAAACAAGGAGGGTGGAGAAACACAAGGAGGAAGTAGATGACGCACATTTTCCAAAGCTTTATAAAGGGAGAACTGGGCTGTATCTGAACAGCAACATGGACAAAAGTGTCTGTGGCTACATTTAAACCAATTACAACCCATCTCAACAAGGCCAGGTCGGCAGACAAAGAATAGCATCCAAAACTACAAACTAAATTCTGGACCAAATATCAAAACCAAAATAGGTAGGTGCTAATAAAAAAATAAATACATAAAAGAGATTCTGAAATCTCTCGTTGCTGTGTATAATCTTTGATCAATAAGAGCAGTGTAACGACCAGAGAGCACCAATCGCTAAGCTTCGCAGCATGACCATATCCTGTGTTGAAACAGGAAAGAGCCTAATTGCAGACCAGAACAGATGTGTATGCAAACTGACAGAGCCAAATTTGTCTGAGGCTAGGCTGCTCCGGTGAATCCAAAGGGAACACGCTTCTCTCCTTTTTGCCCTTCTTTACTTCTGCAACACCAACTCTCAGCCACACTTGCTGGCAAAATGGTAGAGGAGAGACAAGCAAATGCTATTCTTATCTCGATCCAGGAGTGAAGAATGCCTGCGAGCTATTCAAGAGCTTTAGCATTAAACTGTTGAAATCTTTACTCTTAAGGGAGTTGAGTGGTTCTCAGTAAGGCCTTGTGACTTCTCAATCTTCTGTTGATGAATAAAGAACCATGCCGCTTTATGCACTTTAAATTGAACAATAATTCCACAAGAAAATAATAAAACCTTGGAAAGAAGATCCAGGAGATGCAGCACAGCTGTATTTGAAACTAGGTTTATGACAACGAATAATAGGATGTTTCAGGACAAATATATACAGTATGTATATCCTCTGCACTGTAGATCTTTATCACAAGTCAAATTTAAAAGGTTTTGGAGACCTTTTTTATTCCGGAAAGACTGCAGAGATAGAGAAACAATGCCATCACTGGGAATTTTAGAGCAAAGAAATATTGCATGAACAAACCCTCAAGACAGCAACTGAACCAGAAATGGGATAAAGGACAAAAGAAAGCACATTTTCTCTTTGTAAGCACTTCCGTTCTGTTTCACACACTTTAAATCTGCAGTGAAAAATTAAGTTTGCTTTTTAGCCATCTGCAGATGTTCATACAGATTGGTGATATTTATCCACTCAGATTTTCTGGACATAAAATATAATCAGAAATTCTGATCCAGCAGTTTGATTTTATTTCTTACTTTTGACACTTTTAGGAATTGGAAACTTCCATAAAACTTGAGAAATTGACATGACCTACTAAGAGAATACATGAAAATAATTTTTATAAAAACAGCTGTTTGTAAAGATAATCAGTGTACCCTTTAAATATTCAATTACAATTCAACTCCTGCAGATTTTCTCCCCGTGTCTTGACAGAGGAGTAGTTCTGGACATTTATTTATTGTTAAAACTTAAAAGTTTTCACTCATAGGTTTACAAGCAAATCTCTACCATTTTGAAAAAAAATAAAATAAGTATTCCTTTATCATGGTTCTTTGGATGAATGAAAGTCATCATGAATCAAAAAAATAGTGCTTTATTCTTCAGACTGCAGCAAGTAATTCTTATGACTGAGAAACCTCGGACTGAGTCATTCTCTGTGCCACGTTAATTTTAAGGCAATCTAGAAGATGGTCTAAAGGGAGAGCTTCATGGAGACGTTTCAGAATACTTGTCATTGTGAAATGTCATCTTGTCTTTTATTTATGCTAGATTGAAATCAATAGCCCTGGGTAAAATTGAATTTAATGAGCAAGCATTAAACAATAACTCTCATTACGCTCAACAAAGAAGAGCATTGCATGCACAATAATTGCAACATTCCAACTGAATTCCACGACTTCTCAGCAAATGACCCTATTCATTTGCAACAGAGAGACTTCTATATGCAACATTCCCCATCTTCAGCAACTTTTTGTTTATTATGCTTCTGCAATCTGCTGTTGATGTTTTTTTGTTAAACCTAAAATTTAGCCTAGACTAAAATTCAGCCCTCATAAAGTAAAAACAAAATTATTTTTGCTAAATGTTTAAAATCAAATCATTTATTTGATCAAAAATGACAAAACGTCCGAAATATGGTGTAATGAATTGCATTTATTTAGATACCCAAACTAAAGTGCTCTTTCTGCATCTCTTTATTTTCATTTCCATTCAGATTCAAATCATAAATCAGGTTGCTATGAAAAGCATTATGCATTTACAAATCTCTGAGCCAGTAATGTTGAAACGGTGCTTATTACAAAAAAGTACCACAATTCAGCAAAGGAAAAAAAAGCAGAAGGCAAATTAACACCCATTTAATTTAACAAAAACCAATCAATTCAGATTTTGGGGGGTTTGCCTGATGCATCACTGAAGAGAACCAGGTACTTAAATATGACCTGTCCTTGAAAATAATATGTCACTGAGGCACATTAAGTTTGCACAGTTTCTAAAGAAAAATATTAGTTGTCCAAGATTTCTGGATGATAATATAAAGTTGTGGAAAATGTCTTAAGGCATAAATTTTCTGGGGAGAAGTAAGAAATGCAGACCTGGAGGTGAAAATGGAAATGTGGTAAACAGACAAAAACATACAGCTAAGATTTTATTAAAACTATGGAAAACTGTGCAGCTGCTGAAGAAGGTAAATTAGTAAACATATCTAATAATAGTAACCTGTACTTGTTTTAGACAACACAAATTATATAGAAATGTGGCTGTGTTCAATTTATTTTATTAATTTTAATTATAGACGTGGAGAAAATCTGTTTTAAATTTGCTAATGCTAATTTGGGCAATTTGTCCAGGAAAGAATTAAACAGCGATGGAATCAGTTGCATAAATGTGTTTTTTTTCCCCCCGTTTAGAAACACGAGTCATGTTTAGCAATAGTCAAAATAAGCAAATGTGGGGTATACTTATCACTTACATAATAGACTTATTCCACTAAATGAGTCAAAACTTACATCCTCATCTACACTTTGTCAGACCATCACAAATATGGAGAGGACGAGTTGTGATAAAAGTATCGCACCATACCATCTTATGATGTAAAGTAATTTTAAAGACATGCTAAAAAAAAGTATGAGCAGAGTTTTGTCCAGTTGCATCAAGTATGGAATGACATGGTACTTCTCCTCCACTCGTTGCTAGCTGAAAGAACGCTAGTAGACCTTTCCCTCACAAGAAAACTAAACCCATCTACTTTGAGAAAGAATTTTGATCGCAAGACACATCAACTCTTTTCACTCAAGGTCATCATAATGTTGGCATTTCCTGCCAAGAACTGACTGCTCTGTGATCTGCTGACCTATACAAGGAAACACTTTCCTAACAAACAAATGGCATTTATTTAGGACATAAAACCCCTTCATTTATTCCTAGGCTGCAGGCAATTCAAAAAAGCTTTTGTAGTACATGGAAATTTTAGTGCAGTAAAGTTTTAGTAAAGTCCCACACAAGCAGAGCATGAAGCTTTCACTATAGAATGTATTGGCAACAAAGAGAAAAGTGTGGAAAGATATGGAAATACGATCTGTTGGGTATGCAAATATTCAGTACAGGCTGACAATAAAATGCTTACAGGGCTGAGAGTTTGCACAGAGGACAGCTTGGAACTGTCAACAACAAATGACTCGTGGCTGCGTCAAATTTCCCTCTATGTAAATCACTTGACAGTAAAGCTGCCTGCAGCAATAAAATCCAAAGATTTAAAAGAAATAAAAACTCAACAATACTTTCAGGTTATTATTTTTTTTGACATATAGAGAAATCTCCTTTTGCATGAGCCTGTCAGATTTAGCATTTTAGATACAAAATTGAAGAAATTGTATTAAAAATGTTGAAAAAATGTGGCCATAACCAGACTGCACTGTGCAAACCCTATTGTTTGCATGTTTTTATTTTTGATTTGCATGACAGTACACAGGGGTTTGTGTCAACCAGGAAGTAGGCTGTGGGAATAAGGGTCAGGTTTTGGACATCCTTAGCCTCAGTGTTCTCAAATCTCTCTCATTGGCTGAGCAGTCTCCCATCCCAGCAGTCACTACATCCACATGCTTCAGGGATCCCAGAGCTCTGATATCTGGGGTTTAAAGCTGGACTAAAACTACATTTTTATGCAGCGCTGCTTCTTCTACAAGTCAAAACAAAACTACTAAATCGATGAACTGAAAGTACCAACAAAATACTTTTAAATAGAACTTATAGAAAAGATAATTTAATTATTCAAACATTAAAATAAACAAATAGATGTGTCCGAGTGTGGCACATACGCGTAGAATAACAGCACAGCACTGCAAATTAGGAACAAAAACTAACACTATTAGCAAAGCAGAGAAATAAAAGGCAAGGCAACTATACCACAAACTCACAATTCTATACAACATATTTACCTATTACAATTAAATCCAAAATATTCAAAGTTAACAATGAGCATAAAGCTATACTTTCAAATTCAAGCTGAAAAGTATCAGACAGGCATGAGAGAGTGAAATAAATTAAGAGATGCTCTTGCTTACTCAGCCATGATGACTGTGGCTCTGTTTGCCATCTGCCACATCAAATGTTTCCAGGGACCGTCACCTTTTTTTTTTTTTTTTTTTTTTAGCTGGAGTGGTTTTTTTTCCTCCTGACCTCTTTGTTTTGTCTTTTGTAGGATTCTGCAGCAACAGAAAGATAGCTTTGGCCTTCTGGATTTAAATTATTTGGATATTTTTAAACATTTATACTAAGTTCAAATATAGTCCAACACAACCTGAGATTTAGAGCAACAAACAAGGTTTTTTTTCCCCCACACATAGTGACTGAACATGGCTCAAAAAGGAAGTGCGTCTTGACAAGACACAGTAACAATATTGACTGCTTTCCTTAGGTTTCTAATTCATCCAAACAAAGATTATGTTGAGCTTTAAACCAGAAATTGCATCTAATTCCCATGAAATCTGAGCCTTGTACACCCACTGTGCTTGGTACGGAAGAACGAGAAACTGTGGCTGCAGGCTATTCCACATTGCTCCGGACATCTCAGGAATAATCTGCCTGTCAATGCATCCCAGATCCCAGAAAAGGCCTTTCAAATACATTAACGAGGAAATTTAAATGATTCTCATTTACTTTGCACAGTTTGACAGTCCATTTTTAGGATTAGTACAAAAAAAATTACAATGAGAACATAAGCCTGATCTACTTTCCCTCTTCACATAGAAACAAAGTAGCTCCTTCACATTTTACCCAGAAGAACTATGCAACTAATGTGCCTAAAACTATGAAGAGAATTTGTAATGTGTTGTAAAATACACATCTGATCAAAACAGTACTGTAGTAAATTCACAGTCTACTATGATTCAGAGGAAAATATCTCTCTATACATTATGGTTTTAATACATCCATTTCGAAACTATACAAATTCCTTATACCAGGCCAGCTGTTAAAATAGCTTTTAATGACATGTCAGACCCCAAGTGGGAAAGTTTGGGCAATTTTATTTCAGAGCACAGAGCACTGAAATACTACTTAAGAGCAGCCGCAAGCTGTCAGTCAGCTGTGTACATCCAAATGCAGGAGAACTGAGTCACTTTTCCCCTTTAAAGTAAAATGAAAAGAAAACTGGGTGAGAATTTTCCCAGTACTAAAAGAAATGCAACCATGGGTTGAGTTAGGTTGCCTATTGATGAGCAGAAACATTGTTTATTTACTTGACAGGTTCTTAACATCACATTACCAAACAGAAGAAAAACAATGTACTGTAGAATAAGAATTTTTTCTTTTTTTACTGATTTTTACTTCTTCCACTGTTGTGTAGAGCTGCCACAACCAGTCAACGTAAATTATCATTAATGTCAAGTTTTAAATCAAATGCTTTTAGTCGACAGTCTTTAGAAAATTATCCTCATTTATGTAACCTTCAAAATGACTGACAGCAGTTTTTCTCTATATTGTTGTAAAAAACCCCTGACAGCAGTCAGGAGCGGTACTTTAAAGAACATGGCTAATAAAGCGTCTGCTTTCATTCAGAAATGAGTCGGGGTTGTAAAGGGTTTTAAATCTTGTCAAAGCTGAAGTGGAAGGTCTTCATGTAAGGTGATAATGAACAGGAGGATTGGCTGCTGTAAGATTTTGTCTGAAACCACAGGAGGATACAATACATGCATGACGAGCAGCGGAAGAGACAACATCCAGGGCTACCGTCGAGCAGTAGAGACCTCCATATCAATCAGCTATATTCTCCCATAAATATTTGTTTATGGAAAGATGTGTCTGAATTAATCAATGTTCCAATTTTTATCACATTTAGTCATGCAAACAATATTAAAGTATCTCCTTCTTTGAGGAAAATGAATTTTCAGTTAATCTAAAAAAGAAAAAAAAGTTGACAGAGTAATAAAGAAAAGTCACTAATGGCAATCCTATTCCATTTAAGTTAATAAAGCAAATATATTAAACCTTTTGCTGAAACGTAGCAAGAAAATAATAACATACTTGTTTCTGTTCTCAATGCAATAAAATAAAACTATAAAAAATTCTTTATTACTAGATATTAAAGATAAAGAAAGCATTTTAATGTGATGTCTTTAGCAGTAGATGTAATGCTAAAAGCATGTATTAAGTGATACATTTTGAAATCTTGTTTTAATATCGTAGAAAAATACCTGCTTCCAGAATATTAAATTACAAAAAAAAGGAAAAACATTCAGATCAAAACTGGTCCAATACATTTTTTTTAAATGACTGAAAGCAGTGCAGGAGTGAAAACTCTCCCACCACATGCAGGCTGAAAGGTGGGCAGACAGGGAGCAACCCTCCAGCCTGCCTCTCTGACGTAACAAGTGACAGGCCTGGGCTCGCTGCTGATGACAGATTACAAGAGCAGGGATGCAGGAAGCAGAAGAAAGAAAGGAAGAGGGAGACAGAAGAACCCGCCCACCCATTTCACTCACCCCTGGCCCCCTTTGAGCTCTGGGAGGCTCCTGGAGTGGAGAAAGCAGAGGGGGAGGAAGGGTAGTGATGGTTGCTTATTGTTTAAGCTCTGTGTGCCGCGGTTCCAGGCTCAGCACACATTCATCCAGATCTGGCTATTTATATCCACACAATATCCATGCAGACAGAGGCAGGCTGCAGCCGTTTTCATCATCGAATACATTACGGAGACACTGAACCGAAGGGTCTGCCTGCTGAGACGGTGTCCAATTTCTGATTCTTTTTACAGGATATCCCCTTTTATAAATGGAGAGTCTCTGTGTTTGCAGAGTTGTAAGCTGTTTTTTGTTTTAAAAGCGTATGCAAACAAAAAATCTAAATTAGCTTATCAAGTCATGTTGAAGATAGAAAAACTGGATTTCAATCCTGATCAGTTGAAAAACACCTGATTTAGGTCTTGAGACCAGGTCAGCCAATCTATACTGGTTGGCTGTAATGTAGCTGGAGCTAAATAAGATCAACAACAACTGATTTCACCACAAAACAACAACAAAAACGTCTAGTTGTTTTCTTACTCGTCTATTTCTGATACGGAGAAGAGCCATCTGCCAGGTGACTCTTTTCTGGTCATTTTCTACCGTAGACAACTGGTTGAACTGGCAAAAAATTTAACCAAAGTCGACTTTAATAGATACCAGGAAGGCTAAGCATTTTCCATGTAGTGATTCTAGTTTATTCTTTTAAGCCGTCAGCCAGTCTGTCATGGAAAATGCTAAAATTATAACATTTTAATGGCAGTCACTTTTGCCATTAATATAAATAATTACAAAAACCAGCCAACAGTTTTTCAATTAGCACTGCACCTAGGTAGGAGCTTATAAAACTGCATTTTCTTTTATATATTTTCATGTACAATATAAAAACAAGAGACCTTGAATAGACAAATACTGAATCGTGAATAGACAGGAGTGTTAATTTCATTTTGTTGACAGTCCAAATCTATCTGGCAGAGATGCTGAAAGGACACAAAGCTTAGAATCGTTAAGGGCAGCGGAGGAGAAAGTCAATGGTACCATCAGAATGTAGAAGAAGCCAATGGTAAGTAGTGTGTAGGTGTTTGGGAGATGACTGGACAAACTATTAATAAGTGTGAGACGCAAAGGGAAGCAGCATTGCAGAAAGACATGCAACAAATGGATGACTGAAGACTAAACAAGCTTAAGCTAAACTATAAATGTTTTACCTTGTGCATTGTAAAGCATGCACTTTCTTCAAGCAATATCATGAATACATTCAATTTATGGATCTTTGTGCCACCTACAACATCTAAAATGACAATGTAATGATGTGCATTTCCAAAGCAACCACTCCGCCGCAGTATCCGATTTGCTGGAAGCTCAGTTTCACTTAAAATCCCTGAACACATCACTTAACCTCCTCTCCCACAGTCAAAAACAAATGACAAACACAGGTTGTTTATCAGGTGATGTAGTGAAACTGAAAAAAAATGTAAAGAGACCATCTCGAGTTAGAGTTCTCAGTTTTGCATTTCAGATTTATAGAGATGTTTTGGAAGTGTTTCTGCTCCTGCATATTTGATTCAAATGATTAAATTACCTCCTCAAAATGCCATCATATGACAGGCTTGTTAATCAGCCAAGTGTGTGTTAGCAATTAAACACTTAAAACATGTCGGACTGCGAGATCTGAGGAATGGCTGGAACTACAGAATATTTAAGAAATTGTCTTGGAAGTCTTTCATAAATACAATTCTCTTCATTTTTTGTTGACACTATGCTAAGGAAACTCTGTCTAGCTAAACCTTTTAGTCTTTTTGCCAAATATTTCTGCCAATTGTCTGCCGCCTCTCCATCACAGTTAATGTGAAATTAACTGTTGTATGTTGTGCAACCTCAAACACTGTCCCCTGTGAAACACATGATCATATGGGGGACAAAGGGAATAAAGCACTTGAACAGTAAATATAAGACAAAGAATTAAGGCAACAAATTGCCTGAAGGATTTTTTTTAACATTCATTGGAGTCATTTTTGGAACCATTCCAGCTTTAGTTTAAAAGAAGCTCATAAACAGAGAAAAGGGTCATGAACTTCATTATCAAATGATGAGAAAAAAATTTATTTAGACATGCAAAACAGTTTAAATTCTGATAGTTGTCCTGCTGTTTTGTCAGTATTTCTATGTGTTTCTCAAAGTTCCTCTAACTAAGTAGACTACTTATTTTTAACCTAGAAACTACACCTTTTTTTTAACAAAACAGAGGATATGTTAATACGCTGCTATTCTGGACTTTCCTTTTTAGACACTTCTGCTGTTTACATCAGCTTTACGCTAAGGGTTGCACAGGGTCTCTGTCGCAGTTCATTAAATATCACATAATAGAATACATACAGATCATTTAATTTAGTTTCCAGTCAGAATGTAATTTTTATTAGTGCTTTCACTAACAAAACATGGCATGTTCTGAAAAGTCTACTCTTTCAGTCCCTGATCTGTTGCAGTTTAATGTTTAGGTATTTGGTTAATTTGTTCTATTACTGTCCTCAGGGGGCGTTTTGGGGTTTTCGCAGTTGCTTAGCATACGTGCGGTCTGAATATGGGCCAGACCAGGTGCTAGTCATTTTAGATCATGATGTATAACAGCGGTCCCCAACCTTTTTAGTCGCGCGGACCCGTCAGCCCTTCGCAATTTTGATGCGGACCTGGGGGTGGTGGGGGGTGGGGGTGGGGGGTGCGTCGTAAGTATCGAGTCCGGGGCGGGAGGGGGCTAACCCCCTCGTTTGTTGCGGGGGTTACATTCCAAAAAGAAATCGCAAAATCCGCGAAGTAGGCACCTTTATTTTTTTACATTTATTATACAATAAAATACTCCATAATACATTGAAACCAAAGAACAAAACCTTTTTTCAGGCCCAAACATTTGTTTAACAAATATAAAGTACTGTATAAACAATTTCTTTTTTTTTTTTACAAATAACTACTGTACTGTAAAATAATAATTTTAATATGAACTGAAGGTGGATTCCCGTGCCCGAATTGCAGAGATCAGCGTCGCCCCACCGCGACCCGAGTTATTGGATTAGAAAGGGAGAAAATAAAAAATGATTATGATACAGTAGGACAAATAGTGACTCACGTGTATTTCACTGCTCTTCTGACTGCATCCTGACTCCGCTCTGTAGCGTTTTTTTTTTTTTTTCTTCTAAAGCCCGCGGTGCAGGTGTGTTTTTTCGAAAGAAGAACATAGTTATCGGTAGTTGTTGTCGCTCTTTTTTCTTCTGGGCAAAAAGATTCTTATAAACCGACATGCCACCATCGATTATGTTAAATTTGGCAAGCTGTTTTACGTACTGTATGTGTACATATTATACCGCAACGTTGTTGACACACAGGTAGAGAAGAAGCGGAGAGACTGTTTAGCCAATCCGAATGCAGAACACAATGCACGATGCAAATCCGTGAAGCAGCGAGACCGCGAAAGGTGAACCGCGAAATAGTAAGGGTTCACAGTACTCCGATGTTGTTTTGTTACTCATTCTGCTGCAAGTTGGCTCAATTTTGACGCGCAAGACGTAACCGGTAAAATCCGGTTTAGGATTTTCAAAATAAAAGATCCGGAAGTAGTTCATTATTTCTTGCGCGGACCGGTACCGGTCCGCGGACCGGTGGTTGGGGACCACTGATGTATAACATACTTTTGCAGATGTACTAATTCTAATAAGCTTTATTCAAAAAGTTCAGCAAAACTCCAGCTTTGTTTTGTAACTCAACTTGTTAAATAACACATCTGCTGTTGCTTTATGTGGGAAAACAGCTGTAATTTGCTAATTTTGTCCTGCTGTGTAAAGGAGGGTCAGAGTCTGACTTACTGCTTGCAGCTGCATTAGAGAATAGGACATTATTATTGGAATGAAGAGAAGATTTTAAATATTGCCATATCATGTGCCACAAATTCAAAAGAAACTGGTATTAAGTCTTGTCATATCGTCAGTCCCTTAAAGATGGATGCATACACACAAGTTGCTTAAACATTTTAGGGCTTGTGAAGAATAATAGAGAAAAAAGCTAGAACACCGCCTGCTGCGGATGCTGCTGTTTTCATCGCCTCCCCTTCCCCTTTGATAGCTAAGCATGACAATTCCACCATTCAGAACAGAGGAGGAGATGAGGAGGCAAAGCACGACGATGGTGACACAAAGAATCTCATTAGAGGCAGCCACAGAGGGGTGCTGGTACAATATGGCAGCAGCATTAGCAGCAACTGCAGCTTCAAATCTCTTCAATAAAAGAAGCATTCAATGGCAACAGAACAGACAGAATGGAGAAAAATCAGACTCAGTGAGCAGAGAAAGAGGCAAGGGAGGGAGAAGCTACAGGCTGGCCAGCAACTGGAATTGCAAATTGTCCTGGATCACTGTTATGGCTCAGGAAAGGGATTATAGAGATTACCTGCACAGTAAGTAATCTCAAATTGAGAAAGAGATTCAATGTCTACAGCTGCCGAAAAAAGAAGGTAGATGCACGAGAGCAAGAGAGATGGAAAGTACCCTCAATGCAAGATGGAAAACGATATTAAAAAATGATGCTCACAGATGGAGAGGACAGAGGTTAGGGAAGCAAGGACACAGCAAGGAGGAAGACGAGTGAGGAGTATAGAGAGGCTCTGCATCTGAGGCTCCTTAATATTAACAGCAGTCTGTCGCTTCCTGTGCCAACCATGAATAATCCAGGCTCCACCCAGCAATGCCAACATGCTAAATTATTCATTCACAACCACAGACTAGCATTAGCGCACACTGTGGAGCACCCTGTGGAGCGTTTCCCTGCTTAGAATCAACAACATGCGTGTGTTCACATGCTGGAGGCATTTGTGCGCTACATGCATATTATTAATACACTCACATAAAGTAGTAAAGACATTTCTTTAACCGTTTCTGACAAATTACTTTTTAAACTTCCAAAATTAATGATGCCTTCAACGTGTAAAGACAACTAAAATTAAATTGCTTGAAACAAAGGATCTGATACACACATTTGTAGGCCTGTCGCAATAAACGATAAATCGATTAATCGTACGATAAATTAAAACTATCGACGTCATTTCAATTATCGGCATTATCGTCTCTTCCGGCCCTTTTCTCTTTCTGTTGATGACACCGAATGAAAAAAGGCTCAACTCCTGTGCTCTCCACTGACCCTCCCTTCCTCATTTCCTTAGTGTAATGCCCAGCGCACACTACACGATCTTAGAGCTGTCGGCCGATTGTCGGCCCATTTTTAAAACCTGACAGACCACACATTAGCCGACAGAAATCCTAGGTATAACGGTTCGATCGGGTTCGTTCCTGCCGTGTGGTGTCCAACAATGGGCACAAAATAATGGTTACAAGTCCAGTTAACTAATTTTAAAACCAGACATTAATCAATGCTTTACTACAATCTACCTGCAATGCATGTGGCTAATGTCAGCGTAAAGTCCTGACTGAATGAAAATCATTATAACCTATTTACGTCACGTTAACGAAGAACAGCTGAAAAGTTACCGGGCTTATCAACTGCGGTAGCAATTTCGCTCCAACTCCTCCCCTTGTCATTTCTATATTCTTTGCATGTTGAATAAACATTAATGTTGTTTCCACGTCCGCTGGACTTCGGGTTGCGCCGTGTCAGCTGTTTGGGATTCCCCGAGGTAATTTCCCCTCAGAAAACACGGAGGAGAATCCGCGCTTTCTGATTGGCTACCTGTCGCATTCAACAGGTGTAGTTAAAGCTCCCAGTCGGGGAAAACCCCTGATTTAGATCGGAGCGGCAACGACGATCTACCGTAACACACCACACAATCTTAGAAAGACCAACGTTTTAAGATTGTCATAAGGGGAGAAATAGGAGCAAAAAATCATGTAGTGTGAACTATTGCATCAGGTAGTCGATGTGCCCATCTTCTCTATTTAAATCTAATTATTACTGAAGGGCAACATAGTATACAGACTCCATAATCTGCCCTCTTTTGGTTGAATGCAGTATTTATTTCCACTTTGGCTTTATGTTGTTTAGTTTTTATTCAAGTACATTTATTGTTAATGGAGACTGAGAATCCATTTTATTTTTGTTTTTGGTTGTTTTGTTTATTTTGTTTATCAGCTCCAGTGTTAAATATTCTTTTGAAAATAAAGTGCATCTATCTTTGGCAGGAAATCACATGCATTATTACGTCATTTCCATTAAATCAGTGTAAAAAGGTCTTCAAACAATATTATCGTTTATCGCAATAATTTTTTGAGACAATTAATCGCTCAGCAAAATTTGCTATCGTGACAGGCCTACACATTTGTCATTTCTTCCATCTTGGTATGAATGGTAAACAACAGCAGAACCTGTAAAATTATGAAAATGCTACTTCAGTGATTAATAAACACAACCAAACTGTGTTCAGATTCAGAATTAAAACTCGCCTTAAAAATAACCACTTATCACTCGTTACTGATTCAGCCGTAATAGAACAACCCAAGAGACAAAACTAACTAGGTCACTCTTTCCTTTCCTAGTCTACATTAAAAATGGAGCCTAATTATCTCGGAGGAAAACTGTCAGAATTAACCAGCCCAATGTTTTGTTTTTTAGCTTTGTTGAAGATCTTGGGATGAGTGTGTGTGTGAGACTCCAAACTAAGCACTGTGGTCACATCACATCAAGTTACGACAGCAAAGCTTTGATCAACTTCACAACTTCTGCAACAACCAAACATCAAGCCAGGAATTATTAAACAAAACTAAACTCAAAAAAAAAAAAAATTCTAGGTAATATTCTGAGCTTCTTTCTGCAAGTGAAACAAGGTTTCAGGACTGAGAAACCCCTGGATGCACATAAAGAAATATGCACGTAGCACAGAAGATATTTTGCTAATGCAGGGCTGCTGTTTGCAGAGGTACCAACTGCATATCCTGCCTGCAAAGAGAAGGGAAAATCTTCAATGAAAGCCTAACAACGTGTGATGATAGCCCTGTTCACTTCTAGCTCAGTTACTGAAACAAAGCCTTACACGTGACAACATTCACACAAATTCTGATAAACTATAAACAGACAAATCCCCAGATGACACCAAAATTATACATCAAGTATGAGATTATATATGTGAAAAAAATATTAGTTTCATGGGATCCAGTGAACTGGAGTGTGCTGACGACCCCTTCTCTGCCAGTGGGCCTCTCTACTAGCACTGCAGGCCTCCACACGTTGCCCCATCATCCTAGATGTTTAAACTTTGACTTCTGTTCTAGTTTCCTGTCTATGGTGTAGAAACATGGGACCATGTTTGATGATATGCTGAGGAGGATTTGTTAGATTAAATTAATAGTATTAATGCATACATTTAGACAAAAGTACTGTAGGTACAAGGTTATAAAACATTTCATCTCAATTTTTTTATGAATTGCAATTAATTTGTACAGGAAATTACAAAAGTATGACTCAATGTAATGTTTTGATAGTGAAGTATCTGTAAGAAATGTGCAAAAGTTTATTCTGGACCCCAATATGTATAGGATAATACAAACTCCGCTGAATGGAACAAAATTGAATCCAAGCAGCCAACTTCTAGTGTAAAAACAGCATCAAAGCCCTTTAAGTGACCAGCAAAGAAATCATTTAGATTTACTGTTTCTGACAAATTACTTTTTAAACGTCCAAAATTAATGATGCCTTAATGTTTTAGAAGGGATGTTTTAGATCCCTTCTAAAACATTCAAAAGGGATCTGGAGAAAATTGCTTTACAGTGAGGTTAGATAAAGCTCCTCTTACAGCACTAACGATGCACACCCTGACTGAAGCGCTGCAAAGTCAAGCTCCTCATTTGGCACAGATCAGAAAAATTAATTCACAGGCTAACATTTATCCAAGCTGCCTCTATGACAACATGAATTAATAGCTAGGCAGTGTCTGCATGTTTTAAATGTTTCGGGCGGTACTACTTTCCCAAGAGACCGAAGAGGCTTTACAGAAACGTGAGATGATAAGCTTTATCTTCCTTCGATGACATCAGCAAATATAGCAAATGGTCTGTGTGTACGGGTGGCATGTCACGGAAGAGTGAATTCTAAGTACCTAAATTATACCCAAGCAAACTGCATCATTGGCTGTCGCTTTCATTCACCATTCAAAATCAAAAGGTGGTTTAAAAATCAGCAGACACAACTAATATGCCTTCATCAGACAAGGGGGGACATTCAGCACTCACTGTGTTAGAACAGAGATTTCAAACTCCAGTACTCCAAGGCCGGTATGCTGCAACTTTTAGATGTTTCTACCTCAGCACACCTGGCTCCAATATTAGCTCATTAACAGAGTTCGGTAGAGCTTGACTGCCTGCTAGTGAGTCAATTTCATCAATTAATTCAAGTGTTCAGAAGGAACACATCTGAAAGTTGCAGGACTCTGTCTGGCCCTTGAGGATGGCATTTTGTGACCCCTGGGTTAAAGACAGAATACAACCTGCTGAAATCACCAGTCCACCACACAGAACACACAATCATGTGTTCACATTTAGCAATGCACACATTTAGCTAGTTTGGCTTGTTATATTGGTCTCTATTGGGGTAGAAGTTGGAGTACTTGATTCAAGCAGACCATGCCAAGTCAATCCAGAAAGACCAGATTCCCGGATTAGAACCCAGAACCTTCTTAGTGTAAGGCAACATGTATTCAAAACAAATTCAACAAAATAGCTATGTTTCCATCCAATTGTCATGAACTTTGAGTGAACTTTAAACAACGTAAAAAATAAGAAAAAAAAATTCACATTAGACGCTTTTCCATCAATTGATTTGGAGAAAACTAACCAGGCTTCGCAGGGCATAATTTCATCAAATGTTGTCGAAGCGCATCGTGGCGGCACGTAGCTGGTAGACGTGTTTCTGTGTGTGACAAACAAAGGTGTCAAATCCCGTCGCTAACAAACACAAAAGCTTTAAATGTCTGGGCAAGGTGAGAGTTCACCTATTAAACTGACTGAAGATGAATACATAAACCAAAAGCTGGAGTATAGACATTTTTTATAAGCGTATTTGGGTGATTCTCACGAACATGGTCCAACTTGTAGCAAAAATTAAAAAACATTATATACACACAAAAACACTCACTCTTTATAAAATAGATCCTAATTTTACTTTTCATTGTAAAATTATAATCTATATGCACATTTTCTAGGTAATTTTAAACATTTTATTCTAACTTTGAGCAAATAAATTCATTACCGTAACACAATTTCCATGAAGAAATTTCAAACCACAAAACCTTTTTTTTTACATTTTTTGGACACCAAGGACTTCAGTGTGCACAGAGATACAAATATAAACAAAAACAGGCATTTTTAACAAAATGTTTTATTTTAATGCAAAAAATCATTTCATCACCGTAACAGTGATGCAAATTTCAAAGTCAATTTTGATTGTGATTTTTTATCAAATCATTACATTGAAAAAACAATATAACCATAATATAAAGGGTCTGGCACGTTTCATCAAGGGATTAAAATATAAAAGTAATTCATATAACTAATCTAAATAAATCCTCATAAAGTTAACATGGCGGTAATGAAAAAACATATGTCGGTAATGAAAAACAATGTTTCGGTAGTGAACCCTTCATAACTATGTTAATATTTAACTACACAAACAATAAAATACCCTAGTAAAACATACATTTTCAAATTTTATTAAGTTGACATACACAAACTGAACAGAAAAACAGTCCCATGTTTGTGTAACAGTGCTTATAGTAACAGCTATCAGGACTCGGAAGTGAATCCGAAGAGTCTTGCTGATGAACAGCGTCCACTCAGATAAACAAGAAACAATGCTAGTACACAAGAAATCACATATTTCAGAAGTACAGCCAATATTCTGTTTTTTTTTTTTATTCTTCTCATTAACATTGATAAATGACAATGTAAGAGGGCCATTGCTGATAGGAAAAAAAGAGGAGTAAATTTCTGCCAAAAAATGTAGTTTTTAAAAAAATGTCAGAATCTTTCTGAGTTTTGTTTTTCAAGAAGTCAAAAATTTACTACAAAAACCCATGAAATTTTGAGATTAAAATCAGAAATTTTTGAGAAACGAATGTGGAACTTTCTGAGTTTCAAAAGTTACAAATTTACTTGTATATTCTACAAAATTTTTGATTTTTTGGTGGAAATTTTTTCCTTCTTTTGTTTCTATCTACAGCTGCCTTAATATGTCAATGTAGCTAATAATTCATTTTACTTTCTTTTTGTACTTGGCCCAGATTTCTGACACTACACAGAAGTGTCTTGCAGATGAAGAGGTAGGCAGTGGTTCAGGAATAATTTCTTTGATGTCATCCAAATAATACCACACCTTCTCACCAGCAAATCTTATTGATGGGATGTAGAAGCGGTTGTCTCCCGCACAGCTCATTGTATCAACCTCATACTGACCACTGGCAATCTGGATTAATGAAGCAAAAAAATGTTATCAACTGCGTTTTTCAAAGACAATTTGATTATTACATGATCATTACCACCACATTACATGTTGACAATCTGAATCCAATACTTGCACACCTGACTTCCAATTCTCCACTCAGTCTTAAACCTACCTGTGTTACTGTGCCAGGATAGAGGTCTCCGTCATAGTCCACAAGGACCCATGTTCCTACTTTGATGGTCTCTTCAGATTCCCTTTGAGTGAAAACAAACTCCTTTGGGGAGAAGCAGTCACAAGAGTGACTACAGAAGCACGAGACCTCTCGAAATCTAATATTTCCTGGTTCAGCAGCAACAACCTGTGGAGACATTATGTTTAGTTTTATCGGCAAAACCATGAAAAGGTCAGATCTATAAAAAAACATTTGTTTTGAAATGCAAACTTACAACAAAAAATATTGAAAAAATTGAAATCAAGCTAAAAAAAAAAAGCCAAGCAAGATAAAAAATTTGTATGAATTTGTTTAGTTGCACATGTGGGTGCTTACCTGGTGTATTTTCATAGTTCCTGGGACTGATTTCAGGAATGGAGGAACAAGTTCCCCACATGCAGCAATATTATCCTCTGTTACTTCAAAAATCCTAACAGATGAGTGCTTTGCCAAATTCTCTAGTAGAGCAGAAGCATTTGGGATGTCTGTGCCGTAGGCCACCACACGATCTGCGAGGTTTTTAAGAGCACCTCCTACTCCATCAGGAGCTCCCTTCCCATGAGAGGCCTCAGTGAAGTTCCACGTCACAGTCTTAAACCCTTTCATAAAAGGCACTGTGGACGCAAGGTAGAATGCTACCTTATTCCGATATTGAGATGTTGGTCCATCAGACAGGAAGTGGATATTTTTTGCCAGGGGGTAGTTAGATGTTATGTATCCTAAAACCGGTTGCAAATGTGCCCATGTAGCAACAGCATCGTGCTGTAAGCTGGCAGACACAGTAGCAAAGGACTCAGCTTGACCACGAGTGAAGTATAACACCCCTGTATGGAGTGTGACTTGCTGGTGGGATCCACCAAAGTGAGTGTCTTTTATTTCCTTGCTCCATTTGCAGGTGTAGTTTTCACTGTAATCAACATGGACTACAACGTCATGCTGGGTCAAATTTTCTTTCAATTGCTTAAGATGAGTGAACTGGTGCCAAATGTTGTACAAATGAGTAGAGATCCGGGGCAGTTCCGACTTTGTTAGTTCTACAAGTTTTTCAACACTAGCTACTTTCTTCTCCAGGGTTGTGGTTCTGATGTCAGTCTCAGTGGTAGTGCCGTCCTGCAGTTTCTTTGTTACTGGTGTTGACCTTGTTGTCCACTCAGTCCAAGATATGATGTTGTTTTTTGTTGTTGGATCCACGATGGCAGGGAAAGTAAGATCTTTGCAGGCTTCACATCTACCATACATGCAATCAATGTTTTCAGAATCACAGACGGATGAAGCCACTACATCAGTAACAGATAATGTATGTATCATTCCAAGATGGTGCATTTTTTTAACTTAACTTGAAAAATTCTCATGAATTTTGCAGGCACATGTTTCTCTGTCTGTGACCTTTGGTCTCACTATCCAGAAGGGCTTCAGCTTAAAAAACTGGGAGCGGGACACATTGAGGCCTGGGTTCTCTTTAAGAAATCTCTTGTGGAGATTTCCCATGGTGTCTGAGAGGAACCTCTTCCTGTAAATTTGTCCACCCTTCCTGACTTCCCCAAGTTTACCATTTATTAATGTGGACACATCATCTCTATTTAGGAACAGTCTGACATTGTCACTCATCTTTCTTCTTTGGCTTCTCTCACACTGCTTCTTGTGGTTCTCTCTCCTCTGTTTGGCTCGACTTGTAAGTAGAACTGTGGACCTGTTTTCCTCCATTCTTTTTATTTTTTTCTTCAGACTATCGAGGTCCTTTTTTTTGTCACTGAGAATTTGTTGTGCCTTCCTTAGTTTTTCTCTTAATTTGGCAGTTTTTTTCCGCTTTGGTGTTGATGTTGCAGACGGATTAGAGTTTATGTTCTTTGGTTGGATGATTATTTTACTAAGTCGTGGTTGAGGCTGAGGGTTGATTTCGTTCACACTGTCATCTGAGGGAGGGGTTTCATTTAGTATGTGTTGAACTGTTTGTTTCTTTTTATTATATCGGTTAGAATTTTCCCTCCATTTTTTTCGCTGTTTCTGCAGCTGCCTGGGTGTCAGATCTGCAGCTGCCTTTAACAACCCTTTTTCTTTGCGCTTCTGATACCTGTTAAAATAAGATATCAATAGGAACATTTGTGAGACAGCAAAGTCTTCAGCATATTCCATATTGTATTTGTACAGTGTGAGCGTGAAAAAAGAGAATAGAAGGAGAGACAAGACAGAGGGGAAAAAGAGAGGGAGAGGGGAAGAGAAGGAGAAAGAGAGACACTACCTTTCCCTTTCCTTTCTTCTATACTCCTCTAGAAGGTCCGGATTGTTATAAATCTTCTGCCTATGTTTTTCCACCCTAGCTTTTGATGCCGCCCTCTTCAGTTCACTTCCTTTTGCCCTTCATATTAGGTAATATCAATTAGCATAAATTAGCATAGAAATTTAGCCTAAAAAACTTTGAAAGTGTAATAAACAATAACAAACAACATTACAGTTTAAATAACCTATACATTTATCTATTTATTATTGCAAAATGACACTGTTCATCACCGTAATCTTGTTTCTCATTACCGCAACAGGCCTCAGATTACGCGGTAATGAAAGTTATGCATTACGGTAATGAATGACATCCACATGAGCTAGCTTAAAATTCTAGCATGTCGTGATGACTCAGTTAAACTTTTCTCACAAACAGTGTGAACTCCCTAACTTCTTCTAAACAAGAAAGTATCTTATTAATAACTTTTTAAGAACATGAGGTATTATACATTACGGTAATGATCACCTATAGTGTAAACATAGGCATATGGAAGGAGAAACTTAACAGTTATCATGATCAAAAGATGTCAAACAATCTTACCTTGTAGCCATCTTTTGTCTTCTCTTCTTTGTGGTGCATCATGGGTCAGAATAACTTTATTTAAAAAAATGCTGTGAATATTACAGGACTTTGAACACGGTGTAACGGTAATGAGAGTTGAACCACCGGACACTCACTTTTATTGAAATATTCTGAATTACTTAACAGGAAATTATTATATATTATCATATTTTATTAATTTATGTATATTTAAACAAATTTATGGTATTTTTTATGAACCTGCTTGATTATTTATAATGATAAATTGAGGCGAAAGCATTTTTTTTCCCCTTAGGACGCATTACGGTAATGAATTTATGACTCCAAAAACAGTTAAAAAACATAAAAAAACTTATTTTGGTAACCAACAATGATCTGTGCCAAATATTAGAAATAATGATTGTCCAAATAAAAGTGGATTATTTTGAGATTTTTATGAGTATGCCCCTAAAATCTTCTAAGACATTCAATAGGTTGGGTTCGTGAGAATCACCCATTTGTGAGCCTGCCTCTTTATTATTGAATTGAATATAATTTCAGATTTTTGTATAACTTTTCTTCAGGTTAACTTGGAAAGTCGGCTACTATTGTTACGAGTTAATTTTCTAAACTACGCAAAAGTTATTGTTAGGGATGCTCAAATATGAAACATTGGACTGATGTTGATATGTGATAGTAATACTGCTGTTATGTTAGATTTACCAATGTTTTATTTAATCTTTTTTTATCCGATTACCCGATTAATCGTAAGAATAATCGATATATTACTCGATTACTAAAATATTTGTTTACAACAGCCCTAGACTTTTGTGCCTCTTGTGAGGCACAGACCCACCTGCGGATGGAGGTATTCCACTACTCCCATCACAACCTAGAGTGACTCTCGCTGCCCACTCCAGGCCAACAGTCCTGGTGCTGAGGTTTGGACACCACCAGTGGATGGGAAAGTTTGCTGCATCAGAACTTACTCAGCAAATGCATTTCCATCTCCCATTTTAACTCTTTTTTTCCAAAAAGCCAAAAAATAACCGCAAGGTACCGTAAAAACCTTTTTGCAAAATTGAGGAAGTTAATTTGAACTTTGCCATTTCCATCAAAATGTTCTAATGTGATACTTGAAAATCACAAAGCACAGCAAGTCATTCATGAGATTAGCATTTTCATTAAATCTCAAGCAAAACCTGCTTCCAGATAAAAGGACCAATGTAACTTCTACAGCAAAATCTTATTTAAAAAAAATAAATGACACTATTTCTTGTAATTTAAGAAAACAGGAAAAAAGGAAATTCCACAGGACTTTTTCTAATAATCCACCAAGTATAAACAAACAAAATTCAATTCACTAAGGTTCTCAGCCTTCTGTCACATAACTTCAAACAATTCCAGAGCATCAAAAGAGAGATAAAGAGGAAGTACAGGGTCTCCCAGTCATTGCCATCACTACTGATTTATTTCCACCTTAGGATTACCAAAATAACTCAGCTGATTTTAACAGATCTTTAAATGGAGAAAACGGTTTCTTCCTGCTGACTGCATTGTCTTTCTTATACTTCCCTGAATGGTATGAGTATAAAGCACATGAGTGATCATGACGTAGGATAGTGCACAGAATAATCATACAATGAAACCAACTACAGCAAACATCCACATACACAGGAAAAGATGGCAATAGTCTTATGAAGGAAACCAGCGACATGACATTTGTTTGGGAGGTTATTTTCTGTTTAGACTTCATAAAGTTTAAACTGAAAAGTCCATTGTTAATATTATAAATCTGTCACAAAAACAACAAAATACAGGAAACAGATGAACCAAATAACACCTCACATGTAGGTATAGCTATAAGTGAGGTACAGATTGGTACAGTTTTTAATGCACTATCTGGATTCTAGCATCGTTGCTAGAATACCATCAAAAGTCAAGCAGCAAGTAATGGAACATAAGATTTAATGAATAGCTTATCATTTCTGAAGACACTTTGAGCAGACAAGTTGTTGAAATGTGGAAAACCTCAACAGTCTCGCTAGAAGCAAAACAAACAAAAAGCTTTAGTTTAGCTATGAAACAAAGATATCTTTGGGGAAATAGAAAAGAGGGATTTGATTTGTGTTCAAAAATCACACTGAGAATCCCATACCCAACTCTGACCATAACCATATCCACTATCTTAAGATAGTGCTGGAAAAGACTTTATACAATTTTACTACTAATTTCAATACAAGATATTAAAAAAAAACCTTTCAATGTAAACAGATTTCTACCATGTAAACTTCTTAAAACAATGCTGTGTCAAAATACTAGTTTACACCGTCTTTGGTCTAGTCGAATTTACAAAAATTATCCATTCCTTTTTTTCCATTGAAACCTATGTGATAGTCCAGTAAAATACACCCTCAGTTTAAGCATGATAAAGACAAAAGTTAGCTTCCAGTCACAACTGGCATAAAACAATAAGGAAATGCTCTCAACAAGGAGAACATTTGAGTTGGCCAAAGTACAGTCTCTCTTATCAGCATTACTCCACATGGAAAATAATTAACCCTGACATTTAGAGTGTCAACTGGCAGCCAAATACAAAGCACAGGTGTTAAACATTAATGTGGTCTTTTAGTACTTTTTTAAAATGTCGGTGAGAATCAGAGCAAGATGCAGAGTAGACATCTTCAGTCATTTCTGTTAGATAATGGGAGAATCAGGCTAAATTTTATTTAGATTCTAAATGATAATTTATAAATGTAAATAAATTCTGTTATGGTCATAAAAATGTAGAACTATCCTGAAAACAAACTTTATATGGTGATGATTACATATTCTGAATAATAAATGAGTATTATTCAGAGTATGTATTGTTGGAATTACTATTTTTCTACTATTGGTTTCATGGGAGAAGGAAAATACAGAAAATAAATATTGTTTAAAATATAAATGATTCATGTGCTGTTTAGGGATAACATTGCATTGGCTATTTTGACTGGTGTACCTTTTATAAATCACTTGGATCATTAACATAATGAACACCACAAAACATTGTGATAAATGGAAAGTTCAAATTTTTAGATACATCTTAAGTTTGAAGCCATAGTGGTTAGTGGAATAACATGGAAGAGTATCATTAAATAAATGTTAAGGATTTCTGGTTGAGTTCTGAAATATTACAACTCTAGATCCAACTTACAGAAGACACTGACCGAAAGAAACTCTTATTAATTCATATTAGGGAAGTACTTAAAATACCAAGCTTACCAGCTCCAAAAACATATACTTTCCTCTCCACAGACATCTATAAAAAGGACTTGATCTTTATTTAACTAGACCGTAAGTTCTGTATTAACCTACAAAACAATAACTACATAGGAATAATATGTTTTTCCTTATTACATGGGCGGTAAGACTCTACTAAGGTCAGTAGAAAAAAAATGTGCGGTTTCCCAAATTCTCACTCCCAAATATCTTCAGTGTTGAAAGAAGGAGCATTAACATTTTTCACTTTTCTTTTTCTAACAGCATTTCAGGAACAAAATCCAAAAATAGGTGTAGATTAAAAATTAAAGAAACGAGACAAAACAGTCATGAAATGTTAATGCTGTGATTTCTTCCCCTTTTCATTTCCCTTAACCTTTCTAATTTTATCCTTGCTAGAATGCTAGCAGAAGTCAAGCAGCAAGATTTGATCAGGGAAATGGGATGTAAAGCTGTCTAAAATGCCAGTTTCTAGAAATGTTACAAAGTTTAACATCATTTTCTCTGTCAGGAGGATACCAGTGGGAAACTTCTACTGCTTGAGGGTGAAACACCGAGACTCAGGGGTGAGCTGGTAATAAGAGTCCTGGCCATCAAAAAGATCCCCAGGCAGCCATAAGATAGACTGAGCAGGGAGTGTACTTGTAAGTATTTTACTGCGCAAGATTTTAGTCACACTACTCTGCTGTGCAGCATGATTTCCTGAGAAGGAGTAGTGGTAAAATAGATTCTGTCCCCAGGTTGAAAAAGCACGGCTCAGCTCTCAAACTTTAAAATGTTTTTCACAAAGCCACTGTGTAAAAAATTGCCGGACTGGTTGTGGTTAAAATAAATATATAACACGTCATGTGTAGGTATCACATTTAGTGAGGTAAGGACTGGTTACAGCTTCAAAAAATAAAACATTGTCCTACTGAGGCAGACAATATGGCAAATTAACAAGTCACTTCTTAGACTCAAAACATTATATATCAAATCAGACTGATGTTTCTTCAAAACATATGGACATCTATTTAAAGAAAAATAATGAATAAATTAACAGTTTGCTAGCTCTGATATTTTTGCTGACACAGACTTCAAATTTATTCTCACAAATTGAGACTAAATTAAAGTTTGACTAATGATGCACCATTCGGTTAGACAGAGATTGAAATTGGTCAATTTTACCATAATCAAAATTATCCAACAAAAATTCACTCCTTTTAATAAAATGCTCCATGCTTTTACTCCAGTTATTTGATTCTAAGGCACTTGTCAAAAAAAACCAACAACGTAAAGATGATGGAGGCAGTAAAAATGTACATACCAGCCAACAACAAACTAGAACAACTAACTTGATTATCTAGTTGAGAAGCAACATACTGTGCACCCCAAGGTCTCCCTGCAACCCCATTATACCTGCTTCAGGTTTGGTCTGGTTTAACAGCTTTGTTACTTTAAAGACATATGCCACTGCCAGCTTTAAAAATATTAAGCCTTTAAGTGTTTCTGAAAAGAAGGCTTTCAATGTTTTTATTTTTGATCTGCTCATATCTCAGAGCCTGGAAACAAATTTCTCAGCACAGGTGGACTGCCTCGCAGTCATGATGAATGTTTAATAAATTTTTGAGCAATAACTTCTGGAAGAAAACTATTGAACACTAATTTTCTGTTTTGTAGTTCATGAAAGAGAATACATTTTGTGGTAACCGATGAGTTTCCCAATAACTGTTAATCCCATGCAGTCAGAGAGGTTTATAATTTTTTATTTGGCATCAGTGTTTTCATCAGATTCTATAAAAGTGCACAACTGTTGGACACCCATTTGTGGTTGTCTAACAGGTTGTTGTTTATTAAAAGGTAGTTAGGTTTTCAAAGTATAATTTATCTGCTTTATGTACTTCAGCGAATGGTTAAACAGAATTACACTGAATCATTTTATTTTCTGTAAAATCAGTGAACCACACTGCATTGTGGGAGAGAAGTGAATTGTGAGGTGAATCATTTTTCCCATTACACACATCTAAAACTAATTAGACAGGCAGGATATCAAGATAGGTGTATTGCATCAGACTGCAGATGCTAGTCTTTATGTATTGTAGTACTTAGTAGGATAAAGTTTTAAAGAAAGAAAACTTTATCTGGTTGGTCAGAACAACAAAACTCTGGATCAAAAACTACAAATAAAATTTATAGATGTGTAATCTTTACAGGGCTGTAAGGAAGCTGGTAGCAGCCTAAGCACAATACATAAAAATTGTGACGGAGATTGGTTTTGATTTACTCACATTTCCCCCTTTCCTCTGTTTCTTTTCCATCATCATGATGTTTTCATCAATATCTGTGAGCTTTAATATTACGTCTACATCAGTTGTGGGCATCCGGGATAGCAAAAGTTCATCCAACTGGTCAAATGTACAAATTATGCAGAGCAATCTAAATATGACAGGCTATCAAATATTGCATCCAAGCAGCCAGTAGCAATATTAAAAATGCTAGCAAAAAGACTTTAATAACAGCGATTTGATTTATTCTGCAAATTCAGCAACACTTACAATAGGTAGATTTTTCTTTTCAAACAAAAATCCTTTTCAATTTTCTTATGTAATAAAGTACAGCCAGAATATTCTTCCCTAGGTTAACATAAAGGGAGAATAAAAAAAACCAATCACAATTATTGTGAACTAATTTAACTCGAATGTAATACATTTTTAAATGATACTTGTTGTGCTTAACATGTAAATTTTCATCCCCCAAAAATCAAAAACTGATATACAAGTGATCTTAATTGCACAGTCCCTGATGTGAACTCATGTTGGTATGTGGCAAAACAAACACTAGACAAGAGGGTTATATGGGAAACAGATTAGAGACCAATAAAATAGACCATAATTCACAGAATGTCGATAAAGAAACTATTTAGAACCTCATAAACAGGGGAGTACAGTTTGAATGTATGAAGCATCTGTTTCTGAAAGAGGAAGCCGTGCAGAGCTTATGTCAGTTTCCATTTCCTTTACAATTCCTACCCAAGTGGACCATGACATGCTTTCTCACTTTGCATGTAACAAGGTCTATAATAAAAATGCATCACCCGTAATGTGCATGTTTCTTATCAGACACCAAACTCTGCACGCCTGGGTGAGAGACTCATCAGACTGCCTTTTATTTAAACTTTGGTGCTGAATGCATCTATGTAGCGTGACACAGAGCTAGCAGGGTCTACTATATACTTTCTGTAATATAATGTTGCCCATAAATAAAGAAACTATTTCAAGCACTTTGAAATGCCTTGCTGCTGAAATGTGCTATACAAATAAAAATTTGATTGATTGATGATTGATAAATACCTGTATCCTGTTAGACTGTGCATGAGAGTCTCCAATAAATCCGTCCTCTTTTATTGCAATCGCTGATTATAAAAGATGAAGAAACATGTCGGGGGGGGAAAAACGTGGAGGTCAGCAGACCTTGGATGGTTTTCAAATGAGCAATGAGATGGATCCTGTGCAGACAGAGGAGCCATTTCTTCTCTGTTGAGCACATAAGCCTGGCTCAAAGCTTAACATGAGACAGCAACACTGCTATTCACAGAAACAAGCCCTCTCCCCTCCCTCAAAATGGATTCAGAGCTAATTAAAAGACGGCCAACATGAAGCTTTTAGAGCAGTCTTGTGCTGCTGGCTGCACATCAACTGGACAACTCTCACCTGATGGAGAATCAGTGAGGATTACTGGCAAAGAAATGTGTGACAAGAGGCACAAAGTGGTGTTCACAGGGTTCATCTGAAATGCTTCAGCCTCTTGGGCCAAGCATTACAACCTGAAAGCTTCTTGAAACTATAGCCTTTTGACTAGAATCACAATAAAATACAAAAAGTAATAAACTGCAAGACATCCCGGCATACGGCTAGCAGTTCAGCCCTGACAGATCTGGCATATGGGTTGCTAACATGTTGCAGTCTGGTTCACAAGATTCATCAGAGAACAATGAATGCCAAGCCAAGCCCCTACCCTCTCCAAACAATCATGGTAACAGATTTCTCTAATAAGATATCCACAGCTCTCATCATCAGCTCCCACTTAACCAGCACAGAACAAGCTGATGACATTTCATTTCACGATTTAGGCATAGGCCTGTTACCGGCATCAAGGTCTACCAAGGTTTTGTGGAGGTACAGTTTCAAAACTGCTAAACATTTGATCCACATAGTTTCTATTAGAGATTCACAAACAATTCTCAAACTCCAGAGACTGGAATCTGACAATTATGTCTCAATTGGCAGGTCAAAAAAATTAAAATGTTGACATTTCTGTTCTATTAAAAGCATCAAAACTAAGAACTTTCACAATTTGGGCCTACAGATACTTATATGTATGCACTTACAAGCACTTTTTAGGTTAATTAAAGTCAGATAAAAACTTAAGAACCTATGTTGCTGCATAAATAGTAATTGTTTTCTGGTTGGATTAAAAGTTACAATTGGAATACCATTTTTTCTTCTTTTTCATGATTTAGTCCTTTGAAAAGACAATAACTTAAAATGGAAATCAATCTAACACAGAATTGGTTGATCAGGTCAAAAGAAAACGAGATAATTGTAAGCCAGAAAACTAGAATTGGTCCATTACTATTTCCAATAGTTCATAGTCTGTTTGATGATATGCAAGAGAAATTAACCACCCATTACTCTTAATATACAAATTTTCAACAACAGTTGCCAAAATACAAGAAGGATATCTATATAGCAGCTGACTGCAGGCTTTACCCTAGCAGATAATCTCACAAACAAACTTAAACTTGCACTAGCAGTGTTTCCTCAATTCCGGTCCTCAGGCTCCCCCTGCCCTGCATGTTTTAGGTGTTTACCTTCTGCCACACACCTGGATTGAATCTGTGGGTGATTAACAGACTTCTGCAGTACTTGATGGTCATGCAATCATTTGAATCACCTGTTCTGGAATAGAGGCACATCTAAAACATGCAGAGCAGGGGGACCTGAGGACTGGAATTGAGAAGTGCTGCTCTAAAGCAATTACTGTACAACAAAAACAGAATAAAAAATTTATAAACATTTGGAAATTATTTTATATTTTTGCTTCAGTTAATATGTCATAAATAAATAAAAACAATGAATAAATGTAAAATGTTACTGCCAACATTATTAAAACAAATAGTCTATATGTTATATTATTTTGGCAACATTACCTCTATAGTAATTGTTGCTTTTTCTGCTTTTACTGAAAAGGATTATACAATGTGATAATTTTTTTTTACTTTTTCTGTTCATACTACTACTAATAATAATAATGAAAAAAGTATATTTATATTCTCTTTACAACAGAAGAGTTTTGTTTTGATTGTTTTGTTTTTCTGTCAAGAGTTCAATTAAAAACAGAGCCAAGTCAGTCACTTACAAGCAACAAGCCAATCTAACCAGACATTCAAGACTGTAATGCCAGAACTGCTGGTTGGTCAAACCTGCAGAGGCAACAAGATCTGAACAGGAAACATGGTCAAATCTGACCTACCACAAAACGCCAACATGTTAGATAAGAAGCGCAGACACTGAGATAACACACTAATCAGAAGAAATGTTCCCTGAGAACAGCCCAATGCTAAAGATCAGGACCTGATTAACCTGAGAGTCCTCACCTATATTTCTCTGGAATATTACTAATTCTGTGTATAGTAATATAACACCGCATGCAGTCACACATGAATTGTTATTGTCAGTCCTGTCATGGCTTGTACAAATACGTGCCTTTCAAGATATCAGACGTTTACCTTGATGAACTGAAAAAGCTAAACAATGCAAAATTTGCAGGGACCCACGAGCTTCTTTTGAGTGCAAAAATAAAATAAGTGTGAGTATCTTGATCCACGTTTTAAATGGACGGAGCAACGCATTTTATTCACCCATGCTTTTCAGAAATGATCAAACTGTAAACACAAGATTGTTTCATTTATCTGCTGCTGAAGTTTGTAGTTGTCAATTCAAAAAAGACGTGTAATATGTGTAGCACAAACACAAAAGGTTGAGGTTTAACCAGATTCTAGCTCTACGTTAAAGCTACTAAACACATTGTCGGACACGAGTTAATCAGGCTAAAAACGAAGTAGTAAATCTCAATATTTACATGTTTAATGTGAACAGATTTATTTACTTTAATTCTCTCACTAACTAAACCTCAGTAAGCAGTTCTTCCCCCTTTTTTTTTTTTCCAGAATGTCAATTTATTTTACCCAAAGCTTTATGAATGGTATTCCGAGAGGAAAATAATTGAAAATCTTAACTTGTCCGAATATGGAAGCAGAGGCTAGGAAAAAAAGGGGGTGACTCAGTGGTTTGGGGTGCAACTACTGAAGCGCCAATGACATAATGGTCATTAAAATAAGCACATAGAGGAGACATAGAAATGATTTTATTTGCTTTGTGTGCGGGTACTTATTATTATATTGCTAACCGTATTAGCAGACACAAAGAAAATGTAAAACCTAGTCAGACCTAACAAACATCTGAACTACTGTCCGATAATGGATCTCGTGACGTTACTGACCACTGAGCAGCAGCTAACGCTAACACTGAGCGAGATTTAAGGTTAGCTCGGCAGTCTTGGATCATTTCTCCCCACACCGTTTGGGAAATGTAAGCTTAACGCCAAACCATTGAGATTAAACCACATTCCGCGGAGAGCTGCCCTGAACCTCCCCCTGGTAAAACGCTGCAGCTGCAGCTGCAGCAGCAGCAGCAACAAACCGAGACAAAACAGTCACTGCGCTGTGGCCAACTCACCCAAAAGATACCGCTGAGGTGTCGAGCAGATGCGGCTGGAGGTTAGCGATGAACGCCCATCAGTAAAACTTCTGCGGTTTGGGGGCATCCAGTTTTCGCGGGGCTAATGTCGGACAATCCGAAACGTGGCTTTGCTTTGACGGCTTTCTGTCCTCTGACTGCATATGTGTGTGTTGTGTTTGTGTGTGTCTGCCAGGCCTGCTGCTGCTGCTGCTGGAAGGAAATGGGCTCATCTCCGTCACCGATACGCGCATGCGCATGCAAGCAGAGACGGAACAGTGAACGGTGTGTGAGCGCAACCGCGTGGCCAACAGGTGAGCGTCAACTGATGGCAAACTTGTTACATGGTTTTAAACGTTTTCTATGCCATACCAGCTCAAAACAGGGCATTATTTTGAAGTGGAAGGAAAATGATGCATGTTTGTTGTTGTTGTTGTTGTTGTTGCTGTGTTAACGTAAACTTAAAATTTGAAAAGGGGGCTATAGATGTCTATTCAGGAATATTTACTTGCTTAAACAAAATCCACAATCCACTGCAACACACAGGCAAAGAACACCGGACAGATTTTAAAACAATACCACAGGACACTTATTAGTCCAGCTCTCAAATATGGAAAAAGTATTGCAAAACCTCTGGAGTAGATGCATTGATACTACAGCTTAGGTAGGAAATGTTATTGATGAAATTCAGCTTTTAAGTAAAAGTGACGAGAAATAAAAACTGTTGTTTAAAGAAATCCATCATAATTCATGCCTCAAACCATGATGCTCTGGTCATGTACTATGATGTACATTTTAGGACATTCTCACGTCTCAGGAAACCATCCTCATCTGAGGCAGTTAGAACAAACTGTCTCAAATTTCTTTTTTTCCCCATTAGTGTCATATTTATTATTGCTTCTCGGAGAATCCAGGTGAAAAAACCCTGATATTGTACCAATAATACCACTTGCCTTGAATTAGCCTATTCAAGGCAAATGAAATTAGCCTTGAATAGGCAGATTTCTAACCTATTCACGTAAAATTGTATTATTTTCTCTTTAATTATCCATCCAAAAGTCCTTGTTTCTTTGTCTTAAAAAAATTCTCATGTCTCACGGTCCTAGGTATTTCATTATAGATTTAACCATTAATTTATTGCCAATTGTGTTCTTCTCTCATTTCTACCTCTGTTGCTGCAGTTGGTATGGTTTTAAATGCTCGTGTATTTGCCTTACAGTGTGCCAAAATAGCACGTTGATGACGTATTTTGAAACCCAAGACCTGACAATGGCGCCACCTGTTGGGAGCTTCTCTGTGACTCCTGAGAGCTTTTATTCTGATGTCGTTTTTTCTGACGCCTTTATTTCTGAGACTTTTTTATCTAATGCTGTTTTTTCTAAGAGCTTTTATTCTGACACATTTTCATCTGAGGCCATTTTTGCGTCGACTTTTTATTCTGATGCCGTTTAGAAAGAGGTCTGCTGGCTTTTTGTCTGTGGTCTGACATCTGAGGCTGTTTGACCTAATGTGTGAGGATTTTTCCTGAGACCTGAGGATGTCCTAATATGTACCGTACATATGAGGCTTTTTGACCTACACAGAAAACAGTGTTTGATAGTAATCTAAACCTCCAAGCTACTTGGATACCCTCCCCACTAATGGTGGTTTGCAAGAATCATCCTGTGAAAATGCTTTTCATTAGAATGGACAGGGAAGTGTGTCAGAGATTATTTGAAGATGGGTACAGCTAAATTCACCCCAATCAGATGAAAAGGGAGAGACCTATATCTATTTGGAAATCTGTGACAAGACTTGGAAAAAACCCTGATGTTTACAGATATTCTAATGTAACTTGTTTGTGCTACTACTAACACCAGGAAAAAGGATTTTAAATACAGTATAGCAATAGATTACTGGGGATTTCCCAAAAAGTGGTTAAATGGGGAAATGTTCAGTCATGAGAGGTGCTGCATGCTCTCTTCCAGAAACTTGAATACATTTCAAGTTTTGTTTTGTCTTTTAACAGGAACTTCTGTAATGCTATGTGTTGGTAAATCAAACTAAAACCTTCTTGATCTTTGTGCTGGTTGCATAAAGATGCCATATTTACATCTGAAGGGTGAGTGGAAGTTGATGGTGGTTCCTGAAAAAACTTAATTTGGAACATTAATATCTTACAGGTGGAACTGAAAGTTAAGAAAAACTTAAAGATGTGCTCCATTTTGACTCCATCGCCTGAAGCTGCTTACGATGGAGGATCAATTCTAAGCACTGAAATCCAGTTTCTGTTTGCTCAGTCAGTAGCTGACGGGGCGACTGCAGGACCTGCTCCCTCTGAAGTGGGTTCTAGTGGCTGTTGAGGTGGTTCTCAGACACGTACAGGATGGAATAAATAATCAAAAGATATTTCAGAGTTATTTAAGTCAAATATTGCAGAAAACAATGTCCATCATCTTCATAAAAATAGATTTGTTGTGTGTGTTAGGTTGGGATATTTTAGAAACGTAAGCTTAGGAGTTTTAAAAGATTTCTCAGGTTGTCCATTAGATGGCGACATTCTTTTGATTATCTAGTATGTAGCAGAGCACAAATCACTATACAAAGAGTTCATTACTGATCATAGATCTTTCATCAGTGCAACCAAGACTTGCGTAGAAACTGAATCTAAACATTGAAATATATTTTGCTCCTCTAGGGTTTATTTAGAAAATAATTTCATCTGTAGGATTAATTGTACTGCAAGATACAGTGCTGTGAAAAAGCGTTTGCCATCCGAGATTTATTTTGTTTACTAGTTTTGGCTTTGGAGTTCTCCTGTGGTGGCCATTTTTGTTCAGCTTCTTTTTTATTGTTAAACTTTTAACAACACATGCAAGAGAGGTATGTGGCACTTTAGATGTTGTTTTGGGTTCTTTTGTGACTTTCTGGTTGAATGCTCAATACATTTTGAGTGATTATGGTTGACTAACCTGTCTTGGGAACCCCCACCACTTGTGTATGTTTTTTTGCCCTTGTGGGCTATAGCTTAAACTTTTCTTAATCACAGTTAATTCATACAAAAAAGGAGACAAACAGACTGCCAAAGTGAAAAAGATGCTAAGAGACAAACAAGTTATACAAGACTGGAACAGTCAAAATCCCCAACCAATAACGGATTTCCTTATTTCTATTCTGTGTACATAATCTGTTTGACCTGGTACGTGCCAAGGTAAACAATCCATACCCTTTCATGTTTTGTCACGTTACCACCTGCAAACTGTGATACATTTAAATGGGAATTTACACGACCGAACAACACAAACTGTTAAAATGAAGAAAATTTTAATAAGGCTTTCAAAAATGTTAAAAAATACAATCTGAAAACTGCAGTCACTAACAGAATTGCTCTGTTTAGACCTTAGTCCTTCCTCCCATCAATCCTGACTGGCTTCAGTGTGTCTGCTGAAAAACCGGATCCCCAAAGAAGGATGTTTATGTTTTGTACTCTAACCCTGCTTTAAAGTTCCCTTTAACTGTATTCTTAGTCTTTTGACTGGGTTCCTTTTCATGATGCAGTTTGGTCCCTAATGTTCTCTAATATCTGATGCCCTCATAGTACAGCTATTTGTTTTGACCATAAATTACACATAGCTGGTTTTGTAATGTAATGTTTATTATTAATATTCTAACATGAAATCTGAAGTGAATTTATTCAAGCCAAATAGTTGTAAAAATCACTAAATGCTAGTTTAACAGTGAATGGGCTTCTCCAAAATTAAACTCCGAAATTCAACAATAGACCTGTTTATTTTTTTAACTAGTTCAATTGCTTACCATCCTGTGCATAAAATAAGATGTAAAACCTAATAACAAAGTACAATTCATTTCTCTAAAAAAATTGCACTACTTCTGTTATGCAGTTAAAAGTAAAAACTCCAATCTAGGTTTCCTTTGAAACACAGAAACATATCAATACTAACAATTTTTATATATTTTCAGCTACATGTATACGTAAGGAAAATGTTATCAAATTATCGCATCTCTCCTTATTTTTAATTGAATTGAATGAAGAAGCAATTGATGACTGATGACAGAGACAGAAATAGTGGCACACCCTTTGATCTTACCTTTGATCCTGGCAGAGCAGTGCTAAGTTCAACTTGATCTGAGCTCTCAATAGTTCCGGATGTACATTTGAGAAGCACCATGTCACAGTGACAAATTGATAAAAAAGTGTGAGACAAACCTGTTTGTTAAGTGATCCACTGAGTTTCTGTTCTGTGATCCTAAATAAGACAAACTCTAGAAAAGGTGAAGGAAAGAAAAAAACTAAGCTGCACTGCTTTAGTGTAGAAGATGTTTATGAAATAGTGTTGCATCAAACAAATCACATCGAGGATCAGAATTAAATCCCTAACACATATAGAAAATGAAAAACACAGAACAAAACTGATGCATATTCCGTTAAGAACTGTTAGTGGTAAATAACCAAATTCATTCTCATTCAGAAGGCCTTACTGCAATTAAAGACTGTTTCTATTCAAAATTTCCATACTTTTCCATACTCAAATTTTGAAATTTTCCAATTCATTTCATTGCATAACTATAAAAGGTCACTATGACCATTACAGTGGTCAGGTTTTAAATAATTAATCAGATTAAAAACGCAAACAACCATGGATGGATGGATGGACGGACGGACGGACGGACGGACGGAAAAAAGTCTAAAAATACTGATTGGTGAAAAAAGCATTGTGTATGATGCTTACAGGAGCTGTTGGAAAACAATATTTGTTCATCATTTGGAAAAAAATACATGATTCAAATATTGTTTCTATAAATTACAGAACTTGACATTTCATAATATTTTGTTGTTTTTACTTTTAATTGAATTCAACAAAAAACTGCCTGCCTCTAACAATCCTACTGTGAAAAAAGGAAAAGAAAAAAAAACAATAAAAATCTTCTGGCTGACCAAATTTTGTTCCCATCTAGCAATATTCTCTGTTTTCCTTCACCATTTGTCACTGCTGTCTGTGGCAACAAAAGGAAGACAGGCAGTCTTTACAAAACATGGCAAACATGAGGTGCTCAGAGTGAGACGCCCATTCCCAGTGGACCCTGAGTTCACACGCACCATCACATGATTTCTGACCAATCCCCAGTGATTTGCACTGGGACTGGGTTGCACTGGGCTGGACCCCCCACATTAGCGGTTGTGTCAGTCATAACACACAGCAGGGTTGGCGTGACAAAAAATGAGAAACATCCTACATACCTGAACACCTGCACCTGTATACAAAGATCCTGTGGTGAGAGATTTGGAGGGACTACACTTAAAGAGAGGCATGGCTTCCAGTCACTCACTGAAGTGCAGTTCCACATTTTTGCAGTATTACAACCACAAATGTATCACAATATTTTATTGAGATTTTTTTTTTATGACAGACTGATAGAAAGTGGTAGACAACCACGAGGAGTATTTCTGGTACATTTGTATTTATTCCCCATATGAGCCAATACACAGTAAAAAACTCTCTGGCGTTAATAACAGCGGTAAGTCTTCTAAGGTATGTCTCTACCAGTTTTGCACAAGATGAGACTGAAATTTTTTAGCATTCCTTTTTGCAAAGTCAAGCTCAGTCTGAGTTGATGGAGAGCATCTGCAAACAGCAATTTTCAACTCTTGTCACAGATTCTATTAGATTAGGCCTAGATTTTGACTTGGCCATTCTAACATAAATATGCTTTAATTTAAACAATTCTGTTATATCTTTGGTGGTATGCTAAAGGTCACTGTCCACCTTTCTCGTTTTTTGCAACCTATAACAGGTCTTCTTCCAGGACTTCTTCCAGCATTGGTCTATATCGAGCTACATTCATCTTCCAATTAACTCTGACTAATTTTCTTGTCCCTTCTGAAGAGAAGTATCCTCCCAACATCATACACCATGGGTATGATAGAGTCACGGTGATGGACAGTGTTCCCACACATCCAGAATTCTGCATGTAAGTCATAAAGTTACATTTTGGTCTCAACTGATCAAACACCTTCTTTCACATGGTTGTTGTATCTCCATGGTGGCTCAAGGAAAACTTTGAATGGGTCTTGACCTTCTTCCATAAAAGCTAGACTAATGGAGTGCAAAACTAATAGCAGTCCTAGAGACAGATTTTCCGATTAGAGCAGTGGACTTCAACTTAGTTACCCTAGGCCTCTTGACTGTTTTTTTTTAATTAAGTCTTTCCTTGTCACTCATCATTTTGCAAGAATGGCCATGTTGTGTCACATAAGGTTTGGCATATTGGTTTAAACTTTTACATAACAGCCAATAAAAAAACAATAAAATGTAAAGTTACAAAATGTATCATTATTTTTAACCTTTACAACAATGTATTACTTTGTGTCATTCCATCTGTCATGATTTGAGTTTCTCTTTGGTCAGTTTAATTAATTTAGTCCTTGTGTTGTTCCTGTTCTCCGTTATTGGTCACAGCTGTTTTCTGTTACTTGATTATCTCCTCGTGTATTTCAGTTCACCTGTTCTTCCTGTGCTTGTTGGTTCCTGCTTGTTGGAATGATGTTGTTGTTTGCTTCCTGGTAGCTCTACTGAGCCCATTCTAGTTCTCAGTTTTTGTTGTGGAGCTGTGGTTCTACCATTAAAGATAACCTTTTCCCCTCTTACCTGGTCGCCAATGTAATTCTTCCTCTTCAGTTCAACACTATTTCTCACACTCATATAGATAACTCTGACAAAAGCACTGAAGTTTGTGTTTGAAATATGACAAAATGTAAAAAAAAAAAGTGTATCTGAAAAGGATATTTGTCAGCTTTTAACACAAGTAGAGGACCTTTGACAAACTTCTGTATTCAAGAGCTGTGATCATCCAAGAAAACATACTGAACAGACTTGCATGAACTACCCCTTTGTTTTGGGCTTTTCTGACAAAAAACATTCAGACAGAAATTCTTAGTAACACTGATTCAAAACAGAGGAAACAGAACCCATCAAATCCAATGCACTGGTTGAACAACAAATAGAAGGTAAGTAAATAAATCTGGAATGATGAGAATTTCCCTAAAAGGAATTGTTATAACTCAACCCTGAAGAGGAAAAGAAGGCCATTATTGGCAGGGAGAAAAATTACAGTAAAGAAGCATTTCCTGCAACACGCTTATAAAATATGTGGTGTCTGTGTCGATGTGACACCTGATGAAAAAAATCTGAATCAGGAACAGTGAAGCCAAGTTTAGATCATTATCAGCTTTACAGCAGCGAGTATTGCTTGAAGTGCAAGTCCTAAAATACAAAATGCATGCTGTGCATTTAAATTAGTTGAAAGAAGCCCTTATTTATTTACCTCTTTAATTTTTAACAACTCTATAAAAACCACCACTAATTATCAGATGACAATATGGACATGCAGACTATCTATACATTTAAAAATACCTTCTTTTTTTTTGTAGATAATCTTTCCTGAGCCACAATGAAATTCACACTCTATGGGACCCTTTTGTGAAAAAGCCACACTTTACACAAAGGCTTGCAATAAAAATGTATAATATTATTTCTATCATTCAAAACAGAAAACTAACAATTATTCTTATTTCTGCTACATTATTTCAATATGATTAAACTTCTAAAGTTTCACATAACGTTTATTTATTGGTATTAGAATGCACAGACTTCAGCAAAAATATACTATACACACATTGTTTTATGCTTATAAAAGATCTTGTCATAATAGTCATTTCAAGTCCTTATTGAAAATTAATATTATCCTTTTATATTTTTCTGCTCTTTGCAGAGTTACACCAAAATTAGCTGGTCAATTAGTAGGGCTATCTGCCCCATCAACCAGCCTGTAAATACATGATTAACAGACGTCATTTGTCACTTAGTAACTGTGTTTTTGAAGCATCAATATTTCAATAAGGGCCTTTCCAAAAGGCCAAATCTTTCTTGTGCATAAAGAAAAAGTGCATACACAGCAATGGGTAGGGTCGTAAAGTATTAGATTCAGACAACATCTCTCAACTGATTACATGGATATTAAAGCGAGTTGTATGATGAAAAGTTTGTCAATTAAAATATGTCACTTTTTAAAATTTCACCTTTACCTAACCAGAATAATTAATTAGGTCACCAGAAAACCATAAACGCTTGACAGTTCAACCACACCAATACCAAAACAGAAAACTAGAGTTTAAATCCCATGAAAAACTTTAGGCTTTTTTTGGTGCTGTTCATAGAAAGATGGATATCCACACGTAGTAGAGGGGTCTGAGTTAGTTTGACCTAATGCTTAAAGCCACTTGAGTTTATTGTGTCTGTCAGAAATGTAGCACAACTATACACTATCAGAGTTGTCCTTTGTTGTGTAAATTTGAAATACTTTAACATAATGTAAATTCAGATAAAAACTGAAGTGAGAGTAAATCTTGCCAGTGTTATTGGTAATCTTTAGCTATCTATTGCCTGTAGCACATTAGGAGGGTAATGAAAGTCAAACCGGGAGAGCAGTTGTGCTTGGCTCAGTCTCTTTGATAAATAAAACTGTGGGGAGGTAGTTTATTCTCTTATGGCTGCCTTCATATCTCTAGGGTGATTACTGGGAATTTGGCAGCCTCACGGGTGTACACAAATTTACACCTCATCCCATGACGGTGCCAACAGTTACAAGACATGCAGCTCAACATGGTTAAAATAATACACAAATCACGCACAAAATATAAAACAATGTAGTTGGGCCTCAGCTAATACCGCTACTTATCTATACTCCTCTGCTATTATTTTTATAGGTCCTGCACAAAGTCTGATAATGTGTTTCAGAAATGTGGAACATGCGGATCCCTGTGTGAGTGATAAGCACGGGAATGTCAGCCACTTGTTGTCATGCAAAGTGCTGATTTGATTGCCAAGCTCAGAGGAAATAGGAGTTGCACTAAGATGCACTAACTACTTTTCAAACACTTTGCCGCTACAAAAACTACCCCAACAAACACATGCCATCTCCTCCCTTTCACACACATGCACGCATCCGCTTTCGATGCTGTGAGAAACAAATCTCAACAATCAAGTATCTCAACCAGGTGACAGTGAGTAAGCAGACACGCTAAAATAAACTGAGCTCGAAACAGTATCTGAAGCATGACAAGCAAAGGGAACAGAGAGCCACCAACGCCAGCTGGGTTAAAGCCACATGTGAGACTTGGAGCTTGGAGAGAGAGATTGGGTGTCAGTAAATTGGTGCAACGTGAGGAAAAATATCGTTTCAATGAGTGTGATTACCTTAAATCATTGTGGTAATATTATTGCTGCATAACAGCCTAATATTGGTATGGTGTGCACAAAACAACTATCAGTTACAAACTTCATTAATATTTTTCACTCGAAGAGTTGAATATTTCAAAACATAGTAAGCACAGCCCAACATATAGCAGCTGTTTTCTTTGACTGTTTATATAAAATCACAGAAACCAGATACATTTGACTTGATCACAATGCAAGCTGCTGTCTGACCTATTTGTGCTCCAGTTTCACTTAAGTCAAACTAGATAATAGCAGATCTAAACTTACAGACTTCTACAATAAACAATGGCGTTTGAAAAAGACTTGCCAAATCCCCATGTCACTGAGTTATGTCAACGGAACCAACAGCTGGGCACTGTTTTTCTTTCTACCTTCTCACATTGTTGATTTATCTGTTTACTGGCAAAGATTGCAGGTCAAGAGCATTGCAGTTTGTTCCTCCTTTAGAGGTGCTGTTTATGTAAGGCTGTACGGCGGCACTATAATTACAGAGTGCGGAGGATGGGGATTATGATGACAGCCCTGGGAAGCAAATCTGTCTGCATGGAAAGAAAATAAAGCTGCACTTGGCAGCTCTCTGTCAAGCGGTACACAAGTGTTTCCACTGAGCACTGCTGTTGCACCTTAATCATATAATTTTATAGAAAAAAAATATCAAAGTATGAAGTGTCATTCCTTCTTCTTGTAAACAGTTTTGGTTCTGGGAAATCCTTGGGCCACTTTACATGCTAAGTTCCACTGAGATCTAAGCACATGTTTTCAAACTGGTTAGGTTAAAAGGCAGTGAGAGTAAACAGCAAAATATTCATCAGGTACTTCTTCAGTAGTGATGCACCACTGAGTCAGTCAGGGTTAGAAATCAGCCACCGATTATCTCCCTTGTTCATTAAATGAACCAAAACTGAAAACTTGAACTTTTTTCAGAGTGAATTCTTTAATGTGTACATTAAAGTTGATCATTAAAGTTAATCTGCTATCACACGTGCAAAACAGAAATATTACACTGCCAAACATATCCACAAAAAATTGGTTAATGTTCCCAACATTTATAGTTTCTTTGGCTTCTGGAGGGTTTTCTGTTCAGCATCCCAATCATAGGAGCTGCTGTTGTTTAAGTTGGTGGACAGTCCTGAAAACCTAATGGTTGAAAGAAACTACAATTGTCTCTTAATATCCCCTTCCAACCCTAGATAAAACACAGAGAGGGTTAATTAAGTCTATATATGTGCATCCTGACATATAAACTAATATATTTCAGTTCAGAGGCAACCAGTCTGTGGTTCTACTGAGGTGTAATGGAAGCCCAGGTTGTGTTAATAGCAACGGTTAGCTTGTCTGCATTGTTGGATGTTCATTTTAACAATACTTTGGGGTTTAGATCAGGCCAGTTTGCTGGTCAAGCTACAGTAACTCAGTGATAACAAGGTTATTAAATCTGTATAGAGAAAGGCGAAGTCCAGCTACAAAATTAAATCAGCATTACTTTAAGCATGCCAACAAAGGGAAACATGCGGTGTTCATGAGTTCCTGGGAGAACACAGGAGGATCAATACCAGCAGATATCAAATGCTTCCTAAAGAATCGCTGGCTGGGATTTTCCACTCCTTCTCTTGACTCTGGGGCCTTAATATGCATACAAAAAGCCAAATTTCCTTTGGTCTGACAAGAGGACATAGAGTGAAGATCAGGCTTTATCAAGCCAATGTCTGATAAAGGATTAAAAACATGATTCTGACTCATCTGCTTCACAGCATCTGGATTTTACATCACTTTAGAGATTTTTCCCAGCAAGCACAACAAAAAAAAGCTAATGAGCTCCAGAGTTCTTATAACTGTCAGGGCCGACTGAAAGTGATTTTGTGCCCATTTCAAATTCAGCTTTTAGCTATTTCCACACATAGCTTCTGTGAAAAGGCCTGGTATGTACAGTATCTGTTACATTTTCTAAAGTACAGAATGAGAGGTCAAAGTGTTAATATGTCCCTGAGCAGAGACAGTCACAAAGCTAAGGTGGCAGGTATATTTAAGGTGGGATTTGGTCTGTTCAGCACACCCATTCTTTCCAAGAACGCTGCTATCAGTTAGCTGATACGGTTATCTGTAGAAGTTATCGTCTGCGGACAGCAACACAGAGCTGAACCAAATCTGTTTGTTCTTTGGAAATTACCAAAAGAGCCAAAAAGGCCTATTTTGGACTTTGAGGTGAAAAGACTATTTGAATTTCAATAAATCCAATCAGTTGATTTCTTGAAAATTTAGCCAGCTGTTATCTGCAATTTTGTTTACAGAGGGAAAAGAGGTGAATATGCTTCAGTGTTTGCAAATCTGCAGTGCTGCTGTGAGTGCAGACAAAGTTTAGGATGTCCTGTTTATAAAGTTTCCGTTACAGTGATGACTTTAAGGATATCTGGAATAAATCTCTGGGAAAGAAAGCCAACATAATCTATTTCAAAAATGTCACACAAACAAGAAAACAGAAGTTTGCATAATAAATTTGTTTCTCATCATTATTTCACATGTTTTCAGAGTTTGGAACCATAAACATTGCTCTACAAAATTATTACTTTTAAAGTTGTTAGCTCTGGTGTAACAACGCTACACACTACAGGCCACAGAACTCAGGCTCTCCTGTATTACTGTAAGTGGGTTTCCTGCTTCACGTCCTGCAAGGTGATAATCACGAAACCTCTCATGACCTGGACTCTGGGGTTTGTGTTTCTGTAACCTTTATGTCACATGTGTATGTTATATTAGCCACTTATGTAAGAATCTGAATCCTGGAATGAATTCAAGTAACAGGGGACAGGTCATCATTTCTTTTAGCTTACACAAGAAGGAACGTGGGAGATCAGTCAGTCGGGCCATGATAAACAGTAACCAGGAATGCAGCATTTTATATTTTCACAATTCATAGCATTTTATATTTTATTTTATTTTATTTTATTTTTTTATTTTATCTACTACTACTACTCAGTGGTAGTTGTTATTGTGTCTTGTCTCTATGCTGTAACTGCGAAGTAATTTCCCTGCTGGGATGAATAAAGTACTTCTATTCTATTCTATTCTATTCCTGGAGATTTTAACCATTTCTCCCACTCTGAATGCTTTAAAAAGGCTTGTCAAATACTGCACTACAGAGAATAAAAAGCTAGAGTTATTACTTGTTCTCATTATCTAATAATGAGAACAACAGATTGTAAACCAGTACTTCACACTTTCATCTACAATTCTATTGCATAAGATGACGCAACTCTCATGGGAAACAGAAACACACTCTATCAACTTCAAAGCTAAAGTAATATGACTAAACTATTTATGCATTCAGTGTCATGCAAAGATAGTCATACCCTTTGAACTTTTTTTCACATTTTGCCATGTTACAACCACAAACTAATATATTCATGGGGCTTTTGTGTGATACACAAAGTAGAACATAGTAAAGGGGAAGGAAAATTGATGTTTTTTTCTTATGTATCAAAAATAAAAATCTAAAAGGAACAGTCAACATTTAATTATTTACTTGAAACATGTTGAGGTTTGTCTTTTCCAGATTTCCACATTTATAGACTGTTTCTTTGGCCATTCTTCGCTGCAAGTCTAAAAGACTCCAAAACTTTATCAAAAGCCCTCCCTGATTTGTTGCTTGGTTTATATGATCTTATTTCTTTAAAAATTATTTTTTTTAAAGTCAACTCAGGGCTTCACTGAACAGCTATACATACAAATGAATGTATGTTGAAAATTAGGTGTCTCCTGGAGGCTGCACTGAATTTGATTTTGGGGAATCGAAGTTAAAATTGCTAAAAACAATAGCACACCACACCTGTTAGTTAATTATGCACTACTTTTTTGGTTTATCATATGACATCCCAATTCAAACCTCACAGATTTTTGGTTTTAATGTGATAATATGTGGAAAAAAGAATATCTTTGCAAGGAACCATCTCATATTATGTCACACGTTGCTGTCCTAGGATTAAGGATGATGATTCATTCTTATTTGGAATTTGATGATCACATTCTTTCTCTGCACTGCATTTAACTCTATTAAGCCTCTCTGTATGAGAAGCACCAAACATACAGGTGGATGGAGAACAAAATAAGCCTATTAGCTTCACAAATATTTATTGAAGACACATTTCTTTGAGCTGAGGACTGCTCTGGAGCTGAAAAACAGATGAACAAGTTGGAAAACCTAGTCAATAACACTACAAGTCCTCTACAAAGCTTAGTGATTAAACAATAACTATTACTCAGCTGTACATGCAAAAGCAACCTCTGTATTTAACTTTTTATCTTAGCTTATGTTCAAATGAAACACACACTTCATACCCTTCTTCTAAAGAATTAGGAGCTTATATAGTGCTGCGCATCAGGTGCCCCAAAAAATCTTGTGCAGATTTCACTGTTAAACAATAGCTGGAGTCCTTCCCTGCTGCGCTTGTCAAAACAGTGTTCTTACATAACCAGACTGTCCTCTTGGCCAGTGTTGTTTCGGCTTCAGACAGGAGTACACAGTGGAAAAATCGTGTTCATCCAAAATAAGCAGTCTGTCCAAAAGGTCAACACACCTGGTAAACACATGGAAGTTATATCATCAAATGTTACAAACATAATACAAGTTTGCAATAGTCTTAATTAGGGATGGGCCGGTTAACTGTATGAAAAGTCTTCGTCATACACAGAATGCTAATGTGACAAGTTTTCTTCCAATGTGTGGAGCATAGCACTGCCCCTTCCCTACCTGTTTCTGTATTTTCCCAGTCAGCTGGCTGAAGGAAATGTACACAGACTATTTTTTATTGGTTAAAAGAAAGACAAACTCAATGCAGCTGACTGGAGGCTCTACATGGGCAGATAGCTCAACTGTATTCTACACAGTAAGCACTTGGAAGCTACAAAATTCTGGAGATTTTTACTCTCTCTTCCATTTGCTTAAAACTATTCTTTTCTTTTGTTTGTGAAAATTTCCACAAAGTAGCATTTTTAGTATTTTGTTCAACGTTTCAGACCCAGATTAAACATTTACATATAGAAATATGTGTTTATCTTTGAGTTGTGTTGTGTTTTACTCTCAAAAGATATTTATTCAAATTACACAGCATCTTGTGTAAAATCTAAATTTACGTCATATGTTACACCATTACATGTTACCCCTGCTTTGGGGTGAGAGCATCATATTTTGTTTTATTATATTTTCCATTTTAAATATAAAAAATACTTCTGTATATTTCATCTGTTAGATCACATCACAATCAGCTCTAAACTGAAATAAATGTATAAAGTTGAATTATAAAACCAATACTCTTTTCTACAAATGACCCAATATTTATATACCAATTGAATAAATTAGATTATTACTGAAAAGCCACTTTATTTCAGAAATTTTATAAAGATATGAAACACACTATATAGATGAATTAGATATAGATGAATGTCTGGAACCATTTATTTTTGTTAATTATGATCATTTTTTTATCTACAGGTCTTGAAAACAAGATATTTAATATTAGAAAATTACGCCAGACCACAACAAAACATATGTATTATAGAAATGTGGGCTTAATAGAAAGTATGTTTAATATGTGTTTAAATGTTATTTTCAAAAGGTACTTTTAATCTGACAAAAAGACCTCATCTGAACTCATACTCTAGTTTACTGAATATGTCTGTAAGACAATATTATACAACAGATTTTGTATTCTGGATTGAAATCTTACACTGATTGTGACTGCCAACTATTCATATTCTCATAGAAACAGGTGAACAGCTACCATAGAAATCATTTTACAGCTCACACACTGAGCATGCAGTAGCTGACACTCAATAAAGTTTACATACATGTAAGCACAAAACAAAAACCTAAAATGAACCAAGAGAGAGAGAAAAAAAAAAACTGGAAAAACCTGGCCTTCAACTCCAATCATCTCAGCTCTCACGCTAACTAGGATACAGAAAGGCAGCGTCGCACGCTACTGTCAGTATGACAGGTACTTTGGGCTCTCTCACGCAAGATACTGGGAAACTAAGTTGTTGTACACTGTTAATACAATCCTGTTAGCAATCTTTGAGTTTACTTCTAACCAACTACATTTTTTAAATTATTTTCCACAACAACATTCCAAATCATTTAGCGCTGAGTTGGTATGTCACCATAAAAGAAGCATTTGCACAAATTCTCAAAAAATACTAAAAACAAAGCCATTCACCTATTTTCACTTTTAACACAATAAAAAGTTTTGATGCATGTGATTAAACATGATCAACCAAAAGAAGCAAGCAAAGTGACACTTGATCAACATGTCTGTAAAGCCGTTGTAGGTCAGTAAATTCACCAGTGTGAACAGGACAGAAGCTAGCGTCCTATTTACCACAAACCAGCTCTGTCTTTATTTACAAGGAAGTGTTTTGTCATGCTTTGGATCAAAATCTGAATGAACTGGGCACAGATCCAAGTTAAAAACGCTAATGAATAACAGGTACAGCAGGCAGACACTGATTTTACTTCAAACAATCTTTCCACCACAAATCTGGACAAGCACAGAGGAGTTGAGATGAAATTTCACTGCAGAACTCATAATTGTAAAAATAACAGACTTGCTTTAACTCCATCTCTGACAAGGCACAACAAAGAAGACGTGATAAATCATGGTCTTCATAATCTTTTATTCATCTCACATATTCCCAGTAGTTCTTAGCAACATTTTTAGCATTTGAATTTTCAGTCACATTATTTAAAGCAAAATTATAAGTATTCTGACCATGACATATAATAATGAAAAAATAGATTATTTTGAACATGGAGTAAAATTGCATACAAATTTATCATCGATAGGGGATTCGAAACTAGAATGCGACTATTGATTTGTTAATTACAATATTTTACAGTGCACAATGACCAATACCTTTTTCTGCATCCCATACATGCTGAAAAGAAGTGATGGGAATGATGGTGTGGGCTTACAGCAAGCCCACTAAAGCTGAGCAGGCAAAAATTGATTCATTCAATACTGTACAATCTGTAAAATTGTGTGAACTCAACAAGTCCTGAATAGGTGACAAAACTCCAACCCTGATTTAGCTTTAATTTCATAGACCAAGCCAGTACGCTGGTTATGAAAGCACATTTTGTAAGCACAGTTTTCAGTCTGCTTAACCAAAGCACTAGTTCTTGACCGTCTGATGGAATTTGCTTCTGCTTCAATGGGCCTTTGGATTATCCAAAAAAGCAGCCAGTTTCCAAAGCCCCATTCCATTCCCTCAAAGAGATCAATGGCTGATATTTAGAAACCATTCCTGGAATCTCTGATGTTGTAAAAGCAACAGCCCACCCTATTTTCCCTTCTTTGTGAAGGGGACTTCTTGGGAGCATGGCATTGCATGTGAAAGGACCGGCCCTGCCCAAGCCACTCAGCACTTTGACCCCATGCAATTTGGGCATTAGCTCCCTGGCCACCGGCCTGAGAGCAAGAGATTAAATAAAAACTCAAAAGGTAAACATTGCTTCCACAATTGATATCAGTTTGGCCTTCCGAGCACACTGGGACAACGTGGCTTCCTGTTGGGGAGGGGTGTTGATTTCCTGTGGGAGCCAACAGTGAATGAGGGCAGGGAGATAGGGAGAGAGAGGACACGAGGGCACGGAGGCATGAAAGCCAGGCTTTAGGAGCAGACACTGAGAAGGAGGGGGAATGTTTATTGATTTTAGTCACACACATATTGTAAAGAGGAACTGTGGTACAAGCCTTTAGCACGCTATGGGAATCTTATGGTGGGGAGATCATTGTTCAGTCCCAAGCTCATATTTCTCAATATGAACCACAGCGATAATACACACATACACTTCCAAACACAAAATGAGTTTGTCATTAAATGACAAAGGAGGAAAAAAAACTTATGTCATGTTGTGTTTTAATTATAGTACAAAAAAGATTTATTTTGCAACAAAATCACACAATGTGTGTAATATCTCATGCCTTTGTCCTCTTTTTCTCTCAGGTTAGTGCAGAAAGAGCTGCAGATATGTATAGCGGTATTATCGGAGAGCAGAAATAGCCCTCTCATATGCTTCAAATGCTTTTTGAATCGGCCTTACGGTTCCTGAACGGTAAGGAGTTATTCGGCCTGCTTTGTTCAGAAAAACTAACTGCTTCAAAAACTTAGAATTCAGTCTCTCTCTGTGTGTCTCACTCACATCACAGTTGTGCGGCTCTTTAGAACTACAATGACTGAAGGTTAGAACTACAACATGGCGGACACTCAGTGCCTACAGAGGAGGACTGAGCTGGCCTTTAGAACTACTTGTGTTTTGGGCATTATATAACTGATTTAACCCAATCACTGTTACACATGGGATTAGTTTGGCCCTTTGAAATGAAGCTTACTGAAAATTTCAAAATAAAAGCCTTAACAATTTTTACATCATCTAATAGCTCTTTTTGGTTTTATGTGACTGGTTTATCCAAAGCACTGTTACACATTGGAATAGTGTGGCAATTTAATATGAAGCTTACTGAAATTTTCAAAATAAAAGCCTCAATATCCCCCTGAGGTTAGTGCACCGCCTATGGCGGTGCAACAATATTAGCCTGCATTATCTTTTTCTCTCAGGTTAGTGCATTAGCATTAGCCTTTTCCCTAAAATAAGCTTGTAGCTATTTTTCTTACTTATTAGCAATGTTTAGGACACTGAATGTAGGAAGTAAATGTAAGACAACATGCTAGTGATTTCCCACATGCTAATCATAGCAATCATGCTAACATTAGAATTTTGGCTAATTTTAGCTGATACACTTACTTTAACATACTGAATTGTGCAAGTCCATGTTTTTTAGCATGAGAACGCTGGGTCCAAACCGACGGGCACACTTTGGCAGGCCCCGGTTAAATTTCTTCAGGAATTTTCTAGTTATTTTTTACAATTACATAAACATTCTGGATGGCCATTATATTTTCTTTTCAATAACTCAAATCCAGTCGTGGTGTAAAAAGAAATGTTACATGATGATATAAATTCTCTTTGAAAAAAGTTTAATATTTTATGATTAAAATCTACCACTGTGTATCCTTAGTTGGCAGCTGACCATTTTGTGAAGCTGGTGTGAAGCTGCAACTTAACATGACAAACAACTAAATTAAGTGCCATTGCAGAGCACCAGTAAATACCCATCACAGTGCAAAGTTCAATGTAAACAATAACACAATGGCAGCATGATTTGGCTAGGACCACTGTTGAACTGCATTCCTGTTACATTGTCGCTAATTTATTTAGACTAAAACAGAAGCTGATTTCACAAGGGTAAACTTTGTTACACAAAGATCTCAGTTTTCTTTTACAGCAATAAAATGGCATTTTATCAGTTCCTTAAGTTTTTTTCTTCCCTAGTATTAAACATTGGCCATACTAATAAGATTATTAGCACAGTCAACTGAAATCTGCAGGTGAAGACAATATATTGCTCTTTTGGAAAGTGTAAAGGTTAGTTTTGACCAAATAGATTTTCACAGAGGTCTTGAACCGAGATGAGTCAACCTGAGCTATTTTGCAAAAATGGGCAAAAATTGTCTCATTTGACAATCAAAGCAGGTAGAGATTTCCCACAACAGGCCTTTGAAAGTGAAAAGAGAACTTCAACAAAGTGCTAACAAAACAAATGCGAAAACCGTGTCTTTTTCTCCCATAGAAAATCCCAGGAAATGAAACAACTGATGTGGTATAAATAATTTTCCAAGATGATACAAGTCATGGCCTTTTAGGGGGTGAAATCAATGGGAGATTGTACACTGATAGTGAGTGAAGAAGGACACATGACATTTGATCATATGTTAAAAGTAAACATAACTGAAATTATTAGGCGTAATAATCTCAGTTATTGCAATCAAAAGCTGTGAAGAACTTTCAGATAGTCTGCAGAAATTAAAACAACGATGATATGTTATTGTGACACTCCAACATTCCATTTCCTCACTTTTGTTTCATGTTCTCTGCATCATTCCCAATGCACACTAAGTAGAGGTACTCCCCCATGTTATTTAACAAGAAGAAAATATATCTCATACCTTGATTTAATAAGCATATGCTTTGTCTGATGGTGGATTACAGAAATGTTTAAATTAATCTAGATGGATTTAGATGGAACTGAGGTTTTAGTCAAGTTGTATGAAAATATGAACTACTTCAACTCAAAATAAATAAAATAATAGCTTCCACAGATGAAAACTAAAGTTATAGAATGGCGTACCCTGAGTCCAGAACTAAGTCCAGCAGAAACTCTGTAGGAACTAAGAGACGTCCTCACAGTCTCATAGATTTGGAGGGCTTTTCTCAGTTAAAGTGATCAAGTAACCAAGTCAAAATGTGGGATGTTGACAGATTAAAAAAAAAAAATACTGAACTTGTGCTCACTTATAGGTTTTTGTAGCTGTTATATATTTTTCCCCTAACAGATTTACTTGTTTTTTTTGTGGAATTGTAAAGGATATATGTTAGATTAAAGATAGAAAATATGTGAGAATAATTTATCATGGTGTCATTTTTCTATGCCACAAAAACATGGCATTTTGAGAAGGGCATGCAGGCTTCAGAGAGCAGCTGTTTTCCAAGGCAGCCAAGCTAGAAAATGAACTTGGAGCTGCAACCTTTGCCTTTAACATTCATATTTCCACCTTCAGGGCTCATTGTTGTATTTCTGACTTGGAACTTCAAAAATCCAACTTCTGGTAGAAAGCAGTATTAGAAAGACAACAAAGCCACACGGATTAGTGCTAATATGGGGCCCATACACTTAGTATCTTCATCCTCTTTGTAGGTTGAAAAAGAAACTTTGCGGAATTTTAAAAATATTTAATACATTTTCTATTTCATGTCAGACATTACAATTATGTTCTACAAAGAAGGATTTGCAATATGTAGCAGGTTGTCATTACTTTAATAAATAGCTACTTGTAATATTAATAAATAATATTACAGGGCCTGTTGGAAAAAAACTAACCCGTTTTAATATAGCATATATTTTACACACACCAATTGCATCAATTATGTCTAAACTCCAAGAGCTGAAATTCTTCATTTATTTTGTTAATTTTCTCTGAATTTATAAAATAGCCTATAGACAAGATTATGGGATATTTTACACTTTCCTTTAATATGACCTATTTCATTGCTTCAAACAATACAGTTTATTACTTTCTGGGGTCTTCACCACAAAAAATAGCTGCATAGTAAACAAATATGTTTTAATCGTTTCACTCACATGTCCTGGAATGATTCGAGTTGTACATTGTTCTGTAACTCTGGCCATGGTGTCCTGCTGATAAGTTGGATTAGAGTAGAGGATGACTTATAGAATCAGTTTTGAGTCTCTGCAAACTTCAAATTTTTCAAGTGATACAAGGGGGGGGGAAAAGTAAGTGATGATCGAAACCCAGTGTTGATGTGAACGACAGTTGCTTTCTTTTACGAAAAATAATAATTTTCACACTGAAAATGTGTACCATTCATAAATGAATCTGACTGTATTACTAATAAGCTCTTGGTAAGTCTATCTGCAAATGATTCCTCCCCAATGCAATTTACTGAGTGAACACTGGGAGATTGAATATCTGAATCAACTTGTTCACATATCTTACAGTAATTTGGAATATTTAATTGTAACTATATGACTTATAGTCAAATGTTATGGGTATCATACCCTCACACAACACCTTGCTGTTATTTTGGTTCTGTCCACCTAAACGAACAGGGGCAACTGAGTCAGGTGTGAAGAAGTGTCTTGAAGCCACAACTCCTTCTGAGACTTTTATGAGATCAGGACTATAACTTCTTGACGATGCCTTAAGATGTTTGCTTAATATTTCCAGAAGTGTTTACCCAATATTGCCATGGATTTGGTGAAGTGCACCAGTCCTCCTTCCACCCTCTAAAGAACACTCCAATGACGTGATACAAATCACCAATCATCTCTTACTGGTTTTGTTGCTTTTGTTCTGGATTAAAATGCACATTTTGCAGTAAATATACATCTCTTGGACACAAAACCAATTTCCATCCTAAACAGTATAGTGGCTGGGTATTTCTGCATTGCTTAAATGTAAAAATAATTGTGAAGATTGACAATTCCTTTTCCAATATCTTATTTTCTCAGGATGTCATACTAAGAAACAGTGTGTTTGATGGGTTGCCTTAAAATACGCACAGGTATGCCTATTTTTTTAAATAATCAAATGTTTTAAAATAATTGTTCAAAAGCTTACAAAGCTATTCAGGCCATTGTTTAAATAGATGGATCAAATGTAAATGTATGTAATGAAATGACATACTTTATTTATTTATCCATTTACTCTCTAATATTTCTGTCGGTATCATAAAAGACTGCACACTAAAAGTGGTTCAACTAAAAAGACCTTTAAAATGAATATATATTACACAGCTTGTAGCATGGATTGTAACAAAAGGTGCCACTCACAATATGGCGGCCGAGATGACGTACGATGCGGACGCGGAACGACTAGCGAAGAGGCTGCTAGTCCGCAGGTTAACGGCTTTATTAATTATAGAAGTTGACTACCATTATTTTCGTTGATTGTTGTAAATAAGTAACTGACATGTTTTAACAATGAGTCTCTGTATTATTAGTTGACAACATAAAGATTTATACCTTCAAATACGTCACTAGCGTGAAGCTAAACTTTGAAAAAAGGCTCATGTAGTTGACGCAGTGTTGAGGGTTTACGTTACTTCCTGTTTCAACCACGTGGGTTTGTTGTGATTTTCTCCCCTCTTCCTGGTGGAAGGTGAATGGATTTAAAACACGTGAGAAATCCTATCTTTAGTACATTTCTTATTAGATCATAATGGTTCCCATTAATGTCTGCTAAAATGAGACAGACAACTGCATTATACACAGCATTTTATTTTATTTCTGTTGATAAAATAATTCCAACTTTTATTTTTCTATACAATGCATTGCATATATAAGAGATATAAAATTGTACAGCATTAGGATATTTTTCCAGAATCATTTGAACTGCCCTGATTAATCATTTTTTGGCACAGACAAGTAGTTCACCTCAAGCATAAACAAATGCTTGAATTATAAAAATGACCTATAAAAATATACACACACACATAATCACATTTAGGGATACAAATATAGCTTCAGGATTGGCATTTACAGTATAGTGAAATGAAAATAATTAGCTTACAAACTTGAATGGAATGGTATCATACTGTAATATCTGTTTGCTACAGCGACTTCTGGTACAAAGTGTAGATTGCAGTGCCCTTCATAGTAATGCCTAAAATTTACTCTCCATCCAAAAAACTAACAACTCCTATTGTATCCCTAATCACTTTTGCATGGAATTATTTTAGATTACAGGACAACACAGCAATATGCATCTTCTTGTTCTTCATTTATAAGCAGAGACAATTGGCAGAAATATTGCTTTGCAGAGCCTCAAACTACAAAGTAGTCCAAATGTAGAAATATCTTACAGTCTGCATCATACAATTTTCCTTACCTGCCTCAATGCCATTAGCTCTATAGATAAAGATCATTCAGTGCCCTCGATTCTCAGAAAAATACTTCTTTCACTCACACTTAATGTAACTCTAAATCTATAGTATCACAGTCTATAGTATCACAGAATGTGAGACACCTTCTCACATTCTGTGAGGTGTGACACCTTCAGAGTCTTACATTCTGAATAATGCATAGCTTCACTGGTCACCCTTAGCTCTCATTGAAACTCCCAGGTAGCAGCGTTTGTTTTTCATTGTGAGGCCGTATTCTGGGGTCATGTCCACAGGCTCTCCAGGTAACTTGTAAAAGTGCAGCTTCTGGATGATAATTGCTAAGAAGAGGAAGACTTCATTTCGTGCGATAACCTCGCCAATGCACCTCCGCCTTCCCATGCCGAAAATGAGCACCTTCTCTCCCTCTAGCTTGTTGACCTCTGTGCCATCATCATTGACGAAACGGTCTGGGATGAATGAAGAGGGGTCTTTCCAGAGCTCTCTGAAAGGCAACAACATCAAAAGAAATTCAGGCTTGATCCTATTGTTTCCTGATTTATTTGGATTGTGGTTTCCTTTGTCATGTAAGGTTTCACAACTGTTTTGGTGCAGTAAAAACTCTAAGAGAGTTCAAAATTGAATATTAAAAGCTATCAAGAAACTTACGGATCGTGGTTTATCTGCCACTGGTTGATAAAGATACAAGTGTCTTTGGGAATGAAGTAGCCATTCAGAGACGTATCTTTTGTAGAGCTGAAAAAGGCAAAGATCAAGATCATTGAGAATCCTATGTTGATGTTGATTTTTTTTGCCTTCATTACATACTCTGCCAGCTAACAGCTAATTCTCAAAACTATAAGTAGAAAAAAAGCAAATCTTACCAGTGAGGGATTGTGAAAGGTAGGTATGAAGAATGACGGAAGAGCTCCAAGATGAAAGATTCCAGTAAAGGCAAATTGTTTCTATCAGCAAGAGTAGGAGTACGATCCAGACCAATCTGCACCTCTAAAAATGAGAAGAGTTGGTAAAATATCAATCCAGATTAAGATGGAAACTGCATGAGTTGTTTTCTTAACAACAAAAAAATCACATTCTATTTTGTGAGTCTGGAGCAAAATTGTAAATACCAATGGTTTTTTGTAAGATTTACTGTCTGGCAAGATAAAAAAGGCAAAAAAAAAATGATTTAAGGAAAAAGCTCTAACTTACTGATTTCCTGAAAAAGCCTCTCCTCAACTTCTGGATATGACACAAGGTACATCACTGCCCACGACAGACCAGTAGAGATGGTGTCAAAACCTAGGAGAACAAATACATTACTGAGGAGATCATGTTGTGTAAAATAATGTTTCCATACAATCCAACCACTCAGCATGTATTAAAACCTACCAGCTCCAAAAAGATCATTGACAATGCCGACAATTTTCTCATCTGACATCTGGATGTTGGAGTTCTCATCCAGCTTCCGGTCCTCACAGTGATCTATTAAGGAGTCTGTGATGTCACGGATGTTGTCCTAGAAATAAATGATTTGGCCATTTAATTAAACAAACTATGTCTTAAAAGTAAAAATAAGACTGGGGTACATTATATTTTATCACTTATGCAGTAGAGTACCTTGTCAAAGGTGGTGTAGTGCTCAGTGACGATCTTTTGAACAAAGTTGTTGAAGCGGTTGTTGAGGTTGACAAACTTCCTCATTGATTTGTTGGGAAGATACTGCATAGCAGGGATGAAGTCTGCAGGGTTGCCACTGCCTGCCACCTGGACAAAATCTTCTGCGAGGTTTACTAAGCTGAGCAGCTCCTGGTCATGATGGTCATAGCGACGGCCAAAGCACATTCCACAGATGACATTGGCAACAGAAACAACTATGTAGCGGAAAGGGTCAAATTTGCCTTCAACTCTCATGACATTTTGGAGTTCTTTGATCAAATGTTCTGACTCTTTGCAGATGTGCTCCTCCAGCACGCAGGAGTATTCTGGGAGCTTTCCATCCAGGGAGGAAAAAGAACGCAGTGCACTGTAGGCCAGCTTTCTGCGAGCCCGCCAAATGCCAGCTTGGTCTGTGCTGAAGGACAGACTTTTGCCATCATTGATAAAGCGGAAGCTGTACAGGTCTGGTCTGCCGGCAAAGTCATCCCCCTGTTTGGTGAGAGCCTGTTTAACTGTTTCATAACCACTCAGAACGACAACTGGACGCATCCCGATTTGAATCTGGAACACATCTCCAAAGCGCTTGCTCATTTCAGTAAGACTTAGATAAGGCTTGCTTCCCAGCTCTATCAAATTCCCTATGATAGGAAATGCGCTCGGGCCGGGGAGTTGACGAAGCCCCTCTGGGATCTCTCTGCGGAACTGCTTAAGGGTGAGGTACACGAAACACACTGTCACCAAGGCTATCAAACCCTCAGACACTGAGAGTGCTCCGATGAATGGCAGTATCATTAATGCCATGATGACAACTTTTCTCTGTTCTCTGCTCAACCTGTGAATTAAATAGGAGGGACATTAGATCAGTGTTGACAGAGAGAAGAAAGCAGTATTGTGCAACATAATGATTGCACAGCAAGATCTCAAGTTAGTGAGAACCATGCCATGTGTTTGACTCTGCTGCACAGTGGTGATCTGTGCACACCTGCAGACTATGCACAGTGGTAGTAGATGTCTTGGACATCTAGTATGTCAGTACTACTAATTTAAAATAAAGTCAAGCATCATAGAATCCCCACAGTCTTGTTCCTATCTTAAAAAAATATTTATGCAGGTAGTCACCTTACCTTCTGTTGAATGACAAAAAGAAAACTCTAATTCCAGAGATGTGTATCCAACAACACAAAAATGTTTTGCAAAGGTGTCCTTAACGTTGCTGATGTCTTCAAAACCGAGAGTGGACTTATAATTTATAGAGCACTGCACAATCTGATTGGCTGCTGTGGATGACATCATCTCTCCTCCTCCAAATTTCTGCGGCTCTCCTTTTCTAATTCTCTGCCATGAATGAAGTTTGGAACATAAAAAAAAGTTGGTGGGTGTGTCTGTGTGTGGTCCTTACATTACAAAATTTGTGTGTATTGCAAATGTTCCACTGCTTTCTTCAAGTTTAGCTCTGTATGAGACACTGAACTGGCTGTAAATCAGTGTGTGATCTGAGATAAGACAGTTCAAATCACTGTCATCATGCACTTGTTATGCAGGTATTTCAAACTTTGCAGTATCTGCTATGTATTTTCAATGCAACAGTTTTGGCATTTTCTAATGCAGGATATGTGGTACGATTAATACACTTGAATGCACTTTGGCTCGGTCTGTGCAGGTAGGATATTTGCTGGCGCAGAGACCTTCTGCGAGTGCGGTCTGTCAGGATAACCACAGAAGAGTTCATGCCCGGTGAAGGAGCTTCTTGATACTATAAGGATTTCTCGCATGAAGCGGACTTAATTGGAAGCAACTGAGATGGGTTATTTGCTTGTGATTGTGATACCAAACAAACTTTCAGCCATCTTACCTTCCAGATTTGGAAGTAAGGACGAGACTGCTGACCATGCCAGCCTTTTCCAGGCATGGTTACACAGTGCTGATAAAAACAGATGCCATTGCGTGCTTGTACCTGTATGCACTCTGCAGGAGTTAAAGATTGACCAGTTGCGTGAGAGCGCAGAGATCAAACCTTCCCCTCCCCTTCGAGGAGGATGCTGGGCAGAGTTAGAGGGAGGGAGGGGGAGCAGGCGGCGCTGCTGCCGGAGCAAAAGGCCAGACGAGTTCATACACTTAAATAAAGCGCTGCGTAATGAGTGGCTTAACTAATGCACCGTTACAACTTTGAAACAAAAATCCACTATGTTAAAGAAAAAAAAAATATAAACAAACAAACAAAAAACAACAACACATTATTAAGAGCACCAACCTGGTTCTCAGCTACACTTTAGTTTTTATTGAATTTAAACCTTTTGTCCCCTTAGCTCATGCCATGCCCACGTTGTTTTCTAATCTGTTGGATTAATGCTGGACAAGAAGGGATGAAAAACTCGCAGGTATCTGCAGTTGTTTATGTTTACATGTTCTGACAGAGCTCATCCATCTTCATAAAATAGAATATTGAACAGTTTAGAAATCTTGTCTCATATAGCTAAAACAAAGTCATTAAGTAAAGCATATAGTTCAAGCAAAAAGTCAGAACTTTGTTTTCTCAGGAAATTTTTTTTCGAATGACAGATGAAGTTAAATAGTTTTTTTATGTAGAAGTTATGAGCATGTAAAGCTATATATGGTTATGGACAAGACATCTAACTTGTTGTCTGAAGATCCACTGACACCAACTGCCGGGAGGCTTAACCACAAAAGATTATTGCTGGAAGATGTTCACACAATGCTGTATCAAAGCATTATGATGGAAAGTTTATTGGAAGAAAAAAATTCTACTAGAAAAAAAGTGCACAAACACAAAACTTTGAGTCCAGCAGAGAAACTGTCACAAGTGTACATTGGCTAAAATGACTGTTGCTAAGTGGTTCTGCCTTTTCTTTATAAATGAAACCAAATTTTTGCTTTCATGTAAAAATCAAGAGAGAAGAGAGATGCAGACCAAGTTCAGACCAAGTATAATGTACAGTACACTTGTCCGTTGGCTGTTATTTCTACTTTAAAAATCCTTTATTGTTGTTATTTTTTTCCTAGGTAAATAATTTGTGGGTCATTAACTGTAAATCATATTCACAACTAAACATTTGGAATGTATCACCTTGTATATAATGGATCTACAAGTGTTCATTTAACTTTTTCTGAAATTATTTACTGATATAGGTAACCTTTTAGGTGATATATAGTGAAAAAATATATAACCAACATTGGTGTTATAAACAATACAGCAATGTTGCATTTGTGACTTTGACAGTTATTCTGTGCGTGTGCTATTGAATTTGAAGGAACGTGGTGTCAAAAATCAGAGAACCTATAATAGTGAAATGCTGTCACAAAAAACAATGATTTTTCAAATAAAAAAACAAGCAATCAGATGGGAATATTTATTTTGCTTATTTCAAAAGACTGCTAAAATAGGATTTTGCCGACGGAGGGCGTTATATCTCGTTTATCTCTTTTACTTCCCTTCACATTCTTAATAATAATGTGACTTTTTTTTTTTTTCTTAATAGACAGTTTGTGCACCAAGATCCAACGGCCTTGGGCACAACTCTCAAGGAAAATGAGACTTTTTCTTTTGAATAACGTCCAAAAGACATAACTTAATTTGTTCGCCAATTCCCTCCGGTCCGCGCTGAACAGCGCTGTCCCGGTCCCCTGGGGGGATGCATGTGTTGAATCTGCAGGGTTTCTTTCTCCGTGCGCTCCGGCGCTACCCCTCTGGTGCAGCAGGTTGCGTGAGAAGCGGAGCTGCCGTCCAGAGGGGAGGGTCTCCGTCTTCTGGACAATCCTAAATCTGCTTGGTTAAGTCACGCGAAGGCTGTAGCCCCTGGAAAAGACACAAAGGTTTTAAACTCGTAGAACAAAGAGGAAAAAAAGCTCAAATCTTTTTTCTTTTTTTTTCACGCCCCTCACTCATTGCCCGCACGAAGGTGCACGTGTATTCGCGCGCGCGCTGTAGCTTCTGTAAATGAGAGGATCTTGTAGCTTTGGAGTCATGCAATCTGCCACTCAGGCTTCACTGTTTGCAGTCATGTAACACGCTGAGGTCGCTGTAGGGCAAAACGAATCGCCAAAACTCCGAACAAGATGACCTCGTCACCCCTCCCGGACTTTTGCAAGCTCCAAGAGTTGAGCCCGCTGGTAAGGAGTGCAACCAATAAATCATAATTCTTAATAATTATGATTTCAAATTAAAAAGATGCAATGAAAAAAAAAATCTGTTTCATTTTATTTCTTTTTCTTTTACATACGAATAGCACAAGATTAAATAAGTAAATAAATAAAATTGCATATTTGATTTCAAACTTCAAAACAGATCATTTAGAGATGTAAAATAATTAACATATCTTCTTTCCAAAATTATATGCATTTTTGGAAAGAGGCATATTTACTTTCACCACGCCAGTCATACGTTATATAATTCAAAGGGCATTGCTTTACGGAAAATAGCAAGAGGTAAAGAAAACGACGTTTTAGAAAACTGTAAAAAAAATAGCAATCAATTTTCTGCATCACAAAAAAGGAATGCACAAAAGGTTAATTTGAAATAAATAAATAAATAAATAAATAAATATAGTGTCAATGAAATTGGACTGATAAAGTTTAAATTACATTTTAACATATTTTGCATTCAAGCACATCCTCATAAAATCATTACAAAATATATACATACTTTTATCATTTTTTACCAAAAATGAAAAAAAACAAAACAAAAAAAAACAATCAGTAATTCAGTACAAGTGAATTTCACATAGTACACAGCATAATTAGTGATTTTTATCAAAAAATTATCGTTGATCATTTGTGGCTTATCCTCCTAATAAAGGGTATTATAGACTGTCTGTTGGGCAGTTGTCAAATCAGCAATCTTCCCTGGTTCTGTAAGACATTACATATATATACTGTATATATACATATATTATATTTTTTCTTTATTAAATTATGGTAATATAGTTTTCTTTCAAAGTGAATGTCAGGCCGTCATTAGCTATAAGCTGTAGCTGTAATGAATATGTGTATTATCTATAGTTTTTGAATAAAATAACTGAAATAAATAAACTTTTCACATTTATTCTAATTTATTCAGATGCACTTGTAATAAAACACTTAAAAGCATAATAATTGGTTTGGATGAGTATGGCATTTTCAAATGAAGAATTACATCATTTCACTTACAAAATTTTAAGAATTCATTACACAAAAAGTGCATCATTTCAAGCATTTCTTTGTAATTATTTTTGATAGATTGATGGTTATCTATTTGCCATATTTCTACTGTGTTTTTGTGTCACCTTTGCTTTGAATCTTGATCATTTCTTATGCTGGGTTGTGTCTCTGGTGTGTTTACATTTGGGATTTCTCTTTCTTTGTTTCCTATTGTATCAGCAAATTCAACAGCTCAGCTTCAATTGCATCTCTTCCCTCACAGCTGCACCTTGTTTCTAATCAACCACCTGCTCATTGTTCAGCAATTAATGCTCCAACTGAAATATCTTTCACGTTAGTCAGTTCTGAGTCAGATCTTTCTGTTACCTCTAGCATGGTTTCAGGTCCTTGTGTATTTTTCCATTGTATTGATTTTTTTTCTTTATTTAGTTAAGTAAATAGTTACAATTTTCTGCCTCTTTTCTGCATTTGGATCCAGCTCTACACCGTTCTGGCAATTTTTTATTTTTTTATTACAGTTTTTTTTTTCTTCCTACCGAACCACTACTTGGGTATTTCACCCTGAACAGTCAGGTTCTTTAAGGATGACATTTATTGGCTTATGCTTCTTTATGATTGTCCCAATAAGTAAAAAAATAATAATAATAATTGTGATTGGGTGTAATATTTTTGTTCATTTTGGTGATTGCTTAAAGGGTAATGAAAAGATTTATGAGTTGACACAGTGATCATTTGCTGAAGAAGCCGGCTGCTCAAAGAGTTGTTTCCAACCATAGCAATGAAAGTTTGAGTGGAAAAAAATGTGGTAGAAAAAAGTATCTTCCTAGCAATATTAGAAGTCCCACAGCTGACAAGCTTTAAGGAGATGCTGTAGGTTTTTGTCAAGAGGAAGTCAAGAAACACCAGGGTCAGACCCAACAATGCAGGTGAGCTGAAAATCCCATTTAAAGCTGGGCTTGTTTCCTACATACCATGCTATGCTGATGCAGTTGTAGATGCAAAATGAGCCCTGACCACATACTGAGGAGGGAGATAGACTGTACAGTACATTGATATCAATTTTAGTTTACATTTAAGTGATAAAATTCAATTTATGTGATTTTTACATAACATTCTTATCTGACAAAATTGATTTGGTTTTTTTGTTGGTATAATCATTCAAATCAATAGAAAGGTACAAGAAAACTTGCCCTGTGTGAAATGTACAACTTCAAATTGGAATTGAACTACAAAAACAAATTAAAATATATTAAGATCCACTTGCATTCTACACTTCTGTCTCATTGACAAATGGCATGTGGCAGGAAATCCTTCCTGCCACATGCCATCTCACTGTACAATAAAAGCTAAATTATTGTTCTGCACAAATCAGTCCAATTTCGCACAACTGCACTGTGGCACACTTGCTGTACATATATTTACATATACATACTGTTTCTGCATTTTTGAATCTTTGCAAGGACTGCTCTAAGCTGCTTTTTATATTGACAGCATGTTATATTTTATTTTTATTTTATCTTGTCTACAATTGCTACTCAGTGGTGGTTGTTGTGTTTCTTGTCTCTATGCTGCTGTAACTGCGAAATAATTTCCATGCTGGGATGAATAAAGTAATTCTATTCTATTCTATTCTATTCTATAATATAAATGAGAACCTCTTCACCTCTTTCATGGAAGGTAAAAAGGCATTTCCCAGAATGGAACAGGAACGTTTCAGTTGGTGACGAATAAGTAATGAAGAATGTGGAAGATCAGTTGACACTGGAAGGACTGATGTAGTTCATAAATTCTTTAAAAGATTAAAGAGATTGAAGGCAGCAGTGGCACAGATAACTGTCTGCACAGTGGCACATAACTGTGCCACTGTGCAGATCCACAGGTGTATTTGTGTGTGAACATGAGTACAGCAGGTTAAATGGAGCAGACACCAAGCCCAAGAGATTTTAAATGTTAGATTCTCTGTGTCTATCTTATGAGAACTGTGCAGAAAAATTAAGAAAAAAAATGGTTTTGCCTCCAGTCATGTATGTCTCAAAGAGTTTGTGGACATAAAAGCGGGTGTAATGACTGAGAAGGTTTTCAGTCTTCTCATGCAAACGTTGTCACGCATACACATTGCGTGCAGGTATGGAACCCATTCTGTGTGCCTGAATCTATTCTGGTGCATACAAGCCTTGTGAAGAGTGTTTCTTTCTATTTGTGACTGACTTCAAGGTTTAAGCATCAAAATAAGTGCATGCTACAGCCTCAAAGTTCTGAAACTTTAGTGGTTTGAGATGGCCACAAAAAATAATCACACATATCATCATGAATTTTCTTTTCTTTTTTTTAACTGCAGTCCAGGGTTGAAATTCTTGTGTTTATGGGAGCAGGATGTATTCCTTGACAGCAGGTAATCTGATGTGATTTTAACTTCCCGTGTAACATTCCATGACAGATGTGTTTTGCACATGTTATGATATAGAAACCAAAGTTTTGACTAGCAGAAAAAAATTATTTATGGTTCGTACTTTCTCCCTATCACTGATTATATCAGAATATTTCTCAAAAGCAGAACCTCATTTTAACTGAGATACAACATTGTGGCTATTCTTCTGTAAATGAGAACAATACCTGCGCCCATAGGACACCGCCGAACAGCCTCCAAGGCTTGCCTGTGCCCCATCGAGCAAATACTAATAGGATTATTTTGTGCTGCAGGTCACGACACCTCACATGAATGCTGCCATGACCTAATATAAACTCACAGCACATTTTCATCACTGCTTGGTGCACCCAATTAATGTGGAGCTAAAACGTTCAGTTGGTTGTTTTCGCAAGTCCACAAAGCAACATGGAAAAAGAAAAAAAACAAAAACTTAAACACTCATTCTGAACAAATCCCCCCCAAAAGTTCCATTCAACAACAACCACTTTGATAGTTGGTGTTAATGTTACAGGTGACTTAAAGTTTTGATTTGGGGTTCTGATTTTTGGCTTTTACAATAGTTTCCATTTCACCTTGATTGCACCTCTAATTTTTAATGCTGTCCCCACAAATAAAATCCCAACTTAGACCAGACAGCACAAATTACTGGTTGAATAATTAATGTAATATGACAGCAACAGAGCAGTGGCAATAATATGTAACTTTGCTCAGCTAAAATATTGTGCTTGTTACCAATAACACCATCTTCTAAGTATTATACAGGAAGCAATATGTGAATACTGGCTGAAATGTTGGTCTGACATTTCCAGGTCAAACTTAAAGATTTGCATCTATCCCAATAATGTGGCAATAAACCAAATACTGTATCCCTTAAAATGGCACAACTTCCAAATGAATAAGTTTGGGTGCTAAACTGACCTGCCCAGAGTCTAGATATCTCTCCAACTGAGAAGAATTTGATGGATCATGAAACATGCCTGATGAAGAAGACTCAGAAGAAGTCAACTGGAATCAGACAAAAATGACATTTCCCATTCAAAAACTCCAGTAACTGGTCTCTTTGCTTCTATGATGCTTAAAGACTGTGAATACATGACCCTGTCTTCACATTTTTATGATGTGTTCCTACTGAACACATCAGTATTGGAAGTTCATTGGTTGCCTGCAGTTCTTAACTGTGAATAAATTCTGCACTCATAAAGGCTAAGGTAGTGTTTCTCAACCATTTTTGGGCCAGCGCCCCCCTATCCATTATCCAGGTCTCTTACTGCCCCCCATCAAAAATTTGTAGGCATCTTTGCATTGAATTTTATTCTATTATTAATATTACTATCACTATTGTTGATGCTTTAATTTTTATGGTTGTTTCTGTATTTATCATCAAAAATAATTTTCCAGAGAACAAAAAAGCCATGGGAATAAAAAATTTTGTTTACAGACATCTACGAAAAAATGCAATGAATGGACATTCAACTTAAAATCGGTAGGCTTAGCAGCCAATCAGAGTGGGAAAAAAAATCTTCTTCTGTGCCATTTTCTGATGTTAGTTGTTAAATATTGCAGAAAATGACCAGATAAAAGATGTACAACAATGCCAGTTTCAACTATTTGCAAAAGACTGTTCTGTGCAAACATTAAAGCATGGATAGAACTGCAATTATATTAATCATGGCTTTTCTTCTCTTCAGTGTTTCTGTGAGTTTCTGGTGGTGCAGCTTTTGTGCTGCCTTCAGGAGAATGGAACATCAAGGCATGATCCATAAAATTTCACCCACATGGCATTTACTGTGTAAACCAGTGCTTTCAGTGGAAAAACAAAAGTTCCAGATCCTTTTAATGCCATATAAATATGGGACAGAAACATGAATTTTGTCTTTATATAGACCTGTCTATTGATTTATAGGTTAATAGTTTTTCTGGACAGAAATTACACAGAACAAAGTTGGTTCTTAATCAATCAAATCAAATCCTAGTTAAACTGAAAGTGTCATGGAGTCACTTAACACCATTATGACATTCACATCTAGTTTGTCGCTCCGTTCTACGTCTCGGTTCTCTTGTTTCATAGTTTTGCGTCGTTTTTTTTTTTTTTTTTTTCACCCCCTACGGTGCGCACTGTCGGGAAGCGTATCGATGGGGAAAGGTAGACTGACGTCTTTTAAAACAACGGAAAAATTCCGGTATTCTCCATCCATTCATCCATCCATCCATCCACCCATCCATCCATCCATCCATCCATCCATCTTCTTCCGCTTATCCGGGGTCGGGTCGCGGGGCTAGCAGCTTCAGATATCCGGTATTCTGATGATTAAAATTCAAAAGTGCTGTGGTACCACCGTTTCATACCGGATCACTTACAGCACCAATAACTCTATAAAATGAACGCTCTCTATCGTGGAATCACCCACGGAGGGATTTCTTTATTTAACTTAGTTCATTTTTCTGAGGGATACACAGTGAAGATATCGTGATTTTAATAATCATGTTTATAAGAGCGAAATTCCGTTGTCCTTCCACGGTAGCGGGCAGCATCCAGACGGACAAGAAACACTTTTTAATATAAGTTTCTGCTTTGACACAACTACAGCACTGTTAAAACATATGTACAAAAATCCTCAATAAAACATAAAATATTTGAAAATCAGACACCAGACAAGTGAGTCACATCAACGTCATCAGCCGGTGTAACACTGAACTGATACGGTGAAGCTACCAGGAGAACGAGGCTGCGCCAAGAAGCTACAAACACTGAAGAGAAGAAGAGCTGCCATCGACACACTTGCAGCCATGCATGTTTTAATGTTACACAGTACAGTTTTAGCAAGTTGCTCAAAGTCTAAACTTGTATTGTTGTGCATCTAAGGTGTAGTTTACCTTGGAGCAAAGGCCCCCCAACGGAATCCCTGCGCCTTTTGTAAAAAATTCCGCCAGCGCCCCCCGCCGTCCTCTGAACGCCCCCGTTGAGAAACGCTAGGCTCAGGCATAAAGGCTCTTAGCTTATATATGTTACTGAGACCTTGATCTGTAATCAGTTTTCAGAAACTACCATTTGATACAAAATTACCTCTTATTTCATAAAGATGAAAAAATGTCTTAGTTTACTCACTGAATATGTATACAATGTTCCATTGTGCATCAAATGTGCATGTATGAGATTTGCAGATCAATATTGTTTGGATTTATGGCTATGATTTGTAGTTAACATGTTAAGAGCTCTAACAATCAAAAACAACATGGTTAGGTTCATGAAGATATTCATGTTCTTGCTTCTTTTAAGTGATCGTGAGATAATTAGGAAGAGATAAGACTGTGCTTTGTCTAATGGTCAGTGATTGGAGCTGCAGGGCTTTGTGGTAGAGGAAGGGGTTAAGCTGTTATTTTGGGTAAAAACAAAAGGATGTAATCAGCAGACAACAGGTCAAAGTGAGTTTGCCGGTTTGTCATAAAAATCAGCTGAACAGCCCACACTGATATATCCTTCGCACGCAACCAATGCAGCACCAACACTTGCATGCCACGAACGCAAAAGTCTTCATGTATTTCCATGCTGGTGTGTATGTGTTGAAGTGAGCGTGTGTTTTGTGAGGTGCTTACTAGATCTCCTTCCTTCCCCTATGAAGTGTGAATACCAGATTAGTAACTGAGCCAATGATTTCCTTGCTGCTCTGCTCTTACCTTGCAAGCAGCACGTTCGTGCTCTGCAGCAGAAACAATGGTTGCGTGCGGAAATATCTTGGTCATTTATCTTTCTGTCACCTTTCCCTCTACAGTGGAGCACGAAGGTGTCATAACTGAACATAAAAGGGAAGGCAAAGGAAGGAGAGATCAGAGAGGACAAAAAAAAAATCACAAGACAGCGTGTCTAAGCAGAGTCATGACCCAAACTGACAAAGATAAAAAAAAGGGAGAGCAATAGTAACAAAAATGAATGGAGTATATCCAAGAGGAAATTCAGCTAATGGAAATGCATCCATGAAGAAAACCCTGGCTCCATGTTGGAAGTCAACAGTAATTATAACTTCCCCAACGTACAACTCTGTGCTGTGTGTGACTACTTCAAGATGCAAAATATCAGAAGTATAGAAAAACAGTTAACCTGGAACATGTGTCAACCTTTACAATTACTGGCTTTTTTTTTTTTTTTTTGCTTACACAAATAGTAAATCAGACAATTATTAGCAACGTGCCAGTTATTTTAGTAATGGATATGATGACATTCACAACAGGACTAGAATGGTTTGCAATTTGAGTAAAATTTCATAAAAATGCTATTGGAGCAGGAAGTTTTAGAATTTTACAACTTCCAATTTTAGGCCTTGGTTTTTGGACAACTTACAACTTTCCAAATTGGAAAGTTAGCAGGAGCATCCCAGTTATTATTCCAATTATTTGGAAATTCTCACTTCCAAGGGGAAATAAAATTTACATTTATGGTACTCAGATTACCCAAGATGTGCAGATTCTGAATAAAAATATTTGCAAAGTTTTCTCTTTACACTGGTGGAAAATGTGGTACTATTTTAGTTTCAAAAAAGCATTTTTCATCTTATTATGACCTTCTATACATTCATCTATTTTTTTAAAAATATTTTATTCTACCATATTCACAAAGCTATTCAATATGGGTTTTTTTGAAGCAGAAGGTGTCACTTCTTGTTCAGACACTTCTCTATAGAATACAAATATTACAGATCACCTTAGTCCCTGTGGGGAAATAGCAAATGGAGGAGCTTGGCACGCAACAATAGTCACGCATTACATTCAGTATATTAACATTTTCATCCCCTATCCACATGCACGCACATCATCCCACTCGAACCTTCATGCAGGGTGAACTATGTCAAGCAAGTCAGCCAATCAAAGGGCTCAGAGAGAGAGAGCGAGACAAAGAGAGTGCTGTTCTGCTGTTAATGAAGAGGGCTCACGCTGCCTACTTTTCTGCAGATTTTTAAACCAGATAAATTAAATATCTTGACTTCTACATTGTCATTTTTATTATTAAAGAGATAATAATTTTTAACTTACTGGTATATATTTCTGTGGACTCTATGAAACAATGGCTTGAAATGAGTTCAGCAGTTCTACAAAATACAATATAATATCCAAAGTAAAACTGAACGTAAACAAAAGCATATTTTAGCATCAAATTTTGTTTTTTTAAATAACCAAAATGCTTCCTAATATTGTAAAGTACGGCCCCCGTATTTATGACATTTCTATGTTTTTGTGACTACAAAAACGGCACGTTGTGAGCATTACCTTAAATAGACGATCTCCGAGTTAATGATTGTGCATTGCGTGCAGACTGTGTTTATTCGGACATAGAATGGGGTAAGGAAGTTGAGAACGGACAGAGGTGACGGTCAGCCTTGTTTACAAAACAAAGTCATTGTCCACCATTGTTGTAAATATATTTACTTGTTTTCTTTTGGATGGAGGGTAAAAAAAAAAAGAGAGAAATAGCCAAAATAAATAAATAAAAAATAAATAAAATAAAATAAAATAACGCTCTGCATTTTGGAGTACCTCACATACATTTCTACTTTATGCATTTTCTTAAGACTTCAGAAAACGTGCTTTATCTTATCTAGCCCAGCAGGATTAACATAACCCAAACTTACTAAAATTGCCGAATCAGTTCTGTGTCCCATATTCTCTAATAAACTGGCATTTCCAGTATGGACCAGCACCACAATATACACATGGGAATATTTCAACCATATATTTCAACCACAAAACTTAGGGCTCTTTATTTAACTTATATTTTAACTTAATATAACATACTGTGAAGTGGATAAATATGGTGTAAAGTTTTAAAAATCCTTTATGAATAAAAATCTAAGTGTTTTATTTAGCCCTTTTACTCTGCAACCCTTTAATAATCTAGCCCAACCAAATGCCTTGAGAAGTCACTTAATTTGTAAATAGTGGTCAAATACATTTACAGTATAAATGCAGGTAGTGTTCTGTTCTCTTCAATACATCACATAATAAGACACTAAAAGCTTTTTTTCAGTTGGGAGAGTAAGGATGGTCATAGTTGATGAGAATAGGGATAGATCAAAATTAAGACCAATAAAGGAAGAAACCTAAACAACAGCCAGCTACAATTGAATGGTTTAGAATAAAATAATATGCATGTCTTAGAATGGACTAGCCAAAGTCTAGACCTAAATTTAATTGAGAATTCATTGCGATTGAGTAGAACAGGAAATGGCTGTTCACAGACTTTCCCAATTCCAGACTGATTGGATTGAATCTATTCTGCAAATAAGAATGGGCAGAAATGGACACGCAACATAAAAACACAAGGAGAGGTGGTTTTCCGAAGCGTGGACAAACAGGATGAGCGGGGGGTTAAAAACAAATTCAGTGAGTTATTAAATTTTTTATCTTATAAAACAATGTATCGTTTTACTTCCACTTATCAAATTTTTTAAACTTTTGTTTATCCTTCTCATAAAAATCCGATAAAATGGTTTGACGTTTGTAGCTGTTCTGTGGCAAAATGTGAAAAAGTCAAAGTGAGTACTTTTGAAATGCACTGTGTAACAGCGTACATGTGTCGTACATTGTGCTCTTTCTTTCTTAGATTGTCACAATAAAATGCAAATTGATGCATTTAACGAGAAGCATGATGGAGAAGGAGTCAGTTGTCACATCTCATATTTATCCTGCCTGTAGAGCAGTGTAGAAAAGTGAGCAGTCATATCCTTTGCCCAGAATACTTTGTTGAGATAACACTTGCACACACTTGTTTTGCACACTTGATCAAGAAAGTTTATACTACTATGCACCAGTTGCGACTGTTTTGAATGCTCCACAGATCTTTTTAAAGACCTTGGCTTCTTTCATAAACTTGATTGTGTGTCTCTGAACAGCTGCAAAGAGTTGCTCTTCCTCTCTGTGATTTAATTCTGAAGACACACCAAAGGAGGGAGCATGGAAAATCACAAGCATTACTGATTTATACACCTTGTGTTCAGATGAAAAGCGAAGAGAATCCAATGGAATGCTAAGAAGAGATGAAGAAAAAAACCCTTGCGTGAGGAAGCTCTGGTTCTACAGGTACACGCGTACCACTGAGGCTTTTGTGTGCCAAGCTTTATCTCCTTAATCAGTTCTCTCTGCCACTAGTTAATCATTTGTGCATGCCAGGTGCTCAGACACACTGGATTTATTACACGCAGTGGGAGAACAGAGGCAGAATGATGACACAGCAGCTGATAGTGCTGACTTAGCTGCAGGACAGAGGTGTGAACTACAACGCTACTGCCCCTTTCTTTTGCACTGGGGGTAATACATTATTTGTGTGTATTGTGAAGCACTCCCAACATTTTATTTTCCTGTGTCTCAGCATGTCGATAAAAATAGATGCATAGAGTCTCAACACATCTCAGTCCTTGTTAATGTTTCAAATTGTATACTCCCGCAACTGTAATATGTGCGATTTATGCTCCAAGGATAAAACATTAGTGGGAAACAAGCAGAAAGCATTTCTGTTACGCAATTCAGGTTGACTCAGGTAGAAAGAGTGTGTTAACATCACCGGCTGTTGTGAGCCGCCTTGGCATGTGTGATAAATGAGGGCAGTAATCCAATGGCTCTGTGTACTCTCACACCAGCAGATTAAAGATGGTGATCGTGATACGGCACCGCTCAAGAGACACGACAGAAACTACTGAAGGAGCTGCCACGCCTGGCCTGTGCATAAATCACAATGGCTGCATGCAAGAAGGCTATTGTGTTTTTGTTGCTGCTGGTATCTGCAGGGTTATAGATGCGTGCATGCAGCAGACATAACTGAGTGTGTGAAAATGACACAGGAAATAGTCTAGTTGTTTGTTGCCAATGGGTGTAACATGGCTTAAGTAAATTTTGATCCCTTCAGGCCAACGCTTGTTGTCATTCACGTATTTCTGATACATGTGCATCTTGTGAACAGAACTGCAAAACTCATTTTTCCTGATTTTCTTTTCCAAATTGTCTGCATGCTTGCTGAAACATTGCCATCCACAATCTGCAGCTTTTCCATATAAAGTTAGAAAGAACATCAGAAAGTACACAGGTTTTTTCCAAGGAAATGTTAGTGATGTCAGGCGACATGTAGTGACAAGAAAGTCTTTTATTCAGTCTGCCCTGCAGTGCCACATCAAATGATGTTACAAATAGATCTGCCAACAGCCTATTACTGAGCCCGTCAGGCGAGGAAGGATTTCAATCAATCGCAGCTGTGATTTATGGGGAATCAGCATTGCAGTTTTCCCCAAATTAAAATGTAATTGTCGTAAAACTGCACCTGCCTCTCAGATTGAGCTATTTCTTTGTAGAACAGTTCATCCTGGACCCAACAGGTTGTTTCAAAATAACAGAAATATTGCATGAAACAGCTGTTTGTTTATCTTATTTCATTTTATTTAACCTTTCCTTAACCAGGTGAGTTAGTACGAAAAAATTCTTATTTACAATAACAACCTGGCGGGGAGGGATGAACCCATACAAAGATCAAGCCACACACTTTGCAGTAAATAAAAAACATTAACAACACTGTTAAAGTCATAAAACAGTAAAAACAATACCTGCGGCTTTCAGGGAGACAGCGGCTCAGGACTTAAAATTTTGTCCTGCAACTAATGGGTTGCCTGTTCAAACCCCGGACTGTCACAGTTGGTCTGAGACACCTCACCTGCCTGGCCTGCTGGAGGTCAGAGGCCCAGTGGCAGCCTTGCTGACATTGTGACTACAATGCAGCTATAACAATGCTGCTTAAAAGAATATTATTATTATTTCTCCAAAGAGTTTTTGCGACTCTAGTGGCTCGTATTTTTGCGACAGTAGGAGGGCAAAAGACATGCAGCAAAGGTCATCAGGACCAGGAGTCGAACCCACGTCGAGGACTAAGGCCTCCAAATGTGGGGTGTGCTAACCCCCTACGCCACCACAGCACGCTCCCCCTGTGCTAACCCCTTGAGCCACCACAGCACGCCCCTGCTTAAAAGAATATTAACTGCACACTCAGGTTCCCACACTTAAAACTGTTGAGTATTGAGGGTTTTTTCCTGTTAGATTTGTTTTAATCTATTTATTGACAGGAAATGGAGAACAGGATAAGTAACTGAATGAAGAGAAATGTATTTAATTTTCATGATTTAAGAATGTGTCATCTAATGTGCTTTAACAGAATCAGGATTTTATTTAGGTGAAAATTGTATGTTTGAATTCATTTAAATTTTATGTTTCTTTTTTTTTTTCTAAAACTGTGCTATAAGTTGCTGCTACTGACCGAAGCAGCTTTATCTTTCAAAATTTAGCAGTAACTCTGTATTATTATAGGTTTTTAACAATAAAGTAGTAATTTAAAGGGTGAAAAATAACTCTTGTGCCATTTTAATGGTTATAATAGAGTTAAAAGTGGCCAGAATTATACAGTTTAAATGGAAACCTTTTGGTCGAAATTCCTTTTTCTTCTGATTAAACTTAAAATCTGTTAAGAACATTGTTGGGGAAATTCAGCCTTTGTAAAGTATAGTATAACCGAGTAACAACAACAGAAAAGAATAAAACAAATGACAGGCAATGGGAAAAGCTCTACACTAATAAATGAATATGTGATGCCCTAAACATATTTATTTATTTCAAACAAATTATGATAAGTGAACAAGAATTAGTTTAAGTCAGACCTGAGACTTAGTTCAAAATATTTGAAGTGGTGATTTAGGAATATAAATCAAAGCATTTTATTCTGACTAAACTGCAAGAACAACTGGGTCTTGTCAAGAATGAACTTTCACAACCCCGGAACCATATTACACCAAATCAATGTCTGGTTTTATTGGTCTATGAGCTAGTAGAAAAAAAATCTTTTCACGCATAGCTACCATTCACACATGAATCACCTTATAAATATGACTGCACAGATCTTTGTCGTGACACAGAAACACTAACCATTGTGTAACTGGTCAGCCGCCCGTGACACAGGACAATTAGCTACACAGTGGAGCATTACATTAAACAAAGACATTATATAATCATGCATTGTAAGATAATGTGCAATACAGGTGTCAGAAGTATCACTGGGCTACCAATCACTGTCACGCAGAGGTTATTTCTCTAGATACAACAACACTTGGATATGTTTGTCATCTTTAAACTTAAAAGTTGTCCACAGGCTATATGAAGAAAACAGCAACAGTAGGTTGCTTTCATAAATATAAATAATGACTTATATATGATGGCATATCTTTTTGACCCCTTTGTTCTCTGAAATAAGCGTGTTTTAAAACTTTGCATGAAAACTCAAGCATGGTGCATAAAAAAGTGTTAAAGGATGGGTAAAGAGTAAGAAATGTTCCTTCTTGGGTGTGGTGCTAACTTTGTCTATGCTCAAGTAAACGCCTCAATTCCTTTTGCACAAATGCAGGTGTGCAACAGTGCAGATATGCAACTATGCCAATGTGCACTTCCAGTTCCCTCAGTATGAGTCATGAGGTTGCTTTCATGTAATTTATGATGCACAACGAGATATTACCATGAGACAGAGTGTGCAGAGAGAACTGGATAGTGGCCCAATAACTTTTAGGTTCTTTTCTACAAAGAAGGTAATGATTAACCAAATGCATATAAAATACTTGTATCATGTTTACGTGTATTCTGAAATACTCCTGCACACACACCCCCACACGCCCACACACACGTATATATATAACAGCTCTGGACTCTTAATTTTTTCCAGCTCTGGAAAAAATGAAGAGACCATATTGCACTGAACCCCATTGAAAACCTCCTGGTTATTCCACCAAATATTGATTTCTGAACTCTTCCTGAGTTAAAACATTATTATTGTTGTTTCTAAATTAATATGTTTTCTTTGCATTATCTGAAAGCACTGCATCTTTTTCATTATTTGACCATTTCTCATTTTGTGCAAATAAGTATAACATTTTTGCTTGGAATTTTGGAGACATTTTGTCAGTAGTTCATAGAATAAAAGAACAATATTCATTTTACTCAAACATATACTGTACATATAAAAAGTTAAATCAAAAAACGTAATTCTCTTAATTATTTTCAGGATGCATTGCAAATAAACATAAAAAAATAAAATAAAATCTTCATATATTACCCTAATTAACTCCGAGGACTAGATGAAAACATTTAGTCCTCAGAGCCAGCACACAAACAATCCCAAAGACACTCCCTGTGACACATGAATGAAAATGTTGGCTTATTTCTGAATGACAGGAACCGTCTGTCATTCAGAGGACCGTGGTGTTTTCTTTAGTTGCAGCAGAAGTTAAGCAATCTCTCAGTACAGGCATGGGACTTGTTTGCTCCACTATAAAAACACAAGTACTATATACAAAAAAGCAAAAATTAAAATATGTTCCCATACATATTCTATGCAGATACCTTAAATACACTCAACAACAGAGGAAAAATATGTTTATTTTCATGTAGCACATTCCTACTTTCCCATTTTGATCCAAGTTGGAAAAAAACAGAAAGATATAAAGGAAGAAAGAGTTAAGTTAACATGTTTTAGTTTTACTCTGGCAAACCATAACACAATTAAATCCAGTTTTTATCCATTTCTTTGATGTAGTTTAATGAGACAACGTTTTATGGCTCTTCCTGCAGTGTAAGTGGCTCTCTGCCCTCAGGATGTATCCATCAAAGAGAAATGATGAAATACCAGCACTGCTTCTGAACATTGCCTGACTTCCAAGATGAGCAGTAAATCTAAAGTCCTTTTCAGCTACCAGTCAAATAGTTTTATATTCAGAAAGTTCCCAGCCTTAACATGTTCTGTCCAACTTTACTTTCACTCACAACACAACACTGAACATCATGTAGGGAAATGGTGGTTTGAACTTCTTTATATTAAGCATGAAACATAGTTTCTTTTCTGATTGATGAACACAGGATCTCAAATACTAATCAGCCCACAACATGCAGAGGGAAACAAAGCTAAACAAAATCCCGATCCTTTTTAAAGCTGCAGTAGGTAACTTTAATAACAAAATATATGTTCTCTACATATTTGTTCAAACTATCACCATATCGTAAAAGTATAATATGAGATCTGTGAAAAAATTGATCTTCTCCACCTCCTCACTGTGCTGCTATTGTCATTTGAAGAAATGTACTGTTTTCTGTCAAAAACAACCAGTCAGAACCAGGAAGAATAATCTTGGCGTTGTCAATCAACCGTATGAATGCACTACTAAATGTGCTAATGGCAGTGGAACAACTCACAGTTACAGGAAAACTATTTATCCACCATCATCAGTGGCCATGCTAACCAACCTTAGATTCCCGGCCCAGGGTCTTTCTGCACAGAGTTTGCATGTTCTCCCTGTACTCCGGCTTCCTCCGGTTTCCTCCCACAGTCCAAAAACATGACTGTCAGGTTAATTGGTCTATCTAAATTCTCCCTTGGTGTGAGTGTGTGTGTGTGCATGGTTGTTTGTCCTGTTTATCTATGTGTTGCCCTGCGACAGACTGGCGACCTGTCCAGGGTGTACCCCGCCTCTCGCCCGGAACATTAGCTGGAGACAGGCACCAGCACCTCCCAACCCCACTACGGACAAGGGTGTAAGAAAATTAATGGATGGATATACTGTATATATATATATATATATATATATATATATACAGTATATCTATATACTGTATATATATATATATCTATCTCTCTCTCTATATATAGAGAGAGATAGATATATATATATATATATATATACAGTACAGACCAAAAGTTTATACACACCTTTTAATTCAATGAGTTTCCTTTATTTTCATGACTATTGACATTGCAGATTCACACTGAAGGCATCAAAACTATGAATAACACATGTGGAAATATGCACTAAACAAAAAAGTGTAAAACAACTGAAAATACCCCTTATATTCTAGTTTCTTCAAAGTAGCAACCTTTTGCTGTGCTTACTGCTTTGCACACACTCTGCATTTTCTTGATGAACTTCAAGAGGTAGAAACCTGAAATGGTTTTCACTTCATAGGTGTGCCCTGTCAGGTTAGTAAGTGGGATTTCTTGCCTTATACATAGTCATGAAAATAAAGAAAACCCATTGAATTAGAAGGTGTGTCCAAACTTTTGGTCTGTACTGTATATATATATATGTATATATATATATATAAGTTACATTCTTCTGCTTTAACTTTAAATTTGAGGCTAAGAAGGATAATCAAGATTGTTATTTTAGATGTCTCGTGATAAGTTCAGTTTTAGAGTGACTTGCCAAAGTATTCCTACTCCTTGAATCACATTTTGCTGCATTACAACCACAATCATCTGTGTATTTTAATGGGATGTTATGTACTGGCCAACCTGAACTGGTGCGTAATAAACTATTAAACTATTTCATATTAGCTCTGCTAGAGTTAATTTAGAAAGAAAGAAATACACACAAAAACCTTCACAGACTTATGATAAAACAAAGTGTCTAACTTTTGAAAGATTGATATAAAAGCTGTCATATCTTAATATTTCCACCCTCCTTATGTGAATGGATTTGTCAGCCTGTTTTCCAGATGAGGCTCCTTTGAAAATACACTAACAGAGAGTCAAGATAGAAAGCTCTGTCTGCTCCAGCCAAAAGCAACACACTGTGGTGCTGTGCTGTATGTGTCTGAATCAGCAGCAAGATAAGTGGCTGTGTACGCACCAGCCTTGAACGTCTGTGTGATTTATGTTGAGATTGAACTCAGGCCATTATAGGTTATCAGAGTTTTATCACCATTATCCAGCTCTGGTATTTTCTAAAAATATCAGCATGCTCTCAGACTTATGTAAAAGATAATTGTGGGACAGATGCAGCTGATTACCCTGCTACTAAAAATCTCCAGCTACTTGACATTCAGGAGATGTTATAATCTGCACTTGTTTTGAAGAATGTGCACACTTCAGGGATAGACGTCATCAAAGTATTATTCATATTTTCTTAAAGGATAAAATGGGGCAACGTGAAAAGCTGTTATTGTTCTGCTGACAAGGAAGTTCATGAGTGGGGGACTTTGCAGAGAGAATGGCAGCTGTGAGAACAGTCTCCAAACATTAATCAGCATGAATTATTCACTCTTAAAACCTGAAAATACTGAAATTGTCAATGAAGCATTTTGGTGCAGAGCTCAGCTAGGGGTAAGTGAAAAAAGATTTGAGAAATTATTTCTCTTGATTTACTAGCTTCGTGCAAATATTTATAAATCATGCACACTGATTTCCTGTCAGTGATCTTGCTTAGCTCTCTCTGAGCACAGATTTCATAACAGACTTCCTTATAGAGCATTTTATGATCAGTGAAGTAGAAAACTTCCTCCATTGTCTTACATTTCAAACTTCTTGCCATTTAAACTACAAAAATGACATCTAGTTTCAACCTAGTAACATTAGAGCATGTGCACAGCCAACTATACAGCTTTAGACTCAGGGTCTGTCTATAAGTATAATACCAATGTTTAAAATTTTGTGCTTTCTGCACTTTTTCAAACAACAAACCAGTTTTTTAAGGTATTTTCATCTTGCTTGTCCTGGCTAAAGAAAAAGTACCTTCATGTTTCACAGTGGTTCATTAAAAACAAACTGAGTTCATTTTTCTATACCATTTCAAGCTTAATGTCGGCCTTCTCTGCTAACTTTCAGTTGCTTTCTAAACTGCCCTGTTCTCACATCTTTTCATATTTCAGATTTTTGTTTTCAGATATGTTAGTGAATACAACTATGAAAATCTACAAACTTGAGCACAAGTATGTGACTAGTTGATAGGCCTGATGCATGAGGCTTTCTTGATTTTATTCAAGTAGAGAGCTATGATTTATAATTTGAATATTTTTGCAAGATCTAGCCCAATGCCTCCTGTGCCGGTTTTGATAGACATCTGATAGCGCTGGCATCTCACATAATACATTTTTTTTTTATCAAGGAACCTTCAGACCACCCACAGTTAGCACTTAAGAGATTAAAAACTCATGTCTGACCAAACAAGTCAACACACATGCACACGTACACAATCATGGTAGACATAAAAATATGCACAATTCAGTGACATGGTGCATGTGTCAGATTAATTTAACACACATTTGAGATGGATGTCTGAGATGGAAGTTCATTAGAGTTGCATTGACATTTTAACCATTAAATCATTGAGTTTGAATCAACTTTTCCTGTTAGGACTTAGTAATAGTTATTTGCAATTAGGTTTTAGCTCAATGGATGACAATGGATTTAGTCATTTTAGCTATCATGCCCCTGCATGTTGTTTTGAAACATTTATGTTTTCAAAAGTAAATTTATCTTTGCTGGAAAAAATTATTTTGTCCTGATGGAAAATCTTCAGGGCTTACTGAGCTAAAACACAAGACATATGTGAACATGCCTGAAGAAGAGGCAAACAATGAACAAATCCACAAACATGTAACCACTTGCTTCAACTTTACAATCTGGAAGTTTCTAATGACCTTTTCTAAACCCTCTGCAAACAAGCATACAAGTTGATGCAAATTCACATCTCCACTAGACTCACAACCTTTCCAACCATTAAACTTTCTGCTTTTTTTTTTTTTTTTTTACAAACTATTTCCTCAGCAAAATGTCTGACTTTATTTTTACAAGCTACTAACAGCCATAAATAAGAGCAAAGAGATTCTAGTAACATTTATGTTGAATTTCAATGCTTTGGAAAAACTATTTGTAGGCCTTGAACAATTTCAGACTTAATCACAACAGAAGCAGAAATCTCAGTGCATTTCACTGGCATTTAATGGGAGGTAAAATGATACATAGTTTTCAAGGTCGATTTGTTTGTTCTTACAAAATCTGAATAATATGTAATGTGCTGTGCATATGCATTCACCCCCTTCATCCAATACATATTCGAAGCATCTTCTGCTGCAGTATCAGCTGCAAGTCTTTTGCTGTATGTGTCTAGCAGCTTTATACATTTGAAGACTGAATGTTTCTCATTCTTTTGTTAGCAGCTCATGCTCAGTCAGTGTGAATGGAGAGTCTTTGAACATCAGTTTCCAGGAAAGCGAACATCCACCTTTGTCTAAAGTCCACTTTAGTTTCATCAGACCACAGGACAAACCTCCATAAATGAAGCTCTTTACCCCTGTATGCATTTGCAAATTGCATACGGCTTGTGTATTTCAACAGGACATGGTACAGGACAAATTTCACTATGGATAAATTTGTCTATCTAGCTTTAGCAGCATCTTCACAAGGTCTTTGTCTTTTGTTCTGGGGTCATTCTGCACATTTCGGACCGAACTATATTCGTCTCTGGAAATATGATGCGTCTCCTTCCTGAGTATTATGATGGTTGGACATCACCATCATGTCTTTACTTGCATATAATTGTTTGTTCGAACAGATGAAAGCTGCACCTTAAAGCATCTGGAAACGGTTCCCAAGGATGAACCAGATTTGTGCAGCTCCACACATATCTTGGCTGATTTCCTTTGACTTTGACAATCATGTCAAACAAGAAAGCAGTGTGTTCCAGGTGTGGCCTTAATATGCATCCAAAAGTGTTTCCCCCAATAAACTCACATGTATCAGCTAACCAACAAGAAGTTTCCAAAGCCATGACATCATCATCTGGGCTTTTGCTCAGAGGCAGAAATAATTTTGTTCTCCCCAAGATCTTTGACATTTAGCAAAGAGTGAGGACAAAATGTGTATGTGTCTTTTCGTATGCATATAGTGATACTTGAAAACACACACAAAAAGACAGAACGGGAGAGCGCTACTATAAATGTCCCTGTAATCTTTAATGTGCATCCCTTTGATAAGATACAATTTGTAAAACTTTTGCAGCCACAGCAGCAGTAAGAGGGGTCAAGTAAGAAGATGAATCTCTTGTCCTCACACAAAGCAGCACTGCAACTGCAGGCAGCACTTGTGTTCTTGTCCAGGAGAAACAAAGGAAGCTGAAGACTTGCTCATCCGGTTTTTTCACACTGACTGCTGAGCTGTGTGCATGCGAACAGCTTGTAAATGACAGAGGAAGCCAAGGTGTATTAAGATCAAATGCCTCGGGCCAAGGGAGTTTACACAGCCTGCTGCCATTAATCCGCCCTCTCAGATTTTTCAATCTGTTTCTACCATAACCATCCCAGTCAGGAGCAACTTTCTTGTGAAGCAAAATAAAAAGACTTCAAACGAATTGTTGGTTTTGCATTCTTGAACAATGTGATATTTTGTTCTGTTTAAAATCTTCCTGGAATCACTAGGGTGGTGTACCAGATTGTGTCATTAGAGTAGTAAATAAATCTTGCTTTTCATTTGGTGGAAGGATGTGAAAAATTATTTGTTTTTGTTCAATACAGACACAGAATGCTTCAAACATTTTCTTTTTATGTGCATTATATGTACATTTATGTAACCAGAAGCTTAGCTTGCAGTTTTTATGCTTTAGAGTCAGGAAGTGTTGTCAGTTTCAGTTTTTTCATCAAAGGATGAGTTCTTCAGTGAGATCATCAGTCAGCGGCTTCTTGAACAGCCTAATGCAGTAGCACAGATAACATACTGATCAAGGGATTGGTGGCATTCTTTTGTCAATGTTAATAGGTTCATAACTCATTAGAAAAGCAAAATTCTCAGGCGTCTTTGCAAAGCTATTACGAGCAGAGAGACATAAGGCGGCCTACAATCGGAAGAGGGTGCGTCCAAAGACAAGCACTAGAGGAGAAACAGGCTTCAGAGTAAACTGGAGTGTTTATAGCTCATGGCCTCAGGCACGTAGCTCAGATTTAAGAATGAGTTAGCGTGTCAAGATAGCGTGTATTGCAGCAGACCACGCCTGCACCTGTCAGGTGTTCTGTGGTATGCCTGGGTTTCGTGAGGAAAACCTTGTGCCTGTGTGACTTCATGCAGTGTGTGTGCATGCTCCCTCTTCTCGTTGCATGCATCTGAATTCTCCAGTGATGATAAACACAGGTGATTTACCCAATATTTGCAACTGTAGGACATTCCCAGAACTAGCGATAGAAAGTATTTCGTCAAAGAGAGCCGTGGCTAACTTAGGAATTTTTCTTATTCTTTAGCAGACAAATAAAATCTGAATGTTGAAACTTTTTGTGTCACTTTCAATTGTTATACTTGCATTTAAAAATCTGCTGTTGTTTTTATTGTTCATGCTCTGGTTCGACATTCAATGTAGATGATGAGCATGAGTACCCTAAGCTTTAAAATTTGGCTAAATGCATTATAGTAAAAGGGAATCTATGTACACAAATGCTAGATTGTTTTTTTTTTATATATATAATCTTCTGTTTTATGGACAACAAAATAGGTGTATTTGCTATAAACCATAGTTGTTGTCATCTTTAGAATTACAAGTTTTTCAACCACAATTTATATTTTGCTTGCCCTGATTTAAACTTTCTTCTCATCATCAATGCTTCGCAAGGCTTTCTGAAAGCCATTTAAAGCTTTTACACTAAATTCTATAAAACCTTTTCAGCTGGTAATTGGAGCATTTTGTGTTGGCCATGCATGAAAAATATGAAAATTGGTGGAAAAAATAAGCGTAATTTCTGAAAAAGTGGCATTTTTAAAATACCAATAAAAATCAAAGCACTTGTTTCCAGACTTGAGAGATACACAAGTCCTAGTACAAGTTTTTCATTAATACTGTGCCTCCTTGAGAATTACTTAGGATTAAAGTACAATTTTCTAAAACATTGTATTTTAGGTGCCTAAAATACAAAAATAACATTTCTTTGAAGATAGTAAAGTACTAAAAAACAAAAAAACTGATGTAAGATGCTGCAACTTTTTAAAAGAAAAAGCCCAACAAGTACTGATCAACAGTTCTTTCAGATTTAGATGAAAGTCTGATTTTGTGGAAGCATAAAGAAATTAACAACATCCAGGGCTTTTTAACAGAAAAGGTACAGAAGGTACAGATCCCAGCCAAGCCCTTTAAAATATTTTGAAATTTATTTATAGCACTGGTGGTCTTTACTGAACTGCATATTTACAGGAAAAGCAGTAGAAAGAGAATAATGAAAGATGTGCAATGAATGGCCCATGAATCAAACCCAGGATTGCTCTGTTGAGGACTATATCCTCTCTATCCACTAAGCTTCTCATTGTCCCATGAAGCCAGGGCCATGGATCTTCATGTATAGTTTTTGTAGCCTTTTACTAAACAATATGTATTTTGCTCAAGAATAAATAAAACCGAACACTTTCGGGACTTCTTTTGGCAGAATAAAGTTGTGCCATTTTCTGTCAAAGACCAATGAATTCTGTGTGCATATCTGCGTGTGAGCTCAGCTGGAGCTGTCACGCACAGGTGTCAGTCAGTGTGGGACCTGTAATTGATAATATATGCCTCTCCCATTGCTTTAATTTGCCAATATAAACTGAAGGCTCAGGACCTATCTATAAACATGTATTATGTGCAACTGGTTTTGTTGATGCGTGTGAGTCTGCTGCAGGCAGGTGTATTTTTGTGATTGCAACAGAGATGAGAAGAGGATTGAAGCTTAATGTATTCTAACATTTCTAACTTTTCCTCCTGGTCATCATAAAGATATAAGTACAACTGATTTAACAGCACAGATGTTGTCATTAAACGATGCGGTGACTTTGATAGGATTTCACATCGAAGTGAGGTTTTACTTATATCCACATTTTTAGACTTTTTTAGAATTCTAGAATTTATTTACAACATATAAGGCAGGAAGATTTATTACTCCTACATTATAGCAGCTTTAGAACTTTCTAATAATATATAATATGTGAGCAAAGACAACGGGAGAAAATTGAATAGATTCTATAAAATATCATTTCAAAATGCATACTGGTGCATAATGGGGAATATTAAATGAAGAATGATTGTGAGGTGCATCATGGTATTTTTGGATTAATTTCAGACTGTTTAGGTGGCAAAGAATGCACCAAAATTTATATGATTATAAGGTTCGCTTGAAATAAGATTTGGTACACATGAAAAGCCCCAAAACATAATTACTATTTTTGTTTATAAAATTCGTAAGAAAGATCATAAATTATATAAGTCACAAATATAATTAAAGGTCTCATGTATACTGGTAAAAAACGGTTACTTGCATATTTCTCTGCAAGTTATTGCTGTGTCACGTTCCCCAGGAAACAGGTGAAGTTCACAAGAGCAAGTGTTTTTTCATGCAGAAAGGCACAAAAGCAAAGTATTTTTAGCTGTGTCAGGATTGTCCTATTATAAATTGGTGAGGTTGATTGTTTGATGTTAATCAGTATAATCTGCATTTCACTTTCAGAACTGAAAAGTCAAAGATCCCCTATTTTTGTTGCAATCAGCTCTTTCACTAGTCTAAATGTGAATACCAGAATAATCAGAATCAATACATCAAGACCACATAAATGCACTGAAGTGAAGGGGAGCCTTTTTTTGAATCTTTGAAAAAAAATGTAAAATATGTAGTAAGCTCCATTTGCTAATTTAAATTTAAATTAAACCTTGCGCTACCTTCTGAAACCACCTAAATAGTAATTAGACTCATAACCCCGTGTGTAATTTAATCAAGCAACTCTTCTGTGATGGCATTCTTTCCCCAGAAAACATAAGTGAACAAACTTTCTAATGAAGGACAGGGATACACCAAACAGGTTAGAAATAAAGATGAAAAGAATTTAAAAGTATATTACTTATATAATAACCATTGTCTGAAAACTGTTTATTCATTCAAACTGCAAAGACTATGGCACAGTCTAAATTATGCCAATAACCGACTACTTAATTTAACAATTTTGCCCATTATTTGAAAAAAAAAACAAAAACAAAAAACATTTCTAAACCATGAATGATTTAAGCTTCACTTCACATTTATGTGCTTCCATAACTTTGGTCTATTACCCTGTACCCTCCAAATATTTTACGTGCAATTTACAGATAATACTCTAAAATATGCCATGTTGTCTGGTCTGTATCAAACATGTGCTGACTTTATGTTATTTTAGGCAGCGACCATTTTAAAAAAAAGAAATTCCTTTCATCTATGTGTCCCCTCTAATGGTGGTTTCTTTGAAGCTTACCAAGGAAAAAAATAGGTAAGTGATAAAATCACAGCTATGTCAACCGTCTCTGAGAACCTGCATCAAAAACTTGCTAATGTTTCTTGAAAGTTAAACAAGATGAGCTATTTTTAATGTGTACGTGACTGAAAAACTGACGCACCAGCAAAGGGTTCCACCTGATGTGATAAGTCATCTACTGGATTCACTTTGCAGCTCAAAAATAAAACAAGTTTGAATAAGGGTTTTATTCATAGGGGTTTCCCTTATCTACTTATAACAATAAAAGGTGTTCCTAAAATTTGACAAAGTTTTTTTGAGTGAATAGACGGAAGTTGTTTATGTTTATTGAAGAATAAGTTATGTGTATGAAATGGTTTTGAAACCTCTTAGATGACAGATACTTTAGGGCAGCAGGAAATGTGGGAAGACAGATTGGGAACAGCATGAAACAAAGAATACTTCCCCCCAAATAAAGGCCTTTGCTGTTGTTGTTACCACCAGGCTGTTCCAAAGTTCTAAAATTATTTTAGTACTTTTATATATTGTTCTTTTTTATAGAACTCATAAAATTGCTATCATGTTCCTGTAATAATGTCATATTGCAAAGTTGGCTCTTGTGCTGTGCTGCCTGATTACCCAAAGAAACAATGGGGAAGTGTGGCTCAAAGTGATATGACCACCATATTAACTCCCTGTTGATGCCCTTGAATATATTCAAACACAGTTCAAGTTTATGGACTCTTCGTTTTGATCACACTCATGCACTGCACACATTTACACATGCGCACACACAAACAGAATTGGACTTTTTGGAGCAGCAGTAACATCGTGCAAGAGATGCATTTATGGGTGGCCGCAGTGTGTCAGTGCGGAAATTCCTTTCATACTAGGAAACATCTGGCTAAGCTTTGGGAGTTGTATCTTTATTGTCATCTAAAGATGTCAGCAGATAGTTGCGCAACTTAGCTCATTGTACAACATATCTGGAGTCTGGCATCCCATGAGTTTGGGTTGAAAATCTGATAAATTCAGTTTTTTTTATGGTGCCAGGAGTCCCAGAGGACTTTGGACTTGTTTTAAAAACAGTGGACCAAATGCCAGCAAATAACATGGTCCTCAAAACCATCACTGAATGTGGAAATTTTATTCAGAACTTCACAGACACATCAATAGTTTTAACTTCACCATCTTCTCAGTGCTGAGGTCATAGCCAACAGTCACATGAAAGGGTAAAATTAGTTGAATGTATGGGTTCCACTACTGGAATTAAATCACTAAAGTAAATTATCTTTTAAATTAAATTTTTATTGAGATACCTGTTTAAATAAATATAAGGTTGCTTTTTCTTATACTGTTTCCTGCATTTCAATAGATGCAACAGGTGTATTATTCGCAATGCTACTTGTGCAATGTGAACTCTGCTGATTCTGTCTCTGCTGTCCCCTACAGACTGAGAGCGAAGCTTCCCATTGCATGACAAGCAGTGAAGGAAATGAGAACATCTCTTTCAGTCCCTTCCCTCTCTTTTACTGACACGGTTTTCAAATTGTTTCACGTTGTTTTTCCTGATCCCTGTTGACCTGCTGGAGATTGTACTGAGAGCTGTGACCGCACGGCAGGGGGTGGAGCTGTCAGGTGAGAAACCTGTAACATGCACGCAAAGGTACTAGGACACGAATACATGCTGCATATTTCATATCAGAAAAATGTATGCATTTCTTTTGTTTTGATTGAAGGAAAAAGAACAGCAGAGTCTTTTGTGTCTCACGTTAGCATCAATCTGACTCTTGAGAGTTTAATCATCATTACTTTTCGTAACTCGTTATTAGCTATGTTGAGGTAGTTTTATTTCATATTATCAGTTGCAATAACAAAAAATAATTTGTTTTCATTAAACTCTGAAGATATAGCACTTTACAATGTAGGTGGATCTCCATCATAAATTTTATTTATTTCAATAATCCTATATAAAAACTTAAACTCATGTATTATGTGGATATTTACACACAGATGCATATATTTAAAGTACATATATTTAAAGTACATATATATATATATATATATCTATACCGTATATATATATATACAGTATGTATTAAGCTTTAACATTTAGAATGTTACATAAACACACACACATAGTACCTAGCTGGGGCTCCTTTTGCCTGCTGTGATAAGGAAGTGATCAACCTCTGGCACTCCTGAGGCGTTAAATAAGCCCAATTAGCTTTAATAGTGGCCTTGGCGGTCTGCATTGGCTCTGATGTCTCTTATCTTCCTTTTTAACAACACCTAATAGATTTTGGATGAGGTTTAGTTCAGGCAAGTTTTGAGGCCAAATAAGCAACTTGATGTTTGTTTGGCACTGCTTTTGGCAGAGGCCCTACTACAGAGAAAAATCAGCATTTTCATAAAGCTTGCCAGTAAAAGGAAGGAATAACTTTCTGACACATGGTTATGCTGACAATGGACTTGCTTAAATACAGTAGGCCAAAGTCTGCAGATGGCATGGCTCTCCAAACTGTCACTGTGAAAACTTTACTAACTTAAAGCAAATAAGGCCAGATAAGACGCCTCTGATGCTGCTCCTGGTTCAGTAGTAACATTGACTACAGCCAATTCACCCCTTGTCAATTTCCTCTTCACTCTTGAATGGATGTTTCTTTGCCATCCTCTCAGTGTTGAGGTCACAGCTAACATTTGTGTGTAGAGCCCATAAGCATAGAAAAGGGTCTGGAAAATAAATACTAAACACCCAACAAGGGATTATATGACATCTGAAACTGATTTGACTAGAATATTCTAGTTAATTAAAATAGCTCTAATTATATTTTGACTCAACACAATTACCTATTGCAGATATCTCTAATTACATTATAAGTAGTATAAATAACATCTGATTTACTGTGAAGTTGTATGGAGCCTACAATTCAAGATATCTACAAAAGTTTATATTGACAGTTAAATTATGACTAGTCATAAGTAACTTTGAGATATTTTGTTTTTTGCTCTGACAATTCATAATTTCAGCTAAATGTATCTTCAATATCATCAATATTAGTAATTTCTTACTTTTAAATAGACAATACATAAGATTCAGCTAGCAGAAACTAAAATGCAAATATCTTGAAAGCAAATAATAACTAGGCAAAACTAACTTGGCGATATCTAAAACTGTCTTTTTGACTTTAAGAATTAGACTTGAAATGAACTAGAGATTCTTGAATATTTTTAATCTAGACAACTTTTCTAGTTCAGATATTGTGAACTAACATTCTGACTGATATCACTGATGTCTTGAAAAATTACTCTGTCTGGTCAAAACGTTCCAGATTTACTTAGCATTTGGAAATTTCAATAAAAAAGAAAAAAAAAAGAAAATCCTCTTTTGTCTCTTTGGGAATGGGTTGATAGAAGCACTTTTAGCTTTCCAAAGCTGTTTTAAGTGTAATGTGTGTGTCATAAGAAAAAAAATGGAAATTTCTTTGCTGATTTTTGAGAGTCTTCAAGTTCACAAAGTTCGCCTTTTCCTCATATCCCATATTGAGCTCTTTCTGGATTGTGGCATTTTCTGAAATTGTTTGAATTCTGCAGGTAAATGTTTGGACAGCTCAGTGGTACAGTAATTAAATATCTAAAAATTTTATTTTGACTAGTCATAAGTAAGTTTGCAAAACCTTGATTTGTATGTGCGATCCTTCATTTTAGATATCTTGAAAGGCGTTTTGATTCAACAAAATGTAATTAAATTTTAGATTTCTTTCTTCTTATTAGTCAGAATGTAAATGGACATCTCATTCAGGATAGTCAGAATATACTGGTGTGTATCATATTTTTAGATATCTGGAAAGTAATTCCAGATAGTCAGACAAAATCAGTTTTATGCTAAAACTGCCTGCCATATAGATCCTTTGACTTTGAAGTGTTTTATTCATTGCTGTTGTCGAACCCGGGTAAGATCTGCATGGACTATCCAACATGGTCAACCCAACAACATTAAGTTGAAGTAAGTTTTCCCTGTTGTTACCCAGCACACTATTTCCTTCCACCCAACTTTCCATGAATATCTTGGATATGCTGCTGTTTGAACAAACTGAATGTTGTGCTTTCATAAGTTGTAAGCCATAGAAATCCAAATGAACATAAATTCCATCCATCCATTTTCTTACACCCTTGTCCCTAGTGGGGTCAGGAGGTGCTGGTGCTTATCTTCAGCTAACGTTCTGGGCGAGAGGCGGGGTACACCCTGGACAGGTCGCCAGTCTGTCGCAGCGCAACACAGAAACAGACAGAACAAACACACACTCACACCTAGGGAGAATTTAGAGAGACCAATTAACCTGACAGTCATGGTTTTGGGCTGTGGGAAGAAGCCGGAGTACCCGGAGAGAACCCATGCATGCACAGACAGAACATCCAAACTCCATGCAGAAAGACCCTGGGCCGGGAATCAGACCCAGGACCTTCTTGCTGCCAGGCAAACAGTGCTACCAACTGCGCCACTGTGCAGCCCTACTATTACTAAAATATAATACTGTGTGTAATGAATCTGATAATGTATGTGTTTCACTTTTTGAAATAAATTACTGAAATTACTTAGCTGTTAAATTATATATTTTCTTTGAGATACTTCTGTATGTTTAAATAACTATAGGATTGTTCTTGTTGTGCTGTTTTCCGCTTTTCAATAGATGCAACTGGTGCATTAATCCTGATGCTACAAGAACTTTGCCTCTGCTGTCCCCTACAGACTGAGAGCAAAGCTTCCCATTGCATGACAAGAAGTGAAGGAAATGAGATCATCTCTTTCAGTCCCTTGCCTTTCTCTTGCTGACTCGGTTTTCAAATTGTTTCACATTGTTTTTCCTGATCCCTGTTGACCTGCCAGAGATTGTACTGAGAACTGTGGCCGCACGGCAGGGGGTGGAGCTGTCAGGTGAGAAACCTGTAACATGCACGCAAAGGTACTAGAAGACAAATAAAAAATGCACCTGCATATTTCATATCAGCAAAATCCATGTGAAAATGCATTTGTTTTGACTGCAAGACCAAATACAGAAGCATTTACTGGATCTGTTAAACAGGATTGAAACTTTAAAAATACTCTGATCCAACAGTGTGAACCAGATCGTAGCATCTGTCTAAAGCTTGAAAGTTTAATTGTCATTTATTTTCTTTACTAATAATTTGGTAGTGTGTTGAAGCCCAAACAGTCCCCAACTAACAGAATATGGCCAGTGATCATCCTTCCAACTCTTTCTATTCAAATGCCCTGACCTCTGACCTCTACCATTTCCACAATGTACATATTGCAAGACAAACTATCTTGCCACTTAGTGTAAAAGCATGATAAATGTGAATTTTTGATATATCTAACTCTTTCTGAGACATTGAAGAACTACATATTTATTTACATGGTAAACTAATTTGACAAAACAATTGAAAACCTCACTGGGTAAAGTTAAGATCTTGGAAGGATTTTTTTGGAGTTTATTAGTAACTTATAGCACCCTCTGCTGGCAGTACTGCGTGCTTTATGATCACAAGTTGTTAAATGTGGAAGATCACTGCTTCACTGTTTGATTTACCCCACAAAGCTTTCTCAGCTGGGTTTGGCTCTAAAGTATCCAACCTGTAATTTTGGGAATTGCTTTGAAGTTTGAATATCAAAAGCTTTCATAGAAACATTCTTTCCCAGTGAAAGATTTTCTAGTTCCAGCTATTTATATTGGGACATCTGGATGCTTGCAAAATAGCAACAAGTATTGCTGTATTCAATTTATTAGATTTGTTAAATATTCAACAAATACATACAGATGTTGGCGCTAGTGCTACTGCTGTGTGAAAAGCATTCAAATAAACTGATCTTTCATTACAGCAGCATTATCTCACAGATTTTCTTTTACAACAGTCTAAACATTGACTTAAGAACTCATTTGTTTGGCTCTTGACTAAATCCCCACTGACAGATCTAATTGTACCTGCAGTCAATATTCTCTACAGCCTCTTCTTGCCAATCACTGATTGATCTCCAATGGTCAGAACCCATGAGACTGGAGCATGCAGCGAGAGTGATCTTTGGCCTCTTTGCACAATCTCTCTAAATCACACAAAATTCTTTCTTCTTACTCATCTTTATTTTGTCTCACAATTTTCCAGGTGATTTAAGTTTGATGAACAAGATGATCATAAAAGAAATTTGATTTTGTGTCTGTGTGGATTTGCTTTGGGCCTCACCCTAACCCTAACCCTTTTTCTAAAACACTTTAGAAAACACTTTCACAAACTGAAGAGGTGGCTTCTTCAGTTTTCTGGAAGAGGCCACCACAGTTTTTTCTTTTAATGTCCTGGAATTTGAAAGAGTTTGTGATTTATTGCACTCTAATGTTTTCTGTTGGAAAAGAAACAGACCCACAGCATCACAGATCCTAAACCATACTTAACGGTTCATATGTGGTTTTTGAACAGAAAACTTGTCATCCTTTTGACTGGGCATGATGACATTTGTTTAAAATCCATGAGTATCACTCTGACTGCAGATATAGACAAGTTAAGGTCAAATGCTCATTTCTTTTTGGCATTTCTTGACTAGTAAAGATCAATAGAGATAGGCATGTTTTCTTCTCTTTTTAATTTTAATAAGTTCCAGGATCATGTTAGATTTTTACCCATAAAAAGCAAGAATTCATACAGTACATTATCAGTGAAAATTCCTAGATGATCCAATCAACTTTAAAATATAAAAACCCTTCAGTTTCATTTGGATTTTCCTTTTATGCATATTTTAAAACAGTTATCAAAGATTCTGAGAAGAACAGGTGTTTACACTAACAACGATTTGTGTTGCCTAACCACAACAATCCAGGCCGACATAGACTTTCCTCAAATGGAAATTTGGGGCAAATTCAGACAAAAAAAAATGGCATTGCGTGTCCCAAGCTTTAAGCAGGTATTTATGGGTTTCCATTCCTTTGCAAGTCATTGTGATCTACTTTCAAACATTTTTAAAAGAACCTCCAGAGAAAGCCGACTCGTGTTTAGGATTAGTCATGAAAGCAAGCAATAAAATATGATTTTTAAAAAAAAAATAAATTCAGCTTTCAGATTGAGTTTTGTTTCACACTTTTTCCTTTTCACAAAACCATAATCAAAAGAATTCAGTATGGTACCTTGCAGCTGCTTGGAAAACTAAAAGAAAAATACTATTTTCAAAGTTTTCTATGATACATCTGCTGGGTTTGGATTATATCTAGGAGACAACATGTGCAGTCACTAACCTGTTTACATAAACAATACAATTTAAAATAAAATACTGAGTATAAAAGTGTATTTTAAATATCAATTGTGTTATATAATTTACGTATAAAAATGTCAATAACCATCTTTTGTATTTATTTTCTGCATCATAATGTTAAAGCAACAGATGCCACCAGTTTTTACTTGTTGCATAGAGTTTTTTTTCTAATGAAAAATGAAGCCCCAATTGATATTTGTACAATTACAACAACACAATGCTCATGAATCTCATGAAATATTTCCTGAGTTTGCCTCAGAGAACGGCTGCAAAGGTCAAACCTCCGCACTGGACACTGCAGGTGCAGAAAAAGCAAACCGTGCAGATCCTATGTTGTAATCTTTTTCTTTTTTTGTAACCGAAGCCCCCACAGGCAATTCATCAGTGGCAAAGCAGAGCTTCCATGGACGGACACAGGAAGAGGAAGAGATGCAGACGATAAAACTCATCGTTTGAAGTGGTTCAGCTCAAAGGCAGAGCTCAGAGGCTCAGACAGGCGGGCTCATATTGTATCTTTCTCACATGATGTCCTGCACGCACAGGGTTCATACACACCCACAGAAATGAAAGGCAGCAAAACTGTGTTGGCAGCAGTTTGAGAGAGATTTTAAATGTCTGCTATCTCTAATTGGCACAGTTTGAAGCATTGTCAGAGTTCCAACAAGACTCATTGCTCCATAAAGTGGCATGTTCATTTCCTGGGAGGTTGCTAATGGGGTGGGGTGGTTCTGAACAAAACTAAAAGGTAGGCACTGTGTTTGGTTCTCTGGCCTCGAATGCATGAACGATGATCTCTAAGCTGGCTGTGAGAAACTCAGGTTTTGAGATCTCCATGTCCAGAGGACCATTCAACAAAATCCTCCTCCCCACTGGAATGAGGAGGACTGTCTAGGGAGATTCCCCTCCGCTCGCCAAACACCTTCTCCTGGAGCTCAATGATGTCGTTGCGGATGTCAGCCATCACTAGCAAAAGGAAGTCGAAGGAGCCAGGTGGTCCCTGTAAAAAAATCATATAAAGGTCTAAATAATTCTCTTAATTGTGAATATATTCAAGTTTTAAACCATATTACAGAACATGGTCAGTACAGTGGACACCTATTCAAAACTCTGTATTAAGGTTACTTTTTTGACTAGAGATGTCGCTGCCACCGACTGGGCAACCAGTGTAAATTCACAAACAGTTTACTGAAACTCGCATGGCCCCCAGGCAGACAGAAATACCCAGGTAATTGCTAGGTACAGATTCTTTACTGGGTGGAAATCCCAGTCAATCGTTTTTCAATTAAAGTCAACATCATGCATCACTGCCTAGATTTTATCACACAATTCTACCATTACTTTTATTCAAAAATTTCCAGCAGTAGTTATTTTCTCAAGCTGATAGAACATGGTATAAAACACCTGTAGGGAATGTAATTGGACTAATATCTAAGTAAAAATGAGCATGGTGTTAGTGGTAGGGTCTGCAGATGCCTTTAAAAACAGGAAGGATTAGGATGTAGTGAATGTCTGATTCCACATTCAGAAGTAGCAGAAGAGGCTGAGATCAAGCAATTCACTTGGTTATACTCACAGGGGGTCCACTGGGTCCTGGAGCTCCTCTGTCACCCTGTTGGTAGGAAACAGCGAAGATGAACCAGTTTCTCTCAACTCCTTAGAGAGTGAATGTTCTACAGAGTATATTATCACACATGCGGAGCTTCACTTGAGGATTTAAGAGTCAAAGTAGCTAAAGATGAATAAGAAACAGTACCAATCCAATAATTTAAGCTATCCGTGTGTACTCACTAAATATTAAAATTAAATACAGAATTACAATTTATAGGTTTGATTTGGTTGGACAAGCCTAAATTTAATCCACATAAAGTCAACTGAATCAATGGAACTGATATAATATTTACTAATTTATTTATTGTACACTTTGCAAAGAATCAACAGATGACTTTTGTGGAGAACTGCTGCCATTGTACTGCAAATGAAGTGAAAACACTTGAATTGAGTTGGGTTTTTATTAAGTAATCAGTAGGTTCCCATGAGGGAACCCATTGTATACAAAATGGACCTAATGGATGCTAAATACGGATCTGCAAGTTGGGGTGTTCAACTCAGAGTTTGTGGTTAGTGTTTATATGCTAGAGGGTGATTTTTTTATTTTTATAAACTCTCATGTGTTATATGGATACTACAATGTTAGAGCAGTCAGAGCAGCAGCTAAGTGTCTGCATTGCACTAGTGCAACACAGGCACCAGATGGCGACGGCAGCTGCATATAAATGCAGAATCAAGAAGAGAGACAAAATTAAAAACAAACATGTATTTTCACAACCTTTAATCCGTCTCTTCCTGAAGCCCCGGGCGGTCCCTGTTGAAATGATAAGGACATAATATTTCTCAGCAATTTCGACTTTATTAAAACATATTCACCAAACGAGCACAAATCATCCGCAGCGCAAATAAAGAGTTTTTTACTGTAGCTATCAAGTGTCACATACAAAGCAGCCATATTGGATTTTGAAGTGGTGGATTGACTTATACCCTCCCTGACCTGCTTGCTGTTCCTTGGACTTCAGAATGCTATTAGTAGTTTTTCTATTAGGTTACTTATGGATTTTATTCATCAGTCTCAGATTAAGGGACTCAGCATACAAATATAGGCACAATTTAAAGAATTTTATTTATAGGTTAGTTTGAAAACACTGAATTAATTTTCCTTCTACGCCAATGAAAAATGAAGTGTTTTCCCATCACATAAAAACCCAGTAAAACACATTTATACATTTATAGCTGTTGTAGCCTAAATGTGGAAAATCTTTAGGGAGACGAATACGTTTTCAAAGAAGTGTATGTTGCAGAGAAATCCTGTGGCATCCTTCTCCACTGTTCTAATAAACTCCCCAATGAAATCCTCAGTTCTTTAAAAGACTCAGAAAGATCTGACTTGTTTTCAGAGATCCAGGTACTTTATTTTCCCTGCCGTGATCACTGACATGTGTGTACTAATGGAGAAAACTCCACTCTCTGTGAACTGTAATACCATTGAAAGGTTGAAAACTTTTTATTGAAATATAAAGTAATACTTGTGAACTGAAGCAGAAAAAGAATATGGACCTGGGGTAGTTTGAGTGGAACAGTTGTGTCACAAACTCATCATGTACTCTAGTTTTATGATGTGCAGGTGTGTTTGATTAAGGTTTTGATCTAATGTATATCTAATGTTCTGGATTAATGACCTACACCATAGATTGTTTTTTGATTTTTCTTACCATTGGTCCCCTGCGTCCCCTCTTTATGTGCCTGAGGTCAGGTTCTGGTCCCATGGGCCCCATGTCTCCCCGTGGACCCCTTGGACCAGGTGGACCTCTTTCCCCTAGATCCCCATTGCTTCCTGGTTCTCCTGGATGCCCTGATGAAGACAGGCAGATTTTATTTAATGGAGGAATAGTAAAATGGAGGAGTGGGTGGTAATATTAAAGTAAAACAAAGTGCTACTCTAATTTGTCTAAATAAAATAATTTTCATAACTACTATGGTTTTAATCTCTTCCATAAAACGTTTTGCATATGTTTTATTTGAGTTGTCACAAGCATCCTTGTCATTTCATTCTTACCTGGGAGACCAGGAGCACCTGGAGGGCCAGGTAATCCAGGAAGACAGGGGCTGTCCGTACTTTTTCCTGCTCGAATCGGCTTGTTGCTGTTTGCCAGACCAGATACCTGCAAACAGACCAGAAGATTAATGTGTTTTTGGAAGCATTAGCCTAAAGTTAAATTCGAGTAAGAGTGATCTTAAGCCATGACATTAACCCTCTATGGCATGGCGTTGCCCTCAGGCAACAAACCACATAGCTGTACCTCACATTGCTCCTTTATTTTATTTTTTGGGGGGCATGATTTTTGACATATTTTTGTCCAAAAAATAGTTCTTTTATGAATATAGTTTTTGTTTGATTTGTATTTCATTTCTCATAATCAGTGTAGACAATCTTGGTGTTCTAGACCAATGTTACCCTGAGGCAACAAACCCAAATCTGGTTCCAGGAGGTGTCAGAGTCCGATTTTATGATTGACATGTAATTAGGGACCACCAAGCTCCCAAAGAATGCAGGAAAATATTTCTTCCCCACAAAAATAAAAAGTCATGCCATAGAGGGTTAAGCTCACTTGTCATCCCTCAGCATAAAATTAAAATGTTCTTATGATATTTTTGGCTCAAGTGCTTTAAATGTGACAGATTTCTTACCTGGTTGTGCGACTGTGTGTTTCCCAGCCGCAGCTTGAGTTGAAACAGGCTGCTTTTCATGTTCATAAAATCTTGACACGTGAACGAGCAGGAACCAGCACTCATCAAGGTGTCGGACTTTCCCGAAGAACTCACTGCACGACAAAACAAACATTCTTTATCTTCTGTTTGGTGAAAGCCGCCCATTTAAACAGGATACGCACTACTAATGTTTTTGTAAACACGACTTTGAGTCAGAAGAATGAGGTAAGTTACTACTTGTGTTTTAAAGAATCTGTAAACAATGCAGATTCATCATGCTTTTCTGAGGACTAAGTTCCCAAAGGTAAGAAGCTTTAAAAATGCTCAATCTTGGTGTTTTCCCAAGTAGAAGAAAGGTTTCTCCATTGTATTTTAAAGGATCTCTGTTCTTTTTTTTAGAATTATAATGTTCAAGTTATTTGTCAAATGTAGTCCAAATTCCTTTAAAAAAAAAAACAGGAAATAGGGCTTTATTTTGGTACCATTTAAAAAGTTTTAAGTCAGATTTCAACTTTAGTATCACTAGTAACAAAGGTGCATAACCATACTTCTTTACAAAACTGAAACTATATGAAACCCTGAGGGGGGTCACAATTTTTCCTTGAATGTTCTGTGGATACAAAATCAAACCAAAATATAGCGCTCACTGGACATGCAAAGGTACAAAACTTATTCAGGGCACAACTGAGAGATAAAATTGAACACTGTGGCGTGACTCATAACAACAGTCAACTATGGGCAGTAGATAACAATTATCAAGTGGAAGAGACAAACAATATACGCCAAAGATATGTTGTATATGTTCAAAACGCCCAGATCAGTTTCAGAAAACATATGTCAACTCACAGTTGTGCACTAGGATACAGGACCGCTGGTCTGGTGCCAGGATGTAACCGGTGCGGCAGCGGCACAGAAAGCTCCCAACTGTGTTCACACATTCATGGTCACATAGAGTTTTACCAGAGACCTCACACTCATTGATGTCTGTAGGTAGATTAAAACATGCAACATGAAACATGAAAACCAATAAAAATCAGCAAGATGTCTGATATTTCACATGCATAATATGATTTACAGAGAAGGGGTTGTGGAAGCTGAAACTAGAGGTGTTCATTGTTCAAATAAAATCAAACTTTTTGTGTTATTAGAGACAATACGTTATAGGAACTCTGATGATGGCACATGTAGCAAAAACTAAGAGAGAGCCATACTGACCCATGCAGTAGGGAGACTTGTGGGTGCGGTGTCTCTCCCTATCAAAGCGATAACCTGGGTAACATGTGCAGACGACTCTACCAAAGTTATCTGTGCACTGCTGCTCACAGGGTGACGCAGCGCACACATCCACACCTGAAGACAATAAGAGAAGACCGACTCATTCCACTACTGGGAAATGCTCCAGCAGCTCATGGAAGAAAATATCAAGACAGTCAAACTTATACAATTTATTAACCAGCTAAAATCCCCCTTTTATTGTGTTACACTACAAAGATCAGAAGGAAAAAAATAATTAAAATGAAAGAAGCATATGAATACTACAACTAAAGTTAGAAATTACAATATATAGAATGGCATAAACAACATTATAATTGTAAAAACCAGTATATCAGTTTAGAACAAGTAGGAGTAATTGTTTGTGAACTGTTTTAAATAAGAAAAATTAAATGGTATTAATTTTTTCACAGTGAAATCATGTGATTTTTTTCCTCAAGGTTATCATAGTAAAATAACTCTGTAGCGTGCTTAGATAGTGAGCACTATCTACTTTATAACTCATATAGTGCGGTTAAAATTTTAATTTCTAATATTTTATATTGACAAAATCATGCTATATTAAGGTTCCAAATCTGACGCAATTTAAACCATAATTGATGAATTAACATTTAAAATATCATATCAAACTTATCTGCTGTAGCATTCTGTAGCACTGTTACCGCACTGTTGAGCTGGGTTGTGTTATTTCAGCGTAAAGTGAACATGAAATCTACAATCTGACCCCTAAGGGCCTCGTTTTTGAAACTGCTGCTGCCTTTAACTCTTTAGATTTTGTGTAACAGAGCAACACAGTAATGTTTACTTTTCTGAAAGTAATATTCTTCTGGTTTATGTCCATAACATTTGATTTCACCACAATGCGGATTTTTAAAAAAAAAATCACAAGCGCTTGTATTCAGCCTGGGGGCACAGCACCATCTAGTGGCTGATGCAAAATACAGTTAATGGATGTCACAAATGATGTGAAAAAATGTTTAAATATAATACAAGTAAGCCAAACTTTCAAAGTGGCCTTGATCTATTGTTTATTAGCATTTCTGGAGATCTTCTAGCGGTTTTATTTGAAATTTTTAAATGTTTAAATTTATTTCTTGACCAATTTCAGAGAAAGTAAAGAAATTCCTCTGACCCTTTCAGCATAGTTTACACATGAAAGACTGCTTCTAAAACATGTTGTAAAATCACAGTCAAAAAATTTGAATATGATTTCTGATATGCTCATCTGTTAAATTTAAAGCACCATGGAAAATTACAACCAGCTACTAAACATTTTTTTCTTTAAGCACAGCTTTCTACATTAATGTAACGTATCTTAAATGTTTTCATTAGCTGCAATCATCATATTTGATAGAAATAAATGCTTCAAAACGTCAGCTTGTGTCTGTAATCTGCAGTTAAACAGAAGTGTGCATACACTAAGACCCATCACTTTTGTTTCCTCTCAGACAAAACTTCCCTTGCTTTAGATCAGTTGGAATTTTCTGCAATTATTTCTATTTGCTCAATTCCACATTAGTGAGAACAGATCAGAGTATGGTTTACCTACTTTCAGGTATGCACTGGCCCATCACAAACCTGAATCCATCACAGCACTTCCTCCTGCAATACAAGAAAGGAGAAAATTAAATGTTTTTTCCTTTAACATGACCAGGAAACAAATTGTCTTATTCAATAGAACTTATTCTACTGGGTGTAGCTGCTGTCAAGACAACTGCATTTGGTTATTGTTTTGATGTTTGGTTTAAGGTGGCAGTAGTTAAAGTTTATTTAATAATAAACATTAAGTTTAATATGTGTGGTAGTTTTAGTACATTTGTGTTGATGCTCATTAAGTTCGGTTAAGTGTACATTCAAATGTGGGGGGACCTTTTATTTTGTTCCGCGGACCATGTGTTGCCCGGGGAAACATTAGCTGGCGCACTTAGAGCCACATGGGGCATTCAAGCTCAAGAAGCTAATCGCTAGAAATTAAACTTTATTCCTCTGGAGTCAATGCGGCTAATGAGGTATGGTTTTGTTTATTTGTATCTTTTATTTATGTAAATACTCCATTTATTGTGAACTGATTTGGGTTTGTGTTACATTTTGTTTTTAGTTCTGACGGCATTTTTGGGGACTTTGTAAGATGTGTCCACAATAAATGGCTGTTGAAACCAAGAACTGCGTTAAGCCTTGATTAAACTCGAGAGGAGTAACACTGGGTGAGTTTTTTTTTTTCTGTGTTCCAATAACCACAGTGCATTTATTTGAAAACAATACAACAGGTTTTAGCATAGCTACACAACATAAGAAATATTTTTAAAGCTTAATTAGTCACAGCATGACAGTTAAACAAATTTCAAAAGAATAAAATTGCATGAATGAACAATACAAGTGTCAAAATAGGCTGCATAAAGACTTCCTTCTATCCAGACAAAACCCCACTGAGAAGCAAATTTTTAGGCTGGCGAATAAAAAGTAAACAGAGTAAACTGTTGTGCTAACAACTGCATTTGTGTTAAGAATAGCAGCAGAGAGAAGTGCTGATATCTCACATCTGGAAGTTGGAGGACGACAGACCACACAGAGGAATGTGTGCAGCTGATGGAGTGACCTATAGATCATTTACAGTAAAGCTGTGGAGATCTGGGGCACCAAACACACTCATTAGGAAATCCGGCTTGCAGTTCACTCACCCTTAAACTGAGTTTGTGTTTTTTACTTTCAAATTACTGCTGCAAAAGGCATAGTAATTATCCAAAAAAAACAAAAAACAAAGCTGCTATTGTTATAGCTTGTCTGATTTCCTATCTGTCATGAAAATTGTGATTTGTCTACATATTTCCATCCATCCATCCATCCATCCATCCATCTGTCAATAAATTAGTAAATAAATGACCCGTTTCTTCTGCAGAGTTTGAGTCGTCTGAATTTCTCCTTTCCCACAGTAATCCTCCCTGTAATATATTAATCGTTTATTTATACACATTCCGTATCTAATTTAATTTTGATTTACTTATTTACTTTTAAACATTCACTTATGTATTTTTTTCCATTTTTGAATTATTTAAAACCTTCAAAATTGACTTCTTATTTTTTAGGTTACTTTTTCATTTGGATATTTAACTTTTTGTTGACTTCGTCATTTGGTTATTTACCTACTTATGCATAAATTACAGCCCTTAATTGCCCCTTCCCGCTTCCCTGTTTTATTAGATTCTGTTACGGACCTCAGTGTACTAATTAGCCTGCCACTGACAAGCACAGTGAAGAAGAAGTTCAGAACATTTCCCTCTGATTGGTGTAGATTGCAGTTGTAGAGCATGTATGCATACTCTCCTCACAGGGGTGGGAGTGTTTTACTTGAAGATTTTTTCTTTTCCTTATTTTTTTGTTATTTATTTATTTATTTTTTTACCACAAATGACTCCTAGTGTTTGGAAATGACACTCATCCAGCCAGCCCACAACAATTCACCACACATTACAGACATTACAGCTGGAAAGAAAAAGCAATGAAGTGGCTTAGAAAATGGCCACGGTACAAATATTACACATGAAACTCATGCAGACATTTGAGCAAGAGGCAGAAGGGGATTTAAAATGATGCCCCATCTACAGACCTCTCTTTGATAGAATGTTGCTTTTATTGTCCTCCAGCCTCCCAACAATATAGCTTTAAATCACAGTGAGTCCCCCTCTATGCCTCCTTCTTGTGAATGAAAAATAACCTATAAAACACAACGACTGGCCCACACTGATGAGATCCAGATGAAGGTAGCTTTAATCTGCAGCTTGTAGCTGGGAGTGTTGAGAAGGTTGGATAAGGCCAGACATGGAGGTGAAGTGGAGAAAGGGGAGGGCTAATGCTGAGATTAAGACTGACACTCATTCAGTCAATCAGTCAATCCATCCGTCAGTCAGTTAGTCTTCAGAGATGAGTTAATGTGTTACAGATGCTGAAAGTTCTTCACTTTGCATGAATATAATTTTTATCTGGATTGAGAAGTCTGCCTTTGATTTGTATCATTTCTCTGATAGGACCACGAAAGTTTCAAGTAACCACCTTTTGTAATTTAAAATTTTTGGGATTTGTTCATTTTAAAGAGAAAATGTTGCTACTTGAGAGCCAGAAAATTGTAAAGTCTGCCTCACTCGCATGTTAAGGTCAGTTTGACCCGTTTCTTCTGCAGAGTTTGAGTCGTCTGAATTTCTCCTTTCCCACAATAATCCTCCCTGAAATTCTTGAGGTTCCTCTCATGAAGTGTTGGTCATGAAGTGTTGGTCACTCTTACTTGCTGTGGGATGACTTTATGTGCTGCTGGCTTGGTTTTGTGTACATGCTTCTTTCAAAAACAACAAAAAATACATTTTTCTACAGAGATTTTTTTCCTTTTGCCACTTCAAATGTGGGTAAAGCTGGACAACCATATAACAAGATATAAGGAAGAATAAGAATCATAACCTAAGGAAGCAGAATCAACACAGTAGACTTAAACTTTTTCTGCATGTAAATATGTAAAAGGACCAGATATGTCAGCTTCATTATGTCACAGATTGATATATTGAATCCGACTCTTTATATCATAAAATTGGCAGAATTGCAGAAAAACCTTTTAGAGGTTGCAAAAAAATAGAGAAAGTATCAGAGGTTTACTTTACAGAAGGACAACTGCCCTAATTATACGGACTTAAAGCATAACAACCTAAATTCAATTGTGATTCTGCAGCAAGACATGAAAAATGTTCACAGAAGTTCTTCATCAAATATAACTGAGTTTGAGCTATTTTGAGAAGGAAACCTTAAGAGACATTTCCCACAGGACCAGCAGCTGCCCCAAAACCTTCTGATGGGCAGAAGAGTGGAGTGGAGGATCAACACTTTATGCTTTTGGTTTTAGAAGGCCAATTCCACTTGACATAAGCTCAGAAAAAAAAGTTTAAATTAAATATACGTTACTGTTTTGGAACTCCATCAGTGTGTGTAAAAATGTTTTTTGTTAGAAGCATTTTAATGGCATCAAATGCAGACTATTAGTCTCATTTAAAAGCAACATTACAATATTCTGACTCCCAAGTGATGTGTGAGGGCTGGGATATTATCCAGTAATGAGGTGCAGCCTGTTAACGTCAGTCAGGATTTATTAATTGAACAAGACACAACTCTAACAAACTGTCTCTCTGCCAGCGTCCTTTTTCACATCCTCTCAGCAAACTTTGTTTGAGATTTGAGACATGCGTACATAGATTTAGGCCAATGTCAGCATCGTATTTTTCTGATCATTCTAAACTTTCACTAGATGTTGACATGATTTCTTTTTCTCCATTTGGTTCTTCCCTCTTCTGCTCTGACTGACATATTATTGGCCTAATGTTGCTCTCTCTTTGTGGGGGTGACTTGATGGCTCCTACCATTTCGTACAAAGGAAATCCATCAAGTTCAGTTAGACTTAGACCAGGACTTGTCCAACTTGTAACAGCTGCTTTTATATAAAAGAGTCTTTGTTGCATGATTGGTTGCCTTCATTTAAGTTATTTAAACAGTGAAAGCCACTGATATCCTAAGTTAGAGTGAAATACTCTGAAAGATTCCCATTAGCTTCAGGTAACCTTGGACTGTTTCATTATTTTTGCTTAGATGACTTTGTACTTATAGGGAATTAATTGAATCTGATCATGTATTTCTATATTGCCATAGGAGCTGAGTCAAATAGAGAAGCTCATCTCCAGCAGGCGGATTGGCTCAACAGAACGTTACACTGGAAAAATGTTGTATGTCTTATTTTGGTCCAAAAATGTAGATAACTTTTGATTTAATAGCAAGTTTTTAATAGCAAGAACAGGTCATTTAAACTGGGTATCCAAATTCTCTTTCAAATCAAGCTGTTGGGAAATCCTGGAGAACCAAGTTAGAACAACTCCAGTACTCAACATTATTGCGAACATCTTGGTGTCAGATACCGCATCTAGTAGAGTCCATGCCTTAAAAGATCCCATAAGGTAGGTGGTTGTAATGTTATGCTCACTAGATTGTGAGCATTGTTTTAACTGTATTTTACCCTTTGGGTCCAAACCTGTCTCTTTGTATGATAAAAGGTTCCAGACCCCTGGAACAGCGACTGTTCACTGGAATAAGGCAATGCAACATGACATTCTTGAACTGTGCTCAAAGGTACTACTTTATGTGAGCTCATTCTCTAAACTGATTCTTTGGATAGTATCCATTGCATCATAAAAAGCAGAATTGGATTGTTTAGTTGCCTTTTCTTTTACTAATTGTTTACTGTAAGTGCATTAGAGTGAAATGGCTGCCATGTTGAAGTTATTTATGTCTTTTTAATGCTGTTCTGGTGTCGAGTTTTGGCTCAACCTGTGTGTACATGTTTTGAAATTAGCAGCGCTGGGCCACACGTTTTACAGTAAATAGGCCATTGAAAGTGTGTGTAAATAATAAAAACAAAATGAACAGGATCAGGCAGTCCTTCTTGGCCTCTACTGATACAGTCAGTATGGGTATCATCAACCATGACAGTTGGCTGTGGGGTCTGACATCTTGTGTACCCAGAGCCAATAAATTACAATAAACAGAACCAAAGATTGGGTATTACATTGCGCACGCTGAGTTATGCACAGTAACACTTCCATTAGCTTTGATAGAAACAAATAAAGCAGAAATCTCACGCACTGAGACAGCAGCAGACAGCAATAATCTTTTTGATTAATGGTGGGAAAAGGAGCTTGATCCGAACTTTGGGTTTTTCTTTAAAGGTCTGATTCAGTCAAACATCAAACAGACAGTTGCTAAACCAAATAATCAATGTGGATATAAATGTAGAGCAAACCAATTCAGAGTATACTGATCTGCATCTCAAATCTGTCTTTTGATCTGGCCTTTTTCAAATAAATTTCTTCTATCAGTCATCTCAGCTGGTATGGAGTTGACCCAGTAAGAGGTGTAAGCAGGCTCTTGTGTAACCTCACTCTGCTGGTGCAGTTTCAGCCAAAATCAGCTTGAAAGCACGGCTAGAAACACAAAGACAAGATCCAGAGGCAGGCATGTGCCCAGATCACTTTACACTGAAGATTATGTACTTTAGAAAGTGGTCTCCTCCCACAGAGGGGATGCTCTCTATTATGGTTTCTGCTACAGCATTGCCATGATTTATTTGAGCAATTGCAGACAGGAATGCACTAAAAAGGATAGTATGGAGTAAACCCTCACTGACTTTCACCTCGGTATACACTGCAGTTGTGTCCTGACAGCCTGGGTGAAGCTTTCCATTAATGCTGCTCTGTTAACTATGCATAACAAGCCCAATCCTCCCAACTGCTAGGTTGAGATATAGTGACGCATTTGACTTCGGTAAAATGTGTGAAAAACACACAAAATGAATCTTTTATTGCGGTGGCGTAATCTCACAGTGGAAAAATGAGAAATTAAATCTTTAATTTGAGCACATGGAAACATTTCTGTCAACAGTTTATACATCCCCACCCAAATTGGCCAAAAGACAACTCTTAGTCTTTTATAATGTTTCTCAAGGTTAGAGCAACCACAGAAAAGGTTATATGATCATTTCTCTCTGCACAAATGATAGGTTTATTTTAACAACAATCTCTCAGAACATCCAGGTACTTTCTTCTTCTCACCCCTCAGATTTTCTGTAGGATTACAGTAGGCAGGCCTGGATGACTATGGAAGAAGTCTGATTATGTGTTGGTGAAATATTTCTGTGTAAATTTGACCATATGTTTTAGATCAAAAGCCCTCTGAAAGACCTACTGATCAGTTTTCTATTTTATTATTTAAAATCACTTGTTATTTCAAGCAGCCTCCACTTTTGTTTTTATACTAAGTTTTATACTAAACGGGTTCTAGTGTTTGGTTTTAGCGCTGGTTCTTTATCTGAAAAACTGGTTCAATCCTGGCCCCAACTTTGACCTCGGCCAGAGGAAAAAGCCAGTTAAACTAGTTGAACGCGGGTATGTGGAGTCCAACAACAGATCAAAATGTACAAAATCACTTTTTAATTTTGACCTGCCTGATTTAAAAAACAAGAAGAGCAACTATCTTCTGCTTAAACATCACTGACCTTTTTATACAACGCCTTTAAGTGGCTGACATGTTAAGCAGCAGAGATGGGAGTTTATCTAATATAGATGTTTAGATGAAGAGGAAAGAGAAACAAAAGTAAGAAAGGAAGTAGGGGATATTGGCATGAGGAGGAGGATGGTTTTTGATTCAGGGATGACGGTTGTTGTGAGCTCACAGCGTTCCCTTGTGGGACTGCGGTGGGAGGAACACAGGAAGTGGAGCTCAGTGGAGGTCAACGGCCTCTTGACATACCAGGACAAGGGCCCAGCCATGTGTGTGCCACTTTGATGGATGTATCTAACTAATGAAGCTCATACGTGTTACAGTTAGGGCATGCTGTATCCATCAGCCGAGATGTAAGTGATTTATTTGTTTTAAAACCTCTGCAGATGAAGAGAGCTGTAAAACTTGGCTCGCTGCATTGCACTGTGCTTGGTTGTGGGGTGATGCATTACACTGAAACACATTAGCATGATGAGGGAGACAAATAAGACGGGATTTTGGAGGGGAGCCACGTCTTCATGTTCCTTTTTTGAAGCCGGCATTTGTTTCATACACAGACAGTTTATGTTTACGTCTTTTCACCACGTTGCTCATTTTCTGCTAGTTGTGAGGTGAGAGAAGTTTATAAGGTGTCTCAACTGTTTTTACAGTTCTCACTCAACGCATGTTTAGAAAACTATTATTTATACTTTTACCTCCCTTTGGTTTCACAATTGAAGCAAGAAATTCAGTATGTTTGACATCCATCTGAAACTACTCTAAACGCTGAAATCTCTGCTATATCTCAGGTTTTGTTTTTGTTGAAACTCTGCAAAGGTTTTACAGCAACTTCTTCCTAAAGATGATAGGGTGTTAGCACAGCAGCAGGTCAGTTCTAGAGGCATACATGTGTGTTCTTTTTAACTTGTGTTAGTATACATGTGTTAAGGTGTTGAGTGTGAGCGCCTCCTCTCTGTTTATTTGCTCTGTCAGTCCACTTCCAGGGCCCAGGCCTCAGGGGAAGCATCAGACCTGCCACCTAACAGAAGAAGCTTTGACTGGTAGCTCATCAAATGAGGCCTGCACCACTTTGACCAGAACACAATCCAACCTGCGCTCCTCCTCCTCTCTGCTTTGCCCCAACACTCCAAAAATTGCAACACCATCTCACCCACCCTTTTAGAAAGTTTTCATTTCTGTATGTTCAGGCCTCAATATGCAAGTCATGAACGTAAAAGTGTTTGAACATGATAGGCCCCATTGTTTTCCAACTTTTTTTTATTATTATTATTTTTGAGGGTTGTGCCGTCTCACTCCAAACCTCAGACACCACAAACCATATCATCAAACAATGCTGATGACTGAGAATGATGCAGTTTCCCACCACTTTATTGTGATGCTAGCGATCGTGTATTTTATTTCAAGCATGATTTCCTGAGAAATGCTAACCAGATTGCCCTAAAACAGCGATTTGTTTTCACTAAACGCAGTGGTTTATTAAACTGTTGTGGTTTTAGGGCTGGAAAAAGAAACTCTGGCAATATGCAAGCAGAACATTTATTGGCTTACTTGGAACATGAAGGAAGAATTGTGCTGAAGGATTGCATCATGAACATTCCCACCAGTTTTACTTCTCTTTATAGGAACCACAAAAATCCCTTCAGGCATTTACATTTAGCTAGAAGGGTTTTGCATTAGAACTATACTTGTATTATCTTTGATGATATGAAGAAGGTGAAAAGGGCTGAAAATGTTATTGTGGGGTTTAGGAGACTGACACAGCTCTCCTTGTGGTCTTTGGCCTTTGTGACCCTGTCCAGACTCAATGTCTCTGCAGAACTTTGGCATCTATGACCCCCAGAGAAATGAGCCACCCTGTCCAAGTCAACAACCAATCTGTAAACACATAATGTTTGAAATGCATAACTTTCAAATGAAATACAGATATATCACTTTCACAGCTATTCGAAGGCTGAAGCACCAATGAACTATTACATTATTAAGTAAAAATTTAAGTAAATGTAATTGCAGCAACAGCATACAATCACTTTTTGGTGCATGTGTGGTAATCAGAGATGTTTTTACAAAGCAAAATGCATGTTTCTAACGTTGAGAACTGTAATATTTTATAATAGTGACAAAATGATTATTACTGCGCCTTGCAAGCTAATTTAAACTTGAACATTTTACATTTTGTGCAAAAAAGAAAAACTTTCTTTAGTTTAGTATTTAGTTTATTTTGTTGGGAATTTACGTGACAGCTTCAACACGAAATAGCATTGTGAAGAGGAGAAACTTTATAATGAAGTTTACAAGATTTCTTGTAAATAAAAGTGTGCCACTCACTAATTACTTTTAAATATTACCCAATTTGTAAATAAATCCCCCTGTATTTTATGTAATCCCAGTATAAACGCCGCTGTTCAGTTAAGACCTCAGAGGTTTATTAGAGAACATTGGCAAACAAACAGCATCATGTAGATTCAGCAGACAGGTCATGCAGAGAGTTGTCTTACAGCCTTATAAAGAGAATGCTCAGTGTGGTTTATAATTATCTTGAACTGATGATGAGTCCTTCTAACAATTAAGGATTGAAATGTGAAATGTCTTAACTGTACCTGCTGAAAACAATCTGATGGCTACAATTTAAACCAGGTATACAAAAACAAACAAATTTATTCAAATTTTCCTGTGCAAAATATTTAAGGCAGGGGTGGGGTTTCACTTTCCATCAGGAAAACAACCCTAAACAAACACCCAGCTGAGATCAAAGCATATCTGTGAGTTGGTCAAAGTCCTGACCAAAACCTGTGGCAAGACTTGTAAACTGATGCTCACAGATAGCCTCCATCCTATCCACGTCAGTTTGAAATATTTTGCCAAAGAATGGACAAACATTTCAGTCCCTATCTGAGCCAACCTGGTAGAGACTTTGCCCAAATATTTCCAGCTGTAGCTGCAGTGAAAGGAGGTTCTACATACTGAGGGGCTAAATGTGAAGGCACAGTACGCTTTTCAGACTTTAATTTGAAATCCTTTGCACCCTTTCCACAACAAAACTATGCAGTATTTTGCTTTAGTCTATCACATAAAATCCCAATGAAATACATTACAGTTTCTGGTTGTAGGATGACTACAAATGTAAAATAGTTATGCAAGACCCTATAAAATAATCTGGGAAGCCAGAGTTTAAACTCTGACAGCAGTGTGTTAGAGCAATGTGTTTCCATCGTCAGGCACGGCAGGATTTTCTGGAAGAGCATATTGGCATGAGTAAATGAATAAAAATCCTGTTATGGACTGGCAAAGCATTTCACATTAAAATGTGAGTGACAGTGACTGAGCTCCATCCAGCCAGGGGTAAACTGGGACAGAAGGGTTATACCAGGGTGAGTGAAATGAAGTCAAACTAATGAGAGATCACTTATGAGGGTTTGTGAGTTTTCATGAAAGACGAGAAAAAAAACTCTGGCAAATATTTCTACTACAAAATGTAGTAGAAATGCTTAAAGTGATGGACCGATAAGACCTGTAAGGTTTTCCAGTTCTTGTAAATGGTCTCACTTCGGCATTAATGTATTGGAGGTATTGCAAGATTTATAGCTGTTTTCATCTTTAACTCCCTGGTTGTTCAGTGCCAAACAAAGACCCCTGTTCTCATATTTCAGTTCTGTTACATGAAGCAGAGCTTCATATATGCAGGCACATGCTCCTGGCAGTGGTTGTCGACATCAGACAATGCTTGTGACAACAATACAGTTCCAGTCTGTTATCAATTGGCTGGTGATTTGTTTCCCTGAGTAACCGACAGTGACAGCAAAGCCATAAAAGGGTTGGAAAGAACTAATGTGTAGCAGATTATTTTCAAAAACATTAAATGTACTTGTTCAGAGGGGTCTTCAGGTGTGCACTAATCAAAAAAAGATGGACAGCAATGCTAAAGTTGTTGGGGAGGTCTGAATTTGGGTCTTTAGCTCTGCAAAGACAATTAAAAAACTATTAAACACAGGAAGCTCAAAGCAAAGGCCTCATAAATGTCTTCTCAGAGAACAAAGACGAAGAACCATGTTAAGTTCTGGGGAAAGACCTAAACTATGAATGGAGTTTAACATGGCTAAAAGAAATCTTGTGTCAATTCGAAGTGTGAGAAAAACAGGCTTGTTAGGGTTCCCACAACTTGAAGTTTACTAATCACAATCCAAAGTATACAGAGAGAGAGAGAAAAAAGGATAATAGAAGAGAGATGGTGCAAAAAAAGATGCCAAGATGCCCAGTGGAATGTAAACAATCTTTAAGTGTATCGTGTTTGAATGACTATGAGTTTCCACTCAAGAGCTTTCACACAACAGTGAGACAACAGTTTGAGGCCAGGAGAGCTGGACCAAACTCGGAGCTGTCAGTGCCTCTCTGAAGTCCCGTCAGATGGATTAACAGTAGACTGCTGGCAGGTGAAACTGAACCTCTAGAACACACATGCTGGTATATCATATGTGAAAACCATAAAAGTGCACATATGTTTACAGTTTATCAAATTTGGTCCCACTCACTGCAACCAGACATCCACAAACTAAGACAGTATTTGGCAACGTTTTTATCCCTGTGAACACAGGTTTACAACCATATAAAGGTGAGCTCATTTAGCTGCACCTGTGCACACAAACAGGCTGAAGTCGATACACTGCATCAAATGTAGCAATATTCAGTTCCAGACATCCACAAATTGTAGCATTGTACAAATGGCTAGGTGAACAGTCTTCAAACATCTGTTTGAGGATGTATATTCATTGCTGCATCTGTTCTTTGTTTCGTAGAAAAATGAAACCAGGTTGTTTCAGACCTGAGTCGGACTTTTTATTATTGTTTTTGTTGGTCCAGTAACTATCACTAATTATATCAATGTGGATGCATGTCAGATCTAAAGTGTAGAAAGTAAGTATTGACCATGTCAATGGTTTTCTCAGATATTTCTAATGGACTTAAATTCACACCAGATGTTGGTAACGACCCCAAGCACTCCACATATACAATGAATTAAAAAGAAATTACTCTATAGAGTAGAATGACACATGCAATATGCATTAAATACTCAGTGAAACCTTTGAAACTTTAAAACATGTCAAAGTGTTGGTAAGGTGTGATTTTTACCATGTTTTTATCACAAACTATTTCAGATACTGAAGGTTCTGTCAACTTGTTCTAGACCATTGTAGCAGTTTTAATTTCCTTTCCTGAAACCAGTTTAAGGTTTTTCTGGCTAACTGTGTTTGTGATAAATCGAAACTAGATTTTTTTTTTTAAAGGTTTTGTTAGCTCTAGTAGCCTTTATCTATCAATTTTCAGACAGGAAAACAGGTTGGGAGAGAGAGGGAAGACATGCGGCAAAGGTCAACAGTCTTGAACCTGTGATGGCCACATCAAGGATTAAAGCCTCCATAAATGGGTCGCGCTTCACCGCCGTGTCCAAATCAACCATGGTTTCCTCCTCAGTTTTTCATCAAGCGCTTCTCACAAATTTTTCCATCCATCCTTCTTATAATTACAATATGACTGCCAGTATACTTTTCTTATAAGAACACATCCATACCTGGATGTGCTGACCTAACTTTACTCTCGATATATTATTTTTGGGTGACATTCAATGTAACTCCTCCTCTAAACACAATGCATGGAATCGACAAAGTTCACATCTGATTTTATCAGAACAGTCTGTCTTCTCCCACTATATTAGTGGCTTGTCCAAATGTTTTGCAGCAAACTTCAGCATTCTATATCTTCAGTGTAAATTTCCTTAATTTGCTATGGGTGCACAAAATACAATACTAAGGGTTTTATTTTGAATGTTATTATTGCTTTCTTGACATCATTACTGCACCCCAGTAAATGTGTTACTTAGATATGCTAGCTAATATTAAAAAAGACAATTTGACACCATTATCAGAGTAAACACAAAGAGAAATAAATAATCTGACAGATGCAGAGAATGTCAAGCATAAGAAGTCTTGCTTGTTAAACTGAGAAAGAAACAAGGATGTTTTACAAAGCTCGACTCTTCCAGGGATGCAGCATTTAGGACCAGCTTTGTAATATCTTACAAAACTGTAAGATACAGTCAGTTTATCGAGGACTATTTGGTGGAGTCTACAGCAATAATTTTCCCAGAGAAAAATGATGCAAACATAAATGCATCAATGTGCACTGCAATAAAGCGGCTCATCAAGAACATCACAGGAAATTTGGTGTTTCAGCGACAAAAGAAAACTGACCATTTTTACTGATTTTCTGCAATACAGCCCAATTACATATCTTTGTGTGGATTAAGACTTTGAGATTACAGAAAAGCCGGCAGCTATTTGGTCCAATAAAAGACAACAGGCAGTGATTTGTTCACAGTGGTATAACCATCCATGGACACACTACAAATATAATGGGACAAACTGGCAGGTGACGGAATTTGTAGAGAGAAAAACAATTTAAATTGAGATTTAAGAAAACCTGAAAAAAAAGGAATAAATAAAAACATGTAGACATTGGAAAGTCTCATTTTATTTTATTGCAATTCAATTCCCGTATATCTTATTACAGCTAATCCTTTCATTCTAAGGAAGGTAAAACTGTGTGGAAAAAAATACTAACAGGCAATATAATGAATTGTTTTATGGCCTGTAAGAGGGAAGAACTCTGACTGTAGATCACAGCAGACCTTGCATGTTCAGCCCTGCAGCATATGAGCCACACATGCAACATGTAGCAGACGGAAGAGAGAACACATGTGGACATGGACACACACAAATGCATATAAACGTCTGCTTCTCATCACCTGCTACAAAAAGCAAAAAGCTTTCCACAATCACAAGCAGATGCATCACACTTTACTGATTTATTCTGCCTGTTTCTCGTTCTTCACTACAATCCCCAAGCTTTGGTGTTTACATCACTGCTATAGATCTTGGTAAGCGGTCTGAATAAAGCAAGTTTGTTGCTGTTGTTTCACTCTCACGTGATAAAAGTGATCTGCTGTTGTCTGTTCTTGTTTTAGATATCCCAGAAATTGGAAGCCGATGAAACTTAGGTGAGCAAATGTGTGAGAGAACAGAACAGCATCATGTGAAGAGGAAGACAACTGGAGTTTCTATCAAGAAACTTACATATGTAATCTTGGCATGATAACTGTAAACAATAAAAAAAACTGCAGGACTATTTCCTAAATCAAAAGATTTATGTTGTTGGGACAGGTGTTAACTAAATGTTAAGTCAAGATTACTGAAGGTTTGAAAGGTTTGTCAAGCAAAACCATTCAGGCTGAGGGTCTGTGTCAGTGCCTCAAGAGCCATTATGAACAGATGACTCTTACAGAAGGACCAGTTCAAAGTCCTCTTTACAGATGAAAGTAAAGTTTGCATGTATTTGAATATCAAGGTGTCAGAGTCTGGAGGACTAGTGGAGAGGCACCGATTGCATGCTGCTTGAAGTCCAGTGTGAAGTTTCCACAGTTACTGATGGTTTAGGTTGCCATGTCATCTGATAGTACTATGTCCTATAAAGTCCATAGTGAACTCAGACATTTACCAGAAAACATTAGAGCACTTAATACATTCTTCTGCCGACAAACTTCATGGTGTAGTTGACTTTGTTTTCAAGCAAGACTTGGCACCTGTCCACACTAAAAGCTGCTATGATGACCAAGGTGTTACTGCTTTTGATTGACCACCAAACTTTTGTGACCTGAATCCCACTGAAAGCCTATAAAGAATAAAGTGCAGATTAGCCTCCTCCTCTTGAATTGAGTAGGATTTCTGGGGTGGGTAGTGGCTGAAGTCCAATGTACCTGCTAAACAGATACATGTCTGGTATGCATTTAGACAGCAATGCAGCCAACCCAGATACTTCTATCACTGTAGAACTAATCCTAGGAGATTCCATTATGTAGGTTTGCTATCTTTCTTGTGTCTTTTCCTTTGAAAAACTGAGCCTACCTTGAGTTGCATGTCTGCTTTCAACCTGCCTGCCAGTTGGCAGTCTCCCAATTTGATTTAGTTCTGCTGCTTTGCTTGCCAACTTTTGAGTCTGTTATCCTGCTCTGCTATTTTCACACACTCTCCTGAAGCTGCTAAGTCCTCAGCTATCCTTAACTATTATCTTCATCTGTGTTCACTTTATATTTCTTTTGTTTAAACTGAATACCATTTTGTGTTTGGCATGGGCACCAATTGGCAAGCTAAACTCCCAAAATTGGATGAAAAACTACTTTTTGGCAACTAGCAGTATCAGGGAAATCCATTACTGGGAGACAGACAGACTAAAAACTTTCTCTCATCATCTATCACCACTGTATTTTCTTTGTTTTTGTGTTTTCTTTGGTAACAGTTGCAGGAAAGTGTGAAAGAAATATGTGTATGCTGATTCAAATTCTCAGTTTTTAAGTAAATTTTACAATTTCCTAAACGATTCAATCACTGTTTAACTCTGTCATTGTAGGTAAACTGATATTACGAATAATAAAACAATACTTCAATAAAATGTAATTTTATTGCTTTATTTTTTTACAATTTTAAGAAATATCCTCTGCCTTTATCAACTCCTAAAAAAAGTGTTTGGCTAGCCAAGTTCTTTCTCATGTTGGTGTTTGCTACATAACAAATTATGCCCATGTATAAAGTCTACTGATTTGTGCATATTGTTAGGTCTGGGATGAAGGCAGCAGCAGGTTGTGGGCCAACCTTTTTACTGCAATCTTTACAAACATCATCATCCCTTTATTACAACAGGCTGTAGTTCCTTTCTGCCTTTCAAACAACCACCATCATTTCATTCCAGACTTAAATAAGAAGCAGTCAATCCAGATGGACAATATGACGTGAGCATTTATCACCATTCTAACGCCACACAGAGTTTGTTACAGACTCTCTGTGTCAGACTCACTCTTCTGCCATGCAAAGAACATTCCTCCTGATCACTACCTGCAGGTGTGTGTCTGTGTCTGGTGAATTTAAGAATAAAACAAGCTTGTTCCTGATTCGTTTATATTATCACCACTGTGAGATTATCCAGAAATTTTACTCAAGTTAGGGTAGCTATACTTCACAATAAAATTACTTAAGTAAAATTAAAAAGCACAGCATAAAATTATTCCTAAAAGTATTTTTTTTTTTTTTTTTGCCAAAAAGTCACTCAAGTAAAAGTAACTAAGTGAATGCAACTAGTTACTACCAACCCCTGCTGAACAGTAAACTCTCTGAAATGACAAAGTCTGTGATAAGCCTTCAGACATGCTAACGTTGAGCATGTCTGAAACATCCTGGACATGAGCCTACACCTGACCTGACCTCAACCCCAGAATTAATGCTCAAGCTACAAGGCAGAAGTCTGGCTTCTGTCTTACTGGAGCCACACAGAGTCCAGCCAGAAAGCCGGGAGACATAGAGTGTAGGTCGAGATGGAGTCCAGGCCTAGAGCAGAGTCAGCCTTAGTCAGGTTTCAGTAATGAACACTTAAGATGTTTCTGAGTGATGTAAGAGGGGTGATTGGACTTGGACTTGCCTGTAAGAGCTTCCAGGAATTTTGAGGTTTTCATCAGATCTTTTTTAGTAAAGTAAAGGAATCATTCTAAACTTTAAGGACGTTAAATGAAGTGGCATGACCTTAAGGGGTTCTCTTGAGGATTTTTTTCCTGATCTTCTTGGCAGTTTCTATATAAAATTTCTTATTTGGGAAACACAAAGTTCTTCATCAGGTTTACACACATTTTGTTCACTAGATGTTTGATTATTTTCAGGAAAGATGAAAGCAAATAAGTACAACTTGATAGAAGCTAAGATGATCAGAAGAATGAGTAATGCTAAACATTAGTGCAATCAATTCAACAAAATTTTATGGAGTAGGCAACACAAAAAAATTCTCACTGACATTAAGACCACATATTGCACGGAAAATAATTGGTAGAGATCTTTTTTAATGATAGAAAGATTTTCACAATGCATCTTTATTCTTGTAAATAAAAGCAGAAAACTATTTTGAAAAGTGAAACAGAATGCAGTTTAAGTTTGTCTAAGAAGATATAAGCGAATGCCTGGCAAAACGTGCATTGAATCGCCAGGGTAAGTCTTACACAAGTTCTAAAATGATTCAAAGACGACAGTTGTGATAAACCCTCACTAACTTGAGCATTTAAGCTCTGTTTTATAGCACCGAAAGTAAAAAGAGTAGAAATACCCGTCTCATTTTATGTCTGCTGTCCTTTCTAACCTGCATTCCATAATCAAATACATTCAGCAGGACATTTCTACCGGGGCTAAGTTTAGGTCAGAGCATCGGGTTGGAAAAGTATACTTATTTTTGTGGTTATTTCTAGATCCTTTGTGTCAACTACTGAAAGTCATAAAGCCTTGTGACAATGAAAATACTGTAGTGAAGTTAAGCAGAGCTATATTTATGCACAACAAAGAGACTGACTGAATAAAACAGGGAAGCTGTTTTGCAGAAAACGATCAGATAAATTTTAGGGAATGTATGCAAGAAAGTGGCCAACAGTAAAATGATATAAAACCCCTGCAAAGATGCTTCAGATACTAAACTCCAGGCAAAATGTCCAAAGTCTGCATGACTCAGAATTGAAGGTTTCTTGGAGAAAAATTCAAGAAACTTTTCTTTGGATTACAGCCCCAAAGTACTTGCCAAACTCTTTTTCTTTGTTCTTGTTCTTCCAAATAATTTAACAAGCTTTCTATCATGGAATCAATCCCATTTACAAAATCAAACTATTCTTAATAAGAACAAGTGTTTCAGCTCTTTCTTCAGGAAACAATTAGTTGTAGTAAGCAACACTTTCCTCATGTAGTTGTTACTAATATTGGAACAATCAGACATTATGCAATTTGTTTCTTCATCTAATTAATTGTGCCAGCTTTCTATCTTGAAATCAGTCCCTTTGATAGAATTCAGCTTTGTCTAATAGGAAAATAATATGTTGGAGTGCTGGTTCTTTTCATCGGAAACATTTATTTACAATCAATCTTTGAATTTGGAATATTCACTTGCAAACACACTGCTATATCTTCCCCTCTCGGTTTGCCAGCTGCATGCTATGATTTAGAAAAATGAGCCTTTGTAAAGCTGTTTTTTTAAGTAATAAAGTGGTTAACGTTGATAGTGTTGTGTTGTCATTTTGCAACTGCTGAAAGGCATTGACCATGCATTTTCACAAGCAGTGTCTCTCTTGTGAGAGAAAAGAAATTTAAATTCGGTAATATACTATTTCCACTGTGGTCAATTTATTTTCTGTATGTGTAATGTCATGTCCCTGGTTGATTAGCTGTTTGTTGACAAAGTTCAGGCAGATTTTCATGTCTTATTGCAAGAGAAGTCCAGAGATCTACATTTTGGAAGACTTCTCTTCATTGGTTTTGGAGTTTGTTATCTTTGCAATAAAGAGATGCTTCTGATATTCTGCTATCAAAGAACATCCAGACATCAAAACCCAAGGCAAAAGAGATCAAAGTTGATGTTCTATCTTAAAGTAACCTCTACTGTCAGAAAACAATGCTGTCCTATGTTAAGAGTAATAAGAAATTCTTCTACATCTTGGATGATGTCCCTGTCCTATGTCTGGTGCTCAAATGTCCTGTAGCAGCAAATGCACCATCATGGAAAGGTGTACACTGCCTTGCTTAGACTGATGAGTTTTACCTAGAGGTGTGATGCTAAATAAGGACAGAGAATTTGGGAGACCACAGACAGGATACACCGTTCCATGATTTGGTAAAAAACCACTTGCAGCAAAACAAAAGGCTTTAATCCCAACATATTAAAATAAAACTGAACTCAACTAGAAGCCTGTAATTTGGATGACTACCCAATGAGACAGTGGATTAGGTTGCTGGGAAAACAAAATTAGAAGCTGCTTTCCAGAGGGCTAAGCAAATCCAGATCCAGACGAGTTAACTGTACTATTGTTTCCATATCATTGCAAATAATGAATGAACTGATTAAACCAGTCCATTCATTACTTCCATTCATTTCCCACACATGAAGTTAATTGTAAGACTTAAGTTTTAGAAATGTTTTGCTTACACTACCCCATAATATCTTTGTGTCCAAATGAGACTCTACCGAGGAAAGTAAATATCTGTGGGAATGCCTTAGCTACCACACATAACATAACAGAGTGGTCAGAACTTCAGCAGAATTAGCAGCAGCTAACCTGAATGCTGCCAGAACTTTGGTGGTTCTTAGTATTGTTTTTGTCACAAGGAGTCCTCAACATGGTAAATAGTGGTCAAACACGGGTCAGTCGGTCATGGAAATCAATAATCTGTTGAGAGCAACAAGTCAGACGAATATTAGAAGGGAAATTAGAGAAAATCATAATTTGTCCTTTAAATATGTACAACGTAAAATAAAAATAAAAAAAAAACAACCTAGAAGTATTTGGAGCAAAAAAACTTAAAGTCCGGCATAAAAACAGTTGGGAACAAAATGATACCACATTAAAATTTAATCTTAAAAGAGCCTTTTAATGCGTCCGGAAACACACGCAATCACACTCATTCGTTGTTATTGCCTCTGATTCGGGGAGCGACCTCGCCACAGTTCAGTGACTCACACCGGATAAGGAGGATATACAACATTTTTTTCCAATTTTCCTTTTTTTGTCTAAGCAATTGTCTGATCACACATTCGCAGGTTTTATCTGCAGAAATGAGCCGTGCATTGTTTTTTAACCAGAACATGTTAATCAAGTAAAAGCTTAGTTTGTTGAGGTCATCAGCTGTCTATCAGACTTTGCAGCTGAGAGTGCTTAGGGTGAAGTCAGTAAATTAACTCTGATCACAAACCTGCTGTAGCTGCCAGCAGCGCAGCCAATGTTGAAACAATTCACACATAAACATGCAAGCTCATAGACACTCAATATCACTTAGGCTAGAGTCTGGGTAAACATCTGTGTATTAGGGCTGTCACCGCATGAATGTGACCACCAGAGAGCTGAGCATGAGTAAAACAGGAGAAATGTTAAAATTAATCGGATTCACATAACTCACAATACCTTAGCAGACAAATAGGACTTAATCAGCTGTCCTGACTGTTTAGAATATAAATGTGATTTGGTGATGATGTGTGTTCTTTTTTCAAACTCATGCAAAGCATATTTGATAGTTTGCTTGTCCTTCAGTGCTAATCTCCTTGTACAAACCCACAAAAACCTATGAGCCAGAAGTATTTTATGTAAAATTCAATTACTTTTCCCTCCAAGACATCAGCTAGGCTTCAGTATAAGCAAACAAGGTATAAACAAAACATTAAAACTACGCAACACGATGCACTCACAAATGAAGTATTTCTGCTTGAAAGCGATCGTGCATGTTTAAGAACCATGATTTGCTTCATATCTTTCTTCAACTAAGACCAGTTTGTTTGGAAGAGTGTGAACATGTCGTCTTCAATAAAACCTTCCCCAAAATCTCACATTACTAGTTTGATGCAAAACAAGTCTCATGTCAGAAAAAGAAATAATAAAAAAAGAAAATCCCAAAATGAAGAAAAAATGTGAAGCCTGTCTCAACACAGCAGCGTTGTAGGTACAAATTTAAAATCATAAAGGTCAGAAACCATAACTACACCTGGCAGGTTTGTCAAGCTTCGGGTTTCTCCAAATGTCTTGCAGTTTATATTGGCTGAAGGCAAAAAAACCTCATAGCCAATAAGTATAATCCCTCTTGCAAATCCCCACACAACGATAGATGCAATATAAGGATAAAAAACAGATTTTTTTTGTCTAGCATAAGATTAAACTATTAGTTTGTGAATTCAGACCACATCATAAGTGTTTGAAAGAAAGCTACACTTCAGTAACTCTTAAATACACACATATTTAGCTACATGGTTGGCTTTTGAAGTGAAAATCCAAAACACTTGCAGCCAAAGCATCTGAAGCATTACTTAATACACACTAACAATCAGGTAGAAAGCCAAAAAAGGAATTTTAACTTACTAATTTACAGTATATTAGCATGTTTACATTTACACCAAAAAGCAATTTGGTGTAAATGGTAATAATGACATTAATTAATAAAATGGCAATAATCCAAACACTAATGTTTTGGAACTATAAGATAAACCAGAATATCATTGAGAACCTCCGATGTTGAGCTGAGTAGCACGAACAGGAATAGATGAGATGTTTAAGTGCAGGGGAGACGGTTTTGGTAAATCCTCATTCAAACTGGGGCAAACGGTGAATCAGGAACATATTATTGCTGGATATGGGAGTTGTACTGAGAATGACTTCATACATTTCCCAGTTGAGTTTGAAAACCAGTGAGATTTACAGATTAGTAAAGGCTTTGTTATTTTTCATATTACTGACTTTACTATTTTTAAAATAAAAATCCATTTTGAATTTTGAGAATTTGTTGAAAAGCTCAAACATTCACATTTTCAAATGTGACATCAGGATGCATTTATCTAAATTTTTCTAACTTGAGACTTGGAGTTTAACATTTTTTGTAAAATCGGATTAAAATTGTATTGCACCTTTTAACCATCTATGACAAAGGATAAGAACATTTTATATTTATTTTTTAATTTATCTGACAAAACAAAATAGAATATTTGTGTTATGATGTGAGAGTTTGAAGAGGGACCAAAATGCAGACTGGAGTGGGGAGCATTGATCACATTGAAAAAGGTTTAATGAAAACATGAAAGGGACAAACTTACAAAAATCACAAGAAGCCAGAGCAGAACAGGAAGAAATGTTTCACAGACCCACTGATGTTGAGGGAGCCAGCAAGGAGGAACTGAGAATGAGTTGTATATGTACTGGGGTGGTTGATTACTGAATAAGAAACAGCTGGCTGATTAGAAACAGGTTGCAGGTGTGAGGGGAGAGAGAAGGACAGAAAGAGAGAGAGAAGGACAGAAAGAGAGAGAGGAAGAGAGAGAGGCATGGGGCAAGGGAGAGTACACAGGGAACTAGGAATGAATCTAACACTAAAGAATAATTAGAAACAAGAAATGAACATAATAAACTAAATTCAATAAGGAAGGACCGAATTAAAGTAAAACAGAAACTAGGGAATATAGAATGATCAAACTAGAATGAAATAATCAAACACCAAAACAACCTAAGATCCTAACAAGCTGTTCATTCTGTAATACTTGGACAAATTAGTTTTTACTGTTTTGCTACTTTTTATGAAATATTTGAGAGTTACAGTTTCTTTGTTTGTTCTTGTTTTGCCCACGAGTCTCCCTGTAAAAACTGTTTTCCAGAACAAGTGAGGTTACTACTTCTACTACTACCAGAAATCAAATCCTTATTGTCTCAGGCACTTTCCAAAAGTGAATCGTCATCTGTTGTCATTGTCCCTCTTGTTGGACATTCAAGTGTGGGGGTAGTTTAACATTTTCAGCAGAAGAGACGTTGTTCAATTGATTGTAATAAAAATAATAAATTGGAGTAAGAATCTCAGACTTGTCTTGAAAGCTTGCAGTCCATTTAATGAGACAGAATTATGAGGCAGTGCGTCAGTGCAAATTTCTGGCTGGGATAAAATGAAATAAAAAGTCATATTTGTATTCACATGTAACATATCAATCTGGTGTAACATGAAGTCATCTACAAAGCCCATTTGATCTTGGTCTGTTTTGAATGGCAGACAAAGAAAACATGGCAACGGAAACACAACTTCAACTAATTGGACTCCTCCAGCTCCACACATCTCTGCTTGAGCCAGAAATTAAACAAGACTCAGAGCCTGTTACGGTCTACGTCTGACAATAAACAGATCACATGGCCTGGCATCACCCCAGACCTGGTGCCTTATTTATTCAAGGATCTTCTTAGGCCAACAACCACAATCTAAGCCAAAGTATCTCATAGTCCTACATGATATATCATCTGCTAAAGCTCCTAAAACGTGTTTTATATTGAATATTGCATAATGTCTTCATTTATTTTAGAATGGAGGATATATTTACTTCACGTTCTGTGATTAAATGACAGCTGCCAAAGTCAAACCCTAGAAACTGTTTAATATGGAACAAAGAGGTAAAACGGGGCCAAGAGCTTTATAAGACCAGACTTTAAAACTGTTCTAAATTTCCTGTAATCTTTTTAAACTCACTGGAAACCAGCTTCTTTCCTAATAATTCAACAACTTCATCAGATTTGGTGTTTTTGTGTTGTGGCCTGGTTTCTTATTTTATTAAGTTTGAAAACTACAACTTTTCTCTCTTGCCAGACTTCTGCTTTTTAGATTAGAATGCAGCCCTGACCCCTTGAGCGACATGTCTTCCCAAAATGTTTTAGTTCTGGAAATAAACTGAGAAAATTCAAGTTCAGGCTTTGCTTTGCTGTTTCAGAGCCAGCACAGATGGAAGCATCAAGGCAAGGAAAGAAATAATAATGTGCTAATGTGCCTCTATTTAATAGTAATATGAACAGAGTGATGAATAACTGAGACAAGGTAAAGAGTAGCTGCTAATGGATAATATATAATGTACAATGACACATTTACAGACACTAGAAATTATTATTCATTCTCAGGAAATGAGTATTTTTTTTTCTCCCAAGAGAGTGCTAGAGTTTCCAGTCAGGGATGTGTTGTGAGGTTGTGGAAATGACACAGCAGGGTGGGTTAGTGGTTGCTGAAACCTTTCCATAACCCTGGAATAAATCAGAGTGAGTGCTCCCGTCAGACATCGAATGCCACTTGTTCAGCCAAACTGTCCTTGAGCAAATCACTGCTCTGGGAAACAAAAGTGAGCTTAATCGTTGAATGTAAATGTGTATTAAGGTCTAGACGTATAAAGTTAGTAGGAAATGTCAGCAGCGATACAGAGAAAAGTTACACTGCATACCTGAAACACGTGCTGTTCGTCCCTTCAGCTCTGACACAGGGATACTCAACAGTCAAGATTTTATTATCAGGACATTCCATCCTACGAAACGAAGAACACAAGAAAAGAAAAATGGATGTGATTGACCCCCGGTGTTTTAAAGCAGTGCTAAAAAATAAATCCTTGTAAACAGCGAGTGGAGACGAGGAGAAAGCTGAGCCCTTAAGATCCAGGAGAGGTTCAAGTTTATTACTTGCTCTACCTTCGCAGTTTGAACTATGACCTCTTGACATAAGGCCTTAAAACAGATTGACATATTCTCAAACTGAGTTTAATACACTCATATTTTATTTTGTTTTTATCTTCTTCATAGTAGTATTTTATATGTGTTGCTATAAATTGAACAAAGTGAATACAGGGCTTGGAACTTGGTGACTGCCAAGTTGTCAACAGTCTGTTTAATGACATTATTCTGTCATTAAATGGACCAAACATTTAATTAGTTCATCCCATAAAAATGTCATAGTGTGGTTCACCACAAATACATCAACTCACTTTCATATGATACACAGCAGCTGTAAAATCAAGGAATTTTTTTTCCTGCTGGTCTAGTATATTTGGTATTATGTTACTTGAAGGCTTGTGTCACTGTGATCATAGTGTGACCACTTCATTTGTCTATGCTAAACATTATCATAGGATAATGTTAGTATCCTAACATTATTAGGATAATGTTAGGATTATTCTAATAATCCTAACATTATTAGGATTGTTAGGATCCTAATAATGTTAGGATTAACTCATACAGGACACTGTAAGAAGCCTGAGTTTTAAAGTATTTTAAGCAATATTTAACTTTTTTACATTTAGTCTAGTTGGAGCCTTGAATTTAAATTTATTTTGGGATTGTTTTACATTTAGTAATATTTAAAATTACTGACTTGCAGCTTGGTGTGATCGGACATCGCCTGAGTCACTATCTTGCTAAAAACATGACACCCTTTTGTGCCATGTTTTTAGCTGAAAGCCCTTTGCTATGTCTCATTCAGCTGTGCACATCTAGAGAAATCTTTGCCCATTCTTCTTTGCAGAAAACTCAAGCTCAATCAAAGAATAACATCTGTAAATATCAAATTACAGGCCTTCCCACATATTTCCCAATGGATTAAGGTACTGACTTTGACCAGGCCATTCTGAGATGAACATGCTTAATCAAAGGCATTGTTGCCTTTGATTAAGGGAACAATGTCTTAATCAAAGGCATTGTTGCTCAGGTTTTATGTATAGGCTCATTGTGCTGGAAGGTTAATGTCCAACTCAGTTTCATTTTCTGCCACCTCTAGCATGTTTTCTTTTAGGATTGCCCTGTATTTAGCTCCATCAAACCTTCCCAACAACTCATACCTCTTTTCTTGTTTTCCCTGCTGATGAAAAACATTTCCCACAGCACAATGCTGCCACAACTCTGTTTAGTCAGGAGAATGAGATGGTTACAGTTGCCAATCTCATTTAACATTTTGAATGCATTTCTTTCTGTGTCCTGTATGACTTGTGAAAGCTTTTAATCGGGATTTCTCATTGATTTCTTTCAGCAATAGCTTTCTTCTTGTTGCTTTTTCAAAATAGCACAGAAAATACAGTACATCTAACTTGTTTTGCAGCTCCCCCAGAGTCCCTTGTGTCCTTAGTTGCCTCTTTGGTTAAGGCAAGTTAGACTGAGGCACCAATGTCCTGGCAATGAGTGCTGCCTAATGTTGTCTGTTGTCTGTTTAGTCTTTATCTTTATAATGCTGTTTATTCTCAAACAACAAATCTCTGACACCTTCACAAACCATGAAGGTTTGTTAGGATTACTAACAGGAAGACTCTGTTTAGTCATAGGGTGACTTCTCAAAGCAGTTTGTTGCAACATCATTTATTTAGAGGTTAGTAATCAGGGTGCTGAATATAAATGTAAACTTTTTTCTCATATTTTAATAATAACAAAAAATGCAGCCTACCCTCCCTGAAATATTTCATTTTCCTTTCAATCTACCAGATTCTCATCTATGGGGTTAGTGGTTTAATTTGATGTTCAGCGGGTCGCATCTGACTGACAGCCACCTCCTCACCTCCTGACCTGCTCCCACCGGGTAGCTGAATAACATCCGTCACGTTATATATAAGCAGAAGTAACACTTGGCTATAACCCTGAGGAGTTTTGCTCTCTGTGTCTCGTCGGAAATCAGATTAAATTAGACGCGCTGCAGTGGTTCATCCAGGAGGCTCCTCTTTGACAGCTTGCTCTCAAAAACCAATAAAATGCAGTACAAACTGTATTACGCAACTTGATCTGTGCGCTAAACGTTGGGTTACGCACTGGTTTGGAGTTTAAATTAGATTAAGCTTAACCTTTTCTGCCAAGAATGTTGCCAGACTTTGAGCCTCATAAACTGTTAACTTCAGGGAGGGAAATTTTCCTTTAAGTACTGTGATTTTAGCCGGGAAAATAAATTAAATAGGTTGGTTAAAGATACAAATAATTCGCCACTTTACCTTGACGTATCCACTGAAATCGTCGTCCTGATAGAGCTGGCCCCAGATTCCCACAGGAAAACAGCACAGATAGCCCCAAACGGTAGAAGAGTCGCACCATTAATTTGACCCATGTCCCTCTTTGCGCTGCGGGACAGATGATCTGCTGAAGTAACACTTAGCACCCACTAAACTCCTCTACTTTCATGTGTCAGTGACCCGCGTAGGTAGTGCTAGTCAAAATATCAGAAATCGTTGTCAAGTGTCCCGCAGAGGTGACGCGCACAGAGACTGCGGGATCAGTGCGCAGTGTGTCCGGACCCTGTTTCCTAACTTTACGCAGTGAGCCAGACCCCTTGGAGAGCCGCTGAAGGCTTCACAGCCCATTGCGCTCCCACTAATCCCTCTGGATTTACATTCCTGCCTCCAAAGAAGAGACTTCAGGCAACCGAGTATCCAGTCAAAATGCGCAATGCTGGTGGCTACACATGCCAAGATGCGAAAAAGAGAGACGTAGACCTATTACTCGATTTTAAAATAATCTTATTTCACCAGATTCCACAAATTTGGCGCTAGATGTGAACAAATAGATACGTAGCTATGGAAAAAAAAACTTTAACACAAATAAGATTTTAAAATATCTCTATATGCAAAATTGATAAATAAATAAAAGAGAAATAGAGTCTTGGTTGACTAATGGATTTTGCATCACACCGTCAAGTCTTAAAATATTAAACGACTTAAGTTAAATTTTATATAGAGAGCATATTTCATAAAACTACTGTAAATATTTAAGATTAAAAATGTAAAAAAAAAAAAAGATAATCTAATTTAGACTAATGGAAAGATAACAAATTAATTAGCATTTAATTAATTAATTGCAATTAATTAATAATCAATTATAAAATTATAGAAATATTGTCAACCTTAATCATTTACAACAAAATGCATACATACTGTATATATATATATACATACATTTATATAAAACTTAAAAATAAAATACAGGGAATAAATAGATGAAGAAATAAATGAATGAATAAATACATAAATGAGCTTAGCTGAAATTTTAAGAAAATAAATGTTTCAGATTCATTTTTAAAGCCAGATGCTATTGTGACTCATCTCGGGTCTCGTGGCAGAGAACTCCAGAAAACAGAACCATAAAAGACCTTTACTTGGAAATCCAAAGTGATTGTGTGGATGGATTCAGTTTGTGAACCTTTGAGGATTAAAGCTCTGAAAACAATGAGTAGTATTTTTAACATAATTCCTGTACTTAATCTGAAGCCAAATGAGATATTTTAAGATGGGAGCAGTCTGCTCAAACCTTTTCATTTTTTCTAAACTCTGCCTCGGTCTAGTGTTTTGATTTGTTTAAAGTTCAAAGGGATCACAGATATGTTAAAGATGAGGATTAAAATTTTATCCACATGCAATGTTGACTTTATTCAAACGCAAATAGAAACTAAAAGATTCCACCTCCAAGGTACATTTTGAACATTGATAATGTTCATGAAGCTGAAAAAACGTATCAGTATGAAATTCTGCACTCAGATCAAGAAGAGCAAGAACAGGCTCATTTCAAACTCTGACTGCATGGGCTGTTGTTCCACTGAAACAAGAGTGATATTATATTTTTAAAAGGTTTTAAATAATTTTTTATTAAGCAAATAATGACATACAACCTTTTAAGCAAATTAGTAAATATGCTTAGCAAACAAACAAACAAAAGGGGGAAAATAAATCCAAAAATTATGTGTTTAAAGCAGTTTAACTGTGTTTGAATTTGAAAGTTGCATGATTCTCTGACAGAGGTTGCTATAATTTGCTAAGTGTTTTGGTAAAACCCTCAAGATGTATTTTGGTTCAAAACCAGACATTTGAGTTGTTTTTTGTGCAGTGTGGTTTGGTCTCCAATATTTATGATACTAACAAATACAGATTAACTGATGTAGCAATATGGATCGCCATCCCTACGGCTTCTTTAAACAATAACTCTGGACCTTTTTAAAAGTCTGTCTTCGTTTCAAATCCTTACCTGCCTCATTACAGGTGAAGATCAACAAATAAAAACAAATGGTCAAAAATTAAAACCATTCTTTGTCATGGTGCATAATGATGTGGAATATAATTGTCTGAAGTGTTCCTAAACAGAATTTGTAACATGGCTTCTTGCTAATGGGCATTACATTATCAGCATGCTAAAATGTAGCAATTATTCACTTGTGTTTTCTTTGCTATTAGATGAAATATCTCAATGAAATGTTCTGCCGGACTAACAGCCTTGTCTATGTTTATCTTGGAAAAGCTGCTGAAGGTGGAGGGTGAAGGTGTCTGCTGGGAAAAAAGAAGAAATGTTTGTTGAGAAACAAATCTGTAAGTAGAGATTTTTTTAATTCATAATAATTATCTAGTCATTATTATTGTTGTTGTAAGCAAACATCCAATCACAACCTGATTGTTTGAGATGTAAGTTTGCTATGGGCTTTAAGCCTTTGACTGAACACGGTGAAATCTGATTAACCCAGTGCACTATGTTCGTTTTCTTTCTGTTCACACACAAGAAAGAATTGTGGTATGTCAGTTCAGAAACTGTAGATTCGTATGTACTGCACCAAGTGTTTTCTTAACTTCTGCTGTGAAAAATGCATCTTATTTGCCACACATGTCTCAAATATTACTGTAAACCAGGCTGAAGAGAGGCTGTGATATATAGTGAGCATTTAGCAGCATTAATATATACTGAGGCCAAAGGTATTGAGTAATAGGAGTAAATTGGAGCCAAATGTTCTGAAACATAAAAATGTAAAAATAAACATACAATGAAATAGATTTAATAATAAATGGCATGCATTCTATGCTACAGTTTTCTGAAATCTGTATGGATCACCCATGTATGTGTTCTTACCTGTTGCAGGCTTTGATCATGTACCAAAAATAATAAAAAAGACGTTACATACGTGTGAGAGAACTCTGACCACTCATGCCCTCTTAGGACCAAATAGCACAGCGGTCAGTGCATCATCTGATGATGCGAGGTAACTCTGCACTTAGTGGTGGATGGTGTTCTTCCATGCCATTAAACAGAAACATCTGGCTTTATTCACAGCTAAATGAATAACACTGGAAGTACACATGCACTGTGTACATGCCTGCATGTGGTATCCAGCACATCAAATTAAACAGTGCGGACTCCTTTGGCTCCATTTCCCTCCAGAATCAAATAAATTCATAAAAAACATAAAGCAACATTATTAAGGAACCGCAGCAAAAAGGCAGCTGTTGAAATGGAGGCCTCTGCCTCATTATTGCGACCACACAGGACATGGTTTCTCTTTTTCCCACGCAGGAGAGTCTCCTTTTACCTTGGTTTGTGGCTTTTATGTAGTATCTATCTGGATACATGCCACAGAGAGGAAATGTGGGTTTCATTCGGTGCTGAGGATACATTTTGCTGCGATACAATTGTTTAAAAGTATATTTATAAAAGCACATCTATGAAAAACATATAAGCAAAACACTGCATCATTTTCTTTCCACTATACAATTATGCAATGTTTTGTCTTGAACTATAAAAGCCTACTTCAATATATTGAAGTCTGTGACTTAAAACAGATATGTTTTAAGTCAAGAGAAACTTTAACCTTTTATATTTCTATTTTGTATATACCCACATTAAGCATACCTACAGTATAACAGGAGGTGCAACGTCTTCTTTATCCTGAATCAGCTTGAGTTTGTGAAAAAAAAATTAGTTATATAAATGTTTTCATGAGTCAGTGAATGGCCCGCTGTTGGTTTGTGGGGATTTTCCTGATCTAAAACTGTAACGCCCCAAAGGAAGAAAGATGCATTTTCCTGGCCTTTGAGCATTATTATCCCATGTAGGATTCTGAATCATATTTTCCAAAATACAGCAAACATTTTTGGAGACCAGTACCTTTTGATTGTGCATAAGAGGAAAAACTAACAAATCAAAAATCATACAGGAAAATCACCTTATATATCTTTTAACTTGTTCTTTTATAAAACCATTGACATTCTAAGAAAAATTTGGTATTACTGTAACTCCCTTCACCAATAATGCCTTTTATCCTAACAATTCATCATATGTTCATATTGAGCAAGTTTCAAAAGACACACAAAGCTCTCAGCTTTGGGAACATAAAATAAGATGGATGAGTTCATGACATAACCTTCGCAGAGATAACTTATTTAGGGATACACATAAAACAAATAAATGTTGATCCTTAGATGCTATACATAGAGCTCTTTGTATTCTTATTTGATTTATTTGTGATAGACCTTTTCCACAGGAATCAACAGTATTGTCTTCAAATATTGTCGTATTTCATAAGGGCACTTATGAAATATGTCCTGCAGTTTTTATCGAATGTCTGTAACTTGGTTACAAAACAAGATTGGGAATATGTTCTGCATACCTCTCTTATCAGAATGAAACCCCGATTGTTCAAACCAAACAGACAGAAATTATTTCTCAGAATCAGAATAGGTCTCTTGATGATGAAACTGTTTTGTAATCAAATTTAAACCACACAAAGGATTCAGGTTTTGTTTATGTTTGGCAGAAATAAGCTATTAAACTGACATTTGGCTGACCTTTGGAAAATGTATTTGATTTACCTTTTTCTCAGTGTTTCAGTTTGTTAGTTTTAGGTTTAGAGACAGAAAAACAATCCACTTTCTAACACCCATAGACTACGTTTTTGTCTCTTTAATTTCTGCGGTAAATGCCCTCAATTCTCCCTATTTACATCTTAATACATGGGAAATTAATCTTCAGAAAAATTCGGAAAAAACGCAACACATAAAATACAATCTAGTACTTGTTGAAAAAGCTTATGATGACACAGCATTTTCTGCAGCTGGCCGCCAGGTTTGCCCACAACATTGTGGAAGAATTTGTTCCCATTTGCATGTATAAGAAATATCCAAGTTTTTTAAATTTCTTATCTGTTGCTAAGAAACTCAAACCTTCAGCTCCCCACATGGATGTTTTCTGTAGGATTGAGGTCTGGAGACACTTATGGGATTCTCCCTCTGTTTTTGGTCATTGTCATAATGGAAGATTCATGATCCTTCATCAGTGTTCTCACTGAGGAAAGAAGGTTCTCGTTTAAGATTTTATGGTACATTTACCTGTCAATAGTCCCACATCATGATGTTTCCACCGCACTGTGCGGCTGATGATCATCCTCAAACTAGAGGGGCAAAATTTTGCATGGTGGTCTGGACTAAGGGAGATTGTTTGTTATGTTTCTGCATATTAAAAAGCTGGCACGTTCTTTAAGCTTTGTCCAGCTTTGTAGCTCATTCCAGGTCAGATTTTATCCCAGATGTCCTGTGACAATGCTTTTATTGTGTTCATGGAGTTGGACTTGAAGAATTTGGTTTAGTAGGCAAGTGTGTTTTTCTCATATAACCATTTGCAAACATAAGTATATGTTATTCATTATATAATAGATTTTTGGGCCACAAAGGAACAAAACCAATACAAAAACAGACAAAGTTCTGACTGTGTTGAAGAGAATCAAACTGTACTGAACAGGAAAAATAAATTAGAAGTTTTGTACCCCGGTAGCTCTAGATTGTTAATTGATATTAATGAACCTTTCCACAAAGTAGATGTACATTTCTTAACAAATGAGCAAACTTACAAAATTAAATGCAAGCTGGCAAAAGGTCTTTAAAAAGTGACGTGACAAAGCCAGGGAAAGAGGGGCTTTAAACTTGGCTTTCAAATCCTGCAAGTGCTGTTCAGAAATTGGCAGTTCAGTTTTACAAACGACTCACTGCATGAAAGGGGTTGGAAATTTTCATTATTTACTACGTGTTACACTGGTGCATTTGACAGTAGATACAAAGCCAAAGCTTAGAAAAATCTTGGTAGTAAGCTCTTCACCTTAAATGATGAGTTTGAGCAGCACTTCAATGAGTCTTTTGCCAACACTAGAAGTCAGATTTATAGTTTAAGCAGACAAAACCTTCCAGTCAGCTCAATTCATTTGGGTTGAGAGTAGAATTTTAATGAGGTGACTTTATATCACAGTGACTAAAAAAGAAACCCTCTGCAATAATTCTCCGTACTACTTAAAGACTCCGGACGCTTTAACGGCAGTTCATTAGAAATTAAAATAATTGTATTCTACCCATCACCAAGGCATTTCAGAAAAGGCAGCGACAGTGGCAAACTCTCAGCTTTGGAGTGAAGTTTCACATGTTTTTATTTGCATTATTCTGCAATAAAATCAGTAAAATAATATCTAAAATATACAAACAAAAGTAGTTATTCAATCTGATCACGTGGACTTTCTCAGATAGACAGTTTTTCACCAAATAAATTTGACGATATTTGACTCGAACTGAAAAATAGGCAGTTGTGTCTTAATCCTGATTTCACTGAAGTGAATTGGATTGTATTGAAAAGAATTGGACTGATTTGAACTGAATTTAGATTATGTTTTTGGACATGAATTGACCAAAGGTGCTGGTGAACATGAGCTGAAATTTGTGGCTGGTAAGATTTTAATTTGTCCTTCTTTTATGTTTGTTTTCTTTTATAGAGACATAAAATGATGCTATCAACATAAATTTGACATAATTTCTGCAGGCATTTAGGAAACACACAAACCAGTATATTAGAGTTTATTTCTCCTTTCAATCTTGGTTGAACAGTAAAAGCTCATTCTTAACATAATATTAATATAATAACATAATGATTGTGGAGAAATCATACAAACGTCCTGCACTGTTGTCCTAACCCTCAGGCAATCATCATTGTATTTTGAACAAATTGCCATCATCAAAAACTAGGCCCCGGTTGAAAGCATAATTCATTATTGTGAATTCATAGCCCCATTTTGCCCCCATGAAAACTCCCACCTCTACTGTAGCAGCACAATCTTGTGTGATTTATAGTTTGTGAGACGCTTTGAAAGTGAGAGGCTCTCTTGGTCTCACAGGTGCACCCAGCAGTCAGCAGCTGAGAACACAGACTCTCACTAGTCTGACTCTGACATGACTCAAGTCTGAACACATGTTGCCTTGTCCACTACAGAGATCACTGTCTCAGATGTAATAACGTAGCCTGCATTAGTAGGAAACAAAATAAAGAGCGATTTTATTACGGCCAAAATGCAAAAAAGTTTTGCAGGTGAGAAATGTCTGAATGTCTTTGATCCGACCATTAGAGGCAGGTCATTAAAATGAATAACAGGAGCAATGACCTCAGGGTTTCAGGCTCATTACTGCAATATTTTGAGAAAATAAGACACAAGCAGAGAGTACAACTGCAAAGATGTAACACGGTACACAAGATTACCCAAAATGCTCATGGTTCAAGGGTTTAAGTTGGAGTTAGATCACCTGCAGCCAATGTCACAGAAACACATCTGTCCAATAACTGCATATACTATAACATGTGCATTTTAATACTGGCAAAATTGATGACAGAAGTGATTTTTTTCACCATGTTAATGATCAAACTTGAATGATAATCAGCCTACTTATTTGTGTGTGATTAAACTTTAGATTTTTCTTTCTGTTTTATACTTTTTTGTTTACATGCAAACTAAAACACAAGCTAAAGCAAGTATTCCAAAAGTCCTTGCATTATCAGGAGTTTGCCATTTTAAATTGTCAGTTTTTGTCATTATCCACTGTTGTGAGTGACAGACTGGGCTTTTAAAACCTCTTATACAATGCTGGTATGTTGTGTCTCTAAGCCACTGCTCTCTCTAGTTCTCTTCCTGAACTTCTCCTCCTCACTGGATAAATTAGTATATAAATATTAACTTTATTAACTAAAATTAGAGCTAGAAACTTAACCTAACACTAACTTCTGCTATCACTACTTTTGTCTTGTGTGGCCCTTGTATTATGCAGTGTTGTCCAGCCTTCCAAAAATGTGCGTCTTTTGGCTTTCTTCTCAGCTAATATGTCCCTCACTCTGGGTGTTTTGTACTTTTCAGATGTATTTCAGACACAAAAAGGAATGAAATCATTAGCTACAAGCCTGAGCACTATTTAACTAGTTGTAAAACTGTTTACAAGTCTCTAGCAAACAGATCCCGTCCTGTGTGTGACCTCCATTAGTTGTGCGAGTGGCGTTGTAAGTGGCTTAAGTGCAAAGCTGTTCAAACCGATGTAGGGGGGTTAACCCTATTCGACACCCTGACCAGTCAGGCCAAAGAGGTGGCACCCCCCCGCTGTAGCACCATCACCCAATGATCCAGAGAGATCTCCCACTTTGTGTGTGCTCAGCGATTGGTTTAACGGGGCAGAGAGCGTGGCTATGTCTGGAATGTTTCCCAACACAGCCATGACCTCCTTGGATGAGAGGGATTACAAGCTGTGGGAGAGGACCAACCTTTCCTTGCATGGTGGGCAGATCCTCAAAACTGCTGATCAGCAAGCCAACGGGGTCACAGCCTGGAAGAACAGGACTATCCTCTACTCTTCTGCACAATCAGGCTTAACAAGGTTTATGATGTTTACAAAGACCCGCTGACTGACTCCGGTCTGACTAAAGAGCAATAAAAATATTTTAGATTTGAGGTGGAAGGAAAACACGAGTTTTTATTACTGCTTTGTATCTCGGTAGTGTTGTTAAGTAAGACCTTAGAACTTTACATTTTCTGACAGCAGCTGTGGCTTGACTATAGTTGAAGCATGTATTATTGCTGAGTTTCCAGCCATGCGCCTTTCAGAATCATGCCCCTTTAGCTAAATTACACCACATGTAGACAAAAGTCAGATAAGACAATAAAAAATTTGCATGTTTGAAGTTCATTTCCCAAGACCGATTTTTCATTACACGTTGCCAACATGCAGCGGGGTACGCAACGAGAAAAATGTGTGAATTCCCTGGTTGAAACTGCAAACTCTGGGAAGATAATGTGAAACCTTTTGTCGTAATTCAGACTGCACTGCACAGCTGTGTGGCCTGGGAGAAATATTACAACAGACAGTAAGTCACACGCAGAAATGTTGATAGAGCACTCTTAATGGAAAATACAGGCTTATTCAACATTTTATTTCAACACACATTCAGAATCAGTGTCCACAGTGCTGCCAGCAGTCCTGCTAAATCACTGTGCTTTAATTAAAAGTGCTTCCTACAGATCTGATGTTAATCATATCAAAGAAACCCACAAACAGCCAATTATAGCTGCACATTAAATCTCATGCCCCATGTGGGGTCTTTCTGCAACACAATGTGACCATGTGTTCTGTATGTGTGTGGCTGAGCAACGCAAACAAGGTAAAGTGCTGCAATAATCTGTGACTAGTGCGCTCGTACATTTTTGCAGTTTTTCCCGTCCAGATGTATTGTAGAAACAATACTATGCAGTTATTCATAATTGCATTCTCAGATCAAAAGAAACGTGAAACTGAGCAGGATAGTATTTTGATTGAAAATTGAGAATCATGTAAGAGAAAAATAAATAAATAAATATCTGCTGAACTGAGCGCTGGTACAATTGCGTGACAGATTATCAACTAAAAACAATAGAATTGAGAGCAAGCTGGAGACAAAAACATATTCTGCTCTAGTTCTGACCAGCATTTTTACTGTGGTGTGCTCTGGAATTTGTCTGTACTATACTCCTAACTATTGTGTTACCAACATAGTCTAGTTTAATTTAGAAAAAGGTAATGGAGCTCTCTGACATTAGCTAAAAGGTGTTACAGAGAAGTTGTAGGTAAATATTTGATGTTCCTCTTAAACCAAACTCCTTCCACACACCATGACAAAACATTGAGCATGTGTTATAGTATGTTCCCCTATATGCTGACATATAGTTACACAGATATATTACATTTCCATAGAGCTTTGCTTAAGGTCTAGAAAAGTAAATCAGTGGAAGATCTTCTGTTAAAGAATGTAGATATATTAGTTTATTTTTATCCAGTGAAATAAGGATACTTTCTTCATTCAGGTTATTCCTAAATAAAAAATAATAATAAAAAGAATTAAGAAATAATGTCATCTTAGCAAATCAATCAAAAACGTAATCTTAGCAAATCAATAAAACTAAATCTGGTCAATAAACCCAAAACCTTGTTCTAAAGTAGACAACATAAATCTTCTCTTTTTTTCCAAATAGCAACTAAGATCACAACATGGTAGCTGATTTACAAACCGACTCAGAATTTGTAGTTACCACACGGCTTGACAAGAACTCCTTTTTCTTATTTATTAAGCAACGCTAGCCATGTTTATGAGGGATCAGCACTAAGACTGGAGCATGTCTTTAACCAATCAAAGTGCTTGTTTGAAACTTCCCGTTGTTTAACAGTTTCCTTTCACTTACACGGCAACCAGCACACATGCTAAACACAAGACAAGACCGACAGTGTTCCCATGATCACTGACCCAAATAAAAGGCAGCTTCTCATATTTTTCTTGACAGCTAAGCACGGGTAACCACAGTGTCATAGGTCAAACCTGGTAGGTATGCCCACCACATGGAATGCAATTTAAACAAATACTAAGAACACAGAACCTATGGTAACACATAATGCGTGCATTTGTTTTAACAAGGTTGTTTTGTTTTGTTTTTTGGTTAAAAATTGGCAATTGGGTAATAGGAGGAAACATAAAATCATAAAGGTAAAATTAAGCAGGAGCAGAAGGGGACGAGGCAAATCTGCCACAATGTGCTGGCCACGACAACATGTAAGTGTTTAGTTCTGTTCTTTGGCTGTTTCCACAGTTCTCTGCAAATGCCGTCATCACATTAAAACGAGGAATGCAAGTAACAAGGAAGTTGTGTCATTAGCAAACAAGTTTGGGATAGATTAAAACCAATCAATTTTCTTAATCAAAACCATAAGACGAGAAGCGACAGCCGGTCTGCTGCAGGGAAACAGAGCTGAGAAGGTAACTTTTAGCTTATAAAACCCAAAAGGCATAGTCTGTATTTCAACAGGACTTGCTTTCTGACTCATATCTTTGAAGTGAGAAAGAAGAAAACTCCCAACCAACCTCAAACTCTCTAAACTAAAAAAAGATTTCATGATAATGACCATCAAATTCTATTGTGAAATAATTGTGTGTTTTTAAATTGTTTTCTGTACTCATACTTTCTGTATTTGTTAGTCATTTATATGGCAGTGAACATCAACTTTGTCATTATAAACATTTTAAGCTTAATTAGAATCAAAGTATAGCAGTTCATATTAACAATAGTTTTGTTGAGTTAATCTCATGAAATATATTTGGGAATACCACTATTTAAATTTAATCAAACTATGAAGTTAATTAAACATCTTCAAAAATGTACAAAAGAAAGTAGGCTGGTAATATTAACTATTACTATAACAATAAAAATAGGCTGACTGGTTACTGCTTAATCTGAAATAATGTGTATTTAAAACAAAAAGTCCACTCAGTTAATCTCCAGGTGGCTGGTTTTACTGTTTGCAAATGTCTGGTTCTGTTTTAAAGGCTCACTCTTTGTAACAATGCTAATTAGCTTGGAATCAAATCAGGAAAATGTGTCCATTTTCAACTGCATTCCAAATATGTGCAGGTAAGCACCACATGGCTTATAAAGCTCATTTTATTGATTTAAAATTGTGCTTTGGCCTATAAACGAATGAAAAATAGCAGTTTCTCATGTCAGTGGTTGTTTGTGTCCCTGTTTTAACTCCAATTTAAATTTAGCACCACTAAAAGGTTATGCTTTTGTAAGTGTGGATTGCTGTTGTGTGAAGTTTCCAGCTTAAACATAGTTTCTGATGAGAATGGAGAGTGCATGTTGTTAAAAATTTGTGTTTCTGTGTTCAACAGACCTGTATGTTATGGTATTCTGCTCCTGTGATGCTGCTCTTTGTTATGGTAATAGACACTGGCTAACTTGTTTAGCAGAGCAGTTCATTATGATTAAAGCATCTTGAACTTTCTCACACACTGTTTGAGAAAGTGCGTGAGAAACTTTCTTACTGTGTTTTACATACACAGTATGTAAAACCACAAACTTTAGGGTGTTTTATTGGGATTTTATGTGATAAACCAAATCAAACTAGTGCAAAAATAATAAAGCGGAAGAAATACTGCATTTGAAACCAGATATTTACATACACTGAAGAAGAAGAAGACACAATTATGCTTTTTTCTCACTAGTTAAATCTGACCAAACCTCTGTTGGTCAGAAATACCAAAATTATTTCTGTTCCCAAATGCCAGAAAACGTAGCAAGAAAACTTTTTAGAGAATTGTTTGCAACTTTCCTTGAATTCAAAAGAACATACACTACACACCATTCTGAACCAACCCCAACTGTCAAATATGGTGGTGGCAGTATCATGCTCAGGGAGTTCTTCTTTTCATCAGGAGAGGAGGGCGATGGTCAGAGATGATTGGAGCCAAATACAGGACAGTCAGGGAAGAAAACCTGATGGAGTCTGCAGAAGACCTGAGACTGGGACAGAGCTTCAGCTTCCAGCAGAACAACGACCCTAAACATGAAGCCAGGGATACAATGGAATGGATTAAAGCAAAATGTATTAGTGTTAGAATGGCCCAGTCAAACATAAACTCAACCAAGAATCTTTGTCAAGATCTGAAAACTGTTTTTTAAAACTCTCTCCATCTAATGTGATGTTGCAAAGAAGATGGGCACAAATTTCAGTCACCAGATGTGCAAAGCTGGTAGAGACAAACCCTAAAAGACTAGCAGCTGTAATTGGAGCAAAAGGAGGTTCCACAAAGTATTGACTCAGGGGGCAGAATACCTTGGATGCCGCACTTTTTGTGTGTAAAAAATATTTTGAACTCCTGTATAATTTTCTTTCCAGTTCACAACTGTATACCATTTTGTGTTGATCTTTCACATTGAATTCCAATGTAATACATTTATGTTTGTGGTTGTAATGCGACAAAATGGAAAAGTCCAAGGGCTATGAATACTTTTGCAAGCCACAGTATGTAAAAACACTATGTGATGCACAAAGCTATTGATGTGTGTCAACTGGAACATAACTTCCCAACACTGAAACATAGTGATGGCAGCGTCATGCTGTTGGGATGCTTCTCTTTTCTTTTACAGCGATGATAATCTTTATACTGCATTGGAGGTTCATATTTCTGCAGGATAACAACCTTAAACATTCAGCCATCCCCACTTTTTTTTTAAAAACAATGGAATGTTGTCCTGGAAGTACAAAAAACCTTAAATGGTATGAAATTCTTTGCAAGGCATCCAGTTTTCTGTCTTTGAAATTCAGCCTCTGCGTGTTCTACATTAATTTGGAAGGCAGAAAACCTGTCATAGGTTTGAACAAATGCTTCAAATTAAAAACATATTGTGGTCAAACTTCATGAACCCTTTAAAGTTATGATTCTAATTTAAATTCAAAGTAACACCGGGGGACTCTACAAAATAAAATATTTGTTTCCTGCAGACTGGAACTGTTTTGTTAGAAGATCCCAAATCTAGAGGTTTTATTTTCTTAAGCATTTGGGCTTAAGGCTCCCATCCAACTTGAAATGTTTCCTTTAACATCATTATCACATAATCATCTGACCTGTATTATAGATTTGGGCCTGTTTTGTTTTATTCTGTCCCCTGGCAGTCGAGCACAGCTGAAGTGACACAGAGTCAACACGGTCTGCAGAGTCAGAGTGTTGTGTAAATATATACAGCAGGCTGTTTGCCTTAATTCAGCAGTTTGGAAACAATATGTTACTCAAACAAGCTGTATATTTGCTTTAACAAAGAGGAGATAATAAATCTATTGTTGCAATTTGTATTTCCTTTAGGCTAAAAGTTTATTCTAAAATATAATAATTGCACTTGGAAAAAGGTTGATTAGGTTCTTTTAGGATTAAGAACAAACACAACATTTTGCATATATTTTTAAGGAAAAGCAATACATGGTTTTCATTTATGTCACAAATAAAACTTAAAATTGTGGCATGCATACTTTTATTGTAATACGCTTAAGTAAAATTTGATGCAACTGATTGTTTTCAGAGATGACCAAACCTATAATTAAAAATTTGTGATTTATAACAGAGCAGATAAGATGACCACATGGTCAATCTCCTATAATCTGAAACTGTCAGATCTTTTGATGTTTTAATGGATTTCCATCAAACAAATAAATGGGAAAACAGCAGAGAAAAAAGGAGAGAGGAGAAAATAAGTCATTCATACAGCACTTTATAAGAGGAGTCCTAGTTCTGCATTACACTCCCCATTGTTACATTTAATTCATTGTACTTTCTTTGTTTCATCCAATTAATCCTACTTAAAATCTGTTGCGAGGCCTAATTTTTTACAACCAGCTAAAGAGAAACTTGCTGACAAATAATCAACTATTGTTTATTTTCAGGGAGGAGGGGCGTCACAAAGCATTTGGGCTTAAGGCACCCAAATAAACCAGGTTTGCACGACAGTACATTAAAAGGTTTAAAGGCTGATGTTCAACCCAAGCAAAAATGTCTGAGAATATCTGCCCAAATAATATTTTCTAAATACTTTGTAGTCACACGCTGATGTGCCCTTGTATTTCTTCTGTAAATGCCCACAATGTGTTTTTTTTCTGTTGAAATGTGGTCTTCAAAGCATTTGATATTCTGTGGGGCGGAAACACCACTAATGGCTCCCTTTCACATTGTTCTCAAAATTTCACAAGATTCTTTGAGGTTCGATAATGTGTTTCACGCTGATGGGCTTGTCACAAAACACAACAAAAGCTTTGGGTGAAAGAATCTCATGTGTTTTTGATTATGTGCTGCCTGGTCCATTGTTTACGCTGTGAGCAGAGAAACACACTGAGTCCAGCTGTTGTGAAATATTTCTGCAGCTGTGACTATGCACCATGCCGTCCCACAGGTTGCACAGCAGGGATCATCCATGACTGATTTGTTGCCTTTTCCATTGTCCTATTCTACATTTAGAAGTAAAAATGTCGAAAGGTTATAAAATTATATTTTTGAGGGATTTCATTTGTTTTAAGCTAAACTAAAATGATAGTGACATCAAATTTTAAGGAACATCCCCAAAGAACTGTCAACATGCTTTCATGTTTGGCATAAAGAAAACGGAAACTGGATGCTTATGAATGCTAAATTTAAAGAAGCTCAATTTATTGATACCTACCATTGGAGGCTGGCGTCAACCCTGCGACCCTGCAAGGACAAGCAGAAATAGATCATGGATGGATGAATTAAGAGTGAAGTATAAGCATTTGTCTCCTATTTTGTATGTGCAAATAGTGCTTATTCATAGGCATATGCATAAACCATAAATTTAATGAAAGTTTATTTTTAAAAGCAGAGAATGAGTTAGCACGTATTAGGTTGGCTTCAACCGCTCCTTGTTAATGATATGTGGATGTTCCTTAAGGCTCCCTAAAATCCCATGTGAGTAAAAGTGGCAACATGTTTACATTTTTCCTCCACCTGCCAGCCAAGGTCTCGGTCAACTTAGTTGCACTCTGTCCACTTTCATCAGGCTGCCATTTGATCTAGCACAGTTGAACTCGAGACCTCTGACCGGGCTGCAGTATCGAGGGCAACAGCAACCTGAGCCAATAAGAAGGGAGGGTGAAAACTTGCCAGATGATGACAGAGCAACCATTTATCACAGTCACAGAAACATCTGATAATGGGAAGAAGGAAGACTGATTTTGCTTGTGGTTCTCTGAACCTCTTTAAGTCTGCTGTGGTCTACAGATGTGGAGTCTGACTGTGAAGTTAATCACTCACACACACACTCAAACATCTCAACAAGACTTCACAAAAAAACGATAGTAAAACCCCCTGCTACTGAAAGGTCTGTGCGTTTCAGTAGCAGGGGGCACAGTGATGCATATGTGCCTTTGTCTTTTAAATCAAAAGTGAACAAATGTGAATAATTACTTGCTCACCTGGAAATGCCTATTAGCAGTTTCCTATGTCTAAAAACTTTTACACAGAGACGCATACACCCAGATGTGGCCAATTTTGATTCAAGCTGATGCAATCTCTAACTTAAAGACAAAGTCATACATCTCATGTACAGTCATATTCAATAAAGTAAAGCGTTATTTAAAAGCTTATTTATTCCGGTAACTCATTTCACTAAGTGAAACACATTCTATGGAGTAATTACACACAGATACAGAGAAATGTGGGCTTAAAAAGTGTATTTGGTACATAAATAAAGGCTACTGTTCTTAAAAGCTACTTTTAATCTGACCAACGAGATTCAGATGCATAATCAGATTTTTTTGAATATGACCTCTGTTTCGGTCCATAGATGCTATATCTTTGATATCCACTAGATGTCAGCATTCAAATGCATTATGAGCACACAATGATTCAAAGATTAATGTTAGTTAGCCTTGAATAAAATATTTGCCTTTTCAGTTTGTAGGATAAACGTAAATATTTATGGAAACAATTCAGAAAGTATTTATGTGCATACAGAGTGGATAAATGTTAGTAACATTTCCATTATGCTATTATAGCAAAAACAGTGATAATTGAAACAAATACTGTACATTGATTAAAATATACTTTTTAAGAGATAAATGAACAGAAATTGTCCAACCATAATGGAACTGTAATAAAACAAGCAGCTCTCACAGACAACAAATAAGCGTTATGGGCGACAGCCTCTTAACAGGTATATTTTATCTGATCCTCCTTTTGGAGAACTTCTGAGGACTCCTCTGTAAAGTCAGCAAGAATTTTAACCCATGTTTGATTGTTTGAAATACAAAATTGTATTTCAAACAATCAATTTTGCTTCTAAATCCTCTGCTTTTCTCACAATTTTCTCAACTAAAAAACCTGTATCAATGTTGTTGCTGCTTCAGAGCAAATTGTTGACAGACCACAGTGTGTCTGAATTAGAGATGAAATTAAACTGATATGCTCACTTTTAATTATTTTTGTTTCACTAGACAGATGAGAGGCAAAAACTATTGCTTTCCAAAGGTTTCTCTGATGGAGCTTCAGAGATCAGGTGGGAGAATATGATGACATGAAAACTTAATGGGGAAGCTTGGAAACTGCAGCTCAGAGGAGGAGCTGCACCATCAAAGGTCTGTTAGGTTCACCCAGACGTTTTGTACAGTTTAATGGCATCAGGTAAGGATTTCTCAAACATGCATGAAAGAATCAAGGCAACACTACAGGTGTGTTTTTGATGAGGGGACAACATGATAACGTAATGTAAAGCTCATAAAGGTATGTTTTTCATAATACTGCTCCATTAAAGGAAGATGGATGCAGTTAAACTCAGGGGAGTAAAGAAAACAGTTGGAGAGTTTAAAAAACTAGAACATATGCACAATGTTTGATTTTATTTATTTTCAAGTGCTGTTTTTTTTTATCTTTTACAACACTTCTAAAATGCCTGCAATTCTCATTTTCATTTTTGGTATTTGGGTTAATTTCTGACGAAAATCTTACGACCCTATGCTAACATATTTGTGACCCCAAATTGGGTCCTGGCCCCTAACTTTGAGAACAACTGGTTTAGATCAAGGAGAGCTGTAAACAAATAGATTCTACAGTTGTCTGATGATTATTTTTGTTGGACTATCACATAAAACCTAAGAAAAATGTATAAGTTTTGGGTTTAATGTGACAAAATGTAAATAAAATCAAAAGGCCAAAATTTTGTTTAGTTTGGACAAACCTCCAAACACATTTTTATGTCTTGTCTTTTTCTCATGGCAGTGAAACAAAAACACACAAAAACAATACTTAAGACTGTTGGGAGAAGTCTGACATGCAATTTTGCGCATTACAAAAAGAACAACATGTTCCCTCCTCTCTTGAATAGAAAGACCTTGCTGTCTCTTCAGATGAAAGCAGGTATCCACTGATAGTCAGAAAATGTCAGGCTATATAAAAAAAAAATGTAACGAAGGAGTGAGTCACTTGTATGCCCTGCAGTTTAGAGTAGAAGATGTTATTAAAGCTGTGAAACTGCAGATTTGCAAACAATGAATGTTCAAAAATAGTGATAGTTTTCCCATCCTTGGCACAATCTTCCGCCAAATTATGAATTTTTTCCTACCATGTTGTGCATTTTGAATTAATGAGTAAATACTTGGAGTTCAGTTAGATGATAAACAAGTTGTGGATCAATACAGCTGATGTGGATGACGTGGTGGCCTGAGATACAGACTGCTCTTGTGATTTGAACCTGACATAGCTGGATGTTGGATGTTGTTCATTTTCTTGAGTCCAACAGAGCAAATGTAGCCTTCAGGCTTTTTTCTAAATTCCCTATTGTTTTTTTGTTTTGTTTTGTTTTTATCTCAAAGCAGAACTTCTGAGGGACAGAATAACTTTTTCATTTTGGATTTATGATATTTGTGGCTTTCATTTAGGCACACAAAAAAACTGCTAAGGGATGTGCAACGTGACATTTTTAATAAGAAAACTTTCTTGTTCTTTTCTTTGATGTTTTCAGTGATAAACTTTAAAGTTCTTCCTCAGAGAAAATGATGGAGTGATCTGAAATGATTGTAGCAGCAGCACCACTGCAGGGCTACACAGACAAAAGACTGCAGAGGCATTAGCAACATCTCATTTAGTTTGTCTCCCACAGGAGAGTGGGAACATCTGAGGAGTCAAAACAGGGAGGAATGCTAGTATCAAATGCTTTACAGCCTCATGCCAAGACCACAGCAATTTTGGGTAATGATCCATGGATAGGGAGGCTCTCATTAGCAAGAACATGTTTAATATAACTAAGTATGGTTTTGTCAGTTATTAAATTAAATTGCACCAGTCATGTTGGCACCCTGGAGTAGCTCTGTTAAGTAAGTTCTGATTGTTTACTTTTGTAGACTTGATCTCTTAGTTTCTTTTGGTTGAAGCATTGAATGTTTGGACAATGTTTCCTCTGGTTTGGGATGTAAAATGTGTACCTGTGGCAATAATGCATTGTTTTTACAACAAAGAACAGCTGATTAGCATTCCAAAAGCAAATTAGATGGATTAGCAGTGTTTGCCAATAACTTAGTGTCATCCAGAACATGTTACTGTGGAATATTATCTCAGCTGACCAAATATTGAGTTGATAGCAGTCATGAAGCTGTCATATTCTTCAGTCAGAGGCTTATTCAGATTTGTTGCAATACTGACCGCTACCCAAGATCCTTTCTCCTCATAGTATCTCCATAAACTGCTCATTTTTAAATCTACTTGGATGATATGAGTTATGACAACATTTAATTTCCCTTTGGGATAAATGAAGTAACTTAATTGGATATGGAGATTTGAAGACACAGATACAAGGATGTAATGTAACAGGACATGTACATCATGGATGTGCAGCACACAAATCTGCAGCAACTGTATGATACTGTCATGTAAATATAAACTTTCTAAGACATGTTTCTGACTCCTTGTTAAATCTCTGGGAGGAATAATGAGGGCAGTTCTGAAGGCAGTAAAGGGTCCAACCTAGTATTAGCGAGGTGTACCTAATAAAGTGGACAATGAGTTTACATGAAATGACAATAAATTAGTGACTTGTTACTTTTGCTTTCTTGTAAATGATATTTATTTAATTTCAAGTTGTCAAAATACAAAATTAAACACCACCATTCCAGCCTAGATAATAACAGGATGTTTGAACACTTCTTGACATGCAGAAAGTATATTTAGAGAAAATGTTCACTGCTTTCAAATTTACCTCTTTAGCAATCATCTGTTACATAGTGTAAATCCAAATTAATTCCTATGTTTTTCAACGGCTGTCATTTGGTCACAAACTTTGAGATAAAGGATTTCATTAAAAAGAACCGAGCATCATCTCTATTCCAATGCATCTCCAAATGGATAGAGGTTGTTCTGCTGACACCTGTTGGCCCACTGCAGTACTGACATATAAAAATATGTCCTTCCTTAAGATTTTTAAAAAATCTTTGCAATAAGCAATCTGGGACCAACTTGTGTTTTCTGTTTGAGGGAATTTACTATTTTATGTTTGCTGTATTTTTTTTTTTTTGCTGTTCATATTTAAAAAACAAATCCAATCAATGATAGACATTTTGGCTTTCAGTGAACCTTTCTTCAACATAAAATATTTAACCTGTAGATACTTGTAGAGTAGAGATCTCTATACAATGTATATTTAATTATTCCCATTATCAAAACCTTTTAGGACCCCAACAGTACGAGGTTTCTTGCAATCCCATTAAAAAAATAATCAAAATGTGGATGATCCCTCCAGATTATGGAGAATAAAAGTTTCCTAAATGCACACATCTTCTGAGATGACATACTGGTAGTTCGTTATTCCTTCTCATATGCAGTGTCCTCTGACAGATTAAAATCATTGTGCAGAATAGTAGTCTGCACAGAAATCCTCCTGACCAGCATGTTGCTGATAAGCTGTGCAATGAAAATCCTAACACTTTGTTCTCATGTAATAAGGCTTTACAAATTTGCCACAATGTAACCAAGTTTGAATGGTTATGGATGTCCTGGAGATCTTAGAGCTGCTCTACTTTATTATGAAGTGGACCTATTCAAGTTTTACTGCAAGCAACATTTATCTTTAAGATTAAAAGGATTGTCTGCAACCTGGCAGTTCTAACTTTGTGTGCTAAGAAATCCAAATAAAGTGGAATTTTATTTATTTATTTATTTATTTTCCCCAGGTAAAGAATAAAATGATGAAGAATTTGCAGGCATCCCAACCATATCAATGAAATTTTAACAGCTCTGTACAGAATAATAGATATAAGAGTGTGAAAGAGGGGCATTGGTACAGTTACAGATGAAAGAAAGAAGTCACACACTGTCAAAGATATAAAATACACACATGCATGTTAGCTTTTTTATCCAGCAAGCTTTGAAATCTGTAGTTTCTTGGCACAAAATAAATAGTTCTACAACATTAGTATAAGTTTCACAGTACATCCAAGTTGTTACAATGCTACAGTATTAAGGAATCACAGTGAAGTAATGTGATGGGGTGAGATGACTGCTATATTAGACAAACTTGTTACACATCATTCCTACCACCCAAGTGTGATCAGTGTTTCACCTTCTATAGTCCCATAGATAAATGTGATCCTACTCCATCTACATTTTACATATAGTTAGTCCTACACTGCATCTGACTGGATGGCGTGCCAGCGGGTGGTTTCCGTTTGTCCTGGACAGCAGATTTCCCTCCAGTGCTCCTGTCCTACATCTGAAGCATTGCCTCCAATCAGTACGCGCCCCAGAATACTGTTCTTAGTGTAGAGACGACCCTGTAACAATGAATCCAGATTCAGTTACTGGATGGAGTGTCACAGCTTTCATCGATAAAGTGTAATTTTAAAGCACACGTTTCATTTGTCTAAAATTCAAACCTGCATCACGATGAATTCGAGAGTCAGTGGCAGCTGGGTGATGTCACCAGGTGGAAGGTCAAACAGGAAGGGAGCATTCCAGATGGGGTTTGGTCCACTGGCCACTTTGGTCTCCTTTGTGTCAATTATTTTACCATTCTGATGTAAGTTGATGACAACATAGTGATCTGTTAAAGAAAAGGCAATTTTTTTGCTTGCTAGTGACACACACCTCTTTAATTTGACCTTTAAGTTAAATATTTTATTTTCACCTGCCAGTTTGAGGTGACCAGCTGGATTATATGATCTAGCTAAAAGCTAGTTCCTCCAAATGGAACTCAAAATTGAGTATATTTCCTCCTCTGTGCACTTATCACAAAAATTTGCTTCTGATTGGGTCACCATTTCCATGTGACGACTTAGAAAACATTTTATTTTTTATTCAGTTGCACATGGAAGTGCATGGTACAAAGTTTGTTAGTGTTTCAACAGTCTCTAATGGGTCTTAAATTATTTTTACTTGAATTATTTTATGTGCTTATAGTTTCAGATGTACTTTTCCTGAGTTGATTTAAGAAAGAAAATTGTTAAGAAAATTGTTAGTTTTTTGTTAGCCTTGCATTGCTTATATACTATAAAACAAAAGAGTGCATCTTATTGGGCAGACAAATATTGTTAATATTTTGATGTAATATTTTAATATTAATATTGTTTTCAATGTAAAAAGATAAATTAGATTGCATTGTTTCTATCTATAGTTTTCTTCTACAGTAATCAAATGCAATTATTTATCTTATTATTTACAGCGAATGTTTATTTACAGAAATCTTCCGTTGCTACACTCACATAATCTAAACAAACTTGTTTAGTTCCTCGTAGCTCCCGCTTTTGCATATCTCCAACATCACCTGGAATATATAATCACTGTTGATAATCCATTTAAGAGACCTAATTAAATTCACTATAATAGAAAAACACCATGTCTCTAGTCCATATGTTTTGAAACATTTTTTCTTTGTACAGATTTTCCTGCTTCCTCCAATCCTAACCAGCAGAAAATCAGATGCAGCAAGATATGGTATAGACAGGAGGGGAAATGACTCCTGGGCTGATCAGTTTCTGATGTAATTATGCCATACGCCAAACAAGGAACTGGTCTGCCTATCTGCAGCTGGACTAAGCAGGAGACCAACACACATTCCGACAAATTTTATTGTTAATATTAGCCTTACCAATTAAGGGAATGAACCCAACTTTAAACTTATAGCGGACTAAAGGGATGCAGGCAGATTTAGCTCTAAAGTGAATGTTCTTTGTGACTGGAATTAATGTCAATAACTTGAAACTGACAAAGAAACTTTAGTGGGAGAAAAGATTATGTTGAAGCCTTCCAACCTCACAAATTTGAAGCTCATTATCAAAGTTAAATCACTAAAATACCATTTTTCAAATTTATACTGCATTGTTTTATCTTTTGAAAGACCTATGTCACATTTTCTATGAGAAACAAACTTTTTGGGTGAATGAAAATAATTTTAAATCCAGATTTGTCAAGAGCATGAATAATTATGAGCTTGTTGTTATCAAGCTAAAAGGTCTATCGATTATGTTTTCAATGAACTTTGTGGAAGCCGTTAGATATTATACAAAAAGGTCAGATCTGGTATGTTCATTAAACTAAACAAGTCAAAAATTGTTTTATTTTACTTCTCTCATTAACCTTCCCTACAAAGTAACTAAGCATTTGGATATTTACACAGTTAAAGTGTCCCGACACATGCATTTTCTTGTTTAGATGTGAAGTGGATCTTCACCTGGAGTTCCTGGGATTCGTGTCAGCTTGGCCAAACTTTCAGCCTTTCGAACCATCACTTTGATTCGCTGAGCCAGGGTCTGGTACTGCAGCAAGATGAACAGTTGGCCCAAAGTCCGTGGCACACAGATTGAGCTCTTCCTGCATCCCAGAGTCTCCTGAGAACTGAAACTCTGAGGACAAGTAATAGGGAAGATCTACAGGTTAAAAGAACAAAAATGTCATGACTCTCGTGGGAGGAAGAACATTTTTTTTCTCTACAAATGTGCACTTTATATTCTTTTGACAACCGAAAATATATAAACGATAAGTAATATCTGATTCAAGTCATAAATAATAAAATCTTCCCATTCTAAGCATACCTACATGAAATTGTGAGCCACTTAAAGCTAATAGCCATCATTTTTTCATTTTTCTTGTTTTCATTTGACTACCCATCAAAAATAATAGATGTTTATGTTCTTAGTCACTTTAGATAAAATCAACAACTGATGTGTACTTCTCACTATAATTTCCATCTGATTTTATGTCAACTCTGATCAGCTTGAACTGTGAAAAGTCCAGTGAGTCACTTTCTGCTGTCAGATGAATGAGCTTATGCTCAACAGGGACTGCTTGTCTGCTTGCCGATTTTATTCAACAAGTGTTTTTCAGCTCACTGCCGCTGTCACTATCATTTCACCTCAGATAATGTCACTCAAATGAACAACAACTTTTTAAGCAACAGTTTTAACTCAGCACAGGCATGCTTACTTTTCACTGTGAATGTAAATCGGAGAGTTATGGCGGTGCCTCATAACAACTCCAACTTGCCTCCCTGCATCAGCCTGGTTTTATTGAAAGCGGGGTGGGGGTCGGTCATAAAATAAAAATTTAAAGATAAGGAGTAGTGGTCCCTCTGAACTGACTGAAACCGGTTTCTCCAAGAACAGAATGGTCCACCACACCCAGTTTCAGCTTAGAGCAGAGAGACTGTGACGGGGTTCTATTATGATTTAGTCAAACATAATGACTGGTCCAAGTCGGAGATTGTTTTAGAGGAATTTATTAAGAAAGATGGCAAAGATGGCAGGTACAGACCACACACGAAGGACATCCAGAGCAGGTTAGAAATCAAATAATAATCAGTACCTTCACTGCAACAGTCCATCACCTCCAGCGTGACTTCTTCAGGAGTCTAATCACAGACTGCCCTCCTGTTCTTTCTTTCTTTCTTTTTGTTTTTAATGGCGGTTGGCAAGCAACTTAATGGTGTGCATTACCGCCACCTACTGGTATGGAGTGTGGATCAGAACGCAACTTAAAAAAAAAAAAAAAAAAAAAACACTAAATCCTTTCTATCAGTTTAGTTTCCTTAAGAAATTGACTGCCCTCCTGTGGAGCAGAGCCCTGCTTTTAAAGCCACAGGCTCCGCCCACAGACAATCCAAACAAGCAAAAATACTAAGTAATTACTTCTAACTCAAATCAACTCTTAAAGTATACAAAATAATAATAATAATAATAATAATAATAATAAGAGAAAAATAAATAAATAAAATAAACTTGTAAACAAAATACAATACTCAGTTTAATAGACAACACCCAGTGCGCTCTGATGACATCACCACCTCAGGTGACTCCCTCCCGGGACGCCACAATCCGGAAACACCCTACTTGAAAACAGAACCGGGAAAACGTTTAATGCTGAAAACAGGTTAGAATGAATGTTTAACTGAAGCAGGAACACCGCGTGTGCACCCACGATGAACCGCCCCAGTTTAAGCTGCAACAAAAGTAAGTTAGTGATTGTGTACGTGTTTGTCGGCGTGTGTGCGCGCATGCTGACACGGACTCTAAGTCCCAGCTCGTGACGGCTCCTCCGTCACAGAGACCAACAACTTATTCATGAGATAACTATTTGCAAAACTCTGACATACATGTTACAGCATTTACATAGCTGTCACTGAAATAGTGGAGCAATGACCCAAAAATAAATGCAGGCAATAGTATGCAAACATTGTACTGCTGAAGATCCATTATAGCATGTGGGATGCTTGAAAATGAATTTGACTGCATATCCTACTTTCAGATAAATAAACAGTTATCTGCATTCTTGGAGGCAGTCAGAGCATTGAAATTTAATTTCCAGAGTGTAAGATAAATATGGAAAAAATAAATAAAATGCAAAGTTTCAAAAGTCACTTTTGCATTCATATTATGCAACGCATTGTGATGATGTATCATCTAAAATTCCAATAATCTATTAGCTGTGTTGAAAGCTACCTGTGGTTTTACTAAAACTGTGACTACATGTGGACAGTACATCTGCCTGTATGAAAGCAGGTGGGTTTTTTTTTAGATAAATAACTTTAATTTGCTAAAAATGCTAATTGTTTTCTCTGCTGACTGAGATAAACATGACATTTGCTGTGGGTATTTTGGACACTCACATTAAAAATTGAGAGCATGCAAACAATCACAGAAAATTAACAATCATTGATTAGCCTCTCAAAATGCCTATAATCTCAAAACCTTTTATTCCAACAAAATGTCAAAACAAGAAATGGTAGATGAATTATTGCCAGTAACCTCACTGGTTACATTACAATGATTACAAAAGTGATGTAGTAGTTCATATTCAGAATGGGCAGACATCAAAGCTGGAGCCACAGAGCCTTGACCAAATTACACATCACTCTTTCTCTATTTTCCAGGAGGCAGAATAACAGTGCTTTTTCTATAGCCAGTCCACATCCACCTGTTTACATTCAGCAGCTGCTCTTACTGAGACTGTGGAAGATGATGCTGTGGAATGGAATCAATAATCTATAACTGGCCATTATATAAAGAGGAAGGGGACAGGAAATGGGTTTTCCCAACAAGAACAGTGGCGCTCGTGAGTGAATACAGTCCATTGAAGCCTCAGGTTCACCCCCCACCAAAAGGCTGTTATTAATGCCTTTTGGCAGCGTTGCAGCTGAGTCACAGAGAGCACTGCGTGGGCGCTCATCCAATTTGTTTCACTCGGCCTGTTTGTTCTGCAGTCACTATCAACAAAATCCCCATGACTAACATCTATGGAAAACTGGCTAATGGCATAGCTGATTAGATGTTGGATGTGACCATAGATTAAATATGTTATTTAACAGGGTGCGAGAAAACTTTCCCTATCCATTAAAGCAGCTGAGAAGACTTTGCAAAGACCTTGGGAAGACTTTTTTTTTTTTTTTTCAGTGAATCCATGATGCATTCACTGGAACACAAAGTAAACAGAAGCAAGAATCAAACAAAAAACACAGCAGCTCACAAACATTTTTCATACATCTGTTAAAATTATAGCTTTTTATTGTATAAAAAAAATGGCCATGATAAATCGTTTTATAAATCATTTTGTTAGATTATTTCTAATAATGTGATATTTATATTGTGCAATTTAGTTGAAAAGAAATATGTTAAAAGGAAAAAACGAGAGCTTTTTTAAACCGCATCTAATTTTGTTTCAGCATTCAGTCTATTTTTGTGAGGGGATCAGCATCTTTTTGTTGAATTGTCAGAAAATGAACTGGAATGTCCTCCAAAGTTGTTTTTCCCACTGGGAAAGTGGGAGCAACTCTGATTACCCTAGTTACGACTTGTACGGTGGATTTTGTGTTTCAATATGGCCACTCCATGCATCAACAGTAGTAAGATGTAGTAAAAACGTGTTTATGTTTCAAAACACACATGCAACCGCAACTCTACACTGAACAAATTAAAAGTGGTGTTTGTTTAAGGAAAGTAAAACTTAAAATTTTGTTTGTTGAAATTCCGATTTCTGAAGAAAACTGTTGCTTCAGATCTGACATCAAACCCAGCTCCATGTTCCCACTTCCCAAGTAACTTGAATGTAGCATATTTTTCTTTCACTTCGCAATAATAAACAAGTCCAATCAGAAAAAAAAACAGTAAAATATATTGATGTTTGCAATCATACAGTTCAGGAGATATGAAAACAGTATCTGCTCTGTGTAACAGAATCAATATATAAGCAAAGTACTTTTTAATTTTTTTCACTTTTGCGAGAGAAAACAACTTTTTGTAACAGTATAGGACTCAGAAACTTTACAGCAAAAACACAAAATCTTAGTATTTTTTGTGTAGTTTCTAGTGCAAACATCTTAAAACACTTAAAATAAGACAATATTAACTTATAAGTAACTTTTCAAAAAGAAATAGGAGCTTGTTTAGACAATAATTCCTCAATATTGATGAAAAAGTACTGAAATAATCTGCCTGTGGAATATGACATCTTTCCCATATTATAAGTGAAATAATCTGCCAGTGGAACAAGTGCAGTTATTTTCATCCATATTAAGAAATTACTGACTTAAAACAAGCTAATTTCTTGCTGAAAAGTTACTTGAAAGTTAGTTTTGTCTTATGTCCAGTGTAGTAAGATTTCCACCAGAAACTAGACCAAAATTACTCAGATTTTGTGTTTTTACAGTATGTAGGAAACTTGTAATTTTGGTATCTGTCTCTAACACAAATTTAAGACAGTTTTTTAAAGCTATTTTTCTATGTACCTTTTTCAGCTTGATTTTGCTTGGGATGAGCTGCTTGGTGTAGGTAGTCTTGGAGTCAGGCTCCCACTCAATCTCCTCACAGGGTAACTCCACTTCCCCCAGAGCGGCCTCTCTCAGCCCAGAGAAGTCCCTGCTGTAGACAGCCAGCCTCAGGGTACAGGTGCAGAGCTCCTCCACAGAGCCCACCTGCAGCACAAAGCTCTGGCTGACGAGGTCTGGGCAAAGGCTGCGCCGGCGTGGGGCTGTCTGCTGGAGCGAGGGGTGAAGTGGAGGGAGGCTGGCGCGAACAAATACCCCACTGCGTCTTCTAGTGTCCCCAGAAAGCCCCAGGATGTTGACCACCAAGGTGCCAGAGCTAGAGCTAAAGAGCATGGAGAAGTGCAGAAGAGGAGCTGGTTTGGGTGAGGCAGAGTTGGAGTTGGAGCCATACTGAGGGTGACATAGCTCCCCCTGCTGGCTGTTAACGCTGGGAGCACCTGCTGTAAGCCGACTGCTCTCACTGAGAGCAAAACTTTCTCCACTAACAGTTCTGCGTCTGCCTATCACCCGGCAGGATTTGGATACAAAGCTGAGCTTGGTGAGGGAGGGCAAGGAAGCCCTGCCATGACTAGCAGCTTTACTGGGAGAGCAGGGCAGAGCAGAAGTACTAAGGCGCCGCATTGGGAAAGTAGCTCTGGAAGACTGCGCCAGCTCAGCTGCTCTAGAAGGGTTGTTGTTGAATGGGAGAGTGTTGAGATCATCTTCAGATGGAGAAGAGCTACTTTTAGAAGAAGGGCACTCCAACACATTACCATCCAGCTCTTCATACTGCTGTTTGACAGGCTGAGTACACGGAGAGTGACTTAATGTCACAGTCACACTCTCAGTGGGTTGAAGGGACAGAACAGCTGCTTCTTTGTCTTCAGAGGAAAGACTTTTCTGTTTGCGACAGCAAAGGATGCAGCCAAGAACCAGACAGTAGCAGAACACAGCCAGACCCACAGCCAGCACAACTTGCAGGTGGACTAGAAAACAAAAAGTCACAAATAGGCATGATAAAGGAGGCTAAATAGTTATTTGGTTTAACAAGTTAAAAGTATTACAGCATTATTTGGCACCAATTAATAAATAAACATAATACTTATACTAGAAAAATTGCTGTTCCTAGCGAAACAGACGTGAGACTGCAAATCTGCAGAGTGATTGCTGAAGAATATGCAGAACAAAGCATAAGAAATAGGGAAAAAGTAGAAGGAAGCTACATTTTGATATGATTTAGCACAATTGGTTAAAGTTAGCAGAAGTAGTTAAATGCAGTATGACGTATGAATATTGAATAATAAGAAAGAGGAACATTAACTAATGCAGTAAAGCATTCTCACTTATAAAGAGAAAAAAGAACTTAAAAAGTGAGAATGCATTCATGCACTCTCACTGATATTGTGTCCTTATTTATGTCACAGAAAATCCAGTCATGCTAAAACGCTAACTGTTGTTTGTACGATTAAGGCTGCAGGAAAGGAAACACAAGCATTAGGATTATCATAGACTGACAAATGAAATCGTCTCCAGAGTTTGACTACAAATGAAGATGAATTCATTGCAAGAGGATCCTGCTGAAAACCATTATCTTGTTTCATCTGCAATCTGTGTGCTTGATGAAATCAAAGAGGAAATGTTGAAATAATTAAAATGATATAGTTGGCCACTCTAGCAAGACATCTGCGCTTGTTTGTTGTTTTGATTTATTGATTTTTTGTAGAGTTTCAGTTTACATTTTCAAAATCATGGTTGAGTCATCCATGAGGTGCCAAAATAAAAAAAAAAAACGTTTAAAAACTAAGAAGAAAGACCAATATAGCATTGATGTGTTTTGCATCACAATCCCTGACTTTATTTTCTGCATTTTCACAGTCATCTCTATTAGCATGTAATTGTAAATTGCTTTTTTAGACTTAAAAGAGATTGGAGCCACAAAAGCTGCTGCGGTTATTTAATGTCACACAGTGGGGCTGTATTAAGATGACTCATCCTCCATAATTGGATTTTTGTGAAAATCACATCAGCAAGCGACCATGCTGAGATCAACAAATACTAAAATGTTTTCTCTGTCAATAGTAAAGTTAAGATACAGCTCCATGAGGACAAAAAGATTAACTATAAGCTGCTGTAACCTGAGGTGTGTTCCTCCTATAAAAAGATCATCGCATCAGACTGTAAAAGCTCTTGAAAATGAAACCAATCAACATCCATAGAGATGAGATCACTATTCATCAAGAGAGCGTTAAATCTCCCAGTACAGACCCAGCAGCCCCATCAGAGAGAGTAACTGGAAGCTCCTCTCCATTAAGAGATGAATCCACTGAGAAGCAATGAATCACACTAATAAAACATAGTTAGAATCTAAATTAGCTGTTAGAATGATAATAAGATAATACAATTGGTGTACAAATTTGAAATCGTTTCATTTAGGAAGACTTGAAACATACCCTTGAGAAACTAAACTATCTAAAGCTTCATGTGAATTTAAGCATGTTAATGTTACTTTAAAAAATAATTAAACTGATTTTACATTTACTTTATATTTAAAAAGCAACTCGAATATTCAGTATCTCAGTTTGTTTTGCTGTTTTTATCATAAATGATTAAGTAACTGGATAAAATTAATCCTGAAAAAATACTTCTGAAGGCTCCTAGTTTCTAGTGGTGCATCTAGAGTGCTCATAGTACATTTTAGTACAAATACAAGTACACCTGTTTGGTTTTTGGTGTTTTGCTTCACATGTTTTTCTTCAGTGATAAGCAGAAAAACATATAGTCAAAACACAAAGGTTTCTAGATTATCTGACAACAAAAAATATGTAGGAATTTATGAAGCGCACCAGGATTTTCCTCCTCCCATGACTTGTAAACCTGATATATCATCTGCGTACATAGCCAGGAATTTCCATAAAGCAGAAAGGCTTATGATGTCTCCAGTTTAACCAGTTAACAACAAATACCATGCTTTCATTTGAATGATCATAAAAGGTATAAAATTAAGACTGAACTACAGGTATGTGACAAATGCAATATTTAAAAGTCAGCATCCCATTCAGCTGTGCACAAGTGATAAAATTGAATCCTCCAATATTTTTGTGCACTTTATAGAGTATTTTATATGTTCTACATTAGATTTACATGGCATGGTAAGAGTATGACTCTAGTTGATGTGACAACAGCGAAATTTGGTACTCATGAAAACAAATTAAGAATTTTCAAAAAGGAAAACGGGTAAAGGATTTGAGGGTTAACATCTATATCACCATTTGTTCAGCCTCGACATCCATATCAAAATCCATGGCTTCTTGTGAATTCTGAGTCATATTCTGCCTCAAGCGTAAAAGACTGAACTCCTCTCTGATCATTGTTCTGCTCTCAGGATCATTCCTCAAGGAAAAGCTGTATCAGGATGAGAATAAGTCAGAACTCATGCCTGACTCTATTATGGATGGCTCATCCAGCATGAGAGTCCGAAAAGATCCCCCTGAAAGTTTTTGAGACAATTCTAGTTATTTATTACAATTCTGGGAGTTAGTATCAATCTTTGCAAATACCATTGACATGAGGTGGCACAGTTGCTCACTACTGTTGTACTGCTTTATAAATTATAATAAAAACCATCATAGTTTTGTTCAGTTCTGTTGTGGAAATGGTTGCTTATTTGTTGTAATTGTACAGGTTTTGAAAATGAAAAGCATCGCTGTTCCTTTACATTCTTGTACAACCACAGAGAATTATTTCTTAAGCAGTTTTAACCATACAAACAACACAATTTTCTACTGGACACAGAGTCAGCATTACTGACGAGGTTTGTGCACAAAGAATTTGATTTCACATACTCAGAATACAGATATAGAGTTTGCAATACAAATGAATTTTGTAGTAAAAAAAAAGTACTTGTTTTTAATAATTTTAAGAAATGCTGAAGCTAATATTCACTCTCCTGCAAAATGTATTTTTTGTCAATTTTGTGCTCTAAATCAGTGATGTAAAAAAAATACTGCTGTCAGGGCCAGTCATAGAACATTACAGTAATTTCTAGTCTGAGCAGTGCCAATTCAGTCAGTAAGGAAAACAGGTATTTACTTTGAGAGATGAATTAAGAAGTTGCAACAGCTATTATGTTAAAGAAATAACAGTTGTACAGTATATTATATTTATTTACCCATTAAAGTTCATTTTTTCCGTCTCATTTTCACACTCAAGAACTTGGAAACGAGCCTGATAAGATATTTGGAATAGTTTCCTTTTTATGCTTTAGAATCCGACACGTGATAAAGTCTTACATGGAAAACATATCCTACCTCCCAGAGAATACGACATCTTCAGCGTCTGAGGAGAGCTGGGTCAGAGTGAGCGGACCATCCCGAGTGCGCAGCGATCTGACAACCATCCAGCAGCTGCTTCATCTTCCGAGGGAACCTGCGTCGGAAGGACGCGAAGAAGCCCCACCTTCTTTCATTTTAATATCACAACTCTTCTACGAAAGAGAGAAGATTCCCCCTGTGTCTGCAGCCAGAGAGGCGCGGATCCGATTATTTTCACGGCGCTTCTGATCGCTTCCTCGGTAAAACGACTCATGTCAATGTTCAATTTAATTGACATCTGCTGTTAAAAACAGCAACAACAACAACACTCTATGATGAATAAATATGGTCTTGTGTGGTGTTCTGCATTTATTTTTTTTATCTGCATTTATGTTAAATAAAATATTTATCCTGAGATGTATGAGAACATAGTTCTTCTCTTTTCTCCTTTTCAAAGGAGAAAAAATACTTGTAAAACTATGGGATAGAGAATAACCAATCATCTTGAAATTTAGGTCCCACAATCATACCATCACACACAAATATTCTTCCTCTTTACCCACCAAATATTTTAGCTTTTTAAAAAATATGTATTCCCCCTCCATAATACGGAAACAAATTCATTTACCTGTTTACTACTTACTCATACAACCACACATTTTATTTTATTTTGACTTTTTGCAACACAAAGTGAAAAAAAAAATAACTGGGAAGTGGAAGGACATGAACACATGATTTTTAAATATATTACTCAATGCAAACAATTGTAATTGCAAGTCACCTAATCAGTAAACATGTTCTGCTTGTGTGTAATGTGAGCAACAGAATAGAGTTGTGGAGACGTTTATAATAGGTAATCTTCTAAAACTGAAACTATTGATTAATTTCCCAAAATTTAGAACATTTAACAAAGAGCTGCTTCTGCATCATCTAAAAACAGAAAAATTATGGCACAACTGTAAACAAGATATGTTTGTCCACCTAAACTTACTGGCTGGCCAAGGAGATCAGTTATCAGATAGGGATTAAAGAGGCCCAAGCTAACTCTGGAAGAGCTGCAGAGATTCACAGCTCAGGTGGAAATATCTGTCAACTGGACAACTACTATTTGTGTGCTCCACAAATCTGGCCTTTAATTGAGGCCATTTTTTAAAAAGTGTAATAAGTAAAGCCACATAGGAAACACAATAAATGGGAAAAAGAGAAACCAAAAATAAACTTTTTAGTCTATATGCAAAACATTGTGTAGAGACAAACTGACACTGCATATCACTCTAGGCACCATCCACAAGGATGAGATGGTTTACTTGGCAGCAGGACAATGACATCTTATTACCACAGGTACAGTAAAAGGCTTTAGATCAAATCATACTCGTGTCAGGATGGCCAAGTCAAAGTCTAGATCTAAATTCATCTTTGAGCTGAAACACAATTTATTTATTTTTTATTAATCAAGGGTATGACGAATACTTACAAATAGGAACAAGATGTTTAATTCTATTTTTTTCTGCATTCAAGTTCATTAGTTCATTGGCCTCAATGTTTAGAAGTTTATATCTCACTAGACTGAAGTTTGTTCCCCCAATTAATTATCTCAGTGAATCCTTTTATGTTCCAATTTGGAGGTAGTACCTCTAAAAATAAACACATCAGTTTAGGCTCAAAATAGTTACATTGTGCAGTGGTTTAAAGCATAAAACAGACTGAGATGAATGTTTCCTTCCAACCAAGGGATAAGTAGAATCTGTTTGCTAAACTTCCAATTGCCACCAGATGGCAGAAATTGAACAAGGTTTTAATACAGGGAAGTGTCTCTTCCTCAATTAAACTGACTGTACAGCAAACTTTACAGTTTGTATGTCCTTGAAAGGATCTTAAAGATTACTTTCATTGTAAATGACCACAGTTTAGTAAGAAAATAAATAAATGTAGTTGAACTGATAGTGGTTTTGTTTTGAAAAATCTTCAGTAAACCAACTCTCATCTTATTGGAGCTTAGTTTAGTTGTGTATTTTTGACAACCCCTCCCACCTCAGTTAGTACGAATGTGACCGACGGACGGACTGTTTATTGACTTAATTGCTTTGACAAAAATGTTCACTTTACTGCTACTACTTTTCGCTTATTCTATAAACGAAGCGGACTTACATTCACCGAGGATGATGTTCAAATACAAAGGTAAGACATATTTCTATTTCTGTTTTTTTTTTTAATCCCGTAAATGGACTAAGTTTATCTACTCATATCAGCCGTTCACACGAGAGCAGGATGTTCACTGCAGTCAGAAAGATACGAACTATAAAAACATTGCAATTGACAGGAGGAAGCTGGAATCGATCTCATAACTTTAGGACTTGAAGACTACTCTTCCTACTGAGCCTGCTGTAAAGAAAGACAAATGATATACATTTTAAAATCCAATATAAAATCGTACTGTTTTTATATTTTACTGTTTTTACACTGTTTTTATAATGGTGGCATCATATTGCAATATATACGTTTAGTCTACAGCTGCAATATTTTTTGTAGCTGTAGACTACAGCTTATTATGTTAATAATTGCATGTAGATGGGTGGAGGTGCAGCACACACCCTAATCACCGTTAAATGTACCGTATCATGCAAACTGTTTTTTCAGTCCGGTCCCAGAAGATAGTTTTGAACTTAATCCCCTGTGTTCAAGCACAAAGACTTTAATCTTGAGTTTGTCTTTGTGCCTTGCGAGTGCGTAGATCTTCTCAGTTAAATGTTGTTCTACTCTGAAATACTAAATTAAGATATGAGGGTAGTTGTCGGTCTTGAGTTTAACAAATAAAATGTTTATATTATAAATTCAGGACCTGCTTATAAGTGAATATGGAGGAGCATTTAGATGTGTTTATGCATATTCTAGTGGGACATGGTGTGATAGACAAACACAAAATAGTGCATAACAGTAATGTGTAGGGAAAACCATGGTTTGTCTATGCACAAAATAAAATTCATTAAATATAATGTGCAAGTAATCACCATTCTGCTACATCAGAAGCAGAACAGAAATTATAGCTGTGCCAACCAGCCTTGCCCATCTGAACACAGTCATGTCTGCCCATTTTTCTTTGAAAATGAGCTCAAGCTCAATAAGATTGGAAAAGAATTTCAAATAATCTTGGTGGAAGGTGAACAACCGCGTCAGTCAGAATTATTTTGCCACCTTAACAGGATTTCTGCCTTCTGTGAAGCTTCTTCCAAATTTCCATCAACTTTCACCGGCTTGCCTCGCTACTTACAAAAAGCATCCACACAGCATGATGCTGCCATCACCATGTTTCATCATAGTGATGGTGTGTGCAGGCTGGTGTGGATATTTCCACCAAAACATAATCGGTGAACGTGAAGTGAACATCATAGAAGCAGATAATGTTTGTGTTAATATTGTTGGTAATTTAGTGAAAATAAAATGTGTCATATGTTTAATAACCAGTGGTTGTGGTATGATCACATGGTTTCTGGTGAAAGATGATTTCCCATAATAGCTTTTAAGGTATTATGGGAAATCATCTTTCACCAGAAACCATGTGATCATACCACAACCACTGGTTATTAAACATATGACACATTTTTTTACACATAATACCTTAAAAGCTGGGCTGCACAGTGGCACAGTTGGTAGCACTGTTGCCTTGCAGCAAGAAGGTCCTGGGTTCGATTCCCAGCCGGGGTCTTTCTGCATGGAGTTTGCATGTTCTCCCTGTGCATGCGTGGGTTCTCTCCGGGTTCTCCGGCTTCCTCCCACAGTCCAAAAACATGACTATTAGGTTAATTGGTCTCTAAATTCTCCCTAGGTGTGAGTGTGTGTGTGTGTGTATGATTGTTTGTCCTGTATGTCTCTGTGTTGCCCTGCGACAGACTGGCGACCTGTCCAGGGTGTACCCCGCCTCTCGCCCGGAACGTAGCTGGAGATAGGCACCAGCAACCCTCCCGACCCCATTAGGGACAAAGGGTGAACAGAAAATGGATGGACCTTAAAAGCTTAGTCACGTACACCTATCTATAATGTGCAACAACAAATGTGATGATGATGTATGTGTGAATATATCAGATATAAACTGTATGATCAGAGGGAGGAATCATCAGCAGATCTGAGCAATTAGGTAGCTGCTTTATTATAAAAATCTTTACATTCTTAACAGATGTTCTTCATATTCATTCCACATTAAAAGCTTGGTGTATGATTAGTTTAATAACTCCTTGTTTAATTTTGTAACATGTTTTGATCAAACAGGAAAATACAACAGCAGATCACTTTGGCTGCAGATGTTGATATACAGCAAGGCTGATATTTTCTCAACTTGTCCTTATTTGCAGACGCTCCAGTTAAAAGGTTTCCATTGCATGAACAAAATTTGCCAGTTCAGATTCTCTTGGGAAAATGGCCGGCTGATGTTACATCTGTTGAAAAGACCAACCTGACTTTCTACAACTTTAATGACACTGGGGAGGTAGTTATTACATTTACATCTGAATAAAACTGAGAAACTTAAACTGTTCCAGATTAATTTAGAAGCATATTGTCCTTCACAGGATCCTAAAGACATGAAGATCCAGTGGAAGGATTACAATGTGAGCATCACAGAAGTTAATCTATTCCGGTTCAGGTTCCGGTTCCAAAGTTATAAAGAAAAATTTTCATTTGTCATCTAGGACTGGAAAATTGCAATGGTACATCAGAGGGAAGAAGGAAAGCCGCTGTTTGTTTGTGTGACCAAAGGCAAGACGACAGACTGCTGTGACCTGGTAGGAAACTGCAGAAGTGTTAACAAGAATAGTTTTGCAGAGCAAGTTGTGTTGTATTTCACATTATGATAAGAAGACAATAGCTCAGCCTATTATAAAACAATTTCATCAAGACAAATAAAAAAAGGAAATGTTCCTGTTTTTTGTTTCAAATTACTGGGTGGATGCGAGAATATTTATTGTTAAATCACATCGTGTTGCAAGATTGATTTCTTATTCCTCTTTTTTTTACAGGATTCATCAGGGTCACTCACATGTGGTAAAATCGACTATATTAAGGAATTTAACATTAAGGAAAACGAAAAATCTGCTCTTGATGGTGAGTTTATTTTTACAATCTTTTTTGTTTCGCTCAGCTGCTTTTTGCTTTATGTGTTTTCACATCCTGTCAGATTTAAATTCTCACAAGTACATTTACTCTCCTCATCCTTATAGAAGCTGTATTTCTTCAATGTCTGTACTATTACTTGATTCTTTCAGCTTGGGTCTAATGGTATTCTCTTTCGCTGTGCTTCTACTCTATATAGTATTTGTCAGATGGTACATCTAATTTGAATCTGACCTATAATATGCGCCTGTTCTGTTTCAGAAACTGATGCAATAAAAGATCTCTATCTTACATCCTCTGGAGCTCACGAGAATGTTGGCATCCACAAGTTTGGAAGTAAATTAGTGAGACCGGCCAATCATGAGAATGGTATTTACACACAGTACAAAACTTTTTTTTTAGCCCTTTAACATTACATATTTTTCAACATTACATCTGCAACATTAGTAAATATACAGAGTATATATGGTGTTTAATTTTATCTCAGTATGAATCCAACTGTTTAATGAAGGCCTGTTGGAGAACATTAGTAAAAAAAAAAAGAGTATCAAGAGGATGAAGGAAAACAGCAGGCGATGTGGAGAAAGTTAAAGTAGGGATAGGTCTCTGCAGAAGATTTGACACTGGGGCATATGTTCATCCGCCAGCAAAACAATGATCCTAAACCTACAACCAGTCCTGGAATTATTTAGATCAAATCATATTCATGTGTTGGAATGGTCCAGTCAAAGTTCTAACCTAAATTCAATTGTGAATCAGTTGGGGAGATGCTCATCATGTAATCTGAATTGAGATAATCTAATTTTCACACAAGAATGGGAACAATATTCAGCCTGTAGATGTGCAAATCTATTAGAGTTCTTAAGAAGATGCCCCACATCTGCTCACCTGAGCTTATAAAGGTGCTGTGACATCAACAAGATGGCTTCCAGCACTATGAATGCTGGGAGATGCAGTCTGATCTGTTCGCTTTGGAAAATGGGTTCCAACATCACAATTATGATTGATGTTTTATGTTGGGCAGTCACATAAAATCCCATTAAAACACACTCAATTTGGTGACTGATTAACAATTTTTGTTTTATTTAATCAAAGTCTACATTCTTTTATGTTTCTGTCTGTAGAGCAGTACTATTTGGGATTGGTTCTGAGCAAAAGAGAAGACGAGCCATTGCAGAACAAAGTTTATTCTTTCTATAAGCAGAAAAACAAAGACACAAGCCCAGGCACTAACATGTGGCTCCCCTTTGTCAGCCAAGTTTGCATGGTAAGATACTCAGAATGAGAAAATGTGATCAGATTCACTGCTTACGCTAACCAAAATCTGGATCGGGATGATTGATAATTCATCTGGTGGCTGTTTCCAGGCTGATATGGGGGGTCCGAAGAACAAGCTGCAGTTTAGTTGGACGTCTCTGAAGAATGCAAGGCTCTATTGTGGTAACCCTGACAACAAACAACATTTCTCTGAGCTGGTCGATGTGGCTACTGTACATTCAGACCATTGGCAGGACACCAGAGTTTATGCACTGTTCAGAAATGAATGGTAAGATGTCAATGTGCAAGAAAAGTCACATTGAAAAATGAAACTTTCTTATTGTTATATTAACTGAAATCAAAGCTATGTAAAACGTTACATGAAATTTAAGTTGTTCACATTTTGACATGAACTTAAATTAAATACTGTGCTGTTAGTAAAGGTTGTGAACTTCCTTTAGTGTTTCTCTGGCACTATTTTAAAAAGTAGCACTTGTGGTATAACCAGAATGACTTGTCAGCTGTTATTTGCATGATAAACATTTGCAAGAATCATGTGCAGTCATGAACAAACACACATTGTGCAGAACAAAATGTGCAATATAAATTCTGAGCTAAAGTAAGAGGAATACTCTGTATGATCTCTGTGCGTTGTTTTTTGAAAACTGTCAACATTTGTGCAGTTGACTTTTCACAGTTCCTTACCCACTTTCAGGTCTGCAATTTTTTTTAACCCAAGAGCAGCTTCTAATTGCAACTGTGTCTCTGTGAAACTCTGCTGACTGTCATTTCTTTATGCAGGGGCATGAGTGCTGTGTGCATCTACACAATAGGAGACATTGAAAAAGTTTTCAGCGGATCTCCCTTTATTGATTCAAACCAGAACGATGAGGACAGGAAAAAGGTATACAAGTGAAACTAATTTGTAATAGGAAACCCTCCATCCACTGTGCATCCATATCTCAAGGACTCAGAATAATGTCCAAAGTTTATTTATTTTGATAATTAAATTCAATTGCTCCATTACATATAGAGTAATTTATTTTAAGTGTTTATTTATGTCTAAAAATGTTTAAAAAGCATTTTTAATACTAAAATAGTGTCTTATGTCCTACAAGATCACAGAGAAAACCGCTGACTTGACACTTGTCCAGCAGACGGTCACTGACACCCTCTTTAAGTAGGATAAGCTACAGATGGTCATTGCTCAAGAAGCTGGTCTTTCAGGTTGTTGTTGCCACACATATTGACAGACAAGGAAAACATGTTAGAAAATGTGCACCAGCAACAGGAATAACTGCAGACCCGAGAGGATTGAAAAAGGAAGCATGTTTTAAGTGTTTGAGGGAAACTCTTAAGGTATGAACTGCAGCTAGAGCCCCTCCTTCAAAAACCACCACATAGTTGTATCTAGGACATCAGCTACATATCAGTTCAGGACATCAGTTTCTTGCTTGAAACTGATGTTGTTAGTTGAGTTAACTCAACTATCAAACCAGAGACAATATCAGCAGGATCTGATACTGACTAAGCAGAAAAAGGAACTGACTATTTCTCAGGTCTAAAGTTGACTTTTCAGATGAAAGCAAACTTTGCATTTCGTTCCATTTTATGAAGTCCCAAGTCAGCGCAACAATCTTCCAGTAAATCTTAGAGGACTCCATGCATCCTGTTTTAGTTGGGTTTTGTAATGTTCAAATTTTCTGGCATGCTTAATTTTGGGTTTTTATTAGCTAAAACCCATCATTATCAAAATTACCACAATAAATGACAGAATTACATCACTCTGTGTAACAAATGAAGTAAATAGTTTATGATATTGTTACTTACTGAGATACACCTTTATTCTCTAGAAATATTCCATGTTTGCATTATATTTGAGTTGCAATTACTTCAAGTTACAAATGAAACTGAGACTATTTCCTTTCCTGTAACACCTTCTCAGTACAAGTTATTGTATTTTGAATTCTAAATCAGTCTATCTGTATCTGTGGAAACAAAAAGCTTACCAGCACCTCAGGGAGTCACCTCTTAATTAGCAACAAGTCGATACAGGCTTTTTCTAATCTATAAACTTTGTGCCTTCAGTGTGTTCTTGACAGCACCAAGATTAATACTGAAATCCTGAGGAGAGTCGAAAAGGTTTCAGAGATGAAGGAGTGGGTGAAGCCCAAGTTGGCCCCAGTTCTCTTCAACCATCACAACTACACCCGAATCTTTGTTGATGCTTCCCCAGGAAATCAACACACAGTTATGTTTCTCTCTCTAAGTGAGTACAAGTTCCCTAAACTAGTTATGAAATGAGCTGAAGTTTTCAAGCAACCTTAAGAACATTCAGATAAATAAGTTTTTAAGTTCAAAAAGTAAAGATGAGTCAAGCCATTATATAGTTGGGCTGAGCTGAATGAATTATGACCTATGGAAGTTTAAGCTGGGCTTGTGGTGCGACTAAATGATGACTAAGTGGGCGACTTGCTGTATCAGTTGATCTAATTTCACAGAATTGATTAATTTCAGCTTAGTAGAACATTTTTTCTTACATCTTGGAAGTTTTCTGCCTACTGGTACAACTCTCTCTGTTTAGTTCAAGATTTACGGTCATGCCTTGAAAGCTTAAATATAACTTGTATTGTGTTAGCAAGTATATATTTTTCCTCTTCCCCTTGTTGCTCACACATCAGTTTTTTAAAACAGTGGAGAAACTTGTGCTTCTGAGATGATCTAATATAGGACCTAAAGGTAATTCAATACGTATTACTAACTCTCTCAGGGATTAGTATCATTTGATTTTACCATAGGAGAAATCATTACATTCCCTACTGATTCATTTATATAAAAAAACAGCCAGTCTCTTATTCCCATGGTGATTTCATCATAATGGGGAAGGAAAGAGTGTCGTCAAAAAGTCCGGTAAAACACATTGCATGTGACTGAGATAAATAAACACGTGCTCCCCTACCAATGCAAGAACTTATGGACAAATACATTTGCTACATTCCTTGTCAGGAGGGACTATTGGTGACTCCTCTAGAAAACCCATCTAGAAAGTCTTTAAATGTTTTGCCTGTTTTGCCACTTAAAGCTTCAGCTCTGTCTGAAGCTGTCTTAAGAGTTTCCCATGATCCTCATGAGGTCACTACTTTGAATATGTTATGATCAGCAGAGGGAAGAGGATTCTCAAGTAAGATGTTTGGGCGAATGGCAGTGAAGTTGTGCTGAACAATCCAAAGCATGATGCTTCCACGTCTGGGCTTGATTGTGCAGATGGTGTTACTCTCTGCTAAACTCAGAGAGCCAAGGCGATATAAAACAAAATTGATTTTGGTCTCTTCCGACCATGGCATTTTGTATCAAACCTTTTCTTAGTTATTTATACAGTATGTTCACCTGCAAACTTGATGGATTTGTATTAGAGGTGGGCATTTTTTTGTGTTGTTTATAATTTATTGTGATCAATATGTTGTCATGAAAAGAATTTTCATTTATTGTTGTTACAATAAATTCAGTACAGCAAAGCATTAAAATGATTAATTGGCTGATAGTCAGACAGACTGACAGACAGATTGTGAGCTTAAGGGTTATAAAACTGTCATGCGAGGGGTTCAAGTACTCAGTTATTTTTAGTAACATACAAATCAATTTGTTTTATGTAATTTTGGTTTTATGAATTTTTTGGTTAATATTCTTACTTTATGTTGGCATTAAATAATTATTAAAAATGCCAACTGGTTCTTTTGTGACAAGGATCTAACATGTATTTGCCTCACAGTGTATGTTTTCTTTGGGCTCTGTTATCAGATTATTCAAAAATACACATTTAAATATATCATTGATGTGTAACTTCCTGGCAGTCAAATATATGCAGTGAAAATTTTGGCATCATTGTGAAGTTGACCAATGATGGCTTCTGAATCACCACAATAAGTAAAAATAGCTTTACTGGGTATTAACACAAGATTATTCTATTCTTAGCAGAGAATCTTACATTTGTATTTCCAGCTAATAAGAACACAATATTTTAAGCTCAAATATTACGTCATACCAATGAAAAAGAAAACCATAAATGTGAATAAATGTAAAGTATGTTTACAAACTGCTAAAGGCTATTTTCATAAATGTACTTTTAATCTGATTAATGAGCCCAATTGACTGTATAATAATTTATTTTGTCCAGTTTCTTCTATTACTAATGCCTACCAATAGGTTGTTCTTCAAGACATGCACATCACTTTGGTTGCCTTAGGTTATTTTATAAATTACAAAATAATTGATTTGATGTAGCTGTGGGTTTACCTATGATTGTTTCCCAATTTCTTGTCTGGGAAGTGTTGCAGAACATTGAAGTCAAAAGTTAAGATTCATTTGCACCCTTAGGGGACAAAAGACTTCTGGGTGTGAAGGCAGGTGTGTGTCATCATCTTCTCTTTGTCTTGTGCCCTTTAACCAGGTAATGGTGCTATTCACAAGGCATTACAAATGGAAAGTCTTTCGTTCATCATCGCTGAGTATCAACCTTTTAACTACTCAGCCCACATCTTCAACCTCATCCTTAACCCCTCCACTGTGAGTAACAAGTGAACACCCACACAACTATTCCACCCACACAAAAGTATGAGTTAGTGTTTGGAATGATTTTATTATTTTATTATTACAGGCTTGAAAGAATGATGAAAAAAAGTGTTTTAAAATAGTTGTTTTTATAATGAAAATGTGTGTGAACCTTTGTTACAGAAAAAGCTGTACGTGAACTCACAAACTGAGCTGGTCCAAATTGACGTGGGAAACTGTGGCCAGTATGGAAACAACTGTCAGGAGTGTGTTCTGTCCAGAGATCCATACTGTGGCTGGAAAAAGAAACAATGCACCTCTGAGACCAGGTAAGACCTCAAGGCTTCATTCGACCACCAATCTCTGTCTTTTGGAGTAAAAATAATCCAAGACAGAGGCTTATCAACACCTCACAGACTCTCTACCAGAACAATAAAACCACTTAATAAACTTTAACTATGTTTGTTACCTAAAAACAAAAGTATTTTTCCAAATATTAACTTGACAACATTACCACAGTTATCATCTGGTTGACCCATTTTTTTTTTTTTAAAGGAATAGGTCAGATCGAATGCTTGAGGATTATGTATACATGTGTGCTATCAAGGGTTTGAATCCTATTATTTTGTGTATTTTATCCTTAATTCAAACTTGCATGAGTTATTCTATTTGATTTTCTGTAAAAGAAAAAAATGACTATAAGAAATGAAGTCAACTCCAGGATTTGAAGGTGCTGAACACCAAACACGTTTTCTAACTAGCAGTTAGCATTTCTTCCACTTTCTCAGTGTCCATTGCTACAAAGCGTTGCTTGTATAATGACTAAACCTTGTGAGACATATCCGTGGTGATGAAAGACACAACAGTGTAGATTTCCACAGATCTGTCCAAGCCTGCAGAGTTATCACTGGATGTTAATTTTGCAATTGGACCAAAAAAAGCTGCTCCTACTGAAGGAAGCTCACGTCCTTTGTAGAGCAGTTGTTTGACACTGCATAATATTTCAATATCAGTGTTGATTATATAAATATATAAAAATCATTCAGCAGCATTTCGTTTCATGGTGCATACACGCATAACAAGTAGGTGATTCTGATGACATTTTATGTTTCTTATCTAACCAGTTGTAACAATTGTCTTTTTGTGAACCACTTTGCTACTTAATTCTGCACCAATGCTGAAGCTTATTGGTCAGAATGCAGTGTAGCAGAAAATGTTACAGTTTATCTTAGCTTTGTTTGCACACCGCTTTGAATTCTGACCAGAACTTAGCAGTAACGATGATAAAATCAGGTGCACATCTTGCTTCTCTTTCTCCTGGCTGTAATACGTCATGGCATTTCCTTACATTCTCACTTTCTGCATGTTTCTGCAAACTGTAGGGAGTGGAAATATTTTATAGGGATCTGTGAACTATCTGTGGAAGAACTGAAAACGATTCACCGCTTTATACTAAATCAAGGGTGCACATTGGTTATTGTGGTTTACCTAAGTTTCAAAAAATGACTAACACGGAATTGGGTAGGTTTTACAAACCGTTCAGCAAAATTTTGTTTCACAGTGCAGCACCTTTGAGGGGAAAACTCACTACTTGACACTTCTCCCCCGCCTAACTATTCCCATGGAGGTGTGAGTTGAGGTAGTGAAAGTGTCGTTTTATATCAAGATAAAATTACAAACTTTTTTATAGGACTGTATTAATTTCAGTTATTTATAAAACAGAGATTAACTTTAAATGTAATTACAAGATTCTGTAGAAGACGGGTCCATTAATGATTAAATAAATAATGGAATCCAACTATGTCTAAAATCAGTTCAGATAAATCCGGTCCATCCCAAAGTGATAGAATTAAAATAATAACCTATATAAATACTAATCAGTATGTGTCTGAGTATGTGAACCTGACACAAAGTCATCCAATTAAGTCAAATACTGTTAATCTAAGGTGACCCTGCTAACTGGATAGAGTAAATGACTTTCCAGTCTTTGTTACGACTATAACAAACTGTAACAACAAATTGTAAGCCTAAATCCAACAAAATCTTTGTTCAACTCTTTATCAAAGGAGTTTTTATTACATGAATTTAATTCCTGACATATTACTACTGGAAACTTTTTTTCCCTATCATGTGGTAGTTTGGAGTTACCAAAGTTATCATGTGGTACCAAACTGCCACATGATAAGGTTGTTTGTGTCTGCATATGAGTTAGTTAGTTAGTTAGTTAGTTAGTTAGTTAGTTAGTTAGTTAGTTAGTTAGTTAGTTGGTTAGTTAGTTAGTTGGTTAGTTAGTTAGTTAGTTGGTTAGTGAGTCTACAGTTGAAAAGATGCAACAGACATTTGCTTACTCTTTGAACAGCTTAGTGAAAACTGAACTGAACTGAAGGTGCTGCAGTGTTGCAGGGGTGCACATAAGGGGAAATGTAGTCATTTCCGACCTTTTGTTCTATTTTACATGAGACCCTCTGAAACCGCACAACAGCATCTACATTCACAGTATGTAGTGTGACAGGTTGCAAGCTCTGGATAGGAGAGCCAAGGGGGAGAGGTGTTAGATTATTGAGTTATAAAACTGTATTCACAGCCTTGAGTTAGTTTACAGCCACTGACTGTGTCTGTGTGCTCAAGGAAGGGCTGACAAAGGGTGATTAACAGAAGACAGTATGGGAAACTCTTTGGAGATTTTGAATTAATATGAGTTACACCACATTTAATTCCTCTTTTGGGATCAATAAAGTATGTTTGAATAGAGTTTGAATTACAGGACATTATAGTGCCTCATAATCAGCAGTGCCTTTTTGTAGCGCAATAGCTGACAGGTGTGCAGTTAAGATACAATTTGCATTTTTAAAGATGGCAAGCACTTCCGGTAGCATGACTAACTGACATTCCTTCTGTTTTGCAGTGGTGCACTTCATGATGTGGTCCACAGGAACCACAGCATTTGCTTAGAAGACCAAGCATCATCACTTCCCCGCATAGCTAAAGGTACTGACATATTTATGAGTGCACTTGCCTGTTTTATTGTAAGTCAAGACTGTCAAGTGTACATGTATAAAGAAACAGGACTTTGCTTTGGGCTCAAGGAGACCAAGTTAACTACCATTAACATCAATGCATTCAAAGTATGTTTATTGTTTTAAAATGTAAAAAACTAAGGAGCTTTTCAGAAATATGCCTGCTTGTGTTTTACATTCAGAAAACAGTAATTTTACCTTTTATAGCAAGATCTAACCAAATGCTCTTTAACCAATAAACAAAAGCAAGCCAAAATGAAATTAACATGACGTTAAGTCATGCAGGGTTTTCTCATGTTTGTTTGTTTTTCTCATGATGTGACCAGCCAGCTTGTGACTTCTGTATTTTTTTGGCTGGTGTGTCATTTGACTTATCAGCAGCTTCCTCCACTTGTTGATTATGTTAAGCTTCAACTGAACCAGTTATTAAGTTGTAAAGGTTTTATACTGTATGACTTTGCATGATATTGCCCTGCTGATAGTTTGATCACATACTGTACAGTTCATGGATACCTGCAGACAGGGACCCTTTTGTATAAATTAGTGCATCAACATGGAGGCGATTCACCATTATTCCTAATCCACAGCAGTTTGTTATTGGTATACATCTTGCATGTCTACTTGTAGATATAAATAATCCATCTTGCTATCCATTGAATGAACTTTAGCATATTTTTTTCTTTATTTAGCTCTCATAACTACCAACTCAGTCAGTCTGCTCTGTGCAGTTAGCTGTGCAACACCTCCTTTATAATAAGCTGTCCACCAACCTCCATATAGACTCTAAGGCCGTCCTTATCGCCATCAGACACTGAAAGAAAAACCTTTTTAGCATGGAGCCAAAAATAAATGTTTACTTACCTGGAGGAAGAAAGGCTGCTGTGAATGTGTACTGAGTCATTCTTCAACTTTCCTGAAGAATGAGGATGGAAGTAGCTCATGAGTAAGTAGTATAAACCTCCCAGTCAGTATGGGCAGGAGGGCTTGTTATCAGAGAGATGCACTGCTGGGTTATCTACAGTGTGATCATAGGAATTTACTGGACAGCTTGCTTGAGTCATTTACCCGGCTGGACAGTTTCCTCTGAAACAAACTAGGTGAAAACAAATCTAATACACAGCAAATTAGATGAAGTTTATGTCAGTTATGGTTTTGACTTTAACCAGTGCTAGACTTCCCTTATAAGTCTGTTCACTATTTAAAGCAGTTTCCTCCAAATTGTCTTTAACAAAATGACTACTGTTTTTGTTTTTGTAAATACTGTTATTTTGTGTTAACTATTATCTTTGGATTTGTCACATTTCTGTTACTATGCAAATAGACATCTTGTTCTCCTGTGGAAAAAAATTAGAAGTGCAACAAATATTTGGCCTCCATTTAGACTACAACTATTCTGGTGTCTTATACAAACTTCTCTGTCCTGAGTAAGATTACTTTATCTCACATCATCTAACTGCTTTATGGTGCTAAGAGAGCTTCCTGTGTGAAGAGCTGTCCACCAACTATAATGGCCGATTTCAGCATCCAGAAAAATGCCCTCCATCTGGCTTTTGTTTGACCAACTTACATATGTCCAAATATTTGGATTAGCTCTGCCTTTTGTTCTAGTTAAACCGGTGTTGTCTTTACCAAACACAACAGATCCAATGAAAATGTTTTATTAAGTTTCTCATCAGTATGCGGTCCCTGGTTTTATGTTGCTCTTACTTAGATCCTGTTCCTTCTTGTTCCACATTTTGATTTATTTCAGTTGTTCTGGTTTCTGCTAAGTCTTTTTCTAAGTCTGTTAAGTCTGTTTCTGGTTTCTGCTAAGTCTTAGATCCTGTTCCTTCTTGTTCCACATTTTGATTTATTTCAGTTGTTTCTGGTTTCTGCTAAGTCTTTTTGGGTTTCCTTTTCATTTTTCAAAGAACTTTGGTTCCCACAGCCTGAAAACTGTCCTCTATTTTGGTTTTGCAGCTCCTTAATATTTTGAGGTTTTATGATGTTTTACCAAAGGTTCATCTAAACTACTTAGAATATTCTCAAAGGTTTTTGACAGGAGGGTAGGCTACAACAGCTCATTGCTGAAAAGCTGGGTGTTAAGAAAAATACTGTAGTCAAGCATGTTACTGGAAAGTTTAATGCAAGAAAAACATGTGGGAGCAAAAAGTTCACAAGCAACAGTGATAACTGTGGCATAAAGAAGCTTGTGCATGGATCAAACTGATCAAATTGTGAAGAGGATTTGATCAGCTAAGATAGTTTTGCTTAGTAGATTCTCTTTTCAAAGTAAAGCACTGTTTTTTTCATTTGGAAATCAAAGTCCCAGAGTTGGAAGGAAGCAGTTGGGAAATTAACAAACACATGTTTAAACTAAAGGTGGTGGTAACATAAGAAAGGAAGATCAATGTCAAAATAAAGCAGACAAAATAGTTAACCAGAACATAGAGAAACAAAGGAAATATGAGAAAGAACTCTAAGTACAAAAAGGAACTCTTTTTTTTTTTTTTACTGTAATAGGTGGCTCTGTGCACAGACAGATCACGCCCTGAGTGCTTATCGGTATAGCACACTTCATATCTGGTAAAAAGCCCAATCTTTAGTGGCCTAATTTCCCAGTAAAAATGTAGCCACAGTCTTCTCAGAATTACTTTACGTATGCTAGGTTACAATTATGATCTAAAGAGAAATTATATTTTAATCATGAAAAACAAAAAAAGTCTTCTGACTGCATCAAAGACAGTTTATCTGTATAAACTTTACAGAAAGTAGCATCAATCTGTAGAAGACAGGAAATGAAATTGTGGGTTTTGATTTCCTTTAGAAATAAAAATATAAATGTATAGCTTTTATTTGTACGTACTGCTTTGTAGAACCACATTTTACTACAACTGCAGCTGTGAGTCCTTTACCTCCACCAGCTTTGCTCATCTACAGACTGAAATGTTCTACTTTTTTTCTTTTTAAAGTAAGCTCTTTCAGAGTGAATGAAAAATATCTCTCTGAGCACCAATTTTCAGACATTATCACACATCTCTAGTTAGATTTAGATCTAAGCACATATGTATGTTTTAATTTCAACCATACTTTTGTGATTCCGGCTGCATGTGTAGGTTATGTTCTACTAGTGGAATTGTAAAACTCTTCTCCAGTCTCCAACAACTTTTCTTCCACTATTGCCTCATACTTAGCCCCAATTATCTTCTCATGACCGAGGACTAGCTAGTAATGATTGATGTAGTGAAGGCATGAGAACTAGATAAGCAAGAGACTAATTGAAACAAAAATAATGTTATTTAAATAAAACATGACAAACACAAACAGAAAATAACCTAGAGAAAAAAAACCCCCATCAGTTATGACATCAGGACAACTATAATCCACAAACAAAGAAGCAAAAAAAGTATGAATAGCAGAAACCTGTGGAGCATAAAATCCCATGACAAACACCACCCACTTCACACCCAGACATCATGACACAGAACGATGCTGCCACCACCATATTTCACAGCGGATGTTCATCAACACCAAATTTTTTTCTTGTCTTAGCAGAGCAACTGCTTACACATATCTGGTGTCCTATAAAAAAAAACCTCTACAATCTATACTTTAATATTTATTTTATTAAAGTATTCTTTGATACACTTTTCATCTTCTTATTTGGAAAAAAGTATCAACTATGCCTAATTTTTAGTTCACTTCACAATTATGTGCTACTTTGAGATTGTGTACCAATAAAATTCCAGTTAAGTTTCTTATAAGTTTATCGTTGCAATGTGACAAAACACCTGACTGAGTAAAATTATTTTGTCCTTCCTGTTCTGAAGGAGAATATTAGATCACAAACGGGGTTGTGATCCAAGTTAAATAACAAATTAATCAAGGACACATTTTACAAACAAAGATGCAAAAATTCGGAACTTATGTTTTTTTTTGTTTTTTTTTCAGGCACCGTAAGACACGTCGACAACTCAGTGAAAAGGATCACAGTTCCCTCTGACTCCAGTTACTTCCTGCGATGTCCAGTGTCATCCCATCATGCCCAGTATACTTGGAAAACTCCTGAGGGCTCCAGTTCCTGTAACCCTCAGGAACTGAAAGACGACCAGTGTCTTCTGCTGATCGACAGCATGACTCTCAATCATCAGGGAGTGTATAAATGTGAGTCTGAGGAAATGGGCTATCAAAAAGTCCTGGCAGAGTATGAGCTGAGACTTTCATCTGCAGGCCGGACATTTGGTCCAACTGTCTGGATCTTTGTTGCGGTTGTCTTCAAAAGTGTCTGGTTTTAGTTTTGAGCCTTTAAGCAAATATATTAATAGCAGCAAATTAAACCTTGAACAAGACTCAGCAGAGCTTGAGGTCGGTGTCGTCAAACAGACTCACCAAAGTGAAAATATTTTGGCAAAAAAGAAGAAAAATAGTCATGGTGAAAGAATGTAAAACAGACTCAAAGGTCACTTTAGCAGCAGCAGTGTTCTCATGTTTAGATGTTCTTTACATTATTTACTAGAGGACATTTATTTCAAGATGGTCATTATTGATGTAATAGTGCTAAAATGCACTTAGCAGTTGTTCTAACCTGTCAAAGGACTTCCTTTTCAGGAAGTTTATACTAGGAAGTCCAAGTATGGACTTCCTGAAAAGGAAATAAGAAGTCCATACTTCCTTTTTTGTACCAAAAAAGGAAGTATGGTACATCCATTTGCCACAAACGCAGTCTGAAATGTTGAAAAAATTTTTTATTAATTTACATTTACCTGCAACCTAACATCACCAATGTGTCTTAGTTTCCTTTTGATGGCAGACATGATAAACTCTGATTGGGGTGATTATGAGACAGAAGTGTAAACTTGCATTATGAATTAAGACAAATTTAGTGACATGCTACAGCAGCAGAACCAGGCAGGTGCAGAGAGGCCCAACGTTATAGTTCTCCTGAGTAAATCTGATGAGGATCCAGTCATTTGGCTACAAGGAACTGCCCAACACACACTTCCTATTCCTCACACAACTGCACAAGAATTAGAGTGAGTGTGGTTCCACAGACCTAGCTGCATATTAGGCCTAACATGCACTTACACGTACAGCTGCCAGATTCAGCTGTATGTGTCTGTAGTCTGTAGTTCAGTCATACTGAGCTGCTCTTTTACATATTTTGTTAGTAGGAAAATGTAAATTGCTTTGCAAATCTACTCCTAGCCATAAGGAATTTTGAAATTGTGCCAAATGGAAATGTTGAAGCGATATTAATATTTTTGCAAAGTGTGTTTATTTCAGTTGGTGGGTTTTTTAAATATATTATGCTATTTTTTGGAATAAGACATATTTACAGTCTGAGTGCTGTCATCAAGAGATGATGCTTTTGTCTGTATGAGAGATATGATGCAGAACTTTGGGGAGACATGCAAGCAGCTTGTCTTTCATCAGTCATGTAAACAAGGTCGGGTTTCTTTTTTGCATCATTGGTGCCTGGCACAAAACAAGATGTTTATTGTTTAAAGAAGTAGAACAAGCTTGAGTGGTTGGAAATATGGTTGCATCAATATACCAATTCAATACAGAAAAATATTGCTGAATTGATTTACACCAATAGCTTCATGAGCGTAGTCAAAAATGCAAAACCAACGCAACTTTCATTAGTTCAGCCAGTGCAACTTGAAGTGAAACAGCGAATGTAAAATAAATAACGAAGAAGATGAAACTGATTACTTCGGTCAAACATAAAAATAAGCAACAACAACCCTTCTTTCAAATGATTCAGAAAGTGCAATTAAGTATTTTAAATATAAACTAAAATAAATAATAAAGCATGATGTTGCTCAAAGCACAAAAGCATAGAATTAGACTGAATAGATCTGCCAGATGGGATTGGGTACATTGTGACCTAAACTCAATCTAGATTTTTTTCCCCTCAATATCAAGACCAATATTTATATTAATATCGGATCGGTTAATCTCCAATTGGAAAGTGTTTGTTGAATTTAAAATTTACATTTACCAGATCTCAGTCTGTCTACGTGGATAGCTATTTCTCTTTTTGGACAGTTTTTCAAAAAAACTTTCTTATTGATCAAAGTAATTAAATATGGCTGAATACACAGTAGCACCTTGCAGAATTAGAATACCACTAAAGTGTATTTTGTTCAGAAATTCAATTCACAAAGAGAAACACATATAGTTCTATTAAATATGCAAAGTGATTTATTCAAACTGTTGATTGTGATGATTGAGGCCGTCATAAGATTTCTTGGAAAATGGGGCGTGCTGTGGGCCGCGGACGTCGGGGGTTCGACTCCCGGTCCCGGCGACCTTTGCCGCATGTCTTTCCCCCTCTCCTCGCCCTCTTTCCTGTCTGCCTACTGTCGCAAAAAAAATTAAAAATACAAGCCACTAGCGCCGCAAAAACTCTTCGGAGAAAAAAAAAAAAAAAGATTTCTTTGAAAATAAGAACTTATTTCAGTTTTCAAATCACTTTGACTGCAAGTGACAATCATCAGAATCAACTTCTAGATATGCTTAGTTAATGTTTATAATGAGCTTACGCTGTAGAATTTACTTCAATAACTGTCAATGATATTCTAATTTAATGAGCTGCATGTGTAGTTATGATGCATTGAGTTCTTCTGTCACTCTCATTTTGTTTGTTAATATTAATTTGTGTGTCTCAGTTTTGCTATGCATTGTTAAAAAGGCAGCCTGGGTGCGAGCAGGAGTTTAAAAACATGATTTAAAGCAGGTGACTGCCATAATAAATTATTAGTATCAGTATCAGTCAGTCACTTTGTGGTAAAGACGAAGTCCGTTTGGAAAACCTTAATCAAATACAATGCTCCAAACATTGGTTTCTCCCAGGATTTTACTGTGAAAATCAACACCTGGGTTGGACCGTCCGACAGCAGAAACATTGATTGTAGTCAAAAGTCAGCATTTCAGTATTAAAAATCCATTTTTGTGTTTTATAGGTGGGTTTCGTTAGTTTTATAATAACCTCATTTGTAGTCTGTAGTCAGTCATCACAAACCCAGCATTAAAATGATCATTAATATTAAGTGTCTTTCAGTTACTTTTTTACAGTGCTTAAACATATTTCCAAATAATTGTGTAAAGTTTTATCAGAAATCAACTGGAAAAGTATTTAGACATGTTGGAAATATGTTCCTGCTTGAAAATACAGCACAGTGGCACCTAAACATTATAAAGGTATACATAAATGGACCAAAGCACAAAAATACAGTGCTTTTACAATTACATCTGTGATGGAAAAATTACATTAAGGTCACATCTACTAGTCAGTTATATGTTATATGAATGATTGTGAACTCTCACCAAAAGAACTATTTGGGTTACATGTAGAAGGTTGGAAGTTGTTTTCTACAGCTGCATCAGAACCAGACCTTCTTTTTTGTTTTTTAGAACCAAATGTTAAATCTGGGATATGTAACTTTTATAAAGCATATGGTTGTTGTTTTTTAAACATATTTATTAAAACCGTCACTATGTTGGGACAGTATGACAGATAATGGTTGAAAATTTTGATTTCTTCTTTCTCTTACTACATAAATACACAGCTCTGTCAGAAACAACCAATTAGAACCAGGGGGCGGGGCTTAGTGCTATCAATCACTGTCATGTACACTCTGCTCACACCTTCCCCCTTGCTCTCTGTCATGCTAAAGCTTTTCCATGTCAGCAGAACCTTCTACAAATGCTCAGCCTAATTAGCATGGCCACCAGTGATGACATATAAAAGATTTTCTTGGAGTGATAAGTTGCTTCCTCACCAGTTGCAAATTGAGTATCACATACACGTGCATGATTGGCAGACCTTCCTCCTCACTCTGATTGGTTGTTTTTGACCGGGAGCTGTGCATTTTGTCAGACAGCAACAGTAGCACTGGGAGAAGGTGGAGGGGCTCAATCTTTTCACAGATTACTTGTTTCATATTGTACAAATATGTAAAAGTTTGGCAAATGTTAAATACCCCATCATCAAGAGAAATTATCTGTGATAGCATGTAGTGTTATTATTTCACAAACAAATATGTTTATGTCGTGCGCGATAGATAAATATAGGGACGCATATGCACTTACGCTGGAACTACCTCATTTGCCATGACCTTTGAATTTTACCACATTGAGCCATTCTGTGTTATTGAAGGATTTTTTCTAGAAAACTGAGAAAAACATCCTTTCTGAAATGTTGTTTATAAATATATTTTTCATGTATAGTGTAACATATACATGAACACATATACATTTGTGTTCTTCAAACACAAATGTATATGTGTTCTTCAAACAATGTTGCAATTGTTCTTCAAACATTGTTCTTCAAACAATGTTGCAATTGTTCTTCAAACATTGTTCTTCAAACAATGTTGCAATTGTTCTTCAAACAATGTTGCAATTGTTCTTCAAACATTGTTCTTCAAACAATGTTGCAATTGTTCTTCAAACAATGTTGCAATTTTATTAGTCTTTTTTATAAAGAGGTGGTTGAATTTTTTAGTGTTGGAATGCAAAAAAGTTTATTCTTTTATAAAGCCAAAAAAGAAAAAAAAAACATATTTTTAATATCTCAATCATTTCTTGTGATATTCTCTTTTCTTCTACCATTTGACGAGTAATAAGGGCGACTGAAAGAATTTAATAAAGCTTTTCTTCATTGTTAAATCATTACTGTGTTGATAATTGTTTATGAATCCTGCTTAAAATATTTTCTTAATAAACAATCTTCACAGTTTGCTGTTCTGAGTTGAATCGCCTCTGTAATACATAAGAGAAGCAAAGGTGGCAGAAATATCCCAAAAAGTTGCAGCTCAATTTGCATTGAAAGACAGGTGGCTCTACAAAATATTGACTCTGGGTGGCTGAATATAAATGTAGGCAACATTTTTCAGATTTCTGAATCAAATTTTTGTTTTTAAATATGGCCATTACTTAAAACATTTTAGTGTACTAATACAAAACTCAATTGCATTAAATAATAGAAGTACTGCATGCAGGTACAGAATACAGGTGCATTCCCTATTAGTTCAGGTATTTCCTGCAATGAATGGTGTTGACTTGTACATCTGGCACAGCCTTCAAGGCTACCCAAATTGAAAACAACAGAGAACAATTGTTTTTCTTCTGATTGCCAAAACATCCCATGTGGCTCCCCTGTCAGAGTTTGTTTGTTTAAAGGGCCTGAATTTCCAAAAAATTACAACCGAATCATTGTTTAAAAAAGAATGCTTGTGCCAAGACTGAAGTGACAAAAAAAAAAAAACTAAAAACAAAACAATAGATGAGTTCCATTTTAGGTGAAGTGATCTGGATTTCTTCTGAAATGGACAAAGGAGGTTTTTCCTGTTATAATTACATGCTTCTCATTTCTCTTTAAAGTGTTACTGTCGTCTTGTTCTTATTAATGATACGAGACACAGTGGTCTGTGTTTACTATACAATAGACCAACATTTTGAAACATCTGTCCCTTTGTTATTTTTCATATGAAACTGCACAGCATACGGGACTAAGTCTTGATCACAATTCAATTCAGTTCAGTTTATTTATATAGCGCCGATTCACAACAAATGTCACCTCAAGGCACTTTACAAAACACATCCAATTTATATACAGATATAGATTATATATTCAGATTAGATTTACATTATGTCCTCTTATGGATAACCCCAGATTTAACAAGGGTGTACTTTCTTTTTCCCATGACTCTATATTCTGTGTGACACCCGATTACAAAAAAATGGATATGTAGCTTTAGCTGAAATTGATTTACAGCAAGTGTAAATAATCTATAAAAAAGAAACAAGTCTAATGATTTCAGAAGAAATGAAACAGACACACAAAATTACGATATAAAGTAAAACTTTATCATGACATACAAGTTTAAAGCCCTGAGAACCATATCTTTATATTAACTAATATGAACAAAACTGAATGTGTGAAAACCACTTTGGAAAAGTGCTCCTCTTAAATACAATCAGCACAAACCAGTTTTTACAAGCATTCTTGTGTTTTGTTCCATTTTTTGTTTGCATTAATCAAAGAGAAAACTATAATAATCAGTAATATTATTGTCATGTCCATAATAATAATTATAACAGTACAAAAATATGCACAAACCCCACAGTTGAATTAATATACGGAGCATTGTACAAGCCAAAACAACATAAAATTGATAAATGAGGTATTTGATAACCACTTGCATATGCACCTGTTTAACACAGATCAGGCCAGTCCTTAAACATTCGAAAAGTGTATTTTATTCCAAAATCAAGAGACCTAAAGGTTCCTCAAACTTCCAACTTCACAGCTTCCTGAGTGACGAGACGTCGCCTTGCAGTTAGTGACGACAGAAAGTTTGAAATAAAACATAAAGCAAGTCAAAATTGAAGAAGCAAAATGACCAGAGCTTTCGTCAGTACTCGTCGCTCGATGCAGCTTCGTACTGTTGAATGACAAACACGTCACACACAGCCAGGAAGCCTTAATTAAACCCACTGGAGAATGGAAAATTGACTAACCAACCCTCAACATTTCCCACTCTCAGATCAGACCTCAAGCAGCACAGACAGGACTGTGGTTGTGCCAGGCAGCTGCCAGTAAGCCGGAACTGTGCCAGCCTCAAGAAAAGTTTCAAGCTGACTCAATTGTCAACAAGCTGACCATCATTTTAGGAATTAGCAGATAGAACATTGGCCCCATCTGCAGGCTCTTTAATGTTACTACAATAATGTTCACTGATAATAATATACTAAACCTGCTTCCACACACTCCCACACACAAACACAGAAACATACAAAGGCAGTGAGGCTACTCTACCAAACAACCATTACAAACCAAAAGCTAAGTAAATGAAATTGACAGTTTGGACTTAACAAAAATGTTTCAGTTAAGCGGTTTAGATGATTTAGCTAAACAATTTCAGCCAAGACAAATAAAACAATACAAATAAATATCAAAACTCATCTGGTAACAGTATGAATGGTGGAAAATATCTATCCAAACGGCAGGTCATAAACCCCCCTGCATGAAACCTGCACTGACCAGATCTCACCAGCAACTACATTAAGGCAGCATCTATGATTCCCTCCTTTATGAGTTTGTTTTTGACCAAATAAAATGAACAGCATGGCCAAAAACTGCAAAATCTCACGTTTAGTGGCTAAGATACAGTCAAGCATCAAGTCTGAGCCTCACATTCAACACAGGAGAAGCTGGAAAATCTATTTTTAAATCTTATTGATGTAATGTTTTATAAAAAAATAACTTGAAGGAAAACATATCTTATGCCATCTGTGTCTGAAGGACCAGGAAGTGTGTTTGGTTGGAAGGAACTGAAACTGTGGGGCAATGCCTGAGCTTGCAGGCAGGTGGTTTGTTCAGTGCCCCCAAAAATATCTGATTATATAAGCTCAACGTGACATGAGATCTGGCTTTTCTTCTGTGTAACACTTTAATCTCTCCTACACAGCCAGCGTATGACCATCCTTTCATGTTACACGTTCAGATTCGATTTAATCTAGTTTAAATCGTGAGCAGGAAGTGAAGACGTGTCATAATATGTTGAGAAAGAAAGGACTTGCACCTCATCTGACATTAGTTTTCACAAATATTTCAAAGATTAGGTTGTACGAGGTTAGGTGGGATTTTGTTTTGCAGTTCAACAGACTGTCGGATCTGTTTTTCGAACCACCTCAGCACGTGCAACCAGGATTGTATGAGGATGACCAGCTGGACTAGTCTTTGGTATCTAGCTGTGCAATAACCAGAAAATTAATGTGTTCTAACACTGGTCACATGATTGTACACATGCATTTCATTTCAAAACGGCCAAGAAAGAATTAACTGCAATTCGTCTGTTCGCAATCAAATCTCACAATCCTGCAAATCTGTACAACAGTTAGGAACGAAGATTTCTGTTCCTCTTCCCTGACAAAAAAAAAAATGCATATATCACTTCCCTTAGACGAAATCCCTCCACCCCGCCCCTTCCACCCCAAATCCCACCCACTGGGAAAAAATAGCAGGAAAAAAGAATGCATGAAACAGGGTCTATGAGTAAATACAGCAGAAAGAAAGCAAACCCCTCCCAACTCTTTTTTTTTTCTCCCCAAAACCCACCCGCAGTGTGTCAGTACATCCATCTCAGTTTCAGTTCAGGCAGGATTTGGCTTCACAGCCGAGGTATGTAGTGTCGCTCTCGCTTTCAGAGAGTCTAATGAGGTATTTTCTTTTCTTTTTTTTTTTTTTGAAACAGTCACGTAGTCTTGTGCATTCTTCACGAATGAATCTTCTTTAAATTATCAGTGATTCCTTGCGGTTGTCACTTTGCTTCCTGAGAGAGACGCCCTCCAGAAGAGAGAGGCCAGTGTGAGGTCTGGGAACTACTTACTGATGAAGACGCCGTCCTACTGGACATTCAGGTGGAAGGATGCAAACTAAAATACAGGGTGGGGGTGACAAAATGGGTCCGTGTAGCTGGGTTTGAAATGCCACAGTAGGTCTGATTAGAGACAGGGACTCAGGGTCTACTGGGCTTGTTGGTGGACAAGAGCTGCTGTTCCCCCCCAAACTTTGTGCGTTAAGTCGTTAAAAAACAGGCCTGTGAGCAACTGAACTAAAAGTGCATCTCAACAGATAGAAGTATATTCAAAAAGTTAATTTATTTCAGCGCCTCAATTCAAAAAAGTTAAAATTATATTATGTAGATTTCTTACATAAAGAATCAATATATTTCAAGTATTTACTTCTGTTAGTTTTGATGGTTGTGATTAATGGCCAGGGATGAAACCCAAAACTTCAGTTTCTCAGATAATTAGAACGTTAAATAAAATCTATTAATATAGCTTTTAGTGCAGAAATTTAATGTTATTGTATCATAATAATGGGTAAGACTACTTACAGCACAGTTACTGACAGGCTCGCATTGTGAAAACACAAAATCTTACCAATTATTTTTGGTCAAGTTTCTAGTGTAAATATCTTAGTACATGTGGAATAAAACAAAGCAAACTTAAAAGTAACTTTTCATCAAGACACATGGCTTGTTTTAAGTAAATAATTCCTTAATACTGATAATAAATTATTAGTACCACATGCAGATTATTTCACTTATAACAAGGGAAAAGTGTCTCATTATAAGTGAAATAATCTTCCAGGGAAAACAAGACTTTTATATGAATATAAAAGCATTAGAAACTAGACCAATAATAAAAGGTTTTGTGTTTTTGCAGTGTCTAGGAAAGTAAAGAAGCTGGCTGTGAACACAGTGCAGATTCTCAGCATAATGTTAAGCATAGGGAAGACCAGAGGTAGGAAAAAATGTCCATTTACAAACTTGGGGGACTTTCACAAAACGTAGACTGCAGCCTGGATTAGCGCTGAAAGATCCCCCGACACACAAAGACTTATTCAGGACATGAACACGCCATCTACCAAGAAATTTTAACTTGGCAGGACTTGGTACCTTTTCAAAGTACCAGTATGTGCCTTAATGAACATGGTATCACTGGGTTCAACTGGCCAGCAAAGTGGACCGACCTGAACTCCACTGAGACCCACCAGGATGCTGTTACGTAAAAGATGAGAGACACCGGAGAAAATAATAGAGACCAGCAGAGCCGCAGGCTGATCACCTCTCTGTCAGGTCGCATTGATGGGAGTAATTCATGTGCAAGGAGCTTCAACGAGGTATTGAGTGAACATATTTTTCAGTAGGCCTATATTTGTACATGAAATAAATTTTTTTTCTAAGAAACTGAAATATGTTTTTTGTCATTAGCTGTAAGCCATAATCATTAAATTAACAGATATAAACACTTGAAATGCATGACTCTGAGGCAGTGGATTTCCCTTCTTGAATTAAATTACATTTTTAAAGATACTTGAATTTATTGAGATGCTCCTGTATAGGTTAGGGCTTCCAACTGTTGTAAAGGTCTTTTACTGAGGGTAGTTGTGAAATGAGGTATTTAATCTGCCGATCTACAGCATCATCTTTATCATTCACCAGTCTGAGTTCAACACGAGGCTACAGTGTGTTACAGACCTGAGTGGCCTGGGTTGGAGGCCTATTGCTGTGAGGTGAGTGCGCTGTACATGAGGTTGTGTTGGTGAGAGATACCCGACTTCCCCTGATTGCAACAAGTTTAAACAGAATACAAAAATAAAGTTGATTCAGGTTAAATATTCTACAGCTCCTGAGGTAAAGACACCACTGCAGGTTACATGATTTGAGGTATGTAAAAAGAGAAAAACTGAAAACAAAATCATTCTAAAAAACAAAAATCAAAAAGAGAACAAAATGGCAATAAAACAAACAAAATGTCCTAAAGTAAAACTTTTCAAGTTCAGTTGTGAATACGCCTGTCAGTGGGTTTTGGCTGAGCTGATTGTGTTTAGCATGTACACTAGGATTAATAAGTGTATGAGTGTGTAGATTGTGTATATCTATGCATGTGATGAATTTAATGCAGAGAAGTGGGTTTATGTGATATTCTGGGGCTCTATGTTCATGATTGGACAGCCAAAAGGTTGACAGGGTTGTTGAGGTATTTGTTGTGCAACAGTTTCTTATTCTTATCGGTTTCTCATTGTACTGTATATTCATGCTGGGGCCTTGCTGTGGAGCAGCGGCCTAGGGAGCGGGTACAAAGGAAAGCTCGAGTTAGGGGGAACCGCTGGGCGCCAGCTCAGCGGAGCCAGAGCCCTTGGAGGAGGAGGTGGAGGAGGGTGTGGGGCTGAGGGTCTGGGCCTGGGGAGCAGAGAAGCCAAAGCTTGAGCTGGGTCCAGCAGGGGATGATGAGGCGGCACTAGCAGCAACAACAGGCCCTGGTGCCCCGCCGGACTTCTGGGCAAACAGGGTTCCTGAATAAAAGCAAGAATTCCCACAGACTGCTTTTATCTCAGCCGGACTAAAAAGTACAAATTAAAGGTTCTGATCTTTTTCATACACACCTGAGTAGATTGTGCCATTAACCTCCACAGATACAGTGATGCTGGCATTCCCATTGGTGGAGATGCTAAGAGACATATCCTGCTGCTTCTCATCTAAACAAACACAGAAGCACTTATTATTCCATCATCTGTTCACAGAACATGCTTATCACTTCAATCCCAACATTTTTTAAACAAATTTTGTGAAGTGTAGCGAATACTACAGCTACGTTCATACTCCATGTGTTGATGCTCAATTCTGATGTTTGCTGAAATTAGATTTTTTCTTTTAGTCACCTTTCATTCTACTAATTAAATGCAATCACACTTCTGTATGAACAATTTATGTCTCCATCGTGACCCGCAGGCACAGAATAATGGGCTGTTTTGATGTCACAGAACAACCCATTGTTTACAGAAGTAATAATGGAAAGAGGCATTTTTGGATCGATTTTAAGGTTTATTCAGTAATGAGAGCCAACAGTCGGTGTTATCACACAACAACATGAAGGAAACTAATAAAAAGGCAGCACAACTAAAGCAACAACCTTTTGACTGCAACTTCTTTAGAGAAATCTGTTTGGATGTGTAGCCAGGAATACGATGCGCTTCAGTGACAGAGTTTTTTGTAAGTTCATAAATATCATTTTCAGTCATTGTTTATGTCTTAGTTTACAGTGTCTGTAAATCAGACGGTCTCATGTCAATAACATGACAGATGGATAAAATGAGACATGCAGATGTTTTGAAAACAACTGGATACGTAATCAAATTAGTACTACATATGGAAATGCCACAGATCAGATATTTTTGGGTGAAAAGATGGGAATTAGGTTGTTCAGACTGCCGTGAAAAAGTCGGATATTTGTCACAAATGGGCATATTTGATAAGAATATAAGAAGAATATAAGAATGCATATTTGGGTCACATTTACCTGCTGTGTGAGCATAGCCTAACAAACCAACTTTTTAACTAATTTTGCCCATTTTTTCTCCAAATATGCTGTCAGACCTTTAAGGTCAAGTCACAATGACCATCAGGTCTTATGCTCAAAATAAATTTGTCAATGCCCGTCATACATGTGGAAGTCATTCAAATGTAAACTATCTATTTTCGCTAACTAATTTGATTGGAGCTGAACAGTATATCAAATTGCAGTTGGTTTGGTGAAATCAGTGTGTGCAATCGCAAGGAACTGCTTGGAATGGCATTTTTCCAATGCCATGCAAGAAAATTCTACATTTTTTTGATAGTTTGATTGTGAGATATATTAATTTATATCAACACAGGAAAAACAAAGTCAGTATTTACATAATTTCAAATAATATTTTTATCTCTTCACAACCTTGGCAGCGCTGACCTCTGGTGGCGATGGTGGGGGCTCCCAAGCGCAGATTCATGGGCATCTGGGATGCCATGGCCAGCAGGTTATGTTGGAAAGCCTGCTGCATGAGGCGCTGCTGCTCCTCTGCCAGGCGGGCCATCTTTCTCTCTGGCCCCTCTCCTCCCCCACTGGTCTCCAGTTTTTCTCTGAGCTGCTCCAGGGTGGCAGCTCTCGCCAAACCAGCCACCTGCTGCTGACCCAGAGACAGCGCAAGAGGAGGTCTTGCGGCCATGATCGCAGGGGTCAGGTCTTCTAAAGAAGAAAAAAAAAAAGCAAGTGTACATAAAACTGTGTTTAACAATCATGTTGTAAAACTGAAACAGGAACAGAAATCAATTCAATGTGAACAGCTGCTTTGTGTTCTGTTTCAAACTACCAAAAAAAAAAAAATTCTGAATAAAATGATGCTTCAAATTCTTTAGTTTTAGCTATTGTTTTTGCACTGCTTATTATGGCTTTAAATTTTTTTAGATTGGCAGTTACCTCATTGAACCCAGACTTTAAGACTATGAGTACAAGACAATTCTGCACTGGTTTATGTCACAGAGCACGACAGCGATTACAGACGCTCAAATACTCATCATACATGACCACTTAAAGTAAAGAACTTGAACAGCTCATTACTCAAGTCAAACCATAGACACTGTTAGAGGTCAACACCAGAGTCACATTCCAACCAAGGCTAAGCCACATCAGATAAAACAACAGCATAATGACAGTTATCAGCAGGAGTCCTCTTAATGTGAAACACAAGCTTCAAAGTTCATAAAGTGGCCTCCCCTGTGTGGGAAACATGTTATTTATCATTAAATAGGAGGGGGCTCCCAGTAGCCTTGGGCAGAAAAGGTTCACATGGACTCTTAAACACCTGGATGGATGACATGAATTTGCTCAGTGCATATTTAAACAGTAAAAATGTACACACACGTTTACAGGGTCATGCAGTATATAGAACAGCTGAAATGTGACAATGTTCTTATATTTTGTCTTAAAACAGTAGGTATAGTGACATTATGAATTTTATTAATTTTGGTAGTTTGATGAACTTAAAAATCCTTCCAGGAACAGATTTTCTCACAAATATACGTCAGGGTCAGACTCCGAAATGCTCAGAGAAATGTCAAAAACAACAACAACAAAAGAAATCCATCCAAGACTCTATTGGAGTTAGTTGATATGTAAAAACTAAAGTAAAAAACTGTACAACTGGAACATAAGAATAATAATGTGTGGCTTTTTATGAAGGGTTGAACAACAAAAAGCCCCTCCTTTTTTCAAAAATCAAAGAGTACATAAGCAACACAGCACAGTGATTGGGAGGTTATGATCTGAGCTTGTTTTATAAGTTGAGGAGCTCTACTGAGTAAAGAAAGAGATCAAGAGATTAGACAGTAATCTGGCTACTCAACGGGAAAATGATACCAAACACAGAAAATTTATATCATAATGGTGGCAGAGGTGTGATGGCCAAATTTGGCAATGCAATTGTGAAGAGATTCAAAAGGCAAAAATTCTAAGAAAAATGCACCGGTATAAGAAAAGAATCCAGGTTCTTTGCAGTTATGTGAAGGACTATATGGGCAAGATGCAGTTATCAAACACAGCGATAGAGGGCAGTATTTTTCTATCAATAAGCATCTTGGTACTTGAGCACTTTTGCCATTTTTTCCACATCAAAGCAGCTAAACTCTCCCAAGTAGTAATTTACCCAACCTATAAAGTCATAATTGATTTGCGTCTTCCCCTTCCAGCACCATTAAAAACTGTTTGGAAGCATGCATATTTTAAAGTGGAAAAATCTTAAAACACTTTACTTCCAAACCTTTTCCTTAAGTTTTCCAGATTCATATTACAGACGTTGAATCAAATTTGTCTTGTTCTAGAACTTAAATAACATTATTTTGTGCAAGTTGAAAGTGCTAACCTTTCTTCAGAGAGGGTCCTGGAGAAGCCTGCAGGCCATTGAGGGTGACTGAGGTCCCGGCGCCAAGGCCTGTCAGATGCATCTTGGGAGGAGAGAGGATGTGGGGAGCCGTGCCTGGAGAAGGAGAGAAGCGGAAGAGGCTGCTGCTGTAGCTAGGACGACGGCCCTCGCGTCGGTTACTGTCGATGGCGGCTTGCAGCTCGCCCGGGGAGCTGAGACCTTTCCTCTCGCACTCGTACGGGTACAGGTATTTCATGTACCTTCACAAGAAAATGCAAAGTTGTTGTTAGACTGAGAGAAAGCCTTCCATCAAAATCAAGCATGTGAAAAATGCACTCATGTATGTAATGTGTTTGGAGCACAAGTATGTTTTGTTTTTTTTAAAGAATGTGTTTTGTGAGCACATAGAACTTTTTTACGCAGTATGAGAATAATGCATTTTTCTTTAAATTAACTTTTTCCAAATGTATGTCTAATAAGTCAGTTACTTCTAGAATGATGTTGCTTTACATTCAGCTTTATAGAGTCATTTTTTTCAAACATATCAGCGGAAATTCTTATGGAGTGTTTCTCTATCAGCTTTGGACATCTAGAAATTGAAATGTTTGCCCTTTCCTATTTACATTTAAAGCACCCAACCATAAATGTTGAAGTCTTGCAGCAGCTTACTAAGTGGATTTAGCTCAGGACTTTGACTATAACATTCTAAAAAGTGAAAATACTTTGATCTAAACCATCTTATTGTAGCTACACCCATCTTCTCATCAAATCTAAACAACTTCCTTGTTCTAGCTGAATAAAAGCATCCACATTGCATGATGGGACTAAAGACATTCAGGATAATGTGGTGAGATAATTAATTTGGACACAGAGGATTTTGCATGAAGATCAAAAGTTTGACGTTCGTTCGAGATCAAGCCAAAGTTTGTGGCCATAAAGTACAAAACATGGGAAAGTTTATAGGGTATCAGCATGTTTTTCTACTCTTCTTATTTGATTATCTAAATTAAACAAGATACCCAAAATATATCCAGCATAGTTTACACATTTGGTTATCAAATTTTGAAAACTTATATTAGCTTTTTTTCTTCCCTAATTTAATTCCCATATGCACTCAACTCTGTTTCGGATGAAGTGTGATTTTATTTTCCAGAACATCTGAATTTATAGCAACACCTGGAACAATAATGTTTGACAGGTTGAACTGGAAACATACTTGGATTACGTCACTGCAGCTCTAGATATATGCTCTATTATGTTTTCCATCCCGTAAAGGAAGGACGCCATAAGCCGCAAGAGCAGCAGTTTCTATCATGTAAAGTAGGTGAGCAATACTGTATAAGAACCTGTCAACATAAAAAAATACATCATGTTTCTTAAAGTGTAAGAAGATAAAGAGGTGTTACTTCTACTGATGGGTGTCTATAAAAAACAGGAGGTTTAGTCTTGGCTAAATGTGTAAGCTGTCAGTCCAACCCCACCTTAGTCACTTCGTACTCTGACCCAAATGACATCGATAGATCACACAGATCAATGAGCTTTGGGTGTGATGTAATGTCAAGAAGATCCAAATAAACACAAAGACAGGAGATTATTTTCCCATATGTGTGTACAAACGCACATTTACTTCAGCAGGGTGTAAACAGAGCTGTTACTTAGCTTTGCGCACGACCATCAATTAACCCAGCCAAAGCATGGTTCCCTTTGTTGTCTGTAAAGACAGCTGCACTGATTAAAACGGGAGGAGATCTCATCTAAAAGACATGCGTCACACGTGAGTGCACCTTAATACTGCACGCATACATGGAAAAGGTGTTTGCTTCCAGTTTGAAGGTTACTCGCTTGACGTTCTTAACTTAGTTCCAGCAGATGAAAGTAATTTGTTTCCTTTCCAAACAGACAAAGACTTACTGTGTGCGCAGAGTGAAAGCAGCGCTGGTGATGGATGTAGGCAGGTTGAGTCCCTTGGTGATTTCTCTCCAGATCTTCTTGTTGATAACCTCCACAAGGCCGCCTTTCTCCGTTACCAGCTTGTAGAGCATGTACAGATCCAGGACCTGCTTGGCCATGATGGGAATACGATTGACCGGGGTTCCTACAGAAAATATATAAACAAGGTACATCAATACAGTATCAATTATTAATGTGATTTAGAATATCTTGAGGAAAGGTGACTGGTTTAGGAGCCATCAAGGCTTTTTTCTACAGACAGAATGCCAGAAAAAGAAGAATCCTGCCATTAGCTCATCAAACAATCAATGCTAAAACACCTAGGATTATTTTTGACCTCTAAATCCTGATCTAAGTGCTACTAGGATGATGACAAGACGAGAGTGGTGAGCTTGCTGCCTGCACGTCCATTAAAATTGGCTTGAAAACAAATTAGCTCCGTTAAGGCAATCTGGCTTGACCTGGAAAAGGGGATTCACAAACAAACACAAAGCAAAGCTGCTCGAGACTTTTGATACAGATGCATTAATCTTGTGAGCAGCTTATCTGCAGTGAAGCTCGCAGGGAACGTGTGCAGTGGGAAAACGAGGTGGAGACGGAGGAGGGAGGAGCACCGGCCGCTTCCCATATGTGACGGTATCAAATCAAAGTGCAATGGGCAATAGTGTAAGCATTAAATGGGAGGAGGGGACTGGGGATTGTGACAACCTAATAATCCTTAAGAACTAGTGGGGAGGAGGGGATGTGGGCTCCAGGATAGGCTGGTATAATGAAGCTCATTTAGAGGATTGTGCCGAGTAAATCCATACCCCTCTGTGTAAGTGCCGGACCCAGTGCATGGAGATGTGCAGATTTGCCCTCATAGGTAATGCCAACCAATCCTTTAGCCCCTCCTTGGACTGCTCTTAACCTGGGCTCATTAATGACTTTATAAAATAGCAGCGTGATCGGACCATACAGATTAGCCCTGATTCATTTTCTTAAGTTAGTAACATGTCTTTAAGCCATGTGCAAGAGGCCAAGGTGAGCACATGGTCCTGTGGAGTGGAGATCAGGAAAGCGACTCTGACCCTCTGAACATGCCTTAGTCAATGCCAGTGTTTGGGAGACAAGCTAATTTCTAGTTAGGAGGCATGTTGGATGCATTTGAAAAGAGTTAAAGGAGTTTAATCATTCAAACACAAACAGGAAAATGAAGGTGCAAAAAAAAAAGAAAATAGTTAAGCATGGAGAGTGATTGAACTTTTTTGTAATATTCTGTATTACAAACACAAACTTCAATGTATTTTATTTGGATCCTATATTATTTACCAATGCAATGTAGTGCTTAGCTAGAAAGTGGAGGAAAACTGATGCATAGTTTTCAAATTTCCCACAAAATGAACCCAGCCTTATAATCAGCCCCAAGTCAAGGTAAAAAATCTGCAGAAACACTTCTTAGAAAATTCAGTTAAAAGTTTTTTTTGGGAAATGGCACAACTACTGTAGCTTAGCATATGTAGAGGCAGATTTTTTTTTCTCCATAAATGCTGAAGCTCAGTCACATTTAAAAGAGAGCATCTATTAGACTTCAGTTATTGCCAAATTAATTATGGACTTTGACTAGGCCATTGCGGCATAGGTCCATGCAAAAAGGTGAATGTCCACTCCTATCTCATCCGTTTGCAGCCTCTAATAAGTTTTCTCGCAGTATCGCAATGCATGTTTTACTGTGGGGATGTTTTGTTTAGGGTGGTAGGCATCATTAATGTTTGATGAAATGTTTTGCATGTAGTCCAGAAGGTTCAAATTTGTTCTCATCTGATCAAAGCACCTTCTCCTACATGTTTGCAAAGAGAAACCATGAACCTTTTATCCGTTTCTCTGATTAACACTCTTCTTCCCTGGCCTGTCAGTTTAATTGGGCACATTCCAATAAAATATTATGAAGTTTGTGGTAATTTCTTTATCCAAATAAATACCACTTAAATTGAACTATCAGAGGAATATAGTTAGAGAAACATAGTAATCAAATGGGATGTTGCTTATTTTCAGAAAATATGTTATTGTTGAGTAACAAGTTTATTTTTAATTAAGAACATTAACTTAAAACTATTTTAAGCTCTTACATGGATATGCCAATATAGTTTTGTTATTAGTTAGTGAATTAAATTTGATAAAATTCAGCAGCAAAATAATAGTTTGAAATCAAATGATATTTAGAAACTGTGTTAATGTGGAATCAACTTCACAATAAATCTTTTTATCTGTTAATGCCATCTTTTTTTGAACAATTTATTTCATCGGTGGCCAAGGAAGCTAAACAGATGACACAAATAGAAAGAACTACCACTTTTTGCTTCTGGGAACACACAAAATTTCCAGAACAAGCCCAGCTTCAAGCTGCAAGTGCTTTGTCAGTTATCTAATGCAGCGTTGGACATCAATCCTGCATTAAACAATTAGTACAACTACAGGGGTCAGAGATCAGCCAGGGGTTATTGATGTGTGAATTAAACTGCAGGTCAGCAGGAAGCCATGTTTTCATACTGGCCCGCTCGTGAACAATGACAGAACAACAAATGAGACACAGGAGCGCTGGCCCCAGTGTGACAAGCCAGCAGTTAGTTAGCTTTTAATTCACGTCTGTGCCTTTGTTACCATCTGCTGTCAAATCAAAATCTGATTCTGTGTAGTGACTGCAGCCCTAGAAAAACTCTAAATGTTTCATATTTTATGCAAAACAGAACAAAGCTTGAAGTGCGAATATGGTCATCTTTATATCTAAAATGGTTTCAGTTTCATATTTCAAATTCTGATAACCCCACATGAAAGCCCTGAGGAAAGCAGTTACAATAATATCATAATTGAACAAAAATCACATTCACAACACTTGGTCAATTAGGGAGAGACTTCCCTTATTTGAAAGAGTCAGTGCACCGCCTGGCTTTGCTGTCCAACATCTGCTGTTTCAAACCCTGGAGACATTCAGCTCTAATTAGAGCAGCCCAAAACACGTCTTTTGATCAGTTAAACACACCACCTCTACCCCGTATTTGCTCTAAATGACTGTTTTTATTCACACATAAAACTTATTGCCAAATGCTGTTGAGAAAGCCAGAGATACAATATGATCATCGAGGCTTCTGGCAGGCAAACTGCTGAATACTTCATCTCTCTGTGAAGCACTGATTTGACCAGCCGCTTGCTATGAGCCAATCTGTAATTGGCTGCAGGCCTCACCTCCCATCATCCTTTGCCCCGGACTGATTTTCCCCCAGGGACAGGACCATCAGGAGCCTAGTGATTAATGGCACCAGAGGTTAGAGGTCGCTCTGGTGGGAAGTGCTGAGGCTGAGGGCCCCTGAACCACTCCCTAAGTCCTTCCTCAAATGTCCACAGCGAGCACCAGAGCCACACGGCTGATCTTCAAAAGGCTGGCCTTCAGGAAGAAAGTACGCAGCAGCCTCTTTGAAGGATTCATATTTGGAAGTGTGCGGGTGTGAGAATGATCAATAACTTCACCCTATGATGTATGTCTGCAAACTGCATTATATAATGAATTTGTCTCTGAAAAACTCACAGTAAAACATGTAACCAGGTGTAAACCCATTCTGTCAATCAGAAAATGAAGCAAATTATCAGTCCACAAGAACACAAGAAAAGTAAACAAAAGAGCTGCTAGTTTGACTAAAACAAATGTTATATAGTTAGCCCATCAAAAACAAGGTCATTTCATCTGACCCTTACCCTATTTTTAGCTGGAAACAGCTGTTCACATTAAAATGGACTCTATAATAAATCAATTGGGCACCCCTGACGCCAGTGGTGGTAAATTAAATATTGCAGACTTCCTTTGATGGGCATTCTTTAAATAATTATGAGATGGGGCAACAGCCTTACAGCGGCCAACACACAGGAAATGAATTTTTTACTAAATGAGAGTGCTGGTCGGTGTGAGGTTTCACTGCCATCTACTGTGAAGAGCAACAAGAAAAAAAAAAAAAAAGATAGTGAAGAAAACAAAACAAATCATCCCTTGCTGCTTGAGAGATTCAACAGTTTTTATGTCATAATCAAGACAAAAATCTTACCAAAAAAACATAGAAATAGATAAGACATAAAGGAAAAAAATGGGGTAAAATGTGTCCCTCTGCTGCCTTTATAAGGAAATGTAGGACAGATGAAGGAAAAGGAAGGGGGAGGTGTAGTAGTTAGCCAGCTGGAGAAAGACTGGATTATGGCTGTAAGGAAGGTGTCAGCCAACACAAACAGCCCTTGGCCTCATGGCAGCGTCTGAGTCTTTAAGAGTACCAACAACCCACCACCCATCCACACCTTCCTCCTCGTCTTCCTCGTTACCCCCAATTACGACAACAACAAGTAGATCAAACCCAACTGTAATTATAATAATTATAATAACATAATTATAATAACATTCACATTCTTTTACAAATCCAACTTATGAGAAAAGGTTTGAAGTTTGCAACATTTTTTTTTACATACAAATTGTGTCAATTGCTGGTATTGATGCTAATGTAGAGTATGTAATGGCAATAACAAACTCTACATTAACATACTCTATGTTATTGCCATTACGAGTATGTTACGTGTTACAGAAATTTTTCTTGTCAGAGCAAATCAGACACATTTCTCTTCACTCATCAAACAGTCTGTTTGTTGGAAACACTTTTCCCCCCAGAATTATGAAACAACGAGAGAGCCAAGAGAATGTTTGACTGCAGATGCTATCTGAGTATTTTAGCTCCCAACCACTACATGTGTAGCATTAGCCGGAAGGGATTTTTCTTTAGAAACAAATGGTATGTTGTTATGTGAATGCCTGTAAACTGGCTTACAGAGTTTGAATGTTATAAAAGGTGACCTTGGAAAAGTTTTTAACAGCTACATAATAGCACTGCAGTTAAGTTCACACACTGATTATGTGGAAGAAAATGAGACTTTCACAATCACAGCACTGCTCCCAAAAAGAGTATAAACCATTGTGGTGACAAGGTTGTATGGAGAAATGACACTCATGGTTATTAGATTAACTATGCCTGCCGCAATAAGTAATAAATTAGTCAATTGCATGATAAATTAAAGCAAGCTCAATAATTTCCATTCGCATGATTTATCGTATTTCTCTTTTCTCTTTCCTACTAAAAACTGGATGACAAAAGTCTTCAGTGTGGTGGTTCAGTCTCAACTAGTCATTTTTGTTGAACAATTTGTGTTGACAGAAACTTCATACGTCTTTTTTTTTACTATTTTTGTTGCTCTTTTTATTTATTTTGGATGTTTAAGAGGTTTTTCAGTTCCAGTGTCAAATACCGATTAGATTTTAAAGTTTTTGATAGTCAAGAATGTGTGCTTGCATTACTATGCCATTAGTATTATATTACTTGAAAATATTCTCAAACCAACAATATTATAGTTCATAGCAATAACTTCTGGGACAATTAATTGTCCAGAAATATTTGTTACCATTACCTAAAAGAGCTGGTTTCTTAAATATCCTCATTACTGCCATCAGCAATTCTCCTGACTTTCTCATCATCATCACATAACTTGTATTAATCCTTAATTTTTGACTAAAAAAGTAAAAATACTGCTACATTTATCTTGACATCATTCCTCTTAATGTTAGCTTTTTCTATTTCATGCTTCCTACCTTTTATTTATTATTTTAGACATGGAAATAAATATTGTGCCCTACAAGTCTGAACAAGAATTACATAGGGAAATTGCAAAGTTATTGCCTTTCAAAAATCCTCTGCAATCAAACATGATTTTTTTTTTAATGTAATATCCATCACATTGTTCTGCTGTCAATAAGAGAAAATGTTAAAGATTAATAAACTTTCATTCCTCATAATAAAAGGCAAAAATATTCACAAAATTATTGGTTGATTTCTAGCGAGTATCCACTGACAACTGTCCAAATTCTTTAACATCAAACTCAGAGATGCTAACAGAAGAGATGAGCGTCTGGTTTCCACATGCTGGGAGTTTACTTTATGCATGCAGACCCCGGCTGTAAAGTTTATACATTCTTATGTCGGGCCTCCATATTGTCAGGACCCTGCTGTATGCCGGGGGCACGTTTGTTTTATTTTTAATGCACGGTTGAGTACATAAAAGGTAAAAAAGCTTTGAGTGCATGGAATTTGCTATCTTTAGTGCAGGCAGAGCCACCACTTGAATGACAACCCAATTCATATCATGTGTTAAGATATCCACCCCTCCACATAAGGAAAGTTAAATGTAATGTAACACTATATAGATACATTGCTATTCTGAGCATGATTTAAAGCTACAGCTGGTTAACACACACACAGTGACATACAGAGAAGGTGAGGGACTGCCTTCTCTTAAATTCTTCAATATAAGCCAGTCAATAATCTCCACAGATCTGGCTGTATGAGATAGAGGGCTTCTGACATGTCAATATGTTCAAAAAATCTTTACTAACACAGGGAGAAAGGTGGGTAAATGGAAAGAGGAACTACTGACGAGAGAAAAAAGGATGAAATGTGTTGATGGTTGAATATGATCCACATTGAGATAAACCCTAAAAAAAAGAGCAACTCCCTTAACTAATGACCTTCTATGTGCATTTAGGCAAGTCAAACAGGTTTAACAACCCCATAAATGTTAAAGCTATGTGCATACATATCTGTGAATTATAAAGGTATTATAAAGCAGCATAGTTTCCTTCATTAGTGAAGTATTGGAACAAGAGGCCAGATGACTTCACAAAGACAAATATTTTTTATACCCAAGAACTTTGCAATATCTCTCTATTTTATCAATCAATAAATTCATTCATTTCAGTGCCAGTCTGGCTTTCTTTCAGGAGTAAAATCCAACAGATTCTTCTCTTCAAGTTGTGTCAACAAGGCCAATACTAAGGAGGAAAATGGTAAACAGTCAATAAGGAAGGTGTATTTACTAAAGAGAGGGCCAGTTATCACACTGAGCAGGCAGACGGTAAATAAAAGAGCTGTCTTTCAGGGTGTGAAAAAAAGAAAAACTAAGAAAATCTGACATCTCTCCAAATAAAGGTCAACACTGGAGTCTTCTGACTGTATACATGGACAATAATAACTGAATTGCATGCATATAAAAACCCAAGATAATTTACATCATTCTTAGAAATGAAGTTACCAGCTTAGGCAACTGTTATGAAAATGAACAGCATATGTATTAATGTTACAACAGAAAAAACTCGCTTTACAGTACACAGTTCCACTTAACAGTTTTAGTCTGCTCCATTTTCCATTGCAGAGCTCCTTAATGGAGACAGAATCAATGTGTAACTTTTTGTATGTGTGGGTTTATTAGATCGAACTAATTCAGCTGTGCAAAAATGACTTAGAAGTGAAGAAAATACAGGACCAGACATAGGCTTTTTAACAGATTTGTGACAAACTTTTAACACATGAACCACAGAAAATGTTTTGTAAGTGATTTATAATGTCTGAGTTCGACAGAGTTCATCTCTGCATAGCGGAGGAAAAAAGAATTGATCTTAAAATCCATATTTGCAGTTAATAAACATGCTCATGCTCATTAGTCATGCGGAAAATATTCAATTTCGGTGGACAAATGAGATACCTGTGATTTATGCTGTGAATTGTGTCGCAGATTTTCAGATGACTTCATTAAACAAGGAAGTGTTTCAGCATGACAGTTGTTAAAGTATTGATGATTTGAAGCAGCCTGCAGTGTTTCCATGTCACGATACAGAGCTTTGAAAAGTATGTGTGACTTTATCCACTTCGGGAACGCATTCTGTGGATGATAAAAATCAAATTTGGAATATCACACCAATCAGGGAATCATGATGGTGTCTGTGGTCTATGATTGCTTTTCTGGATTTCTTCAAGGCATGGACAACTTTCTGTATTTGTAGAGACCACAAATTCTGTCGTCCAGAAAAAAATCCTGAAGGAGAAACTTGTCATTCCTCTTACACTTATGCAAGAGAGGAATGACCTTGAGCACAATCGCAAGTCCACTTCTAAACTTTAGCCTTTGTGTAAAAAAAAACAAAACAATGTTTTATTTTATTTTTTTTGCCAAAATTGACTCTTAAATAAGTAAAACTTCACAGAAAATGCTAGTTAATTGTAATCTACATAGTTATTACAATCTTAATATTGACTTTGTGCAGCACTAATTTAGATTATTTGAATAATCAATAAATTGAATAATTAGTAGACAGATTTCTTGACTAAGTTACTGTCTAGAAAAGGAGAACCAAACAAAGCCTTCTTGTGCCACAGCTTAAACCTTGTAATGAGAAAGCTCTAATGGAGTTTTAACAATGAGCTGACATTAATCCTAAAAATTGCTGTTGGCAAAGAATCTAAAAGTGAATTGTTCAACTGAGTGATGAGTCAGGGAGTTTCTTTCTGGGAGTTATTACAGCGAGCCAGCAGCCAGTAAATAAAAGAGCTGTCTTGTGCGGTGTAAAGGAGAGAAAAACTGGCGAGGCTCCAAACAAAGGTCAGCTGCTGCAAATCTCACTGTGTCTAGTCGAATCATTGGGAAGCCTGTCAGGCTGCACACAATGACACCATTAGCAACTGAATTGCATGATTAGAAGCTTTTCTGCTGCAATTTGGCAGTAAATCGTTCTTACCCATAAAGACGATAGATTTGTTTTCCATTTTTTAATGCTGTGAGCAGTGAAACCTTGACAGGCTTTCCAAGTACTTTAAAAATAGTGCTAGATGTCATTAGTTGCACAAAAAGGAGAAAGAAAGGGAGAAATATGACTCCTTTTCCATGGGTCATAACGATGGGTCACCTGGTGAAATAGGGGAGGAGGGGGGTTGAAAAGGTTGGATGGCACGAAAAGTGAGATGGCCTCTCCAACTGTAACCCAAGTCCCGTCAGTCCCCTGAGACCCAGCAGATCAACTGACAAGACCCCAATCAACAGCAGAGGGTATGGAGCCAAATAAGAGATGGATGGGTGAATGCATGGCTGGATGGACATACTGAAGGATGGCCAAAGTGTAATCAGACACAAACAGCTACACAAACAAGTTGTAGAGTATTTTCATTAGACCAATTATCTCAGAAGAAAGTCCAGAGAATCACTGAAAAGAAATTTTGCAACAAATTGCAGGTGCTGTATTTGGATAAAGAAAGGGAACCTATAAATAATGGATAATGCCTACCTCCATGAAATATTCTCCTGCCTCTGGTGTTTTTAAGTCTAGTTAACCAACAGAAATAATCTATTTTCAAGACATATTTATGTCCAACCTTTAACTTGGGGCTTGTGTTTAGTAGTGATATTGCTTCAATACAATCTTCAATATTTTGTGAAGCCTACTGGTCTGCACTGCAGTAATACACACACAGACAGCAAACAAATTGCAAACAAATCTAACACAGGTCATTAAGGTCAAACACTTCAATTTTAGTTTCACAGGACATGTCATCAGAAATCAAGGTCGTCGTCTCTAGTTTTTTGAAAACTGTGATCTGGCTTTTTGTCTTGCTTTTGAAGTAATAACTTAATCTTCTCTGAGTGCAGATATTAATGGTGCTTAAAACACATTTTCTTGCCTCTTTTCTTTCTTCATTACAATTTTCTGAGGCTTAGTATCTCAGACAATAAAAATTACAGTCTCTATGATGTCCAAGAGCAATCAGAGAGCATTCAACTGGCCAAACATATTATTGCCTGCATGGCCCTTTAAATATGATATCCAACCAAATATTGCATCCAAACAGTCCTTTGTATTTAAAAGAAGTGTGTACACTGATATTGTGATAGTCAGTGTGGTTCAATAAATATTGTGATGCAGTCCATAATTCTGATTTCTTTCCATTATGTTGAACAAAGAAGCAGAGTGTTTTGAGGTTTTGTCTTGGCATAAATTCAAGGGTGAATTTCAAATTTGAGTTCATAATGTGAGTTTTCCCAACTTGTTTACACACAAAATGTAATATATGCACATGTGTGTGTAAAATTCTGAAATTAAAATAGTGACAATTTCTCAAATGAAATCAAGAAGAAGAAAAAAACATCATATTGTGCCGTTTAACAAATGGAAATACATTTTTGATTATCACACATGAACTAAAACTAGAAAACTGTAATCTGATTTAATTCCAGAGGGTGAGGGAAAAATAGATTAGAGGTTTATTTGTAGACTTTGTAAATATCCTACTGTATGGTTTTATTTAGATTATCTTTCCTACATATAACCAGGGATAATCTTGTTATTCCTTTTTGCTCAACTCAAACAGAGAGACGTAAATAGATACCTTAGGTACAGTTTTCTCATCTCTTTTCAGTAGGGTTGCATAATACAATGCAAGTTGATCTTTTTCGCAATATCACTGTATGCAACATGGATATTGCAAACAACTTCCTGGTATGCAATATTAGTTGCCTAATTATTCAAACACCTAGCAATCAGGCTCTCTATATATGTAATATATTTGTTTAATGCAGCCTAAAAAGTTTCAGTCTCCAGAAACATTGATGTGAAATCAAAATTTTATTTTATCCCCCCACCCCCAAGTAGCTGTACAGATTTATTGTTTTTGAGTCAGTGTTTGCTATGAACTCAAAGTAGACAGATGTTAGTACTTTAGTTATTTGTCAATTCATCCCAAGTCACATCGTTATTGCAACATTCACCAATATAATCGCACATAACATGTTTTCCTGATGTTGTGCAATCCTAGTTTTCAGCAGGCGAGGCAAAAAAACCAAAAAAAACCACATTTAAACAAAACCAAAGAGCAATGACAGTGTTTCACTCACTGTTTTGGTGTGTTTATATGGATAAGTTTAGATTTTCAAAATACCTGGTTTCTCAGAAACATAAAAGATGACCTCTGCTCCATATTTACATGCAATGGAAAATTTAGAGAGAAAAATAGCCCTGACCCTGTAAACAGCCGTCTTTGATGATGGAACAGAAAATGTCGAGAATGCTTATGTGACAGCAACATAACAATGGATTATCAAGGGAGAAACTCTGGCAGTAGCTGCAGATTTATTTCCAATTTAAAAAAAAACAACACCTAAAGCCAGAGAGAATAAAACAATCTTGCACAAAGATAAATGTAAATATGAAGTCAAACAGAAAAATACATGTATAGGAATCTAACACAGTTTGCCAAAACTGGTGGTAGTTTACAAGTCCAACTGATTATTTTCAGTTTTAAAGGCAACGCAGGAAAGAGACATGCCGGTCCTTTAAAGCAAGCTTTATAAAACAGCTAACTGCTTCAGTCAATAACCACCCAGATTGACAAATAAAGCCATCAGCTTTATTTGGAGCAGTGATCAATACGAGAGAGACATCTGCAGCAATACGTCGAGGAGAAAGACAAATATATTTAAACAAAGGAAAGCGTGTGGGGGGTTACACAGCCATCCAGGAAATTTTAACTCGCATCAATGCAAATTACTTTTGGCTTCTGGAATCCATGACACTGTGTTAGGCATTTGTCTTTTTTAATGGACAGGGGCAAGTATAAGAGAAGTATATCATTATATTAAGATCTTATTTTTTAAAATAAAACCTAAAAAAAAACTAAGAAAAAAAAACATGGGAGCATGCATTGTGGCAGATTGTATACTTCAATTTCTAACGGCTACTTCAGAACTACAGAATATCCACTATACAGACTGTTAAACAAAATAATAAAAAAACACAACACATCAACATAAATGTCACTGGCAGAGATTGTAGCATCTGTGCTTCACATCCACTTGGGCCCTCGTTTTCCATTAGGCCCCTTTGCACTCACATCTTGGTGTCTGTGCGGCTCATGGAACGTCGTTGCAGAGTCCGCACTGGAAGTGAGCTCAGGGCTATTGTATTGGTGTAGGGCTCCTCTGGGGGCTGTAATGCATTTCATACCATCCATCACAGGGGTGTGGAGGGCAGGAAACATTGCTTTAAGAGCACACACAGGACACAGATGGAGAAGCAAGACATGCAGAGATAGCAGAAGTTTAGGAATTTGTTGATCAGAGGGGGGATTCTGGGGAAATAAGCTTTTGAAAGCCTTCAATAACACAATTTCTTGAATATCTTCTAATATACAGCACAATGACTAAAAGAGGACAATTAACTAATAAGGTGTCATTATGATGTTGCTGCATGCAAGTATCTGTTTGCGGTTCTCTCTGCAGTGCATGGCGATTAAGAATCTTTCAGCTTCAGCTTAAGTTCTCAAATCTTTGCACATTACAGCCATAATTAAAAATCAACAGCACTGAGGCAATCTGTGTATGTTGAAATGTCTTCCCAAACGAAAAAGGAAATAGCAAGGAGGTGCATGGGGTTGGGGGCTGGGAAGCAGAGGAAAGGACATAAAGAGCAGCCTTGGCTGGAAAGAACCAGAAAATAAAGTCTTAAGATTTCCATTTAACCTCCCCCAACACGAGCATAAAAACAAAATCAGGAAAACTACTATTTCCTTTTGTTTTGAAGGAAGAGCATAACCCTGAAGATGTAAGCTCCACAAAGACGGGGCTGTAATTTGCCAGCCACTGGGTGGAGTGCAACAGAGTTAAAGATAATGTCAGCACCCAAATATATCAAGATGGAAGCCGCAACATGTTTGATCGCAAATGCTGGGGGAGGATGTGTTCAAAAGAGAAGTTTTGCCTCTTTTTTGGAGTTTTCCTCTGAGCAATGATTAAAAAGCTGCGGTTGGCGTCAGTGTATCATTAAAGTTGCCACCCTTTCCTGAAAGTCGGACCCCTGTGCTCCAGCTTCTGGTTTTCTAATGTTTCCCTGATTATCTTACTGTGACTGGTGAGCTCAGGCAGCTTCAGCTCCCTGACAAAGTGCCTTGAAAGGGAAATGAAAGCGCAAGGCCTCGTTTCTGCTCAGGCTGGCTGATGTCTCCTTTAACCTCTGCTCAGTCACCCTGGCACCCTGTCTGCCCTTGTCTCCTCCTGTGGTTTCCATGTCTGCCCTCTTCATCCCTTATTCTCCGTTTTCTCTCTTTTCACACATTAAAGACACACAATGGTCTCTCCCTTGTCTGCTGTCCATCAAGGGTTCCCTATCAAAAACGCTGGACCCCACTTATTTAGAGATCATTAATCATGCTGTGTAGGACAGGAGGCCCTTTAATCCAGCCCCCCGCCCCCCCGAACCTGACCAAGCAGGCCGCAGCGCGGCCCTCCACCCTTATCCCCCATGGTGTTATCAAGTTTCAGTGGTTGTAACTGTAGCACAATAAACAGAGAGGAAAGTAGCATTCGGAGGGGGTAGAAGAGGAAGGGGCTGGAGACACAAGGCAAGAAGAGAGGAAAAATTGTCCGTTCTTCATCACATTTTATTGCTTCTCTCCGAGTACAACATGCTTACCAGGATTATCTTTATGGAAGAATACTGGATCCATCTAATAGCTGTCTCTAACCAATCAAATTAATCTCTCTGAAATAGAAAACTTTTTTAAATGACAAACCAACACTTCATCTAAAATATACTCACAATACCTTGTCCTTTTATTGTCAACCCAACCAGGTGCTGCCACTTTCCAGAAGTTGTGGGGTGTTAACTAAAGGAAAATGAGGCCATATCAAAGAGCCAGGGAATGTTCCCATTGTGGTGTGGTGTTTGTACAGAAGGCCTGCCTGTTACAAGCACCAGTGTGAGGCTGACCAGGGGAGTAATATAATGCATACATGGATCCCCCCGAGCCCATTCATGGTGTAATTGGTGTGGACAGAGCTCTGGGTCTCTGGGTTACAGTTGGGGAACTTCCTCTAATGTCCTGCTGGGAAGCCACTTTTCCCACACTACAAATCCCATCACAGCTGCAAAAAAAAAGCTAAATCTGGACTAAGGAATATATTTTTTTAATATTGGAAAATTGGCAAAGGAAGATTTATGTTTATTTGTCCTTAAGGAATTTTATTTTATTTTTCAAATTGTGCACAACATAAGTTAACCAACACACATCATTTTCATTCTAGACAAAAAGAAGCCCTCCTCATTTTCAAGAAACCTAATTTGCCATTCTGGCAACCTTGATCAGAGCAAGCAGGAGATCTTACAATATTTCTCACAACCTTAATTGTTCATCTTTGTCATCTCTCATCATTTTTCCAGGTATTTTCTCATGTTCCCTAAAGCTTTTCCTAGGTCAATCAAGAACTTATGTTCAAACATACAAATCGTGCTTATGATTTCAAAAATTTGAACAAACCCAGATCTCCTAGCACCTCAAAAAACAAATGTTTTGTCTTTCATTTTTTAAGGTAATTTCACCCATTTAACCCAATAGTGTTTTTTACATGTATATGCAGAGTGATGGTGCTTGAACCTGTTTAGTGTAAAACTCTGCAGAAAATGCAACAAAAATTAAATTTAAAAATGTATTGATTATCTCAGAGTTTGACAGAAAAACAAAATTAAAAGTTGACATTAGCCTGACCTCAGAGTAAACTTTAAACCCATTGTGAAAGTGTGAAACTGACCTAAATTTAACTTCCCAACAGTTAAAGTAAAACTTTATGATATATGTAGGCATTTTTCCAAATAAAATTCATTTTTAAAAAAATCACTCTATGACTAGAAACTGACAATGTTGCGCTCGAAGAGCTCCGACTTTCTATTAGCTAGTTGGAAACAAAAAAAATCTGGTCCTTCTCCAATCAGTGAACTCTCCAAACATAAACTCTACCAGGACAATGACATTCTTTAGAGCAGGAGAAGTAACTGCAGGAAGAACTCAGCTAGCTATTTTCAGTGTTAATATAGGGGTTTAAAAATGAAGTCAGAGGAAACACAAAATGGTTGTAAAAAGCTGTAACAAGGAAACTGAATTTCCTTCAGCAGCATGTTGCCTGTTCATTCAGGCCAACACAACGTGGAGTGAGATGTCAGCAGATAAATGGAAACTGAAATAATTATAGCAAAGTCGCTTTTCCTTTTGGTTCAGTTTCCAATTTAAACATCCCGAATATTAATACCAGTAGTTTTTATTAAAGAACTGCTGGTATTTATTCGGAATGAATCCTGTAGAAAAAAGTCGAGGAAATCTTGTGAATTTTCTGTCATTATTATTGGTTTGATTTTATTTGAACAGATGCCTCTTTTTTATAACCTGAAGTGTTTTTCAGTCGTTTTGATTTTCAGTGATGTAGAGACACATTTCGGCAACTTTTGGGTGTTTTTGAGAATGTTCTTTTTTGATTGTGAATTTAAATTTAAATTAAGACCATACTTTTTTCAATGTATTCACCCAGTAGAAAGACAAGTGTGTTATTTCTGATTTCTTAAGAAGAAATCAAAAATGGATTAAATTGGTATCTGCAGGTCAGAGCTTTACAATACTCAAGATTAATCTATACAATAAATGCATGAAAATAAATAAAAAGGAAGATAAATCACTTGCCCTTCTAAACGGTGACATGAAAAGGGTTTTTTTATAGCTAGAGGAAAAGGAGGAACTGTTGTATTTAGTCCCCTCCCCACACCGTTCTGTTCTTGACTGGTGATTTCAATGAACAGGAGCCTCTCTCTTTGGCTCTGTCCATCACAGTCTGTGACCATTAATCATCTCGAGTGGACACCGCTGAAAGGCAGTTGGCAGCATCAGTCTTTTTTCCCCTTCATCATGTAATCCAGCAGACTAATTTACACCACCCCTAATTCGCAACCCCACTTTTTCTCCCCTCTTGCCCCCCTTTTCCACGATGATGCAGCAACTGGTTATCCCAGCATGACAATCCCTCTCCAGCTTAATCGAAATCCTTAAGGCGGTTAATGGTGACAAGCCAGATTGAGGCTTTTTCCTTCCCCACAGAGAGTAGAATCGAGACAGGAGAACCGTAATGGATCTAATGAACAGCCATCGTAACTCATCAGGGCTATGTAGACTCCTACAATGTGGGCAGCTCTAATTCATTTATATTACATGTACATGTCAGGCCATTAGCTAATGTTTGCTCCTGCAACAAATAATTAATATATACATGAGGTTCTTGGGTTGATTAAGGCTGAGATTATGCTCAATAATTACTAAACAGCAAACAACTAAATTCAGCTGTGAATGCAAAGTAAGCTGCCAGCAGAAGATGAGAACTATTATGAAACGTTGGTAAAAAGTTAAAGGTTGAAGAGGCAGTTTATGAGTAGCTTCTGCTTTATCTGTGATCCAGAGAGCATCGATGGCCCCCCTCACACAATTTAGGACAGCTGCTGAAATTCCTCAACCATTAACACACACACACCCCCACGAGTGCACAGGCATGTTTTTTAAACTGCAGAGGCAGGAAATGGGAATCCCTCGTAATTTTTCCTTCCGCTGTTGCTTTCCTTTCAAGACTCAGAGGCCCCTTGCCAAGGTGGGAAAAATCACCTCACCATTTGTTTCTCCCGTCTCAAGAGTCTACTGAATTTTGCTGAACCTCACAAAATAAAATAGTATTTGTAAACTTTTTACTTAATAAATTAGATTTGTAAATCTAATTTTTGATTAAATTAAAAACAAAATGAAAACAAATTCAAATTCTTTTGTGAGACTTTAAAGTAAAAGATGTGATCTCAGAACTTGAAGAGTAACGGTTCAATCAAAAAATTAGGATTAAAGTCAAATAAACATTTCAGAGTAAGAAAACCTAAAAATCATAAAAGTATGAAATCACAAAAGAAGTTTGCCCACAAATTAATACAATTTTAGGTAATCTCCAGAAGCTGTAGTATTTGTTGCCAACTGTTGACCCTTGCACTCCCTCACTACCTAACACTTGTACAAGATGACACAGGAACGTGATCCGTGCAAGTCGACTCCTCTAACGCTTTCTGTAACACACACCAGAAATATAATTTGGCTTAAACTCCTGAACAGATAAACAGCACAACTCTTATTGTTTTTAAATCTGAACTTAGGACTGTAGAAGTATGTAACTAGGCTAAGAGAAATTGAGAGAACTATGTCCTGAGTTCAAAGATGCCACAAAGGACCTGAAAAACTTAGTCTCTCTGGCTCTGCTCAATCCATTACAGTGCAAACAAGAACTCCAGGTGTCAAGACCAGATCAGGGAGAGGCCGTTGTTTTGTAGATGGTGCTTTGACATTAGACAAGCTCAAAAATCTTTACCAGCTTAGTGCAAGACTGCAATTTCTGCCCATTTCTCCCCATCACTTCAGTTCAGTCAGATTGAATAAGAAGCATCTGCAAATAAATTTTAAGTCTTACAACAGATTCTCAATTGGTTCTAGTTCTGGGCGATTGCAACACACCAATACTCTTTGATCTAAACCAGGAGGCTTTAAATCCAGGCCTCAAGGGACAGTGTCCTGCAAGTTTTAGATGAATCAAATGGCTGAATCCCCACCTCAGTATGCAGTCAAGTTGTCTGGAGTCCTACTAATGACCTCATTATTTGACTCAGGTGTGCTGAAGCAAAGACACATCTAAAAGTTGCAGGATACCAGCCCTCGAGGCCTGGAGTTGAAAACCCCTGATCTAAACCTTTCCATTGAAGCTCCGGATGTATCTTTAAGGTTGTTGTCCTGCTGAGATGTAAAGTATCAGATCTTCAGCAGTCTATCTAATCTGAGAGCAACTTCTAAACAAGTACTCTATTGACTATTACTTTTATATAGATATCAGAGTGAAGGAGGCTAAACACAAATGCAAAGCAAATGTTTCAGATTTTTTTGTGAAAGGGTTTTAAAAAAAACAATCACTGGTAGCATTTGAAAATTATACACTCCTTTTTGTAGGTCTAGCAGTTTAATTTCTGATAAAATACATTGAAATGTATAGTTATAATGTGACAAAAGATGAAAAGGTTCAAGGAGTATGAATACTTTTGCAAGATACATGTATTACTCACTAAATACAACTATCTCATAAACCACACACACATCCAGAGCACCACTGTAATCAAAATTAGATTCACTGTGGGAGATATTACTTGAGCCAAATGCCTTTTTTGGCAGCAGGTTTGTATGATGAAAGTCTTGCTGCATCAGCAGTGGAGATTTGAAGGGTCCTATAATTTGTGCAGAAGCAGTTCATGGTCCCTGAATGCCTAACTCACAAGCATTTACCATAAATGAATTTTGCCAATCCCAGATCTACATCACTCTACTAAGGATCAGCTGATGCAGAGCTCACCTGCTGAGACCTTATGGCCAATAATCTTAGGACTGGTGGCCAGACATGTTTTTGCCTGTGTGACACTGCACACTTCTTAGACAAAACAGGCAGAAAACAAGGTGATAAATATTCAGTCCACACTGGAAATATGAAAAGAGAGCAAATCCCTCCTACTATGAGCCAGGGAAATACTCTTAATGAAAACACCACAAAACATCCTCCTTTCAATGAACAAACCAGACCTACTGTTGTTCTGACAGACTTGTAAAGAACATTGTAAAAATTGTTGGACACTTCTCTTTTTTTCAGAATCACGAGGGTTCTTGTAAATTCTTAATCCTTGTCAACCAATCCAAACAAACCTCCACTTTCTTCGATAGTTTTGCCACAAAATATTTGATTCCGTCTGTCGCTGCTGCTTAATGTTTTGTTCTTACCTCGTTTCTGCATGAAGGTAAAGAGATCATCCAAAAATTCCTTCCTTTTCGGATCATTGTCCAGCTCATACAGCTGCAGGAGAACACAGAAACATATCAGGGAATTAAATGCAAGTTTTGTGGTTGCTGAAAACATGGATGTCTTAATACAAAATTCAGTGAACCGTGACTTTAACAAGCTCACCTTAGCAAAGTCTCTGGAGGCTTCTCCTCGTCCTCTGTTACTGTCAGCCTCATCTGTCCATCCAGCACTGCCATTCTGAAACACAACAAGTAAAACAGGAAACATAAAGGTCAGAAAAAAACATAGAAAAAATTATGCCAATAAAACAGAGAATTTGTATGAACAAAGATAGAGTAGAACCAAAACAATGTATCACAGAGATGTATCAAATTTTAGTTGCTGTGAATGAATTCTGGATGTTATTTCTTAAAAAAAAAAAAAAATTATTTGATTCTTTTCGTTTTACTGCAGGTCAAAACATTTGTGCTGGACTCAAGGGAAAAGAAGACAAAGCTATAAATTAGCTAAAAACAAACATCCAGCTATAAAAACCGGTGGGAAAAAAAAAAAAAGAAAAACTAATGTAAACTCGGAGCTAAAGAATGCATTTATCCAGGGGTTGAAAGAGCAACTTCTGGAGTTATTGTACCCCCGATCTCTTAAATCCCCCTCCCCCTTCATCCTCAAACATCTCCATTTGACCTAAACCATCTGCATCTGGACCTGCCCTGCCCCCACCTATGTCTTCCGACCCAGCTGGATACACGGGCCCCCCATCCTTCAATCTTAACGCAGCTGTGACGGGTGGCCAAGTTCATAGAGTGTAGCTGGCTGTCAGGAGGGGCCAGAGGAGGGTGGGCTGGTCACTTGCCTTAGCGTGCATCTCTGCAGGCCTGCACATACGCCCACATACATAGACACAAATGCTCAAAGGCTAATCATCAATGTGTGCATGTTTGTGAGTGCAGGACGGAGGTGGGAGGGGGGCATAATGGCCCCACAAGACGGAAAGAAAGAAAATAAAGGCAGAAAGGAGTGCACGGTATGTGCAGACCAGGAATGTCTCTTAAAGACAAAACCTATAAAAGCATCAGGAATCAAAACAAGATCCTTTTGGAGGGAGACGTTAATAGCTGCAGCACGGGGTCTAGTTTCAACCAGGAGCCTATTGGTCAGTGGCAATTACAGGCCCTGAAATGAGAGCTAGGAGGGCAAAGGTTGTCAAGGCCTCTGAGAGCAAGTCATTTTCACCCTCTCACTCTCGTGTGTCTAACTGTTGTCAACATTCATGCTCCCTAAACAAATATTCATCAGCCATCAACCTGGACAACTGCTGCAGATGGTCTGTTTCAAGGTCACCAGATAAACGCACGAAGAGTTGTGAAAGAAAGCCAGTCGTGCCCCCCTAACACAAACACACAAAGTGTTTTTATAAACATACATAAAATATATATGTCCAACATATGTTTCCAAGGAAAACGTTTTTAAGCCTGCAGTGTTAAAAAAGTGCTAATATAAAACACCTTTTCCTATTAAACTGCATAATCTATGACATGTGACAAAGATTACAACTGGTTGATCATGTGGACATAAAACATACATTGTGTGCAAAGGGCTGTAAGGCCTTCAGATGCACTGTAATTTGATTGCGTTTGTTAAACTTTAACCTTTATGAATGATTATGACTGAAGACACATCAGATTTTAAATATGCATATAGAACCTGTTATAGGTTTCTGACCTTGTTAAGGTAGGTTTGCAGTTGTGCCATTTGAAAGCTAAAAGATTTTTGCATTGGAAAAATGCATGATAAATGTGCCACCTAAACAAAAAAAATCTGCTCCTGCATACTCACATTACTAACCAAACAAGAAACCAGTATGTTATACTGAAAACTAAAGGTTGCTTTCATCCTGATAATCAGTGTGTTAGTCAGTAGACGCTGCTGACCTTGAAAGTAACAGCTGATCAGATCATGCCAAACTAATCTGAAATGCTGTTTCACAGCACTCTCCATTTGAGGAAATGTATCCCCACAGCATGGTGCTGCACCCACCAAGTTTTACCATTGAAATGGTGCATTTAGAGTGATATGCAGTGTTAGTTTTCTTCCATACATGTCTGTTGTGTTCGCTTGGCTGCTTCTGTGATTAATGCTAAGTTTTTAGTTGTGCCATTGTGCATTTTGTAAGCTAACCCTGCTTTAAACTGTTCCCTAGTCTTCATCGTGCAACTTGTTTACTAATGTTCTCGAAGAAACGTTTTCCTCCTCTGCCATAGAACAATGAATTGTCCAATTGGTTGGTGGTCTTTTATTCAATAAGAAGACAAACTGTTACTCTGAATTATATAAGCATCAATTGTGTCCTTTGTTGTTTTTTCAAACCCTAATGAACAAAAATCAGTATTAATATTTTTATTACAAAACTAAAGGATATTTTTGTAAACCAAAGACCTATTTCTAGCTTACAAACACAGATAATTCCAACATGCAACTAAGGATCAGAACCGAGTGAAGGTCCAAAGGTGCAGGCAGTAGCCGGCGGGTCACTGGACTTGGAAATGTTAAGGAAACACAAATGTGTTTATACACAAACCACATGGACACTTTCACACACATACACAATCATTCTTCCCTGAGGGACACTGTTATGGGAGAGCCGAGGTCAAGGTGTTGTGACATCAAATGAGAACAAAGGTCTAAAGTAACCGAGCATTACTGTGCAGTCAGTACGTTAGGCCTGAAAAAAGGCCTGAAAACCTTTAGTTAAGTGACTCAGGTTTTTTCCAAAACTCAGACTTTCCAAGTTGTCTGTAAAAGTAAAATTTTGAAACTGACAAATTTGTTAAAAGGAAAGCAATAAAGAAGAACCTGGTGTAAAAACAGGAAGATGTTTAGGGAAACAGAAGTTTAGGTCGACATGCAACTCATTGCATAAATATTTATTCTACATTAACTACATTACCCATGAGATAAAAAAAATACTAAGCTATGTGATTACTTTAAAGCAAATGGTGATTTTGCAATAATCAATCAGAGATGCCACTTTTGATTTGCCAAGTTCAGCTACCGAAACATTTTTTTTTTACCTCTCAATCCATAACATATTTCAGAACTAAGAACATTTTCAAAAAAAAAGATATTTTTAATGGAAAGCCTGTGTCAATGTAATTAGTGGACACTAATATAATTAGTGTCCACTAATGTAATGTGGACACATTACATTAATTACATCTCCACAAAAAGTTACCAAGTAGTTTAAAACAAACTTGACTATAAAGTGGGAGGAGAGATGCAGTAAAACCTGTGTTAAATATAGTGGTAAATCAGTAGAAAAATAATTGAGGTAAACATCAACCAGAAAAAAAACATTGCTTTTTTTAGAAATCATTTTCATCCTATCCTCCTGTTACACAAATGTTTCAAAATATCTGAAACACATCTGGGAAGACACAGATCAATAATTCCAGCTCACTGAACATTGGTATTGAAGCAACTTTTTAGTTAATTTCAACTGCCGCCTTAAATGCAGCCAATCATTAAAATGGAAACCCAGTTAAAGCCTTGGACCCAAATACGAGATCACGAAGGTTAACCATTTTATTTTCTTTCAATTATTACAATCCACAGTTAATCATAAGTCTCCATGGTAAATGTTTCTCGTTTCAATGTTTTGAATGTGAAACTGCTTTTATTAAATAAAATACTTTAAATGTGCAAAGCAACCCAAACAGTTTGTTTATATCAGGAAATATTGTGGATCAAATGACACATTTTTGAAACAGAAGAAGAAATAACTTCTATAATTGGCTTTATTCAGACTCCCTTAATGTCAATGTCAGGATATCTGATCCAACACCCTCAACACCCAAAGGTTTAGTGGCTGATCGGTCTTGGATGACCTAGTCTGGCTGGAGGTGCAAGTCCTGCTGTGGAGGGATCCGAAGAACCGAACAAACAAAGAGCTTTTGTTTAACAAAGAGGCCGGACACAACTGAGTCAATAAGAATCACCCTGTTCGTACTCCAAATAAATGCTTGTTTTACATTTTATACTACATTGTTTATATGGAGTAAAGCTCTGTCAGAAATTAGTCTTATAGCATGCAATTTTTGCATCAATATCCCTGTTCGAAATCCAAAATTAAAAACCTCAGGACACCCAAAGCTGGGAATAAAAGCGACCACTGTTATCATTTCTGAAAGGGATCACTCCTGGATGATTGAAGCAGTGCTGTCAAAAAGTGTTTCAAAGCCAAAGAGATGTGAGTAACTAAAACTTCACCACATGATGGACGCAATCAGCACTTCCTACTCTTGTCCAGAGCCAACAGTGATGTGAATGCTGCCAGATTTTTACAAATCTCCTACTTATAACAAAACTCATAATTAGATCAGCAAAAATTATTTCTCTTCACATGTGAGAAATGACCAAACCTGCTGAAAAAAATCTCCTATTTTATTTTACCTCTAATTCAATAAATATGCTGTGATTTACAATTAATTGTTTGCCCCATTAATTGTTTGATTCATCTTATTAATCAATAAAAGATGTGATATTTCTTCCAAAAATCTTATGGAAAATTTTAGATTTTCCATGCTTATTTTTAAGCTTTATATATATATATATATATATATATATATATATATATATATATATATATATAAAACTTAAAAATATTGAGAAATTTTCTATTTTTATAACAGTTAAAACTAGTTTCCTATAAGTGAAAGCCAACTTTTGCTTCTTACTCATCCAGGAGAAGCGAATGGTCCAAGACTGTGACTTGCACTCTGTTAGGTTTCCTCAAATGTGATTAATGAACTGAAGTAAACTGCATTGTTTGATAACTAGGATCAATTTGAATATATGTGCTTGACTTTCAATCTGTCTGAGTGCATTATATTGACATTTTTTGGTAGTTGGTGCTGTGTACTAGTTAGTAAACTGAGATGACGCCTAGGTTGAGTTTCAGATTGAATTTATTTTGTTGATAAATGATTACATTGAATTGATAATAAGTCTGATTGGGTGATTTGTGGACATTAATGTCACTTAATGTGACTAATAGTTTGCTTCATTATATATTTACTTATGTTGTCTCTGGTGAAGAAAACACTCACATGCACAAAGTAATTATAACAGGAGCCAATAACCAGGAGTAGACATGTTGGCTCTTGAAATGAGACCTTGGTCAGCTGAGGAATGTTAACACCATGTTGCTCCTTGTAAAGTTAAGAGTGGCTACTGATGTGTTTGGACCGCTCCTTATGATCAGTCACCTCAGCCCCCTCATCACGTCCACCACTCCGCCCCGAAAAATGACTTTTAAAAAAAATTCCCACACCTTTCCATATTTTATGGAAGATGTGTACATGACTTGACAAGCCTAGTGCATTTAATAACTGTTTTATTGAAAGTAGCGCAACACAAAAACTTTGTACAGGAGTGTTGCTTGATGCAGGATTTGTCTGACATCCATCACAACTAAAACTGTAAAGACATTTGTTTTGCTCTTAGCAGAACACAACCTCGCAGCTTAATGTACACATACAAAAATGCAGAGTTTCATATGGAGTCAGTATGGGTGTGACTAATAAGAATTGTTTGTGTTGAAAATACTGGTGGATACATGTACACACACATATATAACAAACACCTATCTGAGTAGTCAACAGCTCTTTACTAAAGAAAATTACATTTACTTTATATTTTTCACTGACTTATCTGACAAGTAAGGCTGCATACAGCAATGGTTTAAAAAAAAGGGGGGGAAGTACATCCTATGAATCAAGAGCTTGTTGAACTGCCTTTAGCAGGTATAACCTGAAGTTTTCAATAAGACTAACTGTGGAAGAATGTCAGCCCCATGTTTTTAACAAAGTTGCATCAGTAGGTTGAGGTTTGCTGTCGGCACAGCTCTTTTAATGAATGAGCTCAGTATTTATTTTAGATATGGGTTGGGCCAAACATGTATTTTCTTTTTTTTTTTTAGGTAATTTTGGTAGATATTCTGCTTCCTGTTAGAATCATCTCTCTGGTAAGAGATGTGTGCAGGTGTTGGATCTCTGATACATTGTTTCACATTTAACTCTGACATAATTTGGCATACAGAGAAGTTCATGCTCAGCTCAATGACCGCAAGGTACCAAGTTCTTCTGGGTGCAAAACAAATCCACATCATCACCCACTCAGGTGGCACGAATATGTATTATAGCCAATCATCTCATTCTCTTGTCTCATCTGTCCAAAAGACAGATGAGACAAACATAAACAAGTGGTCCATTTAGTTTCACACTTGTAAACTTCTCTTGCTGTTTTCTTCTTTGAGAGAACAGGCTTTAACTAGGCTTTAAATGTAATTTGTTTACAAACAAGCTACATTTGTTTAATTGATTCTTAGTGTAATGTGGTGAGTTTTCTCAAGTAACATAAATAAAAACAAAAATGAAACATGCTAGTTGCATTTTTTGAACACTACAAAGTTTAACCTCTAGATGAAATTGCTTGTAATTCACAAGATAAACAGGAGGAGTGTGAAATGTTTTCCATTTGTAGATAATCTTTTAGTAGTAGTCTATGACTTCATTGGCCTTGTAAAAACCAGCCTTGTACTACATTTTGCTTCGTACAGAGGGCAATGGCTAGGCTATGAATTGATGGAATGACTTAAAATTGTTGCTACCATACTAATGGGCAGCAACAATTGGTTTTCCAAAGGCACTGCTGATGCCTTTTCTCCTGTCCTGTCGAACAATGATTGAATAAATCGATGGTTGGTTAATCAGATGCATCTAATGAGCATCTTCTGGCCTCCATCTTCACTTTTAAATCTCATGCAGGAAGCTACTGGACTGTGCCTATTTTTTCAACATTCATGGAAACTTGAATTTGAACTTGAAATTCTATTAAGTAAATATAATTTGTTTTCAAATAAAATATGAAAAAACCCCAACATAGTCAAAATGTTGCTTCTAGAATAATTTCACCTGTCTCTCTGAAACATGCTGGTGCAGCCATGTTATATGTCAGTGAGTAATGCCTATTTTGTGCCTTCATTTGCTTAGACTTATGAATATCACAACAATCAGTCACTCTGTTCTTTGTGTAGAATAAATGCAATGAGTTTCCAGTATGATTGTGCAAAACAAGTGTGATCGCGGTACAGTCCAAAATAAATAATAAAAAAAATGTGAACATAGTCAAACAATCCTATACATAGCTGTAGCATTAGTTGAAAATGGGCTGTTTGTCCAGTAACTAAAACCAAGGTTTTAAGTAAGTTATTTCTAAAATTATAAAAAAATTTCCATTTTATATACATTCCTAAGGTTGATCTTACTTAAAACTCAAGACCGCTACAGTTTTATGCAGGTTAAAGAAATGCTACACTGACATTGCCACTTGTAGCAATGCAAGGTCAGGTGCATTGCTACTTTCCCTTTACTTAGTAGAAAATCAAATTTGCTCTTTGGAAATATTTGAATCCACAAAAAATACAGACAGCCAGGGTGTCTATGTTGTTCTGTGTCTAAAGAGATGGTATCCATCACTATCATTAAGGCAATAATAAAACCACAGATTCCCACTGTTAATCTATAAATAGAATAAAGGCAAAAAGGTATATAACATTCTGTACAATAAGCCCTTGAAAATAACCGAGTCTTTCAAGTCTATGTATTTGAATAAAAATAACACAATGCTATATATAACATTATTGTAACAGCCACAACAATATGTTAGATCATATTACCAGTGGTAGGGATAACTGGGGTACATTTTGTAAGCAGTTAGAATCAGTACCAAAGTATTCTTGTTTCAAATTGTTGTATAAAAACTGTAATACAGTGAAACTGTAGTGTTTCTACACAAGATTATCATGTAAGAATCTCATAGCAGCTCATGCCTTTCATCTATGCATATGAATTATCTGCACAAGCTACCATATGCTCAAACAGCCACTGTGTCTGTTTCTCTTGTGTTGTTAAAGGGTTTACTGGCAGGGCAGTGGGTGGCCTAATTACATTATGGCCATACGTGACCAACTGGTTCAGTGCCAAATCAGGGATAAGAATAACACAGCACTAAAAGTTAGCCAAAGATGGACATCACTCGGAGGAGAAGATGAAAAAAAGAATGCACTTCCACAAATGTCCTTCATAAAAGATCCCCCTTATTCAGTATCAAAAAGGAAAACACCAAAATGAATATTTTGCTAACATGCAAATGTTTTTAAATACACTTTGGATCATTTCTGTACTTAAAGATGAACATTGATCAGCAAATCAAAATGTGAAGTAAAAAAATTAACACATTTTCCTTGATTGGCTCCAACTTGTGATCCAATGGTGATGGTGGGGAAAAAGAAAGAAAACAATAACTAAAAAACTAATTTTGCCAAAATTGCAATTAGGAGTTAATACCTCAAAGACAAATAGATGCCAAACTTAGGCTGATGGTTGCTAAGTTCCATCAACATGCTGTTGAAATGATTCAACAGCATGTCTGACTGCAAAAGAAGGCAAGACAGTGAAAACTTGGCAGAGCATTGAACTTCCTCAAAGAATGTATGTGAAATGCAGACTGAATTGTGTATTTATGTGTCATTATTTTGATTTTTATGGAAAACAACCTTTAGCAGGATGACATTCTTCATTGCACTCCATCAGACAATCCACACAATGCTCTCCCACATGAATGCTAATGCATTTCTTGCAGGAAATTGTACTTTGACACCATAGAAAGATGTCCAGAGAAGAGCCACCATTTTATTGAGGCCAGGCATGCTGGAACAAGAGGGGTTAATGGCTGCTGCTTGGAGAGCGGGGGGTGGATGGCATTGATTGCTCAGGATGTTGACAGCACTTTTCCAATTTGATAGTGCAGCTGTTATTAGATGAAGAGGCTTACCCTTACCCCATCATGTGATTTCTCTTCACTCAAATAGCTCTTAAAGACTGAAATAAGAAGACATTCACTGTCCACTTTTGAAATACCAAAAATGTAATTAAAAAATAATGTAAATACTTTGTTGAAATAAAGATGACCCAGTGTATAAATAGCAGAGAAGTTTCTTGCTACAGCTGAACTGGTGGAAACAAGTAGCACCACATCTGATCTAAAACATCTGTTCAAGCAGCCCACCACTTTAATCCTGTGAGCCCAACAAAAAACTTATGAAGAGTCAAAAACACATCTTTGCCATGTAAGGTCATGTTAGCCCTTAGCCATACCTCAAAAGCCCTCAAAGCTAACTGTCCCAGGGTACTGTCAGGGCTCTCTATACCTCACCCTACAGAGGTACATGCAAAATCCCCAGGGCCATAGCTATTGAACACGCAGCTCAAATCAATAGCCCTGGATGTGCAAACACAGGGAAGTCCCCAGCCCCCCTCCGGACGTAATCTCACTGCAAACGTCAATACTCATCATCCTCAGTCATCTACCACTACACCAGGGAAACTGAGATGAGGGCTGGATCATAGCTCCCAGGGTGACCTAACCACCTCGCCTCCAACAAGACATCCTAACTTCAAGTGACATGGTTAGGGTTTCCAAGGGAAACCTTCATCAAGTTGCAGCCGTCTATAAGAAACTGTGTAAACAGCCACACCTATACTCAAAGAACACACAATTCATGCTCATGCAAGCTAGATCGCTATAGCAACCCTGGGCAGTAAATCAAAGTTAACCAAATCCTGCAGTGTTCCCAGTGTGAGCTGTGCCAGAACGGACTGAGGTGAGAGGGCAACTTTAGTGAAATTCACCAACATTCCTGTACCCCAGAAACAGGACCTAACAATAACAGGATAGCCCCTCTCATCCCACAGGTACTCTTAACATCTCATTCCTAGACTAATCTTTTTTAGCCAAATTGCTGCCTGTCAAAACAGCTCAGCAAGGAAAACCTTTCAAACAGACATGGCAGCAGTAATTTAATCACAATCTTGGCCTTCAGCGGAAATCTGGACCACAGCCAATAGCAATGCTGTGAATGAAAAGTAACATTTAGAGGGTAGATTACAATTAAAAGCCTATTCCTGGTACAAATTTAGAAAGTCATCACAAGATCCAAAATAAATGGGAAAATAAGTTTATACTACTTTTAAATAGATATGTGGTTTAAGCCAAGTTCTCCTACTTCTGTGAATTAAAACACAAAAAGGAAAGCAAAATACCATTAATTTCATCACCTTCAGTTATTTTCTTCAATATATTTGCACAATATATTGTAATAGCAATGTCTGCAGCATTTATATCGCAAAGGACTATTTAGAGCAAAATAATTGTTGGCTAGTAAATCCCACGTGTTATGAACTTGAATATTTCATCCAAATGTAATATTTGGTCAGTTGGATGAAGTCTTAGACCAGCAAATGCTCACACTGGACACAAAAACTTGTAAATAGTCACAAGAGTTATGGGAGAACAGAAAGAAAGGAAAGAAGAAAATAGGCATACATGGTAACGGATATTGTCACTGCAATATTTCCTAATAAAGTTGTCATCGCTAGATTTTCTAAGATTGTGCAACCCTAACAATAAGTGTAACTCAAATACACACAAAAAACATACTTTCAGCATAAACAAAAAGATCAGTGCAGATTAATTGTCAACAAGATGGCAGACTCAAGGTACCAGTCAAGATATGGATTTTCAAAGTGTGAGGCAGCTCTTTGGAGGATAAAAGGAAAATAAAGAAAACAAAGCAAAACAAAGAACTGAAAAGTAATTGTGGACCTTTAGCCAACTTCACCAAACGTCAGAGACAAAATGGATAGATTTTTATTACCTGTAGCTATGGTGAGTAAGGAGACAGAGTCTCTAGGACAAGTAAAATAAAAAATTAAAACAAAAAAATTTTTTAAAAAGCATGATCAGTTAAGATTAAGAATTTCATGGGCTGAATCTGAAGATGCTACACTGACAGGTAGTTGTCTATCAAGAACCTGGGAGTTTTTTTATTATAATTTTTACAGAAGGCTAAATGTACTATGTTGCCTTGCCAGTGAAACACGTATGCACAAAAAGTCAAGTGTACATCAACAATAAAAATTCTCCAGAAAAAAATAGCAATAATCCAATTGGGAGTGGGGAGCTGGAGGATAAAAGGCAGTTGTCTTTTTGCTGTATGAGGGGGACTAGCTCAAATTCAGAAGACAATCTTTATTCAAAAATAAATGTCAAAGTTAAATCGATAGTAAAGTTTATAATAAAAATGCTGTATTATTTGAAGCATAAAAATAAGTGACAGGCCTGAAGCAAATCTGCTTTCTCTCCCAGCATGCCTGACAAAAGTAGCACAATTGGGGTCAGAAATAGTTCAACCACATGAAATAACTGGGGTTTGATCTCTCTGCAGAAATCACTTATTGAGGCTCTTCCGACTGGGAAGTGTAGAAGGGAGGAGGGCTGAGGGGATCACATCTTTTACCTGAAAACAACTGCAAAGGATTTCACAGTGATCTGGTCATACGCTACCATCCACAAAGGCTCCAGCTAATCGTGATCCCATGCACGACAAGGAGGAAGTAAATCTCACTGGAAGCCAGGAACATATGGTTACCGGTAAGTTTCTGCTGACAGCCACGTCCACTCATGATTGTACGCTCTCATAAGAAAATATTAACAGCATTTCTACAGATCCTATAAGATCAGACTGATGAGATCAGGGAGGAACACAACCTAAAGGCATTCCTGCCCTTGAGTGTCCAGTCATGTTTGTAGCTATGAGAGATTTCTGGCTTTAGAGGGAACAGACATAGTGGCGGGGACAAGGGGCTAAACGTCCAAGAGCGGAGCATGTTGCTACCTGTCTTGGCCTCAGCGGTGCTGCACCTCTAAATAGGCCACTGAAAAACAGGCCTCCAGGCAAGACCACCCCTCCCTCCATTAATCACTCCAATTACAAAGCTGCAAAAGAAAGACAGAGGAAAGAGGGAGGGGGCAGACAGGAGACACCTACAGGCAAATGGGCAGGTAGACGAACATACAAAAGAGAAAAATAACAAACGTGTGCATTTTTCAACAATTCATTTGCCTTATTTAGTTTTTAAACCACAAACAGAAAGAGGTTGTGAATTCAATCACTCAGAAATACAAATAAAGAAAAAAAAGATGAAGTGGATCTTGATATTAGCTGCAGAGTAAACATGTCTGCTGGTATCCTGTAAGTCTGGTTTGCCAAATAAACTGAGCGCGTTTGTTCAGCTCCAGCCCTTTCACCAAGACACCACATTCCACAGTCAGAGGCCCCATCCCCCATTACACTAGATGGCCCCTTTCGTTGCCTCACACAAATGCAACGTTTATAGGGTGGTGTGGCCAGGAGTTCACACTCATTGGTTCAAAGAACCTTTCACAGGCAGAGCAAATATTTTAGTGAATCACATCTGTGCCATCAAATACGGCGCTCCATAAGTTAACCCGTTACTCTGCGGTTTCAGGGCCATCAGAAACTAGACCGCAGAGACTACATTTTTCAACTACTAACAAGAAAGGAGCTTCATGGCCCCCACTTAAGGATAATTTGGTTTAGATATTTTGTTTCTATTCTGTGAAGTCTACAGTGACAGATATAATTTCTCCTGAATGTTTAAGTAGTTATTTTACGAACAACTCAAATTTGTGTTCCAACTGTGCATCAAAGCAGAAATTTTACAATATCCCGGATCCCTGCCGCTTTTCGCTAGGACTTATATTGAAAAATTTAAAGCAGCTATAAGACATTTCTCTTGCGTAAATAGCTTTGGCTGAAAATACCTTGCATATCTCACAGCTTTCAAATGGCAAGAATCCACCTCACCCCAAAGCTAATGGTGACGGGAGACATCGCACAAACCTGATAGGTCTTAATACATTCTCAGTCTACTGCCAGTGCCAGTAACTTGATACATTCACAATCAACAAAAAAAACTTTTAATTACATATAAAATGACAAAGGTCATGGCGCCTGGAGTCAGATGGGTAAATGGCTTCTTTGTGAGACATGGTTAAGAAGTGTTGGGGGTGGGAGGACTTCCTCTGTCAGAAAAGTTACTGTTATGACAGCTTCTATGAATCCGGAGTATCAAATGTTCAAACCATAAGCGCAATTCACAGCTTTTCAGAGGAGTTTAAATCGATAGGGAGCGATTTCTCTGCTCAAAGCAAGAGGTATCTGTTTCCTCTCAGTGAGCGTTAAGTGTACAGGGGCATTCCAACCCTGACAGGCCAGCACCCCCCTGGGAACCAGGTTTGGATGTTGCAGGCCGTCACGCATCTGGAGCTCATCTCCAGAAGCAGCAGGGAGCTACATCTCTACTGGATGCTCAGCAGATTAGAGCTGATCTGAATGAGTTTTGAGCTTTATAATAATATAATATAATATAATATAATGTGTGTAAAAGTGCAAACTATAGAGAAAAAAACCCCATAAAGTATACTCTTACGCAATGCATAGCCTCCATTTTAAGGGAAGAAATTAAAAGCAGAGGTATGCCTTGAGGTGACAAGAAAGACATCAATCTTGTGAGGTAGTATTAACAACCATCTGTCAGAGATGAACTGATCAGGCTTTTCCTGATTGACGCCAATGTTCAGTTTAACGAACATTGACAGAAGTGGTAGTTTTAAATCTAATGGAAAGTCAAAGAATTACAAGGCTACCAGCTATGTAGGAATGATTTGATCAATAAGGGGAATTTTGTTTTTAGCTTTTGCAGTATTTCACCTGCCAATCCATCAGCGTCGATCAAGAAAAAGACGGGCAGAATTTGGCTGACTTGTCCCTTTTGAATTAAACAAATTAATATTTTTAGAAATTCTGCAGTTGGTTTTGGAAAGTTTATAGCACTGAATGTAGCACTGCAGTATGTCTAAAAAGGAAAAAACAGGATTAAAAGAGTTATTACAGCAGCAAGGAATGTAAAATAGGAGAAAATAAACCGGATTTAGAGAACATGCTTTAACAGCAGCAAAAGGTGTGCGTTAACCAAACTCATAAAATGTTGAAATTTGCATATCCAAATCATGAACAAAGCTATCAAATTGCAAAAGAAACTATTAAGGGGGAGGGGCATATTATTTTCTATGATGATGGTGTATTTAAAGTGTGACAGCACATAAGAATAATTTTACATTTAAGTCCATTTCATCAAATGAAACAAAAGATCCGTGTTTTTGGCATGCATTATTCCACCTACCTTTGAAACAACCAATCTTATTATATTTTCTATTTATGCTGAAAGCAATGGGCAGTCTTAGGTTTTCTAATCACATTTATAGAGCAGGAAAACCCGAGACGTCTTTGTTTGACCAGATGGCTGACTAATCAAGGCCGGCTCCACTGGGAGTGGTGTGTGTTTATGTGTGTGTGGAGGGGACATTGAAATCTGCTTCAGACATTATCAGAGCAAGTTTAATATGAATCATCAGATCAGAGTTTTAGCATCTGGTAAGCATTTGTAATATAGATGACTTTTTATTGCCAAACATCTGGACAATAAACACTAACATTTATTTTTGTCAAAAGCATGAACTCTGTGTTGAATCTCAAGTTCATATTTGAAATTTCTATGTCATGCTTTAATCATTTACTACTTTGGCTTTGAAATTATTGACTAAAGTTTACGTAGTTCATAGTTCCATCCAATGTGATTGTCTATTAACCAGAACAGCTACAGGTCAAATAAAGTTGACTTTATTTTGGACATTGCAAATCTGCAACATAAAGTTGTAGATTTACAAAATAGAGTAGCATAGATCTATATATTTTCCATATAGGCATTTTTAAAAAAAAAACATCATAAGATCACTTTCTAATTTCCAGATGATATTAGCACTTTTGGAAGTCATTTTTAAGATGGTGAAGAAATCGTAATTTCTTCACCATAAATGGTAATTAAAAAGAAAAGGAAACTTATTGGAAAACATTATGCTTTGCAATAATGTAACTGAAAATAATCAGACTGAAAAAATACAAGACTTGGAAAAATGTGCTTATGTGATCCTTGTTTAGCAGAAATATAATGCTTAACAGACATACCACTTACAGTTCAGTTCTTGTGGTTTTTCTTTGGGGATTCAGGAAGCATTCAGTTTTTAGAGTAAAGGGCAAATTAAAATATTAGAGGCTGAGCTGCAAACACATTGCTATTAGTGTAATGTGACGTTTCCTGGGTTGGAGCCAGGAGATTCTTTTTCTTCCTTCCTCCTGTGGTGGTCTCTCCTGCTTACAAGACTTTGATTACGTTTAGTTTATGTTTGAAGATAAACAACATAGCCACACGCTACTATAAACTGCAGGACATTTTGGCAGCCAGTGCGATGCTGACCAAAAAGCAGGGAAGCAACAGTGTAAGGAAAGCCTTCTGAAGCACTTCCAACTGCTTCTACTGTATGTGTGGCTTTGTGCCAGGTACCAGTCAGCTGCTGCGTTTACCCAAGCGCCTTGACACAGTGGCCCAGTTACCGCTTACAAGCCCCGGAAAGCAGCCTGGAGCTGAGCCAAAGCAGTAGCAGAAGAGGGCCTAGAAAGCCACTAACAATAGACAACTCTCACTGCACACCTCTACGTCAGCTGGCCCCTTTTTGCAGGGTCTTTTACCACCAAACATAAGTTTTCTATTGAAAGACACTAAGGCTAAAAAAAAAACATCTTGAATGTCTCTTTGCTCCCTGAAGTGGCCTTGATCTCAGGTGCATTGTGTCTTTGAAACACTTGCTGTGAGGGGTTTTTGGATTGTTTTGTTCAGTGCATCTTGACTTTTACAAATATACAGTCAGCAGAAATGTCAAATAATACGGATAACTTTGCACAGGCATTAAAAGCCCCTTAGCATTTTCACAATCATGTACCAGCCACATAGTGTAATGTATCTTACTGTAGTTTTAGATGACAGACAAAAAAGTAGTGCACAATTGTGAAGTGGACAGCAAAATAATATTACTTTTTTTTTTATGAATAAAAAAAGTGACACATTTGTGTCTGGCCCCAGCTTCAACTGCTTGCAGAAATACACTTAATTTTATTTTGGGTTATGTTCCTACCATCTTTGCACATTTGGCAAATAAATATAACTTGGATCTAAATTATTTCTGTCGTTCTGGCAGTATGATTTGGGTTGTCCTGCTGGAGAGTGAATCTCTACTCCAGTCTCAAGTCTTTTTTCAGTCACCAACAGCTTTTCTTGAGTGATTTTATACAATTACTTCCATCAATATTTCTACCCAGTCTGATCAGCTTCCCTGTTCCTGCTGAAGATGTGTTGCTTTTTCACCACACATTAAATTTTTCATATCAGAAAAAAACTTCCATTTTAGGATGCTTTCACACTATAATAATCCAGGGAACTCGACATATTGTGTAGGGAATACAGACAAAGTTATTTGGTTTGTGTTATTTTAAACCTCCATGTACTTCTTTCAAAGTGGACTAAGTCATGTAGTTACAAAAGCTGTTCACTTGGGGTCAAATCACAAGAATGTTCCCAGAATGAGCAGGCGAGGCAACAGACTATTGAGTGCATTACTCTATACATTCAAAGAAAGTAGCAAAACAGGAAAAGATGCTGAAAAATTAGGAACTGTTACTGTTACATGGTTACGCAGAGCAAAGTATAGCAAGGATATACAGTAAATGTTTCCACATCTCATGTACGTCTAGAAATCACCTGTCACTTCCTCCCTTTGGCTCACAGTCTCTCGTTTGCTCTCTACATAGACAGGCAGTTTCCTTTCCCTCTGCAGACAAACCGCACCAAGATTCACTTGCTTCGTCAGTATCAGACAACGGTTGAGCTTTTACACCTGACTATTACAAATGAAGATGGCTGAGGGAACAAACTTAAAACAGACTAACCAGCTCTCTTACTGTGTAACAACACAGCTGGTCTCAACCAACCAACTCTTTTACTGTGTAAAAGCTCTCTTAATCTTATCTGGACAGAGCACCATCTTTTATGCATTTGCTCTGGTCTCTACATGGGTTTTGGCCAGCAGCCACACGTCTTTTTGTTTTCTTTCAACAGTTCAACAATCTCGCTACTCTTACACAGACTAATGGCTTTCCCGACAGATTGTCCCCCTTGAGCTGTGGATCTCTGTTGCTCCTCCAGAGTTACCATGAGTCTCTCTGCAGTTTCTCTGTTTTAAACTCTCCTTGTAGGTTGACCGTAATCGCTTGGTAGGTGTGGAGTTGCAGCATATTCTTTATAGCTTTAGATGAAGAATAAACACAGTTACTGCCTGAATACCTAACCTATCACTTTTCCCTTGATTCATCTGGTCTGTCAATGTAGACATTAAAAATATACACAGTTGATTGTGTTGAATTTTTTTAGGGGCAGAAGAGTAAAGTGTGTAATGCAAATGATTACAATCCCAGAGTCTTATCTGGTTAAAGAGTTAAGACTTTTAGATTTGTTCACTAAATGTGTAGTAAATCTCCTTATACTGCAAGAGGGCAAAAACAAGAAAGGCAACCACCTCCTTTCAGTTTTCCTTATTTAAACATAGTCTCAAATGTCGACAGCTGATTTCCAATTCAAATAAAATTTGGATAGCTTGAGACTACCAAATCCAGCAAACATCTTATATCACTTTTTTTTTCTTAAATTGAGTTGCTATTTAATCTTAAAATTTGAAAGAGAAAGCAAATTTTATAATGTACTTAAAAGTAGTTCCTTCAAAAAGCAATTTAAGGCGTTATTTAAATTGCTGGAAAATGAAAGTATCAACACAAAAATTCAAAAGCGTAAAAAATACAATTATTGTTGTTTCAAAAACATACCTATGTTATAATCTGAAAAATATCTACATTTCAACATGTTAATTCCCATTTTGTTTTTACATTTAATAGTTATATAAATTTAATTTCATATCAGACTCAAATAGAAAATTAATCATGTGTAATGTTCTAATCACCAAGTTCATAAATACTTTACATTCCACTAGTTTATTCTCTTCACAATAACAGACGGCACATACAATAATTAAACTATATATATCACAATGTTGTCTGTCTACATGAAAACTCATGGAAACTTTCAGCAACAATATTATAATGGGTAACATGACCTTGTCCATGTTTCACTGCAGCTGCTGAAGGCGTTGGTGGATGTCTTTTTCTCATTTGGCTTCCCCCCTATGTTGTTCGCCTTCATTATAGAGCAGGTGTTGAGATACGTTTTGTGGGAGTGGTTGTAAAGCATGAATGAAACTGGCAAAGCTGTTTGTGTGTGTGTTGAGGGGGGTGGATTTCGGGTTTACTACAAACTGATCAAATAACAATGGACCCGAGTATCTCAGTTTTCATTGAAGGGAAGACTATCACCAAGGGTCTGTTTGGGAAAAAAACAAAACATTAAGTTCAAATCCACAACCTTCCAAGTAAATGTTAATGTTTTGTTAGCCTAATTAAAAAGGAAAATGCAGTCTACCTATCAATAAGCATGCTTGTGAATGTTACATTTTAAAATGCAGCCTTAAACCAAAGGATTGGCTTAACAGTTATATAAAAATAATAATTAATTACAACTAGGTTTACAGGGAAAGCCAAATAGTTGTAAGAACCCATATATTTCTGTGCTTCTGGGAAAAAAAAAAGAAAAAAATAAGCCTTAAGCTTCTCTCATAAATTATTAACTTTGCCCCGTTTTATGTTATTGTTCATGTGTCTTGAAATGATTCACTGCTTACTTTGTATTAGGGTTGAAAGGTAAATAAGTTATCTACATGCTGGATGGTTGGATTGCATTGCAAATCCCCTCCTCCACCATCTGACCAGACATGAATAGTTTGATTGCAATTATGTTATGTGTAAAACTAAAAGTTCAATTCACGCAAAGTAGCAAGGGGTTGCACTTTACTTTCAGCTTTTTACCTATCTGAATATACAAACCACTAAAAGAAATTTTAAATATTAATAGTTGCAGTGATTTCTAACCAATAACAATATCATTGATAATGAACCTGTTAACTGATAAGACAGTGCACCCATCAGATAAAGCACAGCGGCTGTGCTGCAACATATGGTTGCACAACCGCTCTTTATATATGGCAAGATTGCCATCCATTTCTCAAAAAAGTGGAAAATGTCACCCATCTTGTTTTGCTACCTGTATTCAGCATGTCAACAAATCCTAAAGAAAGTTGTGTCAATTGAAACATTCACTAACTAGCCGCCATACCGTGATGCAAATGCTCTCTTGAAAAAAAAATATACCAAATGTCCATTAGATTACAATGTCAATTATCCACAGAATGAAAAAAAGTACTTTTGCATTTGAATGCTACTATATGTTGATAAACATCACAAACACTGACTTAGTACTGCATACTAAAAATCAGAAAACCAGCAAAGACTTAATAAATGGGAGAAAACGTTTTCATAAAATCACAACCAGCCAAAAATTTATATGCATTGTAGTCTTACAAATGACTGATCCAGGTAATAGCTAAGGCTAAATGTATGTCCATTTAATTTATTTAACTAGTGTAGCACAGAACAGATTCCTGGACTTTAGTTAATATAGAACAAATCTGGAAAAGACTGACTGAAAAAAAAGAGAGAATCACGTTGTAGTTCAGTCACAGTCCAGACTTTAACCTGATTTAAATGCTGTGGCAGAGCAGAACCTTAAACAAATACCTGTAAATCATGTAGCAACTGAAGCAATGTTGTAAAGAAGTGTGGGGCCAAATCTCCACCACAACGTAGTGAGTCTGATAAGGTCATGCAGAAGACAATTATTATAAGTTATAGCTGCTAAAAGTGTTTCTACAAGCCACTGAATCATGACGTGGGTTTAAGTTTAGTGTTTTCCCCCACAGTTTGCCTATTCTTCATGGCTCAGATTTTGTTAAATCAATAATTACATGGTGTAATGTATGCCAATGTAATGTATGGTACATTTTAAACCAAGCTACGGGCTTTTTCCTATTCACAATTATTGTATTTTGCAATTCTTGTACATTTATAAGGTCTACTCTCTCTCTCCATATATATACATACATACAGTACAGACCAAAAGTTTGGACACACTTTCTCATTGAATTCAATGAGAAGATGTGTCCAAACTTTTGGTCTGAACTGAGTACAGACCAAAAGTTTGGACACACAGTTGTGTCCAAACTTTTGGTCTGTACTGTATATACAGTATATATACGTATAGTACAGACCCAAAGTTTGGACACACCTTCTAATTCAATGGGTTTTCTTTATTTTCATGACTATTTATAAGGCAAGAAATCCCACTTATTAACCCGACAGGGCACACCTATGAAGTGAAAACCATTTCAGGTGACTACCTCTTGAAGCTCATCAAGAAAATGCAGAGTGTGTGCAAAGCAGTAATCACAGCAAAAGGTTGCTACTTTGAAGAAACTAGAATATAAGGGGTATTTTCAGTTGTTTTGCACTTTTTTGTTTAGTGCATATTTCCACATGTGTTATTCATAGTTTTGATGCCTTCAGTGTGAATCTACAAAGTCAATAGTCATGAAAATAAAGGAAACTCAATGAATTAAAAGGTGTGTCCAAACTTTTGGTCTGTACTGTATGTATATATAATATTATACTGGGTGAATCTAACATAATGGTAGTGCAGAAGATTTTTTTTTTGTTCGTTTCATTTAATAAGTCAGAGCTCAGTTGTAAAAAGTCGGCGAAATTCCCTATGTGCTGCTTTACATTTTGTGGTATTTATACTGGGTCAAAGACTATGAGACTTGAGCTGCAGGTCTTATGTTGCCCTAGTCCTGGTTGAGACTGAAAATTTTTGTTTTTTTATTTCTATAGAGCTATCCCTTATTTACACTCAGAGGGGTCATCACTTCAAGCTTCAAGTGTGTGTGTTAACATTCACATCAGTATACCAACAACAACCTAATTAAAAACTCTGGTGTAATAACATACGGTATCCACTGATTAAACCAAATAAGATCACATTTTCAGTAAATAATTATCAAGTAAAGCAATGAGGACAATTATCTACATCACATTATGTAAGCATGTTTACATCCAAATCCTGTTGTATCATGTAGATGTTTTATGACATTTTGAAACTGGTATTTATGTACTGTGCATAAATACCACAGCACAAAAAAATGCTGCAGAAGTCAGTGTAAAACATAAAGGCTGTTGACAAAAATAAGCAAAGTTGTTTGGCCAGGAGGGAGAAATATGATTACACCTGAAATCCCAACGGAGATGGGAGAGTTAGGATATTTCTAACTCTTTTCTAAATCTCTGTTCATAGATATGAATGTAATGAATAAGTGAGTATAATTCACAGGTGCATCATACTCATTTGTTATCATTTATCACTTATGAACAGCAAATAAGTGAACAGAATATCACATTTTTTACAAGATATCAAAACTGTAAAAGATAAAGTTGATGCTAAAATAATCCAACATACTGGTTATTAGTTATAATCATTTTATATTTGACAATTACCCATTTTAATGCTCATAATTTTTCTTAGATATAGAGGAGGCAAGGCAAACTCGGTAGTATTCATTATTGAGCACAATATTATACCAATTTGCCCTGTATCAATAAAGACAGGAAGAATAATCTGATAATAGCTAATTAATTAAATTGCTGTTTAACAGACATGCTGCCCCGAAGTTGTAAACCATTGTTTTAAAAAGGGTTATGTTAATAAGAGTAGTGGATAGCTCTTCTTTAGTTTTCAAGTCATCAGACAGAGAGGGAAAAGTATAGCTGTCTTCTTTAAGCCAGCTGTCTCGCAGTGCACAGCAACAGGTGTTTTGTATTTATTTTTTTTCCAATTGTACAGTCAGCTGTACAATTAAACAGTATACCCCCATTACAGAGGTGAAATGAAACAAAGAATGAAAATATGATGATTATTTTTGTCATAAACAATTAACAATTGGTTATTTTTCAAGAACCAACACAGCTCGTCACTTCAGTCCTACAAAACCTTAACCAGCATGAATCCTGAGGTTTTGTGTACAGATGGCAGAGTCATCACTGACAAACAGACACCGCCAATAAGTGGCGAGCTTGACCAGGGCATGGCGTGACAGAGGTTAAAGTACTGTGGCCACTCTGAGAAGCCTCCCCCGGTCTGTGAGCAGATGTGTGCTTTAGAACTCAGACAAATAAAAAAAACCCAACTGTCTCTGCCCTCAGTAGTGGGGTACTCCCCTCCAGCTCCTCCCTTTGGGGCACTTTGGCTTTTTTCCTCCCTTTTACAGCCCCTGCAACACTCGGTGAAATGAATTGAAAGATCACCAATGAGAGGCTCAACAACCACATGGACATGCACCCAACCACCCTCATCAAACCCCTTGTCTCTTGTTGGGAGCCCCCAGTGGGAATGTTCACTGTTTGAAGAGTTAACTCTTTAATTCTGTCTGGAATGTTTCCTCTGGGTGGGGCAGTGTAGCGTGCAGAGCCAGACCACTAACCACTCTCCTACAGCCCCTCTACTCTCATTCATCTTCCTACTAAATTCAATACCTCTATTTCTGGGAGGGGGAGTGGAGCCACACTTAGCTGTTAAGAGGTCAGCACAAGATAAAGCTGTTTAATGTCAGAGTGATTACAATTTTTTTTTTTTTTTTTTTAGAAAATTGGCAATTAAAAATAACAATTAGGGGGCATTTATTTAAATTTGATACACACCACCATCAGCAGCTTTTGAATCAAAAAGTTCAAGTATCAGATCAGTGGACTGTAAATTGTGGCTACAAGTAATTCTGAATATCTTCCATAATGCCTCTTAATAGCTTTAGCTAAAAATAGAAAACAACCAACAAATAGTTTTTAAGCAGAGATTGAATAACAAATGCAAGTTTTAGTAGCTTCTCGTTTTTCTTTATGGAATAACGGCATTGAAGTCAGCAGAACAACAATTATTCTGTTATTTTGTACAAATTATTACATTCCAGATAGATCGCAGTTTCAATGATGATTAAAACATGACGACATCCACATAAAGATTAATCAAATCTAAATGTAGTTGAAGGGCGGTTGGGGGTCAGTGGTATGGGCCAACCAAGCCTGACTTTCAACGCCTTTGTTTAGGCTAACTTTGGCACAACCTGTGGGCTAAAAAAATATTTACTAGGCTAAATAAAAGGCAGGTCAAACTTAAATAGCAGTCAAAAAGATGCCTATGGACTCCATACAAATTTGTAACACTAAACACTAACAATGCTTTGTATACCTACCTCTTTTACATGAATGTACGGTCTTCTGTTCTGTTTTTGTACTTTAAGTAAACTGTGTGGATTGAGATTTTCAATTCCCTGTGTGGTTCAGCAGATTGTGCAAAGAAAGATATTCCAGGCCTCACACATTATAGTCGCTCTTTGTTCTGAACAAGCACTGCAACAGGTTTAAATGGACCACAGCCCTCCTCATTATTTCTCATCTGAATGGCCTCCATTTGCAGGCAATTTGTACAAGCAGAGGTCAGACAGTAATTCCAGTCTTATTACATCAACATAACAGGAAGTGCAGTAAACGGAGTAATACTAAGTACTCCATTTAAAAGCCACTGACAGTAATGGCATCTGAGACAACATTCGGAAAGAGAGAAACCAGGTCAAGTTGGCGCATGAAGTGGGGCATATCGACTCATGCTGCACAACTACAGAGACTGTGCTTCCAAAAAAAAAATACAATGCTCTAGCCAAATATAGTGTTTTTGCACACTGATTGCAGAAATGTTCCACTTTCTATTGTCAAAATAACAGCATTGAGTCCATCTGCTAAATGCAGTTTCCTCCCCATTTGTGGAAAACGAGCTGAAAACAATGCCAAACATTCCTGCCTCTTAAAGCTTACACACAATCCTTATCGATCTACTTGCTGCAGCCGTGCAGCTCCCCACTTCCTGACTGATGTGTTGCTGGGGCGACAGCTAAATTATGCAACGCTGCTGCCTCAACAGACAGGCTTCAGTGCATGAGTAGGAATAGCAAGGCTCAAGAGTGGCAAGTGTTCCCGCGCTTCATCAATAGCAGATGCCCAATTACAGAGAGGAAACAGATTTAGTCCAACATGGCCAATACTGGTCAATCAGCTTTCTTCATTTAAATGCATTCTTCACCTGAGTTGTGGACAAATCTTTCCTGGAAAAAGTTTTCCATGTTGCACTCATTAATTCAACAGTTATAAATTACTAGTTGTCTTTTTCAGTTTTCTCATAGAAAATAAAAAATTATCTTTCCAGAAAGCCAGAAGTACAGATATTATCAGAAAAGCTAGCGCTACACCTGCTTATGGGATACAAGGCAAGAATGAAATTGTGTAATGTCTTCCTAAGAAGAACAACCCGTCTTAGTGTTTCCCAATATTACATCATATAATGTAAAAAAGCACAATTTAAAATGAACTTACTAAATTTTAAATGTGAAATAAACCCACGTAAATCTTAAGACTGTGAATGACATGAGGTTTATTAATATCAGTTTGAGATTGAGACGCAGTCAGTCAGGCTTTTAGTAATCAATACAGATTTCTGTATAAATCCAATACAGGTGTGAAGTTAGCAGTAAAATGTAATTAAAAACTCAACATAAGAAAGGAAATAGAATATGCTGTGATTTTACTGTAAAAGAAAATAAGATAAAGGGAAGAATATTGCATCATCATAATCCTAATTTCTATCAGATTCTTTGCTAACCTCAAAGCAGCACATCAAAGAATATGCAGTTTTTATTGTGTTTACAGGCTGAAAAAATGTCAGAGTTTAAGTTTTGATTAATTAAATAGGGTGGTAGTCCATCTGAGCCAAAAAGAGAAAAATTTGTCTGAAAGTCAAAATATTGCCCTAAACTACAACATTTTCTGTTATTATTATGGTACCCAGCTAATAGAAATTAACTTGGTAACAATAACTGACCTAAAACGGGAAAAGTTTAGTCTGATTAATTAACAGTAAAAACAAAGGGAGCCTTTTTATATTATGTGTGTAAACATCTGGTTTCAGCATTATGTAAAAAGGCAAAAATAAAACTATCTATAACCACAAACAAATTACAGTAAGGAGAGGTGGGGTTTATTCATATGTGGATGCTAAGTGACAGAGGTCACGTAGTCTTCATCCTATTGCAGAGGAGACCCGGGTGCTGTGGCTGCCCAGCCCATCTCTCGCTCCACACGGCACCTTTGTGCATCCTCTTGTTTGACATTCATTTACTCTGCTGTTTAGGAGAGGGCCGAGGTCACCATGCATACATCACTGACACGAAAACACTGGTTAACATGTCTGTCCACACCCATCTGCCCTGTATAAGACATTCACATTCATTCAAATAGGCAGGAGTACTTTGCTGCAAGATGGATTATTTGTAATGCCTGTCAGTCAAATTGTCTCAAGGAATTAGGGAAATCTCATTCAGTGAAAAAACTATGTTTTGACACACAAAAACTGCTACATTTGGTGGGGGGGGAATGGGAAGAAAATTCATCAACCTTAGTTAGAAAATCATATTTTAGAGTCATAAAACCTATAACTATTAAAAGTTATAGTTAATGAAACATTAATAAATTGAACTTGGCTATTCCTTGTTTTTCCAAAGCAATTAAGGAAGAATTTTTTGATCATTTAAAAAAAAAAAAAGCCTATGTAGTCATGGCTTTTAACAGGAATTGAGTGCCACATATACAGTAGATGATGATGTGTTTTCTGTGTCTGCATTATCTGTTGCATGACAGTTGTATAAAGCAGATGGACTGTTTTATGGACTGTTTGCATGAAAAAAAAAACATTTATTAAATAGGAATGTGTCAAATGACTGTTTTAAAGCTTATCAGGAGTAACAAAAAACACAATGTTGTGAGGACTTCTGTTACAAAAAAACACTGCAAGCATCATGGGGTTAGCTTTATTAGCTGATTCCAAATGACCTACAAAAGAGTTTTTTTATTGATGACACTTTGAATCTTTTCTGTACCCTTTTAAAGAGCAAAATAACTACAATTTGAGGGAAGACGAAACACCAGGTTACGCCACAGTTTGCGCAACTGGGATTCAACAACCAGAGAAGAGAAGAGACTTTTTAGGACTAAACTACATGTTGTGGGGAAACTAACTACAAACCAGCTTAAAGTTTGAATGGAGAGACAGATTGTCTCCCTGGAATAATTCTAAAATTATTATCAAATTATTGATCTGTACAATCACTGTACGGTTTCAATATAACTTAGGGTATTGTTGAGACAGTGTTTAGAGGAACTTTCTGGTGCACATCAGAGTAACAATGATGGTCAGAATCGAAGCAGAAGTAGCAATATCAATCTGAATGATCCTATAATTTTAGTATTTTGAGATATTTGTTGTATCCAAGCTTCTGCTCTTTAAAAAAATCTCTTTCTCTGCCTCAGCCTCCTGGATAAATCACCAGATAAATCTTCAATTTATAAGCTCAAATTCAAGTTGCTGACTGCCATTACTACTTTCATCTTGGTTGGTCACTGTCTTTGTACTGATGCCTGAGTTTGTCATTAAAAATATCCCAGTATTACTCTTCACAAACTTTAGAGCTGTGCCTTCTTTTTTCTTCTTACACACTTTCCCATTCACACATTTCTTAATTTTGGTCATGGAAATGAATAAGGTCATCATAAGACAAGTTTGTGCACAATTACAAAAGAAAAGTTGGGGGAAGAAGGCACTATGCAGCTTTTGTTAAATAGACATAACCAATTTTAATCACCTAATTGTTCTGGATAACATCAGGACCTAAACTTTTTCTAATTATGGGTTGAGAGGCTTCAGCACCATGGTGATATCTCTTGACAGCATTCATCCACCAAGTGCTTTAGATAAAAGTCTCCATCCAGTGTGACAGGTTACATGAGACACACATCGACATGTTAAAGAGTTAGTCTATAGAAATCTCTCCTTAGTGAGTCATTCTATCTCTCCTTTGTCTTTCAGAATACTGCAAATGTCCTTTTAAAAAATTTTAGATAGTCGGTATTTGTGGCATCTGTCAGGCTTGACTCTGGTCCTTTGAAGACAATAACAAAAAAAAAAAAAAAAAAACACACACACACTTCCCCTGCCTACACGGATCCCCTCCCCCTACAGCGGTGCAACCTGAAACTGCCTGAAGAGATGAGCCGTCATTAAATACTGCAGAGCTGACATAATGACAGGAAAGATAAAAGAGAGGAAACAAAAAAAGGCCAGACCAATTCTCTTCCCATAATGCCGCCCCCAACCCCCAGGCTCTGGCCACCTCTCCTAATAAAAGACACCAGGCCACACATAGGACACTGGTCAGCTACAAGTTGGCTGCTACAATCTACTGTTCAGGAGACACTCAAAGCCTGGACAGCGAAATACCCTAGTATTTGACCTCAAGGGAAACAGTAACCAGTCTGACCAATTTGGTGGAACTCAGTTTCCTTTAAACTCTCTGAACTGAAGGAGTACCATGACCTGTTTTCTATTGTCCAAAGCTAAATTTGGAAATGTGGTTAAGAGCAGTTGTTATCTTTAGCCCTAAGACCTCTACTTGCATTCATAAATATTAATCTCCCTGTGCCTGCCGCCAAGTATGCATGGACAACATGCCCACATGGATGAACACACCACAAGTAACTGGCCCAAAAATAATAGTTTGCAAAACTGGGGTCATGGATCAGACGCCAGGGCTAAAGTTTGTGACAGCTTTTATTTTTATGTTAACAGAAGTCACAACAGGTATTTAGTTTAATTATCTAAAATGTTTAGTTTTACCAGTCTGGATAGAACAATTCAAAAATGTTCAAATCTTTTGCTCTGAAAGATATTTCTTGCTTTTAGACAAGTACATTTTTTAAAAAAAGTTCAAATTTTTGTTGCAAGTCCAAGATTTGTGTCTACTTTGACAAGCATTTCTAAACAGGAGACACACTAATCAGTCTGCCAGTAAACAAAATTGAGGAATTTCCCCATTGCTTGGCTCTGACTGGCAATAGGTTGCATAAAAAATGTCCCCTGCTCATTGAATGCAAAAGAAAAAAAAACATTTTTGTGGGTTTTTAAAGAAAAAAAACACAGAAATTACTATTACCGAATGGAAGCCTGACTGGTCTATTCTTAGTCTCTAGAAAATTTGTGCAAAATAGAATCCCATTGTTTCCAGGATGTTTCATTTTACACTCATCATCGGCTGTTTTGTTCTTTTGTAAAAAAAAAAAAAAGGAAAAGTGTTGACAGAGTAGAATTTTTAAAAAATTAAAAACAATGTATATTTGTGTAGTATTGTAGTTTATTTCTGCAAATAATTCTTCCTTTACGCACAATAAAAAAAGTGCAGTCTTTCTTGTGTAATAGTGGCATTATTATTGAGTTGTGACAGGAGTGCAAACCTGCAGTTAACCATGGGATAAGATCTAGTTCACATCAAATATCTAAAATCCAGGTCAAAGAATTCTGAAAACTCACAATTGCTGGCTTATGAGTGAAGCAAAAAGTTTTATTTCACTTTCACACCAATTGAACACCTGCATGTAACTGCAAAGTTTGCATCTTATCCTCGGACAATGGACTTGAACAAGTGAAGTTGGCATTAGAGAAGCAACAAAGGACAGCAATATGGACATAATAGTGCATTGTTCATGCAATCCCCCACTTCACACCTACTCGTCAACTTAGCTCTGTGACTACATTCATTGGCAGCGCAGAGCCAATGAAGGCTCAGTTCTTTAACGAGTCACTCTGAGATGACAAGGAGTGATCTCTGGACAAGCTTGAACGCGTCTTTTTGTGAAGAGGCATAAAAAAATCTTGGATGTAATATTTTGTTGGGGAGGATGAGACAGATGGGATATTCCCCTGTGATAACCTTAAGTAAAAAAAAGACACTAGCTTCATAGTATTTACACAAAAATCCATCTGCGTGGAAATATTAGAAACATTTATTTTAACTTCTTTATATAAATCATATAGAGTGAACACCTTAAAAATTTTGTATTACTTATGTTGTGCTTAATGTGAAGAATATTACAATTCTGTCATATTATAGAGTAACACTGGATATTAGCTGGTTCTTAAAACATGACTGCATGCCTTTTAAAATCAGAAACATGTCAAAACCTAAGATGAGAATTACTGCATCTTTTTTCACCAAAACAGTAACAATTTGGATCACCAAATGTTTTTTGGTGATCCCTAAAAACATTTAAAATTAGGATTGTCACTTTATATACTTTTTCGCACCACTGATTCAGTGAGGGAATAAACATATTTGAAACTATGATTGAATCTAAATATTGTTTTTCTCTTTAGCAATACAATTGTCATATTTAATGTAACCAGTGCCTTAAAGTAGCCTACATGATAATGGATGGCTTCTATTTTTAAAAGAATTACTTTTGTTTGTTGGGATTTGATCTAAAATTATTCTCCTCCTGTGTGTAGGGTTTGAAATCCTGTTAATACAAGGTCTTAAAGTGTGTCAGAATGACCAGAGTTTTCTTTGGGTGCATGGAGTAAAGTACCCCAGTGATGTCCAGCACTCACTTGTTTTCATGCACAGCCTATCAACTTGCTGAAAAAAAGGCTACTATATGTTCACCAAACTAACAAAAAATGCATATTTAGCCATTTGGACATAATTCTTTTGCAGAACCAACAGCAAAACTTATATCGGTTAATTTCCTGCTAACTGAGCAGGAAGGTTAACTAATTAACGAGCTAATATAAACTCGTTATACTTCCATTGTTACTATAAAAATAGCAGAATAGAAAAATGTACATTTCACATGATATGAACAATAACAAGTGTTTGTTTTATGTTTTTCCTCAAGTATTGAAATAACAGTAATAAATGTAACAAATTTGTTAGATTATTTTAAGAACAGTTGGAATAATTCTATCTTTTTGTTTTAAATCAAACTCAGATTGCTAATTGAGCGTTCCAAATCTGTGTGTAAATATTATGACAACATGATATTTTTACCGAGTTATTATGAACTTAATACATGATTCCAGGCGCTGTGTCCCTGAAAACATCTGTTTCCACAGTGCAATAAACTGGCCACTGCCTTTAAATAGATAATAAAATAGAAGTACATGAGAGCCAAATCATCCTAGCCCACTGTCCAATCACATGTCTTGTTACACTGTCCACTTCTGCACAGCTACAGCGTTTTATCTCACTTACAGGCTCGTGAGCTCCGTGTTTAACCTGCTCCGTCTGCAGCTATGATGTTAAACCACATGGCGCTTGGCTCGGTTCCCTCCTGACATGTCAGTGCTCTGTAACACGGTGCCGAGGCAATATTTACCTTCAAGGGAAAGTTCACTTGGCACACAGCCGAACCTCTTGGGGTGGCTGCTACTGTGTACTACATCCAACCTTTCCACCCACCCAAAATCATCAAGCTGACCCAGGCAGCCACCCACAGCCTCACAGCAGCAGCACTGCCCCGCCTGACTCCGCTGCTTGGACCAGAGCCAAACCAGAGCCCGAGCAAAGCGCCAAGAGGGACAAAGAGCAAGATACACACACTCAAAATCTGAGTGCAGGAGGAGAAAACTGGCGAGCGTGAACACATTGCACCTCGGCCTGGCAGTCTGCCAAGACTCACTCAAGAGGCTTTTTTTTTTTTTTTTTACCCACCACAAAAGCCAATCGGCGGTCAACCCCCTGTAGAGATTTGAAGTGTTTTACAAAGATACTCCCGGAGCAGTGCACGACGCAGTCAAGATTAAGCCGTCTTTCCCAGCAGGGGGGTTAGCAGAGAAATCACACTAAGCTCACAAAATTTAACAAGAGACAGAAACATGTTGAGAGAGCTAATAATATCAGAGGAAACTCAATATTTAGAGGACATGACTAGGAAAAGAGCAAAACACAATTTGCAATCAAGAAAGATTAAACAGAAAAATGCATCGTAGCATCAGGAGCCACACAGAAGAAGGAACTAACCTGTCTGAAGTGGTCATCAAATCCCCAGTCGGCCTGTCCATTAGGAGAGGCAGATGAGTTTGGCCCTGCAGGGGACATGCCCTCATCAGGTTCCTGCTTCACTCTAACAGGTGGGGAGACAGCTCTCTGGGGGGCCGACATGGAGTAGCCTGCGAACGGACGGGCTGGGATGCGGGAGGCGTTCTGTTGCAGAGCCAGGGTCTGCTTGCGGAGAAACTCCAGGCCGCTGGCGTTTCCCTCATCCTCGTCGCTGCCCTCGTCCCCCTCCATCATCTCGTTGTCATCATCCTCATCCCCCGAATCCCGGCCTCTGTCCTCATCCTCCTCTCTTTCCGAGTCCACGCTGCTCTGATTGGACACCCGAGGAGGCAAGCCGGCTGCAGGAACGCCTCCGGCCATGCCTTTGCCCATGAAGCTTGCCCCGGAAGCCCGGGCTGCAGCCAGTATAGCCTGCTGGGCTGCAACCTGCTGAGCGTACATGATGTGGGCCTCTCGCAGCTTCCGTTCCTTCCTCTCCATTTCCAGACGGGCCTGCTGCTGGCGCTGGAGCTGCTCCATCACTGCCTCCAGCTTCATTCCCCCTGTAGAGGTGCTCTGTGGAAAAGCCACACTGGGCTCCTGAGACATGCTTGGCTGTGGAGGGAAGAGAAAGAACCATAAAGTACAGATAAGGAAAGCTACTCTCTCAGTAGAGTTACTTTAGCAACACATTTGCATACATAAAACAAATTTCTAAATAACCAATCATGTTTTCAGTGGTAGGGACATTATTAAACCGGGTTCAAAATAAATTTTGAAAAATAAATAAAAGAATAATAAATCCAGGACATTATACTCTACATTCAATACTAAAATATTCCCACTCTTATCTTATCCTTTTTATATATACTCAAATAGTGAAAAATGCACACACACTCTAAATAAAGGAAATTAGCAACTAAGCACATTACAATATAACCGGGTGTTAAAATGACTGATACAAGCAACAAATTCATTTTTAAATAGAAAACAGCACATAGACAGCAGATAAATATTGACTGCTATGACTCTTAGGACACGGGCTCCACGTAAATTTGTCACCGAATCTTTACCCGTGAACAATTTCTATTAGTTATTTTGGAGAACAAGTCTGACATGTAATTTTATTTTATTAAAATAGTATTTTAAGATTCTATTTTCACATATTGTGGGCTATTTATTATGCCATGAAGTGTTTCTTCCACTGTAATTTGACCACAATGGGGTTTTTTATTACATAGTTCAGCATTTTCATAAATTCTAAACATGAAAAAGGTCATGACTGCTAAAATCTTTAATTAATTTAAATTTTTGTGTTACACTCCATTTTATTTATTTGGGTTCTGATCCCCGTTGACTTTTGAAAATTTGATAAGATTATGATCCATGATCAAACCAAGACAATGCTAAGTGACGTCCTGCTGATATTATTTATTGAATTCATAATCACATTTCCCTAAATATATGAGCAGATAATAGAAAATGACTGGACTGGTTTTGAAAAATTGTTTTCCAATCACAGGGCTGACACTTGACAAGGGTGCTGGTCATTTATCCCTCTTACCCACTCAGCATTGGCTTCTTTTTTTTTTCTCAAATTCATACAAGGAGGTGTTTTGTACCTGTTATGACAACAAATGATTTCCGATGCTTTTTATGCCAATTGGAAGGTCTTCTAAAAGGAAATATGATTAGATAACTCCAACACTTTCTAGCAGCATTAGGTCACACAGGTTTACTATTTTGATTTGGTCAGTTGTTGCGTTTCCACAGTCATCTGGCCCAAATTGAGATTAAAACCAAAACTCAGAGGAAATAGGAAGTAATAAAAGATTATAAAATCAAACTGAATTAAACTATAGGTGAGCCCAATAATCCACACATTTAACGTAAATACTCATCTGTAATAAAATAAATACAGAATATTTATTGTGTATTTACAATTAGGTACTCAATTTCTCAATTTCTTCAAAGACATGGAGGAAAAATGGGGGTACAAAGTGGCAAAGGGGTCAACTTACCAAGACGCCCACCTTTCGAGCCTAAATAGTCAAGCAAAATTTAAAACGTAGGAAATGGCAAGAAGGTAAAATGACCAGAACCCGGACTGGTATTGGAAGTAGACGATCGTCAAAGAGAGGGATGGACACAAATTTGACATAATAAATTAAACCATAATCATGCTATATCAATGTGAAAACTGTCGCCAATTAAGTTCTAGCTTTTGATCAACATTATTTTTAATAGCAAACAACCACACAAGTGGGAAAAAACAGACACACAATTAAAGCACCTCCTCCGTATTAGAGCGAGTTGGCTGCCACATCCTCAAAATAACGTGGATAACATAAGAGATAAGGAGGAGATAACATGCAAACATGCCAAGTCAGCCAACTTACGCTTTTTTTAAAAGAATGCAAATAAAAAAAATTGCCCCAGCTGCAATAATAAAAACGAATGAAAAGTAACCAGCTCTAAAGGTCATGTTACCTCTCCAAACTTTGCTCTCCTTTTTCTTTGGGAAACTACGCGATCAGCAGCCACCTCCTCCTCTCGGCAGCGTGAATAAAAGCGTAAAAACGAACTCTCGGAGGGCTTTTTCAGCTCGCTGCCAGGTCAGAGAAGAGCAGAGCCACAAACAAGCACAGCCACCACTCACCATTTGCGCCTTGCTGCTGCTGGAGTTGTCCACCATCCCTCTTTCCTTGGGGTTTTATCCTCCTTCCCTCGTTTCTGGCTCTCGTTCAAACACTTGTAAACACACACGCATGCGCGCGTGCACGCCCCTCAGATTCCGACTGATCCGCCGGGAGCAGGAGAAAAAGGAGCTATCCGAGAACTGGGCCAGTTCTCCAGGTTTGCCCGTGTTTCTGTCCGTTTCCCACCGCTTTCGTAAAATTCGTGATTTCCTCCTTTAATAGATAAGGGAGCAGGGTGGTAAATGACCCAATCTCATACCTCGGAAAGCGCTGAGGTAACTCCCTGTCGTTTTTTTTTTTTTTCTCCAGTGGAGTTGACACCCCCCTCGCATGGCGCACACCAGCGTTAGGCCCGCCCAATGACAGCAACAAGTATTTCGATTTAATTAAATTAATACATGCTTTTATCTGACATTAATTTCATTATTCCTCAACCGTTTGAGGATTACAATGAACATGTTCGCGGTTATTGCGAAAACATCAGAATTATGCCTTATTTTTTAACTAAATCGAAATAAAAACACAGGTATTGACGCAGTCGCGTGTATATTTTTAAAGCCAACGTGTACAGATTTTTACGTATTAGGGCTTATACTGTAGATGCACAACTTATACATTTTGCTTCTGTAGCATAAAAAAATCTTTCAAACGAGATGTTACAAAAACTTGTTGGAAAATGTTTACCTCAACAGGTAGTTCAAGCAGCACAGCTCTATGCTGCCCCCTTCCGGAAATTAATGTCTGTAATTCGATTTAAAAAGTGAAACTCATGTCCGTGTCAAACTCCAGTTCTCAAGGGCCACTGTCCTGCAGTTTTTAGATGTGCCACAGGTACAAAACACTGGAATGAAATGGCTTAATTACCTACTTCTTGTGTAGAGGTCTGCTAATGACCTAATTATTCTATTCAGGTGTGGCGCAGCAGAGGCACAATCTAAAAGTTGCAGGGCAGTGGCCCTCCGGGACTGTGCAGATCTGAAGCGTTTATTTGTTTTAATTGTAATGGTTATGATTTAGAGCTAACGCAAAATTTATTTGAGCAGAAAAGTACAATTACATAAGACCAATAAAAATACAATTTAATAGAGAAATGTCAAACTGCCCAACATATCTTGCAGTAGATAAACGTAACATATTTGAAAACCTAATAAATTAGGATTTTAGGCTTAGTGGAGAAGTGGTTTGCATTTTTCTGGTTCTGAGTCATGTAATTACGACAAAATTATTTGAAATTTATATTTGAAAAGGGACAAATTTTCCCAGTTTTGATGTGCAATTTGGTGAAGTTTAGGTAAATATGCACCAGTAGAAATGTATTTTCAAAAAAGTGAAATGTAGGATCTTAATTAAGCAGAAGTCAGTGAGAAAATGTGATATTTGATCAAAAACTTTTTGAAGTATAAAATGGATTTTTATCAAACCTGGTAAGTATTTTAAACGCTGAAGCATCTGGTAACATCCCAGTGTTTATTGACCTGCTTTAAGTCAGAATGTTTTTCTAATTAAAAGAAAGGAAGTAGTTAACTTTCACAATGTGTTTAGATCATTTGAAAGCTTATCCTACTCATTTCTATAGAAAATAATTATTTTAAATTACATGTATTTAGTCTGGATAGCCAATGCTTTAGTCATCCTGGTCTGAAAGAGCTGCAATTTCACATGTTTAAGTGGTTGAACAGCACAAAGATTGTGGTAGTCCAAAAAGAAAGAGGTTCCCTGTAATGTGAATTCTTTACACAGTTCACACTGTTGCTTTCAATGAACATAAATACAAACCATGTTAATTGAATTTTTATTTATAATGTAAACCAACAGAGTACAATGGGAACAGAGTATTTACAGTTGTAAAACAAACAAAACATTTATTTATTGCATTCAGCACTCAATAACACAACCTTGTCACAATGTTGTACAACAAGCAGATTGTCCCATAGTTGCATAGTACAGGTGAGTCAAGTGTACTTGCTACTGGCAATTGGTGTTAAGTGCAAAATTTAATCTACATCAAAACACACCACAGAGCAAGAAATGGGGTTAAAAAATTAATTTAGAAGGTCCATATAAAGCAGTCTGCTCAAACCAGAAACCTGCCTTAAAACTATGAAATGCAAGGAGGTTATGCTGCGTATCTCAACTCTCCAATTCAGGATTTATGACCAGCTTTCAGCTCTTCCTACATTGTCCTTGCACAGAATTTTGTTTTTGTTCTAGTCCTATGCTTCCTCAATGTGGTGAAGTGTTTTGCTGTGAATATATGCAACAGTAGAAAGGAAGGTTTTTATCCTGCCTGCATTATTTTATTCACTTGAGCGGTTATGTAATTTTCAAATTTAATTTTAAATATATATGCAAAAGTCTATCCGATCTCTGTGCATCGGCGCATAAAAACCTCCTGAGACGGGAAAGTCTCTTCATCTCTGGCAAACAATTGGTGATAATAGTTTTAAAATGCATCCAAAAGTGAAAACAATTAATGCTGTAATATCAATGACAAATATGTTCTGAAGTGTTGGAAGTCACAAGAATCAGAACACAAAGCAAATAAATGTATGAATACTAACACTAAATGTAAATTATATTAGAACTGTAAATAACTTGTAACAAGTATTTTAGCATACACTTAAATACAATGATAAATAAATAATGTAACTCAAATCTGATGTGGAGACATGTTTTCTGAGGAGCTGTTTAAACCAAAATACTACACAAATCAAAAGAAATTTACCTTTAGGAATGATTTTGTCGATCTTCAGTCTCTTCAATACATCTGTTTTTTTAAATTGTAGATTTGTGCCAAGGTGAATGATAAGATCCAAATATAATCCTCAATTTAAGCACAGTCGTCAGAACTACATTTTGAACCTTAAACAGCACCTATACAATGTGCCAGAGGTATAAACGGAGTGCTTCTTAGTATGTTGCACTTTTGTTCTGAGTTGTATTTGCTGAAACAGGTGCTACATCTGTATGGTCACCTTGCTATTTAGAGTTTCGAGAGAGAGAATCAGATGTAGATTATAATGACAGAGGAAGTAAAAATAAAACTACTATTGTGCACTCAGGTGCTGCCAGTATTCCCATGAAGTGCCAATATATCATTTAACAGTAACAGATGAACAGTTGATCATTTCAGATTTGTCAAAGGGTTAAACTTTCCATACTTCATACTGGTGGGATTCTAGGGGGTTACAGACCTGCTCACCATGGAGGAAATAAACCAGCCAGCTCCTCCTTGAGTCAACATTCTTATCAAGAATGTCAAAATACTCCACCACTCAACTCAGACCAGTGTCATAGTTACGGTTTTATGTAATGCTGCAAGAACATGATAAATAAATACAATTAGTTAGGCTTTGGAGTCACAGTGGATAAGGCTTGCTCTCATGTCTTTCTGCATTCTCACTGAAGCTGAGCGATCTCAGTGTTCAATGTTTGCAGTCCAGCATCAGGCCTCAGAGCTGGATTTCCTCAGGCAACATGCAGCAGCTGAGCTGCATTAGAAAGAAGAGCTTTGGCCCCAGCGACTAGCGAGCTGAATAAAGAGTCAGACCTTCAGAAGGTCCAAGTCACAGCACCGACATCACTGCATGGGGCAAGACGGGCACTCGAAGCAGCAGCACATAGAAGAACCCATGGCTTTGGGGGGAATCAGGTCCAAGTCTTCATCATCAGGAATCTCATCCAGGTGGTAGCCATCCTGAAGCAGCTGCTTGCTTAAATCAGGATGGACCTGGAGAGGGAAAAAATACACTAGAACCTCACAGAACACCTGAGCTAAAGCTCATAAATGTTAGTGAGTTTATATTTGAAGTTAATTTTATTCCATGTAGAGAACTGATGAGGGAAGTATTTGGGGGTTTTTTAGACAATTTCCTGAAGTTTCCTGCCTGATTAGATCATCAGGATAAAAGATCTTGAACATTTTTCCTCCAAAGTTTTAACAAATTGATAGCTCTCAAGTCAAAATTTTAAGGACTAAAACATACAGGAGAAATATAGTCATGCTGCAGGTTTATTGACAAAGACAAGTTTTAAAAAATAAAGGGATTACAAGTTTAACTGGTTCATCCAAAACATACTTGGCCTTACCTTTTGTCTGATTCTTCAACTAAAAAAAGTGTATAATGAGACATTTATAGACATATGCTATAAATCAAGATATTTCGGTATTTCCCAGGCCAATCACCAAACAGAATTAACTAAGGGAAAAGTGGCAGATTCTGATATTTAGGTGACTGATTTGGGGCTTCTCTAGAACTAATTTTTGAGAAGACTGTCAGTTTATCATGAGAACATAATGACATTTCATTTGCATAAAGCTGCCAATCTTCCTGGGTGTGGATGTTTCAGCCAGTTTACCTTGAAGTGAGATTTTACAAGGCTAAGAATAATCCCAAAAGATAAAAAAAACTCCATTTAAAAAGACTCTCAGTTAGCTTCAGTTATTATGTTAAATAAAAAAAAGGTCATGAGAGTCCAAACAGATAATAAACAAGTTTGGCTTGTTTTAAAGGAGTTTCAGGAAAAAGACTTCTAGTTCCTAAAGAGAGCCTATACAGTGGTGTGAAAAAGTGTTTGCCCCCTTCCTCATTTCCTGTTTTTCTGCATGTTTGTCACACTTAAGTGTTTCGGAACATCAAACCAATTTAAAAAATAGTCAAGGACAACACAAGTAAACACAAAATGCAATTTGTAAATGAAGGTGTTTAATATTAAAGGAGAAAAAAAATCCAAACCATCATGGCCCTGTGTGAAAAAGTGATTGCCCCCTACACCTAATAACTGGTTGGGCCACCTTTAGCAGCAACAACTGCAACCAAGCGTTTGCTATAACTTGCAATGAGTCTTTTACAGCATTCTGGAGGAATTTTGGCCCACTCATCTTTGCAGAATTGTTCTAATTCAGTTACATTACAGGGTTTTCGAGCATGAACAGCCTTTTTAAGGTCATACCACAACATCTCAATAGGATTCAGGTCAGGACTTTGGCTAGGCCACTCCAAAATCTTCATTTTGTTTTTCTTCAGCCATTCAGTGGTGGACTTGCTGGTGTGTTTAGGATCATTGTCCTGCTGCAGAACCCAAGTTCGTTTCAGCTTGAGTTCACGAACAGTTCCGAAACACTTAAGTGTGACAAACATGCAAAAAAACAGGAAATGAGGAAGGGGGCAAACACTTTTTCACACCACTGTAAAAGCTAAGATGAGAAAAGAAGAATATACATCTGGATTAGACATAGGTGGATAGGTGTGCTCACATCTGAAATATGTAATATAACACAGGGTGGTGTAGGACTGATGATTTGAGCTGGAGCTCTAAAAACCTCATGGTCACCATGAGTTTCTCTGTACATTAAGACATTCTACAATTAAAAACAAAGCCATTTGACAGTCACAGCTAGACTATTTGTTTTCATGCATGACAGTGATCTCACCCAAATGAGTACTTATAGAAGAATGAGAGCAGCTATCAAAAAAAATAAATACTGTGGTGGGGAGCCTGTATAAAAAACTCCAAATGCACAAGCTCAGCCCTTGTGAGCTCAACCCTAACCCTAACATAGGGAATAAGGCCAGGCAGTTTCTTTGTACAGCATATGTCACATATCACCTGAAACGAGGGTGTGAGAAGAAAAAAGAAAACAACTATGCACATAAATTACTGTGACATTAACTCAATGACTACTGAGTAAAGCAAATTAAAAATTGTCATCTATGACGTGGCTAATGTGGTTGTTAGTTGAACTAACTCAATAAAGTAATTTTCTATTAGTGCTATAAGGAAAAACTGTTTCATTTATCTTTTACCTCCTATTTGCTTTAAAATCTATATATCTGTAACAGATGTCCTGCAAAAACATTGCACAAAAGTTTGTGAATAATTACTCTGAAGGCAAGGCTTTCAATAAACCACTTTCTTAATAGTGTGAAAAGGTGCACACAGAGGATAAAAATATGCACTAATTGAGGTAATGAAGTCCTCGGTGAAAAGAAAACAAAATTATCTTCCCGCAACCACAGGCCAACAGTCCCGCAGCGAGTTTGACAATGTGTCAAAAATGAATCAGACAAATCTGAAAAATGTCCAGTGAGACAAACTCACCTCGGCTGAAGAGTATCCTGAGGAATACTGCTCAAAATCGATCTCTTCATCACTGTAAACACCAGGAAGAGAGACTGTGAATGTCGTAAATTTAGCTGTTAAACTAAATCAGCAGTGCAGTGCCAACTTTACAGCACTATCAAGACGTAAATACGGTTTTAAAGATCATTTTGACTTCAACGGCATCATCTGATTGATTTATGCCTCTTTCTGTTTGCCCCACCTGTCTGAGTCTAGCGCCACCAACATTTCCTCAGCGTTCTGGCTTAAAGCAGCATAGCCCTTGTTAAACTTCACCGTCCTGAAAAAGAAGGTACAGAAAAATATCTCTTTAAACATCCCTGTTTTGTGTGACAAGGTTAAAAAAAAGCTTCTTTTCTCTTTCCCCACCTCTTGACTCCCTGTCTGGGCTGTTGTGACACTGGAGGACCAGCAGAGAGGGCTTTCTTCTTTAGCGCTTTCCTCACCATCTCCCTGTGTTTCTCTTTGAATGATCAAAAAGAATAAATGTCATCTTTATGCTGACAGATTGAAACCAACAACCACATTATGGATTAAACCATACTGAGATTCATCAGTGCTACTGTGCACATATTTTAATGTATAATCCTTGACTGTTTAAAGCCGGTCGGTAATGTTTGCACATGATATCTGCATTCTATGACCTCGGATAAAATAAACCCTAAACATTCTAAAAAAGTCAGGGACTTAACCTCAATGAAATACTTAAATACAACTGATATAAATCACTGATGGTAGATGTAATTTAGTCTTGTTCTCATCTCTCTCCTTGCTCTATTAGTGAAAATGCTCACGTAGTTTGAGGTGGATGGCTGGAGCTCTGGACATGATGTAAGGTCCTCTCTTTTCCACCGGCCGGATGCCTCCATCTGGAATCTTAGGTCTTGTGCTGTTACTTGGTCCCTGAAATTTCACAAATTCAAATAAAGAGGGTTCATAACCCTTAAACACGTACACATTTTTGTCAGACCACAACCACAAACCTCAATGTATTAACTTAGATACTCAAGTTTGTTTTTGTTTATTTTATACAACAATATGAAAGGTGTGCATACATTTGCATATAGCCTCTTTATTAAGGCACCTCTGCTAACTCCAAAATAAGGAAACTGAACCAAACTGAAACCTCATCAAGACTTGGAAATCCATGTAAACTGACAGCCTAGAATAAACAAATGTGGTGTGTCTGTTCTCAGCTATTTTGTCTGCTCTTCACTGGCCTCTGCACATCACAGAATTCATTTCAAAATCCTCTTGTTTTCTTATACATTATCTATGCAGAAGTTCAACTTTCAGTGATACAACCCTAAACATACAGCCGGTGCTACAGTAGAATGGATTGGATCAAAGTATATTTATGTGTACGAATCATAGTGCAGTCATTTATCTAACACAGACACTCTGGCTAGACTTGAAAATTGATTTTCAGACTTTCCATTGAATCTGATTAAGCTTGAGATATGTTGCAGAACAACATTTTCGACCTCCAAATATGTAAAAATGGTAGGACAAACCTAAAAAGAGTTGCAATAGCTAAACACAAAAGCACACCCCTCTGTCAAACTTTTATTTAAATAAAAGTTTAAATAAAACTTATTTTTAAAAGTTTAAAAATAAACTTTTAAAAATTGTATTTTTTGAGGTATTTTTTAAAAAGGGAAATCAATTTCCCTCTTTAAATACATTGGCGTTTATGGATGCAACGTGACAAAATATGGAAAAGTTGGAACTTTTGAGTACATACATGAACTTATGAATATTAAGAGTGTTTCTTGAAACATACATTTGATGAGCAACCTATAACAGATTTTTGGGGGGTTACAAATAAACAGCACTGTGATCCCAACAACAAATACATTTGTTCTGTTAGTTTAGCTTTCATTATAAACCCTAACTGTTCGAACAGGAAAAAGCGGTTTAGAAAGACGTATTTTCTATGTCTATCGCCATGCTGGCGTTATTGTCATATATATAAACTCAGAAGCTTTTATTCGAAGCATGTCTAATGTAAACAACTGTCAAAGATGACATGCTAGGCTAGCTAGCTAACCTCCCAGTTTCTGTTTTCATCCAAGCTGTCGTTGAACTAGCTTTAGCCCACATTACCGACAAAACTTGCTGTTCCTGCTGCGCCTCCAGGAGTGTGTCCTTTTCAGGCTCCTCTATTATGTCGTTCATCATCTTCGGTTTAGTTGTCACAATTTATTCCACAACATAGCTATGACACTAGTCCCACAGGAGGGACGTGGTAATTACTTTTAGGCACTTCTGTTAGCCCGCTAGACTGTTGCTATCAGTGTTAGCCAATGTCTCTACTTCCGGGGGAAAAATAGATAACAACTCCAGAGTTTAAAAGATTGACCATAAATAACGCAAATACATAAAAAAGATAAGGACAAATGCTAGTTAGCAATTCATTTTAAAACAATCGTAACAATAAATAAAGTATTAAATTACGAATACTACACTGATTCTTCTTCTACTATAATTAAACCTACCCTGCTTTTTAGACGTTTGTCGCCATCTAGTGGCTAAGTGAGTGGATACGGGTGGATTTCACAAGGTAAAAATATAATGCATATTATTTTTGGTTTTCATGTTAAGAATACAAATGCAGGCAAAAGACAGGCAATCAATCTAATTATTATACTTGGTAAATTTCATATTCACAAATGTAAATGTTCATCATCTTCACCTCTTTTTTTTAAGTTTTGGTTATCGAACTTGATCCACTATTTCCAAGAGTATGAACAAAAAAGCTGTAAACACATACAAATGTTGTAGATCTCTGAATATTGACAAATTACATTAATTTGTCATGTCTGTAATATCTGCTCTCTATTCTTTTTGTCTTTTATACCAATGTATTTACTGTTGAAATGTACACTCCTGGCATACTTTATAATATTTTGTGTTCTTTTTCTTGGTTTTTCTTTGTACTTGTAAACAAAGATGTTCATTAAAAAATATATGTATATATACAGTGGAAACTCATGCACGGAATTATGGTAAACTTAGTGTTTACCATAATTGGTGTTTCATAGCACTCTTGCACTTACAGATCATTGTATATTTAAGCTGTCCATAACATTTACATTTTATATGCATTCTATACTTGGTCAGGTATCCTTTCATCTGAATTTCTGAATCAATGTAGCATAGCAAGGAGGTGATAAGCCTGTGACTCTGCTGTTTCTCATTGTCCTCTTGACAATACTCCATAGTATTGGAGAATTGTCCAATACTATGGATAGGCCAAGAAAATCTGTAAACCATCAAGCACAGGAATATGCTAATTAAACCAATGTGTGTGTTTGGGTGGTGTATGGAGGCAACGTGAGGACACCAGCCTCAGCATACAATATGCTCTGGGAAAAAAAACTAGTAAATGGATACACTACCTTTGAACTTCAGAAAACACAATGACCCAACACCTGCTGATGACATGGCTGCCAAAATCCTCCAAGATCCTAGAAACCTCAAACTGAAACTCATACGTTATGGATTCTGTGCCTCTCCACTTTTCTAAAGACTCTAGGACTTTGATTTCCAAATAAAATTCAAAATGTACTTCAATATGACAAGGGAACGTTGGACCACTGAGAAACAATCTGTAGGCTGCAGTTGTCCCTTCTACTTCTTTCCACTAAGTTGCTATTGATATTTTAAATGCAGAACTCTGAATAGAAAGCTTCTTTAGCAGTAGTTTTTTTCTGGCATACCCTCCTTGTGAATTTTGACGAAACTGTCAAATTATCAATCTTTCCTTTGATTTTATAGCACAACAGTAAAAACCCTTTCAGATCATATGCAACAATTTTCCTAAAAACTTGGTGCTCACTTTTCATTATCTGTAAGCCATAATAGGCATGAGAAATTATCCACAGATAAGCAACACTACATATATTTGTTAAGCACATTACCACACAGTGTGCTGTGTTTATTACAGTGTGTGCAATGAATCTATGAGTTTCACTTTAAAATGAATTTCTTTTTGTGATATTCTTATTTATAACTCTGCACTTCTCTGGCTTCCCTCTAATGTTTATTTTATCATCAGCACATATTATATTTGTAGTTCTCTTCCAAATACATAACACGTTTGGTAATTGTTTTTTAATTATATCCATTAATTTGTACAACAGCACAGAATGTATTGAATCAACAATATAGACATTTCCAATGGGAGTCAATCAGGAGAATCATCACTCAAAAAGGCCTGAAAGAAAAAAAAAAGAAGAGAGACATGTTTTTACCCCACAGGTATTTTTATGTGCAGCGTTACAGTTCTACACTTTGAGACAGTCAACAAACACAACATGGGTGTGAACCAGTGTGTAGTCTAACACCTTCTCACCTCGACAGTCTACAGCTTATCAATTCCAAGCTCCTCTGGTGTTGAGATGCCAAGTTCTGTAAGGGTGGGCTTCAGCTCTTGGATCACGTAGGGATAGATTTCTTTGTGGGAACCTGCTTTGTCCTGCAAACAGGAGAATATGCTTGAATTTGTTGCAAATTGGACAAGTAAATTTCAGTACACTAAATGTTGGAACATGGGCATTTTTATGTCTCTTTGATTGAGCTTCAGTTTGGAAGTGCTAAATGAAAAGTTTAGAAAAGAAACTTGCCTTAGCCAATGGAGGGAGTGAGACTCACCTTGACAGCTTCAAGGATGCGGATGGCGCTGGCGAGATCGTTCAGCCTACGACAGGCTCTTAGTGCTGAATCCAGGATCTTGGGTTCTGGGACCAGGTCATATCCAATTAAAGTGTTCATGCCTGTAATTGATCAAATCCTTGTTATTTACCAGCCAGTAAGTGTAGAGGAATATAATTATATTAATAGTTAAAAATTATGTTTGTTGGTCGGTTTCGCACTAAGATATGTTTTAACCTAAAAGAAATGTATTGTGTCAAATGGATTGGGATTATGTAAGAGTGGAAATACTCTTTATGGAGTTGCACTGAGGAAATCTGGCGCCATAGAAAGTCAAGTTGACCTGGCTCCCAGCTTTCCTTGGCGTGCGAAGCCGAAGTGAGACGGAAAGAATGTCTGAGGAATAAACTGTTTGGATAGATAAGAATAATAATTGACTTGTTTTGCACCTTTGAAATGGAGCAGATGTTGGAGGCCAATAGGTCTGAATGTTTCCAAGGAACTTCCAATACACATCCAGTGTAAGACGGAGCCAAATGAACTACGTAAATGGAGGAAAGCAACGCCATTGGTCGGGGCTTTCCAATACACACCAGCAGAGCTCGGATCCTATAAAAAACTGATACCAGAAGTAGAAGTCAAGAGATTTTGTGACTACTGTAACGATGTGTATGTGATGTTTAGTTCCGCAGATGTGCATTAAAATCTCTTCTCGTTTTGACTATGAGCAGAAGGAGTTCCGAGTCTTATTTAACCTTTATTTATATACTCTATAAGTTTAGGCACCCTTAAATTCCTCTATATAAATGGTGACACCCGACGTGCCAATGAGCCGATTCAGGGGGACTTAAGGGGGACGAAAAGGTGTCTCTCTCCAGACTGGCTGCAAGGCAGGGATCCGGGCCAGACACAGAAAAAGAGGTAAGATTTTTATCTCTTACTTATTAAATTATAGAAAGGATTCTTGTCTGGTGGCAGTCTGAAGAGCTAAAAAGTGATAAGGTTCTTTTCTGCTCATCATCAAGCGAACCCTTAGCGCTAAGGGGGGTTGCCTAATCACCAAAGGCTCATAGTTACCTTTTACATTCTGGAAATATACGCAACCTTAAAACAAGCACCTTTGTCAGTCTGGCTTTACGCCCTTTTGGCGATGTGTAACACTCTAGGAATTTCCATTCCGCGTTATAAGTTACCACATTTCAGCGAGCTGGGTGAAGCTCTTCTGAGGGAGCGCCTTCGCAAGTTGATTAATTAAAACATATCACGATTTGTTAAATACGGCGTGAGGCCGTGGGTTAGGAGAATGGCAAGAGGCCATGAGTTTAATATTAAGCCAGCTGAATCTGCGAAGAGAGATTGCGATCTCTAGAAAAAGGCCGGGAGGTGATTCTGACCTTCCCCAGAGAAAGCGAAGAACACCCCCAAAAGAAATATCAGATTTCTTGGTGAGGCCTTAGATATATGAATAAAGGAAAAAGTAAAGATTGAGATCTCCATATATAAGTTGATGTAAAGCGCTGAGAATAAAGTTTAAGGTCACAAATCTTCGATTTCGACTGGGCTGAGCGAGGATTGATTCCTTCATTTTTGACTGATTAGATAAGAAATCTTTCAGTTAGAAATAAGGGGCCTAAAACGACGAGTCTGAGACATATACTGAGAAGTCTCAAAGTTTAGGAAATTGAGTTTTTTAAAGAATATTTATGTGAATTAAACTGCAGTATGTGTTTTCTTATTTTCTTTGTCTAAAATCTTTGTAAGAGGACTTGAAGTTAAATTGTGCCTTGGCTGAATAATTGTGGTCCTAACATAAGAATATTCTATTGTGTGCACACATTAAAATTGACCAATGGCTAGTTAAAACAGTAGCCAACTAAATTAATATTTTTATAAATATAATAGTCAATAAGTTATATATATATTAGAATCCCCGGGGAGAAGAAATTTCACAGGAAGTGGAGAAAAGAGCAATATTTGGGAGAAAATAAATGGAATGAATGTGTTGAGACGAATGCTGAATAATTGGGAATGAATGCGTATGTGTCTGCTGTGTAAGTATTCAACGGCATGCTCTGTATATATTGTAAACTTTGAAATGTGCATATTTTGGGCTTATTAATTGACTGATTGCTTCAAAGTGGCGTTGAAGCGTTGAAACTGTGCTCTGTTTAAGAGTTAAAAGTTGGCCTTTAATTTGTCTACAATTGTTCTATACTGTTCGTAACTTAGGTAATAAAGATAGGAAAATATAACCATATCTACAGCCTAAGTTACAGTGAGAGAAAAGAAAGGCGTTTGTGGCGGATTGCCAAAGGATAGACACACGAACATTCCCTTCCAACCCTTCTACCCCTCTCTCTCTCTCTCTTGCCCCCTCCCACCCTTTTTATTTTTCTGTCTCTCCCTCCTCTGTTTCAACACACGTCACGGGTCCCGGATCTTTCGTGATTTGAGACCATTCCTTGAACACACCCAACTTGTAGTCCACAATATCTAAGACAGCCCACTTCCTATTACGGCTAACTAGCCCACCCTTGCTCACCAACTGAAGAGAAGTGCAGCGTAGCTTTTCCTTTTTTCACTACTCTTTACTCAAAACAAAGAGGTTTAAAGCATATAGCCTCAAATTAACTCAAATAAAACAGACTTTCATCTAAATAATCATTGTTCTGTGACACTGAACTATGTTGAACATCTTTTAAATGTATATTTTACTGTAAATAGAGTTGAAAACTGTAGGAAAACTCACTTAACTGCTATATCTATTGAAGAATATATAACATATTTAGCAATATTAAGCAATAATAAGCAAACAATACTACAAGGAGCAGATATAGCGAGCGCAACTAACTAAATTAATCAACTCATTCCTTATGATTTGATTCACAGTAGATCCATGATTATATTACATTGGTGCCAAATTAAAGAATTAAAGAATTGGAAGCAGTCATTATTCAGTTGAGCTCTTTGCTAGTTTAATTTTAATAGCCAATAAATTTAGATTCAAGCAACATAAAGAAAAAAAACAGACGTTATTGGTGGTGACCGCGCCAGACGAGGACTAAAAGGTAGTTTTTTCCTGAAAGAATCAGATCACTAACCAACCATATTTTATATTTTTATAAATAAATACACTAATTAACTGAAGTTACATTAACTAGTTCTCTGAGTAGAACGTAAGGAAAGGAGAGACGCACATGATAATAAAATGGCCTTAACTGCAATAAATTCTGAGATCTCTGAGTTAGTAAAATAAGGAAACCTGGAGAGATAATGACAGGCGGAAGTGAAAAATTAATTGTTCCGGCAAGAAAATAATAACAACTAGTGTCGATAAATAAGCGATAAGATAAATTAAGATAAATAAGATAAAGATAAATTAGGGAATTAACTAGATTACCATGACACTTAAAATATGTCCTAAATACCTGGGGAAGAGAGGAATGAAAGTGTGTGTGAGTAGGCCTACTAGAATGATGTTGATCTGTGCTTGATAAGATGTGTAATAAATATTTGTGTGAAGGATATATATGGATGGATGAATGAAAAAAAAAAAAAAAGAGTTGAATGAGCAAAGTATGACAAAATGAATGGAAGTTTGAATGAGAAGTGTATGATAGAGTGTGAACGCATGTAATAAACAGCTAAAATTGCATGTTTGGCTTTAAGCACCAGGAGTTTTGCTTTAGTATTATTAGAGGTGAACGGCTTGACTGAGTAAAACTGGTGATTGCTTGGAGTGTGTGTGTGATGCATGCAAAATGATGGCTAATGTGCATGCTATTTCAGAAGTGACAGTCTCAAAAATGCTATATGTGACAAACAAGTGCAGACATTCCAGGTCTTCTTCTCCCAGTGTTCACTGGATTAGCAAGTATGTTAAAAGCTAGAACAATAACAGCCTACTACTAATTTAAGGAAGGTTTTTTCCACAGGTATTAAACTCTTAAGTTACATTAGCTGAGTTTGCCTAAAGCTTCCTCAGAAATTCAGTCTTCTCGTGGATCTGGTGAGGAGTTGTAAAAGCTACACAAACCAAAACATTATGAGCAAAAACACCAGGAAACTCTCTTGATAACAGCAACCAGTACAGTCACCTTTCCTCAGCTCCCAGGCATCAATGTCAGGTTTGCTGAAGTAGGTGACCCAACGAGAATCAAACTCCTCCTCCGTCTCCACTTTCCCATGGGAATAACATCTGGATGCCAGGGGAGCTGGAAAACACAAGTGCAGAATTATAATAAAGCAAAACCTGTTTCCTAATTAAAAATAAAAACAATGACAAAATTGCAGCAAAAAATAACATCTGATTTATTTTATTTAAATAAATCAGTCATTTAACAAAAAAAAAAGTCATTTTGTATTTAATCATCAGACATATTAGGGTTTTCAAGTTACCTTAGCAGGTAACTTTTCAAAATCACAAACATTTTTATACTCTGATACCAGTAACAGACCCATATCTAATTCTTTGAATGATTGTCATTTATAATGAATGAAAAGCTACAACTACTTGCTCCAAATAATCCCACTGCACAAATGTTATTTGTCAAACCACAAACTAAATCTGTGCCTGACTTTAATCAACAACTGAACATACTTCTGATGAACTATGCTCCCAAATGAGCATTAAAAGTTCTCAAAGAAAATAAAATCAAACCAGCAGTTGTTCTGTGTGCTTAATATTGTCCCCTGTTGGTTTTACTCAGGGGTGAAACTTCTCAGGTCAGGTCGAGGAACAGAAGGTTGCTTCCATTTTCCTTAAATCTCAACTTCTTCTAACACAATTCTGCACTTTCTTCAAGATATTAAACACTTTGATTTAGGACTATTTTATAACGCCATTCATCAACATAGACTCTGTTCTGTTTCCTTTTACTGACTAAAAAGCTTTTCACCTGAGCAGGAGAACTTTATACGGGTTTACAGAGAACAGACCAAAAATACGCATTTTGATTAAGGTCAAGGGAAGCTAGATGAATTAAGCCGCGGGGCAAATAAATACTACAGAATGAGTGTTGGTCCTAGTTGTGTTAAACTGCGGCTACTGACCCTTCTGAACTGACTAAACGGGGTCATCACAAGGTCGAGAGCACTGTTCTTTAAATTTCATTCCAAGAACCCAATTAAAATACAGAATGAACCGCAAAAGAACAAAACACTGACAATGCGAAACTAACAGAAACAGCTGCATTCAAAATGCCTCAATGTCACCCTGTGTTAGCTTGTGGCTATATGCTAGCCGAGCAAACCAATCGTATTCAAGGTTTTACAATAAGATTTTGTATTGGGTGCAAAGCGGACCAACGTACCCGAGTAACCGGTCCGTGTCCGAGCCACACTTCGGAAACCTGAGGTCGATAAACGGGAAAGAGCTCGGAACATGGTGCCGAACAGGAGACGCTAACCGTCCTGTAAGTGGTAGAGAGGGAGATTCTGGACGGACAGACACGATGAGGGCGCCAGTCGTCACGTGATTCAGGGGAAAGCCCAACGCCTGTACGTAGAGGACGTCGACCTGACGTAATTTCTGAAACGCTAATTCTTGTTTTTTAGAGTAGACCAGACTTACAATAGGTTAAATACTGACGAGACATTATTATTATTATTAAAGAAAGCATTTGGTCTCCTCTTTTCTTTTTAATGTCTACCTGGATGATATTTCAAACTGTTAAATAATTGTAATAAATATAGATTCATCAAACAGAGATACATTTCAAGCATTTATAATTAGTCTTATGATTATGGTTTCTCAAAAAAAAATTTTAATGATGTAAGTAGATTGGTATAATGATTGGGTTCAAAGACTTTTGTTTCAATGGCATATCCTAATTAAAAAAATTATTGATATGCTCACCACCAAACATCGCTGGAACCTTTCATTTCTCCCTCACATTGCCTAGAAAACTCACCCTGTACACAGTTCTGTTACAATACTTGCAGAAATCATTCGGTTTATTTACTTGTTGATATTGTCTATTTAACAGTGTTTGGGGCGTTTTGCCCTAAAAAAAAAAAGAGCCAAATCTGTGGTCTAAATCAAAATTGCATCTGCATAAACTACCAGTAGGGGGAGACTTTGCATTAGATGTGCACAAATAAGTGTTTTTTCCACAATGTCTTATGTTTCCAGGTCTAACTGCAAAACCCTAACTCTGCAATCATTTGCATTAAGAGTGAGTAAGAAGAAAGAAAAAAGACAGATTAAAATATTAAGCATCAATATATTTTCTTTCAGTAAACTACAAATTGTTATATCTTATGGGGATAAAGTGGAAGGCAATCTTCCACCATTTTGTATTTACATGTATTGGCAAGCTTGCAATGGGACTGGTATTACATGTAACTAAGTTATAGTCCATCAGCCCCATGTGTGGGAGAGAGTGTTTCAGTTCTTAGTGACGTGGTGTACTCTAATCCTCCCTAAGCCCAGAGCAGCACTGTAGATGTCCATTAGTGTAATGTGCTGCTACTCATCTTTCCTGCTTTGTCTCTTTGTTAACCTTTCTTCTGTTTTTTTTTTCCTTTACATCTGAATTTGACATAAATCTAATTTCTCATTTTCCTGTGGAGAGCGAGTAGAGTGAGTATTATAAAGCTGGTAAAATAAGTATCAAGCAGGTCAACAATTTCTCATTTGAAGTTTTTCTAATGAGGCCATGTATGTAAATTTTATACCACATGGTGACAGCAATCCAAGTAGTCCACACTCAAAAAGATAAAAACAAATTAGTCTATAATTGTCAATTTTAATAAGTGTTGAACTCAAGTTGTGCAAAAAGACACAGACTGCTAAGAAATTAGAGAAAATCTGTTAGTATTTAGAAAGCATTCCTGATGCTATATGCATATCAGTAACACATGCTTTCATATTACCAGATGGTCTATAAAAAGTTGTCATTATAAAAGTATTGCACAGATTGGTGCCATTTGTACATTTTCTGAACTATGTCATATTCTGATATCTGTGAATTTAAGTTTCTGAAATAATTTTATTTTGATGATATTTTAATATAAGCTAGCAAATCTTCATAAGTTAATTAGGATAACGCCAAGCGATGAATCTGAATAAGATCCATTGATTCAATTCCCTTAGTTCTGTGACTGGGCTTCACATTGTAACCTTGCAGCTCTTTTGTTCAGATACAATGCAACAAAATAGACAGAAAAACTGGATTTGGTCCTACAGTTTAGATGGTTTTATTGGCATTTAACAAGGTACATATTATTTTACAGTGATGATCACAGTCTGGAAAGGTAAGGAGACACAAAACTGAGTGGCACTATTGCAAACAGATATAAGTTCCTTCTCTGTTTATGCTACAGTATGTAGCATACTGTTGCCAAGTTAGGATGTTTTTCTGGATAAATGAATTATTTCATGCTTTGAGAAGCAGAAAACATGCATAATGCACTTAATGCTCTATTGCTTTGGTTGTGGAATGGGTCTTTAGTTTATGCAAAGATGTTGCTGACACTTTTAAAAATGTGCTGTATACTTGGACTCACTGCTGTAGATCTTGGTTACAACCTAATATTTGCTCCCCAATAATGCTGTGCAGACCACAAACAAGTGCAACTGTTACTTATCTCATTTCAAAATGAGCCTTATGATAGAAATATGTATTTTTGATAGATTTTTAATGCATTAATAGATCATTCAAACTTTGCTTTTGTGTAGTAAGATTAGGTCCCTGAGGAAAATGTTTGCAGTGTAACATCTGTGGCATTAAATTGTTGTAACACTGTGCCAATAATAAGATTGGTAATTCACTGTCATACAGATCAGAGACAGTCACATTGCAGGCAAAATTCATGTTCTATTATGTAACTATTAAGTTTTGAGCAAATTCACATCTAGATATATTTATACAATGCTCAGTGTTTGCTGTTTATACAGCCATAGCATATAGCATAATATATCCTATCTGATAATACAGAATGCGTCTGAGGCAGACAATACTAGAATACTAAGTCTGTGAAAGGATAATGTGGACATAAGGTTTACAGACAGTTTATTTTACACAAAAACTTAAAAAAAGAGAGAAAAGGATGAAGAGAAGATGATGAGAGATCAGGGGCACAAAAGCAAGTAAAGATGGACTATATACAGCGCGGATAAGACTGGCGTGGATGAAGCCTAACTGAACTATTTAATAGCAAAATCCAAAAAGTGACGTCACAGAGCAACATTGACAACAAGGTTAGGGATTTAATGGAGTGTTAGGTAGGTGTAGGAGTGAGAGCAGGGGAGGGAAGCAATGTATGATATGTGTATGTGTGCAAACTTCTACCAGTATCACAATAAAAGCATGACTGTGCAGCGCCTGCTGTCGGCATTTGGTGTTGGGGCAGGGCTGGGTTTGGTTGGTGTCACTGGGGTTTAACAGGGATGAGAGCACTTTAAGCTGCCGTTTAGCCACTGCCCAGCATCTTTGTGGCACGCTGGTTGGCCTCATCAATCCTGGTCTTGTTGGAATCAGCCTGAAAGAGAAAAGCAGCAGCTTTTACAGACCTCAGGATGTTTAGGTAAGACAGAAGTATAAACAGAGGTATGTGGAAGGGTTATTTCAGTGAAGGTATTATAAATCGGAATGTAAACAGATTCAGAGGGCAGCATGTAAATCACATTTGGTCCATTAGTGTGTTAGAGTCAGAGTAAATCTGCTTGAAATCAAAACATAACCTTTTGTTCAGCCTGTAATTCACGCTAAACATAATTTAAATCTATGAATTAGCTAAATTGTACCTTGTAGTATTATTATTTTTTCTTTATTTTACTGATATTTGTTGGTGCAAAAGTAATTTTTAATGCTTTACCCCGTGACATTGATACATATTAATTGAAAAATTTCTATTTGGTCAGCTTATTTTAAAAGAATAGCAATGTTCTTTTCTTTTGTCATACTTTTACATGGAAACTGATTTGTTTCAATCAGTAAATTTATAACTAAAAAAAAATAAAACAGTAACAGGTTAAAATGTATCTGATTTTTTCAAGTAACCAGATGCCTGATTATTTGAAATAATCAGGTATTATGTGAGGATGTGACCCTGATTATAGGGACACACTCCCTATAGTAATGATATAGGGATGCAGTACCTTCTCCATGATCCTTTCAATCTGGCGGTTCTGCGTGTCAATCTCCTGGCCCATGTCTAAAGCCATGTGACGCAGGTTTCCAATGATCCCGCCCACCTGCTCCAGGTTTTCATCCATCTCATTCTCCCGGGCGTCGTCCGTTACCCTGCAGAATACAAATTATTGTGGCTTGTTGGTTTGGACCTAAAACAAGAGATACAAGCTGCTCAAAAAAATGTTAAACCATATTTGTAGAAATTTAAAGTGGTAGTATCATGCATTTTTCAGATACAGAGTGCCATTTTATGACTTTTATGATAATTGAAGGTAGCAATATTACCTTCAGTTATTATAAAAAGGCTGTATTGAATATAGTTTAAAAGAAAATTGACTTCATAATTTGATGCCTTGAAACTGGTCTCTGTTTATTTAAGAAAATTCTGCTCTTTCTCTGTTTTATCACAACATCGGTCCTCTATTAACCCTTTAATAACATTTTTACCAGCGTTACACTAAAAAAAGCAACTTGAAAAATGAATTCAGCAGATGTGCAGTTCCATCAGGTGTTTCCTAATTGCTGCTGGTGATAGACTGAAGGAGCTGAGTGTGGAAGTAGCAGGGATGCTCTGTAGTACAAAGGCTCGGTTTGGAGACTGCAGCTCCATGGAGGAGCCTCGTATAATCAAAGGCAATGCTCGGTTCCCCCAAACATTTTGGGGGCCGAGTGCAGCTAAATGGTTGCCAAGGCAGCTTTAAGGATTTCTCAAACATGTATTAAAGAATCAAAGCAACACTCCAGGTATGTTTGTGATGAGAGGATAACATTATGATATAAGGCTAAAAAAAAGTTGATTTTACATAAGACTGCCTCTTTAAGTTTTTGCAGTACGTCCTGCAACTTTCTGTTGATGTACTTACAAGACATACAGGAAACCTGGTACATTGTGAAGAAGAAAGAGTAACTCCAAGAGACAAAATTATTAACCAGCATGAAAAAACAAATTAATGTATGTTAAGTATCTACATTTATAAATAAACAGCAACACATGTTCAAATCTGTATATCTTGAGTATGAATGAATCTGGGAACAAGACACCTACACACATTTACAGAATGTACGTGTTAGAAAAATTATCCTCCTGTTCATTTACTCATGAGTTTATTTTACAAGTTATGTTTTCATATTATTCTTTTTATATTATTACTCTCATATTATTCTTCTTTTTATATTTACTTAACTTCTCTTTCTTTTGTAGTATGTTATTAACTTTGTTTAGGATGTTTGCTTGGAAGCTAAAAACGTTAAACATTCATGTGTTATTAGTTCCATCTGTAACTGATTAGTTGTGGTCAGCCACATGCCCTTATAAGGGCATGTCCATAGGAGGTTTCAGAATGTAAAGACGGTTGGTCAATTCTCTGTGTGACTGTGTGAAGAGAAGCCCAACCTCCTTTTTCTATACAATAAAGAGAAATGCAAAGAAAGAACTGGCAGAATTGAGTCCAGACAGTGTTTGACAGCGATTCGTCGCGTCTGTTCTCAATTCTCCTATTCTGCAGAAAAGAAATCAAAAGAAACCTAATCTCTGTCTCTGGCTGATTCTTTGCAGGTTATGACAAAATAAACCTATCAGTACTTATACCTGCGGATGAAGCCCCCACTGATGGCCATCTGTTCACGTTCATCTACAACTCGAGCCCCTGGCTGGCTGTTCACCACGCCGTCCTGGTTTGCTCCCCAGGCCTGGCCCCCGCCCTTAATCCTACCACAGACACATTTCAGTCAGGGCCACTGGAGGCATCAAAAAGCTGTAAATGTTGATGAATGTGTGTGGTAAAAGTCTGTATGTTAACTGGTTAGTAAAAGTGATTGTGCACGTCTTTGTAGGTCCACATGTATTGTTTGTTCACTGAGGTGTGAAATGTTAATGTGCATGCACGTTTTCCTCTATCAAAACATATATGTGCATATATGTTTAGAATGTAAAATGGCATGAAGCTAATCGTTCTAACAGAAGCAGCATGACAAGCACATATGATACACAGTCGTTACATGCATATGCAGTATGTTGGTGAATAATTGATCCAACATGCAGATCAATTGAACATAAAAAGCTGAAGTGCTGCTTACATTCAGAAAGAATTTCAAACACAAAAAACAATTAACACAGAGAAGACAACACACACAGACACACACCCAAGCCCACAACCTCCCCCCCCACACACACACAGACATGAAAACCTGTAGAGTGGACATGCAGAGACTTGGTACACAGTGGGAACAGGAACAGACAGATGCTGTAGCTATCAAAGAAAGCTGAGCTGTTAGGTCCATGTGGCAAAAATCCCCACAAAAAGAAAGAAAAATTATATAACATTATCATTCTGATTGGAAGACCAGCAGTGATTAGCCCTTCATTTCATCTGGATGGATAGAGCTATATGATGAGACATCACATGCAGTCAAATAAGCAAGTTCAGTTCTTCTTGTTGTTTTCTTTTTGATTAATTAAACACCAGTTAGATTCAGGTCTTTGCTGACAGGAACACTTTCATCAAATTGTCGACATTGGTAAGTATATTTATCCTGATTTGTATTTGATGACACAATTTTTCATATACGGTACTCATAAAGCATAATAAAAGTATTGCACATTGAAGTAGAATTAATAATGCAAATGAGCAAAATCTGGAATCATTTTGATCATTTCTGAATTATTCCAGATCACTAGACAGCGCCAAAGTGCACAGATTGTGTGAAATATGGATCAACAAGTATTAGTGGTACACATACACCACCTTGGCTGTGGCTTTAAGCAAATTTGTGGTTTAATCTCCTCTTGGAGAGTATCATTAAGTGCCTACTGGATAATTGTAGTCAGGAGTCTTCTCCATTATTGTGGAGGCCATAACAACGACATTTGCTTTTTGTTTTTTGTTGCGTTTTTTTTTTATCAACTGTAACCTATGACTTTATAGTCCAACATGTTGCCTTGTTTGTAATATATCATTATAAAATTTCATCTTTTGAATTAAATTACTGAAAAAAAAATATTTTCACTGATACTCTGAATTATCTAGCAGTCTTTGTTAGTGTTGGTATATCACACCTATCAGGTGATTCGGTTAGACTGTTAACAAGAAAAGAAAATTAAGTCTCATGCTGTTTCACCCAATGCTTTCAATTAATATGTCTCAAATGAAACATGAGAGTCTACAACCACAGGGTTACATAGCAAGAGGGTAATGGAAGAAAGGGACCAAAGAGCTATAGAATATACAAGATCTTAAACCAAAACAGTAACATCTGGAAGCTGAGTCAAAGTGGATCAAGTAAAGACATGAATCCTGAAAACAAATCAAAAATTATGTGCCAGTTGTTGACAAAAACTACAACTCCTTTACACTGATCCCTATTGTGCTAATTGGGAAGATCGGTTATTGACTGCCAGGATCCAGTCCAGCCCAGTTTTGGAGAAAAGGATGATCTGTTGTCAAAATATCAACTGTGGGATTAAATACCAAAAATTTAAATTAAACATTTTGTTTATACACATCAGAAAATAACAAAAAGAGAAACACATTGAACCATTAGTCCGGTGCACTGGAGAATGTGTTTTTTTTGTATTGTCAAAGCACCAAACAATACATTTAATTTCTAAGTTTGCATTTCAATTACGTCCAAGATCTCATGATAGTACCACATAGTTCAAAAAGAGATAACTTGCTGAAAACTAGCCATAACAAATAGCAACTAATTATATTTCTGAAATAGTAGGCATAAGACGTTGCAAGAAGACACTAGAGAAATTTGGTCAAATGGAGACACCCAATAAAAAATGATTAAAGAAAACTCATCAAGCAGTGCCAAAAGCTGCTATGTTTCTCTTATTTCCTTCCTTTTTTGTAGGTCACTTGTGTTTTCTATAGCTCTGAGACAGAACATTAAATAAAGTACATGCATTGGTACACAGGTTTAAAATGCACAGACATGAATCAATGGCCATAGTTTGGCTGTTGTGGGCCAGATGTAAGGGACTCATTTGAGCTTTCAAACTGCAGGTTTAACTTGAACATTTTGAGTTCAGATAATCTGTTAACTTAACTTTTGTGGAATATTACAATGTAAGAAAGTCTTGAGGAAGGAGACTGAGGCATCATGCACTCAAAGTTTGTAATCTTGAATCAACGTTAGAGTAAGGTTACATAAATTTAACAGATCATCTTAGGTTAAAGGTCCAGTGTGTACAATATAATGTTATCTTGTTGTCCAAATTTAGACACTTAAATAAAGTGAATCCCCATTCATTCATCATTGAATAATTTTCTATCATCTTTAAACAGAGTGATTTATTTCAATTGATTTATTAGGATTTTGTCTTCATGACTCTGGCTCTTCAACATGGACATTAAAACAGTTTTTGATCATTTACACAGTGCATACAGTGCCAAAGTCCTGCAGGAGAACAGCATCTAGATAAATCTGATCAAAAGAGATGTAATATCTTCTGCTCAACAGCTGTGCTGACATTAGACTTGAGAAACTACAGTGGTTCAAAAAACTTGTCTTTTCCAGCAGCCATTGTACAACGCAGCAGTAAAACAAGGCTGTGGTTCATAGGTAATGGTGCTCTAATTGTTAAGTTGATTGTGGCAAGTGGAAGATTTTTGAAACTGCTCATTTTCCAGACACCAAAAAATATAAATTTACTGCCAAAAATTACTTCCATTGGGAAGCGCTTAATGGGCTTCCCAATGGAAGACCCTAATGGGGCTTAATGGGGCTTCCATTAGGGGCAGCTTTTGAGCCCCTAATGGAAGAACAAACATATGCAAAATGTGAATTTTGCATAGTAGGTCCCCTTTTAAAACTATTATAAGACTATAACACTGATTATCATAATTACACAACTTTATGTTAAAAATTGTAATGAATAGTTCACATGAAATTTGTGGCATCAGAAATTTCAATACGCTTCACACTGGAGCTTTAATCATGATAATTTAAAAACAAATTAGATTAGCGACCTTTTGATTTTTAAATGGACACAGAATTATTATATTCATCGGATTTAGTTGAATTGTCGCTTGGTTAAGCATACACATGATGATGAGACATCATGCTGCTGGGTAGGTGTAGGAGTGAAGGATGGACTTAAAAGCTGGGTTGATGCCGTGGTTGAGATCCTCGTTGATGCTGCTACCTGCTGGAAGGGAATCTTTTATCCATTGTGGAATGAAGGGCTTTTGATGGCAACCGTCATGGAGACTGGAGGGCAAATACAGCACCAAAAGAACACTTATGCACATGCAAGTAGTACATGCTGTATGCATACAATAATCATTTGGTGATCTTAGTTTTAATTCAGACATGCACACGTGCTTGTGCATGCGGTGCTTGTGCCTGTTCAGACAGTGTGTCGTTGTGGCTTCAGGCCTGATTGCTCACAACACAAATTACCATGCTCTACACACCAGAAGCAGGCAGATGGATAGAAAGGCAGGTAGGCACTGGAACACATGCATTCGGGCGACACAGGCAGCACCTACTTGTTACAGGGACATGAACATAGACCACAGAACTGTCCTAGATTGTTCAAATTCTTTTCTGCGTCCATCATGTCCTTATTGATTTGGTCCATCCCCTCCTCGATGCGCTCCAGTTGTTCTGATTAGCAACACATTGTCATTTATCCCATCACAAGAACGAAAGCACGTAAGAAGAGAAGAGAGATGGAAAAAAACGGAAAGGGAAGTAGAGGGGGGGAGGACAAAGGAGAAAAGACAAAAAAAAGACATAGACTGTGACAAGAGAGACATCAGACATCACCATCACCACCACCACCACCACCAGCACTGGACAGGCAAGAGCTCGAGGCTCCTGGCCGGTACCTACTTTTTAACACATGGGCATATCAGACCACAGCACTGTCCTATATCTTTTAAATCTTTCTCGGCCTCCTTCAGGTCTGCGTTCACCTTGTTCATGCCCTCCTCCACACGATCAAGTTGTTCTGGTGAGAACAAAGGCATGAGAGCAGTGAAATGAAGCTGACTGGTTTGAGTTTAGTTGGCTCTCTATGCTACAGGGCGAGAGACTAAATGCAGATGGCAAAGCGGGCAGCAAGGACTGAGAGAACCTCATATTTACACTTGTGCAGTGGATTGAAACTAGACGAACTCCAGAGGCATCGTCTTTCACTTTCCATGCAACTTTGTCTCTTGGATTGTTCGTGATTGCATCAGCTCCTGTTTTCCATCCTACCTCCATTCCGAAGGACATTTTGATTTTCTCAGAGTATTTCATCTGAGTGGCAGCAGCCAAGTGCCTCATCCAGAACTGCATCTGAACATAAAGACGGTTATTCTGCCACTTCTACTGCTTCACTGCTACTGCTCATCAAACATAGCTCAAGTAGAAGACAAGAGAGTGAGAAATGAGGAGGAATTTGTGACCAACCCAATGAAGTAAACCTTAACAGCTGAAGAGTGTGAAATAAGATCTCAGGGACATAAAAAACAAAGAGTATTTAACTGAGCCAGAGCAAAATGTAACAAATAGTTTCTTATATAAACTATGTTTGCAAAAGTATTCATACCACTTGAACTTCCACCACAGCTGCAACCTTAACTGTATTTTACTTGGTTTTTATGCGACAGGCCACCATAATGTAGTGCTTTATTGTGGGGTGGAAGAAAAATTATAAGGTTTTCAACATTTCTCACAAATAAAAAACTGAGAAGGGTGACTTGCGCATGCATACATCCTCTTTTAATCTTTCACCCTTATATAAAAGTACAGTGGAGTCAACTGCCTGCAGAAGTCACTTAATTAGCAAATATTGTCTACCTGTGTATAATTTAATCTCAGCAGAGATACAGCTGATCTGTGAAGGTCTTGTAGAGTTACTTGGACACATTAGTGAAAAAACATCTTCATGATGACAAGGGAGAACACAACAGCTGTCAGTGATAAAGTTGTGGAGAAGTTTAAAGCAGATTTAGGTTATTAAACAGCATCCCAAGCTTTGAACATCTCAAGGAGCACTGCTTGACCTGCCATTCAAAACTATTAAAAGCATGGCACAAATGCAAACTTGACATCTCTCCACCTACACTGACAGGCCTAGCAAGGAGGGTGTTAATTAGAGAGTCATTTAAGAGACCAGTTACTCTGGAGTAGCTGAAAACATCCACTGCTCTTAGCTAATGTGGTTGCACAAAAAAATCAGGCACAACTTTATTATAAAATTGAATCCCACACAAATAATATAGGTATAAATAGCCTCTTATAAGACTACATACAGTCATAATTTTATCACTACATTGTTGTACACTATTAAGAATAGCTACGTCATCAGTAATATCTAATTGCAATACAGTGATGGTGCAAGTATGAGTTTTGCCCTTCACAAATGGTCTTAATGGAATAGTGGGGATAAGAAAGAAATGGTTGAAAAAAAATTAGGAAGAATCTCCCCTCTGCAGTTTGCTGCAAGTTATTTATTGGACACAGCAAAGAGGTAGAACAAGGTGCTCTGGGTTAAATTAAGACACAATTACACTACATTCAAAAGGCAATGAATAAAGTGAAGCTAAGGGTGCACTCCAGACTCCACCCTGAACATACTAAATAAACAGTGAAACATGGTGGTGGCTGTGTCATTCTTTGGAGATGCTTTTCTGCAACAGGGACAGAGAAGATGTGCACAATTGATGGTAAGATAGATGGAGATAAATACTGTACAGAAAACCTGTTGGAGGCTCCAAAAGACTGATCTCCAACAGAACAATGATTGTAAAAAGGCTCACGAGTCATGAGTACTTTTGCAATAAATTGTATGCATGTACCAGTAACAACAACAACATCGCTTTCTGAAAATGATTAAATGGAACCTGTCAATCAGTCAAAACAAACACTTCCTCAGCTGTCTACTCTCTACTCTCAGATATGATCTCTTTTTTTAATAGTCTATTATAATTACCATCAAGTAGAGGAGACCATTTGGTCCTCAACAAAAATGAGGTTTGGGTATGAATTATGCCTCAAGTAATACAGGAAATATTTAGTTTCATTTCCACAGAAAAAAGAATAACTGTTCTTTGAATCTGACTTTTGATGGAGACTTTTACACTACCAAGGTACCTAAATTGCATATTTTAATTCGGTCTGCTGACTTGATAAATATAATAAATGCATTTACAGAGCAAGAAAAGCTATATTTTCTTCGTATAAGTATTGACGTACACATTGAAGCTTGTTACTGCAATATAATGAAACCAGAAAATGTTTTAAGGTTTTGAATACTTATGCAAGGTACAAAACATTGCTAACAGTAGAATAAAGTGAAAGTAAAACTAAAGAGAATGGTGTAATAAAACTACTCCTAGATGAAATTTTTTCTCATAAAGTTACTAAAGTATATATAACTAGTTACTACCCACCTCCAAATAACAAAGAGAACAGCAATGAATATTTTTCTCATTCTCACCATAGACAATAAATATAAACATTTAATAAAAGCAATGGGTTGTCTTGTAATTAGTAAGACGATATCATAAATTTCCTTAAAAGCAGCTGTTTTTATTGGGCATCATTGCAGTTTGAGAAAACACGTTAAAATTTGGAGTTACAGGACTATCTCTAAGCCAGAACCATAATCCATCAGCTGTCAGTCTTGTCGAAATGTAGGCCATCGTGCATGTACGAGCCAAGCATGGAGGGGCTCATTAACGTCTGTGACACCTCCACCACAGGTAATAGATGACTGGAAGGAGTGACATATTTCCTCCTAAGTGTGAGCTTTATGCGTGCATACAGCCTTGCGTGTAAAGGGCAAAGGGATTAGTCACACCCCTGCTTAAAGCCAAGCAAGGCTGTATTAATGATGACATGCCTGGCAAGCTTTTACAAGCTTTTTTTTCATGCAACAGGAAGTAAATAATGGGTCAAATCAGACAGGACCTCTAACAGCCTCTGTCAAAGACAGGAGATTGGGAATAGTCACACCATTACTACAGTCACAGTCACATAAAGATAAACATGAAACAAAAAACGAACCAACAAAGAGGAGAAGTGCAGAGGTCCAAGAAAGAAAACAAACACTGAAAACAGCATGAAGTAGAGAAAAGACGAGGAAGATAGATTGAGAAGGAGATAGGGATCAGGTATAGGGGACATTAGCTTGGGGGCGGAGCAAATAAAGTCTGAGAATTGATTGGTGTCCTGTGATAACAGCGGTTATCAGAGAGGCAGGAAAACATGAGAGAGGAGGATAACAGGCTATCTGTCGTTTTGACAGGCCAATTAGGTTGGTCTGTCAGGGACACAGCAAAAAACAAACACCCTGCAAACATACATGTCTTTCATATATATTGGTATGACTTTTAGTAAGAAATGTACTCTTTCTATTCAAGTCTTTAAACATCCATATGTTCATTTCAAAGTTAAGTCATTTTCTTGGTGTTTGTCACAACTTTTCTGTTATGAAAATATCTATCCTTTGTTGTCTAATGCAAAGGTTTTAGAATAAAACAGGGCTTTGCATTGTTTGGCAGTAACCTTCTGTAAAAACAGCCACAGTTAATAGTAGCATTGCTCTTCACATATCCAAAACAATAATATTTAATTCCTGACAAAAATATTTTACTTTTGAGATGCATCAAGAAAGCATAAAATCTCCTTTTCTTTGAGAATTTGTTCAACATTCATCTTATAGAATTACCCTCTGACTGATTGTCCATGTGTCCTTTAAGCCTGAAGTGCAGGGAGTTATGGCTGAAACATGCATCATCAGTTTTTGTGACAAACTATCCATAGCGGATCACTTTGCTCTCTTCAGCAAACGGATAGATTACTTTGTTTTCTATCCATTGCTGAGCACACATTTTAACCCATTCCTAATATTTTAGCACTTTCATTACAACAAAGTAAAACTGTTTTATTATTGAAAAGTGATCCTGATTATCAATTAAACAGGCTGATCCATTTGTGCTCATTGTAAGTGGATGACTGCACAAATGGCACATCGCTTTCAGAAATGAATAGATTTACACATTCATTCATTTGTACAATGTTTTGATGTTAAAACAGTTGATAGAACTTTGCTTTGATACTTCTTATCAATTATTGATATTGAACAGACAAATTTATATAATATGATCTTCAGTCAGTTAAGATCAATGGAAGAGATTTAGTGACTAATATTCCCTGAAATAGGTCAAGTTCCCAAAAACTGATCCTCCACATTACATGGTTGTATTATAGACTTGCTAAAAACCTGAGAGGTTTTCGATGTGACATATGTAAAAAAAAAAAAAAAAGCTTAGATGTTACAAATCTAGCTCTATGGGTTAAAAATGACTCTAAATGCATCGGCTATGGTCACTGAATTTTACTCATCATTTGAAGTATTTTGTCTGACTGAGTGCAGGATGAGGCAAAGCAGAGAACTAGCTTCACAACAATAAAGAGTATAATCTTGTTAGCCATACTAGTGCAGACTCTGGTTAATGTTAGTGTTCCAGAGATTGACTGAATAAGACATAAAATAATTAAAATGTGTTTCATATTCTAGCGTTTCAATGGTCCTACAGGCAGCAAGAGCGAATCAGGAGCAGGGAAGACTGGATCAAAATAGCGATGTTCAGCAAACTCTCCTTTTGAACTTACCTCCCTGCTCATCCAACATGACCAGAGTCCTGATGCCGGCATCTTTACTCTGACAGATGGGTAGACAGAGAAATGAAGAGGGGGTATCAAGGAAAAGAGATAAAGGGGAAAAAGAGGAATAAAAGTGAAAGATGAGTATAGGCAAACCAAGCAGAATGGAGCACAAATACCAGGACAGCAAAAACTACTCACATTACGATTTGAAATCACATTTAAAAAGCTGATCCTGCAGAAACAGCTTGATTGAAAACATATCATGACATTGCACCTTTTCTAAAAATGGTGAGAACTATCTTATGTTTAGACTAAAGTTGATTAAATTTTATGTTGAAATCTACAGTATTTTCCTTTATTGATACTCATGATGTGTATTGTCACACAAATGTAAATAGCTTCCTGTGATTTTAGGGATGTTTGGTTATTTTTTTCAATGTGAACATTTAATATTTTATTGTATTTTATTGTTTGTTTTAAGGGGAATCTTTCCAATACTCTGGTTTTATAAAACATCGGAATTTGTTTATGTAAGACTTTTAATCATAGAAACAACAGAATGACAAAAGATCAAATGTGGAGTTTCTCAAGGCTTTGTTCTTAGATCCCTGGTATAATAATATCAATAAGCTTCACCAAAATCAGATAATTGTGATTAGAAAATTTAACAAACTTATATATTTTCGTGTCCTTTTTATTACCAGGTAATAGGGTGTGGGTTTACAATAGACACAGACTTACTGTCATCTTAAAAACATTGCCTGAACAAAAGGTTTCCCTGAAAACAGTTTTCTGTGTGCTTATTTTCAAAATTGTAGGTGATTGTAGAATAGTTTTACAATGTCTCTATAAATAAATTACAAAAAAAACGTCAAACAGACAATTGAAGTTCAAGCAACATAGTGCTCCCAGAGTTCTGGGGAACATTAGGAAACTAGATCACATCCCACTAGTCCTTAGATGTTGGATCTAAACCCCTTTTTGTCAAAAGATGAACCTTAAAAGGTCTGAATTGTTTTTCTGATTTGTTTGTTCTGATGCTTCAGCTTCAATTTTTCTGTTTTGATGTAATTCTTGTTTTTAATCTAAGTGTCCTTATGTGTGTATCATTATTTTTCTGTAAAGCACTTTCATTTACAGGTTCAACTGTACTGAAACAATAAACTTACCCTGCCTTTGCCAAGTGCTTCCTTCAATTTTGAGCTAAGCTAAGTTCACTTACCATTGTTCACAAGTTTTGAATAGTGGTAGTCTGACAATTAAAGGACTTTTTTGTATTTCAACTTCGCTTGTTTAAAAATGTGCGACCAAAACCTTTGGTTAAAATAAAAGTATAAAGCCCCTTGGACATTAAAAATAGGAAAAATATTGCACAAATGTATCCCTGCATTTTCTTGCACAGATTCCTGGGAAGAACTTTGTCATCAAAAGGTAAATGTTTTATCTGTTTCATTCCCAGAAAAGTCAAATACACCACTATTGTAATAGAACATTCTAGTATGACTTAGAAAGCTGGCACTATCTGAAATATAATAACACATGTACCCGCAACATGTCTGTGTTGTTGTTTCTCTCAGCAGGAGCTTCATTATCTAATATCACACTTCAATGAGCGTACAATAACTATGCTAACCACTGTGTGCATGTGACTAAACAAGTTTTGCACTCTCCAGGGTTCTGTTTCACAACCAGATATTAAAGTCCAGAGGCCATTCTGTTCATGCATGAGTTAATTTTGATCAAAGTGTGCAGTGACCTTCTTAGAACAGTTATAGATGCCACATAGGCACAGACGTGTCTCGTATATTTATGTCACATGAACTGAAACAAATGTCTGCCTTAGATTGGAATGAGTGAAATAAATACTGGTTGTGGTGACAAATTTTTATTTTGGGAAGACTGAAAATGTCATTTTTAAAAATGAAATAGTTTGTTGAGTGCATAGTGATCAAATTAATGCCTTTGGGTGTTCAGCTCTGCTAAAATGTGCAGGCCAATAATTTTAGATGAGAGAGCTGCTTGTTTACCCAAAGGGAATCATGGGAAATCACAGACAGGTTGAGATTTCAAAACTACAGGACAGGATATCAGACTATGCCAGCTGGCATAATGTGAGGTGACTTCACTCTTCCATGTACAGCCAGCAAGATGCACACAAATACTCACACATTTATGCAGTCAGGTTTTTCACACCTTACAGTGAATCACCTGGTCTTGTTAAGCAGTCTTCTGAAAATAATCATCTAAAATTATGAACATGAAAGGTGCTTTTCATGACTATGCTCCACAAAAGCTCCACAGTAGCCCTCAGCTATTTTCACATTAAAAGCTGTCTAAGGTGTTCATCAGGCTCATCACAGCCAGTTCATCCAATCAGTTTAATGGGTGTATTTGGAAGATTAGATCAATCCAAAGATGGCAGATACCACAACTTATATAAAGATCCTTTGGGATTTATTGTGGTTTCTGTTGTCTTTGAATTAAAAGAGATACTACATCTCGTTGCTTGTACTTGTGACAGTGCAATGACAATAAAATTGAATTCTATTCTGTTCTATTCTTGTACCGAAATAGCACAGGCCAGTTTGTGTTGATGTAATGCAATCAGAAAAATACAGCAAAACAAAGGAGGCACAGAGCATCCACTTAAATAGTTTTATTCTCACCCAGCTGGGGTCAAGAGCTTGATCAGAGGAGGGGATATGATGTAATAATTATAGATAGCTGTGTGTTGGTTATCTTCACAAAAGCCCAACAAATTAAAACACCTCGACTGATACGCGCTTATAAGCTTTGAACATAAAAATAACAAATATGTGGGCCCCAAACACCTGCTGCTGCTGCTGGCCCAGTACTCGGCTTTTAGACTCATCTTTAAAGTTCTTCATCCACCAAGGTAGGTAGAATTTATTTTGGAAAGTTTTACAATAAGTGTTTCAGAGGCTGTGGAAGCTTGATATCGTTAGATACTTTTTTGTATCTTTCTCTTCATCTTTCATACTCCTTTCATTTCATTTCCAGCCCGTTTGCTGTGTGCCTCGGTCTTGTTCTTTTTATTAATATCCATCCTACACCGGTTCTCCACATTTCGTCCTTTTTCTTTCTTTTTTTTCATTTATGGTCACTGCAGGCCTCCAGTAAAGATAACAGTTTTCATAAACACTTTATAGTACTTCTTAAATTAAATAAATAGCAAAGCACATTTCGACACTTTTTAGGAAACACTTTTTAATTTTTTTTTTCAAAGCAGACTTCTGACATAACAGTTATATTATATTAGCAAAAATGTCAAGAGAGATCCATTTGCTTAATACACTGATTAAAGTATATAAAACTGGAGATTATATGGACTTATGTATATAAACCTATGTTAATCATTGTATTTTATGTTAACATGTGCATTATATTATGTAACAGCTTAAAAAAACATCCTGTAAACAATCAGTCTCAACTTCTAAGACCTCAATGCCATCAAAACAAGGGCTTCAAAAACCTCCGGTTTCTCCTTACCAACCAGGAAGCCATCTTGGTTCAAAGGTTACAAAATCTACTTTCCAGCACTTGTGGCGCTCACAAACAGGTTAATCTTCTCATGACAGAGAGAGTGCTGAGCTCTGAGCAGAAAACCCAGAGATGACTGCAATCCCCTAACTTTATCTAACAAGTTAAACCTGAAAGTTTGAAGGATTGGAAAAGACGTAGCAAGCTCGTTGCTATTCCTTAGCAGGGCTCCATGAAACCACAGCATAACATTTTTTAAACATATTTTATTTAGGAACAGTTTGGATTAAAACCAAACCTGGGCAGGCCTAAGCAAACAGATTTGAGATGAGAAACAGAACAAGTGTGTTTTCACTGCTCTGATCTCTTATTCGATTAGCATAAGCTTCACTGTAAGCCCTCTGCGCAGCGGTCACAGTGTACTAGCAAGTGCTTAAGGGTATCCTAGAGTATCATGGATGTGGGAAAGCCATCAGCTGAATCACTTTGTGACAGATGTATAAAATACTGAATGCTGTAAAGTCAAGATGTTCATTGCTGTTTATATCAACACTTTGAAACACAGACCAATCTCAGGACATTTTAGAGATGATTGGAACAACTAAGTTTCACTCTCTTGGCATTAACATTAAAAGTCAGATATTCATCCAGTCAATGAAAAGTTTTATCTGTAGTGAAGAAAACAGTTCAGGTCAGCTGCAGACCTTACTCCATGCCCTGTTTTGTCTCATTAAAATATATCAGCTTGTCCAGAGGCTGGAGTCAGATTATCTGAAGAAGCCTCAGAAACAAGAAGTTTAACATGTAAGACTGCGTTATTATAGAAGGAAAATAGGAAGCGATATTTAATCATAAGCTTTATCAGAAAGAACAGTGATATCATTTACCAGGATGTGTTTGAAACTGTATATTGTATATACTCATCTTGGGTTTCACAAAAATACCACATCAATCTATCAAACTGTTAATTAAAAGCTTTATTAAGCCCATCTGAGAGAGAGAGTTGTTGATAAATGAAACTTTCTTCACAATAATAAAATCCATTAGTATTTCTTTGTTTTGGTTCTGACATAAGCAAAGCCTTAATCCTAACACAAAACTAACCCTGACAACTAGAATTGCTTAGACTTTAACCTTCATGCTATTGCTAGTTTTGCCTTTTTTTATTACATCATCTTCTTCCTCTTAAAGCGAGATGAGTTGGGTCAAGTAGTTTGTTTAAATTTTTTGCTCTGCAAAGAAGTGATTAATCTCTTTATCTTATATTGCAAATATTCACACATTTTTAGATGACACAAAACATCAGGGTCAATGTGAAATTTGTAAAATTATTGTGTAGTTGCAGATTACAAATAAAAATTTGATGTTGAAAGAATGCTTTGAATATACAACCTTGCTACACTTGCAAAAGATAGAAATGAAAATGTCCCAACTGATCATTATGTGGTTTTGTAAATGCCAACAAAATGCACGTGATTGAATGATTGGACTCACCTCCTCGACCAGAGCCAGCATACGCCGAGTGCTCTCCAGGGACTGTAAATAGAGAAAACAAATCAGCTGAGAGTGCACAAAAAGAAGATACAGTGCACGATCTGCAATACATATCACAGGGACATCTCAATGACTTTCTGTAGAAAACAAATTCTTTAGGAGTCATTGGTAATAAGCTGGAGAACAGAAAATAAATTATGTGGACAGATATCCTGTAATGTAATTAACACAGGTTATTTCTTGTCCTTATACTCACTAATTGTGAGATTTTTACCTTTTGTTTACTAATCCTTAAAGGTCATTCATTTCTTAAAGGGATTCCTAAGCCCTGCTCCCTCTTTCTGTTCAAAATTTCTCTTGTCTAGTTTTTCTTTGTCTGCCTCTCTAACTTTTTAAACTCCATCCATGGCCGCCTTTTGGCCCTGCATTATCTCCTCATGAATTTTTAATGAGACCATTTGAGCCATCCTATTATTCTGATGCACTGAATTATCTGTTCTTCCTGAGCTCCATTCAACTCATTAAAGAGGCCAAAGTTCTTCCTAATCCCACCTACAACGATTTACAGTCGAGAAGAAAAGAGACTTTCAGAACCAACTGCTGAATCAAGAAACTGTTGAATTATTAGAGGTACTATGTCTGAAAGTCTGGGAGCTTTGGCAGTACATTTGTGTGTCCTTACAAGAACAGGTCATTTTGAAATGTCAAATTATAATTGGCATGTCACAAAGCAATGCTCTTTTCAGTGCAGACCATATTTAGCCTCACATTCTGTGTTCTGTCTGTCCTCTGTGCTACTCTTCCATGCTGTTACATTGTTGATTCAGATTTATTTGTTTTCTAACACATCTAACACATGTTGTTAGGTATATTATTCTAAAATTAGAAAAATACAATTGTCTGTCCTTAAATAACTTGGCTTATGTGTTTTGAAAATGTACCTCATCAGCGATCTGGTCTGCACGTGTCTGCAGGTCGGCCAGCTCATTGCGCATGTCCGCTTCATCTGCCATGACGACTGTTGAACTTCACTTCAATTAAAAGACACTGGAGAGAGAGAAAAAGAAAAGGAGAAATGTTACTATTGTCTTGATCACTGCTAAGCAGGAGGGGTAGACATTTTGCTTTGTGTTGCTCTGCTTTCATTCAGATTAACATTATTTATGTTTCTTTAAAGGGTTTTGAGATTGCCTTGTTTTGTTAGTAGTTGATTTCTTAGGTTTGTGTTAGCTTTGCATATTTATAGAATGAGATTTTTGCTCTTCATTTAGCTTCATCCATATTTCACTGAACTTTAAACATCTCATGTCTGGCTATTGAACAAAAGCATCCCCATTGCATGATACTTCTACCACCATGTTACACCTAGAGGACAGTCAATGCATGGTAATGTCTCAAATTTACACTGTGAGCTGAATTATCATTACTTAGACTCAAAGATGGTTTGTAGCATTCATAGATATTTGTTAAGGACTCAAACATGTGACCTGAACAGCACAGACAGCTTATTTTGTCTTTCTTTCATCAATGGATTCCTTCTTGCCATTCTTTGTGGAGAGCACAACTAATATTTTTCCTGTCAACAGATGCTCCCACTGTGTTCAGTAGGTGTCCATGTAGGTTTATAATTGGACACACTTCACGATGAATTACTGTTTAGGTATTGAACAAAGCAGGAGTCAACCTAAAACCTGTGTCATTGGTTTGAATTATGAAGGAAATATTAAAATCTGCTTCACTTATTCTACGAAGAAATTCTAATTAAGCATGTTAATCCAACAGTGAAAATAAATACAAATAAGCCTGAACGACAAGCACGCTCAAACTCAATTTACAAAGACTGATGGCAGTCTAAGAAATAAAAACACCAAAGTGGATGTCAAAGTCAAGATGCAAATAAAAATAAATTATTATTATTTTTTTTTAGGAAATAAAGAGGTGAGGAAGACAAACACCTAAAGGAAACAATTCCCAGTCTTTAAACTTTCTGATACACACAACTTGTAGCAATTTGTCTTTCCAAAGTGTACCTCAGGCAAACATTTAAGTCAGCAAATTAAGTTTTGAACCTTGAAGTGAAATGTTGACAATATAAATATTTCACTGTGTAACACTCTTCCAGACATCAGAGCTCAGCACACAGCAACACGCAGCAACACACAGCAACACACAGCAAAGCGCATCAACCTTGTGCTACAAAGAGAAGAAACAATATACGTACTTAAATAAAGTGTGCAAAAGGATCCCTAGCTGTTTTTTCTCACTATCTGACTTTAAATAAAAATAGACTTTTCTTGATTAAGTTCAGTAAAGATTGCCAAAATTATTTTTAGCCCTTTTTTCAAATTCAGAAGTCTATATACTGTATATCATTAGTTTTAGGTAGAATTGCTTTTTAAACTGTGTGACTTCTGGTCAAATATTTTGGGTTTCCATTCAAGAACTTTTCATAATAGTTTTCTAAAGTTTTAGACCATTCCTCCAGATAGACCTGATGTAACTGAGTGGAGTTAATTGGCTGCTTTACTTGTAAATTTTTAATGGGCCTGAAATCAGAACTTTGTGATTTCTACTCTAAAACACTGACTATGTTGTAATTTATTTGACTATAAGTCTGGGTTCTTGTCCATTCGGAAGAGTCGTTTATTTCCATGTAATGTTCTTTCTTCATGATGCAGTCTATTTTGTGAAGTGCACCAGTCCCTCCTGTAGCAAAACACAACCATAAATGATACTGCCACCCAAAGGCTTTGAGCTGGGATGATTTTCACAGTTTTGCAATCTTCTTCTGTTCCCTCCTGAAATGTAACAATGGTCTTTAGATTCAAACACTTTCAATTTAAGCTTCAGCAGATGACAAGATGTATGTCCAAAAATTAAGCTCTTTGTTAATTAATTAATTAAGCTCTTTCTCTAGTTGCATTTATAAACTTTTTTCTGGCTTTTTATATTGTATTGAGAGTAATGACTCCTTCACTGAGTGATCTTTTAGCCAAAGTTGGTACAGGACTCACAGGAAATGACTCTCCAGTCATTAGCAGTTTAGTTTAGTCCAAAGAGATAAATGTGGGCCCTCTCTTATTTTTCCGATAATATTCTAGCATTGATCAAATAGAGATAAATTTGGTAATCGTAACTGACCTAATGCAGGAAACATTTAGCCATATTTAATATCAGACAAGGTGGGGAAAAAATTAACTGTGAGTATAAATATGTAATTTTAACTGTATGTTATATAATATGAACACAATTGTAGAGGCATTGAATACAGATTGAAGAGTATCAAAACGAACAAGAAAAAATGTCAAGAGGATTGACTACTAAACAGAGGCATGAGTCTATTTTTACTGTAGTCATGTGCATAACCATGCACAGATTCATTGGTGGTGCACTCCATGAAAAATGGATGTGCTTGTTACTCTCTAGTTTGAAGGAGGGACATGGAGTTCAAAATGGAGGCAACAAAGGCTGAGGGGAGAAAAAAAGAAACCAACTCTATTCTGATTCTTCCTTTTCTTACAGTCTGCCTCACACTCTCCATCTGTCTCACTCAATAATTAAGACTTCAACAAGACAAATAATGTGATCTGCTCCAATCAGAGCTCATTTGGGAGAATAATGCATTTTAGTTTCAATAGCTGAACTCATACTAGAGAATTTCTGTTCCTGTGTCACTTGATTTAAATTTAACCACCCAGCAGCTTGCAGCTCGGGACTCATTAAAGCTTTATGTGATCTAATCTACTTTATGATAGAGTGTATAAAAGGGACTAAGAGTCGACTGCTTTCCAGAGTCTGTCAGGGAATGTGTTGAGATATTTTATTTTTTAGCCAGACTTGGCAAAATTTAAAAAGGGAACCATCTTGTAATGCAAAATGCTATTGGCATAAGATTATGTAAACAAATTTTAGGGAGACAAAAGGAAAAAGCAACTTGTCAACTGTAATAGTTTGCAGATTTTTGAAACCTGGGCATTAGTTTCCGATTCATCGCCCGAGTTTATCTGTCAGTCAGTAGATCTCTGAGGTGAGCAGACAAGGTCAGTTAGAGTCACAGCTGGATGTTTGATAAACTATCTCCTTGCTCTGTCTCACCTTCCGTCCTTATTACTCTTTCCTCCTTCCCCACGGAGTCGTCACACCAGTTAATAATTGAACATGCGACGGGAAAGAAAGATGGAGGGGGGAGTTGGGAAAAAAATGCCCATCTAAAGTGCTCCTCTTCTACATTCATGTTCCATCTCTTCATATAAAGATATATGTCAGTTTTTGTCTGCAAAGGCTGGCAAGAAAACCACTTAAATATGTATGTTGGCATTTTACCTTCTAGTTATTTGACTACTTATGTAATTCTAACAATGAATGCTGAGTTCATATATTAGCAGCATTGAAGGTAACCACAAGCTGAGCAGGAGAGAGCCACAACTGAGCAAATTAATGCACTATTTTAATATCTGAGGCTCTTTTGTGTGTCCTTGAATGCTATGCAACAACACGCTAACTTGGTGAGGGAAAAACTGGACCAAACGGATTAATAACACACAAGGAACCAGGTGAGTAATAAGGAGCAGGAACAGTTCATCTGACAAACTGTTCCCTGTTAGGCAGGATCAGATGCTTTTTATTACACCACAAATTAACTTGCAATTATGAGACGAAGAGCATCACTGTTGTACATGTGTCTAATTAAAGTGATTTAATAGATAATTTTATATTCCATACCAAGTAAACACCAGCAGAGCTGCAGACAAGCTTAAAGTGCTGGATGACATTATTGGAAAGTAATTCATAAGACAACTACATTTTCAAAAGTAAAATAAACCACAAGCAATAAAATTTGCAATAACAAACTTGAAGTGCTTAGTAATCCAACTCATGCAAATTTATGTCAGTTTCTATATAATCTAATTGCAAAATGTTTTCTTATTGTGAAAATGTTGTATTTATAAATGGGAATTTAACAAGTTTAAGAAATTACAAGTAGAAGAACTGGCTAATATACTAATATCAATGTTCTAAAGGGAATATCGCAGATTGCTCCTACAACCATTTTTAATAGTTATTATAACTAAGTAATGATTAATTTAATGTGCTGGAACAAAAGAAGTTTAATTTTTCAGATGCTGTTAATCCAGCCTTTGTATTTTTACCATTGTCGGAAGTTTAGACTTGAATTTAAGAACTTCTATAAATGCTACGTTTTATTCACGCTACTTCTGCAAATAAGGTGTTTGCTTTTAATGTAAATAATAATAATACTATGATTAATTTAATTCTGCATATGCTGCTTCTTATGTTTGTCTAATTCCTGGATGTTTCCAAAGGGTAAGGTTGTCTTTTAAGTTCTTGTGCTGCCCTGCTTTTATAGGTCTTAGAATATACCAACATACTGTATGTATCTATACATATATTTTAACTTTGATATTTTCCTGTATTTCTGCCAATATATGATAGCTTGCATACAATATATGCAATGGAAATAAATAAATAAAATATTGTGCTTATATGAATGCCAGAGAAGCTATGACAAACATTGAGCAATATCATTTTCCAATTATATAATAATGAAACTCTTCATTACCACATTATGGGTAATGATGCTGCGATGGTAATGGAATTAGCTCATTGTAACATTGTTTTCCTTTGCATTGTTACACTTGTAGCAGTAAAACCGCATTAGGCAGAATATTACAGTAACAAGTCCAAACATTCATCAGAAGAAGGTAACTAAGTGGTAGTAAACGATTGCAAAAATGCAACTTTGATGATTAACTGGTAGTTTTGCTGACTCATATCACTGTATTCATGCAAAACAAGTCAAATCTGGTGAAACATGCATGAATGTTTCAAGTTCAGTTTAATCTAGACCACGTTGTTAGTCATCTCTTTTTACCATGCTCTCTCAGATACTCAATCTCCTGATGCTCCTCACTGTGTGCATCCTCCCACTGATCTGCTGTTATTGATCCAAGGCTGATTGATTTTCTCTTAGCTGTTACATCGCTTCCTGTCAACTCACACATCCTCAGCACAGGTTCTTCTTTTAATTTCCAGTCAGATTTCAGCGTTTATTCTCAGTTAGAAGATTCTTCGCAGTTTATTAAAACTAAAAGAAAGACATTTCTTCCCTTTTACACGTTTGCACAAATTTGCATTATTAATTTTTAGTTGACTAAAAACCTCCTTTAGTCCTGAAACAGCTCACGTCGTTCATAATGATTCGCTTTACGGCTGTAGTTTGGAGCAATCCTAGTTAGCAGCAGGTTTTTTATTGTTGTAGTCACAATATGTTCATTTTGACATGTAGAAATGTGAAGAGAATCCAAAACAATACACAAAGTAAAAAGAATATATTACCAACATACATTTATTTAAAGTGCTATCTTAAAATCTTTAAAATACAGCACAAAAAGTATAAAATGAATATTCAGCACAGAATAAAGAGCTACAAACAAAATATCAGTCCAGTGGAGAGATAATGTTTTAAGTCCTGACAAAATTGGTAAGAAGATAGATTAGAGAATGGCAGCAAAAGGATAAGGTTTTAATATTTTCAAGTATTTCTGATTAAGCTTATTCAAATTTCAATTTCAGATTCACATCCATTTCTCAGTGTTTTTTTCTTATGCCATCCCTTTGACATCATCTTTGAATGTTAAAGTCCCTTCCTCTTTAACATGCTACACACGCTTCACATCCAAACATGCATCTGCAGTAAAAGCTGACATACAGCAGGGTCCGAGTGTCCCCATCCCCCATGCCCCCGCTAGCCATCACTTGTCTTGAATGACAGCTGCTGGAAGGACTGTACTGCCAGGCTCATCCCATGGAGAGATTAAAGTCAGCAGGGAAAGAGGATTTGGTCTCCACTGTGCTCTCTCTCTCTCTCTCTCCCTCTCTCTCTCTCTCTCCTGACTTCATCTCCTGTCTTCTTGTCTCTTCTTCATCTGCTTTCCATGCCGTTTCTGTCTATAAATATATAGCCTGCATTACTGTATATTATGAAAGACCTGAGTTGAAATGTTTTCTATTAACTTACATAAAAGTCTGTTTCTTCATCACTATCTGTCAAATATGCACAGAAGTGACTCCACTTGTGGCTGAACGCAGCTGGTGTTGGTTTGTTCTTGGAAACTGGGCCAGACATGGAGCAGGGATGAGCAACAAACCCAAGCATAACAGCAGATAGAGTCAAAGAGACACTAGAGACACTAAAAGGGCAACAATGAATTATTGATTGAAATATTAATAGCATTAATCCTAAAAGCTGTAGAACTGAAAAATGTAAACTGATTTGGCAACAGTCTTCATAACAAAACTATAACCCCTCAGTAAAAAAACAATTGATAGAGGAGAGAAGTGAGTCAAAACAAAGATTCCATGATAGTTTTATTTCAGATTAAATTCTCATCAACATTTCCAAATTTAGCCTGTTGTTTTGTTGTCTCTCCTGTACATGCATTATTATTTACACTTGTCTTTATTAGTCAGTCTGATTCTGCCAAGCAACTACTTTATTACTACCAGCTTGTTATGCACAAAATCTTTAAGAAGACTCTTAAAAGCAAAGGAGGGGTTGGATTGATTGAGTCTGCCAACCTGGTTGACCAGCATGTAAACAAACAAAGCAAACAATTACCCTGAAATAGGTGTGTTGAATGGCACATTGAAATGGCCTTACAGTCCTAGTGTGTGATAAAACCTCAACTATGTTCTAAGTTGAAGGTTTTATTTATTTTAAACTTCATTTTATTGCCTACAAGCAAAAGGCAATAAAAATAGATTTTTTTACTGAAATGCATCACTGACTGAAACCACAGATTGTTTCAAGTCTTTTCCATAAAGCAAATAGGGTTACTACAGCAAGTTGACATAATGAAATGCATAAATTATAGTAATTTTTGTAAGTAAATAGTGTTATCTGATGCATGCTTTTTTTTAAATTAATTTACCTTTTTTAAATTTTTGAAACTTTTTAAGAAAAGTTACAACTGTCTAACTTCACATCGCTGTCTGCAGCCTGCAGCCGGGTGTGAAACAAACATCAGTCCTGTCAAGTGTCTGCTACACGATTACATGAACTCAGTTAAAAAAATATGTTTCAAAGTTCTGAAAGTCAATAGATTTTTTCTAAAAAACAAAAAAAAACGAACAACAAAAAATAATAGATCAATGTATAATTGAAAAATAAAATAATACTGATTATTTAATTTGTGAAAAACAGATATAACAGTTGCTTGAAAATTTAAATTTAGCTTCTAGACATGCAGCAGCTTCTTCGAAGAAAAAAAATATATTTTGAAACTGTTTCATTTCTAGACCAAGCAATGACAAAATGTAGTGTGAACTTAAATTATCTGACTGAGGTTGAAAAGCTTAAATTCAAGAAATTGGTTGCCCGTGTCTTTTTGTATAAGGTTTATGGCAAAAGCCCCTGGGAAAAATAAGGATAATGAAAAAAAAAAACATGCACAAGCACAAGATATCAATGAAGAGTCGATGTTTAGATGAAAACAATCAGGCCCTTGTAAACTGGGGTCATGTGAACTCTATCTCAAACATGAACTGTTCAGTGTCTCCACACATCAACGTAACTAGAAGAAACCCTCCGAAAAAACATTTTCAAGCTGTATTTATCTGCATTGATCTACAGAGTAGCTGCAACTACAGCTGACACTACCTGCAGCTAGGCAGGGATGCAGGACTGAAAGGAAGAAAGGAGCCATGTTAATTATCCCTAGCTAAAGCAGAATGTAATTCTGTCAGGATAAACTGACTCGCCTCTGCAATGAAAAGGCGGCTATCAATCAGGAAGCGTGTCCATCTAAGATAAACAGTGTTTGTGAAGGAAATAGGACATCAAGACAGGGTGGCTGCTCTGAATCTCACAGTCATGGAAACCAGGTCAGGTTTTCAGTTGTTTGGCTGCATGTTTCTCATGGGTTTACAGAGGCGCTAACCTAAATCTGGTGATTTTAGGGAAGCTGCTGCATGTTTGTCTGTTCCTACAGATCTTTTCCAGGTGCAGAAGGAAACGGAAAACACAGCGGGAGTTGAAATTAGCATTGCTTTTTCTGGTATTGCTTTCTTAGTCTAAGTGCATGTAAATTTATTTCTAGCACAATTGCATGGCACAGAGTGAACTAATGCAACTGGCTTTCTGAAAAGGGAAACATTCAACTTTGCTGTGATATTGTGAATAAGAAATAAAATAAGTGATTAAGACATAAATATAGTATTTAAGCTTTGAGTAGCAACTGTATTATTAATTTGAACAATGTTTGGCTTGCTGTGCACAGCAGGCCAATTACCTCATAATTTATGCAAAAGAAAATGTACAGTAACAAATTAAAACTGACAACCTGTGAATCTAAAATTGAATAGACAGCTTTTCCTAACTTCTCCTCTGTGTTCCCTTAAGTGAAAGTCACATTGTCCACAGACTCACCATGTCAGGCTATTAATAACAAGGGTTCTGTGAAGGGTAATGCTTCTGCACAAAGACACTGGGTGGGACCAGCAACTTAACACAACACGGGAGTCTTTTGGTTTATTATTCTTTGGGTAAAACTGTGCCAACATTAGCAGTGATTTGTTTATTCCAAACTGTTTTGATGGTGTATGTATGATGGTTTGTCCTTGATTATTAAAGAAATATGCTGATATAATGATTATGCAATCTAAAAATAAAAACGTAACATCCATGATATAAACATGACATGGAAACATTTGATCAGTTTTATCTCAAACCGTGCTTGAAATTTATTTTCCATTGTCTCCTAGCTAAATTAAAAGCTCCTCTTTACTTTTAAGCACTACGTTACTTTTGGTTGCTTCTGATAAACAGCAAAAATTCATATGGTTATAATGCAAATAAATGTGAAAAAGTTCAAGGGGTGTGAATAATTTTCATCAGATAAACCAACATCAACATTTTACAGTTTCACCATTTCCCATATTTTTATGTTAGATAAGCAGCAGTAAATCACTGAGTACTAAAAACTCTTAAATACCTTTGTGGAAAAACAACTAGTGATGACCCAATCTCTTCGAGAAAATTTCAACCACATATATCTGATATTTCTGTATGAAATGCTTATTTTACAGCAACTTTTATCTTTTTTTTTAAAAAAAAAACATATTGTTCCTTTAACCAACAAAATACCTTTTCAAAATTGTTGTTGGTAGGTTACACAATCAATCCTACTTCAAACTGATTACATTGTCCAAACCAATACACAGATTTAACTGATCTAGTTCACAGAATATAACTTAATAACTGTCCTATTCACATACACACTTCACATACTTCACTTACTCTTTGTTACAACAACACCAACATGTTCAAAATTATAACAATATTTTTTTTAATCCAAGCATCAGAGAGGTTAGAGATGCTAACATGCCTCATATACACATGTAAAATCCTTAAACATACACACACACACACACACACACACACCCCAGGATTTCTTGCACAGTTGTTGCTACAATGTCAAGTTGGGTTCACACAGAGGGGATGTAGTGTTCAAAACATTTTTTTTCTATGGTTAAATAGTTATTATATGTTGCAGTTTTCTAATTATAACAACCAAACCCCCAGAGCAAACACACTGTTGACCTATACTCTGTAAATATACCAAGATCTGACCCGGGCAGAGAACAAGAGGAGAGCCTGAGGGCTAAACCATTCAGACCATTCACCCTCCACTTTCTGCCTCACTGATGATATATTATGCAGCTCCAGTAGTATAGACAGAAAAGCTTGGACTAGCTTCTTTTACTCATATAACAGGCAGATTTATTGAAACAGCAAAATGGTCAGAAAAAAATTTTTAATTTGTAAAAATGCAATGAATAAAACATTCTTGAGTTCATTAAATAGTCTATGATCAGTCTTTACTCTCTGGAATATTAAAAGTTAAGGCAATTTTTACACATTTCCTTCAAAACACAGTCAACCAAAGTATCAATTTCCAAACTTTTTTGTCTCATAGTTCATGTATTTTAATAAAGTTCAATTGGGTTTATTTTTCAGCTCCAATTTACAGTAAATGTTATCTTAAAGGACATTACAAGACCCTTTGAAAGACAAAACAATTCACGTCCAGAAATATATATCCAAATCAGTCCACAACAATCCCGTCGCACAGACAGACTAACATTTTATTGGATCCATTTCACTTCATGAGATGCTAGTGAAAATCCTGGAGCGATTGCAGTATATAACACATAACTCCACCTCCTTCACCTACTGCTGCACACTGCCCGTCAGCTGAGTAGCTAGAGGCTTGTGCGCTTTTCCCTTGCTTACAAGAAAAACAATTTTTGTTGTTTGTGAATATTGTCAAGAAAAACTCAACAAGTGATAGCATGAGTCTTTTAGGACAACACTGTTTTGAAACAACAGTTATTAAACTACATGCTTCTTGTAGACATATACAAACATGCATCGCAGTTTCCAGTTGTCCACTTTGACATTACTGTGCAGACCAAAAAGCTCAAACTAATATTTCTAAAAATTGTAGAAATTTTGTTTAAGTATTTCTTCAACTATTTTAATATGCAGTGTTTCATTTTAATACTGCTCTGTATCAAAATCAAACTTCCTGATTTCCACTCGGGTTAAGCACAACGTTTGAGTGTGAGAGGAACAAGGCGATTTCCTGCCGACAGCAGCGCCTGCTGTGACAATATGGCCTCACTGAATTAAAGCGTTCCCTATGGAGAGGCAGGAGGGACACACACAGAGAAATCTGCTGTGGAAAATTACAGATGAGATATGGAGTAACTTACATTAGTAAAAAAAAAAAACTTCTCAAGATTTTTTTAGACATGCCAAAACAGGAGTGCACAGGTTTTTTTTAAAATAAAATAAACAAAACATTCTATTTTTCAAGTTTTAGAAAAACAACTCAGCAACAAAGACATACAAGTTCTCCCACTGAATAAAAACTCCCAAAATGCCAGGTTTGAGTTTTAATACTGTTACAGACCCTACAATAAAAACAGACAGCAGTTTCCCAGCAGTCGGCAATGTTTTGTCTCACTTGAGCAGACTGTATTTCCGGCATTTATTCGTTATAAATATTTATATATAATCCAAAAGAGAGACAGGCGGAAAGCTACCGCAGATAGGCAATAGTTAAGACAAGCAGATTAAAGAAACTGGCAGAAAACAAAGTTCTGAAGAGACGAGTGATCACGCAGATGAAAACCTTAACTTTTGAAACTTTTTAATTGATTTTCAAAAGGCTAATCATATCTTTTGACAAAAACAAGTATTTATAGCTGCCACTAAGAGCCTCTGTCTTTAATTTCATGATTGGTCAATTAAAGTGAGTCTGTCAGCATGCCACCTGTAAAGCAGAAAGAAGGAACTGTGTGCAGGCAGGCAAACATTATAATGTGGGAAGCACAGGAGATTCAAAGCAATCATTCAAGGCCTGCAGGGATAATCACGGCAAAGTCCCACTGTCCCATTCACAGAGGATAAAATCCACTGGATTAATCTGTCGTCACACAGAATACACACACAAGCATGAAAATACTTGCATAACCCATAAACTACTCTTTCTCTTAGTCTCTGCACTTTCTATCAAACATTTTTCCCTTTTCCGTAACCATCTCTTGGTCACTTTAGCTCAATCACAAACAGACCTACAGCTCGCTGCTATAGCATGCACACATTCAAGATGACACCTGTCAACATGCTGCTCTTTACATGGTTGTCAATTATGCATATCTGCATGCACCGACTTTTCAAAGGGAGAGGCAGAGCAATAAAAAAGTGACTCCTCTTGGTGCCAATTAAATGTTTCAGATGACAAAACAAATTTCAGTAAAGTTTTTGTTGTGTGTTTTACTCTTTTTACACATTTATGTTTAGCATTTGTTCAATGTTTACCGTTTTCCAAATCGGTTATAAATTAAGTTTGGCTAAAAATGAGAAGTTTCTTTTGTATGGGTGGAAGAAGGTGTCCAAATCAACCTGACCATACATGAAAAACTAATTAACTTCTGCTTAAACTTGCTTAGTGGAAAAATTGTCATCTGGCTTTTACAATAATTGTCAAAAAGAGTCTTAAAGCCCGGTGGAGGAATTTGAGACACTCATTTTTGCAGAAACATTGCAGGGCTTTCCAGTGTTAAACATTTAGAACTGAATTTTGACAAGGCCACTCCAAAACATTAAAGTTGTTTTATTACAAAATTCCTGATTTCATCAAGTATGACAAGTTATCGGGTCAGAAGGTGACAAAAAAGCCCCAAATGTCTGCATGTGTGTGTTTGTGTGTGTATCACCATGTTTGACTGTAAATATGATGTTCTTTTACTCAGATTTGTATGGTGGATGTAATGGGAGGAAAGTTGGTTAGGATCGCTTCTTCCCCCTGTTTATGAAATTATAATGTAATTACTGCTTTTTGTATTTGTTAAGTTGATCCTTTTCTGATATTATTTTTTTGATAATCTGAAAAAAAATAAAGTTTAAATTGTAAAAAGCAGAATGCGTTTTTTACACTATCTATTGGAAAACATTGAATATGAACAAAAATCAGGACAACTGTATGCATTAAATACATTGATTCTCTCATGATAAACATATCTCTGTCTAAAACAGGCTAATAAACTCTTCCCAAATGGGAATTATTTGTCTATTCTTCTTGCCCTGCAGTCAATAACCTTGCCTTCAAGGTAGCACAGGAGCATTTCTACAGCAAGAAGCAAGGAATCAAGTTACTTCGACTTTGCCGCTTCATCCTGATCAATAAGAGGAGATCATGTCACAATTTCAGGGAACTTAGAAATTACAGGCTGATGGAGCATTAGAGTTGGAGTACATTTTGTGTGTGTTTGAAGGGGTGGATTTATTTGTGTGTGAAAAGAAAGAGGGGTTGGTAAAACAGAGAAAAAGCTCTGAACACAGCTGCCACTTCAGCTCGCAGAGGACAAGAGGTGTGAAATGAAAGAAAATGGAAGAACATGCAGGGCTTTTCACCAGAGGGCATTGTGTGGATCCCTCATGTTCAACAAATGTATGAATTTTACTCCCTGTCACATGAAACACTCAAATATTGTGAGAAACATTTTCGCAGTGTTGCCTGTTGACGTTTAGGATCGACTGAGAAGCATTGCAATAATGTCCAAGCAACCAAACGCACAGATATGTCAACACAGAGTTGAAAAAAAATAAACAAAGGTCAGTGTGTAACACTGTATCATAACATTTAAATACGAAAAAAAAAGTGTCAATTTATAAAACAAAAGTGTGGCGAATGATTGGCAAATTTATTCTGACAAAAATTGGGCCTCCATTGCAACTATTGCATCCTGCTGGAAAAATGTGAGCTTTAAATGTTCGAACCTCATAGGTGAGCAACATGAAAATGTGATCAATCCACTTAGGTGACAGGAGAACGTGTCCTTGTGTGCATAATGCTTATTTTTAACAGATGTAGCAGTACTGGACTGGAGCCTGGTGGTAATTTCTCACCTTTTTCTGGTGGAGTGATGGGGGAGGAAGAGAAGGAGGTGGTGGTAAAGGGGTTCTTATGTGTGATGACAGCAGGTACAATTTTCCCACCAGGAAGCCGATTTTATGTGCAGCCTGGTTTTTTCTTCATCACAACATTTCAAATTGAAAGAATAAGATGAAAAGTTCCAGCTTCTCCTTAAGATGTTGAGAATGTTTTTAGCAATCTAACTGAAAATATTCTGCGGTGCACAGAGCAGGTCAAATTGCATGCGTCACCTACAATGACTGTTTTCCTCTAGCTCTCTTCAAAATGTTCTTGCTGGACCTTTTAAAACGAGTCTTACTAAATCTCCAAAATATGAATGATTTTGTGAGTTATGTTGTTTTGCTGACTCAGAATACCAGGTTAATCATAACGTTAAATCTGGATGACTTATTTAAATCCTGGATAATTCCATGTTTCCAACTTTCTGTGCAAAAATAACTCCAGCTATGAGATTTTATTTTATCTGCAACGAGGATTTGATTACATTTTTTGCCTTTCTCTAGTCTATTAATAGAATCCATGTTTCCTCAGATGTAACATGATTTAGCTCATGTTTCTTGAAGTGCTCCTCCTCTGGAGGCTCAGTCTCACTGGGCCAGAGGAGGACTGATCACCCTGTCTTATTTGATTACAATTACTTATTTTGATTACAATTAATACTTTCATTAACATCAAATCGTTTATCACAATCTCTGGGTCATTTGGTAACTTCCTTTAGCAAATATCGTTCTTTGTGTCTAACACGGTTCTCTGTTTAACATGAAGAATCATCAAGATATTCAATGAACTGAGCCAGAACAGACAGCTGCCAGTCTCTGGGTATCTCTCCAGCCAAGAGAAGCAAGAAAGTGACAGAATCCCAGAGCAAAAATTCACATTTGTTCTGAGAAATTCAACAGCCTCAAATAATCCAAAACAAGTCAGTTCTTTGGTGGTTCTACCCCTGGTGGTTCTAGTATTGACAGCTGGTGAATCAATATTGGTTTCATTCTCAGTGCTAGCATGTTTATTCTGTAATTGAAGTCTTGTCATTTTTGAGCTGACGCTATATACATTTTGTCAAATATATAAAAATCATCTTTGTTTCTTTTATGTAATGCAGACTAATCAATGGAATAGTAAAGCAAAAATCTTTCACTGTTTTTTTTTTCTTTATTTATTATGAAACTGATTTATTTTGAAATGATAATGTAGCTGAGCATTGTTGATCTACAGTATGTTACAGTTCCGTTGGTTGTAAGTCAGACTCCTTTTTTACTCTGTGTGTGGGTGTTCATTTCCTGTCCTAATTGAAATATCTACTTGTTTACTCCTGGCTACAAACATCACCAGGCTGCCAAACGAAGGCAGAATACGCAGCTGACCTGCTTAACACTCAGCCTGAGCCCTACATCCTCACTGGTATTACCACGAGTCCTGACGCAGAACAGGAAACAGGGATGGCCAGCATGCTTTTTTTAGTAGTAAAAGTTTAAACTTGTTCTTAACAACTATTGGCAGCATTTATCTGAGTGAGGCAGAGCACAATGCTGTGCTTGTATAACTTCACAGCTTTAGAGATGAGAACTTTCTACTGCATGTCTTCATCAGAAAGAAACAGGAACAAACCAGGGAAACCTGTGATGTTCTTGCTTGCAGCTGAAGATTATCTGAAGCTCTTGTGAACCCATGTTCAAAGAAAGTTGTTGTCCATGATAAGTTGGGGACATTTTCAAAGCTGTGAATCATGTTGCTTAATTCACTGCTTCAGTTTTGCTTCTACTAATTTTTCAACCTTGATCAAAGCTCAGTGGAAGAAGAAATGTTCTGCTTTAATGGGGCTTTTCTGGCTAAATCAAAATGTATTATTCTAATTCAATAGTTCTCTGATTAGCTGTTTCCATCCTGGATGAGGCTCAGGAGATACTGCTGTCCCTAAATCCTTATTTTTTTACACCATAAAAATTCTCTTGGAGAAGTGCAGCATTCTTTTCTGTCAGTCACTGAAGGTTTATTGCTGGAAAAAGAAAGTCTTTAATTTCTATTGTTCACAACATGCTTGCTCAGGACCTTAATTCTGTCTCTTAGAATGGATTGGAGTTGAATCAATCTCTAATTATCATCAAAAAAGTTGCTTTAAAAATAAAGTGACATTGACATACATCACGCTTTTCACCACAACAACACAGGAAAAGAATAGTGTCAATTGTTTATCATATACTCTCAGTAAATGAATGTAGAAAAAATAATAAATCAAAGGCACATGCTGCTAATTATTCAAAATTATTTGAAGTGTTGCATGATATTAGGTAAAACATGACATGGTTTACCAAATACTTGTGAATACTGATGACACTGATTGCAATTAGCCCATATTTTCATCAGATTTTTTTCTTTCTTTTGTCCTCACCACTCTCCATGAGCTGCTGGATCTTGGGGACTGAGATCTGAATCAGATGTGGTGACAAACAGTGAAACTTCATCCAAGTGGCCAAATGGCACTTGATGGCAAACAGGGTTTTGACGCATAGCAGCTGATAACCGAACAAATACACCAACGAAGCGGACCTTTGTGAATGCATGTTGCACATGCTGACATATAATTAATGTCCAGTTTTAATCTAAATCTGACAAACTGACAAAACATTGGGACATAACATTTCCCTAACATCTCTTTCTCATTCATGACGCAACCTTTAAAAACAATTGAAAACATGTAATTAAGGTATATGTCGAGTGATGACTCTCAATTTTATGGCAATTTTTTTTTTTTTTTTTTTTGTCTAACTGATATATTTTTCTTTCATGATTTACACCAGAAATTAGAGGGAGATTGATTTTCTTCATTAACTTGAGGAAACCTCATAGGTGAAGTACCTCTGTACGTGTTTTCTGACTGTGACTGTAGAGAGTCAGCGCAGCCTGTAGTTCAGCTGAGCACTTCGGAGCTGTCCAGGGTGCTGAACCACATTCACTTTCCCCACCTCTATACAATCCCCGCAACAGACAGGCAGTTCCAGTGAATTTCACACAGAAATTCAATTTCAATTTAAGTAAAAGCTCCACAACAGTAATATTTTAGGGTGTCACTAAATGTGATTTATGTAAAAAAAAATAATAATAATAAAAGATAAAGGAAATAAGAAGAAATCTCGGGAGAGATCTTAAAAAGCGGCACTACTCACGAAAAAGATTAATTGTCACAATTCACATATCCCTCTGATAAACAAGCAGCTACTGGCGAACTTATGAAGCGCACATCTATGAATACTTCTTTAAACTTTTATCGGTGCGGTTATATTTAAATGTCAAAATTAAGAGGGGGGAAAAGGACAGAGTCAAACTTACCTGCTTAACTTTCTTTCTCTCGTCTTTCCCTTGCTGTTTTGCTGTGAGTGTGAGTGTGGACAAGATGAAAATGTCTGTCCGCTCCAAAGCTCGGTTTAAAGGACTAACCTCGGTGGAAACACACTAGCCTCCCCCCTCCCTAACCACCGCGCTACGCCTGGCGGATTTATACAGAGGAACTTCCGGTTTAGCCTTTGCTAAATAAAATCAGCACTGGAGTCAAGAGTAAAAACTATATTTCTCAGTCCTTTTCGAGGAGTTTTAGGCCTTGCAGTAGCAGTACTTTTAGCGCGCGCACACACACTCAAAAAAACCTTTTGTGCAACAAATTAAGTAAATAAAGCCTACATTTTTAATTTCAGTATAAATAGATCTGTTCTGTGAAGCTATAACAAGTTTGTTAGAAAACATTAATGAGCAAACAATATCCAAGAAACACCCAAAGCAGGTCAGGGAGAAGATTATTAGGAAGCATAACGCTATTAGAGAGGTGATGAAGAGGTAGATGGAGCTAAAGATAATGCAATCCTGAAGGCTGCAAAAGAATGAGAACTGGGGTTCCAAGAGAAGGTGGGTTACTTTCCAGCAGTACAATGGTCTTAAAGATACAACTAGAGTTGAAACGAAAATTTTCAAAACAAAGGATATTTGATTTACAGCTTCAATGTTTAGCAAAGCATTGCATCTGTAGAGTTGAATAAAATTGCACAGCATTTTTGTCAAACTTTTAGTGATAAGAAAGGAAATTATCTTCCAGGTTTCTTCCACTTCACAATTGGGCACTACTTTGCGTTCTCCTGTCACCTAAAATCTTAAAACAAGATAAGAGTTTGTTGCTGTGATGACACTTTTTTTCTGAAATGAGGAGATGATATGGATACTTTTAATAGGTACTACAAAATTGAGTTTGATATTTCTAATGGAGCTTTTTTTCCATAATTTGTAATAGTACTAATAGTATATCAGTGATGGTAGTTGCTGTATTATATGATTTAGAAAGTGGAAATTACATTAGAAATACATCGAAATCTAGAAAATATTTACCAAAACATAATACATGCAAATATTCTACATTATTTTTGCTTTTAGTAGAAAATTATCCCTGTGAAAGAACATGTATGCTACTTTAATTCTCGCAGCAAAATTATGCTTTCTAAATTAATATTAGACTTTTAATCTGAAGAGCCAGAGTTCTAATTTCCTGCTTTCCTGAATTGTATTTGCCCACAAAATGGCCGCGCCCTCTGACGTCAGAGGCAGTGGATAAAAGGTAGGGCATCTCAGCCCAACTCAAAGCCATGTTGGCTTTCTTTCTCCTGTGAACAGATTCTCCCGTCATTTATAAACAAGAACAGGACGCAAACTGGATATGTTTGTATATTACCCTAAATCTGATACGTTAGTAGATAGATTCTAGAAGGATTTAAACACACTGAGTTAAAAATTAAAAATATTTGCATTGATTTAAAAAAAAAAGAGTTAAACCTAAACAAGGGGAATTTTAAAAGGAAACATGCAAAAGCTGCTCTGCTTTCAGATTCAGTGTTGAAGTGACAAGTGGCTGCAGTGTTTTCAGTTTTCTCCAGTGCTTTGTTTCTCCACGCACACCTTTTACAGCCTTGACCTTCTTTCTCTTTGTCTGAACTCAGCCTTCTGAAAAATATGCACTCCAGCATTTCATTCTCAGCACACAGGTAGTGAGTGCATTCGAAAGAGGAGTAGTTTGGACATATTCTGCCATCTGTTGTCTTTCTTTCACTCCAACTCAGAACATCACAGTGCATTTTTTACTCAGTGCAAGAGCTGCAAAAACACTTAACCGCCATCGCGTCCAGAGCAACAAGATTTCTATTTGAAGAGAGGCGTTAAAATGCAGACAATCCAATGAGCTCTCTGCATCTCTTTTCATGTGCAAGTTCAAAACATGCTAATATCTGCTGATTTTTACAGCAACTTGTGTCTGCATTTCCATAAACATGAACCTGGACGGTCCTCCCTGTCCTTCTGAGATTGCTCAGGGTGTGCACAGCTGTTTTTCCCTTGAGCCCTTGACTTCATACGATCAGATTCATGAATTTTAAATAGCATCCAAGTGACACACAGAGGAACAAGCTGACGAGAACACCGTTTAAAGATGGGGTGCTGCCATCTTTTTCTGGGCTTTACACTGCACAGAAGGCTTCCAGCAGCCCCCACATTATATGAGATTAGTGAACATTACATCCCACAGTAAAAAAGCAATCTTACATTTTTATACATCATTTCATTACATTATGTCTTTTATAGCATGCCACAGGAATCTTTGTGGAGGTTTAAACTACCTCAACCTTCAACTTGATAATTATGTGATTTTTCTTTGGAGCTGGAAAAGGTCACATTTTAAAGTAGATAATCAGTAGATTTAGATTCCTGGTTTCTGAAAGAAAAAAAAAGGCTCAAATTCCTTTCTCTAAACCAATTGTTCAAGATTTAATTTGTTTCCCTATGACGATCATGATGGTAAAAGTTGCTATTCATTCATTCATTGCCAAATTCAGTGTTGAATTTGTTCTCCTTATTTGCTGTTATTTGTTTTTGTAATATTATATAACAAAATCTGGTTGCTGAATATGATAGTCAAATTTTTTTATGATAAGAACATTCGATTGTAATCAGTTTTATGTGTCCAGTCCAGATCTTTGTCTTTATGATGCAGATCAAGTGGACCTATTGTTCCACATAATGCCTCCACCTAGCATCAGGGTACAGTAATGTGATGTAATAAATACACTGCTAGATAAATTTGAACTCCAGTGGGAGGTCAAATAAATGTTATTTTGGGATATTGTGGGTAAAAACTGAGCACAAATCTTCCAAAGCATCAACATAGTTTGGTCCACATTTATCACAGTGGGTCCTAGATGAAACAAAAAAGAAGAAAAGAATAATTAAGAAAAAACTGAGCAGCTTGGTCAGAATGCCTGTAAATAAAAAGACTGGGAAGTTATTGCAAGAGAAAGGAAATGGTGATACAGAAACAAGGTCTGAGATCCACTTGCTGCCAAAATCAATTGGACTTTTCAGTGTGATGACTTTAAACAATGTATTTTCATCACTGCTGCAGGACGTTCCCCCGCCCCACCATCCCTCCACTTACCTCTGTCACCATCACTGTCCTCCTCAGAAGATCCAGTTAGTTGAGCCAATCTGTTTTTTGCCCGTGATGGATTAGCCTTGTCTTCTTGAAGTTAACGGCCCCATGGAGAAACCCATTAAAAGAGATCCCTCCCAAGTGATGAGTACAATGAATCTCACTTAATTGTCATTGATTAAATGAAGACTGATTTGTGTCCTTGGGTCCTGAGCACATTCATGCACAGCACGGTGCACACACTGACAACAAAAGCAATCTTTAAGCTAAAACTAACTTTTGTTGTGCCAGATAGAGGATTAACTTATAAACACACTCCAAAACAGCTAAAGACTAATTGTCTACATACAGCATTTATAAAAATATGTTTTAGGATCATTATGTTTAGGTCAATACTTCTACTTTGTTTCTATGTACAGATATGCACTAAACACTGCACCTTTTGTTCCAAAGCAAAACAAAGATAAAATTAGATCAAATTTCTTCTGAATGCTTGCTGAATGCCCTGTCTGTATGTTATTTTTGGAAATAACATACCATATTACCTCTTATTTGGGTGCATTGCCAGCAGGTTGTGCATTCCCTGAAGTCTCACACAAGAATGCAGGGTGAATGTGTGTTAATGCAAATGTGCAACCAGCCGAGACGTGGTGAGGGAGGTCAGAGAGTCTGACTACAGACCAGAGAGTCTGAACACACCATTGTTTCAGGTGATGGAGGCACTGCTTCTAGCTCCACAGCAACACATATTATTGCGTTTTTGGAGGGTTTGCCATGTAAAGAGCAGCAGAGCCCACTGACTTGGAAATATTTTTTGTGTCAAAAATGAGGAATTATTTTAATATTAAGAAAAGCTTTCCTGGTAATCCTGGATCTGGCCCTCCTTAGATGTTTTTTAACAGAATTTCTTTTTCTGATTTTATCCTACATGATAGGAAGACAATCAGCTTTCCACTCCTGACCCACTGACGCAAACAACTGTACAGGACTCCAAGTGTTAGCCAGATCTGCAGCTTAGACACTGCCATTGGCTTCAAAGCTGCTGCTGCAGTACCATGTGAAACTAAGTATGCCTCTTGAATTTTTTTACATTACAACCATGAGCCTGTGTGTATTTCTTTCTTGGAAAGTGTGGTGTACATACATACAGTATTAGGCCACTATGAATCAGTACATGCAGCTTTCACTGTAGTTAGAGCTGCTGTGTATCTCCCTCTTGAGCGTTTGCTCGAACTAAGCAGGAAGACATGGAAAGAGTCGAGCCTGAAATGTAAATTCTCACCTCAGATCAAATAATTGAGTCAAATTCACTCTAAGTCAAAGATCAGACAATATTTACTGCCAAAACAAACAACAAATATGAACTTCACAACATCTAAGCGTCAGTGCAGCCAGACAGTCACACAGTTTTCACCAAAAACAAATTTAAAATGTGTGTGGAGTAGAAATAACTAGCATTGCGTTTTATTTTTTTCGTACTTTGTGTTAGCTTTCTGGTTCATGTAACTTTTGTCAAAATGAGATATCTTAATGTTTTAGATGGTGGAAGGAAACTGTTTCTAAGATGATAATTTTTAAAAACCTGATGTACAAATAAAGCCATAAGAAATCCTGCAACTTGTGCAACAAATGAAGAACCAGTGGGAAGAAAAAACATTTAAAGGGAACAGTTTGGTCTTGCAACTTTAACTGGCTTTTTTTTTTGGACACTATAATTTTGAGTATGAATGTAACATTGCACCTTATAATTGGATACACGACTTCTGCACAGAGACCTGAGTATTTGCCTTCTGTTGGGTAACTGAACAAAGCCTTATACTCGCCGCTTTAAAATTACACATCAAACATAAATTTAAATAACAACCTTCAAATATTCTTGAGAACACACAACATTTGGTTATAAAGAAATAAATGTGCCTGCTTTAGGAAACTTTGTGAAAAATGACTCAAAACTTTCACAAAAATCCAAGTGTTTGCTCTAAAAAGTGCTTCGATGTGAGTGGGGGGGGTGTTGTAGTTACCTCAGATCCAACCCGATAAGTGATGGAGCACACTGATCCCTCCTCAACCACAGACACACAAGAATATTCTACTTCTCGGTGGTTAGACATAAGAACATCATGAGCGCTTTGAGTCTTTGTTCAAAGAGCTATAGTGTTAACCAAGGAGCAGTATGTCTGTCGGTCACAAGGCAAGAGTTTCTGTGTGGTTCTTTTTGTCGTAATGATGAACAGAGTTCCCGCACAGGACGCCTCCGACGCTCAGCGCCTCATCACAAATGACAGGATATCATCTGTCACCTTCATGAGCGCAGACAGATCACAAAGAGAAGTGATGTCACCCCTGCAGATCAAAGGTCCGGAGGCAGCGACTAGAGCAGCAGTAGGCCACAAAACTTACAGTTGTTCTGCAGAGGAAGGGGCGGAAATGCAAACAAGAAGCAAGTTTAATTAAAAACATTTATCCTGAAGATAAGACAGGGACAGTACCGGGACAGAAAAAGAAAGAAGGGGGACGTTTGTTCTGACCTGCGGTGGACTCCGGCCAGCGCCGTGTCACGCAGAGGGAAAAGCTTGGGATAGATGATGGTGAACATGGCTTGGCTGCAACGGTGACAGTGACCCAGAGGGAACTGCAGCAGGTCCAGCAGGCTCTTTGGGAGGATGATGGGAGGCAGCAAGTTCAGGCCTGAAAATACAACATGGGACGGATTAAAACGAGGTAACGGACAGTCAATTATTTTATTTATAAACAAATTTGTCTAGCTGGGGATCAATAGCTTGAACACTTGTATAAAAATTTTAACATAATATTTCTCCACTTTATTGTATTGAAATTTGTTTTATTTTCCTGTGTTTTATATGTTATTTTATGTCATGCTGCCCAACACTTTTCCAAATCTGGGAACAATGAAGTACATCTGACTTAAAAACTTTTTTAAAATATATTTTTTATGGGGATTTATGAGTGACTCATACAAAGTAGCACATAATTATTAAGTGGAAGGAAAAAAACAACAGCATTTTTTCACACATAAAAATCAGAAAAGTGTGTTGTGAATTTGTACTTTGCCCTTTTTTACTTTTATACCCATTAATAAAATCCGGCGTGATTTGGGAAACCACCATATTAATAATTGGGGTTTTCCTGTGTATAGATTAATTTCTGGGATCAAATTTTGAAGAAGTTGGGACACCAACATGGTCATCCACCACTGACAAGGTGAGAAAGAAGAGCATCAATCGTTGAAGCAGCCAAGAGGTTCATGTAACTCTGAAGGAGCTGCAGTCATAGATTTTCTTCTACTTTACAACCATGCAGTACTTCACTTGGGTCTATCCTGAAAAAATTCACAATAAAATACATTAAAGGCTCTAGTTACAATGGGGCAAAAGGAGAAAAAAAAAATCAAGAGAAAAAAAAAAAAAAAATACTTCAGCAAGACACACTCAACAACCTAACTTAAATGCAGTTTAGATAGTAATCCAGCGTGAGAGCACTACTGACAACACATTTAACTAATACAAATATTATTTACTACACAGATCTGCTTAAACAGAATCGCCTAATGGAGCTGGTTATGGAGACAAGAAGTTTTTCATTTCAACAAACAGCGATGAGTCACTTTTATGATGAAACTGCCTTCATGGTCAAAAAATACTGAATGTTAGGCAATTAAACTCCTTCCAAAAGGACAGCAAGAAGGTTAATGGAAAAATAAACACATTTAGAAAATTAAGGAGTAACTAAATAAAACTGAGGACAAAATCTGAACATATTTAAGACTTTTTTTAAAATGAAATGACCAAAAGACTGTGATATTTCAGAGGCTGCAGAAACCATATATTCTAGTTACAGCCTGCTCCCACCTGCTGGGCGGTGATGGTAGATGCGATGCATAGTCCTCATAGCCAGCTCTTCCAACGGAACCACGTTATCCGTCTGCGAACCAATCACCTTCACTTCAGCCGGCAGCCCCACCAGGGCCTCAGTCAGTACCTCACCCATGCTGCCCCCCTCCAGAGCCTGAGATGATAAGCCACACCTGCACACACACCACAGGTAAAGTTGTTACCTGAGTGAGCAGCTGTTCTACAGGGAGCTTGAAGTGATAATTACCATTATATCCTGCCAAAAAGTGCAGACTCTGCACATTTGATATGCATGTGTTTGGGAGGTTTGCACCGTATTAAACACCAGAAATGTATGAGGGGCCGTTTAGGACAAAATTTACGTTTTGTCTCTCACACACTACCAAAAACTCTCGCATACTCCAAAAAAGTAGCCACGCTTTTGGCTACACACTACCAAAAACTCTCGCATACTCCAAAAAAGTAGCCACGCACACTCCAAAAAATTACGTTTTGTCTCTCACACACTACCAAAAACTCTCGCATACTCCAAAAAAGTAGCCACGCACACTCCAAAAAATTACGTTTTGTCTCTCACACACTACCAAAAACTCACGCATACTCCAAAAAAATAGCCTCGCACACTCAAAAAAATTACGTTTTGTCTCTCACACACTACCAAAAACTCTCGCATACTCAAAAAAATTACATTTTGTCTCTCACACACTACCAAAAACTCACGCATACTCAAAAAAATAGCCACGCACACTCAAAAATTACTCACGCACATTCAAAAAATACTCAAATTGCGTATACACACACTACTAAAATGTCACACACACACACACAAACGTTAACTTTCTCGCTCACATACACTACTATCAGCTCGCTCACATACACTGTACTAACAGCTCGCACATTCACAAACGTTAACTTTCTCGCACACATACACTGCTAACAGCTCGCACACACACAGACGTTTATCTCTCACATACACAAGACTAAAGTTGAACACACACACAGTACTAAGACTCGTTTTATGTATGTGTGAGAGCGAGACTTTTTATGAATGTGTGAGAGCGACACTCTTTATGAATGTGTGAGAGCGACACTCTTTATGAATGTGTGAGAGCGACACTCTTTTTGAATGTGTGAGAGTTGTCACGGAAGAGGCGGGGCATAATTTTTGGATCAAACTGCGCATGCGTAGATCCTAAACTATAAGTTTCGATTGTTGACTCACTGTATGTTCTATTACTTAGTATATTTGTGCTTTTAAATATATATAGAACGTTTAACTTTCTTGTAGATTAAATGTGCTATAGAAATAAATGAATCTGATTGATTGATTAAAAATAGCAAAATTGCTGTAGTACAATCTGTCCACTGGGTGCCAGTATTACAGGAATTATTAACCGGCGCCAACTAGTGCCGAAGAAGAAAGAGTTTGCTATACCGAACATGGCTAACTCTAATTCGAAACGAGAGAGAATTGGTCAGGCAGCTGCCATTTTAAACACCATTCTATCTTCTCCGGAGGCAACCAGCACTTTGACAGGCGCATTAAACGATTCAACGACTGCCCGCAGTGCTACAATCTGGCACCCAGTGGACAGATTGTACTACAGCAATTTTGCTATTTTTAATCAATCAATCAGATTCATTTATTTCTATAGCACATTTAATCTACAAGAAAGTTAAACGTTCTATATATATTTAAAAGCACAAATATACTAAGTAATAGAACATACAGTGAGTCAACAATCGAAACTTATAGTTTAGGATCTACGCATGCGCAGTTTGATCCAAAAATTATGCCCCGCCTCTTCCGTGACAACTCTCACACATTCAAAAAGAGTGTCGCTCTCACACATTCAAAAAGAGTCTGGCTCTCACACATTCATAAAGAGTGTCGCTCTCACACATTCATAAAAAGTCTCGCTCTCACACATACATAAAACGAGTCTTAGTACTGTGTGTGTGTTCAACTTTAGTCTTGTGTATGTGAGAGATAAACGTCTGTGTGTGTGCGAGCTGTTAGCAGTGTATGTGTGCGAGAAAGTTAACGTTTGTGAATGTGCGAGCTGTTAGTACAGTGTATGTGAGCGAGCTGGTAGTAGTGTATGTGAGCGAGAAAGTTAACGTTTGTGTGTGTGTGTGTGACATTTTAGTAGTGTGTGTATACGCAATTTGAGTATTTTTTGAATGTGCGTGAGTAATTTTTGAGTGTGCGTGGCTATTTTTTTGAGTATGCGTGAGTTTTTGGTAGTGTGTGAGAGACAAAATGTAATTTTTTTGAGTATGCGAGAGTTTTTGGTAGTGTGTGAGAGACAAAACGTAATTTTTTTGAGTATGCGAGGCTATTTTTTTGGAGTATGCGTGAGTTTTTGGTAGTGTGTGAGGGACAAAACGTAATTTTTTGGAGTGTGCGAGGCTATTTTTTTGGAGTATGCGAGAGTTTTTGGTAGTGTGTGAGAGACAAAACGTAATTTTTTGGAGTGTGCGTGGCTACTTTTTTGGAGTATGCGAGAGTTTTTGGTAGTGTGTGAGAGACAAAACGTAATTTTTTGGAGTGTGCGTGGCTACTTTTTTGGAGTATGCGAGAGTTTTTGGTAGTGTGTGAGAGACAAAACGTAAATTTTGTCCTAAACGGCCCCTCATAGAAATGTAACATCATTGGCTTAGAAATGTATTCTTTGAAATCTGAGAGAAAGATGTTAACCAAACTACCGTGTGTAGATCTTTTTTTTTTTTTTTTTCCCCAGATAAAAAAGGCTGCACTGAAGTGAAAACTCAATTTCTCCACAGGCACTCATTGATAATTTTGCTTGTTGGCTGATGGTGTCACACTAAACCCTCTCATATGCATCAAAATTGTTCTAATGTCAGAGTTTTTTGTTATTTCACTTCAGCTTAGTGATTTTAATAGTTATCCAAGTAAGCCAACTACACCCAGTTGAAACACTCTTCTGAAATAACTGCTGTCAGTGTTAAGGATGTTACCCGCTGCAGCCGATGACCTTGTTGTACAGATAGGAGGGAAGGCCTTTCAGATCCACGTTGTTATCTACAAACACAAACTGCAGCTCTCGGGATCTGCCCAGATCTATAAAACAGGCAGACGATTAACAATGCATCGCTCATGATATCCAGATCACTGCAGTCGATCGCAGACACAGCACCATACTGACCAAGTGGTAGGAAGGTTAGGCGATTGGCCGCCATGGAGAGCTGGTTGAGGCGGTGCAGCCAGCAGAGCTGGCGGGGAACATGACTCAGAAGGTTGTGGTCCACTGTGAGGTTCTGCAGGGAGAGGCAGCGGTGGAGGCGGTCCGGAAGAGACATCAGCTGGTTCATAGCCAAGTCGAGGGTCTCCAGGTCCTGCAGATCACCAATCTCTGAGTGAAAAATAACAAATATTAGCTGAGGAAGCATTAATATTAGGAGAACAGAGTGGTTATTTGGGACTTTAAACTTTAAAACAAAGTACACTTTAAAAACAAAGGACTACACTAAAAATCTCTTGAGGCCAAAAATAGCCATATGTAGCACGTGAGAGTGCACAATAACTGCCGAAGATTAACATTATGACAAAACACGAGCTTATGGGTGGTGGATAACTTCATTCTACAGTTTAGCTGAAGAGCTCAGACGCCATCTGCTGGCAAACTGAGGATTTACATCCATGTGGTAAACAAGCACATGGCATCCTGCAAGTCCAACTTCTTCCAGTCTTCACCTCTTCATGTAAAAAAAAAGTAATCAACCTGAAACAGAACATTCCTAATCTTTTCTGTAGGAGGTTGATTGGGAAGTGTATAAAACACAGAATGGCACAACAAATACACATACCGTTAGACAATGTTGCTCTCACTACTTTCTATTTTTGTGATATAAACATTCAGACCATGAAATTCCCCTACATTTTTAGCTCCGTTAATAAAAGAATATTGTATTTTAAATTAATATTTTGTTTGTAAATTTAAAACTGAAATAACATTTACCTGGTGGAAGGCATTTGAGTTGATTATTGGACAGTCTCAGGTGTCGCAGAGACCTCAGACGACCAATCTCTGGGCAGAGCATCTGGAGGGCATTATTGCTCAGGTCCAGTGACTGCAGTCGTGCCAGGTTTCCAATAGCTGGATATCAAAAGATTAGTTAGTAGTTACATCTAATTTCTTTGAAATAATGGCACAATTTCATGGTCATACTGCAGTCCTACCTTCAGGAATAATGACGATGTTGTTTGAGTGAAGGTACCTTAAATCAAATACAAAATGTGATTTAAATTAAATATTTAATTTCAACAAAAATATAAAGATATCTGAGCAATTTGAGCACTTACAATTCTATAAGATTCGGGAGCTTCTGAGCAAGATTATCAGGCTGATGAAAACAGGACAAAAGAAGAAGTTATAAGTGATCTCACAGGAACAAAACCTCAGTCATTCATGAGTGCTTTTTTAAAATCACAAATGATGGTGCTGTGAGGATACCAGTGTAGTCAGCGAGTTTCTCTTCATGTACAATCTCTCCAGAAACTGTAGTCCTTCATCTTTTAGCAGCTCTACAGGAAAAATGTTCAGGTTTTTGTAGTTCAGGAACAGGTTTTTGTGACGCTCCTGCTTGGCCATGAATATAGTCTCGTGGAGTTCAGTTGCCATTTCTCAGGAAAGCTCTCCCCTCTTGGATGAAGGATGAAGGCAATGCCTGAATCTCCTATAGCATCACTGTTTCCTGAAAGTCAACAAACATGACAGGTTCATCTCAATCAACTAGAATTTCTTCAACAAGTTCATTTAGTGCACAAAATGTGAACCCCATACAAAATACTGATTAATTTATATGATATTATATAAATACAGCACACTATGTCCCGATCTATTGGCCTGGAAAATATCAGCCTTATTTATAAGGCTTTGGGATTCCAGCAATCCACGATGAAACTTTACGGAAAATATTTTCTGGACTAATATAATCAAAAAACAACTTTTAGGAAGGTGTGTCTGATAATACCAAACATTAAGTGTAACAAAATAGGAAAAATAGGTTCAGTTTTCACATTATATCAACACAAAAAACAACTCAGCTTAAAATCTAGCTATCTGGGCAACAAATTCAAATAAAAATATGATTTTCATTTTGAAATGAAATGCTGAAATAAAAGCAATTTTAGATGCTACTCAAATTCGCCGAGAGGCACCTGCACATTACTCTTGTGAGACCCTTTCAGTCACAAGTGTCAAACTCCAGTCCTGGAGGGCCACTGCCCTGCAACTTTTAGATGTGCCTCTGCTGCACCACACCTGAATATAATAATTAGGTCGTTAGCAGGCCTCTACACAAGAAGTAGGTAATTAAGCCATTTCATTCCAGTGTTTTGTACCTGTGGTACATCTAAAAACTGCAGGATTGCAGGGGTGTCAAACTTGAGGACTGGAGTTTGACACCCCTGCGAGAGAGAAAGTTAAAAAAAAAAAAAAAAAACGACAGCTGCATGCAGTAATGTGGCCAGATAGTATTTTATGTTTGTAGTCGTTTTGAGCAAGAGCCACCAGTACATATAAGGCTAGAAAGAGCAACAAAAGGTTAATGATGCATGTAGGACCTGTCCGCTGTTCTCCTTTTTTAGCACAAACAAGTCAGATCTGTGACCTGCAATAGCCACTTTGCTAATTGGTTACTAGCAGAACACAAAGTTTAAAACAAAAATAATTTACCTTAGTAACAGGAGACCATTGTAAGACACTGTAACTGGCCAACATCGTCTCTTCATCTCACGGAAGAAACCCGTGAGCCCTGGAAGAGCTAAACATCCGAACAAGAAGCTCCAGGTTAGCAACAATGATTTGTCGTAAACAAGCCTGCGTCACCGCACAAATTCTTCTCTTTTTCATTTCAAGGCCGAGATGGCGCCGCTGGGGTTTTGCTGCCCCCAACTGGTAAGTAGCCGAACTGCACTACAAAGAGTGGTTGTAAAGCGGCAAGATACTGTATATACCACTTTACAAGCAGAAACCTCAACTTATCTTATCGGAATTTTAATAGACCAAGACAAAGTTTTGTGGTATGCATCTATGTTCAACCCCAGTAAGTAAATATTTGCAATGAATGCAAATATCTATCTTTTGTGATGGGACTCATCCCACTATTCACATCTAGAGGCTGAAACTATTGTCCATTTCGCTTTGAAAAGCAGCCTAAGCTCAGTCAGATCAGACAGAGAGCATATGTAAATATACATTTTTACATCTAGCCAAATATTTTTCTTTTTATTGAATATATTGTGGTGGGAAAATTATTATAAGTTAACATCTGCTTGGAAATAATTTTTTTCCGCAACACTGTGTACCGACTTTGACCAGGGCTTTCTAAGACAAGAATTTACTTTGATCTAAACTATTTCTCTGTAGTTCTGGCTGTATGTGTTACAGTTATGTTCCTTTTGTAAGATGAACACTTGCACTTTTTGTAGCCTTAAAGCTTTATCCTTCTTATCAGCTCTGGTCTGCTTCGCTGTTCATGATGGAGAAAAGCATCTTCACAGTATGATGCTGCTACCACTGGGCATTCACCATGGCAATAGTGAGTCCAAGGACATTTTGAGGCCGTTTGTTCCAATGTATGAGAATGTTTTCCTGAGACCTGATGCCAGGTTTATGGAGTTTAAAACCACTAATTTTCCTGCCGATGGATTCTCCCATGTAGTATGCTAAAGCATCCATCCATCTGCCATATTTATTGTAAGGAGGCTGGTGTCTACTTCCAGCAATTACTGGGTATCCTGAGCAGGTCTACCGTTTATCACAAAAGGTAAAATATGTGATAATTTTATGTTTTTCCTTCAATATACACTTTCCTGTCAATATTGGTTTGTCACAGAGGTGCTTCAATTGAGAAAATCCTAAATTTAGTTATAAATGTTACCCAAAAGGACTAACATGGTCAGATGTTTTCCTTTTAATGTAAAATAGTTCAAACGGGATCAAATAAAGACATGCCACACAAATTGCATACATTTTTTTATTTATCTTAAATTTTGTGTAGAAAAAAAAAGAACGAGGAAATAGACATTCTCTTTTCCTTCAGCCAATCATTTTATCCCAGTAATATATTGACAACAAGGAAAAAAATCTTACAACAGCATGTACAAAAGAAAAACCAAAATGAAACATCAGTCCAAACAATCGGTTTAACAGAAATCCAGGACTTGGAAGGCTATCAATAACTTACATATTTTAAAATAAATGTAACAAACTGTCAATGTAACGTGTGTGTATATATAAAAAAGTGAGGGATGAGTTGAGAAGAGAAACAAAAACTTGATTGTTTTTATGTTACTTCAGAGGTGTTCCAGTGGTAAAAAGAAGAAAAAAAAATAAAAATAAAAATCTGGCAAAAATCAGACCACAAACAAACCTGATTTCAGAAATTGATTAGTATTTTATAGCAAGACTGGCTGAGAAAGGATAGAACAAGAAGCTTGATAAAATATAGCACAGGTCTGCTTTTAGAGAAAGTGCTTTCTCTCTTTAGAGACATTTCTTCAATTTACAGTCATCAAATCATGGTGGGAACAGCTGCTGGGCAGAAAGAAGCTACAACTCAGGAATATTATATGTAACAAATGAAAGAATGTAGTGTCATAGAGGGAAATGGTCCAGTGAAACCATCTCATACCTCATGTTGCATTCCACTAGGTTTCACTTGAATCAGCAAATACAGACCCCCAAAAGAGCCCACTAGCCAACTGAAGCTACTCCAATAAAGAAAATATATATATTTGTTCAGCATCTCCATATAAAAAGATCAAGTTCTCTAGTAGTAGCATAAAGAATGTTTGATGTGTCCGAGCCCCTAGCCTGCTTCCACAATGGTTTGGTTTGTGGTTTGAATTTGACCTTTACACAGCGCCCAGTGAGATCAAACAGCTGAGATGACATATTTTGTGTTTTATACAAGTAAATAGATTGGACAAAACAAAAAGTGAGGTAGATGGATGGTTGAAGTAAGTAATAACAAAGCCTTCTCCCAGAATATCAAAAGAACATAAAAATTAGATCAAAACAAAAAAAAAGGGAAAAAAACTTTGTACAGTGATTACCACTTCACACAAAAAAAATAAAATAAATAGCAGAAACATCTGGGAATTGAATTAAAATGTCACTTTTGAGACTATTCCATGTGGTCCTCGATTAAGATAGGTCAACATTTTATTATTGATGCTCAAACATGAAGAAAAGTTTTTATTTTCTCCAACAGAAGGGATTCATAGTGTATTTCTCTCATCAGTCCTTTAAGGTCACAATATCTTAGTGTTATTGAAGCATTTCAAAGGAAAACTGAATGCTGCAGGTAAATTCAGTCCTATTTAGTCACACAAATCTTCAACATACACATCAAATGTTTACAAAATATTGAAAAAGAAAGAACAGAAGCTACTTCAACATATGGATGCCCACATATTTCAAAAAAGCTTTTGATCGAGAGGCAAGTGAAATGATCCAGTCGAAATGTAATATAAAGAAATACAAAGAAAGGCTTTTTGCTTTCTAGAGACCGTAAATTAACTTAGCTGAAACACTGACAAAAAGTAGAAGGAAATTATCAGAAAATGGCAAACCAAAAATTTACTTTACATCATTTGAAATGTGTAGGAAACAAAAAAAAGATGTAAGGGATAACACAAAGTTTCCACCTATATAAGCAAATGTTATTGTTTGTTGCACATTGTTTATCTGCTCTCTATCTGTCACATCATTTTCTAGCTTCCTTATAACTTCTGACAACCCAGAGAACGCAGAGAAAACCTATCAAGAAAACAGTTGTTTCACTGTGAAACACTAAATAATAATTGAACTGTTTCACATATTTAAACATAGTGAACTAAAGTTAATCTTTGTGTACATAGACAGGGCTAAAAAAAAAAAAGCTACTCAGAACAATTAGCTCCTGGAAAAGAAAAATGCTCTTAATATTAAATCTCTTGCTCTTAAAATAAGATGAAATATCCATTTTGTATTAATATGTGAGCAACTTTTACCACAACAGGACAAATTTACAAGGTGCTTTAACTGCTTACATTTGGTTTGTAAGCTATTCCTTGCTGGCTGCAATTTAGCCACTGCTGAAATGAACACAAAATTGCTATTTTTATGTCAGAAGAAGTCCAATGTATGTCTAAGGTTCCTGTAAATTCACATTTCAGAATTATAGATGTTTGATATATGCCTACACTCAAGTGCAGTGCAGTTGCTTCTCAGTCAGTGACATGAAAAACCTAAATGACGTGCACCGGAATGTATTAAAAGTCAATTAATTTAATAGATTACCCCCCAAATATGAAAAACTAGAAACTACAAGATAGGGGGCTGGACAAAAGTCTGGAAATGGAATTGTTTTTCTGCTGATCTAGACTACATATCCATGCGTTTTAAGGATGTTTAGCAACCCTTAGTTTGGTAAAAGCTAGTTCCGATAAAAGTTTAACAGAGTCTGAATAAATGCTGCTTGATGAAATAGAACGCAGTTACTTTCCGCGCAAGAAAACTCAAATTATAAATGTGCCCACTTGAAGAGAGTCTGAATACATCCCTTCAAAAAGGATTTTTTTTTTTTTTGCCAAATTCAGATAACTTAGCTCACAATATTTTACTATATTCTAAAACTTTTGATGGTTTTCCTACTTTTTGTCAGTATTTTGGTTGTATACAACTTGGGCAAGGACATACCAAAAGATTGAGACCAAGAAACTTCTTGTTACTGATTGTGGTGATAAGCATTGCTTTCATACTGATGAAACAATCTGACATAGAACAACAAACACAAGGTAGGATGTCTCTGGGTAACAGCAGCACAAAAAAGGAAAATAAAGAGAAAAAAGGAGGAGCAGAAAAGGATTTAGCTTTTCTCTTTCACCTGAGATTTTATTTGGGACACCAGGCTTGTGAATCTGATGATGAAAGCACGAGAGAACATGGATGCCCTCTAGAGGGATGCGAGGAAGATACGGGTCTTTAATCCAAGGCAAGTTATTGTACCTCTTATTCAATTACAGAAACAAAATCAGTTCATAAACAATAAAACAATGACAAGCATAAAAAAAAGAAACTGAGTGAAAATGTTCCAAGCTGAAAATCAACCTGAAGAAGTTTTATATATATTTATTTATATATATCACAAGAGAAACAAGGAATAGCAGCTTCTTTCTGTACATGATGAAAGTTTTTGACTGTATAAAAGTTAGAAAAGTGAAAAAACAACTGGTTTGTACATAAATGCTCTGCACATGTAGAGATGTAAATGTTGGCAAGTATTTACAAGTGTAAAAAAATACCTGTTTGTGTACAACAAGGATGCCTCTGACCTTGGGGAAAACTCAGATGTACAGATCTGGCGTTCATGTTCTCCTCTTGACTGCTCTTCCTCTGCAGTCCTTTCCTTTTTTGTGTGTGTTTTGTCGTATATATTTTGCTACGCGATTCACTGTTAAACCCCAACGTTAACAGCACTTTGTGGCAGCTGGCTCTATTTCAGGTAAACTGATGGGACTGAAGTCTACGCAGGGATCTGACGGAGTTGAAAAACTGCAGATCACAGTCAGCACTAGAAAAAACGAGCAGGACGGTTGAGGAAAGTTGACGTCCCTCTGGCCTCTAAATGAACGATGTGGTGGAAGATCAAAGTGCTTTTGTTTGTTTTCTCCTTCCATTTTCACGACTGCATCTTGAGGAGCAACAGGATAAGAAAATGTGAAAGCAGAAGAGTTTGGCAACAGATTTGGCAGAGCTGACTGTTCTCCAATTGTTTGTTTCAGCGGATTGGCTTTTGACCCGGCATTATGCTGACGTTCGACCCTCACAGCAGTCGGTTTCAGAAACAAGCGACTGGCAACCTCGTTCAAGAGCTTGTTAATCTTTAGATATGCTTAATGTTTCCACCATAATCCCCGCTCAAAAGCACACATAAACAACGCTGATTATTCATAAAGGCCTACACGTTTTGTTTCCTCATTCAGAAACATAAAAAAGTAACAAATAACAATTTATAAAATAAGTTTAGCCACAGAGAGAGTGAAATAACTCCCCTCAAAATTATTTTTTATGAATTCTTATTTTATTGAAGATTTTTTTTTCTTTCTTTTTCTTTTTGGTCTTTCCACTCAGCAGCAGGAGCAGTGTCACAAATAACAGCCAGCTGGTAGAAACTCATACTAGATTATTTAAGATAAAAGAAAAAGAAAAGTGTGCGGCCATACAGCAGGACATTAACTCTTTGAAAGTTTTTTCCATCTTTACGCAAGTCTCAAAATATCCACACCTTATCTTGTTGAGAAGGTTTCACTGTGATTCAGACAAACAAAGAAAAAAAAAGAAAACCACCCAGTCAGACTTGTGGTTCTTCGGGTCCGTGGGTGAACGGTGTTCGTGTTTCTGCCCAATCAGCAGGCAGACGACTGTGGGAGAGGCATGGCGCGCTCATTTTTGCGTCCTCCGTTCATGTGTGCGTACGGCGGCAGTTCGTCCAGGTTTGGCCGCACTGTTGGTCCCGAACTCGCAGGAAGGCCAGTCCCAGAGAGTCCATTGGCCGCCTGCTGGCTCGAAGGCTGCTTGTCCATGACTGCGCTCGACGTGCAGGGAGAGGACGGGGAGTTGGGCGTTTGTGACGGGGCAGGCGCCCCCTCTGAGCTTGGAGACGGGGGGTTCTGCTGCTGCTGCTGCGAAGAAGAAGAGGATTCCAGGGGAACATCCGTGGAGTGGTCCAGTTTATCCAGGTGGAGCTGTGGAGCTTCAGTGGGCTTGTTGTCGGCACTGTAGTAGAAACTAACCTCTTTGAAAGACGGGTCCAGCTCCTCCTTGATGCTGCTGATGATCTCAACGAAGGAGGGACGCATTTTAGGGTTGTACTGCCAACACATACGCATCAGCTCGAATCTGCACGCAAAGGAATATTGGTTATAACATAATTATGCTGCATATGCTACTGAAGTAATCTCTCAGAGAAAAGATGTGCTTTGTCACAAGAAGCTACAGCTGGGCTATACAACTTTATAACTAAATCTCAAATTTTTTCATACCAGATTTGATTTCCGATTTTAATAACTTTTTTTCCTCGCTATTTTCTAAAAACAAATTTACAAATAACAGAAAATACTTTCAAAACATCAGCCATCTCCTCTGTGAGTTGTACAAAGGATGACTAAGGCCCGGTTTCAAGAATTTTTGCCTAATTACGAGAATACAGTCATAATATAGATAGAATAAAAATGTAATTTTACCAGAAGAACATCTTAAAATTAAAAGGCCAAGGTTGAGTAAATGAGAAAAAAGTTTTGAAATAGTTTTCTCGTTCTATCGTGAGCAGCTCAGTCTGTTCTTTCTTTCTTCAAAATAGAAACATTCATATGCTCAATTTGTTTCAAAGTCCTGCTTCTGATAATTTGATGCCGATGTGATAAAAGATGAAGTATTTGCTTATTGGTAAAACTTATACCAAAGTATAACGTCAAAAGATTCCTAACATTCCTCATCTTATTTCTGTGTGTCAGAATTCTCATGTGCATCACAGAAAAGTTATGGGAATTCAATAAATATAAGAACTGATTTATTTATTTACAACTGATTTATTCTGGGGGTTTTTTTATTCAACCTAGGAGGCAGTTTTTGTCAAAATCAGTTGCAAAGTCACCAAACTACATGACAGTTAAATAGTAAGACATCAACCATTATTCTAAAATGCTTCATGCAGGAGAAAACAAGTTTATGACTTTGTGTCTTTGCAATTTTCTGACTAGTGGCCAAATTTGTCTGTCATGCTTGCAAGTTGTTTGTTGTGGAATCATATTTGGCCTGTTTTATATTAGAGACAAACTCTTCAAAGCACACAAAAACGCACAATGTAAAACAGACTGCAGTGAGCACTGCCGTTTAGAAATCTCACAGGCCACAAGCGGCACTGCTGCATGGTGGGAGTAGCTGGTAGTCACTTATAATTAGACGGCAGAGTAAAGGGAAACATGGTAAACAGAGAGACAAGTATATGGGAGCATAATAGGCAATTGTGCAGGGTGGTGTGTGTGTGGTGTCTTACAGCATGTCTGGACAGTTCTGTGGTTTCTCCAGCAGTCCTCCCTCCATTACAAAGCGAAGGACTTGCTCGTTGGACAGACCCTGGTAAGGCTGCTCTGCCAGAGTGGCTATTTCCCACAAAACAACCCCGAATGACCTGCACAGAGGAAAACAGTAGAAAGGGGTGTGAAGGTTGGTAAGTCTGTCTTTCATTACGGAATCCAAAGGATATTTTCTGAAGCACCGTGTGAAGAACGAGGACTCCATGTGTGTTTGCGTGCGCCTGCTTACCAGACGTCTGAGTTGGTGGTGAAAACGCCATCCTTCAGAGACTCGGGTGACATCCAGCGGACAGGGAGCAGACCTTTACCACCTTTGCGATAGTAATCGGTCTCATAGATGTCTCTGGTCATGCCAAAATCTGCAGAGAGATTGAAGAGGACACACTTCAGCAAAAAGAGAAAGATTGCATCCAATTAAAAAATCCTAAGGTATTAGAAAAACACAATTTTAACGAGTAAATATTGAGCAAATTTCCTTTTGCATTCTTGCTGTAATTACTGTCTGTCGAGTGGCTCCATTTAGGACGGGAGGGCATTCTTTAGTCAGATTATAGTCCTAGAAATAGTATTGAATTAACCATAATCCTTTGGAGAAGATTCCATGCAAGTTTTACAGACATTTAAAGCCACAAAGGCTTTTAAAATTGAAGTGCGCAGCAGTAACTACAGTGGTCTAGATGCTTTCAGACTAAGAGGTCACACAGTTCTCTCACAGAATAAATAAACCTGAAAGCATCAGCTCAGACACATAAAAGATGCAAGAACTGGATGTGGATGAGAGCATGTTGATGACGATGATATAAAAGTTTCAAAGTAGGGATACAAACAATTAATTTACTTATGATTGTCGATTATGGTTATTCTGTTAAAATTAGTTCCAATCAATTAATTAATAGCACCCACTTAGATATTCCTTCTGTGTTGTTGTTTGGCTGCTGTCCAGAAGAGGGCGCCACTTATTAAGAGGAGCCAGATACAAAAACAAATATGGCAGGGCCATGCCAGAATGGGAAGGAAAAGCAGTCCAAGCAGAGTTTAGTGCATGATGGAGCGTTCTCTTCATGTGGTTCTGCTTAGAAATATGAACACTCTATTGCAAGTTCCTTTAGTTTCACCTCATTTAACTGAGCTGCATCATGAAGCAGCATCAACTTCTCAACCAAAAATTACTGACGTGCTATAAAGGGGATGATAACATAACAGAAAGGTGGACGGCATAACAGAAAAATTGTAACACGATGGGGGAAAAAAACATGGTGTCAGTAAGCACGGTTGATTTTGAGAACCATCGTGACTTAATCCACTTCATGGAGCGAAATTTTAACTTTTCTTCAAGCACAACTACACACAACTTCTACATGAATATCTCTGTTCATGGTGGATTAAGTATTTTACATATATTGTAGTTCTCATCTTTTATTTTTCAATTCAGCAATTAAGAGGTCCCTGTTTTGTACGTCAATATAAATTTACAATTTTCTGCTTATTCAGTCAGCATACAATGAAGCAAAATGTTAAAATTTAAGGATCTTGTTTAATTCAGCATTTTATGAAAAATGTTGCCCTTCATGTTATGGAAAGAGTCAACCCTCCTGATTCAAGAGGAAACTCAGGTTTTTAAGAAAATGGCCACTTATCAATTAACCGTTAAGTCATTAATTGATAGCTTGCATCCCTACTTCAAATATATCTCTCACAATTTTATTTATATTCAACAAGCATGTGTCAGTGCATCTGTGACTCCTGAGCATGGACATACCTCCGATCTTTACGGTGAAGTCTTCAGCCACCATGCAGTTTCTTGCGGCCAGATCTCGATGGACAAACTTGTTGGCGTTGAGGTAAGCCATGCCGTCCGCAATCTGTCCCGCCATCTGAAGCATTTTTTTCAGTGGCGGGAGAGACAGGCTGGAAACCTGTTGCTGCAGACAAGAAACAGGCGGCAAATCCATCAGAGGGTTAAAAGAATCTTTAATGGTAGAATTCAGCTTATCCGTAATTCATTCAGGGACACAGCAGCAGGAATCTAAACATACACTCAAAAATAACAACAGGTTGAGAGAGTACTACGTGACAATAAAAGTGTTTCATGCAAAGCTCTTATTGAAACATTATGGAAGCAATGTGGGATTGCATAAAGAAATGCTGTTATGACAATCCAAATCCTTCCAGAGTTTGTGGTAAAGATGCCTGGACCAAATTACCTGCAGGCTGTTTGTACAAACTGAAATCACTCAGTGATTGATGTGGATTGGCTCTCTCTTTACTGAATGATTTTGTTGAATAAAAACTTGCAGCACTATTTCTGAATTAAACAGAATCAATATTTCTGTGCAACTGTGGTACCTCTTTGGGACGCAGGGAGCGAAGGTAACTCTTCAGGTCTCCTCTCGTCATCAGCTCCATAATGACCAGGGTGGGCTGGCCTTGGGAGACCACACCAAGAAGGCGCACCTGCACAAAAATCCCAAAACAAGTTGCAATTTCAAATTCACTTTCCTGACATCTCTACAGTATCCTAAGGTGTTGTTTGTACATACCACGTGATGGCAATTAAACTCTTTCATAACAGAAGCTTCATTGAGAAACTCGATCCGCTCCCTCATGCTGGCTGACTCGTTTACAGTTTTTACAGCGACGAGGATCTCTGGCTCATCTTTGACCACACCTTTGGCCACGCCCTCGTATACCATCCCGAACGACCCCTGACCGAGCTCCCGGCAGAGGGAAATCTTCTCCCGGGCCACCTCCCACTCGTCTGGGACATACACTTTAAAAGAAAATTGTTTTCCGTTAGCAAAAGTCTACAATGATAGACATCCAGCACACAAACGTCACTTACTTTCTGCTGCACTGAAGTACTCGGGGTTGACAGAGGCATACAGGACTCCGTTCCCAAGCCGATCGCTGTTCCTGGGAGAAAACAGCGAGTTGGTTTCAGAAATTCACAAGTTATCTCCTATTCTACTAAGATACAATGCCTTTAAAAAATTTACATCTCTCTTAAAGACTTTCATAGTTTGTAATCACAAACACTAATGTATTGTATTGAGATTTTATGCTCTAGATTAGGTCTGTCGCAATTAGCAATAAATCAATCAAATCACATGAATAATTTAAATGACCTTGATCATTTCAATTTGAACGGAAGCGATCAAAAACTACAAAAACTGAACGACAAAAGTCTTCAGCCTGGTGCATTTGTCTCAACTAGCCTCTTTTTTGAAGTACAGTTTTGTTTACAAAGATTTCCATCCAGTCGTCCGTCCGTCCATCCATCCACCCATCCACCCATCACACACGCTTATTCCATTGGGGTACCAGCACCTGTCTGGTGCTGGTGCCCATCTCCAGACAGGGTACACCCTGGGCAGGTCGCCAATACATTGCAGGTACAAAGACTTCGGTATCCATTTTTATTTGATGCTTCAATTATTTTATTTGTTTATAAAATAAACAAATATTTTATTTTTGAAATATTTAAAATTCCAGCCCCAGTGTTAAATGTTTATTAGATGTTGAAGTTTATTGATCTTTGAAGAAGTGTACTTGCATTACTATGCCATTATTATATTATACTACTTGAAAATGGTCACAAAACAACATTATCGCTTACCACAATAATGACAGGGACAATTAATTGTATGGCAAAATTTGTTATTGTGAAAGGCCTACGCTAGATCAACATAAAGTAGTGTATAACTGTGAGGGATATACAGTTTTCCAAATTGTTACACAATGAAAAATCTGATAAGCGTGACATGCAGAACTTTCAGGGATATGAATATGATTTAAAAGCAATGTATGAACTGGCTTTTTCTTGACAAAGAAAAAAATTTAATGTGCGGTTACTGAAAACAGAAGTAAAACAAAATCTAAAGCTACAAACACAAAATGCAGCCAAAGGAGAAATTCCTTTGGCTTCAGTCTGGCCTGACTCAACTACAATATTTTTTCTTTGTTTTTGCCACAAAGGACTGCAAAACATTGGGAAAACAAACTAATTTTGACTTGTCATATCTAAAATAACTGATATGCACACACCTTTTCTTGTTGAAGACCACCAGCACCAACACCAAAGCGCAGATTATAACGATGGTCAAGATTGGAACAAAGATCATAGCGAAGACGCTTTCAGAACCTGTTGACACGAACATTTTGATGAAACTGACTGCTAAGGTCTCTTATGCATTCATTTTTGAAAGCAACAAAAAAACAAGACTGTTTTTCTTACTTTCAGAAACATAGAGATTCAGGGTGGGGGTCCAAGAGCCATTGCCAGCCAGTGATGTGGCTCTCACCCTGACCGAGTAGTTTCCAGGACTGAGGTTGGTCAGGCGAACGCCTTGCTGGATGCGATAGAGCTGTCTAGAAACACACTCATGCTTCTCGGCCTGACAGACACAAACAGAAATGGAAACACAGTTTAAAGAAGTATAATAATGGCAACATTTTTCTTCTGACAGGACGTTTTATTAATGTAATGGAGCTGTGACTCAACTTCAATCTGATGGAGAAAGACCTAAAGATCAGGGTGATGGCAAAGAGAAGCTCATCGCCAGATATAAAAAATAATCTATAACAATATGAGTGGAGACATACAAACACAGTTTAAAAGTTGAAATGTAGATAAAAATGTTTCTATTGATTTTGGAGTTGGGTATAAATACTTTTTGACCTGCAATTAACCATAAATGCACAGCAACTAGCTGTTTAACTAAATTGTCAGAAGCCTTCATAAATGTTGACCTACCTCTGCAGCCAGTTTGAACTTGATCTCGTACATGAGGATGAGACCATTGGGCTGGCTGGGCTCTGGCCAGCGCAGAAACACCCAGTCCTCATGGCCCTCCCAGCTCACTGGGCCTGGGATGTCATCAGCCTTTTCTGGAGAATGAAATGCAGAGGATAATCTTGATTTTACCACGTCTTAGTATTCCGGCAGAACTAAACAAGTACAAAAGTTCCAGTCAGAAACTGTCATGGTGTTCATAACCGTTCAGTTCTGACCTGCTGGCTTGGTCCTGGAGAAGACGAATTCAGCCGCGCTGCACTGCTGAACCTGCCTGTTACAGGCATGGATGTCGATGCGGTAAACTCTGAAAGGCTCCAGGCCGGTTATCTGCAGCTCATGGTTGGTCACCTTGTCATCCATGACCTCGTACTCTTGTTCAGTTGGTTCTGGGTCAGGGATGGTGCTGTTGACGGCACCCTGAGGGGGGGGAATTGCAGTGCTGTTGGCGTAAAGATGGAAGCGGCGTGAACGGGTGGAGTTGGCGATGCCAAAAAGATCTCTGCGACGCCGATCTGGAGGCCTGGAGGTGGAAATAATAGAGAAGAAAAGCACAGTTTATGTTTACTGACAGCAAGAGAGACATTTACCTAAGTGGGTATGTGTTACTACCAATTTGAAGGTGTCAGTTGCTGACTGAAGCAAAGTCAAATTTCTTTTAAGTTATATTTAATATATAAAGCATTTATATATCAAATGCTTTATAGATAATTTTGTTACCTGATTGTGCTATAAAATGGCATTGTGTGCCTGGAAAATACATAACACCGCCCCTTTAATGACATACAATGGGACAGCTGATAAAAGCTGAGTTATAGCAAATGAATGAATTATTTAACCATAATAGCAACCCAGAGGACTTTCTCTCCAATATTAAGTTAGTTATCTGTGAGTGCATTCTGAAGCAGAAAGAAAAATGTATGTCTTGTAATGCGTTGAATTTTTATATTTTGTGTGCACAAACATAAAAGACTAGTGAGTCATAAGCTGCTGGTAAAAGAGAAAGTAAAATAGATTATTTTTTATGTGATCACTCTCACTACCTGCTGAATTTTTCAAACTTTGATCGATGCAGAGAGGCGTTATATTTGGAGAAAGTCTTCGTTGTTTTATTGTAAACATTTTATCATAAAGGTGGATGACTTTTCAATTCATCCAGAAATGAGAAGTAAAGTTGTTGTTCACGTCACAAAAATTGGTGATTGGAAATCTGCTAAAAAATCTCTGACCGCTGCATTTCTAGCAAGCCTGGCTTACTTTATTGCTATTTGGTTAAATAGGTTGGAAATTATCATTGTCTTTTATCATTACCTATGAAAAAAGGTTGCAGGCTTTTCTTTATTTTAAGTAGTGGGGAAACTTCAAGCTGCAATCCCATTAGTTTTTCTCTTAAAGGAAAAACTTAAAAAAAAAAAAATCAAATAAATAAATAACTAAAAACCAGAGATGATCTGATTTCCATAGATGGAACACACGGTTTGCTTGAGAAGAACTAAACAGGAAAATGTATCTTCAGAGTCACCTGATGTTGATCTTCAGAAGCAGACACATCCAACTCTTCCATCTGTTTATGCCAAGCATACGGAGAGCTAATTTACATCAACTGGACTGAGACGTGTATATGTTTGTGTGTGGAGACCGAGAGCAATAATGTGTTGCAGATGTTTTTGGTTCAAAGTGGGATGCTGCAATCCTGAACTCTGACAGGAGCCAAAATTTATTCCAGAACAGTAAAAAATAAATCAAGTTAAAACCGCTCTACAGTCACATCACAAGATAAGTAGGTTACCTCGGTGTAAAAATGGTGTTGTGTAGGAAGTTTTCAAAGACTTTTCGGTAGGAGGCATCGGCAGCTTCAGCCTCCAGGGCTTCAGGCGATTTGGGGCAGGGGCAGCAAGGACCCTTATCTACTCCATCAGGATCTGGTTTAGTGGGCTTTGTATCCTCTTCTTTGTCTCCAGTGGCAGCAATCCTAATTGGGATCTTTAGCTCTGATGGAAGGAGAGAGAAGTTTGAGTGTCCCATCGAGTTGCATTCAGCAGAAAGCCTTACGGTAAACAGCTACCTTTAGAGCAGTAGTTATGCTGGTACAGTTCCTTGTCTTCAGCTTGTTGCTGCCACTTCACCCAGTAGTAAGTCTGATTTCCGTTGGGTGAGACAGGGGGCGACCAGCGGACCATCAGCTGCGTGGAGGAGTTAGAGTAGGCCCGCACATCCTGAGGCATGGAGGGCGCTGAAAGAAGAAAAGCACAACTTGAGGAACTGTAGGGAAAGCGCTCTCCTTCAGGCTGCCAGGGCAGCTGTGTTTTTCTGACATCACAGCACTGCTATGTCTTTACACTGCAGCTGGATTTATTTTATGCAGTCCTCCGTCTCATCTAATTGAATTACAGTTCTGTAAATCAATATGCTGCTCATTGCCTTTGAGTTGCAGCTGTGTTTATTTCAAAGATCCTTCACTCATCTCCGAAAATGTGTTTGAATAAGTTTCTGACAAGAAGCTGTAATGTCTCTAAAAAATATCCCATGCAAAAAGAATATCTGTTTACCTTCTGTGGGAGTTTTTTTTTTTTTCAGGTTAGAACCAGAAATGGGGTGATCTGTAAGTTGTGATGATTTGTTGTACTGTTACACCTAATCCCAGGTGGATTCAGTCTTAGGCTAGGCTTTACGGCATCGCAATTATATGATTAGGACTGTTAGCCGCCTATTCCCATAACTACACTCTCTGGGTGTTAATTGACATGAAAATGGCTCAAGATTAGGCTGTAGTGCAGTCTGGGGGTCGCCAGAGGGCAGTAATCGCTCAAAGAAAATGAAAGAAACAAGCCTATAAGAAATGAGAGGGTATCCAATTACAGTGGTGTGCCATACAAGAGTGTGGAATAACAGAAATAATATGCATCTCAGTAAATTAGAATATCATAATAAAGTGTATATATTTTAATGAATATGGCTTATAGATAACAAAAATGTGAAATACAGCTTCTCACAAATCACATACTTACACAAGATCAATAAAAAAGGTGGTTTCTATATTGAAATGTCATGGCCATGGTATGGAAAGTTAAGTGGAGGGTAACTGTAGTTAAAAAATCTGAGATACTGATGAAGATAAACTGAAAAACTACAAAAATATTATTGTTTCAGTGCCAATGCTTTAGTTATTACAATTTTTAGTTTTTACAAATTTTGTAATTAATCTCTTTCATTAAGGAATGAATTTGGCTCAAATTGTAAATGACACATATTTTAAAAAATGACTAAAAATACAGACATACATTCCTCGCAAACCTAATGATTGGGCATAAAAAGGTATGAAATAATCGTTCCTACCAGCAGGGCTGGTGCGGATGTAGACCACTTTGCTCTTGGCGCCGGGCATGTGTTTGTCTTCCACCATGAGGGTGATAGCTTTGACAAAAATGGCGTATTGTGTCCAGGGTTTCAGGCCGGAAAGAAGAACACCAGGGTCCTTTTCCTTATCTGGCCTCAGTTCCACATCCACCATGTTCCAGCTGTTGGAACCGCAACCATCCTGCCCTTCAAACTCTGTGATGTTCTGGAACGGCCTACAAAGAGGATCGGTCAATTCATAATCTTCAGTTAATTGCTCAAAGCGGCAGAAATTCAACATATCCAGAGAAGAATGAAATTTTTGCTCTAGCACTAATCAAAGCGGGTTTGTTCAACATTTTTTTCCTGCACCGAGTCGTACTTTAAGTTGGATTAAAACAGCAGTGAGCAACTCACGCCTCCTTGTAGTAGACTATAAAGCTGATGAGGTCTCTATAATCAGGAGGTCGGTAGCGCTGCCATGTCAGCTTGATCCTCTTGTCACTGGTGGTGTTGGATGTAAACCGCAGGATGGTGCTTTCACCTAGGAGGGCAGCAAATAGTAAGACAAGCTCACCTAAAGCACTTCAATCTAAAGTAAGCTGCAATTAGTCTTGCAAAGAGTATGTCGCTCTAAACCCTGACATATGGTGCAGAGGGGGAATGAGTACATAGGAGGTGTTTGAAAACTGCTCCTAAACTAGAGTAAACTGGACATAGCAATTTAAATGTTTGTGGTTTTTGGACGGAAGTTCGTTTCGACTCTTACAGCTGGCTCTGTCGCCATTGTTTCGGAAGTCTCTCTCTTCAAAGCGGCCCCGGACGCCCGTCTTGTCCCACATCTTGCGGATCTCGGACATACACAGCTTCGGGTTGGCTCGGAAGAACAGCTTGCCCACTTTTATGGTCAGGTTGTGCTGCTTCCAGTCCCAAAGATACTGGAGCTGCTGGTTGTCGAATGCTGAGAAGGCATACATGCTGGAGGGACAAACCAGATAAACAAGATAGGGAATGCAAGTCAGTAACATGGTGTTTCACTCTAAATTTGTGTTTGTAATGAATCATGCCAGACTGAAAGCAAACTCTCCTTTTTTCTTTTTTTAACTCTTCAAATATACCTTTTTTAAGTTGGAAGTTTATTGCAAACAGACAAAATCACCTAGTAAGTCATTTTATTAAACCAGACAGGAATTTATGAATCACTGGGTAACATCCAAACATCAAGGAATGAATGTAATGTGGACCTTGGGACAGTTAGACTCCAGTGAACTCAAAAGACAAACAGATGAAGGAGGGGTGAAGGCCTCACCACGACCTTAAGAACCTTTCCAGGCACTGCTGGAGATTATGCTGGATTCAAGGACTGTGTAGACTGTACAATCAGGCAAAACAGTATGACTACCACCATGCAAAGTGAATAACACACTCATAGCACTTGTTAGAACAAGTGAAAATTCTGCCTTCAAACTCTGTCCTACAAGCAGAGAAGTGGAGGATTTGAGCGAGTTTGGATCAAACTGTGATGACTAAACAAGTGGACCAGAGAAAACCTGGGTAAAGACAAATCCAGCTTAAGAAAAAGTATCTTAAACATGATGCTTCTCTAAGTCTATTGCTGTGTTTCTGCTAAACGGAATCATGGCCAAAAGGTTCAACCTTGATTTACTTAGACTACAATATCATCTACAAGCATTTGAGAGACCTTAAAATTATTTTTGCACAATTTATAATGGCTTGGATATTTTTATTTGTAATTAAAGGTTTCCGTCTTGCCTCTCTATTCCAGAGCCCAGTGCTGTCACATGTACTGCATCTCTAATGTTGCCGGTTTTTTTCTTATTGTTTGAATTTTTAAAGAACGACCAGTTCTTGGCAATGTCACTGTTGCTTCATATTTTCTCCAGTTTTCTCCTGAGTTTAAAATGAGAAACCACAGCCACATCATCAGATACAAAAAGATTTTGTATTTCGCTTTGTGTTCCTCCCTTATATTTCCTTCTGAAAAATGTCAGTATTTCAGTCAAGCTGTGAAGGATATAAATCAGGATTAGGGCTGAAATATCTATTCCAATTAATCATGATGAATAGAATTGAAATAACTGTCAACTAATTTAGTAATAGATTAATAGATAACTCTAGTATATAGGTTCAAAAAAAAAAGGATGCGTTACAGTAGGCTCGCAAAACATATTCAGGGCAGTAACTAAGCCAGAACTGGTCAAAATAATATATATATATTTTGCATTTAAGATAAAAACTTCTTTGTAAATAAAACTATGCTCCTCAAGTGGCATAGTTTTAACTTTGCCTAGTTCAAATTCACTATGTTGCTGCATTTTAGGCAATGAAAAGTCTGTTTCCTTATTTAAAAAAGGAGTTGAATTATTTGGTTATATGCATCACTAATTATTTCCAATATGATAAATGGTTAAATGAAAAGTTTGCAGAATGTAGCAATTTTTTATGCGATTAATCATAATAATCAATTACTAATTGTTGCAGATCTAGTCAGAATTCAAAAATAATTATACACTGTATGAATCATTTCTAAATATTGTTTCATTTCATGAAAATTGTATTTTCAAATGTCTGTTTGCTTTTTCAGTAGCCAAAAAGAAAAAAAAAAAAGGTTAGGAATGCTCTAAGAAGCACAACACTTTGACTTTCCCTCCAACTTTCCCAGATCTTAATCCAATCAAGCATCTGTGGAATATGCCGGACAAACAGGTCCCAGGAGAAGCCACCTAACAACTTACAGGAATTAAAGGATTTGCTTGCTAACATCTTGGTGCCAGATACCACAGCTTACCATCAGGGGTCTAGCGGAGTCCATGTCTCGACAGGCCAGGATTGTTTTTATAGGAAAAGGGGGGAGCAAAGTACTATTAGGCAAGCGGTGAAAAAGTTATGCCCAATCACTGTATGTGCCATTAAAAATCAGATGATCAAAAGAATTATTCTAGTTTGTTCCACAGAAACTAGAGAAATACTTAAAGGAAAAGTTGTCAGGTAGTAATTAGCAAAACTGCAATTGGACAGTTTCAGTAAATATAGTTGGATTACTGCTTACAGTGGAAATCTTGTAACTTCACCTATAAATAAAGAAGTTTCTGCAGCTGGACCATCTCTGAACCATTTGTGGACCTCACTTGGGTCTCTACCATATTCAGGATATGCTATTTACAGGAGAATGTGAGAAAAGGTATTCTGGTTTCCACTTGTGATTCCAAAATGGCTGAAGACTCTATGCATAATTGTTCAGGACATCTAGTAAGATGTACATTAAATCAAATTAAGGAATCCTAACAGTTTTTTTTTTTTACATGATGTCAGTTTCTTATTCATGTTTGTATATTGAAAGTGCCTGAGTTGTGTACGGTATAATAGAGTAACAGAATAACTGATATCAATTACGAAAAACAATTAATTAAAAACTAAGTAATAAAAACGTGAAATCTAAGTCTTTAGAAGACTCCAGAAAAGAAGCTGTCCATCTACATATACCAGAAAAACAAAAAATTATAATGACTTAAACAAAGTAATAAAAAAATTATCAGACCACTCCCAACAAATAAATGCGAAATGTAGGCTATTGGGTAAAAATCAAAGTTCTGCTGGTTTGATTAAGTGTGTGTTGAGTGGTCCTACTCCTCATGAAGGCTTTCTCCATCGATGTATCTCAGACTTCGGAGGAACGCCAGTGAGCTCAGGGTGTGTGAATGTCTGATCCGGACATAACCAGTCACCCTCTGGATCAAACCTGTGAAACTCTCCAGCTCTGCCACCATGTTATCTGAAAACACACGCACGCACGCACACACACACACACACACAGAAGTTTTAGGACATTTTCCACTTACTTGCAGACTGGATGTGCATCTCAGACTTAAGTCATTGCACAAACAATACTTGCTTCTAATCCTGTTCTGTTATTTCAGGTGAATCTAGTAGCAGCTTATTCAGTAATTAGCAGAACAATTCAGGAAACTAAACTTATTCTTCCCTCAAAACTTCAAAAAAATAGAGTTTTTTTGTGATGCATAAATTGGTTCAAAAAGGAGTCCCAGTTTGTAAACTTCTCTGCCAACTTTCCTATACTGAAAATTAGAAAATCTCATTGGTGTATATTATTTAAACTCAATGATAACTTTTACATCAACCCTTAAAGTAAAAATAAATGAAGTGTGGTGTTGCAGTACTTACGGCCTCTGCGGATGGTGATTTGCAGGTCGCCCTTGATGACAGTGCAGCCTTTGAGAGACTGAGCAGCATCCACAGAGTCAATGACCTTCCCGTCACAAACTTTATCGCACAGGCCATCGCAGGCGGTGCACGACATGCTGAGGGTTACACAGGCAGGTAAAAAGGGAAAGGTGGTAAATGTACACCATCACTATACACTTTGGTAGTCTCCAAAGCTCTCATTATTTCTGCTCATTTAAGATTTTTTTGTTCCAACTTCACAGATCACAAACACTCAAAACTTAGGAAACTAACGTGAAGAAAACCCCTTTTAGGGGAAATTATAGCCCGTAGTGTGTCTTTCAAAAATATTTAGTTACAGCTAGATTATGAAGAACGGGTAAAAATAAATTAGCTACTAGATTCATAAAGTTGGTAAAGAGGAAACCTTGTAGCTGAAATCGCAACAAAATATATTTTTTGTTACAAAGTATTAAATAACAGAGTGACTAAAAGTGTAAGAAAGATTTTACTTTTTAAATCTATTCATGATACAATTGTGTTCTGTACTGCACATACTTAAAATCTACAAAAAAAAATTGGACGTTTGTGGCTATAACGTGACAAATTGTGAAAAACTGCACTGCAGGGTTAACTTCAGTTTACCTGTCAGGTGTGGATCGCGTGTACCCAGATGGACAGTCAGGCATACATTCTCCCCCGTGGATGACGAAGATGTCAAAGTCTGGAAGGTGCACTTTAGAGCAAAAATCAGCACTGATGCAACGCCAGCCCTCGAACCTGTATGTGCCTGGAGGGCAGTCAGCCACACATCTGCCGTTGTGGTAGTAATGCACACATGCGGCGCATGCAGTGTCGTCGCCCGGAAGTGAGCAGCTGCCCAGACACTGAGGATGGCAGCACTCACCGTCAGCTGTGCACACTCGCCTTCCACACTTTTCAGGACACTCTGAAGTAAAAAGTACAGAGAGAGGGGGGAATATTCAATTATTAAGAAAAACCTTTTCTGCATGAACATGTCAAGTTGAGTTTATTTGTATGGCACATTTCAACAATGAGGCAGTCCAAAGTGATACAGTAAACAATTATGAAACGTGCAATAAGAATTACATTTTGTCAAATGCAACCATCAAAATTATTAAGCAAATATCAAAGATGTTTATTAATGTCCACTTACTACTAACCAAACACAGCTCTAAACAGGTGCCTTGAAAGGAACTCAGTGTTTCAACATCTTTGCAGTTTGTTTTTATGTTAAAAAAATGTTAAAAGAAACAAAAACTCAGAGCAGGCATCAAAATTTGAGAACAATAAAAAAGCAACAGGCAGGTGCAGGGACAGCACAACTGGTGTGCACCCCCTCATGCCCATTTCAATGTGTCAATTTTAAACCTAGCTTAATCTGTCTTTCCCATCACTCTTACTGGGGTATAAAAAAAACATATTTAAAATAAACATATGAAGGTTAGCTTGGTGGGGGCTGAAGGATTGGGAAGGGAGGAGTAAAGCCTGGTGGCCCACCAGGCTAATAATACACTGGGGGAAACCATGATATGGAGAAAGGAAAACACAGACACAATTTTACATTTTCTTTCTTTACTGTGTCGCCCCTTTGAACAAAAAATAAATAAATAAATAAAAAAATTTAAAAAAATCAAAGGGACATTATAATTGATGGCAGGTGAACTAATTAAGGCACACAAAATGAAGCATTGGCAGATGTAAATGCTCACCATGTTTAAATGAAGCATGAAAGGCTTACAGGGAAACAAAATCTAAAACTGCCCTTTAAACATCAACACATAGGGTAGGGATTCATTCATCTCTAATATCAGTCAGTTAAGAGGTTCAACATAAAAGCTGAAACATAAGCTGTCCTGCTCAAACTCCTCGCAGGTCAGCTATGATTATCTGCCACAAAGAGAAGCTAACAGCTAATTAAACAAAGTGAATTACAGCATGGAGTTATTCCTGTTTGTTCGTCTGTCAGTTCTGTGAGCTATAAAGCAAGAAAGAAGCATATCGGAGAGTGGAAAAAACTGGAAGAACTAATAAGCAATCGTTTTTTATTGTCAATTTTTTAGGTCAGCCACAAGCTGTGTTTAAACACAAACTAAACAAAGGGAAGTTTGTAGGAACTGATGCTTAAAGGATGCTATTGCATGATAGAATGGTGGTTACAACTTCCTGCCTCCATCAAGCCTTTCAAATAAAACAAAGTCTACAAACGAGATATGACGCACGCTGCCGCCTCCTGTTAACATGGTATAGTTTTATTCACTATGACTTATTTAAAACAAATGAAGGAGTTGGATTAGTTATACAAACATGAAATACAATATAGAAAATCAAGGATTTTGTTGGTTAATGAATGAAGATCAATTGGGCCAGTTTTATTTGCAACAAGCTACAGTCAGAAAAAAAACAACTTTCCTAAGCAGAAAAAGTTTACACCAATATATTCCAATAATTACTAATAATTCTCTAGATTGTTATTTTAGTGCAAAATAGTAATTTAGAGCAAAAGTTAACTTGGTGAGGTGACCTATTATGCTTCCTTGAACATGTTAGGAGAAGTGTATTGGTCATACAAAACATGGTCATTACATTTTGAGCACAAACTCATTCTGAGATAATGAGATTTCAGTCTGCTCTGTTCTGCCTAATATGAGCTCCTTTCAAAGGAGCTGTTTTAGGGCCTCCTGTCACTTTCAATCCAAATAAGCTTCTACTGGCCACATCCCCCCCCCCAACTCAAAGTTTACCATCACATGCAAAAATGGCTGCAAACAGATGTGCAATTATACAACCACACATCTTTGAAAAGCAGAAGGATAGCGCCCTGCACAACCAACAAGAATGCAGTAAGTGGTTTCTAGATGGTAACAACAACAAAGTCTTTTCCAGCAGCCATTGTACAGAGCACACATCTGTACAAGTCGCTGACCAAACAATGCTGGAGCTTTGCTTGGGTTGCTAGGTGACACAGCTGGTATTGCCTGTCGATTGTGACTCAACAATCGGGAGATTTATGAAACAGCTAATTTTCTAGACACCAAAAAAAAATTGTATTTATTCGTTAGGTTTTTTAAGTGCTTAGGCTGTTTTTAGAAGCAGTTGAGAACCAAATGGAAGTATTAAAATACATCTATTTGCTATAGATTTTGTTATGATTTATATTCAGAAATACTCTTTCTTTGTGAGGGGATGACCCTCAGCCCCTCCTCCTGACTGACTCTGAAACCAATCAGAACCTCCAGACTGCATGGTCTCACCAACCATTCAGGGGCTGTTTGTGCTCAGCAGGAGGAAGCCAGTGCTGCATTTTCTGGCACAGAGTGTTCTTTCCCTGAAACAACCCCCCCACTTTCCAACCCCAGACTCCATCTCATCCTCTGACCTCTTCTGATGAGGCAATGGCTGGCAGAAAGGTGTCATTTATTACAAAGCAAAGCCTCGGCCCCACAGAGAGAGTTATGCTGAATCCCTGTGTGAAGTTTGGTGCAGGCTTGAGCAGCCGGTCTGTCGCCCTCCTAAATACAACCCTGACTGATAGTGAAGGTCGGAGAGACGTGGATGGGTCACAGAGTACGCAGCAGTGTACAACAGCCTTCCACCGGACGCCTTAAAAATAATGAATTCCAGCTTTTATCCTCCTTGCTACACTGCCATGCACTTTCGATAAGTACTGAAGTCTTTAAATTTTCTGGGCATGACGTTGTAACAGCTGTATGGGAGGGTTTGAACACCCAGATCAGTCCAATGGGACGTGGGTTGAACTTTCTGAGGTAGCTCCAAAATAAAAGGCCAAGGATCTATGAAATGGAGAAGATGAAGCTTGGATTTGAAGGGGGCTCTGATCTAAAAACTTTGTATTTCATCACAATGTAGTGATGAAAAATGCAGTTTTTCATCACTGTATTTACTGTGATGAAAAAAATAATAAAGATTCATCACAGTCTTTTAGGATACAAGTCTATCAATGCACACATGAGACTATTAATTTAAATGCTCTCTTTCTGTACCATTTTAGCACAAGTAGTTGTTTTATGATCCAAATTTTATTGCAGACTCAGATTTTAAAATTCTCCAATATATTTTTATAGCATTTAATAGCATTGAACTCAAATTTATCAAATAAAAAGAAAACTGTTGTAGTTGGATTCCAATTTGGCAGTATAGTACATAAATATTTCAAAGATTCTTAAGGCATCTGGGTTAGCTCAAGTCTGTTGAAAATCTATATCACTTAGATTTGTCAATCAGGCTAACGTATGCACCAGATTATTTTAAGCTTTTATTTGCAAAAAAAAAAAAAATTGTTTTAATGTTTTTTAACCAGAGATTGAGTGTAAAAATCTGATTTGAGAGAAAGCAGTAAAGTGGACAATTTTTACATTTTGGAACAAGAAGTTATAATCTCTGGTAACTCAACTATTTTTGCATAACATTTTATCCAGACTAAGAACATAATAAAAAATAATTGAATATTTTCTTGACTTCTTTAGATGGTGTAGGACAGCGGTCCCCAACCTTTTTCCGATGTTGTTTTGTTACTCATTCTGCTGCAAGTTGGCTCAATTTTGACTTTTATTTTTGTTTCAAAGGAAAACTCATGGTTGCTGTGAATCATTCCTTTCTCTCTTCTCTTCACCTGTCTTACATCTTCCACTTTACCTCAACAAATACAAAAATATAAATAAATACATAAAACTAGTACTGAAAATCAGGTTTTAAAATAGGAGATACCCACAGTATAAGCTGTGGAAAGTTACTAGACACAGCAGATTGTCCCTGTGTTTATGAAGCTTGGTCTACTGGACTCCATTCTGGTGAGGTAAGCACTTCCACTAACCTTTGAAAAAATCCCCAGCTTAATAAAAGAAAATACTCAGAATTAGGTGTGAAAGTGCTATATTTTAATGAATAAAAGTAGAAGATGCATGACATAGGCCAAAATATATATTCAGCTTAGGGTATTTAATTTGCAAAGGAACAGACTGTGCTTCACATTCTGTTGAAAATGTTTTAGTTAGTTTGAGGCTATGACTACTATCAGTGTTAATCCACAAGGAATGTGTGTAATGTGGCAGTTCAATAATAACTTTCTAATCCTATTATTTTGTCTTTGTTTCTATGACCTTTGCTAACCGGGACCCTAAAAATCTAGACTTATAAAGCACATGTGTCACATAAATGCACAATATTTAAATCATGTTCACCACATTTTTAACCTCAAGAGCCTTTTATTGTTCAACATTTCTGGATCAATAACTAAAACGATAATGATCACCTATCGATGGTTAAATAATGTTACAGTTTCTGCAGATGTGTACAAAATAATTTTATTGATACCCCATGATGCAGGATTTGTTTAACTAATGTTCACTTAAAAGGAAACAGTAATAGTGCAAATTAGTAAGTGCAGTAATAAACTAGTAGTTGGAAAAAATAAGCCTTTATTCAAATGTAAAACCTGTAAAATTACAACACAGACAGAGCACGTTATTTTATTTGTGCAATAAATCTGGGTTATCCTGCAATCTAGATAAAATTAACCTAGGGCCTAAGTAAACTGCTCGCTATGTAAACATCTTCACCAAGAGTAAGTTGAGTCATACCTGTGCTTAGAAACTGATGACAAAGCAATGTTTTAGGCGATCAGTTGTCAAAGCATAATAGTGGCTTATTGAGCCTAGTTAACCCTTGCCTTGAGGTTAACACACAGGGCAAGCTACCATCATATATATACCATATCTGCATGTAGTTATAGCAGTGTGCTAAAGTTTCAGACACTAAAGCTCTGCTCTAGTAGTGGTTATTTAAAAGTTGCATCAATGAAGAGAGCTTAAAAGTCTCTTCTATCCATTCGTTTAACATCAAATTCTCAGGGTGTGTAATAGAGATCCCAGTTGTGAGCAAAAAAATAAATGCATTGCATTAAAACAACAAGACGAACTGGCTGGAAAAATACAACCAGTCAACAGCCAAGTGGCAGGAAAATGTCTGGGCTTTTGCATCAAAACAGATCTTTTCCAGACGACACTTGGCTCAAAAAATGTGGAACACAGAAAAAATATATCTTCACAATGGTAGTTTACAGTAAATATCCTGCTGGTTTATTCATCAAAACTGACGTTTGACCTGCCTGTAAAAGTTAGGAATGTAAAACCCGTCTGTTTCCTAATCCATGTTTTTCAGCTTTTGTCCCTAGTTGTGATAAGGCATGCCCCACACAGGAAAAACATTCCTATTGTGACAATCCAGGCTTTAGTAGTGTAGAATACACAAAAACAGTCGAGAGCAGATGTCTAGACAGATGAGAGCACAGTTGATTCAAAAACATTGATAAAGTGTTTTATTTTCCTTCATTCAAGCCAAACTAACCTCCAATCCAGTGGTTTAAATAACAGAAGGCTATACACTGACTTCTTATTTGTAAGAAATATTCTGGTCAAGTCAACAATGTTTTTATAATGGTTATTTTCCTAGATAACAAAGAAAACACAATACACCAATAATTGTAATTTAAGTTTAACTCTAAAATGTTTTGCAAATTAGAGATGAGGAATGGGACATTTTCCTGATCTGTGTTTCTCCGGAAATTAAAACTAGTGTTATAGTAGAATTTCAAATGTGTTAGGGGGAAAAAAAAACATGGAGAAGCCCTATCTGACGGTTCACAATCCCCCCCCCCCCAGGTAATATTAGACCACAATTTCTGACAATTTTCTCGGTATTATTTTTGACTAGATCACAGAAGTCAAATCTCATAACAGAAGATGTGAGTGGGTGTTTGTTTGTCTTTGCGTCAGTAATAATTTGCACTAAGTTTCAGAGTCCTTATATCAAGCAATACATTCACTATTGTCTATAGTGCAAAATATACATGACTTTAAACCTTGGTCAGGGATATTCATACTTTTGTGTGAGGATAAGTAAAACTAAAAATGTTGCTACTTTCTTTAGACTAAAGAAAACTTGTTTTTCAGATTATTAACAAATGTACAATATTGTATATTTTGAAAATGTTTAGGTTTTGGTCCTATAATGATCGAAAATAAAAAAATCTTTGTTGGTTTACTGAGGATTTACTCTTGCATTACTTTTTACTTATTTTTCATTCACAAGTTTGTCTACAATCAGGATGCCTCTGGTTGTTGACAGCTGTAAGTAAAGCTATAAGAAAATATTGAACTTTAAAACAATAAAGATATCCAATTACTACCAAAATCAAATAGAGACTAGTGAATTACAGCATAACAAGCTAAAAATAACTGAGGTTTCCAGAATCTACAACAGCATTTTCTCAACTTTCTATACTTAACTGTCATCCCAGTGTCCCCCAGTTCTCAAGCTGTATTGGGAAATAAAGTGCTCCAGTACAGAAAAGAAACTTGATAATATACTGAAAACTCAACTGTGTTCATAGCCTTATACAAAGCATGATCTGTTTTGGCCAGACTGCGAGTCTGTGTCGAGTGTCGCTCACAGACTCAGTCATTCAAGAAAAAGTCTAGCAGAAGTGTGTTTGTTTGTGTGAGTGGTGTCTGCAGGCCAATTCAAATGAGCACATGAGTCTGGATTCATTAGCAACATAACACGACTGACCTCAACTGTCCTGTTTACGACGCATACCTACAGGTAACAGACATCGCAACAAACTGGCCATTTCATCAGGGGAAATGCAAGACACAAACTACCATCCAGCCAAGTCTGACAAACAGACTTCACACAAAGTGCTTTCAGCAATACAGACAACAGAAAATAAGCAGGCATCAATCAGGAAAGTGTTTGTGTTTGGATCTCCAACATCCGTGAACAATCCAAATTGCTATATTTCTTAACATAAACAGACATTGTGCCAAAATTACAAAGTGCTTCCCAGAATCATTTTTGGTAATGTGATCTCACAGAGAAACTTTGGCAATGTTTCCAAGTCAGTTTGCTAATTACTTTATCAACATGTTCTTTATAGTTTCTGAAAACTTGCAAAGCATTTGGATGGTTGAAAGTAAAAAAAATTATCTGCTGTATAGTGTTGATCTTTTTCATACAAATGACTTCTCAAGTGTCTTATTAGTTTAACTACAAGGAGTTATTTATTTGAAGCAAGATGCATAAAATGCAGCTATAAAAAGCTAAAATTCAACAAGGAACCCAAAAAACAGAACTACTTCTAGATCTTATACTCACAAATGTTACTGACTATGGGGATGCGTCTGTAGCTCACTTTGGGGTTTTTTTTTCACCAAGCTGGTTCAAACCTTGAACTGGTAGTACTACCAGCAGCTTTGGTGCAGAAAAAGTGGTGCTACTGCAGCACTAGTTCTTAGCTTAAAACTCCCACAAGAGAGAAGGGCTTTCATTAAAACTTAGAGGGGTCTTTAGAATGTTGTGAACACTACATTAAATACTCCCAATTTACTTTTGATTTTACTTGCCTAATTTTAGACAAAGATGATAAAAAAATTTATCAATACAAAATCTGATTAGCTCTCCCATCTGTTTCTTTTGATATCACCCATTAAAAAATTTAAGTTGGTCAATGCGCAGTACACAGCTGTGATTGGTCATATCTTCTATTAAATTTATTAACTTCATTGCCAGCTTAGTTCTTTTTTTTAGACACAGTTGGACACTCAGTAACAACAGACTATGTTCATCATTACCTAAACTGTGTCTACCTTTCATTTGCAGGACAGTTGTTGTCAACAAACCAGTTGAAACCGCGACATCAGGATTACATCTCTTTTACTACAATAAAATTACATATTTAAGTTGCACATTTTGTTATTAACCCTGCAAGCTGACAATAAACAAGAATGTAATGGAATGAAAATCTTTTTCATCATAAGTAGTAAGCAGCACAACAGAAGAAAGAGCCAAAGCATAATGATGTAGTGGTGTACGCTACAGACAAAAACCTTATTTTTTTCCCATGCATATAACAAATTAGGCATACATTTAGATGGACCTTTTAGCTTTATAGGAAGGAGTGCACCCAGCAGTATATTCTACTCAAACTGAATGTGCTAGAAGGCTATCTTCTAAAAAGAGAAATATCAACCTTGTAGTTTTGTAATTTATATACCTTTTTGTTCAAGTTGATTACTTGTAAGAATAATCGATAGATTACTCGATTAATAAAATATGCATTTACAACAACCCTAATCCCCACAACAACTTTTCTCCACTTACTGCAATTCTCTCAGATGACCTTGAGACGGTAGCCAGTATTATCCACAAAACAATGACTGTGGTATTTTTATGAGTCACCAAATCTGAAAAAAAAAAACTATTTTGTTCAAGCTAGTCCAAACAGAGTCTTTGGTGAGTCTTAAGGAAGTTGCTGGGAACAAGCATCTGTTAAATGAGCTGGCTCTATAGCACAATTACAGACTAGAGACATCTCTGGCATGTCTCTGTTGGCAGACTTGAAAAGACAAGGCTAATCAAATGCTACAGTCCCCCCCAGAGGCTTTAGAGGAGCCACACAATAGCAGGACTGGGTTTACCCAGAAAGCTATCACATTAGCTGTTTCTTGATACCTGCAGCTTTGTGTTGACATAAGATGAAAACGGATATCACAACTGATCTGGCGTCAACATGACAAAAGGAGATGAGAAAAAAAAGTAAAAACAAAGAAAACAATGGAACAATGTGTCAAGTTCGAGTCACTTCCTTTAGTCATATCCAATAGTGGTTTTTCATAAAAAGTTATTCCAGTACTTCCAGTGCAGTCTATAAGGGTGTACTAGATATCCTGAGATAATTAAAAAATAATTGACAGCGCACCACACCCACTATTGGCAAAACCAATTTCATGGTTTTGCTTTAAAGAATGAAATTGCTTTTATTTTCTCTCCCCATATTTGTTTTACTTTGTCCATTTTTTTTCTGTTAAACATTAATTGTAAGATAAAAACACAAATGACAGGAAGAAAAGGGTAAACACCAGCCACAATTGTTTTATAATCATTTTTAGCCTCGCACTTTATTTTAGCCTAGCATCTTTTTTTAGTTTGCTTTAATTTTAAGAGATGCCACGTACCAGAGAAATGTTGCATTAATGTGGAATTTATGCAACTTGTAAACAAATGTTATGTTAAGGATGTTTGTGAAATCTCATGCAACATTATGGAGATGTACTGTCTGCACAGGTAAAGACTCACCTCGGCATGCAGGATGCTCGAAGTGGCTGACACTGTAGCAGACTGTTTTCTGATTAATTTAGCTAATAAGTATATAATCCCTTGGGAGTAGCAATTAACTTTATATAGAGACCATTGAACGTTTTGCCCAACAGGTGAGCCAGGTAAATATTAAGTGTGGAAAATTAGAAAAAATAAATGGTGATGGCATTGCAATAAGTACCTAAATTTTATCCACCAATTCTAATACGTGTACATTATATGCAAGAGGGATGCATCTTCAACAATATAGATGCATTGTAAATGCGCTTAAATTCTCCATGTTTGCACTTAAGCAAAAATCAGTTTTGAACATGTCAACAACGCAATATAAAATAAAGCGTGCCAAGACATAAAAACCAACATGTATTTTTTTTTTATAAATTAGTAAAATGTCACAAAACTATTATACTTATAAATTCAACAACTTAACTTTAGTGATGAGTTGAAGTAAATGTGTGTTGATATTGAGGAAAAACTGTGCATCAAAACAAAGCTGGTCAAATATTTTAAAATCTGTGAAGTGCACATCTTTGATTTCTTACCATGTTGACCACTACCACCCACACAGACCGTATATCTGCATTGTCAACATTCCTTTCCCCTGTGTATTTGCTGTGAGGGAGGACAGAAGTATTCCAAGAATTTGATGAAAAAGATGAATGAGGCAAAGTATCTTAATAGCAGCCTGAAAACATGCAGGCTAGACCAGAATTCAAGGCCTGAATGTTTGGTACTTTAAACCAAGCATCTTCTGATGTTCAAACACATTTTTCCATACTAAAAAGCTATTCTTTTCCAAACCTAAACTTCTAGCTTTTATAACTTTCTAGGCATTATTTGTGGATTTCACAAATATTTTAATTGCGGTACAGGGCAATTTTGTCGCTTTTTTAACATCTAGACTAATTTCTATTTCAAAATCTATAACATGGACTTCACAAATAAGGATTGGAATATCACATAGATAATGCAGATGCTTTAAAGTCACAGTTTGTGAAATTTTATACTTTTAATGTCGAAAAATTGACTCTTTGCTGACCTGTTTGGCATTCAATCAAAATGTAAAGCTGCCTAGGGACTAATCCTGAAACAATAAAAAGGTGGCCAAAGCCAGTCTTTTGATGGTATAATCAAAGATGCAATGTTGTGAAATCACAAGGTCAGAAAACCTATGTGCCATGTCAGGATATTTTCATTTCATTCATTGTGTAGGCACAAATTATTTGACAAAAAAAAAAAAAAATCACTAAGGGGAAATTGTTGGTCAAAATGAATGCAATTAATTTAGAACAAAAGCCGTCCTTTAGGTGAGAGGTGAAATGTCAATGGAGGAAGAGAAGAAATCCAGTCCAATACAAGATTGTCATGTTGACAAATTAATAAACATGTACATTTGCTTATAAGAGTAATTAATTCGTAAGTAAATAGTAAGACAGAATTTAGATGATTTTTAGCTTGACTGGGCTGATTTGTGACAAGTTGGTTGGAAACTTGGCCTTTCGTACTGAAACAATGTTTTACAGGTCAGCAAACATAGCTAAGAACTAAGAAATTACACTAACATGTATCTGTGAAGAAGCAGTAATTGTGAAGGTGAAGACTAAAAGTTGATACAATATCAGTGAGGAGCTTAAAATAAATTAAAAAATGAGAATGAAATGTTTAAAAAATTTCCCTGAAAGCTTATATCACGCTATAATATTATTCCCTCATCAAAAACATACCTGGAGTGTTGATTTTATTCTTTTGTGCATGTTCTGAAATCCTTCAATCGCCATGGCAATTATTTTGGGTGCATAAAAGCTTGGTCTCACCAAGAGCCGTCCTTTCCACACTGCTCCTTCACACTAGGGCAGGGGTCTCAAACTCGCGGCCCGCGGGCCAACTGCGGCCCCCGCCTTAATATGAAAGTTTAATGTTAGTGCGGCCCGCGAGTTTGATATAATTGGCACTTTTCAGTGTTGTGTGCGGAGCTGAACGAACTTACCAATCACGGTGGAGTATATTGCTCTCGGGGGCGGGACATCGGCCGGACCTATTTGCATTTTCTATTTATCATTATTTGCATGCGGTACATGCGCAATTTCCGCGGCCGCTCCCGCTTCACGTGCTTCAGCATCCAGTCTAGACCTGGAAGTTGCTGATCAGTGTAACGTAATTAAGGTTAGGCGCTGTAACGCTTGAGTTGTGTTTAAGGGAGGAGAGGAGGCGGCAGATTCATCAGGACGGTCAAAAACTCACAACCACACTGGTACTGGGAATTCCACAGTGTTGTCCTTTAATAAATACGCTCTTCACCAACCTTACAAAGCCCGTTGAACGGCTGCTATATTATCAGACATGAAAATTGAGCAGCGTCCTAACAACCTGTAACATTACTAAAAAGTTAGGGAGCTAACATGTCCGTCTAGCACGTTTCTCCCACGCTCTCTACAGAGAAGCCGTGGCGCATACTTCTGACATCATTAGCAATACTAGAATATCTTAAAGAGACACTACACAATTACGGCTGTTACAGCGCCTGACTACGGCCAAATATGGTAATAGGCAATCAGAAAGGTTCGGCTGAGGAGACCGTGTGTGTGAATGAGGCCCAGCCTCTCCCAGACTCTACCTCCAGCGGCCCCCGGGTAAATTGAGTTTGAGACCCCTGCACTAGGGGCAGCAGCAATGAGGAAACACCTGGTGGAATTGCACATCTGCTGAGTTAATCACACAAACTACTTAGGGTAATGCTCCTAAGATTGTTGTTAAATGCTTAATAGAGAAACCTTGTTGTGATAACGTGCTAAAGGCAGAGTGTCATAAAGAACAGGAGCTTCTTAAAGAAATAGAGGTCCAATTTCAAGGTGTTAAGATTGTTAAGTCAAAGTTCTTTTAAGTTATGTTTGATATATACAGTATCTCTATAACAACTTAAAGTAACAGTTACTTGATAATGCTATAAAAGTTACAATGGGCCTGGAAAATACATAATACTGCCCTTTTAATTAAAACTGGAATGAGTTGAAATGTTCACCACTTCTGAAGTACCCTAACCACACACCACCTCTATGTTTAGACAAATGTGAATTCATTTAAATAACACTAAAGCTTATAAGACATATTTAACTTGTTTTCCATAAAACTACTCAAATCACTGAAGCAAAATAGTGGAAAAAGCCATTATAGCAAAGTGTGCCAACTGCACAGCTTCAAATCCACAAACCAAAGACTCATCTGAATCTCTGGTCACAGCTCATCCCCATATGACGGTGTTAACAGAGGACAATTAAAGGCCACATAATTACAGTCGGCTCTTCAGTACAGCCAAACCCGTAATGTTTTCTTCCAGGAATTCCAGGGATGGGTGTGACTGTTCACCAAAAGCAGTCATGGATGGTACACAAAGCAGCACCTATAATTTACAAGTGCTGGCAGTCTCAGAGTAATGGGTCAGGGGTCTGTGAGAAGTTGTGCATAATCATGCTCGTGAGGGCTGTACGCTGCTCTGTATATCTGTTATTGATGTATAAATACATACTATAGGAACCAAAAATAATACATTAAAGGGCATAGTACCATTCTTTGCTCAAATTGACACAATTTCCTTTATTGAAATGTTAATATTAGCTGAAACTTACTCCTCTCATTCTAAATAATCAGAGTATTAGGATAATTTTAGACTTGTGCAATTTGTTTTAATTCTAAATATATCTTGTTGCTTATGATGAGGACAAAATATCAGTTCTTCAAAACTTCAGAATTTTTGTTTCAGCCACAATAAGGCATCGACAAGGTTTTGAATGTTTTAAAGACTTTCAAAACTGCTAAAAGCATTTCCACAACACCAACCCTATAGTTTAAACTCCTTTTAATGGTATGTCAAATAAAATGATGTAGCAACTTGAGCTTTTTTATTGTTTTAAAATATAGTTGTATGGAGCCGCTACCTTTGTTTTGGCTGTTTGTTGCCCTCAAGAGGCTAGACAAGTCTTATAATTTTGAACTGTCAAAGGCTGTGAATTCCTACATCATGTTTTGTTTATGTTCAGTCTGTCATATTCTGTACCAAATGTGTTTAAAATTCATTTTAGAAAATGAAAGAAATTTGGTGTCCATGATATATTGGCACTAACATAGTATTGACCAATGGTGGTCATTTTTTAAAAATATATTGATTTGATAAGGAAAACTGGGCCGATATAGAAAACTGTTTTTTTCTTCATCTTGTTATCGTTTGTGTTTCTGAAGGGAGATGTGGATTATTATGTGGTATCTGTTTGGACATGTAACAGTACCAGTAAAGTGTAATTGCGTAATCTCAATTTTCACCGGCTAATGAAGACTATGCTTTAATAAATTAAAAGGCAAAATTTAAATATTAGCAAATTATCGGTGTGCAAACCAAAGTTTTTTAGTCTTGGTGGCATGATATTTTAAAAGGCAAATATAAATAATAAATCATCAGTTTAAGACACCATCTCGATTATATATTCACAGCTTTATAGTTATGTAAAACTTTTATGTGAGCAGGGCTTTTGATAGTAAAAATGAAATTGCCAAAAAAAAGTCAATTTATGTGCATTTTAGATGTGATCATACTGATATACTAGAATAACTTTGAATTAAATACAATTTGACAGTACTGAACTTTACCCTAATTTTCCAAAATGCCAATCAGATGTGTGTGAAATTCACTTTTCCAATCTTTTGTCTTGTGTGACATCTTAGCTGTTTAATCTTTCAAACCAGAGATTTAACCACAAGCCAAGACACGGCCCCTTGCACATTTACTTCCAGTTTAGCACGTATTAATACAGACAGCAAATGCTGGTATTCTGTACATGAATGTATGGAGCTAATAATAAGCAGAGACTAAACAGATATCAGCAGGAACTGCTAGTCACTGGGATTCTTTAAACCTTTAGCACTGGGCCACGCAAGTCAGATTGCCTTTTGAACTTTTTACAGGTGCTCACCTTCTCTGACTTTTATATTCCCTAATTTAAAACATCCCTGGCTTTAGCCCTGCGGCCTCACGTCACATAAAAAACCCCAACACTGTTAATCTGTGCAAAATTCTTATGCAGTCCTTAACTACATGAGCATCCTTGTAGTAGTGCCATAACACAAAATGGCTGCCTTGGGCTAATCATAATTATTAGCTTTTGTACTGCAATACTAAGTGCCTGTAATGCAAATCAATAATAAAAAAAAAAAAGTGTGTTGGTGATGTGACTTGCAACATTTCCCCCTGACCTTAATTTAATGACACTTTTATTTTATTATGGACATTTTTAAAGTGTGTTTCAAGGTGCAAAACCATGCAGTTTATTAAAATTTCACTGGTTGACCTTTAGAATGTCGCTTCAGGCGATTTCATCCATTTTAAGACCTCCATAGCCTATTAATTTGTCAACGTCCAGTGGTACTAAGGTAATTATTTGTTATTGTTAACATTCAAACTCAATCATTAAAGCAAATTCAGATTGCTGGAGAAACGGGTCAATGCAATGAATCTAGAATGGGTTAAAAACTGAAATCAGACCAAAACAGGTGTTTTGGTCTTTGGGGGTTTTGAGGAAGAGAAGGTTCATAAGTGGCTCCAGAAGTCTGTAATGAAACTTAAGTGAACTGAGCTGCTACCAATTGCCAGTTTACCTACCAAGTGGTGGTGCAGAAGGAGTCAAACAAAATAATCATTATTATAAAATGATTGTTGGATCAACCAATATGTAAACTCTGGTTAAACATCTTGGAGGTTTTGGAGTAAAATGTATGTTGATTTTTAGAAGAAGTCATTACATACAGGACTCTGGTTCTGTATAAACGTATTAAGAAGAGCCCTGCACATTTTCTGTGTTTCTGGTACTTTTGCTTCAAATATTCGTAAGTAATCACCCAGAATCAGCAGGGTAGTTTGTAGTCAATGGTTCCAATTAGATTCTGCTCTAAATGTCAGCTTCAGTCCACCATTTTTAATGTGGACTGAATGTGCAGTCCACATTAAAAATATGCAATATTTTTTTGCCACATTGTCTACCAGCTCCTCTACAACCAAAAAGGGCTTGTTGTTTCTGTGTCATAATTTCATACTTTGTAGACTGACATAACACTGTAATGGTGTCATAAAATTGCTAATATTTATTTTTGACTGCGTTTGTTTATTCATTCCCTTTTGCATTTACCATTTAAAATTTCTCTCCAATTTTAGGATGACAGTGTTTAAATAAGGTGCTTCGCCAGAGTTCTAGAGCTAACATCAGGCCAAATCAGAATCAGTCAACTTTTCTAGTTCCTCTGACCTACAGGTAAAATTCCTCCAAGCAGCTTCATGTTGGCTAAATAGTCACAAAAGCTCTTTTGATTCTAATTCTAAATACTATTAGCAGGGTTGCAGCAACTTACTGTTTTGATTCTCGGCCATGATTGTTTTGGAGAGCCTTCGTAATTGAGGGGACAGAAGAGGAAGAGTTCTGTATCTACACTGGTACTGTGAAGCTCTGTATCTGCTTAAGGAAATGAAAATGTCTCAGTCTGCACCAATTTTCACACAAATTAGTATCTTTAAATTACATTTTCATGCAAAGTAAATAACCAAATATGAATAATTTTGAAAACCCCAGAGTTCCACTTTAACTGAATTAATTTGAAGTTGTATTTGCAATTTATGTGTCCCGTTAATCCATTTATATTTATATTGTATATATTTGATGCAAAGTTCAAAATTATTGACTCACTTTCTCAGTCCTTTTCCCTCCAATTTTACAAATGAGTTTGTAAAATCCATTCCTCTGCCTATATCTTACTCAACAGGAAAAGTTTTTTTTCCCCATTTGACCACTAAAAATGTTACAAAATTCAAACATTGAAATCTAAAAAACATGTAAATTACTATGGGCTGGACAATGAATCAATAACATAACATACATTGTGATAGACATTATCAATATTAATAGATAATACATCTTATAGAACTTTCAATAATTTTACTAAACTCTGATACAGTACCGCACAGCATTCTGGGGGATGTTGCAGGGAAAAGGCTTCAGCCCCTCAAGCTTTCATGGCCAGCTAAACAAGTTTGGTGGCATCAACTAAGACTCTATGGTTACCTAGCAACAATCTGTCAATTAACTGGCGTAGCAGAAGTTTCATGTTTCACCACCCTGCCTCTTAAAAGCTTAAAAACTAACGGTGTGGAGTGAAACTTCCAGATAAAATTGAAACTGTCACTCACCAGGTTGGTAGTATTTTAGCCATTTAAAACAAAAAAATGAATCAATAATTATTCAGTCATACTGTCCAGCCCTAATTATCAATGACCAGGAATGTAGTATAGGCTATGAACATTTTACTTTTGTTTTCTATACTATTACAGTTGATGAATGAAGTTCATTGAGTCATCAAGACAACAACCCAATGACTGAAAAACAAATTTGACACACAGTGACATGTTGGGTAAAGTGAGTTAAAGTGTAGCAAGGGTGAGAAACAACTCTGGGGGAAAAAAACTGTCTTGGTTAATAGTAATCCCTTCAAGCAGGGGTTAACAGATGGCAAAAATTCCTTCCAGTAAATCCCAGACCTACTTGGTACTTTAATTATGTGCTTTCATCTCCTCAGACCATACAAACTGCAGGAAAAAAACATTCCCCCCATGCTGTTCAATGTGTGAGCATGTGTGCAGGTCTGCTCTGAGGGACAGAGGTAAAGTGAAACAACATGTTTGCTTCCCAGAACGCAAAGCCACAGCACCTCTTTAGAAGAAGAGCATGAGTTATGAATGAGACAACCCCAGATTCCCCAAAAAACAAATGAGGGAAGTAAACACAATGGAGCCCCCACCAGCACAGTTGGAAAACTTTCCCACAGATGGAAACTGGCTTTGAATCTTCTTTTTTTCCCCCCCTTTCGGTTTTATGAACGAGTTTAGGCTAAAGGCATGCTCCTTTATAGAAATACACTGAAAACAGACTTTGCGCTTTCCCTTCCTTCATTTACTGATCCAATGAAAAACTGAATGTGGACACGCAGTGAATGGTTGACTCATGTGTCAGCACAGCAGAAGTCTTGTAAGCAAGGCAGACACTTCAACAAAAGATCCCAAATAACATTGCTCCTAGTGCGGTCGGGAGGGATACTGGTGCCCATCTCCAGCGAGACATTTTGAGCGAGAGGCGGGGTACACCCTGGACAGGACAAACAACTATGCACGCATGCACTTGCACCCAAGGAGAATTGAGAGAGACCAATTAACCTAACAGTCATGTTTTTGAACTGTGGGAGGAAGCCGGAGAGAACCCACGCATGCACAAGGAGAACTTGCAAACTGACCCCGCAGAAAGACCCCAGGCCAGGACCTTCTTGTTGCAAGGCAACAGTGCTACCAACTGCACTACTGTGCAGTCCCTGAAGCTTGATATAGGCTGTTATTACGGTAGATGAATGAGAGTGACAACATGGTCCACTGTGGAGGGTATGTTTTCTGCTAATGCTAAACTATAATTATACTAAAGTCAATATTAGCATTCCAAGTACTTAAAATTGCTAAATTTTCATCATACTGTTTCTACATTTCATGTCTTTTAATGAGAGAAAGTCTTGGAATAACCAGGTTTCTTCACCTGTATGGAGCACAGTCATGTAGCACAGCCCATTCACCACCTGTTGCTGCACACACTGTCGGCAGGTTGAAAGAACGCTCCTTCACTTTCATCTTCAAAACAGTCAAGACAAATTCTATTGTTTATCTATATTTAGTGAAGCAGCTAGGGTTGAAAAGATTAATCAATTAATACTGAAGAATATACTATTAAGAAATTGCTTAGTCATTAACTGGCGTATTCAGACTTAAAAAGGCCAATTTTTTAAAGAAAGAGCAGTACTCTCAGAGCAGTAATTTACCCAAAACTGAATAAAAAAACATTTTGCATTTAAAACAAAAACAAACTACTTTGTAAATATGTTCTAATCGGAACTTTTTAAGTGGCATAGTTTTAGCTTCACCTGTTTATAATTCTATAAAATAACAAAAATCTCCTATTAAGCATCTTTTGCAATCCAACTATAAATCAGTTAATCCAAAAAAACAAAAATAAATAAATAAATAAAAAAGATCAGTCCCATCATGCTGTACTGATGTTAAGTCAAACAGAAAGGACCGAGCTTTTGACATGTTGATGTTAGAAGTATTTTTTCAAGCTGTAGATGCATCTTTTACTAGAAATGATTGGGCATACCCTGAAGAGGTGCTTTGTTATTGCATTTTAGGCAATAAAATGTTTATTTTCCTTTTTAAAAAAGTTATTTAATTGTTTATTTTCATCTTTTAATGCATTTCTAGTGAATAAGAATATCTGCTGCAAACAGTCGACTTTGATAACGTAGAACTTCATGAATTTATCCATTATCAGTTTGAAAGAAATGTAAGAGAGGTCTTCCTTTAAGGTGCTGTGTGCCCGTAGAGTCCAATCAGCAGCAGTTTGTGTTTCTGTGTGTACTGCTTACATCAGTCATTTTCTGTCTAAGTCACTGGTTCGTACCTCCTGGGGCATTAGTTGTGTAAACAAACATCAGTGATGTGCAGTCAGGGGAGGCAGGTGAGGCAGAGCCTCACCAGCCATAATGAAAAAATAATATGTAATGATAAAATTTATATTTTATAATTTTTATAATATAATTTATATTACCATATTCACACGGTGGTTTATACTATAAAGTATTTCATTTTAATTTAGCTTAACCAATTTTAATTGTTTTTTTTCTTCAAAATCACTGAATTTTAGCAATTTCCTATTCAAATGCTCTGAAGCGAAGCCGGTGAGGCAGCAGCGAGCTGTGCCTCACCTGGGATTGCACAACCTTTCGCTAACTGCACTGGCTGCCATTCTATGAGAGCATGTTCCTCTTGTCTGTACATCGCCAATAAAATGGCTAAAAAACATTTAATATATACACTGATTTTACATTATTTAGCTTATTCAGTACAGTGTTTTTTGTCACAAACTGTAGTGTGTGTAACGTGTTTCGTATGCTGAGGACCGATCATAAATGGCAGAGAACAGACTCAAGGTGAGGCAGGCAGTTTTCTTGCCTCATGGCAGGGGGCACTCATGATTCCAGACATTGTGACTCCACAACTGCAGAGTAAGAGACAGTGAGCTAGCGATACAGAATAAGTCAAGTGCAGCAGTAGATTTATTGTTTTCTCATCTCTTTTCAAGTCAACATGGATAACTACATCTCTAAACTTAGGGTTTTCTAAAGTGGACTTTCAAGCTAGACAGGAAATAATAAGTAAAGGAAGAAGAACAGCGGAGCTGAAAGGTATGCTTCAAAGTATGAAACAAAAGGTTACCCGCTCTTTTCAAATGGAGTGGCACACAAAAAAGACTGGCTTTGTGGATGTTTTGTCAGAAATTGTCTTTTCTGCTTCCCTTGCCTTCTGTTTTCCAGTTGTGGCACTGTGTGGACTCAGGCGGGATTTTGCGACTTGAAGAATTTGCAAAGAAGCCTCTCTAAACATGAGAGACCCCTCACATTCAAAGCCAGATCGCACTGAAAATGTTTGGGACGTCGAGGATAGATTTGGCTTTGGACGAACAGCGGAGACTCAACATCTGTATCCATAATGTTAAGGTAAAGGAGAACCGAGAGATTTTAAAAGATATCAATGCAACTTGCTTCCTCGCCAAACAGCAACTAGCATTTCGTGGAAATGATGAGAGCATGGGCTCTGCTAATCGTGGCAACTATGTTGAACTTTTACATGTCTTTGCTGAGAAAGATGACAGGCTAGCAAGACATTTGGAGACATCTACTGTATTTTCTGGCTTGTCTAACAGAATACATAATGATTTAATTGAAGCAGTCGGTGAAGTAATTAGAAATGCTATTAAAAAAGACATCAGTGCAGCCCCATTTGTTGCTGTAGAAATAGATGAGACCACAGATGTCACAGGTAAAGCTCAGATCTCTGTCATATTGCGCAATGTGGCCAAAACTGAATCAGGTTTTGAGGTGAAGGAGGCGTTTTTGGGCTTCTATGATGTGAGTGAGGACAGACGTGCTCCTGCCATAGCGGAGTATGTCCTGAGAGTGTTGGAGAATGTTGATAAGCTTGTAGCTCAGACATATGATGGGGCAGCTGTAATGGCATCAGAGCTTAATGGGGTGAAGGCTAAAATAAAAGAAAAAGTGCCCGAGGCCATGTTTACCCACTGTTATGCACACAAGCTGAACCTGGTGCTATTGCATTCATCAAAGTGCATGCCAGTGTGCCGCGCGTTTTTTATAATGGCTGAGGGACTAGGGACGTTTTTCAGCAAGTCCACACAGCGCATTCACTTATTGGATAGTGTTGTCAAGCGCCGTTTACCCAGAGCAGTGCCTACAAGGTGGAATTCTAATTCTAGGCTGCTGCAGACAATAAGCATGCACCAAAATGATCTGCGTGCTGTGTTTCATATTATTATGGAAAATCCCGATAGCTGGGATAATGACACGCTGATGATGGCAGCAGGATACGATTGGTGGCTGTCAAAAGCATCGACATGCTCCCTGATTACTGCATATGAGGGCATTTTCAATGAAACCGACACACTTTTCAGAGAGCTGCAAAACAAAGTGATGGACATTGAATACTGTCTTGCAAGCATCCGCAACACAGTTTCAGCTATCGAGTACATAAGACTGGAGTTTGACAGTTTCTACGACCAATTTGAGCAGAAATGTGGCGCACTTGCTTTGACAGAGTGTGGAGACAGTCGGTTAGAGATGAACGGAGACGCGTGTTGTGTAACATTCTTGACGACATCAGCAATCAAATGAAGGCTAGGTTTAACCATTTCGATGAGCTTCCTTTCCTTGGTTTTTGGATTGGGCAAAATTCAATGAAATGTCGCAACATTTTGATGGCGCGAAACTGCAGAGCCTGTCAAAGTATGCCAAGTTCTTTGACTTTGTCAGACTAAAGGTGGATCTCATTGGACAGTATAGCTCAAAAACAATAAGGGATGAATGTAAATCTCCTGGACAGCTTCTCAACTTTTTGGCCAAGAAGGATCTTATTGCAACTGTTCCTGAGGCGACAAAGTTGCTCCAACTAGTTCTTACTGTGCCAGCTACCACAGTGTCAGTGGAGCAGTCATTCTCAGCATTGAAAAGACTCAAAACATAGAGCTGGAACAGGACCGTTCAAGGAAGGCTTTCTTCCCCGGCAGTGATCTCTACTGAAATGGAGAGACTTTTTAAAACTGAAGGAAAATAAGGAAGACTTTTACCAGGAAATGATGGATGTTTTTATGCAGAAGGAGCGGCGCATGGACTTCATTTATAAGTAAAGGTAAGACGGCAACGAAATATTTTTTGTTTAGTTTTTTTTAATGAAATGTGCGTTTTGTAAGCTACAGTTTGTATGTGTAAAGAATGCAGGAAAAAAAACATAATCCATAAACTGTGTTAGGTTAGCTAACAGCAGTAGCTGTACCACAGCCAAAAACATACTACTGCAACAGACTGAATGTTCTATTATTTTTGTGGGAAATATTTGAGTGTTTTTGGTGTTGAATCCTGAAACATAAGACTTTGTCAGTTGCTATGGCAACGAGTCTGCGCGTAGTTTGGCTGAGACAGCGGGCGAGAAAGAAGTGGTTTCGAGTTGACGGTTTTTCTGATTTGTTTTCCCTTTGCAGTGGAGCACAGCACTAAATTAACAATACCCTACATTTCTAAGTTTCATTGACTTAACGGAATTATTCTACTACGGCAAAGCTGCTATGGATGGCGTAAAAGCATAGTCTTTTTGCCCTCCAGGGTTGTGTGCAGGCGCGAAATTTCCGGATGTAAACAATAACATATATACTTGTAAATCTGACTCTGATTACGTCAGTGCCTCACCAGCTATGAACCTGATCGCACGTCACTGACAAACATGATAGATAAATCTCCTGCTTTGCTGTCAAAATGGGTTGTTTACTTATGTTATTCGTCTCAACAGATGAATGAGTTTAAAGCACAAAACTACTTCAAGTTAAACTATAGCCTCCCCAACAACACAGTCCCTGCAGGGAGAGCAGTTGTGTTGATGTTGTCTGTGATAAATTCTGCTTTATGGCAGCAACTGATAAGCTGTTCACTTCGTCTGGCACACTGTCTGGTGAGCCGCTTGAGCATCATCACGTGGTCATCCTCCACCTATTTCAGTTTTCCTTAAATAGGAAAAACAAAATATGCCATATTTTTCAAGATGACAAAACATATAGATCATCCACCAAAAGGTCTCATCTGGTCAGACAGGTTCTGGAAAACAGCTGCGATAAATCTGACCCAGACACTTTATGGTAAATATGGAATAATCATCAGAATTCCCGAGCCTTGGCATGTCTGCAGTTTCAACAAAACATTTCACCCAGACACTATGTTAATATTTCTGGCAAGAGATTGCTCAGAAAATACTGGATCAGAGGTCCACAGAACCACAGATCCACAGAAAGCAGTGGATGAAGGGATGATATTCTCTGTTGAACACTCAAAACATCCACAGAGTTGTTTGGTTCAATCCAGTCCATAACTTTTAGTTTTATTTTTCTCCAGTGGCATTTAGACTACAGATTGAAACGCTAAAGTGACATAGCTGCAATTTTTCTGCAGTAGAGTGTTCCAGTGTCATTACACTGGATGCATCCCTGAGCAGCTGTTGGACAGACACTTGGACAATGCCTTTATGAGAGCAAGATCACCAATTCTGGAAGGAGTTTAACAAAACATTATTAATAAAATAACCAAGTAAAACCTAAAGAGTTTATTCAGTGGGGTATTTGGTAGCTGAAGCCCTAGAAGGTTTCCCTTCTAAACAAAAAAGACAAATTTTGCTGTTTGGGACAATTTTAAAAAAAATAGTCACTATGGAAACTATGCTTTTGAAGCAGTCTCCAGTCCTCTTGGCATTCACATATGCAGTCGAATTGCACCAAAGTTCACTTCAACTGAACAGAAGTGAACTCCTAAAGGGGCGCAAGCCATCACTCATAAAAGGTAACACTGCTTAAAAACTAACTTAAAAGCTACAAGAAGGTAGTCTTCTAGGCACCTGTTGAGCTTATACCACTAGGAATAAAGGCAAAAAATGGTCCAACTCCAGAGTAAGTAAGGTGTGCCGAATAAAGTGTTGACTGTGTATGATGTAGAGGAATCAGGGTGAAATTCACAGGTGTGCAGACTTGGACAGGCAAAATATGCAAACGTCCACAAAAAGAAAAGTCAAATCAAAAGAACTGTTTAGTTGACAAATGAATCATCACTAGTTTATACTTATGCACATAGCCTTTCCACATTGGAGAAGTAGTAAATTGCAGCCCAAATAGATGAGATTAAATAACACAGTACCATAAACTGTTAAATAAAAAAGCTCTCTATGACTCTAATTTAAGCAAAGAAGAAGTGAAATAACCAACACACCAAATATATTCCACTTTCTTATTTCTTTTTCAGCATGCCCACACTCTGTCACTCCAACAACCCACAATGCAGCCCAGGCGCATGTGGGCCTGTCAAACATTTGCATCTTTACACCTCGTTCCTTCACACATAAATGCGAATGTACAACCGTCAGTGTTGCAAGAGTGTTTGATGCAGAATTGTGTTGCTGCACATACCTACGTGCCAACTCCAGGCCAGTCCTGCGACAGCTCCATGTCACAAGACAGAAAACATTAACATGCTGAGTCTGCAGTAAGGCACAGTCACCAGGGAAACATTTCAGCCTGACACACACACAGCCAGCCAAAACACATCGCCTTAAAGGCACCAGCAAAACAAGTTATCCTAAATCCCACATACATAAACACAAAAAGGAGCTTTTAAACTTAATGTACACAGGCAGAATAATTACAATCTTTAAAGCGTTTATTAAAGAAGGTGGGATTAATTGGCCCAACCTCGACTTGTCAGCTACAATTAAAGATAACTACACTTTCAGCGTGTTAGACAGCTGCTGATATTTGACACGCACACTCTTAAACTGAAGCAACAAAGACCTGGGGAGAGGCTTTGCCTAAGCAAATAAGTTTCTTTAGGCTCCTTCTTTGTGTGACCTTAACTTGGGTAAACATTTGAGAGAAATTGCAGACCCTACAACCCTCAGCTTTTTTTTTTTTTTTTTTTGCCTCTCTCTCAGCCAAAACACAGGCATTAAAGTGACGAGCAGCAGGCCATGACTGGAAATCTGTTTATTAAGCAAAAGAATTTGGCATCCACACGAATCAGGTCAAAGGCTGGACTGTCTGCACGATCCTGTTCAAATCCCAGATGACATATTATGTGTCAGAGTCGGCTTACCTTTTTGGCAATGATGGGAATTCCAGCAGCGGTAGTTGTAATTGTTGTTGAACATGGTCTTTTTGCACATGGGATTGTTTTCCATGATGCCTGGACAAACGTCACTGCACTCTTTGGACTGCTTGTTCCCTGCGATGTAATTGTTGAACTCTGCATCCATGATGAGGGACCAGTCTACGGAGTCGAGGTAGCAGAGCTCTGGGTTCTTCTCAATGCGAATGGCCCCCCGGGTGATGTTTCTCAGGTTGTACAGGCCGATGTCCTTCAGGCTGGTCATCTCAAAGATCACCAGGGCATAGTTGTAGAAGAGGTTACGGCCACGGATGACAGAGAGGTTAGGGAAGAGCGTGCTCAGGCTGTCCAGGCCTGAAACTCTGAACAGCAGCAGGTAGTCCGTTATCATGGTCAGCTTGGGGAAGCTGAGGGTGCGGAAGACTTCCTGGTTGAAGTTGTTGTTGCTTTTGTCACCTATGAGGAGGATCTGCAAGTAGCCCTCCACCACTGTGCAGTTCTCCAGTTGTCTGAATTCACTTATGTTGTTGCCGATGTCGATACTGGGAGTGCAGACTGCAAGAGGGAGAAACAAAAAGGAGGTGAGAGGCCATTGGTGCATGCAGACTGAATAAGTAAACAAAGCCGAGGTTCTTAAACTGTGGCACAAATACCCACTCAAGGTACCTGGGCAACCTTTAGAAATACTCAAGATGAATTTTAGTGTGAATTATTTGCAAGATCTAAATAAAATTACTTTGATAAAGTGGGCAACAACGAGTCAGAAGCTGTTTTATTCACCTCTGAAGTCAAAACTTGGGAATGATACTAAACCCAATTCAGTTGTGTTCCCATTCCAAGTTGGAAAACAAATTGGATTTGCTATTTGACACAAGTGGCCAGGCTAACTACTATTATCAACAAAAGCTAATAATAATTAGTTTGTCCTTATAAACAGTTTAGAAATGTGTACCAATGGGAGTTACGTGCTACTGTATTTAAGAGATTTAATAAATACAAACTGTTGAAAGAGAAAAATACATTCCATCAGCAGACATAATTAATATGCAGGCAGCCACAATGGATTTTTAAGGTAAGGATTGGTGAAAAACATCTGACTTTCCCGCTTCTAGGAACCTTTCTGGCTACCTTTCCAACCTAAAACTTGAAAATTTCAACTTCTGAGAGAACATGAACATATATCCACCCTGTGTCCTTGGATCAATATTGCAGCATCAATGGATACATTTTTTTTGTCTCAATGTTTTTTAATTTTTTTTTATCAGCCCCCAAAACAATCCTGTCTGGTTTTATATGGTTTAGAATGTCTTTCAAGATGGTGGTACTTAGAAAACTTGCCATTTACCAAAGTGGTACTTGATATGAAAAAACTGAAAGTACCTGCTCTATTATTTTATTTCATTTTCAGTTTCCTTCTTTCAATTGTATTTACTAAAAGCTTATTTAGTATACCAGCAAAAACTGCTCTTAGAAATCAAGATATTTCATTTATTGGAACGCTCTTTGCTGTTAAAAGTATATACAAAAACACACGTACACAAACACTCCATTCCTGCCATTGTCATGCTCACAAATTTTTTTTTATCATATTCAAATATTGACAGTACACTTGAGCTGTGCTGTTGTTGGCAGAAGTTTGTCTTCCTGTTCTCATTCTTTAAAAGCGACTTCACATGGTGTGACAAAGTAAACACTTGAATTGGGTTGGATTCATGCTTAGTTTAACAATAAACTTTTGACTTCCCGGCTGTTGTTACTCAAGCATAAGCCTCATAACCCCTTACTGTTTTGTTTCTCAGCTGGCTTTTAACAGGCTTTCATAACATTTTATCAAGGACACCACCAAAAGACACTTTTTAATTATGTATGTTTAGGTCTTTTCTCCCGCTGGTAGTTCAACATCTGCCCCACGATGGGTTTCACTGTGCGTATTAATGCATTTTTTTTTTGTATGAACAATAAAATAGGCAGTTATAATCGTTTTCACTATGTGGCGGCTGTCACAACTTAAAAATGTAATACAAAATAGAAAGTCATCAGATCTTTGGAATTTATGCAAGGTAGTAATTTCCGTCCAAAAATTGTTCAGCTATTTCGGCTGACATCAAAATGTTGACCAATCAACACTGCCAACAGGGCAAAGCTCCAAAATTCAACACACACAGTAGTTCTTGTCCAAATGCTGCCATCCCACAATAGAAATCTTTCCCTCTAGAAATCTTACAGTTCATGCTCACCGATTAAATGAATTAAAGAACTCCTCTTCAACAGGAATGAAATGTCTTGGCTTTGGACCAAAGGCCACATAACAAAAGGTACTAGTTTGACTTTTGATGTGCACAGATTGGAAATAAATGCATATGAGTGCTTTTGAGGTTTGCTGAGGACCAACAATACTTCACTTTTTTTTTTTGTGCTTTTAAACTTGCTGAAAATGTGTTTACTTTGTCCACGCCAACCTCTATTGTAAACTAACTGCTACAAAAACTGAGATCAAAACACAACGCTTTGTACAGTGTGTGCTTCTGAATTATGCAAGCCAGTGTGCGGAAAAGTTTGGTGACTAAAGACAGTAATGACTGTTGATGATAGGTGAAGTGTTTACCTTTCCAGCTCTTACTCCCACCTGGAAGATGGGCTCAAAACAATACTCAGCCCGAAGCCCCAGCAGCACCCACAGCAGCATGGAAGCCATTATCGCACATCACTGCGAGGAGGCTTTACACTTCAAAAGCTGGAGGGCATTGAGTCATGGAAAACTCACACCAAGCAGCTAACAGGTTGTCACACTACCACTTAAATGTTGGTCTATAAAGTTATACTGTTTGAATGTGAAACAAGGAAAGCTGGTGGATCTCCAGTAAAGACATTGTTTTCCTGATGATCCCACCACATGAATGGGAGCTTTTATACCTTCAAAGTTGTATAAGACGCACCATTTTCACCATGCCAACATTGCAAGACAGTACTGCATGAAAGAGGAGTGACTTTCCACCTGTTGTGAATGCATAACCCCAGTCCATGTGGCAAGCAGAGCATGAATGCCTGACAATCAACTGTAGTTAAAAGATTTAAATGTAAATATTTAGAAATGTTCAAATATATTTGTAAAATTTGAAGAAAAAAAAAAAAAAAAGATACAGGATTTTAGGTCCTAACGTACACCAATGCAAAGTTATAGGCAGATGAGTTGGCCATCTTAATTCATTTTACTTTTATGGCAATAAAAACATATAGAAATTAGATGTGTTTTTATTACAAGAAGAGCTGGTATGGTTGTTTTGTCTCTCTGTAATCGACTTGTCTCTGTTCCCTGTCAGCCATCTGAATACCTGTTAATGCAGTCTCAACATGCAAACCTATAGAAATGCACACTGCCTGATGATGTTACATCACTACAGCCTGGATGCTTTACCCTCGGTGGCCTCTCTGCAGATCCAGCATGTCCGTCTTTCACAGGGCACTTCTGCTAATTATGCTCATGTCGATCCTAACCAGGAGATTCTGATCAAAATACACATGCTTACAGCAGCAGAGGGAAAACACCAATGACAGGTGTAGCAGCCTATTAGCTCCCCCCCCTCTCTTTGCTTCCGCACTGACAGATTTTGAACAGCTGAGTACACAAGCCTATCTCTGCAGCTTTGATGAGCCTCCAGATTACATATTTACTTTTGATAACCTTTCCGGAACTGGCTGTAGCACCCGGACAATCGGAGGAAATCTACTTGAAGCTCCATAAAACAAGAAAAGAAAAGAGGATACACCTCAGCTGCTGCCTCGTCCATCGCCGCTAGGCTACATCCAGGCTGTTTACTCCTCATTTCCAATATATTTTTGACAAGGTGCCCGAGGGGGCAAACGTATTCATAAAAAATAATTTTCCACATGAGAAAGAAATTCACCGGAACGCTGTTGCAGAAGCTCAGGCTTGACAGAAAACCCATACTGTAGATCTGAAAAGCAGCAGAGCTGACCTTGGCTAAACCAAACCTGCAGGGAGCCCCCTCCATTCACAACTGATACAGTAAATCAGAAAGAATGCCCAGAGTCTAGCCACACCAGTCATATTTAGCCAGCCGAACACCGGCGCTGGATTTCAACGAAAGAACCCCTCCACTGCTCCCGGGTTCATCCTGTAACCACCGGAGGCTTACAGTAAACTCTGTAACACACAGTCCACAAGCTCCTCACTCTTCCCAATCAACAGAACTCAGTCTGTTTGGCTTGTGAATATTCTTTGGTTTGTTCTATTTTAAAACCAGGACCCTGATTCAACCCGGTAAACCACACCTCCCCAACATGTCATGATGAATAAGGATGAATCAGGAAGCAGTTTAAAGTTTAGCTGGAAGCATTTCAGGTGGCAATACAAAAAACAAATGTTTAAATGGCTTAATAAGCTTCAACTTAATCAAATTTGAAGGTTTACAAGGCGTCAAAAGCTGTGAGGCTTGAATTCTTGACATTTTAGTCACACAAAAGACTAGCTCTTTATTCTGCAAGTCTTGTTGTCACTTGTTAAAGTTCTGTTAGATGGAAGCTATAGAGACAGATCAAAAAGTATGAATTCACTACTTTTATGTAAATTAATCTGTTTGACTGAAAGGTGCGGCTGTGCCTCCGGAATATTTTTAACATATTTCCAAGGTCTAAATATCTTTTGGCTTGTTTTACAAAGGGAAATAAATGACTGTTAATGCCCCATGGTCTTTGGACAGTTCCTTGGGCTTTTGAATTTTATTTTATGCATATATCATGGCCAGGTTGTGCAGTTTGGTGTCCTTTTTACTTGTTTATAACTTTTTTCAAGTCTTAGAAGTTTTTAAACTAAAATATTTTTTTGTACCATACAAGACATATTTTTACATACCATCGTTCCAATTTTATGTCTGTCTTTTTTTATCAATTACATTTCATTCCCACCAAAGCCACAGATTTTACCATTTTCCATGAGGTAAAATTTGTTTTTCATGTACTATAAATCAACCATTCTTCATAGAGGAAGAAAAATCTCCTAAATTAAAAACTCCTGACTTTGAACAAATTATAAAAGACGATCAGAATTAATGTTGCCGAAGGTTTTTGATAAACATTTTGGTTGATTTGTATCAAATCAACCAAAATGTCCAGTTTTTATACATGATATGGAAAAAGCAGTTCATTCAGCTTTCATTCAGGCTTTTTTAATAAAACTGGTAAATAAAATAAAAAAATGTTGAAATGCCATTGGGAAAAATGTATTGATGCTTAACCTGAAATAATCTGAATGGCAACTTTACACAAATATGTCAAGATCCAACAAATCAGACAATAAGTGGTGTTTGATTTTTTTTCTCTATATGTCTGAAGTCTCACCACAGACTGGCAGGTAAAAGTAATATTTCTCTCTTCTGTTTCATCCTGGACACAGACTAAAAGTTCAATCTTTACTTCTCATGTTCCATTTCCCTGTCATTTTCCTAATGGGATAACAAACACCTATTACTTTTTTTCCTGTTAATTTCAATTTGTGACAGAGTTGACAGTGTGCTGTGCATGTGTAGCCTGGCTGACTTTCTCTGCTGCATGACTCAGAGTGATGGATGCAGAGTGCCAACATATCTGGGTTATGACTGTGGTGTGTTTGTGATTAGAGGTCAAGTGATGTGGGTTTTTCTATGGCCAAGGCCGATATTTAGAAATGAGTGCAGCTGATGGTCAATATTCCAAGACGATTATTTCTATTTGATTTGGAAGATGTGTTTTTTTTTTTATCTGGAATCAGAAATATGCAAACTAGATGAAGCAGTCCCTTCTTTTTCTTCTGTGACTCCACATGTTAGTTTTTTTTTCCTGCTCCCATCTTTACTAAGATGGGAGTGTTGGCCTTTTAGGAGATGCCACTGTAGAAAATAATAATTATGGCATTATAATCTCTTATAGGATGTTATTCACTTTGCTTTAAAGACTTAAAATGCCAGCTCATCTGCTTGATTCTTGTGCCTGTTGTGATGTCATTAGCCAAAATCAGACACTGATCATTTTCCCCAAGATTGGCTATGATCAATAGTCAACAACTAAAACACTGAAAAATAATCTGATTTTTTTTCCCCCCTTCTGTTTGTTAAATGTCTTGTATTTCCTTCATTTTCAGTTTGATTTAAGAACACTACCTCTATCAAAGATTCTCCACTGCATTTATTTTTAGTGACTGGAGAAGAAAATGGGAACCCAACAATTAATTACTCCTTGTATGGTCCAAACCATTAAAAACTGGAATTTATTCAAGGGTCAAAAATTCAACTTTAAGGTTTGAATTAAAAGGTGAAAACATTAATTTAAGATGCTGTTGGATATTTAATTGTAACATCTAAAGAAATTATTAAAATTCAGCTTTACAACTTTCACTATCACTATCTTTAACTATACCACAATTTAATCTGCCTTTGTTTTTATCTTACATGCAAAATATTGGTACTGTTTCAAAGTTTCTTAATGCACTTTCAGGTGAAATAGCTTAACATGTAATTCCTTTGAAAATGTGCCAAACATGCCTACATTCAGAATCCTTGCAATTTTTTTGTTTCAGAATTTAATACTTTTTCAAGCTTTTTCTGTACCATACAAAGTTTGAATGGTACAGATTTTTCTTAAAGACTTGATTATTAAAACTTCAGATAAAAGATTAAATCTTTGCCAGGTCAGGTCTTATTATCTACATGCTCCTTTATATCCTATTTATCACTTTTGGCAGCACGGCAATGTAATATTTCAATTCCTTTTTTGTTCCCACAAAATTTAGATGAACTGAATTTGAAAATGTTAATACTTTTGAAAATGACTTGATTATAAAGAATGAAATACACAGTCTTTAAAGTATAGTCTATTAGTTTTGATGTCTTCATTATGTTTCTAAAACATTAAGAAATAAGAGTGCCAAATGTTTCATTTACTATTGGAACCAGATACAGAGCAAAACTTTGATCTAAATTTAACAGAAAACAAAAGATATACAGTATATTCCTTTTTTTACCTTTTTGAAAGAGGATGCCTTTAATTTCTCAATCAGTAACTGAATAAAAGAGACATAGGTCCACATAAGTGAAGGTATGTGGGAAACCAAAGAGCAGGGATATAATCTACATAAAGTATAATTCAATACAAAAAAAAGTTTATATATCTGAAGTCCAGATTTTGTGATTTTAAATTACAAAATCTAAAATCACAAAATCTGGAAAACACACTTTTCCATACTAAATGTATATTTTTTCTGATGTAACTAGACTTGAAAATTATAAGCTCAAATTCCCTACTTTTTCTGACTATATGGGAACCATGTTAACAAGACTGATGGCCATCTCCATCACCTTGCACAACTAGAACAAAACAGAAAATTGTTTTCAATGACGTTAAAGATTAAAACCAACACCAACATTGTCTCGTTCTTTTACATCTGCACCACAATTCATTGATCTGCAGAGGCCATATTTGCATATAAAGGCTGCTTAACAATAAATGCAATGTTTACATCGCCGAGAGAAATCTGCTGGATATAATTCCAACAGATTTTAAAAACAACAGCCGTAAAATCACCGTGTTTGTGTTGTTTAAACGAGTGGCCCAGTCATCCCACATACAGTTTGTGCTGGAGCATGGAAAAACATCGTGTCCCAGTGAGTGTGTTGCTGAGCAGCATTACTTACTCTCTGCGGTGGCGGGCCGAAGGCAGGAGGACAGAGCCAGCATCAGACCCCCAAACAAGGTCAAGCGGCTCCCTTCCATTTGAGACTTCATCCCCGTACACGTAAATTCACCAAACAATCCCGCGGGAAGATGAGTTGCGAAGATGGAAACGTGGGCAAAACCTGGCCACAGCGGTCAAACACCGTTTTTTAAAATCTCCAGCCAGCACCTTGTAGCTGTTAGCTGGCTAATGGAGCTAATAGCTACTGCCAGGAGGCTAGCGAGGCTGCTCTCTCACGTTTCCTAACGGGAGTCCAGTCGTGCTCCAAATATCACCGATTTATCCCGCTGGCCAGACAGCGCGTATTCATAGCTCACTCTATCCCTGCCAAACACAGCGCTGCATTGACGTGTATAATGAAAGCATGGCGGCTAAACTAGCGGCGGGGATTCCTCGGTTATCGTAATCCACATCTTCACACTCCATATCAACAGGGAGGAAAAATCTTCAATGTCCTGCTGCTGCAGGGTCTTCGGGAAGCATGAAACGGTTCAGACTAGCCTTAAAATGGGGGTGAAACGAGATGAAGCGGGGCATCCAAAGGCACGCTGCATTTAAGCACAGCACTGTTATCTGAACGACGCAACGTCTCCGTGGAAATATCCACGACAAAATCTGGTTTCAGACCGAAGCCTCCTTCCTTCTCCTCCACCTCCTTCTCCTCCTCCTCAGCCGGTCATCACACGCTCACACACACCGCCTTGTTGTTGTAGACGTCGTTGATGGCAAAAGTAATATCGGACTGCAAAGCCTCTGATTTGGTCAAGATTTTTTTGCAACTCGGTGCTTTTCGCCAATATATAGCCAAACGGGCAGCGTGGTTAGACAGATTAATGCACAGGTACACGCACGGTCTCGCTCGGTCAGTCTGCAGTCTGCTGCGTTCGCTGTAAACACGGCGCCGTGCGCACAGATCGTCTCTGTCTGAAAGATCAATCACGCAGCTGTACCAACTTAGAGAGCAAGGAGGGCGTCCTTTCTACTGCAGTTTAGCTTTAGTTACCATGGCAGCACTGTCCAGCTTGATGCTAACTAACTTTTTATCAAATGAATTATTAACTGTACCAACAAACTGACTCAAAAGTAGTCAAATTACTTAGTCACTGTCGTTAATAGAAAATAATTTCTCCAAATAATACTTTCTTTAGCATTTCTATAAGTAGGTGGTCTAAGGACCCATAAATTCTCTAGTAAAAATAGTCATTTTTCGTCGTTTCTTAAAATGGTCAGGACCAAATACGGTCACGATTAACATAGAATTAAAAAAATTGACAGAGTGAGACCTCCGTGTCACCAGCCTAAATTGACACAGCCATAACCACTCTTTTTTTTCTTTTCTTTTTTTTACAAGACGGCGTTAAGGAAATCTGGGATGCCGATCCAGGATCGGATTTGTTTTGCTGTTCAGAAATGCCCGACGGAGCAACAACCCCCGGCTGCGGATTACAAGGGCCGTCTCTGACGGGGGAGTGACATCTATACAAATAGCATGTATCCTATGCGTGTTATGTGTCTAACTCCTATAAAAAAGCTATATTTATATCTTAAAAAGGCTGTTAATTTTTCATAGAATATATCCCAGGTGTTTTTACAATAAAGTAATGCTATCATACGAAATAATTAAAAGAACCCTTATGACATATCCAGGTTTAACTGATTTGCAACGACATTTTAATGTAAATTACACCGCTAATTGTGATAGTCTTGCAGCTTTTGTGTGCACCTCGTGGAAGAACATGTTTAGCAAGATACAATTCGATAAAAATAAGGTACTGGCCATTAGAGTAAGTCTAAAGAATAGCGAAACAAAATTGTTTTAGGGGACACAAGAAAAAAAGACTTATCTTAACTAAACCTCCTTCTGAGGATTATTTCAGAGCCTGAAGGAATAACCGGGAATAACATGTAGGTTGAAGGAGGAATAGGTACCACAAACAGGACCCTCGCTGAAAATCATAGTGAGGGCCAAAGTTATGATGCTGTGGGATCCCGCATTAGCGCTCTGGAGACTATGAAGAAAGATGCCTGCTGAACAATAAAGTCATTCTTTTGTCAGCGTGAGAATGGGCGAGTATAGATGTTTTTATTATTATTTTTTTTGTCAGGAGGATGGCAACTAAAAGCAAATATAATCCAAGAAGGAACATTTGAAGATTATTCCATCTAATTAGTCCTACTATGTTTACTTACAATTTGGTAAAAAAAATAAAAAAAAAATGCCGAAATTGTACAACCATTATTCATAAATGTTTTGGTATTAAACCTAAATTTCTGAAATATTCAATTATTTCGTCTGCACAATTGAGTTTTGTAAGTGGTCCTGCAGCAATGTTTAACTCAACCAATTAGAGTGGGCATTATGATGCCATCTGGAGGAGAAAGCAAATAATTGCAGATCTCCAATTAATTATGTATTTTGCGGCAATCCGTCAGAAATAGATTGGCATACAAAGGCATTACCAAAAATATTGACTTTGTTTTTCTATTAGAAGCTTGAGATATATATTCACTAGAAGATGTGTTTGCTCCCCAAGAGCTTTATCCAATTTATATGTTCATTTGATATTCTTAGTCTTGTGTAACCTGCGACAGACTGGCGACCTGTCCAGGGTGTACCCCGCCTCTCGCCCGGAACGTAGCTGGAGATAGGCACCAGCAACCCTCCCGACCCCATTAGGGACAAGGGTGAACAGAAAATGGATGGATGGGTGGATAGTCTTGTGTAACATTAAACAAAACAATATATATTTTAAAAGTCTTGAACTGTAAAATTGATCTGGGGAGCCGAGGAGGTGCCGGTATAGAGTGGATATGAGGTGAAGAGGAACTTCATATTTTTCAGCACAACAACAATAATTACTTAATGTATGCATTTAAATCAACAAAATAAAATAAAATAAAGAATTTAAAAGTTTTGGAATGACCCAGAAATACTCCAGATTAGAATCTAATTGACAATTTCCAAAGTGATTTGAATAAAGTTGTGCAAAGGAGATCTGACAAATCTGAATATTTTGCAAATTGGAGTGGGCAGATATTAACATTCTGCCACTTAAAATAATATGTTTTATGCTGGTAGATTCCAATGCAAAACAACTAGGTGCTAAAATCAATTTAAAATATACTTCTAAAACCTATTAATTTAAAGATAATATGGTATTTATGCTACCATATTATTTTACTTTTTTCATTTAGGTTTTCAGGATCCAGTTGTTTTTCAACCGAGAAATAAAAAGTTTTGAAATATCTTGGTCTCTTTTAAGTTTATGTGTTCTCCCTGTGCTTCTGTGGGTTTTCTCCAGGGACTCTGACTTCCTTCCATTGTCCAATGTCCAATGACAGCCTCCTATATAGACAATGAATGAATGAATGGATGCACGATGCATGGATGGATGGATGGATGGATGGATGGATGGATGGATGGATGGATGGATGGATGGATGGATGGATGGATGGATGGATGGATGGATGGATGGTCTCTCTTTTTAACATCACAAAAGCTTAGCATTTTATCAGGAATGTGTAGACTTTTTATATCAACTGTGTAGATCAGGAATGACCTTCATTGGTACAAGTGACTTTTAGACAGGTAAAGGTGCTGCAGTCTTTTGAGGTTAGAAGCCCAGGTTGTGGAGGTGGAGAACTAGCAGTCTGTGATGCTTTGAGCGATGCAGACACTAAACAAAGCCATCCTCACAGGAGGCCCTGACAGTTTTGATCAACCCATAATTACAGGGTGCTTTCATCACTTTGCAGAGCAGGGCACGGAGGCATTATTTGAACGGCACACATTACTTCAACTCTGGCAGACAGCACTTGGCATCCATTGCATTTTGTCAATTATCATTTGGACGGGGAGGGGGGTGCACATTAAAAATTGAAACGATCAGTGGCCACCCAAGAGTCCAAATACAGTGAGTCACTCTTTAACAAATGGTTACTGTACCGATATGACCCTACTGTGCCAGAGAATGTTGTGCCTGTCCACTTGCATTTGTTAAGTCCCTATTAAAGTTCTCATCAAGGCACCCGGCAATGCCCACCTACCTCGACTGTCCCGGTGAAATCCATTCTCACATTGCACTCATGTGGAAATAAGCCTGTTTACCACCAGCGGGTCACACATGCTAATGAGCGTCTGTTTGTTTTCCACTGTGCTCACACAGGAGGAAGGGAATTTAGGGAGAAATAATAGATGATATGCAGACAACAACCCAGGTGGCCCTGCAGCACTAATGATGAAAAATGTACCACACAGACATATTGGAAATGGAGGCATAGTTTATACATTTGCTCAAATATTATACAAGCAAATATTACATATATTTGAGCAAATATATATGGCTAGGTTTTAAGAGTCATTGTCCTTTTAGAAGGTGAACCTCAAACTCAGTCTCAACTCCTTTGCAGCTTCATACAAGTTTTATTTTACTGCATCCATCTTAATGTGTAGCAGTAGTTTTCCACAGCTTTGTACACACTTGGTCTTATGGTTTTCATTAATTCCCTCCCTTCTTGGTGATGTTTACCCAGTTTTTAGATTCTGTTTACTAAATAGTTAATGTTTGAATGGAATGGATTTTTATATAGAAGTGAAGAAGCTGCTGAATACATGTGCATGCTGGGATATCTTCTTCCAACATGTTTTGAACCTTGTAATGCCACAACCAGGAGATATTATTGTAACCCATTATTTGTGTCATTCTTTGGCTGAACTAAATCACTTTAAGATGTGTAATAAGTTGATTTTTTGTAGTGAAATGAGTACTGAGCTGACCTAATGATTTTTTTTCTTTCCTGTGTGGACTTAAGAAGCATTTAGGACGACAGACAAAACATTTTTCAGAAGCAAAAAACAAGAGAAGAAATCCAGTCACCTGTTATTTAAGCAGTTATAGGAACTTCAATGTCCTAAATGACTGAGAATCTACATCAGGACGCTTCCCATGTGATCACAAGCTGTATCCTCACTGCTGCCACATTGCATAATTTTGCAGTCTTTGTGACTAATGTACCATCAACTGAGGCTCCATGCATTCCTTTGTCAATAAAACAGAGATATGACAGAATCATTTTATATAATCTATAATGGCACTGCCTCACATGGAAATGGATGGATTGCTGGATATCTGTGGACGAATGGATGGATGGACGGACAGACAACATCCATAAATATTTTTTGTGCAGTTGAAAAATTGCCAGTTCATATATTTGAGGAGGACCTTAATTACCTTCATGATTGTGTTTTATGACCATTTGGAAACTACTGTATCCCCAGCCTTAGGTTTCCAACATGGTCTAAGAAAAGTCTGGGATTTTAATGAAATATTTTCATTGTCTGGATCAGAAAAAAGGAAAGTAGAATTTGGTAAACCTATTGGATTTCAAAAACTTTATTTTGTATTTCACTGTTCAAATGTTCCAGCCATCCACCCATTTGGACTTTTCAGTTTAATCATTGCTATAAAATATCTCAACAAAAGTTAGTCACTGCTGATTTGGGATGTCATTGTTTGGAGTTTCCAAAGCAGTGAAGCATTCAAAAATGTTCAAAGGATGCAGTAATTACACGAATCCTCAGTTGATGGTGCATTAGTCACAAAGACTGCAAAATTATATAATGTGGAAGCAGAGAGGTCTCAACTTGAAAGACAAACTCCAAGGATTTTCTGGTTTTATTCATTTTTATTTTAACAGATTATGAGAACATCCCTGTAAAGAAATCCAAATGGTTACGTAATTCCCGGGAATGGAAGGGAGCCAGGATGGATGGACAAAGGAAACCATAATAAAGGGAATCAGGTTGGTTGGATGGATGGGTGGATGTATAAAGGAAACCAGGATAAAGGGAACTAGGTTGGATGGATGGATGGATGGATGGATGGATGGATGGATGGATGGATGGATGGATGGATGGATGGATGGATGGATGGATGGATGGATGGATGGATGAATGAAATGGATGGATGGATGGATAATTGGATGGATGGATGGATGGATGGATGGATGGATGGATGGATGGATGGATGGATGGATGGATAGATGGATGAATGGGTAAAGGGAACTAGGTTAGATGGATGGATGGATGGATGGATGGATGGATGGATGGATGGATGGATGGATGGATGGATGGATGAAGGGAACCAGGATGGATGGAGGGAACCAGAATGGATGGAGAAAACCAGGATGGATGGATGAAGGGAACCCGGCATGGCTGGATGGAGTTCATCTGGGTCTGAAAGCAGCTTCTCATCAGGACGGTATAGTTAAATCCTCATTTCCTCTCTCAGTTCTGCCCAGCAGTCTCTGCTCTTCCAGTGTCCATCGGCTCAGTGTGACGTAGTGACTCAAACTGAACCGGCGAAGCCGTTTTTAGGCTGTTTGATCTCAAATCTCCCCCAGCAATGGCGCCTCAAATGAGCGAGTGGTAGAGACACACCGGCGACCCGTTTGGCTCATTACTGAAGGTACCAGAGTCTGATTCCATCAAGCTGCGGTGGGACACCTGATGAAACTCTCCCACGGCTCAGACACAAATAAAAAGGAGAAACAGGAACTCAGATGAGTAATTTTCCATCAACATTTATTATGTTATTGTGATGGAAAATAAAAACCCCACTGAGAAGAAAGAAGCTGCTGAGTGGAGGCCTAGAGGGAAGAAGTCCTCTTCTTCTTCTGGTCCTAATAGGAAGAAGACATTTAAACTTATTTGGGGCATTTAAAATGTCTTCAGGTCCTAGTATTAAATGTTCATCAGAATTTAAAGTTTATTGATCTTCGAGAATGTGTTTTTGCATCATTATGTCATAGCCACTATATTAGTTTACAATGGTATTAAAACAAAATCGTTTACGGTAATCACTTCTGGGACAATGTATTGTCCAGCAAAATTTATGTTGACGATTGTCACAATACGTTTTGCTGGATGATGAATTGTCCAAGAAGTCATTGCCATAAACGATAAAACTGTAATGAGACCATTTTCAGATAAAATGGTCTCATTTTAGTTGATGGCTATAGCATAAAAATGCAAGAACACATTCTCAAAGATCAATAAATTTTAAAAACCCAACTGAGAAGAAAGAAGCTGCTGAGTGGAGGACCAAAGGGAAGAAGTTCTCTGTGCATAGGTTAGAAAACCTATGCATAAAACAACTGTTTTTCTATTTTTCCACATGTAGCATTGTTTAATGTGCTGTCTTTGATTAAATAAATTTGAACTGAACTGAACCCCATTCTGCGTACACATTGGAAACGAATCACGCATGCGCAAAGCTGCTTCTCGTCAGATTTTTCTACCGCAGCACGGATAGATAGCTATGTCTATCTGTCGGTGCTAGTGCGCAGGTAGGATGTATTGATAAGAAATCTGCTGAATAAGATGTAGGCGACGTAGCATCGATGTGCGCATACGCATTACCATAAGGTAGGACGGATTAATGGGTAGCACAGATAGTTTCAACAGCGGAACAAAAAAAAGGCTGGCGAAAATCGACTGATGCAGCCGGATGTGAGTTAACGTTACATTTCCGGCCTACCAAAGACCATTTAGCACGCAAGCTAACATCTGATAGAAATACTACATTTTTTCGCACTGCTATTTGGTGACGCCAAATAACAAACATGATAAAAGCTATATTGATTTTTAACAACCATGGGAAGCCGCGGCTGATTCGATTCTATCAATATTTTGTGAGTATTTTTAGATGTTGCTGTTTCAGTTAATTAGCATTTTCCGACTGTGCTAACCAGTTAGCTTGTCTATATGTTGAATAACATAGCCTGTTTAAATATTTCAACGAGTTTCATGCGATTTTTTTCTGACACATCATCACATTTTTGTCCACAATATTTAATTTTCTCTCGTGAACCATATGCTAGTCAACAGTTTCACAACAGCCCTATGAACATTGCAACTTTCTTGCTGGAATGATCTATTAATTTTTTTTCGGGGCCGAAATTTGTCCCCTATTCAAAATATTTTTTTTCTTGCACACCATAGTGTATTTAGATCACTAAAACTCATGTTGAAAATAAAGCCCTATTACGTTATCGCACTACTTTCGTATATAGTTTGCGGACTGTATTGTTTTCAAGTTTGAGTTTTCTTTCGATGTTGACTTGCATCTCATGAAAACCCAAACACTAAGATCTCATAAAATAAGGACATTACTTAAAATCAATAGCAAAGGATTGCTTATATAGGAATGTTCTGCTATTGCCTGCGCAGTCACAGGGAAGAATGCTGACTTGACAGATGTTTATCAGACAATGACAACCTCTGCACAAAGGCTAAGCTAAAAAAAAAAATAAAATCGCAAAACAATCTGGTTGTTTTACTCATATGTATTGCGGCGGGTGGAGGGAAAAAGGTTGCAAAACAAAGCCCACAAAAAGTTTCAGGGAAAATCACAAGGTGTTATTGTGGCTGAAGTTGGTGCCTAAGATCGACCACCAACAGGAATATCCAGTATATGGACTACAATTGTGGCATTCTTGATCTGATTCATTCTTGAATCAGATTAACATAAATTTGGAGACGTTTTGGGGAGCCACAATCTGTAATAGTGTTGGTTATTGTTTTTTGTTGTTTTAATAGATTTTTTTAATATAATTATTTGAATGAAGTATCTCTGAGGCTTACAAAAACAGCGATATATTAACTAATTGCTAAATGTATTTGTATATTGGACTTTCTGACTTTGAGACTTTTTAAAATTAGTTTTTAACCTAAATACATGGAGAAGGAAACAACAGAAGACACATTCAGCCTCCAGCAGCCAAAGGATTGCTTTTCAGTACTACCAAAACATGTCCTTGAAGATGCATCCCACTTTAGTTGATCATCTGTTGTATAAAACCTGTCAGCTGGATTACGTGAAAAAGTTACAGGAAGACAAATTACCCCCAGAATTAGTAGAGCAGAGAGAAGCTAAATAAGTGTCTGCAGCAATCTGTAAAACACGTTAGAGGTACCACCATTTTGTAGATCTTTGTTTTGTAGATCGCCCAGTGGTTTTTGAAATATTGCTGAAATATATGGAATAATAAAAACCATGCCTCTTCAGTAAAACAAATGACAAATTCAAAAGACATTTCTGAAATTGTCTAATACTTTCTCTGTACATTATTTTCTTGCAGTCGGAGGACATGCAGCAGCAGATAATTCGAGAGACTTTCCACTTGGTATCAAAGAGAGATGACAATGTTTGTAACTTCTTGGAGGGTGGAAGGCAAGTTATTTTTCTCTTATGTTCTGTTTTTATGCTGAAGAACAATCTCTGTGTATTATGTGTTGTTTTTAAGTTACTGTTTCTGTAAGATCCTTAGCCACCTTGAAATATTTCCTTTAGTTTGTTTCAACAGACTCACTGGATGTCTTGTAATAGCTTTTGTAAAACAGAAGATGGCAGCAAAATATAAAGTTTTCTCTTCTTCCGTTTTTTCAAAAATATGTTTATTTGTTTAGCCAAGTACACCTTTCATTTCATTTATTTATTATTCTTTTCTGAAAAAGAAACATTTGTTCTGCATTTTTTAAAGCCTTTTTTTCTTTCAAATCTGCTTTCAGTCTTATTGGAGGCTCAGACTACAAGTTGATTTACCGGCACTATGCTACTCTCTACTTTGTCTTCTGTGTGGATTCATCTGAGAGCGAGCTTGGCATTTTGGACTTGATTCAGGTCAGCTGCTGTGTTTGAGGGTGACTCTTTGAGAGTAACTTATGTTTCACTAAAGGGAAACATAAAACCCTTGAACATTTTATCTTGAAAAGGTTTTATCACAACAGATTTAAATGTTTTGTGCTACACAATCTGCTTGTTGTTAAGATTTTGGAAACATAATTTATTATTGGGCCATGACCTCATTCCTAGATGCTTTTGAATTCAAATAAAAAATGATTTGATAAGTATATTTACCTTTACAGAACAGAAAACCGATCCAACAAAATACACACAAAATGGAAATGCAAATGTCTCAGAATAATTATCTGTTGTTTTACATTTATTTTAGGTGTTTGTGGAAACGTTGGATAAATGCTTTGAAAATGTTTGTGAATTGGACCTAATATTCCACATGGATAAGGTGAGTGGAGGTGCTTCTGTGACTGAAATATATGTTTCTTAATTTCTTTTCATTTTCAATCATAAATGCAATAATGTTTAATAATAATGTTTTGTTTTTGTGTGGCACAATTTTCCTGCTTACTTATGTTTAGCGTGATGTTACAATTTGTGAGATTGAGTGGCAGCTCTTTAAATTTTGTCTTGTTACAGTTTAAAAGTGTGAAGAAGAACAAACAATATTATAACACTAGATTTCTCTTGTAGGTACTTGGGCTTACGTTTCACTGCTTGAGAAATTTTCTCCATATGAATATTTAACTAAATGTGGACATGTGTTTAAAATCCAGATTGGAGAGTTTTACCTTGAATATATCCTGGTAAACACTGAATAAAATAAGATCAGCATCCAAACACGTCTGCTAGTTTCTGAACTTCCAATGGTTTCATTCTAGTAAACTTGATTCCTCAGAAAGCCTCTGGGGGATTTCTTCTGACATGACACAAACATTCACATGAACCCAGACGAACTCTTTATTTAGGTGATGTAGGTATCTGAGCTTCTGTTTTTCCTTCTTTAAGAAATCCTTTCTTTCAAATGGGACTGGTGATGTCTCTAAACCTTCTTTAAGGAAGCTGTCATCTCACAGACATACTTGTGCTTTTCAGCTGATTTATAGACTTTTATTGATTTTACTTATTAGAAAGTAAATCACATGTATTGTGTACACAAAAATGTGTTGTTTGACTTTATAAAGCTATTCCTTAGAAGGCAGATCTGTGTTATTAAGGTTACAGACCTCCTTACTGAAAAAGTGATCCAACACATCTACAGGCATCTTGACTGAATTTTCTCACAGGAATCTGATGTCATGTGGAGCAGCAAGGTTTGGCCTGGAATGTTACCAGCATGTTAATATTTCCCATCTCTTTACCATCTGCTGACAGCCTGGATGGCATGTTTGCATATAATTTATTCTTGCATGCCAAGTTCTGGCAATGCCTGTACATTTTTGGGTCTTTGAAATGTCCTCTGTGTAGGAAGAAGACCGTCTTTGTAAATACATGAAATGGTTTGACTCTGCAGGAATTTACATACCTAGATATTAGAGGGAAACAGAGCTCTGTGAGAGAGTTTACTAAGTGTGTTGTGCTTTTTTTGCAGGTTCATTATATCCTGCAGGAGGTGGTGATGGGAGGCATGGTGCTGGAGACCAACATGAATGAGATCGTAGCACAAGTAGAGGTGCAGAACCGCATGGAAAAGTCAGAGGTCAGGACCTCTCTGTCATGATGAAAGGACTGTTTTTATATAAACCAATGTTTACATATACCCCCCATAAGTCTGACTGAGCTTCAGCAATTATTTTAGCTAATTTTAATGAGCAAAATGTTCTTTTTTTTTTTTTTTAAGAATTACTTTATTCATCCCAGCAGGGAAATTATTCAAATATTTGCTAAACTGGTAGAGGAACTGATGATTCCTGTTTTAAAGGAACAACTGACGTATAATGGCAATAATAGCAATTTTTAAATAAATTTACAGTCTTTCATTAGATCTTAGTAATGTTTTGTAAAATCTAACAATTCTCACAGAATCAGTATGACCATAATAAGCTGCCCCTGATTCATCTTTAAGGCACATTCTCTTTCAGGTCATATGTCAAACTTATCTTTTCAACTCACTGTTGCAAATGCAGCACTTATTGTCAGGTGAAATTAAAATGGAGAAGTTGTGTTATTCTAACCTGACCTGAGAGTATGAGACACTCCTGCGCGCTCAAACTGAGTTGTCCATTCCCAAAGATATTTTCAGACTTGTCTTGTTCCCCTTCAGAAAAACAGTCAAAGTTGGGTTTTATCTCAGGTTTTATTTGGGGGGGAAAAGATGCTTGGCCTTGAAATATCCAATTAGTAAAATGTATATTTTACTTGGTCTAAAATTTAAGATTTCTTTTTTTTTTTTAGCTGCTTTGACTTATTATTTCTCTTTTTTTATATTCTCAGTTGGATGTTCAAACCCTGGGATTTTGTTTTATAACTTAACCTTGTTTTAAACCTCTCCACTACCTTATCCCTGACCTCTCTGCTGTGCTCTGTAGCCATCACGATGCTGTTTGTTCTCTAGCAAACCCTTCAAAGGCCTACAAAGAACAGCTGTATTTATACAGAGAATAAATTACAAACATAGCCACATAGTTGGCTTCTGAAGGCAATTTGTTGCTGTGGATATTATTTAGGGGTTTTGGAGTAAAAAGGAACCTGATAATTGTGCAAATTCCTATTAAGAACAGTGAAGTTTGTGGTTGAACAAAATATTGGAAAGTTTAAGGTGCATGAAGACTTCCAGAACATCCCTTTTTTGCTGCTTTTATGTTTTCTCCGCAACCTTCATTTTCTGCTTTCAAAAGAAAGCATGTGAGAATATTTTCAAGAACATTTGTACCTGTATAAATGTGGAAAGATGAACTCTTTTATGGTAAGAAGACATAAACTTGTTTGGCTTGTTGGTTTTCACGTGCAGGGAGGTCTTTCCGCAGCTCCAGCTCGTGCCGTCTCTGCTGTGAAGAACATGAACCTGCCGGAGATCCCCCGGAACATCAACATTGGAGACATCAATATCAAAGTGCCGAGCCTCTCCCCGTTCTGAAGAGCATTCCAGCCAAACTCTGCAGGGCCAGAGAGCGGGACTACTGATGCAGACCGCCAGCAACACTCAGCTCTGCAGCTAATGTAGACAACACTGGTTTTTATTCCTATAATGAAGAACCACAGCGGCTTACATTTCTGTTCATCAAAAGTTTTGCTATATGTATATAAGAGGAATTCTGAACTCAGTTTAATCCTGCATTTGCATATTAAGTAAAAAAAATTGCACAACACTTGAGAAGTTTTACAAAGCATCTGTATCTTTGAGTCCATTAATTTATGCAGTTAGCTACTTAATCTTTTCAAATTAGATACAATTTCTCTTTGCTCAATGGGACTTTTCAGCACCTCTAAGCTTCAGCTGTTTATTAGGAGGAATTTGAACCAAGCTAAAGAAAAATCATTACTCTTTTTCCTGAGTTTTACTGGACCTCATCCAGTCCATGTGAAAAATGATACTTTGTCTTCTGTGCTTATCTGTAATAATTTAAAAAACTCTTGGTTTTTGCCAGGAGATCATTTTCCCCTCTGTAATTTATTACATCTTTGGCGTCCTCATAATTTTTGATGAATGTTGCTCCTGGGGGCGGGTTGCGTCCGGCTCTGATGATGTAAATGCTGTTTGGCTCCAGTCAACCTTCAGTGTGCCGTCAGAAGGTCTTGACAACATCTGTTAGGGAGACAACAGAGCTTTTTTCCCCCTCTGATAGTTTGTGTTTCTGTAAATGTTTTTGTGTCTGATTTGTTGAATTCAGCTGTCGGAAATTGTTACACTGTGTTGGTAGTTTTACTATGAGATGATGTGATCTGTAATGGAAAGTAGGCATGTCATGGTGTCAAAGACATTCCTTTGCCAAGGTAAATTAATTAAACTAATAACTATTTAATCATTTGAGTCATTCTCATCTCATTTAAGTTTGCAGAACATTTTCTTCTCTTTTGCTCAAACATATTGAGCTTGTAGTATTGCTGAGGCAGCAGTTCTGCAGTTTTCCACCACATTCTTTCTCTCCCCTGGTCCAATAATGAAGAGTTTTTTTTTTTTTTTGTTAAGTCTGAGAAGGTTGTACCCTCCCTACGTTCCCAGGAAGACCTGTTCTAGCTCCCACCGCCAGGCGCACAGATGCTGACAAGTCTCATCAGCCAAGGATCAGGATCACTCCAGCTGAATCTCCACATCTCGTCAGGCTTAAAACAGGACATAAAGACAACATCAAGTGGTATGTACTGGATTCTCCTTGCAGGTCGGTGTAAATCTGCCCACATGCTGCGCTAAAGGCTGTTCTTTGATATATTTCTGAGGAATCTAGATGGAAAGGTTTTCTAGCTGTGTTAACGATGAAGGTTTCTCAGGGCTGGAGACAAACAAACAAAAAAAAAAAAGCTGTTGCCCAACTTTCAAGTAGTGCATGAATACATCATAACACATTTTCATTATTGAAGCACTTTAATAATATAGTCAGTTGCTTTTTCTACCTTCTAAAATAATCTTGGATGAATTTGGCCAAATAGAAAAGCAAACCTAGCTTTGCCTGAGTTCAAATTGAGAGAATTCTTTCATATTTGTGGTGAAGAGCAATACCTGTTGGTTTGATCTTTTTTTTTTTTGTTAAAAGTTTGACTTTGTGGTTATCCTGCATGTCTCCTGTTTAAGGAGCCAGCTTCTGGTTGTAAATTTTGCAGCTCCAGCAGATGCTAGTCACTTCTACGTTTAGATTCTGAAGGGAAACACTTAGGAGATGATAATGAGGTGAATGCAAAACACTACCTACTTTTCCTTGATGTTACTGGTCCTTTCACTTGTAAAAAGCAGTTTTTATTTTTATTTATTTTACTGAAACAGATTCCCATGACTCCTTATAATAACTGTGTGTCTGTTCATAGTACATGTACCCATGTCACGGGTGGACACACGGCTCTATTGTTGTACATTTTTTATGCTGTGAAAATATGTGACTTTGGGCCCCCAAGAAAAACATTCCTCCTCGACAGGATTATCCTGCTCTTTGTTGGCAAGGTAGACGGTCAGTGGCCCGTTTAGCTGATATTTGATATTAACTTGGTGCTGACACAGTGGAAACACTGGAGGAAAAACATGCAAATTAGTTGGATTAGTTTACAATGAGTTATTACAAATCTATTGCAATAACAGTTTTTTATGTGAGAAACTCTAAGGTTGTGTTTAATGTAATAGTCATGTGTTAAAAAAAGTGTGTAAAAGATCCTTATTGTTTATTTCTGCACAGGCAAATGCATTGGGATCACAGCGAATTCCATTCCAAACCAACACGTTGAGAAAAATGCACAAAATTTCTTATCACTACCAAAAGTGAGAGAAAAATAAATATTGGTCTCTTCAGAAGATTAGCAACTTTTTCACATTCCTCTGAAAAACTCAAACATTTACTGTAGATACAGAAAAAATGGCATTCCTGTGAATCACAGAGCTAACACTTAGTCCTCTAAACAGTGAGAACTGCTTCACATCTCCACTGCATGGAGTTGACCAACTTCTATCACCTGAGAATCAGAAGATAGAAGTTGGTGATAGAAGCGATGAATGCAAATCGACATTTTTTAAATGTTTCAGATTTCAATATGTCCTATTTTTAAGGTATGCTGTATCTATAAATAAAAAATGAATACATTTATTTGACTATTAATCTGTTTGTTTTGTAACATTGATTCAAATTTGTATGTTTTTATATAAAATATTAAACACTAAAATATGTTAAGAATTTTACTAACATAATTTCATTATTACACGTTAAATAATTACATTTACACAATGTAATCGTCTAAAAAGAAAGGACAGGCTTCAAATCTTTGCCCTTTTTCTGTGTGGACATTTCATGTCCTTCCTTTGCATGTTTTAGGTTTACTTACATTTTCTTTGTTTCCTCGTCATGCAGGTTAAGGTAAGATGTTTCTATAACCTGTCCAGATTTTACCCTTCTTCTCCTCCCATGCTAAAACTATGGGAGTATTTAGGTAATAAGGCAGTACATGTGGTTCAGAGGAAGGAAAGAACATTGACCTGGAAAGGAAGAGCTGCATTTTTGCCACACGACACAAGCAAATGGTGTGCTCTGTCTCTACAAATTTGTCAGATTTTCAGTAATCAGTTTTTACTAGTTAATGGAGTAAAAAAATTTTTTTAAATTGAGCTTGAGAAAAATCATGAAATTCCATTAACTTCAAATTGATTTTTATTTTTATTTTTGCAGAACTGACCAGCAAGACTTGAGATGTTTTTCTAAAATTTGTGTTGTTTTTTTTTATTCATAGAATGGAAGGAATGAGTATTCTGGACCTACATGAATACTTGAAACACTTTCAACATCTGTAGGGTCATGGGATGAAAACAAAAAACTGTTGACAGTTGTTTTAGAAGTTTAATGAATAACATGTTATTCGCTTAACTTTGTAACTAATGATTAATTGACTGAGCATTAATGGTTTACTACTATCGACATTTTTTTAAATGAGATGAGACTCCAGGGTGATGTCAAGCCAAAAGCATGTTTACAGATTTTTATTTATTTTACATTTTATCATACTAAAACCATAAACTTTTATTCTATGAGTGTTTAAAGTAGAAAAATGGTTTTCACATTTTTTTTACAAAGAAAAATCAAACCAGTGTGGCATACATTTGTATTCAACCACCATTACAAACAAGGTAATGGTGGTTAATTGTCCTGAATACAAGTAGTACAACCACTTGTTTTTCAGATAACTGAATATGTGTAGTTTAATCTTTCAAACTATTGGTGGGGCTGCTTAAGCAGTTGGAAGGAAAAGCCTAATATGTGAATAAATTATATTGTGATAAAAGGTCCAGAGAACTTATTTTAAAGCAAACATAAAGAGAAAAATTGTGATCAAATTACACTGTGACCAACAGTTTATCATAATGCTGAACTGTATGTTGTAAGAACAGAATCACTTTTACTAAGGATTTAAAGCAAACATGTTTGCTCTTCATGTGAATTAAAACATCTAGAAAGAGTTTTTATGTATTTATTTACTATTGAAACTAAAAGGAACCTCATAAAGCACTCAAGTAAACTTCTTAAGACAAATCAGTTTGTTGAAAAGCAGCCAAAGTACATGGAAAACTTTTGAAGACCATCAAGAAATGATGCAGATTATCTAAAAAGATTGTAGGTAGTGTAATAAGGGATGTTAAACTCATTGAATACAAAACAAAAATTCCAATCTGTGGTCATATTGGTTTGTAAGCTGAATGTTCATCTGGATGTTCAAAGATGTCCAGATGTCTTTGCTATGGAAGCTGCGCTATCTGGACGTACTATCATATTGAACATTTTCACAATGAGTATTTGTGATGATCTTTTAAACTAATGGGTGTATAAGTTCTTTGGTCAGCTCAAAATGTACATCAGAGCATAAAAATGCTTTGCTGCCAGATTTACCGTACAGACATTACAAACTTTCTAAAGATAAGTTCTGACAAATCAAACTTGGACTGCCAGCAAGTTGGAGCTGGAATCATCTAAGATTAGCAAGCAGTAAGTTGGACTATATTGCCAAAAGTATCTCCATCTGGCTTCATACACTTGTGAATTTAAGTGAAATTCCCTTGTTATTCTGTTGGATTTAATATGAAGTCAGCCCAATCTTTGCAGGTGAAATCTGCAATCTGCGATTGATCTGTGAGGGCTTGATTATTTGACAGTCTTTCTGGGATTTTCCAGAGTAGGCCATACATCAGGTGCTCTCATGCCAAACCTGTTATAACTTATTAATTTTCTTTAGTTCATGTGTTCTGTCTCTGCATTTCATGCATGCAATATAGAAAAGCTGGTCTGCATGAACATCCTCAAACTGTTCCCACAACGTGGGGTTCCTGATGTAGACTAAAATGTCCTGACTCAGAGCTTCTTGTACTAGAACTAATGGCAATGCTTTGCAGAACCACCTTTTGCTCTAACAGGTTTACTCCTGTTTTGACCTGTATTTAACTCAATGCATTGTCCCAACAGCTCTGACAGCTTCCCTGTCTCCACCAAGAAAAACATCTGCAGAGCATGTTGCTGCCACATTCATGTTTCACTGAGGGGTTGGTGTGTTCATGTGGATGTGCAGTATTAGTTTTTCTCCACACATAGACAGATTTTGCATCGGGGCCATAAAGTTAAATTATGGTCTACTGTGACTGGGTGCCTTCTTCCACATTTTTGCGGTTTCCTCTGCATTACCTGTTGCACTTCAAGCGGTTTTCTTTATGCAATGCTTTCACAAGGGCCAGATGTTTGACCAATAGTGGTTCTGCCACCTGAGCTGTGGATTTTTACAGCTCCTCCACAGTTGCTGTCAGCTTCTTAGCTGCTTCTCTAATTGATAGTTTCTTCAGTTAAGGTGGATGACTGTGTCTTAATACATTTGCTGCTGTTTCATGCTCTCCCCATTTTTAAATGAATGATTGAGTATTACTCTGGGAGATATTCAAAGTTTGAGATACAGTATGGTAACCCAACCTTGTTTAAACTTTACAACTTTTTGACCTGTCTAATATGTTTCTTGATTGAATGTTCTCTAATAGTTCTCTTAGGTTTTCACAGAACAGCTGTATTTACAGACCCATTTGATAAATTAGAATATTATTGTAAGGCTCATTAATTTTAGGAACTTTATCAGTAAGTGGAACACATTAGATAGTTTAACTATACTCAAATGGATGTTTGAAAGCCTTTATTTCTCTTAATTATAATGAATTTGGACTTTATTCTGATGAAAACATGACATTTAAAATTAGAATATTTAATCAGACCAATAAAAAAGAACTATTTTTAAAAACAGAAATGTGGACTTAATAAAACGCATGTTTATTACCTGCTTAATTGTTATATATTTTTAAAAGGTACTTTTAAATTTGACAGAAGAGAGTCATTGGGAAGTATAATTTATTGAATATAACTGCATACTGAGATAAAATTACACAGAGATGGACTCTATTAATTATTTTGGTGACCTCTAAAGTCAGGTGGTTGCACTGGATTTTATTCGGCGATGTTGGAGGAAAATGAGACAAATACTAATGCACACTTTTCAAATGTTTAGTTCTAAGAATGTTTAAGACCATATATCCTTTCCCCTTGCCTTCACTACTATGTGTTACTTTGTGTTGTTGAAGCACATAGATTTAAAAAAACACACAAAAAAACATACACTGACATTTATGATGTGAAAAACTGCAATAGATAAAAATATGTTTAAATGATTTCACAAATAATTGAATTCTTCTCTACTTTTTTCTTTAGGTGTTCTGTATAGATCTTTTTGCCATATTAATACCTCAACCATTAACAGAGAAGAGCTCCAGAGTCTTGGACAAACAGTGACTGAGGACCCGCAGAGCTAAACCAAGAGTCAGAAATGGGAAAAGTCTACAATATCAGTAAAAATATGGGCCTTGGACTTCTTGTACTCGGAGTCAGCGCTGCAGTTACAATAATTGGTTTATCTATTGCTTATGACAAGCAAAGGGCCAAGACTCAAGGTAAGCCTGGAGATGAAGCCAATACCGGTAGCACATCTATACCGCCGACGACCCCTTTCACCCCAAAGGATCCCTGGGATTATTATAGACTTCCAGACTCTCTCGTCCCTCTGACTTACAATGTGACTTTATGGCCCAGACTGAAGCCCGACGCAGACAACATGTACATCTTCACTGGACATTCTTCTGTTGTCTTTAGGTGTAAAAAAGAAACAGATCTTATACTTATCCATGCCAACAATCTGAACTTCACCATGTACGGTGGTAACCATGCGAAGTTGAGTGGCCGGGGTGAAGCTGCTGCGCCTGCCATACGGCGCACTTGGCTTGTGGTGAGGACGGAGTATCTTGTTGTTCAACTGAGCAGCAAACTAGCAGTGGGAAACTCCTATGAGCTTTATACAGAATTTAGAGGGGAGCTGGCAGATGACCTGGAGGGTTTCTACAGGAGTGAGTACATGGACGACGGTGTAAAGAAGTAAGAAATGATGGATAATTTTGCACCATAATCACACTTTTGACTAAGATGGCTTTGTTGTTCTATTTACCATCTTGCTGTCTGTTTTGTGGTTATGTTTAACTTGAACATTCCTCAGAGTTCTCGCCACCTCTCAGATGCAAGCAACGTATGCCAGAAAAGCGTTTCCCTGCTTTGATGAACCAGCCATGAAAGCAAATTTCAGTGTCACTATTATTCATGAGCGAAACACCGTTGCTCTCTCCAACGGCAAGGAAATAGGTTGGTTTCAAAAATATTTTTTTACACTTTGTTCAAAATAAATATGCTAAAGTGTTGTGTTTGAAGACAGACTGACATGACACTGTCATGAAGATGTCTTCATGGATATTTGTGACTATTGTTAAGTGTCATTCGGTAAATAATGACAGTTTTTATAAAATGTTGACATTGTTTAAAATGTCTTTGTTATGACAACTTGACATTAACAAAGAATCATCATCTGTCATAAATATAACAGGTATTAAATATCAAACTTTAAAAAGTTATGTATCTGTGTATTAATACACACCCTGTCATTTGTTGTTAGACCATCACAATTGTGTCATTAATATTTTTTCCTTATCAATCAAACATGCTATCACTATGTTTGGTTGTTAGTATGAAGTTTGTTGTCTAAAATGTTTTCTTAGTTTCACTCCAGAAGTAATGACATACACATTTTCTAAAAAGTCTGTAGCTCTCCCATGCATGGATGAAATTTTTGCCCACGCCCTTTTGTGAATACTGATTTTAACTGAGTCAAGTGAGGCCTGCACTGCTTTTGATGTTGCTCTGGGTTCTACTGCATTGTGCTGTTGGACACTAAGGCCCTGAAGTGTTTTGTAGACTGACCACTAATGGGAAGGTTCATCATCGCTCTGTATTTTTATGTCTGTGATTCCCTAGCATCTTTTGCTTTAGAAATATCTTCATAATCAGGTACAGGCTGATAGATGGCAAAGATTTTCCTTGTCATCTGTACTTGAATTTTTTAATATTTGGTCATATGTTGCTTTTTTGAAAAGAATTCATGTTGTCAGACAGGTTCTACTAATGGATTTCTAGCAGTAATCAAGCCTAGGTGGAGTTTGGGAAATTTAAATCAGTTCATTAAAAAGTTTGCTAAATCAAAACTAATTCATGATTTAACAAGTGCTAAGTTACTTTTCCACAAAGATTCAGGCTAGCACATATTCTGTGTCTAATGTAAAAAATAATTTTATGAACTGAAACATTTAAGTGTGATTAAAAAAAAGTAAGAAATGTGTAAAGTGAAATACATTTTCACATTCCTTTATTGGAAGATTCAGTGCTTTGAAATGCTTTAAGGAGAAATGTCTGTTGTTACTATCAGACTGTAGAAAATAATTAATGGCTTGAACAATTTGTAAGAAAATCTGTAATGTTACACTGTTAATGCCAACAGAATGTCTGGCTTGTTTTTGTCTTTGCACAGATTCTTCAGAGTCCATACGTGAAAATGTTCCTGTCACAGTTACTACATTTGAACCCACTCAGAAAATGTCCACCTACATATTAGCATTTGTCGTCTGTGAATTTGGCTACATTCAGTCAAACAGCAGCAATTTGTTGGTGAGAAAAAAATGTCTTGTTTTTAATGTTCATTGAAATATTCAGGGATAGCTTCATGCTACTTAATTTGTGCACAAAATTGGCCTTAAAACAGCCAACCACACCATTTGACCAATTGAATTTGGTTGTAATTTTCTTTACAGATTCGAATATGGGCTAGAAGAAAAGCCTTAAATGATGGGCAGGGCAATTATGCTCTTGCAATTACAGGAGCAATCCTTCAGTTCTATGAGAGATACTACAACGCAACGTACCCGCTCTCTAAATCAGGTAGGTTAAATGTAAAATAAATATTTTGTTACAAAGAAGTTGTGTGACCAAAATATTTCTTCTCAAGTGCCTTTGGGACAATGGAGAAAAACAAAGAAGATGTTGTTATACGTATTTGTACAAATCAGTGATTCTTGAGAAGAGGGACAAAATTGGTTTAAATTTTCCCAAAATATTTTTTAATTATTCCTCAAGCTTATGTATACAAATATGACAAATAATGTTTTGGAAATGTAAAAATGCCAAGGTGCAGGCTCCCAGTTGCAACATTTTTTGAAAATTACATTTTTAATGTACCTGACCCAGAAGTTTGTCATCACCATCTGACAAAAATAAATGTAAAATAATTTTTTAATGACCCTATTAGTGATATTTTTACTCCGTTTTAAGACAAATGCTTCTCAAGAAACAAAATAAATATTATTTAAAACAAAAAACAACATATAGGCCATCTGAAGCAGCTGACAGTGCATGACGGAGTTAACACAGAACTGAAGGTGGTGATAAACTAGTGAGTAGAAAGAAATATTTGATACATGTGCAGTAATGCCATTTATGTATAACACATTAAAATGAATTAACTGCACATTTAAGTGAGATTTGTCAACGCCATCACTGAAAGAGTCACACAGTCAGTTAAAAACTGTGACGGAGTTGACGAAATGCCAAACTACCTCAATTTATATGATGTTATTCTGAAGGAGGCCATATTGTAGCTCATCAGGTCCATGAAATCTTTACAGTATACTAAAATTAAGCATTTATTTCAGAAAAATTTCATCAAAGTTTTGTAAATTGTCAGTTATTGTGTTGACACATCATGGTTGTGTCGAACAACTTAGAAATAAAACAGAAGGAAAAAAGTAAAGAATAACATAAGCTAACCAGAGCTGCTTAGTCCTCTTAGCAAAGGAAGAGAAAGGAAGAGGTTATGGGGTCCTCAGAAGTTCTGATGCCCCCCAATAATGCCTGATTTTTTTACATTCTTTTTATGTCTGACAGTGTTGACAAAAACCTGAAACAAATTTCATTTGAGTTGCAAAATATATAAAAATTATTCTTAATTAAATTTATTGATACTTTTTAAATTATTTATTTGAATACTTATACTTAATTGTAAAAATATATTAACTAAGTATTCCTTTAAATGTTTTAAACTATTATAATATATTGAGTTCTGCTCCAGGATAAGGGATTTTACAGACACCATCTACTACAAAGTTTAAAATAAAAAATATTCACAAACACCAGGAAAACATACATTGTTGGGCTCACATGGCCCAGGATAGTTTAGTCAGAAAATTTTTTATTTTGTGTATATTTTATTGAAATTTTGTGCTTTATCCATAGGACCCGTTTTGTCCCTCTTCTCAAGAATCACTGAAATACTGCATTGTGCTGTTGGACACTGAGGCTAAAACTGCTGGTAGATGTGTAGAAACCTTTCAGAGTACTAAAAGCCCACCAAGATGAAGCTTTCATTTATATGTAAATGTTCTTTTCCAAATTAGTGTCCATCTAATCAGGTTTGAATGGTCTGTGAGATCCTGAGACCATAGGGCAGTCTCAATCCTGAGTGAAATCGGCCTAAGCAAGAGTTAATTGACAAAATAAGAATGCTAATGCTATGGCTAACCAAAACTCAAACTAAAAAACAGGACGATACTAAAAGGATTACAAGAGCAAAATCTTTTTCTGTTTTTGTTGTTAGGATCTTTCCTTAGTTATTCATTGTAATCTTGTGTGACATCTTCTCCAGTCAGGATGAAGCAAAACAAACCCATACTAGTACTTTTATGTGAATTGCTGTCCGCTTGGTTTTATAAAAATTTTTTCCCTTGGTCTCTGTAGATCAGATAGCTCTTCCTGATTTTAATGCTGGAGCCATGGAAAACTGGGGTCTGGTGACATACCGGGAAACAGCCCTACTCTATGACTCCAACCTTTCCTCCACAGGAAACAAAGAGAGGGTCGCAACTGTCATCTCTCACGAGCTTGCTCACATGGTATGTTATTCTTTTCTTCACAAACACCTTACTAATATTTCAGAGGTTTTGAGTAGCTCAAGTACAGAAGGATTTATTAAATCTGCTTCCTTTTTTTTCAATTGGCTTTTAGGTTAGACCTAAACCAGGCCTGTGTTGACCAGAATCAATGTTTATTAAATCATTTTTGCTTTAAAGTGGCAACTGAGATTTCATCATGACAAAATATTTGATTTTTTTCTAGTGGTTTGGAAACTTGGTGACTTTGCAGTGGTGGAATGACCTGTGGCTAAATGAAGGCTTTGCTTCATACGTGGAGTACCTTGGAGTTGATTACGTTGAACCCACCTGGAACATTGTAAGATTAAAAACATCTTGAAAAGACAGATTTAAATTTTTTATCCATGAAAAGCTCTCAAAGCCTTCACGGTGAATAAGGCTTCAGAGAGTTTGTCCTGACTCCTTTTTGCTTCAATCCAGAAAGACTACATCATTCTGTATGATGTTCAGAAAGTGTTCGCCATAGACGCCCTGGCCTCTTCTCACCCGTTGTCCCGCAAAGAAGAGGAGGTTAATACGCCTGCCGAGATCAGTGAGATGTTCAACACCATCTCTTACAACAAGGTCTGATTCTTTAGGAAGTGACAACATTTACATACTTGCTTGGAAGAATGACTAACAAGCTTGATAAAGTTGTGATAATCACAGTCAGGGATTTATGTAGCTGTCCCTTGTTGATCTTGGCCCTTTAACTTGAGCCACTAATCCAGCACAGTGTGTTTTGCCATTGTTCCGAATCAACAGTGTTTTCTTCACTGTTGACGAAAAAACATCATCAACAGTGATGATGTGTTTCATATGAAGTTCAAACTTCTTGAATTCTTGTGGTTTACAAGTCTGTTCTTTTCAGGGCGCCGCGGTGCTTAGGATGCTGTCAGAGTTTCTCAGCGAGCCTGTGTTTGCCAAAGGACTCAGTGTGGGTAAAAGCAACACCAAGAAAATTTTTTTCCATCTGTTTTGTAGTTAAATATCCTGTTCAATTCAACTTAAAAACAAAAATGTTAATATTGTTTATTTTCATAAAGTAGCAACAACATTTGGAAGTGTGTACACGCTTTTACTAATTCTTTCCAGAAACTCCTTTTTGATTTAATGTTAACATCCAGTCATTTTAGGTTGACCTTCTATAATTTCCAGTGAATTTAATGAACCTGGCATAGTTCACCAAGATTTTTAAATGGCACTGATCCCACCATTTCACTGGAAATGTCACTTGTGAGTTTTCTTTTTGGCATAGTGATGATTGGTAGTTATTTAGTTGGTAGGTTTGACAAAAAAATGAAGGCTGAGCAAGATTTTTCTTTCACATTGTCATGGATATGTTGGTCATAATGATTTATTAAATTCTTTACATGTTATTTGTCCTGTTTTGTTTTCCTTTTAGTCTTACCTCAATGAATTTGCCTATAACAACACAGTACATACAGATCTGTGGGGTCATCTCCAACAGGTTTGTCAAAGTTCAAAACTGACAGATGTGCTGTGCCTAATTTCATTTGGTTTATCTGGAAAAATATATAAAACTATACTTCTTTTTTTCCCAGGCAGTTGCTGACACACCAGATTTGCATGTTCCCTGCACTGTACATGACATTATGAACCGCTGGACTCTCCAAATGGGCTTCCCAGTGGTCACTATTAACACCACAACAGGAGGGGTCAGCCAGAAACACTTCCTGCTAGATCCAGATTCGAAAGTGGACAGGCCGTCCCAGTTCAAGTACAAATGAGTTTTCCTTTACTCTTCTTCAATTTTATAATGAACAACAATTGAAGATAGCACACAAAATTAATAGCTTAAAACCTGGGCTGATGCAACCTAAACTGTTAACTTAGGTTAGTATGACTTACAGCTACCCAGAATTAAAGTTAGTAGAAAATTTAAAAGTTACACAAGACCAGTAAAAAGAAGATTTTTTTTTTATTACAGAAAACTTGGCCTGTTAATAAGTTTGTCCATGATCTTTACCGGACTTTGTAAATTGCACTTTTTTTTTTTTTTTTTTTGTATAGCACATTTCAGCAGCAAGGCATTTCAAAGTGCTTTACATCATAACAAACACAGAATCACAATGCAATATAGAATCAATCATTAAGTCAAGTTACATCAATAAATTTGTAATTGATTACATTTCAAATACAATTCTAAACAGGTGGGTTTTCAGTTGAGATTTAAAAGAAGTCAGTGTTTCAGCTGTTTTACAGTTTTCTGGAAGTTTGTTCCAAATTTGTGGTGCATAGATGCTGAAAGCTGCTTCTCCTCGTTTGGTTCTGGTTCTGGGGATGCAGAGCAGACCAGAACCGGAAGACCTGAGAGGTCTGGAAGGTTGATACAATAAAAGCAGATCTTTAATGTATTGTGGTGCTAAGCCGTTCAGTGATTTATAAACTAACAACAGTATTTTAAAGTCTATTCTTTGAGCTACAGGGAGCCAGTGGAGGGACTTTAGAACTGGTGTTATGTGCTCTATCTTCCTGGTTTTAGTGAGAACGCGAGCAGCAGCATTCTGGATCAGCTGCAGCTGTTTGATTAATTTGTTGGACAGACCTGTGAAGACGCTGTTGCAATAATCAATACGACTGAAGATGAACGCATGGACGAGTTTCTCTAGATCTGGCTGAGACATTAGTCCTTTAATCCTGGAAATGTTCTTCAGGTGATAGAAGGCCGACTTTGTAACTGTCTTTATGTGGCTCTGGAGGTTCAGGTCAGAGTCCATCACTACTCCCAGGTTTCGGGCCTGATCGCTAGTTTTCAGTTGTAATAACTGAAGCTGTGCATTGACTCTAGATCGTTCCTCTTTAGGTCCAAAAATAATAACTTCAGTTTTGTTTCTGTTCAGCTGGAGAAAGTTTTGGCACATCCACACATTTATCTGTTCTAAGCATCTGTTCAGTGATTGGATGGGCTCTGAGTCACCTGGTGACATCGTAATGTAGAGCTGTGTGTCATCTGCATAGTTATGGTAGCTAATATTATTTCCTGTTATAACCTGAGCTAGTGGGAGCATATAAATATTGAATAAAAGGGGTCCTAGGATTGAACCTTGGGGTACCCCACATGTGACCTTTGACCTCTTTGATGAAAAGTTTTCAATTGAAACAAAGAAATCCCTGTTCTTTATGTAGGATTCAAACCAGTTAAGCACTGGACCGGAGAGTCCGACCCAACTCTCCAGTCGATTCAGTAATATGTCATGGTCAACAGTGTCAAAAGCTGCACTGAGATCCAACAGAACCAGCACTGTGGTTCTGCCACAGTCCGTATTTATATGGATGTCATTGAACACTTTTACCAGGGCGGTCTCTGTGCTGTGGTGAGCACAAAAACCAGACTGGAAGGAGTCAAAGAGGTTGGTTATAGTTAGGAAGCTAGTTAATTGTTTACACACAGCTTTTTCAATAACTTTGCTGATGAATGGGAGGTTGGAGATCGGCCTGTAATTCTGCATTAGTGATTTGTCCAGATTGTTCTTTTTTATAAGTGGTTTGATTACTGCTGTTTTCAGAGCCTGGGGGAAAACGCCTGACGAGAGCGATGAGTTTACTATTTGGATCAGATCAGCAGCAATAACAGGCAGGACTTTCTTAAAGAAATGTGTGGGTAAAACATCCAGACAGCAGGAACTGGAGCTTATTTGACTTATAATTTCCTGTAGGGTTTTATAATTAAGTAGTTGAAATTGGGTCATTTTTCCTGTATTTGTTTTGTTTGGGCACAGCATTGGTACTGACTTTATAGTGGATGTACAGATTAATCCTCTGATTTTTTGAATTTTCTCTGAAAAGAAGCTGGAAAACTGGTTGCAGGCGGCAATACATTGGAATTCAGGCGGTAACGTCACAGGAGGGTTTGTGATTCTGTCAACTGTTGCAAATAAAGCCCGAGCGTTGTTAATGTTTTTGTTTATGACATCTGCAAAGAAAGCCTCTCTTGCATGTTTTAGTGTTAAATGATAGTTACGTAGTCTTTCTTTATAGATGTCACAATGAACGTGGAGTTGAGTTTTACGCCATTTTCGTTCTGCCCTACGGCAGAGTTGTCTTGCAGATCTAACTGTTTGTGCATTTCTCCATGGAGATTTCTTTTTACCAGACACAACCTTCATTTTAATTGGGGCAATGGAATCAATAATATCTGAGACTTTAGACTGAAAATCATTTACCAACTTATCTACATCATTACAGCTTAAGGGTGAGGAAGAAGAGTAGATTTGATTAAAAGTTTCTGCTGTGTTTTCAGTGAGAGAACGTTTTGTGATGGTTGCTGTTTGTCCAAGTGGGTTAAAAGATAAAGAACTTTCAAAGATAACAGCGATAACTTAATACCGGGTTTGGGCTCCTTTTACTTGTATCAATGCAATGTGGCATGGGGGGCAATCAGCTTGTTGCTTTACTGAGATATAAAGGAAACTTAGATTGTGTAAATATCAACCTTCAATATATTTGCATGGTTTGGTTTGGTGTACCTCATCTTCTCTGACAACAACCCGCCAATTCTCTCTGAGGTCTTTTGACAGAATTGCTGACCATTCAAGCACAGTGATAGAACTTTAGAACACTGAGCTTCAGTGCTTTTTCTCTGACAATATCTGGTTCAGAAATTGTTTACAATTTGTACATCTTGTCGTCAAATGACCCACATATGTGAGTGGAAGTTCTCCCCCGTCTATTTCTTCACTATGACATCAAGTTTGTAATCATGTCTGTTGCTTACGCATCTTTTTCCACCACACTTTTTCCTCCCACTCTTTATATAAATACTTGTGTAGAACATCCTTTTTTTTTTTTTAGCAATAACCTTTTGTGGTTTAGGCTTCTTGTGAGCAAATCTGACCAACAGCCATTTGTCATCAATTATTTTCTAGACTGTGTGCGCCATAACATGGTCATAACTTCCCATTTCTGCTCAAAATACCTTTTTAAAAACTGGTTGCATGCAATATTAAAATTTCCCAAGAAACTAGTTTTGGGGTTTTTGTTTTTCCATCGTCATGGGATTTAAACCATGACAATGAAATAAACTTCCTTTATAATTTTTTTAATTCAACAATTGAGTTTGTGGTAATGCTGGAGTCATGAGATTTTCCAGAAGTTAATGATTTGGATCAGGTTCAAAAACCGCCACTTTCTAAATATGGAAGTTGTACTTCATTAGTCCCAATGGGTAATTTATTTGTAGCCTTTCAGTCCTGCGATTACCATTTGGTTGTGGGCTGAAATTGTAACTTTTAAAACTTTTTTCTTGAAATTACATATTCGGTAGCAGAGCTAATGAGAGCGATCTAAGTCCAGCCACCATGCTATATTTTACACTATTAAACAGAAATGACATTCTACCACAACACAAAATAGTTTGGATAGATTACACACCAAACCACTCTTCTTCATAATTTATATTATGCATTTCATGATATTGTAAAAAAATAAAATTTAATTAAATGTAAATAAATAAATGTAAAAAATGAATTCAATCTATTTAGAACTATAGCGCTCAACCATGATTTACAGAAGTAACCTTTGTATATGCAATAATGCAAAGTGAGTTTTCTGGTGAGATTCTGTAAGATTTAAAGAAACGTAGGCTTGAATTATTTCACTCCACGTATGATATACATGTAGAGTGAAATATGTTTCAAATTCATTAAAATACAATTGTAGGTCTCCAAATATCATTTTTATAGGAATCCTGAAAAACATTTAATTATCAGAGTTAGACATAATAAATGCAACAAGCTGAATATTGTTTATAAATGTTAAGTATATTGAGATTAAGATTGTATCTTTTCATTTTTCTGTTTAGTTATACATGGTTTGTCCCAATAAAATGGATGAAAAATGGAGTGGATCAGCAACAATATTGGCTTCTGAATAAAACAGGTACGTTCACAGCAACATGTACTGCAACGTCAGAATTGTGAGCTCTGGAAGAACATGTTTGACTTTTAACTCAAGGGTGAAACTAAATGCATGTTAATGTTCCTTAATACAATGCAAATCCTCCAAGACACCCATGCTCAGATGAGAGTTTCTGGACAGGAATGGGTACTAGCAAACACAAATGTGTCTGGCTACTTCAGGGTTAACTATGATGCTGAAAACTGGGATCGTCTCCTCTCTCAGCTTGACACCAGTCACCAGGTGGGTAATGTACTATTTTCACTGACATTATTCTGTGTACACAAATGGGTCTGATAAACTGGTGTCGGCATCAAAATGCAAACCTCTCCATGAGTTTTATTAAAGTAAAGCCTCTTCACTTATTTGTATTGGCTTTTTTTCTTCTGTCAGGCTTTATCTGTCATGAACCGAGCTCAGATCATCGATGATGCATTTAATCTGGCAAGGTGAAAAATGGTCATAAAAAAATTCCACAATGTTTTTTTTTGCAAGCATATAGAATATTTGCTTCTTTCATTTAGGGCAAAAATAATCCCCACAGCATTGGCCCTGAGAACTACAGAATACCTGTCAAAAGAGAGAGACTATATCCCCTGGGCGTCGGCTCTGAGAAACCTTCAGTACTATATTCTCATGTTTGATCGCACCGAAGTCTACGGACCTTTGCAGGTTAATTTTATTTTGTGCTAAAAAGGACAAGCTCTTAAAAATAAAATGAAATTTCTAACCCCAAATATTAATTGTTACATTTCTGTTTTAGGCATACCTCAAGAAACAAATCAAACCACTTTTTGAATACTTTGAAACACTCACAGCGAACTGGACCAAAACACCAATAGAACACACAGACCAGTAAGCAATAAGCATTCACATAACATATCTGACAGATGCATTTTAACTTGAACTCCTCATGATTTTAGATGCTTCTTTTCAGATATAATCAGATCAATGCTGTTTGGATGGCATGTCGTACGGGTGTGGAGTCCTGCAGGAAACAAGTCAGCAGCTGGTTCAGACAGTGGATGGGCAACCCAGATCACAACCCGTGAGTATGAAGGAAATCATATCTGTTTGTGCTTAGACATGTCCTATTTTGCCTCACAGAAATTACTTTGGAGAGTTTGTTTACCAAAGTAATGACCTTCACCTTCATTGACTATATTCCTCCAGTTCACTTCAGAATGTCCTTCCCAGACTTTTAGGTCCCAAATATGAGGGATTTAATGAGTATGAAGAAATGTGTTGTTTGAGTGCCTGCCAATAAATTTATCTCATATGAATGTTTCTTTTGTGGTTCTAACATTCATAAATATCTCATTAGTTTATTCAACATACTGTAGACTGGGAACCTGTCCAGTAATTTAAAGGAATGATTACATGTTTAAATCTTTGACTGTAACATCACCTCCAGTCACAAAAATATTTTTTTTGTCTGTCTCCACTTTAAGAAACCTTCTTTAAAAATAAATTAATTAATTAATAAAAAGAAAAGTCTGTTATTTGCTGTATAACGTCTGGTGATGATTAGCCAATCATCACTGATTGACTAATCAGTCCCTGTGACGTCTCCTCTCTCAGACGGTCTCTTGGTGAGTTGGGACTCTGAGTCAGTATGAATTGCAATAAATGTTTTTTCTGCTACTTTTCTACTTTCATTTGAATTTCATGGAAAATTCTTGCGAAGATTTTTTGTGTGGTTTTGTTTTCCTCCATATCTTGGATACATGTTGTATATCACTTTGTATCTCTAAATACTTTCACCATCATATCCAAATCGGTTCCAAATGCATAGTAAAAAGCCACTAAGACAACAAAAACACCTTTGTTAAAAGCAACAGCCTTCTGGTCTGATTTACCAAAGTGTTAACCAAGCTGTTTGTGCCAAGATTTCCCCACCAGCCAAACCTCGAGACAGGACTGTGGGAACTGCATGAGCAAAAGGGTCCAGTAAGATTTGTGAGTGAGACAACAAACCAATTTAGGAACACCATTTAGTAGCAGTTCTGGTGTTGAAATTTGTCGAGTAAAGTTGTTAAGAGAATTCCACCTCCTTTTTTCTTCTTTCTTCTCTCAAACTGACATAAAGATTAAAATCCAAATTAGGTAACAGCACTCATTTCTATAGGCTCTTGGGAGCTGGACAAACTCTTAGTTTAGATAAGAATCTTTTGAATTTTCTGTTTATAAAACTTACCCTGTTTGGATATTGTGTGTACAGTAAAAATGTTGTAGTCTCCTTGTACCTCAGATTTGTTTTTTGAGGGAGGTGGAGGGAAGACATGAAGCAAATGTCCCAAAGTCAGGAATCAAACAGGCTTCGTCAAGGACCATACCTTTTTGTATGAGGCATCCGTTCTATCTGTACTCCACACAATTCTCCTTATTTCTTTTTGCTTAGTAAAATCACTAGTGCTTAAATCTTCTTGTGATCAATGATAAGATTAATTATTAATTATGTTGATTACCAGTACCCTTTGATTCATTATTATCTTTTACTGAAATGTTGTTTTTTTTGTGTTCTAGCTATTATTAACCCTGAAACATCTTGCTGCTTTTTTTGTTTTTGTTTGTGATAGAAATTGCTACATGTACAGAAATTACAACACATTCTTCTGATCTCTTATTCATTCTGCTGACCAGGATTCCTTCCGACTTGAAAGCTACAGTTTACTGCAGTGCTATAAGCCTTGGTGGTGTTGAAGAATGGGACTTTGCCTGGAAGATGTTTCAGAACGCGTCTCTGGCATCGGAAGCTTCCAGACTCAGGTCGGCTATGGCCTGCACCAAAACACCATGGCTCTTGAACAGGTGGGTGCTGCTTTTGCATCCTGTGCTATCCCAGCAGAAATATCATGTCTAGCTGCTTATTAAAGACGTTAAACTGTTTAATCACAAAGTTAAACTCCATTTCACTTATTCCCTCCCAGTTTTTTCCACCATTTATCTTACATTGCTAAAGGCTATGGTCTCCCAGTTGCTTCTGTGGAGTAGGTGGATGGGCAAAGGAAGCTTTTCAGGGCCCACTTAGAAATTAATAATTAGGAGCTGATTTTGCAAATACTCTTTCAGTTAGAAATATTCCCACATGTAACTTAATAAGGTCTTTAAGAATTTGATAAATAAAATAAAATAAAATAAAAATCTGATGTTTAATCAACATTATGTCAAAACAACAAACAGAAATTTACTAAAACATCCAGTTTGATGTATGGAGATCTGTTATGAAAAATGTATACATTTTTATTTACTTACTAATTATTTATAACATTTAGACAAACTTTAGCAAATTTGCAATCAGTTTAATCATGAATACACTTCAAGTATACTTGAAGATCACCATATATGTTGAAGGCCACCATTTTCACATTAGATACATTTTCTGTTAGTATAATGGCCTAAAAATCTAAATACATCTTAAATATATTAATTGGATTGGACAGTAGAGAACAGTTTGTGAGAACTGTTGATGTATCTTCTTCTTCCTGAAGGGGTGGGTCATCTCTCAGTGGAACATATCAACAACTACTGTACCTGAGTGAAGTTCAAATAGGGAAGGGTAGCCCAGGAGATGAGATCAAGCAAGAAGGAATGTTCAGTGATTTGCAAATTGTCTTAACCATTATCGCTTAAAAGCTACAGACATCATTCAGTTTTAGATATGATGACAAAGCTGCAAATTTGAGTGAGGTTGCATAAAATCCTAGACCAAGATAAGTGTTAACAGTAGCTCTCAACGTCTCTGGCAAAGGGTTAGAGCTTTAATTATTGTTCTTTCTTCCTGCTGGAAGTAACTAATTTTGATTCCAAATTCTGCCTGCTAATTTTATATACTTCTATTTGATGACTCTGTTTCGAGGCAGGTATCTGGAATATACCCTTGATCCGAATAAGATACGCAAGCAAGATGCCACCTCCACCATCCAGTCCATCGCGAATAATGTTATAGGAATGCCGCTGGCTTGGAACTTTGTCAGAGCAAAATGGAGTTACATCTTCCAACAGTAAGAGGACACTTCAATAAAAACAAAAAACACATTGCAACATCGCAGTCCAAAGGTTTTTGGGAAGATTTCATGTGATTTATAAATACAAAGTAGTGCATAAATGTGAAGATAAAGAAAGGTGATACATGGTTTTAAATTCAACCCACTTTTAATCTGATACCTCTAAATAAAATTAGTTTAGATCACTCTAGATTTACTCATGTTAGATAGCCAAGTCCAGAGCTGAGTCCAGTTGAGAATTTGTGATCAAATATCTCTCCCTCCTGTCCCTCCTCCCTCCTGTCAGAGTGACCTTGAGCTATTTTGGCAAAACAGAACAAGCTAGTATTTCAGACAAATCTGGTAAAGACAAACCCCCAAAAACTTGTAGCCAAAGAATGCTGAAGCTTTCTGAGACAACAAAACAGAATGTCTCTTTAAAATCACACACTGTGAGTTTTAACTGACTCATGTTGCTGAGAAAAACAAGTTTTCAGCAGATATAATCATACCTTCTTTCAACGGTGATTCAGAAGCACATCATAATATACAGGAATCCCATTTCAAGTGCACATTATTTTGGGGCTGGTTTGGGGATATTACAGAAGTCACACATCCCTTAGTGCATTTTTTTGTGCGCAGTTTTAGCTCTGTGATTCAACGCTATCTTTTGTTAAAGGTACGGAAGAGGATCTTTTTCCTTCTCTAATCTCATCAATGGAATCACAGTGAGGTTTTCCACAGAGTTTGAGTTGCAGGAGGTATGCAGCCCACACAGCCACAACTACAGACTGGATTTTCCTGAGGCAATTTAAAGGAAAAGAAATGCAATATATGCAAAGGTTCAGCTGTCTGTTTTGTTCTTTTTCTCTCTCCCAGCTGAAGAAATTCAAAGAAGAGAACCTCCATGTTGGTTTTGGCTCAGCTACCATGGCACTTGAGCAAGCCATCGAAAAGACGACAGCCAACATAAAATGGGTGACAGAAAATAAAGCTGAAGTGCTCAATTGGTTTACTGAGCAGACTGTGAAATGAAATTTCAGATGACATGCAGCTTTTCTATTTTCTGGGATTTATAATTGAGAAAAACAATAATGTAAAGGAAAAATACAGCAAAATCTGCACAAAGACTTTAACAGTTGTGATACATTAATAGTATCAGCTGGAAGAATCAGAAACAGTCTGCACTTTTTTATTATATCCTCACACTATATTTTAAAGATGATGTATGAAAAGTGTGATATACTCTATATTCAATAAACATGACACGCTGATCTGGTATGAGGCAGCAGCTGAGATGTTTAACTGTGACTCTATGTGGTTTAACGCAGATGCTGATAAGAAATTTCATGCAAACTTCACACTGTGAATCAAATTTGTTTTCTTAAAATATCACAAATAAATAAATTAATAATAAAAAAAATTCTTTCTTTCTGTGTTTGAGTACTGATCTATAACATTTCACAAGTAGATTCTATTGTAAACTTTAATAATAAGGAAAATGGCATAAAAAATATATCCCAAAAGTCTTTGATTGTAGTATCAGTTGTACTTAAAGGCTTAAAATGTTTAAACATGGATGCTATGCCAATGTCAATATTCTAGATTATACAAATAACTGTTTAAATATTCAGGGAACACTATTTGATGTGCAGTCAGCTATCATCTGGTGTTTCAACACTTCCACACTATAACAGATTAGAGTAATAGTTGTGTTAATTGTGTGATGCACAATTAATCAAGCATGTACAACATGAATGAGAAATTAATTGTTGTATGGTGAGTATGTGGTGGAACCCCAATTCAAATTCTGCTTAAGGGCCCCATAAATCTTTGGGTGAGCTCTGTCTGCCGCCAGAAGAGATATGTTATTTTGTCTATGCAGTGCTTTTCTAAACCAGACATTTTTTTTAATGATAAACCAATGTAAAGTTGTGCGTAAGTGTGACCTGATCTCAGTATGATTATAATTGTTCTATGAAGAACTGTTTAAGTTGTAAATGGTTGATAGAAAACCTTAGTGAACACACAAGATTGATCAGAGGTGCATTAAATAAAGGTTAAGTTATGAAATAGCATCCCAAATTTTGAATATCACATAGTACACCTTTCAGTCCATCATCTATAAATTGAAAGAGCATGGAGCAAATGAAAGCCTACCAAGACATGGCTGGCCACTGAAAATGTCAGTGTGGGTAGGGAGGGAATTTTGAAGTGTCCAAATCCTAATGAAATTGAGAATCAGTGGCAGGGGGGTCTTTATAATGTGACAAAATGTGAAAAAGTTGAAAAGGATTGGATGCTTTTGGAAGGTACTGCAGCTGAATTTCAACATTAGAAATTGTCTTCTACACCACTTTCAGGTCTTTCAGGTTTCTTCCTTATTTTATTTTTAAGAATTAGTACGCTATTCTTACTGGTATCTAATCCAAAGTTTTTAAAAATAATTAAGGCAATTTACATCATCATTAAATAATTCAGACATTTATTCATGAAAAACTGACAAGGTACCCTTTCGTCAAATTCATATTTGCCAAATACTGCAGTAAAGCAGTATTTCACAGATGCCCCACCCCTTTCACCATATGTGGTGAGATGTCCCGCCCATTTTACCAAATAAGGTGTCGTATACAAATCATCACAAAAAAGAAGCCATACACCAATGGAAAATATATGCTGCTATTTCCATTTCCGATGACTGGGGCACAGAATATGATCTTTAAGACCAGACCAAGATAAAACTTTTTCATAATGTGTTGAAACTCATAGCTGTACTGCTCACAGTTGTTCATTCAGCTCAGTACTTTGTGTACAAACACAGTACACAAAGAACTGTGTTTATACTTTTCATCTTCATCTTTCTTGCTGTAAGACTTCTCTTCCTCCAGGCTCTTTCTGATTGCCTTCACTTTCTGCTCCTTTTCCTCTTTTTGTACATGATATATATACAGTATACATACTGTATATTACCATTATAGATAAATGCATATATTTTGTCTTGTTTTTATAATAGATAAAACAAATACAGTACATGTGTTTTGTCTTTCAAAAATCATAAACATGTTGTGTTTTTCACTCTGCATAGTAAAACATACTGCAGTCAGCAATTTTACTATACAAATAAAACAAACAAGCAAAATAAATCATCTTAAGTTTGTGCAAAGAAACTAAGTAAACTGTTGTTTTATTGAAACAACACTGGTGTCATGAGACCCTTCTCAGATATTTTGCACAAAAATAAAATTAAATAGAAATAACCATTATATATTTAATTTGCAACCAAATATTGTTTATGGTGATATAATGAGATTGATTATATTATATATATATTATGCCACTTCCTACATTGACACATCCAGTTATACCACTTCCTATCTTGGTACATGCTGTTATGTCACTTCCTTGTGGGAGGGGAGGAGTGGGATTTCTCCATATTTGGCTAAATGACTATCATACCACATATGTTAAAAGGGATGGGGTTTTGGGGGCAGGATTAGGGTCATGGTACCTGTCAAGTCTTGATTTATTGGTGTGTCATCTATCAAATTTGAATTTGACAAAAGGATGCCCTGTGAGTTTTTTTTTTCCATGTCTGAAATGATATTCTCATCATCCCCACCAAATTCTACATTCTTCCCTCACAAAGGCAGATCATTTGCCTCTGTAAGTGGTATACTGCTGAGACAGATACAATCTAATCAGCAAGAGTGTTCCTTTAGTATTTTGACACGCCTGGCTTACTTTTCTCATCTGAATGATCTTTATAAGGTCAGATTCTTCTCTGATGACTCTTTTGAGAAAATTAACTTCTGTGGCAGTGCGGTATTTCATTAAGAAACAGAAATATAAGCTAAATAGTTTGCTAGAGATCACAATCCGAGTCATCTGAATTTGAGGTATTTCTTATCTGTGTTCCTTTGCAGAAATACATAGACCTATACCATTCTGGAAAAAGCTCAGCATCTGTTCTGGTTTAAAGCAAATGATGGATGGCCTACTGAGGAAACCTCCCTTGTTTCTGTTTGTCTGAAATGCTTGGTGTTGCACAGTTCAAGATGATGACACAGGCTGATAAACGTTGCGAAACGGTCATGATAATGAGATACTCAAGCAACAGTCTTTTTTTTAATTGAAGTAATAAGCTAATGAGGTGTAGAGAGACATTCTGACATTATTATCTGAAGTTATTATTAATTTGGTTCAGCTATGTTGAATCTTCTCCAGTAAAAATTACAAACACCTGATAGGATATGGGAGTGAAACTGGATACACAGCTGCATTAATCCAGCATCATTGTATTCTGTCCTCATTGTTTCAGTTTGACATGAATCATCACAAGAAGACAAGTGAAAAAAAGTGTAAACTTGTGTTTAAACTTGAATGAAAACCTTCCTGTGTGAGGTGTTGAGGTTTTCTGTTAGTGTACTCTCTGGAATTCATTAATGTATCACTTGGATTCACTCCAAGCATTACATTCTCCTGAAAGGGGGAGCATTTATGGCTAGACTTTGTTTAATAAAACAATATAAGAAATGTATATTTGTTACAATTAAATAGAGTCCCATCTTTGTGATGAAATGATGCCAGTATCATCAATGCCTTCAACACAGAAAATCTCCCAGGCACAGTTGGAGGGTAATAAGTAAACGAGCACCTTTCACAAGTCAAAAACCTCAAAGTGCTTCACAATAATAACAAGCATAAAAAACACAGAGATGCTTGTGACAACATGCATTGAAAAATCTCAATAGACATGATGGAACAAGTTCCAAAATGAGTGGCAGTAACAGTTTTGTCCGTGTTCAATTATGGGAAAAAGTTTTCCCATATGGCACTAACAGGCAGAGCACTTCTAAGGACTTTGTAAGGTAAGTTACAAAAGTGGCTGAATCCACTGAGAAAAGCCTTAAATTGAGAAATGATGGAATAGTTTAGTTTCCTGTTGCTTTATATGTCTTTCTGTGCACATAATTCAGGTGTTCTTTCAGACAGGACACTGTTGTTTTTCACTCTCACCATGCACGCAAATGAAAATCCGCCTTGAGGATTATGTCAGGAAAGTTGTTTTGCTGTGACAGAAGGGACCTGCATTTTACCTTAAAAAAGTCTTTCTATCTCTTTCAAGCTGCCAAAGAGAGTTAATTACTGCTTTTGCATTCCTCTGTGATTACATAGATTTTTCTTCTGGGAGTTGAACAGCCCTTTGGAAAGACCAAAAATCAAAACAGATTAATCTGAGAAGCAAAGATAATGTTGATCCTTCCACTGAAAACCTTTTCAGTTTTTCCTGTGTTTCAAATTCACCTTGTTCACTAAGACAAAAAATACAATAATAAACTTCAAAAAATACTTTTCTTGGCTTAACTATTTGCAGTGTTTTGGCACCTGAAATTATTTTATCCTGCCTCTGTAAAATTAGATGTTGTTGCATATAATTACACAGGTGTAATTCTAATTGCCCTAAAAACAATTTAAGTTAATCAACTAAAATCAAACATCTCAGACTTTACTTGTTAATCATCTGTGAATGTTACAAACTCTCTTAGACTCTGAAGAGATCATAATTAAATTTTGAAATATAAACTCAGTGCCTCTACATATGTTACAAAATGTGTATTCACTCTAATGTGATTGTTTGCAATAGTTTTATTGCTGAAAATAATGACTGTTGTTAAGGCAGAAAATCCTTCTTTGTGTAAACTCAGACAGCGGTTTACATGAAAACTCTGTCTGGAAACTGCCAACATTTTCTAATGTTAATTGGGGAAAAGTTCCTGCATAATAGTTCACACCTCCACTCTAAGGGCTGGTTTTTAAAAACTCAACAAAAGCATTACAATTTCGCCGAAAATGGACTCCATCTAAATGGAGCAACATTGTGGTTGACCCTCCAGGAATAGGAATAGTTACCTCCTCAGTGTCTGCAAACATCAAAGAATATGATCGCTCGCATTTTGTAAGCTCCACAGCTGAAACAAAATGCATGAATAGTAATATATCTTTTAAATTTAGTCCAACATCGTGCCATGTAAATATTTTATTTGACAACCAGAGTTAAGGATGTACCACCATTCATTGGCATCTTCTATGTTTAGGCTTAAAAGCTTCCTTGCTCACAACTTTAGCATTAGCGCTATCATCTTTGGCATGGTCTAATTTGCTGATATAAACTTTAATTATGTTTTCTACACAGAAATTTTATTAGTCCCATGTTATATGAGATTTAGAAAGTTTCAATTGATGTGTTCATTCATAAAAGATCTGATATGGACATGTTAGCCTAACTGTTTTCCAGACACCACAGATGATGGCAGATTCTTTGGGCGTGATTTCTCATCAAAATTAAGCTGTTAATATAAAGCAATACATAAACAATATTAAAAAATATAGCCACCTTCTATCCCATGGAACTTATATTTACTTATAATTAGTCAACTATTTATTTAAATTAACTGGAAAGAAGGAATAGTTGTTATTATTAGCAAAATAGTAACACTCCATCATTCATATTGCATATGAGCCAGATTCCAGACATCTGGGACTCCTAGTGGAGAGACTGCATGAAAAAGTCTTACTGACAGCAAAGCACAGGAGTTATTTCCAGGAATAAGGCGTTACTCTTGGATTGTTTCACAAAGAACATACTAAGACAGTAAATCCAGGATTGACTGCCAATGCACTGTTTTACTCAGTGTATATCTGAATAAGACAGTGGAGAGGGGGAGAACACCTGCAGTTCCCTCAGACTTAATAACTATTAATGATAGACTGTTTATTTATGTGCCTGGAAGTGTCAGTGCTGTGAAACAATCCCATATTAACCAAATTTTGCTGAGAGAAATAACCTCTCTCTGCAGCCAGCAGAGTTGTATATTTTGAGTTTTCTTTTTTTACAGTCTGGTATATTGAAAAAATGTGATACAAAAGTAGCAAACAATATCCTTCATTTTTCTTGAAGGTTATAGAAAACATTCAATTAAACTGAAATGAGTAAAACAGATAGATAATCAAAAATATAAATCCACTTTGGCAACCATAAAAATAGAGTAATCAATGAAATTAAAATATCCTGCTAGATCTTGATTATTGAACCCAATCCTTATGACCTTGAATGATTCTGCAAGAATATAAATATTCCAGGGAGTGAATTATCTTCTCTTCTATTCCCCACATTTTGTCATTTTACAACCACAAACTTCAATATAAGTCATAACAAATAGTAGTTTCCTGTGCTTGAAGTTGTATCAAAGTCTATTCAGATTGTCATTTGATTGTGAGGATAGTTGAGTCGCTCCAGGTGGCAGCATGCTGGAGTCGCTCGGTTATAATCGTTCTGATTTATTCATTTAAAAATATTTCAGTCTTCTTTTTCTCTAGTAGAGGCATGATTTTTTGGATGATTATTCCCTCTGATTTTAGATTATGGATATTTGCTCTTACTGTATGTATTCAGCCAGTTATGATGCGTAACTATAGCACCATCATTTTATTCTTACAATCTGGAGGACCTGATTAGCATCTCAAAGACAAAAAGTTCTTGAACCTCAAATCCAAGAGGGGTTGAGAAGAAGGCTTTGTGAATGCAGAGTAGGACCAAAGAGAAGAGATAGAAAAGGAAAGTTCAAACCTTCCCTTCCATCAATCATAGCTTAGCTTTCTAACCATGTGGCCAGACAGAGATTTAATTAGGAGTGGCAGAGCTTGCCAGCATCTATTGGTGACCGCTACCGAAAATCCTTCTTACCCACAGCCTCACCATCTTATGTTAAGATCCAGCATATAAAGAGAGTGTTTCCACCTCCAGTTGGACACTCTTTCACTGGGCAGGTGGGGTTAAACCCAAATGGTTAATGATTTTCAATGATAGGCAGCTTTCACAGTGCCTTATCGCCCAGAGAATCAATCAATTGAAAGTAGCAGCACTAATAGACTGACTGTCAGAGCCTTTTCATACACTGAATTTGTTTTTGACACGTCTCTCTTTCAAAATGAGATTAAAGCTAAGTGACATAAAACAAAATGTAGGCTTTAACTGTGTTAACTTGATTTTACTATTTTCTGTGATGCTGGTCCAGTCCTCTTAACGATTAAACAGCCACATCAAGGCACACTGGAAACATAAAAGCTGTGTACATACATACCAGGACAGACAGATCTGCTGCAAGTGGTCCACCACAGAATTTACAATGGGGCATAAACAGGAATTTAACCAGTCCATCTTTATAATCTGGTTTTTAAAACTTTATTCATCATTATCATAAGACACTGCTCTGGAAGTTTAAAGTCTGGACAGGACTTTACTCTTATCATTAGGACATTTTAAATCTGAATGTTTTGCACTTTCAGCAGAGTCTCCTGCCCACGGTTTCAATGATTAACTTTTTGGGTTGGACTCTAAAAGGCAGGACATAAACAGAGTAACTGTCATCCTTCTGTATTCTTCCTCATCTGCGCTGGAGACATGGGAAGAGGATTCTACATCAGCAAGACGGTGGCAGTGACCTGTCTGGTTGCAACTGTTGGAGTTTTAGCAACAATCATTGGCCTCACAGTGTTGTATGCTCAGGAGAGATCGAAGAATGCTGAATTACTTCCAACCACTGCTGGACCCAGTACAACCAGCGCTGCTTCCACCACACCATCTGGACCCAAAGAGCCCTGGGACTACTACAGACTTCCGGAAACCCTCTCTCCTATCCTCTATAACATCACTCTATGGCCCCGGCTAACGCCCAACGCTGATGATCTGTACATCTTCACTGGACACTCCAGGGTTGTTTTCAGATGTGTGATCGAGACTGATCTCATCCTCATCCACGCCAACCAGCTGAACTTAACTAAGTTTGATGGATTTTATGCCAAACTGAACAGTTTGTATGGAGAGGCAGCCCCCACCCTGAAAAACACCTGGCTGGAGGTTCCCACCCAGTACCTGGTGGTTCAGCTCAACGACCCGCTGCAGCCCGGCAGATTTTATGAGCTCTACACGGAGTTTGTTGGAGAGTTGTCAGATGACTTCGGAGGCTTCTACAGGATGGAATACTTTGAAGACAAAGTGAAAAAGTAGGAAGTTTTATGATTTTCTTTTTAACTTGGTCAGATTTAAGACTTAGTGCATTAAAAGAGATGTTCAGACAAATACATTTATGTGTAGCATTATGTGCCACAATAGGGGTGATACAACTGAAGTCATATTATTTTCTTTTAAATCAATATGTTGGCTTACAACGATGATAAGGGTGTCAAATAAATACAAGTACATCTTAATAAATTAGGGTATCCTTAAGAAAGTTTATTTCTGTACTATTTAGTCCTTTATTTCTGTTAACATGGATAACTAACATTTACAGCTAAGAGTTCAACTTGTGACAGATAAGGTGTTAAAGAAGTTAGATTGCTCTATTAGCAGCCTCCAGTTAGTCTGCCCTGTTGGGTCTGTCTATCTCTCATCTTCCTGTTGACAATACTTCTCTTCATTTCTTCTGAAGGGTGTCAATGACTATCGACCACGCAGCTGTCAAGTCAGCAGTCTTGTATTAGTCATATCATAGGATGGCTGTATTAAACATCCTACTTTTTTTGGTCTTACATAACATTCTTTTTTTTCTTTTTTTTTTTTTTTACTCAGAAACTTAATATTGGGGTTTCTTTTGCTGTATACCATAATTATCAAGATGGGCAGAAATGAATACTTGAAACATTCTTTTTGTAAAATCTCTATCAGTTTCGCCTTTTGAATAAAATCAATGAAATTATTGTATTACTAATAGTTTAGTTAATTGAGATGCTCCTGTATGTGTTTAGTAAAAACACAGGATAAACATAGCTTAGCTGAAACACCTTCACAGCTCTTCATGGACCATGTCAATGCAATATAGTCAATAGTTAAACAGAAGTTACAAATTCACATATGGCCATTTACATTTCCTTTTAAGTATGGAAAGACTGTGTTCTGTGTCCAAAGGCACAAAAATAAATTATTTTATTTAATCATTTATTTATTTTGTATACCTGCTCAAACCTGGATGGAGGGGGTGGCGCCTTTCTCCAACCCGTAACTCGGTGAGAAATGGAGTTCATACTGGTCAGTGCATCAGAAAAACTGGAATTTCTTGCTTGCGGTAACAAGCAACAGCTTGAGGTATCATGTGTTCTGGAAAGTGAGATGAAGATCATTTACATGTCATTGAAACTTGCAAGAAAATGTGCACCTTGCTTTTTCTTCTTGGCAATTGAAAGTGCTTGTTCAACACAAAAAATCTGTTATCTACTCTGGATAATTAATAACAGACAGGAACCACAAATACAGCTCAACTCCCTGGGGTTTAAAAGTCTTAGGAAATCCTTAATTTGATGCAGTGCATGCATAGATTCCCCAACATATGATACACATTTAACAATTTAATGATCTTCACAAAATTCCAAACAATGGAATTATGTACGAGTTTCATACACACATTTTTTTCACCTGTCTGTTGGATTAATTACTGGGTTTCCTGCTCCATCAGAATTGTAGCATCAACTCAAATGCAGCCAACAGATGCCAGGAAAGCTTTTCCCTGCTTTGATGAGCCAGCAATGAAAGCTATCTTCCACGTGACTTTGATTCACCCTCAGGGGACTGTGGCTTTGTCTAACGCCATCAACTACGGTGAGTCTGTAGTTGATGACTTGTATATATCATTAAGTTAAATTAACTTGCTCTCTTCATATTACTCTTTGGTCATTGTAGACAGTGACGTGCTTAACAACTACACCAATTTATTAACAGTCAGTTCCTGTTGTTTCATGTGGAACCACATAATTGTGAACCTGCTGTTGTTTTTGATCCTTCATAGATCCTGTCAACATCACTATGAATGGAGAGAGTTTTATTCAGACCAGCTTTGAACCTACTGAGATCATGTCAACATACTTGTTGGCTTTCATTGTATGTGATTTTGCATACATTGGGACGAACCCGGATGCAGCTGTCTTGGTAATTATTTAAAAAAGAACAAAAAAACCCCAGCCAGAATCATAAACATAACTATTTTAACATAATTCTTTGATTTTAATTAATGGGTGAAACTTATATATGTATTGATATTAGTGCAAGAAACCTCAACAGGCTTCTGCTTGTTAACATTAATGTGTGTAGTAGAAGCTTGGTAACTTTTCTTTTAAATACGTGCAATGAAACCGTCTCTTATGAACTCTAAAGGTAAAAAATAATGAAAAAACATAATTAAGCTGGCATGTAAGTGAATTATTGCTAAAACAATATGGATGTAATGCAATAAACATCAGTTAAATATTACACTCAGATTCCTTTGAACCCTGACCTTTAATAAAACAGATTGATGCAGGATCATAACAATAAACAGGACTAATATTTGCTGTTCTTACATTAGTTTAGATGTTGCTCTATTTATGAATCTCAAGAAAATAGAATGACATTAAAAAAGTTAGTAACTTTGTTTCAGTGTTTCTATTGTGTCATCTATGTCCTGCTGTTTCCCATAAAATAACATCATAAAATAACACATAAAAAGAATTTAAATGCATAATTTAAATTAATTATTAATTAATTATTTAAATTAAATATTAATTAATAATAATTATGTTAGGGCACATTTATCCAGCAGACAGTCAATGACACCCTACACAAGGAGCGCTGGATCCAAGCTGATCAGTGGAAACTTGAGCAGATGAGGGAAGAGGGATAGAAAAATGTGCACAGGCAACAGTGATAACTGCAGCCTTGAAGAAATTGTGAAGCAAAGCCAGTTGAAATATTTGAGGGAGATTATGAAGGTGTGGACTGGAGCGGGAGTAAAATTTTTGAGAACCATCACACAAAGATGTGCAGAACATGAACTATAAATGTTGTATTCTTTGTTAATGTTATCCTTGAACACACAAAACATTAGTAGAAGCAAAATGATTGAACTTAATGAAATGCAATGAGGGATACAGTTGTGCTGCCCTCTGCTGGACTCAAACATCAGATCACATCTTCAGCATTTTGTGATAGAGTTGAAGTTCTGTTTTCCACCTGTTTTAGATCAGGATCTGGGCTCGCAGGAAGGCCATTGAAGAAGGTCAGGGGAACTATGCACTGGAAAAGACTGGACTCATATTGGCATTTTTTGAGAACTACTACAACACGTCCTACCCTCTCAAAAAGTCAGGTAAAGATCTAAAGAAACTACTCAATCTGCTTACATTACCTGATTATGTTCCTATGGCTCATACTTTTGCAAGGAATAAAACATGACCTGCTCTGAATTCTGCTATTGCTTTTAGACCAGATTGCTCTTCCTGCATTTGGTGCTGGAGGAATGGAGAACTGGGGTTTGATCATCTACGGAGAGACAGCTCTCCTGTATAATCCTGGAGTGTCGTCTAATGGAGAAAAAGAGTGGGTGGCAACTGTCATCTCTCATGAGCTAGCTCATATGGTAATGTGTTGCTTGCCCTTTGTAAGTGAAATATATTACACTGTATATGTATTCATTGAAGATTTCTCCTCTCAGTGGTTTGGAAACTTGGTGACCATGAGGTGGTGGAACGACTTGTGGCTCAATGAAGGGTTTGCCACCTATGTTTCTTATCTAGGAGCTGATTATGCTGAACCTGACTGGAATATGGTGAGCATGGGTGTTTTCTCATGAAAATCAGCCCTGTACTCATGAGAAAAGTTGAAGGTCTTGAAGGAAAATATGTCTTGACATCTATTTGTTTCCTTCACAGAAAGATTTAATTGTTCTTAATGAAATTGTCAGTGTAATGAGCGTTGATGCCACAGCTTACTCCCACCCCATCTCTTCCAAAGAGGAGGAAATCCTGAGACCAGATCAGATCAATGAAGTGTTTGACTCCATCACATACAGCAAGGTAAATCATATCATCTGTGATCTAAACAGATCCCACACAGATGCTATCACAATGTTATTATCACTGTGTTTTATGAAGATACAATGAGGACTCCATCATCACGGCTCTCCAACTAAAATCTTTGTCATTGCAGGGTGCAGCAGTCCTCAGAATGCTCTCAGACTTTATTACAGAAACGGTCTTTTCTAAAGGACTTCATGTGAGTAGAGGTTACAAGGGATAAGTATGAATAATTTCAATATTGTGTTAATAATAACAGAGGTTTGTAACAGAGATCTATCTGCAGACATACTTAGAGGAGTTTGCGTATAACACCACAGGCAACAAAGACCTCTGGAAGCACCTGCAAATGGTAAGACATCAATATGTATCTGTACAGCTTTCTTGTAAATACAACTTTGACTTAAAAGTTTGGAAAATACTTAAACAAATCTATAAACAAGCACATTTTGCAAACAAGCAGTCAGAGCCAAAAAAAGTGAAACATAATTTTCCACCCCATATAACAGGAAATTGCAAAATAATAAAAAGTGAAGGGGTTAAATCACCAGCCCCAATGTAAAAAACTTGATAGGTTATCTTTTTGGTTAAGAAGGATTTCTTTCTCTAGACAAATGCATGGCAACAAAGGTTCATTACGTTGCTGACTTCTGTAATAGGCACACTTTACACCAATTGGTCGATATAGTGTTCCCACTGAAAAAACATATTTTCAGGCTTGAACAGCTGCTGTCAAACAAATTTCAACTAATTTTTTTTTTCATTGAATTTTTTCAACTAATTTTTTTTTCATTGAATGTTTCTTTTTATTAGGCAGTAGATAAAGCTGGTATAGCATTGCCCCATTCTGTGGAGGTCATTATGAACCGATGGATCCTACAAATGGGCTTCCCAGTGGTCACCATCAACACCCAGACTGGAAAAATCACACAGGAACACTTTCTGTTGGATCCAGAGTCTGTTGTGGACACACCTTCACAGTTCAAGTAGGATTTAGCGTTTTATGGAGGAGTCACATATACCTAACAATGTGCTACGCAAAACTTGATTTGTTGTTTGTTTTCAATTGTATGTGTGATTTTATGAAATTGGTTCCAGCTACGAATGGTTTGTCCCTGTTACCTGGATTAAGACTGGTGGTTCTGAACAGCAGTACTGGCTTCTTAACAAGGAAGGTAAGAATCATTTCAAGCCAGTGAATATTATGAGCCACTCATAGAAAGATTATGGTGATGATGCCAATTGTTATTAAATTAATAATTATTGCTAATATTTTTTTTCATTTAGCCACAAACGCAGAACTGGTTCTTGGTGGCTCTGATTGGTTGGTGGCCAACGTAAACATGACAGGTTTCTATAGAGTCAATTATGATGAAACAAACTGGGAACGTCTTATTGCTAAGCTGATCTCAAACCATCAGGTACAACTTTTGCTGTGCCGCTGCTTTGTTTCTGTTATTAATGTCTGAAAATGCTTCTCATAACATTTTCTTTGTTTCTAGGAAATTCCTGTGATCAATAGGGCTCAGATTATTGATGATGCCTTTAATCTTGCAAAGTGAGGTCACACTTTTACTCAAATATTGGAGTTGAGTTTCTGTAAAAAAAAATACCAAGGAGTTTAATTTCTTTTTATTTTCAGGGCAAAAATAGTTGAGACAACTCTGGCTCTGAGGATGACTACATTCCTGAATAAAGAAGTTGAATATATGCCCTGGGAGACAGCCAAGCGTAACTTGAATTACTTCTTTCTTATGTTTGACCGCAGTGAGTTGTATGGACCCATGCAGGTTTGTTCAATAAGATAAAAATATTGTGAAGTTAAAGATATTATACAACATAAATGGAATGTTAAATGTAAATTTCTCATATCGTCACAGAATAAAATAATTATGGTATGTTAAAATCTTTATGTATTGTCTTTATCCCTCAGGCCTACATAAAAAAACAGGTCACCCCCTTGTTTCATTACTTCCAAAATCTCACTGTAAATTGGACAAAGATGCCAGCAAAGCACACAGATCAGTAAGGATGCTTTGGATTTTTGTTTTGTTTTTGTGTTGTTTTTTTTACCATGAAGACCTTGCTCTTTTGTCACATACAGTGCACATACATTGCATGTCTTTACTGCTCAAACCAGTGGTAAAAACATGCAAAAAGCTTAATATAAATGTATCTTTAATTTATATTATGAATCTCACACTGAAATAATTAAAGACATCCACATTTTAATTGGAATTTCAGGCAGAAAATGAACCCCATGTTAGGAAATGTTTATTTAAAAATTCATCAAGTTATTGGAACCCTTCAAAAAGTCAGATAAAATAACTGTAGCAAAAGCATTTTTGGTATCTATCCTTGACATTTTAGGCTGATCTCTGGGAATATTCAGTTCACCATGTATGATCTCCAGTGTTCTTGGGGTGAAAAATATCAAAGGGACACATTTACACAGTTACTTGGGAATGACAAGAGAACATGACATTCACCTTGTCTGTATCTACAATGTGCTTCCATAAACAAATAACGTTCTTCAAACATTATATGTTCTACTTCAAAGAACACTATATGTGTTCTTCAGTATATACAAGTGAGACACACTCATTGTTATACCCTGCCTACCCTTCAGCTCCCAGGAAAAAGAAAAAAGTGAGACAGTTAAGGTGGAAGAGATGGTTGTCAGTAAGATAAATACCAGATGTTTCCCAACTTGCACTTTCTAATTTTAATTACATACATGGTATCGCTCATCCTAAGCTTACCTCCTTAGTGACTTCATGTCAGTACCGTGTGTTCTTTTTATTGCTTTTCATACCTAAGATTTTCTCTAAATCAAAGATTTATCCATTATGTCACAGCTGTGACACCTCTGTTACTGAAGTATGTCTCTTTATGAAGAGACATAAAGTAATTGTCTAATAGCTAAAGAAACCTTTGGCCTGTACTGCATACACGCTCAATGAGTTTTACTGGAAAATTACAAATGATAGTTTTCACTGTGGTGCTTAGGTTTAGGTTTGGCCTTTTTCTTCCTTTTTTGGACTCTGATGAACTCTCCTAAATCCAGAGTAACAGGATGTTTCAGCCAGGCCAATTATCCATATTTAACTGCTGTTGTTTCTGTGGGTTCTTGTGTTGTGACCTTTGTCTGTGTCTGTATCTTCTCTCTCTGTGTCTCTTTTGACTGCAGAGCATTAGAGCCTTGCACAGCACTGATACCACTGCTTTCATCATTTCCACATACAGTTTTGATGTGACGTTTTTGCTTTGGATGAAAAAAACTTAGATTATTTTTCAGTTGGATCATCCCAGCCCTATTTACAGTGTATGTGTCTGGCATGTAACTGATACCTGGCATCTGGGGAATAAAATATTAAATGTTTCCAGGTACCCATTGTAGTGTGCTCTTGCACCACTAGAGGTAGGAGTACCCCTAGCTGGGAATCACTGCATTATAATATCAGGCATTCTCACTGTGCTTATGTTGTCTGTCCAGATACAATCAGATCAATGCAATCTCCATGGCCTGTAGCTCAGGAGTGGAAAGCTGCAGAGAACTCACATCTGGCTGGTTTAAAGAGTGGATGAACAACCCTGCTATCAACAAGTAAAGTCTTTTCAGAAAGTGGAGCGCTTGTAATATTTCCAGCATTTTTCTTCCAATTCATTGAGTTCTTGGTATTTCCTTTTGGACCTTCCATATTCATAAACATTTGTACAGAATTGTTTTGGTTTGTTTTTACTAAACTGTGCAGCATCAATGCCAACCTGAAGTCCACAGTGTACTGCAATGCGATTGCAGCTGGAGGAAAAGCAGAATGGGACTTTGCATGGGAGATGCATAGGAACACCACGATTGCCTCAGAGGCAGAAAAACTTATGCTTGCTCTGTCCTGCACCAAAGAGCCCTGGCTGTTAAACAGGTTTGTCACTCTCTCTCACTCTGTAACACACACACCCCCGCACCCCTGCACCCCTGCACACCCGCACACAGACGGTTAATGCTTATTGTGTGATTTTGAAACGGTTTGAGAGACTTCTACGGTTTTAGTTTGATTCTCATAACAACAAAACTGTTCTGTTCAGGTATCTACAGTACTGCCTGGATCCAGAGAAGATCCGGAAGCAGGATGTATCTTATACTTTTATTTACATTGCACGTAACCCTATCGGGCAACCTCTGGCTTGGGATTTTATTAGAGCCAACTGGGACTACATAATAAACAAGTGAGTTTTCTCAGTATTCAAAGATTTCGCAAGATTTTGTTTGTGTTTCCTAACCATCTCTTTTGGTAGACTGACAGGATGGGGTTAGTCATGTGCTGTTGGAGCAAATAAATCAGCAAAATACATATTAATAAAAACATTTGTATTAAAGTGTCTCTCAAAGCAGCTTTGTTTGCTAACTTGAATGTTAGTCCAAGAAATGACACCATTCTGTTTGTTTTTTTTCTTTCTTCAGATATGGTCGAGGATCAATTTCCCTGGCAAGTATTATTAATGGATTGACGGAACGATTCTCTACTGAGTATGAATACAAACAGGTATGGATTTAATAACTAAACTGTGAAATTCCATATAACCCAAATAAAGGTGATGACACTATTTCTTAAAAAAATCCTTTTTGATGTTAAGTGGAAATGATTTTGCTTTTCCCACCCTCTCTTGTGTAGTTGGAGCAATTCAAAGAAGAGGTTCAAGCAAAGCTTGGCTCAGCAGATGTGACTTTTGATCCAATGCTGGAGAGAACCAAGGCCAACATCAACTGGGTGGCCCTAAACAAGAAACCACTGTCTGACTGGTTGATCAGTCAAACATCTGGAATTTAGTGATCCAAGCCAGTCAGTGTACGGGGGTTTAAATCATGGAACAGATTCTTCTACAACCCTTTTTTTCTTTTGCCTGAAAGCAACTATGTATTTAAACTCTGTGGATATTTTTTATCAAATATTTTTAATGAAGTGTTTTGGTAAAAATATTTTATGAAATAAATGTATTTGACTACATGTGTGCTTTTTATCAGGACAAAGAAATCGGATCTAGTTAAGATTTTTTAGGTGTCCTCGACAACATTAGTTTTCTTAACGTCTTACCTGAAGGATATTTCACCCCATTACATGTTTAGGCTGAAATTTACAACGTTCTGAAACAGATTCTGTTTATGCATTAAGATATTATTTTTCTTTGGAATGAAATGTGTGGTTGAAAGTTTCACAACACTTTCAGAAATTAAACCCCAGCCAAACGTCTGCCTCTATTCTGACATATTTGCACGCATTGATATATAATGTAGCTTTTAATATTAAAAATACTAAAATTAATAGGAATAGGAACCACAGCTCAGGTGGGAGAATTTGTTGACAGGATAATTATTTGCTGTGCAATAGAAAAGAAAATCTGGCCTTTATTAAAGATTTTTTAAAAAGAAAGCCTTAAACAATGCCTTGGATTGGAGCGTCTACATGCAAAATGCCACTATAAAACCAAATATCGTCCTAAACACACCATCCTCCATGTTGACACATGTTGGAATGCTTCAGTAAAGAGAGAGGCAAAATCGTCAGACTTCACAGGAACATGGATAGAGATAAAAACAGGAAAATCCTTGAGGAAAACTTGTATGAAGACTGAAAAGGCTTGAAACTGGGAGGTTTAATAAAACAGTGATCCTAAACTTTGGATAGTTTGGATCACAATATCTAAATGTGTTAGAATGGCCTGGTCAAAGGTCAAATGATCCCTATGTAATACTTTTTTTTTTTTTGCAAAGAAGAATTAGCAAACATTGAAGTTTTATGTGTGCAAAGCAGAGAACTGTGATAACTACAACTCAGGAATGCATGTCTACAGAAGTACGTCATGATTTAACACCTAGGCTGAGGTGTAAGGAAAGCATTGAGTTTGTGCAACTCTGTCCTGTGACAAACTATATACCTCTGTTTACATTTGGTGATGTGTAATATCTACCAAGTGAATACTATGACTGTATTACAATAAAAGCTTTATTCTAAATCTTTAAAAGCAGAATGAGAAACATGGTGGTTAATTGGCTCTAGATCAGCTGTCACTTCTCTCAGTGGGACTCTTTCCTGAAAAGCTTTAGAGGGGAAGTGTTACCTGTTTAACACATCCTACAGACAGCTGCTATGTTTGTGTGAATCAAAGGCCAAACACTGGGTGTGAATGCTGTGTGTAGCTGAACATTTGGGCTTGGAGTAATTAAATCAACAAGGGATTTTATGATAAATAATGTTTATTTTCTTCACATTGTGGAAACTTAATAAATACATATTTCTATGTACAAAAGTAACTAAACAACAGAAAATTATTGGTTCAAAATTAGAAGCTTGAGAAGTTTAGTCCATATATTAGGACATTCACTGGACCGGCATTCACTACTGTCCAGTGAATGCCAAAGCTTTTGATTGTTCATGGTGATTCCAGGACTCCTCACTGGTGAAGTAACCTGCACTTAAATCCTGAAAACAAACAACAAAGAAAGATATTTTAACTGTACTACAGAGATGTATAGAGAGGTGTCTTTATTTATATAAAAAGAAATTGTAACTGTACCTGATATGAATGGTGCAGAGAGGACAGCTGCTCTGTGTTCATGGCTGTTGGTTGATCCAGGAACTGGCTGAGGGTTTGGGCCTGCTCCACAAAGTCTGAGGATCTCCTCTGCTCCAGCACCTCCTGGCAGAGCCCCAGCTCCTCCGACAGATAAGAAATGTATCGAATAGCGAGGCGCAGCGTCTCGATCTTGGTTAGCTGTCCAGCTGGCGCCATGGAGGGAGGAAGGTATGTCCTGAGGTGATGCAAAGCTTTGGTCAGATCCCTCATCCTCAGCTTCTCCCTCTCGCTTGCAGTCTGCCGCTTTTTACTTGGATACTTGGACCTGGACTTCTTCATGGGGACGATAGCTGAAGAGGAAGGCCTGGAGCTGAGGACGGTGTCCGATTGTTGAGATGGTTGAGGCTCCAACGTGCTGCTGAAGCGGAAACAGTTCAAGACATCTTGCTCCTTTCCTAAGGCCTGAAGGGAGACCGTGGAAAAGCAAAACGAGTCCACAGAGGAGGTAGGAGAGAAGCTGCTGCCTGCGCTGGCATAACCAGGATCTGAGGATGGATCACAAGCTGGAGACTTTTCTAGAAGAAGATCATAATCAAAGAACAAGGAGTTCTTCTGAAGCTGGAGAGAACAGTAGGACATTTCCATAGTCGCTGCTGAAGTATCAGTTTTCCTGTTGTCAGTTGATGCTGCGGTGCTGGCCTGTCAGTGGGTTTCTGCTGAAGGATGCTCTGGATATTGAGAAGAGAGAAGGAGGCTGCTCAATATATGTGGTGAGGAGTGTGAAGCGTCACCTCCTGGGAGCCACCTCTGGTCCTAAGGAGCTCTGGGAGCAGGGATGACACCTTGGCCAGGGGGTCCCATGGGAAACTGGCATGCTCCAGTACAAGGTGTGATGTGGCTCTTCTAGTGTGAGCATCATGCTTCTGCAGGTGTTTGAAAATAACACTATCATGAAGGGGCCACATGCCTGGCCTTAAGCCGGAGATTATCATTAGAAACTCAGGGATTCATTGAAGCCCTGGAATGATCTGCAACACAAAAGTTAAAATATTGTTTTTTTTATAGTTCCTCTGAATCATTGTGTGCTGAGTAAATGCTTGTCTGAATGAAATATTAAGCTCTTAGGCCCATTATCTGTCGCATATGAATGCTGTTTGCATAGATAAGGAAAATCTTGCTTTATATTTATTAATGAATACTTTGGGTCTTGATCCTTCCTGTCATTTTACTCCTTTTAGACTGGCTTAGAATAAGTGTGCCGTGTCAGCTGGGAGGTGTGAATGATTAGCACCTTTAGCTATTTGGCCAGCAGCTGGTCTCAGCCCTCAGAACCTGGATGGAAAAGATGCAACCAGTCTTCAGACAAATATTCAATTTAAAGCCTCAATATGCAACACTATGAAAACACTGGTTAATCTCAGGTATTTAATTGCTGGTAAATATCAGCAAAGTATGAAACGCCAGTCTCCAAAAGAAAGTATCGACCTCAGTTGCAGTTCATACTTGGTAAATCTTCCTCTATCTCTTGAACTGAACCTTGAACCTCTAATATGCTTTGAACAACCAGCCTTTCCAGCAAGTCATCTATTGGGTCCCATTGTTATCTATACTCTATAATAACCCCCAAAATAAGGTTTATGTAACAAAATCCCCCTTCGGTGTAATTTTATTTTACTTTGGTTGAAGCAAAGTTTTGGATTTTCATTGTTTGTGTGCCTTGGTCATCCAAATCGACAGAAATTACCCTTGCAATAAATCAGTCTGTCTCTAATATCCCAATGATATATAAAGTATTGAAACAAAACAGTCATTGTGATTTTAGCATCATAAATTTAAGGAGTCTGCAAACTCCAGTTCAAATCTTAATTTTCTGCAACATAAAAAATAAACAAAAATCTTTCAAAAACTTTAGCCACATTTAATGTGATATGTATCCCAAACAGTTCAAGAGGAAAAACAGTAATTTGAATTGGAATGAACAAATGCTGCAGTACAGATGGGAAAAGATTAGAGATGAGTTTTACAAATGCTCGACACACATTTTGTGTCCAGTGATGTCCTTTTGATGGGATTTGTTTTCACTTCTACTGTGGAGCTGAGTCCCAAGTTGCTTTCCCACAAACTGCTGTGTTACATTTGTCTCCTAGTAAGAGGTGTGAACTGGTGCTACGCCACTTTACACCGCCACACTAATGCAAGAAAAACAGACATTTAAATGTAAATAAACATTTAAAGGAAAAATAGGACCATATAAAATGTAACGTTCAGGAATCTTGATTAGTTTGTCTTATTAAAATTGAATTAAATATAAAATGTAATCTCTTGTAGGACTTCAAAGCAGGGTTAAGTTATAAAACAATATCAGAAGCATCTCCTGGAACTCTGTTCAATCCTTGATTCAAGAATAAAAATAAAATGGCAAAACTGCACATCACACGTTTCAGATTTTTGTGGCTGTGCAATAAAATGTGAAAAGTTTCAGTGGTTGTAAAAGAATTCAGAAGGGCATTCTTTGTAGATACATTATTTACTCTGTTATTCATGGGTTATCATTGGCCATTATCTTGTTTCTATGTGAGTCAGAATGTTGCTCTGAAACTATTTAAATACAAAAACTGAAAACAACATCAGCAATAAACCTGCTTTAAATTTCAGAATAATTACAGCTATCTTTCTTTTTGTCTTCTCAGATGGAGGATTCCAACTCTCCTAATCTACATTATCCCTGACATCGTTTACTTCGGAGCAGAGAGTTTATTAGCTTTACTGTGACGACAGACTTACAGTAAGTGTGTATGTTAGTCTTTGGGTGGGTTGCTCGCAAGTCAAATGAGCCGTGTGTATGTGGCAAATCAAACACTGGATCTAATTCTCCCGGGCTGATATGCAGATCCTCTCTCTTGATGAATATAAAAGACCTCTCTGGTTTTAGCGAATGATTGAGGCAGGAGGTCAGAGAAAGGGGAGAGAATTTGAGTCCAGACTTAATGGAGCCAAGGATCTCGCTGTTTGCAATGGCTCATTAACAAAGCAACTATAAATAAACTAGATAAACACTAACATTAAGTCTGTTCTGCAAATTACTTTCCCTTTAGAAGGAGGCCTTCTAAAATCTAAATAGAAACCCTAACATAATTATGCATTTCTGAATCATGCAGATCGTATTTCTAGAAAAATCCTTTAAAGGTAGCAAGAGCAAGAATCACTGCACACAGAGTAATATACAGCTTGCATGTTTATTTCTTTTCATTTTGGTGTTTCTGAGAAAAACCTAATTAAAATCTAAAAAACTGCTTCAGAAATTCAAATACTTCAGTAATATACCCACGACAAAATAAGATTTTAATGGTTTTAATGTAATATGTATCCCAAACAGTTCAAGAGGAAAAACAATAATTTGATAGTACATGTTATGGCGTACACAGTCCTTAGGAAAAATTCTGGCTTGACAGCTGTCCAGCAGACATTGGTAAGCATATTATTGGAAAACTGAGTGGGAGGAAAATCTTTGATAGGAAATATGCTCATGTAGTAGAGTGTACCACAGCACTGAAAAGATTTGAAGTACTTTTTAAGTTATTGGCCAGAGTAATTAATTGCAAGCCACTTGATGTTGACCTATAAATCCTTCAGAAATAAGGAAGAATCATAAACTTTAGGAATGAACCCTTGTTGAGTCTAAAAAAGACAACATAGCAAAGGATCCGCCTGGAATTAGCTCAGTAATCACCTTTATCCACAAAGATGCAGTTTTCTTTTTGTGGTAGTTCTACACAATTTGTTATTTTTGTGCTTGATGTGTGACAGGAGAAAATTAAAAGGTTTAAGAATCCACACATGCTTCTGAATTTTTTTATTTTTATTTGTTTCGTTCAAATCTCTGTGATTTTCATGGACAAAATATAGAAAGTTCTGTAATTTCCTTAACACATGTAAGGGAAGCACAGTTTAGCAGCACAAAGGAAACATTTATTTTAATATGTTGTTGTTGTGGCATGCGCTAAACGTATAATGAGTTAAAACAGGAGTTTAGAGCACTATCTTACAAACATTACTTATGACCTTTGCTGCCATCTAGTGGCCAGCTGGGGAAGAAACATTCAAGCATCTTGATGTGAAGCCTCCCCAGAAGAATTATCAGCCAGTCGTATTTCGCAATCTTTTCTTATATGTCCATCAAAGTGTTGCAGGTCTTCTGATCTGATGTGTTTTATACACACATACTATAAAACAAAACAAAACATTATTTTTTACAATTTATAGCATTTTATATTTATTTTTTTATTTTATCTACAACTACTACTCAGTGGTAGTTGTTATTGTGTCTTGTCTCTATGCTGTAACTGCGAAGTAATTTCCCTGCTGGGATGAATAAAGTACTTCTATTCTATTCTAAAAAAAAAACAAAACAATAGCTACAGGATTCACAAAAATCAAGCTGCATACCTCAGGAACATCTTTCTTTGTCTACTTCCTTGTCTAAATAACAGAAAATTGCAGAAATATATCAAACCACATTATTAAAACTTCCTGCTTCCATATTTAAAATTTATCGACTGTAAAATCAAATATTAATATCAATAGGTTGTTATTAATAATTTTTAGATGCTGGACCTTATAATTAATTTTAATTATTCATTATTATAATGAATTATATACTGTATGTATTTTTAAGTCAGTCCATGGCTTAAAAGTATTTTTGATTTTCTACAATTCAACAACAGCAAACAAACAGAATTAATTTTTACATAATGTTATTGAAATCCATAAAGAGTGCTAAGATATTCATAAAGTCAAACATTAAATTAAACAGACACCAGGTATTTATGAAGTTAATCAAAAATGATAAAATCATAAAAAGAGATTTATTAGCATTTTAGACACTTTTGCTTTCATGCATACACAATAGTAATCATGCAGCCTCTTGTAGCTTTTGAGGAGCTTCAAAGATTTAAATCTTAGGCTGAACAAACTATTGACATGACATCTATATGTTGTGACTTTCACAATTCTGTCCTTCTCAGATGACTGACAAGACAATGTCAAGATTGAAAAATAAATCAAAGAAGTCGTCTTTTCAATTTGACTCAAATTATGTAAGAGAAACATAAGGAAAATCAACATTTTAGGATACGAGCTAAAGACTTTGTGTGTCAGAATACGAACACAGCTGAAATGAACACCGTCCAAATAGTGAAACATGATGAAGGCTGCATAATGATATGGTGATATTTTTCTTCAGTCGTGATTCTTAAAGTTGATAGGAAGATAGATGGAGCAAAATAAAATGATATTTGGAAAGAAAACCAGTTGAAGCCTGCAGAACCTTTTAATTTTATAGGTAGCCACAGTTGAACTTTGAAATGTGCCTTTGATTCACCTGAATTAAATAATTATACTATTAGCAGGAACATGATTGCATGCTGAGGATGCGTGATTTGTGGGCCGCTGGAAGGAAAACCAGCTCCAGTGCTTCTACTGAGAGGAGCTGCTTCTCAGAACACAGGTCCTCAGTGGTCCTTAGATCCAACTAGAGACAGTTGTGCTGTGACTGGAACTCAGCCGACGACCTTCTGGGTCGAACATGGAGAGAACATGAGCCGGATGGACAGATAAGTGAGGTGGATAGTGTTTTTTTACTGGAGTACTAGAGTTTGAGACCTCTGGATTACAACAAAACATAATTCTACAATGACCCAGTCACAGTTCAGACCTAAATACAATTGAAAATCTGTTGTAAGGCTTGGAGACTGACAAGTAGATAATCTAACCAACCTGATCCTGTCTCAGCAACTAACATGCCAGTCTTTCTTTTTGTTTAATTGAATGCTGCATATTAACTTATGGAGGGTTTTTCTGTTAATTATGCTGAATTTTATTGTAGTCCAGAAATATTTTTGTGTTACTTTATGCCCGGGTATCCGTAGTGCAACCAAGGAGCCATTTGTAGCCCCTTTATTGTTTTTTCTATGGCTCCCAGCTGTAATTCATTAATGGGACAAATTTGGCCATTAATGAATTACATCTCTGTCAAAAGTGTTGGCAGAGATCGTGATTATTTTATTTTTACTTAGGACAAAATTATAAGAAACAAAAAAGTTAGAATCAACATAAAATATTTATCTTTAATAACCAACCTTTTTGCATTTTTTTAGAATAAAAGTAAATATGACTTCATGAGCTAGTACTGCTCATGAAGTACTGTGACTTTTACTCTAAAACAGACTTTAGAGTAAAGATCTGCTTTAGATTTGGACCGATCTCTGCATTTAATTTTAAATTTGTCCAAATACAAGTTTAAAATTAAACCCAAATCCTGTTCATGTGCTGAATGTAAATGTTTTTTTGTAAATTTCTTTTTCAGAGTCCTAAGGAAATTGCAAACTGGCTATCTTTCATAATGCAAACAGATTCAACATGGATTCAGACATTGCTGATGATTTTGGCCCATGTAACAAAAGTTTGGACAACCCTGAGTGAGGGAGTTTTTATCTTAGTTTAGTGATGCCAAGTGCTCTCTTCGGTCCAACCTGTATACCAAATTGAGAAAGATGGCAATGCATTTCAACAGTTTATTATAAATAGAGGCATAATAAAATATAAAAAATAGCTGTTAGTCATATATTTACAAGGTACATATTTAATAGGACAAAATAAATAAAAGGTAGAAAAGCATATACTCAAAATAAGTTACTGGATTCACAATGATGCAATAAAATCACTGAAGGGGTTTGGGTCTGTGGTCACTGAGAGGTCAGCCCCAGTAGTCTCTTGGAACAAGTGGGATGCAGAAGTCTTTACCACACATCTGTTTGAAAAAAGACAAAGAGTGAATGTGTTAGAATGAACAAAATATGTTGTTGCATTAAACAAAATGGTGGTGTGAATGAGTAAATGTTTACAAACCTGACAAGAGGGCTGGGATGCTGGAGGTGACTGCAGACCTGCATCCACGCTCATGTCTCCCTGAGGGCCTTCAGCGTACTGCATTCTCAACTGATTCACTCCAAAACTACAATGCCCAGAATGCAGTGGTCTGTTCTGGCTGTAACACAGGCCTTGGTATGGGTTCTGGTTCTGCATGTGTTCTCCAGCAGAGGAGTTTTGAAAGTAGCTAATGAGATCAGGAGAGGACGCGTCACTGGCTGAGGTGTCCACTTGTTCCCTCCTCTGAAATAGCACCTCCTCACTCAGGCCCAGCTGAGCTGACAGGTAGGAGATGTAGCGGATGGTGAGACGGAGCGTCTCTATCTTCGTCAGAGTCTGCCCGACGGGTGCGACTGAAGGTGGGAGGTAGGATCTGAGGTGGTGCAGAGCTTTGGTCAAATCCCTCATTCTCAGCTTCTCCTTCTCACTGGCGCTCTCCCTCTGCTTGCTGCGAATCCGGGTGTTCCGACCCGTCTTCCGGCCTCGTCCAGGCAGGGAGCAAGGTGAGGACTTGAGGCACTTGACTGCTTTGGGAGTGGACTGTGGAGGCTGCTGGTAGTTGGGGGAGAGGCTGGAATCCATGGACAGGACTGGCGAGAGCGTCTCTGGTGACGAAATGCTGGAAAGGTCCGTGTCAGAGGACCACTGGTACTGCAGGTTGTAGTCGAGCAGAGGAACAGAGGAGGTATCCATGTTGTTAAAGTCACTCAGTGGTCTGACTGGAAGAACTGGGAAGCTGTGAGTGCTGCTCGGCTCTCTGCCACTGGTTTATAAGTCCAGGCCAGGCCGCAGAGGTGTGAAGTGACACCTCTGCAGATTCTGGCTACACGCTGTCTAAGGCAGAGGCCACTGCCCCTGAGTACACACACGCACACACACGCCGACACACAACACACGCTCCAGCAGTGGGACCCTCTCACAGTGCCTCGCTTTCGGCTCCAGTCTCTCTCTGTGCTCTGGGAAAGTCCAGCTCCAGGAGTGGAAGTGTGAATTTTGACTCCTGCTGAAAACAACAAACATTTTTACTTTTTCTGGGTTTTGTCTCACCAGGACACCCGATGCATTCTGCACATGTTCAGCGGCTTGTTTGTGAATCATCTTCTACTTTGTTCATTTTGGAACAGTTGTGGTCAGCTGTAAAGAAGTAAACCACAGAAAAAACATTTTTCCTGAGCACATTGCCTTGCAAAAGCCTTGATATCTCTTAATTTTTTTTTAGATTTTGTGCTTTTATGTTTTCTAGTTCAGTGTTTAATAGAGCACAAAACACAAATGTGATGTGGGGGGAAAAAGGATTCGTAGTTTTCAGTTTTTTTTTACAAATCTGTGGTATTTATTCATATTCAACCATCTATTTTGTACAATTGTCTTTCAGTGGAGCTCTGTAAGTTTTTGATGCATGATGCTGCCAGTGTTACACATGTAGAAACTGCGATTCGTCTTCTTTGCAAAACAGCTCATGACAAGTCACACTGCATGGAAAACGTCTGTGAAATGTTTTTAAGTTTTGCCACAAATCTTTAGTTTGATTTCAATCTGGACTTCAATTGTAACAGATGGGTTTGCATGCAATTCTTTAAAAAAGTCAAAACTGGCAAAACAAAACTGGCGATCTGAGTTAGTAGCATCACCAAGATCCCATTTGGCTTCAGATGTTGCTATGTCTCCATGCAAAGAAGTTAGTTTTTGTGTTCTCAGCATGAGCTGGAGCAAATGAACTGGACACACCATGGAGCTACATAAACATTTTCATTTTACAAAAGGTTTGAGGCAGAATCTGTAGAAAACAGATGCTGGACTTGTTAAAAGCATCCAGAAGGTAAAACATTTAAGCTAAAGTGAGGATGCACATGCAGATTTTTTCACCTTCAGGTGATTAAAACTAAACAGATTTTGAGCAGATTTGCTTTAATTCTTTTCTTGCAATCATCACTTGCGGCTACAACAGAGAACATGCTATTTTAATGAGTAACGTAAGGCATATATTCCTCACAAGCTGTAAATTTAAATCTGCCAGCATGCTGGGGAGATAGAAGGTCAACATTTCCCTGCCTTTGACCTGTTTTCACTCCCAAATTTGAACCTGACACCATCTTCTTAATCAGATGATCTTCTACAATTTGCATCCCACCATTTTTTACCGCAGTAGCAGCAGCAACATCACCATCGTCAGTGCAACACTGATACGAGCTCAAAAATGAAGGTGAACCTCACTCTTCTGACCTCCTGTTTTGTGCTTCTTGGCTTTAAATGGATGCAATAAATGATTAAAAATGTAAATAAAATATGACGAGGATTAACGAAGCCTAAAATGATCTAATTAAGGTAGAGGTGTGAAGGTTTCACACTGCTGAGAACTGATGAGTCTGGAGGCGTCACTTCACACTTTAGTGGTGAGAAGCAGGAGCTCTGGACTGGTAACCCCACTCTGTCCCCGTCTTCCCACTCTTCTTGACTGAGATAAGCGCGTAGTAGGATTGCATTTTTATAAGTAGAAGACACACCAGTAGTAACTTTAACTTTAAATCTTTGCAGTAGTTCTGTAAAAGCACAGTCGAAGCAAAACAAGAGCTCTGAAATGTTTGTCTATAAAAGAAGTGACAAGGTTTTTTTTCACAAGAAATGCCCATATTTCTAGATGGTGTGCAAATTTCTAGGCAAATTGAATATTTTAATGAATCTCTATTTTCGAAATATTCCTTTCATTTGATGTTTAACCTTTTTAAAATAAATCTGCCTAGATTAACTCTTTTGGTAATTTTCTGAGAACTGAAGTCCTGCTTTGGATTTATGCACATGACTGGATATCAGTTTCTTTGGCTGCCCCAGAGGTCTCAAAATATAAGAATTAAGATGAACAGTGGGAGTTTTCATACCACCATACCAGGTACCAAAACAGACTTAGAGTTGTATGCACACCGTGTCACACTGAGGGCAGAGTGAACCAGAGCTGAACCCGCAGCTCGACCCTCTTAGGCATCCTGACTGAGGTGAGGCTGTGGGAGCCGGGCTGGAAGTTTGGCACCTCTGGGTGTACGCCCACCCACAGCGGCCTCACAGGCTGGGCTGCTTGCCACCTGTCTGGGTCTCCTTCGTACCGTCAACCCCACTTTGACCTCTAAGATGCTGCATGCGCTGGCAGAAATCAATAGAAATTCTGTGTTCGATCAATTAAAAAAGATACATTATTATGCAAAGTGGGTGTTTCTCACAACTTGAACCGTTTTCCTTTCCTGGAAATGAAGGAGTGCACATATTATTCTTGATGATTTGAGTGTAGCTGTGTCATTCACTGAAAAACTGATTCTGCATTAAACTGTTCTCAGAAATATTGTACCGTAATTTCTACAATGCCGTTTAACAACTCACTATTAAAACTAATTGAAATTCTACTATATGACAGGTTTATGGTGAGGGTAGGTTATAAAACAATATTTACAGTTCTAATCATCTTGCAGAGCATTATTTAGTCATACCAGCACCCAAAAATGAAAGGAGTATGGTACAGCAGCAAAGCTGCCAAGACATAACCATCCAACTAAACTGACAGGTGCGGCAAATGAAAACACAATAAGAAAGAAAATAAAAAAAATTTCAATATTCCAAAGATTGGTAAGGAGAAAGCCCTTGTTGGGAGAAATTCCCTTTTCAGCTTGTCACAAGGAGACACAGAAATCATGTGAAGGAAGGTAAGATCTGGATGAAAACTAAAAATGTTTTGATAACACCATTCACATGTTGTAACGTGGCAACAACATCATGCTAAGATGAAGCTTTTCTTCAATGGGGACATGGAAGTTGATCAGAGTTGGTGTGAAGATGGATGCAGTGACATTCTGAATAATTCTGGAAGAAGCTGCAATAGTCTAGAGACTGGTGTGGAGGTTTACACATCTAAAGGACTCTAAACATGCAGATGGTATGGCTTAGGTCAAGGCATGTGCAGCTTTTAGGAACATACTCCAGAATACTATTCAGTGACAAAACAGAAAAATGTTGAAAAAGTATGAAAACTTTTCCAAGATGACGTAGAATTTGGCCAGTTTTTTTTATGGGCCAAGAATTTATTGAGACAAAGTTGAGAGCTACTGTCACTATAAGCCACAGGTGTCAAACTTAAGTCCTGGAGGGCCACTGCCCTGAAACTTTTAAAAAAATATATAAGAAACTTCACCATCTACAGTGAGAAACAGCTTGTAGGGGTGTCAAACTCCAGTTGTCAAGGGCCGCTGTCCTGCAGGTTTTAGATGTGCCACAGGTACAAACCACTGGGATGAAATGGCTTAATTACCTCCTCCTTGTGTAGATAAGTCCTCCAGAGCCTTGCTAATGACCTAATTATTCTTTTCAGGCATGGTGCAGCAGAGGCACATCTAAAACCTGCAGGACAGTGGCCCTTGAGGACTGGAGTTTGACACCCTGCTATAAGCTGTTTCTCACTGTAGATGGTGAAGTTTCTTATATATTTTTTTTTATGAAGAAATGTTTCTTTGGTCTGCTATTTCAGTTAAAAACTGCACCATTACTACACTGAAATGTTCTGGAAATGGACTAGCTTAATTTTTTGCAGCCACCACGTCTTTAGCCTACAGAGTCAAGTATTGTTGGTACCAAAGTAACCTATTTGAAAGAAGCACATCAAATATCTTGTCAACTCTTTATGACTAAGTCAAACTTTGAAAAGATCTAATGTCAACATATCATATGAACAGAACCATTTCCATAATGACCCAAAGTAGTACATGTTACTTTTTTCCTTTTCAAACTAAACAACCAGGGATGATTTCATTAAATGTCTGGAAGAATTTCTTTGGACCCAAAAGGGTCAATATATGTTGCTTTTGCTATTGTAGCTATTGTCTACATTTTTATTTATTATACAGAAGCTTTAAAGTTGACAAATTGGTTAGAGGCTTCATTATTTAACCCAAGCTATTGTTAACACCTCAAATATGCTAGTTTATGTTATGTTATGTTGTTTTCACATATCAGTAAGGCTTCACAACTTTGAACTAATCACAAAACGAGTCAATTAAAACACTTATAAAATGTATTCAGTGATGTTGGGGTATTTCTGTCAGCTCCATTGTGTTGTTGTGACTGTTTTGTGTGTGTACATATTTCAGTGGGTGGGGGGGCAGGTCTGGGGGACACATTTTGCACCCTTGGTGTGAAACATTGCTGGGACTGGAACGGTCAGCCAGGGGTGGACAGTAAATTTCAACCCGGTGTAAAACAGCAAGGCTTCAAAAAAAAAAAAAAAAAAAAGAACAAATAACTCGAGGAATTAAGCAGAATTGTTTTCTTGGAGTAATAGTCCAAATATGATTTTTGTGGAATCATGATTTTCAACAGTTGTACATGTTTCTTGATATCCAACTGTGATAAAATGATGACTGACAAAACTTACTCATACCTAATGTCCAATAAGACAGCACCAATGTCAAATTTAAGTCCAAGACAATATGGATAGTAAGATTTTAACTTAATTTAGAATATTCCAGTCCTTAGAGCCCCTGATAAGCTTGTTGGACAGATGAACTGGGTGTTTTTCACACCTCAGGCAGAGTAAACACATCTTCCTACTACCGGTACTTGCTCACACTTTTGTGCTGCCATGTTTTTACAAGTCCTCCAGTCACACAGCTGCCTGTGACATGGGAATGAACATGTACTGCTCCCTGTGACCTGTCTTAAAAAATTATTGGGCTTCAAGTAAATACTTGAATCCTCTAGTTAAAACTAAAACTTAGAGGCATTAAAGCAAAACCATTGCACTCTTGAAACAGCCCCTTCCCTCTTCTAAAAACAACAAAAAACAAATACTTCAGCATTCAGGATTTCATTATTTCAATTTTATGACACTGCTCCTTGGTTTTAACATTTAAAATATCAATAAACCTATTAAATCATTTTTAATTTACCCCTGACATGCTGATCATGGTGTATTTACAACAGCGCATTGATATACTTTTTTTTTTTTCAAAATTTAGTAACATATGTCAAAGGAGATTTTCTTAAATACCGGTAATTCAAGATTTCTGAAAAGAGCTTTGGCAAAAACCAAGATGAGACTCCAATTACTACTGTCAAAGCATACAGTGCTCCATAATATCTAATGTGGGAGTTGTTTGAATTCATACTTAACTCCACCTTAGCCCGTTTATGTGGGATTGTGGTTCTCAACACTTTTATGTCACGAGTCACATAATTATTGGATTTTTCAGATGTGACCATACTGAGACATTTTAAAGCAGTAGCAGATACGGAGGTTTTGTGTTTGTGTTTTTTCTTGAAGAGAAAAGTTATCCTTTATGACAGGTTGAATTATTTCTAAGCTTCTTTTTCAGAAACTTTTTATTTGATATTTTTTTCATTTAATTCCAGAAAAGTAAAAGAGAACTATTCCTGAGAAGCGACCCAAGACTGAACAAATAACATTCAGCAAAAAGTTGAGCAGAGCAGAGCAGTGTAGTGTTAGTAGCTTTGTTTGTTAAAATATATTTAATACTTTTTTACTCGTCAGAAGAAATTTAACTAACAGGGCAGCCCTATGCAAAAACATGTGTTTATTGCTTCAGTGCTGAACTGTCATTTGGCATTTTTGTTAACTCGGTTGTATAAAATGTTAAGAAAATTAAACCCATGATGTAACAATCCTTATGGTTGTTTTATTGCATCTTTGATGAACAAAAAGGCTGAATTACATCACTTTCATTGAAGTCAATATGGATATTGAATATCCATCCATCCATCCATCCATGTGACAAATAAACTGACTCATACTTAGACCCAAACTATATAAAGGTAATGTTTCAAAATCACTTTCTATAATCCTATTAACAGCATGACTAAAGTATTTTTAATTAGATGCCAAAGATATCAAAGCTTATTGGCATAGCAAAGAATAACACAGAAATGCCCCTCCCCCACCCGTTGCAAACTGTTGGTTAGGTGACTAAAGAAGGTTGCTACATTTTCTCCTTACTTAGACAAATTCAGCTGGTCATGAAAACCCATGACCAATCATGGTGCTGAAACTTTCAGTCCATCTATTTTAGCAATTAAAAAAACTTAGATGAAATGTTTTGACAGCCAGTGCAAACAAAAAAAGTTACCAAAGAGTCTTAAAATTGTTAGCTTCCGAAATTAAAAATTTTAGTCACATGAAACTACAAATCCTCTTCTGATTTTACCAGAATGTCTACAGATGGGCTTTTTCATTTAACTTCACAGGAATTCAAACAATGCATTTTAAAAGAAACCCATTTCCTAAAATGATCAACACTGATGTGCATAATCTGTATTTATCTGTAGACTTGAGACATGAAATGACCAAATATGTCCTGAAATAAAAATAGTACGTAGTTAAAAAGTGAAAAGCATGAAATTAAACATACAAAAAAAATTTTTTTTAAAGGCTCCCTCTGAGAATTTTATTAAACAGCTTTGGCACCCGGATTTTAATCTCAAAACAGTTTGTGTTTCCAGCTCAATATAACAGTCAAGTCATGTTTGGTTACTTTTTGTTCTTTTTATGACAAACAAAATCATACAAATCACGCAGTTGAAACAAGATAAACATTTAAATACAATTAATAATCATCACAACAACAAAAAAAGAGCAATAGATCTAAAAGACAATGTGACATCTCTCAAAGCTTGTTACGACACTGAACACAAATCGATAAGGGTGCACCGATAAATTGGCCTTAATTTCTTGGATTTTGGTTATGAAACCAATCTTATCAACCTCTGCAAAAGTCTGAAAATCAGCTACTGTCTTGTTTTGTTCTGTCATAAGCAAGGACTGACAGGTGACCGTTACCAATGCGTGATTGGTAACGGTCACCCTACTGTTGCCAACTGAGAGACTTGCTATATTTAGTGATTTATCAGACAAAAGAAAATCTGAATCATCAGGCCAGGCTTTTGAAATATCAGGGATTGGCCAGAAAACTGCAATCAGTGCACTCCAACAAAATTAGGATCACAGAGTAAAACAATCTCAACTGACATTCACAATCTTTCTTTGGTTTTGATTCATTTTCCACATTTTTAAACAGGATCTAGCTGTGGGGTGAAACTTTGACAATAATCATGTTTCACTTCTATTAAATGACAACATAAAAACTATACTTTAAAAAACTACTGTGGTAATTCTTTTACATTTTGCTTGTTATCAAAAAGTTATTCAAGTTTGAGGATTCTATTTGAGCAGTCAGGAAAAAAAACTATTGAATCCAGTTAATAGGAAAAAAAAATACTTTATGTGCTAATGACCAAATGCAAGGTGGCACTTGGAAAATGTTCATGCCCATGGAAGATCAAGATGACTATTAAGTGGTGGTCGCCACAGAGCCTTTTCTCTCACTAAAGAAGCTCCTTAGAAGCATCACTTGACCAACACCGATGACGAACAATAGAACAGTTTCTCCGATTGACCAGTATGTCACCCGCTCGAACAGGTGTTCTGCCTTTGTGCGGTCCTGGGCTTCTCTTAGCCTGTACCATGTCTGCGAGTCAGCCACCACCTTCAAGACCTCATGAATGGCAACACAGGACGACTCCAACTGAAAGCAGGACATGGAAATAAGGATCAGAATTTAAAAAAATACATTCACTATAGGAAATTGCCTATACAGCAATATTAAGGCAATTTCTAAAACTCTTAAGATATACATGTTCCTGCAACGCAGGAAAAGATCAAAAATAAAGACTGGTCTCTGACTGAAAATAAAAATATCAATTCTTTCTCTTAAGATTTGAGAAATCTAAACTTAAGTCAAAGCCAGCAAAAATGACACCCAATGATTTCCAATTTTGATATTGGATATTTTCCTCCCCAAATAAAGAACTTACAAATGCAGCCCAAAAGACAAACTTATACTGTGTTCTTTTGTGTGCTTCAATTGTTAAATAGTGATGCCCAAATCTTCATGAAACCTGCAATGATTTAACACTCAAAGTTGTATAAAACTACTCAGTTTCTACTAATATGTTGGAGTGTTTTGAAATAATAATAAGCGCCTTTAACAGTACAATATCACCATATAAGCAATGGAAGAAAGTCTTAAAATACTATTGAAATACATCAAAATAACTTTGTCTCCACCTAGTGGAGTTCTTCTGAAGTGTTCCACTGCTGAACCCGGTCTGTTTTAACCCAGGTGCTGCATAAGCCATCAAATCAAAAATGATCAAAGTGTTTTGAACAGCAGTCATAGCATTTAACATGCCACTGAACAGATTGTTAATAGAGCAAATAGAGACCTCATGTGTTTAACATATTTTGAAAAATGTATATAGTATAAATTGTGCAAGGTAAATTTAATAATATTTATTTATTTTGAGTCCATTAAGTTGACTCTTATTTTTTCTAGCCCCAGTGATCTCTGACTCAGTCCTATAAAAAATGTAAATATTAGTCTTCTAGGTTAGTTTCCAAGCACCAAGATCCCCAGACCTACCTGAGTCAACGCTGTGCTCCTGCTCATTTTCTCTAGGAGAGGTTGCTCCTCTCCGTGCCGGAAGTCCATGTACACAATTTTATGTGTGAAAGTGGAAAACTCATTGCTGAAGCAGACCTTGTAGACTCCCTCCATGGCTGTGGTGTGAGAGAAGCTGTCATACTGCTTTTTCCTTTCATTGTACAGGACGTTGTTTTGGGGATCAGTGACAAAGCAGTCCACATCATAGTTGCCCCCTGAAATAACCTGAAACATAAATATGTAAACATTGGTTTACAAAACCTATCAATGATAAGATATTTACAGTGCTGCCAGACCTAGTTCGCTTGGGTACATCAACTAGAATAGTTCTCTGCTCCGGTAATCCAACAAAAAGCTGTGACCATTAAGCAACAAAGCAAGGGCGTTGCTGCACCAGAGTCATGTAGGGCTGGTGTCTTGTATGATTACGATGAATCCCTTCTCCAAAACAGCTGACTCAAATAGCCGAATCTCCTCCTAAGCATTCCATGAAGTTCTGCAGGAACTCCATGAGGGCCCATTCATTTGATTCAGGTGTGAACCAGGGAAACAAAACAAAAAACACACATGACACCAGTTCTTCAGGAATGAGTCTGGCCTATTTTTCCCATTGTAAAAGATAATCCAAAAGTCTGTTATTTGGAAGTAAAATACAAGGAAAGACAGCGTGTGAAGAGCGTGCATTGTGAAGCCAGTAAAAGCGCAGAACATTTAGGAAATGTTCAAAAGTACATGCCCAAACAAGGAAAATCAAAGTTTATATAGAGAGAATTTGGGGTCTAGACTTTTTTTATTCAATGGCCCTTTCCAGTTCATGTTAGAAACGCCCCTGCCCGTAACATATGTTTGCAACACTCAATAATAATGCAGATAATATTTTAATACTTTTTTTTTTTTACTTTTTAAAATACAAGAAGGTCGAGAGGTAACTCACTTGGAAGTCTATGTCAAACTTCACATCTTTGTATAACTCCTCGTAGAAGCACTGCTTATCGTTGTCAGGGAGTTCAAACGTGAGCTCCGTCCCAAAAACCAAAGCCACATGCAGCAGAAAGCAGCTTAGTCCCAGCCTGAGCATGCCGAAAATTTAATTAAAGCGCAGAAGACTAAAGAAGTGCTGTTTGCAAATGACGGTGACAGAGAAGCTCTGACGTGGCGCCACCTCGAAGAACTTCCGGGAACCGGTTTGCTTATTTACTTATTTTTGTTGTTGTTTGTTTTGTTTTAAAAATAAACTTTGTTAAGTAATTCTTAACAAAACTTTATAAAGAATAAATCTTTTGAGAGATAAATTAAAACCTTTAGTCGATAAAACAACTCCCAAATTTGACAGCCTTATCAAGGCTCACTTTTCAAAATAAAAGCACAATATGGCCCGATTGAACTCTTCTAAGTTATTAAATTCAAACAAGCATTAAACTTATATAGGTGCAAACACATCCATTTGTCTGTAATTCGATAATATATTTGGAATCCAGTGATAAGCAACAATCTTTTAGTTTAGCTTATTTTGCTTATTTCAAACATTCACATTCAAACACATTGATACTTACTTGTTTGAAAAGGAGAAGTAGAAACTCTTGATCCTACCTAATTTTTTATGTCTTATTTTACAAATATTAACAAAGTGTTAGCCATTTTACCTGTTTTCTAATTGTGCAACAGCAATAGCAATTGGTTTGACTTTCTTTTTATATTAAAAAATGTCAACTCACTAGCAAAAGTAGCGAAAGTAGCGAAAACTCTATGGCTCCATGGACTGTTCGCTTCAGCTTTGCCACCCCTCACATCTTTGATGAGCAGAGCAGAAACAGCGCCTTCTGCAGTCACACGATGATGTTGGTCCCGTAATTAGATTCTCTTGGAACATGGAGGAAAAAACCACTTCAACAGATGTGGAAAAAACAACAACAACAACAACAAAAAAGAAGTTATTGATTGTTATTTCAAAATACAAAATGTGAAATTTAAATATGTGCTGTTTGTTGCGTAAAAAACGGGGACATTTTTCAGCTTGATTATATTTTTACTTGATATTTAATGTTTAAAAACACAAAATCTCTTGCTTGGAGAAACAAAAAATGTCCATATTTTAACATCCAATTCTGCTGCCATTATAGTTTGTCAACCTAGGAGTCTCTGTTTGTCCTGCACACGCTGACTTATTTCATACGAAAATGTCCAGTGCAAATATGGGGCAGCTTTGAATGGGCTAAATGTAGAGCAAAGTGTGTCAGAGTGTGTTGTGTCCAGAAACACAAACCAGACTGCAGCATTTTGTAGAGAAAACAATTTGGGGAACAATTTCTGTTATTTCAGCATTATTAGGAATCAAATGCAATCATTAATACAAATGTATACCGCATCTCACAATAACTTCTGGAGACCAGAGAGAAACAACCTAACATGTTTGTGGAAATATGTGGTGATTTTAATCTAACCTCACTTTCTTCAATAATTCCAACAGTTTTTCAGGTTTTCTGACAGAACCCCCCCCCCTAAAAGTTTGGATTTGTTTTATGCAAATTGATACATCTCCAAAGCAAGACCTGCTCTGGGCAAATCAGATCACAATCTTATTTTTTCTTTTATCTGAATATAGACCTCTTGATCAGATTATGCTTTACAATGGTTTCAGAACTTCAACCACAAGGAACATTTCAGCCAAAGTGAGATGATACAGAGCTATTTATTTAAAGTTTCACACAGTTCAGGAAATATAAGGATAGTAGAATTGTTCTTTTTACATACTGTAATATCCATGCTTTATTCTAGGTACAGTGCACAAATTCTTTGAAAATATTACACATGCCCCAATCACACAAACTAAAAACATTTACTTTTACATTTCTGAGTGTCTCCTATAAGGTTGCAGTCAGGTGCATGCTTATGATGACAATGTGCTTTGTTTTGTTGTTTCAAAAATTGTTATTTTATTTTTAATATTAAAAATATGGAGAGAAAACTAAACAAATTGAACATTTATCCGTCCATCTAAAAAGCATCTTAAATTTGAATGCAGACACGATTAACACAGCTTAAGTTGTACAAATATGGTCATATTTCTGTTTATAAATTGTAGTAGTATTTTTGTCTTCCTCTGCTACTTCACAGTTACAAGGCACAATACTTTTGCACTAAAAAATAACTCCATATTATTTGGAGTCTTATTCTGAAAATCCCATCCAAACGCTCTCAGCGCCCTTTTTCCCGTTTATAAGTACTCATTATGTAATACGCTAGATAGTTCAATGCGAAGTAAGAGCACTGTGATAAAGAAGGGGAAACCGCAACTTTTTTATGGTTTGACATAATTCGCTTCCAGAGAATTTAAAGTTAATGTTAAAAAATTGTTTTAAGTTCAAGTTTTCATCCGTTGTAATTTTCCGGGTTCTTGAATTATGCAGAACTACGCAGAGGTTCTGAAGGACTTCGTAGAGAAGCATAGTACGGGTCTCACAGTCGCTGCTGTTGCAGGTAAGTCTTTTTCATATGTTTTTTAGGACGTGTTTTGAAACATTTGGTGATTTCTAAAAGTTTTAAAGCAGAAAGGGCATCTGTGCAGAATGCACACTATGGAGGTCTAATGTCAAAGTAAATTGTACTTTGGACCCACAATAGTTCATGCCCCTCTATTCTATCATGACAGAGACAATCATTGTAACCTTATTACAGTTGTTATCAAAGAAGTGAAATATCTACTTGGATGAGTGTAGCAATTTATCACTAATTAAAACATACCAAACCACATGCAATTCTATAGTCTTTTGTTAACGCTTTTCCCCCTTCTGATAGGAATAGGGATTCTAGGTTTGCGGAGATGGATGGCAGGAGGGGTTTGTCGGAGCAAGGCCAGGCTGGATGGCAAAACAGTCCTGATTACAGGAGCAAACACTGGGATTGGGAAAGTGACAGCCATGGATATGGCTCAGAGAGGTGAGATGTTCTGTGGAGAGCAGGAAGGGTTTTTGGGTTTATTTGTTTTCTTTTACTACACAAGAAGGATAGATGGAAATCACAATATTTTTGGCAGGGTTACAGAGTTAGTTAATATCTTACCTGCAGTAATAACTTATTTGGCCTCTTGATTTTGTATAATTTCAGCTCAGCTGGACCCAGACTAAAGATAACAGCAAGTCCAGGAGGAGCTAGGACTCCACCTAATCTCAAAAAGCATCATAAGAGATTATTCAAATGCTATTTTGTGAACCTTTTAGCTGTATTCACATCTATATTGGATAGGTATTTGGACAGAAAACATATACTGATAAAAACACCATGAAACAATAAGAGTAACTTTCTGACATAAAAGTAAAGCTGCATAAACTGAAAATATGTCTATCTTGTCATACATCATTGTCATACATTATTAGATTAATAAAGAATGGCAGTGCCTCCTACCTCCATCCATGCAGCTGATCCTCAGCTGCTCTGGAACCATCCGATGCAAATGTAAGGGTGGTCTCTAACTCTAGTCCTTGAATTGTGCAACCTTGAAATGGGGCCCTTCTTATTCTAAATCAAATGGCTGACTTATCTTTTCAGCCTGTCATCAATTTCTGTAGAGGAGGAGCAACAAGTAATTTATTTGATTCAAGTTCAGCTTCACAGTCTCAAAAAAGAGTAATATACATGGGGTTCTTTGCAACCAGGATTATTTTTTCATGTATACAACCTGTAAGTAAGGAAACAGTGCAGTACTCTTGTTCAGCCAGCTGGATAGCTGGGTAGCGGCGCAGAGCCACAGGTGGAGAAGGGCCAGTATTGCATTATTCTAGGCTCCATGCACACAGTATATTCTGGTTAGTCTAGCAATTGTTTCAGCATCTCACTGAAGAGCCTTTAAACTACTGAAAAATACACAGAAGTTTTGAAATCAACCAACTGATTAAAGTCTTTGATATAATTTCTCATTAGTAACTATCATATCAGGTAATACTCATAATTCTGCAAAAATAGTGGCAGTGCAAGCACACAAACCTATAGCTGAGTGTTGCTATTAAATAATTTTATTATGTTTTTTGCCAAGGCGCCAGAGTGATCATGGCCTGCAGAGACATTCCCAAAGCCTACAGTGCAGCAGATGAAATTCGTCAAAAAACTGGGAACAATAACCTTTTGGTAAAGAAACTGGACCTCGCCTCACTGAAGTCTGTCAGGGAGCTATCTAAATACGTCCAAGAGAACGAGAAGCGCCTGGACATCCTTATTAACAATGCAGGTCTGTGGCACTTCTGAGTTTGTTCTTCCTTCAGCAGACACACTCTTTAGAAGGCACAATAAATGGTTTTGCTGGTAGTTTAGTTTCATAAATTTTATTGTTGTTTTTCTTATCACCAAGGTATTATGATGTGTCCTAAGTGGAAAACTGAAGATGGTTTTGAAATGCAGATTGGTGTCAACCATTTGGGACATTTTCTCCTCACCAATTCTCTTCTTGACCTGTTGAAGAAATCAGCTCCAAGTCGTGTTGTTGTTGTTGCAAGCGTTGCACACGTTACAGGTGAAATGGTATTACTATGGGATTTTACTGAGCTATTTTCTGCATATACTATAATTCACTGAACCAAAAAACTTGTACATTGCAGGTCGCATTCATTTCGATGACATTAACCTAGATAGAAACTACGATAATTTGGTAAGCTATCGGCAAAGCAAGCTGGCAAACATTCTCTTTGCCAAGGAATTGGCTGCAAGACTGGAAGGTACACATACAGTGCATCCCTGTTTCACAGAGCATTGTGAAAACACATTAATTGTTTTCTCATGTTGTGACTAACACTTTATATGACGGGTTCTTTTTAGGCACCGGTGTGACAGTGTACAGTCTTCACCCTGGACTGATTCGCACTGAGTTAGGTCGCCACCTGTTCCCTCACTGGTCTTGGTGGAAGAGGATGATAGCCTCAGTCCTGATGATGATTGTTAAAAGTCCCTGGGAAGGAGCCCAAACCAGTATCTACTGTGCTGTGGAGGAGAGTCTGGCAAACGAGAGCGGCCTCTACTATAGGCAAGTGGAAGTGAACATGGATTTTGATAACAGTAACTTTTGGGGAAATCTGCTTTAACTTAGTTGAATATCTTTTTAGCCACAACTTTTGTTTCTGTCTTTTTGCACTGTAAAAAGAAGGATACAATTCTGCTGACATTGTCTTAATTTTTTTCCCTTTATTTTTTCCCCTGTACAGCGACTGTGCTCGCAAAAAGCCTGCAACTCCAGCTCTTGATGACGCTGCTGCCAAAAAGTTGTGGGACCTCAGTTCCTCCATGGTTGGTCTTTCCTAAACATGGCCTCCTCACTTCAGTAACCACTTCCTTCCAGTGGAGTTGGTAACCCTGTTTACATGGGAGTACAAAGAGCTTCAATTTAATATAATTGTTTAATCACTAATGGGTATTTGCATTAATTAAGATTTTTCACATGCTTGTTTTTCAAAACACGTAGATGCTTTCAGCACAATTATTTGCACTATTTACTCTTATTCCAGTGAAGTAACACTCGCCATAAAGAGGTGCTAAGCTTTATTTTTATATCACAAACAATTTATATAAGCATGATTTTTTTTCTTTAATTGTACTAGAGGTATAAGAATACACGTGTTCTTGCCAAACTGTGACAGTCTGATGTTTTCACACAGATTTATCAGTTACAGGCCATCACAGGTCTTGTGGACAAGAGGATGGACATAAGGCTTTTTTGTGATCTGTTTAATACCAATAGAAAACATTAGTCAACAAAACATGTTAGTTAAAGCAGTTCAAGCATTAGACATGTGGCTGTTTCAATCAAACATCCATCAAAGCTAGGCTCCTCAAATGGCTATAGGCGACAAATTAAAACAGCAAAAAAGTATAAAAAAGCAGCAGAACAAAAATCGACCATTGTTCCACAGATTAGAGATGGATAGTTCTGTGAACTACTTTCGGAAGAGTTTGTAAGGCAGTAAATTGTTATCACCAGATTTCTTCCTTCCAAGTTTAAAATGTTCTAGTCACTGGAGAGTCCTGCAGCAACAAAGCAAAGCTCAACTAGCTTTTCCATTCCATAAATATCCATGTTACTCACCTGTTTTGCTAATGTTATATCACATCAGAAGAAACCATTGCACACATTAAAGCTGTTTGATTAACAAGGTAAGGGTATGTAAGTAAAGGACACTGATGTAGTTTAAGGAGCAAAAGATTTTAACAATACAGAAGTTTGAAGACTTATTTTATGTAATTAAAAAGTTTTTTTTTGTGATAAAGCCACAGTGAGCACCAAGTAGTTCATTTATGGAAACAAAAACACTCATTTATGAATATATGAATGAAGAACTTTACCCAGTATTTTAGGGTATTTATCATAATGACTCTAAAAAGCATTTGAAAATGTGTCAGTCTGAAATCTTGCATAAGCACCTGATATCAAAAATGCCACTTTATGCCACAAATTCCATTAAATCCTGCTACTATGGTGCTACAGTGCATGATATTTGCACATTTTAAGATAAATATGTGATTTAGCTATGCCTCTGTAGAAATATCAGTGGAAAATAACTTCAAACAGTGACAGCCCTGTGTTTGCAAAATAAAGCTACCAATTATGCCTTATCTTTCCATATACCTTTACGCCCTATTTGTCACTTAAATGTTCTAATTAACCCATTATTTAGATGAGTGTGGATGATTTCACAAAGCAATATTATTAACAATGTAAATTCACAGCAAAGCTACAAATTTTCAAGAATACACAAGAAACAATTAAGGCTTTAAAACCTTTATTGATGGTATTTTACAAAAGAAGACAACTTTTAGTTTTATGTTCAGTTCTATGTCCGCTCAAGAAGTAAAAAAAAGTGAAGCAAGAGGTTTTCTGTAAAGGAAATGGCTCTTGACCCGTGACGACAGCATTTGGAGGATTGTTGCACTTTAGAAGAGATGAGATCCTGAGAATGTAAACGTCTCTGGGGCGCAGAACAGATTGGAAGAAGAAATACAACCAGGAGGATTGCATAGCTCACCCTAACATGAGATAATGTTTGCGATGCTAGGATAAGGCTATTTTTTTATTCCTTTAATATAAAGATTTTCTGTGTGTGGTAATGGAACCTGAGCTCACAAGGTGCAAAGTGTACAATATGAAGCCACCAGTAGTGTAACATTCTCACTAATAAAAGTCCAAAGAAAAGAGGCATTTTTGTGTCAGTTTGTAGATCACAAATGTAAAGACATTCTCAGTTTTTGTCAAAATCGTGTATTGGAATCAGGCTATTCTAATTTTGTTTTATGTTTTTAAACTGAATCCTAAATTATATCATATACATTTGGGTATTTAAACAAAGAAGAATTTAGTTCAAATGTTCAAATAAAAATGAAAGAAATGTTTGGAAGAATTATTAATCTGATAACTAATGCTTTATTTTGAAAGTTATGATTTTTCTGACTCAAATATGCAGTTAGATTAGCTAACTGCATATTTGAATGTTGCTGCAGTTCATACATAGCAATTTCTATAAAGCAAGACTATTTGTATGTGATCTCTTTCTCTCTTTGTGTATTGGTTTTAATTCTACTGTTACTTAAATATGGAAATTACTCACGTTGGCCGATTGGTGTCAATGCAGCAATGCAGTATAATTACTCACCTAATCATGCATTCCACTTTCTGCCTATGATTTCCGTGACAAAGAGTTGTGTCGGCCATGCTGCATCATGTCAGGGTGTTAGCTTTCTGGCTTGTAAATTTCATGCTCAGAAATCTATCAGTTGAGCTCCTTGAATCATTTTGAAATTTTCCCGAAGACTGATTTAGACACAAAGTGTTTAAATGAATACACATTTAAATTATTAACTGTAAAAGTTAGCATCTTGATTTGCCTTTATTCATTACGTAGTAGTTTTAAATGAATAATCGATAAATGGCTCCACAAGCTAAGATGGCTTTCCAGAACCAGCAACCTGAAGATAATGTCAGGCACATGCCCTTATCAGTTCTCCGTCCAACGGATACAGAATATATAGCTGGGCTGGAAAAGTGATAAGGAGATGTGAGTGACCACAGCACAACAACAGCATCTGTTTCTCTATGTCATAGTGACATGAAGGGTCTGTTGTCTCTAGGATGAAAGGAGTTAAAACTTCAAAGTTTTCAATAGTCCAACCACAGGTTTTCCAAAATCCACCTTCCCTGTCGTCCAAGCCCCAACCTTGAGAGGGGAATTTCTTCAGAGTAGATGAGAGATGGTGAGCTGCTTCCACATTTCAGCCAATAGAGACAGAAACCGTCCCTGCCGGTCCCTCAGATCCTCGCATGACAAAGAACTGGCTCATCTCTAACCAGTCAAAGTTGCGTCCAACCGCAGCAGTCCTTCTGTTTGCCTGCTGACAAACTTTGGAGACACACCCCATTAATGAGTTTTATTTCCGCAGAGCCCCGCCTGGCTCCCAGACATCTCTCTACTGTCATTGGTTCCCAGTTAGAACTCACCATACCTGCCCCCTGGCATTTGTGCACTTGAGCCAAAATGTTCTCACAAATGTCAGTCACAGGGCAGAGCAGCCAGTGGGATGTGAGAAACCAGGTTTAGTGGGTGTTTCCCACAGGTGTGGCCAAGCAGCACATTCCAGTGTGAACATACCTGTCACCTCCACTAGTGTTCAGATGATCCTAGAAAGTAAGGCTCATTATTGATCATGTGCTCTCCTTTTTCCTTGCTCTTGGGGTGTGCACAGAAGGAAGAGGAGGAAATTACTCCAATTTCACCTGCACATATAGGCACTCTTTTCAATTCCCTCCTGCTACCTTTTTTATTGTTACGCCATTCCAACATGTTCATTGGGGATAAAAGAAACATGTCTCATATAAACACAATGTTTTCAGTGTTCCCAGGAATTTGCTTTGCAGATAATAAGAACCATGTTTCAGCTTTTACATGTGTGCCCATGTAAGTGCAATATGTTGAGTATAGGGAGCTTGTGGGTTTCTAGGAAATCCCGTTGAATCTGTATCCACCCTGACATGTGGCGTCAGTTAGCATAGGTGCAGGCAGTGGCATGTGCTGTCCCCCCCACAGCAGGGAACTTCAGATTATCTTCGCCTGCTTTCTGCCTCTGGAGTTCATAAAGCCGTACAGAGAATGTGTATGAAGTGAAGATTTGTGTTGTCTGCCCCTCTGGTATGCAGGTGTCTGTCTTGACCTCCCTAATCCAGTTGATTTTTTGCTGTCTTTTTCTCGCTCCACCTTATCGCCCCTCCATGTCTGAGTTTGTCTCTTTTTCTGACCGAGAACAAACGTGAACAGTGTTTGCCTCAGGCAGGTGTGGGAATGCAGGTTTGCTGCCTTCGTTGAATTTAAAAGGAACAGAGTGTATAAGCCCAATGCCGTGACTACCTGTGGACGAGTCTGTGCCTGCGTTGAGCTGAGTCAGAACAACCACAGTGACGAAGGCCCTACGTTCACTACAGCCATTCACTCTGTACAGCTGAACTGTAAAAAAAAAAAGAAAGTATTTGCTCTCTTTCATATATATTATCTTCAATTGTCGATTTGTTTGTCACACTTTATTGTTTCAGACTCTCAAACTCTTTTAATATCAGGCAAAAATAACCTGAGTGGATATAAAATACATTTTTTTTCAATCATAAATTAATTGCCTTACAACTATAATAACAATCTGTTCCACCCTTAGGAACAGCAGCTAGCATAAAACAATTTTTTATTACCTATAATATTGTGTTGAAGCAGTCCCAGACACTCCCATTACAACCACCATGTTTGATTTTTCTATTGTGCTGTGCTACTTTTATGCCATGTAACAGGATGCATAACTCCCAAAATGTTCCTCTTTATGATGTAAACACCATGTCATGATATACGAGATAGTAAGAGATAGATAATCTGTGAAAAAAATTATGTATGTATGTATATTTATCTTTGAGCCTAAATATTTCGTAATCCTAAATATATATATATTTTAAAGAGGTCACATTATGCAAAACTCACATTTTATACATTTTTGTGCTCCTATAAACAGCCCAAGCACTTAAAAAAACACTTAGGTGGTTGTGACAAAAAGTTAATTAGCCATTTCAAAATCCTTTATAATGTAATGTCACAAATCAGCAGGTGCTGCCCGTCACCTAGCAACCCCAGCAAAGCCCAGCGTGTTACCTAGTAACCCAGGCTGAGCTCCAGGTTGTCTTGTCAGCTGGTTTTATTGCTGTATACATCATACAATGGCTGCTGGAAAAGAGAAGTGTTTTATTCTTGACTTACCAGAAACTATTTGCTGCGTTTTTGTTGATTGTGCAGGACGCTCTTCTTCTGCTTTTCAGAGATGCACAGTTGTATAATTGCGCATCTGTCCCCAGCCATTTTCATGTGTGAGTGTAAATGTTGAGCTGGGGGGCGTGGCCAGCAGCAGCTTATTTAGATTTAAAGTGACAAGAGGCCTTAAACAGCTCATTCTGAAAAGAGCTCAAATATGCAGACAAAAATCTCATTATCTAGGAATGATTTTATGATAATAAATATGTTTTACATAACCCATAGACATATCCTACCCTGTTCAAGGAAGCACAATAGGTGACCTTTAAGAAATATTCTAAATCCTAAATAATTTATGAATTTACCTCTAGGATTGATTTGGAAGTTATGAGACTGATTAATTTCTTACGTTGGTAAAATCTAGTGCAACTGTCTCCATCTATAAGCATTTGTTTTGTTACTGTAGGATTAAAAAAAACACTGGGAATCACATTAACTGTGCCGAGCAAATTCAACAAAACATAGCACTCTGTTGTCAGCACAATGGGGATATTGGCAGTAGACACATTAAGCTTGTTGATATGCAATACAAAATAGAGTGAACTCAGGAGTGGTTCCAGGGGAACACCTTTGGATACAGTAAGATAAATTTCTTGACATTCTCAATTTTCTTGGAAAGATGTTATATAACCACCCAGCAGCATGTTTTGAGGCCATGATACTGATAAGCATTGGCTTTTTATTTTACACAGTCCACTGTGTCAAAGGCTCTGTAACAGTGAATAAAAAAGGGCTGAGCTGTGCCGCCTGTTATCTAGAGCCTCAATAAAATTCTTTACTACATTTAAATTTGATGTTGTACTCTGCCTTTTGTCAAAAGCAAGGTGACATTTTGATAAGAAGAGTTTCATACTCATTTGTGGCCTAAAACCATAACGAGGGCAAGCATTTTGGATCTGTAGTGAAATCCGCATTGTCATTTCTTTAAATAATGGTAGAACAAAAGAAGATTTCAGTGTAAAAGGTTAATGAAAGGCTCACAATTTGTAGGTGTTGAAACATAAACTAATTTCAACTGGCTCCAAGTTGTCATTACAAGCAGGGTTTTGTCTAGTAATTTTTTAATTAAAACTGAATGAGCTTGTCACAGAAAAAAATCATCAAAGCCAAGGAGTCATCATATTTAATAAAAAAATGAACATGAAGTAATAAAGTTCTGTTTAAAACAACAAAGCGTTTGAGACGTTAAGAAATTCTGATTTGCCTTTAACGATGCAAAAGATAAACACTATTGCGATTTATATTATGTGTATTTGTTGCAGAATTGCCATAAATAGTTCATTTATGATTTATTTTTGGCTATAGCCTAGATCAGATAAAATTAAGTAATGCAGTGTTTAATTTTGAAAATAGTCTTTAAAAATGTGTCAATTCCAAATGTTTGGCAATTTTTATTTCTTTTTGTTATCAATTTCATTTCATTATAGGAAGCAATTTCAAATAATTATTTGGCCTTTTATTTGTAACATGTTTTGTAATTTTCATTTGTTTATTTATTTGGGATTAAGCATGTTAGGTTGCATAGCTTTAAGTCATAACTCCCTAACAGAACCCCACTCCTAAAAATCTGAACTACCCCTTCAAAAATATATTTATTGTCATCAAATGAATGAATGAAATTATTTTTTTGGATTGGATTAATTTATTTTCACAATAGTCAGGTACAGTGAAATTAAAGTAATACAAATATACAGCTTTCGACATATACCAAAGACCTTCAATTATATTCTGTATTTCTGTAACAAACCCCCACTTTCAAATTCTCTGCCAAGCATATATCTATGGTTTGCACAAAATATTTATTTATTTTAAGAAAAAGTACTCTGAAACCAAAAAAAAAAACAAAAAACAAAACAAAAAACCCCAACATTTTACCAAACCTTTGAACCAATAACACAGGTCTTATTAGATTCCTGACCAATAATAAAATCTAATCACATTTGATCATTTTGGGCAATCATTTTGATCACTTAGTTTTTTAGTAGTTTTCTTTGTCCTAAAGAAATAGCCTCAGGTGTGTGACTTTAGTGCATCAGGTTGTATATTTTGAGCAATTTTCAAGTAGTTGGGAAAAAAAGAGCCAAATAACGAGGATCAGGAGTGTTTAGAGGAAATTTAAGGCCTGGGTTGGGCAGACATTTACCGGAGGACCCTGAGGCTATTTTCTGTCAGGGGCAATAATGCCACTGTTGAGTGAGCATACACAAAGCAAGGGAGGTGTTAAGTCAGCTGTCTCCCTGGTTTAGCACACGCTGTGCTGCTCTGGACATTTTGACACGTAGTTCCCAGGATTTTTAACATTCATAGAGATTAATGATTTTTGTAAAAAAGCTTAAAAAAAACATAAAATGCTTAACTTCACTTTACAAGTAAAGCTAGTATGCAATAGAAAAAGATTAAAGACACTAAAAAGACCAAAAAAACTTAGGATAAAAGATGAAAAATTGCAAAAAAATAAAGTAAATAGTACATAAAATTGTATTTAAAACTTAATTTCAATTGGAAATTTGTTTAGTCATGAAATTTTACATGTGAAAACTAACTGAATATGTAAATTGTTGTGTCCAGCGGTTTAGGTAATCAAAGCATTAATACACTGAATAACATGTAACAAGTTATTTGGTGTGGAACTATAAAACTGAACAATTACATTTTTATTTTTTTATTTTTCCTCCTGGTTGCCTTTTTTTTTTTAAATATATGAAACCTTTATTTATCTCCAGCTGTATTCTTCCACTGCATGAAGTGAATTGCTTTTTCTGCATGGTTTGACATTCTGCCGTTGATACTTTGTGATGACTTAACAAACCGCTGGGCGAGGAGGGCCTGAATCCACCTCTCCTGGCTTTGTTGTCAATTATTTAGCTGAGTTCCTCTCATCAGTGTGAAAGTCTAGAGCAAAGCAAACAGCCATCGGCTCCTCTCTTTCTTTTTCCGGGGGTTATGCGGGAACATTGGACACCGGGGCTGCTGATGTGGACCAAAGGAGATCTGCTAAAACATCTTCTGTCCTTTACTGGGATTAGCATGGACACATTCCTGGCCCCTCTGCTCCGAAGCTCCCACCATCCAGCTCCGCTTTGTTCACACTTGTACCTGTGCCTTAATTTAGAACATATTATTTTGACTAAATAAGTGTACTACAACATTTATCCTGTTGTGATAAAACATGGTAGAATAACAAATGTCAGTACTTTAACCAAACTTATGAGAAACCAAAAGCTTGACATCAGCAGTAACTATTCTTCCCTATAGTATCATCTTCCTCCATATTAATGTTCTATCAATATTATAGCCAAAAATGTTATCCATGCTTCACATGCGATGTTTGTTGTAGCTTGGCAGTGGGGGAGAACTTACTGCCCCGAGCTTCAAATCTTCTTTCAGACTCCTGTGGAATGTCTTCACATACTTCCTTTGGCTGTCCGGAAGGTTTTTCCCACCTGTGGAGATTCCTGTGGCACACCTTATTGATCCCGTAATTTAATGTACTGTTAAACTGTTTCTATAAATCTTGTGTGGGAATAAATGGCTCAAGTTAATTTTTTCTATGAACTTAAATGCTGCTGCTTATTGCCAAACCTTACAGCCTGTTTTAGTGTAAACACATTGCTTTGTCTTACCAAGAATGCATGGACTTCCATTAAGTTACACTGTGTATTGTCCTTCCTGGTTTACAATTGTGCATAAATAAATCAAAATGTCTGTTGTGAGAATTACATTTAAAGGTTAAAGTTTGGAAAACAATCCAATGAGGAACCAACAAAGCCTTGTGAACTGAAAAGTCACAGAAACTTTACTGGGGTAATTTTGGGTATTAAATATTAAACTAGAAATTAGAAGCTGAAGCATTTCATATTTTGCTACTAATTTGAATTTAAGCAAAAATATTAATGCTCCTTGAATTCTCTAATTCAAGGGACATTCAAGCTTATCTGTGGCGATGTTCTGCTTTTTCTGTCTTCTTCGATATTAAGGAAAACTTGGGACCTGTAACTTTTTTAAAAATGAGAAAAGATTTATCTAAAAAATTGGCGATCAAAAAATTTATAATTGTGGTATAAAAGTGAATACAAACTCTTTTCAACTGTATATCAAGTACAGTTGTCCTTTGGACAGTTAGTATTTATAAACTGATGGCTTTTAGCAGCAGGGAGGCCAACATGAAATGCAACAACTATTTGCCAGATTTGACTGCAAACAAACAAGCAGCACCTAAAAAACAGCATTTCTACCTGATCTAAGACCACATCCTGGAAATTTAGCAAATATGTTTAAAAGTTGAATGTGAAGCTATTTAAAAGACTATATTACTGTGTATACAAAGTTAAAATGTCTTCCATTTTGCAGAAAATAATTAGCAATTTATTGATGAAATCTGTGAATCTCAAAACCTCACAAACTTTAATCCATGCTCTAAGTGTACTTGACCACATAACACAACACAACACAACACAACACAACATAACATAACATAACATAACTGAAAGTTAAGTTTTCATCCACTTAACATATGATGTTTGTGACAGGGTGAGACGTGAGAGGTCAGTGTTTATGTTATTTACATACTGACCACTTAAATAACTGTCTAGACTAGATGAGTGGCTGAACAGACTGTCTGTTACATGGAAAAACAACAAGGGAAAAAAACTATCGTCTACAGCACTTTGACAAAATTAACACCCTTGATTCTTTTCCACATCTTGTCACAAACTTTGATGTATTTTTTTGTGGGAATTTTAAATATTAAAATTTTGACTAGCATATGCATTTAACCCATTTCTTACTCCGATGTTACCAACAACTAACTGCCTTCAGAGATCACCTAATTATTAAATACAGTTCACCTGTGTTTAATTTAACCTCAAATTTGAAGTACTCAGAGGTTTGTACATTAGTGAACAAATATAAACATGGAGACGAAGGAGCACGGCAGACAGATCAGGGATAAAGTTGTGAAGAAGTTTAAAACAGATTTAGTTTTTAAATAAATATCCAGCATTATTAATATTTCACAAAACATAACACTGTTTAATCCATCATCTGAAAATACAAAAGTAATGCACAACAACAAACCTACCAAGACATGGTCAACCACCAAGACTGACATGTCAAGCAAGAAAAGCATCAATTGGTACCTAGTTACCCACAGTAACTAGGAGCTACAAAGATCCACAGCTCAGGTAGGATATTTTGTTGACCTACCAACTATTAAATCAGCTATTTATGGAGAAGCAGAAAGAAGAAATTTATTTTGGAAAGTTATAAAAGCACACACTTACAGTTTGCAACAAGCCATGTGTCATAATTTCATTAAGCATGCAAAACATTATGTTTGGATGGAAAGTAACATGCAAATCACCCTCAACACTTCATTCATCCATGGTGATACATAGTTGAGTCTGCATTATGCTGTGGAGTCAGGACAATATGGAAGACAAACTTGTAGAAGCTGCAAAAGAAAGTGAAGGTTCACTTTTAAGCGACAAGCATAATCACATGGCAAGAAGAATGGGGGACATTTATTTATATAATTTATTCAGTTATTCATCAATCACTAAAAGTAATGAACTCTAACATCCAGTCATTTTAAAATTAATTTTCTAGAGAGTCATATTTTGCTAAATGAGAGCTCGTCAACTTTCCCACAGTTTTAACAGACTGGAAGCAACACTGTTAAGCCGTCAGAGCTGCTGTTGCTGTTGCTCTGCTGCACCGCTGTTGCTCATTGGAGGATGAAATGTAATCATGGAGAGCTGCCAGCGCACATCAGGGCCTGGCAGCTGAAACGGCAAATCCAGAAAACTGCAACCTATCCACTCTCTATTATCACTGAAAAGTTTCTAACGCCAGAGGGCGAACTTTGCACTTATTTTGGTAATAAAAGGCACAAACCTATGGGCAAAAGACTGTATACAAAATGCACACAGTAAGTTGAGGGGTGCTTTTAGATTCTCAAAGAAAGGTATGCTTCTTTTAAATTGTGTAAACAAATCTGGTGTGTAGCTCTGTAGCTGAGCTTGCAGAGGGAAATGCTTCAGGCATGTAATGTAAACACACTCGATCACCATGCAACAGAGAGAACTATTCAAAAACATGAATGTTGCTCACACTTGGAGCAGAAAAGGGAATTTACAAGCAAGCTAAACAAGGCCAAAATGCTATAAAACAGCTGGATGTAAATGTAGCAGAAACCCAAATCCAGTTTAACTGCATTCAAGCCTTTTGCAGAGTTCTTGTAAATAACGAGAAACCACTGTGGCATGATTTTTTACTATAGGAAAAAAGCAAAAATGTCATGATTCTAACTGTATTTGATAACATGTATACTATAATTAAAGGTTGTCTAATTTGGATTTCGCCTTAGCGTGGTAAAAATAGCTAAAATTTCTTATATGTATATAAATGAATGTGTAGTTTGGAGGAAAAAACAAAACAAAACTTATGTCCTATGTGTGCAAATGATATATTGAACGAGACATAAGCAAACATTTTCAGAATATTTTAGTTAAGTAGAATAAACACTATCAATTATCACCCTCAACTAGATACTGTAGATTACCTATAAGTCCAGCTCAAATCCCTGTTTGAACAGCGACCTCTAGTGGTTCCGCAGTGATCTTCTCTTGATGAACTTCGGATAAACTACAATTTTCAAATCAAAGTCAAACAACATCCGGTTCAAGGCTTATTTAAGTTATTGTAGATGAAACAGAATTTAGTATTTTATTATTTCTATTTCAAATTGTGTTTCAAATATACACAATTTAACTCTTTCTTTATCATCGTATTTATGTTCTGCAACTGACAAAAAGTCAACTGTTATCTAGTAAAAAGGCACATCATACAATGTTCTTCAAAAGCTTACATTTGCACAAATTGGCATGCAATATAAATGAAAAAGAAGATGAAGGAGAAGAAATAATTTTAATATGGCTTCTAACCCATATTATTAATATTTTTAATTAAAATGCCAAATAATAATATTCTTAGCATTAGGTTATATGACTTTAGATGCTTATGAGATCTATTTAACTGTTATATTATTGGGAGAAAATCTAATGTGGAATCTTTGCAGTTAAGCAAAAGAGAAAAAAAAAAATCAATTTAGGTTTGACGTAATCTTTTAATTTGACCAAAATGTTCTTCTGACTTCAAGTAATATTACTGTTTTGAATTGACCTGGGCAGAGACCTGACTTGAGTCCAATGGAGAACCTCTTGAAGTAAGCAAAGATTAGGGTGATGGTAAGGAGGCCTTACAACTTCAAAGGCATTGAACTTCTGATGAATGGCCAAAGTACCAGTGATAACATGCTGCCCAGCAATTAAAACAAGCTTATTGTTTGTAAGTCCAAAAGAATATTCAACTAATTACTGAGAAGGGATATATCTTGAATGGGCCATTTTAAAATTGAAATTTCAACAACAACATCATTTTTTTAATCTGTTGCTGTAGATGCTCTATTAAAAGTAGTGATACTCTTTTTCAATAGTTTTATCTTTTGAGAGGTGCCTGTCTCATTTCCTGTGAGAAACAAGGCTTTTGGTTGAATAAAAATAATTTTAAATTAAAATTTTCTAGGAGTATATATAATTTTATATTTGGCCGAAGCTATACTGTCATGTGAAAAAATCTGAACATCCCTTTCAATATTCAGTTCTTTATTGATAAATGTTCACATACTGTATGACTGTCTTCAGCAAGATGATTCTCACAACCCTACCAGTCTCTAGCATTAGTCCGAGGAACTTTAATCTCTCCTTGCTTGTTTCAGATCATTTTAGTTGCCCCAGAGTGTCTCACTAAATCAAGGGCTTTGACTTTTCTCAGCACTTGAGATTTCTTACATTTCAGCTAGTCCTTGACAGATTTATAGGTACAGTATGTTTTGGGTTATTGTCACATTTGCATCAAGTTTACTTCTCCCTTCGCCTCAATTATTTTTAAAGCTGCTTTCACATTATCCTTAAGCTTTCTTTGATACATGGTATAATTAGTGGTGGCCAGATTCTGCCTCACCAAAGCAACCCCAAAGTGTAACATTTCTTCACAGTTGGTATGAGGATTTTTTTTGCAGTACTGTACTTGGTTTATGCCAAACATGCTCTCTGTACTGCTGTCCAAACGATTACATTTTAGACTCATCTGTCCAATAAGATTTATTCTAGAGTCTCACCACATAAGCTGTGAAGGAGAATTTTTTTTTGCATAACGATGTGGGCAAGTCCCTCCTTCTGTTGCGTCTTTGAATACTGTGCTGTTGTAGTTGGCCATAATAGCCTTCTGTTGACCCCGTTCCCTTACTTTCATATGCTTAAAAGCATAAATTATACTTCTCATTTAGTTGACGTGTACTAAGAAGACAGCTGAAGAACGGAGGGTCTAGGAAAACCTACATATATTAACATGATAAAAAATACGAATATCTGCAGATGCTTCCTCACTGACTGCATTATAATAATGAACACATGTCTTCATGAGTCAGCCTCCGTCACCAACAGGAGGGACTATGCCTGTATTAATGCAGTACTGGACAGGGTATGTAAGGGATGTTTTTTAACAAATTCCTCCTTCATGCATGTGTCCTCAGATCCATGTGTTAAGCCAACATGTTGTCTTTGACGATGTGCTGTTCGTTGACCCCTGCTAACATTTGAGGATGAGGCAGCTCCCCTGTCGAGGACTAAGAGCTCCCCTGTCTGATTATGATGCGTTGTCTTTCATTAATATGCCTCACCTTCAGAGCAGCAATATTGCATTTGCATGCCATTAGCATATATCTGTGGAGCAACCATTTGTTGCTGCGGTGTGGTGGGAATGGCACCTGTTAGAAAACAGATGCCTCTCTGCCTCTCTCGTGGGGTTTTGGGGAAGCTCAGGGTTTAAGACCTGGGGAGTCCTCAGCTCATTAAGTCATCTCATCCGTTGCATTAGTGTAACTAAATGTTTTCATATTAAGATAGTGAGGCTCACTTTGTAATGCTCTGCTGCTTTCTGTTTTTATGTTTTAATAATCTCAGAATTTAAATGGTTTAGATGCAGATTTCTATGCTTAGTGCTACATAAAGTAGCGTAGAGTGACGTAAAGGTCTATACTAACACATAACCTGCTTTTGTTACAGCATCTACAAGATTTGAAGTGTGTCAAGCAGCTTTGCATGTCCAGACACTTAAATGTTTGCTTATTCCTCTTTACAACATATCAAGTTCAAGTACAGATGGAAAGTTTCTGCTTTAAATCCCAGCCCTTGTGCTAATAATAAAAAAATAAAAAAAACGAGTGAAATAAATTGCTTTTAATGTTTTCTGTGGATGTGGCAGAAAACCTTGCTCTAATCCCTTAACCCAGCATTGATTTACCTAAAACTGGATCATTGAGCATCTTCTCAGCAATGTTAAAGATAAAATAACATTGAAGATTAACAGCTGTTGTTGAAGCTTAGTATATCAATGGCAGATTAACTGTATTTTGTTTGTAAAATCGGTGGTTGTGTTTTTCCCCTGTCTAAAATCCATGCTTCCTATCCCTAATGGCTCTGCGGAGCAGGAGGAAGCAGCAGACAGGTGGTGACCCTGCATGCAGTACCTGGCACACAGTGTGAGTGTGTCGAGCTGCAGCCAAAGCCCAGAGCTGGAAACAAGAATCAGCTTGCCATCAGGGAGGGCAAGAAGCAAAACAAAATATAAATCACAGGATGTACAGTGTATTAGATTTCATGCTGTGAACAAATATTCTGTTTTAGGTTTTTTTGTAGTTGTGTTTTTTTGTTTTTTCATCATATGGAGACACATTGCCATTTTTTGTCACTGTCTGATATTAAATCAGACTAAAGTTTTCCTGTCAGCATGGCAAAATAATTTTCATTTGCTAAATGCTAGAATAATGATCATACTGTATTACGGCTTTGTAATTTTTCAGTAGGTTTATTTACAAGATGTGAGTTATAAATGGCAACACCATTTTAAGGCAACACTTCAAACATGCTCCTTCATGTGACATTATGGGAAAATCAAAAGGAATGAATCAAAATACAGAGGACAAAAATTCTGGACTTTGGAAATTGGGTGCAATTTCTTTTATTCTTCACTTAAACTTCAACTTTGGGATTGTCAGCTATAATATAATTTAAAACTAAATGTAACAATAGGAGCTAACTATTCTTAAATTAAAAGTCAAAACTTCCATCTTATGTTTTTGACACTTTTTATCCTGCCGAACTCTCCCCAGTTTAAGCTAAACATGATCCAGCACCACCTATTTGAACTGATTAGCACATCTATCGCAGTTGCAGGGGTTCAGTGTTTTGTAGATATTTCATCCCATGACCTTAAAAGATCTCCTGATGAGCAGATGGTTGGTTTTATCTGTGCCCAGAGATATGACTGCAACTGTATCTGAATGAGCAGTCATGCAGCTGTCTTCAATATGTTTTAGGCTTTTATATATAACACCTGGGGGATTCTTTAAATATTTTCCTCTGAAGAGGCTAAAAATATCATCCAGCTTTAATAGACAATTTGATTATCAACATTTTCCATTAAACCCGTTTTTATCCCTTGTCTCTTTGTTGATGAAAAACTCTGGCTTGACATATTGAAGCAACCCAGAAACCCAGAAAGGACACCTTAAAATCCTGTTGCACAATAGGCCTAAAATCAACCCCATCCCCCACCCCTCCTGTAGAGACATCCTCTGATTGGCCACAGTTTCATGGGCTTGAATCCACTTTGTGACCTTTCCCAAAATGTCATCTCTGCACCGTCTCGACCATATTCTGGATCACTTTCCATTTTTACATTGCCTATAGCGTCCGTGGAACTAAACTGAAACTCTAGCGTCTTCTTCACATCCCTTCCACTCTTCTTTGCACCTGATACCAAAGGAAAGAAAAACAAGACACTTAAAAGTGGAGGGTACACTCTTATTTTAAATGAAAAGAGCAGCGACAAGTGTAGTTGAATCTCACTCAATTATACCCTGTTACCTCCCTGGATCATTTTAATGATCCCACACAGACACAGCGCTGTGATCCCGCCGTGAAACACCCTGTGATGAAACAAACCATTGTGTGTGTCCTCGCCCCAATATGCTAATCCAGGATTAATTATGGACCAACCCTAATGAGTGTCTCTCTGGCCCTCTTAGATATGTAAATGTACCAGCAGTGGACAGCGCTGAGAGGCTTTTGTTAACTCTCTGTGCTGCAGGGAAAAGGGGATGAATAGGACAAGGACAAAGATTCAAAAACAATAAGATTTTAAAATATATCAATATAGTTCAATTTATTTTATTTCTATTGCAAGGAATGTAATTGTATTGCATTATTTAAAAGAATGAAATAATCTCCTAATGTACAATGAAATTAAACTGAACTCTTAAATTCTGTGCAGCTAAATGTAAATGTAAATATAATCAACTTTGTTTTATGCAGCAAGATGTAACTTTTTTTTTTTAAATGGCAGGTTTAAAAAAAATTGTCTCAGGAATCTAAATAATTGCATTGAGCTGTTGTCACATAGGATATTGATTATTAATGTGAGTGAATCTAATATGAGAATGAGATGTGGACAAGAGTTTAATAAAAAAATACTTTAAAAGCTATGAAAATGTTAGACAGTAAGTCATAGTGAACCACTGTTTTATTTGAATTTAAAAAATAAACTAACATGTATGTCATATACTAATGCAAAGCAAGCAAATCATACTCATTTTTTATGTATAAATATATAAAATGTGACATAGATTTGTACTCAGCCCCCACGTTTTACTGAACTTGCAGCTAGAAGTGTTTTAGGGCTTGTTTTTACCAGCCTTGCACATTTAGAAATTTAAATTGTAGCTCGAACTCTGTCAGCTTGGATGGAGAATGAAGGTCACTTAAGTTTTGCCACTTAGTCTTGATTAGAGTTCAGCTTGGACTTTGACTGCAAGACCATTTTATAATCATAGCCTCTTCAAGCAGAGCAATGGATCATTGCAAGTGAAACGAATGCTCTTGCAAGACACTGTGCAACCAAAAAAGAAAAAAAAAGCTCCACTAAGTTTTCTGGCGATTCAGTACATCAGTTTTTGCTTTCTGATTTGCATTTCTATATTTTTGCAATGCTCTAAAAACTAATCAATCTTAATCAAGAGAAAAATATTACGGTGGGGCCAAAAATCTGTGCATCTAATTTCTGTCCAAGGTGCTGAAATCTGCTGCCCCGGGCACGGATCACATGACTGCGCTTCCTCCTGCCTTCTGAGGGCAGGATGCTAAGTGTGTGCGCGCGCGCTCTCGTGCACGCGGGCAGCTCAGTGGCTCATCATGAGCGCTCGGCAGGGCTGCGCTGACACGGCGTCGGGTCCTCCGTAGTATGCCCGCAGCGTGGAGAGCTTCGAGCGGTTTGGATGCGCCTCTGTGACCCTGAGCGCGCATCAGTTTCTCTCTTGTTCCCCCTTCAGCGCCACAGTTTTTGGGAAAAGGAGCAATGAGTGGAACTCGGGAGTGGGCTGAAGGTGCCCACAAAGTCTGACTGTGCTTCGGAGGTGCAGAGTCTGAAGAAAGATGTAAGAATCCGCAGGCGAGCCTCACGGATTCCCAGCCAAAATGCAGAAAGGGATGAGACTCAATGATGGCCACATCACCTATTTGGCCCTTTTGGCGAAAAAGGACGGGACGAGGCGAGGCTTCTTGAGTAAGAAAAGCTCAGACAACACAAAATGGCACTCGAAATGGTTCGCCCTGTTGCAGAATATGATGTTTTATTTCGAGAGCGAGTCCAGCTCACGTCCCTCCGGACTGTACCTGTTGGAGGGATGCGTCTGTGACCGGGCTCCGTCACCGAAACCGTCTCTGTCAGCGAAGGAATGCTTAGAGAAGCAGGTAGGAGACTGATCGGAGAAATGAGAGTTTGGGTGGGTTTGTTTTGCTACCTTTAAACTTTTTTTCTTTCAGATAATTTCAGCAATTCCACCGACTAACCCGCAAACACCGTTGTATTTATTATTATACAAACAGTATCACGCAAGCAATTGCAATTTTGGCTCACTTGACGTGGGTCTACGTAATTGCGTCATCCAGACAGATTGTTTGTGTCAATTCTGCACTAAAACAATCTGTCCAAGCAGCAATTTGTTTAAACTTAGCAGCGATGACGCAAACCTCCAAGTTGAATGTCAATTTCAGTTGCATAGTCATCTTTTGCATAACTTGGGTCTTTAAAGCATTCCTAAAAAAATCTTCAGGGAAATCATCTGTTATTGGAAAAGAAAACTTAAGTTGAGTCCAAACTTTGCAGGGCTTAGGGACGAGAACTGCTCCTTTTGCCTGGCGTTTTGACGTATTGATCTAACTCTTCGTCTTGATATTAATAGCATCCTACCTTGGCAACTGTGTCTCCCCGCTTTATAGCGGCGGTCCATTTGATAGCTGCCTCATTATCATGAGGTGCTAACGACAGCACGGGACGACAGACTAACCATGTCGCATTAGGCTCCCTGTTTGCGTCTCAACATGCCCACTTTCAGTTGTCTTTCTTCGAATTTCTTTTTTTTGTTTTGGAAACAAGTTTCGAAAACATTTTTGTTCAATTCAATGGCATCTGACTGTTGATGGAGGAATTAGACACTGGCAACCAATAGAAAAGTGACAAACCTGCTACGAGCTACGTCAGCGGTCACCTGAAACCCAGCTGCGGTCTCTTTAGCTTTCATGTAAAACAGAAGATAAAGACATTAAATTATTTTTTTTTCCCATTTTCATGTTGTTCGAGGGAATAAGTGATATTTTTCCCATTGCAATGATATATTTTTGCTAACCAGATGTACAGTATGTGCGTGCTTATAATTAGCTTAGTCAGTCTGTATTTTTTTTTACATTTCTTACAGAAAACGAGGGCAATACAAAGTGCTTTACTTGAGATAAAAAGAAGACAATGAAAAAAATTTAAAAAAAGAAAACTAATGCACTAAAGAAGGCATTACTTTGTATTTAAATTTAAGTACAAATTTACAGAAATGTGTACTTAAAACTGAAAGACTAAGAAATATATTTGTAGGTGTATTCATGGACAAGAGATAGTTTTGGTGTTCTGTCTGCTCCACTTTCACATCAGCTTCAAGGTTTTCAGGTCTTCTCCACATTTCTTTGAAATGATACCTGTTCAAAAAAAAAAAACTTCCTTGCAATCATTGCTTTGTAGTCAGTCAAAACCTAAAAACAGCAAACTGACTCAAACTGTTTTAGTAAAACAAAGATGGCGGTGTTAAGCAGCCTATTAAAGTTTGCTTTTGTTCTGATTCTCTTGGGGTTGAGGATTAGGTTCATTTTTGTGGAATATTGTGCTCAAAATTTAAATATACATAGGTTTTTACTGGCATTTGCCAATCCTACAATCACTCTATTCTTTACATAAAAAGCTGTGAAAATCCAGATCATTAATAAAAAAAAACACCTCTCCTTAATTGAGCTCAAAATATTGCATATTAATTTGAGAATATATTTCAGCAACTATGCAAAATCATTTCTAGTGCTTGTTTATAGGAGGATTACTGGTAACTGATGAGTTAAAATAACACACTTTGACATTTAAAGGAGCTACAAGTAGAGACAAAATTGCTTCATATGTCTGTGTGTCAAAAGTGATGGCTTAGGGGTATTTGTACAAGTTTCATGTAATGATCCAGATGAGCAGTCAGAAGTTGCTACTAAAGAAATATTAGTAGTATTTTGAGATTATAAATATCTGCAGATAAGCACACGTTAGCTGTTTGTTGAATATTATTTTTGGCCAAGCCTAGCCTGTTGTCATGCATGAAATATGTACCGAGTGACATCTATGACAACAACAGTTCATGCAGCCTGCTGCAGTGAATTAATTTCAGCATTAGATTAACTGATTTGGAAAGCCTTCAGTTAGCATTACGTAGTTCAGCTGGTGTTTCATTGTATGTTATGTTAGGAATAAATGTACTTGTTTTTGTTTTTGGGGTTTTTTTCCGTCATGTTTTCATATTTACCCAAATCCGTACATCTATGACAAATCATCTGATCTTGAAGTCTCTCTGTATATGTACCAGGGTCAATCTATGAAGCCCATCGGTTCCATGGAACAGGTGAAACAAGGACACAAAAAGACTAATCGATATTCCATGTGTGTTTGAGGATACAGATTCCCTTTTCCTTTTCCACCTCTCTGATAAAAACAGAGGGTGACAGCCGAGTCGGTGAGCAGACTGCAGAGGTCATTGGAGGGGAAGCTACTGTACCCCTCCTGACATTAAACCTGTTAAAGATTAAAGCAGGTTTCACTTTTTTTTTTTTTTTTGTAGTGAGCCTTGTATTGTGGGGGTGTGTGTGTGTGTAAGCTGCAGGAGGGATAGCCGGGAGGGTTGCTGGATGTTATCTGTGTGTGTCAGGGAGAGGGACAATGCAGCGGATAGATGCCAAGCCAACTGCCACTTCGCAGGGCTACGCTGCTTTTTATAGCCCAGCACTCCTTATAAAAGGCAAAATGATCTCTCCCTCCCTCCCTTCCAACCCGTCTGTCTCTGCGTTCTCATTGTATTCTTTGGAGTGTTCTACTTTGTCAATGTTCTTATTCCTCATTTAGAAGGCGAGCTACGTTTAAGCCCACAGTTACCATGGCAACCCGTATTTGCATCTGAAAAAGTGCATTTGAAGGGGGCCAACGAAATGTGCAACAATATTCCTTAGCATTGTGCTCCATTAGTGAGCACAGAAAACACTGGCGTATGAAAAATAAGATTCAGGTCACCTTAGTTGCTCAAGTGGTGGGTTATGTTTTTTTTAAACCTAATGAAATGTGTTTACTTTAGATCTTAATGATTATCTTTTTTATTATTTATCCCCACTCTCTACAGTCTAATGAACAAACAATCATTTAAATTTTACTTTGACACTTTTCAGCAAAGAATATGCTCCGAGTTAGAAGTGCTGCTGGTGTTTGTGCCTTGTGAACAAGAATGGCTTTGCGCAAACAAACAAAACAAGCACAATTTATTTCAAAATAGTACAAAAAATAAACAGATATCAGTATTCCAACATGTTTTTCTTTCTTTCTTAGTAAATTCAAACTTTCTATGGGCATTTTCAATAAATACTTCCTTCTTACAACGTTGTCTCATTTTATCACAACAAACAATAATTTAGTGATGTATAGTTAAATTTATCCGCCTAAAAGGTTTGACGCACCAGCTCACAGGAGGCGAGATGGGAAGCACATTATTGATGAGGGCCTGTTCTGCTGCTCATCAGGAAATATGGAACATTACTCCCCTTCACCAATGAGTGCTCTCTCACATTTTAAAGGGAAAGAAAAAAAAACCCAAATCCAATATATTGGATTTGTGGGGGTCTGTTTACAATGCATCACTGTTATATAATTTGACACTTTTTGACTACAGATAGCCTATTTCTAATATTTGTGCTATGACCACCACTTTATCCCATGAGCCTTTTAGAAAACAGTTCAACATAATGTACATTAAAAATAATTGCTGTAACTGAACCTATACAGTTGCAAATTGCAGAGAAGGAGAGTGAGTGTTTATGTCACTGGCAAATCAATAGAACAAACAAAACTAAATGGCTAAAGCCTGGAGGCTGTTAATTCAGAGGTGAGGCTACACAAACAGTACACATATTTTATTGTGAACCTCCTGTGACCTTTTCTACCTTCTGCTCATTCACACACACACCCCCACACACACACCCCCACACACACACACACACACCCACGCCCACACACGCACACACACACCCACAGATGCAGGCAAAGTTGGTTGTCAGTGCTAAAAATTTGTATAAAGTCTTAAAAGAAATTCAGATTTTAAATGCACATTTATTTTATTTTTTTAACTCCAATGGTTAGTTTGAACAACTTTATTTGAAATAAAATGTTAGGGCTTGATAATTTTTAACAAAAGCAGTTGCTGCCCACTTGTTGTTACCCATAACAATCTCTTTGAAACAAATTGGACTGTAGCGTTTTGTTAATTTATGCTTTGTCTTTTAAAATTGGTCAGTATTTTAGGAGCTGTTATTTTATAATCAATGTCTTTCTGATTCCCTGAGGTACAAAAACATCACATAGGCCTAAAGCTTTACTGAACCGAGGCTAGGTGCAAATTGCAAAGGAGATACAAAACATTTAAATAGAATCATGGCATCATCATGTCTCCATAACAACTATTTTATGCGATTTACAGGCCAAACAGTTGTTTCAGAGGCATGTCAGAAAAACAGACACTTTTCTGCCTTACCATCACAAATGTAAATGTGGGAAATTCATTAAATGCTTCAAGAATTTTTCTTGTTTCTCAAAGAGCCTGAGAACATTTTTGGATCACATGAAATTATTAAACCAAGCGTAAAGTTTTATTCAACATCTCATTGTGTCTGAGAGAATTCTGAAAATGAGTCAACATCATTTTAGCAGAATAATTATCCAAACAAATCAGTGAGACAATAATGGAAATGACTTTAAAAACAGAATCAAACCTGTTTGATGTGGGTGTTTTACCCACTTAAATAAATGTATCCATCTTGAAGGTTGACTTTTTTTTCACTTTTGCTAGCTAACTTTTTAGCTTTCTGCCATCCTTTGTATTTTCCAGTTCTACTTCACCGTCACTTTCAGTCATGAGAACCAGAAGCCTTTGGAGTTGCGCACAGAAGATGTCAAAGACTGCGACGAATGGGTGGCTGCCATCACACAAGCCAGGTAAGTTACACACATTACAATCCACCTGAATCAACAACTTTGAATAAATTACAACAAAACTGAACTCATATGTCGGTGTGTGAAGCTGTGGTCCATCACTATTTAGACTCAAAACCGATTGCCAGGAACCTTTCAAGTTCTCACATGTCCAGTTTGGACAAGTTTGCCAGGTAGAAAACCTTTTCACAAACAACTTATGGAATGACTTAAACTTAAAAGATTCTGTACCTGCTATAGATAAGTACAAGTGATGGATGTAAACAGTAACCAAATTAAATTGACTACCTTATGCCCTTGTTCTGTAAATCCTAAACCTAAAGTATATTTACAAATGAACTTGTCCTCTATTTCTCCTCATTTTGGTTTACAATTTAATTTTTTTATTAGGAATCCTGTGGTGTGTGTCAGGTAAACATTAGTTCAGCTGAACTGTGTATATGTTATGAGCATTGTGCTGAAGGAGGAATACTATTGATGAAGCAATATAATGAGAGAAACAGCTTTGATGGGAATTAGGAACAGCGGTGTAATGAAAGCAGTCCTCAAATGTTGACAGGTAGCATTTGCTGACCAAAAGGTCAATGGATTGAACTCAGTCAAGATTATATTGATTAGTGGTCAGTCGATGCAGCAGCAGTGACTGTAAAGGGGCAAGCTGACCTGTAGTAATATAGTAAACAACAGGGAGAGGAACAAGCGTTTAGTGTAAAAATCTATATCTATATAATTATTGCTTCGGTGTATTCTTTAAAAAATTAGTAACTAATTCTGTGAAAATGATTAACAAATTTATGAAGATATAAATGAGTTTTCCCAAATGCAACATCTTCATTTTTCTTTCACATGAAATATTGCATGTAATATATCCTTTTTTTCATTCAAATCAATCTTCCAAAAACTGTGTGCTGGAAGTGATCAAAGCTCTTTAGAAGATTAATCTGAATGTGCTGATAACAATTAATGTATTGGCTAATATAAAATTTTTATGTCTGGAAACAATAAGGGAAAAATAGTTTAGGACAAATATACTACTTTATAATGAAAAAAACCCAAAAACTTTTCAGTCAGATTTTTTGCCAAATTATTTCTCACTAAATTGTTAAATGAGATACATCTTAACATTAATCTAATTAATATATCTTAGTGCTGTGTTTGACACATCTCAGAACATACTATATACTACCTATAGCTCGGGTTATGGAGTACCTCCACATATGCCACCAAAGGTTTGCTGATGCTCTCAACATGACTAAAGTCCCTTAAGGTCAAAAAATAAATAGCATTAAAATATGTAATATTTTAAATTGAAATTCTACCACTAGTTAAGTGTGTTTTCCAGGGACATCAACATGTGGTCAGAAAGAAACTGGGATGGAACCAATCAGCTACTCTTCTCACTGAGTCACAGTCACTCCCAAAAGTGTAAACAATGCATCAAAATTTCATCCCAGCTTAATACAGAGATGACAAAAGTTTGTGGTGTTGTTCTATGCAGGTTTCAACTTGAGTAGTTCATTCACTTACCTTCACTTGAATTTGGGTTTTATTTATGTAGCACTTTTAAAACATGAATGCCACTCACCCAATAAGACACAAAAGTAAACCAGAGTGAAATCAGAGTAAAAATATACTACTAAAATCAATTCCAAATCTGTGATATACAAAAACATTAGGTTCTTTAAATCAGGACTGGAAATGTCACTGTTTACAGCCTCGTACTCGTAAACAACAAATGTTTGTGATGTTGTTCTCTTTTTTTGAAATGTTTCTATTATTTTTGATATGTTTCTTGATGTTGAATGTTATTGTAATGTTATTCCGTAATTTTCCTGTTAATTACTTTGAATCATCTTGTCTTTAATTTGTGCTTTGCAAATAAACTTGTCTTGCCTTCTGACCACATGTTTGCTTTTGTCTTCAGGAGTATTTAAAAATCCAGCGCAAAATGCATTAATGTGGTGCTCACCATGGCTGGATGTGTGTGCTTTTACAGTTACAGAAATCTGGCCACAGAGCATGAGACCCTCATGCAGAAGTATCTTCATCTGCTCCAGATAGTGGAAACAGAGAAAACTGTAGCCAAGCAACTTCGACAACAGATAGAGGACGGGGAAATAGAGATAGAAAGGCTAAAATCTGAGGTAAGCTGCCTCCTAATTTCATTTGTCAAACCTATGCTTGTGTATGTCTGTTTTTGTTTAATTGCATGGTACACAGTGGGCAGAGTGAGAGTAACAATGCGACTAAAAGTAATGAGGCAGAGAGCACAAAGTGTTCACAGGACAAAGGTCCTGACACAGATTTCAAACCATAGTGTTATGAATTCATGATGAGTGGTAGCTCGCAGTGCCCCCTAGAGACTCTATTATACTGTTGAATGTTTTGTATCCTCATTATTCAGCCTAAACTAGATCAAATGTGCCTCTCTTTAAAGTGCTAATGGGGGTTTCAATTGAATCCAGCGTTTTCAATATGCATGAGTCAGCTTTTGTTGTTCATGATACTACAGGGTGCACTACAAAATAAAAATCTCCTTTCTCCCTTTTCATGGCCACAGTCTTCACCAGTAATGGATGTTGTTTATTATGAGTTCTTTATCAAAAGTTTTCATATTCATATTCTGAGTGCTGAAAGAATGAATGTAGCAAGCCTGAATAACGTATGGCAAATGCTGTATTAATTCATTGTTTGCATTCCTTAGGCCTCTAAATTAAATAATAAACCAAAACAAAGTTAATCAAAGTTCAGTCCAGCACAAAAAATGAAAGAATCTTCCCAAATAGTTAGAACATTTTGTATGATTGAAATAAAAACTCACATTTATTGAAAAAAAATAAAATAAAATAAAACGTGCCTGGAAATATTTTATTATTTTGGAATAAATTGTTGTATTAAAACTTTCATTTAATAATTTCTCCTGGCTTTGCTTTTTGACATTCTTAATTTTTTTTTCAGATTATCAAAAGAAATGCAATATCAGACAAATAAAACCTGAATAATAAAAATGTAAATGGTAAAGGGCTTGTTCTTGCTTTGCACTCTATCAAGTCCTGAGGACTTCAGGGCAGTCATTCACCCATTCACACTCATTCATTCATTCTGAGGATCTTAAAAGTTCCAGTTCAACAAAGAAAGCAGTCAGAAGAAATATGTAAAGGCAAAACTACAAAGCAATGTAATTGAGGTTTAGCTTTTTAAATGAAGTCAAGAGGTGCCTGCTGATTTTAAAAAGTTCATTCAGTTGAAGTATTTTTTAAAAAAAGTGTCTTACCCACATTTATATTAATCATGTCAGAAATGTGGAACAAGGCATAAAACACAGAGTTCTTTCCAACCTTTTTAAATGAGTTAATGTCTCCCTTAATTTTTAGATTTCTGGGATTCTGAGGGATAATGAGAAGATCCAGTCAAATCCGGAGGTGCCCCCCAGCGAGGATGACACAGAGATCAAGAAGATCAAGAAGGTAACATGCAGTTGCACCAGTTATACATTTTTTTAAGGCTGAAGAAGATTCATAATTAGTCAGATGGAAAAAATTAGGTAAATTCATACAGACAGGGAAGGAAAAAGATCATCAGTTTAGGCAAATGTGAGTTTTTAAAATTTTCTTGAACTAACAACATTTCCTCCATATTGTACATGCCTAACCTTATTTTAACCAGTGGAGAGAGTTAGACAGTGTGCCAGAAACACTGTAGCTAATACATTAGTAAATGTGTTTTAATTGAAAATAGGCAAATTGAATAACTAGTTGAACATCAAGCAGATGTAAAGCAATGAACTTAAAATCTTTATTATTTTCTAGATGTTTGTGGTTTCAGGTAAGTCTCAAACTTAATATAATGCTACACAATTCTCAATTAACACAGCCAGTGCACATAGAAAAATGATGTTGAAATAGTAAATTTTTAAATACCTATTCACATTTTTACTTTAGTTATAAGTTGAATTAGATTGTATATGTTGCAGCACTTCTGAGGTATATTCTTTAAATCATAATATATACTGTATATACACTGCCTGGCCAAAAAAAACGTCGCCACCAAAAAATGGTCACACTCTCTAATATTTTGCTGGACCGCCTTTAGCTTTGATTACAGCCAGCATTCGCTGTGGCATTGTTTCAATAAGCTTCTGCAGTGTCACAAGATTTATTTCCATCCAGTGTTGCATTAATCTTTCACCAAGATCTTGTATTGATGATGGGAGAGTCTGACCACTGCACAAAGCCTTCTCCAGCACATCCCAAAGATTCTCAATGGGATTAAGGTCTGGACTCTGTGGTGGCCAATCCATGTGTGAAAAAGATGTCTCATGCTCCCTGAACCACTCTTTCACAATGTGAGCCCAATGAATCCTGGCAGTGTCATCTTGGAATATGCCCGTTCCATTTGGGAAGACAAAATCCATTGATGGAATAACCTGGTCATTCAGTATATTCAGGTAGTCAGCTGACCTCATTCTTTGGGCACACAATGTTGCTGAACCTAGACCTGACCAACTGCAGCAACCCCAGATCATAGCACTGCCCCCACAGGCTTGTACAGTAGGCACTAGGCATGATAGGTGCATCACTTCACCTGCCTCTCTTCTTACCCTGATGCGCCCATCATATATATATATATATATATATATATATATATATATATATATATATATATATATATATATATATATATACATATATCATGCTATATCATGTATTTGAAGTTGCATGCCAATCAACCCTTATGCAATACTTTTTCCCCACAGGTGCAAAGTTTCTTGCGAGGTTGGATTTGCCGCAGGAAGTGGAAAACCATCATCCAGGACTACATCCGTTCCCCCCACGCTGAAAGCATGCGGAAGAGAAACCAGGTGGTGTTCAGCATGCTGGAGGCAGAAGCCGAGTACGTCCAGCAGCTCCACATCTTGGTCAACAACTTCCTGCGGCCGCTTCGCATGGCAGCCAGCTCCAAGAAACCCCCCATCACCCACGATGATGTCAGCAGCATCTTCCTCAACAGGTTGCTCTTAATTCTCTTTTAGTTATTTCTTTACCAAGAGAAAGAGAAATTAAAAGTGGTTTACTTAATAAGCATTTACCTGTTTGCCTGCATGTTTTCTTAGTGAGACCATCATGTTCCTCCACCAGATATTCTACCAGGGCTTGAAGGCCAGGATCGCCAGCTGGCCAACACTGGTACTGGGTAAGACACTCAGAGACTCTATGAATCTTTACCTCTATATGGAAAACTAAAAACTAGAAAGAACTGTTTCCACAAAGTGTCCCCGTGGTACGAAGCTGCCTGAGTTGCGGTTCTCTGTTGCTCTTAAAAAGCTTCTAAGCTGCTACTGTAAGTGTTTTTCCTCTTGGTTGCAGTTGCATCATAGTCTTTCCATATTCAATTTCACTGAAGAGTCTTCAGTGAAATTTTCAAAGCTTAGGATATTGTATACTCATCCTAATCCTGCTGTTAATTTTCTGCAACTTTATCTTTGAACTATCTCCTTTGTTCCTAAGTTTTCATAGTGCTCTCTTAGTTAGAGAGCATATTCATATTGAGGATAAATTAAACACAGGAAGAAGTTACTTCTAAGGTAACTTCTGAAGGCAACTGGTTGCACTGGTCTTTATTTATGGGTATCAGAGTGAAGGGAACTAGATAAATAGTGCATGTGTGTGAGATGTGGCAAAAACGTGTTAAAGTTCTATAAATCTTTGGAACTTCTGTTTCCATGTTTTCATTTTCAGCTGACCTGTTTGACATCCTGCTGCCCATGCTGAACATCTATCAAGAGTTTGTGAGGAACCATCAGTACAGTTTGCAGATCCTGGCCCACTGCAAGCAGAACAGAGACTTTGATAAGCTGCTGAAGCAGTATGAGTCCAAGCCTGACTGTGAGGAAAGGACGCTGGAGACATTCCTCACTTACCCGATGTTCCAGGTAAAATTCACAAATTGCAGCATGAGGGGAAAAACGTAAAAGAAAAAAAAAAATCCACACAATTTTAAAAAGACTTCAATTCAATATTAGTGGTAAATTAGGTTAATTTTGAAATTAAACACCCATTGTGTACCTGTTGAAAGACACAAAAATGCAGATTAAGAATTTTTCTTATATTTTGTGCTGTCTATCACAGTTCAAGCAACCAACAGAGCAGTGTTAAAAAAAGCCACATCTTTCCTTCTTAGTCTGTGACTGTATGACAATATGCTAAAAATAAGTGAATAGATGTTTTGTACCAATTCAGCTGACAGCTTCTCCAATTAACTGGCATTAGAGGAGGTTTTCATAGTTCATCACAAGCACATCAATCATTCTGAGATATACTTTTGTATACACTTGATGGCTGCTTACTTTATTTAAAACTGCTTAAACTGAGTCATTGGTACTTGAACTAATAGAATGTTTAAATTCAAGGAACATGCTAAAAGTCAGACTAAACTGAAACATATTTCCTTCGTCTTTTCAGATCCCTCGCTACATCTTGACATTGCATGAGTTACTGGCTCATACTCCTCATGAGCATGTGGAAAGAAACAGTTTAGACTATGCCAAGTCAAAACTGGAAGAATTGTCAAGGTAGAGTTATTTGTTGTCCATCTTCTTTTCAAAGCTTTCAAAGCTCAAATAATAACTGACTCCAGGTGACTCCAGATTCATTGAGACAATTCAAAGATGTACAGAGTGTAGACTAGGTGCCTGTTTTTTCAGTATAGTTATATCTCGCTAAGTCATATTTTTTATGTACTGAGATGCAACTGGTTTGGAGGCCATGCCAACTGTGTCACTAAGGAGGTCCAAGTTACTTAACAAAACTCTTTAATGGAGTTTTTGTCACAATCCCTTCAAAGCTGCAACAACCTACTGTTGCTTGTGTATTTTTTTCATCTCACTTTTTTCTTCCACTGAATGTTCAGCAGTCTGAACTTAAATAAACAATAGCCTGTGAACAACAATATTCTCTAGCAATAACTTTTTGTGGCTAAGCCTCTTTGTGAAGGGTGACAATGAATCTGCTGGACAACTGTCAAGTCAGTTGTTGTTCAAGCCACAATATAGACATCTTATTACAATTAGCATAAATCAATTCCTGTAAAATACCACTCTTTGTGTAATCAATATAATATATGGTGTGAATTTCATTTCTTTTATTTAATTTCTGAAATAAATTAGATTTGAATATTGTAATTCAATGAGATGCATGAGTATTTGTTGTTCCTTTTAGAATCATGCATGATGAGGTGAGTGAAACAGAGAACATCAGGAAGAACCTGGCCATCGAGCGCATGATTGTCGAGGGTTGTGAAGTGTTGCTTGACACCAGCCAAACATTTGTGAGACAAGGTGAGGGACGTTTGATTGCTAGCTTGAAGCACTGGTTCTGATTAATAAATAAATAATCTAAAATAGGAAACATACATACTGCACACAACAACTTGAAACACAGAAAAAACTATTTCTGTGTTTGCTAAATCAAATAATAATGAATGAATCATATATAATGTAGAAAAGGTTAGAATATTTGCATGTTAACGTTGCATAACTTGATGTGTGTGTATGTTTGGACAGGTTCTCTAATTCAGGTGCCAATGAGTGAAAAAGGGAAAATCACAAGAGGCCGCCTGGGTTCTCTGTCTCTGAAGAAGGAAGGAGAGAGACAGTGTTTCCTTTTCTCCAAACATCTCATCATTTGTACCCGAGGATCAGGAGGAAAACTTCACATCACAAAGGTAAAACATGGTTTGCACTTATTAAGGTCTAAAACTAAAGAAACAAAATACAGATTGTTAACTAAGTAAGTCTGGCATTGATTTAAAACAAATTTGAAGGTTATAAAGTGGCTTCCATGTGTTTAGAGCACATAGTACAGACCAAAATCTGTTAATGCTGTCAATAAAATTACTTCTGTACTAATCTTCAGAAAGGGTTTAAAAAAGTATGAAAAAACTTTTACCTGTGACCTGTCAATCCTGTCATAGAATGGAGTGGTGTCTCTCATAGACTCTACCCTAATGGAGGAACCCGAGGGGACAGACGATGAGTGTAAGTTACTATTTCTGGTTTATCCAATCTTATTTTTTTAACAAGGTAATTACAATGAACATACATGGCAAAAACACAGATGCTATAATTTCAGTAAAATCTGTAAATGTTTGGGGCTGCAATGTGACAAAATATTTAAGTTTATTTCTGCAAGAGTTTGCATGCCTATAGTAGAATTGTGCTTATTGCATGCAGCTTTATTCTACATAATGAAAGCTGAGGGTGCATAAGAAACAAACTATTTTGTGAATTTTAGTAGTAGGATATCATGTTCGTCACAACACTTCAGGAGGTTTTTCAAATGTATTGTTCTCTAGCCAAATTCTAATAGAACAAGTGAGTCATAAAGAGTACAGTCAATAATTATCCATTGTTAGGACACTATTAGTTTTCAGATTAAACCTTTTGCAGCAATAGTTGCCATTGCAAGGCTTCTAACATTTTTTGACCTGGTGGTTTGTTGAACTGCAGCCAAAGGGGAGCGAAGTGGCCAGGATGCAGAGCATCTAGACTTTAAAGTTATGGTGGAGCCCAAGGAAGGCCAACCTTACACTGTCATCCTTGTAGCGTCATCACGACAGGAGAAGTCAGCATGGACAAGTGACATAAGTCAGGTAAGTTTCTCCTCAAGGTGCATAAATATTAATCAAACTGGGGGGCTAAACAAGGAGAGAGAAAAGTTTGCCTATTCGTGGGCATGTTTAATCAGCATCATCAAAACTCTTTGTTTATGGAGATTTGAAAGTCAAACACAAGGATGCAATCAGGGAAACAAAGTCCATCATAAATCAAGGACTCTTTTGCATCATTGGTCAAGAGGAACCAAAGAGACCTGCAGCATCAAAAAGTTTCTGTATTTCTGTCCCTCCTGCATCTTCATATTGACAGACTGCAATTTTCTGTTTACTTTCTGTCTTGCAGTGCATCGACAACATCCGCTGCAACGGTTTAATGATGAACGCCTTTGAGGAAAACAGTAAAGTCACAGTGCCACAAATGATTAAGTAAGAGTTGTGCATAATAATGCATACATAAGGTACAAACACAAAGTCAAAGACTGACATTAGGGTTAGATATAAAATTACCAATGCACAAAGAATTTGTTAACTAGGAGTACAAAAACTAATTTGAATCAACAGTTGTAAATCACCATATTTTGAAAATATTCATGTATCTGTTATTTTATGTTTAATATCGTTGAACTTTTCTTGGTCAAAAAAACAAATATGACATAAAACTTGATTGTTTCCCAGTTGAACTTTCTAGTTTTCAAGAGCATACATATATAAATATACAGCAAGTACAATGTTTTTAATTTTTTAAGAGTTTATAATTTTTCAATTAAGAGAATTAGCTGGTTCACTTAGGTTTTTCACCAAAGCAATTATATTTTCTCTACGGCTATAAAAGACCTTGATGATTAAGGTGAATTTCATTCGACATCAGTTAAGACCTAGGTGTGCTTGTCTTGACTATTACAAATTCATCCTATGCTGTCCAATTTTAACTTAAAGCCCTAAAGTCAAGCATTAAATCAAATAAGCATACAACAAGAAAATTAAGCTAAATAAAGCATCTGTGATGTAAAAGATATAATTTGCATTTTCCAAATGCCTTGGATGATTAAGGATGTACTTTTAACCAATTAAAATCTTGTTAATTTCTGGTAGAATAAACAGGTAAAAGATATGTTTTTTTCTAAAACTTTGTAGAAAATGCAGTCTGCTTTTACATTGTATACAGCAGTGAAGTCTCTCTCTCCTTTTGGGGAAATAAACATCTATGAATAAAAATAGAAAATTCCTACATGAATCTAGAAGTTCTCCCAAAAATTGGGTAGCATTAATACAGGGAACGCAAGCCAAGAGAGTAACATTTCCACCCTCTAATAATATCTAATACTCTATAGGTCAGATACCAGCTTGTACTGTGATGATGTCGACATTCGCTTCAGCAAGATGATGAACTCATGCAAGGTACTGCAGATCCGCTACGCCAGTGTGGAGCGCCTGTTGGAGAGGCTGATCGACTTACGCTTTCTCTCCATTGACTTCCTCAATACCTTCCTTCACTCATACCGCGTCTTCACCAGTGCGGACATAGTCCTGGACAAGCTCATCACCATCTACAAGAAACCAATCAGTGCCATCCCTGCACGGTATGCAAGATTACTCCAAAGTACATTTTAGTTACTGGCAAAGATTCTATTATATTTGCCAGATAGTAGAATCTCAGTTCTGTGTGTTCACTGCTCAGTTTTAAAGGTACTTAATACATAAAAATGGGGAGGCATTGCAAAAGAGTGAGTTTGCATTGGTTGTGGGCTTCAGGGAACATCAGTGTCTCTGGTGGCCATTTTATAAACAATTTTTAGCAGGTGGTGACACACAGGAAGTGCAGCTTACACTGTTACTTCACAGAGATTTCTGGGTTGAATCTTTGCTTGGACTTTGAACAGTTTGTTCTGTTGAATTTTCCAGTGATTAATTGTGTGTTTTTCTGTGTTCCTCAGTGTATGCAGAGTCCACAATACACTAAAATATATTGTAGTGATTATTTGTGTTTCATGTAGAAACACTGGTGTGATACTGGTGTTCTTCCATCTTCTAGTAATGTGTATCAATACTTGTTTGGTAGAGGAATGCCCAATTGCACCTTTTATAAAAAGTTTGTAACTGACTTTTAGTGCAGCCTCTTAACAATTTTACATCTTTTAAACAGATTAAAGATTAAATAGATCTATTGAAGACTATTTCCACTTTCCTCACCCAGCCTACTTTAAGACTTGTTTTTTTTTTATATCTAAGAATCTAGATTTGGTAAATACTTCAAATCCTTTGGAAAAGCAAACTTGCCTGATTTGACAAAACAAAAACTGTACTTTTGAATTAAAATAGAACAATTTCATGTTTTCTCCTCAGACTAGTAAAATTTATCCTGGGATTATTTGAGTGAAAGCTACAAGATCAGGGTAATTTATAAAAAGTTTCACAAGGGGTGGCACGTTAAACTGGACGGCAGCAATAAGGAAGGCATAGCCACAGTCAGACCCCACACTACCCCCTACTGTACATCATTATTAACTTCACAAGATGAATTTCTATTTATCTTATAATCAGGGCAAATAAATCAGACTCAAACTTCACTGTGCAGTTTTGCATTGTTTGGATTTTTGCATCAGCTTTATACACATCACCTTTTATTTGGTTGAACTTAGATAAAGTGTACACTTTGGCTACATTGAACTCTTACTTGGTTTATCGCTGCTATTGTTCAACACCGTTTGAGATTCCCTTACTTTTCCACCTGAGGATGCAGTAGCGGTGCTGTAATGCTGCAGTGAAGAGGTGGGACTTCCCCAGTGACTGAATTAGCCTTTGCTCTCACATGGACTGTCTGTGAGAAACCTCATCATGCTACCATGCCCAGTCCGGCTGAGGAGGGACTGAGGAGGAGGCAGTGAGAGGTCACAGCAGCACACCTTCTCTCCGCCATCACAGTTAATTGGATCCTGTGTCTTCCCATCTCTTCCCTCTTCTTTCTCCCATTCCTCGTCTTACCCTTTGCTGTTCTCTTGCTTTTATTTTTCTTTCCGTGAGTCTGACCATCCCTCTCACTGCAGCGCTGTCACCATGGCAACCTTCTACTCTGCTGCAGGACCCCACCCTCTCCCCCTCTCTCCTGTCTTCCCCATCATCTGCAACAGCTACATGGTATTAAATATTGATGTTGGTGTTTTGCACCCTGCTCTCTTCTTCTCCTCCTTCTTCCTTTTTGTCATATTCCCCCTCTTGTTTTCTGGTCAAAAGCATGCAATCTTTGCCTCTTTTTGCACTCTTTTACAGTCTTGACTTTTTAGTTCTATTTCAACTTCTTTTCAGTTCACCTCTCTCTCACCCTTCCTCTACCCCAGTCGGTCTCATCATTTCAAATGCTTTCTCCTCTAAAAAGTGTTTCTTAAATTTCGACACGGAGACACGCTATGACTGCAGCTAGCATCATACAGGGCTGGAGACTTCCCATTCGCCCACTCGCAGCCAGCAACCTGCGCTGTGGTGGAATCCATATCAACTATGTTGCTCCTCTCTGGTGCCCTCCCTCTCTGTATTGCTGTTTTCAGCCTTGCTTGTCTTGTGTTATTACTGAAGCCCAGTCTCTTCCTCTCTCTTTTCCTCTTTGTTTATTTGGCTCCCCTTTCTCTCCGCTTCTCTATCCCCATGTCTCTATGGGCCTCCCCTGGGCTGGTTGCTGTTGGCAGCACCCGTGCCTCCCACACTGTCACTTGACATGCTATTTATAGGCCTTCAAGGGGGTGGCTCTCAGAGCAAGGAGGATGCTGTCTTAAACAAAGAAGCTTAAATAAAAGAGGCAGGAGCTCCCAAGGAGCCTTGCGGTTCCTTGGCTTCTTCTGACACCCAGTGCCACCCCATTATAGCCATTGTTGTTTCACTCTCTTATTGAGATCATCTTGTATTCAAACCGAAGTTAAAAATCTAACAATTTCCCCTTTGTCTTTGGTCACCTGTCTCTGTCTCTCCCCATTTCCTGCAGCTCGTTGGAGCTCTTCTTTGCCAGCAGCCAGAACAACAAACTCCTTTACGGTGAGCCACCCACGTCGCCACGTGCCAGCCGCAAGTTCTCCTCGCCGCCTCCTCTTTCCATCACGAAGAATTCCTCTCCGAACCGCCGACGCAAACTTTCACTCAACATCCCCATCATCACTGGGGGCAAGGCCCTGGACCTTGCAGCACTCAGCTGCTCTCCCAACGGCTATGCAAGCATGCACACAACCATGTCTCCCTTCAGCAAGACCACACTTGACATTAACAAGCTCTACGTGTCCAGCACAATGGCCAGCAAAATCCCTGATGAGGGAGAGTCCAAATCTGAGGGCAAAGCTGAAGAGTCCGCCCCTGGCAAGCAAGGTCAGAATTGCTACCGGATTCATGTTTTGAATGTAGTTTCCCATTGGGCTGCTTAAGTTCAGGGAGGATTGTTTTTCAGTAAATATCAACAGAGTTGTTCAAGGTCATTTTAGTTGTGATTTTATTGTGTTATTTTATTTTCCTCTCTTCACATTTTGTGCTCTTCCTTTTATTTGTACTCCCCTTTGAATTCTGGATCCAGATCGGTCTGTCAGAGAGGAATGTGATGAAGAGCAGAGTCAGAGTGATGAGGCAGAATCAGAAATGTCTCCTCCCAAGTCACCGTCAACACCCAAGAATGTCAAGTCAAAAAACTCAGGTACAGCACAGCTCATCACCATTAAGCTGTTCATATTCTTCAGCTTGCTTGACTTTGAAGTCAACCAGTTCAAAAACCAGTTGAGCAGTTTAAAAAGGAGAAAAAAAAATTGATTTCCAGAAATAATGGAGCTGGGAAATTGCTGACGCTTAGGGATGAGTACGAGTGGCATGCTGCGTTTTACAGTGGTCCTTGTTGACACATGTCTTAAACAACATTCAAGGACATCAGATTAGATTAACTGGGTAGTAAATGCAAATAATGAATGGGTATTTGAAAAAAAAAACACCCCAAAAAACAGTTGGGATTATACCGAAAGGCAACTGAACTACAAATTTCTTGATAGTTTGATAATTACATGCATCTCAACAGAAATTCTTAAATATTTTACAAATAAAAACCTAAACAAACACTGTTGCTTGCAAAACAATCTTTCACTGCAATTGTAGCTGCAACACTGAGATTTGTATATGTATAGAAAATTATTCTTTAGAAGATACCTAAATGTCAGTCAGATTGGAAATATTGCCACAATTTCTCAATTTTATTTAAGTGTGGGCTTTGACTGGACCATTCTAACACACAAATAGGCTTTGATTTACTGTAGAAATACACCAATGTCTCAAGTTCTCTGTAGGCGCTAATAGATTTTCTTCCAGGCTAGCCCTAGCTCAGTCTGTCTTCCAATTAACTTCTCCTGAATAGAATAGCATCCCCACAGCATGATGATGCCACCACCCTGTTTCGCCATGGGATTAGTGTTAAATTGTTCTCTCATTTGATCAGAGCATTTTCTTCCACATGTTTGCAGTATCTCCTGCATGGCTTTTGGCAAACTTTAAATGATACTTGAGTACAAGACTAGAACAGTCTGTTGACGGGAACAGTTTGTCCCGTCTACAGATTGTTACATCTGAGCTGCTGTGGGCCTTTGCTTATCCTCCTGAGTTACCTTGGCCCTTTTTTATGCTTCTTTGGTGAATGCTCATATTTCCCAACTTGATTTTTCTTCCACTTCATCTATCACATAAAAGCAAAAAAAAAACAAAAACATGTTTAAGATTGAGATTGTAATGACATAAAATTTGAAAATGTTCAAGGATATACCAGCTTCCGCAAGATAATTTAACTGCAATGTACAACATTAAAGAGCTGATTTTTTCAAAATCGGACAAAACAAAAGTCGAATCAGATGCAGTTAATGCTTCAAGTTTCAGGGCCTGATTTGATGCACAGTGTAAAGGTCTGATTTTAATGTCATCTAATGCGACAAGACTAAAAAGGCAACACCACTTTTTCTAGCTTCTCAAAGTAAATAAAGATAGCATCAGCAAACTTAGAACAAACTTCTTTTTGTTTTGGAGAAAGAGAAAGACAGGTACAGCCAAATAAGGTCTTGATAAAAACCACCCACGGCATCCTGGCCCTCCCCATGTCATATAGCGAGGGAGCATCCACCCCGTAGGTAGTCAAGCACAATCCATCCCCAGTGTGTTCTCTTCCCACGTTGCTGGATATAAGGGAAGCCAGTGCCTTGTGTGAGTAGGTGGAAGGAAACCTTGTACCTTAGCAACGATGTGCGTGTTCTTCTATACCGCCCCCGGCTGAACGGAGGAAGGCAGAGGGGGGAAGAAGTGAGTAATGGAGGGAGGCAGAGAGGCAGGCACAGTGGAGCATTCACCGTCATTGCCGTGAGATGCAGGACACACTGTTCTACATCGGTTTCAGCTCTTGGTTGCCCTCCAACGGTCAATAGTTTGATTATACAGCCTAATGCTAAGATAGACAAATTAAAGGGGCTAATGTGGAAAAAATTCTCTCCTTAGAGAAAATCTTCTTTGGTGTAGTATATATATATTTTTTGTGTGTGTTTTTTCAATAAATTAAATGTTTGCAATTTTAATGTTCCCATATTTAGAGTTTTCCCTGTTTTCCTTCAACAATGGCATGGTGGTGTCATCTTGCCGGGAGCTTGAGAATAACCGCAGTGCCCTATCCGCTGCCTCGGCCTTTGCCATTGCCACAGCTGGTGCCAATGAAGGAACGCCGACCAAGGAAAAGTACCGCCGTATGTCCCTCGCCAGCACAGGTCAGTAACATACTGTAATTGACTGGCAGAGCTGCTTCTACAACACTGTCTGAAGCATTTGAATACTGAAAATGAACAACCATTGTTTGGTTATAGAACCAGTATCCAAATTATGCATTTTTTTTATTCAGTGACAGTTTGACAGTTTGCCTGTCACACACTTTTTGCAGTTTCGACTTACAGTAATTCCATGTATTTTCTACGGTAATAAAATGTTTTGGATATTACTGTCAGCAACTGTTGATACTTCACCATTTTTTACCGTAAATTTAAGGAGTTTTTTTACAGTGCAAGAACAAAACCCCCTCTTCTTAAATTTAACAAGAAGTACTTTGGGCAGTCCCACTGGAGAAAAGTTGTATGGTGAAACAAGACAAAGATTTTTTAAACACTAAAAATATTGTATCGACTCTCAGGGATGGTGATGGTGGTATGATTGTTGGGTCTTTCTTGTTGTCATGGCAAGTGGTGGATTGCAAAAAGACAGATGAGAGAATAACTTCAACTTCCCCACAAACCAACAACTGCATGGTTGAAACTTGAACATAAGTGGCATCAAAGTAGTGATGCCACTTAATGGAAAAAATAATGGAAAAACAGATATTGAGCAATAATGCACAATAAATGTACTAATTTTACAGAGATGAATACTTTGGTAGAATTATTCCAACAATGTGTAGAATAGCATATCAAAACCTGCTAAAAGACATTTGACCAAATTTAAAAGGGACATATCCTTATATTTGAGCTTGTATATATAATTTTAACCTGTCTGGAAAAGGCTGAGTCCAGTATATCAAAATTTTCCAGCTACTTCTGCTTTTATTTAGAAATAAAACACTACTTTAGAAAATAAATGAGACCCTAAAGTGAATTTTGACACTAAGGTTTATGTTGTGGGGGAATATGTGAATATCAACATCTGAGCACAACAAGGAAATTAATTAAATAAAAACTGCTGGATTGTTTTGTAAACATTTCAAATCTTTATTTATTTCCAACTATGTTACTAATAGGGAAACATTTTCATCTGTTGCATGGTTGTTTTTATTTTCAATTTCTGTGACATTTAAGGTGAATAAATTTATCTGGCTTTATTACATTCTTACATTTTGGGAGGTTCAAAAAGTTTGAACTTAAACAATGTTTATATTGCTTGTCCTATGTTTAAGCAGCAGTTTTTTAGCTGCAGCAGAAGCAAATTAGTGAGGCATTACTGCAGGAGCAGGCTATTTAAGAAAAAGAAATCCAACTGTATTAACCCGGATTCCAGGTTTTCCTACAGATCAGAGGAACGGAGACAAAGAGTTTGTTATTCGCAGAGCTGCTACAAATAGAGTCCTGAATGTGCTGCGTCACTGGGTGTCCAAACACTCACAGGTGAACTTTGACTCCTTTCTTTTCTGTTTTTTTTCTTCTGTTTTTGAAGCAGTACAATAAGACCTGTGTAATAACACTGTGGTCATTCTTGTGTGTTTCCTCAGGACTTTGAGCTGAACACAGAGCTGAAGATGCGGGTTATTGGCTTCCTGGAGGAGGTGATGCATGACCCAGAGCTCCTGACACAGGAAAGAAAAGCAGCTGCCAACATTATCAGGTTGGTTTTCCTTTCTTCATTGCACGATCAGCTACATAGTCGTATGTGACGCACTTCTGTGAAAGAATGGTGTAGAAAAGAAAATTTTTGAAAGAACATAGAAAGCTTTGTTCACATAATGAATAGCCTAATTGGAAATCATGAGTAAAATGTTCCTGGACAGTAACAGCAAAGACACAGAGAGCAGAAAAAAGGTAAACCCCATTCTGAAAAAAGGACAGTGTTAACAAACTAGTGGGGTAGAATCAGTCTTGTTGTTGTGGTGTGACTAAATCTTTTAACATGCAGGAATGCTGAGTAGCTCTTAAGTTGTTGTTTAAAAACTAAACCCTCTATGAAGAAATCGCTGAAACAGGCGTCACTTCTATTTGCATTCAGGACTCTCACTCAGGAGGATCCTGGAGACAGCCAGGCCAGCATTGAGGAGATCACCCAGATGGTAGGCATGAGAAAACTCTTTGAATCTGCCAGACTGTTACTGCTTTAGGATTAATAATGACTTGGTTGTTTGTGTGTGTGTGTGCATGTATGGGGTGTGTGTGTGTGTGTGTTTAGGCTATGGAAGAAAGTAAGACTGAACCATTTGAGAACCATTCTGCCTTGGAGATTGCTGAGCAACTGACAATGCTGGACCACCTGGTCTTTAAAGTTATCCCTTATGAGTGAGTAGCCTACATGCAAACCTTTGAATAGAAACAAGACAAGAACTACTTTTAGTAAAGGGAGATTGAAGAACGCACAGAGTTCACTTGATGCTGAATGAATATTGTGCTTAAATATTATTTTGTGACATATCTATTTCTTTTTCTATAGGGAGTTCTTTGGACAAGGCTGGATGAAGAACGACAAAAATGAGAGAACACCATACATAATGAAAACAACCAAGCATTTTAATGATGTATGTGATAACATCCTTCTTATAGATTTATAAGTGATCTTATTAAATTAGAATATTGTTAAAATATGTATTTATACTAGTAATTTGATTACAAACAATGTAATTATATTATTTAGATTCTGCCACCTACTGCCATGGTTTTAACAAAGCCAAGGTTACTTTAATAGTGGCCTTAGGTTTACCTGCAGTTTTGCATATAGTTTATTTTGTCATTCTCTTAGCAATAATCCCTAAATTCTCTACGGGTTTAGGGCAGGTGAGTTCGCTGGTCATGCAAGCACAATAATACCTTGGTTATTAAAGTAGGCATTAGCACTTTTGGTTGTGTAAGCGGTGCCATGTACTGCTTGAATCTGAAATCAGGCTCTCCAGAAGGCTTGCCAGCAGATTGAGGCAAATATTTCTCTAAAATCTGAACATCAAGTAACTCAGATTCTGTGCCTCTCTGCAGTTTCTTCAGACTCACATTTAGATTTCCATTGACTCTGGCCACAGTCTACAACCTTGTGTGTCTTTTCTTTCACAATCCTGTCTAGGCTGTGTTATCACTGCTAGTCACTGTGGCTTGTGCATTTGTGTTATATACTATTTACAATATTAAATTTTTCACAGACATTGAATTTGGTCATTTCATTACCCATTAACCACAATCAAAAGTATTACGACATGTGTATGTGTGTGTGTTTCTTTTTTAGATCAGTAACAGGATCGCCTCAGAAATCCTTCACTGGGATGATGTCAACATGAGGGTGGCAGTGATAGAGAAGTGGGTGGCTGTGGCGGACATTTGCCGCTGCCTTCACAACTACAACGCCGTTTTGGAGATCACATCCTCGCTCAACCGGAGCTCCATCTTCCGCCTCAAGAGGACGTGGCTAAAAGTGTCTAAGCAGGTACTGTATGTGTGTCTGTTCAGACTCTTTTGCCTTTTCTTAGTTTTTTGGACATGTTCTGATTCATAACTGATTGTTTTCAGGTGTGCTTGCTAACTTTGGCATATGAATTATTCAAACTGAAAAATATTCCTCAACTCAGGGGACAAATTAATTTAGTTTTGATAAAATAGCAGAAAACTTGGCAAGAAAAAAACTTCCAGAAAGAAAACAGATATAGATATACAGATATAGATATGGTATATTAAAAATCATCTCATAAAGTAACATTAAAAATATGAGTTCAAGGAGATTTTACAAGCGGTAACAAGTTAGCTGTGATATTCTTTCTAGACAAAAACTGTGATTGACAAGCTGCAGAAGCTGGTGTCGTCAGAGGGCCGCTTCAAAAACCTAAGGGAGGCTTTGAAAAAGTAAGTATTTGTCTGTTTTCATCACTTTGTAGAACAATTTGTTTTTTGGGGGGTTTTTTGTTTTATTTTACATCTGTTTCTTTCTGTGACCTGCACACTCTTTTCAGCTGTGACCCTCCATGTGTTCCTTACCTGGGAATGTACCTGACTGACTTGGCCTTCATTGAAGAGGGAACACCAAACTACACAGAGGACAACCTCGTCAACTTCTCCAAGATGAGAATGGTAGACAAAATTGTCATATCACAATTGAGGCAGAGCCCTTTAATTTTTACTATAACCGTTTGCTATAAAACGGTTGAATATGACGCGAAACTGTTCCATGTGCCTCCAGATTTCCCACATCATCAGAGAGATCCGACAATTTCAGCAAACTGCTTACAAGATAGATTTTCAGCCTAAGGTGAGAAAACTGATGGCTGTAAGTAAAACATTAAACATAAAAATTATCATTAACATTAAACAAATATTCACCTGATTGACAGTTTAACAGGTCAAGAAGATACTATCAAAATAAATGTGGAGAAAATATGACAAATTATTTCACAACTAAAGTCAAAATGTCAAACTAAAATAGAAGTAATATCCTAAAAAGACAAAATGCTAATGCTTGGGCCAGTGGGTTGGTTTAATACTCAGTGTTTTTTTCTCACCATTGCAACTTCTTCCTTTGCTTACTTTTTTTTGTCTTATCTGTAAACACATTTTGATCTTGATATTTTGACTTAATTCTTAAAAAATGTTTTCAAATATAGTTTTACCTTTTAAACTAAGTTTTAAGTTTACATTTTAACTATTTCTTTAAAAATATATTTGTTCTCTAAAATGGTAATTTTTTCTCCACATATTAATCTTCTTTCTCCTCATCCTTTGACTTTAATCTCAATATGGGACATTAACAAGATTCCAAATTACACAAATGACTCTACTAATACGTTATATAGTTCAATGTACGTTCATTTCTTCACAAGAAAATTTCAAAGAAATGTCTACTTATAAGCATTTGTCATGATAAACATGCAGGTATGCTTTATTTGTCTTCCTAAAGGACTCCTGACACAGATAAGAAAAAGCTAGCCTTTTAATTGAGTTTTAGTTTGTTTGACCTTCTGATGCAACTGTCCAAACAGTTGCAAAGAAAAGTGCTTTCTCAACCACAATTATTCTTTCATCAAATGTCCATTCCAAAGGAAGATCCTAAAAGTTAAAAAAAATTCCTTTCAGTGTACTATGCATGTGCTTTTTTGCTGCAGGTGGCAAAGTACTTGCTGGACAACAGCACAGTGATGGATGAGGAGAGCCTGTATGAAGCATCTCTGAGAATTGAGCCCAAAACTTCATCATGAAGAGAAATTATACTATGATCAGATAGAGACTGCAGAGAAGGTTTCAACGTGTACATTTATCATTATTTGTATTAGACACAATAGGCTGTGCCCTCCTTGTATTTGCTTCCTAATGAATTCTGTGTATTATTGTTATTAGAGATTGAATAGAAGCCCACAGAGGTTTTATTTCTATAGTTATAAAGTATTTATATGTTCTATATCGTCTTAAATGCTAATTTATGACCTGTTTATTTTGCACTAGAGAGCAGATAGAAAGGAGTGTTTACAGACTTGATATTTTAGTATATCTAAATGGGCAACTGGAGTGTAACACAAATTTCTCATTCATGAGAAAACGGCACTTTGTAGGAAGTCAAGAGTCTGCGGGAATTAGACTTCATGAAAGTTCCTGTTACAAAATTATTCAACTTGTCAAAAATCACACAAATGTGATTTTCAAATGACTGTACAATCACAGATTGTACGTGGATTTTTAAGATAGCAGTCTACGTTGAACGTGACTCCGCAAGTAACAACAAAGTAGCAAACTTAGAGGTTACTTTCCCAGAACTTAAAGATTCATTTTCCAAACTTAATAAAGACTTTGTTGGAACTTTGATCAAACGTCATACTGACGTTCCTAAAATTGAGCAGGTGCTTTCTGGGACCTTACTACTTACTAAGCCTGAGCTCAAATGTCACTTTCTGGAAAATACAAGAGGCTTTCCTGGAACTTTGAAGTTACTTCCCTGCAACCTGCTAAGTACTTCTCCTGAAAATACTAGCTACTTTCTCAGAACTTGGCAGTTACTGTCCTTCAGCTTCTTAGAAATTAGAGGCTACTTCCCAGAAATAAGTTTCATATAACGTAGTAGTTACATTCCTGGGACTTACCAGGCACTTTTAATAGGTTTTTATGGAAATTTCTCCAAAGTTACCACATACTTTCTGGACGATAACTCAATAGCAATATATATCGTGATAAACACATGATTAATATCAATAGGTAGTACGTCCAATTCAGTGTTCACTAATTTCACTGCACAGCATTCTGGGGTATAGGCGGAGGAAAGGTTTTAACTGCTTAACATCTCACTTCCAGCTAAGCAAGTTGAGTGGCATCAACTAACACATTCACTCTTTGGTCACCTAGTAGCAACTCACTCACCTTTTGGTTACCTAGCAACTACCTGTTTAATAACTTGTGCAGCAGCAGTTTAAGGTTTCACCAATGTTTAAAACTGCTTAAAAATAACAAAAGTCAGTGGGGAGTAAAAATTATGAATAAAATACAAAAGGTTATGCCACCAGTTAGGGAGTATTTCACATACTTAAAGCAATAACAAAAAAAACCCTTATCAATAATTATCAATATTTACTGATGTGAAACCCTCATATTGTGATACATTTTTCAGCCATATTGTCCAGCCCTACTTTCTGGACATAGACAGGACTTTCCAAATTTTAAATTTTACCTTCCAGAACATACTAGGTACCTTACTGGAGGTTTTTTGGAACTTACTAATTACTTTCCTTTTAGTTTCAAGGTGCTTTCTTGGAACCTTCTTGGAACTTACTGGAACAAAATTCTGGGTACTGTCCAAAAGCTATCAGGTAAATTTTGAGATTTAGACAGTTTTCTTTCTGAAACTTACAAGATTTCTTCCTGGAATGTTCATGGAAATTCCAAATTACTGGATTTTGCCACTTACTTCTTGAAACTTTGGTTACTTTACAAAAGTTCTAGAAAGTTTCTGGTAAGCCTAGGAAAATAATGTTTAGGTACTGGGAAAGGGTTTCTGAGTTCTAGGAAAGTATGTGATGTATTATGTAGTATTAAAACTACTAATGCATGACTGTTACTTTATATTAATTTTGAAATGTTCTAAAGCTGTTGTTTTCAGCTGATTAGAGGGAAAAGTGGGACTAAGGTAGTAGCAAAGGTTGAATCACAATCTGTTTTATGTAACCACTGGCTAATTAACATGTAAAAAAAGATTGCAGAGAAACAGAAAGTTTCTTTATAGTTTTGGATTTTTTTTTTTAATGCTTTGCTTACTTTATTCCCCTGGTGGGCAGCGTCATGTATATACACTATAAGCACCAGGCAATGTATGTAGCAAATGTAACAGATTTTGAGCCACTTACAGAAGTTAAAATTCTCAGCGTCAATATTCAGACACAGAAAGTACAGTCTTTCAGGTAAAATCCTCTTTTGTTAGTGCATTATGATTTTGCCTTAATCATGAAATGGATTATATTCCACAAAAGTATTTAAACTTCTTTGTTCTACAATTTGCCAATAACATAAACTGACTGCATACAGTATAATGTACAGATGGTCTGATGCATTTCCTAACATGCAATGTGTTCAAAGACACATCCCTAGAAATGTGTTATCCTTATGATTGTTAAATGCTATAATTACTCTCCTGTCTACGCCACTGTGAAACAAATGTTTAAGGCAACATTAGTGTACTACATTCTATTCCAACGTGTTAGCAGGAGCTACACAGTAGTATTATTGTGCTTCTTGAAATATTTATATGTATTTTTTACAGGCTTTATATAGAGAGACACCTAAAGCTTAAGTGGCAGGCATGTACCACTTTTATGTTTTCAGATCAAATCTATATATATACAGAATGGTATGTGTACTGTATTTAAACCCTACCTTTGCACCCTTCAATCCGTATCCTCCAACAGGAACACCAGATGTTTGCAGTGAGCAATACACAGTGACATGAGAATTATCTTTCAGTCTATTTCAACAGCTTGAGTAGTATTTCCAGTTTTGTATAAAAGTGTACTCTTTCCTGATTACCTCTTGTTAATAAATCTGTTTTTTCTCAGGGGGCGAAATGTCTCTGGGCTTCTGTTTGTGCTTTTAAGTTTGACCTCGACATTTGAACTGAACAATAATGCTTTGCTTTAGCACACTCAATAGGGAAGTTTGAAAATAGAGTCTATATACTGGAAGCTGGTTTGAGTTTGCATCAGGGTTATTTATCTACAATTAACATAGTTAAAGACACAATTTATTATATTTAAAAATTACTGCAGCAGGGAAATGTGCATACAAAAGTGTTTATTCTACAAACTTTTTATTGTGGCTTTAACAATTTGTCATTTTACACCCATAAACTGTAATGTTTATTGGTATAACATGCAATAGCAGATATAACTAACTTTCTGTCACACAATTAAAAAGCATTAAAAAGAGTATACTAGATGCAAAATTGATCATTCTTTGATAAGTCGACACTTCAGAGGATTTTTAAAATCATGTTTAGTAAACATGGTTTATGGAATGTAAGTTAATTTTGGCAGAGAAAAATCACTGATAAATGCTTACTCAACTGTACCATTGCTAGCTAATTAAGACTGCATTAAGAAATTTAAAAGGACACTGAAACAACAGTATCTCACAGCTGAACAGAACAAACAAAACTGACAGCGAGATTTAGGCCAAGTCTTCTTCACCCTCCTCATCATATTCTCCCTCCTCAGCAGTGAAATCCTGTTGCTGCTGGTCAGACTCCTGATCATTCATTCTCCACTTCAGTGAACTCCATCTCATCCACACCCTCACCAGCGTACCATCGGATGAAAGCTTTGTGCCTGAACATAGCACTGAACGTCTCAGAGACATGCTTGAACAGCTCTTGGAAAACCACACTGTTGCCAATAAACGTGGCAGCCATCTTGAGCACAAAAAGAGGAATGCCACGACTTCAGTCTTGACATTGTCTGGGATTCAAACAAGCAACACAGTCGCTTTAGTTGCTGTTGTCTTTCTCAGTGCCATTCAACACCACCTTCTAAAAGCCCGCTGAACAGTGCACTCACCTCGAAGTTTGGGATGAACTTTGACAGGTTCTGCACCATACTGAAGAACCTTATCAGTGATGCTTTATCCTGTGGGTTTTGGCATTTCTGCAATAGCTATGACCTTTTCTTTGTCTAGCTTTGGGCTTTCTGTGCTGAGAGTGACCAAAATATCGAATTTCAGCTATTCCAATCTTGAATTTGTCTTTGTTAAGCTTGAGGTTGATGCTTCTTATCATAGGAGCGGTTTCATTCTTTTGCCTGTTGTTTTCTGTCTTTTTCTCATTCCAAAATATTGTCCATGATGTTCACAATTCCTTTGAGTTCCTTAAGTCTTTGAGTAATGCATTCTGAAAAAAGTAGTTACTAATGAGATTCCAAAAGGCAATGTTTTGAGTCTGCACTGACCAGTGTTAAATGTGCACAATTCAGAAATCTCTTCATAGTTGAATTTGCCAAAATCCATGGTTTAGCTCGAATACTGAAAAGCTCTTTGAATTTTGCATCGTTGCAAAGATGTCTTTCACTGCTCAAAGTGGGAGGTCTTACCTTTATGTCTTTCAAAGGGAATTGACAGAAATCTCTTTGTTTTTGTCTTTTGTAATGTTACCATACTGTTAGTTCAGTCAGGCTTATTTGTTTTTTAACAGCAAGTGCCTCCATTCTTTACTAGTCAGCTTTGATGTTTTTCTTAATGTCAAATGCTTTCATGGGTGAATGCACTACTGGAGTAACTGGGAGATCAACCTGAATGTGATGTCTTCCCGGTACACAGCCTAATTCCAAAAACACATCTACCTATTCTTGCAGGACATTTGTTTCTCCTTTAAAGTCTACTTTGAATATTCTCTCTATCAGTCCATAAGTATATATGAATTTCCTCCCAATATAGCAGGTAGGTTGGCTTCTATCATCTGAAACGCCAACCCGTGTACTTTGCTGTTGTAGTGACATTTCAACTTTACAATGTGCAATAGCACCATCTTGTGACAAGAACATGTCAGAAACCTAAAGCTAGATAATCTTTTGTTTCTTTTATCAAAATTGTACCAGCCAGAACATTGCAGTCTGTCCTAGTGTGAAGTCTGAAGATTAAACATATTGGGGAAACATACAGGAAGATGTGAAAAAACATAACAGGTGAGATAGCAGATTCCTCTTTACAGTAATGGTCAGTGCAGACAGGTTTTGGAGTGCAGGAGGCACTTCTGAATACCTTTTTTTGATTCGATGGTGGCACTTGTCATATTTTATGATTTAGTAGACTGAAGAAGCAGCCAATCCACAGGTGAGAGGAAAGAGTTAGATAAGCTAATCAGGAAGACTATCTCTGTCATATGATGCTGCCCTGATCTATTGCAGGTGGTGGAAGACTGAAGAGCTCTCGATAAATTACTGAATGTCTTCCACTTCATCCATAAATTTGTTACAGAACGGAGAACTCCATCAGATAGCTTTCAGCATGTTTTTGTTTTTATTCGCTTAATGTAAATAGTCTGTTGTTTTGCACTTTTATGGTACTAATGACTTTGTATGCAGTTTTCTAAATAACTGCACAATATTATTTTTATTGTATATTTGTCCTAACTGCATTTTCTTATTCTTCTTTTGTTTCACTGTTTTGTGAATATGGACGCTCCCACTGACGTTATATTAACTTGCTGCTGTGACACTTGAATTTCCCCACCGTGGGACAATAAAGGATATTCCCATTCCATGCAATCTAATAGTTCCAGAACAAAAAGAACAGAAAAAAGAACAGAAGTAATAAAACGCCCTTTTATTACTTCCTTTTATTACTTTATTTCTGTAGATGTGTGTTATTATAATATTTTTCGAGTTATTTGATGTGAACTACAGTAGATTTCAGAATATAGTGGGGGTTTCTTTTTAGCTTGCTTGCTCTGATTCCTACTCTTAACCGGTAGGTGGTGGTATTGCGTCAACTTGTTGTTTGCCAACCGCCATTGCAAAGCAAGAAGAAGCAGGCTCCTCCTTCGCTTCCCCTCCTCCTCGTCTCCTTGTTGCACAAGAGAAATGGGAGGGATTTGTTACAAAACTTAGACACCGTGTGGCGGCAAACAATTTGTGAATGTTGAAGTCCACAGCTGTGCAGTCAGTTTTAACAGCTGGGATTTATTCACTAACAACAATTTACTGAGTGTAAGGACATGTCTACCAGACAAACAAAACGTGAAGCTACTATGAAGGTACGGTGATCGTCTGTTTCTCTTTCGTTGCGACTCTTTTTATGTGATGAACTTTTGTGTAACAAATTTCTCTGCTTACCGGTGAAAAGTACATGACTCCAGATACCAATGCAACAGTCCGACGGTCATCTCGGACTCGAAGGGCTGTCGCCCCTAAACGGCTCGACTTTTCTCCAGACGTAGCAGATGAAACGGTGGCCAGAAAAGTAAGTTCAGGCAGGGAATGGTTCATGTTGGAAATCTGTTCGGTAATAGGTCCGCATTTTCTCTCGATAGAAAGCAAAAACCCAAAACAAAATGCCAAAGAAGAGGAGAAAGGATGAAGATGAATTGGACCAGACAGATGTAAGTACACCAAACTTTCTACGTTTATGTCAGATGTAATGGTTGATGTAATTCTGTGTGTGAATGCCTGGAGGCTGTATGAATGATGGCAATATGGTGTCTGTATAACAGAATGTTGGAGGGCTGTCTGCATATGAACTGGAGCGCCTTGAGAACATCAGGAAGAACCAGGCTTTTCTGTCCTCCATCCACTTACTCCAGGTAGATCGACTGGTTTGTTGCTGTCTTGTGTAACATTTCCTCTGTTAAAAATCAAAACTTTCACAAGCAAGCTACTGAGTAAGAAAAAGGTAAACTTTGAATTTTAAACCTCAAGGGCGTCTAAGCCAGATGAAACATGATGCATTGCCATTTACCTTTGAATTCATATCAGTAGTAAACATGCATAAAATCAAAAGCATTCTTATAGAAATAAAGACATTTATTGCTGGTAAATATGCAACTCTGGTCCAACATGTCTTTAACATTGGACCCCCGAATCAAGGTGCTTTTTGTCTATTTTTATTGAAGATGTCAACAACTTGCCTGTAGCTTTATTTCAGATTTGTTTCACTGTGACAATTGTAGACTTAGACTTAGACTGATTTTATTATCATTTTGCGTGCACAGGGTGTATACAGAACAAAATTTCGTTGCATACGGCTCAGAACAATGTTTTGAGGTTCCAATGTTATGAGGTTACTCCAGAATAAAATAAAATGCACTATAAAATATAAATATAAGTATAAAATATAGAGATTGTTCCTCATGTTTTTTTTGACTAGAAATAAAACTCGTGTTTTCCTTTTTCATAAGGCCAGAGAGGATTTGCATCAGACCACACGACCAAAGCCATCACAGCGAGGTTTGAGGTATGGTTAGCTAAAACTCCTGACTGCTCATTTCAGAAATCAACTTTAAATTATTTTCTGAAATTTGGGTAAATTTTGGTTATTTTAATCAGCAGTGGTTGGTAAAATGCAAACTTTGTTAAACAGCACAATTTCTCATTTTCATGGCTTTTCAAAGTACTTTTTTTTTTTGTAATGCTGTAGAAATATTCTTTGGCTAGCTTTTGCATTACGTTTGACAAATCCTAGCTTTGTTTTTTTCTTTTCTTTTTACATTTATAATTTAAACATTTATAATCTTTATTTGCAGGCCCCAGTCAGCTGTTAAGGAAGTACTTCCTCCTCGTAAATCCCTACGCCTTCAGAATAAACCAGCAGAGAAGTTGACTCTTCCCAAAGAACCTACTGATTTGCTTCACCCTGATCTGGTATTGTATGATAAATGTGTACTGTCCCTTCAGTAGTTGTGTATTGCATTCTGGATTTTCTCTTACTTATTTTGTTTTTTTTAATTCCACTAAAGACCAGTGTATTAAAGAAGCCCAGTGGCGCTCTGCACATGAATCCCATAAATCAGGATGGGGGTTTCAAGCTGCCACCAGAGCTTCTACAGCTCTCCTCGGAGGTAGGAATTACATGTTTCCTTCTTATTGTCCTAATTTAACAATTTTTGAAATAAAATTATATGTTTTACTCTGAATATTAAAACTTTTCTCTTAATTTTCTTTTAAAACTTAAGAAGCAAATGATTTCAGCTTGATATAAAATCTGTTTTGCATGTAGAAAAGTTATGTCAATGTCTTGGTTTTTGGTTTGAAACAATGGCTGTTTTTCTTTTTTTTAAACGGGACACAAAGGAGGAGAAGAGGAAGCTTGATCTAAAAGAGTGAGATTATGTTTTGTATTTGTTATTTTAATTGTTTAGTACATTTTTGACCACTTCTCAGGTGACAAAGATGTTCTCCTGTTGTGAGGAAGCAATAGATGACTGTAATGTCTGAACACAGGTACATTTCTGCACTGAAAAACCTTAAGATAAGAGAAGACGATGTGGTCAAAGTGGTGAAAGATCGCGTCTTCTCTGCAGCCTTCCATCCTTGCAGCAGCAGCCTGTTGCTCGCTGCTGGAGACAAGTGGGGGAAAGTAGGACTTTGGAATATGGTAAGTTGCACTTTTTCCTTGGTAAGACAAAGATTTGTAAAGGTTTTCTCACCCGTTTTAAAATTTTGTGAACTTAAATTTTTATGTGACATAATTTGCAATAAAAGCTGGACTTCTTACAACTTTCTTTCAACAACAATTTTCTTTTTGCCAATTTCCCACAAAATCCAGACTTACTAATTGCAGGACTAATTTTACTACCTATAGATTCTCCCACCTTAGTGTTTGATCATTGCAGCTCCCTATGATTTACCTTAGGTCCTTTGGCTTCTTGTTTTTTAGCACTTTAAGGGGGATACATACATTTATTTAATTAGCACTTTAAGGTCGATACATTAATTTATTTAATTATTTTAAACCTAAAACTATCATAAGCCACTCCGTCCGTGGATCAACAGATTTTTTTTTAGAAACTGTTCTGCTGCTTTGGGACACATCTCTCAGGCTTAATTTATTAAATATGTGTGAATATTTCAAACTTCCTCTGACCTTGAAATGAGCTATAATTCACTTTCACTGGAAGCATAGCAGAGGGAATGTAATTGCCACATTGTCATTAAATCTTGTTTTAGTATTCTCGTGACGATGTTTTTTTGTTAAAGATATTTAAATTTCTTCATGTAGTTTACATTCACTGAATTAAAAGTTTAGTTTTTTTCTCACTGCTTGATGTATAATCAGATCAAACTGATCTTTGGATCAGTTAGAATTACAACATTTTTATCTATTTGCTAAATGCCACAATAACAAGAGAAGGAAAATGTCAAGGATTTCTGTATTAATGTCTTCAAATTCAGAAGTTTATGTACAATTCTTCAGTGTAGGATTGCCTTTGAACTCTATGACTTGGGTCAAACCTTCTGTGTTTCCTTCTACAAGCAAAATAAAGATGTATGTGTCTTTTTGAGACATTCATGCATCACATACAGTCCCATTGACAAGCATGTTCAGCATAATCCCAACCACACTCTCTATTCTCTTTTCCAGGCCAATATTTTAAACAATTTTCTTCATACATGTTTGATGTAATTATTCATTTTTCTGCGAATCAGGGTGCTGAATGGGGCGATGACGGTGTTCTGCTCTTTGAGCCCCACTCTCGTCCGGTGGGTAGCATGGCGTTCTCCAAGTGTCATCCTAATCAACTGCTGAGCGCCAGCTACGACGGATCCTTGCGCTGCATGGATGTAGAGAAGGCCGTATTTGATGATGTACGTACAGTTATCAACAGTCAAGCACATTTGTTCAAAATATAATGTTGATTCTGAAATTATCCAGACCTCTGGTTACTCTACCCTCCTTCTGTTGCTAAGATATTCAGACCTTATGTGAAAAGTTTTATTCTTTTTGTTCCAGGTGTATGACATTAATGATGGCCTTAAAACATTTGCCTTTATGTCACATGACTGTTCAACACTTCTGGTAGGGACCTGGTTTGGAGAGGTTGCCATCGTCGACAGGCGGACTCCAGGGTAAGGCTTCACTGTTCACAATAAGTGTATATGTTTGTTTATTTGTTCTTATTTACTGTTTTATTCCTGAAAATGTAAATTTTTCTCAGTAAATCATCTTTATAACAACTTCATTGTCCTTGAAGAAACTCCCATGAGTCTCTTCACTCCCTAAACACCAAGGCTGTTCGCTGTGTAGACGTCCATCCTCTCCAGATGCAGTACTTTGTCGCAGCAGAAAGCAGGTAATTATTGCATCATTGATTTCTTCCATTGTTTTGAGTTTACATTTTTCTTTTTCACATTATCAGATTGTTTTCTTTTTAAAACTTTTTTTTTCTACAGGACAGTAAATATTTATGACAGCAGATACTTGAAGAAGACCCAAAGCAAGGCAGTGTCTCACCTGAATGGGCACGCTCTATCCATCACCAGTGCTTATTTCTCACCTTGCACTGGAAACCGAGTGCTCACCTCATGTCTGGACAATCACATAAGGTGAAGCAAACAAGTTGTTAAAGCGCTGAGGGTTTTCACATCTTCTGTTACAACCACATACCTCAATGAATTTTATTGGGTTTTATGTGATAGACCGACACAATTTGGAGCACATTTGTAATGTGGAAGAAAAAAAAAAATCTGCTTTTCAAATGTCCTCATAGTAAAATATCTGGAAAGCTAATGGTTTGTGGAACCACGTTTCACTGCAATTACAGCTTTATGTCTTTTGGGTTGGGCGTTCCATATTTAAAGACTGAGGCTTCTACCTATTGTTTTTTTTTGTTTTTTTTTACCTGATGGCTCAAACTCAGTCATTTATTTTGTGGAGCCTACCCCAGTTTAGTCTTTGCCACTGAGGTGTTTGGTTTATCACTTGGTCTTTATGCTAATTGATCTCAAATGTCTGAGGCCTTCACAGAACAACTGTAAATATACAGAAACAGTTTACCACACTGCTAAACTTTAATAATTCAGGACTTGTCAAGGCAATTGGATACTCTGATTTTCTGGGTTTTATTTCTTTAAAAACTGAAAGCAGCATATAATTTTCTTTCTACTTAACAATTATACATTGTATTTGGTCTGACAGAAAAATCTCTCATACAATAAAATACATTGAGGTTGTGGGTTGTAGCATGGCAGGAAAATGAAGACATTTAAGGGGTATAAATATTTAAAATATTCCAGGAAGTGTCTTTTATATTATGTTCTTATTAAATTCATAGGATATACGACACATCTTCGTTGACTACTGAACCTCCCTTGATTACATCCATCAGGTATGTTCAGAATTTATTTGCATTTTAAGTATTTTCATATGTTTTTTGTTGGGTCCTGATCTAACTATGCAGCATGTTTCTCCCTCTTGGATTTGCAGTCATGACATGCAGACGGGCCGCTGGTTGTCGAAGCTCTCGGCAGTGTGGGACCCCAAGCAGGAGGACTGCTTTGTGGTAGGAAGTATGAAAAGACCCCGGCGGGTGGAGGTGTTCCACGAAAGCGGGCAGCTGCTACACTCCTTCCTGGATGAGAACCTTGGCACGGTGCTGTCCGTCACAGCCTTTCATCCCACAAGAAATGCCCTTCTGGGGGGAAATTCATCAGGACGCATGCACGTCTTTCACAGTTGGAGCGAAGGCCAGTGAGTTTACAACCGTCATCTCTGGGTGAGATGAGTATTGTAGGAAAGAGCTGACTACACAGGTACTGCCAAAAATTAGAAGGGTCATTAAAAAAGGTCGATTTAGCAAATATTCATTAATGAGCTCTCTGTAGTCATCAGAGTCTATAAAAGTCCATTCCAGATGTGTTGCACCTTTTTTTTAAAAATAAGCTTTTGTCTTCTTTTTAGATTGTTGCTCAGAAGACTTTCATAGTCTGACTTCTCAGGGTCTTTTTACCCTTTTGTTCACAGTTTGCTGAGTTGCCAATGCAACTGCCTGTGTCCTGCTTCTATGCACCTCATACATGCATTCCTAGTGTTAATAAATTAATTTCTTTATCGTTCTCTTCAGAATTTCTTTACATTGTATCCTCTATAGAGAAGACAACTCGCTCATTCTTTGAAACCCATCTTATTGATTTAAGGCTTATTTTGGGGGGAGATTTGACCACATGCCTTCTTAGTTTTAAAGAAATGTAACTATTGTGGTTTATTTGTTACTTTGAACAGGACCACCATACAATAAACTTCAGCATATTTAGATATCTTTAGGTTGAGGTTAGTTTTCTGAATAATGTTGAAATATTTGCACCGTTTTTTTTTAATTACGAAAGTTTGAAAATACAGTAAGTCCACTGCATTGTTTTTTTTTAAAATGTTTTTATCTTTGTGACGTTTGCATAAAAACAATAAAGTTATGCAGTGAACATGACTGCTACATAGAATTTTATTCCTAAATTTTGTCACCTCTAAGGTGCAGCAGCTTGACAAATTTTAAACAAAAAACATTTTCTTATGTGGTTGACCTGAATTAATTATTATAAATGGCTAATCAATGTTTTTATTCAGTTGTCCATGTTCTTGAATGTTTTATTTGTAAAATTTAAACTGAATTTAAATCAACTGCGAGATTTAAAGTATGAATATTGTTTATTCACAGATTACACTAGTCTTCAGTCAATAATAGGAAAAAAGCAGTCTTGGTTAGAGGAACTGAATGCAGAACATAATGCTTACAGAGACATTGGCATGTGCTGGACTTTGATACAAGAAGAAAGATTACAGTAGGAACATGTTTGACACCTAAATCCTGTTGACATGTTTTACTGAGAAGAAAGCTAGTAGCTTTATAGCTAAAGTGGTACTCCAGTTAATGTGCCAGCTCAAGTTTGAAACATTCCAGTTATCCAGTTTAACTTCCTGGATAAATCAAACTGCATTGTACAAGTGGGCACAGAATTTTTTTTTCTTCTTTTTTTTTTTACCCTGCTGCAATAAAATATACAAAATTTGTACTAAAGGCAAATGATAATTCAATGGGTTCCCCTTTTGAACTCTTGAAAACAGACTCTCACAAAAACATTTTGCATTTAATCAAATTGCATAAATTAATCTGATTTATAGAGAAGACAAAGAACAACAAAACTGGCTTTTACGTTAAAAGGTTTTTCTAAGAACGGGGACCAAAATCTGTTCCAAACATGCCTCTACAGTATTCTTTGATGCACCGTAAATGTTTAGCAAGCCTTGAAGGCAAAGATTTGCATTTAACTAGTCAGACGTTTTTACCACAGAATCTGAAACATTTTGTTTATATAGGACAGGGGTGTCCAAATTTAGTCTCTAACTTTTAAACGTATTCCTTCTCCAACACACCTGAATCGAATTAATTTGCTTGACTAGAGAACTAGACTTGGGCACCCCTTATTGAGCACATTTTATTACACATAAACACAAATGTAAGCAACAAGCAAATGTTCCTGCTTGATTGGCAATTTCTTTGTTTTTAGAATGCCGTCTGGCACAAACTGAATTAAAGCTTAAATATGAGTAGCCTACTGAAATATGCAGTTGAAACCAGTTGTATACATGGACTGTGTTTTTTTAAAAAGAAAAGAAAAAAAAAGACGACTCTTATTAAATCAGAATAAATCTGTCCTATTTAAGTTAGCTTTGCTGACCTAAAGGCCAGAATGAGATAATTTTCTCACTTTAGCTTTCTTCAAAGTCAGAAGAACTTTAAAATGTGGTTGCATTGCTTTTAAACTAATTGAAAAGTTTTCCACAAGCTGTAAGCAGCTTGCTGGGATTTTGGCCCATTCCTTCTTTTATAATTGGAGCTACTGAGTCGGTCTGTGACGGCCATTCTAAAACATTGGCTTTGTTTTTCCTCCGGTGGGAACAATTGTCATTATGGCCAAACAGTTCAATTTCAGTTTCATCACAGGACTTTTTTATACAAATGTGGATATTTGCAAGATGCAAACTAGCTCTCTAATGTTGCTTTTTGAGTAAGGTCTTTTCCCCTGTGGAGTGGCCTTTCAGTCCATCGTGGTGCATGACTTGTTTCACTGTGGATATTGACACTCATCAGCATCAGAGAAGAGTCTCACAGGAGCTTTAGGTTTTCATCTGGGGTTGATGGGCACATTTTGCACCAAACACACTCCACTCTTAGATCCTGTCTCGTTGCTGTAAAATGTGATGGCATCACAATCTCATGCTGTTGATACTGGCTATAAATGTTTGAACAGGTGAAATGGGAAACTTTAAGACTTCTGAAAATGCATAATTCTCTTCCTCATACATTGGCTGATTTCAGTCATTTTTTTTCTTGAGATACAGAGTAGCAACATGTTTGAGGTGCGCCTCCATTTAACTTCCTTGAATTAACCACTCTGCAAAGCATTGACATATTTCAATGAGTTTTTAAAAACAGTTTAAAGTTGTGTATGATCTTCTGACTGTGAAGAAAGTAATATGGATTTTAGCAAATGACAATAATTTGAAACAGGAAAAGTTAATCTTACTGCATGTTACATCGAGACAAAATGAAAAGTTTTTTTATATATTTAGTGCATGTAAACATGGTTTCAACTGCACAAATATTATTGGAAGTATGTTACTGAAACTCCCTAGAGCTACAAAGTAAAAAGCAGAATTTTTTTATTTTTTACCATGTAAAAGCAATAAAATTCATACCGCTGCCTCTAGAGAGGTTGATTTTTCGTTTGGAAAAAATGCAAATTACACAGTAACCATCAATCCTATTTACCTGTGCATATATATATCTAGAATTTCTCAACCAAACAATAAAATCATATCATGTCTCTTTTTAAAGCATAATGTTCCACATCTGCTAATACACTTCACTGGCGTTTAGCATTTGTTTTTTTTTTTGTTTTTTTTTCATCCTGAGGACACACACTTGACTGTGAACACTGACTTTTGGAGTTTATGTTTTTTTTTTTTTTTTTTTTGGAAAATAAAGACACATTGTAGGTTTGCTTGCAAAAAATCAGAGTAATAAGGCTGAAGACAGTCAGCAGACTAGAAGAGCGTTCATCTGTTGATGCAAACAGGCTGTGAAACAACAGAGGTTTCTTTGGTAGGCGTGGCGATGAACAACGCTGTGTTGGATATAAACAATGATTGCTTTCTATTGAGTGCCTTAAAAACATTTTTGTTGTAAAAACATGTCACAGCCACTGTGAGGAGGCGTCCATAGGTTAAACTGACAGCAATTTGTACAAAAATAAACGCCATTTAAATATACTAAACCTTAAAATAAATGCATGATTTTAGGAACAGCAGGGTAACACAAACGTAAATGACTCACTTCTGTAGGGTTCTGACATAAAACTATCTCTTAACACTGTGGGAAAATAGCACAAAGTTTTCAAATTTTACAAAGTCAAATTTCCTTAGGTAGAAAGTATTTTGGATTTTTAACATTATTGCACATCAAGATGAACTTTCTATAGATTTTGAGAGGAGAACTAACCAAAAACTTGACTACCACTACATTATTAACTCACGTTTTCCCTTCAAACTACAGCAAAGTGGCACCAACTCTTCACACAGAAACTGATTGTGTTATTTGGCTCCTATTTAATAAGCAGTAAACTTATAACTTTGATATATTATATGTATTCTTATGAAAGACTTATTTTGTTTTGTAGACTTTGATGGTCCAGTAGTGTTTGGACTAAACTGATCATGTGAGAACATCTGACGAACACCTGAGCATGGACACAGTTAAACTGACGAACATTGTTCAAACCAGCTGACAGGGTAGCACCTGCATCACTCTGAATCATAAAGTGATGATGAATAACTGTTTGTAGTTGTTTTAACTGAGTATAAACAGATCATCTAGTTCAAAACTTGTTTAATTAATCACTTTGTGATGTTTCTTGGTTCTAATCACCCCTGCATATGTCTTCTAGTGGCAGCCTAAACACCACCTTTCTACGTTTATGCTGACTGTTGGTAAAAATGCATAAAAAGCCCTAAAACAAATCTACCTTTTGTTTAAGTAGCATAATTTCACACTGAATACGTTAGAAAAATTATTTTAATTTGAGGACCTGGAAACTATTGATTATAAATTATAGTTTCCAAACGCTAACCAAAATTTAAAAAATAAATCTAAAAATCTATGCTTCTATTACATTTATATTTTGTAGGGATTATCTGCCTGTGTTTTGATTCATAATTGACAATAAGTTTGGCACGGCTGATTTTGCAAAAAAATAAAAAATAAGTACCTATTATAAATGAATTTGTTTTATACTGCTAAAAAAAGTGAATTAAAAGTCAATTAAATGTCGGGTCATGTATAAAATTATGCTAATGCAATAAAAGATTCAAGGCTTTTTGCACATTTTTATGAAGGGTTACCAATACTTATCGAGGTTGTTGTTTATCATTCAGGTCATTATTGGTTTGATATAACTAATCACCTATTTTGTTCTCTTTTTTTAATCTCTCTTCATAACTTTTCCTTAAGTCTCAGGTCATCCTCTCTCACAGTAATGATATAAAGTATAAATGAATAGAAAAATAAAGGCAACTATCTCTGGCTGAACAAGCGAAGCCTGAATGACTTTCATCAAAGCTTAGATTCACCCTGCATTTGTGACTTTGTGTAAAAATAAAATACCTTAAAATGACCTGGATTTCTAAAATAAAGTGTGATTTTTTTTTTTTTTTTCCTACGTATGTAGTGATAGTCATACATTATAATCACGGCAGTCTGTGGCTTGTGACTGGAACTCCTTCCTGGGAGAAGCAGAGCCAATATAAACAAAGCTGTCGCATTCCTCTTATTTTCTCCTGTACTGCCCCATCTCTGTCCCCGGAGGCCTGTGTTAAGTCATGGACTCTCCTCCATCACTTTACCTCATTTGCTAACAAGAAAACCGCCCATCCATCGTAGCTTACAGGCGAACCAGCGCCGGAGAGGACAGAAATACTCAAAGTGAAACTGCTGGAACTCTGGTGTCTTGCGGATGTCCCTCAGGAAGGCTATGTCCAGGTCGGACTCGGTCAGCATGATGAGCAGCAGCAAAAGGGCGAACAGCAGTCCAATGGTGACCAGGAACAGGCGCAGCACGCTTAAGACGAACTTGTTAAGATCCTCTACATCAGCGCCTTGTGAAGGCCTGCTACGGACCACGCGCGGTGCTTTCCTGCCGGGCCTGAACTCCCCTGCCTGCCCCTCCTTCAGAGCCCTCGCCTCCGACTCCTTCTCCTCGTCGATGCTGCAGGGTGCGCCGTTGAGATGGCGAGCTGAAGGAAGCTCCACGCCATGCTCTGCTACAGGAGTGGGCAGCACACTGTCCGAGGGGCTGTAGGTCTCATCGGAGATCACTCCTGACGTGCTGGCCTCGCTCCTGTCCTCCAGGTGGCCCCGGCTGGACATGAAGGAGTCACCATGGGAGACAGAGCGCACCGGCGTGGAGTGGGCACTGTCTCGAAGAGACTCTAATCCTGAAAACACAGATTCAAAGATTATCTAATTAAACTAGGTTGTTAATCAAGGATGTAAAGCCGAAATTTCAAACCCTCCTACTTGTTTTTAATTCTTTCACTATGTCCATTAAGAGTGGCATAAGCTCTGCCATTACACCACCATTGATGCACCAAATTCTAGCCATGCCATTTACATGATAGCTCAAATTGATATCCATCAGGCAAGCAAAACTTTTCCAAGTTATTGCCTAGTTTAAGTGAATCGGTGTCAAGTGTAGCCTCTGTCCTGTTCTTAGCGGACAGGAGTGGCAGCTGGTGTGGCGTTCAGCTGTCGTCACCCACCTGCTTCAAGGTTGAATCTGTTAGAGATGATATTCTTCATAACCTCATTGTAATCAGTGGTGATTTGGCTACTGTTGCCTTTATATTACATTGAACCAGTCAGCCTCTTTTCCTCTAACCTTTCCCAGCTGTTGACAAATAGTGCTGGTCTGTTTTTGGCTGATTCACTATTTAATAAGAAATTAAACAAATGTGTCACATGTAGTATTCTTATAGTGGTAACTAAAATTAAAAGAAAACACAAAAATAGGGTGATTGTTATATTAGATGATCATTTGTGTGGTAATAATGGACTGGTTCTATTGTTTTGCTGACGTGACCTTTGCATTTGCAAAGGAAGTGTTCTGTTAACACTTTGCTGCAATTAAGAAGTTATCAGCCTGATAATTACAGTGTAGTTAGAAAACAAGGCAAGACAAGGTTGACTTCAATGCTCTAATTTAATACTGTCTGTCTTGTAAGTTAGAGCATTTTAGCCGGCCTACAGAGAAACTAATTGCTCACTATAAAAAGCTGACACGGTTTCCCTTAGGTTCCTTATGAATATGATTACAATTTGTTGCATATTTCTGTGAACATATACAATTGGTATATAAGTGGCGTTCTTCTAAAGCACTAATTTTCATCAACCTTTGTTTAACTTGCGATATCGAATCAAGTGACTTGCTTCAGTGATTGTACTGCAAATGTATTAGAAGGGATTATTACCATTTGATAAAGATCACATTTGTATTAGGTGGTTACATTTCTTCACTGCCCTTAAACTCAACTGCTGCTTTGCACATGGATGATTTCAGCAGATGTTGTCATGACACCAAGTCTAAATCAGATTTGCTTTAGAGCTTTAATTAGGCACTTTTCATACATGTATATATTTGCCATTTAAAAACTTGAATGCTCTTATTGTTGGAATAATTGGTCATTTAAAAGATACCAATCTAAACTCTTCCATTTGGCCTTTTCATTTTCTGTAGGGAGTTATTTCTTTTTGTAGAAACCCGTTTATCCAAGCAATTTAAAGTTTAAAGTAGCCCCATGGTAGCAACTGACTCTGCTGTGTGGCTTTAACACTTTATGGTTACCCTTGACTCTTTTCCCTCCTCTATAATTAATCTTTTTTGTGGGTGCAGTTTTGGCCCAATGCCCTTGCGTGACAGGTTTGTTGTGGTTTCATTTTTCACTTTCTAATGACTTTAATGAAACTCTAGGCATATTTAGTGTTTCATTGTGCTTTATTGTAACATATTTTGTCACATTAACTGTTTGTAGAGCCTCTTGCTCTTTATGTCATGTCTTCCATATTCCTCATTTTGTTTTTTTAGACAGTGTTGGTATTTAAATTCAGACAGTTGAGATAGAGATTAATCTTATACATTTAGATCCAAACAACGTTCAGTCTTTCCATCAGGATGCCACGTCTTAACTTATTTGTCTATTCATTCTTGTAAATGTTCTGCAGATTTATTTGATTTTCTGTCTGAGAAAATCAAATAAATACTGTCTGTCTTGTAAGTTAGAGCATTTGAAATTGCAATACAAAACCATTTATGGTTTCATCACAACGTAACACAATGTCTTACAATGTTTTGAATATTTTAGCTGGACTTCTGTGATTTTCTTTAGAAGAAGATACATCTTTTTAAGCCAACTGCTTAGTTGAGATATATAAATAACAGGAAATATTTGTCACATGTAGAGCCAGTAGTAAACATAAATTTCTGTAGCTTCTAAAGTTCATTTTTTTCCATCCTCCAGGACCAGTTTTAATTTTAGAAACTCCCATTTTCTTTTTAAATGTTACTGTTCTTCTATATATTCTCCAATAATTAATAACTATTTTCACAGTGCAGTTAATTATGTGATTTGTTTTTGTAATCTGTTTCCTGATACATGAAACAGATTTCTTATAATTTTACTGAAAACATTTCACATCAAGTTAGAAAAAAAAAGCAATTTTAAAGGGGATGTACAGTATTTACTTTAAATAACATCACCAGCATCAGCAACAGTTTTGCCTGTTCTTTGTGCATTTGGATTAAGTTCTAAGATCAGTGTGTTCCCTTGGTTTTAGTTTCTTTCTGTCTTTGTCTTTATTATTCAGCTTGCTTCAGGCCGCCTGTTTGCTCTCTACCACTGCTCCTCTCAATCCTCTGATTGGTTCAGCTGCATCCAGTGTCATTCTTCAGCTCTTCCTCCATTTATGAGTTTTTGTTTTAAATGTTTTTCTCTGGATCCCCCCACTCCATGCTGTATGTCCCACTTCTTTTGTGCATATTCTAGACGTTTCTGTTATTATTATAACCTTCATCATGATCATTCCAAACTGTGAAGGTCCAGACAGAAGACAACCTCACTATCATGCATTCATAACGTAAATAACAATGTTAGTTAAATAATGATCTCTAATTATTACAAGTTAAAAGTCATTTGACTCCCATGAAGTCTGTGAAACACTGAGATTTAAAACTGCTATGGACATAGACTTGGATTGCTTGTAATCCGTTTGTAGAATTTTAGAAAATAACTTCTTTTTAATCATTTATATAGCCTAGGAAAAATATTTCCTTTATATGTCTTGGATCTTGAATGGCATACAGATTTCATAAAAAAATTCTTGAGTAGATAAAAAAAAATCACAATAAACAAAATTTTGCATCTTTAAGTGATTGATATCTGTGGCCAGTCAGTTGTTTAAAATTGCCATTTTTTGTCCCCAGTGGAAAAAGTTTGGACACCACTGCATTATGGGAAACTTCTTTTTCCTTCATTTTAAGTTTTTACATGATCAAATTAATCACTGAAATAGTCTTTCAACAGAAAAAACAGAGCCCACAGAAAACGCAACCAGCTGGGTTTTTACCTGCAACGTTGGATTGTGGCTGACTGTAACCATGAAAGGAGGGTGGGACAGCTAGCCTGGATGGAGATTTGGAGTTGTGTCCTGACCCAGAACCAGACCCTGAGGTGGAAGATCCTCCAGGGAGGGCTGGGAAGAGTGGCAGCACCCCCAGAGCTTTTCCCAGGAGCCTGGGTCCCATAGAGAGCACACGCACCTTAACTTCTCGATAACAATGGTTGATCATACGCAGGTGAACGTTCACCTTGGTCTTGATCTGGATAAGACACTTCACCATGATTTTAGTCACAAAAAAACCTTCGGTGCAACTCTTCTGGCCTTCCTTTAACCTTGTCTTTCTTCTTATTGCCTCTGCTGATTTGATCCTCCTGCAGTCAGATTGTACCTCCGAGTGTAGATGGGAAAGTGAGCAGCCTTCCTGTCTCTGGTCGGTTGGTCACACAAATTGCCCAGCAAGCTGGCAGAGATAGACGAATCGTAAAACGGTCAGATAGTGACAGACAAGGCCAAGGAATGCTCCCCACTTGTTCCTCAGTCCCACTTGTTCCCTCCTCCCTGCTGACAGCTGGGACATAGACAGCATGACCCCTGACAGCAGGAGCTATTTTCAAGTTGTGATATTATTACCAGCTGAAATACCAAAGCAACAAAACACAGGCGGTTCATTGTAGGAATATTTAGGTGATTGGTCAAACCCTGCAGTCTCTGCCCATGACAAGAGGAAGGCTTGTTTGAAAAAAGATTAAGCACTGCAAATAGACTTAACTAAAAGTTTATTAACCTGAACAAGCTGATCAACAAACAGAAAACTCTCAGTGGAAGCATTAACCAAAGGTTAATAGCCAGTTGGATGGGAGAAGGGGCAGTAAGTGGCCTTTATAAAGTGACTGCAAGAGTTTCTCATGACAAAAACAATGCTTGAGGGAGCAGGTTGATCAGTGCCATTCGGGGTATTTATATGTTTCAGAATGTATTCACAGAGAAAGAATACACAATATGTGTGTGGTTTAAAAGGTTGTGTTAAAAAGACCCTATGTTTGATGTAGACGTGTATTACCAAAACATGTCAATCTAGAGAATATTGATCACAAAAGAAGCCAAGAGGCCCACAGTAACTATGGAGGAGATGCATAAATTAATGGCTCAGGTGAGAGGTTCTGTCGATATTGCAACTATTAGTTGGGTCAGTCCATAAATGGAAAAGCAGTGGGAGGAATGCCATTGCTAAAAGAAACCCAATCCTATTTAAAGGCTTATTGCAAGCCTTGTGAGGGAAACATGCAGAAGAAGGTGCAATGAGAAGGATGAAATTTGGCCATCATACATTACGCTGCTTGAGAAAACTAACACTTCGCATCATCCTGAACATACCATACCCATGGTGATACATGGTGGAGACACCATCATGTTGTGGTAATGCTTTTCTTCAGCAACAGCAGGGAAGCTGGAAGGTATGCTGAAGATAAATCAAGCTATAAATGCATGCCAGTTCAACATGTCAAGCCCTCATCATCATACAGCCTCAGCTACAACACAATGGGTTCAATCAAAGAATACCTATGTGGTCTAGTCAAAAATCTGTGGCAAGACCTGAAAATTGCTGTGCACAGGTGATCTTCATCCAATGTGAGGTCAAACTGTTTTGTGAAGAATACTAGGGGCTGTGAAAGGTAGTTACAAGTATTAATCAGGCAAACATGAAGTTGAAGATTTTAACACAGTAACCAATATAACTAAACTATCCCTGACCCATTTTACTCCCAGGTTAAATCCTATTATTGTGAAGCTGTCTGAAGTGTCTCTAACTAGTGTATAACCCTTTTAACACTCTAATTAAGTGGTGACTCCTTTTATTGCTTACCACTGCTATGTTTTCCCTCTAGCCTCATGCATGGGTGTGTGTATATGTGTGTGTAATTACCTTCCATGATGGAGATGTGTACAGCTCTCCTTCGGGTTCGGGGCACGCTGGTCAGACGAGGACCGTGAGTGATAGATGGACAGCTCCTGCTGGGAACCATACCAGCCCTGAGGTCAAAAACAAGCAAACAAAACAATAAATACACATACACATAAATATACAAAATCCCATTTACACAAACACAATTAAAGGAAATAAAAATGTAACCTGTGGATCTCTGGGGGGTCCCTCTTGATTCTGGCACTTTGTTCCATCACTTCTTTTGCAACCTTTCCACTACAAAACAGAGATTAAAATATCAGTTTGATATTATCCTCTCCAGACAGTCAAATGTGTGTCTAATAAGTTAATGTAACTGTGCTTTTTATGAGTACTTCATTCATAAATACTGTGTGTTTACCTGTATCTAAAGCGACTACCCTTGAAGAAGAGATTGCTACTGGACACAGTACGAACTTGACTTGACTTCTCCAACCTGTGAGCCAATGGAAAAAGTGAATCCAATATATAGATCTCTGCAAAACTATCCACACCCATTCCACAGTTTTTTCATATCCAGACAAAATATTATTTTTTTCATATCTTGTCTGGTTATAACCAGACCAATACAAAGTGCAACATAATTATGCTAGGGAAAAAGGAATATCTGGTATTTCTTACAAATCATATTGCAATGATTCAATAAGATGTGGGATGCACAACCACCAATTGGTCTGTCGATAAATTCTCTAAACTGAGGTGTTGATGTTTGCAGCTCCTCCAGAGTTACTATCTTTAGTTACTTCTGTCTTGCCTGTTTTGCTAGTTTAAGAGAATAAGTATGTTTGCAGCTATACTTCTTTCCATACTTGTATGGTGGGTTGAACGGTGCTCAGTGAGATGTTGAAAGTTTGAAATATTATTTCGTAACCTAATTAACCTCTTTAATGTCTATCAAGAACATGTGTCTGTAAGGTATCACATTAAGGTTTTTTTGAAAACAATAGACTATTTTACTTTACATTTCATAATCGTGTCCTACTTTGTATTGGACTGTATTATTTAATCTTTCTGCATAATCTTACATATCTATATCTTGTCACTTACTTATAGAAGGCCTGGTTCTCCACTCCACACTTCCACAGATGCTTACAGGCTTCTGGTGTAGGTGCAAAGTATGTAAGTATAATCTTTCTGTCCTGTAGCAAAACAAAATTACAATATTTTCCTTCATATCTGTATTTTTAAAGGAAGCACAAGTGAGAAGGGGTGTTTTTAAAAAAATCTTAACTCATTTGACTTTCAATGTTGCACAGATTGTGTGGATACATTTTCATGGAGAATTTTCATACCTCATTCTGAGTTGCATATATATGGAATGTCTTTGCTTCAAATTTAAGTTTGGTTACCTCCTCCCTGAGGTAGAGACAGAATAAATAAGGAAAAGAAAAGGGTAGAAAAATAAAGGATAACAAATTAAGAAGAGGAGACAAAAGCTGAAATGTCAGAGAATAACAGTAACTGTTAGAAGCAACTTTGAAGCATGCTACTTCTTCACAGAATTTTAAATAGTGGCTCAGCTGTACTCACCATTTCAGAAAATGGACCCTCCTGTTTCCTTGTAGCACAGTGAATCCAAATGGAGTGAAAGCAAGAAAAGCAGGATTCCCAGACACATCCTGAGGGAAAAACAATCCATGGTTTAGTTTAAGCGAGAAAACAGAGTGACCGAACCAGTCTGAAAATAAAGAAGTACAAAATTTTGACAAGGAAGCCTGAATAGTTTCATATTTCGTCTTTTTTCTGTAAAGATTACTTTGCATGGATGAGGGTCTACTCCATACGTCTCAAGAGTCTGGGCTTTTTGCAAGAAGTTGAGCTCTGATGTTTCAGGAGTCTGACCTCTGAGAAAAATAAACCACAAAAAAGGGGAAAAGCATGTATGGATGCAATCATGATACTTTTACTAGGACTGAACCTCATAGTAGATACCAGACTATAACCAGCACAGCTAGCAACAAATCAAATAAACAACCCTAAATATACCAAAACTATATATATTTAAGTTACTAATTAGCTATATTTTTACTGAACAAGTCTGTTTAAATGTTTACAGTAAAGTTTCTGTTTTCCTGATATTCTTCCTCATAGCCATTTTTTTTGCACAAATATGACGCTACAATTCAAATAAATACCCAGAAAGTACCTCATTTGTTTAGTTTAGCAATCATTCCTTTACTATTTTTTACACACTGCATGTATTTTACAACTTATTGTTTTTGTTTTTTTGTGTGCCCATTTTGTGCATATTGACCGTCTCTATTTCATTGCTGCTGGTAGATGCTGAAAGCTTTAACCGATACTAGGCACAAGTAGAATCAACTTGGGTTATATTATAAAAGTAAAAAAAAAAACGCTCAAATGTCACAGCTACTGTATATACTTGAGGAAAAAGAATTAAGGCTTAACCTGCTGCGTTGGAGGTTGCATCTTTGATTTGAGTGTGCTTATTTTGGATCTTGGCAAAATAACACTGAGGAGATTGATGAGACTGTAGGCCATTTTTTTCCATTTTATGTATCGCTTTTGCTTGAATAGTCATCCGTATATGTTTTTTTCACAATTGTGTTTACAAAGGCAACCAAGGGAATATGTATTTTAGTAATAAAGGAAAACTACAACCATAAATGATCAATAGAGGGCAGTGTAGTATTAAAATCCATACCCAGTATTTGCATTTGTCCCCTAGGCTAAGCATACTGCATACACTAGTATGAATACAGGACTGTGCAAAGCTTTGGACAGTTTAATACCATCAGCTGGTGCAGAATGAAACTTATTCCAGAAATATGAACAAATTCAGAATGTTACTTTGGAATGAGGCAATGAGTCCTAAGAGAGTTATATTATAACCGAGTCTCAGACTTTGTACAAAAATCTGCCAGTACTTTCAACCAGAATGTAATTGCAGCATCAAACATTAAAGTAAAGAAATAGTAGATAAGGAATTGATCAGGTGGAAGCTGTGAGCTAGGGGTCTCCATGTGATTTCTCTTTTGTGTTACAGAGAAGAGAAAGGGGGAACCCAGGTGCACAGGGATCTCGCCAGGTGTCACCTTACATCAGCTCAGTCTTGTGAATCTCAGCAATTCGCCGCTCCAGTTTCTCCGAGTGCTTGGGGAAGAACTGGAACTTGGAGCTATAGCCTTCAGGGTGTTTCCCAGGATCGTAATCACCAATTTCAGCTGAAGAAATAAGAAAGGTAATGATAATAACTGTGAGCATTCAGCTAATTTATTTTATTTGAGACACTTAGGTAATATGTTATATCTAACATTATCAACATTAGCTATGTGGTAACTATGTAATTATATTTTGTAAAATCTAACTTGTGTAATATCAGCCAGTTATCATTTCAACTGTGAAAACAAATCTGTATCTCTTCTAAATATTTCCCTTTTTCTAGTGCAACTGTTGTGTTCATAGCTGTTTACAGCCAACTGAAATTTAGTGACACCCTTTGAAAAAATGATGGTGATAATTTGGCTTTTTTTTTTTTTTTACTTTTAGCCAGCTTCAGTTATTAAAAGAGTGCTGAAGCTCTACTGATAATCTATATCTATATCAGGTATGGGCATAAAGGACAGTGAAAGTTGATCCAGATATCAAAACTAAGATTGGAAAACACAGTTAAAATTTTTCATAAGATATTGCACCTTATAAAATATCACTTTGTCGCTGTCCTTTGCCATTGTAATACTGCACATACTGACTTAATATACTGAGGAGCTTTACCCCAGAAGATTCAAAATTCAGACCTGAAATATATGGCAAGTTAAGGAAAAACAACAAAAGACCCAATACAAATACATGTAGGATGTCATTGTAATGGTAAAAGATTCTGAAAATTGTTCTAACATTTAAAATCTTAATTACTTAATTACACCTGGCATCAAATGTCAAATAATTCTGGATTTCAATATTTCCCAGTGGTCTCGTGTGTTAAAAGCAGTACTAAGATTCAGAAACAATAAAACATATATTTAACAATACGTAGAGCAGATTTAATGACCAAAACCAGTTATTTTGTTTTGTCTTTCCCATTTTTTCTCAGCTAAAAGACCTAGTATATAATTATTTGCCTTTGCTACCTAAAATACGTGGGACTACTGGCTGATAACTTCAGCTGCATTGACACATCTTGAGCTAGCTGCTAAATATGGACACAATGAGAGCGTTCGAGTTGGAGAAAGGCTGAGAGATAAAATCCTGATAGGACAGCTAGTTAGTGAGTGACTATTTCTAAATGTATTCTGACTGTCTGCATTTTAATAACTGCAACATCAGCAAAACTAGTCAGTTCTTCCTTTTTTTGTTGAATGAATCTTGGGTTTTTATTATCGTTTTTTTCCAGGAGGATATTAAAAAATAAATTAAAAATTAAAAAATGCTGTTTTTTAAGCAAGTTCACCATAAAACTAACTAACAGCAGAGGAAATTCAATACATTTACATATATTCATTTTATATATGCATGGAACACGGGTGGAAAATTTAGCTCTCCATCAATGTAAGATCTTCAGGTTAAAAATAAACTTGCTTTATCTACCAATTTATCACACCTTGTAATATGTAGGCAGCTAGCAGAGCCGCATCTGATGTCTTGCAAAGTAGGCGGCCATGGTAGAGGTCCCGCTTAACCTGCAGGAAGACTAGATATCTGCGGGGCAAAATGAAAACACACATGACTAGATTTAAAACATGACTAGATGCAAAATCTGCTGCAGACACTAAATGTTTATAACTTCAAATGAAAATATTCTTAGAGAGTTTCAAATGGAAAATTCTGAGGAAAAAACAAAAGTCTCTATAGTGTTTCCTTAACGTTCAAGCAAAGTCAATGGTGATTTAAAATTAGGCTGGGTGATTATCTGTTTTTAGTTTCTATCTGCAACATATTTTAATATTTCTCTTTTTCCTGGCAAAGATTAATTTATACACCTGAGATTCACCATCTCTTAAGGCCAAAGCAATAAAAAGTGGAGCCATGAAAATGTAACTGGAAAGGTGCCAGCGTGCCCTGTGGATTTTAATTCCTGAATATTTATGATGCAACTTGAGGTAATTATCTGCTACACACTAAGGTAATGTGTGTGTATCTCCCAAGGAGCTTACCTCAGCACATACCTGACATGCCAAGTAAGTTATAAATGTCAATATAAAACTGGCCATGGTTGGTATTGCAGATGTCTTTAAAAGCAAACAAAAACAGCTGTAAAATTTAAAGTGGCATTTATCGGCTTCATGATCCTACGTCGTTGAGAGCCTCCAGTCAGAACAGATGGGTGGAGAACAAGAAGGGCTGTTGCCCTTGCCAGCTTTCTGCTTCATCAAGAAGAGCTCAACTGTGAGGGAGAGATTTTATTGCGTGGCAACCAGTCGAGGGATGTGCTTTTGCAGGGATCTGTGCACTCGATATTGCTCTGGCTCACTCCTCACAGCAGTTTGTTTAGCTGTCAGAGATGCCACACGGTGCAGCAGCGAAGAGGAGCTCCATCGCTACACAATGTAAAGACTTAAATCCACTGCACACAGGCTCACTTTGCGGTTTTTAGGATATTCTTAGGATCTAATTTTATACATCTGTAATAAATGTGGGATTTTTTGCACTTTTAACTCACCACTTATTAAATAATAATGTACAAAATTACATCATAATGTAGTCAAAGCCTGCAATTCTGCCCTGGTGTCTAGAAACAATCTGTATGCAAAAAGTCATGCATTATTTACTATTACTCTGCTGACGTGCAGGGCTTTTTGATGTCTAAAGTGGGCAAAAAAGCAACAAATTACCATGCTGCTTATCCCAATGTTCTTGAACAGAGATCCTGACAGCAGATAAAGCAGTAGCTTCAGATATGTTCAACCATGAAACCTTAAGGTGCTCTCTAACACGGGCAATAAAAGCAGGGCAATGTGTGGCAATGCTAACATATTTATAGACTGTGCAGGTTTTTCTTTGTGACAGATCAACACAAAGTAATGAATAATTATCTAAGGAAAATGCATGACTTTCAGTATTTATTCCCAAATTAATTCTGAATAGAGTAACATCAGCTATTTGAACATTCAAATACTTTAATCTAAATCAGTTACATTTTCTGGCCAGAGTTTCTTGCTAAACAGATTTGCAGTTTTCTCTCCATGACTTATGACAAACTAGAAACAGTCATTGTTTCTCCCAACAATGACTTCCTTCTTATCATTTCTTTATGAGCACCAAATTTATAAACTGCTCATCTAATAGCTGTTGTTTCAGCCAATCTTCCCACCTGAGCTGTGAGCGTCTTTACTAGTGTATTGATTAAGGCTCTCCTTACCCAATCCATGTGTGTAGATGGATGACCGAGGGTTGCATGTTTGTGCTTCACTATGCTCTTTCCTTCATCAAATGATGGATTAAACATCATTTGATGAATGAATATTTTTGGAAGAACATTTTTATAACCTAAACCTGCTTTTAATTTATCATCAACTGATTCAAGCAAGCCACACTTTTCAAGTCACACTTTTCAAATAATTTAATGCTTAGTTTCCTTTTAATTCACTTTTGTACTGTAGTCTGTTGGTCCGTCAAATAAAACTGCAATAAAATACATTGAAGTTTGTGGTTGTAATATCACAAAATGTGAAAGATTTTAAGCTATCTGAGCACTTTTGAAAGATACTGTATATTTCTGTTTATATATTAAGAATACCTGCAATGGATCAGTTTTAATACGTCACAATGCCACACCAGTAATGTGAAAAGCTATGTGGACAATCTTTTATATTCAAAACCTTTTTCCACCTTTTATTCCCCCATGTTTGGTGCTCCTTTAAAGTCCAAATGGAGAAGTTTGTGGCGTGGGAGGATATGTGGTCTTTGAAGATGTGTTTTGATCTTTAAGCCTTTCTCTCTCTACTTTTAAAGTTATTAGGCTGCACTCGGCATCAGTCAGGGTCTTAATTTGTGTTGAAGATCTGCCTGTGTCTTCTGGCACCCCACTAGATCCTTCAGCTCTACACGGGCAACATTATTTCTGGTCTTCCACTTGACTTTCATGTTCTAGCGTCTTCAGGATCTTTTAACTAATTTTAAGTGACTGTCTTGATGTGCCCAAACTTAGCAGCGATGAAGAACTCTCAAAATTCCTGCAAAGTTGAAAGACAGAAAGCTTTTTTTTATTTAGCCATCAGAGAGTCCTGAGAGTGTGAATGTTGGAAAGAAAATAACATCAAAGCCAGATGTGTGAGCACATTTTGACGTTTTAAGACCAATGGTCATAAAAATGTGATGAGCAGCGTTTTAAAAATAAATCAATTACAGTCAAGAAAATAATTTTTTATAATTTCCTTAATTTTTGAAATTTGTTACTACATCTTGAATTATTAAGCTCTTACTTTCAATCTGTTAATGAAACAAAAGTGAGAAATGTGATTATTTAAGATTCAAGAATTGCAATTTTGAAAACGAGTGTATTTTTTCTTGCTTCATGATCAAATGCTTCCTCCAGATAGACAAAAACCTTTATAATTGATTTTGTGAATCAATATTTATAAACATCACAGATGAACTAACCTCACTGCCCCCTAATTGTTGCACAGCAAGCCATGCTAGATCCTACCTGGTGATTTCCTCTTTCAGAGCAGCGGGGTCTGGTGGATAAAACTTCACACGCAAACACATGGTGAAAGGTGGCTGGGCTGAAAGAACAAGGAAAAAATAATCTATCATTACCTCAAAATGTGCTTTCTGTATGGATAAATTATAAATTATTACTCTCATCACTCCTTATTCAGTTTTTCCCATGGTGATAGAAATTAAACGTGAGAATACAAACATGAATAAAATACTTACACTTCATTTGTTTGGCAATAGACTTTGTAAACTCCAACCAGTGCTGCAAAGATTGAGAAAAAATAAGAACAGCTGAACTATTTAAACAGTCTTTAACTGCCTAACTTTCTTTCTTTACATTACATTGCTCAGCAGTCGATTGTGATTTTTAAGCCAGCTGGAAGCTACATCAAAATTACTTTTAGTTCCCTGCCTTCTGTTTATGAAGACCTCTTAAAACACCAGTGTGTATGCAGACAGCAGGTCATACAGAGAAACCTTTCTAAAAAGTAATTAGATGAGCAAGTCTTTTCACACTGATGAGCCTAATGAGTCAGTGGGGTATTGCATCGTGGAGTTATTTTCAAAAAACAAACATGCTATACCTTTACTAGCATTCTACTGATTGTCTTTGTTTCTTTAAATCTCTGCTGACTGATGTTTAAACAGGCAAAGAGAAGCCTGAGAGCGCAAATAGTTCAAGCTCTTATGAGCTGTTCACATTTCAACAATAAAGAATAAACTGATAATAAGCAACCCTGCAATTTTACATAAGTCTATTTATTTTTCTGACTGATTTGTCTATCAATCAAATGGAGATGACCTTTCTCTGGCATCCAGAATTAACCTGCAGATCTGCCAACCTGCCCTGCATGTTTATGTGGTGGAAAACTTGTCATTAAGCCACTGAAAGCAAGCTGTTACAGTAATTTATTTATTTATCTTTACAAGGGACCATTTCTACAGCCAAAACAGACACTATGCGGATAGTTCAGAACATAACATTTTGAAGGAATTTCAAATGCAGGGAATAAAAATAAAGGTAAAGAAAAAATAGAAATCGAATTGTCATAGTAGTGTTATTTAAGATAACACACCTCTTAAATTTGAGCCAAAAGGTAAAAAGGCAGAAAAGACACAAATTGTTCAATTTATTTCGACTCCGCATACAAAAGAGTCGATATAAGAGAGTTAAAAAGAAATAATAACTGGGAGGAAAAAAGTAAATGGCCATACTTAGCAACTTAGCAAAATGTTATGTCATTTGCATCGACACAGGCAAAATTATGCAACAATAAAATAATAATAAAAACACACACACATAAACAAAGACCCTGACAGTTATTTCATAAAATAACTGTCAGAAATGAGCAAGGTATGTCTTTTCACTGCATGTGTAGATATGTGATTGAACTGACAACTAGACTGAATCTGTCATCCAAAAATTAAACAGCATTTTTTGTCATTGGGATCCAGTTTTTATTTAAGCTAAAGATTCTGTATCAATCTTTTTCACATTTAGCATCAATAGATGCTTGTAATTTCTTAAAGTAACTTGCATCTCTGCATTGAGACAGATGCAAGTTCAGACAATGCATAGAATGGCACACAGCTAGAGGTCTGCACCAGAGTGCTGACATAGGAGATTAAACAATTTATTTTTTTTAATATAAACAGCTTGCTTCCAATTTGCACACAGAGATAACACTTTTTGATTGACAACAGACTTTGTAGATGAAGATGTTTCCAAATACAGAGAGAAAAAATATGTTTTCTGTTTACATGTTAGCAGGAGACTTTTTAAAAATCTTTTTTAGCCTTTCAATTGAAACAAATTCACAAAAATAGAAAAGTACTTACTCTTTGTTTGTCTGGATCGACATATCTGATGCCAAAGTAATCTTTCTCCAGGAGGTTGAGGTGGTGGCAGATGAGGTCAAACAGGTACTGTCCTTTGGCATCCCGCTGAAAAGAAACATTTAAAGAAATTCATAAACTGTGCTTATAAGAGTGTTGTCAAAGAAGCAAAGGCTGATCAATATTATCGAGCTGTCAAAATTTTAAAAAGTTACATTTTCAGAAACACAAACTCTCTGAGTCACTATTTCAGTTGTTCAAAGTCTTTTTACTCAAACACCAAAATATGGTTACCAGAGTTTTCCCTAAACATAGTGTAACAAAGTGCAGTTCTCTCTTGTTTTGGTAACACTGTTGTAAAACTACATATAGCACCTTGTTGTACTTGTGTTCCTCTATCAAGAGCAAAATGGTAACAAACATCATCTGACTGCCTCATCTTAGCCCCGTCTACGCTAGCAATTTTACACATTCAGAGAAAATTGAAAACGCTTCAAAAACACAAGCAAATTCATTTCAAAATTTTTTCATACCTCAATGTGTTGTCTAATTAGTTTGTTATTTATCTTGAATGCCTGAGAAATCTAAATGGCCACCAGAAAGCACTTTAATATTTCACAGCCCTCAAGGGAGATATATAAGGGCTATCAAATATTCATATCAAGGCTGCAGCCATCTGCGAAGGCTCAAAGAAATTTCTGCTCTAGTAAAGGACCTGGAAAACACTGAGACAAGGTGGAGGCAGGCGGATGAGAAGAGGAAGTGCTTGTCATGCAATGAATGCAGCATAGTCATCTGAACCTTGTGCTATCTGGTTATTATTTGAACTTAAAAACTCCGTGGAAGCAAACATGGATAATAATGATGTCATCCAATTAAAATAAAATCTGAAAGAAAAATAGGCTTTTTTTTCACTAATATTTATTTTGCTAATTTGGACAAAAGCTGCTTTTTAGACATGACCTCAGAAAGTAAACTTTCCTTAATTGAAGGCTATTTCTATTTGAATTATGCTTTCAAATAGAAAATCCAGGCCTTGAGTTTTTGACGTTTAGCCCAGTGTATTTTGGTTCTACGTGGGACAAAGACCCAAAAGCACATCAGATTCTGAATAACTCAAAAAAATAAAAACAAAATGGTGCTGTCATGATGTGTGTTTTGATGGTGGACCCAAATGCAAACTTACAAAAATCACAAGGAGCCAGAGCAGAACAAAAAAACATAAATCCAATGTAAAAGCCAGCAGGGAACATGGGGAAGAAACAGAGAAAATAACATTGCATAAAAGGAGTAACCAGCAAAGAGTCTGAGCAGAAGAAGGGTTTAAATCCTGTGAGGGTGAATTCTGGAACAAAAGGTCTGGGTTGATGAGCTAACAAATTGCAGGCTGAGGAGAGAGAGAGAGAGAAATGGCACACGGGGCGAGGGAGAGAATAGGAAATTGATGTAACACTAAAGAATAACTAGGCTTAAGAAACAATTAAGCTAGGTTAACAAGGAATAACTAGAGTCATGAAATTAAAATAACTAGAAACACTAAGGACTGAGCAAAATTAAAACAGAAACAAGACTGATTTGATCAAAGAATAAGAGTAAGGAACACAGAATAATCTAACCTCAGAAACAACTGAACAAACCAGGACTTAACAGGTGCAGTCTTGCACAGATGTGGATTTAAATCTGTTTGAGCTTGTATGGAATGACCTTAAGCAGGTCATCCATGCTAAAAAACCTTTTACCGTGGCTAGAAGGTTTTTTAAATTAATATTACAAGTAACTTTGTAATATTTACAATTTTTTTGTAAATATATTTCACAAATTTTGAGTGAAATATATTTATAAATGGAGCAGTGACTAGATGAGGCAGGGACTCTAAATGTAATTTTTAAACTATTTTTTGAACAGTTTTATTATATCTTCTGTTTTCCTATTTCAGTTCGTCATTAGGATTTGCCTCATGAGTGCATACACAGTGTTTTCTTTATGTTTGTTTTTTTTGTTTTTTTACGAAGTTGATACGTCTTCAGTTTCAGCAAAGGTAAAGGACATTCAGTAATGTCCCGTTTTGTCCTTTGAAAGAGACAGTGTGTTCTCGTAAGTGAAACTGCACAGTCAGAAAAACTGGAAACCGATATGTGAGAATGAGAAAATTAAAAAGATGGGTGAGAAAAACAACAGTGTAGAACTATTGTGAGACATTGGTCATTATGCTCCATTGCAAAATGGCACAGAACTACATTTAGAAATACTTTTTACTGATGATGCATCTAATAATGAATAATTAAAAACGGCGACAAAATCTGGTTTTACTTCAAGTCAGATCTCAACAGAAATTCTTCTGATGACGAGCTTTAACATTGTCAGGGTAGTTGAGACGTGAGCTACTCCCCCGTCATGCTGACAACATCAAATCGCAGTTATTGATATTCACAGGAGTCTCACAATCAAGAGCTAACACTCTTAAAAGGCAAACGCAGTGGTGTTCAGTAAATCAGAACATTAATTAAAAGTTAATTTAATAGGTGAAAACACATTATATTATATGTCTGAGCCTCTTGGTGGCTTGAGGCACAGATCCTCCTGAACAGATGGACCACCTTATCTATGTAGAACTCTGCTTCAAACTCCACTTTTTCAGTTATTCAACTCTGTTTTTTTTTCTGTTTTTTATTTTTATTTTTTCTGGATGCTTATAAATTGCATTCATGAAGAGTAACTCCAGGACATGCTGGAATCTGTCACACTGGTTGAAATATGCGTAATCCGTTCTTGTTGAATTATGCCACCCTCTTAAACTGTTTTGGTTTACTCTGCAGTCATTTTGCTTCTAATGTTTGCTTCCTTTCAGTCAGTTTTCAGCCTGTCTTTCTCAGAACGTCATAATATCCTCTTTGGCACTGAATTTGCAGTTTACATGACATTCTTGTAAAAAACTATGAAAACAGATAACAGTTCTGGTGCCCTGCAGCTAGGGAACATTTTTAACGACCTTATCTTGTATGGAGTCCTGCTTTTCAAAGCAGACATAAGTTTGATTTGAACAATCTGTCATATTTATGTTCTAAACATTTTAAGCATTCTACGTTGACACCAATATATTGCTATTTTATGATTAGATCATTTTCATTTATCCAAATTAGACAGAACAAGCACACACAGGACACAATTAAAACCAACATCAAGCTTGTTATAGCTATGGCAGTGCGGGGGCACACACGGTATTACCCAAAGTAAAACAAACCTTGAAAAATACATATTTAAAAATGTGTTAACAAATGAATACATATATTACTGCTTATGAATAAAATAAAACAAACATAATTGCAGCACAAAAAAGTCTAGTTATCATACACTCATAAAAATATTACTAAAGTAAATACTAACTGAAACTGGACACAGATGTCTTTAAGTCTTCTAGGTTAATTTGCAGAAAATATCAATGGTCAATTTGCAACTGATCACAATTGAGGTTATTATACTGGAGCAGCTATGGATCACATGCATCAAAGTATCATTCTCACCAGGACACCTCCAGCATGCCATTGCATTATTTATTATATAGCTGGGTAAAACAAAAGTTTGACATCCTATATGGTGCAATTCATCACGGGACATCTGGCCCCACGACGTTGCTGTACATCCTCTATATATCTCTGCATAACACTGATGAATGGGCTGGAGTTCAACCACCACAACCCCTTCTGAACTGATCATGCTTCGTTTTGCCAAGCTGTGCACTGACCAGACTGTTCCCAGGATGCAGTGGGCTGACCCTCTATCTCCTCCGTCAGTGTGTCTATATGTCACTGTCACGACATCCACCCTGACTCACCAGGACGGGCCTGCTGACCAGCCCGGCAGCAGAAATAGACATGCACACGCTGCATTCTCACACTGACTCTCTGTGATACACACATAAAGTAGCTTAGATTCCTCTTTTTTGTCACAAAGGTCAGTGGTACACCTGTGAAACTGACAAGAACCTTGTCATGCTTTGTCTCCTGTTTTCTCTTTGTTTTGCTTCACAAGCATCCCATATTACTCAGTGTTACACAAATTAATGTGTGTGTCTGTACTTTCTGGGGCAAGTCAGGATGAGAATTATTAATGACCCACATCCATGTCAGTTGTTCTCAAACAACAAAGATCCAGGGTGATTTTTCTTCGTTTAGGACTTTAGCAAAAAACTCAGAGGTATGAAATGCATTCGGAAAATCCATTCATGAAGAACAATAAACTTGTGAGCACAGATTTCCTCTCACATAAACACTACGTTAAATGATTTGCAAAGTCACTTTTTGTGATTGATTGAGCAGCACTTATGTGAGATTTGAAAGAAGACTTCAGAACAAGCTTCAGATTTCAGCTCTGCATTTCAACGTTTGTACTAACCTTCTTGCTCTTAGTAATTTAGCCAAAAAGTGAAGGATACTTTGGTGCAGTTTGTAACAAAAGAAATGAATCACGTTTTCTATCTTGACTTAATAGCAATAGGACAAAGCAGCAAGGCACCCTGCTGCTTTGTGTCTTGCATACTAATGAGGCACAGTGAACATCAGTGAGCTGACCAGGCACCACTGGGACACAAAGGCAGGATCAGAAGCAGAAACACTATTGATCTGTGGATAAGTGTTCTTCAACATCCTTATGAACTTTAATCTTATATCCGAGCTGCAATATACCGATGGTTACAGGGAGGAAAACTAAATGCTGCCACTTAAAGCAAAGCTTTGTTATTTTAGAGTAGGTAAACTATAGATCGTCAATGTGATTTGCTGTCATATGAAAACCACAAAATGTCCTGGGTTAATGGAACATTTCGGTGTGGATTGCTTCTTGAACTGTTTTCTCTCTCTTGGGTTTTATTGCTTTTTGGAAATGATTAGTTCTGTGCTGTTTTTGGATAAAAATCCCATTTATTGCCAAAGGATCATAAAAGTCATTTGGCAATAAATGGGACATTAAAACAAATGTCTCCTTTCGAGCATTTAAGTGAAACAATTTGTGTAGCTGGACTACATAAGGCCTTACATTGGCAGCAAATTATTATAACTGCAAAGTTCTACAAAGTCCTGAAGGTCTGCTGGATTTGGTCTTTAAAACATAAATGCTGAGGTAAGTTTTAATCAGCAAACGTACAATAGATCATATAGACTTAGGTATTTGTTTTAGTAAAATGTTTATATGCTGCAAGGCAAAGCTTCAGTAAAATATAATAATGTTCTTATTCACTTCATTCGCTATTTTTCTATTCTGATCAGGATTTTTTCAGGATTAACCAAAAATTATTACACTCCAACAAATATTAAGAAAGATAAAATCAAGTAGTGCAATAACGTAATACATTTATTGTTAATAAACTTATGCAATTAAAATGAAAAACACAAAGAAGCAAAATTCAAATTTACAACCTACTCTTCTCTACTGGTACATATTAAAGGCAACTGAATGTTCAACATTTTCCTATTTAAACTGGAATTTTCAAAGCTCTTAAAGTGTCTAGATTAGCAAAATATAATTCATAAACTAGTATCTGAACAACCTATCAACAGATATTTAGACAAAGATTTTTTAAGCATAATTCTTGAAAAGTTGTATACCTCAAATAAAATCTGGAGACATCAACTGAATGATGTCTCCAGATTTTATCCATTCCTTTAGTGCAACATTTATTCCAGCATTTTGAAGGGATCTGGATGAAAACAGTTCTTTTCAATTAAGGGTCAAATCCAAGATGTTTGGGTAACCTTCAACATTTCTCTGGATTTAATTCACTAAACATATATGGTAGATATGTTCCATTAACATGCCAAAACATACCATCAGCCCATCTGTTGGAAAATATATTGTGCTTTAAATTAAAGAGACAAAGATATATTTTCTAAGCACAAGTAACCGGCTAATACTGGATATGAGCTTGAACCTCGAAGGAACTCAGCAGTACTAGACTGATTACTAAATCCTGGCTTACAGCTGATATGCATTATTGTCTGAGCCAGCTGACTTGATAATGAAACCTACAAACTGCAATCAATTTGTAATTAATAACAACATAATGTCCAGATTTGTACAGTGAAAAGAGCTAATTGCTTCAGATATCCATTGCAAAGGTTTTACCCTGTTGTAAGATGTAAATCAACATACTGCACAGAAAATAACAAGAGCTGCAAAACTTGACTAAAATGTAGAAGATGCCCCCTATTGAATGTCGTTGAACTGTGGCGAAAGGGATAAATGGCGAAAATGAAGCTGAGTTTGTAAAATTTCTCAAGGAAGAAACATCGATTTTCAGCCTGAAATTGTTCTGTGCGCATCTGTTCTGTACAAATGTTCTTTGTAAAATAAAAGTAGTAGTACTGACATTAGCGAGCGTGCGAGGGGCAGCAGCGATATTAGCCACACTGACTCAGGGGTTAATGAGATTATTGTAGGCCTGTCATAGGGAGAGGAATGTATTAAACAAGCAGAGCCCCATAAGTGCTTCATGGAAGCAGGCGCAGTGTTTCATCATGGCTGTAATAAAAGTGATAAACGGGGAGATGGAAATAACCCAGACCTCGACCAAATGATCACTGTGGTCCTTAGCGAAGCGGCAGCACGCCACGCTCTCTCAGCCTTGCCAGGCTTTGCGTTGGATAAATTATTGAGAGGGTTTCCATATCAGCTTGGGAAACACCACATCAATAAATGATGGTGTCATTTTAAGCTAGAGAATGGAAATTGCAACAACTGAGCAAATGCTCTTAAACGGCTACAGGTAGCAAGTCATAACAGTTTTGTTTAATTACATTTTGTTTTTATTATTTAGTTTTGTGATTGCATGTCACGCAGCTTTAGGCATCTGTCTCCATGTAATTTAGTGGAAAAAATATGTTGGTGGGCTTAACATTGAGTTGGTGGAATATCTCAGTGCTCCACTGGATGATCTCTATGCTGATTTTCACCATTCTTAAAGTTGTTGCCTAAAGGCTGCTTGCAGAAAATCCTGAAAATGGTTTACTATAATCTTATGATATGGTAATGTGTCTTTTTCACATTCTGGATACACAAATTGAAAGAGTGAAACATTGATGTTTTTCTCAATGTGTTGCATTTTTGGATTATTAAGTGTATTTGCTAAACAGACTTACCATGGAAGTAAGGGAAGTAATAAAACAAATATATGGTAATTTATGTGATGAAAAAAAATTCTTCATAAAATTTAAGATAGAGAAGCAGTTTGAAGATAATAAAACTGTCTGTGCACAGAAAACATGCTCTTCTGTTCATCATCATAGAACAAATAAGCTGAACATTATATCATGATGTGGTAATTAACTATTTTTAGAGTAACATCCATTATCCAAACAGATTATGAATTTATCTCATAACCCACGAGTGAACTCAATGTGAAAGTCTTGCATTTTTTTATATGAGCATTTTTTTCAGCACCTTCTTCCAAATGCATGAAATTATTTCTTAAGCTATGCAAAAAGAGGGATGTTCCAATGAATGATTACATTGGTTCCTTATTGAAAAAATGTTGAAATTAATGAGACTGAACATCCCTGAAAAACTCTGCATCTGGTCCCTTTTTATGATTTATAGTCAGAAGTTACATTTATAACATCCATATGCTCAAGTGTAACTGCATTGAGTCACGTTAAAAGCAGAACTATGAATGAGTCACAGCAAAACACTTAGTAAACATGTTAAAGTCTCCACTTCTTCATCAAATAGTGCTGCATGAAAACAGAAGGAGCAGGATCTGATCTATTTGTCGAGTGAGCTATACTTGCAGAAGCTGATGAATGTGCTCAGTGATTGAATGGTCTTCTTGTTTATTGATGAGTGATTTGTCATGCTGATAAAATGCAGTTGTAACTTCTGAGGCTAACAAGTTTTCATGCATATGCAAAAAATAATAATAAAATGGATGAGTCTTTCTTTATTGTAATGATGCTTCCTGGCAAGCAGTCAAACAGTTGTAAAGGCTATTTATTTTTACCTTCAATAAATGTTACAAGAAATATAAGGGGAAATCATTTGTGGGTTGAGTTTAGTGTGTGGGCTGCACCCATGAAAAACATTTTGGTTCCTCGCTGTCACTGCCAAAAAGCTTATCCTGCAGTGGAATCTTGCTTTTTTTACATCTATTGGAATGAATGATTGAAGACATAGTGGAAATTTAACAATCGATTCACTTAACAAAAGGATGTTTCAGTATTGTGTGGCAGAACCACAATAGACTGAAAGCTCTTTCAGAGTAGAGATATGGGATTGCTGTTGGTTGCAGTGTCTCTGATTCTGATTTTCTTAAATGATTATAAGTCTTGTTTTTTCTGCTAAAGGAGGTGTCTCCCCACACCATCACACTGCCTCGATAAAAAGCTGTTTGTCATTGACAAAAACGATTTGGAAAGGTTTTAATAAGAACAAACTGAAAACTACATTCTGCTGTTCAACCCACTATCCCTTACGAATGTGGCACCATTAAAGGGGAATAACTGGGCCTTCCATTCATTTTGTTCATGGCCAAGAAGCATTGTTGCAACTAAGAAATAATCAACCTTCTTTTTGCTAATTTTAAAGAGCATTAATGTTACTAACTTTTATTAAGAATTGGAGTGGGAATTGGTTTTGGTTAATGTCTAATGATAAATTACGTCTGTCTCTAGATTTATCATTAGAATTGTGTGACATACAAACCCAGAGTGTAAATAAAGTCATTCCCACAAACAGCATTGAGCTAGTTACTTACTTTATTGCGCTAAGCTGATAAATCATTCTTACATTGAAACAAAGAGGTACATTTTAGGATTGATTTAATATTTTTCACTGACTATGACTGTTTTTAAATTATCATCACAACATGTGAATGATGTTTTAAGTGTTGTCTCTTTCATGAAAATAACCCAGCTTCTAATATTGTCCAGGAGTGTTTATGCATGGCTAATACTACGTTGTTTTAACTTTAAAGCATAACCAGCTTTTCAGACAAAAGCATAGTTTTATTGGTGATGACATTATTTTGACTAAATGCAACACTCTTCCTTTACTGTCTTTTTAGGTCTCCTCATAAAACATACATTTGCTACAAGACAGAAAGAAAGTGAATCTTTTAAGTGCATTTTCATAGTCAGTAGGCCGTCATTTTGCTACCCTTAAGGTGGCCAAGGGGGATTCAGCAATGTTGGGATTATTCTTACAAACTGTGTTTAGTTCTGTAAATCCTCTCTCATTCATGCAGAGTTTCATTCTTTAGGGGTTTCCACAACTGATGCTGCAGTGGACGTGTCCCAAGATCAGGCACCAGCAGAGGTTTTAGTAGCAACTATGAGTGTTTACCATTGCTTAAAACAAAGACAGACAATGAAATGAATAGAAATATGGTTTTTGAAGTATAGGACAAAGCAGTTAAAAGAAACAGAAAGTTCTCCAAACTGAAAGACTTTTCAGATTATCTGTCAGAAAAAGAGCATTAAACTTCTGTCTGAAAGTTTATACTGGCACTAAATCATCCAGGTAAAACCTGCCAGCTGAGCTCCACTTATACAACTAAAGAAAACAATGCCGCCTTATGAGAAAAAAAAAAAAAATTAAACATCATTTGTCTCACATCATATCTAAGCTGAGACTTTTTTTTCAAAACTAAAGGAGAATTCTAAATTAGATGTCTAAAACTGTGACAGATGGGTAACATTGCTCCTCATCGCAGGGGAGTTTCTGCAAATAGAAAAGCAATGTCCTCCACACTTTCATTCATTTAATAAGGTTTTCTAGTTCAGACAGGAACGACTGGGGTCAAACATAGTCGCTGTGTAAAAGAGATTTCTGGTTAAACTTTAGTTCATAGTTCTGTGTTGCGTTACAAGAAGATGATGAAACATAACAAGAACAAAGACTTATTCTCATTTAAACTCATCATTGAATTATGATGAAGATTGCTAAATTCTGTCAACTCTTGTGCAAAACAGTAAGGATTGTCTGAGTAGGGTAATTTTGGATCTGTTGGAATATCAGCAAAAAACAAGCTCATTTTCATCTTGAAACTTGTTCTTTCAGAAATGATCCATGTTTATCTGTAATTGACAGGACAGGGTCAGAATGTAGATGGACCAGTAAACTGAGAGTTTTGCATTCGGGCTCAGCTCTTTTTTCACCGCAGCTGATTGGAGCTGTGGATTACTGCAGAAGAAGAACCACTCTATGTGCTTCAGTTCCAAACAGAAAGGTATAGAACCTAAAAATTAAACCTAGTAACAAAAATGGGGTGAAATATTAGACACAAAAATATTTCCCACAAAAAAGGGAAACATATTATTGTTAAGCACAAAAAATGATAAGGATATTTATTTGGGTTGAGGATTTGCTTGTGCTTTAGCAGTCCATCAGAGCCTCTTGCTCAGTTCAGGTAAAATTTTAGGGGTCTACAATTTAACTTGTTCAGATTGTTCCAGAACCTTTTAAGAATTTTTAAATGACTGTCTTACTGCATCTAATCTCTGCAGTGATGGAAAATGACATGGAAGCCAGATTTCTCCACTGATTATGACTTTTTGAGGCTAATGTCTGAAAGTTTTGATCTAATTGCCAGTTTGAGTTAAATGAGTTTTCAGTAAATTGTCTCTTCAACACACTGAGTTCCTTTAAAAACCCACCTGTTTATAGTTGTCTGATTATTAATAACTGGAACATTAACCAATATATTTGATGATGACTGTTTTTGGTGATTTTGGTGCTGGCATTTGACAAAATGCAACGTTTATTACTGTTTTATGTTTTTAGTCACGTAAAGCACTTTGAACTGCCTTGCAGTTGAAATGTCCTCAGCAAATAAACTTGACTTTCACCAAAACAAAAGTTTTGGCACTTTGAGGCTCTATTTAGAAACTGCTTATGATCCAGCGGCCCAAATTCAGTTTGTATCTCTTTCCCTCCCGTCTTATGATTTTGATCAGGAGTGTTTCCTTTCAAAAGTGAAGCCACTTTCTCAGATATTAGAAGTGACCAAGGAACCACCAGAAGTCAGAACTTGTTTCATCTGATCGGACGTGTCGACTGTTTGGAAGTCTGGTTTATTTCTATCAAACAGAGAATATCCTGTGTGACACTTGTTATGTACCAACTGTGTGAAACCACGAACCTCTGAGAGTAATTTTCAGAGACAGAAAAGCTCTATGTGGAGATACATTTATTTCAGAATAATCGGATTACTAAAATTTTATTTGCAAACAAATAATTCAGTAAACGAACAAGGAATGCACAGTTTTTGATTTGCTCCCCAGAGCAGATAATTTAAGAGTTTATTTTTTGCAAAGTGGCAGGAGTTAAACGTTTGACTAACTAGAGTAAATACCCAGGGGTCACTTTTCCCATCAATTACGATGCTTTTTCAACCCTATCATGGAAGTTTATTTAAGAGGATAGGGAGCATGCAAATATACAGACGTTATTACCTGGATGATTGAGCACCTGACTCAGTGGGAAAATCTAAATTATGAACTTCACAGCATGAGATGGTCGTGTAGTTCTGCACCTAACGGATACATCACTATAACTACTAAACATAAAGCATGCTGGGTATAAACGAGATGAGACATCAGCATATAGCTTTATATTTAGCAATTTTACTCTCCCTGAGAAGACCTTGACTGCTCTGAACAACACACACGCTGGCAGGGCTGTAAGAGAGCGCCTGTGCATTGACACCATGTTTGTTCTTTAGAAAGAACAGAGCTGATACTGTTGCCCTGACTGAGCAGTCAGCAGGTCAAACGTGTTACTGATCATTGCCATGATAGAAGGAGGCGCCCTGAATCTGCTGCGCCTGCATCCGCACAAGGATTCAAGATGACAATGAATGTTTCAGAGCTCACATGCAGCACAAACTTGGGATCAGCTATCCTAATAGCCATACACTGAACATTGTATGAAAATTTTCTATACAAGTAAGAAAATTGATGTAGATGTGCTATGGTTACACTTTTCTTATCAAGATGGTACAAAGGCACAGTGAAGCATCAGTGCATCTTTCCCACTAAAGGCTTTTTCATTATCTTTTCTCACAGCATCTGAAAACACCAACAGCACACTTGTGTTTTGAATGAATTGGTTTATTTCCTTTGGGGACAATACGACCACCAGTGTGCAGCTCTAACACATGCAGGCAGAGCGATTTTGTGAGTGTAAAAGTGAGCAAGAGCAGCAGGAAAACAGCTGCCTTCTGTACTGATTTGTTGACACTGGGCAGCTGAACATCTTTCTATAACAAGCACAAGTTCCTGCAAAACTGAATTAACTCTCATGCACATCATATTTGATAGGAAGACTCAGCATAACATTCAGTATGTGGCTCCTTCATAGAGGTGAACTTGATAGACATATTACCATGCAATAGAAACCAAAGACCATTTTTCTGTTTAATAAGTGAAATAATCACACATGTAATCATCTATCTTTTATTGTGATGTATCAGCTAATATAATAATTGGTTGGCTGCTACTTCTTTTTCTTTTTTGATGAATTGGTTAAATGGTGTGACATCTTCAACACTAATTATTGATTTAATTACTCCATCGGGACTAGATAAAGATGAATGCATTTTCAACTTTGATGTAATTTGAAACAAAAAAAAACTGCACTCCCAATGCAAAGTAGAAATAGCATATTTTCATAGTAGAAATCTTCTTGAGCAATAATCTTGACAGAGTTGTATAGATTCTTTCAGCAGCTCAGAAGCTGAACTTTACCACGGTCTCCCTTCACAGGATGCAATAATTGGTTTGACACATTTTGACTGCCCGCACACACAGCTCCATTCAAGCACTTGGTAAATAACTACATCATGAAGACAAAAAAAATGTTAACAGCTATGTTTACATAAAAAAAGAACAATCTTTTTAAAGAGCTTTAAAAAAACACATTTCCTTAAAGCCAGAACCTAAAGTTTTGTTCATCTGTTTAACGTAATTTGTAGCCAAATGTTAATATGGTGCTTTTCACACACAATCCAAAGGAGAACAACTCACATTTGAGTGAGACTGATAATGAGTAATATTAAGACACTTTTCTGACTACCATGATCTCACTACTTGAATAACTATTCCCAGTGCTTGGCTATTTCTTCACCTACAGTGAAAGTTATTTTAATGAGCTTTTGGATCTTGCTCAGTGTTATGCTTGGCTGATCTAATGTCTGAATGGTTGTAAAGTTTTGCAGATGCTTTGAAACTTTTTTATGTTTCTGTACTCATTAGAACTTCTTAAACATTTTGACAGAAGTACTGCTGCAATATTCTGAACAACACTGCAGAAAACAGGAAAAATGTATGATTAATTCTGACAAAACTATAAATCTTGATTCTACAAGCATATAGCTGTTTGACCAATGAGTTACAATGTTGGAAGAGCTACTGTATATGATGACGTCTTAAAATCCCGATGCATGTTTCTACCTTTTGTTTGCTATGGCGATGAAGACGTAGTAAAACACAAAGTAAAACTTTGTGAGACTAAATGAAATAAATAGTTACCATAACCAAATCAAAGGTTGACTGATCCTCTCTCTGATTCAGTTAAGAAAAACCTGATGTGTTGCATAAAAAAAATATTTTTTCAGTTTGATTTTATTTAGTAAATTGGTCTCTCCAAATTCTCACTAGGTATGAGTGTGTGTGTGCATGGTTGTTTGTCCTGTGTGTCTCTGTGTTGCCCTGCGACAGACTGGTGACCTGTCCAGGGTGTACCCTGCCTCTCGCCCGGAACGTTAGCTGGAGACACCCCTGCCGACACCACTAGGGACAAAGGTGTTAGAAAATGGATGGATGGATGGATTTTATTTAGTAGTTAGACTATGTGCACACAAGAGGGCAGTGTGGTGCCAGAGGCAATAGGGTGTGGTTATCTGGCTGTCAGGTAGGGAGAGGTTTGATTAGTGTCCGCCATGCAGCTGTTTGTTGCTCAATGTTTGGCAACCACAAAAATGTTGTTGGTATGTATGTTTTACTTACGTTTGTAAATTAGCAACAGAAATGTGAATTGTTTTGTTTTACTTTACTATTTTTTTCTTCTTGTATATGATTATGTGCATAGACATTTGTTTCATTAAGATGAATTTAAAAATATGCATAGAATGTTAAGTTAATGTGAGCATTTAATAAATTTCATCAAGGTTAAGTTTGTTGAAGCAAAGACTTGCATTCAGTTCACGTAACTGCTTATTGTTTGAAGGTTATCAACCCATGACTCACCGAGCAACCAGAGAAAATAAAAAAAACAGGCAAAGAGAAAATAATTCAGCAAAACCTTGACTGTCCATGTGAGCTTTGAGGTACAGTAACTCACAATCTATGTGCATGTTTGGTTGATTGTGTGAAAAAACTGAATAACTCTGGAAATTAGGATGATATGCAACAAGATTAAAACCATTTGCTGCAATTATCTAGAGTGAAAACCTGCATCCATTCAATCAAATTTAATGTGACACTGACCATCTAACACTTTTGGAATCAATTACAGCTCTCATCTAGCAGTTTAGAGTTTAGAAAATGGCAGGCATTATGATATATGAATTTGTTTACAGACAGAAAAAGCATTGTTAAGCAACTGGTGTTCGCAAATGTCCACCAGTCACAGGTGAAAGAGCACACAAGGTTATGAAACCCATTTCATAGCAAGAAAATAACTGTTTTACTGCTGGTAACATAAAAAAGCTATGTAAAAGATTTAAAGGAGCACAGATCATTTTTTGCATGAATGAGACAACAACGCAGGTGCTGGCGGTTATAATACTTGACAATTGTGGAGCTGTACACTTTATAGAAGTTGAGCAAAAGCAGGTTTAAAGGGCTAAATAAACTTCTGTTGTTCATCAATAGCAGTTCACAGCTGCAAATTTTACCCCCCAAAAAACAATAATCATTTTTCTATTGCCTTTATGCAATACCAGCTAGTGGTCTTGGTATTCCATTGATAGTAAAATCAATATCCATGATGTCATATGACAATGGATTGCTTTTGTACAGAGGAAAAACTTTATTGTCAACTGTTGTGGAAGCAGCCAGCTGACTGCTTGAGGACACACAGTGTGGTGTGCTTCGAGACAGAAGCAACAGAACAGTTCACTAGACGGGGTTTAGAGCTGATTTGATTGAAACGAAAGTTTCAGCCGGCAGCTAAAAGCCTACAGTGCACATGAAGAAGCAGTCCTTTTCTTGGAAAACCTACTTCGACATGTCAGTGATCTGTTGCTCATCTCAGAGCTAAGACCTAAAGCGATGCTATGGTTGTGAATTTGCTAATGGCTAAACTCATTTAGCTTCTAAATCTCAGTTCAATGCATTCAATCAGTAAATGAACACAAGTTGTAGGTCCTAGAAGGTAAACAATTTCATCTCTCTGCTGCACAATTTTAACCTACCATGTAATAACAGAACAAAGCATAAAATTACTCCTTGATCAAATGTCCTTTTATCCCAGAAGAGTTATTTACTACGAAAATGATATCTAGGATATAACCTAATTAGCAAAAAACTGAGAGGTAATTAGCTAAAGATGCACTATTTTCCGGCCCAGCATTTTTTTTTCTGTTTTTGCTGCAGTTGACCTCCAGCTTTGTCACATTACATCTCTGGAGTTAGAATCAAAAATATCTGATGACAAGACTCATGGCAAACCAACTCAAGTCTGGTTGGATCATGTCAATAGTTTCCAACTGCTATGTTGCATTAGTGGAAGAGTTTTTGAGGAGCACATTCTGTGTCTGATGCAAAAGCAAAAGATATAAACCACAAAGTTAAAGAAAAGGGCTGATTAAACTGGACTGTGCACAGAGTCCATGTGTAAAACAGCTTCAAAAAGATGCTCTTTGCATGCACAGCACACAGCCACAGTGGCTTGTAAATATCAAGAGGTTTGCAAAGAAGTCCTGAAAGTGAATGTTGCGGAGTCATCAGAATACAGCTCAACTGCAGTACAGCAAGTGTGCCAGCGAGAGACAAACACATTCAGAAATATTCAGAAGAGAAGCCAGCTAATTCAGGGCAAAGCAAATGCAAAAACAGCCTGCAATATAATTAGTTACAGTACTTCTGGTATTTTAGCTTTTAGTTTCTGACTATATAAAAAGGCAAATGAATATAAAGTGCTTCTCATTTGCATTGATAAATGGAGTGTTTCATTATTCCAGAACTGATTTTTCAACAATATTTTTAACAGAAAAATATGAAGAAATTGCTGACTGCAGACAATAAGCTCTCTGATGACAAGTTGGTCTCATTGTCTGTCTTCATTCTGAATAAAATCAGACATGAGGCTATTGGGCAATTTTATATAACTGATTGCAAAGGTTTGTTCTATTGTAATCTTAATAAAATAGTTTGAAACTACAAGAGGATCAATATACGTTTGGTGGAAATCTGAAATGGACAACCTCGGACACATATTTTAGCCGTTCGGGTAAAGATGCAGAGGAATGAACGTGAAAAATAATGTAGAGACAAGACTAATAAAATGCAGTAGAACACTTTACACTCATTGTACTAGTTATTTGTCTTATAACAATCGCTTAAATTCCAACATGTTCTCTGTTAATTACAGAGACTAACAGAAGAAATGTTTACCTCTAAGTTGCCCTTGAACCAGCTAGTGATACACTCTGGAAAAGGTAGTTGCTAAAAGAAAAGAAAAAACAGCTGCCTTCCTCCGAGTGCTGTATCCAAGCACAGCAATTGAATATTGAATGAAAAAAATGTTGGAGACTGGTGCACAAACAACTTCAAAACAACAACTTTTCACACTATTTGAAATCAGTATCATCTTTATCGTTTGACTTTACTTTTGCATTTATTATGCTTCTTGCTAATTGTTTGTCCAACTGACATTTTTCCTTTACTTTTATACTTGTGTTGATGCTTAACAGAAAGCCATCAAACTAGCCATCAGCTTTGCAACTGACATTTAATTTAACATTTTTGCCGTAAAGTAATATTAATTCATTAATTAAGGTTGTCCAGCTAAAAACTTCAGCTTTACTGCTGGAGATAAAGAGCAATTATATTCGCAGTGCATGTAGCATATGATGAATATTGACCACCCACATTTCTTATTAAGAGCCTGTTTGTTATTCAGCATTCATCAAGGACTTTTGAGTTCTCAGTGGCCTGATTACTTTTTCTTCCCTGGAGTGCCAGCATTTTAATAAATGATAATGAACCCTACATTTCATGTTTATCTTTATGCCACGAATAAAAATGAACAAAACTTCTCTGTGCTTCAGAGTATTTAGGCTTTAATCGGTTTCTTTTCCTGAGTTCTTTGTGTTGTGTTCTGAGCCACTGGATTAGGAGTGGAAATCCCATCGAGACAACTATTTATTTAGGACAGAGACTTGCAGTGCAACTCTTTCAATTAAAAGCTTCCAGTGCCTCAAATAATTCTGCCACTTTGGCTGCCCACTGAGGAGCAGAGGAAGGCAAGCTGAAACAGCAGCTAACTGCTGAGCTTTGAAAAATTTCACATCGCCAAACCTCTAGCATGACATTTCCTCTCTCCGTATGCACTTACAGAATATGAGCAATACATTTAGACAGATCTTTGTGGCATCAAGTGAACAGTGCTTTCCTATTTTAAGTAACAAAGAACCCTGTGGCCAGCGGAGGCATCCAGAAAACTTGCAGAATCCAGTTTGTGGTGTTTGAAGGAACCCACGGTGCTTTTAGTAATAGTGTTTTCAACAACTTTCTTTTAAAGGAAATGTGTCAAAGAAACCAAGGTTTTGATATGAGGAATGAAATAGGCCAACTGACTGGAAGTCAATCTTTTTAGCATAGATTAATGAAAGGAAAATTGGATTTCGAGGCCATGGAAATAATTATTAGACTCCTTTCTCTGGAAAGAACAGAGCAATTATGGAGCTCCTGAGTTGATAATTGACCTTTAAATTCATTCAAGATTACTTCAATGTGGCATAGTGTGAAGAGAAAAAAAAGGCATAATTGAATGTATCACACACTAAACTAGATTATTTGCTGTGACTTTGATGGGATAAAAATAGGAAAAATCACAGGTTGTTTGTCCATTATCTGTCAAGTTTTCAGAACCCAGAATTTTACAATTGAGTGGTAATGTCTTTTTAAAATTTGACACCTTGTCTGGCTGTTTGGTAGTGGTCACTTCTGTCTCCATGATGGTTTTCAAACATATTCCAAATTAATATTAATATGTGAGGATTCTGTTAAGACAGAACAGTTGAATCTAAGTGAACTAAAATATCACTGAAAGCCAATTTACTGAAATAGTTCAATTCAAAAAGGAAGATCAGATGTAGATTAAATACACAGAGAGTGATGACTTACATAGTTCCATTCAATTTGCTTTTATCTAATAAAAAAATCCAAAATGTAGTTTCTCAGAGGGTTAGAATATAAAATCTGAATATAAGGGCATTGATACATGCTGTATTCAACCATATTAACAGAAAATTGAGGAAGAAAAGGTGTGATATTAAAAAAAGATTTGCAAGCAACAGAGAAAACTGCATCCCATTCAAATGTTTGGGAGAGATTCACAAGGTGTGAACTTTATCTGGGGTGAGAACCACCTCGCACAGATCCATACACAGATACAGTATATCCACACATTGGCTACCGTCAAATCAGGACCAGAAGTACCATTAAATCACTATCAAGTATGATTGGTCACCTTAGAAGCACCGCAATCTGATCCTCATTTTTTTCTGGAGGTCATTATGTCTGTATTAAAAAATGTTGTTCTTACTAGTTTCAAGAAATATTTTTAAAAATATTGGAAATACTGGTTAGCTACAAGTCATATTCATTAACGTTATCAAAATTCATCCAAACGATCAACTCAGAGCTGCACTTTGTGAAAGATTAGCTCAACAGTTTGGATTAAAAAAAAAAAATCACCTTTCTTCCAACAATATTTTAATGTTTACTCTAGTTGTTTTAAAATGCAGAATCTATGACTTATTCTGTTCCCATCTCAGCTTGACTTGAACTGCTTTAGCTGAATTAGATACTCCAGAGTCCATGTTCATGAACACAATACATTTTTCTAACAGCTTTAAATAGTCTGACCTTCTTTCTTTTGACATCCCTGCTTATTTATCTACTTTAAGATAAGTGTCTTTGTAAACTGATGCCAATTAGGTGAAATATTGCTTATTGAATGAAGGCTTCAGCAGCTGTGTGGAAGTGTGAGAAATTTCAAGCCACTTGTAAGAAAACTAAACATGTAATGCAGCTTCTTATCTTCCAAATAAAGGTTAACTTTGGTAAAAAAATATATATATATTATCAGTATATCTTGTAGTCGCCAGAAAGCATCAGAAGTATACATACAAACACATAAATGTAACATGAATGTAACATTATTTTTGGGCTTTTAAGTAACTATTTTGGATTTTCAGGGTAGAATAATTTTGAAACTGCAATTATTTGTTAGTACAAGTTTTAATTCAATATAGCTTTTCCTTAAGCATTAGGTCCATGCATTCACCTTAGTTTTTTCTAAAGATTTTAGAATGACTTTTATCTCAACAAAACCACCAATGACTAAGATTAAGGGCAGCTGGTGGTTTCTCTTTGGTGGAAAAAGGAAAAGTGTTTGTTTGACACCAACTGTTGTATTTATCAATTCTCAAAATAATTAAACAGTCCAGGAGACTCACTGAAAATCTAAAAAAAAGAGAGCTGGAAATTTGTGGACTATGCTTAAAAGCGCTGCACTTAATTAAAGCCCTAGGCATCCAGACTCCTACAAATATTTATGCAAGAGTGGATCTATATCAGAAACTTTATGAATTTCAGAGTGGCACCTGTGCAATAAGACGAGTCAAGAATGAATGCTGCAAGTCACTGACTCAAAGCAATCTGCTGAGTGTCCATAGATAGAAACTATCTACTTTGAATTAAATCCACTTACTGACGAAGATAGTAGAACTAGTTACTATAAATCAGAAAATCCAGATATTAGTTGTTTTTCCTGGAGATCAGAATCTTCTTACATATAACTGTAATTAAAAATATTTTTGTCCATATCAATTGTAATTTTAATTACAATTGATATGGTTTTCTGAGGAGCCGATTTATTTTTTGGCTGATAAAAAGTAAGTCAAATGTCAAAACAAAACATTTAGTGTACAAGATTTAGTGCAAAATCCTGCCCACCATTGCATGCCAAACACTAAATTTATTTCATTTTCTTTATCAAAGTTTTACTTTTGACCAAGGCCTTTTTTTATCCAACATCAGCGTCTGATGTCTCAAATATACTTGTGAAAGAAATTTCATAGAGTAATTTCCCATTAACATATAGGAACTTACATGTTATAAAAATGTGTCTTGTAAATAAACTGAACTGAACTTTCCTTATTTGGTGCACCTGCAGGGACCTACCATATCTCATATTCTGTCATTTTACACCCAGAACACCAAACAGTTTTATTTCTGCCTCTGAGATTTCTGTGCTGATATCCCAATTCCTACATTAGATTTGCAAAGATCAACCTGTGACATCTCAGAACCAAAGAGACAAAGATAAAAGTGAAATGGTTTGAAATTTTTGTTCCTTGATGCACAGACAGGCAGGTGCCTTAGCTTCTCTATTTTGTCTCTTTATTTTCATTGTGTTCACAGCTCACCTCATTACATCTCCCCCTTCCTAACTTCCCTCTTAGCAAGACTCTAGGGCCTGTGGCAAGCAGCACGCATGCTGATGTTCAGCAGCCGAGAGACCAAAGTCAGAATGATGAGAGTCAGTCAGGCAAGAAGGTCGCTCTGACCTCAGCTAAAGCAGGAAGAACACACTTCCTTCTGGGAAATGCTGTCCTGTTTGAGATGGTGTAGGCTTGATGAATGTAAGGGTTTACGTGAATTTATTAAAATCCCTGCATCTTAAAAGCATAATGAAAAAAACTGTGCCAGTTGAAGACATGCAGCTGTAAGAAGTCTGATGCTGTGAACGTTGTTATATCAATCACAACTTCCTGCTCTGAATGTTCATAATACAACCATCTGTAGGTATTTTGGCTGTAATGTGGCCATCTATTACAAACACCCACAGGGAGCAGACTGAGTGAAAACTAGGCTAACACACACAGTTAACCCCATTTAAGTAGCATGAAGGCTTTTTAAGGACTAACCTTCCCCAAAGGCAAAAGGCAAATTGGGGTAAAGACAACCAAAAGCCTCAGAAGCACTGAGCAATATCAGCTCCAGTTTTAGTCATATGTCACTGTGAACATTTCCTTCAAATTCCTTCAACCTGTACACAGATGTGCTTCATAGAAACATTCAGTCAATCATTAAAATTTTTATCATGCTTTACTTTATATCTTGGTCTTAATGTTTTGAGTTTTAGTGGCTGTATTTTTTTATTTTATGTCTTGTTATGTAAGACAAGTGTAATTCTTATCTCTATGAGGCTCAGAAAAACAGATTAATAAATTTATATCAAACGTTTCTCCACCAAATCACTTCCGCTGCTAAACTGGTCCACTACTCTCTTTGTACTGTACGTATGTCTTTTCTATTTCCACCACCAAAAGAAAAAATTGACATATCCTGGTACCAACACATTGCTTCAAGGCAACAGTACTAACAACTGGGCCATAGTATATTCTACTCAATGAATCAAATATGTATGTTACATAAATTACAGTCTCCACTGTTAAATATTAAATAAATGTTGTAACAGAAATAGACTTCCCTGTGAAGCTGCACTCATAACTAAAATATGTCTTTATTTATATATTTCCAGTTCAGTCAGAAAAAATAACACTGCACTGTCATTTCTACAGACTTGTATATCCTGCCTGACGGAACATGTTTAATTTCAGCTCTCTCCATTCACCCATTAGCTAATATGCATCCTTGCAACAATTTTAGCGCGATATGTGGGGAACACCGCTGAACAAGTCACCAGTTTATCGCAGGGCAACAGAGACAGAAAAAAAAAAATTTATCCGACATTGATTAACAAATATAAAGTACTGTAGTTTGAGTTAAAATGACAAAAAGTCTCCTTGCAGTGTGATTCTCTGCGGCTTACAGTAAATTCCAAAACCATTTTCATTCAAAGTTCTTCACTAACAAATTATAGAAGCATGTAAGTGTTTGAAACTTTATCATTTCAGTTTACTCAGTTTTGAGAGGCTGCAGCTACCGTATGTTTATCCCATCACTGACAAAAGTTAGAAAAAAGTGATTCCATAAGGTCAGGTATCTTTCTGCCAACTTGCACTACTTGTGGCGTGTTAGCAAACATAAACAGCCATTCTCAGGGGAATCAAGCAGTGCCACCTTGACATGTTGGAGCATATGGCCTTGCTGCTGTAGCTGGAAGAGTTCAGAGGGAGGATTTTGGCATGCACAGCTCTGTGTGTGTAATGAGTCTGTGGAGTCACCGTCGGGCTACTGCAGAGCTTGGCCAAGCACCAGTTTGACGGCAGCAGCTGGAGAAAAGTGATGTAATAATCCTGTTGCCATGGAGACCCAGTGGTTTCCCCGCATCTCCAAAAATTTCAAGGGCGGTGGAAAGTCACTGGCTGGCTGGGACACAGCAATGCTCTGACGAGATGCGAGCATGGCCAAACAAAACCTTCTCTCATATATAATAAAAGGAATATGTGCCATCTAAAGTTAATGACGGGCTTCACATGCAGCACAGGAGTTAGTGCTAAAATGCATATTAATATGCATTTTAAACAATATTATTTGTGTAAAATATTCTATTATTTCAAAAAGAAGAAAATAAAAAATATATACTTTATTTAAAATCACAAAGACCTTTGAAATATTATTGATTCAGTGTCATAGCAGCTGCGCTGGGATTAGTCAAATCCTCAGAGAAGTCAGTAAGCTTCCAGACCGATGGCTTGCAAATCAGAGGGGGTCGTGGCGTGAAAGAAATGAAAGAACTGCATTTCAATTGACTCTCCACAATATTTTATTTCATAAAAGATTTAACATAGAGAGATAAAAGCAGGACTGAAGAACCGTCTAAGACTGTAAAAGGAAAGAAGATAAAAAAACAACAAAAGGAACAAAGGAAGCAGTTTACTAAAGGAGATCCGTGGTCTGGATTTATCAGCCTTGTGGCTGTTTTAAAGAATATAGATAAGGTAATGTCAAGGTCATGATACCTTGTTTCTGCAACTGAATTCAGCATTTTATTTATACGTTTAGATGTTGATTACAAGACAGTGATATTTCAAGCAGTTTTTGATTATTTTTTTCTTATTTATAAAGTGTAGATATAAATTGATTTGTCCTCAATTAAGTTGGTTTGAGTATAAAACACAATATATAATACATTGGAACAAATTTGAACAAATATTCAGATTCCTGAAACTTTGGGGTTAAAAGGTAGATGCTGATTATTCGATTAAAGACATATTTAAGTGTAGTAACCTGAGCATACTTTAAGATGTTTTCATGAACTGTTTTCTTCCTCACTATTGCACACAATATGCATAAATATGAATTGATGCAAAACTGTTTCCTTATTTGAATTTGAACAAACTGCAACAGGACAGAGGTTTGGCTTCTGCATTGAAGAAGCAAAAGTCGTGCATCCCTTTAGTGAATCAGACTGCAAGTCTCTCAACCCAGCCAGATTTGGTAAAACCCACATTGATCAGAAACTACTTCGAATAAGACGAGTTAAGTTGTCAGTGAAGCACTGCTAAATGAGTGAAGTCATCTCAGTTGCATTTTAATTAAATTTTGCATTGCATTAATACACAATTTAATTTCACATATTAACCCTCTGATGCATGAATTATGATCCTTTGTGTCAGAATTTTTTTTCCATTTTTTAAAATTCTTTTCTTAAGGCATAAAAAAGGTAGGAACATTTTTTTGTAAAAATAATTTTTTTTTTATTTTTTATTTTTATGTGATCAATTGTAATTTTGTCCAAATACAAAGTTGTTATTTGAAAAATACATCAGTAGTATTGTTCCTTAGGGGTTATCTGATGTCACAATATTTTTTTTACCTGCAAGAGTCGTCTACAGTAGAAGGAGGGACCGGGTCGGTTCTCATGCTTTTTTGTCTGTCGGCCATATTGTATTTAACAAAAATAATTTCTTGCATTTGCAGCTGATGGCCAGTAGTTGATGGTATATTTTATGATGCATTAGTGTCCACTTCAGTGGTCTGTGTGCATTTATAACATAAAAATCCACAGGAAGCAGAAGAAAATGGCTTTTAGATAGCTGTCCACTGTAGTGACCACTATGCATGAAAGGGTTAAGCAATAACTTCATCAAAGACATTTTGCATAAATGGACATTATTTAAATAAACGATGCACACATGTACCTCATTGCAGTACATACTACTAGGCAACAGTAGATGTTGCCTAGTCCATATGCATCCCAAATATCACAATAATTTTAGCACAAACCAGCGTTAGAAGCTACATGAGGGAGATCTAACCATTTCTGAGTCATTCTCATGCTGTCCTCCTCTCTGGGAGCCATGAAGACGGAAAAAGAGAAGAAGAAAGCGCTTGAACTGCGCAGGAAGATCTGCTCTGCCTCTTCTGGTTTTAAAAAGGAACATAAACACACCAAGCAAAAGGCAGTACTGCATAACAGCAAAGAATCTTTCCCCGAGATGACATGAGATCACAAAGCCGTCTGTTAGCCCTCTTTTAGTCTGACTACTATGCTCGCCCTTCCAGAGGATGAGAAAGATACCAAGCATTTGCAAAGACACAAAGAGAAGAGACTGATGAAAAGTGGACAAAAGACTGACCCTGTGTTTATGTCTGCAGTGAAATAGTGCAAGACACAAAGGAGGGAGCCAGTAGGAAGCTCTTTGACTGGCACTTGACTACAGTACGCACTATTTCTCAATGTGAGAGAGCCACTGATAACTACGGTTACCCACAGTTATAAAGGGGATGAGCAAGAGCGAGTGATTAGTATTCCACGCACACATAGTTGCTCCACTATAGCAAGAGTTTAAAAATAGACCACAGCAGACTTGGTCTGAGTAGCGTAGCTAAAAAGAGGGGTGCAGTCACAAATGAGAAGGGGGATCCAGACTGGTCTGGAGAACATGACAATGAGAATTTTAATGGCTCTTTATTCTGTAATTATGCTTATTGCCTTTCGTCAAACAAGTATCCCACATTAAAACATTTTAAAAAGCGGCAGTTTCTGGTATTAATGGAGACCTTTAGAAGCTCTGATATGAAAGTACATATGATTCTTACTCTGCTAAACAAGCAGAGATTTTTGCTATATGACGTCAGACAGGAGAACACTGTTCATGGAAGTCATAATGGATGGAGCCCAAAATATCATTTGTCTCTTCAGCGAATACTTGCATATGGCCAATTATGTTAATTAATGAGATCATTTAGCAACTTCTAGTGACTGTTTGACAGTCATTGGCTATTGTCCTTATTGATAAATGAAATTCACTTTGATGAAAGAGATTAGCTTTCTAGCTTAAGTCTGACAAAACTAGACTTTTGCCATTAAAACAACTATATATATATACAGTACAGACCAAAAGTTTGGACACAACTGTGTGTCCAAACTTTTGGTCTGTACTCAATACAGACCAAAAGTTTGGACACACTTTCTCATTGAATTCAATGAGAAGGTGTGTCCAAACTTTTGGTCTGTACTGTATATATATATATATATATATATATGTGTTTAGGAGAGCAGTTGTTTTCTTGTTGCTATTTACTAACTATTTTCTAACTTTGCAGGATCACACATCTGTTATTCTTGAATGGCATGCCAATTTTCAGGAGAAACTAGGGAAATAGGTCTCTGTGCAATGACGGTTAATGAAATGCAGCTAGGTTCTTTGATTAACTCATAAAAGTCATTAAGTTCAAACTTAACATATTTAATATTTATTTTATAGGAATTGTCAGGAGTACCAATGAATTTTCCACTGGTGGGTTTGTCAAAAACAATCCTCTCCTACTGTTTTTGTTTTCTCACAAAATAAATGTATTAAGAAACTGGGTCTCCTTTTTAGTGCAAATTATCATATTGAAAATAAATATTAATTTAGTGTCACATATTTTAACGTGAGGTGCTCTATCTGGTGCTGTTACTGACTTGTCATAACTTCTCCACTGAACCTCACTTCAAAAAATCTGTACTGTTCCTGAAAATGTTGGTATTTTACTTGCCAGTATATGTTTACTGGCAAAATGCTGTTAATTGTTTGGCTCTATAATATACAAAAAGCAATATTTTACTATGCACAGCACACAGTGTGGTTTTGTGGAACAGGATTGTCATCTACAGAGACCATCAATCCTGCAATGACAAGTCCTGGGTTCTACTGGTGAGCAGTTGAGTTATTATCTATTCTATTTTCTTTCTAATTAATATCAAATAAAGTTCAATAACGTCACAAATCTTTAAAAAAAAAAACTATGCATGTTAGTGGGAGTTTAGCCGTCCTATTGCCAGTGAAAGCCATGCCATTCCGCCTGCTCTTGATTCAGTGGAGCAATCCCGTCTGTCAGATGGCAGGAGATAAAAAAATAAACTGTAGTGGTGAGAGCCACGATTCTTGGAGAGGGATTTCTTCTTACATCTCTCCCTCACAATGGTCTCCAGAGAGGCATTTCCTTCTCCAAGATTCTTTCTCCTGTTATTGTCACGTGTTACAGTCATTCCAAGCAGTCTTTCAAAGACATTATTTTTAACATTTATTTATAAATAGATTGATTCCAAGCATGTTCAATGAACAGTTGCACTTATTTTTCCTCCTCTACATATTGACGACCTAGGACAGGATAAAGACCATCACATAATGAGAGTAAAGGTGTGTGTTATGATGGTATATTGAGAGGTGTATAAAACGTAGATACATGAAAGTGGAAAAATTGTCATTGTGTTCTATGCAAAAAAGAAAAGATAATGTAAGTTTTGCAAAGTCCAGCTCAAGGTATAAATGACAAGATATAAAAGGCTTAAAAACAATTGAAGTTTTTCATTTAATATTTAGAAACAGTTGTATGTTTTAGGGTTAAAATCAATACCTAGAAAAACATTAAAAGAATTTGCAGGTAGTATCTTAATGCAAAACAACAAAGGATATCTTCAGAGCTGCCGCAGAGTCCACACCATGGGAGATTAGAGCTGCCAAATTTGCTTCATCATCCTGTACTGTTAAAATGGCTCAGTAATTCAACAAGAATACCAGGCCTTTATTACATGTAACAACATGCAGGGAGGCACTTTCCCTGGGGACAGCAACAACACAACCCCCCCCCCCCGCCCCCCCCCCCCCCACACACACACACACCCACACACACACCCACGCACACACACACCATAGACCACAGCACATAACCTCAGACAGTGGAAGCACTCTTAATTAGTTCATGGTAAACCAGACTCATGAACACCACAAATTCATACACAGTGTTTGAGATTCAATAGTACTCATTATTCTGGAAGTGTAAAATATTATATCACAAAACAAAATGTTTCTTATGCATTTATGCCTATTCATTTGGTCTCTGTGATACAAAGTAATTAGCAGACAGTGTGTTTCCCTTTAGAAAAGTTCTGAAGTTATTACAGCCATCTTTCTGGGGTAAAGCTGGCATTTTTCTGAGCCCAGATCTTTTATTGTGAAGGTCTTGCACAAATGCACACTCACAGAAGCGGGCTTAGACAAAGGACACTGCTGTCTGCAATGTGCAGAGCCAGCAGGCTCTCAACAGGACATCAGCATCTGAGTGTAATTAAAGCTTTTTGCCTTTTCAAAGTATCCTCGTACCTCAGTGGACATAGGATACTGCAGATTTTCTCGATCCAGCAGGAATTCACAAAAACTGTCACAATCACACAAGCACCTACAGCAGTTCTTGTCAAAATGCTAGTTTTTAGTGAATTAAAAAAAGAGACCATGATAAACATTTCAAAAAGTTTTACACATCACGTAACACAGATGATGCACAATAGACAAAATTTGTTAGAAAAGACAGAAATGACATCCTTTAACCTGAAGCCTTACTTTATGCACTTTTGGAGATTTAACATTTATTTTTCATTAGCTTTTATGGATCATTCAAGAACCAATAAAATGGCTGTCCCCATAGTTATACACATTTGGAGAGCTTCTGCAACATAGAGGTATCAAATGTTGTTGACAAGTATACCTACCAACAAGAACTGAATGCAGTTTTTGAATCAAAATGTGCTTTTGTTTTTATTGGTTTCATATTTTACACCTAAAAGAACTACAATTTATTGGGAATTCTTAAAGTTTTAAGAGCTAGTCTAACAGTTTTCTTAGCACTGATACACAAGAATAACATTAAAAAAATACAAACAAAAAGCACAAATCAGGATAATTAAAACTGCCTTGGTGAACTTTATTTGTATGGTGATAAAATGGCAACCAAGAGAGGAAGTGTCCTGAATCGAACATGTGAGCCTTGACTGAATAAAAATCACACCAGTGATTCAGTAAACACAGAATCACTGCCATGCCTCAACTTGTCCTTTCTAGCGACATCCTAGGTGGATCCCTGCCGTTACCCAACAAGCTTTGTCTCCCCTTTAATGTCTGACATGAAAGAGTGCATGAGAAGACTCGAGTGAGAATGAGAGACAGCTCTCTCATTTCTGTAAAGCCGTAAAGATTTCCCAGCAGTGAATCCTGCGCAGGAGTAAGATGGATTTCTCCGCCTGTCTGATATAAACCAGTGTTGCAGCATTAATACACATCCGTTCTGCTAATCTCCAGAGTGTTGCTGCTGCTGAGTGAAGAAGAAGTATACAAAAAAATGTAACACCCTTCTGAAAATAAATGGAGTAGGAACAGTATGCACTATTAGGTGTAAAAAGTAGATAGGAGAAACACAGAAATAGCAAATTACAAACTATGGACCATTCATTAGTAAGACCTGTTCTTTTTGGGCTGTCCTATTCACTGCATAATCCCCAATCTAAAGCTGTTAACATACATCCAGAAGGGCAATTTGGTTTGAGCTGTTAAAGTCTGGCTGTTGCTCAGCTCCTAAAATTGTGCTATAATCTTCTCCGTGTCTCCTGTATATGACAGGGAAATTACATAATTATGTTTCATCTGCAAATTTAAAACGAGCCTACTGGGGACATGTTCACACTGCACACAACGTCCTCAGTACTGATTATAATAATTTATTGCAACACTATATTGCTCGAATGCATGGATGGCTTGAGGTTTCCAATTCTCTAAGACACAAATTGTTCATATGAAAAATAAACTAACGGCTAAGTGAGGTTGCGTTTTAGTATGCAGCCTCTAATGCTAATGTTCACATGGTAACATCTTCATGTGCAGGTGAGATGCTATGCAGAGCAGTGACGTGCAGGCAGGGGAGGCAAGTGAGGCAGAGTCTCACCTGCCATCATGGAAAAATAATATATAATAAAATAATTTATATTGCTATTTTCACCCTGTGGTTTGTACTATAAAGTACCTATTTTTCATTTAGCTTAACCAATTCTGACTAGTTTTTCTTAAAAATTGCTGAATTTTCGCATTTTCCCATTCAAATGCTCGGAAGCGAAGCCGGTGAGGCAGAAGCGAGCTGAGCCTCATCTTTGATTGCGCAACCTCTCGCTAACTGCACTGGCTGCCACTCTATGGGAGCATGTTCCTCCTGTCTATACATCGCTAATAAAATGGTTTAAAAACATTTCAAATATGAACTGATTTTCCATAATTTAGCTTATGTATATAATGTACAGTGTTTTTTTTGTCACCAACTGTGTATGTAACGTGTTTCGTGGGCTGAGGAGCGATCAGAAACGGCAGAGAACAGATTCGAGATGAGGCAGGCAGTTCTCTTGCCTCATGGCAGGGGGCGCTCATGATCCCAGACATTGTGACTCCACAACTGAGTAAGAGACAGTACCAGCGAGCTAGCCATACAGTAAAGTCAAGTGCAGCGATATATTTATAGTTTTCTCCTCTTACCACAGCAATCACTTAATAATCGCAAAATAAACAGTAAGCCTAAAACCATACCACTGCAACAGACTGAATGTTCTGCTCTTTGTGTGGGAAATATTTCAGTGTTTTTTTTTTATTTTGTTTGTTTTTTTAGCGTTGTCAGTTGCTATGGCAACGAGTCTGCGTGTAGCTGTGCTGATACAGAGAGCGAGAAAGAAGTGGTCTTGAGTTGTACTTTAACGGTTTCTCCCTTTGCTGTGAAGCATAGCACGAAATTAATAATACCTACATGTCCAAGTTTGATTGAGTTAACGGAATTATTCTACGGCGGCAGCGCGGCTATGCATCACGTGTAAAAGAATAATCTTTTTGCCCTCCAGCTTTGTCCGCATGCGCGGAATTTCCTCACGTAAACAATAACATGCAGGGGGTCTATATTTGTAAATATGATTATGATTAAGTCAGTGCCTCACCAGCTATAAACCTCACTGCACGTCACTGATGCAGAGGTAAATGTTGTTATTACAGTTTTACATATGATCTCTTTATATCAATGAGAAAATTGAATACATGCACTTTGCAGCAAATTATTTTTGCTTTTCCCTCATTTTCCTTTGAGCAAAAATGCTAAAGAATTGAGGAATGTTTTCAAATGCCGATTTAATGTCCCAATAAAGGAAATGTGTTAAACCTGGAAACAAAGTAACATTTTTGTTCTGTAATTTAAAAATCTGGTTACAATAAAACCAAGCTACCTTTTTCATAGAGTCACATTCCTTAAGTTGTTCTAAGCAAGTTTTACTTACAGTAGGTGGGTTAAAGGCAAAATGGCATCTGGCTCATCACTGAAATAAGAATTGTGATAATATTTGGAATAATATAAATATCATTCATCTTTACATTTGATTCATTTATTGACTCTCCAAGACTAAGTACATACAAGAGATTCTGAAAACATATACATATTATCAAATGTTACATTTTTGACTTGGAACATTCACAGGCGAAACTATATTTTGAGGCATCAAAGAATCGACAAACTCAGACTTTCTGACAAGCGCTATGAACTAAGGATGTGCCTTAGAAGGAGAAGTGGATTCATTGTATTATCAGTACCAACTGCAGCTGTATTGATAAACTAAACCGACTGTGAAAATAAATGAAAATATGATTACAAATATGGTAAATATTAGACTTGGAATCCAGATCTGAAGGCTCCCAACACTTCGGCAAGTCAAGGAATCTCAGTTTATTATGTATCTGCCAGAGTAGTTTGTTTTTTTGGGGGGGGGGTTGGGAAATAATTCGAAAAATGATGTCTGACTTCCTAATAGACCTCACTCTGTACCCATGCAGACAACAATATTTCACCATTTCTACAGTTTCTGTTTAGTTCTTTGAGTTTCAGATACTTTAGTACGGCAATGAGGATCTTTTGCCAGCCAGAGGAAAACTCAGGGTGATGCAGGCAGGTTTGATGTCCGACTGCTATGGGTCTATAACTTAGACATAATCACTAGTCTGCCTCCTAAAACAAAGAAAAGCCTCTACTGGCTGTCTTTTGTTGAAATGTCTTTAGCGTCATTACCAGTGTGACATATTGCATGTCTTCATTGTGTTGTCTGCAGGTGTCAAGCTTACTCAGGCAAAGCTCATTAACTCGCTCAGCCGCAGAGTTGCCAGCTTATAGAAAGTAGATAGTGACTGAGAGGAAAATAAGAGTAATGAAAGTAAAAAATGGAACAAAGACAGATTTTTGGGAGGAATTTGGGGACCAAGAGCATAAAGAAAGAAGACGGCTGGAAGAGACACCAAACAGACGGGTAGAAGAGAGACAGTTAAAAGGCAAATGAATAAAAAGGGAGAATAAACAGAATTTGGTTTACTGTTAAGGAACCTCATTGAGATGGTGCTGAAGCACATTCTTCCACACCCAAGACTTTGAGTGTACTGGAAAGTAGGTTGACTTTATTACTCTATGGTAGTTGCACTGCTGATCATAGTTAGAAGCACTGACCCCCCTGGCATTAATGACAGACATTCGGAAAACAAAAGACGGCATAATCCCAATCTTGAACAAAAGCATTTTCACATATTTTTCATACCTGTCAAAGAAAACATGAAATTCAAGACCAACATCATTGAATTAAGCAAATAAGATGAACAAGACTTATCTGTCTGTCTATCTAGCTATCTATCTACTGTCTGTCCTTTCCCTTTTACTTAAACTGATTAATCCTCCTGAAATCTTGTGTCTGTAAGATAAACTCAACATAAGAATTTTGCAAGACTCTACGCAAAAGTATACAAATGCAACTTTGAACACGTTTCATTCTCAAAAGTAAAATATTTTCTTTCTCTCAGCCTGAAAAGTCTTATTTTTGATGTCTTTGAAACTTCTGAGTCCCAGAACTCGTCTCTTCCAAAGAAAATCACTAATTTGGGATTTTGAACTTAAGGGCTTTGAGTTATAGTATTTTCAGCTTTAAACAGCGGAAGTCTTTAAAATTGATAGTTCATATCAATGAGTGTCAGTATCATCAAAATGAAAACCATGTTTATGTACAAGACAGTCAAATGGTTTTGTCATATTTTCATTATGACAGTTCTCTCATGAAAAATGTCAGATTTTAATGACACTACCTGAAAATGCACAATACAGGACCATACGCTATTTTTTACATCCATTTGAAATCTACAGTTATATTACACATGAGTATTTACAGTTTTCTTGGTTGCTGTCATGCAGCTGTCAACTCAAACTCTACATAGTCAAAACAGTTAACACACAGACAGTCAAGAAAAGCTGTATATAGTCAGCCTTCAGCAATAGTTAATTTTGACAGACATGAAATAAGCAAAATCTAAAGTTATAAAATAACTGGTATGTAAGCAATTGCTGCATGTCCAAAAGAATTTGCAATTCACCTGAAGGAATTAGAAACTGATGCTGTAATGTGCACTATGACTAAATGTTGTGGAGGCTGAACAGTCAGTTACAAGATCTTTAATTCAGATTTTAAAAAATGCACCAAAAAAATTAGAAAAAACTGCAAATAAATTTGTTTTACTTCAGTAAGAATCTGACTGTATTGTTATGTTAACTGAAATAAATTCAAGTTAAATCAGACTCCAATGTTAGATGTATTATACTGACAGCCTTGAGGGCTTACCTCAGCATTTCTACACATTAAAGATTTACATTTCATCTTGCTGGCTCTATCATAAAAAAGACAAGTTACTTTCACATTACAGCAGGACTGCTTATAGCTGGTGGTGATGCAGCACACAGAGCACTTTTACTGTATGTTAATGCGTTATCTCTGAGAGAAAAAAAGTGTGAAAGCGCCATCATTCCCAGTTTGTGATGGTTGCCATTTTTGTCCTTATGAGCTAATAAGACCTCAGGTTGGATTTGGAAAACATTGGCTTCGTTAGTATATGGTAAATGATGTACACTGAAGCCTTACAAAGTAAGGCTGTAAGAAAATGCACACTTTCTCACACTATTAAACGTGTTACGTGTAGCACGACGAACTGTGAACTGCAATCAAGCCTATTAACATTTTCTTTGTTAAGATGCCTAAAATGTAGAGATGCAGAGTTGGTGAGCTTATTTACTGAAAGAAGTAAAGTGAGTTTGAACTAAACGGTGAGTGGTATATCCTGATTTAAGGTTTTGTTAAAACATAGCAAAAATAAAGTCTTGCAAAACCAGTTTGACCAAATGAAATAAATTAAACCAACTATGCATGAGTTTCAGCATGGCTTTGAGGTAAAGAGTAAAAGAACAGGCCCTTGAATGGATGAAAACAAAATATGTTCCAACCTCTGTTCCAATTTTAGCAGAGCACACCAGGAGGAAAACATCATGAGAGCAGAGAGACCACTTTGGAGAAAGGAGCAACCTATTTCAATAATGCATTCACATCACAAATGAGACACTCCGCTTCCAAGTTCTGTGTTTGGCTTCATAAGAACGGCCTTAATTTCATTAGTGAGCTATAAAGAAGCTGAGCTAGTGCCAGGTGACTAAACCACTTACTCACGCTGATGAAGTACCACTCTTTGCGTCAATGGTATTCTGTCATTCATTTTGCTTTCAATCTCTGAAATTCATAATTTGATCCATGATAAGAATATCAATTAAACAAAAAATTCTAAATGATTTCTGTCTGACTCGGGAGGTGGATGTGATGGAGTGTGCTTTAATTGTAAAAACAACACAAAACTCTGAGACTGACTTTCCTTTAGGAAGATATGAAACTGGATGAAATTGTTAATATTATATGGCATTTTGATTGTAAATATGTTTCAGACTAAAAATATCTCAATTCCTAAATCATTAAGACAGTACTATAATTTTGTTACCTTACAAATCAATTTCAGAAAATATACATACTGAGCCTAAAAATAGTACACTAATGATCAACACAATGCATTGTAAAAGAATAATCAACACAATGCATTGTAAAAGAATAATCAACACAATGCATTGTAAAAGTCTACTCCACAAACTTTAATGTATTTTTTAGAGCTTATGTGATAGACCAACAGTTGTGCAGATAAATAACACAACAATGCTTAGTAGTGAGGTGAAAGGAAACTGATATATGGTTATCATATTTATTACAAAGCTCTGAGGAGTGTAGTTCTCCAATTCATATTGTTTTCCACTGTAATTTTGCTTCTGCCACCTAAACACAATTATAATTCCAAGGTTAGAATTAAGACTATGGGTAAATGAAAAGAAATAAAAAAGAATCAATAAAATTATGAGAGACCTTTTAAACGTCCTTGCAAACAGCTATATTTTTTGGTGTCAGGATGACTTCTGGGATTTAAGTTCGGTTTAAGAAGTTAATCATTTAATATGACTAACCCAAAACTGAGAGAAGTGGATTTTAATCCTTTAGCTCCTTCATTTCAGAGCTTCAGTGCCCACACAGCTTCCACTATGTCACCCTTGATTTCTAGCACTATTTTCAGAAACAAATAAGAATCCTTTGCCAGAGGACCTCAAAGACTGTGCAGACCTCTAGAATACAAAGAGATAAGATGTAGCTGAAAGAAAAACCAGCGAGGATCTACAGTGAAATCTTAAAATTAATCCTAAAACACAACAAACTTTGTTGTTACTATTTTTTGTATTTCTTCACCTCTACAGCACAGCTGCATCCTTCTGCTTGCTTCTACATCAATTAATCATCTGCCTAATTTCCTTCCTGCAAAATCATTTGTGTGCATCAGTACTAGGTTGGATCATACCAGTTTGTTGCATAAATGTAAGCGCCTGTGGATGTCCTGAAGGGTAAAGCCATGATGAAAGAACTTGAAAGATCAATGAGCATGAGTTTCCCCATGTTTTTGGGATTATGGAGTAATCAGCAGCAGTGTCATTATTGGCTGAGGGGACCAAGTGTGCTGGTTGCCTGTAATAAATGGATGTTGATGAGAGAATTTGATTAGGCTTGAAACCTGGCATGCTAATTTGCAAACTGAACAGTGTGGTGCCACAGTTTGTATAAAAAGAAACACGTTTCACCTGTCTGTCTGCTTCTGTGCTGCCTGTAGCTTTTCCTTTAAGGAAGGTCATAGCTAGCATCATTCCCACATGATGTGATTTCAGTGTAAAAATGAAAAAGGCTAATTGAGCTAAACGTAGAGTTCGCCCGCTCCTGGGCCTCGTGAGGACCCTTTTTTTCTGGGCCACATCTCTGAGGTCTCCAGGAAAAGACAGGAACCACACGCTCTCATTTTCAATGCACACACACAATGTTATCCTTCACAATAATAACTCGAATGTCCAGACTGAAGGTGAGAAATGAGATCAGCAGTGTTAGCTTGTTTCTACTGACTCTGTAAAACATATTTATCTTAGTTCCCTGAATGTCATTTTCACAAGAAACATTATGGTGGTAAATAAAACACAATTGATTAAGCTGATTATCCCATTTATGTTTCCTTTGATTCTCAATTAGAGGTCCCTAGTGTAAAATAAAAGCGTCTTTTATAATTTCTCATGATGGGAAAAGCGAACAACAAAAGCTAATCCCTCTCACTGGAAGCTGCACAACACAATTAAACATTCTGTCCCTGATGTGTGCTTTCATTTAGAAAAGAGTGGGACCGTCATATCTTGACAGCCGACCACTTTGACTCATGTTGGGGTGATGGAGTTGCTTAGATGGCAAGGGAGAGCGAGCAGGGTCTACTTCAGTGCACACAACTCATTAAAAAATACATCATACATTTTATCTTTCTTCGGCCAGATACTGTGCAAAAATATCCAGTGTTTTGTTTGTGAAGAAATTGAGTTCAAGCTGCTGTCACACTGTTTCCGAGCATTTCATGTGTGCGTATTTTTAAAAATGGTTTTACACAGATCTAAACTTGATCAAATGAAGAGGGTTTTGTAGAACATTAAGTTCTGTCATGTATCCTGTCACAGTGCCTGCATACTGGGATCAGTGGTATGGAATTCAATATTCTGTGGGGAATTACTGAGTACGTTGCTTTTAATGAATTTAATGTGTTAACTTAAGTTCGGGAGTAGACCTCTAACCACATCTCTAATTTTCTAGGCAGCCTATTTATACTCTGCTCACCCACTCATCTCAGTCAACCCCACCCTCTACCTCTTCCATTTCATCCCTCTTCATTAATAACCATGCTTTGCTTCTTTTTGCTGGAGTTTTCGTCTAGGGGGTCCCAGGAGGGCTCAGGAAAAATAAGAGGAACCATTTCCCGAAGACCAAACCCAGAAGTAGAGTCTTCATCTCTCAAGCCCTCCATCATTCTCCCCAGATAAACCAATCATTCAGATCATTCATCCCCTTCATCCCATCATCCCTTCAACTCTTCATGCCTTTATCTCTCATCCCTTCATCCCTTCATGCCTCATCCCTCCATCCCTTCATCAATAAATCGTTAAACCTATATCTTTGTGGCGTGGTCCTTGCTAGTGAACTGTAACATAAATACAGTGCCTGTAAAAAGTATTAATTCTCTAGAATGTTTTATGCTTTTTTGCTTTTACAAATCAATCACAATTAACAAAATTTTGTGTTTTTTCACTAAAAAACTTCAAAGTCAAAGCGTTAACAGAGTACTACAAAAAATAATTATAATTGGACACAAAAATTTAACATAAAATAAGTAATAGCATAAATATTCAGTCACTATAAAGAGATTGAGCTAGTTCAACAGAGGTCCAGCCAGTTGGTGCTCGCAGTCTCAAAATGAGTGGAATGGAGATCACCTAAGTATAGTGTGTTTCTAAAGTGATGATAGTGTAAAGACAGCTGTGGCTGGAAGGTCAGTTCACTGGTTAATCAGTATTCCTGACTACTACTGCAACATGAGAACAAAATAACACTCCAAGCAAATCAGAGAAAAGGTTACTGAGAAGTATAAGTCAAAGTTTTATGGGAGAGGTGCAATGAGAAAACAACTGTTGAAGAAACCTCGTGTGAAGGCTGGACTAGAGTTTGCCAAAAGGGAAAGTGGGAGACTTTATTCTATCCATTCCACGCGCCAAAAATGGTGCATTTTAGTTTTTACAAAAATTGCTAAAACTTAATCTCATTCTCATGATTCTAATATGAATTATAAGATATAAATCGCATCTCATTTGCTGAATGTATTGATGCCTCCTAAGAACTGAGTAATTTCTCCCGCTACACAGAAAACTATTTGTTTAAAAGGAATTTCATGAAAAGCTCACTGAAAAAACATCCACCTTTATCTCCACTTGTTTTCCACTCATCTTCTTAACAAAAAAGAAGAGGGCAAGCAGATGAAGATCTGAAACTGTCATAGAGTCACCTCTTTTTAGTCTCACACACACTCACTTGTTATACATGAGAAACTTGCTTTGCTTTTCCTGTCATTTCCTAGAAATATGCTGGTGTTGATGGCCTTTATGTGCCGTCATCTCTGATTCAGCAGAACTGAAATTCCTTTAGTAAATGAGCATCAAACATGACTGCAGCAGTGATACAGTCACACATCAAATGCAGAGAGCCACTTGTTGTATAAAGCACTGAATATGCATTAATCATAATGTCTCAGACTCGTGCTCTTAAACTTCAGCACTCAAACAAATGGTCTGATGTCATGTCTCGTCTTTGTTCATGTCAATATTGACCTTTAGGACAACCCTAACCTCCTAAAAGGGTTTTGTTTTCACTAAATATTCAAGGCTTTACTAAAACAGAATAAGACTGATGAGTAACAGGACTGATAAGCAGCAAATACACAACCTCAAAAAACTATAAAAACAGGCCTTCAACAAACTCTAACATTATTTATCTTACACAACAACATTGGTCCAAAGGTAATGAAAATGCCTGGTCTAGTAGTTTGTCTATTTTCAGCAGCACATAATTTTTGCAATCAACAGACAATAATATCTATGACAATGCCATTATGTTGCAAAATATATTTCTTTTCTCGTTTTTCATGAATGTGTACAATTTCATTGAAGACATTTTACTTAATATTCATGAAACATAAGTTTGATTTTGTTTTTATTTGAAGGGTCTTGCAGATTTTGTAGGCTTAGATACATTTTGACCCAAAAAGCTCTTCGAATTGTTAAGGTTGCCGATTCCCGGTCTTTGTTTTCTCAAAAATGTACTGTTTGGGACAACTTTTATTTGCATTGTCTGCAATAGAAAAAAAGCCTGATTAAGTTCAAGAATACACACAGCCTTTTTAGTTATAGTCTCTATCCTGTTACATTTATTTTTAATGTAGACATTTATGAACTTTCATTTTAACATGACTGCAAAGCATTTTCAATAATATATGAGCAATAATCTGATTAATTGGTCCGCCTGGTTTATCCCTATACTATGGTTCTGTGGTTGCACACTGAAACCACTCATCCTGCCAGTAGATCCAAAAATCTCCACTAAGCCAACTACTGACTTTGCTCAAAACCAGCTTATCTTGATTTTAAATCCAACGCAATGCAAGCATAAAGCTGCAAAATATAAGAGCTTATGCATAGATGGATTTTTTTTTTTTTGTATGTGCGCATTATGCTACCAGTTCGCGTGTAGTGCTGTCTGATTAATCCTTTAAATTTTCTACGCAGTGCACGCACAACATGCGGTCATGATGATGGCATGTCCTCACAGGTAATTCTCTGACGAAAGCAGCTTCTGCAGCCCTTCTGTCCTGAGAGGCGTCAGAGCACAAAAACGCAGTCACGTCCGTCATGAACCAGCCTCTAAAGAGGATGATGCCTTCTTTCATGTGTTTACAACAAGCAGTAAAAGACATTTAACGGACAAACGCCATTTCACCTGATCACTCCCTCCTCCCTTAATGCCCAAAAAATAAAAAAAAACAGTGAGGTGAATGGAGAAGGAGCAAACGATGGTCCCCACTGACCTGGATCGTGCAGGTGTACTCCGAGTCGTCCAGCAGCCTCACCGTGCAGTTGCATTCCCTGTCCAGACTCCTGACGCTGCTGCTCATCAGTCGGCTCAGCATCTTCTCGATCGTCTGCAAACGGGACCAGAGAGAAGCGCGCGCAGCACATAGATACGGGTCGGCTTTCTGTCAGGTTAACGGCGTCCCTGCTCCTTGCTCCAACACCTGGTCGGTGGCGGCGACTGGTGCATCGTTTTATCATCAGCGTGTGAGTGACTCTTATCAGCAGCGCGTGTCTTCACTCGGACAGGACTGGAGGATACTGCACCTGCACCTGCTGCCCGTGATGATAATGATGGTCCGGTTGGCCCGTCACCCCCTCACCACACCTGCCCAAGCCCTTGCCATGCCGCTCGCAGTGCTGCTGGTTGCTGAATGAGGAGTCTGCCAGCCAGCTGAGCTTTGGCTGAGATGCTGCCTTCGCAGACACAACGACAGGAGGCGAAATTCCGATAGGCTGCGGTACGTCGTGACGGCAGCCACATGGTCGAGCATAATAACACAGCAGGGCCCCCGCTAAACAAGTCAAACTTTAGACAGATTACAGTCTGAGTACATTTTTCAACAACTGAAATATCAAAAGAAAAAACAAAAACAAAACACAAGTTAATCACCTATTATATATTTGATATTTTTAATTTCGGTTTTTCAGTTTCATAAACAGGAATTGCAGTGGCTCTGAAAACGTTCACATGCCTGTTAAAATGTCCATTTCTGTGATTTGATGAGTAATTCCAAAACTTTTATGCCTTTAGTTTACCATGGACTGTGCAATTAAAGTGAAAGCTCGTTTATTTGAGGAAAATCTCAAAGGCTGCAGTAGCCTGGTTGGAAAGATGGGCTGACAAGAAATGTCAGATTTGGAGAATTTCTTCTAGGTGAAGTGACTGTCAAGTCAAGATGTAGCAAGTTCCAACAAGAAGAAGGCTGAATGATGAAATGAAATGAAAACAAAGTTTTATTTAAAGGGTGTAAAAACATGTAAAATTGGTTAAGATTGTTTTTTTTTAAACAAAGTTGCTTTTCTTCTGTTTAATGATATGGGATAATTGTTTAATGTAAGAGAAATCTGATTATTTTCATCACAAATTCCTGACTTTATAAAAAAAACTGCAGAGAGCCATTGTAGGCACCCTGTGGATGAAACTCATTTCAGCTGCTTCTGTCCAGAATCATGCTTTTTCAATCATGATCCATATCTTACTATAATAAATGATGGTTGAATTGCAAATTAAGAGCTTTACTTTTTGACTCAGCTTTTTCTTCTTCTTGATAGGCCAGAGCAGTTCTCACCTTACTGAAGACAAAGACCAGTTTTGTCTATCCTAACATGTCTTCTGAACAAGTCATCAAGATACCTAAACTGGGAAGAGCTCAGATCATGCACTAAAGCAAGACAATTATAGCTGATACAGAAGTCAGTTATTCTTGGCTTGTTTATGAAGTTCAGCTGACCTTTCTGTCAATAAGATGAAAGTGGAATCACATCAAAAATGTATTGAGGCAAAACTTCTTACATCACTAACTAATTGCACTGGTAAGTCTGATTTTCCTAATCTTTGGCTAAAATCTGTTTTTGAGTTTACAGACTAAATGAGAATGGTTGAGTTTTGCATGAGCAATGTCTCCCCCTACTGATAATTTGGAATTGACGGAGACAAACGAACGTGTGCAAAAACTTCCGCCTACAACAGAAATGTGAACTTTGTAAAACAATTTAACTAGGTTATAGTATACTACACTAAAACAGGTGCATGCTTTCAAAATGCTGTCTTCTCAATGCGGTAAACAGCATAATGTAAATGATTCTAAACTTTTGGGGTAGTACATACAACTAAAAATACACACCGCATGAAGTTTCTGTACAGTACAATTATGTATAAATTAGCGTTACAAACATTTTCCAGTCATTTTAGATTTATCAGAAGTGACAAATAAAAAATCAACCCATCTGCCGTGACATTGTATCGCAATGCCGTGACCCGGATTCGAACCGGGGTTGCTGCGGCCACAACGCAGAGTACTGACCACTATACGATCACGGCGAGCTACGATGAGTTGCCGGGAGTATGAGCTGAAACTTTCAAAGTGTTTCCCGCACATAATTTTTTTTTTACTGATTTTATGTTAAAACTTAAGTGATTTGATGAGTTACTCTTTCTTTGTATCAGTTAACTGGAAAGCATACGGATTGCCACTTTATTACTGCTGTTAGTGAGAATAATTAATTGTAAAGATATAACTTTGTTCATTGCACAATACTACCATCTGGTGGTTGATACGACGAGGTGCTGCCGAGTTTTTTTTCCCTTCTATTTTTGATCTCTGTACCGATTGGTTGCGCTTGGATACGTAACCGTCCGTTTCCTGTTTTGTAACGCAACCAACTTGCATATTACAAAAGAGAAAATTGGTCATTATACAACGCTGCAACAAACCGGTGCGTACAGATCCTGGTAGGAGTAAGGTAGGTAAAGCTATTTGTCAGATGTACATTAATCTTCTGTCTTTGTATAACATATTGATATGCATACACTGACGTGGGTCCGTTGTGTTTTTGCAATAGTTCAATTCGGTTTACTATGTAGTGTCAATTCACAACAAATGTCGTCTCGAGAAACTTCACCAAAAAAAAAAAAAATCATTTCAATTCAGTCACCAGTATTGAATATAATAATCATCATCAAAAATGAGATCCATTATTGAGTGCATTGAGCGAAATAATCATTTGCAGAACTAAATGCAACTTATGCTCATTTCACTGTTTGTCGCTGCAGGATCGTTGTTACTGCAGAAGTTTCAACAGTGCAGATTTTATGCTTTTGTTGAGATTTTTTCTTGTGACATTTCCATCTCTCAATTTTTAAAAGGCTTTCTCCCTTGTCTGCATTCACAGATCACCAGGAAATGGCTCACGTGTGTATACACTGGTTCCGTAAGGGACTCCGGTTACATGACAACGCAGCACTGATGGCTGCACTGAAAGACTGTAAAGAGCTTTACCCTGTGTTCATCCTGGACCCTTACCTTCACCACACCCAGGTTGGCATCAACCGCCAGAGGTTCCTCATTGGGGCTCTCAAAGACCTGGACTGCAGCCTCAGGAAACTCAACTCCAGGTAAAAACATGGACACAACTTTCAAAGAAACATCCTTTAAACATTTCTGATTGACATTTACAACTGTTCTTTTATAACGACTATACTGTGTTGTGATTTGGTCAGACTGTTTGTCCTTAGGGGGAAACCAGAAGATGTGTTCCCAAAATTGTTCAACATGTGGAACGTAACAAAGCTTACTTATGAGTATGACACAGAGCCGTACAGTTTACGTCGTGATGAGAAAGTGGCCAGTCTGGCAAAAGAACATGGAGTCGATGTCATCTACAAAATCTCCCACACGCTTTACAATATAGAAAGGTAAATGTCAATTTGAGTATGTCCAGATAGATTTTACCTGGTAATTTTCTGTACAGTAATTTTGTATTCTTTCTGGATTGCTATTCCTCTGAAGAATAATTGAAGAAAACAATGGAAAACCTCCTCTAACTTACAAACGTTTGCAAGCAATAGTGCAAAATCTTGGTCCACCCAAGAAACCAATCCCTGCGCCAACTTTGGAAAACATGAGAGGTATGTAACAAACAGAACCACAGTTTGGAATACTTTGCATTAACAAGGGAATATGTTTTGGGTGTTAAAGTGTGTCATCTTTTCATTGTTTATTTGCTGAAGATGTTAAGACTCCTCACTCAGAGAAGTATGAGGACAAATACAGGATTCCGACTTTAGAGGAGCTTCAACTGGACTCACAGTTTCTGGGAGAGGAGCTGTTTCCTGGAGGAGAACAGGAGGCTCTGAGAAGACTAGATGAACACATGAAAAGAACGGTACAGACCTTTTAGTCACCTACCACTACCTGCAAGACTTTGGGTTAATTCTGCAGACTAAAGCTAATTCATCTTTAGGGAAAAAGATGGAGAAGTTTACCATCTTTGCCCATAGTGTAGTGGTCAAATCAAGTGATCCTCTTTTAATACATCAGGAATGCTTGACTGTCAGAGCCTTGCTAAGTAAATCTGAAAAAATTTCTATTGCCAATGCTTTTCAGAACAACCTTTCACTGAAATGATAGTTGTGGTTGTTATGTGACACAATGTGAAAAAGTAGTGGGAATATGTGTCCGTAAATTTTAATCTGCTTAATTCAGGGATGGGTGTGTAGCTTTGAGAAGCCACAGACCTCTCCAAACTCCCTGAGTCCCAGCACCACAGTCCTGAGTCCTTATGTCACCTTTGGGTGCCTTTCAGCAAGAACGTTCTGGTGGAGGCTCACTGAGGTGTATCGGGGGGTGAGTGTCACATTGTACTTCTGACTAAATAAAAGCAGTGGTGTTAAAACAATTAATTCTTTAACCTAATTTGTACGTAGAGAAAGCATTCGGATCCTCCAGTGTCCCTTCATGGTCAGTTGCTCTGGAGAGAGTTTTTCTACACCTGCAGCGTGGGAATCCCTAATTTTAACAAAATGAATCAGAACCCAGTGTGCACACAGGTGGATTGGGACACAAACCAGCGAAATCTAGCTGCATGGAGAGAGGTACTGTGGTTTGAAAAGTGTTCATATTCTAATTAGGGATCATTTCAATTTCTTTTCTCATTAATTTTATGTCATGATGTTGTGTTTCTCTGAAGGCTCGGACTGGTTTCCCCTTCATTGATGCAATCATGACCCAGCTGAGGCAGGAGGGCTGGATCCACCACCTGGCCCGACATGCTGTCGCTTGTTTTCTCACTAGAGGAGACCTGTGGATCAGCTGGGAAGAAGGACAGAAGGTGTGTTAATTTGCTTTTATGTACAAAGCCAATCCTGGCCTATGGTAATAAGCATTTTGTAATCTGTAAAATGAAAGCTTTGCACAGTATTACTTCTTTGCAGCAGGGTTTCCTGTTGTAGCACAGTTGTGACTGAAATAGCTTGTTGTCTCTTCCTAAGGTCTTTGAGGATCTCTTACTGGATGGTGACTGGGCCCTTAATGCAGGAAACTGGCAGTGGCTGTCAGCAAGTGCTTTCTTCCACCAGTTTTTCAGGGTTTACTCCCCCATTGCGTTCGGTAAAAAGACAGACAAAAACGGAGACTATATTAAGTAAGATCATTTCCCCATTAAACTCAAATAAATTGTGTAATTTTATTGGAATGAAACAACGTTGAATTTAATGTGTATGCAGAAAGTACCTTCCTCTTCTGAAGAAGTTTCCACCACAGTACATCTATGAGCCTTGGAAGGCTCCCCGCAGTGTCCAGCAAGCTGCAGGATGCATTGTGGGAAAAGACTACCCACATCCAATAGTACAACACGAACAGATCAGCAAGAAAAACATTCAGAGAATGAAGGAGGCTTATGCTAAGAGGTCTTCAGACAACAATGAGTCACCTATCAAAAAGCAAGGTATTACAGGAATATATATCTCTGCAGGCCTTTACCTCCTCCACCTTAACTCACAGTTGCAGTAAACCCATCTTCCTGACAACTATTTCTTTTTATGTTTATCATAGGTGTGAAGCGAAAGACTCCATCTGTCATTGACATGCTGCAGAAGAAGATCAGGAAAGAGTAATTGGACACAATGAAGAAAATGTACTAATCACTTAATAATTATCACAAAGCAATCTTCATCATAAGTTACTGAACATATTAAGGTTTTTGGGACCTTGTATAAAAAATGTTCCTTCTGACCTTTTATTATATATATATATATATCATTCTCCTTGACTGTGTTAACTGTTTAAAAGGTAGGTACTGGGTGAAAAAAGTTACATTTAAGTTAAGCTGATAAGCAGCGGAGCAGTTGATGAGTTGCACACAGAAGAATCCGAGCAAAGACGTCTTGCACCTAAAAAATGTTACTTTTTCCTCAAATTAATATTTAGAATAAGATTACTGGGTATCATTAACCCTAAAAGTATTTCTATTGTTTCTTGCTTGTAGCTACAATAAGTGCCTTTTATTTTATATATTGCTGCAAACCTATGTCTGTCTAAATAAAGACAATGCAAAATATAATTGGTGCTAATTATCTTTTGTCTAAGATTCCGGCATTGTTGTTCCAATGTTCATTTCATGTGCTTATACATGGTGAGGTTTTCTTGCTTTTTCCACTAGAGGTCACTCTAGATCTGCAAGTAGACAGGTAGGCTTCAGCTCACAAGAATACAAATGATAAACTCTTCATAAAAAAAGTTTTGAAGAAAATTCAACGCCTTTGGATAAGCTCAATCTAATCTACAATGCTCAAGTATACTTACTTTGCACCTGCTTCTTGATTTATCTAGTTCAGCGACTCACATTCAATATAATTACAAATATGTACTACATGCATGATTGTTAAAGGTCTAATAAAGTATGGAATTGTGCATGTTTACAGTTTTTGTTTCTGGTTGACACAGGGCAGTGTGAGATGGGCAGGACTACATAAAAGCAGTGTGTGTGTGTGTGTGTGTGTGTTTCACACAGCTGTTCATGGTGGTCAAGTCTTCTCATGTTTCTCCTTCCCTGGACGTGACACTGGTGAGAATATCAAGAGGATGATGTCACAGCCTCAGCAGCAGCGCAGACGGTCATACAAAGCTGTGCTCAGTTTCCACAGAGACCAGTTAAACATCAAAACAGTCTTCTGGTCAACGGTGGATCCTCATAGGAGTTAATATTCTGGCGTATTTATGTTCAGTCAGCCATTTTTTAGAAGGAAATAATTTGTGCAATGAGTGAAAACAGAATATCTTTACAATTCTTCAGATAAATTTGATCATTTTCTAGTCAATTTTCTAACCAGCTCAAATAGTTTCATAAATCTGTGAATAACACCCCTTCTGCATCTACCTCTTTCTCGTTACTCTGCTGGCGTGGTCCTGTTCCTGTGCATCCCTGTCATCACTTCACCACTCAAACCATCTTGGAACCGTAAGATCCCACCTGAATTAGAACAGCTTGTCCCCATGCAACTGGGGATCATGTAGCTTTAATTGTAGAAATTTATCTCTAGTATATATTTCCAGCAAGTCCTGACATCAAAGAACTGATTTGAACTCATGACAGTGCCTGTTAGTAAAACGATTCAGTAAACCTAGTATGGACCTTTTAAAGCTGAGACCAGAGGTTTACAAACACTATGAAAAGACACAAACTTTTATGTCTTAATTTATGATTTTAAATCAGATAAAAACTTTTTCTTGTTTAGGCCAGTTAGAGCTACCAAAATTATTTAGATTTGTTTTTTAAATCCCAGAATGAGCAAGGTCAGTTTGACTCAATTTACTTCAAAGTCAGACATTTTATGCAATTCCATGAGATTTAGTGAAATTATCTTTAAATTATATAATTTGGTTGAAATGTGTTGGATATCTTTCTTTGGAATTCTCATAATATAGTTTGCTAGAACTTGGACCCATTCTTCCAGACAGAATTGATGTAACTAAGTCAGGTCATAAGCTACTTCCTCACACACACTTCAGCTCCGCCTTGTATGGGACAGATATCAGGGAATTGTGATGTCCATGAGCCACATGTCTGTACTTGTTTCACTGCGGATAATAACACTCATCAGTTTTGGTCAGCATCTTCACAAGACCCTTTTATTCTAGGGTTGAGACACACATTTTGTTCTGGTACACAGAACCTGTCTCCTGTATAAACAGCATAATGACTGGACACTCCTATGTCCAGTCATTATGCTAGTTTTATTCATTCTATCTCCAACTTCAGTTTTATTAGTTTGCAATAATTATAAACATATTCTAGTCTTCCTACAGTTAAGGACAGGTATGTTTTTTTTTAATCCAAGGATAAGGTTGATTTTTTAAACTTGAATGTCAGAGTGAAAAAATATAAACTTTTTCTCTTAGTTGCACTAATGATAGGAGACACAAAGGACAAGAGGTCTGGAAGTTGTGGTGACGCAACGAAGGGTCACCTTTTATTTCATATGAAAAATAAAATGTCAGTGAAAATGGAGATCTACATTTGGTCAGTCTGCTTCATGCATTTTAGTCAATCCTCGTCTCCACCAGACATCCCACACTCTGAACCGGTTCCTGTCCATTATCACTCAGGTTCTAATGACTGATTCCAACCATTTATATTCCCCCCTCAGGACCTGCATTCTATTTCTAATCGTGGACAATTATGTTTGCAAGAGACAGATAATGGCATAGAGCCAGAGGTATTCATCTCAGAAATCATTCTTCTTAGATGGTCTGGAGAAAGAGATTTTGGGAAGTGTTTTTTGTATAGCAAAAGATGAAACAATAGACATGCAAGGCTGAAAACCTGCACTTGCAGTGACCTTTGGTGATTTCATGTTTGCACATTGATTATTTACTTGGATCAGGATTTGTTCGCCAGAGATCACTTTAATAACAAATCAATCTTCTAGACTTCCAAAATGTTTTATAATTGTGTTTGTTTTGAAGTTTGTTTGTTTGTTTTATTTTTTAGATTTCTTTATATATAGCAGAACAAAATATTCAGCAACCTAAGACGTTCCCCTTTTGCTATATTTTATAAATATGTCTAAGTTTAGTAAAATGAGAAACCCACAATGTTCTGTTAATTCAGTTAGTATTTAATACAGCTGATTACAAATATATTGTTAAAATACAATGATGTGCTTTTTTTTAATTCAGCATATTATGAAACGTTAGCTCTTTGTGTCATGGGAAAACTTAACCCCCTTAATGTTAGAGAAAACTTAGGTTTTTATGACAATGGCTGCCCATCAATTAATCATTTGTAGATCAATAAGATCAATCATGCATTGATAACTTGCATCCATAGGTCACAAAAAGTCCAGTACTGAAAAGCCCCCCTGTTTGGATGCCTGTCCATCTCAAATGCACAAGCATGTGAGGCAATTGTTTTCTCCAACCCCTTACACAGGATGAGGCTCTGCATCTTATGCATGTCTATCATCATGGTATATGTGTGTGTTTGGATGTGGTGAGGCGTGTGTCCTGCGTTGCGTTGCAACTGATATCCATTTTTAGATATCAGTTGCTGTATCCATCTAAACAGTTGAAGTTACAATATGTAGATGCCACATCCAAAAAAGGGGTTTCCTTAATTTGTAAGTTGAAATCCTGCATTTTAGTTAATTTTGCTCATCAAGTTAAGTCTGAATATCAGCTCCCTGGAAAGAAAGGTGGAAAATTTTGGAGCTACAAAAGCGGATGAAGGGTCAATGGAGCAAATCAATTTAAATAGATGAAAGGAGGGCACATACGTATGTGTAACCTGATGAGTGGAATCGGACAGACATCTTTAAACTTGATAGGCAGAGCTCAGGAAGGCGTAAGTCATGGGAGAACCAGTGCCAGTCGGTCAGCAGCTGATGTTGTTGTGGAGTCTGTTTACCGAGTAAGACATAATATAATATAATATAATATAATATAATATAATATAATATAATATAATATAATATAATATAATATAATATAGTATAATATAATATAATGTAATATAATATAATTAATATAATATTTTTTTGTTGTGTGTTGTCACACAGATCTACAAAACTCACGTAACACTCATCAGTGATATGTATATAATTTGGTGTGCGTGTGTGTGTGTGTGTGTGCTTGGTTGCAAAAAGATAAGAGCTCTTAGCTTTTTTGGCGGTGGCATCTGTCTATATAAGGCTGTTCTATTCCTGCTGCCTTTCCTCTGGGAACCCAGTGCAATTGTCAACCACTGGACAATGCAGCTACAAAACATGGTAGGCTCTCTCTATTATGTTCTATTTTTAAAAGAGGTGAACTTGGAAAGATCACTTAAAACTATAGAATCTCTGACTTCAATTTGACATGGGTCAAGTTTTCATTTTAATTGAAAAGCTCTAGTGATTGTTTGTTACCTTTAAAAAGTATTAGCGCATAAGGACTAATCACACGTCTCCCCTTTTCTCTTAGTAAGTTATCCACTACCATCAGAACCAATAAAAAAAAATTTCATGCATTTTCAATCCTTTCTTATTTTTCAGGTAATGAAAAATTAGAGCGTTAAAACATTTGGTACATCATCATGTTTGTGGAAAACCAGATTTTTTTTATCTTGCACTTTCAATACAAGACTTGCTATTTAATTGATGTCATATAGCATTTTTCTGTTGCCTAAGGTTTGACCAAGTGTGTTCTGCATTTGTGCCTATTTGCAGGCCGACTATAAATAGTCCAGAAGGCTACGCATGCTCGTGTTTGATTGGAAATTGCAGCGCCTTAAGTCAGTGTGGTGGAGTATCTGTCATAGGAGGGAATGACACTCAGAATGGTGAGTTACAAAATAATATATAATTATAAAGTCTTTAGTGACAATAGCAAAAGGAGCAAAGTGTAGAGAAAATATGTATGTTTTACTCCACAGAGCATCTTGTGAGAATGATCAGTTTTTAGTAGCAGACAATGGGAAAATCTGATGTTTTAATGTTGTTTCATGTTACAACTTGGAGCAATCTACTTTTTTGGGTTGCGTAGGATAGTACATTCAATGTAGTTTTTATGTTTTTCTTTTCTTTTCTCATTCAAAAGGTTGAGTTGATGTCTTTTGGAAGCTGCAAGGTGAAGAAATAAACTCCAAAACCTATTCTGAAGGACATTTTCTATCTGAACAGCATTTTTTTAAATATAAGTAATGGGTTCACGGAGGACAGCAGCACTTTCCGCTTTTGGGAATGGACGGTCCAGCAATGGGAATAATGTCAGTGGGAGAAGCCGGCCCAGTGGCTGTAGCTACCTCTCCAACGTGAGGCCAGAAAACAGGTACAGATTCTTGACAATCTCTCAATTATGCATCGCTGGTGAACTATTTCTGGTGAGATGAGCTAATGCATCCATAATTCAGGATTTTTCTAAGACGAAGTCAGCACTTTATATTTCACCGTTTGTTGCCATGGTACCTCACAGTTTAAATAAGCTGCAAATTGAGATTGGGATCTCAGTTATGTACCATGGGCCCAATTTCAAGCATTCGCAGAAGCGTAAGCATTGACAGATTTGCTGGTAGCCCCAGTGGAGTTGTACTTTATTTTTGTCAATAGATAAATAGCATGTTTCAGAAAAAAAGTCCTCTCTTTGGATAATACCAAAAACTTTTATCACTATTAGGAGCATTATGTTTGCTGTGCTTAAAGACTCAGATAAATGTTTATCTCTTTTCCTTGACTGACAACTGTTAACATGTTATTTTCAGCTACTTCTAGTCATTTTTTATGTTAAATAAATGCAAACTATTACCAGGATGCATACCTCAATTTGGATCTGTATGAGCTGTGTCTTCCATATATCCACATAGCAATAGTGGCCTATATAGAGCACTTACATTTTATTTTCAGTAGTTTATATCAAATGGACTGCTTAGTTCTTTCACAGAAAACACAGCTGCATACTCACAATTGCACATAATTTCACAAATATGGAATATAGCTAAATATTGATGGTTCTTCTTTTTGTTCCCTGAGAATGAGAATATTTTTCTTCCTTCATCTTTTTCTGCAATTACAGACATGTCACAACAATGACATTTGCACTCCCCTTAGGGATGTTGCAAAAATGTTTTAATCAAATGTCTCTGAGCTGAACTGGTTTTATTGATGAATTTGATGAAACAATATGAATTAATGAGGTCTTGAGATGACACACTTTGTGTTTTAATTTTAGGTTTGTATTCATCTGATATGACGTTAGTGAGTTTGGACAGCTGTGATTTGGTCTAATGGTCTGGGCATTACTTTTAGTTCCTCTGCCTGAAAACAAACATAGAAACATAATTAGTGAGCAATTTCCCATTTCTTGCGCAGGAGCACACTCTGCAGCGTAATGGCACAGTTAGCTGAAGAAGTGCCGCCCTCCTTCTTGACTACTTTGAAATCAAGAGCTGTGTCTGAAAGCTGCAATGTAAAGTTTGCCTGTGTGGTTACAGGTATGACTTCACACAAAGACACAACATAGTAACAGCACGTTTAAAACACAATGAGCTTAAGGTGTCTGAAAAAGTAAATAAGTTCTTATTCAGAAATTATGAAATTTAATGTGCTTTTTGTCTCTTTTCGTAGGACATCCTGTCCCTCAAATTACCTGGTATAAGGATGACAAGCAGATGGATAGATACTGTGGGCTGCCTAAATATGAAATATTCCACAATGGACAAAATCATTCCCTGCACATATACAAGTATTTATATCCAGCACTTATTTAATTAAGATATTATAAAGGTCAGAATTATATTAAGCTTTCACATGAATAAATAAGAACCATAAAGCCTCCGCTATCCAGGTTAATACGGACCACAGGATTTGTTTCATTTAACAAAAGATGCTGAAGCTAAAAAGGTAAAACTGAATGTCAAGAATAAGAGCTATATAAAAGTGAAAAGTGTAAAGAAAAATTAAGCTGAATTAAACTTTATTCAAACTCCATGTAATTCCTTATGCAGGGGCTTAAACAGTTCATTCACATATTTTTATGTAAAGCTTTGCATATATTATTGGTAATAATGGTAGAAGAAATATCACCATGAGCTAGTTTAAGATGTAAATAAATTTTTTAGACATGTTGAAGCAAACTGTTAATGCCCGTCAACAATTTTACGCCATTTGATGCATTCAGTGGTATTTTATTTTGAAGATAATTTATACATATCCTCAGCACTTCTAGTTGTCCTAGTATATTGCATTCTAAAGTTAATTCTGCCTCTGAAAGTGTACCCCTTAAATAAGACGTATGTGTCTGTCTTGATGTTGATAATAATCTACTTGTTCATGTGATCTTAATAAATCCACAGTTGCACTATGGATGATGCAGCTATCTACCAGGCTTCTGCAATCAATAGTAAAGGAATTGTTTCCTGCTCGGGGGTCCTAGAGGTTGGCGAAATGAACGAGTTCAAGATCCACCAGCGGTACTTTGCCAAGCTCAAGCAAAAGGTTGAAAACAAATGCAAGGAAACGCAGGGAAAAGAAAACCTGGAGCCACTGCGAACCATCAGCCCAGACCGAACCCAGAGGAAACGCCGCTCAACAATGGAGGCCTTTGTCAGCACACCAAGCCCCATAGAGGATGAAGGAAGTGAAGAGATCCATCAGGCAGAAGGTCTGGAAACTGAATGTATGTTACAGAAGGGCAATGATGAGGAGGTCTATAAAAATTCAAACCCTGACATAAAGGAAGCTGTGTGTGCTAAGACAACTGGACATATAAACAATGACCCTGGCAATAAGAGTAGAACATACATGTATGATCCTGATCATAAGATTTTTACCTCTCAACAACCAAAATCTCCTTTTGTCATGAAGAAGATTAAAATTTCCGACAGTGCAACACCTGTAAAACCAGAAAGTTTTGGTGAAAGGAAGATGATGGAAGATGATACTTCTTCTGCAGCTCCAATCTGCACAAAGACTGTTCAAGCTGGTAGAAATTCAGAGGAAGTCATGGAAGTAGAAAGCATTGTCAGTTCATCTCTTACAAATACTAACTCAAAAAACATAAAAGGGGAACATGGAATATTAGCAAAAGAAGATGGATTGTTCATTAAGAACCCTTCAAAAGATGGAAATGTGTTTAATAAAAGGAAAGTGCCTTCACAACGAGAAATTATCCCTACATCAGAGTTCTCTATTCCTGCATCTCCAAGCCCTACGGTGTCAGAAATAGAAGGCAAAAAAATAGCCAAGCACACAAATGAAGGGAGTTACAAAGAAACTGAAAAATGTTTGGAGAAACAGAAACAGGTTCCTCACATTGTGCCTGCACAAAACAAGTCAAGTAATAAATCAAGACTTCTAAGCATTGCAAAGGAGGACACTGATAAAACCGGACATGTTGCAACACTGGATACCAACGTAAAGTCAAACACATCACTGGATGGTTCTGGTTTTAGGGAGCTGGTGGACACACCATGTGACACAGGGGCTGTTTCACTTCAATGCCCGTGTGAATGGGCTGAGAGTCTGCTGCCTGAGAAAGAGACAAGCCCCTGCCAAAAAAAGGAGTCTCAACCAGCAGTGCCAAGTGAGGTGAGTTAACATTTTTCACATGAGATCATAGCGGCTTTATGCCGGCAGCACAGACCCCATCAGCAACACAAGCATCCTAGTGATATTAATAGCTTTTACAAGCATGCCCTGTTCTGGGTAATGAGCTTTAAATGACGCACATGTTGAAAGCTGGAGCAGTTGTGTTGATGCAAAACATGGTCTGATGGTTGGCTTTGTGCTCTTATTCTGATAGAAATTTTAGATTTTGTAACCCGTAAAGGGACTGCAGATGCAAATTAGCTTATGCTATAATCTGGTAGAGCTCATGAAATGGTGACATTTATGTTTGAGTTGTACATTGTCCTTTAAATAAAAATTTGTAATAATAATAATAATAATAATAATAATAATGATCATTATTATTATATAATAATAATAATGATCATTATTATTGATCATTATAATGATCATAATAATAATGATAATATTGATCATTATAATGATCATAATAATAATGATCATTATTATTATATAATAATAATAATGATCATTATTATTATTATTGTTATTATTGTTATTTAATATTATTACTATTTTATATTATTATTATTATTATTATTATTATTATTATTATTATTGCTATTGATGTTGTTGTTGTTGTTATTATTAAGATGCTGGCAATAAATTGCATAATCCCAACATTCATACTGAAGGACCGGTGAAAAATACCAAAAAATATTGTAAATATTAAATGTATAATATATGCCTGGACTAAATTTGTCAAAAATATCATTAAAGTATAATTTTTAGATTTAATTATAATATTTTTAAGCTACAGACATGAGACATAACACAATGAGTCTTATAAGGCTCTGTATATTAAAAATAGGTTTTTATTGTCTTTAGTAACATTCAAGTTAGATGTTTTTCCGTAAATGTAGCCAAAGACACATGTTTAGTTTTTCTTTTCCAATTGAAAATGATAAATGTAATCTAAATTAACAAAACACAAAGGTTGTCATTGATTGAGAATGGATTTCTACAGTACACTGCTTATGCAATCGCCTCAACCTCATCTGCATAGTGTGAGCTGAGACAAAGCACCACATGGCAAGAAAGCTACTTAAAATAATTCACATTCCTTTGTGGCCACCATACATTTAAAATAGGAACCTTCCTTTTGAATATGCTTATAGATGTCAGTTTAGTTAGGAGTGGAAAGATAAATGCAAAGGGTAAAAATTTTGATGTGAGTTCAGAGTTCAGATCTTGGACTTTACTATATTTAATCCATTCATGATACACTGAGACACGGAAAAGTCTTTAAAAAAGGAATCTAAGTCTAAAACGTTTATTTTACAAACACACATGTACTTGGCAGGTCAGTATCGTAGGGTAATTTTTAAATAATCTTTATGTATAGTGGTGTGAATATCCTTGTCCTAAAACCTACTTGAAAAATACTAGATAAAAAGCAAAATATGTTGTTACTTTTAAACAGTGAATTATTTTGTTGCAATGCTCTATTAATACTTACACTGTCTGAATCAGTATGTTAAAGGTAAATTTACCAACCTGAATTGGTTTAGAAATTAGTCCAATGTAGCACATTGGACATCAAAATGTTTTCCTTCAAATTTCTTTCCTTCTACGTTGTGGATTGCTGTGTGGCTGTTTTTAAATATGCATGTGTTTATTTATGTCAAGCAAAGCCAGAGATAAAGGAATAAGTATTTACGGCTTGTATTATATCCCAAGGTTACAAAGGCCGACGCAGACATGAACTGGAATGATGCACCTGTCGGCCTTAAGCTACCACTCAACCAGCACAACATATACTCAGAGCTGCCACAAAAGACAGATGACATGCTGACCTCTCCTTTGTCCAGTAGTCCTCAAACAATCACTGATGAAATAGCACAGGATGCATCGGATGCTTCCAGGAAACCAAATGGAAGCTGTTCACCCATTTTTACTCGCTTACAGAAGTCTGCACATGAAATCCCTAGTTGTAGTGAGAGCATCCCGCAGTGTAATGTTGCTGTCACCCAGCAAAGCCAAGTGGATACAGCTATAAAAACCTTTGACGGGACAGAAATACAAGAAGAGAAGTTAAAGGTTGGTGAGGTGGGTAAGTTCAAAGTTCAGACTGTCAGGGGGACTCGAACTGAGAAGATACTGGAAGTGGAGACGAGTAGTCTACATGAAAAAGCTAACTCACAAAAGACCAAAGATGTAGGGAAAAAAGAAAAAGCTGCATATTCTCGTATTGTTGATGCTAAGAAGAGTCAATCCACACATTGTGAGGATTCGAAGGAAGGTCGACTTGAGACTGCTACCCAAAAACAACTTCCTGAAAACACAAATAAACCTAAAGACACAATGACATTCACAAAAATACCCAAAACCGAATCCAAAGTTATTTCTGTTGCTGAACTTTTAAGATCTCAAATAAAGGCTCTCAAGTTGACACAAGACAATCCAGTCTCCAACATGCCTGTCCACTCCAAGTTAACAAAAGATCCTTTGATAAAGGATAAAAAAGTATGTCAGCAAGCAAGAGAGGAATCCAAAAAATGTAAACCAGAGGTGGAGACTATCAAGACTAAAAATGAAACTGAGACAAGCACTGACAGAGTGCCTGAAATGAACCTAAAGGAAACACTCATGAAGGTCTATCAGCAGCTCAATGAAAAGGAACAGGAACATGTTCTGACTTCAAATGAAACTTCAACAACTATTCAAACTTTATACACACCTGTTGTGGTCCCTTCTACCTTTTTCAAGGAAACTCACACAGCAACAGATATAAACATGATCCATGGAAGAGTGGATAAAAGTAATGAAGATGTTATGGACACCAGTCAGGAAACTGTGGTTCCTTTAAAAGATTATTCTATTATTTCTTGGTCTGAGAGTAAAAATGTAAACAGCTGTCCCCTTTCTTTACCTTCAGAGGATGGATTTATTAAAGAAATTCAGTCAATTTCAAATCCACCTGAAACTAGTCTTCAGAAATCTGGGTCTCTAATTACAGCAGCACATATGGAGAATAACATTCAAAAGGAACAGGGTACAGTTCTGGAACACACTAGCGGAGGAACTGTTCAAGTTCCCAATATGGCAACACCAATTTCACAAAAACAGCTCAACGATAAATTAGAAAGAGTTTCTGAGCAATACAAAATGGAGAAACCTATAGCTAATTCTTTTCAGACCTTGCAAGCATATCATCAATCTGAACATGAATTTAGTTTAAATAGGCAAGTAAAGGATATTCTTCCTACAGAGCAGGAGAACTTAGTGGTTAAAGAAGGTGTGAGACCTGACCCGTTTAACATTTTAACTCCAGAGTTCACACCACTGTTAAAGAAGATTGATTTTATTTCACCGATTCCTTCTGCTACTCCACAAGAGCTAGCCTCTGGGGCACGTCGCAAAATCCCAACATCTAATGCAAAAACAGAGGAGGCTCAAGAGTCAACATCACCCACTAATAGCCAAACTCAGAAAAGAGAGATGCCTGGTCATAGCAGCAAGCTCTCAGCAAGCTCTGTGTCTCCAAGCCTGTCACGACGGTCACCGTTACTGCACCCCGCAGAAGAGCAAACATCTGTGGAAGAAAGGCAATCTCCACTTTTGACCAGAAAGAAGATGGCTTCTGAAACTCAAATACAAACCCAACGGTGTACTGAAAAGATCCTCACCGAGGGGAAACCTACAGAGAAGGACAAACATAACCCATTCAAAGGTAAAGTGGAAAATGAAATGACCTAATCTTTTTAAATGCTTCTATAATAGTAGCTGCTCTTACAGAAAAGGGGATGCCATCAAAGGTAGTTTTGTAATACAGATAGATCTGCTAGAGAAATAAGCTCTCACATTTTTGCTTTTGGGAAAAAAATATTACACAGGGATAAATATGTACTAAGAGGATGCAGATAATGGTGCATGAAAAGAGCGCCACTTTTGATCCTAAGCTAGCAGCAGCAACTACAGGTATCACAGATGTTGTCCCATCCCAGTGAACTGGTCAATAAGAGATTTAAGCTCCCTCTGCAAATCAGTTTGTTCAATATATAAACTGAAAGGATTTCGCTGAATTGGTCCACACACAAAAAATTCCAGTAGTCTTTTGCTAGCAAAGACACAAAACTAAAAACACATTTTAATCTATTGAAATCAATGATTAACACTACCAGCCTTATACAACACACACAACTGTCTCATAACAAATCATCTTTTAACTACACAATGTTTGTGTAATTGAGTGAAGGTTGTTATAATGTTTTGTTTTCTATTGACTTTTAATGATGGTACATCACTGTCAGCTTACTACTTTTGCACAAAATCATTTGGAATCCAGAGTCATTGGATTCTATGCAGGCAATAGAGATTAAGGTGCTATTTGGAAATGTTTTTTATTAAGATTTTGGGTTTAGTTGTCATCTTAATCAGCACATTTTAGAAAAATCAATATCTCAATGTATTTTTCTCTATCTAAATTAATTCTTGTCTATTTTTACGGATTACAGTTTTCACACATTTTGTCACAAGATTGTGTCCAAAATGTTTTTTCACACCTGGTTGGCAGAAAGGCTGTAAAACGGATGTAGATCTTCTCTATTTTTTAGCTCTTTTCCATTGTTTATATACAGATAAACAATCATGGGTTGTCATCATTAGGATATGTGTATGCCCCCAGTGTTTTTATATCTCACAGATGCTTGTTACATTAATCATACAAACATTAACTTGGAGCTTTACTTGCTTTAATTAAAGAAGTTGCAACACAGTATATATGGTAGTGCAGAGCTTAACAATAATCCATGAACTCACTGCTGTCTCCTACATAGAGTTTGTATACTATTAACATGGATCTAGGCATTGTTTCAGTGTGCTCAAGTTTCTTCACTGTTCAGAAAAAAAGGATGAAATTGTAACTGGTAATTAAAGGATTTTGGGTGTTTCTGTGTTGGCTGAAAATTGATCCCATCTCTCGCCTAGAGACTTCCATGAGCAAAATTTACTATGAGTTCATCCTTGCAAAAACAAAGATTGCATATTGCAAACATGCCCAACTAAGGGGGGATTTTCACTGTGTGCTCTGTGTCATGGTTCTCTCCAGCTCCTCAGGTTATCCGTAAGATCAGGGCTGAAGCCTTTGCAGATGGCTCAGGACACTTGAGACTGTGGTGCCAGTTCTTTAATGTTCTTAGTGACTCAAACATCAAGTGGTACAAAGATGAAGAGGAGATTGCACAGGTTAAAAAAAAGTAAGTTCATCACAATATGTTAAAAAGAATGTTTTTTTAATTATTATTTTGTTTCAGATGGTTTAGAAACATCATAAAATGTTTGTTGTCTGTTTTCTAGTGCAGGGGATGAGACCCAGGTCAATCTGGCCATTGTTCAGGCATCGTGTAAAGACTCAGGAGTTTACGGATGCTCAATAACCAATGAATATGGTTCTGATACCACAGACTTTCTACTTAGTGCTGATAGTATGTATACTATCAAAAGTAATATTTCTATGATAGATTTATTATTTGCCACAAGACATGTCTAATCAGTCTTCCCCACTTTATTTTTCAGTTTTGGCTGGAATGTCTCTGCGTGAGGACCTTGGTGGTAAGATCAGATTTATGTAGCTTGTTTAAATATTTATTTTTCTGTTTGTTTTTTTTCAATAAACCTCTGTTTATTACTGTTTACACAGTTGGGGAGGAAATTGAAATGACCCCCCTCATGTTCAACAAGGGACTGGCGGATTCAGGCATCTGGGGCAACAAATTCTTTGGACGTATAATAATGACGGAATCACAAATTGGAGATAGCTGTTCCAATAAAATCTGGAGAGCTAAAGTCATTTACGGTCTTGAGCCTGTTTTTGAGTCTGGTAACACATGCATAATTAAAATACGCAGCCCTATCACCTATGCAGGCAAGGAGGAAAGCTTGCTCATAGAAAGGAACCAGCACATCATGAAACAGGTATCTGAAAAAGTGGAATTTTGTGTATTATTCTTACCATCCTAGATTCAAAAACATCACACAGTACACCAGGAGTTTTAACATTAAAGGAAGCCAGGTGTCATGTCTGCCACCCACACAGGATTATTGTGATACTAATCTACTTAATCTTAAATAAAAATTATACAGAAGGTTTTGCTAATCTTTTACTGGCTGTGATGCTATGTTTTCTATACAGGAGTGTAGAAATCAGAACTTGGCACGGGAATACTGCAAAATCTTCAGTGCGGAGGCGAGGGTCATAGAAAACTTTGGACCCCCTCTGGAGTGAGCAACATCAATTTTTAGTCTTGATAATAAACCATCAGATGCTCTTAAAACTTTCCTGAAAGTTGTTCCCACTCTGATCTTATTTATCCTCTCTTCCTATACAGGATAATTCCAGTGTACTTGATGTACAGACCAGCAAACCCAGTCCCCTATGCCACAGTGGAAACTGATCTGATTGGAGTCTATAAGAAATACTCTGTAATGGATAATACGGGGAGAATAGACATCAAGACTGGTTCTGAAGTAGAGCAGAAGTGCTGTGCATTGCAGCACTGGATTTTTCAGTGGACTGCTGGCAATTTGCTTCTCACTCGCCTGGAAGGTGAGCTGACACCCAACTTCAATGGTGCAATGTGGAGTTTTACATACACTCACTGGCCACTTTGTTAGGTATCCCTTCCTGGTACTGGGTTGGCCCCCATTTTGCCTTAATTATTTGTGGATATATTCAGCAAGGCGCCTTTATTAAAAATGGATTCTAGATAATGTTGACATCATAGCATCATGCATTTACTGCAGATTTATTGACTGCACATTAATTGGATTGAGGTCTGATGACTATGGAGGTTATTGTTGTACAGTAGCTCATTCTTTTATTCAACAATTCTGTGACTTGATGCATTTTCCTACATGAAATAACCAGCAGGAGATGGAGACACTGTGATCACAGTGTCTGGATTGATACAACAGCAGATCCATGTTTTCATTTTATTCATGCTAAATTTTGACCCCACCATCTAAATGTTGCAGCTGAAATTGAGTGATCAGATTTTAATGTTGTCCCAATCTGGTATGATCCAATTTTGTGAGATTGAGTGTGGTCTTGGTTTTCTATTCATAGTAGATAGTAAACGCATGTGGTGTGCTCTGCTGCTGCAGCAGTCCATCTGTTTCAGGGTTGTTGAGTGTGATTATATTTGGCATCCCTTCGTTACATTTGTGTTTTTTGTTATGTTCTCCTTTCTATGAACTGGAACCAGTCAGCATTCATCTTTGACCTTTAACTCAAGTCATATTGATCTCCCCAGTTGCTGCTCACTGGATATTTTTCTTCTTTTTCAGACCATTCTCAATAAAATTTGTAATATGTTTGTGGGTGAAAATCCCAGTAAATCACCAGTGTCTAAAGTTCTTACATCACATTTAAAGTTCCATTGATCAGCCATTTCAAACAAAAGCCATGCATGCACAAATTCCTAGTACTATTATGCATCACAAACCATATCAGAATTCTTGCTAAAGTGTTTTTTTAACACAAACAATTGTAAAGCAAAAACTTTAAGAGCAAATTTTCAAACTTGATTTTAGTAATGTTTTTATCCACTCACTGTTGAGAGACATGTGCCCAGTGTTCTATTCAAATGCATTATATTTCACATTTTCCAGTATCATGTTGTGTAGCAATAATTTCCTGAGCATATCTGTTACATCTAAACATGCTTACCAAACAGCAGAAAAATCAAGCTTCTGTTTGGTTTCATTTTGCAGGTGTTGACACCAAGATCACCAATGTCGGTGTTTCAGCCAAATCAACAGGGTAAATATACGTGTGTAATGCTTTTGCAAATTATGCTCTGAGAACCTTGTTTTACAGGTAATTAGCATTTGCACAAATCATCACTGCAGCCTTTCTGTGTTCTGTGTTATGCTGCAGGCACCAGGGTTTATGCGTTGAAGGAAAGCCCAAGGTTTTTGATCAGTTTGTCCTGCAGCACAAGTGCAACTACTTCTGTGGCCTGCTTGGGCTGAGGTCTTTGAAGGTCATGGACTTTTTAAGCACCCCAACAAAGCTAAAAGGCTCTAAGAGCCCATTACTGCAGCGCAAAAAGGCTGTGCCCTCTTCCAGCCCTCAAACCAGCAGAAAAGCTGCTGTTAGCCCCAGGATGCCCAGGAAGGCTGAACTTGAAGGCAGCAAGAGTTCTTCGAATCAAAAAGATTCTGATGCTCCCAACGTAGTGAATGCAGTGCAGACCTGACATCTTGGCAGATCTTGCATTAAAACTAGTACCACTTCAGAAGTCCCCAAAGGAAGTTAGAATAGTTTTCATAATTATTTGTAATAATATTTAATTTTTATCATATACCATTCCTTGCCCTATGATTCTTGCTGTGGACAATATTTTTTTATATGCTGCATTTTATATTTTTAATTCAGTTATTTAATAAGAAGTGTAGTCCTTTATGAATTTGTTGTTTTGTTAGTTAAACACCAGATTGTAGAAGCCTAACTCGGGTCAGTATCTTTACTACAAAAATGTAAAATTAATCAAACTGAAGCTGTTTTACATGTTATACATTTATGACTGTTACTGACAGCTTAAGAAGTAAAAATATATGCAGTATGTATAGCCTACAAAGCATCAGAAAGCATATGAAGCAGACCTGGGGTCAACCATTTTTTGCTTATAAAAATGTAAGCTTATTCAGCTTTAGATGGTACTGTTTTACAGGTGATGTGATTATTGGGTTTTATTTTGCAACCTGAGCTGTTTTCTTGCTACTCTACTTTGCACTTTGTATTTTTAAGAACTGACTCTTGAATGTAACACACTATGCAATAAAATATATAATGAAACCCATTTGCTTAGAGATTGTTTAAAAAAATACATTACATATACATTTCTACATTTTGATGACTTCTGTTATAATTTTATGGATTTCTTTATAAATTAGCAGTACGCAAAGTTAGCTGTGAATAGTATGCAACAGACAAATTTATCAGAGTATTCAAGTCATGCTGAGTTCTGGTAAACTCAGTTCAGTTTGACTTTGTCACCATCAGTTTATCATTAAGTTTAAGAAGCTCATTTAGTGAATGCACAGGTTGGGTAGCATCTGGGAAATAAATGCAACTACCCAGCTAAACTTGACTGCATTGTTTGCTAACGAGGATAAAATTGGAATCCATGTGAGTGACTTTGAATCAGTCTTAATGATGCGATTAATTTAACTTTTTTTCATAAGGCCTTGAGACAAGATTTATTTTGATTTGGTTCTACATAAATAAGCTCGGTTTTATTAATCTGAATTCATTTTTCATATTTTAGATAGGCAATCTTTGTTACCCTAATCTTTTTCCTTAATTGTGCCATAGTTCTTGGTGTGGAAGGACATCTACTAAAACAGGAACAGATTATCATAGGAAAAGTCACTGTTGATAAGATAGTCACCACTCAGATGTACTCCGTACAATCACCAAGTAAACCTGTTAGGTAAGGACACATTAGAAAAAAACAGAATATGTCAGTCTTCAAAATTGAAAAATAGTTTTATGTGAGATATGTACATTTTTTTCTGACGTTAAGAGGTAGAGTTAATTTGGAGAAGTCTGTCTCTCTTGCTAATTCTCATTAAAACTGTTGCTGCAGCATTTTGGCTTTGTGAGAAGTTATTTTGGAGAGGTGGCCAAGATTTTTTGCATTCCAAGAAACAAAAACTATCTCACACATACATATCTGACATTGGTTCTCACTCTTGATCAGAAATAGCCTAGCAGTAAAAACATGTCCAAATGTAACACCTCTTATCTGAGGAAAGTCTTTTTTTTTTGGCATATGGTAAACATGGTCATTTTATTCAGTTAATACTTCCCCCAACTATTTCATCTAAGTGTTTCTAAAGTTTTAACTTTAGTTTGGGCATATAAAAATAGAATGATTAGCTAGTCCACTATTCTATTCTCACTATGGAATAATTTACAACTAATTTACCTCAGTCATCTATGACATTTCTCTTCAAAACAGCTCACAAATAAAGGACACTTTTGCAGATTTACTGCTACTAAACAATATAAGACGAAAATTAAAATGTACAAATTTCGGTGTGAAAACAACTTTCATTGTTGTGAACTAGTCCCTGTGATTTGAGCAAATAAAGGATTAGTAGAATAAAGAGCTTTATAGGGTTTAGTAACACAAAGGGCCAAATCAAATACCTTCACAAATATTAGAGAATGAATTGTCTTGCATGTACATTGTATTTTAAGGGTGACATGAACTTTATCATGTTAATTATATGTGATTTTCAGTCATTAGTGAGTCATCGCTTATGTAACTGGTGGCCACACACACGCACACACAGCACTGGTGCTGGGAAGTAAAATTTATGCAAAGATGGGCTTGTAGAGTCATGCCAGTAGATCGGTGGATTTCTACACATGAGGGAAATCACATTATTTAGGTGCAAAGTAGTTGTTATCAGTGTTACACATATGCTCTATCTTTCATCTTATAGCAACACCTCTTTTCATATTACCATGTTTTTGGTAATATGAAAAACATGCTAGTACAAAAATAGTAGTCAGCTTGTTTTATATTCAGCCTGGCGAGAAATTGAGTGAGCTTCAGAATATGCATTTCACCAAAGTGCGTAATGAAGTGACATGCAATCTTTCTACGTAGCTGAAAGATTTCTGGCGAGAAAATTGAGTGAGCTTCAGAATATGCATTTCACCAAAGTGCGTAATGAAGCGACATGCAATCTTTCTACGTAGCTGTAACTTTTCGTATTAGTAAAATGCACAGAAGATTTACAAGGCCAACATTAAAACTAATAAAACCTTAGAAATAAGACAAAATGTCTAGTTTTTCCCTGATACTTATTTATTCATGTGAATCCCACTGAGACACATTTTCACTTTTAAGAGACTCACTCTACCTGTTTGAAGCTGAAGTGTTGTTACTTCACTTCATTTAAATTCAAAACTGTTTATTACTATTCTTGTTTAGATTTCAGACCTACAACATTTTTACTAGCATGACCTATATTTAATTTACTTAATTACTAAAGTACTTAGGGTTCTAACTTAAGTTTTGTTTGTTTGTTTGTTTACACGCTAAAGTTCAGGCTTTTATAAATAGAATTGAATAGACTAATCCTTTACCTACATTTGGTAAACTTAACCATATCAGCAGCAAAGTGAAAGCACAAAAATAAGCATTAATATTGAAAGTAAAATAAGGATTTTACAGTGAGGTCATATACACAACATAAGAAAAAACTGTGTAGATCTTTAACTGACTTCCACAGCATTTAATTATATTTATTAATGATTTATTAATGGTTGGTGTTACCAGCTGTTGAACTCCTCTTTAAATAAACAGTTTGCCATCACAAATGAGCTAACAGTAGATGATATAATAAGTGTTTTGAAACAAACAAACAATAGCATAGCAGCTTCAGGGTCAGAAAAGAAGAAAAGGCTAAACTAGCTGTGTTTTTGAGATTTTTTATTTCAAACTTGAGATAATTAAATTGAATACCTGTTTAGGGCATTAAAGAAAATGTTTTGAGGTGTGGCAACAGCACTATCATATCCTGACACAACAATTCTGCCACCTACTGTTAGGTCAATGACTCTGCTGTTGAGGGGACAAGACAAGTAAAGTGGACACTTAAAAGCAAACTTCCATGAGATGTGATTAATCCCTCACGCCGAGGCTCAGAGTTCACCTTGGAAATAAACTGAGAAGAACGTTTCAAAATTTTCATAGCTTGAGGAGCAACATCACAAATGAAATACCTTATTCCAGATGTTTCTTGCAAGACATAAAAAATCAAGATTATGAGGAAAGCAGAGAAATTACTGGGAAAAGATGCACAGTCACAGCTCCTCATGAGTAACGACGACTAAATAGATTAAAGAGATCCAGCAGGGTGATCTCAGCATTAATGCTCACGATAAGACGAGGAAAATGAAAGAATTGTTAGTCCTCAATGGCAGGAATCTGACAAGCACATCCAGGCCAAATGAATTCTTATTACATTCAACAAGACTAATAATAATGTTGAGTTTGCGGGATTATCTTGTACTCAGCATGCAAGTTATTATCACATTAAACACATTTTATTGGATTCCAACTCAGATTCTGTCCCATTGTGACGCAGCATGTTTAACCATGCTCAGAAGGTTTCTTGTAGATGTCGCGATGGATAATAAAAGCACTTAAAGGAGAGGATGGATGGTCTGTTTTAACAGTAAATTGTTACTTTTACTATCAAAACCATAAAATCTATAAGATCCAAATATATCAAGTCGGAAAAGCATAAAAACAGAAACACATGAAAGGCTAGCGGTGATTGTGACCTCTCGTTGTTGTGACTAAGTGACCTTAATTACAATCAGCAGGCCAGTGCGGTTGTGACCATTTAGGGAGATTATATGAAAAGGATTATGGGTTCCTAAATGCCACAGACTAGCTGGCATTTGAAAAAAAAATTATCTCCACTGTTCCAAAAGTCGCAAGCTGCCACTGGTCTCGGGCCATCACTAGTTGACCGTCAGTGCCATATTAGCGTGCCGTATCATGGAAAGCTTTTGCTGACTAGGAAATAATGACTTTCTGATACAGATCTTCATAATTTTTTTCTGCCACAGCCAAATATAAAGGCTCAATCTGAATACAATCTGTATGCTGTGTTTTCATGAGGAAAAAGGTGATGATACCACGCTGAATCATCGATGTTAAGCAATATACTGCAACAATCAAAAATGCTAGCTCCTTGGTTTGACAGCAGGCACTCCATGGAGGGCATATCTTATTGTGAATGCATAAGATACAACAAGTACAACGTCACAACTTTTTTATTCGGAGTTTTTTTACAACATTATCCTCAATAAGTGATAAAAGGCTTCTATTTGTTTATGCTTTGCTGTTTTACTTTTTAAATAGGTAGACATATTCAATAATTAGAATGTTATTAAAAGTCCATTTGTTTCACTAACTCAGTTCACAAAGTGAAACACATACAGAAGAGATTATGTCAAGCCTTTATTTGTAAGATATTTTCCCCATACAACCAATAAAAGCACATTTAATTTCTTACAAGATTGGAATATTACATCAGACTGAGTCCAAAAACATTGTGATCATAGAAATATAGGACAGATTGAAATATGCTTAGTATCTATGTTAAGTTTGTTTTTCAATTTGTATTTTTAGTCTGACAAACAAGCCCCATCAGAACACATTCTAAATTCTTCAATGTGATGCAAAAGTTGATAAAAACACAGCAGTTAATTGCAAAGACAGACAATCAATTTTACAATGCTTGACAAATAAACGTTTCAAATTAAATGATATACTCAACAGAATTCATACTGCTGATTTCTTTAAGCGAGCTTGTGAAATAGTTCTGTATGTATCTCAAATTACATTTGAAAGTTCTTATTTGCAATAAGGCTCCATCTTGTTCTTATCACTGTCAAAATGATTGCACACCAGGGACCAATGACGGTGCTGCTGTGTTTTCATGTGTTTGGGATTATTGTCATACAATAAAAGAAAGCTGTTACTGATCAAAATCTGATTGGGCTTTTGTGCATTTTTCTTTCATTTAATTTTTCCAACATCCAGAATACAATCTTTACAGATTTCAACAAAGAAAGAAAATGCATCTAAAGCTGTCATGCATTTTGACAGCTTTAGATGCTCACTGTTTTAAGACACTGTGTGAACTAGCACTGTTTTAAATCCTACTGCTACATAATTCAATAAGTAAGCTATTCTCATATCTTTCACCATTAATTAAACAATGTAATCATTGCATATATATATATATACATATATATAACAAGCCTCATGTATATATATATATATATATATATATATATATATATATATATATATATATATATATATATATATATATATATATATATATATATATATATAGATAGATAGATAGATAGATATATATATATGTATATATTTTAGAATTTCAGAAAAAGTATGTTTAACATTGTCATTTGTAAGACTTGATATTGAAGTTGTTAAGAACATCTTATATAAAACAGTAAGAGAGGTTGTTTCATAGAGATGGGTGTGGGAGACTTTCTAAGCTTCAAAAGATGATTGAGTAAAAAAAATAAGCACACTCACACTCAACCAAAGACAGGTTAATGACTAACTGAACCTTGCGGTTTAAGTAAACTTAGCAGCTGCTGCTTTTTCCGACTCTATGGTTTCCACACAGTTCAATGAGTTTCCACTCATTGCATCAAACTTAGAAGTTTAGTTGCAAGACTGCATGTTCATAGTTTCCAGTAGAAACTAGAAAAAAAAAACAGAACAAAGACCTAAAGCAGTGTTCTGTCACCTAAAATGCTGCTGTAGATGGATAAAAACGTTGTAAAGCAATTCAAATTTCTACAAGGGATGATTAATTATATTGTTATGTCTAAAGTTGCAAACATTAGGTAACGAAGAGTACATAACTTTTGAATTACTTTTTAAAATAATTAAAAGCTCATTTTTATTATGTCATTCATGTCTGTACTGATATACAAGAAAACATGTTTGAATGAAGCCAAAGAAGCAAAATCAGTACATCTTGCAACAACAAAGCCCTTTGAAAGGAAAAGGTCATGGAAATACCTTTCAAAAACTCTAGTAATGCTTCAGACAAATGTGACATATGTGTCACTAATCATCAGCAATAAAGCAAACAGCAGTTGATAGGTTACTGAGTTGTGGCAATCAATCATGGTTTCACTTATTCTGTCCCACAGGCTTCCTCTCTAGAATATTGGATCTAATCTGCCATAAAGCGAGGAGGTAATAAATTACACCCAATGTTTCTTGTGTGGTTTTACAGTGTTGGATAAGAAAGGTGTCAATAAGGCTTATAATGAAAATTAAAGTCACGTGTGTTACTCTACTTATTTGGAGAGTAAACTTGACATCCGTTTGAAAGTGACTATATGTCATAAATTATTAATTTACGCAGTGTTTGTTGGGTTTTGTTGGGTTATGACATTCATAAATTACTCTAAGAATCACTTGAATTGGGTTTTACTTTCATACAGGAAGGAATAAGTGGTCAGCCCTAAAAGTATTTCAAGCTAGCTTCAGAACTGAGAACAACCAGGGGGGGCCCTTTTTATCTGCTCTTTGTGGAAAAAAAACACTTAAGATTTTAAACTTGTGAATTCTTTTATTTGGTAATGTAAGAGTTTTTCTCTGTTCCCCTTGACAGAGCAGAGCTGTCAAGGACACTGAACAATGAGCAAATCTGGGGCAAAATTATAGCTACAGAATTAGTTTCAGAAAGTCAACTCTAAAGCCAAAGCATTCTTTGGTGAGTTTGAATTGTTAGTTGTTGTTTTTTTGTATGTTTGTTTCACTTTACTTTCTAGCTGAGTTCAACTCATCACGAAATGAAAAAAGGTCTGATTAGAATTGTTCAAGTCAGAAAGCCACTGGTATGGGCCAAGCTTCACTAACTGAAATTTAATATATTAGTAAATAAAAGGTGGCTTAACAAAAATGGCTATCAATATTATACTTTAGCAAGAAATGAAGCCAATCTTACATTTTTGTCTTTTGATTATGTACAGCACTTTGTGAGCTTAAGAGCTTTATAAATAAAGGTGGTATGACATGGTAAATAGAAAATAAAATAGACAGAAATGATCAGTCAGAGCATACTTTTCTGCTTCATTATTCTGTGTCCCTTTGCTTTGCCATTGTGGTACAATGTATTGTAGGGGATTCACCTTTCATTTTGTGTCACATTAAGGACATTTAGCTCATTAAACACTCAGGTCTTAGTTCACCGTGCCACAGGATGGTCATGCACTTGTGGATGGGGAAAACTGAACACTAGATAATATGCTGCATTAAGTCATTAGAGGTAACCAGAATGAAAAGGCAGCACTCTCCTTAAGTGGAAAATATTGCACTATAAAACATCAAATAAATTCACTACTCATGCTGCAGCCCTTTGTCTTTGCTTCTTTGTACAAAACACACAGAGGGAACTGAGGACCATGTTAGTGTTTGCTTTTAATAAAACTGAAATTTGGTGGAATCAGAGGAAAAGCTAACAACACATTTGGTTTCTGGAGGGCATGTCTGCCTTGTCAGCTCACCATCAAACACAAATCGCTATGAACAAAAAGGACAGCAAACTTTTTTTCTTGTTGTCTGAAATGAAAGTAAGCTTTTCATATTTTAGGTTTGTTAAGATTACCAAAAATATTTCTCTTTACTAAATGTAAAAATAGCAAAAATATATAAATTTTTTTTTTAGATTTTTGGTATCACTTTCTTTGTAATCAGATGTTTACATATATTAAGATTCCTATGATTTTAAGCATTTTGCAAAAGTCCAGGTAAGAAAAAAACAACAACAATAAACTAACATGATACAAAGTTTGCTATCTTGTTGTTTTAATCCCTACATTTTATCCTGTTCGTAATCAGCATTCATCAAGTCTTGTCATAGATTTTCAATTAGACTGGACTGGTGTTATTATAACACGTGTACATACTTTGTTATGAATATTTCTATAGCTTGGTCTGTCTTGTTGAGGTGAACCTTCCCCCCAATTAAACATCTTTTGCAGCAGTAGTTTTCTTTCAGGAATATGCATGGTTAAATTATCTCCATCTTCCCATTAACTTCCCTGCTAATGAAAAAAATCCCCACATCATGAAACTGTTATCACCACGTGTCACCATTGGAAGTAGTGTGTTCACAACAATGAGAAGTGTCAGTTTTCTCCAAGACCAGTCTGTAAGTGCCACTTAGCTGCAACTTTTAGATTCATCCCACTTCAACACACATGAATCCAATGGCTGAATTATCCCCTCAGCAAGTGATCACGTTCTGTAAAGCCCTGGTAGAAAACCACTGATTTGATTGGGACGTGTTCCATTTTTGTCTCATCTCCTTTTGTGATGAAATGCAAACAATAATTTTTTTTGCTGTTGAACTCTTCAGCTTCTCCAGAATGTTCATGGCTGTGTTTCTGATTAACTTCCTACTTTTTAATCTGCCTGCCAGTTCTGCCATGTTTTGATAGGTCTGCAGTTGTGCCACACTGTTTTAAATTTGAGATGTTGGAGTAAACAAGTGATATGTGTAGAGTTTCATATTAACTAACCTGACCTTTGATTTTATCACTGACCTTTGTGCTATGCTTCTTAGTCTTCATGATTCTGCTTCTTTAGTTCACAAACCACTGAGAACCATCAGGTCAGCTGTATTGATGCAGATATTAACTTAAACACACAGGTGAAATCTTTATTGATAATTCGGTTTCTATTTATCACAGTTGGTTTCATTGGATTTTTTAAGCTATCACAGTAAAAGTTGCTGGATACATTTGAACCTGTTTTATTTGTAATTTTTTAAAAAGTATTTATTATCTACTTTACAAAAATATACATTGTGTGGTGTTAGTCTTGCATAGAAAATCCTGCAAAAGCCATTGAGGTTCGTGATTGTAATGCAATAAATATAAAGAAAATCAACAGATATGGCCACTTTTGCAAAGTACTGTAAATGGAGAGGAAGGAATGAAGGAAATGATGTACCCTCAACTTCTACAGTTCTCAAAAACTAGGCCACACTTTAAGCATAACGCACAGAAGCAGCATACTAACACAATATTTAAGATACATACAATTTTTTAATTTATTTATTTTATTAAATATATGATTAAATCTTTATTTATCCCGATAAAAACCCACTGAGATCAAGATATCTTTCACAAGGAGGATCTTTCAAGAAAGGCAACAGTACAAGTCATATAAAACAAGACAAATAGACACCAGTAACAAAAATAGGCAGTAGTTACAGCAACAATTTAAGGTTTGAAAAAAGTAACAGCTTAAAATAGAAAAAACAAAACACTGTTGAAAGGATTTGCGTTGTTGGTTTCTTAAAATGGAATACAGAGCATTCTGTGAAACAAGTTCTGACAGTTTCACTTCAGACTGCAGAAATACTAAAAGCTTTCTCTCCCTTTTCTGTTCGCACACATGGAACAGAGATGTAAACTGCCATTATAGCTCCAGGCATAACACGATACCAAGTTTGTATACATAACAATAAATAGTGAAAATTGCTTTTAGGAATCATAAATACCCTAACTGTTAGGGATACTTCTGTCTTTTTTTTCTTTTTTTTTAGAAAAGCCCCTCCGTTTTGAACTCTCGTATCCCAAAGCGACACCTCGACACAGCGATCACAAGTGGGCGGGACTTCCGGTGAGCGGACCCGGAAGATTAGGATACAAGTTTCGCTGTTGCTCCCTGCATCCATATGCTCGCTACTTTAAGCGTATTAATGTAATTTAGACGATTTTTATTGTGTAGTATTAGCAACAATGTTATCTTTAGACTTCCTAGACGACGTTCGTCGCATGAATAAGCGGCAGGTATGTATCGCAGCCTTAGTTTCCTGTCATGTAACGTCTGCCTCTTTGTACGATGACATACCTAAGAGCTAACCACAACTAGCCGCTCAGCGCTTCATAATTTCGCTCTAGACTGAGTTTCCGTTATTAACCACCTGCAAAGTTAACTGTTTTATGCATATGTGTGTTTTAAATCATTTATTTGTAACGTTGCATAAAGCAAATTTGCACATCGAGAGTAAATAACACTCTTAACTACACTATAACGGGCGATTTCCTCTAGTTGTGACAAAATACTGTCAATATGGTAGCCAGATGAGGTTCCTAACAAATTTCGTATAAATTAAACTGTCTTTCTGGTACTGCTTTAGTCATTTGATTGTCGATATTGTATATAAAAACTGTCTGCTTAACACTTGTGACTCTTCTGCCCATTGAATGAGATATTTTGCTTCCAGCTGTATTACCAGGTGCTGAACTTTGGTATGATTGTGTCTTCTGCTCTGATGATCTGGAAAGGACTGATGGTTGTAACCGGCAGCGAAAGTCCTATTGTTGTTGTTCTCAGGTAAATTTAGCATCATTATTTAACAATGCTCAAAGTTAGGCTGCATCACAATTTCACTCCCTGCTTTTCAAATTGAACTCCTAACCATCTGTTTCTAAGGGTGGGGCATCCTTATTACAAAACTTAGATCAGGTATGTTATCATCAGTTATTATACACCAATTGTAAGACATGCGATAGTGTTTCTGCCTGCACCATCCCCTCAAAAGCAGAAACTGTCAAAATATCATTTGTTTTCTATTTTGCTGAAGTTATAGTTTCACAAAAATATGCTTTATTTACCAGAAGTTTTTTTTACTAAAAAAAGAAATCGGTAAGAAAATGTTTTCAACTTCATATATTATATCAAAAAGTCACTAAACAAATCCATTGAACATGTTTTTAATTGGCCCACAACGATGTGGTTTCCAGCAAGATTTCAAGTTCTTACCTAAACCAACTGCATTTTAACTGTTTACTTTGAAAGCTGAAGAATATATTCTTTCACTATTTTTAAATATCACACTCTGAAATGACAAACTTTACCTTTTTTGTCTAATGAAAGAACTGTCAAAACCTAATTAAAATTTATTTTAACCACTAAAAACATTTAAACTGACGACAATTAGTGTTGTGCAAAAATAATAATAATAAAAAAAGAATTGTCATTTTAATGTCAGAGTTCTGAGATTTAACTTATTTTCTCAGAATTTTGACTTTAAGTGGCCATATAAAAAAAGCACTTTATTTTGACATGTTCATCCAGACACTTAGTTCTCCTGCACAACTTTTGCAGGTTGCAACAAAATTGAAGAATGTAATTTATCCCAGAATTTCAAGTTTCATTTTAGCTATGTTTATTTTTTACTTAATCTAATTTAGATGGGATTATCTAAAACCAAGGCCTTGACGTCACTTTAAAGATACACTGCTGCTTTTTCAGATGTAATTTTTACTGTGCAACTCTTGAAAATGTTGCTAAAATACCAAACAAATACGTACACCTGCAACTATAGATATTTTCTCAAGTATCATTTTGTCTTAACCCAATCACCAATGCAATGTCTAGTTTGAAGTTTTCTTATAAAATATGTAAGACTTCACAATATCAGGAAGACATGAAATTGCAATATTGTTCAACATTGAGCTGAAAACATCGATTGCAATTAGCTTACATTTTCCTGACCTTGGTCACCAAGATCTATACCGGGTTTGCAGAAAACACAATGACAATCCATCCAACTGTCCAAGTATATCATTGGCAAGCAGAGTTTAAGTATATGCTACATGAAATATTATAAACATCCAAATAGTTCTTATTTATTCTGATATTAAACACATTGGAATTGTGATTTGAAATGTCCTACTCTGTTGTGATATTTGGTGTCACTGTTGGTTATTTTTGCAAACATGAACATTACAAAGATAACGTTTGCTTAGTTTAACACATTTCACTAACATCACAACTATCATATTGTATAGTTTGATGCATGGCAATGCATTTTATTGTTTTCCATCTTTGTCAGCATGATATGTCTGTTCAGAATAAACTGTCGCATAACCTTAAAAACCACTGTAATGTCTGGTGTGATGCATTGTTATACACTAATCTGATGTTTAATAAATGTGGTGGGAATACAGACTGGTCACCGATATAAGTATGGGAAACAACACCTAAAATTTGCTATTTTTCAAGTGTTATATCAATTTGTGCTTTTGCTAGCACGTTGGAAATGCATAATTGAAGACCCACATAATTTCAGATATATTGAAGCACATTTAGTTTTGACTATATTTGACATTTTTATTTTTCCTGAACAAATGTAAAAATGACCTGGGCTAATAAATGTTTACATTTCACATACAGGCATACTAAGTCATGCATGCTAACATAGCTGGAGAGATATCACTTCTCTGTGCAATATTCTAATCACAGCATAGGGGAATGATAACCTTTAGAAATTAGTTTGTCTCATGTGTGAAAACTAAGCTAACATCCGCTCAGTTATAACTCAGTTGGTTTTTTCTCTGTTGTATGTGTACATAGCTAATATTGGAGAAACATTGCTTAATGAAAGTATCATTTACACTTGTAGTTTTATGCATAATGCCAGTTAAAATAAAATGAGATAAAAGATCAATTCCTTGATTTATTCTGGATCAAAAAGCAAACAAACCAAAAGAAAAAAAGCTGGAATTTTTTTTACTTAATACTATATACTTTCATGAAAATATTTTTATTCTAACTAGTATAGATATTTACTTTACTTTGTGGTAAATGTAATTAAAAATAAAAAGTTTGAATGAACTTGTTTTGTTTTTTTTTTTCTTTTTGATCTTCTTTAATTTCAGTGGGAGTATGGAGCCGGCTTTTCACAGAGGGGACCTGTTATTTTTGACAAATCGAGTGGAGGACCCCATCAGAGTTGGAGAGATTGTTGTCTTCAGAATAGAAGGCAGAGAGATCCCAATAGTACACAGAGTGCTAAAGATCCATGAAAAGTATGAATTCATGTTTTGGTATAATAACTTTTTCTTTTACCAGAATTTTCAATTTATTGCAATCAGAATGACTCATTTCGCACCAACAATGAATTGAGGTGGAGAAAAAAAATTTTTGGTTTCTCTTTATGAACATTAAGCTGGTGTTTTGTTCACAGACAAAATGGAGACATAAAGTTCTTGACCAAAGGAGACAACAATGCAGTGGATGATAGAGGGCTGTACAAGCAGGGCCAACATTGGCTGGAGAAAAAAGATGTGGTGGGACGAGCCAGGGGGTAAGTGGTCGTTTTAGAAAAATAACTTGTGATTTACAGTAGGTTTGTTCTTTAAAAATGACCAATTCTGTCAGCTATTGATTTATGATAGAACAATTTATAAATCTGATAATGACTAAATTTTTTAGACCTGCCTTCTTTCTTGTTTTACTTTGATCGCTTGTTCAAAAAAAGGAACCATTACAATAGATGCTTCATGCCCAAATGAGCAGAGACAGAACAGATTGCTAGACTTGAGCCATTGATCATTTTATTAGAAGTGTGTACATTTAGGGCAGGGGTATAAGCAGGGCTGCATAAAGGCTTTCAAGACAAAGTTAAGATGGAAAATTCCAGCCCAAATTATTGGCTGGGCAGTTAAGATTAAGCTGACTGAGCAGCCAACCACCTGGACACACAGATTGGTGATATTGTGTCATGTGTAGTGGGTGCTGAGCAAAAACAAATGTGGTGATTTTGTTTTCAGACTTTTTCTTTTAAATATGTTGATATATTATAAACAAACAGAATTGAGTCTCTCAGTTAAGAGGTGGTGTGCTCCTAAACTGTCCTCTGCAGCAGAGTTTAGAAGCCTGCAATAGCAGTGTGAAAAATGATTGTCCTTCAGCCTTTATCATAAGATTGAATGAAGCAATTGTAAATAAATATACAGGATAACACGGCCATTAACAAGTAAGGTTCACAGTGCAACACAGTATTTTGCTAGTAATGCAGCTCCATGTCAACTCACCCCTCTGTTCATTCCTGCTCAGTGTGTGTTCAAAGTGGAGATGAACGAAATGAGAAAGTCTTGCTTCACTGATAATATTGCTAAATATTTTGATGATAATATTTGTTGCGATAGGTTCTTGTTTTCATTCCTTTCATCTGTGCTTCTTACATTGTGACTTTTGTTGTGTTTTGGTATATTACCAACAAAACAAAGAAGCAACCTTTCAAAAAACAATTTTTATGGATGGCAGTAAAAAAAATTATCCAACATCTCCTTCATTACCTTGCTTATTTTCTACATATTGTCAAAGGAAGGGCTGTCTCACCTTTTATAATTCTGATTATGTTAGGTATATAAACACAACAGTTAGACTTATGGTCATAATGTTCTACACTATAAAATAGATGGGTTAATCTGGGGGTCACACTACATGATTTATTTATTTACTTTTACCTGAATTTTATCTGCGATTAGTTTGAACTTCTTGAGGTGGGTCTGGATGTAATTTGTTACTGTACAACATCAGGGATATAAATGCAAAACAACACTAGGCATAATACAAACCAGATGGTATCCCATTTCTTAACCAGCATTTGTCTCAAGTCAGCCAATGTGATTGTGTTGGTCATACTAGTGCAAACAGATTGCATAAAATGATCCTATAAGTGATCAATGGGGCCGAGGCCAGAACTGCAGGCAAGCCGTTCTATCCTCCTCACCCTCAAATGGTGGAACTAGTTTCTGATAAACATGCTTTGTGGGGCGAGCACTGACATTTTGCAGGATGGAGTTTGGGATTAACACTCCTTCTAGAATCTTATCTCAATATTTCTTTCCATTGAGACTGTGCAATTATGACAACCTTTTTTTTTTTCTTTTTTTTTCTTCCAGTGAGGGACATACTGCCCTAATTCATCACATTCCCTCCAAGAATAACTGTTTGCGATTGACACATAGGATTTGGTAAATGTTTTTGTGGGCACAATACACACACTGACTTGTGCTGTTTAACCCACCAATACATTTTCCTTACATATGTTGCACAAGTCAAGGGGAAGTAAACAAGCTTTCCAATGGTGTAAGGTTTATAACCAAGAAGCATTGCTGCAACAAAAGAGTATTTCACCAAACAAAAATGTTCTTACATTTTGTTCCAAGTATATATTTTCATATGGAAACACAGATGGCAGACCATTATCCCAATTGGCCCTGATATCATGATCATTATTGCTTTCTTTATTTTTAATAAGTTATATCCAAGCCATCTTGTAAAGATTATAACATGAGGAAAAGTTGTTTTATGCTAGAATGAAAATCTAAAAAGATAAATGTCAAATTTAAAGTTTTATGTCATCCCATTTGAAATAATGCTTAGTGCAGTAAATAAATTAAGATGTTTACACGTTGGGGTGACTGTAGATCAGTCAATTGAATGGTGAGCTTGTAGTTAGAAAGTTGTGGGTTTAATTTCAGCTTCTTCTACATGTGGATGTGACCCTGGGCAAGGCACTTAACCCAAAGTTTCCTTCTGATCTGCGTATTGGTTTATGAATATGTTTTTCATTCGGTGAATGTTGGTCTAGAGTAAAAGCCCGTGGAGTGATTGGTATGACCAGAAGAGTGTGATACAAATTCAGTCCATGTTTAAGACACTAGTAAGATTGCCTAACAGCGTTTTTGTCATTTCCAGGTTTGTGCCATATATTGGAATTGTCACCATCCTCATGAACGATTACCCCAAGTTCAAAGTAAGTTCATTGTTCCTTTAAATAAGTTACAGCTAATTTCTTTCTATAGTTTTAATTGTAATTATACAACGCATTGTGTCTGAGAAGTTGCTGTGTTCGTTTCCTACAGTATGCTGTTCTCTTCATGCTGGGTCTTTTTGTCTTGGTCCACCGGGAGTGAGGCGCTGAAGCTTCAGCACAGATGATGGATAAACTGCGTCCAGAAAACCTCAGTCATGCCTTTCAGAATATATTTACTTTTCTTTGTCAAACCCAACTTGATATTTTTTCTTTTTTTGTACCATTTGTTCAAACATTTTGTAGAACTGTGGATAGTGTTTACATTTTCAAAAGTCCAAGCTTTAAAAGTATTTTTGTGAGGGAATTCACTAGGATTAACTTTCAAGTCAATTTAGTATCTGGTGTTCAGAATGTTAAATTGCATTCTTTAAGTTAAATTTAAATTAGCTTTTGTTAATTGCCTCCTTATTTGTTGCTTCTGGAAATATGGAAGTGTTGAAATATATTAAATTGAATATAAAATCTGTTTAGCATTCACTTTGGATTACACAACCTGTCTTATTTTGTCTGGCCCTTCACAAATGGATCATTTTCTATTAATGTAAAGAGTTCATTATTGTGGAAAAAAAAAAAGAATTCACTTCAGTTTGTAGAATTGTAAGAAAATATGTTTAGCCAACCTTTTTACAACCCTATATTGGAAATTAAATTTGTGTCTGTCGTTGTTGAGAGACTTGAATAAAAAGAAACATTTTAAAGCTTTTCGGTAAATTTATAATTGATTATGTATGGTTATAGTTTCCACAATTGTGTCACTCATGAATATAAAAATCTGTAGGATTTCGCATTAAAAACATCTTTCATAAATGATTAAATAAATATTGTTAAACAGCTGTTAAATGTGACAAAATTGTATAAAAGATAACTTGTCAGATTCTGGCAGCAAAACAATTCAATGGCTTACTTGGTAAATTTGTCAAGGTTTATGGAGAGTAAATGTTCATTTATACAGTACTTAGCTGTTGTCCACCTCCTACATCATTCTCTCTCTGAACCAGAGACTGTTGGGAGCACAGTGAGAATTTTTTTTTTTTTTTACGTTGCCATCAACACCATCCTACCACAATCCTTAGAGACAAGCTGAAGTACAGAGAAGTGGCCTGTGTATGGAAAAAATTTTTTAAAAAGCAAGCATCACAGCATTACACAAAAGAAATGGATGTTAAATCACAGATAGCAAAGGTATAAAAGATTTTCATATTTCAAATTGTTCATCAGTTTCTTTGATCAAAAGTAGCTGTAAATCTTTTTTTTCAGTCCTAATGTAAAGGAAGATATACAGTTTCTGCACATCAGAGGTTTTAGAGAATTTTTGTTCCAGAATTGAGGAGTAAAAACAGTACATGCTGCCAGAACCTGCATAGTTCTGGTCCTGGAAAACCTGAGCGGTCTGAATGGTTTGTAATTACCAGACACATCTTTGGGCCCAAGATCATGAAGTGCTTTATAGACCAATATAAGAATTTCAAAATCAATTTTGTCAAGCATCATCCTTACCATGAAACACAGTGGTGCCATGATAATGCTGTGGGGATGCATTTCTGCAGTTGGGACAGGAAAGCTCACCAGGGATAATGGTAAAATTGATGGTTTTGAATAAAGGGCAATCCTGGAATACTACCTGTTAGAGGTTGCAAAACACTTTAAACTTTAAGAGTAGGACAATCTTCACATGTCCACGTTGATATTTTTTCCTTCTTTGTGTTGATCTACCACATATAAGTGAAATTTTTGGTTGCAACAAAAATAATTTAAAAAAAACATTTAGGGGAAGTTTTGCAGTGCTCTGTTTCTGATCATGTTTAGAAATCACCCTTATAAGTAATAAATTATTCATCTTTGAAACAAAAAGTAGACTTTCCAAATTCAGTGTTAATTCAGACTGTTTTGGTGTCTTATTTGTTAACCTAAGCTGTTTTTAGTAGTTATAAATCAATGGTTTTGTATGGAGGGGAGGAGATGAATTGTTATTTTTGGCACTAATGGAGCCCAACAGCTTTGAACTTGGACAGCCACTACCTTAAGGCAAGTATTGCGCCTTGATTCATTTAACTTCTGAGCTTGGGCAGTGTGATGCTGTGATGTTCAGACAGTCTTCTAATTAGACTGACATTCAGCTCTGCAGAATTTACCAAATCTCAATATGCGTGTTAATGTCAAAGGTTGTTAAAAGAGCAAGACAGAAGCTGCTGCTCCTCCACAATACCTCCGACTTTAGCACCCTGAAGTGACGAAGAGGCCATCTGTCTTATCAGCTCTAAATTAGCGGTGAGAATCAGCGGGTTCTCTTGTCCTCGAAGGACTGATGATGAGCGCAGTAGCAAACCTCGACTGGCCAAATGTCACGCGGCTTATTGCAAAAAGGGCCAAACTGGGCCCCTGGATGGGTACGGGATGATGGGATCTGGGCAGTCGTTTTTGTTCCTCCGTGACGCAAAACGGAACATTTAAAGGACTGGAAATGGAGTTAAATTTTGAGTTTTGTGAGAAACCGAATGGGGTTTCATTTGCTGCGCCATAATGATGAAAATGAAGAATATAATATCCGATCCTGGGCACTGAATATAAGTTTTACTTTTGAATTCAGTAACTGAGTAATGAATTAACAATAATGAATACACTTTTTAAAATGTTCACGATATTCAAATTTATTCAAATGCACGTGGAAGTGAGAAAGTTATTATTTCATCAATCTAAAACATTTTTGATGCTTTGTTTTTTGTTTCATAAAATACTTCACGTTAAAACTTCGTTTGATGCTTAAATTACGCACAGGCATCACACTGAGTTGGCTGATGTCATCTTCATTTACGCAGCCGAGTGAATGAAAAGTAAACGCAGCGCATAAGGAGAGCCCACCCCGTCCAGGAGACCCTATAAAAGCAGGATGAGTCTGCAGCGATCCAACACCAACAAAGAGCCACTTGGAAAAAAATTGCGCTCAGGAGGACAGATCCGGAGTTCGGGTTAAAATGAGAGGACTCACGCTGACTAATGTTTGCCACTGTGGCTTCTTCACATATCTCGTTTTTATGTCTTTGAGCGCAGGAGACAGTATCTCTCTGACTGAGAGAGGGAGTAAAGTTCCGAAATTCAAAGTGACTCCAAAAGGCAATCTATGGGCAACAGGTAAGAAACTATTTCTTTTGAATATTGACCTTCCAGTAAAATCCTATAAGTAATATCAGGGTTTTAAACCTTTACGCACAAATATTCTAAAGGGTTTTTTCCTTTCCATTTTTCACTCAAAATTAAATTAAGCAGGTTAAATTAGTTTGTTGTTGTTGTTTTGGTTTCGCAGGGCATTTCATGGGAAAGAAAAGTGTGATGGACACCCCTTTGTTACGCTCGCCCGAGGACCAGGGTGTGAACGCGGTGGAAGTCAGCCTCCCGGCTGAGCAGACCTCGCTTTTCCAAGAGTTTCTGCGGTTGGCGTTGACGGCGCAGATGGACACAGAAGAGAGCCGTTTGAAAGATCAGGTGAGGACAGAGGACTCTGTCTTCGCTACCTTTTTTTTATAATGCACATATTTTTCAGTTTTCTTCATCTTAAATCTAATGTGATGTTTTCCACTGTTGGTTTCAGGAAGCGGAGCTGCTGGCGAAAATCTTACTAAACTGATGCGGAGGTCGGAAGAGTGGCGCGCATGGACCGAAGACCTCAAGGGATTAAAAAAATTAATAACCAGAAACAACCTATAATTTTTCTGCTGATTATGATTAAAATCATCTGCAACATTTCAACAATGTCCCATTTGCAAAAGCTTTATTCTGTTAATATTTATTAATGTTGTATTTATTTAGGCTATTTGTATTAAATAATAAAACATAAAATGAAAATGATGTGTAGCAGGTATTTTATGAAAGACTAAGGTTTTTCCATCTTAACCCTCCAGACAAAACATGTTTTTTTTCTTTTCCACATCAGTCTTTTATTCTTCCTCTGGGCTACAAAAAGAATGTCCTAAAATCACCTTTGGTTAAAAGAGTTTGACTATGCTCTACTTTTAGTTAAGAGGTAAACAGTTTAACAACAGGGTCTGAAGTGAGCAGAATTAATTAAGTAATTATGGGAAGTTTCAGAACATTTCAAAATCTGCTGTTAGATTTTCTTCCACATGGGGTTTAATGTGACCTTCTCTCTTATTTATAGACCCATTACTAACATCTATTTGTTTCATTATTTTATGATTCTTCATTCTTATATAAATACTTACGTAGGCAGCTTACATAAATCACATTGCTTATAGCTCCCTAAGCATTTCAACATGAAATCGATAGCTTTTTTCTTTCCTCTGCATACGAGGATGATCCTTTCTCTCAATCAATAGAAGCAAAGGTAGATGGTTCATGCAACTTCTTTGCCTTGGGCGACAGTCTGTTGGATTAAAAACAGCTGGGCTATTTCAGTGTCCTTCCCACAATGCCCTGTCTGCCTTTCTTTTTGTATATTCAAAGTGTAGAATTTGTGCTTTATCTGAAACTTCCAGAGTTCTAAGTTCAGGAAACACTCAATTGTTTTTAGCTGACACTGCAAAGCCAATCAGGAAACTCTGTTGTGTTCTAAACTGACTCAAACCACTTTGTTGAGCATCTGCAAAACCGTAGTTTCTGACAAATGTCTATTAAACGGTCAGAGCCACTTCTAAACTGTCAGAGCCACATGTGTTCATGGTGCTGATGAGATTTATGACATTAAATTTCAAAAATAGGACAGTGTTAATCTAAATTTAATTTTCTAATGCCATACCTTATGGCTAAAGTATAAATTTTCAAGTTTGCAACACAAACAATTGATTGATTCAGTTTCTTATGACTAAAGTCTGGGTGAGTACCTCTAAGTTACACAAATATTGCTTCCCAAATCAGCACTTTGAGAATCCATCTACAGGTGCAAAACTAGGAGGAAGTAGGTTAGTAGGCCGTAGAAAATGGGATTCGATTTATTTAATGAGAGGACACACAATAGGTAAGAAAAATGTTTTAGCAAAAGGTATCTTTTTTGTATCTTTGGGGTTCAAGATTTTCTGTTAGCAAACCAGAATTTTTCTCTCTGTCAGTAGCAAAATTTCACCCTCAATATAAAATTCAAGGTAATATTTTCTCACTAATCTAAAATGGCAGGCAGTTAGGATTGTTGGAAAATGCAATTAAATGTGTTGATAGAATAATTATGCTTTGGCTATCGGTGTGTTAGAGATGTGTGGAGGGAGGGGGTGTTATAAATGTGTAATTATGTGTCTCATGACTGAAAGTTGCAGAACCAAACATGTTGCAAATTGTTATTTGTTGAGCTGTTGTTTTCACACAATCTAAACACGTGCTTCCTTGCTCCTTTGGGACTGAGAGAAAAACTCTCTAATTCATGATGATTGACTACATATGATCATTTCACATCTATAGCATTGTGAAATATATGTTAATCCTTATTTCTGTCATCTTTTCTTCATAAATAAATACCAAAAATCATTCTTGCCAAGAGACAATCATCTTTGAACTGATGATCTGTCCATCAAGTCATTCTGCTACCTAAGTGGGGAGAAGCTTATGTGAAACATATGAAGCAAATATAAATCAGATAAAGGAAGAGTTTGTTTCTTTGACACAGTTAAGGTGAGGTCAGGGCACAGGTTTCTATCAGAAATCAGTTTTGGCAGCTGTTGATCAGAGAGAGTAGACAAATAAGGGGAACCAGCAGCCACCTGCCTTTCAGGGAGGTTGTCAGTTTGATTTCACCTTTCTTCCTCCACATGTCAGAGGGTGCTTGGCTATGACACTTAAACCCAGATTTTCCCCATCCTGTGCATGAACAGTGATTAGAAAAGCACTCCATGAATGGAGTTTCCATTTGACCAGTTTGCTTATGACTGAAACAGAAATTCAATATTTTAAAAGTCCTATTTATAAACAGACATCCAACAAACTGTTCTGATGAAAGGAGACATTTTCTCGTGTGGTGCAGTTACAAATCTAAGCCTTGTTTTTTTCTGTCTGCTGAGCACATTTAGAGGCTGTTGTTTTTTTCCCCCCATTTTCTTTGCAGAATAGCTCAAGGTCAGTCAGATTGGATGGAGAGTATCGGTAAACAGTAAACTTTAAGATGCAAGCTTGGATGTCTAAGAAGAAAAAAATCAAGAAAATATGTTGATGTTTTTGGTTGCTGTTTTAATGTAAAGAAAGGAAAGTTCATATGTGTTGTCGTCACTCATAGCATGCCATTTCAAACACGGTCGATGGATCTTAAAAGGATAATTTCATGTCCTGTGTCATGCAGAATCTCCAATCCCCATGTGCACTGACAGGCATGTTGCTGCTTGTTAGTGTGATAAATGACCTCCTCTCCTTCACGTTGTAATAAGTAATAAAGTGTAAATTGTATTAGTGTGAGTTTCCTCAACAGTTTTGTTTATGTCTAATCAAACAGATTTTTATTTCACCTGCTTGTGAGAACATGTGTGATAGCCTCGTTTTTAAATAGTGAGCTACGTTTTTACAGGTCTGCCTTTATATTGTTGTGATTGAGTGAACTAAACATAATTTTTCATATATTAACACACAAAACTATGAATTTTACCTTCTGTGGGTGCTTCGGTGATGCTGACTTTCAATTTTAATTGCAAAGAAGTTGTACTTGTTTGTCTTTGCTTGTGGGATTCCTGGGATGCTGTTTTATTTCCTTTTATCTAAGCTTGCCTGCTTTTGCCATTGTTGTTTTAATAATGAATCACATAACAGCCTATGGGTAAATGTCATGCAATGACAATGTTGGCTCTGTCAGCAGATATGCTCAGCTCCTGGTGTTTGTTAGTTTCACTCTTGTTCAGTTTGAACACCAACAGCTGACAGAGACAAATGCGGCAAGTGTTGGCTCAATAAAACCAAGGCTTTGGGCACCAGCTCAAGTCATTATTGACTTGTGGCACAACTCTTTTACTAATGTGTTAGTCTCAGAAGTGGTGACATGGATGTGCCATGAATTTATTCACATCTAAAAGATTTATGCTATTTAAATAAGAATCCCTGACAGGCTTGTTTTCCCAACATTCCAAATCTTCACTATTCAGTTTCAACCCTACAGTAAAACTAATGATAATATACTGCCCCCCTCTGGCATAAAAAAAAAAAACTAGACTGCACTGGTGCTGATTTTCCTTGTTGATTTTTCAGGCTTTATAGCAGTATGGTTTAAAAAATAGAAGAGGAAAACTAATAAAAATAAAGTCATTTATTATTCATTGATGCAAAATGTAGTCTAAACCTGCATTAAATGTCTTGGTTACAAATCAGGTGTCAGATTACAAAAGCGGATAACACTACTTTAAGAAATGTACTCAGCATAAATTTTTGGCATAGTTTTAGGTTGTTCATTATTTATTTATTTATTTATTGGATTTAACAGGAACAAAATAGTTAGACATATTGGACAAGAATACATCGAATGTTCTTCACAACAAGAATATAGCAGTTTGCTCATTTGCAACTCCAATCACCGACAGCAAAACTAAACACCAGTCACAACAATACCATTAGATTAATGCATAAATTTGTTAGAAAATTTATTTAATTGCCCAATTTTCAGCTATCCTGATTGAGCATGGTAAATTAATGTAACTTTTACAAACAGCAACAGTTTATCATTTCTCTGTTGCACACAAGTTGCATCTCAACACTTATTGATGCTCCTCGTAAAGATGTGGCAAGGTGTAAGGATCTGTTTTCAATGGTTTGTTTTGTTTGGTTTTGCAGTTGCATAATCTGACAAGGAGAAGTTTAGAAATAACAAACTTCTAATTATATTACAATTATTGATGGGGGGAAACCCATATAAAGAAAAAATGTCCTTTACAAAACCACTTCTGATACATTATTCATAAAATAAAGAAAAGAGAGCCATTTATCTAGTTTATATTAAACCTTTAAAAGTATGTAGACTGTTAATTCGTTATCCATGACTTCCTGCTCCCCTGTGGTATAAATCTGATGTGACACAGATATTTATTTCGTCTTGTTATATATTCTGTTGAAAATAGGAAGACCAGAAAACCAGCCCAACCAGTTAGTCAGATGTGTGTTGATGGTTAGGTCATATCCACATATCCAAAATAATCTCTCTTCCATGGCCATATCAGTCTACAGATATATTCCATACAAAACTCATGGATGATCTGAACAGTAAAATCATAAGACATGATCTTCTGGGGAATCATGCAAAGATGATCGGCTCTGTGTTAGACGGCCGATGAGTGAAAGAGTAAGACATGGCTAAAATATATAATACAATCTGTTACAAGCTAAGACACTATTCAGATCTGATTTTGCTGAAAACTGTTACTTTAAATGAGATATTTTACTTTCTGAAAAATGCACTGAAAGGCAAAGGTTGCACTTCAAGTGTTCAGTGTAAGACTAAGCAACTGGTGCTTGTACATGTATAGGATGCTAGAGATCTGTTCAGTTCTTTGATTTGATATTTATTCCAGATATTTATACAGCAATTTTAATATGACTGAAACTGGAGCAAGATTCTGCAGCTTTGAAACAAATAGAACCATTTCTTATTAAAACAGAAACTTTTAGTTTGCTTGTTAAATGTTCTCAGACACACTGATATACTTAAATAAATACAGCATAAAAATGTGTCAGATGCAGTTATGTTTTTGAACTGGTATGGAGTAATGGAGTTGCACGTGATTTTCTGTAAAAATATAAATAATAATACGGTGATCTGCCCCACTGAACAAAAAATATCTGGTCTGATTAAATGTTTTATTCTTATTTAGGTGTTTTGGGTGTAAAGCTGTAATAAAATAATATACTAATTAATTTTAATGCTTTTTGCACATTTTCCAAGAGATGGAAGTACCTAGAATGTGAGACTATTTTTCCATCAGGATTTTGAGAAGAAATTTTTAAAACACAGTTTTTGACATGTTTGAAAGTACGTGTTACAAATTTACAAAGAACTTTTTTAATTATTCCGACTTCTTCCTGCTTGACTACAGCAGACTGTGAACAAGCAGGGTCTTTAGCAATGGCCTGTTCTGCATTAGATTCCTTGTGGAGGATGTTCATGCTGGACAGCGAGTATTCTAGCCATAAAATGACCATAGCATGTAATTTCTACAATAAAGACATGTTTTATTGATTTATGTAATATTCTAATCTTCTGTGAAAGCGAACATTAGGTTTTTATGAGCTGAGTTCACTAAAATAATAACCTAAAAAACGTTTATTTAGATAAACCTGCACATCAGTGCAGAAAGCCTTCGGGCTGTTTGTTTTGAATGGTGATGTCAGCATGAGCACGTGACCTCCAGCCTCTGTTTGCAGTGATTTCATTGGTCGAGCCCGGAGGAATCCGAACGGTGAGTCAGAGCGAAGCCATTTTATTATTTTAACAGCAAAGGTGCAGGTGCACCGAAAATTGTTGCCCAAAATAATAATAATTAAATAGTTCTTGTTTCAAGCGCTCGCGTTACAATGGGACAGTGCGGGATTACGTCGTCCAAAACCGTTCTGGTTTTCCTCAATCTCATATTTTGGGTAAGAAAACGACAGATGGTGGAACAATGTGCAGCATCCCGATGATGAGGCCGGGGATTGGGAGCGTTAGCAGGGCTGCAGACTGCGCCAGAGATGCGCTGCGCTGTGAGGAAGCGCTATTTTATAAGGCGGGGCCCAATTGACGTGTTGCAAGTTTTAGCGTCACCGTGGGGTCGGTCGGGGTTGATTGGAGGCTCGGTCATGCTTTGGGCAGCTTTGTGTTGTGTTGATGCAGCTCTAGTCTTAGCAGCAGTGATGTAATGCATGCAGCAGTCACCGGCAGGTAGCGACAGCTGACTTCACCTCTAGCATTATGTGATCTACAGCGCATAAAGGGAAATTAAGTGAAGTAAGAGAGAAATAATCCCTTTTGTTTTGCCTATTTTTCTGACTAATGTCGCAGAGCTGCTCAGTTATTATTCTTTTAGCCTTACAACCATTTATCCATCCTCTATATTAGATCATATCTGTTGTCTGATTTATTATAAAATGCATGATTGCCCTAGGTTTTTGGCCTGCCTCTGACCCATGTCCCTTTGTCTCTCTCTGCAGGCTGCTGCTGGAATCCTGTGCTACATCGGAGCTTATGTGTTCATCACATATGACGACTATGACCACTTCTTTGAGGATGTGTACACTCTGATTCCAGCCGTGGTGATCATAGCTGTAGGGACTCTGCTGTTCATCATCGGTGTGATTGGCTGCTGTGCAACAATACGTGAGAGCTCCTGTGGCTTGGCAACAGTGAGTTTCGACAGCTTTGACTTAAAAAAGAAATGGCAGAAGAGATGTAAATGGGTTCAACTGTATTTTGCGATGCTGGTGAATAATGCTGCTGGACTGAAATGGTAGCCTGCATCTTTTCAGTTTTAATCCTCAAAAAACCCACATATATTTCTGAAGATGACAGCTTTATAATGTTTGTTTCCTCATTCAAGGATATGAAATCTGAACTCAAATTGACCCAGACCTCAATCTCTAATCACTTCCACACACTCTTTTCTACACTCTTTCCCCCACTGCTGCTTTCTTACAAATCCTCAAAATCTTAAAATGTAGTATTTTTTGCAACCCAATTCCTGTTGTTTCCTGTTGTGGTCAGAGACACGTTTACACAAACTGCAAGGCACATTACAGACATTGGGCCACCACTTCCTTCTTTTGTTGGTAATTTAAGCCTTTATTTGTCTAAGTTCCAAATTATTGTTGCTGTGGTAAGTAAGCATTGCATCGTTTGGAGAGCAGTGCAAAAGCAAAACTGCAAATGCGTTCTATCCAATTATCCAGTTACTCGAGCATGAGAAGGTTCTGGAGTAACTGGTTTAGAATATATGATTTGTACTGCTGGTCAGCTGGCTGAAACAACACTGCAAGTTTCCTTTTCTTACAGGAACAATAACTTTTCCTCTTTTTGAGTATTTCTTTTCACGGAAAAACAGTCATGGTTCGGAAATTCCATTATAAGTCTGCAGGCTCCACTCTAACAGATTACCAGCTTGTTGTTTTACTTTGCTATACTAAATGCAGAATAATGCAGTGGTATAATATTCCACTTAATAAGCACTATTAGACTTCAACTAAATTTTAGTGGGAGTTTAGTTGTTGTTTAATCTACATATAAAACTGTAGATATTTGTAATTTCAGTGACAGACTTAATCAGGTGTCCATGTTGGTGATATTAAAAAGATAAACAAACACATTTTTAATTTAAGTTGTCAGTCAAATAAACTTATCCATACTAGAGTTAAATAAATTGACTAACTGGTTATGTGTTTAATCATTGAAGCCTTTAATGACTAAGAACAGTTAAGACGGGAGTGCTTTCTGCTGAATTTGAGCTTGTAGTTTTCACTTAAAGAGTGAGAAAACTGACTGGCTGGTAGGATTTAGAGGCGGGGCTGTTGCTGGGTCATCTTCTGGTAATTCTGTTCCCTGGCAGCATGAAGTACCGCCTGAAGGTGGCGCAGTGGTTGGAGGAGCTCAGGGTCTGACTGATTTGCTCATTTGTCTAGCGCCTTGCAAAAGTGTAAATACCCTTCAGCTTTTTCACATTTGCCACGTTTGTCACCACAAAGTTCAGTCTAGTTTTTTGGAGACCAGCAAACAGAGCATTGTGTTAAAGCGGAAGAGAAGTGACACATAGTTTTCAGGGTTTTCTATGTCATTTTATATAAAAAAAAATCGGAAAGAAAGATGGTTAAAATCTTTTCAGCCCCCAAATATGATACTTTGTAATACCTTTTACAGATATTATATCTTTTGGAGAATGTCTAAGGTAGCTTGAAACATCCTTAACCCCGACATCTCCTAACTACACTGAAGTAGTTGTGTCCGGTGAGGCCTCACATTAGCTGCTGTTAAAACATCTCATACAGACAGGAAGAATCCTATGAACTTTGCTGCTCTTGCTTTACATCTTAGAAAACCCTAATAAATTTGAAAATGTTTTTAGATGTCTGTACATACTCCAGTTTTGTTGTGAGAAACAATTTGAAGTTATCTTGAGATTCCTTTCTCCTTCAGATTCAGGTGATGAATCCTATTGTTTGTTTCTCGCCGTTTCAGTTTGCTGCGATCCTTCTGCTGGTGTTTGTGACGGAGTGTGTGGTGGTTGTTCTCGGCTACATTTACAGGGCGAAGGTAAGCACAGGCTCATTCTCCTGCAGACGGGTTTTTGTAGGTGAAAGATTGCTGCTGTGGATACAGTTGAACAATATTTTGCTGATAATTTGTGGCTGTCTGACCACTGCAGGTAGAAGATGAGGTGAATCACTCCATCCAGAAGGTTTACAATGAGTACAGCGGCCCCAACACGGATGCTCCCAGTCGGGCTATTGACTATGTGCAGAGGCAGGTGAGGAAATATGCAAAATTTGAAGGACTTTTTATTAGTTTATGAGCATTTTACATACATTGGGGAAGTAAAAATCAAACATTAATGATTTTTTTTCTCTTTTTCTTCTTGATAATTTTTCCCTAGCTTCACTGCTGTGGTATCCACAACTACTCTGACTGGAGAAACACACGCTGGTTTAAGGAGTCTAAGAACAACAGCGTCCCAGTGAGCTGTTGCCAGCCTAACATCAACAACTGCACCGGCACTCTGACCCGACCAGCTGATCTCTACCAAGAGGTACACACAAGAACTAATTATATTTTCCATTCTGGATGCTGCTAGGGAAATACTGCTGCATGTATAACCTCGTGCCATGTCATTTATTTTCTCTCCTAGGGCTGTGAAGCACTTGTGGTGAAGAAACTGAAGGAGATCATGATGTATGTCATATGGGCAGCATTAACTTTTGCATCAATACAGGTAAGAGGTACAATGCCGAAAAGGCAGAAACGTCTAAGAATGATTCTAAAATGTCTGTTTAAACGTTAGTCTTTGTGATGGGCAAAAAACAAAACCGTAATAAATCTTTTCAAAATGTTTTCCAGGTACAATCCATCTACAAAACACACAAATGTGTTAGAATACAGAATTTAGCTCAGAACTCTGGCATGGCCTTTTATTTTCCTCTCATCAACTGCTGAAATTGTTCCTATTCATCCTTGTCTCTAAAGTTACCCCAAAGGACCATGTTTCACTGGGGCTGTACACTGGACCCCCAGGATTCGCAGAGGTTAGGCACCACAACCGCTGAATACTGGAGACTCCCTCTAAAAACTCTTCTAACTGCCCATTTTAATAGTTTAAATACCAAATATGTATTGGCATGCATTAATATGCACAAATCATCAAGCAGTCTTATTTGTCTCTGTTCTTGGGGGTACAGCCAATCAGCTCAAAGGAAAATGAATGGTGCTCTTGGATTAGCTGCTTTGCAAATTCCTGCCAATAGCATGTGAAGTAACATTGCTCCTGAGTATTTCAGCTTCCCAAGCTAGGATTAACATAGATATCTATGTCTGGGAAAATCTTTCATGAATAATTTGAAGTTGGATTTTCCAGAAACAAATTTCTGGAAAATCCAACGGGGAAAACCGAACAGCAGATTTTTTATTTATTTATTTTTTTCAGGTGAATTGTGGTGGGTAAGTTCATCTGACCAAATAATTATTTGCGGAAAACGCTTTGAAATGATTTATATTGGCCTCAGTTTTTACATCACGAAAACCTGGTGTTTCTTCAGGGGTGTATATACTTTTGCAAGCTGCCGTATATTAGCCATGATGTAGAATGGATTTATGTAAATCTTTTGAGTTGTCCTTTATTTCCTATTCTGTTTTCAAGGATCCAGACTTTGTGTAATGTCTTAAAAATAGCATCTCAGGAACAACATCTGCAGTTATGAATACAATTTAATATCACCTTCTCTAGTCCTCCTCCTCTTTTGTGAAATAATAACAACACAAAACATAGTAATTTTTGCCTTTATTTGTTTTTTTTAAGTAATCTGAGTCAACCAAAAAAAAAAAAAAAAGTTGTAAGATGTGTTTGAACTTATGCGTTTCCTGTCTGCAGATGCTGGGCATGCTCTGTGCCTGTGTGGTGCTGTGCAGGAGGAGTCACGATCCGGCCTACGAGCTGCTGGTTACCACTAACAGCTACGCTTGAAGGACACAGCCCAACCGCTCTCAGTAAAACAAAACAAAACAAAAAAAATGTCCAGGAGCTTCACCAGACATGTTCACACTAGATTCAGCCGTAGCTCAAGCACACCTTGCACAGCTCATAAAACTGGCGGTGAGGTTTCAGTGGGTGATGGTTTCAAAAGGAAAAGTGGTTATTTATTAACACGCTCTCTGAGTTGCCGTTTTGTCTTAGTCTTTTGTATATAAGCCAAAGCTGTAAATGGCTGATAATTCAAATTCATGTTGCAGATATTTTACTTGTGTTGAAATTTCTGTTTATTCAATGATGATGATGATGAAGAGTTCTTTGAGCTCATCTATGAAGATAATGATTATGAGTATTGTAAGGGATGTTTGCACAATGATCGGAACCCTTGAGACACTTAGTTATTTAGTTGCATAAGCTATTTCTCGACTTCTATAACCATACAGTAACTGTTTAAAATCATTGACTATAAGTAATATTAAAAGAAAAGTGATTTTTTTTTGTTTGTTTTTATCTGTTGTGTTGCAGCTAGGTATCCTTATTTGTTCTCAGATATTTAGGTTGTAGCTATCGTATTTTCTGTTTGGGTGTAGATGTTCTCTGAATCAGGCTTCACTAGTGAGCCATTGCCAGTATAAACTGCAGTGCCATTTGTACCATTCATCAGCAGTGTTACATAAACGCTTCAGTGTGCATTCAGCTTGTTAAATTCACAGGATGACTTCAGTTTGTTTTCCTAGTTAGAAACCTGATGCGAAGAACTATGAAATGTTATTTTATACCATGTTTGTGACGTTGTGTACTGTTATTTTTTTGGGCTGCTAAGTTGATCCCGTAGATATGACTAGTGCTACAAGAGAAATGTGAGGCACTTAAAAGTTGTGTTTGACTTGAGAACACACTAGAAACAAATAAATTCAAATATTTAACATGGACTGCTTTTATTTGCCACCTCATTCACAATATATTACACATAGCAAATTCATTTAAGTAGGAAATTAACTATGTGTGCAGCCAAACATAGGTTTAAAAGATTGAAATGTTTATCATATATTATTGTTCATATATTCACTTTCCCCACGAGTTATTTTGTATTTCTGTTTTAGACTGTCTAGACTGGCAAAGCTAATTGCTGATAGAAGTGCAACAACTGATTAACTTGTGCTAACAACTGATTAAGAGTATATCTAAAGAAAATATTACACCCATTGTAAATGCTCACAAACATTCACCATCTACTTAATAGGTTATTTAAAATACCACAAGTCAAACCTCACTTCCTTATCTTGTACCAAAATATCAGATCTGCCTTTATGAGTTTTAACACTTCCTGAACACATATTTTTAAAACCACGTTATAAAAGAAAGTAGTTTGTTTTTTCACCATTAGTCCAAGCACACTATTGTTGCTAAATAAATAGTGCTAAATAAGATAAAACCTGTTTAATTAGTGCAACTAATTAAAGAGTTAGTTGCACTAACTCTTGGATGAAAATATTATCTGAACGCCCTGCTATCTGAATGCCCTGCTAGGTCAAGAACTGCATTGTACCTCATAAGTTGTGTTGCCTAAATGGAAATTGAAACTGTTTAGCAAAATACATTTCTTCTGTAATTTCCTCACCCTTCTACTCACACATTTTTATAAAATCTGCCTCTGAAAGCTGTCACAGTTGTAGAGCTTCTGACCATAAAGATTAAGGATGTGTCTGAAAAAGAAGACTTTAGAACAGAGCCGGCCAGGGGAATGAGTGAAATATGCGGCTGTCCTGACACGAGGGCCCCAAGTGGTCTTGTACACGACTGCCAGACTAAATTAGTTACATAAATAACCTTTTTTGTTCAGGGATAAATATTTGCCTGCAGTGTCTGGGACTTGACTCCTGTTTTTACAGCCTGTAAACAGGTTTCAGTCACATACTTAATCATATTTTTGATTAAACTTATGTCAGGGCTGCAAATCTAGAAGCTATCATTGATAGATACTTGTCTGTACGTATAGTTTGGGTTGGAGTTAGATTTTGTCCAGATAGTTTCCTGGCACCAGCCCACTGTACCCGTTCCTCTCCACTGTCCACCAGCCATCTTCTTCTTTGACCAGGACCTGAACTATGTCCCCTCTGCTCACAGACAGTTCATCTTGCTCCTACAAATCAAACAAAAAATAAATATAATTGAGTAACTGTTATACAAAACTGGTTGTTGATCAGTTTTGTTTGTGTCCTACGAGGATCACCTGGGCTGTGTACTCATAAAGCACAACATAGAACTGTTCATCTTCAGGGGCAGTGGGTAATAAGGGAAGGGGCGCATATCCGTTATCATTTGTTTCGCCTGAAAAAGAAGAAAGAAATTACAAATGAAAAACAGAAATAATTTGCTGTTTTTTGTTTGGTTTTCATCATAGGATTTAATTTACCGGTAAATTTTCTAATGCAAACTGACCGATGAGAAATCTGTTTTAAAATGTTCGTATAAAAATAAATTGTTCTTACTTTCTGTAACAGACGCCAGGGTTGGCCGTGAAGCTGTGGGACTTTCAGTATTGATGCTCACAGACCTTCTGAGTAAAGACTCTGAGCTCCTGTGTGATCCACATAAATGCAAAGACATTTAGAAAACACACCATGGCTTCCTCAGATTCACCAAAGTGCTACCAAAAACCTGACACTGGATTAACGTGGTTTAAAGGGGCCCTGCTTTGCATCGTAATCCTATTAGTTGTCATACCTTCTTGACATGTCTGCTTGAGGAAATAAAGCTTGCCCATTGCTGTTCCTCTTCATCCCAGCTGAGTAGCAGCTTTCAAACACTATAGGATCTGTTAAAAGAAAAGGGAAGTTGCTCATTTGAGAAGTGTCAACTGTATTCTTAGAGTGAGCTGAAAGAAAAGAAAGGTCAGAAGTGGAGAAGCACAGTAACTCCTGTTCAGTTTGTTTTGCTACTTCTCTTTAACTCACCTGGTGGCTTTGATCCCGTCTTTTTCATCTCTATAAAACAGTTGTTGTCCGTGGTGATGTCACACAGCTCCAGAAGCGTCCTCACCGCCTCATACAGCTGAGTTAGAACAAGCAGGAAGTCAGAACTGAACATTGCTTCTGTGTGAACCAACACACTCTGTTGGGTTTTTGTTTGAGGTTGTTATTTTTTATTTTTTTTGGAAGTGGTCAGAAAGAGTGAATGTTGTAACAGCTCAGTGTATTGTTACACCCAGTGCACAGTAATGAGAATATATCATTGGTAATTATCCAGACTTAAGGTCAGTGTGTTTTTTAATGAGTCCCCCCCCCATTAGACCACAGCATTGGCTAAAGAGGCTGCTGCTGTCCCACTGATAAACTTATTCAAGAGACAGACAGGTTTAAAAGGCAGTGCTTTGTGTCCAGGATGTATCCTGCTCATAAAGCAGGTTAAAACAATTGCATTCAATACCTTTGAAATACTGACAAAAGTTCTGTCTCATAGAAATGACTATTAATATTAATAAAATTGTATTTCATTTCTTGAAAAAAACTTGTCATGGCCTAGAAATAAAAATTTTGGATCTGAGTGGTAACCTACATGATATTTTGGCTTTGAAAACACTAATTGACCATACATGCAATTTTGAGTTTTTAATATTTCCTCTGTAATTTTTTTTTTCACAAAAGCATCATCTTGGTGAATGTGAGATTGAATGGTGATTTTTGTAAATAAGAATAATTAAGTGTGACTTTGAGCCAGCATCAGACACATCTGAAATTGTGGTTAACGATAAAGTTTGACAGCTCTTCAGACTGAAGCTGTGAGATCTAGGTGCAAAACAGAATTAATATGACCTTTTAATAAACTTTCACAAATTAAATAAAGGTTTTATGGTTCACAAAATGCAATCATAGCAGTGTTTATGAGAGAGTTTGGTTGTCTTTTTGTAAGGGGATGGTTGAGTTTGTGCACCATTGTAAGTTTGGGCCTCTCATAAATCTGCTGTAGTGGAGAGACAGTGGCTTACAGAAGTGTTCATACCCCTGAACGTTTCCACATTTTGTTTGGCAACAATCACTAACTTCTATTTTTTTAGGAGGATTCTATGCCATTAAACCAACAGTAAATGTGTTATAAGCACAACACAGAAGAAAACTGATGCATGGTTTTCTGAAGTGTTTTTTTGTTTTTTGTTTTTACAGATATAAATCTGAAATGCTTAGCATCTATTTGCATTCAGCCCTTTTACTCTGATATCCTTAAATAAAATTCAGGGCAAAGAACTGCCTTTAAAAGTCACCTAATTAGTGGGTCAATCTGTGTTTAGGGTAATTTTGGTTTAAATACAACTAGTCTGTGAAGAGTTCAGAGCTTTATCCATTACAGCTTTTAACATCTCAGAGAGCACTCTTCAATCCATCACCCGGAAATGGGAAGAGCAAGACTGCAAATCTATGAAGACTTGACAGGCAGGGCAGGAGGCCAAACCAACTTTGGAGGAGCTGTTAGGTGGGAGAATATTAATTGTACAGTCCACAAAAACCTACAAATGTGGAAGAATGACAAGAAGGAAGCCTTAGCAATGAGTGTTTAATGCATTATGCATAACGGGAAATAAGGCAAACTTAAAAAAGTTGCTCTGATCTGATGAAACCAAAATTACACTAGCTGTACATGCATCCTGTGTAACATAAAACTAACTCTTCACACTACCCTGAACACACTTTGCCAAAAGTAAAACATAGTGGTCAGACTATTCTTTTCTTTAGAATGGACAAGAAAGCTGATTATTGATGAGAAGATGGTTGGAGCTGAATACAAAGTAAATACAAAAGACTTAAGATTGCAGTGGAGCTTTACCAGCTAACAGGACAATGACTCTACATAATGCCAAAGCTGCACTGGAATGGTTTCGATTACAGCATAGTCATGCGTTAGAATGGTCCAGTCAAAGTCCAGACCTAAATCTAATGCAGAATCTGTGGTTAGACTTGAAACTTGCTCTTCACTGACATTTTCCATCTATTTTGCCCGAGCTTGAGCTAATTTGCCACAAAGAACCGACAAAGTTCAAACTTCTAGATGTGCCTCTAGCCGTGCAAAACATTGTGAGATTTTTATCAGTGGAAAATGTTAAAAACTATGCAGTATTAGTCCTTTCACAAAAGATCTCCATAAAATGGAATTAAGATTGAAACTGTAGTGAGACAAAATGTGACAAATATAATAGCAAAATCCTCTATACCAATTACAGTGGTAGAGAACTAATGACTTTGGCCTGTTTTGGCACAGGACTTGGGGTCCATTGATTTACTCATGGCAACTTTGTTAGCCAATGCAATCAAGAGTTGAGTGAAAGCCCATCTGTGTAACTACTAAAGCTTTGCCCAAATTAGGTCACAGAAAAAAGATCACAAGCTCAACAGCAACCCTACCACAAAATGCCTGAAATAGAAAGGAATTAAGGTGCTGTAGTGGTCCAGTCAAAGTACATTACTCAACCCAATGGAAATTATATTGAACAATATCAGGAAAACTATGAACAAAGGTGCAAAAAACAAACATTATTCCACCACAAAAATCAGAGGCAGATCAGGTTTAAAAGATGTCTTTAAGTCACTGCTACTGAAGGAGGTGCTACAAGCTGCTGAATCATGCAGTAACTTGGGTTTTTTTTTTTTTTTTTTTTTGTCGACACTGGCTTCTGCATTTTACTTAAAAAAGTAATGAACAATTTGCTGGTTGAAGATTCAGCAATATGCTATTTGTAAATGTCTGTTTTGTGAAATCCAAGCAGAATACCTTTTAGTAATTTATTTTTGATTAAAGTAGAACAAATTACCTCATCGTCCTTAACACACTGCATGGAGAAATGGTTGCAGTGATCCCAGAGGGCACACCTCAGTTTGTTGATCCGGTCTCCCTCCAGCTGCTGGAAGACCTGAAATGCATTCGACATTTTGTCTTTTGTAAAACGAGGAACAAGAAATGAGGAACAGGAAACTTAAAGAACATTTTTATAAAACACTCAACCTATCATATAAAATAATTTTGTAAATAATATAGTTTTTCTATCAGAATAATTCATAACAATTCATTCTGTCACTTTCTGTGCAACATGAAGTAAACTTCCTGCCTGGTCAACACACAGAGTGTTTTATTTCTGTTAGAGGATGTGGTTTGAGGCTTAGTCTGGGAGTTAAGATCTTATGGTGGATTAGGAGAAGGTTAAAGATCTGCTAACAGGAATATGCCGTCTACAGTACCTCACATGTGCTTTTGTGGGTTTCTTCCCAGTCTCGACGAACGGTTTCAAGCTGATCGATGTTGGTGAGGTACACCGTCTCTGCAAGGAAGTCAGAATATTATGGTGGGTGGTGGTTAACACATTTTCTTTCTCAAAAAGCTGAATTTCCATTATGTGGAATAGATCCTGAGCTTCCCTCCTTTTAATTATATTTTATTTTAGTGGAGACTTTCTTGGAAATTAACTGACTTTGTCCAGAGTAGTGTGTTATATTTCAGCAACAATAAAAGACTGAGACTCAGTGACAAGGCAGCAAAACAATAATGTTACTGTATGTTATGGCCATGTATGGCCTACACAGTCATGATAAAGATTGGCTTGACAGTTGAGCAGTAGGTGGTCACTGACAATGAGGATAAGATACAAAGGTCGTTAAATAAGCTGGCAGATCCCAGAGTGCTGTACACAATAATATCACTGGAAAGTGAAGCGTATAGAAAATGCACGGTAGAAAAAGTAACAACAGCAGAAAACAAAATGCAAATGAGCACAAAACAATGCAAATGAACTAAAGGGTGGTACACTGAGGTGCCATGAGTTGGTCATATTCTCTCACAATGCAACAAATGGAGCCCTAGCCAAGTATATTGAGTATATACACTGTACAACAGGCCAACATTTCTGTGTTAAAAGGCATTTTTTGATGTTAATATTCAAGTTTTTTTTAGAAACTAAATCTTGATTATAGCTGTAGTCCATAATCACCAGAGTTAGAAATAAGCACTTTAAATATTTATGAATAAATATTGTCATGCTCTTGTTGCAACTTGTCACAGATGGCGTATTACATTTTTTAAACTGGATTTCAAAAAAAATGCCAAAGACCAAACAGTTTTGCACACAGAAATTATGAACTATATTCTAAAAAGGTGAGCTGCAAAGAGCTTTAAACTTAAACCTGCAACAGCAGGAGCAACTGAAGCACACTTGGTTTTCTCATGTTGTGTGTCAGAGTGTTGCTCTCTTCCTGTTTCTTAAGGACACTGGCGTCAGAAACTGTTGAGTCGCTTTAGGTAGTTATTCAAAGCTGCCACTTCTTCTTTTCTCATCTGCATTTTCAGTTTCCTTAATTTATGAAGTAAACGCAGCATGATATGCAGTACTTTGTGGCAAATTTCAACCAGTTGGACTGAAAGCAATGAATGAAGCGAACAAAGCACAAAGACAAACATCACAGATGGCTCTGAGAGATTATAAGAACACCTTCTCTGCTGTTAAAAAGTAGAAATATCAAGTTATGAAATGTGACTCATACCTGCTTCAGTGGCAGCTTGTCGACACTGTTTGACTTTGTGACGCACCTGTGAATCAAATTTTAAACAGGGACATTATGTACATGCAGCCTATTGGGTTTTTAAAGACAACCTGACAGCTGACAGACTAAACAGAATAATTTGCCTGTGAGTAAAGCATTCATAAGAAACTGACATTTGAATTCACACAACAATTCTGCCCTCTGGTTGTTTCCATCTCTGTTTTTCTTGCAGTTGTTCTCTTAAAAGATTGCTAACACAGATCGTCTGCCTCCATTTAACCTCATCTCTAGTGTCCTCTTCTGTCATAGCAGCCTTATCTGTGGTCTTACACCTTCCCACCTACCCAGCCTCTATATTTTTGCCATTCAGCGTCCTACATACTGCGCCTTGCATAAATCTTAACACCTCTTGCAGTTTTCACATTTTGTCACATAAATACAACAAACTTATCGTTTTTATTACTTTTCTTTTTAATCATAGACCGACATATGAAATAATGCGTAATTGTGAGGCGGAAGGAAAAAATGATACGTAATTTTCAACATTTTCTATGAATAAAATCTGAAAAGTGTGGCATGCACTTTTTATTCCCCTGAGTCAATATTTTGTGGAGCTACCTCATTTTTTAAGTACAGCTACATATTCTGAAAAATGTGTACGTCTAAGTACAGTAATAAGCTTCGATCCAAACCTCTCCATCGTATCTCTGGTTGTAGATTTGTGGTTGTAACTTTAATCCCAGTTATATTATAAATTTTAAAAACTGTCAATTCAAGACCTATGTATCTGATGTGTTGCTGTGGTCTATGATGCTTTTTTTTCAATGATGGTTTTATTGATTTTAATTGGGGTATCAGATATTTTGGACAAAATACTAATTTGCAAATTATTAAACCTGCCACCACAAAGTTATGTATTACTTTGTTTACCATATTTATACAATAAAATTCTGGCAACCACAGCCATAAATTAGAGACGTTTGGTTTCTTTGTTTGTATGTTTTTTCTTTACAGTGCAGAAATAACCGCAAGACATTTTCACCTTTTCTTATCTGGAGACTTTATCAGAATATGAACAGAACTGAGCTCATCATTGATAATCATAACCAGGGAAAACGTTTGCTTAAAAAAATTTATTTCAACATATTCTGCAGTCTGCTTTACTGTATGTGCTAATTAGCTGCTATAAGTCTAAGATAGGGCAGCCTTAATAAAGAAATATTGTATATCAGTGAGCTGATTTATGTCTATACATTACCTTTTCAGCATTTTTGGCTGGAACATTTGTTTGCTCAACTGATTCTGCGTCTTCGGCCTCTCTGCACTTTACTTCATAGGTCTTTTTAGACTGGGGGAAACAGAAACAGAAAGGAAATGCAACAGCTAACCACAAGAACAGACAGAAAGCTTATTTTGTTATTCAGTTCTGTTGTATTAATGTAAAATTACATATTGTTCGCATTTAGAGTTCATTACTCCTAGAGTTTTGCAAATTAGCATGATGAGTAAATATAACTTCTCAGGGAAAAAGTTTTCTGAGTTAACTGATTCCCACTTTGAGAAGTTATTCTAGTGTCTTACCTCCATGGTCTTTTTGTACAAGCTGACCTTCTTCTTTTGAACTTTCTCCATGATGCTTTCAAACTAAAAAAAAAAAAAAACAGAACCTAAAATTAACCTGTGCTAACTAAAATGCAGAGAAGAAACAGGTAGTTACAGAAACCAGCTAAGTTCATGCAAATGGATTTACATGGCATTGGAGGGAACAATTAAAGGAAGTGTCAGTGAAATATTGATTGGGCGGCTAACATTTCAACCACTCACATGTTAGATTTTAGTTAGTCAGTTGCTAGGCAACAACTTTCACCCAGTACCTTTTTCCTCTGCTCTTTTTGACGTTCTCGGAAAGTCTCAATGTTTTTCACCTCCTCTTTCAATATATCAGATAATTGGATGTGAAAGTTGCCAATGTTCTCTATTTCTGTAATAAACAAAAATGCAGAGAGCAAAAATCTAATAATATCACTGTTATGTCCCAGCACAACCTGGCAAAGTTATTCTGCAGAGAATACAGACTTACGTGTTTTCAGTTGTTCAAAGGACGCTCTCAAAGTGCTGGGAAATAAATCAAAGTAATGATTATGAAATGATTCGGTCAAGCCATTTAAACATAGCTTGAAGGCTGACATTTCAGGATACATAAAATGCAGGTGAATCAGTGAAAAATCATGGAAAGGTATAAACTGCTGTTCTGCTGTCTCTGAAACATCCTTGGCTTTGGTTTATTCAGTTAGTTGGTTACTTTTTACACTGCTGTTGCTCACAGTGAACAGGAAACTGATATGTAATGCCCTACAGTACGCAGAGAGGAAAACTGTCAAGTCGATACCTACACACACATGCACACAGACATGGCCACACTTTTTTTTCTTTCTTTTGGGCTTCACAGACCCATGCTGTTCTAAGAAAAGAATGTGACTCAAAGGTAAGAGCCGGGGTTTTGTATCTAGTGTTACTAGTCAGTTTCATTTGCATTCATAACTATTACTAACTGCTGTAACTTATGGTTAATAATATGGTTAATATGTCAATATATGCTGTGCTCGGTTTACCATTGATTTTTTTGTTAATTTGTTTGTTTACCTGATTTCTGTCTGTCCTCCAGCTTTCCGAGCAATTGTCACCAGTTCCTTCCCGTACTTTTCCTCTGCCACTGCCCTGTGTAGTAAAACATGTGGTAACTTCAGTAAGAATCAGAGAACTTACACTTGGTTTTTATTAAGCTGCACAACATGGCTAAAATAAATTCAATGCTTCACCTTTGTGCACGTATTACTCAAACGCGTATTTATATTAACTCTCAAAATTGAAGTTAAATATATGTTGTTGTATCTATTATTTGCCAGTAATGTAAGTCAATGAGTCAACGTAACGAGACGGGTTTCCTTAGATAGAATATTTTTTATAAAATGATCTTATAAACAGAATTTGACCTTACTGTGTTACAGATTAAACTGACATGTACATAACTGTATTTCAACCTGTTCATTTGATTGAACTGTTTTGGGTTGATGTCATTATGTTAAAATCATGTTTTCGTTTTTTATAAGATTCTGACCTTTTTATCTTGTAAAGTATCTTGAGATGTTTGTTCTCAATTGCTGAAATATAAATTAACAAAGAATCTGAACTGAAGTAACTGGGTGTTTAATTTTGCATCTCAAAGTTATATTGAGCTCTAATTTAAAATTTTAAGTCACACATCATGAGTTGTATTATCAGTGTGTATAAAATGTCTTGCTTTTACAGTAATACAGATATGAGTTATGGTTTGGGTTTAGTTGGAGTGTGATTATGAGTCATATGCTCCTTTCAATCAAATAAACAGTTCTGATTCCTTTTTTCTATATCTTTTGGAATTTTGTTTTTAAATTAATGTGATAAATACAAAGCTGAGACTGCTAAAGGGATCAGATTAACAATGAAAGCAAAGTCTTTGTGAAGAACATTGGGTATTCTTCACAAAGACTAATTAAATGAGATAATTTTACAGTCTCAGCAGTTTTAATGGGTGCAGTTTAGTTTCGGTCACTTGAAGAAAAATAATCCACCTCATCTTTAAAAGCTCCTCCATATCTTTGCACATTTGCCTCCCATCGCGCAGCCTCTGGATCATGGTGTCGTACCCAGCGTGGCAGGTGAAGTCAGAGCTCTACATTCAGAAGACAAGCTAAAGAGAAATGCTTCAACAAAAACCAAAGCTCAACTGCTATTACAAAATGTCCCGTTTTTTTTTTTTGTTTTTTTTTTTTTATCTTGGAGTCTCTGCGAAGTAAAAATGCAGAACTAACATTTGTACTTGGTAAAAAATAGAAATATGTCACCATAGTTGCCACTTTTCTGAGTTGTGCTTAGACATTAACAGTAAAAGTCTCAATTACAAAGTTATTTTCTACTATTAGTTGTAATTTTAACTTCTCTATGTGATTAACATCAGAGTTGTAATGATGTGATCATTGCTCCTTGCTGGTTTAACTACTTAGGATATTTTACATACTATAAAAATACAATGCAATTAATTTAGCATAAAAATATCTCAAGATAAAAGGAAGCACAATTTAAATCGCCCTTCTCTGTCTTAAACAATGACAAGACCACAAGAAGTGACTTACCCAAAACGCGTCTTTAAACATCAAAGGAGCCATCTCAGCAGCCACTTCCTCAGTTTGCCCTTCGCTTATTTAACTTCTTTATTTTAAATAAGGATTTGTGTGTCTGCAGGCTACAAGCAGCAGATTAAGGCTTTGAAGACCCTCGGCAAGATAATCTGTGTTTAAAACCTGCAGAAGCCCGAATGTCGGCGAGTCATTTTGGGTGTTCTGAATGAGGAAGAGCTTGTGTCCCATGATGTCACTGACCACAGGCAGCTCAGCCCCCCCTCCTGAAATGTAGTTTCTTTTACTATCATTTGGTGTAAAAAAAAAAAAAAGATTGCATGACACTGTACAGCTTCAAAGTTATTAGGTAGATCTCTGTGTTTTATTGAGTTATTGAGTTATGACCATTAACAATATATAAAAAAAAAAACATATATCAAAAGTGTAGTTTCACTCAACTTAAATAGCTCTGTAGTTTTATCAAGAGAGCACACAAGGTTTTTTAAGGTTGTTTGCTCCTGTATGTGTTTTTTTATTCAAACTTTATGGCTCAGACAAAAGGAATACTATCTTTTGACATGCCTTATACAGGTTCATCTCACTCAAATCTGATATCATTGAAATGTACATTCATTTCAATGATTCAACTCAAAATGTTAAATAAATATTTAACTCAATTTTAAAAAGTGATTTTTAACACAGTAATGTTATTTTGTTGCCATGTTGTGGCCATGTTACAGCCATCGATGCCCAAATTCAGTCCTCAAGAGTCACTATCCTGCAACTTACATGCATCTCTTCTCCAATTCACACCCAAATCAACTGGCTGGATTTCCTTATCAGCACTCAGTCATTCAGCTCTTCAGATGCCTGGCAACAACCCGTTCGTTTTATTTAGGCTTAGTGGACAAACAATGCGTCAAAAAGTTGCAGGAAAGTCGATTTTGAGGACAGAACTTGAGCACCCCTAATCTATACAGTCATCATGAGTCTTGCAAGTTGTCCAGCAGCCAGTCATTGAGCACTTCAACCAGGCTCATAATGGTGAGCAGAAAAGTACATAGTTGGACTAAGATCAGCAGCAGCATAGATCATTTGCTATCATAAATTTACCAGTATTCTACAACTAAATATACCGGAAAAATAACTTTTTAAACATCTAAATACGATAATATTAAAATTATTCACAGGCACCTGTATGATAACCCGACTTAATTGCCTTTCCTTTTCTCGAAGTATTTCTTAACTCATCTGATCTTTTCTGTAATGGCCACAAGAGGGAGACATAAACCAGAACATCAAAGCCAGCCTGACAACATTAGGATCAAACCCACCTTTTGCACAGAGACAATAGTTCCTAAATCTCCAAGGAGGGACGGACATCAGAATCCCAGATCTCCTCAGTCAAGCTCAGAGGAGTACAAATCTGTGCCTCGGGCATTTTTCAGGGAAGACACAGATCCACGTGAATGAGCACACGGAAGCATCTTATTGATTTTCAAAGTGAGGAGGAGAAGGACAGACAGTGGCGTCTCTCACCAGCTGCTCAATGACATGTGTGAAAATCTTTGGGCCTCTCAAGAAGTCCAGGAATCGTTCTGTCACACACCTAACAGCATGTTAAAGGGACAGTACAAATCAATACAGCCAACTGAGAATAATGGCACTTGGTGGGCTGAAGTGTTTTTGTTTATTTGTTTTATTTATTTATTTTGAATACATATATATTTAGGGGATAACCGCCTCATTTAACTCTGAAAGCTTTTTCAACAAAGTTAATTTTTTATAAATTAATAAAGAGTTTCGGTTAAAGTAGTGTTATAACACACCAGGTACTTAATCCTGTTTTTATTTATAGGGCACTTTCTGTTTCATGTATGCCACACAATGTGCTTTGCAGAAATGAAAAAGACAATACAACAGCAAAGAAAGGCTAAAGTACAATAATAATTAAATATTAAACAATCAGTGGAAATATAAAAACCTAAATTTAAAAATTATTTGAAAATTGTTTAAGAAAAGTACTTGAGTCAAAAGATTTGTAGCAGTTATAAAATATGAACAAAAAATAATAATGGTATTAAAATTAAATAAAATATGCAATAGAACTAAAAATTGGCCAACATATAAAGAAATATGTCAAATAAAATTAAGTACAAGTCAAGCTAGAAATATTTTAAATTCATTTTTAAAAAAACTCAACACTCTCACATAAATATTATGTACAGAACATTTGATTGTGGTTTAACTGTATCTGATGTACATCTGAATATGACTGTGTTTCAATGAATTGTGAACAAATATGTCAGATTTGCATTGTGACTTTTATGTTGTTTGAAAGTGTTTTTATTTAAGCACAAGATGCAGGCTCCATCTGGCACAGGGCCTAACTGTGGAATCCTGCCCAATGTTGAATATTTTATATCGCAAAGAAAATGAATGAAATATAAAAATAGATGAACTTAAGACATTTTTTAAATAAATATTAACACTACCAAGTACTTTTAATGTTTGAAATCTGTTCTTTAAACCTCCATATAATCTTCCTCCTGCATTCAAAAATGCAGATTTTATTTTGGTTTCACCACTTGGTCAAAAGTCTCAGCTTGAAGTTTGCCATTATTCTAGAGCAATGATCTTTGGGTTCAGAAAGAGAGTAACTATTCCCTCTTGGAGAACCAAACATCTACCACTTAGAAAGGAAAAAAAAAAAATTCCTTCCAGGTCAAGGCTTACACGTTTTCACTTCTCAGTGTCTGAGTCTGTGGTGCTTGGCTTTCGCCTTGACCCTGTTTGAGGCCTCAAATGGAAGGACAAGGCCTGGGAATCAGCTGTGCTTCCAGGGGTTGAGCACACTCTCACTCACCAGGGTTGCAGTTCACATTCAAACACACACAAGTACACCCCCACAGTTCCTTGCCTTTTCGCACTCATTTTTTTGTCTCTCCCTCACTCTCCCTGGAGTGGCAGTTATTGAACTGTGACAAACGAGCCGTGTCAGACCAGCCCCCCCGTACCTGGGGGAATGGGTAAATGACCTTTCCATTACCCAACCGCTGCTGTATTCCCCCTCCACAGATAGAGTTACCCACACAGCCCATTTGCTGAGACCAGTGTCACCGTTGCTACTATTTGTGGCTACATCTTATCCTCCATGCATCAAGATGCAAACATGTATGAACTACACATTTATTTTATGTTTCCTTAACTCATTTTAATCTTCAAGTTCACATAAACTCCACTAAGAATTTTTTTTTTAATCAAATGTGGAGAGTCTCTGCATTGTGAGTGCTGAATATGTGATGCAAGAAACTGATTGGGGTTAGCTGCCTCTATTTCTGCAAAATGTGTGAATTATCTGTACTTCTAGGTGAGTGCAAACTGGTTCTCACACACTTCCCATCCTCTGTGCTTACTAATCTCCTGCCGACCAGCAGCACAAGACCTAAGTCTACTTTGGGGAGAATGTCTGAGGAGACAGGATGGAGGGAGTGAGAGGAGTGCAGAGAAAAGGATGAGAATTGGAAAGAAAAAGATGGGTTACTGTGGAGAAAGACGATGTAAGCCAAAAATGATGAGGTAAAGATGGATGTGAAAATGACAGTACAAGAATTTCAACTGCAGATTTCAGAGTTTAGTTTCTGGTGGCTGCTGGCTAAGAATGTAACAAACAGAGTTGTTGGCCACTACAGTGGGAACCTGTTGGGGAGCTGACAGATGGAGAGCTAATGATGTTGAGGCACTGGGGCTGGGTCTGTAATTGTGAACGAGACAATCTGTAGTTCTTGTCATAATACAGCTGAAAGCCAACAGTGGAATGAGAAAGAAATGAGGCAGAAGGAGGAGCAGGTGAGGAAAAAAGAACAGAATGCTCTCTTTTGATCTCCACGTGGCTTTAAATGAAACATTCAGCTGCTTTAATCCTCAGTAGGACGGCTAAGAACTTCGGCCCTAATCAATCTGATCCTCATGGGTTTCACTACTCCCTAATGGGTTTCTCTGAACACTGGGATGAAAGTGCACACAAATAGTCAGAATCCATGTTTGTATGGATTTTTTTTTCTTTTTTATAAATATTTAATTAGCTCTGATGCCATTTTTTTCTTCAATTCATTGTTTGTATTTCATCCATGGATTAAAAGTGCAGTCATATAAAGCATGTTTCTTTTGGTAAACAAGAAAAAAAAAACTGTGAATGATGACATGTAAGTGTTTCAACATTTTAAGGTGCCAAGTGCAGGTCCTGACTCTGATAAAATGAATGGTATTACACTAATACACTCCATAGCCAAAGGATGCCTTAATATTGCTCCAATCCAAATTGCATGACCATCTTCCTTTTCTTTACACCTCAGCTTCACAGTGTGATCATTTTCCTTTTCTTGTCTCGCCTCTCTCTCTCTATCACCCCCCTTTTTCTTCACAGATGGGTCTTCCAGGTCCAGACCTTTAACCACCCTGTTCTGCTTGTTTGTGGTTGCACATGTATGTACCTTTGCATACCTGTCTGAGTAAGTGCACAGTAAGCGCTCTGTACTGTGTTCATGTGCATTTGAGATTTAATATTTCTTCAGTTCACCCAAAAGGAGATCGGGACAATGCAGACCGGCTTCCAATTTTGGTCCGATTTTCTATGACTTTAAAGAGTGCAAATGGATTTTTTCACTGTGTATGTGGGGGTGTATATCTGTGTGTGTTTGATTGTGCATCTAGGACAGTGTCCGGTTGGCTGCAGATAATGGATTGCATGTGCATCCATCTGCTTGTACACTCTCTTTTGTGTTTGTAATGTTTAAGGAGCCATAAAGAGAGGAGCAGTCCATCTTTGACGAAGTGTTAAAAGGTATCAGGTTTGTTGTTTTTAGCTCTGAGTGTGGACGCACCATCTTATGCTATTGACCAATATCTCACATGGTTAACTGGTTTCTCAAACTAATCTGATCTGAGTTTTAGCAGGAATGCTGACACCATTTTCTGAAAATAAATAAAACCAAACAAAAAAAACGCAAGAATGCGTCGAAAATGCACACTTTAACTAACTTTTTACGTTGTCTGAAAAGTTTTTAATCTATCATTTTAAATACTGATTTTGCTGTCATAAAATGAGCAAAAAGATAAAAAGTTGTAAATAAGTTGTCTATGACACTATACATACATACTAAATATTACATATTTACTATATATTACATTTCTCATAACTAGTAGTCCCACTATAAATTGCCCAATATAATCATAAGCTAAACAATCAAAAGCAGCAAAGAATTTTTGTATTGTTTAGAAACTGCATTATGTAACTTTTATTAATATATTTTTACATACTTTTTCATACTGCCACTATGTCGTGATGTAAAAAAACAGATAATCTGTTAAAAAATTTAACTCCTCTGCCTAATCACAGTATGCCCAGTGCTAATTGCAGAAATACACTGCTCGATCAGAAACAACCATTCAGAGCCAAGAGAAGAGTCATACTGTCAATCTACATGTGTATGCGCTGCTCACATGTTCCCTCTTCTTCTCTGCTACACTACAGCTTCTCTGTGATAGCAGAGTCTATCATGAATGCTCAAGCTAGTTATATGGGCACCAATGACAGAGAATGAAAGTTATCCTTTGGTATGTTGTTTCTCCACCATTAGCACATTGAGCAGCAGATACATGGGCCTGATTGACAGTACTAATACCATCTTCCTGGCTCTGATTGTTTTTTGTGTTTTTTTTTAATTTGTAACCAACTGTTCCTTCTGCAACAATGTTATTGATATACTATAGACCAGCGGTCCCCAACCTTTTTAGTCGCGCGGACCGGTCAGCCCTTCGCAATTTTGCTGTGGAGAGAGGTATCGAGTCCGATGCTGTTGTTCGGGAGGGGGAGGGGGTGTTGCGCGTGCGCAGTACTCCGATGTTGTTTTGTTACTCATTCTGCTGTGCTGCAAATTGGCTCAATTTTGACGCGCAAGACGTAACCGGTAAAATCCGGTTTAGGATTTTCAAAATAAAAGATCCGGAAGTAGTTCATTATTTCTTGCGCGGCCCGGTACCAATTGGTTGGGGACCACTGCTATAGACCATTTATTACTTCACTTAAAGTTCTCCAAAGCTTTTTGGCAAGATGTGTTTAAATGGCTAAATCAAATATTTCTCAGCTAGTAAAATTCTGCCAAAAAGAAAATTTTTTTGTCTTATCCTGGACTGTGAAAAAAACATCCTTTTGGTGCACACTGTTCTAATTCTTTGAAAATTATACAAATACGCAAGTTTATTTGTAAAAACACTTAAAGAAATTGTGAATCATAATGCTAAGACACTTCTCAAAATTACTGAGTACTGAGCAGCTTTGGAACTCAAAACATCCTTTGTTTTTAGTGTTTATTTTTCTATTTTCTTATTCATCTATTGTATCTATTCACCTTTCTTTTTAGATCATTATTCATTCTGTACCCATTCCTCTAATATCTGAATTTTATTTGAATACTTCTTTGTTTTACTGCTTTGGGGTTTGTAAATATATATTTAAAAAAAAAAGAAAAAAAAAAGTGCATGCATGATGTTGCACTTCCGACATCCGGGTATTGTGTCGCCATCTTGACCCATTTCATTGATTCCAAGTAGTAGAACCACAATGGTTGGATATGGTTGGGTTCGGTGTAAAAACAAACGCGATAAAACAGTAAAGAGAAATGCTCATTCCATTTCATAAAGGTGTGCAAACTTTGCTACCAAGCATCGCGCATCAACAAATGTAGCTGGCTAATATCCAGAGGAAACACAGGACTATATCTATATGTCACGGGTTTGCGCCGATCATCACTTCATTTACGGTAAGAACATTTTCAGAAGTTCCTAAAAATATCCGAAACTGTGATGCTGTTATTCGATGTTGTATTGAACTGATATGACAGGTTCATTTTCACAGAGTATGAGACGTTAAATACAAAATGCAAACATACATTTCTTGCTGGAACACTTCCGCTCGATCACAGCTATGGCCAAATTTACAATCACATAATGTTAGTTTGCTTAGATTTACATTCCGATTGTTTATTATGCATCACACATTTGAGGTAGTCGAGAAGGAGGCAACATGGCAACTTCTGTTGGGTAACCACTTTTTAATCTTGTTCATTTTTTTTCTGTTTTTGGTACTTGCACTTACAATATGCTCGAGTCCTAGAGTGTGCATCAAGTTAATCGTATTATCATCTCTCAGCAAACATAAATGCTTTGTTTACTATTTTCATAAGATGTAATATTGCTAGACACTGAACTAAAAAAACGAACTTAAGCATCGGTAATGCTGCTCATGTTTAGCGATTGCTTACCAAGACAAGTACACTTTCAGACATGAATATAAGAGTACACCTCCAAGTAGTCTTTCTCTACCAAGATGGCGCGTTGCTGGGGTAACTTACTTTCCGGTCCGGTCTTGTGAAAGCTATCCATAGTAGCACTTAGAGAAGGTGGAGGAGCTTGATTTCTTTTCCACATGTGATCTGTCTCTGTCTTATACCATATTGACATGACATAGTGACAGTTTTAACAAATATATATATATATATATATATATATATATATATATATATATATATATATATATATATATACAACATCAGGAAAAAGGAGCACGAGAAACTAGAGAAATACCAGGGCCTCAGGGAGGAACTGGAGAGGGCCTGGAAGGTGAAGACCACAGTGGTGCCTGTGGTCATCGGGGCCCTCGGGGCAGTCACCCCCAAACTGGACCAATGGCTACAACAGATCCCAGGAACAACATCAGACATCTCAGTCCAGAAATGTGCAATCCTTGGCACAGCCAAGATACTGCGCAGAACCCTCAAGCTCCCAGGCCTCTGGTAGAGGACCCGAGCTCAGAGGATAAGAACCACCCGCGGTGGGTGAGAAGGGAATTTTTTATGATAAGTTACATACTGGTAACTTTTGCTATTCTGTGATTTATTAACACAACTAAACAGCATTATCTTTTTTGCTGTCTTCTGTTATAAAGATTGATGAAACAATATATGTCATACAAAAGGGTTTTCAAATCAGTCAAATCAATTAAAGATTCAGATTTTCACTGTTTTCAGTATCAGGTTTCAAAAAGGGCTGTGTTGTGTAAATCACAAAATGTCAACAGGTTCAAACAGTGACATGCTCAGAGCAAGGTCACAAATGACAATGACAGAGAAAATGTTCACTCCCATTCCTGCAGCTACAGCAGGAAATACTTAAATACCTCTATGGTATTTAAAGCCATCTTTAAGTCATCTTGTTTTAGTTTTCTTTATTTTTAGTCCTTTTTTTGTGGGTTCAGTTTTATGTTAAATATAAGTGATCTTTTCTAGCACTTCACTGGACATAATTAGTCTATGAAACAGCAGGTGGTGCTGTTGTTTTCCAAATTCCCATATTGAGTTTGGTGCCTCTCAGGTCTTCATCTATTCGTTTTGTTTTATCAAACCAGATGCTGAGCCCTTCTCTGCTTCTGCTGCAGCAGAGAGAGGAAAAACTATCAATCTAGATAGAGTATGTAATCCTACTACTTACAGAAAATACTTAAAAAGCAGATAAGATAAATAATAAAGAAAAGCTAAAGGTAGGTTTCACTGTGACATCTCTTTGAAATAATATATTTCTCTCCACTGTTATGTTATTTTATATTAGATATGAATTATAACAAAAATCGAAATTATTGTGCATGTCATACATGATTTGTTTTTTTCAAAATGTCAAGAATCACATTTTAAGAAGTAGAAACACATGTACAATCCTAAATGAGAAGTGGATGTCCCTGACTGTCTCACCCTGTAAAAGCATTCTTTGAATGTGACCATATTTTGGTCGTGTTAGAGAAAAATACATAATACTCGTGTTCGTAGATGAAGGACTTCTGTGTCAGCAGGTTTGTGTGACAGTTTGTCTTTGATGCTGTGCTGCAGTGCAAGGTTTGTAGGTGGCGATCCATCAGACATTTTATTACAATGGTAAAACAAAAGGACGACACAGGTTGCATTTTACAGTATGTCAGCGTGGAGAGAGATGAAGGCAGGTTCTGATTAACAAAGATTCAGAGATGTTTGGCTGTTGTCTGCTGTCTTCAGTTTATTGTCATCCTTCGTCTAGTTTGTTAGGAGATACTCGTCTGATAATAAAAGTACATTGTTATTATTTTTCCAAGTATGCAGTGTGTTTAACAGATAAGTGTCCATTTAAGCAAAGAATGAGCATTTGTTATGATTGTTGTTGCAATTTTATGTTCTTTAATGCATATTTCACTTATAGTAAAACTGAAAGAGGAAAGAAATGGATGTGTGTATGCCAGTCTGCCTTTAGTGGTCTTGGTATTGTAGACCAGTTGTCAGAATTAACATTTGCATCTTTAAAAAAAACCAAACATTTTGCTGAACATTTGTGTGTGCACACCTATATTAGCTTCAAACATATTCATAAATTGTTTAGAAGCTGTATATTAAATAATATTAGGTTTTTAATGGCAATGCCATAATTGTTTTGGGGGGGGGAATCAAACAAATTATATTAATTTAAAACTTATTCAGCAATTATTATTTTAAAAGTAAATTTGATTGCATTTTAAGCCTAAGTGCGCAGAGAAAAAGCATTCTAATTGAAATGAATTTTGCACAGCTTTTTTTTAGTGCTGTATATAATATTCCGGCTTTAAATAGATAAATAAATACTATTATATAAACTTAATGCATAGGGAGAATTCTGTTTTCTGTCTTACTTTTATGTTTTTAACAAAGTAAACTTCAAAGGCAAAGTATAATATTTCATGTACAGCCCATATTCATTCAAATGACAAATCAAAGGTTTTACAAATGTGTCCTTATTTCCAGGTTATAAATTACTCTTAGGGTAAGCTTGGCTCCGTCCAGGCGTGTTTGTTTATGCAGGCAGGCAGGCAGGCCCAGGTATCGTAGTTACAGTGGTGTTGTGCTATGCGGTGGTGTGCATGATTATCGACCAGCGTGTCATGCAGGATAAAGCCCAGTGTGCCTCTGTTGACTGCTTTGCGGTCAGAACTGCAGGGAGGAGGATTGTGGTTAGCCTACAGACAGCCAAGGCCGTGTAAGAAGATCGGCTTGGCCTGTGTGTGTGTGTGCGCGCATGTGTGTGTGCGCGAGTGGGTGTGCATGTGAGTGTGTGCTTGCACCATAAGTACTTTAAATGTTGTATTCAAGTTTTGCCTCTGACTTTGCTTTATTTGTTTTTAATATGAGACTTTACCTTTTCATCTTTTCCCAGTTTTGTGAGGGAGACATGTTTTGCTTTTACATATTTGAAACTTGTCTCATGTTTTGAACAAGCCACCAGCAGTGTTGCACTGTTTGAGTATAACATTATTGTGACCAATCACTATGCTGCTTGGGTACATTCACAAACAAAATATAATAAATATTTGTAATCTTGTTTATTATCTTTTCTGTTGTTTTGAATCCACCTTCTTCTTATTGAAGCGACTGCAGATGCATGCAGAAGTCTGGTCTCTGAGGCTAATGGATGTCTCTCATAAATGGCCGGAGCTGTGCTCAGTGAGGGCAGAGATGTGGTCTTTGCCATGCTCTGATTCTTTCCTACCCCGATGATAGCACCATTCCAAAGAGCTTCATCAATTCTTCATAGATCAGAGCGCTAAACACAAACAATATCTGATGGAGGTTTGCCAGGGGCATGCTCAGAGCAAGCCCAACCTCCCCTCTCTCTGTCCCCTCTCAATGCGTTTTGCAAGCTTGAGCGGTTTCAGTACACTTGTGGTGGAATGGGGACATCTTATTTAACATCAAGTCAATTGTTGGATGTGATGTACTTAAGCTTGGTTTTCCCCAACTCTTGTCATGACAGTCAGGACTATTCATTGTGGTTTTGTTGCTACTGTGACATTTTTACAAGGAGTCCTGAGCTTCCCCTGAATAGAACTGAATAGATCTAGCAAAAATCATCCTCTTCCTTAAAGACCTTAGAATAAATTAATATACATTTACAAAACCTACTTCATAAGTTTGAAACAACATTATGCCATATTTTCTTTATTATTTGACACACTTTTGTTCACTTATTCGCACAGTTTTGTCTTGATTCACACTATTACACTAAGACACTGTATTGAACGTACAGTGTCTTACAAAAGTGTCCCTGCCTCTTGAATTTGTCACATTGCAGAAACAAACTTGAATGTATTTTAATGGGATTACATATGATAGATCAAGGCAAGACAGTGAATAACTCTAGAGGAGAAGGAGATAACACATTGTTTTCAAATTGTTTTACAAATAAATATCTGAAGAGTATGGCATAGATATTTATTCAGATCCCCTGAGCCAACCTTTTTATAGCCACCTTTCACTGCAATTACACAAGCTTAGTCAGTCTGATTGGATGGAGAGTGTTGGTGTTTCTAGTCTTGCCACAGACTCCTGTTTGGACTTAGGCATAGTGAATGACTGGACCATTGAAATCCTATCAAAGTGTGCACTCAGAGCTAGACTTTAATTGTAGCTCTGACTGTATATTTAGGTTAGTTGCCCTACTGGAAGTTGAATAGACAAAAACAGAGTAGTACTGAATAACTGTCAGATAATTCATTACACGCTTTTTTTGTTGTTGATAATTTAACAGCGATAAAACTAAAACGTTATTGATTGGAAGTTAAAATATTCCTCAAGACATAAAATATATCTATTGTGCCCCCTAAACAGTGATGTTGAATGTCAGAATAAGCTGGGCTTAATTGCTTAAAACCCACATTAAATATGATCTATAAATTGCCAATACAAATTCGTTTTTGGGTGTCAACATGTCAAAACGTAAAAAGGTTAAAACAGAATGGTTGCTTTAGAAGGCACTTTGTGATGAGGTTTGAGGTTATTCTCTTCTGTGCTTGAGCAACATCTGCAAAAAAATTCTAGATCAGTTATGCTTTCGCCTGCATATTTTCTCTGCTGACAAGCACACAATGATTAATGCAAATGTTTGAATAACACAACGACCACTTTGACCCAAAGCGTGAATGGCTAATTTGTTTTTTATCAATTCCATCTCTTGCATGGCTTTGATTTATGTCACCTCGTGCATTAACGGACACAAGCCACCTCTCGCTGTCTTGTCAGGTGATGCTATTCACTTAATTTGTAGCAAAACACATCAGCACTGCATTGGCCATTAAACTCATCTTCATTCCCTCTCAGTTAGCAGGATCTTAAACCTGCTCAGATACTTTGATTGAGTATGCTCACTGATAAGCAGCACAACTTTGTCTTATGCTAATAATAAGTAGCCTCATTCCAACAGCTGTCTCATGGTGAAAAATAGTAACAGTATTGATTGTGGGTCCCCTGTAGTGATTCTGTTCATTTGTTTCTGCTGCTGATGGCTGGTGATGAGGCGTGCGGTGAGATCAGATGTTTTCCTCATACATTTTCGTAGATGAAGAGGTAATTTCTTTGCTTGGATGTCTGGAAGGCTCTTAATCACTCAGAAAGCAATATGTAGAGCAAAAGAGCCACATGTGATTGTCTTACAAGTTGTACTTTGGTTTTAGGCCTTTCATTAACTGTTTTACAGTGGCATTCCTAAGACTGTTTCTTCCTCGCTACTTCTCACTCTTTCCACAGACACGTTTTAAAATACTAAATCTTTCCTGATCATTTTTACAGCCTTCAAACATCAGTCTTCCAGGGCCAGTGTCCTGAAACCTTTAGATGTCTCTGTGGTTCAGCACACCTGGCTCTAATATTAGCTCTGTAGAGCTTCACTACATACTAAGTGAAGCAGTTTCACCATTTAATTCAAGTGTGTCGGACAAGAGACACATCAAAAAGTTGAAGGACTCTGGCCCTCGAGGAATGAAGTTTGAGACCACTGATGTAAAAGGTTTCATTTTTATAACTTTTTGTTTTTACTAGACATAGAAGTGATAGCAAAGTCTCCTGCTCAAATTAGAGTTCATAAAGTGAAGATTTATATGAGGACAGAGAACACCAGAGAAAAGGTCAGGAGAGGAATTGACTGAGTGGAGAAGATAGGGAACCTAATAAACCTGCACCCTTTGGAAGTATTTAAACATGATTACGCCCAAGAACTTATCCCAGAATTTACTGAAGAGTTAAAAGGCTTCTCAAGTACTAGGTAAGTGATCAGAACATCTGATTTAATATTTATGATGTCATCCTTTAGACAAAAAGTATAAAGTACATGAGTACAAAATAACAAATTAAGGCAAAATAAACACATTTTTCCCCAATATAAAATTTGTTAAATTATTATACTGTAGGTTCATATGTACGTTATCAGGGTAAAGTACTTCCAGTTCCATTTTTTTTCTATTTTATTTTGAAGATTATTCTTTTTTTATTTTAAATTTAGCATTGTTTGCTCACAAAATTAGGTTTGACCATTTGGCACTTTATGATGTGTCTTTGTTCTGAAACAAAGCTTGTCTGAAAATATGTGACATTGTAATTTGCTGCCAGGCCACCAATTGTTTCCCAGTATCAGTCGTCCTTTATTACCCGCTGAGTCTTCTTCGGGCATGACCCTCATCCCACTGTTAACCAGCATCCATAATAAGGAGGGTGGCAGGGCCAACATTTCTCAGCAGTCGACTTGTCATTAACTAAAAGCATTGTGGAGCTTTACTCCCAATTACCACTCCCCTCACAGCTGACATAAATCACACATTGTCGACTTTCATGAGCTGCGGTCTTGTCTGATTCTCTCTGCCTCTCACAATCCCATTTTGCATCGTCTGTGCTCTATAGAAAACTTTTGGCGCTGTAAATGTTGATGCAGCATCATCATGAGGAGTAACTTTATCTCCCAACTTGTCCTTTTTTATATTTTGTGCAAACAAATCTTTGATTGCAGAGGGTTTAGGCTAGAGCAACAACAGAGACCTCATCATTTAAGCTGTTATGATCTTTTAATGGTCTTCTATTACTGTATCGTTATCCTAAAAGCCAGCAGTCGCTGCCGTGGGCTCTCACTCTGATATCGCTTTCATTAAGAGGAGGCCAGGATCATTTGTAGTGGCACTTAAGTCATTTGTTGAAAGTGTGTGAATGTGTTTATGAATCGGTGTGTGTGTGTATAAAGCAGATGAGCTGAGGTGCAGTGTATTTTTATCTGGACCATCGATCTGTTTCAACCTCTGCTTCTCTACTCCTGGGTGTAGAAGTCTTGACCTTCACTGTGGGAGGTATCGGTGAGCCATGTGACCTCTGCTGGTGCATGGTTTGCAAATACACACAGTCACACTGCCCTGCATTTGCATGGAAAATTGTTCTAACAATGTACATCAAAGGAGAAAAGGTATGTGTTGTAAAGTTTCCACTTCAACCTGCACTCCAACTCTGTCACACCAGTTGTTGCTTGTGAAGAAGAGATTACATTTTGGTTGTTATACATTTCTTTTAAACTCACACACTCATGCAAATACACACATCGATGGGGTCAGGGTCTCGAAACACAAGATTTCAGTTGTCTTTGTTTGTCGTCAGCACCTTCTCAGGCGGTTGGGGTTTCGCTCTCTCCGGAATCAGCCGAGCGATGCGAGGGGGTCCGTCTGTGTGTGTTTGCTTTGGAGAGTGTGAGTGTGTGTGAGGTATTGTGTGTCTAAGTGTGTGTGTTGAGGAGGTGAGGAGCTCAGTAGCTGCAGGGGCCTGTATTGATGTCCGCTGCCTCCCCCCGGGGCCCGGCTGTGTGGGATAGTGTGTCAGTAGGACAAAGGCATGGCGCCATCCGTCCTGCTCTACGGGCCAGTAACTAGAATTAATTACAAACCAATCGAATCCGCTGCAGCCAATTGGTAAACTAATTGGTAATTCCAGCTGCCCATCTAGTCACGGATGGGCATCAGGCTGTGTTAGCTGGTGCTGCTGTTCTAGCTGGAAGCCCCTCAGATGGAATTTTGTTGTCTGTAGTTGTGCCCCGATCAAGTTGACCTTTGAGGTTCAGGTTGGCCAAACCAGAAGCTTTGTTGTTAGAGAATTACTGAAATCACTGAGGACCACAATGCTTTCCAGCGATTCAGAGTTTGGTTATCTTATACTGCTGAGAATAAATCTATCCTTGTTATATTCAGATTCGTAGCAACTGATTATTTAACACTCTTATTTTACATGACCTCGTAGACCATAAAAACAGTTAAGATCAGGAATGTACACAGACAACTTTTCCAGAGGGACTAGGAATGTTAAACATATTAGAACACTAATACACCATCCTATTACTAGATATTCAAAACCTTGCCAAGCAGTAGTTGTTAAGCTCACTCTTAATATTAGTTTTAAGTTGACCTCACACAGGTCAAAACTTATTTCATGTTCATAGCTCACCTCCCAGGCTCAACATGAACTAGCTCTTGTTCATTCATATTTTTCATAAAATCTTCACAAATTTTTACGTCTTTCAATTTCTTTTCTGTTTTCTGTTTTCTGAAAACAGAAAACTCTTTGCTCTTTACTCACAGAGTCAATAAAACTATAATTTACAATACTACTTTTTGACAGAAAAGAAAAATGGCTCCAAAGTTTTGATGGAAATGTGGTCCTTTGAAGTTAATTATTTTTATTTCCATGTAAAGATAACATCTGTGTTTTTACTTTGGCTACACCCTTCAGTATGGTTCTCAGAGAGAGGTGCTGGAAACGACACAGTGCATAAAGTCCTCCTTTTTACAAATATGTAAATAGTATATTTAAGTAGGATATCTATCTTGGGTTAGTGGGCATTAGTAAAGTGCTTAATAGTGATAAAAAAGATTTAGAACTTTAGGTCTCTTATTCCCTTTAGAGCGATGCACATTTATGTGTCCCTTAGCAATATATAGTCATTTGTGTGATTTGACATTATGAGCTGGCACCAATGAAACAGTCCCATTGGGACCTCAAAACAAAAGCTTACCCCACCGCTGAACACAGTGAGTTACAGAGAGTTTCCAGATCCCTCTCGGTCACATCTTCAGCAAAGAGTACCGGTCTAGACATGCGTTAGTGGAACTTTGTCTGCCTGAGCTTCTTGTTGGCCGTGTTGTAGAAGTGATAGACGTAAGGTTCAGGTTACAGCCCGCTCTGACACGGTGTAGTGATAGGGAACATAATAAAGCTACTGGCCCTACTAAACCCCTCCAGACATTCCCCACAAATTGCCCTATTAGCTGAGACTGATGCTCTATTCTTTAAACCCATTCAAGGATGCTTTTTTCTCTTCCGCATTTTCGTAGTGGAGAAGGTAGGGACTTAGATTGGTCCCGCAATAACTCACTTTCATTAAACTCTGTTCATTTAAACCTAGTGCCATCCCTGCGTGTGATATGGCTGACGAAGAAATGTCATCAAAAAGGACATTTGTGTACGTTTCAGTAAGCCGTCAATGTGTCTGGCTCTTGCTGTGTGGGAGGATGTGCACAAGGAGGGATGAAAGGCATGTCAAGGTGCCAGGTTCCTGAATGAACATCAATCTCCCAATTAGGCCTAAAATAACCTGGTCTACACTGACACTTCCTGTCTGCCGGAGCACGAGAGGGGGAGAAAAATAGAGAGATGTGGGCAGAGAAGGAGGAAAAGGAAAAGTGTGGCAGATGAAAAATGAACCTAAAAAGAAGAAAACTTGGCATTAGTCCTTGTAGAACTCATTAAGACACTAATGTACAGTATTACTGACCTTTCCCAATTAACTTTTTTTTTTAACGTAAAAATACAAAACAATAACCCTCCAGGCTAAAATCAGCAAATATATATTTTAAAAATGAACTTTTTAATGAATGTTTTTCTATGAATATTTTTAAATGTTGGAAGTTTCTTAAGTGAAGATGTGGTTCACATGAGATTGAGAAGCACAAAAGACTGTGGCAGTGCTTGCTGGTGTGCAATTTAAATTTGTTTTATGTTTTTGCCTCTTTTAATCTTGTTTTTCTTAACACAAGCTAAAATCTCCACTTGGGTTTGTACCCTTGATGTGTCAGTGTTCAATCAGGTTGAGGAATTGGCAAGAATTCACAAGAGATTTGTGGTTGTATTCTGACTTTTAACTTGTAGGGACAGAGGAGTTTTGCATATAGATGTGTGCTTTGTGTCTGCAGTCAAGTTCACAAACTGCACAAAACTGAATCACAACTATGGAGCTTTACTACAAAACACACAGATGTTTCTCTACAACTCTAAAAACTTGAATTACAAAAACAAAAAATCGGATAAAACTCACAGATATGTTTCACAGTTAAAAAGCTTGACTTGCATACATGAAATATATATGGCTATAATTTGTAGTCATGTAAAGGTGTGGGTGTTTTCCTTTATCAGAAAGTATGAAGAAAAACAAAAATCTTAATTTTTTTAACTTTAGCTTAAACTACACAAATGCTGTGATTTTTATGCCAAAATGCAACAACAGAGGCAAAATTATTCACAGCGCTCCTAAAACATCAAATAATCCACTAGAAACCATGGGAGGGTTATACTAGGTTTCTTGGCATAATTCTGAACAAACCGTGGAAGTCTAAAAGCACGGCTAGTCGTCTGGTTGTAGCTACAACATTGAATTGCAGTCTACTGCTCAGTTGGTTTTATATTTTCAACAATAGCTTAACTTTGTTTTTCAAAATAAATTATAATTTACTTGCTTGTTGTTTTCTTCTTTTATTACTGATGCATCACCTTGAATGTGTACGGTCATCTTTTCTCAAAGGATATGAGAAGTCATATGTATGTACCCGTCATCATGTCAGGACTCTAGCGTAAACAGAATAAACACACTCCCATACACACACGACTGCTACAACTTCCATCATAAACACAGGTGGTCAATAGGCAAAGCAGTATTTCAAGGTAATCCACCGGTTTATTGGCTTAAACAGAATGACCGGTACACCCATAAATTGATTAAAGCATAAAAGTGAAGGCTTTTAAGTAGGTACCCCCTCCCCGAACTTTTGCTTTTAGCACAGACTGTACATTGATTGCCCTACTAGTACTTTGCATGGGTTCTGACCTTTTTGTTTCCCATAAGGGAAATAACTTAGTTTACTGATGTAGAAATGTATTTTACATGAGCTGGTTGGCAGTATTACAAAGATCCCCAATGGGCAGAGGTGGTAATGGGGCGCTCCACTCACCATCATCATTACCTCTCTTGTGTTTCAGCAAAATCTAATTTTCTGTCGTCCTTTAAAGTGGGAACTTACTTGAACAAAATGTATGGCACTTCTTGGGTTTGATCTTTGACTCATCCACACAGGTAGAATCAAGATGACGCAATCTGGATGTTCATAATCATCCAGATTTACAGTATTTACTGGTGAAAGAAAATGAGAGTTGACTGACAATAAATTTCATATAATTAGCGCCAACAGAAAAGGTTCAAAAGTTAAGTAGCTATTATTTAAATCCCAGGTGAGAGTTTCCAGTTTCAGGTGAATTAATGTCTCAAATCAAAAGCCTCTATCATGAGCAAAATACGGAAATTCAGTTTTAGGGTGGGACTTCTCACAGTAGCAGCTAGACCAAGACTTTCCAACAATTAAGTTAACTCTGCTGATCTGTGCAGGATAAACAGGAATCACAAACCACATTAGAGGCACATTCCCTTCTCAGATGCACAGTCTGCACTGTTAGGATCTCCCAGTTAGGCCAGTAGAGCAAGATGAATGATCAATGACTTTCCTGAACATCATTTGTTTAATTCGATTTGTAGGGATTTTCTCTCCTTCAGCAACGGAAACGGTGGACGTTTGGGAGAGGAGAAACTGTGGTGGGAGTCTGCTGAAACATCGGTTCAATATGGACATTTTTCTGAAACCTGACACTACAGGAAATAGATATTGATCAAGATGACCATTTACTCACTCTGTGGCTACATGGGGGGCAAAGTAAGAGTTGTGTAGAGAGGGAACCATAGAAAAGACAGTTGTGAAACACTACAGCAAAGCAAGGATACCTTCATTAAGTATATGGCTCACACTTGCTTGTTTGCTACCCATGTGGAGCTATAACAGTCTTTTCAAATGTCCTATGGAGGCTACAGAGTCAGAAGGCAGACAACACAGTGCTGGCATGTGGTGTAGGAACTCTTTCTTTTACATACCTTTCAGTTCAGGAATGTAATAGCTACCAGAACTGATGCAATGATAGATCAGTTTTAAACCCCCATTATGGCATCATATGGCACAGAGGTGTAAAAGCAGGTCTGAATTCACCTGTTATGGCCTTGTAATTTATGCCACACACACTCTTAATTTATGTAGTTGAACAGTTGCAATTTTGATATGGCTAACAAGAGTGTCATTCCATTAAGGGGTTGCCAGCACACTAAAAAACTGAAATAGGTTAGCCTTGAATGCGTTTTTCTTTTTATCGTATTCAGCTGGAGAATTAGTGCTCTCTTGTGTTGTGGATGCTTGTTCATGTCTGCAGGATGCAGGAACTTGGTATCTAAATCATCAATATTAGATACCATAGTTGGTATCCGTGCATACGATATTTTGGCATGTCAGTCTGAAAACAGAAAAACGTGGGTATTGTGTACACAAATAATGGACTTGGCCAGGCTAATACTACAAATTAATACTACAAAAACAGCCACTGATGGAGCAGAAATAGCTTAAAGTACTGAGCAAAGTGGACATTTCAGTTGACATGTAATGAACCGTATGGGTCTCAAAACCACTAACGAAGTGGATTGACTTCCCTTTGGTACTGAATTTTATTGACATAACATGCTTTTACATAATCCTGCACCTTTGCGACATTGATCCCAATCATGACCAATCATGACATGCAATGACTATAAGGAGAAGGTCTGAGATTTTCTCATATGTTTTTCTTAAGTTTGTTAAAATCAATTTTACAAATTAAACTCTTTGTTCCGTTATTGTTGTGTTATTCAAATCTCTGGCAGATGTTTTATCAGACACTAAAAACATGCTGATATTGGCTTTGGTAATATTTACGGTTTTCTATTTGAGGGATTTGTATGTCTGTGATCTTAAATGATTCATTAGAGGATCCAAATACTGAAACCAGTCAGGCATATAAAAAAGAAAAAAAAAACTAGGTGAGTACCCCTTTAGACAGTCTGGCAAGCCTTGTTGAAAGCAGACTATTTATTTATTTATTTATTTATTCATTCATTCATTTAAGGTATTTAATTCTCATCTAGGCTCATAGTTTTTGTATTGTTTGTATTTGTTTTCTCACATGTCTGGCTTATCCCAAGTTTTTGCAGTCATTATTTCGAAATCTAATCAACAAGCAGTACTGAGAACACATTCATTTAGACCACGAGGCTGCAGATATTCACGTCTAAGTGAGGAAATGTTTCCTCCAGTCTCATCCTGGGAATTCCATCAGCATTGATCTGGTTAGCAAATGAACAGCATAAGTGCACAAAAAGGCAAAGTATTCAAGAGCGTTAATCTCAGTTAATTTTCTGTTCGTAATGTTGACTAAAGGGGGGTCATTTGTAATAAATGACAAAATATGAGGTCATAAATGTGTGTGAAAAATCAATACAGGAAGAAAAGAGGTGTCTTTTTCCTGTTTGGGTTGATCCTTGGGAACATGGCTCCTTGTGAAAGCTGAGAATTTCACACACTGTTCACAGGGCAGAAAATGTGGTCTGAAACATTGTATTGAGTTCAAGAACAAATCTGGATCAGGGTTTCCTATGACATTTAAGTGTAGAGAACTTGTCTTTAGCTTCTTTGTTGACTAATTGGCAACATTTATACAGTAACTCTGCTTGTTAGTTAAATACATGATTAAATATCCGTGTCTGTTCTTGCTCCTCTTTAAGTTTGCCCAGTTGAAGAACTCTGGGCTTTGCAGAAGTTTCTTCACAGTGGCCAAATGATATCACAACAATAAAAAGCTTAAAATAAAGAACAACACATTCATGTCAAGGTGCAAAGGCAGGACCAAGATTCTTGGTGATGCATGTTGACTAGGAACACATAACATCCACTGTGCCTGGCAAAAGCGTTCATATCCTCAAAAATTTCCACATTTGTCAAATCACAACAATTAAATTAACACAAAGTAGCTTACATGTAAGCTGGAAGGAAACAAAAAAACACTTTGATTTGTTTGCAACTGCAAGTGTGTCAGATGTTTGCCTACCAGCGTTAATGTCAATAGAAAGATTATTAAAATAAATAATTCATATTTACCCAAATTGACACATTTCCTTCAACAACAGCAGTGCAATAACAGTCACTGAATCCCTTCCAATAAGCTGCTACTGGACATTTTAACTCCAGCCAACGTGAACTAACACAAACAGTTCACCTTCTTCACAAGTAAATCAAGTCCAAGATTTCTCACGTTATCAGTAAATTAAACCAACTAATTCTTGAAAGTCCCCCATTCATCAACATTATTTTACAGCATTTAATTCTTTACATTTTTTCATTCAAGACTCATTTTCTCTGCTTTGAGCAAACATGATGCAGACACCACCTATCATTTTTACATATATGGCTATGACGATATAAGATTATTCGGCCAATGCTGGCATGTGTCCTATAGAGCTATCCTACCTACTTTCCTGTATGATCTTATGACTTTGCTTCGATCTTGTTGTGGAGGATGGAGATTGCTGTCAGTGAAAAGTCTATGAGACAGGAGGTTGTGTACAAAGAGCACACCGTATCACAAAGACCCTGGTTCACAGTAAGATTTGCATTATGTTTTTAATTTGTTGTTGTCAGCTTAAGAGGGAGCTCTGACATTGCTTGCTCCGTAGTCCTCAAGTTGATGGTGGTACATATATGATACATTCATCATATACGTACCTTCAAGTGAAAGAAAAATATGCCATGCTTTTTTACAGAGCCAGTGTATAGTGTGACCCTTATCCACATAATTTTCACAGGGTGCGTTTTGTATGTCCTGCTCTTCCATCTGCTCCCTTACAATATTAGATTTTTTAAAAACAACTTCTTTACAACTGGAGTGTGGCAATTTTCTTTTAAAATCAACATTACGATAATCCGTTTTGATATTTGTAAGTGGGTTCAGAATCAACCATCATGACAAAAAAAGATTTCATACCCTATGATTATATGCATGACGTGTTGAGTTGCAGAAAAATCATTCATTATATACGTAGGAATATTTCTACATATTTAGATTGTGTTTGTCCACATTTTTAGATGAGCTAAATTGGGGTATCATTAAGTTTTAGTATCTTATTTCTATTCAAACAAGAAATATAGTCTTTTTACTCTTATTTTTTTCTATATTATGAAATTTCAGTTTTGCAGATGGACTGAAAGTGGTTTTTTTATTATATTGTTTGGATGGTTTCATCCCCAAAAAAGGAAAAACCTGAACTTTGTTTATTCCCTTATACGTCACACAATGGCTCCATGAGGACACTTGGTTCCACATGACACTTTGGAGTTAAATTCACTTACATCTTTCAGAGGTCCAAACTGTAATTAAAGTGTATCTTTTATTAAAAACAAAAGTATTTTGTTTTTAATAAAATTATGGAAATTATGGTATTTCGAAAGTGCCTTGTGAAACTGATGTTGAAGGTTTTTTTTGTTTTTTTTTAATCTTAGGGGTTTTCCAAAACTGATGTTAAAATGATTTTTGAAACACTTACTAATGGCAGACTCACAGGTGAAATTTAAGACACTGTAAAGGCACTGCTTGAGTCTTCAGTTGCTGCTAGGTCTAATTACAGAGTGTAAATGATAACATCTCTTAAACTGTAAAGTAAATGGAGTCTTACAGTGTCATGAAACATATATAAGCAAACACCCAAGCTGCTACACAATAGACCCCTTACCACTGGGCTGCTGAGATATTTCCGTCGAAGTGCGTAAAGAGATGAGGACTGAGGCTGTGTGGGGGTTGAGTTCACTCCCACAGGAGACTGCGACGCCTAAACAAATTCGATAACCTAACCTTGTTACCCCAAGTCGCATGGCAGTGGCCCCCTTAATACCCCCTCCCTTTTCAAAACAATAGCTTAGGTAGACAGGCAAGACAAGTTGTGCATAATTTACACAGTGATGTGCACGCCAACTCACGCACCGAAAGCCACAAGGGCAAACACACACATGCACGTTGGGGATAATGAATGAGTGGTTGTGAATGGATGGCAATGTGCACTTAGTGCTGGGAGCAGCTAAATTCAGCCATAGATGATGAATTGGCAGCAGCTTGTTGTAGAGGCAGACAGGCCCTGGATCACAAGAAAGAAGAGAGGAGAGGAAGGAAAAATTTGGAGAGGAGGAGAGTACTCACTACTGTCCAAGGCAGGATAGCTAAGGAGAGAAGATGGTTGAGGGGAGAAATTCAGTCGAGAAGAGTGAGGGAGGACTCCACGGGGAAGGTGATGAAGCATGCAGCTCAGGTTTCCTGTCTCTGATGTAAGGCCAGTCTGGATCGATGGCTCCGCTGGGGCCCGGCCAGCACACTCCAACCTGCCTGCTCTCTACAACTCTCGCTCTCACCCTCCTTTGTCTCATTCCTTATCTCTTTTTCTTTTTCCCTCACTGTTGTCATCTGTCTTTAGCTCCTCTCTCTCCTGTCTTTCCCTCTTCGTGAACTCAGTCATAACACACGCTCCGAAGCCAACTGGTTACTGCATCGTCAGAAACACACAAAAATCACTTTTACATTGAATGTGACTGGATTTTCAGCACAATTCTAACTTTAATGTAACTCTTAAGGGAAGGGCAGAATTTATGCTCTTAAATAAGACTGTCATGTTTGCAGGGGTCTGGTTATTAATTCTGCTTGAGCAATCGAGCAGAATTGAGCAATCATTTGGAGCAGTCGCATAAACTTTGTTGTGTCATCTTCCTAAATACGTTTTAGTTGTCCCTTGGCTTAAGTAATTAAAGTCTTTATTGCCATTGTACATTTCCGTTCAGTGTATGCAAGCACAACAAAATTGGGGCACGGTTCTTATGAATAAATTAATTAATCAATAAAACCAGAAACAAAAATAAGTAATAAGCACACTATAGACAAAATAACATTACACTTAATAGTGTCAAATATAATTAAAAGATTCCACCTTTTTATAATGTTTGGGAAAAAGTGGTTCTATTTAAGATACTATTTTGTTCAGTTTAGGTGAAATCTGATTTTCACATCTCTAATGAAGATGATCAATCAATCAATCAGTCAAGTTAATTTGTGCAACACATTTCAGCAACAAGGCAGTTCAAAGAACAGTTCTGTGTAGCAAATGTGCTTGCTATCTCCTATAAATGGGTAACTTACATGTCCTTGCAACAAAATTCTATCAAAAAGCTTTTTTTTTTTTTTTTTTAAATAGTCTATGCTATAATTACAATGAGAAATTTTAATGATGCTACCACAAATGCTACATGGTGGTGTCATCAAGTTTTTCTGGGCATGACTCCAAAGACTGTTTCTTTTAGTAAAGTGTTTTAAAATGATTTAAGAATTAAGTTTATTTTAAATAGCTAAAGACTGATTTGGATCTATTTATGTTTTATACGTTCAAGATTTAAAAATGTTCCAACAAAAAAATCACAGTATGTAATTGTAATGACATCTGCTGCCAAAATGCTACAGAAGGTGATCATCAAAAAAATAAATAATCTAAGCAGCACTTTTAAATTGGATTTTGTTTAATTTTAAACAATCTCTATAAAATAGGATGTCACAGACTCAAAATGAATATATTTTTTAAAATGTGTCTTTCTAAACGCTGCTGCTGTTCTATCTAGAAACTTGAGAAAGAACTTGTATAAATTTGCAGATCTCTGCAAATTTGTAGAGATCTTTAAAATAAATGTATCTGTTGTTTTGTATACTTTTTAGAACATGGATCTTTTGTAAAACATTAATAAAAGGGCAGGAAATACTAACTGATGCTTTTCACTGTTAAAACATCGAAGTATTAAAGCTGACATACTCTAAAAGGCTAAAATAAAACAAGTAAGTATGCGCATCTCACTGACTGTCATTTGTATTGAGATAAATAGCTTTTTAATAGCCTTCAGGGATTGATGCTAATCTAAGGAGGCTGGTCTGGCTCTTTCTCTCACTGTGGGATAAGACTCCTGATTAGGTGGCAACAAGGAACGACAGCCTATCACTGTTTTAAGTCACTGTTGAGACCACACTTTTGTTGTATTACCCCAACAAAAGTTATTCATGTCAAAAAGCAAGCATTGCAAAACTTTTATACTAAAGGTTTCAATAGATGGGATGAGACCCATATTGCTAAAAATTTAGGATTATAATTTTGACTGAAGTCAAACAATCCTGCAGAAGTACAGTATCTTTTCCTCCAGATTTAGCTTTTAAAAGTCTGTAGTTGCTCATATATTTAATATAAAAGATAAAAGAACATACTATATTAACTTCTATCTTACTTCTTGTGATTTTATAGAAATTACTATTAATAAACCAAAACTGTAACACAGTGGAACGGAGTCAACATTAACCTGAGCCCTGTTAGACGAAAAAACTGATTGGTTTTGGCAGACATCCACGTGTAAATTTAATTTGAGTAAAAACTTTTCAACTCTGATGAAGACCAAGTTGCCGAATGAATGCCATCTATCCTTGTCCCTACAGCTAATTAACAACCATAAGACTGGGTGAGTTGTTGTCATGGAATAACCCTGGTTCAGTCTGTCAACTGGGGATTAAGAGATTCAAAACGAAGCACAAGTGGCTCAGACAGTCGGCGTTCTTTATTTTGTGAATTATTTCTTAAAGTTTTGATGGCTAGAATGGGGCTACTTCAGTTATAGTAACTGAAAATAATTCTGTACAACAATAGTAGAATGTTGTGCAGAATCAACATTCTGCACAACATTCTCATATTTAAATGTGTGTTCTTTTTCTTTTTGGGGGTAATACTTTGATTCATTGAAAAATCACTGATAATTTCCCCTGACTTTTCCAGTCTTATGTGAGTTTTAAACTTTTATATTTTGTACATCTGCCAATTTATCAAAAGCATCAGCAATGATAGTTAATAGTAATGACATTTATATGTCTTCATTTTCTATTATTTTGTTATACAGTATGACTCCTTTTTTTCTCTATGAATAAAATGTAAGAAAATACTTGAATATAGCAGAAGATATGGTCAAATCTGGTAAAAAAAAAATTCTTACATTTCAATGATACGTTCAGTAATTACCAATGAATTCCTGTCCTCATATTGGAACCTTATTTTATTTATTTAATTTTGAAGATATGAGCTTTCACCCGGGGCAGAGATGATATTAGCCTTGGCAGACTGCAGCAGCGTGAGAGGGCCTATCCGTTACAGTTTGTGTCTGAGAAGGCCCTCTCGTCAGAGCCTAATCTAAACCTATCTGACATCCAACATAACCATAGCTGACACATCAGAGCTGATAACGCATGAGAGGCCAGTCAGAACTCATCTGTGTGTTTATGGTTTGCCCTCATTCATTCACAAACACACAACAAAAAAGCCAGGCTACCATCTGCACTGGCTGGTGCTTGCTTTATAAATATTTTACCTATAGGATAAATTCAAAAACTACGATGGCAAGAAGTGTTGGAAGAGACCCCAGCAAATAATTCATACCATCCACATGCCACCAACTTTCTCCATCCACTTGGTTCCACAGGGTGGTTCTGAGAGGCAACAAGGACAGAACGACAGAGAGAAGTATTGTTTACTTTGGGCTGGATGCTTTTACATGCGTTTGTGCTACAGGTTCAGTCCTAGATGCTGAATGGAGGCAATTAAGTAAGGTGCACTGTGTGTGAACGTCAACCAACAAAAAGAGGACTGTGTTGACTTCTCACCTCAGGCTAGTGGTTTCTCGGCCACACGTTGACAGCGTTATGGATGACCTGTCTGTTGCCAAAAGTCTAAAGGTGTAATAGACAGAAAGGAACTGACCCTACACTACCCTAAAGTTGGTGAGTGCATTAACATCAGCAGAGAAGCAAATGCCTCTCTGACAAGTTTTAAAAAGAAAAGTTAAAACCAACTAAAGAGGCAACAGAAAACATACTCACATTTCAAGTTGGCTTGCAAAAGGAATTTACTAAAACATCTAACTGTCTTTCCAATACAACATTATTTTACAGGAATAAGTGAGATTTCTAGTTCTGATCATTGTTCTGGCAATGTTTTTTTTAATAAAAGATAATAATATTAAAACATAATATAAAGGAGCAGGACCTTCAGTCCCATTACAACCATAATGAAGGCCAAGTCTCATCATGCTGCTTGATGATATGTTTATTTTTTCTGCCTTTTATGTAATGATGGAGGAGACAAAAGCACTTTTTAAGCATACGAGTTAAAAATGTGAAGGATACTAAGAAATAAAAAAACAAATAAAAAGTTGCCCAGTACACATCAGAATATAACAGATGCAGTTTAATTTGAGGCTATTTCCTTTGATTGAAGGAGACAAATCTGAACTGATCAGAGTAATTTCTCAATTTTTTGTTTATAGTATGTTGAGCGGCAACATCGTAAAACCATATCTAGTTGACCAGAATGCTCAGAAACTTCTTAAAACTTCAGTTTTGAGCTTTAAATGATTTTATACAAGTCTTGTTTTAGAGCAGTGCCTGTACCCCTTCCTCCTGGACCACTCAGCCTTCAAGTGTCCACTGGGATATTTAAGTTTATCGAGCTCTGGCTGAGATATTCACACTTCTGGTGGCTTCAGTCAGGCATGCAGGTGTGCTAAGGGCCTTTGCACAGTGCTGATGTATTTCTGAGCAAACCTCTTCTGGACGCAGCGGAGAGCACAGACAGCTCTCAGTAACTGAGGTCTGACAGATATCTGTCCTATCTGATTGACTCATTGGCTGACGGAAAATTAGAGATGTCGAATTACCCATAGAGAGTCGTCTCATATGCACTTCATGCTATGGTAGAGACATTTCTCTGTGTGGTAATAATCTGTCAAGGTCTCATTTTGAATTGTCTTTCTCATCGTTATATCATAACCCACCAATATCTAAACACACACAAGATAGAAAATACTTAAAAAAGATAGAAAAAACTGAATCTATCTGTTGTATTTTGTAACATATTTCCGTTTTCCATTAGAATCATGGAGCGGTAGCCTTTGTGAGCCGAAATATTTAAGCTATCAATATTTTCCAAGCCATCTATACACATAAATGAAGACACACATAGCTATACATTGCATTGACACCCATTCATCTTTCATTCACTTTTGTGGCCTAACCCCATACAAACCCTACAACTAAGCCTAACATAAACGCATCTTATACCTTCATCCTAAACTTAACCCAGTCTGTCCCCACAACTCAATATATGTTAGGAATTGTCCTTACAATGTATCAAATACAAGGCCACACACACACAGGGTGGTGGCTCTGCCAGGCAGAAGCATCCCAGTCACTAATGTGTTTCAGCCAGCCAACCGGCCAGGAGACAGTGACCAGTGGAGCAGATAATCACATCAACTGAGTGAGACCTGCACTGCCTGGCGATGCCTCTGATGCTGCTGCTGCAGATCATGTAGAGGATAAAATGACTTCTGAATGGTGTGCATGTCTGCAGGATGTAAATTTTGATACCTGTATTTTTATTTGTCTGAGTATGACATCATCCTGTACATCTTTACTTCTTCTGATCTCTGAATTTTCTTCTTAAATCAATAGATTTAAGAAGATTGCGCAATTAAACACAATCAGTAAATGATTTTCTTTTGTTGGCTTGATTTTGTGACACGGTTAGACTCAAAATTATTCATACCCTTAGCAGACTTGGATTTAACATGCTTTTTCAACATAGATGTTTTACTTTTGACAGGAAACGAGACAGGCATCTCTAAAAATATAACAAAACAGCATGAATGGAGTAAATCATTTCTTCGTTTTCATTTAAATCGAATGTCTTTAAATGATTCCTGCTATTTATAACCAGTAGAAAAATATTTGTTGACATTACAGCAAAGGCTTCTAATAACTGCTGAAATACTTTTTTTTAATGTATGGTAAATGTCTTTTCTAGAGTAAAACAAAAGTCATTTTGTTGTCCCTGAGAGAATATTAATTATGCATAGTTGGCATATTTTAAAAAATTTTGGTTTTCTGGATGAGAAAAGTGAGAAAATTTGTTGCTTTGTAATCTAAAACTTTGCCAGTATACAGTATCCCACTTCATCCCATTTGTCTCACAATTATCAGCAATGTTTGTGCAACAACAGAGTTTTTTGTTTATTTGTATTTTGAATACTTGATCTGACCTGTAGGATGGTCCCTGTACCCTTGTTATTGTAGAGAACATATTTAAATGAGTATTTAACTACATTCAAGCGGTCAGGGTGACAAACAACCCTTAACATTTATGCGCATAAAAAGGAGACAGCTAACCACAAATCAAAGCAGGCTGAACATTTATCTTCAATAGAACTAAATGGAATGGGCGAGACAATGAATGTCACCCACCATCTTGCTGATTAAAATGATCCTGTAGACACCGGAGTAAGAGGCAAGACAAAGAGAGACATAAACAGGACAGAGGAGAGCGGATGTATAGTAAAAAGCCGAGAGCAACAAACGCCTGACAGTGAAATATTGTTCCAGGAGACGGGACGGATAGAGAGGATAAAATGAGAGAAGCGGGGAAAGTGCAACAGAAAGCTTGGAGGATCAAATCTTGTTAACACTGTGGCATGACCTTGGCCAGCAGCTGACTCCAGAGATCATCTTTAGGTCACAGTCACTGAGCCACTCTGTTTAATTGACATTAGCCACAGCTGCATAGTCAGGGCCCGGCGAGAACTCACACCCACAACGCTCCTCCTGTGACCACACCAGACCACGTTTTCACCATTTTTATTCTAGAAACTCTCCAAAAGATAATGAGCAATTACAACACAATGACTATTACAGATGTTCATTAATGTACAGTTTTCTGCAAGCAAACGTTAGCATGATTTTTCCCTGGGTTGGATTGGTTTTCTTAGACTGAGGTCGGAAAACTTCTAGTTGTTTGTTGTGGGTGTTTTTGGAGAAAAAAATAATTTTCATTTTCATTGTGCTAAATCCATTCCAAATGGCATATTTTTGTGGTTGAATGATCCTATCAGAAACTTACAAATTTTGAAGAACTAAATATTAACTGAAAATGAACTGAAATAAAAACTTTATTTGTAGTGATTACTAGTTTATGTAATCCGATTACCATGACATACTCACACCAATAATGCACTATTCACTCCTAATATGTGTTCACCACCATATACACTTGTTGTTGAATACTACGTACTTTCCTTCCTTTTCACTTTTTACATAATGAAAGCTAAATTGCCAGAAAGGAGGCACAATAAAGTAGACATTTTTTTCATATTCCTACCCAGGCTTTTATTATACCCAGTGAGATACACTAAAGTTTATGTTGTTTATTCTGTACATAATGATGATGTCCAGCGTATTTTTTTTACTAAGTCAAATACAGATGGAAAAAAACCCCCATCTAAAATAGACTAATCTCTAAAATTGTTAAGAATTTTTATGAGTGTTTTTGTTGTATTGTTATACAACAATATTCAAAACTCTTACTGTAGGGAGTACTGACGTAGGGTGAAGCTTTTCTGGTTCATGTTGAAATCATGGATCACGCTTAAGGAAAGCTCAAATCAATTTTAAAATCAGCTCATCTGTTTTTGACAACAATAGAGAAACTGTCTTTTTCCTATATATGTCTAAATATTAAATTAACTACCACTGAACTTATAGAATCAAATGAGCAGTGGAGGTTCTGGCACAAAATGACACCCTAAGCTAGCCATTTTTGATACAGATGCATTTTGGACAAATTCATCTGTATCCCATGAGAAATTGAAGTAGCTCTTTAATTTAATCAAATCAGAAACAGTTACTGGACTCCAAGGTAATTTGTAGAATGAAAAGAGCAAAAGTTTCCCATACTCAAATAAAAAATGTAACTAACAGTGGAATCATCTCTTTATATTCAACAGAAATGCTTTGATACTTTATATTCAACAGTATCAACAGTAAACATATGGCATCACAAACTGTCCCTGCAGCAGGAAATTACATCAGAACAGCCCCTGACGTCCGAAGTTTCCTCAGATTCCCATGTCTGTGTTTAGTCATCATTTATGACTTTGTCAGTACATCTGTACTCTGTGTAATGTTTCTGTGTAAGAATAACAACACGATGTGTCAGAAGAACACAGAACCAAAGCTTGATAGTTCGGGAAGGAGTTGTTATTGACGGCCTCTGTGTGAGTCAGGCTCCATGACTGACCCCAGTGTCTCTGTTAGGTTTGCATGTCTGGAAGCAGAACTTTCTTTGATGACCACCAGATTTATAGGGACACTTTTCTTATCGCACCTATGAGGGCAGCCGGACAGGGTGGGAGAACAAGGTCTTTTAGAATTTATAACTTGTCAGGGTGTTGGGAAAGCTTTACATTCAAAAGGGGAAGGATCAGCTGAACAAAGTGATTAATCTTGCATTTATTCTACTTGGAAGAAGAAAAAAAACTGTCACTGCTGTTTTTGGTTTAAAGATGAAGCATGAAGTCTAGTACAACATGACGTTGAAGGGAAATGTAATTTATACACATTTACATAATTATGATAAAACATCTCGTGCTCTAAAATAAATATATTTTAAAGTCATAGAAACTACAAACATTGAAAGCATTAAACTTACATAAATCATTATTGGTCTTCAGATGGCTTTTCAAAGCAGTAATTTTTCAAGGTTTCCCCAAGAAAGACAAAAAGAAAAACTTAACTGAATTATGCTGAATGGATCTTTGGCTGCTAATAGTCAACAAAGAAAAATAATAGAGTGAGTACTTTTGCAACAAAGAAGTTATGAGGAGAGATTTCTCCTGTACTTTTTTTTCCAATTAGAAAATACATTTTGCTCCTTACTTAGAAATCATAAAACATCTTGAATTTAAAGGAAATAACAACCCAAAGCTAAAGGAAAATAATCACACACAATTTATGCCAAAGCTACTCGAGGACCAATTTGAACACAAAGACAAATATCCACAATGCCAAGGCGACTGAAGCTGATGTGAGCATCAGGTTATAAAAATGCTTGCCTTTGTGTTGTCTGTCAAAACAAAATATGCTATTATGTTGGGATTATGTTAATTCAAAAAATACATTTAGCTGTAAATGTGATTCATATTTTTCCTCTCCAGAACACGTGAAGAAGAGAATTGGAAATCCTAATAGTATAACAGCATTTTAGCTAATGTGGCAAATTGGCATGTTAAACTGTCTATACAGAAAACTATTATACTTAGATTACTGTAGCGCAGTTAAATCCTTGTAAGACAATCATGGACTGATTATGTGGAGAAAAGAGAGACTTGCACAATCAAAAACATGGCTTGCAAAGCACGGCATTCTGGTCACACAGTAACTGCGAGGAGCAATTGGCCCATGGTTGTGCAACTCCCAACTATCGGTACTCCTCAGAGCCAAAGGAGAAATGTCAACTTCCATGTTAGTGCAGCCAGAGTTTAACTGTGTAAAATGCAGTTTTTTAGTAAATATTTATTTGCATTAATGTGAATTGCATGATGCAATAGAATCACAGCATGGTGCTAAATTGTCAGGACTCCCAAGATTCAGCTCGTATAGGTAACATTTTCTCCTGGGCACCTCACTCGATATATCAGCATTCTTCACTTTGTGAGCTCATTTAAAATTTATATGCACACACACAGGCAAAAATGCATGTTCCATCTTGCTCAAAATAGGCTTTTTGCAATAAACAGAAGTCTCTTCACTTTGTTTTATACTAGAATAAGCAGCTCTTCTTAATCAATGTTCAAAGGTTGTCTGACAAGTGTTGGTTGTATATGCCTCACCTTTGACCCTGCAGTTGCTCCTCAGTGAAGCCCTCTCTGCTACCTAATCTCAAATGCCTTCCCAGCCCCACTCTAATTCATTACTTCCCCTTCTACTGCCCTGCCAGGGTCACAGTAATGACATGCAACGCGCCGGACCCAGTTATGACCAAGGCCTGCGTTTGATCTTCCATGCATCCCTCTGATATATAAATGTTTTTGTGAAGGCACCGCTATGTGTTGTGCATTTACTATGTCTGTCCTTCGGTTGTAAACTTGCACTGTATTTATGCTAATTAACACAAATAACAGCCATTCCAGACAGATATTTTACTCCTCCTTCCTGCTGAAAACAGTGGGCAGTGTTACTCCTGTGGAGAACAATAGCTTCAGCAGAGATGAGTGTGTGAGTTATGGTGTCACTGGGAGGACCTTAGTCTATTAAGGAGTAGTGGGGAGTTTGATGAAGGTCTTAGGAGAATGAACTTGAATAAAGATGACAGACTGCAACAATTCAGTTCCAGAAGATAAAAATAATTTTGGATGAAAAAGAAAAAAAAAAAAACAGCAGGAGTATCAAACTATAAAAACTGACTTCGATTCCCAGGCAGAACAGACACCTTGAGAAATATATATGCATCTCTGTCTTGTTCCACAAGGTGATGTTATCTGAGGTAAACGTTCGCAGGCTCACAGCAAGGTCAGTTAGTTACGTCTCATTTATTGGTATTTAAAATGATTTGCAAATGTGGCCCCCGCATACATAGTCATTAAACACAGGTGTCTCGGATTACTGCCATGGTTCACATATTGCAGATGAAGAATAGGGCTGGTTTTATATTCACTCGTTTGCACAGACATGACATAATAAGCAATGAGATCAGGACTAATTTGACAGTTAATTTCCTAATGAATAATCTCATGTGTCCTGTGTCTGCTGAGGAAATTTTTACTCCTATGCTGCCATTAGCTTTCTACTTTCTTTGGTTTGCTCTACACATCAGGGTGATGTAATAGTTTTAGCCTCAGTTCTCATCTGTGCAGACCAGATTATAAATTCACCATGTGCCCTGATGAGTTTTCTCTTTTGGCTTATTTTGTACTCTAAATTTAGTTTATCTGAATCAATTGAATTTGGAAAATTAATACAGCCTATTTGAAATGGAGAAATCACACTGAAGAAACTTTTAAACACATCTATCCCTTAAAATTAATATTTTTAAAGAGACTAAGAAAAGCATTTAAGTTAACACATTCAGAAATGTTTATTTTTCTTTTAATATCATGCAAACAAACTCGTGCCAAAGTATTTCCATTTTAAGTTTTAGTGGGAACCTAAAATCTGCTGTTGCTCTTGCACCTGAATTTCTCCTTTGCAGGACAATAAGGCTGTTTCTGCTTCTATCCCTTTACCTTATTCTTTTGCCATGCTACAACCAGAAACTTAAAGATATTGTATATAGATCAATATACTGTTGCACTTCTATGTGACGTCTTCCGGCGAACATCTCTGACCTTGAGCTGCATATTTACAGACTAAAATTGTTTCACATTCTTTGTTATATCAAGGTGTGTCAGAATGGAGAGCATCAAAGTCATACATGTGCTTTTATCTAAGACATTTCGTTGAAGCTTTGGCCCTATGTTTTAGGCTAGCAGTATAATAGCTACAAACTTTAAAAGAATAAACAACCTGATAAAGAATGTTGGTTCTGTTCTGGGGACTACTGTGGAACATGTGGAGTGGAGATTATTGTGCAAAAAAGGATTGTTCATAACATTAGGAAAATTGCACATAACCTTGAACATCCTCTTCATGAGACAGTTCCACAACAACACTGTCTTCAGTCAGACGTTTCTCCAGATTTGCAATAACACAGACCGCTACAGGAGAGTCTTCCTGCCCACAGCCATCGGCGTCTACTACAAGTCATGGTATGAGTTACAACATTAAATTTCCTTTTGAAATTAATAAAGTATTTTTTAATTGAATTTAATTTGAATGTTTAGGGTATTTTCCTGCTTAAAGGAAGACCTACTCTCCAGTCGTATGATCTTTTCAAGTCTCTAGCAGGGTTTTTACGTGATTTCTTTAAAATTAACTCCACCGATCTTCCCATCAACTTACAATCAGCTTTACTGCTAAAAAGACAAATTCCTACAATATGACGCAATAACCATCCTGTTTCATTGTGGAGATGGTGTGTTCAGGGTGATGTGCAGTACAGTAATACCTTTCTGCATGTACGTTGCGTAGCTCTATTTTAGTCTCACCTTACCAGAACAACTTCTGCTACATCTCTGGTGTGTTCCCTGCATGGCTTGTGACAAACTATTAACATATATAAACTATTTTTGTGGCTTACTTATTCCCAGAGTTACATAAAGGTCGTGCTTTTGTGAATACTTGTCTAATTATTGTACTTTCAGACTTTGGATCTCTGCTCTAGAGTAACATGGAGTAATGATCTCCATGCTTGGTCTGCCAGCTCAGGTGGATGGTCATGTCTTCTTAGGTTTGCATTTCAATTTATTCTTTCTAATATTTGAAGAAATATGAAACATTGCATAGTCTCGTGTTTTGCAAGCCTCCTATATTAAGTTAAATTTGTATGCGTTTGATTTTGTGTAAGAACCTAAAAAACACAGAACAGCTGTGTTTGCTAATTAGGTAACTTCTGAATGGAAATGGCTGCACTGTAAGTATGATTTGCGTTTGAACATGACCCAAATGCAGAGAAGAGAAAGGGAGGTAATTGATGACTTATTAAAAACTGAGAAACTTGGCAGCAAAACAAGGACATATCTGAATACTTTCTGGTGCGTGTTGTTCAACATACCTGAATTAAATAATTAGATAATTAAGACTCTGCAGAAGTAGGCTGCTGGCTGACAAGGTTATCTGTTTTTTTTTTATTCAGGTGTGTTGGAACGGAGTCAAATCTAAGAATCAGAACTGACGTTTGACGCCCGTATCACAAATGATCAAACCTAAGAAAGTAGAACACATCAAACCTTCAGTGGATTTACAGGTAAATGTAACTCTCAAAGGAATAAAACTCATAAAATTAATGAATTCAATAAAATTTCAGTCTAAACAGTGAGTCAGTGATTTGTCTTCAATAAAACTTGTTTTATAAAGGAAGAAGGAATTCTTGCTGATAAAAAGTACAAAGTCTTTAGGAACATATGTTTCATAAAGTATAATAAAAATTCACAGCCTTTTACCGGTGCTGCCAAACTTCAGTTTGTGTTTGCAGTAATACGTCTAATTGATGCTTGACATCATGTTTCAGGTTGAATAAAAGGCAATATATGAAACGCATATCTATAATAGTCCATCCAAAGTCAAAGATCTCTGCAGTGAAAATTATTGGCATAATGCAAAGAGCTCAGGTTAATGACAGCTGCTCCCATTATATCACATAAAGTTTCATAGTTTCAATAAAGTTGAACATTACTGTGCATTGGCTGCCCCCTTTTTGGGAAATCTAATCCTCGTCATCCTCGTCACATCCGCTTGATGTAGCCGTTGCTTACTCCATCCTCGCGCGCAATTCCTCATGTGGTTTTTCATTCAGGCGGCTGCCAGAAGCCCTCGCTGTGCCTTCCATAACTCTTACGTCTGTGAAAGATTTTTAATTAAAATGAAGACAGCTGGCTGAACTGTGGAGATGTCACAAATAGTTTTCGCCTCCAAAGAAGCCTATCATGTGCTCCAGACATCAGATTGCAGGCAATTCCAGCTTTTTTGAAGAACTTGTTAATCACGTCTTCTGCTTAATTCAATTATCAACAGCTGCAGATTGATGCAGCCAAAGACAGCGAGATAGGGAGAAACGGAGAATTCAATTGCTTTCCCTCAACTTATGGGTTGTCATATGTCCCCTTTCTGTATTATATATTGGTATGATGGTGACCCCATGCATTTACTGTATTGGATTTTTTTATTACTCACCTTTGAGCTTGTGCTAAAGAATAGGCAGTGACCTGCCGGAGTGAGCATAAGTGACCTGTTCTTGTGAGTATGAGTGTGTGTCCATTTATACCTTTTATAAATACATGTTACACAAATATGGTTTTGGAAGAGTGACAGTCGGTTTGTCTTGTCAAGACGGTGTGTTTGCCAGGGGTCAGATGGCCAAAGGGGATCTGAGAGTTGATTTGATGTAGCTAAGACATGGGAGAGGTTGACTGCCAGGGTTGAGTGTGGGAGCTGGAGAGTTGGAAGGTCATGTTCATAAATTGTTACCAGTGAGCTGAGGCTTAATTGAAAAAGCTGGAGACGGAAGAGACCCTTGATCTGCGGCCCAAGACCCCTCCTTTGTGACCTCTATGTCTTCAGTCATTCAAGTGTTCTTGGTTAGTCTTTGACAAATATAATGATGTTTTTCTATAATTTCACACATTTAAATAATTTGGCGTCTGACGTTTTTGTTTGGTTTGTCTTTTAGCTTTCAGTTTTGAATGCATTGTTGCTTACAGTTTTTCTAGTGAATTTCTCAAATCATTCCCAGCATTTGTGTAACAGTAAGTGCAATTCTCAAAACAATATGTACAAAAAGGAAAACACTATGCATTACCTGCAAAAGGTATCTCTTTCTCAAAATCGTTATTTCATCTCTCAAAAGGAAATATTTGTGTCGATGAACATTCAGTGCCTCAGAATGACAAGTCCTTGTTTTATTGTGTACAGACAAGAAAGTCAATCTTGTTAGTTCTGTTCTCAATATAATTGTGTAATATTGATGGATAGTCCTCGTTGTTGAGGAAGTGACATGTTGAATATAATTAAGACATGGAAGTGGAAACAATATGTTTTAGGCTGTTCTTAAGATGAGGTCACAAGAAAACTTCACTACATTCAAAGAGCCAGAACTAGGTAGAGAATGGGTCTCCCAGAATATCAAAGTCTCAAAATGCACAACAATTCCATTCAGATCTTTAAGAGGCTAAGCTAGTCTCCGGACTTCAGCTCTACAGAAAATCTGTGGATGGAGTGTCCGATCAACACTCAAGAATCCTCAAACATTTAGAGTTTCTTTAAAAGGGGACGCTACTGTAAGTTAGTCATTAATATATGTTCACCCAAATCCACTTACAAGTTTTTTGTTTTTGTGTGTCCCTCCATTGAAATTAAACTCCTATAACATTTTAAAGCAGAGGGAAATGAAGTACCTTTAATTCTCATTGAAGAATTTATTCTAATGCGAAGTGTTAACACCTCCAGTTTGTTGTAACATTTTATTCCTTTTATGCCTTCATACCTACAAAATCTCTGACCAAATACGTTGGCCTTACTGATATTCATCTGACTCTATCCATCTTTCAGCTGCTGTTTGAGATAACCCCACTCCTGTGTTGACAAAGCAACGGCTCATTTATAAAGCAGAGCTTCCAGCTTCCCATCCCCTATGGACACTGAAATCTCTCCACCAAACAAAGCAATCATAAGCATGAATAGGAGTCTGCTGTGAAACTCGATCCAACGTGTCTGTACATTCTACACAGGTGATACATAGTCGCTGTCTTTTGAAGAGGACCTGTTAGCCGACTGAGCATTTGGCAAGAAAGAAGGAAAATCTGTCATTTCACACAGGGAGGAAATCTATCCCTGGTATTCATTGTTCTGAATGATAGGCAGGAGATGCTTTAACATATCATTTTGACACGCTGGGCGTTATAACACGAACAGTTTTACTCCTGCATTCATTGAAGGAAGGAAAGTTCTCCTTATGTTACCAACAAGGATAAAAATGTGGTTGTTCTTTTAAATCACATATTTTAAAACGTTGCTTTTCTTTGAAACGGAACAAAAATAACTGTTTTCAAAACCTTTTTCTAAATACAAATCTTTAAAGTGTGGTTATTTTTTTACAAAAAGCAAGGAAGGTTTTGAGCAATATTAATTGAAAAATAGCTCAAGTTCAAACCATTCCAACATATGAATATGTATTGATCTATACCAATACATTGATTGATTGGCTGTATTTTTAGAATCCTCGTTCTTTTCACTGTTGCCATGCAGCAAAAATGGTCCTCGGTTTAAATCCCAGAATGCTAGTTCAATTGAATACTTTAAGTTTCCTTTTAGGCGTGAATGAGTATGTTGCCAATCGATGCACAACACAAATTATTGCAGGGACGTCAGTGCACAAGTCTGTATGCTGGAAAAAAAAATTTTTTTCTCATGCTTTTTAAACCCAGCCTAAGTGCACCTGCCTGGTAAAGGCTGATTTGAGATCTGAGCATGAACCAATGGAAAAGATACCGATCTTTGTTTTTTCTTCTTCTTCAAAGGCAAGTGCAACAGACCGATAATGTAGCACAGCAGCCCATATCCTCCAAACATAAGCAAACCACAACCGATGATGATTTAATGATAAAATCAAATCTTAAACAGAGACATGCCCCTATCTGAATTACCTGCAACCAAAAATTGATAATACTGGAACAGTAATCTTTCTGTATCATATAGACTATTTCTCTCCAGACAACTGACAACATCCTAAGCTCTTGTAGTTACAGAGAACAATCTTAACAAAAAGTTTGTACAGAAGCAGTGGAAAAGTGTTTTATTTCGGGGGTAGGGAAGTGTAAATAATCCTACTTTTCAACATTAGATTGATCAATTTTCCTTTGCTCGTACGACTCACCAAACAATGTTTCATGAAATCAGACAGAAATATCCCTGTTGATAGTACCTGTTGGAATATTATGCACTGCATGATAGGTCAGGTCATTGTCCCTGCATTGTTTGGTGAAGCTTTTTTTAAAATGAGCCTGAAAACACCTGTTTCTATTTCCATAAAGCATGTCTGTTATAAGAGAGATGCTCATGCCTCCATATGTCGGAGGATTTTTACACTTTTCAACCATGTTGTAACTCGTCCTTGTCAGTATGTCAGCCATCTGCTTTAGATGGCTGACATACTGCCATCTAAAGCGCGTTGGGGGTGGGACTGTGGACTTTTTATGACTCAGAGGTGTGAAACTCACCCCCTCTTTTACCCCAGATGCTTGTGTGCCATCTCCTCGTCCACTGTGTCCACCTGAGGTCCCAGGACAGCAGTTACGGAGGGTGATTGCTCAGCTCTGGTCTGCTGGCTGCCTCTTCGTTAGGGTGCAACAGAAACAATCCCATTAAGTGGTGGATCGCCTTTCACACAGATTACTGAGCATCTGGCAGTCCTGCTGGAGAGGGGGACAGAAACAGATTTTAGATCATGAGGTCACAATGTTGGGGAAAAAAGATGCAGATTAAAAACCTGAATCAGATTCACCTCTTATAAACAGAAAAAATAGATTTAAACAGATTTAAATTACTCGGGCTCAATTAAATTACTTTATTATTAGACTCCTATATTTGGTGGATTTTCTTACATTTCCCAGCTTTAATAATAAACTTATAATGTAAAAAAAAAAAAATCTAAATAAAGTCAAACTGGTAGAAAAAAAACTGGTAGTACAATTTGCTAAACATACATTATTTTAAAATAAAATTAGCACTATTTAACAAGAAATGGTGCAGACTACAATAACCACGTGTCATATAACACGCACATAAACGTTTTAGATAAAAACATCAACATTTTCTTTTTAAAATCTAAATTTTTTAAATTGTCCAAAAAAATTCCCCAATGACCACAAGAGTCTGCCAATATTATGCTGGTCTCTTTCTTTTTCTCTTTGTTGTCTCACATCTTTCAATGTGCTGCCAATGCTTCATACAGTCCAGTTCTTCAGATTGGTGTTGTGTTCTGGTCTCCATGGGACTTTGGGCCAAAGCGATGCTGACTCACTTTAACCCCGGGTGAAAGGTGAGAACTCTGAGAACAGAGCGTTCTGGTCTGCTAGAGAAGACCTGCGTGCTCTGTTCTGCATGCTTGAGTTTGGGAAAAGGGGGTGACACCATGATGAAGAGCGAAGAATAGGTGACTAAAACAGAGTAATGAGAGAAAAGGATTAGTGAGTGAAGACAAATGAGGGAGATTTAATGGTATATTCAGGGAGAGTTAAAAAAAAAAACAATAGTGGTTAGTGGTTAAAAACTTTGTATCAACCACATTGTAACAAATTTGTTACTGAAGTACAAAAAACTCACGCTCCCATCCATCTCATTCCTAGGTCAAATGATGTGCAGTGTGAGTTTATTTTGTAGAGTTTCTGGTCCAGCATTTTAAGCAAACTGTCTTTTATGAGGCAAGTTCAGATAAAATCATGTAGGAACGTATTGTTTTACATCGTAAAAGGAGTAATATCGTCATACCAGTCCCTTCATCTTACATATTGGAGAAGAAAAAATGGACTCTGAACATGTACCTCTACAGGCTTACATGCGTTAAGACTGGGATGTAATTCAGAAATTATTGATAAACCAATCATGAAAGGACATCACTATGTGCACCCTATTTTTGGAAAAAAGAATAAATAAATAAATCCAACACGATCTGCTGTCAGTAGTGCTGTTGATCGTTTTCTGAACCCAAAGTTTCTTCTCTGCTGGTCGATTTTAGCCCAAACATTAGAATGAAGATTTTCATCAAAGAGCACACGTTGGGGGCGGGTTGTTGCTTTAAAATTAGAATTGCAACCACATTCATATTGCTCTCTTCTCCATTGTTAACATAAAAAACAATTCAGTGTTTGACAGGAATAATCTATCTCTGATGCACCTTGCAACTGTAAGAACAAGTTAAGATTTGCCTAAATAACGGTGCATCTGCAGAGGTCATGGTCGGACATCACGACAGGTTCGCGATTATTGCAACAAATTCAAGGGTGTATGGTCTTTTGTTGAGTGGTATTATTGAGTGTGTTGAGCACCTGCCAAGTATCTCGCCTTTGTTCAACCTGGCACACCGCTCACATTAATTAACATTTCCTTCCTCATGAACCAGGACAAGGTCCCACAGAGGGGTTCAAATATCTCACTCTTCCCAAGATCCATTGTCCTCTGTACCACATGTGTTGAAACACCAGTAGGTACAGAGCACGTGATCTTACATGTAACATGTGGTCCACCAAATCCAACATCTTGTTCATTCTTTTGTTGCAGCCACAGATGACTACACTGACCACATGGTGATAAAGGCCAGTAGAAAAACCTTCCTTTGCTTCTGGTAACCAGGAACTAATAACTAACAAGAAATGATTGGTTTTATTATTAATTGTATTACAATTGTATAGTTATCTATGTCTTAGTTGTATTTAAGCATGTATTTATATGTATTGATAATTAGATCAATTTGACAAATTAGATCATTCCTGCTCTGTGAGAGGAATTTTCCCAACAGTAAAAATTCAAACATCCCTCTCCCCAGCAACATTCTTCTGCTCAATCTTGATGATTTCAAGCTGTTTTCAATAAGCCAGAAAGCATAGAGCATTTGCTGGGTCCAACTTGGGGTCCCATTCCAGCAGGAAAACCTCATAAGTGACATGTCAAGCATATATATTGGAATTACAGTACAGACCAAAAGTTTGGACACACTTTCTAATTGAATTCAATGAGAAGGTGTGTCCAAACTTTTGGTCTGTACTGTATGTCAAGACCTCTTCAACCTATTTCTGTGGCTGAGTCCAGCCCCACACAGGAACGTTATTTCAGCTGCTTGTATCCAGGATCTCATTCTTTCTTTTGTGATCTGTATTTCATGATCATTTTGGTTAAACCCTATCTTCACCATAACAAACCAAAGCAGTATAGTAGATATTAATCAAAAATTATAAGATGTATAAGGGAAAAAGGCCAGGTAATATTTGTGCCTCTAAACCTGTTTTATGTAACTAGACTGAACCCTTGATCTGTGGAATAAGAGAAAATATTTGCAATCAGTGTAACTCGGAACTTTGGGTTTGAAGACTCATCAATAACTCATTAAGTTTAACATTTTCATTTAACTCACAATTATGAAAGGAATTACATTAATCCACCTGTAAATAACCACTTTGTTTTATTTTTCTGTTGATGTTTCAGCAATTTTTTTTTACACTTACTGCAGTTTATGTTAAAATCTCTAAATGTTGCCACTAGAAAATTTTGAAGCATTTTTCATCTCCTTATTTTATGAATAGATCTTTCAAAAATAACTATAAATAAAGTGTATGAGCTCCATAGCTGTCAACCACAGCTTAACATAAATTACTTCTCACTCCCATTTCAAATCCATGTGGTGGTTAGACAGGTTAAATTGTTTTATACAGGGGTTGGACAATGAAACTGAAACACCTGCTTTTAGACCACAATAACTTATTAGTATGGTGTAGGGCCTCCTTTTGCCGCCAATACAGCGTCAATTCGTCTTGGGAATGACATATACAAGTCCTGCACAGTGGTCAGAGGGATTTTAAGCCATTCTTCTTGCAGGATAGTGGCCAGGTCACGACGTGATGCTGGTGGAGGAAAATGTTTCCTGACTCGCTCCTCCAAAACACCCCAAAGTGGCTCAATAATATTTAGATCTGGTGACTGTGCAGGCCATGGGAGATGTTCAACTTCACTTTCATGTTCATCAAACCAATCTTTCACCAGTCTTGCTGTGTGTATTGGTGCATTGTCATCCTGATACACGGCACCTCCTTCAGGATACAATGTTTGAACCAGAATGGTTCGGTAGTCCTTGGCAGTGACGCGCCCATCTAGCACAAGTATGGGGCCAAGGGAATGCCATGATATGGCAGCCCAAACCATCACTGATCCACCCCCATGCTTCACTCTGGGCATGCAACAGTCTGGGTGGTACGCTTCTTTGGGGCTTCTCCACACCGTAACTCTCCCGGATGTGGGGAAAACAGTAAAGGTGGACTCATCAGAGAACAATACATGTTTCACATTGTCCACAGCCCAAGATTTGCGCTCCTTGCACCATTGAAACCGACGTTTGGCATTGGCACGAGTGACCAAAGGTTTGGCTATAGCAGCCCGGCCGTGTATATTGACCCTGTGGAGCTCCCGACGGACAGTTTTGGTGGAAACAGGAGAGTTGAGGTGCACATTTAATTCTGCCGTGATTTGGGCAGCCGTGGTTTTATGTTTTTTGGATACAATCCGGGTTAGCACCCGAACATCCCTTTCAGACAGCATCCTCTTGCGTCCACAGTTAATCCTGTTGGATGTGGTTCGTCCTTCTTGGTGGTAGGCTGACATTACCCTGGATACCGTGGCTCTTGATACATCACAAAGACTTGCTGTCTTGGTCACAGATGCGCCAGCAAGACGTGCACCAACAATTTGGCCTCTTTTGAACTCTGGTATGCCACCCATAATGTTGTGTGCATTGCAATATTTTGAGCAAAACTGGGCTCTTACCCTGCTAATTGGACCTTCACACTCTGCTCTTATTGGTTCAATGTGCAATTAATGAAGATTGGCCACCAGGCTGGTCCAATTTAGCCATGAAACCTCCCACACTAAAATGAGAGGTGTTTCAGTTTCATTGTCCAACCCCTGTACCCCTTTTTTTCTGTTGAGAAATGATGAAGAATGTGACGGCTATTTTAGAAGTAGGAGCTATTTGAAGAGTAGAGCATACCTAAAAAATATGTATAGCAAAATAACAATATAAAGTTGCCAACATACCTCATGGCTGTCTTCAGAACAAAACAGATGCGCTGTAATTTATGGCCACTTTCTGTGATTGGAGGAGAGAGCTTTGAATCGATCTGGGACCTCTCTCTTTCACCTGTTAAGAGCTTTCCTCGTAATTGGCCACCGCCATCATGGCTACTGCCAAATCTGCGGCCTGCTCTGTTGCACAATAGTATGTTAGAGTATGTGTAAACTGTGCCTATTTTTCTTCTGCTCTGACCATTGATTTTTAAATGAAGTATCAAAGAAAATCAATAGTAATCAACAAATAGTAGGCAACACGCAGTAGTGTCAGATCCCTGGGGCAGAGCTTAATCATTTTAGATGCCTGCCACAACACAGGGACAAAGGATGCACAGAAAAGTTGGGCACCCGGTAGAAACAGAAAGTAAAGTTGGATGAGACATTTGGATGAGAAAAGAAGTGAGATAAGGGGAAAGGATTGGCAGGCTCTGCCTCCACAAACTCGAACATTTCCTTTTCTTTCCTTTTCCTCACTGCTATTCCTACTTTTCTCTGGACTGTGACAGATCATTCACCCATAGTTTGGGGCGATTCGTGTAAAAACATTACAGTATCCCTCAGGCTGGAGATCTAGTTACACCAAAACAAGGCTTTTCCAAAGGAATCTGTCAAAAATACTTAATCATTTTCTAAGCGAACTGTGGAGCTAGTAGACTACCTGCCACTCACTGTCAACACTTAGTCATCTATCAAAGTCACATGTATCTGTACCTGAATGCTGAGTTGATGTTAAATCCAAATAAGTGACAAAGTGTGACCAAACTCTAAATGAATGACACATAAAATTGCTACCCACATGTTAAAATTTCTTAGTTTAACATGTGGAACAATGGAACCACTATCTGTTCATAAAAAAAGAAAAGTATATTCATGAAATAAAATGTTTTATTTTATGAGGTTGATTGCAGTAAATACATGCGGATGCAAAAACACAATTCTCTATTATTTTTGCGTCGGTTTGCAGTTCTTTCTTCAGCCATAAACACAATTGTAAAATTTCTCAGACAAAGATGTACGTTTTTATTAGTATTTAAGTCAACAAAGAACTCAAGGCCTACCAAGCATTCACCAAAACTTTAAGAACATTTGAAAAGACAAAGTCCATCCAACGAATGATTCTAAGAGCTTTAGTTCATGTTAAGTCCGCCTGATCCGTCTCCAATAAAATAACAAAACAAAACATAAAGCTGTTTTTATGAAAATCAATATGGCAGCAAATCGCTGTTTTCTCCATTTCAGTTTATCAGCCTGTTTCATTCAGAGGAGTTTAATAACCACACCTGCGGTACCTGTATCTCAGCAGCTTTTGAGTCATAAGTAGAACAAGACTTTTAATTTCAGGATTGTGTAGCGATCAGATCAGTGCTGTGAACTGTAGGATTTCTTCATGAGACTGTGGGATATGGGCATGTAAACATTCAGAGGTGATAGGATAAAATTACACAACAACCCACAGCTGCTACTGTCAAAGTGCGTGTCATTGCTGGAGTCATTTCCTGTACACTGATGGTTTGATAGCAAAGTTGACTCTCGCCCTTTTCTAAGAAAGTGAAAGAAATTTAGGCAACACTAACAAACAGAATTATAATTTCTCATGTAGGTTAAGGTAGACTGAAGCATTTCTATATCTTTTTTTTGTTTAAAATTCTGTGAAATGTTATCTAAAAGATACACCCACGTGTTAAAAACTTCTGGTTTTAAACCTAGCACAGATTTCCCTCATACAGTTTGAAGCCCCTTTAATATGTGCCTGGAGAGTGTGTTTGGCTCTTTAGACGATAGTGTAATTTAACGCTGACCCTCCCCCTCTTGTTGCTTTGCATTGCTGGTCAGTTGGGTGAAAAAAGGGCTACTAAACTTTTCCCTCAGGAAAGAAATCAGCTACTGGGAAAAACCTGGACTTAGCCTTTCTGTGGAAACCAATGAGATGTCTCAGCAGTTAAATAAATTATTGTCATTTCATGTTACTTCAGGGACTGTTGGGAACAGTGTTGTTTTTTTTATTTTAAATAGAAAATCTTAATCCAATCTGAGTTTTATCTAATTATCCAATTTGTATTTTTATTTCTTCTTGTTTTGCAACATCGTTCCCTTGTGTGTGTGTGTGTGGGGGGGTGGGGGGGGTACCACACTTGGTGTCTTTGAGCTCAAAAATAAATTTAGCTTCTCTTCAAATACAATAGATTTTATTGTGATTCTCTTTTGTTTTTTGTTTTTGTAGAAGTACTGTAAAACTGTGATATTTGACTGAAGGTTATCAATTTATTACAATCTCGCTCTGGCCATGCCTGGTTCTGATGGTATCATAAAGTTAGAAATTATTCCAATAATATGGTTTAAAAATGTATTAATACATTTGCTAAATAAGGATATGAATGATGAATTTTTTACAGTGGTTCTATCCTCCAACAATTTCAGACCAAACATTAATAACTCTAGATCATGTGATATATATATCTATATATTTATCTCTCTTTAGTCTGAATACAAACAAGGGAAAAAAGAAATTCTGCACCACATTTCAAGCAACACTTTCCAAGTAAATTTTAGGTGAACCTAAGATGCCATTTGCCAGTTTCACGGTTCCAGCTTCGATGTCTGCCCCTCCAGCCTCCCCTCCCTCTCTGTATCCACCACCGCCCACCTTACCACCAGAGCAGGCTGCAGTGCCAGGCCTCCCTCCAGGCTACAGTGCTGCAAAAGTGACAACATAAGGTCCATTCTGTTCCCTGTCACTCACAGCCTCAGGCCCACTGTTAAATAGAAAAGGCTTTTAGAGGCTGTAAATGGGGAATGGAGGGAGAGAGGTAGGTGGGTCACAGTGGACATGTCGGCCTTTGTGTGCCTGTGTGTGTGTGTTTGTACATATGCTACGCACAGATGCATTATAGTATATGTGGATTTTTAGGTATGTGTGTGTGTGAGCAGGCTCGCACCAGGGAGTTGAAGAGATTTGTGCGTAAATGAGGCTGGATTAGCCTGTAAAGTAGTCTTTCAGGGTGACCTGTGACTATCTAAAGACTTTGAGTGTTTTAGTATTACAGAGCTGTGTTTTTGTCTCATTTTTGATAGACTTTCTCTGCAGCTTCTAAGAATTTCCATACATCAGTCTTTTTGTTTCTACAAGCACCTGTTGGATTCTGTTAGCATTATCACAAATTTATTACTTCCACTAAAAGTAATACATTTGAAAGTGTATTTATTTTTCTCTAACATTAACATCTATAGGGGCTGCACAGTGGCGCAGTTGGTAGCCTTGCAGCACGAAGGTCCTGGGTTCGATTCCCGGCCGGGGTCTTTCTGCATGGAGTTTGCATGTTCTCCCTGTGCATGCGTGGGTTCTCTCCGGGTACTCCGGCTTGCTCCCACAGTCCAAAAACATGACAGTTAGGTTAATTGGTCTCTCTAAAATTCTCCCTAGGTGTGAGTGTGTGTGCATGATTGTTTGTCCTGTCTGTCTTTGTGTTGCCCTGCGACAGACTGGCGACCTGTCCAGGGTGTACCCCGCCTCTCGCCTGGAACGTAGCTGGAGATAGGCACCAGCAACCCTCCCGACCCCATTAGGGACAAGGGTGAACAGAAAATGGATGGATGGATGGATTAACATCTATAGCTTAGGATATTATGTTGGCCAGAACAGGTAAACAGAGAAAAGAATTGCACTGTTTGCTTAATCTGTGAGAAACAATTGATATTGTCTTTTGAGCAGCCTTAAAAACCCACTCAGTCAGTGATTTCTTTGTGACAGAGACATACCACACAAAGAGGTGAATGTGAGGACAGCTTTGATTAATTGATTATTGGTTGTAATATTTATAAGGCATGGTTGGTAAAGTCTACTAATAATAATACTAATAATAATAATAATAATAATAATAATAATAATAATAATGTATTACTTTGCAATTGGTGCTGACTTTCTGAGCCTGGCAAAAGTATTCATACTACTTGCCATGTTTCACATTTTGCCTCATTAAGATCATCAAATTCTGTACATTTTATTTGAATTTTATGTGATAGATACAAAATAGTTCATAACTGTGAAGTGGAAGAGAAAGGATACATTATCTTCAAATTTTTGCAGATAGAAATATGTTTGCTCTACATTTATGTTTAGTGCTCTTTACTCTGATATGCTCTATGAATCCTTTAGAGGTAATGGAGTCCACCTGTGTGTAATTTTATGTAGGAAGGCCTCCTTATTTATTCATTTTACTTGAAAAATAATCAATTGTGGTGCTTGTTTAACAAAGGTGTATTGTAAAATTGATACAAATCAGGTGGTAATTATATTAGAGTCCATTCACTTGTCTGGTCTTACCTTCGTAATGCAGAGTTCTGTTTCTACGTTGATTATTATGCAAAGACAAATACGCCTGTTCTCCAAAATTAAATACTTTCTGCTCCCGACTGTATGTGCTTTTTTCATAACACCTGAAATAGTTACACTAACCAGCCAAAACATCATTACTACTAATTTGAAGAATGAAGAAACTCTCTCTTTTATTACCACGGTCTGGGGAAAGATTACCTGAATACAGCCTAGGGAATCAGATGTTTGCAGCAGAACCTCTAGGTGTGGTATATCCTCCTGAGACCCAGAAAAAAAAAAGTTTTTGAATTTTTTTTTTTTTTTACTACATGACTCTTTGGAGTGAAAAAACATCACTACAATTGAAAAAGTTTCAAAACATGTTATTATTTATTTATTACAGTATGTCCTTTGGAGAGGACATCGGGACTCTCTTGTGGCAAATATGAACACATTTTGAGGCCCAGGATGTCCTCTCTAAGGACCAACAGGATTTAACACAGTGGCATGTATGGTTTCAGAGTTATGAACAAAAAAACCTATGTCCTCCACAGAGGACAAAAATGTATTGCTGGGTCTCAGGAGGGTATTGAGGATTTCAATCTTTCAATATTGTCAGATGCAATCAGGGGCCTGTTGGGTGGTTGTTTGTATGTAGGGGTAATGTTAGAATGGTTTGAAACAATTAATTATCTTCACATACTGAACTTTGTGTTGTTGCAACATAATCAATATGTGTAACTTTATTAATTGTAATCATCATTAGCTTTATTAAAGACACAAATAGGTCCATAGAAAAATACTAATAATTTAAAAATTTCAAAAATCAATCACATAAAAAGATAATAATCACATGTACAAGTCACTGATTTATAGAAAGGCCAGACTGCCAGTGATTCCATATTCTGGACTTAGACCTCACTGAGTCACTTTGTAATTTTAAAAAAATGCAGATGAAAAAGCTCCTTTTAAAAACAATTTCTTGCTACTTCATCATAACCACGCTGGAGGTGGACATATTTTTGCATGAGAGAATGAAGGATTAGCTGCAGCATGTCATGCTGTTGTCAGCGGTAGGCGTGATGATCGTCAGCTGAAGGCTCTCACCTGTCACTGTCAAGGCAAAGTTTGGGGACTGCTGGCGCCGGCCCAGTCTAAACAGGAGTCAGCCCTCTCTGCCTCAACAGGTCTGCTTCAAAGAACGCTCCTCGCAGGGAGGGTAAGAGAAACAAAAGTTCAGTTAGGATTTTCACAAGCACAGGGTCACCTTGATCTTTCACTCTCCCGCATCTTGTTCATGCATCCTGCTGCATGCGTGCTCACTCTGTTTGTTTGCGACTGGTTTGAAACTTTTAACACCCTGTTTATCCTGTTTTTGGGCTTTAGGCAAAATGTATTGTAGCTACTTACCGCATGCAGGTGCTAATATTTGTTGCATGATGTGTTAATATGATGGTAAACTAACAAACTGGTGTGTTTTGTGGTATCAGACACTAAGACAACACCTCTGCTTCGGCTTTGTCTCCAGCGTGACCCTTCAAGACTCCGCTTCTGGCTCCTGCCGGGGTGTGTGTGTGTGTGGGGGGGTGTGTGTATCTGAGCTAGATGTGATAGCGGAGAAAAACCATCTGTTTGGCTGGAATCTGTGTGCTTGATATCCCCTCTGTCTCTGTGGCTGCCCTGCAGATGTTTTGGTTGTTTTTAAGCACCACTTTGTTTTTGATTCCTCGTCGTCTGTTTAGAAATGAAGGGATTACGTTCCATCCACTATTGGACATTTGAAGAAGTGTAAGTTAAGCCCACGTGTTGCACCCATGCCATAAAACCGTCTAAACTTTCCACTCATTTTGTGGCACCACGCACAGATTCACAGTCATGTCTTTGGAATACAGGACAAAATTCATCCAAGTGCACAGTACTGTCAGGATTCCAAATGTGTGCAAGACAGATACAAGTGATCTGCTTTTCATTGGCAGAGAATAAATTTTTTCTTTTGTAGTCACCAGTAAATGCGTGGAGATGTCGACATAATCTGTTGGCCTTTTTGATTGTCATTAAAATGTTCCCTCTCACCAAGTAATGTAGCAATATGTCACTTTTTTTGTTGTTGTTATTGTCTTTTGTATTGTTAACCTTGCACAAAAATTAACCAAATAAGGTTTCAAGCCCTATCTTTCAGTTTTATAATACTTGGCGTGCGCGCATCCTGAAATATTTCACTATTGTTTTATACTTGTACAGATGCAGATGTGTATCTATGGAGCAGAAGTGCAGAACTCGTAATTCTGTCACGCAGCTCTTAAAAAGAAGACAAGTGAAGTGACACCATGATGGAAGAATAGGACAAAGAACAAAGTGAAGCAAAGGGTTGAAGACTCTCCCCTATCATTAAAATGTGGTGTTCGGTATGGATGCAGTTTTTCAGTCAACTGCAGTGAGAATATAAAAAGAAAATTGGATCAAGTAAAAGCTTTATAAAGTGAAATAATGATAAGGTATATAGTTGAATCTTTGTAATATATCTCTTGAAATGACACTTGTAACAAAATTGGGATACAATTTAAACAAACTGAAATCAACTTGGCTGCTAAAAGCATTCAAACAGACCTTCACTTAGAGTTCACATGAAACCAAACCCATAGCCGTCAGCATAAAAGTCTCGGTAGCAACAGACGTTCAAAAATACCAGAGCTACATCACAAAGTTCCCTCTTGACATCAGTTCATCCAGGAACTTAAATACGTTTTATATAAGCTACAATCTACTGTTGGTCAAAGGTTCAGGTCTACTCATTCTAATGTTAATATTAACAAATGCATCAAAAGCTGGTTTTCTAAATATTTATCCAAGACTGTACATTTATTACATTTGCTTACAGATATTTATTTTCATACAGATAGCTTATTGGTTTATTTTATATTCTTTTCGTTTTGCATTTCAACTTTGTGTAGTGAATACAGAAAAAAATATAAATGTTTATTACATCAATACAACTGTACTGAAAAAGTACAAAAGGTCCACTACAGACAGAGGCACAAAGTTACCAAACTGTCATTTTGTGTACTGCTTCACCATGAACTCTGACATACTTTCCTCATGTCTTAAACTTCATAATGGGTTTTCACGATCAGGAACAACAACCAGACATAAAATATGGAAGTGCTTCAAAATCTAAAGAAAAATTGTAAGAGACTTAAACTAATATTAATTACTAGCTCTACTAATATTATAAAGACACCTGTCTTCTTTATGGAAAAGTAAACCTGTGTATTTTCAAGTTTTACCACATACTCTTAGTTGGATTTATATCCAGACTTTGACTGGGCCGTTCTACCACTTGAATATACTTTGAACCAAGTGACACAATTGCAGCTCTGGCTGCTCCAACCTAAAGTCCACTTAAGGTTTTCTTCCAGGACTTTTCTATATTTAGCTCCATACAACTTTGATGAGCTTCTTTGTACCTCCTGAAATCCATGACCAGAGAATGATGCTGCCACCAGAGATTCTTACTGTGGGGGATAATATGTTCATGTATTATTTTTTAACCATACATATTTCTTTTCATGTAGGGCAGAAAATTGAGCTTTGCAAATCATCTGACCAGAACACCTTCCTGACAAGTTGTCATATGAAGAATATGCCATTGTTTGCATCTTGCATCTTATTTTCACACTTCTCTGCTCTTCAAGCATCTGTCTTTTGCTATCAATCTTTGAAGGGAATAAGCAGACTGGGCAAATCCTCTGGCATGTTGGATCCAGTTTATCTTCCTTAGAGCCTCTTTACCTCAATGTTAGTGGGATCTCAGCGAAAAGTCTTATCTGTCAAAGTCCAGGCGAGGTTATCAATCCTGACCTGTCTCAGGTTCTGGGACCTCAGACCTCACACAGACTGGTGGAAAGAGGGGATGTTGCAGTCAGAGCTTGTTATTCCCCTGACTAGAAAGAATTTTACAACAGAAGTATTCGGGCAACTAAGCTAAAAGACGCACATTTAAACGTAATTTTGAATCATCTCTATTTTTTTCAACCATCTTCTGTCACTTTCATTTCATCAGACACGTTTGTTTTAATTGAAATTCCCCCTACAGTATCTGCGCTCAGCTCAACTATCCAGGTGCAAATTAGTCAATTGTTATTCTTGTCAGAGAGAGGTCAGAAGCCTACACTTGCTCCATGTGTTTTGAGTTGGCCTGAGTGGCGAGCGGGGCGGTTAGTGTTGACTCTCCTGGTGAAAAGTGGCCTTGATCCATCTCAGCGTGGTCACTTCCAGGTCAGGCTGTAGGCAGAGTCGGCGCAGGCCGTGGAGGGGGGAAAGCAGGATATCAGAGACAGGCCAAATAAACAAACCCGTCAGCCGTAGCAGGGCCCTTTGACCTCCACTGTCCCATCTGTTTTCTTATCTACACTGCTGCTAATACTGAGAACAAGTGACACCTCTCTCTGGCAAGCACCGACTGCTTTCCTTCCACTTAGCTGCAGCAGATCTGCACTTGGTGAGGAATACAATATCCTTTAACATGTAGAGACAGAGTTATGTTAGCGTAAGAAGCTGTTCTTATCTAGAATGAGAAAAACATCATTAGGCTTTTCAGATTTTGTCATGCAAATACACTATATGGCTGAAATGAGTTTCCTTCTTTTTTTGAAGTCTTAAAGTCAAAGACAAATAAATCCTATTTGATTTCACTTTGCAACACAGGGATCTTTCTTAACAGCTGCTGTGGCATTTCAATAAAATACAGCAGATTTGTGATGAATGGGAGGTCTCATAGACATTTTTGTGAAAAAGCAATAGATGAAATAATAATAATAAAATAATAAAAAAAAAAAAAACACCAGCTGGGCCGCTGGACAGTAACATGATGTGTGGCCAGTGGCACCAAAACCTTGTTACTCCCGTTTCCACCCTTTGTACTTTGTCAGGAAGGTCAGACAAGATAGATTACTATTGTGTTTATACCCTATCCATCGTTCTCCACCCTCTCTCCAGCTGTTGCTTCAGATTTGCTATAAAAGCCGCTAAGAACATTCTGCATGTGGAGGAGTGGAAAGGATAGGTGGCTGATGGTGCCAGTCAAATTTCAGGGGAGGAGTAGGGATCTTTTAATGATTCTCCCAGGAGACCAGAAGGGACAGGCTGAAGAGCCGGACCAGTGATGGCTATGAGATGCTGGAGGCAGAGGTTTGTGTAGTCGGCAGAATGAAGAGCGGGAAGGGAGAATGGCGGAAGGGGGGTCTAAAACAAGCTGTCACATGGCAGAAGAAATCTGCCCCAGTTAATCACATCTGCCGATGGGCACAAGGACGATGCCTGAGGGCTGCCAAGTCAAAGGTCAAAACATGGCCCTGCAGAGCATTCAGATCATATATCAAACCCAGTCAATATACTGGCTGCTGTCACTGTTACAGACACCAGTACTGGTGTCTTCTTTTCTACAGAATCCTTTCAAATGGAATCACTGCGATTTACAGTTTATTTGCTTCATTTTCAGGTAGCTTTTCTGGTTGTATTCTGTTTACAGTCTTTGTTTGATTATTTCATTTAATTAACCACTCTTTCCTTACAACAAAACAAAGAAAACCCTGACAAATGATTAAGATCTCATTTCGGAGAGCTTACACTTCAGTATGTTGGTTTCAGGTTTGCTTGGGTAGCTCAGAATTTGATTTGTTTCCTTTTGAAGGACCTTAGAATAGTTTGGCTTTGTAAACTTCTGAACTCCTTGGTCTCCAACACACCGTTTTTGCAACTTTCCTTTTAATACGGTGAACTTATTGGGAAGATGATTCCTTGTTATGCAGCCCCTTGTCATGTTAAGATAACTGACAAATCAAAAATAGTTATCTCATTTTCCTTTGGCCAAACAGCAATCTCTCATGTTCTGGAGCCACTTCACTGTGAAGTTTATTGTTTCTAAATTATCTGATCTTGTTCTCCATCTCTACTCAAAAGCAAAGAAAGTGAAGAATGCAACCAATCCCCCACTACGCCTCCACCAGCCCTCAACCCTCCGGTCTTTCTGACCCTATTCTGCTCTACCCATCTGCTAATCGGGCAAAGCCCATGACCCCCCAGTGCAGCTCCCTTGGTGACTAGTAATGGTTTATTTTGTGTCAAAGTGCATTTTGGTGTTACTCTACTCAGACTTGCAGGACAAATTCAGCAGTTGTGCAACCTAAACCTGTCATGAGCTCACATGTTTATAACGCTGGCATGCTATTGTTTGTGACACCTTTCAAATAAAAGGTAGCCAAGATGGACAGTGTTTACAGGATGCTGGGAGCTGCTAGAGGCTGTGGTTGGCAACTTTGTCTGTTGGGCTGGTGTTTGGAGGCAGATTTGACAGCTGCTGAGCCTATCCGTGCCTGCCCTGTACAGCCCAAAGGTGCCTGGCATGACACTTCAGGGTCACCATGTCTTCTACTTTGTTATAGTAGAAGGTGTTGCTTTGAAGAATGTACAGTGTTTTGTACTTGGTGCCCTTTAATGTTTTACACATTTTATCACATTACAGTCACACATATATCTCTAATTAATCAAGATTGTTATTGACCAGCTGAAAATACACATTACTTTCAGCTGAAAGGAAAATGTTTGGTTTGAGCTGAAAATCTCTGCCATTTTTTCAGAGTTGCCATGGGCAACTTCTCTCAATGATGACCTCATTGACCAACCTGTCAATTTCAGTGGATGGCTGTGTTTTGGTGAGTCTGCAGTTTTTCCATTCGTCTTTCATTTTCAGATTGTCATGAGCTGTGGTGGTGGAAGCGGTGAGGGAAACGCAGCAAACCCAGATGAGATGAATGATGGAAGTTTAATGATGAAAATAGGCTCAAATAAAATCCAAAAGTCCAAAAAACCTGGCAGCACAGTTGAGCGGAAGGCTAGGGCTTAGCACTGGTAGCAACAGGCTACATTCATGGACAAGAACACATTGACAAGGACCCGACAGAGACGCTGAGACACAAATGACATTAAATACACGGGAGGGTAATCACAGAAACGAGACACACCTGGGAAACAATCAAGGGGAAGACAGGACAACACGAAGACTCAGGGACACAGAAAAACTCTAAACAGAATACTCTTCTTGATGTATGTTGAGTATGAGCAGCTCTAAAATTTTGATTCTACTCACTTCCAGCACTTCCTTTCCAACTCAGCACCTCTAACAAAGCAAAAAACAATCCTACCCTGATAATATATATATAAAAAATCTACAAGAGGCTCTCCAGATGCAAAAAAAACTGTTTTTTGTTTTTATCAGTTATTTTTTTGTGTTTGCATTGTTATCATTATTTTAGCTATGTTGAAAAATAACTGACACTGAGTCCGTTTCCATCCCCCGGTGTGCCAAATGTGCTGTAACAGTAGCAGGTTTGCCCCCTTCTGCGACTCCCACTGGTCTGTTTCCTCTCTGTTTGGTGACCATCTGTTGCCTGAAATCTTACAGGATGATCATCCTTTTCTCCTCCTTCTCCTTCATCATCTGTCCTCTGCTCTCCCATTTCTCCTCCTCCTCCCCTGTAGTTTTCTGTTCTATATCTTGCTAGCCTCCCTCTACTTCCTCCACCCACAGTGTCAGCTAATTAGTAAGGGGAGGTGGTGAAAAAAGGGCAGTACAAAGACCTCGTCTGGCCCACCCACTGGCTTCTCCTTAGCCCTCATTTTTAACTTAGCCCTGTCTTAGTCATTTGATTACAGCCACGAACAACAGGACACAAAGGGCTAATCACAGGATACAACGGGCTGAGTTGTGTCGCTCACCTTTGGGACAGTCCCCTTCCCGTCCCACCCTGTCCACCTTTCCTATTATTCTCTGGGCTGCTCAAGAACTGGGTCTTTAATCTAGTTGATGGTCAGTGGAGCAAACAGTCTGTCTGTCTATTTCCTTTGCCTTTCATTAAAAGAGAAATTGATTTTCAAATTTGCCCTTTCTCCGTTATTTTTGATTATATCAGTTACAAACTGCTAAGACATTCATTTTATGACATCACAGAAAAATTAAAAGCGCACAATTTATTAAGTAGGTAAAAGAGGGTAAAATATTTAAAATTCAGTTTTGTAATTCTCTCCAGAAAATGGAACTCATAAATAGATTCACTGTTGACAGAATAGGACAGAATCTTTTTAAAGATCGGTAATCTGTGATCTGCCAGGAACTGCAATCGGTGCACCCTGCTAATCACTGGAGATTTATTTTGAACATTTGCTTCTTTAATTATGTGGCTTTTCTTTAGCTTTGCAAAATGTTTAGCTGTTTTTTGTACTTTATTTACTTATTAACCAGTGTTTTTTCTGTCTTGGCTCAGTTGATTTTACTGTTAATGAGTCCCTTTGTGTTAATATAAAAACCTACAAAAGTTATGATTAAAATTATACAAAGGAATAAAACAATGCAAAAATAATAACAAAAATGCCTGCTGGAATTGAATGCAAAACAGAAGCTTTATTTTAGATTAGGACAGTAAGATAAAGCATATGGAGAAATAATATCAAGATTATACCTCACTACTGTACTCCTCCACCGATAACAGAACGACCAAGCAGTTTTTAGAGAAGCCTTCCTGTTACATTTAAACTGTGATCTGTTCTGGATAATAATTAATATGTTAATCGGTTATTTGTAATCTTATTATTCACCATTGTTGAGGTAAGTCTGAAATCTAATCAAAAATACTGCAACTGTGTATGTGTTTTTTTATTATTATTATTATTTTTAAAAACAGGTTTAAAGTTATTCTCAAGCTCAAACAAGTCAAAAAATCAAAACACATTGTCCAAATTAGAAGTTGGATATGTTTGTGAAATCAGGCCAATAGGCTTGTTTTTCACCCTGCCAACATGCCTTTCCTCCTGCAGCATGATTAATACACTGGGCAATTGAAATGATGGCCAGCAAGCCAGTTGGATACAGCTGAAGGGAAAGTTTGCTGTGTTTTTATCTAAAATGTGTTGAGACTTGCATGATATTGGAACAAAGCACCCACAGAGTGAGGATGTCATACCGTCTCATTGAAGTAGGCAGACTAGAATTACAGCATACACCTTTGAAGCTTTGGAACCGTTGAACGGAAAACATAGCTATCATCAGAATACTTTCCATAACAAAAAAAAAGAACTAAGTTGTCACAAAACGTACCACCTTAAGGGATCAGAGTGAAAGAAAATCCTCTTTATGGACATGACAGCATATAATTTGTTGTCAGAAATGAGTGCCAGTAAAGAAAGTTAAAAAGACACTCTTCTAAGCGATCAAATCCAAAATCAAAACAGGATGAATAAATCAATAAACTGTTTGAATCAGAGTTTGTGAAACTGGTTCCCGACAGTCCATATAATTTGATGAAAATTACTCATTCAGATGTTGGATTACTCATTGTGTGAATCTTTGATGCAGTGCTTTAATCACCTTGGTCAAACCTACAGATAAATCATTGACTGTAAATCATTGATAGTTAGTCATGACTCATGCAGATCAAGAATATTACATTTCATTAAAACAAATGTAGCTAGATCCATGCTAAGGGTTGTGTTCAAGGGTTAGGGTGTGTGGTTAACCATCTCCAACATAATAAACTGTAGAAACAGAAGAGTCCTGCAATGGCCTTGAAATCAGCCATAGAGAATCTTTAAAACAGGTTGTATGAGGAGGATTTGGTAATCTATACCTGTTGTATTCTGACCAGTCACAGACCTTTAATAAAGACTTCAGTAAATCATGTCAGTTTGTGAAAAAAAACATGTCTCCTTCAGGGAGAAAATGGGAAACGTGATATTTTAGGCTTTGATACAAAACTGACTGGAGACAAAGGTCTTTGTTTGCTGTGTCATGCATACAATTTGTTGTCTTTCACTTTTGTCTGATCTTTTATTTGTCCTTATTATCAGCACAAGGGTATAATTTGTATCATACAATTTGATATACTATTTTAAAATATATAATTTCCTGGACCTTATATAACGTACAGCATGTCAGTGCTATTGTCAGGGTGTTTTAGCTGATGTTTTTAATTGTCCCCTAACTTGACAGCTTAGGAAATCAGTACAGAGGGTCTGGTTGTCTTGTTGTGTCAGGCCAGATTTGCTTTGCCAATGGAATAGAATTGGAATTTCCCCATGTTACACAATGACTTAATGTCTTCAAGAAAAGTGACAAACTGGAGCTCAATACCTAAAAGACAAATCTTACAAGGGAGAGAATAAGAAATATTGAAAATAGTAGGAGGAAATGGAACAAAAAGCCACAAAAGAAATCTATCAGCTTTTAGAAAGCAGTCTGATCAATGCAAATTGATATTAGCTGTTTTAGTGCACAATGTTTTCAATACTTATTCCACTGTATAACTTAATGTATTGACTTATTTATGTTGATTTTTGTGTGTGTGTGTCTGTGGATTACTCAGACTGTTACTAACATCCTATGTTAGAAACTTCCAATATCATGCAAGTCTCTAGAAATTTATTTACTTAGTCTATCACATGCTAAATACAAATTTCTCCTCTGTGTGCGTGTGTGTATGTGTGTATATATATATATATATAGAGTGAGAGAGAGAGAGAAATGGAAACACCCTTCATTGTTCCACATATATATTTCCAATTTCACTTTAAGGTTTTCTATCAGTATACAGCAACCACTTTCTTTTCTCCAGTTTTTTTTATTATAAATTGTGCAATGATAGTTTTTTTTATTTTTTTTTTAATCCCATTTCTTTTGAAAATGCCCCAAAACACTAAATTTCTGGGAGGGATGAAGTGGGCTGATAAAAACTTGCTTCATATCTTTCGTCCAGCCCTCTTTTTTTCCTCTGCAGGATGTGACAGAATGAAAATTTTGGCACAGATGAAGTTATATACAGATAAATTAAATTTTTAGAACTTTACTTTCAGAGCAGTAAAAGGGTTTTACCTCAGTTTGATCAGATTTTGAACCCCTGAAAGGGAACAAACCGTGTTGAACCAACCGTGTTGAACTATGGTGGACCGTTCAATCACCTGCTGCCACTTAGAAACACACCAGTCGGAAGGATACATTTTTATTTTTAGTTTCATTTTTATATAGAAAATCTTGACTCTTGCAATTGTTCTGATGGTGTTCCATCAGAAAAATGACCCTCTGGACTGGACTGAATTAAACTTCCATGTTGCTCAAACAGACCTGCTTCTTCTCAGCTTTTTCGTCTCCGTCCTACCTCTTGTGTTCGCCCCGTATGTGCGTGCACTCAGATCGAGCAACGCATATGAGTGCATTTCAGCTTGTACACAATGCTTTCCTGGAGTGTTTTGAGTCTAAGATGTGTGCATGGGTGCACCTCCTTGTGTGCGTGTGTGTCTGTGTGGGTGGGGTTGAAGCGGGCGAGTTGGATTGTGAGATTAAGCAGGAATGGCTTGGGGATCACACTGCTTCTCAGAGGAAGAAGGGTGGGTGTGGGAGGGGAAAGAAGGACTAGAAGGTGGGTAAATGAGGGTGGGCTGGGAATGGGGGGTGGTGCTGTAAAAGGTAAATCTTTGCTCCCTCAGAATAATTTGATCCCTTGGCTTGGCTGGCTGTTCTTGACTGTGTCTTGTTCCGTCCGTCACTGAACAATGCAGCTGGAGTAACGTTACAGGTCGGAGGGGAACACTGATTCTCCAGATTGTTACTCACTGCCCCACCTCCTTCCTCCCCTCTCGCCACACACACAAACACACAAGCTCCATCTCTTTCTCACATTGTAGCTTTAACTGGACGATCTTTCTCCCTCTTTTTCTCCCCCCCATACTTTCATTCTCATTGTGCTTCTCTGCCTTCCTCACCCCATCAGTTTAATGTTGATTCAGTAGACAGGTAGTTCACCGTAACCCCAGCTCCACCACCCACCCTCTCTTCTTTTTTTTTTTTTTACACAGCCCCATGAGCATTCCTTTGTAAAGCTTCAGTATTAAGCACAAGAGTCCTGACCCCTCTAAACACACTATTCATAACACACTGTTCGCTCTGCTCCTTTGTTTAAAGTTCTGACCCTTGTCAGACCTTTTCACAAGAGGGCTCTTCATTTCACAATGCATGTTTGTTTAAACTGATTCCTCCATAGCCGAGTGGCATTTTTCCCGTAATCTCCTCAGAATTGGTTTCCTTCTTCTTTTTGTGATGTCGACGAACGAAACAACCCGTACCTCTCAGCTAATAAAATACGCTATGGTTGAGGGATTCTGATCAATTTTATGTTGCACATGACAGTTACATGCAATAAATTGACTTGTCATAAGTTACTCATAATGACTGATGACAAAGCAATAATATGCCGAAACAACAAAATTTTATTGTTAGATTTGATTGCTGCTTGTTCAAGACGCCCACTGCCTTATATCTGAGTATCTGGTTTGTCTCAGCCCTGATTATACTTGTAGGAAAAAGTGAAGGATGCATGAACAGATGAATGCATGAATGGACGGGCACCTCGCCCATTAAGTTTGGAAACTTTTCAAACTGTTTGTAACATCAGCAGTATAACTTTCCCTTCCCTCATAAAACCTTCTTCTCATGTCATGCATTGGAAATCAAATCAAATCCTCAAATGAATTGAGTCTTTTAAGTTTACAGCAACAAATACATTTTCCTATTTTGCAGCTTTTTTCCCCTCCTCCGCTCAAATGCACCGATAGTCCATTAGTACCGTTCATCATTAACCTCTCTGTGTGTGAGCTGTGAGTCCGCTTGGCTGTGTTAGTTTTTCCTCCCTGCAAAAACACAATAATTTCCCAGCGCTAAGAGCCCTTAATGGACTGGAATGGCCACTCTGAGGCTCATTAGCATTAGCCAGCTTCCTACTCACCATTAATGGAGAAATGCTCTTTATATTTATAATGCTTTTACAGAGCAAGACGATCAATATCATAATCTACACGATTGTAGAATATGAAGCAAGCTTTTTTTTTTTTTTCCTTCTTGCATTAGGGAGAAAGTATTGGTTTGAGCTGCAAAACATGAAAATACACTGGCGAGGGTGTGGTAGTTTCTCAGAGGGGAATGAATGAATCCAGGCATTATTGAATTTTAAAACTTTTGACTAGTTTTGGCCTTTTACATCAGAACTTGAGTGGCACCCAGACTTACTTTCAAAAAGTGCATTTTTGAAAAGAACAAATAAATAAATGGAAGAAGATTAACACATCATGTGAGTTTATTTATCCAAAAATAAGATCTGTACTGTGTCATGAAAGTTTGTTTTGGCTTTGGGTAACATTCCTCTAAAATTCTCCTTTAGATCTCAGTGAAAAATGTCAAGAGTGTGTATAAGATAAGCAAGTGGGCTCTGTTTTCATCTAAAGGGGGTTCCCCAGCACCTCTGCTTCCCCCGTGTGTGAAAGTGTTTGTGCATGCTCAGGAGGTGTGTGAGAGATTTCTCCTCTTGTGTTATCGCTGGTGTTGAGAAGTGGGAACCAGAAAGGGGACTGTGAGACCCCCGTGAAGGATCTCATCATTACTGCTTGCAAATCACTCATATGGACCTAATCTCGGAGCGTAGACTACGAGAGTCCAACTTTTGCATTCCGAAGACACACACACAAACACGCAACAAAACACAATTGGGGCTGAAGCACTAAATGCAGTCAATCGCAAAAGTATCCATATCTCTTGAACTTTTACATGTTTTCCCCTCCTTTAATGATCAAATCAACTTATTTTATTGGGATTTTATGACATAAGAATATTAAGTAGTGCATAATGATAAAGTTGAAAGAAATGTACATCAATTTTTTTTTCTTACAATTGAAACCTAAACATATCCTCTTTATATCTGCCTAAAATACTTTAAGCATTAGTCAGAGAAGGAGCCAGGGGGACCATGGTAACTTTGGAGGAGCTGCAGGGTTCCAGAGCTCAGGCTGGAGAATTCGTTGTATTTGTTGTGTGTTTCACAAATTTGAAACACACAAATAAAGAGCAGCAAGGAAAAGCTATTTATGAGACAGACATAATGTCCAAATAAGTGTCCACATGTAATGTAGAGGAAATATAAAAACAATATGGAAGACAAGATCAAAATTGAACTTTCTGGCTTTCATGTGTGAAGGAAAACTAACATACCTCATCACCGTGATCACTCCATTCTACCTGTGAAACATAGTGGTGGCAGCACCATGCTGTGGTGATGTATTTCTTCAGCAGGGACTGAGAAGCTGATGAACTGATGAGAGCTAAACTGAGCTGAAATACAGGGTAATCCTGGATAAAGTCTCTGCTACAGTCTGTAAGGCATGTTCACCATCCAGCAGGATAGCAGAAACCCTAAACACACAGCCAGAACTTCAGTACAGTGGTTTCAAGATCAGAGTGTATTCTTTTTTTGAAATTGCCAAATGTTCAGCCCTAAACTTTTAGTTTTAGACACTGTCCATCCAGTATGACCGAGCTTGAGCTGTTTGCAATGGACAAAAATTCTCAATACTCAAAAAAAATCTGGAGGAAACATACCACTACAGACTGATAGCTGTACTTTCAGCATGAGGCAGTTTTACAAATTGCCTCAGTGGGGTTGAATACAAATGAAACAGACTCTTCTCATTTTTTTTTTCAAAACTGTCTCATTCCACCCACTTAACATTTTATACTAATTTGTGTTGGTCCATCACATAAATTCCCCCAAATATCTTAAATTTTGAGTTGTGACATAATCTGAAGGTTTGAGGGGAGTACATATGCAATGCAGCTTCACAGAAACACAACTTTCATATGTTTCAGTACAGTTGCAGAAATATTTAAAAGCGTGGTGACACAAACACACATGGCTCTGCTGAGAAAAACCAGCAAGCTGTAAAAGCTCACAGCAACCACGGTGGTCCACCATGGTCTGTCTTTTTCAGTATCTGGTTTTACTGTAATGGACCACAAAAACCACATCATTCACCACAACTCACAAACGACATTTTTTAAAATTATGATCAGTCAGTTTTTCCCTTTACAAACAGATCATTTGTTTTCCTCTCTCACCTTCCCGTCAGTCTGAAGCTGTTGTGTTTGTTTTGGTCTGCTTCACTATTTTTTAGGGTCTCTTCTCTCCATTTTACTTCCAGTTTGTGTTGACATCGTCACTTAACACTCATTACAATATTCTCATTTCCTCTTCATCACCAAGGAGATTCATGTTATGTATGATATATTTGGACCAGCTGTGTTGGTACCCCTTGTCTTCACTTCCTGTGCAGATAGTAACTTCTTCAGCAACTTTACCTCCGGAGCGTATTGATCAGTGCTGCTTAAATAAGTCAAGTCATTAACCTAAATGACTATGGAAGCAGAAAAGGATACCTGGAAAAGAGAGACTGGCCTTTCAAGGAATCCCCAGAGCTTGTTAACATGTTTATTCCTCAAAGATTTTTTTATTATGAAATTGTGGGTTGATAGCAAGATAAATCACATCATTAAAAGTAAATTGTGATTACTTTTGCCCCACTTGTCACTTTTTTTTGTTCTCTAATAGCTCATAAGTAGAAGGTAACATCATTCTTCTCATAAATGTAATGCAGAGAGAAACCAGCTTTGCTCTTGTGCTATTTCCTTTAATATGTGTGTTTCTTCTTAAGCTAAGCTAAGTGATAACCACCCTCATCTAGCACAATGCAAAAAAAAAAAAAAGTCAAATTAAAGTATTAAAGCCTAGCCCTATGGTTTACTCTTAATGTTTTTTTTACATTATATTTATTCAGAAATGTTTTGAGGGTGGGAGCTTGGACCAAACCTGATTCCAAATGATCAGAAATGATGGAATTATACAATGTTTCCTATGTATCAAACTTCATGTCGATAAACTTATTTTTATGAAATTCTGAAATTGCCTGAAAACACAAGCTGTTAGTTGAGACATTTGTGGACCAAAAGCAGTGAAAGTTTTAGTTTTTAAGCATTTGATTAACAAGGGAAAAGTTGCGATCTTTTAGTGTTTAATGGCTCATTCTGTCACAAAACTGCATTGTGCTTGTAAGAGTACAGGCACAATGCCTGTACTTCAGCTCCTCAATTTTATGTGCAGGTCTGAAAGCAAAGCGCATTTATCTTTTTCTGCACTGAGGAATGACTGTAGTGCTCAAAGCAAGAAGTCTATGCTTTTGTTCACATCACATCAATAACCAGCTTTGCAACCTCCACCCAAAATATGCATGTAATGTGCATAGACAGTCTTAAAGACGTTGACCGTAAAGGTCCCTAATAAATAAAGACAAGGTTACACATAAGATATTAGTAGCTTTTGCCATTTGTCTGCATGCTGCCATTCTTTCAACCTCCCTCGTTCCCTCCCTTATTTCCTAATTTTCTCCTTTCTCTTTCCTTTTTCTCCTGTCTTAATGCTGCATCTCCCTCCATGTGTATAAAAAGTATACCCCCCGGGGTGTGCTGTGGTGGCGTAGGGGATAGCGCGACCCACGTTTGGAGGCCTTGAGTCCTCGACGCGGCCGTCGCGGGTTCGATTCCCGGACCTGGCGACATTTGCCGCATGTCTTCCCCCCTCTCCTACTTTCATATAAGGGTCACTAGAGCCCACAAAAGACCCCCTGGAGGAGAGAGAGAAAAAAGAAGAAAGTATATCCCCTTTAATTCTATGGTTTATCCCAATCTAAAATGCTTCAAAATTGATCAAACTTTTTTTTTTTTTTTTTTTAAGCTTACAGTGGTTAAATTATAGCTGTGAACAATGTGTTGTTGTAGATGGTTAGAACTCATTCTTTCAATAAATTAATACAAACATACTCCAAGGCTTAGTTCTTGGTACACTTATTTTTAGTTTGTATGAAAATAATTTCCTATAGTGGTGCAGAAATTCCTGATGTATGCTGATTAAATGGTTTTATATTTAGACAGTATAGATGTCTTGGAATATGAAGAAAAAGGATTTAAAAAGTCGTGTCTCACTTAAATATTAATAATGCTGTGTTGATGTGCTTTTCTTCAAGTGTCCATAAATCTGAAGCTTATGAGGTAAAATATAAACTGTCTCAGAAGTAAAATATGTTGTCATACTGGAAACCCATTTAGAATTTGACAAGCAAGTTAAGATTGTGACCAGTTGTAAGAAAATGTTTTATACTTTGACTAGGCTGTTTACCATTTTACGTTGTGATGAAATGGTTAAAAAATGCTTAAAACTGATCATGATTAATAAAAAAAAAAATCAAATTTTCAAACTTCAGCCTTATTTTTTTTAATGTTAGTAAAGCTCGTAATTTGCTCAGTGACCTTGAGTTTACTCTTAAAACTCCAGCTTCTGTTACTCCCTGACCATTCAGTGGGAAATTTAAAGTGTCATTATGTAAAACTTCTTTCGGATAAATCGCCTAATCTTTATGAGGAGTTAAAATATTCCTCTCTCTCTGCAAAACTGAGACTGAACTCTGACTGGGTCAAGTTTAGGTTAAAACTGCAGCAGTTTCTTAAGAAGCACCAGCTGCGTAAGTACAAATAATTATCAAGTTTATTTTCTTGACAGTATGCTAAGTTATTGTTGATTTTGTGGGTTTCAATGAGCTAAATGTTATTAATTTGGCTTTTATTTGCATTTTAAATCGTGTATCATCTTCTTACTGTTAGGAACAAATAATGAAAATTAGTTGAAATATAAGGTATATATAGCACATGTCCCTATAAAAATAAAAATATCCAGGTCAATTTAATTTTTTTTTCTTCCTGCCATTAAATGTAGAGAGAGTGAGAGATCTTCTTAGTTTTTCTGTTGTTTGTAAGTTCATGCAGACACCAGTAGGTGCTGCTGAAGAGCAGCAGTGGTGTCAGTGCTGTGTGTCCCCACAATCTGGGCTGAACACCAGCCTCCTGTCAGCAAACCAGACCACAACTCACCAAGTGTGGAGGGAGACACTGAAGGAAAAATACCCACAGCAAGCACTAAGTGCTGGTTCACACCTGAGGCAGTGCTTTCACAGTACAGATAAACCGCCTCATCTTTCTCCTTCTGTTTGTGCCTCCCTCTTGCACCTGAATAAAGATACAAATAGCATAGTAGGTGCAATAATACATGTTTTTCTAAAAAAAAAAAAGTTCCTTTTAGTGGGCCTTTCTATCTAAAATTGTTGGCAACGTTTGTGATCTTAGTCAGGTGGAGAAACATTCAAGTCCCTACTAACTACTGTATTTGTAGACAGACGTACAGTAAGTCTGTGGACACATTTTTGTGTCCCATTTTTAAAATAGGTTTTCATTTTAATTCTGTGAAACTTGAAAAATTAAAATGGTAGTTTAAGGTGCCATCAAATTGTGCCTAATTTCTCCACTTGCATCTGATTGGCATCGTTACTGATGCCATAAAGAGCCACTCTACCGTGCTTGTGATCCTTTCTCAATATTAGATATAATTTCTAAAGTTATTTATTAGGCTGCCTCCTTGCAAATTCTGTAATATAATGTAAAACTGATGATATTAAAAAGGGCATTTTAGCTCTAGATGTTTTGTGTGTCTTTACAAAGTACACCTCTTTAAAACCTTTTGATGTAACATGATATCTTTTGCCATCGCAGATGCGACCTCAGCAGAAAGTTTCATTCTGCGTACAAATCAAAGGACGACACCATGTATATCATAAGTCTGCTGAGCACTCTCCTGATCTTCCAATCCACCTTCTTATTTTCTGTATTCACAGGGGGGTCCACTTTGAACTCGGGGATCCGAAGGTTGGGTGCATGGCCCTGAGCAGGCTAATCCCCCATGATCCCTCACCACATGTGGGATCTTTTGTCTTTTTACTTGAACTCAAATTTTACTGCTTGAATATATTGTAACTCTTTCAAGTGAGCTCGATATCAGTTTCCACATTAGCTCCGGACAGTTAGGATTGACTGCAGATGCACAAAGAAATTGTGAGATTAATGATAGGTTGAGAGAATGGCTCATAGGCAAGTAAGGGAATTGCCAAACTAAAAAAAAAGTCATTTGTAGCTTCACTAATCCTCTTTCACCTCACTCAGATGAGCCATCTGTTGAAGAATTCAGATTGGACTTTAGGAAGATTTTTCTGTATTTTGCTCCATACAGCTTCCTACCGTCTCTGATCAGCTTTCTTGTTTCTGCTCAAGAAAGGATATCCACAGCATGATGCTGCCACCCTTTTCCCAATGGGAAGGTGTGTTCATGGTGATGTGTAGTAATGGTTTCCCAACATTTTGATTGTTAAGGAATTCGGTTTTGTTCTCATTGAAGAACAGCTTCTTCATCTTATTTCTCCTCTACATGCTTTGTGGCAAGCTTTGAACAGGATGTCTTGTTTTAGTGAAGCCAACTTTTTGACAGAGCATAATAGTTATCCTACCAACATGTCCTCATGTTTGCTGTGGATCTCTGCATCTCCTCCAGCATTAAAATAGAGGCGTCATAATGTTTCTGCTTCGTCATGTTAGTGAAAGTGGAGGGTCTTAATAGGTTTGTAGTTTTACAATACTCTTTGAATTACAGATGATGACTTGAACATCCTGCTCTATAATATCTGTGAAGTTTTTAAATTTTTTAAAACCTAATCCTGCTATGAAGTTCTCCACAACTCTATCCGGAACCTATTTGCTATAATCATTAGTCTTCATAATACTGTTTTGGTAATGTTCTCTGACAAACCTCTGAGGCCTTCGCTGATCAGCTCAGATTGAAATTAAACTATTAGAGCCTATTTTCTCTCTTCCAAAGATGGTTGCTTGCGCTGGACTTTATTTAATGGTGGTCCTAGATTATGGGTGCTAAATAGATGTTTCATTGTCATAAATAAATCCAAATTTCAAATACATGCACTGCATAAAATGTTTCCTAAAACTACACACTTCCATTTTTTTGTATTTCTTCAGCCTGGATTGCATCCAATAATTATTAGCCCCCAGTTATCCCCTACCAGGGTGCCAGTGGCCAGCAGCCACTGACAAGGTTAAGCTGTTTAGAGTAGGTGAAGAGATTACACAGCTTATTATCCACATCTCTCTCTCTCTCTCTTTCTCTCTCTCTTCTTCTCTCTCTCTCTCTCTGAGTCTGTCTCTCTGCCCCCGCTGTCCCATGCTCCCCGCCCCCAGCATGGCTGCATGGGGCCACTCTGAAATTTAATACCATGTCTACAACCAGATAAGGCTTTCTTACGGACAGATTAACAATATGCCCATTGTTTGTTTCCCCTGTGCAGTCTTGCAAGCAGGCAAATACAGGCAGCTGAAGCTCGAAAGCTAAGGAGTCGGGTTGTCCGAAGTGAACTCTAGCAGAAAGAAAGACAAACGTTTGAGAAAAAGGGGCCAAGCAGAAGAAAAGAGAAGCAAAAAGATCGAAGGGAAGGCAATGACAGAAGAAAGACAGGCAAACAGTGGGGGAGAAAAGCGGAAGGGGAACAGAGAGAGGGAGGAATTCGGCAGATAGTCTGGAAGTACCGGGTCAAGCACTGCATTTTTCCTCGGTAACAAGAGACTGGGGAAGGCATGTCAGCAGCCAAATTGCCCCTCAAGCCCACTGACAAGAACTGTCAGCAGAGAGAGAAGAGGGACTCTGTCTGGCCTGCTCTCATGCCAGGGTTAATCACTGGCAATTACAGAGAGGAGGACCAATCAAAACGCCATGATGGTGCGGCGCCAAAGTGTGTGGCCAGCGGTGCTTAGGTGTCATAAACGACTGAGACGTTAACCAACTCTCCGTCCAACGCCTTAGAAAAAAAATTGTGGAGGATTTTACATGTGATTTAAAGTTCATTTGAATGTTTGAAGTGGACACAGCAATGAACACGACCACCGCCTGTGTGTGTACAGAGGTAGTAGAATTACATGGGTGGGGATTCAGAGGTGATGAGGCTTTAAATCGGAGGGGTCCCCAAAGTACCCTGTGGTCCTGAGCACCTGGTGTCAGATCATGTCAGAGGGCGCGGGGCCAAAAATTTCTAAGCTGAGCTGTGAATCTGAGCGAGTGATGAAAATGAAATAGTGCAGATGGATGAAAAAAAAAACGGCACTCTTACAGGGTAGAGGACCTCAAACACTATTCAACACCATCCACTTCACAAAGTATTAAATATTGTGAAAATTACAATATATAGTGGATGGTATACATATAGAATAATAACAAAATGCAATAAAATTTGTGACTGTAGCATGTAATGTTAAAATATTCAGGGATTGGGAATACTTTTACATGACCACTTCATAAACATTAATTTCTCATTTAAAAAAAATTCCTTATCTGCAAATCAGCTGTGACAGTGAAATTTGTTAGATGTGAAAATTTGGCAACAAATTTTATGTCAAGATTACTTTGCAACATAAAATGTAAAAGTAAGCAATTTTATTAAAATATTGGCAATAGTCCTTTGTTCAATCTTTCTGCTGCAGTCTTATAATATTACAACAGTTTGTTTTTATAGCTCAGTTTTCTGCAAATATCTCCTACGGTTTGTATGTGAATTGATGACACTGGTTAGATTTCAGCTTTGCAGATGCTGAATATTCATAAGGTTTGTCTCTACATTTGTGTCGAGTTGCGGAGCAGCATAGACTTCTTTTTGTATTCACGCGGTGACAGTTGACAGCTGTTTTTTCCTTAATAAGATTAGGCTAAAGAAATTACTTGTGCACTCTTTAATCTGCTATTTAACGGAGGGGGCCACCTGGGGCCAGCCTTATCCCATCCACTCTGAATGGCTAATCAAAGAGGGCTTGATTCGCACAGGGACAGAGGCAGCACTTGAGAGCACAGGAAATCTGTCCCCGTAAAAGGGTGATAAATGTATGATTCCCTAGTGTTTAATTTCTTGTGTTTTAGTTGACATTTTTATTTTGTATTCAGTTGTAAAAGTGGGACATTTTCCTCCATTTATTCCTGTGCTCAAATAAAGCTTACACAGCATCTCCAAGTGAAATCAATGAAATTGGAGATATATTTGTGTTGCAAGTAATGTTTTACACAGTAACGTTCCCTCATACAAGCTGTAATGAGAGTCAATACACAGTTATGGCAAAAAATATAAAAGGTGCCATACTTAACACATTTTTGCTTATTTGAGTAAAATAAAGAATAGAAACTTCAAATCTTATGGCACCAGTTTCCACGTAGCATACAGCAGGGAAAATAAGTATTAAACAGACCACAGTTTTCTTTCCACATTGAACATTAGTGCTGCATATTTTGTATTTTTGATAGTCTATTTTATTTTATATTCCATGAACTCAAGCAATATTTGACCAGTTGTATTTACCATCTGGCCCTAAACACAGTCAGTTTATTTATAATGATTTAAAAGAAAGACAAGTGGAAAATCTGGGTTGATCCTGACGAACCACATAACTTTCAAAACTGATATTTTATTAAAATTTAACAGCCCTGATCAATATCACTCAAAGTAACTTAAGTATTCTCAAATTTAACTCAGGAGTTTCTTAATTTTACTAATTTTTCGTTCAGTTAAATGAAGTCCGTGACTAAATCTAGTACTAATCGTTTTTATGAAAAACCTGTACCTGCTAATTCCAGATTCTCCCGTAGCGCCTTATGAGTGATCCTTGTCTCTTGGACAACTCTTCTGATAAATCTTATGACTGTTTTGTCTGAAATGGTGTCCAGAGCACCTGTTTCAGGATGGTTTGTATTTCAGTAGGGCTGTTCAATGTCTGCTATGCTAGCTACTGGAACATTCAGACGTTTAGAAACACATCATCAACCAATGCTATCAGAATATTTTAAAAACAATGGGGTTATCAAAACCTTCAGAAAACTCAGCTTTCCTTATCTTGAAGTACTTTTTTTGTCATACTTTGAAACAAGACACCTTTTTTTAAAGCTATCATGTAGGACTAAATAAATCAATAATTGCCTCTGATAGGGACTTGAATGGCTTTCTAAATTCTAACAGATTTCATTGATCTTCTTGGGTTTCTATATGCAGCTTCCTTCCTTCATGCAGGCAATATCTAATCCTTGTGCCATCCCTCTTTATCCACTTAATTTATTTACTAATATGGATTTATTTCCTTGTGTAAATAAGTTGAATGAATTTCATGTAAATAGACATGCATTAGAAATGCAACTTTGGAAAAAGTGGACATTTTCAGAACTTCTTTAAACCTTTTCTTAATTTCTGAACATGAGGATGTCTGTATGTACTTCATGTGAAACCGTCTGAGTCCCAACACACAATTTGCATCCACACATCCTTTGTTTGCTCCCAGGATGGGGCTCACCATGTTGGTTTATGTGGTTTGTGGAGTTGTTTTGGGCTGGTTGGATGGAATTAACACTGCCAAGCTGCACAAGTGGCTTTTATACGGGCCAAATTCACAGACATCCCCAGGCTTGGGCCACTGCCCAGAAAACACAGTTTGGTTTTAGAGAGGGAGTTTCACCTTACCCATGCGTGCTAGCCGACAGGAACCAAAATTAACACTGTCCAGCGCTAACAGTCACTTCCTTCTTTCCTTTCATATTCTACCACCTCTTGCTCTTTTTCCTCCCATCATCCATGTCCTCTTTTCCTCTGATGCCATCCTTTTTCCTCTCTATTCTCCTTCGCACTTCTCCTTTTCCTCTCATGCTCTGCTGCCCCTTACACACCCTCCAACGTAACAGATTCTTATCAGCCGGCTGTGATCTGAGCAGACATGTCACATCATCTCATGCTATTGGCTGTGTGCCTCTCAAATCAGTTGTGACAGTTTCCTATTACATTGTTTACCTGGCTGTAAGGGGAAGCAGCCTTAGTTAACCGATGTTCAAATCTGCTCGATCTGGGGCAACCGCAGCTCCATGCAGCTTCTTTAGGCTCATGCATTTTGTGGTTTATGATGTCTACTGTTATTCCAGAAAGGATTGCTTTGAGAATTAGTACCACATGAAGAAAGCTATCATGGACGTTGAAATGTTTATGACAAAGAATAGAGAAGCTCTTTGCTTCAAAATATCACAGACCTGAACCTCTCGGGCGAAATTCAATTTCAGGTTGGAGCGTTGAACATGTCTTGTTTTGAGTGAACGTTGGCTGATATTGGACCTTTAAGACAGAAACACAACAGATGAAAAGAATTACTGCATCCCAACTAATAAATTTGAAAACTGACGATCCTCAACAGGTTGCAATTTCGCATCTAATCTAAAACTTTGTCTTGACTTAATGTAGGACTTTTAGAGCAGTCTGAAGGGCATGTATCATCATTTTAGTTTTTCCTCTTTGATTGAATTAAGTTTTGCAGCTCATAGTAGTAATATATATTTTTATGTCGGAAATAATGAAATAAATTAAAAAGTGTGAAAGAAAAAAGGCAAGGAGATGGTGATTTATCAAAAGGCCATTTTTGTTTCAGGAAATTGTTTTGAAATTGCTTAAGCATTTTGAAAAGCATTGAACAGACTGACCGTGATTTATTTATGTAGGTTTTCTGGCTTTAGAATAAGGTAAGTGGACTTTGATATTTTGCTTTTATATTTTTGCTTTTTCCCCCATAATGGAAATTACACTGGTGTGAATAATAATATTACAGGAAAAAAATACTGAAAAGTTGGCTTTGCATAAAGAGATTAAACTTTTGCTAAACCTCATGAGAAAGTATAGAATGTATTAATGTGCATAATTTAACAATTCTCAGGGCAGTGGCTTAGTGTTCATGGGAACTCCCTTCGTCCCTGCCTGTTATCTATGCAGATAGGTCATCAGGTCAGAGAGATTAGATTGGGGTAACATGACAGAATTTGGCATGTGAGTGAAACGGTTTCTGTCTGCCCCTTCCTCACTCATCTCAACTTCTTCTTCTGCTGTCGCTTCTTTCAGATGTTCAGTGCTGCTTTGCGTGTCAAAAAGCTCAAATATTTACCAGCTTATGTTTTCACTAAGTTTTAGATAACAATGGACAAATTAAATGTCAACTGTTAATTTTAAGCAGGTGACAAGAAACTAAAGCATGTAATCTTGTGGATTAGTGTGCTGCATTAGTGAATGCACTTTATTGTTGTGTTGTATTGTAGTGGAGCTGGTAATGCATCACACTAGTCTGTACTTCCTCCTGAAAGTCAGTCAGATTTACTCACTGTTGTGCTCAAAGCTCAGGGTTATGACATTCTTATACCCCTTAAAATATTTAACATTTTGTAACATAACATCCACCAAACTCAATGTAGTTTACTGAGAATTTTCCTGATAGATCAGTATGAAGTAGTGCAAAATTTGAAAGTAAATATAAAATTCTGTGGCTTCCCTTCCTTTCTCCTTTTTTTACCCAAATCAATTTCGTGATGAAACAAAATGCGAAAAACCTAAAAGTTTTTAAATGTGTTTACAAGACACTGCATATCATCAGCAATACCACCTCCTTTTGTATTTTGTACAGATATACACAAGACAAACATCTGTTGAAAGAGGTTTCACAATGTTTTGTGAAATTGTTTTCATCAGACAAAAGCTGGCAGGTGTTCTGCTGAGTTGTACAGTTTAAAACTACAGGAAGAAGAGCCCTCATTGATTTTCTTTTTCTTTTTTTTAAAATGGGGGTAGTGCATGAATTTCCTTGATATATATCTATCTTCTTGGACTGAAAAAAATCCCAACTTTGCAGCTCATAAAAATCAAAGACAGACTATTTAATCTTCAGTAAGTGATCTGATCAGTTTGATTAATGTGGTGTTATTTCAAAAGAAGCTTCAGTACGCTTAATAATTATTGCAGAAACAGCAGACTTTTACTGAAAATGCATGGACTCAGAAATGAATAGCAATCCATTCTACATTAGTCTGGGATGCACACTTTTAAAAGTTCATTTTGCTCTCTTAAATATTTATTCAATTATTTGCTTTTTAAGTCTCTGGAAATTAACAATGCAAGGGAAGAACGACTCTCCGTGGCTGCTAGTGACCTGTGCCAGGGGGAACCCATGTTTGCTGAAACCTCCAGAGTCAGCCAATTAGTTAATTGAAAAGTTATGTACTTGGTATGAATAATTGAACACAGGCTCTATGAAATTAGCACAGCATTTAAAGGCACAAATGAATTCTTCACAGATGTATGAGTGTAAAGTGAGTGCAGCTTTGTTTGTCTACATAATCTCTTCCTTTTCTGAATTGCTCCGCAAGGCTGCAGAGAAATCCCAAGAATTTCCTTCCAAACTGGAAGGACAAAAGTTGTCAGAAAGAGACCATGAGTTTAACTGCACCATTTTTGGTTAAATGTGGAACTGTACCTGCAAGAGGAGTAGTTTCACAGTACATACCTCCATGGAACAACAGATGTTAATGATAAGCCAATTTGTTGCACGTTGCAGTAATGTGTTTTTTTAAAGCCTATCACTTGATCGAGAGACAGCCATGATGTTGAATTTGTCACATTTTCATGTAAACGGAACCGTGCAGACTAAACAAGCTCAACTTGTCAGAAATATTCACAACATGCAACACATATGGTTCATATTAGGAAGAAGCCCAAATCAAATGGTTTCCCTGTTTCACTCCTGGACTCAAGTACCTTACTGCCACTTTATGGTAAAAATAAATCAAAATGCATGAAATTTAAATTAAAAAAAAGTCTAACTGTATTTTTTATAGTAATGTTTATAATTGATGTACAATATTTTTTGTAAATTATTATAATTTTTATTATTACTATTATTATTTTATTTTATTTTATTAATTGAAATTTTTCTTTTGTTCTAAGTCCCTTATGTTGTCTTGGACTCTGGTTGTGTCCATCAAACCATTTCCTTTTCTAGTTTTGAACTAGTACTTTCCAAGGTTTTCTTGTTTCAACCATTCAGGAAGTGAGCAACAAAACAATGCCGCAATAGCTTAATCTATTTTGTTCAGGCAAACTATGTCAGTGAAAATTACAACATTGTTTGTACTTTTCTTTAAAAAAAAGTTAACGTATCTGCAGGAATACCATAAGCTTTCTGTCTCTCACGTTTATATCACTTGTTTTATAATCACCTCTCATTATAACTGCTGGTTGTTTAAAACAATACCAATGGAATAAATTTAACTGTGTCCACCATCACCGCTGTTTGATAAGTCTGTTAATAAACTTTCCAGATTCTTGAGCAAACATGTTTTAATACCGTCAACTGACACTCACAGATCCTGTCCAAAACAATTACTGACATTCCTGTTTGGAGGAAATCCTCTTCTGGACTCAAAAAGCTCAAGAGGACGAAGATGTTTTTTGTTGTTTTTTGGGCAACCTTTTGTGGTATTTTGTTTTGATTGATATGGTTCATTGTCCATTCCCTCAGGAGGCATAAAGAGTACTTTGTGGTGGAAAATGTTATATTTTCTAAAAAATAATTTCTTTTTATCACAATTCCCTCTTTTGATTACAAGAAATATGTAGTACTACATATCTGAGTATAAACAAATGTTCAAAATGTAACAAAACAAATTTTCTGTTTATTTGTAGATACAGTCATTGGAAAGGGATGCTTAAGTTGCCATCTGATTTTAAGATTCAATTTAAGTCCAAAATCTAAAATATATTGGTCATATTCAAACTATTGTAATAGAGATACTTTAAAATGAGTGCAGATCTTTGCTGTTTTTGTAGATGCACAAGAGAGTATTTATTAAAACTGGATGTTTTTATGTACACTTTGAAAAAAAGACACAATCTTTTTTTCTTGCCATTTGCCTTTAAATAAGACTTAAAATTACCCGTCCAGCCATTGCTTTTTGCTAATAGCCAAAACTAAAAACTTATTTAAAACTTTCAAAAATTACATACGTTCCATTAGTATTTTTGTTTTATACTGTGTGCAAACATTTTGAATATTATTCTATAAGCTCAACTAAATAGTTTACTGGACCTTTGGCCAATTCCATCATGCTATGATACCCATACAGGCTTGAAAGTTTGCCCTTTTTCATAGCTCCACATTTTAGGGACTAATTATGGTCAAACAGACCATCAGGTTTAAAAGAATATATGAATTTGTACCTATTTGTATCTCCAAAGTGTAACTAGCTTGCAGATGCAGTAGCACTAGTTTGGTACTGCTGTGGTTATCGTATGAGTTTTATGTTGTGATTTTAGTCAGGCTGTTGGGTGCGCTATGTTAAAGCTTCTCTCTGTACTGCAGCTCTGTGCAGAAGCTGAGAAAAGCTACTCGCATTCCCTGACATTTTCACATTCCATGACATACTGTAAGCACAGACTGTACACGCTCATTGCAACCAGGACCAAACTCTGGATGCTTCTCGAAGCGAAGCCTTCCCCGTTTTGCCTCAGCCTTTAGCAGTGGTTATCTGAACACAGCTAACATGACCTGTGCGGCTCCTTTACACTCTGCTGCAAACACTTCCGAGACTTCTCACTTGCCTCCGCTTGGCACCGGACCAGAAAGTATCTGTCACTGTGTCTTTTCGTGTCCAATTTTATCCCTGAACTGATTAATAATACAGAGAGGTGCTGTTATTCATGGCACAATGCTGAGAGATTCTGTCTGAGACCATTCTTCTCTGTGAGGATAGACTATAAGGTTCAATTTAAGCTGCAACTTTTGTTAGATTCTGTCTGTAAAAATGTTAAATGTCCTTTTGAAGATTTTGTTTATAGATTCTAACTTCACAAATGTTACCGGTATTTTGGATAATGATTTTTTTTTTTTTTTTTTTTAAATGCTTACTTACACCTCTGCACATTTTGTACCACTTCGTCATCACAGAGCAGGGAATATGTTCTGGGATCCCTGTCACATTTATGATTTCATTAATTCTATTTTTCCATCATAATTCTGTGTCTTTCAGCAAATCTCTTTTTCACACGGGTGACAGTTAAATCAGTGCTGTTCAGGTCTCTTCCTGCTTCCACCAGCTGATCAGTTACTGTACAAGCATGTGGCCAAATTTTAGTTCTACCATTTCTTTGTTTGCTGGCAAGTGCTGCACTGGCACCATGCCAGTTTAAAACTGGCTGGATCTGGAATAAGAGTGGAACATAAAGATCCCGTGACTGTGCTGTATTTACAGGGAACATTTAGATTCTGATAGTGTGTGCTTGGAAGTGGCTGCATCATTTATATGGATAATTTGCTGATAGATAGTGTTTAATATTTATGAAGGACTTTTAATTGCTCCCACTTTTCACTGGCATTTGGCAAGGACAGAGGCTTCTGTCAGTGCCCAGTGGTGTAAATGATCCTGCAGAGTCACACAATGTAGTGTCCCCAACTAATGCCCCTCATCCCATGTCTTACAAAAAAGTACTGATGCATGTTGTCATGGTACATGGTGCATTGCTGCATTTTATTGCAAGTTCATGTGATAAACACAGAAGTGCAGGATTGTCAAATACTGTTTTTTAAATATGTTTAAATCTGCATAAATATGTATTCAAGAGCCACAGCCCAGATGGAAGAATCTGTCAATAAGACATTTTTCCTGTCTTCTATTGATTTAGTCACAATAGGAGAACCGCAGCTGAGATAAATCCATGAGAAATCCAATTTGAATTATTTTAATGAGATTAGCTTAAAACAGAACTTTTTGGTCTACCTGTAAAACACTAAAGACTAACACCATATATAATCCCAAACACACTATCCCACCAATAGAACATGGTGGTGGCTGTATTGTAGTATGGAAAAGCTTTTCATCAGCACATAACAAGAAGCTGAGAGTTGAAAGGAAGCAAAATAGAAGGCAATCTTGGGAGAAAACTTGATGGAGGCTGCAAAAGACTTTAGACAGGTGTGGAATCAGCTAAGCTTAAGATGCATTCTGGCTAAATCCTACAAATTCAGCTAACAAGCTGAAGTGAGCAACACAGCAGAGTCTGTCAATGAAAGGTCAAAATCAGGTGGCGTTTGTAGTCACACTTTTTTAATAATTTATAATAGGAACTATTACATTAACTACTTGTGTGTTTCAAACATCTGCTTTTATTATTACCAGGATTGGGACAGCAACATAGCAAGTCTTCTAAATAATAAATACTAGCATTAATTGAGTTACTAACTAAATAAATACAAAACATGCTTTATATTAACCTTTGCAACTACTACAGTGATTCTGGAGTCTGCCTGGCAAAGTTTAGTCTACTGTAAAACCACGTAAGTCCACACTGGTCTGTTAAGTGCAGACTGACAAACTGACAATAGATGCCTTAGTGAAGCCATTTAGAGGAAGAATGTCATAACAAAAAGCTTAGGTCTTTGTGACATGTGACACAGCAAGTAAGGAGGTTGTGAGTGGTTTGAATTTGCAATTACTGGTTTATGTAAAGTCTGCACTGACTGACAGCTTTAACAAAGACGTGACAGAGTGGGATTGTCCCAGAGAAGAGAGTTTAGCTCAAAAATCGCTGTTTTAAAATGCTCTTAGTGGTGGTGATCGACTGCTGTTCAGCCCCCAGAAGTGACTGGGAGAATTTTGCCTCACCGGGAGGTCTGGTGATGGACAGCTCTCTCTGCAGGGTAACCCTTTAAAATGAGTGTACTGCAGTCCCTCAGGGGGAGACATACCTGAGCCACTCAGACAAGGTGAGACAGATCCCCTCCACTGGCTCCTCATCCGGGCTGCAGAGAGTGAGTACTGGGGCAGATATGGCGACAGAGTAATAGGCCAATTACCAGTGATTTGTACTGCAGTATGTAGAGGGGAAATGTTCTCTGGACTTGTCACCGAGGGACAAATTTGACATATCACATTAATGCACTGGTATGGAGGCCTATTTTAAAGCTTACAGGTTAGAATTTCAGCAGACTTTAGGTTTATTCATGGTCCAATGTTCCTTACTTTCAGGTGTCAATAGAATAATTACTGTGCATCAAATACAATAAAGTTACATATGTCAATGTCTGCCTCACTAAAATCTGGGATAATTTTTGTGATCTGAAGAAGCTAAACGTGAACCTTTAGATTATCGTTTCCAAAGGTGATCTCCAAAGATCACCACAACCATTAGCAAGCATGAGGTTGGCAGAACCATGTTATGGGGTTACTTTTCTGTGATGGAAGTAAACCTTTTCTGATGAAGAGTAACCCCATAACATGATAGAATTGCCTGTAGTGTTTATTTCTTTAAAAACTAACCAGAAATTGCTCATTTTCTTTCAATTTTTTTCTTTCTAGGCTCTGGTTTGCTTCAACATTGAAGCAAGTCAGAGCTTAATTGGTTCTGTTCCATCTGTCATCTTTTATACCAACATTTAACAGACAAATAAAACAACTTTGTGAAAGATTCCTGTCTGGGTCAGAGTCAGCACTGCTCGTCTGCTGCTGCCATCCTCCTCATCCGCCCCAGCTGCTGCTCTCTAATGACAGCCAGTCGTTTGATCGGCGGCTCGCCTGTCATTGAATATGTGTGAGAAACCTGCCGCTCATTCTCTTCATCATTTTTCAGCCGTGAGTGGAAGCCATGGTCATGGTTAGAATGGGGGAAAAACCTATTTTCAAATGGAGGAGAGGTTTTGTTGTGCCTTCACTTTTCTTGTCATCTTAATTCTTGTCAAAGGAACACTTTTCACTTTTCTGTTGAGGAGTCCATCTAGATTAGCCTCAAAGACACAGAGGGGTGTCTTTTCTAGAGCTTTCATAATTGTGTCCATAGTGGTTGTTTTGTTCTTGCCGTACTCTTTCCATTTTCACATGATGGATTATGTTCAAATCGTTAGATTTTCAAGGCATGAGATATTTCCAATTTGCTCACTAGTCTTCTCTAACAGACTTATGTCTTCATTGACTAGCTGTAGTTTGAAACAGATGGATAGACTATTTACTCATTTATCTGATAGATACATTTTACCTTAGATTATATAGTGTCAAATTAATGCATACACACCCCCACTTTCCAAATTATCATATGCAACATGTTTTGAAAACCATGTATTATTTATTTTCGCTTCATATTTTTTACATGACTCTGTATATCCGGCATATAAAATCAAAATTAAATACACTGACATGCTTTTTCACATGTAATAATATGTAAAAACATTAAAGGGGTGTGAATACTGAGGTACTTTATGACTGACATGTTTCATACTCAGATCTCTAAGAGTGAAGAGGGGACCCACTCACAAGCAGGCCCTTTCATTTGTGTAGGTATTGGCATGCACGTCTCCAAACTGTGCAGAGCACACTGATGACTATGTGATACCTGCCTGCGGTGTTTATAGGGAGAAGATGGAAAGTGGGGCAAATTTGCTGTGAAAATGTTTGCTGAGTCATTATGAATCCTGAAAGCGGCTTACCCCACAGCTCTCTGAGAGATCAGACAGTTTTGTATTTGTCTGGTGTCCCTGCAATGAACATGGCTGACATTTATTAGGTTGAATGTGGAAGCTAAATTACATAATCAGAGATAATTGTGTTCAATCAAATAATCATTTTTCCAACATGTTGCTCCCACTTCTTTCATCTCAGTACAGGGATTTCTTTGTAATATTCAAAATTTAGCAGCTAAACTTAACTTTCACTGCCTTCGTCTGATTTTGCACATCATTTGGGGATTGTATGATTAAGAAACTTCATGTAATCAGTCTTTCATAACAAAATGTGCTAAAATTTGTCTTTGAAATTTTACTTTTCATATAGAGTGACATTTGACATTTGGGTAAATAAACACAATTTTCATTAAAAAAATGATATGTGAATTTAGTTTTAAGCTTTCCTAAAAAAAAAAAAGTGAGCTTATTTAATATTTAGTTGTAATTCAAATGTCAGATTTGAAGTGCAGCTTTCTGTACACATATTTCTGTGCTCATACTACACATATTAGTGAACATTCAGTTTATACCTATAAATTGTCAGGAGGAAAAGCTGTTTCCTCCACAAGAACGAACGAGTGTGACCTTTGGCCTTCGCACATTCATCATGGAGTGAGATAAGACAAAGCCACGACATTGCATTGTTGCATCAACCAATCTCAGCAGACCTGCTGTTTTTCAAGCATGAACCCCTAGTAATTTGAGAAGTAAATGTGTCTTTGTTATTTGCTTTAGGTCCTCCAAGCAGAATCTACAAACCGTTAAAATACACAAGGAAAAATTAAACAAATAATCAGCTGAGAGGTCGTTCATGCCTGCTTTACTACTGTCAACTTTTTTCTGTTATTTAACTCAAAAACAGCGACTCAAAGAGCCTGAAAGATTATTATTTTTAATTAAAATGGTAGACTGTGCATCAGTGTTTCAGATTTGATTCATCACATGAGTCTGATTACCATCATTTCCTGGAATTGCGACTACAAACGTCATCACATTAGCAAAAGTAAATACTCCTAGCTTCGGACAAGATGCTTGGCCATAACTCAGGTGACACATTATGTGCGCAAGAATGAAGTCTAAATCTTGTTGTTCCTGTATCTAAGCTTTTATGGTGTGTTTGCGTTAGAGGAGTCTGCTGTCATTTACCACAATCCCCACATAAGTATTAATCTGAGTGAGCAATATAAAATTGTGGCAACTGGTTTTGGTAGTCGCTTAAGGTAAATGCACAAACTGTCTAAAAGGTTCATTGGTGAAGCTTAAAACTCTCCTCTCATATTTTCTTTAACTTGCCCATTGAAATGTTTTCTGTTCTTTGCCATTATTTGACCTCCCACCACCAAAGAAAGTATTGCTGTGCTTTTATTTGTTTACCTATTTTGTCACATTACCATCACTTCAATGTATTGTATTGTTTTTTTTATTACAGAACAACATAAAGTAGTGCATAAATGTAAAGTGGAGGAAAAGTTATATTTGATTTCTCACACTTGTTATACATACAAGTCTTAAAAGTGTGGTGTGTTTTTGTATTCATCCAGACTCAGTCAATGCTGGATTTTCTTAATGCAAATGCAGTTCCCAGCCTACAGGACGTGTCTCAACCAGCTACAGCTTTCCACTCTAATTCTCTGCATGTTTAAGAACATTTTGTAGCTGGAACAAGCTGGAAGTATAAAGCTCGATCAATCCTCACATTAACTCTGATCAGCTTCTCTTTCACTGCTGAAGGAAAGTATCCCCATAGCATGATTCCATCTCCACCATGTTGCCATATTGAGTGTTTTTCATAAGGGCAATATGTTCTAGTCTTATCTAACCAGAGGACCCTCCTCCACAAATCTGCGCTGTCTCCACATTTCAAACTTCTTCTCGTATTCTTTCATAACGGTCAGCTTTGTGGATCAATAGTCCTGTCAGGATAGTTTTTCCATTTCCTCCTGAGTTACCATGAGCCACTTGACTGCCTCCCTAATTAACCCTGCCTTTGCTTGACCTGCTAGTGAAGGTGGACAGCCGTGTCTCTGTTGTCATTTTCTTCTTAGCTTTGCCTGATAAATTAAACAGAACTCTGTGAGATGTGTTGGATATTATTTCTTACCCTAACAGTAACACTGCTTTAAGCTTACCCATATTTTATCTCTGATATCTCTGGTGTATTTATTGGTCTGAATTATGCTTTTTTTCTTTTACTATTGTTCTCAAACAAACCTCTAAGGCCTTCACAGAGCAACTGCATGTATGCTGAGATTAAATGACCAATTACCAGATAACTCCTGAAAGCAACAGGTTGTACTTGATTTTGTTTAGGGGTATCAGAGTAATGGGAGCTGAATACAAACACACACTTTACTTTTCATATTTGTTTGAATTGAATTCCTTCTACTTTGCAAATATGCAATAGATAAAATCCCCATGGTATAATGCTACCACCACCATGCTTACTGATCTGTTTTTTGTAAAACATTTGTTTTATTATAGGATGGATATTGTATATTTAGGAAAAGAAATGTTGACGGAGAATGGAAGTGACAAAGAGATGTTTCAGATGCAAAACGTCCAAGTCTAATGGGAATTACCTCATAATGATTACAAAGTAATGGAAAACCTGTATTAAACTGACTGAACACAAGTATGTTTATACTGTGTGTAAGTAAGGCTGCCATACATATAGCTTGCAGATAATGTACTGCAAAGAAGACGCACAACGTAAACAGTGAGCCCCCCTCTGTGTGCACATTTAGCTGGGATGTATTGGAAAAGGAAGAGATAGCAGACAGCCTATCGCTGCCGTGAATGTGTCAGTTTACATGTCTCGACATCCTCACTCCGACTCACTCCCACTTTAATCTACTGTGCTCCTGACCTACTGCTGGTCTGTCACCCTGACATGTTTAACAAATACTGTCTGGCCGGAGCAGGATACGCCGCGGCATTACGGAGGTGTTGTTGTCTGTCTGCACAGAGAGTGATGGATTATGTAGGATTCAGCCATCCTCAGACTCCTTCAAACTTCAAACACCCCCGCGCATTTCTTCCCTCTAAGTAAACTTCATTTGTACACACACAGATCAGCTCGGGACAAACAATGTTATTTTTAAAGACAAGAAGTGATTTTTTTTTTTTTTTTTGTCTTTACCTTTATTTTTTGTCCCCCAGCGACTTCCTTCCCTCAGCAACAAACCCCAGAGAGACTGTCTACACAGCACCCTTCAATCATTCAACACAAAAGCAACAAAACACGCCTCTGTAAATATTTCAGTGGCCTCAGCACCCCGTCCAGGGTCCTGCTGCTCGCTGTCTGCTGGTCCTTGGAGGGAGCCATTGTGCGCCCCGCTGCAGCCCGTTGTGTGCTGGGCTGCTGGACATTGCTGATCTGTTGTGGAGAGGCAGCAGTGCCTGCATGCATGCAGCAGCAGAGGACAGGATTAGGGCTGACATTTCTCTGTGTCTAACTGGCTGCCAGGCACGCTCTACTGCATTGGCACACCTCACACATTTTACATCATTTGATTCTGATTACAGCTGGCTGAAGAAAATATACTAAAGGTTGTACCATACAGCAGTGAATTACAAAAATATACACGTTTTTGTATTTATTTTGTCCTTTATTATTAGCTGCAACATAAATCTTGCTGTAAAACACATTAGTATCTTATATTTTTTACTGACTTTTTCCAAAAGTAATTCCTATTTACATGCTATGATCCTTGCTGCCTTTAAAGGAGAATCCTGTTTAGGAATGGTTTTGCCCTTGGTATGGACATTCCCTCTGCGCTTCACAGTGCAAGTCTTCAGGGAGCCCTTTTCAATAAGAGTAATGTCCCCCCTGTGTATGGCTACCATTCAACAATTTATGGGCATATTACAGATTCTAATAAAATTTTTGCAACCTTAATTAAAGAATCTCCCCCCTTCTTACTTTATGATAGTTAGGGTACCCCCTTTCCCTACCACCACCGCTGTCCAATCTAATTATTCTGATGTACATAATTAGCATGAGCTGGCCATTGTTCACCTCGTTTGCATATTATATTGGATAATTGAATGAGAGTGGCCGATGATTAAATTAGGGTGAATGACAGATGATTCTGCTCGCAGTGTGGAAAAGTTAACAGAATGAGCAGACTGGGAATACGGCGTGTACCTCCTGAATATTTATACGTCCCTCAGAGCCTCCCCCTCCCCAACACTCTGCCAATTTAAAAAATGTGCGGCAGCTAAATTCTGGTGAATCCCGGTCAGAAGATGATGCTTCTTTATCTTCAGCCGCATGCACCTGGTCACTGCACTTTAAAAGGAAATATTCTAAGCCCATGAGACATTTTCTGTCAGGTGTTGTCCTCCATAAGCGAAGCGGCACATTTATATGCTGATAAGACAAATGAGACTAGTGTGGGGAAATTCATTTCCAGGCACTTCCAATGTAAACACAGACTCCTGGTGCCTGCCTGCTAGGCTGCCTGCCACGTTGGGGACAGGCAGGACTTTGCTGATGAACGAGTTCTCATGAGAAATATGTTTCGAACCGATTTGGAAACGGAAGAAAAAACTCAAAAGTTTCAGCTAATCGCTAATAATTGCTACAGGTTCCCGGTGAGAACTCATTCATTCTTCTGTTATCTGGTTTGTTATGGCAAAAGACTTACTTGCATCCTGGATTCATGCCGCTCCTTGATATTTACTTTTTTTTTTCATTCAGCATTAAGGCAGAATAAATGTTTAGAGGGAATATTTGGAACAGCTTTAGCCTTTCACATGCTAATGTAAGCACTGGGCGGCACAAGAAAGCTGGCCTGACCCGGGAGGCCAAGCGGTGACACAGTCTGCTGATTCAGTGCCGGCAGCCTTGGCTTTGTTTATGTGTGCACACGGGAAATAATGCACGTCATAAAAAGAGAAGTTTGAAAGGGAACCACTATCCACTGGATGATAAATGCCACCCCAGCTCCTCTGATGTAAAAAGCTTCAAAGCAGAAAAAAAAAAAAAAAGCCATCTCAGAAGTGACTTATACACATTATTCTTACAATAACATTGGGCCGAGTTTTCACCCCTGGTGTTTCTCACATATTGACTCATCCGCTGTAAATTTGTCAGTACTTTAACACGACAAGATCAATATTTACCATAATTTATATTAAATTTATTTATTTTCTTACTAAATATAACAAATAGCCATTACTCTGTCCAAGTGAATTGCATGATGTTGGAATTTTGCAATTTATAAAAAGAAAGGTGTGGAGCCTTCTTCACTGTCTGTGTCCAAACACAATTTGAAGCACATGTGACCTGTGTTTGTCTTCGTCTCCGTCAAGCCTTGTAAAATCTCCTCTGTTCTCGGTGCCGTAGTGCACATCAGTACACAGAGTGTCGTCTCATTGTCTGGTCGGAGTCATTTCAGAGGACAGAGGAATTTACACAGTCTCAGGCCCTGTCAGTAGGTGGTATAGGAAACTGTAAAGATAAGCCTCCACTGCAGTCCTAAGTCAGCTTCCTTTTCACGAGAGCTGTCGGCATCTCTCAGATCTCACAGATAGAGCGGTGCCCTCCCTCTTATCAGCAACCTGACCATGCCCACTTCCAGCAGCCAGTAGGCCGATGCATATCTCCAATCTCAGCTGAGACAACGTTCAGAGTGTCAACGGACGAATCTGGAGTTATATCGTTACCTCATCCGATATATGGCTTTATTATTATGCTTTAAAGAGTTTCAGGTCAGCAATATTTTGATGGAAAAACATATTTTGAGATTTACCTTTAGGGGGCACAACCATTTAATGTTTTTGGTTTTTTTTAAACCATTAAATAAAGCCTTGTGATCAGCTAGAACGTGTATTTTTATACATTATTGTTGACACATTCACATGTGCAGTTTTTTATTATTGTTTTGCAAAATGTTATATTTAGCACAGTTTCAGATGTACTTAAAACTGGACCCCCCACACTGTTTATTTTGAGGCAGTAGGACAAATTTTATGACAGCTTATCCAATGAAGGAAGTCCAACCTAATGCTGTCTTGGAGTAATTAGATTTTTGTACACCTACTTTGATGTGATGCTAGATAAAATGTCAAGGGGTCAGCTTTAATTTAATTTATCCGCAGGGGCCCATGGCAGTCTGTAGCAAATTTCATGGCAGTCTAGTTGACTATTTTGCAAAAGAAGTTGATTCCAGACATTTAGCTATCGACTGCAAATATATAAATCCACATAAAAGGAGCCATTCCGAGAGCTCTACTTACTTTATGCATGCCTCCATTTGTATATAAATACTTTAAAGAGTTTTTCTACTTATATTTAGAACTTTTCTCTCCAATTAACAGTGTAAAATATATGAGAAGTTCCTATCCGATGATATAGTAAGCCTAAATAAGATGGCACAATCATTCAGATTTTTACCCTTAGCAATGCCAAACCCTTTGATGCACAATGGATCATAAATACATTGTTTGATCTCAAACACACTGATCAAGTTAGCCAAGAATGCCACTTACTGTTCCTTCACATCCTCAGATAACAATAAATCCACAAACGGCTAGTGTTTTATTTGTTTTGGCAAAAAGGAAAAGCATTCTACAAGAAGGGATTCATAAAATCTTGAAAAAGTATCTATAACCCTTGAACTTTTCCACATCATGACACATTACAAGCACAAACTTAAATGTATTTTATTAAGATTTTAAGTAATAGACCAACACAGTGAATAAAGTGAAAGTAAATTAATGCTTTTCACTCATTTTAAATATATGGATATAAATCTAAATTGTGGGATGCATTTAAAATCAGCCCCATTCAGTCAATATTTTATAGAATCACCTGTAGACATAATTCCACCTGCAGTCGTTTTGAATATCTAGAGGCCTAATATTTTGCCAATTCTTTTTTGCGAACATGCTCAGTTTGACTGTTTTTTTCTACAGATTCTGAATTTTATTTAGGTCAGAACTTTGACTGTGCAATTCTGACATTTACTTTAATCTAAACTATTAAATTGTAGCTGTGACCAAACATATAGGGTCATTTTTCTGCTGGGAGGAGAACCTCTGTCACAGTTTCAGTTCTTTTGCAGCCTGTACAAGGTTTTCTTCCATCTATATATCTTACAAAATTACAATTACAATTAAAAAATTAAAATTTTTTGTATCTTTGTGTTATCACATGAACTCGAGTGAAGTACATAGACATTTCTAATTGTGACGTGCTAAAATATAATGAAATTAAGGAAGTATGATACTTTTAAAAGGCACTGTATCTTTTTTTCCACCACATCTCAACATTCACTTTCAAAAACAACACCTCTGTCTACTCTGCTCTATTTGAATGGATTGATTTGAAAACAAGTAGAAAACTAAAAAAAAAAACAGAACATTGTCTAATCAAGTGGCTTTTCAGTCCATGTGCTATCCCTGGAATCTCTTTCACAGAAGGTTGTGGGGAGTGTGTTAATGCAGGCTTAGAGCAGCGAGGTCTGCCACCTCTCCAGGTCCAACTCCTCAGCCCTCCCCTGTATTCTCCCTTTTGCTTTATGTCTTCTACTGCTGCAAGCACTCGATGAAGGACAATTTGTTTGGATGCCTAATGCCATGGCACTGGCTGGTGGAGGATTAGATGCTATGGCCTAGTGATTTGTGGCGGCTGGCAGTGACTCGGAGAGTGTGTGTGAGCGCAAAGGAGGGTGTGGGTGTTACAGTGAACATGCAAGTGAGTGTTTGGGTGTGTGTTGTATTTGTTCCAGGTCCTCGCTCTAACACAGACATCAGTTGTCTCCCAGCCTGCTCACTCTGAGCTCCTACATTTATGACAAAAGCACTTCAGTTACCAGAGGAAGATGTTTTCACACAATAGCATTCTTTTTCCTGATGAGAGATTACTATTATTTGAATATGGTTGTTTCATGTTTTATGAAAGCCTTGCTGTGTCCTCTTTATGGGTCTTGGCAGCCAAGAGACTCATTGACTTATCCTGTGAAGCTTTGCAGACTGGAAACTACAGCCAAATGCTACCGTGAGCCTTCCCAGATCGCGCTCACTTTCTGAAACACACACAAATTATTGTTCAAAGAAAAAGACATGTTAATTTGAATAACCCAAGCAAGAAAATTACTAATTTTTTTTACCTTTTCAGTAGGTTGAAATATCTTACTAGATCTTAAATCTACACACATCCTGTTTACACTAGCATTTTATTTTAAGATCTTCTCATGCTGGATACCCAGGAGCCTTGTTATTTTATGCCTTGAAACGAGCCAACTCTTTCACCAAATCCGGTGTTTATTCATGTCAGTATCAGTCTTGCTTTTAAAAGATCGCTGTTCTTGAGAAGATGAACCTTGGTGCGCTTTAATCAGTAAGAAAGCACAAAGCTCAACAGTTACATCTCAGCTGTTGTCCAAAACATCTCACGACAGCCGTCCACGTCATCCGCCTGAGGCCCCTTTGAACGCTGCTGTAGAACCCAGTCCTGAAGGGCTTCACCCTCAGATGATAAAAAAAGTGAATTATTGGTTTGTTTATCGTGCTCTTAAAACCCAAAGTGCATTATTAAACAGAGAGCACATTAAAGGGGAGTATTGTTAAAAGTGTTTTAAAAAACTTGTAAATCCCAGTAATTTATGCCGCTGTGGTCGTAGAGGCTTGGCCTGGCCTTCTGGCTTTAATTTGCTTCAGGCTCCGGGGTCTGTACCTGTGATGCTGCCTTGTTTCCCAGAGCCAATCTGTCTGATGCATCTCCCTCCGAGAGGGCAGCAGTAGCCTGATGTTTAAACAAAAGACAGATTAGTTACTTGCTGGCTGGAAACCAATTTAGGTTTATTTGGATCAAAAAGGCTGATAATTTATAGTAACCCACAGAGCAGCAAGCAATGAAAATGCAACTTTAAATGCTGTGGTTATTAAAATCATTGTTATTGTTCTTGGTTTATTATTTGGTTTCACAGTAGTGCGAAACAAAAATACAGGGGCATTTATTTTGTTTTGTTGCTATCGCTTTATTAGACAAATGACTGTAAAACCCATCAAAAGAAATTTAAAATAATTATATCACTTTTTTTTGGAAGTACAATTTCCGAAAGCTATTTGACCCGATCAGTGGTCAACATTTAGGTCTACAGCATTGTTCAAAACATTTGATAAATCAATAAATATCTATTTATTTATAAAGAAAGGAAGCAGTTGAAGCATGGCTTCATTGTTATTACAATCTCACCGCTTTCAAAGTGGCAATCTGTCTCATGCCACATTTATTAGACTGCACATGAAATCAAAAGCCCTTGGAAATATGTTAGCAAATTAAACTGTAAGAATTTCAGGAAGTGAATGAAGAGGAATAAATATTTTAAAAAATATATGACAAGTTCATTCCAAGAACCTCAACCTCCCAAATTATGAACAAATAAAACATATTTTAAATTTGCTTCAAATCTGCTAGGTAGACATTTATATGGTTGCCATATTTACTGGGTGAGTTATAGCTGACAGCTTGGCCTGAGGGAAAATTTGATCTAAAAGTTGCTCAACTGCATTCTGGGAATATGTCCTTCTTGTTCCTCCCTGCTCAGAGATCAGTCAAAAGGAAGTTTTAAATAAAAGAGAGAAGTCATAGCATTGAGAATTTAGGAGTCGTCCTACTGTAGCTTGTGAGCAGACCCTGTCTGACACAGGAACCCGGCTCCGGCCTCAGGGGACTCCCCGGCAGAGGCAACAATGGGTGGGAGCCCTTTCTTGTGCACTTGCCCTCCTTAATCAAACTAGCCAGAGGAGTGATTGGATTTTAATACGGCTGGGCCCACCGTAATGGTGTGATGGACGGGGGAACTGGTGAATTGGAGCAAGATGTCAGCCCTCCGAGGCCTCCATTAATGATATTGCTTCATTTCTTAAAGTGGCAGGATCGCCTTGGGACAGGGGGATCACCACAGAGCCTTAACCAATGCTTCTTTTTTGTTTTTAAACTACAGTCCCCATCCTTTCTGTCTGACTTTCTGTGTTTCTCAGCATCACAAATGTTTGGGGTCATTTCTTAAACTGATTGTAGCAGGTCAACTGCTTTCCAGCCCAAACACTAACTTGGGCTATTTTTGGTGTATCAATCTCTGTATTATCTGTTTCTATTATTGATTCATCCAAGCCGAAACCATGTCAAGCTGAACTTCACTTTCCCCCACACCTTGTGAAAAGATACACTGTTTCCAACTGACAGGAGCAATATTTCATGACATTTACAGTTTCGTTTTGGCTTTGTTTGCTATAATTAGGGGCTTAGCTATGTTTCGTCCTTCCTCATGAGTCAGAGGGTTAATTGAACTTCAGTACTAAATCTGAAATGTAAAGACTTCCTAAAAACATTCTTGAACTCCTGAACTGACACTGAAATGACCCTGGTGAACGCCAGAGAGTCTCCCTGAAACCTTTTGATGCTGCTCCTCATTTAGAGTGACTCACATTCACTACCTCATTGTTTGCATCCGTTGACACGTGTTTGTCTTCCTTGTTGGGCTAATAACAGGACGGTGTACAGGTGAACTCTCGTTGTGTTTTATAGCGAGTAAAGTGTGTGTGTTGGGGGGAATGGGGGCGGCTCTGACCCTCCCCTCTCCTCCTAATGGGCGTTGGTGGGTTGTTTTTGCAGCAGATTTATGTGTGGATGGGGCGCTGTGATTTACGCGGCTCTGACACTCTCTCAGCTGCGGGACCATGGAAGCAGATTGTTGCTCTCTGTGTGTTCCAGGTGAGCCTGAGGTCTGATCATCAAAGCCGCACATGCACTCAAACACACAGAAGACAAGAAATTCAGTGTATTTTCTGCAGCAGAGAAGCTGCTGCATATGCAGATTCTGCCCTAAAGGTTCAGCTAAAGATATGGTTTGCCCTTTTGATCTCAGAAGCATTCACACTCATGTTAAAAGTTTGTTGTTGTTTTTTTTACTTTTCAGTGTTTGATTTGACATTTATCCTGTTTATTCTAATTCAAAAACCAACAATCGCATAGAGGAAAAATATAACTGAATAAGAAAAGGTGCCACAACTTGATTTTATGCGTAAGCACACCTTATTATTATTTTTTTTTTTTTTGGAAACACTTGTTTAATTTTTCCAATTACACACCTGCCTTCTATTTTAGTGAATTTGAACAACCAGATATAAAAGTTCAGCTATCTTAGAAGGGCTTCCCTAACATTTGCTCATTTATATCCTTCACTTCAAAGAGCTTCCAAAGCATCAAAATGGTCACATTATGCAGTGCTGTCAGTAAGGGGAAAGAGAAAGAAAAATTTTGAAAGCTTTATATTTTTCCTACGATAAATTAAAGACAACCATCAGCAATTGGAGTTTGAGAGAGTACCAAAAGTAGATATTTTTCAAAATGCTAAAAATAACAAACAGAAAGTGGAAACCCAAGAAGATTGACAGCAAGACCTAAGGAGTTGAAACAATTTCTGCCAAGTAGCTACTGATGACTTTCAACATATAAGGTGTAAAGCAAAAATTTACAAAACATGTGCCTTTCTTTACAAAGAAAAAAAATCAGACACGGGAGGAAATCTTTAAGTACCATTTGGAAGAGAGTGCGTTATGGTCTGAAGGAACAAGGATTAACACCCAGCATCTCAGAGAGAACATCAGATCCACACGGTAATGGCAGGATCATGCTGTGGGGTTACTTTTCTTCACATGAATCTTGGAATTTTTCCAGAGTGGAAGAAATTATGAATTTATTTCAAATAGGAGCCAGTTTTGACTCCAACTCTTTGTGTGTTCCCCAGATAGCAGATAATAAACCATGATTTAGTTTTTCAATGCTACATTGGATTAAAAAAATATCACTAGAATAATGACTTTGCTTGAAGAGAAGTAACAGAATCTCCCAATGCTAGATCTGACAGAAAATCTCTGGGGTCACCTGAAGAGCGCTCTGGACATAAAACGTCCTCACAATCTGATAAAATCTTTTGCAAATATTGCAAAGTAAATATATGGCACGCTAACAGATGCTGTCCTAAGACCAAAGATTGAAATTTAAAGTTTTTTCCACAAAGTAGCTGTTTAAATGTGTGCACATTTTATCAACCAGGTTAGTACAGATGTTTTTCATTTTTCAATTCTTTCCTCTAAACAGATATATTTGTATTCCTAAATTTGGAGAAACTTTAGAAGTTATTTATATTGGTATACATAAAAAACAACAATGTAGATATTTTGGCTCCATTGTATGATCATTTTGTTGTCAACTCTTTAAAATCACAATAATAATAATAATAATAATAATAATAATAATAATAATAATAATAATAAACATAATCGTCAAAATATACTGTCCCACATACACAAACACATAAAATGGATTTTATTTCACATTACACTTTCTAAGAAGCTTTTGCCCTGCTGGCTTTAGTGCTTTTAAAAGTTTAAAGGATAATGTCTGGATATTTACTCATCATGTCAGCTTCCCATAAAAGCAGCATTCATTTCTAAGGATCAATAGTGAACAAGTGGCAAGGTAGCAGCACCCCCGCCCCAACACACACACACACAAATGTTGACTGTGCCGTTTTATTATCAGTGCAGCCTAAAGATGAAGAAATTCTCGTCACTTAGATGTTTAATCGACTGTTAGTTGTCTGAGATAAATTGACCCCTAAATTTCTTTTAAACACATGATAATGGCCAAAACCTTTAAGTACATCACACTGGAAAAAACACTGGCGATGTAAAACAGGGAGAATATAGATCAGAGATAATAAATAGTGTCTTATTTCCCTGAACCTTTCGCATGTGAAAGTGTTTATTAAGAAATCAGCAAGCAGAAACATGAAAACAATTCAAACACAGCTTGCTTTTTCAGACCGACTTATTTATGCTTTGATTTCAGCCAGGATTCTGGGAGTGTCAGTTCACTCATTGTTTTGTCACTTTCTCTTCACACAAGCTCATTTTGCTTGTTTCTCACCCACTATTCCAGAAAAGAAAAATCTCCCAACTCAGTTTCTGCATTAAATCAAGCTGTCAGTACTTTTCCCCTGAGAGGTTTGGACTGCAACTTTGTCCCAGTTGTTCCTCGGCCGGTGGCCCCCGATGTGGAGAGGCAAGGTCACGGCAGGAATGGATGTGGAGATAGTCACACAGTCTGGGTTTTTTGGTTTGCTTTGTTGTTGTTTTATGTAATATGACATTTTATTATTATTATTATTATTATTATTATTATTATTGTTGTTGTTGTTGTTGTTGTTATTATTATTGTTATTATTGTTGTTGTTGTTATTATTATATTTTATTAAGTTTTATTAAGTACATAGCAGAATTGCATACAATAAAATTTATATTCATAAACTAAGTCTGATGCTTTCAGACATTTTCTTCAGTTTTCCCATAAATCAAAAATTAATTCCTACGTTATTATTATTATTATTATTATTATTATTATTGTTGTTGTTGTTGTTGTTGTTATTGGTGTAATAATTATTATTCACAAGCAATAATAATAATAATAATAATAATGAAGAAGAAGGAAATATCCTAATCTTGCGTTTTATCAACACCTCCACTCCTACAGAAATGTTATCAATAGATCTATTAACCACACAAATTACGTGTGATCAGTACCTGTTTTTATAAGCAGAAGAGACTACTGACGTGGCATTTTAAATTGGGTGTGGGGCCAAAAAATAATTCATTATTTAAACACATTAGCTTCACATAAAACAAAAAAAAAAACGAAAGAAAACGAGTTAAATAAACGCACATGAAATAATTGTGCGTTATTTTTGATTGCATCAATTTAAGCCAATCAACTGGCGATGTCTTAAAATGTATTTGTTTATTATAAACTGCAATATATATTTGCTGAAAAAAAACGTGGGAAAACAATGAAACAATTTAACTAAGTAAAACACGATATCAATATTTTGCTATTTTTGCTATTATTTTTTGTGCCTTTGTACAACTTACATTATTTATTTCCGAAATACTTTATTGCTGTTAAGGTTGTGCGTCAGTCTGTGCTTGCAGTAGGCGGTCGTTGATCTAATTACACCTTCCGCCAATTAGAATCAGAGAATTGCATCACGTCCTTCCCATGCCAACATGACACCTGCACCGAGCACGGACACACCACCAGGGAGGGAAGGAGTGGGGCAATTGTTTTGTTTCGGGTCAGATTAATTTAATATTTACTATTTTCATCTGTGCGACGACGCCAGTGAAGTGAAAGATCAGTGAAGAATTGTCAACCTGGAGGTTGGAACATTTTAGCGTGCCCGAACTTTGAGCTGTTTATTTTGAAGCTTATTTATCGCACTGAGGGAAACGCCCATTTAAAGGCTTGATAAGGGATCATACCTCTGATATGACCCGAACCCCGATCTGAGCGAAAGTGCGAGGAAGAAGCAAGGCGGATAACGACAAATGAAAGGGGGTGGAGGGAGGAATATGTATTTTATTACGTGTGTGTTTTTCAAATTATTCCACCATTCTTAAACAATAATTATTTTTTGTGACTTTGTACAACTTACATTATTTATTTCCGAAATACTTTATTGCTGTTTTCTCACTGTACTCAAATTTTTTTTCATGTGGGAAGGTTTTGAAAATTCATGTTAAAAAATAAATTCAACACTAATGTTGCAACTATTGAAAAGATGAAATGCTCATTTTAATAAGCGGGATCCAGTCAGCTCACGCTGAAAAGGAGCCGCCTTGGAATCATATTTGGCCTCCTGTAATGATTTTTCTGCAGAGAATTGTTACTATAGGCCTCGCATTCTTTTTCTCAGAGCCTATTGTTATTCCCTTGCTTATCTCCCTTATCTTAATCTGCACGCATTGTTTGCTTGTTGTTTTTGAAATAGCTCAGTTACAAATCTATAATCTGCCTTTTGTCATTCAAGCATGCAATTTAGACCATGCAAACAACAACAGTGGAGGGGGGAAAGGCTTTTCTGAAATATTTGGTGCGTTAACAGCTTTTTTTCTTTCTTCCTCCTTTGGGAGTCAGCGATGGGGAAAGTTGTAAAATGCAGCTGAATTTGTTGTCTTTGTATTATTCCTCTTTTTCTGCCCAGAATTATAAATGCAACCTCGCACTTTGGTCGTTTCAGAACAATAGCAAACAACGCTACGGTTTTGTGTTAAAAAGATTTAATCCAAAAATTGCGTTTGAATTCTTGGTGGTTTTCTGTCGAAGACGCTCAGTCCATTTAGCCAACAATCTCACCCCGTCTGACCCGTGCGTAAAAACGCGGCTTCATGGAAGCAAAAATAAACGCAAAGGAGAAGCGACGCTTTCTGCGCCCCACATTTACGAGGGGGGGCTTCTCTGATCGGGGTTCTGTGTGTTCAAGGTGGCGGTGATATGGTGGGGGTGTTTGGTTTTGTTGTAGCTTTAGTCAGTGTATCGCTTGCAGGTGATGCCAGGACCAGATAAGAGGTCGCCGATCCCTGCGCGCTGTCTAGACCGGCTTGTGACTCAACCAGGAGAACCAGACTGAGCAAAGCTGATTTACAGCAGACTTTTTTTTTTCTTTTCTTTTTGTCTTTTTTCTTTTTTGCTTTTCTTGCCCCCGAGATAGTAAATGACCACTGTCTAATTCCTGCCACACAACCTAGGAGATGGAGAGGGGAGATAACAAGAAGTAGATCGCCTTCAGGCAGCGGCCCAGTTCATAAGGTGGAACGGGACAAACCACATGGTTAACGCGAAAGAAATTCCTCCTTCGGGGCTTACACCTTCAATTTTTAAAAGTTATGCAGCCTGATAAAAAAAAAAAAAAAATAATAAAAATCGGATATTTTATTCAATCACAGAAAAAGAAAAGATGAACGCTTGTTAGGAAGCATCGCCTGCACAAAGATCATGAAGACATCTCTTGTATTCATCTTTTTTTATTCTTCTTATCAGTTAATACTCCCTTTACCGAATCGCTTTCCTAACAATAAATAATATAACAATAATTTACTTTTTTGTTCTTTGAGCTCAAACAACCGGCCCTTCAAGATAAAGTATTTTACACCACGAATACTTTTGCAGAATATCATGCTCTGACCTTAAGACAAAGAGTCAAGTGGACTCGACAAGTAAGGTATCAAAAAATTCTCATGTTGAAGAAACAAGACACAATATGATCACACTGAAAATGCAGAAAGTCTCTCTGCTGTAACATGGAAATGATCCAGTAGCTTGTGATTTTTTTTTTTCTGAGGGAAGATTTGTTGTATATATCCATTGGGAAGTCTTCTGTACATCTTTGTTCTCCGTATGAAGAGTCATGCATCAACTGTTCTTAGTTGTCTTTTTTTTCTTTTGTCAACGAGGTCTCATAAAAAAAACCAAAATAAGTCAATCGGTGCTCTCTTTGTTCCACCTTCTCCACGGTATAGAAAAAAAAAAGAAAGAAAAGAGTCTCCTCTCGACGAGCGATGTGATGAGCTGGTCACATGCAGGGGTGGAAGTGGGTGTGGAGGTGGAGGTGGGGAGGCTGGAGGGGCCGGAGGGGGGCAGGATCATGCTGCAAATTGTCCTTGCAGGAGGAGAAGGAGGTGGCAGCGGTAGTGATGGTCACAGACCACCGTTGGGTCTCACGTCTCCACCGGGCTGGGTACCATACTGTTCGGGGTGTCCGGTAGCTGAGAGGACAACGATGTCACGTCGCTGCCTGAAGAGTTTCCAAGAGAGCCCGATTCAGAGAAAGACACCTGAAGAGGAGGAAACACAGAGTCACATTTACGGGATTTTATGTTGAAAACTGCATTATTATTATTATTTACTATTTGTTATTATTATTTCTGCATGTATAGACTCTAAGCTACAGTGCAGAATACATTCCCCACAGTATGACACTACCACCACCATGTTTCACCTTGTGGAAATACCTTCAGCTTTGTGCGTTTAAAGTGATAAATAGACTGCTATGTCACGCACCAGTTGCTGAAAAGCTGGCTGGTCCAGGTCACTCTGCAGAGCGAATTCACTCAGCGCTTTCCACGGAGGCTGGTAGGTCTGAACCTCCACCGGGTTCCCCTGCACAGTGCTTTCATGCCGGATAGGACTTCCAGCAACAAGGGGTGTTCCTGTGAGGCCTTGCAAGTTCTGAGGGAGAAACGAAGGGAAAATCTTGAATTAGATTTCATCTGGGTTTTGTTTTTTGTTTTTTTATTCTCCCACAACAGCCATGCTGATATGTAAGCATGTTCTGGAGGAACCACCAACGGGTTAAAAATGTACAGTTTGTGTCTGAGCTATAGGGTCACAGGGACCGTAATGCTGGAGCTTGTAAATTTTGAATTAAACTTGGGCATGCACTAAAGCTTCTTCACTAAACAAATTTGCCAGAGCAGATTAGTAAACTAGAGAAACGGAACTGTGTTTATTCACAGGTTCAATGAGCAGTCTGGCAGAAATAACAAAAAAAAGTGCATTGCTGTCTAGATCAGAAGGATCGAGATTATAAATATTGTTCAATACATGACAAATCTAAAATATATATACAAAGTATGTGTATAAATACAATGTTCAAAACTGAAATTGCATGCAGGATTTTTCAAGCAAAAACATTTTGACATACAGTTGACTTAAACTTGTTATGGACTCACTAGTTAAATGTACAAGTTGTAATTAGTTCAGTAAAACAATCAAACATGAGCAAAGCAAATAAGTTGTTGCCACAATAACGTTACGCGGGTCCCCTTATTCTGCTAAGGGCCCCGTAAAAACCTAGGCCGGCCCTGTCTAAAAAAATAAATAAATAAACAAAATTGAGGAGAAAAGCAGATATGTTTTTAACTTCACATTTCTTTTGTGATCATTATTTTATGACAAAACGTTGTCATCCCAGCCTATGTATGTGGCAAAAATTAATTGTTCAAAGCAAAGCAGCAGAGCTATATCTATCTATCTATCTATCTATCTATCTATCTATCTATCTATCTATCTATCTATCTATCTATCTATCTATCTATCTATCTATCTATCTATCTATCTATCTATCTAACAAAAAAATAAAGAAGTCCCACCAAATAAAACCAAAAGCACAATAAGACACAAATATTCACAAAACAAATAACTTAAGTGTGAGCAAAAAGCCAAAAAAAAAGTGTTTTAAAGAGGAATCGAGCGGCCAAACTTACGAAGATGCTTACAGTCTTATCACTGTGTTGCTGCTGCTGGAGCTGCTTCATGAGGATCGACTTCTTCTTGTCCTTGCAGCGCTTGTTCTGGAACCAGACCCGGATCACTCTGGGGCTGAGGCCGGTCATCTCCACCAGCTGCTCCTTCATCAACGCGTCCGGCCTCGGGTTGGCGTTGTAGCAAGTCCTCAGCGTGTGCAGCTGCTTCTCGTTCAGCACCGTCCGCACCCGCGTCGTCTTCTCCGACTGTTTGTGGACGTGGTTCCGATGTGGAGCCTGCCGAACCGCCACGGGATCTGCTGAGGACGGAGAAGAGGGGGGGGGGAAAAACAGGGGTTCACAGACTGCAAGGCTTCAAATGTTCGTTCACAGATACAGAGATCACATTAACCCCAGCAGAGTTTTTGCCCTGAATCGGAATGTCCCACAGAGGGACATTTCTTATTTGGAAAATATAAATGTAGTTTCCCTAAATAGTGCGAAATTCTACCTGAATGTCAATCAAGAGAGACAAATCATTCCAGATTTGAAAATAATAATAAAAAAAAATAATAGAAAAAGCATTTGTAAATGCAAAGTACTGTCTGTACACGACTTCAAACATAACTTGATTCGCTGAGTAAAAGGATTTTTTTTTGTCACGAAAAACAGACGTTCCCCTTTAAATATGAAAAAAAAAAAACTAAATCTAGTTTGAGGTTCCCTCTGAGACTTGTTTCCGAATACCCTCAGAAAGAAGGTCATCTTTATTTACATACGTCTTTATTTTGGTGGAGTGATTTTCCTCACAAACACACACGGAAAGACGCACAGACATGGCCGCGACTCAAGTCCCAGATTATTTAGATACTGGCAGCAGAGCAGGTTACTGCTAATGAGATCAATTATAAAGTTGGCCTACGGAAAGGTCACAGCACAGCAATTTACTTACACATGCATAAAACACACATTTTGATTGCTCGACCTGAACCAAAAAAAATAAAATAAAAATCTGAGTTGAACCCTAGAAAAATGTGTACAAATTTTATTTGAGCTGTTTTTAAATTAAAAGTCTACAGAATATTTTAAAAAATCAGCTATTCCATATAATAATAATAATAATAATAATAATAATAATAATAATAATAATAATAATAATAATAATAATAATAATAATAATAAATTCGCACCTGCCAGGTGCAGCGGTCTGTTGGAGTGGATGTGTCCGGGACTGATGGGACTTCCCGCAGAACTCCTCTCCATCAGCAGGCTGTGGTCCGCCCGGCACAGCAGCTCCTCTTCCCGCAGGGAGAACTCGTCCCCCGGCAGCAGCTGCCTGCTGCACACCGAGCACCGAAAGCATTCGATGTGGTAGACGTTGTCCCGGGCTCTCATCACCAAGTCGCTGCTGCTGAACCCCAGGTTGCATTTGGCGCATTTTATCCCAAACAGCCTGCGAAATTTGCAGCTGTTTAGACATTTTTGTAAAGTGTTGGGAAAAATTAAAAGAAATATATATAATTTATTTGAAATAACAAAATGTTTGAAATCTTTTTATCTGAAACTCACTAGCCGTTGTATATGATTTTTTTTTTTCTCTAGTTGTTTCTACTCTGATTATTTTTTTAGGAGATCCTCCCTATAATGATATTTAATTTATACACCACATTTATGACAACCCGTGAGTAAACCTGAGGGGAACTTTTGAAAAACTCCTACCTTACATAATCTCTTTTGCAATAAGTTTTCCCGTCCCGGACGAAACAAGTGCAGGTCTCATCCAGGTACTGGCTGCACTCCGCGCACTTCAGGCAGGCAGCATGCCACTCCAGGTCGGGGGAAACTCTCAGTATGTACTGGTCATGGATCTGGCTTCCACATCCTACACACATCGCGAATCCTGACTTCTCTGCGAAGAGGCCACAGCTTTGTCAACGCAACGTTGTATGCACAGTCGAATTAACACCCCAAAATCCTTTTGCGTTGTTTTATTTTTATTTTTTTATATTATTATTTTTTTTGTTTCTTTTGGCAGATTTTTTCTTCTTTTTTTTTCTAATGAAGATGAAACTCAATGTTATGTAACAACTGGTAGATTTGGGCATTTTCCACGCAATAAAAAAACCTGACATGTGTTGCTTGTTAAAATCTCCACCGAAGCCATATAATAGAAATAATCCTGTGCAGCAGTGCGATGTGAGGATAATTGCTCTCTTAATTGGACTCGTTGCTGAATATGAGCTTTTCTAACCCGTTTGTTCACCGATCTATTGCTGCTGCTGTTGCTGCATCGGGACTCTTAAATCTTCCTGCTTGAAAAGCGCACGGAGCAATTCGGCGTACTTACTTTTGGAATGATCCCCCATATCACCCAAGAAAGAAGAGCTGAAAATAATATCCACCATACAGGACGGATGAAGGGGAGTGAGCTCGACGCAGAAAAGATGGGGAAAGATCGCCGGCCCTTCGGCAGCCTCCCAGATAACTTGTGTCTCTCCGGACTGGAGAGGGAGGCCGAAGAGGCTACAAGGTCCACACACGTTACTCGCATGACGTCACCGCGTCAGCGCTGAGCTCTCCAATCGCTCTTTTGCACCTCTGCAGCAAGCAGGCGGCTTTGGGGAGAAGCATAAAATAATAATAATAATAATAATAATCGTGACATGAATGGAAGCCTAAGATTGCAGATGTTGATATGTTATCTTTGTTGTAGATACAGTTCAGTGGTTTAATACCCAGCACTGTTGATAATGACGTTTGTTTAGTGAACATGATTGTGACATAAGTTCCATTAGAAGGTCATTTGTTTTGAACAAAATAATCAAATTCTGGTATTTAAATAAAAAATATTTATTTAGATTAAGTTAGTCTATTTTTATGTGTTGATACGCCTTACGGACTAGCACAGTTAAAAGAAATCACTATTTTCCATGATAAGGATGTTCCCCAATTTGTCTTGTAAAATACAAACAAAATTTCTAGCGGTATTTAGAAATAAACAATGTATAAAAAACAAGTCATATTTCATTAAGAGTTCCCGAAGCCTTGCATGACATAGGACAAAGAGACACTTCAGCTTTGGTCTTCTCATTAAAATATCTACTTAAGCTATAGCAGGCCATACGTTTGGTCTCTGTTTAGACATAAATCCAGCAGATCAGCGGACATACATCAGTGATCCTCCTTTTGATCCCGAGTCGTCATCCATTCGAGAACGAGGCCATCTACTGGGGCGAAGTGAGAACTACAACCCGTTGACTGAAGGCTGCTGAGTTTTGAGGAACTCTGTGAAAGAGACGAAGCGTAGAGTCACCAGCCAAACAGAAGAAAAACAGCGATATATTATTTTTTAACGTAAACACTTTGTTTCTGTTGTATGTACGAAATAATTTCACCTTAATAAAATAATTTGTTACAAAAACGTTTCACGTCCTTGCAATTCTGGTATCATAAGTTGTACAGACTTCAAAACTTTATTGATAAAACATTTCCTTTACCATTTTAAAGTTGATGACTGACTTTTGGTGTCTGCCAAACAAGTTGGGTAAGAGAAAATAAAATGACAGTAGAATACTTGCCACCATAGAAAAATAAAACTTTGATCAATACATTTTGTTTGCCAGGAAAAATCACATAAAATCAAATAAATGATTAAAATTATCATTTACAAATTTATCTTGCTGTTAGGGTTTCTATTTACTTTAAAAAACAACTTTTGGATTTTCCTGCCTTAGTTGGTATCTTTTACACTTCATGTTCTTTTTATTTATTTTCAATTAAGAAATTCAGTTAGTTGAATTTCTCAAGATGGCAACTATCGCCACATTATAAATTATGTGTATTGATAATAGTAAATAATAAAATTGTTTTTCTAAAATTAAACTTCTGTTTCGTGCAGTTGTCATCAAATGGAGAACATCTGTGAACAATAATTGAAAATCTTGCTCAGATTCCTAATTTGACTTGTGTTTGAACAGTGATTAGGTTATTTGATCTAAAACCATCCTGTTCTAATGCTGGCTGTGTGTTTGCTGGGTTGTTGTGTGTGGAGGTGAATCTCTGCCCCGCAGTCTAAAGTCGCTTGCAGCCTCTAACAGGTAATATTTTCGGGATTGTGTCGCATTTACTGTAGTTCTGTAGGTCATCTTTTCGTCAGCTCTGAGCAGCTGTGCTGTTCCTGCTGGAAACAGGCATGCAGACGCTCCCATGTTTTACCATGAGGATGGATGGTGTGCTTAGTGACTTGCAGTGTTTATTTTCTGCCACTTATGGGATATGTCATATAACCTATGAAGTTAAATTTTGGTTTTGTCTTTGGCTGTCATCTTGTTTGCTTCTCAAATGAATGCTCTCCCTACTAAGACTGTCAGTATGGATTGGTAGCCATATCTTGGAGGGTTTGCTGTTGTGCTACACTTTTCACAGTTTCAGTTGAGGGATGAGTTAGATAGTATTCTGTGAGATGTTGATATCTTGTGGGGGGTTTTATTACCTAACCCTGCTTTAAATCTCTCTGTAGCATTGTCCACAATGTCTCTGATGTGTTTCTTAACAATAAAAATACCAATAGGTATTTTGTTCCAAACGTTTTATGGATGCAAAAGCAAGAACCCCCCACTTGATGACTTTGTGTTTCTGTGTTTTATATGATGTAAAGCACTTTGAAATGCCTTGCTGCTGAAATGTGCTATACAAATAAAATTTGATTTGATTTTTGATTTGATTTCTTGGCCTTTGTGATTTTATTTTGATCTTGTATACTCTCTAACAAACTTCTGAAGCCTTTACAGACTTACTGAGAATAAACCCTAATTATGTGACTTCTGAACTCTCAGGTTGCACCAAATTATATATAGAATAAAATGGGCTGGGAACAAATGCATGTTATCATTTTAAAAAAGTTTTTCTTCCACTTCACAATTATGCATCACTTTGTGATTGTCTATAGTTTCTGACTTCAAATTGACCAAGTGTTAAAAATGAGTATACTTTTGCAATGTGCTTTGTAGCTTCAACAAAAATCTGGAGATGATAATCAGATTTAGATTTTAGATTAATGCATTTTTGCTTGTTATTTAAGGGTGAAATTTTGATCTTTAATATTTTAGGATGTTTGAGTATATAGTATTAGTATAAAGCTAAAGGTCTAAATATATTTTTAATGTATTTTCCACATAAAAACAAAAGTGTAAATTCTTTGACATTTTCACAGATACATCTGTTTTTTTATCCTCTAGGAGTAATGTCATTAATCTGATGAGATCAAATCAAAAACATTACAGATTTTGAACCACAACATAAGATTTGTTTCAGAAACAGTGAGATTTTATAATAATTAATGTTTTAAACACTGGTTCCAATTTAACATAAACGTGTATATGTTATATTTAAACTGAATATTGATATTTTGCAGTCATTTTTTTACTTTCACCGACATTTTTCAAAACCTCTTTAGGAACTTCATCAAGAGCGATGCCCTCACCTTTGTTTTTCTCATTGGCAATGAAACTGAATTTGTACATTGGGCCAAATTCTGTCTGTACATGTGGCAGTGATCCTCTTGTTGGGATGAACAGAGTAAGTAAAGTAAGCAGACAGAAATGCCTTGTACATCAATCATTCAATGAATCTCTGGGCTCTCGCTCTGGGCCAAGCCATAATATTTCTGTTTACATATGCATGATGTATTATAAATTAATATTGCCATCAGTGTGTACCCAAAGGAAGAAAACAAAACTTGATAAAGGCTGAATTGCTGTGTGAGTTCTGTGTTTCATTTCTTTTGCTGGTCAGTGGTTTATCTTTGAAGAATCTTGTCTACATTCTTCGACAGGACAATATTGGTTCTTGTTTGTGTTTATGGTGTTTAGATGTGACCCAGTCACCCCCGTATGCAGCCCTGGCATGAGAGGCTCCCAGAAGAATCTAATCACAGTTTGATTGGGCCCATTAACCTCATGAAATATATATGTGTGACTGAACTCATCCACTTAAACTTTGGCAGGAGCCGAATACGCCTGTTTGGAATTCAGCGGGGCATTCAAGGGCAAAATTCGTTTTCTTGGTGACTTGTTGTCTCACAATTGTTTCAGTTGTGCTTTCCTTCTATTGTCAGAAATAATTCACTATGGTCGTCCTTTCTGAGTCCCAAAGGGTGATTCAGTTGAAGTTGTGCCAGAGTGTGTGTGACTGACATCAGGGTTTTGTCCACACATATAAGTAAACATTTCATATTGTCTATTTTACAGAACCTATACAGTTTTTTTATTCTGTCCTTTATTAAAATATGCTAATGAAATGTGAAAATCATCAAATTATTGGTGTTTGCTGCTTTTGGGTATTATGATCATCAAATACTATCTTTAGGAAGCTCTTTTCTAAGCAGATTTAATTCAGGTATGGTGTAGGATCAGAACCACAAATGGAGATTTTGTTTAATTTATGGTGAATCAAAGGCTGCTTACCTTCAAGCCATGCTGCAGTGATTCATGTAAAATGAGATGTCAGCAAGTATTGGGTGACGTACTGTACAGAACATTTTCAGTTTTTACATATTTTGGTGTTTATAATAAGTTTTTATTGATGTTCTTTAATATTTTTATTTTATATAAAACTCAATTTTGGACTTTCAGTCAGCAAATCATAATAATCATAAATTAAATAAATACATATGAAAAATCTTGCATTTTTTAAGGCTGCAAAACCCCAACAACTTGCAATATGAGATTAATGTAGAATAAAAAATCTTCACTATGTTAATTTTATTTAATAGGGACATCCTTAAATTTTTTTTATGCTTACATAAGTAATTTTTGGCTTTTCTGCTGACTTCAAGACATTTATGCTACATTCCTGAAAGGTAGTTGATGAGTTGTTTAAAGATGCTGAATAATTTACCAGAACCAACATTAACTTGTCTTTAAGTGCATTGCGTCCAATCGTGATGTCCAGACTCAGCAAAAACTAACAAAGATTTTTTTTAAAAGGTAGCCATTTTCTGAAATAATTTCTGCATTCATAGATAAAATATTCAGTTTTTAACATAATTTTGATATATTTCACAAGTTGTTTTCAATGTCAAAGTTATGTCAGGTTTCCCCTCACACTTATTTATTTTGTGACCAGTCTTCTGGAAACAAGAAATCACATCCACATGCGAGCAAGTACGCACTGAGAGGGGAACCATGTTGCAAATTTATAATTCATAATTCTTCAGAGTTAATGCACTATTCACATGATAATTAGGATTAATTTTTGATTGGTGCCTCAGGGCAGCGTTGCATTGTTAGGCTGAATAACCTGCACCGTTATTGCCTTCTTAGTGTAACTGTCAGCTGCCTGTTTTACTTTACAAATATGCATCTTGTATTTTACTGTTAGATGCTCTCATCAACACCTTGTTGCTTTTCGGCACCATTAACGGACGGCTGTGTCACTTAAATGATGGGAAAGCAGCTCTGTTTAGATTAGTCAAAACAATTACCTTCATTATTTTTGACATCTAGACTCTGCTAAGCAACTTGCTGTTTGTAAAATAAATCTGAGATATTTCTCTAATAGCAGGTAGTTTGTTCTCTTAATTGATTTTATTTTAACATGAAGTTTCAGTTTGTTTCCAGGTAGGTGGAGTTGCAGGCAGGGTCAGTATTATTATTTCCCCTGGTAGATTAGATGTAAGATTGTTTTCAGTCAGCCAAAAGGGTTTTTTTGTTTGTTTGTTTTTCTTATAGAAAATGAGACAGGCATTGCTGCTAAGATAATAAAACAATGTCAATGTTTTATGGCATGGTAAAACTAGTATGTTGCAAAAAATATTTATACCCTAAAAATGTTTATTTGCATTAGAACCATTAAATCCTTCTTATAATTTTGATTAGCGTTTTGTATTTTTCCACTGGTATTTGGATGTTATATCAAATATATGAGGTTGAAAAACTTCCCTTGCATCTGCCATAGTCCTTCGCTCAATTTGCAGCATAAAATATCCAATTCGGGAATCTGGTTTGGTCTCTCCAATATGTTAATGTTATTTCCAAGCAAAATATACATTCACAAATTAAAAGATGAAATAGATTAAATATTTTCTGAATTGGATTGACACATGAAATGAGTATGTCCTGTAACATCTCTCATAAAACAAACACAGATTTCCAGAAATTGAGCATCACACTGACAGGCACAATGTCGGTGGTTGTCTGATGGTTTGACAGAGTTTCTTCAGTCAGAGGCTTCTTCAAATCCACTGTAATACAGACCGCTACAAGAGATCTTTCTTGCCAACAGCCATCGCCGTGTACACCAAGACTTTGAATAAATGTGTTACAACAACATGTAATTTCCCTTTGGGATCAATAAAGTATTTTTGATTTTGAACAAACATTTCTGATTTTGATCCTCTAAAATTTGGGCTCCATGTTTGACATGATAATTTGGGATCTTACATAGGAGCAGTGTTAGGTAAATTATATGGCTCATTTAACCTTTTTGACAAAAAATGTTTAATTATTCTAAATAACACAAGCGGTTTGTCCTAATGGCGGTCAATTATGGGGATTAATGTAGTATGCTCTCTGCTGTTTACTGACCAGCTGATGAACCTGATTTGTCTCGTGACCTGCTTGTTTTGTGAGGCACTCATGTTCTCACACCTGGAAGAGGTTTCAGCATCACTTTGGGGCATTTTATCAACAGGACAGCAGGTGCACAACTCCCTGACCTGCTCACCAGCTGTGTGCTGGTTGGTGCATGTTGAGACCAAATGGCAGTCAGCCAGAGCTGCGGGGAAACAGACCTGGTCTGAAAAGTCAACTGCAGACCGCGGTGAAGCAGCATCTGCCTGCTGCTGCTTCAGTCTGCTTCATCTTTCCAGAGGAAATGTTAAAAAGCTGTTTGTGAGCAGCCTGATGCTGAAGGTAAGAGGGCTTTCTTTTTCCCCCTTGAGTGATTTTTTTTTTTTTTTCACTCTAGATTGACAGCGCCTTTCATACTGTATTATTCGGCCTGGCTTTTAACTCCAGGAGAACTGTGTTCACAAATTGATGCTCTGCTCCTTTGGGGCTGTAGCTGAAACATTAAATTGTACTGAAATATTCATATGTGAGTGCATTTAGCTGAGAGCAATTGATGTGTGACTCCCCAGAGACCAGATGGAAATGTTCCAGGGCCCCAGCACGCGCCAGCAGACACCCTGAGCTCTGGCCAGGACAGTGATTGTGATTTAGCCGAGGCTAAGCTGAAGACTACAAGATTAAGAAGGCCAAATCAACCCCCATGAAGACAGATACTGCTAAATACCTGGTGTGTAACACAGAAAATCATTTGGCAAGTGAAAAACTACAACAAGACATCTAATACAGCATTTGCATATTCACATTTCCTTCTTTTTTTGAATGAAATATTTTACATGTATTCTACTTTTGATTAGTTTTGTTTGTGCATAGAGGCTGATAGCACTGCAGCACACTTAGCTGATGCAGGAAGTTAGAAAAGAAGTAAGAAAACATTCATGGGGTTATTTACAGTCTTTTTCCAGGTCTTTTATTAGGGACAATATGGTTTACTGCCCAGGGTGACAAACCATTAGGTACGGCATGACTTTTATCTTGTTTTCTCCTGCTGTGAGCCCATTGGGAGAGCATAACACGTAGTTTTGATCAAACGAATAATGTAAGCACTTTAAGAAGACTGAGGATAACAAAGTTGGCTTCTTTTTGCGCTGACTAAAGAATTTCACTTTTTTAAATAAAATCTGGATGACTTTTAAAACACAGTCTGTGTGTTTTAAAATATGAAACACATAGACTAGTCAGAGCTGAATTTGATTATTCTGTACTAAAAAGAGCAAAACATGTTTTGGCAACAAGATTTTGGCAAACATAAAAATAACCTTTTAAAACAGGTCAAACCTTGACTGAATTATTCAGCACTGATAACTGATGTTATCAGCGCTGATGACCAAATTAAATCTTTTGTTTTCTGATAATCAAAGATTTAATTTGGTTATCAGCGCTGGTGACCAAATTAAATCTTTTGTTTTCTGACAATCAAAGATTTAATTTGGTTATCAGAAAACAAAAGATTTAATTTGGCTTTCTTGAGCATATCAGACAGAAATAACAGATGAATGCAAATCTCAAAATTAAAATCAAACCAAAACATGTTCATGTCGGCATAAATACTATCTGAAGTCTGAAACCTAATTTCTGAAAAAGAATGCTTACTACTTTATTCTACTTATTTCTTCTCAGGCCAGTCATGGATTGTTAAATTATTTAGATGACTGCTAAAATAATGTTGATCTTCAGTGTGTTGTCTTAATGGTGCATATTGTATTCCTTTAACTATGGGAATAAGTCAGTTGTGTTATCATGTTTGTCACCTGACTAACTAGCTTCGTCTACTTCTTGTCTGATTATGCAGAAGCCATTAAAGATGTAAATTAGTTGTTTGCCTTTCATACTGGGAAACATGTGGGCAGTCAAATCAGATTCACGCACTTGTTTCAGACCTTATTTTTTTGTGAAGTTTAGAGAACAAACTGACTAAATAATTAATAATGTCCTCCCAGAGGAGTGAAGTGATTTAGTTTGGTCACTCTGTGTTTCTAGTTCTCTTTTATTTCAGTTTTTTTAAGCTGACCCACTTCTACTCATGAAGAGAAGACACGTCTGAGGGGACACAGATGAAAACTGTTTTAAAGAAATGCGAAAAAACAAAGTCCTCTGTAGCTATGACAACAGTCTCTAGAGCGACTTTTTTCCACTTAAGAAGAATGTTTCAAAAAGAGAACCTGAGAAGCTTTTTAAAAAGTCATGTATAATTTATCTGTATTTTTCTCCTGCGTTAGAGCCCGTTGGAGGAGTGTCTTGCGTGAGATGTGTTCTGAATCTGTCAGATCGAAGCAGAGATGCAGTCATATACCCCACATCTGTTTGTTCTCAATTAGACTTTTCTTATATTCGGTACACCCTGCTGTTTGGTGCCAATATGCTGTGCTTAAAATCTCTACTGAGATTTTAAGCACAGCACTACTGACATTTAAAATTACACATATGAACAAGACCAGTGGTGTTTCTGACATAAATCAGAAACTCTTATATCATTCTGCGAAAACATTTATTTCTAACAGTTTTCTAACATCTATATTTGTAAAATTTAGAATAAAAACTGTTTATCTTTGCATGTATGGAGCTCATAACCATCAAAGCAAAAACAAGAAACACAGTGCTCTGACAAGAAAAAAACTTCTGTATTCTAAAAATATTAATAATTTTGTAATTTAAGAAGATAACTCACCACTTTAGACAAAAACATAAGTTATTTTTTATGTACTGACTTCTCTTTTCAGATTTTGGGAATTCATTTATCAAAACCCTGTAACAATAAGCTTTTACTTATTTGTACTTAGGCCTGATGCTCAAGTTAGTGAATAAAAACCTAATCTAGCAGGTCATTGGTGTCCCTCAACTAATCAAAATTAAAACAGTGATCATGTAATGTTAATGCCATCAAAGTGCCTCCCTCTGAGCCATTATTAAAACATTTGAATTATTAAGACTCTAATGGTCAATCTTAATTCACTTTCTTCCTGTGAGACTGACAGGCACTGCACCTCTAATTTTACTGGAGAGGTCCCAAAAGCAATTTACTGCTTGGAGTTTCTCCTAAAGGTTTGCGTGAGTGTCCTTTTCTGTCAAAACTGAACACTTGGATCCAACTGCTGGATAATCTACTATCAATATAAATCAAGTGGGTAAACTGGAAGCAAAGACATTTGCTAACTTTGTTTTGTTGTTTTTTTCACTGTGGAAGCAGTGCAGCATTAGCACTCTTTGTGGCAAATAACATCCTGTCTGTGTGGCTCAGGGTGAAACCATCTGATTTATCTCCTTTCTTACATGGCCAGATGATTTAGTTCAGAGACAGCCCACTTTCACTTCAGGCATTAATGCAATGGCGGCTGCGAGACACAGAGCGCGAGCCAGAGTTTGGCACCCATGTTCAACAGGATTCCTTTGTGTGGATCAACAGCCAAGCAGGTCATTATTTATTTACTGACACCATGACAGCCGATGTGGCTTGTTGTCTTTGTAAGCCAAATTGATGCACGATCTTATCAAATGGTTTGCACATACTCTGGACAAAGTTTTGGACAAAAACCAAAATTCAACCCTTATTTTTTAACATGCTAATCCAGAATTTTAACCAACTTTAAAATATAATGGCAGATTTTTACTTCCTTATATCAGTAATATAAGGCCACCAATGTTAAAAGCTTAAAACCAATTGGAAAACATTTTTATTCCAAAACATAACATGCTTTGGATGTTTATACAATCATGGGGAAGACTGCTGACTTGACAGTTGTTTAGCAGGCAGTCTGGCTGTTGACAGAGTCCTGTGTGGAAGAGTGTTAATGGAAAATTGAGTGGAAGGAAAGATTCAGTCTACTTCAAAAAGACTGAATCTGAATCTGACTGAGGCTGACTGCCTCCATGCCTTTAGTGCATATACTGTAAAGTACATGTACAGATATTCCAGTGAGCTGACATGATTAGGGATTTTTGCTTGTGGATCCATGTAAGAGGTGAATGTATGAACTGGCGGTTTATAAGTAAATTGTCCATTGGAATTAATTAAGCTGTCTGAATCTTTATTTCTGCATTTAAAATAATTTTTATCGGACCATTTTTATGAGAAATTGAATTTGGGGTTTTCATTAGCTGTAAGTCATACTCCTTGAAATTAACAGTAAAGAAAATTTGGAATATTTATTACAACATACCCGTAGATATTAAGAATTAAAAAAAAAAAAATCTCTGGGTACTTGTAAACATGTGACAAGAAGCAAAATGGTACAACAGTTTATCTTCTGAATTAATGATATGAGACGATAATTAAGGAGAAGATGATTCTTGTCACAGCTCTGTCCCATTGGCTTCACCAATTAGGCGCTGTTGTGACAAGTCTAATGTTAATAACCTTAAATAATTTAGCAATTTCAGAACCGCATGCAATAAAGAAGATGATGCTGAGAGGCTGTGTGTGTGGTGCGGTGCAGTGTTGAGTGTCTGCGGATTTCCAAGAGTCAGACAGATCTAAGAGCAGATAAGGAAATAAGAACTTTTATTTTTGTTGCTGTTTTCCTTCAAAGAACAACACCTGCAATTGGCAACAACTTTGTTCGTATCAAGGTTACAAAAGTGTCAGTAAACGTTAAAGTGCAAAGAATTTGATCGCCATTTCTGGCACGTCTCGTTTAAAGGTTCATGCTACAAGCACTCTGGTCTACTTTCGTGTGAAGAGACCATTCAGGTAACTTTTAGTTTCGTTCCCCTCGCTAAGATTTCTGCGAAGACAAAAATGCCAATGAGACAGCTTTCATTCCTGGTCCATGGGTTAAAAAATCAAACAAATGGAAAGCAAAAAGTCAAAGGCAAAAACAATTGGCTGTTTGAAAAGTCCATCCTATCTTGCATACCCTGTAACAGTTTGAACAGACAACAGCTTGAGCAACATTTACAATTAATAGTACAAACAAAAGAAAACAAAAAATAAAATAAAATGCAATTGCAAACATTTGTTCAACTGCTTGAAATTTCTTCAGCATTTTTTTTTTTTCGTTCAGTATAGGCTTGAGTGACCCTTTGCTGGTTTTAATTCTTGTGAAGTTCAGTGCATTTCTGACCTCTGCAAAATGAGAATTCCTGATAATGAATGTGTCCAAGGACACATTAGATTCCCTGTGACCATGGTATTTTAGGCTCTGTTGTGCTATACCTGGGTACTTTTTTTTTATTGAAAAACCATTAAAAGGAAATTGATGAGACTGAGTAGACTTACAAAGGGCCTTGGAAAACAAAATGAGAAAAACTCTCATTTTGTTTTTTTGTTTTTCTATTTTGAAGGAACATCAGAGTTAGCTGGAAGCTGCAACTCAAGCTTAGTTTGAACAGGCTTGGCTTTAACAAGCATAAGATAAAACCCATTTTTTGACTCTTATGTGGCTCCTCTCAAGAGGATCGACCTGTCAGAAAAGGTTAGACGTGTGCCAAACAGGATGGCAGAAAAAAGTAAATGAAAAGCTTCTGTTTCTGTGTAAATGTAGCTTAAGTGTCAGGCATGTGCCCCAGAGGTGAGTCGGCTGGGCCCAGAAGTCTGTACTTCTCCTCCAGAGACGGCTCAGTGGTGCTGCCCTGCAGGTGGATCAGTGGCTTGGTCTGCAGCAGGACACATCCTCTGCCCCGGCCTCGCCTCTCCTCCTGGTTCCTGCGATTGAACAGGTTTATTCTGTTGTCCAGCTCGGGGCTGCCGTTTTCCGAGCCGGTGGGGCTGGGAAGCTTAAGGTTGATGGGGTTCACCACCAGGCCCTTCTGAGCGAGGCAAGAGTCTTCTGAGAGGGAGGAGAGCAGCTCCTGCACCACAGCACTGGGGTCCTTGCAGGGGTCCTGGCCTGAGAAGGAAGCGGGGCAGCATCGATGCGAGCTCAGGCTGGCGGCCTGTGCTGCGCTGCTGCTGCAGTCTGTCAGCGATGAACCCGGGGTGTGGCTGCTCAGGCTGGGAGGCCGGACCGTCAAGCTGCCGCTGGACTGTGATATGCTGGTGGAAGCGTCGCTCACAGCGCTGCCGACCCGCTGCATGGTAAGCTTTGGATTGGACTGGATGGAGTTGGTGCTGTTAGGAAGGTGGACATCAATGGCTGCCGTGGTGATGACCCGGGCACCTATGCCAGATGCTCCAGCATCTTGATAAAGATTTGGAAAAAAGTAACATATAGATGAAGAAATTATCATATTTTAAAATAATTTAGCCAGTTCATTATAAAACTTTATAAAACACATGACAATCTGCTGGATTTCCTTAGATAGGAACTTTTTAACCCATTAGAATAACTAATTGAGCACACTGTCATACCTGATAAATAGGACCAATTGGAATGTATATGTGATTCAATTAAAAATATTTTTTGTAAAGTGTCTTGAGATGACATTGTAGAGAGTTAGCACTATATAAATAAACTGAATTGAAACCTTGCTTATCTCTTTTTTTCTGTCTTACGTTTGCAAAGCAGTAAAATGTATTTTATTTAGCCAACTTTATTAATGTAGCACCTTTCACAGATCTAAAATCACACATGGCTTTACAATGTCTGAGAGATGCAGAAGTGTTCAAACACATAAGATGCAAACTGAGATTTTCATGAACTCTACTTTTCCTGTCCATTGCTACAAACAGTCCATAGACAACAATAAGATGAAGGGCTTTTTTTTTTACCCCTCCAGGGGGTTTTTGTGGGCTCTAGTGTCCCTTATATGATAGTGGGCTGACAGGAAACGGGGATGGAGAGGGGGGAAGACATGCGGCAAATATCGTCGGGTCCGGGAGTCGAACCCGCGACGGCCGCGTCGAGGACTCAAGGCCTCCAAATATGGGTCGCGCTAAGCCCTACGCCACCACGGCACGCCCCCAGATGAAGGGCTTTTTAATCAGTTAGTTGAAAAGAGCTGAGAGATTATTATTTCTAATATGTATTTTTTGTTAGTTTAAACAATAAAGCTAAATTTAACGGAGACTTTGTAAAATTGTTGGACTGCAACTTCTCCACTTACAGAAAACTAGAGAAGCATCTGTTCCACTTTCTTGTTCAGGTGATGTTGTTTGTTCACTTCTGTCCTCTAACAAACATCTGAGCCCTTCACAGAACATCTGCATTTATACTGCAATTCAATTATACACCACTGGACTGTTGTTTATCAAGTAGGTGACATAATAACACAATTGTTTAAACGGGATTTTACTTATGGGTGTGCATGCCACACTTTTTACATTTTATTTGATAAACATTTTGAAAAGTAGACAGGGTGCTGGATGAGAACTAATATGTCTTCTGTAATAGTCACTTACCGCTGCTGGCCTCACTATAGTATTGGCTAATGTAGTTGTTCATGTCATCGCGCACCACTGCATCTGAGTTAAAGAAATGGACATTAAGAAACAAATGACTTTATTACGATCTTAACGTGGCATTGATTCCTTCTTTCCTCCTTCACAACTTCCTACTGGACAAGAATAACACAACCACTCAATGGGAGTAAAATATGAGTTAAAGATATTTCCACTCACACATTTCCAGCACTTATCAGATATAGTTTTAGCACAGTAGTTCTAAAAACTGTTCACTGGTAAAAGGTTAGTATCTCTGTGGTATACAGTGAACTGTAATTTTGGTGTAACATTACAAACTTCTGCAAAGCATGAAATATTTACATTTTTAATCATTTTTAATCATTTTCATAATTTTCCGTCAACACGTTGGGTCTATTTCAGTAATCACAGCACCAACAAGTCCAATTGGCATTTATATCTTATGTTTACAACACAATATTGACAGGGAGGATTGTGCCCCAGGCCACAGATGCTTTATAGACAGGCGGTCAGGATCATGCACATGCTGCTACTAGGTACATTAGCTGCACCTTAGTGCGCCATGAATAAACTGGGACACATCGGGGTGGGGTAGGGGCTGGGAGACCAGAAGCTCTTTGTTCAAGCGCTGATCCCTCCAGCCTAGCTGGCCTCTGCATGCATGGCAAACGGCTGCCATCCGCTGTGCTCTTCTACTCGCTTGATTGGTCTTGAGCTCACTGTCCGCTGGCTGAGTGCGAAGCCAGAGTACCCTGAGTGCTAGCCGCTGTCCCCCGGGACATGCAGCAGACTCTGATGGATAGTTTCATTTATTTTTCTGTCTAAAATATTAATCCCTGAGCCACCCCTGGAGAGGAAGCATTGCAGTCACTAAAACAAGACTGAGACAATCACTCTACAATTAATAAAGCATGAGAGAGAGAGAAAAAAAAGAATGAGCTATCCGGCATACGTAAAAGGTTTTCCTCTTCTGTCTGTGACACTCAGCTTACCAGGCTGTCATACGATGGTGGCACCAGAGAACTGGCAGCGCCAGGTCTGCTGAGTTTAAGTCTAAACTGTGAATTTCATTGTTAAGGCAGTTGTTTTCTAAAGGTAAAGAAAAGGGACAGATGCTGCAGCCAGAAATAGGAAGCCTTTTATTAGTCCATAGAAGTTGATATGTAAGCTTGTTTAAAATGTAAATAGTTATATTACTGTGTATTTTGTAGAGCTTTGTCATACAGATACAAGTACATCTCTCTAAAAAAGAATATCATTAAGAGGTCCATTTATTTCTGAAATCAAACTCCAAAAGTGTAATTCATAAAGATTAAGTGCACACAGAGTGATTGTTTTCTGTTTTTTTTCTGCAAACCCTGAAGTAAATTAATTTCTAAGCATTTTTTTCTGTTCAATTTAATTTTTATCAATCGTTCTATGTTGTCCACACCTTGTGAATTTTCCTAAAACTCCTTTGGTGTGCTTGTTTTCTGAGAAAATAATTGATTCAATTCAGCTTCTGTTTAATTCTGTTTATTTAAAAAGCTACAACTACTGAGGCAGAAATGACAAAGCAAAGCATTCTGATTCATTGAGGTGTTTTTGTGTGCGGTTCTCTCCCTTTGCTAAGGAATGCACCTGTGGGAAACTACAAACTAAATTTACTTAATTAGTTCACATAACTTAATTTAACAAGCCACTGACTGTTAATTTATATCTCAAGGGCATTTCTTATTCCAGTGAGCTGTTTAACAATGTGGTCATTATGTAACAATGACCATTACCACAAAAGAAAATTTGTTACCAAACTGTGTTTAAATCAACATGGTTTTGTACTTTCAGGCACTTAACAAAGAATCCCCTGTGAGAGCCGCTGATTTCGTGAGATTCCCTGATAGTTTGGTGGCACCTTGCAGGTCAAACAGGCAGAGCTGTTGAGGAATACAAATAAATTTAACTGGATTTGAGTTCATCTGACTTGACTTTAGCCTCTGTGGCCTCAGTGCTTGTCCCAGTGACCATGTTTCTGCAAAAAGCCTCGCTTGTTTCTCTCAGCCAGATTTCCCACTATGCCCTCGGGGTAAAATTGTGGTCACTGTGGAGCTTCCTCAGCGCCTGTCGTGGTTTGCAGGTGGGGGGCTGCTGCTGACAGGAGCCCACAGGAGAGCACTCTGTACCTGAACTGGCCCAAGTGACATGTCCTGGCTCAGCTTGGCTGGTCATAATGGGTCAGTAAGACAGATGGTTAGGGCGTGATGAAGCCCCGGCAGTGTGACACAATGTTGGAGAACATGCTTGTTTTTTCACAAGTATTCTCCGGATCCTAAAAGCTTTTTTGCCCTCACATTAATCCCAGAGTGCCTGCAGTCTGATGGCAGTTGTATGTAAGCATGAAGGGGCTAAGAGTTTGGCCTCCAAGCTGCTCCAGGGCTACTGCTCCAGATTAACTGTACATAACTCCAGCACCCAGTTCACCTGATGTTACCTCATTACAGTCTTTTTGTTTCACATATTTATGTACATACTTTATGCTACAGCTCTCTGATGGCTCTGTCTTTATTTTTTCATAAGCAAAAACTGTACCTGGTTTGGTATGTGTTGAATTTGGCATTTTAGGAGTTTTGATTAATTTCAATTCACTTGGTGTAAGATCTTCCCAGTCTAGTTTCAATGATCCATAAAACTTTTGTAAAAAAATATGTTGTTTTTACATATTTGTTAAAACTGTCCCCATATCACGACAATGTAAAATGAGACGAATATTCTGTGAAAAAATCTAACTCTTTTGCCTTCTCCCAGCGCTGCTATTGCTGTCTGAAAACATGCAGCACTTCCGGCCAAAAACAACCAATCAGAGCCAGGAGGAGGGTCTTAGTGCTGTGAGTTAAGCTTGTTAACATGCTGCTAAATGTGCTAATGGCTGAGAAACAACTTTCCAGTAAAGAAAAACTGTTTATCTGCTGTCATCGGTGACCATTGTAACTAGCTTGAGCATTCATGGGGTTGTGAAGGAGATGTAGCGCAACAAAGAGCGGCAGAGGCTGTGAGTATGAGAACAGCACCAAGATCCTCCTCCTCCTCGCTCTGATTAGTTGTTTTTTAGTGGAACCTGTGCATTTTTGTGGACTGAAACAGCAGCACTGGGAGGAGGAAGAAGAGCTTGATTGTTTCACAGATTATCTGTCTCACACCATACTGTTACAACAAAGAGACAGTTTTAATAATTATGGGGGAAAAAACAACATATTTTTGTACTTTCAGCTTTGACTCAGACCTTACATGCGTCGCTTCCGGAGTCGAACCTGTATTAGCATGTGGCTCCCTGGGGTTTCTCTGCCCGCCCTCATCATCAGACTCCCCAGGCGTCAAACCTTCCACGACCTGGAAGCTCCTGCCCTGTTTGCCCCACGCGTGGTGGATCTGCATAGCTGCTTCACGCTCTGCTGTGAGGTCCAGGTCCTGCTGAGCCAGATGTGCCCGCAGCTGTCGGATCTCAAACTGAAAATGATACAGATGTGCATGTGAATGAATACAAAGTGAAAAAAAAAAAAGGTTTAGAATAAGATTTGGGGGATTTTTGAACAAACGGAGAATCATGAGGGAGATGACAGGAATAGAAAACATTAAGAAAAAGAAAAGAAAGAGATAAAAAGTAAATATAATGGGAAGAAAGAGACAAGACGAAGAAAGACTGAAAAAAGCTTACTGAGAATGAAAAATATACTTAGCCATACAGACAGATTGATTTAGATCGCTATGACGTCAACCTTATGTTAAAATCCGATCAAAACCACAAATATGTGCAAAATTAAGTTGCTCTTTGGAATGCACACAAGATTTTAAATGACATTTCTGATTGTCTTTATTTTCCAGCACAGCTTATCTGTTTGGTTTCAGCTCTAAGGGACGGAGATTAAATCTACTGGCAGTCTCGATTTGTTTGTGAATCACTGCTGCCCTCTGGTGGTGGAAGGCCATAAAGCCCATAAACATGAGGTGACGATAAGTGGCGCCAAGAGGTTCTATTGATTTGTTTGTTTGCTAATTCTCATGCAATTATTGCCTTCTGTGTGTCACAAATGTGCGAAGTTAACATTTTTTTTATCTTAAACAACTTGAAATGATAGAAAATTAAACCAACAACTTAGTATGAGAGCCAAATCCTTTAGAGAATGCATACACGTGTGTTCATTTCATTTTTCTGACAAAAATAGAAAGACTCTGTAAGGATGCAAATATATATTTTTTAATTCTATTGAATTAAAAAAAGACAAGTTTATGTAGAGGAATACCTAATAACAAATTAATAACCCAAAAATATTTCTGACACTTTACCAGTTGGAAAATGCAGCACAAAATCTAAAATGATTGTGTTTGTATCTAAAACAAATATAATTCAGCATCTTTAATGTCCTGGGGTTAGGTACAATTGTTACTGATTTTTAGGATATACTTTGACATATGTGACATTATGTTGTGCTATATATGTCCAATATTTTTGTTGGTCTTGTCTGGACGTCGTCCTTCTCATTTTAACTCACTTTAAATCTTGAGCTAGAAATGCACCATCATTTTTTTAAGTATTGTAAAGGTGTTCTGTGATTTTTTGTATCACAGAACATTTCGTGAGCAGAAATTCTTTTAAAAGATAGAATAACTTCTCCAAAACAACTTTTAACAACGTCAAAGTCTTCTTGTTTGACAAAACAACCTTTTCTGTCAAAATATTGCAGAATGTAAAGCAGAATCAACCTCAAAGACAGTTTCTGAGATCATATGTACATACTGACCTCTACTTTTGTGCACAAGTGTCAAAAAACTGCCTCTGAGGGTTTTTTCTGGACGTGGACTTACAGCCTGCTCCTGACAGATCTGAGTGAGACGCTCCAGCTGCTCCTCCCTCACAACCTTCGTCTTCTCACACTGCTGGATCTCCAGTTCCATCTCAACTTTGACTTGCAGGACATACGCTAAAAATGTACAAGGACGACAGGGAAAAAATAAATATGAAAAGAATTTAAACAGCCTAACATGTGGGTACTGGTTTTTGATGCATAGTATTTAGACACATCCGTTACTTTTCTATAAACGTCCTGTATCTTATCAGGACTATTTAAAGGTCAGAGGTCAGTGTGGCTGGACAATTAGCCCTTCACTCCCAAGATGTCCATCATCACATAGACTACCACCCGGGTTTAATAGTAACATTATAACCTCACTGAATGAATGTGCTAAAAAAGAAAAGAGCTCACTTGTCCTGACATAAAGTTTATTTAAAGCTTAAATAAATGTTAAGTACACTCTTATAAGACATAGCCAAAATAAAGTATTTTCTGACAATGGTCACAAAAATCCATATGGACAGAAGTGCTACATGGTTTTGGAAACATCACTAGTTTGCCAACAGTTTCATGTTGGATGCAAATAAATCAGGCTCAACTTTTGTTTCAACTGATTTGTATTTCTGCAATGGCTTGATGTGCAAAAGGAAAGCTGGAAAATAAAACAAAAGACATGGATTTTATCATTCAAATGTGTGTGGGCTCATTTTAAGCCATATCAGCCAACAACACCTGGACCGAGGTTTTATGTTTGCATCTGATTCTAGTCAAAATTTTATTATAAACACAAGTTTCAATTTATTTTATTGAGATTTTATGCAAGACTAAAACAAAGTAGCAAAAAACTATGAAAAAGGAAGAAAATAATCAATGGTTTAATTTTTTTTTTTTTTTACAAATAAAACACTTTGAAGTGTAGCAGGCATATGTAAAAAGCTCTCTTTAGTCTAACACCACTGAGAAAAATCAGATGTAACCAAATACCTTCTGAAATCATCAAGTTGCTGAACAGAGTTCATCTGTGTGTGAAGTTGTTGTTGACAAAATGTGAAAAAGATCAAGGAGTAGCGATAGTTATAGAATGCAAAAGTATAAACTCATACCATATACCATATACCATATCTGTTTATTTATGGGGTGATTCTGAATGGTAATCTGCTTAAACAAACGTGATGAGAATAAATTTGGATACCTATTGGCATCCCAGTTGCCAGACAAACTATTTCACACCTTCCTGTTTTCACAGTTGTAACTTTGCCACATGACATCAGACATGGTGACATTATATATTCTGACTTCAAATGTTAAACCTAGCAACTTACAATTGAACTCAGGTCTTTTAATCTGTTGGTTCCTGCTTTTCAAGTATGCTGGCATGAAAATGAACCATTGCTTTTCTTTTCCAAAGTAAAGCAAAGCAAAGCTCACAGCCAACACCACATGCTTCTTTATGCCTATTTATAGTCATGTTGGCACGCTCACATAACAAAAGGAGGAGACGTCACAAGGGGTCAGTTCAGTCAGACTTCAAACAGGCACAGAATCTCAAGCAGAAGCTTGCTGTCTGGCCACAAAATGTGACACATATTTCTGTAGACGCTTGCGTCAGAGTCAGCCGCGTGTTTATACTGCGTTTCTGTTTGTGTGAGCGTCTGCATGTGTGCAAATCTCAGCAGTGATGGCAGCTTTTGTGCAGCAGACACTTGCAAGTGTAATTTACACCACAAAGGATTCTCGTAAAAGTCAAAGAGGCCAACACATTGTCCTGCTCCGCTCTGTTAACTCGCCTCATTGGATGTTTGACTGGATGCACAAGCCAATGAAAAATACGGCAAAATCACAGACTCCCGTCTGAAAACGTAAAACAATACTTATTCACATTTGGTAACTAGCATAGAGCTTGTTTATAAAAAAAGACCCGGTACATATTAAATATAATAATATTGCCTTTGTCAACATTATTTTAATGATGTGATTGCCAGTATATAACTATTTCTGTTTTTTGTTTGAAGAAATTGTGTTTCTGTTTCTACTCATTAAGCAAACCTTTAGCAGTTTTTTTATTTTTATTAACAATATTCATTTTAAAACGCTCCAGTGTTTCCAGAGAGTGACAGGCCTGGCCTGATTACATTTTCTATCTTGCCATTGTAAATAGTGTTATGTGTCACTGGGAAAGTATTAACTTGCTGAAGACAGTAAAAGAAATTCCTGACAAACAACCTCACACCATAACCGATGTTAGTTTATGAAGAGTAGTGAAGATCAAAGGTCATTTTACTTTTATGTTCAGACCTGTGAATAGAAGAGAGAGTGTAGGCTGCAACCCTCAACCATAAGATATGTAACCTCACCAAAGGAAGGAGATTCTGGATATAAGCAGCTGAATTGAGATGCTAGCAATGCCCTAGAGACAGGGTGAGGAATTAATCCAAAGGACTCATTTGGATGAGCTGAAAAGTTAGCTACAAAGTCAACTGAGTTTTTCACTTTTCAGTAAAAACACTACTTTGTTCTGGGTGTTCTTAGACACGCATCCTCTTCTATTTTAAGCGGGTGATATTTCCCATCTGACACAGCTAATAAATCCCAGTTTTTCAGCTGCGTAGAAGTGAGTAACAGCTCGTTCCTCTGCATTTCCATTATCATCAGACTGCTGCCGCCTAATATGTCAAGTTACTCAGACAGACCACCTGCTGTAGTAGCTTGAGCGTTTTTGTGGATTACTGATGTGTTTTACCACTGAGTAAACAAAAAAATATATCACTCAGCTTGAAGTGAGCAGCAGGAAAATAGGTTTAATCCAGCTGCAGCTGTGTGTTAAAACATAGAATATGCTGCTGGCTCTGTTTCCCATTCGTAAATCTGCTTAAATTATGCATTAAAATAGTGACACCTAGATAATGACTTTATCTTTATTAAAACTTTAATACTGGGATTAAAGTCATTCAAATATTGACAGGAAGGTTATTTATGTTAAGAATATGTCAAAGAATGACAAAAACCAGATTAAATAAGAACTACACATGTGACTTGGCCATGTTAGCTGTTAGCCATCCTTGATAAACATGAACATGAACAAGCTGCAGTCAGCTGTGTTTTGTGCCCAGCCGTTCCTGTATGCAGTCAGAGACCCGCTGTAAGGGTGACCTCTGAACATGGATCGAACCGAGATGCATTAACATACTTGAGACAACAATTACATTCAATACACTTTCTTTGAATCTACTTAACCATACCCTTCAAATCAATCCGAGTCAGAGCAGAGAGGCACCAATTTACTCTGAATGATGATCAATAGTTGTACGGCCCTGAACTGCAAATAATTTGTACATTGATGGGAAGAACAAGGCTATTAGAAAAACCAGCTAATTTTCTGTTGTGATCATTGTGACTTCAGAAATTACTTAGTTTCTTTACAAGACAAATCATTTTTAGATATGTTTTTATTTCTCTCTCACCGTCGATGATCCTCTTGACCCTCCAAATGCGCAGGGTGATGATGAGGCTGATGGCGTCCCAGGGGCTGCTGGGCCCATTGGCCACTGTGGAGGCCACCATTGGGGCCAGAGAAAGCACAATGACAGCACCATCAAACACCTGGGGATGTAAACACAAACATATTTACAATTATGAAAAAAATAAAACAAAAGTTACTTAGGCGCTAAGGTGTATGAATAATTCAAAGTCCAATGGTATGCCAATATATGGTGTGTGTTTGTGTAAGGTAGCAGAGTGTCAGAAAAGAACTTAATGCACAGATTGGTGGAGTTAAAAAGTGTGCTAAGTTTGCAGGAGCTGTACAAGTACATAAGCTTTATGTAACAATAGCTAGCAATGGCATAGATTCAGTAAAGCAGAAACTTGACAGAGAATATACATGACTCTTTTAATAAGGATCAAAAGTAAACTTGTATGTAATTTATGTCGTCTTTCTTCTCAATTTCTCTCTGTTTACAGAATTAAACTGTGAATTGCAGTAATGACAAGCTTCACAACTCAGAGTAAGACAGGATGACCGTGATGTGATCTTCTTCACAACAAACATTTCGAGTGATAATTTTAACAATCCACACTCATCAGAACTCTTTAAATAAATACAAAAGATTAATTTCTAGGAAGCCTTTTTAGAAATGCAATGGAAGGATGTGTTTGTGTGTGTGTGTATATCATGCAATTTGTCATTATGTATGTTGATGATGTTGATTAAATTTAATCTTGACCAGAGATTCACCTCCAACAGAAAAGTGACCCTAAACATAGAACCAGAACCACAATAGAATGATTTAGATGAAGATCCACTCAAAGTCCAGATATAAATCCCACTGAGAATATGTGCATTGAGATTGTGCTTGGGTTATTTTGGAAGGTACAATGAGTGTCACAGAGTATCTGATCTATGTAGTTAGAGGACAAGCAGAGGAATTTACAGAGAATTGGAGACCTCTGGTAAACTCTATCCAACATCAAGGAGCACAGTCCTTGTATGTGTTTGTGTAGCTTTTGGGGTTTTTTGTTAGTTTTTGATGAAATGAAAAAAAAGACTGGGCTGGTAAAATAAAAGCAAGATGCTTTGTAAAATGGAAACACACCATTGTAATATACTGCAGAGTTTTTGCTGGTGAACCAGTACTGACCTCCACTTTGTTTTCAATGTAATCCCAGATCCCAAGCACTACAATTCTGAAGACAGTCTGATGGAGACAAAAAGACAAAGAGAAACTTTAAAATAGATAAGCCACAGGCAATGCTGGCATGTCTCAAAAGCCCTTTTCATCTTCTCAGTCTTTTTGAGTTGGCATCACACCAAGCAACTTTTGTGAGATTTTGCCTGCATTAATTTTTAAATGTATGTTATAACCAAATGATATGGAATAATAACTAAAAATTAAGCTAAATAATATGTAAAGAATCTGGACCCGGTCAAAGAGGCTAAATAAAATTGGAAAGCACAGAGGCCTTAACTCAGACGATGACACTTATTTATACTTCCTTAAGCTAGAGACAAAACTAAAGATGCATCCAAATATACAAACCAGTGTTATTTGTCTGACTGATAATTTCCATCACAATTTTTGTCTCCTTCTTTATTTTTCATTAGACAGTAAAAATTTAATTAAAACTCATACAAGCTGGCTGACTTTGCAAAAATGACAGCAGTTTTCATGAACGAATAAAGATGAGACAAAAATATTAGAAGGTGATTACATTAAATAAGATTTAGTTTTATTAATTTAAAATGACTTGAACTGTCGGACAAAATAGACAATAATAAAATTCTGCCAGTGTAGAATATTCAGCATCAGGACAATCTGGAAATTACGAAAAATTAAAACTTGATATTTTTTGTATTTTGTACACAATAAAACATCCTGTTCAGAAATTTTGTTTTAGGTTCCACTGGGTTAAATTTCAGCATCCTGAGTCTCTTCTTTCTTCAGATAATAACTTGCTTGCATTGTTGATGACAGGCCCTTAAGCACGCTTAATGTTAAGCAAGTTTAACTTTCTGAACACACAGATTACTGCATAAGGTCAGTTTCTGCTGCAATCAAATGAAAAATAAGGTGATTAAGACGTGTCTTACCTCTGAAAAGAAAAGCGACAGGATGATAAGGCTGATCCAGTGGATGATGGTGGCGAATTGAAACGCATTGGAAACTGAAGGATGAGGAATCAGGAGAAAATATTTTAGCTGTAAAGAAGCCATGACATTGCAATCAATTTTTATTTTTATTTATTTTATTTTTTTAAAGGTTTTATTGGCTCTAGTGGCCTTTATTTGATAGTTAATTGACAGGAAAGTGGGTAATGAGAGAAGGGGGAAGACATGCGGCAAAGGTCGCCAGGCCGGGAAATTGAACCTGCGACAGCCGCGTCGAGGACTAAGGCCTCCTTATGTGGGTTGTGCTTAACCTCTGCGCCACCACAGCACATCCCGATTGCAATCAATTTTGAAACACAACTCATGCATCCCTGAAGAAGTTTAAAATAAACGGAAAAATGCCTATTTATTATCTGAGAACTCATCTACTAACTTGCAGGACTGATCACACCTCACAGTCCACTACATCCTTCTCTTTGCCTTGCTGGAGTGGCAGTGGAATTAGATGAAATTACAATAGATTTAGAGAGACTGAGATCCAACAGTCTGTGCTTTAAGACTCTGGTCAGGCCTGGATACTGGCCAGTAATCAATAGAGATATGCTGGCAGCCACTGACAAGAGACTTTGTTCATTATCACCTCTCTGCATGAGTCTACATCACAATAATTCACCATGCAGTTCTGCTGTGACAGACAGACCATAAACTCAAAATTGGTGACATACCACTGAAACCAGTTACTTAAACTCAGATACATAACAACATTTTATATTCACTGTTTGATATGGAATTAGTCAACACTTTTAGTGCTATATGTAATTCAGAATTACCAATTTTTTATTCATTTATTTTTTATTTCTGTCTTTAAAGTTAGAAGTTTACATACAATACAATTCCTTGAAAGCGTTCAGAAAAGCCCAGACGATGATGGTTCCAAGGTTTAATTAATTCATCTCTTCCAATGAGAATATGCGAGTATGAACTCCCATGAAGTTAGTGTCCCATTTGGTGCCAAATGTGTGATCAATCCCAAAACCAAAACAAAATACAAAATAAAAGGCTGGCTTGAGCTGGTAAGGCAACGACACGCAGTAAAGACTGTGGATGGATGGAAAATAAAATTAAATTAAATTAAAATTAAACTAAATTAAATTAAAAGTGCCAAGAGCAAAGATATAAACCACATTCAGTTTTACTTTGAGGCTTCTGATTTTTTTATTTTAGTTGTGTATACTCTTGTAATTACTGGACATTAATTTTCCATCATTACTGTTAGGTATTTTTGTAATTGTTTTCTGTTCAAAAGAGCAAGGTATTTTCCAGACATTCATGGATAAGTGATACCTGTTGAAAGATTGTACAACTGCAGCAAAATGTTAATTATGAAAATAAAGGCATCTGTTTTCTCTTTGTTTTAAATAGTGCTTTCCAAAAGATGGATGTGCAGGAAACCAGAGGTAGAGTAAATAATGACAAATCATGATTAAAGTAGCAAATTTTCCCATAGCAAGACAGAAATTTATAGAGCAAAACAGAACAAATCAAATTCTTACATTGTAAGAGTTTGGTGTCTATGAGCAACTCCAAAGACAGAAAAAGCACCACCAGAATAACACAGGCCACCAGCACACAGTTGAAGCCAGCACTGAACAGGCAGACCTGCCACAGAGCCACTCGACGCCCACAGCAAGGCTTCAGCCAGTTGGACCTACGAGAAATGGGAAGATGGGTGGTGGGTAAGTTAAAACTTTAAAAAATCACCAACATTTCACATTTTGTTTGAGAAATTTGAATACAGAACAGAGATTGTAAATCAGTCAGACCCATATTAAACATAAAATATTACACATTATCTTAAAAATAGCAAGAATTACATATTTACTCTTATAAGCATCCACCCATACCACCAACTTGATGTTTTAGGTGCTTTGCTTGAAGTTCCAAACATGACCAAAAGAGGGCGTCAGTTTCCAGTCATGAAAGGTGATGTTCGTTCAAATTCAGGCGAGGTTTGGGGTTGACAGTCAGAGCGAACGGTGGTCAGAGACACCATTGACAGAGAGAGGGACAGTGAGGCTCTGTGAACCACTATTTTCACTATCAGCTCTGTAACCAGAATACTGATGGACTTCTTTTTATGTGGCAATGAAGGAAGTCCCTGTAGGGGATAACGCTGAGAAGGAAGAGTTTTCTGCTTCACACAAATAGTGCCTCAAAACAGAAGACTGACTGTATTATACAGAAGAAGGAGGAACCGATGTGTGAATTGTTTTTTAAAGGGAACTTGCTTTCCGATTATTATTAGACACATTTTTAAAAACTGAAAACAGACAAAGTTATTTTGTGATCACTGGGTGCTGATAGATATGGTAATTATGCAAACATTAAATTATTTAAGTGTCTGAATCCTGTTCTGAAATAGTAAATTGTTTCCACTGACTCGTGCATATCAGCTACAAGGGCCGACAGCCGGAGCTGAGAAAAACAATGCCTCTTTTCCAGCTTTCCAGCTGGAATGGAAAGTTGGCTCTGCCCACTACCTTTCCCATCTCCTCATGGTCTGGCATGGATGAGGCAGACTTTGGCAGAGCGTTTCCCTCCTCTGATCATGTCTTCATTCCTTGGCATGGTGCTAATATGAGCTGCAATGGTGGCAAAATGGCTGCAGCCTCAGCAATGATTTTACACCACACATCATGGAGGAATGTGAACATTTCATTCAGTATAACAGTATAACTATTAAAGCGCTTCGTTTAATCTGGAAAGCAATGTTTAAAGACGTCTCGGATCCTTCGAGTAATAATTTAAGTTCCAACACTTAAGTTTTGCTGCAGGGTATAAAATTACTGGAATTAAATAAATTAATCCATTTGAAAAGATTGTTTTACAATAAAATATAAAGTAATAGTCAAAAGCAAGAGATAGTTGAAGACTGGATATTTTTCTAAAGTAGCATAAAGACAATGTTTGGTTTGCAACCACTTAACACAATTGTAGGTGTCATTGTAAAGTGCTCAACCTTGACTTTAGCACATCCAACATTTATTGTAGCTATTTTGTAAAATCTCTTTTTATTTTACAATAAAGAAACTATTAAAAATACAAGCTTGAAAAAGCAGGCATTTCTATAAGTTATGGTTCAGTCAAATTTCACCGTCTGATTGAAAGCCCATCATGGTCTTTGGCTTTTATCAAGTTAATGCTTCATACCACTGCTGGAAGGCAGAAAAAGGCTACAACTATAAAACTCTGGAGGAAGAGGAAGTGATAAAAATGAAATATGGTCCTCACAGAACTTTATAAAGGTTAGAGTCTCCTACAGCTTTGATAGATCCATTGATCACTTTAAGGTACAGCAAGTAACAACAAACAACCTAAAGCAGGGCTGTGGTATAGATCTATTTTCTGGGTTATTTTGCAGAGCCTGTTTATAAATCAAGAACAGAACCTTCACCACTGTGCACTGAGGCCAAGGGTGAAAGATTTTTATTTCTATTTTTTTACTATCCTTGATTTAATCTTGAGGTTTTTCGCTTTTATTTATGGGATAGACTTTAAAATTATTATTATTATTTGAAGATCTCTAACCGAAGTCACTCCTGCCTGGGCTGCTAGTTAGCATTTTGATCCTAAAAAATGCTAACTAGAAGCCCAGGCAGGGGCGACAGACTGGCGACCTTTCCAGGGTGTACCCCGCCTCTCACCCGAAACGTTAGCTAAAGATAGGCACCAGCACCCCTCCCAACTCCTTTCGGGACAAGGGTGTACAGAAAATGGATGGAAGGATGAAATTTGTTTTTCCGGCTTTATACAGAACCGTTTTGGCAGAATTTGCATAAAACCAAACAAAAACTCATTTTCAAGAATGAGGAGCTATTTATTATGACTGTAGGTACATGATATATATATATATAAATATTAGTGCAAATGTTGCCATTGTCTTGTACTCAAAGGTTGTTTTGTTTTATCTTCAACGGGCAATTACCTGAGGAGTTTTAAACAGTTGGTGACAGCAACTGTTAGTAGAGGTAAAAGAGATGAACAAAACATTGTTTTTGCAATAAACAATTGAGAAATTTAACACCAGTGTAGTAGACAAATTTATACTCCAACATGCAGTCAATTAAAATGATGTAAATTTGGATTTTCGTTGATTAGTTTGGAATAACATTTAGGTTTAGTTAAGTTAGACTAGCTGGTTCTGTTTTGTGTTTATCATCCTCTCTGATCCTTCTGTAGCTTGTGAAATATCATCATCAGTTAACACTTATGACAGCGGCATGACTTTGGTGTTGCACAGCTTTTCTACCAGCTGTTTTCATCATCTGACAACCTTTAAATAGAAAAATATCCTCCATTTGGCTGTTGTATGCTTTTTTCCTCAAAACTTAAGATATGCTGTGATGTTGAGTATATGAGTTCAGATAATAAGCTGCACCAGAACAATAATTTCTTTGATTTTGATCTCTTTTAAAAAAGACAGCAAAACAGTCCACCACTTTAACCTTTACATTTTTTTCTATACCATATTACAAAAATATTTGCTTGACCTAGAAAACTTTAGGAGTGTGTTCCTGGGAATATTTGACTATTCTTCCAGAAGTGTATTTGTAAGGTCAGACACTGATGTTGGACTTAAAGCCTAAATCCGAGTCTCCATTCCATTTAATCTTGAATCTAATCTTGGGTTGAAGGTAGGACTCTATGTAGGCCAATCAAGTTCTTCCACAGCTTAACTTGTTCACCCATGTCTTTATGGACCTACTCTTCTGCACTGGCACTGAGGTTTATCTGAACAAGAGGGTACATCAACAAACAGTTCCTACAATGTTTCAGCAAATCGTCCATCTTTACCAAACATTACACTTGAAATATTGCATTTGGGCTCCTCTTGTTCTGCTGGCAACTGCCAAACCCATACTCCAATGTTCAGATTGACTCGTCCATTAGAGTAATTAACAGAAATGTGTGATTCATCAGTCCAGACAACACAACTACATTGCTTTGATGTCCAGTGGTGGAGTGCTTTACACCACTGCATTTGATGCTATCTATTGCTCTTGGTGATGTAAGGCTTGGATTGCCCATAAAAAAGCCATTTCACAAATCTGTCTACAAGCTGTTACTAAGCTAACCTAAAGGCCACATGAAGTTTGTAGCTATTAATTTTGCAAAAAGTTGGCAACCTGCATACATTGCACTTTAAAATTCACTAACCATACTATGGGATTTACATGATTTACCACTTTCTGGTTGAATTGCAGTTGTCACCAATTACTTCCACGTCATTAAAACTCCAATAACAGTTCAATGTGGAACATTGGGTAGCAAGGAAATTATGACTGGACTCACTGCACAGTTGGCATCCTATCATTTTACCTTGCTGGAATTCATTTAGCAGTTCTGGAAGCGACCTATTCTTTAACAAATGTTTGTAGAATCAGTATGAACGAAGAGGTGCTGAATTTCACACACGTATGTGGCTAAGAAACTGACTGGAGCACATGGATATCATCATTTGGATTCATGAGCAAAAATCGTTGGCAAGTTACTGTATAAGGACTAATAAAACACTGACATGATTTCTATCCTCATTTTCAGAACATCTCGCTGTTTTGTCCCTCCGACTGTGAAAATTTGTAATGTATGAATCTTACCAGGTACAGGAAACCCCCACAAAAAAACAAACTGATGTGTGACCAACTGACTAAAACCAAATTAGGTGACTTAAAGTCGACCTTGACTGAATACAGGACAAATGTTCCATCAGATTACATAATTTCAGATTAAACTGAAGCAATGTAGCATATTTATCATACACATATGAATCTATTTTATAATCTATGTCTGTGTACCTAACTGATACTGATATATTTCCAGACATTCACAGCAAGCATTGATCAGAATACGCTTACAACAGAAACAACAAATCTGATGTTTTTGGAATTTGAATTGAGTAAATTTAGTATGAATTTTAAAGGGTAACTAAATAAAAATAATTTGCAGGGAAAAAACATACTCTCAATAAAAGAAACTTGCAATATACAACTGAATAGTAAAGATTTTGTCAAAGGCTGTCTCTCTACTAGATGGGCCTGCAGCAGTCCATGTGGCAGAGGACTTGAGAAGATAACAGGAAGGCAGGTCAGACTCCGAGAGAGGTTCTGCACTCTAATTAAATCAGAACAAATTGGCTCAGCCAGGTGAGAGCCCTTTGAGAGAGCATTACTCTGAAAAGCAGGATTTTAACATTCTACTTTTTTATTTTTGAATAAAATAAGGCATGCAGTATGTTAAGATAAATCAGCTGCATGTTTTGCAACAGTTTTTTGTTACTGGCTATTTACCTAATTTCTGCATATTTCCATGTACAAGTTTGACTAAATACATGTAGATACAAAACACACCCATTAAGTCATGTTGATGGGAGCAAATTAAACCTACATTTTGCAACGCATTGCCATTATCTCAGTTAGGATTCTAAACACAATTTAAAACTTTGGTTGTTTAGAATAAATATCTACCCACATATCAGGCCTACCTTAAGAGAAACAAGGATGAATCCCACCTTCTGTGACACCCCGGACCTATTTTTGTGAAGCTAGTGGGACAACAGATTGTTTATTTAGTTGTTTTTTTTACATTAAAGATGCCACCAGGTTGTCATGATTTGATTTTTAATTTAATTTAATTTAATTTCTATATTAGCTTTATTTTGTTGCGCAATCTGAGTAACACAAACAGTTTTTTTTCCGTGAGAATGCAATGTTTCTTACTCTAGATGTACATAAATATGGGTGGACTTTACTCCATTCATTCCTATAATTTAAATATGAACAGTCTTTGAGGTGAGATGCTATTTAGTTGGTAAAGCTATTTTAAGAGTAGGTCTCTTCCCGTGTCTCTATTCAGAATTAACGATGAACAAATTTAGTTTTGCATCCATTCAGTACCCGTAAAATAGCTGTGAATTTGCCTGACAGTGCATTGAAATACAACACAATTATATATTATACAATTATAATTATATTAATTAATTACAGAAAAAGTCACAGTGTGAGTAATGTTCAAAACATTGCGCCACAGAGCCAATTTCTTCACAAAATTATGCGTTGTTATTTCCGAAATACAAGTTTGGACCTTTGGCACCAAAGCTGGTAGGTGGTACACGATAGGAGGACTTGTTTTTTCCTGTTCCTTACAACAAATTTAGATAAACCATCTGGTAATGGTACCTAACCATGGACTCCTTGCACATTTGGACCAGTCATACCAACAACATATGCTTCTGTCTCAGCGTCTGGCAGCCACACACCCATCACTGGGATGGGATGTGACATCACTCCATTGCTCAGGTGTTAACTTGTAATTTCAATCAATGGCACAAGGTGGTTTAATCACCCAATATGGCAACTTGAAAAGAAAATTAATCAAAATTACATAGTGAATATTTTGTTAATCCAAAACCCCTGTTTTCAGACAGTAAGACCATCTTGCTGATCATATCACTTATTTCACATTTTGAATACGATCACAGGTTTGGTTTAGACTTACAGTTGATTTACAGAGTTTTCTTTTCGACCTGACAATACTTTAGATATTTTGCAAAGAAGAATGAGCAAAATGTCTTGTCCGTTTATCTGCAAAATTCGCAAAGACAAAGCCTAAAAGATTTGATTCTGAAACAGCGTCAAATGTTGGTTCTGTAAAGTACTGACTAATCAGGACTGCATAGAGTGGTAAAGCTGAGATGCTTTGAACGTGTGAAGAGGAAGACACTGGATATATTGGACAATAAATATTAATAATGAATCTCCCAACAAAAAGGGGAAAAAATCAGAGAAAGACCGCATTATTTATACCTCCCAGCCTCTACTGTCTGCTCGACCACAAAGCATGTGTTGCAAAAGTTTCATCATCTGTACACACTGCTGGGGTTCACTTGTAAACTAAGTAAAAAGTCATTTAAATAGCTGGTTCCACAAACAAAAGGCCCCAGATTGCTTCACATAATGGATCCCAATAAAGTATGCAACAACAAAAAATACAGAAGAATAAACCAAAACAAACATTCATGAAAGCTCAAGTTCAGACAAAAGCTTATTGGATGCAAAATATCTTCAGCTGCTTGTTAAAACCTCCACAGTCCAACTGGCACAAAAATAAAGATGGTGCATATCAAAGTCTGGAGGCTACTGTTTGGAAAGATCGGTGTCCTGAAACAGCCATTAAAAGTGGCAGACATTAAAAGGTTCTGATTAGATTACCTCCAACAATGAGATGAGTTGATGCTACATCAATCAAGAACATAAGAGAGTAAGTATCACTTAGCTGTGAAGATTAAGACCAAGATTTCAATAGCAGAGGTGCGAATTCTGTGCAACAATTGAAGTATCAGTTTCAGACACAAATGCAGGTTTGTGTTACTGTGGTTCCTGAAACAAAAATATTTAAGTAGGGGAAAATGTAAAAACAAGTAAGACAAGGATTGTTGTTTTTTGTCTTCTGTTAATCCTCTGGAACTGGACTGGAACTGGACGTTAGCATGGTTCAAGCAGCTCACATTCACAGATGTGGACAGGTATGTTGAGGTCTTAAGGGTTAATGGATGTAGTAATGGAGAACATGCAGAGCGCTGTTGAGCATAAAGGGCAAGAATCTCGTAGGGGGACGCCTAATGGGAGCAGGTCAGGGAGATATATCTGTGAAAAGCAAAACCAAAAAACTCTTTACCAGATAAGCGATGGAAAATAAGAGAGAGAGAGAAAAAAAACAGAGCAAAAAACAGAAGCAGCTTGACGACTAAGGGGTGTGTGGGAGGACATGAAAGTGCTGAACACAAGCCCACGCCACCTTGGTCCTTCCAGGGTTTTTTCTAGACAGGAAGATGGATGGGCCCAACTCTAATAATAACTACACTCCACTTACCATGGCGCCAAAACCGCTAACACTGCAGCTGCCCCCTGATGCTACCTAAAACAACCACCTCCCACAATGTCGCCCACTTTGCTCCTGATGGGAACATTCTGTTTGGCAACACAGCGGTCGTGTGCTGGAAATCTCCAAACCATCAACTCTTTCACCCACTAAATTAAATAAATCTGAATGACACAGGTTGCTTTCTCTGATCTAGTATTGTGGTACTGACAAGTCCGTACACTGAATACAAGTCAGTGTGAGTCTGGGTAGAAGAAAGTGGAGAGGGGTGGAAATTAAACAGTACTTGCTTAAAGAAGACAGGGCAGAATATGAGAATATAAGTAGAAGCATGGATTCAGAGACGTTCTGAAAAAAAACAAAACAAAACAGAGAGGTGGTGAAAAAAAAAGCTTTTTTTTAAATATGCAGAGGCATCAGTAAAGGAGTACCATTGTTCCTAATGAGGTGTGACAGCCCAGTATAAACTGGAATATGAAGTGAACCATGATTACAGAGGATTAGATAACAACCACTACGCAGCGCAGTTAGAAAGCTTTTCAGGCCTGGCCTTGTTTTCTGCCTCTCTTTCTCTGTGTGTAAATCCTCCGAGTGCTGCATTTCTGCTCACGCATAAAAATATACATGTGTGGAGGAGAGACAAGGGGAGCACGAGAAACACGGGTTGTATATAAGTGACTCCTCTGCCACTACAAGGAGCGAGGGCAGCAAATACTCTGGAGATAGCCGTAAGGTCAGCTCCGCCTTCACAATGTTACAGGCTATGATATGCAAACATGCCTGACAGAAGGTGCTTCATCACACAGCAGCAGCTTGAAGTCTTTTCTCTTGATTAATCCTCGCTGCTTGCTTCCTTCTTATAAACCACGATGCCAGTTATTCAAAAACTGCTGCAGTTCCTTTTTATGTTACTATTTAGGGACTAAACACTAAAACTGAATGGTTTCACAACTTTAAAATAATTGACAGGCTGACACAGTTTCTAAAATAAACTAAAGAGAGAAAACTCATCAGTTAAATATGCATTTTTTTTATTGGAATATACATTTTCTTCAGAGTGGTTAAATGAGAAAACTTGCTGACAGCAACTTATTCCCAAACTACCACTGAAAATAACTCCCACCCCTCACCCAATCAGCCATCACCGAGTTGATGAAACACCTGTACTGCGTTTGTGACACTCACTTTCAGAGCTATCATCATGCCTGACCATTCACCGTGCTAGCCTTTGTTGTGATGCTTCTACCTCTGACTCATCGAGCCAGTTAATGCTGACTGGAAGAAGTGGGTGAGTTTGTGTATGTTCAGAGGTGGGGGCAGATGGATGCCAGCAGTGGGGCAATCCACTTTCCCAGGTGGAGTCAGCAGAGCAGCCAAAACATTCCTCATCCGTATAAATGTTCATTTTCATAGCTGTGAATTGAAAACCAACTGCTTCTGTCGTTCTTCCTTTCAGTTTTCCTTCATCGCTCTGCTAGTCAATAGAAGAAAAGGGTTCATTTCCTCTGCTCCATTTCCCCAAAGGTGAGTTTAGCAATCCTTCACCCTGAGATATGCACTCCAGCTTCCTCTTATTTGCATTCTGAAAGTGAGCACAGATATTGGTGTGGCAGCTCTCACACATTGCTCTGCCATTTAACTCAGGTGACACGAAAGCACTCAGTCAAAGAGGATACATGAACAGTTTCTTTTTTCTGTGCCTGATAGCATAGATGTGGATCTGGAGTATCAAACAACTTAAAGACTCTGACATGATTACATCCAATTAAGAAAAGAGTTTTGCTTAGCTGAGACATGGAAGCATGTCCATTCTACAGTAAACTTGTAATTTTAAAAATGTACAAATTGTTCACAGGAAATCAGAATTTTATTGAATATTTAACTTACTCCAGTAAATAAATACAAAAAGATACACAGAATGATGTATTTCAAGCAATTTCGTAGGTATCAAGTATCAACAGTGCAGTGGAAGAGTATTTGTTTCCTGGCATAATAATTATGTTATTGCTTTTTAGGAGCATTTGTGTGTTTCAGATAATCAAATAAAAATACTAGGCATAGTTTTCTAATGTTGTTTTCTTTCAGAAAGGGAAAAAAACATGAAAAAGAAATGACCTTTTTGTTCAATAAAGGATTAACTGTGACTAACCCATGTTAATTTTAGTTTTAATTTTGGAAAAAGTTGGGTTTAATTTCAGTAACTACATTCACTTACAGTAAAATCAAGAAATCAACTATGAATCTGTCTGAAAACATGAAGAAGGCTAAAAGATTTCAAAAATTCATGCTCTAACATAAAGACATTCAACAACATTTATGAAACAGCTTTACTGACATCTTTCTGTCTGCAAAGGGTTACAAGTCATTTTTAAGGCTTTGGGACTTCAGCAAAACACTTTGTGAGCCATTATCTACAAACACAGAAAAAATGGAACAGTGCAGGAATGGCCAACATACCTGAAGTACTTCAAGTGCGTAGCCTCAAATAACACACAAGCTCACAAAAAACCCCCCAGAACAACACAACTCTCAGTTCACATCTCACGATTGAAGAATAAGACAGAGAAATATTACAAAGTGAAGAAATGTGAACACAGAGGCCCATCTCACAAAATACATCAAGTGCCTTTTTATCTATTTTAATAAAATCATCACTTAAAAGCTGCATTGAGTCTGAATGAAATTAAAATCTGGCTGATTATCTTAAACAAATGCATGTATATTTCTGAGTCTTTGTGTATTAAAGAAAATCCACTCAAATTCATATTTGGTTCTTGTTTTTAAAAAGCACTGAAGTTGCAGTTTGCATGATTATATCACCCTGAAAAAAAGTACGGTTAAAATAAATCCCCAAAAATGTCATGGCATTAATGCCCATGATGAGGGATGAGTGCATGTAAATTTCTTCCTGGCACTGAAAATGGAATTTCATTAACGCTTAAAGAAAGTATGATTACTTTTATAACTCCTACTGGCATTTTATTTTTTTATGGGCAGATATGTTACGCTAATGACTTTGATATGAAAGCATCCGCATTACATTGCACACACTTTGATTAAATTGAGCTCAACGGTATCTGCCTGCAGACCAAAAAAAACAGACTCACTCTTTAGCTTATTTTTTTACAAACCGGTGGTCTTGCTTTAGCATCATTGTACCACAAAAATCACATCTTTAACAAACACTGACACATCTGTGTCAGCACGAAGAGCAATGGAAATTCATGTTACTACTGATCCTGATATGGAACAAGATTTAACTGGGTTGTACGAGGTGTGATACCAGCATACTGTGACAGTCTTCACTACCTGCTGTTGATGGTGCGTCTGTGAAATCCATCTGTTCCTGGCTATTACTGGCTAACTGAAGGGAACCAATGGAGTGAAGCCTGATTTGGTGTCAAACGGAGTCTTTGGATGTGTGTGCTGAATCCTGTGCTATAGCGTACAGAGTGTATGAACTTCTCAGAGAGCTTACAGTAAGGTTTGACTCATATTTAATGGATTGTGCATGTGAAAAAAAAACTACCTAATGTTGCAAATTAAAAATAAAAGACTACTGTGTCGTGATCTGATATCAATTTGCAAAACTACCAAAGACTCAAAATATTATTTTCAGATTTAGGAATGATAAGCGATTCTGTCTCAGGTCATTGTTGAATTATTTACTATTTCTTAAAGACATAACTATTAGAAACTGTTCTTCTGCTGTAGGTAGATTTATTTTAGTCCTGGCCCTTCGTCAGACACTTCATTGTGCAAGGAGAGCAGAGGTGGTTTTAAAACTAAACCTGAAACGCAACTGTATTGCAGTAGCATAATCTGTAAAATTTTTACTAATTCAGAGAAAATTTATATGACCATTTATTTATGTACAATCTCTCTGGACTATCCAGAGTCATGACTTCCTCTCCTTTTCATGGACTGTTTCAGTATGATGCTGGTCGGGAACCTGTGACAGAAATGCAAGGTTGATTTTGTGTTTGTTGGAATATTCTGGATTATTATGAAGCCCATGGTAACCAAATTTAATTTAGTATCAGAAGTTGCCATATTTTTATTTAAAATGTCCTGCAAAAGTCACAAAGGTTTGCGGACAAAAGCTGAGTCTAAAGTATCATAGAGATTTAAAACATTTTCTATGATGGATTTGCATTTTCTGTGCAGAACTGATGGGGTGTTTTATACTCTGATTTCCTGGTTGATATGCAAAATAAAAGTGTTTTTCATGAACTGTTGAGCATACCACCCTAACAGTTGGGATGTGCAGTACACATGAGCATAGCTATGGCTGTTCAAGTGAAGTTAAAAGAAATTCTGCCAACATTTGCAAAACATATGGTCAGCTGAAATTGCCAGCATACATTCCTGGTTATATCTAGTCTACACACTGCTGACATGATCAATCAATAATGCTCATCCACTTCGTGACCCAGACCAGCCAACTTCTTTAAAATTTCTGCAAAGGCCAACACAAGCTGAGCGTTGCTGTCTCGTCAGGTTTCTTCAGAGCCCTGCTGACGAGGAAGAGATCAGTAACATTTGCTTTGCATCAGTCAGGTTTTGCACTGGGACATTAAAAGATAGCCTCTTCTTCAACAAAGCTGTGTGTGTGTGAGTAGGACAGGTTGGGGATGACTGGCATGCCACTTCTGTCATTTGCCTAACAGTCTGATGTTTGAGTCAATGTAACTGCCTTAAGGAATGATTGTATCATTAAATTAATACACTAGATTTGTTTACAGACTTATGAATGCTTCCTGCCTTTAATGTTGGATAGTTCTATGGAAAAAGTTATTAAGTTCTTCTCATACAGTAAGAACAAAAAGAACACACCAAATGTTTACTAGTCCCACTGGTCTGAAAAATAGTAAACCAGAGTTCACATTGAAAAACAAATGAACTAAAGGAGAAACTGAAGATTGAGAAATTAACTCTTGTAAAGCTCTGAAACAATGGCTTTCAGTGCTTGTGGGTCTTATTTAAGTTAAAAAATCATTGAGCATAGTTTACAGCCGCTATAAGAGCCTTGCAAAAGTATTCTTACCTCTGAACATATTCGCAATTTTTTAGCTTAAAATTTTAACTTTGATATATTTTATACCAATTTTATATGATAGACTAACGCAAATACTTCACAATTGTAAAGAGAACAAAACAAGGACCTTTTAAGTTAGCTTCCCTGAGTAAATACTTGTTGCAGTCACAGCATCACGTCTTTTGGTTTACACCTCGATGTTTGCTTTTCACACAGACCTTTTAGAAGGTTTTTTCCCATTCTTCATTGAAAACTAGTTCAAATTCAGTCAGAGTAGCTGGAGAGCATCGTACAAGTCTTTCCACAAATTCTCAATACATTTTAGGGTTGGACTTTGACTCTGCCATTCTAAGAAATTAATATACTTTGATCTAAGCTGCTTTACTTTACTTTTACAGGATGGTTGAGGTTGTTGCTCTGCTAACAAGTTAAATCTAAACCTAAGACTCAGGTGTTTTGAAGCCTCTAACAAGTGTTTCTACAGGATTTTACCATTTTTGCTCTTGCATGTAAGGCTGATTTCCTAAAATTGTTGAAAAACATATAGTAAATCACTTTAGCAATTTACTATATGTTAATACCACGCCTATGTAACCTGTCTATGGCCAAATACTTCTAAAGTCCTGAATGCCTCCCGCATGTTGCCAGTGACTTACCCTTCCCTGTTTTCATCTTCGTCTGCATTGGAGAGCAGCTGAGAGCCGGCCAGTGAGAGGTCCAGAGCTGCGAGGGGCAGATCTCTGTAGCCAAAGCTCACCAGCTGGACCGGAGGAGCCAGGCGCAGGTTCTCATCCTCCACCGGCTGGGAGATGATCTCCAAGTCTGACAGACCTTCCTGTTCCACTTCTCTAGTTATATGCCAAACCCAGCAACAGATGGGCCGAACATGTACACACAGGCAGACATAAGAGAGAAAAAGATTTAGAAAATGAAGATTTATTTTAGAAACATGTACAAATATATCAAATCGGTAACGTCAGTTTGGACCCAACAGATGGGGAAATTCAAATTAAAACGTGGCTGATTTTGAAAATAAAATTGCAAACTTAGGACCTTAATTTTTGGATTTTATTTAGTGGTTTAGCATGTTATTAAAAAACTGTTTAAAACAGCTAAAATGGAAGAGTAGGGGGACAGGAACTGTCAAGATCATTTTAGCCCTGCACATTTACAAACTTATCTGTTTTTTATTAATGAAAGAAATTTAAGTTAATTGGAAATTAAAACAGACTGAGAAAGCTGTTGAACAATTATATCAGGAAAATGTTAGAATCTTTTTCATCATTATTTTAACTATTGGGGTTATCACTGTTATGATTTTTGTGTTTGTGTGTCCTGGATCTTGCAAAATATAAAGTAATGCATAAGCTATTTTACTGTACTGTATGTCAGGTTTTGTTAAAAAAAAATAGTTTAATAACTAATGTAGAGGGGGGAAAACAATAAAAATGTAAGTAAATGTTAAAAAAATAGATAATTTAGAAAGCAATGCTAAAATTTTATTATTCAAAATATGCTATTTTGAATAATAAATAGCATATTAATAGCAAATTCATATTTGCCATAATCCAAAAGGCAATTAAAATAAAGCTATATATTGGAATATTAAATATTTTAATTACATAAGAGCTTTGAACAATTTATCAGCATGAGCAAATGTACACCCTTGTAAACCTGTTCTTCAAGCAAGATATGTAGACACATCACCACTGTTTAGTTGTAGCGAAGCAGCATGTACCCCAGCGTGCCCACAAGCCCTAGTTGAGTAAAAGCTGGGCCATCTCAGTAGAGCGTGGAGGTGGAAATAAATGCTGAGTGCAGCTGCAGACTGACTGTGTGTGCCCTGTGGTGGGTATTTTTAGACCAGAGCAGATGCTGGTGTATCATGCCTGCTGTGACGTCATTGCCTCTCCCTTTGTCAGCTGAGTGAATCCCCACTCTCATACAAATGTCAAAGGGAGTCTAGAAAAAGGTGGGTCTGGAGGGGAAACCAGAGTAAGGGAGGGGGAAGGACAGGAGGGGTTACACAGCACAAATGAGGGTAGAAACCAAGAAGAGATACCAAGAAAGGACATAAGGATGGAGTCAAGAGAAGAACAACTGAAATGGACTAATGGAAAGAGCTTATAGTATGACAGAAAACTTAAATGGTAAACGGAGTTGGAGATGGTAAGAGATGGCTGCCGCAACCTGGGCTGCAAAATAAAAATGCTCAACCTAAAATAAAAAAATAAAAACACAACTAGTAACAATTTGGTGCATGAAAGAAAGCTATGGTGTGTTTTTTGAAATGCTGCATAAAGATACGCCTTTTCTGTAGAGTCACTTCAGCACAGAGCGACGTAACACACCCATAGCAACCACACATTTTTATAGGACTTATTAGATCTTCTTTTCCTGATAGATCAATTGCAAGTAGTACACTGTTTTGGAAGGAAAATGACACGTGATTTTTAAAAAAAGTTTTAAATTAAATTATGAAAGTATTACTCTAAGCTATTTATGAACTTGGTGCTTACTGAAAGCAACTGGTTGGACCAGATAGAAGAGAGGTGAAAACAAATACATGTCTCACTTTCTACTAATATGTAAAAACTGATTAACGCAATGTATAAATTCACTTCAAACCTATAGGTTATTTTGTGTTGCCTATTGCATAAAAATTCCAATAATTTGGTGAATATCCACATGTGATGTTCACATTTGTGAACATCACCAAATTATTTCTCAAGGTGAAAACAAAATATGAACAGAAAAAGCAATAAATGCACAAATGTACACATTTAAATTCTAGCTAGAAGTGATTTGGAAGATGGTGTTGTTATTTTAAGCTTAGATAAAAAAATGAAAGCCTAAATAAGATAAATAAATGTACAACTTTCATCTAATTTTTTAACACCCTGCAGAAATGATTTATTCTTGTTGGCAAATAACTGTATTTATCAGTTTCAGTATTTAATGTAATTTTGAAAGTAATTTTGTTTTAGCAACAACATTTCATAGTTTTTATATTTTATGCACACTTTAAAATCTTTACTTGATTTGTAAGAGCAAGCAGCTCTTACAAAAATGTTGTGACGTCCTGTGAAATTCCAGGTCTCTAATGTATATAAAAGTACAGCAATGACTTTTCTTTATCCTGTTTGAAACATAACATGTAGCATTAATATGATTTAAAAGAAATAAATGGGGTTAAACTATTTGAGAGTGGTTTATCACTGTCTGACGTGAAACAGAATTGCTTTTTTCACTTTCAAAAACTGTTATTGTATTTTAGTCTCAAGAGTTGCAGCTCTCATTTTAAGTCTGACAGGGATATTTCCCTTGGCAAGAAGGGCCCAACACTTTCTGAAGATTCATATCTTCTATATATTCAAAACATAAGACACCAGAGGCTGAGATTCTGTTGACTCATAGACAGAAACACAATATGCATTACATGTCTGAGGCTAATAAAACCAGTTTTTAAGCTCCAGGCTGTTTCTTTTTTTTTTTTTTTTTTTAAAGTACATATGCATGCAATTGTAACAGTGAACTTGCAGGAAACTTGAGATGAGCCAGTAGGAAGATTATGTTTACCTTCACAAAGGACAAGAGAGCATCTGATTTTCTGTGCAGCATCGCCAATACCAATTTAATTCTGAAAAAGGTGACACTCTGTAGTAGCCAACAAGCAAAGGGAATGCAATGTATTCCTCTGTTTTCCACTACAATTCATTTACTGTAAGTGACAACGAACAAACTGTTCTTTTCTGGAAATGTCGGCATCTCGCAAAAACAAGATTCTGTAGAGAAGAATTGATCCACTAAGACTGTGGATATGCGATGTTCTGCCACAGTGTGTAGGCCAGAAAGATGTTGTTTTCTCCACACCTCTCCTACAAACAACATCTCATCCATACCACCTCGCATTCACAGCACAGCAGCAGGCTTTGGCTCGATTCCCAAGCAATCAGAAGCGCGCACATAACTGTTCACGACAGACACAAGCTGTCCTGCGCTCACCAACGCACAGCTTGCAGCGATGCGGCCGTACTTCTCTGCCTGGCTGACAGTCAAGATGTCAGGAGAAGGTGCTGACCTTGACATGGGTTTGTAAAATATTCAGGGATTTTTGGATCTTAAGTTATGAAATTATCAGTGCATCTTAGCTATCGTTCATTCAGTTATTTAGATTAGAATGTGTTCATATTTTCTAACTTACATATTTGTTTCTTTACATTTATCTTCCATTATAGTGCAACAAAAAGACTTTAAAAGAAACCTTTAAAAAAGCAGCAGGTAAAGTTGCAACAAAAAATTGCATCACTTTAACAACCTCTTGCAAAAAGGCATTACAGGCCCTGAACAAACTTCCGTCTACATTGTTGGAAGTTAATGACCAACAGCAAGTGAGTCATAATTGAGAAGTGAAAGGAAAACAATAAATTATTTTCATATATGCTACAATTAAAATCTGAAAAGTGTGGCATGGACTTTGATTAACACTGAATATAATGCAGCACAACTAATTGTTTTCAGAAGTCAATATAGTCGAACTGTGTCAAATTTAAAAAGAAACAGAGTTATGTCAAACACATCATCGAAGAAGAAGTGGAGGTGGTTGAGGAGCAACAACCGAATTTGAAAATATGGTGGTGGCAGCATCATGCTGTGAGGAAGGATTTTCAACAGGGATTAGAAAGCTTGTTCAGATGAAGATTTCAGAAAATTCACCTTAGCATATGACCAGAGTGACAATAGAATGGCTAAATCTTATTATAAATACATGTTAAATCAAATTTTTGGCAAATTTTTAATATTGATATTCTTTTTACAATTAGACAGAGATTTGGTTGAATAAAAATATCCATCAAGTCTAATTTTGTAATTTGTAAAAAACAAAAAAAAAATAAGATGAGGCATCTTTTTCTTCCTAATTGACAGCTATTCTGCACTTTATCATGAATCAAATAAAATTTAAAGTCATTACATTACAAACTGTTAACAGTTTAAGTCTCTAAATCATTTTTAAAATAATTTTAAAATGCATTGCTAATATTATTAACAAACCTGAGAAACAAAGACTCTTACTCTTGTCTATCTGCACTTGGTACCTTTTAAACAAATTCTGACCTTTGTTGGCGTTTTTATGTAACAAAAATGGGCGATGGGAAAATTCTGAATGATTAATTCCAGAAGAGAACAAAAAAAAAGCTTCAACTGCAGAAGAGCAGCCACAGGACAGAGGTGATATTAAGGGGAGTAGGTTGCCCTAAGGGCGGCAGATAAAATTAAATGGTGGACTGTCATGTTGTGGGTCAGGTAGGAAAGGTTATTATGCTCCAAAATATGCTTAGGGGACTTTACTGGCCATAAGAGAAGGTCATGGAAGTAACTGGGGGGCTGGAGCACCGAAGCATGTTCTCTCTCAGATGAACGCTAGCAACCCTATCTTCTTTCTACATAAATCACAAGAGACCAAGGGGACAAGAATAGGGATGAATTAAGCTTTGTTGCTTGCTTAAAAATATTAGCATACCAACACACTCAACAGACAAGCACAGAAACATTGAATTATACGCTTTATTCACTGCACTGCAGAACTTCATTGAGTTTTAAAGCTAATGGCTAGCCAGGACAGAACCAAGACAAAAGTGAGTCATCTCAAAATGACTTCAGTCCCAGAAATGTTATCGCAGATAATGTGACCAATATTTTATGGTCCTTTAGAGCTCTGTCCTGTTTGTATTAAATATGCAATTACATTTCTTGGAGTGTAGTGATGACCTTCCCAAATCCACAGAGATGAGCAAAAAATTTGCAGAGTAAAAAAAATTATATTTCACAGCACTCAGCTATATGTTTGGCGGCACACATTTCCAATGGGAAGGTCGTTGCTACGAACTGTAGACCAACATGACTTTCTCCGAAAATAACCATGAGATTCTATCTAAATAGTCAACTAATTTAAAACATATTTTATGTGTGGAAGATTCATAAAACACATTTTGCATGAGCTGCTGTGAAATGTTTGAAACTAGAGTTAATGGTCAGACTCCCATTATCAATGCAAGATCTAGGTAAAAAATGAATACAGCGCTGGATGGAAAAACATCTTGTTACACTGCAGAAGCCTATCAATAATGAAACAAATATGTACTATAATCACAGCTAAGGATGGTCAAATATAACTCCCTTTGTGTTTTTTGGTGCTAACTGTTTTTAAGGGGGCAAAAAGTGTATTTTGCAAAAAGGACTGGCCAAAGTTTCAGTAAACATGAGGGTCTGGATGCAAATTTGTTTCAAATTTGTTCCAGAGGTCCAAATATAGGTACATAATAATAAAGATGTAAGTGTCCACAAAAAAATAAAAATGTGTGAAATGCTTAAAATAAATCTGCCAATTTTAACATTTGTCAAATGACTAAAGGTTAAATATGGATACATTTAAAATGGTTTGAATTACTATTTCAACTTAAAGTTTTGATCTCCTGACTCCTTGTTACTTCATTTCTAAACGTCTAGCAGCGTCTTTGATAAAGGATTTTCTCCGACAACAGAAACCATCTTAAACATCTCGGTTGACTAACAGACCACAGGCAGGCGAGAGACAATGAGAATGTTTCAGGGCAGTTTTTGAAGATCAAAAGCTCACATCAAACCTGGTCAGAGTACGGAGAACAAAGCAGATGTCCCTTGCTCCCACCAGCTGCTGAGGACAACTTTAGAGAAGCTGGACACCACCGGGCATAACAGATTTACCTCAGAGGAGTCAGAGACAACCAACAGTTCACTGCATTTTACTTTTATCCAATAGGAAGGTGCTATGTCAGGCACCATGAGACAAGCCTTCTCTTACCTCTAACAAAGTGTAAGTTATGTCTGTAATTCCCACTAAGCATGGTCATGGATTTGAAAAGTCTGTGTTTAACATAGTTAATGTCGTAGCATTTGTCACTTTAACAGAATTTAGGAAGTGCCTCAGGTTATGCACTAGAAAAGCCAATTCCGTTTCCAGAGAAACTTCCATTACTTCTTGCCAGCAGATATTAATGAAGTCTGCCAAGCACAGTAGCTCATTTATAATATAACAGATTAACCTGTGATGAATTGGCAAACTGCACAATAGACTGTTCTGGCCCTGGAGTGACCAGTGTCTTATCTAACCTTTACAGATAGAAGCAGCAGAAGACACAGGAGACCCATAGAGCCCTGTGGTGCAGGACGAAGACAGCACATGTTGTCTCCGGAGCGGAAAGGTCCGCAGACCTCTTTGCACAGCCTCAGTGTCAGATAATGCCAAATAATTACACATTATTTCAATATCCTGAGGTTTGAATCCTCCAAGACGAAACAACTGAAAAGACAGGTTACTCGTGCTTTTTCTTGCATTTTGACGTACAGAGCATCACAAAGTTATAAAATATGAAACAACTTTAAAGATAACATGAATTTAGGCCTTATAGTGTCACAACAATGGACAACTTGTACTAGATTAATTATAAAATGGCACAAGGAAAAAGAATGAAAATCCTAAAAAAAAGTCAACATTTTAACATTGAATGGATAAAAAGAGCGTAGTCACATCCAGCTCTGAAGAACCTGTAGTTCAGGTCACATTATATCTTATTGCTACTGAATAAGTTCATCTTAAATGTTTATTTGTTTGTTTTTACAATTACTGCTCACAGGGAATGAAAATTCAAATTCTCAAAAAATGTGAATTTTACTTGAGATCATTATAAAATATTTTTAAATGAGGAATGTTATGTTATATTATGTGGAAGACTGCTGACTTGACAGATGTCTGGCACACATTCATAGCCTATACAATGCAGGTAATTCACAAAAAAAGTATTTGGTGCCTGTTAAAGTGCTGTACATATGTATGAAAAGTTAAGTGGAAGGAAGATATATATCAGAAAAAAATTATATTCAGATTTAAAAAAAAAAAAGTGTTTTCATTTCCTGTGGACCACAATTAGCAAAATTAACTAAAATAATCCTCAAATACATTGTTCTATGTGTAACAAATGTATTTAATATCTGAGTTTCACTCTTTGGAGTGAATCAGTGGAATGATTGAAAATTTTCAGTGATATGGTAATTTACTAAGATGCGCCCGTAAGATGATTATTTTTCTACAGAATCTGTCAGGCTACAAATTCATAAACATAAATCAAAGAGCTTAACTGACAGACACAACCTTTCAAACTTGGATCTCACATGAAAAAATAACAACAAAATTCAAACATCAAACTGGCTAAGGACAATTTTGACGCACGTCTACATGCTGCACAGACTGAAGTTTAAAGAAAGCCCCAGGAGATCTGAACATAATACAAGAGTCTTTCTTTATCAGCCTTCCTCTTTCATGAATACATTCAGATCGCTCTCAGGATGAATACGACCTCAGTCATGTCATCATATGGCGATGAACCCAGCATTGTAGGAAATAATGAACTGAACTGGAATACTCATAAAAGCCAAAATGGAGCAATGATTTGAGGCCATTTATCTAGGTCAAGAGAATAAATACAGCTCGTTAAGAAGAGACAAATTACAGAGTAATACGACGCCAGCAGTATTACACCCTGACAGAGAGAAACTGTTTTCAGTGTTGCCCACTTTTTTCTCCTCACACTCACAGACCCACAGTAAAGTTCATGTTCCCTCTGTTGTCTGTCTGCTCTCACTACACATTACACACAGAAGACGTTTCACCTCAAGAATCAACATAACGGTCAGCATTTGTGCCTGACCCAACCTGTGCATCCTCATTCAAACAGACGCGTGTGAGTCCATACAGTAAAGGCCATTATTGTTCCAATGGAGACAAACACAAATATGGTGACAGAGTGAGAGAAAGAGCAAATGGGGGGAAATGCTTAGGGGGGGAAACTTAACTAAAGGAAAAGAATTTATTTATTTTTTTTAAAGATTTTGAGTGACTGGATCAATGGTAAACATAGTTTATGATTTTTACTTACTCAGCATTAGCCATAATGACGGATGATGGAGAAGGGAAGCGATGAGGTGGTGAAGTCTCTCCACACGATTCCCCTTACTTTTGTTTTAGAGCTGCAGTTCACCTTTCCTCCTAAGAGGTCCCGCTTTCATGCTAAACCTGCGGAGAGCACATCTAGTTACACCGTCAGGAACTCAGAAATGTACAGTCTGACTGTACCTAACACAGCTTCACGCAGGAAAAGGTTATTTTATAATCCATAGAGTGTCTTGCAATATTATTCAAACCCCTTGAGCTTTTCCACATTGTTACAAACATGAGTTTGAGTGTAATTTTTTAAGGTTTTATGTGATGTACCAAAACAAGGCAGCACTGTTAACTGGAAAGAAAATTATACATGGTTTCAACCTGCTAGAGGTTGTAAAAGACTTGAATAAGGGGGAAAGGTCCACCTGTGGGAAGACAGCAAAATTTGAAAATTGATGTTCACAGACTCTTTATCCAATCTGACTGAGTTTAAGCTGCATCACAAAGAAGAATAGCCAAACTTTTTATCTCTGGACGTGCAAAGCTTTTAAAGACAAAAGGTAGCCCAAAAGCCAACAGAGCTACAGTCTCTGAGTCTTGAAAAAGTATTAATCCCCTTGATATTTTCTTCATTTATCTCATTTCAAACTCAAAATTCGATGCATTTTATCAGGACTTTGTGTGTTAGAACCACACAGACTGACAAAACAGTCAAAGAGAAGAAAAACAAAATATACTTTTGAAAATTTTTACATATAAAGATGTCCTTCCTAGCAATGTTGTAGTATTCGAAACCGGTCTTGGTCTCGAGAGCATTTTTTGATGGTCTCGGTCTCGACCGCATTTGGTCTCGGTCTTGTCTCGGTCTCGGGCGCTGAGGACTCGGGATTTTATTTCAAGACCAGTCAAGACCGCAACTGTGGAAACACAAAGTTACACCCTTGGACTAAGGTGTCGTATATATGGGACAACACTGTGTCCAAAAGTCTGCAATATAATGATATGACATTCACAAACGATCCGAGTCTTCTGAACTTCTTTTTACTAAGAAGATAGGACTGGAGCCTCACTGAGAGCCGTTCTTTGTTCTTGTAATGCTCTGCGTACACTGCAGTAGCTATCATTATTTTATTTAATTATATACATTGATATTTATTTAATTAACAAATAAATAAAACACAAGAATAAAAGAGCACGCAGAGCATGCGCATTGCTCATTGATTGTTTTCGTTCAAAGTGGCAGCTGTAATGTCTGCCATGATGGTAGACATTACAGCATTGTGCTGCCTGACTTCATGCAGTGGGAGAGAAGGTGAGAACAGTCATGGTGAGCGCCTTGTGCTTGGTTACTTCTTGCTTGTTGCTCTTTGGTCAGTGTTCATAGTTGAGCGTTGTTTACCGTCAGGGCATTGCCTCAATTGCTATGTTTAATAGTGCAGACAGTGGTGATTTCTGACATGAATTATATGGGCAAATGCCCAGGCCGTTATCTTTTTTAGATAAGCAGAACAAAGAGTTTGTTCTGCTTTTAATATTGGTAAAATTTATTTCAGTTCTTAAGTATTTCATATCTAGGTGTTTTTGTAGGAATGTGAATCTTTCAGATCAATCTGATTAGGAATTTTGATCATATTTCACATTTTATTGTGTCATGTAGCGCTGGGCGCTGGTCTTGGTCTCGACTTGGTCTCGGACAATAAAAGTCTTGATCTTGTCTCGGTCTCGATACACTCTGGTCTTGGTCTTGTTTTGGTCTCGGGTTAGGTGGTCTTGACTACAACACTGCTTCCTAGAGTAAAATTTTGCTGCAGTTCTTCTGCCTGAGCAGTGGATCGATTGTCAAACCATATATCACTTTACTACGATTATGTAGTTATGCATTATTTTGTCCAGTTCTATTATACAAAATCAAAATCAAAAATATGAAAGTAACTTTTAAACTGATTTTGGTTGTTTTTCTGCTCATGTTTCATTTCACTTCCATGGAAGTTGTTCCTTGACTATCAAGATAAGCAATTAAAATAGGTAAGGAGGAGGAACTCACAAAGATGAATGAGGAGAAATCAGAGGAGCTCAAACAGTTGAATAAGGAGTTGAAGAACCAGAGGAGCCCGACTGAGGAGACAAGAAGCAGCTCAGAGAGGCTGAAGCTCAGATCGTCTCTGTGGAAAAGCAAAAGTCTGAGCTGGAAAATCGACAATTCAAAAGATAAAGAAGCAGAACTAAAAACTAAAAAGCGCAATCTTTGAGGTTTTAGGTTTATGTATTTTGGTTGTTTGTTATTATATATATATATATACAATATATATACTGTATATGTTTGATTTTCTTGTAAATGCCATAAAATTCTAAGTTTACATACATTTGGTCAGTATCAGAGATAGTTGACTTTTAAAGGGGAAGAGGGGGAGACATTATGTAAAATCAACTTATTTAGCTTTACATCTTGTTATAATGTTATTCCCTCATCGAAAACATACCTGGAGTGTTGCTTTGATTCTTTCATGCATGTTTCAGAAATTCTTGAATCTCCTGTGGCAGCCATTCAGGGGTGCCTAAGCAAGACAAAATGTGAGTCTTTTTATTCAGTATTCACATTCTTACAAATTTTCCTGTGCAGCATTAAGTGGTCACATGTACTAAAATCAGAAGCTATTTCAATCAAAAACATCTTAACAGACCAAGTTACATGTTAACATAAGACCCCTTCTTTGATATCACCTGCACAATTCTTGCATCCATTGAACTTGTGAGTTTGTGAAGTTTCTGCTTGAATTTCTTTGCAGGATGTCAGAAAACCTTCCCAGAGCTGCTGTTTTGATATGAACTGCATTCCACCCTCAGATCTTCTGCTTGAGGAAACTCCAAAGGTTCTCAATAGGGTTGAGGTCAGAGGAGGATGGTGACCACACCATGAGTTTCTCCCCTTTAATGCCCATAGCAGCCAATGACACAGTGGTATTCCTTGCAGCATGAGATGGTGCATTGTCATGCATGAAGATGATTTTGCTACGGAAGGTACGGCTCTTCTTTTTGAACCATGAAAGAAAGTGATCAGTCAGAAAGTCCATATACTTTGCTGAAGTCATTTTCACACCTTTGGGGACTCTGAAGGGGTCGACCAATGATTCTCTCCCCGTGATTTCGGCCCAAAAAATGACTCCACCACCTCCTTGCTGACGTCACACCCATGTTGGGACGTGGTGGCCATCCACCACCAATCCACTACTGCGTCCATCTGGATCATGCGGGGTTGCACAGCAGTCATCAGTGAACAAGTCTGTTTGAAAATTAATCTTCATGTATGGCTGCAGGCACGTGCCGAGAGGGGGGAGGGGTAAAGGAGGCTTGAGCCCCTGCCCCTTTTTTGATACCCCTAGTGTCCTTTTTGAGTTTTGTGGGGTTTTTTCAATTTTTTATTTTAAATTTTTTAATTTGTATGTCAGGAGGCCTGCTTGTGCCCCTCAGCAATAATATTTAAATTAATTTACATTTAAATTAAATTAAATTCAATTTACATTTAATTGAAATTAAATTTGTAAACTTATTAATTAAATCCTAAATGTACAATTTGTTTTTTCTCAGCTGAATGCATTCAATAAAATTTAATAACATTGTTTTTCTCTATAAATGAATGCTACAGGGTTAGATCTATGGTCTTTGTTACAATTAAACCATTTCTAGGGGCCCCTGAATATCTGGAGGGCCCCTACCAGCAGCTACTGAGTTTTCTTTGCCTTGATATCCCAGTCTTGTAATTCTAGACCTCAGAGGTGCTAACATCAAAAACTTATATAGACTTAACCCCTTTGAGCTTTTTTGATCTACAAAGCAGTCTGCAGCCAAGTGGTTGTAGAAGTTAAATAGATATTATTAGCGCTTAATTAGTAAAATGGCAGCAAATTTGTTTATTTCATAACTTCATAACCAGATACCTTCTCTCCTCTGGTCTGTTTAACAGCAACAGTCTCAGATCAGCTCAGATCTCCAGGACTGTCAGCAGCAGAAACAGCAACTTTATACCTGTTGGGGAAAATATACTACATTTGCTTTGCATTGTCCCCACATGATGGCAATAATATAGTAGGATCCAATTAAGTTCTTGATTAATATGTGTTGTTGCTATGTTGTACGGTGTTTTAGAATCTTGTTAAATGTGCCCTTTTTTTAACTTTGAGCACCTGCTCCTCGAAAGGTCTCTGCACGGCCCTGTATTTCTGGGCCCACTGCGACCGTTTCTGCTTGTGAGCTCTGGTTAGGGAGTAGCCCAATAGTAGGTTCATGCATCTCAAGCCTCTGGAGGATCCTCCACCTTGAGGTTCCAGAGGCACCAGCAGCTTCAAATAACTGTTTGCTGCTTTGTTAGGGTATTTTAGCAGCTGCTCTCTTAATCCGATGAATTTGTCTAACAGAAACCTTCCTCATTATGCCTTTATTTGTACAAACCCATCTTTGTTCTGAATCAGCCACAAATCTCTTCACAGAACGATGACGCTTCAGTTTTCGTTAAATATCTAATGTTTTCATACCTTGGCATACGGCACTACACTATCTGATGATTTTCGTCAGCAGAGATCCTTTCTCTTTCCCATAATGCTTGAAACCTGAGGCCTGCTTAATAATGTGGAACATCCTTCTTAAGTAGATTTCCTTTAATTGAGCTCACCAAACTAATCACCCCAGCTCTCTGAAATTAATCATAGTGATTCAAAGAGCCATCTATAAATTTAATAGCACAACAAAAAATGTAATCTTTATGACACTTTAATCCAATTTGCATAATAATTTGGAATACGGTGTAGTTGCTGCATATCACTTTGATGCTTTTTGTTTGTTTTTCCTTAATGAATAAAGCTGATGCCTCCTGATGCTGGCCACCTCCCTGGTCACAGTATGTCTGCTCAGTACCAGATGCATTCTTACAACCCTGGAGCCGCCAACCTGACCTGTGTCAGCCTGGATGAGAACAACTGCTGCTCTGAGGGCTGAATACATGCTAAATGCTACACTTTTTTAGCTTTTTAGTTGTAAATAATTTTTTCTTTAACTTTCCAAATATGCAGCACTCTGTTTTGATCCAACACATTGATAAATTACATGAAAATGTATGGTTGTAACATAAAGTCTGGAACTGTGTCAGGAAATGTGAATATGTTTTAAAAGATATGTTTTTAGATATTTTGACTGACTAATTTTGTTGTTAGAAACAGTTGCCTGCCTCATGGTGCCATGTCATCCCGTAGCTTTCTTGACCAAACAAAGCTCATGCACTGTGCTATCCACATACTTGCACACTTAGTCAAATTAAACAAGATTAATACAGTTTTAAAAGCCGCTCCTAAAATGCCACAAACTTTTCTAGACGTTAGGTCTTATTTAGACTTGCAGCTCTACATCCACATATCAACAGAGTTGGCTTTCAGACTTCACTCGCTTCAACCACCAGTAATAATAGCTTATATTTTACACCTGCACTGAGAACCTTTTTGCTATTAGATGCACTGAATAACAGTAGAAAACACAGCGAGAGCCTCTTACCTGTGATTGATTTATATTGTTGATATGTAATTGTGCCTCTCGTTGCTCCCCTGCAGAAAGTAATGTCTCCCTCGGTGGCGCTCACAGTGAGTGAAGCAGCGGCGGCAGGCTCGCAGTGTGTGTAGGCTGCAGCAATCCTCTGCACTTTTGCTTTGGACGAGCACCGCCGCTGCTTTCGCTGCTCCCTTGCGCTGTGCGGATTTCGGTGCAAAACCAGAGGCTGCAACTCGAATGCATGAAGCATCGTCACTCAACAAGAGCCATGTTAGCTTTAAGTGCAGTCACAAGAATCGAGTCAATTGCCCTCCTCTTTTCTTTTTTTTCTTTTTCTTTATCTCCCTGGATTAGACGAGTTGAGTTGGGGGTCCGGGTTGCGCTCCCCAGCCGAGGGCTTCCCCGACGTGCGCAGCGGGGAACCCTGCGAGAGGGGAGCTGTCCAGGTGCTGAAAACAGCCCGACGGAGCCTCGGCTCTGTCAGAGAAGCGCCTCCGGAGCGGCGGGAGGACGGAACACCGCGAATTTTCACGCGAAGGCGGCCAAAACATTGACGTTTTCGTGCCAAAGTCTGGCGGTAGCCAGTGAATCGTGTGACATTTGCATCGATCCGGTCACGACAGAGCAGTAAAAACATTAGCCGTGGGGTGGATCTGTGTGCATGAGCGGGATAAGAAAAACCTGCGAGTCAAAGGTGTGCGGTTCCCCAGTTGAGGCCAATTTAGGATCGGATCGTTGCTTCGGAGGATTTTATTAGCTTTACGCCTGGTTGGTCGCTCCTCTCGGTGTCATGAGCTACGTGTTTTTTTTCCTGGTGTCCCAAAATAAAGATACTATGGGAATATAAACTGCCTGTGCAGCAATTGGCTTAACCATTTGTCACTCATCGGGATTAGCCAGTCGATGGTTAAAGAGTACATCCATCAATCTGAAGCGTCGCTGCTTCTTTTAAACACGCCTGGATGTGGGCTGCTGAGGATGTAAGAAGTTGACGCGCATATTTTAAGGGAGTTTGACAAAAATCTACCAATTTAAGCTATAATATTGCCTACAGATAAGGTTGAATGATTCGATTCCAAACAATATTAACAATAAACTGCATGTCTAATTTATTGTCTGTATAAGGAAAACCTGATTGGGCATAAATAAGTCTGACAATAACCAAACTTATTTTCTTTTATCTAATACAATTTATATTCATATTTATTTCAAAAACTATACATGGTGTGTTATATTACAGTTAAACGATGTACAAGAGTTATTTTCTGGGAAAAAAAAAAGATTTTGGAATTTTTTAAATAGTTTTTGTTACAATCACAGTTGCAGCTTTTTTTTTCTTCTTTTTTTTCCACAATGACACCATCAGCAACGTTCAAGATAAAACAATCACCTGATAAACCATGTATATGATGAAACTGCACCAATTAGCAACAAACTGTTCAGCATCGGTAAAAATAAAAATTAAAAAAATCGACATAAAGATTAGCATTTAGTACATTTTTAGAGGCCTGAATGCTATTAGACAGGCTGTCCCATTTCTCCTAACTTTTTCACTTTCTGTCAATCACAAACTTCAATGTATTTATTTAACATTTATGTGGTAGACCAACACCAAGTAGTAAATAATTGTGAAGTGAAAATGAAAAATGCTTTATTTTCCTTCAAATTTGCAGTTATTATGACCTTTTGTTGGTCTATAAACACAAAATCCTAATTAAATACATCGTCACTTACCAAAATGTAAAAAGGTTCAAGGAGTGTGAATCTAGGCACTGAAGAGACATCTTTAAAGCTGAGCACTTTCTACAACTTGTATCTGAAAATGAAAAACAGCCAAACTAAACATTCGGCATGCAGGGCAAATTATCACTTTGCCGTTTCACTTACAAAAGTGAAACGGCATTTCAAATAATCTAGCATGTAATGATCCAAAAACCCAAATACTGCTACCCCCCTAACCCCCAGTTTGTACATGTTTTCTCCAACAACTTGACTCAAGCAGAAAACTTGAAAAAAGCCTAAGATTTTGGAAGCTGAGATAATACGACCAGAATGCCAAGCTAACAGCTGGATGAATTATTAAACAGAGGTATAAAAAAAAATTAAAAATTGAAATCTGTAGGTTAACACTAGTGACACAAAACTGTGTCAAACTTGCTAAAGCTTACCCTGATTTTGTGGAGGAAAAACAAACCAAATTTCTTTACCTCCATGAACAAAAAAGTGCAGCCACGGGGAAGAATATGTCTTCACTGTGCGAGGAAACTGGGGTGAAAAACATAAACATACTACTAACACAAGCAGAATTTGTTGTCAGTATGTACACTCTGGGCAAATCTTTTCTTCTCAAAGTTTCCAAGACTTAAAACCTCCAAAGGTTTTGCCATTACACCTTCATGGCTGAGGGGATTATTGTCCTGCTTTGTAAGCATAAATGAAGAGAGCAATATCCTGGGTGACACTATGTACATAATGTCTGCTGCTCCAAGTCGTTGTTGACAACAGAAGCATGACACGTTGACTTCTTTCCTCTTACTCCTTCTTCCCACTGGTCAGTCAGCCAAAGTGGACCAGAGTCATGACGGTGGTGTATTCATGCTGCAAGGTGTCGGAGTCGGAGTTGCAGAGGGTGTAGTCGTCTTTAACGATCCGGTCACAGCCGATCTCGCCGTTGCCAAACAGACCAAACAGCGGAGTATTGGGGAAGACCTTGTGAAAAGCGTCGGCCTCCACGTTGTGCTGGTTGTGGTAGTAGTTCTGGCCCCTCCCCACGCAGGCAAACATGAAGCCCAGGGTGTTTCTCTCAGGAATCCTGGCTGCCTTTAGCCGTCTGACCGTGGCCTCCGCTTCCTTTGCGGTGCCAACGTCTTGGTCAAGGAGCACGGACGCCCCCTGAACTTTATGGCCACTCAGAGCCAGGCCAATCACACCGTATGATCCCTTGCTGCAGCTACAGAGATTGAGATGACGAAAACTGTAAGCCATATGTATTAAGTCGTCAAATCCGATGTGGAGCCTTAAACTCACCAATCTCTAGGAGGAGAGAAGACGCCTTCCACCAGCCCTCCTGCAATTAAAGCCTTGCTGTTTGTCAGCGGCTCCAGGATCTGGCTGAGGAACCGTGCTCCTCCAGATTTATACGCTTCATAGATGAACATCACCACTACGCGTAGCTCTGGGTTGTCAACTAGTCCTAGAAAAAACAACAAGACAAAATATAAGAGGCTGCTGAGGATTGGATTTCTCTTAACTTATTGAACATCTGCACTCACCTGCTTCTTTCATGGCTGACAGAGAGATTGTTTTCTTACAAAAGTGAAACGGCTTGATGTGAACACCATCAGTGTTGGGGAGCATGACTGCAAAGCCTGCCTCCCCTTCCTGGTACTCCTTAGGAGCACCGCTCCACGAACCGGTCGGAGTTACTGTTAAAAAGGTGAAAACCATGCTGCGTGAGTATACATGCTACATAATCTGCATTTCCCAAACTCCTTATTAGTCATCAAATTATTCATTCTAATAAGGCATCACAAACTATTTTCTTCAGTAGTGATCATTAAACCACATCTCAAAGTTCCACCTTATTAATTTTTTTTTTCCATTACGTTACAATCAAAATAAACCATGAAAACTTCAAATTCAAGAAAATAAATCCTTAAGAGTTTCATGCTGGCTTTTACAGTCTCTAAGTCACCACCTACTGGAGTTTAGAGAAACTGCAGCAGCATACTTTTATTACAGAAAGAAATACAAGTTTCATTAAAAAACAAAAAATTGAAACAACCATAAACTGACAACAAAAGTAATCAGTCCAGGATATAAATATGTTGCTATGGAAATTAGAGAACGATAAGCCGCTCTACAATAGATATAAAGGTTCAGAAGACAGACGGTCTCAATCACCACTCCTAAGCTTTTATTGGATAAGGATGTTAAATTAGGTTGTAAATTATTCCTGAGCCTAACTGTTGATGTACAGCTGAATTAGTAAAAGAAAATACTAATTCTGAAATGGATAAATGTTGCAAGTGCCTGCATTCCATTCCTGTCCTCACCTAGTTCCAGATTTAGGTTTGAACTAGTATTTGTATCCAGCTGTAAAACAGCGAGTAGTAAAGTTACAACCTGGACCTCATTAATCAAGGCCAACACAAAGATTTAATAGATAGACAACCAATTTACCCACACAGTCACACAGCACCTTGCTAAACTATTCATCTCAATCAAACTTTTCCTTGTTTTGTCATACTGTAACCACAAGCTTTAATGTATTTTATTTATTTACTTACTTATTTGTTCATTATGTGATATGCAAAGACAGAGAGGCACATAAGTGTGAAGTGGAACAAAAATTAAACATTTTACAAACACTCTAAAAAGTATGATATGCACTTGTATTCAACCTACCTTCCTCAGTTTAGGCTGAATACAATTGCACAACAAATTATGACCCACTGTGTGATGGTCACACACACAAAATCTAAATAACATACATTGACATTTGTGGCAGACAGTGTCTTACTTTTATCAGCCTTTAGAACCTCCTGCTACCTTCCTAATGTAGTATTTGGTTTCATTAAACAAAGCAGTACTTTTTGTAACTATGGCAACACTGAAGTAAAGTCGAGATGTTTAAAAGTGGAAAAAAGGAAAGAAGGCAAAAGAAATTATAGAGGATAGAAATTCTGTTGAATGAACACAGAAAACGGCTTCAGCAGTTATTTTACACCAACACATCCGTCTCGTCTCCTTCAACCATTTAAGCCAAGAAATCTAAACTAACTCTCTGCAACCAGTAATAAAAGATGCATGGTAAAACCACTTTTAAATATTAAAGCAACATGGACGAAGGTGGTCTGTTAAGTCTAGACTGCATCACCCTTGTGGTCTAGACTCATCAGCCCACATGAAATCCTTGGAGCAACAGAATAAGAACATTGCCAGATAAAGTGATGCACGCATCACACTTAGGGTTATTAATAAAAGAGAGAGCAGCGGTATGTCTGAGGCCACTTCAGCTGGTTGTGAATATGTTAAGTAACACTGAATGCTCAAAAACCATATGACCAAATATTCTGAAAACTAAAATAAAGGTTTTGTCTTCTGACTGCACTCTCATTTTACAAGCTGATAATGCCGAGGTTCACCAGGTTTAAATCATAGGAGTAATTTGAGCAACACTGCATAGAGATCTGCAACCAACCTTGACATGTTAAGGGTTTTAAGCAGCAACCTTTGATCCAATTCCACAAAGACAGAAATTATGTCCTTAACAAAACATAACTAATCAAAACTGAAGGTGGACTACATATTGGATCGTCAGACTGTGACTTTTTAGTTCAAAGAGCTGCATTATGACATCACTTCTTTTTATTTTGAATAAAGTGCTATTTGAGATGTTTGAAATCTCACCACACTGACGATTTATTTTAGCAGAATCAGTTAAACAGGCTGAACCTGTTAGTCACCTATGGCTGCAATATTACAAAATGTCAGTGTTGTTACCATCAGCTCATGCAGCTATTAAACATGGCAGACAGAGAGCCTCATAAGCACATTCTCTGGAGGAAGGAGAACAACACTGATGGAGAATCGCTTCTCCAGGGGACTGTGATTATAACGAGAAATGGGAGGCTCAGCAGTGGGGACAGCGGGCCATCGATCAGCGAGCGACACAAAAAGATGCAAGCCGTGAGTGGAGCTTTCCAAGCAGGCAGAAGCAGAGAGAATTCACTGGTCTTCTTATAGAGGTTAAACAAATCAGAGGAACACAGTACAATGCAAACACATGTTTATAGTTCAGATTTACAACATTAATTAAACACACTAGTGGAGAATTGTGGCAGGCTCAAATACATACTTTATATGCAAAAGAGTTAGTGTGTGAATTTTATTTATTTATTTTTTCCATTGGTAAATAAATAGAAAAGAAAGAAGAGAAAAACTCACAGACTATGCCTGGTGTAGCGATGCCAACGATGTCACAGCCTTTGGGGAAGATCTGGTTCAGTTCTTCAGCCGTACTCATGCATTGGCGACTCTTTTTTGCTTCAGTTTAGAAGAAGAAGAAGAAAAAACATTGTAATGAAATCGTTTCAGAACTTTCAATTATTTGGATTTAAAACTAGCATTACAGAGGCATCAGATAAGAGTGACATTGAATTTACAACATTATGAGAATCTCACATTTAAAAGGTTAAAAACCAAGCAAATGTTGGATTGTTTGTTGCATTTGAATCTGAATGCATTAATTTTCACTAGAATACAACCATAATGCTTAATGCTGAGGGCCTAATGTAAATACGCCAAATATTTTAAATCTTAAATCTAGTCTTATTCCTTAACAGCTAAGCTACTAAAACTGCCACTCAACAAAGCTGACTTTATTAGGAAACAGTCCCAAAAACACATTGAGTTGTATGAAAAACATCGAAAGTAGCAAAATTACAATTTTATGTCATACTTATGTAAAGTAAGAAGAAAAAGGGTGAAGTTGGCAACATACAGTAGACTACAGGGCTAATCAAAATTACCAAATTGAAAACAATAAACAAGATGGGTTTTTTTGTAAGTTGCCAAAACAAAAAGTATGATGGTCCAAACAGTGCGAGACAAACATTATTCAAGAACATGCTCTCTACAAACAATTATAAAAACCTCCTGCTGAGTCACAGAGAAAATGATTACTACTGACCTTTGCTCTGTTCATAACAATAAGCTTGTCCAGTCAAGGCCTCACAGTCGACCATCATCAGGACTGTTTTAGGCAGGAGGAATACTTTCTGAAAACAACAGGAAAGAAATTGAACATGTTAAAGCACTTACTGTTAAACTGATGAATAATGTTGGGATGCTTGAAGTAATTATACCTGAAAGGCAGCTTTATTAATCTGTTGGTAACCTCTAAGTTACAGAACTGTGAAAAACTTCTAGGTCATTCCTCATTTCACTCCATTTATCTTCCAAGAAGTCAAAGATTTTAAGTAGCCCTAATCAAAATTAACACAGGAACACATTTAATTCTCCTTTATGTGTCATTCTACATCACATCTACTACGCTCACTGCCTCATCAGATGGAGAAGCATTGTCAAAAATAGTTAACATTTCACGAACCCTCCATTTAATCTGATACATCCTGTGGAGAATTTGCAGACGGATCAATCCCAGAACTAACATCACCATTCATAGAGCCATAAGTATGCAAAGATATATTACCACCTGTATAATTTATTAGCTGCTTAATATCTGCCTCAATTGTGCAATAATGTACATATTACAGGGCTTTACAAGATGTTAAACTGATATCAATACAATATTAATGTGCTTGATACATTACAAGCGTTTATACCACTTTGTGTACAATTAATATTCTGTCTTCAACCTCGCTGCAGTGAGATTGAACAAAGTGACAAAGATGACACTGTCCAAGACGTTTAAGTTTACAGAAAGTGCTGGAAGCATCATAATGATGGATGAGAAACAGACCAGACAGGAACATGTGGATCTATTGCAACTGTGACCATCATTGCCACAATACTACAATTGTAGATTTTACCATCACAGTTGCATGAATTTGTAATATTATGCAACACAAACCTGTTTTACTTCCTTAGCTAAACAAACAGAAAACAGCAAAGACACATGTGTATTAAGCTTCTTAAATGTACATTTGAAACTGCAACCAATAAGAGGTTTTACTTCTTTATGAATCAGAAAATCAGTGAAATGTATTTTATTTCAAACAGAGTGTTGTATTTGTTAGCACCTATGTCAGATCATTTTAATGATTACGGTGTACAATTAATGAAGACACGGGATTTGGTTTCTCAAAAAAATTTAATATTACACAAAACCAATGAAAAAAAATTACACAAAGATTTTACTGCATTGGTATGGCCTCCAGACTCCTGTCCTTGAAAGTCAAAGTCTTGCAACTTTTAGATGCATCCCTAGTTCAACACCTGAATCAAATTAAGGACTCATTAGGGCACCTCTGCAGTACTTAATATGTTGAGAAGGTTTCAATATGCCAAGGTGTTGCAAGTTTTAACAGGAATTAATGTAAAAGTTGAAAGACAGTGACTCTCAGTGACTGGAGTTCAATCATGAGGAAGACTGCAGACTTGACATTTCTTTACCAAACATATGGAGATGGCCAAAACACCCAACAGATTTGGTCTATTATTGAGAGGAAGATGAGAAACATCAGAGGCATCAATGCAGAGAAGCTGAATGCAACTTTTAAAGTAACCTGGGATTCTGTAACACCTAAGATCTGCTAAAGGCTGATCTATGTTGCAACAATAGAGCTCCAACCCAACATTTAGTGCACATACTGGCTATATGTTACAGTAAAAATGACATTTTAGTTTTAAGAACCCCATTTTTGATTGGTCTAAATAAACATTTAGTTTTCTGATAAAGGGTTGTCATTTCCTGTAATCCATAATTATGAAATAACCAAAGTAAACGTCATACGTCACTCTGTGTGCAATTGAGTTTCACTTTCTGAATTGCTAAAATAAATTAATTTACCGATGATTATTCTAATTGAACGATATACCTTTACATTAGCGAAGTTAAGGAGCAACATAGCAGCTATCACCGTGTGATTTCTTTTAAACCGACAAAGAAGGTTCTTTGTTTGTCCCTTTCCGAGTGGTTGTTTCTCCTCTACTTCTCTTTTTCGGTTCATCTCCAGCCATACTTTTTACGGTTTTCAGTTTTGCGATTTACCTCCACTTCTTCAGCCAGGATGCTGCAGAAAGAGTGAAGCTCTGTGGTGGAGGGTCCAGAGGAGGAGACCCAGGTCAGATGCTGCTGAGTCCGAAGCACTCTGCGGGCACAGTTCCTCCACAATCTGCACACACTAACAAGGACACACACTTTCACCTGCTGCCCAACCAAAACCATACACACTCAAAAAGAGTACGCTTCTCTGCTTACAATCTAAGCACATAATGCATCACTTTGATAACCAACTACCGACTTTTCTTTCAGGTTACTCTCCAGCTTACTTGTTTTAGATAAATATTTTCATTTTTTTTATTCAGGAGACTAAGGCTAGCCAAGATAGCAGTTTAGCTTGTAAACATTTCCCATTACCTGGCGACCTGCAGAAGCGATTTGGTTGGTATGAACATGAGAACTCTCTCAACCACTTCGGCGACATTGCTGAGTACATATGCAGCCTTGCTGTCTTGAAAAGGTTCGCAAAAATCCAGACTTTCACTCATATTTCAATATCCGATGGTCGGTTATCCCAGATAGGAACTTTTACCTCTGCACTTCCTTTGTTGAACCCTCTTGTAAATTTACAATACCGCCCCAAGCGGCGCGGAGGGTAAAACGCACAGGCTTTTTCCATCCAGTCAACATCAGGAAGTCTAATGTCACAATTTTAAAAGTTATGTTAAAAGTTCTTACTTCTCCCCAAATACCTTATTAGGATATATAATCCCTCTTGTATTTTGCACTGTGGCAATGGAGTGTCATGCAAGTTCACACTCAGACCATGTCCCTTTATTATTTCACAACCAGAAATCAGACATCTTTTCTGTCCTGATTAATACAAGGTAAATACATAACACAACTGTTTAATACAAGGTAAATACATAACTGATGTGTTTTTAAATATAAAATCAGAAAAGTATGACATGCTTCTAGCTGCTGACAGCAGTCACCTTATTACTAAGCAAGAGTCCATCTGAGTGTAATTGTATTAGGTCTACAAAGGGCTCAGAAATTTTTTTAGAGAACATGAATGAATAAACTCCATCCTGAAGACCAACTCACCAATCAGGCCAGAGATTCAGCTATTGAGACATTTAAAGCAAGGTAAGGTTATGTAACAATATCTGAAGCTTTTGGCATCTCATTTCTTTGAGTAGTATTGTCAACTACATCTGGAAAAAAAAAACATGGTACAAAATAAATTAAAATCAAGACATGGCCTTCACCTAATCTGACATGCTGATAAAAGAGATTATAATAAATTCAGCCATGAGGCCCATGGTAGCTCTGGAGGAAGGCCAGAAAGCCATAGCTCAGGTGGAGTAATATTTTTGACCAAACAGTTGTGTGCTCCACAAATTTGTCCTTCATGAAGAGAAGGGAGTCTGCAAACATGTGAAATTAGGTAAATGTTACACTTGCAGGTACAGTCTTTCAGAGTAATACTCATACATTACAATGCCTCAAACTTAAAACCAGCCACATGTGCCACATCTGGAAAATTGCAATATTTTATCCATTTTTCAGAATGAGATTTGTAGCCATTTTAGTTTCTGGCATATGTACTGAACTTAAGACAACTCCATTTCAAGTTGTGCATCAGATGTATTTGACAAATTAGGATCAAGATATTCTAGAATAAATGCAAAATTTACAGCAGATTGTGAACTTTATGACTTATTATAAAAGGCATAAAGAAAAGCAGCATTTAGTGTAATGTTCAGCTTTTTAAACCAGAAACTAAAGACCACAGAAATTCTTGCGAAATTCAGTTTCACAAGAATTTCAGGTATAAAATTTTAAATGTCAAAATGGTTTCAGGGGGTTTGAATGTGTATGCATACAGTCAGCAAGTTTTAAAAAACTGATGGGTAAAAAGTTGGGATTTGGCAAACTAAAGATGAAACATGTAATAAATAAATTAATGCTGTGTTAAGACATTTGTCCTTTAGAAAACTAGGGGACAAAAGACTTTCCCTGGTAGTCCTTTCTAGGAAAAGCCTGTGTAAAACACAGCAAGCTGCAATTAAGAACACATTTTCCCCCCCCATTTATTAAAACCGTAAAGAAATTGTCAAAGAAAACATCATCTGTCAGACTGCATAAGAACTGCTAAAGTTTTCAAACAACTAAAACTTTAACAAAAATTCAAATTGAAAAACAATTCATCTCTCCCTTTACAATTAAGTTTTTATATTTTGGTCCATCACAAAGTCCCCCCAAAAAAGGCCAATGAAGCTTGTGGCTGTAACATCACATACATTTTCTAGTTTTGTTGCATGTTTTTTATTTTGTCAAAGAACATAAAACATAAAACAAGATCTGGTTTAATCTTTTATTCTTACATTTCCAAGATAAAAATGTATGGGAAAACAAGCAAATTAGCTTTCATGGGAGAAAATGTTAGAAACGGTACAGAGCGCAAGTGTTTGCTTCACATAGCTGAAGTCCTTAAATTTCAGAAGAAAAAAAGATCAGACATTGAATGCAAGTTTATAACAAAAGAAAAAACTAACACATACATGATCTTACAAAAGTACATAAAATAAAAGTCCCTTTTATACAGGCTTGGCTTAAATTATGGCTTCATTCATAATGATAATGTGCAGTATTTTCATCATCAAAAGTGCAAAGTCCCAACACATATGTAAACCATTGGTCATGTACAGCGAACTTAAACAGGTCTTTGAACAGAGAGTGCAATATAAACACTGTAGCTGAGCTGGAGCTCAATGCCTTTTCTGCTACTTCATACAGAGCTTGTGTTCTGTAGTCAACAATGCCAGAGGTACAGCTAAACACAGACCCACATGTCTACCGTAACAGCAGCATGTGGGAGTCGGTCATTTAGAACATGTGAAGTCAGGTAGTGGAGAGGAACAGAGCTGGGTCAAATATTAACCATCTCCAGTAGGGTCTGATCCATCATCTGCTTAACGCTCAGGCCCTCTTCTTTAGCGCGTGCGAGTTTGTCTGTCAATACAGCATTATATCAGTTTAGGACCACTAGATAAACAGTGCAGAGAATATGCATTGTTGAGGTTCTGGTGGACAGAAAACATACATGCTGATGAGCCAAGAATCAAAATCAATTTCACCCCCCCATTAAGTGTTCACCAAGCACATCTGAAAAGCTTCATGCTGTAAACTAGTACAGTACCAGAAACCCAAATTAATGATAAACGTTTGACAAGGTTTAACTCAAGCTATTGACAGATGAAGTCTAGACTCCAATGCATTTAGTGGGACTAATTACAGTGCTCAACTTTTTGAAATAATTATAACTTTAAATCATTTTCTTTGAAATTAGGTTTTGAAACAAATCCATTACTGCTGAAATACCACTTCAGCCTCTCAGACTCTAAAATCAAGCAGAAATAGAAACTTAATTTCATTTTACTGCATGGCAAATCGTTTTGAGTTTTTCTTTTTTTAAAAGAAAAAAAGTTGAAGTGTATTTAACCAAGGTTTCCGAGTGGTCTGAAATTTAATAATCTTAATTTTAGTACTTGGAAAGTCAGTCCAGTTTTTCCACAGTGGGTCTTCAACTACATTCAGTTATATTTTGAATGTGTTCATCCTTTTCACTACACATTGGAGTTCTTTTAACTATGAAATAACTCAACCTAGATATTCACCTTCCATTACCCAAAGAATTTGGTCTCAGCTGACTTTTTGTAGTTTGTTAGGGATCAAAAGTGAAAACATTTTCATCTCTAATATTAGATATGAATTAACTTAACCAAGTTATTGTCACAAATTTAAATGAGGGTTTTTACACATCTGAATAGGTTAATCTACCATGTAGAAACCCTACTTTGTGTTTTATTTATTTTTAAGAGCTCAGTCTGGAGGTGAATTGCAAATCTTAGTGATTCTCTTGTTTACTTGTTTTGGGGCTTGTGCTACATGTAGAAGTAACTCACTCCAGTAACTATAAGGCAGAGCAAGTCAAACCTGCAGTAAAATAAACTTAACTAACTAATTCAGTGAAAAAAAAAAAAAAAAAAGAAAACACGCAACACCATGTTTACTTTTCGATACCCCATCTTTAACATCTGAGTATACTGCAATTTGTACCATTTGATTATATTTCTGTGGTGTAGATGTCAATCTCTACCTGCTTAATCTAATAAATCCACAATGCTCTTGGATTATTTTGCGACATAAAAAAAAGTGACAACATAAAGCAAACCCTTTCCAGGTTAGGCCTCATTTAAGGCTACTCTCAGTTCATTGGTCAGAAGTCGGTTTTTATCAAGCTGCTTGTATAGATGATCTTGACAGTCAGAAAGCAGTAAGGGAAAAAAGGGAAGAGACAGAAGACAAGTTAGTACATAAAGACAAAGTTAGTGGAGAAAGTTGGGTATAAAACTGTTAGTTTAGTCCTGGTAAACGACAGCCTTTATGAATTGCTTAGTTATTTTTCCCCCACAATCGATTAAATGATGTATACCTGTAATTGAATTTTCTTTTTAACCAACACTGAAATCTTGAGACTTTCCAATACATTAGTTTTTTTCTAGGCCCCTTAATATTCCACTCACTATCCCCAACCACCAATCAAACTTAAGAGTTGGTCTTGCTTGCAAAGAACTGCTAAGTTCAACTGTATGACAGGTTGTTTGGTTAAAAATGTTGAATGACCTGCAGCAGTACACCAAATCTCACACACCTTTGACAGACTGAGCAGAAGACCTCTTAACTGTGTTCAGGTAAAGCTTACATACTCTTTGGTATTTGTCTTGATATTTACCCTTAGGAGTCGACACTCTAAATAAAACCCATCTTGACAGCAAATTAGGTAAAGTTTGACTTTTTGATCTGGTTTTTCATTAAGATTCAACTAAACATGTAAAGAAAAATGTAGCTTAAATTGTACTATGAATATGTTTTTCACTCAGCAAACACCAAAATAAAAGTCTCGAAACAAAGAAAACAAACTTGAACTTTATGGTTACAACTATAGATGCCTACTGCCTCGTGGAGAGAAAAGTTATGAATGCCCTGTGTGCATAGTCTAAAGCATTCTTAAATTTGCTCTCCAGTACTAAAATGTGTCGAAACTGAAAGATCACGTTTGAGCTCTCAACACAAACAACCCATTTGATTTAATGTTTTGAGATTAGCGAAATGTATATAAAAAGTTTGGATAAGGATGATAACCTCGCAATCTCTTGATTACTTGGTGGGTTAAAACTTCCACATCCATCAAGCAATATACAGCACATCTAATGTCTTTTAATGCAACATTTAACTGCTTGAACTATTTTTAACACCAACTGGCTTAACATGATGTTAAAGCTCTCTTTTTTTTTACTGGACACTCATTTCCTTCTCAGAATTCAGTAACTTCTGAACACAAACTGCAAACAGCTCTGATAGTGTTGAAAATGCTCCATTTACTTCAATAATAATCAAACCAATGATATCAGGAGTACCATGATCATCCTCTCAAACAGAGACATGAACAGCAAATAGGGAAGGAGCTACAGAGTTTAAGCTAAAATAAATTAAATGGTGAAGACAAAAAAAAGACAAATGAAGAAAACAGAAAGGGAAAGATGGATCATAGACATAGATGAAAGATTGTTTATTTCATAGAAAGCAATATGGCTCAAAAATCTGTATAAGACATGGAACAAGGGGTGCTGGCAGCAAAAGCCCGGTGTGCAGTCCTGGCAGGGCAATAAAGAAATGGACAAAAAAAAAAAAAAAAAAAACGATACAGGAAGTGAGGCTGAGCTGCACAGGAGTGAAATGTTGTTCGACAAGCTTCCACAGTGAAGAGTGAAAAGGTTTAGCTGTGAAAACACAAAAGAACAGATGTTGGAGGGGAAAAAGAAAATAAGCAAAACAAAAGAAACTTAGATGCAGGGAGGATTTGAAAGTTGGGAAATTAAATGCTGTTATGATGCAGGAGAGGGTAAGAAAGAAAAACAACTGAGGATCTCCGAAAAACTATTTGCGTAATATAACCTATGGTTTTAGTCAAAAGGTCAAATCTAGAGCTAAAACTAGTTCACTGCAGTCAACATGCCACAAGGGGGAGCTACTAAGATGAAGGTTAGTCCTAGTTTGATCTAAAGCACAAATCAAAAATCAAGCATGTTGTAAATTACATGGATGTCATGTCGTTGAGGGCGTGGTCCAGCTCCTCGCTGATGGCCTTGTACTTCAGTTTCTGGGCATACAGCTCATCTACCAAGTTGTAATTGTTATTAAGTGGCAGTAGATGGTGTAAAAACAAAAACAGAAAATATAAGTGTCAGAGCATAGAAGCAAAAAGGAAAATAGAAACAGCTAAAAGAAAGGAAGGAGGTCCAGAAACAAGGAGGGGTGAAGGAACAGCTGCTGATGTCGGGTCAAATTCCTGAGGAGTTGGAAAACCTGCTTCACATGTTCCGTGACCCAATGATGAATGCCGAGGACTGAACAGTGGCAAACCGCATCGTAGTGACAAATACTGCCAACATAAATAATGTCACGCTTATACGTTTTTTCTTATGATGAATAACTCACCATGCAGACAGGCATGGAACATTTTCTGATGCTATTGGAAATGTGTAAAAACCTTTAAAATAAATTAACCTTTTTCCTATTTTAGGTACATTTAGACTACACAAAAAACAAATACCAAATAATTGCATAACTAAAGCCTTCATGACAATTGTTGGCACTCCTTCCATAAATACTTTGTACTACACCTCCTCTCATTTTTTTGTAAATGGGAGACATCAATTAGTCTTGTCGTAATATTAAAAAGTACGAAGATAGACCATTACATTCCTATTTACAGAAACTCTAGATTTTCCAGAGTTTTGCGTTTTCTCTTCTTCAGCTCAGCCCACAGGTTGTCCGGCAGGATTTAGGTCTGGGAACTGAGATCAGTCACCACAGGAAATGTTGACTGCATGTGATTTGTTCATACGTCTTGGATTATGATATTCAATAACCTATTTTGAGTTTTCTGGTAGAGGGCAATTGATTATTTTCATTAAAATCTACCTGGTACATAAAGGCCAAGTAAAATTATGTTTCTAACAAGATTCTCAAAGCTTCTGCAAGACCCAACAGGTCCACAGTGTCACAGATCCTCTACCATGCATACCAATGGGCATAAGTTCAAACTTTTTAGCAACAAACCATATCCATTTGGATGTTTGTAACCACATTTCAAATTTAGGATGAACCCAGTTTCTAGAGTTAGCCCTAGTTTGGTAAACTCAACTGGGATTTTAACATGAACCATGAGCTGAATCCCATTTCACCTGTTGCCCCTTACTCTTGGCCCTTAACTCTACATTCCCAAAGGTTTTTGGTTTTCCACTTGTTTCTGTTTAGCAATGGAAGGATTAATAGCACTTTCAAGATTTTCAGAGGTACACTTGTAAATAAAGAGCCAAATTTGTTCAAAAAGGTTTGTAGGATTAGCAGCTTACACAAGACTTGAAGCATATTAAGTAAAATGTTTGTATGGTAAAAATGGACGAGGAGCAACAATGCATCAGCTTCCCAAGGTTTCTCTGATTATTTTTACCACCACCTGAGTTAGAGACTGTGAGATGTTAAAATGCCATAAGATGGTAAAGAATAACTATTCCATAAACATTAAGGCATGAGGACCAATAAACGTACAACCAGTGACTAGTTCCAAACATCTGTTGGTCCCCACACTTAATACATGAACTCAAATTCAGTGTTGGGTTTTTCTTATCGCTTCATGTGAATTTACAATACTTCAACAAGACTGTTTAAATTTAGCACCATCTTTACCAAGAGGTGCCAACAAACTAGTCTGGCTCTAAAGTTGACCTGTGAACGATTCTCCATTCAGACTACATGAACAACCTTACAGCACCTTTGTCAAGCATTGAAGTGCATTAGCATCTTTCAGAGACAAATATTCATTTTACTTTGATTTAAAGTCTCAGCAGTTACAGCTTACGTCATTTACCTGACTACATGAATAAATAGAAATCCCTTTAAATTTTAATCAAGCACAAGTCATTTTAGGCAGATGAAGAGTGAAAGTAAAGTAATCATACCCTCCAGGTCGTCGATGGTTTTCTCGAGCTTGGCAACTGATCTCTCAGCGAACTCAGCACGAGTCTCAGCCTGAGCGGAGCAACACAACAACATCAGCAAACCACCAGTAAGAGGTTTACATTAACAACTGAAGCCTTAATGGGCTGAAATTAAAAGTGCTAAATAAGCAAATGTTAAAAAGCAGCCAGTGGGGCAGACCTTTTCACAAAATGCCAAATCGAAGACAATATAGGATGGATGGAGCAAGCAGAAATATTTTCTAAACCGTTACACATGCAGAGATGAACGTGTAATTCAGCACAACTGTAGCTCACTCACCTCCTTCAGCTTGTCTGTGAGAACCTTGATCTCCTCCTCGTACTTGTCCTCCTTCTGTGAGTACTGTGGTTACAAACAAAGACTGAAATCAGAAAACCTGCAGCACCCATCATCTCCCCTACGAGTTTACATTAAAATGTCATCAAACCTAATTAATCGACCTACCTTCTCTGCCTGGGCCTCCAGAGACTTCAGGTTGTTCTGCACGGTCTTCAGCTCCTCCTCCAGCTCAGAGCATTTACTGTAGAGTGTCAGCATTGAACAAAGTACATTGTAAATCCTATTTAAGGTTGTCACCAAGAACAAATGGAGGAAGGGGGGATGCTACCTCTCGGACAGCTCAGCACGCTCCTCTGTACGTTCCAAGTCGCTCTCAATGATCACCAGCTTACGGGCCACCTGCAATCACAGCACAGCGTTCTGTCACCAAACGGATCCAAAATGCTTTTATGCTTCTACTGTGAACATGAAGGCAGCGTGGAGGCTGCTATATCTGATAAAAGAGGGTGGAAAACACTTAAGAAGTGCAGTAAGGAGCTAAGAAACTCACCTCCTCATATTTGCGGTCAGCCTCCTCAGCGATGTGTTTGGCCTCTTTCAGCTGGATCTCCTGCAGCTCCATCTTCTCCTCGTCCTTCATTGCTCGGTTCTCAATGACTTTCATGCCTCTGAATTGAGGAAAGCAAAAAAAAAGCCTTTCTAACAGGTCTCAAATACTGGACATATTTATCATTCTGAAAATAAAAGAAAGTGATCCAGAGAATCCAACAATAAGACAAGAAATTCACAAAACATAGGACCTTAAGAATTAGCATAGTCAAAAAAAATATTTTTTAACATGAATATGCAGTGATTTATTTCTAAAGATGCAATAATAAAGCTTTTTCCTGACCCATACATGTTTCCAGTCGTCTTTGTGTTCCGATTTGATTCAAAATTTTTATTTTAAAGCTTAAAACACAAGATGTAGAGGTTTTGGTTTTGAATTCAACAAAAAGAAATTACAAAAATCACAATGTATCAAAGTTTGTTTCTAGCCTTCATCTGTTTTTCCTAATGAAACCAAAAACCTGCATCATTGTAGATTCTGTTGGCTGATCAAAAAACGGGAACTCCCTAATTTTGAGTAGGTGGTCAACCAATCCGCCTTTTTTAGTTTTTGACTCAGGCCATTTTTTAAAAAATAATGACCTTTGTATTTGAACAGGAAAAAGACGTTGACCACCCACCTCTCGCTCTCATCGGCAGCCTTCTCAGCCTCCTCCAGCTTGGTAAGAGCTGTGGCCAGACGCTCCTGAGCTCGGTCCAGCTCCTCTTCAACCAGCTGGATGCGTCTGTTCAGGGAAGCTACATCACCCTCAGCCTTGGAGAGAGCAACACAACCAAAATCAGATCAAATTTATTGGTCAAGCGCTGATAAATCAGGTCTGTGTTGGAAAACAAGAGGGGCTTCTCTAGGAGCAAGTGGGGGAGGAATGTTAAGATGCATAATGCAGATTCTGGAGTCTGGTTAGGGAGTAAAACTGCATTTCTCTTACTATAAATTGACGTTTTAGCAATATGCATGAAGAAAATGCTGTATAATTTCGTAAACTACACTATTCCTACTGTATTATTTTGACCAATAAATAAAACAAGGCTTAGTTGAGGATAAAGGCGCCTCCCCATACTTAAACTAGCTGGTGGCACCGTTAGTGAGGGTTTTATCTCCCTCAGAGGACCTGCTCTCACGTCAGCGTTTTATTAAGGGAGCGGCCGCTAGTTTATCCGGAGCGCTCAGGGTGGTGTCCCTTCCAGACACCATCCTGCCCTCAACCCCGACGCTGAGCCACTGAGCTCAAACTCGTTCGCTTGATACCCACTCGGCACTGTTCGAACAGGAACCGCGGGGTGTTGGGCCTAGCGGCCACGCTTTTTGACCAGCTTTGCACCTAATGCCTCCCGCAGCCAAGAGCCCTAATTGCCTTAAATCATTAGCAGCTTACTGCTTCCCTCGCACTCCTCTCCTGGTTCCGTTCCCGCTGCAATAACGATGCCCGTTCCTCCGCCGAATCGGCCTGCTCCTGCAGCGATTTGATTTTCTTCTTCACGGCTTCCAGAGAGCTTCCACCGGCCATTTTTTCGCTTTGTCGTTTAATTTTGCCTCAGCTAAGCTAGTTTTCTCCCGGCTGTGCGCTGGCTGCCTCGCCCGCTGCTGGGGATGCTTCGCGTTTGATCCCTGCCCCCACAGCCTTTAATCAACCACTGATGAGGATCGGGACGTGCCACCAGCCCCGGAAGTAACTCATTTTACCCGCAAACCATAAAATGCGTCCACCGAATAAAAAATAAATCTCATGGATTGTTCTTGTGGAGTCTTTAGTTGTGGTTTTATAACGTTTGTTGTGGATTTGTGAAGATATATGTACAAATAATTGTGTTGCAATTTGACTTGCATCCCTGAATCTTAAATTGAGCCAGTCCCATCAAGATCATAGCCTCAGACATCACAGTTTACTCCTGCACTGTTAATTGAATTAATTTGGCATCTAAATAAGGACAGCAATGTTTACGAAATCTTTCTTTGCATTTTTTGTAATGTATTTGTTGTTGTGTTTACTGTCTTCCTTTTTGTGTTGGCATAGTGCAAATTCCAGTGGTGGTTGTAAAAATTACCACAATTACCCGCCCAGATATAAGCAGAAGAAAGGATCTAATTAGCTTTAAATTACAATTGTATTTAACATATCTTTCAAGCCATAAAGCTATTTCCCCATAGTTCTTAATGTGCAAGTTTGCAATGCATTTGTCAAATCTTATGTGTAAGTTTAATTTCTGTAATGCAGATGAAACTAAGCAAAATAGACTTTCTATTATTTCTGTTAAACACATATTTTAATATGTTCTAATATTGTTGATGGTAATTCAGTAATAATCTTAATCTGAGCCTGGGCTCTTTGTATGCTATGTTTCCATTTACCCATCATTGAGCACTTTGCTCTTGACTCTTCAAACCCTCCCTGTTGAACTCTGTATTCTAACAACAAAACAACAAAAATATTGTTCATAGCACAACACAATAAGGAAATGAGAGTTATCCGTAAACTTGGAGATGACAGCGCTGTAATTTACACAACTGGACAAATATGCAAAACATGTTGATTTCTCTTGAAAATCAACATGTTTTGTTATATATACTGTATATATATATATATATATATATATATATATATATATATATATATATATATATATATATATATATATATATATATATATATATATATAACATATACAGTATATATATATATATATATATATATATATATATATATACATATATATATGTATATATATATATATATATATATATTTGTTATATATATATATACAGTATATATATATAAACATATATATAATAGTTGTCCATACTAGTAACCAATGTGCATAAAATAGTTAATTATTTCAGGAGACTTGTACAAAAGAAAGTATTTTCGCTTTCTAAGACACCAAAAAAACAGGCAAAATATTTCTGTTCATTTTCTTATTAACTTAATTTTTTTCTACATTAAGTTATTTATTTATTTAGAAGAAAACAGAAATTTCATAGAACATCTGTGAAATATTTCATTGTTATTGGTAACCTAATTGGTCAGTCTATAAATTTTGAACTACCTATAAACCTAAGTTTATTCTAAGCTGATTAATAAGGTTTATCTTTGAGCAAAGTGTTGTTTTATGAGCTTTTTAACTCAATATGGCATAGGTTAATTGGCTAAACATTATACCAAATCAACAGTTTTGATCCAGCTGAGTAGGGCTGACCTTGGGTGTGCCAACTGATCCCTGAAAGACCACAAATATATCAAGGATTTCTCAGTCCAAAATGTGCCTGTAAAAAAGCCCGACTGAAACTGGATACTAGCAATAACATTCATCCAAATGGCACAACAGTTAGCCAGTGTACTGTGGCATTACCATATCCAGCACAAGGGCTAAATTTACCTGCACCCTTATATTCCTCATATGCAACCCATAGGTGTATTTTGTAACATATTACTCTGGTACTTCAGAATTAGCATCAATCTGCATGGGGAGTTGCATTATTTTACTGAAAGTGTTTCTCCCCTCAGTTCACACTCACATCTGTGGCTTTCTTCTCAGCGAGCTCCAGTTTCTCCTGTGCATCCTTTAGGGCCTCAGAGTATTTGTCCAACTCATCCTCAGTGGCCTTCAGCTTTTTCTGCAGTGCTACCAGGTCATCCTCAAGCTGGTGCACAGAGAAACCAGAAACGTTTGCTTTAAGCAATCACAAAATTCAAAGAAATTGTTCTTGTTGTCCTCAAAAAACACTTTACCTTGTCATCTAACTTCATATAACAGCCTCAGTTCTTATAAAATACAGCTGTTCTCTACATATTCAATGCATAAAGTCATCATATAACAGAAAATAATTACAACATGAAAGTTTCTTATGTCTTGATCCTACACATGAAAACACATGGCTGCACATGCACAATAGTACAAGCTATGCAAGGCATCTTGTGTGCAAAAACACAAGAACAGGTTTAAAACCAGACACCCACCTGTTTGCTTCTGTCCTCAGATGCTTTCTTGTCTGACTCGGCCTGCTCAGCTCTGTCCAAGGCATTCTCCTTGTCAAGCTTGAGCATCTGCATCTTCTTCTTGATAGCATCCATGGCTGCTTAGTGTTTGCACTGCCTGCAAATCTGTGAACCTGAACAGAAAAGATGGGAGCGTCTGAACCACACCGAACACCTAGCTGGAGTGCAAAGTCGCAGAGCCTGTTGAGAGTCAAATAAGTCAGATACTGGACACCCAATGTTTTTTTTGGAAAGGGCTGCAGCTGTTAGCCAACATGGGCTCTTTGATTTTACTCAATCTCCACACCGATTCGCTCTCCCAGGACATTTGACCACTTGTATGACTATACATGGGGTGCAGGCGTCAGAGAGGAACCGTCCTACTCCCACACCTAGCAGCAAGACGTCCTCTCCTATTTCTATCACCCTCCAAGAGGAAGTGAAGTGTCAAAAGGTAGTAGTGCTCCAAGAGGGGTTACTTGGGAGATAATCTTCACTCAGTTATCACTTAGAAAGATGAAGTAAAAACACTGAGATAAGAAAACAAACTGATCGCAAACGTTTATTTAATTCTTTGCTATTTATTTGCTCCTATAAAAAAAATCAAACAGTGAAACTTGATTTCAAATTTGCTTCCTTGTTCATTCAGAGATCTGTTCCGATGAATTGCAATAGCATTTCAAGTATGACAACTATTCACGCACAACACACAGAGGTGATTGGATAAGCCCCTGTGAAATCCCCTCTCACTCTGAGGCGTGTCATGTTAACCACAGCAGCTTGCTCGTCCTCCACTGATCATTTCAGCAGCTCCCTTTCAACATAGCTCAACACCGGGGCAGCAATCAGAGAGGATCAACCGTACGACCAAACAGTCGAGCTTGTCCAGCTTCTGTGGTGGATTAAGGATTCCTCAGAATTCTGTCACAAATGGGCTTGAGGGAAAGTGATGGTATTTGTGGGGGACAAAAGAGAAGCTTTGGCATTTAAACAACCCCCACTGTAACAGTTCTGGGCCACAATCGCAGCTGTCCTACACAGCCTGCTGTTAAGAACAGTGGATGGTTGGCCATTAAAGAGTCACTGTCAGTTACAGTAGCTCAAGTTTTGCACATATTTACAGCAAAATGAGAGAAGAAGAAATACTTCTTTACTATCCCATGATGATATTCTTCCATTGGCCTTTATGATCTGCATGTGTTTTGTTGAGTGTATATTTTAGGATCTGATGAACTGTGTGCCACCTGTTGGACACCATTCAGGCCTCATAAAGTTCTGTAAAAAAAAAAAAAAAAGAAGTATTTGTTCCATTAGAGATTTCCTCTATTTTTTCTTTCTTTCATCAGGTTTAAATATTTAAGACTATCAAATGAATGTAATTGTAAAGAAAAAAGAAAGATTCAAATGATGATTTCATTTATAAAGGGCAGAGGGTTGACCAGGCTCTATTTCAAAAAGTTATTGCCTTTTTAATAAATCAGAAATTAAATGTAATAAATTACATATCTTTTGGATAGGTGGCTGCAATATCACCCCTACACCCAGGTAGGATTTCTGTCAGAACTGCAGAATCAATAAATCACTAATGCTTGGCCTGTCTGAAACATGAAATAAAAACTTAGAGAGCAGATGAGAAACAGTAACTAACTTTTATCAGTCTGCAAAGGGTCACAAAGCAAGTAAGTAAAACTTTAATAATGTAATACCTTTCAAGATATAGATCACAAAATGCAGTGGACAGAATACTAAAAACATAACAATATAATCAATTAAAATCAATTGTAAAAAGATGAGTTTTTAGTTGGAAGGGTGTCCTGGTACACTCACGGTTAAACTAACACAGCATTTCAGGAAAGCATACGCCTACAGTCAAACATGGTAGTGGTAGTGTAATTGTTTGGGCTGTTTAGCTTCTTCAGGACCCGAATGACTGGCCTTAATTGATGGAAAGATAAATTATGTGCTACATAAGAAAATCCTGTGGACAAATTCCTGCGTGTCAGTTTGTGACCTTAAGTTCGAACACGAGGAACAGAAGAAATAAAAGACTCATGTTGCTGATCTTTCTAAGGTTACTTGTACCCTACCCCTCTATTTTATTTCTTGGTGGTCTGGCGTGTGCAACATCTTTCCTGTGAAGCTTTTTTGAGCCAGTCAGCTGTCACCATGTTGTCATCCTGCCATGTGTTTTATGGAGCCCTTAGCAGCCAGTCACACATGCCAGTCATAGTCAGAGATCAGGGAGCCTCAGGGCACAATCCGTGTAACCCATAGACTCTGAATAAATGAAGAGACAAAGATCATCACGTTGTACCTGTCCAGCAAATGATAACTTTGTCTGATTAGATCAGGCGTTTGATTCAGAACAAAACACTTCCATTAATACTGAATTTAAAGATTCAGAGATAACACTAAGGAGCTATTGATTCAAAATAGATTGTCATGGATCTAGCAAACATTTAGAAGGTGGGCTTCTTCTATGAGTATTAAATAGACAGCTTATTAAACAAAATGTGAAATGAAATGATTAAAAATATATTATAGGCAAAAACAAATATGTACGGTAGATGGATTACCTGGAACTACCCTCAGTATTCTTTGAATTTCCAATTATAATAATATGTTAATCCTTTGAGTCAGAAGTGAGATGTTGAAGCTTTTGAAACTTGACAAAACATGTGTTATGCATTAATTGTTTGAGATCATGCATTTCAAGATTGTTTTCTATTTTTTGATTGTTTGTTTGTGGTGTTTCCAAACATATTATTACATTCTTTAAGGTTCTTATTTTATTTTTTAAGTTGCCTATCGAACCATCTGAGCCAATGCAGTACAGTGTATTGCAAAAGTAAATTCAATTTAACTTTTCACAGTTCATCACATTAAAAACACGACTTTCAACATATTTTGAGATTTTATGCAATAAGCCAACAAAGGTTTTTTTTTCTAATTTGCAACTGAAATCTAAAAAGTGTGATATACATTTGTATTCAAACACATTTATTCTGATATCCAGAAGTCACCTACATAGTACGTCTATATAATTCCACCTGTGTATAATTTAATCTGATATATGGACAGTATAATGTTGGAGGATATTTTATTTTGAATTTTTAAGAAGTGTTTTTAAATTTTATGGAGGATTAAAGTTTAGGTTCAGTCTTATTTTCCAAATTTCCACCTTAACACTTTTCTTTACAACATTCAAGTGAGATCTCATTAAATTATTAACGTGCACAAATTAAGTGCATAGTACTTTCTGTATGCCACAAGTCAGTAATCTCCCATCAGGTTAGTAGGTGAGGCACCCTGAAAAATTTGAAATATTTCAGAACTGTAACAAAATGGGAAAAAAAATGCCTCCATGTTACAACAGGTGTTTTAATGACATGAAAGTACCAGCATCGCCATGTAATCTGCTGTCATCATCAGTAACAGTATCGGCCTTCTGACTTTTATTAGAATTAGATTTAGAACAGGAAAATACTAGATGAGATGTCTTCTATCCACCGCCAGTCAACATTAAATTCAATGCCATCGTTAATTTAGAAAAGTTCTTCTTCCTTCATCTCATCCAAGTCAAATTCACAAGAAAACTTGATTCAAGTAATTTCAGCAAGCATTTACAGAATTGCAACACGAAGCTGATTTGAGTAAATATCAGAGGATGGAAGGCAGATTTGAACTCTGTCCCAGGAGCAGCTGTGCCACTGAAATTGACGTCGCCTCCTTGGATTTTAGTGCCGGACAGATTTAGCACAAGTCTCAGTACAAAGTCTGGACTCAATATATCCTTTAGATTTGTGCTGACTCAGAAATACTAGCTGGTCTTGTGAATAAAAAAGAAACCTTGTTTTCCTGGCAGAACTGACCTCTCTTGCTTTTCCTCAGAAGACCTTGACTCAGCCTGAGTCAAGTCAAGTCGGTGCTGCTGATGTAGAGAGAAAGTTATTCCAAATGCATCTGTAAAAACAAACTGTACAAACAAGCAGTACTAAATGTATCTCAAAAGCAAAATTTACTTAGAAGAATGACAAGAGAAAATTCCAGCTGAGTCTTTATGGTCCTGGAATCTCAACCATAAAAGCAGAGATCTGATTTAAATCAGAAAATCTATTTTTACTCTGATTGAAAATAAAATAAAGTACTGTCATTTGTACAGGACACAGTTTTGGTGATTGCTAGGAGACTTCAAAGATTCTGGTTTTCCAGGATACAAATGTCTTTGAAGAACTGGTTGCAAAATAGTGAGAAATATAAAATACACATAGCTTAAAAATAAATTAAACCTGAAATGTGGACAAAATGTGCACAATACTTAAAAAAATTTCAGGTTTGAAAAAAAGGCTTCAGTATGGAGAAGCTTTTTTAAAAAACCAATGTTTTAGGTTAAACTTTTTACTGATATAAAATTGGCCCTTAAACATTGTTGTCAAGCTACGGCACAATGAATCGTCAAAAGCCTTAATGATTTCTACAGTTAGTTTTAATCTGACTGAATTTTATGTCATGGAATTAATTACAAAAAAGTGTTTGAGAATTTGCTAAATACTAGGCAAATTGTCAGAAATGTTGCTCAAACCCAAATGTTTTGAGAACTACAAGCTTGATTACTTACTTCATTTTTAAAACTGCTGTTTTTATCAGTGATCCACACTGATAAACCAGCAGTTTTGAGTTATCAAATATGTTTGATAATTCAAAACCTTGATTGTTGATATGAAAGGAAGCATGAATTTCATTAAAAGTGCCTTTCAAAAAGATTAATTTCTTGAACTTTTTCATTTTCATCACATCACAACCACAAACTTCAATTAGGATTTCATACAAGTAATACATTTAGTTCACCTGTAAAGTACTTTAATAATCCCAAGAGAACTTAAATCATTACAATGGACATGTGTTTGTAGGTTTGTTGTGTCATATCCTTTTCAGATGATTGAACAGTGCTCTTCCATACGTAGAAAATGTCCACAGAAATGCCAGGGACTCAAAAAATACATGCAAAACATCATTTACATTGAAATGCTTTATTTTCAGTGAATACAAAAAATAAGTTTTATTCAGGCCAGATAAATATTCTCAGTATCCTAATTTATCAATCATCTTTAGTGTAGCAACCTTTTAATTCAATTTCTCTTACGGTAGTGGGAACACTTCTATTACTCCACACAGCAATAAAACAGTGACAGATATATTGAAATATTCCTATCAAATTTATCTTCCGAAGTATCTTAAAAGCACAAGAAAAAAAAAAACTCATTCGTAAAATGTTGGGGACTTCATTACACACAAAGCAGTTGGGCTGAAACACTTTTGTCTCTGGTGAGTGTTTTTGTTCAGAAGCACTGTGGTTACATGCCCATAAAAGTCAGTACAAAAATGTATTCATATATGTAATATAATACATTTTAAACTTCAAACACATTTTATTTTCTGACTGGCAGACAGTCCATTTGTCAACCCAGAAAAGGCTTTACATGTGGCAGAGAGGAGCGATAAAGGAGGCGCAGTTGTTTCAGCACTTAAAGGAACAGCATGTCAAAATACCACAGACAGGAACAGACGTTTCCGAGCAAAAACTTGTCTTCTACGTGAAGCTATTGCTGCAGCAGCAGACGCTGTATGAGTAAACGACTAAGGCACTAACAATAATAACACTACAGACTGTACTGATAAGCGGTGGATGCTCCCCATCTCTTTCAAAATGTCCACACACACCCACCCGCGCACACACACACACACAGGTCACAATACCAGGAATCAACTGAAACAAAAGTCAACTTAGAAAAACACACTGCTTACATGCTGCAGGATACAGTGTTGCTATGTGGAGGCATGAATTACTCCTAAAGCATAAAGCTTTGCATCCTCACCTAGGCCCTAAACTTACAGTGTAGTGTAATATCTAACTGAATAATGTCCTCTAGAATAAGAAGAGGGAAAGGTTTGATGACATCACAATCAAACGCTGTAAAATTAACCTGTTCTGCTTGTTGGTTAAAGTTGCAGCGCAGCAACAAAAAACAAGACAAAACTTTGTGATTATCTTTGCACTTGCTTCACTTTTCCTTCTCTCAGCAGTCAAATGTTTGAGAGAGTTAACTGATTGCAACATTATTTGTTGCTTAATTTGACCAAAAGAAATACCAGGCAGTGAAGATATTGCTTTAGAAATTGTCATTAAGTAACTCTAGAAGAGACAGTTACTGTGCTCTCCAAATAAATCAACGTGTTAACAATATACATTTTTCATAAATGTAGTCTCAATTTTCTTTGTACAGCTGCCAGGTTACAAAGATCATTGAAATATTTATTAACTTAAAAAACACATTTCACTTTCTGCACAGCATGAACGCAACCAATGCTGCCCCCTAAAGCACCTGTTATGTTATTGCATTGTTCATATTTTCATCGCCTACAAGGATGAGCAATTAAAAAAAAAAAGTTTTATGGTTTGGGGAAAATATCCGACACCCTGCTTGGAAGCCACACAATCCTCTGCTGTTGGTTGCTATAAACTCAGACCATATCTGACCCTGAAAATAGACCCCTCCCAGCTAAAATTACCCTACCGTAATAAATAATCTCTGTGGTAACATGTTTTCCTGCGTAGAAGAAAAAAAAAACATTCACAATGTAACACAGTGGTTGCACATAACGAAACGTATTCATAGTGTCTTTGAGAAATCAGTAAAATGTGTTGCATCTTCATATGTTTTGCCTAAAGAGATGAGAAATATAAGGAAGCAGAATGGAGGAAAAAATATTTATACGACTGGATTATCTTACTTCACATTAAGGTTACTGACCACTGAATTAAAGCAGAGACGTGCCACAGCGCTTCACACGATTCACACAGACGTTAAGGTGCAACTGGAGCATAAAGGCCAACATTCACACAGTCAGAGTACCAAGCTGAAATGTTTTGGGGAGTATTTTTTTTGCCTTCAGATTCATGTTGTGTTTATATGGCTAAGCAATACAAGCAGCAGTACAATCAGTTCTTCATTTGAAAGCTTGTGCAATGGAGCTGCAAGCGGAAATGGAAAACAAAAGCTTATAGGGTGAAATGTGAGCTGTGCTGTTTGTCCGAGGGATGTCACATTCTGGGTTAAGTAGTTATTATAGACAGTATAAGAGAGCACTAAGTTCTGTCAGGTCAATCTTTATGTTGTTTGCAGGAAGTAGTTGGCTCCACACAGCAGTATTTTAAACCGACTCGTAGCTATTTAAGATCTTTTCATGCAATGAAGTACCGGTCTTTCAAGAACCGGTCACAGAAGTCACTGTGGGCCATACACCTGTCCAGGTTTGCCACACCAAACACAGATGTGCTCATCACACAGCAGGTATCAGTTGGCGTCTTCTCGTAGCTCGCTTGGCAGAAACTTGTACTGCTGCTGCCTGATCTGAGCCAGCTTCTTCCTGGCGTCCTCCAGTTCCCGCTCCTTCCGTAGCATCTCTTCCTGGGCTGCAATGATCTGCGCAGACGGTACAGAATTTTTTTGGTTTTTTTAATACCCATGTTAGCAGAGGTGGCAGAAACATTTAGTCCAAAAGGTTGCACATGCATAAATAAACTGGTATTGCTACAAAGTTGAGAACATTAACAAAACAAATCCTTTAAGGCATTTTTTTTTCTTAAAGTCGTCACGTCTGAATGAGAGTGAACAAAAATTCCCACAATTGTATAATTAAAATAACACATACTCTACTGAAATAGTGTAAATAAATAAAAACATGTCAAGCTAAAATGTATTTAGCTCTGACAATTTTTCATTTTATGACCAAAAACTCTATTGCACTTGGCTGCAGAGTACAATTTGTCTCTCAACACCTCTTGGGTGCCAAGATGGATAAATAATCTTTGTAGTATTAATACTATAAAAGAGTACAATCACAGATTATAATAATAATAAAACTTGATTATTGTTTTTTTAATTTATTTATTAATTATTATTTTTTTACAACACATCAGCCTCTCATGTTTGCAATAACATTAACATTCTATCAGAAAACATTTATGTAGCAACTAGAAAGACATGACATTTAAATCATTACCTGTGCTATTCCACCCACAAACTTTGTCTTGACAACCACATTGTCCTCATCCGCTTTGTCAAAAGCTGCTTTCTGAGCCGCCCGGACCAAATTGTCTGATGCCTTTTTTACTGCATTCCCGGCAATCTACGGAGAAAAATAGAACAATGGCAGAAAGGTTAAATGGAAAATTGTTCATACAAACTGCTTTATGTTAATACATTAATGGCATTGCAAGTCAAAAAGAGAGAAAATATCCCATTTGAGAAATGCACTTTTCAGCAGCAAGTGTGAGCTGCTGAAAATGGAAGAGACTATTCTTCCATTTAGTTCAAACATCTTTGAACTAAGATGTTTTTCTAACAACCAGGAAACAAATGGAGTGTCTGGACATTACAAGTCAAGCTTACCACATGTTCTCTATGAAAACTGTTAATTATTCAGATTTTTCTTTCCTGCTAAAGATGGATTAACCACAGCAAAAAATAAAAAAGTGGTGTGAATTGTAAGAAAAAACGCTAGTGAGATTATCAAAACAACTTTTTATCACCATAATCACACTTTTACTTTTATGGTACTAATAAAAATAAATTTAGGTTTTCGTAAATACGTGTCAGGATGCTAACTGCATACCTGCAGTCTTCTCATGGCCTCAGAGTCCTGGTCCGCCTTCACCTTGCAGGCCACCAGCAGCTGGGCGGTGGAGGCCGCCACCTGTTTGGCTGAAGAGATGAGCTTCTCCTCACTGGCGTGGCCTTGCACTGAGGCGTTGGCTGCTTCGCACAGGTTGCTTGTTGCTGCCGCTACCATACGTGCCTGTGAAATAATAATTAAAGGAAATTTTACAAATGTTTGCTCCGATTGTTATCGGCTGGATCTCTTCAGCGGCAAGGACTTACGGCAGAGATGAGCCCCTGGGACCACTGTCCATCATCCACAGCATTGGCAGGGATGGAGCCCACTTTGCCCTGGGCCACCAGCTCCCTTTGAGCGGCTGAGGCAGATTTGACCAAAGCGCTGGTGGCTGCGGCAATGGACTTGGCAGCCTCCAGGATCTGCTCCTCAAAGTTCAGCGTCTCGTCTGCTTGCTGAGGGCGGAAGGAGGGCCAGTCAGTAAAATACCAGAAACACTAGTTCCTAACTCCTAAAAAAACTAAACAAAATTAGTCTGGATCAACTGAAGAGGAACAAACATTCAGTATTTCAGACATTCTCACACACAGACACACATTCACACCACAAGTCTGTAGACAGAGCGGGACACTGTAGGAATATGTTTGATATATAGTTGGGACTGAATAACAACCTAATATATCAAACATATCAGACAGAGCCCTGCAGAGAAGGCCTCCGGTGGTGGGGGCGGGCAAGGGAGGAGAGGATGGGGGTTTAAATGGCAGCAGACTCAGACGGACTAAGCTAAAACCAGGACATATGAGTTGATGGGAAATGGATTAGGGAAAAGGAACAGGAGGAGGAGGGGGGACTGTAAACTGTGTTGTTGTGGGAGCGTGGGATGCAAACAGAGACGGCACCTCAGAGGCTGGGTTTGTGCGTTTCACATAAAAATGAGAAAGACTGAAGATGAAGGTGGACAGAAATCTTCACAAAAGTGTTCTGCTTTAGAAAGACACCTAAATAACTAAAGAAACTATGTTACTTTTTTATGTATTCGAAAACACTTAATGTGCAATAATGTTAGTCAATTTTGGAATGACAACATGACGATATTTTGTTATTAAAAATGTAACAGTACTAATGTCTTTCTGATTAGGCTTCATTGCTAAAACAAACACCAGATAAAGGACTGATGTAAAATTAAATGCATTATTTACATTTCAATAACAGTTTTATTTTAAAAAGTTGTTTTAGATATAAGATATGCTGTTTTAACAATGAAACAACCTATTTATAGTTCTTAAATGCTTTTACCAGAGCATATTCTAACCTTTATACATTTCTTTACTGCATTAAACAAGAGATATTATAAAATCCTTTGAAGCATTTAAAGCAGCTGCGCAGTTACAGTGGGTTTTTATAAAATTAACTTTCATTCACAAATAAATGTTAAAAGAGTAGTTTGACTAATATTTAGAATCACCGGTGAATTATTATTTTCATCTTAGTGACACCTTACCATTGGTAACAAATGTAAACAACAAATTAAGGAAATTGTATCCATTAACATCAAGTCAAAAAATTTAAATTAGATCCATCTTGCGGAGAAAAAATTGTGAATTACATACTTTCATATCCATATCTCATTCAGTTGTACATTTACTAATATAGGCCCGAAAATCTATTTAATTTTATTTTTTTACTTTTTACAGCAGCCGACAAAGTTAATGTCTACATTTTTGTGCAATTTAAGAAATTTTAAAACTATTTCCCCCCTTTTATCCCTCAGTTATCCATCACTAAGTCCCCCACCTTTGGCTTCGCTCTGGGTTTCAGCTGCTCCAGCTTTTTCGCTGCCGCCTCGATGGACGCCGCGGCCCCGAGCAGCTCAGTCTCTGCGATCACTGTAGGATCCTCTGGGTCCACCCACTCCGAACCTGAAGCGCGGAATACACACACACCATTAGGTTTTAAACTCAAAGGCAGAAATCAAACACTGCCTTAGAAACCTGTGTTGCATTAGAGCATGCCTCAACACGCCGATCACAAAAGAAAACAACAGAACCGTGAGCACAGAAAAAAAGCAAATCTCCGCACATCTCCATGCACAGCTGATGGAGCGAACAAACAGGCTGAAAATGAAGCAATGTAGATTAAATGGAAATAAGGTGCGATAAATAAAGACAAAGATGCTTGAGAAGCCTGATGGTGGCTGATTAAAGAAACCCTTTGTAGTGCTGAAGAAGTCACAGTACACAAATCAATGCTAACTTACCTCCGTCTGTGGCAAAATAAGAGGGGACAGGAACATTATTAAAATGTTTAAAAATGTCTGTTTTATACAGGGCCGTGCAAAATTATGCAAATCCCTGGAGCTCTTTCACATTTTGTAACCAAAAACTTTCAAGTGATATTTAATTTCAGGTGATGCACCAACACAATTTAGGGCGTCCTGATAGAATGAAACAAAACTGAAAAAATATCTTCAGTAATATGTGGTGTACATTTGTATTTAGGCCCCTTTGCTCTGCTACTCCTAAATAAAATCCAGTGCAAGCCATTATCAAAAGTCATCTAATGGGTAAAAAGAGTCAAAATAAAAAGACACAGTGTGATAGAAATCTAATGCTAATACATGAGCCTGAACACAACATCTCCTCCATGGTTTGCATTTCTCCAGCAGAGTGAAGCTCATCAGCGTTAATGGAAAGATGGATGGAGCTAAATACATAATGTCTTGAGGAAGACATGTTAGAGGCTGCAACAGACAGACTACAATCTTAAAGACAATCTAAATACTACCAGAACTGCAACACAAGTACTTAAATCAAAGCCTATTCAAATAAAAGTCTAGACCAAAATCCATTTGGGGATTTGAGACAAGAATTCAGATACTTTCCATCTAATCTGACTGAGGTTGAGGCGTTTTCTAAAGTAAAATGTTTCGATACAGTATTCACATTGGTTGGCTGAATACAAATGCAAACAACACTTGAGATTTTTTTTTTGTAAAAACAAAATAATTATAATAATGTTGAGAATCTTTCATTCTTTTTCTTCAGACTCACACATATGATCTACTTTGTGTTGGAGCATCACATAAAACCCCAATAACACACATTAAAATCTGTGGTTGTAATGTGACAAAATGCGGAAAGGTACAAGAGGCTGGAATACTTCTGCACGGCTCTGTCTTTAGGTGCCGGTCTGGGTGGCGGCTGTTACCTTTCATGGCCTCGGCAGTCTGGATGAGCTCCGTGACGGCGCCCGCCACTCGTTTGGAGCAAGCTGCCAGGTGCTGCTTCTGCTCTGCTGAAGGCTTCTGCATCACCTGAGCACACACGCTGATCACTTAAACACACTTGTACAGGCAAGAGTGGGAGCTAGCTAACAAAAAGGGGAAAGTTATTTCCATGCAAACCCTTCCTGATGTGGTTTTCGACCTACCAGCAATACTTGTTCCAGCAGATCAATGTATCCAGTTGTGCATTCTGCTCCAAACATCAGGGCTCTGTTCTTGACCTCTTCGTTGACCTCTGGGTGGTAAGCCGCTTGCTGGAAAGGAAAATCAATCAATAAACACTTTAACTTTTCCAATTTAATCTCTTTAGCACATGGCAGCCAGCATATATTGAAGCGGCTCGGCACCTTGCAGGTTGTTAGCATGTCGGAGATAGCTTTGCGACTCAGGTTGGCTGTATGGATGACGTCCTCTTGGCGTGCAGAGTTTCCTGCAGCCACAGCTTTAGCGGTAGCTATGGTGATGCCCTTAGTCATGCGTATGAACTCCTCTGGTGTGGTGGTCTTATTGGGAGCGTCCCTAGACTGAAACAGCTGATAGGATGGAGAAAACCACACAGTAAAGTTACACAACTAAAAGACTAAATCACTGAGTCTTGGTGAAAAAAAAAAAACTGATGAGTTTTTCCAGCTAATGAGTTTTTTCCTGGCTTTTCTTACCGCCATTTCCTGTTTGATGCACTCGATCGTTGCCTCAAGTGCCCTGGTGCCCCGAGTCGCCTCATCCTCCACAGCCTTGACAGTCTTCAGCAGGGACGTCACATTGGTCACCATCACCTGGAACACAGCATTACTGGTTTTACACCCAGTTAAGATGCCTAACCCCCATGACAAATCATTCTTAAATCAGTAAATAAAGGCCCATTTATTTGCAGTTTGGTTATAAAGGTGATAAAAGTACATAAAAGGGGAAAGTAAAATGGAAAGTTACAACCATAAGTTAATTTATCCTCTGCATATTGTGTATTCTGAATAATGATTAAAATCCATCAAATTCAGTAACCATCACACATTGTGGCTCCAGGGGGCGCTGTAATCTGCAGGACTGTAATACAGAGGGTCACAATTCTGATTACTCTTGTCAGAAAATGAACTCATACTGTAACTTAATCAAATTTTATTTGTATAGCACATTTCAGCAGCAAGGCATTTCAAAGTGTTTACATCATATCAAACACAGAAACACAATGCAATATAGAATCAACAATCAAAACACGACATTAAGTCAAGTTCCATCAATAAATTTGTAATTGATTACGTTTCAAATACAATCCTAAACAGGTGGGTTTTTAGTCGAGTTTGCATCCATAAAAGGTTTACCGGTTACACTCCTACTGTGTTATATGGAACAAAATTTTATTTTAGGATTGTATTTGAAACATCAATTACAAATTTATTGATGGAACCTGACTTAATGTCGTGTTTTGATTGTTGATTCTATATTACATTGTGTTTCTGTGTTTGATATGATGTAAAGGACTTTGAAATGCCTTGCTGCTGAAATGTGCTATACAAATAAAATTTGATTTGATTTAAAAAAAATACCTATTGCTATTTTTATTCCCACTCACGCTCACAATCACACACAGTTTAAAACAATGTAGACAGCATTTTAATGGTTTACCTTATATCAATATATGTTCAAGCTTTTTGTCATATCAGTAAAAAATGTTTTGTATGCAGTATAAAGATATGAAAGTCACATACAAGAAATGTTTTGGTAGGGAATGAAAACATTTCCTTTAAATTCCAGAAAAGTCCTAACAGCACCTCTAAAACTCCACGATGAAATTAAACTTTTGAGCCCAATAGAGTTGTTTCTTCAGTTCAGCCAAAGGAAAGAACGCTATAAACAAATCATTAAGAGTCTCGCATGAATGACTCTCCTGCTCATGATATAAACTAATTTAAATTCTAAAACCTCTACACCTAAATTATGGGAAACATTGTTGTTCTGTTTGTAGTTTTCAATATCCAAATAAAGATGCTTTTGACCTTAATGAATGACAGAAGGAAAATAAACTAAAAAATTTTAAAACAGTTTCTGTTTTCCAACCTTAAACCTAAATATGGATGTTTTTTCACCATCTGCAAGACTTTGACACCTTGGGCTGTTGCTGACTGAACCGACATCTTCCCAGCTCAGAGTGATAATGAGGAGTCGAACAGTGTAATCAGTGAATTATGAGCTGCAGCTTTAACACTGCATGTGTGTCAGAAAAGACAATTCAACTGTTCATTTCTGTTGAACAGGGTTTCATATGCATTTCAGATTTCCTCTTTCCTTAGGCCTCCCATGATAAGATATAAATAACAAAAAAAAGTATTTTAGACGGGTTTATTTTTTGTTGTTCAAGGTTCACAGTTCATATCATATTACACCAATGCATGGAGAAATTGATCCGTCAAACACTTTTTTCCAGAATGATCCCCCCACCTTAGCAGCACTCTTCAGCTGGTACATAGACGGATCATCTGCTGCCTTCCCGGCCGCACACTTGGTGGCACTAATGAGTTCAGCTAGCGCCTTGGCTACATCTTTGACTGCATTAATCAGAACCACCTGATGAAAAAGGCAGACAGGGACACTGACTTGTTACCGTGACGTCTGGGAAGCACAAAGAAGTGACATGACATCGTTTCACAACTCGTAGTCACCTGTGTCTCAGGGTCATCAGAGCCGATGCTGGCTGCTCCCAGTTTGACAACATCGGTGAGCTGGGTGATGGTTTTGGCAGAAGACTGGGCGGCCTGGGCCAACTTGTCCTGTCCAGAAGCGGCTCCGGACACAAGCATCTTGGTGTCCTCAACCAGGGCTTTGGCAGTCTTCAGAATGTTTTCCCTGATTCCAGAAAAGAGAGTGAAAGTTAAAAACCAAACAAACTACTTGTCCCACAAAATATGACAAGTATTCAGTTGAGCTTTGAAGAAATGTGAGCTTTTGCGGAAAAATTTCAAATATTATTTTGAGTAAATAAAAGCTTAAACTCAAAGCCTAACACTTGCAGAAGCAATCATTGGTCGCACAGATGTTTTGATTTCTAAGCAGAACTGTTTCCAAAACTGTTAGGGAGGACAGACACAAATCTGCAGGAAATTCTCAAGTTTTTAAGACTTCTGTACACCCTGAAACCAAATTCATGCAGCACTACCACTTATGCTTTTCTATTCTAGCATGAGGCAAAAACTGCCTGAGCACTGCCTGAAAGGATCCGTGTCACTGTGTCATGTAATGTCACAGGTCTCAGCTTGAATCAGCAGATATGTCCGTCTCTGCACTGTGCTGCATTCAGAACTCCATTGACAGGAGACAATGTGCCTTTTAAACATGAAGAGGGGCCCAGGAGTACACAAATAAATCAATCAATTCATCCTAAAAACAGTAAGACTGTGCATTCAGAGTGAAGTACAGTCCAAAATATTAATTTAATGCAGTGTGACACCTCCGCCATCTTTAGTGCACTCTGGGTAATTTGTATCTTTAAACACCAAAGTCTTCCTTTGCATTTAGCAGATTACACTTCATTCTGTCAGTCTGGGATGAAAAATTGCCTGAACAAAGAAGCTGTAATTATGTTTATATTCAAGTATTTCATGCTCCGACCTGTGGTCTGCGAAGGACTCGTCATTCTCTGCATTGAGCGTGCCTGCAGATGCAAACATGATGGTGGTGTCCAGATCTGCAATTATGCCCGACACGGCGCTGGCAGCGGTGATGCAGGCTTGGGTGCCCTTATTACCAGCCTGGAGGGCTGACAGCACCAAGGACACCTGGGGACGTAGAGAGATTAAAATCCATAAATATACAGGTGAGGATGGACAATTACCTGCAGGTACAACCTTTTTTTTTAAAGAGCAAATAGCTGAGTGAGTTTTGTTTGCTAATTCTTTATTAAGGGAAACTAATCGCTTTCAATGACATTTTTTAATGAACTTGCAGAAAATGTTTTTTTTGTTTGTTTGTTTTTTTAGAAATGCCACGCAGCTAGGTTTTATAAATCTGATACCTTCTCTGTAACAGCACGGGCGCAGTCGATGAGCTCCCGCTTTGTGAAGCTGTCGGACGGGCTGATCTGCAAAGCTCCGGCCTTCTGGACCAGGAAGATGCAGCCATGACCGAGCTCCTGCACTCGGCTCTTGATCTGGAAGCCGATCTGCAACAACGGAGAAGCCGACCAGAAAACTTTAGCACTGATTTACAAAGACGAGATTTTAATTGCACAGAAAGATCCTCGTTAATTAACTGGCTTCTTTGTTCCTGATGACTAAACTCCATCTCCTTGGCTTGTGAAAGTGGAGCTGCTTTATGAATGTCTTAGTTTCCTCCTCACCTCTTCTGGCTCAGCAGTGTGAGCAGCCAGCCGCCCCTGAACGGCCAACTGGCTGTAGTCCACGGTCACTTGAGAGGCCAGAGCCCCCAGCTCATCCGGACTGGTCACTGATTTGGTCATCTAATGGATAAACACACACAATGAACTTCAGAGTAGAGATAAAAAAAAGCTCATTTCAGCCTAGTGATCAGCGTTTTAAAACTGGTGACCTTTCATAAAGCATCGGCCAAATTACTACATGTCACAATTGTTTACAGGACATATGATAATGTTATAAATATTCTCAACTTTGTCAAGTTGGAGTTGTACGTGTCGTGAAGGCTTACCATCTCCTGGGCAGTAACTGCAATAGCCTTTGAATGTTTCACCATGTTAGTCTGGTAATCCACAAAGGAGCCTTCAGGTTCGGCAGGCGTTCCTTCATCAAGCTAAATTTGGACACAAACTAGTTAGAAATGGCACTGCAGCTCACTTGTATTTGTTCACTATGCACACATCAGAGAAAGAAAATCTTTTAGGTCTTTAGCTTCAGGCATAATTTCACCTGCAAATCATCTTTAAAAGCAAACAAATGAATTCTTTACATTCATTATAAATTATCCACCCAAGTTTGTAATTACAGCTTTGAAAAAAGCAATGCAGGCATATTGTTTCCAGCACTTTTACTAAATTAGACAGTGCTCAACACAAGTGCCTGTCACAGGAAAGGAAGAGACGAAAAAAGATAACATGTGGGAAAAGCATGCCCGGATTGATAGGAATTCAGAATATTATAAGTGGGTGATCTTCGCCACTCCCGCTGAGAGATGTCGCAGCTTGGAATCTGCAGCCTTGAATAAGTGACTGAGTTCATGAGAAAAAGCTTCAAATGAGCTCTGCTCGAATCACAGAGGACAACAAACCATTATACAGATTGATTATCCCCGTTTAATCAACTGCGCTGAAGGTCACGCAGGCAAATAGACTCCCGAATGCTGAAAATGCAGAGCTACAACTAATTATTTTATAAATAATCCATAATGTTAAATGAATTCAAACACGTCATTCTCTCTGGTGAGGTCACACATAAGTAATTGTTGCCTTAGTGATAATTCTAGTTCTGCAGTGTAAGGAAGTAACGAGCTAGTGTCATTCCTCACCTGTTATCAGGGTAAAAAGGTTCCTGACTTTCTTTGCACTTTATCTTTTTGCCAACAGTTTTGCTGTTGGAAAAAAGCCTGGCTTTGTTTAAGGATGGATACGTCAACAGTTAATTTTCCCCCACTGAATTATTTAAGTGAGCTTAAACAAAACAAAGATTGCAGTCATTATGCTGCGAACATGAGGTGACAAGCTAAGAAAACCAACAAGCTTTTTAACAGAATAAATTCTGAAACTTATATTATTATACAATAATTTATTCTAGATCACTGCAAAAGCATCAATACACCTTGAGCCTTCAGACATTTTGTCACATGACAACCACAGGTCTTGATGTCTTTTTAGGGGATTTTATGTGACAGAAAAAGTCAACCTATGACAAATCTCATCTCAATTTCAAATGTTCTGTAAAGGCCTCAGTGGGTCGTTACAGAACCAGAATCACAAAGACCTGCAAATCACGTCAGAGAAAAAACTTTTAAATCAGTGAGGTTGTCTCATGGAGAACTGTTCAGTCAGTCATTCAAAACTGGAAAGAGATGTTTATGTGAAGAAAAGTAAAACATTGAGTCTAATTTTCCTTTCATTTTGATTATGTGCTCACATAAAGTCCCCTAAAATTTTAGGGACATGACTTACTATACATAAGTTCAAAGGGTAGTAAGACTTTCCAAGACACTGTACAGTTAGGAAGCAATAGCAGCAAACATTTCTTGTAAAAAAAAACCCCCCAGAAACTAAATGGGTTAATGGGTTTGTTTGGGTTTAAATACAAGAGTGAGAGGGTTTTCATTCATTCACTGTGGAGTTAAAATTTCCCTCCCTGGATGAACTTACCTTGGCCATGGCCTCAGCGATGGACTCCACCATTCCTCCCACCATGCCCACCTCACTGGCCGCCTCGTTCAGCGTCACCATCATGTCATCCACTGCCTCCTTCATGAGCTGAGCTGCCTCCGCAATGGCATCATGGGTATGGGCTGCCTATGAAGTTATCACACAAGTACCAGCGGAGACGGTTAAATATCCTACTTGAGACTTCTTAAATCATCTCAGCTGCTGGGCAGAATTAGTTTAAACAAAACATAGAGGATTAAAAAATGTCCTTGCCTTTGGATTTCCTCCACCCTCCTTTGCAGCATAGAGCATCTGCAGGGCAGACTCAGCCAGTGTCTTAGTTTGGTCCAGGAAAGTCATCTGCTGCTGGTGGTCACTGAGCTTGGAGGCGACACCCACAGAAGCCTTGATGAGAGGTTCAAAGTAACCCGCCAGCTGGGTAACCTGATGGGGAAAAATACACAAAAATATACAAGTTCTGTGAGCAGAAGACTCAATCATACTTGAAGCTAAACATGACTTTCTAACTTTCTTTTCCTCAAGCATGCAACAAAACTGTTACAGAGCTCATACACATTTTCTGTTTAAAATGTCCATCCTTTTCAAGACTCAGTTTTAGTTCAGAAGTCTGTGTACGTTTTACAAATCACAAAACAACACATCGCATGAAATTGTCTTCAGTTTTCATAGTGTGGTGCAGGACCTTTCACAGCAGCTTAGACCAGCTCTACTCCAAAATCTGTAACTATTCAATTTGCACAAAAAGGACTGGGTATCCTAAAATCAATGTTAAATCCTTCAAGTACTATTTGGTAGCTTTGGTAATCTATTTGTAAAAAACAAAAAACGACTTAGCACTTTTTTTAACCACATCAAGTTTAAAGGATAACAGTTCCAGTTTAACCTGAATATGAGTTGAAAACTCTAAAACTTTTAAAACGGCTCCTTTTTAGTTTTAGATGTATGCATTCAATCAGTAAGTCAAAACTAAAATTGCTGTCGGTAAAATGTTAAAATCAAGTTGACATATTCCAAACTGAAGATAAAGAATGTAAATCAATAAATATAACTTTAAAATCAAAAAATTGATTTTAAAAATGGCTTTTTATGACCTTGCCCCACCCTACCTGTCTAAGATAAGTCTGTTCTGTCCAACTCTTATTAAAAGGCATCTGAAGTTTTGGTAATTTCCATAATTTTGTCACATTTCCCATTGCTTTAAGAGAACATATCAAAAATCACACCACTCTGTTGTTCCATTATTCCAGTGCACTTGTGATTACCGTCCTGGCCCACATACCTTGTGTCCTAGTTGGGAAGCTTCGCCTCTGGCAGCTGTTGAAACGGGGTCAATTAAGTAACCAATTTCCTGCACAGCAGAGGTCAGCTGCTCCTGTAGCGCCTGAACCAGGGATTAAAAGAAGTTAAGTGACATTATTTGATTTTATTTAATTAAAATGTAGTGGTTTGTGTAGACAAGCCATCAGGAAGCAACATAAAACAAAGATGCAAAGGAGAAACGTGAAGATTTTTGGATTCTCTTGGTACAAACATTCAGCAGAAGGATCTAATGGGCTCAGAACATTGTGATAATATTGTCTTGTCTCAGCTGCTCACCTCTAGTGAGATGTCGTCCCTGCTGGGGAGGTTCTGACTGACGGCTGCCAGAGAGGCCTGCTCAATGTCTCGAATACATTTGTTAATGTTATCAATTGACGAGTCGCACTCCCGCTGGCCAGGGGCCTTGTCTCTGAAAACCAGACCAAAAAAAAAAAGGTTAAGAACTGAAAGCAATGAAATACTCTGATATTAATAAAAATGAATAGATGAAGAAGACAGGACAACAGAAGAGAAAAGCAGATGTATTTTTAAAACATTTTCTTTGTGCAAGAAAATCAACATGAGAAGGTAATTTAGCTGCCTGTGGCTCTGGCCTCATGGGCAGATTAAGTCTGTTAAGTATCACTTTGGTCTCGTGGTGGGACAGTGAGGAAATCTACCAGAAAACCTCATCTTTGTGTTTAATGAGACGAACAGAGTTATGAGATCGACCTCTGCAGGACAGAGAGGTCCTTTGCCATTTGTATTCGCCAGCACCGCAGAAGCTCATAGAATCCCATTAAAGGCATGGGCCAAAGTCCCAGTTGTGAATTTGCAGTCCACGAGGAAGCTTGCGATAAGAGCAGCAGAACTGAAAGAGATGCTAAGCTGGCTGGCTGTGTGTGAATGCTAATTTGTAGATGTTCTGGGAAGAGAAGAAAGCCTCAAAATTCAGTGCATCTGTTGTTGGGGGTCGAGTCCCTCTGGGGGATCGGTGTTGTTCTGAACAAGGTCAGGAGCAAAAAGGTGTGAAAGAAAAAATTAAACCTGCAAAATTGTCATCATGCATGACTGTATAAAGACAATTTTAATCCATAATCTTGGCTGAGCAAGTTCAACATCTTTAGAGGTGAATTTTAATAAATGGGGAAATAATCAAAAAATGTTTTAATTCATTCAGTTCAACCTGAAGTTCATAAGGATTCATTATACACACATTGACATATTCAAAAAAAAAATTTATGACTTCTTAAAGGTAAAGGAAACCTATAATTTTCCTTATTATTATAGGAATAAAAAGGAATGAAGGTCATTACAGGCAGTTTTGGCAGGTTTGAAGTGTGATCAGGCACTAGGACTTTCTGAAAATTAAAATCAGCATTTCTAAAAAGCTCATCAGCAGAGGGAAGCATGAATTGCATTAAAACTTCCTGAGAGACAGCTGCAAAGATTTAGACTTAATGAAACACGGCTGAGCGTGTTTCATTACCAGTAGATGACACAGATCATTACTGACTCTGGAAACTCCATAATGGACACTGAGCAGCATGGATGCCATGCCTCTGCCACACTTTTGCCTAACACTTAACATTCCATTCATATGTTTGGAGGCAGCACTCTGATGACTGTGCGTTAGTCAAATGTCAAGTAAGCAGAAGTCCATAATGATGCAGGCCATAACATAACAATGTGTTTTTATCAGACTTCTGTGATGTTCTACTTTTATAAGAACTTTCGATTAGCTGTAACCCATGCTAATCAGAATGAACAGAAATAAACATGTCCTGTTTATTTAGATCTAGTGTGTATTAGATCTAGTTAATGAGATTCTCATTTTGCAATTTTAACACCTACATCTCTTCATAGAAATCAACGTAAACAGGATGCATAAGATCTGAACAATCCCTCCATCACTAACCGGATGGCTGTGATGAGACCTTTGATGGAGTCGGAGACGGTGCGAGAGTGACCAGCCAGAACGGACCAAGTGGGCGGGTCCTTGGGGTTGATAACCAATGAACGTGCCGTTTTGAGCAGGTGGGTGGAGCTGTCGAGCATGGAGCGTGCCGAGTGGAGGATGGGTACCTGAGCTGCTGAGCCCTTTAAGGGAAAAAATGCTTCTTAAGTAAATTAGAAATGCCTGAATGTGTTCCACACTCCTCTGTTTCACTACAAAGGTGTAAACAGAGGTTTCCGATGTTCTCGTGGACACACCTCGGTGCTGATTTTAGCCGGGACGCTGGCAAACTCGGGGTTGGAGGCGAACGTCGTCAGGTTCTCCACGGCTTCGATGAGCGGAGCGGTGGCGACCCGACACCTGTTCCTGTTCTCCTCTGAGAAATCGCCATCTAGAGCCTTTGAAAACGGAACAGAACCAGTCAAAATCAGTGGGTCAGCTTTCAAAAAACTGAGAGAACATTAAGACCAGACAGAAAATTATTGAGCAGAAATATCTTAATTTGGAAAATAAATCAAAGTCAAAAAATTAAGAAAAAAATTCTACCAAAATATTATTATTATGCACTGCGGAATGCCGGTTCTGACCTACCTTGATGGTTTTGACCAGGTTGGCAGTGGTATTAGCTACCTCCTTGGCAGACTGTACAAAGTGCCTTTTAGCAACTGGGTTGGTGGTCTTGGAGGAGGCCAGACGGCAGGCGTTGCACAATGCAGAGGTGTGCTTTGCAACAATTGTGGCTGCAGACAGCACCTGTTGTATGATAAACATTGAAAAACACACTGAGCGAGGGAGATTTGACCTCAAAACAGTTATTTGCTTAAAACAAAGCAGCTACAAAAACATCCTGCCTTTTACAAAAAAAAACTATAAATGTTAAAGTGAATCATTGAAACTCCACTAAGCAATAAAATGGCAACTAGAGTCTTGTATGGAAGTGTGAGAAAAAGAGAAGAGAAGTACTTTTATATTAAGAAGCATCTCTTGGCCGAGATGGCAATTTCAACATAAATGGTTACAAGACGAAAACTTTGTGAAATATTTAGGAATACAAATTGATGAATTCTTCCAAATTAATACTACAGAAACAACAGCAAGTATAAAATGGGAAGCATTTAAGGCCTTCCTTAGAGGACATATTATTAGTTATACAGGGTCTAAAACAAAACAAACTGAAAAAACTAGAATACAATTGGAAGATAAAATAAAAATAATTCAAGCTAAAGTAAATAAGGGAAATGACCCACAACTAGAAAAGGAATTATTGATTTTGAGAGCAGAATATGATAAATATTCAGCTTCAAAAGCTGCATCAAGTCTTTTGCGACTCAGGCAAACATTCTATGAACAAGGCAACAAAGCGGGCAAGTTACTGGCATGGCAACTAAACCAGTTAGAAGCTAAACAACCAATCACATCTATTATATCAAATGAACTAACCTTGCAAGACCCCCAAGAAATTAATGCAGCTTTTAAGAACTACTATGAAGAATTGTATAAAGCGCAAATAAACATAAAATTAGAAAACATAAATCAATTTTTAAATAATTTAAATATACCAAAATTCTCAGAGGAAGACAAGGACAACTTGAATCTAGAAATTACAAAAGAAGAGATAGGGCTAGCCATTGACAATATGAAATCAGGGAAAAGAGCAGGACCAGACGGCCTTCCAATAGATTTATATAAGACCTTTAAAGACAAGCTTTTGACCCCATTATTAGACATGTTTAAAGAAATTTTTCATTCAAATTATTTCCCCCACTCTATAAACGCTGCTATGATTATTCTTTTGCCAAAGCCAGGCAGATCTCCAAATAAATGTGAGAACTTTAGGCCGATTAGTTTGCTAAATTCTGATCTGAAAATAATCTCTAAGTTGCTAGCGCGACGTTTACAAAAGGTTTTGCCAAATACAATTGACCGAGATCAAAACGGGTTTATTTTGGGGAGGCAAGGCTTTCATAACGTGAGGAGAGTATTAAACATAATTCATTATAATAAAGGCACGTCGGACTCTGCTCTTTTATCATTAGATGCCGAGAAGGCGTTCGATAGGGTTCGCTGGGAATATCTTTTTCAAGTTATGGAAAATTTCAATTGTGGAAACAATTTTGTAAAATGGGTTAAAATATTATACAATAATCCCTCAGCTGAAATAATAACAAACAGAAACATATCTAAGCCAATAAAGATCAATAGAGGCTGCAGACAGGGCTGCCCATTGTCGCCTTTACTATTCACCTTGGCAATAGAACCATTTGCTATTGCGATTCGCTCACACCCTCATCTCACTGGAATCACTGTTGGACCTACAGAACACAGGATTTCCTTGTTCGCAGACGATGTGATCTTATTCATATCAAAATTAAGTCGATCAATACAAATTTTTATGGAAATAATTAAATTATTTAGTGAGATATCTGGATACAAAATAAACAAAAATAAGTCTTCTATTCTATTAATAAATGCAAATGAAAAAATTAGCCCATCCTCTGATGTATTACAGTTTAAAATAGTTAATGAATTTAAATATTTAGGGGTACACATCTCTTCAGATCTTGAACAGGTTGCTGCAACCAATTATAAACTCATATTGAATGAAGTAGATAATTCATTTGAAAGATGGATGCCACTACCAATATCTATGATTGGAAGAATAAATATAATAAAAATGAACATATTGCCAAAGTTACTCTATATATTTCAGAATGTTGCTCTTCCTCCTCCTCCTGAATTCTTTTCACAAATAAAGAAGAAGATGTTGCGTTTTTTATGGAACAACAGGAAGTCCAGACTCTGTTTATCTTTACTGTACCTCCCTTATGACCGAGGAGGCTTGAAGTGCCCAAATTTTCACTGGTATTACTATGCTGTGCAGTTGAGGTCTATGATGTTTTATTACAGTAATCATTCTCCACATTGGACTGACATGGAGACTCAGGATTTGAAATTGACTCTGCCTTCATATTTATATTCAAATTCAATATCAAAGCTTCTGAAACATACTAATAATCCATTTCTTAAGAATATGATAAGAGTATGGAGAGATGTAAGAAAAATTTTAAATGAACCAAACTGTTTATCGCTGTTCAGTCCAGTGTGGGGTAACCAATTTTTTGTACCTGGTAGAGCTGATTTAATATTTAAAGTATGGAAAGACAAAGGACTCCAAATGATTCAGAATCTTTATGTACCAGACTCAGACATACTAATGAGCTTCCAGGATCTGCAACATAAATTTTACCTAGATAGGAAACATTTCTTTAAATATCTTCAACTCAGAAACTTCATAAGAACGAGTCAAAATAATGAGTTGACAAAACCTGCCAAGTCAACTTTAGAAAAAATGTTAACAAAGGACAGTTTGAAGAAAGGAATCATATCAGAATTTTATCACTCAATAATGTTACATATATCAGAAGGATCTCATGATAGACTTAAGGCTTGGAGAGAAGACTTACTGCTAGAGATATCTGAGGAAGATTGGCAAACAGCATGTAAACTGGCCCACACCAGTTCTATCAACACATCTCTGAAAATGATTCAATTCAAATGGTTAATGCGGGTTTATATAACACCAGTGGACCTTAATAGGTATAACAGGGAGATTCCTGATGTTTGTCCGAAATGCACAGAGGACAGAGGAACTCTGGTTCACTGCATGTGGTATTGTAGGATAATTACACTGTTTTGGAAAGAGGTAAAAGATGTAATTGAGAAAATAATTTCCAAACAAATAATTCTTGAGCCAAAGCTGTTTGTGTTTGGACTGTACCCTGAAAAACATAATTATACTAAAAATGAACGGACATTTATAAACTTAAGTTTGCTTAATGCAAAAAGATGTATATCAATGTTTTGGAAAAAGACTCATGGACCGACCATAAACCAATGGCTGCAGTAGATGTTATCTGCCCTCCCTCTGGAAAAAATTACGTATATATTAAAGGGAAAACAAGATTTGTTTGAGTTCATCTGGAATCCCTTCATTAGGTATGTCAAGGATCTGAACATCTCGGAAGACGGTACAAGTGACTGAAGAACATGTTAACTTTAGGTTAAGTAATTAACCCCGGTTCTCTGAAACATGAGTGAGGTATCTCACTATGGGACACGACCCCAGCGCCTGTCCCCCAGAAGCTCTATTACATTACGCCAGTCTTGACTGGCCGGTAGAAGTGACGTCAGCTCCAGGAGGAGGAGCTTCCTCCTAGTATAAATGCCTGACGACACGCAAGCGATCTTCAGTCTTTTAAGCACACCTCTTCCTCGCTCCAGGCAAGGAGGGTGATCTGGTGAGATACCTCACTCATGTTTCAGAGAACCGGGGTTAATTACTTAACCTAAAGTTCTCTTTCAACATTCGTTTCGGTATCTCACTATGGGATGTGGCGACTCCCGTATTGCCAGATAAGCTTACTCGAAGACCAAAAGATGCATCCTGCAGTTATCCAAGTGTGGATCCCACGCCCAAAACTGTGTGAGCCAGAGTTGGTGCCGTGACATCCAATCTATAGAACCTGGTGAAGGTGTGAGGAGTTGCCCAGCTGGCAGCATCACATATGTCCTCCAAAGGTATACCCTGAAACAGTGCCCAGGATGAGGCCATGCCACGAGTGGAATGAGCTCGTAGACCTGCAGGGGGTGCAAGGCCTTTACTCTGATAGGCCATAGCAATAGCTCCGACTACCCAATGGGAAAGGCGTTGCTTCGTTAGAGGTTTCCCTTTATGTGGTGAAACCCATGACACAAACAGCTGCTCAGTTTTGCGAAAACCAGCCGTTTTCTTCACATAGATCTGAAGCGCTCGCACGGGGCAGAGCGTATGCAGTCTTTCATGCTCCTGAGAGGAGAACGGTGGAGGGCAAAAAGCCATCAACTCCAAAGGGCGGCATGGCAAGGCCGGGTTAAAAACCTTTGGTATATAAGCTGGATTGGTTTTCAGTAAAACCTTATGATTCTGCTCAGTAAACCGCATGCAGGAGGGGTTTACTGAAAAAGCTTGAATGTCGCTCACACGTTTGGTAGAAACCAATGCGACTAACAAGGCTGTCTTAAACGAGAGCACTTTAAGCTCAGCCTGCTCCAAAGGTTCGAAAGGTACATGTGACAAGGCATCAAGTACCATCGGTAAATCCCATGAAGGAGTGAGGCTTTTAGACACCGGCCGGAGCCGTCGTGCACCCTTCATGAACTGGCACACCAGAGGATGTTGCCCCACTGTCTTGTCTCCAAAGCCTACATGACAAGCTGAAATAGCTGCCAAGTATACTTTGACAGTTGAAAAAGCCAAACCTTTATCCAGCAGTTCTTGTAGAAATGTCAGAATAACTGACACAGGGCTCTGTATTGCGCTAAACATGGTTTTAGCGCACCAACCCTCAAATGCACGCCATTTTCCCTCATATGCGCTACGAGTCGAGACCGCTCTTGCGCTCTGAATCGTGTCAATGACGTTCTGGGGAAGCCCACTGGCTGCCAGATTCACCCTTTCACAAGCCAGGCCCATAGAGCTAGGCGTTCCGGATGAGGATGAAATAGTTCTCCACGTGCCTGTGTTAGGAGATCCCTGCGGAGAGGGAGCTGCCACGGCTCGCCCTGCAGTGACTGGAAAATTTCTGCTACCCAGTGCTTCCCTGGCCAACGGGGAGCTACCAGGATGAGTGAATGTTTCCTCTCTCGCACCCTGGCGAGGGTAGGAATAATCAGTTCCAGTGGTGGAAAAGCGTACAGGAGAACCGGGGGCCACTCGTGTGCTAGAGCATCCAGGCCCAACGGAGCACCTTCCTCGGTCAGGGAGAAAAAACTCGGACATTGAGTGTTTTCCTCTGATGCAAAGAGGTCTACCTCCGCCTGACCATACCGCTGCCATATTTGGGTTACAACCCCGCTGTGGAGTCTCCACTCCTTGTAGCGGGGATTGCCTCTCGACAGCAGATCTGCACCCCTGTTCATCACCCCTGGCACATGAGTGGCTCTCAGTGACAGAAGGCGTGAGCTGGTCCAGACTATCAGTCTGTGTGCTAGCATGTGTAAATGATGTGAGCGCAGGCCTCCCTGCCTGTTGATGTATGCAACCACCGTTGTATTGTCTGTTCTGACCAATACATGGTGCCCTCTGATAGAGGGCAGAAAATGTCTCAGAGCTAGTAGAACAGCTTGGAGCTCCAGACAGTTTATGTGAGCTGTCCGTGTTTGTGAGCTCCAGACACCGTTTACCATCATGCCCTCGTGTGTGGCTCCCCAACCAATTAACGAGGCATCCGTAGTAACAACTTTCCGTGTTAGGATGGTTCCCATGGCAACGCCGGTGTTCAGGAAAGCGGTGTGTTTCCACGGACTCAGAGCGCGTGCGCATGTCCCAGAAACGATCACCTTCCGGTGGGCATGGCGTATTAGGCTCAAATTGAGCGATGCTACCCACCGTTGAAACGGTCGCATGTGCAGACGGCCGAACGTGATGACCGACAGTGCTGACGCCATCAGACCAAGCAGCCTGTGACACAGTCTGAATTTCACGAGTGCGCCTCTGCGAAAAACTGCCAGACAAGCCTGGAAGGCTTTCAGTCGTTCTGCTGAGAGGCGTGCTCTGAACTCCTCTGAATTCAGGGACATCCCGATGAAGGTTATTGTTTGTACTGGGGTTAGGATACTCTTCTCCCAGTTTATTGTGAAACCCAGAGCCGCCAGATGTGATATCAGCATCGTGGCGTGTGCCATAAGTTCCACCGGAGACTGAGCTGCAATCAGAGGTGCGACTGCAGCCTCGGTGCATTTCACAAACACGCGTGGGCTCAGTGAGAGGCCAAAGGGAAGTACGAGATATTCGTACATCTTCCCCTGAAAGGCAAATCTGAGGTATTTTCTGTGAGGGGGGTATATAGGGATGTGAAAATATGCGTCTTTCAAGTCTACGGAGATGAACCAATCTCCTCGACGCACAAACCGTATCAGAGCTGTCAGCATCCTGAACGTATACCGTCTCAGATATGCGTTCAGAGCTCGCAGATCTAATATCGGCCGCAGACCCCCGCCTTTTTTCGGTACGAGAAAATATCTGGAGTAAAAGCCGTCCCTGCTGTGCTCCTGCGGAACCAGCCGAATGGCGTTTTTGTTCTGCAGAGATATTATTTCCCCCTGCAAAATGCGTGCGTGTTCTCCCCGGGCATATGACTGTACTATACCTTTGAAACGGGGAGGAGCTGTTCCAAACTGGAGCCTGTATCCTCTGGACACAGTCTTTATCACCCAATTTGATGCCCCGCACGCTCGCCACAGCTGGACTTTTCTCGCTAATGGGCTGGGAAGTGCTTCTGTGAAAGCATTGTTCCGTGCCGGTTGAGCAAGCTGTAGCTGCTGTCGGTCTGCTTTCTCTTTCAGAGACAAAGCTGCCGAGTACGCCAAAGGTGGGGCAAGAGCTCCCCCTGTTGGCCCCATGTGCAGCCGCACGGCCACGTTCTGTCCTAATGTCATTTTCATTATATTTCTTTGTTTTGGCTGCGCCCTCGGTTCCTGACCTGGATGCGCGCCTGGGAACAATTTTATTGAGTTTGTGGTGAAGGGAGATATTTGTGTTTTCAAACACTGGTGTGTGTTTGTGCACTGGTGTGTGCTTTCTGGCCACAGCTCTGGCTCCACTGAGCTCTGGCCATGTGTAAGCTTTCTCCTCTTCGTTCGGCTCTGAACTGCGAGCTCCAACGCTGGCTCTGCAGGCCGTTTGAATTGCCCTGAACGTGGCTTCACAAACTCGAACTGGGACAGAACGTTTTCCGGTGGCGGGGGAACAGGTGTCTGGCAGTGCCTGCTCTCCCACCCCGGGGCGAGCTGCCTAGGTAGCCCGCCTCTTTTTCTTCGCGCTAGCGGTGGCCGGAGGTTTGGTTCCCGAAGTCACCGGTGGCGTGAAGGGCTTTCTTCCCCAGGCACCCTTGAGCTCGATCTGCTTTCCCTGGCTTTGGTCCGCCGACTGCTGCTGAGGGTGGCGTTTAGGGATGCGGTAGCCCGGTCGGGTTGTCGCCTGAGCGAACGTTTGACGAGGTGCCGCAGAGAGAGGAGGCTGCGCTCTTCTGGGCAGACAGAGTTGCAGCGCTTCACCTTCTTTCTTTTTCTCCTCGCAGCGTTTTTGCATTGCTGCAACGGTGGGGCCGAATAAGCCCTTCGGGTCCACCGGCGTGTCGAGGAGTTGATTTTTCTCTCTTTGAGAGAGGCTGGACAGATTCAACCATCTGGCTCTTTCCTGAGTGACCATCAGAGCCATTGCTCGCCCTGAGGCCTGGACAGCGTTTCTGTGGAGACGGAGGCAGAGGTCTGTCACTACGCATAACTCGTCCCACAGATCTGCGGTTGCTGCACCCGCCATCTGCTCCTGCAGTTCTGCTTGATAAGCGAGGAGGAGGGAGGAGGCGTTCAGGGCTTTAACCGATGCTGCCACTGCCTTGTAGCTTTTTTCGTTTAAAGCTGACTGAAACGAATCGGCCTTGAACGGGAGGGTTGGTCCTGCCGCTGTCATGGTCGATTTCTGTGAGGGGTGCAGGTGAAATGCTAGCTGAGGTTCAACAGGAGGCAGGCGGAAAAAACCGCTGTCCTCCACGCCGGTCCAGTCCAGCGCCGACCCTCCCAGAACGGGGTTTTTGGCGGTGAGCGGATTACTCCAGGACCGGGTTGCTTCCTCGAGGCACTCCGGGAAAACCGGCAGCAGCTGTCTGGTGGAAGATTTGGCTTTTGGAAGCCGTTTCCCCTCATACCGAGATGTGGTGGTCTCGGCCGGGGTTTCCGGCCATTCAATGCCCAGCTTTGCAGCTGCTCTTCTGCAGACGTCGTGGAGGTCCGATGCAGTCGGGTTTGGAGGGCCGCTGCAGCGGGTTTCACCAGTTTCCGTGGGCTTTGCAGCCAAAGGGATAGAGAACGTCTCGCCGTCCTGCTCGTAGTCGTCAGACCCGAGACTGACGGATTCCACCTCGGAGTCAGATTCTGCACCCGCAAAATCACTGAAAACCGGGAGGTCGGCTCCATCTTCCTCCAGATCAAGAAGTGGTGCGACAGCATCAAGCTGGTCACCCCAACTGGCTTGAGCGAAAGGGAGCTCTCCCTCATCGGTCGAGGCAAGAACCGGTGGAGGGGGATTGGATACCCCCAGCACAGGGTCCGCCTCCGACAAACTAGCTTGGCGTGCTAGCCTGCGTCGACGGGTTTTAATAGAGAGCCGTGCACAATGTTCACACCCCGCTGGTGACGCTAACCCGTCCTGGGCATGTTGCGGCCCCAGACACGAAGCGCAGACAGAATGGGTATCTGCCCCAGCAATGAGGTTGCCACACGTGCAGGTTTTAGTCGGTAGTTTGGTCCTGTCCATTGCGGGTACGGGTCCAAGCTACGTGACTATCAGCTTCGTTTAAAATCAAAGCCAAAGGTCGCAGCTAGTTTGGAGACTAGCTGCAGCTGCTGCTGTTTGGTGACAGACCAGCGGTAGAAAAACTCAGAACAACCAAGCACAGCTACCGAGAAGCGTTCGGCGACCGAGTTGTTAGCTCGCTCTGCGAACAGTTAAGCTAGCCCAATAGTTACCGTGCTAGCCGTCTGAGAGTTGCTTCTGGGAGCGAGAAGAGGTGTTAGACTGAAGATCGCTTGCGTGTCGTCAGGCATTTATACTAGGAGGAAGCTCCTCCTCCTGGAGCTGACGTCACTTCTACCGGCCAGTCAAGACTGGCGTAATGTAATAGAGCTTCTGGGGGACAGGCGCTGGGGTCGTGTCCCATAGTGAGATACCGAAACGAATGTTGAAAGAGAACTACAGTTCCCAAAGACAATTCTGTTTGAGGGCATATACTGTTAAAATCTCAATTTAAAGACGATATGTAAAATATGTGATGGGTTGTATTGGAACCAGGATTGTGAGAGACATTTTGTTGTACTTTTTTGTTTGTATTTTATTTTGACTTGAACAGTAATACTACTATTGTTGTTGCCACAATTTGCATACTGATCAAGTTGTTTGTTTAAACCACTAAAATTCTAATAAAGATATTTTGGAAAAAAAGAAGCATCTCTTGAACTTTAGGCTAGCTGTACTCAAGGAGATAATAATAGAAAAATCCAGCTGATAATGAGAAATATCAATATTAGACTTTCATATAAGGAGCACGGCCATTTGAATACAAATCAGTAAAAGGTTTGCCACTAAAAAGACAAGTTGGGTCGCTTTTATTATCATTTTCACAAACACAGTATAAGTATAATCACCAAAGCTAAAAAAAAAAAAAATATATATATATATATATATATATATATATATATATATATATATATATATATATATATATATATATATATATGTTATAAAAAACAGCATCTCTCAGGTCAAGATAGATGGAAAATGTAGGAAGAAAAAATGCAGATTTTTGTAACAAATCTTTTTTAAAAAGTGCTATGAAGCAGTTGTTATAAAATCACTGATAGTTCAAAGATTTGCATGTATAAATGTGCACCTGGGAAGGGCTGCTCTGTGGGTCCACCAGGTTCTGACAGGCCATCTGGATAGCCTGGTTGGCCCTGGCAAACTGGATGGGATCCACCAACCCCTGGTGTCCGGCCTGACTGTTGGGGTCCGATACACCCACCAGGTAGGAGGCCTGAGAAAAACACACACAACCGTTAGTCACAATCACCTGCATACACACAGCAGCTTCTCCACTCTGTACCTGTGCCGCAGCTTCAGTGAGGCCACAGAGGGCTTTGGAGGCGGAGCCAACACAGTCTCCAAACGCAGGCACATCCCCGGTCTTACAGTTCTGAGAAATGCCAGCCATGGACTCTCCCAGGACCTGAACAAAGCACCGTAAGGAGGATGACCAATGATTAGGCTGTGGTATGGCAGAGGGTGTTCTGATCTTCAGGCTGCTGGACATAAAGGCCTACCTTGGAGTTCTCCATCACACTCTCAATGCAGTCAAAGTACGAGAGGTCGCTGACGGGTTCGCTGGGGTTGTCCAGCATTCCTCTGACAGCCTGGTGAACAAATTAGCAGGAGAGAATGAGTGACTCCTATTCCTACATAAAAGAGAAAGACAAGCAAATAATCAGAAACTAATAGATTTACCTCCAACTCTCTAAGGGCATTGTCGCACTCCTTCTGGCCGGGCGCCTGCTGGGTACACAGCGTGATCAGCTGGTTAATGCTGTCAGTCACAGCTCTGAAAAACAAAATGAACACAAAAACAATCACTAAAGCAGTACAATTATTAGTGTTGCATGTTTCATGAGCACATATGGGTTGTATAAATTTCATTTCATGGAACTGTAAAGTGTAAATATTGCTTTCAATGTCTTTTTTTTTTTGGAACAAGGATAATATGCTATAGCTATTTAGTTTCTCCAGCTTCTCATTTACTTCCAGTGCAGAGGCATTTAGGTCCTTGAATCAAGTTTGAGTGTCTCTAGACTCATGGCGTCTGCTCCATCTTTTAGTTTTGAATATAATGGAACTTAAAAACAAGTATTCACTCCCCACAAACATAACATTTACACCTTTAGTCGGGTTCTAACCACAGATTTTAATGTTTTATGGAGGGTTTTAGGTCTTAGATCATTTCAAAAATTCTGTTAAGACTGGTGTGCATTATTAATCTGACACCCCTAAATAATAATAAGTGTTTTCAAATACAAGTAACCTAGTTAGTGAATGTACCTCCTCTATGTGACTGAGTCTCATAAAGAGGCACATAGTAAGTCTGGATGACCTGCCGATATTAAAACTCAGATGGGAGATTCTGTTACTAGGTTTTTAGTGGTACACTCTATAAATCTGCCCATCTTAAAAAAGGAGCAAAATTATTATTTTTAAAAAGCAAGCTGATAAGTTCTGTAGTTTGTAAAAGCTACATATGGGAAAAAATATGCAACAAAGTAAATTATTGTAAAAAGGTGTTGAAAAACGGGCTTAATTTTTCCTGGAGTAGTAAATTTGCAGAATGCAAAATAGTTCGTTGTTGCAAAGCATTCTTGTGTCTAGTTGTCCTACCTTGCTGCAGCAGCGAGCAGGTTTTTGACGTTTGCAGCTGCAGGGTCCACAGACAGACTTTTAGCAGCCAGCAACAATTTACTGGAAGCCATGGAGATGTTTTTCAGGTTGCCAATCACTTGCACCTGGTCATCCTTTTTCTGAAACAGCACCATCATAACGGCAATAATCAAACTGAGAAAATACATTTCCAAGCTTCTACTTTGACATAATTGGGGAGCTGATTTTCACTAAATCCAACCTGCGTGTGCCCAGCCATTTCTATGCCAGCATCCAGAAACTCATCAAAGTCCTGGCTGAACTTTCCAGAGGCTGAAGCCAGCTGGTTGCTGGAGCTTCTGGAGGCATGGACCACCTCGCCTGCCGAATGATTCAGGTCTGCTGCTGTCTGAGTCAGATCATTCTGGGCTTCCTGAAACGACTTGGTGGCCGGAGGGATCTGAGCAGGGCACACAGGGGAGAGACGTATTGCAATTTTTTAGATCAAACACCAGAAAGAGAGTGAAATTTCAGCAGCATGGAAGCTGTTCCTGATATGACCATTTATTGCAGCAGGGAAAAATACATAAACATAAACAATAAGCGGGATGTTGACTCACAGTTTCAATCAGAAGTTTCTTGCTGGCTTCGCCGATGCTCTTCAGAGCCATGTCGACATCCTTCTGGCCAGGCAGACAGTTGACACAGTTATTCAGGGAGTGAGAGACGGCTTTGGCCACCTGGAACACACAGCAGGATCACAACACAGGGTTTACAGAGGTAAGAGGAGGTGACCTGGCTTAGCTAAAAATCTGCTCATGATGTTCATGAGTCAAGCAACACAGGAAAAAAAAAACAATCAGCAAAACAAAACCAGATTAAGATCCTGAAGATTCTTACAAACTCAAAATATTCATTTTTTAAATATTGAGTGGCATCATTTTCTTGGAAAATGCAATTAAAAAAAAATATATATATACAAAATTCCCGGAGTAAAACCCAAACCCTCTCACCTGCGCCAGCCTCTGCTGACTCTCAGCGTCTCCGTCGGACATCAGCGCCTGCTTGGCCTCATGGATCAGAAGCGCTGAGCCCTCCATGACGTCTCGGGCAGAGTCCAGCATGGCGGCGGCAGCCTTGGGGTCTGTGGTGGAAGCGGCGACGCCTCGTGCTGCCTGGGCGAGGATCTTCAAGGCTTGGGCCGTCTCTCTGGCAGCGATTCCTGGAAACAGATTCACCCAACAGTAGCATGTATCACCGCAGGATGCATGCCTTCTAAATGAGATGGCAGGCAAGTTTGTAGCATTATTTTCTGGCTACAAAAGAAAGTGTCCATTTTGCAGAACCAACCAGTGTAATGTTCATTTCCTTGAGCTGCACATGTAAGCAGCTGAGCCATGGAGGATCCCACAGCCTTCGAGGTGCTGCCCAGATCCTGAGCACATTTCTCCAACTAAAACAAGAAGAAAGGTGGAAACAAAAAAAATTAGCTTAGGTGGGGGGGCTGTGTTTGGAGGAAAATCCCCCTTGAACATCTTTTCTTGGGCCGAGAATGTCTCATACCGATTCTCCAGGCAGAGGTTTGAGCTGGGTGTTCGCTGCAGCCAGCTTTGCGTCTTGCAGTTCGCTTCTCAGGGTCTGGACAGCGGTGAGCGCCGAGTCGATCTCCATGGGGCCGCAAGCTTCATGAGCCTGGAAGGGAATATTCAGCCTTCTAATGCAACTCCATCAATCTTGTGTTACTGTACGTCGAGATACGCCAACATCTTGTGTCATTTGTAAATGCAAATGTTTCAATTAATTGAAGGTTTATGTTGAGTTTGCAGGATTAAACTGTGTTGTTTTGGCAGGTTTCTCTTTGCTCTACCTTCTGTGCAGATGTCCTGAGCTCAGCCAGGCAGGTGGCCAGGTTTTTGGCACACTGACCCAGTTGCATGGCCGCGGCCTGATCGGTCACTGTGGGAACAGATGACTTGGCCGAGGTCACCATCTTACTACCAGGCTGCAGAATGAAAAGCAGATGCATTATTTTCCCGAATTCAACTAAATAAATGCTCACTAAAAAGATTTTGCTTGAATGAAATAGTCTTGTATTGTGCTCATTTCATATTCAGAAGTTTCACCTCATGCAGCCCTGAAGCATTAAGAAGACAACACTATTAATGTTTCTTTAAACAAAAAAGAGGTTACAGGCCTACTTTAACGGGACCTCCCATGACAGAAGCACTATTAATAGTTTCAGCCTGGTTCCTAATGTGGGACTGAAGTTATTTGGGGAAGAGTTTGGGAATATGAAGTTTCTAGAGGTCCTTAGGCAAGTGAAGTTAGAAGTGCTGAGGTTGTAGCATGCTGTACCTGCAGGAAGTTCTGGCTGGCTATGATAAGGGCCAACTGGGCACTCAGGTCCTCTGGTTTTGCCTGGCTGCCTCGGACTCCCTGGACGAGCTGGGGGATGTGGTCTGCGACGGCCTGTGGTCGCACAAACACACAATCAGTTAAAATCCTGTTATATAACTTTATAAAAACTCAAGCGGGCAGATCAAAGAGCTAATGAAAGGTTTGAAGGAGACTTATTAAATAAAAAACAACAGACGTCATAAATGCATTTGTCTGTCTGCTCTAATCCTCACCTTACAGCTCTGCACCAGCTGCTGGTGAGCTGCTGTGTTCTTGTTGGAGGCGGCGGCGTTCTGTGCGGCAGCAATGGTCTGTGTGGCTGCAGCTGCAGCTTGCTTGGCGGCGTTCTGAGGACAAAATAAATATTCAACGTGCAAAAAGCAAATCTGCAGAAAGTACTAGATCAGAAAAATGCAATTACCAACAGTCTGTTAAAAAAACATATTTGTAATTTTTTTTTTTTTTAAACATATACAACTAAAATATTTTGGTAAGACAGATATATGTCTGTCTGTTTTCAAGGTTGATTTTGCCTTGCTAACCTCCAGCCTGTTGATGAGCTTCTTCTTGATGGCGTTCTGAGCCGCAGCGTTGGTGGCCACCCGCAGGCCCTCAGCAGCCTCCCTCAGCCTCTGCTGCTGGTCCTCATTCTCTGGGTAAGCTGCTGCACCCTGAAAACACACACCACGGTATATCAATGTGCAACTTAGTAAATTAGATTATCAAACAGTGAAGTTTATATGCGATATAGATTCATTATATAAAGACTGATGCCTTTCAAGGATTAATTTGTTTTGATTTGATGATTATGGCTCACAGCTCAGGAAAAGACTGATTTCAGTTTCTCTACAAATGTGAATACTGAATAGATAATTAGATAATTAAATAAGATTCATTTTTAATACAGAATTGTGAGGTTATATAACCATAGGGAAGACGGTTTAGTGCTGTATCCATGCATTTAATTTGGAAAGTTAAGTGAAAGAAAAAACTGCATAAACAAGAGGGATAACCAGTCTTTAGGACTGTGAAGTATTCATGCATTAATTCAAGCTAAAAGAGCTCCAATCAAATGCTAAGTGCATATTTTGTGCAACCAAGTGCTAAAATTATTTATCTAATTTTAGTAGATCAGCAAATATTAAATTATATATAAAATATCTCTTAAATATTTCCTTTTTTCCTGAAACCCTTAAGCTGACTTTTTAATGATAATCAAATTTATTTACATGCAGCTGATATCTAATAAGGATGAGCTGAGGTCAGAGTGAGGTCAGAGAAAGAAACAGTAGCTTTTTCACTCATAATCCTTTTGCCGATAGTCAAATTTAATATCCGTTAATATTAAAAAGCTCATTCCTTTTGTTCTCTGTAGGTTTTTTTTATTCAAGAGAACAGATTTCTGAATTTTTGAAAGCTAACACTTAGAAAGCTTCCTGCTGCTATAGAAAAATCCTGCGGCTATTAAGTTAATAACTGGGAACCTGGCTTTGCATAGAAACAAATCATTAGGATAATTGTTAATCTTTCTGCAAACAATGACAACATCTCCATGTTTTATTGTTTGACAAGCTGTAGTATTAAAAAAACATCTAAATTGAAGTCAAATGTCCTCACTGAAAAAAACCCCTGCAAAACTACATATCTGCTTAAAAGTGAATACAGCAGATCTTAGCCTGACAATTTTTAAAAGCCAACACAGAGAAATTAATGAAGTAAATCAAATTAATAATTAGTTGCCAAATCAACTGTGGGCCTCGGCCTCCATTAACACAACTAAATATACAGCTGTGATGGTGAGAAATCTGGCATCAAACTGCAAACCAGCTGGAGGGCATCATTTCATTTCCATGGAGGAAGAGAAGCGTATTAATATCGGTGAGCAATCCTGTCGACAGATAATGAGACTTGATGTGGGGAGAGAGCAGATGGATGGAGCAGCGAGGGAGACAAGTCTGAGGAAACAGATCTTCTACTTTTAATCTTGCTACTCTAAAAATATGAGATGTAATAAAAAGCAGAGAGTGACTAAATCCTGTATTGACTCAGCTTATTTCTGTATTGACTGAGAACTGAATTATTGCTTTTATCAATAATTCAGTGCTAAAATGTCTTTATACAGCAAAGTGCCATTTCCAAGCAAAAAGTCTGCCTCTGCAAAGGTTAACATTAGTTTATGAAGTTAGAGTCAATATTAATCAAGTAAAATAATTTTATTTACATATGCTGTCACATTTTCATTGGAAATAATAAATGGGTACATGTGCGGTTCGAGCAACAAAATCTGACACTGCATGACAACCAGACCCACCATATTTAATTTAATAATAAATATCCACACTTTCAAAGATTTGATTTTAATGTAAACTTTTGCACATCTTGGTTACTTGAGAAAAAATAATTAAGCTTGAATCTTCTTGAACAGTATTGAACGCTTGACTGTAGGTTCCATAAAAAAAATCTTGAGCCTTAATTTAATAGTCAAAAGATTGAAATAAAAATACAGATGAGTAGATCATAGATAAAGCATATCAAATTAATATGAACTCATGTGACAAGCAGGCATTAATAGACTTTTGTCCTATAGTTAAAAAGGTAAAGTAAAAAAAAAAAAAAAAATTTCATATGAATATTTTTCTATATTCATCCAGACCTGAAAAATGAGGAAAAACAAATGCCAGACTTTATAAGACACTGCAGATTTGCTTCTTAAGCTGTCACGTAAAGCAAATAAATTCATAAATTAAAAAAAAGTCGTTCAAACAATGCTTTGTTTTGAACCCGCAGATGCTTTAAATGTCATTTTTTACCAAGAAACTAACAGGACAAAGCAGACTTCTGCACTTATGTGTCATTCTCAGTCCCATTTTTCACACCACATTACTGCTGTGTTCCTGGTTCTGCGTTTTCTTCCCTGCTGTCTTAGAAAAGGTCACCAGATAAGCAGAGAGCGGCCGTTTCCCGGGTTTTGAAAAATGCCACTCCTGTCATCAACCTATTAGTCCCTAAGATGGCCTTAAAAACATTCTGCAATGTAGAATGAAAGCCTTAAAAAAACGTTTTTACCTTGAGACATTTCTGAGGTGAACACACATCGAGAAATAACTATTTCTCGATGTGAACAATTTAAAACAATTTGAAGTCACAAAACATACTTTTTTCTGCACTTTTTCCATCCATTTTAACGTTACATCTACTTGCCACAAAAAAAAAACAAGACATAACTGTCTTCCAAGATTTTTTCATCTTCCAAGCTGCTCACCTTTGCTGCCTCCACCATCCTTGCAGTGGCGTCTGCCAGCAGTTTGGCGGCTGCCAGCAGCTTCTTGGAGTTGTCCACGTCCACCTCGACCTCAGCGTCGGACCTCATGGCATTCACCAGGTCCGAGGTAGCCTGAGCCAAAACCCGAGCCTGCCGAACCATCTCTCCTGTATGGCGACAGTCAAAAATGAATGGAGATGAAGAAAGAGACTGAGTTTAGAAGATGTTCACAATAACCACACAGTACCAGCTCCTTAAACTGAAGCGTTAATGTTTAATGTTAAGTTTTCTGAATCTGAATCCAGTTTTCCACGACCCAATCCTTCCCGTTTCCAATGATTACGTTTTCTTCGGCTTTTTGTTGGCTATCTGAACATTCTGATGTCTTCTAGCACTTTCACAACTGTTTCCTTTTGTTTGTGCCTGCTTCAAAACTTTACATGTAGCTGACCACAAACAACTGAGATCACTGGCCACACTATACATTGAGTCACTGTCTAAAACAAGTCTAAAAACACCTTCTTTGTTGTTTTTTTTAAGTCACTGGCCATACTGTTGCCACCATGGCTGCTGTTAATCAGCTACATGTAGCAGGAGTCTTTTTGACGTACAAAATACAGGGATGTTCATTATGGTTCAATTATAATTAATATAGTCAAATTAGTAGCTGAAAACAATTTAATTTACAACAAATACACTAAACCACTGGAACATCTAAATTGATTAGAATGTCATTAAAAAGCTAATTTATTTCAGTAATTCAATTATAAAAGTAGCACTTGTACTGAGTTATTACAAACAGAGTGATTATTTTTTGCCAAAGTGAGTTTGATCAATCTAGTTTGTAGCATATAAAAACTAAAACACAGTTTCTCCGACCTTACACAGGACCAATAAAAACCCGTATTTTAATACAGAAAAATTGACCTCCAGAAAATGGTGTCTATATAATGTACTAAATATGCGCCTGACGGTTCTCAAAGGCTCGTTTCGCATGAATCACTGCTTTGTTGCAGCCCGACGTGGAAGCAACCAGTCTGCAGCTCGGTTGAGATATAGAGAAAGTCCAGGTTGCTTAACAGCAGCCTCCAGTTCATCTCCATTGTTGGATCTGGTGTCCCTTATCCTAGTCTTCACAATACCACTATAGAACCTGATCAGAAGTAAATAAATTAAAGTATCAAACAGTTCCAGTCTGATGATGTTTCTGCTGTAATCTTTTAAAGTTGTTGTCTCTCCTTTACCATCAGGCAGGACAGAGTCAATCCAACAGTCTGCAGCAGATATCAGATATTCAACTTTTCTTATTGGGTCGATCCATTTCCTTGTTTGACCTCCAGGCCAACAACATTCTTTGTGCATCTTCCTCCTTCCCTCTGGTCTTTTTCTACTGTCAGACTTGTTAACATGACTGTCAGCTTTTCTCTGTGCTTTCAGCCGACAGCAGTCACTTCAAACACATCACAGTGTCAGTAAAGCTGAGGAGAAGACGGGCCGGGATGGGAGTAAAGCCACAACAAGGCATCTTCAGAAACTACTAACCAAGAGCTCAGATGATCCTTTCTTAGTGGAAACTTAGTGAATATTCTGAATGTACACAAACATAGCTTAAACAATCAAAGTCTTTCAGTTAATACAGAGAATCCATATGGGCAAATAAAGATATTTATGCATATTTATGGATCAAATGTACCTAAAAGAAGCATCTTTCCCTGTGAAGAGCATTATAAATAGGAGTGTTGTGTTTGAAGATTTTTTTTTCCCAGCAAGAATTTTAAAAAACTGCCGCACTAATTAAAAAATATCAGAAATGATACTCAGAACTCTTAGAAATACATTTCCCACACATGGCCTGACTGTATAATTTTTTATTGATTTTTTTGAGTAACCTCTCCAAACGGTGCGCCCGCTCTACCGCTGAGTCATATGTCGCCCCCTACGGCCTGACCATTTTGGCTGCATTTTTCATGTGTATGTAAAAACCAGGGAATATTTTTACACAAGAAAGCTTGGTAAAAACATCTTTATACATTTTTATTTTACAGCGTCTTGCTGCTAGTTTATGTATGTTTCAGACTCACCTGCGTCTCCCATGGAAGTAAAGATGCTCTCTGTGACGGTCATGATGGTGTCTGTGGCCTGGTCGTAGCGCCCGATTGGCTCTCCCCTGGCAGTGTACTGACGGACATGTTGCAGAAGATCTGCCAGCGCCTGACTCACAACGCTTGCTGCTGCGCTCACCTTCAGGAAACAAGACCAGCATCACCAGTTCTGTTTTTAAACAAATCAAACTTCCTGTTTGATTAAACAAAGGTGTACCATTGTAGCCTGTAGTGTTAATATTAGAACTAATACTAATAAAAAGGTAAAAATGACAGATTTGTTGTATATCTGTCCATGAATCAAGCTGACCTGTTTAAGCAGCTCCCCGTCCTCTGTGGCTGACAGGCAGGCCTGGACACAGCTCTCCACCGAGCGGTCCACCAGTTTCCCGGCTTCGATCAGCTGCTCCTGACAAACCGGAGAGCTGATAGTCGGACTCACCACCTGAAACAACCAAAGGGTTAAAAGTATTAAAGCTGTCACTGAGAAATACGGCCATATTTAACTTCTGTCACCAGCAGCTGACAAATTATCCCTGAGTGGAAAACTTTCCTCTTGATAAAACATTGAAGTTCCTCGTTTTAATGCTAATGAAACACTCAAATCATCTTGATCCACTTTTTCTGTTTAAAGTGAAACTAAGCAACGACCCAAAAAGAGAAAAAATTATTGGACAGGAATTGCAATAATCTCAGCACACTGCAGCTAATAAATGAAACTGTTCTGACTCAAAGCCAGCAGTGCATTTCCACTAATTACACACATGTGGGCCATATGATTCGGAAAGAGCAAAAATAATAAAAGCACACAGTGTTTAATTGCACCAATTGCACTTAAAAAAAAAAAAAAGATAAATGCAAAGATCTCCAATACTTAAACGTGCTCATTTTCTTTAATTTACTTAATTGCCTAGAGTTTATTAATATTATGTAATTTTAGTATAAAAGTGCTTCTCATTAAATTAGAACAGCTTTGAAATGTAATTTATTTCAGTATTTCATTCCATAAAGTGACACTCATTTAAGGTAAATTTGCTAGCCACAGAGTGATATTCATTACAGCTAATAAAAACCCAAAATGCAGCTACTCTGAAAAGTTACACAACACCAATAAAACACATTTTAAACACAGAAAATCACCATATACTGAATCTACATAATTTTTTAAATCAAATTACTAAAACAAATTAACTTATAATGTTCTGATTTATTGAGGTCGGTTTGTAAAATGTTCATTCTTGTACCTTTGCACAAGCCACAAGTTGGGAGGTGGACAGGGCGCACTGTGTGGCGGCAGCGATGACCCGATTCTGCAGGACCGTGTCCTCTGCAACTTGGGCAACGTTCTTGGCCTTCAGCACCAACATGGCCGCCGCATTAGCCACCGCTTTGGCCAAATTCATCAAGATATCCTGTCATCACAGATAAAAATAAGAGATCACCAAATATTTTCACAAGCACTTTTAGAAAATGTTCTTGTAAAGCAGAAAAAATTACAAAAAAAGAAAAAACACCTTTTTTTAAAGGCAATTTTTTTACTTTTCATGCATTGTGTTCAGCTACTTCGGTGAAAATTATATGCTCATTGATGAACTTTTTTCTCTCTTCATATTCATAATACAGCTATAGCAGAATGATAAAATGAAAGCTGATGAGTTACCTGGAACCTCTCGTCTGTCTCGTTCTCGCCGATCTGTCGCAGGAGGTCTCCACTGGCCTGACCGATGCTACCTGCAGCGGTCAGCACTGTTTGTCTGGTCTAAAGTCACACAAACACAAAAAGATCAATCAGGACCTGGAGTCGCATTTGAATCTCTTCTACTATCCTGGCTATAATAGTATCACTGTCATTTATTTCACCATTTGTGGCTTTAAAAACTGGCTGTCAGGCAAATACTGAAGATTTAATCACACTCAAGCAGGCTTTGATAAAAGCATCAAAATGGACAATTTGCAAAACGAGCATTTGTTCCCTGCAGTAATTTTAAACCAGCTCCAGGATTGATGATTTAAAGAGGTCTTGAATCTTTATTTTGATCACCCAGGACATTTTCAGTTAGCTGGAGGGAAGCAGAAGAGGATGTTTATATAATTGGGTTAGGATTTGGACCAGCAGAGAGACAGAATTATTAAGAGAAGACGAGTCGTCTCGGGATGCAGCTGCTTGGCGACAAATTTAATTAGCCTTTGGCTGGCTGTTTGACATCAGGTCTGAAACACAACAGCTGAGGAGTTTGTTTTGCTGCTTGAATTCAAATCAGAAGGGATGCCCGTTTCCCGCAAATTAAACAGTTCCAGTCTGACAATGTGCTTTTAATGAAGATGTGAAGAGGATAGATTTCAATTACGAGGGAAGAGACCCAATCTAAGTCTGAAAGTTTGAGATGCCATCTCTCACCTCTCCGGAGGTCGGCTCCACGGCCTTCAGGAGGTCGGACACGGCGCCTGCGAGCGTCCTGGCAGCCTTCATCAGGTCGTTACCTCCTCCCACATCGTCCTCCATCAGCGCGGCCAGCAGTTTCACACCCTTCGACATTTCCGTCAGGTTGGAGGAAATGGTGGTGATGGCGCAGCCCACAGCGGTGTAGTCTGTGTCAGTGGGATCACCTGGGAGGAAATGGGGAAAGACAACATGAGGTAAATGTAAAACAAAGCGCAAAATCGTTTACTTGCAGGGAGTCTGTGTGAGACCTTGTACAAACTTACAGTTGACAAAAGATACGAGGGGAAAAAAGTGAAAAAAAACCAAACATCTGAGATGGAGTGGTTTGCAGGCTGCCAGGCCACTTTCTCCCACATTCTCCAAACCACAGCAGGATATGAGGGAACTATTAGATTTTACATGGCTACTAACAAACAGCAGCCTGATGGAAAAGTTCTACTTTACCCAAACAAACTGGCCAAATAATTTTAACTGCAGAGCACACCATGCCTTAAACGCACTTGTAAAAATGAGGGTAAAGCCCGTTGATATGTATTGCTTTTAATAAAAAAAATTGCAGTTCCTAAAAAAAATATACATATTTTTTCAGAAATGCTAGAGACACAGTAAAAAAAAAAAGAAAAAAAAAGCCAATATGATTTCTGTTGAGTCAAGAAGTGCTGACCGGCTGTGAGGTTCACAACAGAAGCTGTTCCTGCAGTGATGGCATCAACCTGCGAGTGGATCTCATGTTTCGATTCGTCCATCTTGTTCTGGATCCACACTTTGGAGGCCTAAGCGGAGATGGCAGAAATTTTTTGGGACGTGAGCACATTTAGCAGGTTTCATCACTGCTGTGAATAAACACTTTATGCTCCTTTGGGTGTGAGGGGGTGACTCTACCATGTCCTGCCCCAGCGGCGGGAGGTCGTCAACCTCTCCCAGGTCTATTTGGGCTTTTTGAACAGCTTGCATGCTGGTGTTGATGGTTCCCATCAGAGCCTGCTGCGCTGAACTCTGCATACAAACAATTTATGAGAAGCTAATTAGCTTACACTCTCCTGAGGTGACATATTGCAAACTAATAATGAGAAATGAAAAAAAATCTGTTAAGCACTTTAAGACACCACACAACATCTAATGTCATACCAGTGGAGGCATGTGGCCACGGTGCATCTGACCCATGGTGATCTGCTGCTGAGGGGACGGCATGGTGCCCATGCTGGGCGACTCGGTGCCAATAGAGCCAAAGCGGATCACTCCCGGCAACGCCACAGAGCTTTGGTTCACCTGACCCACACGGTTAAACTGCTGCTGAAGTATTGTGGATCTGCAAGCGTACAACATGAGCACCATCAGCACTGAGTCTACAGCCGTGCAGCATAATGATGTCGAAGGCTGATGCTCGTATAGCAATGTTTTTTGAAGTGCCATGCAAAAATGTTACTCAGACTTTCTTACAAATTTCACGTAACAACCACAAAGTTACATTTATAAGCCTTGCAAAAATATTTTTAACTTGATTTAGGTCAGGACTTTGTTCCAACACCTACACTTTCCACTGTAGCTTACTGCTGTATCGCTTGGGTTTTTATTTTTTCCTGTTGGAAGGTAAACCTCTGTCCCAGGCTCAAGTCTTCTGCATTTTCTAACCAAATCCAGCCCACCAATTATTTATGTGGCCCTCATAAATTGAACGTCAACATTTGTGTGCTTAAGTATTATTTTATCAGTCGAATCAAGTCACTTTTCATTTGTACATGACCCAATGTGAAAAGCTATTTAAAAAATGCTACATTTTATGAAATACTAATTTTATCAATACATTTTCAAACCTCTGTCCCTTTGAGGAATTTTGTAATTTGGATGTGGCCCGAGGTGAAAATGCGTTTCATACCTCTGTCCTACAGCATGATGCTACTATCACCATGTTTCACTGACAGAACAGTATTGTTAGTTTTCCTCCACGGCACTTTTTTTTTATTACTTAGCCAATATGATTTTTGTTGAGTCAAGAAGCACTGACCGGCTGTGAGCGCCGGGAATGTGGGAACACATTTGTTTCCTGTGTTCCCACAGCGTAAGGGAACCTGTGATCCCTTCAAAGAAAAGCTACTCTTATACTAAGAATAAATTACACATAGGTGGACTAACTGATTTACTTTAATAAAGTCTTTCATAGCCAAATGCCTTCAAAGTTAGAAGGCTCAATACAAATCCAGGCACATTTGTTAGATTTTAATGTATTCAATTTTGAGAGACTGTACCATTTAACTTCCATTTCACATTTTATGAGCTAACTTGTGTTTATCTACCACATAAAATCCCACAATGATACATAAAGCTTTTGGTTGTAATGGAAGAAAATGGGGAAACGCTCATTTAGTATGAATAATTCTGCAAATTAAATCCTTTAAAAACGTTTTCTGAAAGAAGCAAACCATCAAAATAGACTGCTCTAGAATTATGTTTCTAACTGGACACGTTCATCATCACTCTGAGCTCGTTTGGATTTTACACATTAGCCACAAAGACCTTAAACACAATAAACACTGACAGGGAAAAATCTTTCCTCCTTCAGCAAACAAAGCCTTGTTTGTTTTGCTGCAGAACAGACTTGCAAAGTTGGGTGTGCAATGTTTCTGCAGTATTACAGATTGTTGCCTTTGGCATCAGCACAGAGATGGGGGCTCGGGGGGGGGGTTGTATATAAAAGTATAAATGTTGTAAAACGCTGAAAGAAGGAAAACTATCAGCTGAGAATGCACAGAAACAGTTTCACCTGAGGCTAAATGAGGCAATGCTCCTCCCTCAGGAGGATGAAAAATGTCAGGCATGTGTTCTCCATGTCAAAATGTAGTCCAGGTAGATAGATGGATGTTAAAGCTGTTGTAGTAGCTTGTTAGAGTGATGTGTACATAGCTTTGTTATGTAGTGGTTACGTGTTCAACATCATCATAATGTTCCTTTTTTAACTGGATATGTATGTTTTATAAAGAGAATACAGTTAAGCGATTCTTTTTTTGTTCAAATCAATCAACAAAATGCACACATAAAGAAATGGCAAGTTTCAAGCCATGCTTCAAACATAAACCGAGAAGGTCTGATTTCCATACTTTTTAGGGGAAACCGATTCCTCCAGCATGGTTGACTCCTCATCACCCTCTAATCCAAACCGGTCCTTGCTTTGCTTCTGCAGGAGAGAGGCAAACACAGCAGAAAAGCAGGAAATCAGACTGTGGTTTAGTTAAGCCCTGTTTAGTTGGAAAGTGGACAACAAATCATGAGATGAGACAAGATCTTCAACTTGCCTAAAAAAAAATAAATAAATAAATCACACATTCAGATACCCAGACGTACTGTACATTTCAGATTTTACTTTAGGCTTAAGATATGAGCTCCTGCTGTATACCAGCACCATAGGATGCCAGCCTTCCTCTGCTACTTTTCATTTAACTACAGCGGCATGACAGAGCGGCATGGTCTCCATCAATCACCCGCAAAGCTGAAAACACGTAGCCCTCAGGAGAATACTAAAACATCAGGATTACGGGTCTCCAGTGATGAATGTCTCACCTTTTTGAGGATGATATCAATATAACCGGCGATGAGCTGGGAGATCTGTTCCCCTTCGGTGGTCTGCACTGAGTAGTAGCTCTCCTGGTACTCCCCAAAGTCCTGCAGAAACGCATCCACAGAGTGAAACATCCGATTTGTGTGAAATTGTAAAAGGAGTAGCCGAAAGCAGAGCGTGTACGGTATACAGGCTGAGGATTTTCTGGGAGGATTAAAGTGAATCCATGGAGACAACTCGACTCAGATGAGCACCGCACATTGTGTTGGCTGATATGAAGCTGCAGCAGAGTCAGATTAACCCGAGAGCCGTTCTGGACGTAAACCTTAGTGCAGGAAAACTAACTGCTTCCATGAGGAAAGATTTAGCTGCGGCTTCCACTTATTTTTAGCATCTTTTCACACAAAAATATTCAAAAGGGTAAATAGAGAGAAGCTAAACAACCTCTAAATCAGTGAAACCAATACAGACCACCTAAATGGTTAAAAGCACTCCAGCAAATTAGCCTCCATACAATAGGTTGTGTTAATCGAGCTGCAACAGAGATTCAACACACCTACAAAACTAAAGCTGTGTTTAGTGGCTCGACCTCTGAGTGCTGACACAAAGGAGAGATATTGGCAGCAAAGGGAAAATAGTTTGTTCAGAGGACTGAAGGAGACGAATGAAAAGGTGAGCAATACGCAACATAAAAGTAAAAATAAAAATCTCTAAGGCAGAAAAGTCAGAATCAGGGTTCATAAAAATTTTTTTTTTATTTACAAAATTAAGTTATAAGTTAAACATATTTCCATCAGTTTTCTTTATAATCCTCTGGACTTTTGAACACAAAATCTTTACTTTGATGAGTTTTATTATTGGTAAGATTCACAAATCACAAAACAAGACTGTGTCCGATTCAGCAGGTACCATTTTAATTTGGGGTTTTGGTAACTGCACGCTACTTAGTTCATCATACTAAACTCTAAAATACTAAAGCTAGACTGGATTTTCAATAAATACTCCTCTAAGTCAATTTGTGATCTTTGCTAACTTTATTTTGTAAATAAAATATCCCAAAGATTTGTATGAAGGTCTACAATATGAACTACCATCAAAATTTCATTTTTTTTGTGTGTGAATTTATCTGCAATTAATGAGATGGATAAAACTTTATTTTTGATGTGGAAATCAATTATTGAAAGAGGTCATCTAAATATAAAACAAGGTCAAATCATTTCAGATCTACCTTCAGATTGCCCAATACATAACAGTGTAGAAACTCAAACCTTTTTCCAGACTCCATTCTTTTTTCCAGTTCTTATCCAGACTTGCAAAATAAAAGAGCTAATTTACCTACTTTTCCAGACTATAAAAACTATTTATGCGATAAATGTGTAGAATAGCTGGGTCTGCGGTGTGTGCAGCTTTTCTCATTCTGCCTCTGGACAGAACATGGGCTTGTGGCAGTCTTACCAGCGTAAAGCTCTTGGGGGACGCAGCCCACCTCTTCACCGTAGTGAGAGGCCATTCCTGAACCACATCTTTGGTCTTCTCATCCACTCTCATCACCGACTCCTTGGTGATGCCCAGGAGCCGAGGCACCAGCTTGTTCTTACTCTTCATCTTTTCCTGTAATAAAAAGAGAGACTTGACTTCAGCCAGACACATCAATAGATAACGTTTAAGCCTCAAACATTACACACAATGTAGAGGTGACTCTTAGCAAATTAGAACAGAATGAAGTTACAAAAGGATATATTCTAGTATTAATTTCTGTTCAATTTTATCATTAAAGTAAGTAAAAATCCAAAATGTGGTTGCTAAAATTTATAACATGACATAAAAACGGTAACATCTGTTTCAACCCAGGAATTTTATGGCATACAAAATGACTTCATTCTTGACAGCAATGATTGTACATCATTTGAGTGAATTTAAAGAGTCAGAAATATAAAGAGTCAATTAAAACCATTACAAGTTTGAATTGCCTTTATGATGTTTAGGTGACAGATTACAGACAGAAAACAAGACAGAAATTCTTGCAAAAAAATTAACTTAGAGATTGATTTAGTTTTCATATCTATTTACTGGTGGCACAACTTTACATCAGTCTAAGCAGCAAAGAAAAATTAGAAACTGCCTTAATTAGTAAAAAAAAAAAAAAATGTGTGTCCTTATCTTTACATCAGCTGATTGAAATCTCTTCCTGAATTCTCTTAGCTTTCAATATCATATTGCAAACACCCTCTCTAAAATGCATAAAAGCTTTTGTGTTTTCAGTGTGGAAAAGAGCAAAGGCCTCTTGTGGAAACGAAGCCGGTGGGAGCAGGCTGAGAGAATGTGATGGGCTGTGACGTGAGGGCCAAGAGGTGAGGTGTGCAGAAGGCCTGCAGGGACTGCAAACTCTCCGCAGGCCTCCGAGAGTTAAAGGTTAGGAGCCGCCGGCTGAAGTTTTCCAGGGTTGTTTCAGAGATGTTTCTGCTCCACCGGATTAACCTCAAGACCAAAGACTCAAAGACAAAAGGAGATACCAAGCTGAACTGTTCAACGGGAATTCATATGGAGGACCAAGAAGTCAAAGGACACTTTTAGATTTCTGTGGCATTTTTAGGAGGAATAAAAAGGCAGAGCAGAAACTGTAACATGTGCTCTACTATTGGAAGTAGAGCACGTTCATTTTTATGAACATTAAAAATGATGTTCATTTAATTTAACAACATTAAATGAAGTAAACAACATTTAATGTTGTTTACTTCATTTAAAACAACATTAAATGAAGTAAACTGATTTAATTTGCTTGAGCTGTCGTCAATGCACTAGATTTAAATAATGTGTTGTCCTGTATATACATTTATTACCTCGCACTGTGAAACAACTGTAACATGTGCTCTACTATTGGAAGTGATTTCATTCTTCGTATCTGCTCATTGCAATTAATTTCTAGAGATTAAACTATCTGACAATGAGATAAAAAAAAAAACTTCTTTGTGTGAAATATTAATTTGTGCAAGACTAATATAATCAAAAAGATTTTAAAAATAAATTTCAGCTAATAGAAAGATTTCCAGTGATGTAATGCAGAATATTGTCTTTATAGTACATAGCAGTAGAAGTCTGCTGGATTCACTTGGATTCTGCTGCCAGTTGGACTCTAATGAACATATACCTGCACATTGTGCCCTACTACCTGTCAGTCACTCCAACCGCTCTATATTCAGTCTGAAACCTCCTCTGCTGCACAGACAGCAGTAGTTTCCTTTCAGCACCACCATGAACTGCCTGCAACTGACTTCTTCTCTTACTCTGTGCTTCAATTTCATAGTATTTCGTGCAGCTCGTCAGAATCTTTTAGCATAAAACACTAAATTTTGTGCATAACTTCAGACTTACCTTGACGAGGAAGAAGGAGACGCCGTACGTCCGCAAAGACCGTGCCAGTTTGACATACTTCACTTTTGCTTCAATCTCTGTCATTTCTCCACAGTTTTTGTGTTCCTGCAGGGTTAATTTTGTTTAGAGGAACTTATTACTTATACAACATTGTTGAGATAAAAAGAAAACTAAAATGAGGATGAAATTCACACACCTGAAATATTTTCTTCTCAGCTCCCCGTTGTTTTATATATTCTTTGGGCAAGAACTCTTTCAGACTTTGAAAAAAATTAAATACATTTGAGAATGTAATTAATGCAGCAAAGATGAGTTAAACAGTTTCTCCACAATCTTTGAACTTCATTATTGGGGGAAAAAAATTCTAAATATTTTATTTTTATTTTTATCTTGAATCTTCATGGAAATCATAAAATGAGGTCAAATACTCACTCTAAGAATCCAGGCTTGTGTTTGTGCTCTATGTGAGGTCCAAACTGGATCTGGGCCTGAATGCCTCCAAACTCACAGGCTTTGTCAAAAGACACTGGGTGAGAACCATTCAGGATGTCATCTCGTGCCTGCAACAGCAACAAATAATATTTTTTTATTAATTTTATTTTTTAAAAAAGGAGAAACTTTAGTGCTGTGCTGTCCTAAAATTACTTGCATGCATATTTTTGTAACTTTATAACATAAAAAGCATGTATATATTTCTTTATTTTCCAGGAATAATCATTTTGATCAACAAAACACAAATTGGTGGACCTTTTTTAACAAAAAATAAAAAATAAAAAAATCACTCTTGCCAGTCTTTTACTGCAAAGGACATTGAATATATCTTAAAATACTTCACCTGTACGTAAAGCAGGTTGAGTTGGACCGGGTCTCTGGAGTCAACGTTCTGGTCCGAGTAGAAGAACTTGCGTCTAAGAAGGAGAGTCTCGTTCTCGTCCACGCCCTGTTCTCTAAATGTTCTGCTGTGGTCCAGCCAGTTCACTAAAAAACAACATTAAATGAAGTAAACTGATTTAATTTGCTTGAGCTGTCGTCAATGCACTAGATTTAAATAATGTGTTGTCCTGTATATACATTTATTACCTCGCACTGTGAAACAAAAATGTACAGAAAACATCATGGGAAACAAATCGCTGCAACGTTTGTCATAACATTAAAGCCAGTTTACAAAAATCTAATTGGACTGCAAATCACAGATTCATTTCCATCAGTTTACCACATATATTAGATCAGTGAATGTTTATGAGAAGAAGTGACTAAATGTTTACAAGGTTGAACATGTCCTTACAGGAAAGCTTTTCAGATTAAAATAGTAGTAAAAACTTTAGATGTAGAGCTCCCATATTCCAGTTAAGGGTGGTGGACACAGAAAGTCATCATCTTTCTAACACCTACACAGCAGCCATGACTCCTCTTTCTTGGCGGTTTTACTTCAGCCATTTCTTAAGATGTGACCGAAACAACTCAGTTATTTGTTACTTGAATGACAACGACACACATATTAAACCGAGTAGAAGATAAGGACAATGACTAAACTACAATTTAGAAGATACTCCTAGCCTGTGTTCAGAACTGAAGAAACTGTTTGGATGAGAGGTGAAATGTCTTCAAGAGACAAGAAGTCCAGATGTATTCTTTATAAGTAGCTGCCATTTTCTCATATGTGTGCATTATGTAAGAGATCCACTTCATTTAGGTTGGGAAACTTTCCATGTCAGTTAAAACGTTTTTTGGTGTTTTTTTTTTTTTAACTTACAGTCATCATCCGTGTGCAGTTTGGCTTTCAGTTTCTCCATCTTCCTCTCGTCTCGCAGCAGTGTCCTGTCCTTCTTCAGCGTCCCCGTCCCATCCTCCTTCTTTTCCTCCACCGTCTCCTGGATCAGAGAGTACTCCTCATAGTTTGTGATGCCTGAGATCAAAAGTAAAAATATTTATTTTAGATAAAAGTCCAGTGACTTTGCTATACAGACCTAGCGTCATTTGCAAAAGTACTTTGTCATGCTACAAAAGGGCAAAAAAAAAATTTCAATACTCGCTAACCAAAGTGAAGTTGCACATAATTAAGAAAAGGGAATAAAAATGAACTTATTTTAAATATTTTTTTAAAATTTCACATTTGATAATTGCAGCATTTACACCTGAAAACTACATAAGCATGAGTGTGGAGGCAAGCCACAGATATATATTTTATTTTATGGATGTGCAACAAAGCTGCACCAACAAAAGCAATAAAAACAGTTTGGACAAATATTTACTCCGAGCAAAATCAATGCTGTTCGACTGCAATATCTTATTTTAAAGTACATTCTGCTGAAAGAAAAAAAAAGGAGAAAGAATGCAGATCGGATGATTACGATGTACCTATTCTGCTGCAAATAGTCACAAGCAGCTCGCCCACTGTTTTTGAGTCATCCACCATGATTGTTTTAATGGCTCCATCCAACATTTTGATTTTCTGGGGCCTCTGCTTCTTCTTGTATTCAAGAATATCCTGCTCAAACACAAGAGGGAAAATATAGTTAAAAATAATGATAATCAAAACTAGAAGAGGTGAATTTGTAGGTTTCACTTCAGAAGGAGAGAAACGGAGGGACAAATCGAAGGTTTCCGCTGAGGAAATGATCATTTGCAACCAGGTCGCATGCAGGGAAGAAAGAACAGAAGCCTGAAAACCTTATTTAACGGCTGTCTATCACGGCCAGCCGCTCCCCTTCCAGTCACAACAATGGGCTGAGATTTGGTTCACAATAAACGGTCACAGTCATGCTTCCTACCTGGGCTGCCTTTGGTGAATTTGAAGAGGGGAACCAATTTAAGAGTGGCACAGCTACAGCCAGGCATTAACTGACAGACTGCTGATGAGTTTGTCTACGTTATTCACACATCCATGTCTGGTGTGTGACTCACACAAAGGTACCAAGATAACTGTGTGTGCCTAGTGTGTGTCTTTGTGGTCTCATAATTTTCATTTAAGAGTTCCCTTAAGCTTTACTCTATGTTCAAAGCAAACGTTCATGCCGTGATTGCAGCTTCGCCCCATGTGGCTGCAGGTTAAACAAACTGATGTGTTTACCCCGTTACGGAGCATGTAATAGTCCAGCGTCCTTCCAGACTCCAACCAGATCCCTTTCCGGGGGTCTTCATCAGACAGGAAGAGGCCGTAATCTGAAGCTGAAGCAGTGAGGATAAACATCAGAGGTTTAGATGATATTTATCAAAAAGAAAGAACATCAGAAAACATCTTGAGCACAGAGAATAAAGGTCATCAGGCACAACATTTGCTCAGGTTTAGAGAAGATAATGGCATTTTCAAGGAATTTCTATATTAAAAGTTTATTGGAGCAGAGATCCCAAGTCTAAAACATTTGCAAACATAGAGGAGTGAATGATGACTTCAGTGGAGCCATGTGGAACAAATAAGTCTGACATGACACTGAAAAAAGATGAAAAGCTAAGATTGATGAGGCTCCAACATGTGGTCCAGGATGTTGTGGAAAGAATTTCAGATTTTATAGTTGAACTCATAAAAGGCACAACTGTTCATCTATTGTACAATGTACAAAAGATTGTCCAAATATATAATTAGACTAAACTTAGTAAAAGGAAGACATTTAAAAACATCTGTACAGTAAATTATGCCGTATTTAAAAATAAAAAAAAAATCAGTGTTCCCAAAAATATCAAAGAGAATATTTTTACAAAAATATTCACACCCCCTTAACTCTTCTCACAAACTTCAACATGATGTTCGCATAACTGTGTAATAGAAAGAAAGCAACCGTTTATGAAAGTTTTTACCAAAGAAAAACAATATCTGCATTTAAATTCAGTCCTCTTTACTTTCACACCCCTAAATAAAATCCAGTGCAGCCAATTGCCTTTATAGGTCATCTTATTAGTAATTAATCAACCAGAGTAGAAAGTCACACTTCACGTTGAAAAGTCCAATGACAAAAACTACAGGGCATTCGATCTAAAACTCTGGCCTTTGAAGAAGAGCTTTTAGCAGAAATGCATTGTTTTGTTGAAGGAAACCATAAAAATTCACGTTTAAAGGTTGTAACAAGCCATGTGGAGGACAGTGCAAACAGGTGTCCTGACTTAAAGCTGTAACTGCAGCTGATTTTTGGACACAATGCAGCCTTTTATCCCTACAATCATGCACCATTTTGTGTTTTGCTGTCATATAAAACATATCAATCCCAAACAATAAAAACAAAAATTTGTTGTTGTAACGTGACAAAATGTGGAAGAAGATGGGAATGCTTTTGCAAAGCAATGCATAAATGTTGGCCATTTTTTCCATTTTTGAACTCTCCAGACTCTTGCCGTTTCTTAGCTGATGCTGCAGATTCCAGTATTGTTGAGAGGCTCACCCTGTCCAGTCTGAGCCTCAGGGACCCTCTCTCTGATAATCCTGCAGGCATCATAAACAGCTGTGGAGGGCTCAAACTGCATCGTCTTCACAACGTTGCATTGTCGCACGCAGATTTTGAGCGACAACACCACCATCTTGACCGGCAGTGTGGGCAGGAACTGCAGCTACACCTGGGCATAAAGAAAACGAACAATACTGGTGAAGTGGAACTTATTAGACAGGCAAACTTACCAACTAAAGCAAATGAGACAGACTTATCATAGATGAGCCATTATCTAAAAGGTGCTTTCAAAGTTTGAACAACTAAAAAGCTGGATTTCTTCTTTTTCTACTAGAAAACATTGCCTTACTTTATGTGCATAAATTGGGGCCATCTACTGAACAGAAGCTCTAACAATGTCCCTCACTTCCACTGTCATAAACAATTAAACTTTATAAAAGTGGAGAAAGTGCTAATTTGTGCACAGAGGGCCCATTGTTATGCTTCATAAGATAAAGGAGCTGACAACAAATTTATCACTTTCAGGAGATGGCCCATCTGGTCCCTGATGGGAACAAAAAAAACGACTCAATGATCGGAGCTGGTAAAGCAGCAAACTGTGCAAAGTAACTAGAAAATTGGAAATATTTCTCTTCAGTCTTTTTCTTAATACGTTGCTTAAACAAAGTTTAAATTAAATTCAATTATTTAGTATATTTAGACTTAGAGCTGCTATGATGACAATCTAAATGGAGAAAGGGCAACAAAAGAGGATTGTGCCATCTCCAACAGAGGACATCCTGTGAGACACCACCGGGAACAGAGAGCCGCTGTGAGACAGGGAGGTCAGAGGTCAGGTCAGATCACGGCTGACGTTCGTATGGGGCCTCTCCTCCGGTCCGTTTGTTCATGACCCTGACCCAGACACTCAGAATCTGGTTCCTATGTGAGATCTGTTCACACACAGGAGGGAAGGTGTTCGAGCGGCTGGCCATGTTCACACGTATCTGCTGCTGCGGCCGACACCAGCAAACACAACAAGGCATTACTTCAAACACATTTGGCTTGTTGGCAAAAGATTGAACGATTTACAAGATTTTAAGAAAAATCAGTTCATCATTCATAATTTGGTACCTGAAGCAGTCAGCATTTGAGGAGATGGAAGTTCTTAACAGGGCTGAAGTAAAGGTGTTGTGTCTGATTTGAGAGTTCACAAACCAACTGTTGCAAATTGTTAAGCTTCAGGCGAAGAGGAACTTCTCTGAACTGTAGCTGCCAACAGCGCCTTCAAGCTGCCAACAATAAAAATTCCTCACCATGACATCTCTGACACGCCCTGAACTCTGAAATAGACCTCATTACAATGAGCCGGACAAACAAGCCTTTATGATGCTCTCGGTATGTATTTTGCCATTTTTATCTTTTAGAGACAGAAATAAAATTGTGAAATTTCCTATCAGATTTCAAGTAAACCCTAACTCTTCGGATTATTTATGTTTACAATAGATTTTATCTCTGGGTGCACAAGACTTTGCCCGCCACCTCAATACAAGAATCAATTGCTTCTCTATCACATTATTCTAACACCTGTAATAACCATAACCCTTGTGATGATTTGCTTTAACACTTTTAATCTAACTAAACAAATCTCTTTGTAGAAAACACTAGAACATTGACCATGTAAAAACTGTCAGAGGGTAAGTGCAGTTCATTGGCATAAATATTTGTCCTTTATTACATATTGTTTCTCCACAAAGCTGAATTGATTTGGCTACTTACTAGCGGCTGAATTGTCTGCTTTCTCCTCTGTATTTTTTTTCCTTCTGCAAACAAGCTGTAATAGAGTTACATCTATAATTAATTCTCCTTTCCTTTCAGTGCAATAGCTGCAGCATAAGCCTACAGGAGGCAAACAGCTGGAGAACATACAGACACAAAGCAATGACAGCAGAATAAAGAGGAGGGTGACAAAGCAGTTAACGGCTTATTGATGCCCCATCAATAGGCTCAAACATAAAAACAGCTCATTTACCTGTTAGGTATTTTCCTTTTTTGTTTTTGAGCATTTTGTCAATGGAAACCCTTTACTGCAAATATCATCTGATCATCCATCATGTGTGCAAATAAGAAAAGAATAAAACAGACCAACCCATGTACAGTATGTTTAAGAAATGTCCCCACTAGTTCTACCTATGACTTTCAGTGATGTAAACCAGCTAAATTATTAATAAGTAATTATAATGAGGCAATGAATAGATTAACACATTGTGTAGACAACCCAACTCAACAGTAATTCTACATAAGAGTTAGGTGGATCCAACAACCATAAGAGGTGAAAAGGATCATTACAATATTTGCTGACAGTAAGCAGCATTACAGCTATACGATGTCAAATTTACTTTACTTAAACTGATGTTAAGTTGGACTGACTTCCCTTGGCTGATGCATGAAGGAAAGATGTCAGACTGCTAGGAAGGACAATATGGTTCCAGATTAACTAAATCTATGAAGCTTTGGCTTCTTCATTTACATTCAACCTAGTGATAGAAGTGCAGTACAGTGAGCCATAGGAAGTTAGAAAAGTAGCTGGTCCCATAAGCCATCTTCCAACTCCACCATGGTCCAAATGACTGTTTGCAGTTCTCCATAAAATGTTTAGAAAATCTGCTGTACATAATAATTTGGAACAGTGTATTTTGAGTTTTTTATTTTTGAAAAAAATACTGTTCTCATGGGGAGCTTTGTTCAGTAAAATTTGATTTATACTTCATGACTTGAAAATTATACTGACCATCATTTGCATTGACCATTTAGGAACATCTGAGAAAATATCACTTGCATAATAATTTGGAACACGTGTATATATTGTTTTATTTGTATAGTTATTTTATACTGATTATGATCTTAGTTTTAAGCATCTAATCAGTCTTTTAGAATCTATCCATTTTAGAACATGTATGTCAACTTTATCCATTTAATGAATAATGTTTTTTGTTTTACCTGTGGTCTCCCCATCAGAGCAGATCAAGCAATCCATTTCAATCACTGGCAGAATGACTGATCCATCAGTAATAGTGATGGTGATCTTTACAGTAGTTTATGTTATGGATGCTCCTTTGGAATTAGCCGTTAGCCACTATTATAAACGTTCCCCCAGTGATGTTATGACTTCTGCTTGTCTTTATGGGATTACATGACAGAAATAAAACCACATGCTTTAGAATCCAGCTAGAGAAATGCACGCTGAAAATAAGATGTTATTTGTTGTGAAAAATATTACATTTAAATTTGCCTACTGCCCCCTGGAAATGTTGTCTGTATGTGCTTAAATATACATTTCATGTTGATTTAAATCTAAATCGATTCTAAAACACAATCAGGAGTCCAGCAAGCGAAATAAACATTTGTAATATCCACAGAGCAGTTTGACAGGAGGATCTACATTTCTGGTATCAACTGAAATAAGCATAGTATTTAAACATTAATGGCAGGATTTTTAGAGTAGTTTCAGAAGTAGGTAAATCTAACAACCATTTTATATTAAAAAAGGAGGGGGGGCAGTCAAAACAATAAATGAAATTGGTTCAAATATAATCCTCTTAAGCTTTAGGCTCAATATGGAAATTGGTTATGTTACACACCATGGTTTATTTATTCTTCCCTTAAACCAATCTGAAGATCTAGATGTGATTCCTTAGCAAATAACACTTTACTTCACAGCATACAAATATGTTTACAACAATGGCTGGTTTGCCTCATAGTCAAACATGACTATTAAGCAAAGCTTTCATCCGTTTTTTTGCCTTTCGTGATATTTTCTACTCCTAGATCTGAGGGTTGATTGATCAAAAGAAGCTCCAATAAAGCCATTACAAAAACAATTGAAAGCAAATCTCTCCCTTGCGCATCAAGACAAAGTCTCCATCAAAAGCAGATTACCACTAAAGCATCTTATCATTGATTTTTCCTTCCTTGTGATAAGACATTTTCTAAGATCAAATGTTGTTCTAAATTGCCCCAAAAACTAAGCCAGCTAAAGCCAACTCATTAGGCGGCTAACATATTTACAAATTCATTCTGTAACCATCCCTGGAGGTGGCAAAGCTCTAAAACTTTGAGATTAATCTCTACAAGATGTAAAAGAAAAAAAGAAGGCTTTATGATGTTGTAATTGACTAAATTGTTGGCAATTTGTGGCCCTAATGAAAAAGTCGAGGGCATCAAAGCAATAAAGTTTTTTCATGCGGAAAGTACAACACAAATGTTGCTGCCCATTACCAGCAATCAGTGGGCGAAAGGTGGCGTTCAGGGTAGTGAAGCTACTAGCTCACTGCAGACCCAAAACGGATACATTTACAAGAACCTTCTTGTTATAAACACAATACTGACGTCCCCCTTCAGCAGCTGCACACAATTTGCAATTTACAACATTAGGCCTCCATTTTGCTGAACAAACTTAAAAACCTCAACAACAGTGATAAGCTTGTGTAAACCTCCACCTTAAACCTAAGTTGGAAGTAATGACATTTTTCTCAACACACACACAAACAACCATGCACACATCAATTTTACACAAGTTATGCATGCTATGCTCCCACATTGTAATGCAAAAACACAAGTTTCCTTCCCTCTACCAAATGTAAATTCAACTCCACCAGCTATGACGCCTCTTCTTTCATCTGCATCAGACCAACATAGCAAACAGAAATGCACTCCACTGACATTTTTCCTTCTGCTCTAGAGCTGGGATTCCCAGAGCACTTAAAACTGCCTTTTGTATGCATTTATGCCTGAACTAAAGAAATGATTATTTCTGATGAAAACACCATCACCTGTGAATAAAATTACTCTTTTACAATGAGATCAACAAGTTGAGTCAGCAGCCTGAATCAAATACAAAGGTATACAGGGTAAAAAAAAATGTCTGAAGAGGTGCAGTAAGGCCAATGAAAGAGTCTGGCAGCGCTGTGCTTGTGTCAAAGACTTGAAATATGCTTTTGGATGTCAGGTTTTACCAAAATTTAAAACATCACATTTAATAAAGGAATCAAGAGCATTTCACTTAACACGTTGGCTGAGATAAACTCACTTATTTTCAAGATGATTTGTTGAAACAAAATTCCAGGACAACAGAGATATGAAATATTTATACCTCTATTATAAATATATACTTCTAGGTTATTCATTCATTCATTCTATGTGCTGCTGCATATTCTCTTGTTCTTTATGGACAAATACATGAAAGCCTGGAGGACTAGCGGAACTTTATTTAGGTGAAAATACATAGAAATATTTGTCAAGGGATGCCGGAAATCAAGATATGAGTTATTAAAATATTGTTAAATGCCGGGGTGATTCTATCAATTACAATTAACTGTTCTCTTTCTTTTTTTTTTACCATCAAAAGGTTTCTATCCGTTTCCCTAGGATATCAGTCATTAAGATCTTTATCGAGGGTTGGCAAAGTCAATCCAACTGCAGTAAATTTTCCATTAGAAATCAAAGTTCAAATGCATCTAAAATAAAAATTACATCTAAGCAGTCATTTGCAATTATATTTTTAACACAGTGATACTGTGAAGATGTCTGAGTTTCGAAACATTGTGCAGGACTATGTGACTATTACTAACCAAGCAACATAAACCAATTTAAGACGATGCTAATTAAAGTGGAAATGGTTGTTTCAAAATAAATAGAACTGCAAATGTAGAGACGCTCTACTTTCACATAAGTATTAAATGAGCTTGCATCCTCTATACAACTTTATGTTGAAGACATGGAACTGAAATCTTTGTACTAAATAGCATTTAGCAGCGGACTCAAACTCCAGACCTCAAGGGCCTCTGTCCTGTAACTTCTAGATGTCTCTCTGCTTCAGTACACCAGGCTCCAATATTAGCTCATTAGAAAAGTTCTGTAGAGCTTGAATGGAGGCAGTTTTGCAACTTATTTCAAGTGTCTAAAACCCTTAGACACTTAGGGACATATCTAAAATTTACCAGATTTTGGCCATCGAGGACTGCAGTTTGAGACCACTAAAGGTGTTCCTCTTAACATTTTGTTCCAGTTACTGATAAAACAAGTGAAGAACATTTGTGTCAATTTGATCTTCTGCCAGGCTCTAAAGGTGTGTTTTTAGCCTTGTATCATATGTACCCAACACAAAACGTGAGGAGATACTTCTGCTGGACACATTGTGGTAGAGAAGAAAGGTAATACTGAATAAGTATACAATTCAACAGTTGCCCAGAGCTCACACAGAAACTTTAATGTTATTATAGAGGAGTCACATATTTTCATAAGATTAGCAATACTTCAAAAATACATTTACATACAAAACAGAAATCCATCCATAATAATCTCAATTTGAATTAAATATGACCTGAAATAAGAAAGAATCTAACTGACCTCACGTATGTATAGACCTTAATCACTACTACACGCTGCTTTTTGTACTGAGAGTCTTTGGTTATTGAATAAGCAGCTCAGCCTAATTTAAGTAACTTTGATCTATTTTCAGAAACACTGTCCTAATTTTGGTAAGTTTTTTAATAACCTTATAGCATCTCCATCACAGGATCTAGCAGAGTCACCTGTAGGAGGAAGAGTCTGTGGAGAATGCCAGACAAAGATATATCACCTAAAATGGTAATCTATATGTAAAGGCATGATTTTATGAAGTCAATCGTAAAAGTATTGATCCAAACCCAATGAACATCCAATGGCTGCATCTGATATCATTACTTCATAGCTAAACGAAATCAAAGAGAAACAATTATTCACTTATTACCTTAAGGTTGGACCATAATTTCTATATGTTTGTGCTTTTTGCAGGTATTTCAAACATAGTCAACTCTACATGTTTGCTTTGCAACAATTGGAAAGAAAGAATTACAGTAAATGAGCTGCTGGGCCACTTGATGGCAGAGTAATTAGGGCGGAAATCACATGGCCTTAAATTGCATCAAGCACCGGGTCTTCAGTTCGATCTGCTGCCAGAGAGACATTTACTGCATGTCACGTCTCTGCAATCTTTCCCATATTTCCTGTCTGCAGTGACTGCTCCCATCTGATCAATGGCAATAAATATGCCAGAAAAAAGATGAGCTTGTAAAATATGATGCACTTGAGCAGATTACATTACCTGAAAGTATATAAACTACAGCTACTGTAACCAAACACACAAGAAGTAGTATATAAATATGCACTAAAACTTAATGGAGAGAGTTCAACTTGAAAATACAGAATTCAAGACCCAATTATGTGTTTTTTTTAAGGGGAAGTATTGAGTGTTTTTCAGGTACATAGTGCCATTTTATACCACAATCAATTGACATGACTTCATCTGTAAATGCTATATATCAAATAAGACTTAAAAAATTAACTTTGTGATTTAATGGCCTGAAATTGGGCAAACAAAGATCTTTGTGAAACTCTTTAATAATGTTTTTACAGCATTTCACTGTAGCTGGTATAATGAGCTCAGCTGCATTGCAGTTCGACCAGGTGTTTGTTAATTGCTACTGGCTAGGCTGAAGGAGCTGAGTCCTGTGCTCTGTGAGGCAGAAGGAGCTGCATCTCAAAGGCGGTTCTTGGTCCACCCACCCTGCACAGCTGAATGATTTCCACAGGATGTTAAAGGATTTCTGACATATGAATGAAAGAGTCAAAGAAACACTCCAGGTATATTTTTGATGAGGGGATAACATAACATGATATGAAGCTCAAAAAAGTCGATTTCACATAATACTGCCCCTTCAATGCACATATTGTATAAATATATACCTTTCTGGCAGTGTTTGTGATATTAATTGATGTTTTTGTGTTGGTCCATCGTTCTTCATTAGAATCAAGGGATCACGTCTAGTTTCAAGCGATCACTCACCTGGTTGCCATCTGTCCCTAAAGCAATTCCACCTCCGCATTGCCATCTTGCTCTATTGTGCAAGAGATTTTGACTGTAAGAGGAAAGATTGTTTCTCTGCATCTTTGGCTGTGCAACAAGCTTCGATCGCCATTTGTGCTCATGTTCTGAACACCAGTTCAAAGTATTCATCCTTTTTTTAAGTCTCTGAATGAAAATTGCTGAAGACGTCCCCTTCCAAGCTTAGAGGCCCCAATCTGGGAAATCTTTTATTCTCACTTACCTCTAAATGAGTATTTGTATAATTCCAAGAAAGGAATAAAAGCCTAGCTTGAGAGTTTCATACTTGGATGGGGTCTTTTTTTGGCATATGATATCAAAATTCAAGATGAGGGTTTTTTTGAACTAGTGGTGGAGGAAAAATTTCTTTATGAGATCTAGATGGAGAGCTTAGAGTTACCTCTACAACCCGAGATTGTTCAGGTGTACACTTCAACTGAAACCATGACCTGCAACATTCAAAACCTTACTAATGTAATTTTCTTCAACAACTACCACTGTGTAATTATAGACGCATTTTTTTCAATATATATTTATGTCAAGTCAAGACATTTCAGTGTCTTTTTTTCCAAGCCCGCAAAAGAGTCAGGCTTTCAGCAAGCAACAGGAAAACTGAACTGAGTACAGCACAGCTGTGATGTTGTTCCATTATCTTTTTTGCCATCTGTCATGGACATTTCTGAAAATCTTAAAGCGGGGATTTACATTCTCTACTTAACACAGAAACTGATGTGTATGACTTCTAACCATGACAGATTAATAATCTGTAATCATGTTTTCTTAGACTTTAAAAAAAAGTTAAACTGAATCCTACAGCACTTGCTCTCTCATTACCATGGTGTGTACTGCTGCCTCATTTACAAATATAAATATTTAAAGCTCACTCACCGCAAGAAGTCTAGAAAGCTTTTCTTGGATCTCTTCATATTGTAGTTCTTATAGTATAATCAGAACTTTTAAAATTTATTTTAAAAAAAACCAAAAAACTTGAGATTTGATTTGACCAAAAAATTATAATCAGTATCACTGTCAATTTTTCTTGAGAAAAAAAAGAAACTTTTTATCCTAATATCTGTTGCAGGATTAAATAATTTTACATGCCATTCATGGAAATGTTAATGTCACCAATCTTTATATAAAAATATCCATGACACCCCAATGACATATCAGCTTCCTGCTGGGGCTGTCAAAATTAATTCACGATAACAGCAAATCTTTTAAAGTAAGACACTGCCTCCAAATTTTATAAGCCACACATAGAGAATTCCTAATTTAAGGTCTAGCTCTGTGTTGCAACATTTACAACCTTCAGATGTGTCATGACTGTGGTTTTTGAATCCATAACCGAGACCTGCAGCCCTCAGGACAAACCGAGGGTCAGTTCAGGACAGTCTGTTCACTTCTTCCCCGGGTTCATCACCCTAGTAACATACTCTATACCGGAAACCTTGTCGTCCAGGACAAGTTAGCTTGTTACTTGTTAAAAATAACATTCTGTTTCTTCTATCCAAACACTGTAACAATACAGAGTCTGTATGTTTGCAACCTGTTGAACTGAATTGTTTTATTTTTGGAGATTATTTAGTGCAAACAATATTTGCTGAACCTGTACACACAACACCAGTTTTGGAGGGCAGTTCACAGAGGATAAAAAAATGAGTCAGAAGAAAGCAGGGTACATTTAGTCATGGTGTACACATAAGCAATTCAGTTTCATTTAAGGAAAACGCTCAGCCAAAGAGGCAGACAAAGGGTTCAGGAGATAAAAGGAAAATGAGACTGAGCATTGGAACATGCAGCTTTTGTTCAGTAGATCAATGAAGCAGTGCGGAGCCCAGTGGGAATGCCCAGGCCCTATTACAGTAACATGGCCTTTAATCCAATAATAAAACATCACACAATTCAAAAAAGATCAAACACAGAGCATGGTGGTAGCCTCGAAATAAAAATGACCAGACACAGTTATTAATCCTTCTGATTACTGATGCAAACCACAAACCTATTAAGTCAAAAGTTTACCAATTCTTTCTTAAAATCAGGAGTACTTGGTCTTACTTGTTAAGACATGATATCACGCAACCACAATTCAGCCATGTCATAGGGCAAAGGCATTCCCTCTTTTACACATTTCTGCTGGTGTTAAAAATAAACTAGTGCTGTGATGTCATTTTCAAAATGCATTTTCAGAAGCTGGGATTCATGATTAAAGGCTCAAAAAGGAAAATGTCAAATATGAAAACACTGCCTATAAAATCTCAGAAGCAGGAAAATGTCAAATATGAAATCACTGCCTATAAAATCTCAGAAGCAGGAAAGAAAATGATGTGAAGTTCATTATAACGGATAGATAATTCCTGGAGCCTGGTGTGTTTAATGGCATTTATTTTATGTGCATTGCTACTGAATAATGAGCTTGTAAAATTGACCATGTTGTTAAGGTTCAAAACTTTTATCACATCTGTGTTTAACAGAGTTTTTATGAGAATCTGTAATGATTTAAAATGCTAAAGATTATTCTGAAGCAACATCAGTTCATATCATACAGAAGTTTATTTTTAAACAGTCGTTAATATGTATTTATACAACTTTTTTAAAAAGTTGTATAAATTAGTTTTCTTAAGCTTTTAGCACCATGTACTGTAATTAATATGATACACTGTTGTCTGAAAGGGAACCCTGACTCATTATTTAGTCTGATGTTTAATAGAACAGCCTGAGATATACAAACTCAAACTTAATTAGCGCCGGCCAGTAATTCCAATATTAAAAGAGAAAAAAGATTTTATCTTTCATACTCATCAATATGTTCAAATGAACAACTCACAATATTTTTGTCCTTTAAATACACCAGTCAAAAGCATGTGCATTGATGCACTTCAAAGAAGTTTAGAGGGATATGTATACACAGAGGTGGTTTTGAAGTTCTTCTGTTTTTGTTGGAATCAGAAATACAGCCGTTTGAAGGAACCTGCAGGACATTTTTTTTTTCTTTTTTGTTATAACAAAAATCAATAGAAATATAAACTGGAAATCAATATCAGCCAGGAAAAATATATCAGGCGTGTCTCTAATTATACAGCTTCATTGGACATATTGAACACATTGGACAAAGATATATGTAGCTCTGCTATAAGGGATTTAGGGGCTCAATATTTTTTGTGGACAAACTCTTGTCATCAATATTGCATTGAGAGTATAGCTCAATAAAAGCACCAAATGTGCGGCTGACAAGTTGTTGGCCTCCTCTGTTGCTCCTAATGCCTACTGGCTTTTCATAAGACCAAATATATATTTAATGTGCGTTTTCTCAAGACCCCCTACAGCTTCACACATAGTCATAATGCTACAGGTTAAAGGTAATTTTCCATGATGAATCACAACCGTTAACATGTACAGCCAGAACAAGCAAAACATCTCTCTTAATAACCTGGGCTGTTGATAACTATGATTGCATCTGTTGATTTAGCTTTCATTGTACTCATGAAGTGCAAACAAGGCATTCAATACTCTGGCTGCTCACTGGGAAAATATGAAATGAATCTAAAGCACACAGTCTTAGTCACACAAGACCAATCCGGCACGGTTCAGAGTGAGGTCATCACTATTCGGCACACTTTGTGTGGTGGCAGTGGAGGAGGAGACTGTGGGGAATGCAGGGAAGATGAGGAACAGAGGAGGTGTGACACCGAACTACTGCTTAACTTTCACCAAGTACCTCAAATCTGGACCCAGGCTGAAGTAGGGCCAATTTTTAATCTAATTATCATCTTATTCCTGTTCAATAACTTGACCACTAAATAAGGTTCCCTTCTCACCCTGCGTTTTTATTGCACCACTAAGTTTAAATGATCATTACACGTCACAGCCAGGTGGGATGAATTTATAGCTTTGCAGGCAAAAACCTGACATGGAACAAAGAAATAAAGACGTTTTGCATAATTATTAGCATGGCCAGAGGAGTCAACAGGCTGAGTAGCAGGAAAATTTTTGGCCTACATGTGCATCTTTTGCATATGCACAATTTGTATGCTATGCATTTATACTTGTTTGAATGAGAAAGACAGCAGTAAGCAGGTGATGCACCTCTGTCAACAGCAACTTCAGTGCAAGTGTCTGGTTTCATGCAGGGAGAAAACAGTCCCACTAGTACACTGCAAAGCCTGTTGACAGTGCCCAGTTCAAAATAATATACCATCATACATTAAACATGGGGATATATTAACCCCTGCTTTTTTAAGTTTCAATATGAAGAAAACTAGAGCCAGAACTGCAGGAGAAGATTAATCAAAAGTGGATGATTAAATGTATTGACTCCATTAAATATAACAACTATGTAAAAAAACAAACAATTCGTGTTAACTTTGCAACACAGCAGCCACTTAGTCCCACAGTATTGCCCCCTTGAAGGCTATAGTTTTCTGCAAAACATAGAATCAGTCTGTACCTTCTTTTTAGCGACTAAATGATGTCTTCAGCCACAGATCACCATGGTAACACACTCTGGTTGTAACCTGAATAATATCTGGTGTTTTTCACAAGGACAGCCGAATGAGAAAACAATAGCGATCAAACACTAACTGCCGCTGCATTTATTTATGGATTAAAATGTCAAATTACACAAGATTTGCAGGAGTCATCTGTGAAATGATCTTAGCTGCATTCAGCCCACAAACCCAGTTTATAGATCAATCCCTGCACTTGAGACAGAGTGATGGTCCATGTCTTACTAATCATTCTGATATATCTGACAATTTTGCACATGCACAGATGCTGATGGCTCAACTAAACAATTAAAGGAATCAATGACAAGTAAAATATCATAAACAACTCATAAGGTGGATGGTAGCAGCTTAGAAAACAGAACAGCAAAAAAGTTGAATTTTTATGAGGGAATTTTCCCAACACATAAAATTAACATCATCACCTCAGTTCAATCTCCCTACTCTACACTGGTTATTAGCTGCTGCCTCTGGCAAAGAGACTGTCAAAACATGATGTTATCTGTGCAGCTATATCACCATAGGACGCACGCATGTGCGCACCCCTAAACACGCACACACACACCCCCACACACAGAGCGCTTGGGGACAAACACTTTCCAAGTGCAAACCTTCAACCAGCTCCAAGAGCTTAGTCATCCACACAAATATCACTTCCTGGAATAAGCAGCCAAACTTCTACACACAACCAATCAGAAAAGCGGGAGTAAGTTGAGTAACCTTTCTTAAAATACTTGAATGAAATAATAGTCCAGCACAAAAATAAGCTGCACAAACCAAAAAATGATTTTTGTGGTTATGCTGTTCCATGAATGAATGTAGAAACCAGAAAATATAAGTGAATTCACCCAGAGTTTGATTCTGAATTAATGCTGAAAGTTTGTCCATCACACTACAGTACAGCTGTCCTGTGTCTCAATAGCATATGAAAACTCGTGGCTCCAAGTAAGAACAGGGTTTCTTCAAATTTCTCTTTTCATTTGTGTAAATCTTTTGACTTTGCTGGTTTTATTATCTGGTTTATTATTCTAAATCAGCATGGTCTCTGATATGGCAGATAAGTAAAGAGTAATTTTATTGTTTCCTTGGCATATGGAAAAACTTTGATTTGTTAATTCACTACTGGATTGTCCCTAGACTCATATTTACAAAAAGTAATTGCCTTATTTAGCAAATTTCCAAAAAGTAAGATCCTCAATTTGTTTCTACATGAAGCATAGAAATCTGGATTCCCCAAAAAGCTGTGAAACTGCTTTTTTGATATGTTTTTGTCAATAGCTCAAGTAATAGCAGTTGGACAAAAACTTGAATTGTGTTGTGACAAAAAACAACAAATACAGGCAATGGAATAAGATAAAGTCTTTAATTTTTTCATATTATTCAAGCATAGAAAATAATTTCCATACTTTTCAATACTACATAGAAACCCTGAAAATAATGCTTCAAAATCACCTTTATATGCATTTGATAATGTAGTAAAATTTGATTTCCAACTAAGGTTGCTCACCACTGATGTTTGTGCAATTGTTGCAGCTTAGAGATACAACATACACCCTATAGAAACAGTACAGCTACAAAGATTACATCAGTACTGCACAAACACGTAAAAATGGAGCATTTCCTCACCTCGGCATTCCAAATGTTTGAAGTGCAGAGAAGCTGGATACATTTTCTCCTTATTTGAGCAAATTAGCATTCAGACTGTTTATATACACCACTGAACTTTCTGCCCAATATACAGCCAGTTTATAAAGTGCAAAATAGCAATGTCAAATGATGTTGAAGCAAATGCTAAATTAAACCCACATAAAATTTTGAAATACTAACATACATAAGACAAAATATGGCCGAGTCTTATTACTGCAATCTGCAGCATTAAAAAAATGGTTTCACTCAGGTGTCCCTCAGATTATTCAGCCAATTTATAGACATCCATATCGAAGATGATGTATAAAGGGATAAGTGTGTCATCTAAAAAGCTTTCATGTATTCAGCCGTAGTTTTACCTGAAGCTTCAGTGAACTTTCTGAACTCTTTATTGCAGGGCCATGTACAACTCATCTCATTTACATCTCCATCACAGAGATGTAAAAAAAACATTACACAAGACACAGACCACTCAGACACAGAGATCCAACACAAACATATCTCTAAGAGTATGTCCACGATCATTTGTTGGAAAGACTCAGCAGAAAAGAGGAGATTTCTGTTCACTTCTATTCTGAATTTCCTGTTATTCCACAAAGCGTCATTCCATCTAAAAGTGAATTAGGTTTGGATAAATTGAACAATTATCAAAAATTGGCATAGAGGAAGAGAGAAAGACAGTTAATGGACCAAGAAAATATTTTGTAATGTTCATTTAGTTCCCATTGCATGCATGTCATCTATTTTGATTTTGATACACAAACTCATGCAAAAATATATGATAGACCAATTACCTCGCCTGGTCACTACTTAATCATTTTGATACATTTAAAAAGATAAAAATTGATTTAAAAATACCCAAAACACACAGCTTTAGTGTATTCATTGCCTTTACTTAATTGTAAATAAAGCCAATGAAACACACAAAAATACTATAATGTACGGACAGCTTACAGGAAAAGACTGGGAGCCAATAACAGAACCAGAGTATTTTCTTTGAACCTATATTTGATACATTTCAGTAAAAATCAAGATGTACTGTATATATACACCTTAGAGCCATAGCAGAACAAGAGGACCAATCAAGCCGCACCCCAGCTTGGTTCCCAACCTTCCAGAAAATACAGCTATTCTGCCTTGAACAAAAACAGGTGGCGAAGGCTTCAGTGATCCCCCATCAGGAGTCATGACAAAGCTTTACCAGTAAATGCCTTGTCGAGGGAAAAAAACTGCTGTGAAATCATGAAAGAGTTGCAGCATTTGGCCAGGGGCCAGTCATTTTTCCAGACTGAGTAAAAACCACAGAGATCTGCCTCTGATGAGGCACCTAATCATCCTGTGGGTCCACTGATACTAAACACGACGTCACAGTCTCGCTCAGGAATAATGACACATTTGCACCATACTGGATGTCATCCTGTATGCGAAGTGGAAACTTTCTTTAAAAAATGGTGACATTCCACAAACAGGCAGGTTTCTGCTAACCGTGACATCACCTCAGTCATTACTGAGCTCAGCGCTGCTCAGATCTACACATCTGGTCGTGCCTCTAAATGATGCCGCTCAATGACTCAATACTTCCAAAACATCTGGTCATAGTCGGACGTGAGCTTGCCTGTACAGTCACTACAGTGAGCAAAGTCTGTCGCCAACTGTATGAAAAAACAACCATGAAGTATTTCAACACAAGTATATCCTTAGTCATGTTTCTGGAAATCTTAAAGCTCTGTTACAAGTTGAAAATAGCTTTCAACAAAGCTGAAATATGTGACCCAAAACAGACCTCTTCTGAGTTTGAGCTGTCGCCCACAGAGGAATACACCTCAGCCATCAAGCTGGAAACCTTCAAAGATGGAGTGTGCAAACTGTTATACCCTGAATGATGTCATAATGAAACACTCTCACTAAGAACGCAAAAATGTACCACTGTTAACTGTCTTGGACTAAAACAAGGACAGTAACTCTGAAAGGTTTATCGGGATTAATTTGAGAAACTGGACCTGACCGTCAACTGGATGGACGAGGAACATCTGGTGAAAGCTGTGAGCACAGTTCTTACATGAGTTGTGGCAGAGCAGAAAGTTAACCCCTTTTAGCAGGTCCACAAAGAGATGTATTAGATCATCATTTACATTCTAACTTTTCTGAAAAGACCACTTTCTGACCTGCAGCCATATCACATCGATATAGGACTTCAAGTACGCACAGTTATGTTGAGATGTAGCTGTTTGCTGAAGCGCAGCATGAGGCAAATCAACATCCGAGCTCATTAATTGCTGCAAAACTAAAACACAGAGCGACTGTAAAGTCATTTGTGGAGTGGAGCGTGGAAACAGGGAAGCTGGGCACCAGATGCTTCCAACTAATTGCCCTCTGAAAATCAGCTCATCAAGTCAGCTTGAAAAGCAACATTGTTGTCAGACAGATATCTAAACAGTGGCATACTCATAATTAATAGAAAAGCCATTGGTCTTCATTTGTTTTTAACAATTATTATAGTATCTTACAGACAAGATCACATCTGCACTGATCAAATGTACTCATCGTTAAATGTTTCCTCTTGAGAAATGCAGCTAAAGACCATTTAATTTCAGTAATCAATTTTAATTGCATACATATTTTTAATGGCATAAACTCTTAACTTTCTTTCTGTGGGAAATTACATTAAAAGTGTTGGGTGGTGCTCCTTTTATTTTCACTCAATGATTATTTTTGTTTTCCCCGTTTAGAAACGCTCTCCAACGGATGAATTTTGCCATTATTGAAAGCATGAAGCAAGTGTAGTAGTCTTTTCTCAGCCTTCTGAACAGCAGTGTGCAGCAATAGATGGGTTAGGGGCAACATGTCCTAACTTTACACATCCAGCCTGTGAAAACTTTGGTCATACAGTATGTACCAAACTGTGGAACACAGACAGCTTGCAGAATGTAAAAGCCCAACAGAAAATATTACTGTAAATATTACAGTATTTACAGTAATATTTAACAGTAAATACCCATATAGCAGCTGGAAACTTGTCCATATTCACATTAGACTTTCCAGAAGAAACATTTACCACACGGCACAGTAGTCATATGATTTCCTCGGCCAACATTCATCCTACAAGTTAGGACAGCACCGGTAACAGCAATTACTGTTAACAGTATATATTGGTAAAAGAGTTTGTGCCAACCATGATGATTATTGCAATCTTAATGACCTAACTTTTCAGGGAAGTGCTTTATTTTAAGTATGCATATGTGAAATTTCACACTTCTGTTCAGCAATCACATGTCTGTAGAAACTCCGCATCCATGAGCCTGTCGACCATCTGGAGTGACATTTCCAAGTTTATCCAGCTCCAGTAACATTCTCATCTAACATGTGTCATTATTAACTGCTTCCTACCTTTTTGCTGAGGACAATGCAGTCTGAGGGTTTCTGCTGATCTTCACAGCTGAAAAACAAACGGTGAAACATTTGAGACAAAAAGCACATTTACCCTTTTTTTCAATAGAAGATGTTAATCACTGCCTCATCTAAACAAAGATAACATGGATCCGAAGATGTAGTTAAAGCAAAATAACTAGTAAAATGTATATCCATTTTTTCCCCTACACAAACTCTCATAAAGAAGTGGCCTTGGCTTAAACTGATGGATGGAAATGATCATTACAAGCCACATAAAACAAAGATTAACATAAACATGGATAATGTTAAGACGTAAATGAAAATTGTAATATAAAATAACTACAGGACACTGAACCCACGAACGTTCATTAGAAAAAGAGCAATTTATACCTCCAATATTCCCTTTAATTTGGTTTGTATTTCGCTTTAAATATGTTAAGGAGAAGAAGAAGAAGAAGAAAATCAACCACCTTATTTTACCAGGAAGTCCCTTGAGCTAAAATCTAATTTTTAAGGGAGAATTAGCCAAGAAGCACACTGGTGTATAGTATACAAAACTATTTTAAATTGTTATGATTGAGCCTTTTCTTCTTGACTAACAGCATTACTGGCTAAAATCAAGGTTTCATAGAGAAACAAGCCGGTCACCAGAACTAGCCAATTCATAGTTTGATCAACTCAAAAAAATGCACTTATACAAATACTACCAGGTCACACTCTTCTGAGTGAAGACGCAAAGTTAGTCATTTTCAAGTGAAGACAAAGGAAGCACACAGAATTAATAAGTTACTTAAAAGAAAATTGCTTTTCATCAAGACAAGACATGTTTGTGGTTCACACAGGCTGATAACAAAAAAGCTCAATGAAGTCATCTTTAATCCCTTTAAGCTTTAAATACTTCTGTTTTGAAACCTTTTTAAAAAACACAAGTCAAAGTTAGGATCTACGTTAACCATGGAACACACACAGAGTGAAATCAGATTTGTCTCTTCTGAATACTGTGAAAAAAGGCAAAAAGAACCAGAAAAAAAGTAGTTGAAAAACCAAAACCTTCACAGTAACATATCCCAAATGGCCTTCCAGCCACTACTAAAAGGAATCATTTTAAAGGCAATTGGCAGAGAACATATACACACAAACATGCAAAATCTTCCACTGTTGTATATTTCAAAACTTTACAAAAATGTAAGATTTGAAATTGTCCACAAATTTCAAGCTTTGGTTCATATGTAACACAAAAAAAAACCACACTGATCTATCTATGTTAAATGAGAAATTGAACAACTTTACCTCCTCTGTATATTTTCTACATGTGTTTACAAGAGAGTATCACTGCCCTGCTGTAACTTTCTGACTAACAACTTGTTCTGTTAGAACCATTTCAAAGCCCACATCCGAGATTGTTTCAGGCTCAAAGCAATTAGGCATGTTTGAACTGAACTATTCCTGCATTTTAAGAGCAGGGTTTTAAACAGACTAACACAATTATACTGTTTTTGATGATATGCAAACATTCAGTGAATCAGTAATATCCAACAAAGAGCAAGCACCAAGATTTCATTGAAGCAGAGTTGCTTAGGGTTTCAGATTAATTGCACCTGTAGGCTAATAAGACTGAAAAATCAGTTCTGACTTTTCTGTGTTATAAAGAACAAGTAGAGCACACAATTATACCACTAATTGTTCAATCAAATGTCTTAAATTGATCACATTAGTCAGAGCTAGAGTGGTTGCTGGCTAGCTGATTGGACACAATGCGACGGGGCAATCTGCTCTGGTAATGAGGGCAAAGAAACCTCACCTCTAGTCATTGAAAATTTAAACTGCTGATGTTGTGTTTCAGTCACCTTTCTATAATAACTATAAGTTTAAATTTTGCTGCAGTTAGCCGCAGTTTGCAATTTAACAGGAATAACCAATGTCAACATCCATATTGTTCCCCAATGAGCAGTGTGGTTTATCGTACCTGTCCCTATCGTAAAGCATCTTTCCCAGAGCCAGAGGAAATGACACAAGCTGCAGCCTCTGCACTGACAGGAAGGAGGAATGATGCTGACAAGTAAAATATGCTCCAAATGTGAATTGGTTTGGATGCTTTGCTTCTATCATAGATGGAGACTCTCCAGACTTTCACATCTTCCAAAGTGAACTTGAATAAATACATTGTCTGTTCAAGTTTATGCACCACTTAATTCAGTTAATTGATTTAATTTTACTGGCATGGTGAAAAGGATCCTGATCATAGCTAATTTTGAAGAGTCCATTATTTAAAATTATAAAGCAATGCAACCAGGAGCAAAGATATGAAAAGAAAACAGAAATAAATGGCTAAGACTAAGGAGCAGCACTTTAGTTTTGTTAAATTGGTGCAACAATTCAGTTCAAGCTTGGCTCTGGACACTGGCAACAACAAAGACCTGTCTGTTGAGCATCATCGATTTGCTGACAACGGCAAGGGCCTAAAAAGAGATTTCATTTTGTTGTTGTTCTTTTACTTAGAAGTGATGAATCTATCAAATTCTGCTGAGGAGGTAATAAAAAATAAATAAACAGAATCCACAGCATCATGTCAGCTTAATACACTTCTCAGTAGTCAGGAATTTTTGGATGAGTTTCAGCTGTTAAATGTAGGCTGCTTAAATGGGAAATGGGGGCACTTCCATCACTTTCCACCTTGCATAAAATCAAGAGAAGCCTATTTAATGAAAATAATTTATTTGCAGACCTGATTCAATAAAATTCACCTTAAATATATTTGAATAAAAATACAGAGTCACATTTGAAATAATGCAATTAGTGCTTTGAACAAAGAATTTATCTAATTTGTACATCATGCCTTGATTAGGTTTTTAACAAAAATCAATATATGTTTTCTGAATTGCTGCATACGTTTCTCTTTAGACATAAAATTGCCAGTAAATTTGAGGAATCTCTTGAAAAAAGCTTGAACAAATGGGGGCCACAGTTGAATGCCAGCATGCTGAGATGTGTCTGAGAAGCTGCTGCCAGCAGAAAGAACGGTCTGCAGTGCTTGGCCAACCTCTTTGTTCATTTGATCTTGCACCATCAGGCCATTCAAGACAAACCTATGTACTCAATCAGTACTGTACATGTTTTAAGATTGTCAAACCAAAACAGCAAAAGTCCAGCTTTGATTAGACCAGAAAGCAGATGTCTGATATTGTAGAAAGGAGCTTAAATGGGTTTTTTTTAATAATAGAATAGAATTACTTTATTCATCCCAGCAGGGAAATTATTTTGCAGTTACAGCAGCATAGAGACAAGACACACACAACCACCACTGAGTAGCAATTGTAGACAAGATAAAATAAAAATAAAATATAACATGCTGTCAATATAAAAAGCAGCTTAGAGCAGTCCTTGCAAAGATTCAAAAATGCAGAAACAGTAGGCCTGTCGCGATAAACGATAAATCGAATAATCGTACGATAAATTAAAACTATCGACGTCATTTTAATTATCGGCATTATCGTCTCTTCCGGCCTTTTTCTCTTTCTGTTAATGACACTGAATGAAAAAAGGCTCAACTCCGGTGCTCTCCACTGACTCCTCCCTTCCTCATTTCCTCAGTGTAAAGCCCAGCGCACACTACACGATCTTAGAGCTGTCGGCCGATTGTCGGCCCATTTTCAAAACCTGACAGACCACACATTAGCCGACAGAAATCCTAGGTATAACTGTTCGATCGGGTTCCTGCCGTGTGGTGTCCAACAATGGGCACAAAATAATGGCTACAAGTCCAGTGAACTAATTTTAAAACCAGGCATTAATCAATGCTTTACTACAATCTACCTGCAATGCGTGTGGCTATGTCAGTTCTGACTGAATGAAAATCATTATAACCTATTTACGTCACGTTAACGAAGAACAGCTGAAAAGTTACCGGGTTTATCAACTGCGGTAGCAATTTCGCTCCAACTCCTCCTCTTGTCATTTCTATATTCTTTGCACGTTGAATAAACATTAATGTTGTTTCCACATATCATCTCCAATGTCCGCTGGACTTCGGGTTGCGCCGTTTCAGCTGTTTGGGATTCCCCGACGTAATGGAGGAGAATCCTCGCTTTCTGATTGGCTGCCTGTCACATTCAACAGGCTGCGTTAAAGCTCCCAGTCTGGGAAAAACCCTGATTTGGATCAGAGGGCGATCTACCGTAACAGACCACACAATCTTAGAAAGATCAACGTTTTAAGATTGTTGTAAAGGGAAAAATAGGAGCAAAAAATCGTGTAGTGTGAACTATTGCATCAGGTAGTCGATGTGCCCATCTTCTCTATTTAAATCTAATTATTACTGAAGGGCAACATGATATACAGACTTCATAATCTGCACTCTTTTGGTTGAATGCAGTATTTATTTCCACTTTTACTTTATGTTGTTTAGTTTTTTTTTTCAAGTGTGTTTTTTGTTAATGGAGACCATTTTATTTTTGTTTTTGGTTGTTTTGTTTATTTTGTTTATCAGTTCCAGTGTTTAGTGTTCTTTTGAAAATAAAGTGTATCTATCTTTGGCAAGAAATTGCATGCATTATTATGTCATTTCCATTAAATCAGTGTAAAAAGGTCTTCAAACAATATTATCGTTTATCGCAATAATTTCTGAGACAATTAATCGCTCAGCAAAATTTGCTATCGTGACAGGCCTAAGTATGTATATGTAAATATATGTACAGCAAGTGTGCCACAGTGCAGTTGTGCAAAATTGGACTGATTAGTGCAGAACAATGATTTAGCTTTTATTGTACAGTGAGATGGCATGTGGCAGGAAGGATTTCCTGTATCTGTCCCTTCGACAGCAGAGCTGGAGCAGTCTATGTGAGAAGGTGCTCCGCTGTCTGTCCACTATGTGGTGGAGAGGGTGCTGTTTATTGTCCATAATAGACAGAACCTTCTTCAGTGTCCTCCTCTCCACCACAGTTTCCAGGGACTCCAGCCTTAGTCCCAGTACAGAGCCAGCTTTCCTGATGATTTTGTCCAGTCTATTAGAGTCGCTGGCTCTGATGCTGCTATAAGATCTGAATCCCAGCACTGCTTCTATTATGTATTTTGATTCTGTCCTAATTTAATTTAATTTGTGATTTTGTTCACTCATTATTCTGAATATGTGAAATGTAAATCTAAGAAAAATATATAGTCACCTGTTAAAATATGTATTTAATAAACAAATAGGGTTTACATATTAGTTTAAAGGGTTTATCTATTAAATAAAAGTCAATGAGTAAGTAAGCCAATATAAACACAACCTATGTTCAAGTACTTCACACCACAGCATTCATCTGACAGCAATCCTATGCAGCTGTGGAAAATAGAGTCAGAAGAGTCTGGTCTTAAATTAATGGGAAAAGACATTTGAAAGAATTAACCAGTCACTGGTAGGTGTGTGATCTGATCCTCCAACACATAAGAAAAATTTGATTAAATTATATCACAGTTGTACACGGAGGTTTACTTAAGTGGACCCACCACTGTTCATATTCTGTGATAATGTATGGTTATACAGAGCTATTTATTAAACACTCTCCAGGACATTAGAGAGGAACGTATTATAGATCAAACAACAGTTTTAGTACTTTTAAAAAGATCATATATTGTTGTAAATATAAATGATTGTATAAAAGGAAATGAATGTGATAACACAGTTGAAACTAAAACCGTCCTGTGACAGAAACATTACCTCACAGAACTTGGAAAACATTTGCATTCTTGCAATTCCTTTCTCCAACCCTGCAAAGCATGAAAACCGCAACAGCAGAGAAACAAAACCTCCACGGTCTATCATATCCTCAGAAACCAAACCCAATTTTAAAAAAGACATTTTGCTGTTGATAAAATCTGCCAAATTAAAAAAATAAATAAATAAAGGAAAGTGATTAAGCATGAAAACCCTTTTTACAATCTAGAATTGCCTGAGGTGAAGCAGATCACAGCTGGTCACAGCTTTGCCTGTCACTCGGGAATTCATTGTTTCTTCCGTCGTGCAGTTTCATTAATCACACTGTGCAGACGGGGGCAAAGTGGGAACAAGTCACAAAAAAAGATGCCTGGGCAACATCTTGCATCAGCTCCAAACAGGAGCCTTTCATAAAACTGCCCACCATGATGCCTCAACATCAAACAGAACCAACACAGCTGGATTACACACTGGCCAAAGGGGCAACATGCATCAATTACAGAGAATCTGCAAATGAGTGTCTGGAGTGTTTGACAATAAAATCCATTGCTGAATTGCAGGTACTCTGATGTGACATTTCACATATCAAGCAAAAACTACAGTGGAGCCTCATTATATTCAGCTGATTTACTGCCCAAACATGGTTACAACTAGGCAGCTCTTTTGCAATTAAAGGAGGCTGAGTGCCAAGTTTGCTGCTGGAGGCATACTCTGATCAGTGGCAGCTGCTCACAAACCTGAAAAATCATCTTTGTCCATGCATATTTTTCTTTAGCTTTCAGGATTTGTACAAACAAATCTGCATTCTGTCAATAAATAACCAACTTGATGAGTTTGTATGAGAAACTTAGGGGTATCCTGCATCTCATGACTTCTACAACGTACATTACTGCAGAATGTTTTAGATGCAACAAATCTATAGACCAAGATAACTTGAAATGCAGTTTCAAGGAAAAAAATCAAGAATCCAAACCAATATGGCCCTGTATGAAAATGTAGCTTCACCCTAAACATAACTGGTTGTGCTACCCTTGGCTACAGAAACTGCCATCAGATGTTAGTGAAAACTGGCCATAAAATTTTGCTCACTCTTTGGTGCCAAATTGTTTAAACTTAACCAGATTGGTGGGTTTTCCAGTAAAAATTGCTTTTTTTTTTAAGGTCTCGTCTCACCACTACATTTCAGTTGTATTCAAGTCCAGACTTTCATTTTCGGAGCAACTCGTAAAAATCGATACCAAGACATTGCAAAGCAGTCCCAGACATCACATTACCATCATCATGTCTATTAGTAAAGCCAATAAAACAAACAAAAAGAAAAACAAACAAAAAACACTTCACATATTAAAAGGTAAAATTTGCATTTTTGAGGCAATTCAGAAAGGAAGGAATCCTTAGAAGTGTTTCTAGTTATCTGCAAGAGCGAAAGTATGTTCTAAATCATGAGAAAGGCACGGCCGAGCCTCACACTACACACTCCAGACTGATTGAAGCCAACTAACCCATTTGCTTGTGTCTCCTAACACCTTCAAGAGACGTAGCAGACCAGACCCCGATATTCAATTAGCTAAATGGGTCCATGGGATTTGGGCTTAATGAATGAAACAGAGGTGGTGTGTTAGGGACTCAACACCCCTACATCCTCATTGGGAGACACCTGTCTACAGGGGAAATTCTGAAAGAAGGAAATAAAATACTGTTGATGAACAGGCATACATTTCTTGTCAAATGTATTTTATAAAGAATAAATAAATGAGTTGTTGAAACCCTCCTACTCTGAACTGTCTGTGTGAAGAAGATCATGTGAACTTTTGGGTCAAAAATCAGAACCCAGCACTGTGTATGCCTGATCAAAGTGAACATGTCTGCAAAAAAAATGTTACCCTAAATCAAGAGGCAGAAGATTCATCTTGCAGGAACATTATAGAGAATAAACTTGTTTTATACGAAAAGAGGTGTTCACAGTGACCTAATGTGTAGCCATTAAAGATTCTTCATCAACATTTCAGTTTAAAGTTTTATTTGATCGTAGCTTGTCAAAAACTTTAAAATCCCATCTTTTACTGATCAACACAATAAGCTTTACCAAATTCTGCTGACAACACCTCACTTCATTGTGGATGTTATTACTGAGTGAAGATCAGTAATAACAATAACCATTAAAAGCAATTTTTTTTGCTAGTAATCTATTATTTAAAGTAAAGACATGAAGGGAGAGATGTAAAAGGGCACTTAAAAAGGAAATCCATCTATGGAACATCAATATGTGTCTGCAGTTCAATTAAGCTGCAAAAGAGCAAGCGAGAGCAAGACTTTTAGTAGATAGCAGGAGAGGGTGCTTTTTAACTTTCAAATTCTGTTGGTCGGGAAAACATTTTGGACTTGAAAATGTTGTCAGCCTTACAGTTTTCACAAAGGCCAAGATAAAGATATACATTCTCCACAATGTGCATAGCGACTGCACATTTCTGTTATTGTAGTCATGTTATTTGCTAATATAAGATGCTAAAATAATGTCAATGTCATAAGCATTTCTTAAAACATTAGTAAAAACCCTATTTTTACTGTGACTGTTCTCTGAAACAGTGCCATGACATCATCTCTGCTCTGTCCAACATAAATAATTAAGTACTTTTGCCACTGCTCTTATTTCTTCCTATAATAGATATCTTAAAGTGAAAGCTGAATCACAAAAAAGTTGCATCATATTAACATATTAACACAATGCATAGTGTCTGAGGGTAGGTTGAGGATATCATGTTACACTCCTTTTTTGGAAATTTGAGGACATCTGGAGAACAGCTGTTGCTTTGCATCACACACACGCTCATGTTTTAGTTGTTACATGGCCTCTCCATTTAAGGACGGGAGGTCAAGCCGGTCAGAAGGTCAGTAAGGATCCAGGCACACGGCTTAATGAGGTTTAGCTATGAACAATCTTTGGATATTAAACACCACATAGTCACAATTACAAACACCATAATTGGTATAGTGGTATTCCTCACAAGCAGACACACAACAGAGCTCTCTTCTATACAAGGCAGCCGGTCTACTCTCTCCTGGGACGGCAGATTCTCAGTGATTAGTTCCATCCTTCCAGAGGGTTTGGGGGTGGGGATGGGTCCTTTACAGAAGGACAAGCTTTTAATTCAATTAGACAAATCCAGCCCTCCAACACAACCTCGCCCCTGTTCAGCTCCATTCATGGAGTGAGCAGAAGGGGCGGCAGCAGAGAAGAAACAAGGTGTTTACATTTGTAACCTGCATGCAGCTTGTTGGGGAGGTTTGCTAGACACTTTATGTTTCAGTTAGGTGGAAATGTTACAGTGCATGGGAGAACTGAGTACCGGGAGGCGAAAAACAAATGCACATCACACTTTATTAATTTATACTAAAAACCATTTTGAAAACCACCTGACTTTTTCATTCTACATTGCTATTATGCATCATGTTGTGTTGGTCATAAGATATGTGGTTTATCTTAGCTCTTTAATATACACTAAAAATAAACAAACCATTTCAAAAGACTGAATGCTAAAATTAATTTACCCACAATGCCGTTTTTTAATTTTTCTGACAAAAGTCTGACTTTTTTCCAGATTCAATTAGCATATAACCATCAACAGCAATAAAAATACAAATCCAGTCTAAAAAAGATAAAATAAAAAGATAGAACAACATGAGCATGGAAGGCTTGAAATAGAACAATAAATAAATCAAATGAACAACAGGTTATAACGATAGGAAATTCATCTTTTAAAAGACGATTTGAACTAATTTTGTCGTCCACTGAACCTGAATTAGAGCACATGGTACCTCTTAATTATTTATTAAACAGATTTTCTCTGAAGCTTTTGATGTAGAAAGGGGCAGATCACATGAGGAGGATCTTAGGTCCTTGAAAATAAAATTACTGAGCAGAGCACGCTACCCAAAAAGGTTCACATGACTAAAAATCACCTGCCATTACTGAAGGCTCTCAGATGTCCATCAACACCGGTCAAACCAGTGAGTAAATAATTACAATTCTTTTTTTTTTTTTTATTAGAGATCATTTTGAGAATGTATTTTTCTGGAGATTAAGAACATAATTATTGCCTCTCTTTTAGTGTTTTGGCTGCAACTCCTGATCAAGATAAGTGCTGGCAATTTATCCTGTGAGAAAAATTCCTGAGATTTGGCACTGCGGACCAAAAGGTAACAAAGCACTGCCCCACCCCCACTTGTAGCTGAACTAAAATCAGATGGCTTAAAGAAGCCTACAATTTCCCCTCAGGGAAGAAGCAAAATTAGGATCATCATGTTTTAAAAGTACAGTTTTCAAGCTATGCATTGTGTAGCTATAAAGTAGCCACTTAGAGAAGAACTGCCTGAGCAAATAGACTAATTAACCAAAATCAGCTTATTATGCTTTTGTTTCCCTATAAAGACCAAAACTTTGAAAGTATACAATATTCCAAAACTGCTACATTTGTTGTGTTTTTTTTTTCATAAAGTCTTTACATTAATATCACACTTGTAGGCGAGTGTCTGGATAACACAACTGTAATCATTATATTATGTTAAGTTAACTGAAGTTTGAATAATTATTGCCTTTTGAAAAATAATAGCATGTAAAATCATATTTTAGATCTTAGGCATAAAAGCTTGTCCAACTCTAGTTATATATGGTCCTTTGATATTACACCATCCTTGGTAGTAAGTTAAGGAATACACCAGCTCTGTCCAGGTATAGCATTTAAATAGACAGAGGATAATAGTTTTTCCCTCAATTAGTGCTGGAATTGAGATCCTGTCCATTAATTAAAGCAGAATGTGATAATAACGTTAACTGAAGCGAAAAGCATCCGACTATCTGCGCTCTTGAAGTGCCGGTGGTACTGATAAGGCCAAACAAGAACAAAAATAGCATAAACAGGGAAACTACTTCATATCGAGCAGCATAATGAGTTACCTCTCATTCTGTTTAGTGCACGTCCTCACCCTGAAACCCATCCTGACAAACGACCCACAAAAGCAGAAAACAGTGCAGGCAGCCACAGGAGAGAATACATCTTTTCCATGGCGCAATAAATCATCAAAGCCCCATTTTAAAAGCCGTGTCTCAGCACTGGCAGCTCTGCAGATTAGGATGGACCAACCCTCTTCTTGAGCTGCTGGCCTAATCTCCTTTTTGCATCTCAGCCGTACGGATATGAGCGTCTCATAATCCACTCGATGAGTGGACAGCTGTGAGCAGGCATTTAGCGCCTTGCCTCTGAACCTCCAGCTGTGTTGGCACTCGAAAACACACAGGAGTCAGGAGAAATATGGGCCAACATATATTTTAATCATCCTTCTCATTAGCTGCTTTTGCTGTAAAGATTTTATGACAGATGAAGGCCATTCGAAGCGTGACACTTTCCAAAAGTCCAAAAGGGGGCCACAGTAATTCCAGGGCAGGTGGATGTGATCAGAATCTTAGGTGTGTAAGCTGACCAACAGGCAGGGAAACCAATTAAAAAAAAGAACAGTTCTGTTCAGAGGCTCTGGGACATGAAAGGAGAACAAAAGATTGACACAGGAGGTAAGCGACCATACAGGGCTCTGGCTGCCTATTGTGGAAGGAACAATTCAGTTACTTCAAGCCTGTTTTTTCCACAGCGATCTGCAGTAAAAGCCTAGCCCCCTTACATGTCAGGTCCATTGTCAGGAGCAGACAGGAGCCACTCCCACCTCACCTCATGCACATTAAATAGACTGTATTGTTTGGGGGAGTGGGGGGAAGTACAGGATAACAAGCTGGTGCAAATACTTTTAGAGTCAAATGATATAAAGTCCAGTTCGAAGCTAATTTAGCTACTTACCAACTTTCCTGTTGGTGTTTGCCTCAAAATCAACGTTTTAGCAGCTGCTAAACATTTTCATATTGAGCTCAAATTGTGTTATTGGTACTTTGTCTTACAACCGCAAGATTCAATGCATTTTAGTGGGACTTATTGTTATAAACCAGCACAAATTAGTGCATAATAGTGAAGCGGGAAGAGACGAGCAAATAAAGAAAACTGTCATGAATTTGTATAGGGCCTGAAATTATTATTTTTTTGATACCATTAAGAAAAACCTTTATGCAAGGCACTGTTGCTTAAAAAATGCTTAAAGTCCTATTAAATCGTTTTATTTATGTGATTAAAATTATTACCTCCCAGCAAGCTTTTTATCAAATTTCAACTCATTCTTTATCAAAATGTGCTCTTCCATGTTGGAATGGAAACCCATTTTCCATTATCACAATTCATGCACTGGAAGTGTTATTTTTAAACTCGGGCAAACTAGATTATAGAGGTTCAAACTATCACACAAGCAGCATGACAAATATATTAATCTACGGTATGTGGCGCTTTTTATCAATTTTCGTGGATGTGTCGGCTGATTTACAGCCCAGTGAGCTCTGCCGGTGCCACTTCATCCCTGTGTCAATGGATCGCAGCCCAGGTGGTGACACGCTCGCCGGCCGCTGGGGAGGTTTTGAGGGGAGAAGTGGGCGGGGTTTTGAAACAGAGATAGGGACAAGAGAAATTGAGTGAAGGGGAGATAAGGGGGCTGCACAGTGGCGCAGTTGGTAGCACTGTTGCCTTGCAGCAAGAAGGTCCTGGGTTCGATTCCCGGCCGGGGTCTTTCTGCATGGAGTTTGCATGTTCTCCCTGTGCATGCATGGGTTCTCTCCGGGTACTCCGGCTTCCTCCCACAGTCCAAAAACATGACTGTTAGGTTAATTGGTCTATCTAAATTCTCCCTAGGGGTGTGTGTGTGTGTGAATGGTTGTTTGTCCTGTATGTCTTTGTGTTGCCCTGCGACAGACTGGCGACCTGTCCAGGGTGTACCCCGCCTCCCGCCTGGAACGTAGCTGGAGATGGGCACCAGCAACCCTCCCGACCCCATTAGGGACAAAGGGTGAACAGAAAATGGATGGATGGATGGATGGATGGGAGATAAGGGAGGCAAGAGAAAGAGGAAAGCGAACAAGCTTCGGCTCGAGAGACAGACTGGAGGGGTACTGGGAGGGAGGACTGCTACTGTTTCCTGCTCGGTCAGCAGACTGGGGCTGATTTCAGGGCAGCTTATCTTTCAGCAGGAATACCACGAACGCACCAAAGAGAGACAGAGGGGAAGAAAGTCAAGCAGAACTCTGAATTGAATCCGTGCTGCATAAAAAGATATGCTATAATATAGCTCATTTCCTTACTGTGAAGTATTTTAAAACCTTTAGGAAGTTTGTGCTCACACATTTGATGAAAGTCATTTATGGTCATATTTATTCTTCACAACTTCATTTGACAACATGGTCACACATCACCTGGTTCCAAGTAGTCAGTCACAAAGAGGCTGAACTATCAGAGTCTCTGCTTTCATCTTCTAAATGCTCTGCTGTATTTATCTAACAGTAACCTGGTCTTTCGGGTGATATGCAGACTATCAGATAAGTAGATTTTTGGCCACTTGACAGCAAAAGGGTGACACAGTGACCTGAGACTGTATTTATGTCAATGCTGCTGCACCTGAATATTAATGAACTGGATGTTCCTCAGTGGTTAATTGTCTGCTTTCCAGAAGAAAGTAAATATTTTATTTCGAAATCAAGCTCAGTGAGTATGAAGGGAAAGACAAGTGGCACATAATCCAGGCCCTTTGAGTGTGAAGTTTCTAATGTCTTCAAGAGTCATTTTATCTCCTCAGATTGGTCCACTGTGTTTTATCAACTCCAAAGTTGGCGCAACTGTCTACAAGAAAATCCTGGAGCACTTCATGCTTTGCTTTTCCTGAGAAGTTTTAGAATTTATGGAATGTTGCAAAGGGAAAGATGAGAAACACCAAATCCAACAATGGTAGTTCTGGAGAAACTTCTGACGATGCACAGGCTTTGTTGAAGAGTGGCGAGAAAGAAGCCATTTTGAAATTTAAAACCATAAGAACCCATTTAAAACATTTTCCACAATCCACATGGGAGACAGTAAACATGTAGAACGGGGTGTTTATGGTCAATTTAGCGTTATAGCCTATGCAAAACACTGGACGTATGCCTGAAGAATTATACCACTTCCGTCCCCAAACAGAATGACCCAGTTAGAGACCTAAATCAAATAGAAAAAAGTGTAAAAACTGCAACTGAAGTGGAAATAGGTTCTGTAGTGAATTGACTCAGGAGATCTGAATGCAAATCCACTCCAAACTTTTCACATTTCTACTCATAAAAATGTTTTACATTAGATCCACTTCAGCCAAGCTCCATTTTGTGTTGGTCTCTCATAAAATATGTCTAAAACACAACAAAGTAAATTAAATTTGAATACTGGAATGGATACATGGCAATGTTCACCTTAACGTTCAAAATCATTTTTAAAGCATTTCTTTCATTTATCAAAGGATGAACTTTGTAGCCCAAACCTCTGCTGTAAAAAAAAAAAAAAAAACTGAAGATGAGTGAGTGAGTGTCCTCCTCAGGTAAACACAGGCTGCTGCTATAAATCCCACCAGAGAGAGAGAAAGCTGTGGAATGCTTGGCAGCCCGAAACACACTGCAACGCCAGGTTGCTAAGGAGCATTCACCTGCTCTCACAGCTGTGCGAAAATTAAAAAAAAATAATAATAAATTTAAATACAAAATGTTTGGCAGCACAGCTGGAACTCTATTCAGGGACCAAGCTGCACTTGGTATAAGAGGAAAGAGATCAAATGCTGCATTTCTCATCTGGCAATGTGAACAAGCATTTGAATCAACAATCCTCGCAGGGTGTGATGCCAAATAAAAACCCAGACAGACTTTCTGCACAGACATTATCATCAGATTCCTACCAGGAACATCATAGCTACAGGAAGGTCACTCTTCAAAATTATTCAATCATTGTTAAAAGGATGTAAGAATGCTCCCTTCTCCCTAATAATTTTCCTGGAGCTGTGCTCTGCGAAGGGAAGATAAGTCAGCAGACTGAAGACAAGGCTGGCATTCTCTCCACACTTCGAAAGACAAAATGCCTGAGTCCATCTAGACAGAGAGATCTGACAATGCTGCATTTGTCTCTTTGCCAGCTGGAGAACAAGCTCCCCACAGACAAGTCGATATGAAACGCATACCAACTTTAAACTCAGAACTATGGCCGTCAATGTCATTATTTTACTCTGCCAATGCAGAAAACACAGACTTTTGTATACTGTTCTCAAATATTGGATAATTGTGATTGCTATTTCTTGAATAATAGATCAAAAGAAAAGCAAAAACAATAAGGTTGGACTTTATAATACAAGCTACTATAAAGATAAATGCAAAAATGGTAACAGGGACCCACCACAGAACACAGCACAACTTTCTACCTGAAAAAAGACAAAGCCATTGATTGTTCATATACAACCACTTAAACGTATCCATTAAAACCAGAAGTCTGAGTCTTACATCTGCTGTGGTTTGGCCCAACCAAACCTGGAAACTCTAGCAATAACACCAGCAATTCCCTGCTCAGATGAATACGTTTTAATTTATGAAAGACTGATATGCAGCTATAATATATAATGACAGCATCCTAGTGTCCAACTGTATGTATGCCCAAGGAATGGCTATTTTCAGTCACTTTATTAACACTGAGCTTCCCAGAAGTAATACAGACCAGCTGCCACAATAATTTCACTGCCTTAAAAAAGGAGTAATGTTTACAGCTCCACATTGCAGAGTACACTGTTTGAGTGGTGTTTGGTCCTCTTCTCTCTCTCTGTCCCAATTTTTCTACTTCGAGGGCCTGGCAGCCCTCCCATGTACTCTCCCTTAACTAATAAACAAAGAGAGGATTCCCTTATATAGCTTTATTCAAACTCAACAACCTTGCAGAGCAGCACCAGAGGGCTGCAGGGAAACAGGGATCGCAGGCTGGACTCCTGCAGACAGAAAGGTTTCAGGCCAAGGGCACGGAGCACTGACAGCATGATTGTGTAATACTCATACATTAACAGCCACTTAAAGGGCTATTTCTGGGACCATCCATGCACAGAGTTCTGCAGTGTCAGGTTAGATTGGCTTGAGAGGGTTGCAAAGTGAGGCACAGCCATCCCAAAACTGCAAAATAAATAAATAAATAAATAAAAGTTTGCTTGCTGTGGGCAAAATTCATCCTTTGGGACAAAAATCACCAGAGATGTTTAAAATCAAGCTCAACCTTCAGAGTTTGGTTACAAATGGCCAATGGCACTTTATTTGCATGCACTTTGCACTCTGAAGCAATGTTAAAAATAGAAAACTCAGCAGGAATTTGTACACAGAGTTAAAAGCACAATCAGCCAGGTCAGTATGACTTTAACATAAACTCTGGAAACCAAATACACAAAGGAAATCTCTTAAAGCCAATAATTAACAACGATCCACATCTGTGGAATAAGTTCAGTTGAAGAAAGTTGTGAGGTCTTATTTTAAAGCCTCAAATGCACATTTTAAAAATATCTAATAAGCCATAAATCCAGATGCAAAATGATTCATGCACACCCATGATGAGTTGGATACTAATCATAAACCCCACAGAAAATACAAAAAAAATACAGGTGAAATGTTTTTTTGATGGCCAATAGATCAATCAAATATTTATGTGACATATTCTCTGTGAACAATGCACTGTTTGGCAGAAACCAAGCACAAAGCAGTGTGATATTAGTGTGATGAAAAAACCTATCACATGCAGAATGTGTTGCTTTTCAAATATATTGTGATGAAATATCATTTGAAACATTTGAAACAGCTGGTATTGTCAACCTCCCAAAACAGAGAAAACAAAAGGTAAGTATTTAAATATTTTCCCACTTCATGCATAATAGACTAAAAGCATACAAACTGTTAGCAATTATAATTATGGCTCAGAACAACCAACTGATTTGGAAAAGTGGCTGATTTAAAAATGGGCTGAACAAATATTTAAAGAAAAACACACAGCAACATGATTGATCTGAAGACTCACAATTTTGCTATTTATTAATATATCTACACCAAATGCTCCCCTTTTTACTTAATCAGTAAAGTAACAAAAATGAACATCTGAAATCTTGCACATGCACACAACTACTTGACAACATTTTGACTGTTTACTTTCACCCAGGCTCATCACTCTTCTCTAGAGTGTTTTGTCCATGCTGTTCTGTTAAACTCAACCCCTCAGCCAGCACAGAGGCCTTATCCCAAGGAGGGCAACTCCTCATTCAAGTCAGCTGCAAAACATTTGAAGGAGGAATTTATCCTTATGGAAAGCCCAAGAATAGCTTCTTAAGTCTGCAGGAGGGCTGAAAGGGGGCGGGTTACATTTCCAGGATATGCCCACCATGATCAGTCCTTCAGCTTCTAAACAAAGCTGTGAGCTGCTCCAAAGTCACTTCCTGGGGAATTCCAACATTGGATGATTTTCACAAACCAGTGTCACAGACACAGAAATACCTTGATGAGTGACATAAAGTTTGAAATTTGTCAACAAGCCTGTTGAGTAATGAGAACACCATTTCTTTCTGCCACAGATTCGGTTACAGCCAGCTGCTGAGGGACCCCCAAAGCCGCGGGGAGAGGGACGTCAATGAGCTCATCTTTAAAATAGAAGAGTGGGATTTTCTTTCATATGATGTCTGGATTTTTATTTTTGCTTCAAAGCCGTTCTAGCCAACACCATCTTCTCCTCATTTTACCCTGTGATCTACTGTATAAGCACTATAGTCATTTTTTTATTTTACTGCCGTTCCTACAAAGTGCTTTTTGAATTAATCTACAAGGTCTATCTAAAATTAAACGTATTGGAAGCATAACTGCTTGGTTCAGTTCCTGACTGCAGACTTTCTGACTCAGTTTATGGATTCCACCCTGCAATGTAATAGGTGTTCTCCTGTAACCTTCGGGTGGCTACTGGGCGTTCCGTTTCCAGATCAAATGGCTCCAACCAGAACGAACAAGACTGTCCCACCTGAAGCATTTTATAAAGCAGCATCAGGAGAAATTTAAAATCCACAGGCTGTTGTATAGTAACTGGGGACACATGGCTATGGACACAGAGCCATCTGGACACTGTTTGCAGAGAAGTGTGCTTATGTACTGGGAGCCACAGACACCTGATTAGGTTACATTTCTGCCCTGGTGACTAAGAGGCATGAGCCTGGAGGTGGTAGCAACCATGGCAGCAGGGATTTCTGTCGGAGACGCAGGCCAGTAATAGCTGAAGATGCCATAAACCCATTTCTGAGCATGTACTCTGTCAGCTAAAGGTTAGCTGATGCTGCAAAATGCCACAAGTTAAATGTTAAATATTTCACTGTGCACCTGGATTTGTTTTGACAGCGATGGTTTGGAAACCCTACAATAGCAAACTGCAAATGCAGTTTGCTATTGTAGGCGACAAGAGTTATCAGAATCAATGTGTATCAAGATTTGATAAAGTCACGGTTTAAAAATCACTATAATTTTCTGATATACTTTTCCTATAGTTTAAATTTATCTTAAGATGGCAGAAAAAAAGTCAAGGGAAGACAAAAGACTTCACCTGGCTATTTGAAGAAAAACATAACAGAACTGCCTCACCACAATTTGTTCCTGCACACTGCCAGCCAACAGGCTCAAAGAGAAGGTTCCTACGCTTTTCCCTCCTTTATTAGACAGATAAATGTGCCTGTCTGGAAATATTGTTGGCCACTAAAACCATGTCCACATCAGTGCTGTGTAAAACTATCAACTTTCCTAAGTTGATAGAGATATCTATCTATCCATCTATATATTTTATATTTTTGAGCAAGCACCATGAGTAATTTTTTTCTGTTACTGAGAGTCATAATACTGTATATCCTACTGGCTCACGCCCAAAATCTTTGCAACGGTTCATCTCTATGGCAACCTCTTTGGTTCCAAAACACTGAAACATGCACAAAACGCATTCTTCGTGCAAACTGGTGAATCTATGAGTTGCATCGCAGGACACAATGGGCCTCATATGGAGAATGCTGCAGAGTACAATTTGCTCAAACTACAGGCTGCTCAGCTTTAAAAAAAAAAAAAAAGGTACTTTATGTTTAAATATAGACTGAACAAATGGATGTCCTGATGCTCTGTCCTGGAGCTAGTCTAAGTATTTTAAATCAACTAATTAGAAAAGGCCAAAAGTGCAGAAAATTTGTGTGCTGTCATGCAGGCAATTGTTGTTACTGATTTATACTTCTACATACTGTGTGGGAGGTGGGTAAATGAGAAGTTTGTGGGAGGTGGGAAGGAAAGCTAGTAAAAACAAAAAAAAAAGTAAGTTATGACCTCTAACGCTATGCCTCATAACTTGTTATGCCTTAACTTAGTTTTATGAAAATCTTTTAGAGTCTGAATATTAATTCATATCATCTGGCAGGGGGACAAGCAACAGAAACCAGTCTTAGTTGTAATTGGGTGCATTTACATTTGTGTTGTTCCAAAGGTTCATCAATGTACTATGTCCATCTTAAGCAAATAAATAAATGAAATCAAATTCAAACTTCTAAAATATGAAGTTTGATTTTTGTTTTTAAATCTAATTTTGAGCAATAACAGATCTAGCAGTTCTAATATGAAGGAATGTGACTTAATGCTAGCCTTTTTTTATCCTACTTAAAATCTCATGACTTTTATATTCAAAGGTTACACAGGCCAAGGCTGATCACAAAAAATTTAAATTCTGCAACATTGCCAACTTGAACTAGGCCACACATTCCTCCATCACCCTTCAGAATCTCACACAGTAGTGCAGGAGCTTCCCACTCCAACATATTTTTTGTTTGTTTTACATTTTGTTGCATTGGTTAGCTCAAGAGCATTAAACAGCATCTTTATCTTGTAAAGCAGCTGGATCAACATGGCATATGTCAGATTGTATAGTCAGCATATTTACCAAGAATCTCTGAATTTATTTTTTAAAAAGAAAGAAATTTGGAACAATTGGGAATATACCTTAAGTGTCATTTCCATGGGGTTGTACCTAAAACATCTGACTGGTAGTATCCTTAATGATTTAAAAGACAAATGGTTAACCTAATTTCTTGTGATTTTTGGGGGATTATGCCGTTTTTTTTGTAAACAGTTTCTATACAGGGCTTCCCAGATGGCTCTGAAGCAAACCATCTGGAATGTCAGGCTAGGTTAATGCAACAGCCAGCAATCCTTACATATCTGCATTTTGGCAGAAATGCATGAGAACAGCAAAGGGTGGTTATGCATATATAGCCAACATGAGGGGAAGCAGGCGCCAACACTAATGATGTAAACTCTAACATACAGAGAGCACAGCACATTCAATAAAGTGGTGAAAAACAAAAGTAGGTTGGAAATCATGAAACCTTTCTGTATTATAGTCAACCTAAACAGAAAGCTAAACCTTCAATAAAAAGTCAAAAGCATTTTTCATCTGATCTGTAAAGGCAGAATGGAGCGTAAATGTTTGTGTGCCTTTAGGTGTTTAGAGGTAGAACACACCATTCTAACTACCTAGTTATGTGAAAGCACAGCTACAGCATAGCTGTGAATAGTGAGTATACAAAAAACAAAGAGGTAGAGTTTTATTAACAAGGATGTCTTTTTGCAACCATGTGCCCTAATGATGGCATTTTAGAGGAATTTTAACCTCTGGACCCCACAATCAAAATCCCAGAAAAAAAAACAACTAGAATTTAAAAAGAAGTCTTTGCCTTCTAAAATTCAAACAAAATATCAAAATAAATTTGCGCCAATTTGACATATTTAAAATTGTGCAGTGACAAAATCATGACCATGTGAGAAAACAAAATAAAAACAGATTCTCTTATTTTTTTCAGTTCAGCCCTGCAGGTGATAGTGCAGACAGCAAAAAGGATTAAAGATGCATTTTAGACATGTTCTGAAGGAAACCAATTTTGCCGGCTTGTATCTGCAGTTGCGTGCTATTTGGTGTTCTGGTACAACACTTATTCCCTAACCCCCAGAGACTGGTGAAGTGCCCATTTCTTTCTCCATCATCCTATCAAACATAAAGAGGATGCCAATGCCTCAATTCAAACCGGTAAGGAACGGGTCGGTACAGTTCAGTACGCTGTCTGTTTCCATTATAAAAGTAGTTCACACCCATAGTGCATTATTTCTGGGCCCCCTTCAGTTGTAGTTCCACAAGCCAATAGTGCAGCAAAGTTAGTGTGGAGTGATTGGCGTCACACAACAGTCGATTGATTGGATGACAGAAAACACTCGTCTCGTGCTTACAACAAGCACGAGGAGAGTATGTCGACATGCTAGGCGTTTGGGTTTCACCCCACCTGCCCAGTGAGAGCCCAACTGGTGGTGGAAACACTTTCTTAAATACGCCGTCCCATAAAATGGCGTACCGAACCGCACCGACCCGGGCCGTGCAGCTCAGTGGAAATGAAGCTGAACTCCTTTGCTTGAAGTCGAGAGTCTTCCAACTTGTCTTTTATTTTATTTTTCCAGTAAGGAAGCCAATAAATGAAACCTTTAGCAAAGCAGCCAACTCTCATCTAAACTGTTCCACACAAAAATATCAGCTGAACAACGTCTTCCTCTCTGAATAACAAACGTATTACTTTCGACTTTAAATTGAGATAAAGAGCCAATATAAAACATGGCTAATAAACTACAGCTGTGGTTGGGTATGATGTCAGCGGTAATCATTTTCTCTCGATTTGTGTACAACACAATGATAACCTCCAATTTGGAAAAATCTCTCTGAAGTAGGGGGAAGGAAAGAACAGTACACAGATTATATCTGGCAAGTTTGGCCACCAAACACAGCTTGCTTAGTTACCAACCTGGCAACCATTTCCTAACATTTATCTCAGGCTTCAAGATTTCACGGAAAAAGAAAACAGCAAAGAGGAAAATATTATACTTTTTTTAAACTTATTTCTGCGCAACATTGGGCCAGGTATTAGGGGATACAAATTAGAAATCGTGAAAAAGAACTGTAAAGAAATACTTGATGCAAGCATGCTTTTTTATTTAACCTATTTGCAATCTCCTGCAGGTAAATGGTAATAACCGAGCTGTACTTGCAGACCACAGCTCTGCAACAATGATTGACCTGGATGATAATGACATTTCCCGCCTGGCCATTTTTTCCCTGTCTGCACAGCAGGGCTACCTGACCGAGCACAGCTGCAGCAAACTGTTTGCTCTCTCTCCTTCTGTGATCCACACTGTGATTAAACTGTCGTTATGGGTTCATGCTCATTACTTCCCTGGTGGCCACTGGTCGTGACAGAGGTCTGTTTTCATGCAGAACAAAGACACAGATCAATAAATTGGCCACGTGTAGTAGAGCAACCTGACAATGTTGGTAGGAAATGTTCATCACCAAAGGATACTAGTAAAACAAACGATTGTCACCGATAGTTTACAGCTTTCTTCGTTGTCCATTAACAGACATTATATAGATTCCGCTAAATCTTATTCTATGCTATAAAAAATGAAGATGCTTTAAATGGTGTCTTTAACCAGCAGTGCCTTTCCTGAAGTGATTTCAGCACTATATAACTGAACAGCTACTCTGTTTGGTGCATTGGGTGATAATTCTGTTCAAGGAATATCAAATAGCAGAACAGATGCATAAACACGTTCCCCCAAAGGTCAGTGCACTTAGAAATGTAATGAGTAGGTTTCTGATTGTTGCTGTTATGCGAGTTTGGTCGGTTAAATAAATGATTGGGGCTGTCGCCGGTGGTGGAGCCGCATACCAAGCAGGAGCAGCAGCAGCTGAAGGCAAGATTTCACTACAGGGTTCTGGGGAAAAAATCTGACATTTTCAGGGAAGGGAAAAAGAGGCAATGGGCGCAGAAGCGCGAAAGGCCCGCCTCATTAGACAAGGAGCTCCCATTCTGAAAGGACAAATTTTTAATACGGGACACTTTGGGGAGCAGCATGAATGTTCTCTTTGCTGCTGCAGATTCAGGATGGATGCTTTCCACTCCCACAGGATCCACCATGCTTACTGGACGAATGAATCTAAATTAATGGCTTTATGTTATTAAGAAGAAATAGTTTAATTTCTTTTTTCAGTTTTTTTTTTTCCCCCCCACCACTTTCTTAAAGTTTAAGCATTTTGGCCATCCTCATCTGCAAGCTCATTTCAATAAATGAAAATAATTAGCAGAACATTCACTTATTTCAGTTATTGAATTTATTGAAAAACAGAGTGAAATGTTCAAAACAATTTGAGTATTGGTTGGGGTTCTTTTGCATGCGTTACTGCATCAGTGCAGCGTGGTATGGATGCACTCAGCCTGTGGCTCTGCTGTGATGGTAAGGAAGTCCAGCTTACAATAGTAATAATAGTAATAATTACCTTCGTTTCATCTGAATGTTTGGCTCTTGTTTCCATTTTCTTTTTCTTGATACTACAGACCCTCTGTGTGTCAGGTGAGTTTGCTGGCCAGGTTTAATTGATGTCGACTATCATCGTTAAACTAGTTATTGGTGCCGTTTAAAGTGAGCGGGTGGCAAGTGCTGCCAGAAGCTTGTCATTAGAGGAAAGCATGAAGTGTTCAAAAAGTTCCAGATTAATTAGCTGCACCAACTTTGACATGGCTCCACAAATTATCAATCACTGTAGAAACTTAACACTGGACTTCAGGAAAGTCTGATTCCTTCCATCGGATTCACAGACCTTGATTTTCAAATGGGTTAACACGAGGAAAGTGACGGTGGTAGCTTGCATGTGTGTGGTGGCTCCGGAAGCAAGGCTATCCACTGTCCAAACTGTTTTATACAAAATCCTCTCACAGATGTGGTTATGCCTACAGTTTGCACACCTTTTTCTCTCACACTTTTTCTTCTACTCCCATTTATATACCTTGTTCTGTGTTTGGAAACACTGAACACCCAGTCTCTAACAATGATGTGGCTTACCCTCATTGTAGAGGAAGTCAATTTGTGATTATGTACGCGAAAGTATAACATTTGCATCATAAAAATACATTTTAATCGTTCTAATTTTCTGAAAAACTGAATGTTGGGTTTATATTAGCTGTGAGCCATAATTATAATAATGCTTAAAATGTCACTTGCTAAGTACTGAATCTATTTGAGCTTCAGTTTTTAGGTAGAATTACTGAAAGAAATAAACCTTTTGATTAACCGTATTTACAGTAGATACCCCTGCAGCCATGAGCACCAAACACAGTGAAAGTATAACTGGTCTAATTTATTATTTGCCTGCAAAGTGTTGATGCTTCTCGCTTGAAATGCACCCAATATTACATCTGAGAAGTACCTTTGCAATTGTTAAGAAGATTGCTATTCCATTTACCGTTTACCTCCAATCCAAACACACAGGCTAATGTCCGACATACCCAGGGGATTTGTAAGACAACAGCTAGGAGAGAACTGGTTCCTGAGGAATTACATACAAAGTGGAGCGGCTGCAGCCTATAAGGTCATGTGTCTTTTTCTGACAAGCCAAGGTCCAGGCACTCAGAGGGAAAGAGTGTGTGAGAGGTGAGGGGGCTTCAGGGGAGGATTTACTTTTGGCCATTAAACTCACTTGCACATCAAACAACACAGGTTGCCCACCACTCCTGAACCCCCTATCTCCCATCTCATATGACCCGTCACGCCTGCCTCCTGGCCGACTCACAGTCTACAGGCAGCCACTCTAAAATTCATTGGCTGCTGACTGACCAGCTAGGCTGTAATACTACAGAAGCTATGAGAGCCTATTGATCCGCGCGCACAAACTTGCGCATGCAAACAGACGCAAGGACTCAGCGTGGGGGCGACGACATCTGAAGATATCACCAGATTTCTTGCGCCAGCATGTGTTCACCTGTACATAAAATAAAGGCTGAATGAATATCGGCGCCTCGGCTTTCATTGAAGGGGTGTGGCAGCGGAGCGGAGACACAGACTCCCATCATCAGCGTTTACCCAACACAAGCGGGCGTGCGCTGCATTTGATGCTCTCTCCAGCACACTCGTCGTGAAATCACAGACGCTAGTTTGGTGGGGAATCGCAACCAAAGCGTGGGAACCCACGCTGGACTGAAAGATACGTTGGGCGCTGCAGAATACAGGCGCGTCCCTACAAGTTCAATAAAGTGCGATGCTAAGCAAACGAGAAACGCGCTTTGCGTGGGTCGTCAGTTTAAATAAGCCGTAGGGTTAAAAATGAAAACAAAACAAAAAAAGTTAGAAACAGCTGGCTTTGGCATTTAGTGGAAGCTTTGACTGACATGGAAACATGGCGGAGGCTGGCTTCTCTCTGGCCAGTGTGGTGTAATTCATGTTACCAGCCTATCCGTGAACTCTCCACGCTTCCGAGTCCTGCACACCCGCCGCAATTCGCAGGCTGGAGAGCTGCGGCTTCGGGAGCAGGATAATTGTTATATTTAAATGCCCGCAAACTCACCAGGCGAGCCTCAGCTGTAGCAACCCCGCGGCTTGTAAACTCCCCGCAAAAACCAAGCGAAAAAAAATGAAGACCAGCGAACAAGTTGTTTCATATGAGAATTAACAGTAGAATTGGAAAAAAATATCCACAGCGTAAAGCGGGACAGTCACGCACTAACACAGACTCACATGCATGCTGGGATACACGCTGGGCGCTGTTTGAATATTATAAAGAGAGGAGGTCACCCAGATCTGCGGGGGAGATGGGCTCCACAATAAGCCGATTACAGGATTGGAGTATCGACCTACCTTCAGATGCGCTGCTGGGGCATTTCAAGAGACAAGACGCGCATAAACCAGCAGCCGGCCAGCCTGCAGTCCCGCTGCTTAGCACCGAGATATCCTGCACGTTGAGAGAAATTTCCAAGTGGCTCCGGACGGTGTGCTGTGTGTGTATGTGAGGGAGGGAGAGAGAGGGAGCGGCGAAGCGACAGTGTTGTTAGATGTGCGTGGATGTGTGTAAATGGGGAGTGGGACAAAGAGGAAATGCGTCATTATAACTGGCCAGTACGTTTTGTAGTCCGTCGGCTCGGATGCGCAACCCTTGGAACTACACAATGGGTCAGAATAAATAGTATATGCATGGGTATCTTAATAAATTCAGATACTATTGAAGAGTTGTTGTTTTTTTTTTTAAAGGAATTCAATTTAAAAAATGAAACTAGTACACAGAGAGTTATATGGTTCAAATGTTTATTTCCACTAATTTTGATTAATACAGCGAGAAGTTGTGAAAACTAAAATTTCAGTTACTTTGCGTCTGCTAAAGAAGCTGGCGGTTCACAGAGTGCTTTATCCAAGCACATAAAAGGAAAGTTAAGTGGAAGGAAAAAAGTTTGTAGGGAAAAGGAAGGTGGACGTGCAACAGGAATGACCGCAGCTTTAGGTGGAATTTTAATCCGAAGGCCATTCAAGAGTTTGGAGAAGATAACCAGGAGCATACGGTGACTAGAGTCTGTGCTTCAAGAGCCACCACACATGGACGTATCCAGGACAGCTTCTACAGTTACATCCCTTTACATCTGAACTGTCTTACCTGCACTGATGAGAAAGACAGGCTGGTCCTTAGTCATTTCAGATGACAGTGAAGTATGCATTTCAGATATCAAGACTGACGAGTCCAGAGGAAAAGGTGAAGGCACAAATTCAAGTTTCTTGAGGTTCTAGTGAAGTTTCAAGCACTTCATGTCATCCTCTGTTGAGAAGCTTTATGGAGATGCTGATTTTATTTTCCAGCAGGATGCTGGAAAAAGCACAAGTTCTCTCAATAATGATCATGGTATCCCTGTATATACCATGCTATATCAACATATTTTTCAGCAACCTGGTGTTTTTAAAAAATATATTTGATCTTACTGAGATGGACAACTAATAAATAATGAATAATTTGTTCCATAACAGCTCTACTTTCTCCTTCATTAAAATATGTGTAATATCAGTTTTGGCTTTCTGTTCTCTGCAGGAGACATTTTAAGATTTTATTGATTGTCCTTTAAGCCTTGCATAGACGTATTGCTATTTATTTAAAGAAATGCTGAACTTGTATGCTCAGCTGTAGCTAAACTCATTCTGTGAAACAACTTCTAATAAAAAAAAATATATATCTACTTCATTTTCTTCTATTTGTAAATGAGACAAAGACCCTGATGTAACCCTTTTCTGTTTATTCTATCTGGAATATTTCACCTCTGTTTATTCATCCCTTTGTAGATTGCTTTATTATGTTTCCTTTTTTTATGTGAAAAGTGTTTCTATGAAAGTCTCATAAAAAGCACTTATTGAGGTGCACTGTTCTGCTTTTATTGAAACTGTACATTTTCACTGTGGCTTTATCTATTTAAAATAAAACAGTACTTTCTACACTGTAGTTAAACTTGCATCTAAATATCATAGTTTCTGCACCTTTTTAAAGAAAGTTGCTCAGTCTGTCAGCTAGGTCTAGGAAGCTGCTTAGATTAGCATGTTCCTGCTTAACCAAAGTGTTATTTTTCTGTTAAAAACAGAAACACAATTCATAATTCATAATATGTTGCCTAGCTGCAACATATTAAGTTGTTCTCTTGTATGTATTTAATCTCCAGAGCCACTAAGTAGTCAACACTCCAGCTGATAACTGACTCTATTCAGCAAGTGACGCTAACCGGGCAACTGGAAGTGTGATACATGATGTGCATGTGTTTCTCACTTTAATAATACTTTACTTTAGCTGAGCTCAGTTAAAAATATAAGCTGAGGGATTGGTAGCAGTTGCTCCACGTGCTATAATTGGAGACTGGGTCTGTGTTGTCAGGGTACAGTTGGATAAAAACACGATCCTAAATGAGGAGGGGTCAAAGCTTGGGGATGTTGACCCCTGGTTGGAGGAGGATAACTACAGCTGAATACCACACATTCTGATACAAGCCTCTTGTTACTTAAAGTTAACACTGTCTGCCTAACACTGATATTAGTCTGCTGCTATAATCTCTACACAGTCACAAGCATTCAAGCAATTCACTGCCATTTGTTTTTCATAACTCCCATTTAGTTGTAGCAAATGGAAGTCAAAATTTAGCTTGTTCTATTTTGGAATAGTCTATATTAAAAAATATATTTTATCCATTTAAAATAACATGTAAAAAGATGTCGCAACATCTCTAGACGCTCCAGATACTGTCTGAAGCTGACAACTTTCCCTAAAACTGATCATAAACTGGTTCGCAAGAGAATCATGAAAAAAGTGAACTACTAAGGGCCAAGTAAAAATCAGATAAATGTCGCCATCGTGTGGTTAAAAGTATGCAATACGGGGTGCATAATTTTTTTCCTCCAAGTAGAAAGATACCAAAACATTTATACGAACTTAAATTTTAAAAAAATCATATTTTTATTTAAGCAAGAAAATAATGCTGACAGTTCTAGTCAGGTAAGAAATACAACAATTTTCATTGTGATTCATAATTCCTAAAGATTTCTTTGTTTAAAGAAACAAATGTGAAAACCAAACTTTATAACCGTACAGTAGAATAAATATATAATACAAAAAGGGTTTCTGCACATTTTGTTTCAAAATTCCATATTTCTACAGACTTTCATTTTTTCAGAATTTTCCGTTTTTGTTAGCCCAGTGAAAGTAGAACGATCAGATTTAGACAATGTGAAAATGCAACAACAAATTCACTCCAGAAAAGATGTCTTGTATTTGTACAAGGATCTACAGAATATGCACATAGAATTTAATTTAATGAAAAGATATAAAACCCTAACAATTGTTGACCATGTACAAAACGGTAACCTTCTTTTGCATCTACTCAGCTAACATTTTTGTAAATTCAATGACTGCTTTAATTTAAAAATAGCTTTTTATTTCGATTACAGCAGTATTGTCCAAACTTTTTGCACCTTGGATCCAAAACTGGCAAGTTGAAAGCACTCAGTGGTCATATTTTTTATTTGTCCAACTAAAAGCAGAAAATAATCAGAATTTGTTACTTTTCATTGCTTTGCAATAAATTAAAAATGCAATACTTTTAATCAAAGCAGAAAAGAACACATTATTGTAGGTCTGAAAAAGTCTCGTAAAAATAAAAGCGGTGTAGTTTCCTGCCACTCTTGAACCGTGGATGGGGGTCACAAAAAACAAATCAAAGACAGCAATTTGCACACCCCTGAATTAGAATTGAAATATTTCTAACAATAATAATAATCACAGAAATATGACGGATAAACCAGCAATACAACATTTTCTTCATCATTCACGTGTTATACAATCAGTTTTTCTCATTGCTGTACATTAATTATCTCCCAACATGTGAATCATTTGCTCTGTGTTTTCCACTTTAGCTTTCGGCTCCTGGATCTCGGATTTCATCCCTGGCAAACTGGTCTTTCTTCGAGCTGCCGTCTCGATGTTCTGCACCAGCTCCACGTCCCAGGGGTGCGTGACGAAGCTGAGCACCTCCCCGTCCTCCACCCCTCCCGCTCTCCCCACTCTCCCTGCTCGGTGGATGTAGTCCGTGTGGGACTCAGGGAAGTCGTAGTTGACAACCAAGCGCACTCTGGAAGTGTCCAGGCCACGTGAAGCTATGTCCGTGCATATTAGGACATTCACAGCGCCCTTCTGGAAGGAGTGAAAGATTCCCGTCCGCACCACAGCGGGCATTTCCCCCTGTAGGCGAGCATGCTGGACCTTCATCTCCTCCAGTGAGTAGCCCAGCCAGTTAACAGTGGAGGACTTGTTGCAGAACACCAGAGCAGCACCTCCTCCTTTTTCATGCTGGAGCTTAGTCAGGTATTGGTAAAGCTCCAGGACTTTGTCGGCACCCTTTACCTTCAGGAAGGTCTGCTTGACGTGGGGCATGAGATAGTGCAGCATCTTGCTCTTAATTGTAATAATTTTGCCCAGGTCTGTCACCTTGCTGAGAACTTCTCCGACCCCATCTGGGAAGGTCGCTCCGATCAGGAGCAGCTGGGTTTTATGGCCCAGGCCTCGTGTCTCCTTGGGATTGCTTGCAATGTTTGTATGAGATAAAATTTCCGAAAGTAAATCAGAGAAGCTGGGGTCAAACATGGTGTCGGCCTCATCCACAACCAAGAAGTTCAGCTCGCTCAAATCCAAGCAGTTTCTACGCAGGCCTTTAACCAGGGCACCTGGTGTGGCCACCAAGATATCTGGATGATTCCTTTTAAAGACTGTCTTGATGTGACCAACACCTCGTCCTCCACCCACAGTACTAGTACGCAAACCCAACGGCATACACAGAGTCCTGGACACAGCCGCCACCTGCTCAGCCAGCTCCCTGGACGGAACCACAACCACGGCTCGGATCCTGTCCGTCGTTTTGTCTTGCGTGTTTTCCTGCAGCCTGTGAACAACAGGCAGCAGGTAGCTCAGGGTCTTCCCACTGCCTGTTTCTGCAGCACACAGGATGTTGTGACCTCTCATGACCTTTGGAATGGTCTGAAGCTGGACAATAGTGGGGTGCGTGATCTCGACTCTCTCCAAAGTTTCAACCAGCTCCTTGCAGATGTGAAGATTCTGAAAGGTTGTGGGTGATTTCTGCTCGGTGTCCCCACTCTGGCTGGCTGCAATAAAAGGAGCCACTTCTTTGATGTTGTTGATGGTGAAGTAGTCACCAAATGACTTATTGTGTTTCCATCCCTTGGAGCAGAGGACGGGCTGCTCGAACTTCCCCGCGGTGAACCCGGCAGACTGGTTCAGAGAAGGGTTCCTGCTCTGGATCAGCAACTTGCCCGCTTTGACGGTGCTGATCTTGGGTTTGCCTCGGGCTTGCTTCACGTTTTCCACGCGCTTTAGCAAGTAGCGTGGGACGCGGATGATCACCGTGTCCTCTGGATTCGGCTCGGTTTGACAAAAATGAGCTTTTGTCGCTGAGAAATGATGGCTTAAAGACGCCGTGAGTAGCTCAGAGCGGAACAGCCTGCCTGATCCGAGGGCTTTTAATGCTCCTGAGGCAACCCGGGCGACCTTCAAAGTCTGCATTATGAGGCCGGACTACGTCCCGCAATCATCCAGCTGTAACTTGTCAAGAAGGAAACCACAAACCTGACGATGGTAAGCCAGTTAGACGCGTTGAAGATCGGCGATAGCCTTCAAAACTCTTTAAAAACACCGTTGCGCTATTAGCATTCTAGCAACCGAGGAGCGCCATGCTGCCTTGGTAAGCACTGATGACGTCAATGTCGGGGTTTGATGACGTTTTCAAAACAAATGGCACACTAAATGGTGGTGGGATGTATCATTAAATTTTTATTTTAACCCTTTGCGGTTTTCTGAGACAAATTTGGAAAGGATTTGTTTTCATCATGTTCTGAAAAAATAATTAAAATAAAATTACAACTCTAAAAATGTCTTTCCAAGAGCTTTTTATCGTCAAAGATAAGTTTTGTCAAAAATCTTTGGTCGAATATTGACTATGCCTCCCCACGATTGTTCTTCTTGATCAAGCATAAATAAAATAAATAAATAAATAAAAAAACATTTCATCTTAACTTTCCAAAGGTACCTTCCTTCACAAACATATTAAATTGAGGTGCATCAGACTTATAGGGTTTAATATGATGTGAGCCTAACCTTTGCAGCCAGAATGGCTTTTACATTCACAAGATTTAGAAGTGTATTTATGGAAATTTTGCACATTTCTTTTCACAGAAGAACCTTTGTGAAGGATATATACAGTATATAATGTGTATACACAGTCACATCCACGCCGTCACTCAACTAAGGCTCCATTGTTGGATTAAAAGTACCTTTTGAATACAATAACCTTCGAGCAACTTTCTTTACGTTAATCCCACGTTGCTGTTTTATTTATTTATTTATTTTTCAGATGAACTATTCTAATCTTAAATGCTGTGTTTGTTTCAGTTGACTGTAAGTGGGAAATCATAATGATCAACAGAAATAACGGTTTGAAAATATTATAAATTATGTGTGTAATTAATCTATATATTGTGTCACTTTGTGGACTGAGTTACTAAATACAATGAAAGGTTAAACAATACTAATTTGTACTATATATGTATAGATGATATATCTATATGTATATGCACGTAACAAGTGTCCTATATGAGCATTGAGTTCGATGGCTTGTAGGCCATCAAACTCCGCATGCCTGCTCTAATGATGAATCAATCAGTTGATCGTGGGCCCAGTGAGTCAGCACTGTAATGTCACAGACTATAATAGATTAGACAAGGGTGAGAAAAAGGACTGTCACTGACACAACCATGGTTGTCAATAAAGGTCCACATGACTTTGAGTCATGCTTTAACAAAGATAAACCAAATTAAATATCTGAAAGAAATTTAAAGGTTTATTTCTCTGATTTTTTTTCCTTTGTAAAAATGCTTCTGTTTAATTTTTAGCTATGTATGAAATCATATTTAATCTTTACAGATAAATGAGCAGATACGGTCAGGGTTAGGAAAACCCAATTTTTTTAATTTTTTTTGGCATAGCCATTCCAGATTTCTTAAGGGGATAATCCAGCATTTTTGCTTTGCCTGGTGAGTAAGCTCATAAAAGAGGAGTCTAAGCTCCCCAAGCATGCGTCAACAGAGCTTCCAAAGGAAAACACAGACCTCTGCTGTTTTCTTGTTTCTTTCTCTCCACAAATGAGAGTTGTATTTTTTTTATTATTTTATTTCTGTTAAAATATCTTCCCTTCTTGTAGTCTTCTAAAAAGTTAAATAATGTGTTCAAATTCACATATATAAAGTCCCTTTCTGCATTAGTGATACGACCACATTTTTAGCATTGATTGTGCATCGACCACTGTTAACATGTGCTGAATGAATCAACTCACTGATTGATTTGATGAAGCTTTAGGGAACATCACTTGTGCTTTCAGTCACAGAGTTGCTCTCACATGTTTGCCAGTCCAAATAGCTGGCAGCCCACAGTCCCGATTAAGGAGTAAGCTGTCCACAACAGAGCAAGAAAAAACACAAGGCGGGTGTTGTACTGTCAAAGGACAGTTTAAAACATATTCATATCATGTAAAGTATCATGTCAAATAAGGCAGATGCATAAAAAATGAAAACAGTTTTCTGCTAATGAAAATAATTTTTGTAAATGGTTTTTTTTCATAATTTTGGCATTAAATAATGTTTTAATTCAGGATTGTGAACATTGTGTTCATCCACCACACACAAATGTAGATATTTTAAAAATATATTTTTTCTAACAATATTTGAAGTTCTAATGTTGTATTGCGTTTGTCATTTTGATGGATTTCATTACATCAATTAAAACAAATTGAATCTAAAATTATATCATCCACCTGCACCTTTCACCACTTAGTTAAAAAAGTACTCTGTGTCATGCAGTGCGGTTATGAAGGTGGTGAGGAAGAGCAGAAAAGTTGCAGAGAATTATTGGTGATTTAATGGTGAAAATACAATTCCAAAGTCCAGGCAGCACAGAATGAGCAGAAGGCTAAATAGTTCAATACTGGTAGCAACTGGCAACTTAACACACATCTAACAAAAGCCTAGACAGCAAGACAGATTAGACAAGGACCACAGGTGGGTTTAAATACACAGGGAGACAATCAGGAAAAACAAAGAACAGATGTTACTAATCAAGGGGTAGATGGGACAATGCAGAGACTCCACAGAACACAGAAACCAAAATAAACACACAGAAAAGCTCAAATCACTACACTCTGATATAAAGATATATGTAGAGTCCACATTAATAATACATGGTGCATGGTTTTAGTTTGCAGAGGCTATGGCAAACTGTGAAACCAGATATCAACCCTTTTAAATCCATTTTATAATATATAGGTGAACTTGGTGTAATTCCTTGTAACCACAAATAAACAATCAGCAAATCATATGGCAGTAATCCGTTGTGTTTAGACCTCTAAAAGTAGTGAGAACAACTGCTTGAACTGAGCACCAGAATGAGGAAGAGGATTTACATGACTTTGATTGAACATGGCAAGGTTATTAGCAGAACGTGGATGAGAAGGTGTTGCTGATTCTAAAGGAATATTTAAAGAATGATTCAAAATGATAGGAAGGCATCCATCCATCCATTTTTTTACACTCTTGTCCCTAGTAGGGTCGGGAGGTGCTGGTGCCTATCCCCAGCTAACGTTTCGAACGAGAGGTGGGGTACACCCTGGACAGGCCGCCAGTCTGTCGCAGGGCAACACAGAGACAGACAGGACAAACAACCATGCACACACACACACTCACACCTAGGGAGAATTTAGAGAGACCAATTAACCTGACAGTCATGTTTTTGGACTGTGGGAGGAAGCCGGAGTACCCGGAGAGAACCCATGCATGCACAGGGAGTGCTAGGAAGGCAAGTGTAGCTAAATAAATAATAATAATAATAATAATAATAATAATAATAATAATAATAATAATAATAATAATAATAAAACGTGTTCCATGATAGATATGCAGAAAACCATTTCTGAGCTTGTAACGTGGAATCTTGAAGCAGATGGGCTACAGCAGCAGGGAAACACACTCGGTGTCCAGCAAGGTGTACCTAAAAAGTGATGGGTGAGTGTAACATATATTAGCTGAAGGCTGCTCAAATTGACTTTAAAAAAAATTGTTGTACATTGCTATTTGGAGCTATTTAAAAGACATTGCTCAACATCAAACTTCTCATACACCTGTCAAGGTTCTTATGTAAAACAGGATGACAGAAAAAATGAAATCTTAAAAATTTGCAAAGAGAAACACTATTTTTTTTATTGTTGCACCTAAATATTTCATCTGAACTTTTTATTACTTAATATTAATTATATATTACAGTTCCTCTTTTATTTTGTCTTAACATGTTATTTAAACAATACAATTAAATTTTGCACCTTATACCAATGGATTTGACTTATTGCTTCACACAAGTTGCTAATAGCAACATAGCGTTTTTCAGTTTTATGATTTGCTTCTTTGATTCCATGAAATTTAATCCTCATTTCACCTAAAGCTTTATGAGCGTTGACTGAGTTGATCTGAGTATTTAATCAAACACGCACTTCCACATACTGAACATAAGAGGGCAGCATAAAACATAAAGGAAGGTTTCAAGTCGCCTGAAATCTTCATAGTAACGCCAGTTCTGTCTTCAAACTTCACATTTTTTGCAGCACAAACATGGAACAACCTAGAATATGTCATTCAAATTCTAGATTCCAGAAGAGAACCCCAGGTACTTTTGGATTATGGATGAAATCACAACTTTTACTATTAGATTTTGAGAGTCCTCTTTTTTTCCACAGTAGTTGGTAAAGACTCTTTTTTCCTCTGACAGCAGACATTCTTCCTCAGAACCACACCGACTGATATTCGCTGACATTCATGTGTAAAGTTGCACCACATTGCCATGGTGCTGCGCTGCATTTGTGCACTGTGTGCAAGCAGCAATCCTTGAAAGAGTGACACCTCTGAAACAGGACCAGTGTGGGGGCAGACAGTGTGTGCTTCTTCTTCTTTTTTTTCTTCCGTAACTTTCTTTACAAGAACAAAATATCACAAACCACATCTACAGCCTCCCACACAATTTGTTTTCTTTATCTTCTCCCTTCAAAGGTCATCAGCGAAGATAAGACATGCAGGTAGCCTGAATTAGACCAGGGTGGATCTTCAGCACGGGAAAAAATTTAATCTCCAAATATGAATGACACACACACATATATAGGAAAAGTGTAATTTTGTTTAATAGGGAAGTTTAAATTGCAGCTTCATTTTTGTGTGGGAGTTGTGGAAAGGCAAAGTTATTTGGATTTATAATAGCATTTATAATAGCAGTTTTGCATTTATAAAATGTAATTTGAATGGAATAGACTAGTAACAGTGTATCTAAATGTATTTCAGAATTTTAAAGTGAATGATGAAAAAAAGAATAGAAAAGAACAGGAACAAAGAAAAAGACTCATGAGAAACTCAGTCAAATATTTCCCTCAAATTTGTTTGGATCATTGTTTCTTTGCATATGTAAATCATATCAGGCTCATGATGTATATGGTGACCTGGATAAAGAGTATAAATGAACAAAAGTGAAAAATAATAAAACAGCTTTTAAAGTAGCCATAGGAGTGCATAAAATTGAATATTCTTGCTTTCATTTCAGATTGTTTTTATTTCACACAACAAAATAACTGTAGATTTGTTATGCATTTTTATTTGTTGTTGGTTGCAGCAAAGTAGGAATTCCTTTTAAAATTTCATACTGAGTAGACTGTAAGTCTGCTTGTAACTTGGCTAATATGGAGAACTGGGGAACAAATTACATGTACAAAGAGAAGCGCTTTACACAATTGCAAATAAGTTGGAAAAAAAAAACTTTGTACTTTTGCTTGGAAATAAAGACCACAGGAAATGTGATATTGATGCTTTGAGCTGCATTTGTGAGCTGAGAGCTTGTCTGTACGCCCACATGCTTCGAGCATATGTACGCGGTGTCTGTGTAAGAAAAATAAGAGGGTGTTATCTGCAGAACCTTTTAAAACAACTACTGAAAATCTATGTTTTGTTAACATAATTTTCAAAGAAAATCTAAATGATCTTTGGGATCTTAATTATTAGAACAGCACAAAGTTATTTATTTCAAAAAGCTGGCATGGAATTGATCATAAAAAATATATCTTAATGGTTGATTTTTACAGCAGGGTGATCATTAAGACCAAACAAGTCATTGATTTGTTACAGCTAAAATGAACAGCAGCCTTTATGTCTGTATGCATAAAAGTTTATAACTATGTTTATCAGTGTTGCATAAACCTTTGGCAAAACATTACACACTTGTTTGACACAGAAAGGTCTTGATCATCCACTGAGCATTATGTGCAAGCGTGTAACTGGCATCTACATGTGTTTCCAAAGAGTGTGTACTTGCTATCAATGATTAGTTGGGATTATTGCAGCAGGAAATAACTGTTCAGCAACATAAATGCTGTCAGTCAAGATGACAATCAAAGCTGGAAACCCATTACAGCCTTACACTTCTGTGTTGTTTACCCAATAAAGATAAACTTGAGGAGATTGATGAGCTAGAAGAGGTACAGAGGTTAAAGGGAGTGGAACATCTAATCTACAAACAATTTGTTCTTGCCGCATTTGTACCCTTTCTTTCTTTCAAGTAGGAAACAATTAGTAATGTCTGGTGATAGCTGACATGCATTATTTACTGCTTGAATATGCAATCTGAGAGCTAAATATAGTTAAAAGCAATTGTGTTATTGCACAACGGCATGATGCTGACATCATCCACTTGTACTTGCCACACATGCCACACAGTTCACAGTGTGTGGCAATAAATAGGTAAATAAACCTGCTTTTTCAGTTAGGTTAAGTATAAGATTGAGGGCACATGGGATAAAAAAAAATGCTCACAGGTGCAAATTTATCCTAATTTTGGATGTGCATTTGCTTTTTATGTCCATGTTAATCTGTGCTGGCTTTGTGGTGAAAGTGGAACATCTTCTTTGAGGCTTCTCTAGAAAAAACAGTGCTTCCCACAGTGTCCATGTTTTAGCAAGTGGATGTCTCGTCAGACACCAGAAAATAAAAAAGTGATCATTTCATTGCTGCTGTTTTTAAGAAAACCAAATACAACCCATTTTATTTTATGGCAGTTAAAAAAAAATATTCAAGATTTTCTTAGTCTTTTCAAATGACAAAAAACAAGCTTACAAAAAAAAACATTTGCAAAGAGAAACTAGAATTGGACCATTTGTGCATACTGTCACTGCAGGACACACTTTTTCTTTGGCTCATCTCCAAAGTGTTGCATTGGGTGCCACGCCCAAGGGTGATAATAATTTTGGGAATTCACCTTATCTTTGAAGTTTTATCCATTTTGTACGCAACTGTGTTGCAATCCATGCCCACCTCGAAAACATTTCATACTTGATTTGTCATCCCGCATTTTTATTACCTGGTTCCCTTTTGTTGTCCTAAGTCTTCAGAGTGTAGCCCTCTGTTTACAATTAAAACAAACTGTATTTCTTCTTTTTTTAATATTAAACTAAAGCATTAAATTGTTTACAAATAAGTTTTTTCCCCCTCATCATGATCAATCTTTTCCCATAGAATCATAAGTATGCGGCATCGTAAGAAGAAACTGCTGAAGCTTAAATATGAAAATGGAAGGAGGCAGGACAAAATGGTAGACACTTGGGAATTAAAAGTTTTTCTATTGGTAGAAAATGGTGAGTGGGGAAATAGAAAGGTGTGAGTAGGAAAGAGGGCCATAAATTGCCCTAAAAAAACCTAAAACTCTCATCCCTGTCATAAATGGTCAATGATGTCATGAGGGAAGCAAAATATTATTATTAGTCCTACCTGACTTTTTCTGCACAGAAAGGTGCTGTCTATTGTGGAAGGTTGTAACCACCAGAGGTTTTGACATGATTTAATAACATTTTCATAGCCCAATGCATGGAAATGGTATATATTAAACAACAGTGGTCCCCAACAGCTGGTCCTTAGGGACTGCTGTCCTGCATGTTTTTGATGAGTCCTGACTCCAGCACAGCTGATTCATATGATTGCATCACCTCCTTTGCATTCATTCAATTGCTGCAGAAGCCAGTTAATCACCTGTTCATTTAATGCAGGTGTACAGCAGCTGGGAAACACCTAAATGTCTTTATTTTAAACATTAAATGAAAACCCAAATTAAAGGTTCTGCTCATCCATTTTTGGCAACATCAAAAAGAAAAAAAACTAACAAAAATTATAGGGCAATCTTTCAATGCAATACTTTATATATTGAAACAAACAAAATTACTACTTGTTTTCTGTTTTTCATCTCATAGGAACCTCTTTTTTTTTTTCAAAAACGTGCTAAAAGAAGCTCAAATTATTTTTGTATTCCAGTTTTCCAGAACAAGGAAACTGTGTTTTATTAAGAAGTTTTATTGACAATCTGATGTGATTAATTTATATTAAGGACGTATTATTGTATTTTTTTAATAGTACGACATTTAAACAAAGCTACATGTTTAGTTATGCTAAAGGTGTATTTGCAATTGTTTACTAATTTAATTGTTTATTAAGGCCGATTAAGCGAGCTCGTGTGCGTGTTGTGTTTGCTGACGTCAGCGCTGGAACTGCCTTGTCACGCGGGGTTAGTAAAAGTTGGGATCGGAGCTCCAGGGAGAGAGGCAGAGAAACAGACAGGAGGGAGAGGGGAAACGTACAATTACACGGGTGTTTCTGCAGCCTTACAGAGAGCGTTAAACAAGAGGGAAACGCGGGTTTATTGTTAAGCTTTGCGTGGAAGACAGAAGAAAGCAGACACGGAGAGGCAGAGGGGGCAGGCGGCTCTCTCTGAAAGTTCAAGCCAGAATTTCGCTCGTTAACTGCCGGAGGAAGAGACAGACAGAGAGAAAGAAAGAGAAGAGCCCTGTGAGCTGTTGTGTGTGTTTTTTTTTTTTTTTTTTTTTTGGATTTCGAGTTTAAAACGAGAGCGCGCGTGTTACAGAAAGCTGAGTTAAATGAACAAAAGTTTAAAGTTTTGGCGCCGTGGCAGTCGGTAAATGTTGTGACATTTTCGGACGGCGCAAATTGCTCCCAGCGGTCGTCGACGGTCGAGTGGTGGAGGGGGTGAGAACCCCAGCTGTCAAACCCGATGACTACTGCAAACTGCCCCGGCAATGAGGAGCTGGACTTCAGACTGATTTTCGGAGAGGACGGGCAGCAGCAGCCTTTAGGCCCCGCAGGTCAGTGCGTTTTCACTCTGCACACACACTCAACACTGTGTGTTTTAAGTGTGGGTAGTAAAGTTAGGGCTCAATATGTTATGTCATAACTTGCACATCTGTTTGTTGCCCTAGCTTTGTCCGGCAACTTTTGCTTGCGGTAACACAACAGAAAATAACCAGTCCTTGCGCCATACTGATTATTTATGATGTACACATTAAGTCATTTTATCTGACACTGTAAGACACGTCCACACTCCAGCTGTCATTAGCTTGCTATGCTAAGTTCACGTGTTAGCAAAAATGCACGATTTTGTCACTCAATGACAAAGTTAAGAGTTTTATCTGTTACAGACCTGTTAGTTGCAAAGGCGTTAATGCAAAGTGGTGGCGGGGAAAGCGTGGGAGGCATAACCCCTCTAACAGTCAAATCATGCTCCTTCCCCCACATTACACATTAATTGATCAGTTTACATTCTTCTTTAATAAATGTTGGCGCTTAAAATAGTTTCTTTAAAAACTCTACTAGTTTTTCTAAGACCGCTTTATGTATGCTGGAGATTGATATCCACACACAATGGGAAACTGCTAAGTAAATCTTTATAAAGTGATCAATTTGAAATAACTGATTATTGGATGGCATGTTTGCGTAATTTAATATGTCTTATTCAGAAAACCAAAGCCTAACGAAAAGATTATATTGTGCTCATTGTATGAGTTTGAGTCTGTAGGGGGGTTGCAAAAAATAATTATAATAATAAAAAAAATCCTTTTGGCATCATGTTGAGTTTTATTTTGAATTGTCATCTTTTGGCCATCCAGGCTCTTATACTAATCTAATCTAATCTTGCTGAAGTTAAAGTCATCGGCTGTGTTTTAGTTTGGTTGATGTGGCATATGTGAGGTATGCCTGAGCGGGAACAGCCTGAATGTCATTGTACCACATTTCTGCCTGGTAAGAGAGGCTCTTGTTGTCAAAACTTTTATTACCTTATTTACAAAATAAGTCAGGGCGAGAGCAGAAATGGAGTTGCAGTGTTTTTAAAAACAATTGTGCCTGGAATGGATAACTGCATGTGTGGTTTTCATGTATTTAAAACATTTCCATTGTACTTTTAATGACAAAGAATTTGTTTACATTTCTCAAAACTGTACAATGTTCCATAGCATGTGTAATTGCAAAGATCTAGAAGAGTTAAAAGAATAAACGACTTCAAGGAGAGCAAATTGTGCAGCATTGCATTTATATGTTGGAACTTGCAGAGTGTTAGCAGGTTGCATCTTTCTGTCTTGAAACAAAATGATGTAGCTTCAGTGAAAACCCATTAATTAAAAAAGAAGTCTGATGAAAACTACAATTCTGTTTTGATTTTTAATCAAATCCAAACAGATATTATAAATATGGGGCTATATGAGATTCTAACAGTATGATTACCTTGAGCAACTATATCGCATATAAACTGCACTACAACTGCACTAACCAAAAAATGTATAATATGAACTTATTGCTCTGAATTCAAAACAAAAACAACATGTTTCATACTGCTGCTAAAAAATATAGCAAGTCAGCTATTAACAGTTATAAATATGTTCAAATATTGTAACATTTTTGTTTTGGCATTTTGTCTATGATCGGCAGACTTGAGCAAAAACTATAGTATGAAGGAGATAACCTTTTAGAGTGATGGGGGGGCGTCTCTCAGTTGTCAAAACATGTCTTGTCCTGTGATTAGAAATATCTGGATAACTTTTTTGTGAGCATGAGAATAGTGTTGTAGCCAGTGCACAGCAACATGTAGGGGAGGGGTAGCACTGCATTGTTTTATACTACACAACCAGAAAAAAATTGCTGTACTCTTTCTGGCGTCTTAGAAGAAGTACTTTAAACCATAGGAATGGTGTCATGTAATTCTCTGTGGTTTTCAAACGGTAACATACTGCACGCCATACACTTTGGTATACTTTGATATCATTAAGCGGTCTGTGTTTTATTTCATGATGAGAATGCAAGTAATGAGGAGGCACACAACATAATACTATAACAAGTATAAGAAACATTCTTGTGTCACTTAATACCTCTTTTTATATTTATTATTTCTCCTGTTTGAACTATTAGAACTTTATTTGGAAATAATCTATATTTTATCAATAGTTTGTCGGCTCTACTGTGGTTGCAAGACATTCCATCATGTAGAACTTAATCACCATCACCACTTACTTTTTGTTAAGATTGCTTCCTGAATCTTTGAGTACTGTGCATATATTGTGATGTTTAACCATAATGTTAAAGATGCAAGTAAAATAATACTAGTTGTTTTAAACTGTAAAAATTTAAAACAAAAACTATACATTAAACTAAGCATATTGCTGTGGCAATTCAGTGGATCTCTACAGTTATTCAAAAATCTTCTTTACTTTTGATTTTGGCTCCCAGAGCTCACAAAGCTACTGCAAATGTTGAAAAACAATACAATGTTATTCAAAAAATGCCTCAAAACTTTGCATGTGATGTATTGAGAAAAATGGCATCTTGCCAATTATTATATGCAATTAATCCTCTGTTTTTTAATATTATTGTTATTTCAAATCAAAAACCATTACAAAGTCAGAATGCAGAAAAATATAAACAGAAGAAAACGGTTTTGGAAAATAATAAATTTCCATTTTAAGTTGAATTGATTCCACTTAAAATTTATAATGATGATTTCAGTTATGATCAAAATAATTGCAACTTTAAATGCATTACGTACACAAATCAAACCTCTCTGCACGTCTTTCATTTTATTACGTCTACACATTTTAATCCCTGTGTGTTTCTTTATAAGTGACACACAAATGGGTTAGGACAAAATTTGGACAGGGTGTTGCTCATTGTGACCCTCTTATTGTTTTGTTTTCCTACTTTTTGCACAGTGATTGCAGTACAGTCCACAAAGAATTTGTCCTTGTTATCGTCAACTTTGACCCCCTTTCTGCATCCATACTTTTCCAAACAGAATGGTCAGGGCACAATGGAGGCAAAACATTGTGGCTGTCAAAGTGCATTGTTGAAAGCCTATGATAGCAAGCTTGTCTCAGATGTCACAAGTGTACCATGCTAAAAAAGATGCTTTGGGTTAAAATCTAAATAAAGGTGAAACCATACCTTAAAGAGGAGCCTACAAGGGGAAATTTCTCCTGAAATTTCTCCTTTTTCTACCTAGTTTAATTATTTTGGAGGCCATGGTTGTATAGGTGATGGAAATATTTTACAGATTAATCATTATTTAAAGTAAACTAGCAACTTAGAAGTTATGGATGAAGTCAAACATCTCTGTTAGTTATTGAGCATTTCAGAGATCTACTGTGAAAGAAATCATATATAGACAGAAAAATTAGGATATCGGATGATTTTCCTAGCCAGTAACATTTGTGATACCTGTTTATATTAAATTACGCTGAAGATTAGTCTCAGAATTACTAGAAATTATGTTTAGCTAAAGTTTGCTGTTAGTTTATTATTCTTGAAACAGTTTTTTTTTTTCAGATTCTATGCAAAATTGTATGACTATATAGAAACATGTCATTATTGAAATCAGGATAACACCATAATTGTGAGTCAAATCTCATAAGTATTTTTATTTTAACATATTTTCAAGAGTAATGCCAAGACAAATCCAAAAAAAAAGACTTGTGTGAGTTATGGAGATGATTTCATACCCAGGATGTTTTAATGATGGCAGACAAGCACAAGAGAAAAGGTTCCTTAATTGTAGGATATCTTCAAATTATGAAAATACAAGTAAAAGAATCAAAACAATATGGAAACTTGTACTTTCAGATGACTATTTAAAAAACTATCCTGAGTCAGATGAGCACAGAGTTGCAGTGCATTTGCTTTAATTTAGTCGGAGAAGATTCTTGATTGACTTCTAAGAACATATTTATTAACATATTTATGCGGCCCACTGTCGAACCCGTGTCAGGTTATTTATCAGCACTAAGCTCAAACTTCATTTATTTCATCTGTGGTTTGAAACAAATGGAACAAGTGAATTCCCTGCCATAACCTTTTCATTAAACTTGGATCAAATAAAATAACTCCAAGGGTTTGGCTTTTGCAGTCTTAAATCAACTTTTCCTCTTGTTTTAAAAAAATGAAGTTTGAATTGGCATTGGGACGAGGAGGAAAAACTGCATTTGGAATATGCGTTGAAATAAAACCTCTGCTATGCAATTGGTTTTTGTCTGGTTTTGACTGTATTGCTCCGCCAAAAGTGGGAGTCGGGTGGGGGTGTTTGTCTGAATTAAAAACTGGATAACCCGAGCGCAGTAATGGGGAATTGCTCATTTCTGACTTAATCTCCTCCTGTGAAGGTAAATCTCATTTTCATAACAAATAGGGGGGAAATCTCATGAGAATAACTGACATTTCTATTTCCTTGAGTCACTCGTTAGTTGTTGGTCAAATAAGTTCAAGTCTTCACGACTTTTATTCAGTATACTTTCCAAAGAAGCATTTCCCTTCCTTCATTTTTAGTAGTCTGTTTTATGAATCTTGTTGTTGTTTTTTTTTTTTTTATTCTCAGTCTAAGCTTGTATTTAACACAGTGTCTTCCTACGCATATCTAGGAATGTACTGAACCTCAGAGTGATGGTAGAGTACTGTACACCACAATTGTCTGTTTATCTTTTATGTTTTCTTCTTTGTCTGCTTATGTGCGTGTCTTGCTCTGCGTTTTCTTATTGTTCAGGAAACTGCTTGTTCTTTGAGGATAAATATTCCACTCTTCAATTCACAGACACTGGGCAAACCTACTGTAAGGGATTTCCCCTGATATTTTGAGGCGAAATAAAAGAACACATTTGCCTATTTGATTCATCATTACTCTCTTTTTTTTTCTTTTACTAGTTCTGTAACGCTGCCCTGCAAAGATATCTTACAAAAACAGAAGTCACCATCATATATTAGAAAGTCAGCACAAAATGTCTGAATCTGCTAAATCTGTTACTGACAGGCTTCAATGGTCATTTGTTTTGCTTATGATTTATTAATTTTTTTGATAAGTTTGGTGCTGTAAAACATGATAAAGTTTATTTGCTCTATTATAAAATTTCACGAAGCAGGTTTGAGTTTAGCAGTGCTTTATTATTATTATTAGTTATACAGGTTAGCCTCATGGAGATCCACAATCTCATTTTCAAGACGGGTACAGAATATATCACACATGTATGGTCATCACAGTATCCGTGTACAATATTCGTATTGCAAAGGACTGTTTGAAGTACAATAATTGTTGTATTCCAAGTGTTGAGATGTAAAATGTAATAAAACATTTCTGGTAGGTGGAGTCTGATGGCAGCAGATGTTTACACTGGACACAAATTGCGTCATCCAAAATTCTAAACATCAGAGAGTGATGAAAGTCTAGATGAGAAGGGGAGGAAAGAAGAAAAAAGTAATCACACCTGATATCATCATACTATTGCAATCACAATATTGTCTAATACTGAAGTGAAGTGTTTTATTGGTAACAGAACATACAAGACATAAAGTGTCCATGCTGTCTCTCTTTACTTATTTTAAATATTCAAACACCATAAATAATTGCATATTGCACTCGGGTTTAAGAATACTTCAGATTTCTCTGCATTTCACTTTAATAGGTTCTTAAATGTCTTTCTTGTATTGAACTGAAATTCACTTTGAATTGGTAATTTATTTAAATTAACTCGTGAACTTAGGAATGTGAATCACATTAAATTATGGGTAGGCTAAAGATTGGCTCCCTTATTGTCTTGTTTTGAATGCTAACTTAGTTTTTCAGCCTCTGTCTTTTGGCCACAAACAGTTTTTGAAGAACTGATGACTGTTGAAACAAATAGTGACTCTACATGTGTCTCCTTTGCACAAACAGATGAAAACACTTACCAGGAATTTCACCCATTTATCCAGTCTGGGTTTAGGTGGAAGGACTGTGACTAACTTGTCAATCCCAAGGCTAGCGGAGGAACACATACAACTACAGTATTTACAGTATGTACCGCATGTGAACATAGGAGTTCAGAATGGATATTAACAGCCCACCTGTAGAAATAACATCAAGCACAAATTTTATTTACATTAGAATGCTTTTTGGGAAAAACAAAGACACTTTATGATTGTATTGTGAACCACATGTTCTTTTTGAAGCAGTCAGTGCTTGTTTTATTTTGACAATCTTTAGGAAAATATCCGAACGTCTTTCAACAACTTCAATCAGCAATACATAAAGACACAAGAAACAAAAGAATAATGGAAGAACAGTTAGACAAATATTTAGGATTGGAGAAAAAATCCTGACGAAAAATATAATCAATACATTTATATCTAAATTTCTTTAGGCTAGAGACTGATTTTAAAAAAAAAGGTAGACCACCTGCTGTGATCTTCCTTGATGAATGAAACCACTTGTTAGATGTGAGTCATATAGCATATGTGACTAACTGTAAAAATCAGTGTCGGTTGATGGCTCTTCACTTTGTAAATTTCTACTCTGTCATTGTAAAACAAATTCCTCTGAAAGTGGCAGCACCGATAACGGATGAGTGATGTTTTTACTTACTACAGACAACTTCAAAGTTGTGTTCTTTTCCTTTTTATTAACTGACATGTAATCTAAAGATGTATTTAAATTCCCAGAAGAAATTTCTAATTCTTGTCTTTAAGCTTTTTTGTTACTGTTGATGTACACTTGATGTTTTTCTTGAGGAGAGGAAAACATAATTGATTCAGTGCTGAAGTAGACAAACGTGGATACGGCAGGACAGGATTTTGTGGTGGACTAATTGGGGGTTAGAAATAAAGAAGGGGTGGGCCAGCAGTGCCGCTTATGGGTGACAGGGTAGTAGATCCGGTGTAGAGGTGTCTGGCTTTCTGCCCGATCATACCATGTGGGGTTCAGATGGTAGGGAGGAGTGATAGAAGTGGGGGGCACAGCATGTCTAGCTGGTGAGAGGAAGACAGACTGTTTTTGTTCTACTTAAGTAGCCTAATCTGTCTTTTTTCAAATTTCATATGTACTTACTATTGTTGCTGTCATACAGCTGGAAGTTCCCCCCAAACCCCCATTTATTGTTCGTATGGTAGCAAAAACAGAGTTGCAGACCTGCTACCAGGACGCCTCAGGCTTCTTTCCTCTTACGGCTCTCTCAGGATATGAAAGAAACCACAGGTGACATCAGAGAGGCTGATCTAAGCTAATGAAATATCCAGATGCCAACAGTCACCAAAACCACTCAGTGACTAGTCAGGTTTGATTTGCAACTGTTATTGAGCTGAGGCTTTTTTTTTTTATATACCAGCGCAGTTCTCGCTGTCATGTTTGGATGTAAAGAAATGTCAAGCAGATGATTTTATAACAGTGAAATGTTTAAACTGAGAACAAGTAACGGACAAAGCGCTTTTGCCCTTGTGCCTGTTATTGTCATTGCTTTACTCCTGTGAGCCAAGAGCACGATCCTCCTAGTCCTTGTCGTGGGAAAGACTGAAATTACATCGCTCTCATGGTGGACTATTTTGAGCTCCCAAAGAGAGTGGCAGAGGGCAGGCGGCAGGTTCTAGTGACTACTTTGTACTTAGAGCAGGAGAATCCCTGTTGTCCCAGCAAGTCTGCACTCTTCACCGTTTCATTGTAAGGAGGAGAAGAGTGGAAGTATGCTTTGCGCCACATCACCAGGTGAGTTTGGCGGCAGTCCTGTATTCTAGCCAGGTGTTGGTTTTATCAACAGGAGACAGATGAGTCTTCTAACAGCTGTTTAGTACAACACAACACATTCAGAAATGATCAAAAATTGTATCACATTTTCCTGAAACGACAAGAGAAAGCACTTTTTACGGACTATTTTCTTTTTAAATTTCTGATTCAGAAGTTTTTCTTCCTGGATTGAAATACTCTAAACATATTTTTATTCTCTCACTAAAAGTTTGATTTCAAAAGTTTTTATGTTCCCATTGCTTGTAGAGCAAAAACAATTAAGAATTTTATATAGAAAATTGAAATAATTAAGAAAGAAAAGCAAATTGTATTGATGAACAAATTTTAATAGAACTCAAGTTTTAACCAAGACTGGAGACAAGAGCTTATGAGCTTGCAGTTGTTGTATATCAATTTAAATGTAAACATAGTGAGGTCAAAGGTTGGACAGTATATGGTCAACATCTAGAGTTAGATCATCATGTGGCTACCCCTTAACCCCGCTGAAGTTAGGGGGTCCCGGCACCCAGCATGATGAATGAGACGTTTGTTTCCTGGGGTGAGGCATGAGTAACTATGCAAGGCATCTGTCTAGTTTAAATTTAGTGTAACTCAAGCTACTGTTGGCTGCGCTGCATCAACATGTCAGAGTTTGCATTACAGCAGAGTGAAATCTGTAAAACTTCTGCATCTAGGGATTTTTTTTTTCTTTCTGCATTCTGCCCTTTTTTAAAGTGAGGAAATGACTTTTAAATGTCAAAATGACTTCTTTAAACCACAGACTGTGTGGTTGAAGTATAAAACATGGCTAATGAGCTATTTTAATATTTGCAAGATGGCAACACAACTAGTCCCAACAACTATTCTATGTTTCTATCAATTTCAAGCTATGATTTCGTAATATTTTTCAACAAATTGATGAAACTAGTGTGTCTGTCTTATTTCCACAGGCCATTTCGAGACCCCTTATGTTTAGTCCACAGTGAGGGTCAACTCAAGTAATGGGAACCGATGTTTTTACACTCTCCAATAAATTCCTACATTTACATCTAAATTTGCCTTGTAACTGGCAGCACTGTTTTTGTTAGTTGAAACACCAGAGACATCAAGGAAAAAGTTGTGGAAAAGCTTACAGAAGGGGCGAGGTTATAAAACAATCGTTCAAGCTTTGAACATCTCACAGAACATTTCCTGATCTGTCAACAGAAATAAAAAAAGTTTGCCAGAACACTAATTCTACCAAGATTTTGCCATCCATGTAAACTTTGAAGAGAGAAAGGAGTCTATTAATCATAGGTGCATCCAAAATGACTATGCTAACTCTGGAGGAGCTACATGGAAACAAAACTAAAGTAGGACAACTATCTGTTCAGGGGGATACAGCAAATGTGCTGAGAAAGATGAATTCCTCAAATAAGACCATTGTGTAATTTTTTTGCCCCATATACAAAAAGCATTAAAAAAACAACTAACATTCCTCCTTACCTAAAGACACCATCCCTAGTGAGAAACATTGTGGTGGCAGCATTATGCTGTGGGAACACTTTTATTCAGCTGGGACAGGAATGATGCAGAAATGATGGAAGTAAGATGGATAGAAGTAAATAAAGGGCAATCCCAGAAGAAAAGCTATCCACACTTAAATTTAATTGACAGTCAGTGGCTTGAAAATTGATGCTGTCGATCCAGCTTGTGCTGTTTTGCAAGGAAGAATCTGCAAACTGTTTAGTCTCCAGAATACAGCAGAGACATCCTTCAAAACACTTGCCGTGAAAGGTGGTTCTTAAAATGAACCACCAATTGCAGTGAAAGGTGGTTCTTAAAATGTATGGTATCAGGGAGACTGGATACTAGTGCAGTATACAGTTTTTTCAGATTTTTGTTTGTTGATATAGAGTTTTATTCTCCTTCCTCTTCACAATACATATTACTATACTATACATACATTTTGTAGGCCTTTTGAATAAAAATCCCATTATGTTGAAGTTTAATGTTCAAGGGGTACTAATACTTTTTTAAGGGACTGTACTACTTGAATAATAGGCATTTGAACTCCACAATTCTTAGAACATTTGTGATATTTAGGCTTTTTACATTTCACTGTATTTTAAACTAAAGAAAATGCAACTATACATATTGAACGGTTCTCAAAGTATTTTATGCTTTCACAATAACATTTTAGTCAGAGCATGAGCACTTTTTAAAATAGTTTTCACACTGGAAGTGGGGAAATCCATTTTAAACCTGTTGCTTGATCGTGTCAAGCTGAGTCTTGTACACCAGCGGGTTGTTTCATATGATATGTGTTCATAGGCCAAAAAATCCTGCCTGAAAATGCATCTTCTTTCTCCTCTTTTGACTAAAGAAATATTTTGGAGATATTTCTAGAGACTCTCATGTATCATGTTTAAATATCAGATCCAGCCTCTGAGGTAGAACGATTTCCAAGTACAATTGATAAATGCAGCTACTTTTATTGGAGCCTTCTTCTGATTCAAACTCACTGCTGTTGATGCTAAAGTTATTTGAAGATTGGTTACAGGTTTTTATTGGTTAAGATACACACTGTCTTTTTGCATAGCTAAGGTACTGCCTATAATTAAAAAATAGCAACTATTTCCCTCTAATAAACAATGGATTTTGAATGCAAGTCCTCAGATCTCGGTGGGCTCATGATCTTTTTTTTTTTTCTTTAGCAGTCTTGCTCTTGCTCTTCTCTACATGTCAACAGAGTCAAACTGCTCTCTACTCAGTCTCAAGTAATCATTGACAAGTGCAGCTCCTGAAGTAGTTTGAAGTGTCCTGACTGATGGATATTGTGAGCCTTCTTCTTGCTGCGGCTCGCTCTTCCTCCTAAATGTGATCCCAGGCCCTCCCTTTGACAATCTAACAGATACACACTGCATTCAAGCTGCAGCTTGAAAAACTAGCTACTTCCCTTGGTCTCCCAGCAACCAGTGCCAAACTTGGGTGCAGTGCATACGTGCATGCCCTTCTCCCCTGCTCTGTACTCAACCCCGTATAATGAACTCAACATAACCCTTCCATGGCCCTTTTTAAAGCTTTATTTGTACATTTATCATGCTAAATCAATAAAAATGGTAAAATAATAACTTAAGCTTTAAAAAAGAAACTAATAAATAACCCTGAAGTTGTTATTTTATAGGGTGATAAAGCTGTGGAGTGGGTAAAAATAATCTTAAAGGCTATCTTTACTTAGTTATTGTCATAGAGCTTCCAGTTGTATTTTCTTTGAGTGGAAACTGCAGTCTTCCTGTTTGCGCCATAATTATTTCCTGCTTGTTTTTCTGTCTTTTTTTGGCCTGACTACTGAATGGGAAGTGCTTCTGTTCTGTTCCAGAAATGTTAATGTTTTTTCAAGAGGTGTTTGGCCTACAGGCTCTGATCGATGCATAGACTTCAGAATTTGTGTGCTTTTGTATAAACTGTGATGAAAAAATTAGGCGTACTAAAGCATTTATCAGTGGTCCGTGGATCAGCTGTAATTACTCTCCTTTCTTTAAGTCCCATTATTTTTAACTCTTGTCTCACTTTCCCTCTGATCTGTTTTTCTTCCGACACTTGTGCTCCCTTGCATTCTCTCTCACACAAAACAAAAGCACTATTTCTTTGTATGGCGCTCTGCCTTGCTCTGTCGCTCTCTTTCTCCCTCTTCCTGATTGACTTTTTCAGGCACGTGCACAGTCGGCTTCAACAGAATGTTTAAATGTCACTCCTGTTGGCAGTGGCCTCTGATGTTATGCATGTCCTCGCTGCAGTGACTGTTCTTCAAATGCGCAGATGCTTTCTTCTACTTTTCTACAAACCGATGGAGACATTTAGCAAGTCTTTCTGTTTAAAGTCAGATATTTCCAAGTTGGGCTGTGTGAAGAGTTTATGAACACTCAGTTTCTTACCAGCAGTGTCTTAACTCTCTAAAAATGCTCAGTTTGCAAAGAGGTCGAAGCAAACGTGTCCTCATAGTTGGCCCTGACAAAAAGCACTAAAATGTAGCGCTTTTTGTCGAGCGCTAAATTTTAGCGCTTGACAAAATTTAGTCAGTCAGTATTTACGCAGACTTGTGGGAGAGAGGCAATGCTGCATTACTCTTGGTTCAGGCAGTAGGAGAAAGTTGCTTTCCAATTTGTATTTAAGTGAGAAGGTTGTTATGGAGTTCGGAGAACCTCTGTTCTCATTGCAAATAACTACACTTATATAAATAACCAATTAATTAAACATGACAGTGGTTTAAACTATAAATTTCAGTAAGACTGAAGTTGTTTTTTGTTTTTTTTACCCCTCCAGGGGGTCTTTTGTGGGCTCTAGTGTCCCTTATATGACAGTAGGCTGACAGGAGAGGGGGGAAGACATGCGGCAAATATCGTCGGGTCCGGGAGTTGAACCCGCTATGGCCGTGTCGAGGACTCAAGGCCTCCAAATATTGGTCGCGCTATCCCTACGCCACCACGTAGGGATAAATCAACTTCAAGACTGAAGTTGATTTAAAAACTACAAAAATCCAAAGCAGAGTCTGGGCCCTGCTTCTGACTAGTTGTTAGCTTTAGCTTCAAGGCAAAAATAAATACTAGTTCAAACTGAAGACGCTCAAAGATGAACAGCTCCATGTAAAGTATTGACTATGGTTTCCTCTGTGTGCCTCATAATATAAAATGCAATGTGGCATATTCTTTTGATTTTATTTTACTTTTTTTTTGGTTTAGATGACTGAAAGTTGCATCAGTCTGGGTTTTAGACATGTAAAATAATGACTGCTCATAACCTTTCCACAGAACCAAACCTAGAGAAAAACCCTGTAGTATCCCTTGAAGAAGAAAACATTATTTTCATCATTCATAAAGCTGGGATTCTAAAAATGTCTTCCTGTTATGCTGCACGTAGGAGCACAAGCTCTTTGGTTTATTTTTCTTGCTTTGTGGGTGTCACTTATTGTGGGGGTGTATTTAACTTGAGACATGGTGTGGTTCACCTTTGAAAACAGACTTACAAAGGTCAGTCACTTTTTTGTTGTCTTTTGCGCTCAGAAAAAGCTATTTGACATCTTTCCTCGTTTCCCCTTGCATTAAAAATATAAAGTTGTGTTTTGCCTGAACAAAACTTGGCATTGCAGTGTCAAAGATGTCAAACAATTGTTTTTATGCAGTCATTTAGGATTGTAAGATACATAGTAAAAATCTGAATAGAGACCTTCTCAGACGATCACATTAATCTTTCTTAGATGGGTTGATACTGTTGAAAGATCTTTATCTGTTGGTAAATATTTGGTTCAGATGGTTACTTGGCACTCCGTTTATCCCATAATGTTATCACGGCATGAGATTGTTAATTAGGAGCTTAATTTAGCTGCCGGCATATGTTGGCATTGGCTTAGACTGACATTATTAAGTCTCTACTGGCTACTCAGTCTTAAGGCTTGTTATTATAAACCAAACATACCATTGCAGATTACAACCCCAAAAGGCACTTCTTCATTTGTCAGATTAATTTTGTGATGTATGTCTGCCATTTCTGTTATCCATTATTCTTTTATGTATCTTTTTTGCTGTACTTTTAACAAAAAGTTTATTTTGCCCACTTTTAATGATTATTTTAAGTTTTTTTTTTTTAGCTGGGGTCCCAGGCACATTTACATATAGGGATCAGCAGTGAGTTTGGCCCAAACCCAACCAACAAGGATTAGAGACACAGGTGTAGGCCAAGCCTTACAATACGTGTGTGCAAGTGCGTCACTGGGTCTGTGTTTAGAAATGCAGGGCACCAGCCAGACGCAGGGTTCTTGGAAAACCCTGGGTGATGGAATTAAATTTACCTTTGTGAGCTCTGCCGGTAATCACTGCATCTCTGGAAGCTTAGAGGTATACATCCATAGTAAAAATTTACAATGTTTTTGTAAATAATTTCATAGATAAATTAAAGCCTGTACCAGAGTCATGGGAAAACCTTTTATTATTGGTGAAAAGATTTATTAGTTCAGGGCACGCTGTTAACTTTTTAAAATTTATTTTCTGGTGAAAAAGCTTTTAGTGGTACACTTGCTAAAAAAAAAAAAAAGCTTTTAGTTTCTAACAGTTTTTTGGATTATGACATGAAAGAGGGAAGATAGACTTTCCTCTATGCTTTTCAAATCTGTTACTGTAATAATAGTGCAAAAATACAATCAGCCTTTTGTCAGGGGCAACACTTGGCAGTGGAACTGAATTGGCCAATTTTCAGGCTGACTGGTGAGGGACATTTAACACACCACAGCAGATAATTCACACTTACATTTACATGTGATTGTTGTGGATTTTTTTTTCCAGTAAAAAAGACCTAAATACAATTTTATAACCAACATGGTTCCATGACTTTAAATCAGCACAATCAGTTTTAGCTGCACATTTTTTCTCCTTTGGTGATAAATGAAAAAATGGCAAGGACATAAGTTGTACTTTGGGTGCAGACATATTGTTTTGTGGCTAATTGTTAAGAGGGTTATCATCCTAAATCTGTCTGCTTGGCAACAAGCCTCTGCAGTAGTGGTGTGATATGTTGTAGCTCTGCAGAATAATTTGTTGGGTTTTTAGTCATTTCCAATTTTAGCTTTTGAAACAAATCTACCAGATCAAATGTTTGCCAACACTAAATTAAATTAGCAGATCATTGATTCTTGCAGATGTTTGATAATAACATCTAGTAATTCCAGTTTAATTTGTTTTTTAATGAACAGCTTGTATGTACAGTACTTTATTGTTGCAAAATTAGTTTGAATTTATTGAAAGATTGTCTGTCTGGCCATGTCTTAAAACCAGATAGTTTTTGTTGCGTCGTTTCTTTTGGTATCAAGACTGAAACATTGATGAAAATTTCGTGAATGTTTTTTTGTTGTAATATTTTTTACAGATGTGTATAGGCCTACATATAAAAATTGTTTTACGTCTGTAAAATTTGTTCTCCATCTTGGGTAATTATAAAGATAATTATCCAAGAAAAATAATAATTGCTATTCAATAAAAGAATATAGTTGCCGTCGATGCTGCTTGATGTGTAGACAGACTTGAATTCTTGTGAAGTTAAACAAAACATGTTTTAATTTCTTTGTTTGCCAACCAGATTACTAAAAACCTCTGTCTCAAAACAAAGCAATGTATTATCTATCATATGTTCTGTATAACATACAGCATTTTTACCAGGATCCATGGTGCAAGGATTACTGGGACATTTATTTCTGTGCTCTGTTGACTAGCAGCTCTTGATGAGTGCTGAAAGAGGAGACTGACCAAAACACAAAGCCTTCCGTACAGGGGATGTAATCAGAGCCTTTCCTAATCAACCTGCCTGCCCACAAGAAAGGGAACCCTGGCTTAGATTACCACTCTGCTTCAGCACCACATGGTGTTAGGGCAGGTTGGTAACCTGAGACATTAATATGTTAAGAGCAGATGCACGTATGCATAAGCACACAGAAACAATTCTTTGGAAATTGACACACAGAAAGAGCTGGACTGTAATTTGGTAAATACCAAGTCCTGTAGTATCTAAAAGTAGCTCTGGTTTTTAAAAAAAATGTTTTTATTGTGCAACTTTTTCTATTCCCATTCTTGCTGTGTAGCACCACTCTTTACATGATAGGGTAGAGTTGTTAGAAAATTAAAGAACCCCCTATATAATAAATTAAGTTTCTGCAACAAAAAAAGATAAGGTTAACATATTTATAGCCTAATGAAGTAAAATATGTAACCCCAAATACTTTAAAACAAGAATATGGAATGTATATCTATACATTAATGCAGTAAATATTCACAATAGACCAGCATGAATTAAACTAGATGTAAAGGAGTAGAAAATTAGAAAGTAGAAGCAGAAACGTAAAGCAGTAACATTAGCATAGAAAACAGTGCAGTAGATCTATTAGCCACAAAGATGAGGATCTCTTTTCTAACGAGGTCTCTTTTGTGAGGGCAACAACCAAATCTTTGGATTAGATCTTTAGTACTACATGGATGTTTATAAGACTGATATGTCTCAGCAGGAGCACTAACAAAAAACGTGTTAGTGTTTTATTAATAACCAGGGCTTGAAAAACTCAATGCATAAAGGATTTGTATCTAGGACCTTGATACTGTAAGACAACAGTGCTCACAAGTGCATCTTCACACAACTTTTTTTTTAAATTTATTTTTAAATTATGACAAAAATGATGCATTCAGTAATGAATAGTTCATCTTATTTCGATACAAATCCTTCTTTATCCTTGTAGTAAACCAGAGTTTGTCAGAATGTAGGCCTGTGTGTCATTGCTGGTCACAGCACCCTAACACACTTTTTGTGTAGAGAGAATAGAAAGAGGGAGGAAGAGATTATCTTCCAAGTGAGAATCATCTGGCAGCGTGATGTTCAGCCAGGGACCTGTTGAGCTTTATGTCAAGGAGCTACGGTAAATGCCTCCATCAGCTGCGGATCAGGCTGTTCCCTGTGGTTACAGTGAGAACACAATGGTCTTGGTGGTGTGTCACAAACATCCACCAATCCTTCCTTCACTGAAGCATCTCCCAGTGAGGCGAAACTATTATTAGCTTAGGTACAGCAAAGCCTCTTAGAGATCTTTATTTAACCAGATTGGCTGTCTGATGTATGGACACTTGAGGAGTCTGTGACGCACAGGCCTTTCAGGAGCATTTGGTTTGCAACACTGGCCATTGATAAGGAAATAGTATTACATGGTCCAGTCTGACCTCCTTTCCTAAGGTGACTTTGGCTCCTACAAGGGGGTTTCCCACCACCCGCCCCTTTTCTTACACTGTGCAGTTTTAGGTAGCAACCTAATTTTAACTCTGAGCATGATGAGGGCTGTGAGCCAGGCGGCCTGGTCACCCCTAGTATGACTCCCATCTGTTTACTTGTTTGTCTATCTTCATCATCAAGTGGATAAAAAACATAAAATTAAAAGCTAACGGTTTTGTCATAACTAGTGTTTTGATGCCTAGTATTTATCTAATAGATTTGAAAATGACATGAATACTTTTTGGAAATCAAGACTTTATTAAAGATTTTCCATGATGATTTCAAGGAAGAATTACACCAGCTGGGCAATGTATTAGATATTGCTAGTATTGGGTTAGATTTGTTTTCTGTTCACAACTGTGGTATTGCTTGGTTGGAGCATCACACAGTTGCTCCATATTTGTTGGCTGCACATTAATTTTGACCTTTCCATTTGAATCCTGCAACTGAAACCGAGACTTGTTGGACAATGCAACATTTTTCTAAATCCTTATAGAAGAGTTAAAGTAGAGCAAACCGAACAGGTATAAAGGCGAGACAGAGCAGCTAAAATCTCGAGTAGGAAGTCAAAGAGAGACAATTAATTAGAGCTGCGTGTTAGATAATGCAAGACTCGCTGTCGAGCTCAAAAGTAATACACCTACCCTTACAGTATATAAATCCCTCCATATAATGCCCTGCGGTAATTCCCTACCCCCAACTCTCTCCACTTTAAGTCGTAAATTTCAGACTTTGTAGCTGCTGTTTGGTTTCTTTATTTTTTCGGCAATTTAAAGCTCTTAAGAAAAACATTCTAGTTCCCCTTAAAAAGGAGTAAGTCATTCTACACAGAAACATTACTCTGGAGCTGCCTGAAGTACCTTGTTCATAACTCAAACTCTTTTTCTTCACTCACCATGAAACATTATTTCTATACTTCCTAATTACTGATTATTTTTGCAACCCAATGCATCAGAAATGTTTCGTTGCTCTGAGATCTGTCTACTACTTGTCACAGTAGACTAGGCCTTTAGTAATGTGTGCCTCAGAGATTTACACAGGGCGTTGTACAGAAGGAAAGCTTGTTCAGAATGGGGGGGAAAAAAGCACATTTTTACCATGGTTCAACTGAGCTGTAATTCAAGTTTTAGAAGAAACTCTTCTACAAACAAAACAAATGTCAGTTATTTACAGCAAATAAAGCACACTTTTGTGTATATATAAATTCGTCTTGGCGAAATGTGTGTATGTACATTAAGTCAGCCATCATCATCTTTAACTTTTTATCTTTTTTTCAGCTGCTTTTTAAAAATTGTTTATTTTTTGCTTTCCCTTTTCTGCTTGTTGTTTCTCTTTTGCCCCGTGTCAGTTTGTCTAGCTGGCGGGGACACATTACTGTGTCTTGGGACAGACAAACGGGGCCAGTCAGAAACCGAGCAGCTATAAATATGTACAACTTGCTACTCCTACCCCTGTTGTTGCTACTGGACTGGCTGGAGAGTGGAGAGTACATACATCCTCTTCAAAATCTCTGAGACTTTTGTTTGCTTTTGTCTAAACTTAAATATTTTACCTGCATTCAGTCATATTAGCGATTAACTTTCTATCTAAAGTGAAAGGAAAAAATAGGTTTGTAAATGTCAGGAATACATAGAAGTGTTGTGTAAGGATTTCACAACCGTATCCTGTACAGGCTGCATTGTGGTTTTAGCCAAAACCAGATAATTTGTGCATACTCACTTGATACTCACATTTTTTGTTCTCCAAGGCTTGTTAGTCAATATATTTATGCTTCCTACCTTTAAATAAAATGACTGTACTTGTCAGCTTTTGATAGCTTAAGAGTGCTCAAGTTAGATGATGCCTTCAGTGTTGTGCTTCTGATGACTCTTCTTTTTGCTGTTGGTGAATGCAAAATTATTTTTTATAAGATACTTCATTGTGAAAGTATAATATTGAAGTATTTCTGTGCAATTAACATTTCACATATGAAAAATGTAGAACATGTGGGGATTACATTCCAGTGGGTGCAGCGAAGCATAACCAGTGAAAGTACATCAATAAACTCTCACTGAATAGTGCCAATGAACACAATGGACTCTTGTCTGTTTCAGTGAGTGTGTCTGTTTATACACATATATGCTGCCTGTGCTGAATGACCTTTGGTATAAATAGCCTCCTAGCGCTAGCTGTGATGACAGCCGACAGCACACATTGTTGTGTGAATTTGTTTCCTGAGAAGTGCTGTTAATCACTTATCCTTCCAGGAGCAATGCGTAGATGAGTTCCTGCAACTGAGAAATACCTTCGCCCCAAGTCTCAGGAAACTTGAGGCAAAATTGTGCAAATAAGTTACTGTAAATATAAGAAACAAAAGTTCAAATGTTGGTGATATGTAGAATGCATTCTAAGTAGAACGACATTATTGTTTAGTAAAAATAATAGATCAGTGGTTTCAAAAAAAATTTGGTTTATGATTATCCAAGTATAGAGTGGAAAATGATCATGGAAAAACATATTTATTATAGTACTTATAAATAGATAAAAACAGCAACTGTTGTTAAGGTTGCTGGTGTTGCCATTGCTCAGTCCAAATCCGTTTTTTACCCCAAGTTGCCATTTCATCCCTTCACACTTCCCTTCCGATAAACAAAGGGTTTCCTAACAATGTACTGAAACCTTTGCATATCACTTCTTTTTTGTAGTTAGGTTTCCACATAAAAAAAAAATTGAATTGACGTACAATTTAATTCAATTTTATAACTTTTTCTGTAAACATTACATAACAAGGGCTCCACAGTGGCATGGAGTTTGCATGTTCTCCCTGTGCATGCGTGGGTTCTCTCCGGGTACTCCGGCTTCCTCCCACAGTCCAAAAACATGACTGTTAGGTTAATTGGTCTATCTAAATTCTCCCTAGGGGTGTGTGTGTGTGTGAATGGTTGTTTGTCCTGTATGTCTTTGTGTTGCCCTGCGACAGACTGGCGACCTGTCCAGGGTGAACCCCGCCTCCCGCCTGGAACGTAGCTGGAGATAGGCACCAGCAACCCTCCCGACCCCATTAGGGACAAGGGTGAACAAAAAATGGATGGATGGCATTACATAACAATTTCCATTAATTTAGCTTCTGACCCCTGTTCGGACTAGTTGAACATGACAGATTATGCCCACCCTTAACCAATTTTACAATAACTTGTTTTTACATGTTTATTGGAGTCACATAACCACATTTCCTTAAAGTAGACTATGGGTAGCCAATAGAAGAATACTTTAAGTCATTCGTTACAAAACATCTCCGTGGTTGGTTTTTGCCACTTGCATACGGCTCCATTTTATACTTAGAAAAGTCAGCTACGAAACTACCTAAATTGCTGAGGGAAAAATGATTTATAGCTGACACCATTGTCTATCAAATGAAAATCAAATCAAATTTTATTTGTATAGCACCTTTTACTAACAAGGAATCTCAGAGTGCTTTACATCATAAAACACAAAAATAGAAAGTTATAGAACACAAAGTCAGCAATTGAAACATTATATTTTGGCATTGTTACACATTCAGATTGTTATATCCATTTTATTCACTTACTGCCTGTAAAGAAGCAAGTCAATACTTATTTGATCAAAACACCTGTGATTGTTTTAGTCACAAGTGTCTTCCATAAAGAATAAATATTTTGTAGGGGATGCTCTGATCATGCTTTTTGCTTCCGATTCCAATACCGATCATCCATGAGGTCAATCTCTTCTGATCACCGATAACTGCCGATCGCCTGAAATGGCTGTTAATTTTTCGCTTTAGGTATAAATGATACTATGTTATCTGGCAAAATGGAAAAATGATCTGGCAATAAATTCACCTACTTTAGACATACTTTAATACACATCAAAAATCTTTTTTTTTTTTTTTTTTAAATTTGCATGCTGCAGCTTTAAGCAGACTTTCGGTGTGAGAGTTCACTGTCTGGTGGAGGTTGACCAGCGCTACGTCTGTGAAATATTACTACCAGTAGCACGTAGCTGCGGTCCAAGAGTGAGAGCAGAACCAGCGTCTTACACCGCCTGCTCAAAGACTTAAATTATTTTTCTGGTTATTTGTTTAGCTTTCTGACCGTGATGCTAATCCGGGTGAGTGTTGGTAGCTGTGAGCTGCTTTACTATTATCTGGCCGCTCCGGATGTCCTTTTTTTCCTGCATTGAGTCTTGATATAGCCAAAATCCATCAAGTGCTAATCTTTTAAATGCCATATTAGATTCGTTGTGTTGATGCATTTTGATGTATTTCACCCCGAAGGTAATTTTATGCCGCAACACGCAAAGGTCCCCTTCCACTCTCAGAGCGTTACAGTTCCACACAACAGGATTTGTTGCCACGTGCTTGTGCAGTGTGAAGGAAAGAGGAGATCAACTGCACATGCAGGCTGCAAAGTGAGATAAATGTGATCGGTTTTGGTGATCGGCAACAAGAGACAGTGATCGGCAATCACTGATCATACACTTTTTCACGGAAATCATCTGATTATGATCGGTGGGCGATCGACCGGCACACCTCTAATATTTTGCAATCTCTACTTTTGCCTTTATAGACAAAACTGAGTTGTTAAGTTCCAGGGAAAATATATGCAGAAATACAGCAAGAATTTTCAGAAAGTGTAAAACATTAGTCTTTCAAATTGTATCAGATAGGTTACTTTGCATGAAGCTTGAGAAGCAATAATAGGTCTAAAATGTGTACAGTATGGTAATAATCCCTTTTTTTTTATCTACCGTAGATCTGGAGCCTGATGACAACACATCATTCTACATCCTAAATATGGGCCAGCCCCAGGCTATGGTCACGAACCACCAGTCTATTGGCTTGCCTCGTCATGGCATGCACACCCATCCTCAGGTCATCAGCACTTCACCGCGACTTCCATCACACAAAATAGGAACTGATCTCCTAAGTTACGAGGCACAAGGCTCTAAGTATGGCACCTCACCGTTGCTGCCCTCTGCTCCTGTGGAGGCACCAAAAGCCTTTGAGTGCCCCAGTATCCAGATCACCTCCATCTCCCCTAGTTGCCAGCAAGAGCTAGATGCCAGTGAGGGGGAGCTGACAGCCAATGGTCCTGATGGGGATTACCACGGCGACAGACCCTTGTCCAGAGACCATCTATATTTGCCACTGGACCACTCATACAGGGACTCTTCGCTCAGCCCTAGCCCCTGCAGCAGCCTCTCCTCTAGGAGCTGGTTCTCTGATGCTTCATCTTGTGAATCGTTTTCACATGTCTATGACGATGTTGACTCAGAGCTGAATGAAGCAGCTGCAAGGTTTAGTCTGGGCTCCCCTCTGACTTCTCCAGTTTGTGTGTCACCGCAGGCTGTTGGGGGAGTTCTAGAGGAGCAGTCCCCATGGCAGCACCATCATCCCCCCTTTGTGCATCACTCTCACTCCACTCTTTCTCCTCGACAGTCCCCCTGCCATTCACCACGCAATAGCGTCACTGATGAAAATTGGCTTAGTCCACGGTCTCCTTCCAGGCCCTCTTCGCGACCAACCTCACCCTGCGGGAAAAGGCGACACTCCAGTGCCGACATTTGCTATCCCGGTTCCCTGTCTCCTCATCACTCACCTACACCCACGCCAGGACATTCCCCCAGGGGGAGCGTGACAGAGGACACATGGGCTGGGAGTCCCACTATAGGCATGTCAGCTTTTCAATGCTGCCCATCTGAGACAGACATCCCATCAAAGACAAGGAAGACCTCACAGGACAGAACATCTCTGCAGACAGGGAAAGGAGAGCTGGCATTAGATGACCAGGAAAATCTGTCTTCTAACCTTGATTCTCCTCCAGACGACACGCTGCACAGCATGAAGAAAGATGGGCCTGCAGAACAGTTTCTGTCTGTGCCCTCGCACTTCTCATGGAATAAACCCAAGCCTGGTCATACACCTATTTTCAGGTAAGGTAGCTGATTTTGAAATGGAGAAGCAAAATTAATTGTAGGATAATTCCTCAAAGTATTAGGAACCTTTGAAAGGTATGAAGAAAATATTATGTAAGCATACTGTATTAAAGCATAGGCAGCAGATGACAAATTACAAGTTACCCAACTTGTAAAAAAAAAAAAGTCTACTTTAGTAGACTTGCCGTACTTTCATGAAGACCTTATGAATGTCTCCTAAGCTTTTTAGAGAACATTAGTAAACAATAAGCATAAAGACTAACGGTCCCACCTTACTCATACTTAGATCAAACCTCAGAGATAAAATTGAGGGAAAGTTTGAAGCAGCATTTGGTTATGAGCAAGGTTCTAATCATCATCCAAAAATGAAAAGAGTATGGCACAACTGCAAGCCCACTATGATATATTTGTCCACCTAAACTGACAGGTCAGGCAAGGACAGCATTATTACCTGGATGAATGAGGTGTACGCTCAACAAAGGGATTATTGAAAGTCCCATCTGCAGTTTGCCACAGGGCATCTAGGGTAAGCATGCAGGTAGAATAAGGTCTTGTTCAGATTAAACCAAAATTAAACTTTTTGGCACAGATTCAAATTGCTGAGTATGGTTAAAAAAAAAAAAAAACTAGCACTGCAGATCCTAATGACAACACCCTCCCAGTGGTGATGCATGATGGAGGAAGCATCATGCTGTGTGGGGTTGCTTTCAGGGCTAGGGAAGCTGGTCAGAGTTCATCTATCAACAAAACGGCCTGAAACATACAACTGTAAGCTACCATGGACTGGTTTAGATTAAAAAAAATGTCCATGTTATAGTCCAGACTTGAATTTAATTGAGAATCTGGGGTCCAATCTGACTGAGCCTAATCTATTTTGGAAAGAAGAATGAGCAACAACTTTCAATCTGTAAATATGCAAAAAATGTACTACTTTGTGTTCGCTTATCACATAAAATCCCCCAAAAATGCATAAAAATTGGACTTTTGACACTGCAGCAGTTTGTAACTAACCTGGAGACAAGGTGATTATTACTTAGTAGACAGACAGTCTAGGTCAAAGACTAAGATATTAATTGTGTTGAATTTGTTAATGAGTACTGTGACTCGCCATAAAGATAAAAAAAACACATCTCTTTTTGAAGAGTGAACATTTTATTCTAGTTAATGTGTATCAGTTACATTGTTGGGTAACATGTCTGTTCATTGTCTTTATTGTTCAGTTATGAGGGAACTTTGAGCTGCGTGTTAAAATTCAGGCTTATTAGTGTGAAGAAGAATGCACAAGAAAATTTACACACGCACACACACGCCAACAGGAGAGGAGGAGGAGTTGGCTGTCTGTTCTCCAATGTGTGTGGCAGATGAAGATGAGGCCTTGTTTGTGTGCACTGGCCCCTAGCGCTGTAAATCAGCACAGGGCACATATGGCAAAGAGGCAGCCGCATACACAGAGACAGACACGTCTGCAGACATAACACAAACACTTATTCACATAGACCTATCACCGTCCAGTCAAAAATGGGGTCACATCTATGATGAGTCACAATTTAAACTCAATTGCACCTTTGTTGGTAGGTGTATGTTCCCACAGCAGATGTTGCTTATACAGAGGAAAGTCGAGGGGCTTTCATGAAGCCATGAAATAGGATGTTGAGTTGCTTGCATGTGTGTCAGTCATGTTTTGAACAGATGGCTCAGGTGGAATGGGTGGGGTTGGGTGAGAGGGAACTGAGGAAAGAAATGGCTGGGATTGTCAGCTTCTTACTATGACACAAAATGTCCTATAGAGCTGTAAAAAGTGTTTGCCTCCTTTATATAGTAGATTTAAATTATCAAGGGATTAAACTACCTAAAGCAAACCTCGCCATGTGTTAAAATATACGGTAATATTTAATCATGAATTAACCGATTGACCTTTTTTTATTATTTTAATTACTGTCACTACAATCAGGAGTGACTAATGCCTGATGTTTAGAATTAAGAAATCACTTGAATTGAACTAGTCAGAAAACTTGAAATAGGCTAAAATATCTTGTTCCCTGATCTAAAGAAATTCAAGACAAGAAGAAAAACAAAGTCGTTGACATTTGTCAGTCTGGACAGGATTACAAACACATTTCCAAGGCTTTGAGACCCCAGCAAATCAGCACAAGCCATTATCCACAAAAGATGAGTGGTCAATCTTTCCAGGCGTGGCTATCAAATTTACCCCAAAAGCATAGCAACAAATCATTCAGAAGGTGATGAAAGAACCAAGACTAACATCTAAAGCTTAAGAACAGTGTTTATTGAGTGATAAGAAAGAGAACTGAGAAAAAAGAATCCATAGGAGAACCCTAAGGCAAAACCTTGCACTGTTGAAATATTTGCTAAAGCACATCTTGGTAATCCCCAAAACCTTGGAGTTAAATATTATGTGGAGATTGTCCAGCCATCAGTTCTTAAATTTAAACCTATAACTTGGGCTATAAAGCGAGACAATGATCCAAAGCGCACTAGCAAGGCCACCTCTGAATGGCTCATTTAAACAAAATTAAGAGTCTTTGGTCTGGGTAAAGTTTAAGTCATTGGAGATGCTGTGGCAAAAGGACTCACAGCCACTATTGTAAGCACTTTGTGGTGGATCAACCAGGTTGTAGGTTTAGGGGCAATTACTTTTTCTCGCAGGACCACATTGATTTAGAAAGTTTTTTATCCCTTAAATGAAGCCATCATACTTTATATGTATTATTTATACATTATTATGTTAATAACAGTTTGACTGTGATGGCTAGAGGACATGTCCAGTCATGTATCCAGCTGCCTCTCGTCCAGTGACCGACCGCTGGATAGGGACCAGTCCCCCAGGGAAAGCAGGTGTCGATAATAGTTGGATGGATTTTTCTCTGATTTTTGAGTGACAAAATAGAATCTGAATCAGAAAACAGAATCAGTGAAGGGAAAAAGCTTTTAGACCAGGGGTGTCAAACTCCAGTCCTCGTGGGCCGCAGACCTACAGTTTTTAGATGTGCCACAGGTACAAACCACTGGAATGAAATGGCTTAATTACTTCCTCCTTGTGTAGATCAGTTCTCCTAGTCTTGCTAATGACCTAATTATTCTATTCAGGTGGTGCAGCAGAGGCACATCTAAAAGTTGCAGGACTGCGGCCCTCGAGGACTGGGGTTTGACACCCCTGTTTTAGACTATGCTGTATTATCTTTTATAGCTTTTAAAAATGATGCATAGCTGGTATTAGTTGTGCATCAAAAACTGCATTGAAACAAAAGTAAATTTCACTTAGGAAATGTCAGATGTCTATACCTCAGGACTGTCAATAGGTTTTGTGCTACATTTTGACATTTAGTGGAAATGACAAAAAGGGAAATGCAAAACATAAATAGTATAACATTTAGAATGAAATATATACAGTATCTTCGTGTTGTGACCTCTGGAGTTGGTCTTATTGTTATGGTTCATGTTTGTGTTTTTAAAACTTAATTGTACTGAGTCACGTATAAATTATGAATGAATTTCCGTGATCCAGTTAAAAATATAATTGTAACACAACAGAAAAAAGCTGCAGTGCCCTCAACCTCGTTTATTAATTCATGAGTTTATGTTTTACAAAAACAGCGATAACAGTTTTACCTTGTTTTGTGGAACAAAACGTGTCAGAACATTAATTGAGCTAGGGGCAAGATGTAGAAATTTAATTGCAACTCAGACTGTAGGAAATCAAGGACCTGTGAATGCAGTTGGCTGGGTGCATCATGCATGTAATGGAGACATTTGAATAGGGTTATGCTTCGTGAGGACATGGTCCATCCCTCCTTCCCTCCCATCACAAGCTCATATTTCCTCTGTTCTCTGTTTTTGTTGCTATGGAGGCCATGTAACCACATGCTTCATTGGTGGTTATGTGATGACTTATGCCAGGAGTGGATGACTTAATACCTTGCCTGAGTGGTAGATCCTAATTGTTACCTGCTGTTAGAGAAAATTTTAATTATTTGATGATTGAGACTCAAAATTTGACATTTACAAGAACTGTGGGGCTGCCATAAGAAAGACAAAGGTTAACATTTCTGTTGGTTAGAACACATGTACTGTATGTAGTTGTAAATACTATTTTAAATGAATTGGATGTTCTTTTGATATGGAAGGGCATCTATCATAATTTTAAAAACTTTTTCTTTTAAGTCGTTTTCAGACTTGCAGGTTGGGATATTTCCATGTCTAAAGTCAAGAAATGTGTAAAATTGCAAAAAAGTGAGCACAAAGCCAAAATTGTAAAAGAGGGATGGCGTTACATTTTAAGTGCCAAACTCGGCCATCAATGCATAGCACAATGACTGTAGAAGAAATAAAGTAGTGATGGCAGTATTGATCTCAAATTAAAGTTAATAAAATAAAGATTTTAAATTGTGTTTCATGAGTGAGGAGCAGGCAACTGAGAGTCCCAACAAATACTTTGAAATGACAACATTGGACATGACTTCTTTGTCATCCAGATGTGGTAATGGCTACCTGTTGTAGCAGAAGTGACTCGAAGCTTCTTTTTGTAACTGAGAAGTGTGTTTTAGGATTACTTATGGACTTTGAATATCAATGTATAGGTGTAAGAAGAATTAATTGTCTTTGAAGATTTTATTTTGTTTTATAGCTCTATAATTTCACCATGTATATTTTTTTTACAGTTAAAGCTTCTACTATATGTTATACCCCATTTAATTCATTTGTAGTTTTTTCAGTCAATTATTATAATTTATTACCAAGTCTTATATCTGAGTTCAGAGAAATGAAAGAAAAAATCTTTTCCTGAAAAGTAGTGCCACACTTTAAGTAATGCCACACATAAATAAAGGTAATCCAGGAGGTAGGCCGTGAAACCAAAATGAAAAGGTTAAGGATCTGTTCATGGTTTGTTGATAAATTAATCTATTTCACTCAGGTGGATGGACTCAGTTTGTGTGTGGAGACCTCTATTCAGTGTTTTATATGTACAGCTGTTCAAATATGATTGTAGCCTACTCAGATAAAAAAGAGGCACTGAGGAAAAACACACAATGCCACCCCCTCTGGTGTCCTGGACATAAAACACGCTGTAGTACAGTATGCACACAGACTTAGATACTCATTTATGTACTGTCTAACTCACACCCTTGTCCTTCCACCCATTCTGACCTACACGTTAAAATGTTAAAGACTCAGATAAAAAAGTCCCACTTAGAAAATGATTCACACTTTGAGTCTCAACATGACCTATTACAAGGTTTATGCTTAAGAACTAAGCGAGCAGATGTGGGCATTCCAGTGATTCACTGTCTGATGGGAGAACAATGCATTATATATTACCATTTCTCACCGATTGCACCATGTCAGTCCTTGACAGGGGAATACCCATGTTTTAGACATTTTTTTCAGATAGCCAGTCACTAGTCAGGCAATGGCTTTTATGCATACATTTAAAATTTGGTAAAAAATTTTTATAAGTTTTTCTTCCACATTGATGAAGGTTATAATCAATACTACAGGTTCTATTCACTCTTAGTTTTTGTATTATCTCATGACACTCCTGACCTTTTTGCTAGGGTTGCCTTAGACGCGTTTGACCACATCTGTTTGACACAACTGTTGCACTTGTCGAGTTTACCAGAGGTCTAATTTCCTCTACCACTCTGTGTTAATCTGTATATTTGCGTTTGTGTCTCCTTAGGACAACCTCACTCCCTCCTTTAGACTGGCCGTTACCCAGCCAATTTGGCCAGTATGAGCTGAAGATAGAGGTGCAACCCAAAGCCCACCACCGTGCACACTATGAGACTGAAGGCAGCCGAGGAGCTGTCAAAGCAGCATCTGGTGGCCATCCAATTGTCAAGGTAACAATTTCCCCTCCTCGGTTCTGAGCCTCACATTGTTCACACTTCATTTCTTCTTTGTGGTTTTTAGATTTAATTTTTTCTCCAAGGTGTCTAATTATTTCAGTAGAACAAAATAATGTTTTGTGTTTAGGACTGAAATTGCTATTGTGGCCTACAGTAGTGGTTGTCATATGCTCCATTTAGAGGTGGAAGTAATGAATTAAAAATAAATAAAATTACAAATTTATTTCAGTAATTCAATTCTGAATGTTAAACTTATGTATTGATTAATTATCTAGACGGATACATTTTAAATGTTTATTTTTTTGTTAATTTTGGTTATTTTTCTTATAGCTAATGAAAACCAAAAATTCAGTTTCTCAGAAAATTTTAATGTTATATGAAATGAAAAAATAAAATAAAGAAATTTTAATCCTGTGATAAGTATATCCATACATTCAATAGTGTATGGACTCATCTTTTTGCACAAATTGTTGCATCAGTGCAATGTGGTAAGGAGGTGATCAGCTAGTTTCACTGCTGAGGTGTTAACAAGGCAATATTGCTTTAATGATCTTTTGTTCATCTGCATTGCTGGAACTGGTGTCTCATTTCCTCATGAGACACCTCATTTCCTCATTTCCAACCAATAGAATCCCTATGGTGTTTTATGGCTAAACAAGCACGGTGACATCATTGTCAGTAAATGAATTATTGGTGCATTGGCATCGTGGGTAGGTTCCAAGTCCTGCTGGAAAATAAATTAACTTCTCCATAAATATTGTGTTGTGGAAAGAATCAGAAGAGTCTGAATGAGAAGATTGTCAGTAGAGAAGGATGAAGTGCTCTAAATGTAAAGCTAAGATAACTGTTTTGACTTTGGGACACAGTGGACCAATACCTTCTGTTGACATGGCTCCCCAAATCATCTTAGACTCACTAGGAAACATTACACTAGATTGAAGCAATGTATAATGTAGAACCTGATGCGATGATTATTCTTCCAGTTTCTGGGACGTTAATTTGCAAATGTTGCTTTCATCTGAAAAGAGAATTTGGTAACACTTTATTTGACGGGTTGTGAATAAGACTGTCGTGACACAGTCATAAACATGACATAACACCTGTCATGAACATGAGTAAGTCTTCATGAATATTTATGACTGTTGTCATAAAGTGTCATTCGGTAAATCATGACACTTTTAGTACAGAGTTGACATTATTCAAAATGTCTTTATGACAACTTGTCATTAACCAAGAAATCATGAGCTGACATAAATTTGTGATAAAAGTATTGCTGATTAAATTTTAGCTTTAATAATATAAAGCTACATAATTTTTAAAGTTTAATCAGTAATACTTTTATCACAAATTTATGTCAGATCATAATTTCTTGGTTAATGTCAAGTTGCCATAACAAAGACATTTTGAATAATGTTTAACTTTGTGTTAATGACAGGTGTTATGTCATGTTTATGAATGTGTCATGACAGTCTTATTCACAACCCGTCAAAGTGTTACCAATGATTTTAAACCAATGAGCAGCAGTTCAGTTTGTAGAAGTGGAAGGTAACTGTACAAGTATTACATCTGCTGTCTCCTAGACAATTATTTATGGCGTAGAATAATGCTTCTGTACTAAAAATGTTTTTGTACTGGGGATATATTCTTGGAAACTGAATTTTTGGTTTTCAATAAGAAAAAAAACCCATCAAATGAATTGAAATAAATGTTTTGCATAAAATTATGCTGTAACTACAGTATATGATGTATAAGTTGATCTTTTGTACTGAATTACTGAGATAAATTAACCTTTTGAGTATATTCTATCTAATTTTGGGCCCCTTTAATATGTACAATCAGGGGTCATTATCTGACTGAAAATAGGTCAGTGTGCAACCTGTTGGTTCAAACTATCACTCACATCCCGTTCTACTATAAAACTCACAGTGAGCCTACTGATACGAGTAGTAAGACAGACAGGCACGATGGCATGAAGGGTGTGACAATACCCCAGTCAGCTAGTCTGTCATTTGATATGATGCGTAGATGAGAGATAAAGAGAGAGAAAAATACCAAGTAACAGAAGAAGTTTTCAGTCTAATTAATATTTTAAGAGCCTAGTGCCAAGCTTTTTTTTCACATGTGATTTAGGAAAGGTCTTTGTTCACCATTGTTGCAGAACTTTACAATGGTTGCAAAATAGTTTCCTTTGAAATCAGCTTTTCCATATTTTCCATACTCTGTTGTATTTTTTTCCCAAATTTTATTTTTAGCATTTTATTCTGAATTTCCCTTTTTACATTGTAACCACATTTACTAAATCCTCAAAACTTTATAAAAGTGGACTAAATTAATTTAGCAAATCAATAGTCAAAAGTCCACATTTACTGCTATTAAAGGTTCACAAATATTACAGTGCTGTGGTTTAAAAAAAAAGTGTTTAAAAGTATTTCCATGTCATTTTTTAAAGAACTAAAACATTATGTGCAAATCAAGGAATCAATTTTTTCACATTTTAAAAGAAAATCACCCTTTGAAGTACAGGACTTGCTTTATTCCTTTTTTTCTATGGAAATGCTTTGCACTAATGTTTAAATGTACATATGTTTTGGATATTTTTTACACTTGCTTACTTGTAATTTTCTATGTAAAAATATTTTTTCATTGGGTGGTGGTAAGATATGTTTTAGCTCTTGGTGTCTCCAGATTGGGAGTAAATAAACCACCGGGTGAACTCAGTTCACCACTAGTGATTATGCACATTATGCAAGATTTAACAAGTAAGACAAAATACAACACTTGAACAGCTGTGGACACAAAATTTCCTAAAACAACAAAGACATCCAGACTTCTGCCATTTGTTGCTTTAGAAACAGCCTATATCCTCCTATATTCAGTCATGCAGTCCCCTTCAGGCCAATCATTAACCATTTCCACCTCAGTTAGACCAAGATTCAATCCTGCCATATGTGACAATGCATAATTTAACTTTCAGATTTTTTTTAACCAAGCATTTGTCACTGTTGCCCTCTTTTCTCATCCTGAGGAAAAAATGTTTGGTATTGTTGCTTTATTTGATGTAGCTAGTAATTGAAGAAAATTGTCTTGGATCACAAAGTTATTTAGATGTTGATTTTAAACATCAAAACATGGTCAGTAATACCTTTAGATTTTTTGGCCTACAAGTCAGTTTAGTTGAATACATTTAATTTGACATACGTAGGCACAGTTTGTTAGGTTATTTATAATGCCTAGTGTTCCCTGTTTTAGCAAGAGGCTGTAAAAAGGCCACAATAGCACTGTTGTGATGAGCAAACCATGAACGAGGATAACGTCTATTTCTTCTTTAGATTAGCTGGGTTAACACAGTTTATTTTGTCATATGCATCTAAACCGGGAGGTGTTGCACTTTCTGAGTTACCACTCCAATATATCGGTCTGCAAGAACTACCAAAGATGAAAGAAAAATTGAAAAAGTTTTGACTGAATGCTTTCATAATCAAATTCATAAACTGGTGTGTGTTGTCACATACTGAGTTAGGAAAGTGGTTGAGAGAAGGGCAGATAGCATTTGCTTCTCATCAGCAGCGGTTTGCACGACTCTGCACAAAGAAAATGTGTGGGTGAATGAGGTATTGTGTAGGAACCAAAGTAGGTTGAGCACCAAGTTTGACAAACTTATTTTTTAACTCTTTAGAGATTTATATTTTTTTGCCTTTATATTAAATATTTATTCAATTTTTTTTTCAGGTATAAGAAACCTCTGCACATTTTCTGTGTAGTTCTGGCTTCTTTGCTGTTTAGGCATTGATGATGTCTAAAAGAGCCTCTAATTTGAGAATGAAAAACAGATTTTCTGTTTAGTTAATTAGTAGTAACTCGGCACACCATTAATAATATTACCTGGTATTTTAGAATAATTAAGACCGTTTAATGTAGAAAAAGCAAGGAAAGTAATCAAAGTGAATTGCAACAAATAAAATATGAATAAGAAAATATACAAGCTTTTTTGTAGGAAGTCATGCTGAAACCATTTGATAGGGGTCAAACTACCTGGAACATTTAAGAAGTTTTAGTATATCATACTTTCCAGGTATACTGATGGAAATTAATAAGCTGCTCTCTGAAGGCAGAATATTATAGCTATGTGTGATTGCAACCTTTCTGCTGCAAAATAGCAATTTCCACACTGGATATTTAAAAATGATTCATACAGCAAGAATTTTTGCAGTTGCCAAAGATAAATCTTTTGTGGCATGTTAAACTGTAAATAGTAAATTACTAGATATCTTAAAATTCTGTAAGTTTTTATCCAAAAATATTTGGATCTTAATTGCATTTTTTTTTTTTTTTTTTTTTTTACCCCTCCAGGGGGTCTTTTTGTGGGCTCTAGTGTCCCTTATACGACAGTAGGCTGACAGGAAACTGGGAAGGAGAGGGGGGAAGACATTCGGCAAATATCGTCTGGTCCGGGAGTCGAACCCGCTACGGCCGCGTCGAGGACTCCAAATATGGGTTGCGCTAACCACTACGCCACCATGGCACGCCGGCATTTTGTTTTTCTTTGGTAGTTTGTACATAGTTTGCCTGACAAACAATTATAGCAAACATCGCTTACAATGTGTCGTTTTGATTTAAAATTTTTAGATTTGAAAAATAGACTCCATATCCACTTCTCCACTTCCACTTCTTCTCCTTGAGTCTTGACTTCCAGTGATGTGATGTCACCAAATAACGTCATTGCTGCCATCTGGACCTGGAGATGACTTCCATTTTTTGACCAGGCCGTTGCCCATACCAGTACACTACTGAACTGCTTTGTCTACAGAAATCTAATGTAGCCTGTTTAGGTTGCAGAGCAAAAGTATTCAATCAGTTTTAGGATTCTGACATCTCTTTTATGTTCTTTTCAGAGTTGTCAGCTGCTTCCACATCTTTTTTCTTGTGTTTGAGAACAAAGGCTCACAATCCCTTGCTAGATATAACGTTTGATGAACAAAGTATTATTTTTATCATGCAGTATTGCAACAGCTTGTATTGACTCATCCAGATATTTAAAACTATACTTTATAATCTGTTTCTATGCTATGCAAGGCAGTTTAATGTTGTATGGATGTAGCGATAAGAAGATTTAGTGACATAGTTATTGTGTAGATATTCATCAGGGTTTCCAGTGCCATCACAGGTTTATTAAATTATATGTTGAAAATATGCTAGATGTATTATTGCAAGCTGAAATTGTGTAGCCAGTTAAATTAGTTTTCTTGCCCCATCCATCCACTCATCTATACATTTGATTATTTATATTTTTTTAATGGAAAAGTGTTTATTATTTCTATTATCTAGCTGCTAACAAATATGATTTTGGTTAAGGTCAATGAATATCCAACAATGTTTATTTATAAAAGCTGTTTAGTGGTGGTATTAGGTTTGTAATCCTAGTGTTGTTGCAGCACTACATGACACACAAATTCGGCACTCTCATTTGGATAACAAAACATGGCATTACAGTGAGTCAGGAGTTTGATATCAACTGTGTCTTTTTGTTAGTACAGCTCCTTGTTTCTGACCAGCTTTTGATTACTAATCTTAAGATTATTGTTCTGGTAGGAGTGGCTGATATAATAACATAAGATTATGAAAGATTAAAGGATGCTTTAGGAGTTGCCATAAGCAGAAATCATACATAAACATAAAAACTGTACTCTTTTGTGATTCCCAGTAATTATGTTTTTATTGCATGTTTTCTCGTAGGTGGTCTGGAGTAGTTAGTCTCTACATAGTGAAATGGTGTTAAAACGGTGATTATGATTTTCCTATCTTTTTTTTTTTCTTAATGACAGTAAATTTGTAATTACTTTGACAACAGTTATTGACACTGCTGGGTATTATACGGGATTCTGTTCATACACATTATAAATAATTTTGATAACTGGCCTTTTTACCTGGTTAGGAATAAGGATGGGTTTCTTCCTCCCATTTGTATTTTTTGCCATCTTCCAAAGCGTAACGCTCAACAAGGTAAACACATTTGTTGACATATACTTTTAATTAATTTTAACTTCTGGCTGCCATAAGAAAAAATAGCCGTTTGATAAATTAAGAACATTATAAAATGTGTGGAAGAAAATAGTTTTAGAAAATAGTACTTACATGTGTGTTTCAATTAATTTTATAGGTTAGGTTAAACTTTATTAATCCCATAGGGAAATTGAGGTTATCTCTAATGTCTAAAAATGTCTAAAAATACTCCTGTATTGCTTGTTAATTTTATCCTAAACCTTTTAATATGACTGTAAACTGAAATTTGGCTGCATGTGTGCATAGCTGTTTTAACCATTCCTCTGGGGCTAGCTGCAGACCTTAATCGGTACACCTGTTGCTAGGAGACATATAAGTCCAAAGCCTCTCTGGCTGAAGGCTGAGGTATCCTTGGGCATATTTAAAGAGCTTATTTGTGTGCTGCTGCACCCACACAAATATAAGGAGCCCCTCTGGTATTACCAATTTGGCTAGAAATAGGGACAGGCCGATGCTGCAGAAACAAGCTGACAGACAATGAATATGCTGTTGCACTCACACATGCAGCACACAGCATGACAGTAAATCTAAAGCATACAAATGTAATGGAAAGCTGTGAATTATGGAAAGATAATAGAGAAAAAACATGTATATTGGCGATACTATCATGAAATAACCTTGGATTAATTGCCACAATTTCATAGTATCGTGGTATTTACATGCAAATTTCTTTACCCTAACCCTGGTTTTATTTGAAACATTATTCTTCTTTCTACTAAAAATAACAAATTTATCATTTCAGATATAATAATATTGAGTACATATTATTATGCTGATTTCGATACATAACCTGGTAATTTGCTTATTTTTCAGGGAGCCAGTCTGGAGCTTTACACCATTGTGTTCTTTTAGTTTTATCACAATATCTACTTTTCAGGACCACTTCTCAACAATTTATTTCAACCAGAGAAAACCATTCTCTCAAAAACATTTAGGATTTTGTATGCATTTCCTTTGATCGTGTCCACTGTGAAACCCTTTTTATGTTTCAAATCTCAAGGGATATATTGTGTTTTGTTTATTGTTGAGAGAGTTTATAATTGTTGGGGCCCACAACTACATTCAGCTTGATTATTTTGTCTGACTTTGCAAAAACTTTGAACACACTTGAATTAAGTCATTCTACACTTTGTTTTAGCTGCTATGGTAAATACTGTAATCTTGTGAAATCATGTTGTTTTTACAAGGTCATCAAAGCATAAAAATTTCACACAAGCCCGTGCCTAGCGCATAGCCATGCAGTTTACACTTTATGGACTGGCTGGGACTACTGTTGCCTTGCCCCGGGGTTGTATTTGATGTAAACATATGAAAGGCTAGCTACTTAGTTTTTGTAATCAGGTTTAATACACTGCACAAAAAAAAACGTTGCCGAGAAGGGGGGAAAGAGAAAGAGTAGTGTGCTTAAGAGTGAGTGAAAGTGAGGGAGGACAAAATGGGAATAAAAGGAATTGAGCCTGGAAGTAGAACAGGGCCATATACAGGCCTCATGCTGTATACAGTAAACGTGTCTGCTGCGTGTGTCGGTTTGTGCATGCGCATGAGCGTGCACATGTATTGACCTTGTTTAAACAAACAGTCAACCAGCCCCCTGGCTCTCACTGCCCTCCCTGGTGTGCTGGGCAAACAGCAGGGGTGTGTGACTCTTTCTGTCTGCGTGTGTGTGTGCCAATAGATCCCATGGTGCCTCAGTGCCACACCAGGGAAACCACTGCCAGATAAAATGTGACCTTGCGTGACCTTGACCGCTGTATCTCCTGTTTTTACTTCTGTGGCGCACACACACTAACCAGACAGTTACACACACCATCTCCCTGTTTCCCAAACATTGCAGGCCTTTCCATAAAACACAGGTAGTGTGTTTAAATCCACATTTTTAATTTTTACATCCACTTTCCTAAACAAGCGTCAGGACTGTAGTTTACACCAGCATGGGTCTATGTAGCTGCTCACGCAAACGCACCCACACCGCTGCATACACACGGGGAGTCTCGCCATGGCAACAGCGGAGCAACACAGGGAAACAACTTAGTAGAGTCAGGCGGTCGCTGTGAGAAAGTGTCATGTTACGACAGAGGGCTGAGGCTGAGGAAGGTGAGAGGGTAGGACAGGGACAGAGAGGAGAGAGTGACACAAGGAGAAGTAGAAGGAAGAGTACCAATGACAAAAACAGACTGGGAGAATGATACAGTGAAGAGAAACTGTGAAAGAGACGAACACAGATAATGAAAGACAAAATATCTGTTAATCTGAAAATTGTTCAGTGAACAGGTGGTGTTTTACTGTTAATCTTCACCCAATGGCTGTATGCTGTTGTAAGTCTAAAAAGTCCTGGAGAAATTAGAAGTAATTTTAATTTTTTATGTTTGTCTTTTTGATCAAAAGTCAAAATGTTGTTAACTCTGTGTATGAATGTATGCAATGTTGGGACATGTTTTTCAACTTCAGCTTGCTCTCTTTATTACTGCCTCAGTGGAACAGATGAAGGCCAAAAATAAGTGGGGTCTTTATTTAGTAGAAGGTGAGTCTGTAACCATATCCTTCAGTTTTATTTTAAGGGAAAGGGTTTATCCTAAACTCGTTCCACAATCAAATGCTGGAAGTCAGAAGTTAGTTACGTGCCTCAGCGAACTTGGGCCTCGGGGTCTTGTGACTGCCATTAATGTCACTGTGGTTTAATATAACAACTGATTTCTATCAGGCCTGATTTACTCTCAAAGCTTTCAAATTGAGAGGAGGGAAGAAGTTTAAAAGTGCAGCAACCACCCTCCTGAAGTGTTTTACACTCATCCCTATGTTTAGTATGTGGTGGAAGTGTGGTTTAGGAATGTGGTATAACTCAAGAATGTGTGTTTTGTGCATTCATGTAGAAAAGCTTTCATTAACTTGATAATTCTGGAGCTCAATACATTCTTGTTTACATGTCCTTTGAAGTTTGCTTATACCTTTGATTATAAGAGTTATAGTAATATCTATTAGATTTAATTTGTTACATTTCACAGACGGGTAAATGGCTGCTTAGTCAAGTTATTTACCTGGGCTGTGAGCCTACAGCCGGCTGTTTTACAACATTAGCCAAAAGCAGTGATGGTTGCCTCTTTTTTGGTTTCCCCCCAGTAATGGTGCACAGGAACAGGTGGGGGAGGGGTAAAGCTGCCCTAATGTAGGATCTATAGAGCAATCGAAAACTCAATTTTGAAAACTGAATTGATTTTATTTAATACCAAATACCAGCTATTCTGCTTTGAAGCATTTGTTATAAAGCATGTTTGGTATGTAGAATCAAACTAAGCTAGCAAACAATACAAAGCAAAAACACACTTCAGTACATGCAATGCAATAAACTCTTGTTTATATCCCTGTAACAGTTTTGTTTTTACATCTGTCTGTCCACTTCAACAGATCTCAGCTTTCTTTTAATCCTGTCTGGAGCAGATATGACATTGTGAATAAACTTGTCTTCATTTAAAGCCATGCATATACACACCAAAACACATGATACGTAGTATAGACATGCATACATTCAAACACGAGTCAGGACTTTATGTTCTCACTCCAACAATATGCAGATGTGATTATAAAACAGGAATCAACAACTCAAAGGGCTGTTGATTCTTGCAACTTGTTATTTCTTTGAATCCAGATGTTTCATTTTGATGACCTGTGTGCTTCAAATTAGGTTGGTATGTTGATCTTAGGATTTATTACTTTGTCTGACATAGAAGCACACCCTAAATTAAGGAGATCTGCTACTCTGCTTAGTCATTCATGCCGATTGAACACTATGCTATTTTAAAACTCATTTGGAGTATGTTATAAAGGAGTGGCAGCATACCTCAATGCGCCAATGTTTTGCTTCAACAGGTTTAGTTAAGATTCCATTATAAAATTATAGTTTATACGTTTCATGTAATAATTTGTGAAGTTTGGCATTTCTACTATGATTTATTCCTTTCGGTTTATTTACATATTTCTCATTAATAAAAAGATTTGCAGGTTAATCCATTTTTAAGTACCGGTATGCTCTGAACATATTGTTTTTTTATAGTAGGATATAGGCACCCCCATGCTTAAACATTTACTTTTTTAGCACGTCAAACTGTTTTAGAAACTGTTCAGAAAAATGCAGCAAATAAGGAACACGAGCTACTAAATGTTGAAATTATGTTTGTGGTTTGGAACGCCAAACGACTTATTTCTAGCTCACCACCTTTCTGTCCTTTCATGCATCGATCATTTTCCACCCAACACTGACACCAGGGCGTGTGACGCAAACTGGCAGGAGTAAAACGCCAGCAGCCAGCTGTGGTGGGATTGAAGCTTGGCAGTTAAAAGTGGTGAAATAGCAATGAAAGGCCTTCTTCTTCTTCTCTGTTAGTGTCTATAAGCTACCCAGCATCTGACTGGGGGTGTGGTCACTTCAGAGCAATCCGGTGTGAGCGTGAATGAGGGGGGATGCCATCCTGCTGTCACAGAGTCTTCCAAGTACAACATTACAACAGTGGTGGGATTGTGTGCCTTGTGTGTTTGTTCTGTCCTTCTGTAGAAGAAAGGTCCTGTTCTTCTTTCTATTTTCCTTTAGTTTTTTACCCAACATGCAACGACTTTGCTCCATAAAAGATTTTATTCTCTGGAAAGCATCTAAAGCAGCTGCAGTCGGGGACAACTTGAGAGAGGAAAACTGCTGCTTGGTGCTCATTTTCCAACCATGTTGGCTAAAGTGAACCATTGGAAATCTTGATGACATTCTCACTGGCATCTTTGGTACCATACAAAGAAAAAAAAATCTTTTAAGTCAGACCTCACAGAATGAATTGAGGACCGTGTTTTTTTTCTATTAGATGACTTGATGAAGTACAACTTATTTTATATGTTATAGAGGTTCCCTTTCTCATTAAAAGAGTCAGACATCCATTCATTCAGACATCCATCCAGTCTCAGATGAGTCTTCTGCTCATCTGAGACTGGGTCGTGAGAGTAAGAGACGTCCCAAGGTGTTCCCTAGTCAGATGGGACACACAGTCCTTCCTGTGAGTTTTGCGCCTTTCCCAGGGTCTTCTCTGTGTGGAAATAGAAATTCCTTCTTGTTAGAAATGTTATAGCTCAAAAGTATCGTGCTGTCATGATGCTACTATTGCAAAGTACCACATCAAGTATTATAGCTTTTGATTCCCTAAAGCCATGTTTCTTGAACCTCAAGTAATACTTTGACCACCTTGAGTAGGAATTATTGATTTTGATAACTGATAGAAGCAGATTAGCTATAAGGTAGAGCTAATAAACCAGAACAGAACAGAAAGTCAAGCATATTAATCTTTGCTTCAAACACAGTTTCCATAGGAAGGAGGCTACAGCACAGTGGCCTCACTCCAATCCACAGTTGCATGAACACAGACTTGACTGGATCTTCAGCCAACTTGTTCTACCACCATAGCCACTGCCACCCATGCCTCAAACACAATACTCAAAAGGAAAGGGAAGTCGAGTATACAGACTGAGCTACTCATGCTGCTTTTTGTTTAGCTGTGAAGTCAACATAGGGACATCATTCTCAAAGTATCCTGGTTTTCCGACTTTATGTGCAAGTTGGAAAACCAGTGTGATTTGCTTTCTATTGTTGTACTAAGTGACCAGATTAATTACTATTAGCAATACAAAGTGATAACAATGTAACATTCTAAATTGTATTAATTTAGCACAGATGGACCATAAATATTTGTGTATGTGAAAATATTTTTAATGAAATACCAACTACCAGATATGCACTCAAATTGTTTGTTGTGGCAACTATTCCTATGTTTTAAATACACAAAGGACATACTGTTTTTTGAGTTTGTTGGAACTCAAAAAGTTCCAACAAACTCATCAGCTATTGTTCAAGTTTCTTTCCTTGTGGAATTCAAACTTCAAGGTTCCTTGCTTTTTATTTTTACAACGTAAAGATTTTACTTCAAATTGGCAGTTTAAATAAATATCATGACATATTTCTTTTTAGAAGCTATGTTATTGTAGTTTTAAAACATCGTGGCAGTGTGTTGGTACCTTGGAAATATGTTATTTAGGAAGGGGGTTCTTTCTATAAAAGGTTTGAGAACTTTTGTCCTAAAGTAGAGATATGTACAACATATGTGTATTCTTTCACATCTTTCGTGACGTCAAGTCCAAGGACTCACGTCTGTGTATTTTCTTTCTCTACCTCTGTCTGTTGTCGTTTAGCTCACTGGCTACAATGACAAGCCTGTGAATCTGCAGATGTTTATAGGAACCGCAGACGACCGCTACTTGAGGCCACATGCCTTTTACCAGGTGCATCGGATCACCGGGAAGACTGTAGCAACGGCCAGCCAAGAAATCCTGCTTTCCAGCACCAAAGTTCTTGAAATCCCTCTGCTTCCTGAAAACGGCATGTCAGCCAGGTACATGTCGGAAGTAAAAGTTGCATTATAAGGCTACATGGGCTTACCTCCCTGGAGAAAGGGCTAACCAAGGAAAAATAAACACCCATTTGGTTATAAATGTATGCAATGTCTTCCAAAGTATATTTTATAGATTTTCTTAATTTACACTAACGTAAGGGTTGGTTACACAAGGAAATTTACAGGATTTCCTGTGGAGCATAGAAATAATTTTTATTTATATAACTATGACCTGTTACAGCTAAATAATTATACTTTTTCTAGGATCTGGTTCCATTTACAGTGTGATTCATAGTATTTTTCATGGTATAGGATTTCTTATTTATAACTGTAATAAATTACCCTCGCAGGCAGTTTTAGATGCCAATCTCCTACTGGGTTTGCGGGCTATTTTATCACCCAAAGGCTTTTACGAGAACTAACTAAATATGCCTGAGATGCTTAACATCCTGATGGTGCTGTGCAGGGCCAACTGTTTCCCCCCCTCCTTTCCTTGCAGTATTGACTGTGCTGGCATACTGAAGCTGCGGAACTCGGACATCGAGCTGCGGAAGGGGGAGACGGATATAGGACGAAAAAACACACGGGTCCGCGTGGTTTTCCGAGTGCACATCCCTCAACCCAACGGGAAAGTGTTGTCCCTGCAAGCTGCCTCTATTCCTGTGGAGTGCTGTGAGTGTCCACTTTCTGTTATATTCAAACACACAACAATATTTATTTAGAAATTGTCTTGATTTAGAATGTCTAATACGAGACATTTTAGCCAATGGAAACTTAAATGTCATGTTCATTCAATCCATATTTAATTAAGATACTAAAGTTAAAAGCAGATACTTACTGGCACCATAAAAATAATCTATTTTTCCCACTGATTGTCAGACTAAAGGTTTCTTGTTTTTAGGTCAGCTAGGATTTCTTAAACCATTAATATTTACTAAATGCCAGAATGAAGCATTGTTTTGCCTTCTTCACATTCAGAAATATACAGAACACCACGCCTTAAAACAATAATGTTTGATCTGAGTCATACAGTTTAAAAGGCACATTTTACTAAATAATGAGGTAATGTATGTAATCTCTAAAATATTCTATTTCTCTCTGATCTGGCATTTAACAAATAGAAATAACTGTAGTAGTCCTTTCTGCCCTAGACTAAAATAGAAAACATTGAGTTTTATTTGATATCAGACAGTGAAAAAGAACAGTTATTTGTCATTTTTAACACAGTGTATGTAAACATCTGTTTTCACCGACATAGAAATTATAATGTGAAATTTCATCAGCTATTGTTCAACTTTCTGGATCTCTCCCAGCCCAGCGTTCAGCTCAGGAGCTGCCGCAGGTTGAGAAGTCCAGCCTCACCAGCTGTCTGGTCAGTGGGGGTGAGGAGATGGTGATCACTGGTTCCAACTTCTTCCCAGAGTCCAAGGTTATCTTCCTGGAGAAAGGCCCTGGTAAGAAGAGCCTGTGCAATATCTTTGGATACAGTGTAGTTCCAAGATGGATGGTCATGCTGAATTTTATGTTAGGAAATATTAGGTGCATACTGACCTTCACTAAATGCCTTAAATAAAATGTACGTTAGATAATGTTTGGTATTTTAAGACTGAAAAGTATTAATGGAAACGTTACCCCTGACTTGTTTTTGGCTCTTCATGTCTGACAGTTCGTGACTTGCTTAACAGATGAATAAAATTGTGTCTTTGATGTCACATTTTAATTTAAATAGTGCAGTGGTTTGTAATAATCAGTGTGCCTGGGGCTCTTCTGTGTGGAGTTCCCATGTTTTTTCCCTAAGCCTGCATGGGATTTTTTGTGGACGCTCCTTTTTCCTTAAGCAGTCAGGACATTTGAGGAAACAGAAAACAGGATGTACCAGATCAGAAATGAGCTATTACCTATTACAGTTAATTGACTATTGATGTGGGGTTTTTTTATCTGGTTGTTTGTTAGATTACCTAGAACAAAAATACAAAGGAGGGTTCATTAATTCCAAAAGTGTTTAAAATGTGGTCAGTAAGATTTGTGTTTTTCTCCTTAGTTTATAGAGGAAATATTTATAAATGTATATCAACTCTATTTTAAATGTTAGTGACATTTACACAGCACCTGTATGGGTACTTTAGTCATTTGTTATCCTTAAAAGCTGATTTTATCTGTTAACAAATACCCTAAGCTGAAGATTAGCTTAAATTCCTTGTAGTATTTAAAGATATTTTCTTTACCCATTCTTCTTTAAAAAAGGACGTGGAAGAGTTGGGTGGAAATTTTAAATGGATGACATTTGTTTAACCAGTCCCTACCTGCCCAAGGTACTTTTGTGAGACAAAGCAACAGATTCAAGTTTGCACATGGCAACAAGCTGAGTGGTGTTGCCTTTGTGAGCGAGTGCTGTACTTTAAAATCGTCTATTTAAAAGATCTGCCCTGAGGAATGTATTCAGGCCCTTTTCAGGAGGAGCAAGTGAAGCATGGCAGGCTAGAGTAGTGAGTGGAAACCTCTGAGCGGCGCTTCTTGGTTTGGCAGTAACTTGGGCCCCATATTGCATGAACTCATTGGACTGTGAAAGAGACAGGAAAATGTGAAAGTGGATGGAAATGTGATGTTGATTAGCACTGTGCAAATGGTTGTGCTCATTACCTTCTCTGCAGAAAGACACTGATTACCTTTGGTAAGAGAAGAAAAGAAAACAAAACTGACAGACTTTTTTCTCTACCAGCTTTGATAATGCAATGAAACCACATTAACAAAAAAAATCCAGTGATGATGGAGTGACATTAATTACTTCTTCTTAAATGCAGCACATAAACCCTCAAGTTAGATTTTAGTAAAGCAAATAGCTAGAGGTTTTTTTGTCAACAATTGTACGTCTACAGTGAAAAACAACTGGATATAGTATAGGATTTTGTAATGCATTTCACAAAATTACAACGTTTTTAAAACAATCACACAAATAAAACCCCACATAGTGACCATCCCGGTCACAATAGGTTATAAGAACTCATAATAAATGGCAAAAATAATTGTTGACAACAAGGATCAATGAGTTTTTGTGTGATTTGTTGGCTTTTAAATGAATGCTTATGCTGGATTAGCAGGCTTTGACTGATTCTGAATCTGTTTCATCTACTCTGATTAACTTTTTCTCCTGATGAACAATGCAAATTGAGGGCAATAAAGCAAATAGCACACAATAAAGAGTGTTCTGTTTGCAAGTTATTCAGCGATTTGCATATTTTTGAGCCAGAATGTGACTCTGGCTATCCACCAGCAATGATGGATGCTAACATAAATGTCAAGACTGAGGCAAATGGTGACAATGACAATGACGCAAGTATTGAATGCTATATTTACTAGGCAGATTCACTGCCAGTTGTCTAAAGGTGGTATAGTGCGATCTTTCTTGTATAGCTGAGTGAATCTGAAGTAAAACATGCTTTAACCATTTACTAGTCATAGCAGGTTTTTCAATCTTAACCCTTGAGTTTTTTTCTATCTGTAATTCATACTTCAATATTGTTGTTTGGGGGGATTAGAAAAAAGATGATTTAGTTTAAGGTTTTTCAAAGAAGTAATCAGACAGTGAAAAAGAATAAATCACATGGGAAAGGAAGATATGTGGTATTAGTATGAGGATTTAATGCTTGAGGGCCCAAATATAAACTGCCCCAACATTCATCCTTCTTTCTAGGGTGGATGAAAGAATTTCATTTAATTTTAACATTACTTAAAATGTTAGTCTTGAAAAAGATTACCATGCGAGTTACTTGACTTTGTGAAACTCTGAAATTAAAGTAAGTTCATAATTGGTATAGGTCTTTGACTTTTACAAGGATGGCTGTTTACAAAGAGTCTGACTTTAAAGGTTGACGGTGACTACCTTAAAGAGTGACTAATGCAGCAAGGGTGCTGGTCCTGTCTCATTATAAAACCTCTGCTATTATATATTTTACAACTATGTTTTCTCTAAGATTTGTTTGGATTTTTAGCACAATGGGGAGTACATTCTTTTCCCCAGAGAAATTGTAAGAACAGGGTGGTTCGACGATCCAGGTCATTGTTTTACTGTGGTATGAGGCTCCTGTTGGTGCTTGTTGTCTGACAGAACATGTGGGGCCCTTGCTGCTGCCTGTTGAATGTCAACAAGCTGTGGAGTAATAATGCATTGCTGTCAACTGTCAAGGTCATTGCTCACAGAAAGAAAAAAAAAAAAAAAACTGTCAACAAATTAAGATATAAGTTCTCAAACGAAATGATGTGTTTGAGGTTAGAACTACCTAAAGTGAGGAGATCACTACATCCAGGTTTAATTTTCAGGTAACATCAGAGCATCAGCTTAAATTTTGGAATTAGTGGTTCTTGTAGCTAGCTTAATGGCTTAAATACAACAGGCTTGCAGTTTGGGTGTGCATTGTTTAATCTACATTTAAACTAGGCGTCTCTGCAGAAATGTTGCAGATGCCTCACGGTGGTATTTGGGGGAATCCTTTTGGTTTTGTGGAACAGGCCATGCAGGTGCAGAATATGCATGGTGCAACCATGAAAAAAAGGGAAGCATCTGCAAGTTTATTTACTTCAGCTTAGAGACCAATCCGTCCTATTGCTGTCGAACTTTTTATTCCTCTCAAGGCTGCAATGACGGATTTCACACAGGAATCCTGTTAGTGTTTTCATCCCAGATGTTTCTCCAAATAATAATGTCCCTCAGAGGAAACCTTGCGTTTTTAAAGCACTTTTTATAAATATTCCATTGCTGACAACATTAAGTTAAACAGGCACAGCAAACAGTGGAATTTCTTTTGCCATTTGATTCGTATTAAATAGCTATTAAAGTTTCTCTCACTTACACGGTAAAAGACAGAAAAAATTAGAAGTTGTTTCTATTGTCTGTAATCAAATCGGAATATTTTTTCCAAAGAAACTGTTTAAAGTTAATAAAACTGTGATTTAACTTATTTTGACTGTATGGTGAAGGATTTTTAATTTTTCTGTTTTGTTGTTTATTTTAGATGGACGACCACAATGGGAAGTTGAAGCAAAAATAATTCGTGAGAAAACCCAAGGTGTAAGTATTTTTTCTTTACTTCTATGAATGTACATTGGGTTTCTTCAATCTGATGTTTTTTCTGATTTTACTATTAATATTATAAGTTGTTCAATAAGGAAGGTAAAAAATGGGATCATATGTACACAGTAATTATCTTTTTATTCAAACATAATTTCTACATGTCTTTGTAGATTTGATTTGTTTTTCCATTTTTACTGTACAGATTGTTTAATTACTTGTATTATATGTAAGTGCCAGAGAAAATTTATGGCATTTTTTTGTTTTTTACATTAACTGAGAATCTGCATCTTAATGTATGGGTCAGTACTTTAGTGGAACAGCCCAGTACCATATATGTACAGTACAGACCAAAAGTTTGGACACACTTTCTCATTGAATTCAATGAGAAAGTGTGTCCAAACTTTTGGTCTGTACTGTATGTTGAGATGTATACCGTGTTTCATGACTATAAAAATAAGTCATCAACTTGTTGTGTTTTTTGTACATCTCTTTTAGTCATGCATTGTCGTGGAAATCCCTCCATACCACAGTAAGACTGTGACTTCAGCTGTACAGGTGCAGTTTTATGTCTGCAATGGAAAACGGAAAAGGAGCCAATCACAACGCTTCACCTACCTTTCAGGTTGGTTTGGAGGAAGTAGACATGATTGAAATGAATTCGAATCTCGAAAGATTATGAAAATGATGAGCAAGCTGTTTGTAGGTGTTTGCGTTCTGTATCCGGCTGTACAGAAACTTCCAGGTTAATTTCAAAATGCGTGACTCAGAGCAGCGATAACATCATTGCCATGTTGCATACTTCTCCACATGGGTTTGTGAACCTCCTTTTTGCTTTGTATCGCCAACTAAAATACAAGTATAACTCAATAAAAAATTCAATTAAAAAAGTTAGTTTATCTGATCATGCACACAAAATGATTTATGTTATGCATCTATTTCTGTAGATTTTGATGATTGAGTTGATAAAAATCCAAAATACCAAGAAGAAAGAGTTTAAAAAAAAAATACAGATATGGGGGCCTTCTTCCAAAATAGATGGGGGTTCCTTCTGCATAAATTACTGCATCAGTGTAGTGGGGCATAGAGGGAATCAGCTTGTGGCAAGGCTGAGTTCAAGAATGGGAGCCATTACTTAGTCTTGACAATAACCCAAATGTGCTGTGAGTTTCCTGGTCAAATAAGCCCAGAGCCTCCACAGTCATTGAGCCAGATATTGGTATTTTATCCAGTGGATGTTCCAAATTCTGCTGGTTAAGGAAATCCACATCGGCATAAACACTGTCAGCAGAAGGAAGCACAAATTGCACTAAAATGTCCCGGTTGACGGCTGCTGTGAATTTACCCTACTTGTGTTTGATCATCTGTTGGACAACTCTCAACTCAGCAGTTTTCACCATAATTGGGCATGCCATAATGTATTGTATCATTTGTGTGTTTTAAAAATACTTTTTTCTTCTTTTTTTATGAAGTCATATTCTAAGTTTCAAAAAAGTAGATTTAGATCATATTAATCAAAATTAACAAACATGACATTCCATGTGTAGCGAATCTATGTAATATCAATGTTTTGCTTTTTGAATTCAATGAACTAAATTCTCTTTTTGATGATTTTTTAATTTATTAAGATGCACCTGTATTGTTGTGGTTTAGATGGGAACCCTCCACTAACAATAAGTTTAACACCTGACAACTGTTTATTTTCTGACACTCACAGTGGCATCTTGTTTTTGTTTCACATGCACCGCTGCATTTTGTTTTTGTTATCCAGGAATACTCCACTACACACAGAAAGTCTGTTGTGATCATTTTGCAAAGTAGGCTCAGCTTTGGGTACTTTGATGTGTGATTGAGCATCACTGATAATTTCACTGAAGCCAAACGAGTTCGTTCTTTTCTTTAATGTTGTTATTGTTTTTTTTCCTGTTATAACCAGTCAAACTGAAAACACTGTTGGCGGATTATATTGACATGTGAGCATTTTGTGCAACACATCCAAACCCTGACTTTTACCGCAACAGTGTGTGTATTGTGTGTGTGCATGTTTCGGTGTATGTGTACAAGCGGCCTTGCCCATCCACCCACCCAGCCTTTCTTTTTGCAAGCACGCCCACTCGTCACAGGCAGTTCCTGTTTTCCCCGCTGACAGATCAGTGCAGCCAATCAGAACATTGTAGATTAACGCTGCTCTGTCAGTCAAGCTGGGTCGCTTACACCGCCGGTGTCACCACGGACACCGCCTGCTTTATTGTGGCAGGAGAAAAAGAGAAAAAGAAAGTCAGCCAATCAGTGGTGTTTCATGTTTCATCATGGGTTCCACTACCAAGAGCCTGTTGCAAATAATGTCTATTTTTTAAGAAAATTGACCAAGAAAAAATCTAATATTTTTGCAAACAACCTATGTGTTTGTTTTGATTTTAATTGTTGCTTTGAGTTAAACTATGAATAGCCATACTTAAATTCAAAGTATCGCTCTTTTGCATTCTAATATCCCCAAGCCCTGTTTTCAGATTAAATAAATTGTGTTTAGCCTGACTGCGCCTCTTGTTTTCCTCGGTTCCTAAGGTCTGTCAGGGTGAGAAGAGGGCCCAGTCAGTGCACTCATTTGTTCGTTTCAGTGTGATCTTGGCTGGGGGGCATTCAGTTCCTCATCCCACACATTTCACATGATGGCAACCAGACTGACTACATATGCTCTCTTCTGATTCAGAGCTGGATAAAAATAAAACTTGTGGTCACAAGGCACCAGATTGGGAAATAGGTTACCGATTGGCATAGCAGTGCTCTAAGCTGTCACAGTAAAGAGGAATGCCCCATTTACAATGAAAATGTCAGTCTGTTCTTTCACCGGCTGTTTTAATCTGGAATGAGACCTATTTTGCTGTCACATATTTCAGAGACTCTCCTCACTGCATTGAGGTCCTTTTTTTAGGTTTTACTGCAGAGTTTTTCTATAATAAAATTGGAGTAAGGCAATCAGTGGAGGATGAAAGTCTCCCTTTCGTGTTGACTAAAATCAAAGAACTTGAAAGATTCATAGGTCATATTTCCTTATTTTATTCTTACAACATTGAAAGTATTTCACTTGCGGGTGTCTGTAATACTCTTGAAGTCTTGCACATGCAGACACTTCCTTTAAGAAATGACTTATTTGTACATTTGTTTGCTTCTCTGTTGGTTTTGTTCTATAATAAATATTCTTTTTTCATGTTTTTACATAAATTGCACATTTACTGTACTGTATATGTTCAGATTTTTTGGTCAGTGTTTTTGTTTCTTATTCCCTGACCAAAAATTTGTAATATTGTGCACAGGACTGTGAAATAATATTGAAGACTTCAGAGTCTACTTTGAACACTCCACACAGCCATGCACGCATTGAAGTTGTGCATCCTGCTCTTTTTGACACCACAGCCTCTCACATTGTCCTCCAGCTCACCCATGTTCTGAAGAAACTGCCTTTGTTTAAACATAAACTAGGAATGGATAGAGTGAATGCATACAATCCAATAAAAATACACTGTATGGTATGAATGATGTAAATGCAACTTTTTTTCCCTCCCTTTTAGTGATGGTGAAACAGGAACACAGAGACGAGCTGGACCTCACTGCCGTTCCTCCCATTTCCATGCCCTTGGCACATGCTCCCAGTCTGGTGCACCCTCAGCTGCCTTCTCCTGATCAGGGCCACCCATCGGACAACCTTATGTCCAGCTCTCTTCACAGCCTGGCCACGGGCTCCGGACCTGGCCTGCTACCTCTGCCGGGCCCCTGTTCCTCCCTGAGCTCCCCGCCTTTCCAGCACCTGCCTCACCTCCAGGGTCACAGTTTGCACCACCCCCCTGCAGACTGCCACATGACGTTCCACCAAGGCTCTGCTCCCGCTCCTCCCCGGCCCACCTACCAGCCTTTGCAGCACAGTCCGAGTCACAACCTGTCCTTCAATGGCCAGCCCAGCCTTTCTTCTCAGAGCTACGAGAGGATGCCCTTTCAGCAGAGCCCCACTGCGGCGTCACACCCAATAGGCCTGGGAATAGTTTACTCATCCAGTTGCTCCTCACCGTCTGCCCTTTCATCCTCACCCACCAACCCCATTGTTGGATCCCCTCAGAACCATCAGCCTATGCTGTCCCCCTCATCCCCACACCTCCACACACTCGGAGGCTTCCACTGCTCTCCGAATCCTAGCCAGGTTCCGTCTCAGGGAGGCCACCCCCTAAGTGGGCAGCACTCCTCGCAGCTGCAGAGAGGTCTGGGATACCACCCAGTAAGCCAAAGGTCAGCTTCTTGTCCCACACCGTCCACTGCCCCCCAACAACGGATGATCCCCTCTCCTCATTCTGGACCTTCTTCTCCTCAAGTCCACCCTTTGCCCTACCAGTCTCCCCCTTCATCCTCCCCCACTTCAGCTGGGAGTCCTCTGGGGCCCCTGCAGCAGCATTCAGGACAGCCGTCTCCACAGGCCACGAGTCCAGTCATGACCAGCCTGTCCCCTGCAGCTGTGGGGCCACTGGTTCATCCGCTAAGTCCTCAGGGGCCATTTCCCTCTGAAGGGGAGAGGCTGAATATTAAGCAAGAACCGGAGGAGAGGGAGCCCACCTTCCGCTCCATCGGCCTACAGGATATCACTCTGGATGACGGTAAGAGAAATGGTTTCTGAAAAAAAAAAGTTTTTACTCTGCCAAAATTAAACACCTTCACACACTGAGTTATTGTTAAAATTTCAAACATAAAGGCAGCTTTACATTATATCCACCACATTCACACACAAACTCTTAAGGCATTGGTACAAATTTTAAGACAGTCAATATTTTCTCTTTATTTAGATAATTTTAAGTTTTAGACGTCAGAGCCACTTTACATGCAAACACCATAACAAAATGTAATTTGACCAACCAAGTTTAAAAGGGCAGTGTTATGTAAAATAAACTTTTTTTGAACTTTACATCATGTTATGTTATTCCTTCATCAGAAACATACCTGGAGTGTTAAATGCTCGGGCATCGACTTATTTTGGGGGTGGGGGGTGGGAAATGAATCTACGTAGTTGAACGTCATCAACAACATTAGTAGCCTACAGGGTACTTGTTAACAAGCTTAAGGTGCTGTATTGGTATTAGCTAGTCAATATTTAGCTAATATTAGCTGTATGGAACAGCATTACTCAACTTAGTCGGTTAGTTTGGGAGGAAAACTGTAACAAGTTCTTTGCATTTTGCTGGTTTTCTGCCATGACTCTAACAAACACCTGCGCAGCTCTGCACAGCAACAGCAGGTCTCCGTCGCTCCCGCACAGGTGTAAACCCAGCGCGAGCGTCTCAGCGATCATGTTGTGTTTAAAGGCGGCTCGGAAAAACGGTACGACGTGTTATCAACGGATTAAACAGTTTTAACTGCTGAAAAATAAAGTGACGGAGGACACAGATATGGGAAGTGCAGAAGCCCTTATTGTATCAAATCGATATAGGAATAACAGAGAGTTGGCCACTTTAAGGTAAAAACAACAAACAGCTTCCAGTCCAAAGGGGGCACGGCTGAATCTGTGGGCGGGCAATGCCCCCCAATGCCCGCCCATGCCGCCGGGCCTGGTTGTGATGACGTACTGAAGGCAAAATGTTGCAAAGAGCAAGAGCTTCTTAAAAACAGAGGTCCAGTTTCAAGGTATTAAATTGCAGAATCTAATTTCTTTTAACTCATGATTGATATTTGCAGCATTTTATATCAATTGAAGTTAACATAGTTACTTGATTGTTCTATAAAATGGCACTATGTGCCTGTAGTACACATGGTACTGCCTCTTTAACACGATATGTTGCATGTCCAAATTTAATATAAGTATATCATTTTCTTTATGTGTAAGCTTCAACTTGTTGGCATGTGAATCAGTTACTATCGTTGTGTAAAATTATTGAATGGAAGGTGATTGGGCTCCTGTGGGTGTAGAAAAATCCCAAATATTCTTGGCACCACTATCTAGAATATGCATCTAGAGGTTTTATTGATTGTTCTTGCACTTTTTCTAGATTAACCCTAGAAAAAGTGAGTTAATCCAGTGTTTTACGAACTGCACTGTCATGAACTTTAACATAAGTTCATGATGAGGCCTGTGGGAAATAAATGTAGCTCTTGAGTGTTTTACACAGACCTCAGGGTAATCTTTCTTCCTGAAGATCAGTTACAGAACTGATATTTACCTCTTATACATAATCTATGGCTGTAGGCAGATGGTCAAGATTATTTTATAATCCTCTCCATCACTTCCCCCTTAGCATCTAGCAGAGGTTTTAGTAATACTTATCCCAGTTGTTAATCCGTATTTGCCACTTTGGATTGCATTGGGAAACATATTACAACTCTTGAACAAGTTCGGTTTTAGTCACCAAATTTTGGGCCAGGTTAAGAAACAGATGATTTTTCTGTTCAAACAACCAAAACACTTTGTATCACAATGTTATGTAGCTACTTACTGTCAAAAAGAGCAAGAGTTAGAGGTCACTGTTACAACAACAAAAACTCTTTCATAGCTAATTTAAGACTCAACCATTGGTCCAGCTTTTCACTTTGTCTTTCTGTCTCTGTTTTTAACTAATTCTGTTTGCTCTGCATAAACCTTTGGTTTGGCATTAGTTATTTTAAGCTCTGCCATCTGTGACAAACCATAATGTCTGTCTGAAGCAAGGGACCGCCAAGGGATTAGGTTTACTGTTCAATATGCGATACGTTGGATAAACATGGATCTGGTGTAAAACAATACAGAGAATCAGTTGTTGTGATTTCAGGGGACTGAAACCTTGATGTCTGATAGCAGTGATAACATTTGGACTGACGTTGCAGAGCATAGTTGTATTTCAAGCTTCATTACTGAGGGGCCTGTCACCTGGTATTGGGTATCATAGACACAAAGAGGAGGGATAACTGTAGTATTACATTAAATGGCTAATTGACATATGCCAGGATTTTGTATCTCTGGCAGCAATTTGATAATTAGTTACACTTTAAAACTTTGTTGGCTTCTTGGTTCCAGTGAAGGGAAGTGCATTGCATTATTTCTTGATACCTGCAAATATTGCAGTATTTACGTCATGTGAATGATCATGTTTATGTGCATGTGACTCCCATTTAGAACCCTAATTAGAATAGAACTTGGTGTTTCAAACGAGAAAAGTTGATTCAAAATGCTTTAAATATCAGCTTATGGTGTATTTTAATAAGAGTCTAGAAGATTAAACCTTAGTTAGTACCCTGGTGAGGCTTTGCAGTAGAGGGTGTTATTGTGTGTTAGCAGGGGTCAACCTAATGAACATAAATCTGCCAACAACAGGTCACATGTGAAGCACCAATGTTCAGTGGAGTGTATCTGCAGTCCCTTCATTTTTTTCTCAGTTTACCGCCACAGACAATCTATTTTGTTGAAATTTTAAATGAGACAATAGAAAGTGGTGCATAAAAGAAAAGGAATTGGAAAGTGATCTAGATTTTTTTTCTTTTTTTTACATTTCTTACAAATAAAATTATGAAAAGCTGGGCATGCATTTATTTGACCCCCTTTGCACTGTTACCCATTAATAAAATACAGTGCAACCAGTTGACTTAGTAAATGATGTCCTCCATCATCTAGAGGCACCTATTGTTTTAAGGTCTCCAAGGTCACCACACTTTTCAGTTTTATATATGTTAAAATGTGTAAAATAATATTTCATCTTCGTTCCACTTCACACTTCTGCAATGTTTTGTGTTAGTTTATCATAAATTGAAAAGGTGTAAACAATATTCTCTATTTAGAGTCACACAAGCCATAAGATTCATCAAGTGTGGCTTTCTCCACTCGCCCTCTTCTCCAGATAAAGTTTGCAACACAGTTCAGCTGGGAATGTAAGATCTCCCTTTGAGTCTTGAGCTAAAAATAGTTTTCTGTGCCAGTCCAGTTCCGTAGTCCAGATTTTTAACATAGCAACAGGAAGCTTTGCACAGCTCTGGGTTTTCGGAGGTTGTGGCAATCTCTCTTAATTAGATCACATTCACTCCAGTTTGGCAGAGAAACAGTTCAACAGCTACCTGAGTGCAAACTTGGAGGAAATATAAAGCAATTCTATAGTGACTAAAACCTTATATAGAATTATAGACATAAATCCATGCATTTAATCAATTTTAGAATAAAAAGAAAAACAGAATGCTAAATGTATTAGCACTCTGAATCTACTATCAGCTCACTAAAAAGTTTGGATGAGGGTTCAGGATCTTTGTCACATGATGTTCGAGACAGCGGCTCTTTAATGGTTCAGTTTCTGTCCAAGCTTATGTCAGATTTTCAGATAGGATGCTCCTTCTGCCCCAAGTGCTTTGGAAAATTTCCCTTTGAACATTTTTCTTAAATCAAACTCAAAACACAATTGCAGGCTCATGCCTGTGGTATGAGACCGAGCTCTACATTTAGTGTAGAAAGTGCTCTGGTTAGCAAGCAGATGGCCCTTGTGACGCACACCAAAGCATGCTTGAGATGTGTGTGCTAGTGTGTGTATGAGAGGGGTAAAAAAAAAAGGGTGTGTTCTCTGTGTGTCTGTTGATTTGATGTTTTCGAGGTTTGTGTGAGTCCGTGTGTGTTCCCAGGGCAGAGCACACAGGAGGTGAGAAGACAGACTGATAGACAGATGGATAGACAGGTTCAAAATCCAGTTCCGCTGCAGGGTCACTCTGCTGAGACAATCAGTCTGAAATGCACTTGGTGGTTAAAAGAAACATAAAATATATTTTTACTGTATGTCGGTTATGAATTAGAGAGATTAGTCTCAATTAAATAAAAATGAACAAGGTCGTGGATATTCTTCTTTGCTAAACTTCAGGTGGAGAACTTCATTTTCTTTATGTTCGACTCAAACTTATTGCGCTGCGTAACGGTTCCCAACAACTGCTGCCAGTTTCTGTTTTCATCTTTCTCTCTCGAGAAACTTGCACATGAGCACACCGCTTCATCTGATTGGAAATATAAATGAAGCAACACAGTGAAACATCAGAAATGTTGCTCGTCATACAGGCTAGTTTGTTGGTATCTTTATTTTTTTCTCCAAAGGAATACTTTCAGCAGTGCATTATTCTGTAGTTTTATTCTGGTGGGTCAGGCTTTTGGATGTTTTTTTTTAAATGATCCATTATTATAAAGCATAAAGGCAATATTTAAATAAAATATTTTGTGGTAATTTACTCTATTACTGCTTTGCCGTCTACAATAAAAGGAAAGGCCATCAACTGTCAGTTTCAATGAAAACAAATGATAAAATTTGAAAATATAGGTTGACTGTAGACCTGTTTATAGATATTGATCTTAGAATTATGAATTATATTTTTTTATTTTTTACCTCCTGGTTTTCTGTTTATTTGTGATGATGTTGCCTCCTCATAAACTAAACATGATTACTGTAAAATTAGTTAAGCAATAAGTGGTCAAAAGTTAAATAAAATATATCTTTATAAGTTAAATAAAGTATATATTTAGAAGACTTCGATATCTGATGATGTCAAATAAATTATTCAATTAATTTCTGAATGTGCAGAAAGATGGTAGTATTATTGGTACCGTGATACAGAAGCCTTTTTTTTTTATCAATATAAAGTTCTTATATTTAAAGGTAATGTTATTTATATAGTACATTTTCAGCAACAAGGCAATACAAAGTGCTTTATGTGTTTAAAGACTTAGAAAAAATAATAATCTGCTTGCAGGTCTCTTCGGTGTGATTATTTGTAATGCAGGAGATAAATCACTGGTTGTTTTGTTAATCTGCTCAAGTATGGGTGTTTGTGTGTGTGAGAGAGAAACCAGTAAGAGCAAGAGGCTTTGTGCGGCCATTAATCAACTAGACCAGTAATAACACCGAACTCCTCATTTGATGACAGAAGAAAAAAACTGTGGAAGGAAAATATGTTTCCATTAAGATTTGCCGCAGCTCTTTACAAAAAATGGCAAAAATTTCTGGTCTTTTTTCCCCTTTTTAACAAGTGGAAAACGATTTTTTGTCTCATGTTTCCACACAGTTTAAAATATATGTATTGCAGAGGTTTTCGCTGAATCCAAAAGGTTTGTGCAGAGAAGTTGCCAGAAGTTTTTTTTTGTTATTTTTTAGGCAGGAGAAGCCCAGAACTCCCTCTGTTTAGGTCAAAGTAATGCTTTAACATATTTTACACATTTTTCATAACAGAAATTAACTGAACAGTGTAATGAGAAGTAAATGTGTTTTCTTTGTTTATTTTTGCCTTATTTTAATGTTTTTGAATGTATAAATCAGTACAGTTTTAGTGATGTTTTAGTGCAGACTTGGCTCAGAGAACTGAAATGGATTTTGCTGTTGACATGTTTTTGTGTGTAAAAGTGAGTAACATTATTTTGCTCATTCGTAGAATCTTGTGGTTGTTTTTTGCCTCCGGTTTGGTTTTAACAAACCTAACAAGCCTGTTAAAAAAAAAAAGTAACGGAAAGGAAAATTCAAGCAGCTATAATTTTTTTCCTGGAAGATGAAACACTGGTGTTGATTTATAAGCAAAGTGTTACCTGTTAAACTTTCCAAAATATTTCAGCTTATAATCCCACCATATGCATTACTTAGTTTTTTGCTGTTCAGGCTCCAGACTTCCTTCTTAAAGTTTCGCCTTAACTGATCTTTCAGGGTGGAACAACTTTTGCGTCCCAGGCTGGGATTCTTGTGAATCGCTTACCGTCACTTTAAATGGGAACTCCACGAATGATTCAGAGATGAGTGACATTGAGAAACCGACTCTGTGATGAGCTTTTCTGCTGTGCTCTGCATATTCACCCACTCACCTTCTGAGCCCAACACTGGAATTAAAGTAAATAAATAATAATAAAAAAAAACAAGGAGAACACAAAGAACATAAGAAGAGACCACAGAATGAAGTTCAATTTATTTTCCAGATATTTCTAATGTGTGATTTCTTCAGAGGAAATGTGTGCATGTCATTACAGGAAGCTGCAATTGGAAAATGTTTTCTTTGGTATTCCCTCTTGCAAGGCAAACCCAGCCTTGCTTTTCCCTGTGCACAACGGTTTTCCATTGTGGCATGTTGTCTTCATTTGGTGGAGTCAAGAATCAGTCAGTCTTCAAGTTATTTGCTTAAACTGCTCTGCCAGAGTAATGTTATTATGCCTGGTTGAGGGAACTTTTTTCAGTGTGTCATAGAGGTTTATGGTAATTGCCCATTTTCCATTTCAACAGTAGACGTGTTTATTTTACTGGATGTCCGAATGTCTTTTTCACTTCTGTTTTGCATTAGGGAGATCTCTCCTGTGAGCCCCTTTGAGATGCTCTTTAGAAATGAAGGGGTGAAATTACTCATTTGCCGTGGTCTCCTTCTAGATGTGAAACTTTGGTTTGGGGAAATTAAAGGAACCCATTAAACTTCTCCTTTCACTCTGGGGAGATTTCTGGACATATTGGTTTCTAGTTTTAAAGATCTAAACTGACATTTTGCGAATGCAACCCGTTTTCCAGACTTGTTCCGGGATATGTCTTTATTATTCAGAATTTTGTTCCATGCTGCTTAACACTGCAGTTTATTCTTCCCTTACTCTCTGTGAAGAAAAAAAGGTCACTCCTGCTGCCAGTGAAAAATGCCTTGTGCATGTCAAGCCTTGCAAAAACCTTTTCCTATTTTATTACTTTGGAACCACTAGCTCATAGATATTATATTGACATTTATTGTCAAAGTATAACACAAACAAGTGAATACTTGTGAAGTAGATGCTAAATATATTTTATTTTTATCTTAAAAGTGTGGCATGCATATACATTCAGTCCCCATGAGTCAATACTTACAATTTTGAAGATCTGTAGACTTCTTTTTAAAATCAGTAAATCTCTGACAGATTCTTAATGAGATTTGTGTCTGTCATTTTAACACGTGAATAGACTTTGGTCTTAAACTGAAAAGCACCACCACAGCATGCCGCCGCCACCACCATGTTTCACGGGGGGGGGTAGTGTGTTTGTTTCTACAACATGTAGCATTTTGCCAAAAATTTGATTTGTGGTCTCATCTAGCTGCTTTCTTTGTTTGCTGTGTCCTCTACATGGGATTTCCTTAAGTAGCACAATTTACAGAATACATTTTACTTCTTCACACGTTTTGAGGGTTTTTTTTAAAAGATTTTTTTCAGCACTAGAGACCTTTATTGACAGTGACTAGACAGGAAATGAGTGGAAAGAAAAGAGCTTGGGGAGGAACATGCAGCAAAGGTGTCAGGGTGGGAATTGAACCCAGAACCTCTGTGTTTAGGACAATAGCTTCTGCATTTGGGGCATTTGCTCTATTTCTGCACCATCCCTGGCCTGTCTGGTGGTTTTCTTTGTCTTCATTTTGCTGTTTGTTCTCTGGTGTTCTCTAGTTACAGCATAACTTTAATGGCAGCTAATTACACAGAGTTATTATTCAAGGATGAAAGTGTTTTTAAAGCTTATGTTTTCCTTCCACTTCACTATTATACACTGCTTTGTCTTAAAGATGTAGTGAAAAAGTTCAATGGGTAATGCAGTTTTTGTTTTGTTTTTTTTACTCTTTTTTTTTTTTTTTTTTTTTTTTTCTTTCCCCAATCAGGCATTTTCAGTCTTGTGACACAAATGATAAACAGATTTTTTTTTTCTTTTAATCCAGAAAAGATTAGACATTTAGAAGTCCTTGGTTCACACTGAAAGGAGCAATCTGATGACAACCTACTAGCATATGTAGTAGTAGTAGTCATCGGGTGAATGTAGATGTATATATTTTGTGTAGGGAGCCCCCCTGCCAGTCATCTGCAGAGGATCTCCCTCCGGCTGAGACATTCAGAGCCACACTTACTACGACAGGCAGCGCTGAATCACTGGTTTTCTGTTGCACTGTCATGAACAATACCAGTAAACCCGAGAAAACTATCAGCATATGAAACCAGTCTAAAGCTGAACTCGACTCAAAGCTCTCTTTCACTTCTGGATTCCTGATGTGTGGAGCTCCACCTTATATTGAAGTGCAGAATATCTCTGTCACATTAACAAAAATATTCTTTATTGAGTAAAGAGTTATTTTCAGAGGGGACATTTTAAAAAATCAACATGTTTTAATTAAGGTAGCTTATTGTGAGGTGATGAGTTTTAGGTTTGGGTTTCACTGACAGGGAAAACTACGGAAGTATAAGAGATTAACATCCAGGCCTTTTTGGCTGCTTCAAGACTGAAATGAAAATTCGCCTCCTTTCTAACAGCCCCAAATCAGATCATCCAAATTTGCATTTAGCGCAGCTGAAATCTCGGGAGTGGAAGCGACGTGAAAAGGTTTCTGACAAATCATCTGCAGAACCTTCTCCCTGCAACTCGTTTTATGAGAAAAGCGAATGAATCAAATCGAGAGGAATTACTCTGAGGTTGCTGTTGATCGAGTCACTGGCTTTTGGTTTATTTAATGCCAATTGGTCTGACTTGGCCTTCTCTGAGTGACTTTGGGTTAATGTTTGCCTCTGCAATAATCTGATCAGTACTTTTACAGCGGAAAGTGATATGTTTTTGCAGACGCCCACTTAATGTCGGTCTGTCACACTCTGCTTCATGTCACTCATATTCCTGTGGTATTTCAGCTGATTGACTTTTATGGCCTGTTGTTGCGCAGTTTACCATGTTGCTCTTCAACAATGCAGAATACCTCTAAGGAGCCTTCAGGAACCAGAATTCTGATAGGTGCTGCATCGTATGGCACGTAAAGCATCACATTGTTCAAATTTTCTATTTTCACTCATCTCAGTTTGGGTAAATTGTATTAAATATGGCAGTATCCACCAGCCACTGCTGTATAAAGGGCTGCAACTAAAGAGGAGCCTAGATAAGAGAAGTGCAGCTCTTAATTTTTACAGATACAGCTGCTGTGTCGCTCGGCTGCACTTCTAACAGCTGTAAGATTTTGTTTATTTTGAGCCCAGCTGCACCAGTCGCCTTTCAAAAGGTCACGGCCTTTAAAGGAGATATGCGCTCCTCCATCACAGTTTTATTCTAACCCAGAGAATAGTGTGGCAAAGTGGAGTAGATTATATCCCCATGTTCGGCTGTGTATGTAGAGGTAAATGTTTGCTTCGATAGTTGCACGGTTGTCTCATAAGTGCGTGGTGGTTCTGCGAGTGTGACAGTGTGTGTGTGTGAACATGGTTGACATGGGAAAGGAAGAGCCTCCCACGCTAACAGGATGATGTGAGTGATGGTGGCCAGACACAAAAGCAAAGCACCAAGAAACATAAATAATGCACACTGAGGCGCTAAATAAAGAGTTGGATGCCTGAGCAAAGGCTTTAAAACTAATTTGAAAACTTGTTACAGTGATTTTCCGTTTAAGCACACAATGAAATGGTTTAACTCTGAATATGAAAATTACTGCCCTTTTAAAAGTCAATAAAGCCGTTCCACGTAGCTATTCGGTTTCTCATTTTGCCAGCGTTTTGCTTTGTAGTGTATATTTAAATATGACTTATTTTTCTTCTGGTTTCTCATCACTGAGTCACTCCCTGGTACTTTTTTTTTCAATTAAGTTACAGCAAGAGGTTTGTTTATAATAAAGAGAGGAATGTCTTAATTTTACGTCACAGCGGAGAGATTTACAGCTGCATGTTACCTGCCATGTCTAAACAAGTCTGCCTGCAAATCTCTCTGTGCCAAACTGGGCCAGAGGTCTATACTACACCCTCTCCAAACCAGTTTACCCTGTCTGATTTCTGCGCTGCGTGACTGACCTTTTATTGTCACACTTAAGGCTCTTGGGGAAACCACATGAAGAAGTCGCAGCATGAAAACTAAACACTTTACATGCTGTCACAGTGGAAGCGAGAAGATGTTTGCCATAGGTTTCAGCCAAATGGGATTCTTCTGTCTCAGTCCTCTTATCTTCTTTCCCACGTTAAAGTATTTGATGTTGATTTACTTCAAAGCTGTAGTTTTTTTTTTTAATTATTTTTTTATTAGCTGCCTGCTCTGTTTCTTGTGGTTCTGCTCTAAGCACCGAATGGAGGAAGCAGATGGAAAACAATCGCACATGCTGGCTAAAAAGCAGACAGCAGCACAGAGAAGGGCTTATTCGTTTTTTTTTTTGTTTTTTTTTTAATCGCTCACCGAGTCTGGAGTAATTAACCTCGCTGTGCCTGAGTGCCTCTCACATTAACGACATGTTTTTTACCAATGAGTAGGTTTCACACAGCTCCTCAGCTATGCTTGAAAACCCTATGAAAGGGTCTTGAGGAAATGCACCCAACCACTGTTAATGAAGTAATGAACAAGCCTGCTGCTCTGGCTGTTCTTTTAAGAGTCACTGGAATAACTTATCTAACAGGACTCTTGGACTCAATCAGTTATATGAGCTGGCTGGCACAGCCTGTGAATGGAATAGTTTGTGATTATATCTCACGTCATGGCAATTGACTTTGCGACCTCTGAGTTTGCCACTCTGTTGTAGTTTTCCCCCCCCATTTTTAGCACAGAGTTTTGATTCTGAAACAATTCTGGTGTGGAACTACACTGCCCTCTGGTGGAGAGAGACACTCGTAGCCAAAGGCTTTGCTTTGTTTGTGTGAAAACTACAAATGAATTTCAGTAAGAATGTCATCGTCATTTATTTCAGCAGTTTAATTATTTAAAGTGAAACTCTGAAGCATATATTGATATATTTCAGGTCTTTTATTTATTTTTTTAGAAATAGATATTTAATTCCATACATATCGATTAATGAGTTTATCTAAAGTTGATTGATCTTATCGACTTTAGATTGACAATCGGCTATTTTCTCATATGCTGAATTTAAAAAAGCACATCATTATATTTTAACTAATATTTTTTGTGTCAGCTGTGTTAAATATTGACTGAATAAACTTAGAGGTATTTATAAAAAATAACAAAACAGAAACTTGTTGGGTTGCTGGATAGAGAAATAAAAGAATAAAATAAACCATTAATCAGCATTTGATTGTAAGTAGATTAATTGTTTGCAATGATGTGACAACCACCTAGATAATTGACACCTTTCCAAAGGAGGGCAAAGGGGGTCAAAGGTCATTGCTAACGAAAGTGGCTGTATGTATACAGGTATTTTAATGGAGAGTTGAGTGGAGGGAAAAACTGGTAAACAAAAAAAGGTTACAAAAGCAGGAATTACAGCAGCATTAAGAGGATTGCAAATAATATCCTATTCTCTAGTTTGGGGAGTGTCACTAAGTATGGAAGCTTTTTCAAAGACCAATAAACTTTAATTTTATAAAAAATTCTTACTACTGGAACTGCAAGATAATTTAAATATCCAGAATAAAACCACAACAACCAAAACCAATAAATTAAACAGAAATGAAAAACCCCACTGACAACTAAAACATAAATAAAATCAATTATGAGGTATCTGTAAACAAAACACTTTAATCTTTAGAACAGAAATTATTTTAATCTATCATGTAGTTAACTGATAGTTGTTTATTGCGATACAACAATGTGTCACTCATGTTACCTGTTGGTTTATGACTTGTCTTAAAGTTTGTTTGTGAGCTAACATCAAAAATCCCCGTTCCAACGATAAATACCTTTCTGGCATCTTTAAACTGTATCTGAAGATGGCTTGGAGCGCTTCTAAATTGTTTCCGTCTTTCTGTTCTTGTTTCTCTCCCCACAGTAAATGAGATCATCGGCAGAGACATGTCCCAGTCCCCCAGCGCTCACGGCCCTCAGTCGGCGCACAACCATTCGTAGCTCAGATCTTTGCCTGAACCGTCACACGGTCTTTTTTTTTTTTTTTTTTTTTTTTGTGGCTCACGCAGCATCACCTCCAGCTGTTAAACCCTGCAAATGCTGACCTGGTGGAAGAAGACTGAAGACTGTGGTGAAGGGCAAAGCCACGTTTCTCTGTTTTCAGCCATGAGATCTCTGTTATAGATGGAAAAACACACAACTTCACACAGATGCAGAGCAGAGCCATGCTCAGGACAGAGCAGACATGCAGAGCGGGAGCAGTTTTTTTTTTGCTCTTCACAGCTGTGTGTAGGCTTGTGTTTGAACATCTGTCCATTCGCAGCTCTGCCGTCTTCCTGATGGTCCGCTTGAAGTTTTCAATCCTCTTCTCACCAGCATCAACTCGTGAATTAAAGATGCAGCTCAAAGCTGTGTTGCAGGGATCCAGGGCTGTGCATCCCACTTCTTCAGAAGATTTTTTTTTTAATCTGCGCAAACGTGGACACTTGCTAACGTCACTTAAAGAGAGAAAGAAATTTGAGACTTGATTTGCCATACAATTAATTCAAATCAAACCTTCCAGTAGTGTTAAGAAGAAGTTTCCTCCTAAAAGACGAATATGGTCACAGTGTTGGAGTTCAGCAGCTTGTTTTCCTTCTGCAAAATGCAACATTCCACATACTTGCAGCTGTGTAGGTATCTGTACAGTAATGAACCCCGTTTCTTCCGTTAGAGCTCTGTTTTTCCTTTGCTTCTTTGAACAAATGCCTTATTAATGTTTAGCAAATCTGAACTGTAGCACAAGCTTTTCTTTTTTTTTCTCACCAGACTTTAAGACTGAAGAGTGCTTGTTTTAGAAACAGATGTGCTTCTTTTGGATTTATAATTTCACAGTAAGATTATTTAGTGTTTTACTTTTTTTTGACAATTCATAGAGGGTTTCTAGTTGGTCCTCAGAAATGGAGCTCTCTGCCACTAAAACTATTTTCCTCTCAAATGTGCCTTTGATTTCCTAACGCACCATGCTTTCAAATGACAGCTGACTCAGGCTTCGATGGAAAATGTTCTGACAAAAATTGTGAAAGTATTTTATATATAAAGTGGTCTGTATGTTGTATTTATGTAATGTCCTCATTTGTAAAGAACAATGAAAAATCCTAGAATCCAGACAGCAAAATCTGGACATTTTGGGGTCTTCCAAACCTTTTCTGCTTGCAACAATCGACGTCTGCTGTCTACAATCAGAGTTCTCTTAAATTGTTTCCAGAATGCTCAATGATTTGTTCCTGTATTTTTCCCCCGGCTCGCGCAAATGTGCAGTGGCTGCACTGCAGCAATAAGTCATCCTCCAGGGAAGAGCAGACTGACTGATCCAGGTGCTGGTTTGATGATTTCCACTGACTTTTATTTTTTTGCCTTAAGATTGATGGTGGTTTGAAGTCATTTTCCAGGTGAAAATTATTCTGCTATGCATTGATATTCTGCTTAATGCCTTTAAAAATAACAAAAAAAGACAAAAAAAAATTACCTTGATGCCTCTAGAAGTAGATTGTAGACTCAGTAGACTCATAGATGCTTGAATGGAGGACACAGCATAAGCATCTTAATTCAGTTGTATTTGAGGATGGATGGTAGCTGCTTGAACCAAATTTCTTGTATATATGACAACTTTTCAACAACAAAAGCACACAGGTTTAGGCTATGCACACAACAGCAGCAAATGAGAGGTAAAGGTCTTGTAAAGAATGTTTTTGGACTTCACGTAGAAGAACAGAAACTCTCAGAAGAGAATATCATGTCGCATGAACTATGTAGGATGCCTTAACTCCTCTTTGTGAACCAGTTGGTTTGAGTTTTTCCCCCTTTTCTTCTCCAAAATGACAGAGACTGATCAATAACAGTTATCAATGTTGTACATTTCAGGTTCACAGGGTCAACCAAACAGGGTGGGTGGGAGAACAGAGAAATGTTTGCATTAAAGTCAATTTTGCAGCTTGAGAGACCGGAGTCCACAACACAAACGAAACAAAACCAGCATCGACAATAAACTGAACTCCGGCTGCTGTCCTTTTCTGCCACAACCAAAGATCGAACAATTTGTTCCTACTTTAGATAAGGCTGCAAAGACTGTACAACTCTATTTTTGATACTTTCAAATGGATATGGATGTCATTCCTAAGAGGTTAAGGACATTAACAGGTGTCTGTTGAAACGATATATATATAAATATATCAAATATATTTATATATATATACACAACTTTGTAAAATAAAAGGGAAATACAGGTTTTAGCTGATGTTTACCAAGCCTTGTATTGTCATTTCTTGTATATTTTGTATGTTAAATGTTTTGTAATTTTTAAGACTGCAGTGCTTTTTTTCTGAAATTATTCAAAGGGAATGATACCTTGCATCATACTGTAGGCTCTAACGTAGTGTATCTCAATAAAACTGAAAACTCACTCATGGCTTCGCATTACTGTTTTCCTGAAAGCAGATTTTGTTTCATCCTTTCTTGTCTTTAGCACAATTTCTTCTTCCTGATTTTGTAGATTTAGAATTATTTGTATAATTTTTATTTTAGTCTTTAAAATACCAGAATTTGCACATAACTGTATTTTTGTCTGATGGCATTATTTTTAAACATTAAATTGGATTTTATGATCAGTTATTCAGTAAGTAGGTCACTTTTCTTTTTTTTTTTTTTTTTTACCAAATATTATTTTACTCTAGTAATTTCTTCATTGGCTACTTATTGGCTTGAGTAAAAATGTTAGTGTTCTTTTGGGTTCTCTATCCGCCTCTGCTAAAAAACTAGTGCAAATTTGATTCACAACTTTTTAATTCTTGCTCGACAGAAAAAACTTGCCTGAACAAAATTTATAGATTTACTGACACTGAAAACTACTTTCTCAGAAAATTGGAAAAGTTTATAATGCAGAAGTATTTTATCATCATGGGAAAGACTGCTGACCTGGCAGTAGTCCAGCAGAGTCGTTTTGACATGTTCTACAAGTAGTCTGAAAATGTCATTGCTGGTTGTTCAGAGTGCTTAATCCCAGTGAATTAATGTAAAGTTGAGTGGAGGGAAAAAATGTAGGAATAACTGCACAAACAACAAATACCAATATGTTAGAAAAGAAAAAACAAGCTGACAAACACAATGAGATGACATAACTTTCACATTCCTTGTCCTAAATTGTTCCTGAGCCAGATTCTTCCAGGTAAGAATGAAAAGCATCTTACCTGGATAAAAAGGTAACTTAAGTGCTTTTTTTTTCAGATTAAATCTAATTTTGGAAATCAAGGTCCCAGAATGTGAGTTGTGCTCACTGTTTTCTCAAACCCAAAGTCAGCACCTGGACAGCCACATACCTGTAAAGTTTGCAACGCTTCCTTTTGCTGACAAGCTTTATGAAGATGCTGAAATAATTTTCCAGCAGGACTTTGAATAGTTTAGTGTCCCCAATACAGTAAACGACTGATACATGGATATTTGTTGATATTTTTATTGTTTACATTTTATACATAGACCTAAATTCATGCATCTTTACATCGCAACAAAACAAATCTGCCACCAGAGGCTCCTATGCCTCCTGTGGGCCAGTATTGCACTCTGGGTAATGTAGGCTTGGTGAAGAGAAAAAACTAAGACAATTCAGTAGGCCTCTCACAGGAAGGAAGAAAAAAAGGCTCCTGCAGTTTTACACGTCTCTCTGGTTGTTCACAGGAACTGAATCATGGTGCAGACTGGCTGTTTTAGTCAGAAAACAAAAACCAAAGAAGCAGCTGCTCCGGGTCAATCAATATGCAAGACTGCAGGAAAAAAACCTAAGTAATTTTTACATTTAATAAAGTCTCAGCTTTTGTAAATAAGTGTCAATGAAACTAGAATTAATTTACTGTTAAAGATGTTCAGCGTAGTGTCTCTGCGAGTGGAGCAACCCAAAACATCTGTAGTGCTTAGAAAATACTTAGAGGTTTAGACATGCTGGTGGTCACAAAATAAATGCTTTTTAAAAAAAGTCACAGATTAATTCATACACTGACACAGATGTGCTACACAGTAGTATAAACTAGTATTCCCTGAAGCTTAAAGTCACTTACTAGCTACAATTTAAATCATGACAGTTTTAGCATGCTGATTGACTTTGTTTCAGAAATATAAAGTAGTCCTTATGGCTTAGACATTTTCATCATCATAACTAAACTGCTGGAGAATATTTAGCCTCCAAACATTTCTTTCTGCAGCTAACAAAAATGTTCATAAACACAAAACTCTAAATCTGTAAGTGGTTAAAGTTCAGAAATATAAAGACAAACGTGTATAAATGCATATACAGCCTCAAGCATTTCAGGAGACAGGTCTGTACAGTTTCGAAGAGAATACATTTATCTCCAAGTTTGGCTTTGCAGAGTGGCTGCATGCTCTGTCCAGGCTTCACGCTAATCCTGCCCCACCAGCAGGAGCAAAGTCACAAAGTCCAGCGTCAAGCTGCTTCGTCTGTGGAAGGCCCGACTCCAGCAGCAGCTTTAGGAGTGTGAGGACCAGCGGAGAGGTGTGTGGTCAAAATACAGATCATACAGAGAGGGAAGAGTTCGGCAGGTTCTCTGTAAAGAGTTTGGAGGCGTTTCTATTAGAAAGGGGATGAAAGATGGAGAGCTGGTGGTCAGTTACAGAAAACCAAGTGGATCAGCTGGCCGTAGAAAGGTTGGCCTGAGAACTCGGCTATGGCGCGCCGGGCAATGCCCTCGTTGGGGAAGGTGATCAGGGCTTCGCCGCTGCACTGACCGCTGAAGTTATACAAGATAAGTACGGCGTCTGGTTGGAGCTGCAGGAGGAGAGAAAAAAAAAAGATGCAGTGAGTTTCTTCAGTGTCCCACAAGTGACGGAAAAACCACCAGAGGGCGCCCACAGTGAGCTAAGGAGGAATCACGTTTGATGGGCTCATCAAACTGGTCCAGTTACCAAAGCAGAAAGATTAAAGAGCAGAGAATGAAAACAGAGGACATGCTGTTCTCACACACCTGAAACCAACAAGACCGGCAGAGATGACACACACAAAAAGCAGCTGTTAGTTCACATGCACTGATGTCTTTTACCAAGATCAAATTCAAACAACAAACATACACAAGTCATTTAACAAAACATTTCAAAAAAAGGATAAAGCGGTAAAATCCAAGAAGACGGGGAGTAAAAGGGAAGCATCAGACATTCGACATAAATAGTCAACATCCGTGCTCCTGAGTAAGAAAAGGCTTGAGTGAAATATCGTGATTTTTCACTTCTGGGAACTGAAATCTGGTACTTTAACAGGACCGCTACCGATGTGAAGCTAAAAGATGGCAGGACCCCAATTCAATTAAAATAATGTGTCGACTTCAAATCTGTACTTCACGTCTGATAAACCTTTCAAACATTTAGCAACTTACTAAATCAGGTGGTTGAATCTACATTTCCATGCCAGGAAATGCGATCGAAGCTTTACAAAGAATTCAACCATCACTGCACAAAGCAAACACCTGGACATCTTCACTATTTTTGTGACACAGCTGTCACTAAGGGGATGTGGGTATAAAAATGACAAAGTGAGAATAAAATAGCTAGAAAATGGAATTGATATTTTACATTTCAAAACATGGCAGGAATTGGGAATCTGGTTCAAACCAGGACTGAGGCACATTATTGGCTGTTAATGATTTGATTAAATATTAGATGTACGTCTTCAATAAAGATGTGTTAGTAAAAAGGAGGAAGTTAAAATGAAATGACTAAATATTAAATAAAGAATTCTGAGGTTTGATCATTGAAACTAAGTCAGTGCTCAGGCAAATCAGACAAAGAGCTACGGATGAAAATGGAATCAAAACATTTATTAATGGGGCACAAAGCAAAGCTCCAAGGGATTTAGAAAGCATGCAGGACTGCAAATCACTGAACAGATTAGATGTGTAAAGGGAATTGCAAAAGTATTCAAAACCTCATTTATTTTTACATTTTGTCATGTCAGTCACAAACTTCAATGTATTTTTAAAATAATTTTATGTAGGGGAGGGTTATCGAACCCTGACCTTACCCTAAAGAGTGTACAATTGTGATATCTAAAATTTAATACCCACTTTGCTTTGCAAAAATATTTTTTCAATAGTATTAGAAGGTCTGGAATATGAACCGACAAACTTTCCTCTTCCTGCTAAAGAAAAACAACTTCTGAGCATGATGAGCGAACTAAAGGCTCCGAAAAGCCGTATGGGGAGAAGAAAACAATAAATCCAATGCCTTCAAACAAAATTGACCCTGATCTGATATTGAATTTATATTGCAACTAAATACTATTCCAGTCACTTCTTTAGATGTTTTACAAACTTTATGATTTTCTAAGGCAACTATAGGTAATTGCACTATATAAAAAAAGATAAAAATCAAAGATAAACAATTCATAGTTTCACTCGTGAATGTTTTATTTTTGTCCCACGTTACAAGCATATGCTGCTTTGTGTTAGTTTATCACAATAAAAAAAACACTAAAGTTTGTGGCTCAAACTCGATTTCCAGGTGTATGAACACTTTTGCAAAGTTCTGTAGATTAAATGATGATTAGTGGTTATGCGCTAGGATTTTCTGAGCTGAGGAAGCGCCCCGTCTCCGTCTGCCTCGCTGCTCCTCTTACCTTGGGGTGAGCCCTAAAGGCAGAGCCATTCTTTGGGCTGAATCAGACTCCTGGCCTGTTCGTTCATCTGAACCAAGCCGCTGTACTCGTCAGGGGCGTACTACAGATACAGTACAACGATGAACACACAGTCAGGCTGGAGGGACCTCAACATTGGGTTAGACATCACAATGCACGTTTTTTACACTCACACAAAAGATACAGATGGGTAGAAAGATGACCAAAAAAAAAAAAAACAAACTCAAAATAAAACCACACTGAAACAAAAGAGAAATTCACCAAATACTGGTCACATTTAAAAACAGATAAGAGTATTGAAAGTTTGAGGATCTCTACAAAGAGACAGTTTTCTTTCTCAGGACCTGTGTGTGGGAAATCATACTGGAGCCAGAAAACACACATATCACCTACAGAATCTAGAAAACAACAAATTCATTAAACAGTGACACTCAGCTTTCAAAAAAAAAAAAACACATACACACAAAGCGTACCTACATTTCTCCAAAACTTAAACTTAAAATTGCTTCCTTGTTGGTGTGAATGAACGAAAGAAAGACCAGCAGCAGAGCCAAGATATCTGCCCCAATGAAAAACAGCAGCACCAGAACCTGCCCCCTGCCTCAAACCCACCGCTTTCCTACGTGAAAACATCTGTCATGATTCATACCTGCATCAGCGGACTCCACCTAATTCAGGCTGGCAGCAATAAGTATTGCAGCAAAGAGGAGCAGGAGAGCACAAGTGAACACATGTAACTTAATTAAAACAGTGCAGTTTGCAACACTCCACTGCATGTTGTTGCAAAGTGCGTGAAAAGTTCAGTATTTGGGAAAATAAAAATAAAAATCACTTAAAGTTTTGTGGTGCAGCAGAAATAGGATGCAAAATAAATTATCAACCAAATGAACTAATCAGTTGTCTTTTTTTTCAGGTTCTAAAACTGTAGGATTCTGATTTAAAATAAAAATTGCTGAGCATGAATTTTAAACAAGGAATTTCTGTTAATGCCTTTGTTCTCACCTGATAACCCTGGAAGAAGCTGAGGATGTCTTTGACTCCGGTGTTGTACGGCAGACCCTGCATCCTGACCAGGGCGCCCGGCTGCGGCAGGACGGAGGAGGCAGCGGCCGCAGCCGGGTGGGCCGACGCCGCAACCGGGTGGGCTCCGGCCGCCACTGCAGCCGCCATGGCGCCTGGTGGAGCCGCAAAGTAGCTGACAGCGGAGGGAGAAACCGGGGGGCTGGAGGGAGAACAGAGGCGTCAGATAAACGGGGTGTTGCTTACTTCATGTGCTTTGTTTGAATATGCTTTGTTTTTTTGTTTTTTTTTTACCTGGGGTAGTAAGCAGTGTAATTCATGTTCATGTTCATATAGAGATGGGGCTGAGGGGGGTAGTAGGCCAGAGCGTGAGCAGGGCTGTGCATGGTGGTCGGAGGGCCCCGGGGAGCCGCCAGCAGGGGAGGCTGGTACAGGGCCGCTTCAGAGAGGATGGTAGGTGGAGTGGGGAAGGCAGCATAAGCTGTAGGAGGCGACAGACCTAAAGGAGGACGGACATGGACAGGACAGCTTAGAGACAACCCCGCAGAGCAGTACAGTTTGTGAAAACACTGCTTCACCAGAGACAGAAGAGTATTTCAGTATTTCTGTTCTTTCCTGTTCTTCATTTGTCTTTACTAGAGCAGAATGCTTGTTAAGCAAGCAGACAATCCTCTTTACATCGAGTTAGGTGGAACCACACCCAAGTTTCACCACTTTACTGATTGTTTGAGATTACAAAAAGAGAACTCTGCTGCTGCCCTTTATCTTTTTTCTGCACTTTTTGTCCAAACTTAAAAATCCCTTATGTTTGAAAAGATCTCTGACACATGAGGACAGAACCAAGATTAACAACTAGGACAACTAGCTTAGAGTTTGAATTTCTTGTTGTTACTGCTTCAAAAACAGATATTTCTTCACAGTCTCTTAGTTCAGAGACTGATTATAAAAAGGAAGTTCAACAAGTTGCGGTATGTTTCAAGATCTTTGACACTGTACGTCAATGGTAATTTAACACATTTTTTTTTTTTTGCTTCAGAGATATTTGCTCTGTATTCACTATAAATTCAATGAATGCTGGAACTTCACATCCGTGTAGAACTGTATTTACAACACTAACAGTGTCCTTTCAGCTCTTATACTTGCAATATAAACAGATAAGTGAAGGTATTGACACATTTACATAGCCTCTGCTTGAGGCTGTATGCTGGTCACTGACCCTGTGAAGGCCGAAGCGATTCTAGGTATGCTAAGACAAAATCTACTTTAAAAGAAAAATGACTTAAATTCCAATTGTAAGCAATAATATAGAAAGGTAGAAGAGCTAAACCTCTTAAGCAGCTTTAAATGGTAGCTTATTATCAAGAAACAAGCAAAAGAAAAGTTGTCTTTTTGGTTTCCAATCTAATCTCTTACAGCAAAGGCAGATATGAGTCACAACCGAGCAAAGTACAGTTAGCTGCTTTCAGCTTCATCAAAATCACATTATTGTTTAAGCGGTAAACAAGTTTCTACCAGCAGGCTACAGTGATGTGATGCACTCTTTATATTTGTCTGCAAAACACCATCAAAACAGTCAAACTCCAGGAACACGACTCATAACACATAAGTGTGAGGTCATGTCAGCTTGCTGTAAAAACACCAGTCTCTGTGGTATTAATCTATATAATGTGTTTAATTTGTGAGACAAGTTACGGAAGTACATGAACTTTTCATCAATATTCTAATTTATTGAATACGAGTATGGTTGATGAACTCATAAACATTTAGCTACCTCTTTCATTCAGGCAGGTAGTAGGAAAGGACAGAAGTGAAAATAAATTGTAACATCTGAAATTCTGTTTTTCACAATTGGAGACAAGTTAAGTCTTGAAAGATCCTTTCTGAAAAGCTAAACATGCAAAAAGTTTCATTTAAAACCTTCATTTGACAGAGAGATTGTTATTTTTTTAAGCAAGCTTCAATTTTGTTTGAATCCAATACAACTTGGTGCATATTTTGTATTGTTATTTTCTAACTCACTGAGAATTAGTAAGGAATCAAATTGATATGCGAGCGATAAAGGAATCGGAATTGCTGAAATCTTATCAGTTCCTTTCCCTATGAATTACACATAATTAATAAAATGCTGCAATTCGCAAAGGAAAAAAAAAAGATGGTTGATTGTAAAACAAAGTTGGGGAGGAACTCACAGGGCAGTTTGCAGGGTGGAGGAGAGAGGCCGCTGCGGTTCAGCGTTCCTCCCATCAGAACAATGCTCATCTCCTCTGTGGAGCACTGGAAGACCTCAACATAACGGTCCTTCATTGTCTTTTTGTGGCACTTTTGGGCCACCAAGAACGCTTTGTCAGGTGACTTCATTTGGATGAAGGCATCGCCAGAGGGTCGGCCCTGTATAGGAGAAAATCACCAAAACCATCAGTACAACGCAGAAGGCAGAGAGAGATAAACCTGTCTGCCTTTAAAAAAAAAAAAAAAAAAAAGCACTTGACTTTGTGATACCACAGCTTTAAAGGTTTTTCATGTGCGTCACAAAACTCTGACCTGCTGGTTAAGGACCATGTGGACTCCATGAGTCTTGATGTCAACCGTATGGTCGCCCATGAACTCCAGGATGTCCTCGATGCCGGCGGTGTACGGCAGCCCGCGGAGCCGCACGCAGTCGCGCGTGCTGCTAGCCGTCGGCAGAAAGGGAGGCGTGGAGAGGACTGGAAGCGGTACGATGGGTGATGGAGGCAGCGTGGAGATCAGAGGTGTGGACATGTAACGATTCAGAACCTGACAAACACAAGATCATTCAAAAATAACCCTTCAGTGAGAAGAAAATAAAGTCTTAACTACAGACAAACACTCCAATTAATGAGATTAAAAAGGCAGCACTTTTTTTTTTTTCTTTACACAAGAAATTGGCATGTTTTGGGATGTTTTGTCACTTCTCCCTGTTCCCATGACATCAACTGAGGAAGCAGCTGCTGAACACTGGTTTCACATAGACTCCTCCCAGCTGAAGCCATGGACAACGAGCATGTTTGAATATAAAAACAGAAGAAAACCTGAAAGTTTCACTTCATGTGGTACTCCCAGTAAAATGCTATTATTAGAAACCAATTTAACCGAAAACAATTCTTCCATTTGAAGGGCAGCCTACTCTACAATGTGGCCACCAACAGCAGTCAGATTGAACCTCAAATTTATAGTCTCTTCAAAGAACCTCAAAAATATCCTGGATGGATTCCTTAGATTAGTGATAACCTTTTTTCCCCTCTCAGACGGGATCCTGAACCTTAAAACGCATGAATGTTATGACCCTAATAACTACGTGCAAAATGACGCCTGTGAGTACCTGCCAATAAATCTCTTTTATGCCTGATCTCTTTTTTTCTTTTGTGCTAAAAACTTTTAAAAATTAGCATAAATGAGCCTGTTGGTGGTTAAATACAGTTAAAGCTCCCAAGTTGCCTCGATGTGTTAAAAAAACTGCAATTGGTTCACCACGAAACGGAACATGCATAAAGTTCAAAATGCTGCCGTTCATTTCCTTCTTGCCACATTTCTGCATTCAGTTACAGTAACTGTGTGTGTGAACTAAGTAATGAACAGCATTTACAATTGTCTGTTTTTGCTCATAAGATCATAGCAAATGGTGAGTCTTTATTTATACACTTTTAGGAGGCACCGTCTCTCATTAACTTAAGATCCTCTTCTTTCCTTTACACAGGAGTTTTGACTGCACAAAATAAAAGATACATGAAAACATGGATGCTTGCATCCATTTGCATTTGCTGGTGTTTTAAGGGATGAGTTTGACTTTTCCTCATGTCTACTCAATTTCACATCAATTAGGATGTACAAAGCGAATTATTTCAATGTCATTGTACCCATGCAGCATGTTTTAGTACAAAATCCATGCAAGGCTGTAAGTAAGACCTTGGATATCCAGGAAACTTCGAATGCCTTGTTTTTCTTTATTTCCAGAACATTCAGTATTACTAAGACATGTGACAACTATGGTTTCTTGATGTTAGCCTCTCAAGAGGCTAACATCCCAGGATTTTTGTTTTGTCTACCATTTACCATACACTGGAGTGTATTTACACGGTGGGCTCTAAAACAAGTCTGTTAACATAAAGTAAACCCCCTTGTGCTGAGGGACAGATCTTCCTTCTGTGGTGATCTAGGAACAGATTTCCTCCCTCCATAACAGCAGAATGTGAATGAAATCCCTGCCATCCCACCACAATGCTCCACTTTTAGTTCAGGATCAATCAAGGCAACATTCCAAGTGTGTTTATGATGAGGACATAACATTATAGCATGGCATAAAGCTCAAAAAAGTTGATTTTTATATAACATTGCCCATTTGAGAGTGTACATTTCACAACCCCCCCCCCCCCCCCCCCCCCCCCCCACACACACAGAAACAAAAAGAAGCTACCTGTTGCACCTCGGCTGCAGTGCTCCGAAACAACTCGATATACCGCTTCCCCAGAATCTGTTTGTGCTTCTTCAGAGCGTTCTGAGCGTATTCCTCACAGGAGAAAAGCACGAAGGCATCACCAGTGGGCCGTCCGTCGGGGTATTTGACAAAGAGGAGCCCCTCTGGGCCGTCCGTGACGGGACTCTCAGGACCGAGGAAGGACAGCACTTCCTGTGTCGTCGCCGTGAACGGTAACCCACGCATTCGTATGATCACCTGGTTCTCTTTAGACAGGAACTGGGCCACCTCATTGGACGTCCCTAAAGTAACACATGATACATGAATTATAATGCAGATACTTATTAAAAATGCTCATTTTTATGTTAATGTTACCAATTTGCTTGGACAGGCACACCACTTTAAGTGACCTATTAGGATTCAACTTATCTTTTACAGCAAAATGTATATGTCGTTTGGTTTTTTTTTTAAATTAACTCCAATATAAATGTAATGTCTAGGAAAAATATAATACCCCAACATGTTTTGTCATAAGTATAAACTAATTAAGTACATTTTAAATGAATAAAAACAATATCATGTTGTTAGTTAGGTTTTGTATGCCAATGTTTCTCTCGTGTTTATTCTAGTCTATTTTTAGCTTTTATCATCTGTATTATTTTTAGGTTTTTCGACCTCTACAAGTACATACAGAAATTTCATTTGACTTTATTATGTACTTTGAAAGCACTATATTACGATGATTATGATTATTGTAGATCTTTAATGCCTACAAAGTATATTTTTCCTTTAACCAACAACAACAAAAAAGATTCCCCATTCTTCACAATAAGGGGCAATCTGAAATTCCACTGAGAGTAACAAACAAGTTAAGAACAGAAGTAAGCCTCTTGCTGCATGTACCCATTCAGCACACACCGGTACCATAATTAAACGATTGTAAATCAGTCCCAATTCACTCAAATACACAGATTTTCACTTCACAATTTACGAAAAGTTCATTTTATTCCCGTTTTGTTAAACATAATGTTTATTTATATACTTTTAATGGCGTTGTGAACTCTGTAGCAAAATTAAAAGTCACCATCTAGTGCAACAGCAAACCAGTGGTTAAGATGTAAAGTGGTGTTTAGTTACAAGGAAACTGGCAGCTGTCCATAAAAGCTTGCAGCAGGCTGAACCACTTCAGATCCGTCACACTGCTTTATTCACTGACCCTCATCAGAAAGTCATTTACATTTGGGTGGCAATTTATTTCCTTTAGGTCATGTTCCTCTTTACTTTGATTCAGTGCAAAAAATATATATTTTAGGTTTTAGGCCAAATAAATAAATAAATAAACTGACCACTCAACCAAAGATTACAAAATTTAAAACTTTTGACAAATAAGATTTTTGTATCAAAAGAAAATGAACCCATGTTGGAAGTCACATGACCAGCTGGAGTATTGTTAAACAAGATCTACACAACAAGAATTAAACTTTAAATTATCACTTAGTAGCACCATAATGCAAATTGTCTTTTAGTTTACACAAAAGGCTTGCACACTCTGATGTGACAAACGTAACTTAAAAATATTTCAGAAATCCTCTAACCAATAACATAAATTATTTACTTTTCAAGTTATAAAAAATGTTAGGAAATGTTAAGGATCACATACTGTTCTTTCATGTTTATAGCTTTCACTTAGCCTGAAGAAAAGGTCTCTATGTTGTCTGATTTATTTGCTTAAAGTCTTGCGTGCTTTTGATCTGTATTGATCCTTACTCATAAGTGTAAAGTCCAGGTCCTGACTAGCAGCCACTGTAAGCTATCTGTTGAGAGCTAGTGTGTCTGTTATCTCTGTCGTGTATAATTGTTGGCTGCTGTTCAATGGTCAAGAGGCCCCAGGTTCTGCTTTTGTCTTTTCACACCCTGTTTGTAACAACAGAGAGTTTGTCCTTTCACCGTACACCCGCCCTCTCTGCCTCTCGGGAATCAAACTAGAGGCTGAATAGGTGAGCCGCTCAGAGCCTAGAATGACATTTCTCTGCAACTGGCCTCAGAGGGCTTGGTGATAGTGGGTATGGGGGTGTACCGCTCACAAAGTGCCTTTTATTAGATAGAGAGCAGCTGCCGGAGAATCAGTGGATTGAAGCAAAAAAAACAAGTAATCGGAGAAAGAGCTACTACGCGCTAAGGAGCTGCAACTTTACACACACGTGTGCTTGGGGGTGAGGATAGGAAAGTATGAGAAACCACAAAATAAACTCTTATATAAACAAAACATGTTTGACCAAATTTTTATGCAACTATGTGCACAGAGATGAAAGGAATTTTTAAAAAAATCTGAAATCTGACCTCCAGCAATTTTGAGAAATTCTTCTCCCGTCGCTTTGTAGACCTGAACAATTAAAAAAAGAAGGAGAAAAAGACAAAAACAATATATTCATAAGTGCTAAGTCACATGACTCTGATAAATAACAGTAAAACAACTTGGATACTACAAGTTATTCAGGGTTTTCACTGCATCTGTGTATTTTTGATTGACAGATTCAAACCAAGACTTCCCACACTGAAGATACGGGATCAATGCTCAGTTGAATAGATATAAAATAAGTAATTGGTAACTAAAACCTAAAGAAGCATAAGTTAGCAGGACTAACTTCAATATATCTGCTGCCCATGTGATGTTTGTGGCGCTCCAGAGCCAGGTCTCTGTGCTCTGCGTTGATGAACCGAACCAAGGCTTCCCCGTTCCTCCGGCCCTGAGCGTTCAGACAGAGGGCCACGCCGCCCCTGAAACACACAAAACAGGTATCTCAATAAACATAACTACACAACAAATATCAAAAAGATTCTAAGCTTTCATTTTTTGCAAAGAACAGTACTTCAACATCTTTGCCATCATTGACAAGTGATGATTTTGTAACTTCCACATTTCACCACATATTAACCAATAACTATTACGTCAATAAACATGTTTTTAGTCCACCATTGATCGATTTACTCTTTTACAGTGCTAAAGCTACTCTGGATCAATCATCCTCAGTAAGTTAGAATATTTAATTGTTAAAGCTAATAACGCTTTTCTGTAAAATCTAACAGACTCTCTTTAGATGTGGTTTACCATCTGACTTGAGTTTTTCCTATTTTTTCCCCAAAGCTGCCATGCACACATCTCTGATGACATCACAGGAATGATAAGGCAACTGATCAAAGTGCCTTTGGCATTTCTACTGGCATTTTTCTGCATTTCTACTTCAAAGGGTGTTAATAGGCATTCAGTACAGCTGCCACAAAACACCTGATGTGTATGTTGATAGTGGATTTCTATTTTGCAGTGAAAAACTGCTATGTTTTTATTATCATAATATTAAAAAAAACACCACCGGATCATTGAATTATTAAAATATATTTTGTGGAAGCTCTGACAAAAATAAATCCATCAGCTCCTCTTTGTCACCATTTCAGTTTTAGTAACATGAATTTAAATAATTTATTCATTGTAACAGAGGTTTTAGATAAAAGCAGTGAAGTTGAACATACTTGGCAATATTGAGTCCCTTAAAGAAACGAGCAATATCCTGGTCTGAGGACTGCCATGGAAGGCCCCTTGCTCTGATCACCGTCTCGCTGTCCACCGGCTCCATCTTACTGCTGCAAGAAAAAAAGACATTTGAGAAACTTGAGCAACACAACTAAGAGCTGATATTCTTGGTGCTTTTGCACATGACTGAGATTTCTCCCCAGTCTTGTTCAGTTTGAACTAATTGCCCACAGACGGCAGAAACAGGGCCCTCTCCCAGTAAGTGCCGAACACAGTGACGCTCTTTTGGTTAAATGTCAGAGGGTTGAAGTGATAGCTCTTGGCTGCCTGAAAAGAGCAGGATCTACTGCTTAGCTACTGAATATCCAGCTAAGCACTTGATGGCAAAGTTGGACTGCTCTAATGACACACTTGTGTTTTCCTTGTTGCTGTAATTAATGCTCTCGGACCAAGGTTTGAGATTTGAACACGATTGGAGAGTTTGGAGGTTGCTGGTCTTTAAGCAACAGTGCACTTGAAAAATGTGAAATATATGCACAATTGAGAAACAAAAAAGGTTTACTTACCATGTGCCAGAGTCAAACTTGGTATTCACAGTTTCAGCACAGTAGAATTTGTGATCTAGGGGGAAAAATATATATATTTTAATACACTAAACAAGCTGAAGATAATGTCCTATTTGGCTGTGAATAAGAGATAAAGTCTTGATAGCACACATTGGGTTATAGTTTGAATTATCTCTATATAGAAACACATCTAACATCTTTCTTCAGTTCATTCTGTCATGAGCTGGCTTATTCCTTCCTTTTTCAGAGAATGCTACAGCCAGCTATTTTAAGGATCTAATATTACTGCATTGTAGACTTATTCTGTGTACCAACACTGGTAGTTACTTACTGTATGGCTCATCCAGGATGCAGAGCGTCAGCTGCACCATGCTGTTCACCTCCCTCACACCTATCATCTGCTCTGACACCGCAGGGAGACCAACATCTGTGCCCGCTGTTAAGGCCGTCAACTTTCAGCAGGTTTTAAAATCACGTTCTTTAGCTCAAGATGTTTCTCACTTTTATCTTTAAGTTAAAAGTAAACATTTCAAACAGTGTGATATGTTTGCCCTGTATGCTGTTTTTTTTAATCCCCAAAATGGAAACGAGAACAAAGGATACAATCCAACATGGAGGAGAGTGTGAGCTTCTGCACAGAGCTGGCATTCGGGCAGCATTTGAGAAACTCTTTCCGCAGGTCCACAAATGAAAAGAAACACTCTGGTAGTACAAGATTCTGGACAGAAAATAAAAAGTTAAAGAAGAATAAAGGAATTAATCTTGACGAAAGCATCAATACATGGGTTACAACAAGAATATGTTCCAATCTTCATGTATTATGAGAGACTCAGGAGCCCCAAAATAGGTTTATTCTAAGAAAAACTCTAAGAAAATATAGTGTGAGCACATTCCCAGCTCCTAACCTATTCTTCATGCTTTTAAGTTGTTTCTAACACATCCTTATACAACTGGTTGAGTTAAATTAGTGATATTTCATGACATAACAAGATATATATGACAACCAAAAACATGTAATAAGTACTTACTTCAAGCAGAACCATAAACCATTTTCTAAATATATGACTTTATAAGTTTAAAGCCCCTTAACGCTCACCCCCAGAAAATACAATGAAGGTTAAGGAGATTAAGTTGCAGGTTAAGGGATTACAATAATGTCCTTTTAAATAAACACACACAAAAATAAGACCTAGACAGATTTTTTTCTAACTTTACCTTTTTGGAGGCTTCTGGGTGGAGGGCCTGTCGAATTATTAGAGGACCGTTCACAAAGAGTGTGTACGAACTTCTGCCGAGGCATTTTACTTCTGATGTCACAGACTGCTGAATCTACATGGGAAAACATGGAAAGGACAAACAAGTGTGGGTTACTTTTTATTCATTACATGGGAAACCATTAATTAAACGTGCTTAGCCAAATATATTAAATAAATAAAAAAGAGGTGTCCCATTTTCTGAACACAAATTTGCAGTCAATGTTTTAGATTTATATAATCTGGTAAGAGTTTAAACCAAACAGGGAAATTGGAATTTAAAATGCACATAAGTGAATGCGTTTACGTGCTTGTTATTTGATTTTTTTTTTTTTTTTTTATCTCTGTCTCTCGTCAAGAAAGAGGCATGTCTAACAGGTTTCGTTGTTTGCCGCGAGAGGGGAGGGAGGAAACAGAGGGAAGGAATGATCACACCACTAATCATTAGGATCACAGATTCTCTTTACACAACCTTCAGCCGTTGTCATGAGGAGGAAAAAAAACAAAAGCAAGTCTAACCGGCTCTGATGGCGACAGCAACCAGGCCTGAATGCCAGCACACAATCATGTTTATTTATAACACAGAGCTGCATCAGTCTGTTGTCACGTCTGTAACAGAGAGGTCAAATCTTCAATAGCCAATAGTTTTTACTTTATGTAGTTCTTAGGTTTATCAAAAATTGTGACTCAAATCAACCCTGCTTGTCTTACCAAAATGTGCTAGTAATAATTTTAGAGACTTGAGATTTCAGAGAGTCTACATCACTGATTCATAGACAGAGGACAAAATATCAGGAACAAAGGCCATGGCATAGTCTTCTAAAATCTTTCTGGAGTTTCATGCTTTATGACTTAACAAGCTGAAGATCAGCTACTGCATATTTTGGGCGATTTGCATCTAACACAGTCCCGTGTGAAGAAGCATTTAGACCATCTGGATGTGGAACCACCTTCAACTCAGCGACTGACTGGTTCACATGGCCCCTGGCGATCTATGGCAGGTTTTTAGGCAGTGGTAGAGTATTACAGATCCATGTTGGGGCATGTTTCATAACATGTCTGATTATTTGACAGCTTCAAGTACAGACTAACAAGACCAAAACATGCTGTAGGGTTAAAACGGCTGGACAGAAACTCTCAAAAAGCAGAAAAGGTCAGACTGCTTGTCTACTTACAGCAACCCCTTTAAACATTTGGCATGGTTGCAGGTTTTAAGGTATGCCAATGTTTAGGAAAACAAAAGTTATACTTTCAAAAGCCTTAAAGGTTCCCCTGAAAGTGCCAGGCTGCAGTTTTCTACAGGTGTGTGGAAAATAAAGTAGTGCAATGCTCCCCCTGCCCCTACTTGCTTCTACACACTGCAGGTCTGCTGCCCCTCAATGCTCCCTTGCTTAAAACAATGACAAATTCAGCTGTTTGGAAATATTTCAAGTCAAGAAAAACTCAGTCTAGAGACTAACAGCCTCTTTAAAACTATACCTGGAAAGCCACAAGCAGAATTCTGTTCAGCTTATACTGTATGTAGTTTTTAAATTTGTCTCAATGTTTAAAAAGCACAACAGCATAAATATATGATAATGAACAAGATATATTTGTAAAAAAAATTAGCTTTTTAAAACTACTATTAAATTCAGCAGGTGTTCAGGTCAAATGTTTGCTTTAGCTTATGCATAAAATCTAAATAAATTTATAGATAAAACCTTTAGAGTTGATATAATGGAGGTCATAATTAAAATGTGCAAATGTCATCAAGATGACGTAGAAATGATGTTACAACAACAAAGACAGTACTGTAACCAGTGGCCAGAATTAGATAAATACCAAAGTTGGTAAAATACCAAAGCCTCAGGATCAATGGGACATAGACTTGCTGTGAACATTTTTATTGGTCTCCCAGGAAAATGGAAGATAAGCAGTTCAAACAGAAAGACTAACTGCATGCCATTTGCAAAGCATGGACAACAAAAAAATTTGATCTAAAATCAACCCACTTCTTTTAATTTCCTTGATCTGTGTTTACATAAAATGTTAAGCAAATCATGTCACAAAAGGTAATTTGTCCTCATAAATAAGGTCAAACGTTCATCTTAATTTCTGAGGTTTTTATTGTCCAAACAGTAAACTCAAAGAAAAAAAAACACCAAACAAATCATGAGACGGAAGTTTCTTAGATTAACTAAGCTGCACATTTTAAGTTTGGCAAAGCTGAACGATTTCTTATTTACAGTGATAACAAGAGTGAGCTTCGCTCATACCTGAGCATACAGCCCTGCCTTAGACCATTACTAAAGCTGGATTACTGAGAGAAAAGCAAATGTTAAAGAAAAGGTGGAGACACACCCTCTACTTTTCTCTTCAACTTTAACAAAGAACACAAAGTAAATATGCTTAACATCATACAAATCCCTCACTGATAACCAGCGCAAACCAAACCAATAAACTGACCACATAACTCATTTTACTGTCTCGATACTTTCACTGCACGTTATTGATTGTACACTGAATATGAAAAAGTCTTGTTGAAGTCAAAAATCCAACACTCCCTTGTACAAAAATGCACCAACAATTAAACAGGATAGCGAAATCCCTTTCTGAAGGGCGAATCCAAAGGTGAGGGGGAGGAAGTGGCCTTTGCACATGGTTCTGTGTAGAGTTTACTCTCCACTGAGGCTGGACTGCTTGTATGCAGAGGTGAGGTAAGATGGAGGTGGCTAGAAAAAAATACTCCGATAAGAGAAGCAGGGAGTGTCCTGACAAGCCATGTGGGCAACTGTTTAAACACACACTTGCACCAGCAAAGCTACTGACACAAAGACTGCTCGAGACTGGGTCAAAATCATAGCAGAAATGTGTTGCCTATAATTATCTCAAATATTTGATTTAAAAATAGCTTATAAATATGAAAAATCCAGTCAATCAATATGCATGTTGTTGTCCAATGTTTTTAATGTCTGAAATCTTGAATTTAATTTGTACTCTACATGTAAAAGGTAGTGCTGTTTTGGTGCCAGAAATCTTTACAGCACAGAATCACTTCCAACTATCTGCTATATACCCTGCCATAATACCAGCAAATAAATCAATAAATAAAAAAAAATCATACTTAGCCAACATCATCTGTGACTAAGATACGAAACAGTTGAATCTGAAGTGAGCTCTGAAACTCAATGTTTCACAACAATGTCTGCAAAATCTAAGATAATGTGCAATCTGCACGCTGCAACATGTTGACGTCTGACTGAAAACCCAGCCTGTCAAGTCAGCAGCGGTTCAGCTCAGTTTTTTGTTTGTAGCAACTAAAATAACTTGGCTTTTCTTTGCTCAGAGTAGACAACAAAAGCTGAAATCTTTCAGTTGGAAATAAAGTTAATTGAATCAAAAGATGTCGCAATGACATTTTAGATAAATATATGATCCTTGTTGAATCATCAGCCGTGTGATCAGCAGTAAGGCCTGAATCAAACAGAGAAATAAAAAGATTATCCTCATTTATGCATAAAAGCATTTGTCCCTGCCTTTTATCCGTTTGACATTCAATGTTAAAACATTTCGTCAATATATATGCTGTTTTATGCAGTTAGAGACTGAAAATGTTGAGTTTAAGATGCATTTCATAAATTGATGCTTGATCTGAGCCAATCAAGTGGAAAATTATTATCTTTGCTTCTCTATTTAAAATCGATAAAAGCCACCAACCAAGCTACTATTCACCCAATATTGAAATACAAGTGAAACTAGCAAAAACCCAAGTGATCAATCACACTAGTTTTCACTACATTAATAAATCGTTCACCTAACAGATGCCCTTGGGCCTGTGACTACACACCTCAATATAAAAAGCCCACCTAAAGTGAGGAAATACCTTTTTATATTAATGAACATGTAGACAAATGAAATAATATTCAAAACATCTGCCCCAGACCTCTATGCAGCAAAGGTGTTCAGAATTTTCAAATACCAGGAAAAACTGTAATTTTCTTCTCTTCCTTAAATAAACAAAGTAATCTCAGAATGACCTACAGGGAAGGAAAGTAGCCGGTCACACAGAGGTATGAAAAGGACAAACTGAGTGTTTGGGTTAATATTTGAAGGTTCAGCACACAGTCTCACCTAAATGAGATAAAGCCTTACTCAGTCTATAATCATGACATAATTTCACCGACTTTGATAAAAAAAAAAAAAGCTTTGTCTTTTAGAAACTGCATCAGCAGTAAAACTGAGGGAAAATGGATTGACCAAAACTGGTTTGGTAACGCTTAGTTTATTAATATATCTACTAAAAGAGTGACAAATATCTGCTTAGTCCAAACAAGCAATCCTAACGTTTAGCAACATTTCCAATTATGTAAAGACAAGCCCCTAACAGAGATGACCACAAAAGCAAAAACATTTCTTGCAAGAATGACTTCATGAAGTGCTGCAGGAATAGATTTGCACACATCACACACACTGTGGTAATAAGTTTGCAACGCTAAAGAGGAATCAGGACTAGGGTGCTGACACACCCTGTTACAAGGCAGAGTTGCTGAAGCAGCAAGTTGTTTTAAAAACTGGGCTCCATTAGGAAACGTCCCACAACATTGGGTCATTTGAATCTTCTTTTAAAACAGGTCAGTTTATACCTACAACTGATAGACTACCAATTTTATCAAACATTAAAGCATGGCCTTTTTATTTTTGAGCTTTTTCCAGTCTAACCATGGTGCAGTTACAGAAAGAGCAGCCTAAACTAGGTAAGTCAACACAGCAAACAAACTAGTAGCAGTGTGCCCCTCATGTCCTGCAGCCTAAAACTGAGGTGCAGTCACAGGTAAACACGCTAGCTTCCAGATGTCTGCTGTATGCATTAGACCAAGGCAAGACCAGGCCTGTGATTCCAACTTATCTCCTCACACCGCAGGCTCTGCCCATCCCTCCTGAGCTTCAAGCTGTCAGCGCAGTTCAACTGTCATGGCCAATGACATCTCATGCAGGTGGAGGACAATTTTTCTGAGAGTCAATGCAGGAAATCTGACACTCCTTACATTAGCTTACAGCTTAATACCCAAATCAGGCTTGTTCTGTCACATCTTGCCCTGGGCAAAATGTGTCAGAGGAACGTTTTGGGTTTATTAACCGGCAGACTTTCTCATGCTCTCATGGACTGTTTGAAAAGTTGCTGCGGTTTTCCTTTTGAATGATGTTGGGCGGGTTACTGGTATGAAGGGTTTAAATCATTATGACTTAAAAGCAGCAACATTTTCTCAAAAGGCAAGAAAAACCGCTGGAGTGACTAGAGTGTTACCTGGGCATTTGTATTTAATAAAAACTGTTGAATCTTATTATACGTTTTTGCTTTAAATTATTTTGTAATTACTGTAATATGATGAGGCACTAAAAATTATAATTACCAAAGAATATAATAGAAAGTATGTTACTATTGGTGAGCTTTTGCTGCCATTTGGGTTCTAATCACTTTATCGGTAGTTATTATACAACTGGCTCCATTGTCCCCTCAAAATCATTTTATTAATACTATTTTTGGTTGGATTATCAGGAATTTCAACTGACAAAATAGACGAGCCTACCCTGACAAAATGGAAACAAACCCAGAATATCTTTCATTTTCTCCCCATTCCTGTAAGCAATGTATCTGAGAGAGGAGAGGGTGAATTTTCCTGATTTCCTGACATGATTTATATATCAGAGATCAGCTCAGAGATTATTATCTGGCAAATTTCAAATGAGTCAACTGGGCCAAAGGGGAAGCATGGTCATAACAGGGCATAATGTATAGTCTTCAAATATAGCATATAATTACATTAAACTAAAACAATTTGAACATTGTTATTATCCATGTCCATAATTTATGAAAATTAAGCAATGCTTTAGATAGACAGGTGTAGTAGACCCAGATCCAGCAGGTTTTCTTGGTTAGTCGAACAGGTATCTATCAGTAATGTACTTCGATGTAATAGTAAGGAAAACATATTACTTGAAAAAACTGTTACAATTGGCTTTGCTCTGACCAACATGGCTTCAGCGAAGTTAAAGCAATTGAAATTGGAGTGTATACAAATAAATAATAATGTTATTTTCACTCTTTTCTTCTACATTCAGTTAAGTTTCCACAAAAACAGTCCAACAAGAACTAATAGCTGTGTTTGATTTGTTTCTTACACACTTGTAAGCAAATACCATGTTTTCAACAATGTCAAGAAAACTGTTGGGATTAGAGCTGCAGTTTCACCCTTTAGATGGAATCTGATCCTGATCCAACCCATTTAAACGCCTCATTTTGGCATGACAATAAGCTGAGGTTCCTGTCAACAATTTCTGACATAAATAAAATCCATTCTTTGAGTTCTCTCTTCAAAGTTTCTATGTTCCCTCCCAATCTCCATCTCTCCCCTCGACCAGAGCCAATATACAGCTTTGTAGTGGAGCTGACAAGTAGTTGTCAAGTGCAAAGAAAATGTACTGTGACGTTAAGTACTTGACCACTAACAATAGAAAAAATGGGTGGTGCTGTGTTTTCTGAGACCATAAATTTCCAAAATGGTAAATTTGTTCTACCTGTAGCCCCTGTTGGAAGCATAATGCGGGCCAGCTGACTGACAAAACACAGCAAGGTATGGCAGGGAGGGACAGAGTCTTAATCACAATCATTTTAATGTGACCTGTTTGACTCACCTGTTCCAGAACTTTGTCCAGGGGCTCAGCATCAACGATGTCCTCCAACGTCAACCCAGTCTCTTCTTTACACTGATCTGTCAGCTCCAAAGTGTCTGGCTTGACGAAACATTTATGAAGCTTCCCAACCTGTGAAAGGAGTTTAGGGGTTTCATGTAGCAGAACAGAGCGTGGATGGAGACATAAAACGGCAGCAAAAAGCCAAATTATGGCAAAAGCCCATCACATCATACAAAAAGTGAACTCTTTTCAAAAAAGGTCAGACAATTGACAATGTAGTTGCAGAAGCAGTTAATTGTCAATTAAGTCAAGAAGCTTACATGCTAAACCAAAAAGGTGTGTTTTCTCCATTACGTGAAATTCCACCTTTGACAAGTAGGAAACAAAATTTGATCACCTGTTAAAAGGTGAACTTGTAGCGTTAGCATTATGAGAGCCCCAGAGAGCACTGCAGGCGGTAACAGAAAGCACACCGTGTTGATTTAAAATGACAAACTGTTCAACTACCAGGTGGACACTGCGCCACAAACACTCTGAGCTACACACACAAGAAACCATATAACTGACGAACGAGGTGGAGGGGTCAGAAAGGTCCGTACCTTTTTCTCATGTAGATCCACAATTTGCCACACCAAGAGAATTATTTCCCTTTCATCCGAACCCAGTTTACCCCCATTTGCACCAGCTGTTGCCCCAAAGAACACCACCAGAGTATCACTGTGCGAAGCCATCAGGGACCACAAGGGTAAAAACTACAATTAGAGCAAAGATTAAAATAAAAAAATAACACGAGGGTTCACCTTTTCCAAGTGATAAGGAGAGCGAACAAAAGGGCTGGAAAGTCAATTGAGATACACGCAGAAAGAAGGAAGAGTGGGGAGATTACTTTCAGAGGAGCCACGGAAGAGTTTGCGGTCAGAGACTCTACCTGTTGCTGTACTTGAGCGTGTACTATCCAGAGATACTGGTTTGACTGGTAAAGAAGGGTGGAAATCCGTGTTTCCTTCACACGAACTCCATAACAAGCCCTGAAGGTTTTTTTTCCTCCACTCCCATTTTTTTCCCGAGTTACCTGTGTGGCTCTGCCTCTCAACGAAGAGACAGGCCTCGCCTATTGGCTGGATTACAAAGGTGAGGGCGGGACCTCATGATGAATACTGGAATATCATTGGATGGCTACTTCCTGTTAAGGAAGTAGGTATAGCACAAAGGCTCATCCATGAAGCCTTCCGATGTTCAACACTGATAGAGAAGGCAAAGTGCAGGTAAATGAGGAACATACGCTTAGCTACTCCATAAGGTGGCTTTTGAATATTGTTAAAGTTTATACGTGTGTAGATAATTTGCATTAAACAAAAATATACAAAATACTACCCCGAATCAAACTTACCCTGAAAAAAAGTATTTCAGAATTTCAATATAGAGACACAAAAAGTGATGTATTTAGTGACAAACATGTATTAGAGTATTTTCACTGCGTTCGTTTTCATTATTATTTCTTACAGTAAATAAAACTCAAACTTATGTTTTTCAGAGATTCTAAATAAAACACAAGTGCAATAAAGAAATTATTTTTAATACATTAATATCATTTTATGTCATTGTATAAAATTACCTCCATGTACTGAACAGTATATGCACTTTGGTTTCTTTATGAATTACACTATCAATGATGTGTGGCATGGAGGCCATACCTGCAGCACTATTGATGGCTCAGGTTGAATTGTATTGAATTGATTTTATTTCAATGCGACAATTCATATTAATGAATGTACAATATTGCCATCCATACACCAGATTCAGCAATTTCTAATTTCCATCCATAGTTTCATTGCTTTAATAAGAGGCCTTCAGCTTGTCTTAATTGTTCGGTCATCTTTCTCGAGACGAACTCAGTATTTTAAAGTTTATTTATTTGTAATTTAACCTCCATACTATAACAATCTGAGTGACCTAAAGGCTTCCTGCTAGTTGACTGGAGTTTTTCTGGTTCTCTCCATGTCGCTGCTGCCGACACGCCTTCCCCCTCTCTTCCTTTATCTCATTTAAATCCCTGGTCTCATATTTTTTGTGTCTCATCCTGTGTGTGTGGATTCATCATTTCTAGTCAAACCAGTCTGATCACCTGAGGCACACATACGGAGGCTGCCAAGCTGAACGCCCATGTTAGATAGTAATTTTTACTGTCATGCAGTCATAAAGTGAGCAAGCTCAAGCCCTGATTGTGATATAAGGCGACAAGTATAGTCTTTGGTTCAGTAGGTGCAATTGACAGAAATGATAATTTAAGACCAAGTAGTAGCTTTATAATGCAAATAAATGTAGTCTATATCTTGTATATCTTTGTCCTGACTGTGTCATATATGCACTACATGCTGCTTCCTATTTTAAGAAAATACCTTATGTTCCTTTTTCTATTCTCTTCTTTTCATGAGAAAATGCCCTATATGTGTCCCTCATCTTTTGGCTTTGTGTGATTTCATGTTTCTCACACCCCTTAACTTGCTGTGATTTGCCATTGCTATAGTGAAAAATATCTTTACTCACCAATAATCAGTGAGTAAAGAATTTAGGTGCATATTTTACATTTTACCAATATTTCATTAAAAGTTCAAAATCATACATGTTAATAAATTGAGTATCTGCATGGTTGTTTGTCATGTGTTCAGGATGTAGGATTGAAGGACTTATTTTATATGACGTATGTGACTACATTTTCGTTTATAAGTCGTGTGTTAAACCTTATGTTTATAAAATTAGTAGAAAAAGTAAAAGAATTATGGTTTATTGCAGCTGATCCTGACCTGCAGTGATCTTCTTTACTGTGTAGGTGTGGTTGACAGAGCTTAAATATGCTTAGCCTTTTTCTGCTGCATGAATAAAAAACAGAAAATAGTTCTTCTACATTTTAACCTGGACATGGGAAGAACAAGCAATTTGTGTTCAGCAGGTCTCAGTGACCTAAATAATCTATAGAGTTAAAAGATCAGTGAGGTAATGAAGTTAAGCAGTTGTAAAATGTAAAGCTTTTTTTTTTTTTTAATATTCATTTATTTTAGAGCAAGATGTAGTTTTTTTCCCCCATTATATTTCAGTATTTAATAAACTTGTGTGTTCTGTGTAGCTTTAGCCTGGATGCTTCAGGTCGTTGACTTGCTGGAAAATAAATGTTCTCTGTTTCTGTAGTTCTATGGCAGATTGAATCTAATTGTCCTCCAGGATTTTCCTATATTTGGTTGCATTCATTTTACCTTTAACTTTTACAAGCCCTCTAAGGCCTTCTGCCACCATGGTTCACTGTGGCGATGGTATGTTGGAGGTGACGTGTAGTGTTTGTTGTCTGATGGCCAAAAAGCTTGATTTCGGTCTCATCAGACCAAAGAACTTCCTTGAACCTGAGCACAGAGTCTCCCATATGCCATGTGATTTTTTTGTATCCATCCCCTGACTTATGCTTTTCACTAACCTTTTCTCTGATTTGCTTTGAGTGTCCTTTTGTTTTCATGTTGTAATGGCAGCCAGGGATACTGATACCAGTGAATGAACCATCCAAAGTCCGGTGTCTGTACACTACAATCACTTGAAACACACTTACTGCACTCAGGTGATCTCCATTCCAGTCATTGTGAGACTACCAGCACCGATTGGCTGGGCTTCTATTGATTTCAGTCAATCACTTCAAAGAGGGTGAAAATTTATTCAGTCATTTATTCCATGTTAAAAAAAAATCATTCTTATTATTTTTGTTTAAATCAGTTTTTAATTTGACCTTTAAGGTGTTATTTTAATTTCTTTTGTCAAAAAAGCAAAATTTTGTTGATTATTATTAATTACTAAAAGCACTGGAAAGGGGCAAACCTCCAGGGGGTTTAATACTTTTCATAAGCACTGTATAATGTAACTATAATGACAAATTAAAAAGACAGTGTTAAACTTAAACATGTTTGTGTCTCCCCAAAGGCATTAGTGCCATCTACAGGTTTATTCACTTATGTTGGAAAAAAAATGGAGCTAAAAAGATACAGTGTATGTTATTTGCATTACTGACATCAGACCAATATACTTTGTAAAATAGATATGTGATTCTAAATAGCTGAAAATATAAGTGCAAAGTAGAGATTATATTTCCTTGTCCAAAGTTCATTTTTGGGTTTATAAGCTAAGGACCAACTTTAGGTCACTATTCCTCTTTTTGCATGTCAACAAAGGAAACATGCAGTTTTTCATTTGGCAATCTTTTCAGTGAGGGGAAGTTAAAAGCATGACTGCATTGTGGGACACAAGAACAAAAGTGTTGCTTTTTCGTAAAAAAGAAACAAAAAAAAACCCCGTTCATGAAAGCAGTGTAACATGACATACATAAAAAGCTAAATTAATTACAAATATTTTGAAGACTAACTAATTATATTTTTAAAGACAGGTAAGGTGCGGAGAAAATAAAGAAGTGTCAAACCAAATTGTGAGAACAGATACTCAACAAACTCAGTCTATAAAACTAATTTATAGTCAGTGCTGTATGAAGCTATAGACTAATCTAGAAAGTGAAACAACTTGAATTGTTTTGTTTCCCACAGCATTCAGTAACAGCATACAACCACATCTTAATTTGCATCAGCAGCAACCACAAGATTACTAACTTTAAAAAAAAAACGAGCATTAGCCAATCTAGTTCCCAAAGTGAAGTACCATTTTATTTCAATTTAATAAAAATTAAACAAAAGGAAACACCTCATTTAAAAAACGTTTTAATTCATTTTCGTTCATATATAAATGTATTGCTTTTTATGATAAAAGATATTTGCACAAGGGATACAGCATACATAATACTTAAAGTTTCATAAATAAATTAAGAGCAGAAAGAAATGTAAATGCACTGGATAGATCAACAGAGACATGTTGTTTATCTGTTGTTTTTTACCTGTTGAGGGTTTGTTTAAAAGAGGGTTTAATGCAAAACACCTCACACATTTCATTGGAAAATGATTATTTACACACAACTTCAAGACATATTAGTATCGTCTTTTGACTCTGTCATAAGCTGAGAGCAGTTCGTCTGATTGCTTTGTCTCCTCGACACAAAGGATATCTCCCTGTTTCCCTCACCCGGCGAGGTGCTGGAGATGTGGCGGAAGAGTTTCTGGATGCCGGTGTCACGTAGCGACTCCCTGAAGGAGCGGGCCGCAAACATGTACAGGACAGGATTAATGCTGCTGCTGATAAAGACCATTGCTCCCGCTACAAATGCCATGGTTTGTCTAGCAGCTTCCAGGTTAAGTGCTATATTACTCTTTGAGTCATCAATGGCCAGAATAACGATGGAGATGATGTTTCCTATATGATGTGGTGTCCAGCAAATGGCAAACGCAACCACTACGCTTGCAATCAAGACAGTGGACTTGCGTTTGGACCTGAAGTTCATCTGAGTTATACGACTGCACAAACACCCATAACAGACCACAAGAATGGAGAAGGGCAGCATGTATCCCACCACCGTCTCTAGCAACAAACACACCAGCTCTTGAGTGTCAGAAGTATACTCGCGATACAGGCAATGCGTCTTACCATCGTCCACCCCGATAGTTTGAGTCGGAATAATAGGTATGCTGAACAGGAACCCTGCTGACCACAGGGCAAGGAGGACTTTATTCAAGGCTTGTTTCTTCTTCCAAACTACAGAGACGAAGGGATAACGCACGGCGACGAAACGCTCCACACTCATGAGCGTGATGAGGAAAACGCTGCTGTACATACAGGCGTTGATCACGAACACCATGGCTTTGCAGCATGTCACTCCGAAGACCCAGGACTGTGCGAGGGAGTAGATCCACAGAGGGAGTGTAATGAGGACCACCAGATCTGCCGCCGCGAGGTGCAAGATGAGAACCACTGTGTGTGAGCGCTTCTTCACATGCTTCAGGATGGTCCAGATCACAAGCAGGTTGCCAGGAGCACCAACCAAGAAGGACAGACCCAGGATCACACACGCCACCACTGTTCCACCATCAAATTCCTCAAGGGCCATTTCCTCCAACGGAGACCGTGTATGTGAGATGTTCATTCTGCCAAAGTATGTGTGCTGACTGTGGTGTCTGGGTGCAAAAAAACCCTAAAGTTTTCACTTCCTCTTTATGGAAGGACTGCACAGGAACAAAGTTTACTGACATGGCTTTTTAAGACACAGAATGTGACTCACACATGTCATCAAAATTATGGTAAAAGATAAAGAGTAAATCATTAGGAAATCATACATTTAAATGAAATTACTTAATTCTTTGTAGACAAGTTGCTGTATAGCTTCACTAAAAGGAAAGACAGATGAAAACCTTAAAGCTGTTTACCTTTTTTTTTAAAGAAATTCAGTCAAACTTACAGTATATATGCAGTACTGGAAAAGTATTTTCTTTTTTGCTTGGTTACCCTCTCACCCCGTCTAAATTTTCCAGATCTTCAAAGACATGTTTGTATCAAACAAAAATACCCTGAATAAATACAAAAAGCAGTCTTCAAAGTTCATTAATTTATTTAATGTGCTAAAAGAGAAATCCTAAACAATTTGGCTCTACACCTGCAACTTATGGCCCTCTTAGTGGCACAAAATAACATGAAGTATTTTGTTTTACTACAGGCAACACTTCAGACATTGCTGTGTAGGAATCTTGGCCCACTTGTCCTGACTGGAGTAATTTTAGTCAGCTGCCCGCGCTTTATTTTCTGTATTTGTTCATAATGGCTCTCAGTGATTTGCTAGATTCCCAAACGTGATAGATATGATTGATAGATATGAATAACTTTTGTTTCTTATTAAATTCTTAAATTTAATTGGATTGGAACTTAATGTATTGATTGATTGTCACAACTCTTTCTTTCTAGAGTTGTGACAGTAACTTTATATAGCAAATTTGGGAATCACATTTAATGAAATATTTATTAAAAGGGTGATTAGGTGATTTTTGGCTGACATTCAAAATAGTTTGATGTGCCAAAATCATTATAGTAAATGCTCCAAAAAACCCCAACAAAAAGAAAACAAAACAAAAAAAAAAAAACCCTCGTCCCCTCGTCCCCACACACACCCACAAACGTACACACAAAATAATAGAACAATTCTGAAAGAGGAGAAATAAGTTTTCACTCTATTGTATTGTGGGTTGTCACCAAGAAAAACATGCCAGGGTCAGTTTTTCTCTTCCTGCTGCAGTTTTATTATGAATCTTTATTTAGTCATAACACAATACAAACAATACATCTCAAAAATAAGCTTTCAAATGCATCTGCGTCTGGTGACATCAAGAAAGGTTTAAGCAAGGTTGCAACTCAAACCACAGTGTTTGCTAATATGGGGCGGTCAGCTTAATTCCCATGCTTCTTCTGATGTCTTCAACAAGGGAATAAAAAAAGCAGAATTCAGGGTTGTTGCTTTTTTTCTGTACTTCTGCACTCTGTATGTTGTGAAATCTTACTTTTGTGCCCAATGTACATTTTAGTGGCAAAAAATATACAACTTGATAATATCTTTATTCACAATAACTGAAGCATCTCAGGCAGGAATAAAATAACATACTTTGTTATGCAAGACATTTCCTGTTTCTAAAATGGAATAATACATTTTTGATACGTCACCAAAGTTATAAAACAGTAACAAACTGCTGTCCTTGTTGAGTTTCATTTGCTTTTAAACTACATATAAGCAATCTGGTGATAAGTAAGCAAATTGTTTTTGTTTTTTTGTTTGTTTGTTTTTTTTACTATGAAAACACAATATATATATAACAGAAAATAATGATAAATTTAGAATTTCACAATATATTCTTCAGCAACAACCATAAGTTCTTCTAAACATTTCTAACATATAGTAAGAAGTTCTATTGTTTTGACTGAATCTCAATTAAATCAAGGGCACAGCCATGTGGTAGTAAAGAGAAGTGCAACTCAATATTATCGTCAAACTTCTTAGATCACATTTGGTGTCAGTACTACAGAAAACATTCACTTCTCAGTCCAGTTTTCCCATAGCTGGAGTACTACCCCCAACAACATTTTTATTTGAAAGTTGTAGACGTGAGCTCTGTTTCTGCTGATCTCTGGTCCTTTTGCTGCTGTAATGCGAGGTCCTTGAGTCGATTTGTGTTTGAGGCCAGTTCCTGAAACAGTTTGACCAGACCAGACTCTCCAAGACTGCCTCTGAAGTTCCTGGCGAAGAAGGCGTATAATACAGGGTTCACTGAGCTGCTGATAAAAACCAGGGCTCCAGAGCTGAAGACAAAACTTTCCGGCACGCAGCCATGCCCTGTGTCTGTCCCAAAAATGCAAACTACATCAATAATATTAATAACGTGGTAGGGTAACCAGCACAGGAGGAAAACAAGCACTACAGTGTGAATGAGAACTTTGGATTTCTGTTTTGAATGAAATCTCATTTTCTTGAGCTGCGCAGCCACAAGACAGTAACAGATGCTTAGTGTAATGAAAGGCAGCACAAAGCCCAGCAACGTCTGCAGGCATAAAAAGACAATTTCTAGAGTATCGCTGTTGAAGTCTCTGACGAAGCACTGCTCGTTTTGCTCGCTTCCAGCCAAGGTCTGGGTTAAAACATCAGACAGTCCAAGAAGAAGCGCAAGAAGCCACAAAAATGCAATACATCCATTCATATTCTTTTCAGTCTTCCAGCGCATCATTAGAAATGGATGGCAGATGGCTAGATAGCGTTCCACGCTCATAAGAGTGATGAAGAAGATGCTGCTAAACATGCACACAGTGACAACACAGATTAAGATATTGCAAACTACCAATCCAAACTCAAAAGTGTGCACCAGGGAGTAGATCCAGGCAGGCAGAGTGATGAGGACCATCGTATCTGCCACTGCCAGATGAAGGATGAGGACCACAGTGTGAAAGCGCTGCTTGACGTGCCTCAGGATAGTCCAGATTACTAGCAGGTTCCCTGGAACTCCAACCAGGAAGGAAAGACCCAGTATAACACACGCCACTGTTGTCCCGCTGTCTAACTCCTCCGGGGCTTCTGAAGGTAACATCTTGATGGAGGGGTCCATGTCGGGAATGTGTTTTTGCGGCAGAGTTTGCACAAAAGAATTTAACTGCTGTTCAAGCAAGGCTCCACTTCCCTTTCTGAACAAATTGAAGAGAATGCAGATTTTAGCATGAGAAACAAATAAGGAATTTGTGCAAAGTTCCGTCCCTAATGTTGAAACTTCAGACATGTGATCTGTCTGACTTTAAAATTACGAATGCAAAGTGATGGTTGATTTTTGATTAAATTAATTTATTTGAAGTTATTCAATTTCAAGAATTTACATACTAAGATCACTTTCTCCACTTTTATGTTCTTTGTTTTGTTCTCTTTATTCCTGAATGAGATATGAATGCAAAAAGCATTAAAAAAGGTTGTGACAAAATAAATATAACAGCCATAATAGTTACAAATAAACCAAATAAAACTTACTATTAGAAAAGTTTAATAATAATAATAATAATAATAATACATTTTATTTGAAAGGCGCCTTTCTGGCACTCAAGGACACCGTACAGAGAACGAAAAATAGCAAAAACAATAAAATATAGCAATTAAAAATGGGTAGAATAAATACACAACAATGTATCTATATAAAATCTATATGTAAATCTATGTAAAAATCTATATAAAAATCTATGTAAAAAATCTATATAAAAATTAAGCAAACCAATTGTGTCATGTTGAAAAGGCAGATCTAAAAAGGTGTGTTTTAAGTTCGGTTTTAAATTTAGGGAATGACTTTATGTTTCTAAGGTGAGGTGGTAATGAGTTCCAGAGAATGCGATGACAGTCCCCGCTGTTGCGGTAGAAAATAAAAGGGAAGCTGGATTTGCTTTAAATTTCTCCCAACAAGTTTAACATTGGGATTTGTTACATCATGACCAAAGACTTTAACTTTGGACTCTGTCAACTTCATTTGTTGAATTTATATTTATCTGAAGAGTTAATTATTACCTTTAGCTACTGGGTATATTCCTCAAACAGGAAAATCTACACAAACTTGGGAATTAAATCAAATTTAGTCTCGAATACAAATATCTTATCATTAAGTTATCATATAAATATTTAAATGATAATTGTTTTTGATATACAATTGCTACAACACATATTACACAAGCACAATTAACTAGACTACATCCTTTAATTGTTTAGGGACTGAATTTTAAGTACATTTTAGTGGTATGTCTGGGTTTTATGTTATTTTCTTCTCTCTCCTCTCACCTGGGTTTCATCTGACAGTCTTCATACCTGCCCTAATTATGCTGTTTATCCCTTATTGTACATTTAGTTATAATATTCTCTTACCTCTGTGTCTTGATTGTTGCACTTACACTTGGTTTCTGTGGAAGGATTTCTCATTTCAGCTTTTGGTTTTGCTTTAGTTTCTTTAAAGGTTACTTTCTGACCTAAGCTGCATGACTCCCTTATTCACTCCTGCAATCAGTTTCTTTTCAGTGATTGCAGGAGTTGGCTGTGTCACATTGACACACCCAAAGTGACATCATAAAGTCTCCCTAATGTTTTTACATTGTGATATAGATGATTAATAGAGAAAATATGTACTACTATTATTTTAGACACATTGCTTCAACTATTTACAAAATTATCAAGCTTAGATTTGGGGTGGCTTCTAGGACTTTTCAGATGATAGACTGAATTAGGAAGACATTCGAAATTCCAGCTTTTACCTTGGTTGGGAACCACTAGATGAAGTATCTGGAGGACGCAGTATTTGGTTTTTACATAAGTATTGATTTGGATCCTGATCAGACAGGTTTAAACCCAGCAAAGGCCTACAATTTATTTAAGAAATTAAAACAGACAACTGATTAATGTGTGCAAAACACAAATATTAGAAGGTGGAAAGGAAAGCACAAATATTCAGATACACTAAATTACTGGTTGTCTTTTCAATACTACTGCCTAAGTACCTTGGTGCATACTTTGGTTTGCTTTGTAACTGTGTTACATAACTAATTATTTTTTTTAATATTGACCTGTTGTCCAATAGATATAGTTAATATGTTAGTATTTAACTAACAAACACTGACATTTCCTCTGAAACCCACTATAAGCAACTGTAGTACCACCAGCAATATGTGAAGAAAGACTCTACGAGGAAAACACTTAAAACTTGAGGAATTACTGTTATGTAACAAAAGGACATTTAGAAGTATGTAAGTATAATCCAAAATATGTAATCAAACTATTTCTCCATGCATTCTTTGTAATCCATGCCTTCAGATTTCTTCATACTTTAAAAGAATTCAGCATTTTAGCTGTATTTTAACTCCTCTTATCTAAAAGCTTGGAGATTTTTAGACATTCAAACCTTCATGGTGTCATTCAAATCTTGGGATGTGAATAGCTAAATCACTTGATCACATTTTTATCTTTACTCATCACAAATCACAAGTGATTTTCATCCCTCAGATATCTCAGTAACTATCTTAAACCATTACTGTTCTTTAAATGTATATAATTAGCCAACTCAACGCATGTGTTGTTTGCGGTAGCGGAAATAGGTCACTCTTTTAAAAAATGTGAACATTCCTCTAGAATTAGGTTGCTTATGTTGCAGAGCTTGTCCTGTAGGTTTTTTCCCCTAAAGAAATGACCCATCCTTTATTGTCAGAGGCTTGTTGTCAGTGTGTTTGCAAAGAAAACACAGTCAAATGTTCTACATATATTCTCGGTGTATTTTGTATTTTTTAAATAATGCAAAAGAATGAACTCCATTAAAATCATGCTCTATTTTGTATGATATCGCCCCCCTCAGAAAACCTTGAAATAATTGTAATCAGTTCAATTCAATATACCACAGCAATATGTCCTGGATAACATCATAATTTGTTGCCAAGCACTTCTAATCCATTTCACTTGCTTTCCCTTCTCCTCTTTAAATCTCTTTGTGGCCATATGGTTATATAACCGGGCAGTTTATAATCCAGATTAAATGTATCCACATTTTCTTTTCGTCATTTTGCAAAACAAAACACTTTTGAAGGAAATGTGGTGTATTGCTTCTTTTTTTTTTTTTTGGAGAATCTGTGTGAAGCTTATTTTTCGGGAAATTGTTCAAAATGTGTTTTCGTACTGTTAAACAGCCATTGAATTAATATTTAAAATGACACAGTGAGAGCGGTAGGTATTTTCCATTACTACGGCTTTAAAATCGTCCTGATGACGCTTGCTGGTCTTCTTCGTCCAGCTTCAGCCAGTGCTCCGTGGAATAAACACGACGATGTTGTTGACTGCTGTGTTCTTTGTCAACTGAAAGAACGGCTCAGTTGAGAATAAATAATCCTGGATTTCACGTCTAATTAAGCTGGAGACGAATTGTAAGTGACTGTTTGAGTGTTGTTTTGACGTTTGCGCACACTGCGAAACTACGTAGCTAATATTACAGTAAGCTAGTATGGGGTAACGTCAGCCAGGTAAATAACCCATGATCAGGGCGTTAGCATCTGTTATTTAACGTTTCATCTGCTGTAGTATTTTCGTTAGAATTATTGGAGATTGTAATCGTATTCTCGTTGTTTTTATGGTCTGTCGTCGAGTGAAAATGAATGGTTACACTTCATTTATAAGGGAAGTGTTGATGCTTTGCTAGGTGGAAGCTAGCTTCGTTTGGTAGCGCTAGCTACTGTATTTTTATTTTTTGGCTTATTCTTTTATCAACATTTTGCGCTATGTGTGTCACACTTGAATGTTGCATTATGTTTTATTGTTGATATAGAAGCAGGCGTGAAATTAGCACAGCAGTTTGATAGGTGGTGTGATTATGTAATATTTTCGCTTAGCTCTTTTAAGTTGAGCTAACGCTAGCCGTCTTGTTTGTGCTTTTACAGGCTGGTGGACGCTCGATTTTTACAGCTAAAGAAGTGGACCGGAGACCACGAAATGCCTCTGCTGTTTCTGGAGAGGTTTCCCTGGCCCAGCCTGCAGACCTACACTGCACTGAGTGTGGCTTTGCTGGCTGGCAGCATCTTCAGTGCCTATACTACTGTCACTGACCCAGGGTTTGGGGCCTTGGAAACTGATGACACGCCAGCTCCCTCTGATGTTGATCTTGAACATCTGAGCAATGCAGTTGGTAACACAGAACTGGCCAGAACTGTCTTGTGGTATCTAATTACAGACAGTCTGTTTGTATGGGTGAGTATCATCCACTTTGCAACTTTGCTATATTGTAGTAGCATGTTTGTTTATGATCAAAATTAATGGGGACTTCATTTTTTTTTCTGTCCTGACAGGTGCTAGTGAACACATTTTGCTGCTCTTTGATGTTAATTGCAAAAATGATCCAGTATGTGGTTTTTGGGCCCCTCAGAGTCAGTGAGAAGCAGGTGAGTTTTGTGTTGCCGTGGTCCAGTGTATTGTGTTTTTCAACATTGCAATTTTGCAACGCAAATGTTTTCAATCAGTACAACTCCTATGTTTGAAAGTTAATTTAAGAAGATGTCAGAGAAAGTATTCGGGTTTTAGTAAAACACGGGTAGACAAAATACAAATATTAAACAAGCCTCACCCATTTCTCTGTTTAAGATTTGCTATTTTTAAAACCAAAGTTTGTATGCGGATCTGCCATAAAGAAGTTAATGTTTTGGTTGAATCGTTTTTGACAACATTAATAATCAATATAGAATATTTGCACAACCATAAATTATGTACAAGTATTATGAATAGTTTCCTTCCAGTGCATTATATTTTGAGAATCGCATACTGACCTATTCATGGTTTTGTAGATCACAATAAACATTTGGGAATGGGAATCAGGACCTAATCTGTGTCTTGTCTTTTTGTGTATCAGCATCTTAAGGATAAATTCTGGAACTTCATCTTCTACAAGTTCATTTTCATATTTGGAGTGTTGAATGTGCAAACCGTAGAAGAAGTGGTCATGTGGTGTTTGTGGTTCTCAGCCTTGGTCTTTCTCCATCTCATGGTTCAGCTCTGCAAAGATCGCTTTGATTATGTAAGTATGTTCAAATGTATATGTTTTCACTACGTGACTGGTTGCGTTTGAATTTCCCAGGGTTTTGACAGATTAAGGCAAAGTAGTATTTTTTTTTTTTACCATACAGAATGACCTCGGAATAATTTACAGAAAGTTTTTATAACATTGTATTGTGTTGTAAAAACTAACCCTGGTCAGGAAAATTATCATGACTGTTGGCAAATAACTACATGTATTACTGGGGCCCTGTGACTGTGCTGTGGTTCATTTCAATGCTATTGCTTGTAGAAAAACGCCACAAAAAAGACAGCTGCTTATTAAAATGCCATTTGTGTAGATGTCACTAATTTGTGTATTTCAGTGATGATTTGAATATGCAAAAGCAATGCACATCCCTAAAATCTAATTTGAAAACATTTAGCACAGGTTAGCAAAAGGATTTACATTGAGATTTTCTTTCATTATGTGTACATATCAGTAATGTTTGTTGCCAAATATAGTAATGAAACCACAAGACCGTTTGGTTGCATGGTGTATCACTATCATGTATTACGTTTCAAAAGGTTCTAACTGTGAGGAAAACTGTCTGGCAGATGGGGGACAGGCTGTCTAATAAATTAGACTAAAGAACTCGGGTGACAGTCATTCACCGTACAATGGGTTTAGAGATTGGTACTCTACAAACCTTCACATTACTCTAAGTTGTTGTTTTTAAAGGTTTACAGAAACTCTCCATGTAGATGTTTGTACTCTAGATCTATTAATAGCTCAAAGCTCTGGCCTGTTTGCTTACTGATACAGTTTCAGTCCCAACATTGACTTGTCCTGTACTAGTTTGTGCTGTCCAGGTTTAAGGGGGTATCAGATGTAATTCCCTACTAGCATGACATTTTATACAGAGTTTTTAATTGATATTGTACATACAATGGCAAGTTGACTGGCTTGGTATGTTAGAAAAGTAGTTTATTCCACCAGTTCTTATCGTGTAATTACGGTAAATGTCTTGCATGAACATATTTTGCTTTGTATGCATACATTTACCCATCCCTCATCTTTTGGGTTTTATTGTAGACTTGCTTTTACTCATAATGGTTTTAGCCTAAAGCTACTCTCTTGTTGTCACACACAGATGCTTTTCTGTTTTTCTCTTCATGTACGTTTTCAGTAAAGATCAAACATTCAGGTTAAACAGCTGTAGACCAAAGATAAGAACGTTTAAGTCGTGTGAGAAAATATTGTAACCCACAAGACACCTGTGTACTTTCATGTAACTGAGCTGTTACAATATGCAGAAACTGATCCACTTTTGCCTTCCATGCGTAACAGATATTTAGATTAAGCTTACAGTTGTATAAGCAATGTGGACCTTGAAACATTTCAGGACTGCATGGCCTGTGGGAAACCAGCCACGATGAGCTGAAATGAGCACACATAAAATTGTGAGGTTTTTAGTTCTGATGAGCCAGAATTACTTGTGTTTTTAAAATTCTTTAACATGGTGGGCTGCTGGTGGACTGCCCTAGCGCCCCCACCACTGGGCATAGCAGGTTTTCTGGGGGAAACCCTGACCTGACTGCAGTCGTTACTATTACAGTGGTCTGACCAGGTTATTACTTTTAGGGGAAATTTGTTTTTCACATTGGGTTAAGCTAGCCTAGAAAATCAAATAATTTGAAATCTCAATTTTGTGTTGACATTAGTTTGAAATGAGTGACCTAAAAACACTAGCTAAAAAGAAAAAAAAAATCCCAACATAGTAATGCTTTTTGTTTTTCTTCTCTGTAGCTTTCTTTCTCCCCATCAACCCCGATGAACAGCCATGTGAGAGTGCTGTGCCTGCTGGTCTCCCTGCTCCTGGACTGCTGTGGCCTGGCTGTGGTCTGTGGCCTGCTGGGAGCCTCCCATGGCATGCACACACTCTCCTTTATGGCTGCAGAGGTAATGGCCTTCAGTTACACCCCATTTAAAACATGGGAGATCTGCTTTTTTAACATTGGAGAGCACGCTTTGTTTATTTTGCAAATCATTTTTATCAATCTATATTGATCATATTCAGAGTTTTTCTTTTGCAGTGTCTGGTAATTTGACAATATATATTTTGATTAATCAGTTAATGTTTGATTAAAATATTTTGCATGCGCTCAATCAATACATTTAATTGTTTAATCAATTCGTAACGCCGTGAGATAGAGGGGCCTGTCATTTGAATAAATGAACTTGTTCCAGCTGTTCCTCAACTATGTGTTGCAATACCCTGGGGAAATTAGTGCTATTTTTATTGGTTATTAATATCTAAATCAAAGGTGACATCATGGAAAATATCTTATCTGTAAATAATCTCATTAGCTCCCCCTACTCTCTCTTGATTTACCTGGCCCCAAATTTTATGAACATTTCTGAATATTTTCTCGCAGTTTGTTTGAAAGGCAAAATGCAGTTGTAAGATTTGTAGTAGATTAGAATGGAAAGTGATTTACAAGAAATTACATTGTTGAAATTTATATTTTTTTTCTCAGTGTCTGTTGGTGACGGTTCGCACTGGACATGTCATTATGAGGTAAGTCTGTTTAAAACCCTGACAGTCAGCCGCCTCCTCATGGGAGCAGCACCGATGAAGCCCAGCTCAAATTTAGAAATGGGCTAAACTTAGCAACCATGTTTATTTTCTTCTGGTTCTGTTAGTACCTGAAGACATTCAGCAGAAACTCTGACATAACTTTTAAATTTAGCAATTTCCTTTCTTGCATTTAAATATCATTCAGACCTGTGCATGATTTTGAAGTGGAACGAAAGGAATAAATGAGCTTAAGGTTATTTTTGCTTGTTTTTGGTTTTTTTTTTTTAGCAAATATAAATCTGAAAAATGTGGGTTGCCCTGGCATTGAGTATCTTTTTACTCTGACAGCCTTAATTCAAATTATTATTATTAAATTAAAATCCAGTATAATTGAATGCCTTAATAGGTTTCCTCATTTGTGAATAGAGTTCCTGTGTATGTAATTTAAGCTTTATCTCGGAAGAGCTGAATACAAATGCCCACAACAGATTCAGATTATTTTTGAAAATATAAAACATTTTTTAACAAAGTCAGTGAATACCTTGTATGATTTTAACAGTTGTGTTTTATCCTCAGGTACTCCATCCATCTGTGGGATCTGAACCATCCAGGAACCTGGGAGAGCAAAGGCACATACGTCTACTACACAGACTTCATCATGGAGCTGGCTATGCTCTTTCTGGATCTGATGCATCATATCCATATGCTGGTAAGGCAGGACATCAAACCAGTTTCTGAGCTAGAAATGAGAGTCTTGAACAGCCAACTAAGAGATCAACTGTAAGAATAGAGGCATTCACTGCATGTTGAGTCATACAACCCTCCAGGTGCATTTACACACCAGGATCACATGTTCAAATGGAAAACTGCAGAAAACAACAAGTGTTCATTATGTGCTTTACTTTCACATTCAACATTTTGTACCCAATACAGTTCAAAAATGTAATTTAAAACATTGTTCTACTGTTTGTCTACCTTACCTATCTACAGTATATGTTCATCTTGTTACAGCTGTTTGGTAACATCTGGCTGTCCATGGCGAGCTTGGTTATCTTTATGCAGTTGCGATATCTGTTCCATGAGGTCCAGCGGCGCATTCGCAGACACAAGAACTACCTTCGAGTCATCAACAACATGGAGGCCAGGTACTGAATCAAATGATGCTCTCTTTATTGATCCCGTTATTTAACTTGTATATTTCAAATGTCCTTAAGATTTAACAAAAGGTGTTGGCAAAAGCATGGCAAAGCTGTGTTTTTGATTTTTCTGTCAATAAGTTTTTATACTTTTTAAAAATATTTTTGTTTTGTGGATTGTAAAGAGATCTCTCAACTATGCTTTCCTTTTCTAAAATCCAGTACTTTAAAAAGTCTTAGTGCTAAAACTGTAATCATGTGATTGTTAATCCTTTATCTACAGTAATTCCCATTAATACTTGCCCTTACAAATATTTGCGTATAAATTGCATTTTGTGCAGGTTTGCAATTGCTACTGCAGAGGAACTGGCTGCAAATGATGACGACTGCGCCATCTGCTGGGACACCATGCTAACAGCACGCAAACTGCCCTGTGGCCATCTTTTCCACAAGTAAACAAGCCAGTGTTTCTGTCTTTTACATTTGTTTTTAAACCCTGTTTTGGACCAGGAGATTAAACCTTTGGGATGAAGTCTTTAACAAAGATGTGCTGGCCAAAACAGGTCTTATGCAATAAGTAAATGTAGTAATATCTGCATGATGGCTTTACAGCTCTTGCTTGCGTTCGTGGCTTGAGCAGGACACGTCATGTCCCACATGTCGAACATCCCTGAACATTAATGGGGACGGAGCTCCGGGTGGAAACCAGCAGCAGGGTCCTGGGTTGGAAGACAACATTGGCCCAGTAGGTGCTGCTCCAGAAACTCGGCCACACATCAACCAACACAATCACTTCTTCCACTTTGATGGTAAGTCTGCCAGACACAGATCCAGCAGTGAGTTGTGGAGGAAACCAAGACTCAGCTGTTGTTTTCTGTCTACGTGTTCTTGCAGGATCTCGCATTGCCAGCTGGCTGCCCAGTTTTTCTGTTGAAGTAATGCATACTACTAATATCTTGGGCATGGCTCAGGCTAACAACTCCCAGCTTATGGCCATGGTAAGTCCTAATTTATAATCACATGTACTTTAACTGAGGACAGTCTATTGTCACTTTGGCCTATCTTCAACCCTTGTTGAAACATTTTCTTAATTTGATGCAAATGTATCGGATGTTGGATAGCAACGGTTAAACACTAATATCATAAGGGCATTTTTGTATTAATTATTTGTGAGATATTTCTGAACAAAATAACTGCTGTAGAACTCCTAAGCTTGAACTTTGGAGGAAAAATATTTTGTAGTCATATTGATCCTTGTGCTTCACTTGAAACGTCTAAAAGGAGAAAAAGAATTGAGAAATTGTCCAGAACCTGTTTTTTTCCCCCCCATTTGGTAGAACAAAAATAGTGCAACCATTTTTGGTTGTGGCAAGTAAAAGACTTGCAAGGTTCATCGCCCTCCGTTCACATGCTACGCATTGCAACCACCAGCTTAGACAGTATCTGTCATTCTTCTGTTTGTATGAGCTACCTGGACATTGTTAGAAAATAAATCACTGAACTATCTGTTAATCTATCTTTCTAATCATCCATTATTAGCATTTCTTACTTCCTTACAGTCTGAATTTTTTTGTTCCATTTACAAAACCTGAAGACTGTAGAAATATTTGCATAATAGTGAACTTTTGTATTTAATACAACTTGTTAGGAAACTTTGGAAATTTGTTTCTGAAAAAGTATGATTTTTTATATTATATATTCTAACACACCTGAATAAAATAAATAGCTCAACAAAAAACCAAAATAATGTGTTTCTGGTTCAAAAGGCCCATCAGATTCAGGAGATGTTCCCTCAGGTGCCCTCCTACCTTGTTATTCAGGACCTGCAGCTGACCCGTTCCGTTGAGGTCACTACAGACAACATTTTGGAAGGACGAATCCAGGTGCCTTTCCCTGCACAGGTTAGCGAAGCCATATTTCATGTTGAGCTTTCCATATGAACACACAGGTTTGCTTTGTAGATATTCTCCTCTTGTTCTTATTTTCCTCTTGTTGTTAGGCCATAGAGCGCGGTCCGCTCCAGGGGGGCCAAGCAGAAGATGAGCAGCCAGGTCCCAGCGGAGAAGCAGAGCAGAACCCCAGTGAGTCAGATAACATGGAAGCCAGAGGCGGCCGCTTCTCCAAGTCTGCCGAGGAGAGGCAGAAGATGCTAAAGCTGAGAAAAGAAGAAATGCTCCAGCAAGCGCGCAGGTTGGCTTTATTACATTTGAGTAGAGATGCACTGAAGTTCAAATCCGATCCAATTTGTTTTGATGTTGAAATGCATTTAGTGGAAGTAAAATAGTAAAAAAGTGATTATAAAACATTTATCGCATGTTTAATTTCTTTTATTTTAAAAAGTCAGATCTACATGAGATGTCTTAGGTTTGTGCCATGACGGTCACCTTTTTCATGTTAAATTTGCTTTCATAACGGTTCTTCCTGGCTCTCCTCCTCCACCTAGGAGATTTCTAAACAAGGGTGAAGAAGATAATGAGGAGGACTTGCCCAGACTGGAAGAGGACTCACTCACACAACTGGACTCCACTGTGCTGAGGCGTAGAACCATGGCAGCAGCTGCAGAGAGACGCATGCAACACCAAGAGGAACCTGCGCCCTGAAACACGTGAAGGACTTGAACAAGAAAGTATACCATTTCATCATCCTAAGAGGCAACAAGACCTATTTCAGCCTTTCCCCATTTGGTCTAGTCAATAGTTATCACCTTTGTAAAACTCTTAATTAAAAAGCATTGCAAATATGGCCTGTGGACTGTTCTGGGCAGCCTGAAGAAGGTGAGACTATTGAAAGTGGCCTCTGCTATTCTATCCTGAATATTTGGAGCATAATAGAAAGTGATGGGTTGTGGCAAGTAAAAGACTTACAAGGTTGCATCGCCCTCCGTTCACATGCTACGCATTGCAACCACCAGCTTAGACAGTATCTGTCAATATTTGGACTCTGTCAAAAACGAGCACATTTTGCATTCAGACACAATTACAAGAACATATTTTTTGAGCGTTGTCAGAAAGTGTAATTTCTAGATGAAGCTCCTACGAGTCTTTTTATTACTTTTGGTCTCTTGCTTTGCTTATGGCAGAAACACCATATTCCTGATGAAGAAATTCATCTGATCTATTTGTGTGTACATTTTAATAGTTTCAACTGTGAAATAAGTAGCAAAGCTTTTATTTCTTACCTTGGAGTAAGAGAATGTCACTTTAATATTGGTCAGCCTTTCAGTCAACCATGAATGTTTCTATCAAAAGAAATGCTGCAAAGTGTTTTTGTTTTGACCCGCAAGGGTTGTTCTGTGTTACGTGTTATATCACCCATTGTAAACAGTTTGCATTTTGTTATTTAACAAGATGGGGAAAGTTTGGCATGTAAATCTTTTTCTGATACTGATTTTCAGCAAATGGGGACAGATAACATTTTTTGTGCAAGTACACTGGGTATTTTCCTCTCTTTTAAAAATGACCCTCAACTGATGAGCAGGTAAATGTTTTCAGCTGAGTGTGGGGTTGTAAGTGATATTTGTAGGGTTTAAAGTTGTTTAATCTGCAGCAGCTGCACTTGCTGCATGTTCCTGGTGGATGTTAAGCCACTCGTGAGAATCTTGAATACCTTACCTATAAAAAATTATTTTAGTACCTCAGCAAATTACTGGACCTAAAATGTTGTGCTTGTTTAACTTCTATAAATGGATTGAATTAAGATCTATAAAGAGACTTCTGGGTAACTCATTTGAGCTGCCATTGTGTAATCTGCAAACTAAAAAGGAAAACTTTAAAAGCCACTAACTTCATTTGTTTCAAAAGTACACCAATGGAGAAACTTTGTCTCTTGAACAAAGTTTGTCGCTTGAATGCGTTCCTGATTGAGACATATCAGTAGACAAAGGAGTGGAGATTGTGGATCACTGCAGTGTATTAAAAAAGACAGTTTCAAAATGCATGAAATGTTGACAAGCCATTTTGTGTCCATACACCAAAGATCAGCCATAAAGCTTACACTAGAAGTTAAAGTGTTGTAATTCTTTATTTTGTATTAATTTTAGTTCCCTTGGTCAGGAGTGCTATATAAATATATAATCCAGAAACTGGAATTTTTTTCAGTTTTTTACTTAGCAACTTTAAAAGCCCATTACTTTTACCTGCTCATGGTTTCCTTCCATAACTATTACTAATTTAATCAAGAATCAGATTTTTTTTCTTTTTTTTGGATTGAGCTTTCCCATATTTTGTGCCTAAATCAAGGATGGTTTAGTTAATTTCTGTAAATCTAGTTTTTGTAAAATATGTTGATATGGAAGACTCAATAAACAGAGCTACAGCTTTTCAAGAAATGTGTATTTCTTTCTTTTTCTGTTTTAAAGAGCATGGTATTGTAAAATGAAATTCCTTCAAATGCATTTTGCATGTACAGTACAGACCAAAAGTTTGGACACACCTTCTAATTCAATGGGTTTTCTTTATTTTCATGACTATTTATAAGGCAAGAAATCCCACTTATTAACCTGACAGGGCACACCTATGAAGTGAAAACCATTTCAGGTGACTACCTCTTGAAGCTCATCAAGAAAATGCAGAGTGTGTGCAAAGCAGTAATCACAGCAAAAGGTTGCTACTTTGAAGAAACTAGAATATAAGGGGTATTTTCAGTTGTTTTACACTTTTTTGTTTAGTGCATATTTCCACATGTGTTATTCATAGTTTGATGCCTTCAGTGTGATTCTACAATGTCAATAGTCATGAAAATAAAGGAAACTCATTGAATTAAAAGGTGTGTCCAAACTTTTGGTCTGTACTGTATGTACATCACCTTTGGGTTTATGGCTCCAACAAAATTGATTGATGGATGCCAAAGTTCCTGAGGGCCGACTCATAAAAGGACACAGGACTACTGTAGTATCTATTTAGATTGCCATAGTTGGATTGTTTCTTATGTCACTGGACTGCACCCTTAAACTCATAAAGATGTGTTGGTCATGACTGATCCAACTCAATGTGCCAGCTCAAAATCGTTTACGATGTTAAACAATTCCTTCACTCCATAGTAATTTTATTGAGATGCCACAGTGCACAGATCATTTAGAAGTCCTAATTTTGCGAATCTATGTATTCGTGACAAAGCATGGCTAGATGTTGACCCACGATGAAAGGAGAACTGACTGTGAGCGAGCCTTCGTTTGAGCCAAATGATGCGGATCCCAAACGAAGAGCCGCAATTCTCATCACCTCAACATCTATGCCACGTCATACGCTGTTGGGCGGAAGCGGCAGCCACAACACCCACGGTGCTCTGCGTAAGTATGAAGCCCAGCCTCATTCAGAACTAACGCGGATCCCTGTTCATTATATCCGTGTGGGAATTCAGCTGGACAGTATCTCACTGGGGTTTTCACTGGTAAGCTAACAGTTCTGCTCGGTTATAAACATTTAGTTGTAGTTGTATTTTGTACACTGGGAAGTAGAAGTTCCTGGAAACGGCTCGGTTAGGTCTGTTTGCTTGAGTTAAAGTGGCCTCGTGTAGGACAAAAGTCATTGAAAGCTAACAAATTTTACTTTTTTAATATTTATGTCAATGAAGGCGTTGTGTTGTCAAGGATATTTATTTTACAATGCGCTACTGGTAGACTCGCTTTCAGTTATTGATTTACACAGTACATCCTTGTGTACTGTGTATTCTGGCTCATAGATGGGTTAAGAGCAATAAAGTGTAAAACTACATTATTATTATTATTATTTTTATACATTATTAACATGGAAACTCAACTTAAGGTAGGGCTAAATCGGGAAAAGAGATGAACCACTTAAGATTGCACATTGTGGACTGTGCCTGGCCTCATCCTGGAAACTTAGAATCATGAATGGAGCGTCATACTGTCAAAGGATGTGTGTTAGTTGTAGGTGCGACTGTAATCTCGTTCAACTTGTTTCGTAATCTTCAGGGCCTGAAAATGTTTCACAGAAGGAAGCTATAGTGGTCAGGTCAAAGTTTTGTGTCACCGAGCAAATATATTCACTCTCTGGACTGAACAAGTTGACATGTATGTGTTTTACAATTAAACTGAAGAAAACTGTATAAAGGTTTTGTGTCTTAAAATACCACTATTTTTAATTTGATGTCTTGTGTGTCTTCTAGACAGAGATTGTGGAATGCTGCTGGACGAGTCTCCACTTTTTGATCCCTCTTTGCTTCAGGAGTTGGACTGGAACAGCAACACCGTGTCCTTCTCTCCCCCCATCTCACCAACCAACCCAGGAGATGACCTGGAGCTCAGGCCGCTGTGCACAGCAGATTTTAATAAAGGTCAGTCAGGATTACTTATTTCAGATCTCTATATATACCTAAAAATCTGAATACTTCATTAGACACGAATCGTATTTTCAATTTGACAGGGAGATGTAATCGACTTCCTTTGTTGCTTTTGTTTTCCAGGATTCTTTGAAGTTTTAGCTCAACTTACCAAGACAGGCGATGTCACGGAAGAGCAGTTTGTTAGTAAGTGGCACTTAATGCTGCAAAATAATTAATCTCTTAATAATTTTACCATCAGTTTTTTCAAAGTCTTTGACTGCAAATCTTGCTACCACTTTTAAATTCATTAAAACCTACATCTGCAACATTGCCACACACATGAGCAATTAGGTTAAAAAAATGTTACTTGTCATTTAATTCAACCATATATATTCATATACTTTATGGACTCATTACACACAGAATTCTATATTTCAGCAACAAGTGAGAAAAACCAGGTAAGGCTAGACGAAACTATACTGTAGTCAAAACTCAGACATAACACAGAATGATATGTTTCTGAGAAAAAAAATCAAACTTCCTCCTGTGCACAAACTAGTTCCAGTTCTCCTGAGAAGGTACACCACAATAGACCATACACACTGAGAAGGGGTGGAAAAGGCCTTGGGGCAGTCACAATATAAACATCATAGCACACATTGTAGAAAACACACTAGATGGAAAACATTAATAAAAAAAGGTTTGTCTTTTAGAAAGGTGTTCTGTTTTCTGTTTGTTCTAGGTAAGTTCAAGCACATGAAGACAACAGGAAACTACTATGTCGTCGTCGTCGAGGATAAAAACCTGGGACAAATTATCGCCACAGCCACGCTGATCATTGAACACAAATTTATTCATTCCTGTGCCAAGGTACAGCACACTGATCAGGAAGCTTGGGTAGTCCAGAGCAAAGAGCCATGATCTCTTTCGATTCTCCCTATCACCACTTATTAGTTACACATTAATGCACTGATTAGAACCCTAATATTCAGTTTTTTTTCTTTCTTTTGTTACATATACATTGCTTTTCTAAAATCAAGACAAATAAATTTCACCTTGTAAAAACAACAGATTCTGAAAATGAACAAAATGAAGATCTGCTGCTTTACTTTATTTGTAGAGAGGCCGGGTGGAGGAGGTGGTTGTCAGTGATATATGCAGAGGAAAGCAGCTCGGGAAACTGTGAGTAGGCCTGTGCAAACCTGACAGCCCATATAGTTTTTATACTTATGAAAGAGATAAAGGGTAAATATTTGCTTTACTGCTGCAGTAGCATTTAGTCAGAGTAAATGTGTAAGAAAGTACAAAATTGATGAAAACTTTACTGGCTTTCAAAAGTATGCACAATCCTTGTAAAATGCCATGTTTTCATCATGTGAAATAGTGAGATCAGGATAAATCATTTTAAAGTTTTTTCCTCATGTAGTGTGATGTCAATTTAATTATAAACTGAAGAAGGCATTCTAAAAATTTAATGTTTTTCCCAAAACTTTAAAAGATCAGATACAGAATTGTTAGGGAGCTTCCCAAAAATTTCTAGCAAGTACTGGTTATGTTTAACATACAAGAGCAATCTCCTGTACCCTGTCTGGATCAATAAATTGAATATATCCACATGAATATCTCATGTGGAAGGATGTATTTATAGTCTGATGAAACTAAACTTTGTGCCACAGTTAGAAAATGTTTGACAGAAACATAACCAAAAGTACCATTCCCGGAGTTGAAACATGGTGGTGGCAGCATCATAAAACAGGGAGACTGTTTTTTAATTAGTTGCAGTCTCATTACATCACAAGACCTGGTATATTTTAAGAGGTATTTTGACCTTTGACAAATGCTGTACATAAAATAGTTTGTCTCTTTCTTCTTGCAGGTTAATGTCAACGCTTACTCTTCTCAGCAAAAAACTTAACTGCTACAAAATCACTCTGGAATGTGCGCCCAAAAACGTGGCTTTCTACCAAAAATTCGGATATGCCTCCTCGGATGAAACTTACATGCAGTGCAGATTCTTCGACTGAGGAGAGCTGCAGCTTTAACCACCTCAGTTTTTGGGGCTTGGACCATTTTTACATCTGATATCAGCACTTGCAATGGGGGTCTTTAGCACTAGCTCCCAGGGATTCGGTTTGATCAAGGTATCTTAATTTCTGAAAACTTGAGCGTCAGTTTATTGAAGCTCAGTTTGACAATAATCCACCCTTTGGTAACCGCTGCTACCTCACCAGGGTGGGTGTTTGCTGTTATTTTACCTTCATCCGTCTTAAAGAATGTATGTATTGTCTTACTTTCTCAGAGAAAAAGGGTAATTGAGTACAAAAAGGACAAAGAACATGATTTTACTGCTACACTACAAGTAAAGACAATCCTACAAAAACATTAAATTTGGCTTTTATCATATGGAAAAAAAGTAAAGCTTTTTCCCCATGTTTCTTTTAAGCTACACATTCTCATTATCCAATTTGGCCTAAAATGATAGTTTTCTCCCACCAATTAATAGCAACTGTTGACGTTCATGAGATCTGGGTTTCACTTTTCTAGTCTGATTGGTACGAAGTGCTCTTTTTCTCAGCATATTGGTTTTGTTGTTGGGTACCTATAATGAAGTTTTGAATACAAGAAGACTGTTAAACTATTTCCAGTGGAGAAAAAAAACATTTTCAAAGGTAGTGGTAATAATTTGATAAGGGTGTTTTTTTAGTTGGTTAACTGGATTTAGCATTAAGCATTTTGTAAAAGAAATGACAAGTGATTTTTGTAAATTCACTTTTATTTAAGCTTTTGTAGTTGTTTTATAATTATGCTTTTATTCTGGGGCACGTATTTAAAATAACTTATTTCCAAATGTAAATCCAATAAAATATTCTATGATCAAGAGTTTCACATTTTTCTGCTATGAGATTAACTCAACGGATCAAGTTGTTAGTCAGGGCTCCTTTTGCATGAATTACTGCATCAGTGGTATGCACTATGGACACAGAATGCTTAAATCTCTGCTTCATTTTTAAAAGCCTAATTCCTCTTGAGGCTCATTCTGCATCTGTCCATCACACATTTCTTTCCACTCAGCTTTCAAGTCATATGCTGGAAAAAAGCACCATAGTCATTAAAAATAGCTTTTTTTCTGGCAATTTGAATTTGGTATCTTTAGATGCAAGCAAAATCATGAAAAAAATATATACACACACACACTTTTTGAACTGAGAACAAACTTTTTAAATCTTTGATTTGCACCTGAACACTAAGCATAAAGGCTGACTGAAAAATGTTGCTGTCCACCAATTGCTGGAAAACAAGCGTTGAACAAAATGTAGAACCAAAATAAATAATGAAGACATTACTACAGTACTTAGGACTTGTTTTTATTAAGCAGTGTTTAGCATTTTTCTGTTCTTGACTGTTAGGCCTTATTAGTTCATCACCTTATTACTCCTGAAATAAAGGCATAGCTACTCCTTTTGTCCTCCGCTGGGTGACATCTTCTCTTCGCTCCCTTATGCAGACATCCCCAATCAGATTATTTTCACTAATTCAAGTATTCAAAGTGCATTATTGCAATACTGTCCCGCTGCAAATGCAAAATGCTTAAATACTATAAAACTGCGAAAAAAAAAAAAAAAAAATCTCCCATCAGTGCATCCTGCTCAAATAACAAAACAGTTATCAATTTTGACCCTTGTTCATAAGTACTCCATGTCTCAGACATGGGTAAGCTGTCCTCCCACCCTCTTTCCCATTCCCCTTAGAAAAATTCAAATATTTACATTTTTAATCCCATTAAAAATGTAAAAAAACATGAAGAAAAGAGTGCACAGTGCCACACAGCTTAAAGTCTGTAAAGCTCAGCCGTTCTGTGTTGCTGTGACCTGCATTGCTCCAAAATCTTCATCCTCCTCCAGGCTGCGTTTGCGACTTCCTGTCAAATAAATGTTGTGATTTGGTCACAAATAAAACTTCGTACCATTCACATAACGATTGTTTTATATGAAAAGACACAAAAAGAAACTATATCTTTGCAGCCAGCTTGGAAGAAACCTTCGTCACCACTGCTCTAAGCAATAATTTGAACAATTATTTTTATAAAACACTGGTCCATTTTTACAAACCAGAGATGGGTCATCTTGAACAAACCTGGCATCCCAGCTTGTAGAGAGAACGACCTGCCCAACTCTATTGGTGACATCATTTTAATGGTCAGTTTGGCCAGATAGATTGCTTCATATTCCTGCAAAAAGAACCAAAATAATTCCTCATAACTACAATAATCAAATAATTCAAGTGACAGCAATCCTTTGGCTTATACTCCAATTCACTGAGTCTCATACCAATACTGTTAATTTGTATTTTATCATCAGTTTATGGGTTCATAAACTCAAATATGTACTATGGAAAAAGTATCCAGTCTCTGGTTATTCAACATAAATATATTCTTAATTGCCATTGCAATAATAACTGTACATTTTTTCCAACAAATTAAAAAACTGCACCAAACAAACCACAATCACATTAAAAAACCCAATGTATTTACATCTACATAATCTCTAGAACACAGCAAGGGTGTTGTATTACCACACATCTTGCTGTTAAACAAACAAATGTTAATAGAATCCTAAGACTGATGCACATTAAATCATAACCATATCAAGATTTTTAAGTATGCTGACATACAGTACTTGCTAACTGGGTAAATCAGGTTTAATAGTCTTACCTGCAGTTGGTGGACAAAACCTACGTTGGGGTTGATGCAAAATCTCCTCTCCTGTACGTAGCTGAATGCGTCCCTGCGGTTACAATCACAATTAATCTGAAAGCTTTATAAACTGCAACGATAAAAACTTTGTGGCAAGAGCCGTAGGTGGCAGTTCTTGCTTACTGGCTTTGACTAAAAATGAGAGGAAACAAATTACCTGTACTTCATCCCAAATGTTTCCATAAGGTAGGCAATCACTAAGGCAGCACTACAAGAAGTAAACATAATAATGTTACTCAGACAGATGATTCAGTTGTATTTTCTGAATAGAAAACTACTGATCAGTGAATAAGTAAAACATTACGTAGCTAAAATTTTTTATATCATAATAAGAATCTGTTTTTTTAATATACCCAAAATTCTAATATACATAGATTATTTTTTTAATGTTGTAAACCATACTCAGTAATATTAACAGAGATAAACCCTGAAAAAATCTAATTTGAATTAGTGAGTTTCTTTAGTGAATTTTTATTTTTAAATCCATTTCCTTTTCTTGAGATGCAGCAGGGGCAGGAAGATATCGCTGAAAACATATCACAATATAAACGTTTCATATCAGTCAATATAAATAATAATTGATTAGTTTGTTTTAAATATCTGAAATACTAAACTGGTAGAATAATCTTTCCTATTTTGAGCACACCGTTGTTCATTTTTAAGCAATTATGAGGGCGAATATTAAACTGCTACTGCCAAAGTTACTCAACAGGTTGTTGCTAGGTAACCAGAGAATGGGTGAGTTGCTAGGTAACCGAAGACTAAGTGAGTTAGTTGATGCCATCAACCTTGCTCAGCTGGCCGTCAGTGTCATGGTGGTGGTGTATGGTGGTGAGGAAAACGCAGCAGGCTCAGGATGAGATAAGATATGGTGGTTTAATAATAATCCAGGAAATAAACACAGCCCAAAAACGGTCCCAAAGCCGGGCAGCACGGCCGAGCTGAAGCCAGGGCTCGACGCCGGTAGCAACCGGTAAACGAGGGACGAGAAAACAGACTGGGCACATGGAACGAACTAACGCCAAGAGCGGCAAATACCGACAAGGACCCGACAAAGACACAGAGACACAGGTGACACTAAATACACAAGAGGTAATCAGGGAACGAGAAACACCTGGGAACTAATCAAAGGGAGACAGGACAACACGGAGACACAGATACACAGGAAACTCAAAATAAACACACAGAAAAACACAGATCCTGACAGTCAGAGGTTGAGCAGCTAAAGCCTTTCCTCTGCCTACATCCCCAGAATGCTGTGTGGTTCTGGGTCAGAGTTCAGTAAAATTATTGAATACTGTAACAGAGGTATTATGTAATGACATTGATCATGTGGCTATATACATATTCTGTTATTGATTTGCTATCTAGACCTTAATGCACCTTCACTTTAGGAGCCTCTTGTGTTTTTTTGGGCCTGAAATTGCACACATACAACAAAGTAAATGCCTCACCTTCTCGATATCCCTGCATTGCCATGAACCAGCACCTTTCCTACAGGAGCAAAACACAGGTCACTTAATTGAACAGAAAAATATTTAAACCATGACAAACAGCAAGGAAACTTACCATCTGTTGCCAAGCAGCTATCAATAAACTCTTTAGTCTGCAAAAAGGAAATAAAAGACAAATTATTGTAAATAATGTCAATGCTCTTTGAGTGAATAAAATGTTTTTTTCTACAGGGCCACGCCTAATCCATGACTTACCATAGGAAAAAAACGAATTATATTTTCTACTGGATTGTCAGCAATATCTAAAACAAGATATCTACAAGAAATATATGAAATTAGATTCACTCAAACAATAAGCATATAGTGTTCTGAGCATTTTATATGTGTGTTACCTTACCTAAATCTATGAGAGAAATTGGGTTTGATAAAATTGGCTTCAATGTCTTGGCGGACACAAATGATGTGTGTTATGCCGTGTCTCTCAAGAGTTGGCAGCTAGAAGAAGACAAAACATTGAGAGGTCCAATTAAAACCGTGTTTATTTTCTTTTAGAAATGCATGTGTTTATTCAGGAGGATGATTCTTCAAAGTATTACCTTGCTTTTCATTGCAGCAGAGTAGGGCCCTAAAAACAGTCCAGGTAAAATCTCCTGAACAGAAATATACATAATGACACACCATCAGCAAATACAGCTACATTTCATGGTTTAGCTGCTACGCTGCACACCAAGTACAGTAGAGCTGTGCTTGTCTGACAGATGGTATGATAAGATTTCTATCTTTTAATATCACATTTATAAGGAAACTGTTTCCCACCAATAATTTCAGACTGTGACTAAAATGAAAAGTAACATAAATTAAATGATGCTCTGCAGACAAAACGCTGATCAGGCATAACATTATGACCACTGAGGGGTAAAGGTTGGCCTGTCCAGTCTGAGTAATCTGCAATGGGCACAACAGCTCCAGAACCGGACAGAGGTGCAACAGAAGAAGGTAGCCTTCATTTTCTGTACAATCATGTAGACAGCAGGGTACATTTCTTATCTGGGAAACACACAGCATACACTAACAAGGAGGATTTTAACCATGTGACCCAGAATGTTCTGATTTAACCTTGTACGGTTTTAATTAAAAAAAGATGAACATTTCTGTAAATACATTGGATGCTTCATAACTCCTCCATCTGCAGGCATTTTAATGAATGTCCAGGACAGCCACTGAGGGAGGGGCTCCTGTTGCAATAAAAAGCTGTGATTACAGAAATAAAACTACAATTGCTAACCGCGATTAGCCATACCAGCGATTAGACTTCTGTAAATTTACTACATACAGGTCTAAGTATCTGTAACTAATTTTACAGGAATTTGACAACATATAAAACTCTCACTACTGAAGTGATTGCTCCTGTTCTCACAATTATAGCCTGGCATCAACAATGAGACAAAATTTTAATTACTTCCAAGTTAGAGGAAAGGTTTAATGATAATTAACTTTTAATTTGAATAATTAAAGCTTAAAAACAGGTTCTAAAGAAATATTATCTAGAGCAGTGGCACATTAAAACTGTTAATGACCCACCAGGGTTGTTCTTGCTTTTATTTGTGCCTCAGAACATAATTTATCATCTTAAAATATTTCTTTGAAGAAATTATTTCCTTTTTACTAAACAGATAGCTGTAATCTGTTAAGAGTTAAACTTAACAGAAACTACGAGATAATGAACTGGAAGCCTGGAACAATTTATGGCTCTCTCTCCACAAAACTCCATCCAAATGTTCTGGGTGAGTAAAAAAGTACTACCAACATTTCTGAGGTAAATTCCTATGCTGGTGATTTGTTTTTACACTGACAGATGTAGTTGAAACCAAAAGGGTTAAAGAAAGGGCCCAGAAAGCATTCTTATGCTTGAAACAAACATACATGCAGTGAGACATGTTTCACTCTGGTCCAATTTTTGTTACAAAGCTCTTGATTTACCAATTTGGTAACCTTAGGGTGGCTGGAGCATGGACTACTAGATCCACCGTTGACATGACACTGAGGAATATCATCTCTGCTGCCAGGATACTGAGCATGTTGTGACAGACAGGAAACCGTCATACAGCAATATTCTTTAGTCAGAGGCCTCTTAGATTTGTTGCAAGACTGACTGCTCCTGGAGATCCATCCTGCCCACAGCATCCACATCTACAAAGACTCTTTGAAGATACTTTAATGAAATTAGTTCCACCAACATTTAATTTCTCTTTGGGATAAATAAAGTATTTTTAAACTGAATTTGAATTACAGTGAATGTTTTTAGCCGCAATGTAGGAACCAACAAACTATTAGGCAAATGACTATAAGGTTATGCCTAATCTTAATTGGTGAACATTGAACATATTGCTATCTACCCACTCAATATTTAGGTAAATGAAGTAGACAAGTGACTTTGACATAATGTAAATGTGTAGCTTCTAGCTACGCAAAGTAAAATGTTTGTTTAGGCGTAAAAACCTTTTGTAAATTTCCCACATGCAGTAATGTAACATACCTGCATTTCTCTTCTCATCGGATAAGCCCAGTCCTGCAACAGGAAGATGTATAAGCAAGTTTAGAGCCTGAGAGGACAATTACTCCAAGTTTATTTTGATGTGTGCATTCGTGGCTAATGCTTGTTAGCTTCTCGGTGTTGATTACGTCAAGAAATTAATCAACATTAACGGTTTTAAACACAAACAGTTTTTCGTGCATCAACAACACTCGGTCATATCTGCAAAATGTCCCACAAAAAGCCCATATGAGTGCATATTTTCTCCTGCTGAAAATAAGGCTGTTTGTTAGCTTAGGTTAGCTGCTCACAGGCAGTGTACGCTAGGCAAGCTGGTGGTCTCTCACCAGAAGCTCCTCCTTAGTCGCGGGTAGAGACGGGAACTGCAGTTTGTTTTCCTCCTCCATTCTGCCGTGTGTTCGGGCTTCACCGGCTGAAAAGATGATTTTCTTGTCACAGCGGGGTTAGCTGGATAAGCGATACAATTTGTGAAGAGGCTCAACGTGCGAGTCCGCCATGCTGTTACCTGACAACAGTGTCACGTGACCCTTCAGCCGACGGCAAGAAGGAGGAGAAGAAGTGCAAGGATGGAATAAAGGCAGGTAGAAATGGCGACATCTAGTGGCCATTGCACGCAAGAAAATCACGTTTTGATATTTTTTCTCTTGGTTGAGCTTTGACCCATTTTTTCATATAATTATGGGGTACCACTTGTAAAGTTAAACAGGAAGAAATTAACAGTAATATATTTGGTTTATTTAACCTGTCATAGAGAGAAAAAGATGGGTGTTCATTTTTCAAAGCAATATTTTCATCATATTATAATTTTTATAATTCTAAATGTTATAGTTCCCAATTCAACATTTAATTGACAGACTAAATATTTAGTTTACAAATTAAATATTTAAATTGCAAATAAAACATTTAGTTTCCAACTAACTGTTTAGGTCTGAACAAAATATTTTGTTTACAAACTAAATATTTAGTTCCAAATTAACTAGTTAGTGTGCTAACTAACTATTTAACCTTTGGGTTAAATACACATTGACATTTCTCAATGAATGTTATTAACATGGTGAAGATAGGACTTTGAAAAATGAACACCCATTGTTTTTCTCTATTACAGGCTAAAGAAACAAAAATATTGCAATTAATTTTTATCTGTGTAACTTCATAAACAGCATCCCATGTATAACCTCATCAAAAATAACTCTCATCAGAATGTGGGGTGTTTTGGAAGATCTAGAAAGAACCCTATCCAGAAAGAGCCTTTCATTGGTGAAAAGTTTACTTTTTTAACGTTTAGAAAAAATTCTTTACTAAAAGTTGAAATGTTAACAGAGGATATAAATAACATTATCATCATCTGTTATTTCCTTACTGTCCCAGTTTGTTGTCACAAGACAGATTCTTCACACTTGATTCTATACTTTCGCATTAAGAGTTTGGTATATTTAACATTTGTCTCGATTAAAAACTCTAAAAAATGTCCTTTCCTCCACTGTTCATTAATATGAAGACTTTGTGTTAATGTGCTATGTAGGTATTTGTGTTATGTGGCTTTTTCACATAGAGGAGTTTCTGAGGACCAATGGTCTAAATAACAAGCACAAAACATAACTCCTCTACCACTTGCTTGGCAGTTTGTAGGTGCATGGCACATGTATATTATGGCCATAAATAAATGTTATTCTCCAATGTGGATTGTTCTAGAGGTTATAAGGATCATCTTGAGTACTGTTTTTTTTTCTCCTTGTATGACAGCAGCAAGGGAATCCTGAGTTTTTGTACAATTTTAATCATCATGGGAATTATATTTCACATGTATTGCTTGTCTGGACCTCTTGGATCATGCTGAGTTGACCCTGGTTGTTTGCGACACAGACGGTCCTTCTGCCAGCAACAGACTCCACGTTTATCTTTAAAGAATACATTCTTTCAAATACTAACCTCCGGTATTTTGTTTGTCTTGCGTCTTTCATTTCTTTGTCTTTAACTTCTGTGTCAGCAGCTTTCAAGTAGCTATTAACATTTCTTTGTAGGACACAGACAGACAGACCGACAACCTTGTCTGTGTAAGGCAAAAACACTCAAGCTTCAAAGTTCACACAGATCTGCTTGGTGTAAAAGCAACACTGAGCAAACCTTCAAATATGCCAAGTGAAAAAAATAGGCATTGCATAAAAAATAAATCCAAGAAAAATGTTTAATGTAGGAAGACATTCCACAGGTGTGCAATCTCAAATACCCGTGTTAGAATGTTTAATTACAGGGGTTAGGTGCCTGACTATTCCTTCACAAGTGTTTCACAGGTGTGTAAATATTCTCAATGTTTGAGTTTCCTAATATGTGAACTGCACCTGCAGTAAATCTTGGAAAGTGAAAATAATTTGTGTGAAGCAAAAGCTTCTTTGAGTTTTTAGTTATTTTCTACCTGTGACTATCTTCTGCATCCAAATATTTGTGGAGCAATATTTCTGTGTTCAAAAGTTTTGTTTGTTAAAAATGCTAAATGTCATAAGCCTGTCTGAGAAGAAGTCACGTGGACGTATATGAGGAGTGGTTTTTGGCTTCTTATCCATATTTTGAAGCAAGCACAAAAATCTTAATTTCAAAATAGTCTATACTTAGTGGCACTCATAAAAGGAGTGTGATCAAATCTTTCCTTCAAATCTCTTTTGTCAAATGTTTGCATAAGTTTTCAGTTTAAGTTTTTCCCTGCATTATATATTAATAAGTGGGAAAGGAAAACAACATTTGTAAAGTTGTGTGAATATTTGTACATGCTTGTGTTGTTGTCTCTGAGTCGTGGCGTCTGTTGCTATCTTATTCTTCAGTGTTTTGTTTACCATTGGGAGAAGATCTCCCTTTGTTCACATATCAGAAGAAGATGAAATCTTTGTATCTGACACAGGATTGAAAGTGTGTGTTTATTTGTCTTTGGCTCATGAGTAAGTTTGTTCGTGAGTTCATGTAATGGACCATTGCTTTGCAGCACAGCTGGTCAGCATGCAAGGACACAGTAAAAATTGCTTCCTTATCAGATACGGAGCAGAGATATTTCCTGCTGCTTCTATTCCGCTGGCACACACTCGTCCCAAATTAGTCTTTGAAGAATATCAATTACACACATTTCAGTTTGAAACACATTCCTCACCTGTTTTTTTTTCTTTCCAGCTTCAGCTTCTGCTTTCTGGTTCCCATGTACAGTGCAAATCTCCCAGAGTTAGCTGCTTCTTATGATCAGCCCTACAAGATGAAAAATGAACAAAAATACAATTATGCAAACATCACTAGCCCTTGAAGAATGTAGGTGCCGTTTTAGAGGAAATATATAGATTGCACCTGTCAGTGTGTAAACTAAAATTGTATTTATCCACCCTTGGATCCAATGGTCTTTTCTATGCCTCAATGTTTCTCTGAGGGGAACAATCAAACCAGCAGTCTTCTGTTGTTGCATTTTAGATAAACAGGTGGCGGACATTCATCACAAGAGCAAAATGGACAAAGGATAAGATTGAAGAGCAAGTTTGGTCATAATGAATTGGCTGAAATTGCTCTACTAGAATTGCCATGTTTAAAAAAAGCCATTTTAAGAAGTTTTTAAAAAAAATCCACATTAATTTGTGCCATTTCCCCTGTCCCTTTTTTCACCAAGACATTTATACTGAAAGCAAGAAGAAAGGGGACTGCAGTATGTGTGGAGTCTTAGTTCCTTTATAAAAACAATGCAATGTTGGTAACTACATCGGCATGCTGCCTGGAAATAAATCTTCTATTCATTTAAAACTGCATTTTCAGAACAAAAAAGAGCTCCACACTCTGCTGAATGTGAGTATTTTGTGTACAGGTAAAACAGTTCCTAAACAAAACTTTGACAGAATGATAAAAAAGACAAACACAAACTCATCTGATTAATGGTTGTTTTCTGGAAGGAAACTGAAAAATATTCCTATTAATAATGAAAAGACTTATCCACAAGGCTAGCTCAAAAAATAATATAATTATGAGAGTGATATCATAGCGATTTCTCTTCATAAGGGTGCAGCCAGACAAAGGGAACACCTAAAACATTTTTAGGTTATGTTTTTAGCATAACCTAAAAATCTGCCTCAAGTGTGGGGACTGTACTTTGTCATAACTTATTTTTATATTCAGTGATTTCACTCATGCAAGCCAACTTTAATCCCCAAAGAATATTATAAAAAGCCCCCTGCCTCTTCAAAAAAGCTTCCACTACTTTCATTAATAAATGCCATCAGCATCAGTGAAGAGAAACTTTGCTCTCTTGGGAAACTATAGTCCCACTGTGAAAACTCATCATGCATTCATCCGTGCAAATGCTGAAGGTGTTAAGGTCCTATTCAATATTACTTTGCAGTTCATCACTAAGGCATTCAATAAGATTCAGATCAGCAAGGTAAAGAAGCTTTGTGATTAACTTTGTTTTATCCACTGCTCTCTGCAATGTTAGGCGGGTCTCGGGGGAGAGAAGGGCTAAAATAGTTCAAGGTAGGAAATGCAATCAGGTGTACAGGTTTCAATAAATTTCTAAAAGTGGCTGTGAGTAAACTCCAAGCACAAAATACTTCCTATAAACACATTTTCATCCTAATGCTGTTGCTCTAGCCTTTCACTGCTCTCCCACAAAGTGCAAATAGTGCATGAGACCTGAGTGGAGGAATTTTTATTGTGGTGTCCAAGAAATCATCAATTTGAAGTCAATGCTCAGACTATATTATATGCACAAATGATTGACACCTGGCAGAAGACAACACATATAACACAAACAGATGCACAACTTTTTAACCAGTTGAACCTGGAATATGGTTTGAGCAAGGATGAGTTTTAAACCACTCCTTTTCTAAATGTCTGTATTTGCTAGCTGTGCTCCAGCACCAACATTTAAAAGGGAACATCAAGGGGAATATTTTTTTCGTTCTCTTTCTGTTATCCTTTATGAAAGCACAATAGCTATTGTTGTCTCAGTTGTTCACTGCCTTGTCCAAATCTTGTGCAGCTAAGTTTAAAAATGCTAGAAAATGCTTTTTCTTCAGCAGTGGAGTGTGCAGAGAGGCCGAAGTGGTTAAGGTTAGTATTTTTTGTTTTATTGTTTGATAAAAAAAAAAAAAGTACATCCCTGCTACCCTGTATGTAATTTGGAGGCTCTCTCTGTTCCTTGACTCTTTAACAAAATTTTGATTATTATTTTTTATTGTCTGTCATAGTTTTTTTAAGGGGGTCTGGCTGTGGCTGGTTTGTAGTGAAATTAACTTCTTTCCACTTTCAGATTAAAATGGTCCAACAGCACACATTGGAGGATTTTGAAGTTAGTATTACAATTAGTATGTTTTGCAACAGCAAGACTTTTAATTGTCAAGATCTCTTTTCAATAATCACTGTGTTTAATAGTTGAGTAATTAGAAACCTTTTTATTGGCCATCAGTTGGTATTAAACCAGTTGAGACTGATTTGCACATATAGCAGCAGCAGTACTTTTTAAATACTGACAGATTCCAGACGATTTCATGCCTTTTTGCATATCCTTTCTTCATGTCTTCTACTCTTTCGGCTTTTCCCTTCAGTGGTCACCACAGCGAATCATCTGTCTTCATTTAGTCCTATCCTCTGCATCCTCTACCCTCACACCAACTGACATCATGTTGTCCTCTTTCACCACATCAATAAATCTATTTTGGTCTTCTATATCATTTCTTCATGTACTCATTACTTATTCTCTTTACCATTCTACTTATGTGAATTAAATTGTTTTAGTTTCTTTGCATGTGTGGATTATTTGGGTTGCTACCAATATTTCATGTCAATTGAAATGTTAGAAAGATATTCACAGACAAAAACATAAATGTATTTGATCTTTATTTTATCCATTGTTTGTTTCCCCCTGTGATGTCTCTGCTCAAGAATAGTAAAAGTGATATTTTTTGGCAGTATTTAAGATTTAACCCTGGCCCTTGCCTATTCATCACTAGAAAAAGACAACAGTGCACTGATAAAAAAGCTTTTGGACCAATCCTTTTTATTTATAGAGCCCAAAAAATGGCATTATCTAAAAATCCATCAGAAAAGCTTCCCGATCCATTTTCCAATCTGGTACACTAGATGGCAGTCAAATATAATCATTTAACATGCAATAAAGATAGACGGACTTCAGTTAAAGATGGCTATCACTGGAAAATGGTTTGAGTTCTGTCCCTCTAAGAAAGATGATGGAAAAAATTTTATTACAGCAGAAATGTTATTATTGTTATTACTATTACTACTGTAAGTGTTTAAATACTGGCTTCTTTAAGGTGACTTCTTTAAGTTTGTACATGCTTCAGGTATTTAGTATAGTGAATTTCTATATCTATATTGTTATAACAAGTCAGTGACTTTCCAACATGTCTTACGAACTGAAACGTTCAGTATTCTTTAGCCTAAAAGTGCTATAAGAGAGTCTCAGCTCCACCGCCTGAACTCCACACTTAATATTTTACTGCTCTCAAAGTTGACAACACCCTCCAACCATCCCCATCACCCTTTCCCACCCCCACCCTGGTTATTGAGCCTGCAGCAGAGTCTCAGCAGATCATTACTAAATTACTGATTACAGGCGTAAAGCGATACAAATGAGGAGGTTGCCCCTGATGCTTAATTGGTAGGATGTAATAACGGAGCAGTGATATGTGGGCCCTTAATTGTGTGTTTACTGGGCTATTTATTGGAGGGTGTCCCTCCCCTGGCTGGTCGCTGATGAGGTGAGCTGCGTTTCCGCTGGTGTGCTATCAATCCTGCTTCATTAAGGACGCGCAGGATGGGAAGTGAGACCGGCGCGAAGATTGCCTTCCAGACTGACGTGGGCAGAGGAGTCAGCCGTGTTTATGAATTCTAAATTCCCACTGACAGAAAATCCATGTAGCAAAGCAACCATAAATAAAGAGCCTAACTTCTCTGCTGATTCTTGGCTTTCGAAAGCAAAATTAGGTTTCTAAATGAGGGAATCTGGGAAACATTTTCAAGTTGAAAAGTAATATTTATGCAAATTTTTATTTTACTTTGTTTCCCTATATGTCCCTGTAATTAGAGAAGAAAACGTAATTAAAGCTGTATTATGAAATTCCTTTATGCTTGACATTAATTTCAATAATTCTTGTTTCATCTTCTCAAACTAGATAAGAGTGATCTTGAGTACCATGATGAGTTCTGCATCTTTTAAAGTAATATCAAGGAGGATGGTTTCACATGACAACTTTTGTAACCCCATCGTTTCTGTGCAGATGTGGAGATTTGAAGCATATCCACACTGCCAGTTGTAACAAATAGGAGTTGTCAAAAGGGCAGTTATTATGCAATTGTATAATTAATTGTAATATGGATCACAATATGTCAATACAATGTGTAATTCTCGACCTATCATATACACATGGATTATGATTCACATTTTCCACTACTACAAACGTTCACTATAAGAATTGGTATCTTTGCTTTTTGTTTTACAATATTTACTGTGGAGCCCTCATTCTTAAATTCTGGCCCAAGAACCACTTGGGCTGAACTTGGGCTGTCCGGAAAACAATTAGGGGTTCTGAGATAATGCACGTCAACAGCCAAAAAGACGAGTTGTTCAAGACTTCTCCAAAAAAGATAGAAACTCAAGTGGATAACAGTGCATCAGGAAAAAGTACTGATGTCTTCTCTCGCTATGTTCCATTAACTTCTGAGTTCACAACTTTGGTCTGGGAATGTTATCTCACCCAGTTAGCCGTGTTCCAGTTCCAAGTACAAGAACAGTGGGATTTGATATGCTCCTTGGTTATGCTAACTTTGTGAAAAGTAATATACAGTATTTCTCTGAATTGTGTACATACCATAGAAATATGTTTAATAAACAATATTGTATATAATTGTGTGTGTGAACAACTTACATTGCCAACAACACAATGCATTATTTTTGTGTGGGTTGGTGGAAAATATTTTCCACTCAAATATTTGACTTCTAAGAACCTTTCTGGTAATTTTCCAGCTTCCAACATGAAAGTTTTTACTTCTGGGTAAAAATGGAGGGATAAGGGATGCAGTGACTATGCATGTTTTATTATTGTTTTGTTTTTTAGGACATGATAGAAAAAGATAAACAATTTAACCCCTTAACTGTCAGGATGACACCAGTGTCCTCATGAATCCATTAACTTACATGTGGGCATTTTCAGGGTAGCAGTTAAGGACATTTTCTTTATTTTTCTAAAATCTTATCAGTATCCCACAAAATGTAATACTTGTTACCAGTCTAAAATCAAACAAAAATCAGTCTAAAAAGTAAAGTATTTTTTTTAATGATTGAGGTCTTATTGTAAACTTCAAAGATGAATACATTAAATGTGTATATTTTATAAAATATGCTTATTTTTAAATTTCAAAATCATGATATTGACACTTGAGTGGGAAATTGAATTACTACATTGGAACTATTTGCCAAATAATGTGACAGAGTGGTGAGACAGGAACTGTGGTATTGCATGAGGAGGTCTGGAGTGGCAGAGAAGTATGTTAAAGTGATACAGGACATACAGTATATGATAACTGTGAGACAGCAGTGAGGTTACTACAAGTGTGCTGTAGTGACAGGAATTGTAGGTGGAGGTGGGACTTCATCAAGGATCAGCTCTAAGCCCCTATGTGTTTGATTTGGTGACAAACAAGCTAACAGATTAGTTTAGACAGGAGTTTCCATGGATTATGATGTTTGCAGATGACATTGTAATGTGCAGTGAGAGCAGGTAGAGCAAAAGCTAGAGATGTGGAGATGTGTATGGGAAAAGAAAGGAATAAATATTGGCTGCAGCAAGTCAGAATACATATGTGTAAATGAGAGGGACACCAGTGTAAAGGTCATGTTACAGCAACTTGAAGTAAAGAAGGTAGAGAACTGTAGATACTTGAGGTCCACTGTCCAAAGCAATGGAGTGTGTGGATAAGTGTTGAAGAAGAGTATGCAAGCAGGTTGCAATGGGTGGAGAAAAGTGTCAGGTGTGATGAGTGATGAAAGTGTAACAGCAAAAATGAAAGGAAAGGTGTACATGAAGATAGTAAGTGTGAGAATAGAGGATGCAGAGGATAGAAATAAATTGAGAGAAATGTTTGGTGTAAAGAACTCTGAAGGGAAAAGTTGAAAGAGAATAAGAAGATTGGTACTATTTGCCTTTGGTAGATTGGTGCTGTTGTTGCTGCTATTCAAACCAAGAATTGAATTATTAAAAAAAAAAACATGAAACCTTGTTTCAATATGAGAAATAATGAAGGAAACAAAAATAATTAGCTAATCAGGTCTACCTTTTTTTTCTTACAAGTATATTGGTATCTCTCGCCCTCTCTGAAATTCAATGACTAAGGGAATAATTTGGATTTTTTTTTTTTGACTAGACATAAATCAAGATGAAATATTTGGATGACTACTCTTGGATTATAATGGATTTTCTATACCAGCAGGATGAGAAATGTCACAAATGTTGCACATTTTCCAAATCTTTGAAACATTACCAGCAACATAACACATTTCAATCATGGCAAAGTTTTCTGAAAAGTCTTGGGAGAAGGGTACATATGTGCAAAAACAGATTTCTGAGGGTCCAGGTCCTGTTCAGCTATTTAGTAATGTCTTTTAACATTGTGTTACTTGTGTATTTACTGGAGTGGTGCTCATCATAAAAAGTTGAAGAACCACTAATGTTCAATGGGGACGCTGTTAAGAGAGTGGAGTCGTCCTGGTGTATGCACATCTTTTGGTGTTTCCAAATAACAAGCTTTAATTTGCCAGCTTTATGGCTAAATAAACACCTTATTTTCAAATCCAGCCTTTCCAAGCTTCTCTGTGTGAAACCATTACTGACTTGTGTGCAATTTGTATTTTGCTAAATAAGTCTCAGCTCATCTGTCTGTAATGATATTTCAAAATATGTGAGAATGTAATTATTCTTGCATGCATATTTGCTTGGGGCATTCTTGTTTACTGTGGGTGGAAGGCTGCGTTGTTTATCATCTATTTATCATTGAAACAATATTTGCAGCCTTCTGAGGCCCAGTACAGTAAAAAGTCAGGGCCTTGATAATGACAGACTACTGTCATCTTCTGACTTCTTTAATCATAGGCCCACCCCTGGACCTTTCTCTCAGAAAATTTGCTCCCCTCCAGCCAGCATCCCTTTTAAAAAATTCAACACTTTATATCTGAGACAGACAGCTCAGTGCTATATGTTCTTTTAATATTCAACATCAGTTGCTCATCTGTGCCTGCTGTGTGGTGTATGATCAAAGACAGTGGCGAGAAATCATAATCCATGGCAATGTGTTTGAGTTGAAGGTGATTTGCGTTGTCAGGGAAACCATCATTCTGTTAGTTTATTTTTCAATCTGCATCAACGAACCTTCAGACATAGTTTGGACCTGTTAATGAGACTGCTGATGAGGATCACACGCCTCCGTACAATGTAAACTATGTGGGTTTAAATAAATTACAATATTGGTCAGAGTGATTGGCCTCTGCAGAAAAATATTTAGAGGTCTTTAATGAAGTTCTCACACAGCAAACTCTCGGCTTTGTTAAAAGAGCTAGACTAAACTAAAATCAGTCACCATAGCCTGGGCGTCATGTTGCATTTACGGTCAACAGCCCTGAAAATACAAGAATATTTTCACCTGAAGGTAACTAAGAGTACTGTCTTAAAAGAAAATTGTCTTCCAAATCTCAAAGCAACCATACTGTACAACCATATCTGCTTGTTTGATACTTTTGGTTTCTTTTTGAGTAATTTTTGCTGGTGGGCAGGCATGTTTTGAATTTCCCAGTCCTGGAGAGGATGCACGCTTACCCCTGGGAAATTTACCCGAGGCTTGCATAAAGCACGGCCAATCAAAATAAATTGGGAGGGCTCGTGTCACATCAAGTGCAGCTGTTCTGCAGTCATGTTTTCATTTCTGACCTGCCTGCAGAAGGGTGAAAAATGACTTTATCCAGCCTTCCACTAACTCAAGCTATACAGCATCTTTTTAAAAACATGTGTCCATGTCAACATTTATTTGGAAAGATGAAAGATGTGAGCGGATAGAGTTTGGAAGTCATCCTTTTAATGACCATGACATCATTTTTATTCACTGGATATGTGTCATCTGTCCAGGGTTTCTGGACAAATGATCTTGTCCTTACTGGATACAAATGATCTAAATATAATCTCAAGTAAAGTATGGCAAACACTAAGGATTCCCCCAGACATTGCCAAACCGAAAACCGTATTTCTGCACAGCCCAGTTGGACTTGCAGTTGTGATACTCATAAAAACACATTTAAATGTGAATCAGCATATACTGTATATGAATATTTATTTAACTGAATATAAACCGAATAATCAAGCACAACTAGAGGGGTGGAAGTTATGGCTGGACTGGGACTGAAAATGTCAAGTTTTGTAGGTTGTGAGTGGGACCAAAATGCAGACAGAAACTTAAGATGAGCACAGTGAAGAATTTAATAATTAACACAAGTCTACAGCTCTCATGCAAGGTGAACAGGCTTAGACACAATAACTGGAGGAAGGAAGAACAAGAAAAACCAATAGGATTATATGCTGAGGTGAGAGTGGAGAATGACTTGAATATAGGTAAGATAATCAGGGGGATTTGGAACGGCTGTGGAGGAGAGAAAAAACAGGAAGATTGAGACACTCCAATCATTTAGCGAGATAAGATGAGTGTTCTTTAGACAGAACTTCTTTGTAGCTCTGCAGGAGAATAAATTATGTTATTTTGTTGGTGCAAAGACAGTATACATTGTGAAGTGTTGCAAAAAGTGTATTAAACGTATACAGTGGTGTAAAAATGTATTTGGCCACTCACAGATTTCTATATTTAAATGTTTCAGAATATCAAACAAATTTTAAAAAACAGACAGATAACCTATTTAAATATACAAACAAAATTACACTGATTATTTTATTAATTAAAAGAAAATGAACTATCGAAAACAATTTGGCTCTAACTGAGTAGTAAGTGTCCAAGGATTTACTAAGGTAAAACTCCTATTTTGGTTCAGTTTCACTAGTGACACTAAGACTTGATTACTCCCAGACATGTAGAACCCATCTGACATCATGAAGTAGGCTTAAAATATCAAAAAGCAATACATAATGCACAGATCTGAAAAAATCCTGGAATAGATGACAAAAAAAAAAAATTGAGATAACAGTCTGGAAATGGTTAAAAAACTCTTCTAACCACTTTGGGGCTTCTTGAAAACAACAGTGGGAGCCATTATCCACAAATGGAGAAATGCAAAGGTCCATTTCACATTTGGCAAAAATAACTCAATGATTCTCAAAACATTTGGGAAAATCTTCTGTGGACTAAAAGGGAAAAAAAGGAACTTTACACAAAGATCTGTGTTTAGCTTCATCTGGCGTATCCCCAAATTGGCAACTAACATCAGGGACGGCATGCATGAGCTAGCAAATACTCCACTGTTACTTCAGTCAAATAACCCACACCTGCAACGTCTGGTAGGTAACTGATGCTCGAAGCGATTCTTTTCAACCTGTGCTATCCAAAAGTACCAAAATCTCTGAATAATCCAGCAAAGGTTAACGTGCAATAATCAGTCTTCTTTCGACACACTTCAGGACGACCCCTTTATGTGTAATTAAAGGTGGCAATGGACATGCATTAACTCTGCATGTGTAAAGAGGAGCTTAAACAGTAGCTGCCACTGAGATGCTGGTGGGAGCACCACAGCGGCAGCTACTGCAAAATGAAAGGGTTTGGAGTGACTTAGTCAATGTCCAAGCCTGTATCTAATTAAGATTATGTGGCTGTTCATGCTGGAAGACCCATAAAGGTGGATTAATTAAACAAATCTGCAGTCAAGAGTGGGCCATATTCCTCCACAGTGATGTTTCTTGATGATTCTTAATGGACTGAAAACTACCATCATCTAATAAAGTCAGAATAGCAAAACACTCATGACTAAGGAGCCTTTTTGTTGAAACAATGTGACAACTACTAGGATGTGGTTTGAGGAACTACCGTATCCGATGTTTGAGCAGCAGCTTGTCAGAACAAAATCAAACACAGCTAGATATTGACCTCACACCTATCAAATATCTCATCCTTCGCGCTGTAACGCATAAAAGAACAAGTAGGGATTTTTACATATATTTTTTAACTACTCTTTTTAATAGTACTTTTGGTTTGTCCAGTTAAAGAAAATCTGAAACTTCACTTGTTCTGAATGAATGTCACAGGTAGAAACATGCAAATGCAACTATCTTGACTAAATGCCCCCTATCATTCGTAACTTTGTTACTTAACCATATGAGTTTTAAAAAAATCATATAATAGACTTTAATTAAATTTAGAAAAATTGAAAAATGGGACTAAAATAGTAAAATGAAACATGGACATGTATAAAGATGAATAAAACCATTTTTTTTTACAATATGCCATGTTCCTCAGTGAATTTTCTTCCTGTGATTATTCCTTTTGTGTCTTGCATCACTTCATACCACTTCCTTTTGTCCCTTATTTCCTGTCATATTTCCGCCACTTTTTTTCCTCTCGCTTTCTCCTCTCCATTTCTCCTTGCAGACATTTCTTTGATCCGAGGATCCCACGCCTTTTATGCCCCTCTCCAATCCTCTCGGGGTCTTATTAACAGACACGCAGTTCTCATGTTTTATTGTCCATGATAAACCTTGCCTCTGATCTCTCATTACCAACCGGCTCTTTGGAAATGGGCCCTCAACCCTCAGGCTTAATTTTGCCCGTAATGGGGCAAAAAGCTAAATGCTCAATCTGAATATGTTGTGAAGCAAGTCCCTGTGCGTTAATATACCATCAGCTCATCTCAGGTTCTTGCAAATGCTGGCTGTTTTTTTCAAGTACATTGAATTCAAAGTATCTTAAATCTTAACATAGTGACTCAAATATGCTTGGACGAGCACATCCAGTCACTTTAGCAATTGTAAAGCCAAGACACACTTTTGCTCACATGCACACCCATAGAGGCTGTATTATACGGACTGACGTGTATTACACATCTACACAAATGTCTTACATGATGTATTTCATGCTGAGTCTGTCTTTCAGCTCTGTGGGGGATTCTGCTATACTCTCAGTCTCTGCCACACATCCTTTAAGTCCCTGTAGGCGACAATATGACAGGAGACCATGGACTTCCAAAACTACATTTGGCTGAATTCTTTTTCTTTTTCTTTTCAACTCTTCCAATTCCATCCCTGTAGGTTTTGATCTTTTTTCCATTTGTAGGTCGTACATGCATGAAGCAAGTGCATTAATACTATATCATATAGGAGAAGGTCATTTATCATGTTGGATGATCCAGTTATTTTGTCCTTACAATCTGCTCTGTTTTTGGAAAGTTAAGCTCGTTTTTGTCTGGTGTCTTTAAATATTGCTAAATTTCGCTGTCAATTTGGACAGTTGTGGGATATTGAAAAGTTCAAATGATAACTTAACCAATAGGCCTGACGTATAGTGTAGTTTTTTAGAACTTGCCTTTGGCACTATAATGTTAGAGACACTAAATGAACTGAATTAAAATGCTAGAGGCATTAGCATCCAGCTTTTCAACTATGCCATTCAACTGTGGAGCCAATAACAAACAAGTTACAATGCTGCCTTCATCATGCAAATGCATCTTCCCAGGATAACATAATTTGTACAGCAGTGCTGGCTCCTAATACAAATAACAAAGAAATGATGAGTTGAGGAAGTGAATTCATTTTCTGGACACCAAAGTTAAAAAGGCAAAGTGCCATTCGAAAGGATTAAGACCCACATCTTTTACACGACATGAAGTTACAACCACAAACTTATATTTTGTTAGAATTTTAACGCAAGTGCATAATTGTGAAGAGGAAAATTACTGAATTTTCATATCTTTAAATTAAAAATGTGTGGTATTAATATGTATTAAGTTGCAGCGGGAAGACTTTTGGCTTCTGATGATTCTGATAAACTCAATACTTTCTTCTTTGCAAAATAGCTCAAACTCAGCATCAAGAACATTTGTGAAAAGGTGTGTCTTTAAGTGTTGCCAACTTCTTTTTTTTGCATAGGTCTAGACTTTGACCAGGCATTCAAGCGCATGAATGTGCTTTGTCATTTGTGGAGAGGGCATCTGAAAGTTTCTCCCTCCCGAGTTGTGGATCTCTGCAGCTCTTGTAGAGTTAACATTGATCTCTTGGCTGCTTCTCTGATCGCTGCTGTCCTTTCCCAGACGGTCAGTTCAGGTGGACGGCCATGTCTAGTTAGGTTTACAGTTTGGCCATACTGTTTTCATTTTTGTGTTATGGAGTAAACAGAGCAGCATAAGATGACAAAAGCTTAGGATATTGTTTTATAACATAACCTTGCTTTAATCTTCTCCTCAGCTTTATGGCTGCTCGGTGCAATGTGTTCCTGGGGCTTAATGAAGCCATTTATTCACAAATGCTTTTTTCAACAAACTTCCTCACAGAGCAGCTGTTTTGATACCGAAATTAAATCACACACAAGTAAACTGGGCATACTAATTAGATTACTTCTGAAGACAGTTGGTTGCATAAGATTTTATTTAGGGATATTAATTAAAGGGGACAGAAAATTAAAACTGTATCTGCTGCTTTCCACTTCACTATTATGCACTTCTCTAAAATCATAAAAATCTCCCGAAAAAGGTCTTAAAATTGGTGGCTGTAATGTAACAAAATGTGAGAAAGTTTAATGGACATGAATAATTTTGCTCAGCTCTGTATCACAGATGGTGGGCTTTGCTTTCTACTTAGAAAAGTTTATTTTTTTTCTTATATTTTCCTCTTCTTAGTTTTTCCCCTGCCTCTTTTCCTTTCTTTTTTTCCCTCTTTCTTTTCCATGATTGAAAATAATCCCAAAGCAAATACTAATAAATGTTTCTTTAAAAATATATAAAGTGAAGCTTTATAGCTCCATTTGTCAAAGAAAAACTGTTACGCTTCTTTTTGGCACTCAGACAATAACTCTGATTGCTACACTGCCGGAGAGGACACAGTTTAAAAAAAAAAAAAAAAAAAATGTTTTGCTCAGTGGATGTTATTTTGTCGTGTTGAGAGTCTGTCCGGAGAAGAAGAAACCAACAGATAAGCTGCTGCTTCTCATGGCTATGACTGCTTCTGTATCCCCAGGCAAGAATAAGATCTGAACTGCCAATTGTTCCAGGCAGAGAAGTTCAAGTATCTTGGTTTCTTGCTCCCTGGTGATGGTGAACTGATGGAGGGAAGAATTGGACTGATGGATTGGGGCCTCACCTGTTGTGACATGGGTGTTGCTCCAAGAGTCAGGTTTAAAAGAACAAGATTAGAGATCAGATACAAACAACCAACATGAGATTCCTTCCTACTGTGACTGGACTCAGAGAGTGATACAGGCGAATCCTGGAACAGAGCTGCTGTTCGTTCACATCAAAAGAAGTGAATTGAGGTGGTTCAGGCTTCTGGCAAAGATGCTACCTGGGTTTCTACCTTTGAAGGAATTCCAGGTATAGCCCATTCGGAAGACACCCAGAGATAGATGTAAAACATGTTTTTTTTAATAAACCAACACACAAATCAAGAAAGTCTGTTAGCCTACATAAAGAAATTTCATAGAAATCATCAATTGCCATTATCTGTTCAGCCTGCCAGAGATCTCCAGATCATTTTTCTTCCTTGTTCATTCCTGAATTTTTGAGACTGCCTGAATTGAATGCAAAGATGACAAGAACCGTGAGGAAAAGCTGGAGAATAGCATGAAGAGATTTATCTCTGTATGAGCATCTCTGGACATGATATCTCCCAAACTAGCTCCAACATGAGACAACATGGAAGGAATGGGAATTATCTCGAGATAGAGAGAAAGTTGCAAACGAAGTGGCAATAAAAGGCAATGTTCTGTTTTCATTTACTAACCATTGATGTTATAATTATACCAGAGCAGGAGAGTATTGTTTTATGCATTATGTGTCCTAACTGTCTGTTTTATGAATAAGTTTCCCTTAAACATGTTTGACCTTTTAGAGCTGATTAGCAGGAAATAAAAGCCTAAGGAATGACCCAAGCTTCGCCTCTTTCTCCTTATAGCTTACAGCCTGACATGTGTGTCAAGTCATTTTTGTTTTCTTTTATTTTATGGTTGAGTTGGGTATTACTGGAAGTGACTGGATGCTGTGGTGTGTGAAGGTGGGCCCAAATGCAGAAGGCAGAGGCAGCTTGTGGGCAAAGACGTTTTAATGAAAAAATGATGAAAAACTTGCAGAAATCCAGAGAGAGACAGGGAGCCAGAGCAGAACAAAAATTATAAATCCAAAGGAAAAACCAGGGAGGAGAGCAGAGAGTAGAGCAAGGAAGGTACAGGAGGAAACAGCAAGGAGTGTGAGGAGCAGAAGTATTTAAGTACTGGGAGAGTGAATATGGAATAATGGACCTGGGCTGCTTGGCTAGATAATTGCAGGTGTGAGGGGGGAGAGAGAGAAAGTTGTACAGGGGGCGAAGGAGAGTGCATAAGGCTCTAGGAAATGAATCTAACACTAAAGACTAACTAGACCCAAGAAACATACTGAAACTAGAGAATTAAGCAATAACTAGACACAAGAAATAAACATTATAAACTAGGTACACTAATAAAAGAATAGAACCGAAGTAAAACAGAAACATGGCTGATCTAATCAAAGAAAAGGAAGTAAGGAACACAGAAAGTAAGAAAACCAAAAACCAACTCAAAAGAACCCAAAATCCTGCCAGGCAGTCCTGCTCTTCAGGTTTTGGTTGTCAGTTCTGGATAGGAAGGTAAGAATTTAAATGTCATCAAACCTCTGACCAACCGTTGCTATAAATCTTTACTTACGTTATGTTGTCTTTGAGCCAATTTAACACATGGACTGTAACACATGAAAAGAAAGAAGAAATCCCTCCAAGTATTTCTGTTCTATAAAAAAATGACTCCTTATCTCTCTTTCTGGGTTCTGCAAAATGTTGTCATTTCCCATTAGTTGATCCGACTGGCTGAGTAGAGTTTCTGCCACTGATAGATTGTTCAAGCTTCTTTGGTTGCTATCAATTCTTTGATTGGAGACTTATCAATTGATGAGTCTCCAACTTGTCTTAGTGTTCTGTTTAAATCTATCATGTTTTTCAAATTAATTTATAGGAAATTTCCCTTTTATATTTTTTAGATTATTTCTATAAATGCACCTTTACATTTTATATTTTAATTTCCATTGTACCATATTTTTTTCAGTGAATTGTCAGCCTGTCAGCAAGGGAAGAAAAAAAATAGAACTGTAGGGAATAATTAAGGTGGGATCTGGCAGGCGGTTTCCTCTGGGGGATTCAGTCCAGATGTTTGATTGACAAGTGCAGAGAGAGGGTCAGCCTTGTGTTTCCTCCTTTTCTCTCATTTTTGCCTCTATCACTTGGCTGTTCGAACGTTCTTAAATTGCGTAGTTGCTGAAGCGGCAGAGAAAGATGACACACAAAGGTCTAAGCCCAAAAAGAGTCCAATGCTTGCTTGTGAGCTGTGTGGCTGTATTTGTTGCTTGTGCTGAGAAACAAACAACAGATTCAAAGCAGTGAGGCTCCTTCAAACGCATATTCCCTGGGACTCAGCCTCTCCACTATATTTTTTTTTTATTCGCCCAGTTCAAACGCAGTCCATCGTTATGGCTTATCTGTTCCTCTGCAGGTACAGTGGACTTAGTTTTTCTTGTTGTGTGTGTGTTTTTTTCCTTTAAGGGAATGTAAGTAATTGATGGTAAAAAAAAAAACCTTTGAGAAATTTCTCTACAACATGAGAAACTCCAGCAAGCTTCAGTAAATTGTCGTCTCCATCTCTTGCTGTAGCATATGGTCCTCAGCTTTGACTAAGTGTCTGCATTAGGCGCTTTCCTTTGGAATCCTCTCATTTTTTAAAATCACCACATCTACTTATGTGCCACAAAATCACAAGGGAATATCTCTTCAGCTGCGAACAGAAAACAATTAAGTAACCTGTGCAGCATATCCATTCTCCACAAGAGTTTTTTCTGCGTCTTTTCTCTGATTAATAAAGGTAATTAAATCAGGGAATAAAACACATTCATTGAAGGGGGCTTGGCTTTAATTATTACTGCTACCTCTGTGCGGTCTGTGCACACAACACAATAAAGTCAGGGAACCTGAAGACTTAATTAGAAAAGGTGGCATATATACCAGCGCCCACAACTCCGCCGCCACCTGAGATTTACTTGATTGCAGTTAGATTGGAGAAGAAAATGAGAAAAGGAAAAACGTCTTTGGTTCCGCAATTACTTCACAGCTTTCCTGGTGTCATTGATGTGATATGTGGGTATATCCCTGAAGCATCTGGTTCAACCCGAGGCCTTTGAGATGCATAGTAACACACATCAAGGAAGAGTAGAGGAATTCCCAAAAGGGCACATGGAGACAAAATGCCTACACACAAAGAAGCAAAGTACACCAGATGCATTTCAGTGAAACTCTGCTCCTGTGTGATCAGAAATCTTAGAAAACCTCTGGGGGGACAGACACATCCAGAGACAGGTGGGGTTGTAGGTCAAAAGCTTATGCATGCAAGATTCAAATTCATAATCCTATGCTTAAAGAGGAGTTATTATGCATTTTTCAGGCACATAGTGACATTTTATAGCACAATAAAATTACAGTATGTGCCATTTTGTTGCGCTTACTATGTTACCGTTGTTGTAAAAGTTGTGTTTTCTATCAAATGTGACTTAAAAGAAATCTGACTTTTCCTCTTTAAGAAGCCTTTCTTCAGTCAATCATCACAACAGTGCTCCTACATTATGCCATTTACAACCATTCTTACCAGCATTGCTCTGAGAAGTAGTTTGTATGATGAATTCAGCAGACTCAGCGTACCACCAGGTGTTTCCTAATTGCTGCTGCCGCTAGTCTGGAGGAGCTTTGTGTAGAAGGTGCAGGGGAGGGGTGCTCTGTGAGGCGAAACATGCTATAAAGCTCAAAAAGTCGACCTTACATGATAACTCCCTGCTCACCCCATATTGGTTTTAGTTGGCTGACCAAGTATGCTGCAGTTAGTCAGCAGCAGCGTGCTGACTACCCGAAGCTATAGCTGATTCCTTTCCATTAATGTTTTTGTTTTTTTGTATCTGTTAGCTCACAGCTTACAGTGCATATGCATTTTTGTTCACATTTTGTGAGCAGCAGTGCAAAGCTGGTGAAGACTTGCAGCCTTAATTGCAATGACAGGTACAAGGTATTCACGTAGAAGAGTCATAAAACAATGTTTTTTCCAGATTTTTAATTGTGAATAATTTTTGTAAACAATGTTTAATTAGCTTTCCCGCTTGCAATTATACATCACATTGTGGTGATTTATTACATATAATCCCAATGAATTGCATTTTAAAACCCAAAGCCTTCGTCCTCACCCCTCTCTCACACTCTTTTAAATTAAATGTTTTAAGCGAGCATGTGTTTGAACACTTTTCCATCATCCTTGCCTGCGTTTGCTTGCATCTCTGTGCAGAATCAGTAATTTCAACCTTCTTTCCCTTGCTGTAAACTCTCTCTGTAGACATTGAAAAAGCTGAACTCATTCATTCTGGGATGTGGTTCAGTAATAAAATATTGTAAACTGCTGACACACCATGGCAATGAATTTTCCTTCAACTGTTACTACTTTTACTAGAATCAAAGTCCTACTCAAAGTTTAGCGATGAGGAAACATTCATAAAAAAAAAAACCTCATACAAAAGACAGTTGATTTTTACATATCATAAACATGAACACCTTTAATTATGGAAAACAATTTACTAAAGCATCTTTTGATTTCAGAACAAATCAACATTTAATTGTATTAGTTATTGTTTATAAATAACTTTATAACATAAGTTGTAAATATTGAAATTTTTATTTTAACTTGGGCACAAATGAGGATTGATTTATAGGTGTCCCTGAAGAATATCTCATATACTATATTTAATTATGATGCAGCTGCTTCTGTTTAAATAGGCAGCATTTTTACTCTCTATGTATCTCGGGAAAGTAATCATCCTCAGATTATGAGTGTGTAATGAGTTGTGATATGATTCAGAGACAATACATTTTTAAATAAAACAAACTGCTGCAATTTGATACAAAGCAGTCTGATACAGTTCTTAAATATGTTTATCAATAATGCTGATTTTCCCTTCTAATTGAAATGAAAACAAGCTAGTCCATAAGGGACAGACAAATAGATTTATTATACAATCCAGGTTGTAAATTGAATACAAATTTAAGATTACCAGTTACCGTAACAACAGTTCAGTTACAGTTTATTGGGTGGAGGCATAGTGTTAATGCACATACTTTTTAAATTAATTTATGTACAGTTCAGCCAAAGTCATGAGAGCTCTAGTAGATTCATGAGAGTGAAATTACTTGCTGTAGGCCTATATACTATACCAAAACAGGCGAGAAAAACACTGAAGCTATCTATTTGTAGAGTTATGAACAGTGCTGTCAGAGCTACAAAATGATGTTTAAAGAAAAGTTTTAATTACTGACCAGTAATTAAAACTTAGAACCTGCCTGCGGATGCACAGGGTGTAGCTGTGAACCAAAAGCTGTGCATCGACCGCAAGAGTTAGTCAGGCATTTGGGGTTTTTTTCTGTGGTGAATCCCCCCTTGCAACAGAGAGCCCCCTGCATGGTAAAACACGGCATCCTCCACAATTAGCATGATGATGGGATCCATGATAATGAGACGACTTAGTGCCAGCAACACATGCTAATGATAATTGTAATAGCTGCAATCATTTTTGCAATACTCTCCCCTGTCATTTGCATTCTCTGCTTGCTTCCTCTCTGCTTGGTCTGTTATTTGTTCTTTTACACTTTTTGATATTTTTGCCTTTGTGTTTTGCCGTACTTTTCGTGAAACTTGAAAACCCATCTTTCTCTGTTTCTCCTCCTATCCTTCATGTCCTGTTGTTTTCATTTATTGTCCTACAACTTCCCTTGACACAAACTGCCAGCCAGGCAACAAATCAACAACTCTTTAACTTTAGCACCACTTAACTCGTATTGTGCTTATTCTGCAGCTTGTTTTGTTGTGGGAGATGGATACTGGGGATGATAAAGTAATACAGCTCCGCAGCATGAGAGCTGGCTGGTTCAGACAGAGACTTAAATCAGTGTTATGGAGCCTTGCGTGGATGGGTCGTTATGAAATACAGCTGTCAAGTTGCTGTAGCTCAGCTAAATTTCCACTGAGACCCAACATTACACAAATCATGATTTGTTAACTGTTCGAACGTCATAAATAAAACCATAACACATGTAATACATTGTTAATTGTCCAGTTTATGCAAGACAAAGAGAAGCAGAGGCGTGGTGTTCATCACTCTGGATTACCATGATGTTTCGACATCAAAGAAAGGAATGCTTTCTGTGCTCGTAACAAGAAGCCCAACAGACGGTAATCAGAGACAGGATTTCATTCTGCAATATGATGCATACAGTGTTTCTAGTTTATTATGTGCACCTACATAGAGAAATGCAATTGAAATCACTCCTGCAACAAATCTTGTTTGCAAAGTTTGCAAAAGAAGCCGCTGGTGATGAGTCAGAGTGCTTAGATTTCTTGTACAGACTCCAGAAACATGTCTCAGTTGCCAGAATATAACATTATTTTGTTTCTCAAAACACAAAATGGCAACATTCTAAATGCTCAAACATGTTGAAACAAACAAACCAAAAAACATTTGCATTTTCACATTGCAAAACTGTGCAAAACATGTTTGGATGGCAGCCACTTTCTTTTAAAGTAAATAGTAGGTAAGTTTTAAAAAGTAACAAACTTGGTCAATTTGTCACAATGTCCTGGGAAAGGTTTTTACATTTGGGTTAATGTTTATTAACCCATAGTCGTTCATATGCTGAGTCAGTTAAATTAGAAGTTGGAAAAACTTAAATCTGTATGATGGAACCAGTTTTTTATCCAGAAGCTGCTGTGTTTTCCAAACCCCTTTTTATTTATTCAAGAAATTAGATTCATTTTGCAGTATGTAATGGACAGTCATTAAATTTCCCCTAGTGTGTTGTGATGTTATAATAATAATATAACAGTTGTTATGTTATGTGTTGTATAGATTATACCTTAGGTAAAAAACATAACAGTTACATGGCTATTTATTTGGGCTAATCTGTAGCATGGTGAGGAAATTAATGAGAATATCCAATTAAGATAAAATAAGCTAAGTTAAATTATTTAGAATTACATGGCAAATAAATACTCTTCATGTAAAGTCTCCACATGTTGTCTGCTGATAAACTCGATCACATGCTTCCTTTGAAATCTGATTTATTCCTATCAGGAATCACATTTTCCAGGCTGTGAGCCTGTGACTTCACTTCTTCTATGAAACGTTCCACAACGATGCTGAAGACAACAGACTTGTTTTCCCATAATTGAATATCTCTCCCTCTCCTGCCAGTCAAGATCTCTCTCTCGCTCTCTCTTCCTCTCTTTCTTTTTTACTCAAGTCATCAACCTCCAATGGCACTACGTCTTCTCTCTCCACTCATCCCCCTGGCTCTCTCTGTCGCCCTAGAAGCTCTCCATCAGTGTCAGCCTGTGCTCTACTTCAGTGGACAATTGCCTTCAACGGCCACATGTGCGCACACACACACGCAGACACACACACACCCCGACACGCATGCATGAGCATACACCAGCAAATTCCTGGTATTCACACTCATGCGCAAAACTCGTTTTCTCTTTCTCTTGCAGTCACTCTCCCTCTTTCAAACGCAAAAAATGCCCAATTCTTACTCTCTCTCTGTCGATGTTGTGGAACGCCCCGACTCGCTATGGGAGGCCTGAACTCATCCATCACTGTGGGGCGAGACTTGGATGTATTAAGTCACCTTCTGTCTGGCCTATTTTTGCCAATTTTGTACTTTTGTACGTTTGTCATATCTTGTATTTTAAGATTTGAGACCTTTATGGCAGCTTTTATGTAAAACACAGCAGTATCCACCTAATATATTCTTCTGTTCATCAGGCTTTATATATCATGCCTTGAGACATTTCCATTTTCTATATATCAGCAGCATTGTTTTCATAAAAAGACAACACATTTTTATGAGGGGCCGTTTAGGACAAAATTTACGTTTTGTCTCTCACACACTACCAAAAACTCTCGCATACTCCAAAAAAGTAGCCACGCACACTCCAAAAAATTACGTTTTGTCTCTCACACACTACCAAAAACTCTCGCATACTCCAAAAAAGTAGCCACGCACACTCCAAAAAATTACGTTTTGTCTCTCACACACTACCAAAAACTCTCGCATACTCCAAAAAAGTAGCCACGCACACTCCAAAAAATTACGTTTTGTCTCTCACACACTACCAAAAACTCTCGCATACTCCAAAAAAGTAGCCACGCACACTCCAAAAAATTACGTTTTGTCTCTCACACACTACCAAAAACTCTCGCATACTCCAAAAAATTACATTTTGTCTCTCACACACTACCAAAAACTCACGCATACTCAAAAAAATAGCCACGCACACTCAAAAATTACTCACGCACATTCAAAAAATACTCAAATTGCGTATACACACACTACTAAAATGTCACACACACACACACAAACGTTAACTTTCTCGCTCACATACACTGTACTAACAGCTCGCACATTCACAAACGTTAACTTTCTCGCTCACATACACTACTACCAGCTCGCGCACATACACACAAACGTTAACTTTCTCGCTCACATACACTACTACCAGCTCGCGCACATACACACAAACGTTAACTTTCTCGCTCACATACACTGCTAACAGCTCGCACATTCACAAACGTTAACTTTCTCGCACACATACACTGCTAACAGCTCGCACACACACAGACGTTTATCTCTCACATACACAAGACTAAAGTTGAACACACACACAGTACTAAGACTCGTTTTATGAATGTGTGAGAGCGACACTCTTTATGAATGTGTGAGAGCCAGACTCTTTTTGAATGTGTGAGAGCGACACTCTTTTTGAATGTGTGAGAGTTGTCACGGAAGAGGCGGGGCATAATTTTTGGATCAAACTGCGCATGCGTAGATCCTAAACTATAAGTTTCGATTGTTGACTCACTGTATGTTCTATTACTTAGTATATTTGTGCTTTTAAATATATATAGAACGTTTAACTTTCTTGTAGATTAAATGTGCTATAGAAATAAATGAATCTGATTGATTGATTAAAAATAGCAAAATTGCTGTAGTACAATCTGTCCACTGGGTGCCAGATTGTAGCACTGCGGGCAGTCGTTGAATCGTTTAATGCGCCTGTCAAAGTGCTGGTTGCCTCCGGAGAAGATAGAATGGTGTTTAAAATGGCAGCTGCCTGACCAATTCTCTCTCGTTTCGAATTAGAGTTAGCCATGTTCGGTATAGCAAACTCTTTCTTCTTCGGCACTAGTTGGCGCCGGTTAATAATTCCTGTAATACTGGCACCCAGTGGACAGATTGTACTACAGCAATTTTGCTATTTTTAATCAATCAATCAGATTCATTTATTTCTATAGCACATTTAATCTACAAGAAAGTTAAACGTTCTATATATATTTAAAAGCACAAATATACTAAGTAATAGAACATACAGTGAGTCAACAATCGAAACTTATAGTTTAGGATCTACGCATGCGCAGTTTGATCCAAAAATTATGCCCCGCCTCTTCCGTGACAACTCTCACACATTCAAAAAGAGTGTCGCTCTCACACATTCAAAAAGAGTCTGGCTCTCACACATTCATAAAGAGTGTCGCTCTCACACATTCATAAAACGAGTCTTAGTACTGTGTGTGTGTTCAACTTTAGTCTTGTGTATGTGAGAGATAAACGTCTGTGTGTGTGCGAGCTGTTAGCAGTGTATGTGTGCGAGAAAGTTAACGTTTGTGAATGTGCGAGCTGTTAGCAGTGTATGTGAGCGAGAAAGTTAACGTTTGTGTGTATGTGCGCGAGCTGGTAGTAGTGTATGTGAGCGAGAAAGTTAACGTTTGTGTGTATGTGCGCGAGCTGGTAGTAGTGTATGTGAGCGAGAAAGTTAACGTTTGTGAATGTGCGAGCTGTTAGTACAGTGTATGTGAGCGAGAAAGTTAACGTTTGTGTGTGTGTGTGTGACATTTTAGTAGTGTGTGTATACGCAATTTGAGTATTTTTTGAATGTGCGTGAGTAATTTTTGAGTGTGCGTGGCTATTTTTTTGAGTATGCGTGAGTTTTTGGTAGTGTGTGAGAGACAAAATGTAATTTTTTTGAGTATGCGAGAGTTTTTGGTAGTGTGTGAGAGACAAAACGTAATTTTTTGGAGTGTGCGTGGCTACTTTTTTGGAGTATGCGAGAGTTTTTGGTAGTGTGTGAGAGACAAAACGTAATTTTTTGGAGTGTGCGTGGCTACTTTTTTGGAGTATGCGAGAGTTTTTGGTAGTGTGTGAGAGACAAAACGTAAATTTTGTCCTAAACGGCCCCTCATACATTTTTTCTCCAGCTATACCTCCTACCTGCAGCCAAAATAGTCTTTTATAAGCCACTACATCAGAAGGAACATCTGCCATACTAGTGAATTCATTTGCAAATTTCTAAAGTTGATGTTCTGTAGAAGTGTAGCAGTTTTTGGTTCCATGCATTTCTCAGGTGCGATCTTTAGATCAGTCTTCCACAAATAGAGTTGGGGTAAAATCTTCTTTTTGCTTTTTGTTTTTTTAGCTTTTTATCATGTCATAATGTTATTCCCTAAACAAAAACATACCTGGAGTGTCAAGCATGTTTGAAAAATCCTTGAATTTTCTGTGGCAGCCATTTGGCTGCAGGTAGGAGTCTGCCATTTGCAGGCTCCTACAATGCGTTGTGTAAACGCTTGCTACTACAATGCGTTGTGTATTTGCTAGCTATGGTTTAGACATGCAAAGAACCAACAGATCCTTCCTCCATCTTGCTTTCCCACTAAGCTCCTTGAGACTAGCGGCAGCAGCAATTAACAAACATCTGCTGGAACTGATGGGCTTTTCATACAAACTACTTCCCAGTCCAATGCTCCTAAGGGTGGTGGTAAAATGCATTGTGGATGAGCAATTTTGTGATCACATGCTGACAGGAGAATGTTGTAAAAAGCAGGAGCTTCTTAAAGAGACAGAAACCAATTTCAAGGCGTTAAATTGCAAAATCAAATTTCTTTGAAGTTATTTTTGATATATACAGAATTTGTATAACAACTGAAAAAAGCACAGTCACCCCATTGTGCTATAAAATGCATAATTTGCCTGGAAAATATGTAACACCGCCCCTTTAAAAGCTTTGGGGATCCTCTCTATGCACTCTGATTTTCAATTTATCTTATAGATTTTCAATTTAACGAGTATATATTTTTTTTAGCATATTCCACCTGCTTCTGTTGGAGTTTGCTTTTATTGCCATGCAAGTAAATAGACTGCATTTTTGAAGGAATAAAATAGCTTTAATTTCACAGTGTTTAAATAATCACACTACTTATTTTTCAGTGATTTGTCAGGGAACATATTTTCATAGCAAGCATCAAAACAACAACTTTCCATTTGAGCATTTTTTACATCAAAAAATATGATGATGTGTAAGAAAGAACATTAAGAGCTACATCTCAGTGTGTCAGAGGGGTTATGCGGTTCCAGAGACAGAGTTTCTGTTCTTCCCTCTTTAGCGCCACATTAATTCTAATTCTGCAACACTACAAGACTTGCTGACTTAAAACAGGCAGCGAAATAGACGGAATGCAAATTAATTTGAGAAAAAAGATGAAAAGAGTTTTACACATAAAGGAGATAAAGAGGGAAAAGCTTTTGTATATCAAAAGACAAATAGAAGGAGACGGACAATGCATTCTTCTTCATGCACCATGATCTCTGTGACTCTGAGTGGCCTTACAGTAAGTGATACAGACAGCAAGTCGTTCAAAAAGCTATTAGAAATGTTTCAAATCTCCGAAGAGAAAATGAAGTAGAAAATAGAAAATGCATAATGGAACAAGATGTACCTAATCATGCAAACAGTTGAGTGAGGGAGAGAGCAGTAAGATTGCTTCCTTTTTAAGGATGGTGGATTCCTACCTCTCTGCAGCACTCATGCCTTCCATGCCCTGCCTTTTTAATCTTGCTGAGTGATTTTGAAATGCTGATTTGGATGCTGGGCATCAGCATAAGTTGATTCCTTCAAATTTCCCTGACCTCTCCATCCCTCTGTGGTCTCTGGTGGGTGTAATACATCTTAATAGGTCCGCTTGGCAGGTACCGAGTTAAAGCCAAAACCTGCCAGTCTGGATTTTTTCGAGTAGGTGCAGATGCTTAATGGACTAACTGAATCTCCATAGGAAGCTATTAGTCAGCCATCAGTTCTGCGAAGAGATTCCTTCACATACCACAAGCAATAATGTCTCTCTTTCAGCTCTTCTGAGCTCCTTTGAAGGCATTTACTGTGATATACTGTAAATGTTTCCTCGTTGTCAAAACCATAATTCTCTGAGATTATATCAAAACAAAACAAAACAAGGGACACCGGAGCATTAATCCAAGACACCAAAGTATTCTAAGGAAACAACTTTCCAATACACAAGGGTATTTACTTGTGCCCTCTTACCTGATGCTTTGGAATTTCTTTTATTTTTTTATCAGTAATAATGTGTCAGAACTGATAAATAGCTCAGACAGAAAGTGGCTTGAAATAGATACAGAAGAGATAGATTCCATTTTATATGGAATAACTGCTGGAAAATTGTTTATATGCATTTTGCATGGTGGAGTGGTGCACTGTTAAGTGCCGTTGCATCACAGCACTCAGGCTCTGGTTTAATTTCAGGAGGCTAAAAGGTGTTTGTGATCAAACTGTGCATTCACTGTTTTCCTCACTGAACCCCAGAGCTGTCGGAAATATTTGCTTTCTTTTGTTTAAATTGAAGCTTAATTTTGTAGATGAGAGTAGATTTGTCATTGAGCTAAATTTTTAGAACTATGCAGAAAGCAAAGAAGAAACAGCTCTCTAGAAATGTTAGTGCTCATGCTTTTCCATAATTGAGATGTTTTAGAGTTGAGAACAATCCCAATCCTAAAACTGTAATTGCTAATCTTATTGTATTTTTTGATTAGCAATAATCTTATTGGAAAAAATTAAGAGACCACTTAAAATGATCAGTTTCTCTGATTTTACTTTCTATAGGTACATGTTTGAGTAAAATGAACATTGTTTTTTTATTCTATAAACTATTGACAACATGTCTCCAAAATGCCAAGCAAAAATTAGTTATTTATTTGCAGAAAATGAGAAATGGTCAAAATAATAAAAAATATGCCGTGCTTTCAGACCTCAAATGATGCAAAGAAAACCCGTTTATTTTCATTTAGAAACAACACTAATGTTTTAACTCATGAAGAGTTCAGAAATCAATATTTCTAAACTATTGAGGTTTTCAGTGAGGTTCAGTGCAAACTCTCTCTTTCTTTTTTAGAGCTGTATATTAGCATTAACAGCGAGATAAGATTAGCAATAACAATAATATTCATAATAGTAATATACTTTACAAGATTATAGCAAAAAATAAATATTGGATCATGCATGAACTTCTTCTGCTCCAGGTTATTGGTCTATGACTGCGCAACCTTCAAGATGAGGCATAAAAGGCAGCTTCAAGCATCTTGTTTAGGCTGGGTGGATACAATAACCTTTTGTTTGGAATCATATTATTTGCTTCAGGATGTGGAACCATCTGTAAACAGCATGGCTTACACTCTTTATTGGCAGCTGCAGTGTGGTTGGAGATGTTTAAAATCTGAGGCAATACCAGTAATCTAGGTGGCTCTGACTGCTAGTCAAGTGTAAGCTGTGATAACGTCTTTCTCTCTTTCCTCTTGCTGCTCTCTTCCTTCCTAATCTCCTCCATGCTGTCTGGCTGGTGGTTTCCTTTTTGTTTGAGGTCCCTACAGGGCTTGGCAACAGTGGCGATGGACCCTACTGAGAAATGGTGTGGAAATTGCTTTGTGCTTTTCTCCAGCCATCGCAGGCTAGGCAATTTACACCTGGGTGTCCCCTGCCTTCCACTTGACACAGGGTGAGAGCACTGAATTTACAAAAAGGTGCGTCAGAGAGGCATCAAGAAAAAAAAAAGAGAGGAAGAAAGCAGGCATCATATCTGTAAAAGAGGAAGAAATAGGAATAAAAACGAGGCGGAGATGTGGAAAGTGAGTGGATGGATTACAGGGAGAATTTTTGAAGAAACTGTCTTGATTTCAAGGTAAGACGGGGTGTCCCTTTGTGGTGTTTTTGCATGCAGTCTTTTTCTCATTTACAATTTTTTTTTTCTGCATAACCACACATTTCCCCAGATACAGTTGATGTTTTTCCTTGAGGGTGAGCTGACCTCAATAATGTTGCCCAAACAGTTAGGTGTTGTCACACAGACCCCCACAGCAGTTTGCAAAAACACCTGTCACTGATCACGAGTCAATATTTTTCCAAGGGTCTTTTATTTTAGGGTGTGAATTAATCACAACAGTTTTACCAACAGGAGACCCGTGAAGTCAGCTTCCCATTAGCCGTTTGTGGAATAAATCCAGACTTTCACTGTGAAACAAACAAAAAAAACAAAACAAAGCAAACAATGGCAAGTCTTATGTCAGGTGCTGACCTTCAATAGACAGTAAGGAATAAAAAAAGGCTTTATAATAAAACCAAATACAGACATATGACGTGCAAAAAGACATGGTCAATATTTTCCCACTGTTTTCACACAGTAAATCAGAGCATATTTTTCCAGTTTTAGATCAGTTAAAGTTAGCAAAAGTATTTTTTATTCGCTAAATGACAAAAATAATAAGAGGAAAGACAAAGAAGCTCGAAAACCCAAGAATACCACCTTAGAAGTAAAGTACGGAAGTAGCAGCATTATACTGTGTGGATGGTTTACTGCAGGAGGAACTGGTGCACTTCACAAGTTAGATTGTATCATGATGAAATAATATTATGTGGACACTTTGAGGAAACATGACCACATGTTAGACAGGAAGTCTGAGCTTTAGCCCAAATGGATTCTCCTCATGACTCAAGATATGCCAACAAATAAGTTAATGGCTTAATGTAAAATGGATTAAAGATAATGGAGTCAGTGGTGTGGAGTGGCCATTACACAGCCAGAAAAATTGTGGGCAGTGGTGAAAATGTGTGTTAAAAATTGGACTCAGTTGCAGTAGTTTTATCAGGAGGAAAACTTCCAGCCGACTATTTTATAAATGGCAATCGTTACTAATTCTAGGCACATAAATGTAAACTTCCCAAGCTAAATAATACGGGTAGAGAAGTAGAAATTTTTTTTCTTTTATTGTTCTGGTATTTGGTAAACATAAATAATTTTTCTAATCTCTAAAACAGAGAAAGATTAGCCTATCTTAACATCAGAAAATGTAAAAAATTTTTAATTTGTCTACCTATAAATCACATGTAAAGATCTAATTGCAGCTTAATCTAATAACAATTAAATTTGACCAAATTTACCAGTTCAAAAAGTACAGATATCTTTTGACATGTGGAACAGTACTTTGTGAAATATATATAAATGAATCAAACAACACAGCATTAGACAGCTGGATCTTGTTCTTCCAGTTGAAATGTTTGACTTAAAGGTCAGCATTTTACATGTTACCTGCTAGCTGAGCCATTTTAGAGAACTGAGACACTAAGGAGAGATGCATCACACCACTATTTTATACATATAAACTTTAAACTTTTATTTTAACTTTTTTTTTAGATATTAAGTTGAATAAGTGATATTGGCCACCAAACCCTTTTGTTATGACACAAGTATTGTCATAACACACCTAGTTTTAAAAGTGAAAAAGACTTTTGTCAGTATGGAAACCTAGAAAATACGGTTGAAATAGAAACTTGTTCATAAATCAAGATACAAGCGATGCTAAAGCAAATAGATTAAACCTCAAGGAATACATAAAAATATGCCTGACCTTTGAATGCAACAAGCTCAATATTCTGCGGTTAAATTATGAAATATAAAGAGAAGGACAATAAAGTAATATGTACAGAAATTGTCTGCACTAATGTATTCTGAGGTTCTGTACCATTAATCAATTTGATCTGACTTTTTGATGCCTTAAAACTCCACCAGTCTTTATAAAATTCAGTGCAAAGTGTAGAGTGGGAATACTGAATGGCTTCAAGAGAATCACCCGAAACAAATATGAGCAATTTAAAAACATCATTACTGTGTGCTACTGTGTTAACATGTAGTTCCACAGCTGAGGAATCTGCACCTTGGAAAGAAAATTGGAAAAAGGTATTATCTGTGCAAATCATTAGTTAATAGGTGAGTAAATATTTAGTGGCTAATTACTTATTATTTAATTACTAATTATTCATGTTTATTCAAGGAAGTTATTGCTTTGTGCTTTGGTATGATCCTCAAACCCTTCCTCAGGAAAATGGCAGAATTCAAACCAACTTGCTGAGATTCACTTGCCAAAGATATTTTTGTTTGTAACATATGCTTTGCTGTGTCCCTTGATAATACAGTATTATCAAGGGACTAATAATACCCTTGATATTATATATATATATATATATATATATATATATATATATACTGTATATATACACTGCCTGGCCAAAACAAAAGTCGCCACCTGGATTTAACTAAGCAAATAGGTACACGCCTCCTATTGGATAAGTACTGCATAGGCGATTATCTTTCAGCTGGCAACAAGTTATTTAACCCCAGCTGATGCAATGAGTAACTCCTCATTTCTTAAACAACCATGGCAAAAGACACATCCTGTGGTCGTGGAAAAGACATTAGTCTGTTTAAGAAGGGTCAAATCATTGGCATGCATCAAGCAGAGAAAACATCTAAGGAGATTGCAGAAACTACTAGAATTGGGTTAAGAACTGTCCAACGCATCATTAAAAACTGGAAGGATGGTGGGGAACCATCGTCTTCCAGGAAGAAATGTGGTCGGAAAAAAATCCTGAATGATCGTGATCGCCAATTACTTAAACATTTGGTCAAATCAAATCGAAGAAAAACAACAGCAGAACTCAGGAGTATGTTTAATTGTGAACGCAAAAGCATTTCCACACGCACAATGCGAAGGGAACTCAAGGGGTTGGGATTGAACAGTTGTGTAGCCGTAAGAAAACCTCTAATCAGTAAGGCTAACCAGAAAAAAAGGCTTCAGTTTGCTAGGGAGCATAAAGATTGGACTCTGGAGGAATGGAAGAGGGTCATGTGGTCTGATGAGTCCAGATTTACCCTGTTCCAGAGTGATGGGCGCATCAGGGTAAGAAGAGAGGCAGGTGAAGTGATGCACCCATCATGCCTAGTGCCTACTGTACAAGCCTGTGGGGGCAGTGCTATGATCTGGGGTTGCTGCAGTTGGTCAGGTCTAGGTACAGCAACATTCTGTGCCCAAAGAATGAGGTCAGCTGACTACCTGAATATGCTGAATGACCAGGTTATTCCATCAATGGTTTTTGTCTTCCCAAATGGAACGGGCATATTCCAAGATGACACTGCCAGGATTCATCGGGCTCACATTGTGAAAGAGTGGTTCAGGGAGCATGAGACATCTTCTTCACACATGGATTGGCCACCACAGAGTCCAGACCTTAACCCCATTGAGAATCTTTGGGATGTGCTGGAGAAGGCTTTGCGCAGTGGTCAGACTCTCCCATCATCAATACAAGATCTTGGTGAAAGATTAATGCAACACTGGATGGAAATAAATCTTGTGACACTGCAGAAGCTTATTGAAACAATGCCACAGCGAATACTGGCTGTAATCAAAGCTAAAGGCGGTCCAACAAAATATTAGAGAGTGTGACCATTTTTTGGTGGCGACTTTTTTTGTATATACTGTATATATATATATATATATATATATATATATATATATATATATATATATATATATATATATATAAAATTTTATTGATAAAGATAATAAAGAAATCTTTTTGCTTTATTAAATGTGTGTTGGAATTCATTCAATGGTAGGGAAATAGATTATCATTCAGACAGATTTTTCAAAGATTACCTTATTATGAGACAGATTAACTTATGCATATTAATACAGGTCACTAAAGACTTTCACATCAAATGTGGCATTCATCAGTTATGCTTGAGACCTTCGCCAATAACGTTTTATCACTCAACAGTGATAGTATCATCAAGTAATAAGCTATATGATCCAATTCACTACCACCTGTTTTACACCCTGAAAACACCAAATCAGATTTACACAATTTTCCACAGCAAGCAGTGCAAGAAAAGCAGAACAACAAATCTACATGCATGTCTGTCCATGATGGTGCAGTGACAAGATGGAGGTGATTTTGCATGTCTTTGCGTGCATCTTTTAATTCTGATGTGAATGGATACAGGATGATTGGATACATTGTTTATTCATAATCAGGCGAATCGGAACCAAATGTGGAGAGCAGCAGGGTATCAGTTAGAAAATCTGAGCAGAATAGTAATGACCACAGTGAAACAGGCAGCTTGAAATAATGATGAACTGTGAATGTGATGTGTATGCACGGGCATCTCGGATGTTGTCTGGATGTAAATGTGTTCAAGGGCACTTTAGAAACACATAGAAATTAACACATTTTACCTAAAGATAGAAAAAAATTGTGCAGTATTTTATACAGTAGATACTGTAAATGTGAATGTGCCACAAAACCCTGCAAAGTGTTTATAACCAATGAACCCAATTTAACCAGAGTTGTCATTTTATTACATAGACCAGCAGAATGTAGCACTTAGCTGTTAAGCGAAATAATTTCATGTTTCAAGAAATAAAAATTGAAAATTGTGGTCTGCACATGTATTCAGATGCATTCACTTTGAGATCTCTAAATAAAATATGGAACAAACAACTCCCTTAGAGGGCGCCTATTCAGTAAATAGAGTCCACCTTTGTGTAATTTAATTTAATTATAAATATTGCTCTTTGTTGAAGGCCTCAGAACACAAGCGATCAAACTGCATCATTAATGTCAAGGAACACAATCAACTGGAAGTCATGTGAGCCCACTTGTAAAATTAAGTGTAAAACTTAACGCCACATATCATTTGAACACACCATCATACACGCCACACTTTTCAGGTTTTTCATTATTTTACATTTTGAAAACAATTAATTCTCTCTCTTCTAATTCACACTATGTCTTAGTGTTGATCTTTGTGTTGATATGATGCAAAAGATCCTAATAAAATACATACAAGTTTGTGGCTGATGTGACAAAAAGTAAAAGCTTTAAGAAGTATAAATATGTTTGGAAGTTACTCTAAATGTATGTCTTTGCTGTTAGTTCGAAACTTTTTAACTGACTGTCGTATGGTAGATCATGGTAGGCAGTTTTTCTTAAAGAATCTTCAAGAAACAAATGTGAATACTTTGATTTAACTCAAGAGACATCAAAAGCAGAACACCAGAGTTGAGAAGCATGCAGAAAGACAGAAAGATAAAAGGAGAGTATTTACTCAGACGCAAAGTCAACATCATCATTTGAGAGAAGGAGAACAGAACGTGGGTGAGAGAAAGAGACTAGAAGCTCACAGATGAGTAAAATCTCCAGAAGGCAGAAAGGGAAAAGACTCACAGTAAAAGACCTCCTGGAAGAGAAGCAAGGCAGGGAGGAGTGAACCATCTTTGCAAGGATAAAAGAAGGAGCGTAATCGCCCAGTTGTTTCTTTGTCTCCCAGAGGCCTCCCAGAAAACAACTGGCGCTTTAAGCTTGGACAGATAGCAGACAGACGAGTGACGGTTAGAGAGAAGGAGAATACCACAGAGAGATGGGAGGCTCATAAATACACACACACACACACACCCACATCCTCCAGCATGCAAAAGATGCACAGGCATGAAGATATACAGTGAGAATAGAGAAAAATGCATTCTCCAACACACATAACAAAAACAACATGCAGTCAGGCACATTTTTTTCTTACTGTGGTACAAAAGCAGCAACAGTCTACCAATACACACACATCGAGATCTGTGCACAAACTTTTCCTTCCCTGTCCCTGTGGAGCTGTGATGATGGAGATGGAGCGCAGTGCGTATTGACTGTGACACAAAGCTGCATCCAAGAACCTCAGAGGAAAAAGGCTCTGCTTCAAAAACAAGACCTTCAGTGTGCTTCTTCAAAACTCTGTCATAAAAATATGGCGAGGTGAGAAGAAACCACAGCTTCCACATAGCGGACAGAGACATGGTGAAGATGAAATCTGTCAATCAGCGCCTATAAGCTGGACATCACGGTTTAAGGCATGTGGAATAAATCAAAAACTTAACTGGGAGCTAAACAAAAAAATGGCTTTCAGTTTTAATTACAGCAAAAGGTTTTGAAAAGTACTGATTCTGCTGTGCTGAAGTCAAAGGGATCACAGACACACAACTGCAAAAAACATTGTGAAGTACTTGTTAAGCACTCAACAAATCCAGCTTTTATGGAAGAATGTTCTGAAGCAGTTCATTGTTCAAGAAGGTCCTGTTTGCAATTCACCACAAGCCATGTAGGGGAAACAGCAAACACACAGCAAGAGTGATCCGGTAGGGTAAGACAAAATTTAAATATTAGTTTCTTCTGTAGTGCTAAGGCTGTGAGTATTAATGCATAGTAAGGAAAATGTGGGTTTGAGCTGTAAAAATAGAAAATCATAAGTATTTTAAGATGGTGAGGGGTCACATGTATTCATGGATTTAAGCTATTCATGGGTGGCTGCTGCAAATACCTGAGGTCCACTGTATATGCAAAATGCTAAGTATGGTGTAAAACTAACATAAGCCTGAATACCCTGCAGTGAATATATGAAGATGTGGGGATATATTTCTTCAAAAAGGACAGTGACGCTCATGAGAGTTAAAAGGACGGTGTCTTGAGCTAAGTAAAGGATTACTGAGGAAGAAAATGTGTTAGAAAATCCAGACAGAAATGAAACTAAGAGTGTGTGGACATGTTCACAGACTCTTCATCTAATTTAACTGAGTTTGAGCTTTTTTGCAAGGAATAATGGGCAAAAATCTCTGTCTCTACATATGCATTGCTGGTAGAGGCACACACTAAAACAGTTGCAACTAACGCATGCTACACTTTGAAAACCACGCATGTCCTCTCAAACAATGGTCTACAATTGTACTCTACCCTGTGTTGGTATTTCACATGAAATCCTAATATTTTGCTCTGAAATTTGAGCGCATAACGTGAAAAGTTCCAACGGCTGAGCAATTTCCTGTACACAGAAAAATATTTCCACAAAAACATGTTTGATTTCAGGGCATTTTACTTGTCACACAGAGATGAGGTAACAGATGAGCCAGGTTTACTTTGTGTGTCTTTTGTCTCCTTGTTTCTGCTCACACACCTGTCATAATGTTGATCAAGCAAAACCAGCCAATACACAAGAGCCTTTAATGTCTTATTTTCCATCTGAGGAAGATGTGTGATGATCACAGCCTAAATGAGACTTGCTATGCTGTGGATGATTTCCAAACACACAAAAGCAAATTGCAGCGATACACATTCAGTCAAATGGTACCAGTGGTTAAAAGAAGGAGGTTTTTTTAAAAAAGCAAATCAGCAGGTGTTTGACAACATTTTTATTGCTAGGGAAGCATCTGAAATATCGCCAGAAACTGTTTAGCCAACAGATGTTTCACATAATTGCAGCATTCAGTAATACTGTTGTATGATGCAACATTGCTGTGATGCAGCTGCTGACGGAGGAAAAAGTGGGAAATGAAACGTGAATATGGTTTTAAATTTACTTTATCGTGCTGTGAAGCATCTTCTTTTTTTTCACATGCGGCGATAAACTGAACTCTGGAACAAAAAAAAATGCCTTTGAAAGTATATTTTATGCTGCAGAAGAGTTACATCTTTAACATAAATAGAGCCAGTGTAAACTGTGATGCCTCTCCTCGCAATATTTCTGCCAAATTTTCTCCCTTGAGCCATAAAGGACCAACGGACCAGGTTCTGAAGCGACAGCGAAGAATGAAAATGCCCTAAGAAGCGCTGGGAGGCACGTTATGGGAATTAAACAAATGTGAAAGTTATTCCTTTCATTCTCCACGGTGATGGATGTGTGATGAGTGCTGCAATAACAAGGGATCAAAGGGAAGAGGACGAATAATAAGGATCTGCTTTAACTAACTACCTCATCTCTCAGCAACATACTTAATACAAAGTATTTTTCCAAGCAACTGCAGTGAGGAAGAAGAAAAAACAAAAATGGCTTTTCTTTTCTTCAGTCCTCTAAGAAAAAGTACTTGATTATCTCAAAACTGTTTGAGCCCTTTTTGTAATTAGCAGTTCAGGACCTAAAACGAATAAGAAAATTCAATTGTATCCCGTCTTTTACAAGCAAAGAGCTCTTTTAGTCATAACAACTATTTTACATCTGATATGTTTTTCATTTTACCTCTCAGTAAACAAGCATAATTAATAAACAGCTTCACTGTGTCTGTAAAAAGGCTATTTCTGAATAAAGCGTGAGGCATTTATGTAAGTGAACGTGTGTAAAGAAGCATAAATAACGAGAGCATCTTTATGTTTGTTGGAAATTTGATGACTTATGTACTGTACCTAATTGTTTTCTTATTAATCAAGTAAAGCCCTGAAACAAAGGCTTCACTCTCTGATTTGATTCTGCCTTGAAGGTTTCCTTAATTTTCCACTCTTACCACTGAAGCCATTACAGAACTCCTGAGATCGAATTACACACCAGCGATGTAATAATTTAGATCGGTGGTGTCCAAACTTTTGTGACACGGGCCAAAACTGTGAAGTAGCTATACTCACAGGAAACAAAACTGCTCCAGAATGAACAGGTGCGGCCAAGTCTGCTTTTTCATAAGTCTCTGGATGTGTGTGGACCTATTTTCTAGAAAATTAATAGAAAAGAAAATTTATGGCTAATAAAAAATAAATCATTTGTTCCTCAGAGTGGTGAAAATTTAAAACAATTTGTCTTAATTTTTATTCTTTCCTCCAAGTCTCATGTTGCTCCACATTGCTACTACCAGTTGTAATCTTGTGGTAACCTACCATACAAGCTGCAAATGAAACATATAGAAATTTGTGGATGCAATGTGACATAAAGTGGAATATTTTGAGGTGTTGGGATACCTTTGGAAGTGGATTGCTTAAATAGTCATTTACAAATTTCTTCTGCTCAATCATGTGCTGAAGTTTCATGAAAACCTCTCATACACTGACTAGCCTACAAATGTCATGGATATGCAATTGCAGAGTTGAAACAGAAGAACAACGCTGTAAACCCAAACTCTTGTAAATCTTCCTCAAGGTCTTTTTCAGACATCCAGGATTTTTGTTGCTATCACTCACAAAAGTATTTGTCTTAAAATGTTATGTGATATTAAAGGATAACTTGACCTCGACTGCTCAAGTTAACACACAATTTCTCGACAGTGGAGGCTGCTACATAAAAGAAGTTTTATCTTCCTAAAGCCTCTTGCTTTGTAGGGGTCACTTATACAAATTTAGTAAGTTTAAGATAGGATCTTATAAGGTTATTGAGATTACATACAAAGAAAAATTAAGATCACACAGTCTTTTTCAGATGATGAATGCGAACAGGCCTTGGCACTAACAAGCTAATTATGGTCTGATATCTGAGAGCTCATCTCTCATGTATACTTAAATTAGCATAGTGCAGCCTTCCCATTTCTTCATATACATTTAGGAGGAAACAAAAATATGCAGTATGGCTTGTGTAGTTTCATATGTGAGTTTATGCTCATTAGAGATAATTTTTATTCAGTTGGTTAAAAGTTCAGCCTAGTTTCAGGTACAACCATGGTAAGTTATGAATAAAAAATACTCTGATATTAGTTTCCAGGAACATTGGTATTTGTAATTTTTTTCAATACTACTACATATTTGAGGCTTTTTTCTGGAATAAAAACTTTTTATTTGACTTTAGCAAAGGAATAGACCAATTACAACTCCCAATGTAAAGATTTTTTATTCTTTTGCTGTGGAAATCTCAGAATACAGATGTCTCAGTGCTCTTTCTTTTGTGTCATTCATGCGCTGCCAAAACAATGTCTCAACTGTCTCCTGTGGATCTGTGGCACAAACTCTGGCAGACTAGATATCTCTCACCTCTAAGCGATCACTGTTTTCACATTCGGCACGTCAAGATGTCTTTCTCACCCTTACTTTTACAAATCTCAAACAGAATTATTCAGTCATTGCCCGTGGCTATGAAGACAAAGCAAGTAGCAGAAGGAGGGAGAGAGCTAGAGAAATATAGAAAAAAACAGAGATGGAGGGAGCCCTTTTATATTCATCATCTAAATCCTTCTTTTAATCAACATAACTGGTTATATGGAGTGGGAAAATACTTTGTAAAGATCAAAAAGATGACCAAGATTGCTCAAAGGGGACAATGCTCCCTGCATCCCTGTGTTAGGCTTCTCTCCTTCATCCTTGTTTTCTTTTTCCTATGGGAGATATGTCTCTTTTTTATGCCCATTCACTGTCTTCTTTTCTGTTTTTTGTTTTATTTCATCTTACACATGTTAGTCTGCTTGTAGACAAAAAGCTTGAGGAAATCCTTTTTATTTCTTATATCTTTTAAGGTTACACTTCATATACCTTTTTATTTTTTATTTTTACCATTAATAAAACATAAGGGCAGTAAACAAACCAAATTCAACTTTAAATCCATGCTGAACTTAGGCAGGTAACTGAAGGAATAAGAGACCCTCTCTGCTTTGGTAACAGCAATGATTTCTCTCAAAGCCCCGACCTCACCACTTTTGAAACCTGCTGAATAGTAAGCACAATGGTTTTGTTGAAAATAAATAGAGGAAGGAAACAAATAGGAGAGAGAAAGGAAACAATTTTAAAACACTTACTGTCATTCAAATTCATAAGAATTCAAATTCATTTTGTATGTCCTTGCTCATTTATGCTAGTTTTGTATCTAAAACACAAAACAAATTTAGAACAACCTTTTTTCCATAACAGACTCAGATGTTGGGTCGCCATGAAGTGACAAATTCTACAACTCAGTCAAAAAGAGTAAAACTTGCTGTTTAGCGTTTTTGAAAATTGCAAACTTGCCTAATCCTAATGGTGTTTATCATGTATTACATATTGCATTTTTTTATACTAGCATAGTAGCAACGCCTTGCTGCTTGTTTGTCTAGTAATGCTTTAGATTTCTGATTGTGTTTTGGATTATGTTGTCAGTGCTTTCACAGGTTGGCATTCTCCACCACGTCTCTGTTCCCCTTGTCTCCTAACCTTTTCCTCTGTCCTGGATTAAGTGTCTGCTGGAGATGAGGTGATAGGATTAAGAATTGTTTGCTGAACAGATGGTCACACACTGTTTCAACATTTCCACGTAGGCTACTGCGAGAAACGCAGAGATAAAAATACTCAAATGCCCGCTGGGTCAAGTGCACGTTAACTTTTTCAACAAGCAAAAACCTACTTTCAGAGCAAACTCCAGAAGACTCTGAAGTCTATTTTTCAGGCTAGGACACCATACTTGGGGAGAACTGACAAAAGAGTCAGGGAGTTGTTCTGCTTAACTATAAAGGCTGTATGTCAAAGTCAGCTACCTCATTAGGAAGGATTTCACAAAGAAAATGCTAATTGGCCTTACATCCCAAATAAAGGCTTATTTCTTGTAGCATATCACTGTGGCTTATCTTGACTTGTTTAATGAGACGGGCTGTCTAATGAAGGATATTACAGTCTTGGATCAGGTGTTCGATTCCCCTTTGGAGTGCAACGTTGCTTCAAGAATCACCCTTCTATCTCTCTCATTATCTGATCACCTAACTCTTCCTTCGCCTTTGTGCTGTCTTGGTAGCACAGCAGTTTGTGTCTGTCAGGTTGACGGACAGAACAAGAGAGGAAGATCTGGGTCGAGAACTTTTGTTGTTGAACTTTCGAGAACTTCCTTGAGTTTTAAAGCATTATGATCAAGTTACTTTTTGAGCAGTTATTTGGAGTGTCTGTGTTTTGATTGCAACTTGGACTAAAGCTCTTCATGCTCGCAAATTGGACAGCAATTTTCAGGATCAAACTTTGTAACACAATGTGTCTTTTTGTTTAAAGATATTTTATGTAACTGGACAGTCTGCAGTGGTCAGTGTGAGTGACAGAGGAGATGGCAGTTAGACAGCGTGTGGATGACATCCCACAATGACTGTCAGCTGAGTCCAAAGACATTCAAAGTACAGATCAAGTGTCACAGCTCACTGAGCCCTCTGCTTCTTCAAACGGCAACTCGTCATTTGAAGACACATTGCACTGCACTCTGATCAAACCTTTAATCCTATGAAGAAATTAAAGTCTAGTAGAGTCAAGTTTAGCTTCCAGCTGCAAAATCCCAACCTCTGTGGGACATGGTTTCAAAGTAGCAAGAATCATTTAGGTCTTTTTCATAGCCTTTATGAAAAGTTGAGATTCAAAACCTAATTTAAATAGTTTATCTAAATTTAACCTTTACATTTGCAGATGAAAGGAGCTGATGATTATGAGGGCTGTAGGTTGTTGGTTACATCATCTGTGGAAATAACAAGATCAATACAGCTTGGTAATGAGGTGTTTACATGTCACATCAAAGGTCATCTGACTGCTGTCTCTAAGCTTTTAAAATTTTTTCCAAAATATTATTCATTTTTATCTACTGATTTATTCATTAATTTTACTTTCAGTTACTGATATCTGTCCTCCATTCGTGAAAGGTGAATGGTTTCATAATGTCTTATGCTTTACTTAATCTGTATTACAAAAGTTAACCAAATTTTCAGTCAGTGATATATTTCAATTGTTAACTTCCTGAAAAAGAGGCAAACTCTGAAGCATCTTACCTAGGCTAAAGAAAAAAATTATCATTCGGCTACAGTCTTTTTTCATATGAAAGTCAATTTTGTATTTCTATTAGGAATCAAGTCTCCAGAGCCAAGAGGAAAATTTGGGAGCCACAGTTTGATTAATATTACTGTTTGTAACCTTAACTCAGCAAACAAAGCTGTGCAAAATATAAAGAAAAATAAAGATAGGTCAACAATTAATGACTTTTGCCACGTACCTCTAGAGTCAAGAACTGAGTTGCCTTTTCCACAACTGCGTGTTTATTTTGACCTGCTCAAAATGCCCCATTAGCATGCAAAACTACCCACTTCTAACATCAGAAACAATATGGAAGAATGTGGGTGATAGAAAACATTCAGAATTGCTACATCTTACTAACTCATTCACTTTAATGTCCAAGTTTTATGGTCTGTTATGGATGATAACAATATTAAAGCTTTGCACTGAGCACTTTCCTCATTTGTATGTGAGATTGCTTAGTATGCAAATAACTGGGTTTTAACAAAAAATATTTAAGAATAATTGATTTGTTCACACCTCCCTTCAAACACTTGATTACACAGCACACAGAGTGTCTAAAAGACATAACACCCTCAGAGATATTGACATGCCCTCACATTCACAAATTCAGTGGTTCTGCCTTCACAGTCTGTGCTGGACGTTTGACTGTCCTCGGGTATCAGTGATATTTAAAAGTCTAATTGCCCAAGTGTCTGAAAAGTGGAAATTTGGAGTATAGCTGGCTAATGAGCAGCCTTCAAGAGGGTCAGTAGTTAGCCGAAGCAATGGTGAGAGTTGCTCTGTGGTAAAGGTCGCATACCTTCAGGGGAAAAAGGCCACAGTCTGATGGGTGGACAGAGAGAACAGGGACTGTCCAATATTTACCTGGTATTAAGCAAAACGACTGGACTGTAGAGAAAATACAGCAAAATTCCTTTAGGTGAGAAAACATTACCACTTCATCAAGACATTACAGCAGAGTCCACTTGTAAAATGTCTGTAGTTAATACAAAGATCTCCAAGGGTAAACAGAGATGTTGTGGAAAGTCGATGCTTCACTGATCTCTCACTAATTGATGCTACAAGACCAAAACTGAGGGGCCTGTTTAATAAAATCCCTGAAATAACCTCGAAGATCTCTTTCCACATCTGAGTGACAAATCATTCCCATTATTGACACATTGCTTATTTGAGAACTTGGAGTTATATACGACTAAATCAACACAATGAACTCTGATACGTGGGAGAGAGAAACTACACCTTTTAGTTTGATTTTACATGTCAGGGCATATTGATGGTGATCTGGACTTGACAAAGTTCTAAAACCAATTTTTATTTACCTTCATGCATACAAAAAAAATATATACAAAAGTTGTTATTTTTTAGAAAACTGTTAGTGGAAAAATGACAGAATGGTTTTTACTACTAGATTTGAAGAAAGCAGCAGTCATTTTTTGTTAATGGATTTTATTATTTGTTGTAATTTCAACCAACCCTAAGAAAGCAACCGTCTTTCCAGTTTGCTGTTCTAGGGCACAATGAGTTTGCACAATGCCAAGTAGGAAATACATCATCAATGACCTTAAAGAAGCAATTATTCCTGCCTATCTATCCGGAAAGAGTTCTAAGGTCATTGCTAACCAATTTAAAAACAATTATTCAAAAGAGAAAATTATTTGTCACAATCTGAAAATCTCTGAACTTGATGTTACAGCAAATTTGACTGAGACATTGCTGCACTCCCTAATTAAGCTACAGGCTGAGCAGCACATGCTGTTGGTCTTCCTATAGTAGAGAATAAGAGATTGACATAAAACAGAAATAAACATTCTTCATAATTTTGACCATAGTAGACCGGTTTTGATTCCCAGACATAGCATCCAGCTTCTGAAGGCGAACATGCATCATGTTGACACAGGGCACACATGCACAGTCAGGTCAGATTCTCACAATGAATGATATGATCAGAACAAGTGTTTACATTCACACCACTTGGATTATCAATTGGCATAAACTACCCCTCTCAATTGGCCGTTTATTTTGATTACTTCTATCTATTTAAACATGCCTACTGTTTCTATATAATAATGATGCTTTTGAATGAGGCTTTTCCAGGTTTTGTTTGTTTTTTATTTAAAAATAAGGACATTAGAATTTTTTTCTGCCCATATTTATATAGGTAGTAATCGGTTTTAGTAATTTTACAAGTTGCACAAAATAGACCAAACTAATTTTTATTTTCCTTCACAAAACACTAGAAATGAGAGTTTCTAATGTTTTTGCCTTGATTATAGGTAGTATGTAAGGTATATGCTCTCCTAAAGTACTTTGAAAGTCTGCAAGTAACATGGTGAAAAAACAGTCAACCTAATTTAATAGTGTGAAAAATAAAGAATTTTCCAAAAAGCCTCACTACACAACACAAAAACACTCCACTCCCCACTCTGAATGTTCAGGTTTTAGTCCAGAGCTGGAGCAGGTGGAGGAGGGACATCATCAGCCACAGTCAATAAACCCATTAAGTCCATTAGCATAGATGCTGCTTTGCCTGGCCCTTCTTTCTCTTGTATCTTTTTGTTATTCTTTTACCTTGCTCACCTTTCTCCTCATTAAGCTCTCACTCTTGGTTAACAAGAGGGAGAAAAACAATCCCGGCGCTTTGGTCTGTGCAAGCTGAAAACAGAAATTGGAAAAGTAAAAGCACCAACAGCCTGTTAGCGATGCAGCAAGAGGAAAACACTAATGAATATGTAACATATTCCTCACCCCTCTTCATCCTGCCACATTCTCTTTGTGTACCTTCTGTTTTTATGCTTCTTCATTTTTAGATTTGCTCATCCCTCTGCTTTGTCAAAGATTTGATTTATCGACTAAGAAGGCTTCATTAGAATCTAAAGGCAGAAAACCAAATCCACTATTAAAAGGTTTACAAATAACCAACAAATAATTATTTCTCTTCTGTTTTTGTATTAACACATTTTGGTAATAAATGAAACAATTTCTATAGCTACCCAAAGTCTATTACCTTTTTAGTTCATTTCATTCTTCATAAATTAGCAAGATCGAATGAGGATCACAAACATGTAGATGTATAATGTTCTACAAAACCTAAAAAGAACATTTTCACTCAATGTTTAATTGGACCTGATAACGCAGCTCAGTAAACGATGAAAACCGGGACCTATAAAGACTGACGACGACAGTATGTCACTTCACATGCCATCACAACTTCAGAGAGTATAACTGTGCTCATTTATTGCTGTCAAACTTAACATTCAGATCACTCATTTATTTTAATTTTAAAAGCACAACCCAAGGCTTGCCATGATTTAATCTAGCTCTTTTGAAGGCACAGCCTAATGCACTCATAACTTGCATTTATTCAGTCAATAACACAATCAATTAAGAAATGTCATCTTGATTTTTCCTGATTAAACCCCTTTATCAATCAATAAATGAATAATTCTCTGTTGCAGAGAAGACTCACTTGTGAAATTAAAATCCTATTTTGTTCAAGAGGACCAATTACACAATCACGCTATAAGTCTTCAATATAGGTACTACAAAGAGACAACACAGCTGACTGAATGAATACAAAATATATTTTGAAAAATACATAAGTAAATATTATATATTACTAATATTAGTTGGTATGTAGTAAAATAGTTGTAGCATTTTAAAAGTCCTCCATAACATGATTCTTTTATAATACTGTTTAAATCAAATAAACGTATTTCATATGTGAGCAAAATTGATCTGCTTTCTGGTTCTCTTCAAAACCCAACCAATAACATGGTATTATAATAATATGAGTTGGGAGCAGATTTTATAATTTAGTAATTTCTACCAAAATGAGTGCTGTCAATAGGTGCTGATACTTTTAACTGAAATAAATCAAAATCTCAAGAATATAAACTATATAATCCCTATTTGTATAAGACGATTGGAGAAAATCTCACTCATGATCCGATCATGCCTGTAGTTTTATAAGTCTTCCTCACTTTCTTTATAGCTTACTTTTTTAACATTCTCATCTCAAATACACACAGACACATTTACGGAGTCAGACAAGCACACATATATCCCCAGAGTTGTGCTGGACCTGTCTGCCTCCCAGGGGTGTGAGCAGTGGTCAGAAGGGTTCCTGGACCCTCAGCTCCAATTAAGGTCAATTGGTGAGAGGACGGGAGAGAGAGGAAGACGTCACCACAGACAGAAAAACGCTCCAGCAGAATATCAATAACATTAGCTTTATTCGGCTTGAGTTATGTTGATCGTAATTGATTGTGCAATGTGTCTTGAATATTTAAGTGACATTTCAGAAACCAAACACCAACATTTACTGTAAAAATATTATGACAAAAATGTAATAAAAAGACATTAATTTTACACTTTGTACCTCATTTTATGCATTTAACTAAAATGTCATTATGACCATTGGCAGGTAATAAAATAACAGAATATTTTTCATCAAGTGAACATTGCTGATGCATTTGTAGAAGGAGATTGTAGAGAGTTTGATGGTGATGGTTAAATGGTTACTGTATATTGCTAACTCCAAAACTCCATGACTTTAGTGGAGTCATTCTTACTGGTCTTCAGTGGTCAGTGAAGAAACAGTGGTGAACCAGAAACGGGGTCATGGGTGAAAAAGCTGATACTTAAATAATTGATGCAGTTTTGGTAACCATTAAATTTAATTTGAAGCAAGGATCCCTAAGAGCTTCACATTAATTGATTTTAATCAAAATCAATTAATATTATGTGTTTTCTTTTTTAAATATTTATCAGACTATTTAAACACTTGCAAACATAATTGATGATTTTGGCTTTGAAAACAAAAATGACATTTGTAAAGTGTAGCAATGCAAAGAATGCTAAAGGAGCCAAAAGTAAAAGCAGTATATTGGTTAAACAGTGAGTACAATTGAAGCAGGTGGCAATGCTTTCAGAAAATCCTGTTTGCATCTAAAGATGCCTCCTTTCAAACTGAAGATGGTATGACAAGTGTTTTCAGCTTCTCAGCCTAAGTTGCACATCTCCCTCCAGGTGTTGCCCATCAGCAGGTAATTTCCAGACAAATAGATCCTCCTCCTGTTGTGTAGCAGATGGTGCTAACCAGAACATAACGTTGCTGTCTGCCTCCTCTTGTCAGCTCACTAATCAGATACTTATGAACAATAATAGACTTCTGTTTTTCTTTTATACATTCTCTGTTTAATGTGCTTGTGTAAAAAGAGAAAGAAAAATAATTTTAATGTTTTCTTCTCAATGATAAAAACCATTTAAGCTTTTTTTGTGACCTAATTGTATTGTTTTCTTATCATTTTGCTCCTGAGCTTTTCCGGGCCAGTCACCCTGTAGAGTGAATCCAGAAATAGTTATGATTCAAGTTCCTAGCGGCCTCCAGGTTTATCAGTTATCCCCTCCAAACCCTGCCCCATGTCACAGGACTCTCAAATGGATCATTTTTCCCTTCAGGCTCTGCCAGACTGTGGTTGGCCAACATGGGAGCCATTTATTTCCTCTGCAGCATGCTGAGAATAATCTGGAGTGTGCGTGTGCATCGTTCTGTTTGTGTGATGGCAGCACGGGAGCAGTTAGCAGAATCATGCGGAACCCAGTTGCCGGCGGGCCAGCGCTGGCAGGAAAGGCGAGGTAAGGTAATGCTCTGTGCAAGAAAGAATCTAGCATGATTTAGTAGCACCGTCAATGAGCCAGGCAAGGACAATGGTTCACTCGAGCTTGGTGGAGAAATAAGGACAGGGCTGGGGAGATAGGACATAGGCTATGAAGAATATCAGGATAAGGGGTGATGTAAAAGAAGGGTGGGGGGGATTACTCTAAGTGTGAGCCTGAGGATATGGATTGGGAAGCGGCCAGCTAAGGCATTCTGTAAGATATGGTAGATGGAGGGAGATTTTTCACGCTGTAGGGATGAGGTGGTGGAAGGTGGGCCTGTGCCGTGGAACAGAGTCAAAATTGGGGGAAATAAATGTCTTTCTATATAATCCCCTGATTATTTCAATTATGTAGTCAGAGTCTAATCAACTCTATACTCTTAGCAGTAGTTTTGATGTCAGAATCCTTATCAGGTTAGGTTGACGCAGCTGCTGCACTACAGTGGCATGTATCTATACACTGGCTAATTAAGTGCAACACCTCTATACTTATTTGTATAAGTCCTGAAGTTATGTGGTCTCATATAAGTGGATTTAAGATGGTGGAACGGATTAAAAAAACACCACATTCAACAAAAATCTTCTGTCTGAAAAGCAAACTTCAAATATTTTAATAGGCTTTTTAGCGTGATACTCTAACCTTTAAAGAAGTGAAAGCTCTTTGAAGGCAAAAATGGCCTTCCTCTAATAAGAGGAAAACAATGTATGTGTTGCTGGCATAAGGGCACCGCTGCATCAAACAGTTTTCTCATCATTTGGTGGAACATCTTGTTTGTTTACCATTTCCCCCCCTGTTCCTGTTGGCTCATGCTGCTCCATCTCCATTTGTTCACTTATCTAGTAATTGAATATCTTTTTCTATTGCTGATGAAGCAGCTGCTCCCCTTGGAATTATCTCATAGAGCTTTATCTTTTGTTTTGCAAGATGGTAAATGTCCTCAAAACCATAGCCTTAGCATTATGTTTTTTTAAACAAATAAAATATAACTGGCATGTTAGTAATTCAATCCAGTTGGTACTTTTTTTGATGTGTGAGCAGATACGAGGTGCAAATTCTTGCTACATAATAATTTTATCATTTACATTAAACAAGTTAAGAGTTCTTGGTACACAACTTTGCTGACTACAGTTGTCAAAATGTTTTTTTGTATACGAGGAAGAAAAAGAAGAAAGAAACAAAAAGTGTTTTGTGAGCTACAAATGCCAAAACATCTTAAGGACCTTCACTCTGAAATACAAAGAATTTTATAAAGCTCAATAAAGTTTCTATATATACAGCTGTGAAGAATTAAACCAGCTAAGATTATCTGTAAAAATATTAGCAAATTATGCAAGCTCCATCACACCTTTGCTTCACTATAGAGATGAATTGAAATTGAAAACCCACCGAGTCCATTCTAGGTGAACAAAATATACGAAAGAAAACTAAAAGGAACAAATTCAACAGGGCTGCTGCTGAGTACATTTATATAAAACAGGTCCTTGGTCAAACTGATAAGGAATCAGTTTTCCAATTACTCTAACATTTCGACATACTGTATTTCTATGAGGATATTATACAACATGTAGACAGTTTTCCAGCCCATTGCTTTGCCATGTGAAAACAATATACTTTTTGTAAACTAAGTATCAGCTGAATGTATAGAGCTTTTACCGAAATTGAAATTCAAATATTGTCATACTTTCATTGATTATGTTTTGTTTTTTAAGAATCCTGTGTACAATTTTTTTTCTTCTGACTTTTTATAAATGATAATTAGTATTTTTTTTTAGTCCTGAGCTCTAGTTGAAAATTTTTGTCTCAACTACTTTAGTGGTAAGTTTAAAAAACAAACACAAAAAACAAAACAGTGAGACTGTATCTTGGATTCTCTTGCTCTCCCCCTCGTCCTTCTGACTCTACAAGCTTGATTTCCAAATAAAATTAAAAATTCACTTTTATCTAAAAATAGAACTTTGTACCACTGAGAAATGGTCCAGTCTGTTTTCTCCACAGAGTGGATAAAATGCTTCTGAGTGTATATCTGATTCTGCTTCAGAAGTGGATTAAACACAAGGCATCCAGACGTTATATCCCATATCCTGGATGTGTCTGTGTTTGATAAATCTTGAAGACTCCAGTCAAAATCCACAAATTGTGGTTCACCTTAATCTCTTGAAGAAAATCTATTTTAAAATTCTGTCAAATCTACTGATCTTTCTGCTTTTGCACTTTATTCACAATTTTCTTCTTCTACCTAACATCAATATCCTTGAAATACAGCACTCTGTGAACAGAAACGACAGTGAAGTTGTCATTGAGGATGGTGTCAGCAGCTTTCCCATGACTGTTAATAACATCAGGCAATAACATCACATATACATATAAACCCTCACATTTACTGGGTTTAAATGATATTCCAATTTTCAGAGAAACTAACTTTTGGATTTTCATCAATCAGGTTTGATGGTAATGATTTTGATTTTAAGATTTTAATGTTCATCAAAATAACAATAATAACTTTATAAATTGTGTTCATACAAAGAGCTGAATAGTTAAGTGAACAGATACATGAAATGTATCACTCACAATAAAAAATACAATATACATTTGACTTTTTCAATTGATTTTCTGGACTTAATTAACTTTTAGATAATTTTCAATTTTATTCAGATGCACCAGGACTACATCGTGTCCTTGGAGAGCTTGAATTTATTTCATCACTGTTAGAAACCAACTTGTGTCTATCCACAATGCCATTAAAAACATAAATAGAAAGATACACATTATAAACTATATACAGTATAAATTACTTAAAAAAAACCAAACATTTAAACTCCAGTTCAGATCGTATTCTGTTCTGGTACTTCTTGTTTGATGTTTGCCTGCGTTTGATGAGTGTTTGCGAATGTAAATATGTTGCTGGTTGCCTTTTAAGTTTTTCATGGTATTGATTTGTGCATCTTGTTTAAATCATTTTCTCTTTTTTGGGGGGCAGCTATTGCTGGCTAAACTAGCAGCAATATGAAGGCATGATGGTAATCACACCAGATACCTATCATGCCTTTCTTCTATAGATCTGTGTCCATGTACATTTCATATTGAACCTGGCCATAAGGTTGCAATCCTCACACCATTGAGTAGTTACTCTCAAAAAATACAATTGGGACCAAATGTGCCACAATACAGCTGCCTTTTCTTCTACACATTTTGTTTTCTTCTATATATTTTGCTTTTAATAAGATGTAAAGCAGAGACTGTTTGTTGGTTCAGTGAGACAATGCGATCAATACCAAGCAAATTTTGGAGGATTTACTGGTTGGTTGGAGGCAGTTTTGCTTGTCTGCTGCTTTAAAAGTTCACTGTGTCTTTGATCCTGGATATTTTTTTTATAAGAATCCATTTACAAGAAGTGACATGTGAGACTCACCAAACAATCATCACTTTTTTCTGTTCTCTCTGTCATTAATCCTGCTTTGCACGCTCCCTCTGTCTCTCATGTGCACACACTCTAACATAACCACACAATGTAATCGCAATCAAGAGTTCAGTGTGTGTAAATGTCAGGTCATTAGTGGGCTCCAGTCTCCTCTTGTCTAATTGGACTTTGGTAAATATAGCCTCTCAGCATTGATTCTTGCATATCCTGTGCTTTCACTTCCTCTGTTCCTCTTTTCTTTTTACATTTTTAACTAAGGAGAGCGTTGTCATTGATCATCAATAATTTATTTTGCATTTGTTTGTCACTTTCAAACTGTCGCTGGATTGTATTTATTTGCAAGATAGAGATTTTAATATTTTTATGTTTTTTTTGCCATTTTATCATCACTGAACAGAGGGAAGAAATTGATTTTGTCAACAAGGTTTGAAAGATTCCAAACCTGACTTAGATTCACGCACTAAGGACTGGACTTGGATTTGAGGTCTTTATTTATGACAGTGAAACTGTCATGGCGACATACAGATACCACATATAAAGTCTTGCCAAAGTTTCTTGACAGTATGTGCCTGCAAAAGGAATTGATGGCATCTTTTAAATTTTTCTGGTTTTATTTTATACTACCATTAAGTAGCAGAGATCCTGCTATGTGGACAAGTATTTCCGGTTTAAAAACTGCATTTAATTTACTAGTCAGGTACATTACATGGGAGATAATTGGCTCATCCCAACTTGTTCAAGTTAACTGTTTCAGATTTATCACTTGACGTGTTTCTCAAACTATACTCAATATCAATTGTCTTTGAATGATTTTAGAAAACAAAGCATATTTTACTTATTCTGACATCCTGTTCTCTTACTGTAAGCAAATGTCATTTAAAAGATTTGAATGAATTTTCAAAATTAAAAGCACTTATAGTTTGATTCAAAAATTTTAAATTCTAAATAAACCAGTGTTATTCCACTTCACCTCTTTCTCTTTAAACATATCTGCATATTTATCTTTTTAATGGGATAATTATTGCACATCATGAATTTCAAAAATTATTCGCAGCAGTTAATTAATTTTTTTCATGTTGCTCTTTGGATGAAAATTTAAAGTTGGTAAATATTAAAATTAGGCCTCAGGATAATGATATGAATTCATAATGTGCAGCAATTACCTGTTTTAGGTAGACTGCATAGCTTAAATCCAATGTGAAAATGTACATTGCAGGTATGGGAGACTTGTAACCTGCCTGGGACTTCTCCCTCAGAGACTTCGGGCTTGATTTGCTCTTGGGGGGGAAAAATAATTGTGAACAACTCTGCTGAACACTCAAACGTTTCAGAAAAAGATACAAGGAGGACACAAACAGCAGGGAGGAACTCCCTGGGTGCATCCAAGCCAAACACATCAGTTATGTGACATGAGCTGTAACCCTTTCGCTTTTGGGAAGCTCGTAAAAAGACTTTAAAGTCAGTAAATAGAAAATAGCTGTTTTCCATGGATCAGTTAGTATTTGATGCTTTGACTTTTACTCCCTCATTGCTCCTTCTACTTCCCTGGCTTCAACTCTTTTGTCTAATGACCCACAGCATCCAATTTCAACCTTGCAGAAGCCTTCCCTACTGTATGCTGTAAGGAGATCTTGCAGCACTTGAAAAGGGAATAGTCAAATAATTTGCGGGATCATGTAAATTACAGTCTGCCACGGACGTGCATCACATTGTTAGACATTAAAAAAATGCTTTCCAGCAATTTCAGTGGTTGAAGCATATACCTGATATATCTATAAGAATGGCATAGTTTTATAGATATAAAACTTTTTAATCAGTCGGATTAAAACACATTAAGAGATAGATTTCTTTAGCATTCAATTATTACCCAATTTTGCAGTTTCATAAAAGAAAAGAAAATACAGAGGCAGATATGCACCAAGCAGATTAAATTATAGACTGAGAAGAAAATTCCACATAAGCCAGAATTACTGGATTTGTAGTCTCCATGCTGCGAGCACTCATCTTTTAGCTTTTGTGACAACAGCTACCAAGAGGGGGCACAATTGTAAAGGGCTGCGGAAACACCAGCGTGGTTCCAGTAAGTGGTGAAGTGTGTGTGAATAAGATTGTGAGGAAGAGTGTGTGGATGTCACCGCACAATCACACAGTGACAACGACTTTTTGTAACTAAGTGAGTGAGTTATTGGGCACGACAGAAGGTTCTTTACATGCTAAAGAACAGATTGTATCTGTTAACACCTGCCACTGCCCGAGACATTATTACACCTGAACAGGCACAGCTAATTATCGAATTGGGTGGGCGGTTGGGTACAGGAAGAAGACAAACCTCCATAAGTTGGAGGAGCATGTGAAAAAGGCAGTGAAGCAAGTGTAATTTTCATGCCTTACATATAGATTTGTCGCTGGGCAATTCATTTGAAGGCCAAAATGGAAATGATGTCAAGCAAAACCTTTTGATGTATGGATTTATAAGCTGTAGTTTCAGATGGTACAAAGCAGTAAACACAAAGTAAACTGCAAACACAGATGGAATAGTAATCACAATAAATTATTCAACATTCACAAAAATGGCTACATTTGCATATCTGACAGAAATCACGTTGCACAAACCAATCTCAGGAAGAGTGGGTAACTAGTTTCATTGTTAATATACAAGCTAAGGAAAACTCAACATATTGCAAGACAGCGATCTCCTTAAACTTTTTTATAAATCATTTGAGTTTTGTCTTTCAGTTCTAAAGCAGTGTTGTGTCTGTACTTGGTAAATACATTATTTTGTATGACTGAGAACTGAAAAAGAGGACATTTGCACTGTATTGCAACACCAAACACAGACTTCAAGTCAAATAAAATAATCAAGTTCCAAGCTTTAGCTCGACTTTTATTAGGTCACTTGCACATATGTGATGGGGTACATGTGAACAGGATTTCTGTCTGAGGGAAAAGCAAGCACACTTCCAAATTTTGCACTTAAGCATCTGTGAGTTCAAATGTCGATTTATAAAAAAAAAAAAAACTTCTGGCATCCTATTTAGCCATCTCAAGAGAAGTCTGCAGCTTTTTCAGCTCCCCACTTCCCACACTAATGGAGAGACTTTTCAGACTAAGAACAAAAAAGGTTGAGTGGGCTGCTGTGAGTGTGCTCGTATAGTGGTCAAATAGAAAAGTCAAATTAAATCAAAGAACAAAAAGAAAATAATTAAAATTATTAACTTTGTAAAAATACATGAAAACATGTATTTTAAGTCAAAAGTGGGAACCTTTTCTTTTTTGTTTCAACAGTTCAGTGTGTTTGAGGAACTGAAAAAAAAGACATAATAGTAAGACAAAACTACTAATGTTGGTTTTGTCTTCCCATAGATCTTCACTGACTGCAGGAAGATCAAACTAACATATGGCAACTTAAAACGTTTTCATTTCCCACTCTTTATGTTTAATAACTCATATGAAGTAATTCCTTGTATTAAACATAGTTTGTTCGTTACTAGGAGATCTGAAGTAGTGATTAATATGGGGACACATTTTCGCCCAATCAGACCCACAAATTCAAGAGCGTAAGCCATATTGCATTAAGCTTCTATAAATTTTTCTGCATGTTTTCTGGTTGCATTTACATTTCATTGTTTCTCTTTCTCAGTACAAATTTCTGAAGAATTCAGTTCTTTTTGCTCTGTGCAGAAAATATTTTCCTTACATTTTTCCTGGTGAAGCTACTGCTGCACTGATTGTGGGTTCAACTTGAAGAAGTTGCAGTAAACCAGTTTGCATTTGTAGCAAATTCTCTGAAGCAGACTGTAATTTTTGAAGTAATGTTTGTAATTTGACAAAACTGCTATATTTTTTTCAAATCATACGACTGTTGACGTGTTCTTGGTTTACTGAATCAAATCTTATGCATGAACATTGTTCAGTGTGGTTAATGGTTTAGTTTCCAACCAACAGTTAGTGATAGGTAAGGAAGTAAGACAGATTTGGATGAATAGTCTGAATTTGAACCCACCACTATAAACCATGTATGTTTGTTCCCTTTACTTTGTCAGCAAAAGAGCCCACAGTGGAAAATGCTTACCACACATTGTGGTTTGATGATGATTAACAGCACTGCTCAGAGAACATCAAGCATTGCTTTAAGAAATGCAGTTGATGTTCAGAAAATCTCCTCTCTATATTTCAGATACACAACAGTGTTTTATCATGGTCTTTTGTACTGGATGAATTGTGAAGCATTTCATAAACTTAGTAGGAACTGTGGCTCATTTCTTTATTGTCATCAACTAACTTACCACCTAACATGTTTAACAAGACAGAAAGCTATGTGTGAAATTGTAAAGGGTACCCCAAACTTCCCAAGCTCTCTCAGTCCTGGCACAAACCTTTAGACAAACAAAAGAAATGCTCCAGAGAAGCAACAGAGCAAACGCCAAAGAGCTGATGGCTGTTTGGCGTTAGGAGGAGGGGAGCGAGGAGGAGGCGAGAGAGCAGCCTCCCAGGTAAGCTTCTATTATAGAAGAGTCCCAAGTCCTGACTGGCCCTTTCAAATTCTTCTCTGTCCAATTATTTCTGGAGTTCACAAATTGGCACCAACCTGCATTCTGTCCACCTGAGGAAAAACAGAGAATGGGGACAAAGAAAGACAGCTAAACACACACAGCCAACCAGACCTGTAACACGCCTCTACATTTCAGTATTTTTAGAGTTTGGAATTGTCATTGGATGAATTGCGAAGCATGTCCTGCAGAATGATGGGCCATTGCCCATTGTGTGTGTACAAAAATATATTCAGTTATACAGAGGAATTTTTAGATCACTGCAAAACAACACTGGAAATTGTCATTTTAAAAATACTCAAATGTTCAATTACTGTCCTTGAAAAATATATGAATAAATATAAAGTATAGAAAACATATAATTTAGTGATAGTACTCTAACTACTGTGTAATTAAGCAAGATTGTTTATTTTTCATAATATGGGCACACTTTGGTCCCCATGGCACCAAACTGAATGTTGCTTAAATTCCACTCGCTACCTGGGTGGTGTTAACAACATTGTACGTATCATCTAATATCTACAACCAGTATGATAATGAGAAAAAGTCAGAAAGCTCAAATTATCTCAAATTGTTGTCTTGAACATGATAATGACCTCACTTTACTCCAGAATCAACATCATGGATGTGCAGCCATCATGCAGCTGCATGATGCTATCATGTCAACATGAAACAAAATCTCTGAAGAATTGCTGTGGCACCATGTTGATAATATATCTATGCAATGAAGAACTAAGGCAGTTCTGAAGGCAAAGAGGTTTCCAACTCTGTACTAGTGAGGTATCACTAGAATAAAGGAGTTCCTCTGTAGCCATGCTGCAGATAGAGTCACTTTACAAACAGTCAAGTGTTCATTCATTTAGAGCCGTATTGAACCAAGATGGAGTTCAGACTTCCTTATTTGTCTGCAAGCGCACATTTTGCCTTTCTTAGGATTCATGGGTTTTATATATTAGCGCTTGTTTTTCCTCAATATTGCTTCTGTGATTGTTAAGGGCCTTTGTTTGAAGCTTTTAGGAAAATACAGCAAAAAGAACAAAGAAAGGGAGGCAATAAAGAAAAAAACTGCTTTCAGTTGAAGGATGATTTTATTTTATGCTACCCTTCCTTTTGCCAAGTGATTCTTGTTTAGCAGCTCTGATTTTTAAATTATACTAAACTAAGACTTGGTCACGTCAATTACTAACCTTAATTATTAGACAGGGCAATAAATTTACCCCTCGTTCTCTAACCCACCTCCCCTTCTTAGCTTGATTTGCAACCTAGTCAACCTGAAAAATGCATTGGCTGCTTTTGTTGAATGCAGAATGATACTGCAGCAATGCACTAGATGAGTGGCATCAGTTTTGCTTGTATAAAAATACCCTTGGAAGTGGTGTGTATTTATGTACAGTTATTATACATCTCATCCCCAGGAATATGAAGCCTGTGGGATTACAGACATTAGTCTAACTGTATTTCTATTTGACAGCAGGAACTCAGACATATTACATAAATGACTCCCAGCCTTGCAAAACATATTACAGTGACTACAGGCTTTGGTATCGCTATGCAGCCTAATTGCTTGCACCAACAGGACTACTGTTCTGACACTGACATAGCCGTTACTTGATTATTAGATGTGCTATCCCATATCAAATCAATAAGGTATCATTATATAGCAAATTGCACAAGATAAAGGTTGTGCAGACAAGCATCCATGATTGGACTCTAATCATTTGTACTGGTTTTACAACCTGCAGGAATTTAAAGGTAAACACAAAGGGGTATAATTGAATATCTAGTATTATTTTCTATATGTCCAGCTAAGAAGGCAGGTAAAACTGGGTATGTCATAAACTTACTGCAACCTTTATACTTTTTGGCTGCCTTGGTTAAATGTGCTGAAAAAAACATGAAAATAAATTAATGTTTTATTGGCCAAGCATTGTCTCACACTGACAAATTAAGCAAAAACAAGCCTTTAATTTGAGCTAATACGAGAGAAAAAAAAAAGTTTTTCTTTTCATCTGAGCCACTAGTGTCACACTTAATGACACCCCAAACAATCCACATAAAATAAATCTAACGGAAAAATTATTTTAGCTTATATTTAGCTGTTTTTTGAAGAGGAAACGATGCAGAGGAGCTTTTAATTGGAATTAGATAACAGTCTGTACTACTGTGAGCTACAGTTAATTGCTTATGATGGAGTATAAGGGCCAGACTCTGAGTTTTTGATTTGTGTTAAATATGTGTAAAGTTGGACGAGAATAAAGTCGTAATTTTATAACTTTTCACATACTGCGCTAAATTGCGGAATATTGAGGGTCTTGTAAGGTTATAGTTGGTATTGGTTTAACAAATGAGTAAATACTAAATGTTTTAGCACATCAGAAGCAAATTTTCAGCCCCAGGACTTTGATGTTTCAAACTTTTTATTTAATAGAAAGAACCAGACTTGCTGAGCGGGTCACGTTACATATCACTCTAAGAAGCTTTTTAATTTCACGACTTTCTTCAATATTGAGTCTTTACTCTGCCAATATTTAAACTATTCTGCTAATACGGCTTGGTTCTTATAGTATTATGACTGTATTTTTGTATTTTAAAATAAAAATGTTTTAGTCTAGCCATAAAACTGTGTCATACTTGCTTTACTGACCTCTGTTTCTCTTTTCACTGTCAAACCTCTTCATCTCTCCTCTATGACGGCAGAAATATTTCAAAACATCCGCGCTTGTGTCCTTCGCTTCGTTTTTCTAGTCTTTTCTTTTGTTTTTTTCCTCTGCTCCGTTTACAACAGAACTGTGTAGCTACTTCTACTGGCTGGAACAGGCAGCCTGTTGATTAATTTGAACACTGCTGCCACCTAGTGACCGGAGGCTTGTTTATCAGTTAAGCATGAATAAAGACAATTGACATGACGCCGGCTCCGCCCCCATGCTGACGTAGAGCAATCCTCCCCCAATCATTCCAGGGCACTTGTCAGCAACTGAGCAATCAAGTACAGTACTCCGACAATATTCATAATATGTATCATAGAAAACACGCTGCTACACTGCAGTCAGAAAGATTTTGAGGAAAATAGTAGATAATATGCAATCTCGACAGCCGTCACCCAGAACATACAGGGGGTGGAATACAATTTATTGCCTTTCCAAAATCATAGAGGAGTTTGGAATAACGCAAGAAATGGATCATGGACTGCAGCCGACCTCACATCCAGTTGAATGAAACTGATGGACCGGAACTACCACGTTAGTCAGAACCACTAACTGGTAGTAAACATCCCAGTTTTTGTCATAACAATACTTACTGATAACTCTTGATAGCTCCGTGCTATCGACTCAGGGCTCCTAACGGCTTTGTATATTTTTCAAGTGTTATACTTATTTTTCATGTTGTGCTAAAATTATTTAAAAATAGTAAGTCACCTAGATTTTGATTGACATCTGTATTTTTAGTGTAGTAGTGAACTAAAAAGTTGAGCAAGTCACCATTGGTTAAAACAAACAGAATCCAGTATGTAATACACACTCAGATATTGTTTAAACCAATAAAAAGTAAATTACACCAAAAGATAAGCTCCAAATGCAAATTCAATCTTTAGAATATTATCATCCTGTGAAAATCCAATATGTCTTTGAGACTCTGTAAATGACACAGAAACTCATTAGTCTCAAAATGCCAAAATGTCACACTGTATGAGACCTGACAGCCAAATAATTTCACTTTCACAGTTGTCTTTGAATCTTATCACACAGAGTAGAATTTGAAAAAATATGGACAACTTTGGGTGAAATTAGTGGTGCCACCAGTCAGTACAAACACCTGACACTAAAAGATAAATGATTGAGGATGTTAATGTTATGTGCTATCAAACATGGTACTGAATGACGCTCTGCTTAGAAAATCAATATCCAAGTTTGTCAATGGCATAAAATGACTCAAATTTCCTTTTTGTCATTTCTGGGAGCTCTTTAAATCATTTTTAAAGCATAATATGTATCTATTGTTATGTAAAAATAATGCTCTGCTAATAGTATACAACCACACGCACACACACAGATCTTTTCAGCTTTACAAAGCTTTGTACTTATTAAGCTTTCTTGAGTTTATGCTACGTTTGCCTAATAGCTAGAGGCAAACAGGATCATTTGTGTCTTCTTTCTGCTTTGTCAGAATACAGTATGCAATTGAAACCAGCACACCTCTGCAATATCATTTGAAATGCCATGATTCAAATTCTATTAGCCCTTAGCAGAGTATAATTTCTGCTGACAAGTACAGCACAAAACAATCAATACAAAAACAAACAAATAAAGCTTTGGCGCATCTGTCTAAACATGCAAACTGCGAAGTGAAAGTTCACAGCAGCCACAGTGAACACACTGACGCTGGATGACCAGGAGTAAGAAAAGCAGAGATCAATGCAGCAAGCGAAAGCCCCTTTGATTTTCAAATTAACCTCCAATAATTACACAAACATGTTTACAAAATGACCTGTGAACACAAGAACTTTGATTTGGGTCTTAAGGTTGTGTATCTGCAAGGAAGCTTTACTGCTCCATGTGAAAAAAAAAGAAACATAGAAGTTATTGATTCAACCCAAGTACCAAGTGTTGCAGTGGGGTTCTATGTAAACTGACACAGCGGACACTGTGCTGCTTGCATAATCTAGCTCAATAACAGATGGTGTGAGTTGGCACAGTGTAGGTTGCTATGTGAGCTTCTGTCAAACCACAAATTAAATTCTACTTGCGTTTTCAAACTTAACTGGAATAATTTGGTACTTCGTACATGGACAGCTAAGATAATAACTATTTAAAGTGAGTGGTTGTGAAGGTTTTACTTTGGAAGTAATGTCCTAATAAAGAAAGCTGAAGAGAGGAGCTTAGAGGCAATTTATCCTCCTGCACAAGGAAGTACCTTGCATTTGAAATGTTACATATTGTATCAGAGTATATATTTGAATGCGTAATTGAAATCATCACACTAGCTCAGTAGATACTGTAGATAAATTTACAGTCATTGTAGTTAGATGTGCACAGAACAAACACAAGTCGCTGCTTTTGGGACCGAGTGAGATTGTAAAGTCATTCCATTTGTACAATAATGGAGTGGGGTTATAAGCCACCAGCAGTGTTTGCTTCCCACCTAATTGTGCACATGTTTTAATGGACTCTGTGCTCCATTATGTTTCTGACCCCAACTTATCACAGAGGCCTCAATTACAAAGAAACGGGAACAGGAGCATGTGTTTGTGTCTATCTGCGACTGTCACAGCCTGGTTAAATTATTCTGCTCAAGAGATAGATTTTCAAACCTTGAAGATTATTGCACTATTGCCATTTAGAATGGATTTCAGCTATATGATTGTTTATCTTTAAAGGCAACTTCCACTATACATGGGTGTGTGTGTGTGTGTGTTTTGCCTCAGGGGAAGGCCTGTTATTTTGGTCCAGGTTATCTGTCACTGGACAGATAGAATTTTGGTAAAGACATCTGCAGGCAGTTGTTGTTTCTCTAACTTTAGTGTCATATTGCTTTGACAGATTCATTATTTTGATATTCTGATATGCCTCAAATATATTAAGTGTGGAGACAGTTTTCACACGCCACCAGTGTGGATATGATGAACCATCTATGCTGATCTTTGCCTTTCTGATAATATCAGCTCGATACATTTTGGAGATTTGATACATTTTCTTCCTTTTATAAAGAATCCTCATTGTCTCTGCTACATCCTTTTCTTGGTCTGAGTAAAATTGTTAAGAAACAATTGGCTTTTCTCTAATCTTCTTTTTAATGTTATTGAGTGTAAATGAACCTTCTGTGTGTGTGGTTGAAATGTTTGTTACTTTGTGGGTGTGTCTTCTGTGGCAGCCATCTTGGGACCCTGCTAATGAGGAGGCCTATCTTTTTTTATAGAAAGTGATAAGAACTGGATTTTCATTGGTTGAAGCTTAAAGTAATTAAAATAGTCAAATGATTTATGCATTTGAATGTGTAAAAGGTTTGCCTAATATTTTATTATTGATTAATAATTGTTAATGTTTACATTGTGTATGTGAAAGTTTGTTTCCCTTTTCCCCACTCTGGAAGACTATGGTGATTGGCCAATGTAAACGGAGAAGGTTTACATACCTAAATATATAGGTGTAAAGCTGCATGTAGCAGGATGACTGATGGAAGGGCTGCCATTTTATAAAATCTGCTGTGTTGCACCAAACTTAATAAACCAGCTTTATTTGCTGAACAGCCAAGGTTGACTGATTTATCTTTCCACACCACACCTCTCAGCATAACAGAAATATCTATATTGTGCCTATTCATTGTTAGATTTTATTTGAAAACAATCATTTTAGGACATTTTGCTTTCCTTTTGCAGTGTTTTTGCTTATTGTGAATTTTTCTCTATTTTATGTCTCCACGGTTTCCCTATTAAACCTGTCTTAAGTGAAAGTTCTGCAATTCTCCCTTAAGCAGTCAGATGACAGTGACAGAAACGGGTGATTCAGTTTTACAGCCCTTTCTCCAAAAATAACAAACGCTGAGTTATTTTTACAGAAACAAGTAGGAAAAGTGCAAAATAAATACATCACAAACAGGAAAGAAGACTGGACTCAAATAGGTGACATTTTGAAAGTAAATTCTATAAATACTGGATACATGAACACCTACCAGTATTGTTCAAAATGCTGACACATTGACATAAAAAAGGTGGCAACCTCTTAAACAATTTTCAATAAAAAAGGTCCTTTAAATACCGCTGGCATAAACAGATTTAGCTGGTTTTAGCCTTTCCAGGCAGGCTAAAAGAAAGTGATCGGTCTAATAAAAAACAAGCTTCATATTATAAATGTAGATAAATACTCAGCTTAACAGATTAATTTGTGTGAAAATTGCATTTTATTTTATTTTTTATAAAGTAACAGTTTATTTGCAAATTAAACTATTTCGGTTGCTTATTTTACATTTGCGTTCCCTATAACAGTTAGCTTAGAGTAGCTAGATCATGACATCTAGTGTCAGTGAGAGGTTTACAAATGTCTTTCTTCCTGACATGAAAGCTAGTTTCTAAGTTATTGAGTGTTCAACTCAGTGTTTTTTCTTCCTTTTACCTGGAAGTCATTAAAGGTCCACATCAAGGCTCTGTATTAGGGTAATCACTTTTTAAATGTATATTTTTTATAATAATTATAATGTACATTTCATGTTTGAACATTACTATGGTGATGAAACAGTTTATTGTCATGCTAACATGGTTTGCTATATGTAAATTTTGTATTTGACATTATTCACTCATTTACTGGATTTCAAATTGGTCCAATCTGCTAAAAACACACACACACGCACGCCCACCCCACATGCACACGCACACGCACAAACCCCTCACGTTTTGTTTTCAAATAAAAGCAACCTCTTTGCAGATCTTTCTACCATTATTTCTTTCAAGTCTTACGTTAAGTATGTTCAAAACTCCAAACATAAAACTGGGGTTGTTTGATGAAAGTAAATAATTGTCTTAGTTTAACATGAGAATAAAAACATTGTTTGGGGGAGAAAGAGATTTTCCTGCACTGCCCCTTTCATTTGACAGCCGAATTCAACTGAAAGTATTTGAAGTGCTTTTAATGAAAAACAGAAATATCATTTCTGAATGATTTTTTCTGTATTTTCTGGTGTCACTTGGCCTTTTTGAAAGTTTTAAGTTGTTGTACATATTGTATAGACTATTGTTTGCTTTAAAAATATTGTATTGTATTTTTGTGTAAAGTATGTAGTCTCCCAAAAATGAGACTCAATGATGTCGAATAAAAAAGCCCACATTGGCCCTATCAAAAATACTGAAACTAATTGATTAGAGTGAACAAATTTGCAGTGATCTTGGTAAAAGCGATGAAATTTTAACATTCAAAGAGTTTTCTCTAGTATCTTGTGGATCAAACAGTCCTAAAAAAGCAGTGGAATCCATTTTTAATCAGAATTTTTCAAACACAGGTTTGCCCTGGGCACACAAACTTTACCAGCTGAAGGAAACTAACTCTTTCTTCAAGCTTATTGCTATTCATGCTCTCTGCTGCCGACTGGCCCTTAATTATTCAGTTGAATAAATTACCTATAAATCAGAAAGTGGAGTCATGGCATGCCAGGAGGGAGTGGGCCTGTCAGCTTCAAAGGGCCAAAACCTGCCTAGATCCTTTGGGTTTCACACCACTTAACACCAGTCACTAGGTATATATGTCTAGGCTTTCATAAGCCTTGCTTAAATGTCAGGGGGTTGGTTTTACCCCAGTGCGGGGCTCGGCATTGAATGGAACTCATATTTAAATCGGACTGAGTGGCTTTAGTGACCTTCATTAGAATTAAGGAAATAGAGGTTCAGGGAGAGGTCAACATCACGGCCAAACTGAAATGATTTGGAATTTCCTGCATTTAAATATTACAGCGGTGAGGTTTATGTTTAACAAAACAATCCCGATTTGCATTTGGAATTTCTTATTTCTTTGGGAGAATACAATTGTTACTTTCACAAAGAAAATAGCAATTAGCAATTAATGTATTTGTTACTGAAGGCTAAATGCTCAAAGCTGGATTAATGCAATAGCTCTGCAGTGTATGTGATCCACTACTAAGAAAGCTCCAAAGGGGCTTTGAAAAGTCTTAGGTTCAGACACTAAATGACCCCAGATCCTCCCACAGTGATTTCTGTCAAGGTGCTGTTGAACAATGTGCTTAACCTCAAGCTTTTTCAGTAGAGCTGTCAAGTGCAAGAGAAGCTGCAAGATATCATAGCTTGCAGTGATTGTCCTCCAGGATCAAGTGTGTGTAACTAGTCCAATGAATGTGAAGCAAGCAGTTAATAAAAAACCTAAACTAAGCATCAAACAAACAACAAAGGTAGTAAACAGACTTTTCACATCCATTTTTTAGCCCTTAAATACATTTTGTGGTGTACCTCAGAATCAGTGGCCTACAATAACGAGGAATTCACACCAAAGCATTACAGCTCCATTTTTTATTGATCACAACTTAATGATTTCAATGTGAAAAGGAAGAATTTAAAGCTGGGGTATGTAACTTGTATATTAAACATATTTTTTATATATTTGCTAAAATTGTAGCTACTGTATGTTACTACAGTAAGGTAAGGCAGGTGATTTTATTGATATAGCACATTTTCAGCAACAAGGCAGTTCAAAGTGTTTATAATATGAGCCAGATAACCTGGGGGAAAAAAATTAAAAAAATCAAGCTTGCTCCCATTGCTCACTACAGAAACACTTGGTCAGAAACAACCAAGCACAGGATCTTAGTGCTGTCAGTTATGCTTGTGTAGGTGCTGCTCACAGCTTCCCCCTTGCTTTCTGTTACACTACACCTTCTCTCCGTCAGTTAGCAAAGCTACTGTTAATGTCCAATAAAGGGTTTTCCTAAAACAGTAAGTTGTTTCTCCACCATTACCACATTAAGCAGCAGGTACACAAAACATGATTGACAGCGCCTGCACACTTCTCCTGGCTCTGATTTGTTGTTTTTGGGAGCGGTGCATTTATTTAGACATCAATAGCACTGAGGGAAGGTGACAAAGCTTAATTTATTTTCACATATCTGTTTCACATACTGTCCTGACATAGTGACAGTCTCACAAAAATATATAAAACATTTATTTGTACTCCAGCTTTAAGCAGCTGGAGTATGTAACATAGATGAATGTAGAATTAAGAATGGTGTTTCAGTGCAGGACATTGCTACAAAGTTGATCAGGTGAGTCTAAGAGGCTGTGCTCCCCACCTTGCCACCCACTTATTCCGACTGTGGCTGGATAATAGTGACTTTTTAATTCACCAGAGAAGCAAAGATCATGTTAATAAATAATATGCATTGGCAATGAGTCAAAGTAAAATAGCACTTCAAACTGTGCTTTGAGTTTCCAGGTTTGCCTCTGAATTATGACTTGTTAGCCTTGGGGGCACACTGTGTCTCTGTGGCCTGAGTGTCTGCAGTTTGACAATGAAAGTTAAATGGGCCTCACTAATGTCATATAACTGCCACTCTGGATTCCCGCTAGCACTGTAATTGCTCCTCTGACTGGCTGCACCCCATGTCAGACAGCACTGAGGAGTGAATTAGACTATAATTTCACACTAAACTGGAGTTCAAAGCTGTGCACCCTGGGTTTTCCAACAATAGTTACAATTAGTATAAATGTAAAATGATGTTGACATTGAGAATATATGTGTATAAAACAAAATAGAGGCAGAAATAGAAGGTATGAAAGTAAAAAAAACAAAACAGACCTCGCTTATAAGAATAAGCTTTTCTGTCTTGCCTTCAAAATAGAATAGAATAGAATAGAAGTACTTTATTCATCCCAGCAGGGAAATTACTTTGCAGTTACAGCATAGAGACAAGACACAATAACAACTACCACTGAGTAGTAGTAGATAAAATAAAAAAATAAAAAATAAAATATAAAATGCTATAAATTGTAAAATATAAAATGCTGTTAATATAAAAAGCAACTTAAGAGCAGTCCTTGCAAAGATTCAAAAAATGCAGATATGTATATGTAAATATATGTACAACAAGTGTGCCACAGTGCAGTTGTGCAAAATTGGACTGATTAGTGCAGAACAATGATTTAGCTTTTATTGTACAGTGAGATGGCATGTGGCAGGAAGGATTTCCTGTATCTGTCCCTACGACAGCGGAGCTGGAGCAGTCTATGTGAGAACTGCAATTAATCAAAATGTGGATTAAGTGGGGGGTCGAGCATTAGGACATAAGCATTAAATTTCTCGCGATTTGTGCATTGTGACAAATCGCACAAATCTTTAAACACCATCAGTCCCAACCAGAATGACATCTGAGGAATTTAATGAACCTCAAACGCTTTTCTGAATTTGTTAGATACCCAAAAGGTTTTGGGTCTTTGAAGTACAACAGGTTGGGCTATGGTTGAAAGGCAGTCAAAGACACTCAAAGTATTCATGAGTTGAGTGAATCTTTATTGGTGCAAACAGTGTCTGCATGGTGTTATATGAGATTTAGATTGGGAATCATTGGGGATTTTCATCTATAAGCAGTGCTTGTGTAGAATGCATAGCAGTAGCAGTCAAATCCGACTGTGTTGCATTTCTATGTAAGAAACAGAAATGCAATGCTAACAACAAAATTCCTTTGATACTGAAATACAATGAAGATATGCAGTAATGTGATTAGGAGTATTAAGAAGAAAAGGACAAAGCTTTGTGGAGTCTTATGGGACAGCACAACAGTGAGTCTGTCAGCAGTGTTTGCTATCAGCAACATGGTCTCTAGGTTGTATCTAAACGGTGCTGTGTGTCTGGGTATGGAATGGGAATTGGTATTCTCTGGGGATTCACAGATCAGGGTTTTTCTGACTGATTTTCAGGTTTCCCCGGAGGTCTGAGGCAACATTTCTGTTAACTAATTATTATTCTTTCTCTGGACTTTGATGCAAAACCTTCTGTGGAAACTTTGTTTTATGTCTATGGTTAAGTGTAAATTCCATTGCCCATAGATTAAAAAAAAATAATTTTTATCTGTAGTTTCCTTGATGTACATGGTAGTTTTGAGTCTGAAAAAAAATTAAGGGATTTAAATAATATCCTTTTTTATGCCTCAAAGCATGTGTAATTAACACACGCTTTGATGCTTGTGTTATGAATGCATCAAAGTGTGATGCATTGTTGTTTGACATTTTCTGTCAAACAACAAGCTGTTGTTGATTTATAGGCTTAAAAATGATGGAGTTTTTTCATTTCAATCCACTTGACGAACAAGTAAAAGAAGAGGTCAGATATTTGACTTTCTGATAAACCAGTCAGAGCCAAAGAAGGATCAAGTGGATGATTTTGATTACTGGCTCCATTCCATTATTTTTCACAACATTTAAATTGTTTTTTGTTTGGCAATGGAGGAATTGTGACTTGCCTGTGATGCACTGAGCATCTTCCCCATTGACAACTAAAACAGTCTTCAGGCTCAGAGACCATCAGACGAACAAAACTGGAGATAAACATTATTTTCTGGACATTTTATTACTAATATTTTGCACTTCTTGTCTTCAAGTGCCATTACTTATCTGAAATGAAATTTAGATAGGAGAAGACAACTGTATACTGTATACAACTACAGATACAAGAACAAGTCACAATCTTCAAATAATCTGATGCTGTAAGAAAGATAGACTAAAGTATCAGGAGTGATGCTCTTATTTACTAGGTAGTAAAAATGATAGAGTCTAAGATACATTCAGAGATATCTCTATCCACCCAACAAGCAAGTTAAATCAAACTGGGCAGGTGATAAGTTCAAGTTAATGAAAACCAAACACAATAACTTGCAGCACAATCATCTTGAATTAAAATGCACAGCAGCAAACAGAATAATGAAACATTCCATTAATTCTGCATCTTATAATTTACAGTTGACACATGAACAAGATAGGTTGATTAGATGTTTGCTTTGCACACATTAAGGAACAACACAACCTTGGCTTCTAACCTGCCCTGTTATCACCTGTGATGAAACAGTTGGCAGCTGGAACTGGGCAGCAGCTACTGTGTAAGTCACTTGATAATGTACTCTATTGTAGGTTCGCATCATTATTCACTCACAGTAAAAATGTTGTGACACAGTTTAATGAGATTCACAAATGATGCTGTTATGCATCAGTTTATACCACAAATTGCAGTGATATCGTCTTCATACTGCTGGATTTGTCTACATTACACTCTGCCATTTGCTGGATAAGCCATTTGCCATCGTGGTTGTTGTTTATTACCCATCAGCTGAAACAAAGCAGTATGTTCAGAGAAAGCAGCCACAGCCACAGCCATAGAGCCCATGGAGGTTAATCTGCCAGCCATGTGAGCCTTCAGGGCAGGGGTTGGTAATGTGATTTAGATGAGTTTCCCACGCTGGCATGTCACTGCCGTCTCCCCTCAGTGCTCGAGCGACAGTCCCTCATTATACACCATGCCAACGTCAGCCACCCCACCAATGAGCGCGACACTTTTTGACACTAGCATAGCCGCTTTGCACAAAATGACAATGAGAAATAAGACAGGGTATAGAAAGATAGAGTTTACAGAATTAGAATTTTTGACTTCAAATTGCCATCCTGTTCACACTTAAAGTTACATGTTGCTTTTAGACAGCTGATGTATTACCTTTCCATGGATTCCAAAATTATTTTTTTGCAGACAGAACAGCATTTTTTGAGGCGTCATTTGAAACATCGACTCTTTGACAGTGTGGAAGTTTGAATTGTTTTTAAAACATTGTACAAGCGTTATTTCAAGTGTACAGAGCACACCCAAATAGCATTTAATAGCTTAAAAACATAGTTTCATAATTACCCAGTTATTTGGCAATATCTGGCAGCTTAATTTATATGTGTGTATTACTAAATGTTTGCTTATATATAAGCAACTGCATATTTGGGGTTATGATCAGTTCGAATTGTATGTTTCAAACTCTGCCTAAAGAACTGCCTCAGAGGCTCTTGCCTTCATGTTCTCCTCCTTGTCGATATATATATGCTGACTGAATGCTATCATGCTAATTTACCATAGACCAAAGTACAGCCAAAGCATAAATAGTAAGCAGCTCGAACTGGTTTGTGTCTGTTTGGATTTTCTTCATTGATCTTTCCGACAAAGCACCAAGTGACTTTCAGCCACTTTTCATTAACCCTACAACCAGGTTGTCAAAACGTGTATCTCTTTTAACTACCTCAAACAAAAGCAAGCCACAGAGTGGCAATAGCAGATTTTCCATTTAGCTGCAGACCATAGATGTCATTCTTCCTGTTCTGAACGGAAAAGACTTTGAGAACTAAGGACAAGGACACATTTCTTCTTTCCTAGTCCCTCTGGTTTCCTTCAGCTCTAGTCTGAAATACATAGTCTAGTTATCTCCACCACGCAATTATTTGATTAGAGAAAAGAAGGGTTTAAACCATTTAGGCCACTTCATAATAAGTAGGGAGCACTATGTGATCCCAGGGATCTCACAAACACCACAGGGCTAAGCCTCAGTATGAGAGGATATAATCTAAAGAGCTTCCAAATAATTTCAGACTTGCAGTAACATATAGCAAATGAAAGTGTGGGCAGACCTACATATATTGAAACAAATATATTTATATTTACTCAAGCTACACATTGTTTGCAGTGCTTGACATTCGTACAACTATCAAGCAAATCCTAAAACTGATCATGTTTTTTGAATTGAAAGAAAAATGTCAGGATTGACAATAGAATATTGTTATTTTGTTGCAAAAAGAATAATTTTTATTAACAGTTGCAAAAGTTATTTTTCAAGTTGGTGTTATTTGAGTATATGCATATTTTCTCTATTATATTTTGTGTTTTTAATTTAAGACATTTCTTTGCACGTATGATGAAATGCAGCATTTTAAACAAAGATTTTTATCTGAGGTTTAACTGACAGTTAACTACTGGGAAGTGTACTGCAATTGAAAGCACAAAGAACAAAGGAGTTTCACATGTAGAACAAAGTAAGCACCATGTAGAAACATTCAACAGCTTCTCATGCTCAAACTTGCTTTCATTGCAAAGGATATGATGCAAGCGGAAAGCAATATATCCACATGGGCCATTGATTTGCAACTCAAACTGGTTAGGTTCTCACACCTAGATGCATGCATTAATATTGAAAAGAAACAGCAGGAGAACTGGAGTTCAAAGGAGCCAATAAAAAACAGACCCTACCATCAGGTAGCAATATGTCATATCTCTTTTGGTCATACCTCTTTTACCCTTTATAATACAGTTGACAATAATTTTTTGTCACTGTCTGGCATAGAAACAGTCTAAACCTTTCCCGCTTTTGGTTGCTTAGGAAGACCAAACCTCTTTCTGCTTGCTAAATTTCAGAAAAATAAGACGTTTTTTAACTTCTACATACAGATCTTTAATGTGTTGTTAAAGATCATAACCTTTAACCTGCATTACTTATTATGATTTTTTTGGGGGTTTTCTTAAAAAAATCTTCAGGTGTTTTTTGCAGGGGTTTTGGTCCATTCTTCCTGGCAGAGAAATCACAAATCACTGCTTTGTGATTTCACAGCTACAGGAAGGGGAACAAACATGCAAAACGACACCAAAAGACACTGGTCCAAGATTATTTTCCACGTTTAAGTATAGTGAAAAGCTTGGTGTTAAAAGACAGAACAATACAGATAAGTGTATCATCTATAGAATGATACCAAGTTCATGTACATTGGTGCTAGAGACTAAGTTAATTGCCTCCCAGATTAACCTGTTTAATCCTAAATTTTTTCCTGCAAAATAAGTACATGCATTTCAATCCTTGGACCTCCCTTACACATGATATTTATGAATTATTACATTTTATGTTGGTTATGTTAGTGAAAATGTAGGTTTTATACTCGGCAACAATTGTTGCCGGTGGGAAACTGCATAGTCTAAATTACACAAATATGGCCTATTTATACATATAAAAAAATAAGAAAAATAATGGGATGCATAACCTATTATAACAAAGAATAGTTACTAGAGTGTTCAGAAATATTTTAGATACATAAAGATTCAATGACACATGCAGCAGAGGTCATTGTCTCAATGTGCCGAGTGACCTTTGACCTCATTTGGTCATTTCATTAATGAGGCAAAGTCAGGTGAAAATGATAGCATGAACAAATCTGCATCCGGGAGGAAATTTTCCCTGTTCCACCAGACCAAGCAGTACACCTTGGTCCTGTCCTAAACTAGTTTCAGGCATGGCGTCATCTTGTAGCAGTCACTCAGTGCATAGGCCACACTCTGTGGAAAGGATCGCCTTTCGGTGGGGTGAAATAGAGGACGGTTTCAACTGTGGGATGTAGAAGACATCATTTTGAGGTTCCTTCAGGTCTAGAAGATCTAAAATATCTGATAGTTTTAAGCTGTTTGGGAACAGCAAGGCATACAGAATAAACAGCAAAGCTATGGACACATAGCATAGTGCTGTCTATGTATTATGTACAACAATTGTTGCCATGTTTACATTCACTCTTCTTCTGATCAAAAGATGAATGAAGGGATACAATTTTCTTTATATATCAATAGAAGACACTTGAAAGAACATATGTTCAAAATATTTTATTTATATTTGTTTATCTAAATATTTTACTGACTTCAGTTTTATTTCAAAGTGCTAGAGTCTGATTGGTATCTTAAAACTTTGGAGAGAGAAAAACATAACAATTGTATGAATTGTCTTTGTCTTTTACATAAACCATCTCTTTCTTTGCAGCATTCTTAAATTATACTCCTCAACCATCACGTAACCCTACATCTCATTTTCCTATAGAGGGTTAGGGTGACCTGATCTGATTCACTTCTTTCTTAGAAATTCAAAAGCTTTTCAAATAATGTCATAGACTTAGTATGCAGCTTGAAAATTAACATTATACACTGCTTTTATGTTTTTCATTGTTTTTTTCCAGCTGAAAGCAGTGAAATGTACATTTTATTATGTGCCTAACCACATAAAAACATCTGTTTGTGAAATATTATATTTCATACTGTCTAGAGCCATCTTCACCACAGACAAATAGGATTGCTCAGTAAATTAAGATTATCAAAAAATATGATAGCTGTGTAATCTGAAATATCATAACTTCTAAAACCTGTCATTCATTAGAATAAAATGTAGTTATTGTTGACTAACTTGACATTTTGACTGAGGATGACTTTTGCTGCATTTGCAGAACAAAATTATTACTTAGTTTTATGAGCTGAAAATGAGTCTTAGCAAAATTGTAAAGAGGCAAATAATATTTGACAAAAACAATTCAGTTTGCTGTACAATATAAAATGGCCTGCCCAGGGTGCACCCCACCTCTTGCCCAATGAATGCTGGAGATAGGCACCAGCCCCCTTTGTGACCCTGCAAGAATACGTGTGTTTAGATAATGCTTGGATACAATGCAGAAATAGAAAATACATAAAAAATGTGCAAAGTATCACCCTTGGTTCAGTGGTACTTGTAAAAATTGCGAATGTTAATAACTCCAACCAAAAACCAGAAAATGCTGTTTTTTACTCACACAAACAGTATGCTAAGAGTTACTGTCAAACTATAATGAAATGGGTATTTATGTAACCTCACTCATGGTTCAAACTAATGCTAAACTTTCAACAGCATCTATAATCAGTCACCATCTTTGCGCCCAGTGGGAGTGCGACGGGAGCCATGTTGTTCTATCAAAATCAGAAGAGAAACCTCAAGGAATTTTACTCCAGTTTACAGAGACTGTGTGTTAAACTCTATTCAACCCAACTTCCAGTACATTCAGAAAGACCTTTAAAATAAAATGTTGAAATGCTAAATAACCAACCACATGAAAATATGCAGCGCAAACTGGTGCTTCTCTGATATTGAAGTCTATACGGATCAAAACATTAGATGTTTTCTTCTTGATTGTTAAGGTCGATGTAAGACTCAGTTTGACCCTCCACACCACGCAGGATAAAGTTGAATCCCCCCTGATTCATTATCCAGTAAAATACCTTCACAAAAATTCTACCAAACTTTGCATTATCATGAATTTTCAGCAGCTGCACAACAGCTCTCAGAGGACCTCCTTAAAACTATGCTGTGCTCTGAAAACACAAAGCACTGTCACAGCATACCAACAGAGTACCAAAGTGTAAAACCTCACACGCGTTGTAGTGCGCTCTGGTCTTAACTTGTGTTCATTCATGTGTCTGAAATATTAGAACATCATGACAAATTTTAATATTTTTCATCGCTCTTAACAAAAAGTGAAACTTATATATTATAAAGATTTATTGTACAGAATGAAATATTACAAGTCTTTATTTTCAGAGAGCTACACAATCATGGGGAAGACTGCTGACTAGACAGAGGACCAGAAAAGATGAAGCCACAAAGAGAGTCACAAAAGATTATTGATAAAGAAGTTGACTGTTCAAAGATTGTTCAAAGACATAACATAAAAATGCATAAGAGGTTATTCATTTTACTAAATTACACACTAAAAACATTTAGGAGGAAAGTTGTTTGCTTTTTTATAGGTAGCATTAAAATGATTAAAACTGTGAATTTCTAATCCATGCCAGCCTGTGTGCATCTGAAGCAACCCAATAGGGAAAACAATAACATTTCCATATATTTTTGCTACTCCGCATTGACTTTCTTGCCTTAGGCACTGTCAACATATGTTGGTGACAGACCCACATTGCGCACAAATCTGGGCATAAACCCTGTACTTTACTGCCAATATTTCAACTAATTCTACAGTTGAACTCAAAGTGAAGAATATGTCTCTTTAAGACAACAGGAAAAGTCATATAAGACACATTACGCATTTAAATTAAATGAGAGGAAAAAACAGCAATTTTATGCAGCCTGTAGGGTACACAATGCAGTACATCTGTTGTCCAGTAATAGCATTCTATTAAATGAGATCTTGGGCTTATATAATGATTTAAGGACACCAATGAATTTACAATTTTCTGAATTTGTCGCTTAGATACAGATTGTATCTATTTTTTTAACCCTATTTGGTCCTTGAGGTATAATGGAGGCATAACTTACCTCAGCGTAATATTTTAAGAAATAATTTACACAAAACTCAAATCGGGATTTTCTTGTTATTTAGCATTAACACATGTACAGACTAAGAAAAATACCTAATCAAAACATTCTTACTATCTGCCAAGCAAGAAATGAGTCACCACCAACAGCTAAAATTGTACATACTGGGCAGGTGAATGGAGCAATGTCATGCACTGAGAGTGACTAAACATCATTATAAATGTATATAAAAACACTCAATGTGTGTTAAAATATGGATTATTTATAACTACCTAATTAAAATCTGCATCAGAGTGAAAACATGAAACTTATGACGAAGTTTCCAGAACAGAAGATTGAAATGTGAGAAACAGCAAAGGAAGGACGTTGAATCAACAACTACTTAAAAGATTTCTCCACACAGTAAGACACTTGAAGCTCTTTGACAGGGCTGACATGGGTCCTCTTGATAATAAGGATGGGGGCATATAATGTTGACAGGGTGTTCCATGGTTGGAAAGTTTATTTCCCTCCTACTCGGCTGTCAGCAACAGCTATCTATATTTAATATTTTCATTTCCCAGTATCTTCCCAGATGGCCAGACCCTAAGTAACTTGTAAAGCACAAAACCATTCGTTAAATGTGAATGGCATTTCTTTATGGGCATTATTCATTAAAGCAGTTGGAATAAGATTGACCAAAAACAAGAATTTCATGCTTCGTATTCACAAACAGCATCATAGAGCCCTTAAATGTGTCAGAAATAATTTACCTGGTGGTGTCACAACTGCAAGTCAGAATGTCTGAAAAGCAAATCCGCATCATCAGTTATTCCAGTATTTTCATTTTCTGCACAAACAAAAAAAAAAAAAGATTTCTGTTCTTTCTGTTCCAAGAGGGAAGAAATTGCAGTACATTTTTATAAACACAGCTACTTTAAAAACTCCATTGGGACTTTTTTGTCAGTATTAGTGAATTGCAATGCATGTTTGTGTTATACATTGTAGTTTTCATATGTGTCCATGCATTATATCAAGCTCTGTTTGTGTCAATCTCTCAACTCCCACAGGATAAAGATACGATTCTCCAAAGTTTGTTTACAATGAAAGGGTATTATTAAGTCAGCTATCGATAAATGATAACATGTCGTCTGACAAATGTTGCAACACAGAAAATTAATTCACATAATTAGTAATCCTTTAAGCTTTCTTAACGTATCTCCAGTAACTTTGTCAAAATACACTGTACCATAACAAAATGTTTTGTTCAAGCAGATTGACATTTATTTATTTTATTCTCTGTCTTGTATTTTGGTTTACTGAAAAACTTCCCTTTATTCCCTAAGCAAAATTTATTAAATTTATTTATGTTAAAAACGTCAGCAGGTAATTTCAAGCCCTTTATACGCTAAGAAACTAGAGTACCGTAAGGTTTCCCCATGTATACACTGGGTGAACATGCACATTTCTGACACTACAAGGCCCCTACTATGATATGAATCATAGATATATATCTATGATTCATAGATACTGAATCTATGCAAGGCAAGGCAACAGTACAAACACCTGCTCCACCATGAAGTATACAGAAGATGATTACCCCCCCCCCCCCCCCCCACAAAATTCATGATGGTGGTTGACTATCACTCAAATCTAGATAAAAAACGATTAATGCTCAACATACAACACTACATCAGTTCTATACTAAGCCAATCATTAAAGGCTAGGTAGGCCAGTGTCCTACCTATTGTAACTCTTTCCCTGGTTCAACGGACCTGAATTAAATGACGGTTCATTAGCAGACCTCTGCAGAACATTGTGGTAATCTGAGGAGGTGGCTGGAGCATCAGCTGTGTTGGAGCAGAAGCACATCTAAAAATGGCAGAACAAAGGTCCGTCAGGACTAGAGCTGGACACCATATGTTATATCCAGACTTTATGCTGAACAGCTGAACATAGATACCTGTAGCTTAAGCCAGCTACTTAATTGATGAAGGCTACTGTGACCAGCTAGATCTCTAGTGTAAACTAAAGTCATTTACACAACCCACTGACCTTACCATTATTACAGGTTTAACATCTTAGCATTTAATCTTTTGGAGAAGATTTGGAAGCAGATAACAAAGGCACATCATTGCTCAACCTGGGTCATAATTGTTGATTTAATGTTTGGTGAAAACTGCCCAATGTGAATGAATGCATAAACCAATGATTTGGAATATAGAGGTGACCCAGCATTTTTAGCGTGTTTTTCCTATTTGAATGAATAGTTAGCCTAACGTGTGTTTTCAGGTAGTAGGATGATGTCAGAGTACCTGGTGAAAACCTAGACACATTTTCCTCCTAATCATGTAAAGCACTTTGAAATGCCTTGTTGCTGAAAATGTGCTTTACAAATAAAATTGCCTTGCCTTGCCTTACACAGACACCCTCTGTCTCCCCATGTAATACATTTTCTATTTCTTTCATTACAGCCAGATAACATTTATATTGAGTTATTTCAGTGGGAGAAAAGATGTGTGCAATACCACAGATTTATGTTACTATCAAACATTTTTATAAACTGAATTGAAATAAATTTGCATGAAATATGAATTTATAACCCAACACAAGACTGATGAACAACCAACAGCCAAGAAAATAAATGCAGTTTTGATTAAATTAGTGCACTACTGTCAAAGTTTCAGTCAAACATGGTGCAGAGGACGGTAGATCGGAATACAGATGGGAGATTTAATAGATTACACACCTGAGAGAAAGCTTACTAATGTTACAGCATGGTAATTGGGTTTTGTTTTAAGAGTTGTTGTTTTTTTTCAGATTTATCCCCAGGGTCCGCTGCCATGCTGTGATGGTATACAGCCTCAAAGAGAAAAGAGACACAGGAGCAGCTGCTGTGGCTGCTCTCTTCCTGGTTCGGACCGAGCTGTCCTCATTCTATCCAAGTGTCTGATTGTGTTTCCATTGATTGAACGGTGTTTGCATTCCCTCTGTCTTTCTTAGGTAGCCATGCAAACATTAGACCATACACAGCATAAAAAGGGATAACGAGACAATGCTTCATTTAGCTTAGAGTTTATGCATCAATGTTGAAAATGCATCCACATACACGTGTTCAGAGGGAAGTGACTTGAGTAGCTTACTTCAAGAGTTTGATTTAAAGACACTTTTTGTGAGTACTTTGCCATCTTTTCATTATATAAACAAGTTTCATTTGTCCTAGTCTTCCTCTGCTGCCCCTTTGGACATGTGAATTGGCCCCAGTTGTCTGACTGATGTGTTATTCTGGACAGGCTGCTCAGCTCTGCTCTGTATTCCGTCGACAGACACAGTGGGGACTCCTCACTTAGATGCCAGCATGCAAGCCGCTGGGAAAGTATTGTCCAGATGCTTCTCTCCCAAACCAGGAAGTTTCCTTGCCAGCAGGAACTCAAAGCTCTAATTTTACACTGCTATGTATGCCACTGTGCTTGTTCATGAGTTCGCGATAAGCTGATAGCCCCAATATGGCTATGTGACTCCGATATAAGATAAAAAAAACAAAAAAAACAGGTTTTCTATTTTCTAAAAGGCTCAAGCTTCATAAGATATAAGGTTTTCTTATTGCTTCAAATGTTATTGACCCAATGATGTTGGAAACACCTGAGCTAGATCTAAAAGTTTTTCTTGAAGTCAATAACGTTTTGTAAAAACAAAAAAAAAAATTAAAAGCTTTTGATGAATTGATGTACATGGATGTCATAAAGTAATTTTAGTGCTAAATCAGTAGCTTTCAATGGTTGTATTTCCTAAATGTTTTTGCTTAGCCAATTCATCAGTTTTTTTATATGTTCATTTAGTTTAATTAGCAGTGTTGGTAATTGCTGAACATTAATCAGCAGTGACTAATAGGCAGATAATTGTGTCACAATTGCTTACTATGAAGTTATGATGCCTTAGGGGACTCAACTGTTGCATCTCGATTTGAGTTGTTGTGGCGCTCTCATGGTAAATTACATTTTCTAATCTTTCAGTCTATTCAAATCCAAATCTTTTTTTCCCATCATTTTTTGTCCTGCCTTACCATTTCTGTTATTTACAAAAGCCTTATGGTGCTTTTAACATTACTGAAGCAGTTGTCTGGGCCTTAATCTGATACTGGGCTTGTCATTATCCATCAGCGGTGACAGCCTGTCCTTTCCCATATCCTTTGTGCTTCCATCTTTCCTTTTCACACCTAGACATGTCTCTGTCTGCTTCATAAATATTCAACACACTGCAGGAATTCACACACAGAGAATCTGACACTCCCCATCATTTCTAAACACAGGCACATGGACGCTGACACTCACCTCTGTCCAAATCTGTTTTTATGTCCTTTATTTATCACCTCACCCTCTACTTTTCAACCTGCATCTGCTTTAAACTTCCTGCCTGTCCACTCTCCTCTCTTCACACGCAGCTCATCCAGTCTAACTTTATCCCTTAAGCAATCTAAGCTCTGTTCATTGCAGAGGTTTTCGAATCTAATAGAGGAAAAAGTTAAGCTGAATGGCTGCATTCTTGACCTCAGACAAAAAAAAGCCCAAAGAAAGCCAGTATAGCACTGCTATTTACTTGTTTATAATGTTCTTAGTTGCATCTTGGAGGGAGAGGAGGTCAGCATATCACCTTAAAAATTCTGGTGCCAACTTGTTATAGGGCAAAAGTATACTTGCAATGAGTTTTAGCTTGGAGGGCAATATAGCTTTGCCATCAATACAGACCCAGAGAGTTTGTAAAAACTGATAACATGAAACTTATGACTTGCAAAATCTATGACTTAGATAAAGAAATTGTTGGTCTTTTGTTGAGTCACTGAGAAAATAAAACTGACTTTAGCGTGTTACAATGCATCACAGGCAAACCATTAGATCCCTGCTGACTTTTTCTTTTTGTTGTTATGGTAATTTTCAAAGACACTGACCAAGGGAATGTTTATTTCTCTAGCAAATCACAGGAACAATGAATTTATAGTACAGCATTTGACATAATGCAAACTACACAAAAAGAACACTGAACAGACTAAGTTTTAATTCAGATTTTTAGGCATTTTGATGCCTAAAAAAACTGATCAACTGGACAAAGTAAATATTGTTACATACAGGGAACTTCTATCAGATTCTGAAGCATTTCAGTTTTGTATTTAAAATCAATAGTGACTACATATTTTAAATAGTCACTATATGTTTATATGTGTATGTATATGCACATGCATTGATGTAAAATGCAAATATCTATCTGTTATGGAAATAATAGATCAAGTGATCAACTTACCAAGCCTTCTGGCACTTCACTCGGTGCTGTATTTTCTGCAGTCGCACAAATACATGTGATTAGAGTCTTGCCTTTTTTTTGGACTTCTTTAGATGTTTACAGGAGCGATCTTAACTCTCTTAACACATCTGTAACACATTTTGGAAAGCAATACAAAGTTTCACACATGTGGAAGAGCAGTGAAAACCTGTGATTGCAGTTTAACATGGCCAGAAGCACCCAGTCATGTTTCCTGGTGTTGGGAATGAAGGAAACTAGGGCACGGACAGGAAGGGTAACACGGGGTGAAAAACGCAGAGAAATAGACAAGAGAAAGAAAGAGAGAGAGAAAGAGAAAGAGAGATAGCATTGTAGCTGTAAAACTCACTATATAATCATTTTGGTCATAGTCAGTCTCTCTGTTGTTTGGTCTGCTGGTCACAGGCAGGACATTTACACTCTGTGTCTCTGACATAAATCATGTCACATGGCTGAATGAACTGACACTGCCAGCATTTTAGCTCTTGCAACACCCTACTCTGTGCAGCCCACCCCTGGTGTCAAACACACACTGACACGGTGCACAGCAAAGTGTAGACATTCTGGATGCACACCTTCTTCACACAGAGATCTTGAGCTGCAACAGGGCATCATGTTTAAGTATACAGAAACACACATGCAGATGGGCACACTGTCTTCTATGAGTCAGCGACAAACTATGGAGATAGATTGTTGTAGAGCTTTGGAAGCTGAGGGATAAGATTTACTTCATTATTTAAAATATGAATATGATTTTGAATTATTAATTTTCCTGCAACATTGTGTTGTGGTGTGAGAGGCAAACAGAAGCCGCCGTCACACTCTCCTGGTTCTTGTGCCCCACTCTCCGTGCTGGATTGATATAATCTGGCACAGGTTTCACATGCTGAAGCTCCCCCCTTTTGATGCTTGTACAAACATGGGGCCTGAGACAACAGACTGCAAACGCTTTGATGCAATTAGCCAACAGAGTGTGAAGCAGAAAACCTTTGTAGCTTTCTACACAGCTCATGTAAGCAGTGTCAACACAAAAGGACGCGCAGATCAGTCGACAGAAGCCGAGTTTCTTTGTTGATGCCACTCTGTATCCCTCGTGTGTCTGTCACAGAGTGAATCTAATGCTCATATGAAAAACGAGAAGGATGACGGGGAATCTAGTGGGAGCTACGCTGCCCTGTGGTGTGTGGTTAGTGAAGGATGTGATCATACAAAAGCCAGTGTGTGGATTCTGGTGGAGAACCTTTAAAAAGCTACTCTACAGAATATAAGAAAAAGGTCAATGTTTGACAGACAAACTGATAAAGTTAAAGCACAAAGGAAACCGCATGAGTGCTGCCATTTAGTTTTGTCAAATGACAGATTTTTATCATTTTAACAGTTTTCTGACAGAACAAATTATCAAGCATTCTGAAAGCACTAAAAGATGTTTATGTTATTCAATGCACAAAAAAAGTTTGCAAGAAAAGAAACCCTTAAGTCCTGCATGTCTAAAGGCTTACAATGTTGTAAAAAGACAAAAATCAAAAAAAACTTGCTAAAGTTCAAACAGAACACCTGAATAGGGAGGTAAGGGGATCTAAGTTGATTTGATTGTGACTATGATCCACAAAGCAAATTATCAAATGCTGGTTTCTTGATAATATGATGATAATGTATTCCCTGTGCTTCAAAGATCTCAGACCAGTAGAAAACCAATAGAAAAACCACATATCTGAAGTCGAGATTTGTACGTAAATATTACAAATCCGCCTAAACATTTGGAACATGTCATGTCAATATGAAACAACATCTCTAAGAAATGTTTCCAACAGATTGTTGAATTTATATCACAACAAATAAATGCAGTTTCCAAAGGCAAAAGGGAGTCTGACTAGATTCTAGTAAAAACTAGTTTTAAGTTATTGGTAAGTGTGTGTTTATTGTTGTCATCACCAGCTAGCCCAGTTTCTGGTACTGACTGTGTGCTGTAGATGGCTGGAAACGCCAGGGCTACACTTTTTTCTTTACAAGCAATAAATAAACCATTGCCAGGGGAGATGGTGAAGGTGGAACAAAACAAAGGAAGGATAGGGAAGAAGGATAAGAAAGAGACTTCCTGGTCTAGCATGGTGGCTCTTTCTTTCTTTCTTTTTTTTTTACAAAAAAGGTTGGGTATGAGGCTAGAAAGGAATGAGGCGGAAGGAGACAGCAAAAATAAGAAAGAAAACATAAAAACAGCAGGACAAAAGTGTTTGGCAAGTTAATTCCCAGATATCGACTTCGCTTTGATTAGTAACTGGAGGGAACCTTTTAATGAGAGCATTCTTTAATCAAACTCCAACATAACAGTGAACTATATCTTGCATGGAGCTTCAGACGTCCTCCCCTTTGCAAGTCAACAGATGATGATCCTGCTGCTCTCCCCCAAACTGAGAAAGTAATCACCTGCTTAAGTATGTTCAGACACTCAGGTAATTTATTATCTTGTGCAGTTTTATTGCTGCAGATTAAAACTTCCTTTCTGGGAGCTTAAAGAGATGTGTGTGTGTGTGTGTTCAGGCTTTGCTGCATTTATGACGTATTGTGTGGTGTAATTGTTTCCAATACCTGGCCAATGGTTTTCTGTGTGGACTCCAGGGAAATAGTTTGATGTAGATAGAGAAAGATGGGCGAGGTTTTCTGAGTGGTGAAATAAAAGATACGAAGGAGAAGCACATCAAGTAACATGGATGGACTAAAGAATAAGTGTAACCTTTAGGGACAAACACTTTGAGGTGCATTAAATGTTCTGTAGGCAGAAATATGTCTGTATATGGCTGGGGTAGTCAGAGAGGGTTTGTCTTGGTGGTCTCCAGTGCACTCATTAGGAAGCAGGGACAGCATCTCAGTGCCCCTCCTTTCCCAAGAGAAGGAAAGCAACTAATTAGAGGTCTGTCCTCCTTCCTGACACATCCCCGTCCCCAAAGGAGCATCACAGCTAAAGTGGGGGGAAGAAAAAAGTAATTACAAATTGTATAAAAGAAGCAATAGCTTTTGCTTCACACAAAAAAACTAGCCGAATGCAACCATAATTGAAATGCGTTATTACTGGTAACCCATTAAACTTTAGAATTTAGTCTCACTATTTGTTGTTTTGGGTATAGACTTAAAACATAATGGCACCTGTCCAGGCACTAAGCCACATTTCTGTTCTTCGACTGCAGACACAGGCCTCAGCCATCTTAGCTCTCCTCTAAAAGTGGATGACTGCTTCAATTACAATTTCGCAGTTTGAGTTATATTTGAAGATTAAAGGTCAGCCTAAGAAGCAATTACCAGCTATCCCCCAACCCTCGACACCTCCACACCTAATGGCAGATCTTCTGCAACATTTCCCCCTGTTGAGCTGGAGGAGCTTGCATAAGTGCAGAGAAGAGGTAAAGGGGACTTTAATTGGCGACTTTGTTCTTGTTATCAACACCTGTGGACACCTTTTCTCTGTGTTGACTAAACAATTTTCTTTGTTCTGGCAGGCCTTCTAGGAATTATTAATGTTTCCCATTTTAGGCAAAATATTAGAAACATATTAACAAATATTAGTGACTACAAAGCTAACACAATGCCCTGATCCAACAGACCACTGTGACTGCCACACTTGATTCCAATAAACACGCCCAATTCATAACAGCAGCTCATCAAAAGCTAAACACTGTAAACTTTTGTCTTCAGAGACAAAACTGGACTTGGTGATTGCCATCTGATCATCAATTATCTCCATTTGAACCCAGCCAGGTAACACATGATTTTCAATACTCTGGCATACATGGTGAGATTGAGAAATAGTGTGAGAAAAAGTGAAAAATGCCATTTTCTTTTACATTGCAGCAATAAGAAAGAAGCTCCAAATGAGAAATTGCAGGCTTCTCATTATCATCAGGTCTGCTTCTTGTAGCTCCATGGTGAGTTCCCTGGTCATTATTGAAACGATGTGGCTGAATTTCTGTAAATGAACACAGTTTCAGTATCTCACACTCAGCACTGGACATTGCTATAGGTGCCGTTTTTAAATTGTGACCAGATGCTAAATGCAAACCTCACCAGATATGATAAATGCACCCCCACACTTTTCTGTTGCTATACAGTCTTTGCAAGATTAAGTTAAAGAAAATAATTGGGTGGATATACTGCTTCTTTGTTGTGTTTGCCCTGATCATAATGTGGTTGTATTGACAGAGCATAAGATGATAAAACCCAATAACGCTTGATTTTCCTTCTTATTCTACTTTTTTTATTATTATTTCTTGAGGCATCTTCATTTGAATCATCAATTTTTATTGGGCTACCAAACTAGCAAGAGAACAGTGTGCTAATCATCTCTGGTTAATGCTCAGATTGAATTTTAGGCTTTTTCATTAGATCTCATTATACTTGCTTTTCAATTGCTTGCACTCTTAAAATGATTTCGCAGGTAGTAGCAGTGTGAATGCATGTGTTGAGCTTTGTGTCAAAGGAAAATGTGTGGCGGCTTTTTTTTTCATTGATTGCGACACTAAACTGCGCGTTTACCATGGAACATCTACGTCTCTCTCCTACTCCGACTGCAATGAATCAAAGGCTGCAGTGGGAGGAAAGCAGAGCTCATTAGCTGCACTTTCCAGGGAACTTCTCCCTCAAACATCTGACAGCCCTGCTCTGATCGATAGCTGTCTTTCTGTGGTGTGTCTGCCTTTACTCAGGCTTGTGAGTAAGCTAAACGCTGCTGCGCTTCCAAATAGATGGACTGAATTACTCCACGCTCCGCGGGGAGGCTAGACTTTGAGCAAGTGCTGACTACAACTGACATGTTTATATATTTTATTTTTAAAGAGAATGAGCTGTCAAACCCCCTCAATCTTTCATGATACGGGAGACACGCAGTGGGGGACAAGTACAGTGTATTGGTGTTGTACTCAGTTATGGTGTTGTTTGAAATGAAATAAAGTTGAAAATACTCTGTGATCAGTCTTTTGTTGTTCATATTTCAGTTATTTGTACAAACAATAACTCTTGGTGTTAAATCCCTGTGCTCTGTGGTAGGTATGATATGGATTCACTGATGCTAATCCAGAATGACCAGTTTGTGAGAATTAAAAATGTAAACAAGAATAATTAAGCAGTCTCCATCCATCCAAGTATGACTTGAATCTTTCTTCCATTTTTTACATTTAACATTTTTGAATTGGCAGATAAACAACCACTGACTGAGAATAAAAGTCTTAACACTGTGCTTCCAGATGTTAAATTGAGTGCAATTAGACATGAAGTACAATGCAATGTCTGTTATAATGAAAAAACGATTTGCACAATTAAAAAGACTTTATTTTTTTTTATTATTTCTATGTTTCTATGTTAAATGCTCCACTAAAACAGATCAATAAACAAATTTACTTAAGGCTTTGTATGTTTGCATCTGCCTGATTTTTCAGTACTATATCTATGAACTCCAAAATATAAATATAAATAAAAAAGAATGTAATATTTCATCCTTTCTACCTTTAGATGCAAAGAGAATCTGTTCTGCCTTGATAGCCCTCACAAGTGAATAAATACATATTGGATTATAGCATATCCCCTTTTTGGTGTGAACTACATTAACAGGAAAAATGTTTATTTAAAAAACATAATTTACTAAGCCTAATTTTGGTCTTCTTCTGAATTTCTTTGAAATTTGTTATTCCATCTACGGTTTCAAACACTTTATCTGACAGTATCACAAAAGAGGGGTAGAATTTTATTAGTTAGTTATTATATTAATTCAGTTTTAGTTTCAGACATTAATCAGACTGGTAATTAAAATTTAAACATTTATATAATCTTAAAAGGATATATGGATTTGTTATCTAATGTCTCTCACACACAAATAAATCCACCTCTTTTAACTACAATGTAACTCAAAAGAGACCCATAGTTTTTGGCTCTGATGATGTTTCACCAATCTTCAATTAACATGGGGCAAACTGTGTTAGAAAATAAACTCTTTGAAACACTTTGTTCTAGTTTTAGTTGTTTAATGGGTGTCAGAAAGGCCACTGCGGAAATACATTTGGTGATAAATGGATAAACACAGAGCACCGAACTCATTGTACTTACCCTATGTGGTGCTTTCTGATTTTATTTCTGACTTTATTAGTTTTGCTTTGTGATTTTCTGGGATAAACTTTCTTCAACGAGACTGCAGCTCTGACAGATAAATGTATCAAATTCCACATAAAGCTTCCAAATGTAAAATTCAGAGAAAAAAAAGTCAAAGCCTGAGGTAGTACAACAGCACTGAGGATCAGGCATTAACTAATGGAAGATTAAAAAGAGTCTCCCACTGAGCAGTATTTGATAACTTATTGGTTCAGCCATTCACCAAACACAGCAGGGGTGACGGGATAAAAAGCAAAGTTCCTCTTCATTTATTTAAAATCTTTTCAACTCATACATTCATGGACCGTTGGGGGGCATAGAACAAAAAATATTCTCATCTAACATGTATGGTGTCTGACAACCTCTGACACAAAAGGGCAGAAACCTTTGCTCTTCTGTCCTTCCTTAGAGGAAGGAGAGAATGAGAGAAAAGGTCCTCAGGGTTGCCTCTTGTCCCCGCGTCCTGCTGAGCTGGCCCGAGCAAGTCTCATTGGGCTTTGGTCTAAATTAGCTGCGGCTTGCTGTTAAGCCCCCGCTTAATATGCTCCTGACTGAGAGTGGAAAAGAGAGCCCCACAGAGGGAAGAGAGAAGACAGAGAGAGGAAACATCAAGAGGATGTGGAAGATGAGGCAAATTTTTCAAGAGGAATCAATATGGGATGGAGAAAAAAGAGAGGATGAAGTGCAGAGGACTGAGAGTACGTGAATAGGAAAGACTGGGACAAAGCAGCAGACGACAGACGTTAGATAATGTGTAGGTGCATGAGAGAGAGGAAGAGACAGAGAGAGAGAGAGAAACAGTCAAACAGCAAGAAAGAGAACGAACTTCAAGGTTTGTATTGAGTTGGCAGTGGCAGCACCAGAGGACCTGAACAGAATAGCCTTGGCATCACTTCTTTGGCCAATTAATGTGAAGCTGTCTGGGTCCAGGGAAGCTATTAGACTCTGGGAGAAAAAAAAAAACACATTAAAAAAGAACAGGAATAAAGTTTGGTGCCGTTTCCCCATAGTGCTGCTTATATGTAAAGCCCCTTGTTTTTCTTGACTGAATAATAGTCTTCATTCCAGCCCCCTCCCTCCCTTCTCTTCAAGCCTCTGGATGTAGGCAGAACATCTCTGCTTTATTAAACATCTCACTAGAGACAGGACACCCTCGTTGACAAGCAGCAGCCTTTATTAAAGATGCCGCAGAGTGGGAAGGAGCGAGCATTGAGATTCAAATTGAGGGAGACAAGTCAACACTCTGTGGCTGTAGCTTTAGTTAGCTAGATGTGAGCTAGAATTTGAATTGTTGTTAATCAAACAAGCGACTGTTTTTCTCCACGTTAAATAAGCCTTTCCTGCACTCACACATGCAAGGTGTGTACGCCGGCTGCAGAAGGGGGAGGGAGGCTTTTGTGAAAGATGTCCAAATAAATTATGGATAAATATGCATGGATACATACAGAGTGGACGCAGATGTCTCTGCTGGTCAAATGTTGCATAAAGGTTGAGAATCAAAATCACAACATTTCCATAATAGTACCCCAGTAAACATAATTAAATTAGGGAAAAAAAACACAAGAATACATTTTATAAAGATTTACATTTCAACAGTTTTTACACACGCTGAAAAGTATAAAGGAAAAAATGACATGTACTGTATCAGAATGCAGGTTTACAATCCCTCAAAGCATCTAACAGTATATTGATTCAACAATAGTTAACACCGCTTTTTCCTTTTTTGCAATAGTTTTGCCCCATATTACATTAATGAAAGCACAGATCAAAGGAATGAAACTTGTGTTAGATTCACCCTTTGTAGAAATATATGGTTATTGGCAGAGTTTATTACTTGGCCCGTTAGGTGCTCTTGATGTGTGAGACCACAACAAACTGTTCAGAAATGTTCAAATTAAATAGAAAAAAAGAGCTGAGGTAATCAGTTTATTATAATGAAATATATTTGTCTTAATTCGATTCCCATCTCAAAAACTTATCTGGTAAAATATACTTAATCCACAATTTAAGTTCAAGCAAAATATCGAATTCTTTGAGACAAAAACATTTATTTTTAAAATGTGTCAACTATTTTTGAAAGATGCTGTGGTCATCAAAAGAAAAAATCTTTGCTTTTTTGTATTGCATTGTGTGAACTATTCTCTGTTTATGTTGCTGGAAATTATTTAACATTTATCCCAAGATATTCACTTGATTATGGCACATCTTAGCTCCCTAAATAAAAAAATAGTGCTACAATAATATAAAAAAAAATAGCATATATTTTTACAAGTCCTAAATGATAGAAGATTATGTATGTGAAAATTTAGCATTGATCATATAGCACCTATTGGAAGGGGAACAGAGGTAACATGACAACACTGGAGAAAACATGAGGGTAAAGTAGCACTTAGTCTTGTTCAATGTATTAATAAAAATATCCTAATTTGTCCAGACATTTTTCATGTAAGTCAATAAATAAGCAATATTTCCAGGCTGAATTTCTGACATAAGCTGAGAGTGAAAAAAAATGTATAGAGTGATGTCAATCATACCTAGATGTAACCCCCTCCTGTTTGCCCACCTGTCTGTTCTGTTTGCTCTCCAATTTGCTCACAGTGTCATGGTGAACACATCAGCCAAAAGGGGTAGAAAAAAAACAAAAAGCAATTGTTCATGCAAAATGTATATTATAAGTGACAGCTGAGTCTTGCCTCATGTTTCTTAAGAACTATAAAATAATGCACATTTTTGCTGCTAAGGTTGGAGAATTGTCTCAATTTTAACTAAAATGCATTTCTGCTGTATATGAAAAAGAAGATATTGCTCAGATGTGTGCAATATGTTTTTTGTCTGCTTCACGTGAAATTTCATAAATCTCGCATCAATTAGGAGTCACTCTTTTTTCTAAAGCAAAAATAAATTAACAATGATTTCAAAAACATTCTCCAATGAACCCCAAATCTTTCCCATCTGTCACATGTAAGTTACGCTCACCTTCCCACTGTACACTGTTGTATTTCTTTTTTCCACTGGATTTTCCCTATTATGCATGGAGCTCTTTCCTGCTGCGCTCTTCACAAATCTTCTTTCTCCTAAGGTGCATTGCTGCCATCTGTCACCGGCAAAAATGAGCATTCACAGACACACACGAGCACAGTTTGGCTTAACACCAGATTCTTATCTGGTCAAGTGTGTTTACCACTACAGCACATCTTGAGCTTACGCTGCAAGTGCCCAATATTCTGCTGAGAGATTATTTGAGGGATTTGGGCTGTAGGTGTACCATTTCCCACTTGGACAGCCCATTGGATATAAGTCCAATCACTTAATCATTCTATCACCACAAATCAATATGGCAAAGCCTAACACAGGAAAAACAGAGACTGGGAAAAATCAAGATTTTCCAGTCAAGGTCCTTGTTTTGCTTCTTGTTCACTTTTGATGCTTTCACATTTTCTTCCTTTGTTTCCAACTGCTATAAGTAATATTACATTAGACTATGCATTTTTGCACATATTAAACATGCTTCTGGTCATTAAGAATAGATTTTTAACTGGTTGCTGGCTGTTTATAGAGCAATGGATTGTAATATATCATATATTTTGAAAGTAGGAGTATGGGGGCATGTGGAGGGACTACTATGAAGAACTCTACATGCCTGACAGCCTGATGAGGACTGATTAACGCTTACACTGTTTCTCACCTCATTCTGATATGCTTTCTCTTGCAGGACCTGCCAGCTGAGCTCACAGATGATGACTCTACTGTGCTAAGAAGCTGTCAGTGATACAGGAGCCGGGCTATAAAAAGATCTATTACTGCCACACCAACCAAAGATTGGTCATTTCATTTCAGAAAAGGCTCACTGACAATTCAAGTCAATCTGACATCTTTGAAGGCATAGATTCAAAAAGATATATTTACTTAAAATTTAATCATTTTTGTGGGGGCTTTAAATGTACATACATTTGTATTGTGTTCTAACTATAATAGGAATATTTTGCTTTGAATTCTAAACAATTGAAGTTGCAATTTGCATATTGAGTGATTCACCAACCATCAATGGACTACTTGGGCTTATGGAAGTTAAAAAGCTTTGATTTTCTGTCTAAAATAAAACCAATTCTTAACCGGAAGCTTCATGGCAGGTTTGAATCTTCTTTTGTGTTAAATAATGAGGGAGACAGGCCTTAAAATCTTTTGATTGTCATTCTTTACATCTGTTTTCATTCTACTTTAATATGTTTTCTAATCTCAAGTTTTTCTGTAACATTCACATATTCAAATACAATTCTTAGTTCAAAAACATTTTGAAAAGTTAAGTTATTTCTTGTTTGGCAATACAAAGATTTCTGCTATTTCTTTTGACTAAGAAGAGAACAACTTTAATTTGCATGTCTGTAAAGACATCTTCTTTATGAAATTCTGAAAACTAAGTATTTTTCTTTAACTTTTGTATATCATTAAAAAATATCTGCCGTAGTAAGCATGTGATTGTTTTATCCTAAATTTAAATTGCACATAATGCCTCATAGATAACCTCCACAAAAGTTTAGTTAACATATTTGTGTAAAATATTTAGGGCATGCTTTACAGTGAGGCTTACCTAAAGCTGTTTAATATCAAAAAGCATTGAAAATAAGATCAAACATTTCTTCTTTTTGTAACTATCATGTGACAGCACATTTATTTTTATGACTGGAAGACAGAATAATACGCATTTAATAAATACTTTGACAGATACTTTTATCTGCTGAAAGATTTTCTAATAACATCACTACATAAGACAAAAACAAACAACAATATGAAATGAAGTGTGAAGGAAAGAAAAATGAAAGTTTTCTTCAGTGTGTTTTCCTTGCAGATCTTTTTCCATAAGAAAAAAAATCAGGATGCAAGGACGAATATTTGAATCAGTTCTCTCCACAAAACGTTCCTTAAAGTTGCTAATGGTGATTTTATATCTGACTTGTTTAATGTTTGAGTTACATACATAGTTATCATGTGGTTGAAATAATCTTTGTTTTGTCAATCTTCTATGATTAAATTGGTTGCAAATTGTCTTTAGGATTTTCAAAGAAGCTCTCCATTCAGTGAATAAATGAAAGAAACAGAGATAGTTGCTGGATTTCACTTTGACACGCTTTTCAATTTATTAGCACAGCAAAAAAAGAAAAAAAGAAAGAAAAAAAACTATTATCCATATGGAGTAACCTCAATGAATGACCTCTTTCTTAATAAGGCTTTTCAGCAATGGAGGATGAAACTCTTTGTATATCACTGTTCTCTCTTTTTCAGGACGAAGAGGCAAAGGCTCTACCCAAAAGGCTGTTTTCCATTAATCTGTGCCATCCTTTTGAATGTGTGTTCAAGTTTTGGGTGGCTTCACATTAAAAAAAAAGAGCAATCTAACAAGAAACTCTATATTTGCTTTCCATTGAGCTCCAGCAGAGAGCTGCCCAGATGGCCCAATCAGGAAATAGTCTGGCAGATGCATCTGGAGCCAGCAGGACAGATGGAGAGTGGAACCGATATGGGTTGAGTCGTAAGAAGATAAAACATCCACGGGTGAAGGACAGGGGCCACCCCTATGCTTGTTTGTGTTTTCTTTTTGCCAGATTGCTTTGTTGAAATTTTCTTGCCTTTTTTTATTTTCACTGTCAATGTCAGTGATAGTCGAATCTGTGACAACAGAGGGTGAAAAGTCTAATAGGCTTGAGAACCAATAATAATATATACCATTGATGACTTCTATTCCCAATAGATGTGGTTTGCCTTGTAGTACACCAGTAGCATACAGTTACATCATGTTGCCCCTGAGTTTATGTAAGAGGCCTCAAAGGCAAATTGAAAATGTCACCACCTACATTGCTTTAGAAAATCATAGAAATGTACATGGAAAATGATGAGAAAGTCTTAAGACACTAAAGATGGTCACAAAATTTTTCTTTTTCAGTCAACATGTGTCAGCATGGATTGATGCGGAAAAATCAATTGCAGCAAACAATCTTGTTAGTACAGAAGTGACAAAGTTATCGGCTCTTTTTGGATTATCCCCAACAGCCTGCAACCTGAACTGAAAAGTACAGCACGCTTGCTATGTGGATGTTGGTTGCAAAGCATGTTGAAAAGTTACGTGTTTTGAGTAATGTAACAAAACAGAATAATGTAACCAAAGAAGAACTACAAAAGGAAGAAGCAGTTTTGCACAGCCTTGCAAATTGCAAATAAAATAACATATTTTTATTTAAATTTTAAGTCATTCATTTTCTCTGGACTTTTCTGAGGACAAAACCAATATATATCCATACTATTATTAAATAGCAAGACAAGAACATTGGCTAAAAAGTTCACTTTCTCAAAAAAAAAAGAAAGAAAAGCACTGACCAGCACATTTGGCTGGTGCATTGCCGGGATGAGCTACAACAACTTTTGGCTATTATGCCTTGATGGAAGTTCACCTCAGTGTTCTTAAAAGACTGCTGTCTTTTAAGAACTTATTTAAAAATATTATTCTAACAAGCATCTAGCTGACCAAAACCAAGTTGTGGCACTGGTTATCTGGTCTTTCTGGTCTTAAATCTGATACATAGAAAAAAAAAAAAAAGATCAAATTAAAGGCAACATGCACACATATAAGAAAACACAGCATTACATGTTATGGAGAACCATTTATGAAAGAAAAATAACTTTCATAGTAATCTCTCCCAGTGGGAACAAGCAACATGCTTTTTGCCTGCAGGGATCGCTCCATGATAACAACTGTTTTCTTTTCTGTTTCTTCGCCCCAGCCTGAAAAGGTCAGGGCTTGACTTGATGCGTTACACACCCACGGTAATACCTTCTAGAGCTTGTTGCAACAGCGCCTAACCCGCAAGCTAATTAATCCAACCTGTCTTACAACCACACGTCGAGCACTTCATCAGGTCCGGTCAGTAAATGCGGTAAGGGGTCAGTGGCTCCCAAACGGCGAGGGTGCTGAAGCGTGAACAGACCGCTGAGGAAGCAATTGCCAGCAAAGACAGAGGTGTCTGTCATGTGAAAGCTTGTACACACTGCATAGTTCACTCCTCTGGTCACAGGACTGATTATATGTTGAAGATTACCATTACCAAGTTTTAAATATTGAGCTTTGTTTACAGTTTAAGAATAAGGTTTAATTATTTATTAGAAGTGTATTTTTTCTCCTAAATTTACTGCAATAAATTTGGCTGTAAATCTATTCTTAGGCATGTGAAACTTGTTGCCGTGCATCTTCTTCTGAGAACTATAGGTGAAATTAGGTTAAAAACTTGAGCTGAAAATATAAGTAGTAATTTAGGACCTACGAAGTGCTGCACAAAGAAATAACAAATTGAAATAAAAGATGAAAAAAACTATCGTTATCCCCAGCTTGGAACTAATAAATGAAGTTAAAATAGTTCCCGCAGGTGTGTTTGGTTTGAAGAGTTAATGAAGCTCTCGCAGGCTCCCGCTGTAGATGCACAGTAATGAGGACAGATTCAGCTAAACAAGCCAGGAGACTTTTGCAGGGGGTAGATTTTGGTGTCTCGTTAGTTGTGGCCAATCGATTGTAGTGTCACTGCATCCACCTGAGATCCAGCTCGGCCGTTTTATGGAGTGCTTCGGAAGTGAAAGTGATGCTTGTATTTTACAGCAAATAGTCAGAATTTGCTGTTCTGTTCCTCAAAGAATGAATGTGCTCTGGAGTTCCTTCGTGTTTGATTCATTAAACGAAAGAAAGCTATAAATATTTCTAAGAGGTTAAATGCTTTAAACCATTGATTGAATTTTTGAGGGTTTTGTCATATAATTTAAAATGCTTCTGTTTTTGTAAGTCTAAAACAGTGTAGTACTTTTAATAATAATATAATAAAATGTAATGTGCTAAATACAAATGGTTGAATGACTTGAACAAAGTATACAAAGAATATATATAATGTTTTTTCATTTGTATAAGTTAAATCAGAATAAATGTTTTCTGTTTAGCTGAATAATTATTTTTTGTATCCTTTAATAAACTCCTCACAATAGTTTACTGTAATTTTGACCCAATCCTCCTGACAGTGCTGGTTTTAACTTTGTCAAGTTTTCAATGGTACCTCGTCATCTTACCTGTTTTAGCTCTGGCAAAAAAAAATTCAATTCAGATCAGGGCTAAATTGTGCTTTATTACTATTATCAGTTTGTTACTTTGTATCAAATTCGGTGATATGATTAGGCTCATGGTCCATCTAAAAGATTTGCGCCTGTCGCCGCACAAGTGTTTACCCCACCTCACAGCAAGGCAAACCAAACCAGATCTCCCATCAAAATGTCCAGAGCATTTTGGCCCTGAAGCTTTTTCCCCCCACATTGTCATAATAGATTTTAGAATTTTGAGGAAAGCTCAAATTCATTTAATTAAATTTGGAATAAGGCTGTAACATAGCAAAATGTGGAAAAAGTGAAAATGTATATATACAGTACATACTGTGTATATATATATATAATTTTTCAACTGCATGAATATTTTGTACAAGTCAGAGTTAAAAGATTTCATAGAATTAATATTTTTGCTTCAATAAGTAATCTTAAACAGCTCTAATGTGTTCAACTGAACCAGTGCAGCCATTGTATCCAGTGCCTGTAAGAAGAAACTGCCCAAACACCTAAGAGGACTGTTTTATTTTACTTGGAGCAGTAAATCCAGTGATGACAAGACGTACCAGCTGACAAGGCATTACACAGGCCAGACTACCTGGCCTTCGATGTGAAACCATTATGCAGGAGTTCTCCCTCCTGCTGAATGCAGCTGCACTGTGGGACCTACTTATTACAGCCCAGATGTGTCTGTAATCTATCACTGTCTTCCTTACCACCATCATACTCTGGAGGATGTGTGAAGCAGCGCCCCTGGTATTTTTTTGTGCATTTGTGTGTGCAAGTGGAAGCATGTCGTAGAAAGAATGTCTGTTGAACTGTCTAAGATGTGGGGTTTTTTTGTGCGCAAGAAGAATAATAAATTTATTTTAATGCACTCTTTTTTAGATGTGTCTTGGTGAGTTTGTGTATTGTTTCATTAGTCTGTCTGTGCCACAGTTTTTCTCTTCCAAGCATGGAGTTTATGCAATATTAATAAAAGTCATTAAAAGGTCTCTTAGAAGTATTGTAAATATTAATGCTGCTCACATCGAGCATCTTAACTCCATCTTTTTTAACCCGGCTCTCTAAAATTAGGCGACTTATTAATGCGTAAGTGAGTAAAATGTCCCTACCTCAGCCAGAACTGTACAGATGGTGTTGTAGTGAAGCTGCACTCATTATTCTTGCAGCTTGTTGTTTGTTATTACAGATTTTTCTAATCTTCATCCACAAACAAAATTAATCATTTGCTTTGTTTATTTGTCTGAGTTTCTATCTATCAAAATTATTGGAACTACTCTGGAGAAATATTTTTTAGCGTGTTTTCTCTTTAATAATGGTAAAGTTACAAAGCAAGGCTTTGGAAAGTTTAATTATTTGGCTCACGTTTTATTAAATTCCAATAAAAAAAAAAAAAAAATCAAGGTTGTGGTTCCTAAAGTCAAACCTTCAAGAGGAGAGTCTTTAGTTGATCTACAGAAATCAAATTAAAATTAGCATCACTGATAAAATAATGTTTTTGCCATAATTTATAAAAGACATTAACCATAAATGAACTAAAATGTAATCATTGCGAAAAACATTTTAAAATTTTCTATTTTCCCTTTGACCTTGTTTAACTTTGTTTATTTTAGTTTAAAATTATTTTTAATGAATAACCTTTTGAGCCGATAGTTGGATGACAGCTAAATTAAAACAAATGTAGAACAAATGAAACTACAAACATTATTTACTTTTGTATTCATGAAAAACTATATATATATATATATATATATATATATATATATATATATATATATACATATATATATATATATATATATGTATATATATATATATATATATATATATATATATATATATATATATATATATATATATTTACAACATATGTATGTAATATTCAAATCTAATTTTAGTTTTGTGGAAAAATAAAGCAACGCAAACGTCGTATAATTTATACACCTAAAACAAATAAATGTCAAGGCATAACTCTGATATGAAATTCTGGATGTAAATAATTATTTCAGATATTTAAAGAAACCAAAACAAATGTGTTCATGCTGTAATTTATACTTCATTAGAACTACTAATAAAGTGTGTTCTGAAGTTTGAAATTAAATAAATCTTTTTTCCAAGTAAAGTCATTAGAAAAACATAACCTTTAATTTGAGTGAAAACTCACTTTACTTTTCTTCTTTTTAATCAAAGTATTTCCATGAACATGGAATAAATCAAATAATAAGAAACACTTCTTTTTTATGCTGCCACTATTTTGTATAACCACCTTTTGTTAGGGGACTGCTTGTACCTGGTGTCTGATGTCTGTGTTGATTTGGACATGTATTTCTTACTGATATTAAAAAGTTAATTAAAAGTGACAAAAACTTATGAGGAGAAACTAAACCACAGGAAGGCAGATCCTGTACCACACTGCACAGTAGTCAAGAGATGTTTTTCCACAAGAACATGCATTTTTGCAAGCCACAACCACTTGATGTCTTTATCAAAAATCTTTCTCTTAGTCTCATCTAACCAAAGCGCATTGGTCCAACACAGTTTAACAAAACTCCACTTGTTTGCATACGTGACGATAGAACAGGTTTTCGGTATAATGTAAGACGATAGAAAGTTAAGGAAACTTTGTCAGATAGTGATGACTCTTTTGCCGAAGTTGTCTAACAGTAAAATTGTTTTCCTTTCTTTCTGTTTTTTAATTGTTTCTTTTTTTGTGGTAACAGGACACAAATCGGATTTCCTCATTATGAAACCTGAAATATCCAAGAGGCCGTTGCTCAGCTCATGCTGTTTGCTTTTGGTTACTTCTCCTTGCATCTTATATCACACAATAAGGAAAAGAGCCATGCTGTTTTGTTGGAGCTACAGTAAGCCTGGTCTGTAAAACCACATGAATACTGAACAACATGACCAATTCCCTAGGTATCTTAGACCACACTACGTCCTCTGCGCACAAAGCAATTAAGTGCTAAACAGATCCCTCTTTTAACAGAGAGCTTTGCCTCTCTTTGTTGGTTGACATAGTATTTCACTGTGCTCACCAAGTCTATATACTCTGTGGTCCAAATCAATACACAAATGTACCAATATATATCCTACTGCTGCTGGCCACACTAATGAGCAACTGCTTTAAGTGAGAAGAATCATGGATCAATTTGATCATGTTCCCAGCAAACCCTTTATGTTGAAGATGTTTAATTGTTGTTCTGAAGAGGGTTTGTGCACCTTATGTGGTCTTCATTAAACCAATTTTCCCAGTGCCATAACACCACATGTGTTCAAGCTCTTTTTCTACAAGGGCCTCTAACCTTTGCTGTCTGAAGCGTTGCAATAATTGGCCAATCAATACAACCTATGTCAATTGCATCATGTGAAGAAACCAAGGAGCAAAGAAACCAAAAAAAAACCAGGTACAATCTGCCAGTGCTGTTTGCCCCCAGGGCATAATGTTTCACTGAATCAATACAAACAATGACACTGGGTGACAACACAACCGGTGATATAATCTTTCATCCAAAGCCACCTAAGGAGCCTTGGTACATGATATGTGGCCGCTTCACTAGATTACTGTTACAGATTCTGCCACTAATCTTCAGTGTGTCCAACAAACAAGGGGAAGTAGAGATACTTTTTTAACAGTTCATTCTGGAAATGTGATTGCAGATAAAATTCAGGTCTGACTCAAGTACAGCAGTCATAAAGTCAAACAAAATTCAGTACATTGATATGAGCTAAGATTGGTATAGATAGTACTTCAGCTATATGTGTTTCATAAAACACCTAGAGAAATTGCTATCAGCTCTAAAAAAAGATATCAATGTCTGCTGCAAAAGTCATGTCAGGCAGAAGTTCACCTTTATCTTAGGATAGTCTCCAAAACTGTCACCTTACTTTGTTTCAGCTAATTTTCTTTCATCGTTGACATCTAAAATCGATATAATGGTAGGTTTGCAAATTTACAAAACAGTTTTTAACAAGCTTAAACTCCTTATGCCTGGAAAACCCCTGTAGATTGATATGTCAGCGAAGTACTTACAGCTGAAGGCTGATCTCTGAATTTTCCTTTGAGATATTGCAGCCAAAAACAAGCTGAGTTAGACATACACCTTGTTTTCAAAATGTTTTCAACTGATTCCCAGTTGGTTTAAAATAACATGTCACTGTCTGCCTGGATTTATCTTCAGGCAAACCATTTAAATGTTTATGGTACAAAACGTAAACAGAAATGTTGGACATATGGAAGTATGACTAAAGTGTTTAACATTATTGCTGAACAGCACTGCACTAATTTAAACCCGGCCTGGCTTTTCCAACCAAGCTCTGGCGTTTTTGCATTTTTACTTAGGGCCCGGTCGAACCCCACTACCTGCAATATCGAGAACTTGTGGTTCCACTCTGGCTGGTAAAATAAGAATGGTTTGAAGTTCGCCGTTGATTGGTACATTTAAAGAGGGGGCTGATAAACAGACGCCTTATCTTCCAGATCTCTCAGTCAGAGGTTGCCTTAGACTTTCTCAGTGTCTTGTCATATCCTGTCATTATCTAGTTTACCCATCAATTCTTTTAAATGATAATAGTGAAACGTTCAATTGCATTTCATTTTTAGTGGGTTAACATTCAGCAAGATGAATGGAAAATCCACATTATGCCATTACACATCAAGCAGAAAAATACATTTAACTTTTTCACTTAGGTCCCAATAACTACATATGAAAAATGAAATTAAATGATTGCACTTAAAATATGAAGTATTCATCTGCAGTGGCCTCAATGTAGATAATCACACAACTTCCTCCTGGTCTGCATAGACTTGAATTGGGCTTAAATCAAAGCTTTTGGTTTTGATGATCTGGAAGATGAATCTGTGCTATGTGCTACACTGGAGACTGGAATTACAAGCGCCACTTCAGCCAAAGTTTTTAAATCAGGAAACATTTCTTTAAATTAATTGATCATAAGTCAGCAAGACTTTCTGAACGAGGGAATTTCCTCATCTCACTTTGATCCAACAGGGCAATTCCAGCAAATGACAGCAGTGGATAAGATGCACCAAACAAGACCAGGTGAGAGATGATACTCAAACGAGATTTTTTTAAAATGAAGTAGTTAGAGGGTAAAGCTGACGTAATTCTTTCTTGACAAGCATACAGAAGGAACTGGACAGGACAATAAGGAACAAAAAAGTGTTCTGCTGTCTCTGGGGAGACAGTCTCGGTAGATTCAGCGGAAATCTGCTGAATTTTCTCAAAAATGGGCAGAGATATGGCCATCTCTGCCCATTCTTGAGGCAACACTCTGCTTAACACAAACACAACCAACTCCGGAGTATAATAGGGCCGAGCTCTGCAATACAAAAAGGCCTTAAGTGGTCATATGGTTGCCACACGTGGTTTGCCATCAATGCATGATAAAAATCAAAATGTACAGATAATAGTCAGTGTGCAACATGTGTTCGTTTTTTATGTTTGCACACTACATGTGTCAGAAAGAGGTAAACACTCACTTGTCACTTTATAAGGTATGCTTGTTTAACTACTTCTTGATAATGGGTCAAATAATTACATGGCAGCAATGTATTTAGGCATCTAGATACGGAGATGTCCTGCTGAAGCTTGAAGAAGGTAGCAGACCTGCTAAGACAGCTAGTTTAAGGGTACTTGAACTGCTACTGTCTGACTTTATGAACCATGATATGAAAACATCTGTGTTTTGCTGTCAAGCTTCTCAATTAAGTAAAGTCATTACATTTGAAATGGTAGACTCAGAATGCACCTGCAACAGCAAGAAAGCATTAATCCATCCTGCCTTGTATCAACAAATCGGGAAGTTGTAGGTGGTATAAGGATGTGGGGGATATTTTCTTGTCTTACTTTGGGACTTTTAGTACTAATTAAGGATCATTTAAACATAACCTCATTGTGTGTTGTTGGTGGACATGTCTATCCCTTTATGACATCAGTTTACTCATCTTCTGCTACCTCCAGAAGGATAATGCATCATGTCTTAAATCTTCTGAAGCTGTTATATAAATAAAAATAAGTTCCCTGATGACCTCCGTAGTCAAGAGATTTCAATCTAGTAGCATATCTTAGAGATGAAGTTGAACAGATATTTTCCCAACAAATATTTCTGCTGTCATGTGAGTTTGGACCAAAATATCAGAGAAATGTCAAAAAGCATTTTGAATCTATGTTGTGAAAAACTGAGACAGTGATGAATGCAAAGGGGGAAATGAACCTGATATCAACAAAAAGTACTGGATAAAGTCCCCAGTGAGTGTAAGTAAATATCAAGACACCTGAAGAAAAAGATGTTTGGAAAATTAGGTGACCATCAAGACTTGCAATTTCAAAAATAAGCAAAATATAATAAAATATGTGATATGGATATTCATTCCATAACCCAGACATATAATGGCAGCTTAACTTAAAATGTATGATGTTTTGACAGTGAGTTCTTTATGTAATACACATACACATGTAAGCACATACAACAGCCCTCTTGCTGGCTGCATAATCACAGAAAACTAATATGAAGAAATATCTGTCATATATAACACTATCATATTCAGTAATAAAATTCAGCAGCTGAAGAGCACCGCTTGGGGAAAAAAAGATGTTTCATCTTAGCTTGAGAGACATGGATTTGTGTGATAAGTACAATATTGTTTGTAAGAAAGGTGAAGTGTTACTTTTATAGATAAAATAAGAAGACATATGAATTCTTGAAGAATTGTTTATGTCATACATGCGGTATAACTGTTTATTCTTAAAAAAACAGAAACATAACTTTGTTTCATTATACTTCTCTACCAAGGACATAGAAAGATGAAGAGACATGTTCACTCTTATAAATTGTGTAACTGAACCCACTCACAATAATCAGCAGGACATGCTGTACTGCTGAAAATTACCATTCATGATACATAAGATACATGTCTCAAGAATCTTTTGTTTAAGTCAGGGGTCTCAAACTCGTGGCCCGCGGGCCAACTGCGGCCCTCGGGACGATAGTTTGTGGCCCCCGCCTTAATATGAAAGTTTATGTTAGTGCGGCCCGCAAGTTTGATATAATTGGCACTTTTCAGTGTTGTGTGCGGAGCTGAACGAACTTACCAATCACGGTGGAGTATATTGCTCTCGGGGGCGGGACATCGGCCGGGCCTATTTGCATTTTCTATTTGTCATTATTTGCATGCGGTACATGCGCAATTTCCGCGGCCGCTCCCGCTTCACGTGCTTCAGCATCCAGTCTAGACCTGGAAGTTGCTGATCAGTGTAACGTAATTAAGGTTAGGCGCTGTAACGCTTGAGTTGTGTTTAAGGGAGGAGAGGAGGCGGCAGATTCATCAGGACGGTCAAAAACTCACAACCACACTGGTACTGGGAATTCCACAGTGTTGTCCTTTAATAAATACGCTCTTCACCAACCTTACAAAGCCCGGTTGAACGGCTGCTATATTATCAGACATGAAAATTGAGCAGCATCCAAACAACCCGTAACATTACTAAAAAGTTAGGGAGCTAACATGTCGGTCTAGCACGTTTCTCCCACGCTCTCTACAGAGAAGCCGTGGCGCATACTTCTGACATCATTAGCAATACTAGAGTATCTTAAAGAGACACTACACAATTACGGCTGTTACAGCGCCTGACTACGGCCAAATATGGTAATAGGCAATCAGAAAGGTTCGGCAGAGGAGACCGTGTGTGTGAATGCGGCCCAGCCTCACCCAGACTCTACCTCCAGCGGCCCCCGGGTAAATTGAGTTTGAGACCCCTGGTTTAAGTTTACATGAATTCAAGTTACATAATTATTTAATGTCACTACCCTAAATATTTATAGACATTTGTAAAATTTTTGATAAATCATGGATTGCATTATTATTTATTCAATAAGATTATGACAGCATTTTAATTCTGCTCATCCATTGTTGACATTGTTGTTAAAATTTCAGCCACCTTATTCCTCGCTGTCTTGCACAGTAAGCACATGTAACAGATCACAGAAAATCTGTTACACAGATCACATAAAAAGAAAAGCAACTTGCATAATAATAAGGAGAAGGATTTTCCCTTTTATCCTTCTCAAATTGCTCTTCAATTTACTGATGCCTCATTTAGCTAAAATGCTACTTGTGTGCACGCTCTGTGAATGAACCTTGGTTCCAAATTACTGAGTTATCTGGATGACGAAAGGAATCACATCAGCGACTCTGCTTTTAGTACAGCCTTAAATTGGGAGATGAGCAGGGACAGAGTAGGCTTGATTACATTCTCTAAAGAAATGACTGAATAATAGGCAGAGAGGATTCATAAACTTGTCATACACTGGTTGATCAACTGACTGGTTGACTGATGAAATGGCCGACTCAGCAAGTGATAGATTGCCTCATTGCTTTGCTTTGAGCATGTAAATGAGCTAAACCTGCTAGTTTTTGACTGATGTTGCTACAACTAAATATATTGATAGAACAAAACATGTCCAAAAATGTTCAGCTTCATCTGTGCTGGAGCGGTATGATACATAACATAGGCTGATTGATGTTGTGGCACTGATTTTCACTGCGTTTGCATTTAATTTAATCAAAAGGCTTCTGTAAGGGTTTTTGCTATTAATACGAAATACAATAATCTCATTCATATCCTCAAAGTAAAAAAAGAAAGCTTTTTATGAGATGTGTTTTTGTGCAGTTTTTCTTCTCAAATTGCTTCAGCAGCTAAAACTTTTTTATCATCCGTTAGACCAGGGATTATGAAGTTAATAATGGAAAATGATCAAGCCTCTCACCATATCAGTGAGTGAACACATTTTTCTTTCTTTTAAAGTTTTTCTGAAAGAAATAAAAATAAACTATAGTGTTTTTGCAAAATGAATTGGATTGTATTCTGTCCAAGTGCCAGATTTTGCAGTACATGTGTGATGGAAATAAAAATAAATAAATAACCAATCAGATACTTGCACACACTGGGCAAATAAACAAATAATTTTATTGTCTTGAAAATCCTTCACTAATAAAGCAGGTAAATGTGTAAGTTTGCATATGGTACTTTGCTAAACTAAATCAACTTTGCATTATGGGTTGTGGAAATTTTTTTGGCAATCTTCCAAGATTCCTGGTGTTCTAGCTGTCCTGATGACTGATATTTTTAGGAGAAAAGGCCATTATCATTTAGAAACCCTCTGCGATGCTAAAATAGTATAGAAGTGATCATTCTCAAGTTGTTACCTGTGCAACTTACAAGAGACTAAAGTATCATAAAAAGATTCTATATAAAAGCTACCAAACTTCTAAAATGTTTTCATCTGATCATTTATAAGCCCGTTTTCCATTTAAAACCCAAACATTAATCAGTTGCTGTAGGGAGTTGGAAAGGTTTTGAGATATTTTGCTTTTCTTACCACCGCTGCAAAAAAGGTTTTTAAATAGTCAACTTTCACTCTTCAGAAAACAGAATTAAGCTTTTTCTGTTTCCCTCTTGGCCCAGAGAGTCGACTAACTCTGCTCAGAAAGATGGTTTAATGGAAGAAAGAAAAAAAGAATTACTGCTGGAAAAAAAAAACTCTTGTTCTTGAGGTAAAAACAATGCAACATTTGTGCTATTTTGTCTGAGTAGCTACTTCCCATAATTTCTTGGCAACAAGTACATTAAAGTTTGATGTTAAAGTCTGAGCTGTGGAGACTCTTAGACTTTGGAAGTCTGCAGCAGCTCCTGTGTGCCATCTCGTTCATCTTCAGTTAAACAGTTCTTCGCACAGGTCTATACCACAAAACATGCGCTGCATTTGAGCAGCTTGGAGGCAGAATGGGAGCATTGTCTCTGGGATGAAGGGGGAAAATGAGAGAGATCCACAGAGATGTCTGGTAATCTGCACTTCTACAAACTCCATCTGGATGTACGTCAGGAGCTGTATCCATGTCAAAAGCGAACAAATCACAAAACAGTACCAGATAATTTTTTGTGCTTTGAAGTCAGTGAAATGACATCTGAACTCATTGCTCTATGTGCTCCGTTATCAGCAAAAACACAGCTGATTCCCAGAGTAGCTTGTGGACCCCAGTCTTTAGCTTTGAGTAATCGTAGTTGTGTATCATGGAAATGTTGTATGATTGGTTTTAGCATTATGTAACTACTGTGTCGAACACAATTGTATCATTGACTGGATGTGTCACGGGGGTCTTGAGATTATCATGCCTGCAATAAATCATTCACCTATGTTTCCTGTGTATATATGAATGCTTGAACAGTTTGTGTAGATAATGTAAAATTTTGACTGACCTGATTTCTCACATCAATTAAGAAAAACGTTGTAGGTACATTTTTATTGAACACACAATCTGATTACTTAAAGTCCTACAAAATGTTCCGACACCTCTTTCAAAAACATTGGTACCTTTTAGCACAGGATAACTTTATATGTGGCCTTTAGATGTAAGGGACGGGGGTTTCCAGAAGAACTGTGAAGCCAGCATGTCACTGGATATGTTGTCTATTAAAATACACATAAACACTCACACACACTGTTTCTATTGCTTCAAAGGCTGTTGCATTGATCCTTTTCTAAGACTTATGCTAACATAAGTAACATAAGTTACGTAAGTGTAATAATTGCAGCTTTATCAGCTTTGCGAATGTCGTTAAGTTATTTTATTTGTTGATTCCACCTTCAAATTTCATCTTCAACATTTAAAGCAGACTTCAAAATTTTGTAGTTATCACTAATCCTCCCAAATAGTTTTCCAAATATATTGCATTGTTGTGAAAATATTACCAAAAGCTCAAGATCTCAGCTCAGGTCCGGACTAAATCTAGTTCTAGTTTGAGACAAACACTTTTAAGCCTTTATTTAATTTTGATCTTAGTCAATCATCTTGTTACCGTCTCTGATGCCTTCAGGTACTGCTGACTCAAGAAAAAAAATATTCACTGGGTCTTGTTCCTTGACTTTGTCTTCCAGCCATGCCCCCAGCATCTGCTGTGGGAAATTCTGTGCCATATGGGACTTTTACTGCCACGCTTATATTCTGTTTTTGCCCCAGGTGTCTCCACCTGTTAGACAGATTCGCCCACAGGGTAACAGTCACATGCTATCCTGACAAGGTACTTGACACATCTGAACAGTCTGCTGTCAGTGTGAAAGACCTGTGGTTCCTCTTTGAGCTCTTCTGTCTGTGAAAAGAGTTAATCTACCGTCTCTTGGTCACTTGGCATTAATTACAACAACCTGCATTGGCAAATCAGAGTTTTTCTTCATGTTTTACCAAAATGGTTATCAGATCGCAATAATCCCACATCAGGAGTTTTTTTTGTTGTTTTTTTTAAGTGTTCAGTCTCACAAGTGCCTGACCCAAAAAGAATCACCTTTTTTCTTTAGGAAGCTAAAAGATGTTTTACAAACTTAAAGAAAACTTTCATTCTAGGAATCTGTGTTGTTCTCCAGTTACAAGCTTTAGATACACTTAGTTAGGCCACTACACCTGTCTCTGTTTCCAATGAATAAAAAATGAGACAATTAGAAAGCTTCAAGGACCATTAGAGAGATGCGTGTGGTTGACCTATGTCTGGAGTTGGGGCCTTATAACCCAGGATTGCAGAAGTAACAGCCTTTCTCCAATCCAAAAGAGTAAAAAAAACCTTTAGACAATTCCTTTTTCACATGTCTGATGACTTGACTTTGCAGTTTCTTAATTTTAAATGTCCTTTTTGTCTAGGTTTATATGACCGGCAATGATGGGTCAGGGAGTAGGTGAATGTCCTGTAAACGGTGGGTTGCCAGATGGTTCCCCTGCTCTATATTAGTCACTAAGCTCTTGTGTGCTTGGGTAAGAAACTTCATCTGCCTTGGCTGTTAGTGAGGACCAAAGGTTTGAGTGGGTGCAGATTGAATGGCAGCCTTGCTTCTGTCAGTCTGTTCCAGGGCAAGTGCTAAAAAGTCTAATAATGTCATTTCATTTACCATGTTGAACTAATGTAAGGCCAAATGCTCTGTCCGTGATGGTTTCTTAGAAAAATGCTTTCGTGGTGAAGACCTGTAACAGTAACCAATTAATTTTATACATATGTACAGTTAAATGGTATAACACCTTCATTCTTTCTTTTTTTTTACATTTTGTTTCCCTTTCCACTGACAAACTCCAGCCTGCAGGGACTAAAACATGTGTTCTTTATTACGGTATCCGATGTATTTTGTTTACCACCAATGCTAATCTTTCTTTTATTAAGATTATGAGCAATTTAATTTAGACGATGATTAATCTTGATGAGGTACAGCCCTCCTTAGATAATCACATGGGCCGTAATCAACATCTATTCTCTGCTTTTGGTTTCTTTTTCTTTATCATTTCATTATTTTTTCATTAACTTTCATTCACAATTTTATGATCGTTAATTACAATAATGTAACCTTACAATTGCTTCAAAAATAATTTTCCAAAACACATTCAAGTCAAGGCAAGCCAAATTAATTTGCATAGCACTATTCATACACAAGATGACTCAAAAGGCTTATTTTTTATAAAATCAAATCAAGCGATATGGATACCAATTTAATCTGCCTTTTTAGTAGGAAAACCACAGTAAGTTACTGTGTTTAGTCATAACTTAATGGAACCAATAGCTTTTCCAAATCTTGGGTTTTTAGGGCAGAGTTTGACTGACTTATATTGTTTAGTTTTTGTCTAACCTATTACTAAAAATAAAAGCATGTCTTTTTTTGTCTCGTAGACTGATTAAGTAGACGTTACGTGAACGTCCAAATTTAGGTTCAAACTCATAATGATTTAATTTTCCAATGCTTTCTGTACCTTAGTATCAATGAGTCTAATCTATGGTCTTGCAGTTGGTTGTGGGGATTTATAAGATTTAAGTGTGTTGAGTGCAGCACTGGCATCCAGTAATAGCCACAAAGAAGTTTTCGGTGCATTGCTGTTGTGCATATTATTTAAAACTTTTACAAATGCAGTCATAGTGATGAACCTGGCTGGAAGGCACTGAAGGAGAAGTTGCAATTAGCTTATTCATGTTAAACATGACCTTGCAATTGCTTATTTTATTTTTTTCTACATAAAACTTCTGTAAGATCTTTGATAACTGTAATTTTCTAGGCTTGTGGAAACAGACTTCAATAAAGTAAAGAATTTACCATCTGCATTATTTCAGTGAGCTTCAAAGTCATTTAAAGGTAATTTATTTTCTTTATGTGAATTCAGTATTTCTATAGGAACAGGCAATAGATGATAAATGTATTTTTTTTTTCATGTGATAGATTTTCAGATTTAGTGATAATGAGTTACAAGTGGCTGAGGGTGAGAAGATGATTTCACTCGTTCCACCAAGATAACCATTTTTATAACTTAAACAAGCAGGGTTGTTGTAAGCAGACTACATTGTACCTTTCATCAACAGTCGTAATATACATTAATAAATTTTATTCTCACTATACATTCCCTTTAAAGTGACCTGCAGTAAAGTAATGTATCTGAAGTTAACTCAATAAAGTGATTACCGTAAGCAATCCTATAAGGAAATGCTGAATTTTTGGGGCAATATGCAGCCCATTAGTAATAATTAAGGTCAACCAGTTCTTGGCTTAGAGGCTTATCCACAATTTGCTGATGCAGGCCCAGATCTACTGTACTATCAGTAAAGCTCATTTACAGTAGGTAGCTGTCCAATTACAGGCCCAACCCATTCCCACAACTGGACCCAAAGGGCTAAAACTACAAGGCCTAATTTTTGTTTTAACAAGCAAACTTTAAACTTGGTAACCCATATACTCCAGCTATAATTGAGCAGCTCTTTTCTGAGGCCTCCCTAACTTATTTGATGGTATGTCTGAGTACAATTCATGTAAGTGTCAAATAGTCTCTGGGAAATTGCTACACAACATGTGACTATGCAAGTAATGGCTTTACAACAGTACCAATGACTTGCTACAGCCAACTTTCTTGTTCCCGTAGCTCCACACATACATAAGGTAATCAAAACCAGACAGATCCTCTTGTTTTCCTCTCTGTCTTTGTAAGAATATAGGATTAGATTAAATTCCTTTCTACTGTTAGGAAGCTCCTGAGTGACAATATATCCAAAGTGTTTTATCATTTTCACATTTTGTGTTTATGCTCAGTGTCTTTAGGACAGCCCCTCTGGGATGCTGATAGAGGCAGAGCTAGTAGAGACATTTATTTGGCAAGAAAAGTCAATAACAGACATGATACAGGGGTGACAAAATAGGAGAGGAAAAGAAACAAAGAAAAACCTTTTTCAAGAAGCACATGGAAGCAAATCAAGTTAGGTACTGGAAGCCAGGAGATAGTTTATGTTAATGCAAGAATAATAGTAGTTGAAATATCAGCCATTCACTCTTGTAACTTAAGGAACAAATTGTTCTGCTTTTCAGGCTGCCATTCCATACACAATTCAGACAGCATTATCAAATAAGACAGTTATTTTTGCTGAAAACGTATGCGTTCATACACACACGCATGTGGTAAGTTAATATATGATGTTGTTCATAATGATTATTACAGGAAGGGAGGCAATGAACAGCAGCCAGGATGCAGTTGTCCGAGTCTCAGGTGTTTATCAGGCTGACACTATGAAGGCCCAGCAGTTCCCATCATTTCTCTCATTGACTTACTCTCTGTTGTCCTTTATAGTTTGTGACCTTGTGTCTGTTTTGTGTTGTTATTATCGGATGACTGTCTTTTCATATTCTTTCCAATCTTAAAAATATTTTTCTAAGTTTGATACCACTATGTTCTCTTAATATTCTCACATTTCTTTACGTTTCTCAAACTCAGAACAACTCAGAGAAAATGGTCTTTCCTTTTGCCATTGTTTCATCAGACTTTTAGCTGACATATCAATCTATTTTCCAAGCTTGATGTTTTAAAGCCAAAATTGCATTGCTTAAGCTGTTAATTATCTGTTTTTGTGGTACAATCACTCCCTAGTGCATTTTTATAACTCAGGTAAAACATCATGGGTCTAATTTAGGCATAGCGCTTATCAAAATTCAGCTACTGGGCCATTTTGGTGCCCATTACTTTGAAAGGTAATTACTGCCTGTGATAATTATGTTAATGGACAATTAAGGGAGACTTACATTACCACAGTGTAATTGGGGATTGACTGAGTTTTCTGCATACACAGCTATTAGGGGAAAGGCTTGCACCTTAGGAGCAACTAGATAATTTGATATGCAATGTCAAATTATCTTTTTGAAATATTGATATATCCAGACAAGCATGTTAAAATTTAAATAGAGAAAATACTTCAAATGTACAAATCAGACTTGAAAGTAACTAACCTAAATAAAACCTAATTCTACATTCCCTGAACACGCTCATAGTTGCTTCTGTATACTGTAATAGCTAATAAAATTAATCAGCAACCATTTGGCAGAGACTTCATGCCTCTAGACATCTAGACATCAAAACAACTTGTTGAGCTTCAAACACAAGCATGTGAATCAGTAAGAATTGCACTAAAAACAGTGGCTATTCAACAATGATCAGCTAATCTAAATGACTTCTCCCATATAAAAGAAAAACACAAGGCAGAAGTCAGCTATAGAAAAACCTAACAACACCAATGTGATTTTTTTCTGAGTACCCGAAGTCTGCCCTTCCTTGGGTTCTCTGAGGAGAAGAAGAGCATCTGGAAACTTTGCACCAGTAAAATCTTGTGCATGAACTTTGTAGAGAACTTGCAGCAATCTCAGAGCCTCCTGCTGTTTTTCCTCAAATCACAAGTGTCTGGAGAAAAGGAATTCTTTTAAGCACACCACAAATCGACATCTAAAAGAATAGGCAGAGTACATCTGTGCTAATTTTTTTCCAGAAAGGATTTGCCATTCATTTATAAATAAGATCAACCAAAAATTCTAATTTAATTGCATACAATTCCTTAAAAAGAAGCCGTGCTTGTTATTTTCATGAAAATCCTCCCCGTCATCGCATGAGTTTTAGATCTCTCATCTGAAGGTAAAATATTGTTTTATACTAATAGAGATAATCTACAGTCTTTCTATGTTTGTATTGCAGCAGTTAGAAAACAGCATGTGATGAAATAAAAAGTACTAAACTGATTAATTATGCAACATTATCAGATTACCTCTTGAATTCAGTTCAGCGCAGATGCAATGTTTCAAGAATGTTACAGAAGTCAAGCTCATATTCAAGAAAAGGCAACATATAAATGTTGCTTATTTACCTCATGATGCTAAGGCTTGTGATGGGAAATAACTGCTGAATGACCTCCTGTTTTTTTCTGCTGGTTCATTTTTTTGACTGGCTCTCTAATATCTGTCCTCAAATTCATCCGTCGAGATTCCCTTTTTTATTGGAAATCATTTTTACTTCAATTGTGCCTCCATTAATCCTCTTTCTTCTAAGCTGTCAAATATCCGCCCGCACCTTTTGTAATTTTAATGTTCATCCTTTTCTATTTCTCTTTTTTTCCCCTCGTACTCTTTTGTTCCATCTCTCACTTGAACTGGAGGTTTTCATTTGCAGTTAAATGCCCTTTTTGTCCCTCATTTTTTCATTCACTTTTTTTTAAAAGTTTGAACCCTTTTCTTTTTCCTATTCCTCTTTATTGAATTTTTCTTTTCCACTGTATCTGTGATAATAGCTCAGTTGATACATCAATATCTCATCTTCGGGTTTATTATTATCAGTTATTTCCCGTCCTCTAATCCTTATTCCCCTATGTTTCTATCTGCTTCCTGTTGTTTTTTCATTCTTGTTCCCATCTCTGTGGATCTCAAAGCAGTACATGAGGACAAAAAGCATTTGGTGCTGGTCCTTCTTTTACTCATTCCTCCAGTGTTTTCTGTTCATTTCCCAGCCCGACAGTTTCAAATTCTCTTTTCCCCTTTTCTTATGTGTCCAACTGTCTGCATCCCTTCCCTAAGAGTCCTATCTCCCTTTCTCTTCCCCTCTGCTATTCTTCGCTGTTCATTCCAGTGCTCCCATGGGTGCAGGTGGTAGAAAATGACGTCTCACTTTGATTGCTGCATGGCTGCAGGCGTTCCTGGGGCACAGTAGCTGCGGCGCTTCAGATTGCAGGATGTAGTGGTAAATAATCCCGACTGGGGAGAGAGGAACAAAAAGATAAAGGAAGATAGGAAGGAAGGAAAGCAGGGAGTGGACATGTGGATGGAAGCGAATTACTTTAGAATCCCAGCACGTCTGATTTGAAAGTTTTGTCATTCATTTCTTTAAGAAAATAGTTAATTGTTGTAGTGAGAAAGAAGATAAACCATTGTATAATGTATATAATGTGCAAACTTAACATTTTCAATTTTATTTTGACGCTTTTTAATTTGAATTTACTTTAACATAATTTCATCATATTTTATAGTAAAATACCAAAAAACTTAACATATAATACCAAACACATACTGTATTTGTTTTTCCTAAAGTATAAATTTCTAAAGGGTATTGAAATAAAATTCAGATAATATGATAAGTCCTCAAGTGATCAAAAGAATTCAAAACTCAATTTAATGGTCCGGATGTATATATCTTCTCTGGATGCGTCTTCTACAGAATATTGAATATATTTCAGAGAACTTGTTCAATGCTTAATTCTTGTCATTCCACCACGACTTAACTACAACTAACTTGCTTCATTTCTTGTATGTGTGGATTTTATGGGTTGCAACTGATGTGTGAATTTAATCGCAGTAGCCTAATTAGAAATATTTATTTAGAAAAAACATACTTTCTCTGCTCTATAGACATCAGACACGGTATTAGCTTTCACAAAGCTCTGAAATAGTACAGAAATTTTCATGAAAATGTGACATTGTCATAGTGATTAACATTCACATCAGTGCTACTTGAATTTCAGAAACAGATGTTTAATTCATCAATGATATGGAAAAAAAGCAGACATCGCACAGCTAATCAAATGGCAGGAAGGAAAGAGAAAAGTCAGGATAAAAAAGTTTTAAATACATTCAGAGTGGCCTACGTTTTCAGAAATATAATTAAGAAACCTGATGATTCCTCTGACATAAAATTTTTGAATGAAGGTTTTAGGGCTGGCGAATAAAAAAAAAACCTACAACTGTATAACCATCGTCTTTTTTCTTCAAAAACTAATAGAGCTTATCTACAGTCTTTCAATGTTTGTAAACTAACTATGTTAGAAAACAGCATGTGATGAAATAAAAAGTACTAAACAGATTAATTATGCAATGTTATCAGATTACCTGTTGAATTGAGTTCAGTGCAGATGCAATGTTTCAACAGAAGTCAATCTTGTATTCAACAAAAGCAAAATTGTCACTAAGAATGTTATACAGATATAAGCATCATTTTAGGAACCTCCAGAAGTAAAACTAGGTGAGTAGTATTGAGAAAGCTGGACAAAAAATTTGGAGGCATAACTCCATTATTAAAAATAAATTGCAAGAATTGTGGTTCAGGATATATTCTTCCAAAGGGCTCTTGGTTATTTTCTTTCCACTGCAAATATGAATCCTTTTTGATGCATTGCATAAACATACAGTTGGTTTAATTAGAGGGAGAAGTGGTTTAATATTCAAATGTATGCTCTTCCGAAGCCCCTGGCCGAGAGCAGGCAGGATGACAGTATAAAACCATGAGAGGTGTATTTGGCTTTTGTGGCTGGGCATATATAGAATTAGAATGCTGCGTTTTATTATTTAGAAGTTTCAGGGGCTAAAGTGTTATATATTTTTAGATATTTATTTTGTTTATTTTTAATTTGTAAGATCTGAGCAAAGGTTTTGAAAGAAAATTTAATATTTCCATTATTTCCATTACTAATCTTGATTGGTTATTTCCATATCCATTTCACTTCTTCTTGTTGTCCAACAAATATTTCTTTTTTCGACATTACTGTGATCACCGAGGAATATTTTGGTCCATCTTCTGTGAGCCAATTAGTGTCTAGTGCTTAAATGTCATAGTAAAGGCAAAGTAACTATAGCAACTCTGCCTTTTGGTCTCTGTTGTGCAACTTTCAGCTCTTCATTTCCTAATATGGGTTCTCTCTGGCATCTTGCTAAAGCAGCAGCATGTAGATTCAGGGAAGTTTGAACTTTTATATTTTTCTCATCAGGGCCTCCTCCACTAACTGCACACGATTTTGCTTCCCATTTGACATTCATATGTCTGTTTTAGAGAGGAATGTTGTTTTTGTGTGTGTGGGTGTGTGTGTGTGTTCGAGCTTATTGCTTCTCTTCTTTTAAATCCATATGTGGAAGAGAAAGAAATGTTCCAAGTTATTTTCTTTACAAAAATATAATTTGGTTTACCATGTTTTCTAATGGTACAGACTACTGAAGTGCAGGTGTGTTTTCAATCCTGTATAAAACCAGTAAGAGTTTGGCTACTAAAAAGTTCAGATGCCAGAAAACCAGAAGATCAAATTCATCAAGAAACTTGAACCGCCGGTTGATGCCGTTTACTTCTCACCTTCCTTGACATGGAAGGTGAGAAAAATATGTCCTGTTCACAAATATGAACAGGACATATTTGTGAAGAAGCCGAGCCCAAACAATTGATCATATTCACAGCATGAGATTATATCTATGGTAACACATCAATAAAAATAAAAAAAATTGCAAAAATTATTTTTTGCAATTTTATATGTTTTCCAATCAAATCTCAAATTTAAGTCTGTCAAGAACTCTTTGTATCCATTAAGATTTTATTTAGTTCTCTTGTGCTAATGGTGTTGCCATACAAGTTCATTCCTTTGTTCATTTTCCTAGTTTGTTCTTATATCACTAAATTCTATAGATTTTGGGGAACCAGGACATTAAATAAATGGGAGAGAAGAAATAATATCAAACTGCTGGAATGCAACTGTAAAAGCAAACCCAATGAAACAGATAAATTGACTAACTTACCCCAAGTTTTCCAGTTAAAGATTTTAGGAAAAAGCAGATGCATATTCTGTATATATACAGTATACAGTATTATAATATCATCTGGCATAAAGGAGAATCTTTTCACCATTATGTCCTCACAAAACACAAATAATTTAAACTCTACATAAAATAATAGAAGACAAAATCTATCTCCTAGATTCTTACACTTGTCTTTGTTTTTAATAAAACCTTTATAAATTTGTAACATTAATAAATTGTGACTTGCAATCCACTCTGTTTTCTACTTCCTCACAGTTCTGCTGCAACTCTGGAGATGGAGAGCCAATGAAACCCAGAGGCCAAAGGTGTGAAGAAGGGTCATCCCCTATTCCACAGCAGGCATCTCCTCTAATCACACAAGCTTCAACTCTGTTTCATCAGAGGAAGGAAAGGTCATCCTAAACAACACAAGAGGCTCCTCTGGGTCATGCTGTAACTTGCATTATCTTTGTTCTACCTGTTCTCCATTCTTTGTGTGTAACTAAGGCAGACTAGTTTTACTTCATGACTTTGTGATATTTTAATGTAAGTCACTTTCCCACTCAGCTTGGCTTTCTCAGTTTTTCTGATTACAGGACAACCCAATTAAACAAAAGAATATTGCTGAGAAAACTAATATGTTTTAATAGGGATCTTAGAAGGTTATGAAGAATTTAATGTCATCCTGTAATTGTTCTTTATTTCCTGCTGTTTCTTTTTAATGTTAGACATATTTTCTGGTCAAAGGTCCAACACTGTAACAGTGAAAATTATGCATTTTTAATTATGTTCTTTTGACTGAATAAACTCTATTCAAAAACAAAATTGTCATGTTTGGACAGGTTTGAAAATTATTATTTCTAGCTGCAGAAAACACAAAGTTCTTTTAAGAAAAAGTCAGATTCAACACATCTCTTAATTATTTTAATAGTATTATACTTGTACATGTATGAATTAATTATTATGTTCTGTTACCAATGTATTAATAGTGTAACTGTTTTTGTAATAAATGTGTTTTTATGATGCAGACCACAAAAGGATAAGGCATTGTCATGGCAATGGCTAATGGGGGTTCTTATTAAGACACAAAAACTACCATCGCAATATTCAACAAAAACAATTGCATAATGTATTAATGGCCATAATTCTACTTCAGAGAGCTACAACCCATGCTTTATGAAAGAAATATATTTCCTTTAAAGAGGACAACACAAATTTGAACTCCTAAAAAACTATTCATGGTTTGAATTCAGAGCTGTGCATTAAACGACTCTACAAAACAGTGAAGACAGAAAGCTACAGCTTAATCCATTAACTAATTGTCTTGTGAAACGATAGAGATTGGTTTCAATCTTAGCTAAATAACAGGAAACTGTGTGCAAGAGTAAATCACACACTGTCCCCCTTTATAGAGTGTGCCAAATGAAATTATAACATATACTAGTTACAAAATGTTTTCACATTTGTCAAAAAGAGGCTATTAAACAAGCAGATTTATACTCTTCTAATTAGGACAAGCAATGGCTTTATTAATGGTCTGTAGGATTGCAGTTTGATTGGCTTGCTTGGTTTTAGTGAGATGTGGGTAGTGATTCATTGGATGTGTGTAATTAATTATTATAGTGGCTTTTCACTAATTCATAGACTGATAATTATATTTGATTACCATCAACCCGTCCAGGGACTGCAGGTGGAAATTAGTGTTTTTGCTATTACCTGATATCATACCTCCTTTTAAAAGGTTAATGAAATGTATATTATCTCTGCATAAAATGAATAAGTAGTCAGAGAGATTTGAAAGGGAATTTGACAATTTATTGTGTTTTTCATAACATATTTCCAATAATTTTACTGTCATAAAATTCACAGCAGATTTTGGTAACAAATCAAGTGCTCTACACATATGGAAAAGAAAATATTTGTGCCAATTAAGTTGAGGAATCTGTTATTATGTTGTAAAGGACTTTGAACTGACTTGTTGCTGAAATGTGCTATGCAAATAAACTTGATTGATTTATTGATTAAGACCTTACTGCTGATGAAAAAGCATGTTGAAGCTCATTATGTTTGCTGCAGAAAACATAGATGACTGAGTGAAATACTGAAAGAATATGCATAGTATCATCAGAAGAGGCCAAAGATGAAAAAATCTTTGTCATTGCACACGTCTTTCTAAGTAAGGAGGAAAATTGTTCTGCACATCACCCCAAAACGCCATGCTGAAGGTTGGAAGTTATAAATCTATAGAAAGAACTGAACATCAGAGTGTACAAAAAGAACCTCAAGAACTTTCAAGGTATGCAGACAGTTTTTTGTGGCTGAATGGGCCAAAATTACACCTTAGCAACACAAGTGACTTGTTTCTTCCTGCAGGAGATCACTTAAAGTTATTGCCAAACAAGACTTTGCCACAAAGTCTTCATCAAATTTATGTAATTGTGTTTAACAATTGGTACTGTGTCATTCTAATTTTCCATCGTAACTTCGTTTGTGAATTAATTTGACTTGGTTTCTTTGTATGAGTGGACTAATTGGTTAGTAAGGGCATCTTAGAAGAATTTAATATAAATAGAAATACTAGACCTAAATTTACCTAGAAATTGTTGAGACATTTAATACTCATTTTCCCACTGCATATTCTATCCACTCCTTCATGTAATTCATCTGTATCCTACAACTATGGTCCCCAATCTGTGCTGTTTTCCTATGTTAAATACTCATTAGATCAGCCCTGGTTTGGGCTATGATGGTCTTCATTTTGTATTCTACGCCACCACTGCTGCCACAGGCCATTTTACCCACAGGATTCATAAAAGTGTGAATGTTATTTTCCTGGCTGCCATTCAACTCATCCACTCACAGCTGTCTGTGCCACCTGATGATCATAGAATCTGCAAACAGTGGTTTTACAGTAAGCCATAAAAGAAGTACATTTATCATGCCAAAGTCAGTGATAATCTACGATAGGTGAGATTAATACATCATCATCATTACTGACGCTTGATTTGATGTACAAAGATAACAGAGTGTATTATATTTATATTTGTATTAGAATGTCCTCCTGCAGTTTGTATCAATTTTTACCTAGATTTCAGACCATTAAAGGAGCAACCATCAATTATTGCATCCATCAATTATATTCTAATGACATCACATTGAACTTGACACTGTTCAGTCTATTAGTGATTCATGAATAAAATGGATGATGGTTTAAACAGATTTATTTCTTACATTTTAATGCTAAAATTCACTTGCAATCCAATAAAAAATTTCCTTTAACATTCTTACTGCAAGTCATATCTGATACACATTAGGGTAGAATAAACTTTCAAGTGCTTTTGTGGTAATGTCTAAGGTTATGCTGTCTGTGTATAATTAAACCACTCTCACACTGACAACCTCATTCATCAAACACACAATAACAAATGGAAAATACAAAGAGCCCTTTTCCAAATAATATAGGGTAAGAATGAATAAACTCTATTAGTAAAATGTCAGTTCTCAATACTGCGTTTTAGCCAGGATAAAAAAAAAATCTGGATGAGGCTTTTTTTTTTTTTTTTGCTTACCTTGTCTCTTTTGTACCATTGGTCTTTCAGACAGCTTGGCCTAAAACAGACCACAAAGGGGTATAAAATGTGAAAATGTTCAGTTTTCACATTTTATAACAACCAGTTCAGAATTATGAGAGCCACTGGGATTCAGCAATACAGACCTGAACGTAAAATTACAGAAAAAAACTGGGCCCTGAAGGAAATGTGGATCCGAAGCTGAGTTTTTATGGTGCAATGCGGCTTTACTGTCATGAGCTGCTATTAATTTTCATTGCCAACAACCATTCGAAGGCACTTTAGTTTTTAAATTTTACATGCCAGTGGACCGCTTGGGTTGGGTGAGCAGGTTGCAGGGGCCAGTTATGTGCAACCCATGAGATATCTGACGATTCTTAGCACTTCAGTCTTTAATTCAGTGTGCTCTTAGCTATATAACGAGAATGCAATTTAAGAACTCCTCCATGGGGAAGGTTTAGCACAGCCTTTCACAGTCTTCAAATACAGGAGAATACATTCTGAAAACATGAGTTAAACTTTTTATCTGCATACTTATAGATTGGGAGATGTGCCACTAGCAATCTATAGCAATAACATAAGGATTTATGAGGCAGCAGTGAGGTGTAGTCACTTTATGAGCTTGCAACCATCCTTTGTATGAAGGTGCTAAGCCTTGTTTTTACTGCCATTAGTCTCCTCATCCTCACTCCTCCATCATTGAGAAAAAAATATCCTCATCAAGGACACTGGTAAGAGATACATTAGCCCTTTTGACACATCTGTTGTGCCTTATAAGCAGAAAAAAAACACCCTCTTTAATCTGCTGCTGTTTCCCTTTGTTTATTCAGACAGATATTTGCTTACACACAACAACATCGAATAAGCAAAATGGCAACAGTGGTGCCTACGGCTTCAAACATATGTGCTAGATTGGCTCTATGATGTGCTAATGCAAATGCAATTCAGTGTGTGAAGTGGAAAAATCAATGGCAAATCAACAGCGGGTAATAGAAGATATGGTCAGATCCTGCTTGAAATTATTGTATCAAAACAAAGACCCACGTTATGCCAAAAACTATTGCTACCCCTGGCAGGTTTAGTTTTAAAATAATCTTCTTTCAACTAAGAAGTATAGTTTTTTGATTGGAAATGAGAGGCTCTCATCACTCAAATTATTAAAAAACGCAATGAAGTAGTAAATTTATTTGTAGCATGTATGCCATTTCTTAGGCTTGCATAAGCTACAGTGACAGATGTAGACAGGGGATGTTGTAGAGTCACTAAAGCTGCAGACCATATGCCAATACAAGATGGACACGAAATAGTGTGATTGGAGTTCAACATTTTGTCTCCTTTATTCCACCTTTTGACTTCTGTTATACCTTTAGGGATAATGGATGTCTTGGCAAAGAAAAGCAACATATTCAACTCTTGGAGAGGTTGATCCTTGCAAGTGGTCATAAAAATTAAGACATATTCAGCTGAACACAAAAAACCATCTCAAACTATTCTAAAGAAAAATAAATAAACCACAGCACAATATGAAATGTATCTTTAATATAAGTTTGATAAATGTTTATCACACATATGAAAGTGTGATAAACATTCAAGCTTTAGCACAACTAATGTTCTCAAAGTCAACGCAAAGTCTAGTGAGCTTTAAAAAGCAAAGACAGAAGCAACTGAATGGTCTGGGTTTCTACTGGTGGTCCAATAGGTCTTCACATGGAGTGCAGGCCAATGTCCCCAGACAACCAATCATCTGGGTGTATTGCACTCAAATCTGCATGAGAAGAGATTCCTCTACTCCTTCTAATGATGGAAAGTTTTGTTCTTTTCAGAGAACTGGCTCTTCTGCCACAGCTCCCAAAGAAGAGCCGGCTTTTTCAGCTCCCAAACGGCTCTTAATTTATGATATTCTGTCTCCTCATATTTTACCTTAACTTAGGAAATGTAAATGTTTTGTATATTAATAAATCTTGTTTGCATTCAGTGTTTTAATGAGATGCCTTATACGTGTCTAAAACAGGCATTCTCTTTTGTGTTATGTTTAAGAAAAAAATACACCAACATATTTACACAGGGGGACTATGTCAAACCTAAGGCAATAAACTAATGAGGTCAGGACTTTTATTGCTGCTGCCTGGGGCATAAAGATTTAGATCAATCATCAGAGTTCATGATTCCCATTTACATGACAAATATGTACTCAGCTTCTTTGAAAATCAGCATTTCTTAAAATGCACTAGACGTTGATGCTTGTTTATTTTTTCCATTAGTGTAATATCAAGGCAGAGCTTGTAACAATGCAAACAAAGTATTTCTTACCCATTACGGCCCCTGGCTTTGGAATGAGTTAATATTACAATTTTTAAAAGACAAATACCAAAATAAGTGATATTACTTCCCGTTACTGTTCAGTTTGACTTACAGTCTGTTTAATATTTTTAAATCCTACAAAATATTTGTCTCGCATTTGCTGAAGACATTTAACAGCACGTAAATCACAAGACAGGAGAGATAGATTTGCTCTTTTAATGTCCTTAAATGAACAATATCACTCTAGCAAGACCTCATAAACTCATAAACAAAACCATTGGCTGCATTATTTACAGTGTTGGCAGGCCTTACAGGTGCAGTCAGTTCTAAAATGCATATTCACGGCTCATTTCTCTGCTTTTGGCTAGATCAAGTTGCCAACGCTAACAAAAAGTCTTTATTGATATGAACAATATAACATCTTAATGGAAAGAGACTCTCAAAGACTGTGTAATGATTGTGATATGATGGGTTCAAATAAGTTTTGTGAACAACCAGCTCACAGTACTGGCACCAGACCACAGCTTTACAAGGAGGCTTTATGATGAGTATGGCCTGTATGTATGAGCCAACTAAGATTGCTTAATGTGGCCTGCAATTGATCTTTTGCTATTGTAATAACCTTCAGGACATTTGTTCACCTATCATTTAACTTTGCTCTGAATGAAAAATCTTGAAGTTTCCTTCGTTATTAGATTACCTCAACACTAGATTAGCACATACAGACAGACAGAATGTGTTTAATTGGAATATTGGTCTGAATCAGTTGATGGATTTGTTCATTTGTAACTTTCCGAGTTCACACAAAGAAAACTCCAAGCGAACCAAAACCTGTTCCTGCAAAGTATGTGAGAACGTTCAGTTTGTTTATAAGTCAGATGTGTCTGGAGCAGGAGAACCCAATATACAGTGGACCCAAATCTATTCAGTTTAGTATTCATCTATTCATGGATTTTATTTTGGAACCTAAATACTTCCTCCAAACGATCTTGGTATGGGTGTTTCGGTCCACATCCTAGAGTGATTGCTAATCTAATGAGTTGAACCAAGTGGGGAAATGAACCAGAGTTTGTTTTAAACAAACTAAGCACCCGAGTCTTATTTTAAAATTGGTTCTAAAAGTTTGAGAAAAAATATAGAAGGTTTCTCCAAAGACACAACTTGAGCTTTTTCTGATGTTAGTCTGTTTTTGCTCAGACTAGCTCTATAGTTTGAGCTATTTTATTTTGCTCACACTAGCCATTTATTAATGATCAAAATACTGAAATCTATGTGAAACATTTCTAAAGCACATATCTTCTGCTGCTTTCCCCATGTCAGTTCTTTGTTATCTATGCAAGAACATGTTAGCTAAATGGGCCCCATAGAATGTCCCTGAGGGGGCCAGTTTGCTAAGTAGCAAACCTGTGTTCTGTCAGGTGTCATTAAGGTCCAGCGGGAGTCTGAGGGGACCTGTCACGACAAAGAGTAATGGATGTCTTCTTCGCTGATTGCTAGCAGGGATGGAGTCAGCACAAACAGCAAATTAGAAGTGACATCTTGATGGAGGCAAAGAGGGAGGCACAGCTTCGGAGCACACTATACACCGAGAAGGAAAGATTCAGGAAAAAAAAGAAAAGAGTTGGGTGAAACTACTTAATGAGCTATTAAAATACAGAAAAATAAGTACTTCCGTCTCATATTATTGAAGTTTTATTGATGAAGAGAGAGACCAATTTTGTGCTTGTGCATCGACACTAAAGACTTGCACACTTTTGAATAATTCTTTAAGTAGCCTTGGGTTAAGTGCTCTGTTTTGTGTAGTTAGTTGGAAACAACCCAAGCATTTATCAGTTTTAGTCCTACTTCAGGCTGTGTTTGTAAGTCTTAAAAAAAAAAACGTACAAAAAAGAAGCATATTCATATTTTATCAAGTTCATTCATTCAATTTAAACATTATTTGCTCTAAAGGTTGGCAAAAGCACTGTGTTATTCACAACATTGTAGAATATCTCAAGCATTAATACCAGCTACTAACCAAATAACAGTAACAGTGATACCATACTTTTAGGCTAATAAATAATAGAAAACAACATCAAAGGAATTGTTCAGTGTCACTCAGCAAGCTTGAGGCAAGATGAGCTCCAGAGCAGGCGTTATGAAATGGATTAGATTCGAGACCAATTAAAAATGAATTGCTCGAAATGAGCGCTGACCCTCACCGAATTGGAAGGCAGTGATCTCATTAGGCGAGTTTCTGGCTATCTGTGAGCTAGCAGCTGGAGAACAGACCCACCTGACTAGCTGTCAGAAAGGGTAAAAACCTTGGGGGTTGCTCTCTGTTTTGAGCTCAGCACTAAAAATGTGTTCTCTATGCTGTATTTATTTGTATTCATAGATAAACCTTGTGTGTAGCTGCATGTGCACTGTTTTATATTTCAGTCCCTCTTGCAGGATATTGGTGTACAATTTGATTGAAAATCTGTGAACGTAGTTAGTCGCTTGTGTATTTGTACAACCCTTTTTTGTGAAATTGCAATCATGAAGTCATGGCAGTTTCAATAACACAATACCATACATTTCATATTCAAATATATTTGAAAAATGAATGAATAAAAAAATCATTTTTAGGTTTGTTGTGTTATTTCCAGCCATCAAATTTTTTTGGTTTGTACTTTCTGAGTTCCTTTGTGATTATTATTCGCCTTCCCTCAGCTTGACCATTGTTATTTTACCTCTGCATCATGTCCTGTTCTCCTTGTTATGAGTTTTCTTATTTCATCAAGAAAATTGGGCTTTGATCTACCAAAACTTCCCTATGCATTTTGGTCCAATCTTTAAATCCACTCTACATGACAGCTTTGGTTCTGACCCTGGGTCTCCTCCCAGTGACACATGCTTGGAAAACGTCAGGAAGTTATGAACAGGAGGCATCCTGATCAGAAGCTGAGCCACCTGAACTGACACCTTTTTAATGTGAAGGAACAGTAGCTCCATTCTGAGCTCCTCCCAGATCAATGTTTCTCAATCCTAGTCCTTAAGGATCACTTTTCTTCATATTTCAGGCGTTTCCCTTCTGCCACACACCTGGCCTGAATAAGTGGGTGATTAACAAGTTTCTGCAGCACTTAATGGCATGCAGGAGCTAGCTAATAGCTGATGCTATCATTGTAAACAGATGTGCTGGAGCAGAGACGCATCTAAAATATGCAGGGTATTGGTCCCTGAGGATCAAGATTGAGAAAATCTGTCCCAGATGATAGATCTCCTCACTTGATATGTCATACCTTATTGGCCTATTGTATCCAGGATCTTTTTCTTGGATTTGTGATTCATATCTCTTGACCATAGGTGAGGACTGGAACAAAGATGGATTGGTAAACCAACAGTTTTGCCATGCAGAAGGAACCATGCAGTTACCTAAAATAGAATAAATAAATAGTTCTTATTGCCACCGTTATCATTATCACAATACTACTATAAAACATTGTGGTAAAATGTTAAGTTCATGTCTCTACTCCATCATAATATTTTATTTAGTAACATTAGCTTTATCTGAATTAAACACATACATATCTCAGTATTCTACATTCTGTTACCAAGTATTTGGAAGTTTATGTATTTTTATGCTTACAAAAAATGCTTTTTTATGAAACCAGCAGAACAGTAGGAATTGTAAAATTATAATAATTATTTGTTATTTTTTTGCCAATAGATAAAATAATCTAAGAAAATTACTTTAAAAGACTAGAAACATAAAATGTTCCCAAATTTACACATTCATTATTTGACAAGAAGTTCACCTGCATTCAAATGTTTAAAGGGTGTACTTATTTATTCGACATCGCCACATGTATTATTTTTGATTTATTATTAAAAGTCCTCATTATTTACATCTTTATAACACTGCAGGTATTAGCATATGAATTGAAAGAACAAAAGAAACAAAAACATTTTTTAAGCAAACTCAGTATAGATAAGAATTAATTTGGTCCAAGATTTCAAGTGACCGCTGAATGTTCATTACTTATGTTCCAGTGACCTCCAGTGATCTCATGGTCCTACGTGGATATTGAGTTTCTCTTCTTATAAGTAATGCTCAGTAAGGATAAGCCTGCTGTGAAATTCTGATTAGTCAAAATTGTTGGCGTCTGATTTGACAGGCTGTATGACTGAGAAAAATCCACATCTATAAAAAGGAAGGTTGTGTGAATTTCGCTCATTTACACAGCAGATATTAAAACTTATATCACAGAGAATTTTTCATTTCAATATTAAAAACTTTATCTGCATAGGCTATGCAGTCTTTTTTTTCTTCCATTTTATTGATCTACATTCAGTACAAAAAAAACTGTCTCTCATTGTCATGTGGGACCATGGCTGATGGACCAGTCTGTGTCCCCTGGGAGCATATTTAATGGACCTCCAAGGTCGTCTGCTCTTGTTCTAAGAAGCATGGAGTGCCAACAAGCCCTGACAGCGTCACTGGTCCAACGGAACCTGCATAAGATGGTTCCTGCTCTGGGAAGCATAGGGCCATTAAAAATGGATAGATCAATACGTAAGAAACCATGTACCTCCGGCTCTCTATGCTAATTTAGAGAGCAAGGGAAGCGGCAAAGGATAAAAAGCTGGAACAGAGGAGACATGAGATAAAAGGACAAGAGAGGCATGAGGAGCTGAAGAGTTTACAACAGCAGAGTTCAAGGAAGGTAAGTAAATGAAGGTAAAGAAGGAGGGATCTAATAAAGACAAGAGTTTGAGTACTAGTGGTGCAACAAGAAGATGGATGACTATGAACCAGTAAGAGGATTTAAAGAGGATAAGCTTAAAACCAACAATGGTGGACTACGGTAGTGATTTTCAATGTGTATCATCAGTCGTCTGTATGAGGAATGCTAGAAAACTCAGGAGGCTTTCAAGTCAAAAAGAAAAAAAAAGAGTCAATATAATTAATTATAAAAAGTAATTGATCTAAATTTGTAGCAAAATATGGTTGCTGCACACAGGAATTACATTTAGCAGTGCACATTAGTGGAGTTACAATTAATTATAAAATCTAGCTTTCAATCAACCCTGCAGGTGCATCTTTATAATCCCTAGTGGACAACTTCAGTCTTTACCAGCAAATTCATGGTCCTGATGTATCCATTATGTGCACACTGGAGAAAAGAGTTAGAAAAATACCCTAAAGACAGCAGGGAGGCAGGTTAAAACTGCTGCGGCCCTATCCGTACATCTTTCTACATTGATTTGCAACATGCTGCAGGAAGAAATAAAGTGCAGCATTAACAAAGTTTACATGTACTGTAGGCCACAGAGGTATGAAAAAAACATTTTCCTAATTATTGCTCCAGGTTTCTCCAGTTTTTGTTTTTTTGGTACACCATGTTTCAGTTTATCAAACAGATTCACACCTCAAACTAATAAACCAACTGCTCTCAAGTGTTTGTGATTGTTGGCAATTAGCTTTTTTTTTTTTTTTTTTTTTTTTTTACATTACTATGGAGGAATTTTGGCCCAATGTTCTGTGGGGAATTATTTAAATTCAGCCACATTGAACACTTTCTTGTATATGAACCACCAGTTAATGGTCAATTGACACAGTGCTATCACTATTTCTGACTGTGTATAATGTTCTTTTTCCCGAACTACTGAGTTAGTTTTATGCTAGAGTTGATGCAAGTTCTCTGTCACTTCACCTAAATAAAAGTAAACTGTTATTGCTTTATTTTAATTTTCATTGCATTGACATATTTTAAGAGATAAATAAAGTTTCTGATACTTATTTGCATGCAGACATTATCTGACATGTTGAATTAAAACATAATTTGTAATATCTCATCAATTATCTGCATGTATCTTCTTAGTTTTCTTCCTTCCATACAAAAGGTCTTCCAACCTTTGTCTTACAATTAAAACAAAGAAATGAGTTTAATTTCTTAACTCAAAATGTCCTCATATTAGTTCTAACTACTGGATTTTCCAACGAAACACAGCAAATAATAAGATCATGCAGTTTTGAATTTCTAAAACTCTCCAAATGATTAGTCGTTTAAATTTTTTATTGCTCATGCATATTGCACCCGCATTTTGTGAATATCTTTCCCTGTATTAATAGTCAGTAAGAGAACAATTAACATAACAATCAGAGTGCCCAGTGGGAACATTGACCAGTGACTGAAAAAATATCTCTTTGTCCTTTTCAGTTACAATCTTTTTCTGGCAATCTTGCTAAATCTCCTCATTTTTGCTCAACTGTCTTAACTGTGCCTAGGTGGACCAATTTGCATTTGAATTATCAAATAGTAAAATAAATATAATTCCCTAGTTTATTTTTAATATATTCAACTGGTATTTTACTGGTTCTTCAGACAAAAGGATAAACTTATCATAAAATAGGAAAATAAACTCATAAAATGGCATTTAAAATGAGATTCTGACCAGGTATTTTGCAACCAAGGGGCAAACATTTCCTCATGGCAAAATTTAAGCATTAAGGTTGTCTGAGTTGGGAAATTATATGTGGGTGATGTAAAGCATTAACATGACTTTGATCAGTTTGAGCAAACAGAAAACTCTCAGAATCAGAAACAGAAAACTTGATCACAGCACAACTGAATGTCACTAAAACGCAACGTCATATATGTCAAAGCTAGAAACCAACTAAAAATTTCTTTAGGAGATGTTTTCCTGCTAAGGATTGGGAAGAAGTTGTTTGTTAAGCAACCTTATTACAGGCACTGTTCATAAAAAGCATTTACAGAACGTACTTGTGTATTTTGGCGGTTCATATTTCATTAAAAGTAAACAAAAAAAATTGTATGTGAAACTTCTTCTTGTGTAAATATCTCATTACAATGTAGATACCTGTGACTTAGGAACAAGGGCCACCAATATAGCTACAAACCTTTTAAATTAGCAGATGCAAATATAAGAATATGCATATGTGTTATATTCAGGAGCATATATATATATATATATATATATATATATATATATATATACACACACACTGCTCAAAAAAAATAAAGGGAACACTTAAACAGGTGTTTAACACTTAAAGTGTTCCCTTTATTTTTTTGAGCAGTATATATATATATATATATATATATATATATATATATAAACAGTCACTGAGTGTGTGCTGTGCTCCAATGACAAAGGCCACCACCCCACGATCATCCTGATTTGTACTCTTACAAATTTTAATAATTATAGCCTTGATTGCAAACACAAATATCCTTACAATGCAAGATGAAAGCGTAGATGTTCTGTGTTTGAATGACATATCACTCCTTTGAGGCAGATCTCAGGTGATGCAAGAAGTCTGCAAGAGATTATACCGATCTGAAATTGAAACCATGGTGCATAAAAACAGCAGTATTTGTCCAATTTGTTATGCTACAAAGTCACATATTTAAAATAAAATTTGTAATTCTAATGTAAATTTCAGAAAAGATGTAACATAGCTTTTTTATTCTCAGGAGTTTTTACTGTTATTGGGTACATCTTGGGATTAATTAAAGTGAACCTTTTTTTGATCAGATATGATAGCAACCTTTCATTATGATATTGCGTACATACAAAGAAGTCTCAATACCACTTTGTTGAAAAATGTCAAACAAAGGGCTTGATCTCATAAAACGAACAACTCCTTTTTCTAGCATGCACATGAAAAGATTACAAAAAAGCCAAACTGTATATATCATGTGTTGCAAAAAATGTAGCTCACTAAGAACTTCTGAGGAAAACCTAAAAGATGATGGACAGTATAAAGACCGTCAAATCAAGTCAATTGGAATATAGTTCTCAGGGTTAAAAATAATGCTAAAGAAAGGTTGTATTTTTATTTTTGTTCTCTACATCTGAGTTTGTTTAGAAAAATATTGGCTGTTTTTTTGGTTCAAGCCAGAGTTACTTAAGTATATATTTTGACTTTACTTTGGAGCCCTCTTTCATTTTCATCCAGTATTATCAAAACTAATCACGTCTCTGAAAGAAAAATTTACAACCTTGGAAATAAGATATTTGAGTAGGACTTCTCTGCACAGATTTCATATTTTGCACTTATTAATAGAAATGACTTGAAAAAGTTCAGTATGTCCTTATCAGTAGTGCATTTCAGTACGGTAGCTTAGTCCTTACTTTCACACCTAATATGCAATCTCAGTCTGTCTCTTCCGTCGCACCTTGCTAGGGCATTGCTGTGACTGCAGAAATGAGTGCAACAATGTGGGCTGCAAAATTCTGCAAATTCAACTAACAGCGAAATGTAAATGATTAAATTCACCAAAAATCCAAAGCAGAGAAGATAGTGTCTCCTAGCTCCTGCATTAAATCAGCAAAGATGCACATTACGTAGACAACTGGTTATGTACATTTGAAAGTATGAAGTTATATTCCTAAACTAAACACAGCAAGAACTCTGTCTCCCTTGCAGAACTCTAAAATATAAAATTCTGTGGGTTCTGGAATTCTTATCACAAAGAATATTTACCAAGTCGGACAGACACAACATTGTAGAAAATAAATTTTACTCCAAAAACATTTGATCTCCTATACCCCAGAATATTATCTACTGGATCCAAGTAAAGTTTTTACAAATAAAAAAGCTCAATGCTATTTTTTGGCATAACCTGTTAAGTTGTGTGTTTAAAAATGTGCTGTCATTTTATACAATAGGCAGATTTGATTAACTATTTTCTTAGGCAGAGAAGACTGAAGCTATGTATAGACAACTTCACCCTATTCAATCTGCAGGAGGATTCATGGCTCACTCTCCAAGCCTCTCTCTAATCTCCCTGTAATACAGCTTGAGTCATGATAAAACAACTCTGATGGAGGAAAATCCTGTTATCAAGGGTGGGGGCAACAGCTACCATTGTTACATGTGGTAGATAGACTCCAAAAATTAACTGGACTTTGGATGTAGGATTAAGTATATCAGAGGGGTTTCTGAGAGCAAACACATGCGTTCTACATATTTTAAAGGTTACATGTAGACTGTGTGAGTACTTTTACATGCACAAACATATATATATATATATATATATATATATATATATATATATGGGTTTTTTTCCACTCACCATTTACCTGTTTGTCACTTTGAGCGCACACACATCTCACATACAAAATGCCGAGTTCACTGAGGTGGTCTGCTAATGGAAATACATTTTAGCTATTGCCACGTCTCATCATTTGTATTGCGTTCTTCATTAAAATGTGACATCTCTGACAAGAGAAATACAGATTTCATAAGCTTTTGTTCCAAGGCTCATGTTTTAGAAGGATACATTAGGATGTTTTTGAGACATGCTGGCACATTACTTCTCCTTTATCCCATTTTATACTGGTCTCCCTCACCCTCGGATTTTGTCAGACAAGATACGAGCAAAACTTTGTGTATTTTTTCCTTCCAGTAAGAAAACGTGCTGTTTTAGTAATTTTACACACACTTGATTTTAGTTATTTTTCATATGAAGTAAGCATACATTTCAGAACTACGGCTTTGGAGAACATTTATTGTCCAGAAATGGTTTGAAGACAACAAGGAGGATGTTTTGGAGTAGCCAGTTTGTGACAGAACTTGTAAAAGAAAAAAATGCAGCTTTTGTCAGGACTTGCAATATTTGCAAGTCCTGATAAAACTGTTTTAGATTTTACTCCTATAAGGGCGTGCCGTGGTGCCGTGGTGGCGTAGGGGATAGCGAGACCCATGTTTGGAGGCCTTGAGTCCTCGAGGCGGCTGTCGCGGGTTCGACTCCCGGACCCGGCGATGTTTGCAGCATGTCCTCCCCCCTTTCCTGTCAGCTTACTTTCATATAAGGAACACTAGACCCCCTGGAGGGGTACAAGAAAAAAATTACTCCTATAAATTACTCCTAAAAAAAATAAAAAAGGAGGGTGTAAAGAAACTTAAAGTCTTAATTCAGAGCAACTACAATGATTCTCTTTGACCAGTACTGGTAACTGGAAGCTGCTTGACAGCCTCTGATTATCCTCAGGTTCTGCCAGTCACTGACAGTGGCTGAAGGTCAGCTAATTAGCCTTTGGCCCACATAAGGTAGCACTTTGGCTGGTTTTGTTGTGGTGTGGTTATCTACAAAAACTGGTGTGAAATCCATGCTTGATGTGTCAAGAGGCTGTTAGATGTTGTTATGCAGCCTGACACCAGTGCTGATCTAAGACAGGGAAAATAAAGAGAGACACACAAAGGAAGGAAGACAATGATATACAGCATGTTATTCAGTGGGGTTCTCTGTTAGTTTTACACGATAAAAGTATATAACATATTTCTGTCTATTTCTAGAGACAAATCAACATTTTGTCACACCTGTAGAAAGAACTACGATTTAATGCAGGAGGGTTTTGAGAATTTAACATGTACAAAGGAATCTGAATAAAATACTGCACAACAGAATAAAAAGCAGCTTACATGAAACATAATTGTATCATTTGAGATTATTTTTCCCTTTACAGTAATCCCAGCTCAAATAATGAAATCTGTTGTGCTTGCATGCTTGTTTTTGATTGAGAGACCTCCAAATGAAAATGTGTCACCTCGTCCATAATCCTTGACAAGGGAGTATATTAAATGTTAATCCCTCACTATTAGGAATGGTGACAACTGGAGAATGGAAGTCTGGTGGAGAGAAGGAAGAAAGGGGTTGGAGCTGGAGAAGAATAGAACGAGGTATGTCACAGTACACACAAAGATAAGAAGGCAATAAAGACTTGAGATGACAGATTTTTTTTTTTCCGGTCCTTAAGATCACACCCACAGACACACGAATTGTGTTATTAGCTTCCTCTTATGACTACATCCACCAAGGATGTGTAAGATTAGTCTTGGATCAGTGCTCAGTGTTGTTACCTTCTGTGGTCAATTTGTATTCACTCAACAGTAGTCTTACAGGTAACAGCAGAGTAGAAAAACAATTAGAGTCATGAAAGCTGATAGCTTGGGGCTCTCCAGGGCAGCTATGCCATTACTGAATTATTAGACACTGAGGGTTGGGAGGGAGTGTCTTAAATAAGGGCACAGGCAGAGGCAGAGGAGATAGAAATGAGGCTGGGAAATAAAGGGAGATGTAGTATATGTAAGCAAAAATGAAAAGCTGAAATGAAAGGGAATGTGAAAATAACAATGGTGTCACAAAACTGGCGACAAAGGAGCATAAGAGAAACAAGGCATGTCTAACAGTGGGACACAGTGGAAACAAGAGCCGGATTGGGACATGGATTACACAAGCGAGCAAAGTGAGGCTGTACACCCGTGAAAGCAGACAAAGAACAGCTGTTAAGCAACTTTGTTCAGAAAATCTCTGAGAGAGATGCACTCAAGAGAGAGAAGAGAGAACATGAAGGAGATGTCTGTATGTTATATGGAAGTCTTTTTGCAGCCAGGATAATCACTGAGCCACCAAAAACAAAATATTTGCTTCTTCCGAATGTTTAGACTTGATATAAATTTTTTACAAAATGGTATGTAGCAGCACACATACGGCAACGTCTGCAAACAGTAGTGCTGAAATTAATTCGCACATGGGTCACACTTTTAATACAATGGAAGGTCTTCACTGACTAAGCCTGACTGCTCCACAAGGAAGATAATCCACAAATTTGGTTTGGTCTAATTTGGTTTGCTTTAATGCTTTGTCTTGTTTCAGTTTGTTTTCCTTTACTTCACAGACAAGACATTCAAGCCAGGATGAGGGCCTTAGAAGAACTGTCAACCATGCTTGCGTATGCAATGCTGCCCACTGCCACCAGTAGCCATGCTAGCTAGCCTGCGCGTTCCCGGCAGAACACAAGGAAAAAGTTGTGAGATAGACCATAGAATTGCCCACCGTAGACCAGTGGTGGGCAATTCTGGTCCTCGAGGGCCGGTGTCCTGCAACCCTTAGATGTCTCCCTGGTCCAACACACTTGAATCAAATAGTTGAATCACCTCCTAAGTGCATTCAAGTTCTCCAGAGTCCTGCTAATGACCTCATTATTTGACTCAGGTGTGTTGAAGTAGAGATACATCTAAAAGTTGCAGGAGACCGGCCCTCGAGGCCTGGAGTTGCCCACCCCTGGCATAGACGATGGTGATTGACAGTGCCAAGATCTTCCTCCTGGCTCTTATTGATTGATTCTGAGCAAGTGGTGCATTTCTGCAGACAGCAGAAGGACCACAGGGTAGAGGCTGAAGAGCTAGATTTCTTCACACTGTATCTGTCTCAAATTATACTGTCATAGAACAGTGAAAGTTCTAAGACATATGTAAAAAAAAAACAAAAAAAACCCATACTTTTATACAAGTGTTGGATAATTTATTGTCAAAAAGAACAACCAAGAATTAATCTCTTTAGATTTTGTTTGCCGGCACAGAGAAAATGCAATAAGTTACACAGTTGGTAGGTCACAAGCATTCTCTAAGTCATACAGGAACTGATCTAGCTTATATGCATGTAAAACAAAAGTAGGGCGGCAGGTGGGTGAATTTTGAGCTCTGCAAAACCCCTAGACAATGACTCCTTTTCTTTACAGAAAGTCCTTGTCTCCAACAGGAAATGAACTTGTGAACTTAGCCTTCCCACATGCCATGAAGAGTCATGTGCAAATTTCACTATATACGTCACGTTATCTAAACGCCATAGTATGTTCTGTAAATATAAGAACCTAAAACTGAATAAATTAGTAAATAATAAATCAGATAAATGTAATAAATAAATGGAAATGAACATAAAATAATAGTAATGAACAAATATTTTTCCAACAAAAACTTGTCCTACAGCTTTACCAGTATGTTTTGTTTTTTTAACTTAACCTATAGAGCTCTACATGGACAGGCTGTAGTATGTATTCTGCAAACATTGAAGTAGAGGCCACTAGTGATTTGCCACACCAACCTTTTGGACTTGAGGAGACCGATCTCTCCAAGCTGTAAACCCCTGTAAAGTTTGGACTCTGTGAATACTTTTTGAAAGCAGTTAAATGGCTTTTTTGCAAGATTTTTGGATGGTTCTTTTTTGTGGGGAACATTTTGAAAAGTGGAGAGGTGCTAATGAAACAAAGTTTTGCTTACTTCCTTTCAATGAAACATTGATTTCTTGTTCTCTCTGTGCTCAAAATAAAAAAAATATTTATTCCACACTGAAGACTGATAACTCAAGGAGACCAAGCTCAAGTTGACGAATGGCCTTCTCATACTTTTTTGCTTGGTTGATTGACTAGATTCTTTAAAATAATAATAACAAATAAGAGCACATCTATTTAGTCATGCATTTGTGTAGGGTTTTATACTGGCATTAGTATATTTGTATGTCGTGTTGTTTTTTTTCTTTTTCATGTTTTCAGTCCATCAAGATAATCTTTTTATGCTTATTATGTCATGAGGTTTTTATGATGTACAAATTTTAATATGTACATCACCTTGTGATTTTGTCTGTGAAAGCACCTTATGATTCATTCATTCATCTTCTATCATAATCTTTGGGTACTTTAATCTCATTCATTGCATTTTAGCAATGAATATATATATATTTTTATTTTTTATTAAAGACCTCAACTTTCTATTAAAAAATATATATATTAAATTTCTCTTTCATTCCAGTTCGCCCCACTGATGTTCATTGGCCACGGAATCTTAAAGTCTCAGTCTTGTCTCTAGGGAAATCCTGACAAAAGCTTACAGTAGCCTAATTTATTTTGACTCCCTTTTTATCGTATCTACCCTTGTAAGACAAGTCAAAACAGCATTCCTGAAAGACCAAACACTGAGACAAATGAGATATGATACAGTTCTTATGGGACTGGTAATTGGGAACTTGAAGATTCTGCAAAACAAAACAGTATTAAATGGACAACAAATATATTTCTGGAGGCAACAACCCTGCTTTGTTTAAAAGAAGAAATCCATGTAAAGATGGTAGGGTGCAGCGTTTTTTTTTTCTTCACTTTTGGGCTTCTATGTTTCTCAGAATTCTACACCAATGTGTTAAGGACCCTAGTTATGTCTATCACTTATACTGTGTTGTACTCTTGCTCTCTCCATCTTTTATTTTTCACTTTTTCAGTCCACCTGGGCCTGGCTATATCTGCGTTTTAATTGCCTGTGTTACAATCCCTGCAGTGAAATTCAGCACCTCGTTAAAGCTTTAGGCAAAACCTGATTCATTCAGAGAAGATCAGGCAATTAAAGGGATGTTGGCATGCTGTTCCTTTTGGCTGATTTATTGATTGGCTAACTGCGGTTGGCTCTGTCTTCCATCAAGGCTCTTTGCTCATGATGTCTCTCCAAAGTCCCATTTTTTGAGGCAAATTAAAATCCAGTAAGCTCGTGCTGTTGAGAGGTATCGACGGCTGCATTTTAGACTTTTGTTTATTCATTTACCAGATAAAGAAATAATGAATTTAACACGTTTCTAGAAAATAAATTATTACAAAAAAACATAGATTATAGATCATTTGAGAAATTATTATTTTGTCCTACAGCAACTGCCGTATGAGTTGCGTACATGTACTCTGCCTGTGTAAGCTTCTAGGCTGCTGCTCGTTTCTCTAAAGGGCCGCTTAAGTGAGACTTCTCCCTTCTGACTGTTTTCATTTCATTACAGAGCTACCATAGAGCAAGCATTTACATAGATGATGGAATATCATCTTGATTATGTTGAAAACTTGAAAATATTGAAGTATTGGCAACATCATCTAATGTTAACTTTAAGTTTTCAGCTCACAAAAGGTTGCCAGATCTGACTTTATCGTGTTTTTTTTATTCTTTTATTTCTGATGTAGGTTTAATCATCCTAGAATCTATGTAGGTTGCCATGCCGATTTGTGACTTAAAAAGTTGCAAAGAATAGCAGAATATGCGTTTCAGAATAAAAGAAAAGGAACCTGTGTTAAAAATGCAGTGTTTTTCTTTTCTACGTCTGTAAGTGCAATGCTTGGTCTTTAATTTGAGCCGCACGCTGGCACAGATGATTAATGGACTTCCTATGCACTCAGATAGGTTCTCAAAGGTGATTTAAAGGTATAATAATCCTTGACGATATTGCTCTGTGGTTTCAGGGCCATTAAAATAACACCAAAGGTGTCAGAGGAACATAAACAGTTCATTTAAAACAGATTGCTGGTGTAGCATGGGACGGGGCCTGAGACACTGGGGAGCTGTTGCAAAGGAGCCACTGGATGTTAGCACGGAGGAGAAATACAAAACATTTAGTGTGGCTCACTTCTCAGACTTCCTGGCTAATCCAGGTGATACATGCAAATAAGTTCTTGAGCAGTTGATTACTTTACATCAACTACTCACTTTGGCTCTATGTGCACAATTAATATGAAATGATTGCTTAACTCAGTATCTTTAAACAAAAAGATGACTAAAGCATTTTGCTTGTTAAAAAAGACAATTTTAAAAACTGTACACTCAAAAACTAAACAGATGTTTATGTTAAATTTTTTATTAAAGTCTACACTAAGAACAAGATAGCATTTGAACTGTCGCTGGACAAACTGTAGAACCACAAGCTTTTGAAAAAATCATTGGGTTCTGCGATTCAAAACTGAAAAAGTTTAAAAAGGAAAATTTTGACTTGTTTTAACTCTAAGCTTAACCTTCTGTATATGCGAGTCATTTAACCTATAAGCCTGGTTTATTTACTGTGACCAAGATATAAGTAAATTATGAAAGAAATATGTAAACAAGCTGTATGACACGAGAAGGAACCACATGCTCTAATGGCTAGATTTGAAAAAGTGATGACTAATTTGAGAGCTGCATGGCTTTTTGTGTTGTCTTCAGGGGCATAACTCAATTAGGAAACCTGGAGTGCTTTTGGTGTTTTATGAGTGTTTTCAGCAAGGTTATTTCATAAAATAGAGACCACAGAAAGTAATAAAATCTTACACTTTTTCTCCTCCTTAGATGCAACCGTCCTCAAAAAACTTCCCAACTTACTGCTTCCATCACCAAAAAGGACTTAATTGACACAAGATTAGTAAAATATAAACAAGATCTGCTTGCAGCTATGAAAGGATTGCAGGCAAGTTTGAGTTCAAGTTCGCCTACTCAGCACGCAACATCACACCGCCCATCATGTGTTCACCATTTGATATTACCTCATTTTTCATATAGTCAGATTTGAAGTTGCATGAAGAAACACACAGATCTAAAAGGTATAGCCATTGAAAAGCGTTATGGCTTTGTAACTGCATTGGAGAAAATTTAAAAAGTCAGAAAAAGAAAAATCAAAAATTTGTTCTAAAATTCTTTAAAAATATTTTTTCATGATAGGCTTTTCATTTGATACAAGGTTCAGTATTAAAAGAATTTAAAAAATAGTAATTATGTAAATAAATTAATGCAATGTAATGCATTTTAGATCTCCATCACCTGGTCATCATAATTTTTTGATCCCTAATCAACATGTAGATATTGATAGAAATGTGCCTGCAGTATGGAGAACCATACTGGTGTCAGTGAGTCAACTCAAAGTGTAACTGACCCCTAAATAAACTTTTTTGCTGATAAACTGTCTAAATAAGTTACTTAGCCTTCTATTTTTGTTTCTGTTCAAATTGAGACATGTTTGCATAAATTTGTTTATTTTTACAATAATCAAATTTGGCAAATTAGGAGTTGGAATAGCGAGCGTGGCCCTCAGAATTAGAAAGAGGGCCTTTGAGGGAAATGCAGAAGATCCAAAAGGACCTTCTCATGAGGAGCAGCTTTCAAATCAGCAATAGGTTTCAAAAAACTACAATTTAATTCAATCTTGTCTCATCATTTGTATCTCACAGCAACAGCTTTGTCATCAAAAAAACCAAGCAGTAAACTATTTACCTTTGCCTGACCTTTACTTCTCTGAAACATTTAGGTGAGCTGGCAAAAGAAAAGACGTCAGAATTATTCTACTAAAATATGACACAAAAGGGAGAGGATACATTTTTTTGTACTCCTGGCTGTCCGGTACTCTAAATACCAGACAGCAGTGAAAGAGTCATATAAAGGGGTACAAACAAATCAAAATATTCTTTGCTAAGTCTTTTTCAGACTGAAGAACATCACTGTAAATTTTCTCACCCTAAGGAAAAACTCACAGACAAATACAGCTGTGATGGGTCATCTTTTAATTCTGTCAATTTGCTACATATTCAACATAGATATGACAATATGAAAATCTTGCTGTGACAAGATTCATAGCAGTGCTTCTCTTATGACAACGGTTTACTGAATTTGTGAATGTAAATGTAGTTTTCTGGAAGATGGATTGGTTACTTGAAAACAAAGACGAGCCATTACCAGTCACAATCTACGTAAATACACCTTTTATATATTTATTATAGCTATTTTCTGCATAGATTGGAAATATATCATAAGGATATGCCTGTCTGTTGTCATGACTTCTGTGCTCTTCAGGTGCTAGACTGACGTATGAGATGCCATATGTCCAAAGCTACGTCTTGTCTTCATAGCTCTCTTGACTTGCACATTTTTCAATTGGATGCACCATACCAAAACTTGCAATGTAAGCAAGCATGTCCAAACCGAGCAGAATATCAATAACCAACCTCTTAAAGAGGTAATGGCCACCTCTGCACACTCTGCACTGAAGGTGACTCTCTTTTAGTAATGGCTGTCACAAAGACCTATGTTGCAACTTGAATTGATCTGCAGTTATATTGTCTCCCTCTTGTTCTTAAAACCTATGCATCAGTTTCTGTGGTGCATGCTGATGCAAGGTCATTTTGAACGTAAGAATGATAGAGTCTGACATTAGCCCCATTGCCTCTGAATGGGCAGATGCTTTGCTTCGGAAAGTAGGTTGCCAAGTGTCTGCTTTGATAACCCATTGGGGCTGGCTGAGAAGAGTTGGCAGGCTTGTGTAGAGAAACTCCCTGTGCGTTTACTCAGTGTAGATAGACTCGGCTGTGCTACCATTTAGAGGACAATGAACACACAAAATTGGTTAGTTACACGCGGGCGCGCCGCACGCAAACACACACACATGCTGTAATACCCATGAATCCACAAAGCTGTACAGCTATTCTATGGTATGATGTACAGTTTCATGACTTTTTAAAATTAATTTTGAACTTTATAATTTATTAAGTTAAAATGAAAAGGTTATGTTTAACACGAGAATCTACTATTTTGAAATTTCAAAAAAAAATTCTGAAGTTATTGAAAAAAAATTACGAAATATATTTAAATGTCCCAAGACCAGCATAATTTTACATTTTACTACCTTTAGTTAATTACAGCCCGTTTGTCAATCTACAGTACTATTATTCCATCTCCCACTTCTATTAAAAGCTGAAAGGGTTATTGCCTTTGTTCAGCTATTTGAAATGACCCATATATTATCTTATATATGTCTTTAGAGCATCACAATCAGTATGGCACTATACTGACTGTATAGTTATTCCCACCTACAGTCATTATTCTCATTTGAACTGTACAAAAACTCAAATCAAGTTGCAATTAAAGTTTTAGTCACATTCATCAAACTGATTGAGTTATTTGCTCCTAATCAAATAAAATGCTTCAAAATCTCGTCTTTCATCGTTTCTGCATTCAGCTATGTTGTTAGAGTGTTTTACATGCTGATGATCATTGTGACTCACATATTACTGCTTTTGTGCGGATTCATTTAGTTGTACCCTCTTTTCCTCCAGTAGATTTCCTTCAACATTTTATTTTGGAATGATATGCAGGATCTGTTCATGTATTTCTTCTGTTTTTTGGGGGTTTTTTTGCATTCGAGATCTCAGTCAGTGCAGCCTAGCTGATATTATTTTTGTATGATATGCCTGCTTAATGTTGAATTAACAGTTTTTTGTCACTTTTCAGGAGATGCATTATGCAGAATAGAGTCTCTCTGTTTTCAAATTTCCGAGTTTTAAGGATTATATAATGCACCAAATGTGTCGACATACTGTTTTAATCACTACATCTACAGTACATCATAATTAACATGGACAAAGTTCATAATTAATATGGACAAAGTTCTAATGGGTTTGACAAACGGGGAGTGACAAATGACAGGTGAACATCAATGCCGGTCCGGGTTGAAACTCATCATACGGAACGCGGCAGCAACGGCGACAAAAGCAGAACATTTTCAACTTTCATGTTGAAAAATGAAAGTTGCATGATGATCTACATGCATGATCTCAAAATGTCACATGCACAAATTTCATTGGCGCATCTGCAATGTTTGCTGGGAGGAGAGCAGGCTACTATCACCTTATCACACAAGTTCCATAGTAAAAGAATGGAGAGAGAGCGACATCACCTTTCATGTGTCGAGCCATTAAGACTGCAGTCACAGGATAAATTGAGATTTTAATGTTTTTCCCGTGGATTAGCTTTTTATAGACTCTTGTCAATTTTTTAAAAAGGACAAAAATAAAAAGAGGTCTGCTTTTTAATCACTTGAGCTATAGAGGTTATTTGAGTTATTATTTGTATCTTCTGTTGCTCTAACAACTGACCAGCATCGTCTAATTTCAGAGTAATTGCATATTTAATGGTGTCCCCCAACCAACCATTCTAAACATACTCCACAATCTGTTCATTCATTCAAAAACACAAGGGAATCAAGAAGCTCTACACTTTTGGATATGCTCAGTTCATCCAGTGTAAAATCAATTAAAATCCCATATTGATTTATAAGTTTTATAAGCAGCCAATAAGATATTATGAATACTGCAACAGTATGTCATGGCTAAGGAAATTAAATAACAGTTAAGCCTATTGGTAAAATTTACCATCCATATTTTTTGTTTCTAAAAAGTGTGTACAAATTAAAATGTTTTAATATAAGTCAACATTTTCATCATTTCTATAGCTAAAGTACCGTTTAGATTTTCAAGCAGTATCACTAGTATAATTCTTAGGGACTTTTAAGGTAAAGAAAAGAGGAAAAAAATAATAAAGGAAAGGCTGGAGGACAGGTGACTTACATTTTCATAAACATCTTGAAAATGCCAGGTCACCGTGATAAAAAATTGGTTTGTTTATATATTATGTTTATTGACATATTGAGCTGGGGTCTTTTCATATCTCACTGGCGAACCTCATGCATTGTTTTAATTCTGTCAACATATTGCTATTTTGCATCCAATAATCTTGGAGTAATTAGTAGAACTAAAAAACAAGATGAAAAATCTTAAATGAGTGTAAATGAGTATCAAATTAGCTGTACACTAGAAATATCTGTGTGCAATCCATGAGTGTTAAGTACTGCTATAGAAAACAGTTAAGGAATAGTGAGTTGATAACTTAATTAATGCACCAGGCACACTTTTAGCTTTTAGGGATGCTAATCCTAAACTTTCCGGTGCTGAAGTTTCCCACTGTAACAAAGTCTCATGCGATTTGTGTGAAGCTTCAGAAGACATTCAGAAAATACTACTATTATCTTCAAAACATTTATACTGCCTTCAAATTGAAACCCCAACCGCAGTTTCAAAATGGCCTGTCGGGCTCCCTCCATTTCCAGTTAATCATCTGTGTGGCTCATTTTGTGGTGACCCTCAAGTGACTGTCTATAGTATTGAGCAATAATAATCAAGGCTATAGCAGAGGGCACAGAAAACAGCGGCATGAATGTGATGAAGGTTGTCCATTATTTGCTGCAAAGACCCGAATGCTCTCAATAAGGTTCAGGTAAGACCAACATTATTAGAAAAGCTCAGAAAGGGAGGCAGGCCAGTGTCCCTTGGATTTACTAGGGGCAAAGTCAATCATAACCAATTTCGCATTTCTTGTGTGTGAATGCATCTTGTCGTCCAGTGTGGAAGTTGCTGTGTGTTTTCAGTATTTGTGTGTGCGCAGGGGGTGAGGCTCCTTTAAGTGGCACACCTTTCTGTGCTTGTCTCTTTCACTACAAAATTGCTTTACAAATTAGAGAGCATCCTAAACCAAAATTTAAATTATTCATGTGACCTATTACTTTGTCCTCTAGCCTTGACTTGACCCCATCTATTGGGTTAAAATTCAGGATATATAAGCATTTTAAACTGCAGAAAATTATACCTGCTTATGGTAGCTACAATATGACAGCAGGGGAAAAAAAGCATAAGTTTTGATAAGTTACAAGATTGTTTGTTCTGATCTGTCATTTATCACTATGATAAACAGTACTTTCATGACTCAGAATAATACTTCATTTTTTCTATTGTAGAACATTTTAAATCTGAACATAGAGATGGATACATAAAACTTTCAGACATTAGAATTGTCTTTTAATTGATTAAAGTAGGGTAAAGTGTGTGTGTCTTGATGGCTCCAGATGAAAGCGTGTACTGTTACACCTCTATTATACTTTTTTGGTAAGCAAAGCAAGCTTATTTGTTTAGCAAATTTTATAAAATTTGTAATAGAAAAACTACAAAAGTAGATAAATACATAAGCAGGTCCCTTCTATAGAAGCACATCATTACTTTAAGTATAATAAGACTAAATCCCAATTATGATTTGATTATTATCTTTCAAAAGTGTTTCTCTGTACTCCCGTTCTCTAATCTAACTATTAACAGAATTACCATATCATGCTTGAATCTGACCAAGTCCTGCTGCTTTCTGTTTTCTCTTATCATCTTTGTCCATCGTTTTTGTTGTCTTTCCGCTCCCACACTGTTTGCCGCTTCATGTTTTGCCACAACATATCTGGCAAATGCATCTGGCACAATTGTTAATGTCTTATCAAATGTGGAACAACATAATATGTTTGATGCCTGCGCAACAGGGAGACCAACTCCAAAGGAGACACCAATCCAAGGATTTTAAAGACACTGATAGGGATTGTTAACAGAGGGTAACTGACAGTCTTCAAAGCTGCTTTTTCTAAGAAGTGTGACAAAAGAGCAGCAGTAGGGGATGTATCTGCTCCGGTGCCAGATAGGATGTAAGTTTTGGTGACATCTTGCATGTTGACCAGTGGTGGTGAAAAACTGTGATGTTATCAGGGCTCACGAGCATATGGAGTTCTAGGATAACACACATGCAAGCCTTTGTCAGATGGTGAGATTACATCTCCCTCTGATCTTTAAAAAAAAAAGTGCTGCCCAGCCATATAGGCCAGATGGTAAACAAAGATCACAAAATACTCCACTGTTGGGGTGCAAGAAAACTCAAGTCACGTCTGGGAGACTAAACAAGCATTAACAAAATTATGTTCACAGTTTTACATCAGAGATTTTATGTTCTCATTATCAGTCATTGCTGACAAGATTATTAATCAGCAGAGACAAAGAAATTGGACAGAGATTTCCTACAAGATACCAGAGATGGAACTGACAACGAGAGGGAGGAAGTGGAAAAAAAAAAATTCAAATAATTTCGCTTAGCTTGATAATAAATCTAACCTTCATTTAAATTATGTCAGAACATATGGCCGTCCATGTGAATTCGGCTGATGTGATGACATGAGTTAGTGATGTTTGGATCTGATGTAAAGCAATTCTGGGAGCCACTCAGTGAGAATGAGTATCTGTGTTGTGGTAAATAATTGTGCTACTATACATCTTATTTTATCACATTTTGATTATGTATTTCTCAACAACTTTATCTCCTGATCCAGGACATGTTATAAGATTAAAAATCAGGTGAGGGCCAGCACCCAGGACTGTAAACAATGTGCTTGGCTTTCTTTGCAAAAAATTTCCACAACAAAGTGAGACACTGTTAAAGTCACACAGAACCCTGCTATATGCGTCAGAATACACAAGCTCTAAATTAATCAATACTAACAGTCTTTGAATGACTTGGAGGGCAGCTTTGCTGAATCAAAATAAATCCTAATAAACATGTTTATTGAATACCTTCATTTTTGATAGATCAGAATCGATTAGCTTACTGAATCATCCTACACAAGTGAGGACTATCGTACAAACTACAGTCGATGTCTAGGGTTAAAGGAGCAATTCAGAACACATTGTAATATTGATAAAAATTTTCTCCCGTTTCATTTATAAGTCCACAGACACATGTGTTTTGGAGTTGTTAATGATAATAAAACAAACAAGGAGCCATTTGCGCATATTTTAGAATGCTGTTTGCATGTTTACTACTATAACTAATATTTCCAAAACACAAGCTACATACTACATCATTGATAAAAACTATGTGTTTATTGCTTTGTCTTTGTTGGTCATGTTGACTCTTGCTTTAAGGGTGTCAGGCTGCTTTAGCTGCATTTAGTGATTTAAATATAGCAATAAATGTATAGGTCAAGATTCCAAATAGTTTAGAAAATATAACCACCCCCAACAAGAAATTAGTACCCAAAGGGAAGATACTGGCCAAACAGCTATTAAGTTTCTATAGGATTGAAAATTGATCTGTTTTGAGCTCTTATAATATATTTTTATTGTGGAATGTACTTTTAGTCTTTCTATCTGACTTACTCTTTTTGAAACCCAAACAGTAAACTTGGCATTTATTTCATGCCAATGAGGATATAACTAATCAATAAAAAACTGTTATGTGTATGTCTTTGTTTCTGGTTTGACGTCAGAGGTAACTGTATTTTATAGTTGGTTAACATCATCAAACTGTTAATCCTATAGTCAGTGAAAATGTTTAAGTCAACATCATAAGGAACATATTATGTTCATGTAACACTACCATCCTATGGTAAGACAACGAAACAGGTAAAATTCTTATTTTCATTGTTTTTATTCCAGTTTGAGTCAAGTCCCAAACCTTATGGTTCTTTAGCATTCACACTGGTATCATAGCCTATATAAATTTTCTATTATTCAAGAAAGTAAATATTTGGCTGAAAAAACAAAATCAGAAACAAGTCTCTCTGGGGGCATTTTGAGTTTTTTGCAGATGTGTTTTGCAACATTTTTTTTCTAATGTTGCCAAACACACAGAAAAAAAAATTTAGACGATACTGTCCCTCTGCAGTTCTTAGGAATCGGCTCATAGAGTGATGGCTGGTGAAAGAAATTCTTGGTGGGGCTGATGTGATATACAGTACAGACCAAAAGTTTGGACACACCTTCTCATTGAATTCAATGAGAAAGTGTGTCCAAACTTTTGGTCTGTACTGTATTTACCTTCCTAGTCCAGTATAAAAATATAAATTAACAGTAGGAAAATTCTTCACAGCAAAATAATATGAAGGGTTAAATTAACGAAAAGTAAAAGGTCAGTTCAACAACTTGTGAAATATTCAGAATTTTATCACTAAATCAGTGTCAACAACTAACACTGAATAAGATTCAAAACTGTAATGAACACCAAACTACTGAATGACTGTCGAAGTTTAACTTTGAAGAAATAACTGGCTAAATTCTATTAAAACTGATGAGAATAAACTAACGGCATAAGAGCCCTTCCTGTCTAAAAGAACTAAAAGATATTGGTATATTATTAAATAACCACAGCTACCAACATAAAATTAACCAAAAAATCAGAAGCACTTAACTGCTGGAGCCACAACACCAAGCAAATCCCCATAAAGTATCTGTCAATCAGGAGTTCAGCAAAATCTAACAGACATGAATATTCATAGATCTGAGTCAGAAAACAGGACTTCGACTCCTTCTTGTACAATACCACATCTGAATGGCCATCTGACCGAGCAAATATTATGATATCAACCAAACATTAGCATCATAACAACAGCAGAAACTTTTTAAAAAAGCAACAAGAGCATAATCATTAACAGTCAAAAAAGAAATCTTAGCAACATGTATCCAGAGCAGCAATTTAGAGTTATGCTAACCAGAGAATCGCATAAACCGCAGCAGCATTTTGATTACCAGCAGCTGATGAACACAAACGGTAAACAACAAAAAAAGAGCAGACAATATGGCAGCTAAAACTCAGAAATCACGCAGAGGAACAGCCATAGTTTACCGGCTTTCTGGAAAATCCTCTGCATCCTCGTTCAAGGTGGAGTAAGCTTCTCCTCGACTGCCATTGTCGCCATCATCAAATTTATCACCAACTTCAGCTTCGACCTTAGCGACACAAAACTTCCCCGCCACTTCTTTTTCGTCTTCTACTTGATTTTTATTAGCGGTTGGGAAGAATCGTTTGGTATACATTATCGCCACCTACTGGTTTACCCCCATCTTCCATGCAGGACCGAAATTCAGAGGGATGTGTAAATAATTCAGATTGCATTTAGGCACACACTATTAAGGAAAACTGCTCAATTCAAATTTTTGATCATGTTATAGGTCGTATTTAGATTTTCCACCCCCCCTCCACATTAGATAGGGCGGCGTCCCAGTGCCACCTGGACCAGCCGCTGCTGGACTCACTGCCTCCCTCTCTCGCTGCTCTCCTAAGGCAGCTGAGCTGTAGATCGTTGTTGCCATAAAAGTCTGCAACAACACAGAAAAAAAAGTTACCATAGTTTAGTTGTTGTTTTGAAAACAACAGCAACTTTTCAGACCCCAAAACTTTTCAGACGTTTTGGGGTCTGAAAAGTGCTTCTTTTATCTGACCACTGCCCCGTTTACCTGCCCATCCCCACACTTGTCCCTGTCTCTTAGCTCCGCCCACGTTAGTGGAATTATTTTATATTTTGCCAGTGGTGAGGTTTTGCTCTCACAACTGTTGTTATATAATATTGAATAGCTCTCATCTTTCTGAATCAATAAGGTAGCTCTCAGTCTCTCAGTATTCTTAACTCTTTCCTTGCTGCTACTTTCCCATCACTCATCAAAGATATTTTCATTATTCTTTAGTGACACAGTCAACGTACCCCATATCCTTTCACAATATTTATTTCCTTTTTCTCTTTTCTTATACAATTGCTCTTGGTCAATTTTTTATGTAGCTGCCAGTCTGTAAAAAGAGCAGGTCAAAAACACAGTCACCCTCAAGGGTTCATGCAGAGAGGTCACTGCCAGCAGGGCCTCTTGACAGCTGGATGCTCGTTATCCAAGGCGGATAGTGGAAACAAATTAGATCCCTGCAGTGGAGGGAGCTGTTCAGACTCTACAGGTGTGAATGAATGACAGTGAGGATAGCCATGAAATCTGCATTACTTTACACAACAGGTGACTTTTTTTAGGCAATTAACCATGCTAAAAACATGTACTTCAGAAATGCATTTATAAATGTCAATATTAACTATTTACTTTGAACAGTATAAAAGACAAAGAGAAGTGATAGATTTAGCTATTAAGGTTTTAAACTGTAAATTTCTGCTTTCCTTCGTTTTTGTCACGCTATTTTGCACTAAAACTTGTTTTTACAGGACCCAATAACCTTGTACCTGCCCACAATACACTCCTCAACAAAAAGCATTTCTCTTCTCTTAAAAAAGACATAGGCCTATTTAACAGGGAATGCAGTGCCTTGAGCAGGGAGCAAAGGATAGGGAGCAGTTGGTGCACCATTAAGAAATGGCCTCTAAACCACATGTGACAATAGCCAAGATTGCATTTGAACCCAATTCATTGCAGAAAAGTGGCTATTTGAGCTGTGGTGGTGGAGAATTTGTGTTCCTGGAGTGAGATAGTGGAATGCAGATAGTATGACTTGTTTGCTATATCTATGTGCAACTCCATCTCACTCCTGAACAGTAGCACTTATGTTCTAGAGAGTGTAATACGTCAACACTCAAGTGGGTTTTCATGGAAACACATTGAGAAAGAAAATCAGAGAAGGGATTTTTGAAGAGGCCAAATATAATATCTATGTGCTTGTCTTTCAGGTGGAGGAACACCACTTATATTTGGCAGTACACCGTTGTCTTTGCTCGGTTAAACATAGTCATTATGTCTTTGACTGACAAATGGTATGTGAACGATTGATGAATGTTCCCCCAGTGACAACGTAAAATGTTTTAGTAGCTAAAGTTTGTTACCTGGCAAATCACATTAAGGACTTTTAACTGGATGCAATCAACAGAGGATAGATAATAGTGTGAAATATTCCAGGGACACTGTGCCAATCTATTTTGCAGGGAGTGTGCCTCATTCTGTTGTCTGTTAAAAATTCAGAAAGCCTTTATGATCAATTCCAAACTGATCATGTTTAGTAGTACCAGTAAAATACTAAAATATAATGGGTGTACTCTACCCATTTGTATTGTTGGGATTATAATCTGAAATATCTTGACTCCACAGATTTATTTAGCTATATGACCTACAAACACTTATGTACCATGTTATAAATGTTTTTTATTACTTGTCAGACAATTTTATTTAGGAGGAAGTTATGACCAATTACTTGTTCAAGTATTGCTCTGACTTTTGCAAGGGACTCAACATCCAACCAAGAACATTTGGTTTGCCTGAATGGCCATTTAAATGTCTAATCCCAAAAAGCCCATTTTTACAGCTGTCATTTCAATGCGGCTTCTGTATGCTGGGTAAGTGAGAATCCACACTGGAATGAAAGTGTCACCATGACCCTTACAAAATAAGTGCAATTTGTCAGATTCAGTAGCTTTGCTTCCTGCACATATTAAGCTATTTTGTCAAAAAAAGATTGACTTATCTCAGGATTACCAATATCTAATATTCATGATTTTTGAAAATCCTGCTTTCTAAATTTCACTTTCAGCTCATCTTTCCGGTACCTTTGAATTTCTTAAAAGAGGTATTATAATAAAAAGAAAACAGGGCAGCTGCTCTTTGAAGAGCTACAGAATAGGAAGACAAAGTCATTTTCGACAAACATAAGCATCACTATGTTAGCATTTTTAGATAGTGTACATGCCATGTTTAAGCAGATTATTGTGACCCAGAAAAGAGAAGCACTGCAAACACTTGGTGAAAGTATAACCTAACTTTGTTTTGTAACAAATGAATGCAAATCTGTTTTTTGAGTGCCAGTGAAGATGTCAGAGGGACAGCAACAACCTGCTGAAGATAGGTATGTTGCCTTTGTTAGATGGATATTAGACTAAGTATAATGAGATTGCATTACTTGTGTTGAGTTGAAGAAGGCACTGGGGATTCTGGTGTGGCAGGATTGGGATAAATTGATAGTGTTTAGAGAGAAGGAGGACTGGCAGGTGAAATTAACCTGTGTGAAAGAGGTGGAACCAAGACGAAAGAGGTTTTGCAGTTGTAGGTATCTTGATACTTGGACAATACATTTGTTGGAAGGACAAGACATTACTGGCTTGATTCGGGAGGCATTGAAAATGTGATGAACTCAGAATAGAAATGTAGGAGAGATGGCAGAGGCATTTCTGATAGGTTTAACATTGCTTTGGGAGAGTTTTTTGTAATATGACAGTGTTACAATATGGGGACAATAATCATCTGATACTCACATTTGTTTTGTGCAAGTGAGGAGTCAGATTCCTTTTCTTGTCAGCTAGATGGTAGTTCTGTTCTGATGTGCACTATGATGCAGCCAGTCTTCTTTTTTGGGGGGAAAGAAATGTTGGGAAAAATAATAGGAATATTTTCAGATTAAAGCACATGAAAATAACATTTGAGAAAAGATTCAAAAAGATAGATGCTAACTGCAGCAGAAACATATTGTAATGCAAAAGCAATACAGGCAAAGTGCGTATTCCAGTTGAGAGCATAAGATGAGTGACACGGCCTAACTTTGCTTTCACTTCTCTATTTATGTCTTCAGTTTGACCACTGCTTTAAGACAAAAGAACTACTTTGACAATTTACTGCACAAAAACATTCCAGGGTTTGTATGTGAACAGAAGTCTCCTGACAGATATCTCTTCATGAGTACCATAATAACGAAACATGTTTGATGGGTGAGTTAGAAGCTTCATCAGTAGTAGGTTTTCTTTCTGTTGAATCAAGTGAAGAATGAAGAATGTATCAAGAATGATAAATACTGAATGTGGGATGTAAATAAAAACTTGTGCAGTCTAATTTCAAGCACAACTTGGAATGGAAAGGTGGTTGGTTTTATTTCTGGAGCACACAACCTAGAATCTATGATTTCATGTCCTCTTTCAATGATGACTACTGGAAAGATTTTCAAATGAATGCAATGGTATGTCCAATGCCTGAAAGGCAAGGAAGTTTCTCTTTGTGAACCAAGCAGATGACTCTGGGTTTATTGGCTGAATGAATAACAGAAGTAACTCAACATCAACTCTAGCATCAATCTTTTTCCTTCTCTCCCTATTTCTTTTTTTTCTTTTTTTATTACTTAAATGGTTTTCTAAGAGACATTGGAGAACTTTGCAATAATGGTCCTTGAGAGTAATCAGATAGATCAAGATAAGAGATTAAGAGACAAAAAAACAAAACTCTCCATGTAGTTATAAACATTTTGACAAGAACCTGGAACAAACAACAAACAAATTCACACATTTGTTTGTGAATCTGCTGAGTCATGGTGGCCCTAAGGTTGCATCCAGTGGTTCGGGATCATAACAGTATAAGTATGTTGTTTTAGGTTCCATTTTCAGCACTCATATTACGTTGTAATGTGTAAGGTGTAATTTACTATTATTATAGCAATTAGCAAAGATAAGTATGATGGCAAAATCATGGGCAACTGGAAATTAAACAGAATTTGTTTATTCAAGTGGACCTGCTTCTTGATATGATAAAAAAATAGAAAAAAAAGCTTCTAACAAATCTGAAATATTGACAAATCTTTTAAGCAGTCAAACATCACACCCAAGTACAATTCTACCATTCAGTTGTGAGTAATAACACATTACACTGCAAACTCAAACTGAAGTGGTGCAGTTAAACTATGTCTGTGAGATTAATCTCTGGGTACCATTTGACCATTATTCCAGTGCATACACTCGTGTGCATCCTTCAGGCACTCACATTCCTGCCATTTCACAATGTCACAACAATTTTTTCCTACTTGGGCAAATTTCCTTTCATTTCACTTCCTCTGAGGCATAACAAAGACCACTCAAGCTAGTATATTGGCAATCAAATAAATTTGCCTCTACCTCAATATTTAATGAGCTGAGCAAATTAGCCATACAAAACAATCTAGTGAGCCTTTCTTTTCCACTTTGCTGATACACATAGTGAGGAAAGCAGCTTAGAAAGCTTATTACAGCTGAGCCAACACTTTAAACCCATGAGTAAAGTGAGGAGTATATTGTAGTTGCAAACATTTTTTAAAGCCTCATGAACAGGCACAACACACCCCTTCACACAGACATGCAAAAATCAACCAGGTTAATGCTACAAAGCAGCATATAAATCTATTCACCAAACAACAAACTGTTACACAAACTCTGGATTTTAAAAAGCTCAGATTGCACTTTTAAAATGAGTGAAAGAGATAACCATGATTACTTAAGTCAGTCACATCACAACCCCCCAGATCAGTGATGAGGTACCTGAGGTATGTGTTTCTTGACTGTTAATTAAAATGTGGAGTGAACCTTGACAACCCTCAGACGCCACAGTAACTTAATTAGCTCATTAAAAACCCGGTTAAGAAAACAGTTGATGAAGCTTTACCAAATGAGATTAAGTCAGATTGTGTCTCATTGTAAGGTTTTATAGGACAAATGGTGGTTATCAAATCTACAAAGAGACTGCAGGATATGTTTCTCCTGAGGGGTTGGGTTTAACAAAAGAAAACGTCACTGGAAGGGGATTCAATGTTATTTATAGATATACATATACTTATAATTTAAACATTTTAAGGCTAATACAAACAAGGAATGTTCTTCAATGAACAATGTTGAATGACCTGTTTCTGATATGCAAATCAGAAACAGGTTGTGGTTCAGAGCATGCTTGCAGACCATAACATGCTGCTGCAACTTGCCGATTGACAGGAAACATGGCACGAACAAGAAAGCTGTCAGCTGCAGTTATAAAAAGGATTATAAAATTCATTCAGGAATGTAATTCAACATTTTGTGTTGTGAGATGTTTATCCCTGTCAGCTATGTACTTTAATCTGAAGCAAGCAAGAAAAAATAAATAAACTGGGGCAGTTGGGATATAAAGTGGTAGATGAAAAATGACAAAGTATCAGAGTAGATAGAAAACAAAAATCAATATGTGTTTAAGACAGGAAACACACCACAAATAGAGGTAAAATATAACCAACAACAGAAGTTAATCATTTGTAGTAAACTTCAAAAAACTGATCTAAAAAAAATTGCTGTACAAGTGTAGGAAAAAAAAGACAGTTACATTTTATAAAGCAGCTATTTACAGATTTTTTTGATCTAATGAAAAGGTTCAGCTTATAAATTAAACTAATTACACGTTGTTAGAGATCTCTTCTTTTGCCCCAAAAGAAAAATAATTAAAGAACTGATGGTTGCCTCAGTATTTAGTAAGCCGAGTCTGTTAGAAAGTTAGATTAGAATGTGTAACAATTTGCTTTTGTTGCTTTTGTTTGATTTAAACATTAAGAAGTAAGTCTTTCATATGAGAATTCTTATTTAGATGAAAAATAACACGTAACCCAACAAGATTGTGGATTACATGAATTTTTTGAAAGCTGGATAGTTCATTATCTTAAATTGCACCGTATTGTTATTTAGTGGAACACATGGTACGCAATGTTTCTTTTTGTCACTTTAGAAATGTTTGGACTAACAAACCAAAGAGATTCAAAATTCACTTTGACAAAATTGTATTAATGTCAGATGCCTTACAAATAGAAAGATTATAAACAACCTGCTACACAACAAAAAAATGTAATTCATTCATTTAGGCAATAAATGACCTACAATGTTCTCATAACGTGAATGTCTTAGGATTATAGTTTAAATTTCAAAGCACTGTTCTTGTTAAAAAAAAAAAAAAAGCTATGTTAAAGTTCTATGTTCTAAAGTTCTAAAAGTTCTATGGTAAATGTTTTTTTTTTTTAACTAAAAACTAATCAAGTAGGGTTAGGACAAAACAATATTGTTTTTTTTCCAAACAATATTGTTTGGAAAAAAAAGTTTAAATAATTTTACAAAATGGAGAATGAAATACTTTCAAGATTTTACAACTTTTTCTTTTCAATTATTTTTGTGTAGGTAGCTTATAAAAGATATATTTATTATTTTTTATGTTTTTTCTTCTCAACCTCGCAGTCGGTTGTGGCAGATGGCCACTTGCTTTGAGACCAATTTTTCTGTTAAGGGGAGATATTTCTCTCCACAGTTGCCACATAAATTCTCAGTGCAAGAGAATGCTGCAATTTGTTGTAATCTGCTGGATCTTCGTAGATAGGAAACTTAGAATTATCCAGATTTTAGGTCAAGAAAAACAAATTCTGTCTAATTTCTGTTTGCAGCAATTGAGAGTAACAGGCTTCAAGATTGTGCAGTGACAGATGCTATTTCATCATCCTTATCCACCTTAATCCTTGATTTAGTGATGCACTGCATAAATTCTGTTGGCATCTTCCTCTACATGTAAACGACCTCAAAGAGCAAATGGAGGTAAAAGAAATGTCTTAAATGGGATAATATCATCATGACAGTTCCTTCATCTTTAACAAATTGGAAGGGTGACCTAAACAAATGGACTCTGAGTACAAATGCCATCATATCGATCAAGCTCTGCAGCTAAAGATGAATAATAGAGTTAAAAATGAAACTTATAATATTTGGTGTTTTCTATTTTCAAATAACCAAGAGTGCATTTGCTGTCTTTTGAAAAAATAGGAATATTCAGATCCAAAAGGCTTGTGTGTCAGAAAAATGGGTTTTAGAAATACATATCTGCTTTGAAAAAATAGAAACCCTCATTGGGATTTATTTTTACCTCAGTCTCAAGATGTTTAGATTTTCTAAAATGACTGACATTTAGCCTTATATATATATATATACAGTATATATATATACTGTATATATATAAGGCTAAATATAAATATAAATATAAGGCTAAATGTCAGTCATTTTAGAAAATGACTGAATCTAAAAATCTTGAGACTGAGGTAAAAATAAATCCCAATGAGGATTTCTATTTTTTCGAAGCAGATATGTATTTCTAAAACTCATTTTAGAATGGGTTTATATATATATATACATATATATATATATATATATATATACAGTATATATATTCATTTATTTATTTATTTTTCTTTTTTCATCTTTAACTCCAGGACTAAAAGACATTGGAGGCATGGATGGAGTTTTTTTTTATTTCTACTTTAATTCCCTGTTTTTCTACACTTGCATCAAAAATAATTTAGTGACTTTCACATTTTGTGTCCCTCTAAATTTTGATGTTACCTTTTAGCCCCTTATCGTTTTTTGCCTTTCTTTCACTGAGACTCATTGTCACACTAGTCCTTGTCTGCAATTCTGCCTGCGAGCTCATTTAACTGTTTCCATTCATTAGGGCAGGATTCTGTCCTCAGATCTTCTAACACCTTTCCACTTGGAGCAGCTCATTGTAATTAAACAGGATTGTTGGAGAATGAAGTCTGAGCTGCAGCTAACTGGTTTCCTTTCCACCTACTTTAACCACGACTCATTTGTTCGCACTAAGCAGAGACACTATTGTAAGACTTTTTATGAGGGAACTGTGTTTAAGTGTCTCCACTAAAACTGAAGATGATGGGCTGTTTTGTCTTACAATACATGATTTAGTACTACACAAATTCAGCTTTTAAATTTTTGGATACAACCGCAAGCAATATACTAGTGCAGAATCGAACCAGTTGTTAGGTGCGTATGCTTGAATGTGGGGATAAAATTAAATTAGTCATTCTTGAGAAAAACATTTCTTTATTATCTAGCTGGATTTCCCAAAATAATTGTAATGCTATTGTATATATAATAAAGACGATGAAAAAGGAATAAGGAAAATTGGCCTAATTTGGCTGCAATCAGTTCCTTTTTTGTTAATATACATCAATATGTTTGGGATCTTTAATTAGCATTAATCATTAATTAGCATTTAGTGCTTTGACAGCGCAGGAGCTCATTAAAGCAGACATAACATGCATCCACATAGCTGTTGCCATTTATTTCATCTGATTGGAGCAATTCTCTTGACAGTGTGGGTGTGCATACATTATAAGTAAGTATTGTATTTTGTAAAGTTTTGCTATGATATTTGTTGTTAGAATGTGTGTGTTTGTTTTGGATTGACAACTAACATAATCAAGGCTAATGGCTGTTAAAATGTTTCTATTTATGTAAAGTGTGTGTGTGGGGGTGTGTGTGTGTGTGTGTATTGAAAGAGTCTAAATTTGGGGAGTTTTAGCCATAGTTATGATTAGGACTCCTATTCCAGTTCCAATTCCAGCTATTTTGGCATCTCTGACGTAGTCAAAGCACATGCAGGGTTCTTTTGAGGTCCTGTGGATTCGGTTCTCCCACTTCCAGCTGTCACAGGGCCCAGTCTGTAACACTGCTCTTTCCTGCTGGTAATAACCAGCAGACCTGAAACCAAACCCACTTCATTGGGTTAGTGGACCAGTAAAGCACAAGGCCTTTCTCGGGGAGAACTTAACGTGGGACTGGTGAGATGCAGGTTCTGTTTAGCCTCTTTGTCTTTTTGTGAATTTGCACCTTCACAAATACGCTGACACAGCCTGTATTTGTGGCACATTCATGTTTTAAAACTGTGTGAAGCCGACAGTTTCAAGGAACATTTAGTTTTTATGATTATATTTAATGGGGTTGTGTGACAGGCTTGCAGGACTAAAATTCTCTTTCAGCATTGAATGGATTAATAGGCATACAGGGACAGGAACATTTTCCAAGGGCAAATGTTGATTGGTACGTTGATTCAGTGGTTTAATGCTTTAATGTGCTCTTTTTCCTTGTGATGTCTTTTGAAATCTCAAGTTTTCTTCTTCTCTCTGATTCCTGTCTCAGAAACTGAGCAGTGCACCTTAAAAAACAGAGTAATTGCAACCAAACTATTCGGTCATTATGATTTTAATATTCTGAGTGTAAGAAGCATCTCTTTTGCCCTTTCCCCCTGAGCCCAGATTTGTTCACCTTGTTCTTTTCCTCTGATGAGATTGAACCACATTTTTATGGCGAATTCACTGCTTTAAGACTGACTTAAAAACTCTTTAGAGACTTATCTAATACTTTTAAAGTTTAATTTCACTATTTTAACTATTATAATTGTCTTGGAGTCCCACTCTTCTTTTATTTATTAATTTTTCCAATACAAAAATGAAACACAATCTTTACACTAAGATTAAAACTTAACATCTTAAGTGATTAGTACTTCTCACAAAGATAAACTGAAAATAATTCAGTCCAGATAGAAACAGTCTTTACTGTCCCGCAAAGGGAGAGGAAATTCAGACAGATAAAACATTTCTTTTAAATAATATTACCAAAAGCACAAGGTCACTTGTCTTCATACACATGAATTTGAGTTTCAAATTTATAGACCTTGGATTGTGCACTGATCTTCTTAGGGGGAAAAGGAGCTATCCTGAAACTATTTCCATAAAGTTGGGAATGTAAATTTTACCCAAATGTCTTGGTAATATGAAGCAATAGGAAATCATTTTACTTGAACTGATGGGATGAGACTAGCTTTTGAAAAAACGGCCCCACATCCACACTGTTCCCTTATCTACCAAACCTGATACTTGCCCTAAGTACTGACAAATACTCAACAATAAGCAAAATCATTATTGTCTTAGATTGTCTTCACTTCCTGAAAAAAGTTAAGGGATCTTCCAGCTGGCAACAACCATAAACACACCACCTAATTATTCATAAAGTGGCTTAAAGAAGGAAAAAAATAAATGTTTTGCAGTGGTCAAAACAAAGCCCTCATCTCAATTGAAAGTTCGGGAACAGAGGTTGGAGCGTGTGTGTGTGTCTGCTTCTGTGTATTCAAGGTGACCAACAAACCTAACTCAGTTGCACCAGTTCTGTCAGGAGGAATGGTAGTTTTACATTTCCGGAAAACTAACCGTAAGCAACTTGTGCAGAAGAATTCTCAAATTGTTTGAAGTGCATTTTCAAAAAGCAATTCTACCCAGTGCTAAGGAAATTTGAGGAAATTTCTGAATGTGAAAAGTTTTATTTAATGTCAAACACAGAAAAAACTGTATTTTTAAAGGAGTGTGTGTGAATCTCGGATTCAACCTTTGATCTTCCTTGTGTGGAACACATGTAGTCTCATCACTTTTTCTTTCCTGTAAATACTAATACTCAAAAAGATGAATTCATTCAAATATATTCTAAGTCTTAATAGAGCTGTGTGTAGTTAAACGTTATACAACATCCCTCTGTACTCATTTACACAGCTTGTAGTACACATGGTTAGACTCAAGCGGACTTGTGTGGGTATTAATCAATGCTGATTCTGAGGACTTGCAACAAATCTCCCCAGTCTTTTACACAATATGCCGGTTAAAGTAAAAAGTCTAACTAGGTCAAAGGGAGTTTGAAGACACCACCATGTTAGGGTCTTTGAAGACCTGAAGGGAAGGCCTACAAGCATTTTGCATGTAAGTTCTGTGCTGAGTCAATTTTGCCAGGCTGGAGAAGCATATTTCTAATCAGGCTCAGGGCCTTCACTGGTGACTACAAGCCAACATGACAGACTGGAGTGAGAGACTCCTGGGGTAGAAGGGCAGCTTGTGACCACAGGAAGATTCTGACTTGATTTCTTTATCAGCAGGTGCCAAAGTCCCCTGACACTTGGACACAAGCCAGTTTGCACACATAATAACACACGGAGGATGTGTTGCAAGGCCATAAGCACATGCAACCACGTGCACACATATTTGACCCCATTCAAGTGAGGGTTGAGTTCTCATGTTTAGCTTACACGCTGAGGCAACCCTAGAAGATCCCATATGATGACTTGAATGTACATTTGACCTCGTTGATATCATCTTCCTTTTTGTGTGAATGGGGTCACTGCATTGTCTGGATATTTTCAGACAATAAATGTTCATAATTCTCTGAAGTTTCTGTGTTGAAGCTGTTGTAGTATGATCACATTTTATTTCAGTAGATCATAAAATGGTTTTTCAGCACTCTGGATACTATAGTTTGTATTCAATCTACACAATTCAAACTTGCTGTCCAGTTTTCCTGCCTAATGTCATCATTGTTGATGTGATGTCCTCTTACCCATGTTCTATGCTCAATCAACTATCTCCAAGCTATTTCCATACATTATCCTTTCTGGTCTTTTCCTTAACATGAGTCATTATTTCAATTTAGTTTGGTTAAGTAAAAAAATGAATTGAGCAGTGTCATCCATGTTTAAAATTAACTTCTGCATTCATAAAAACGGATTATTTTCCCAACCCAGTTTTTTGATGATATTGAGTTATAAACATTACTGTTTGCTCAGGTTTCATTCCCACTCAAACAAAAACAGGACTTGATATAGCTATGGTATTATTGTTCAGAATTATTCCTTTAATGTACAAACAACAAGTAATGTACAAAAAACAGATTTATGTGTTAACAGTCATTTTGTTTAAATTATTTGTCTGTTATGATACAAGAACTTTATAATTTTGGAAGTGAAAATGTAATCTAAAGCCAGTCTTTCACAAAATAAAATGCTTACTTAAGGGCACTTATTTTTAACAGCACTTTATAAGTAGGGCATAAATGTCCAATAGTTTTCTTTTGACACATAAAGTGTTCTATATTGTGATAAACGTTGATGTTACACAAAGGTGCTGTGTTTTTAAAGTGGACTAAATTTATGTGGTCTACTAACCCAGTTCTTTGAGAGGTGTTACCGAGGGAAGTTTAGAACAATGGACCCAATACCAAAACCTCAACGAAAAAAAAAAAAAGAAATTCAAGCTGGGTATTTGTCATTGTCATCTGTGAGGAAGCCCCAGATCATAGGGATTTATCTTCGCTACAACAAAGTGTAGTGGTTATATTTCCTGTGCATTTATCTGAAAGGAACAACCTACAACAGTCTGATTTCACAAGGCCAGTTTTCCTTTGAGTAAACCCCTCCTGTGTGCAATAAAGGCTGAATACAAGCCAGAAATACTGAAACACTATTTGTGAATACTTTCCAGTGCATTGTGGAGGTATTAAATTCACTTGCTGACTTTCAAAATCTTGCAAATGATCAATCCCTGCTTTTTGCAATGAATTTCCCTAAACTCCATTAGCAGTATTTTTTTTTTTTTGCTTTAATTTTGGACAAAGTCTGAAATATTACATTCAAAGTCACTTAAAATCTGACATTTCCATGTATTAATGTGTTACAACCTTTCTATGCAGTGATCCAATGCAGTACTACTGTATATTATTGAAATACATTTCAGCCTGTAGTCTAATACTTAAGAAGGTTTTCAAATACATTAGCAATTATAAATCTAAAACACCTTTGCCACAGAAAGCCAGCCAGCCTGATTCCTGAAATGAGTAGCAGATCCAGGATGTGCCATTGTTAAAACTGAGCATATGACACATTGTAACACTGCTACTGAATACTCCAACAAGTGTTGCACTTTTTCTTCTAGTGTGACAAATTTTTTGGAATGATTCATATGTGACAACACATCCAACACCCAGCAGGGCTTTATGAATAAATAATGTCATCTAGTTTACATGTACACACAGCCAAAAGAGAGTTGGAAAACCCATCCAGGGGAAGACTCTCACTAGTTTGTTGTGCAGATGAGACTAAGAAGAAATTATGAAGAAAAGTTTAGAATCCATGTGCTGAATAAATTAAAGTAGCTTTATTCTGGGAAACCCCATAACATCTTCTTTAAATATCCACCAGGCCATGGAAAGTGTCATTATAGCATGTCATCAAAACATGATAAAACAGTAGACAAATGTTATCAGTTTTATATGAACAAACATTGCAGTCTGCGCACATTGCATCTGCATTCAGCTGAAAAGGATGCATGGCCACCTCGTTAGTGTTTTTCAACAACTTCTTCCAATTCAGTTGTATTTTTGGATTGTAGCTCATGATGGTCATTTTCACTCCCATATCCAAAAATCAAGAAACATATACACAAGGATGAAACAAAAGTGGGCACAGTGGAAAAAAACTACAAAAGGGGCTAAGGAGTGATAATGTTACCTCTGGAATAATAATAATAATAATAATAATAATAATAATAATAATAATAATAATAATAATAATAATAATAAACACCTAAGTAACATCAAAAAGTATTTCCAACAGCAATATTTCTCTTAGGTGATGAGAAATGTGTCCTTTTTACATGTTTAGTTTTACAAAGTTAACTGCTTTCTGCATCAAGGATCTTTGAGAATGGGCGTGCCGTGGTGGCGTAGTGGTTAGCGCGACCCGTATTTGGAGGCCTTGAGTCCTCGACGCGGCCGTCGCGGGTTCGACTCCCGGACCAGACGACATTTGCCGCATGTCTTCCCCCCCGTTTCCTGTCAGCCTACTGTCGTATAAGGGACACTAGAGCCCACAAAAAGACCCCCTGGAGGGGTTAAAAAAAAAAAAAAAAGGATCTTTGAGAAAATATAAGCGGGTTCCTTCTTTCCTTTCTGTTGTTAAATGCAGACATATATTTGAGAATACTCTTTTGTCAGAAAAACAATCTATTTTCTATTTACAGCGAAAGACAGTGAAAGTGACAAAGACCAATATAGTGTCTGCCTATTTTATAGATGCAGAACTCCAAAGGCTGTTGTTGTGTCATAAAAGCATATTTTTATGTTTTTTTCCTGCCTTGAAAACCAGAAATGGATTGTTTAATCTATTCCAAATATGTATTTTCTGGCTCTAAAATAAATGATTTGGCATTTAAGTTTGGTTGCAACAACTCCAGAAATTCCAGTTATTTATGATAAGATACTTTGTATCAGCATTGCTATATTTTTGGTTCCATTTGTTTCACACAGTAATTTTAGGTTTTGCCATGCTCTGTTCTAGCTGTAGTTTGCAGTTCAGTCATGAGCTTAAATGGGAAAGTGTTGGAATTCTATTGCAATACTTTGGTTTTATTTTTGTTGGTCTGGTCTCTGATTTGTTTTTGTTAATCTTTTTGTTATGTACAAACACTTTATCTGAATTACTCCCTGGCACACCTGGTCCTTTTTATATTAAAGTGAACTCCAAACAGAAAATCATAATAGGGTAAATCCATAGACATTTTACAGTTCATACAGTATCACAAAAGTTCATGAACTTTGATTAAGCAACTTTTATTCAAGATATCCAAATACTTAATATTTGATTCATTCCTCAGACATAATTAAGTTGACCAAAAGTTAAATACATGCAAAAAAAAAACCCTCAGGTAATTATAATGAGTAATAATCTCATTTATGTATTTGTGATGGATAATTAAAATTTGCTTTGAGTTCATAATAGTCAAACTTGTATTTATTTGGCATCAACAACAAATTCCTTGCAGTATTTATAAAACAAATCTGCACTTAAGTGGCAAAATGCCAGAAACCATAATTCAGCTTTTAATCTATTAAGGGGAACTATGTTTATCTTTATTTGATTTTTGTAATATACTTAAAGCATCTTTACAATTTAAAATTACTTGCATTAAGAGCACATTTGGATCTGGGGTGATGTTTGTGACAACGGTATGAGTTTGTTCTGTAATCAGTAAGTTGCCGTCCAAACTGGTAGTAGCAATAGTAGCTTACCACCGTAAGCATGTGTGTGTGTGCGTGAAGGGATGAATGACTGAATGTAGAGTGAAGTGCTTTGGGGTCCTCTGGACTTGGTAAAATGTTAAACAAGTACCAGCAATTACAACTTAGATGAAACTATTAGAACATGCAAGACTTATGTTTTAGATTTCCATATTGAATATTTGGTTTTAATCAAACCAAACACCACTTTTTAAGTTTACATCGCTGAAGTCTCACAAACAAGTCAGGGTTGGGCAACAATGTTACTTTGCCAGTTTGAGAAACCTTTAAGGGTTGAAATAAAAAGTCAGCCCACACAACAGTAAGCACTTCTTAAAGGACACACTGCTTTCTGCAACAAGCTAGGCACTTGTGTATTTTCTCATCATTGCAGAATATTTTGCTTTGGCCATATATAAAGTATTTCAGAAGTTTGGGACTTCAACCCTGCACTCCAAAATTACATAAATTTGGTAGCCCCTCTGTTAACTTTGACATAACGTTTTGACTCATGGAAATGGAGAGCTAAGCTTTGCTCTGACTTTAATAGAGAAGACATTGGAACTTGACATTACCTCGACAAGCAGTGCTGTCTTCCTACCTTTAGCTTTATTTTAGATCCTCAGAATGACCTTTATGAATAATGAGGTACACCAGCAGTAGCCCTGACAACAGGTCTACTTCGGAGGTGGTTAACAGACGCTGAGATAAAGCAATTTAACACCTGACAAGGAAGTGCAGTGTGTCTGTTCACCCTCTGAAAAGAAGGATGAAAGTCTCCTGATTAACGCTGACAATCTGAAGAGCACATTGTTGGAGCGCATTAATAATAAACTCTTAAAAAGGCTGAACATGCTTTTACAGCCTTGAAGGGAAGGTAAGATGTGGGAATGAGAGATGAGGGAGAAAAGACAGAGAGGTTAAAAGATAACTTGGCTTGGTTTCACATACTTTATTTTCACTCCATGTCCCATTTGGAGGACTTTGAAATTAAAATTTGTGGGTAGTGATTAGCTTATTTTCCCTTTTTCCTCCTTGAATAAAGGTGAATAATTGAGGAAGTATAACCCAAGAAAAAAAGAAAAAAACAACTGGGTGGTGTAGACTTAGGTGCCTCTAAATATTAATATATGAGTAGTTCACTAATCAAATTGGGAAGGAGGATATCTGGATAGTAGAGGCAAATATTAAAAACCTATAGAAAGGATGTTTTGTAACATGTCTACTTGAATGTAATGCTATCAATCTTGGATTTTTGGGTTAAATGCCATAAAGTGTTGCAGAGAATTTCACTCAGCACACTGGTCTCTGATACATCAAATCACACTCCTGTAAAACACAGTTCCTCCAAAAGTCACAAGAATAGTCCAGATTTGAGTGGGTCAGAGGTTTGTTAGTGAATGATAAAGTACCAAACATGACTCCAAGGAAAGTTGTGGAGAGCTTTGAAGCAGGAATAGGCTCAAAAGAATACCCCATACTGTGGCCACCTCACACAACCCTGTTCGGTTTATTGTCTAAACAAAACAAAATGAATAAAGCACAGCTGCAAGTTTACAAAGATGAAACTATCTACCTAAACTGACAGCTAAAGCAAATAATACATTATTCAGAGAAGCTGCCAATGACCCCAGGGTAACTCTCCAGGAGCAGCAGAGATCCACAGCTTAGATGGGAGAATTAGTTGACAGGACCAGTATTTGTATTACGCTCCACATATCTGGTTTTTATGACAGAAGAAAAAGAAGAAAGGCATTGCTAAGAAAAAATTATATTATATATGTTCCTATTTAAAATGAGAAGTTGTGTCTACACTAATCACCCAGTCTGACTGAGCGTCAGATATTTCGCTAAAAGAAAAGTAAGTAATTATTTTTACAAAACTCTGAAACTGGCATACCTCAACAAGTAGGCAACTTGGATTGCAGCAAAACTTAGCTATGTAATAGTTAACGTGCTATGAAAACATTTGCAAGGCACTGCATGTTGGTTTGTGTGATGGCATTAACGTACAGTACAGACCAAAAGTTTGGACACAACTGTGTGTCCAAACTTTTGGTCTGTACTGTATGTCTCAAACACTAAAGAGCTGTGACATTTAAACAAAAGTGACACTACAAAAAGCAATGAGAAAAGACAGATTAGAACATTTTCCTTCCACTGTTTGTAGTGGCCAGCTGCAGATTGCAGTTAAATTTATTTGTGTTTGAGTATTTTTTATTAAATGAATTTCTTGACTGTGAAAATTTTTGTGTACTGCAAATTTCGTAAATAAAAGAAAAAAAAACCCACAATAACTCACATTTACATAAATATTCACAGCCTTTGCTTAATAATTTGTTGATCCACTTTTGGGAGCAAGTTTAGTTTCAAGTCTTTTTCCTGATGAATATGATGCTACCCACTTAGTTTGCCTATCTTTAGGCAGTTTGACTCATTCTTCTTTGCAGTTCTTCCCAAGCTTAATGCCTGATTCACAAAGATTCACACTGTCATAAAGGCAAATTTGTGTGCAAAATTTTGTGGAAGGAGATTAATTAAATTAAATTTGGATTAAGGGTGCAGCCTCACAAAATGTAGAAAAAGGGGAGTGCTCTGAATACTTTTGCATACACTGCAGCATTAATAACACAAAGACGAGATTTATTTTCAAAAATGAACCAAACTGAGCCAAACCAACAGAAAAAGGACATTCTGTAATTATAGAATGTAATGGCGACTTAAAAGAGTTTAAGATCACTATTTTTTTAAAATGCTTTGAAAATATTTACTAATTTGAAGGCACCCTCCATATGATGTGTTGTGTACCAAATGTGCCAAGCCAGTGTGCCAGCTCAGTGGGTGAAACTTCCCTGGTGTCAGATGACCAGGTTGTGAATCATTGATCTGAGCAAATCAATAGTCAGCACGTCCATCTCCCGTTCATTCTCAGTGGGTCACCATCTGTGTGTGTGTCCATATCCTGTCCGAAGCTGTCGCAGGAGCCCACAAGCACACACCAGGTGGTCGCCATCTGGGTTTCACCGCTTAACACACAGCATGGTGTTGTGTGTAGGAGAGTGTTACATGGATGCATGTGTTTGGGAGATAGAGAGACAGAGAAAGATAGACTCTTAAATGTCACATTTGTGGGTGTGTATCCACAGTAACTGCGCTGAAAGTGCTCAAAGTAAGCTGCCTGGTAGAACCTTAAAACATCTCTGTAAAAACATCTCTGCATTCAAGCAAAGAGAACATGAAAGAGTTTGCTATTTGGTTTGAAGCTAATATGATAATGATCGGGAAACTATTGTGGTGTGGGCTCGTGTGTAAACTGAATACACTTTATATATACCATACCTTATGGTAAAAGAAAATCTCAGACACAGTAAACCAACGGTTACATTTAATGTGACTATTCCTGCAGGCACACATTGTTCCCAATTAAACATATGTTTTTCTGTGACTGTGTTAGATAAGTGTGGTGACTAAAAGGACCAACCACGCCAAATCACACAATTTGGAGAGTCTTTTCAAATGTTCTATGCTTGTATGCAAGGATCTGTGAGGCAGGACTTTGGAAAACTGCAGCTCTGATGAGGAGCTGCGCCTTGGTCCACCCAGAATTTGTACACAGCTGAATGGTTGCCACAAGAGATTAAAAGATTATTCAAACATGCATGAAAGAATCAAGGCAACATTCCAGGTATGTTTTTGACGAGAGACTAACATTATAACATGATGTAAAGCTCAAAAAGTCGATTTTACATAATACTGCCCTTATTTGTATGGGCATCAAACAGGCTTGCAGAAACATCTGCACATAGGCAGGAAATTAACTTATTATTGTGGAAGTAGCGAAATCTAACAGTGAGCAAAAATAATTTTCATTCAAATCAAATGTCATACTTTCCACAGTTAGACTCTGTCTGTGGAAATGTGACGATACAAATCAATATAAGAAAAGTAAATATAAGAGAAGCTTAAAACGATCATAATAAAAAAAATTTCCAACAAATTGATTCACCCAACACTCTTCCACAAGGCAATTTCCCTCACTCAATGTTACACTAAGACTTCTAGTTTATATTGAAAATGTATAAATATGCAGACTTGTTCCACATTCTGCATTCATATGTTTTCAGTTTGCTTAAATATGACTATAGCAGGCAAACATATAGCAAAGTGTGAAGACAGTTGAGATTCCATAACAGCATTCATTTCAACAAATCATTAAAAAACTTTCTTACTTATTACTTTTGAGTTCAAAACAGATCCAAAGCTGTAACCAGAAGTTTATTACCTCAAACGTATTCAGTGCAATGGCATCACAATTAAAGCTTAAAATGTCCAATTCCTCTGTGATCAAATTTTTGACATGCCAAACATGTGGACCACAGAAATAACAACATCGTAGTGTTTCTATATAATACACTCTCAGTGTGGTTGAAATGAGATTATCTCTATTTAATTGTTTTTATTCTCAGCTTGTGGCTAAGTAGATGTATTCTCATGTTTTCTTTCCACTTTGTATCCGATTACATGTACAGTACATTTATGTAGTACTGCATGCTTGTGCAGGGGCTTTATCCCAAATCCCAAAGCAGTGCTACCTGCTATCAGAGTTGCAGTTACTTAAGCTGCACTGTGGAGCAGAAAAGTAAACACATTGTGAACTACTCCGTGTCCCTAGGCAAAAGCAGCAAGAGTCATACATCACAAGAAAGTGACCTGGAACAAAAAGTAAATAAAAAGCAGACAAATTCAGGTTCATAGGTTTGGGTGGCTGCGCTGCTTACTAAACGGAAATGCATCACTGTGCTAAACTGTGGATTTCTGCAGGTTACTTGCTAATTAAAGGAAAACAATGTTTTGAGAAGATTTAATGTTTCAAGAAGAGATAAGACCTTATAGACTTGTTGTAACAAACTTTTCATTTCTCTTCCTAAATGTTTACTGACCTCCAGAGGATATTAGGGGCAGAACTCTTCCCAGGTTTTATCTGGTTTTGTCTACCCAGATGGTCATAGTGAATTTCTGTAATATTGTTTTTGTTTCCCATCAAACGTCACTTTAACTGTGGAAAGCAGAAAATTGTTTTTGTCTGTGAGAATTGCATGATGATAATGTGACTAACAAGGTGTTTTCATATCAAGAACATCTTACTGTGTAATCGGTTCTGAATGGTTACATAAATACTTTTCTGGGTCATTACAAAAGTCATGTGGGAAAAGTTAACTGAACTCAGATTTGTGATCAATAACCTTAAAATGAAGCGTCAAATGTTGGACTTTGATTAAAATCAAAATATAAAATATGACAAATTGGTATTCAGTGCAAGTTGAACATCTGAAAGTGAGGTGGTAGTAACTTTTAAGGTTAGATAAGTAAAAGGCACCTACTGTATTCATTTGTTTAATTTACTGGTGAAGTCATGATCATCCAACCTAAGTGCTGAAGTCAAAATGTGTTTTGGAGTGTCTGATTGTTCTTTGAGAAGCACATTTGTGAGGTCAGTGGTTTTACAACACTGGATCTGACACTTTGTGTTGCAGTTAGTTACATAAAGCTTGGATGCAGAAGTTTGGCCATTGTATTTCACTTTAATGTATAAAAATTAGTCAAATTAGTAGGTAAGGAAAAAAGTCATCTAACAAAATTAAGCTTAGTTTCTTGGCCAGACTAACACAGATGAAGAAAGTCATTGTCACTACATTTTCAAGTTGGATTGTATTTTGCTAATGTTTCACTTGGAGATAAGAATGTGTTTCTAATGAGGGTAACCACAAGCATTTCTGGCAGTATTATCCAATCTGTTGAATTTTATAAACCCATTGTCATTTTTCATTTAGAGGACATTTTTCTTTTTCTGTGTAGGTTTTCCTACTCGTCCATACTCTGCATGAGCTCTGTTTTGGGGGTAAGATTAATTGAAAACAACATTTGTCTTCTCCAGAATTTAACTACAACTTTTCACATACATACTCTAACTTAGAAGACTGTTGCAAGCGTATAAGTAAGGAGGTGTTACTAATAATAATTACTAATTCTACTAATTCTGTTTTAGCTTGTGATGACTAATTAGAAATTGAACAAACCAAGTGCAGAGGCTACGTGAAATGGAATGATGCTGTATTAAACATTGATTGTTTTGTAGTGTAATCCAGATTGGACATGACCTTAACCCTAAATCTGAATAGTTATGGATTTTAAATTATTTTTTATGCTGAGTCTGTTTATATCTAACAGAAATGCTATTTGATGTCATAATACACACTGCTAAGCTGTTAAGTGTTCATTTTGTTTTCATTTTAACAGCTCATTCACTCTGCACATGTTGCATGAATGCAAGTAGTTTATTAAATATAAAATACAAACGGAGCACATAATTCTCCCTATGTTGTTTGTGCTCATAACTATAATGTAGCTGTTGAACTGTTGCAATAAAAAAGGTGATTATAAGGATTAGAAAACAATAATATAGCACACTTAAACATTCAACAAATCTGTCTCACTATAGTCATTCTAACCTACAATGTTGCACTGATAAAATAATGTCAAACTTAATTTTTATGAAAGAATGATTTTCTCTTGTTCATCACATTTAACTTTTTCTGTTCTTATTTTTTCCTATTCATTAAAATTCTGTTTTACCCTCTTTTATTTTGTAAAAAAAAAAGTTGCTTGATGGTCATAATTGTCTCATCTTAAATATTAAAGTATAAAAATATAACAACAATAAAGTGCTATGCATCCATTTGCTTTGCAGCAGCTCGTTTGAGAACACAGATCCACAAAGATGATTTTGTTCTACTCTACGGCCCCAGAAGGTCACCATAAGAATACTCTAATGTATTTATTGCTTTATTCACTAAAGCAAACTAAGTCAAGCAAAGCTCTGTCATCTGAGTGTAGACATAGAGAATCAAAACAAATAATCATACATAAACATGGGTACACACATAACCTCATGCTCACGGGCAGTCAGACTGAAAATTGTTTGCTGCTGATCTACCATGTATAGGAGCCATAGTGAGAAAGACTGAGAAATGTAGAGACTTTTCACAAATCCCTGTTTATAGTTAGCAGCACACATGATCAATTACACGATGATTTATTGATTGAAAACCATCTTGTAGTTGTTACTGCACTACAATGCACTAGTTGGTCATGTTATATATGAATAGGATTATAAAATGCTAACTCACCTCAAAATCCACACAGTGCATGATTGATACAAAATCATGTATTTTGTATCAATCAATCAATCAATCAATATATATATATATATATATAAATAAATTTGTAGTCAACTAATTATTTTTGCTGTTGCTGTGTTGTTAATGTCTTGTGTTTTTGGAATGAGTATGTGCCTTATCTCCATGAAAACTTTGTTAATTCCTTTCTCACAAACAAATACAGCTTTGGTGGAAACAGTATGATGGTGAGACACTCTGGAAAGACGAGGATTGTCATTATTGGAGGCAACCTTGGTGTGAAGAAACGCTGAGACAAAATTCTGCAACCAGTGCACTGAACGTCAGTCTTTGAGATGTCAAAGTCTGCCCCCACAGAGCAGTTTTTATGAGAAACTAGATCCAGCATTTGGGAGAAGAGAGAATAAATTAGCCAGCAGTCCTGACCTCAACCTCACTGAACAATTTTGGCATCAGCTTGAGCATGCTGTTCCTGCCAGTGACCAACACAACCATATTGGCTCGCTTTCCACAAATGCGGGTTGAAGACTGGGACTCTATACGGCAACAATATATGGCCAAGTTAATGATTACTATGAAGAAAAAGTGCCAGATGTGTATGGTTTTCCATGCAATGTTGAGGCCACTGATGCTTAATTCAATAAACTAAACTATCAATATGTATTCATATATCAATATTCTTCATGGATTCAAGGCGCTTACTTAACTCTGTTGCTCAACCCACATATTAATTCATTTAATCCTCTAAAAATTGTGACATATATAAATATCTCTTTTTGGAGTTACTCACAATTGTCATGTCTTTACTGAAAATAATCTTGAATCCAATTATTTAAGGGAATTGTAATGTTTATACTAATATTATCAACTTTCTCAAGCCATATTTAAAAAAAATCAAGATGTTTTGGTCAGATTGAGACAAAACTTACACATTGTAAGTGTCAAAGGTTTGCTTTGAAATGTACCAACATGTATAGCAAAGAACAAGATCTGTAAACTAATAAGTGAAGAGCAAGTTGTTTAAATGTCTTTAGTTTTCAAACCTCTTTTTTATGCACTTAAAAAGTGAATTGTAACAAAATGAAATTGTTAATGTCCTAAGCACCCATCTGGAAACTACAAAAAAAGGCCTCCATCTTTTTGTAATAATTTGTTTGTAATAATTGAGTCTATTGCAATGTCTCAGAGTGTGACATGATGCATCACACATATTGATGTTTACGTTCCTCATTGCTCCTAAAATGACTCATCACTGAGTCATGGACTTCATCTCAGTTATTGGGTAAAGCATTAATCACACTGTCACAACAAGCCTTTGATAATGTTGTCTCCTCTCCTGGAGTTGGGGCTTCTGAAGGCATGAAGCAGAATGGTGATTTTGGGTTTTTTAATTACAGCCGTTGGTTATATCTTTGGCTCGATTATATAACAGTGCAGTGCTGCTCTGTTTGGAGTGAAAGAAAGAAGAGGCTCCCTCACATCACTTCTCATTAGAGACACTCCCGGGGCCTCATCAAAGATTTCCCTCCTCTCTGCCACTTCCCTTCCTCTATTCTTCTATAATGCACCGTTTTCCCAGAACACCACTCCCTACAGCTTCAGGACATGCTCAACAAACACACCAGCAAAACACTCCTCTTGATGCTAACTTTTCAATATTTTACTTCACCGGAGTTTAAAAGAAATCTTTGCAACTTTCTTCAACTTCCAACTTCGTTCAGTGTTGTTTGCAGATAAAAGATGGTTTTCGGAGATTGATGTTTGATCTGTACTGTGTAAAACAGGGACCAAAGCTACGATGCTGTTTTAGTAGAGTTGATCCAAGATTGAAAGACATGTCTCAAAAGTAAAATGTGTGAACCCTCCGTTTATTCTGTGTTACGTGAGTGAAAACATTTTTTGTTCAGTTACTCTCAGAGTAACAGTGTAGCTGGAGGACAGATCCAGCCTACCGCATTAGAAGGCTGTGAGGTGAAAAACATTTTGCATTAAGGGAATGTGTGCAAACCAAAATTCATTTTTGTCTATTATTTTCAAACATCAGTTAGGAGGGAGTGATCAGCTACACAAACAAAAAGTGGAAGTAGTTGGATAAAGAAGTTTTTATTACTTATTTTCTCATGTTTAGCAATAACACTGTAGGAGCTGGGCTTTAAAGATCTAGTTTTTCTCAAATCTGATTTTTCTTTCTTAGTAGAAATATTCAGTAGTGCTGCTTCTTCTTCTTTGGTTGTTGGCTCCCCTTGTCCCCTTGTCTGGCTTGTCATGGAGGGCAATGTGTCAGCAGTTGTGTCCGAGAAAACAGGTTGTTTGAAAAAAAAGGGTCAAAGTATCTTTAAAATTGGCGTTAAACACTGGAGGATAATATTAAGCACAAAATAAAGCCTCCGGTTCCATTTTTACAGCACCGTGACCACTTACTGTACTGATGGCTGGAAAGTGGGGTCAGTGAGTCCTTTGTTGTGGTTGTGGTTTTTGCAACAATGAATCATTTCTAAAATTCTCAGACTTTAGAATGAAAGACAGAATGTCTTTAAGAAATGAGAGCAGATTCAAATGCCTTTGTATTGTCATGTCCTGTACTGATAATTCACACCACACTGTTGTCCCCCACAACCAAAATACTGACTGCTAAATTCAGAGAGCCAGTCTTAGTTTCTTCCATCTAATTCTGTCGTTTTAAACTATTTCTGCATGCTTGGTATGGTACAACTAACTGAAAGGGAAACATGACATGAAGTTCGAGAAAAACTGTGACGGTGGAGATTTTATCAACATACCTCACTTGATTAAACTGTCCAGTCCCCCATGAACTGTAAATAATGTCTGTAAATACAGCTCTCTTCATCTCTGTCACAGACATGTCTGAATGAACCCTGAATTATTAATGGTTACTTATTACCATAGATCTTTAACAGACTAATGTAGTCAATAATGTTATGCATCTCATATCAAATCATAAGATGAACATGTTGTCAAAGGGGATGCGAAAGTGACAAATATGTCCCCCCAAAAATCACTAGAAGTTTTTTCAATAATTATTTTGAGTCTGCCTCTCAAAAGGTCATCTGTTTTTTCCTGTAAGGTGGGAAACAGACAAACAACAAGTATACATAAAAGGTAGAGGCTTTTGTTGAGCAAATAAATGACAGAAAAAACTGTAGGAGTTCCTTTATCCTTAACCTGCCTCCCTCCATGCCTCCTTCTTTATATTCCTTTCTCGATTCACAGCAAATTGCTCTGAGACTTATAAAGCTCCTCTAGCAGAGTTATCACCAGGGAACTGGCCCAGGTCTAAGATCTATTCCTCGTGTACCTCTACCTTTAAGTGTGATGCCATCTGCTCAGCCAATTAAGTTTCTTGTTCCCCTTAAGTTCTACATTTTCATGCTGAAGCTGGCCATTAGCGATTGAAAATAAGGCAGATTGTTTTGGCAGGAAAAGAGAAGGTATTCTTTGCAGTCAAACATGTTAAGTTTTTGATGTGATCAAGCTTTCATGAATGTTAATATAAGTGCTACAGAAAACCATTATATTCATTTAATAAGGTTAATATATACCTTGTTCGCTGGGGAATTTCAATGCACAGTCAGCTATTATCAACAATCTAATTTGCCCAGATCAAAGTCCCTTAGATAAAATTGGGAACAAACATACTTGCATTAAACCCCATAAATATGTAAAGATTTACAATTGAATAGACATAAGAGAGAACATTAAGACAAAGTAAAACACCATGTTTATGAGTGTTAATAGTCTCCTTTGAGAATACATTGGAATTCCATTAGTTCTAGAGGATCCATTGTTTGGTTCGTTGTAAATACATAGAAAAAGGTGGATATAGTATACGTGCCTCAATTTGTTGTCAAGCAATATAACATAAGTACACAATTCTCTGAGTTGAATTAAGCTTTTGGAAAATTCAAACATCGACTTTGATGTAAAAGCATTTTAGTCCAGTTAACAATTAGAAACTTTTCTAATTTGACTTTTTATTTATAACTCTTAGTATATTTCTAAAACTGACAGACCTTGTCAATATGTGGTGCTTAAGCATCTGGCAGAATTTTAAACCAAAAAATTGTGTGGAGTTTCGGCAAAGAAAGTCATTTTCACATGGAAAGATCCCGTCGGCTGTTTTGTCATGAGTTAAACCAGAGAATGTACACCTCAAATGGGAGTCAGAGAAGCTTCAGTGTTACGTAATCTGTCTGGCTACATACAATCCAACATAGAGTTAAAACCAGAAGTTTATATACACTGAATAAAACTGAGACATACAGCATTTTTCTCAGACCAAGCTTTTCTTGTGCTACATCAATTTGAATTACCAAAATGATTTCTATTTACTAAATGTCACAATAATGAAAGAAAGATATATCAGACGTGCATTCATTAATGTATCCTAAATCAGATGTTTACATACAGAATGGTTAATATCTTTTCAAACACTGAGGGACGTCGCAGCACAAGAACAGTGCAAAATTCACTGAAAAACAGTTTCCATGACCAAGGAGCTCCTTCCAAGTCTTACATCACCAAGTGCAATGCAATGTGTAAGATGTAGCTGTGTAAAGCACATTGCAACTGGACATCAGAGCAGCTGAGACTTCTCTATGTAGAACCATGATGAGAACCATTTCCCAATAAATTACTTTCCCTGTCAAGGTTAGAATAATGGAATAATGTATCAAAATGGGATGATCATGGTGCATGACAGAAAATAAATATGCCTGGATTTATCTCCTGTCTCTGGTCTCATTGCCACATTCACATCATTCTCAAGGATTTAGTAATTTAAATATAAACAGATCAAGCCTTACTTATTGCATATTAAAGAAGCTGAATTTAATATTCAAACTGACTGAAAAAAACTTTGAGATTAAAGCCATGTAGGAAGAAATAATTCAGCAGGCTAAACTGTTCCCTACATTCAGTGCCTGCTCATTCTCTCCCTTCACCTCTTCTGATTGCTGTGATGTTCATTTGCACCCCGTAATTAACTCAGCATATCGCCGTCATGATGTGGAAATAAACCACAATTTAGCTCAGAGGGCAATTATCGCATGCATGTGTGTATGTGGAGCAGTAATGGTAAAACAAATGATATGAAGAGGTTAATAGGAAGAGAATTAAAAGTGAGATTATACACTGATTAGCCTGCATAGAGCCGGTAAAACCAGATGATGAGTGGAGGAAGTCGATGAATGTGGATTAGGAAAGAGGCACATGATAAAAGAGTGAGAGACACTGAGTAATGAAAATTGGAGAAAATACAAAATGATTTCAGGTGCAAACATAGGACAAGAAATAAAATTCTACAGGTAGCTTCTTTAAGCAGCTTTTATAACTCTGATATTGATTTCATAGTAATGCAATGTGCATGTTTAATACCTCTCAAAGAGTGATTTACAGCTTATATTGCACTGATCTAAATTTCAAAGGACTACCAATAACCACATACCCTGTGGTTATGGATAAGATGCTATTCGATTTCAGAAAGGTCAAATTATTGGCAGGCATCAAGCATTAGTTCTTAACCCAAATACTGGTTGGGTTAAGAACAGTCCGATAAATTACTAAAAACTGTAAGGATAGTGGGAAACCGCTTTCTTTGTAGAAAAAAACATGATTGAAAAAAAGTCTTGAATGATTGCTGATCAGTTAAACATTTCGTAAAATAAAATAGGAAAATAAACAAAAACAACAAAAGAACTCAAAATTAAGGACTCAAAAAGATTCTGGTGTTGCTGCAGTAAGTCAAGTCAAGTTTCTTTGTGTGGCACATTTTAGCAACAAGGCAGTCCATATGTTATCAAAATAACTCAGCACTGGAAACCATTTTGCTACAAACCATAGAATAAGCACCAAACATTGCAGTTTGTCAAATACCATAGAAAAATAACATGAATAATAATAATTATCATCAAACACATCAATATATTGACCAGCATTCCAGCTAAAGGCAACTCAAAACAAGTGTGTTAAAGGAACTCATTGTTTCAGCTGTTTCAACTATACCTGTGAGTGTGATTAGAGAAAAAGCATGGCCTGAGATTGAGTTGTTTTCATTTCCTCCCTCACCATAATAGAGATCTGTTTTTCTTCCTCATGTCCTCATGCAGCATAAGATCAAATGAATCTATTGCAGAGGCCCTCTGAGGTTGTGCAGAGTTTGAATGTAACACCATGAGCTCAGCTGAAGTCTCCATTAGCAGTGGCTGAGTACTTAAGCCTATTACTAAGAGTCTGAAACTAACTGACAAATTGATGAAAACAAAACACAAGAAATTGTCCATTACCTTACTTGCAAAAGTGAGTGAAATCACCTTAAGTCTAGTAATTGCATGTCTCTGCTTTGAGCTAACCTTTTGGGAGTTAGTGTGAGCGCAGGAGTAGAAGTATATAGCAAATTATTTTGGTCCACACATGCAATTGTTGTTTTTCAGTAAAAACAAAGATGCCCTCATCTTTTCCTTCAGTTTTATTCTGAGAAAAACTAAACAGAGAATGATTAGTTTGCATCGAATTTAATGTATACTATGCACAGCTCAGGCAATAAGGCAATGCATGCATTAAAGATCATGATTAAATTTTAAAGATTTTCTCCAAGCCATTCCTTCATTGCAACACAAATATGAATGAAAAGGAACAAATAAATGGAATGCATAAAATGTTTTAGCTAGGATAAAATGCTGTATTTCAATCACATTTCTGAATGTATACAAAATCATTGCAATGCTGAGATTTGTAAAAAATATTAAAGAAATTGTGTCAATGTGGTTGTACTAATTAATATCTGTCCCATCTCTTTATTCCTAACCTCCCTGATAATGCTCTGTCCTCACAACATTGTGTCAAGAGAGCCTGTGATTGCATTTCTTCACAGATTTGTCATAAAGTTTAAATGTTAGTATGTTGGTGGATATTAGCAAAGCACAGATTTCTGACAAACTAACAAATATTTATTTGACTTTAATCACTATAATGAAAATGAAGTGAATTTAAAAATGTATTTTACAATAGCACAAAAGGTGTTGAAAGATCAAAGGTGCTGTGTGGGAAAATACAACAAAAGAGTCAGCTTTATCTTTGCTTTGATCATATTAAAAATGTCAAGCTGGCTCATCTATCAATTAGTCTACTGTAAATTCTTAACTAAAATGAAAACAACAGCGTTAGCAGCGGCAGAAAAACAGAATTATACCTTGTTGTTTACTGTCGGCATGCAGTTTGGTTGTAGTTTCTTTTTCCTTCCAAAGCAAATTTGAATGCAATTGGCCCCAAAGCAGGTTTGTTCATCTCGTTTTATGTATGCATCCCCCTTGTTTGTTTGCTATTATTATTGATGGGTGTTCTCTTTTGTATTACCAGAACAAATTTAATTAGAGCTGAAGGAATACAAATCAGAGTTCACCCACCAAATGCTCAACAAATTTGTTCTCCTAATAAAGGACTTGGAGAGAGGAAGGGAAGTATTACAAATGCATTCAAGAGCTAGAAAGAGAATTGCTTGAGAAAAGTAAGTCTTTTAACAAATGAAGGTAATTTTACAACCTAGCCCTACCGGTCAAAAGGGATGGAGTTACAGAAGTATAAAAGAAATCTGTTTGGGTTCATTACAATATCAAAGTTGTAAACAAAAATACATGAAACGTTCGAGTTGAATTTTAATCAGCCAAAGAATAGTAAGAATTTCCAGTGACTGTGATATCACAACATTAAACAAAACTCAGCCAAACAAGGTAATTAAATTGAACCACTATCACCACATCTTCGCATTTGAAATAAGACTGTAACCTTTGCTATTCAATATAATTTATGGTTTATGTTCAACAGATGTTTCAGATATTTTCCTAGATACATGAGCACTTTGGTGGTTGTACCTCGTATCTACAATCAAAAACCCCATGAGTTATGCATGCTCTGTTTAAGGAAGCCCACTGTGTTCATACCTGAGTCTTGATTTTGTTTGGCCATGTTAATGTCTACATTACATTTGGGAAGGAAATGATATGGCATGATCTTTAACGGATTGTGCTCAAAAATACTCTATTATGGTTGAATTAAAACAACGTTGCAAGAAAAGAGACAAAATTCCTCTACAGATATGTCAAAGGCAGATTGCCTGTTAGCACAATGCTGTTGATGCCAAGAGCTGCATAACCAGTTATAAGGTTGAGGGAGCAATTCCTGTTTCACATGGGACTAGGTTGGTTTGAATAGCTAGTTTGCATCAATAAATGAAGTCGTTTTTAAACTGCAACTGAATTTGTATTTACTCTATTTATCATTGTTTTTAGGAAAAAAATTAAGTGGAAATGAACAAATGCCTTTTAAAGTGATTCATTATGTTAAGCATCAGTTCCCAGAGGAATTAAAAGTGTTTTTCATGTACATATAAGCAAAATTACAGATTAGCAAATTGTTTATTCTATTTGTGCTTAAAAACAGTTTGACAAGTATAATGACCTACCTTTTTTAATGAAGCACCCGACTAGCAATTAAAAATTAAGAATATCAGTGGGCGAAGTTTTAAAAGCAAAAGGTTAATGTTTTGTGATGTCTCAAACTGCTCTGGAGGCTTACCCTTGGGTAGGTCGCCAGTATCAAGTTATGAATCACACTTAAAATAACACACAGAAAATAGTCAAAAAACTCAATGATTACCACACTAGACTTCCTTACCCTGATAACATCCTGAAAGTGAAGAGCCCTCAACAAATTTCAGCAAATAAATCTTGAATCTATTTCCATTGTAGATATAATTCAATCATACCACAAGTTTAGTCAAAGCAGGTTTGGCTTTGTGATGCATACAAATATTGTGAGGTAAAGTGACACATTAAAATATACAATTTTTGTTCTCCATTTTAGTCCTTACTGAGGACCCAGCAGAAATGTCTGGCTGTCCGTTTGTTGGAGAGGAACTGTATATTCCTACAGGCTTCCAGTGGAGTAATGTGAATGTTTTTAAAAGATAAGATGGTCTTAAAAATGATGCGGTACCATAATTACAACTTTGTTGTATGACTCACTGCTTTCTGTTATTCTGCATCAACTGGTAACTAAGTAATCAGATATCTGACTTGAAAAAAGTAAAATGGTGGAAGAAATCAGATCATTTTGGGCACATTGGAACAAGTCTCCTAACAAGGCTTAGAACTCATACCAGCCTTTTAATTAAGCTACTTTTATTTAAGTGCCCTGAATGTCACATTACAAACCAGGTTTATAAAGCTACTTTCAGTTACTGTTGGTTTTTCATATTTTTAACATATTAGAAACAAATAGCAATGGCGATTTGCATTATTTTAATAAGGACAACAACGGATTATATTTCATTTCTAATGAAACATCATTTTTAAATAATCTTTCCAACTTTTTATAGAAAAGTCACTTTTGTGGCCTTGCAGACGCTGCATCAGCCTAGCTGATTGGTTGCTGCGGCCATGACCTTTTCATGAAAAGACTGAAAGAAGCGATAAGTGTCAAGTAAACACAAAGCCATGGGTTGTTTCTAATACTGGAGTATCAGCCAATATTGGTCAGTAACAGTGAGAAACTCTGTTGCTTTAGGGCACAGGATGAGAGTTCAGTCTGTTTTGGCTTGCAGGTCAAAAATGATAAATAAATGCTGCGAGTACACCATGGTGCCAGAGAACCCTCTCCAGGAAAAATACAAGTAAACAGCATACATAATACTGTCATCCTGAAACATCCATAAATCTTTTACATTGTATACAGTATTTCAGGTAGAGGGGGCATTAATTCTCTGAGATGGAAACCATCTGCCAAAAACAGCTTAGAATGATTATTATGGTGTTTAATTCTATATTTACTCAGCAAGGTTGGCAATATCCTTGTCCTAGTTTGTTATAGATTTGCTCATGGGCTTTGGAAGATAATCTTTTGCTTAAGCCAATTTAATCCAAATTTCAGATGTTGGAAAGATGGCTGCATATTTGACTCTAGAGTATTTTCAGAAGCAAAGTAGACCATAATTAACTCACAAACTGAAGTTATCTAAATTTACGAGCAAAGCCAGCCTTAATAAATGCTCTACAGCTTTGCTTGAACAGTAGCCTGGCCACTGCATTGTTAACAGAGCAGGCAATTTCCTGTCATATCGCAACATCAAATGATACTTATTGATGAAACTTATTTATATTTTGTTTTTAAAACCTAATCTGAAAATCTAATTAATCTTCAGTTCTTTTTATGTGGCAAAGTAGAATGTCCTAAAGTGTTTGTTTCAATATTACAGTCAAGTTTTCTCAGATCTATTGTATATTAGCTATTCAACTACAATAAAAAATGCCAAGATTTTTAAAATTAAAATTAAAATTAAAAAAATTAACAAAACAACCTGAGAGATGGTTTCTCATCCATGCTTTACCCATTTTAGGACTAGGCTCTTTTTGGCATTTTATTCTGTGGATAATGCCATTTCCAATTCATTAAGCTAGGTTTTGTTTTTGATTGAGTTCAAATTAAAGTACAGGATGCACTTTCTTCATCCTCCTTCCACTTTCCATCTGTATGAATCCGATTCCACCTTTTACACAGTCGAGTGTTTGGGTGAGCATGACTTTGTCTCTGAAGCACTAATATACAGTCCATCTCCTCTATATTCACCCTATGTGTGCGCTCAGAATTGCCTTCATTTCTGCAAATGCAAGCAGAGGTGATATTTATTTTTCCATATTTAATCTTGTTTCAACGTGGAAGCTTCAAGTTCACACGTTAAAAACTGTGAATGAAAAGGAGTCAGTTTATCTTAAGGTTTTGCTATTCATTTTTAAATTTTCTTCAACTGTTACTTGTTCCTTTATGTTAACAACATGAGAACAGCTTCTGTTTTGTGATATATTGCAGGAAATAATGTAAAAAGCATAGTATTCCTGAAAATCTAATGTGTGTTCACAATATTAATTGAATCCATTGTATTATCAGTCTTTGATAAGAAGCACTACACATACAGAAGCTAATGCTAGTTAGTTGATGCTGAATATATCAGAAAGATGTGACAGCTGGTGTGGTGAGTCTTTCTTCAAAAGTTTGATATTTTCTGCAAACAATTTTGATGATATGTGCATCTCTGCATAAGGGTCCATATGGATAATTTCAATTTCAATCCCACAGAAGGGGTAGGTATGTTTGTATAAATGTCTTCAAATCCTTCTCTTTCAATTGACTTGAGCAATTTTTGCTTACAATAGAACAAATTTGCTGATTTTACTGAAAACTTTAGGCATCAAACTTTCCTAAAACCTTTCAATAACCTGAAATAAAAGATAACACATCCACTTTGGTGACAGTAATAACTGTTATCTAACAATGAGCACCCTAAGAAAGCAAACATACTTAACGCAACATTCTATATCTGGTCCACTACAGAGTTTATACTGTACTGATTATGCCTGTGGGTGATGGAGAGAGCCTATTTATGCAGAGAGTGTGCAAACAGAGGAGCAGATAAGCAGGCGTTTCAGTGAAAGTGGCAATGAGACTAATTGGCCTGCAATAAAACCTTTGGCTAATTACTCACACAGATATTCAGCTTGTCTGAAACAGAAATCACGATACTCAAATAATCTACACAAGGTCAGTGATGATCTGCAGCAACTTTTCTGCCGCTACACACCCACTGTGTGTTTAGGGTTAGTTGGAAAAGCTAGAAATAAATTGATTGCAATTGATAACCAGCTCATATTAGTGAGCGATAACATTTTTAAAGGGACAATTTTGATTTCTTTAAGAGGGCCTTCTGTTAGGAAGCTATGACTAGTCACTGTAGCATGAGTATTATATAGAATTTCAAAATTCTATATAAATTTATATAAGCACCATTTTCTAAATTATAACACCAAATATGTTCCCATTAGTTGGTTATTTGCTCACAGGTTGATGATTAGCAATAATCCATCACAATACCCTTCCGCCTATGAAACATGCACTGCAAAACAGAACTGGTTAAGCATATCTCACACATTAACTGTTGTTTTGTTGCACTGCTGTGTTTCTGTCTTGTCTATCTCACCACCATATTCTAATATTTTCTATTTTTCTTTCTTTACTTTATTTTACCAGGTAAAACCCCAAATAACAAAACAATTTAAAAGCAAAAACATTGGTTAATAGAGTCACGTTGCTTGTTTATGAGAGCCGCTTGTAATAATTCCAATGAAATAAGATATTGAGTTCAGACTGGAGCTGATTCCAATGCTTGCTTCTCTTGTTCTGTTTGAACATGTGGAACATGTAAAAGAAAAATGTTGTTGGAGCGTGAATAATGTGCAGTAATTGATCATTGTAAAAGATCATTTAAATAAGCTGGAGCAAAGCCAAGTAGTTTTATAAATCATTATCATCAGGTGATTGCGTCTCTGTATGCTTGAAGGAGACCATTTAACTTTTGCACACAACTGCCAATGATGTGTAAGATGTCTGCTGCCAAAGCACAATCAGAGGAAGCATTCAAGGATTGAAGACATGTGGTCAGAGCATTCATATATAAAACATCTCCTTAATCCAGGAGTAGTGACAAGGTAACTGATACCAATATTATTCTAGCTTTGAGAGAAAACAATATCCATTCCTGATAACAAAACCCAATCTTCATTCTAAGTGTCCTGGTGCCATGTTCACTGATGCGTCTCTATGATTTAATGGCATGTGTATTGTAAAGAAATGAAGTTAGGAGTTTCAAATGAGGCCAATTTTATTCAGCTGGTGTCTCTGAACTTTTCAAATGAGCTTAGTCAATCTGATAAAACTTTGCTTCCACCTTAGCTTATAGCTCAGCTAAGACACTGCTGGGGCTTCAGCTAATAATTTGGACAGGTACGGCCTGGGATTTGTACGGTCCTCCGTCACACTAATCTCTACTTTGGGGCTTCCTGCAAGCAGAAGGACTTCCATATTAAAGTGGCTGCACATTATCATGTTACAGTGGAATATTACAAAGTAATTAGAACAGTAATATCCAATCTTTGCAGCAATGAACACTTTTTCATTTATTTAATGGCTTTGTTTTTGTGTGCATTTGTGTCTTAATATTCCTATGCAATTTTTTGAAATTTTGGAGCTTTTGGCATCTCTTCTACTTGGAAAATTTACAGCAAAAGAGATGTAGGTTTGTTTACACTAAGAAACTTCTTTTAAAGTACTTTCAGTAATTAAATGAGCTTACTGTACTGTTTGAGAACAAGGATCAATTGGAATGTAAGTGTAATTAAATTAAAATGATTCTCTATGCAAAGTACCTCAAGATCACACAAGATCACAAACTGAATTGAATTGGAGCCAAATGAAATATTTATTAAAAGCAGCGTTTACTATCTATTTACAATTACATAGTTTTTTTTTATTGCAAGCATTTTAATACAAATACAGCTCTGTCATTGCAAACAAATTTTATTGAGAGAAAAAAATAATTATTTTATTCAGTTCAAAGCTGAGACTTTTAGAAGCATTGTTTCTGCTTTATCTCCAATTGGAAATTTTTGGAAACAATGACAGAGCAGCTTCTTTTCAGAATGACAGCTCAAGCTTTAGCTAGTAACCACAATAGGAATAGAGCTATAAATGATGTCAATCAATGCTTTCCATAGTTCATCTAGTAGGCTGAGGTCAGGGGGTTCTTCAAACCAAACTCACTCATCCATATCATTCTCTGGAGTGAGATTTGACACTACAGAGAAATCTGTATCTATCTCTGCCTTTGTGATTTACATCACTGCATTTGATGGTTTATATTACACTTACTACTCCAACTTCTAATCTACAGGATGCATGGACGGTTGCAGATACTGACCATGCAGACAATTTACAACTTCGGGGGAACTCTGCCTGTCAGCACAAGCTGATCCTGCTGTGTGATTTCACAAGCCCTACAACTCCATGGCTGAGTTGTCTTGTCCCTAAATCTCAATGCTGGTGACAATACCACTAAGAGTAGCACTTCATAGTGTTTAGTCAAAGACATTTTTTAAAGGTTTTTTTATTGGCTCTAGTGGCCTTTATTTGAAAGTGGTCAGATAGGAAAGTGGGTAATAAGAGAGGGGGAAGACATGCTGCAAATGTCATCAGGAACTCAAACCTGTGACGGTCGTGTCGAGGACTAAGGCCTCGATACATGGGATGTGCTTTACCCTGCAGCACCACAGCACTCCTTAGTCAAGGACATCTCACTGCGCTCTTTGGAAATAACCATTCTTTCGCAAATATTTGTAGCAGAGGTCTAGCTGCTGGATCTTCTACATCTTTGTCCATGGCCCTGAGCATCTGAGGTCAGTGATTTGTTGGGGTGTCTGAATACATTTGGAAATACATAGCATAATAGGCTAGATTTTAATGACCATGAGAACAGGGTCTTGTGATGCCTTCAAAAATTTATGTAACCAATTTAACGTTTTACCTGCTGATTTTTACTTCTGACAACACATTTAAAGAAGAGCAATATCTGATCAATTATGGAACCTGCATAATTATAAGAATGTAGGCATCTTCTGTCCCCATGTCTAGACATGAGCACATAAGATATCTTATGGTTGAATATAACACAAAGTGAATATTCTCCTCAACCATGACAGAATGTTTCTTAGTCCTTAAAGAGGAATGAACACAGTGAGGCCTTTATTTTAAATGAAACTTCAGTTCTTTTGTTTCTTTTCCCTCAGGGAAAATAGCTCACAGAGATGAGCAGGAGTTGATTTGACTAAGATTTGTGTAAAGCATGTACTGAACAGACCACAACATGTGAATGTTAAGTGTCCAATTGTGCGTGTTCTGAACATTTTCTTCCTTTTTGTGTTTTAAAAATTAATATGTATCGTACCTTGGTATCATATTGATTATTTGGTTTGGGGTTTGTGGCTTCCCTTATTAAAGTTTTGAAACTGAAAATCTAAACCAAACACGTGTGTTAGTGTAAGCCAGAGACATTTTCTTTAAAGTATATATAGTTTAGGGTAAAGAGAAACATAACTTTTATTTCTTAGATGCCACCACATTCATTAAAGTGAAACTAAAGAATAACCAACATTTTAGACAAATAAAATATTTTTAATACTCATAATATAATTAGTATGACAATTTTGGTCCATCGTTCTTTCCCGCCCTTTGTCTTATGTTTTATATCTGTCTTTGCTCCCACTTCTCTCTGTCTGCTTCAGGCTACAGTCTTAGAAACAGCTGCAGGATGCAAGAAGAACTTATTCTTAGAAGCAAGACCATTCAGGACAGACTGCTTTGCTCTGAGTTCCTGGAATACATTTGCTGACATTCAGCGATTCTGTGCAATAATGGTACATAGCCGATAGGTCTAAAAATACATATTTCTAAATTTAAGATCAGTATACTTAGTATCTAGGACAGCAATTGTAAGACCATCCTTGTTGCACTTTTGCCTTAATGTCTAACTATAGTCCAGCTAAACAGTTCCTCAATGAAAGCCTGCTCTTCTCTAAGGTGTCTCTAAGAATTTGCTTTGCAATACAAACATTGAACTGCTAGCTGTACCAAGCAGTTAGCATTGGATTGCTAGCTGTACCATAGGAGTTTTAACAACTGCTTATGTCCCACCCTTGGCTAATGCTGCTACAGCTTTCGATGTCCTCTACAGAACCACCAGCAGACTCCAAAGACAGCAATAACAAGGCCTCTTTCTAATCTTTGGTGACCTAAATAATTTATTTCTTTCCTCCACTCTTCCCACTTTCACCCATTATAACACCTGCCACACCAAAAATAACAAAACGCTGGATCTAGTGTATACCAACACGGAGGAGACATACAGCTCATCGGCTCTGCTTCTCCTCGGGGACTCAGATCACAACCTGGTTCATCTCCAGCCCGTGTTTAAATCCCTTGTAGACAGAGACCCAGCTGTGAGACACACAGAGAAGAGATCGTCTGAGGAGACTGAGGAAGCGCTAATAGATTGTTGCAGCTCTACTGTGTGGAAAGAGCTTTCTGTCATCATGGGGAGAATATTGACAGCATTACTGACTGCATCACGGGCCGCATTAACTTTTGTGTGGACAACGCTGTATGTTGAAGTAGTGGCTAATCTACTTATCTGAGAGGAAGAAGTTAAATAAACTAATCAAGAAGACCAGTTATGTGCAAGGATGCCCCCTCAACCCCCAGTGCAGGTGGTGGGATACAGAAGGACTCTAGCTAAAATGACGTTAATGATGGGAAATGTCTCCTACCTCATGTATGAAGCTGTTGCTGAACTGGAGAGCACCTTCAGTGACAGACTGTCATTTCCTGTACAAAGAGCATCTTTACTTGTGTTGTAGTCTCAGCAGCTATTATTTGGAAATCCTAGAATTTTTCAGAAAATTTTCAGATAGTCATTGTCACTGCTGTTCATATAGACAATAAGATATGCAGAACATGTCAGCCTTGAAAAATCGAATAAAAAGGATTTATGCTGCCTCTTATGATGTGAACTTGAATGAAAGCAATAGTCTCAAAAGGCAAAGGAAAAACTGATTTTATGATCACATCACCCACCACGGCAGTTTGATGTTGTGTGTGGTGCTTTTATTACCATATGACACAAGACTGTTGCATTTTCAGAAACTACTGGGATTAAAGAAAAAAAGGTCAAGATCAGAGGAGGCTGGAAAGATCATGTGCTAATAACACAATGTGTGGAACTAATCTATCTTTCACGGGAATAAACAAGCATAGAGCTTGCTGCAGGCAAAGAATCAGATTATGACAAGCCTAATTACTGTGGAAAGTCACATTGTGAGCATGTTGCCAAGTGAAATGTAAAAACACCAGACATAGAATTTTATTCAAATGTCAATAGAAGTAGAAAAAAATCCATTAAAAGAATTCAAATCATGACTTGTGTACATAAAGAATAAAAAGGTATGTGTAACTAAATGGTTTTGTAGCCTTTCAGAATAAAATGACCACTGCTGAGACTGCTAATGACCCTGAAATTAGTCATAAAGAGATCAGATCATGAAAAAAACTAGAGGACATTATGTTAGTTTTTTGCAGTGTGTCTCATTTAAATGTAGGTGTATCTGTATAGAAGTGGAATAGATGAATATCATTCAAATGATGAGTACAGTGTATCAACATAAGATCAGTTAGATGCTTTTTCATATATTGATATAAAAAACAAATAAAAAAGTATTGAACACATGAAGAAAATGGTGTACAAAACTGCACAGAAAGCAAAAACGTCCCTGCTGCTATGAGACAACAATATCTCTGCTATGAGACAACAATATCTCTGCTATGAGACAACAATATCTCCAGCTTAAAACTGACCGAAGGCCTTTAAAAAGTTTTCTTTCACAATTAAGTCTTACTGTTGCAAAACATACAAATGAAAATGGTCACAGCTGCATTTGTAAACCTCTAAATGTTCCAGCGAACATCATTTGAACCATAATCCAGAAGTGAAGATAACAATTTCATGATCAACCATCAACAGCTTGGTGCCTCTTGTAAGATTTCTCTTTGGTTTTCAAGAGCAAGACCAAAAGCTCACCAAACGCTTAAGAAATGCCTGGAAATAACAGGTACAGTTTTCCCCATGAAAACAATAACTACTGCACTCAACCACAACGGCCTCTATGCACAAACTGCACTGGGAGAATGGTCAGGTCAAAGCTGTTCTCAGGATAACATAGCGCACAACAGAGAAAACACCACCACAAAGACACCAAGCCAAAAGAGATAAGTGTTCGTTCCATATTTTACTCACTGTATAGCCCTTCTAGAATTGGAAAGCCCTAGCACACCCCAGGAGGATCTAATAAGTGTTAAAGGGGAACAAACTGTTTAGGTTCTAGTTCTTGACCTGCTATCTGAATGGACAGATGGGTGATAAAAGATTTATAGATGAAGGATTTGCTATTTTTATTTTAACACTGGCAGCAAAAATGACAAGGACAAGTTCTTGGTTGACATTTATTCAAACCTTTTTGTCATGTTGTGAATATATTGTTATATTAAATACTTATGTATTTGACAGAAATATATAATATGCAGCATTACTTGTTCCCTCTGTCTCATTTTGCTCAGAAAATGCTACTTTTAAATGCTTACTTTCCAAATTACATTGTCAAAAGTGTTTGTGAAAACTTTTCTGGATGTATTGTCATAGAAACAAACAGTTTTCTTAAACTCAATGTGAAGACAATGCTTTTCACAGTAGGTTGAAACAGTCTCTTGAGTCATTAAGAAAAATAATGCAGTGTATAAGATTTTAAGGCATATCGCTTTGAAGCTCCTTGTTTGCTCCCATTAAACTTTTTTGCACAAATCTAAGTATGCAGTTGTGCTTTTACAATGTTTTTAACTGCTGCTTCTGCTCGACCCAATGAAACGTAAGTTTAAAATGGAACAAATGTAGTTAATGTGCACAGCCTGTGCCATTATTAAAGCTTAGGCTACAACTGGTCTGGTCAATTGCAGCAAAACCTAGAGGGTCTTTTAGGAGTGGTACATATAAAATAATAGTGGACACAGGAGCTGTGCAGATGTCTTAAACAAGAAAATGCTTCACTAACATGCTAGGTTTCTTTTAATTATGGAAAAGGACAATTGCATGTCAAATGTTAAAAATATATGGCAATTGCATCTGAGCAACCTACATTTTCTTTGGCCAAGAGAAATCCTATCACCACACAGTTATTGGTGAAAGTTATTAGAGAAAACAAAAATTATTAATGTATCCATCACAGGTTGTCACGTACACATAAATGGACTAAGGTTGATTCAGATGTTACTATATAAGGAAAGTGTTGAATTAACTTCAATGTCTTACTTCACTTTCACCACTTGACAATTTGGTGCATAGTGGCACTCTACTTGTAAATGGGTGCACATGCAAGTTTTGTTAATGAATTAATCAGCATATTGCTAAAAATATGTGTAAAATACAGATCACAAATGCAAACAACCTGTTTTTTTATTTAATAAAAACCTGTCTTAAACTCTCAGAACCTGCTAGGAAATAAAAAAATAAACTGCTCATTGTCATTTCTATGACAATAAGCAGTTGTCATTGCTGCTCATGACAACTGAGCAGCAATTGTCATGAGCAATTTACAGTAAATTTTCTGTCACATTTCCTGTCTTTAGATTTATCACTTCATTTAACAACACATTTGATCCCACCTACTTTTTTTTTTTAAGCAACTAGACAATTCCTTAGAAGATTACACAAATCATAAAGTTTGTGTCTTAAAGCAATAAAAGATTATTTTGGTTTTCATACGAAAATAGACCAACATGAAATTTCATGTTCTTCAGAATGTGAAAAAAATTAGTTATGCTTTTTATGCTATAACGTTTGAGTGCAAATGGACAAAGGTTTGTTTTACTTTACTGAAAAAATGAGTATCACTTAATAAATATGTGAAATTTTTAGCATGTCACTTTATTACGGAACATATATGGAACCCTCCTGTTGCCCAAAATACAGTTTTGCTACAGGCTTAATTACATTCTTATAAACTATTACTTAAGTTCTAAGCAACTACTGAAAAATTTCTAATTTGAAAATATGAAAATGTACGTACCCATAAAATAACATTTATGACTTCATATGTCTTACAGTTTTTGATTGCGATGGGATAAAAAATTTAATTATCTCCCCTATCAGATTAACAACAATGTTGTAAGGGGACATTTTTTAAACTCAAGTTTTAAGTTGTCACAAAATTTATAAAAAGTGTGTTTCCTATTGATTAAACCAAAATAAAGGATCATATGTGGCACTAATACCATTACTAATTTCAAAAAGCGTCATGCTCGCATTCAGAAACTGCGACCATAAACTTTCACCACTCACTACTTCTACTTAAGCAGTAAGAGGAATGGCTGGACAGTTAACATGAGGAGATGTCATGCATATGAATGCCTTATATGTCATCAACATACTTGCAACTAAGTATAAAGTACTCACATATGCAATGTGTTCTCATCGGTGTGGAATACTGCTTATGAACTTAACCTGGAATTAATCCCACAAATAAACAACTCTTTAAAAGTTAGGAGAAAACAAGAGGTATTTTCTTAAAAGCTCATTCGTATAAGACGGATGTAGTCAGATAAGATAATGCACAAATCATTTCTTCTCCCCAAAATCCATAAAAACTTAAATTTGTGTGAATGTTGACACTGTGGGATCTTACAGATGTGTTCTTATATGCTCAAACAAGCATAAATCCACCTCCTAACATCTGGATAAGTCAATATTTAACAGACACACGACGCCTGTGTGTTACGTGCTACTTATCATTCAACAAAAACAACAATGCAGCTTTGTAAAACTCAAATAAAAAAATAATGAAGGCAAAAAAAATGAAATGAACAACTCAATGTTAACATGACAGGTAGAAGTGAGTACAGGAATGAGCAGACAGGTTCACATGCAATATACATGGCAATGAAGATGATCAGCATACAGAAACACATCAAAATAAGTTGACCGTTATTTTAGATAAGATGAAGCATGGTGTAGCAAACCACAACTGCATTCAATTTAAGTAACATTGAATAAAAGATGGATTAAGCCTCCATTAACTGGTTCATTTGCACATTGAGGTTTATATATGAAGCTCATATTGCTTAAATTTAATAATCATGTAAATGTAATTATGAAGTCTGTTTAATCTAAAAACATAACTACTCAACTAAAGCAATCTATACACAGAAATCTTGCTGTGTGAAATATCCATACATAGCATCAAATATTAAAAAGAAATCAGGGAAAAGGTTTTTCTTAATATTTTTCAACACTTTAATTTTCTTTATATAAGGAATTTTGTTTCTGTTTAGTACTTAAACAATTTGTTCATTTTTACAAAAATGAGTGCATCAATATAGTTGTTAAAATCTTGTCAACCACTCTTATATATTTGTTTTTTGCTTTATTCAAGAAGCGGTCTTTCTGCAGGGTTTATGGTGAAGGCAACACGGATAGATGAGTGTGTGTTTGTGCAATGTATGTTTAGAGGTGTGTGTCTTTTAGTGTTAGTGCAAAAGAAAAGGTTGAGGTTTCAATCCAGATGGCTTGAGTCGTGTGTGTATTCCCTCTGGGTGCTCAGATCAGGTTCAGGATCATAAATCATCCTCTCTACATCGTACAGATATGAATATAATAATACTTTATTACTCATTGTCTTTGATCCTTAATATGGCGAAACAAAAAACCCTCCAAAATATCAAAAACATTGAAAAGATTTGACTGCAACATCACATAAGAAGTGAAATAAAACTCAAAGGTACAACAGAGTAGTATAAACATTGTGCTTCTTTAATTTTACTTACTACAGTCCTCCATTGTCCTTGTAGTCTTTTAGTTTAAATTTTGTTATATTTAATATATAGATATATATATATGTATAGAGAGAGATAAATGTACACGTATAATCCGCACTGAGGTTTGTCTTTTGTGGCAAGCAGAGAGGCTACTGAGGGCATCCAGCTTTCATCATCCTCTTTATATGCGTCCTTTTCCACAAACAATTATTTTTGCTTGATTCATTCATGTGGTTCTTCATCTCTTTGTCAGTAGTTTCCAACTACCCCAAAGAACGATGCAAAAAGATGGCAGTCTTTGTAAAAAAAAAAAAAAAAAAAAAAAAAAAAAATCCCTTTTTTATCTTCTGCTTCTTTTCTCACTTTTCTTTTTGGAATCCCTGTTTTTCGTTTTATTCCCTCAGGTTCTTTGTCATCTTTGGTAGCGTGTCCGACACTTTGCTGTGTCTGGAAATAGGGTGCCAGGACTGTGGGATACGGTGGCTGGAGGGACTGGGGTGGGAGGGTGGATGGTTACAAACAGTATGCACATGGACAAACAAGGTTAATGAAGCACAGAAAAAGGCAAGAAAGTGACACTAATATGAATAAGGTTTTTCACCTATCATAGTGTTTGAGGTGAAAGATTTACTCTTCTATAAGTATGTCAATCCTTAATACAGATTGTGAGTCAGTTGATTATACTCTGAGCATAAATGCTGCAACAGTCAAAGAAAGAGGAAGACAGAAAGTTGACAAACTGTGTGACCTTGTGATAGAGGTATGGAACCGATATAAGGCAAGAGGGATATGACAGCGAGTGAGGAGGACCGACAAGTGACGACACATGTACAAGAGAGGAGGCAGAGAGGAGGAGAAAGAGGGAATTTAAAAAGCGCGAGTCAGGGCAGTGTCTGTTAGTACAGACAAGTGGTGGTGCTCTGGGAAGTGCTCATCATCTGTAGAGGAGTGAGAGGAAGCAGGAGAGGCCAAAGGTCAGCCACCTGGCCAGTGGGAGTGACCGTGATCCTCCAATAAGAACTATGGGAAGAAGACAAACAGAAAAAGTCATATCAGTTTATGCAGAGAGGCAGTACACTTACACTTGACTTTTGACCAGTTTAAATGATTTTTGTGAATCAAAAAACGATAAGGTGTATTCACAAAGTTAACTGGAGGTGCTGAATTTGGGAAAATCTTAGTTTATTATTGATTTAAATTCTGAAACTAGACCAAGAGGCATAACTGCTCTTAAAATAGCTTCACCAAGCACATAATTTCTCTGCACAGTTTGCTGACATTTAAAGAAAGTAAAACATATGAATTTAGTATGAAAAACCAGAGATAGAGGTATATATGTGTTTATATTATCAGTACGTATTTCATTAGATGTAAAAAAAAAAAAAATCTTTCTATGGTGATATCTCATAGTACAATGTGGCTATGCTCACTTTTGATTTTCAAAAATAGTGGCTTATATTCAGGTGTGCTCAAAAGTTCACAAATTATGGTACCACATATAAACTTTAATTACAGAAAACAGTAAGTTATAGAAACGCAGAGAAAATAAACTAACTTTGTTACAGCAATCCATTTGAGTTGTGGAACAGAGAGGCAATAAAGAATCTGTGATTCTTCTTATTTTTAAAGTTTAGAGCAATGCCTCATCAGATTAATAATTAGATTAATGAGAGTAACGGAAACAACAAGAGACAGAAGCATTTGTATCTCACAAAATGGTTTATTTTACAACTGCTGTGTTTTGTAGCTGATGCAAACGTAGGTGCAAATTGCTTCCATCTACTGAACTGTTTGCCCCTGAATGTACATAGGACATTCCAGGGCAAAACAAAAGCAAATATTTGGTTGGTCAAAAATAGGAGATTGCAATTCCTCATGAATTCCCCCATTGGGAATGGGTTTTATTGGTGCTTTTAAGACTGATGTGCTTAAAGGGACTAACATTTCCTTATCAGTTCTGCAGCGAGGATGATGGTTGATGTCATAAAATGCAAATAGAGTGTTTCTTGGATGAGCAAAGTGAGCTGAAATGAAAAGGACCAGTAAAAAAAGAGAAGAGTAAACAAATTCCAGACTCATTAAAATTAGTCCATAGCTCTAATCTTTTTGAATAGTTGTTCAACATATTTTTTAGATAAACTCTACCGTCAGCTGGACATTCAGGATAAATTGAAGTGTATTTTGCAAGGTTAAAATCTTATTTTCCTTTCAAAGTTATTTACTACACTCTTACCAGCCATCATCTCTTCTACTACACAAACAGTATAGACTTGTGCTTCATAAAGAAATTAAAATTGTTACCTTCTTCAACAAAGTTTTATGAATAAAAGAGTGTGTAGTGTATTCCAAAATCAATATGATTTCATAACAACTGTCCATCCCTCAGGCACAAAATCAATATCTATAATAAAGCTTCGATCAATAAATAGTACACTCCACATTCCTGTAGCACAGAAGATGGACAATAAATTGAAATAGAATCTGGTGTTCTTGTTAGGATCAATGGATTTTTTATTTTGACCATTTAGTCTTGTAGTGTTTTTTTTTTTTTGTTAGTGGAGAAATCTGTTGAATGTTTTGATCTTTTTGTTTTAACTTTCTATAAAGTCACTTATATTCTCTTACTGTTGGTCTATTTCAACTAGAAATCTATTCTGAGCAACTCAATAACCAGGTGTAAGTTACTCATCACTGTTTTAGATTTACCTTTAAATTAGCAGTTTTTGTTCCCCTCTTATCATATACATATTATTCTGTTTGGTCTGTCTTTCAAGTCTTCATTTGGAATTTTACTGCACATTTATCTTGATTCCTCATTAAGCTTTCTGTTTGACTTTATAAGTTCAATTGAAATGCTCATGTCATTACTCCTCCTCTTGGACAGCCAAGAAACTTTTTTTCTAATACTCTTTCCACTTCAATATTATCAAATATTATTTATACCATTGTGCTGGAATATTGTAGTTTAAATATACATGCATTTAGTTTTGCATACATTTAATGATAGTTTTTCTGTCAAACCAATGCTTTAATTTATTTTCATTTCTGAGGGGATCATCTCCAAAGGTTTCTGAAAATTCTCCCTGCTTGTATCATCAGCAAATAGTATGTATTTTGCCATGTTCAACACTATATGTGTAGTTTAAATATATCACAAACACTTTATATTACAGACACATGATCTACTTACAAAGTCATTTTGAGTCAGTGAAGCTGTGCCAGAAACAATTTTCTAAATTTTCTGGTTGCAAAGGTTTCTCACCCCTTTGAAAGAACGTAGACTAAAGTCTTATGTGTTACTGGAGATGTCAATTCTGATAAAAAGCCACTTAGAGAGATTTATTTTAATTTTTTATATATTTTTAAAGGCACCGTTTTTTTTTTTAACCATCTCCTTTGCTCTGAAAACAACACATAAGCCAGGTGGAGCTTTGTGATTTGGGCAGGTGGAGTTGCACTAAATAAGTCAGAGGCAATCATTTTTCATTTAGCACAAGAGTCCCTTGTGTATACACTCTGTTAACCTGATATAAATGTGAGCATTGTTAAATGTAGGCTACTTATCCATAGCGGTAATAAATGGAAAAACTTTACTCTTAGGTTTTGTTTTGTTTTGCTGTCATTTTTACACAGCAGGTAGTGTGTGCTTATTTGGGTCAGAATGAAGTTCAAAATGCCGACTACTTGTTGGCCTGGAAAAATCATAACTCATGCCATGATAATCGGACTATTCAACATTTTTTCATCTACAAAGCTGAAGATTGTGCTTGATGCTGAAAGTAATGTTAGCCCAGCAGAATACTTTCAGACTATCCTTTCAAAAAATAAAAATAAAATCTGTATATATTTATAGATGCAGAATTTTGTGTGGTTTGTGCGTGAGACACAGCTTGGTTTTCCATGATGGAGAATACAATTGAGCTTGGTTCCTCTCCCACAAAAGGGGGAGGCAGAGTTGGGCTGGTCTCTATGGGAAAACAAAGTCCCAGTGGGAAAAACAACACCTGTACTTAAGCCTATTTAGGAACTTTGGACGCAAGAAACAAGGTCAGAATTTGTACTTTTAAAGCTCACTACATGAGATGGAACTTGCATTCATCACGTTATTTTATCTTCTTTTAATTGTGGTTCCTTTCTACTTCATTATGAGCTGAAAACATACTTTAATCCCTTTCTGGTCCTTATTTTACCTTGCAGAACCAATGGAGGTAAAATTGCAATAGAAGTACTTGTCTCTTGCAATGGCAAAGACCTTCGTGTCGCCTGCCTGATAATTACCCATCTGTCTGTGGTATGCGAGTCTCAAAGAACCCGTAGGACACAATCGAACATGCACACTCTTTGAGCTCAAGAGCTTTCCTCTTCCTGTTTATGCCGTCATCTATTATTTACACCATCCGCCCGTGTTGTTACATGCACATATGTGTTACATTGCAGCACGGGCTTGTAGGCGTGCTCATACACATGCATCTCACGCAGAATGTTCCAAAAGGTTTAAAAAGAAAACACAAGTTGTTAATAATTTATTGACGTTCATGTTTTTTGCTGTTATGAGACGATTTCATGGCTCTGATAGTTTCTCTGTCGCAAATCCAAGCAAAAGTTAACAAAGCCCTGTAGATTCTCACCACATGTTGCTGAATAAAATCAAGCTTGTTGCTCTAATACTCAAATCACACGTCTCACTTCTTTCTGGAGTTGCCGCTCTTTTGATCTGCTTGAGATTTATTTAGCTTCTTTGTCTGTTAGCCTGTATTTTTCACAAGTTTAAAAGAATTAAGAGCATAGGAACACTAAAAGCAGCGGCGGCATGGACTAAGCCAGCTGAGTCAGTTCTGAACCTGTATTTTCTATGAAATAGTTTCTGAGTTTGAGTCTTGAATTCAAATTTTTCAGTACCAACAAAACGTTACTTCCCATCCCTCTGACCACATTTTAGCAGTCTAAAGCATATGTATTCACACACGTTAGTCTCTCTATGTCTTTGACCTTTTATTTGACCCTTGCGGCTAGTTGTGTCATTCCACATGCTTACTTTGACATGAAGTGTTTTGTTGAAACTGTTTGGGGTGTGTGTGTATGTGTGTGTTGCCCTCAAGGTAAAGTTGCTGGATAACGGCCGTGCTCCTGTTTTAGGAGTTTAATCTCAGTTCATCAAGTGTTTTTTTTTTTTTCTTAGAATCATTATTAGAGAGAAAAAGTCTTATGTTTGCAGGTGCAAATTTATGAGGTACACACTAGTGCTACCTCCATATCCACCACCCATAGCTCTCTGTGCTAAAATAATACAAAATGGCTCAACATATAGCAAAAATGTGAAACTAATAAATATTGTTAAATGTGACCAAGACTTAGTGAGAACCTGATTTATATGTTGGAACTGGTGCTGGGTCAAAAATAGGTAATAATCCAATGAATGAATAATGATACCATTAATACATTTATTATTAGCAATAACGATGATGTTTTCAAAGCAATTATGATTTGTTGACTGAAGCTTATGTGTCTGAGAGCAGGACAGCTTTATAGAATGACTATGGAAATTTAATATGAAAATAATAGTCAATGCAGAATAAAAACAAAGATAAATCAAGGAAAATATTATTGAGCTTTTACAGCTTGTTGGCATTGGACTTAGTTGCAAATAAGAATTATGAGTCAGCTATTGCAGAAATTCTTTCTAAAAACCACAAAAAAAATTCTTAGTTTAAAAGTTGTGTTTTTCTTTTTACCTCTGTCATTTACAATCTTGAAATTACACTTATTTTATAAAAAGATTTTTTAACAAATGGTGTTCTTTCATTTCCTTTTCACGCCGAAGGGTAAATAACTGAGCCTCTCCAACATGAGGCATGATGTGCAGAGGTAAACATTTATCAGAGGGGAAGATCGAGCAAGGAGGAGAGAGAGGCGAGGCATAATGAAGTTGAATATAGGGAAGGCAGCAGGAGTGTGATGTGACAAAATAGAAAATGAAAACAAAAGTAAAATTGGGTGAAACAATTGCTGCTGAGGAAAGACACAACAAAAATATTTTCTCTGTGTTCCTAAACACTGAAACAGGTATTTATTTCTCCTAAAGCTAAAGAGAAATAAACCGTTTCTTTCTCTTAAGTCCGTATTTCATGCTTTAGCTAATATTATTTCAGCTTAAATTGAACTGTCTACCTTTTAACACATGCTGCACTGGCTGTTTTAGTGAAAATTGTTAGCTATTAAGTGCATATGCATGTTCAGAAGCATTTCTCTTCACACACACTCAGGCACCAGTCATATCCCATCAGTCACATCTTACCTGTCTTACCTGCGTTGGCTACCGTGTTCTCCTGCTTGCACTTTCCTATGGTGATGGACACATCATCAATGGCGATATCTCCCTCAAAGCCTGCACCTCGGATTCCTTCAAACACAATCTGTTTGGGAAAGACAGAGACAAGCAAGATGCCATGTCAGTTAGTTTAAAAGGTAAGCACAACCAGAACATCTGCTGCAGCTCCAAATTAGTGCAGTAGTCAGTGGTAAAAGTGTGGTGGAATATTTTTCTGGTTGGTTAAGGGCCTGTTAGTCATTCACTCAATCATGTATAGTTGTAATACAAGGTACTACAGTCACCTTGTATTGCAACTATTCTCAAAATGTTCTACATTCCCATAGAAATATATCTGAAAAGAGAAAAGCTATCTCATTGTATTGCTCATTTCTTGGGTTTCTGAAATTATATCTTTAAAAATTTAGGGATAAACTTTTTTTTTTTTTTTTTAAAGAATCACCTTGATCTCAAAAGCTTTAAACAGATACACTAACAGGAAACTGAAAATCTCAATTCAATATTCTTAGCATTCAAGCTCATGTATAGTAATTTTTTCTGGGACCACAACAACAAGACTAAACAGGAGTCTCATCTGAAAACTTCCCATTTTAGCCAACAGCCATCTGGTTTCTGAGTGACAGCCTAATTACTGCGGTGTAACAAAGGCACCAAAAGCCCATTGCACCCAGCTAATCAAAAAAACAAGCACATTCTTTCTGAGGAAGGAAAATAGAACAAACAAGGAAACTTTGTTGCTTCAAAATACAGAAAAAATACAGAACCCACATTTCTAGCCACTGCTGGAGTTTAATATGTGGCAAATGCAGCATTTCATAATGCATTAAAAATCATAGGTATTATTTACCCTTACCAGTTTAATTGACTTTTCAATGTTACAGAAATAGCAAGCTATTTAAGTTTGGCCAATACATGCAGTAATATTCCCAAAATCATGTGTCATCCAACTTTAGCTCAAGGCTTTCTAACTTTACAGAAAAAAAATACAGGTGTTACTGTGTGTTGAAATTCCTTGTTGAAGAGAACCTGCCTGCTCTTTGCTTATATACCACCTCCATACATATATCTAAAGCTCGGGTTAATAGGAGAAGGGGCAGACATAGAGGAATAGCAAATAACGCATGACTGGTTTCACTTTACAAACTCCATCTGTTAACACCAACATACTGCAGTTAGGGGACATGCCCTGCCATCAATTTGTGAGTAAATATATCAAGCTAAAACAAGTGTAGGTTCCATTAACCTGATACCGACCCACCGAGTGGAAAAGCCTGACCTCAGCGCACATGCTCTGGATGAAAGGTGAAGAATGGGTGAGCAAACAGCACAGCTAACACACCTCATGTTTGATGCCTTCCATTGCCTTTGCTTTCATCTGTGAGCACTGTGGTGTTAGTGCCTAACGGGAATGTCAAGTTGAGGTATCAAACATAAAATTCATTGGGCAGAAACCAATAATCTAGCCATGAGCATGTGATGCAAGTTCACTCACATCTGAGAGAGAACCTGAAGTCTGTGAAAGCGATGTAAGATTCCCCACAAAGTTTGATTAATTTCTGATTAAGAGTATAGATGTACAAAATGTTTTCTTTCTGGGTATGCTGACTACTTTATGCAGTCCATGTTCATCCATGTAATGACAGTGGATATTGCTGAAGTCTTCTTTGAAGCGATCACACTCACTCTTTGTCTGAACGAGACTTTAAACATTTTCATTCGGTTTGTAGTCGCCTTCTCTCCAAATAGAGTCCAATCAATTACATTAATAAAAGGAAAGGAAGAACGAGTGCAGTGCCACCCTTGCACTATTTACTTTAATTTAGGTAAGGAATGAGAAACCTTCTTGTAATGAACAAATAATATAACTAGGAAAACCTTGAAGCTGATTGGGTGGTATTTAGGGGGATAAAAAGAAGGTCGACAGCATAGTATGGATTTAGGTGGTCGGCTCATTTGTGCAAGGGATTTCATTGTTAGGCAGACTGGAAGCTGTGAAGAAAACTTTAGGAGAGGAAAAAGGCTAATTGGCCAAAAGTCCACAGTTCTCTAATTTATGTACACTTCCAAGCAGTTTCGTCACTGCTTAGCTGTGGTGAAATGTAATGTACTTACTTTGTGGAAACGTTTCTGTCAGCTGAATCAAGTTTTACGCATTCATACAATAATACCCCTAATGACAACTAACTAGAGCTTCAGATGCATACATCCATACACCTGCGACTGCTTCCTCTACAAGGAATATACCAGATTGTCATATAATTAGAGAAGATGAGAAAAATAATTGAGTCAAGAAATCCCAGAACTGTCGCTGGGTTTGACACACAAAAAACACAGAACTACAGCATATTTAAAGTACAATACAAGTCACCCAATGTGTAATTGCTCCTGCAAAGAGTACTTACTATAGAGTACATAGAGTGTATAAATATATGTTTTTCTAGGCATGGGAAAATGGGCTTGTGCCCTTTCACCGAATGTGTAGTGTAAAAACAGCCAACTGAAGTGTGAGTCGGCTGTGTCAGCAGTGCCTCACACTTATAAATCACTGCTGGTGACTAATTTGAAGTCAACTACATCTGTTTCTGAGCTTTGGGAGCAGCAAGGTTGTTCATGAAAAGTTTTATAAACTAATCAAGGGAAAGAAAAGCCTTAAATAATCAACAGTAAGTCTGCTAATTACAGAAAATGACATAGAAACAAGAAACACATTAAAACAATAATAAAAGTTTCACACAGTAGAAAAGACATGTCAAAATCCAAATTCAAGGAAATAATTAATTAGAACATGATAGAAAAATAACCAATTAAGTAATATTTGGGGTTTATATTTAAGGCCCTTCAGCAGGAATGTTTTCATTCTTGATTTCAAAGGGGCTGACAACTTATGCACATTTTAGGTTTTAAGGGAGACTTGTGATAAGCACATACTATAGAACTTTTTGGACCAATGTGATCCATTTTCTTGGTGTTGGTCAGGACTCTGGCAGCTGCAGATGCCAAATTGATTTTATAATTTTTTTTTCCCGCACCGATACCATAACAACAATGTGAGCAACTGAAAGTGAAGAGTTGGTAGACTTGGACTTAAATTTAACATCATTCAGTCCAAAATGATAACTTGTTTTCTGGATTTTTTTGTGATCCCCAAAATGTGAGAGTCTAAATAATTGCCTTTATCTGATTTGACATTTTGAAGACAAAAAACTGGGCTTATTTGTGCTAATTTTGAACTTTTTGATATACATCTAATGAAAAAAATAAAATTAGTTCCTCAAAAAATGTGATTGTCATTGATGAAATTATTTTCAAACATAAATGCTGCAATAAGGCCAGAATGATGTTATAATAATTCACAATCTGAGGAAAACAAATTAAATTGAACACAAACAGCTCAAGAATGGAAACTTGAGGAACCTCACCGGTGATATTTGGTCTCATTTGTAATTGCCGTCTGGTGCAATACACCCCATCTGTTAAATATAATCTGAACCAATCGAGCATAATACAAGACAATCAAAATCACATTTTTATCTATTAATCAGTATGATATGAAAAGTATGTATATACACTAAACAACAATGAAAATATAACAAAGTTTAAACTGGCAGATGACATAGCACTTAAATGTGTTTTGATTTGAAAACCTAACCCTAAATTTAACTTTGACACTTCCCTTTAAGTCATAGATAATATGATTTGGCATACAACCTATATTAAATCCTTAATATATCCTTTGTTGCAACAAGACAAACTGTCTGTTGGGACTTTCCATAGTACAACATCTTTTGTAGACATAAAACAAATACACTTATTTGAAAATGTGCAGAATTGTTATCAACCTGTGAGAGTAAAAATGACCCAGATGGACCTGCGAGTGTGTAGGTGCAGAAATAGATTCCAGAATCAAAGGAGGTACAGTCAGGTGTCAGGTTGGAGCTGTGAGAGTGTTGTTTTGTCGAGTCTTGTAACCTTTAATGTTCCCATTGATGTCCTGTCCACATACCAAAAGGGACACGGTCTTGGGAGAAGGAGGAGGAAAAAAATGATTGACTTTGCATGTGTTAGAGAAGGAAAAGAACTCACAGATATACAGTGAGGACTTTGAAATGCCAACGCAGAGCAGATTTCCCCTGCAATGCAAGGAAAAAGGAAAATATACGTTGGCCTGGTTTCCCACATGCCCCTCAGGTATGGGGACACTGTGAGGAACACAGATGGCCTTGGGTTAATCCGAATAAGGGTGAGAGGAAACGAATGACCTACAGTGTGTTACTGTGTTTGTGCTATTGTGTCACAATAGCACAAAAACAAATCTATTTTTTAATTTATTTTTATAAATGGATTTCACTGTGAGCTTACAGAAGAGAAATAAAGCATCATTAATTTGTTGTAATGTGATTGACTTTTTATTTTAATGTAATTCATTTAATCCCTAAATATGTAGTTATCTAATTAAAAAAAGAGAAAACTTTGCAGGGAAGAATTTAATTAAATTGCAAATCTAACTTATTGGATACAAAGTCCAATAAATGTTTGTTTCAATATTACACAATGGGTGGACTATATCTTTTTTGTAAGACAAGTACGCAGAAGCATTATTCTCAAAGGCATATTTACATTTGATGGATGGAGCAAAAACAAAGTGAAAATAAAAAGATGAGTGGCAGCACCTAAAAGGCCAGTATGCAGTCATGAAGCTGTGAATGGGATGAAAAAGTTTGTGTTCTCCATGGACACTTCTGCACTTCATAAAAGTGAATATCATCACACAAAAAATTTAGTGAATTTAAATAAGTTATACATCTTTGAAAAGGAAAAACTAAAGAGAAAATAATGGGTGCAGCAAGTTGGGCAAAATTTTACAATATTTTTATTGGTGTAAGGAAAGAAACTCAGGAGACAAATAAACATTAACAGAAATGTTCAATTGATAAAAGTTAAACTGTTGTTGAGAGTCAAAGATAATATACAACTCATTAGTTTTATGATTATTATGAGAGTTAAAATCTAATTAATTTTATTCAAAAGCAGAAGTAGTTGATCAGGTCAACAAAAAGAATTCAAGTCAGATCTCTGACAACGTAACAGGTCAGACGCTAAAGGGTCAGTCAAATGAAAAGTGAATCAGGCATTTGAAAAAATAAAAAACAGAGAACATCACTAATTTGTCCCAAATGAGAAAGAAATAGCATCTCTTTTAAATAATTAAGTGAAATATTGTTAGTCTGTTGGTTGGAAGAGCAAATAAGTACGCAGACTAAGAAGATCAAAAAGGAAAATATTTTGGTAACCAAAAAATAAAAGCTACAAAAAAAAATAACCCACCAAAGTTTTTAAAAAAAAAATATATATAAGAAATAGTCTCTTATCAATTCAGTCATCCTATATTGTGCTCAGTTTCATTTTATCGCATATCAGCTTACGTTCTATGCAGTGATTCCTTTATTTACTTTGCATCATCATTTTAAAAAGCTGTTTGTTATCCTGCATGTGAGGCGTCTAAATAACACAGTAAAACTGACATTTAAAGTGGGGCTAAAGATAAAGTAACTATCATTTGAAAAACAAAATTACACCAAATTTGAGATTAATGGCTGTACCATAGTGAAATAACAGTTTTCCTCATTACCGGTACAATAAAACAGCATTTATGAAGCCCTATAAACATATTGACTTGGTGGCAGAGGCAGAATGTTGACGTTCAGTTTATTTAAATAGCACTAATTCAAAACAATTGTTGCCTTGAGAAATTTTACTAAAAAAAAAAAAAATCATTTAAATTCAACCACACATCTATTGCACTTGAAGTCATCAAAGGGTACAGTCAGCTCAATTAATTTTTCCAAGTAGTTCAAAAAGTTTCTATTTAAAGAAACACAGCAGATTGCATCGAATCATTGACTTGTAGCAATAATATAATTTTCTTTTTTTAAATGATAAAATCATGTAAAGAATTTTCCTTTCCAAAAAAGCACAAGTATAATCTGACATTTTTTAAAAGTAGTTGTGCTGCCATCTGGTAACCCTGGCAACTGAGTATGGGGAGGAAAAAGCTTTTTGCTTTTTTGTGGCACCAGCCTGTAATTTAAAGACATTAAATGCCTCCACCTGAAAAGCAGGCTTAGGATACATTGACAGTTTATTATTTCTGTGAGAACAGGTTGAAGAAAAGACATGCTAAGACTTGGTTGGAATCTACAAGTAAAAAAAAAAACAAACAAAAACTACTTCAGCTAGAAGGCTTTCAAACAAATGCAAAGGATGTCTGAGCTGTCCATTAGGGCTTGGAAAGTGCAAGAAGAAAAGTGTATTCTACTGTATGCAATAACCAGACTACAATATCAAGAGACAAGAGGTTATCCTATGGTTGTCTTGATAGACTTTCCTCTCAGATTTTGTAACAACTCTTGAGAATTGTAAATGTAATAATTTTCTATTTTATTTTTGTTCAAACACTTTTTTTAAATTTCAGAAGTAAACAGATTATTTGGGGGGAGAATCTGTTATGTTAGGAGATACAGCAGGGGTCACCCATTCCAGACCTGAAGGCCGATGTCCTGCAACTTTTAGATGTCTCCAGTTCAACACCGTTTATAGGCAGCCAGTTAGGTCCTCTAGAGTCCTGCTAATGACTTCATTATTTGACTCGAGTGTGTTGGAGCAGAGACACATTTATAAGTTGCGGGACACCAAGGTGATGAAGCATCTAAGTCCTCTGGAAACTCCTGGGATACAATTTGTTGGGATTTATCCTGTGATGTTCAAGGTGGAGTTTTGGGGATTAGACCTGCATAAAATAAATAATAATAATAATAATAATAATAATAATAATAATAATAATAATAATAATAATAATAATAATAAATTACATAGTGAAGGAAAAAAAACATTTATCATAACACATGTATGAGTTCACATGAGAAATGTAGAGACTTGTAGATGGAAGGTATAAAGAATACTATACACCCACTGATTGAGAAAATTGTTGGCCTTTATAAAACATGTTACAAAAGCATTATAAATTCTGAGGAAATGACTTCAGCCCACATTAACAAAATACTGTAAGAGAACAGCATGTGAAATCATTACAACAATCATTACAACAAAACTAGCAGAGATACTTAACTCATATACAGCTATCAAATGATCTCACAGACTGATTCTAATGTAATGATTATTTAAATGTAAATTTTGTGTGAAGTGCATTTAAGCAACTGAGGGACAATTGAGGGACAGTCAGCATAACAGTTGAAAACTTTTGTTTTTAGATTTCATGATTTATTGTGTTATCAGCCCTGAGACAGGACAGTATGAAGAACCTGACACATCTGATTCCCCACAGAAAAAGAGAAAACAAATGAAAAACAAAATCAGAAAGAGATTGCACAAAGGCTGTCAATGCTGTTTCCCAGGTAGTATTCTTGACTGTGGTAGACACACCTTATCACAAACATACACACAAAATGAGTAAGCAAAGATGGGAAAATGAGTGTGAGGGGATGTATGGTGTCAATCGGAAAGCTAGACTGAGTCATCGAGTTTATTTTGCCACGTGCCAACAGGGAAAAAATAACGACAAGCACAGCTGCCAGAGAGCCAAAGATGCTCAGTGACGTGTCAACAGACAACAGTAAAACACAGGCCTTCTTTCTGCCATGTCTCCCAGTCACTCCCCTCAATACTGACTGAATGGGACCAATTCATTTGAACTTTGACTATCCTATAAACCTGTAAAAGACAAAGTGACAACTTACCTCATATCATCAGACCTTTTTGTAAGTTTAATTTGATCTAAAAGTTAGTAAGTAAAGTCTACAAAACACTTTTTTATCTGTGTAGTATTACAAATCAATTAGGTGCTAAGAATTCTACCTTACATTTTAGCTCTGTGGTCATAAAAACCTTTGAGCGCCAGTTGATGAAGCATCTGAAAGGCATCACAGACCCCATGCTGGACTCCCTGCAGTTTGCTGACTGAGCCAGCAGGTCGGCAGAGGATGCAGTCAATTTGGGTCAGCACTTCATCCTGTGCCACCTCGACCATCCAAGGACATAGGCCAGGATTTTTTATTTTTTTTTGTAGACTTCAGGTCTTCCTTCAACACTATCAACCCAGACATCTTCCACCAGAAGCTCATCCAGCTCACTGTCAGATGTACCAGGCTCCACCTGCCAGTGGATCACCAACTTCCTTGCTGATCAGCTGGAAGGCAATTTCTCCAGCTCAGGAAGTATCAACACCAGTCTTACTCCCCTTGTATACTAATGCCTGCTAATCAATGAACCCATCTGTTCATTGTCAGGACACTGACTGATACAGTCTGCATACAGACATGAGGTGGATCGGTTGGTCCACTGGTGCAGACAGACCCACCTGGAGCTAAACCCACTAAAGACAGTGGATATGACAGTGGACTTCAGGAGAAACTCCTTTACACTGTTTCCCCTCAACATCCACAATGTGTCGTCTGTGAATAATTTCCAGTTCCTAGAACCCACACTTAGATGGCCAGGCAGAGTATATGTCCTACAGCAACTTAGAGTTCATCTTTCCACATGAGCTGCTGATCATTTTCTTCATTGCCTTCATACAGTCTGTCATGTGTTCATCCATCTCTGTGTGGTCGGGCTCATCCACATAATAGGACAGACTCAAACTGTACCAAACAATTGGGTCTGCAGAGAAGATCATCAGGACAGACTGTTCCTCTAATCATGACTTGTACATGTTTAGGACCAGTAAAAGAGCGGCTAACATATCTGTCAATCCAACACATTCTGCTCATCTGATATTTAGTCTTTTAGTTTCAGGTTGGTGCTACAAAGCACTAATAAGCATCCATCAATGCTTCTCACTGAAGGTATTTAAACTTAATGGTGAACAGTAGCTACTAGGGTTGCCAAACCTTTTCCTCAGCTTCAATAAACAATTTTATTGATGTATGTTGTTTAACGAGTGAATCAAATTCTATGAATAAAAAATTACATCAACATGAGAGGACTTATTAATAAAGAACAGAATTTTTTATTGGGTGTCCTATTTTTTACACATGGCTGTGAGGTAGCAACCAATCCAGAAGTAAATGTGAGGCCTTAAGTCTTTATCCACTGATTTTCCTTTGCAGACTTAAAGTCACTGCAGAAAATACATTGTAAAAAAATAAATCTGATTCAAGGTAATCTTTCCAGGTCAACTGTTCGTGGAATTGTGTGAACCATGAAACTCCCTGTTAATTTCTGGCTGTGTCAGAGGTCTTTTTTCTGGGAAAGACATAGTGGAGAAGAAATGGCTGCACTAAAAGAAATGTCAAAAACATGAGAGAGATGACAAGTAAAAAGGAGTTGTAATTTATTTTTTTTCTTCTGCCTCCTTTGAGTGAGCCAAAGCGACAGTGGTGGGCCATGATAAAAATCAAGGAGCAAACACTGGGAGCCGAATTGCCTTTAGAGGCTGGATTCTTCAAAACTCACGTTAACAGTAGAGAAGACACTGCATGTTGTTCCCTTACCAGATGACTGGGTCATACCTGCAGGTCACGTTCTGAATTTTACGCAACACATCTCAATTGCTGAGTGTAATGAGGTAGGGCAGAGGGGGAGGGGCCCTACTGTCATTCAAACAAACAAACAAACAGGTTCCCATTTCAAAACTGTTGAGGTTTTTCTTGAGATATAGGTTTTATATTTGAAATCCTATCAAAAGATTTATGTGTTAAGGTTTTTCACTGCTATATTATTGACTTTGCTGTTCCCCGTGTTGGAGAGAAGACCAGTGTTTTACCTGGAAGGGTCCGCTGGGGCTGATGTCAAAGAAGGCTCTACTCCAGTCTGGGCCCTGATGACCTGATTTTGCCCACACCACTGAATCCACAGGCGCAATACTTCTCACCCTCAGAAGAACATTGAGCGTGCCTGTGAAAAAGTTACACATCGACCACAAATGATGAATCTGTAACTGGCATGGTCTCACTATAACAAAAGATTTCCTCCAGAAAATTCAGGAAAAAGACAATAAACAAAGGAACAGGTCAGTTTAAAATCTTTTGTCACTGAAGACATATGCAGAAAAGTAGGCACCTAAAGTAAGCCTTTATGACATTTAGGTGAGATGTTTAATCTGCGAGACTTTCTGACGTTGAGATTTCTCCTAAAATGTGTGAAATGGCAACACACTGAAAAGGCCTACTTTGACACAGGTGTAAAGCACGGCAGAGAACAAGGAAGAAGAATAGGAGAGGCATTTGTTGAATGTGTTAATTAACCTTTCTCTTTTAGTATATTTACAGTATACACACTTCGCTCTCGTGTGATGTGTTAGTGTAAGGAAAGAAGCACTGTGTGAGCTATGAGAAGGGGTCCTAATAGGCTCGCTCCCTCTTGTCTCTATCTCACTCAGCCCTCTAAGATGTGAGAGAATCATTCATCTTCTTAACGACCACCAGCCAGCCCCTAATTGGAACATTAACCAACCACCAGTCTTCTAAACAAATACACAAGCAGGGGGCATCCGTGCACTACATGTGGTATTAATGGATGTGCACACAGTATCTATATGTCTGCACATCAGAAATCCCTTCTGTATTAAATGTGTGCTGTGTTTACATAGTAGTATTATTTAAACCTTTAAGAAATGTAAAGGTTGAGATAAAACCTCTTCTGAAGGCTGACAAATGCAAAGAAGGGGTGCAAAGAAACCCCTCAAGTAAGACTAATTTCATGATATGGGATTGTTAAATGAGTTGGGTTTTTTGCTAAATAAATGGTAATAGAAATAGAAAGATATTGATATCTAAATTGATATAGATTTGTATTTATTATTTTGTTTTCAGACATGCAGATTTTTGTTTTAAGTGTGATGAAGAGATATAAACTCAAAGGAAGCTGTATTCAGAAGTTAAGGTTGAGTCAGCATAAGGCTGGAAACATTGTTTTCATCACAAAGCAACCACAGAAATGATGAGTATCAGAAATGTCTTCCCCAGATAAATATTACGTGAAATAGAAAGGGATCTTGGAGAATGAGTAAATTAAACAAAGGAAAAGCAAAGATTTGGAAAAAAACACAGAAGAAAAGAAAAAAGGTGATTATAAATTATAGAGGAAATCACAGATGAGGTGACTAAATGCTGTTAAAAAAATATGCTAAATATGCTATTTTCATAAATATACACACACACACGCCCACACACCCCAATACTCCCCCCCTGCTCCCCCCCACCCCGCACACGCCCACGCACACCCCTTCGGTCTACAACCAAATATTAAAGCCTCATATTGTTTCTTTTTTTTTTTGTTCAGCTATTCTCTTTCGCCACCTACACACACATACCTACTCCTGCAGGTCCACACAAACTGCACAGGATAAAAAAGACTCTGATAAGCAGCCTATTGATTGGTCTAAGGCATGGCAAAGTTTGGTGGTAAAAGTGTCAGAGGAACAGCTCTGTCAGACCTATCTATCCACATTGTCATCAGAGGAGAATGTACAAGAGAGCCACAGCCTGACATGCATAACTGACATGCATGAACTAATGCTTTTTAACTCAAATGGGTTATTTCATTTGGATGACTGAAATAAAGCCTTCATTCACTGCATCATCCAGCTAACCCTTAGTTTCCACTCTATTTATGCAGTCATTTATTGTCAGAACCAAAACTGAAATCTAAAAAGGTGAAACCAACTGAGATTTGGATGCCACATACATGGAAGTATGCATAAAGTGATAAAAGTTTTATACAAACAAAAAAATTACATTATTTGGAAACTTTAGTCTTTAAAACATTCCAGTGAATGTATTTACGCATGTCTTGCTGCTCTCAACAACAGTTCTAAACACTTACCCAATGGCCAACAAAAACTAATTAAATGTTGTTTATTGTTGCTGACAGTGATCCCAAGGAGGAGCAGAGAAACATTACCTGATGTATGTGTATAAGATCCTGTCCAACTCTTTTACTACTTACACCCAACAATGAGAATAAGGCCGTCTTCCCTTTTTTTGTTGTAGCAAACAACCCTTCTTTTTTTTTATCCTGCCCTGGAGACATTTAATCAGTACTGCCTTTTTAAACAACATTTAAATGTTGAATCTCAAGTAAAAGGCATAAGACGGGGGCCGGAGCCTTTATTGTCCAAAGAGCCATTTAAATCTTTGAATTTGTCCAGATCCACAAAATACAAACAGCCTAATGATAGGAAACGACAGCTTGTCAAGTATTAAGGAGAACTTCTGTGTGAAATTAGTTTATGTAATGATTAAACAGTCACAGTTTCATTTTTAAGTTTCAAACTTAAGGATATGTTTTTAAAACTTATTGTTTTAAGTTTTTCAACTTTTAAATTGGCCTGCTGGTCCTCATTTTTCTTTGTAAAAACCTTAACATATAAAATAGTAAAACAATGTAACAAGAAAATTTTCATGTAATAAGATTGAATAGACAAGAAAATTGAAGAATTACAAGATTTTATCTATTTTTCATCTGCATTTTGTCAGTCAAAAAGTCATAATAGTTGGAAAAAATACATGCTTTTGGTTGTGCTGTAGATCGACAATGGTGGGAGTTCTTAGTTTTGATGAATTTAATGAGGATAACTGAAGTTCAGATTTCTTGGCAACTTTTTTCTGGCTGCTTGATTGACAGATATTACTTTTTTATCATCCGTATATTTTAACACAATGATCCATATATATCACTTTGCGATACGTACTGCTGCGTTAGCTGTTGGACAGTCAACATCAGTCAAAATTTTTTCTACAGTGGTCTTGAAAACCTCATAGTCATCAGCTTGACTTTAAACTTGTCTTTGTACTAAAAAATACTTGAAATATTCATAATGGCATTTGTTAAACAGCTAAAGTTTGACAAGAACTGGGTAATCAGCAGAACGGTTAAAGCAGAAAATGTGTAAAAATTTAGCTAAAAACTCTGAAGTTCTGCTGTGAGAACAGAAGAACAAAATGAAACCACAATGAAATGGACAATGTGAAAAAGTGGACCAAATTCCTCCACAAGTTGGAGAGAATAATGATCATGACCTTATAGTGTTGTTTAAGTGTGGTTAGAGTGTTGTTGCTGTTTGTGTTCATGTATATACATTATTTAAGAACAGTGAATTGAAGCCAGTGTTTTCATTTATTAGTGTTCTGGTCTGTGTACATATGTGTGCAACTGCGTGTGCATTCTAGCGCTGTGACAGAACATATTATGATGAACAGCTCTGCCAGATGACTGATTGTATCTTGCCCCTGCCATAAATCACACAGCCTCTGCCCCCTTTAGCCACCTCCAAAAGCACACAAATGCAGACACACTGATGCACACCCAAAAAAACATCCTAGGGCATACCCTTTAACACCCTCCCTGAATAATCTGTGTGTCCTGCAAACACGCACTCTGCGTTATTGTGTCATACAAGCTCCACACATAGGGGTCAAGCTCCAAATTCAGCCTTTGGCCGAAGATAGACGTGAATGTTTCTGCTAGTATATTCTTGTGCATTGTGCTTTTACGATTGCTTTTATATGATAAATGAAATTATGTGAATGTTTGTGAGCACTCACCAATATGTTTGCCCTTCATGTGATAATAGAAGGAGACGCAGTATGGGACTCGGCCAGAGCCCTTGGGACCCCTGACTGAAGACACATTAAAAAGTGGAGAGAGAAGACGAGCCTTGTCGCCTTGAGCACGCGGCCGTGATGCTTCGATGTACATGTAATACCCTGCAATCAACCAGGAAACAAAAAGAATTAGAGCTGAAATTTGATTCTGAACTGTCAAGGAGTCATTAAAAGTCAAGACAGTGAATCAGTGTTTAAATAACAGGGTCACAGGCAATGATTTGCAATGTTTTGCAATTGTTTGGAGATGAAATTAAACTGAAAACCCAATTTAATTAATAGCATTTGCCTCGTTCTCCAGCATGGTTCAACAATCAACAAACAAAGATCAGAGTTTCCTAAGCCTTATTCTTAGTCTGCCATGAAAACAGAATTATAGTAGCTTTCTTGTGCTTATTTGTTGTGGAATAATTATATAAAACACATACTATACTGAAATTTTATATTTACAACTATTACATTTATACAAGCTGCTACAGCTTCATTTGATCATTCATTTATTCCTGTCAGCTCTGTTTCATTGTTGGATTTCTGTTTTTTTCATATTCTGTATCTGCAGGTGCAAATTTTGATTTACATTAAATAATAATTTTGTTGAACTATCAACTGCTTTATGCCAGATAGTTTCTGCATTTTGGTGCTCCAGCAGAACATTGTATAACATTTTTATAGAGGACATGAGCTTTGAAAATTGTTTTAATTAATTAAGTTAATCTTTATGCAGATGCTCTCAGACAGACAACTCAGGCTGTGACAATTAAATAGAGCCACTGTTGACACTGAATAATCTAGCAGTTAAAGAAACAACTTTAACTGTTCAGCAAATACTTTTGAACCATTATTTTACACACATTTTTGTGCACGTTTGATGTAAATGTTGCATCAATATTGGCCAATGTATTCTTTTATTTTAAATATTTAATCATGACATGGTTCAATATCCATCCATACACACATTTTCTTTCCAATTATCCTTGGAAAATGATAAGGCTAACTTAAAGTATTTTTCCAAAGCCAAAGCTCAGAATTTCTCCCATGCCCAAGTTTCTGGTTCTTCTAACAACTAGTTCCATGTTTCTCTACAGAAACATATGACTCTGCCTTTAAGATGACTTCCCCATTTCCTTACCCTCTTTTGTTCCACTGCGGTCAGTCTCTGGTCCAGTATTCGCAGATCGTTTGGGATTGTGCGTCAGATTATTCTGTCTTGTCCAATCAAAGTTATCACTCCGGTCTTGGGAGAAGCCACAGATCCTGTCATCCTCAAACCCACACACCTGGTCTAAGTTGTGTGAATACATGGACGAAAAGAAATGAGAGACAGAAGAAAAAGAAAAAAAAACTTTTATTCATAATATATTACATTGGAGATAGGAGAAGCTGCAGGTGATGAAATGTCTTTGATCAAGTTTCCCAAAACATGCCAACAATAAATGTGTAAAAATTACCTCCTCAAAATGCACTTCAGTCGACAAATTAGTAATTACTAAAAGATGATAGACACAGTGTGGAAGGCAAGTTAGATATTTCAAAGTGTATCATTGGCATCTTGTTTCACCCAGAATGTTCCAGGATATTATAAATGAAATAATATCAAAATTTGTATTTATTTCATGTTATTTATGTATTTATTTATTCAATGAAATAGATCAAAACAGAATTACTAAATTTCAAATCAATCATTGAAACAAACTGCTTAACATTTAGATTTTTTATGTCTGAGAAATGCAGATCCCACTTTCTGTACACCAACCTGAATAAATGTAGATTTATTTTCCAAATCAGTTCTTATTTTGTGCTGCATATTCAAAAATCTCCCCCCAATTTAAATTACATGACTGAAACAATAATTAACACTAACATGTACATTCAGGAAGTTTTTGATTGACAAAGAAGCATAAGTTAAAGAAAAATAAAAAATTTCCCAAGGTGGTTACACTTTCAAAATGTAAAATATAATTGTACTCAAAGATATAGACTGGTGATGTGATCAGATTTGGTTTTACTGTATATTCTTTTGGGATCTTTGGAATTACTTTCTTGTCTTCAGATTTACTTGTTTCCTTTTGAGTTACGGTGCACATCAGAAACAGCATATTTCATCATTCCTAATGCTGATGTCTCTTGTTAAGCAAGATAAAGTAGCTTTTCTCTATGGTGTTGTCACCTTCATTAGCCCATCTTGTGGGCTTTGCCATTATCAAAGACTCACTAGACATAAGAGTATGACAGCAGCCATCTAAAACCATCCAAGCTGACAGCCTCGGCAAGAGCATCCTGGAGACACACAGACATGCAGTCTGATAAAGATGCTCGTGGTTCTCGCTCCCCATGAGGATGGCCCGCACACTCTCTTTTGTTTCAGGGAGCTAATCTATTACTATTCACACCCTTCTCCACTTCATGCACCGCTTTCAATTTACACCGTTGTTCCCGCAGTCTGTTCCAATCTGCTGTTGTTTTAATTGCTTCACCCTGGCAGAGCCAACTGCCACTCCTGGCAGGAAAATGCAGCGTGTCTCTTAATGAACAAAACACAGAAGACCCGACCGACTGAGAACGACGGGGATGAGATGCATGGAGACAGTGGAGTGTGTTTAATAAAACCAATGAATGCAGGAGGAAAGGAGGCTAAATTGTACAGTTTGATATAGCATGTTTCAACGGTATTGGTCCATAACCTGATATAACAATTTTTTTATTTTATTATTTCATTTAATTTGATATTACATTTAATTATCTTTTCACATTGTTAACTCCCTTTTGTCTGTAACATAAAGATATGCTTGCAAATCAGACTATTCCACTTTAGTAAGACAGGTGCCCTCTAACATTTATTTATGATGTAGATAAATGTTAGATGAATGTTGTACCACAGAGAGGGCTGCATATTAAGCATTTATTTCTCATAAATTTGAGATTATTCTTTATAGCTAAAGGAAAACCCCAAATTCAGTTTTTCAAAAAATTACAATATGATATAAGAGCATTTAAAATTTGTTTATGATAAAGAAATGTTATTATTCAATGTATAGTGGGTTGATGATGATCAGATAGAGGCTCTGCTAACGTGTTATGCCCAAGTCGGTTTACTAGCGGCTTTCAGCTCAATTGTTGGCTCTGGCATCTTTCACCTTCCTCTTAAAGTATCAAATACTGTGGAACCTTCACACCGGGCATAAAGCAATGAGGATTATGTGCCTTTCCACTGTTTGCTCCATATTTTCAAAAAGCAATTCACAATGCATGTTCATCTAAAAAAAAAAAAAGGGACTTTGGACTACTAAGCAACTGTCAACTACTTTTTCTCTTCAGCATAGGTAAAAAGTTTCTAATTTAGTGTCTGGTGCAGAAGTGGCTTAACACAAATAATGTGATAGTTGAAGCTTATGCTTCTTGTCTCTGTGTTTCCTCTTTCAGCAGTCCATACACTTTCAATTTCCCCTGGCTTTTAAATGGGCTTTGCTTTCAATCATCCTAAGGTTGTGGTTATGCCTGACAGTTGCTTATGCACATCTTTCCATAACACTTTTACATAACTTTCAACTTACCATTAATATGTGTGGATTTAGCACTCTGTGAAGTGCCAACTTCTTAGCAATGACATTTTGTGGCTTACCAGCCCATAGAAGGTGTCAATGACTCCCTATTGGAAATCTCTGAGCTCACTAAACAGCCATAATATGGTCAAAAGACAACCTTTCCATATCCATAAGTAATATGATTTTTTTTTTAAAAGCTTTAATTTCTAGTAGCCGTAATCATAATCATCTAAATTAACGGAAACATAACAGGGATGTCCATAAAATACCTGATAATATTCTAATTTACTGAGATAAACATCTACACAGATTAAAAAGAAGAGCCGCCTCATTGAATTTATTATTGAATGTTTGTGGAAACAGCTGTCAAGTAAAGTAAATTCACTCATTCATTTAAAATGGTGGTTATGCTACCACCATTTTAAATCTGGCTCCGTGACTGTTCTTCTTGCAAACTCAATGGCATACTAGTGTAAAATCAAATTGAACCCAAATTGTTCTAAAGTAGTATAACAATGATGGGCAGCAAAGTTATAGTATAAGCATCCTTAGATTGAGGAGTAAGGTCTGAAAAAGACTAGTCCTCACTTTAAAATAGAAAAGTGGAAAAAATAAATAATATTTGTTTAGTCTTACCTGAAGATCGTGGATAGGTGTAGGCTGTAAGAAAATTACATTTGCATTATTATCTACATAAGCACATTATTATCTGTGTTTTGAGCATATTCATAAACATTATAATTCTTTACACAAAAATGAAGGACATGAAAAGAGACTTACGTTCTGAGTACAAAATGATTCGGCTGACATAGTCCCCCGTGCAGTAGGTGGTGATGGGAGCCAGTCGAACCTCATAGGACAGGGGAATTCTCAGGTCTGTTATTTTGTGGGACATCAGCACACCTTTCTCTGGCTCTTTACCCTTCAGGTTTATTTGCTTTGTCACAAGGTTCTGCTTGTTCTGTGCAGGTGAAATGCAAAACATTTTTGTAAATATTAGAAGAGCAAGGAGTGTGATGAATCCCGCTTTCATTGTATTTGGCACTGAAATTCATAAATTCACCACTGCCAGTCATCATTCCTCATCCCTAAACTAAAAGTGGGCATAGGTAATGTTCACTCAAAAATAAGAAGTATACCTGATGTGCTTTCTTACATTACTGAAACCAGACTACGAGTTGCCCAAGTTTTCTTTGTATTATCACTATTTGTAAATGCATTTGTCAGAGTCTTAATTATCCACTAACAACTCTAACACGGCCATTTTAGTTAATAAATGTCAGTACAAACTTACCACTTCTGGGCATTTTTCCCAAACATCTTACCACTGGGCTTAGATAGTCTTGAATTCCATAAAATTTTCAGTCTATTTTTTATTTTTTTATCCAAAACAAATCTGTCCTGCTTTACTCATTAAAAGCTTTGGAGGCCCTCGCATGCAATATTACTTTGGAGTTTGCTCTCTCAGCAATTTGTGGCCTAAAAAATACATGTTGGTCCAGTTTTAGAGCACTCAGCGAGATAAGTAATTTCCCATAATGATGACAAGACAAGGACTCGATAGCCATTACTTGAGAAGCAGGAATCAAACACATATTTCTTCAACTGTCTCTGTTCAGTTATTTTGCTTTTCAGCAAGCGTTGTAATGTACAACCAAATCACATCGCCTCCCACATAAACAACTGTAAATCAATTAATCTGGCTGTGGATCATACAAATGTAAAATGATTATCATGTTAACCAAGTCCAGTTGTTGTCTCATTTTTAAGTTTTTTTTTTTTTTTGTCACCATCGCATTTAGTAAAGAGCTATAGCTATGTTATTCCACCCACAGAGAGAAGGATCCATTAGCTGTGTATCTGCCTCTGATCCCAGCTACTTAAAGACCTGACAGTGAACTCAATCTAATGCATTAGGTCAGCCACTTCACCATAACAACTTGGTACACCCACAGCATGCCATTATCAGGTAACGCATGAAGAAGAAGAGCTCTCTCTCTATGTGTGTGAGCAGATATTGTGTGTGTGATTTTGTGTTAATGGTAAATGTGCAGTGTACCAACTCTAAATGTTCAGCTAATGGAGCCTTGGGTGATTCTTCTGTAGCACTACATTTATTTAGATTTTTATCACATTTGCTGAATATGATTTCATATACCTGTTGATGTATTGTTTTTAATAAACATAAAAATTGACTACGTACTATCCTGTGTATGGGCCGACTGTTCAATATTTACAACACCATCAACACATTTCCTACAATGTTTCTACATGCAGCTCCGTATGTAGACCGTGACATCCCTACTCGGGTTTCCTCTGGCAGTCAGTTTGAGGTCTTGCTGCTTCCATTGTATTCCCATAAACCAACACATATTCAAACTTAGCCTGGCAGAGTTGATAATTTTTATTGACCAGACCACAGTGAGTCATGCCCTGCCTGCCAGGAATTTGGTTCTCTCACTCCAATTACTGTTTGAGCCTCCCATGGCAGCCACATCCCCAAGCCCTCCAAGTGTGCACTTGGCAGCAAGCTTTGAATCAAATCCTTCTTTCCTAACCAGGCTCTATGCCACTAGCTGTGCTGCCTGTTCATTCTCCTTTTCTCACTGCCATTCTGGCTAGGTCCATGCCAGTTGATCCAACTTTTCACACTCTGTTCCTGGTCAGGAAGGATCTCCACCCTGACTTCCTGACACCAAACAAAGCAAACAAAATGGTGGGTTTTCAGATTAAACCTTTCATCCATCTAGTAACACACTATAACATTCAACATGTATAAGATTAGGTGACGCTTGAATGATAATTCAGACAGCAAACTTGACCTGTGCCGCTGCTTCACATTTGAACATATTCACCTTTGGCTGAATATATTAAGCATGAACTAACAATTTGTGTGGACTATTTAAGCTGTAAGACCTCTGCATATGCTTTTGAGGTCACAGATCTTCTCCTCACTTCCTGACATGGAGAAGACAGATTCAGAAAGGTAGAAAGGCACTTATCCTTTCATGATCTGTTGAGTAGCATGGCCATGGGGTGAGGAGATCTGAGAAAAGATGCCAAACTCGGATTGCATTATATTCCCTAATAAAAAGATTTTTAAACATTTACCTGTTAGTTGTAGGATAAAATATATATATAATTAGGCAATACATTGCTGCACAGTTGATGAAAAGTTACAATTAAACTTTGAAATGGCATTACTCACTACACAGTGCACTAGAGAGTGAAGCTGTGGCCAATTTAAACAGAGCTTGAGCTGTATGTAATATTCTCCCTGCCTCTTCACCTGTGTTTAGTTCCCCTTTTATCTGCACCTGTGTTTTATCTGTTAATTACCCTGCCACTATTTAGGTTTCTTACTTTTCCATGGTAACTGCCTGATCATCTATCTTGTCTTGCTTGTGCAATGGGGTTTTTTTTTCCTTAAGATTTTTTGCTATAAATCAGCTGAGGTTCACACACTTCTAAATCTGCTTACTATTTGTGTTTAGCTCTGACCTTACAACCAGTGACAAACTTGACCCATATATTTGTTTTCTGAACAGCTAAAATAAACGTAATGTAATAACTGACAAGGTTTTAAGTGACTGTTCTCAAGGTTTCTGGTGAGTGTCTTCATTGACATCCAGAGAAAATTACATAGGCCACAAAATGCCAAGTGTTAGAGTGTGGATCATTGATGGCAAACCATACTAAAACTGCATGCAATGTTTCAGTTTTCTCAAATGCATGAAATGTGTTTGCTGCTTATGATGTACTTTTGTTCTGTATACAGTGTTTGTATTGGGAATTCACAATCTGGTAAGACACGGGGAGAGAAGAAAAAAAATTTTCTGCAATGACAGAATGAAATATGAATAACTGAAAATCTATTCACCTTCTATTGTTGTCCAAAATTCTTTAAAAAATTATTTGCTGAATAGAAAAGTGGTTGGGACAGTCATGTCGTTTAAGCCACTTCAATTAATTAGCAAATGAAGGTGTGTAAGATTTCATCAAAGCAGACTTAGCATCTGCATAGATCTTCATGGAATAAAAAACTTCCTATTCTTGAATACTACCAGTATACATTCCACAGCAGTAAGATCTTCGAGTTGGATAGATGGTGTCTAAAAATCTTTTGAGATGTCCAAGATATCTGTGACAGCTTGGTTTAATGTATTATGTATGGTGCAGTGTTGGGTGAATGGAAAGGCCATGCAGGAGCATTATTTGCTTGTCTTCCTACACCATACAATTAAAATACTACCGCTGGAGTAAACACATACAATGTTTCACTCTGTGGGGAATGCATTTTCTGTCTTCCTTTAATACAACAATGCATGCAATAAGAAAGAAAAGAAAATCTGTTTTGAGAGGAAATGCCTCTATAGAGACATTTGTTGCTTTGCACAGCTAGTTTAGTCAACTTCTGCAATAAAGCTGAAAAAGTATGGTGATATAATAAAAAATTACATGGTGATCATTTTGAGATGTTTGAGCTTTAAGAATAAAAAGAAACAGTCTTTATGTGTGAGTGACCATGTTCTGAAGACAGACCTATCTGCTCTTACACTGAGGATGAAATGCAAAAAAAGAGAGAATATTTATATTATTTATATATATCCATATATATACAGTATATATTTACATATATAGATATATATATATATGCAATGAATGCTGTTTTCGGGGTAGGGTTTAGGTATGAATCAAGTTTAAATTAGGATTAGGTAAGGTTCTTGTGAAGATAAAAAGACACTATGTGTAGATGTGTGCATGGCTCTAGATTTCATGAAAGAAAAAAAAGAGCAGGATAAGAAAGATGCAAAACATATTTTGAAATGGAATGATATCAGATGATAAAGTCTATATTACCACCTTGATGGGCGCGCGTGTGCATGTGTGTGTTCATTGGAAACAGATGCTCCCAGGAATTTCAGTCAGGAAGTGTTTGTAGCTGTGTCTTTATCAGATTGTCATCAAAGACACAACAAGACAAAGAATGTGTGAAAGGGAAGATAGGCTGCCACAAAACACAAGCATAGGCTGATATATAAGAGACTTGGACTGACAAAATGTGTGAGGTTAAATTTTAATCTGTTAATGATCTCTTTCATCACTAATTAAGCAAATGAGAGACTTTAAGTGATATTGTGTATGTGGAAAGTTCAGAGAGTTGACATTCTGTGTAAAATATGGATGTTTGCATGTCATCTCTTAGTAGCGGTACTCATGAATCTGTAAGTACGCACTACCTGCATAGTTATAGTAGAAATCTTCACAAATTAGATTCAATGTAAAATATATAATGTGTCATTAATATTTTCAATCTGTCATATATTATGTTAATGGGGATGCCGGTTTGTCCATCTTAAAATGTTTGATTAAAAATTGATCCATAAATGACATACATTACATTTAATTGCACTAGGACAATTTCCAAACTGATTTGATCATATATATATATATATATATATATATATATATATATATATATATATATATATATATATATCCTGTATATACAGTATATATAATATAAAAGTGAACATTACCATAAAAAATGAGTTTGTGTGAATTTCATTTACTAATTCAAACAGAAATATGTATGTTTAACATAAATAGACTTCTAAAATAAACTGGGATGCGATCTAGTATAAACAGGAGGAAGTAAAAAGTAGCAACAGAAACTGCATTTTTTTGTCTGAAATGTATTGGAGACTATTCAACTGGTGATATATTTCTTTCAGATAAAAGACTGCAATAATTCATTTAGATTTATGGTTGACATTCATTTCATGTTAATCTATGTAGAAACATTTGGGAGTAATTTCTAAAATTTTGTAATGAGAACCACAAAGAAAACCCTTTTTGTGAGTCTAGCCTTGTTTGACAGATTATAATGTTATTTGAGTGTTTTCCATGAACTGAACACACTGATTTTACTTTGAATTACACAAACTACTTTCTATGTGGCCTTTCAGTTTTTATAATGCTTTTTTTTTCCTACTTTGTTTTATATCTCGATTTAGGATGTAGAAATTAGACAATCGTGAGCCATAATCCTGGACGCAACCTAAGGGCAAGAACACAAAATTGTAATGAATTTTCTTTAAGTCAGAAAAAAGTAGTTTCAATTTAGGGTTATTTTATTAGGGCAATCTTTATTCAAGTTCATCAGAATCATTTTTAAAACACTGTATGCTCGTTATTATTAATAAGCAATTAGCTGATAAGACAATTGAAAAAAAAACCCAGTAAAAATTATAATTCAGTAGAAGCTACAACAAGTAATTTATAATGGTTAAAAGTGTTAATATCTTGGTAATTCTCACAATAATAATCCTACTAATTTGATTAATTTGCGTATCCTAATATAAAGTGTTACTGACCTTTGACAGCATTATAAAAAATTCTGTAATGAACAACAAATTGTTTAGTTTATTTGGCTGTCCTATTGAAAAAAAAAGAAAAACTAAAATTATCGTATAAACATCACTTCCGAGAAGTAAACACATAAATTTCCAACGATACTTTGGATGAAGATTATGGTGCAAAGAAATGGAGTGTATCGACTGCTTGATAGAAAAAGTACGGCCCGTCAACGCAGCTAATTCCTGCACAGATAAATCCCCCCACAGTAAGATAACAAGCAGTCTGACACTGACTCACATGAATATACATGGATATTGGTAAATGCACTGGCGGGCAATTAAACACAGTATTTACATACTCCAAACTGAATGGATAAAGTTGAATAAATGTACACAGGCTTACATCAGAAAAACACAAAATTAAAATGCAAATACAAGCAAATGGAAAAAACTTTGCAGCCATGTTTCAGATCAAACAGTACAGCGAAACATGAACTGATCCTGTCCTCATGTATTTTCCTCAGAGTTTGCATGTCTCCCTTGGGACTCTACATAATTTTCTATGCTCTGAAAAGATAGACTGTCAAGGCGTTAAAAGGATGAACTGTAAAAAAAAAAAAACAAGTAGAAATAGATGGGTTGTGAAACTGAGATATTACATTTGAATGATCCGCTGGTGTACTTAATAGTCAAGAGGACGTGTGAGATTTCATGTTTTTCTTTAATTTGCATTGCAGTCCTCTACTTTGCACCCTTGCACACTCTCTTTCCTTTTTTCTGTTCCTGGTTGCTCTATACTCATGTGAAAAAGTGCAGCAAATAAAAAAATAAATTAATACATTTAAGTAAGCCACAGTTCATGTGACAACATCATGCACTATTTGAAGGCAATGATGGTGAAATGCCAATGAAGTGTACGTCTGTATGTCAATTTCTTAGAGTAGTAATAATGGAACAGAAAAAGAGATCATGGTGGATAACAAGAAGAAATCCCAGAAGAGAAAGAAGATAGAAAACAGAGGAGAAAACAAAATAAGTCTGAACAGAAATCTTTATACATCTCCAAGTTAGAGGGTTCTTCCCTAATGTGAAAAGTACAGCATCAGAGTTTATCTGGGATTAGTAAATCAATACATGCTTCTTGTTGATGTCCAGGTTAATATCAGAGGGCAGAAACTGATTTGTTTATTAAAGATATTCTACTACAGTCCAATTTGTGTGTACAAAACTAATTTAACACTTCTTTTATGGTCATGTAAATAAGCTCGCATTTATGTAAAGTTCATCTTTTGGGAAAACGTAGGAATGTGAAAGATACTGAAAGATTTCAATCTTTCCGAGCAACATACAGATCAAAACAGCAACAAATACCCGGTGCAGAATTTTTTATGATGTTAGGTACTGAACTGTTTTGTGAACATTGAAGCAACTTCTGAAGTCCTTTGCGATAAAGATAAGTCAGGCATCTTATAAAATACAATGATGCAACCTGACTATTTTGATTCTATCGCTATCCTCAGAATGAATAAATCTCACTCTTACATTATATCCAAACTTTTCCTGTTTTAGATCAATTTGGATTGCAAAAGGTTATTTATATAAGAATAATAAAAGGTAAAGGTAATTTTATTTATATAGCACATTTTCAGCAACAAGGCAATACAAAGTGCTTTACATAAATTAAAAAGAAATACAAACAAAATAAGAAACCAAAGGAAAGAGCAAAAGAAGAAAAAAAATCTAATGTTGATCTAAAGTATGCAAACTAGGTGCTCCTGTTCAGGGTTGATAGATAAGTATCCTCTGGTCTAATTCCATTTCTGGGTTGGAGGAATAGGAGTCTAAAAAGTAATCTATTAATGTTGATCCAAAGTATATAAACTAGACATAATAATAAGAGGTTTTGTAGACAATTTCTTAATTAATTTCAATAAATTCAAAGTCAATGTTTTAGAGTACTCATCAGAGTGCTACAGAAAATTTGTGAGCAGAGATGGAAAGTGTGTGTGAGAAAGGTGTCAATTATATACGTTTTGTCAGGAGGAATGGGCCAAAATCATTTCAAGTGTTGTGAAATGTGGAAAGATGGCCAAAACATTGGATCCAAGTTAGCAATGCTATGAAGTAAGTGTATGTGAATATCTCACTTTGAGGAAAGAAAAACAATTCTCAACTTAAACTGATTTTCACCTAATATAAAAAAAAATGAATCCTATCATGAAAAGTTTAGTCTGATGTAACAGTGAGAAAAAGAAAAGGTCCTCTCTTTTTATACAGACAATATAAATCTCTAGTTTTAACTGTAGTTGAAGTATGAACATTTTGATTTCTTTACCTTGTTCTTCTTTACACTTATTCAGTATCAAATTTATTGCAACACTGTTCAGATCTTTAAAGAGATAGCAATTTCAAAAAATAAATATAAAATTAAAGAACCTTACAAAAAAGAAAATACCAAGGAAAACTGGTTGTTTCATTTATTCAGAGCAGGTGTATATTGATGGACTTCAAATGTGTGACACTGCTAAACCCTGTAAAGCCTCTGTTTACTAAATATGCAAAATCCATGACAAAAAGTGAAGCTCTGATGCTTTCCAACTCAATGTCACTTTTGCAAACTTAGGAGGCCTTACCAGTGTTTGTCTTCCAGGGAGGAACACCGACTTTAGTGTTCCTCCCTACCCAAGAGGCTCGCTTACAATCTCTGTGTGCATTACAGTAGAACATCAGAAAGCAATCCCATCGCATGGTTTCCTGTAGTGAACTCTTGTCTCCTATTGCCTGCAGAATGCTTGGCCTATGTTTCTCCATTGTTCTCTACAACTCCTGTGCACCTTTGTATCTAATGCACTGCTAAATTTGGACCATTACTTAGTCTAGATTATTTCCCTCTCTGCTCTGCCCCCCTTTCTATCAACAAATTTGTACAAGTACTCTACATCAAGCCATTTAGATCCTAATAGAGCCTCTCTTTAATCTTGTTTTAAGCAATTGTCAGCATTTGAGAATGTCAAATCATAGTACTGTTATCTAGATCATATGCGAATACAACAATAAGAGTACTGACACAACTGTTTATGTTATTATTGGTGTTTGTGCAGAAGTACTTTACCTTTTGAACATTTAGCCAGTAGCCAATGACAAGGTCGGTAGCCTGTGGATCCCTCTGTGTCCACTGCAGGGTGTAGGAGTAATTATTTCCCTTCAGAATGTGCACTGGGTTTGGTGTATCAAAATAAAACTCAGCATTGTATGGCTGTGCTGTGGGCCAGGAAGTAAAGCAAAATGATAGGTGTAAAAGTGAGCCATGTAGATTATGTTGGAGCAAATTTTGATAAATAAAATGAAATTCCTCTTTTTTCACTTACCAGAGACATTAAATCGGCATGTTGATGTCCCTGCACTGTTACTGACTCTGCACTCATACGTCCCATTGCTAATGAGATCCAGCTTGAACTTCAGCTCTGGTATCTGCTTCAGGTCCGGCATGGACATTCGGATGAACTCGCCGTTGCGGAGCCATCGAATGTCTGTTAGGCGAGGAGGGTTGGACCGTAGCACAGTGCATCTCAGGGTCACTGTCTGAAAGTTCCTGGATCGCACATCCTGAAAGACTGGGTCCAACATGGGAGGGTCTGCAAAGTCAACACACCAGCTCCTTTTAATTCATTATCACAACTTTCTAGACTACTAATCACCATTTTATTTATTTCTTTCATCATGTTTTTAGCAACATGATTTTTTTCAGATTGTCACAGAAATACAGGCATTGACAAATTATCCGCCACAGAAAAACTACTGTTGCCAAAGGGATCAAGCATTACAAGGTGCAATCCCAACCCTGCTGCTAACCAATCCTAACCGGTAGTTATTAACCTGTCTGAAGTGATGTGTGGCTCTGCAGTTAATGACTGACTAACTACTGTTGCCCTGGGGTCAGCGGAGACACAACACAGCCAAATTACTCTGCCACAAATCACAGCTGGGCTAGTTCATCCCATGGCTAATCATGTAGATAGACAAGACACTAATAGTGCTCCTGCTGTATGAACTGTGATGAGATTTTGTGTTAAGGCCCCCAGAGGTGAGGTAGCATCACAGTTGTCCCTTATGCATCAAGTTTATCACGCACTGAAGTGTAATTATGTTCTAATCTATGTTATGTATGTAATTTAGACAGACACAGAACAGGCGGGAGTAAGGGCAGGAGAAAGACAAAAGGATTATGGAAGAGGCAGAAGAGGAAAAATATGCTTTCATCTTGTTTTGTATCAAATGAGAATATTAATTTGACTTAAAATAGATTACTGCTTCACTACTGATTGTAGAATTGGCGTTTTCTGCTGTTTTGCTGGTTTAACTTAACACATTTGTGAGTTGCTATAAACCATACTATTATAGCTCTGACTGTGTTTTGCTTTAAGGTAAACCTCCTTATTCATCTTCAGTCTTCTGCAGCTTTTGTTCATTTTCTTTCATTCTTTTTCCCAGATTCACTGACCAGTCTCCTTGTCCCTGCTAAATAACATCCCCACAGTTTGACACACCCATCACCATCTTTCAAGTTAGGATTGGGTGTTCAGGCTGGTGTTAGGAGTTAGTTTTATGCCAAACATACTGTTTTACAATTCAGTCATAATTTCATCTGACGGCAGCCATATAAGTTTTTCCTTTGTACCATATTGTTTTAATTTTTGATTGCTGAATATTTTTTCATAAACTAAAACTACCGTATTTTCCGGAATATGGAGCGCACCTTACTATAAGCAGCATCTACAAAGTTTTTAAAAAAAACTGGAAATGTACATATATAAACCGCGCCAGACTATAAGCCGCTGATATCTCCGCCGCTCTCGGTTTTTCACAAAGGAGAGGCTAAAGGGCCCCTAATAAATCTGCTAGATTTATTAAAGAGGCAGCCCTGCGTCTCCAAACCCGAACAATGAATTTGTTCACGCCGAGCTTACCTGCAGCGGCTCCATTGCCCTCCTGTACTGCCAGATCGACAGCCTTCAACTTAAAAGCTCCATCATATGAACTTCTTTGTGTGGTTTCCATTATGGGGTTTGTGTTTGAAGAAATTTCTCGTGCCTGCTGTTAGCATGTGCTTGTTCTAAAGGAAAATTGGCGCTTTCTTCTTTGATTTCCAATTTTGACTTCCAATGATTCACTTCCTGCTAAAGAGCCCCCTGGTGGTTGAAGAAAAATCCACAGAAAAGCCGCACCGGGCTATAAGCGGCATGGTTCAGAGCGTGGGAAACAAATGTAGCGGCCTGAAGTCCGAAAAATACAGCACTTTAAACTTCTACAAAATTTCTTCCCTGAACCGTCTGGGGTTCTGTGGTTTTCAGGTTGCTGTTTATCTACTAACGTTTTCTAACCAACCTTTCAGACCTCCACAGAAAAAAGCTCCATTTATACTAAGATTAAACACCGTTGGAATAATTATCAAATGCTACACAGACTGAATCTATGTAGCATAGTGTAAAGAGCTTTTACACTACAGCCACATAAACTTAAAGTTGACAACAAGGACAAAGAGTCAGACCTAAAATGTTTATATTGGAAGAGAACCACTTTTCTCACTGACCCACAGTTGAAAGAAAATTGGTTGGATTCAGGGGTGTCAGATTGACAGGGATTAGATACTTTGCATGACGTAATTTTCAAATTTCTACTCTGGCCTGAATTGTTTTCCTCCCCCTCAAGTACTGCACCATCCAGATTAGATGGGTTTAAATGAAGTACACCTATTTTGTGACTTTGAATATTAATTCATGGTTAGTCAGACAATTTTCAAACTTTGATAATGGCTTGTGCATGTTGTTAAAAAGGTCAATGAAGAGGAAACCTATAACTGCCCACACAATTCTTTTGCATTTGGACATTGATTTGTAGAATTTTGCAAGGATTTTACAGAATATTTATTTTTATTTTATTGTAATTTTTCATCTAGTAGTTCAATCAATCATTCACTCAAGTTTATTTGTACAGCACATTTCAGTATCATAGAAACACAAAAATAAAGTAATAAAAATAACATAGTCGACAACTGAGAAACAATTGAGTGTCAAACATTACATTTTGACGAGTGCCATCATCAAAATCATCAATACAAATTTAACATATTGATAAGTGTTTCATTTGTTATAGTTCAAAAGAAACTCTAAACATGTTGACTTTAGATTAGATTTAAAGGAACTCAGTGTTTCAACTGTTTTGCAGTTTTCTGGAAGTTTGTTCCAGATTTGTAGTACATAGAAGCTGAAGGCTGCTTCTCCGTGTTTGGTTCTGGGGAAGCAGAGCAGACCAGAGCCAGAAGATCTGAGAAGTCTGGAACAACAGCAGATCTTTCTTGTATTTTGGTGATAAGCCGTTCAATGATTTATAAACTAACAACAGTTTTTTTTTATCTACTCTCTGAGCTACAGAGAGCTTGTGTAAGGATTTTAGAACTGAGGTGATAACAATTTTAACTTAAGACAAATGGAATATTTAAGAAACAAAATATTTTTAAACTATATAAAAAAAAAGTCAAGACAGACCTGCAAGCAAATATGAAAGTCATTTTTCTTTGCATGGAAGAAAGTAGGAATGAGTAACAGTTGCACTTGCTTATAGGGAGTAAAATGTCAGATTTCTAGTCCTTCCTCTGCAGACCAGTGAACTCAGCCAGACCAAATTCCTGTTTGAAACCAGTTTATCATTCTGTGCTTGCACTTCAGTCTGAGGAACACGAGTGAGCACCTGAATGCTAAGGAGACTTAAAACCACCCCAGCATTTACCTTCTCAGTTTCTGTGCTGCCTGTTGCTTTTTGGTCAAGACTTTCTACATGTGGATGTCAACATAGTTTCTGACCTTTTTAGTTACTCAACAATTATTGTCGCATACTTTTTATATATCCATGAGCTCTTGAAAATTTAGATAAATGCTATAAAAGGTTTTTTGAGATTTTATGTGATAGATGAATACAATGTATCACATACATATGAAGTGGTAGAAAAATTACCAATGTAATTTAGCAAATCTAATGTTGCTAAAAAAAAATACAGCAGAACCAAATGTCCTCAGAACTTCTAAAATAAGTACATTTTACAAGTCCCTGTGTTATTTAATCATAGAAACAATCAAGCTTTTGTGTAAAGACCTCAGATTTATCAGAGAGCATTAGATAAAAACAGTATTATTCAGGCAAGGGAACACAAACAACAAAGTTGTGGAGAACATCAAAGCATGGTTAGGTTAAGTTACATCCCAATGTTTGAAAATCTCCCAGCTCTTCTCAGTCCGTTATCTAAAACATGCAAAGTACATAATAAAACTGAAAACATAACAGAACCTGGTCATCCACAAAAAAGTGACACAAAAAAGGCCTGGAACCAAAATGCTCTGGAGGAGTTGCAGAGCTCAAAAACTCAAGTGGGAGAATCTGTTGACTGGACAATTATTTGTAATACGATCCACAAATTGGACCTTCATGGAAAAGTTGCAGAAACAAATATACTGTTAAAGTAAAGTTATAAGAAGGCTCTTTGAAGTTTACCACAAGAGACAGAGCAAACAATAACCTGGCCAGATCAAAGTTAAGTTGAAAATCTTTGTGGAAAACATCAAGTGTTGGAAAATCTGATATTGCCTTAAAATCCAATCACTGCACATCAGACTGAACAAACAATCCCCATGGTAAAATGTAGTAGTGGCCGAATTATGCTTTGGGATACATATTAAGAACTGAAAAAAGTAACACTTGCAGAGAAACAAACAAATTGTGAAGTACTAGTATTAGAATTAGAAAAAAAACGTTTGAAAAAAGAGGAGGGTTGGGTGTGAGCCTATGTTCAAGCAGTTTATAAATTATTCCACTCCCTCTGGATTCTGGTAGAAAAGTCATTATTATTAAAATCCTTTACCTAGCCTTATGTATTTTCTGCAACAATTACAGAAGTTTCCAGGCAGTGCATTACACTTTTCAAGCTCATGGGAAATTTCTTTCGTACTTTACTCTCCAAATTCTCTCAAGCCTCATTTTTGCATTCAATTCCTCCTCATTTGGGGTTGACGCTACTGCACCTCAATGTTTCATGGTCAGAATGCTATAATCCATGTAAGCACACCACTGCTATCTGTCTTATTGAATACAAAATGGTTTCAATCCAGGAATGCAACACTGATCAAGCCCAAAGTAAAAGCAAATTCTCACAAAACTGGAAGGGTGGAGTAGGCATGTGTGTGTGTGAGGGGTGGAGGTGTGCGGTGTATAAGGTGTTGTGAGTTAAGAGAGAAAGAGCTCTTAAAAAAGACAACAATGAGGAAGACAAATGACAGAGAGTGTGGTGTGAAGTCAGTGAGTGAGTATGGGATGTGCTGAGCCAATGAAAGGATGCAGGATACAGAAAGAGAATGGCAAGACAGAGAGAGGGCTTCTCTCATGGTCAACAGTTGGCTGATTGATGATGATGAGAATGGCAATGAGGAAGAACATCCACCGCTGTAGGAAAAATAACGAAGAGCGGTAATGGAAAGAAAGGACCCGAGACAAAGTCGGCAGTAGGACATATAAGAGTAGCATATCTGTTTAATTATATCTGCCACATAAAATGATGACATCCGTTCTTCACATTGATCTACCCCAAAAAATGAAGGAAGAAAAGAAAGACAAAATTAAATTGAAAACTTATATGAGATAGGGCTGGGAATAAAATAGGTCAGAAGAACAACAGTAAAAAAAAAAGATCTGGTTTTCTGCATGTTTAATGCTGTACCCACAGAATGATGTTCTTATTTAGGTTGTTTTCTATTGCCAACTTTTTTTTTCTCTCTTTTGGTGAGCACCTCAATATGCTTTCCTCCACTTTCCCAGCTTTCTTCTTGCAACCTCTCTCTTAACCCAGTATCTCTCACTCTTAGACTAGTTCACGTATCTGTCTCTTTGCTCTGTCTTTTTGTCTCAGTCCAAAGTGGGGTGGCCACCTGCTCCATTAATCAGAGTCGGCCCAGTGAGGACAGCAGTGCTCACAGTGTTGGCCCTGCACCCTGCCACCATTAGCAAGCTTTCTAAATACTTTGTGCAGAGAATAGAAAAGGAGAGGATCCATTAATTTGTGCCTTTAAATTAGGTGGGTAAAGTGAGTGCTGGACACAAAGATATCAAAGCAAACTAGTCCAGAAATGAAGTTATGTGTAAGGAAATGAAATGGCACCGGGAATGAACAAACAAAGAAATTTATCAAACACTTTTTGGGAAAAAACGTTTTTAGTTATGACAATTTCCAGACGTTTTCTGTATGGAGAAGCTATGTGTAATTTTAACTTCATAACAAATTGTCTTTACATTTAGTAGAGGTTCTTTCTATTTGCTCAGATCTTCTCTTCTTATTTACAGATTTAAATTTTTTAAAAAGATTATTTAGGCCCTAGTGGCCTTTATTTGATAGTGAAGTGATAGGAAAGTGGGTTGTTAGACAGGAGGAAAACGTGGGGTAAAAGTCAACAGGTTGGGACTTGAACTCGTGATGGCCGTGTAGAGGACTGAGACCTCTTCATACTAGGGTCCCTCACTTAAATCCTGAGCCACCGCTGTGCTCAAAGATTTACAATTTAAAACAAGTCAGAGTCAGTTTCTGAAACTATATTTTCTCAGTATTTCAGTGGCTTGTCTTGTAAAATACTGTAGAAAAATTTTAACAAGCTTAAACAGTTGAAATTTCACAATAATAAAAATAACTAAACTATATTTACTGGAGAATGCATCAAAATGGTCAATTCTTATTTTACCCACTGTATTTTCTGAGTGCCAACAAATACAGGCGCATCACAGTAAATAGGAATATCATACAATTTTTTGATTTATTTCACCAATCAATGTCTACAAGTCCCAGTTAGAAAATATTGATTTAAGACTAATGATAAAGAATAATTTTCAATACAGAAATGCTTGCCTACTGGATTTTGGGGAAGACTGCTTAGTTTTTGGTCAATGACAGCCACCATAAGATCATCATACCAATGATCACTGCTAAAGAAGAAACAAGCATGTTTTTGGAAAGTTGAATGGAAGGGAAAAAATGCAGGAGAAAAAGGCCATAATCTTGAGGTATTGTGAAACAAAGTCTATTTAAAAGTCTGGAGATTCACAAGTTGTGAACTGAGAGTGGAGACCTTGCTCCAAAAGGCATACACACAGATGCATCCAGCACATCGGCTTCAAACTGCAGATTCTTTCTTGTGTGTCTCTGTAAAACCAAAGACAAAGTCAGAAGTGTTTTACCTGGGCTAATGAGAAAAAGAACAGGACTGTGGCTCACCTGATTACCTAATCCCAATAGATGATCTATGGGTTATTCATAAGATGTAGATGAGAGACACCAGGCCCAATGGTATTAAAGAAATCTGACTCACAGGCTCATTACCTCTACGTCATGTTGCATTAATAAAAGCAAAATAAATCGTATCCAAGTGTTGAGTGGAGATCTGGTACAGCAAATAGACAGAAGCACTTTTCAATAGATATTTGGTGCCTTAAAAGATGATTTTTATTGAACGTTATCTTACGAGAAGCTGAATTTTGTGTTTCAATAGCTTCATGACATAATCAAATTAGCAAAATAAAACATTGGAAAACTAACACCCTGGGTGTAATGAATCAATTTGATAGAGGAGCTTCAATTTTTGAATTGAATTAAAGAAATAAATTACATTTTAAATTTTTCTGATATACTGAGATGCACCTCTACATGTAGTTAAATAACATTAATTTCAGGACTGAAACAATTTGCTGATTTGCAGGGACTGATTGATTGATTGATTGATTGATTGATTGATTGATTGATTGATTTAAAAAAACTACAGAACGATTATGAAAACAATTTTCTATACATATGTGAAACAGAAAATGTGGAAAAAATAGGAAAAGTCTAACCAGTATGATTTTAGAAAAGAAGCAAAAGGAAAAGTAAAAGAAAAAACTCAATCATAATTTGATCAGTTGTTCCATAATGTTATTTTCTGTACTCCAATTGATATTATGCTTGTTTTCCAACCAGTTGGTTTAATTTATAGTTGGAGAAAACTCTATTCTCTTAGTTCCTTCTTTCAAAGTGACATACTTGAGTAAGGATGTTTATGTTTTTTTCTTTGGAAAAGTAAAATTTTTTCAAAGTCTTCTCTATTTTGACTGACTTATTTAGCTAATTACAGACACACACACACACACACACTTTTTGCATGCTGTTTTTTTAAAGTAGTAATTCTCTTTTTTAATTTTCTGTATAATGTGTATCTTATATTACTTTACTCTTTATTTAGATCTGTTGACTTAATGGGTGTGCATAACTTTCTACTCTTTTATACAATTACAATAGAGATTCTGACTTACCGTAATTAACTTTGGTCATCTGTGTTTTTTGAAATAGACCACACGCTTGCTTATATATAAGAAATAAAATCAGATGTGTTATTGTCAAAGTGTGTGATTGTCACCACATGCTTTTCCAGACAATAGCTGTTGTAAGGTGTTGTGTGTAGAGTTCTCAGGTGAAAATAATCTGATCCACACTTACATTGCACATTCAGTTGGACCTGTGCCTCTCTGCGCTTGATGTTAAGGCCGTTGTATGAAGCTGTCTGACATCGATACACCCCCATCATGTCACGGCTGACGTTCCTTAGCCTCAAGCGGCCATCGAGTGTCTCCACTGTGGGCTTCCCCGAAGGCATTAGCAAATCTTTCTCTGTCCGTGACCACAGAATTGGAGGACGGGGTTTGCCATCGACCAGGCAAACTAACTCAGCATACCCTCCTTCACGAACACTTACAATCTGACCTCCTGTTGGAACTGACAGCATCGGAGGAGTGACTGGAGGAAAGGAAAAAGCAATTTTATAAAAATCATCTGAAGGAAAACAATATAGAAAGCTTATTTATTTATGTATTCTTTTGCTTTTAACTCAAGCAATAATGTGGGCAAATTAAAAAAAAAACTTGACGTAAGTTTTATGCAGAGATTTATTCCCTTTCGCTTCCTTAATTATTGGATCATGATGAATTACTGCAAAAGGAAAACAATGGGAAGAGAAGCTATGCAACTGCATGAAATATTCAGGAGGCAGACATGACTTAAACATTAAATGCTGCATACTGAGGTAAACCTGAAATAACAGATAGATGACTGTATGTATTTGGTTAAGACTTACACTGAGCTGACTAAAAAAATAAATAATAAAAAAAGTTTTAGTCCCTGTAACAAGGCTAGGAATAATGCACTATTGAAATGCTACTACTCCAGTAACCCTAGGCAACGGTGCTAAACAAAAAGACTGTGAGAAACCTTGATGCTTCAAAACTCACAGTCTAAACTAACAATGAGAAATCTAGTAGCTCAGTGTTCCAACATACACAAATGATGGTTGCTTTCACAATTAGAGTTCCAGGAGATACAACACATTAAGGCTACAGCTAAAGGTAGCAAGAACACAAAGTCAGATTGGGTACCAAAACCAAATGATGCAAGAACTGATATATGATTATGGGTTTTCTGAGTACCTGTCAACCATGACACCAACACCGAGGGTCTCCTAGACTAAGTACAGTGACCAGCAAGCGGAGATACTGTAATAACAACGAGAGATGCTTAGCAATGGTAAAGTTAAGAGAGAGCAAAATAGGCTATACCCACATGGATTAGAAGGTTAGAAGCCAAAATCAAGGCAACAAGAAAAGAAGAAAGCCAATTGTCAGAACTCCAGAAGGGGGCATCTCAGAGACAAAAACAGTTGCCCATACCTGAGACCTGGAAAATTACCAAAGACTCAGAGCTCTGGTTGTCCAACTAAAGAGATACACTAAGGATAGAAGCTAGATGAATAAACAGGCTGTTCTAAACCAGCTACAGTGTATTTCCAGTAGAAAAGTAATAACATACAAGCCACCAACGGTGGAGACTGAACAACACTGGAAAGGCATATGAGAGAAAGAATTATTGCTTGCCAATGATGTACATTGGCTGATAGACAAGAGCAGGCCACACTAATTTCCCTAAATCATACAATAGCATATATCCTATAACAAATCTCAGGTATGAACAAGTGCTAAACATGGTGCCAAGTATCATGTTATGGAGATGCTTCAGTGGTTCTGGCACTTTTAATCTCATCAAGGTTGAAGGAATGATGAACACAGAAGGATATGTGAAGATTTTGAAAGGAAACCTCAAGCAATCAGCAGCAAAACTGAGATTCCTCAGGAGATTTCCCAAAGATTTGTTGCAAACTACAATAAATGACTGCATGCTATTATCCAGCAAAAAGGACACACGACTGACTATTAGTACCATAGCTAATAATTTTAACCCTGGTAGTTTTTGGTTTTTCTGAAATAATTTGTTTTCTGTGAGCAAAGCAAATTCATGCAAGCATCCAATAGGATGTCTGGAAAAGCTGTATTTAAAAAAAAATTACTCTGTTTAACAGCACTTGGGAAATTTTTGAAAAAAGCCATATTTTTTTTTACCTCAACTGAAAATATATATGAAATTTGAAAAAGAAACTTGTTTTTTCAGTTTTTTGGATGGTTAATGCAGTACCCTCTGTGTACAGAGTGCAAGCTCTGTTCATTTTATCAGTCTAAAGGTCAGTCTAAATAAATTTTGTTATGAGCGCTCCTTGTTTGAATTTTCTTAGTGCTAATTAGTTATATCTGAAAATAACAGCAGCAAAGGGTTTTTTGAAGTCTGACCCAGTCTCACAGAAATGTGAAATAAAAACAGAGAAATTAAAATCTTACCACTGTTTTGGGAGATGTTGACATCCACACGCAGCTCTGGCACCCTGCTGCCTGGGAAGTTGGCCACACAGCTGTACATAGCCAGGTCTCTAAACTTCATGTCTACAATCTCCAAGCTACTTGTGCCGGGTGCCATGTCAGGGTCACTGCGAAGTAATATCAGGCTTTCCGAGTTGAAGACGGGGGCACCATTTTTGTACCAGGTATAGTTGACTTTGTCCTGTGGAGTGGCATCAACGTGACATGACAGTTTCAGGTCCCGACCCATTTGGATGGTCTCACTGTCCTTGTTAGAGTCCGGTGTGATTTGGAAAGTCAGGTTGCTCATTGCTGTGAGTTGCAGCAAGAACATTAAGAAAAGGAGAGAAGAATGATTAAGATGTATTCCCACACTGCGTGTTGCAAAGAGAATTATCCAATGATCATCTTTTTAGGATACATGTTTAATAAAGTTGCCTAACCCTCTGCTTAAGAAAATTGACAATACTAACATTGTTTCCTTGTTGGAATTTTATCTCTTAATGTGAGGAGTCAGTGACTATTTTGACCAATAACTGTACCTAGTCATTTATTTAAGAAAATCAGCTTAAGGAGCATACATTTACTATCATAAATATAGGCATGGTAACTGTCACGCGCAGTATTAAGTCTGAACTTTATAGATGTAGAGCACTTGTTTTAAATGTTATCAGCCCATAGCTTTTATTCCTCCTCTACTATTCTATAAACTAGACCGGCTGCAGTTGCTAAGAAGAAGGCATCTCTTCCTGTGGTTTGCACAGTGGTTCGTAAGCTTTGAACTAGTTTAAAGGACTCAGAATCAGAATTTACTGACACTGTGTGGCCAAGATTGTGCGGACAAACAAGAAATTTCACTTTGGCTTAAAGCACTCACAGTGTACAGGCTAAAATCATTAACATGAACACTTTAGAGACTGCTGTCTCATGTTCCATGTTTTAAATACTGTCTGATTTAGATATTATAAACATAGAGTGACATTAGCCCTCTGTTTTACAAAATTTACTAATACATATTGGTACTAGAACACGGCACAGAAAAAAATGGCAGTAAAGTAAATACAGACAACTTTCAGTGCTTGCAAAGTAACTATACCGAGTTGACTTTTTAGTATTTTGATGACACATGCCTTTAGCACAGCATGAGATGTGCTTCCAATTCCTACATATAAAACATTTTGCAAAGTCTGGTGTGTATTTATATACAGACCCTGTAAGTCGATATTTTGAGAAAAGCCTCATACTGCAATTACTGCAGCAAGTCTTTTGAGATACGTCTCCCCCAGCTTTTGGCATCTGGAGACTCAAATTGTGTCCCATTCTTTGTAAAATGTTGTAACCACAGTTAGACTAAATGTGGACCATTTGTCAGTTTCACATTCTCAATTTAATTTATGTCTGGACTTTGACAGAACCATTTTTACACATTCATATGCTTTGATGTAAACAACTCAATTACAACACCCTGGTTGTGTGATTATTGTCCTAGTAGAAGGTGTTTTCCACCCCAGTCAAGTCTTTTACAGGTTTTCTCCAAGTTTTACTTAGGATTCAGTTCCATCCTAAGTAAAACTTAGGATGGAACTGAATCCATCCTAAGTTTGGATTCAGTTCAAACTGAACTGAATCCAATTTCTCTATCTGTGATAGAGAAATGAATCTGTGATTCATTTCTCTATCACAGAAATGAAATACTTTAAAATTTGTGGTTGAAAATTGAAAAAATTGAAAAATTGTCAAGGGGTATAAATACTTTTGCAGTCACTTAGTTAGAGGGTAAAATACTGGAAAATGTACTTACAAGTAAAACTGCTCAAAGGCAATAGAGTTTTACAAGGACAAATTATAAACACACACCAGAAAGAGTGTGTGTCAATGAGGGAGATAGCCTGGTCATACATAAGGAGGGAGCATCGTGATAAAAAAATTTAAAAACCCTCAGGGGAATAAAGGAAATGGGAGGTAAAAGAATGAAAAACAGAGGAAAAGGCAAATTGTCAAAGAGTGCAAGAAAAAAAAGGAGCCAAGATCCAGAATAAAATAACAGGGATATAAAGAGGAGGTGGGGGGGAAACAAAATCAAGGACAAAGAGTAACTTTCACACTGTCACATTTAATTTTCAGTTTTGAAGGCTGCATTTTCCCCAACTGATTTCCATGTTGAATGCAAAACAGCTCTCTGTTTCCCTACTAAACGGCAAGGCTGGAGAAGAGACTTCATGAAATACAGAGTCTGCTATAAGACAGTGACTGTATGGTTTACATGTAATTATCAGCTTCATGTGAATGGTGTGTGTTTATCTGCTTGAGTGGTTTGTGGATGTTGTGTATTTACATTTATACATTAATATTGCATGGTCTCGTCTTTATTATATGGACAAGAATTGCTTCATTATAATGATTGCTCAAAGGTAAGATGTAATTTGAGGTTTGAGTGAGAGCTGAAGTCATGGAAACACACGTGCATGTATGTGCAGGTGTCACCTACCGACTTCTTCTGCGCTACCACAACTTTAAATGCATCTGTCTCTAATCGTCTTTCCACCTGCACTGGTGTAAAGACGCGTTCAGGCCCATTAGACTAACAGGAGAAGCGTATTTGGCATACGTTCTCCACAGTGTTAACTAACAGAAAAGACTGTTACTAATTGCTTCCACTCCAGTCTAACTAATTGGAGTGAATAAAGATGATTAAAGGCGCCAAAAATAGCCAGAGGCTAGGAAGAATGGAAGGTTTCTGCTTTAATGACAGGGAAATTACAAAAAGAGCAATACTTAACCCGCCCACTCTGACAAGATTCACATCAGCTCACTGTAATGATGGATTAACTGCTTACAGCACACACAGACTTTCCCATTAATACAGTCCCAAATTACTGTCAGTGACTGGAAAGGTAGTTTTTTATCCTCAGTGAAAGAAACTTTTCCAGCTGTAGGTTATCATTATTATTAGTTGGAGTAGTCACATTAGGAGGAGGGGAACTAGTAGTATTATACAGCAAACCGAAAAGATGTATATATAATAACCAATGCTGCTATAACACCTCCCAGAAATTTAAAAAAGTATTCTGTTTCAAAAAGTAAAAATAAATACCTAAATACAAGTCTTATAAAGTTTTATATTTATTAGCTTTACTTAAGTTTTCTAAAAAATTAATACAGAATGATAAAAACTAAAGTGCACAGTAGTTTCGGGAGAATCAACATTTTTAGTGAATCAATGTTTTATAAGGTTTAAAAGACATGCAATCCTACAACTTATGATATGATTTATTTCCTTGAATTTTCACAAAGGGAACTATTATGCGCTATTTGAGAGAGACGACGCAAAATCCTCAGCTCTAATGCAGCAAGTTTTAAGCTTCTTTGGTTTTGATATGTTTCAGTTACTGTGTTGCACTGCCACATACAGGACTGAAATTGTTATCAGAAAGTTTTGTTTCATTTTTTATGGAGGAAGACATTTGTGGAAATGACGGCATCTTTGTGAGGAACATTTTAGAATGAAATAATAAGCTGATTTTTAAAAATCTCCAGATTCTGGAAAAGAAGGCCTGAAAACTTTACAGCTGATTTTAATTATCAGTCTATTGTATTCAACATGTCAAAAAGAAACGTGTATGGACAGGGTACCAAAACTTTGGGGCAAGTATGACACTTTACCTAATTTTCACTGTGCATAACAATGCCAGATTTGGCATAATGTTATAATTGTTTATAACATTGGTAATGTTTTAAGCAATGTTTTTGAATCACACTGGCTTTGGGTAAAAAGGGGTAAAAAAAAAATTATAGATACATTTTAGCTCATCTGTTTTGGTCACAGCAATAATTAGTGTTTTTTTTCTGACAAGTTTTTTTTTTTTTTTTAAATAATATTGTAAAAATTGCATAACATTTAACCTACATTTGAATTAAATTCTGACTAATACTGGATAAAATTTTCTTTGAAAATTCTGGTTGTTTTTCTGTTGGGCCTTAAGATGGATGGAGAGCTGTCCTGTATGCTGAATCCGGCTTCATGCCTGTGAACTATTTTAATTGGCTTTAGCTCTCTGCAGCCATGAAATGCACTAAGAGGTCAATAAAAACATAGTGAACAACCCTTGAGTAAGTATTCTAAATCTGAGTAATTATTGTCAAATGACCTTGTTCTCTTTCATCTAGAAATTTTCCAAAAAATATTTTCCCAGAAAAAGCTCTATTTGAAGCCTTCTGGTAGGACTTTCAACAGCAATACCTCAAGTTCAGTTTTTAATTAAACATTTTCTGCATGATGTAAATGTATTAGTGGACAGCTAATATTGTTCACCCTGATACCCCAAAACACTGAAATAAATTCACTAAACACTGTCTCGATATATTACCAGGAAAAGAAAATAAATTCACTCACTCCTGACAGTAAGATTGACGTTCTTGCGAGCGGGGTTGCCCACATTGTTAGTTGCTGTGCAGTTGTAGAAACCTGCATCCGCTGGAGTGACTGCACGTAAAAACAGCGTCGGACCCCGAACCTGGGCACTGAGTGGGAGGGCTCCGGGATAGCGGGACCATGTCACCGTGGGTGAGGGTAAACCTGCAGTCACCTCACAGGTTATGACCACATCTTGCCCAGGATCTACCACCACCGTGTCGTCGACTGACAGCCGGATCATTGGGGGAGCTGCAAAGAAGAGAAACAAAGAAAAGAAATATTGTTTCTTTAGAGAAACAATATTACTAAAGAAGAATTAGTAAAGATGGCATTACATCCTATGTGGTTACACAGAACAAAATCTTGACTGTTTGTCTTCTGTTTTTCAATTTGAAGTATTAATGGTTGAACCTGTAAGTGCATGTGTATAATGCACTAATGTGCTTTAGAATGGATGGAGAGCACCAGTCGTCTGACTAGGAATAGAACCTATTATCTTCCATCTGAAATACATCTAAGTTCCCCTTGCTGCTATTTTAACTAAGTTTAATTTACCAAACATGAGTATTCTAATGTTATAAATAAAGCAAATACATTTCAGGACATGTGTTTTAAAATTCTGTTTATAATTTTTATTAATTGTGTAAAAATGTTTGCTCCCTTTTAGTTGTTGCATCTAGGATGGGAAAAACCGGCCCATAGGTGGCTGCTAGGATATTTGCTATACCAAAAGTAGCTTAATAATTTTAAGTAAACATAAATTTGAGAAATTTAAGTGGATTTAAATGGTCTATTTAACCTACATTGCACTCCTATGTACAACATTCTGTAATATGTCTTAGCATTTCACACCTCAGGACATAAATGGGATGACAGAAGCAGCACATTGAGAAAAATAAGCTTGCAATCAGTTTGTTTTCTGATGAAATCCTTTGAGCAGTTAAAGGTTTGCACATTAACCATCCAGCCACTTGTCAACTACAACTAGAACACCAAGACACAGAGCAGTCAAGCACCTCTTGCTCTTTTGGTTTTTGGGTAAGCCTTCATGTAGCACTAGCACTGATTCTGTTCAAGGTGAATACATGTTGTGTATTTGTCAAGTGACTTTCTGATAGTCTGGATGGAAAAAAATTAAGGTGGTTTAAACTTTCAAACAAGCTTTAATGGTCAGTTAAACCACAAAGACAAAATATCTCAATTATATTCTTCTGCACAAGGTTTTACACCATTTCCTGAAAGGAGTTAAACTATTTCTAAAATGTAGAACATGTCTGATAAAAGTTTGGCATAAGATAATTTCTGCAAAGCCTTTTTGAGTGTCTGAAAAGGGTACTCAAAAAAAGTACCATTTTCAGCCTGATGGGATGAAAGGCTAGAGCCAGGTTTCTTCTCAACTTTGACCTCATCATCTGTCCCAAGTAGTTAGTCTCATAGAGCAGAAATATGTTTAATGATCTTTTTAAGTTTTATTTAGCATTCACATTAGTCACAATTCAGAACAACATCAATAATATAGTTTTAACCAGAATTTCTATTGGCAATTTAGAGGGTCGTCTGTATTTATCTATAAAACTGAGAAAAAATTTGACATTTACTTCAACTTGCACAAACTACAGTTAAAACCACATATAGACCATACAGTATATACAGTACAGACCAAAAGTTTGGACACACCTTTTAATCCAATGAGTTTCCTTTATTTTCATGACTATTGACATTGTAGATTCACACTGAAGGCATCAAAACTACGAATAACACATGTGGAAATATGCACTAAACAAAAAAGTGTAAAACAACTGAAAATACCCCTTATATTCTAGTTTCTTCAAAGTAGCAACCTTTTGCTGTGATTACTACTTTGCACACACTCTGCATTTTCTTGATGAGCTTCAAGAGGTAGTCACCTGAAATGGTTTTCACTTCATAGGTGTGCCCTGTCAGGTTAATAAGTGGGATTTCTTGCCTTATAAATAGTCATGAAAATAAAGAAAACCCATTTTAATTAGAAGGTGTGTCCAAACTTTTGGTCTGTACTGTATATACAGTAAAGTATTTTCCCTATTGTCTAAAATTAGTTAGGATTAAAAAACTATTTCCATTACCTGAATTCTAGAATAACTAGAGACAATTTCTTTCAGCAAACTTTTTATTACCGTATTTTCCGCACTATAAGGCGCACCGCAGTATAAGGCGCACCTTCAATGAATGGCCTACTTTAAAACTTTTTTCATATATAAGGCGCACCACATTATAAGGCGCATAGAATAGACGCTACAGTAGAGGCTGGGGTTACGTTATGCATCCATTAGATGGAACTGTGCTAAAGGGAATGTCAACAAAATAGTCAGATAGGTCAGTCAAACTTAATAGATTACAAACCAGCGTTCTGAAAACTCCGTTCATTCCCAAAATGAATAAACAGCTGTTTTATTATTTTCCCTGAGGTAAAGTAAGTGACGTGGTATTTTCGTGACACAGTTTATCTTTTAACAACAGCAAGGTATAACATATAGTGGAGGGTAACTTTTCCTCGATTCAATAAACACGTAAAAAACAGTCTGATACTGTTAAGGTAAATCAAACGTTAGTGCAATCACAATATATATCCACTTCTGCACCATTGATTCGTTCATGTTAAATTCTCTCTCTGCTGCTCTATTCCCGTGTTCTACTGCGTGACTGATCGCCTTGAGCTTAAACTCTGCGTCGTAAGCGTGTCTCTTAATAGGAGCCATTTTGGGGTCTTTACACAAAACCCAGCGTGCACCGTGCGCTTCTTCTTCTACAGGGGAAAATGAAGTCGGCGGCTGCTTACCGTAGTTGCGAGAACTGTTGTGGCTCAATATTGGTCCATATATAAGGCGCACCGGATTATAAGGCGCACTCTCGGCTTTTGAGAAAATTGAAGGTTTTTAGGTGCGCCTTATAGTGCGGAAAATACGGTACTTCCTTCACATTTAAAAATGTACATATTATGGTGTCTGGGACAGATGAAAAATGAAGCAACTTGTATAAAATTAAGCAATTTTCTTGCTGGCAGAAAATTATCCACAGATCATGTACCAAAATTGAAAGGTCATTCAAAGAGAAGAAGCCATTTCTCCAAAAAACATAGAAAGAGAAATTACAGTAAGACCCTAATTTGAGGAGAGATACTTTATGGTGTGATGAAACTAACATTTTAAGTGGTATTATGTTGCGTGGGTGTTTGTTTTCTGCAACAGGGACCATTTAACAAAATAAATGGAATTATTATAAAAGAACATTGTGTGGAAATATTAAAGCAATATCTCAAAACCTAAGTTAAAGAAAGTGTAATAAAGTTAAAGGTTAGTTGACAGACAGAGCAATTATAAGAAATGCTCAAGTGCATCACAATAGTCTGCATGAAAATACACATAACCCTCTGAATATAAAAGAAATAAATATACTACTCCTGAAACAAGAAAGGTATATCTGATTTAGTGTCTTCTAAAAACAGTGAAAGCAAATATCTGGTTTCAGCTATCTGTCTTTCAGGCATAAAAATTCTCAAATATCATGTTTGGTACAAGCTTGCCAACCTTTAGTAATCTGGTAAAGTGTTCAGCTGGGAAGCTTCTTTGGAGGATAAAAAAGTCAGAAAAAAAGCAAGCGCAAAAGATCACCAGGTGTAGAAATCAGAACAACTTACATGGGCAAAACAACATTGATGCATGTCATCTTTAAACAGTATTTTTAACATATATATTTCAGAGCCCACTGGACCTTGGAAATGGAGTTTAGCTTGAGAAAATTAAGCTGTCAGCGCATTGATGTGCCGTTTCATTGGCTGAACTCACTGCTGTGTGCTAACAAGAGCATATAACATACTGTGTGTTCTGACTTTGGATTATTTCAATATTTATATAATGTTCTTGATTTCTCTGACTAGTGTCTTTTGACTAAAAAGAATAGTGGGTAGATATAACATTTTGGGATTTTGTTTGTATAGAAGGGCCATGAAAAGAGCTGCTGGAATTCAGTTGAGAAATTGATTTTGTAAAACTACCACATTTCAATCCAAAAAACAGTACTACAAACAAAAATAACATGCTTCCTTAAAAAAAGTACTTCAGTTTATTTTTTGTCTGCACTGCACAAGTAATAGATACAATATTATGATCTTTTGCATGTAAACTAAAGAAAAGTTAATCTCCAATGAGATGCAAACCACCTGAAAGCAGGAAACAATTCATTGCTCTAATTGATTTTGTACAGTACATCCTTTCATCTAATCTCCTTTTCAACAGCAATTATGAGAATGAATGGGGTGTACAGATGCTCAACAAAGTACTTTACGTATTCATGTTTCAGCCAGTACAACAGTGTGCACAAATCTGTGCACTCACACAGACTTGCTGGCAGTGTCTATAGGGACTGTGCAAAAACACAGACACACTAATCTGATCGCTTTAGCTAACTTCAGAAGTGATGGCTCTGAATCTGACAAGAAATTTCATTGGCATAACAGCTCCAATGAGAGAATAAATAGCTCTGTCTATTTCCATTGTATCAAGGCGCAATACTGAGAGAGCAAACTCCTAAAGGCCTGCAGAGTCCAGAGCAGTATTATTGTAGTTTAATGAACCATCAATAAATGCATTTGGTCAGAAATACTTAAAGTATTATTTCTATAGTGATACATGTTAAAGTTCATATAATAATGAAGACCAGATTGGCAATGAGTCATTTTTACTTTGAAAGATAAGGTATATTTGAAATCAACATGAGGCAATAGGTTGGCCATAAGTAAATATTCACTTTTTAATGTTCTAGTCTTATTTCTCTCTGGTCATTGCTATGATTATCACCTTATTCCGCAATGGACCTTACCAAGCTCCACCCACAACTGACCTAGAAAATCCCACCTGGCCACAAGTCTCGCAAACAAAGCTTTGCGGCGCGTTGTTTCTATGTAAACATGGCATCTTTCACTTCGACTGATTCTCTGGAGTGTATTTCTGACTCGATTAGTGTATCATTTCTACCGAATTTTCACAATATATCAGCTACTACAATGGACAGAGGAACTAAGAAGTTCATGTCACCTTTTTTGGATGAGATCAAGGTGTTTGAGCCACGCAATGCCTCCAACATTGTGCACGTCACAGCAAAATGCTTTCGCTCGATGAGGAAAACGGCAGATCCACACACCCATCAATATAGCTGCGGACAAGATCACTGATGCCTATTGCTATTGTTCTTGCAAGGCTGGGTAAGTAGGGCATTCATCATTTTGTAGGTTACTTTTGAAATCAGTGGGTGATTCCTGTGGTTTGTTGTCAAATGTTTGAGTGTGCCTAGGCCTGATACACTGTACTTGGTGCTAGAGTGGCTAACACGAGTAACAGTTTAGTCCAAAGCCTTTTCTGCTAAAATAAAATCTTTAGTGTATGTCAGATACAGTACACATTGCATATTGTTCTATTTAGCTAACGTAAGACTGAGTAGCAGACAGGCTTCAAGGTGTAGAAGTTGTATCAGTACTGCCATTATGCTGTACTTAGCTAACAGGAAGCGTGTGTTTATGAGATGGCCACGCACGTGTTAGCCGCGCTACCATGTAGAATGGGCATCAGCCAATGAAAAGCGGCCCCTGTGGTAAGGTCCATGTTCTTATATTTATAGTAGCTATGGTATAATTCATTCATTCATTTGTTCTTTTATTTGTTAATTCAAATATTAATACAAACTGACAAATACAAATGTCGGTTTGTATTTGATTAATCCAAACAGAGGTTGAAATTGTAGAATTTAAGCAGCAAATTTTGATGAATCACAGTTTTAGAAAACTTCGAGGTTACAGAGCAGGAAGTTAATTAGTTCTGTCAAAAATACTGACATTTCTGAAGATGTAAAGGCCTCTGTATCTCTAATCACCTTGTTATACCCAGAAATCTATGTATTGCTGGGTTTCAGACACGTGACCCGGATGACTCGCGAAATTCAGATGGAGGGCCGGAAGGGGATTTCACTGGTTCAAAACAAAGCAAAATTGATCACAACGAGTATGCTAATGCCCTAAATAGGCTGGAACAGACGAGGTATCTCAAAAAAATACGCATATATTTAGGATATGATCCGTATTATCTTGGTAAAAAAGACTTCTCTTATAATATTGAGGATTTTCCGGCATTGAGGCGATCCACATAACTAACTATCTGGAGCTGCAGACCTCATATTATAGGACAAGCCAGAAGAAAGCTTTCAAAAGCCTGGAGAATACAATTATTTAGATTCAGGTTGGGTCAAGCATTTAGGATCAAAAGAAGCATTAAATGGCTGTCAACTTGTTTCTGCCGGGTGAGTAGTGAGTTGTGCTATTTTAAGTAATTAGTCTATAATGACAATGCTATCGCTAACAACAAATGCACCCGTGTTATTTCTATGTGCTTGGATCTCCTGTTAAATAATTTATTATGCTTTTGTAAACCCAAATTCATGCTGGAGTTGTACGTTAATGTTGAGTCGTTGTAAGACGCTGGATTCAGGTACAATGTAGGTCAACTATTCGCACCGATCTACAGAAATCCCATGTTCGTGTCACAAATATAATTCGTGGCCAGACACAAAGCATGTGTGGGAATAGTCACAGCTCACTGTGACTGTATGGCTGGGTAGGTTATATTTAATTTATTTAGCTTTCTTCTTCTTTTCTTTTTTTTTGTAGCATGAAAGTCCCGCTGAATAAACATGATATTTTCTGTCCGTGACGCGGCACTGAGCTAGCTGCTAACAACATTAACGCTCTGAGGACGCTAGGGCATAAAAAAATATATCTTACCTTACATATGAATGCTTGGCTTTCTAAGTAACTGTTCAATAAAATATCTGAAAATACAATGTAAACGATGCGATCATTACCTGTTAGAAAGTGGGCGCTGCATGGCATTGTTAGTTTCTGCGCCTCCTGTCTTTAGCTGTAGATTGTTGATCCACTTTTCTCCTCTTTCTTTTAGTAGGTTTTTTTAAAATTAACTCCATTGTGACCAACTACCTTCGAAACACGAAAATAACGTTTATGTTTCTCTCTATTAGAACGGTTGGAACAATTGTGCAGGACACAGACTTTAAGCATTTTGATGCTGGAGCAACAGAAGTAAATGGGGTGTATTTACTTCCGGCCCTCCATCTGCATTGGGTGACGACGGCACTACGTCATCTGAAACCCAGCAATAAACATAGATGAGTTTGGAGGATGGATTGAAGTCTAACATAGCTGTTTTTTGGCTCCTAAGGGAATAACCGGCGCAGCAGTCTCACATACCAAGGTAACAATGTCACTGGTTTATCTGACTGCAAAAAATACTTCATTGTCAGCATCCTGGTTTACTTGACATAAATCTGATCAAATTTTTTGAGTTCTGCCACTGGATGAAGTAAAAGAAATAAATAAGTCTGTAAAAAATGAAGATGCATATAGTATAGAGAAATTATGTAAATAAAGAGGGAAGTATAGTGAAATGCAGAGGTGGAAGTGAAGATTTGAGATTTTTTTTTTTCTTATAAAGGGCATGTGTGGGAGTTATCAAAGTGAGATCAGATCCTCTTCCCAAAGTAATTGGGTTTATGTGCACCACAGTAGTTTGCAAGAAAGTAAAAAAATGCCTTAAAACTCTTTGCACCTTTTTTACTTGCACTGTCAGGCTGTCACTTGTATAATTTAATCTGCTTTTGTTCCGGTCAGGTAAGGTTTTGTTGTGTTCTCTGACCTGATTCATTCCACGTTTCTGCATTTCCTGTTCACTCTAACATCATGCTTTACTATCTCCATCAAACAGGGACAGGACCTCTCATGTTATCTTCCAAAAATAAATAAAGAATTTTGTTGTCAGAGGTGAGCTTAAAGGTGCAGTCTTAAAGGTTTGGATAACACCAGAAAACTACTAAAAAAAGACTGGAGAACATTTTCAGCAAATCGTTATTTAGAGAGATCAAATTTATTCTAATGATGATGCAGGTGGATGAAATTGTCAGACATCAAAAACCTGGGTTTTTACTAGAATTTTAAACATGTGTCACCTAGTAAGTATGAAAACAAATAAAGAAATTACTAAGTTTGAAAGCAATAGTTTGACACACTTGAATAAAGATAAAACAGGCCTATGTGAATGTGACAACTTTGTAGCCCCTGACAATAACACTCTCGACACTATAGGGTTCATTTTGTTGGCAGATAAAACTTTCTGTCACAGAAAGAAATAAAACCTTAAAAATTGTTAGTTATAATTTGGTAAGAATATACATGAAATCGTAAAGGGAAACATGTTACTGCTGCAATATTTTCACAAAACAATTACAGGATTACATAATGTATTTAGTATTCTTTAGTATTTTAGTAATTCTTTAATAGACCTCCAGACATTGCATGAAATACATAGTTATCATATCAAAGAACTAAAATGTCTTTATAGGTAAAATTTAAGGATAAAAAAACAATGTACTATAATCATAGTATCTCAGTAATAATTTTAAATCAGAGCTGCAAAGTGATCAGGGAACTGTTTTGATTCAATGGTGAAGTTACTGTAAACCGAGGAGGCCGAGAATTTAAAAGAAGGAACTGGTGGTCTGTTCTTCTTCACCATTGCCCACTCCATTCATGCTTAGGATTCAGGTTCAAATCCACACAGCAATCAATATAACCTGTTCTTTTGACATAGCTGGTTATAAAATTATTTAATGAGTACCAATAAAGTAATTCAGACTTTTTTTGTATTGTACTAAGGTACGTTTATAATGGGATGGGTTCAGTTTAATTGGAATAAATTGGATTATAATTGGAATAAGTTCAATTCAAGTAGACAATAATTAATTCAAATTGCATTACAAGGTCTTGCATACTTTGCCAAGTAATTGAGATAAGTTTTGTAGTACAATGGTAATACATGAGTATACATAATTGGACATAATCATATTTAATCAAGGAACAGAGCCATTTCCATAACACTGATTGAGCAGACACTGGCAGATCACCAACAAAAAAGAAGGGTTTCAATCTCCTTTTGGAGAAATCATAAGAACTGAAAAATCCAATTATATAATCAGATATTAATTTATATATTAATTTGAAAAGCACATAATATGTGATTAATTAAGTTAAAAATAAGTTTGTGATTTCTGTTTTAAGTGATGTGTCAAGCTTCAACAAAAAGCTTTGAGTGTTTATGTTGGTGCTGTTGTCATTTACACAAACTCTTGCTGAGCAATCAGCTGTCTGCATTATTGTTACCTTTAATTAGAGGTTTTATTGAGATGATACCAAATACAAGGACAGTTAATATTAAGTATGTTGTATTAACTACAGTAGAAACACATTAATAAAAAGCTAACAGTCATACTCAGTTAAAAACACTTATATACTGTATATTCAACAAAACATGATGCAGAGCAATAGGACTATGCTAGTTAAACTGAATTCAGAACGCACAGAAAGATTACGGGGAGTGATGTTATGATTATGTACTAAATACTTTACCTCCTGTTGTCTCTTTATAACCTTTTCTTTAGTATCTGCTCTCTCTGGGGAATACTTTCATTCAAGGCTAATTGTGGACTGAATATTGAGAAACATGGGTTGTACTTGGATAAAACACTTGTGGCAGTAGTTTCAAGTATTTATTCTTCAAAAATCCACAGCTGTTAGTATAATTGCGGTGTGTGCAGCTGCATTGGATGAACGCCCTCAATTTTTAAAACACTCATTATGAGATAATTTATGTAAAATAGTTGCATATGTGCTTTTATCACAGTCTTCGATTCTGAAAATAGAAACATAGACTAGGCAAAACATCACCACCTATCCAATAGTTTGTCTATTTTTTTGCCAACGTAGCCATGATTAATCAAGGAATTTAGTCCACTAGACCCCTGAAAGTGAACTGTAGTATCTGACACCAAGAAGTTACCAACAGAAAGATGATTGGGTATGACATTGCCTGAATGTTCCATCAATAAATAAGCAAATTATGCTGAATTATTGGGTCAGTTATGCAAATGTTCCTGGCCATCCACCTGATCTGACAGAAAACATGATTCATCACTCAAAGCCACCTTCTTCCATTGCCACACACACTGTATTTTGAACCACTGTTAATATCTTCAGCATTTTGAGCTTCAATAGCTTCTCTATTGAATTTGATCTTATGGGCCAGCTTTTGCTCTCTAAGTGCATCATCGACCCTGTCCCCTGTTCAGCAATGTTGCTTCCTTGAATTTATTTTCAAAGAGAAAAGACTTCTGCAAACTGGGAGTGCCCCAGAAAAGTTGAAATTTCACATATGGCCTCACTCAGTCATCCAGCAGTTACATGAACTTCGTCAAAATTGCTCAAATTCTTAAGCTAGAATATTGTTCATGTTGCTTGAATCATTGAGGAGAAAACGTGCAGCTTAATATATTCACCTAACAGGTTCCACGATAAAAATTAAATATCTTTTATTCACACAGCTATCAGAGGTCATCATGTTATGCTACATCTGTGCATGTCAGAACATAAAGATGTGAGACTATGTAAAAATAAAAATAAAAATGTCTGTAGAAAATATTAGAAACAAGCAAGTCAAAATGAATATTCTGAAACTCTGTCAGTATAAATTTTAGAAATTATAGTTGAAATCTGAACCTAAAAGTCACTTTATGAAATTCTTTCTTCCCTGCCTCTGACATTACTCACAGAAATACATTTTAAAATCCTTTCCTGTAAGTTAACTTTCGCTCCATTTATGTCAACAGAACAGGAGAGAGAAAATATTCTGCACTTCAGAGTTAATACCTATAATGACACAGAAAGCTGCAAACTTTTTTCGAGCTTATCAAAGGCAAAGCTGTTATAAAACATTTTGAAGTCTTTGATGTATATAAACTAAATTATTTAACAGCAACAGCGACTGAAAGTAAAAAATAAATTTAAAAAAAATAGTTCAGGATTTGAACATGTTAATGCAATGTTTTTATTCAGACTACTTGATTGAGAGCGATTTCATGTAAACAAGCAGCATTTCATAAGATTTAATGAAGGTAACTAGCAGAAACCCTGAGTCAGATAAATAATTTAGTTGAAGGCAAAAGTTACTCGATAAACTGTGCAGTATCGTAACAAAAAAATTCTTATTTTGTTTCTTGCAATAAAAAAACTAAGAAAGGAAGAGAAACTATTAATATATATATATATTTTTAAACCTTCATAACTTTTTTTTCCAGAGAGAGGAGTAAGGTTTAGGTAATTGTTTTGATTTTTCTCTCTCTAACTGCTACTTAGCCATGTTATTAAACAAAAAAATAATGCTCAAATTAATCATTTGCTCTGTCCTAGCACTTTTAAGAATCACAGCGATCACAAATTTCAAACTCTAACTACAGACGTCTAAAAGAACTAATTGATGTTTTTGCTATAGTAAAATAAACTCAACATTTTTTAGGAGAGCAAAAGAGATCTATGAACTCTACCATAAACCTTGACGCCCTCCTGACTCTGGGACTGTGATGATAAGAACTACAGTTTTCCTCTTCACACACATTTTATGAGAGTCAGGGAAAAAAGGTTTTGTCACTGGTTGGAGGTAAAAAGGTTCCAGTACTAAGATCCCCAAACCAGGATTATGACCAAAACAAAACAGAAAATTAAGTGAATCCTGTTTAAGTGTGGGGACTCAAAAACAATGATGTGACATCGTTTGATTTAATCTCAACAGGGATTAATGTTGCAAGGATGAACAGGAAACACAATAATACAATACGCCCAGAGGACAAAAGAAGAGAAGTGGTTTATTTTTTCTCTTGCAAAAGCTCAGGTTTTTCAGTTTTAATGAAAAACCGTGTCTCCTGTTCCCTCATACCCAATGCATTTCTATTACTTAGTTGTCATTGTAAGTTTCCATTTATTTTTGTTTTTGTTGTCAGGGTCTTTTTAGAGCTCTGACTCTGAAACTGTAATTTTTTATATTTGCAAATGTAATATGGTTGTTTTTTCCCCTTTTCTTGTGACTCTTATTTATTATCAGCGTATTATAATTTCTTTCTGTATTTTGCCTTAGGACTGTATGCTTCCTTTTCATGGAGCCAAAAAATAGCAACATTTTCACTCATTTCTCATTTTCTCCTTGCATTTGACTAAAATCAGGGCAGTGTGCTGATTTTAGGCAAATATCTTTTCTGATTTTATTTAATATTTACTTTTAACATTTACTAAACAGTGCAAGTACTATTAAAAAAGAGAAATTATACTTTAAAGCTAATATAACATGAACAAAGAGGGTTTTTCTGAGGAACATGATTAGGCCACACTAACCATTTTCAAGGAAATGCATGTTACACATACTGTATAATGTGACTTATTTGTATGTAACATTTTTGTAGAGCAGACTTTGCTGGGAGAGTGTATCATTAGAAGAAGCTCTCCTATAATATCATTCACAGAAGAACCACCACACAGTCAAATAAACAGTCATACTTCATCCCTTCCTATTCTTTCATTTTTTTTACCTCGTCCCCTTCATTGTGGATGCTCCCTTCCCAACAACTACTCACCCACACACACGCATTCAGAGCAGAGTTTTTCCATCACTCATTGAGAACGTGAGTTCCTGACAGATTGGCTGTTTTGGCAAGTCTCTGAGGCCTGATGCCAGGCATACAGTTATTGTTGTGCCTGTTGTGGATCCATGTGTGTCTTTGTGCTTGTGTCGACTGCACAGTCGGGATACAATTGATCTCAGCCACAGGAGCCCAAGACAAGAGGAGAGGAGTAGAAGGCTGCATCAATGAAAGTAAGGAATACCTATCAGACACAGGCCACAGAATCTGAGGGCCACTTTCCTCACTTGTTGGTTTTAACATGGAGTATTTCTATGAGTAGCAGACAACAACAGTAAAAGAAATTCATGAAATAGTGTCTAACATTAGTTCTCATCACATTTTAGTTGCTCCATCATCTGTGTGCGTGATCCATTGTGTGTGCTCTAATTAATAGACTGCAGTCTTTGGTGAAAGCATTTCTCAATCATTTTTGCAACCATGATCAATTTTTTACCTTCAGTTTGAATAATTCTCTTTTGGATTAAATGCTCATCTCAGCACTCAGCACTCCTATTTTATGTAATGTGTTTTCTTGTAGGATAAAATTTAGACATTATGAACAGCTAGCGCACTGCTTTTATTAAAATACATATGGTAAGTGGTAAAATGTATTTACATACATAAATAAAAAAAATACTTGATGTGGAGATAGCTGAACAGATCGTATGATTTCCAAAGAATGATGACCTAATGTCTGGAGGAGTGTAAAGCTTATCTAGTTTTGCAAGAAGGAAGTAAATGGGAAAAACCCTTTAACCAAAAAGCATAGACTTGGTGACGGTGGCGACAGTGGTCCAAAATTGGTGGGTTGCTGGTATGATTCCCTCCCTGTCCACCTCTGCCAGATTTCACCAGGGCAGCTGTGGCTACAATCCAGTAGCTTGCCATCATTAGTGTGTATTTGACACACAGTGTGTCTTGAATGTAGTGCGAAGCAGTTAGGGGTCATCTGGACTTGATAAAGTGCTGTAGAACTACAGGCCATTTACCATTTATATATTTATATCAGGAAAAAATTAAGAGGCTACTTAAAATAATCAGTTTATCTGATTTTACTTTTTATAGGTACATGTTTGAGTAAAATGAACATTGCTCTTTTATTCTATGAACTACTGACAACATGTCTCTAAAGTTCCAAGCAAAAATCTTGTATTTATTTGCAGAAAATGAGAAACGGTTAAAATCACACAAAAAATGCAGTGCTTTCAGACCTCAATGCAAAGAAAAAAAGTGCATATTCATTTAGAAACAACAATATTAATGCTTTTACTCAAGAAGAGCTCAGAAATCAGTATTTAGTGGAATAGCCAGGAGGTTTTCAATGGGGTTCAGTGTAATGGTCTCTTAATTTTTTCCAGAGCTGTATATATATATACAGTATATATATGGTTTTTTTGTTGTGTTGCTGCCACATTTGTGCCCACTTCCTCAGGAGTGTTAAGAAAAAGAAGATTCACTGAAAGACAAGGACAATGTAAAACCTCACACACCCTCTAGAAAGGTGGAGTGTGTTTTTCAACTTCCACCAAATCCAAATCCTAAACATTGGTAAGTTTTAAAAAACTGTGTCTGAAGTATAAAGGTGGCAGACAATTGATTATTCACCTTTGCCAATTTCTTTAAGCATCAAGAATTGGATTTAGATGCTCACATAAGGTTACAGTTCACTTCACACAGCTCCGGGAGAGAAAACTCAACAATTACACAGTATGAACATATTTCATGCATTATAACGTTGTGTCAACAAAGTTACACCGATTGGTTGGTTCATATGATAAGCTAACCTGTCAGATAGTCATTGACCCGGTTATATTATCCATTACGATTGTCCAGACGCTGCTCTGAGAAATGTACACCAAGATCTCTTATGCTGTGTGTACCAGTGTGTGTCTTTTCTCCTGGAAGATAAGTTGGATGTTTTCTTTCTCTGCCAGCTTTTGACCTTGAACGGTGCAGTATCAAGATGCACCATTCTAGCTAACTCCATTATTCATTCTTAGCCTCTTAAAACAGCATCCAGAAAGTATTTGTACCCCTTTAAAAAGAGTTGTGTGTTATTTTTTTGTTTCTGCTCATATAAAGTTATGTCTAAAATATCTAAAGTATCTAGATATATTTAAAGTAAAGGTGTGATTTTATCAACAGATAATTTTGAAATTTTGAAGACGCCCAACCAAATTACTAACTTGAATCTGACAGAATTTGTGGAAGACATTGAGATTGGGGTGATGGGATGGAAGATTTCCAACCTTATAGACTTAAAGCTCATCAACAAAGACAATTGGTGAAATTAACAGCGGATTCATGCAAAAACCTGGTCTGTAATTATTAGAAGGATTTGAGTTCTGGAATAAAAAATAAAGACTTTTCTACTGATTATGAAGAAGGGTATAAAAAAGGAACAAAATGTTAAACAAAATGATTAAATAAAGTGGGTTTAAATCATGCGTCATGGATAGCTGTTTCTTGATCACAAAGATATTTATGTTGGATAAATGAGCTGGCTACAATACTAAATAAACTCAGCTGCTTTTATAATATGCAGTAATGTGTTAAGACATATTGACTGGAGTCACTGGAGTAACTTGCAAGTTAAAACCATCACTTTTGCTATAGACGTAGTAAATAAGCTGTGTGTTTAAACTTTAAAGCCAAAGAGGTCCTAGTTGGCAGATTGTATTACCTTTGATCAAAGCCAAGACAGGTTAGTTGCTGCTACAGAAAAAAAAGTAAAGAGAGAAAAGAAAAAAACATGTGATAGACCTTTTCATCTAAGGAAAAAAAAAGCGCATTACCAAAAACGTCGAACTATTGCTTAGAGGGAGTATTAATGTTTAATTTTTTCCAGTTAGGGTGGAGATTTAAAGAAGGGAACTTTAGAATGCATGGTTGTGTATCTAGCCAGCAGCATCCACTCTAATAAAACAATCATTAGAAGTTTGCCTGCTCCATGGTGCTTGCTTATTCTTACTCAGCCTATTTGACCATGAGAAAAACAGGATTACAACAAGCAGCCTTAAACAGTCTTCATAACATATAGGCAAAACCTTTGTTTTTATGTTTTGTGGAGGATGGTTTTATTAAATTTACCAGAGATCAGACTTAGAGTAATGAACTTCCTTAGTAAAAAGTTTTTTTTTAAAAAAGCCCCACACTGATTTGATGGGAGGAGAGTTTAGCAAAAGAGAGGAGAAAAAGATAAATACACAGTGGAATAAAAAGATTGGTAATATACACTAAGCTCAGGGCATTCCCTTGTGGTGCATCAGTCTGACCGTAACAAACCTGACAGGACTGTCAACGGCAACAGTGTTGTTGTAAGTAAGAGAGTTACCGGGCGGTGGCGTGTAGATGGACAGACCGGTGCAGAGAGAATTGGAGATAACAGGGAGCGTGACAACTGAATTACAGCTGACGGCCCTGAGATGAGCTCTCAGACACAGAAAAACTAGACAGGCAGACAACGCCGCGCACAGGGAGGCAGGCGAGAAGATAGAGACAGCGAGAGGAAAAAGCCAGTGGAGAAAAAAGATGCCCAGACAGAAAGGGAGGTGGAGAAATGGATACACACCAAGGAAAATGAGAAGATGAGGCAGTGAGAAATGAATAGTATTTTGTGCTCAAGAAAAGAAAAGCAGATTCCTAAGTCATAATACAGCAAGCAGAGAAAACTATGATAAAAAAAGAAGTTTTATAAAATCAAAAAAGGAGTGAAAAGGATGAAAGCAACCCATTTCATAGAAAAGAGTGAAATATGCATCTGTGGAAACCTGTATGTGGTTGTGGATTGCAAAGATGCGTTTGCTTTTTCCTTTTCTTTTCAAATATAAAGGCAAACAAAAAAACGTACCTGTAGCATTTGTTAGCCTGAAGGTGACTGACTTATCTTCAATGTTACACACATTGCGGACAGACACCTGGCAAGTGTAGTCGGCAAAATCCTTGGTCCTTAAGTTTTTCAGTTTTAGCACCTTGGTCTCGCCCTAAAGGAGACACACAAAACCAAAACAGCATGCACTGTAAAAATGTTTTCCTCAAATTAATCTTTGTGTGATTATTTAAAGACATATTAAACATTGAACTAAACATATACAGACTCACAATACCTTCACTGCATTAAATATCACTAAAATAACTTTTATTTTAGTGTATTCTCAGCTACATTTAGTCTTGTAAAGCATAATCAAATGCAATGTGTGTCTCATGTACCCTGCAATCATCTAAATCAACATTGCTCCATTAGGATAAAAAGATGGAGCATTTAGAAAAGGCTTTTGCATGTGCCATTAGGAAAATTATTATTTTTTTTTCAGATTTTCAGATCACAACATAAAAACAAAATCCACCAATCCTCTCCATTGTTAAATCTGTCCTTCTTATGATCATATCACAACCTCTCTCTGTTTCTCATGATATAACTGATGTATTTCTAAGACAGAGGCATTGGATAAGACAAGGTAGCACCAAGCTTTGACAAGAGCTATTGATTTATAAATATTATTTTAGCTTTCAAGATAAAAGGCTTGAGTGAAACTAATATGTTCACCCAAATAACATGATGAGGAATTATGAGATGTTCAGGGGATTTGCTGGAAGACAAGCTCTTCACAAATCCAATAAAGAGCAGGACAGGGCCACCAGGTCTGACACTGAATATAAACTGTGGAGAACCAAGTTGAATAGCTGGAGTCTTATGACCCATAAATTATACTTTCAGAAGATAATATAAATTGAATGCCTCTCAGCCTTTGAAGAGGCTATATGTACAAATTAAAATGTCAATGACTGCACAATTACAAAGTTTATCTCACCCTTAAAGTTATGTTTAAAATTAGTTTTAAATTGACTATACATGTTATTTCTGTTCACTTGACTTTGCAACCTCATTAATTCATGTAAAGATATACTTTTGACTAAACTGCACCACAGTGATGGTTGCAGTAAAACAGGAAGGCTCAAAATTATTTTTTCTTCAAGTTGTTTTGAATTGTTTTTTGTTTTTTTAAGTTTTATCATTGCATTGTCTGCAGTCTGCACACGTTATCAATGAACAATGAACCATAGACGTACATTGAGAGAGTCTGAAGACTGGTACAGATTATAGTCCAAAATTGACATCACACAAACTACACTGTCTAATTGATGTAGACGTTAGATTAGTTCTTTGCTGAAATTCGACCTTGTTTTCATTTAGCCATATTTCTATCAGCTTTCTGGTAGAGGCTGAAAATCTTTTTTGAACAATCACACAGATTGGATAGCATTTATGAATAATAATTTTAACTTTTTCAAAAAATGTTTACTGTCCTGTACTTAGCTTCATTCATCTTTGTATCAATTCTGACCAGTTTTCCTGAACCTACTGAAAAAGGCCCCCTAGATCATGTTGCTACCAACACCATGTTTCATGCTGGGAAAAGCACGCTCAAATTAGTTTTCTACCACACATATTTTACATGCAGGCCCAAAAGTTTCATTTTTGTCTCACCTGGCCAGCAAAATGTGTTCCTCATATTTTCTGTCTTCATCATGGCTTTAACAGACATAGTACAATCTTTCAAGAATTCAAAAGGATTACCCAAGGGCTTTTGTAATGCGAGAGGGACACTTGCAGTAGCAGATAGCGAACATTTGCAAGCGGTCTTTCTCTTTCTCCTGTGTCGTAGCCTCATATGGTTTCAGAAATGCAGAAAACCTTGTTCAGGTGTACCTGAGTATAAAGAGGTTCATAGATGTCCACTCCATTGTCTTTGCTTTGTTCGATGATCGTAGCACCACGTTTCCAGATGAATCTTGCAGGAGGGTTGGAGTTGACAGTGCAGCGGAGGAATACCGTCTTCTCCTGGTAGAAACCTGTACGTATATCGCCGACTGTCTGGTGCACAGTCAAAACTGGGACATCTAGGTCTGTGAGAAAAAAAACGTGAAAAAAAAATCCAATTATGAAGAGCTTAATGTTGGAAAGAGGGTTTTTATTATTATTTTTGCAAACATTATTAAAATAAACAGGGAATCACAAAGATTAATTTCAGTTAAAACTGATTTTCATCTTATTGATACTGACAACTTCTCTGTGCAAAATGTCAATAATACTGTGAATGGCAAGGATAGGATTTGGAAACTCAGGCACAACACTGGCTCATCACATGCAGTTTGTTGATTGAATTATCCACCCACACTTACAACAACTATCCAAACACCCAAATATTTCTAATGGGCACAAATGTCTAAACAGTCTGTGTGTTTTGCCTTTTCCTCTCTTGCTGTGACTCTCCCACACACCAGATTTATCTATTTTTTCCCTGTCATTTTTCTGTCATTTTCTCCTGCCTTGCCTTTCCAATCTCCCTTCCAGTCCCCCCATATGTCTTTTATTCTTGTGTATTTCCTTCATGGAAGTGCAGTTTTCCTTTCCCTCAAGTGGAATGGATTTCAGCTGCTGTCATGAGCATGGAGGCTGCTCTCCCTGGTTTCTACCATTCCTCCAAAACTCACTGCCACTTTTGCTCCACATCACCATCCTTCCCCCTTTTTCTATCCTCTTCTCCTTACGCTTTCCCTCTCCCCTTGACAAGGTAGACTTCTGTGTGTGTGTGTGGGTGGGTGTGCGCGTGTGTGTTCACATGGGGGTGTTTGTGTCTGTGCAATTCAGAATTTTTGCAGGCTAATTGGACTGCTTCAGAATTTAAGAAGGAAACCATTTTCATCATTGTCGTGTGAACCGTTTTCCTACTACTTTATCTCCTTTTTCCTGTCTTCTGTCATTCACTAACAGTGTCTTTAAACTACTGTCCCCTTATATATTTCTGTCTCTTTTTTCACCTATTTTCCATTTCAGTGCTTCAAATCATCAAACTAAAATTGTATATCAGACAAAGATAACCTGAGGAAATACAAATACACCCCTACTGTGCATCTTATTAAACCACTTTCTATCAGATGGATAGAAAGATGTGCTCTGAATTTTATTGAAGTCAAAATTCTGACCAAACTGGCTGCTGTGCTTTAAAGCAGAATACAATCAAGGCTGCCAATCCCATAGTAAAAATATTCCATGTCAGGGTAGTAGCACAATTAAAACTGTACGTAAAGTCTACAAATAAACTCCACTTCATTAAATAACAGATATTCACTTAGGGCGAAACCTGCACCTTTATTTTAAGACAACTTATTTGAATACTTCTAAGGTACTATAAAAAAGTGGCATAGGTAAAATTTTGAACTTCTCTTATGTTTGACTTGGATATGGTTCAGATTTTTTGTGGCATTTACACACTTTCTTTCAGAGGGTATACATTGCTACCCTAACTTAACGTCTGTGGAAGAATACATGTATCTAAACATCTAAACAGTAATCTAAACAGTAGGGTATTTCTAATGTTTTTGAACGCATTAAACAACAAGGGGTCTTTAACCACAGGGAGACAATGTATCAAAGAAATATAGACTCTAACTCAACCACACTGTCTCAGGGATATATGATTATGAAAGATTTTTAGAACTATAGAAGAGAGCAAATTCTACATTTTTTTATGTCCATGCATAAAATGGGCTGCACATGCTGCCACAAAACATAAGGGCTGTTGTAAACTATTATGTTAGTAATTAAGTAAGCTATTGATTATTCTGACAAATAACCGAATAATCGAAATCAAATATTTGATCAAATATTGGTAAATTCTGCCATAACAACAGTATTAATATCAGCTATCAACATCAGCCCAGATTTTCATATTTGTGCATTCCTAACAATTACTTTTCTGTAGTTTAGAAAATTAACCTAACAATAGTAATAAGGTAGCAATTAGTGTTGCAGTCAAGACCACCTAACCCAAGACCAAGACCAGAGTGTATCAAGATTGAGACAAGACTAAGACTTTTAGACCGAGGGAAGTTGAGAGTGAGTCAAGACCTGCGCCCCACGCTACATGACACAATAAAATGTGAAGTATGATACAAATTGCTTCTCAAATTGATCTAAAAGATTCACATTCCCATAAAAACACCTAGATATTAAATATTTGGAGCTGAAATAAATGTAACCAATATTATCAATTCAAACTCTTCTTCATTTTGTGTTGCTATCATCTTTGTGCCACAATCCGCAGAGGTCTCGTGCCATCCCTAAAAGGATAACTCCCTGGGCAGTTGTCCATATCGCCCATGTCAGAAACCACCACTGTCTGCACTATTAAACATAGCAATTAAAGCAATGCCCTGACAGTAAACAACGCTCAACTATGAACACTGACCAAGGAACAGCAAGCAAGAAGTAACCAGGCAGAAGGTGCTCACCGTGACTGTTCTCACCCTCTTTCTCGCTGCATGAAGCCAGGCAGAATAGTGCTGTAATATCTGCCACCATGACAGGTGACGAAAAAAGTCAAAGAGCAATGAGCATGCTCTTCCTTTCTTGTGTTTTATTTATTCGCTAATTAAATAAATGTCAATGTATATAAATAAATGAAATAATAATAGCTACTTCAGAGTGCCTAGTGCATTACAAGAATGAAGAACGGCTCTCAGTGAGGCTCCAGTCCTGTCTTCTTAGTAAAGAGCCGTTCAGAAAAATCGGATCTTCGTGAATGTAACATCACCATTTTGCAGACTTTGGTCACAATGTTGTCCCTTATATGCGACACAATTTGTCCCTTGTCGCTGCAGGGACAAATTGTACAGCTATGTACAGCTTTGCTAATGTAGCAGGATGAAGCCTGCCCCAGGATTGAGGACACCTGGCACCTAATTACCGCATAATGGGTGTGAGCATAAAGTGAGACTCACTATTCTGTCTGAATAGTGAGTCTCTGATTGGTTTAGGTGAATTTGTGAATTGGTAGTTTTCCCGTTGCCTCATACTATTTCAGTTTATGCCTGCATTTGGTCGCACTTCAGGTGGAAGGTCGCTTGGTTAGTTTGCAGTGGTCAAAACTCTAACATCAGTAAGTAATGTTACTCCTCCTGTATAAAATCTGCCATTTTAGTTGGTTAACTCAACTAAACCTCTATCTTCTGCCATTTTCTAAAATCACCTATTAATCTTTAACTTCACTTCAGACATAAAGCTGCTGCAGCTCGCTGGAGACCCTGCTCCTTTGTTTCTTTTATTTCCTGCTTTGTTTTGGGGTTTTTTTTCAATTCATTTGGTTTCTTTTATACTTTTTGTTTAAATTTGTTTTGGGTTATTCCATTCTGTGTGGCCTCCGGCCTTGCTGCAGGTAGCAGCCTTGGTTTTTTAGATAACTTAATTAAAACGTTGATTTTTAATGACTCCCCCCCACGCAGCTGCTGTTACAATTTTTTGAGTACTGTATATCTGACCTGTCAAAAGCGTCACAATTTTAAAGGTTTGCAGTGGCCTTGCTTTCTTTGTCCCAATACTGATACTAGCACAATATTTGCTGCTCATGAAGTTTACATCCAACAGTCTGCATACAGTATGCAAGTAGGTTGTTTACATTTTTTTTCTATTAGTTTTAGATTACTGAAATGTATCTCCCCACAAGCAACAGTAATAGGCAACATGCAAAATTCACATAAAGCAATCCAGACTACTCCAAAAAATGCTATGTAGTTGCATTTTATTCAAGCTGCAGTATATAACTTTAATAAAAAATATGCCTCCTCCATATTTGTTAAAACTGTCACCATGTCGTGACAGATTATTATAAGACAGATCATCTGTGAAAACAATCAATCTCCTCCACCTCCTCCCTGAACTACTATTACTGGCTAAAGTAATGCAACGTTCCAGCCAAAACAACCAATCAGAACCAGGAGGAGGGTCTTAGTGCTGTCAATCAACTCATTCACTCACTGCTAAAAGTGCTAATGGTGGAAAAATGACTTATTACAGGAAAATCGTTTATCTGCTGTCACTGGTAGCTATGCTAACTAGACTAAGCATTCACAACAGGCTATGCTAGCTGCAGCATAGCACAGGGAGAGGAGGATGAGCAGCACCACATGAGATTGTGATCGACAGCAGTAAAAGTCTCCTGGTTGTTTCTAGCACTTTGAGAAAGCAGAGGACAGATTTTTCACAGATCATCTCTCATACCATACTCTCACAACATAAAGACAGTTTTAAAAAATATGTGAATTTTTTTTTTTAATAAGTTACTTACTGCAGCTTTAATTTCACTCAGGAGAGGACGGGTCAGGAGTGACGTGGGCTAGAGCTGCTGCTAACTGACTCATCTGCTAAGTGTGGTAAAAGGTACAGGGACAAGTTAAATATATGAATATCTTGGTAATTTTTTTCCTTAATCCATTAGATCCTAGTGAGGGAAACAGTAGTCCGTAGCTAAGCTAACTATGCTAAATGGTCGATAATCTCACACAGTCTACCCACCTCTTTAAGAAAAACTGGGTTATAAATTGACACTCTTGCCTTTTTCTCTCTCTCTCTCTATTTTTTTTTTTTTTTTTTTGAAAACCTGACTTTATCATTTTTCGTAGCAGCATAGTAACCGCCACAGTCGTTCTTGTTTTCTACTGACTGCTGCTGAACACCGTCACCGTCAGGCTTTCCAAGCAGGAACGAACCATTTCATGCAGATCCAGGGGGGTTCAGTGCAAATATGGATGTGTGATTTTTGGTCTGGGAGGGGTAACATTTAATTTTTACTGCTAAAAACAATCTTCGAAAATACAATATGATTAATTTTGTAATTGACAGGGCCCCATTTTTTATTTTATTTCTATGAACAAAAAAATTAATTGTGGAGGGCCCTCTGTTATTCAGGGGCCCTTAGAATTGTCATATTCTAATAGTGTTAAATTTGTTTTCTGTTTCATCTGAAAAGCTATGCTAAGCATCAGCAGTTCTGTCTATTTGCATGAGTAGGTGCTCCAGCTGTATACACCTACTGCACACTTTGCTGCCGATCGCTCCAAACCAGCCACTATGCAGCAGCTCCGGGAGGAGAAAAGCTGAAGTATTTCATGCATTGCGCCGGTTACTTTAAGGATGCTTATTGGTCCCCCGAAGAACCAGGATGTTTTCATCTGTCACTGACATCCCTCCGGATGCCCGGAACTGAACTTGTACATTATGCTGCTAGCACTGAGCATAGTCAACAACTCATAGGCGGAAGTGAGAGCGTTGTGCAACACAAATAGTCACCCGGCCGGAACATGGTGTGCTTAATAGTAAAACATAATTTAAGGAACATAATTAAATAATCGAAGTACTCAAATTATTTGAGGAATTGTTACTGCCCTACATAAGACTAATACAAATGTAATCTTCCAACAATTCAATAAAATCAGCTTTTCATGCAATCATTCACACGGCGATGATGGCAAGCTACTGGATCTGAAAGAAGCAGCAGCTACAAAGAGGAGCTTCATGGACGTAGGCAGCGGCATAGCAAGTATTTAGCCACCCCCAAACGGTTGCCAGGGGAGATTCAAGGATTCGTCAAACATTCATAAAAATCAAAACAGCACTCCAGGTATGTTTTTGATGTGGGAATGACTTTATAAGATGATGTAAAGCTCAAAAAATTTCACATAATACCCCCCCAAGACACTATATGAAGAATCAGGAAATTGAAAGACTTGACAGAAATGACCTCAGTAAGGTATAGAAAAAAGGAATAAAAATGAGTAAAAGAATTTACTTTTGCTGTCCTAATCATTGTATTAATACTGGTTCTCCAGAATAATACAAAGCCTCACAGTGAGTCTCAGTTTGGGCCCATAAGTAAATGGAGACACAAGATGAAACTGCAAGGGTACAGAAATACAATATGAAACTTTAATGAAGGTTCTGATTTCCCCAAAGTCCTGCCTTTGCACACAGCTTAGATCAATTGCACTGCATTGCTTTTGTTAGCCATAGCTTTTAATGTGCATCTAAGCTTCCAAATTTCAAGCTGCTCTGGGGGCTTAATATTGTTTTCTGCTTTGACATCACATGCTAGTGCTGACTCGAAGGCATTTTAGTGCTCCCCTAGACCCCAGGTCCTTACATTGTTGGACACAGACATGTGAATAAATCAGCAAATTGGGTAGCTTTTATTGTGCATGCATACACTTTTTGACCATTAGGGTTCTATATTTTGTATTTCAAAGTCTCATGGAAATGGATTAAATGAATCCCTTTTTCTAACTGATCTGAGTTTAACGCCACACTGATTAATGGAGGTTAATCATTGTGGTGTGTTAATATTAACTCTTAAAAAATAGATCAACAACCACAGACTCTAAATAATGTGCAATAATTTTTGCAATGACACCAGCAGTTTAGCTTGGGTGGATTCTACTTCACTTTGTGCATAAGGATTGATGCTCCTTCATCTTGTAGAAATAAATGGACCTTTTAAGCAGCATAAAAAGGCACATATTTCATTTTTTACTCTCAATGTGTGTCTTATGGCTGGTAAGATCTTGGAGTCATTTTTGATTTGGTAAATGAAAGAATACAAAGAGATCGTTTTTAGAATTAAGTTTATTAGATGTGCTAATAAACTTGGTGACTACACTTTTGACTTTTTGTCAGCTTCTGATCATTCTGATATTTTGCAACATTTTAGTTAAATGAAAGCACCCTTGTGGATGTATTATAAGACCAACCAAGCTGCCTCCTTTTGTGACATTTTGGAAAATCTAAACAAGTTTGGTGACAAATCAAGAAAGGGAATTGAGGACCTGTACAAGTGTGGTTCATCCTTGCATACAGTTTCAAGTTGCCTGAAGGTGCTATGTTCTTCTGTTGGGACTATGTTAATATACACCTCCACTTTGAAATGTGTTGTTTTGTTTTATTGTGGTTGTGGTTATAAAATCATCCAATATCTGGTGTGACCACCAAAACATAACAGAAACATCTGGCAGGGAAAAGTAACACCCCAAATTAGATTTCCCAAAATCAGACCAAAATACAGGTAGTACAGCTTTAAGAGTTTGCTTCTTTTTTGGCTTTTTTTTGTACAAATTAATTCAGAGTAACAAAAACATCCAACACTATGTTTTTGCAAGTGTGATCAGTAGACCAGTTCCTCTGAAACTCTTTAGTCATAAGAAAGAAAAATATACTTTATCACATTTGCTCTTGGTATCCAACTCTCAGTTCACATTTACTGTAAATTGGATATACTGTCTTATGATTCCTGCTTATGTTTTTAGTAATACTGTATATTCTTCTGAGTTTGAGCAAGACATTACATTTTGGTCTGTTATTTTGGCTTTAATTATTAAGAAGACTAAGCATTTTGTTTCTTTTTTTATTTTATGAGTCATATTGGGACATTCAAGATATTGTAATTGCAAAATCTTTAGAAAAAATATGAATATCAAATATTAAGCATATCAAAAATATTTATTTTAAATTTGCTCATAGTAGTTTAAATTACACATATTTCAAACTTGCCCAGTAAGTATGTAAAACAACAACATTTCTGTAATATTCATACTGCAGCAGTGAACAAATATTTTACTGACTTAAAATGTGATTGCTATTTTACAATCTTAACGCTGATATGACATAAGATTACTTTTTCAAAGCCAATCCATCTTGGCTGTGAGTGTGTTTTTGTAACAAGTTGACCTCTGCTGGTCAGTCTTCCCTGCAGGAGGACACCCTAGACTCCAAATCCTCTTTGATTTCCAATAACATGTCCCGTACTCTAATAGGTCTCCAGAAGTAGATGGCCATTAAGAGACCAAAGGGAAGATGACAGGTTCAGTCGAGTGAGCATTTAATGGAGGAGGTGTGGTGTATGTGTGGGTGTTTGGATGGAGAGGAGAGGCAAAGGAGACATGATTGCTTGTGTTTTACAACATACAGTGCTAGATAGCAACACAAATACAGAAAAGCAAAAATAAGCATTTATTTACCGTAATAATAATTAAATAAAAGAGCAGCAGAGATACACTGCTAAAGTGGGCAAATCTGTTTACACACCGATTAGCATAATTGATGTGTCAACAACTGAGTTATATAGAAGAGTGGCAAGATTTTCTAAAGAAATCTATAACAATTTCCCTCTGGATTTTAGACAAGCAGTTTAATGGAGACAGAAACCATCTGGATCAAGGTATACTGGTTAGGTGGGACCAGAATTAAACATTCTGGCCTACATACAAAATTATTTGTGTTATAGAAAACATCATCCACATTATGAAACAAGACGTTGGCAGGGACGGGGATGCTGGTCAAAGGTGATTAGAAGATATATGGAGATGAATACAGGTCAGTCCTGCAACAAAACTTGTTTGAGACAGAGACAGAGGTTAATATTTTAGAAACAAATGTAGAATGGTTTACAACAAAGCATCTTCATGGACTACAATGGTTTGGATTTAAATCTAATTTATATTCTGTTGAAAACTGATATTCACAGATGGTCTACAGACTTGCTCAATGAGTCTGAACAGTTTGGAAATAAGAAAGCCATAAATGAGTCTCTACATGAGCAAAGTTAGAAGAAGGATGATTACAGTTGACTTGTGACAGAAATCATTGCTAATGGTGGCTTTACAAAGCTTGACTTAGAGCTGCTCAGTATGACAGCTGCTTAGAGCACACCCGTTTTTAGAGTTTTGTTTGGAAACAATTTTGAAATCTATGTACTTTTTCCTTCACTGTTATGTGCTATTCCATTTATGTATTACTTTATATTGGTCTATAATGGACATCTCAATAAAATATATTTATGTTTATGTGGCAAAATGGAGGGGCCATATTAAGTTACTAGAAAGACAGATTCAGGTAGTTGAATGTGATGAGACACATTTGTCTGTAATAAAACTGTTACAGTTGAAATACCAAAATATTTTTTTTATTTTTTTTTTTGCAAGTTGAAAAGGGCTTTGAAGTAAACAAGTTGTATAAGTAATTATCAAAAGAACAAGAAAAATATGGGGGGGAGGAGCTGTTTGTTTTCTGTTGCACCTGTGAAGTGACAGAAACAGAAATAAAATTCATGCACATTATCGACCACACACACGCCCTCATGGCTACATGCAGACTCACAGCTAGAGAAAAGCTTATGCATACAGAGAAGCACAAGCAGATGCAAACTTCACTGTTTGATCCCGCTTCGCTTCTCATCAATTATTTAGCCTTTTGCTCATAGACATCAGCTTAAAGAGAGCATAAAACATGCACGAGTCCCACATTTGGAAATAACGAGAACATAGCCTTGGTTTAAAATGCAATGTTGAGATGTAAAGATTTATTTAGGCTGATTTTCTGTCCTCAGACTGTTTTCTTCAGCATTTATTTAGAAATTACAGGTTTAGTTTTGCGGTTTTGAACTACAAACTTATGCTTTAGGTGTTAAAGTGATGACTTCAGAAAACAAAATAGATAAACTGGGAATAGAGGTTTGATTGTGATATAAACTACAATCAACACATTTAATTGATATTATGGCATATTGTAAGATAAGTGTAATCAACTACAAGCTGAAATATTTTCTGCATTAATAGGACTTAAAAATCAGCAAAGTTTTCAATCACCTCAAAGGGGACCACTCCAAAGATGAAAGGAAAAATACTTTGGTTACTTATTTATGACAAACATTTTCCACTTTACACTTTAGTGAGTAGCAAATGCATGTTATAAGATTCAGTTGGACTCCTCCGATGTACAAAACTGCATTTGAATGTTGTTAACAGCTGATTAGCTGGCTCTTTATCAACTTGGAAGAATTTCAGCTTATTCTTCCCTCTGAAACTGTTTGACTATGATGTTTGCCAACAATAATTAAAGGGGTAGTATTTATTTTATTATCAATCTTAGAAGTAGATCTATAAATTGACTTAATAATTTGACATTTTCAGTTTTATGTTAAATGATTTTTGGAATTATTTTAAGAAATGTATTATTGCTCATGATTGATTTTCTAAAAGCATTAACAAGATAAACCATCCAAAGGGGTGAACACTTACAAGTAATCGATCATCTAGCTTCCCAAAGGAGTGTACCATTTTCAAATGTTTTATTTAATATTTTAATATTAAATTTAAATATTTAATATTATTTAATATCTTATAGTTTTGTGTCACATTATGATTTCTTTTTCTTTTCTTTTTATATTGGTGATTAAATATTTTTACAGGGGGTTGCCCAATAAACAATATGAGCTAGCAGTGACCATCTTGTGGACACTGTCTACTGTTTAGTAGACAAGCAAAAATTATTTTAAATTGGAAAAACAGCGAGTTTTTGACCATAATAGTCTGCTAAGAATGGATCATTTTTGTAGAGTCTGTGTGTTATGTACAAGCCTTAATTACACCTTTGTCAGCACAGAAGCTGAGAAAAGCAATTAAACATTCATGAGTCATGGTGTGGCTTTTATTCTGGGCCTAAACAAACCAATTTGGTTATTTAGCATGAGCGTGACCATGTGTCTGTACAGCGATGATGACAGCGAAGGAGAAACAGAGGCACAGTACACTGACTCAGCCTTTGCGATAAAATCATATGCACATGTGCAAAAACACACAAGTTGCTCAATGGGTGCGCACAGTTATACAACAACATTCACATACACATACACACGGGTAAACATAAGTATAAACACACTAACAGATACACACAATTCTCCTCAGGGTCATGATAACACATGCTTCTGAGTTCCCTTGCTGCAACCCCTCAGGGCAAAAACAAGAAAGACCTTCTGTGTCCCTGTAAGTGGCTTCTGAAGATTTCTGTGGGGAGCAGAGTGGATAAAGGATGCCCTCCTTGCTCCTTTTCATGCTCCTGTGAATGTATTGTGTAGACGCTGAAATCCATACACAGCTTTACTCCTTATGAAGTTTAACAACAGCAGTTAATTGACATCAAAAGATGAAAAGGCAGCAATGGACATACAGTACATGCATACATGCTGCACTTTGCACTATTTTTAGTTGTATAAAGTAAAGGGTAAAGTACACCTTGGGTAGACATACAATATGCCAAGTAATATAGGCCATTGTTGCTCTTAGAATTATTAAAGGCCCCGTGTTTTTATTGTGTTGTGTTAAAAGACGAACGTCTGGCTCATGGGCAATCTGCTCAAGGCCTTTATTAGTCCATCTTCGGTCCACCTCTGTGAATTCCTGCCCAGACAGTAAGGCTGTACTGTATTCAGACACAACTTCCCTTTCATTGTTCAGCTCAGTAAACAAATAAATAAATGAGAATTCAGAGACTCCCACGACAATAACACGTAGCTTTAAGACAGTCTTGCTGAAAAGTTATGATGGCTTAGTGTCCTGTTTCTGAACCTATAAAAAATGCAACATTATCACATAGGCAGCGCTGCGAATTAACATGCTATTACCTTGAAATTAGCTTCAGTTTGTTAATTGACAGGATTCTTTTATTCACATGAATTAGTGTGAGATTAAACAGAATTTGGTGTATGACAGAACATTTTCCAATATTCAGAAATATTGGAAAATGTGTGAATTTAACCAAAACTATAGGTTTTACTCAACAATCTAAAGGCTATTTCAAATCACATTTGGGTTTTTTATCTACTAATGTTCTTTACACACCACAATTAGCTGCAGCTGATGTTTGTGTAAAGAACAAGCATCAGCTTTTGGCTAAGGCAAGAATTTGGCTTTAGATTTCATATAACAACTCTGTATTGCATGTCCAATTACATTATTTTAGATACAGAATACATGACAGTAACTAAAGACAGTTTGTTTAACAATGAAATAATATAGAGTCTTAAAACAAGCTAATAAAGTTGAGTCATAGATTTGCATGGAGTTAACAGGTGACTAGGTAGAATTGTAAGTCTGAATAACACACTTCTAAGTAAATCAATATTTACATCTAACCACTGCTTTTTTTCACGGATCTACGTAATATCTTTGGAAATTTATAAAAGCAACTCAGGAGTTAAGCTGTTCTCAGCAGGATCTAATAAGAATCTTCCCAAAAAGCCCCAAAGCCAGACATTGATATCCCACCCAGTGTATAAATATTAAACAGCAACAGCTAAGCACAGATGGTTTGAAGCAATGCAGTCACTTTTTAATCACAAATCATTGTTATATGACTGTGTACAATATCTAAAGTCCACAATTCAAAAAATATTTGACACCATCCAATTTAATAGGTTTGACCTGAAAAGTCCCAGTGGGTCCTGTCTAGAAATGTTTTGTTTTTTTCTAAATAGCCAAGAGAATAACATGTATATCAAAACTCCCCACCCAATTCATCACACAGCTGTGATTATATAAGTTGTTGTCATTCCTTGGGCATCATATATTGCTTGTGTCAAAGCCTGTAATGTCTCAGGGACATGTTTTGGTAAAGCTTAATGTAAAACTGCCATTGTACAGCACTATGTGTCTGTCTCAGAGTACTTTCTTTTTAAACAATACTTTTTGTTTTATTGTGTATATTTTGTTTGTGATCCATTCAGTATGTTATATATACAGTATATATATTTATTATTTTGTATTACAAAGTAAAAGACACTTTGTATTACCCTGTGCATGAATGCTGCTATACAAATTGCCTTGCCTCCAGTATTTCAAAAAATATAAAATCTATCACAAGGACACCAGGATTCAAATATAGGATAGGGGTTCCATGGATAGTATTTTCAAATGATCAGTGTAATTTAAAAAGATCTGTTATTTGAAATGCAACTCCTTGATGTCTGTGGTCACCATGGCCTCAAGGTTTTACATCCGTCATGGCATCAAATCTCTCACTTGCCATAAAAAATTGCAATGGAATGTGAGAAATAGAATGGTTAGCATATCTATCTATTTGGTGCTGTGTTAAAACATAAAAGGAAAAGTGTTTGGTCACTACCAAATTGTACAGTTTCACAGAACAATCAAGGATATATTATTGAAATACATAAATATTGCCAAATTCATCCTCAAAATTAAAAAGCACTATTACTTCTACTTTATACATACATCATTGGCATTTTAAAAAGAAAAGTTCTCAAATCAAAGTAACTTTATATCTATAATTTCACACATCCTCTGTTTTATATTCTTGTAATCCCCCTGTCTCTTCCGTACCGTCTTCATCTTCTTTTTTTCATTTTTTTCTATCCACGGCACATAGGCTGTCAGCCGGCCTTAGGGTATGTCCCATACTTTATGATACTGTCTTTGTTGCTCAGCCTTGTGTCATAAAAGAAAACAAACTAAAGAGGAAATCTTAGAGAGAAGCAAAGGTAGAAATATAGGACAAAAGAAATAAGAGTAAAAAAAAAAAACCCAAACTGGTTAATTCTGAAAATGCATAAAGGACAACGGCAAGCAACAGTGAGCAGAAGGTATGCAAGAACCAGGCAAAATGGGTAAAAACGAAGAGCAAAGCCATAAAATAAAGTTAGAAGTTATTGGAAGCTGGCTGAAGGAAAAAAATCCCATCATCATAAAATAATATTGAAACTGGTCTGGCCTTAAGCCATTGATGAATACGGATACAGCTCTTTGGGGTCTTTGGCCTGAGGAACAGACTAATTTGAACAGCTCATTCCACCTGTGAGGGTGTAAAAAAATATTAAAGAGAATAAAAATGTTTCACTGCCAGTTATTTAGTCTATCATTCCACATTTCCTTCCAGTAGTGGCTTTAGGTGTCACCCAGAAGATCCACTCACAAAAAGTAACTTCCAAAAGAAGAGTTAGTCAAACGTGGAGTGTGTTACAATTTAAAAAGTAATAAAAGAAACAAAATAATATTTGGAGTGACAAGGGCAAAGCCTTGAGTGAATCTTGCACAATGAAAGCAGAGGTAGTCATTCCCTTCTCCCCCCTTCACCACATTTTCAATAACGGGCCTTAAGGGGCCATTAAAAGAGGCCAACGAATGACAGCTGAGTGAAAAGGGGCCTGCTGCTGAAATCAGATCACGTACAGTGACTGAAAGATATTGAAATGACAGCTAGATATCTTAATTACAGCCTAGGTTTGTTTGAGATAAAGACTCACAAAAAAGAATGAAGATTAATGAAGATCAATTTTATACTGTTTATGATATGAAATGTGTTGATGCTGAAACTGTTGGTGTGAAACCACCTGGAAAAGACTTTCATGTGGACTCAATACCAACATGTTACTGACAGGCATAACATTATGACCAGTCAACAACCTCATTTGCTTGTGGCACTGCAGTGTGTACCACTGCCAACTGGAAAGAACCATCACAGTTTAGGAGATGTTCTGACCCAGTCATCTCAAATTTGTCAAACTACCTAGAATTTTTACGTTTAAATATTTTTATCACACCAACTTTAAGGGCACCGTGTTCCCTTGCTGCCTAATATTTCACAGTCACTAATAGTTGGCATGACAATCAGTATTTCTCATTTCACCTGTCACTGGCCCTTACATTATGTTTGAATGTCCTAATCTCATCCCAAGTTCTGATTTCAAGTCAGAGCAGTCCTGAGTAATTGCATCAGAGCAACTCCCGACACTTTCAATCATTATGAAGGGATCAGTCTTAGTTAATATTCACATATTTTGTTATGCCTGATCCATAAAGATATCATTTATTTTAAGTACTCTCAGCTCAAATTTAGGTCAGTGTGATCTCTCCAAAACTTTAAATTTAAATCTTGTTGGATTTAAATTTATACTGACAATTGTATCACTTTCCACTGCCAATGATACACTTTGAATAAGAAGTTTTAACAAGAAGAAGTCTGTCCATTTTAGAGAAAAACTTTCTCCAATATGACGTTTTCAGGTTAGTATTGCTTGACCTCTCAGCGAGCTGGCCTCTCTGCAGAGACAGCCAGTCAGTGAACTTCTGCTGTCAATCACAGCAGGTTTTGTGGGTTACACTGAGTCTCATAAAAACAAAAGTTCTGCTGCTTAAAATCAATCCATGTAACTGTTATAAAACATGGATGCTAAAAATATTCAAGAGCAAATAAATATCCAATCTGGAAAGCAGCAAGACTTCCATTGGTTCTAGATCCTGACTTCAGTCTGCCAACCTTCAGTTTAAGAGGATAAAGGGAGTAACCCTGTTTTTCATCTTTGCTGTGAGTCCTCTTCGACATTTTCCACTCTGTTTTCATTCCTGATTCCTCAGACATTCTTGAAAAATGTTTATTGCGTTTTAACACAATTACTGAACCTGTAGACATGTTGGCATCTCCTGTCTACATTTGTAGCATGAATCAATTGACATATCTGAGATCCGATTTAAAGATTTTGTTGGATTGAGTCCTACTTTAAAGTCACTTAGATTAAATTTGTGCTGGATTTACACAAAGACTGAAGGACATCTCATAGTCCCTGATCACGTTAAACAATTATCAGTGCCATGCTTGTTATGTTTTAATGATGGTGCGTAAATACAGCAGCATACATTGCAATTTAATCCAATGCAATGTATTACATTGGATTAAATTGTAGTGTTTGTGTATTTTATGCACATTTCACTCGTATGGTGAGACCTAGCTTCCTTAAATGTGAACTCACTTTCATGCTTCATGTCTTAAAAAGACAAAAAGCACATTTAGATAACTCATAACTGGTCCTTACTTAAAGTATAAATTATTGATTCAGTCAAACTCTAAATTTGACTGTTAATGATGTGATTTTAACATCATAGAAAGTTTATGTATAATATAGTCATTTATGATGACTTGTCGATCTTAAGAGATTTTCTGATGCCTTAAGAAAGCGTGATTAAACTTAATAACCAATATAAAGCACATTTAACAAGAAGGTACAATTATGCGTTAGATTCACAAGTCTGCATCTGATTGATTGCTCCCTTATAACTCTGCTAACCTGGAAGAAAGGCTCTTTAGGGTAGACTGATTGGTCTGCCCATATTTGACAGATGTTCGAAAATTCAGTTGGTCAGCACTTTGCGTTTAGCTATGTCATGTAAAGTATCTGCAAAACAGTTTCTTTCTTCTTTTTTTTTTTTGCAACTCCACTTTCTCAACTTTGTAATATCAGCAAGACAGTCCTATCATGACCCAAAGATCAGAAAGAGTTAGCCATCTAGTAACGTGTTCAAGAACTGAACGCAAGCCGGCTTCAAAGCAGACTCCAGCTGATTCAGACAGCTGTTGGTGTGCAGACAGCAGATTTTAAAGCACACACCTGCTGAGAGTCAGTCAGATACCTGAATTGTGAAACAGTCCAATTTCAGAACAAGTAAGTCTTTCCACTTTGCTTTGCTGAATCTGTTATCTGCTACTGAAAGCTGACTGATTCCAAGGTGGTTTGAAACACTAAAAACATCAGGGAAAGGTTAGGTTTAAAACTAGGCCATAAAATTATTCCTCATGTTCAGAGAACACTACAGGCTCTTGCTAGTTAGTCTCAGTTGAATAATATGAAATTTTGACTTCAGTTATTAGTATCTTACTGCATCTTATAATCTTCAGTTGAGTCTAACTCTGAGAAATATACTTCTTGTTTCTTGTCTCAATCTATAAAGATCTGTGCCTGGAAAGAAAACACTCACTTCTTCAGACAAATGATTAGAAACTAAATGATGTATAAACATTGAAAAAGTTTAATGTTTTGTTTTACTTTTACTACACTTCTATAATGTCATCCAGTTAACAATTGATGTCCCACAAAGGTTTCACAGTAAATATACACAATAAAATTATCTTGGCTACCAACATAATTATATAGTTGCAATAATTGATAGTACTCTTGGTTCTAATGACCCTTCTATTACTCATTTTTATGTCTCAAGTAAAAAAGAAATATCTTGTACATATCTCCCTTTCTGTTCTTCCTTTGCATGATTATTGTTCTTTCCCCAGTGCTAACTGCCCCACAGAAAACCCACCATGAAACCCTCAATTTATTGTTTTTGGTCCATGTTTTGGTCTATGTTTTTGTAATAGTTATTTTCTTGGGAAAAAAATATCAGCATGTGCTAGTAGACCCAGTATTAAGGTCAGGATAATTTCAAACCTGCACTGCATTGTATAACCTTCATCGAGTAGAATGAGTCAATAAATAAACGATGGAAAAACAAAGACAACAGAGAAAAGCACATTTTAGATAACGCCAGCCGAACGATGGGGAGACATGAAGTAGTCTTATCTCTTCCTGGTCTGGAGGACAGCTTATAACTAAGCCATACTTCACCTTTAGTGAAGGATGAACTTGTGAATTTAGTGGGACTTTGTGTTCTCTTTGTGTTCAAACTCATTGTGTGTATGTGGTCTGCTAAATGCTCTAATCTTTTATCAGACTCGTTTCAGAACTAAATTTTTGTTTTCAACAAACTCATTTTTTATTTGATCAAGTCAAGCAAGAAAATTTGACTTGATCATGACAAATGTACAATGTTCTTAATATTTCTGAATTTTAATCTTGGCCTTAAACTTGATTTATTACATTTAGACATTTTAATATTGTTTGTTGTTACATCTACCCACTCATATATTCTACTGTGTCTCTGTACTGTACAATCTCTTCATTGTCTGACAGTCAGTCTTCTGATCAGTGAAACAGTTTTATCATCATGTCTCCACCAGCAAAATGATATAAGAAATTCCCCACATTGACTATGTATGAGACATTGGCAACCTGACATAAAAATAAAATCATATTCTAGCTGAACATTTATAGTGACTGCATATACAGTAAGATTCAGCTTCACATTGACTTCTACCTATTTTTAACAATAAGACCATATTGCACTTTTTTCGTTCTTTGTCTGTCGGCACCAGTGTTCCACATTTCGCTGATGCTGTGTATCCAATTTTATTCTTCTTATATATATATATATATATATATATATATATATATATATATATATGTGTGTAAATATAAAACTCCACACGAAACCACAATAGCCCCTTTTCTATGAAATCTTTCGTTGTGATGTCCTTTCGCTTCATGGATCTGCTCGTAGTACTGCAATATTGAACATTTTCAAAGTACTGTAAACAATTCTTAAACCACTCCCAATTTTTCATGTATAGATAAGGATGTAAATATATAAACTGGCTTGATCAGTAGCTCTCCCAGCCTTGTAAAGGTCATTATTTGGACTTTGGCTAAAATTTACACATTAAAAATTTTGGAATTTGGCAAGCATAAAATCTAATGTTAAAGTGAGGTATTAAATCTATAATATCATGTATTTAAAGATTCTCCTAAAACAGTGAGAACAAGCGGTGTCTTTGTGACAGGTCATAAATAACAGAGATGCAATTCAAAATTCTGTTTTAAAAAAGTTTTCTTATAAGCTTTTAAACAGTTACCAGCAAATCTAGAAGCCACGGCTCTTCAACTGCTTCTTAAGACAACAATCAGCTAACCTCTATCTGCTATCCTCTAGTTGCTACTTCGTCAACTTAAATACCCTGTCACAGTATAAATCATTTGAACTCCAATGGTCTTCACACAAACCCTGTGAGATCTGTGTGTCTCACAGTGTTAACATAAATATAACCAGCAGACAATGTCGTAATTTTATTTTTTGTGTTAATTGACACCTCACACATTACTTGAAGCATAAAAAGGACAAAAGTGGGAATATCAGTGTGTTCCTGTAGATTTATGTGTACCTGGCTATTCTATTCCATAATCTTTCTTTTTTCGTTAGAAATTTTGTCATGTATTAACTGACAATTGTAGAGGCAGACACATTGATTTGCCTTTGAATACAATCTCAAATAAAATATATTATTGGCTTTGTGGTACAGTGGAAGTCGTGCAACTCAACATTTAATGTTTTTTGAAATGAAAAGAAAAAAAATATATATTTAAGACATTTGAATTACTGTTATTACAATTACTATAAAAAGTACTAACAAGAAAAGCTGTTTGAGCACGCTAACTGTGAAATTTGATAAAGCCTGAAATTTGAATAAATGAAACTCCATTATGCCTGTGCAATTGTGTTTTGTCATATTAGGCATATGCTTGGAAAGAAATTGCAGGCTGATTGTTGTTTGGGTTCATCCCCCCATCTGCTCATCCATATGGCTTGACAACAGCTTATTTGCAAGCAAAACATCTCATATCACACTAATTGGGGACCTCTAATCAGGCTGTGGTAAAATGACCTGAATAATACAGGCTGCATTCAGTATTAATTACCTGTCAAAGACTAAATTTCATGGCAATAAGAAATTTTACTGTTAAGTCTGGAGTTATTGCCACAGTGATGCCTGTGATTAACATAATGAGACTCTACACTTTATTCAACCAGCAAAGCCAGTTAATGTAAAATATTGAGTCTAATAATTTCACATTTCAAACAAAGGAATCTTTAATTTTACTACCATAAGTTCACAAAAGCAATACTAACATTATGAAGCCAGACTGTTAACTTGAATCTGATTGAAAATCTGTAGAGGGAACTAAAGCTTATGTACAGGAAGACCTTCCAACCTCAAATATGTAAAACAAACATTTTGAAATATGATTAATGCTGTAAGTACATATTTAAAAAAATAACCAAACAAAAGAAACAAAATTCAAAGAATTTGGAGCCATAATCAAAGAGAAATTGTCAAACCACCATGCAGTTATAAGAAGGTTTTGATTGCTGTAAGCCCAGATTTTTAAATTATGATTGAAAAAGGAAACAATATTCTTTTAATATATTTTTTGATAGCATTCAAATAGAAACATTTATTTGAATAAAATCATTTAAAATCTACACCTGCCATACTGAAAGGAAAAATATCTCAATAAATAAATGCTTGACTGATTGAGACAATTTACATTAAAGCATATTTGTACTGATATTTTGAACTCTGTCACAGCGGCCAAGGTTAACAATTCAGTGCACAATGAAGACAAAGGGAATAGAAAATCAGCTGTGGCCTAATATTTCAGTACTTTTATATGCATTTATTTCTGTTTATCTTCATTTTCCAGTTTATCTATTATGTCTTTGTTTCTGTTTGGATTCCTACTGTCCTTTTCACAGATGTGAAAGGACATCCACAGCTCTGTAAAACTAGCTTTGTTGGCTTGCTGTTTTATCTGAGTTCCAGTATTTTCTGTAATTTCATCAAGCTTTATGTGACTGACTTCTAAATGACTATCTCAGCTTGGGGATTCTCCAGCTGAGAACTGGAGTTTCCTAAAAATGGAGAATAAATCATAAATAATCATAATGATTAATGCTTTGTTTGCATTGATGAGGACATTGCCTTGATTTATTGTTGTAAAGGAGCAGAACTGGATGACAAAGCTCTCACTTCTTTGGTCTAGCTTTGTTCCAACTATCCCTGATGAACAGAAAGTAAAGATTGTATAAAAAGAACAAGATCTTGGATCCAAGAGGTTAAAATGAGTTCCCTCACTAGGAAGAATGGACACTGTGTCAGAGATGGAGTGAAGTATGTTTGGAAAAAACTGATGCTCATCTGCTTTAAAAAGAGTCAGTTGACACGTTTGGTTGTTTTACAGCTCTTCCTGGAAAATTTACAGGGTAAATACCACCAAGAGTGGGTCTTGATGCACATTCACTTGCTGGAGGAAACTTTATCCCTTCTTGAGTGAGCAGGACTGTTGCTTAAAATAAAGATGTCTAGGTTTCCTTAATGCATCTTATCTTCATGACCATAAATCTTCAATAAGCAGAAGATGATGGATGGAGCTCCTGCTCTTTCCAGCTGTCTGCCTTCAGCACGTCATCATAAAGTCTCCCAATTATGGTGTTTACAATTATTCTTAAAAGCATTGGGCTGATAAGTTCAGCAGAGGCGCTGTTCCACCAGGTGTTTGCTAATTTCTGCTGCCATTAGTCTGAAGGTGCTCTGTGAGGTGGAAGCTTGACTGGGGACTGCAGGGACTCCTCAGAGGAGGAGTTTTGTGTAACTAGGTGGTGATTTGTGTGAGCAAGAATTTAGGAACTGCCAAATGGCTGCCACTGGAGATTTAATGATTTTTCATATACCTGTATGTATATTAAAAAAAAATAAAAAATGTATTGTTTTGATAAGGCAAAACCATGATAGCATGATGTAAAGGTCAAAAGAGTCTATTTCACAATGCTCCCCCACTAATGTTATAAAGGTGCATTTACTTGAATCTTGCAAAGTCATATTTTATGTTTTCTTTAAAATGCAAAATTATACATCCTTGCACCAATTCCTTTTTGGACAACGTACCACATAATGAAGGTTTAGTCAACATGTTATTTTTTTAATTCTATTTAACTATGCATAAGTCATAAATATAAACATGACATATATATTAAAAGATCTTTTATTGTGGTGAATAAATTGTGGATTGATGAATAATGTAGTCATTAGAATCTGCAATACTATTATCAAACAACTATCATGTGGACATGTTTTACCCCAAAATGTACCCATAATAAAAACTGTCTCAGCTCATAGAGATGTTATTTGCTTAGTAAAACTATTTTAGAAGCAGATCTACCTTTAAATCTAGATTCACTGTTACACTGATATGTGAACAAGCAGCATCCACAAATTGCTTCAAGAATTTGCCTTTGATAGTTAATTGGTTTTTCAACATTTCTAAACTATTTTGCAAAGTAGAATAGTTGTAATTATCTGCTACAAAACTGTGGTGCCATATTACTTTACTTTAGGTACAACTTACTAGAAGAAGCACTGCAACAAGGCCAATCCTTGTGGCCAATATATTATTGAGCAGTAAAGGTTTCTTTTGTCTTAGCTCTTTTTGAAATGTTTTACACAAGAATGGAAGTTAAATGCTGCTTTATGGAAAACGCAGAGTCTTTACTTTTAAACGTGGATATTGCTCTATGTAACCTGACAAAATAGCAAGTACTTATGCTGTGCAGGAAAAAAAGATCCTAATACAACCTGAGGTGTGTAAGATTTTTGAACTTGGGAGAACACTTTTAAAAACGTTGCTTTCCTTGTTGATCAGATGAATTGTGAGAGACGTTTAAGTGCTTTTCCCTGTTTGGTTGATCCGTGCTCTCCTGAACACAGAGAAGCCATTATCTGTAGTGGTGACTTCTTTGATATTCCTCTATGTTCCTCCATCAAGGTGACACTAATACACTTGTCTAGGAATGCATGTGTCAGAGAGTAAAATATGCTTTTGACTGTAAGGCTAAACTAAAGACTCAATCAGATCATCTTCCTCTCCAGCTGAATGCTTATAAGTTAGGAAGTAAAAAAAAAAATTATACCATGGTAGCCCTGTGAGGCATAAAGATCCATTAGTAACAGGTCTAAGACATAAGAGTCTCTTTAGAAAACTAACAGGGGACTGAAGAGCAAGACAAATAGCATTTTCAATAATCTGAAAGAGACATCTGTCTTTCAGTTCTGTTTGTTAAAAGACAGATTAGTTAAAACTGCAATTTGTGCCCATATAAATGTTGCTTGAGTTTATTTGAGACGAAAACATGTAACATAATATTACCGAATATATTTTTAAGTAAATGCATGAATGTTTGTTTTGGGCTGACTACTGAAAGGATGTCACAAAAATTATTGTGGAACAAAACAACGGTTATCAAATATTTATTGTGATGTACTCCTGTTATATTTCACATTTTATAAAGGCTCTGTAAAATATTTCTATCAAGGTATTTATTGTAATTTAAAAATGACATGAAATTCACGTCATTAAACTGTTAACTACCCAACAGTTTACAATATCTCAGTGCTGCCGTTACCATGTCAAAAACAATATTCTTGGTTATTTACACAAGCTACAAATAGTCTAAAACAAAGTAAGCAAAAAAAGAGAGAAAGAAAGAGTCAAACAAGCTTTGAATATTATTTGCACAATGGGCCATTTGAGGAAATTAACAACATGATATTATCTTTGCCAGTGCATTGCATGGTGTCAGGGTTAAAATATCTCTACCCACTCCATATGTGCAAATTCAAAGATAATTTTCATAACAATGATCATTTTAAGCTTTTATACAGCATAGAGATGTCTTGGCCTTTACAGAACTATAAATAATTCCAAGGTTAATGACTTTCAGATGGTGACCATATCAAAGTGCCTATTAAATTGGCCTAATGTGAAATAATTAATGACTTGACACACTCTTGCACAGTGCATGAAGTATTTTGTATTGCATTTAGAGGCTATTTCAGGTTGTTCAGCAACCTTTTTTCACTTTATCTGTTTTCTGGCTTTTCTGTTGTTTGCTTATTTTTTATTAATCAGAAATCCAGCTGGTCAGAGCAGAGTTTTCCTTTCACCTTTACTGAAGGTATTGTGGGAAAGTAACAAGTATCATGACTGACAAATTTAGAGCAAATTGTAAATTTTTTGTGGTGCCTCCAACACTCTGGAATGAGCTTCTTCTGCACATAAGACACATTCCTCCAGTTGATGCTTTTAAATCTAATTTCAGATAAATTAGATTTAAATTGGCTTTAAAAAAATTGTAAGAGTCTGAAACTGTCTGTTGCCCATAATCTAAAAATTTTAATTCTATTTTCATTTTTTATCTCTGCCTTGTTTTTCACTTGTTGTGAAGCAATTTGGTCAATCTTGTGTTGTTTTTTTTTTTCTAAACCATATCATGCCATGCATAGACATGGCATGATATGGTGAACATAGTTTAAAAAAATTTAGAAAGTCAATAAGGAGAAACTGGTTTAAAACCTTTCCATACATTGTTTTAATCTTACAAATTTCTCACATAAATTATGCAAATAATCATAATAATCAATAATAATCAATGGCTTTGCACTTACTCAGCATTTCATGAGAACAGAAAGGAGCTGGTTACCGAGCAAATTACATTTTGCTGGGCTGATCAAGACAGGAATTTGTGAAATTACACAAACACCATTTGGCCATTATATGCAAAAAGAGGCACATTTATGTTCTTAAGTCTGTTACATATGAGCATCAACATTAAAATGCATTTGTGGGAGCTAAATATACAGAATTAGAATGTCTGTTTTTTTTTTTTTATATGAATCAAACCCCAACCATTATCAATGACAGCAATCAAGTGATGTATTTTTCTATGGCATTTACTTACCAAGAACACAACATAAAATTAAAAAACATTGTCCTTAACCCAAACATAATTTTGTCTGTGTTTCATTGGATAATGATGACACGAGGGGCTGGGGGCGATTTCTTCAACAATGAGCCAAGATTAGTATTTTCATTAAGATGATATGAAAGGTACCTTGGAGCTGAGTGTTGGAAGGAAGTAATATTCTTCTCCTTTACCTCTACTGTACCTAAAAGAATTCAAATATCAGAAACATGAACTTGATCACAATAATGTGTCCATGAGTTGCATAACAATAGCTCCTTTACCTTTTTAGACATTCCTGTTCTTGTAGATATAAATGCACCTCTGGACTAAAAGTAGCTTTGATTAAAAAAATAAGACAAATTCCTTTGACACAACAATAGCTGCCAGAGCTTAAAATTGCCTTTTAGAAGCACATACACTAACTCTCAGTGATACTCAAAATGTATAATTCAACATTTTCAGAAACATAGAGAGAGCAGCTCTTTTGGTTCCAAAAACACATAGATGAACAATTCAAGATCAAAGTAGAACCCACTCTTTTGATATTGCATATATACATTTAATTGGTTGAAAAATTTATATTTGATGATAAAGCAGTAACATATGAGGTGATAAAAGTCACATTCAGTTACTAAACTCACAAAACCTTAAAAGGAATGGGTCAGTTCCATAATGTGCAGGTATTTTATTACTTCATTGTGAGTCTTTGTCATTTGCAGATTTCACTGCAGAGAATGTGGGGGATTGAGATTCATCTTACAGGTACTAAAAGATGATATAGGACTAAGATGCCTGATATTCAACCACATTCTCTTCAATCAATTAGCTATTTGCTAATGAGTGATAAACAATATTTGTTGAGATCATATTTGAAACATGATAGACATTTAGAACAGAGATCTTGGATATTTCTGATCTGTTTTAAAGTTGGCCATTGTTTGTTCTACCATGCATAGAAGTGGCTATCATCTTATGTTGTCAAGGTTTGATATGCTGCCTGGTCAGAAAGGCTCTTATGTATGTTTGTAACAACTGGTGATTTGAGTTAATGCTGCCCTTCCATCTACTTGGACCTGTCTAGCCTTTTCTTTCTGCCACCAACTATAGATTTTTGCCATAAGATCTGTCACTCAGGAATTTTGTTGCTCCTTTTTATTGCTTTTCTTTATAAAGCATGCATTTAGTGTGGTGTGAGTATTTCAATCAAGTTTTAATATATGCAAACCAACAGTCAAATCAGCCTTCAAAGAATTTAATATCTAATTTTTTCCACTATTCATGCTGTTGGTTTTTATTTTCTCTTGTCTAGATAGGACAATATTCACATACAAATCAAAGTTAAATAAATGTATTTATTTTGCTGAAATAGTTTTGGATTTGTCTTTGTGATTGTGAAAAATTGGCTGCTGATCCTATTCTTGATCTCACCGCTTTTTATCTCTTATAATGTCTTGAGTTTTCATTGCCACAGATTATAATTCTGGTACTTGTTCAACAGTCTATTTTGAAGGAAAAAAAAAGAAAAGAAAAAAAATATATATAACAATTTGAAATAGATAAACATGGCTTAAAGTCATTGAAAGGGGGCACTTTGTGTTTACCTCTGGATACAAATACAGAGGTAAACACAGCAGTATTCCTGCGGTCACCGTGACAAGTGCACAATTGCACAAGCAGTCAGAATGCCACAAAAATTTATGCAGACTTAACAGAGGACATAGGATGGATATAGAAGTAGATGTACAGGCCCCAACAAATGGAAGATGACCCGATTAAGCAGTGGAGGGACTGCCTAATTAAGGTTGACATGTTGTGTAATTTGCATTAACTTTTGACTGATCATTCACATTTACCAATGAATTCATATGTAAACAAACAGCATGGGGGTCATCTGGGAGTTGTCCCAGTGCTGGAATTTACAGCAGGCTATTAACATTGTCCTTTATGACTACAAATCTAATAGGAATGGTCAGCTGCAGAAAAAAATCAGAACACCTCCATACACCTTTCACTAGCAAAGTAGTATTCTTCATTTCACATTTTCACGCAAGCAAAAACTATGTAAAAATGTTACAATAAGTGTGAGGTTTGTTAGACTAAAAGTACCTTTTGAAAATAACAAAAGCAGCAATTCAACATACTTTGAAAAACACATTTTAAACATAAACTCGCTGAGCTACAATACAAAAGCACAAACTATTAGGTAGGACATTTTTACAATTTGGTTTGTAGCCTTTGGTTGAGATTGTTCCAAACACTGGACAGTCGAACGGAAAATATAATTTAATAATAATTTAGTACGTTTTCAGCGTTTCCACTTTCCAAATGATCACATATATTTATCTGTTTTCATCTCGGGCTGCATAAAGGCAAAGCTGATAGCACTGTAGCCTTGCAGCCAGAAGGTTCTGGGTTTGAATCCCAGCCTAGGGTCTTTCATCATGAAATTCACATCTTCTCTGTACACATGCACGGGTTCTTTCTGGTTTCTCAGGCTTCCTTCCACAATTCAAGAATGTGACTGTTTCCCTAAAAACATGACTATCTCTCTAAATTGCACATTAGTATTAGCGTATGTGTGTGTAGATGGTTGTCCTGTGTGTCTGTGTTGGTCTGCGATGGATTGGTTTCTATCTTAGATGTACCCTGCCACTCGCCCAATGACTGCAGGCGATAGGCACCCTCCCCCCATGATACAATGTATCAGTAACATTGTATCCAGCTGACTTCACTAGTGGACAAAGAAAGACAAAGACAATGACAAATATTTGGGGTTTTTACATGTTATCACTGCACTGACATAAGCAAGCAGCTGGTTATTGTATTTATCACATATCGACATGAAAATATCTTTTTGAAATATCACTAACAATAACTAAAGCAAAAGTATTTTTCCTGATGTGTTTTTTTCCCCAAAGTAATCCATTCAAAATAGGATTAATTGGTATTTTTTATGGGTTTTTTAAAGCTGTTTCTAGCATGTTAGACCAAACCAATCAAACCAGAGTGTGGAGCAGTGAGAATAAAAAAACAATGAACAGCCATATAAACTATATATCATATATAGTATGTGCTCCTTCAATAACAGTTCAACACGGGGAAAAGTCCCTTCTTTTCAATGACATAAAGAATAAGAAAAGCAGACAGTAGATGAAACTATCAAAAGCAAGGAAGAGATATAAATCCTACAGACGATGTGAGCAACAGCGAGAACACAAACAGAACCATAGAAATTATATAGAAGTATGCACAAACAGAAATACTAAAAGAGGTGGCATTAATAACACAGAGAGAGGAGTAAGCTACAGAGTGCCATGGACAAGCAGAGAAAGTTTGAGAGAAATGTGAGAAAGAAGATCAGAAGGGCAGAAAGTTTGTGTGAGCTTTTGCAACACTGTGTGACTCAGACAGCAGACTGGTGACCCAACAACTCACCCTGTGGCTTCAACCTCAATCCCACTAAAAGGTCAAAGCTTCTTTTAAACTACCTGCTTCTGCCTCTCTGTTTCTCTTACTATCTAAGATGCTGTTCTCTTTCCTCCTCTGTAAACATGCAAACATTTTTCCCCCCCATCTACCATCAGCAGTCACTGCCAATTTATCTTGCTTCAGCTGGAACCCACATGTCGCTGAAGCACAAAGATTGCACTGTGACCAAAGATGTGTTTCTGGCCTGTGAAGAGTGACCTAAATGCCACCTAACCTGGTATTTAAGGGTGTAAAAATGTGAGTGCAGTCAGCTAGCAATAACACAATTTTGTGGTACTTGCATGACTGCTGAGACTGTTTATAAAGCAACAGTTCTGCAATGGGAACAAAGATCCATTTTGTCTTTTATTAACAGCTCAGGCTGATGGTGGTCGTTAAGAGTTTGGAGAATATTTTCTTGGCACACTTTAGGCCCCTCAGTAGCAATCGAGCATTATTTAAATGCCACAGCCTATCTGAGTATTGTTGTTGACTATGTACACTCTGTTTATATACGCAGAGTATCCGTCTTCAGACTGCTACTCTCACTAGGATAATGCAACAAAAATCACATGATCCAAAACTGATTTGTTAAACACGAGTTCTGTGTAATTTAATCACCGTCCTGATCGCAATCAAATAGAGCACCACTGGATTACCTTTCTACCACCATTTGGTGGAAAGGTAAATTTGTCATTTTACAGATGACAACAGCACTGTGTGCAGCCTCAGCACATGGTGGAAGTGCTTTACCAAATGAGCCACATAGCACCTTATAGCAATAGTTTAATAGAAGAATCCAGCAATAAGTGAATGACATTCCATCCATCCATCCATCCATCCATCCATCCATCCATCCATCCATCCATCCATCCATCATCTTACACGCTTATCCCTAGTGGGGTGACAAGGGGTGCTAGTTCCTATCTTCAACGGTCAATGGGTGAGAGGCGGGGTACACTCTGGACATGTCCCCAATCCATCGCAGGTGAATAAAACTAAGGAGCGTACATATTACCTCTTAGAAATATGATTGTGGCTTACAGAGCAAGCGAGTACAATCAGTGAATGTACAGCAACTGGAAAAGAATCTAAGTAAGGTACTTAAGGAAGAAAGAATAATGGGCACAGAAGAAACTGCAATGGAAACAGAAAGGCTCAAAATACATGCACAAGTAAACCAAACAGATGTGACTGGAAGAACACATGAAAACCAAGGGAGGGAGGGAAGGGAGGGGGTTCTGGACTAATACTCAAAAAGAACAATAAACCATTGGGAAAAGACTGACATGGATCTAAGAGAAATAAATCCAAACGACCACACAAACATGAATTAAGAAACTTGATAGAAATGAAGAAGCCATCTAAAGAGGTGTACAATAAGCTGACCTGGATTAAATACTTTTGGCTGGTTATCCTTAGCATAAACAATAAAAATCTAGACTAAAAAAAGGTCTTTTGGAGCTAAAGTGTCTGAAAGCAGCTAAAAAGTTAGATAAAAACAGAAACAACAATTCTAGATAGAGCTGTTTAAAATGAAGCTTAAAATAACCAAGAAAAACTCTCATTTAACAAATTAAGCGAGACCCTTATCCTCATCCCAGAAGGTCACAGAAGGTTAATCATCATCACTATTTCCCCACTTACCTTGTCCTGACGTTAAATCCACAGTGATAAACTAACATGTTTATGGATTGATCCTTTGTTTTCATGATCTCCACCATGGATCATTGGTTGGGTTTCTGAACCAAGTCCATCCCACCAGTAGAGGCTACTCAAAGTTAAACCCCGCCTGCTCACTGTCCCACTGTCCCAGTAGTTAGAGTGCCAGGTCATTGGTCAGCGTTGGCACACAGAGGGCCTTCTGTGGCAATGGTTGATGTGTGGGTGGAGTGTTGAGAGGAAAATCATCAGTGACGACAGTTTCATAGTGAGTATTTTATGGTAGAGTGTGAGCTAAAATTTTACTCTCTCATGAACACAGAAAAGGAAAAATATCAATTCAAAAAATGTGCTCAAAGTATTAAAATTACAGATAGTATGGGAAATAAATTATAAACCTGTTATGTAAAAATACTGATACTATTAGCATTGGCGGCGTGAAAGACAGGAAGCAAAAGTTAACAGAATGATGACAGAGTGTCGGTTTTATATATGTTATATTATAGTAGTGGCCTTTGCTCTGTATATATTCCATTCAAAGAAGGATATTGAATACTTTGCTTCAGTCCACAAAGCCTTCACTCATTTCCCTGTTGTCTTTTCAGTTTCCACCTATCATTCACTTTCTCACTTCCTTTTTCTTCCCTATAGTACATCTCACTGTCACACTTCAAAGTGTGAGAGTGTGTGCTTTTGGCCTTGTGGATTTGAGTACAATTGTAAATGGATTCAAGTTATGAGTGTGTCTGGTCAAAAAATAGATTTTGTCAAGCTAACAAAATAACAAATCAATCAAAAAAAAATAAATAAAACTTGTTCTGTTTTTAGAGGTAAACAAAAGAGAAATTACTGCTTTGTACTAAATTTCAGCTGGCTTTCAGATTTGCTTGCAGTGAAGCTAAGGAAGAGGTCAGTCATTCTTCAAGTCAGTGAGCTTACTTTTCATCACAGAACAATTATACACACATAATATTGATAGTTTTAACTCATACATGCTTAACATGGAATAAATTACTGACAGTGTGCCAATTGCTTATATTTATGGTTTCTAATACTACAGGGTTGGTAGTTCCTATCTCTGTTACATAGTAGTGGTTGACTCTAAAACTGATGTCACATTGTTTTCTGTTTTACATTTTGCAATAGAAATTTTTAAAGATATTTTGAAGAACATGCTGTTTGAAACCTGCAATTTTTTCAACTAAATATTTAATGTCAGTTTTATCCTATGGCTTTGGTGCCGTATTGGTTTTATTGTTTAATGACCTCAACAGTATTGCTGATGTTTGTTATTTACTGTGAAAATGTGCTGCTTCACCTGCCTGTGTGGTCTTCCCTGCCACAAGGCCATAAATGTAAATACAAATTTGTTCTAAATAACTGTAATTATTTGCAACTGTAATTATTAAATTAAGACTCAAAAATGTGTGTTTGCATATGGTACAAAATACAATGCAGGTTTTAACGTAAGTAAATGAAGTGGATAATGTGGAGTAACTCTTTAAGTACTCCCACTTTGAGCACTCTAATGAATCAAAGTAGTGGTTTTCAGTATTCAATTGCCTTAGAGTAGTATGACTTACTGTAGATCTTGTATTTTTTTGATATATTTAAGGATTTTATTTCCTTCTGAAAATAAAAAAATAATCCTATGTTAGAGTCCCCACATAATCAGATAATTTTTAGAGAAAATGGGTCATGCTGCCAGTTTTATTGGCACCTTAGAGCAGACACTATTGCTGCTGGTGGTCAAATTATGTATGATATAATGCTAAATGCTGAGGAAAGTATGGAGGGAATTATATTTATTTACTATCTACTGTTTACCTTCCTACTCTATTGAAACCCAAGGCTGATTCCCAGTACTGTTGAGGTGTATAACTTAAATAACTTCATGCCTATTTACCACTCCTTTACTCACATTCACCAGCATGTACTTGTACAGATTTTTTTAATTTTATTTTCATTGGAACCACTCTACATTAAAGTTGGTCATTCTGTGCACAACATTATCTAAAGAGTTTAAATAATTCAGTTAATTCTCTTTCCAACCACTGGTATGTTTCATAAAGGAAAAGAGGGAGGAAGTAGATTAGCATGTGGAAGGAATTAAGAATGAAGTGACAAAATGGATAAACTTTGATGGAAATAGGCCACTTAAATTGCTTGCTGTGCCCTGTATGAGTAACAGCATGTTCTGCCCTTTAGGTCTATTTAATTTAGAAAACAATGTATCTACTATCCTACCTGAAATTTTATTGTTTTGATTTTTCTTGTTCTTAACTATTTTTATTTGTTGATTAGACTCCATTTGTGACTTTTTCTGCTTTGCCATTTTTTGTCTTGCTTTGTTGTAGCAAACTCCAGAGCAAAATGTTCAATTCCTTTTTTCCTTCAACTGGTTACGGTTTGTGCTTTACGGAAATGTCACTGCTCTAAAGGTGACAATAGTTTGATCTGCACATCACTACCTACTGCATATCAGTGTTAACCCTATCTTTTGTGTTTCACCTCAAAGTATAGTTGTATTTATCTCTTTAAAAATTACATTATTTTTCTCATTTTTGTGGCAGTTTGGTAGAAAAACTAAGATTTCATCTGTGATGTTTCAGAATATTTTTTCAAGTTGCTTTGGGGATTTGGAGTTTAACACAAACTGATTTGTTGTTATTGGCTCCATAAATTTTTGGCAGTAACAATGTGGAGGATTTTCCGTAAGCAAGCAGTCACTGAAGTGACTTCAAAAATGGTTGAGGAAAGCAATTTTCTCAAGTGACATTATTTAATTACATCCCAAATTAGAACTGGTGCAGAATGACCAATTGACATTTATCAATTGATAAGCACAATACATAAAAGCTTTTAAATACTAGTAAATTAGCAATTTTCTCTTAACATCCAACATACTTTAATCATTTTTTGTCAAAAATCAAAGTATTGGAGAAGTATTGATGTTAAATAGTTGTCTTTGTCGATGTTTCTGGCCAGCTAACCTCGCTATTACATCCTCACTTCTTAATCTGTCTTGCCCTCCACGTTCATCTCTTTCATTCCCTGTGTTTCTCTGGAAGCCTTGGCTAATTGTTACATCGTCCTAGCACTAAAGATGCTCGGTGAAGCGTGCACAGATGATCGCCACTGGGTCTAACACAGCATGGGGGACAGGGAATTGAACAAGCATTGACCATCAGAGCTGGTTAGTTTCACAGAGCTCCTGTCACAACTACACTCACAACACAACCTGTTTACTTGCTAGGCCCCCTGCAATTACCAGCTCCCCAGCAAGGACAGAGCTAACTCCTGGGGAGGACTAACACTATCAGAAGAAAGGAGAAGTGGGTGAAGAAGGGAGGGAAAGCCTTATTAAAAGGCAAAGGAAGGGCTGGGGCTAAATGATGAATCTCAAAGGGATAAGCATGCCACAAACATGTGGGTGTGTGTGTTTGTGTGTGTTCCTGTGGTGCATGTGAAATAGTTCACTCCTTTGCATTGCACCTTACCCAAAGCTAACAAAATGAGTTCAGTGACAAGAAAGTAATTGGTGTTAAATTTTGCAACGCCCTCGGTAAAATGGATGTTTTTCTATGAGTCTATAAATCCACCATCAAGGTGATTGAATCAGCAAAGGATTCAGAGTGTTGTGTTAAACAACCTTTGACCCTGACCTGGCCCCTGACTCACTGGGACAGTGGGGCAGTGAAACAAGCAGCAGCACGGGACCCCTACAACACAATGCCGCTTCCCAGCTGTCACATGTTGAACAATGTGAAAGCTGCTTGATTTGCTGGCCAACTACCAGAACAGAAGAGGTGATCCTTGATGGAGTTTTCTCTTTTTGATAAATGACAGGATGATGACTCTGTCCTCCTTTAAGCATAAAAAAAAATTACTTGACTACCGGATAATTAAAAGAGACCTGTAAGTCATGTTATAGCTTCCTTTATTTCAGCAGTTTACTTAGTTTTAATTAGACATTTGGAAAATGCTGTGAGTCTCAGAGTAACAAGCTAGCAGAGTAAAATCCTTCAAGTAGAGTTGCATCCTGAAAATTTACTGGGGTGCAGTATAACAGAGCTTTGCCATTAAATCTGGTACCCTTTGTTTCATAAACAACAGGGCTGATGTAGACCTCCAGAACAAAAAACCAAGTCAGAGAGGAGCTGAAAACGGGAAGCTATTTGTAAATTATTATCCGATTGTTGATTTCCATTCTAAATTTAAATTTGGCTGTGAAGATATTTGACACAGAGTGTTTCAGTTCAAGCCACTGGCAAGTCAAATGGTTCATTGTTGTCTCTCTCTCCCATTCATTTAGGACAGAAATTGGCTAAGAAACATTGAGTTAGAGAGCCCGTGCCACCTGGACTAACTGTTATAAAACTCACTTTAGGTCCCACAGGCTTCACTTTTTTCCCAAAAGTATCTGATGAAAGATGTCTTTTGTTTCTCTTGGCTTGTATTGGTGAAGTAGATCATTTGGAAAAATTGGAATATATTCAAAATTGTAGGCCTTCAACATCATTAATTAGATCAGTCACAATTTCTGGTTGAAAATCTATTTCTATTTCTCAAATAATTTACTGGTAAGTATAGTAGAGTAACAGAAAACCAACAGATCCAACAACAGCCTGTTGTTGGATCTGCTGATTCTATATTTCAACTATTTTTTTTCTATTTTGAAAATATTTTCCAAAGCAATAAGGAATGAAATGCTTTTTTTGCAGCCAACTATTTCTTTCTGCATTAATTTCTCTAAATAATTGTGTGAATTACTTTAGTGTTTAATTTTGGAATATTATGTGCTACTGAATGTAAGGACAAGCTTTTAGAGGAATTTAAGCCTTACTTTTTGTTTTTGCTCATTATTACACAGAAAAACAGATATACTGTATATAAAATATTTAGGAACATAAAACACAGTTTTTAATGCATAGAACCTTTTTGTTTTACAGAATTTTCTGATTCAGCTTAATTTGATCTACCCACCCTCCTCTCTTAATCCTCCTAGCATGTTTTTCATCCTCTCAACCGTAATTCATCAGATACTCTTGGAAACCATTCCCACCTGAAATCTCATCATCCATCCAATCAGTCTTTCATCTTTCCTCCTGCTATCTTTCCATCTCTGCCCATCTCGACCTTCTCTAACGTGGGAATGGCTGCAGTGAGTCTGCTGTGGTCTAAAAGAGGAAGGAGTGTTCTCTTTTCCTCTTTTCTCCCTGCCCACTTACACTGCACATCTACGCGGATGGACTTGATGGCAGCCACCCCCACCCCGTTGTCGGCCTTGCAGTAGTAGCGGCCCCCCTGCACCCACTGGATGTTCTCGATGCGCAGTGTCTCATTGTAGATGGATGTTTCCTGAAACTTGTCTGAAGCGCTGCCTGCCGTCTTTGTCCACCGCACCTGAACAGAGAGGGGAAGGGGAGACGACATTGAGAGAACAGACATGTTGCTAGAGAGAGAGACATAGTTTGAAGGATAAAATCATTTAAGTCTGATTCAAATTATATCATGAATAACATTTCACCATTATCAAAAGCATAACAAGTAGAGTAACATCGCTACAGTCAAATGACAACTTAAAAAAAGAAGCTGGTTGAAAAAAACCCATCAATAAATATAGATGTAACATCAAATACATCTGATCATATATTGGTGGTTTCACAATCGTCTTCCTTCAAACTGCGACAGTGTGCGTCCTCCCTTGTGTGGGCTGCCTGCCAAGCGAGCCTGTATGTAAGCCCTTTTGCTTTTGTCAAGCCAACCTCTCATTCTAAGAGCATCAAATTGAGCCATTTTGTCACAGCTGGCAGAATCTCGGAGATACCATACAAGGTGTCCTCTGTGATGCTGTGATTTAACACCTGCTATCGTTGACCCTGGGAGCAAATGCTGCTTTGTAACAAGTCGTAAAGTCTGCAGAAGGAAGTAGGAAGCAGTGGGGTAAGGACAAAAGATGTTTGTCTGGGAGAGTTGGGGTTTAAAGTCCCATCGGGCCTATTCCGTTTCACATTTGAGACCACTATCCGTGCAGAGCAGATGTGTCTTCAAAATGCTGGAAGTTTTATTTATTTATTTTTTTTGATTTTATCGTTTTCAAACTATGGAAAGCTCATTTGATTATTTGTAAAGTAAAAATCTGTCCAATGTTTGCAAAATAATCTTCTCTGTAATTGCAAGGTAATAGTGATCAGCTAGTCCAAACCTTCCAGTTTTTTATTCTGTTTTGCTTTAAAAATCTGTCTCCTAGCTGTTGTCAAAAAACAACAAATGGTGCTTGAGGGGCTACCTAAGTACAGACAGAGGGAGGCCAAAATCCAGCTTATTGCACAAATATAAAAAGTGCAACATAAGCAGGATGTTCACAACATAAAACTACAGTATTCCAGATGAAATGACTGCCAAGTACAAAATGGAAAAAGACACAGAAAGGTTGCTTTGCTGATGAATAGGGAAAAAACTTCAAAGAAGGGTCGAAAAAGGGACATGGGGGACATAGATCTAAATGTAGGGGTAGTTGAAATTAGAAGAGGTGACTTGATTGAATCAAGGAGGAAGTGGATGAAGCCAATATTACATAAAACAAAGTTGAAGTTGGACAGGAAAACATTGGACCTTGTACCTGCAGGACAAATCCTAAGAAATGATGAGTAAAAAATAGAAGGTACCAAAGGAAAGAGTTAGCCAAACTGAAATTAGTAGGAAAAAGAATGAAATAGGTGTTCTCAAAGTTTGTGTTGTCTGAATTTTTCACACTGTGTCCTAGGTGCAGATAGACTTTAAGGACTTAAAGAAAGATTGGAGTAAAGGAATGACTAAATACAAAAACCAAGATAAAACTAAATTAACTACAAACCCAAAACCCTATCTGCAGGTTGACAGTCTTCACTTTGGGTCAATGAAAAGCAATGATTAAAAATATGTCATATTTAAAAGTAGGTTTGCAGCTAATGCCTAAGCTCTCTTTTTTTTGGAGGACACCAGTGCAGGGTTCTACGATAACATGGCACATGCTTGATAATTCAAATTAAAGATAATTGCCACCCTGGATTTTCTGTAATAAATCATGCATAAATGTACTTATGAGCTGTTAAAAAGCTTGTTCACGACGGAATAATTAGATGGCAAACTGTTAAAGAGTAAATACACTGAGACAGACAGTTAGATAGTCGAGTGATCCCTAAACAGGTCATTAAATTGGCAAATGGATAAAAGTTTATAAATGGGGCTATGCGCCTTCTAGTGATAAAATCTATCTGATCTGTATGACACTAAGCGCTGTGATCAGGGTGTCCATGCCTTTCGGCCCATTAGGAGTTTTGACATTCTCTATACGGATTTTTCACGCTTCAATTATCTCATCAAGCAGTGGGAACAGCGTGCAGCAGACAGCTACATGATAAGTTCCTTCGAATAGTCAACTGCACAAACTCATCCTCACACATACTTACACACACACTTCAAAGATGTATAAAAGCCTGTAAACTCATCAGTGCAGGAATTCTCTCTTGTGTGTGTGTCTACACAACTGTGTGTGTGCAGTCCATTAATCCCTATTAACCCTTCTGTCTGTTATCAACCTCCATGGGACTATCAACCATACCCCTCAGAGGAGGTCAGAGAGGATAATAGGGAAAAGTCAGTTGTGTGTGCCTCTGTGCATGCAAACATTAGTGTGTAGAAGTGTGCGTTTCCTGCTTATATGAACACTCGTCTGCTTGTGTTCCTATATGTACACAGTATCAGTGTACATATTCACTCCGGAGTGTTGGGGTGTGTTGGGGTGTGTGTGTTAGGGGATGGGCATGGGGAGAGGGGGTGTGTGTTGATTAGAAAGCAGGTTATATGGATTAGCGGATTATCAGTGCCTGTGTAAATGCTCTGTGTCTGTTTATTCAGGTCTGTTTGTGGGAGGGATTTGGAGGAGGCACACCGCCATTGATCCAGCCAGCCAAGGTGAGCAATGAACTGCACCGTGTCTCTTCATGGTTTAGTGACTTCAGCTAGAATGCATGCATGTGTATGTAGTAAAGACTTTTGTGAGAAACACAGAAAGGAAGCATACTAAAATGTGTAATGAGCATTTATTAAGCCTGTCTATTCAAGAAATAAAACATTAATGACAATTTTGCAAATGGTTGACAGTTTTTGCAGTTAACCATGAAGGGAGATTAGAAACAGGACTGAAAGTTTTGACTGAATTCTAATGAAACGATTAAATAATAAGGACCTTGGGAGGGAGAAATGAAACAACTCCTCATCTGAGTAAAGAATGTCAATAGTTTTTCTGGTCAAGAAAATTTATTTTTATAACAATCATGACTGCAATTATCCCACATGTTTTTCATGTGACACAATGTCTCACTCTTTTACTCACTGAGGAAGAACCAATGTAAGAATTGTATTGGAAAGTGTAAAAAAAACAACGACAAAAAACCCCAAAAAACAATCAGCTAAGGTTTCATGAGATACTTGACTAAAATGTGGCTTGATGGTACTGGAAAATCAGGCAGAAGATGGAGTTCTTTAACTAACATAAAACTACTAGGTTATGAGCCATTCAAACATAGGAAATCTAATATTTTATAGCCACATTTTAAATAATAAGGAATGATATATATATATATATATATATATATATATATATATATATATATATATATATTTGAACCAAGATAATTAACAAAAAAATAAAAATCTGAAAGCAGAATCCTGGTATGGGATTCTCAGGAAACTTAAGACAGTTCTGGTTCATTGTGGAAATTACTGTCCCAGAGGGTCTGTAGCACAGCTGTGAGAAATTTAATCATGTTTAAGGGCAAATGTTACTTTTTGGAGCAAACATCCAAAAAAAAACAAACAACCCATAAATAAATAGCAACTAAATGCCAGTACTGTTTTTTGGCTGATTTTGAATGATTTGTGTTATATCTTGTGTGTGTTTCCAAGATGCTCATATCACCGGTGCTCAATAAGAATTTTTATGTTATTGCTTTCTTAGTAACACACAACCACAAAGTGCTCTTCTTCTTTTATTAGACAAACACTAAGAGATCATGGTGTACTGTTCTTGCATGAGCACACACTGCTGCTTCTGTCTTTGCTTTGTACCCGTGTAAGCCTTACATCACATCACGGTTTTGGTCATGATGCATAGCAGGGATAGGTCAACTTCAACTCCCATTACTACTCAAAATCATTTTGATGATCACAAGAATAATCATGAATGTAGGTGATTTTCATGGATTGAAAGTATGGTCTGATAGGGGATTTAAGTCAAAAGGTGTTTTTTTCCTATCTTGCAAACATAACCTCAGCATTTCCTCAATAGTGTCCACCAGGTCAGAATAAAATATCCTCAGTTATCTGGGAACAAGTAGTTCCTTTTGGGCAGTAATTTTCTTTACGGATGTTAAGCAAATCAACCTTGAAAGCACAAGTTGAAAGGTGTACACATTGCTTATAATACTGTTTGTGCTCAAATTTGTGGAATTGGTTGAAAACAGACCTAAGAGGCGACCACCCTACAAAAAACAGGGCATGTTGAGCATAAAATCACAGTGACCTGCTGCACTTGCCATATTACAGTAGAAAATAAAAGCAACACGTGTGGCAGAAATACTAGTATTCTACTAAAAACTATGTTTGATAAGGAGACGGCACGTGAGTAGAAAGAATAAGGGGAAAAAAAGCAGGAATACTCTTGATATTTGCGTGAGGAAAAAAGGGCAGCACCATACAGTTTTCTTTGGCGCATAAGAGAGAGTAGAACAGAGGATGATAGGGAATGATGTATGCAGTATTGCTGGCAGCGGTGTGATGGGAAGAGAAAAAGTGAAGCACATTGGGAGTTGCTCCACCAGGGTGGCAGATGAAGCAAAATAGAAAAGGGTGATATTGTGAATAAAGGGGATATTGTGTGCAATGCAGATGACAGCCAGGCGGCAGAGGAGCCTTTATCTGGCTGTGACACAAGCAGCATAATACCATCACCTGCGCTCTCTTTCTCTGACCTCCTTCACTCTCCCTTTACACCTTTTCCTTCCTTCAATGGATGAGTGAGGCTGCAGTCTCTTTTTTTTCTGCTAAGGTCCTGACGGATTGTTCTGGTTATCTCTTTCAGCCCTTTTTCTCCCTCATCCTCTGCCTGTCTGGGTGCTTTTCTTTCCCATTTTCCTTTTATTTCTTTACAAAGTAGGAGAAAGCCAAACACTCGCTTTTCATCAAATCTTGTGTCCACCGATTTACACATGAAAAACAAACTCATCCCCCTCTAGACTGTTCTAAAACCATGCTGCAAGATTAAGGGACTTTGTTGTGTCAGAGACTTTTGTGATGATATTTTATTTACGTCTAGTTTGAGGTGTAAAGTGAAGCGGAGCAAAGGTGTCCCCTGAGATGCAGCTTGACATAAAATGTAGAAGGTTTTCTGTACTGTTTCTGTATTCAGCTGTGGGGAGACATGCTGTCTGTGACGTGGATGTTTCTACATGGGAACAGAAAATGAAGATGGAAGAGAAGCATTGCAGGAGAAAAGAGGAAAGCAGTCCATGGTCTTTACATGGGAAGTGGATGGGCTATTAGGGCGTGTTTAATATGTGGTTATTAAGGAATGCACAATGAAGCTGGCCACAAAGAAATGAGCTTGTAAATTTTCCATTAGTGGTAATGTGCTTTGCTGTAGTCATAAGTAATAATTCCATTTTACACTGAATGTGTTTATAAACTGTGTATTGCACTTTCTGAACCATTAGAACCATAAATATTGGCATGTTAACCACTGAATTGTGTCCAGGAATATAGACTGAGACAGAATCTAATAACCTTCTGTAATCGGGCAAAGCAGTAATTTTAAAATACGCCATCAGATTTCACAAGGTGTTGGTGAGTCAGCTGAGTCTTTGAAGTTTTCATGTTCAAGCCCACAATGCCAAGTCAATATTTATCAAAGAAATGCATGTCTTCATATCTCAGGCTAAGATCAGCCTCTTTTGGCAGTTTAAAAGTTTGGCAGAAGTGTTTTTTGAGAAGTTGTTAAGGAACGTATGGTGAATTTCTGGTATTTAATTTGACTTAACAAGTCAAAAGTCCCGAGTGGCTCAGTGTATCTCCAACTCTGGGAAATTTGATTTATTTCACAATGCAGCAATAAAACATCAATTCCCATCAAGTTAAAAATGTGTCAAAAAACATCTGAACTATTTTTGCTGGAAATGTGGAGACAAAGACAAGTTGTCCTCATGTTCCTCCAACTCATTTGTAATGGGAAAAAAAGTAATAGATTAAAAAACATCTTCATCCAATGTATTGGGATGGCAGTCATCATATCATCTATTGTTACAAAGGATGACACTTACAATGACATATATTTTACTTTGCAGCAGTGTTTGTACTGCCAAAAGACTATTTTGAAGTTTTGATAAATTCTTAGTAAATTTTTATCAACACATTCATTGTTTAAGATATTGAGATAAAACATTAAGACCATATTGTTCAATCTTAATCCTACAAAAGAAAATAAAAACAACAAAAACCAAATGCAGTTCTCTGGTAGGACGTAACGATTTTGAATACAAGTCTGTCCCATAATCTGAGTCTCAGCTTTATTTTCTGGCACAACTCTTACACAGATGATGTCAAATGCCCCAGTTTTATACAGTCTGCTTCACTCAAGCACTAAGGCTCATGACACGATAACATCATGAATCAAACTATTGTTGAAAACAAACCATTAAAGGGTAGTAGGCTTTTTTTTGTTCATTAGCAAATTTGTGACATTTCGGCTTTCATTACTGATTTTAAAAAGTTTATTTTTGAATTTCTTTAACCAAGATAAAATCCCATTGAGACTAAAAACCTCTTTAAAAAGGAGGACCTGGCCAAAAGGCAGCAACACATAAAAGCCCAAAAAGTTACACAGATAAAACAAAATGACAAGCTAGACTGAAGAATAAAACATTGAAAGAGTAGCTAAAATCACCTTCTTTTGCTTCAAAAGAATCTGTAGTGCTGCTTTCCAAGCCTTTAAAAGAAAATTGCTGTGTCCAACCATCAGAGATAAAGACATCTCTTAGCCATCTGTGGTCTTTAGGCCACTGCCTCAAACATAATGTCAAAAAGCCCTTGACCTCTCACTACTACTGTAAAAATAGGGGAAAACAACTGCAGCATAGTGCTTTCCCTTCTAGAATAAAATGCAAGATGATACAATCTGACTGTTGGTCTTTGGAGAAGCCAAGTTTTGCCTGGTGGCTTCCAATTATTTCCGATTTGGACCGGTCCTTTGCTGGTCCGCTTGAGCAGCAGCCATTTCCTTACAATTTAGTACAAACTTTGTCAATAAAGCAATCTCAATATTAAATCTAAAAATCGGCAACGACTAAAAATATCGCAAGTTAAACTATCTGGCAGTGTGGGAAATGTTCTCACTGCTTATATTCAAGGTAGAACTGTCTGACGTTTATCCAGTAAACTTTTGTTGACACATTCACCTAAATGTTTTCTTCTCCTTCGGGGATTCAAAACTATTCATCACTCACTTTACGCCAGTTTGCTGCTGATTAATTACTCAGTGACAAACGATCTGACAGAAAACCTGGTGGGCTACAATGTAGCTATGGCTTCTTGTAGTAGTTAAAATACAACCTGTTGTGTACAGCCTAACAGATTAAAACATGATTTGAACTGAAATAATGAATGCAAAACAAATGCTGGGAGTTGGCACCACACACTCCAGCTCCTGAGTTTGTGAGACCTGGCTTGGGGAGAATTAAGCTGTTTTGCACAGATGGAAACTACAGAGAATGAGGTCAGTGGTTGGTGTCAGTTTAAAAAGAGGGACAAAACTAGACCTTAAAATTGATTGATTGAGAAGTATACCACTGAAAATGTCACCACATAATAATTGTTTTCATCTCTCAGTACTTGATGTTGTCATAGTTAATTTATGAGTCCTAGATGCTTACATTGTTCATCATAATTTTATCTGTGAGCTCTTTGGGTAATTTCACACTGACTATAATGTTGCTCATTGTAAAATGTAGCAAAATGATAGCAATGCTAAGAAAATACCAGAAAAGACTGCAAAATAAAATGACAAATCCAGTAAATTTAAAAGTGCAAAGTGTGGGGAGAGCATGGTGCTGCAGAACAACACTTCACTGTTTTGTATTTCTGCATTATAAAAATGAATGGATAGTTATAACAACTCTCACAAGCCATCCAGGTTCATCAGTTATCACTAATAAAGTAGTTAATTTTATTAGATTTGAGAGAGTGTTCTTGATGTAGATATTAATATTAGCTCTGGTTTTTTAACTTTCAATAAAGTCCAGAATCAAATTTAAAGATCTTTAAATTAAATTTAAATGCTCCATTTTATATTAAATATATAAAATGTTTTTCTATATAACAGTTTTTCCTATAAGGTATCCTGTACTGGAATTAGTTAATTGTCTCTAAGTAAATAACCAGAGATGAACTGACTTGAACTGAAAATATATCTTCTTTTAAGATCATCATTGCTAAAGGCCCCAACATACGTCCACTTCAGTCTGCGGACTTGAAGTGGACGTCCGTCGGACATGTCTGTGCAAAGATAGATTCTTATGATCGCGTACGCGTACTTGGTGTCGCACGTTAAACTACCCGGTGGAAACAGTGTTCACATCAAACTGGTTTTCATGTGACACCTGGCTGATAAGGTTGGGAATAAGGCTTTTTATGAGTTCATGTTGTGTCAAAGTTGACATCAATATGATAACAGTCAACATAAAGCTGTCACAGGGACGTGATAGACACGTAAGAGAAAATGCTTAACAGCAACAGACTTTATATATTCACGCAAACATTGACATGGTGAATTACAAAATTAACAGAGAGGTGGTCCAATAAGTTGACTTTTTTTTTTCCTCGAACAACGGCAAGGAAAGGATGATCGGGCATGTGCTCATTTTCGATTGCAGCACAAATTATTAAACCGATCGCAATTGTTTTTTTGGAACATAACATACAAAGCTTATTGAATGGATCCCTGATACAGTTAAAGCCAGTGCGGCCTCCTGCTGCTCCTCTGCCCGCAGTAGGATGCTGCGCTGGCTCTGGGCAACGGATGAATCGACATGTGACTGCCATTCTCTGTCCCGCACTGAGAGGTTAGCTAAGGCTTCCCAGATGGAGAAGAAACAGAGCTAGGCGCCCAAATAGTTAATCAAACTTGCTAGTTCTCATTAGGATTGTGTGCATTAAACGAATTTGTCACAAGAGAATTTTAGGTAATCAGTACACTCGAGTATGAAGACCCAACCGTCTGCGCGGTTCATGGTACAGTACGCCCGAGTATGTGGGGGCCTTAAGGCTCATCTTTATGTCGTTAAACATTAGTGTGTTTGCTTTGAATAAAAGAGTCATCTTTTAACTTTGTTCAGCTTTACAGAAAGGTTAATCAGTATGTTATTGTAAGTTTGAACACTTATATTTGAAAAGCCCTTTCAAATCCTCTGCATTAAGAAGGAAATGACAAGAAGAAAGAATGAAAGAACCAATGTTAGGAAGAGTTGTTTCTGTTAAACCCAGTGTTTATTTTATTGATTTCTATTTCTTTGCTGCTTCTTTAATCTCAGCTTCCTTTATTGCAGAAGGTTCTTTTTTCCATCGTATGCTTCTCCTTTTCAAATTTTTCAGACTTTGGGCTTCTTTTTTTCTAAACTTTTATCTGGGCTGTATTTGGCTTATAGCAACCTTTAACCAATGAGTGTTTGAGATTTGGGTTTATCTTTCAAGACTATGAGTTCTTAGTTTAATAAAAGAATGCCTTAAATTACTTCACATATGCATCTCAATACGTTTAAATATTGTTGAAAAGTTGCTAAAATGTATTTCAGTAACTTAATTTACTAAGTATAGCACATTATGGATTAATTACACAGATTTTCAAGCCTTTGACTTCTGTTATTTATGATTACATTTTCCCACTTGAAGCTAATGAAAACACATGTAATTTCATAGAATAGAAAAACACATCAGACCAATAAAAACAAATTTATAAAGAAATGTAGGCTTAATAGAAAGTATGTTTTAAACCTGTTTGACAGCTTGAAGTTTGGAAAAGATAAGATTAATATGAGAAACAAGCTTAACTGGAAGGGATATTTTAATTTACTGAGTTGTTTGTGTACATTGGCTGAATTCCCACAGTCTCTCAGTCTGCATGAGAAGAAATAGAAGCAGACAACTTCCCTACACACCCATCGGCGCTGGCTCTGGTATACTGGTTCAAAACTTTGTTTAAAATCAAACCAGAGATGTTTCCATATTTCACCCCAGGCTATGTTTTTATTTGAGAAGCTTTTCCCGTTCTCTTAAAGCTCATACACCGGAAAATCCCCAGGAACAACAAGTCTTAACTATTTGTAAAATAAATGAAATAAGAGATATCTGATCTTTTACATTAGTATAATGCAAACTAAAACACCACATTTCCTTTTTGCCACTTCAAGCCATTGACAAGGAATCAAAGAGGAATGAAGATTAAGATGGAATTAAAATAATAGGAGGTAGGGGTATAGGAATGGTACTACTTTTTTTTCATCCTAGTAATTTCTTCCATGTTATTTAGTCTATCTAGGTTTTATCATTCTCTCTCTCCAACCCTGCTTCCTAATATTCTTCTACAAGTCTGATTATTTTTTTACATCATCTACTTTGCCGTATTCCTCCCCCTTTTTGCTCCCTCTTTGACTCCCTCTTTCTATCTTTCTCTCTCTCACACACACCCCCACATACTTTCAATGGCCAATCAAATCTATCTCTGAGACTTTGAGACTAAAGAGTGACACAGAACATAGGATCAATAGGATTCCACAGTGCAGTGCCTGTCAGGTCCTTTTGACCTGCAGTTAAGACTGAAAACTATCGACACACCAACAATAAAAATGGAAGTACCATGTTACCTGGAGATGATTTAGTGGTTTAGTTTTTTTCTACAGGGAGAAATTAATTTGATTCAAAAGCTACCTGGAAATAAAGAAAAGACTTCAGTTTTGGCACTTTGTTACAAAAAAGCATGTTTTAAATTGATTGTTTTTTGTCTGAAAAGGATACTTGTGGGACACATAAAGCAGCAGTGACACCTGTTCAACAAGCAAAATGTACTGTATATCAGTAATGCATTCTGTGAATAATCAACGTAATCAAATTCTTTTTAGAAATAAAAGAGGTATACTCTTTTCCACTGGGTTGTTGCTGACTCGAGCAATCAAGGCTTGTTTTGCTAGTTATCCTTACTTCAAGTGAGCTGGATCAAGAAAACAAAACACTCATTTTAGCATAATGGCCTTCTATGTCTCTCCAATGGATGGAATTGTATGCGACTTTGAGGGCCTTTTATATTTTTGTAGTGGTTATAAAAAAAGCCCAGATCTGTCTTAGAGTACATGGACTTCAATTCAAGTTTTGCAACTCATTAATGTATGTCAGAGGCAGGCCTATTACTGTCTATCTAAACTTTTATCCAAGTTTAGGAACTGTAGTAGAGCACAATTGCCTCACAACCATTAGGATAATTTTGACAGCTTTATTATATTCCAGAATAATTTGCATCTTTCCTGTGCATAATCGTTACAATTTAGCTGCTGGTTGTAAACGTTCATTTATCTTAGCCGTCTACTTGGGAAAGCTGCATCGTTCAGTTTTACAATTAAATAAAGTCTAAAGCATAACTGTAGAAGAAAATAATTTCATAAGAGTTAAATCCTTACTGCGTTGACAGCACTGTAAGCAATTCCTCGCTTTCAAGGGTTCCCCTTCTCTAGACCACAGCTGCTTTCAGGGATGTTAAGCATCTCTGAATCCTTTATACACCCTCCCAGAAACTCACACAGAGCTGGCTGGAGCTGCCTTATATAATTTTACTAACTCTTTTCTTGATGTAACGCCAGTGGAGTTTACACTACAGTGCTATATCCATCCAGCTGGCTCACTTGCCATGAAAAGTCTTAAGATGGTAATCCTGTTATTGGGGAATACTACTTGGCATGGATGCAGACCCACAAACACACATGGCTGCCCTAGGATAAACACAAATGCATGCACAACACAAGAAGCACAAGATCTAAGCAGAAATGTGCAGGAGCAACGGAAGAAATAAGCAGAAATCACAACAAAAGTGACAAAATAGCTGAATCCTGCAGGCTGATGATGGCAGCTCAAAGTGATAAATACTCTGATGTAATCAGTGCTGTCTTACGTTTCAAACAAAGAATACAATAAAATACTTAATGTGACAATGTGAAGATGACATGCAGTATACTGTGAGACAAAAAGCATTGCAGCACTGAAATATCTGTTTTAATTATCTGTCACTTGAAAGCAGTGAGGGAGTGAGAAAACTGGGTATCGGAGTGAAACGCAAAACTCGATGCTTTAAAAATAAGTGAGGAGAGTAGTTAACCAAAACTATTTCAAGCATCACAGCTTATATGGTTATTTTTCAATGCATTGCACATAAGGATGTGAGCTTTTTTTCTTTCTTGACAGGGAAAAAAAAATTGTAGTAGAGAAGAAAATTCGGTACCAACTTCAGAGAAAGGAAGAAGGTGGTAGGAAGCACAAAAGACAGAAAAGGGAACTAAAGAAAACCACAGGAAAGACATAAATGTTGAAAACAGAATAATATAAGAGAGGTATTAAAGTTAAGAAGCCAAACAATATAGAATTGAGAGAGTGATGAAGAGTGAGAAAAGAACTGACAGGTAAGAAAAATGTGCTTAGATGAATTTTTAGCCATAATGTCACTAAGACGTCATTTTCAATATATGATCTGCAGGTATTAATGCGTTTTCTGTATAAATCTCCCTATGAAATACATTATATCAATCCATGGCATAGAGATTTCACAGGAAAAAAATAAATAATAAGAGACTCATTGATATTGAACACCCCCCCCCCCCCCCCCCCCATCTCTCAGACAAAATGAATGCTTTTATCAGACGTTTTGACTGAGGCAGTAATAAAATTACAGAAACTGAAGCTGATTACACATTATCAATAAGAGCAATTTTATAGCTAAAACAAAAAAACAAAATATAAACCATCAAAAACCACAATACATAAAGAAATTTTTTTTTTTTTTAAATGCATGCATTTCACTAAGAGAGAGAGACAATTTCAAACAGATCTAATTTGAGGATTTTCTTAATTTGTGGTTGACCAAGGTTTGAGTCAGAGCAGAGAACACAGCGACAGACAGCATCAGCAAATCCACCCGGCTCTCTTTTCCATGCAGACAGTCACGAGCTGCAGTGTCAGCTGCTACCATACACAATCTGCCCATGTTGGATGACTGCAAGTTAGTTGTAATGAGCACTGGATGATTAGCACAAGCAAGGCTTAGCATGGTGAAATTGGACCTCTTGCCACTCGTCTTTAATTATGTGCAAGCAGATGATGTCATTGCTTGGCAGAAGGACATTGCATGGTCCTTCTGCCGTAGAAATTACAACTCGGTTTATCCATGGGAGAAAAGTCCTACTTAGAAATGTAAATGAAGGTTAAAAATTACATGAAAAAGCTTTTTTATTCAAGCCTTTACCTAGTTATTGTTAAATTATATGTCTATGGTTTGACAGTAAACTATGAACTAGTAATTGCTGAAGCATTACTCTAGAAAAACACAGTAAACACATTTGATACATAGAAAGAAGCTACATGCCATAACAAGGCCACTCCGTTTGAAAACAAGCAAAAACATAGCTGTGTAAGCAAGTTATTTAAATTATTAGGATTCTTTAAAATAAATTGGAAAATAAGGAGCCAAGAAAACTGTATTTTAATATGAGATGTTAAAATACATATCTGACTAACATGCAAAATATGCCTTAAAGTCATGTCTAGACGATTCAGCAAGGCTGCTCCCTTTCTCTCTGTCATTTATATTGCAAGCACATACATTCAGACACCAATACAGAACATATTTTTATTAGCTTTAGCATAAGTAAGGGGTTACTCAATCAAGTACAGTGCGTTGCTACGGCAGCAGACACTGCAGAGACATTCAGATATACAGACAAGCTGTATAGGACCAAACAACCAGGGACATCTCTCACACAGAAGTGTTTTTATGATGAAAATGAATTTGATTTGGTCATTGTTTGGTCTCATGCTGTCAAGGGTGCTGATCTTCACTTTAACACTTTAACTTGGTTCTTTTGTTAAATAGGCATACAATAATGAGCCATTCAGATTGCCATTGGAAGCATTTCAATGTCTGAGGAACGAAGTCAGTTTAATAGGACCAACTTTAAAAAAGATTTAAAGATGAAGATATTAAGTTTCTTGACTTTTCTAAACAAGTTATTTATGATCATGTTTAAAAAATTTTTTTTTACCTTTTGGGAAGGTTTTGATCATTTACCAATTTACTGTACTAGCTAAATACTGGAGAAGTAAGAGAGCAGAAAAAAAGCTGGATAACAGTCATGTTATTATCTCAAATATTTAGAGTTTTTTGTGTTTTCAAGATTCTTTTCCTGAACTTAATCAAGTATGTCAGTGTACAGACCTAATCCAGATATAGAATTTCGTAGATTTAAAGTCAAGTTTGCTTGGATCATTTGATCAATCCTGACCAGTTTTCAGCCAAGTATAGTTGATTCACATTGCAGTGAGAAAGGTTTTTCACCTTCTGAACCAAATTAAGACATTGTAAAGATGTTCAAAATAAATACCACCGCATGTAAATAAGAATGTGACTTTGAGACAAATATTCAAATATATAATTGAATCACCTTTATCTCTTTTTCTGGAGAAATCTACCTTATTTGGTGTGTAACTGTATAGTTCTCCGGTTACGTCTACTTTCTCCTTTCAGTGTCACTGTCACTCGGGGATTATCTGTAACAGTAAGTCATCCATGAGTAACTCTGCTGGATTTTCCTCAATTTGTCATTTTGAACTGGAACAAGTTGCTTGCATGTCTATCCTGAATTTAGATGATAGCAAAACTATTTTTGTACTGACTTTAAAGTAATTCTTAGTTATTAAAACAAACCTAAAGCTGAAAAGACTAAAAGTCATCTGTTATTTTAGGAACATTAGATCATTCTTAGTGTATAAAAAATTAAAACACTGCTTTATTTTTAACAGTTTGCAAGCTATTCAGATTAATTAAAATATTCATTGAGGAAGCACGGTGGTGCAGTTGGTAGCACTGTTGCCTTGCAGCAACAAGGTCCTGAGTTTGAATCCCAGCTTGGAGTCTTTCTGCATGGAGTTTGAAGTTATTTTCTAATTTATGAGTCACTTCTCTCCTGTTACTCTTACTGTCCTCCATAATCCTAAAACATGGCAGAGGTTAACTGGTGTCTATGTTGGGTGACCTACGTTGAACCCCAACTCTCATCAATTACAGGTAGCTCTTTGAAAACTTTGCAAATGCAACAGCTAAAATATTAAATATAGTCAGCAAAAAAACACAACAGTGATCATCAATGATTATCAGTTTCTACTCAGTTTTTGTTGTTCATATCATGCCTTTCAAATACATAAAGAACCACACCAATGTGTGCTTTCCTTCTCTCAAACACATCTGCAAAAAGCCTGATGTACCAGAGGTTGTTGACAAAACATCTTTTCTTCTCCTGTTTTTGCTCCTTTCTTTGGTCTCAAAGACATCCTTCCTTTATGGCCAGTGCACAATTAAAACAAGCTAATGAATTCTCTTCTTTCATTTGAAAGTTTAAAAGGAATTCACAAACACATTCTGAGAACCATCTCTTGAACTATGATGCATCTTGATTTTACCCTAAGCCTCTTCTTAGTTCTGTCTTCCTTTCTGCTTGGGGGGGTCCAGCAGTGACCTTGTTTGTGTCTAAGCTGTGTTCCTGCTGAGTGCCTGTGCAGCCTCGTGGTGCCACCCGATCAGCCTCACTTTCAGCTTCACTATCGATCGCCCTTCACTCTTTCCTCAAGGACGGAAATCCAAACCCATATTCCAGACCGCAGCACTCGCCTCCCTCTCTCCAGTCCTCTCCTTTCCCCACGTCTTCTCCTGGCCTCTCTACTTTTCCCAGCTGCAGCTTTCTCCACCGTGCCCCTGTATAGAATTTATCACACGAGTCTCAAGGTTGCAATGACCAGTAGACCCATGAATAAATAATAGGGAGGTAGGAATCACTTTCAGAAAAACCATTTACTCTCCTCTCTTGTGTTCTTGAAGAAGCCATGAGAGCGTGTGCATGGCCTACGTGTGTGAAGCAAAATTGGCTTTGTGGATGAGGGTATGGGCGCTTTGTTAGCTAAAGCCCAACTGTCCAGAAAGCTACTATGAGCAATACTTCAAGCACTTTATGGCCCATCTTTAACAATAGGATTTGTTGCATTGGCGAGTTGCAGTTTTTCTGCATTTTTTCCTCATATGTTTAGCTCTCTTCAAAAGGTTTCCAAATGCTTTAATTATAATTTGTAATACAAGGAATTAAAAGAAGACAGTTTGTAACACAGTACTAAAGTCACTGTGTTACTTTAGTAAAAATCCAGATTTTGAAAATGTTTCCGTTTGGCATGAAACAAATAAAAATCTATCAAGCATTTTGACTTCTTACCTAAACAAAGCAGTTTCTCGCTAAAGTACCTTAGCCTTGAAAATGTTGTCACATTTTGTCTTGTAACAAACAAAATCTTCAATATATTATATAACAGATTAGTGTTGGTCTATCCATTTCAGGATATGGACGGACTAACACCAAAGTATTGCATAATAATGACGTGAAATAAAAACATATTACAATCTAAAAAGTGTGGTTCATAAGCATTCATTCCCTTTTAGTCAATACTTTTCAGAACCACCTTTTGCAGCTGCAGGTTTTCAAAAACACAATTTCACATTCTAAAATATATGTATGTATTGATCCAAGTCATTCTACTGTAGCTCTCACTTGATGTTTAGGCGGACATCTTTTGAAGCCATTAACCGGTTTTCTTTCAGAATTACAATGTTTTAGCTCTATTCATTATCTCAATAGCCCTGACCCACTTCTCTGTCCCCGCATGCCCACAGCATGACACCATGTTTCTCAGTGGAAATGGATTATTTGAATTTAAATTGACTATTGTCTCATTTGGTTAGAGCACTTTCTTCCATGTTTGAAGTTTCTCCCACGTGGCTTGTGCCAAACTTTAAATAGGATGTCGCATGGCTACCTTCCAGCAATGGTTTTGTTCTTAAAACTTGTCTATAATATATTTTTTTATATGATTTATAATGTTAATTCCAAATTCATACTTACGAAGAAGTATGAATGCATACTTCTTCGTAAGTATGAATACATTTCAGATACTTCTGAAAGTAAAGTTTAAGCAAAGTTTAAATTTCCTGATTGGAGAGGATCGCGGTTGTCTCTCGAAAGATAATAAAACTATTTGAAAGGGTGAAATAGTATTTTTAAAATTCTGTTTTTATTTACATTTCATGTAATGCCACGTTGAAAAATATCTATATCCTTCTGAAATTCTTCCATAGTTACCAAGGCCCTCTGGGCAGCTTCCTTGATTCATAGCTGGTCCATGACTATAGTTTAGATGAACAGATATGTTCAGCTTTTACATAATCTTTGTATTTTCAAATAGTGGATGGAACTGTGTTCTGTCTGTGGTTTAAAGGTTTGGATATTGTTGCATGACCTATCCCTACATTACACTGTTTCATAACTATACCTGACCTATCTGATGTGGTATTTGGTGGCCATAAAGTTGTTTGTTCACTTACAAACATCTTCTGACTTGATGTATGATTTGTTGTCAGCAAAGACAGAGCATTAAGGAAGCATGAAATACACAGAAAAAAAATAAATAAATAAATAAACTCAACATCAGAAAAAATATGAGGATTGATTAGAGAAACATATCGGAGAAATAGGAAAGATAGACATGAAGACTTTTGATTTAGGAGCAGTAAAGATGAAAAAGAGACAATATGAAGGTAAATTGAGCAACAAAGGCAGGAAGGAAGACAGAGAGAAATGATTGGATTTTTCTCTTCTCTGTATGGATAAAGGCGAGAGCTCTCTTTTCATTGCAGGCTGGCTCAGGCAAAGGTAAACAATCAGTCCTGATAAAGGATTGGATAAATCCTCAATCAGACTCATTTTCTGTAAAGCAGCTATTTATTGGTCTGGCCTGACCATGGCTAAATTGGATCCTCTTTTTGAGAGAATGAAAGAGTAGAGGAGAAAGACTGAATGAGATAAATCTTCATCATCTTGATATTAGAGGGTACAGATTTTGTTTTTGTTTTTTATCCACCAAAAATGCAGCTTGAATTAAAAAAAGAAATGTGGGATATTTATAGTGGTATAATCTAGAAAAATCAAGTGTCAATCAGAACCCATGCATCATATTCCTGTAATCTTAAATAGACTCATTAAAATGGGGGACATGAGCAGCTCCTTTTCCAGAGAAAGAAACCACCAGCAGTAAAAGAAATCCTGAATTGCTAAGAAACTGCTTATCTGATTAATAAAATATAGACCCCTACAGTCTTTATAGCAATGTTGTTTTTCTTAAACAAGGTGTGTTTACTAGTAAACTAAAATAACAAAAAACAAGTTGCAGAAGAAAGAGGTCAATGGGGGTAGTGAAATTGTGCGACAATAACTTCTTCTTACCTTGTGATATCTGTGTCTGTCATTCGAACAATACTGAAACAGTGTTTGCTTTTTGTATTTACAATCTTTAGTTTAATTCTTAAGATAAATACTTCAGAAAACAAGTATGGTTTATAAGTCCTCTCACTAAACTATGACTAAAAAGTGAACTAGAACATCTCTTTTGGTAATGTTTAATCTACTTCTCATTTAGCAAAACTCTTATCCATCAGGTTTAGAATAGTTTAAACTAGAAGCATATGAGGGTAAGTATTTGTAGACTGAAAATTCTCTCTCCCTCTACAGCAGCTATTCAAGCCATGTGTATTGAACTAAATTTCAACACATTCTTAATTCAGTTGCAAATAATGGCACAATGGCCAACTTCAGTTTTCCAAATTGCAGTCTTATTGCTTAAAACCTTAGCAGCACTTGAACTTTAACAGACAATTATTTTGCCAAAGACAGCAAGCAAACTTTACTCCATGCACTCAGAAAAACAACATGGACGTCTGAAACCACATTTCACATGGGTTTTGTTTATGTTTTTTTCTTTTAGCTTTTAGCAACTTTCAGATAATGTCACAGAATATATTCATCGAGAGGCCCCCTAAGGTTCCTTATTGGGATTTGTACTATGTGTCAAGTAAGAAGCAATAGGAGGGTAAAAGCAATAACAGTAATTCAACATTATTTTTTTCTAAAAAACAAACAAAACAGATAAAACAGTGAAGAGCCTTGGCAGAGCAGTGCAATATAAGAGGAGGTATGGAAAGCTGTAAACATGTTCAAGGAGACAGTAGGGTGACAAGGATCAGGTTATCGATGCAGCAAGTGGAATGCGCTGGAACCTCTGTAAGCCCAAAGGGACTCAAAGCAGAATGCTGCGGTGTGCTACTCAAGCAGAATGCACTGGACAGAGGTCAGCACACTGTTTGCTTCTGCTGTCACCAGAACAGTATCCTGAATATAAAGACCACCGAGAAATACTCCTCTCTTTGTAGACTTTATAACAGATTGTTATGACACCGACAGACACTAGAACTTGAATAATTTTTGTTTGGGTAAAGATATGGACTAAACAATTTTTTTTTATTTTGTACGAGAACACTAATCTGATATTGCTGTTTACACACACAATTTCGCTTGTCACATACATGAATGATTAATCAAAGTACGCTGCTTCGACATCCCCCCAGGTGTCCCACATCAATAAGTTGCAGGAAAGTTTTCACTCCTGCAAACTCTTTGTAAGACTGTGTTTTCTGTCTCCTTGTCTCTGCCTCCCTTTGCTTGTTATTGTGAGCCTTCATGGACATTTTCTCACTGACAGACTTACACATACACATGTCCGTGCGAGCACCTGGCGGCACAAGCTTTCACTCAACCAGCGTCTCTTTGCCAGAGGCAGGGTAAGTCTCGTGTGCGCACATCATATATATTTTACATTCTGACAATGTGACCACAGCAATCATTATTCAAAATATACACCCACCTCCGACCCAGAGAATAAGCAATCACTGACGCAATTTCCTACATCTTTGAACTGCTCCAGGGAAATGAACTTGTATAGTATGTGTTGTTTGCAGTGCGTCAGTTGTATTGATTAATATTCCGGCACTCTGAGAAAATAAAAGTTTCAGAAAGTTGATTGTGTTCTTAAAGGCACATGCCTATAAATGTGATGATTAAATTGGGTTGTCAAGTGCATGTCTATATCTTTTTTCTGTGTGTACTAAAAAAAGATAACTCAAACAATAAAACTACCACCATCTTTAAAGGCATATATAAACATTAACAAGAAAATTAAGCAATTGTTTTGCATCACCCCCTACACATATTCATCTACACACACACACGCATGCCTATAAAATCTGAATTGTAACCCCAAATCCATCTGCTTTCCTGTAGTGAACCCTGGCTTTCCCATGCAGACCATGTGTGTGAGGATGTGTGGGTGAACTTCCAGAGACAGATATGAAGTGAAATGATGTATCTGCGGAGGGCTTGTGTGTATCTGTGTGGGATTGTGTGAGGTGAGAAAAGCAGTCTTTTTCCCGGGTGCGTGTCCACTAGCATCATATCAGCATGAATAAAACAGTCCCCGGGTCTACGCCATGTTTTTTTGGCATTTTGTGTTTACATGTAGTATGTAGACTGTATATTTTTTTTATGTCTGTGTGCACTGTGTCTATTTTAAACTGCTTTCCAACTGCTGGAAATGCAGTTTTCAGCTGGTGTTTTCATGTACGTATGTTTCTCTAGGTATGTTTACATTTGGCATTAGGTAATCGGTATTTATTTAGTATGTACATCTGTTTAAATGATCATTAAAAATACACTGAATTGGCTAATTGGCTAATTCCCCTGAGCATTGAGATGTTCAGGAGTACATCTCAATGCATTTAAATATTGAGTTGTCTTCCAGATGACCCTCTGAACATCAAAATGTGAAACAAAGTGGATTTAAGTGATTTTGAATGTGTTGGTTCTAGACGGACTGGTCTGAGCATTTCAGAAACTGAGATGTCTTGTTTTTGTCAGAGGCAGGAGGAGAATGAGCAGACTAGTTTGAGGTCACAGGAAAGCAGTAGTAACTCTAATAAATACAACCAAGGTATGTCAAACTTTGAACCAAATAGGCTGCAGGATTAGAAAACTTCATCAGGTGGCACTCGGGTTAGCTAATTCAGAAAACTAAGGCTTTAGTTGTCACAGAGTTGCTGAAATTAAACAAGAAGAGGTAAAAAAAATGTTCCAGGGTCTGATGAATCTTGGTTTTAGTAGTGATTGTCTGAATGTGGCATCAACAACATGAAAGCATGGATGGATCCTGTCTTGTAGTGATAGAGCAAGAGTGTTTGGGATACATTTTTTCATACTTTGAGACCTACAATGCATTATTCAAAATGCCTAAGCCTATTGATTCTGTGCCTGTCTGCCACTGCATGACCCCAGTGTGTCTATCTTCTACTGCCAGCAGGATAATGCACCAGTTGAATTAATCTGAAACTGGTTTCTTGATCATGACAATGAGGTCAATGTACTCCAGTGGCCTCCACAGTCGTCAGATCTCAATCCAATAAAACACCTTTGAGGTGTGGCGTAAGAGGAGATTCATATTATAAATGTGTTACCGACAAAATTTGCAGCAAGTGAATGATGTAATCATGTCAGTATGAACCAAGATCTCTGAAGAATTTTTCAGTCACCTTGTTGAATCTACACTGCAAAAGACTGAGGCAGTTTCAAAGGTAAAAGGCGGCCCAACCCTATACTAGAAAAGTGCACTTAGTCACCCAGGAGTGTGGAGTATAGCAATGCATAAAAACATGTTTTTTTTGTTGTTTTTTTTAACTGACTGGATGTACTCCAACACGTCCATATGGCCAAAGCTAAAAATGGACAGAGGACTGTTCACTGATGTAGAAATAGGAATCAAACCCTCTTTCTGATTTTCCTTAGCCGATTTTCGATTCAAGTTCATTCATTTGCTCTCATTATGTTCTTTTTCAGAAACCTTATTTCTCTATGTTATATCAAGTTGCAAGTATCAGCAGTGGTAGAGTTAACCTTGCTCAAGGCACATGCTGTAATTCAATTCTTAACAGCACAGAGCACATTTATCCAATGAGTTGTTTTGTGGAATTAAACCTGTGACCTTTAAGTCCGAAAGCACATTCTCTGCTCTGTTGCTCTTTCAACTCATGAAAGCCATTTGTTCAGTGCTAACCAAATACGGTGACAGTGCTGCTAACATGACAACAGACTGAGCGCAGAGGCAGGATTCATAATGCTTCAACTGAAACTCCTAGGGCAGGGTTTGCACTGAGGTAATCTCTCTATATGGTGAGTGAAAGATGAGACGGTGTGACTCAGCACAAACTGAACCTCTTTGACACTGTAAACACAAGTAATTACTCATAGGTACATCATGACATGTTGGTAGCCAGTGGTTGGGCATTTCTAATCACAGAATGCCTTCGGCTTTCTCAAACACCAGCTTGTTTTGCCCTTAAGTGCCTGGATGTAGCAGCCAAACCATCCAAACAAAGTTAAGCACTGCCAGATTTGCAAAGGTGCTCATGCATTCTAACAACATCAGCAACTTGATAAGACCTCCGGCTTTGCTATATTTGAGTCTGAAAAATGGAACTACATAAAGAGTTGCAGGCTTGAATGCGAAACTCTGACAAGCCAGCAAACCTAGGAGATAGAAATTCCTAAATATTGAATTTCAAGAGGAAAGAGGGGAAATGGGGGCTGATCAAAGCAGACTGAATATTCTGACTAGATGGAAGATGAATGGAAAAGATGTATGACTCTATCAACCACATTAGCATCCATTTGGAAATAAAAGTCACCAGCTATCTTGAAAGTGATTACTTCACTCCAGTTCCCTGCAACGTTTTATGTAATTTCATACATAAAACAACACAGAGTTTTATACATCAGCTGTCTAAACCATGGCATGAAATATTTTAACATGTGTTATTTAAGCAAACACACTGAAAGCTTACATCTTCTAAGCAGAACACTACAAAAATTATTTTATCTGTCCATCATTTTAGAGGGATTGTAGCATGTTAGATTGCTGACAGGCTATTTTTCAAAGACATAAGAATGCCTTTAAAGAAAGAGACTCCAAATTGCACTGCACACTCAGGGTAGAAAGGCATGAGCATGAACCTAAAGCTGCTCACACACAAAAAGTCAGCCTACCTGTGGTCGTGGGTGTCCTTTAACAATACACTGCAGCACCAACGTGTCTCCTTCTTTAATGGTGTAAATTCTCTCGCTTATGTTATCATCCTTGACGTTACATGCTGCTCCGGAGTGCACAATCTGTGCATTAGCTGGAGCTGTGAACACACACACACACACACACAGACAGACAGACACAGGCATGTAACCATGCAGACAAACACAGAGAAAGAGAAAACACATTACATATTTAGTATGAACACTCCCAGCAACAACAAGGTCATTCTTTGGTAGATGAGTGATACTAGAGCAAGTACTGATGACTCAGATAAATAAATATATCGCATTACTCCTGTATCTGCATGAACAGAAGCCTTTCCAGAAATGCTAGAGTATTATCTGTATCAGTTTCTGATCTGGGACACTGATATATTTGGAAAACTGAAACCTTGGACATCATTAAAAGGTCAAAATGTAATTTTGACCACTTCTGTTCTTCTTTAGTGATTCTGTCACACGACAAAAATGCCTAACAGGGACAAATGTACATTTGAATCTTTTGGATATCTGATATATAAGATCATATTAATGTGAATTTAATCCACCAATAATCATTACTTCATTTAAGATTTTAAATGAAAACTAGTTTAGAATCATTGCTGCAATATAATCCCTCCTTTTGCAGCATCTGATGACAAAATATCAGCGTTAAACACTAAACAATTAGTATGTGACTCAAGATCACAGGCGGGCCTTCCGGTGTGTCTCCCTCAATTTCCTGTCGCGCCCACCGACTCTCAGGCATGATAATTATAAAAGTCAGGGTTGCAAACAATGAACGTCAAGGCCAAATATTGAGTCACCTTTAGAAAGACTGGCAGCATGAGTCAGACAAACAGGATATGCAGCAAAAAATACTTTAAAAACGTCTAAACTTTCTCAGTCAGATTAGGTTAGAATGTTATGTTTAGTTTCTTATTTGCACAAAGATTGTCTTATGCTTTTCATGTGGATCATTTAGAAATACTGGTGACATGGTCTGCTATGAGTTTTATGGTAGATTACTGTTTAGAAAAAAATAACATGCTTTCATGATATCAGGATATTGAAACAAAAATGGATAGCAAAAACATATCAGTTGGCAAAATAATATCAAATAATATGATTAACAATATTAAGACCATATATAGCATTCACTTTATTTTTATTTTGACTTCAATAAGCATAACAAACCCAATATTGTAACAAATCTAAGATTTTAGTAGAAAAGGCTCAAACCTGCAACTTTGATGACCTGAAACATTTAGATGTCAAACTTTTTCTACAAACTGAATCAAATATTTATGTCCTTAAAACCACTCTGTTTGCATACTGAGACTGTAAATTAGTCATTTTATCGTGACGTGTTGAACCAGCGATGCATCTGAAAGTTGCAGGATACCAGCACCTGAACTCTGGAGTTTAGAGACCATGTTTTATTCAGGCTACCTGCTCAGGTGGTCAGTCTGTCAGCTGATTGACAGGCACGCTGCTCACTGCCTGCTACTGTAACTTTAAAACAGATTTGGATTGATAAGAGTGATAGGTGGAGCTCCTTCAGTTTCCACTGCACGATAAGAGTTTTTTTTATTTTTTATTTCCAAATTGATGAAAGTTTCCTGACTTGTAAGTGAGAAAAAAATTTAGTAGCCTTCTTTTGGGAACATAACTTCAATTGTTTAGGAGTTTAAATATTTAAACCGTAGGAGCAATATGACTGTAAAGTATGTGTTTTAAAATATGGATTTTTTATTAGTAGCTTCATACAGAGGAAAGGTTGATGTAGGATGTCAGGCTGTTTGGTTTTGGGGTTTGACATTTTTGTCTTCCTTAGCTTTTTCTATTAGTTCTGCCTTGCTTCCATTTCCACTTCTGTTCTTCTTTAGTGATTCTAGTTATGTTTATTTATTGTTTCTAGTTATTCTTTATTACTCTAGTTTATGTTTCTCTTGCTGGTTTCCTTCTTGTGTATTTTTGGTCCCTGTTTCCCCATGGATCTTTGCAAGTTTTTGTTCTTATATTTTTATTACATTTATCACCATCTTTTCAAAGCCTCTGTCATCTGCATTTGGATCCACCTAAAACCTACACATCATGACAGCTGTGAAGATTATACCTCCACTAGGTCGACTGGCTTTCTTCAAACCTTTTTACCAAATTAAATAATAAACTGATCTTCACTACACGGTTTAATAGCTTTGGTTGAAATGACCTTAAATCTGTTATGACTGGATTTAAATGATGATGACAATTATTGCGAATAGGTACTAAATAAGCAGAACTGAACTGAAAAGAACTGGTACCAATAACCGGCAAAAACAAACCCTAAACATTTCAGTGAATGGAAGTGTTAATTCTGTTCAGCTTTTGAACAACAGAAGCTAAATGTTCAGAATCAGAAACACTTCCAAATCTTTCATTTAAAGCAGACATGTCATGCAAAGTCCACTTTTTTAGCCTGTGAATAAATTTCTTTGAGTAATTTCAGTGTCTATGAATGTAAAAGATTTAAATTCATTCTCTCCTGGTGCTACATAGATATCTTTATATTCATTTTGGGTCATATTTTTCAGTGTAAAGTTTTTCTCTACTCATTCTTACATTTTCCTGTCCATTACATCTGTGTGTGTAGAGGGTCTAAATACAGTACCACCACCATTGCGCTGGATTCATTTGAATGTGTGATTCTGCAGGTTCGTCATCTTCATTGTCCTGTTCTGGGTCACACTCTGGCTCCAACATGTAAAGGCTGGATTGACAAGTCTTCCGTTGTTGGCATCTTTTATAAACTCTGGGATAAAAGTTTCTCTACCAGTAGATAACTGTATGGCTGCTGTCAAACTACAAAAACGGCCGAACGGGGAAACGTAAAAGAGAGATCTGTGGAGCTACAACAACGAGGAATTCAGACCAGCGCATTGCAGTTCTACTTTTCATAGACCATAAGTGAATGACTTACATGTAAAACGGAAGGATTTAAAAGCATGATATTTCCACTTTAAAATATATTTTTATAAGAATACTTTTAGAATACCAAGATTTGCACCTGAAAAAATTAATTAAAAAGTTCCTTCTGAAACATTCCCATTAATTAAGGCCACTTTCACATCTAATCGATTTATGCAAGAATCAGAGCCAAACACAAAAGAAACATGTTATCTCCCTCGTCTTATTGATCCCCCAAGTAAATTGCTTTTCCACACAAAGTCTGCTTTACAACATATGGGAAAACAATCGTCAGTCACAACTGGTGCAGAAATAACAAATGAAGGATGCATTATGGGAGCTCCCTGCTTTGTAACAACTCCAGTGTGAGCGTCTTCTTGGTGCTGACCCTTCTGGAGGGCTGGCTTGCGTGCAAGTAGCCTCAGATGGCTTATGATGAAGGGAGACAGGAGGGAGGAGGGGAGGGACAGAGATGGAGCAGGAGAAGCAGCGGGCGAGGACAAAGAGGCTAGAGAGGAGTGTGAAGCCCCAGAGAGAAGCATGAGGAACGGGGCAGCATGATGATGTGATTAGCATCGATTCTCAGCGAGAACAAATCTTCACCACACTCTACAACTGTTATCATTGAGCGGACAGAAAGTGGGTGGCTTGTTTACATTAAACTTTAGCTGGACTGCACACATAACAATGGCTGGAAATGCAAATAAGGTTCAGAATAAACAGGGGGAATGCTTGGCTCTCTAAATGTTCTCTCTTGTGTAATAAACTGGAAGGCTGGAGTAAACCACGTATGTCCACTTGCTTTTGCACATTCTCAAAAATATCTTACCTTCACAACAATGGGAAAACTGTAGTCATAGAAATTTTATGTTAGGCTGTGTATTTAAATGATAAAAGAAAGATCTCCTTAGTTCCATGTCATGATAAAATTTCACAGCAAAATCAAAATTACATTTATGTATATTTATATTATCTAAGTTAGATGACTACAGGTGGAATTATTTGCAAGCTCAGGCAAACAAGATTGGGGCAAAGAGATTGAAAATTTTAGACATCAAATGTGATAATAAATTCAGAAACGTAATTGAGGGTAGTTATAAGATGGTCACACTCTTTTTAAAATGTTAAAAGTTGAGTGGCTATTTTCCAAACAGTGTGTGTATTCAGGGACTTGAGATGTGTGAGACTCACATTAGAGGTTTCATTAAACTTGAAAAAGCTTGATATCAACATAGCAGTGATCTCTGTATTAAATCTACTATAAAATAAGTCAAGTTTACTTGCATGGCATGTTTCAACAGCAAAGCAGTTGAAAGTGCTTCATGCCCTGAATGAAGTGACCCTTTAATTTCAGGCTAAATAAGCAGCTACAAACCAGATACTAATTTTAGTATCATCAGGCCATCTGCAGTGTACTGCAGTGTCTTTATATTACGTACACTATGACATCCACTTTTCATTTACTGGAAATCCACATAAACAATGGAAAAGCGACTCTGGCCTAATGTTTTCCCCCATAGTGTTGGTTCCACCCAAGGTGATAAGCCAAACTAATTATAAAAATAAATGCTACATCTAACAATAAAGCTTCTCTTTATGGTCTAATAACTACACTGTTTATAGTCTGGTTCAGAATGAAGTGATCTGCACTTCATCCTGTAACACTAGTTAAGAAGAAATATGCTTTACTAACTTAAAGTAAAGAAAAGGAAATTCAGAACCAACAAACTGTGCTCACACCTGCTCCACATGCTGTGGTTTGATATGCACTATGTTTGTGCCCTATGCCCCACATTCAAGAAAAAAATCCGTGCATCATGCCACAAGCTACAACTATACAACCCTTGGCACTCAAAGTGTTTTGTGAACCCAAGATTCCAACAGGCAGAGCATGTTACATGAATTATACACAACGTGATGTTTGCAACAGGTCTGTAAAAAGATGAATCTAGAGATGCATCTTTTCTATTACAGTAAAATTTTACTCTGAAACATCATGGAGAATTTAGAGCAGCAGCTGTAGAAAACCAGAGCAAAGAGAGGGAGAGCTCGAAAAATAAATCACAGTAAATCTGTAACAAATCCACCAAAACCAGTCCAAGACGAGTGGAGTGAAAGAAGAATTAATTTAGAAATGTGTATTGAATTAGATTATAGTTGCTCTGATGTGATTTTGACATCCCAAATGCAGCTACAAGGAGAAGCAACAAGAAAGAAAATAAAAATAGTTCTCAATTCTGAATTATTTTGAGGGGATTGAGTTTCTTCAATAACCTGTCTTAAGTTTTTGAAGTAAAGTTTGCGCAATTACCAGCAATTTGTATCTGGTCCACGGAAGACTGAGCTGAACATTCTCAGTTTGATAAGACGGACATTTCTTCTGACAGGACAGTTAAGCTAACAGAGCGAGGCCAGTTACAGAGCAGATTTCTGCCATCTTAAAACAGCTTTCAGAGGCAGGAAAAGTGAGCGATAAACAACAGTTAAACCAAAATAATGCTTTCCTGCACAGACATCTATATGCTATAGTCATTCAATTCTCTGTTACTGTCAGAAAAACAATTTAGAGTAGCTCACAAGCAATAACGGAGCTTAGCACTATATCACACAATTGAAGCCATGTATGTATTTACATTTTCAATGTACACAAAAAGACGATCCATGAAAGCTTAAGTTTAAAGTCTGAGGATTACCATTGTGAGTTTCAGCTTGTGAACTACACAGAATTGCATAAGAAAATATCATAATGTAATGGAAAAGCCCATTAAAAAAAAGTCAGTCTTTCCATGATCCATCCAAAGACATTTTTATTCTTCCCACCATGGCAACAGCACACATCATGCAAAAACACTCATCGGCTCTGATATTTTTTCCACTGTGCAAGTCTTACGTAAGGTCACTTAGTGTTGCCTTTTAGATTTCCAAAGTAAATTTGAAAAAATAAATTTCAGTGATTGTCAACGCTCCTGTGCAAAATATATCAGATTAATAACCTAAAGTGATTAGATTTGTGCTGTTGAATACAAAACATCCTGTCAAATAGGAGTCAGATTTTTTTTTGTAAATGCTCTGCTTATAATCAAACACTTATTCACCACATGCAAAAAAGCTGTTGCTATAATTGGAGGCTTTATATCGGACACTCAGTGACGCAGTCGGGGGTTAAGAGGCATGCTGTAGGGCACACTGATGGCAGTTGCCGTGGGAAGGAAACTCATGCCTAATTTATCCTCCTTCTTAACCTTCTACATTGGTTTTCTAGTTAGCTTTCTCATTAGTTAACTGGTTGGCCCAGTGACAAAATTCGCCTGCCAGTGCAAATGTTCATCCATCAGTCACAAAATAAAGGATCTATGAAAAGAAAATCCCCTTAAACACAAAGGAGTGATTGCATAAAGTTTCTTAAATGTGCTACACCTGCTTAGAAAGACTGAAATGGTGAATAATTGTATCGATAGAATTTGTTGGCGTTTCTGCATTAGTTTTTCTCTCTGAAGAGGGAGGGAGGTCGGGCAGAGCGGCTCCTCTGCCAGATCTCGCCTCCGGCTGCATGGCTGCTTCGACAGTCTGATTGACTAAGAAGAGATAGACTGCCAGAGAGGTAAGAAAGAAAGGAGAGGGGAAAGTGAAAAAAATGAGATAGGGAATGCATAAGTTGAAAGAGATGGAGAGAAAAGTGAAGGAAGATAAGATTAGGAAGTAATACAACTGTAAAGGCAAGGCGGAATGAAAAACAAGCAAAACAGGAAGAGAAAAAAGTGAACTAAGGTGGAAGTTTTCTGAAAATGAGCAAAATGTCAGAAAAAGACTGTGAAAAATAATTGGGCGTAAATAACACCCAAAATGGGAAACAGACAGAGAAAAACTCTCAATTCGATTAAAGAACACTTAGCGATGAAAGATGAAACAAGGACAAAGAAAGTAGAGATATGTGGCAATTGAGTAATTACAGGATTGATAATCACTGACTGAGATGAGTAGCAAAGGACTGAAACAGGGTGAGAAATCTGAAACCCTGTCAGCCATTATTCTCTGGCTTATCCCTGTACTCCACTAGATATGGCTGCTGTGTGCTCTGAGGTTTTCTTCTATTTCAGAAGCTTCATGTCACAAGAGGAGCGATTCAGAAGGAGAGTCGACTGCATAAATCTATAGGAAAATTATGGGTGGGATCACATATTTTCTGTGGTATCTAATAACACTTTGAACTCTTTTCTTTATTTGTAAAAATATAGTGCCTATTGTTTTTACCTATTTAATATCTTGACATCTTTTTGTAAAGAGTTAAATTCTTCCTACATGTTAACTTTTGACCACAGGTGCTCTTATCTGATATATGCAGGGTTTTTGTTATGGGTGTTGATTTGATTTTCTGTGAAGTTTCTTTATTTCTCTGTCACCATCAGCGGCGCTATATAGGGGGGGAAAATTATGACAATTCTCAGGGCCCCTGGCCAACAGGGGGCCCTCCACAATTTATTTATTTATTTTTTGTTTACAGAAATAAAAACAAATTTGGGGCCCTGTCAATTACAAAATTAATATTGTATTTTCGAAGATTGTTTTTAGCAGTAAAAATTAAATGTTACCCCTCCCAGACCAAAAAACACACGTCCATATTTGCACTGAACCTCCCTGGATCTGCATGAAATGGTTCGTTCCTGCTTGGAAAGCTTGACAGCTTTCGGTGCAGCAGCAGTCAGTAGAAAACAAGAACGACTGTGGCGGTTACTATGCTGCTAAGAAAAATGATAAAGTCAGGTTTTCAACAAAATATATATATATATAAAGAAGGAGAGAGAGAAAAAGGCAAGAGTATCAATTTATAACCCAGTTTTTCTTAAAGAGGTGGGTAGACTGTGTGAGATTATCGACCATTTAGCATAGTTAGCTTAGCTACGGACTACTGTTTCCCTCACTAGCATCTAATGAATTAAGGAAAATATTTACCAAGATATTCATATATTTAACTTGTCCCTGTACCTTTTACCACACTTAGCAGATGAGTCAGTTAGCAGCAGCTCTAGCCCACGTCACTCCTGACCCGTCCTCTCCTGAGTGAAATTAAAGCTGCAGTATGTAACTTTAAAAAAAAAAAATTTCACATATTTGTTAAAACTGTCATTGTGTTGTGACAGTATGGCATGAGAGATAATCTGTGAAAAATCTATTTCCTCTGCCTTCTCCCAGTGCTAGAAACAGCCAGTCAGTGGCAGGAGAGTTTTAGTGCTGTCAATCACAATCTCATGTGGTGCTGCTCATCCTCCTCCCCCTCGCTCTGTGCTATGCTGCAGCTAGCATAGCCTGTTGTGAATGCTTAGTCTAATTAGCATAGCTACCAATGACAGCAGATAAATGGTTTCCTGTAACAATAAGTTGGTTTTTCCGCCATTAGCACATTTAGCAGTGAGTGAATGAGTTGATTGACAGCACTAAGACCCTCCTCCTGGTTCTGATTGGTTGTTTTGGCTGGAACGTTGCATTACTTTAGCCAGTAATAGTAGTTCAGGGAGGAGATTGTTTGTTTTCACAGATGATCTGTCTTATAATAATCTGTCACAACATGGTGACAGTTTTAACAAATATGGAGAAAACATATTTTTTATTAAAGTTATATACTGCAGCATGAATAAAATGCATCTACATAACATTTTTTGAGAAGTCTGGATTGCTTTATGTGTATTTTGCACAAGCAAAACAGGAAGAGGATATCTCTTCTATATCTCCATATCCATATCTCTGCTTGTGGGGAGAGATATTTTAGTAATCTAAAACTAATAGAAAAAAATTTAAGCAACCTACTTGCATAATGTTTGTGGACTATTGGATGTTAAATTCATGAGCAATAAATATTGTGCTAGCATCAGTATTGAACCAAAGAAAACACGGCAGTTGCAAGCCTTTAAAATTGTGACAGTTTTTATGGGTCAAATAGACTCAAAAGATTGTAACAGAAGCTGCGCAGGGGCGGGGGGGGGCAATCTAATTTTTTGTCAGGGGGCCCAAGATTCGTGGCGGCACCCCTGGTCACAAGTTGATCTTTCTGCAAGCATATGCTTTTTTTTACCAGTTCAAAAAACTTCAAAAAGCTTTTCACGTGCGGTGCAGCATGTAAGTCGTAATCATTGTGCATCAAGTCCTTCATATAGAGCAGGCTCTTTCAAATCCAGACTTCCAACTTTTAGACGTGTCTCTGCTTCAACATACCCGAGTCAAATAATGATGTCATTAGCTGGACTGGATAACTTGGCTGCACCAAGTAGGTAATTTAGCCAGTTGATACGAGTGCGTTTGACTGAGGATTCATCTAAAGGTTGTAGGAGAGCGGACCTCGAGGCCTGGATTTGAAGACCCCTGATCTACTTGGTCTACTTAGAAATGTAGAAAATATGCAGACTCCCTTTTAAAATGTGCTGAGGATTGTTTGAGTGAATGTACAATAAAACAAACTAAGAAAAATCTAAATTAATATGGGTTTGTAAGTGTTTACCGGTAAGTAACTACATGTCACTCAAACATTAAACAAAGACAAGAAACATATAAATCTATAATATTCATTATTTATTCAATGTTACTGATCCTCCGCCAATTCATAAAGCCTATCTGTTTTCTAATTACAGATCCAGAAGTTGAATGTCAAAGGAACAAAATGTTCAGGAATAATTAAATGCATGCAGTAATGAATGTACATATATAACTATATTTAGTTTTATACCTCTCTAATCAAGAAGAAACTTAAGATCCAGAGGAATCTCTATTAGTTTATAAATTATGATCTACTAATTTAGTCTTTCTCTTGGTTTTGTTGTTTTGTTTGTATTTTTTTTTTGTTTGTAAAGCACTTTGAACTGCATTGTTGCTGAAAATGTGCTACATAAATAAAATTACCTTATCTTATATTTATTATGAAATAGTTATCTTAAATAATATATTAAGATACAAAAAAAAAGAAAGGACTGCAAGGTTTCTACTAAACAAGCAAAACAAGTTCTAACACAATCACAAAATTCAAACTCAAAAGTACATTAATTCAGTTAGTTAGGAAAACGATCATTCGTCAAATAGAGGCGCTGTTTTGACATCAATCTATCCGCCTTCGATGCTTCATTGATCAAAACTGTTGAGGGGTTTGCTGATTGCAAGAGTTGCCCATACACTAATGGAAACTTTTCGGAAGACATTCAACACACATTAGTTTGTAAGTGAAACATAACTATTGGCAAATGTCCCATCTGATTAATTGATTTGTCACAGCCTGCCATGTTTGTTTTTGTTCAAGGGACAGGACATCTCTCACTAAAACTAATGATGAGAAAGGAGAGTTAGTGTCAAACCGCACTGACAGCTGTGACAGAGTGGTGAGCAGCGGGTGTGAGATTGTCACTGAAGGAGTGTGTGTGTGAGCACTTCTCAGATGTAAGTGTGCATACATATATGTCAGTTGGTGAGGGCGTGAAAGGGTGTGTGTGTGTGTGTGTTGTCTCGTACATTCCACCATATCTTGCCAGAGGAATTCCTTAGAAGGTCACGAATCCTGTTGAACATGAGGAGCGTGATTGATATGCGTAGTTACTTTGTGGGAGCTGCTCATGCATGCAGATGAGCTCTGTCTCAATTCACTTCATTCACAAGAGACTGTTTATTTGCTTTTCCTCATCCTCTGCCGTCATAGGCAGAGGGGAGAGGGAAAAGAGAAGAAAGTTAGTGGAGATGTAGAAGAACTGATAATGGGAATCTGAGATAACAATGTTTATGATTATTAACAGCAATAAAAGAGGGCTTTTATTTCAACCAGAGAAATAATACTGACACACACACACACACACGCGCCGCCTCACCATTTTATCAGGACTTTTCTACCGCAGACAGGATAGAGAGAGATCAAATGGCTGATGTCATGACCTCATCCTTTTCATTTTGGCTCTGAGCTCTGGATATCAAAACGCATCAGCACCATTGATTTAACTTTTGACCTGACCATTTAATGGATGCTATAAATGAAAGAACAACCCCTTGCTAACCCCTGTGATGCTTCCTGTCAATTGTCATTCCCTGTTTGTACACTCAGACAAACATCTGCAGAAAATAATAAATTACTGATTCATTAAGGAGGTTTGGGGCATTTTATATTCATATGCAGACACAACGGGTCATTTTATTGCTTGATTTTGTTGTAAAAATGCTGTATATGTCAAACTTGACTTAAATGAAGCTTGACTTTGCAATCTGATGCCTTGAAATTGGCCTATGTCTATTTAAGAAGCTCCTATACTGACACACTACCTTCAATATGTCGTCACAGCAATATTTAGCCATAGTTAGTGACCTGGACTTATTTTAAGCTGATTGTTTCATTATTATGTGTTTATATTACGGTTATCTGGTATGATTTTTAATTTGAAATAAACATATACAGATATGTTGTATTCTTAAGAAATTCATCTCTGGAGACTGGATGTAAATATGCAACTAACAGTATTGTAACTTTTTCTGTTGTGTGATGCAGACAATGCCTTGTAAATGTTCCCAAAAGTCTTCTCTTTTCTGCTAAGCCTTTTTCTTTCACTCAACTTTTCATCAGGATGATTGGGTACAGTGTTATGTGAAAATCTAACTTATTTAGAAAATGATCAGTTGTCGGTTATCCTCCTTACGGAAAGTGTCAATGGTAATCAGTGGGTCAATTGTCACCGTTATTTCTGTAATAAAAAAAATTTATGTTTGGGATTTTTCATTAGCTAAAAGTAACATAAATAAATGGTAGAAATATGCCACCTTGTGTGCAATGCATCTATTGATAGCACAACTTTTATTTTAAAATTCACTTACTGAAATCAATTACTTTGTGATTATATTCTAATTTATTGAGATCAACTTCTTTATGTACAACCATGGTTACATTGCTTAACAATCCTTTGCCACATCTAGTGAAAGCATACAAATCCACAGACGCAGATGGATCTAAAAAATGAAGTGAGATTTAATAGGAAAACAAAAGTTGTCAACTTGAATGATTTTAAAGAAAAGGCTTAAAAACAAGGAAAAAAATCATTCTTTCAGTGAGCAAACTATTTTTCCTGCTTTGATATTGATGGTCGCTACAACTCATTTGGGAAGAATAGTTTGCCAACTGGGACATTGAAAGCCCAATTCCACCTTCTTTCTTCCCACATGTCAAGTGTCCAAAGGGAAGACGCATCTAGCTGCTTACCATGTCAATGTATTGATGTGCGTGCACTTGTGTGTGTAAGTAGAGGAATAAGTCACTTTGTTTTTTATAAAAAGACCAGAACAGCACTGTATGAATGCAGTCCATTTATTATAATAACGGGCAGCACATTCCCTCTTGCTGAGACCAACCACATTCAATTGTTCTGTGTTACATTTAGTTTAATAGCTCTGAGTATTAGACACCAGTCATGTCCAAACACATAGGTCAAAACCCATAAAAGGGCCCACTCATAAAACCAACAGAGCACAATTTAGGGTACAGCTGCTGCTTGTTCACCACTATGTTGAAATGAACATAAAAAGGGTAGAGTGCAGGTTTGGATTGTGCTAATTCCAGCCTGTGGTTTCATTTTAGTTAGAATCTGCTGCTTTGTCAAGATTTATGCTGGTAAGGACTAGATGAAGTGTTTAAGAATAATGTTTTTTATCATCAGCCTAGGTTTGCTAACTCTGAAAAAGAACTATAACATTTGCTTGTGGATCCCTGATGAACAAATGTTTATTACTGAATATGGATTTTTCAGCCAATTTTGTGTGTTCTTGTCCCCATTTGTTCACAGATTTCTTCTCCAGTGGCATAACCTCTTCCATTTTGTCCTTGCAAAGGACCACCAACCATAGGACACTGAAAAGAGCATATTCCCATCAAATTTACCGTTATAAGACAGAGATCTCACTGGCGAAGTGTACATGTGGCAGGATGTTGAGATGTGCTGAGATGGGTTCAGGGGAGTGGGAGGAAGGTGGTTCGACGAGGATGTTAGCAGGCTAGGACCGCCTCTGCCCACTCCTAAAATCCCTTTTTGACCCTTCTGGTTCCATTTTAGGTCTTTGTAGCTAGTAGTTTTAAACTTTTGATCAGCTGATGAGCAGTTTGAGCTTAGATTATGCTTTCAATAAACTGCATATACCATCTATATCATATCTTGCTATTGTCTCTTCCTTTTGCTAGAAGCTTAACCCACAACATGGTTATGACCATGCTGCATGAAGTATGAACACTTGTAACCTTTTTTCAAAGTTTTAGGATTTTGATTGGGAATGTTTGTGTTGATATTTGTGTGAGTTTCTTATTCATGATTATTTTCTCTATCTAGGTGTACCAAGCAGACAACACTACTTACTAAAAGCAGATTTAGACAACAAACAGATTGGTAAATATTTCTTTATCCTATCCACTCCACGGGCTGGCTTGTCCTGTATAACACGTGCATATTTTTCACTGCCATTGATGCACAATTTCTGGAAATATATGAAGATGGTCACATTGCAGCACACACCAGGATAATATAACATCAAACAACATAGTAGAAGTGTGTAAGAGACATAATGTTGTAAATAAATAAATTGAAACGATGACAGAGTTTCCCATCGTTGGATTAAACTTAAAGCTAACAATGGCCTTGAAGAGATCGGGCAGCTTTTAAAGTCACCGCCACATAAACAGGTAAAAAAAAATGAGTGTAAAATGACAGCTTTGTGAGATTGGGACAGAAGGAAGCAGTCAGTAAAAACAACAATTCAGAGGTGGAAGAGTGGGGGATTGTGACTGCTGCAGAGGACTGGAGAGATGTGAAGTGATTGGGGGTTTGTAGAGCTCGGTCAAACATGACTTGCAGCCCTCAACAGGAGTAGGTTAGCTGCACTTGAGCCTTCCCAGGATGAGAAGATAAAGAGAGGAAAGAGAGACAGAGAGAGGTCTCCCCGTCAAAGAGATGAAAACCGCTTAGATCTCTAGGCTGGATGGACAGAGGGGAGAATGGAGAAGTGGAGGAAGGGAAGAAGGATAGAAAAGAAGAGAAAACAAAGCCAAATATATGACTGGCATTCTCTTTGTGAAAGTTCAATTCAAAGCGCCTGTCGTGTTCACTGTTTCGATGTGCTGAAACTGACAGACTATGGAAGAGAATGAGGGGAAAAAAGAAAACAGAACATAATTTAGACTGTTGATTTTCTACCATGATGGACAGAAACAGAATGTTTACTTAGTTAATAAAGTCCTATTTAAATTTATTTGATTGAAGCTGTTGTTTTCATGACACTTTTGATAGCTCAATTGTAAACTTTGAGGAAACAAATTTATATTTGGCATTAATATAAATTATATTACTATATTATTATAGTTCTCCATTCCTTAGACTAACTTGTTTCATTACTTTGTAGTTGAAAATTGGTGCTCCCTTCACCCTCACTGGTCTGCAGCTCTCCAACCCAATATACAACAAACTGTGGTGCACTTTTCCCAACAATCAGCATCAATATTTTCAGCAATTTGAACAATTTGCACCATATGGGTCAGCTATTACTCTCTGTCTGAGTTATATTAAATAATAAAGACATGGATACTTGTGTTATTTTAGCCGATGGGTTTCAATCTTGAAAAGTAAGACTATAGCTGGATATTAATGTGATTGGTGTAGTTGTCCCCAAACTGAAATGAACAAGATTTCCAACCCCCTTAAATCTGAAGTCAACCAGACATTAAGTAATAAGAACTACAAGAACACCTATTGATACCTTTATTAGAGTTTAACCTGTTTTTTAGGCAGAGTAATTCTATAAAATGCTACCCAATACATCCCCCCAACCCTACACACAGATATGCATTAACTTTTTTTATGGAAGTAAGCACATCTGTGAATAACAGGAGACCCTGAGGAGAGAATTATGACTCTGCAAAACATTTAGAAAGTACAAAATTACTGTGATCAAGCATCATCCTCTGAGATTAAGTTAGTAACAAAATAGAATTTGGTGTGGCATTTTAAGATTAATCTTTGACAGAATCCGTATGTTAAACCTACATCGTACCTTAAATGTCTAAGATCATAGCAGATCTGTCTCACAAACATTCATTTCTCCTTACACATTATAACTCCCCTCTGGGGATTCTAGAAAATATCTTCTCTGAAATGTTGGAATTTTAGAATTTTCAGCTTAATTGGGCACCCTGATGGGAAAACTATGAACCCCTGCAATCTAATGTTTAGCCTCATCTCTTTATAGCCCTCCAATCCCTCACTACCACCACCCATGATGCTCACAGTCCTGTGTATTACTCACTGAAGTATTACTTCATTTTATGTAAAGCATAAAATGAAGAAATTACAGTGATGTCTCCATTAAGTGTCAGTGATGATCGACATTTATGTTTCTCACTTCCTACGTAATCATTTCTTCTTCCTATGAGTCTCTCAAAATGACTAAACATCTGCTAATGCAGGAAAACACAATGGGAAAACTGAAAAGAAAAACAAAAGCAGAGACAACAGCTGGTGAGTCCTCAGTAGAGTTTTGATTGTTTCAGAATATGTTTGTAGAAATGCTTTTTTTCTCTCTCTCTGTTAAGCACCTTGACTATAAGTTTAAGCAATTCATTCTGGAGCAGAATAAAAAAGAAAAGCAGGAAAAACCTTCTCAGGTCTTTACATGAACAAACAAAGGAAAGGAAAGACTATGCGCAAAAGAGAACGCTACTTAGAAGCACAAGGAAACGTGGTGAAGACAAGAAGGGCCAGCATGGCAGTCATGTGCTTTGCATCATCTGTCTGCCAGACTGTCAGCTTGCCCTTATGCTATTCAACCATGATGCTCCTGCTTGCTCTGACGCCAAGTAAAAAGGAAACACACAGTCAATTGGACACACTTGCACACTTACAAATAAAGAGCTCACTTGATGTGAACAGAAAAACAAATGCTTGTGTCTGCGTGTGCACACATGTGTGTATTTCCAAGAAAACTACTCTAGAGCAGCACACAATGCACAGGGGTCAGTCTGGGTGAAGTGTTAGGAGGAAAGGGAGGTATTGAGAGAAGATGTCGCTCAAGAGGAGAAGAAGCATTTAAATAAAAGGTCAAGAGAAAAAGCTGCAGGTAAGGAAGGGGCTCACAAGAGAGAAGACAGGATGTGAAGGCGAGGCTGAGATATTACACATTCCATCTGTCTCTGGCGTTAAGCCAATAAAGGGACTGAAATAGGAAAATTGAAATTTAAAAAAAGTCCTGACAGACATGGAGTTGATGGCAAAGAAATGGTGAAAACATTATCAGCGTAGACAGACACCGAGAGTGGCAGAGATGGAAAGGTCCTAACAAGTGAGATGTGTAAACCAAGTATAGAGAGGGGACAGCGCTGAAAGTAGGAAGAGATACATTCTAACAAAAGAGCCGAGAGACGGAGAGGAAAAAATAACAAAGACAGCAGTTAATGCACATCTAAAATGGAGCCCTGGCAAGTCTGTCAAAATAGACTTTTGATATTAATTTCAGTTTCATTAGAGCTTTCCAGCTCATTGATAAATAATACTTCATTAATGTGTCACACTACATTTATCGTGGGGCTTTTCAAGCTGCTGTTAGGATTTAATGAAGTGCTGGCTTACAAAGACGCTGGTGCTCAACAAGAGTGCAGAGATATTATTGTTTCATGTTCAACAAGAAAGATAAAAGATCTATAAATGGACTGAAGACTCAAAGAGAGAATTGATTTTAGTCCACACCATCTTCCTTTTCCTATTATACAGTAAGGTTTATATTTTAAACCCATGGGAACAAGGATATCTGGGATAAGGGTAGAGAGGATGATCTAGACTTCATTTTCTGTACATACTTATTTTGCCTCCAAACATGCAAGATAAAATACGCTACCAGGATTATTTCAAGTCTTTTTCACTTAAAATTCAACTCTGAACCTTCTGAACGACTAAAAAGTTAAGTTTTAATTTTGAAGCACACTCCACACTGAAAGAAAAAGTTTATTCAATTTACCTGATTGTATTGTGTACAATTACCCCACACAGGAGCTGGGCAATAGAGCCTAAACGTTTTGTGGAAAGATGAATTCAGCCAGCTGAAACTGCTCAACCTCAAACACCTGCTCCAGAAACCTTGACTGTCGGTTGTCTGCCTTAGCCCATCATAACACAAAGACTGAACATCTCTCCCTGAAGCTGGTGAAAGAGTCTTCAAAGATTTTTTTTGTTAGAGTGAAATTGTTGTTGGGCATTAATTCTCTTAATCTCTGTGGAACATTGACACCATTACATAAAAGTTATTTGACTATAAAGGTGATACACGTATTAAGAGATGGTTTTCTGCATATCTTACTAGTTAACTGAGCTATTGTTTCCTTTCCACAATGTCATCCCCGTTTGCCCATTCCTCTCAAACCTGTAGCATCATTAGACTTTTCATCTGGACAACTGTCATTTACTGAATATTTTCTCTTTTTGGGGCTGTTTTCGGTCTGGGAAAAGCTACGAAGTTTCTATAATTTGACAAATTAGTCTGATAACAATAAGAGCAACCGTTTTGCATTGAAAGCCTAAATGTGCCTCTCTTTCCCATTTGTATCCTTAGTTTGAACTTCAGCAAGTCTTCTTCACCTACTTTAATGCTTTAACATGTTTTTTTGAAACACTCTTTTTGGTGACAGGCAATTGTGCAGTTGTACTTAATATAGTGGCCAGTGAGAATTAGTCTCTCCACAAATTAGTAATATCAATTGATTTTTTTAGCAGTTGTTCTTAATTACTTAATTCATAGGTAAAAATCAAAAGGCACACCTTTATAGGAAGGGTGCATTTAGACATGACTTAATACTGATGCATTGCTGAAAATTGTTGGAGACTGTTAAGGTATCCAGAAGGATAACATCTGGTGTCTCTGGTGAAGACAAGCAACGGTAATTACAGCTACTAAAAGTGTGTGTGAGAAGCAGAGGCGGGGGAGAGCAAAAAAAAAAGAAAAGACAATGCATGTTAACAACTGTTTTGTGAAATTGTAAATCTGTCTCATCTGAAAGCAACCCAGCCTGAAACTACGCTTAATAAATCCGTTCATACAAGCATAACTAATGCACCACATGGTGGAGAGGCTTATAATTCACAACAAACATAACCCTTCTAAAAATAGTTGTCCCACTTCTTTTGCATGCTGTCCAGTATGAAGAATATCAGAGTAGATTAAGGAAAGGAGGTGAAGGAGAAAAAAGCTTTTGAAGGACAACTGCGAGTCAGAGAATCGGAAATGAATCACAGGAGTTAGTTTTACTGCAAAGTATTTTCTTTTTAATGAGTGAGGTGAAAAACAAACTAACCAAGCGCACCTAAGCATAATGCATGTTCATAAAATTTATAAGTGTGAAAATGTCATAAAGCATGTGCTGATGTAATTCTTCAAACAAGAAACTATATGTTTCTTGTTTGAAACGTGTGTTTGCACGTGTGTGGTCTTGTTCTTGATACAGTGCAAGGACAATTTTCCCAACAAATGCTATGTTGTCTGTCCCATGAAAAGAGGCATCACTTTGGGGTAAGAGGATAGGTACATCGTGATAATGGTTAGGTTTGAGTTAGGGTCAGGGATAGGTGATAGAAATGAATGGAAGTCAATGCGATGTCCCTGTGAAGATAGAAAGACATACTGTGTGCGTGTGTGTGGGTGTGTGTGCCAACCAATACCATCAGCCATAATGATTCATCAGATAAAGACCTTCCCCGGATGAGCTCTTCATTGGAAGTGGAGCAGAAAGCAGCTAAAACCTAACAGCTGGCTGAGGATCATCATAACATGGCTGTTCGGTTTAGAAAGTCTCAGGTCAAACAGAAGGTTTGTGGTTTGATTTTTTTTTTAAAACTATTTATTAAAAATATTCATAAAGAAGTATCTTATAGCAATTTTCAATTGACACAACAACCAGTATTCTATCTATTGTGTCTTACATTAATTGTATTGGTTCTGGTGAAGAAAGGCTTCAAACAGGGACGGTTTAAAATCAACCAACGTCTTTGTGTAAAATACTACTTATAAAATGCATAATTTATACTGTTATAAAATATGGGAATGATATGATCATATTATGATCATGATAATAAGATCCCGTTATGATTATATTATTACATAGTCATACTGCCATGTAAAATAAAGGACTCATCGTAAAACTGTGACATTAAAGTATGAGAAACAGAAGATTTACCTACCAATTATAAATCATCTATTTACTAAATCATTAGTAAGTTTTGACAAACTTACTAATATTACATGATAATATAAACTATAACCTGGATCACTGCAAACTGCAACATTATGGCAAGCTAGAATAACACAACATTGGACACCAAGGGAACTTGAAAACAAAAGATATAAAAGCAATTATCTCACACACCAACGAGGTCTGAGAGATTTTATACGATCAGATTTGTCGTTCAAGAAAATCAACAAATGGGCCACCGGGACCAACAACAGTAATTTATAATACACTCTTTTGGTTAAATTAAAAAAGCATAGAGCCAGCCCAAAAATGTTCACCGGCCCACCAGGCTTTGCCTGGTATGGCAGACGGCCTGTTCATGCCTGACTGGTATAACAGTTCATGTTAGCTTAAACTTGCTTTCAACACTATTTAGGATCACATTGCTTTGTCACTTTTTTGGCACTAGTGGCCGTCAATGAGCAGTAGTTTTTTCAGAGAAAAGAGGGTGAAAAGAAAAGAGGAACACATGCAGCTCTAGAAACTGAGCCACCCAGTGTCCATATTTTGTCTAATTTTTAACTTAAAAAGCCTGAAATATGGCAAAAAATATCCAAGAAACCAAACCAAAACAGAATAAATAAAAAAAATCCAAGAAAGGAAACGCTCATGCAGCCTCACTCTGCAGGGTGTTCCTCCTGTCTGCTGCTGCTACATAGATCTCTTTAGCTGTGTTAATGTCATTGACTGGCATGATTTATGTGATGTGATTTATTTAAAGCCCATCTCAGAGGGTTGTGAGTTCCTGGGCGAACATAAGATGCTAGTGCTCGTATATGTTTATAAGCATGCATCACATAACACTGACTAAGCTACACTATAAATCCTACTGAACATGTAATCTAAGTGGAATATGTCAACAAGTACAAAAAATATGACCATTATTGACACAGTCTATCATTTTCTCATCTAATGCAGCTTAAAAAAATATTTTCTTAACAAACACAAGCAAATTTCATATTTGTTGCATGGAAATACATTATTTATTTACAGTTGGAGAAAAGATCACACATTTAATACTCTTTACACTGAGACCCACAGCATGCCTACACCAAGCTACATATGGAAAATGTTTACTTTTATCATCAAATTAAATATTTTGGAGTTGTCATATTTTGGCACTTTGTTAAGTCTGACATATAAGACAAAGGTTGTTTTATTTGTACACAAGAGCTTCAGAAGGACAAAAGGAACAATGCTAAAGAAAATTGCATGAAAAATAATAAATACATTGCACAAATAAAGATTTGTTAGTACAGTAAAGATATTGTAAATTGTTATCTCTGACCTTTGTAAAAAAAAAAAAAAAAAAAAAAGTTACAGTTAACAATTGTGTTTTCAGTCCCAATTTTAAAAAGCCAATAGTTTCTGTTCAGAACAGCTTTTCAGGATGTTGACGCCAGATATTTAGAGAGCAGAATTTAAATGCTGCTTTCGTGCAGCCTCAATAACTTGGTGTGGTTGAGAACTTGAGAGACTGAGGAGACTGTAATTGTAACACCTGTCACAAATATTACACTTGTTACATGATCCCTGAGTACATGTACGCAAATTTGGGATGACCATTTAATCTGGAAGGTAAAATGAGAAGGCCATCAACAAAGTTTTATACATGTACCTGCATCAAATTAGAGCTCTGGAAAAGGACTTTACCATTCTGCTCATCCGATTTTTAATCAGCATATATTTTACCATATATTTTTATATTTTATCAGCATATATTTTGAAACTAAAGCTTGTAAATGTGTAATTAGATTAAAAATATGGTTTGTGATTGATCATATTTCCAATAGCCCATGTCACTGTGCAAATTTCTTCCAGCCAAGCGGCAGTCTTTCAGTTAAGGGAGGCTCTGATTTTTGATAAAGGTTCCAGTGGATAGCTTGTCAAGTGAGAATCCATCCAATACTGACTTAGCTAACAAGAATTTAAGCCCCAAAATGCATTGCCAGAAAAGGGGATCACACTCAAACCGGGCTTGAAAACAAAACAAAATGAGAAGCCAACTGAAACACAAAGAGGAAATAGACATCTGTGCCTCCTAATTGATTGCAGTGTTGTGCACAGGGTCGTTCTCTGTCGGTGACATGTTCAATTTTTTGTCCAAATTAACTTTTGAATGACTTCAATCATATTTAAAATTCTGTTCACGTTCTTTTTTCTTCCCCGTCTTTTTCTTTGTCTTTGCACAAATGCCTCATAAAAAGGAGGCTCTGTACTTTCAATCTGGGCTTCAAAAACAGGGAGGAGGGGTAAAAACAAGACAACCGAGTCTTTTGAAGTCTTCTCATCTGTGTTTTGTCTAAGAACTTTGACAAGAGTGGGGGAGCAGCGTCAAGGAGAGCAAGCAGAGATGGTTCCTAATTGGCCGAATGATGAAGAAGAGCAAAAGCAAAAATATTTCTCTGTTTCTAACTGACAGCATCTGTGAGCATCGTGCTCTCAGATGCCTGTGTACAACCTGTGGCTGTTTTTAGAAGGTGCAGTCCCACCAACAGAATCATCAGCATTTAAAACAAGCACAACCAGGCATGCAGCTCACTAGTTACCGCATAGGGACTAGGCTGGACGGGAAATGTTCAAAATCAAAATTATAACTAGAATTTATCACCGAATCAGATAGTTTGACTACAAATATCAGGTGCATTTAAATTACATTTCTATGTTTCAGCTTTATGTTGTGTGTGCTTTATGTCTAAGAATAGAAGTGTCACTCTTCACCTAGGAAATTGAAGTAATTCAAATATTTTAGTTTGCCAACAAAAAACACACATCTGATGTATACAGATGATGGTTTGTGCATCAATCATTTCCATTATGTACAACCATTTTAAAGATAATATTACAAGATAAAGGGGAAGTTTTCAAAGTGTTTTGGACAATGAACACTTGTTTACTTCTAAATCACAGTTGATTCAGAAATAAATAAATGGACCATCCCACTATTTCTAATAAGGAATCTCTAGTTAAACATTTAAAATACTTAAAGAGGTAAAACTGTTAAGTGGATTGTTCAACAATGAGCAAAGATTTTTAAAACACAACTGCTATTCATGAAACTTGCATTCTATCTGTGAAAAAATATAATTTTAATTCCTTTTTTAATCTTTGATTTACATTTCACATTTAAGGGAAGTGCAAGCACATATGGACTGACCTACCCTAGATACAAATATTTTCTTACATCACAGATTCTTTAAAACACAGTTTGTTGTGTGAAAAATCATAATAACATCTTGTTTTTCAAAAAAAAAAAAAAGAAAGAACATTGTTAAATCTGTCGATCTACTTCCACAACAAAGCTTCTTAAGGTAACAATATTGTTTGGCTTCTTTGAGGCGACCATTTTGAAGGCAGGAAGCCAGATGACTTCTGTTCACTGCTGAGTTTAAAAGCGAAACCTTTTGAGAAATAGAAATAAGTCAAAATGAAGGAATAAAGTCAAAGAAATCTATGTTTGACTACTGCTAGGAAACAAGTGAGGAGAGAAAGACGAAAGAGAAATGCTACCACATAAAAAAACCCAAATATTAATACATTGCTAATTACAGGATTAAGAATCAAAGCACAAACTCTAAACAAGTGAATTAATACAAATTTAACCGTTACTAAAAATGATGGTGGAAAAATATCCAAACGTTTTTTGTGTGTTTTTAACTGCAACAAAAGCCAAACAAGTAATGACGACAAAATGCTAATCCCTACTGCCGATTGTGCCAACACTACTCAGATAACTTTTTATATTTGGTAGCCACATTTAAATGTTCTACTTGCATGAAAAGCCTACACATCTAATTCTAAAAACAGCTACCTTCTTTAAATAGCTATGTTCCATACAAAACCAAGAAGCAACAAATGTATAGACTCAGGACAAACCTTTGCTACTTCACTGAGCAGAGAATTCACAACATTAGCCCTTGGGATCTAGTTTGTCTTGTGTAGCAGCACCACTGGCATCACAAAGTAAAGGAAGGCAAGCTGAAGCCTTGAGAGAAAACCACTGAGACAGTCTGCCACTTTTAATTTTCTCCCCAACTCATCATTGGCATGTAAATCCAGCAGAAATCACAGCACAGACGCTGTCTTCAACTTAAGTAAATGGAGGTTTTATCAGATGACAATGGCTTAAAATAAAAGCAAAAGAAAATCTGGATTTTTAAAAAATCTGGACAGAGACACAGTGCTTTAAAAGTGAGAGCAGGTTCATTTAAACATTTTCAAGTGGGTAATGTTTCATCTTACTTTTTTACACAACAGAGAAGAGGAAAAAACTACGGAACGTGTTCATCATCAACTCTTTTGTGTAAAACATTGATTGAAAACCGTTAAAAACAGATTCTTCAAGGGAAAACTTTGGTTCAAATGAATCTAATTTTGGAGTTTTTCTTTCAGTTTGTGCCCAGTTAGCTATCAAAAAAAGTAATTAGAAGAAAACAAATAGGAGAGTGTGTGAAACCAGTCAGATTCCTTGCTCGTGTGCACAAACTTGGCCAATAAAACTGATTCTGATCCTAAGTCCAGAAGATATTTAATTGAAGGATGCCTCTCCAAAATACTTCACAAGAGAAGGACAGGACGGGAGAACACAAAAGAAGACAGTGACAAATATGAGGAGAGAAAGTGAAAGAGGAGAGCGAACGATGTGCTGTCACTGAGTGAAATGCCACCCAGCCTGTCACATATCTCTCCAATATTAATTACACTGTGCCACACTTCTGAATAATGGAACAGCCCTATTTAACCAGAGTGAATAATTTAGGAGCTGTTTAGCGTAGTGTATATATGCCAGGATCGATAAGCACAGGGTACAGGCAATGAAATTCCACAGAAAACCTTAAGCAACAAAGCTGATTTCATCAACATTCAAAAACTATCTACAAAAACCTGGAGAAGTGTTTTGTAGTGTTTAGAGGAATGTGTGCTGTGTGTGTGGCCAAACTTCCTTACTTTCTACTTCAGAGTTTATTTACAGATGGATTATCTGTGTTTAAGAATAACATTTCCTGAAAAGGCTGCGAGTGTTTGTGCATCAGCGTCAACTATTCAAGCGTATGTATGAGTATGTGATGTTGCGCCTGCATTTCTCAAATCACAATAAAAATAAATACATGGAAAACTATTTCGTCCTTTGGATCTATGAGTTCATTCTATGAGTTCATAGAAAATTTGTTTCTAACATTTTAGCAATTTTAACGCTAAGTTTATTCAGGTTTGTAAGAAACTTGAGTTTTTAAGAGGATTCCCTCAGGTCTCAAAATGGGTTTGAAATGAGCCACAAAGACATTCAGCTTCAGTCTGAAATTTGCCTGCTGACAGCAAATGAAGGACATTCAGATCTGTTTGCTTCCTTTTGGAGTTCTTTCAGTTTGTGCTCAGAAAGCTATTGATTGTAACTTAATCTTAAAAACCAAAATTGTTCTGCTAAAATTTATAATACCAGTTAAAGTGCTTTGATTTTGGCTGTGTATCAAGTAAAATGACCTCATTCTGACCGTTAGTGCACATATGCACATTTATTTCCTGAAGATAAACAGCAAGAGGAGTAAGGTCCCTGGACCTAACGGGGTATTTGGCATCTCTTTGTAATGAACAGTTAATACAGTTGCACAAACAAAAAAGTGGTTTAAAAAATATACATGCCAGCAAAGCTATGAAATTAGTAGAAATAGTAAAAAAATGCAAGCCAGCCTGTGGCTCCTTTAAAGAGTCAAAGCATGAGCCTTCCTAAAGAATACAGAGCCCATGAACCTTTCTGTACTTTTTTCAGGTTACAATTATTAGTACATCTTAAAAAATTAAAATATTGCATAAAAATGAAATGTTTCTTGTCAGTCATCTCAGAAAGTGGAAAAGTCATTCTACAGAGATTTATTTTCACATCCTCCAGACCCTGGGACCTTTATTTCCAAACAAAATGTAGAATTTACTTTCATCTGAAGACAGGATTCTGGACAATTGCACAACAGACCAGTTCCTTTCGTCCTTAGTCCAGGTCTGCTGTTATCGCTCCACGACCCTCTCAAAGATGTGTTTCTCCCTGTTGCTGATGCATATTTTCCTACCACACTTCTTCCTTCTACTCGATTTTCTGTTAATATACTTAGATACAGAAGTCTGTGAACAACTAGCTTCTTGAGGAATGATGTTTGTGGTGTGACTCCATAAGTGTCACACCCTAATAAATAACGGTTATTTCACAGTTATTACTGTGAAAATAACCATTTTCTGAGACAATAATTTTGGGTTTTCATTATTTGTAAATCTTATTCATCAACATCAGAAGAAATAAAGACTTGGAATTTATCACACCATGTGTGATGATTCTATATAATGAATTTCAGTTTCTGAGATGACTGCCAAGAAATATGTCTCTTTTAAGCAATATTCTGTTTGAAATGCAATAGTACACGCCTAGCAACATAAACAACCCAAAAGAAATCATTAACGTTAATGTGATGGAGAGGCTCCATCCCTAATAAATGATTATTGATATTATATTTATTTACAGAACAAATGCTTTTTGTTTCAGTTCTTTATTTCAGTTACGTTGACACTTATTTAAACATTCTTTCAGGCAGAGGGACTGGCCATCCTTCCTGGACAGGGGGAATGTGGGGAAATCTCAGTTTGTTTCAATTTGAGGTTAATTGTTTGAGTCTTGCCTTTCAGGTGTGTCTCCTCAGCAGGGTGGAGCAGCAAAGGGAGACAAGTGCTCCAGGTGCTGTTAAAAAGCCCCTGTAGCATACCATTTTCAATTAAGAGGGGTAATGCTCTGAAGAGTTATATTAAGTTACATTTAATCTTTGTTTGACCTTAGATTAGTTTAGTTCTAATAATTTGCATGCATGTAAATATTTATTGGTACCATTTATTGCTTTGTGTTAGGTTTGTGTAAATTATTTCTTGTTTTGTTTTGTCACCCCTTTACCTGGTATGAGTGTTGGAATTGCCCGAAGTATAAAAGCCAGTTTTTTTTGTCTCACTGTAAAAAATGGGTGTCGGTGTAACTGTGACCTGCAGCTCCAAATAAATCTACCTCGACTACATTTTGTTGCCTTGCCTCCTTCCTGAATGCAGAGCCTCAATCGGTCAAAGTGACAGTAAATAATTAATAAATTATCGGTGATCACCTTTCTCTCAGGCGCTCATGTTTTGGATACCATTCCAACCAATTCATAAAAACCATAATGAACTGCAAAGGGAGCATGGGATACAAGTAGACAACTGCAACACAGACATGTATTACACACAATAGTTAACACATACTCACAGACAATGACATCAGGGAGTCTCTGCATATGCACACAGTATGTGCAAAATCACACTTTCACAGAGAGAAAGAATGCTCCCAGCGGAGGTCTGAGTTTCATGTAAGCTATTCTATTTGAGATAAAACATTCAGATAGGCCAGTTCCTGTGAGGGAGGTCTGTTCTGCTGGAAATAGGTTGAAGTAATAACAGAATTGACCTTGTAGTGTTGGTTTTTTTCTGTTAATGTGTGTATTATGTTTTACAGGTTTGTGCGAGCATTCACGACTGAGTGTGTTTGGGAGTACCGCTGTGTGAGTGGGACAGTGCGTCAATTGGACACGGCAACCCTCTTTACAAATTAATCTGTCCTGCCATCCTCCCCTCCCTGGGAAATGGATGTAAGTAAAAGCTTAAGAGACTAATTCATCAATAAATCACACTGGAAATTATAGGTGTTTGCATTGCCTGGGACAGTAGAAAAGCTTTCATGTAACCCAACAAAATGGAAAAAAATCTGCGCTAACATCCTGCAGATGCTGGATGAGGTGAAGCAACTCAGAGTAATTCATATAAAATCTTACAGGCAGTGAGAAATAGTTAGCTGTTCCACTTTCACTTAATCCTAGACTCGGCCTTCAACCACCGTAGGTTATTGTCTGCTAGTCAATAGTAATTAAACTTAGTTATAAAAGAAACTCCAAAGAATTGCCTGGCCATTAGCTGATTGCTATTTTTAAAAGGTTTTAAATTACTCAAAACTTAGCAATAAAGAAACCCAAGGCTGTCAAATTCTAAAACCTCTTCAGAAATTGTTAGTATATTGCACTTTTATAGACTTATAAAGATTGTCTGAAAGTTCTTTGGATCAGAAGTCCAGTGGTGACTTTTCCAGATCAGTGAGCTATTCTGAGAAATTTCTACATTCGATTCAAGGGCAAATTTCTTTTTATCTTTTTCTTTCAAGTAATAGATTTGAAAGTTACTGTTTTTACTTAGCTGCTTCTCCATAAAAGAGTATAATATATATATATATATATATATATATATATATATATATATATATATAGTATAAAGTCATAACGCATAACATAATGTACAATTTAAATAATTTATTTCAATATTAATTAATGGTCATTAAATAATGTTGGCAATCATGTGCTAATCTGAATCAGTGGTAAACCCCTCACATACTCAAGGGTCTTTCACTCAAAGTAGACCTTTGTGGTCAATGAAAAAAAAAAGGATGATGTAGGGTCAAAACATTTAATTAATTAGAATCTAATAAAAGCTGTTTACAGAGCGGATGTTTTAATAAATATGTCTGGCATTGAATTTTTACTGGTTACTGAATGCTGACAGGTGATCAATCATAATGTTATCTTGATTGTAGCAGTAACTTGTGGCAGTGATTCATGTCTTTCTGACCTGATACGTTCTGCCAAAGATTTCCAATTGTTTAGAAAAAGCAAATATCTAAAGGTAATGTCACATGGATTCCAATCTTGCAAAGTATGTTAATGTTTTGAAAAGAATATGTTGGTCTAAACATAAGATTTAAAGTCATGTGATGTTTTTTGAGTTATGTGTCTTTTTGTACGTTCTCGTTCTGAATAGCAAAGGCATACTGACATCAATAGGGTCAGCATACCTTATTGACATAGGGTCAGTCGATTCTTGTATCGAAAGATCAAAACCATCTAGAAATGAGATTTTGATGTTCTATAAGGGATGACATTAATCTGACTTTCAGTTTATAGCACTAAGAACAACTACTTTACCATCAATTCAGACTAGCACATAAGATCACCTGTTTAACATTTTCTTATAATATTAAACTACATTATTAAAAGGGGAATCGAATTTATACTCATATTGTGTTGACCAGTAATCTTATCAATATATTTGTAATTCACAATACACCCCTAAAACAAGGCTATCCACATTAGGCCTTTGGTCCTGATAAGGCCCATCGATCGTCAGAAGGTTAGTAAATATGCCAGACAAGGTCCTAAATAGAATAGCCAACACACACACATGCACACACACCCCTACGCTCCTAAACACACATACAGAGACTCACATGTTCAAACTTCCCTTCTATCCCCTGCGGAGAGTTCTTTTTACCACTGACTTTCATTTTTATTAGAGCACTTGGCATCTGATTAGTTCCCATTTGGGGTGTTAATTAGCTGAGAAGCTCTGCTCTAACTATCTACACAGCGAATAAGGCCAAGACAACACACAGACTGGACCATCAGGTTTTCTTGGAGAGCAGCTGTGAGGTTCTAAACTGTAAAAGGTACACATTTTTCTGGATTTGATCTAAACATGAGCAGCATTAAAATAAAGCAATATAAATGTAAAAATGTTGCTAAATTCAAGTTGTCTCGCATCATTTTACAAACACACCAACTGATTTACAATTGTCTAAATTTCAGTTTGCATCCTCACTATTACACAGAAAAAAACATCACTTTTTTTTTTACCGGGAACATTTATTTTGACTTTATTGCTTCTCCTGTTTCTGAAAATATGTGGGCCATGACCCAAAGTAACTGAGATAAAGTTCTGAAATTCTTTAAAGAGCAATTAGTAAGGCTCTAGATCAATTTTTCTCCCTGGAACTTGTGCATTGCCATTTTCTCTGCTTCCAATTTAATTCCATGACTTTAAAACCAAACAATTCACATCCATGTACTTAAACAATGGTCTACAAGTTATTGTTTTGTTTCACAAAATTTTATATTTTCAGGAATTATAAATTACAATAGTCATAACATGCTAAAATAACACCAACAACACATCTGCATTTACAAGAAGACTGGAAGTGATGACAGTGGTGAGAATCTGGAACTATTTTTGTTAAAGGTTGGGCTCATGGTAACACTAGACCTGTTCTGCTGGCAAGGAAGCCCACCCACAGCCTCTCACCCTACCCAACAAAGGTATTTCTAAAAACGCTTGTAGACAATGTATACGAGTGTCAATGTTGGTGCAAAAAACCAAAAACAAACAAAAAAAACCATTATTTATGACATCCATCCTGTCAAACTGTTTTTTATAAGTATCCGCACAATCTCTTGATATCCACTTGACTTTTTGTAGCACATCTGTTTGATCATAGATACTTTTTTAGCACCAACACTCACTGTAGCAGCGGGTTGTGTTGCCATGGCAATTAACAAGATGTGTGAATATCAAAGTCATGGAGACAAGAGGCTTATGACTTTCACAAAGAGAGATCATTCAACTGACAAATGGATTCATTAAAGCATGGGTTTAGTTATTCCCTGAAAGCTAAGGTTGTATTATCTCCCCTGTTCACAAGCAAACAAAGCTTCCCTGCCAACAGACTTTGCTATACTTGATTATGTGCCATATAACTCCCAAAAAGGTTTATCATACCATTAATCTTTATTTCTACAGAACCATGATGTGCATGACTGTGTTTGGCGCTGTTCGGCTGTTGTGGAAGCCAAATTGGGGCGTGTCAGAATAATATTTTTTGACCATCATGTGTCTAAGTGACTATAAAAGTCAGTTTTGTTTAACTTTAGGGTTCATATGTGGTTCACTACATCCCAATATAGTTTTCCAAACATCTGTTGAGCACAAAAAACATTTTAGATCCTAGTACCACCTTAATTATGCTCAAAAATAATTTATTTGCCCATACCTACACAGGGCTGTACATTTAGTTTATCTAAATTCCAGCGTTTCCACTACTTCCCTTGATTATTATAAAATAGAAAACAGTGTGCATGCATGTTGGTTAGCTTACTCGTTCTGACAGACTGCAGATCTATCCAGGAAGTGTTCCTCCAAAAAACATTTCTTATGACAAACACAAGAATGAATTACATCAAAAAGTTCCTTGGTCCGAATCCTGGTCCTGGGTCTTTCTGCATGTTCTTCCTGTGCATGAGTGAACCCACACCAGGTACTTTGGCTTCATACCATAGTCTAAAAACATGACTGTTAGGTTCATTGGTCATTCTAAGTTTCCCTTAGATATTAGTGTATGTGTGTCTGTGACGGAGTGACAACATTGTCAAGAATATACTCTGCCTCTCACTCAATGAGTGCTGAAGATGGGCACCACCTACCTCACTCCCACAATTCTGCAAGGACAAGCAAGTAGAGACCAGGGAGGGAGGGATGGATGGGATGGATGGGATGGATGGGATGGATGGATGGATGGATGGATGGATGGATGGATGGATGGATGGATGGATGGATCTAACTAAATGCATAGATTGACCTCCAACCAGATTTCTCAAGTGATTTGTTTTTTTCTAATTCTAATATCTAAGTCAATTTAAAAAAGCTAAATCTAGACAATCTAAGCAACAAAACGTACTGATGCTTCAGTCAGTATATATTTTTGGACTGCTGCATTCACTTGAAAAAAATGTAAAATAAATAAATAAATAAATAATAAGACATCTGAATAGAGACATTGCATATTGGTATTATGCTAGCAAGCAGCAGGAGTTCGGAGAACAAAAAATTGTAGGTGAACCAGGATATGTAAAGGAATTTGTGCATATGAGTGTATGTATGAGCCATATGCTTTTGCATGTGTGTTTAATAGGCTCTGATTTTTCTCCCTTTAGCTTTGCTGAAAGTATAAGCAGAGAGCACATTGAATAATGAGGCTATTACAACCACAACAGAACGAAGAACATTGCCTGCTCTTATTCAATAATGTGTGTGCATGCCTGAATCAACAGTAGCGTGTGTGTGTGTTGTGTGTGATCCTCCTAGTCAATATGCTTGATGGACCTTTGCTCCATATTTTGTCCTTATGATACACTCCTCCTGGAGCATCACAAGTAATTCAATATTTAGTTCACAGAACGAGTCCTGTGGAGAATTGGTAGACTTGACTCGAACATGTCTCTGTGTGTTTGAATGTGAAAAAAAAGACATAAATCCAAAGACACATTTGTGAGAAATGTTGCAATATTCTTTTTAGACTCCACTCATCTGGAAACACATTTACTTAAACTTAAACTCAAAATGGTCTTTTGGTAAACCATACCCTCTAAAGTATCTCATGGAATCGCAACAATGCTTATCTGTATTTCAATGTTAAGTCCTGTAGAAATAGAGCTGGAGTAGATTTGTTGTCTTTAAAGAGGGGGCATTCAGTGTATCATGATCAGCTTGTTTTAGTCAGAAGTTGACTGCTAACATACAGAGGTCTGCAGAAAATAGGTTAGGAGCACACTATGTGATCATCAGATATTCCTTTCTGACAAGGAATACAATTTACCTTGCAGACATTTGGAACTTAGTGTAGGTCTTTCATAAATCCATAACAAAGCTTTTGGATTAGTCCACTCTTTCCCCAACTTTTCTGATGGGATTAAAGATAAAAGTCACTAGTGCCAACCTGGAAAACTTTGTATATGTTTGTTAGCACAGTTTTGCAATGTTAAAAAGAGAAATACTTAAGTTATTTTTCAACTTTTTCTTCCTCTACCAAATTGGCAACAATATCTTATGCATTTACTAAAAAAGTGTTTGCTTTTACTATCCATTAAAAAATAATAATTTGTTAACCACATGAACAATAATTAATGGACACAATGCAAAAATGGTGGTGTCATTTTCCAACATACGTCTAAGTTTCTACTGAGTATGAAATCTATCACCTGTATTTTAGTTGCTAGTCATCTGGAAAAAAATGAACTCCAGAGTATGATTAGCTGAAAGCAAAAGAGCCAAGAAGAAAGCTTTGACCTTGTTACCCCCTTCAGCCTCTGTAATAACTCCTCTGTGATCTAGTACTGTGTAAAGACACCAACACCCCCAAAGCCAGCGATAGGCTTTACATCTGTCCCAGTTCGACTGTGAGCAGCATGCGAAGACAGTGAGAGAGAAATTCCATCTCAAAGGCAATTTATTCTGACAGGGTTGGAGCTGTTTAATTAAGATCTTCTGAACTTTATGTGTCCAATTTAAAAGTGCTATTGCACTTGTAAGCAGTGCAAACTTTGTAGAGGTTGGTGAATGGATGTAGTCGATAGGGCTTAACATCCCTGACTGGATCTGAAAGAAACAAAAAAGGGGGGAAAAAACACCTGGAATGTCTTTGGGGTTGTTGGTAATTATTTCATATATTTTATAATGATATATTGATCATATGTAATATTTATCCCAATAGAATCATAAATAGGCATTTTTAGTGTAAAAAAAAATGTTGAATTTTTTTTATTAATCAAACAAAGGGGTTTTTAGTGTTTGCAAATAATTCAAAGTCGTTAAACACGGTTTTTCATTGAAAAGCGATTCATGGCTCATAGATTGTTATGAGCCAGTAATGGCCAATAATCTACAAACATCACTGGCTAATTTTCAAGTGCATCATTTCACAATAACGTATACGCAGCAACAGCAATAAAAATTAAAGACTCAAATCTCAGACCAGGAATACAAGTCAGGTTTTCAGTCTTTAGGACACAAGCCTAAGTGTAGTCTGAAGTTTTTTATTTCTGCAACTTAAGAGTGACTCAAGTTAGCAACTCTAATTCGAGACATCTTTATCCTATTGTCACTTTTTTCATGCTTTTTTTCATTTTCCCCGACCCATCTGCTCCTAAAACTGAATACACAACCATCCTGAACCACAAGTTTGAGCACAACCAAGAAGGAAAATGTATAAAAATCACTAAACTTACCCTCTAACACCCAAGTATCATCTGGTCCATTTGTATTAAATATTATTAAACCTAAATTTACTAATTTGCAAATTGTGTTATTTCACAAACATCAGTAATGGCTTAATTTTTCAAACTACCTGACATTAGGCTTAGTGAATAGTAGGAAGGTCGACTGGCCAAAGAGCACTGTTAATGGCAACACAAATCATCAGGCAACTGTCATTGGTCCAAAAAGTCATTTACAAAACAGCATTAGAAGCACACACAAACCCTTATTTAAGAAAATATGAGGAAACAAAGAAGTAGCTTTACATAACAGAGAATAAATGATATACCCAGATTTGATGACAGTGCAATAACAATTAAACATTGTGAATAGGCTAGAAACATTGTCTGAATGAGAGTCCATCACACTGACTGCCTTTGTCCTCTATAGGACTGTTAGGGAATCCATTAAACTAAAATGGAAGTCACATTAAAGTAGTTAACTTTACATGAAGATCCAAATTAACTGTGAATGTACAGAAGAGCACATGAACTCCAAATTAACAGCACATCTAAAGCCATGCAGTAATGAAATTGAGGGAAGACATAACACTTAATTATGAATAAATGATCAGTATATAAATGAATTATGAACCTTGCATTTGAAAGGGAGTTTCACATTATGAAACAATCATACTGATCCGTCTGCATTTCTAATAACAGCTGAGTTGAAGGGGTGAAATAAATCAACCACACTGACAGAAGTAGCAAATTCGTGCATTAAAGTCCATGAGAGAGTGGTTGTTAGTATGAGAAATGAAAAGACAAAATAGATAGGCACCTTGCTCACGAAACCAATCTAAAGCTGCATTTATTTGGATTCTGCCTTAGATCCTGATGAAATTCAGTGAAAATAGTTTAAGTATTTAATTCAAGTGGAGTAAATCAGAGGCATGAACTCGGAGATGTAACCAAAGGCTCAATGACAAAGATGTGCAATGTGTTGGCCAGATGACCATATGAGTGATCCAGCCTTCTTCGTTTGCCTAAACCGATTTCACTTACAGAGGTTCACAAACACCGACATTTAATAACAGACCAAGAAATCAAAACTACAGACAGACAAGAGTCCATTCCTCCTTCATGACTGGCATGATAATTGTACTCCGACAACATCATGGAGGACTGACCTGTCTGAGTGTCACTCCTAATCAGACTTTATTCATCAGTGCCCACACTAATATCTACTCATGAGTAAGTATCTCAAGAATAACGCAACTCTTGAATGGGGTCCTCAAAATTGTCAAGCTGAGAGAGTTGTGTGAAGACCATGTAAATCAGAGATGATTAAATAATCCCACAGTGAAACAAAATCATTTGATACACAAATTATATTCCTATCCATATCTAAAATTTTCCGCTGCCATTGCGCAATTAATAAGACTATTTAAAAATACTTTTCAAGCCCAAGTACAGCAGTCAAGAGCTAAAAGTTACATAAGAGTAGTCAAAGACATCAGAAAGAGCAATATCTGCATCAAAGACGAGCCAAAGTAGATTAATCAAGAACCAGGTATTTAGCCGGTTCCACATCGCAGCACGTTGATTTTTTAGCCACAAAATTCAATTCCATAAAAAAACTGCATTAAAAAGTTAGATCATTGCACAAATTTTACTTTAAGCAAATACAGCTGTAGCAAAAACTGCGTAAAATAGATACACCTTTATTAACTTAATGTTTTTTTAAGAAAAGAACATTGCATTTAAATAAAAAACAATTAAAATTATGCTTCTATGCTCAAACAAACCAAATAACCTCCAGCCCAGAAAATCCAGTTACACAAGACCATCTTCAGCCTGTTGAGGACTGAGGTATTTCCAACAAGTATTTCTTTACAGGCTCATAGTGAGATAAAAATATACCAACACATACGTGAAACATTAATGTTTCTTCCCAGCACTCAAAGTTTGTGCATTATGATGGTCATCAAACATCATGATAAAAGCAGATGAGTCACTTGTTCTTAAGCAGTGGTCCTGTTACATCTTGTTAAAAGCTAAGATAAAACTAATTATGGAACATAAACATGAATAAGTCAGTTTGATGTTTTAAGAATGGATTGCTAATGCCTTGGTACAAATTAAGAAAAGGAAAAAAGAAGTCACATTTTATCTTTTCTTTGTTCATTTGCCTGGCAGGAGATGAGGGAATAAAACGTACTTGGAGAAATTTGTAAGGGCTCAAGAAAAGAGCTGTGCTGCAAAATGAGTAATATAAAGTGGCAATAATTGCCCACACACACTAAAATGAAGGATTTACAATAAAGTAATAGTTTATTCTCTTTTAAAGTTGTGGCTGTTGTGGAACAGGACTAACTTATCCTCTCTCACAAATGATATTTGTGTTTTTACAATACTAAAGGTCAATAAAGAAATAGTAAAGCTCCTTTTATACGCATTTACAGAATTGCACCAACTGCTATTATAGCAGCTATTTAGATTTTCCAAGTCATTTCTCATAGCTAGGAATGTGTAAAACTTAAAATTAACAAGATTTTAGGTTTCAATGTGGCAGGGGGAAACATTCATGAGTGCGTTTTGCTAAGAACATTAAATTTTCCTTATTTCTGGTGGCTGTTTTAGTTTGATCATCTCTAATGTGTATCTTTAAGTTGGTCTGCCCATTTTAGCATTTGTGTTCCACTATTCTGTGTGATATCAAGCTTAATTTATTGATTGATTGATTAAAGCTACAACTGACTGACAGTTTTTCTGAATAATCCAGTAGCACACAGAGGTTTCATTCTTTGAGGTCTGCATGTAGCTGTTTGACTGACAGGAGGCTGTAGTGTCACATTTCACACTTTTCCTGTCTTACAGCCACATCAGCAACATGTTGCTCTCTCATTCCTGGTTATTGACCAAGTCTGCTCTGGTGAAGCCAAAGGCCAATGTCTTAAAAAGGTGTCAGAACGTGGCCTAGTTTATTGGTCTGCTAATACATTGCCCTACCTATCGCTGGATGCACTTTTTTGACAAATGCTCTAAAATTAAGCAACTTTCTGTTTTGCAAATTCCTGAAGAGATAAAATAAGTTTACTGCAGGCAAATAACTGAATGCTATTTCAGTGCCAGACGATTTCTCTTCAGATAAAGTTAAAACTATGCTTTTTTGTTCTCCTTCTCCAGTCTGAGTTAAAGCCTCTCGACAAACTAGAGCTTTGTTTAATTAAACTACGATGCAATCTGGTGCCTAAAGGCATAACTAAACAATTCTGAAGTTATACCAACAGTGATATTTTCAGATGGCTTCAAAGCTACAGAGAAGTATGAGATTTCTCTTCTGCTCTCATGTCACAATGTTTTTAATCGACTGAAGTTTTGGTGTCTAGGCTACGTGGAGAGAAAACAGAAGAGATAATGCCACGATAGTTGTTCAGTGCATAACCTTCTGCATTTACACTTCCACTTTGTGACTCATTTCAATCATGATAACAAGCTACACAGCAGAGAATATTTGTTAAGGACACTCATAATGTCTGCTGAGAGGCCTACACACTGAATAAAGCATCTGAAAAGGTCTCACAAACAAATAAACACAGGCAAACTCAAATATGTTTATGTTGATTTTCAAATAAGGAAGAGAACCAGCCATGCAACCGTGACTGAGCTCACCTCATCTACTGAGTGAAAGTTTAGTACTTAAAATCATTTTCATACACCTTGACCCTACACACAATTTCTTGTATCATAACCATGCACTTCAATGTATTGCGTTTGGATTTTATGTGAGAGATCAACACAAAGTAGTGCTTCTGAATTTTCATTCACACTCACTTATTATGAAACCCAAAAAGTTAAATTCAGTGGAGCCAACTCTGTCCAATAGCTGATACATAGAGACTAACTGCATGTAATGTATTCTGAGTGTAAGTTCTGTTGAATGTTTGCTTTACTTTGACACCTCCTGTTCTGCACAGGCCTTACATTCCCCACAATCCCATGCTGCTTTTACATCGCACATCAGAGCCACACCAAACTCCAACTCCGACCCTACTTGGGGATCAATTTATGTCAGAGGTGAAAAAAAGAAAACAGTTCAAAGTGTTGAAGTCTGAGGACAAAGGGTTCTGTTAGAAATATGAACCAAATCCATACACAGATCTATGCTGTATGAGGGAGGTGATTCTAGAATCACAGTATAATTTCACTATAACCATACATTACTGGTCAAGACATGGCTGAAAGCTGCACTATGTAACTTTTATTTATTTACTTTTTTAAAGCTATAAACAGAAATGAAAACCCAAGAGAAAACCAAAACAATCTGAGATTCTTAAAGGTGCTACAGACATATCCCAAAAGAAATGTGGCTGTAAGTGGTGTTTCAAATAGTATTGTTACGTTAGGGCTGAATACTGACACACTCAGGTTTTTATTTCAAATTTTTTTTTTTTAAATCTTGTTTTCATGTATTTAACAGAAAAGTAAGACCTTTCAATGATCACATCAAAAACCTTTCTTACGGTAAATACATCAAGATTATTTGCCTGCCCAACAAAAACCGGGAAAGTTGAAAGGGTATGAATACTTTAGCTAACAAAACTCTGGTCCTTTTAGAACATTTTGACTCTCAGAAGAAAATGTTGTGTGTGATTTAAAACACGAACAAGAAAGAGAGCAAGATGATGTAAACCAGAATAAAATGTAAAGCAAGGAAAGAAAGAGGATGCAAAAAAAATCAGAAAAAAACAGCAAGTGTCAGACAGACGAACTGAATGTATGATGGCATGATGGAATGTAGGACAGTGTCAGGTGAAATCATTAAAAAAATACTTTATTTTACCTTTAAACCTGTTTGCAATTTTATCCCCAAAATATCAAAAACTGTTTTTGTAAAACCCCCAGCACCGTCATTCATTACCGCTGAATTGGTAAGGGACTATGTAAACAAAATGAGATTTATCTGCATCTTTGCACCCTGAAACTCCTCATTCATCTATCCCTCCCAACAAATCTATCCTCTCCATTTCTTTCATCCACCCTTATCCCTCCCTTCTGCCGCCTCCATCCTTCCTCTGCGGCCCACTTCTGCACAGGGGGAACAGCAGCAGCGGCTTCAATAATTCACTTCCCCTCTGAACAGGTTGTGTTTGCATTGTAGGGCGCTGCAGGCGAGAACAGAGAGGGCGAGGAAGAAAGATTAAAAACAAGGAAGAATGAAGAATGAAGTTGCAATGAATGAAGACTTTGACTACAAAGATGGAATGAAAGTTTTAAGAAATGCAGCTGTGGCCCAGGACTGTTGTTGTGAGTAATCATGATGTGGAAAAACAAAGGAGAGGGGGGAAAAATTGAGAAAATGGTTTACATGGAACAAGTAAGCTTCATTTGTGATCACAGATGCGCTTGCTGTCTTTAGTGCATGTCCTGAAAAACTGCCCTGCCAGCACGTGCCCTCAAAGGTGTTCACTTAGTAGAGACAGTAAAGTAGAGAGATTAAGGAACAACAGAAGCTCCAGAAACAGCAAAATAGTGTGCAGCACAGAAATATTTCTGTGACACCCCAACACTGTTCAAAAACACTCTGAGGACTCTCAGCCAAGAAAGCAATTGCCATCCACATTGTAGTGGGACTTATCACAAAACAACGAAATAAAATGTCAAAAGTCATAATCATTCTTTTAATTTAGGAAAAACATGGCAAATACTCGTAATTGTTTAACTTACAGTTCCTGTTTAGTTCTATTAGGTCACCTGCTTCATTTACGTCAGACAAAATGTAGTGATTGAGAAATTTCACACTAGTTGCTTATTGCATGTTAGGGAATATATACAGTATATATATATATATATATATATATATATATATATATATATATATTTGAGATTTATTGTCCTTGGTGCATTTAGCATCCAATAACTTTGTAATAGTGGTCTGTTCAGTGACACCTCCAAATAGCTATTTTGATCAGAACCTAAAACAATTGTATTACAACTAAGGCTAGATTTGAATGCATGTAATGAAACCAAACATTTTTCTGTTTGGATTGAACTGATCTGCTTTGGACTGATCAAAATTTTGTTTACATGCTGTTTGTCTGAATTGTAAAGTGCCAGGGGTTAAAATTTTAAAGTATTTTATTTTTATTTTTAATCCAATAACATGCGGAGCAAATATTTTTTTAGCTCCAAAACTTTCAAATTAATGATCTATAAAAATCTGTTTCTTAAGGCAAACTATTTTATTTATTTAAACTTAAAGACACATCTATACTTTTAGATGAAAGTTCTAAAATAAATTCAAGTTCCTTGTTCCTTCAAAAACCACTAGCCTTGATAAACATTTTATTTCAATTTAATGAAAAAATAATTCCAAAAACCATAAATGAATAAGTTTAAACTGTTGGAAACTACAACCAAACTGCGGTGTAAGTTCATAAAAGAAGCCTCCAAGTGAAGACTTCAGCCATATACGATAAATCTGTTTTGTTGCTGGAGTCCAGCCAGAGTAGCCACAGCAACTGAACCCTTTTTTGTCCCCAAAAATGTTTACAACATGTGAAACATACACCATATTTTGAACATGATTTCTAACCAACATACTATATCGCATGAACTTGAAAGCACCCTCAGTCTTGACTTTTCCCACCTGTCTTTCACTTGTACTTGTGTGCATGTACTGCTGCTTCATCCTATTTGCTCTGACAGTGTATGTTTTTCCTCCCAGTTTTTCCAGGTTTCAGGCAGAGAGATATGGCACAGCAAGGTACAGACTGGGACTTTTTTTCAAACAGTGTAACATGGGAAAATAACTGTTTGCAAAACCTGAAAATAAAATCACAAATCTCTCAAATGGCCTTTGTATTACCTCTTGTTAGGGTTGCTAAATCACATGTCCAACGTACCAGATGTCCATTATTGTGCTCCGAAGGGTAAATCTCTTGCAGGTTTGTGTCATTTTGATTCTTTTGTAAGTAGCTATTGCTCTTCAAAAGAACTACATGTAAGAATATTATTTTTTTTTCTATTTCAGTCTGGACTTAAGTAAATAAAGTTTAGGTCTCACCCTCTTTCCCACTTTCGCTCCTACTCCTACAGCGATTCATTCCCTGTGTTCCTTTCTCATGTTCTAAGCCCCTTGTCGGTCTACCTCTGTCTCCAGGGAAGCCTTTCTTCTTTTAGCTGCTCTGTATCTGGCCCTGCCCTTTTCAATGTCACTCTCACTGTGTCCCTCTCCGTTTTTAATACATGCATTTTCTTCAGCCACATGTCGTGTCTTTTTTTTTTTTTTATCCCTTTCATGAGTCAGATCCCATCCACTTTATCACATGTCAAAATTGAATAACATTTCCATTAGAGTTGGCCTGATATTTTAATGCCTGAAGTTGAAAGGTGTTGCTGTTGATGAATAAATGAGGACATACATTTTTCAGAGGTATATTTAATTCACTTGAGCTTTAGATATGTTTGATGAATTATGAAGGGGATCTCCTGTAAGGTTTTTATTTTTTTTAAGTCAGATATTTCATACATCACAGCTGCTAAAGTCTTACTTTTCAACTGTGTTATAACTGTAGGGTCATGAGATCAGATGACAAATGGGAATACTGCTGAGTGTCTTTGTATTCTTAAGTAAAAAGTGTGAAATTTACCTGATGCATAATCTTGCCTCACACTACATACTCCACAAATGAAGAATGGAAAAGAAATTACATTTTTGCAGGGTAACATGTCCTCACTGAGCCAGGGGCATCACAGTAATTGAGTTCAAAAAAAATTTCTCATGTAATCATTTGGAAATAGAAAATCTAGTTATTTTTTTTTTACCCACATAGAATACATTTCTACAAACTTGCTTCTCTGAAATTCTTTGCCTTACTTTGACAACTTCAAAGAAGATGTAAACACAGGAGCTTTCCTTCATTTTACTGGTTTAATGGTGAGAGGACAGTCACTAACTGCTGTTTTTTCTGAAAGGCATCCAAACTATTTCAAGTCAGAGAAGAACAGAAACTAAAGATGTACAGCAAAGTTAAAGAAGAAGATGTTTCAGCTTCGTGTGGTGCACACAAAAACCCTCAGGTTCAAACGTTCACCTACTTTCACTGCTTCTATTCACGTCTATTCAAATTATCCTTAGGCCCATAGAACATTTCTCACAGGCGGCTTCCTTGAATCTCCAAAATATGAATGTTTTTAAAGACCATAACAGTTGATATGCTCAAATAACGCTTTTTTGTTTTGTTTTTTTCCAAATGCCTATCGTATCATGTAACTGTTAACACAACCTATGTCCATAAAAAGAACATAGAAAACTAAAATTTAGAATTATTTCACTTGTTGCATTTGTGTGCAGTTATTTTTGCCTCCAAACTTTTATAAGCTTAATTGTGTAGTTTAACGATGTGATACAAAAGATAAAAACAAGAGTAACTTTTAAAAGCTCTGTGAAAGATGTTTACTCATAAAACAGCAGTACTTTGTTGCACATACTTTATGCAGCGCATAAAAGTGACAAAACATTACACATGCGAAGAGATTGTGTGAGGGACTTTATAATGTGTTGATCACAGCAGTTGAATTATCTTCAAAAACAATAAAACATTACTTATCTATATAACATTATAATATCTTTATTTTATTTTTTTTAAATCCCATGTTTAGAATATTCCAGATAGCTATTTCATTGTTTCAGATTAAGTGAGAGAAGTGCTGATTTTGACACAGTTTTTAAAAGTTTTTTTTGTTGTTTTGTTTTCTGGTTTCTCAACAAACTTCAGTCAGACTGTCAAATCAAAGCAGATACAGACAGTCATCTGAATATCACCTCCCTCTATGCATCTTGAGGAGTGTGTTCACACCTGTATATAGTGTTTGAACATGATTGGACCGATCAGGAGACATCTTGGAGCCAGGTGTGAATAAAGTCTTAATGATTGTATTGAATTGGAGTAAAATGGATTGATGTGAATCATATCTGCATTCATTTGTCTTTTAAAGGGCCTTGAGATAACACCAGTCGTACTTGGGAGTATAATAACTGTGGTAAACTGACATGTAATATGTTCTCCTTCATGCATGCATGGGTTCTCTCCAGCTACTCCCGCTTCCACCCAGTCCAAAAGCATGACTGTTAAGTTAATTGTTCTGGCTAACTCGCTCTTGTGTACGAGTGAGTATGCATGATTGTTGGTCCTGTTTTCATGTGTTGCTTTGTGTTGGACTGGCGACCTTCCAGGATGTAACCTCACCTCTCACCCAGTCACTGCTGGAGAAAGGCACCTAAGTCTGAGAACGTCTACAAAAGCAGCATGACACAAAATGTAAAACTGTGACTTTGAAAACTACATTGTAACTTGATCATAAATCAGCCTATTCCTGAATATAAGTATAACAGGTCGAAATTAGCACAGTCCAAGAGGTTCTCTGCATTTCCATTCTTCACAGAAAACTTAAGAGTCTGAATTGTTGTCACTTCAGCTCAGCTACCAGTCAGCAGGGTCAGAGTTTTAGGAGTGTTTTACTTGGAAAGCATATTTTTAGCCTTGAGCTGCTCCTTAAAGCAGAGGCATGAAGCAGACATTATACATTCATTTCCTAAACTGACGTTCCTTGAGACAGAGAGAGCCTCAAAGTACCTTTTTCCACGCCAACATGCAGTAACACAGTTAATCCTTTATGACGGGCAGAAACAGAGGAATGGAAACATGTCCATGGCTGAATTCTTAACATTTTCTTAACATGCTTTTTCATATAATCAATGATATTAATTAAAACCAGCTCAAACTGCTAAATTATTAACACCAATGCTGTAGCTCAAGGGGCTTGTGAGCTTATTTGATGTTACTGAGGGAGTACATCAGTCTCAAAAGGTTGTGAAATACTGAACTTCACCAAGGGTGCAAAATAGTTTATTCATGAAAATATGTGAAAATGTTTATTATTTTGCGGCAACATAAAACATAAATGTATATATCCAATGGTTAAAACTGTCCTGTCTGGTGAAAATAAGCGTAATTTAAAAATGAGAACTTTCTGCTTTGTATCATGCCTTAGTGTTTATTTCATTTTTTTACTTTAATGAGTAATGAGATGGCCGGTCGATGCACCTTTCACTCTGTCCTCATTTCCTGTAACTGTGTCTAACCTATGCGGTCTTCTTGCTCCCCAGTGTCAGCGTTCCAACCTGTTTCCCGAAAGCCTTTCTGCAGCTTTCAATGACAGTATGAGCTATGTCCTATATATGCTGAAAGTGGAGAAGTGGGTGGATTCTTGCCACTGAACTTTCAGATGATAGTGAGAATATGACAGGGCTTTGGAGGAGAAGGGTGCAGGATGTAAAGAAAGAGAAGGATACTAAGCAGAAGACGAAAGAAAATGAGGGGAATTAAAGGTTTTTTTTCTGCTGAAATGGTTTGGATCAAGAGAGGGAATTAAGATGTAAAGAGGGTGGGAAGGAAAGAAGTGGGTATGCTTTATTTGACATGCTAAGGGTATGCATGGCTGGGAAAAGAATCAGTGAGAAATGAGGAGGAGGGAAGGCATGAAGATGACAGGAACATCTTTTTTTGACAGGTAAAAGTTTAGTGGACGGGTAAAGACAGAGTGAGGGAGGAGGAGAGACGGATCAGGATGTGTAGCTGGTGGCAGGTAAATTGCTACACTGAGAACATGGTTACTTTCAGCATATCCAACAGATTATACCCCCATCTTCTCTGAGCCAGCTGAGATGGGCGGAAAAGGGATGGGAAAGTGTGAGACCAGCAGGCTAAAAGTGCGAACATTTTAAGTGTCAGAATTTTTTTACTCAAACTACCATTTGTAGGAGTGGGGGACAGAGGGATCTTTGCCACTTAGAGAGAGAAAATTTGAGACAGCTAGTGAGAATGGCAAAGAGGCAGGGAGAGGGTGAGCTCTCGGAGCAGCACGCATCACTGAATTATTGAGGCCAGATGTGTGTCAGAGCAAAAGATAGATTCTACTGTTGATCCCCTGTTGCTGTCAGAAAGTTTAGTTGGACATGACCGAATCCACCGATTGTGGTTGTTTGCTGTGGTTTCGGGGTTTTCAGCCGAGCAAAAGGATCGTAAAGCCAAACGGCACAAACACAACAGTTTCAGTCAAATTGTTGGGTTCTTACTGCCCTGTAATATTTTCCATGACATTTTTCCAAAGGAGTCTTTGCATTTAACTCTTGGGATAGATACAAGTGTGAGAAACGGGCAAGAATGGTTTCTGTTTGCTTTGAAAAACAGGTCAAATATCTTGTTTTCTAAGTGAGTCGAGAAACAACCATTTAAAAATCCCCGAGGAGATTTACACCAAAAGCTGAAGAGAGTGCCAATACAGAAATTCTATTGTTTCTTTTTCACGACAATCTGAGTTTTCTTCTCACTTAATAGCGAAAAATGAAACGTTATTGTACTGTATTATATATACTATTATATAAAAACTATCTTAAAGGACTTCATTGACACCTCTGATTTTGTTGCTGTAGAGTGCTGAGAAAACGTATTTCGGTGCATCGCAATAAAATTTGGCAAATCATATTTATATCAGAATTTCATTTTAAAAAATAAAGTCAAACTTTTTGGGATTTATTACATGTCTATTCATTTTTCTTCCTGTTAATTTTCATGTGTATCACTTTCAGTTAAAGAAACCTAAAATTCAGCTCCTCAGAAAATGGGATTACTCCACAAGACCAATGAAAGGGAGTTTTAATTATAAAATTTTAGGTTATTGGATACACAATCGTTGACAAAATCAACCATGGTTTCTGAGTTACCATGGCGATGAACCTTGGAAAAAATGTTATGCAGTGTTATGATACTAAAAATGAGTTGAACTTGAAGTCTCCTCTTTGAAACAAGTCTGGTTTAATAAAACAGATTATGTAATCCTGATGGGTTCTTTTGGATTAAAATACTCAAATCTCTGATTCTCATTATTTTTGTTGCTTTAGATACTTTGGTTATAAGCTTTATGTTTCCCCTTCGCTCATCTGTCTTATATGCCCTGACCAGCTGCTGTTTGTTTCTATCGTGCCTCAGTTTGTGAGGCCAGTCAGTGTTTCAGGCACCAGAGTTGCCCCATAGATTACCGTATCTCTTTTTATGTATTTTAGTTATTGCTCTCTTGGGAAATAAATTGTTATAGTCATGCTAATCCACTTAATCTCTAAGGTTTATTTGTTTGGTTCCTGAAGGGATCAGCGCAATTGAAACAAATCCTGAACACTGATTGATGCCGAGTTTCATAGTAAGTAGATCAGGAACCAATTATTCTTTCAGAGATGTTTGTACCATATCTCAAATAACTCTTTAAAGCTACCCTTCATCAAACTGACTTAAAAGACAAAACACTGATGTAGATGGCCATAAAAAAGTGCATCTATTTTCCCTTTGATTCAAACCTCTGAATAAGGACTGACAGATAAAAATGCTGCAACGCTTTATGAGGCAATGTGCAGGGATACGTGTTGAGGACAACGGAAAGTGAAATGAAGGAGAGAAGAAGAAAGAACAAGTGACAGGGTAAGGGAAGTGCAAGAGGAGGCAGACGGTCTCTGATGTAAGCTATGTTCTCACCACTGTTCACAACCGTCCTGTTGCCTCCATAAATAAGTTAGATGCCAAATGTTCCCTCCTTCTCATGTCCAATGCGAATGCACAACATAACACACTTACTCACAGACCTTCCTCCTGCACTCCAAGGACAACGGCACAAAAAATGCAACTAAGACAAAGTGGAAATTAAACAGTATGATGTTCTGTGTCCCTAAAATGTGACTGGAGAGACAAGCACACACCTACACACCAAGACACATGCACACAAAAACATATATTTCCTCCTGAGGCCGAGCCAGCAAGAGGTGCTTGATAATGTCTGACAGAGTGACAGGACTACAGAGGAGAAAAGTGAAGTTTGCCTGACAGTTTTTTCCAACCCACAGGGCGCCCACATTGCCCGGTAAAGCTCAGAACCACTCGGGGTGTGCATGCGTGTTTGTGTGTGTGCATGTGAAGGAGAAGGATACTGACAATTTTAAAGAGAGAGAGAGAGAGGGGGTCAGAGTGAGCTAATGATAAAAGTGCAGCAAAAGGTGAGCAGTGGAATTGGTGTTTCTGCACATGGATGTCTCTGCGTGTGCATGTGAAAACCGTGTTCTTGTGCTCATGATTGCATGTGGATGGGATGTGCATGAACTAGAGCATCATCCAAATGAAAGAGCGCCATGCAAGGTAAGGCGGTAAAAAGGAAATTTAAATAAATAAATAGTATGTGGGTTGCACTGTAATTTTAGAGAGAAAATTATAGTGATTCTGAAGGCAATTGAGAGCCTGCAAGGTATTCCTGTGGTCTGCAAAATTGCACAACAATTTACTTGTTTTCATCTAGCTTTCATCTTTGATTTATATTTTGAATAAAGTTGCAGGAAAACATTCAAAAGGAAATTTGATAATAGCAAACAGTTTGTCAGGATGTGTTAATTCTCTTTCAGTGCGCTGTAGTAGTGATTAAAGCTGACTGGAAGCATGGAGTAAAAAAAGATCAAAATAATATTCATGATGAACACTGACAAAACCTATGATATTAAACAATCAAATTATTTGGATTACAATAATTTAGAAATGTTTCATGAAACGAATAAGTTGGAAACAAACTAGTGAGTAACTTGGGGTTAGTATTATTTCCATGTAAACTTTTAAAAAACTTGGACCAAATGGACAACGTTATATAAACTTTTTAGTCGTTAGTAAGTGTCAAGCTTACTTATTGGTCCTTTGGCAAGGCTTGGAAAGAAAATCAATAATAGACTTCAGCAGGGCTTTTCACAAGGATAAAGATAAACCAGTTAGGTGGTCCAGGGCTTCGCCCCACTGAAGAAAGATCTCAACGTAGTGCATTGCAATTAATTAAAGTGCACAGAGTTTGAGCAGAGTTCATTGATTCACTAACTTACATATGAGTCCCGTTGTTATTTAAATACATTTTAATTGGAACAAGCTAACATTTACTGACCTTTGACTTTAAAAGTGGTGATTAAGTTAAATTAATTTGACTTTAAAAACGCTGATTAAGTCAAATTAATCATAAAGTTTCTTCTTTTGAGCAGTAAGAAGTCATAAGCTTTTAAGAGAACACATACATCTATATTAGCTACAAATAAATGGTTTGGATTAAGCCTCGCGTGGTCTTAGCGAGACAGTCAGGAGGAGAGCTGAAAATGTTAGAGAGTAAGAAGGGAGTCGTCCTGTCAAACTGTCACTTTCAAAAACCACCCAAAAAAAAAAACCTGTAAAAGCGCACACGAGGTCAGTGTGACCACGTCGTACCGCGTACAGAGTAAAAATCTTGTGGAGTCTTTTAATACCACGGAGGGTTACAGTTTATTTCTGTGGTAAACTCAACCAATCAAAGTTCAGACCTAAATGTAATGGTTGTTGACCCCCAAAATGACGACCCAACTCCACCCTGCATCCTTATATCTATCTCAGGGGTTTGAGTGTATCTTGTCAGAAGGTGATAAATCAAACGACCTCCCAATATGTTGTCTTAACTCTTTTATCCTTTACCCCTAGGTAGCAAGGCTAGTGTAAAACAGCTTCAGCGCATCACTGTGAGGCAGGTCTGTGGCTCCGCTGCTGACCTGTGGGTTAATAGAAATGTTGTCAGGTTTTAATATCCAGTCAAGCACAAATATAAAAGGCAAGGAGAAAAAGGAGAAGCACAAAGGATCAAGAGGAAAAATGCATCCAAAAAAAATATCTATCTATCCATCCATGTTGGAAAGACATGTTTTAATTTGGAAGAAATGTAACATAATGTAATAAATGAAACAGTCACTCAATTTCTGATGACATTACTGATTATATTCACCTAGAGTGGATGTATTTTGTTAATGTGTGCTTTTGTTGTTTCTCATGTTGTGAGGACAGAAATCTGTTCAAACAGGTGCTTTGTGTATGCATGCACACACTCCGGAAAGCACACCTGTGAAAACATTATATGTGGACACATGCAGAAAAACTGAGCAAAGAGGGAAAGAGTGGGAGAAACATGGTGGGTGTCGGATCGTGGGAGGTGAGAGATTCTAATCATCTCTAGTTTAATGCTTCAGTCTCTTCTTATCACTGTCTGCCCTCCCCTTCTCCTCTCTTCCTCCTTTGCCTCAGAGCCACCAATAAATTATGGATGCTTATTAGAAAAAGGGCAATATTCAGCATCCCAAATAAACTCCACGGCAGGAGACATAAAAGAGACGCAAACAAAAAGTGCTGATCTGAGGAGTGGAAGAGCTGGAGTTCCCGGGAGCAGGTGCTCAGGCCAGTTAAACCTGGAGTGATCTCTTTCTAGGTCATCGACATTAAGGCCGTGTGGCCGTAGCCAAAGTAGAGGAAGCACCCGAGTCTTCTGCATCTGTGGTAGCCAAATACCGCTGAATGTAAAGGCAGAAAGTGGTACTGCGACAACAGAGACGTAAACTCAAAAGACAGTGTTGAAAGGCACACTTCAGAATACCATGTGGGAATAGAATTATCAACTTCGTCTTTATTGCTGTGTGATGGACAGGAGATCTGTTAGTCCATCACACTGCGAGATGCAGTCATTGTCCCTCTCACCCAATGACAACGGCACCAGACCATAAAACACAGAAACAAGGTTTTTGAATTTCATTGGAGTCAAAAAAATACGTAAACAAAGTACTGCAGTGGAAGCAGCAAAAATGATATCCATTTTGATCTTTGACTCCATACAACCAACCAAGTGGACTACTTTGCCTGCAGGGGTAATACATAGTAGTGGACTTTTTAGTTGAGAGGTGTCAGCGCGGCAGCAGGGACAAAAGCTGTTGCTGAACTGAGTATGGTTCCAGAGTCTCTTTAAACAGACAGGAATCCCTTGTTTACAACATTATTCAGGTTTAGCTAAAGACAAAAACAGCAAATGGGACATTCTGAACCTTTTTTTTCTTTGCTGTGTTTCACGTTATGACACGTACTGCAGGTAGTCATAGTTACATATCTGTGTCTACTGAAAATTGTATTTACTTAAGCACATACGTTGGTCACTACTGGTGCTCTAACTTAAAGCACATTATTCCATTCAAAATAGAAAATTACACACTCACCACCAGGCACTTTATTAGATGAAACTTGCTACTACCGGTATGCTTAAGCTTTTGCCATAAGAACTACTTTGGTTCTGTTTGTAACAGATTCAACAAGGCGTCTCAAACACTTTTTTGAGAAGTGGGTCCATATTGACATGGAAGCATTGACAATTTATCAGCTGAATGTTCAAGTCGCAGTTTGATAATCCAACCTCATCCTAAAGTCAGTCTGAGATCTGGTGACTGTGGGCTACACTGGACGGACTCACTGAAAGCAGCTTGAAATGATTTGAGTTTTGTGACATGATGATGCCTCATCCTGCTGCAAGAAGCAATTAAAACGGGGGTGCCCTGGTCCAGTCCTAAAAAGCATCCTGCAACTTTTAGATTACTTTTTTTCTCCATCAGACCTGAATCAGTTGGCTGAATTTCCTCATCATCATGTAATTGAGCTCTGTGGAGGGCGGAAACGAGGCATGCATTTGGTTCAAGAGTGTTGGAGAAATAGTACATCTAGAAGTTGGAGGATAGTAACTCTCGGGAGCTGGATAAGGACATAGTCAGCAATAATATTCAAGAAGTGTGATTTGGTACTAAGGAGCGCAAAGTGTGCCTAGAAGATATCCCCCACTTTATTGCATAACCAACAGCAGAATAAACTATTAATATAAGGTTCAATTTCAGAAATAATCAGACCATCTACAATGCAAAACTCTAAATCACTTCTATTCTATCCCCATTCTGATTCTTGTTTTGAACAAAAAAAATTCTTTACCAAATCTAGATGGCTAAATGCAATAACTTTCTACCCTGTGATTGGTTGATTCTCTGTTTGTGTTAAGCAAACAGAGAATAATGATGGTGTATAAGAACTGAGGCAACAATAGAGTGTAATGAATCTCTGATAGAGATAAACTGGACTGAACTCTTTTCAACTTTTAACTCAAAATTGTAGTAACTGCAATAACTTTCCTGTCACTGACTGCAGCGAACAAAGCTCCTGGTTAATATGAACGCAAATATACACAGCCACACATGTATGCTGAGTTGGTAAAAAAAAAAAAAAAAACTGAATTAAATATGTATCCCAAACATTCAAATTTTCCTCGGGCGACATCTTCAAAGTGATATTAAATTAGTGTGCAATTTAGGTACATTTAACTTTTACAGTTTTTGCATTTCTTGCAGTGTTTTGCTTTATGGCCAAGGGCAAGGCCTCTCCTCCTCTGCTACTGCTGCTACAGCCCTACTTAAAATTTAAAAAAAAAAAAACCCTGTTAAGCAAAGTCATTGATTTAAGTTCATTAAATTTCCTGTTAACAAGCACATAATGAAGCATCGTATTGCAGGCTAATGCAGTCTGGATTCCATCTACAGCAGCAGCTAATGGTGCTGTGTGACTTTGTCAAGCAATCAATAATTTGGTGTCTCTGTGAACTCTGCTGCCTCGCACAGTAAGATGTGACGCAGTGCCACGGAGATGGAAAGACACTTTTTTTTCTGGTACACTCTGTCTGTGTTCAGTGGCTCTGTGAAGGATGAACATCATTCAAGATTGTCCTGACATTTTCCAAACCTCCCTTTCTGCTACAGCGTGTTGCAATTTGTTGCATGCGAATGCATGCCACATCAAACTTGGAATGCCCCCAGACTGCAGTATATCCAGAGTAAATTGAAAATCATGTTATATGTATGCAGGGATGGATGTGTGGAGATGCATGTAAAGAGCTTGTCCCAGGGAGAAAACAGTGAAAATATGGTAATAAACAAGACATTATATATGATCCTATCAGCCTTAACAAAGCGGGATTTGTAGAAACATATGGTATGCAGCTTTTTGCTCCCTCCTTGAAATAAAGCGTTACACTACCTTGGTACCTGCCAATTTGCAATCTGACAGACAGCTGTTACAAGCTTTCTGACAACCTATCAGAATTCAGAGAAGAGCAATCAATACCGAACTGCTGCAAGAAAAACAGTGACCGATCCATGATTCCCTGCTGAGCCAGCAAACTGTTGCAAAGTGAAGAAAAGTGTGGCTGCCGCAGACAAACACGTCCCACTCAGGCTCTCGCACGGCAACGTACACACACACACACACACACACACACACACACACACCAACTTCGAGGTTTAGAGGCTTGGACACTTCCCACACTTTGATGCACGAACACCTGCATGCACAGATTCACACAAGCACAAACTGACAACAACACATGCATCCAAACACACCCTGGAGAAGGCAACAGTAAATGAACCTCACAGGCGTCCAAACCGCCGACATCAATCAGGCACACTTCGCCGTTCGGTTCCCGACGGGCGCTGAGTCGCATCTGTCTGCTAAAGCAAGTGCTAAACAATTCCAAAGTGATGGAAAGCATTTTATGCATATGTGCATGCAGCGTGCCAAACTCGTTGGCTCTCTTCCCTGTTCCTCCCAAATTGTGTTGTTTACCACATTTGTGTAAATTGTGAGACCGACTGCTTTCTTGGAATGAGTCCTCTCAGTAGTCAAGTTTTACCAACGCACAGGAAAGGCGTTGCACAGGTATGCACAGCTGAGCACCGCCACGTCCGGTCCCACGTGATCCACCTGGGAGATTGGTTCCTGTGAATGCCGGCCAGTACATTCTCACAAAGCCCTGGGGCTTCTCTTCCCTTGGCAGTGACTAAAGGGGCCCAGGTGCGCAGTACAGAATCATGCCCAAGTACGTACAGTATATACTTTTTACATGGATATGCACAAAAAAAAGGCACATATGACTGATTTTAACAATTTTAGAATTTTATGTTATGTTAATGAGAAAAGGTATTGGAGAGATAGCAGTTAGCTGTGGCTATAAGAAGCATAGAGTGCTGAAGTACTGTACATCTGTGGTAGCTGTCTGAGCACTGCCACTATGCTGGCTGAAATAAGACTTGTGCACTTTTATCTTGACAGTCTTCTGTTAGGACATATAGCTTGTCATGAAATAACGCAAACTGTCATGAAAACTAAAGGATCATCACCTTTTATTTTAATTATCACGATAAGGAAAGCATGCAGGGATTCTGTACAAAAACTTCTATAAAATACTACTAAATGTAGTTATGACAAACTATTGCTTAAATCTATGCATCAAAAAAACAAAACAATTCTCACTTACTTGCTACATATTCATGTTCAATAAAGTGCAGCTTCCTATTTTTAAAACACAAATACAACTAAAGGAAACACATATATATATATGTGTATATATATACTGTCATTAAATAATGATAGCTAATAGCATTATTATTAGATTGTACATTTAAAGCAATATGTTACATTATCTGGGTATCAGTAGAAAATTTTAATTAAAACAATCACATCATGCCATGCATTTGTTTTACATTTTTGTGATAACACGTTGACACTGTGAAACCATGGAAGCCCTAATCTAACTTAAGAAAACTATTTACATTCATTGAGCTATACTGTTGCCAATTTCATAGTGAGAATTATGTTTAATTTTAATAGTAAAACAATTAAAATTGTTTTACTATTATTATACTAATATTATTATTGTTTTACTATTATATATAAGTTATTTACTTAATAACCTTTTCATTAATGAAAATGATTTTAATTTCCTCAATTAAAATGACACTGACCCGGCCTCGTTAAAAATAAAATTAAAACGACTCTAAGCGATGATGTTGATCTAACCCGGATGTTTCCCACTACAACACAAGTATGTCAATAAAAAGAAACAATATGTGATTTATTACAATTTTTAACTTATGTTTATGCAGCAAGTTGATTTTTTGAGTATACACGCACAGTGACCGATCCACACTTTGATACACAAACACCTGCATGCACAGATTCACACAAGCATGGACTGACAACACCTTCATCCAAACACACCGCGGGAAAGGCTGCACAACAAAACCTGTGAACCCTCTTCAATCGAATGCATGCTTCTAACAGAATTCATGATGGACAAATGTTAGCAAACTGTGAATGAGCCCGAAGCCAACTTTAAACAATTTTACACAACTGTGAGGGGAAATAATGAGGACAAAAAGCACAAGATCGAACCGATGGGAAACAACTAATCAAACGGATTGTACTGAGAGTTATCAAGGATCCCATATGTTCTTAACATATATTCTACAACATGTGTGCTAAAAGGGTTTTGAACAAGCAGAAACTGCTTGTCACTCCGTAAAAGCATACAGAGCTGTGTATTTCACATAAGTACAGCTCAATTTTTTTTTTTCTTCTAGCAAAGTTTGACATTTCCAGTGAAACTGAAAGACTTTTGAGGAATACATTCAGAGCTGTCTCGCTGCATTAACACTGACATTTCTGCTGTCGAGGACTACAAAACGTCCAAGGCTGTAAAGGAGGATTCCCCAAAAAACATGCAACTCGTGCTATATTAAATAAACCACGACGAGATCTGCGAACCGTCTAAGTTGTTTGTACTTTACACTCATATTGATTAGTCAGCAGGACTGTGAAGTATCAGACTAGTGCAAACCTGATTACTTAGCAAGGACCTTTACGCAGGCCTACATGCTTCTGCAAATCAAAGACTGTCAGCGTCTCTCAGCGCGACGGCGGGATGCAGGATTGTATGTGACAAGCACACTCTGTGCAACTGTGACAAAACAGAGCTTGTTTCCAATGGCTGCCACATTTCTCCAAAAGTCAAAATCAACGTATCAAAGCAGACAGAAGAGTTTTGTGTGTTCGCCTTGCCCAGAGGGACAGGAAGATGCATGTCTGGCCAGGCGCCTGTAAGCTCGGGAAACTGAGCCTCTGTAACACACAGTGAGGCTGCAGTCTTGAGAGGGCACAAATCTGAGGCCTTATCCTCAAAAGCGCAGAGTGACTGTCCTGTTTAACCTCACAAGAGACGAGCCGCATCCCAGAGAGCTTTGCCATGCTTATCCTCGCCTTCAAAACCTACTCGGGGTGTGTGGGAGCAGCTGATTCACTAAGCATGGGAATTTTTGATGACAAAAATTTTCAGACGGTTCGAGTTTGAAAATTTGTTTAGTGAAGCAAAAAGTAACTCTGTAACTCGGCCACTTCTTTAAATGCATGATTTAAAATTCTGATTTCAAGCAATAGGAAGGTTAAATGATAGTTACACTGTTAGATGTTCTGCAGCTTTTCTACCAAAGAAATGTTCTCTTCAGGTACAGTCTGTCCACCGGGAGCTGTTCTGGCAGTAGCTTAAAGGCCGTTACTGGGAGCCTATTAGGGTGTCATGCTGACATGTGGGCTATAAAGATTCTACAGTGAGTTAAAAAATGAACTAATTCTCATCACTAACACAACGTGGCTAGGTCGGTCTGAACTTGCCAAGCATGGAAGGAGGCTGCAGTCTGGATAATGAGGAAATAAATTGTCATCGTCCTCTTACCGTAAACTCCTTGCCCCCAAACAAGAGGATGCACACTGGAAAACAAGACAATCCAGAAAAGCTCCATGTTCAGCTCAGCTCCGTCATAACCTGAGAGAGGCAAGAATGTTGAGATGAGAACAGGAAAAAATAAAATAAAAATAAAGAGTTTCTTTCGTTTCTTTTTTTTTTTTGTTTGTTTTTTTTGTTTTTTTCTTTTTTCATGGCCAGCTGTGTCTCTTTCAACCCTGTAAGCCGTGACAATAATGTTTCGGAGCAATTTACTGCGCGCTGCAACGCCTACATCGCCTCATTCAATTTAAAGGGCGGGTAATTCAATCACGACAGCGTGGATTATACAGAGCTTACAAGCGGCGCTGTGTGTTAGAGAATTGGAGATTGACGGGATTGTTGAGGGTTTGATGTTTGGCTTCTGTCTCCTGCTGAGGCAGGTGTAGTCGGGACAGGAGCGGACCGGAGGATTACAGCGCAGTGAGGAAGGACGGTGGATTAAAAACAAGTGGAGCAATACATCCACTCTTTACTCCAAACATCCTAAAATAACAAACTGCCGTTTCCAGATAAAAAACAGCATAGTTTTTATTTTCCTTCCTTTTTTTTTTTTTTTTTTTAGTCTAGCATGGACCGATGTAGATGCTGCAGGTTTTGGTTCGGAATCGGTGGGAAAACCGAGGAAGAGGAATGAAAATGAGAAGGAGTCGGGAGATAATGAAGCCTCTTGTGTGACTCCTCTGACCTAACATGTTTTTATAACCGGATGGCTGCATTGGCAGGTTGCATTAGAAGAAGGCGAGCTGTGATTAAAGTTTCATTGTGACGCGTGGGGATTAAAGCAAAGCGAAGATAGAAATAAAAAAAAAAGCTTTAAAATCGCACAAGTTGAATGGCTTAAGCGCAAAACAGAATATTATGAGACAGATGATCAACTTTGAGACCATATTGTGTAAGTAAATAGCTTTTTTGTTGTTTTTATTTATTTATTTTTTTTAAGAAGCAAAGTACAAGTTAATTAAAAATGTAAGATGGATACAAATTCAACGCCTGGGTTCTACCTTGTATCTCCAGGCGCTGCGCACTCCTCCCGGCTCAGCAGCAAGAAATCCTCCGATCTCAGCTCCTCTTCTCCTAAAACACCAGTTGAAAAGTTATATATCCTCTTCCACGGAGAGCGTGAAAAACAAAACTCCAGTCGGAACACCGATGTAGTGAAGTAGCGCGTTCCAAAAGAATTTCCACTTGAACTTTTTGTTGTTGTTGTTGTTGTTTTAAGTGCGGCAGCGAAGCGCACAGCAGAAGTGATGATGGAGTCTCCTCCTCACAAATATAAAAAAGTGAAAAAAAGAAAAGAAAAAAACCTAAACCTTCTAAAAAAAAAAAAAAAAAAAAAAAAAGGAACCCAAGCAAGTCCTTTTAAATATATAAATATATACCCTAAACCTTGACTACTCCTTGAATTTACTGAGAAAGGCGTGGTTGAATTGCTGCCTCTCTCCCTCTTTGGCCGGTGACAGTCTAGTGGAGCCTCTCTAAATGATGCGCTCTGAGAATGAGCTCCACTCTCCGCTTGTTCAATCAGCACTGTGTCTGTGGAGTCCGGGGGATGCTGGCCAAGTGGAATGTGTGCAGACTGAGAACGACCGCCCCTGTCTGTGCGTGGAGAGAGAGAGAGAGAGAGAGAGGCACAGAGAGGAGAGGGGAGGGAGGAGAGGGGAGGACAGGCGCGGGGATGCGCTCAAGCTTCACAGCTCCACACTGAACAGGTTGTCAAAGAAGCATCACTGCTCCCACTCCCAGTTTGTTTTCCGCTCTCACTTAGGTTTCCACGGGACGCCTTTACCATGCCAAGGGGCGCGGTGGTCTTCCTCTTTTTCAGTCTATCCTTCTATTTGGTGCTCGCCAACAATCTGTGCCTATTGAAAAGCGCTCTGAAACTTCTTTACTTTGATGCAGGACTAACCAACCAACGCAAACAACCACTAACCTCACTGCGTAAACCCGTTTTGTAAGAGAGCAAAACAACAAACAAGCAAACAAACAAAAAAAAAAACATGGTTGACCTAGTACCCGTGCACACACCGACCAACTCCCTCCTACATCCACTCTTTCACTTCCTCCTGACACCAAAGTTGTTCGCGCGACGTCTGTGTGGGGCCACAGGAGGGCGTGTTTCAGTTCACAGGCGCGTGCAAACAGTGTGCAGCTCTGTTTGTTTTCGAGGTGATGGGATTTGAAATCAGCTTGTGTTGAGAGAACCTCCCTTCAACAGATGAGTTCAGTTTGTCACTGAAAAGGTCCTCCAAGTAGAACTACTGGATGCTTTAAAAGTGACTTTTAGTCATCCAACAATTTTGAACCGCTACCCGAGCTGTGAAAAGCAAGAAATCAAAATGTAACATGGATAATTTAAAGTTAAGGAATATGTTATTTCCTGTAATTTAATAGATCAGCAAAAAATAAAAATAAAAATGAAGAAACAGAAAAAATAATGACAGTCTGACTTAAAGCATGTAAATTTAAGAAGGCGATCTGGCTTGTAAACTCTTCAGACCTGTAATGCGACAATAAACTTTAATGAAAGAGTCCATTGTCATATTAACCTCCAATTGTTTCTAAAGTGTCAGGAGTATTATTATGCTTTCATTATATTATATACATGAGAGTCCAAACCTGAGAGAACAGCAAAAACATTAAGTAGAAATAGGTAAGATAATTAATTTATTAACTTACATAGCCCTTGAGTAAAAAAAAAAAAAAACTTTACATAAGAGGAAAAAATAATACCCAATTGAAAATTATCTAAATAAAATCAAAGTAAAGAAAAATAACTCTTGTATAATTTTGTCTGAATAGTTGCTTATTCAGTGGCTTTTTAAGTAAGATGCTAAAGTGTAAGTAAGTGTCTATAGAGATGAGACGGAGGAAGTTTCTTCCAAAGTCTTGGTTTGGGCTAGAAAGAAACCCGTGAATATAGGCAGATTCATCAACGACCTTTGACCTGTTGATTTGAGGAGGAGGAATGTAGTTTCAGCAGTTAGTTGTACTGAGGAGCTTGACCTTTTAAGGTCCTGAAAGTTAGAACTAAAAGTTTCAAATTAAGGCCTCAGGGCTGTGCATTTTGCACATTCTGAACTCGATCTAAATTGGAAAACACACCTATGTTTTATTAAAAATATTAAGAAATGTGACTCCTTACTGAAGATTGTTTTCACCAGCAATGTAGAAAATGGTGCGAGTGTTTTTGCAAACTTATTAAAATTAGACAACCAAGAATTCTTATTTATGCAAATATTCCCAGCCATTGCTTAATACTTTTTTTATTCACCTTTGGCAGCAAAAACAGCCGCAAGTCTTTTTGAGTAAGATGCCACAAGCTTAGCACACCTATCCTAAGGCAGTTCCACCAATGGTTCTGTCCAATACTTCTGAAATTTCCATCAGGTAGAAGAGAGATATTCATCAGATTCGAGTCTGAGACTCCTGGATATTTACAGAGTCTGAAGCCACTGCTTTGAGAGCTCCATCACGTTGGGTTATGACAACCGGATATTTAACACAATACAATTTAACATATTTTGGAATAAGGCTGTAACATAAAATATGGAAAAATTGAAGCACTGTAAATACATTCCAAATGTACTGTATTGCCTGAATTGCTGATGAATATCTGTCGGCCAGGTAATTGTTGTGCTAGTTTGCTTCAGGTACTGATTTTGCAGTCTCAGGATATTGAGTTGACCATGTTTTTTTGCATATTATTAAAGCATGCAGCTGCAAGCCAGATTAATCTCTCCACAGACCTCAGTACTTATCAGATCTCTGTGCAAAAGTTAACCAAAGAAAAGATTTCTTATTGTTTTATTTCACAACTTTATGTTTTAAAATAACCAAAAGTTGTTTTTGTAAGAGAAATCATTCTAATGTGTTTTGTTATATCTGACATCTAACAAATAGTGTTAGCTGCAGAGTGTGCTGCTCTGGGTGAATTGCTACTAAAGGTCCTGTTCCTCAGCATGAATCATCCATTCCTGTAACCACTTTTTATTTGGTTTCATGGACAATTGATTCAGCTGCCCTAATTTCTAAGTAGGACCGACTGCTCCCACCAATATGTATCCATTGGAGATGACTGTTGCTCACTAGAAGGAAATTGTAAATGATATTCTTTCTTTAAGGAAACAGCTCCCTTTTTCTTTAAAATGTATGAACTTAGAGCGATCACCTTACAAATATTCACCTGTGCATTCTGCAGGAAATTCTTTGCACTTTGTATAACTTCTGTACAGAAGTGGCCATTCTGCAAAAAAAAAGTAAGGAAAACATGAAAAACTGAAAACCTTTTAAGTAAAATCTTAAATATGTTCAACTGAAACATATTATTCAGGCAAAATCTTTAAAATATCAATTTGCTTTACTTTGTAAACTCAGTCTAAACTATACATTTCGGTTAAAAAAAGGGTTGTTTTAGAAAGCAATTTGTGAAAATTGATTAATATTCATAAATATTGGATGCAAAGTTTTTTGATAGATTTGCAACCTTTTAATGTTCATCTTTCTGTGTCAAGCTAATCAATAACATATACAGTTCAGTCATTTCTGGGCAACAAAGTGCACCAAATATTTTGGGATATTCCTAAACTGAGTAAAGACTCTGCGTCGTTACCTAGCACCTTTTATTCAAAAGGATTGTATAGTCTGAGTAAACAAAATTATTGGATCTGGCTCAGAATTCTCATTTCTTCTTCTTTCCTTTCCTGATTTCATCTCTCATGTTGGACTTGAGCCAGCAGTCTTGGCATGTCTTCCGGAGAGCACATCATAGCTGCTCAAAGCAGTCAATTTCAAAAGACAACATGTTGTTGGAACAACCTTGGGTTAGTGCCACACAGAGACGCAGCAAACTGATCCACAATGAGGAAGTGATAACTACGAGGGTAGCAGTGAGCAAACAAAGAGGAAGAAAGAAGACCAACATATTACATCTGTCAATTTTTACCCTGTTTTTTGTACAATTTCATATGCATAAACATCTTTTAGTGACTTGCTCGATGTAAACAATTTGTACCTGTTTGAGCTATGTTAGGTTATATTAATATGTGGATACGCAGTTAGTCTCATAATCTATCAAAATAAGTTGAATTGATCAATTTTACAGCTTTTCTCTGAGAGCCTGTCATTACACAAAGAAAAATCTGGAAATTTCTAGAAATGTCCTATTATTTTAAATGTATTCAAAATTAAATAAAGAAAGAATTGGATTAAATCAAGAATTAAATTTAACATTAGTCAATTCAGTGTTAATCAAAACTAATGAAGGCAACAAATAAATTAATACAACTGAAATGGGAAATGCAAAAGGAAATGTTCACATTATATATTAAAGACCTAACATTGTCAAGAATTTATAGGTCTCTCAAAATCCAAAAAATAGGTTTTATTATATTATTCTCAGAAAGTGAAAAGGGAGGTAGAAAAGGTTCTGACTCAGCCTCGCTCCCTGATTTCTTTAGCTCTAGAACGGCCAAAACCCAAAGGAAAATGTGCCTTATATGGTCCAAAGCCAAGCTGTTTTACCACTCTGAGTTTGCTGCACCTCTGCAAGTGTGTGACCTCCTTTCCTTTGTCTCGTACTCCCAGAAAATCTCAGCACAAAGAGTGTAGTGTGGCTGCAAGATCGCTTAGATGCAGACTTTTGTCATTTGACAGCAGGATGACTGCAATCTTTAAAACACAGGGAGAAACGATTGTTATACGTAGTGGTGAGCAGAATCTCCCCTAGGTTACTTGCTAAGCTTACACTGAAGGATTCACTATTTTATGAATGGACAAAAAAATTTCAGTTTTGCAGAAACTTAATGCCTGAAATTCATAATGATGGAAGCAAAACACAAAAAATACAAACATGACACATTCACTGAAATGAATGTTCATTGAAATTCATTGAAAGATTCATTAGTCCCTTCTTTGACTTGGACTAAACATTAAATTCTAATGCTGCGTTTCAACTATGAGAGAACCTCAGACCCGAACGCTCCAAGTCAGACTTCAGCATGGCGACGCCCAGAAACATTGTTTGTAGTACCTCTAACTGGGGGTAGTTGGAGTTGCTCCCAGGTTCCTAGTGAGAAATCTGACTTTGGAGGGTGTTCCAGTTGATTTTTTTGACTGGGAAGTTGGAATTTCCTAGTTCCGAGTACAACTAGAATGTAGCATAAGATCCTCTCTAAATACAAATTCAACTTCTCTAGAGCCTGCTCTTCAAGTGTAGATGCATCACAAGATACTGAACAGCAATTCAGAGGCAGTAATTCAGAGATATATGACATTTAAAAAAAACAGTGCAAATGAATCAAAGTATTTTTTCTCTGAGAGATCACTCTAAATTCCAGAAACGTTGTAAAAAGCAAATTATTACTGCAGCTAAGGTAACTATTTCATTACTTTGGCTGTTTTTCCATTCACTTTGCTGAAGTAAATGCATTATTAAGATTCTAAGAACATGGCATTTCATGTTAAAGTCATGAAATGCCATGAGGTTACTCATGGAGTCCAATGAATGGACAATTGTATTTACTACGTTACATCTGGACAGCTTGCTAAATTATGTTGTTTGGTTTGTGCTGTCCTCTTTGTGAAGGTAATGATTTTTGATCACCTGTTGGTTAATTGATCATAATAGGGAAGATTATCAGGTATTATGTGTTGTTTCCATCTTACCTTCATTCTTTTGTCCAAGCATTTGTGTCAAACCAGAACAGAGGCCTCTCAATGCCTTATATGGAGAGGCTGATTTTGGGATGTTCCATGTCTGTGCAGTGCCTAGGGGTGTTTGTTTTTTCCACATATTTTGTAAGAAGAGAACAAAATCAGGTGTATGCAAGCAGAACATTTGATTACATCATGGTTGTGGTAATGCATTTGGGTATTGGTTAATATTATCCAAGTTGTTTATTATTTTTGTCTTTGTTAATGGGATTGAATAGCAATGTATGGTGGCTTCTCTTGTAGGTAGAGCTTATAGCATAAGACTTGTCAGGATTGTGCAGTTTGGACTACAAGAGGCATGAAATGCTTCGGTTCTGTTGTCACTGTGCAACTTTATGAATTTTGGTGAAAGTTCTGCTTTCATAATCTGAAGACTTATTTTATTTTTTCCATTTTCCGTTTTTTTAAGTTATTTTTCCACAGATTTTTGGTTTTGTACATAAACGTATTATGTTTCTCTGCAATCATTATCTACACAATGCAATTACACTTGGTGGGGGAAGACAAATAAAATCAAGCCAACCAGTCAAGCCTGAAGTCCTGGTCCTCCTTCAATCTTTTGACCAAGTGCTTAAATATGACTAGTCATCAGCTAATTCAGAACTTTCTCAATTTATTAAAATAGGATTATTTAGAATAATATTAGGAATCTGATATGTATTGACAACCTTTTCAGAGCATATCAACTCAGCAAGGACTTAAACTTGTCCTATTTTTTAGATGTCATTTCTCCCCCTGCTTAAATAACTTTTATATAATGTGGACCTGAACATCTAGAAGGGGCCTGCAGAAAAGCAGTTATTGGAAGTGAAAGTACAAATCTGATGTGGATGGTCCTCACACTCCCAGTACATATCTTAAGATGTGTAATGGGATCAAATGTTATCCAGATCCCACTGAGAGATGGAAAACATAAACCCCAGCTACAAAACATAAAGTCAGATCCTGAAATTCAAGTATGGACAAGTAAACATAATTATTAATCTCATAAGTCACAGTGTAACAGTAGTAGGAGTTTTGGAGGGAAACGAAAAATTAAGATGGAAATTCTCACACAGCAGGCTAGTCATAAAACAAGTCATATTACCATGAGATGTAAAAAAGGAAAAAAAAAACTTGTTGACATGTATTATCTGCCAAAAACTATGATGTAATCTGAGTAGCTTGGTTTTTTTTTTCTCTGCTACTATTCTTTGTAATTGATGCGCCCATCAGTGTAATTCAATCAGAGCTCAAAGTGCTGTATATCAGCACCAAGCACTTCCCCACAACGAAACCGCTAAATGGACAGAAAAGATACACTTGAGACAGAAGATGATTTCATTGTGTTCAGTGCGTGTGTGCGTGCATATTGGCCCATGTTGCAAAGAAATGTGGAAAAGAAAAGTAATGACGTTGTGCTAAACAAAGATGTGAAAGAAGCGATAGAAACTTAACAACTCATCTCATCAGCGCATTTAGGAAGATGCACAGCAGACAGGAGGAGGAGCTGCCAGAAAAAGTAATAAAAAAAACAAGGGACATCTAAAAAAAGGATTTTCAGCTACTGTTCTGAATACAGGCCTACATTGCTGTAAAAGATGAACACATAATAAATTTTCATAACATGGGCATCAGTATAATACACAGTTCTCTCAGTTGTTGCATGAATAAGAAAGTTGATGTAAAATTTAATGTTTTGGAGAACAGTGCCAAATGGTTTACATTTGTATTGAAATGACTTTTGGGCTTTTGATAAATTTAGGCGAAAACATTAGATTTACAGCACACCGTTGTCACTACTAGTTACATTGCGATTGAATACCCAAAAAAGATACTATATATGTACAAATCAAGAACGTCAAAGTGAATTAAAGCCGCAAGCAGCGTTGGGTGGCCCTCGCAGTTCAGCGCTAAAGATGCTGGGATGTCTCCCACAGAAGCTGCCTAACCCTCTATGGCATGGCGTTGCCCGCAGGCAACAAACCACATATCTATACCTCACGTTGCTCCTTTATTTTATTTTTTGGGGGGCGTGATTTAAAGTGCCACCAGACATATTTTTATCCAAATAAAAGAGGTATTGAGGTCCAGGTGACCTTTTACTTGGAAGGTCACCTGCTTTTTATTGAGCAGAGATGCATGGTACACCTTGCCTCCTACTTGTAGGTTACAGATCACTTTTCTTCATGGTTAAATTTTGGGTAACTCTAACTAAAAATATTTACATGTCTGTGAGTATGTAAAGAAGCATTGTAGGTCATTTAAATAAATTTTTTTATATAATTTATATGCTAAAACTGTGTTTTGTTGTTTGTTGCCTCAGGGCAACATTGCGCAGTAAGGGTCCTTTTGTTCAGACAATATTATTCTAGTGCGTTGATATGCAGTTGATTACAAAATAATTATCACAGCCAATTTTTTAACTGTATTATTGACTAACAGCAACAGGAGATGGATGCAAGCTCATTTCATGGACAAAAAGTGCGTGGTTCATAAGCTGGGGTCATTCTCGGTGAAAACATGAGGATCCACTGTACCACCATTATTTCATTGTTTGTTTATCCTCAAAACTAACTTCAGTCCTAAAGGGCAATAAGCTGGTCATTAATGAATAAATGGCCCTATTCCAAGGCAGGCAAAGACTGAAGCAATATCTGCCAAAACCAAAAATATGGGGCTGCAGGGTACTTCATTTGGCTGGTGCAGATTGTGTTCCTTACAACTTTAAAACGTACACAGGGCGAGTCGTGCCACCACCAAATCTACCAGACATGGGAGCTGGTGGACATGTTGTCCTTTGCTTGGCTCAAATTCTACAAAGGAATCAGAATTACAAACTCTTTAAAATAGAACCTGCAGTCCTAACTTCAGTCACTGATGAGAATCTGGTCGCTACAACCCATGGATAATCATAGTTTTTGTTTGATTTGTATTTAATTTCTCATAATCACTGTAGAAAACCTTGGTGTTTTAGCCCCCTTGTAGCACAATGTTGCCCTGAGGCAACAAACCCAAATCTGGTTCCGGGAGGCGTCAGGGTCTGATTTTATGATTGATATGTAACTAGGGACCACTAAGCTCCCAAAGAATGCAAGAAAAATATTTTTTCCCCAAAAAACCTAAAAGTCATGCCATAGAGGGCTAATTGGCAACAGTAGAAGTGTTTAGAAACAATAAAGATGAGGAAAGTTAAGAACCCACTACTATGGTCTTAAAGGCCATATATCTTTTACTGAAATCAATGGCATACTGCTTATGCTATCGGGTTTGAAAGCTGACACTGGATATTAATCACTGCTATACATTATTATGCACAGTACATGTAATTGTAGGAAAACAGTAATGTTTTATTTCCCTTCTTCAATTAAAGCTTTTCCCATAACACATGACAATTTGACAGATAAAATAGCCACACTCCCATCATCTTAATTACTGCAGGAAATACCAACGCAAAGAACATAAAACTAAACCAAATTTACAGATTGCTGCTCTGATAGGATGTGTAATGGTAACTTAAACAACTGTGTGTTATGCAAAACTGATCTTCAACCCAAAAAAGAGCCACTCTTTAGAGTGTAGTAATAGCAAAAAATGTCATAGTCCTCTGGAACTGACAGTTCATTTGTTGCTCCAACACAGCTTCTAAAAGGAAAGAAAAAAAACAAACAAGCAAAAAAATGGCTATCATCAGTCACAATGTACAGTCCGGCGTGTGCTTACGTGTGTGTGTACAGTATGTGAGTGTGTAAAACATAGAGACAGACAGAGGAGGCATAGCTGTCCACAAATGTGTGACACCAGCCGGTCTATGTCAAACTCTCCACCCACTCCGTACCCACACATCTGCGTGCAAACACACACACTTGAGATGGGGTCATTTTTCACTGGGTAATTGGCGGCAAGGCACATTGCCCTTGGGATTCGATAATTCATAACCTCCTCCCATCCAATATTGGATAGCGAGTAGAAATGGGCTGAGACAAGGGGTGATGTGTGCAGAGAGAAGGGGGTGGGAGGTGGGGGGGCTGCATCATTAGAGAGGAGAGGTAATGGCTCTTATTGATTCCGCACCGCCGGGGCCCCCTCACCATTTCATGTTTAAAACAACACTGATCCTCATTACCCAAGCATCCGCCGCTGCACTGATAAGGAGAGGAAAGACACCGTGTGAAGAAGAGAAGTGAAAAAGTGAGGAGAGAATAGGGGAAGAATTGCAGGTGAGGAGGAGCACGGCGAGGCAAGAGGAAAGAAGGAGAAGAGGAGAAATGAGGAAAGAGGAAATAGCCACAATGAAAAAGAAAGAAGCGCACATAGGGCTTGTGTTTTTCTGTCCAAACACCACAGACTGACTGGAGTAAGTAATTACTGTCACCCTTTAATGCGTGTAATGCAGTATTACTTGTTTAAACCCCTCTCTCACCCCCTACAGTGTGTAATAAGCCTAAAGAATTGACTCAAACACAGAGTACTTGTGTCTAATAATTCTCTGTGCTATTATCCTCTCTTTGCTGCTAATACTCTGAGCTCTCTGTGTGTTTGGCCACCGGCAAACATTATCATTACTGCAGCAATGGAATAAGACCCGCTCTAATGTCTTTTCTGTTTTTTTCCTCTCCTTAGTCTCTCCTTGACTCTTTCCAAATATGGGTTTTTATAAGAAGAAGGTAATTTGCCAGATGAAACTGCTCCAAACTATAAAGTTGGAAGTCAAATACTTCAGACCTTCTCATCTGCTGAATTTCAAGGACTGTGTTCTTTGAATGTTAATGTTTTTATTTTTTTTTTGCTGTATTTTCTAACCAGTTGTTTATGTTTGAAACTAAATTCAACGGTAATGTAACCTGGACCTTGTGTGTATTCATTTCCCATACTTTTTGTATCACCATCAAATCTAGTACTTTGTCATTTTTAAGACCTTGCCCTCTGCTTGACTTCTGTGCAGTGTTCAAGATCATACATGGGTCAGTAGGTAGGCAACTATAAACTCAAAATAGCTCCACAGTAATTTGCCACCCAAATATCAAATTCATTATGTTTGATTTGAGCACAATACTGTAATAAAAATGCTACTCATACTGTTTATAAAATGAGCTACATAAAAATCCCATAGGAATTATTTTAGATTTCTAGAAATCACTGAATGAGTAACATTGTATTTCAATATATAGGGTCAAGCAAATTTACAATGAGAACAGTTGTGGTGAAACTTGTTTATACTTCATCCTGGAAGCCAAATTTGGCGCAGTGTACAGTTGTATTGGTTTGATTTCTTTCCCCAAAATACAAGTTAGTACTCTTAATGATCATTTATAGAGATCATTTATGAAACAAACAGAAACCTGTAACATATTTGGATGCAACACAATAGGAAAGAAGTGAAATTGGAAGAGAACAAAGTTAAAGAGTGCAATTTTGCTCCAAACCCACATTCACACATGAACATTTTGACCAATCGGCATTCAATGTGATTTTGGTTGCTGACTGGCTGAACCAAATCAGCTTTGAGCTGAACCAATCTCATCACACATCTCAAAGTGATTCAACCCCAAAGGTGGAAGACGCAGAGAAGTTATAATTACAAATAGCAATCACAAGAATGCTGAAATAAAAAAATAAAAAACTATTCATTTTATTTCAACACAAATTATTTTTTGTGATTTTTTTTTTTAATGACGCTCAAGAAGGCCACAAGTCTAAAGCTGTTAGCAAAACGCTGTGCATCAAAACTTAGGGAAGCACTACACAGCTTTCCACAGTCTGCACATATTTTTTGAAAAGACTTGTAATAGAAAATATCCCACTGGTTTCAATAAGTTTCCGTATGCTGATTAAAAATCAAAACCATCTGCACACCACTGAACACATCAAAAGCATCTAAACTCTAAACAAACATGCCAGTTGATTGTGAAGCAGTAATTTGATTTATTGCCAAACAACACTAGAATTTTGAAAAGAACAGGAAAAGTGGGAAGAAATAAATAAACATGGACATCACTTGTCTAATTTCTACTGTTTCCTGTGCAGTGATTTGTGAATAGTTTATTTAGGCTTATGCTCTGTCTCCCTTGCCAGTCTCATCTGATGCCATTAAAACTAAACGGTAAACAAGTGTAAATTTTGTATGAAAGAATGAGGGCCATTATGTCAGGAAAGAAGACATGACTAAAAATCATGAGGGTGGAAAGTGAGATGTGATTAATTCTAGTGTCATCAGTGGCCTTTTATTGTTGTTTTTAAACGGACAACATGGCTACCACCCAGGGAGCTATTATGTCAAGTTGACAACAAATACCTGCCAAGAGAAAGAAGAAAAACAAAGAAAGAGACAATAACAGCAGATCTTGACACCAAGCATCAGAGAGAAGTGTGAAGATAAGATGTGTATCTGTATCTGGCTCCCAAGCAGGATGAGCCTACAGCAGAACCAAAGAGTTTAAGATTAGAGCTCACTTTCTTAAGAGCATTCATCTGAACAGTGCTGTTATTTTACATGACAAACTTGAACTTGATCATAGATCTGCTGATGCCATTTGATTTTCAGGGGAAAACTTTGGATATTTCATAAAGGGAAGAGACACAACAACAACAACAACCATATCTCCCAAGTCGATAGCTGAGTGGCTGCTTTGTGTCAGTGTGTCTGTCCGTAGTGGGCAGCAGGGATGAAGTTTGGCTGCTGAGCGCACAAAAACAACTTTAGCAGTTTTTATGTGTGTCGCTTTCAACATAAGAATCTCAAATGAAAGTCCATGCCCCAACCAGGCCATTTTCAACAATGCAAGAATAACCAAACATGCATGTAGACTGAACCACTACAAGAACTCATTCCTTCCACTTTCAACCACAGCCATAAGCAGTAACAAACAGCAAATTGTGATATTGTCTTCAATTTATAAGAGTTAAAATTTGGTTGGCTAATATGCTTGGAAAGAATCAGAGCTGTATTAAAAAGCAATGTTTTAACACTTTTATGACCAGATTTATGTTATCTGAGTTTATTTTTAATCAATGTTTGTAGAATTACTAAAATCACACAATCAATGACTATTTTTAACATGTCTTAAACTTTCAGTATCCAATATAATTATGTGGTCTTGAGTGTAAAATAAAACTTTTATTTCTGAACATAAATGAAAGTATTTTAACCTGGCTTAAAGTAATTTAGAACTTGTTCTCATTAAGGGTTTACTGGAACAACACTAATTATGGTAAATTAAGGATAACCCATTAAATATTCAGTTTTCTATGAAGAAATGTTTATATAATCATCTCTAATATGATCACTAGAAATAAAGTGATTTAATTGCCCTCAAACAATAAAAGTTGTTTGAGGGCATTACCCCTTCAGTCAAAATAAATTGAATGAGACGCTTCTCATAGTCTTTGAGTGGCTCATGGAAAGAGCAAGCATCGTCAAACACTTGTTTGTGAAAAAAATGAATAAAACTAGGATTTGCTTTTAACTGATCCAAGACTCTGCATGTGCCCAACATGTGAAGAGGTATTTTCTTCCTTGTGGGGATTAGACTGGGGCAGAAGATATTCTTGTATAAGCTACATCAGCTTCAGCTCCTCAAATTGCTTATTTGCTTTTTCTGCCCACACTGACAGCCGAGGGGTCTGGGCTAACAAAACAGTGCTTTCTCTCCTGCTCATGGCCTCACCCCTGCCTTGTTTCTGATGTCCTCTCAAACTGCACTTGTTCTCTGACAACAAACAAGCAGTCAACTCTCTTCTCTTCCTTTCAATTACGCTTCTATTCTGACACTCACCAGCCCAATAAATCCCTGTTAGCAGTGCAGAAGAGGAGAAGAGAAAACAGTAAATTGGAGACGCCGACCCCTGAGGGGATCATCTTGGCTCTGTGACAATGTTTAGGGTCAGCTTTTTGCATCCTGCATAATAATAGGCAGAGGATGAGAAAAGATTGAAAAGAGAGACGGATTACTCTGATTAGCCATGCATTCTTTGTCCATCCACCCAAGTTTAATGGTGCTATCCACTCATACACACACATGGACCTGCTCAAAGGTTGTCTTGCCAGCCAGCAGATCCTCAGATAAGCTTGTTAAAGGGCAGAGTACCCACAAAGCAGAATTTACAGAGAAAATCATAATCTAAGAGACATGACGCTCCTCATCCTTTGACCTCACAGTCTGTATCATCTCAGGCCCAAGTTAAAAAAAAAAAAAAGCAATGTGCCCCCAAAGTGGCATGCCTGTTTTGGTATCAAATGTTGTGTGTGATTCAGCCTTTAATAAATAATGATTTACCACATACTCTGTGTCTGGGTCTCTACATTCCCATCTATTAGATGAACAGCCACCACCTGCCTCACTGTGTGTGTGTGGGGGTGTGCAACCAAGTGTATCTGCGAGGTTACTAGAGGAGACATACTTTCTGCAAAATACCTCTATTGATGGTAGTCAAGTCGATGGCATCCTTGCAATAGTCATCCACACAGTCAATTACCTCACAGAATGACGGGTTATCTTGCTGATAGTCTGAGTTGCAGCTGGCTGTTTGCCCAGAGCATCTGCTAAGCATAAGTGTATTTTGTTTTTTAGGGAATGAAAGGAATTCAGAAATTGAGCCTATCAGCAACTGGAAGCTAAAATGATGTGAGGGTTAAGAGAACTGCTTTAATCTAACTCTTTGAACAGATTAAAATCCTAAATTAGCTTGTAAATATAGTTTAATTTTGTCATTTAGTGATGCCATGAGTTACCATCTTAGCATTCGTATTTGGTCATGAACATGACTGTGAGCTCTGACTGTTTTCTCAACAGGTCTGGTGGATAAAATAACCTGGAGATTGTAATCCTAATCTGAAGAATAAAGACAATTTGCTTTTTGCTTGCTGAAGTTGGCATCCTTACTTCTTCTTGTATCCTACTAATGAGTGACTAATATTAAAGGTGGACCGAGGTCTACTTCCAGAATTTTTTCCCATTTGTTGTAAAGCATGTTAACGTTCTACCTTTTCATTTGAATATTTAGGGGTTTTTTTCTTTAGTCACCTTGGAGCAAAATACTTAGCTAGAGATTTAATTGCTTAATGTGACAGCTCAGCTTTGTCAAAACTGTCAGTCATTCAGGATAGATTTAGCAACTAGAGCTACAATATTTTAAAAGATGATGGAAATAGCCGCAGCTGTTTTGTCTGGTGAGGCAAACTGTCAGACTATTGTTCTGTAGATCTAGAATTTGATTAAAGGGGCGGTATTATATATATTTCAGGCACATAGTGTTATTTTATAGCACAACGTTACCTTAATTTGTTATAAAAATGTTGCATATACCAAACAAAACTGAACAGAAATTTGACTTTGCAATTTAACGTTTTGAAATTAGCCTGACTCTTTAAGAAGCTCTGCTTTCAACATGTGTTCACAACAATGTTTCTCCATTATGTTGTTTACAAACTTTCCTAGGAGTTTGAGAAGTAGTTTGTATGATGCACAGTTATAGCAAGTGATTGCTTATTGTTGCTGAAGAAGCGGTGGAAGGATCTAGGGAGGGTTTCTCTGTGAGGCAGAAGCTTGGCTGGGGACTGCAGCTCCACGGAGGAGCTTTGTGCAAATAGGCATCGCTTTTTTAGAGGAAGAGCTTCGGGTCCACCTAACGGCTGCCATGAGAGATTTAAGGATTTCTCAAACATGCATGAAAGAATCAAAGCAACCCTTTAAAGGATCTGATTTATAAAGGGTGAACAAGGAATTTTGGGAACATTGTTTGCTTGAACTTTCTTGATAAGGAAGCCAAAATGCATATGCTTCCCAGAAGAATCTGTGAGATATTATGTTTGCTCAGGCTGTCAGTGTTCGCTGATTTATCCTAAACTTGCATCAAAGAATATAGCTTAAAGTCAAAGGGTCTGAAATATTGTTCAATAAAAAAAGTCTGCCAGTTAACATTATGTTATCTGAATTATAATATCCTAATAAACCACAGCCCTATTGTGTATCTGACTTTTTATATAACCGAAGATATAAGACTTTAAGTTAAGTCAGGTTTATCTGCATAGCATATTTCAGCAATAAGGCAGTTCACAGTGCTTAACATGGTGAAACCATAATACAATAACCTATTGTGAAAATATAAACATTATATTTTGTCAAATGCTATCATAAAAATCATCATCCAATATACTGTACATCCAATACATTGATTAATGTTCCAGTTATTATGAATCAAAGGGAACTCTAAACAAATGTGTTTTTGGCCTTGACTTAAAGGAACTCAGTGTTTTGGCTGTCTTGCCGTTTTCTGGACGTTTGTCCCAGATTAGAGGAGTATTAAAAACTGAAAGCTGCTTCTCCATGTTGCATATGTAATCAATCAGTTTAGCCTTTAATCACAAATGATCCTGTAGCCGGTGTAAGTTTATCTTCAACTAATCCAAGCTACTTCAGAACTTTTTTAACCTGACAAAAAAACTGTGGCATAACAGCTCAAACAAATTGTACATGCAAGCTGAAAATTAACCGTATTCCTGACAGATTTATTTTAAAATTTTCCTTTTATTTTAACAGCATGTTTAATTTAACTGGAATGGAAATTAACATTTTGAAACAGTGCCAAGAAGGGCTTCCATCCTCAAAGAGTATACTACTAAATTTTGATAACGTAGAAATAAGACTGTTTTTTTTTATTGATCTCTTTTTTTTTTTTTATCTGAAACAGTTTTCTTGATTAAAAAGAAATAATTTTACATCCAAATCTGATTAGGATTTATATTCAAAATAAGGATTATATAGGATTATTATCTATGTAGAATAACATTTCTGTAAATCTTGTTTCAATAACCAAAAGATAACATGACTTAATCTCCTATTGGACAATGCAGATTCAATGCAGATTCTCAGGAGCGTAACCCAAGACTATGGGCCGCTGCTAAATGGGGCCAAGCCTGGGTTTCTGGATGCTTCTCTGAATCTAGACTGCTAAAATAACTTCACTACAAATAGCATTTCACTATGTGTAATCGCCCTGAAGAAGGGGAATATTTTAATAAAAGAGCCGGACACGGTGCTTCTGCTCCAGCGTATATTATTATCTAAGTTAGCTTACAAATGTACATAATGATATCAAAGTTGAGATAGCAGTATGGTAGCAACGGCGCTAACAATGGAGCTAGCAGAGCTAACAACGTAATTTGTTAACATTCGGAGCGTCAAAAAAAAACAACTCACAAGCTTTTTGAAAGTTAATAAACTCATTTACAACCTACAGGTGTGTTTACACACACTCATACCTGAAGAAGGGAATATTTTAATAAAAGAGCCGGACACGGTGCTTCTGCTCCAGCGTATATTATTATCTAAGTTAGCTTACAAACGTACATAATGATATCAAAGTTGAGATAGCAGTATGGTAGCAACGGCGCTAACAATGGAGCTAGCAGAGCTAACAACGTAATTTGTTAACATTCAGAGCGTCAAAAAAAAAAAAACCCACAAGCTTTTTGAAAGTTAATAAACTCATTTACAACCTACAGGTGTGTTTACACACACTCATACCTGAAGAAGGGAATATTTTAATAAAAGAGCCGGACACGGTGCTTCTGCTCCACCGTTTATTATCATCTAAGGAGGAAGATTCCGGTGCTCTTCAATATAGCTAGCGCATTAACAATGTTAATGTTCTTAACAGTTAATGTTAATGATGCATCTGAAGATGATAATGTCTAGCTGATGTACAGACATCAGCTGGACATTATCATCTTCAGTCCAAACTGCTGGTGAAGCATTACAACCTCTTAACATCAAAAGAATAAATGTATTTCTGAAATAACCAAATTTCAATCCATCGCTTACTCTCAATCCATCACATATGCACTTTTCACATATATAAATAAGGTATCATACTTGCATTTAGGGGAAAGCCCATGCAGATTTATTTTTAGATGTTTATGTATGTAGGATAGATGGTGAATGAGAAAACAGTTGCAAGAATGAAAGAAATTCTGCTGCTAATGATTGATGTGTCAGGACAGTTGGCTCTATTTGCTGATTAATTAAAATAATTATTTTCGGACTGCTTAGGAGCAGTCATGGCTTATGCATTGAGGTATTGACCTCCATCTTGAGAGGTTTGGCCATTATTATTAATTATTAGTAAAGAAAAGGGAAAATATTTAATAATGATGTCAAGGTAAAGGGATATATATATTTTTAGCTCTCAAAATAACAGTAGAAATGTCAAGCTGTATTCAGTCAAAGTGTCCTAAATAGTCAGACTGCACCACGGAGAGCAGCAAATTTAGAGTAATTTTCGGTTTTATTTGTTTTCTCTTACCTTTTAACAATGTTAAAATCACTGTAAATGTTAATGTGTTACTTGTTTATCCTCATTTGCACAAATTCTCAGGACAACGGTTTATCTATCAACAGGGAAAAGCAACACTAACTGGTATAGTAATGGAAAACAAATTTTTATTAGCAAATATTTGAGTGAAATCAAATATAAAACCATGAAAGGGTGACTTACTTATCAGAAAAAAAGCAAACAAACAAAAAAGCAGACAATACAAATTCTGCCCATGTAAAACCGCCCAGGAGATTGCAGCTAGCATGTGTTAATTGAGCTCTACGATAAATAAGCACGCATCAGATGAGATCTTCCCATACAGGCCTTGAGCAGCTCTGGGAGAATGATGAGAATTGACTGAGAGTCTCAATTTCCAATAGCAATCACAGTGTGACATCTCTTTCTCCAATTAGGACTGGAGAGTAGCAGAGACGAATCCGCCGGGAGCTGCTGTTGCTTTGAATAAGTTGTTGTCTAGTATAATAGTCTCTTTCTTTGTAGTTTTGACCTGTAAATGATGCATGCACTCTTAAGTCCACGAACTCATTCTGCCAGCTGCTATTGTTTGCTTCTGAATGAATTACACACCACATGTGCTTTTGCACTTTAACAACTTCTGCACGAGGCTGCCTTCAACTGTAAATTACTTGGCTTCATGGAGAGCTGAAGAGATCGGAAACGGTGAATTTTGTTTTGTGAAATCACAAGGTGTTTTTATAGCAAACGTGAATGCTAAAAATACTCAGAAAGAGATGATGTTAAAATGAAAGGTACCACAAGCTGCTCTGTCTTTGCATGGCAGCAGATACTGTATACGACCATGTGGCCTCATGCATTTGGCTATTGTACAAGAAAAAAGGAACTAAGTTGTATTAAAGTGTTTATGGCATGCATAGAAAGTAAAACAGCTTGATCACTAGTGAAGAAACAACAAATTGGTGCTCAAGAAGATAAAAAGAGGTCACAGAGCACTGCTAGGACTATTAAACAGAGAGAAAATATCAGATTAAGTAAAACAAAGTTAATTTAATTGTTTAAACATGCCGGGGTGTTCTGTTGAAAACTGTTTTGGTGTATTGCGTCTCCGACATATGTATTGAGAATTTGACAAAACGTTTATAGTGACAGTTAATACATCTAATTTTCCTTTTGGATTTACAAAGTAGCATTCAACTGAACTGAACTGAACTGAATTTCATTGAATTGGACCCTCCGTAGGATAGGGAAGAGAGTTGAGAAGGACAATGTTCTGCTTTAAAATCACTTTGGGCATGTTGTCAGAGACTCCTCACATCATCTTTATAGACCTTCTGAACTGATGGAACCAGGAAAATGGCTACATTTCACTACCTCCAGCTGTTACCATCATGCCCTTTATCTATTTTTAATAATCATCTGTTGAATGATTGGAGAAACTCTCCCTAGTCTATTACTATTCTATTTAATTTTATTATTTGGCAAACCCTGACTGAACCACAGTAAACTGATTTGATTTTTTTTATTATTCCACCTTTGTTGTTACAGGTAAATCTCACTTAGGCACAAGGTCTCATTTTCAAGTTGTATAAGCGTAGTCCATATAGTTACCTTGGTGTCCATTGTAAGCCTCACAGTCTTTTACATGCATTGATTTTCTTTACTAAATTATTCGTCTGAAGAAATGACTGCTGGTGGATTTCTCCAGCAGTCATTTCTTACATAGCTCACAAATATGCATCGGGCCCAACACAAAACCGCGTAATGCCACATTTAAAATTTCAAGTCAATTTAGAATTGCCAGTTAGTCTAACATGCATATGCTCTACAATACAGAGAAAACCAACACACACATTGACAGGGAGGTCGCAAAATCCAAACTCAAATAGCGCAGCATGTGATTTGTTGTGATGCCCGGTCTGGATGAACGCATTTCATCCAAATGATTCTTGAGTGGGACACTTTTGTCGCCAGTTTGATTCAGTGTTGGTTTTGTGACTTAAATTGCTATAAACCGCATGGATCTTTCAGTAAAACATTTTATATTGTTTCATCACCCGCAAGTGTATTGATTTCTTAATCTGGCCAAAGAGAATGGTTAAAACAACTTTTTAAAGTCAACCTATGCCATAAATGCAAATAAAACTTTATTGACAGAGCTGTCTTTTAAAATAAGCCTATGTTCGTAAAATACTTAAATACTCTCCCCTGATGTTGATGTGATTAGTCAGCTGCCTTGCCAATGTACCAGAGCTAATTGGCCAATAACACAAGTGTTTAAATAAGAACCTTCAAAAGTGCTTTCTACATGATTAGACACCATGTTTCTAGTTGGGTGTTTATTATAAATTATGCATACATTACATAAATTAATTAGATCACTGCTTTATTGTCCATTGTAAATGGATGCATACAGGAATCTGTCCTGAGTTTGTTTTTGTAGAATACTTTAGAAGAAAAAAGGATGGTAAACCAAAGATGACCAGAAATTAAGAAAGAGCTTTAAGAGAACATTTACAATATATAATTTCAGAATGTCAATATCTTAGTTTCTATGGGGGAAAGGGAGAAGTTACTGTGTAGATCAAGGAAAGTTATAACTGAAAATTCTGAAATTACTGCAAAGCTCCATTGAACGTCTCTGTGACTAAAGAGAGGTTCAATTGAACTGGACTGTAACAAGAAAAGTGCACCTTTTTTTGCACTAGTGGCCTTTATTGGACAGTAGATAGACAGGAGATGGGGGGAGAGAGGAGACATGCAGCAAATGGCCTGAAGCTCAAAACTAGGATGACTGCTTTGAGGACTATAACCAATACACATGCATTAAACCTGGAATAATGGCTCTGATAAATGCATCAATCCAGGGAAGAGGACGGTTCTTAGTATTGTTGCTCATTTCAAAGACCAAGAAGCAAGAGGGGAAAGACTCTGAAAGTTTCTTAGGAATATAAAAACAAATACAGAAAAAAGTATTAATTAATCCATCTGTCCAGTAAGCAGTGTTGCAAAAAATGCAATATTGCACAAGCATTTGTGATTACCATGAGCAGCGGAGGAATTTTGACCAACTCAAAGCAGAATAGTTTTAGTACTCAGTCACATTCAAGGGGTTTTGAGCTGTAATGACCTTTTTAAGGGCATGCCACAGCCTTTGTTTCTCTTTTTTTTGTTTGAGCCAGTCAGACTGAGACTCACTTGGGTGCTCTGGATCATTGTCCTGGTGTGTAACCCAACTACACTTTAGCTAAAGTTTAAAACTGAAGACAACAGATTCTCCTGCAGGATTTTCTACTAGAGAGAAAAATTTATGGTTTTTGTCAATGAAAGCAAGTAATCTGTGCTGCGAAACAACAAAGCCACCTTTGATCGTCACAACCACGTTTTACTGTTTGCATGTTTGTTTGTTGTTTTTTTTTTCTGAGATGTGTTTTTTATGCCAGATGTAAGGCGGTATGCATATTCCAAAAATTCAATTGCCTTGTCTTGTCAATATTTCCCCATTGTGTTTGGAGTCATCAAAATCAGACATGTTGAATGAGCTACATGAAAGGCTTATGAGTAGATTACCTTCTCCAGCCTCAAGCTTGGATTCTTTTTTTTATAATTTTTTGCTAATATTTATTTTTAAAAGTGAGCATATTTGACTAGAGTCCATAATTTGTCATAAAAAACAAGCAACTGTTGTATTCTGCGGCATACATACACAGGCAGACATCAACAAATATAAGAGTTATCTGAAACAAAACCTAAAATGACTCGTCTAATTTCAGGCATCATTTTGGATAAACACATTAACTTCCCACTTCCCCCTTACTCAGCTCCATGTGCTACAGGCCTCGGCAAACCATCCCCACCTAATGCCTGTAATGTGATATAACAACAATTAACAATCAGACACCATGCAGCACATTAAATTTATGTTTCCGTCTGTGCCTCCTGCAGATGTTATGGTGCTGGGTGTCACCGGGAAATTTTATCACTGCTTGGGTAATGGAATCAGGGAACGAGGTGGGAGGGGTCAGAGAGATTGTGTTGTCAGGGCTTCCTGACAGACGAGCAGAGCATATCCTGAGCAAACCCCTCCCCTCTGCACCCTTAACCATATCCTCACACACAGTACTTTCTTTCAAATGACTAAATTACCAACCTTCATAATAAAGGAATGAAAGTGGTAGAAACAGCCTGCCAGAGGCCACTGAAGTATATTTCAAATAACGAAGAGACCTTTTTATGAGCACATGCTTGTGAATCTCTTTCCCCATTTTGCCTATAAACTATTATTGAACTGCAACAGAAAAGCAGCAAAATTACAATCAGAAGAAAAGCAGTGGCTAGACATCAGTTTTTGATGTGGTTTCAATTCAAGTTCTAATGCATTTGAGGGATTTTTTTTAGAAAAAAATTCTTTAGAATTATAAATTAGTGTCTGTGAAGGAGTGCCAGGCAAAAACAAGCAATAAAAAAACTACTTTATGAAATAATAAATATATCTTTATTAGGTTATTTCTTCAGGAAAAAAAAATCTAATAAAATATTAAGTTGCCAGTTTTTCTCAGCAAAAATCTTTTTTTAAGTTCTGGATGTCTGGTACTGTATGAGAAATGTTGCTGTAGGTACGTTTCTGATGGGTTTTTTTTTTTAAATAACTCAAATCAACAGCTTTGTTTTACTCTGAAGGTTTTCAAGATAATTAAAATACCCAGAAACAGAATCTTTATTTCTAACATGAAACCTTTGCCTAAGACCAATCTGCACTCACATCTCAGAGTGAATAATAATGAAACATTTGGGCAGACAGTCTTTACTTCCTTTTTGAGATTCTGACAGTTGTCTGGACCAAATTGCAGGGTTCTGCCTCTTCGGATGTCTCAGTTATTAGTTGCAACCTTCTTTGTGCATTGTATTATTAAAAAGAGGGTAATTAAATATTTAGCTTACGAAGAGCAAGTCCATTGAAATGCAAGAAAGACCCCAATCCAGTTTTCCCCAACAATATTTATCTTCACTCTCTTCTAAGCCTGACAAACAAAAGTTGGGACTGATGAGTATATTGGTAAGTATCCTGTTTTAAGTATATTTTCACAAATTGTCTTTCTACACAAGAACACAACAGCTAAATAAAACCAATACTAATTTGAGATCATCGTGTGGGGCGGAAGGACTTAAACAAAATGGTCTTTCTAGCTGGTTACTAATTTTCATTCTTGCAATTTGTCTCTTGCAAAGTGTCAGTCTTGTGATCTTTATGTCTCATTCACTTGGAGAATATCCACATTTTAAACAACAAGGAAAAGGACTTCTAAGGCATCCCGGACTCTAATCTGATTGAAACCAATGGGCGTGTTGCCAAAAGACTTTATTATGTCTTGGCAATAATGGAGGGTCATAAATGGTAGCGGTTCTGAAAGGCTGAAAATTTTGCTGGGGTGATTACTGATGTCTTATTATTCATGACCTGCAGTCAATTTTTGAGTCTGTGTTCATGCAGCTGAAGGCAGAGAATACATCACTGTCAGCACATGTATTTGGTAACCAGCTATAGAAAGAAAAAAAAAAGAGACTACATATTTTTTAACATTACAGTTCTTAATATTAAAAAATAGTACTCAAGTCATGAGTTTTCTGACATTTAGCTTACTAAAATGTAAGCTAAACTGACCTTGGAATTTTCTCAAGGTCAGTTTGGACACTGTCTTAAAATCACATTCACTAAAATATATCTAAAATGTTTGCGTGGGTGACAAAATAGATACAAAAACAGACATTGAGACAAAGGAAAAAGTTCCAGAAAAGAATATGGTACAAAGAAATCATATTTTATTCATCTAAATCTGAGTAAAAGATGTAATATTGAGACTATTTAGCGCATCAAAATTTCTGTCTAGGTTTTCTGAGTGTCAGTGCTGTGTTTACACAGTAATATAATGTAATATAATGATTGGGAAAGAAAAAGTCAGTGGGATTGTCTGGAACTGTGGAGAAATAGTTGAGAATTTACATAACAGACTGGTAATACTTTATTTCCCTGCTAAACATCAGAACAAAGAAATATTACATGCAATTTTTGTCAAGTTTTTATTTCTGGACCTCTTTTATTCAATATATATTTAACTCTATATCTGTATCCCAGTAGTACATTTTTTTGGTGCCCTACAACATCTCTTATCGTCCTGCAATAGGAGTTTAGTTTTGGCTCTGAATGACTATAAAAAAACGTCTTAGGGCAATTATTAATAAAGGTAGTAGTTTAGAACAAAATTATTAAGTCAGGTCAGAATTTAATGATCAAGAAAAGAGCCAAATGTTTCAATCTTAGTTATTGATTATAAATGCCTGCCTGAAGAGACTTAGGTTTTAAAATAGTGGACAAGTCCAGAAATCCAGCTCTGGCAATCAGAATGCAGTGATTTTCAGATTTTAATCTGTATAAAACCATGTATAATTTTACTTTTATTTTACATGTATGAGTATTTTGGTTTGCTTTGCCAGAAAAAAGTAATGGTTGTTACATGACAAATTGGAAAAGCTCAAGCAGTGTTAATGTTTGTATTGTATTAATTCTACCTAATGTGGAAAATATCCAGGAAACATGTACATTTAACAGATAACACTGGTGTTTGCAATGCTGTTATCCTTAAGTGCAACTGCATGAGTAGTTCATAATAACAACACTCACCCACACAATTCTTTTCAGAAAAAAGCTCATAATGGATTTGAGTATTCCAATTCTATTTTAGCTCCTGAAGAATGTCTGGCAAGCTGTTTCTCTGGCAAGGATAAATCTCCAGTTCAGACTGACTTCTGCATCAGGTGCATTTCTGCTGCCTGTGAATAACATTTCTGTCCAACCTTGAGGAAACGTATTCAAAGGTTTAAATTAAAGATCTATCATTTGAGATCACAAAATATGTTTTCTGCAAAAAAGAAAGTGACTTGCAAACATGATGTGTGCTGTCTCATTGCTCTTAAGAAGCAAATGCCCCAGCTGTTTTATTCAAGTGCAGGACAGTGACTCAGCTGGGAGAAAAAGCATCCAGCTGTGCGCAGGCACAGGTTTGAAATGAACAGAAACACAGAAAACGATTGAGTCTTTTTCTTATAACGCACTGAAATAGCGTTCTCAGTTGAAAGATTATTCCCAGTGAAAAATACAATCATAAATGAGTGACCCATGAAATGTTTTGCTGCAGATCATAACAAATCTATAAATATCCAAAGTCTGCAATTACTCATCACACACCTTCATGCAAGTAAAAATGTTTTGAATGTGTTGCATAACTGCCGCTATTTCATTCTTGCTGCCTACAGACAAACCAATGTCCAAATTTAGCACATGAACAGAACTTCCAAACAGAAAAAAAAATATTGTAAAGTAAAATGAAGTAAAGTTGTATAAGAAGGTATTGAGACTTCCACTTTGAATGTATTTCATGTTCTTCAATGTGTACTTATTTAACAAACAGGGACATAGTGTTTGGAAAAACTGCACAGTTCAATTCAATTTCTCAATTAGCTCTGTTGCAAGTCACCTATTGTTGTGTTAACACTCAAGCACATATAGCTACAGATAGAATAGAAGATAGTCCATTGGCACCATCTCTAAGATAGAAAATATAGGATTACCTCTGGCTGCTGAGTCTTGATATCCCTCTGCACTGAAATTACCTTTTGTTGGGATAAAAAAGGAAAGGATACAGAAGAAATTAAAAACATGAAACAGTGGTGAAAAGTAGTGACTTTCCAGACGGGTACAGCAAACAATAACTCCTCCTCAAAAAAGAAAATTATGTCTGTGACAATATTAGGTGCAATGGCTTGCTTTGGAAATGAGATTTTGAAGAATGAATGACACAGGAATATTAAAAGGAATAGAGTCATTTATCAATAGATAAAATATATAGTGTTGCTGGCTTCTGCATAAAATGTGAGACCGTTAACCTTACAGTGATGAAAACGATGAGTATAAAAAGCACAGGCATAAATAAAAGAGAAAAAAATATTGCAGTTTTCTAGGAAGACCACAAAGTTCATTTCAGAGCCCAAGTCTTGAATCACCAGTTAATATAGTGGATGATTGTGTGGTTGCTTGTCAATCTATCAGGTTAAAAGAAATAGAAATTTTAATAAAACTAATACATTCACATGATTTATTCTCAGATATCACAAAGTGAGTCATGCACAGTAATCCAAGTCAATGAAGTAATCAAAAAATGTTTTTAAAACTCTGCTTTCCTAGAGGTCTGTTCTAGGAACAAATACCTGCACTGCTAAACCTCTACTTTCTATGCCATTTATGAAGGCAAAGAAATTGTTTTATGGATGGTTTGTAGGTTTGTAGTTGGATTGGTTTGCTTGGTTTTAGTGCAATAATGAATAATGAATTATCAGGCATGTATGTAATTAATTATTATACTAACCCTTTTCACCAATTCATGATCTGTTAATCATATTTGATTACATCAACCTGTCCAGGGACTTCAGGTGGAAATTAGCATTTTTTGCTGTAACCTGGTACCATGCATCTATCCTTTGAAAAGGTCAATCAGATGTTGTACAGTACATTGTCTCTTTGTAAATAAACAGTAAACACTATTGAAAAGTAAGATGGCTATGCAATAGTGTGTTAGAAGTATTAGTCACAACTGAGAGAACTGATTCAAAACTGCTCATAAGATATTGCAAACTTCATCTTAAAATTCAACAGTGCAGCAAATTTATTTTGGAAATAAACTTAAGCTGAATTTATTTCAGATTTAAAATTGTCAGTGGATCTGATTCAAGACAGGAATTTCTTCCTCCATCCATCTCTGTCATCCATCACTGTTCCTAACTTCAATACAAATACAAGACTTCTTCATTAAAGTCCGATTCTATCACTCTTTGCCTTATTCTGTTGAAGTCAGCCAGCAGCTGAGAAGAAGTGTGTAGTCAGCTTGTTCCTTAAAGGTCATAAGGAGGGAAAAAGTCAATCAGACAGTAATGGCTATATTGGGATTGAGCCTTTCACCATTGCAGCTAATTTCCTCTTAAACCTGACCAAATGTCAGCAGCAGGCCTGTTTGAAGCCCCTGCAGAATACTGTCAGTTTTTGGTGGCTGAAATGGTAATGGATGATACTGGAGTCATTAGCTATGGTATGAAGGCGGATTATGTCTTATATGTCTCCTGATATAGAGTAACTCTCAAAGAATATTAAACTGGAAGAGCAATCAGAGAGCACAGAGCCCTCCAGTGTCCTTGCCCTTCTTCACAGTTTAAATATTCCAACTCACCAACAACATTTTAAAAAATCAGGGTGGCTCATTTTCCTGAAGCTTGCTGACTTACAGTCATTCCAGAGTTATCATGTAAAATGTACTGCAGTCTAAATAATACATGATGGTGGTGGAATAGTTTTGGGATTTTTTTAAAAATCAAACTAGTTCATTGTAGGCAAACTGATTTTTCCCTGTGCATTTCCATGCTATTACATCTAAGGCTTGCAGTAGGTACACATCCCACATATTTAAAGCTGTAGCATTGATTTGCAGCTGCGTTTCTGGAAACTTAATGGAAATTTAATTTCCCCTGCTTGCCCATTACTTATGGAGAATTTATAGCTCTTTAGCATCCACAGGCATTTAGTTGTTTGCATAACTTTATCAGAAGCTGTGCCTGAGCTGCCCACTCATTTACTGTATAAAGCACTATAGTGAGTCAGCCATCATGTATAAAAGGTTTATTGTCATTTTTTTATTCACTGTAGAGTGTGCTAAGAATTCATCACATGGTACATTAAAAGAAGGTATAATAAAAGTGTATAAAGCAGCACTGCCAACATCTCTAAAAATCCAGAATTGTCTTACATTTTAATCTTATTAATTAAATACAGAGCAACACTGATTACATCAGTTAAGCTTGCTCCCTCTTTTTAGGTCAGGAAAACGTACGATTGGTAGGAGAATCTAATTCATCCTCAAGCTGTCTGTCACAGTTTTGCACAAAATTGTTCATTTAATAGAGAGATTTCAACATAATATTATTCCTTTCAGCCAATAACTTCTTTTTGACAGAAAATGAGGAAGGAAATGATGATCAAACAATGAAAAATGGCTATCATTTCTGAAAACATTTGTTGATCTAATTTATTTACTTAAAAATGTTTAGTACTTAAAAAATGAGTATAATATAACCTGTAAAAGATAATAATGGTATGAAGAAACCACACCCATAATAAAATCTAGGTTTTAATCATAAAAATGATCTGGTCTGTTCCAAGTTTTGCTTTGCCTTCATTTATTAAACTATAATAAAAACTAAATGAAATAGCTCATAAAGAATTAGGTCCACCTTTAAAAATTTTAAGTATTTTAAAAACAGGTTTAACCAAATAATTCAAAATGGGGGTGTTTTTGTTTCTGTTGGGGTTTTTTTCTTACCACGACTGCAGCTACAGGAAAACAGATTTATGTCAAGAAATTGAACGTCAGTTGCACAAAGACAAAAGAAGCTGATTACATGTTTTCACAACAAAACAAAATACACATTTATGCCATTCGATTGGATGTGAATCCTAATGTTTCTTACCTACATGTCTTGAGAACAAAATTGGAAATAATCTTTGCATAATTATGAATGAGTTCAGTGTTTCAGATGCAATCGCGCTTCCTTCTCACAGAGCGACCCTCAGCAGCGCCTCCGCCACTCAGCTGCTACAGACTAGCAGCAGCAGCAATTAGCAAACACCTGGTGGAACTGTGGCAGAGTGTCAGAAAGAACAGAAACTTCTTAAAGAGACAGAGCCCAACTTCAAGGTGTCAAATTCCAAAGTCAAACCTCCTTTAATTTATGCTTGATATACACAGAATGTAATTTTCCAGCTTTGGAAGGCCTGCATGTTAGGTTAATAAACGATGGAGGTTAGTTGACCACTATAAAGAAAGAGAAAGAGAGACAGGTAGGTAGGTAACAGGTGTGCTAACTACCAGTTCCATCACGCAGCCCAATTTTGAATTTTGTTAAAGATCGTGTTGTACTTTTCATTGTTTACTTTACAATGAACTCTTCCTTTTTCTCCAATATGTAGCATAACAATAGCCTGTTGTAGGGTGCTTCTGAACTGTTACAGAACAAATGATACAATTAGCTGTCATTGTAGCTTCACAATCCATCACATCTAAATGTACGTATGCTGCATTATTGAAATCGGACAGCAGTTTTCCACATCTGTGTTCTTTATGAGCTTATCAAATGACGACCATATTATTTGCTTTAAGTGGGTGTAATGGGGACGATGTAATTACAGACATGCTTTCACAGAGCTGAGTGCTTATGAGATTTAATAAGAATAAGTGAACTTATCACAACACTGTACAAGACCGGCTCTGACTAGAAAACAGCCAGTCATGCACCAGACAGTGAAAATGATCTACTGCTTACTTTCAGCATTGTTACCTATGACTGCTTATACTGTATACATGAGATCATTGTTTACTTTCATCCCCTGTGTTTACAAGAAAGTAAAATCAGCGGTTTTCCCACTTTTATTGAATAAAAGTGGCGTCGGTGTGTCTGAGGACGAGAGAAAAAGACTGTGGTCTAAAAACGAAGGGCACAGAGAGAATCCTGAGACAAAGCATTTAACAAGGCAGTGTTCAATACACAGATGGTGTGTATAGCTGATTGAAGCCAATCAAGGCAGATAGAATGGCAGGCTTTCTTGTTTGTCGAGCCCTAAGAAGATTACTAACCACCGGCCACTGCATCTTATCCCTCAAATCCCCCTCTAACACCAGGCAGCCTCCTGCAAATACAGATCTCATGCTCCTTGTTGCCACCCCATCCTGGCACTGTTCTTCAGCCAGGGTGTCAGAATATAATCAAGACAGCATTAAACACAAAGAGGAGAAAAGGCAGTAACAACCAAGACAAAGTGAGGACTTCACAAAGCCTGAGGGAGGATTAAAAGATTACTAATAAAACTGTAGTCTAGCAGAAGACTGAAAAGCAGCTAAGATATACGCTTCTTTTGGGGTACTGTTAAATTATAAAAGGGGATATTTCAGTCTAACTCAGTTAGTACAGGGCTGTCTAAATATATCTGCCCCCTTACAAATGTTTTGTTTTTCTTTTTTGTCATATCAATGTGTCTCAGCTCAGACAAAATTTAATGTCAAAGATAGCCATAGTAAATAAAAAGAAGCTTTAGAAATTATGATTTCATTTATTACAGAAGCTATGACAACCCAACCTGGTTTTGTGTGAAAAGGTAATGATACTCCCCTGTAAAATCATGAATTTATTGTGATTAAACATGCTTAAGAAAGCTGGGTTCAATTTCACAAGCCACACTCAGATCTATCATACCATTAGAATAAAAACAAATCCCTTTATAAGAACCTAGCAACATGAAGTAGGCTAAAGGGTCTCAAAATGCAACACATCCTTTCTTCATTAAAAGAAATTGAAATAGAAGTGAAAAACAAGGTCATTGACATCTGTCAGTCTGGAAGACAATGCAAAACCACAAACATGAAACAGAGGTGATGTCCAGGAATAACTGACCAACCAAACTTACTCCCAGAGTGCAGCAACAACTCATCCAGGGTGTCATAAAACAGCCTAAAACCACATCTAAACCATGGCAGGTCTCTTTTACAATCTCTTTCTGATTCACAGAAAGACTGGGCAAAGTTATAAGGCAAAAATAATATCTTACCAGAGAAAAACAGATGTTAGGTTTATGGAGCATCTACTTTTGTACAAAGAGCCAGACTGCACACTGCATTTTTCATTAAATTCATAAAAAGACATAATTTGAACACTGCACTTAATGTATTTGATGATTTGAAACACTTCAGTGTTTCAGAAATAAATCGATGATTCTTCTATGTATGTGCACAAAAACGAGCCTGAACGGATCGTCAGCGGATTATTATTTCAAGTTCATTTTTACAGATACATTAGGTAACTATGCAGACAACCTGGGCTTCATTAACCCCGTCCAAAGTGCTACTGGCTGATAACCTCCATGCCACACTGCATGAACACATTGATTCTTATAAGAGGAGCCCTAATCACAATTTCAGTGCATCGACTGTTAAACGCTTTTCAACAGACTGGCATTTCTATACTAAAAATTCTGTTCCAAGTTAAATCTCGTCTTTTCGCTGCCTAGTCTTTTGAAAATTAATGGAAATACAAATCTGAGGAATATAAAACTGTGTAATGCATCAATAGTTTGTTTTGATTTTCATTAATTGCTTAACATCTCTCTTAAATTAAAATTCAGTGATCTGCACCTCTAGGTTCTACATTTTGACTAAGTTACAATAACCAAAATAGTTATGCAATATTAATTTGTTGTTATTATATTAATCTGAATTCCTATTTTTCAGATTCTATATTGTTAGAGAAAATTAAGAGATTGGTAACTTATCCAACTGAGACATTAGATGTGGCAAAAACCCTGACAGTAAAAACAATCTTCCCAATTAGAACCTTTCCAGCTCTAATTCAGCAGAGCATAACAGGAAGAAAAAGAAATTACACTCCGACTGGCAACTGACCAACTCCAACATTTAGGGACCTCTTTTGATGACTGCAAAATATATTTTTTTTCATAACATTAATTAGTGCAGCCTACCTCAGAGGCCCATTGCAGCAAACACAGGCAACTCTAGTTAAAAGTCTCTTTTAACGTGCACGGTTTCCACACATAAGCACGAACACGAGCAAAGACGATAAGTGAATTAGAGAAGCTTTATAGCAGCCCTCTGTGAGCAGTAAACAGACGTTTATAACTCTATAAAAACCAGCAGAATATTAGAAAGCTCCAGGGAACCAGCACATTGCAAGAAGACTCAATCTGCAATGTCTTACGTTTGCCTAAAACACGTTACACCACATATAATTATTGGGAAGGAAGTACACCAGGGATGACCAGTTTTTGTCTAACCCAGTTTATTTTTAAATCAGTAAAACAACAGGAAAGTGGAAGCAGAAAAGTAACGCAAAAGAAACATATATATATATATATTTATATATCTATTATCTTTAACATTCATTTTCTCATTTTTAAGCACATCACAACCAAATGCTTAAGTCCAAAAAGTAAAAGAGGTTAAACAAGGTTTTCTTTAAGATACACAATTCATTTATTTCCTTGTCATTCTTTCCACAGTCCCCCAAGAAGAGATGTCAAAGGCAACTGTAGCCAATTATTTCAAACACTTTGCTCACCATAGTTCGGTTTCCTCAGTTACAGCAAACCAAGGAGGAGGAAAGAGAACAAACAAACCAAATGATATAATGAAAGATGTGGAAAATAGGAGGAAGGGTCATCCTGCTGAATGAAAATCAAATGTTGTATTGAGGAATATTAATATACTGGTTAACGGAGAGAAACTCAATACTTCAATGCTGGCATGGAAACTAGCCGGCAGTGAAGGGCTAAAATATGATGTGCAAGACCTGGTTAAACAAAAGAGTCCAAAACAGGAACCCATCACTTACTTAATGCAGCTTCAGTCCTCAGTCAAAAGTCTTCAATATGTAAGGATGCAAGTCAAGGTCCAGGGATTCCTCATTAGCACATCGTCTCGTATGTCCTTAAAACCAGCCTTTTTCAATTTTGCATACAAGCACACAAAAACCTCATATTTGTTGATTAAAGAGCATGGATTTGAAGAAATGCTTACATGTGAAAGATAAGGAGAGGATAAGCAGATTGAAAAAAAAGAAACATAGCCCCTTCCCAACACTGAAATCTACATAATCCAAGAACAAGGGGTTTGCTGTCCCCATGTGTCCACATCCGGCACAGTCTGTAGGTCCTGATTATAGACCGTCAGTGTCCAGAAACTTTTCTTTCTTTTAGTCCACTATTTCAGAAGCACCTTCAGATTTAAACAATGTGGAAACAAATGGTTAAATGGTTTTCTGCAGAGCAAAGGAAAATAAAGCGAGCTGGTGTGAGGGCGAGGGCAGGGTGAGCGCCGAAGATCCTGAGGTGGGTGATTAATAGCGGTTTGTCTTTCTGAAGGGGTCAGGGTTGTAAGAGCTGGATGGTCAGTGTGGGTTAGACGTGACTTGAACCGAGGCTGGCTAACTAGCTAGCCTCACAAAGTCCATACTTGGCGCAGGGTACAAAGATGCTCTGGTCTGGATTCTGAGGTAAAGAGCAGTCTAGAAACAGCGCCAAAGCCAAAGTGTGCAAGAAGTATGACCAATTCTTTCTCCATTTTCTCCTCCTGATCATTCTTTTTTTTTGTCTTTTTTTCTGAGGTAAAGAGTACAGTCTGGTTTCCAACACAAACATAAGAGCTATTTCAACTTGACATCCCTTTATATACTTTCACACCATTCATAGATTTGTAGTCAAGTGCTCCTTAAAAAAATTATAATTTCTTTTCTCAAATGTTCCTCTCATCGAATTTATTTTACTTGCAACAGGCATCTTAGCAAAAGGGATATGATCAGACCAAGAGGAGCAGGGGAGAATTGGAAAGTGAGCCAATTTTAAAATGGACCAAATTTAGGTTTGTATCCAAAAAAAAAAAAAAAAAAAAACTTCAAAAACCCTGAAGAATTAAAGAAAAGGAAAAAAATCATATCCCTGTTAGTGCTCAGACTCCTCTGGGGAGAATTGCTGCTCATGAACACTCCTCCCCGATGCGCTGGCACGAGCGGCCCACTTTACGGTCCAGCTTGACCATCTTGAGCACAGCCTCCTGACGGCCGCGCCCCTGGTGGTCAAAGAGACAATCGTGTTGCTCAGGAAGACGATGGAGCATGCAGAAGATGAAGCCTGGACAGGAAGGGAGGGGTCATTGGTATGAGAGGGAGAAGGTCATTTAATTTACTGCATTCAAAAAACATAAAAATAACAACTGAGCATGTAAAAAATACCACAAACAACAGACCGGATTAGACTTTAAATAGTTCTGCTTGCCGTTTTCTATTCCGATTCTATTCAGCAGAGAACAATCGTCTTCCTCACAGACTCCGCTGAAGCAATAAATCTGGCCGATAAAGTATGCTCAAAACGGTCAGAAATTATTGTTGGCTCTATTTGTCAGAAATTACTTAATTAATACACATTATAACACTGCAGCCATTCAATAAATGGTGATTAAAAACCCAGTTTGACATCTGGCTGCAACGCAATTAAAACCCGTATGACGACTGCACAAAAGAAGGAAATAGAAGGCGGAAAGTTGGGCAACAATGGGACATAATTTTCCTCCGATCAGAAACCACACATGCAAAATTAGCCACCAAACTCTTTTGATATTCTAAGCTCTACTTAATTAAACCTTTTGACAGTATTAGTGAGCTGATTATTAATGAACTAACTTTCCATTTTTTTACTTTTCACTTTTTAACACATTTTGATGAAATATGTCAACAAAGGTCAAGTTTTTAAAGATTACACATCCTTATATTTGGGTTTTCCTAAATATTTAACTTAACAGAAATAAGCAAAAAAAGCAAAATTAAAAGTCATTGTGTCCGTCACCTTTGAGCACTGAATGTAACACAAAAGAACACTGACTAATCCACAACCAAAGCTTACTGACAGTGACTTAAGCTACATAAAATGCATTACTAACCTTTACTACCTTTGCTGTTGCTTAAAACGCATTGAGCAAATTTTAAGTGCAGGAACTCTTTCATTAAATGGTAATTTATTTTAATTGCTATTGCATCTTTTTCAGCCACACTTTTTCCTTCCACACCACTTTCTATATATAGGTTTGGATACAGCAGTTAGGATACAGTAACTTTTTCAGCAAATATCTCTGTGGCTTACTTTTTGTACTGTATGTAAATGACTAAAACATCTGATGAACAACTGTCAAGCCTGAGGACATCTGTAAGAACCACAAAGCCTTTCTGTATCAAAAATTTATTTGTTTGGATTGGCCCATTGTAAAATAATTTTGCTTAAGAAATTGGGTTTTCACATCAGATACTTGAAATGCATCTCCCTCTGAGTGTGCTCACTCTATTAAGTAGAGGTTTTATTGTTTGAATAGAAACACTAAAAGAAAAATCACAGCTTTTCTAAATGATTGAGATGTGCCTGTATTCACTTAATCTTCTTTAAATACCCTGAACAGATCAGGTAATTATTTCTCTCTAAATATGAAGAACCTGAACAGGGGGAGAAAAGGTGGGATTCAAGTTTTTTCCTAACTACATTTTTATTCCACTAATTTAAATTGACTCATGTTACTGCTTGTGGACCTGGTATGTCTGTAACTGCATAATATTCTGAGAGCAACGTGATTCAGAAGGATTTTGTTCTTGGGTATTTTAGCCTCTAATGTCAAAACTAATGAGTTAATTAGCAGTTTAATACAAGAGCCATTCCCTTATGTCATACTAATACTTAGAAAATTTATATTAGAGGCAAGGCGAATCGAGCAGATGCCTACTGAGTGTGACAACACTGGATCTCTTTCTCTGCTGGCGGATTCTTTCCTCTCCGATTTACAATCTGAAATGCATTCATGCTTTCAACTCATTTTCAGATCCTCTTGGCTTACAAACAGCAGCACATTCTGCCAGGACCATTAGCAAAATAATCTGAAATGACTGCAACAGTCGAAATTACTATAATAGCCACCATTTCCTCTTTTGGTTTCCTAAAAGCCATGTTTTCACAGTAAGCATTAAACTATTAGGAATTGATGACCAATGCATTGGACAAAAAGGGGAGAAGTCAATTTCCAATTTAGATATTACTGCACTGGTATAAGGAGGCTGATATTAAATAGCAAAGAGCTTTGACTTTTGAAGTACTTTAATTTGTATGCAAACAAGTTGATTAGGAAGCCAAGTATTGGTTTAAACTGCATTAGGCCTTGTGGTAATTGGCTTATGTTTTATTCGCAATGAGAAACATTCAAGCTTCCTGCAATGGTCCCCATAGGCCAACAAAAGCACAAAAACTAATGGCAGAGCCAAAGCTGAATTGCTCTTCTGCAAGACTTCTAATCCGTAATTAAAACTTTGAGCCAGATAATGTAAATGTATTTTTTAATCTTTAAGGCAGGTACTACTCAATGCTGTAGTACACACACACACTTTGGATTTGACCTTTTACCTAAATGAGCTCTCTATGTTAAGATCGCTCAGAAATATTTATCTGTACTTTAGGTAAAGTCAAAGCAAACATCTAATCAATTTAAGTGGTATTCCAATTTTTTAAAAACATATCTAACTTTAAATGCTAAAAAAGTCTAATTTATAATCTTATTTTACTCATGTAGAAATCCAGAAGGCTTTTTAACTATAAGTTTCAACCTTTCCCTTTCAGTTTCAGTATTGACTCATTGTTGTTTCTGTTCCAAAGGAATTTTAATCTTGACAATTACCCAGAAATCCCATAATTCTTTTCTCATAATTCTAATAATTTTAATATGTCATTCAAATCACTCGCTGGAAAGGTAGGAAAAAAAAAAGACATGTTCATACTAATCCTGTATGTACTGCGCTTGATAAATGTGTTAATCAGTGTGTTCAACTACAAATGTACCTAGATGGATCATATTACTGATAATGTCATCATACCACAGCGACAGGAGCCCAGTTCCTGCTGTACCAGCTCCAGTTTAGTTTGGCAGCGATGGCAACGTTTGCGGCTCCGCTGTTTAGAGCCGCTGCGAGAAGAAAATGGCGAAGATGACAATGATGATGACGACGATGAACACTCCTCACCCTCTGGGACCTCAGCCACCCTGGCTCGCTTCTCTGGTGAAGAGTCACTTTCTGACTCTGAGGCTTAAGACACAGGAAAATGTGCACAGATAAAGTAAACAAGATAGGACAAAATAAACAACTGCAAAAAATTACAATTAACTGCATTTCCAGGAGTTCTTGGTTATATTTACAGTTAATTTTGATTATGTATCACAGATTTATTGTAGCAAGGTTTAACATTGCTGAAGGTAACTATTATAAATGTTTGTTAAACTGTCACTATGTCCTGACAGTGAGACAAATTCATGAAAAGAATGAATAATTGGTGGCAGAGAAACAACCTAATATTACAGAAAAATAGAATTTCTTACAATCTTTACAAGCTCCGCTGTGGAGGAGGAGCTGTAGCGCAGCAGAGGAAAAGGCGGAGGGAGTGTGCTTGTTCAAATTTTCAGGCTAAGCTTATGGTTTTCTCAAAACTCCCTGCTGCAGTTTTAAAAGTTGAAGCAAACGAGATATAAAAAAAGCAGCATAATGATCAAAACAAGTAAAGATTGACCTGTTTTCTGTAAGAGATTAACATATTTGAAGGTTGTTATCCAATCTAAAATGGTTTAAAGATGAATTAACAACTGTTAACTACTGAAAGAGGGCAAAATGCTGGTTTGGTGTCAAAAAAACGAAGGAGGGAGAAAGCAAGATTAATAGGTCTCCTGTTTTAGATTACATGCCCGACATGAGGGACAGTAGGAGCCTGTAGCAAGCTTCCGCTGGTTGGCTAGAATTTCAACTCAGCTTTTCTCATCAATCCAGCAGACTTTTTCCCCAGCCCTGCCAAAATGCAGATCAGCACTCAATAAATCTCTGAGAACTAGGCCATGCAGTGCAGTCAGACATCCCCCTCCCCGTCCCACTAGCCTGTCTCATCGATCCCCTATATATGCGAGTGTGTGAGTCTGTACATGTGCAGCTTCAAGCTGTGAAAAATGGCATCCTTTCTCCCTTAGCCTTACTATCCTTGTATGTTGCTGTTAATCTATATGGGTTAAAGTAATCTTACAAGTAATTTAAATTAGATTTGAAGTTAGGCTAAACAGCTTTAATTTGGATCACATACAACAAAAAAATGTGCAAAAACAGTGCAAGTGCAGGTTTTAAACATAAATACATATAGGCCTGAACTGATGTAACACGTGAATGTGTGTTTAACCCCAACACTCACATGACTCTGTAACTTTAGACAGGAGATCAGCACATTCACACACAGCGGGGAGAGAGTTGCCTACTTACTCCACAGCTGTCTTAGATCATGTCACGTTGTTTTGCCTCTAACTTACAGTGGCTCTCAAAAGTCTCCACACTTCGGTAATGTAACCCACACGTGACTTTTATCCTGTGCAATTTAACTGAATACATACACTTATTTGGGCAAAAATAGAACGTAATGGTGAAATGGTTGCATAACTTTGCACGCTCTTGAACTAATACTTTGTTAAAGCAACTTTGATTCCAATTTAGTACACATTCGATTGAAGTTTACAGAGGTTTTACAAATCTATCCAGTTGTGACTTCTCTTATCCTCTTTTGAAGTCATTGTTTTGTCAGCTTAAGTGTATACTTGTGCCAATTGTATAGCTAGAAAATATTTTAATTGTTTTTTTTTTTAGCTTTCGTGAAGACAGAAAGTTCTGTGCCAAAACAGACTGGTATATGGAAATATATTAGCCTCCTCCACCTTGACAAAAAAGAAAACAAAGTAACCCCAGAGCATGATGCTACCACCACTATTTTTCACGGTGTTCTTCTGGTGAAGTCCAGTGTTGTTGTTCTGCCAAACAAACATTACAAAATTGTAGGCCAAACATTCAAGCTTAATTCACATTCTTCCTCAAGGTTTCGGGAATGTCTAGTCATGTTCTCTTTGGGGGAAAAGAAATACATATTTTTTAAATTACTCTAGAATATAGACTGTTGTTACATTCAGATAACCAGCACATTTAGGAAATTCTTGCATTTCCTTCAATGTTATTGTCAACCTCTCTTGTTCAGTTTAAGTCTTCTCTTCTTGTCAGAAATGTTTTGTGATGTCCCATTTTTTTCCTTGTAATATGGTGTGTATAAAATGCATTGGAATATTTTGTACCCTTTTCTTGACTGAGGAACTTGTACAAGAAGTTCCTTTATTTCCTCTCCCACCTGAGATTAGTGAAAGGATGCAAATGAGCAAATGCAAAAGACTCCTACTAGCTGAACTTTACAGCTTTAATCACAATGACTAAAGGGAGGTGTGAGCTCCAGAAGACTGGAGTAATTTTGCATTTTTACTTTATAAATCTGTTAATTTTTCTTGAGTTTTACAGAATATTTGTTATATAATATTTAAGAATACGTTTCAAAATGATTATGGAATAATTTTATTTCTTCACAAAAACCTGAAGTTTTACCTGGGTGGTGCACACTTTTGAGAGTCATTGTAGTTCATGTCACTTTATGTCTGAGTTGTACATCCTGGCTACTGTTCTAAGTGTCTTTGCCCACACTAGCAAACAAGTAGTTAGCTTTTGTTTACTCATTCTGCATGAACCACATATCCTTCCCATCAGAATGCTCCCAGGAAAAAAACAAATCTCTTTTGGATCTATCCAATGCCCTTGATCCTACTAGGCTCTCAAAAATCAGCTGTGTAAGTGAAAAGAACAAGCGAGTGGTAAAAGACATAACAGAACCAAGGCATACCAGATTCGTATGAGCGCTTTGTGGGGGTGGAAAGTGAAGCCAAGACAGTATCTGTGTTGGATAGTCCTGAAAAACAGACAATACAAACAAAAAGGAAGCAAAAGTAAGAAACGGCAACAATTTTAAAAAACAACTGAATGTGATGATATTGTTTCTTCCCTCTTAAGACTCAGTTTTGCTTTCTTAGATCACCATTTTCTTCTGTCTAGGTCTTTAAATTATTAATAATAGAATAGGGATGTTTCACTACATTACAAAGATTCAAATGAAGCAGGGAGACAGATGGGTGCACTACTGGGTTACACTGAAAAGCTCAGTTTAAAATCAGAAAGCACCATAAACAAAGGCTATCAGACATTTTGCCCATGGTTGCTTGGATACTCTTGTACCATTTTCCACACAGTACCAGCTAAAAAGACCGTGACTCTCCAGTGTGGAATCCATTATTTAAGCTGTGAGGTGTTTTGGTTTTCCACACCAGCTATGATGGATAGCTAACAAAAGATGCTAAAGCCTCCTGTGAGCAGACTGAAACCAAACCACAGATGGTTAAAAAAACAGTTTCTATAAAAGCCCTACAAAATATTTTTTTATACGATGCATAATCTGCTATTTCAGTTTCAAATCTCAGAAAAGTTTTACCTTTCAGTGAACTTTATACATAATTGACTCCTTGTTCTAAGGAACCCAACAGTTACACACACATATCTGTGAGAATGAGAAAAACAACAGTAATACTAAACAATTTAATGGTAATGGAAAAAATACTTTTTTTAAAATCACCTAAATTTATATAATTTGTGAAGCTAAGCAGATAAATAAACTAGCTTCAACAGAATTTTTTTTCAAAGATAAAAATATATTTGCAATATATTGCATGAATCTAATATATAGTCAAAATTATCCCTTCAGTTATTTCACAGTTGACAAGGTTAGTGAGTTTTTTTTTTTAAGTACCACACATCAATTTTAGTGCTACTTTTTTCACCTGTGCCAAATAGACCTCTACAAATAAACTTGTCACACTATAGGGATGACGGATGCCAGGGCAATTGTAGGTGTCCTATTTGGACTTTTGCTTCTGAGAAGACATCCTTTGTTATCACTCTGTTGGTGCCTATAAGGACAAGTGGAACTTGCTTCTTCTGCAGACATAGCAATCAACTAAATGCTATGAGACAGATTTTGTTCAATAAAATTGAAAATTTTGTATTTTAACTCACTTTTGGTGATTTAATTTCCTTTTAACGCCTTATATCACCATTATGCACCTCTTTCAATGTTTTGTGTAATTTTGATCAATTAGATTTTGACACTAGTTAGATAGTTTAAACCAAAATAATGAACAAAAAGATCTCAGGAGAATGGAAGTACACTCGCCCAAGGTTACCAGCAAAGGGGGCAGAGCAGTGGGAGAAGTACAACCCAGTACTACACTCAAAAGCAAAATGCTCTTTTGGGATAAAGATAGGAGGATAACTAAAGTTAGAATACTGTAAGGATTTTTTTTTTCTGACAGACCAGAAGCAATTAAGAGGATGATAATGTTTGAAGACTTAAGAGTACAAGAGACACAAAGTGAGGAAGATTGAGCTGACTAAAAGATGAGTCTTAGCGATCCAGATTGGAATGTTATGTCATTTGTAGTAATTTTGGTTATTAAGTAAAATGAGTGATTTCAATGTGTTTTGCATAGAAATTCATTTTCTATGGTGTCTATATGCTTAGAGACATTTTCCTAGCAGGAACAGAATGATGTGGATCTTTGAGCTAAAACCAGAATTAACACTGGAAAATAAGAAATGCTGCTTTGGCATCGGATTGGACAGATCCTGACTGGTTCCTGTATATTCACAATATGGTTTTGTTTTCCCACAAAAGCCGGCAGCACAGGTTTTGGCACATTTCAAACAAGGAAGCAAGCAAACAAAACATTTTTTTTGAGTTGGTGCTGAAAAGCTCGTTTTCCATCTGTGGTCAGGAAGAGAGTTTTCACCATCTGACTCAAAATCCAATAAAAATGTGTTTTTGAGATACCTATCTTTGTCCATATGTCTCAGAAAACCAAATCACAAACTGTAATAAAAAGCATGCTGAGCAGCATATTTTAGGAAAAAATTAAAAACAAAACCTTTGGTCTTACCATTCTGAATATGAACAGATGCCACTCCAGTCTCTCCTGGCGAAGGTTCTTCTGAAATGTTGGATCTTGACATCAGGGACTGACTAATGCTGTTTGTTTCAGTACAGAAGATGTCCGTTTGACTGCTGCCGGTGCTTGAAGAGGTCTTTGGGGCACAATCATCGTTTGGCTGTTTCTTCTCAGTGTCTATGAAGAAATTGGCAGGTTGAAATGTGTTTTCTTCTTGTCTCAGTCTACTTATTCCAAAAGAACTTTCATGTTTTCAAAATTAACAGGGCAATGTTTCAAATATGTGTGGCACAGAGTTGCATCTTTGGATGAAGAACAAAACTGAACAGATTTTAGGTTAAGAGCCAAGACTTTCTGGCATGTGATTATAACCTGAGCCAGGTGAAATTAAAAGGTTCTGGAGATAAAATACCCAGAGATGCATAAATATAAGTATTCTGTAATATTCTGTAATGCAATTTTTGGACATACTAATGACCAAGTTTTAGTAATCAGAAAAACAGTCAAATGATATCTTGAGATTATGTTTTAAACACTAGCCTTTTATTTTATTGAGCATTTTATGAAGAAATACTTGAAGGCCTTTTAACCCTGTAGTAGATTTTTTTTCTTCACATATTTACTAGCCTCTATGAGTGAGTAAAAGTTTAATTTTATATGACATTTGCCCAGACAGTGGTCACAAAGTGCTTCACAGGAAAAGTATATTCAACAAAATATACAGCAATCAATGCACACCACATAAAATGAATACAATAAAACCATGAATGCACATTATAAAAGCTTATACAGCAGTATCTGTGAAAACTGTAAAACCATATTTTACAGGCATCGTTAATACAATACAGTCCCAGCTTGTTTTCCTGTGTAAACTTGTAACAAAGTTATTTAGAAGACCGCATAAAAATATTCAATCAAAACTGCTCACCACTTTCTAAAATGGGAAATTTATTTACGTAGAGACAAGTAGCATTAACTCGACTTAGTGTACTCCTCATTTAATACAGTAAGAGGTAGAATATACCAAGCACAAATGCATAGATGAGAATAACTTACCTGCGAAACATTTAGAGCAGAGATTCTTAGTTTTGCTCGATCTGGGGGGATTAGAGAACACTTTGTTAATGACATCTTCAGTGGTTAACAGAGAAAAATAAACACCTGAGCTCTAAGATTCAATTTTATGGAAGATTGCAAGACTAATTGATCAAGCCGTTAACCAAGGTCTGCTTTGCAACAACAGAAAGTCTCTCTCTTCAAGAACGGAATGTAAAATGTCCAGCAGCTCATTAAAACCATGGCCAAAACAAGAAATTAACTAAATAAAATAATAAAAAGGCTATAGAAGAGAATGGAGTGCAGATCAGTACATGTTGGCGGGTTAATAAAATACAAAACACAACCAACGTAAGAAGTAGTACAGAAATACAAAAATTACGTAAAATGAGTATTTATTTTCTATGATGTCTAGATAGGTTCATTATTCAGGTTACAGGAGAGCAAGAGAGAGCAAGACTTTTAGGAGATAACAGGAAGGCTGAAGTTATTACAGTAAAGTTACAGCAGAGTTTTAAACTTTTTCACATCCAACTTTTCTCTGTGATGGAACATGCTGGATTTGAAAATGCGGGCGGTCTTTTGAAAATCTCTAAATTAAGGTAAAAGTCCACATTTCTTTGGGAATATACAGAGTATAAAGTTTACAGTTAGCAAAGCTAATAGTAATTAATGTTATCTTTTTACGACTCTGTACCCCCAATAGGAATTATCAATGTCTGTCCAGGGAGAAAGGACAGAAAAAAATTATCTTATATGCTTTTTATATTATAGTTAAAGTGAAAAGAGGATTAATTAAAATTACTATTGGTTTTATAAGAACAGGAACTTGGAAAATTAGGCACAATACTTTCATTATGGAATCTCTAATCAGCAGTACATTTAATAAAACTTTAGTCCTAAAATCCCATTACTTACTCCTAACAGAGTAATCTTAGAGCAGCAGATGTTTGGAATTAGCAATTATGTTCCAAATAAAATCAAAAGTCGGGCACCGTTTTGGCAAGGCAGACAGATGACATGACAACTGTTTAAACAATTTGTTGCTTTTGCAACAACTGTTAATAAAAAACCTCAAATAACCTGACCTGTTCATGAACAAAAGTATTTTAGTTTCCTAGAGCCCTAAATGTGCTATTTACAGTCCCCAATACATGGTTCTTCCTTCTCATCTTTAAACAGATCTTAGAAATAAAATAGCTATTGTTACAGAGTTGACCGGCAAAGCCTTGATGGTTTCAGTAGCGCAGCTCTTTCTCAACAGATAGCTCTAGCTTCCTCCTGAGAAGGCTCTTCTCATTTCCTCTCAGGCCGTCGTCCTGACTGTCTGTGCACAAAGTGTGACGGTCGCTGCTATCAGTCACATTCTATTTATTTTGGGCGCTTCGTTGCACACCTTTGTCCTCGTTTCTAAAAGTAGGGTCAGCTGCAGTCAACCAGAGGGGATGGCTGGTATTTTCTAAGTATATATGGTCTTGAGTTTGAAACAGAAAAGAGGAAACAAGAAACTAGGATGAATCCTAAATCTCATGAATGTAGAGAGCATATAACCCCCATCTTTCTATTAGCCCTGCAAATGAAAGGCAATCAAACCACAGTTTCAATAAGAAAGATTGGAATGAAGACGGGCGAGAAATATGCTGAAGCCTAAATAAAGTCTGAAAAGAGTGGAGAAAATCTGTGTTTCATCACTGGCCCAGTGGTAACAAGAAGACCTAATTAGGAAAGATTCTGTCATCTATAGTTTAAGTGACACAAAACTGGGTTAAAATTGTTAATGTTTGAGGAAGTCTGATTCTGTTAAGATATTACTGATATAATCAAAACTAAAAGATCTAACAAAAACCTACCAAATCTTCCAAGACATTGTGTCACCTGTGAGGGAGCCTAAATTATTTAGAGTGATGGTCTATCACATACAGGAACTAAGCTGAATTTAAGTCACAAGGGAAGATGAGACCATAAATAATGTACTACTGTGCCAAATTTGCTGTGTAAAATTATTCCTTTTTACAGTTTCCACAAAAAATGATGAACAATAAATAGGAAATGTTATGCTAGACTGTAGCATTAATTGTGTGCCATTTTCTGCAGACAGAAAAAAGCCATCGTAGAAAAATTAGGTTGACACCTGTGGTCAAAGTGTACAGCAGTTTAAAGTCACAGTTTCAAACCTGTGACTTTTTTTCAGGAATGCCATTCCTGCGGTTTGGACGCTTTCTATTGAGAATGCTGAGACAAAGTAGCTTCAGCATAGAGCACAGCACCTTTTAGTTCACTACTTAGCCAAAAGCTTAATGTAAGATTGTCTCTAAATAATTTACAACAAGCATTAATTTTACAACTTGAGAAAAATGCAAAATTCTGTCTCCAAGAAGAAACCAGATGAAAGAAAACACACCCAGCTGCCATTCTGTCTGCTTTTTCTCCGAGCTGCAAAAACCAAAATGAATGGGGAAAAAAAGATTTCTGAGCATTAGAAGAAATTAGTGAAGGATTCATATTACAACAGCTCATCTGGTGTTGGTTAAAGTCAGATTTATTTCTATATATTTAATGTATGATGGACAATGACTTAACAGCTGGGAGGTGTATTAGATGAACATTAAACTGATTATCTTGACTAGAGCCAATTTACGAGAGTTCCTGTGTGTTTCTTATGTATGCCTTATTTAATCACACTGCTATTAAACAGAGAATACCTGAACACAATCACAGTCAGGCAAATAGAAAAATAGTCAACTTTCTTATTACTACTACTCACATTAAATATGTTTTATTATATGAAATACTTACACCACACTAACTAAAAATAATTATTGAATCAAATCCAATTAAAAATGCCAATATAAACCCATCTATTTTATAATGAGTTCATAAATTTCTAAATCAGCACTGAAGTGTACCTAAAATAATCAATTTTATATTTATTTTCTTAAGCAGAGACCAGTTATGACTTAATTCTTAGATGGCCAGCTACAGCTATACATGGTGTGAGGAAGAGTTTGACAAAATGGCACAAATGGGGAAGTCAAACATTAAATGAGTTCTGAATGATCAAACTGAATAATGAGTTCCCTCAGTTTAGACAGTAATCTACAATAAGAAACATCTGTTTTTCATCTTCAGCATTAAAAGCAGATTAAATGGCATTACTAGAAATACCATTTACCACTCATTCATTGCCCACTTGCAATAATCCTTCTGATAGTTACTCAAGCGACCTGCATGTTTCTCAAATAGTGACAGCAGCCTGAAGAACCTAGCACTTTGGTACCATATTCAGAAATAATGATGAACATTCAGCTTAGCCTTCATATTTTCTAAAGTTTCCATGCTCATTGGCTGTGTCTGCAAAACTCTTGATTCTGACCACCCAACTCTTTTGTCTGCTTAATGAGCACAAATTCTTCACTTACACCTGCTTTACTTACAGAAGTACTGGCTCACGACTTTTTGTTTCGGTTGTAGGGGAAATGCATTCCAGTTAGACGAAAGAATGTCAAACTACCTGCCACAAAATGGTGTGGCTAGAATGAATGTTGGAAAAGTATACCTCTCTACCACATGAGAGAAATTAAATCTCAGAATGTCAACCAACCTATAAAAAAATATCAAGGCAGTCAAACTGTCTGTACTTGTATTATGTTACTTAGCAAAAAAACTCTTTGGAATTTGGCCTTTTATATGTTTCAATATACTTAATCTAACTGTATTATACTAAAGCAGTTAGAAAAACACACAACAGACTTTAAATATATTTATCTACATGTGAATATAACTGATTAAGATTCTGTGTAGTGCCTTGGCATAATTTTATAAATTGCAGTTTTCTGAGTTGAAGCTTGCATCATACAGCACACTGTTCAAGTAAAAATTTAAACACCAACTCAATTTGGAGCAACCTTTTTACTTTTTTACAGCAGTTTGGAAGACGGGATCCATTCCAAAGTTGAACAATACATTCAGAGCAATATAATATAAACCTTTTAACTTAGTTTAAATACATTTTTAGTATTTGCACTGCTTGCAACAACAGTTGTCCAAGTCCAATCTTTGAGAACTACTATCCTGGAACTTTAGTTGCATCCTTTCTCCGACACGCCTGAACTAAATGGATGGCTTGTTACCAGGCATCTGCAGAGCGAGCTGAAGAACATACTGATGAGGGAATTCAGCTTTTTCATTCAGGTGTGTTGGAGCAGTCATGAATCTAAAAGTTGCAGGATAGCAGCTCTTGAGGTATGAACTTGAGCAGCCAAGCTCTATAGCCAGGGTCTTCAAATCCAGGTTTTGAGAGCTGGTGTCCTACAACTTTTATGTGCCTCTCTGCTTCAACACACCTGAGTCAAATAATGAGGTCATTAGCAGGACTCTGGAGAACTTGACAGCATACTGAGGAGATGATTCAACCATCTGATTCAGGCGTATTTCACCAAAGACAACACTAAAAGTTGCACGACACCAAACAGTGAGGCCTGGATTTGAGGACCCCTGTTCTACAATATGCAAGATACTGTTTTGTTAAACTTTGTCAAACTGTTAATAATTAACACAATTTCAATGCAGGCATACATAAGCTGGATGTTAGTATCAGTAGGTCTGTGGATGCCCTTTTTCTCCACGTTTTATCTGTGGTATCTCCTCAATAACAAGTACGTACGTGCTATTGTGGGTTAAAGGTTTGAGAATCCCCACTGATAAAGTAAACACACCCAAAATGAACTTATTTACTTCCTGTTACACTGAAGAAGGTTGTCAAAAGGGACTGACCTTTTTTAGAATAGAATTTTAAAATTAACCTAAGAATCTCTGAATTAATATTCTCACATACCCTAAATAACCTAATTTGATAAATAAGCACACTTTTCTTGCCTGGGGAAAAAAAAACAAAAAAAAAAACACACAATTGAAAGGACTAAAATTATAATTTTCAAATCATCATTTGAAAAGGATTGTGACTAATCATTTTCAAATGTGACCAATAATAACTCAAAATAACGAGTAGTTTTTAAATGTATAACATTTATATACAATAAAGTATATAATAATAATAATAATAATAATAATAATAGTAACTATTATTATTTATTTATAATGCCCTTTATATTTTGAGATATCAATGGGATCAAATTATTTTGGTTAATTAACATAATTTCAAAAAGGTACAAACATCTCTCTATAGTCTCATAACATATCAGATCAGATACCAAGCAATGAAATCTAAAAAGAAGTTTTGGAATCCCTAAGAAACTAGATTTTATGGAGCCAAACGTTTGAGGAGGGATACAAATACATTTCAGCAGCAATGAATGCTCCGAAAACCACCACGGTCTACATTTATCAGAAAAGGAAGAAGTCTGGAGCCATAAGGAGCCTTCCTCAGTCTGGCCGTGTGACCACACAGACTGAATGGGGAAGAAAGCTTTGGTTAGAAAGTTGACCAAAACTCCAGTGGCCCAATGAGCTCCACTATTTCCTTTGTGGGGATAAGAGAACCATCAGCAAAGGCTAACAATCACTCTTGTATGGTAGTTGCCAGAAAGAGGCCACTCCTTTTCAAGTTGCAGCTAACTTGAAAATTGCCAAAAACAACTTTTAGATGAAAATTATTATCTGATCTGATAAGGCCAAAATAGAACCTCAATTCTATGTTTCTTTTGGAGAGAAAAATAGACACTGGCAACCACCACCTGCTGTGAAGCATAGTGGTGGTAGCATCCTGCACTGGGGATGTACTGGGCACCTAGTACACAGGAGATACAGTATGGTCACAGAAAAAAAAAAAAAAATCAAGAAACAATTCACCACATTTCTCTGGGACTGAGACTATGGCAACAATTCATCTTTCAACCCCACAGTTAAGATAACAAAGGCGTGACTTTAAAAGCAGTCTATGAATGTCTCTGAGTGGCTCAGCCACAGACTACACCTAAATCCAATTTAACATCTCTGGGAAGACCTAAAAATGGCCGTCTACTGACACTCCCCGTCCAACCTGAATGAGTTGAGAGGACCTGTAGAAAAAAATGTCCCTAACAGGTGTTAATACTGGATTAATAAGCATTCAACAAAAATCTGCACATATAAGCTCTTTTTCGTCTTTGAGAAAAAAATGTAAAAATATGTGCCAAGACGGAATTATGTTTATTTATTTATTTTTTTTTTTGAAAAAAATGGAACACTGCTGTGTTTTTACTCATGGTCTGCTTGACAGCCTTCCAGTGGGTTCAACCGTTTGCTACATGAACACGGTGTGTTAACTAGTTCCCACTGTATTAACGCTGAGTCCCACCTGAAACATTACATGTAGGATTTGTCGCACACTTACCCTAATGTCTACCTTCACAGGCTAAGGTTACCAAGGCCAGCTGCTGTTAGCTAGAAGCTAATGCTACAAAACAATGAGGAGGGGGTAATGACAAGAACGGCAGCTCATCTCTGTTAGGGTTGCTAATGCTAGTAGCAGTCGACTTTGCTAACTGTTGAGAAAGAAAGATACATTGTAAAGAAATATATTTGAGGAAATTTTCTGGCTTACCCCCAGAACCCGCACGGGCAGCGCGGGGGTAAAACGTTGACGTTGCTTGGACCCTTGCTACCCTCGCTCCCGGTGTCCCCCATATCGGACCTCCGTGACAAGCTGTCGCGTAGCAGGTGAATCCGTGGATGGAGTGAAGGCCTCCTGTTTGCTCTCAGCTAGCCCCGGCTTTAGAAGTCCCTACTCGGGTCGGAGTAATTCTTAAGAGTTTCAGCCGAAAATTAGTAGCTCTGCCGACACGAGCGGCTGGTGAACACGTAAAATTAATCCAGTCTCAGCGGGTGTCAGGGCCCGTCAAAGCCGACGACGGACAGAGCCACTGGGGACGACGGGCCGATCAGCTGGAGAGAGGAGCAAACCACTGGAAGAGATGGGAGGAGCGGTGAGTCGCTGTAGGAACTAAACTTCAGCTTATGTGTCTGTGCCGAAGAGTTTCAATAAAAAGTTGTGAGTTTTTTAATTCAACTCTTTGATTATTCACTAAAGGTTTTAAGTTTTTCAGAGAAACTAAGTTTTGGTATGATCCTGACTGTGATCGCTAGGGTGATTTTTTTTAAAGAAAGAGTCACGAATAAAACAAAAAATACAACTTGGATTGTGTCTGCTCCGCTTTAGTTTACAGATTATTATTTGACGCTGAAATATTTTTGCAGCGTTTAATTATGAGTATTCAGTATATTAATTCAGTAATGTAATAGTTACTGAACTATTACATTAGTTCAGTAATAGTTCCTATTAATTGAATTAGCCTACCGCGCAGGTTTATGACATATTGCAATAAATACTGATAATCAACTACTTCACCAAAAAAGTTATAGTCATTTATATATTTTTGATTGTCTTCTAACAACCTAAACACCAGGAGGCCTATTAATTAGACACAAATCCAGCCATAGAACAGAGATATAAAAGTGTTTTTCATGGGGAAGACCGCTGACTTGATTGACAGATGTCCAAAAGACAGTCTTCGACTCGTTCAAAAGGAGAGTGAATCACAAAAGGTATTTGTTGAAGAAGCTAGTTATTTGCAAAGTTCTGTATCCAAGTATTTTAGTGGAAAATTGAGTGGAAGGAAGAAGTGTGATAGGAAAAGATGCACCAGTCTTCTCAAACTGCCACTTTGAGAAGATTGTCAAGCAGAATAAATTCAGAGCTTGAGGGAGTTTCACAAGGAGTGGACAGAGGAGTTGGTGCATCAAGGGCCATCACACAGAACGAAGAGGCATGGGCAGCAAATGTCGCAGTTAAGCCATTCTTAAACCAGAGAGAACATCAGATGCGTCTCACTGGGGCTAAGGAAAAAAGGAAATGAACTGCTTTGCAATGGTCCAGAGTCCAATTGTAGTAAATTCTGAAATTCATTTGGAAATACATTTTCCGAGTCTGAAGGAAGAGTGCAGAAGCACAGAAGCCATGTTGCTTGTACTCTAGTGTGAAGCATCTAGTCAGAGATGGTTTGGGGTACAGTGTCATCGGCTGGTGTTGGTTCACTGTATTTTCTGAATGGACCTGTCTACCATGAAATTCAAGAGCATTTCATGCTTCCTTCTGCTGACAAGCTGTATGGAGATGCTTATTTTATTTTCCAGCAGAAGTTGGCGAAGATAACAAATCTGGTTCAGTGACCACGGTGTGCCTGTTTTTGATTGGCCAGCAAACACACCTGATGAAAGACATCAGATCCAATCAGGCAGATGACCTGAAGGCAGCTATCAAAGCAATCTGGGCTTCCATTACAACTAAGCAGTACCACAGGCTGATCGCCTCAATGTCACGGAGCATTGATGTAGTAATTAATGCAAGAGGAAGCTCAACCAAGTATTGAGTGAAGAGAAATGTACATACTTTTCAGAAACTTAACATTTTTGCTTAAATCACAACATGTGATTGTCAAATTTTTTGAGACATTGAGATTTGGGTTTTCTTCCCCTCAAAGCCATTTTTAAGTCCTTAAATTTCCATTGTATTTTTATAAACTTTCCAACTAGGCAAAGCTGTTCACTACAAAATACCAAATTCATTAAAACATTTTAATTAAGTGAATGAAATAGTAGGGCTGCACAGTGACACAGTTGGTAGCACTGTTGCCTTGCAGCAAGAAGGTCCTGGGTTCAATTGCAGGCCCGGGGTCTTTCTGCATGGAGTTTGCATGTTCTCCCTGAGCATGCGTGGGTTCTCTCTGGGTACTCTGGCTTCTTCCCACTTCCAAAAATATGACTGTCAGGTAAATCTCTCTAAATTCTCCTTAGGTGTGTGTGCATGGTTGTTTGTCCTGGCTGTCTCTGTATTACCCTGTAACAGACTGGCGACCTTCTCGCCCAAAACGTTCGCTGGAGATAGGCACCAACACCCCTCCCAACCCCACTAGGGACAAGGGTGTACAGAAAATGGATGGATGGGTGGAAATACTAGTCTTTTCAGTCCAGATTGTCAGTAGATAGATACCATAAAAAGGACCAGCATGTAGATGTTGCTTGTAAACAGCTGCTGTACATAACTGAGATCAGTGAAGATACAGTTAGATTTTTGTAGGAAATGTTTGTTGCTTTGACTCACACTCTACATATAGACACAATTAATCTGTCCACAAGTAGAAACAGTTTGAACATACAGCTTTTCATAATTGGGTTTCTAACACACTCGGTGTGCTTTCTCATAGTTTCTGTGGTTACTCTGGTTTCTTCCCACAGTCCAGAAACATGAATGTTAGGTTAATTGGAGACTCTGGATTGCACTGAGAAATGAGTGTGTCTGTGTGCGGTTGTCATGGTTGTTTGTCCCTGTCCTGACCCTATCTTGGACTGGCCAGCTGTCTTGCCCACTGACTGCTGCAATAGGCTCCTGTTTCCGCCTCTCTGCTTTGTGGTCCTGAACAGTGAATAAGTGATTGCAGAGTTTTGTAATAAAGTCACATCAAAACTACATAAACAAGACCATCAGATGTAGTGAGTGTTAAAAACCATTAAAAATAAATGTTCAGACTCATAACAGATGATGCCTAAGCATTTCCACAACTACATTTACAATGGCGGCGTTGTTATCCCAAGATCAGAGCTCATCAGTCTCAGTAGCAGTAAGTGAGAACCATTTGAACCATCCCCTTAGTTTTCTGTCTAAATGAAATGGTACTGTCATCCATCTGTGTATCCTCTGTAGTGGGAACACTTGCTTGTCACAGTACATAATGTTCTACTTCTTTATATTATCAAATCAGCTTTCTGGAGGAAATCCACTTCAGTTATACAAAACCTTGCAATAAGGAACTAAAGTGCTTCAGTTTAATGGAAATGTTATCCTAAAAACATTGTTCTCATATTTTTTGAGGCCATAGTTGGTTCACCTGTTTGTCTTGACAAATCTACTGATGTATCTTTGTTGACTGATGTTAAAGATTCTAACGTAATTGCTAAATTCATTTTTACAACTGAATATCCAAATTAGGGCAATACCGTTTAATCTGTACTTGCAATAGTGATTCTTGTTTAAATTGCACCATGTGCAAGCCCATCCTTCTTGTATATTCACCTTATTTGGCTGAATAGAAATAAAAATGAAATAATTATTTTTGAAGTTAAAGAGGAATGATTAAGATTCAGTTCGCAGCTTTTGCTACTGCAGCTAGAAACAACTGACCAGTCCCAAAATCTGGGAATAGTGATGGACTCAGACCTGAACCTCCAAAGCCACATAAGTGCAATTGCAAACTCAGCCTTCCAGGATTCAAGGACTAATGTCCCAACAAAATCTTGAGAAACTCATCTATGTGTTTATCTTAAAAAACAGAGCCTTGAACAACAGACCTGAAAATACATTTTGGTCTAAGAGGTGGTGTAAGTCATCTAAGTACTTAGGCAAATAGATCATGAGACAAGCAAAAGTTTCTTGTTGCTAATGAGATTCAGTGTCCTGTCTGTTTACATACCAGTGGTTTTTGGTAATGTCTGTTTAGCTTGGAGCTATAGAAACATGATGGTCACAAACACCCATGGTGCTGTTTATGCCAAGAGAAAGAGCATCTGTAAATTTTGTTTTTCACCTCAAAATGACTTTCCGAAGAAAGCAGCACTTAACTTTGCAGCTGGGAGATTTGGATTCCCCTCAGCAAGACCTGCCAGGAAGTAGCTTCTGTCTGCTGGGACAGTGAAGTGGGCCCTGGGTGGAATGAAGATAGATAGCTGATAGTTCATTAGTTAGCTAGACACAGGGAGGGGTGTACCGCAGAGGATTTCAGAGCCGTTTTTTCAGTGTCATTATGAGCTTTTATTTTAGCACAGGTTGACTCTGTTGCTCAGTAGAAGCAAACTTTTAAAGTGTTTGCCAGTGATATTCATATACCTATATTTCCACCTTCTCATAATTATAACGTAGGTATTTGGTACCATAAACAGATTTTTGTGGCAGTTCAGAGAGCAAACATAACCACAGCAAACTCCAGTTTTGACTCACGCAGAAAAAAAGCGGTTGTTGCTTCTCTCTATAGCTTGAGTCCAGCCTCAGGCTACTGTGTCCCCCAGAGATTTAAAGAACTCTACTTCAAAGACAGATCCCCTCTCCTCATGTATTGAATACCCTCTTCCTCTTTCCCTGCAATAAACACAAGAACTTAAGGAATTAATTAGACACTGGATCAAACATGGGTTGGAAAATCCAGTGAGCAGAAAATGCTGGAGGGAGGTAAGAGGGGACCATGCGTATGAAACTTGGGGCCTTGAAAATGCAATAAAACTGTTCTTGATACAACTGTTTCAGGTAACAGATTTTTCAAATATTATGTACTCCTGCTCGTTTTATCAACTACATTTAATTTATAACGTCAGGGTATCCCAATCAATATCTTACACCTCACAGCCTTAACATAACCAGTGTGATGTCTTCATCTATATGTACAGTGGAAATCAGAGCCTGTACGGATCATACTGATTATCCCACCACTCTTATATTAGCCCGTGTGTCGATGGAGAAAGCTGATTCATAGCTTCTACAGCGAGAAAACGGCTCTTGGCAACATGCGAGGGATGGATTGTATTGGAAATCCATGCACACGCTGGTCTATAAACTCAAGTCTTTGTTATCTTTTAGTGCCATCCCCAGATAGGCAGGGCGCCTGGTATTTGCAGGAGGACAAGCAGCATCTCAAAGTGTGTTCAGAAAACAGGATCTCGTTGTTCAATCAACTGTAAAAACAGCAGTATTGATTTGAGTAAGGAGGCTGTCCAAAGCTGGGATATTAGTGACTTCACAACATATCAAGCAATGATGTGTATTGATGGCTGAATTTTAGGGACATTTAACAATAAATATGTACTGCGCCCTATTGAGGGAGCACAGTGGGGCTGATAAACTGCTATCAACCTAAATTGCTAATGCTCATAACCTCAGTCTTTCATATTATTCCTGGTAATAACACTTGACAATGCAGAGTCATTCTGCCAGTGTAAGTGGATTGATTTTGCTTTTTGTTGATTGAGTTCAGCCAAATTACACAAAGTGCTGTTTTTATTTTTTATTTTTATAAAAAAAAAAACAGCACTTTTATTTTATTTCATTTTTCATTGAGCTGCACAAAAGCTCAATGACAGATGAGGGAGGGAAACCATTCTTGACAAGGAGGTGAGAGATCATAACTTGGCTGTGAAGCAGTACTGGCTGGAGGCAATGTTTAGAAATACATACAGGCCAGGATAAACATCAGAAAGCACACAGTGGGGCAGCCAGCATTCATTCAACCCCCCGTTTCACTAATGTTCCCTTTTCATTCTTCTTATTTTTTTCTCTTCACCACAGCTGGTTGAAATAATGTAAAAGACACTGGAATTATTTCTGTATATACTCTAATTCGTAATGAACAAAAATTACATTTGAGTCTCTCCAAGGCTCCATTCTTGGGCTACTTTTATTTACCACCTGTATTCTAATCCAAATGCAGCTCATTCAAGATGTTGCTTCCAGAGACTAACCGGAGAATTGATCATTTTTATTTTTACATTACACTAATCACTCCTTGTAATAAGATAACTTTTAAAATAGTGATATTAGTTTATAAGACAACAAATGATCTTGGCGCCTAAATGCATGTACACTCCCCAGGTTATAACAAACCTGCTCACTCAGTTTTCTCAGGACCAGAAGCAAACAAACCACTTAGTGTCCACACTCTTGAGCTCTGTAACAAATTCCATGTCAAAATAGGACTAAGAATAGTACGGTTTACTGTACCTCTTTCTTATGTGTCAGATATTGTTTCAGAAAATAATTGTTTGAATGGATTTATTGTTATTACAACATATGTTTCTTTTTGTTTGATGTTTCATTAGTCACTACTTTATTTATTTATTATTCTTTATTAGAATTTTATTTACCTTTGTTCCTTTATTCCATCTTAAAGCACTTTAAATTATATGATGCATGACTGATGCTATACAATAAAGATCTAATAAAGAAAGTAGGTGAAAATTAGATTATTACTTCACTTTTATTATGCCTAAGTATCTTTGGTTTTATGCGATGCTTAAATTTTGCTATTACAGTTATAATGTATTTCTGGTTCCTAATTTAAATTTCTCAAATTATGTTTTTTTGCCTTATTCAAAAGCACGTTGAATTACTCAGTGAATGAATGTTGCTATACAAATAAACTTGCCTTATCTTTATTGGAGACACTTTTTTCTCAATGTTCGAGGCGCATCTACATTTTTCTTTTTTCTGTCAGATTCGCATATGAACCATAACGTGCATCACACACACACCAAAGGTTCAACCTCCCACTGTGTGCAGATAGTGCAGTGAAGCTACCCGTACATCGTGCAAGGAAGCCAGCACATAACCATCCTCCCCACAATCTCACTATCGACTGATCAAAGAGCCGCCAAACAGCCAGAAACTACAGCTGGTTCAGAAAGCAGTGCATGCACAGCAATACAATTAGCAGAGCTTCTTTCCATGTTGAATTTTAACTCCCGACCCCTGACATTTTCACTTACACACGCGGTTGTGGAACGTGTGCATGCAAACTGGAGTAATCTACAACCAAGTGTGCAAATTCTTCTACTTGTTTTTAGTAGGCACACATGTAAGGTGTGATTAAATGCAATTTCTACTGAGTGGTCATTTTTGATGGTAAAATTCTCCTATATGAGTTGAACAATTAAAGTGTGCAAGGAGCTCCAACCGGGCAGAACAGGACAGTGCAGAAAGAGAAAAATCAAAGTGGAGGGGAAAGTGAAATGCAGCGGAAGACATGAGGACTGAGAATGGAAGATGATGCATGAGAAATACTGTGTATGAAAGGCAGCAGCTGAAATGGTCTGCAAGTAAAGAGAGATGTTCAAATTGGTTCTGTCTGTACTGATCTATGACACAATGATTACTATATAGCGTGGTCTGATTTTTATTTGGAGTTGATCACTGATACAGCTAAATATTTTGTGCCTGTATGTTGAACTGGGCCATGTTGGCAAGGATTAATATTGCTCTTAAAAGCTTTTATGGGCATACACAAGATGGAGAAAAACCAGGAGTAAAAAAAAGAGGAGAGATTATAGTGTTTGTTAAGAACAGATGGTGTAATCCTGAACACATTCCTGAGAAGAAGCCTCCATGCACCCTGGGTATTGAGTTGTTAGCTGAGTTTCAGTCCATGGTGTTACCTTCAGCTGCGAGATGTGAGGTTATCACCCTAGAAACTGATCTAGAAAATCTGATTTCTACAACAGCTGCTTGCCTAGGATCAGGGATTGCCTCAAAGTCAAAGCTTGATTAGATATGGGACTTTTTGTCAACAGACATCACAACTGATTTTGGATGTGTGCAACTGAGTTATTCTATTTATATGATCTATACAAATGAATTAATTTGACTAAATATAACAAACTGGATAAGTTTTTCTTATAGGTGCCTTGAGATTATTTTTACATTCTACATACAGTAGATATCCTGCAATTTCTATTCATGCTCACTATAATTTTACTGCAGCACAACATTTTCCCTTTGGATTTAAGGCACTATCCAATTCTACTCAAATCTAACATCTTGGACTAAGAAGAGGTGCTAAAAGACATTCTTTTCTTCTAAATAAAATGTACAAAACCTCAAAAACTTGTAAGATGTTGTGTGTTAACGTCAAGCTTTAGCGTTTGAGACACAGTTCTGAAAAGCATGCTTTGTACAAAAACTGCACTGAAACTCATTAAAAGAACATTGTAAAACATGGTAGTGGCAGCAATATTCTGTTGAACTACCGTACTTTTCCTTACATGATACTAAACTTCCTTACGAAGTGTAAAACATGTATGAATCCAAATATCAATCAGTTGTGACATGAAACTTTCAGTTGCCTGTTAGAAAGCTGAAAATGAAGAGGACTGTATTTTTTTTTACAGTGAGTCCAACCACAGCAAGTCAACAACAAAAATACTTTATGAGATGAACATTTACATTTTAGAATAGCTGAGCCAGAGTCCACAACTAAATTTAGCATAAAACCAACAATATATCCCAAAGTAACCTGTGGAAAAGAAAAAGTCCTTAAAAGTAATAACAAATAATGGCGAGTCAAGATGTGGGATCCTAACAGACTCCAATCAAAGAAAGATAAAAGTTTAAAATGTGGTTTATTAAGTATTAATTTAAGGATGTGAAATATTTTCACATGGATTACTTTTTTATTGATTGGTCTTTCCTTCGAGTATATTTCTCTACTACCCAGTTAGATAGCACAGGATAAATGTCAAAATGTATGCAGAAAAAGCTTTCACCTTAATTTATCAGTGCCTCATTTTTTGCATCACAGAAGTATATCATTTCAACAGGGAGCCACTCTATTAACACAATTCACCTTGTGCTTCGGTTGTAGCTCAAAAGAAATGTAGCAATTCCAGAAAGAAAATCAGCAAATAGCATAATTTAGGGTGGAAAGAGGGGAGAGTCACAAATTATCATGCAGAAAAAAGCAATCAAACAAAATGATTAACGTGACATTTCTAAGGAACGGTCGTTTGAAACTTTATAATAAAGAGAAAGAACCCTTTTTTCATAACTATCATAACATTAAAGTCAATGAAAGGATATTTCTGGGAGCTGTGCCATGAAGAGGCAATCCACAAATTTAGAAGAGCTGAACCCTGGACTGTGAAAGGATAATCAACCTCAAGAAATGGTTGGGTCCCCTTCCTGCTGTTTCTTATTGAAGTGTGCCCTCCAGTGGAAGAAAGCATAAAAGCTGACAAAACCGTCTCCTTTGCTGAATATATGAGTGACAAGGAAGTGGGAAACATTTCCTTTTTAAAAAGAAAAGTATTGAAACCTTTTATGAAAAATAGAGATGTTGCAGCAGCAACATGCCTTAATTTTGGCATGTCACGTTTTGCACCTTACAATGTTTTTATATATTTGTATAAAAGAAGAATCCCCCACCTTAAGAACCCTTCAGATAAAAACAAAAACAACTGTAACACCTGCCGTCAATTTCTTTCTTGATGAATAAAACAAAACAAACACAACAGGAAGTGGTAACCATTTTAATAAAGCAGAATAAAGTGGAAGTCAGGAAGTAAACTAAAAAATTCAAGTCCCAAACCTGAAAAGAAGCGAAAATCATCATCCCAATGGTCTGGTGCAGCTTAGAGGGTAGAAGTATTATTTTAGAAAATATGTAAACAATCAGAACAATCACAGGTTTCATTTGTAGCATGGGGTTCATTAGGGATGCATTATAGTGTAGTTTTTGGAAAGGTCGCTGAATGATTGCGAGCCTCTAATCCAAATGCTAATTTAGTAACCAAATGCAAAAGTGCAGTAATGTCATGATAATGACATGCAGATGAGAGCTCATCAGGACTGCTAACCATTAATGAAGTGATATTTGAGCGTATTGTATGCGTCGGTTTGAGTATGTGGCCATGCCGTCAGTGCTGCATGCATATCTACATAATGTGTGCATAAAGAGTGCTCATCCGCAGCAGAATATTTACCATATTAATGTTCAATCAGTCTGCCACCGTAGCAACGCACAATTTGATTAGGATAGACCAAGTTAGCAATTAACACATGGAAATAACGCCCTGTGATTATAGTTGAACAAACTTTGAGAACCAGTACTCTTTTTTATTTTTTTTTTTGAAAGTTTGAAAACTTAGATTTTCACTTTGAGTAGCTGGGGGTGCAGGAGTAAAGAATTAGTGTTAGCATGTTAGCACTATGTGCCTAATGCATGTGAGTCAACTGCGATCAAACATCAGGATCTATTTTAATTCAGAATTCAGTATTTAGAAAATGTCTCCTATCTAATGACAGAAATACAACATTAGGGCAATAGTGAAAACCAGAATTCACAGTAAAAACAGCAGTGGAAAGCAGTCACATTTTTAAGAGTATTCTTGCCTCTGCTACAGCCAAGATGTATAGTCATAATTCTTTCATAATTTTCTCATAAGTGAAAGTTGTGACTCACTCTGTGATGAAGGGGAATGCAACTTGTTGGGTGTTTTCTCATCCTGTGGCCCCCGTGTACTTAAAAGACTAAGAATCAAATATAAACGTACCATTCACATTCACTTAATATTTACAGCGTGATGAGGGGCCCGATGTCTACCTCCAGATGTAAACAGGCAAGATTCAGGGTGCAATTTGAACAAATTTCCAGTCAATCACAGATACAAACAATACAAACAACATGATCACATTCAAATATGAGGGCAATTTAGACTCACTAATTGACCCAAAATGGAGGAGGACACTACTGAGGTGAAAACTGCAGAGATTTGACTGCAGAGGATAAAATGGTGTATAACTAAGCAGAAAAAGATGGTGAAGTTTGTTGAGCCTCCATACAATAACAATACAATAACATCTTGTGAGTTTATCTGTTAAAAGATGAATCATTGGGCCAGAAGATATAATTTTTTTAGTACCTATGAAAGTTGAGTAATTAAAACAGATTTTACTGGAGCTTCATATTCTGGGATTCAAAGTTGAGTATGAAGTCATAACATGTCAACAAAGATTTGCACGCGCTTATTCTGTTGGCTGAAGTATCTGACAATGTCAAAGCTATAAATCCCAATTCATTTACAGCTCATCTATTTAGTAGGCGTTAATTTATGACTTGGAACTGAGACGTAAACTACTTCATCTCACATCCAACACCAGCCACAGCAGCAGCACCGCAAATGATGCCTCATTTTGTCAAGTGCACTTTGCAATTTGTGAAGATACTGCTCACATACCAAACAGAACCGTAATTCGAATTGGCTCCTTGGGTGAGGATTACTGGTGAGGAATTATTCTGTTTTTACAACAACAAATAAGGTGCTTGACTGCTCTTGTAACGCAATACAGCACTAAACATTCACACTGAAAAGGAGGAAGAGAGGTTTGGCTCCCCTCATAAGCATCAACAGCACTTGAAGAGCGAGCTCATTATAAATTCTGACCCCCTGCCTCTTTTAGTTGTTACTAAAATGAAAAATGTTATTTCTTACAGCCTCGGTTTGAAAATCCATAAAAGAATGACGAAACAGAATGTAACTGCTCAACTTTAAATGATGAAAAACATTTTCAAATGCAACCTTAAATTTGTCAAACTGAAATATGCAATATTATGTTACTGTACAGACTTGAATCACAAGCAAGACTTCGGCAGCTCATCTCTGAACTGTGAAAACTTAAATCGATTCCTCTTTCCACACAAAACCACCACATAACCTAAAAAGTACGAGCCTACACAAACAGCATGTTGCTCCTGCTGGCAGCGACGATCTTACTTGTCAAAAGCAGTGATTGTCAAAAGCTGTGATAATCACAGCCTTTGACTAGTAAGATCCCAGAACTGGTTTTGGAAAACCCTCCAGGTTAAACTTGAACATTTTTACCTGTGAGTTTGTGTCTGAATGCCACTAGAGGGCAATAAAGGAGCAATCAATTATCCAGAGGAGTCTGGGATCAATCATATTTGTTTACCTCCCTGTCACCAAGTTATGCCCAACTATAAATGTTATCATGTGCAACTAATGTCATATTAAAACACTGCAATAATTAAAAAATAAATATACAACTAAATAAAAACAACAGATGTAGTTTTTAATTTTTATGTCTTCTGTAGAAAACGCAAAAAAACCAGTAATCCACATAAATCTCTCTATGTATTTAGTGCTGACGTTATATACACATGAAACATAAACTGACAACTAAAACCACCGTTCTGACTAAGTAGTACGTCTGATATATTAGTATTACACTGACACCTCATGGACATCCTTAACAACAACCTGCTCTTACCTGAAAATATAACGACAAATGCCTCATCGTACTTGCATCACAGTCTACAGTAATTTAACTAAATGTGTTATCATTTTAAATATTTTTGCTAAGGGAAAATCAGGTGACAAGACCCTGCAAAAGTATACACACCCCTGGATCTTTTCACATAATGTCAACAGCTACAAAGTTTAATTTATTTTATTGGAATTTGCAGTGACAATTTTTCTTTTTATTATTTATTGAACAATTTAGATGAACACACTTGACGGTTTTCCTCCACTGAAATAAGACTCAAGATATTTTGTTTAAGCAATGTCCCTGAGCCGTTCTTCAACGTACAGAATGGGAATCATGTATATGCAACAAATTTTATTTTTCAAGTACAAAAGTGTTACTTGTGCTTAGTTTACATGGTTTTTTCATTATTAAAACTCTCAAGGGAAATAACCATATGTTATATAAGCTGCATCTACTGGCTTTGTGTTTTTGGCAGATGTTACTGTGGCTGTTAATTATGTCCTGTGTGCAGTATGGTAACTGAACTTCCACTTGACTAAACTGAAAATAACTTGCACTTTATTATTTATGCCTCCTACATCTACAAAATCAAATCATTAAATTATTAGGACAAAAAACATACATTACACATCATCTCACAGTTTTCCTATATATCTTAATTGGCAATCAACTGATTTATTTCAATCAATTAAACATTTGTGAAGTTTAAAAAAGTAGCAGCTTAATATTTGTGTTTGAAGAGATTAAAACTTTAATAAACAGCGAGTAGCACAATACTCTCAGTCTAGAGACAATATAACTTAACAGTAATGAAAGTTTTACAAAATCCACTTTTAAAGATAAAATCTGATAATTCAATTTAAACTGGCGAATCAGAGAAAAAAAACCTCTTGTAGCAATGATGCTGAAGCCCTCATGTGCCTCATTTCTAAATGCATTTTAACAAATTAAATCATATCCTTTTACGGAAGAATTTAGCAGCTATTTTTCATTCTGGTTTTGAATTCAGGTAGCAAATGTCAAAGTGAGTGTTTAATGCAAGTGATGTTTACTTCCACACATAAATAAAAAAAATTTCTATCCTAAAATCTATCACACAGAGAGAGAGATGTCGGTATGAAGCATAAAGACCATTTCTGAACTATGCCTGATATTTTCAGGCTATCCTGTTTCACAAGTTCATGAACAACAATGCAGTCAATTTTTATTAGAAAACTGGCAATAGGTATGTTTTTTTCTGCATCAGTGCAAAGTTGCAGAATCAAAATCTGTGGTGAGAAACCGAGGTGGAAGCATACTCTTCCACTGTTCAATGCAGCACACCCATGACTTACGACTGCAACACTCTAGTCTAGTCATCTGTTTCTATCATCCCTAACCTTCTATTGTATGACATGCAATGATAACCTCATAAATTATTAAAAATCATGATTTTAAAGATCAACTCATTCTCCCTAACATAGGGATAGCTTTTCAAACAGAATATGTTCTTGTTTTTGACAGTGATCGTTTACGAGCACCAGATCTTCTCCTGATAAAGTCCCAAATGCAGCAGGAGATCTCAAGAATTCAGCTGAACAGGTTGTCCCTTCCTATTCGGTTTTCTCTGATGGAACTACCTCCATTAGCAACTGGAGATGCATGGTGATGGGCCCTGTGGAGGGAAGAAGATCAAGTGTAATATCAGCTAAACATCACTAAACATTTTTGTCTGCCTGGTGTTTGCCTTTTCTAATGAGATTTCTGCAATTAATCTCTATATACAGGTGAATTGAATCTGCTGGATATACTGTTAGCTGAGAGAGGAAACATACTCATGATTTTGCGTGCCCAGTTTGCCTTCTTGTAGACCAATGGGAAGTAAAGGATGAGTCCACTGAAGATGAAGATGGTGCAGTAAAGGTACTCCCACTCAGGCTTATCGATAATTGGGGCCAAGACAAGGTAGCAGGACACCAAGGTTACAATGCCAGCGATGACAATTGGCACCTTTAGTATGTAGCAAAAACAGAGGTTATTTTAAAAAATTTTACTGAAAAGTTTTATTTGAATATATATATATATATATAACACCCACCTTCCATATACACACAAACACACACCCCTACACCCAATCTCACTTGTCTGGTGTGTTCCTTGGTCTTTATGATGATGCTTATTCTCAGTAGCATCATGAAGACAACAAATATCTGATCTGTCCAAAATGCAATTGTTTTATACAAAGATTAAATTACACCCAGTCTGACTAATTTACTTATTAGGTGCCTTCTGAAGACAATTGATTCCAGCATATTTTATTTAGGGATACAAGAATAAAGGGTGCTCTTTAAATTCACACACATGTTCCACTTTTTCTTTATTTCTGAAACATTTAAAAACTATGTATCCTTTTCCTTTCTTAATTATTTTATGTTTTAGATTGGTCAACACTTAAAAATCTCAATAACATCTACTGGTGTCAAAGCTTTGAACGTTGCAAAGCTTCGTAACATAAAGTTGTGGAGAAGTTGCAGATGCAGAGATCCCCAGTTAAGGTGGGAGATCTCTGCATCTGTCCTCCCCAAAAAATTGTCCTTTATGGAAACATACCAAGCTATTAGTGGAACAAAATTATAAGTCAGTTACTAGGTTACCATAAGCATAGTTGTGAAAAGAACAGCAAAACAAGTGAAATAAACTATTTGATATATAGAGAAAATCCTTGAACACATCATCAGCACCATGATAAATGGTGGTAGCTACATAATGTTGAGGCCATAATTTTCATCAAAGACTGGTCGGAGGTGATATTGGGTTGACTAGAGCTAAATACAGCCTGATAGGTGCGCCAAAATATTGGAGAACAGAGCAGAGGTTAACCTTCAACACAACAATCCCAAATGTGTAATGACGTTGAGATGGAATAATATTCACGTACGAGAATGGCTTAACATAAGTGTAATTTGTGGCAATACCCGAAGATGAATATTTACTCTCCATCTAATCTTACTGAGTTTAGGGAGTCTTTATATATACAGTACAGAACAAAAGTTTGGACACAACTGTGTGTCCAAACTTTTGGTCTGTACTGTATATATATGTATTTATATACATATATATATATAAAATTACAATCTCTGGATGTGCAAAACTGATTCTGACATACAATATTGACTCACTGGATGCTTAAAACATATGTATAGTATATGCCACAATTTTCTAATCGTTTGTAGGAAAAATGGTAGTCAAATATTGGTATCTGCTCTTTCTGCGGCTCTATTACCCATAATCTTGATAAAATGCGTTGAAATGTGTGATAAAATTGGAAAATGTCCATTGCATTAATACTTTTGGTTGACACTTTTTATCACTCAACACTTTTAAGTGTGTTTGTAAAGCAAAACATACTTAAATCTGTTGAAAGGTTTTCAGAAAGCCTCACCTTCACAGGCCTGTCGAGATCTTTCCGGGTGAAACGCATAACAATTAGAGCCAGAGTTGTCAGACCATAGAAGGCCCACTGAGCAAAACTGAAGTAGTTTATCAGAGTATTGATGTCTGCAGGCATAATGTAGAATATTGCCAAAATGCCCTAGAATATAAAGCAAGAAAATAGCAAAATTACTTGTTGATTTAAATAACAAAGTGAGCAAAGTCTTTGCAAAAAGAATTTTTAGCTATTTTGAGTTTATAGGTCAATATTAAAAAAATAAGTAAGGTGATCCTGTGGAATCATGTTCAACACGGGAACACAAACAATAAATATTTTAGACTTACATTAAATAAGAGAGCAGGTAAAGGAGTGTAGCGTTTCAAACTAATATAGGATAAGATTTTCACCATGTGACCCTCTCGACCAGCTACATAGGACAGTCTGGGGGAGAAAAAAAAATCTAATGTGAGCTGATAATAAATAATACAGTTGACATTGTTCTACTTTTCACTCCATGCATAAAAATTACTTTACAAAGCATAGGATATGCACAATCAGAAATAAAATTAAATGAATGTGTTTGTTTTACCTGCCAGCAGTGAAGCAGCTTCCATTTGCAGAACCAAAGGTTGAGAAGGCCACAAACAGAGGAACTAACCAAGCCACAGGGTAAAGGACTCTGTCCCCAAAAGTCTATGGAGACAGAAAAAAAGTCCCTCAGGAGTTAATCTGAAGATCTAAAAGGGGGGAGTATCAAACATTCTGTGTTTGAAATGGTCATTAGCTCATTTTAGAAAGCCCTCAAGAAAGCCTTTTAATATGTATGCCATGCTGATAAGTCGTACAAGTTTTTTTTAAGTTGTGCAGCTCTTTGGCTTATGGATAATTGTCCTTACCACTGCAACAGCTGAAGACGACAGCAGTTCAGAGGGCGTCATAACAGTAAAGTAAGCTATGTTGACAAACACATAGCACACAGTCACCAAAGGGATTCCAATGACGATGGCCAGAGGCAAATTTCTGTAGTAAATTGAGAGGAAAAAAATATTAGAAGGGACTTTACACTGGTTAATATTCAAATTTCTCAAGATCTTGATTCATACACAAAAGTATGCTGACCAGTTTTCAAAATAAATATCATGCAAGCATTTTATTAGAAATTTCTTGAGCAAGAGATCATAAAGGTAAATATTTTACCTGTATGGGTTTTTTAGCTCCTCGGTGATGAAATTCAGTTGATTCCTGGCAAAATATTTGGAAAAAACAAGTTTTAATTACTGAATAAAAAAAATATATATTTGATTTATTGACAACTAATAAAATTGCAACTATTTATTGTTAAGAGATTATTATCAACAGCATATTCAATGCATAGTTCTCATGTAACGTCACACTTCCAGGAACTTTGCAGCTGACAGCCATCTTGGAAGGTATCCATAACTCCCTATCATAACAGTTGCTATGGAGTTGCTATGACAACAATAAACACACAACCTTCTCTGTCTCATATGGGTCAGTCCCGGCAGCAGTGATTTTGTTGTATCGTTCTCTTGCAAATTGGTCAATAAAGATTGTCAATATGATTTCTTTTTGTTGGTCTCGAAGCCACAGTTCATCTATGCTTTGCGTTGTGCTTGCCTACCAAGATGGTGGATCACTTCAGGTGCAGACAGGGGGGAACTACGTACATACAAAATGGATTTCTGAACAACCTCAGTTTCTGAAAAGGTTTAATAGGTTCTGAGTTAATGGCATAACTAATGTCTAAGCCTTCCTCAATTTTACAAAGCTGTCCCTCTCACTAATTTCTGATCAGTTATGTGATAAACAATGGGACTGAACGACACAGATTATTTTTTGCATGTTAATATAGTTTAATCAAGAAACCAAATCTGCTGCAAAGTAGAAAATGTCAATTATTACCATCCATCATAAGCCCAAAGTCCGTTATAAAAAGCAAGTCCAATTGCTCCAAAAGACGTGGCTGAGCCTTCAAATGCATTTGACATGTTCTTTGTTTTTCCTGCATTCAAAAATATAAAACATAAAACTGAGATTTCATAGTTACTTCATCAAATGAGAAGTACTTTCAGTTAAACTGAAATGAGAAGAGTAATCAGAGTAAAAGGGCCGACCTTGAGCCATCAGAACGATGCCAGCCACCACAATGATGATGATGATAATAAGTTTGGCCCCAGTAAAAAAGTTCTGCACATAGCTTGCTAGTTTGACGCTCAAACAGTTGACACCAGTGATTATGACTGTAAAGAAACAAAGAAACAAGAAAAAAATCAATGACAAAAAATAACTTTTATCTTCATAAGCAGCATCATTAGAAGATGAGCTGCTGTTTTATCTATTTTGAGCATATTTTGGTTATGCTTCACATGGACGTCTGAACAGGTTAATTAAATATGGATGAAATTATCTGTGATATCAACAAGATCCAAATTTATTGTTCCGTCTTTTTTTGTTTGTGTTACTTACTTATTGCAGCTGCGGACAGGCACTTGATAACCACGAGAGGAGGGCTGCAGTCAGGGTAAAAAGGAGCAGAGGCATATTCTGCAAAGCTAAGAGTGATGATGGCAAATGAGGAAGGTTTCAGCACCATAACAGTGGTCCAAGAGTAAAGGTAGGCAACAATGGATCCAAAGGCCTCCATTAAATAGGAGTACTCTGCCCCTGATTTGGTGATCATAGTACCAAGTTCAGCATAGCAAAGGGCTCCTGAGTGGCCAAACCCAAAAAGACAAAAAGAAAGAAAAGGTTTGTAAAACACAGTAATAAAAAAGTAACTTGAAAAAGACTACGTTAATGTTTTTTGTTTAGAGCAATCATCATCAAAGTTAAAATTGATCAATAGCTTCTGTTTCATTTGGCAAAGAAGCCACATTTCTGTTTGTTAGAGATGATTATCCAGCTGCTTTCCCATTTTTTTTTTTGTTGCACACCTACACATTAACATTTACCACCCTGACATTGAAGGACAAAGTCCTGGGCTTTATTCTGGAAGTTTATACTCAAGACTCATAATTTTCCACGAAGGATTAGATTTTATAATTGTCATAAAACAATCACAGGTAAAAAATAGTGTCGTTAAAAAATAAAAACCAAATGACTCGGTGGTTTAACTGATGTATAATTATATAATTTTATGTGAGGGTTATATGCTGCTGCACCTCTAAAGCAACAGGACGGCAATACATTACATTTATAAAAACATAATAAAAAGTTAAGTAGCACTGTAAAACTTTATTACATGTTTTACCAAGCTTCCCTTTGGAATTACCATATTTAACCATGAGGTTTTTAAAATGAAATCATCAAAAAATCAAGTAAGATGGCCAGATTTTAAAAGCTAAATATTTAATGACACAAACTGGATTCTGTGCAGGAAAAAGACCATCCGGGTTTTTTGCATGTTTTGCAGGACTTTACATGTCCTGAATAACTGTAAAGACATAAAACTGGGCTCTAAATGCCCTCGTCTAAAAATATTTAACATGTAATAGAAAAGTACTCAGTTTTCTTGGCGACATCTTCATCTGCAATCAGAAAGTTTAAGACTTTTTTTTTTTTCAAAAATGATAGAAAATAAGCAGGTTTGCAAACAAGAGATTGAGGAAATGTGGAGGTTAGAGGAGACGTATAATGCAACTTTTGTATCCCATAATATTAGTAAAATCTCTTTAGGCTCTTTATTTGTGGTTTATGATTTTATGATTTCTTCTGATCAAAAAGAGTGTCGCTTGCCAAACCAAGAAGTCAAGAAGTGTCCACAAGCCTCTGGCTTTAATAGGCTTGGTCAAGGTCAGTGCCTGAGCATTTCTAGCTCCATAACTCTGCTACAAAGTCATAAATTGTTATCATTCGTTATCACATTTTTGGTGAGGAAAACAGTGACTGTAGCACCACGGCCACGTCCTAAAATGCATTTTCTAACCGAATCCTTTCATCTCTGAGTAGTTGTAGCTCGTCTGAGACACACTGAGGAATCAAACAATGTTTTATACTGTACAGTGACTCTACAAAGTTTGCACGACCTTCTTAAACAGTTTTTGAGACTTAGAAATTGAGATTGTGATAAATAATTTCTAATCCTTTTCAATCATTGTTGTGGCATGCATATAGTGCATGTAACCACAAAAAAAAACTAAGGAAAAACATAATGCTCTCACCCATAGTGGCTAATACTCCACAGGCAGCCCAGATGAGGACACAGGGACCCACAGCTCCTGAGTACAGCAACACTGATTTAGGGGAAATGAAGATCCCTGAGCCAATCATTGTTCCCACAATCAGGGAAATGCCACTCAGCAAACCAATCTGTTCAAACACAGAGGGGAAAACAGTTAGTCACTCAGAGGCTTTTTCAGCAACTTAGTTTAAATACATAGCCTGATTCTTTGGAAACTGCAGTGTTTGCATGTCCCACTTCATGACTTTCTTTAAGTATTTAAACAGATCATTATATTATTGTTTCACAGTAAACATGTGAAATGCCTCCTGACTGATCTACACCAATAATTTGAATTATCACATTACGATAAAGTGTCATCAAGATCAGAACAACTGATCATGTTTTCCAGAGTGTCACTGCATTGCCTGAACACTATAGCAAAGACAAAGAGACCCCACCTTTGAAAAGTACTTGTGAGGTCAGACACTGATGATGGACAAAAAGACTTGGCTCACAATCTCTGCTTTAAAAGCGTTTCTCAACTGGCAAGACTCACTCTAACCAGTTCATGTCTGGTTCGGTTCAACCTCAGTAATGAGTGTCTTCATTACAAGCTGCTCCTCACTATGTGTTCATGAATATGGGAATGTGGACAGCTGGTAAGCAGCAGTTGTGGTCGAATCTCTGCTGATGTTTGCAGTGACACTCAGCAAAGGAGAACTTTGAGGTTGTGGTTTGATTAATTTTGTCCTATAAAAATTTATTGCTGGACCAAATATAATGATAAAAATTCTGATCAGCTGATAATCATCATCATCATCATCATCTTTATTAAAGACACAAGCATATATTATTTCATTATAACTATAAATATATTTATATTCTGCCACTTTCTTTTTTTTAAACATGCAACCTTTTGGATTTAGGTAATTCAGTCAGAAGATGTAAACCAATATCCACACATGAACTTTACTTAAAGAAATTCCAAACAAAAAATAAAATGACATCACACCAAACATAACCTTTTATGCAGTTCTGGTGTTTTACACCGTTGGTGAAAACTGTAACTCCGACAGAACGCTGCGAGGAACCGCAATGTTTCTCCTCTTCATTGCTGCCTGCTCTTCAGAGAGACCTGCAGCGTGTGAGGCTGTGAGATCACGGTCACTCTGCTCCAACAGTTTACGTATGTGTTCCTGGCTGCTCAATATTAAAGTCATGATTATGCTCCTCCACACTGAGCAGCTCTCTGACAGCAGACGGCATGTTTGCTAAACTATAGCAGCTAAACTATACAGCTAAACAACTAGTAAATGTGGAGTTTCCAGTGATGTAAATCACGGACCAATCAATGAATGCAGTCTGGTGTCAATCAATTCCCCTCCATGAAATACACAGCTTGGCGCTGCTGGTGCTACCCATGAAGTTGTTGGTGTGCAGCTGGTGTGCAGTCATCCTGAAACAATAAGTGTCCATTCCCAGAAAATTGGAAGTATGATATTGTCCAAAATGTTTTTGGTATGCCAAATGATAAAAAATTATTTCCTAGCTCCTTGCAGCCTTATAACATAATTACCTCTGCACCAAATTTTACACTTGACTCAGGTGTGACTCAAGTACCTTTTTTGTGGCATCTGCCAAACACAGACTAATATTGAATTGTCTGAGACAGACAAAACTCATCTCTTCAAGCAACACATGTACTTTTCTCCACTGCATCCAACTCTTTGAATTGCACTTGGTAATATAAGGTTTGAAAACAGCTGTTCAGTCATGGAAACCCACTTCAAAAACTCTTTACTTGAGTTGGTCTCAAGGTCACATAAAGTTTGATGGTATGTTTGGGTTCTGCAGACGGTTAGGAAACCTCTATGCACTATGCCCCACCTCTGAGAAGTGAACTGGCCCAACGGCCGACTGTGGGATATTTAGTTTCAAGGTCACTTCACAACTGGACTTATTGCAATGGTGACATCCTATCATGGTATTAGGCCGATCTGCTGAGAGTGACCTATTTTTTCTAAAATTTCTCTAAAATCAGTCTGCATGACTAGATGCTGAACTCTATACACCCACCACCACCTATCCCCAAGGCAACAAAGTGTCTCATTAACATTTGCATAAGAAGAGAAGTAAAATCATCAGGTGTCAGTCTAAAGTCAGTAACAAAAATCTGATTTATCTCATATTGGCAATAAAGTTTGTGAAAGCTTATACCTATACTCACACATTTTTTCCCTAAAATCCTACAATAACATACTAAACAGCTACTTGCTTTTCTCTTTATGCCAGTGGATCAATTTGACCTGCAGAATACAGGGACTATTAAATCAAGCATGATCTCTTGTCTGTTCCTTATCTGTTAAAACCTGTCATCCTTCCAGTTATCATGTCATATCAGTATTGCATGCAACTGCAGTGATTATGAGTGAAAGTAAATGAAGTGAAGTAAAGGTTTATAAAGATAATACGGGGGCTATTTGACACTCCCAGAGGATTGATTGCAAATATAATAGTAGTGATTTTGTTGTTTTTGTGAGTCTTTTCATTTTTCAAAAAGATTTTTTTCACTTTTTGCTGTCATGAAGAGGGTTTTAAAAAGTATACATTGTGCTTTGTTCAAATGTAGGTAGACTTCTGAATGTCAGCCACAAGAGCTGAGTCATCGTGTTGGACCCAAAAGGGGGAAATAGCTATACACAAGCTCAGTTGCCTTTATCTTTGTGTACTTTAACTCTTTCTGTATGTTACTTTCTGCTGAAGAATGTTTGGTTTGTAATATACCAGGAAGTTATGTTTGTAAAACATTCCTCTTAGTTTGACTTTGTTCACATATCAGCTCCTCTGCATATATTCTTTTCCAACAACAAGCACTACATTCAAACAATAATTTCCCGAAAATATATCTCAGGACTGTGAGAGTTTAGAGAGCCTGGAGCTGATTGTTGCGGGGTTAATTTGCAGAGACACTTGCTGCAGCACTGCCTGGTACGCAGCTCTTGCTCCCCCCTTACTGCAGAAAGGTACATATGATGGGATTCTATGGTGTGAACATTTATTCAGCCTTTTTCTCAGAACACTGCTTGAACCAATACTCACATCTTGTTGAAGCATTGTTGCTTTCTCAGGTCGCTTTTTCTCCAAGGGGCCATCATTGTCTGTGGGGCCATTTTCTGAAGCTTTACTGATGCTGCCTGTTTCCATTTCTGTGAAAAAAAACACACAAGCGGCTTAAAGACTGCAAAGACTGACATTAGGTCAGACTAAATCGTTCAGAGTTTGTGTCAGTTATGCTACAGTAAATGCCAGCATAGTGATAAATTTGGGGTTTTTAGGTAGTTTTTATATTATTCTGGAAGTCAGCACATAGTTTAGTGATCTAGTCTGACTTAAAACAGGAAAGATTTTGTCTGACTTAATGAAAGTGTGTGACATAAATAGTTTTGTGTGTTCGGAGGTTAATATCTCTTTCAACTTTAACAGCAGTCATGTTGACAGTTACTCAACTAGTATACATGTTTGTTGCCAGTTGAGTCACAAAGCAAGATAAGGTTTACAGGAAATTATGCTCCCTCCCAACCAGTAAACTCTTTTTATTAACTAATGAGAGCATCATCCAAAAAACACGTGCAAAAAAAGAAGGAAAACAACTTCTTTTTTTTCTAAATCATGTTTATTTTTAAGGAAAAGTATCAACTCAAAGAGAAAGCTTTTTAATTTTAGCTGTTAGTTATTCTTTGATAGTTTTGTCCTAAATTTGTTTCCTATAAAAAGAAGCTGGAATGCAACATTTTAGCTTCTTGATCAAAGTCATTCTATGTCTACTAAAGGTGCTGCAGTTTAAATTTCTGAGTTGTTTTTGTTGTGTTTTGTTTTGTCCAGCAATTTGCTTTTGATTATTGGTGGTAAAGTTGTGCACAGGCAGTCAGATTGGAATGAGGTCACAACATTTATGATTGAGTGTGTAAAAGCCTAACATGAAGAGTTAGAGTCAGATACACACAAAGGCGTGTTTGTCTTTCTTTTCTAGGTGAGTTGGAAATGTGTTAAACTATATGACTTTGCTGTTGGTTGATGCAGTTAGGTTATATACAGGGTAAAAAAGGAATAAAATGTCTTGAAGAACAAAGTAGCATATTTAGAATATATATTATTAAATCATCAATATGACATTTCAATTTGAGAAATAATGACCATTTTGTAGAGCTAACTCCAAACACATTCCCTGTGTTTGTTACTGATATATTTAGCCATCAGTTTTTTATAGGATCAGAACATGACATAGTTTGTTTTGCAAATATTAAGTAAAAAAAAAAAAAAAAAAAAACTAGGAATGTTTTTCCAAAAGCTGATTATTTAAAAATTGTTCATCTTTTTGAGATTCTAGAATTTGACTACTACAAACAACATATCAGACACTTGGGATGTTTTTTTAAACCTATGTTCAAAAACTGACTCCAAGTCGAGTGTGAGCTTTGATGCATTAATATATGCAACAAGTTAACCTTAACTTAAATAAGTTATCTAGATTTTGTAATTACAGAAAAGATTAACTTCTAGATATAAAGTAAATATTTACACATGTTGCTTTTGCACATTAGAAATGACTAAAATAAAAAAATATATATATTTTTTATTTTAATTGGGCTACTTAAGAACTGTGATTATTCAAGTTTTTAAAACCAGATTGAGTCACAAACTTTGGAAGAGCCATAGGGTACATTTAGATGTTGATTTCTCTCACCATCCAAGATAATGTGTAACTTAACTGTGTGTTAATATATAATCAAACAAGTGTTCTACAGCTACAGAAGTAAAAAAAGAAAACATCAAGTATTCCATTTTTGATGTCCTATCTGATAAATCATGTTAACTGTTTCACTTACTTGTGATTTGAAACCTCGTTATTTAGAGTCCATAAATGTCCTCCACAGCTTCTTCAAAAACCTGGGGCCAGTGATGAGACGAAAGAGATGATGCTTAGCCAAGTTAGGAGAAGAACAGCAGGAAAGTCTGACCTGGGAGAAAACCTGAGGCTCCATGAGTCTGAACACACTCCCCTGGGGGAGGTTCCTAAATCTGATTGGCCATCCTGGGAAGCCATGAGCTGAAAGAGGGAATGGTTCACAGCCACAGCAGAAATACATGAGTTATAGAAATGCACTGGTAAGAGCTGAAATGAATTCATCCAAAGGCAAACAAAAGACAAATCTGTGTATAGTCGGCTGTTTTGAGCAATGGTGCATGCATATCCCTTATAACAGAATGTTGTGGAGGAAAAAAAGGTTTAAAAAGAGAAGAAAAAATTGTAATTTTCTGACTAAATGGACATCAATTCTGCAGAAACAACTATATGTTGAGGTAGCTGTTGCTGACATTGCTCATGTTCTGCTACATGGAGCTACAATTTCAAGTTAGAACATTTTTCTTTACTCTGAAAACCTTAAAACACTTCCTTCCATTTCAGCTTAAATAACCAGACCTCTTCACAATGCCTCTTTGATAAAGACATATGATACCACTGAAGTTGTGTGCTTGCACACTTGTGTGTGTGTGTGTATCTGTTGCATTGCCTTTCCACGCTGGCCAGGTTTTGTACTGTTTTTTTTTTTCTTTTGCTACTTAGAGCGCCATGGTAGTCAGAGAATTTGACCCTGCAATACCATAATTATTTCTTTACTGAGCTGTTTTGTTTTTTCTCAAGGCAGCTCATTACATCTCCTTGACTTAAGATTTGTCTGGCTTTTTCTTCACCCAAACAGTTCATTGTACATGAGAGACATAGAACATAACATAATAGTACAGTTCACGCAAACACAGTTGGAAAAGGTTTAGTCTTCCTGCATTCTACTTCTTAATACAATAAATGTTTTTAATCTTTCCACGGAATTGGCAAACTTGTTTTTTTTCCTGCTTTTTTGCATAAGGATTGTAAGAGAATTTGAACAGTTGCCTCACAGGCAACTGTAATCTTCTAGCACAAGAACACACTGACATATAAACTCAGTAACCCCATGAAGAACCAGAACAATATGACCAAATCTCAGACACATTCAGGGAGGCTGAGAATCTGACTGAGATTGTTCTCGGCAACAAAATGCTGTCCTAATAGTATTATTTAAGATTTTTTTTTCCCACTACAAAATGTATTTATTCTTGAAATCTAATCTAATGGTTATATTTGTAATCTAATCACTTAGATTAGAAAGTGAAAGGCCACTTTCTAATCTAAAGTGAATGTGAACTTTCACTTAGATTAGACCACACATGCTAAAATTGTTTTGTAATTTAGTGAAAAACGGTTTTTAATTCAACAAATCATATTTGCAATATGAATGAAAATGATTTTAGAATTTCAATTATTATGTCATTATTAGGAACTAATTTTATCTATTCCATTTGCATGTTTCTTTGTTTCTTTCTATTTCTATTTAAATACACTCTCTACACCATCCTACCACCAAACTGGAACCACATTGCTTTCATACCTGTCTTAATTCACTGTGACATATATTTCATGAAGTGTAGACCCTTCCTCAGGAATACATTGACATGGTAGCATTACACAGTTGCTGATGTCTTCACTGCACATCCATCCAATGCAAGTTTATCATTTCACCAAGATACTTTATTGTATTCAGACTTTTACCTATGGGGTACTTGCTGTTGAAAAGAAAATATCTAAAGACAATATATTAAAAGAAAGAAAAAAAAGTCTTGTGGGCGCCCCATTTTATAGAAATATTCCTGCAGGTCTATAAGGCCTCCGGCCTATAGGTGGCGATAGTACGCACAACAGAACCCTTTAATTACGTCATTTCCGTCGCATGTAATATAAAGGATCTGACCGAGCGAAGGATGAACAGGGTTTGAAACTTTCAGAAATTGAAAGTCTTTTAAGTGTGCTAGTAGCTCGAAGATGAACACCGCTCTGAAGCAGTGGAAAGAGGCGTCCACCCTAATCCTTACCGCAGGGCGCAGGCTCGGTGCGGACAGTTTGTCGTCAAGAACTCCGCTGGACGGCAACGGCGCAGCGACACAGCTGCCGCACAGCCCCCAGTTTGATTACGACGTCCTGTTGCTCAAACGAAGCGCTAAAAGCACATTTATGCCCAACGCGTATGTGTTTCCCGGCGGTATGGTGGACTCCTCAGACTTTTCGAGTGATTGGTTAGACGTCTTTAAATCTTTTCTCAATTCCCCTGGTTTTGGTTTAAGGAGCGTTAAGCAGCCCGTGGAGAACAGACCCCCGATCTTTGCAACGAACCGATTAAAACTCGGCTCTCCCATCCCGGGAGAAGTCGCCCTGAGAATTTGTGCCGTTAGAGAGACGTTTGAGGAATCGGGAGTGTTGCTGGTTGTGCCTAAAAAGGAAGAGAAACGCATTTTAAGAAGCCTCCAGGACACACGGTTTAGTCAACATCACATAGAACATAAACTGTGTTGTGATGAACTCTCAAAGTGGAGGGCATTGGTGAACAAGAACCCCTCCAACTTCATGAGGATGTGCCAGGAGTTGGAGATTTTGCCCAACATCTGGGCTTTACATGAGTGGGCGAACTGGCTGACCCCCACCGCCAAATATGGGAGGACGAGGTTTGACACAGCTTTCTTCGTGTGCTGTTTGCAGGAGATGCCCAGCACGCTGCAGGATGAGAAGGAAATTGAGCGCTTTCAGGTAATTTTTGAAATATAAGCAAGTTGGGTTTTGAAAACGTATCCTATATTCACCGATCAACGATTTTATAACCAATTTCCGAATACCAATATTTATTTTACAGCCCCCCCTGATTCTGATTTCTGTTTAAATAAACATTGGCAAAAATTGTCTTGTATGTTATGGAAAAAAATAAAAATTTAACAGTCATAATTTTTCTAAAATGCCCTAAAATTACAGAGTTGTCTCACTATAAATCACTGAAAATATGTTGTGTAATTACCAGTCTTAAACGGATATCGTCATATTGTTCTCTTCATCTTTCAAATATTGAAGGGAATGTCTTGAAGACTTGACCAGCTTGTTTGTTTTTCTTGTCAACTCCACTGAGATGGTGGTCAGAAAAGAAAGTGTGTACCTGTAGAAACCCAGCACATAAAGAGCCATGCTTTGGAAAAACTGTACTGGGTTGAATACAGGTCTGTAAAAGAGGCCATGTTTAAATATCAAAAAAGATTCTTCAAGGTTCAACATTGGATTCAGTAACTTTTGACGTGGCCTTGGTTGTAATAAAATCCTCCTTTGTCATGTCAATACTATCTTGAATCATTTCATAAATAACAGTCAAAGTTTTTTCATAGGGGCTCCCTAATTGTATAATTAAAATTTTTATCTTGGCTGGGCTAAAATGTACAAATAATAAGACCACACCAGCAGGACATTCAATAAAACGTTCATCTGACGGATAATATTGGACATTTGCAGAATTTGTAAGAATATCATGCATGACCTACATAAAAGACAAGGAGAGGAAATTAAGCAGAACTACTAATGTTTGAACTGCTAACCATTTTAAAAAGACAGCACACTATGCTCACTATATACCAAAACAAGCCAATATGCTGCAGCTGTCTTACCACAACAGAACATGATCTTCTAGCATCACCACCAGGATTAAGGTAGATAATTATACAGAAGAAATGACCAGAACTTATTATTATTATTATTATTAGAACCAGGGGTGATGTCACACTGTGTGTGAAAGAGAGAGCAGTCATCATTACATAGCTCTGTAGTTGTACAGAATTTTACAGCTAGTTTAGAACAAAGATAAAATAGTTACTGATTTTTTTTATTATTTTATTTTTTTAAGTTTGTCACTGTTCTATATTTGTGTGTTTGGTTAGAATTATTGTGTATTCCCTGTAGAACAAGTTGTCGGTGAGCTTAACTGAGATTTCCAAAAGGCTGCCAACATTTTAAAATTCAGCGTGATTCACGAAAGACAGAATTTGACTGATTGAAATGATCAAACAAGACAGCTTTGTTGTACAACAAGCTGCATACATTCAGGTTTCTGATATGCACTAATGTTTAGCTCCATGTATAAACAGCTGACAAACTTCAATAGAACATATTGATTCCAGGAGCGTCTTGCAGCTTTTTTTTAAACACCTCACTTATATGTAAAACGCCTAACTATGAGTCTTCTTCTCACAGTAACCAAAGGTTAAAAATAAATGGCTTTAAAAACATAAAACCAACTAAACATCAGTATTTTAATTTCACCCCTTTCACATCTGACATTGTGGTTTATTTTGTTGTCTCAAACTACAAAAAAAAAGAATCAACTCTACCTGTTGTGTGTTTCAGTGGTCCACACCCTCAGAGATCCTGCAGAGCTACCAGGCCCGGCGACTTTGGATTGCTCCTCCGCAGTTCTACGAGCTCAGCCGGATATGCCGCTTCCCGCTGCTGAATGACCTCCACAGCTTCGCCCACCAGCGGGCAACACAAGGCTGCGATCGGTGGATGCCTGTTATCGTCCTTCAAGATCAGCAACACATTTCTCTGCTCCCAGGTGCTTATTATTGGCCATGTCTCTTCTAATGGTCGGCCTGACTGATATTTACAGGATAAACAGCCGCCATGATCTCAGTTTGGTTTGTTTGGCTGGAATCTTTGAATACAGCATTATGACTATTGCATCATCCCTTTTAGAAACCATACTTGTATACAGGTGGTGATTGCAGACACCACAGTATCACCTGTTGATCTAAACCCCTAAATTATATTTAGAAGACACTAGGCTAATGCTTTTTCCTTAGTTGTCTTTTCACACCTTTTTGTGCAAGTGGTAAAAGACCTTTTGTTAACTTTCAGCCTTATCTCCAGTATTTCTGGCATCTCAGCCTCTTAACTGCGTACAAGTCATTAGTTAAATATCTGACTTACATTAGTTAAGTACCTGCAACCTTTAATTCTACTTTGAGTCGAGCATCAAATCGCTTCCCCAACAGCCGTTGGACTTTGTGCGCCGGTCTGTGCTCTTCATTTCCAAAGAAAAACTAAGTTTGTCAAATTAACGCTGATGCATTTGGAGTAATGAGCTCTGAAAATAGGTTTTATTGGCCGGAGGGAACTTGCTGCCCATCTGTCTGCTGGTGTATTTTTGGAAAGTAGTTTAGCACAAACTGATATATTGTCTCTTCTGTTGCTCTTTGAGTTGTAGCTTTTAGTTTGGTTGGAGTGTGAAAAAGTATATGGAAGTCCTACAACCTCCAAGTTAGATTAGTGCACACAGGTACTACTTGAAGAATGTGAATGTCATGGAAAAGTTTTACTGTTTTATGTGAAACTGTACTATACAGATTTATTACAGACAGTGGAATATTTATTTCCTCTAATTTTGATGATTATGGCTTGCAGGTAATGAAAATGTTTCTCACATCGGAATTTCTCACAAACGTTAAATATTAGAAAGTCAAGGTCTATTTATAATGAATCTATATACTATATAGTATCTATATACTACCTGAAATGAATGATAAAAATGTAACTTTTTTGCAGATCAAATTTTATTCAGATTTGAGTCGCATTCTTAGGTCTTAATCAATTGAATGGGAATTGCAGATGTGAAAGTTAATACTTAACTGACTCAGCATAATCCCGTTCTGAAATTTGCATGCAGGAAATTCTTGTTTGATGCAATACATTTCACCAATCACCTAGTCAATAATAATTAAATTTATGCTGCCTGTAAATTAATTTCAATAAAATATTAACTTTTCACATTTATTCCATCTTCTTTCTAGGGGACAAGCTGTATCCAGCAGACCCTTCAAAGCCGACCGAGGATGACCACAAAGACTCTCAGTTGGAGGATCCAACAGATGATTCTGATTTGCACCGTATGGTGATGTCAGACCCTTACACTACAACCCTACAGATCACTGTCAGACCCAAGTATAACCACCTGCTCCCTGTTATGGCGCCAGCCTTGTCGCATAATCCAGAAAGTCAACTTTGATCTACACTGAAACATCTTTTTATTCATTTTTTTGCACACAATTACAAAAAGACGTTGACATGAAATTTACTGGCAGTATGTCTGCTGCTGAATTCTGATCACTAATAACTGCATCAAGTTCTGTTGGTGTCTGTGTTATGTTAAATTTCTCATATTGAAAAAAAAAAACGAACTAATTTGGATAACTTGCATTTATATTTATTTTGTATAAAATGGCTACTAATTACTTAAATTAATACAGGAGCTGGGTTTAATTTTAAAAAAAAAGTGAATAAGCACAATTATGTACTGTATAGCAGCACTGTTGCTCTGACTAAAGCAGTTCTAGTGAAGTAGTCTGATAAAAGGTAGGTTTTATTTTTTGGAACAAAATTCATGTTTTTGTGTGTTTTCTTCAGTGAAGTTATTGCCAGGAAGATTTTTTTTTTGTCTTGACTTCAAAATAAAGAACAATAAATAAATGTCTGTCTTGGCGTTCTCTTGTATCAAATATTCTGAGGTGAATTAAAGCAGTAACATTGTTGTAATATTAATATTATAACAAATGTTCTTTCACCCTATGTCTACATCCCAATTTTAGGACTTATATTATCATGACTAAAACAATTAATAGAGAGAGATATATTTTATTTTGAAACAGTCTGGTGCCTTTAAATTTGAATAATTAGTTCAGTTATTTGGTGATGCAGCAGTTCAGTCTGTTTGTGCTCTTAACTGTCTGCATATTTTCTCCATTGACATAGTGTGTGCAGGACATACAGTCATCTAAGCATACATGAATACACATGCAAATACTATGATGTAATTTAATTTAGACTGCGATATAAAAATGTAATTGATACAAGCAGAAACTGTAATTTATTTATCATTATGAACTCTTTATTTTCATTTTTATATATTTTCAAGTATGTTTTGAAACTTTTATTGTAACATGAAAAAAAATAGCAATAAATCAAACACTGCAGATGCTCAGAGCCACCAACAAAAGTTACATTAGTTACTCATTCCACATTCCAACAACTAGACGTCCTCAGACACAGGCCTGCTCACAGTATTAGCATATGGCCAGTTAGATTGCACTGCATGTTTAAGACAAACAATATTTGTATAATAATATTAACACTTCAATATTTTTTTTGTCTGGGGAGTGAAAGCCAATGGGATATATATGCAATGTACTCTGACCTCTTTACTTTTTTCTTTTCTTTTTACTCTGAGTAGTTTTCTATTTCTGTCGTATTCTATTGCTGCATAAAGGGCCCAGTGCTGTACAACTTAATATGTGGTCAGAAAAAAAAATTACACTTTGGCTCATGAAACTAGAGGTGAAACGATTCATCTTAAATCTATTATTGAAATAATTGTCTAATTTAATAATTGATTGATTGTTAACTGGAGTATAAAAACTCTTAAAAGGCCTTTTGCTAAAAGACCAACATACTCAGAGAAGCCAAACTTGTACAAAAATATATACTTTGCATTTAAGATAAAAAAAAAGAGCTTTGTCTGTAAATATGTTCTACCTTGGACTCCTCAGGTGGCATAGTTTTAGTTTCGACTGGTTGAAATTCAGTAAGAAAAAAAAGAAAAGAAATCTCTTATTAATCACCTTTTGCTATACAAATATTAATTGTTTAGACCAAAAAATAATCATCAGATCAGCCCTACACTGTATTGGTGTTAAATCAAGCAGAGTTAACATGTTAGAAGTACTTTTTAGCAGCAGGTGCGTCTTTTGCTACAAATGATCAAGCGTGCTCTAATGGAATGCTACGTTATTACATTTTAAGCAATAAAATATTTATGTTTTTATTTGATAAAGAAGATGAACTATTTGTTTATTTTCATCTTTTAGTGTATTTCTAATATTGCTTGAATGGTTAAATGAAAAATCTACTGAATGAGCCAATTTTTTTAGGATTAATTGATTAATCGTCAGAATAATCGATTACTAAAATAATCATTAGTTGCAGCCCCCAGTGATAACTAAAACTGTTTCTAGCTCCATTCTTCGGGCTGCCAAGAGCTGGTGATAGAAAAAGCAAACAACCTCTGGATGACCTCTGGGCTATCAGGCTGTTTGGCCCTCAAGATCTCTTGCTTTGTCTTGTTTCAGAGGGCCACATGCTTCAGATGGCTTTCATATAAACAGATCCACAGGGCTTGTTGTTTTGAGAAACGATTTAGGAGTTTGAGAAAGCCTGTTTGTTGGCTGAGACAACTGTTAATTTTGTCTGAATGATAAAATCGAGCAATGCAGCTGAAGTGGATCTGAGGGCATTGAGTGTCTGGAGATAAGAAATCTAAATCTAAATGTTGATTAAGTGTAAGAAAGGATAACAGACAGACACAAACTATGAAAGGAGTTGCTAGGCTGAAGCAAAGCTAAAAAAGCAATCAAAGTACATAGAAAAGCTCTTGACATACTCTAAGATGAAATGTATATCTAGATAATTTGAAAGATAAAAAGAAAGTTGAGCAAACAAAGATGGTTCAAAAGCTTTGTGGTTAACTAGAGATGTGTTCATAAGTTATTGTCATGTCAGCGATTCTCTATTTGATTTAGATTTTAAATTAAACACTTAGGTATCGCAGTGTTGCCTGGATACCTAAATGAAGACTATGAAGTGACTGACTTGACTGAAACACTTTGAACCACAAACCTGATCATACTCCATCCTGCCACGTTAGATTTTTGGCATATTTTATTACAGCGAGACACAAGATCTTGAGATTCTGTCATCTTGCTGGTGCTGCCATCTCCTCTTCTCACATCTTCTCCTTCTGCTTCAGAGTGCTGTGTGCGTGGGTGTGTGTGTGTGCATGTGTGTGTGTTGAGCAGCAGTGAAGAAAGGGGGGAGGGGGGGCGAGTCGAAATAACACCGCTCAACCTTCTGTGCTGTTTGCAGTCTGTTGAGGGTTTCTATGGAAACTCACAGCGTTGGAAACCTTGCATCTAAGTCCAGATAAAGTGATGATGCTTTGGTCTGTCTCTGCCCACAGAGTGGATATTACCTCTTTTTCTGAACTAGCTTGGTGTATGAGTTCAGGTGACATGAATTGGATCATGCAGAAGTTCTTATAATAAAATGTCTTTAGACTGATACAAAAATATAAACGTACTCACCTGAAAAACTTTGTTATTGATGTTGTTGCTGCATTCATTTTACTCTCTTTTTTTAAGACATATTATTGGGGATGAGGAATCATTGTCTCTTCAACTATATAAAACTTCCTCCTTTCCACCACGTTTAATTTATTGCTTTTTATATTTTTGGATCCAAGGATGGCAAAAAGTCTGTCATGGATTTAGAGCACAGAACATAGAGGTCCATGAGTCACTGCTGGAGAACTTGTGAAATAACTACAACAATAAATGAGACGTTTGAAAACTCGTTGTGACTCAGATGTGAACTCAGCAGCCATTGATTTTTATCCACCAAGGTCCTTACAAGAAATTCAGTCAGCATATTTCATGTGTTGCTCTTTTTAATGTTTCTAAACAGTAATCAAAGAAGACTCGCAAACTGGATGGCGAACACATCAGAGAAACATAAAAATGAAAATTTTGTAATTTATCTTTTACCCTTTAACCTTTTTAGGCAGAAGAAATTGAACAGGCTTTACAACATGCCAAATAGGAAACCTTGAACACTCCCCATCTTTAGGGAAGATCTGATTGACAAATATCTTTTTTTTAATTTATATGTACTGACAAGAGATCTGTTGCTAATTCTTAGCTTTTAATAAAAGCATCGTGTTTTCAGCAGATCCAAATTTATCAGCCAATATTTCAGTACTTATCTTGAGAAAGGCAACTAAAAATGTCATTTATTTTTGAATTATGTTTTACTGTAAATATCTTCAGCTGCATTTTTTTTTACCAAAAATTGTCATTGATAGAAAGGAGTTTGGCAACCAAAGGACCTTGGATCAAATATCCAAGGTCCAGATGTTTCGGTTTTAATGCAGAAAATGTATGTGAGACATTTTCATACAAAAGGACAGAAAATACTAAAATTGGTTTGTAGTAAAACACATTTTACTACTTCCTGCAAAAGTGATTTTTTCATAGTATGAAATTATGATTTTTGACTGAAAGTGAACTAAAACAGACATTTATAATGAACAGTCAGGATCTTGATTTTTAAAACAGCTCTATATATGGGCAGAGATAGATAGATAGATAGATAGATAGATAGATAGATAGATAGATAGATAGATAGATAGATAGATAGATAGATAGATAGATAGATAGATAGATAGATAGATAGATAGATAGATAGATAGATAGATAGATAGATAGATAGATAGATAGATAGATAGATAGATAGATAGATAGATAGATAGATAGATAGATAGATTATTGTGTAAATTATGTCAGTGAATAAGGATTACTGGTTTGCATAGATACTATCCAACAAAAAGTGCCACTCAACTCATTAATCCCAGCTTTCCTCTGTTTTGGCTTTTCAATCCTTCATACGTTTTAAAATCATTACGAACAAATCTTTGGAAAATTCTAAATTTAATATAGAATTAATATAACCTAGCGGTACTAATGATAAAGAATGACAATAGTTTTGCTGTCATAAAATTGTTCTTCTCTGAGCATTAGTTTTCAACTCAATATTTCAACATTCTGGACCCAACACACATTAAAATCCATATTTCTTTAATCTTCAATAGTACACTTGTTTTGTATCTTCACATACAGTTTATTACTGATCAAAAATTCTTTCAATATGCCGAAAAACTAAATGAAACTAAATTTGTTGCTAAAGCTTTATAACAAAGAAAGCAGATAATATGATACTCGTTAGCACAATATTTCAGTCTTTTACTTATTTTGTTTTCTGAGTGCATCGAATGCATCTACATAGATTTTGTTTGAAATTCAGACATTCGGTGAAAGGTTTAATCCACGTTTGCAGATTAGAAAGTTAAGTGTCTAGTTCACAACTATTTTTCTTCAGCTCACTAAGTTCATTGTGACCCGGGACCATTATCCCATCACTACTAGTCTCACCCTGGTGCCAGTCCAGAAATACCTCTAAAGACTCTTAGATTTAAAACTATTAAGGAGCTAAAGTAGCATCTGTGTCACTCTCCTTTCACGATAATTTAACACTAAGGTTGTTAAATCTGAGACTAATCCCTGCTTGAAATATCTCTAAGTGCATTACGGGTATGTATCTCCATCTTTGTAGTGATCTAGATCTGACATTTATCACAACGAATGGTGGTGAGATTTTTCTCAAAGGCAACTGTGTAACGTCGGATGGCATACAGAGATCGTTTGTGCACCACCAGCAGAGCTTTCTTGAAACTGAATTCACATCTTCAAGAGTGTTTCAAAATTTTATTATAATAAATATACTAGATTGTATTTACATGACCTGAAACAGCTGTATAGATTGTATGTACAAATATTCCATTCACAAGTTGCAATGTTTTTACATTCAAAACTGCAAGAAAACCCTGAATAGAAACAAAGAACAGGCTTTGCAGTGAAAAAGGTGCAATAAGAAACGACTGTTCACATCTTGTCCTGTTTCTCATGAAGCCTCTGAAATTGGATGCAGTTGAGTTCAGTAAGATGCAGGCCTATTGCAGTGCAATTGTAGAGATTATTATGGTGCATTAAAACTGTGCTGTCAGGACGGTGGAGCAGTGCAGATTTGTGCAACCCCTACCAAAGTGATACGTAGGGATTAACTGCTGGCTCTAGCTTCCGAAGGCATGGACCTAATTTTAAGACGAGATGTTTCAACCTGCTTGTGTGAACACACCTGACTGTTCTGGAGTGAAATCGAGACTTTAAATCAGTCAGATGGACATCAACAGGGATACTTAACCATCGGCTACATTTACGCTTGAGCTTTTCCACTAATCCACTTGGATTACGTGTTGTGTATATCCCTCTGATGGCCAGACACTGTCACGTAATTTTATGACTTTTTTTTCCTCTCTTCCAAAAATACATGACCTATTGCCCCCTCCAAATGCCTTTAAGGACCGATGGCCATTCTCTCCCATGCTCACACTGTCTATAATATTTTAGTAGCCTATGTTTTATCAAGTGCAACTCTTCAGATCCACCAAATACATTCAAAAATCCAAGAAAGATTTATAACTTTGGGTAGGAACATTTGTCTTTTCACCGCTTCAAGACCCCCCTCTGTCTTGTAGAGCTCTTGCCCTTTCACACGGATATCTCCCGTGGAAAGCCGAGGAGGTGTCCTTTAGGGCCTGCTGTCGGTCAGACAGTTACTACATATTGACAACTAAATATCCTAGAACCAGAGCCACTGCCACAATGACAAAGAACACCACCACGGCGCCGACCGACCCAGAACCCCCCTCCCTGCCGCCTCCACCTTCATCGTCTTTGGGCTCCTCTTCACAGATGGAGATGACACCCACGGAAGAGTTCCCAACGCTCATGTTGGACTTGAGCTCGGCGCCCGCTTCTTGTTTTGCCACCACGGCCCACGGCGCCACCTGCACCTTCATCTCCATCTCCTCCATCATCTGGCTCACCTGCGTGATCTCGGTCTGCAGGTCCCTGAGGTCCACCGTGTCGATGTTGCTGTCGGCCTCGTACTTCATGTTCTGGACGCTCATGGCCCGGGCGGCCACCGCATTAGTGCTGCCGGTCATGCCCGTCTGGATGAGGTGCCTGGTGGGCACCTTGAGGGGGAAGTCCTGCCCTATCTCCAAGGATCTCTTCATGTCCACCTCCAGGAGCTCCATGCTGCTGGAGAACAGCACCCAGAGGCGCTCATACTCGGCACGGTCCTCCTTGCTGATGGTCTTATCTTTGAGCAGGGTGGTCAGTTTAGTCCTGTTGGCCACGGCCAGCTCCTGGGCCTTTTTGCGGGTCTTCTTTAGCTCCTCTCGCAGGTTCTGGGAATCTGATGTGCTTCCCAGAGCGATGACCAGGTGCCTGTAGCAGGCTGTGACTTTGTTCAAAGCATCCAGCATTGTTTTGCACTCCTCTTTCCCCATCACTGATAGGGGGAAATTGCAATATCCTCCTTAACAAAACGGAAAAGAACAAACCAAAGGATCTTTGGAGGGAAAGGCCAGGTTAGTTGCGGTGCTTTTGTCCCTCTCTTCAGTTCAGTTTCCACGGTAGCACACCGCCCGCTTTACAAATCCACACAGCGCTCCAGCCAGAGGAAATTCATCTCTATCCATGCTCCCCCTGCGTACGAGCAGGCACACAGAGCGGCTTAGAAATTAATGCTTCCGTCACCTAAAAGGCTTTGGGTGACATTTGCTCTTCCTTGTCACGGGACCAAAACGGCACCAGAGCCCGTATCCTGTAGAACCAACACGAAACTGATGTGAAACAGCCCGATTTTTCTGAACCTGTGATCCAGAATCAGCTACAGGTGCCCCGGCATCCGCCTTACTGCACGATGTCTCCCTCCCTCCGTCAGTGTTCGGAAATAACGCGCAGGCTGGGAGTCACTGGTGTTTTCATTCAGTGTTACGAGGAGAGGAAGCCGAGAGGAACCCACCAGGAGGAGCATAGGCAGCCATCGCGCCTCGGTTCGGCGCTGTTTATCTGCGTGGGGAGCTGTCCACTTCAGCACCCGGTGGTTGACGTTTAAATACCAGCGAGCGCCTTCTGCGGTCACATGTACGCACAAAACAGTGCCATTCAGAAGGCAGTCGGGGAGACAGGGAAGCTCCTCTCCCATTGGTTTGATCCCAGAGGCATTTGCTTCAGCCTCGTCCTGTCATTGGCTGCTCTGTGCGTGAAGTGGAAAGCCATCATCCATCTTCAACCATCTGGATTCCTGCATATTACCGTCTACTGTCCAAGACGAATTAAACAATTAGATTTTTTTTTTATTTTGATGAGTCGTTGCTGAATTGATGTGTAACCGAGATTATAAATCTACACAGCCGCATCTAAAAAAATAAATATCATCAGTCTATTGATATAAATCTATGTATTTCAGTGAACTAATTCAGAAAGTGGACGATTTTCAATTTTAGCTATTAACATAAAACGTTTGTTAGTAAGTAATAAGCTGCTGTTTTAGAAAAAGATCAACAATTAAATAATACATGATAACAGTGACACTAAAAACTCAGTCTGGAATTAAGATGCTCACAGAAAGAGATAGATTTCAACCAAAAGAAAGCACCATGTGTTAAATGGTGATATTTTGTGCTTTATAACTGCGCTAGGAAGAGATGCTTTGTTTTTACTGTATGGACAGAAACAGAAACAGCTAATGCTAAGAAAGACAACTTTAGCTAGATGTGTCTCCTATCGTTTAATGTTTAACTTATATCTACCCTCTGATTTCTCATTATAATAGCATTGTGCCCTTTACTTAGCAGGACATGTAGAAAATATTACAAAGCAACTGACCTAAACCTAGACCAATATGTTTGTATTTTGTTTGAACCATTAGTACAACAGATGGTCAGAGAGAAAGCTTCCTAAAAACTTTGACTGTGAGAAACTTGGCATAAATGTGTTGTGCTTTGGAGTACAAAGCTTCGTTTCAAGACAATTAAAACCAATTTTCAGTATCTTATTCTCGGATAAAAACACAAGAGTCTGGATTCTGGGTGCTTTAGTTTGCAGATTGTAATTTGTCTGCGGCATCTTTTTCAGAAAAGGAAGTTATCGAATTTGCCAATTCATAAGTATGATATTTCTACCGCTACTATGACTACAACTACTGTTCTGTGATTAAAGTAGCCGTTTTCCAAGAACTTTTTTTTTTTTTTTTTTTTTTACTCTTGCTTGAGTCATTTTTACTTGAATGCAGTAGTTGGATATTCAACCAACCTCTGACTATGATGAATTTAAACAAAATAATCATAACAAGCAATTTTCATATGTTAACATGCCTATACATTACACATTATACACTAATTACACATAGACTGACAGATTCACTATTAGCCCTCATTTCATGTGACTAACAATTAGTCGGCAGTGATTACTTTGTGAGATGCCACAACTAATACAGGTTTTATAGGCCAGCATGATGCCAGCTGCTGCACACACCATCAGCTGGATAATGTGTTGTTAGTAAGTTGGCTCCTGCTGTGCTAGGAGGTGCAAGACAGATAAGAAGGCTTTATGGTGTTTGCCTGCTTCGCTCATTTTGCATTATTGAAGCGGATGGGGCCTAATGATGCAGTGACAGCACTGGAGAGCTAATGGACTAAAGAGCAGGGGATGCCACAAGATGGAGTGAGGAAGCTCACTGTTACCTTTGGATGACTTCTGATGCGACAAAGGGATTTCTTTCTTATCTTTGCTTGCACTTTGAAGCATAAAACTCTTTGCTCACTGAAACTGTATGCACATTGCTCACACATTACGATATAATGTAAAAACCCGTTTTTACATTACAGTGCTGATTTAAAAAGAGAAAGAGGTGTGCAGTGGGAAAAGATAAGACCTGCAGACTGTAAATATGGGGATCTAATTACTATAGCCTTTACTCAGAAAGGTTAAAGGAATAAAGCCAGAAGTCTTTGTCTGTTTTCCTGTAATGAGATTGAAGATAAGCTGGTTTGTTAGACACCAATGTGTAGGATGAGTTAAACAAATGGTGGTCTGACTGTTTTCAGAGTGAACACATAATGGAAAATAAGATTTTTTTTAAATTTATTTTCTGTGCACAGAGCACAGAAACCCTATACAGATACAGAAACCCTGCAGCAGGAACCCTATAACATGTTAGTCACACTTTTACACTGACTCAAAAAATTACATTTTTAAAAAAGTTTTACACTTAAATTTAATAATTGCTTTTCTACATGTCAGTGATATGATAGAAGAGTTCTCTTAACACAAAATGAAATAATTTGCTTCATTTTGGTTTTACAAAAGTAACAGACCACTGTTAAGCATGTAAACTCTTTTCTTACATGTGACTCTTAATGTCACACCCAAGTTCTGTTTGACTAAATTCACTTAAAGCATTGGCCATCTTCTTAAAATCAGGGATTTAGGCGGTGAGCTGGTTGAGCCTTTTCGAAAGTGTGTCAACACAATGCCAGTCTGGAAAGACATCACCAACGTTTATAGAGAAGCAGTCGCTGCTGCCCATCCCACTGTGAAAAGTTATAAGGTCATTCATTTAACTCGATCAGTCAAGTGGAAAACATTGAAACTGTTCTCTATTATCTCCCAGAAGTGTTATACTAGCAAATTCACCCAATGTGTGCAGTTTTTAGGGAAACCTCAAATAAGGCATGAGGTCAATTTCAAAGTGTACAAGCTTTATCCTGAACAGACTGCCAGACAATTACAGGACAACACAGAGACACACAGGTGAAACAACCTTGCAAGCACATGTTCATACCTCAGGACTTACAAAATTAACGGAGACTAAATAACTTGACAGTCTTGTTTTAAAACGGTAAGAGGTACCTGGAGTGCCTGGATAGAACCCAAGTGTGCTCAGTAAGAAAATGGCTGCAAACCTGGTACCTTCTTGCTATAAAGCAGCCTTTGTGCCACCATAGAACCCAACCTCCTGTCAACTCTGGGACATTGATTTAATTCATATATTCATTCAAAAACAATAACACACCTGAGATCTCCTAAACAGCCGCTTACAATTTCATTATACTCATGTTAAGAGTCATGGAAGGAAGGATTTAGCAACATATAATAGTTCAGTTTCAGATTATTATGAATTTGGAAACACATTTTCCTGCTTAAAAGTAGCTTGGTCCTTTGGCAGTATGTAAAGAACTGAGTACTCAAAGCTTAATAAGCCTTGCTCAAAAGATTTCCTTCTGTCCTGGCTGATTGGATTGAAACCTTGTCTGAACTTACGCCTTCAAGTCTTGCCTATGGGCGTTGGAGTTTTAATCACGCCTTAGATTGGACAAAGAAGGATTTTTCCTGTAATCTCGAAACAGTCAAGTGAAACAGTCAAGTTTCACTATGTGAAAGTCTTCAGCTGTTTCCCAAATAATTTTCTTCCAAGAAACTATTCATTCACATGTCCGTGATCTCATTATTAATGTATATTCATTTTATGAAAAATTTATACAGGCAAAGTTTTTTCTCTATTCCAACACATACAGTATGTCACTTCTTCTAGTCTGTGCTGGAACCCATTGTGTCAACATAAAAGTATATGTTTTTTGTTTAATATGTTAAACTGTATTTTTAACCCAATACATGTTACAAAAGCATGCTTTCCTCCTCAATGCACCTTTTTCTTCTCACATTTTTATCAACTATTGAAATTGATTTTCAGCACTTTCAAATGTTTCTCAGGGGCCAAATGGGATTTCATTGCTCAGTGAAGACATGCCGTGACAACACCAGGAGCCAAGTATTCATGTGAAAGCTGAACAAAAGCATCTGCAGTCTCAAGATTGATGATTCAAACTGTAATCCAGATTAGCACATTTCTGCAAATCCCTGGATTATTAGTGTAATACGCACTAATGTATCTTTTAATGGAGAATGTCAAATGTATGGTTCACGTTTTTCTTCCTATGGAATCAATGTTTTTAGGCAGGAAATGGTGCTAAAAACATTAATGTGCTTTCATCAAAGCTCACTACCTCTGTATAAATCCATTAGAGGGCTTTTTAAAAGCCTTGTCAACTCTTGATAATCCAAGGAGTAAAACTTTTGCTCTCGCTTTAGTCCAATGTTGCTTTCTGGCAAAGATAAAGATAACAAGCCGTTTTACTATGGAGTTATCATCTGTTTGCTGAATCTACAGTCTGACCATGTTGGTTTTACAGCTGATTAAAAAATATCCACAAGAAGATTCAGACTTGTAATGGAAACAAATCTGTCAGACATGAAGACAAGGGTGTAAATATATTCAGGTCAGACGATAATGTGCAAGAATGTCATATTGCATTGGGGGTTTTAAGATTCATCTTTATGCCAGAAAAAAAAATACATCAAAGCATTATTCACAGGTTTTCAATAATGTTCCATCCTCTGGAAAGCCATTCAGTAGTGTTGATGTTTTTCTTCTTTATCCAGTCCGCAAATGGCTTTGTGAGTGCTTTTGGGGGGAGGATCTTTGTCCTTCTTAAAAACCCAAACATGTCAAAGTTTCCAGTAAAAAATCTAAGAGGGAATCCTTCTCTATTATTACACTGTCCACCTTGGTAAAAAAAATAAATAAATAAATAAAAAATAAAGCCATGATGCTACATTGTTCTTCATTTTAAAAGTCTCATCATAACTAAATATCTTTGTCCATGTAACCAAATCAGTCAGTTTAATCTAATCAGAAATTGTCTCAACAGAAGACATTTGACTTGTCCGTGTGATCAGTTATAAGATTCAGGCAAACATTAAGAGTCCATTTTTGAGCAGTTGCCTCCTACTTGGTTTGCACCTTTTTCACTCCATGGAGAATTAAAACTAGAAAGCAATTTCCTTTCCTCTGAGTTGGATGATTGTGAATCTACTTCCAGACTTTGCCAAGGTGGTGACACATCTAAATAATTCCCATATTGTGTGGCTGTACAACCCTCCCTCTTAGGTCTTCACTGAGTCCCCAAGACTTTTCCATTATCCTGAGTAATGGTTGATCAGATGAGCATCCAGGTATTTGATAAAGTTCACTATATTTTCAAACCCTTGTAACAAATTCTTATTTTAATCATTATTTGCGGTTGTATAATTATTTCACTATGGAAATAAAATAGTTCAGACAAGTAACGAAATGTCCAAAGTTAAACTGACATTCATGCAAGTAATGTGTGCACTTAAATGTCTGCCTGGAATCATAGCAGCAGTGATTATTTCCAGTTCAGCTCTGCTGTCAAAATACAGTTTCTTAAATCCCTCAAATGTACCAATCAAACCTCGAAGGCCAGACTAAGTTGTAACATCCTAAAATAGGAATCAGCAAATGGATTGTCTCACTCTGCATAACTAATTTAAGCATTAAAAACCTTGGTGTGTTACAGAGAGAGAAATCCTTTGAAAGCTAAAGATCACATGAACTGGACTCAGATTGGAATTACTGCACATTCCAGCCTGTATAAAGTGATTCAGCAATCCTAACATAACATACAGGTTGAATGATGAGATCAGAGATAAGAGCTGTTTGTAAAGCCAAGTTGAAAAAAGAGAAGACTCAGACAGTCAGAAACATGGAGACAGAGCAGTGAGAGGGTGAGTGCAGAGCAGAGACAGAGGAAGTCAGTCTTTGTTGAATTATTGATTATCTCATCTACTATGTGCCCTCGTACTCACTGCACAGTGTGGAACCATGAGTCATGCCTTCACGGAGGTGAAGACTCTTTACTTAACCTTGACATACAGACCTATGTCTATCTGCACACAGATGTTAGTGCAGAGGGTATCAGGCTGACTGACAATGATTTATTTATGAAAAGTCACAAGTTTGTTGGTTTTATTCTCATCTGAAGCCAACAGTTTGCACTAACATTTAATGATTTATGCACTTTGAGGTCCTTTTTAGTCAGCATACACACTCATGCATAGGTTTTGCATGCAAAATTATACCCTCACAAAAAGTAAGTGTACCTACCTGAGCTATAAATAAAACCACCATGGGAATAAAACTCTCTATGAAAAGGAAAGTTGAGCTCATCTTAAAAGCCTATAAAAACTATATACTTTGTATTGATTGCAACTAATGTGCTGCAGCTCTTAGTGATGCGTTGCTGGATGTGGAGGGTGTGTGTAGCAGTGTGTGTGAGAGTAGATGATACAGACATGATTTAAAATCTGCTTTGCTCTCCTGAAGCTGCTGGTTTTTGCACTGATTTGTCGTTAGATACGCTTCAGTCAACACTTAGCTTTGCATGGAAAAAAAACAAGTTTCAAAGACTCTCACTGCAGAATTGGAAACTTTATTTTTTCTAATGTGATTGATGAAATTAAGAGGAACCCAATATACTGTAGCACCACATTTAGCTACGACAGCTTGAAGTAGCTGCCTCACTTTGGCCTTTGTTATCCTCTCACGTTGTTGTGGAGAGGTTGTGACTTTTTCTTCTTCATATAGTGTTTCTGCAGCTTTTTGAAGTCTGATTACACAGTTTCAGTCAGGTTGAGGTCTGGAACTTTACTGGATCGCTATGACACCTGGATCCACTCCTGTTCAGCCATTCTGTTGCAACTTCTCTGTCATGTTTGAGATTATCTTATGTTGCAGAACATGATTTGGTCCAAGCCTTAACTGCCACAGTGATGTCCTCACTTTTGATTCTAAACTAAATATTTTATATTACAAAAGCGTTCATAATCTCTACACTGACAGTGAGGCTGACTAGCTGCAAACATCATTATCATCACTTCCCCACCACTGGTACAAAGGGATTGTGCTGATAATCACAAAAACTTGCAATGCGTTTTCCCTGCACCAACAGTCATGGAAATGTTTTCTTTTCCCTTAACTGCATAAGCCTTCCTGTTCCAGCTTGTTCCGACTCTCCATGGTGAGCTTTTGTCGTAACTGAAGTACAACAAAGTGCCACAGATCTTTTCACTGAGATCTGTGAAAAGATCTGTGAACATAAAAAAGGATTTTTCCCTTTGAAGCATTTAAAGTCCAGCCTCCAAGATAAACAAAAGCCTGGATTGCCATGAAAAGGAATTATAATTAATAGGCTTGCTTTTAAAGCATGAACATCTTTTTAACCATTTAGCTGAGCAGCGTAAACCTTTCTGATGTGCTACAGTAGTTCCACAGTATGGCTTCTATGCCAAACTCAGATGAGCCACAATGATCCATGACATCTGTTGGGTCAGGGCTTAGCTCTAATCCCATCCCATCAAGGTAAACCATATGAGGTGAGCTGCAGACAACCCAGGTGAGGTTTGGCAAGTGTGAAAAGCAAGAAGAAAAAAAAAACAGATAAATAATGACAGCTTGCTAACATTTGTGTCAGTTACTCTGCATGCTGCAATTTCAAATTATTTGAAAAACAACTATTTGGTATCAGCTTCCTTTCAAATTCCAAGTCTTTTGTTCTCTGTTTTAGATGATAGTCTCTAATGAAAAATAAAGTCCTCATAGCAAAAACTCCAGCTTTTTTGCCTGTGATGTTTGTGTGTGAAGAAGGTACTTGCTGGTTCATTTCCTCCTTCTCTTTGAAGCCTTAATGCAGCCTGATCCATTGTACCTTTTTCAGATGACAAAAATAGCAATGAAAAGCCTGAACAAGTGCACTAAAAAGATATCCTTCACGAGGCTTTTAAAAGACTACAACAGCAGCATAGTTTAGGAGCTTCGTGTTGGTTATAATTGACAACAGTGTAGCTATCATTTGCTTTTTATTAATCCATTTCGATGCTGCCGCAGCACAAAGAAGAAGATCCTCTGGTCAGCAGGGCATGAGGTCTACGGTCCTCGTTCACCTGTAAAAAAAAAAAGTTAATCAACTGCCCTCAGAAAATCCCCACTAAAATGCTTTGTGGTTTAATTCTCATGGGTGTGGCAACGCAGCAGAGATAAGCACAGGGAGTGTCAGAGGCCTCTCAATCTTGGTCAAGCCTCTTTATCACTGGGGATAATTCTCTCTGCAGTCAAAGCCTCGGCTCTCCCGTTTATGTTCGAGTGAAGAAGAGTCTGAATATGAACATGCGTCTTTGATATTTGAGAGCGACGAGTCTGATCTGTGTGAGATCAGTGAGGCACAGATGTGCATTAGCAGAATTAAAACTTTTAAAAGAAGCAGGTCACTAGGCGATTGAACTTATAGTGCCATCTGCAGCTCCATACATATGGGCTTTACGTGAAATGTTTTGTTATGACACAAAAAAGTCAGTCAGATATCATTCACATTCATTTTATTTGCTTAATTTCATTGATTTTTAAAAAATGTTTTGTTAATTTATGCTGGAGATTGTAGGTAAACTAACTGAAAGTGAAAGGCATTATTTTGCGGCAAACATGCATGTGTGTGTTTAAAGGAGGCATGTTTCAAGCATCTCTCTGCTGGAAAACCTCTGACTACAAGATATAAATCATCTCCTCAGGATGTTATGAAGTGTCTTAATCATCCAGCATTTTCAATTCAGGCGTCATGAAGCAGGAGAGTATTTTAAACACGCAGGTTAGTGGGTGACAGAGATCTAACACATTTTTAAATGTTCCACATCAAACTACACAGATCAGACATAATTTATTGATCACTTAGCACTGATTTTTTATTTATTGTGATGCCTGTTAATGGGTGGAATGTATTAGGCAGAAAGCAAACTTTTTGTCCTCAGAGTTAATGTGTTTAAGAAAAGAAAAAGTGGTTTACTAAGGTGTTTGAGAGATTTTGACAAGGTACAAAGATGTACTATGTTAAGAAGGCAAAGTGATGCTGAGGCATTTTATTGCTTCTCAAAGGGATTTCACAGTTCATATAACATTGGTTATTTTATACCTCTGCAACTTAACTAGAATTGAGTTAGCGTGAAACTAAAAGTAAAAAAAATCATATGAAACAGTTCTGTTTCACTCAGAAAACTCTTGCTGTTGATGGTGCATGTCACAGTGAAGACTGAGCCATTATGTCAGAAAACTGTCCTTACAATAATTAGTTTCAGCAGCAATGACAGTAGCAGATACTCAAAATGTAGCTGGAATATATTTGGTTATTTTTTGTTAAATAATATATTTTGTACAAGTGAAAAAGTTATAAAATAACATTTGTCTTGTTTTGTGTTTGATGTCACAAAATCTTGTTATTTTTACAGGGCTGCTTGGATGCTTATATCTACCATAAGTAAAAGAAGCAAACATCTGAATATCTCTGGTTAAGATTAGAGAAAAGAACAGAGAGGTAAGAAATGCCTCCGGACATCAGACATCAGCCCTGCAGAAAGCATTTAAAATGAATGTTTTAGTCAGCTTCTGGGTCAAAAAAGGGAAAATATATTTGAAATATAAAACCATGCAGAGACATATTGTTCCAGTCAAGGTAGCCAGGAAGGACAGGACTATTCATAATTTAAAATGTTTTCTGCAAACCATTTTCTTTTCTTTTTTTTATAGTAATACATTTTCTGTGAATGTTTTCATTGTAATTGTGTGTTCTCTGCATTATTTGCATCTTTCCAATATAACGTTTTTATAATTTATTTTTAATTCTCTCATATCTTTCATGTTGTCATAATAGTGCAACTAGAACTTCACTTGGTTCTTTACTTTAGCTTCTTCTTTCCTTGTCATTGTTCTCTTTCTTCTTTTCTTTTGTCTGCTCTTCTCTGTTCATCTCCTCTCTTCTCTCTGATGCATCCAAGCCTTGCATCCAGCTTTCCCATTTTATTCTTGCAACACAAACACAAGCCCACACATTTGCAAGCAGACAGTCTGACGTCACACAGTCACTTAAAACCTCTGCTCTCCACTCCACTTTGTTTCACTTCATTTCCCTCCAAAAGCCTGCGTGTCAACAAAGGGCGGAAAGAAGTGCACCAAAACCCAGAGCTTCCAGACTTTGTGTCACACATCAGCACTCAGCATTTATTATTGAGTCACAGACAAACCTCCTGATTATAAGAGTTCAAATGAATTGAGGCTTTTTGGTTCTAATGCTGCTCTTCAGACATTTCCTAGATGTTTTTTTCAGGAACCTGGACCTGAAGAGCCTCAGAGAGTGTACAGCAGGAGATAGTTTGCATGTAGCCACTGCGGCGGCTGCTTTGGCCGTCACTCAGATGCTCATCTAGCCGTGATGGAGAGAGAAGCAACTCTGAAAATGGAAAAGGCTTCAGTCCCCTGATTCAGCCTTTAAGCTGCTTTAGAGGATTGCTGGGTATTTTTTCTCTTGCTCCCTCTGAAATAGACAGCTGATACTGGCTCTGAACCAGAACAGGAGAGGGCAGCCCACTCAGTGCGGGGTTGCAGACTCAGAGAAGAAAGCGTCCAAGCTGCTTTGTCTTGGCTTTATTATCTGCTCCTGGGAGACACATGACAAGAGGGGCCGCTGCCCCCACTGGGGAGGCTTATTGGGCATCTGTCCTCAGCTGATTAGAGACTTTGTTTGGGTCAATCCAAACATTTCACTGAATCAGAATTTTCTGTTTTGCAGTGGCATTCTTGGCGCATATCCAACAATACCGAAGAAGACTGGAAAAGTGGATGGCATTAATGTTTTAGTCTTGCAGCAAACAGGACGGAAACTGTTTTCTGCTTTGTTGAATTCCTCATGAATGATTTCATACCTTCTACAGGTTAAGCTAATAGTGAGAAGCAGCATCTTCAGAACACAGTAAGCTTGGTTCCAGCGAGGCTGGAGAAGCTAAGCAAAAATCAAAATAAGAAATGATGGTATGATTTTTTATGCAACATGTTTAAGAACAACAATTCTTAAACATTGAGATGTGCTTACGCTTGGCTCCATCTAATAAATGACTTTGGGATATCTTATATATACCACATGTTCATTCTAAAGTGTATGTAAGAAAGATATGGGACAAATTAGCTTCACTGCAGTTTAAGTTTTGATATCTTTGTTGTTGTTTTTTTTGTTTGTTTGTTTGTTTTTGTTTTATCAGTTAATCATTTTTTCTGTTCCTGGAACTTAAAAAGAAATTAGCAGGAAAAAAGCTATAATCTGGTGTCGTGCATCTTTTGTCTTTTAGCTTTGTTTTTATGTACATTGCCATATATGAAGAAACAAATAATTTTATATGATCGCTTATTTAGTCTTTACTTCAGTTCAGCATTTTATATTTGACGTTTTGTTCTTTGGTTGTCTGGCAAAAATGTTACGAAATCTGTCCAATAGCGCCAGTCAGTGTACGTTTGATATTAATGCACTTTCGTATTTCACTTCTGCCTCTGAGCACAGGGTGGCGCTATTTGGAAAGACATCTGTCGCCGGAGAGTTGCGAATGACAGCGGGAAAAGCCGAAGCGGAGCCCCGGAAGCTTCGTCGTTACTGGTCACTGTCAGCCTGTTGTTTGAGCGATGTGCTCAATCTGCCGATGCTCCGCCGTGCTGTCTGCGGGTTTAATATAAATGGAAATAGAAATATACTGATAAGGAGTTCCTCGCGTATGAGGTAAAGTCGGCAAAGGTATGTAATTCAGCTGACAGTGCTGAGGTATTTGCATACAAAGCTAGCATGCTATCGTTTGTTAGCTTCTTTCAGCGGCTAGTTAGCCAGCGAGATCCAGCAGCCAGCTCGGTGTGATGAGGGATATTGGGGCAGATGGAGACGTCTGGGCTTAGCGCGTCTGAGAGAGCCCTTTCAGTTATTATTAACTCTTAACAGGAAGGGGGAAATGCAAATTCTGCGTATGACTTATTGAATATTGCTCATACCTTTGCCACACCGACATCAGATGATATAACTGAAGGTGGTGAGTAGAGATTTCAGGTTATCTGGCTTCTTGGTTTATTATTACAAAGGTTATTTTGACTGACAATGAAAATAAGGAGGGAATTATACCAAACCTTTGGCAGCGACAGGGTCTGTAAAACCTGAGCACACTAGTTGGGGAAAAAAAGAACAAATGCAGTGTCACTTTATTACAAAAAATGATGGGCGTGTTTCCTGAGTAGTTGGCAAATCCTACATGACATCCAGAGAGGAAGTCAGGTTTCTGTAAATATCTAAAATGAAAGCGTGAGCTGACTTCTTCAGTACAACGTTTAATAATGGTGTAGTTTGTGGTACTTTCTTTCTAAGATTTACTGACATATTTAGAAGTATTTAGTAAAAAAAAAAATGCTGACAGATACACGTTGGTGTTGTATAGTATTTTTGGTGTTGCTAGTATTTTTACAGTAAATCTTCAACTTTTTGAAGGCATTTGCTCTGCAGTGACACATTTTCCATTCTCCGTCCTTTTCAGGTCTCAGCCAACACTCCCATCTCTGCACATGTGCTTCTTCCTGAATGGTGCTCAGCACACCACAGCGTGTTGTTGTAAAGCTCAGTAATATCAGGTATGTTGAAATTGACATTCTCACATTCCTTAAACCCAACTAATAGATACTAGCTCTTTTTGTCTTATTTAAAAAGTGGGGAACTTGCATTCCTTACTCTTAAGTGTGGGTTAGAAAAATTAAAACATGGGTAGATGCATGATACAGTCAGAAAGAAAAAGATTATTCAAAGGTCAAGTTTTTCTTGATAAATTCTGGCTTTGGTCTCACCTGTTGATTCCAATTTTTACCTTTCCAGTTTTTCTTAAGGGTATACAATAACAAAGAAAAATTGCTGGAGGTGTTTTCATGAAGGAAGTATTGCTTTTAAATTGATGGTGTTCCAAGTATCCTCATTTTGCACTTAAGCAAAATGTGTTTATTTGAGCAAAAATTAAAAAGAATATTATATTAAGGTAAATTCTACTGTATTTGCATATGAGTTTAAAGACAAGAAATTGTGAAATTACTCAGATTTTTCATTGTTTGAATTACTGATTATCAATGAGAAATCAGGAAACTCACTAATTTAATTGATACATCTTCAATACTTTGATATTTTGTTTCTTGATGTGACTCTTAAAAATCAGCCTCCGTTTGTATCAGAATAAAGGGAATTTTACTCGGACAATAGTCTCAGGAAAATATGTCTTTATTCTTTCTTGGACTTCAGCAAGGGTGCTTTTTTTATTTTTATTTTTATTTTGTATGTAGTTGGATTAAGTTAAGCTATCAATATATGATTACATTAAGTTTATTTATAAAATATCAATTTACAACAAATGTAATCTCAAGAGACTGGACAAGACAAACGAATCCAATACACGATCCATTCCAAAAGGCAGCTCTGTTACAGACATTTCAGTTCAACTCTCGTTCTATAAAAGTGCAGTAAAAACCCCTTTATGATCCCAGATGATAAGCAGTTCTCTAAAAAGCCCAGCTGAAAATGGCAACAGTGGAAAGGAACAACTCCCTTTTAACAGGAAGAAACCTCCGGCAGAATAAATCACAATTATAATTGTTGTTTTTTCTTGGTGTTGATTTCCATGTGGGCTGATGTTTAATGAAAATGTGTTATGGACACATTGGATGTGCTGACAGCAGCGATCTATTTTGTAAGGTGGTCTTGGCCAGATGACGCTTGCTGGGTGTGTAAAGAAAATATAAGAGAGACAAATATTTTTCCCTGAGACTTGGCCGGCTAATCAGCTGGACAATCATTTGGTGGGACTCTAATTGATCCTTCTTGACTTCACTTCAAGAAAATCAATACTGTTGTACTGCTAAAACTATCTTCTGATTCATATGTGGACAGTAAGAAGGAATTTACTGTAGTTTGTCAACTGGCCATTTTTTCCTATTACTTATTTATAAGCAAAAAAACTAAAATCGTTTTATTTTCCGTTTCCTTTTCCAAACATCTAGAGGCTTGTCTGCAGCTCTTACACCAAGCCTGGAGCAAAAGCTGATATATGCTGCTGGGAAGTCAACGTTTCAGCATGAAATATGCAGCCCACATTAGTTACACAACTGAAAAGAAAAATCCTTAAACACTCATTCCTGTTGTTCCTCATTCAACAGGAATATACTGTATAAGTTATAACATATATAAATTATCTAAATTACAGGTAATTTTAAAACAGCGGGTGGGGTCTGATGCAGTAAAACTGGTCTCACTAAGAGAACACCCACAGTCAGGGAAGCAGGACAAAAATCTTTTGAGTCTTGCTTTCCATGTTTCAGAAGAAGTGAGTGGATGACAAGAAAGACAAACATCTGCAAGACTGCTGGCTAAGGGTTGACAGCTCTGCACCAGCCATGTCACTGGAAATGTCTCATTTACTTTAGAGAAATGAGTCACATTTTGCTGAATGTACCAGTTCACCAAACTAGAAGTTGTTTACGACTTAAACTAGTTTTTTCTACCACATCTTCGGGCAGTTATCTAAATTATCTCTAATAAAAATAGCAGGCCAAAATTTACATACATGTTGCATTTCCCCTGAAATTTGGTGTTTAGCTAATTGAGAAAAAGTAGTTATACTGTTTTAATGATGATTTCCACTGCTCCTGTTTTCTGCTACTATGCATTATATTTGGGTAATTTTAAGTTTAAGCTGTAACTTTTTTTACGGGTTAGGTTCATTATTTTGTTTTTTTTTATTGGAGAATGATAAAACATTTCTTCCCTGTTGTTTTTGACATAAATGCTAGTTTTGCTCAGATTCCAAAACAATTTGTAGCTCATATCTCTGTTCAGTTCCTAAAAACATCAGCAAATACAGACACCTGCAGTTGAGTTGTGCATATCGGTTGTGTGTAAGATGATGTCAGACTTTTAAAACCTGAGCCTAGTTTTACTGCCATGTCTACGATTTCAAACCCTTTATCACTTCCCAGACATGTTCTCATATTTGTGATGAAGAGTGAAATTAAAACAATGCAAAAAAACAAAGAATCAATGTCAGTGTATGTAGCAACAGCAGCTGTGTGTTTTGAAGGTTAGTAAGGAGAAAGACTTCCCAATCTGTTCTGAATTTTGGGATTGGTTTATTTAATTATTTCTAATATTAAAACAGTCCTTATTTGGTCTTTATCCTCTCCAGTTGTGGCACATGCTTGTGAGGATAAAATATTTACAACCTCGATTGATCCATCTTAATTGTTGCTGAAGCATTGCAATTTAAAGGAGATGTGAGAGTCATTAATCTTTTAAAGGAACATTAAATATTGGGAGGGGGGGTTGGTAGAAATTGACAATGTTGGATTTTTTCCCCCTATTTTGTTACAGTTTGAGTTCCGGTGTCTGTTTTAATACAGACAGGTGGATGCTTTTAGAAATAACCTCTAAGTAAATTGCATTTCGGGTTTCCTCTTTTACTCTAGAAAAACCTGAAACTCTGTTTTATTCAGTTCTATGGGTCAATAACAATCAGGCCTGGCAGCAGCAGCAGATTATTATTAGCCCACATGAACTGCAGCCTTTGGATCAGTTTTCCAAAGAGACATGGGTAGCCATTGATTTATCTTGAAGCTGTGGACTTTGTCTTCCTGTTTCTACTGAATGTTACCCGCCGACCTTGGCTTGAAAACAAAATTTAAAAGCTTTGGTGACTCATGCTTCTGACAGGGGGAGCTGCAAGCCAAACTGAGAACCAGTGACCATATTTTAAGCATTTTCTAAAGGTGTAAAATAAAATAACAGCAGACAGCAGTCCATTTCTAAAGATGTCTTTCACTTAAGTAGTTTTATCTCTGTTTTAATTACGTCCTTTATAGTAATTAAAACAGAGATAAAAGTAGTAGTTTGTCAAAAATGAAGCCAGAAGGCTAAAGTCAGTTTTTGTTTCTTCCACAGGGCACGATGCAGTCTTCAAACCACCGACTACGAGACATGGAGCAGCACCACCCGCTGCTGGCCGCCGGTGCAGACGTAGAGGCGGGCAGCCTGGGAACCGGGGTGATGGTCGGAGGTCCAAACGCAGGACACTCAGCAGGGAACCGCACGGTCTGGTTCATTCAGGACAGCTGCGGCATGGTGTGCGCCACCATGACCTGGTTTCTGGTCCTGTACGCAGAGTTTGTGGTGAACTTTGTCATGCTTCTGCCTGCTAAGAACTTCTGGTACTCTCTGCTGAATGGGGCCACCTTCAACTCGCTGGCTGTGCTCGCGCTGGCATCACACCTGCGCACCATGTTGACTGACCCAGTAAGGACTGTCACGCTCAGTACAATAGGAAGATATGAGATGTATTAAACACTTAGATGCAAAGGGGAGTGAAGAAAGAAGTTTCAATTAGCATATTACTGTACATGAAAAGGAAGGTATATACATTTATTCTGGTTTTTGCAGTCAGAAGAGTTTAAGTTACAGCCCCGGTACAGAGCCAGTCATTTGCTGATATAATGTGGGACACCGAGCTGGGAGTCGTTTGCTGTAGGATGTTCTGTGCATAGACTCTGGAGAGTAGCTCGTTTAACCAAGACTGAGTATCAGCGCTTTAATGTAATTCAACATCAGAGTTCACATTTTCACCTGAAGTTTTCACTTCATTTCCATATGAGTTTTTAACATTTTCCTGTCAAACAGTTAATTTAATAGAACTACATTAATTTCATTACTGATGGTGCTTTTTTATTTAACTACGATTTGTATTTAGTAGAGCATTCATTCCCCTGCAAACTGAATATTTCCTCCAAAATGTTGCAAAATCTTACTTCCACTTTGTTACTGGAAATGATTTGGTCTCTTCAAGCTTTGATGACAAACCAGTTAATGTTGCTCAAATAAACCAGAAGCTCCCTGGGAGCTGTACTGGTGTTCTTCCTACAAAATATGCCAGTAAGCAAATCTTCACTTAAAACTATAAACCAGACTGGTTTGAAACCTCTTTATTAATATAAAGTCCTGCACAATATAACTGCACACAAAAAGCACAGCCCAGAAGTAAAAAAAAACACAAAGTTAAAAAAGAGGAATAAAAAACAAGTGAACTATTAGAAGGAGGAAAAAAATAGTGTACAGCATAGTTTATGTCTTATACTGTGTCAAAGGCCAGAGAGAAAAGATGAGTTTATAAAGAAGAGTTACATTTAACAATTGAAGTTATAAAGCAGTTCAAACCTCAAGGGGCTGGGAATCTTTAGACATTTTCAGCTGCTTACCAGGCAGAGGGATATGATCTGATATATGTGGAGCCAGCGAACGGATGCTAATATTAGTTAGACTTGCTCTCTTTTAGTTGTACCAGTTTTAATGGAGACATAAAATCACAATGTAATATAATAAAATTATGCATCAACTGAAGACAGTTGTCTTGCTGCCTTTGCCACCCTTTAGGGTGCAGTTCCTAAGGGCAATGCAACCAAGGAGTACATGGAGAGCCTGCAGCTGAAGCCTGGAGAAGTCATCTACAAGTGTCCAAAGTGTTGCAGCATCAAACCTGAAAGAGCACACCACTGCAGGTCAGTGTGACACAGCGGCAACTTTTGGAAAGCTGTTTATCCTTTCTTCTGCCTAGCAATGGGATGGTTTGAAGCATTAATGCTTAAAAAACACTCACTTGTGTTTGACAGCACTTAAACTGCAGCAAATTTCCAGTGTAGTCAACAGTTTTTTAAAGAGCAAACTTAAAACAAACTTTCAGCTGAACCAGTTGGTCTCTGAACTAGTACTACTCACACATACAAACTCTTTCATATGTTGAAATTAAAATTGCTTAACCCAGCTTAACAGAAGACAACTCAACAATATGGATGTTTATTAAAGCTGTGTTTATGAATATATTCCTGTTTTCACAAACTAACCTGTGTCTCCTCCCTGCAGCATTTGCAAACGATGCATCCGGAAGATGGATCATCACTGTCCCTGGGTCAATAACTGCGTAGGAGAAAAGAATCAGAGATTCTTCGTTCTTTTTACTGTAAGTACACAGACGTTAAGGAAGGAAGTGGTGGATCTTGCAAGATGGTGTGGCACAGATCGCCAGCTCTTTTGAAATGTTATCACTGCTGTAGTAAAGTGTGCATGTCGCTTGTTTTGTTTCTTAATTTCTAAATTAAGAAACATATTTCTGACAAATATGACTAAATTTGAAATTGTCAGAGCTTATAACATTTATGATGCTATGCTTATTTTGTGGACGCAGAACCTCCCTTTCATCAGCTGAAGTTCAGAGTTCTGTGTTGTAGTGTAGAGCAGGAGCAGGCCTACATTAAATGTGCACTCGCTGCCATCTGGGACTCCCTTGATAAGATCAGCACTTTTTATGGCTTCCAACGCTGACTGGATTATCCTGAAGACAGAAAAATAAAGCTGCCATCTATGGCTGGGCGTTGCAGCTCCCCCTGCCATTCACACTTTCATTGATAGAAAATTAAGCTATAAAACAGGAACTTTGTGTGAATTGTCTTTTTTTTTTTTTCATGTAGAAATTTCATGTTTCTGTTTTTTTTTTCCCCACTGTTTTTGCTCCACAGATGTACATAGCCTTGATTTCTGCCCATGCTCTGGGCCTCAGTGGGATGCATTTCTTCACATGTATTAAGGTGCAGTGGAACGGTAAGAACTCGTAAGATAAGTTTGCATTAAAAGATGTTTCAAAATGTGAAGGGAATTTAGAATTGCATCTTAAAATACACAAGTGGAGATGCAGAGATCAGAGGAAATAAAGGTATTGCTCCAGCTTCTGTTCAGAGATCACCAGAATTGTTTCTCACAATCCTAATTCACTTGTTATTGCTCTTTATGCTTCACTGTGGTCTGCAGGAATGAATCAGCAAATTTTTTAGTATTAATTCAAATTACACTGCATCTCTTGGCTATGAAGAAAATGCTTTTCTTTTGCTTTGTAAACAGTCTCTGCAACCGACAAGATTGCTGCATGAGTTTTTCTACATCTGTCAGTAGATTACCAACTCCCACTGCTTTATGAGATGGAACCTCAGGATTGTGTCTTCTTGCTATTCAGATTTACACAGCCTGCTTTAAGCATAGCAAAAATGTTCATTTGAAACTCATTTCAGTCACTCCTCTAAACTGTACAAACCTCTAATTTGTTCTTTTTTTTTTTTGTCCTGTTCAGAGTGCAGTGACTTCTCACCGGGGGTGTCGGTCTTGTTGCTGATCTTCCTCTGTCTTGAAGCCATCCTCTTCCTCACTTTTACAGCTGTGATGTTCGGCACACAGATTCACTCCATCTGCAATGATGAAACGGTCAGTATTCATGCAAACTCCGTCACCTTTTGTTGCTCTTGGTTTAGATTTGTGATTTCCAAGCTGGGTAGGCGTAAAGCTGGAAGGTCGACCAAACTATTCGTACATTATGCACATATGCATAATTAGACAGACTGATAAGAAGTCTGCATGAAACTTTAATTGAATATATTACACTTGCCTTTTATAAGTCTGTTTGTAAAATTTGTGATCTACAATAATTTGTTTGGTGTAAAAAGTTAGAGTAGCACATATGCTAAACCGGTGCACAAACATACAAAACAAGCTTTGGTTATAGGTTCTCAAGTCAGAATGACTGATTTCAGGTTGTACTTATTATTCTGTTCTAGTTGCAGGTAAACAGGTATAAATAAATGAACTGAACATCTAGATGGGTAAAAGATAAGTAGGTCAGGTTTCCGTTATGCTACTGAGGTTTTGTTAGGGGAACAGAAATGTTAGAAATTCACTTGAGATCATTTATTCAAAAGTCACACAATTTGAGTCTTTCTGAACTGATTTCAATGTCTTCCAGGAGATTGAACGTCTTAAAAACGAGAAGCCAACATGGGAGCGTCACATGAGATGGGACGGAATGAAATCTGTTTTTGGGGGTCCGCCGTCCCTTCTGTGGTGCAACCCATTCACAGGCCTGCGTCTGCGCCGTCTGTTGGTGGTGACCCAGGGTCGCCGCGGTGGCTCCGAGTTCTCCGTCTGACAACCTGGGCAGTGATGGAGCTCACACTTTAGCTGTCTAAGGCTGGATTTCTTGTTATGCGGGGGCTAAGATGGACCTTTTCATCCAGAGAGCCCGCTTATGGAGGGGGTGACACACAGGCTGCTACAGAAGGACCCTGGAGCATCACAACTCTTGACTCACACCGACTGTTTAACACCCAACACTATTTGTGTTGCTCTGCGCTTGTGTTCCCAATAATCGGGCTGTTAGTCCTTTTTGATTTGTTTGTGTGGATTTTGGAAAAGCATGAACAGAACTAGAGAGTTTTTATTCCTCACAATGAAAAGTAATGTTGGAGATGCAAATACGTGATTTATAGCGAGCATCTTCGTCATAAGGGAGGTGAACAGAGTATGTTTTATTGTCTCTGGAAGAAGGCAAAAGGATCTCAAGGGGAAAATGCTCAGTACTCCTCTGGAGCCAGACATGGGAATCACAGTCCAGGAAATGCACTACATTGTTTAAAACAGCTTGGTGTGTAGAGCACAACAAACAGCAGTGATTGAACTGTGTGCTCCAACATGCATGTACAACAAACCAATCAGTCAGCCTGGAAATGGCTGCCTTTTAAAGAAACAGGCCATGGTGAACTCAAGCCTTATTTTTAGTCAAGAGGACCAAATGGCTTTTCTCCTCAAGTCGTCCTCTTCGTCTTGTACTTTTCGTCTGAGCTGACTTTTTTTTTTGTGTGTGTGTGCTTACGGGAGCCTGTAAAAATATTCCATTTTTGAGTGACTGCTGACGCCTTATCACCATGACCACTCCTCCCCAGCTAACTGTGACGACTCACAGGAGATGACTACTGCTGGTCTGACTCCACGTTTGAATTAGAAAGTCATTTTCCATGTCTATAGATTTGCCATTCACCCCTGCCTACATGCTGCTTAACGTCTCTGGAGCGTTTCTGAAACAAATGGTCAGATCACTGATATGCCTCTCTGTATTTTCATTACAAAATAATTCAGGCCCTGGATTGATTGTTACCGAGTCTGAATTGTTTTCCTTTTTGTGTATTTTTTTCTTCGTGCTGTGAACTGGCGGAGACTTTAATGTCTGGTAGGATTATACAAGAACATGATAATGAGATTACATTGCATTCAAGCACTGAAAACAACCACTCAAGCTGTTCAAGACCGAGCCAAGTCTGAGACATGGCTGCTTTGCATGCTGCTTGGCAACTGTGTGGTGCTTTTTTTGTTAAACAGTTTTTCTGAAAAACTAGCACAACATTATTGGGTGACAAAACCAAGCTTTTTTTAATTTCATTACACAATCTTTAATGGTGAACCATAACTTGAGCAGCTCAACAGATTCTTTCAATGCCTTTTTTTCTTTTTTTTCCCACTCTACAAATTTAAACCCCTGTAATATCTGTCAGCAGAGCAGGAGTGTATCAGAGCATTAAAGCTGTTAAAATGATCTATCGTGTTTATGAAGATGCCCACCTTCACATTACCCTGTGGCAGGAATGATCAGCCTGTATGCACTTGAGGCCAATGCTTCCTGAATTTATAGTTAAATATTGTCTAAAAAGCTGGTGGTGCTCAAGTATTGTCAAATTAAATCTTTTAAGTCTCATACCTTTAGTTGTTGTTATTATATACTGCTGTCTGATCTCATCTGTGGTGGTCAGGAAAGAAAAATTCCATCTGTTTACATATTAAAACCTTCGAGGACATAATGATTTTATTTTTTTAATGTTTTGTTTTTTGGAAAACGCTATCATAAGAATGTAAAAGCTACCTACGTTAGGAGCAGGGGACAGAACACTGAGCACACAGTGACATCAGGGGACTTTCCTAATGCTGGCCTCTTATTTCTCCTCTAATTTAGCTGCTCTTTAGGACGATCACAGCATAATATTGGTATACTACTTGCTTATATAAAGAACTGTTCAAGCAGCATGCTTAGTAAAAAATTAATAAAGCGTAAAAAAGCGTAGATTGGTAGAGATTTGACAAAAATCAGGAAATATGTTGTATTATTTGATGGGCACACAAATAATCAAGCAACAATCGTTGCTAAAGGACATTCAGAAGCAAAAAGGTACTGTGTCACTAATCAACACAAAGTGTTAGAAGCAGTAGAGGCCAGTCAGGGCTATTAGCTAATCGAGTTAATATATTAACATGGCAGAGTTTTCATGCTCAAATAATTCTGTATGATTTAATTTTAAATGGGATCTTTGTGTGTTACTTGACTGTGGATGGTGGTTGGACATAGTGCAAACCCATTTGTACACTATGCTGTCAAGGAGGTTTTTCCACCAAGGATGCAGGTTAAAGTTGAAACAGATTTTCTTTGAATGCAGAGACTTGTTGTCATGTATAGTAGCAGGATGGATGTTTTAATACATATTTATAATTCCACCATCAACAGTTATGGGAGATTGGGTTTTCTGGTTAGAGGGAATATGTCTTCAAGAACAAAAATCCTTCAGCTTTATAAACAAAGTATAAAAGTAATTATTAACAATATAAACTGAATGTTGAGTTTTATTTTTATTTAAATTGTGTACATTTTTTGTCATCCTTAATGTCATTTTTTTCCATAATAAACTTTAATAAAATAACTTGTGCTCTGAACTGTGACTGCTTTTCTTAAAAAAGAAAAATGATTACTTATAGGGGATGCACAGATATGAAAATTGGGCCGATATTACTGTTATCAAGGTCAATAACATATTTACCAATATTGTAAATATTTTGCTACACTTTTGACACTGGAAGTGACCACACCACCTACATTCTCTGCTTTGGTTTACACCCCATAATCCTGTGCTGCGTCATTATCACTGATGAACAAGTACCACCTGGTCAACTTCCTCTCCCTTCTGAAACACAAAAGCGGCAAAAAGATGGAAATAAACAATGACGTAAGCTCGGTTTTACTTACTGGATCAATAAGTAAAAATGACATTAGCTAATGCAGATATGTCGTGCATCCCTTAGCCACCACACTCACTGGTTTATTTCTAAACAAAAAATTCAAAGCACTAACTGTGTGTCAAGTAGTTATTTGATGTAGATTTTCTTGAAAACTTTTCTATGATCAGGGAAACTGGTTTTGTTTGGGAATTAAATAAAAGTTCATATGCAAGATTACTGAAATGTAACTGCTTTGAAATAAGGATTGCAGGCATGGAGAAAATCTGAATATTTAACTTCATTATAAATAATAAAAATTAACTAAAAAAGCCCTTGTTCGTTTTTCACTTGAACATGTTCTCTTTCAATCACTTTAAGATATTTTACAAAATCACGACACACAGCGTATTGGCTGGTCACACAAATATATATATATATATATATATATATATATATATATATATATATATATATATATATATATATATTTAAATATATATATATATATATATATATATTCCAACAGATCCACAATACCAAGCGACTGCAACATCAGGAAAAAGGAGCACGAGAAACTAGAGAAATACCAGGGCCTCAGGGAGGAACTGGAGAGGGCCTGGAAGGTGAAGACCACAGTGATGCCTGTGGTCATCGGGGCCCTCGGGGCAGTCACCCCCAAACTGGACCAATGGCTACAACAGATCCCAGGAACAACATCAGACATCTCAGTCCAGAAATGTGCAGTCCTTGGCACAGCCAAGATACTGCGCAGAACCCTCAAGCTCCCAGGCCTCTGGTAGAGGACCCGAGCTCAGAGGATAAGAACCACCCGCGGTGGGTGAGAAGGGAATATATATATATATATATATATATATATATATATATATATATATATATATATATATATATATATATATATATATATATATATATATATATATATATATAAACAGCTGTATATGAAATTTAATTAATAAAATAACCCATTCAACGCCCTTCTGTGTCGAGGGTGTGTCAAAAACAGCGGCTTGGTTGTTAGCAGCAGATCACATAACGCCCTGATGAGGCGTTATAGCGCCGGAGATCACTTTACCAACCGCCATTAAAACGAAAGAAGAAGAGGAGTGGGCGCGAACATGGCAGCCAAAGAAAGTGTAAACATCGATCAAGTAGAAGTGGAGAAGGTAGTTAACCGCTGGCTGGTGGAATATTACTTTTCTCTGATGGTGGAGTTCTTCAAGAACCAACAGTATGCGGATTTTTGTGCTAGTAGAGAAGTGGTGGACGGTAAGCACCCTCTATTCTAAACTAGCTTAAACTTGCCTAGCTTCTCATGTCTGCCTGTAGTAACTTAAGCTTCAACAAAGTGAAACAACTGGTTGTTTATTAACTACACCAAATGTTTATTATGTTTGCGCTTAATGTTGTAGGACAGTTTCACATTCTCTAGCGTTGCAGACTGAAATGTAAACCTGCTGGATTCATATTCTGAATTCAGCAAGCGCCTAACAAGAAGAGCGACATGAAACAACTGGAAAAATTATGTGAAATACTTGCTTTATTTTGCGCTGCTTTTAACTGGTCTCCTGCTATTGCAGACTTTTGTTTTTGGTCTTTTCAGCGAGCTTCCTCGTGTTTGTAAATTCCCAAATAATAATTCCTGCCACACAAGGTGTTGAGCCAACTCTAACCCGTTTATTTCAGCACCGAAACATGCATTAAATTACACTTAATACGTTACCATTTAGACAAAGTTTGAGCTTTATCCCTTATGTTATAATAATATGAAACTGATTCATAATTTGCCTCAAATGAACCTTAAATTAATAGAAAAAATCCTGAAGAGTAAGGGAAGGATTATAGATGTGGATTACTGAGTGTACAATTTCTGATCTCCTTAGGTGTCCTTGAACGTCCCATTGAATCTGTTGATGACATACCCTTGAAGATCAGATTGTTGCAGTTCCTGTCTCGCATAAACGAAGGAGAAAAACTTGGTGAGTTAATGTCTCCATGTTAACACAATTGCATTCATTTTAAGTGAAATGTTAAGAACAACTTGTGATATTCTTATAGTTTTGCGTATGTTGGTTTAGTCAGTGCACTGGCAAAAATGTTTTTAATCCTGAAAAATATTACTTGATCTTGTCTTTCATTTCATTCCATTCGTCCCACTGTCAGTCCTGCTGTTATGGTGATCAAGCCTTGCAGTTATTGTTAATTCTGTCCCTCAGATTTGTGGTTTGAACCCGATCAGTCCACAACGCCGCTGGAATCGGCTCTAAACTTGCTGGAAAGTATGAAGGCAAATTTCCAAATTCCTCAAGCTGATTTCGACCATGTATCCACATTACTTAAAGAGATGGTAGGTGATTTATTTTATTTTATTTATATATATACAGTATGTATATATAAACTTGTTACTGCTCTGGTTTAGTTTTTATACTTTTTAACTCAAAGACACCAAAAATCCATCTTTGCAAAGTCAGAGGCTGGAGCAGTTGTAATTGATAAGTCCAGCAAATCATCCAACCTAAGATTTTACCAGCAGGAGTAATTCTACACATTGTAGTAGATAAATACTGCTACATATTGTTGATGAAGAAATGTGCTGATCATTTCTCTAAAGTAAAAACCTGGAGATATCCTGAAAAGGCCGTTTTGATCTAGCAAATTATTTGTTTTTATTTTTTAGATCCTGGGGATTTTCATAAAGAATGAAGTATTTGATAAGGCAAAAGCTGCACTCACTTTGTACTTTCCGAGTCCAGGGAATGACAAGGTAAGTCCACCTAATCAATCTTTAACATGCTCCCATTCTGCAACTTCTAAACTAATATTGTAGATTATATGGTGTCTCTGCAGCTTCTGAGGCATAAATCAAACAATGCAAACAAAGGAATTGTGAACTGTTGTTCAGTTCCTCTGGGTCAGACAGTTCCCCTGGGTTGAAATATTTCTTGACATAAGTTGTGGTTGAGGAGCTAAATATTAGTTCAGTGATTGAAGGGAAGCAGTAAACCCGCAAGCATTTTTTCCAGTTCATTCAGTAAATGTTTGAGATTGTAGAGAAAACATCTAGAAAACATGAATTTCCTGACTATTTGTGAACAGACAATTGTTACCTTCCTTGGCTACAAATGTAAGTGGCTTCCAACTGATCTTTTGCTTGTCAACATCTGATTCTCCGTAGAGGGCCACATTCATGAGTCTCATCTGTCAGAAGAGTAACACACACAAGGTCATCGACCAAATGAACTTCCCACAGTTTAGGAAGGAGATGCTGTGTTTCTGCCAGAAGCTCTGCCCTTTTACTCTCTCTTTTATTCACCAGGTTTGCACACTGACAATTGAGTTTAAGACACCGCCTCTTGGATGTTTTGTTTTGAAGATGGTAATATCAATATGTGTGTGCTTAACAGGCTGCATTGAACCTTGTTGAGTCACGAATTGAAGTTCAACATGATGAAACACTGAGGAGCGACGAGCAAGACAAAGCCAGTTCCGAAGTAAACAACTTTCAGTTCAGATCAAGGTAAGGCCAGTTTCATCTGTTTTTATGTTCTAAAATCTTTCTAATGACCTCTGTGATTTTTTTAAAACATTTTTTATGAAGTGTTTATCTTGCCAGAGTTACTACACTCTTTAAAAGACTTTAACAATATGGAATTTAATTTGACTGGAAATTTCTCCAGACACTGGAAAGGTGTGAATTTAGAATATGATGTTATCTATATTTTCTATACATTTTATTCCATATCTTATTGTCAACATGATAAAAATGTAGATTTCTAAAAGCAACTTTTTGTGTTTTTTTAGAATTTGTGCATTCATCTGTCCATTTATTTGCCTTTGTCTATCTGTTCTATTGTCCATCTTTACTTCTGTCCATCCATCTTTTCATCCAACTGTTTCTTCCGTAATGTCTAGTTTTGCCATTTCCATAATTAGTTAGTATCTGTTCTCTAAATTCGAGATTCTTAGATTTCAGAACTTTTTTAGGAATCCTGTTGTGTGGTTTTAAAACTTCTCAGTAGTTTTTTTTGTTGTTCTCTTCCACACCTTTCAGAAGGTATCCATTCATCCAGAAGAGCAGACTTGAAGTAGCCTACAAAGCCCTGGCTCAGTGCTTGGATGAGAAAACATTTTCTGACTTGGAGCAAGAAGTGGAGGAAGAATCTCAGGAAAGCATGTGCCTCTGCCTGGAGAGACACACTGTTTCTATTCGAGGCACTACTCAGAGCTCAGAGCAAGAAGCCCTGTTTCAGAGAAAGTCAGTCAGCCCTCTGGAAGCTTCCCCAGCTGACCAGATGACACAGACAGGCGCAGGGCGCCAAGCAGCAGCAGGGTCCCTCTCAAAGACTCTCTACACGGTGGCCCGGTTTGTGGTCGAGCCGGACAGCCAGCCGAGCTCGCAGTGCACAACAGCTGCCGAGGAGCTGGACGTCGAGACGAGGACAACGGAGTCTCCACAGATGCCGTCTGCATCAAATAAAGAGGTGAACGGCCTGCAGTGCTCAGATTCAGACAGACAACATTCGAGGCCCAAAAGAAAGCTTCCCAGGGGGGGCAGCAATACAGTGAGCAGGTTAGTTTACCTCCATCTTCCTCTGTTAGTTGCTGCTTTTACATTTTATCCCAACATGTCTTATTTCTGCTCTTTCTTTAAGAACTGTGTGACTGAGTATGTGAGTTTAAAAAAAAACCATTTGTTTTTCAGAGCTTCAACTAGTTTGGTTGTAGACTCATCAGACAGTGAAGAGGAATCCCCTCAGAGTGGGAAAAAAGAACTGGAGCAGCTGAATGAATCATCCAGCAAGTAAGTCCAAGTGGAGTGTCACCTCACACTGACCTGGCTTCACGGAGTCCCAAAGATTCAGCAATTTTTCAGTTTGCAGTACTATTCAGAATAACAACATCCGCAGTGGCATCTGAGTAAATTAAAATACCACTGAGAAGGTTTTATATTTCAGTCTTTCGAATACAGAATTGAAAATCATGCGTATTACAGATTTATTACACACATAATGAAATTGCTTAATTCTGATCATTTTGATGACCGTAGCTTATATATTGTGAAATCCTATTATTGAGTTTTCTGGAGAATCATTAAATGAAATCAAGTCAAAAATGTTATTGCACTGTACTGAAAAATGGATGATCTGAACAATTATGGGGAAGACCGGAGCAAACACTCACTGTCACCCTCTACAATTTCTAATAAGAAACTTTTATCAAGATTCCAAAGTTAGTTTAGAACTAAATCACTGCATGAGTTTAATCTTCTCATTGTCTGGCTGCTATCTGTTAAATAGATGAATATTTTCACTCTTGTTATGCTAAAAACATTGATTTACTTCCATGGCAGAAAAGCCAACAGATCCAGAGAAGCGTCACAAAGCAAGGACGAGCAACAGGCGCAGACAAACGTCTCCAAAACTTCAAAGAAGCGACCGCTCAAATGGATATCCAAGAGTTCTAAACAATGGTGAGAGGAATCATGCTCTACATATTTTTAATGTAGTGTAAAATCTGAGTTGACTCAGGTCTGTGTGGGAAACCTTTACTTCATTTTTACCCAGTGACCCGAGCAGTGGAGAGCATGTTTGTCTGTCAGACTCTTCGTTGGATTCGTCGCCTGACGTGTCTGCTCCTCGCCCTGTTCCTCAGAAGAGCTCCACTCCTCACAAAGATGCTCAAAGAAAGATTCCCGTCATACGACTTTGGTTAGTAAAGCGGAGATAGTCAGCTGCTGTCAGTTAATGAACATAAATGTGTTTTCATCCTTATCTGAAAGTGTAAAATTACCATATTCACTTTTTTCTGTATTTATGTTAAGAATTTATATATTATAAACTGTTATGCATTAATCAATGTCTTCAGCCATGTCGTCGTTTAATCATGCATGTTTTTATTATGGGAAGTTTTTGCTTTGCCAGTAAGAGAAAAACTCAATTTCTAAAAAGCTTCTTCGTCTGTTCAGGAGAGAAGACCACAAAAATATAACGGAGGAAAAGGAGACGTGGACCGATGAGGACTCCCTTTTCCCCTCCATAAAGAACAGAGGTAATACTTCCTCAGCTATCAGAATCTAATCAATGCTAATCTGACTGTGAAAATCTAACAATATAAATATTATCTATGCTTTTTGCTACAGGATCAGGATCAAATGAAAGCACAATCTCACATTCAGGACACAGAAGGGTAAGCAATACGTTAAAAAAAACAGTCAACTAAAAAGATTCGGTGCCAACTTAGGTTTTCAGTGTTGTGTAAAAGTTATTGCCCCTTTAACAGATTTTTTCCACTTTTCATTTCTTTTGCGTATTTAAATGTTTAAACAAAATTTAAGACAAAGAAAGCTATTTAAACCAATGAGACGGGAAATAAATCCTGTTTCCGAAGCTATGTTAATTTAAGTATTGAAAGTGATTAACTCACCTTTTCTAAGTTTAGTTCTACTAGTTACACACACAGTCACACACACCTTATTGCTGCCAGATTCTCAAGAAATCTGGCAGCAATAAGATGCCAGATTTCCAAGCAGGGTCAAAAGAACCTGCTTGGAAATATGAAGTAGGTTTCTTTTGATGCCTTCAGTAAAGGAAATTGAAGATTAGACATAATGGCCTGGAAAAATAATCTAAACATATTTATTTTTGCTCAATTTTTAAATTAAACTGATTAATCATGTTTGGAACCTAAACTCTGTTTTGTTTTTATTTAGTGTTATAAGGATCCAACTTGACTGGATTTGATAAAAGTGACAGTTCTCCCTAACAGATCATTTTTAACTACCAAAACATGGACCCTTTTCTTTGGCAGTTGTTTTCCCCCCACCAGGATGTTTCACATCTATATAGGCGGCATAAAATGTTCGCTAAATCAGAACAATGCCAAGTATCTAATGCGCTTCTTGTATCCTTGGGTAAAGTAATGTTTATGATCAAGGCAATTCCACCAACTTTTTTGCTCAAAGGCTTTTTTAGGTAAACTGAACATCCTTGTGATTTTGTTGTCAGAGGCTTGGTGATACTCAGATTAAGCATTTAAAGAACTTGATTCCAGTTGTACTGCAGATGCGTACTTCTTAATTTAGAATAAAAGGTTTAATCTTTTCAAAGCAGTACAAACCTGACCATCTTTTATTGTTTCCATTGCTACAGAGATGGACTGAGAGCGAAACGGAGAACTTAATTCAAGGGGTCAGAAACTTTGGCGAGGGGAGCTGGAGTAAGATAAAGGCGTACTATACATTCAACGATCGCTCCAACGTGAACCTGAAAGACCGATGGAGGACATTGAAAAGGCAAAAATTGGTTTAACTTTATTTTGTTAATTTTTTGGGGGGTTTTGTTTTTGTTATTTAATTCAGTTATGTTCAGTCCAGAAAACTTTTAAAAGTTGTTTGAATCAGATGTTCCTGTTTAGTTGAGTTTTCTTTGAAACAAGCTGCAAAAAAAAAAACTGGATTAATTTGCCTATTTCTTGCTAAAGGAGTCATCCATGTTTAAGCAGTCCTATTTTAAAGGACTTTTGGAAAAGAATGGCAGACTACAGCCCTGTTCTGTAAAGCATCTTGATTTTCACAGGTAATAAATGACCAACAAATGCATAAAAAGGCCAGTGTTTTTATTACGCCTGCATTAAACTTGATTGGTAAAGGTACGAGGTCCCTGGTTCATGTTAAAATCCCCAGTTTATCATAGATAAAATAAAAGTGTAATCATAAAACCCCAATCACTGCAAGAGTAGGATAATTGGTTTATTAAGAGAAAAACATTTAGAAGGAAAAAAAACAGGAACACCACCTTCAATTTGGTGATTCTTAAAGGAATCTATAAAAGACTCCACATAGTCCAGGTTTGCAATATAACAATAAGTCAATAGAAACATATCGCCGTTGAGGGACTGCAGAAAAATATTCTCCTGATGTTACGGATCCCACGGCAAGAAGAAGGCAACGTCTCATCCCGCCAAGTCACAATGAAATGTCACCTGGGCAAAAAGAGCAGCTGTGAACTCCAGCTGTTCTGGATCCACATTTCTAAATGAGAAAAGAACAACTGTCCATCCAGATGCAGGGAGTTTATGTCAGCGTGTCCTCGCTCCTGATGAACTCTCCCACATCGGCCTGGTGGAACACAACAATGGACATGGGGTCTACTCGCCGACACTCCTGTGTGGACTTGGCTGCTACTCCAAAACCCTGGCAATAAAAGCAGAGAACATTCAAAGCTTTAGGTGAAACAAGAAATTGGACACATTGTCTAATTTATGTGACAATCGCTCTACTTCTAGGACAGTTTATATTTAGTTTAGCATGTCAGAAATTCTTAACCATTGAAAATCAAGAGTGATGCTAAATTCAAGATCCTTCACCATTTCACTATGCTGTTTTAAAGCATCCTAAATGCTATAGATTACCTGGAGCAGCTGTTTTCATCGCTTCACACATGGAAAAACGGCAGCTCTCTGCAGCTGGTTTGCAGCAAGTCATGGTTAAAACAAATGAGCTCAGAAATGACCTGCACACAGCTCAGTGACAGGCTCCAGGGCCACATTTACAGTTAAGCAAAATTGGTTACACCCTAGCCAGATTTAGCTTAAAAATAATATTTTAATTTGATGCTCATGTTTCTTCTGACTGAAATCAATGTTGTCATCTTGGAGTGGCTCATCCAGAGTTTTGACTTAAACTGGGAAGGGAGCTAAAGATTAGGCTAATGGCAATGAGGCCTTGTAATCTACTTCATTAATCAGAAACAAGCTTCTTTGTTGAAACCAGACTAAATCTGTTTGGTCAATTTTTTTTCTAACTTGCTGTAAAAACAAAAGTATACAATCCCAATTAGGTTCACTGACATGATGATAATAGAAAACTAGAAGATTTTCAGCAATATCATATAGTGGAAAAAGTATTTTTATCTTGGACAACATTGGAGGTTTTGGCATGCCAGTGATTCTTCCCTCTCCCGATGCCTCTGTCATTTCCAGCAGGAAAGCAACTTCTTGCTTAAAAATAACTTCAAATGTAGCAGTGTAACTTTGCAAAAATTGTTTTTTTAAAATGTTACTTTTTAGAAGCTACTGACAAGTCCCAAACTTCAGAGTGAGTGGCTGTTGTTACTTCTGTTACATCAATTAACAAGCATGAACTAATCCTATTGAAAGCCTTGCAATCATCTGAATGGCACTGACTTTTCTAGTCCTTCTAGAATAGGCTGAACTCTTAACTGTTCAAAGAATGCTGCCACAGAACGAGTCTGACGTTTTAAAGTCACTTCATGGTAATCCAACTGAGCCTTTCCAGTCATAATACTTTTGAAAAAGAGGATCCATAGTCAAGTATTTTAAATCCAAAACAGTGGGAGTCAGAAATAAACTTACCAAAGGTACATCAGCCATGGAGTAAACCACAACTCCTTGATACTGCATCGTGTTTTCAGTAATTCTACCAAGGCCAGACTTCAGCACATGGTTCCCGTACAAGAAAGACTGCTCTGCTCCAGGTTTCACCCACACCTTGAACTGAGCACATCATAGTTTCAGATTATGTACATCTTCTTTCAATTTTAACCAGTGTCGCCTCTGTTTTATCTCTACTCCCAACTGGCATGGGAAAGATTCGTGCAGAGAATACACACCTTTGCATAGGGAGCCAGGAAATCCAGAGCTGTGATGTGCAGGCGGAACTTCTTGGTCTTTGTGAATTTTCCAAAGCATGTTCCCACCGAAATAAGTTTGTCTCTGGAAAAGTTTGTGGCCAACTTGAGAATTTTCTCGCTGTGGACAGAGAAAGTAGTTCTAAATAAGATTCTCAGTTAACCAAAGGCGGAACTGCTAGCTTTTGAAGGTGAGACAAGGAAAAGAATGGTGTTATCAATAAAATATGAGAAAAAAGAACGTTAAACTAGAAAAGCACTTTGTAACACATAAGACAAAATAGAAAAGGTGTACTGTATTTGATCATTCGATATTTAAGTCAGCTCAAAGATTGACCAAATGAAACAAACATGAGCAGAGTTTCAAAAAGATACAAATTTAACAACCATAATAGACAAGATCAAAAGATTGTGTCTTATTTAGCTGTGATTAAAGCTTTTTTTCATTGTATGTATGTTGAAGAAGGTTGTTCTAGATGGTCATTTACATACTTATTTACAAAAAGTAAAAGTATATTAAATGATTTTTTTAGCTCTTGGCTTTTGAAACGAATGAGAAATGATTCTCTGATATTGACAACACCTTGGAGGAAGTGCTTCGGATCAGGTACATGTGAAAAACAGGTTTTGAACAATTTGAAACATGCCATCACAAAATGCATGAACAGGACGGAGCTCCATGTGCTTATGAAATAATTATATATTTGTATTAACCAATAATTACCTCATGTAGTACACACGGTCTTGATGTAGCCTGAAGCAATAGGTGCCATCGGGTCGGTCAACTAGAAGCTTAATGTTTTCCCCTATGCTTTTGGGAAAGAAAATACACTGATCACATGAATGCTAACAAGCATGCTAATATATATTATTGAAAGTTGCTCCCTTTCGGGCCAATAAAGATACTTCTAAGCTCACTTACTACTTTGACAGCTTCTCAAACATCGTTTTTGTCTCCTCCTCAGTTAACGGTCTCATTTTTAGGATGTAAAGCCGTCTTTTTTTAGCAGGGAATGTGAGGTTTTTAGTCCGTACGTAGAGGGATAAAAACGTGGGTACCAGCGGAAGTAGTCACACTTTAAAGCGGAACTTGTCTTACGTAAACAGTCGGCACAGTTCCGGGTTTTTTTTGGGTATTCTGCTTTCAAGTCGAGCTTGCCTTTCCCTCCGGTAAACCGACCACCTTCTGGTGAGTTTAACTTCTTAAATTTAAAATAAAACGCCTTGTGGATGTTTGATATATTATTAGCAATAGACACACGGACGCTTGTGTATTTTAAACCTAGTTTTACCTTCCTATTCTTGTCTTGGTAATCGGAAATGAGCTCAGTTAGCCTAGCAGGCTAGCAGCTGTCAAGAGGAAAAAAAAAACTCAGCTTTGGGTGCTAGCGAGGTTAGCATGTGAGCTAACCGTGGTAGCAGCTGACAGTTAACCCTAGTTTGCTGTTGACAGTCGCCCTAGCCACCAAATAAATCAAATTAGAAATAAATCTTGAATCAGTGGGAAATAATCGGTGTTTAAAACCTAACTGTAACTGTCACGTTTATCATTTGAAGACGGGAGTCATTTTTTTTTGCCGCAGCGGCGCGTAGTTACATAACGCTCATTTGTTTGTAAATAGCAATTACTTTCAGATCACAGGCAGTAACACTTAATCCTTTAAGGACATCAGATGCAATTAGGACCAACTTTAAGCTTCTCTGTACTCGGTGCCAGCTAAGTGTGTGCTTCTCCTACGCTGTGGATGCGCTCTGTCACTTCAATGTCAGCCGAGTGTGCTGTCAGCTGCAGAGTCAGTAAATCAGTTTTGGGAGAGCGACTTTGTCAGCAGACTCTTTGCATTTGAGGGAACACTTGATCCTCCCTTCACTGCCTGTTGGGCAGCAAAAACAGCTGATCCAGTTTTTTTTTTAAAATAGGTTGGCGAATAATGTGCTAGTTTATGCAGAAATAGCGAAGGCATCTGTTTGTAAAAGATCTGAATTAACTGAAGTTAAGTTTGACTAATGTCGGAAGAGTCATTAGGTTTACAATGGAATATATGTTGTATTTAATCTCCCAAATATCAAGTTTAAAAAGTCCCTGGCCTATCAGAGGCGAAGAGTCGCAGGAAAAAAGATAAATCCGAAACATTTATTGTAACCTCATTACCAAAAAATGTTTTTGTTCGGGAATGTTTAGCTATTTTAATCTTCTTTCCGGGTAAGGGATGTCAGGTGTAATATTTATGATGGCTCATTGCAGGCTTTTACATTTTCTGTTTGTTTTCATGAGGTCCAGGAATGTCTGATAGCTATGAGTTGTCAAATGAGAAAGTAATCTGAAATTACACGTTTAGCCAGTTGGGGTAAAACCACTGAGTCCCTTTAGACAGCTCAAGTATTTAACATTTGAATTAGACTGCAGTGAATGAGCCCTGTAGGTTGAGACTACAGGAGTTCAGTGCATCATTACGCTGTCCTTGTCGCTCTGTGTGTTTTTTCTCATTTTCCATAGTTTGAGGAAGTCTTTCTTTCTGGAATTTGTTGGCCTCATTCTCTTCTTAATCAACTTTCTTGAGATTTCATTAAGCACAAAGCTGTTTGTCAGTCTTATATCCTCAGTAACCCCCTAACTTTCATTCAGACTTGATAATCCAGTACAATGCATCAGCACTGTCAATTAATCACTTGTTTGTTCAAGTGTTCAAGGATGCTTTACTAAAACTATAAACTAATAAGAGTACTTAAGAACTGAAAAATGTGCTGATCATTGTTACCAACAGTCAGAAGTTATAATGGCTAAAGTAACTCTTATTAACTCAACTGCTTATTCAGCTTGTGGGAGAGTGACTAAGATCTCAGAGCTTGAGAGTTACTCTTTTTACATGCTTTGCTCAGCGTTGAACATTTTATAGCACAAGATAAATGACATTTACATGGTGTTATTGTGACAATAATCCTGAAATATTAATCTGTTAAGTGATTTTTCTTATTATTATTTTTATGTCAAAACAAAGAGAATACAAGAATCAGTAGCAGAAAATAAGGGCGTTTTCGGCTGAATTTCCCCTACCACAGATAAGGAGCTAGTTCACGGCTAGTTGTGACACATTATCACAGTAATATCAATTTATGGTTTTTCACTCTTTACAGGTGTGTTTGCTCTCCTGTTTTTTCTGCGGAGCAGTTCTTGTGCCAACAGTTTACTCCGAAGGAACCAGCAGCCCTTCTGTCAGCAGTTTCCGGTGCGTGTTTGTGACTCTGGCAACGGCGAACAGGAAGACAGACGCTGAGAGACGTCTGAGCTGAGAGAGGAAACTGCTGCGGCTTCTTCGTCTGCCTCAGAATGACTGAGTTCTGGGTTTGTTTCAGTTGCTGCATTGCAGAGCAGCCGCAACCAGTGAGTGAGACATTTCCTCTGAAAAGTAACTGTTCCTGACTTGATGAAACCTTTGCGTTTTAGTGGATACGTGTTATTTTTAAGAAGTTATTCAAATGTAATTTTGTGCAGTGGCCTGACATGTTGCATTTTAACATGCTGAAATAGCTTCAGATGTACTTGGGACAAAATATGCATTGCATCTAATTTGAAGGAAGGAAATTGTCAAATGAAACTAAATGAACATTTGTTTACAATGACTGCAGAATAATAATATATCTATGGAGTTGGTTGGAAACTAAGCAAAAAAAAGGAAGAAATTTTGCACAACTAATGTTAAATTCTGCTTTTAGAGTGAAGAGGAAACATGTGGAATTTGAATAAATTTAGACCTATTATAGTACGTTTGTGTGGCTCAACTTTTCCAGCCATTTTGAATACTATGTAATTGTTAATGTTGCCACCTTCTGATTTTTAATTGTGTGCTTTTGATTAACAGAAATACATTTTTAGAACATTAGTTCATCCAAACAATTATTGTTTGGATGTTGTATTTAATGAAGTGCCAACTTTAGTCTTTCAGAGGTTTGAAAGAATATATTTGTTTACATTTTCTTCAGAAACGGCGGCGACGAATCGACCGCTCCATGATCGGGGAGCCAACAAACTTTGTTCACACCACACATGTAGGCTCGGGAGATATGGGCCTTGGATTGGCATCAGTAAGCTTCATTCACTGTTCACGGTTTAATCGACTGAACTCACCACACTGTGATCATTGGTTGCTTAACATTTCCAATCTTTTTGTAGGTAGATCTTGTTCAGGCTCAGATGAAGTCTAAAGGAGGCTACACACACGGTGGCTCAGAGGGCTCTCAGTTGTAGTGAGGTGAGGTGGGTTTGCTTCCATTTATTTGAAAAAATCAATTTATTTCAACCAGTATTTTTTTTTTCTTTTTGCTTGTAATTAATAGAATCTGCAGTTTAGATTCTATTAATTCTTGAGTGTTTCTTTTCGGAGCAGAGCAGCATTCTTGATAGAGTCTGATAAGTAGGTTGCAATGTTTAATCCTGTCATCTCCTTTGAAAGCTTCCTCTGTCTCTTTTACTGCAGTGTGTAAAATAATAACTCAAATCAACAAGTCCTCTCTGCAGACTTTCTGATACCGCAGCCTTTGGGCTTTTCGGTTTAACACATGAATAAATATCTACTTTAGAGCTAAAAGTCTCTGTTTCGACCCCACCCATCCTATGTCTCACCATTGACGGCACACATCTGCAAGCTGCTCTTGTGTGTGTTTATGAGGAAACTGGAGCAATGCAACACAACACATTTATACTGTGACTGATCATATTATACTGAGAAAATACTCCCCAAATGGGAGGAAACCAGTGGACTTTCTCCCCTATTGATAAACTTTGTTTTGCTGGAAACAGCTTCAGCTTATCTTGAGACACCGACTTAGCTGTCAGTAGAATGTGTTTATGTATTTATTTAATTTTAGTATCGCGTATCAGGTTCTAAACTGTGACATATCTTTTTTGTTGATGTGGCACTCTGCCTTGTTTTTAAACTCCCATTTCACATTGCTTTAGTTGCTCCTCTCTTTTAATTAAACTGCTGTAGTTTATTCAGCTGAGCTAGGATAACAATAGCATGCTTGAGAGAGAAACTGTATTTTAACTAGAGGTCTAAAATCAGAACAAATTTAATAAAACAACTTCCAAGTTAATGTAGACATTGTCTTCCAGTGCTGCAAATCCTAATGATTCTTTCTAATTTTTTTTTCCACAGCTCTTCAGACTTGTGAAAACTACTGTTGTTTTATGGAAGAATAAAAAAAAAAGAAAAGAAAAAGCAGTTCTGTCTGTAACGGACCCAGGACCAAAAAATGAAACTACTGCTTTTCCAAGATCTTGTACATATTTTTATTTTCCATTCCTCCCCTTTTTTTATGAAAGCACTGCTATCCATTTGTTGCCATAATGTTGCACTGTAAGGAGCAAATGTTAAGGATAGATTGAGGTGTTTAGAGCTCATAATGTCAGTCGGTTGTATGCTTGTGTGTATGCATGAGAAAACATTTTCAGAAATATTTGCTGTTGTAGCCTACTGGATGCCTGTAATTTATTGATTTGATTTGTGAACGGACCTCATGGTGGCTGGGCCACGCTGGATATGTACAACGTTCAGTTTCTTCTTCATTCTCAGAGGTTTATCAAACGACAGATTAAAATTAAGCGACGCAAGAAGGTTCCGATTTTTATTCTGAGAACTGCTATTGCTTTTCTGAGTCGCTTTCAGGGTTGAAGGTTGCTGGTTTTGTAATAAACTTGAAAACAAGTGGATACACTGGACTATACGTTGTACACACACACATGCTTAGGAATTTCTCTTTAGTTTCAACCATTTCTTTTTTAAATCATTCAGATTGAAGCATATAGAATTTTAATAACCTATAAACTTCCTCATCTGCCTTCCTAAGTAATGTTTATTTTTTTAAATGTTAGAAGCGCATTGCTGCAACAACCATGCTTGTAGTGTTTTATAGGGGAAAAAAATCATTTAAAAAAAAAAAAGCATTTTGTTTCCATCATTGTGCACAAACTGTAGGCAAATAATGAACCTTCGTTCAAACAGACCACAAGTGCAGACTGTTCTCTTTGGTAGGTTAGTGTTGTAGCCATCGACAGATTTAATGTAAGTTGTTCATCCGGTTAAATGTAACTGATTGTATCTTTCACCAGCACACCAAGAAATCCCAGCTTATGTGACTGGTAATCCCTGTTTTAGTTTGGCGTAATACTGTCCCCATGAAGGTCTTGGAACGTCTTACGTGGAACTGAGCTCACGCGTCTCTTAAAGTTGTCATATGTTTGTCTTTAGTTGTTTTAGTTTCTCATGTAGACTTTAATAAGTTTTCATTATTACAAGAAAGTATTATTCTCTTACCATGTAGGCACAAATTCTCTCCCACTGCTGTAGTTTTCCTTTCTCTCTGAAGGGTTTGCCTTTTCCACAAGCACACAAACTTTCCTTTAAAGGGGAAAAGTAAACAAATGCAGCTATTGTCTGACTCTGCTGGTTGTTCAGTGATCAGGGTGGATTTTACATCTTTTGTCTAACTTTTTTTTTTCTCACTTGAGATTGACCTTTTTGTTATTTCCATATCAAGAAAATGAAATCAGAAATAATAAAAAAAATATGTAAAAATCAAGGAGGCTTTAATTTTGTAGACATCGTCGCATTTTGTTAATCCTATGATTGAATGTATTAGGTGCAGCATGCTAAAAGGTACAAAAGAACTAAAATTTTAACGTTGGTACCAGCCATTAGAAAATGCAGTGTAATTGTAAATGCAGCCTTAACTTTTCTCTTTTGGACTTATTTTATGACAGATTTAATGAAATTAAGTCAAGTCAGGTTTAGGAAATACTATTTTGACACATCAGCCTGTTTTCTTTGTATTGTCTGTGTAGTGATTCTCTGTAAAACAGACTTTTATGTAAACATTTTTTTATCCACAAAAATCTTAAACATGAAGTAGTCGAACTGGCATTTGCAGTACGTTTGTGTGACCAGCAGGCTGTGCTAGTGGACTGCTTGAATGTGACAAAATAGATCAATCGTTTTGGGATATCTTTCATGACTCATGATGATGCTGTACATAAAATAAGTGATGTATAAAAGTGATGACTCCGTGATATATATGTATTCAAATTCATGCCTATTTTCTTTTCTGTAAGCTGTTACAGGGAATGCAGAGTTGGCACAATGTTTTTCTTTTTCTCAGGACTTAACTTCATGTAGTTCCCACTTTAAAGGGATGTTCAACTGTTTGTTTGTTTTTTTTTCCTTTTCTGGGCAAATAAATGTTATATGTTGTCGCACCAACTTGCAATGTCTTTGTCACTTCAGTATAAGGCACTAATCAGAAATGTCCCCAGATGGCATTAAATCAATACTGGCTTTCTCCAAATTTTCTGTTTGCATGTTTAGACATAATACTATTAGCTCTGGCACCTTTGTTCCCTCCATGTCTGGGGAGTGTTTCACTGCAGCTTCAGTTAGATTGCATACGAGTACTTAAAGTTCACTTTAACTCACAACGTGTGGTATTGTCTTTAAGTGACTTTAAGGGGCTTAGCAACATGCTGCCCCTCGTAACTCCATTCTCTGAATTGGGTTACAAGAGCTACGTTTCTGTAGCCAAGTAAAACAACAGCCTGGTTATGTGAGAAAAAGTGACACTTGCATGACACCTGCATGGATCGCTATTATAAAAGTCTATTCTAGTGACAGCTGTTAGGAGGAACTTGACGAGATACACTTTCGCAAATCCGAGTAATAATCCTCATCACAACTTGAGCAGAACAACTCAGCGCATCTATCAGAATGCTGACAGAAATTCGGCATTTTGAGATTTGTTACAAGTGGTAATTCATCACTAGGGTGAACTTCAAGCAGATTGGCTACAGGGCATGGAGTCAAGGCCGGTTCTTCAAATTTCCACCGTTCAACTCCAGGTCCGGACCTTCCAAGACAAAGATGCGGCCAAATGTTTAGAGTTTGACTAATGGTTTTGACTTTCTCCTCACCAGATTTGTGCTGCTCCCTGGATGCTTTCTTTTCTTTTGTGTTTATATATATATATATATATATATATTCTCCCAAAAAGTTTAACATATTTGACTTTTGAAAACATGGAAAATGTAAAAATGTCAAACTTTAGTCATCATGAATAGAAGGTCTTGCAGTAGATGCAATTATGACTTCTTCATTTCAAACTATTTATTGAAACAGAATTTAATGGTAGCTATATCACAACAAACATGTCTGAGCCTCAGTAGCTTAAGCCGTCAATTATTTCTTGAACATAGCATGTCAAGAAAGGCACAATTAGAGGCACAATAACTGATTAATGATCTAGCATCAACCTCTCACATGGTTGATACTAGATCTTGGCCCACCTGCCCACACTGTAACACAAAAAACCTTCAAAGATTTGTCTGGTGAAAGCTCTGAGTAGTCCCATAAGGTGCTTTTTGACATTCCCAACAGTATTGGCAGGCATCATTTTATCCTTCATTTGAAACTACAGCACTGAGGTTCACTGGTTCTTCATCCAAAGCATATGTTCCCAATGAATATTCCCTCAGTCAGGGGGATTATGCCTATGTCAGGGAATGTTTTCAGGCACCTCACAGGTCGTCTGGCATGTAGACCATGCCCATTTCTTATTTTCCTTTTGTCTTTTCCCTTTTGGGGTTGCTACAGAGAGTCATTGGTTTCCATCCCTATCTTCTGCATCTTCTTCTCTCACACCAACTGCTTTCATGTCGTTTTTCACTCCATCTATAAATGTCCTTTTGGATCTTCCTTTAGGCCTCCTGTCTGGCATTCTATACTCGATATCCTTTTACCAATATACTCACTATCCCTACTCTGTACATGTCCAAATCATGTCAATGTATGCAGTTTTAAATTCTTTAAATGTGTCTTTACTTGAGTGAGTTTTACCATCTGGATCCATGGGGTGCTGTTCACAAGGAAGTGGGCTTTAGTATGTAATGTGGACAAAGTGTATCTACTTCTATTTTGTTATGACTGAACCTCAGTTCCTCTAAGAGCATCCTGTTTGAAGCCTTGAAATATCCAGGCACAGTTTGTTGCTATCTTGTTCTCAGGCTGTCAAATGTGAAAAGAACAAAAGAAAAGGACTGTTTAATTAATCTAAATTGTCATGGAACAACCAGAACATTTGGTGCTTAAGGAAAGTACATAACTCAAACAGTCCTGAAACATTGAGCAGCTGAACACCTGCATTCAAAATTTAAGAGAAGCTCTAATTAATTTAATCTGTAAAGAGTGTGACGCATGTAAGGCCCATTCTGAAATTTTATCAGAATGCCAAATATACCATGTTTTTCTTAATTTTGAGTATTAGTATTAAAATAACTATAAAGAACTACAAGACTGATGATAGCTGAACAAAAAATTTTAAGAATTGACATATTCCCCATTAATTGAGATGATACATATTTTGTAAATTTGAACAGCCAACGTTTCAATAGTTACATAACTGCTGTGGAAAGAAGCCGGTGGCTCTGTCAGGTCATGTCTGATTTGACACCTCTTCTTACTGGATAACTGTAGGGTAACTTTTGGTTACTAAAGGGGCAATTGAAAATGAATTGTTGTGACTAAGCCTTAAACTCACCAGAAGCAAAGAGCATTTGAAGCTACAAAATAAAAGACTGACAGTAGATTATAATGCTGCTCCATGTTATAAAGACCATCTCGTGTCTACTTAAAATCAGAACTCTGTTAAATGAATTGGGAAAAGGCACATTAGCACTTGATATATGGTATAACAATGTAGCTCCACACACAATAAATGTGAGTGAAGGAAAATTCAGCAGTCAAAATTATGCACAAACCATGTTTAATTTTTCATTCATAATTCACAATAAAGGCATAAAACTGGTGGTCAAACTGACATAAAAAAAAACAAAATCAGACAATTCTTCAAAACCAGCAACAATAACAAAAAAACTCACAAAGACAAAGAATCACATTTTTTTATGCCATGCATAACAAAATGAGGCTGAACTCAATTTTCTTTGTAAAAAGAAATTAGAGCAAATTATGAATTGAGCTTAAAAACACAAACACACACATTATTATGTTTCTTGTTTTATTTTCTTGCTCTGACCTAATTGTTATTAGTAAAAACATCCAGAGACCGTCAAAAATAGACAGGAGATCAATACCAAATCCTGCGCTTGGGTGAAATCTGAGCTGTTTACTCTGAAAGCTCTGCTGTGCAGTTGGAGTCTTTTTAATGAGTCTGAGTCATTGAACCAGAGTGAACACAAATGATGACAGCAGCACTAAAGCTTGGCTTGGAACCAGATCCTCTCATTCCAGCGTTCCCAGCACGCAGGCTGATTGACACAGCAATAACGTCTGTTGCTCCCCAGCTTTATTTCATTCAGGTTACTCATTCTGCAGTCAGCTCAACAGAAACAAGGAAACAACCAGAAGTATATAAAGGAAATTGTCATTTAAACAAATGTATGATAAATACAGAACAAAAAGAGAAGACAAACAGCTACAGCATCAGTGTTTGCTGATGTGTGGACCAGTCTGAGAGTTCTTTGATGTAGTTTGGGCCAAACAGATCACTGTAGTCCTCCGTCTGTAGAGGATACGGGTTCTCCTCACCAGCACCTGAGGGGTTCACAATATTAAAATCAGAGTGTTAGCATGGACAATTAAAGGGATTTGATTCAGTCAAACTCTCATTAATATGGTTGCACTGAATAAGGACATCAGGCTTGATGAAAGATGAGCTTGTCTTTTCCTAAACAGAATCAGGATCTCAAAATGAAAGTAAAATGCAAAATTGCCTTTAAACAATGCAATCATATTTTGCTTCATGAATTTATATTTCTTTAAATTTTAGTTGTTTCTTATGCATCAAAACACAAAACTTCTGTTCAAAACACAAAACTCTTTAAGAACAAATTTGATTTTTACAAGATTGACAAATGCAAAACGCTGCCCTGCAGCATGGCAGCAACAGAGTAATGGCATCTTTCCTTTAAATAGTTATTTTATAGTTTAGAAAACAAGATAATATAATATTTGATTAAACTTGATCAGAAATATCTTAAATGAGATTTGAAGTATTTCTTTTTGACTTTTTAAAAAAAAACTTATTCCTTCTGACCTATTGCTGGTTTTCTCAGGTCTGAACACAGTCAAAGTACAAAATTGTTAGCTACTAATTTGTGAATCTTAAAAAAAGACAGTAATTAAATGTGAGGATGTGCTTGGTTGTTTGTAGCTCTAAAAGTGATTATTACTCACAATGCACTTGCTGTTTGGAATTATGAAATAAAATGATAGATTTTTAATAGCAGATGGTTAATTAATTTTATTTTATTGTAGAGTTATTATTAATTAATAGCATATAGCATAATATAATCAAATTTATGAATCAATGACACTTTGTATAATAATCAAATTTTATGAACAGCATGAAACTGAGGTCAAAAGAAAAAAAAAACAAGTGTAGTACATTGCGGTTGTTCCCACTGAGTGTGTGTCCTCCATCCTCTCTGCTCCCATGTCTGGTTCCAGAGGTCAGTGCTGCCTAAATGGTCCATTAGCTACAAGAGACAAAACACTCACTCAGATAAAAAAGACAAAAAACGTACAGGGGAAAAATATATAATGATATGGATCCCGGATTTATAGTAGCTTTTTCAGGCAACTGTTGCTACTTCATCATTTTTTTGTTCCATTTCTGTCGGAAAAATTAGTGCTTACCTTACAGACAGCCTCACTTGGTTCCTGATCCACAGGTTTGGATTCCCACATTCCTGAAACGAAACAATATTTATGAATCTTCTTGAACTGGAGAGACTTTGCATCCTTCAATCTAGGAAAGACAAGGCACTCCAAACAGAGATGTAACTTACCTTGTACTTCAGGGCTGTTAAAGCTGTGTTGTACACAGGTCTCCACCTTATGTGGTGGGTCTGTAACAGGTAGTGCTGTTGTAGGCTGCCAGGTTTGCTGTGAGGTGTATGTGTCATCACTTCTGGAGTTTTCCAAACCTCTCGGCCTCTCCTGCGGCCTGTGGAACAGTCCTGCTGATGTAAAGAGGAGAGCCGGATTGAATTGAGAGAATAACTTTGAAGAAATGAAAAGGATGTAGCAATTTAAGTTGCTTACTTCTCCTTCGTCTGCGTGTTTGAGAACTGGGCAGCATCCTGTAGACTCTGTAGGCGTTGCTGCCTCGCTTCCTGCTGTGCTCCCGCAGTTCACAGATGTCCGGTAGGGAATTCAAGGCACACCGGAAATTTGCTTTCCATGTCTTGGGATCTGGCTTGTCTCTGCCTGGACGGTACTTTCCTGAAACAAATGAAGATAGAGGTAAACATTAGTGAGGGGAGCTTTTAGCACCCATAGAAGACTACGTTTCTGCAAAACACTGATTCGTCCCTCAAATTATTGTCAAAACCAATGTGAATACCTTAACTGATAAGTAAACAAATCAAGAAAATTACATTTTTGTCTGTTCATAAGTATTAAGATGTATTCTTTTGCTAAGATCCGGCTGGTCAGCTGCACAGGAAACCTAAGAAGTGAGGTCAGCATCATCCTGTGGAAACTGACCTAAAGGGATTTGTGCTACTTGTGCTAGCCATGGGGTGGGTAAACAACAGCATAGCTCCATAGTGATCAGTTTCTGTAGAAACTGTATTACACACCTTGAATGTATAATTACTATGAGGAAGCAATTATACGTACAGGAAGAGGTTTGCCGCACACCTGCAATCCTCTATTAATGTCTGTCTTTCCGGGTAGTTACTCATTAGGTGTTACTTTTATGTGTCATTTTATGGAATGACACAAAAACATCATGCATGCCTTTAAAGCAAATTAGTTATTCATTTCCCTGTCAGATTTAGCTTTAAAGTAATGCATCAACATTTGATCACATCTATAACATTTTATCAACATTATCATTTATCACCAAAGATCAATGTTTATACACAGCAAGACAGATATCTGGAAAAATTTGGTTGCAAATGAGAAGAAAAGATTTGATTGTTGTAATACTACAATGTTTTTTTTTATTTAGTTATTGATAAAAATAAAAACAGAAAAATGTGTTAATTTTGAATCTAATCATCCTTTTAAATCTTTTTAATATGTTTTAGGAGATATTTGTCTCACTTCTTATCAGAGACACACTTCTTACTTGAATGAAATACATTTTAAATACGAATCTGGCAGCTTCATGAATAATTTATGGACTAAGTGTAACCACCTCTCCTCAGGCTTTGATTTATTTGACACGACATTGGCAGTTAGAAATAAAAATATTTCTATAATGAAAATAGTCTGCACTGCTTTGTGGACCTTAGGATTAATAGATATAAATATGAACGAATAACGATTAATATGTCTCCATGTTGTTTTCAGAGATCTCATTTCACAGTCTCCAGTTAGCAGAGAAATGAGAGTTTATAATTTTGTTTTATTAGATCAAAATTAATAACATTTTGATCAAAATTAATAACATTTTGATCAAAATTAATAACATTTTGATCTAATAAATCAAAAGTTTAGACCTCTCCTCCATCTCTGGCACTTTTGAGTATAGTATCAATAGACTGAAAAACTTTAGTAGGATTACTGATTGGTTGTTAAAACTGCTGTCTTTGTACATTTTGTGTGTTTATAAATCAGGTTCAAACTGAAATGGCAGCTCTGTATTGTCGGCTCCTCAAGGCTGTGTGCTAGTCACTGTTCTTTATGATCTCAGACGAAGGACCAGGTGTACTTTCTAAAGCTTGATTAACTGTCTAGTTTAATTGACTGTAGTACAAATTACAAAATGGTAAAGTGCCAAATTTCTCTTGGTAAACACAGACAGAACCGACATTATGATGTTCTCCCTAATTACACTTTAATAAGCATATATTTCAGTTTTATGACGTCTTCTATACAACTGAGCAACGGAAATCTGGGTGTTGATTTTGAACAGTTCAACGCCGCTTGAGTATCATTCAAAGAAGCTGATATAAAATCTCTTTTATTGTTTAAGAAATATTTCTGAACTGAGACAGTGAGTGTGAAATGCGGAGATGATTAGACTCTCCTAGATTACTGTAATAGATTTAGCTATTTTATCAAATCAGTTGTAGATCAACTTCAGACCGTTAGGTTCTGTGATATTATCCGGTGCAAATAAAAGAGCTCACATCACTTCAGCTTTGAGTTCTCCAGGCTGTCGCCTGTTAGTCTTAGTTTTGATTTTATTTGTAATACTTGGCGCTTCCATTTCCAGGTCAAAGATTTTTCATCATCCCGCTCATCCTGGAGGCTCCACCTTTTGAGGCAGTAGTGTTGTTTATAGTATTTTGAAAATTTGACTTTCTTAAACATATGACTGAGGCTTTTTTTTAAAGCAGCTGAATATGTTTTTATATAAACAAGTAAAGAAAAGCTCTGCAACCTTTGTTTTATTTAATTGGATATGTTTATTTTTCATTTTTGTCCTAGTACAGTAATTTTGTTAATTCAATATTTTAAGCATGTTCTTTTTTTTTTTTTCTTGTTTTACAGCAGTTTGTGATTTATATCTATTCAGAGTATTAAATAAATAAACTTTATTTTATTTCTTACTTAATTCAATTCTATTTAATTTTAAATATTAATGAATGTGCAGCCTGACACTGTTAACATGGTGAATAATTTAAATATTTTTAAGGAAGCATAATTTCACAAAGAAATATATATTATACATATAATCATCCTGACTAATGGGTCTTACTCACAAGAGGGAAAAGACGAGTAAAACTAAAAATGTGAAACCGAATGTACAGAGACTGAATCTGCGGCACATAAAAAACATTCACTAGCGCCACGGTTGAACGTAACAGAACATTTCAGCGACGTTGGCCTTTCTTGGAAATTTTCTATTAATCATTTGTTTCCTTGAAAGGAACTTGTAGATGCAAACAATTAAAAAAAAATGCAAGGATTGAGAATGCCTTCAGCTCAAGCAGGAAAAACCTCCAACGGCCTGCCAGTTAAATATGCTTTGAACATACCTCCAAGTATGAACAACAGTGAATGTGTGCCCTGTCTGAAAAGACTTCAACCATATTTAGGAAAATATGGATACCCACTGTGGTACTTATATGTGTCAGAAACGAGGTTGCACCTTTGTAAAAAAGCAGGTATTTCTACTTTTAAATGGAGCAGGAACACTTTAGCACAGCATATATTTCCCTGAAAATATCAAATGTCATCAGCTGGCAGACCATCTATCTTGTAAAATGAGTGCAAAGGTGAGACGAGTCCTTTCTCAAATTTAGCACCGCTGTATGGTTTGACTCGGAGTCTCACCTTAGACCTTAATTACAAGGTTTAGGAAAATAATCGCTGTGATCATCAGACTCAGGTAAATAATTGAGATACTTCTTACATTGCAACGTCAACAAATTTGAGTTCTTTCAGAAGCTACTGTTAATGTCTTCAGTCTACATTCTCATGAAAACCATTAAAGATGTACTTTGACAGCAATATGATCACCTTTCACCCTCACTGCAAGTGAACTGCAGCTTTCCCATGATATGACGTGATGCAGATCCAAAAAAAAAAGATTTTCCCAAGACAAAAAGAAAGAAAATATACTTAGATTTACACGTCTGTGCATGTGTATGTGTGATCTTATAAGAAAGGCAGAGTGAGAATCAACCTCGTTGACAGAGCATGACATTTTATAGATTACAAGGAAAAAAATCTGATTTGCAGATTTTTTTCCCCTTTTATTTACTCTGCTTTTTGTATGCAGCAATAGTTCTGTAAGTTGAAAGTATTTTTCTTGGCTGTATACTCATGTTGGCTCTGAACTCTCAATGGGGTCTTGGATGGATTCCACCGAGATCTAAACAAGGGACAAGTGCCTAGTTGTTTTCAAAGAAAGCTAGCCATAATTATTTGCGTCGGTTGTTTATTTTGGGTCTCTATGCAGCTCTCATCAGTTATCTGGAAAAGGGATTTATGACTGGAATGTGGTTCATCAAGAAAAACTGAGCGATAAAGCGACTCTTCAGTGGAAATCAAATCAAAGAGAAACGGTCAACAGGGAAAGATAATCCTGAATGCAAACACCTTTTACATTTTTTTTTACTTTTATGATTTTTACAACTACTTTTTAGCTTTTGGAGGGTGGGGGGTTTAAACTTCTTTTTTTTAACAAAGTGACTGATGTTCTTTCTTTTGATGCCCAACCATTTGGAGATATCTAGATATGAGAAAAGAAACAATCTGCATCAAAATCCAGGACAATAAAAATTTGAAATGTTGAGACGAATGATTCTGTACCTGGACCTTCAGAGAGGTACACTCTTACATAGAATATAGTTATTCTCAACTTCTATTTGAGCTTATATTGTTTTTCCTGATGGAAACCTATCTATGTCTTTTTATTCACCAATATATTGTCATTTTAACAGTTACAAACTTTTTGAATGCTGTTTGTGTTTCTATTTATTAATTGAACTAAAACAGGTTTAAAAACCAAATGAGCAAAAAAAAAAACCCCAACAATAAACAAACAAAAAAAACCCAAGTAATATCTAGGACAAGAGAAGGGAAACCTGTGCATATATAACCAAGAACTATATAATAAGCTTGTCATACTTACCCAATGGAGCGGGAAGAAGTAAAAGCCTATTTATTTCTATCTCTTACCTCAATTTAATTAAATATACAATCTACTAACTCAGTAATTATCAGAAATGTTTGGTATCTACATGCATGTTGTATTTCAGTGCTAAAGGACCAACCAATAAATATTATATAAAATAATATGTAAAAACAAAGTGATCACAAACTAAATCTCATAACATGAAAAAGCAAATTTACAGACACATATTAATACTGCTGCTATTATTTCTAATAATAATAATAAGAAGAATAACAATAAGCCAATTTTGTTATAAAATTAAATACGTAAACAGACAAGAAGTTTAATATCTGATCTTCGTTACGCAAAAAAATTAGATAAATAAATACGATTAGTATTACTTCTACCACTAACAATGATAAGAAAAATAACAATGAAACTATTAGCAACATTAATGTAACACAAAACAAAATAAATAAAGAAAACTCTGTAGCGTACTACATAGATGCGTCATCCGCTTCGTCCCTGTACATTGTGAGTGTTATAGTTTTGTATTTATTTTTAAACTAGTCGATGTTTGGATATTGTTTTGATTCCACATTCAATCTGTTTTATAGTTTGATTCCACTTACAGAAAACCTTGTTTTTTTTGTTGGATCATACTGTTGTGCTGCTCCAATGAAGCAGTAAAACGCACAATGTATTATCAGTTGCACAATAAAAACGAAGTCCAGGTAATATTTTGCGCTTTGGTTCAAATTTAGAAGAAAATACATAAATTCAGCATCATTTTAAACACTCAAAAACTCTGAGCTTGAATCAGAAACATTTATTTACAGCCCTGTGCAATAATTCAGCATTATATTTAAAAATATTAGGGATTGTAAGTATTATTGTTTTCTTTACTAGCAACATTAGATTGTGAAATTATAGTTCATACAGCTTCAACAACAGTAACCCAACTTGTTGCAATAGGTTACATCAAAGAACATTGACATTATCTATCATGACCTTCCACTCACTGTGATGCTAAATCTGATCTTAAATGAGCCAGTAGAAGAGAAGGAAGGTGGAGAACCTGTGGTTCATTGACATGAACAGGAAGACCCAGGAGGTAGAGTAGAAGCAATTTTGAGAGTTTGTGGGTCTTACCTGTGTGCATAGCCCAACTCCTGAAGAGCGTAGCATCCCGGTCAATGCTCCAACCATGGCGAGCTGCGTGTTTCCATGGAATCTGGAAGATGCAAGCTGACTGTCGGACGAGATGAAGTCACATTTTAGTCGTCACGTTACTTAACTTTACGTTTTGGTTAAAAAATGTGATTTCTCCCACAGGAAGCAACATGAACCCAGGTGTGCATGTACATGTCTGTGCAGGTGCAAGGAAGGAGTGTTAGAGTGAGATATAGGAACATACCTGATCCAGCCAGCTGACACCTGGATACTTCCCGGACTGAATCTGTTCCTCCAGCCAAGGTCTCAGTCTCTGCCTTACCGGTTGCTGCATACTGCAGGTCAGCGCTTCAAGTGTGCAGAAAGGTGGTTTGGAAATAGGTGCCACAAGAGACATGGGAGTCCAAGTAGTAAAATAAAAAAAAAAAAGATGTGGGGTGATCAAATCAAGTTCTACTGGAACAACCGTCCTACTCTATCAGAATCTTCCAATCACAGGTAATTTTCATCCAGCTCCTCACACATGTAAACTTGATTCAGCTCCTCCTCCAGTTAAGTTTCCTCAAAAATGGGCTCCTCCTCTTATAGGAAATCACACTGGTTTTCTTTTCTTTTGAAGTTGCATGGAGTGGTTGGATGGGTTTAGGATTGTGTTAATGTATTTAAATAGGCTATGATTGATGTGACATTTTGAAATGATAAGAATAAAATTATACTAATGAAGTCCTGCTGCCACTTTTAAAATTAGTTGGAATCTGATTTTTTTTTCTTTCTCATGAGTGTGTCATAGGTTTTCAGGTGTGAAAGCCAGAGTTAAGAGAGTTTACTGCACCTGAAGTACAACAGTGTGTCCACACAAAGAACACCAGATGGAAGCAGAACAAACATGATTCACGGCAGGCATGTCACGTGAGCCTGCAACAGTGCTACAGAATAAATTAGAAACACAAGAAGTGTATCCACACTGTTCATGGCATTCTAGAGGAGATTGCTGAACTATGTTCCAAAACACATATGAGAAAAGATATTACATAGTATAAATGATTTATCAGTGTAGTATGAATACAAAGACGTGTTGCCCTTTATGTTATTATGACAGTTCTTCAAATTCTGGTCTAAATCTTAATCAAGGCAAAATAGACAAACTTGCAGACTTGTATTTTTACATAATTATTATGTTAACATGGCCTGGATGGATGCAATGTTCTGTATTTCATGGGCTGCTTTGATGTTGTTTAAGGTTTTGGGAGAAGGGGGCGCAGTGGAGTCAAACTATATTTCAATGCTATTGGGCTCTTTAGAGGTGATCAAAGTTTCTTACATATCCAGTTTGTCGCAAATCGGATGATCCATGTGTGATTTAGAGACAATCATATGCATATGGCCAGGGACTGATATTTGCCATTTGATTTGTCCACGCCCACACAGTTCAGCCAGCAGCCAGGTTTGACAGAGTTCATCATCATGTCATTTTATGTCAGTTGGCACAGGATTAAACCCATATGAATCATAAAGTAAAAGTAAAAAATACAGTAGGAAAAACAGGTGACTTCCTGTCGGAAGTGGGTGGGGTTAAGGTGATGTTATCAATTGAACATGACAATGTGATCAGGATTGGTTTGTAGTGAGACATATGAAATCTGATGCAGCTGTGACCTTGCATGTGGACATTATTAAACCTTGATGTTTCATGGCGAATAGTCAAAGTTTGACACTTAGTCACACCCACATGCTTTGATGTACAAAAAATCCTGTGATAACTTCTGACCTTCCATGCCTGAAGACTCTCCTGAGTGATTCTGAAGTCTGTATCCCAATAGCTGTAGGAAGAGTTAGATCAGATACGACTTGTATAAAAAAGAAGAAATGGCGGCTTTGATCCAAAATGGCCGACTTCCTATTGGGTTTGGACCATGGCTCCAAGAGACTTTTTTGTTCGTCCTGACAAGATACATATGTGTGCCATGTTTCATAATTCTGGGTTAAACCATGGCTTGGGGCTGATCATTTAAAAATTCTAGGGGGCGCTGTTGAGAAATTCGGCCACGCCCACCAATGACTGTTATGGATTCCTGTTCGGGGATGGATAAGGATGCATCCTAGTGAGTTTGGTGCAGCTCGGCTCGAAACTGTGGAATTTAGAGCCAAACGTAAGGCAACGTCTTTACCTGTCACTTCGCCGCGCCGCCATGGCCACGCCCTCCACGGAAAACTCTTGGCACTTTAAAGCAAGTGAGACCAATTTGTTATTTGTCATCCAACACAGAATCATCTTGATTAGGTCAAGAGAGCCAGAGATGGAGCTTTCCAAGAAAAAAAAGCACTTCTTGTTCTGAGGGGCGGGGATTAGACGACGTCAGACTATGACGATATAGGACCGTCAGGCATCCAACCAGAATCACTCATGCCAAGTTTGGTGCAGCCCGGCTCGAAAATGTGGAATTTAGAAGCAAACGTATGGCAACGGCGTGCGTGGCTTAAGTGATGTCATCATTTGACCTTTGGGTATTGTAGGACACCCGATGTTGATCAATCACTGAAAGTTTGGTGCCTCTGTGAGTTTTTGTGTAGGAGATATAACAGTTTCGTGTTTCATGGCAAGTAGGCGAACTTTGAGCCCAGGCAAACCCCCCTTCAGCATGCGCAAAACTTTGATAACTTTTAATTGGCCATGCCTTATGAACAATCTGACCAAGTTGGAAGCTGATTGATTGAAATCCCTAGGAGGAGTTTGATCAAATGCTGTAAACGGCCAAAATGGGGTCAAAATCGGAACTTCAATCCAAAATGGCCGACTTCCTGTTTGAGTTGAACTATGACATTAATTGTATTTTCTGTGCATCTTGGGGAGCTCTTGTCTCTACGATGAAGTAAGGTAAATGCAGAGGGTTAGGGTTAGTATAAAAAAGTATAAAATACGTAAATTTTACACAGGCTGTATGCGTCCGCCAAGTTTGGTGAGTTTTTTGAATATGATAAAGACCCCAAAAAGAATCGTAATAACAATAATAATAATAATAATAATAATAATAATAAACTGTATGAAAACAATAGGCCTTCGCAGCGCTGTCGCTGCTCAGGCCTAATAAAAACAATCTCCATCAAGAGGTTTAATCTGCCTTTACAGCATAGAAAAGTGCTTCTGGAAGTGCTTCCATTAAGGACGAATCAATATTTTGCAAACTTTCTATTCTCATGCAGTCGAACGATTGAAAGTGGCGGTTTCTGCACCGTTGCCCCTGTTATCTTACAGAACAAGTTATGAAACCAGTTTGAGCTTTCTGACACCGTATTAAATCGCTTGGAATCATTCTCAAATTACTATATTTTGTTGCTCTTCATAGTGTTTTCTATTTCATAGAGGCAGGGCAATTGACCCATTGCTCTTTTATATTCCATATATTTTTTCTGGCAAATGTAATAAACTAACATTGTGACATATAAAACTATATTTATCTCTGTCTCCATATGTTCTCAGAACTGAAAGGTCTTTGCCTGCTGGAATAGATGACTGAAACACACCAATGTCTCAGCACTTTTACAATTAAAGACAGAAACAGATTCTTGTTGTTTGACATTAGATGCAAAAGAACAACATTATTATATTTAGAGATCAGAAACCTGAGACACTTTTGACATTGACCTTAGTTTTAACCATACATCAGCATGTTGTTACCTTTGCAATAACAACATGGTTTATGTGTTTTAAAAAGCTAAAACTATTATAGGAATTTGTTAAGTCTTGTCTAGATTATTGCAATTATATGTGTGTGGATACATACAAAAGAAATACTCAGCCAGCTTCAAATACTCAAATCTCGATTTAAATACACACCAAGGACAGCACATTAATCCAACAATCATACTCCCGTTGGTTGCAATTTTGGATTTGAGCTTAAGATTTATTTAATTTTTGCTTGTTTGTATTCATTTTTTATGTGTTTTGACAGTACAATGGTAATATGCTGGTGATACTAGAGGATGAGGAGAATGAGGAAGAAATAGTTTGTTGATATGGTTCAAAGCTGTGGAGAGCTTTTACGGAGACATTTTGAGGTGTTGACTGTTACGAAACAAAACAAATATTGTCATTTTTTAATAAAACAAAGTATATATTTTTGCTAATATTTGTAAAAAAAAATCTGTTTATGGTTGCTGTTACCTAATTGCACTTTATAGCAGTTGTATTTTTACATCTTAAAATACTTTGAAAACACGACTGTTGGCAAACTACCATGCAAATAAGGATTTATTATTTGTGCTTTTCAAAAGCATTTTTACTGTTAGATTTACTGCACAATCAAATCCTTACTTGTTAGTGCTAATTTGGTTTCACTGTTGCCCACTACACTATAATCCTCTTTATTCTTATCATTGAGCATCTTTTCTTCTCCATTTGTTGTCGTAAAACATGCTCAGTAATCGTGATGCATACTTCTGTGGAAATGAGTCACCAGCTCCAGAGAACTGCAATAAGGAAGTAATTTCTTAACCCTGAACAGAACAGGCTCTGTTTTAACTGAATGTTTCAGTCACACTCCTCAGTTTTAGTGATTGTTTTTCTTTAAACGGCACAGTATTTAGATAGATTGGTCTTTACCCAGTTTTACTCACATTAAAAAGTTTATTTAAGGAACAAACAGAACACATTAAATTACACAGAAATATATTACTTTATTCTGCTTTCTTCAAGCATTTTCAAAAAAAGAGATGTTGGTTCCAGACGCCGCCGGCTCATAGTTCAGAACATATATAAACGTGATATCTACATATTTTACATTGTGAAAAACAAGCAAAAAAGTAAACAATTTCACACAGCACAAATAAAATCTCCATCACATTAGATAATACGTAGCTAAATGTGTAAGCATGTTCAACTTGTTTTTGTAGTTTTTAGTAAACTTATTAGCCAACTTATTTTATTCTCATTCATGTAAAATACAATGAAACCCTGATGGTGCTGTTTAATAGGACATGAAATGTTAAAAAAGAAGAAAATAAACAGCTATGCTTGAAAACAACTTGACCAATGTCACCCGCTCTACAAATGACATGAAACAGACCCAACAGCTGGCATTGCTACAAACTGGTTCTTAAAGTTGAGAAGGTTTCCTGAAGCTTCCACATTTTGCCATACAAAGCCTTAAGCCAGAGCTGGTGAACTAAACACATTTATAGCCATCAACTACAATTACTGGGGCAGACTTGTCAGAAGAGAGTAAGGTTAAGTGTGGTATCTGCAGCACAGAAGGACTTGGACCATTCCATTTTTTCAAATCTGGAATAAAGCACGGTTGAGGCGTCTGGAGGACTTTCTCGCCTTGAATCACATTCAAACCTTGATGGTCAATGCTTTGGTTTTCTGAAGGCAGAACACCTGGCTGCTCCACTTTGTTTGGAAATGGCTTGTAGTCGTCTGCAACTACAGGACAGTGGCGTGTCCCCGAAGGCAGACTGCTTGAAAACAGCATTTTTAAGAAGTCGGGGTTCGCTTCATCAAATCTCTTGAAGCTGGACGCATTACTGGAGTCAAACCCAGACGAGGTGGCTGTAGTGGTGCCACTGAAAGTGGAGGATAAGCTGCTGTTTTCTGAAAGAGGGGTTTGGTTGGCATCTGCTTTGCATTGCTGATATGACATGTCTACCTGCACAACAGATGAAATATCTTTCTGTGCCGAAAGCAGACCAGCAGGTATCTGTTGGTCAGGACAGTCCACAGTGTCGCTTTTGCAGGAATTTATTGAGTTGTCTGGGAATTCTACTGTAGAACTGTCCTCCTTCGACTGATCTAGGGACTTGGAAAGAGACATAAAATAGCTACGATTGACAATCCCAGAGGATACAGAACTCGGCTTTTTTGATGTGAAAAGAGGCACCATTTTATCTTGGGGACCAGGAGGCTGAAGTGGACCAGAGAAAGTAAAGTGTTTTGATAGGCATTCCAATAAAGCTTTATTTATAGTATCGGAAATGTCGTCCTTTGGCTCAAGTGGCTCCGTCTGACCATAACAAAGATCTGAAGAGCCTCCACTGCTGTTGCCATTCACACTGCCATCTTCTCTCTGTTTAATTGGCAGCCTGAACATAGAGAAAGAGTTATTCAAACTGCCGATGTAATCCCACACAGACAAAAATATCAGCAAATTTGCAGTACGTACATTTGGTCGTCGTCCCTTGAAGGGAGGCTCTTAACCCAGATAGGGGAGGTGGGTTCATGATGAGGTTTGTAAAACTGAAACAAGAAGGATTTATTAAATCAGAAAACAATGTACTGAAGCGTTTGTTTAGCGGCAGCAGAAATAATTGTTGTTTTTACGAGGATGATTATGTAATGCATAGGGATGCACCAATCAATCAGACCCAGTTTCCTTAATTTTGGGTGATTGACCAAAACTAATCCACTGACTTAAACTACCTCTGCAAAGGTCTGAAAATCAGCCACTGTTCCTTTTTGCTCTGCTGTAAGTCACTATATTTAGTGACTTTTGAGACCACACTAACAATTTTGTTTGTTATAAGCTATAACACCATACAGTATCGTCTATAAAAACAAATCTTGTGCTACTTACCATAGTCTGAATCAGCAGTTCAGGCTTTTTAAAGATTGGTGATCATTCAGAAAACTACAATCCGAATGATTAGGGATGTACTAATTACTAGCATGATTAGTACATCCCTAATAATGTTATTTATTTGTATATTGTGTATTTATTTATTTGTCATTATTTGTCGTTGTTTTATGACAATGTGGTTTGTAGCATCATGGAAGTCTCAAACCAGCCAAACATTGACCACAACACGAAGAAACGCACCTGTGAGGAAAGATAGTACTTTTTCTATCATCCAGACTTTTTTGATGTCAGTCATACACTGACTGACTATTCAATCTGTTTTAAAAGCTGTGATACTGTTGTTCCAATAAGAAAGTCTTAGACCAAAAACCAATGAAGTGGCACCACTGTAAAATACTGGCAAAATAGTCTTCTAAGCTTTGACAATTTTATCTATTTTCCTTTTTTTTAAAATGACATTTAAATGTATCAATGCTGTTGTTGCAAAGCAAGTGAGTAGAATATTTTTAAAAAACTTTGCAGATACATGACATCATTTGGTCAATGTTTTGTCTCATTCAGAGTTTCTCATATTTGGAACAGTTTCCCTCCAGTAATAAAAGTGGAAACAGATCATAGAGTTTTAAGTTCTCAGCTGAAACAATGTCTAAAACAAAAACAAATGTGTGAACACTGATGTATACTAACCTTCTTTGTTGTGGAGAATTAGCTTTCTCAAATATACGTTTACATGTTTTTCTTGTTCATACAGAAAATCAGCATAGGTGTCTGTGCGTTTGTGTGACAGGAATTTTAAATTTTAAATTTTGCTGTCTTTTAATAAAGGTCCAACCAAGAACTGGGTTTGGAAATTGGTCTGTGGCTAGAAAACCTATGCACAAAGCAACAGTTGCTCTGTTTTTCACATGTAACATTGCTTAATGTGCTGTCCTTGACAAAATAAATTTGAACTGAACTGGAACTTCAAATGGTTTTTTGTCTAATTCGCTGAAATAAAACAGCCCAAAATGGGGTCTCACCTGTGGATTTCTGACTGGTACAAAAAGTTGTTTCGGTTCCGAGAAACTGTCCCACCACTTCTTCTTCATCCTACAAAATGGAAATGGATAAAGATAAATAAACACAGAGCGGTTAGAATACTGAGCTAACAGAAGCCTGTAATGCACACAATGCAAATATTTTGCTAACATGACTTACTTTACAAAGCAGATGTAAATAGAGACTATCAAGATGACTCCAAAAATGCTAAGGGAAATGATGATCCACAGGAGAAGCGAGTTTGGTGCGCTAGCTGAGAAGTGGCAAGTGAGAAGTCGGTTAGAGAGAGAAACGCAGTTTGTTCACCAGCAGTGACATCTAGGCCTAAAGATTACTTCTGAGTTTATGGGGTCATTAAGTGAGCACAAATCTGATCATAATAAGTTTCGATCGCAGGGATAAGGCATGTCAAAGCATCTTTTACTTTTTCCCCCCCACCACATTTTTGCTCCTTATTGCACCAGTTATCTGTAAACACATTGCATGTAGGGACGCCTCATCAGGAGACTTCAGAAATATTCTGGGTCAGATTAATTAATCTGCACTAGAAAACACACACACACACACACACACACACACACACACACACCCACACACACACACACACAGAGTACACAACTCTGAGGTTTTACTTAAATCAGTGATATTTGAGTCTCAGGATATATAAGATATTTTTAAATGTGCATAGCAAGTTTAAATGTAACAAATTGATTTATTTGACTTTTTTTTTAGGTAATTATTTGACAATTTAAAAGTTTTGTTTTGTTTGACAGTTGAGTAAGCACCTGTCTGGCCACTTTCTATTTTTGAGCACTTAATCTTCTTGCTCTTAAATATTCCCCTTTAAATTTCTACAATGAACAATTTTTACTGAATGAATAGTTAAGATTTGATCACAACATGACAAAACTTACAGGTTTCAAATTTAAACTCTTCGCTTTTGTAGCTGAAATTATGACTGTAGCTCGTGTAGCTCCTCACGCTGACCGTGTAATTTGTATCTGGCTCCAAATCTTGACTATTTATTTGAAAACTCTCTAGTCCATGAGCTGTAGCTGGAGTGATGTCGCTAGAAACCTGGTATGAAAAGGAAAGTATTTCAAGACAAGGTATTGTGTGGTTGGTATTGTTTAAGAACATAGAATAACACAAAAGATACAATTAAAAACCAAGCCCAATGGACTTGGTGATGAGTACTAGGATGTTTGGTCTTACCTTCCACGGGGTTCCATTTTTGGAGATAGTCACTTCAGCGGTCAGTTTATCAAGTAACTCACTCATGTGTGTCTTCCAGTAGACTGTAAAGATCCCTTCAGTTTTATCCACGGACACAATCGTTGGAGTTTTAGGCTTTACTGTGTAAAAGAAAAGGGAAACAGACTTCAGTTTTTCTAAACTACTCCTAGTCTACATTTGGCAGCGTTTTTAAGCGTTGAGAATCTCTACGTACAGCTCTTCAGGACATCGAAAGTTGTTGAATGAACTTCGTTGACCCCTTCGAAGACTTTTACAGAATAAACTCCAGAGATGGGATCAAATGTCGTAGAGCAGCAGCAGAAGCAGCACTGTTCGCTGTTACACTTCTCCAAAGAGCGATTGTATTTGCTATAGAGTACAAAATTATAAACAATATCATAAACAATGTTCTGAATCTCCGTATAAAATTAATCTGTAAATCTTAAAACAAAAAAACTCACTCATATTTATCATCAACGATCAAGGTATATTGTGAACACTCCCCAGTCGGCAAAATATCTTTCACCCCCAGTCGGCAAAATATATTTTCATAGTCGTTGAAACAGTCGAGGTCTACAAAAAGTATTAGATTAAAATGATGATTTTTACTTTATTTTCACAATTACATTGCCAATAAGCCGCTGAACATACATACCAATGGCAGCTTGCGCAGTCGCAAAGTATCCCAAGAAAAGAAGCAGCTGGAAAGAAGCCATGCTCAAACGTGCCGAAAAGTAAAAGTCAAAAACGAGAACATTTAAACTTAGGAAAACTCGTTCTACTATTTCCAATCGACTCCTTAATCAAAACAAAACCGTCCCACGGTGTTATTTGTCGAAAATGACCCTTTCACGCCGCTACCAGAAGTGCGGAATGACCAGAAACGATCGGGGAGGATTTTTTCTGCAGCTGGTGGAAAACTGTTCCTGTATGTGTTGCGCCACGAATTCAAGGGAAGTGCGTCCCACCACTCCCATTTCCTCTAACAGCGGATACTTGCTGAAGCAGAGCATAATCAAAACACATCTACGCTTTTATTTTCATTTTACAACGAAATAAGGTAATATCTATTTAATAAGAGCGCAGGAGCATACAAAGAGCTGGTGAGAGAGCACCTTTAGGAAGCGCGTCGACATCTTACAATAATAAACACAGATGTCGTTATTTGTATTGCTCTCAACTAGACTAAACTAAACTATAACTTCCTGTCTGTTATTTGACTAAACACACTCTGTACCTTTTTGTAGAGACTTAATTCCTCATGAGCCTATTACAAAGAAATAAAGAAACGAAACGACGTATTAGCAAAGGATTAAACTTAGTTTTTGTCTAGCAGCAAAAATATGTATGGAAATATATAACAATTTCAAAAAGATGTATAAATGTGTCATTTTTTAATTCTATGAATACACTTTTTTTTTTTTTTTTACTACAATTGTAAAAATATTTGTCAGTAGAACACACGCCTTATATAATCATTTTTGGTCCTTACATTTAATGTAATATGTTATAATAAACCAGGATAAATCCTGAAAAAAATATTTTCAAAGGATGATGCAGTCCTATACCTATATTCACCCTGTCAGGAAGATAAAAGTAACACAGATCAACGGCTTGTTTCAGCTTAACCCTGTTTTCCCTTTCAAGTTTTACTGAATTTCTCAACTTCATAAAGAGAAAGTCACAATGCTGAAGGTGGGAAGTTTGTGGCCTTAAAACCTTTGTGATCAGATTTCTGTGCACAGCTGCCTTTGACTGCAGGAAATGCATTTAAGTTTCATATAATTTGACTTGGATAAGTCAGAAAGGAGGAGATAGGATTTTTTTTATTTCTATTTCCATAGATGTAAATTAGAAGAACATCTAGACCAGTGACTGTGGCTGTGAGGAAGAGGTTGTATTCATCAATAATCCGACAAATGCAAATGCATGATGTCAAGCAAAACAAACTTTATTTATAGAGCCTTTTTCATACAGTCAGGTGAAGCACAAAGAGCTTCATAGAGGTTAGAAATAGGACAGACTTTTACCCTCTGAAGAGGCCCATATCAAAAAAAGATCAAATCACGCAAAACAAATAATTATACTGACTGTAAAATTGTGAATTTTAAAAGTGAGATAATCAACCAATGAAGATGATCAGAAACTGTAGAAATACAATCATGTAGATTTGCAAGGAAACCTTGCATTTATATGAACATCTTTAAAGGAGAAAAATGTATAACATCTATAAAGGATAAAGTTAAAGAAACACTGCATGTTTCTGAATGTAGTGAACATTCAGAAACATAAATAAAATGCAGAAGGAAAATATTATTTATTTTTCAAGAATGAATATAGGTGTCACAATGAATATATTAATAATCATTATTAATAATTTAAGCAGTAGTAAAACAGTAAATACAAGTAGATACAAAAGTTTAAAGAATTAAAATAAAAAACTATGGTAAACTATAAGCTTATGCATAAATATAAACTTTAACAGCCAAACCAAATAGATGCATTCTTAGTTTGTTTTTCTAAAACAGCCAATCTCTCGGCTGCCCCCTTGTCTTCAGGACGGCTCTTCCACAGCTGATGGCTGCAAACAGGAGGAAGATGCTTCATCTTGTGTTCTAGCGCTCATATGTACCAACAAAAGACTTTTTTCCTGAAGATCAGAGGGGCTTTGAGTTGCTGGATGACTTCTTTCAAATATGTTGAACTAAAACCATTAAGACCAGTGGTGAAAGCATCACTAATCTATTCTAAAATGGACAGTTTGCCAGTGAAGAGATTTTAAGATCGGCGAGCTCGCTTCTTTGACAGCATTTTAGAGACTAAATCTGAATTAGATGCAGTGGCGCCATAGTACTTTAAGAAACAACAGAAAGACGAGCAATACAGAAATCTATCCTGCAAATTACAAAAGTATAATTTAAAGTCTGTTTTAAAAATCCGGTTGGTGAAATTTGGATTTACATGAAATATGGCATGCATGTTTTTGTTTTTTAACTTGATCTTTAGGATTCATTGCCAGTGTTCAAATTTATATGTCTGTCTCAATAACTAAATGCTTTGTTCGTCTTGATTGAGCTAACAGATATGTTACATTATCATATGTATTGTGCTACAAAAGAATCTAAGTTATAGAGTTTCCTCAAACTTGGCAACTGACATGGGTTTTTTATGTAACTGACCACATACTGATGTCTTGACTAAAGTATTCTGAAATACATAAATGTCATTTTCTGAGGAAATTCCTTCCTTCCTCAAAGTACCCATGTTTCATCAAGATATATAATTAAATTGTAACATGGCACACCAAGTGATGAAACTATCACTGATATGTTATAACTGACACTACCTAATTACAATTTTAGCTTGATTTGTTCCACTAAGATCTATAGGTGTCACAATGAAATAGTGAAGAAACTCATTTTTTATTCTTAAATTGTAAAAAAAAAAACATGATCTGAAGTAGAACAGCAAACATCTCTATTACAATTTCATCCAAACTTAGAGAAGATAAAGTTTTGTATTTTCAAACTAAATCATTCATATATATATATATATATATATATATATATTTTTTTTTTTTTTGTTCTGAGTTATTATTATAATAAAGATAAATATTTTCTGAGCGTAACTATAATTAAGTGATGCACATTTCACAAACAACTCAAACACAAAAATGCTGTTATATATGTTCAGAAAAGAAAAGCCCGTGCTTTATCTAAAGAAAATCTAAAATGTATATTTATCTTTTTTTTATCATGTTTAAATATTCAGAGATGCTTCCAGAAACATTTTGAGGGGGTTGCCAGGAGTTACCAGTAGTATTGAGCTGGGACTGTAAAACCAAAAGTCAGACAGGAATTGCAGGTGTTTTACAGTGTTGTTGTATGTATAACTGGATCAACACACAAAGGACATGTGCATCATTAAACAAACAAGAAAATCCTCACCTTTAAATGTTGCATACCAAACTAACCACATGTAGTATCTGCTGTCATTGTTCTCTTTTACTCTCAAAACAAAGTTCCTCCTTAAAAAGACTCAGATTTGGGAAGTTGCGTAGAAACAACAGAACGGCATAACAAGGGACTGCTTGTCACAACACGTCAAAAGCACAAGAAGCACTCATAATGATGCCATCTTAGTGTCAGGTTAGTCATGCCAAATATATATATATATATATATATATATATATATATATATATATATATAGCCTGCCTGTTCCACAGCATGATGCTGCCACAGACATGTTTTATGTTAGTTTTCCCTCAGCCATGGAGTTTGCCATATAAGTCAAAAAGTTTAATTTTTGTTTTCTGTGACCAGAGCACCTTGTTCCACATGTTCAAGGAACAAGATGCCTTGAGCACCTTGTTCCTTCTTGCAGACGTAACTACTTCTGACTTTTTCTCACCAATTTCACAATCTTGGCTTCCTTCCATTGAAGATAAATTTGAGGAGTGTGCAGGTTGTTCTGTAAACAGGTTCACCCACCTGAGCTAAGTCCCCCAGAGTTACTGTGGCTGCTTTCCTACTTAATGCTCTCTTTGCCATCCCTATGTAGGTATTTATATGCTTACAGGTGTTCCGTACTCTGGTGTGTTCCTTGGACTTTATGATGCTGGATTATTTCTCTTATACCTCTGTGACCTTACACAGAACACCTACACATAAATAGAAGAGCAAATCACACACATTTGGAAGCAACAGGCTGCACTAAATATCAAAAGTATCAAAGCAAAAGAGGCTAAAATGCTCTTTAATATGTTTCTAGTTGTATTTTAATAAAATCTTAAGTCATTTTCTTTGCACTTCAAATCTAGTTTACTGCTTTGTGTTGGTCTTAATTATACCCAAATAAAATGTGCTATGTTTTTAAATCTTACCTAACAAAATGTTAATCTTAGAGGATTGTTAATACTATTGAAAGATATGATACTTGTAATATTCTTCTCCCACTGCACACAGCCATTGCGGCCAATAAAACTAAATTTGTGTTTTATTGAACTGAACACGAATAAAACTCGTAATCTGACCTGAATGATAAACAGCTACTATCATTATATTTATTGTACAAAAAGTTTTTATGTATCTAGAAATACTTCTGTATCTGGAGATACATTTTTGATGGACAGCATTTAATGCAGCCTATTCATTAGGAAAACATAAATTTGATCAAGTTCTAAAATGTGTGCATTAGATATAGAATAATTCAGTCCCAGTTTTATTCAAATTGCACTGAACAAACCGGGAAACATTTTGGCTTAGAATAAAACGTTTGACGGACCGAAAACAGGAAGTAATGATTTTCACAAAAACCTGCCATTTTATGCATAGTCCGAAAGGTGGCAGTAATGAATTCAGTAAGTCTGTAAATAACTAGTCGAAGAAGAAATTCCAACCAAAACAGTCTGTGTCGCTTTTCATTTGAAAACGCTTTGTTCTTAGAAAGTCCCTATTTCCTGCGTTTCTTTCTAACACCGTTAACTCAATTCTGTTGAATCAGCCTTCATCTATGCTAAGGAGTTAGCTAATTGTTAGCTAACTTATCAAGTCTTTTCTCCGGGTTGAACTGATGTCTATCCGGCGGGTTCTGGTGGGTTGTACGGTGTTGTCTCTGCAAGATGCCTGTGTGTTTTATCCCTGCTGCAAAGGCTGCTTCTCCCGGATCGATGCTGAACAGAGAGACACCTTAAGGTACAAACAGGCAAAGATATGAATAAGTGGTTATATACTTCTGTACTGCAGACATTAATCCACAGTCACGTGTCCTCTCTGTCAGGTACAGGTGCTCCAGGTGTGATTACAGGTGTCTGAAGGATCACGTGGAGTACAGGTACCGTCTCTCACTGAGAGTGGTCCGGGATACATCCACATTTGGTGTAACAGTGTTTGGAAATAGCTTGAACTCCTTTTTTGGCATCCATGCAAGTGGATTACAGAGGTAATTTTTTTAATGTCTTATTTTGCATTCAAAGTGGGACAGTTGGTAGCTCTGTTGAGCTGCAGTAAAAAGGTTATTAAATCCTATCCCCTCTCAACTCAAACTAAAACTGTGTCTTTGTAATCATACAATAGTATACTATTTGTTAACTTTAGTGTCTGGGTCATTAAAACATAAATCAAGTGTGTGTAATCGTGGGCAGTGAAAGTCCATCCAACAGGCCAAATACAATTACTGACATGCAGAATTTGCATTTGAAATGTACCACTCCAGCTAATGTTGCATTCAAGCTGTTTGCAGAACTGCACACATTGGTTTTCAAATGACAACAGTGCTTTGATCTACTGTGTAGCTCAATCTAATCTAATTAATTGTCTACATTTTTGCTAGTTATTATGAACAAGAAAATTCAAAGGAGACATTGTTAAGCAGATAACAATGGAGATGAGTCAACCGATGATGCATAATACACTAGCACTTATACTGAGAAAATCTGCTGGGTTTTTATTTTATTATCTGTAGGTTAGCTGAAAATTCGGAGGGACCTATCGGACCATCAGCAAGACCCACATTGTTGGCGAAAGCAGTTGAAGACTGTTTCCTCGGTAGATACTTCATCTTTGGTATAAAGGTAATAGAGTTTGAATAGGGTTTTTTTTTTTGTTATAGAACGTCATATTTACTAGTTTTTCATTGAGGTAAAATTCACATTTGTTGTTAAAAAAAAAGTGCTAGTACATTTTGATCATGGATCATGTTGTTTTTGTAACTGTGCCAGGTTTTACAAATTCTTCAGGTAACTGAAACAAATCTGACCAGTTGGTCAGGATGGCACACTGGTTGTGTTTAACGTCCAAGTCTAAATATTTATGCTGAAGTAACCTGTAAGGAAAGTAATATCCATCTACTGTATATTGGTATGCACAAGATTTCTTTATTTTTTATCATTTGTTCATTTTATATTTGTAGTGTCTTTAAGCTACAATAAAAAAATAATCATAAAGCTAAAACCAAAAGATAAAGGGATAGTCTCATGATCTATCCAAATCAATTTGAAGAATGAAACTTTTATCTTTACATTGACCAAACTCTTTCATATAAAAAGAAACATGAAGAGGATTCTGTATATTTCTCCGCATTAACACATATTTAGAATCAATCAAGGAGCAATAAATGTAATATGAAGCAAATTTGTATTCTTTAAAGATGAACTAAATTAATGGAAAACAAGCAAAAAGCAAAGGTACTACAATAATGCTGCTATAATATCTTCTGCTTAAGGCTGGTTCACATTTTGAATGTGCAGTGATTCCTCTGAATAATAAAAAAACAGGTTCTTATGTTATTATGTTCTTATTGTTAATAATAATAGTTATTTATTAAGTCTGGACTAATTACAAAATATTTCAAAGCCTTCTGAATTGTAAGATTAAGTAAAATAAGTTTTGTAAAGGGAATTTTGTCTGTATTAATTCTAAATCAGTTCTACAGATCTTTACTTATAATTATTACATTTTATGCACATCATAAAATATTGTATTATTGTAAAACAGAAGGAAGTTTTCCTGTACTTATAAATCAGATAATCAGAAATTGTTTTCTGGATCTGCTAATCAAGTTATGTGTAATATCGGTTATTATATTTCTTTAGTTTTTTAGCTCCACATCAAAGTTTCAAGTTTCTCTCTATGTTGGATTTTAACTGGAATAAAGAGAAATGAATCAAAAGTGAAACTGTGGCCACGTGGATTGACTTGGTCTCTGCTCTTTTGTCCGTCTGTGTGTTCAGGTGAGTGGAACAGAACGGGAACCCTGGCTTGAAGAACCTGATGGAAGTGAGTCTGGCAGAGGAGGGAGAGCCCAGTTTGTTGCCAGTCAGATGATTCTTCCCGCAGCCTCAGGCCTGACGGGCTGCACCGTGCTCAGTTATTATCAGCGCCTCCTACAGAGAGCTTCTGAGTATGTAGCGGAGTCTGCTGATCCCGGCAGACCGTCTGCAGCCCCCCTGCTGCTGATTTCTGGTTCTTCTCCGAGCAGCACCCTCAGTGACGTCTCTCTGTATCCTTCAGGTCATCTGTCCCAAGCGCTACTTCGGTAAGAAAAGACAGAAATCATGTTTTTCCTGTACAGAAATATTCAAGCCTCACCCTTTTAGAGTCTCGTTCATTTTATTTTTAATATACAAAATTTGTGCACACATAAGTAAAAGTGTTTTTGTTTCCATCCCAGTTTCCAACACCAGAACCAGTCATTTACTTCCACCCCTCCGTGGCAGCAGTCGCTTGGACTTGTGACGTCCTCAGCAGAGCAGGAGGAAAGATCCAGTCAGGATGGCGCAGATCACAGCAGCAGACTGACAGGATGCAGCGCAATGCCACTTCCTGTGCAGAGAGTTCACACGCAGAACCATCCAGGCACAGAGGAGAGACCAGCTCCTCTAAAGCTAGAGTCCAGCTTTCACAGCCATCCATCTTTTACCGGGGATTCAAACTCCTCTTGTACAGGAAGTGTTGGAAACAGCTTCAGTGTGAAAACCTGCTGTAGTCCGTCACAGCCGAGGTACAAAAGCTGCAGTTTCACTCCGAAGGAGCTTCCCATCACACATCAATCCCAAACGTTTTTATCAAGCTCGTTTGCTTGGGATGATTTGCCTTTCTCTGAAAGTCTGTCCGAATTTTTGTGCAAACAAGACAAAGATTTAAATGTTCTCAGTAAAACGACAAATTTCAATTTGCAGCATGAAAAACAAACAGGAACCTTTGCAGAAATCGCAAACCGGTCAGCTGAGCCAGCTTCTGCTTGTCTGAATGCTGCAGAGATAATCTCCACAGACCACCTCCAAGATATCACTAATACGCCAACAATAGAGGGAGAGGGAAAACATATTTTATCTGATCAAAACTGGAAGAACTGTGGTGAACGCATGAGCAGACCTGAAGATAACATGATTCCAAGGTATGGTGAAGGTTTTTTATCTTTTGAAAAACAAGAAGAGCAAAATGAAGTGGACGGTTACAACTGCTCAGCTGACTTATTCAGTGACTCATTTGTACACCCAGCAACATACACAACTCAGACACACACCGAGAGATCACCTTCAGATGCCTGTTTCCGGTTCGCTGAGATGAATGTTCAGCATGTAAAGAATGAGGCCTCGAGTGTGTCACATTCAACTCCTGACAAACGGGAACTAAAAAGCAATCTGTGCGCTAAAAGGGATTTTACAGATCTACAAGATTTTGACTTTGTTCCTCCTTCTCAGTCCACTCCCATTGTAAAAGTAGGTGGAATGACACGCTCACCTGCAGTCACTTCCTGCAGAAGTTTGAAAGATGAGACATCAAAAGAAAATTTAAGATGCAGTATAAGATCCAGGAGGCGGAAGAACAAAATCACTCCAGGAATGAGATTCAGGAAGGATGAGAAATGTAAAGAAAGACATCCAGTGGGGCAGCAGGTAGCGCGGCAAAGAGGAGCAACTAGCTTTGAATCATCCAGTCCAACCAGTCAGAACCATTACTCTGAAGCAAACAATGTGACTTTTTGTGATTATGACGATGCAGATGGAGTTCTTCCTCCTATTCCTGCTCATAAAATGCTCTTGAGTGTCTTATTCAGAGAAAAATGGCAGACGGAAAATGGCCACAGGGATTCAGGTTGTAACATGAGACGATCTCCGGGAGATGGAGGAAATGATAGCAGAGATCTCTGGGATCAGACTCAGACAGTATTTCATGCTAATGAGACAGAAGGTGAGAGAGATCTTGATGGATCTAAGGATCACCTCACTGAACCTGGAAGCCTTGCGTGTGACTGGTCAAGGGATTTATTTTCAGACTCTTATCTGATTTCATAACTCTGCAAAAACAAAAAGAAGAACTTATGTGTTAAAAATTTAAGATGGATCAGCTGCTGTCACCTTTCTTTTTTCTCTTTTAATGAGCTAATTAAATATTTATTTCACTTCGACATGCTTTTTATTGCATGCTCTAAAGATCAGCTCACATTTTATAAAAATGCTTTTAAAAGTCCATTAATAACCTACATGTAAGCATTTTTTGTTTCTTACAAGTTATATTTAAAAATCAAATGTGTTTTCTTTGTTGAAATATGTCGAACAGATTAGGTTTTTCAGTTCTTTTTGTTTGCCCCATCATAATTATTTTTTAAATATTAATTAATAATACTATTACATCGTAGTTATTTAATAAATGTTAACTAATAATAAGTATCCAAAATATGCATATTGGTAGATGCATTTGTGATGATGTATTTGCTGCTGAGAGGGAGGAGATAGCAATTTAGTAGAGGGGTCAAATACATAACATACTGTAGGTCCTCTTTTAGAAAACCAACAATTTGGACATCTGTTCATCACCGGATCAATTAACACTGTAGTGTTAAATGAGTCCTGCCCTTCTTGGCAGCACCCAGACCCTGTGAGCAGACCTGCTGTTCCGGGTTCCTGTGTGTATGTGTGCAGGGTCAGTTATGTAGGGACGAGTGTGGACAATGCCGTGCCAGAGAGCTAAGATTAGCTGTCACGATGGCTATGTTCTGGATGTCTGAGTAAAACAAAATGGGAGCAAGACGAAGATGATGTTACATGTGTAAAAGTGGAAACTGGACAGCCAGTCCACAGCTGGAGTCCCGCGCTGGACTGTGTGTGCTGGGACTGGTATGTGCTCATTGCTCAGCTGAGTGTGTTTGTTTGCTTTTATTTGTTATGGGTCAGGGCCAATAAGTATAGTATTATAGTGACACAATTGCTGGTTCAGACGGAAATGGTTCTTACTCTACAAAGTAGAGTTGCTTTGTATATGTCCAAAAAGCACATTTTCTCCAAAGGATAAAGACTGCAGACGTAGTTGGTCTTATTTTTTTGTTGGCAACAGAAATGTTGTCATAAAAATTTCACTCAAACATTTGTGATCGGTTCTGTATCCAAATGAAAATCTTTGGTGCAGTTATTTGGTTCACATATGCAAAATGTGAGTGTAATCACAGGACTAATAACATTTGCTCTATTTTTCAGAATGTGAATAATTAGGACAACGTTGGTAAATTTGGCAATAAAATTCAGTTACAGTAAAAATACCAGGTTCACAAACTCTAAAATTGTGTTTGGTCATAATTGGAAGAACTCGAATGCTGCAGTGACTTGCAAAAATATTTGTACTGTTTGAAATTTTTCCAGTTTGTCCCAGTACAATCAGAAACTTTTATATACTTTATTGTGATTTTATGTGATTGATGGCACATAATAGTAAGTAATTATGAAATGCAAGTTTTTTTTGTTTTTTTAAAAAAAATATTTTCCAAATACAAATCTGAGGTTTCTTTTGGATTCAGTTCCTTTAACCCAGCAGGCAGTGCTGCATACTGTGTGCATGTTCACCTCAGTATAAATCCAGCTGAAGGCCTCAGAAGTTTGTTAGAAAATATTTCAATATATCCGACAACAGAGAGTTAACGGGTGTAGTGGACTTGTATTACTAGTTTTATCTTTTGCTACGCTTCCTTATTAATTTTGTTCCCCAAGTTGTGTTGACACTAAACTCTTGCACTGTACTGATCCAGAATATGTTGTTTCCAGAAGCTGCAGCTCTTCTGTACCCCACTGGTACAGTACGTGAGCTATGTCACTGCACACTCAGTGAATGGAAACACTTGGAGCCAGTATGTGTTGAGCTTACAGTCTGGGAGAGAGGTCACATTGCTCTGACCCTTAAATCAATGCACCGGCCTCCTGCTAAACACGTTGTACTCAAAGACCTTCTCGGAGAATGTGAATGTCTCAGTCTTGGCTTGTAACTTACAGCCTGTAGGATTTCTCAGATGATCTGCAGTCCCCGCTGCTGGACCTGGAGATCAAACTACACCTCAGCAAATTGCTCTGAGGCAAATTGCCAACTACTTGAATGCATTTATTTGGAGGAGCAGATCCTTTAATCTGCTCCTCCAAAGAAATGCATTCAAGTAGATGATCTGCAGGGACTGCAGATCATCTGAGGAGCAGATCCTTTAATTGTGATCAACATGCTGTTTTAGTTATTTGATACTTTAAAACTTAAATCTATTTTCAGTAGTGTAATATTGTGTATATTTGCTTGGTAATATTATTATTTGTGTTTTTATCTCAGATTACAATCGGTTTTCTATTTATTTTCTCTCGTTTTTATCTTCTAAAGCTAATTTTCTCTGACGTTGATTCCTTGATCATATGAAAATATTTCATGATATGAAAATATAAAACATTTTCATACAAAAAGGGAAGATTGTTGCTGAAATTGTTTTATCATTTTATGTTATAGAGGAGAAATGTGTATGGTATAATCTTTAATTATTTTTTCTTTTTCTTTATTACAGTATGAGAGAGCGTTCTGAAATAGATTAAATATTTCTCATTCTGAAATACTTGGATGAACATCATATGTGACCTGAAAAGTAAATTTACGTTATGATTTTAAATAACTGCAATCCCATTTATTAATTTTTTTACATTTCTGTTGCATGCTTTGCAATATGAACAATTAAAATAATAATTAACAAAACATCCACTGTGAGACTCTAAATAATCCAGCTGAAAACAGAGATAGTGTAAAATGAAAAAAAAAAACAACAACAACTGTCATTTACAGATAATTTAAATCATACATAGCTGTTTAACTGGCTAAAAAAAGTGAAATGCAAACTATTATAGTTGATCTTGATCAGTCTGATGTAGTAATGACTGAGAATTAGATTAACCAAGAGCTGTTTCTCTCTAATCTTAAAAACAGCAGACAGTAATGTTTTGCATCCACAAACAAAAAATTACAATGAAGTTTTCTGCAATGTGTCACAGTCTCTCATTGTCGTCAAACTGCTGGATCAAAATTACAACTGATTTTGCTTCATTTGTTTAATCGACTTATTGCACATTAAACAGGCAACATCATCACTTGATGCATATTTCATATGCTGATAAATATGTTGTATTATCTCATCTACGTGAGCCACAAGACACACTATTTAGATGTGTCACAATGCAATGCAGCTCAGTGTACTGCAGTAGTATTTCCATTGCACAGTTGTCAGGGAAAATGCACTGCAGGCCTGTGGATAGCAGGAGGTGTGGCTGTAACATTAGAGCGGGGGAGGGATTAAAAGCCGAGACCAGCACGTGGTCAAAGGGTGGAGAAATGGCTTTGTATGGGGTTGTCAACAGAAACGTCAGCTGAAGGGAAACCGGCTCGTGACACTGGAGAAGCTTCTGTGTGCAGAAGTGAACTAGATAGAAATCGTCCTAAGAATCGTCAGTGCTATCTAAGGTGGCAGAACCTGCAAAATACAGAATAGGATCTTAGGAAAGAATGTGAAATAAGTAGATTTGATTGTTGCAACAAATACTAAAAAATAATCACAGGATATTCTATGACTCACCTTTGACCTCAATCTAACACAGCCAGGTTTAATATTTCTGAGTTTGAGCTCTTTTTGGTGCACTACGATTCACATATAGACAGAAATTACCCTAAAGAGCCACCATATATCTATATAGTTTAAATAAAAAGGACTTCCTGCAGTGCTTTTGTGGTGCAAGCAGGAAAACTGGTTCTACTTGCTCCAGTTCTGTGGCTGCTTCCCTGCAGGATGGTGTCAGCCCCTCTCTATAACAGGACATGGAGAGCTTGACATCACAGGCCAGCACTCCTTATAAGCACCTGAGCATCCACGTCATGGCTCACCCCAATATGAAAAGCGTGTGATTGTTTTCCACATGAGACCCAGTGCAGATAAAGTAGGGTGGGACTATATAGCCGCAATGAAGACTCTTTTCTCACTTTAACCAAAAGCAAGGCAGACAGTGATTGTTGTCCGTCTTCCGGTATATTATGAAGGTAAGGATTTTTAATTTTGAAATTCACTTTTAACCAGTCTGTACTGCTACTAGGTCTTCACTAATATCTTGCATGTAAAAGTTATGAAAGCTTTGGTTTGCATAATGCTGGAGTTTAACACTTTTATTTAATGTGGTTATTTTACTCTCTAACTACACCTGCTTATTTGTGCTTATTTGCTGAGAGTCTTACTTCATTATCAAGAATGACTAACAAATTGTTTGAACATTGAAGCGTGTGAGAGATATCGCTTTTATCCACCCAAATTATTGGAGAAAAATAGAGCACTAATTAATGTATTGTTAAAAACAGATTTATCATGCAAGTTTCCCCTTTCTACATGGTTTCATGTTACTTTTTTACTTTTAAAAGATCTAAATATGCTGGCTGACTATTTTCATAGCTCATTCATTGATTTCTATGACTTGCAAATAAGAATCATTTGGTGACATATTTTACTTTTACTGAGCCACTAGCATTTTTCAGAGAACATTATGCACCAACTCTTGAACGATATTATTGCTCACCGAAACTTTAGTCTTTCCCTTTGTTTTTAACTTCTGGAGCTTTAGGTTTTCAGATTACCCATCACATTCATTTTCAGGTGCATAGAAGACATAATCTTGCAATATAACATCTATTGATAAGTAATGATACTTACAGTTTTCATTGGGGTCTTTTTCATTATTTAAAGAACAATTTACACATAATAATATAGATGTTGATTTGTTAATTCTACACAGCTGCAATGATAATGATTTTCTCTCATCAATATAGTGATGGTACTGAAATCTGTTTTTCTTCAAGCCTATTCTTCAGGCGACATCGTCTCCACAGGACGTCACCCATGCAGCATCACTGCTGGCATATCTGAACCATCAGAGAGATCAAGGCATATTTTGTGACTGTGTGCTCAGGCAGGGGCAGAACTCAGATCGGCTTTACCATGCACACAGGTGAGCATCGTATTACTATACACAAATACAGCAATATATTTTCAAAAGGGCAAAAAAAATTCAGAGATATCTGTCAAAAGATTATGAAAGAGTAAACGCCCCTTACAGATGTTTTTTGTTTTAGATTTTTTTTTGTTGCACTTAAATGTTTCAGATCATCACACCAATTGCAAAACCAGAGGAAGAAAACGAAGCAGTTTTCAAAGGATAGAGAGAGAGAGAGAATACTATCCTGTCACCCAGGTCCTATTTGACAAAGTCACACCTCTCTAAGCATAATAATTGCTTATGCCACCATTGGCAGCAATAACAATTTATGGCATTACTTTTTATAAACATGAAGAATTTGTAACAGTGAGAATTGGGTCTTTTACTTCACTGTGGAGGAATTTTGTCCCACTCGTCTTTTTTGTTTGTTTTTCAGCCAAATTTAAAGATTTTTGATAATGAACGGTCAGTTTCAGCTCATTCATTACGCCGCTGCGACTGAATCATTCTGGACTTTGACTTTGACTAGAACATTTCAAAACCCTTTATTGTTTGTCTTTGAGAAGTGGAGTTGATGTTATGCTTTATATGATTGTTGTGCTGCAAAACCACAAACGGACTTTTCTAGTAGAAAATCCTTGCAGAATTTATGGTTCCATCAATTAAGGAACCATGAGGGGTTTCGGTAGTCCAGAAGTAGCATATCAACTCCAGACAACCGGATTACCACCATCAAGTTGAACTGTCAGTGTGCTTCAGATTATAATCTGGCTTTATTTGTGAGATTCCATATAAATTGGTAGGCCACCTGTAGCAAGGTTTTCCATAGTTACATATTTGCTTCATTTGTGGATAATAGCTGTCATTGTGATAAGATCCAACACCGTAAAAAACCTTTACAGACATCTAGGTCTCTAGGACTGTGTTTCTTTTTCTTTTTAAAATTTCTTTAGATGGAGTAGAGGATAATATGTTGGTTTTGAGATGTTTTTGCAGAGATTCTATTTAATTGATTGCTTCATTTATTTTCAGAATTCAAATTGAAAAATACTTTTTTAATCCCAGAAATCACATTTTGTTGTGATTTCTGCTTTTTTCATTTTTGCTTTAGATGATGATAGCTTTGGGAAGAAAGGATCCTGTAGCGGTCTGTATTACAGTCTCTGACTGAAGACACTCTTTGCTTTTATAGCAGTCTCATGAAAAGGATGCTCAGGGTTGTCCATAATTTTCTTAATTTAATGAAGACTCTTGTGCACAATAATCATAATAATGATTATTGTGCACCAGCCTTCTTTATCGGCCTTTATAAATCCATTGCTCTGTTGTTGCTACCCAAACAGATGATGGCAGAGATATTCTCCACAACAGATTTACACAATATATGCAGCATCTCGTTACTGAACAGATAGACTGTTACTTCTACTTGCTTGGCTATAATTAGGCATCTTCTTGGCTTGTAAATTAAATTCAGCTTTCCTAAAACATGACTTATCACAACTGATTCATGATTTAACAATTTGCACTTCTATTTCTTCTGTGCCCTTAGTGAATGTAATCATGGTTGAAAAATGGCTTTTTGTATTTAATCAGGGTCTCATATTAAGAGTTGTTTGATGATCTGAAAATTATTTTAAATATATTCAAACACTTGGTGATAAAAATGCAAAGCTAGATGGGGGCAAATACATCTTTACAGCACTAAGTTAACTTTGACTCTTTGCTCTGCAAGGTGTATCCTGGCAGCCTCCAGCCCAGTGTTGGCATCCATCCTGTCCTCATCTGGTGCCCTGGTGGAACTACACGATCCAAGTCTCTCGGACTCTGTGCTACCTTCCCTTTTGGACTACATTTACACTGGGGTTCTTCCACACCCTCTCAGCAAACAGGAATATTACAGACTGCTCTCTGCTGCCTGCCAAATGCAGATGAAAGAACTGCAGGATGCTCTGAGAGCTAACTGGCTGCAGATCCAAGGGAATTCTAAGGATGGTAAAAATCCTCCTGTTATAGTTGAAATGTACTCATTTAAAGAGACAGAAGATTCTTATAAAATTGATTTTGAGACCTTCAAACACCTTCCATCATCAACCACAACATATCATTTTCAAAGCCATGAAACAACCAGACAGCCATTACCTAATGAGATGTTTCAAGAATCCTGGATCACTTCAGGAAGCACCGATGCCAGTCCTGAAAATGATGAAAGAAAAATAAAAAATCAATATGTAAATGGTCACACAAGAACTGATTTAGCTTCTTTAGATGATTTAAATACTTTCAGTATTCTTGGAAGTATTGACAAAGACAATGCAGGTGACCGCAGACAGGTAACATCGCTGACCCAACGGGAAACATTGAGGTCCAAAGATGACAAAGCTCAGCTGCATAACTTACCTGGAGTAGATGTGCATCATTCACCAAACTTTGTAAAACCAGACATGAGACAGAGAACCCCAGAGGAAGACCTACTCAGAAAATCTAAGGAAAGAAAGAGTTGCTCTTCATCTCCGTCATCATCGCCACCCCCATGCTCTGAGGCGGTGCCTGTCATTTGTCACAGTAGCAGAGCGGCTGTCCTGCAGCAGTCAGAAGTCTCTGTGTGGCCTCACAATCAAGCATCTGAGTCTTTTGTCCAGCCTCCCTCCAAAATCGCCCACTTCTCACTCTCATTAGGCATAGGCAATGACAACACTGTTGAAGCAATTACCACTGAGTGCAAAGATCAAAATGGAGGACAAAGTCAGGACCCCAGAAGCACTATAAGGCACACTAGCTGTGCTACTGACCACAAGGTGGACAAGGATTACAACAGCAACAATGTGCATTTATTTAAATTCAATGACACCTGCAAGAATGCATCAAATAATATGAACAATAACAATCAGACTGCCCATCTGGATTCTTTGCAAAGTCACACAGAATACTATGGAGAGTATGTGGTCCAGAATAATGTCTCAAGAAGAGGTTTAAAGCACCAAATTGAACGGGATTATGATCCTGTTCCCTCCAAAAATCAACACTTTGATTGTTTTCAATGTCAGAGAACATTGTTGACAACTTCAACACAAGATCAATCGAAACACCAGGGAGCTGCAGTTTCACTTCTCATGGAGGTTGAAGATACAGGAAGTGCTTCTCAGTGCAAAGAATGTCTTGAGGTGGAAGTGAAAAGGGGACACCATTACTCCAGTGTGTGTCTTGATGTAACAGATATAAAGAAAAATCACTGTAAGACATCTGGACCTATAACAGACTGGTACACAAACATCCACAAAGATGACAAAAGCAGAAAGGATATGTCTAACAAAGTTAGTAGCACACAAACCAAATTCAGATTTATAACATCACTATCTGGATTGACTAATGTCACTGACAGTTTCTCTGCTTCTAAATGTGGCAAAGTGCTGGAAAGTAGAAAAAACTCATCCCCTGAAAACACGGAGCCATGTTGCTTTTTATCAGCACCCCTGGACCACAACTTGTCTGGCACTACAAGAAGCTCTGGTCAGCCAAATCATTGGCATCTTCCTCATCAGGGTGAACCATGTGACGATGCATCACTTCAAGATTCAAATCACAAACCCTTGAATCTCGGCTTGTCTCCTGACTCAGATGAGTTAGGTGAAGAGGTTAATACTCCTTTTTCAGGTAAAAGATCACTGAGTCAACACTTTTTTATAGAGTTAGAAGACCAGCCGGATATAAACACCAAACATGATGAGCTACCCGTGTCCTGTCAACAGTTTGTTGTAATGGATACAGCTGCAATCCTGAGTCACGATGATACACAAGTAAATCAGGACTCCTCTGTAGCCAGAGCTGAGAGGTTAGATGAGGCTGTTGGACAGAGAGACATCAAAGAAGGAAACCCATTTGATATAAAACCATCCCAAACAGGAGATTGCATCACACAAAACATTAGTGTGATGGAGGTTTCCACACCTAAAGAGCATGAAACTAAGAGCGGCTCCACTATAGTTTGCTCACCTCTTTGTGAACCAGACTGTGATCGAGCCTCAAAGCCATCAACTGTATCTGTCTGCATACCTTCCACCTTTCCAGCCAGCATGCCAACAGATAGGTCAGCTCATCTGTCATCTCCCAATCACCAGCCTTTCCAGTGCTCTTTGTGTGATCGCTCCTTCAGCCAGAGAGGTTCTCTGAACAGACATGTGCGGAGCCACCTTGGCGTACGGCCCTTCCCCTGCCCCTGCTGCCCAATGACCTTCTCACGCCAATATCGTGTCACAGAGCACATGCGTGTTCATCAGCGATCTGCCCTTGGAAATGGCTTACAAAAGTCCTCTGTTATAAAGGATTAAAGGTCGCAAAACTAGAATTGATTAACATTTTTACAGTAAATTAAAATGGTAAGAAGGAAAATTGATAACTTATTTGTGGATGATGGACTCCTGTCAGATTGTGAAGGTTTTGACTTTTCTCAGTTTGTGGCATTCTTTGGAATCCAGTGTAAAAATGTAGCAGCAAAGGCATTTTTAGCCACTTTTTATTGTGATCTTCCCCAGCAGCTGATGAAGAGTAAATCTGTCCTGTTGCATTTTTAATTTATATTTCTACTATTACAATTATTTTTGGCAGCTATTTTCCTTTGAAGTCCTCTGACCTCCATAAGAATGCATTTGTTACCTGACATGGAACTGCAGAGAGATGTTGTAAGCCATTACATGTAGAACAGATGCTGGGAAATTGGCAGCTTCAAATTTTTATTTTCCTGATCCTAAACTAAAACTACCAATTCAGCAGCAATGTTTGTTTCTGCAGTGTGTTTAAGACTTTAATGTTCTCATGAGATAACAAAATATGCCTACAAAGTGTTCCTAGCTTCCCCATTCATGAAGAACATAAAAGTCGCTTCCACTTTGCAAAATTTTGTGGCTATTACCAGAAAGTTTTTTTTTTTGTTTTGTTTTTTTTGCACAGCAATTGCTTCAGAATCTAAGAAATGACATGGCGGCTTAGTCAAGTAACAGTTTTAGCATTTTATTTTAGATTTTCACACAGATGTTTGTATTTATGCAGCTGAATCCATATAAAAGACTATGTTAACAAACATACAATGTTAATTTAACACAAACAAGGTGATGCTTATTAGCTCAAAATCCAAGTCAGTGTAGAATATGAACTGACTCATGATGCATCTTGCAGTCTGTTTTATGTCTTGGGATATTTCTCCCTTTAAAAAAAAAAACATAAAAGGAAAACTTCAGATCGTGTTGTTTTTTGGGGGGGGGAGTGGAGAAAGGAGTGTTGCTAAAACAAGTTTGTTCCTGCACCTTCTGCCAGTACCCTTCTGTTTATCTTCTGGTTTTCTATCTGCCTTATTTCTGAAGCACATACAGAAACCTATGTTGTCACGATCAGTTACTGACATGCATAAATAAAACTGTCTCAAGGAATAGCTTTAAAGACCCCCTGGAAACCTCAAAGGAGAATTGATCATGGCCACTTTTCTGATTTCTTGAAAGAAAAATTTAAAGAAAGTAGAGGGAGTTTAAAACCTCTAAGATATATCCTTCTTTTCTTCGACACATCCTGGAAATTCAAAGGTATTCCCAGGATACCTCGGAATTTCACAGGTAAGACCAAGTGAGCCCTTCGTCTGTCCTGGAGTCTCCTCTCAGTGGGAAGTGCCTAGAAAAGCTCCAAAGGAGAGATAAGGTGGTAGCTAATTCTTGAAATTACAAATCTATTCCTAGGAGTTCTACTGTGATCTATTAGTCCATTGTACTGAGAAATATGTGATAAAGTCTTTTTATGCATTCTGTTTCTGTTAGTCCAGTGTGATGCATGTCTCTGCATTTGTGCTGCTGGTTTGCTGTGAAACGTCACCTAAAGAAACAAAAGAGTCTTGAGTACAATCCAGAATTTCCAGAGTGTTCTGTCTTGTGTATGCCAAGTTTATTATAATAGGTTTCTTCGAAGTTAACTTGTGGAATTAAAATTTTTTTATGATTTAAATAAAAAAACCTCACATACATGTAAAATGATAATGTTTCTACAAATGACCACAATATGAACAATGCCCCACTGACTTTTTATCCTACTTTGAGGCATTCCACTTACGACTTAAAAAAACAACTTTTTAGATTTATTTGTTTTTTGGGGGGGAAAGGGATGGGGGTTGTTGTCCTATCCTATTGTTAAGGACAACACAAAATTTCATTTCATAACATTCTAAATTAAAGAAGCACATAATTAACTTCACTATGAAATTTCTTTGAAAAGCATTTATTGGAATTATTAGCAGCTTTAAGAATAATAGTCTACCTGCCTGGTTTTCTTTCTGCAACTTTATTTCTTTTGATTGTTATAGGACTCATACTTCCCATTGTACTTGTATTCTATGCCATTCACTGAGTATCTGAGCTTGTCTAGTTATAGGATTTTTTTACAGAAAACTCGACTCAAGTCCTGAACTGTCAATAAAATGATGACACTTTCTGACATGGGAATGTGTTTACTTAGTATCTAGAACATCGGGTCGCAAAAATATGTCAACACCGGGTGCATTGTCATGACTACTATGACTAAGTATGCTTAAAGTTGTTGACGTTGGAGTTACAGATCTGAACATAATTCATGCCCATTGCCAAATCCAGATACGGCAACTTGATACTAAACATCTGGTTGAGGTTCCATTGACATTGGGAACAAGTATTTCTGAAGAAAATATTTGTATGCAGCAGTACCTGTTTATTAAGACCTAATTTCCCAAGAAATGTTACCAAATTAGTTTCGTGGTAGGATGGTATCTTTTTTCCCTGTGTCATCTGTTGTGAAACCTGTGGTGCATTGTAACATCTGAGGTGAGTAGCCACTTATATCAGTTTTTTTTTCTAAGTATGTTGCATCATTGGAAACATATTGTTGCAATGATAACTGCTTGTTTGCATTTTTGTATATTTTGCAATTAATTGGAGGTACACTCTGGTACAATAATATACATTTACACACTGAAACATTGTAAGGGTTACACTGCAAACTGATGGGGTTCCCTGAACTTCCTATGTGACTTTGAAAAGTATGGCCTCCTAATTTGAGGGTTTCAAAGAGACAGGGGTGCTTAAGCACAAAACTCCTTTTCATTTCACATAGCATCTCAGGTTCCTGAACATTTTCATAGATACAGCATAAAATCATGAAACAAATCAGGTTACTAAACAGGAGAGTGAAACAATACTAATAAATAGTCACCGTAGCCGATGTATTATTTGTAAATGATCTATGAATTACAGATTAAGTTGTTACCACTTGGAAATAATAAGTACTATGCATTTTTCTGTGTCTTGTTCACAGTGCTGACAATGTCCACACAGTTTGACTGTTGCAACCATTGGTTTAGCTGGTTCAGATGACGCAAAAATAAGATGAAGTGAAAAGTCAACTCCAGTCTGCAGCTCGGGGCAGCAGCTTGCTGCCACTGCTGAGTGGCAAAGCTCAGTGTTTTTATTTTGATGACAGTGGCTTACAGTTTCTGGCAGTAAGACCCAGGACTGGTCATACCACACATTAGTTGGATTATTTGTATTGTGTTGTTTCCAACTACAACTACTGTCACAGAGAGAGCGCAATATTTGAACATCTATTAATAGATGAGAGATTCTTTGCTGCCTGATTTGCAAAAGTTTGGACCTTCTTCACTTTTCATTCAACTGGCGCTTCAGCTGCCGTCGTCGTCATCACTACAATGGCCTAAACAGGAGAGAAAGAATGCTTGATTTAATGGAAATTAATGGTCTACCTATGATTTTAGTAAGACAGACCCTTCTCAGGTCATACATTACGTAAATGTAATCAGTGATCAAGTATTATATCATTATATCAGTGTCATAATCTGATTGTAATGCTTAATCGCCAAATAAAATCTGTCTGAAGGATGAATTTTTTTTTCAGTCTTTAAACCAATCATACCACACATTTATAGAGGCAAAACATATTTTATCAGTTTACAATGATTAACGTTTATTTAGGGATCATAACAAAACCACTGTGAACTGGAAGTTATTGCAATCAAAAACCTACTATATTAATCAACCCAAATTGTATTAATGCTTATGTAAAAAGGGGGACTAAAAGAAATTATGATTAATATCAAAATGCTAAATAGATTCCTCTCTACAAACTGTTTATTAAACCTGAAACACCAAATTATTTAAATGGAAGAAAAATATAATCAGAGTTCTACCTAAGCTGATTAAAAAATACACTTTTTTCAGAAACATAGACTAACTCCTTAGGAGCCTAACAAAAGAAAAAACATGACGGTGAAAAAGAAATTGAACTCTAAGGAATAAACCTGAAGACAAATAATCAAAATACAAATGAAAGCCAATAGCACAAACACCTAAAATATTCAGATTTTGCAGATACCAGTACATCTTAGTGTAGGATTATGAAGTTGTTTTAGCTATTTCTAAAATCTCTAAAAAATATATATATTTTGAAGAGACTTAGTGGAATATAGCTCAAATAAAGTGAAATATAAAATTCGAGTTGTTTTGTGCACTACAGTGATCAACACATGCTCACACCTTGGCAAAATCCCTAACAGCCATGAGATGAAAGGCAAGACAGTTAAATGAGACAAAACAAAGACAAGCAGCAGCAGTACAGAATGCAATAGAGCAGCATTATGGTGCACTTAATTTAAGTTGTTCACAGATCTGTCAAAGCTCTGCAGTTGTTGTACCTGAGTCTTTGTTGAACGGAGGGCAGCTCCTGCCAGCACTGACATGGTGATAAAGATAATTGTACCAACGAAGCTGTACAACAAAAACACTGCCTCCAAGGTCAGTCCCATAACCTAGAAAAACAAAACGAAACGCTCAAAAATACATGTCAACACAAAAAACATTCATTCTTAAATAATGATAACATAAATTGACAACAGACACATTTTGACTGAGCCTGACATTTATCCAAGACAGTTACTTAATCATACATGCAACTTTTGTTTGGGCTTTGTTTTAAAGAAACACAAAGCTAAACCTTTGGACATAAACATCTGTAACTGTCCTCAAACTAAAAGACAAAATGATAAATAACAGATAATAATTTAGAATCTAGTATAGATTTGGAGTTTAAATTTTAGAATAACAAGCAAGCAAAAACACATTTTGGAGACAATAATTACTTCTATATGAGACGTCCATGGTATTTCATTGGCAATGTCGGTATCATTGCTGTGTTCCTCATCACTACTATATGCATAGTAGATGTGGAAGTTAATGAGCATGACGAGAATTGTCCAAAAACCCCCGAGCGTCGACACAATGCTGAGAGCAAATGATATGGTTACCTGAGCACAGAGATGATGAACAAGGTAACAAAAACATCTAGTGCAAACTTCCTTAACAAGGAGGCTCAGCTAAATCCACTGGTAATTTAGGAAAACTTACAGTTTTCTTGGTGGGTCTGTGCTGTGTCACAATATATAAAATCCCACAGATGGTGAGCTATAAGAGGCATGAGAGACAATTAGTCAATTGTAAAACCCGATGCTTACAGCTTCTTCAGAACAAGGTCGTTTTTAGAAAGCTACCAACCAATATTCCCATGCAAATCTCTGGAGGAATGACCATCCACATGTGGAGAATGTCGACGTCTGAGTGGGTGGCAATGGCAACAATCACAGAGGATGCCCCAATGACCAGCATAACCGTCTAAAAGAAATTCACACACACAACCTCTGAAGAATGACTCTTTCAGTCATCTTCTACCAAAAGGTAATCTGAAGTGTGTGTGTGAGTGTGTGTGTGTTCTCCTTACCCCAATGACCTTGGGTTGACACCTTAGGAAGCGGTGTAAAGGCTTATTCCCTCCCAGTGTGAAATCCTGAGTGGTTTCATTATTCCCATCTGGCTCACTCACAGGGCAAAGTTCAACAGACATCTAGGGAGAATAAAATACATTAAAATGTGGCAGTCTGTCTGAAGTGTGTTTGAAAATATTCATCTATATTAGAGATCCATGCTGCAAAAAAAATTACTTTTTATTATTTTCAGTAAAATAATAAAATAACATTTTGTCATAAAAAAAATATTGCTGTGGTTTGAGGGTGACGGTGGTAGAGTCCAGTAACAGAAGTCAATATTTTCACCAAGCTCAAGTTGTAAGACAAGCAACTGAACACGTTCATACATTCCCATGGATCTTACTTTTTGCTTTTGCTTAGGTATAAAATTTGTGAAGTGTTGCTTCTCTTGAGTTTAATTTCTGGATATTCAACCCAACATGAGTAACTGCACTGATTGCAGAACAATCTTGTTTTAGCCGAACACTAATAAAGGTATTTATTTTTAAAATATATTATCGAGAGTAGTAATTAGACATTTATTTGCAATAATTATTATATTATAAATGCCAGAATTTACATTTTTCTCTATTTTAAATATAATTAAATGGCGTGATTAGTTCCTTTTTCTTTTTTTGTTTCAAAACTTCTGTTTAACTCTTACATTTCTCGGACGCTTACGTTTTACTTTTGCTTAATCTTACTTGAGTAGTTCATTTCTGGGTATTCTGCCCATCTCTGACTGTAACAAAGGAAACTCCCACCAAGTTCTCATGCTCGTGTGATTACACTGCTGTGAGATTTTAACCACGTCCTCAGTAAAACATGACAGCTCGATCGCTCACACACACACACACACACACGCACACACACGCACACGCACACACACACACACACACAAACTTTTAACCGCGCAAACTCGGCTTTTGACCGCAAGGATAAATAATCCCTCCTATTCGGAAAGAAAATTTCTCTTACGGTAAAATAACGAACATAAACTAAGACTAGAAAATCAAACATGGGTGCTGTCTACTTTGAAGGACAGAGTACAGTTAGCAAAGTAAAGCTAAAACATAACAGGAGAAAAGCCAGACCGTGTGCAGATGTGGGCTCAGTGCTGCGGGTTGGACTTCTTGTTCCAAATCAGGATAACATCTGGAGTAGTTGTGTTACATCAATGGGCGGTCTGTGGCTCAGTCTGAACTCTGCACCCCGTGGTCGCCACTGTTTATCGTCCAGTAATTGTTGCCCGCATATTAAATGTCAACATGTTAGATGCCCGCTTGCATCAGTATTCATACCTCTCAAACCTTTTCTCCCTCTGATGTGACTTATATATACACTCCATGTATACTTATATATGTACATAATACGTTTGATATATTTGTTGTGTCTGTTGGTTCATTCTGTATCAAGTCAGTCAAGTTAGTTTAGAGCTTATTTCTGCAAAAATGCAGAACTAAAGGAGAAAGTGATGAAATAGTGTGTGAGAGTACAAAGCAACAAGAGACGATTTCCTGTTTTTGTAAAACTGATACATCTGTTCACTCTGGAGGTTCTCTACTCATGAGGCGTAAAGAAATGCTAATGCACACAAAAGTAGTGTGGGAAAGAAAACGCACCAAAGGCGAGGGGCTTTAAAGAGGATAGTACTGATTTAGAAGAATGTGTTGTTTCCAGGCATGAACCAGATGTTTCTTTTTCTCTTAAGTCTACATAATGCATTTGCAGAAACATCATACTTTGCTTCTTAGTGCTGATTAATGCAGATTTGAGTTATATGAATCCAGGAAAAGTGAGGAATCCTCTGTTAAGAAGGTAAAAAGAAACAAAGCATATTCATGCTTAAATAAATCACACAAATTGGAACTATAGTTTTCTGAAAATTGTTTATTCTACATTTTAGACTGGATTGCAAAGAACAGTTTTCACGACACACTGAGTAAAACCGCTGTTTCCTTTAAAAACTGCAATCTTTACATGTGATCAAGTTAACTGGAAAAAAAGAGAGACCGAAAAGATGTTTTAAGTATTTTCAAATAATCTTTCACAGAAAGAATTAAAACATGACAATTACAGAATAATTTGAGAAGACGTTGTAATCACTGATTTAATTCAGTTTTTCCACTTCCTAAAAGTAAAGCAGATCTCTAAAATGTGATTATTATTTGATCTTTAACATTCCAACAGCTCATACAACATATGCCTCTTTGATACTTAATATCTCATTTAACTTAAAGGGTAAATTCCTGATTAATACAGCACCAGACCTAAAGCAGCTCATACAATTACTAAACTACAACACAACATAATCATAATCAGCTGGGAGGCCCATTGGATCCTCTCTATAGTCTTTTACTAAACAATAGTAATAAATGTAAAAGCAAAAAATAAATAAATACTGTGATTCTTTTTATAAAGTTGATTTATAAAGGAAGGTGAAAGAAATATGCTGGGACATTTCAGTCAACCAAATGTACAGTACAGACCAAAAGTTTGGACACACCTTTTAATTCAATGAGTTTCCTTTATTTTCATGACTATTGACATTGTAGATTCACACTGAAGGCATCAAAACTATGAATAACACATGTGGAAATATGCACTAAACAAAAAAGTGTAAAACAACTGAAAATACCCCTTATATTCTAGTTTCTTCAAAGTAGCAACCTTTTGCTGTGATTACTGCTTCGCACACACTCTGCATTTTCTTGATGAGCTTCAAGAGGTAGTCACCTGAAATGGTTTTCACTTCATAGGTGTGCCCTGTCAGGTTAACAAGTGGGATTTCTTGCCTTATAAATAGTCATGAAAATAAAGAAAACCCATTGAATTAGAAAGGTGTGTCCAAACTTTTGGTCTGTACTGTATAACTAGAGGCCAAAGGAGCTAATTGGAAGTGTCAAAACATTTGTTAAAACACTGCAGCTTTACTCAAAAATGGCTTCAACAATGTACTAAATAGCTGCTTTTGAATGAGAACCTGTTAAAAGAAAAACATACAATAAAAGGAAAAATGCTGCATGGTGCACAACATCTCAAAATCTTTTGTAACTTTGTCTACCAAACAACATTTACATTATTTACAGTGGTTTTCTCCCTGTTAGAGCTACACACGAAGCAAGGCTTCTGCATCACATACATACAAAATAAAGAACGGAAAAGAAATGTTGACACAAAAATATACACAGTTTTTTGTTTTTACAATAACAGGATGGGTAAGCGTCATACATGGTTTTACTCATCTGCCTATGTACAGAGCATTACAAAACTCTGCATTTACTCAGTCCTACATACACATAAAAAATTGCATTGATCAACATTAGTTATTAGAATATTGTGTAATTTATATATTACATTCTCACAAGTTACCACGTTACACAACATTGTTTGCATTGTCCTGCATTTATCTTGAACACAATAACAGAAAACTAGACAAATTTGTCACAGTAGCACGGTCAAAATACCACAAATATTTAGTCGCACTTGCAGAGGAGTTTGTTGTCATAGAAAACAATACCTGGGTTGTTTTTTTTTTTTGTTTTTTTTTGCATAACGTGGATGGCTGTCATGTAATGCTGTGTTTAAGAGGTCTAGAAGATTCACATGTGCATGAGGTCATACTAAACTGCATTTTGTGTCTGCATAACATTTGGTGGTAAGTTGCCAGTGTTGAGTAGAAATGTCAAAATTCTTTCCTGAAGAAGACATAGAAATAGATACTGCATAAAAACCTAAAGTTACGTATTACATTAAAAATAGGAAATGTAGTTTTATTATTCAGCTGTATTGGTTGTTGCTGTTAGTCTAAATGAAAAGGTCTGTGGGACTGAAAAAAGAGCAGGGAAAAATTTTCCTGCAGTGTGGTGTATGTGTGGGATGGTACACTTTTACATATGTGCTTTAAACCATGTGTTAATTTTACTTTATGAGGAAATCTCAACCTTTTGTTGAAATGTATCAGGTTCATTTTTCTGTCTTTTTTCCCAAAACTTTCCTTTTCCACAATTATTTTTCCTGAAAATGAGTCCCTCTTTTCCCTTAATTATTATTTCCACTTTGTACTTATTTAGTTATTCTGTTTACATGGTTATACATACATTCATTTATTTTACACGAGAAGTCACAATTACCTATTTAAAGGTAACCTTTTAGCGTAGGACCTGTTTTCATCGTCCATTTTTAGAGACACATCCTCAGGCCGTTTTTCCATCTCAGTTTTTGGTAGCATAATTTTCACCTCTGAGCTCAGATGTGAACCTGTGATACTGTCATCATGAACAGGACAAGCCAAAGCTGCAGTCTTGAAGATTCTCTATCCGATGTTTTTTTTCTTCTTCAGTTTGCCTCAATAGGCTGGGATTCATCCTCCTCATGACTACTACTATCAGGCAACTGTTTCCTCCAGTCAGTGTTTTGATCAAAACTATCAGAGGAGGGAATGTCTGCTTCCTCATTTTGAAGCAGGACTGGGAACACGTGGTCGACCATCTCACACAGGCGTCCAAATCTTAAAGAAACAAAGACGTAGCCATAAAAACAAGATTTTCTTTTAAAGCTTAGAACTGTAAGAGTGCTTTCAGTGAAATCACATGAATGGGAATTAGAAATAAACAGTGGGTACTACTTACGAGGAAATGTTTGTTTTGGCATGCTCCTGTATTAGCTCTCCTTTTGGGTTGACAGTGAAAATCCTGTTCAGAGGAATGCCAACTTCCTTGTACGAATACACATCCTGGAATCAAACATTCACATTCAGCACCAAAACATCTATTCCTTTTGTCAAAATACAAAAACTAACAAAATTTGCTTTCATTGTGCTTGTCTAATATTTTAAAAATTGAAACTTGACTCAAAGCTGACATCAAGGGGTCTCAGTGTAATCAGAAAACTGTTGTACACAGTTTGTGATAGTGTGTGTTCAGGTTTCTTACCGTGGCTCTGTTCCCAAAGGCGGCATAAAAAGGTTCAGTGTTCGGGTAGAAAAGATGCTTGATGTCCGTCAGACACTCAATCTTGAACAATTCTGGTTTCTTTTCAATAATCTCCCTGAAAACACAGAGTTTTGATGGAATATTGTATTTCAAATACTTTCCCGATACTGTCTAGCCTTACTATAAACTGTACACACAGTCCTATTCAATAAATTACATGTTACATTCTGATGGACTGGGTTACCTTTAAAAGACAACAATTATTAGGGAGGTATTAAACATGCTTTTCATAAAGACTACATTACTGTATATTTTTTATTGGTCTGATGTAATATTCTAATCTTAAATGTTGTGTTTTCATTACCTGTAAGCGGAAAATCATCATAATTAACAGCAATGAAGGCTTGAACACACCACTCTGTGTAATTATTCTAGGCAAGGCAAGTTTATTTGTAGAGCACATTTTAGCAACATGCTAATTCAAAGTGCTGCACATGATGAAATCTGTGTATTGTGTTTCAGGGGATTGAGCCACTGAATAATAACAATATATATGAAATATGACTGAACATTTTGCTGATTACTTGAGTCTAGTCATGTGTGTGTAACTGACCTGTGAAAGGCAGAGAAGAGGCTGCTGGGGCTGAGCAGAACCGGGCCCAGAGGCAGCATGGTTCCTCTTTCATTAACCCAGTGCAGGTAGCCCCTCGTCATCCCAGCCATGCCAATCGCTCTAGCTGAGCAATACATAAATTTATACCCGTTTCTGTGACAGAAAAAGATGTTTCAGTTACAAAACACAGTATTAAGTAAAAAAAAAACAAAAAAACTCTTTATATAAAAATATTAAACGGGAGGTATTATATATATACCAGCACATAGTGGCATTTTATAGCACAATCAAGTAACTATGTTATCTACAGTTGTTATAAAATTGCTGCGTATATCAAAAATATCTTAAAAGAAATTTTACTTTGCATTATTGTGATGCCTTGAAATTTGCCTCCGTCTCCTTAAGAAGCTCCCTTTCCAAGCATGTCATCACAACTGTGCTTCTCCATCATGCCGTTTACAAGCATTCTTAGGAGCTTAGGACTGAGAAATAGTTGATATAAGTTCAGTAGAGTTGCTCTTCCACCAGGTGTTTGCTAAGTGCTGTTGCCACTAGTCTGAAGGAGCTGAGCAAGTTAGATTCAAGGACTTCTCAAACATGCAGGAATGCGTCAAAACAACTGCAGGTGTGTGTTTGTTGAGGGAGTAATATTATTACATGGATTAAAGCTCAAAAAAGACAATTTTACATAATACAACCTTAAACAAAGTGTTTACATTTCAGGTCTAATGTTTCTTTTTACTATATACTTAAAAATCTATGGTGAACAAACAAAAATCTTAATCACTGATTATTCCCATCTTTGAAATTTTCCATTTTAAAGATCAGAGGTGGAACAAAGTAATTGTTTTGCAAGATACAAGTACGCCCGAAGTTTTTCTATCTATGTCATGAGCCAAGACCCAAGTAAACACATTAGAGTCCCAAATTGATTCCAAAGTAAAGACATGTAAGTCCTAACTTGAGTCTAAACTTTTATTTTCAAGTCTTAGATAAGTGATTGACTAAATATGCCATCGAATCACAGAGTAATAATTAGCAAGTTTGAGATTTTTAAATTATTTTTAAAGATGTTTTTGTTTGCCAGTTCAAACAGTAAGTGAACTGGAACTTACAAATTAAGAAAAAAAAAATGGGGAGACGTATCTATGACAATAATAATGAAAACAATTATTTCTATGCAAAATAAAGATTATCTCCCAGTTAATCACTTGCCATCTGTTTTTACAATATTGAGTATCAGATCATTAGAACAGCAAGTAGAATTATTTAAACAAGTAAACTTTCTGATCAAGTTCATTAGATTAGACATGATTATTGCTGCTGAATGGACTGACTTTGGTTCAGGCTCACGGCGCAGCGACATGCAGTGAAGGTAAACAGCATGGCAAATGAAGCGTGCTAGTGGCAGGAACGGGAGGAGGAAATATTGGCAGATGACCAGAGAGGCACTGCAGCAGGATTGTGTGCCAGGCGTTCCATTGTAGCACACCTGGTGCAATTCCATGTAACAGTTTGTGTTTGGCATTCAGTATTTTCTAGTGAAATGGCTCATGTCCAAGATGAAGTCATAACCAACGGTTATAGAGGTTTGAGTCAAGTTCAAAGTCTTTTTTGAGTTCATCAAGTCGAACATCATTACATTTGTGACTGAAGTCTCATTCAATTCCAAGTCACATGACTTAAGCGCACACCTAACGGCAAAACGGACAATTGTTAGGCAAGACTCACAGGCTGACTCTGTGGTAGAGCCGTGCAATACCCTGGTGGGTCCAGTCTTTACCCAGAGTGGGAAGGATGTGGCCAAGAGTGTCAGACCTGAAGCACATTGTGACAGACACAAAAGTGATTAAACTCAAACTTTGCACACCAAACTAATCTCAACAGAGAAAAAACTTGTGGAAAACCTGCCATCTACTGGTAATAAGCTGGAAATGACTATTGATGGCAGATAACCTGCTGTGTCTTACCTGGTGATGGTTCCATCTATATCTGAGATGATAATCTTGTCATCCCAGCTCCAAAGATAGATTGTGCCATGACAGCGGCACGTGCCTTGATACTGAGTGGTTACGCTAAACACCACTTCATTGGGCCCTTCCTTTAGCTGCAGGCTAACCTATAAAAACAAATGCACCACAATTCAGGAAGTTATGCAAAGCACAGGATAAAGAGTTGTAAATGGATTTCTAGAAATAATTTATTTAGTGTTATGTCCTCTGCATAGGGATCCCAAACATTTAGCACAATCAAGGTCCTAAACTTGAAGCTCCAAAGATGGATATTTGCAGGGGGCCTTCAGCACTGACTGTACAACTTTGGCCAATAATTATTTTAAAACAAGCAGCTTTTTAAATAACGGCTCAATTTTGCAGTCTTTCCACTAGCAAATCACACTGATGCAGGAAAAATATTTTCTTCAGAAGGTCGTAAACTGCATGGTTTTACTTAAAATTTACTTTAAATATTTAACCTGCAGTTCATTGCTCCTTGGTAAAATTGTATTATTCTCTTTGTTATAAAACCTTATATATATATATATATATATATATATATATATATATATATATATATATATATATATATATATATATATATATATATATATATATATATATATATAAATTTAATCTCATAACTTCAGGAGCAAAAATGGTCATATGGGTTATAAAGACTGCTGAACCCTGAACTTGGTTTGTCTGACTATACAGCAAAATTACTGTACACAGAATTACTGTGTTCAAAGTAAATATTTTAGCACTGAATGTTAAAAACTTCTGTTTCACTTGTGCTAAAGCATTGGCCTGATATGCTCTTAGCCATACAGCTTTATAGCATTAGCATTGATTAGCATTGATTAAAGTCAGATGTAGGAATAAATACTGTACCAGCTGGTCTGAAGTAAGCCGTAGAGTCTTCTTATAACACACACCGGCGGCGGAGTTTAAAACAGGCTCCGGCTGAAAGGATTCTGACATCTGATTGCATGATGTGTGGTCCTCATCGCTTGAAGAGGAGTCATCTTTCAAACTAGGATATTCAAGGCACTGAGTTGGTAAAACAGGAAAACTGATTTTAACGTGAGAGAAAAAAGTGATGATGTCATTAGATGGGAAAAATCACCCGTTCTCTGAGGTCAAAGTAAGCGAGCCATCTTCTCTGTCTCCCATTTCTGCAGCTGTTTCCTGAAGGGCAAAGAGATCAGAACTAATTCAGTAAGCTGAAATATTATATCCTCTGATCCTGTTGACATTATTTCCCCAAAACTAATTAGAAAAGAATAATGTGTCTGTCTGCGGACTGACCGACTTAGAGTCACTGTTCCTCCGTCTCCATGAAAACCACCAGCGTCCTCCTTTCTTAGGCATCTTTTCCTTCATGATATTCTCCACTGAGGCCTGAGGAAAATGATGCCATACAACTCAAAAATGACTGGAAATGTAACTCAGAACTAACAAGCATAGGAATGGCAGCAAGAAAAGAAAGAAAGAAATAGGAAAGAGATAACTGATCCCCAACTATTCCGCACTAACACACAGCCATGCACGGAGAAAAGAAAAGGTCGGAAAACAGAATCAGACAAGAAAAGACATGCTCTGATCAACAGCCAGGAAACAGCAGAAATTCGTACAGGCTCTGAAGTGGTGGAGCCAAACAGACCGGGGAAGCAGTATGAGAAGAGGCCAAAAACAGAAAAAACATAACTCAGACACCAGCACTTGGTGAACACAAATGCCAATTTGATGGAAAGTGAATAAATTGTGTAAATGAAGAGGAAAAAAGAAGGAGCATAAAGACATGACGTTATTTCAGTGCTAGGACAACAGATTTAAAGCAATATTATACTGCTGTACACAGATTACTGATGTGATCTTCTAATAATAGTTCAAAGCACTTGGGGTAATGCCAGATATTTAAAACCAAACGATTCACGTCAACTACCTAGAACTGATGTCACTAGAGATGAAATCACTGTATATGAGAGCCAGAAATGACTGCAAGGCATGCGTTAATTTTTAGTTTTTATACTGATAATATCCGAAGCAAAAGCAAAAAGTTTTATATTCAGAGGCAAAATGTTGGGCGTACACAGGGGACATGTAATGCAGAGGGTTGCAACACAATTTGTACAAAATGACCCAAACTAGCAAAATAACTAACTGATGCTATGACAGAAGCAAAAATACTTTATACCACTGAGACTACATCTTAATAAAATTATATGTAATACTTTCCTTAGCATTTACAATGCTAAATAAATGGGGTATCTTGTTTTTCTAACCTTGTGTTGCTCTTACCTGTGGCAGGGGTTTCTGGTAGACCTGCATAGCCAGCATAACAGGAGCAGCAGTGGTCCAGTTGTAGTACCTATAACATACCACAGAGGGCGATAAAGAGCATGTCAAAAATCTTACTTAGTTTAGGTAAAAAAAAAAAAAATGCTCAGGATATTAAATAATTGGGTTATAACTTCTGAAAATCCCAATTCCCAGTTAAGAATTACACTTGGTATTCAAAATACATTACTATTTTTTTTAAATTATTAGCTATGGATATTTATTTAAAGATGTCAGAAATATTAACACACTTTTGAAAAATAGTGCCTCCCAGATATGATGGCTGACTATTTCGACATCTTTATTCATGTTTACCCAAAAAAACATAAAGCCAGTGCTTGTCAAATAAAAACATTTGTAAGTTGAAATACTTTTGAAAGAACAATGCATACTTGTTTCCAACTTTGACCACCAGGTTAGGATCATCTATAATAGACGGGTTCTCTGAGAACTGCTGGTAAGAAACTGCTCTATCCAGGAATTGCTCTGTGGTTTTAAAAACACACACAATATAGGAAGAGGATAAACTGATGAACAGAAACAGGGTTAAGACAAAGTAATTAACACGAGAATTTTTTTCTGCAAAAAGCATACAGAATATTCTCAACTTCAGTTGAACATTTCTAAATGTCGCCTTATGTTTTGAAAGAAACGTGATGAACAGACAATGTAAATTTTTCTACCTTTCGTGATCTCCTTGTTGTCTGACAGTCCTCCGCACAAAGAGATGGCAACATGAGGCAGGTCGGCTATCTGGTCCAACAAACTGTCCACTCCGCTGTCCACGCCGCTGCTGCCCACTGACTGAGGAGACTGGTTGGTGCCCCTCACGTCCATCATAATCTCTGTGTCCCCCCTCGTAGAGCTGCCTCCTCCATCACTGACGAGAAAGACACATGCAGTCTCAGCAGTTATTCTAAATGATTTTTCTGTAAAACTATTGTTAAATTGATTATAGTATTCTCATCATACTACTATATAGTCTACAAGATTGAGAGTAAAAAAATGGAATTCACAACAATAATTTCTTAGCAAAATGTGTTAATAATGCAAACATGTAGAAATGTGAAGTCCTATTGCTAAAAAATTATACTTAAGTTTACCAAACACTGAAACAAGAGAGTCAAAATGAAATAGGTTGGATATTGGACAGACTATCAGCACCTGAAGAAAATTTACCTTTTTGGGAAGTAGAGTGCAGCAACTTCAGGCTCCAGCTCCGTAATGTCATCCAGATAAACACCATCAGCCCCCAGATGCTGGCTTCTTTTTTCTAAAAAAGACAAGATTATGTTTTTTTTATTTATAACACCCATAAAAATATGGCATTTGAATTGTTTATGGCAATGCAAAAGGCAGCCACTACCTTTCCTCTTCGATGGCGAATCAGTATTTCTGACAGGACTTTCTCTGTAACTTTCTTCAGTTAGATGACCGGGGAGAGACTTTAGAGACATTGAACAAGCTGTCTCCACCTCCATAGATGACGGGCCAACATTCTCAGCCTCTTTAACTACATGGGAAAAACAGCAGACACCAACTGAAGGATGAAAACAAGCAAATTAAACTATATTTACCAAAAACCTACATAACTATGACTACTAATACCAACGCAGGCCAATGACAGAAACTTTCTAAAAGTTAGCACTGAGGTTTTTGATCCAACATTTTTTTCCCAAACTAGCATTTCACAATCACAACCCCATAAAGATGAGAAGCCACAAATTTTCAAACACACCAGAATGAATGACTAATTATATACATATATATGTAAACAAATTCTAATTTTACTCTTGGCATCCAATGGACATACTACATAACGAGGTATAAGACAGCCACTAGAGGTCAGTAAAGTTTAAATTGAGTTTACGCCTCGTAAACTGACAAATAATAAAATAATAAAATAAAAGCATATATATTTCACTTTTGAAATGTTTTACATGGCACCATTTGACTGCTTCAATTCAAAGAAGTCAGATGTAACCAAAACATTACAATCATTTCAAAGGTTTAATCACTGACATAATTATTTTTGTCCCATTGCAGAAACCAACTTTTTGTTTACCATTTTCTTCTCCAGAGTTCTGCTCAGATGTAATCTGTAACTTCAGCCAGGGCTCACAGCTGTTTCCTTCTATGTCCATTGTCCCGTCAGCAGCAGTGGTCTGGGCCGACTCTAAGCCACAGGGACCCTCCGGGGCTGACCCCGTGTCCGTGATGGCTCTGAAGTGGCTGCTTGCAGTCAGCGGGATGGAGACGGCTGCAGCTGAGTCGTGCTTCTGGTGAGAAGCAAGGAAGGATGGCTGGAAGAAAAGAAGATTTTTCACTCTGGAGTTTGTGGGGGGGTTTGTTCCCAGTTTCATTTTACTGCATGCCCTCTAAAGCCCAAACCTGTAAGTGTAATCAGTGTAGAGACAAACTGTTCCTGCTGAGTAGCTGTAACTTTCTTATTGCTGATTATCTGATAATCCCTATTTGTATCTCTTTAAATATGAATTTGTTTGTAGAAATACTCAAGCAAGCTGTTCAGAGTTAAAGCTTGAGTTTAAATAAAGCAAGTAAGCAAAAATATACAATTCTGCTCACTGGTTCCTGGAATTATAGTGCCATGGATACACCACTGATGATGTAGATATGCGGTTTAAGATTATTCACATCCTTGGCTGATTTAGACTTAAAATGATTTCTATTCAAGCAGAACATTTGATTTGATTTTGACAGGAAATAAGACAATATCTCTGAAAAACAATACAACAATGTAAAGGGAGTGTAAAAACAATTATTCAAAATGGCATTCTGAACTTAATTCATATTTTTTAGTTTAATCTAACCTTTTGCTTCCTCCACAGATATACTTTAAAACTGTATTATTGGATGTCAATAAAGTAACTAAAACTTTTAAAGTCTAAATCTGACATGGTATATTTTTTTCTGTGAATATAGATAAATTAGAAAAACATGTCAGTGTGTGTATACCTGTGCAGCCTGTGGCAGCTCCCCCCAGGTCCACAGCATTTCAGGATTCGTCTGATTGGTCAGTTCTGAGTCACTCTTCGGTGTTGATGATGCCGAGTCATCTGGACTGCTGTAGAAGTACATTTCACAAGACACAAAATTAAGACCAAGCATTATATACTGCTGTATATTATGTATATTAAGGAAACAGCATATTCTTCAAATCTGTACAAAAGCTGATTTATTGTGTCAATTTCAGTATTTTCATTTCTTAGTTGAATGCTCCATTCAGAAAGTCAAAAAATCGAAGAAGATACCCCGCAAAGGAAGAACAGCGAGACGTGCTCTGAGGACAAGAGATGGACAGACCAAAGGATGGATGGATGGAGAGAGTCTTCTTAATCACGTTACTTCATTAGGGGGGATGTAAAATACACACAAAAATGAAAAAGGAAATGAGAATCAGAAAAGCTAAAGCAAACTGAGGCTAAACATAAATGCTGTCAACAAAAAAAAACTGCTGGAACGAAGCATAAAAGGGTGGGACATACATAAAATGTGGATGCCTGGGAGATTTGTGTCAAAGTGATACCTCTGTGATTCAGTCCACTCGGTCATGTGGTATGAATTGCTGTTGGTTGTAGGATCCAGATCATTGTACGCTGGTCTGATCACACACACACACACACACACCCATGCAGGAATTAGTACCCAAACTGATTTGTTCCACAAATGTTTCAAGAGATCCAGAGCTATTATCACTACAAGTAATATTATTGTGTTTTTACTCAGAAAATCAAACTGGTCTTGTTTAACTGAATCCATGCATTTAAAAACTGCAATGAGTGACTTTAAGTCAGAGGAGAAGTAAACCATTAATACACATTCCTTCATGTCTTTAAGGGATTTGGGAATTTTCCCAACTCACACAGTTGTGGTTGGACTTTCTAAAAATGGCCTCAGATCATTACAGTAAGGGCGGCCAGTGACCACAATGTAAAAGAGACGGAGAATATCGTGAGAGCAGGACTAATCCTTGGAGTGAATTCAATAAATTCAGATGCTTCAAAAAAAATGTCTAAAGTAAACACTGGCAGGTGCAGGCTTGAAGTCTTACAAGTTAAGTCCATAATTACTCTTAAATGACTTGTTCTGTAGAAATGATGACAGCAGGCGGCAACAACAAAAGGTATTATTCTTTACAGATTTAATGACTACTTCTTTATATAAAAGATATGAAAGCTAAAACTGTTCAAGGGAATTTTCTTTAGATCAGTGTTAAAAAACATGTTGAAAATTTTAATCCTTCTTTTCTTGATCTTAAAGGGCGTTTTGTACAAGCACATTTCAAAATCTTTAAAGCAAAGTGAAAACTGCTGATTTAATGGGAATTTGTGTCTGAACCAAGAGAGCATAACTGATCGACAGCGATCTCGTGATTAAACATGGCTGTACTCCATGTCCCCACACACACCTGCTGCTGTCCCCGCCCTTCTCCTCATCCGAACTCAGATCAATAGTAAACATGTCTTCATCCTCTGAGAACTCCTCTCCACTGTCCTCTCTTCTCCCTCCGGCTCCCCCTCCTCCTTGTGGCCTTGCCTTCCTCCTCCTCCTCCTCCTTTTCTTCAATGTCGCTCCATCTTGCGGCCCCAGGCTCTGGACAGGAAGTGTGCTGCAGGGGATGTTGTCTGTGTGATAAAAGAGAGCAGCATAAATATTTTCTTTTCTCAAAATGACAAATTCCAGCATTTATTTTTAGCCAAGCGTACCATGATGGTGAGAAGCACCCCTGCCCAGTTCGGTCTGCATTAACTCCTCCCCCACTGTCATGATGGGTGAAGTTGCAAGGTAGGCTGGCACCACTTCCTGTTGACAGGAGGCATGCCTTTATCATTTGAGGTCTTTGATTCGATAGCTAACAGAGACTGATGAGGTGTTAAAAATGTACAATGAATGGGCAGCAATATAAGTGAAACTGCAAATGTTTGAAATTGTTCTGGAACTCTATTTTATAGCCAATGTGATTTTTGTCATATGGTGAAAGAACAGGAGATGGGCAGAAGCTTTCACCCGTTGATGAGACAGAGACGTTTTTTCACCACCGGATTTGACATAATCCGGCGAGATTTAGCGTTTGAGCCAAGATTAGCTAAATCATGGTGGTAGTGGTGAAGGGGGGGGGTTAGATAAATAAGGAACACGAAGTGCAGACTGGCACATGCTTGGCTGCACACATGCCGTAGTGCAGGCTAACTCATTTAGTTGGGAAAGGAAAAGAAGCAGTAGTGCCCTGAATGCACACAATGCAAGGATAAAACACATCTGGACTGACATCTGTCCTTCCTGGGAGCATCCAGTCCAGATCCAGTTTGAGTTCAGACTTTTTATTCACTTCTAATTTTCCGTCCTCAAAGCTTTACTACCTTTCTTCCAAAGGCAGCTGAAATTTTACTAACAAGAAACTTGATTTAAATGAAGCTAAATAATAGTGATAGTTTAAGCTAATTAAATAGATTTTTCATATAAGTCAATGACATATAATATAAATACTTAAGAAAATGACTATGAACATAGAGAGATACATTCAATTATGTTTTTTTTGTTTGTTTGTTTTCACTTTGCACTACAGGAATGTAGCAGTGTTTCACAAGAGGGACCTACATTATTTGTAAATGCATAAGTCCTGACAAGTCCTGAGGTTTAACTTTACACCCTGAGGAGTAGATAAAGGGAGGGAGAGAGAGAGAAGGTAGGAGTGAAAAAGACGTCTGGGGTTGATCCCACATAGTTCTTTTTTTTTAAAAAAAAGTTTTTTCCTTCAACATGTGAAACTTTAGATTTGAACTGGGGGAAAGGGCAGAACGAAGACACATAAAATATGTAAATTTAAAAAGTTCCTCAAGCTGTCCCCTAAGGTCCTCCTAAACCTGTTCAACTAACAGAAAGCTATGATCCGCTTTTAGATTACGTACAGTACATCTGTCTGATCCTCTGTCCCCCTGTCTGTCCTGTCTGCACAGATCAGTGACCAGCGAATTTCTGTGTGTGTGAACACACAAGGCACAGAGAGTGAATTGGTCAGAACTATAAATAGGTCTCTGGCAGTTTTCCACTCTGGAATGGGAGGGCTGAGTGAAGGAGAGGATTTAAAGCGACAGCCAATCAGAATAGTATAGTTTATTTACAGAGAAGTTCAAACTCACTTCCTATATACACCTATGTACAGAAAACTTACGTTTTAGAAGAGTTTAGTCACTCTGAATGTGAATGAGATAGGCATTTGCTGCACATCCCCTCTAATAGTTGCCTATTCCAAATCATTCTGCATTCAGGAAAGCAGACAACTCTTCTCATGGTGCCACTAATGTAATTGTGACTGCTCACATTTGTTTATCCCATTAGTAGAGTTGGGCTGGCTTTTTTCTTTCCTCCAGAAAAGTTGTAGCCACTCCTCTACACTGCCCCTCTGCCAAACGCCACCTCCAGTGCTCCTCTCTAACCTCTAGGGCTCCTTATCTTTTACTCAAAACTTATTTCAAAGTAAACACAAGTGCCTCCAGCTTAGTCTATTTCCTGTTAAGCCAGAATTACAGCCACAAATACCTCCATGTAACAGGATTCCCTTGTGATAGTGTGCCTAAAATGTTTTTAAGCTAGAGTATTTCTTCTGTTGTGTTATTCCACATAGCTGAAAGCGAAGTGGATACGTGCCAACATGTTCTCAGTGGAATCTGTTTTGTTTTTTTTCGCAATAAGCCCTGCTTACATTTCCAGACACATTCTCTCTTTATCAAAGGCAGACCCGGGTCTGTGTTGAACCGGGCCCTATGCAGCGTTTACGTTTGGACACCACTGTCCAAAAGACAAAATTTTACTAATTGCCAGGGCATCAACTTGTTTAATTATATGCGCATTGTGTATTTAGGAAATATTTTAAAGTTATCAACTCAGGCAATATTTGTCTATCAATTAAATATTATAAATTACACTTATGATAATATTTTTAGGATATAAATGATGTAAAGAAAAACTGTAGAATTTATTCAAGTCAGCTAAAATCAAAGCATTACACTGTGACACTCCCAATGTAAAACTGCATGTTTACACGCAGTATGTGTCAGTTCTTTAAAAATCTAAACAAGTTATATGTTTTGGTGAATCATCAGAATTAGTTAAAAATATAGAATTCTTTTAAATCTAATATTTTGAAGAAAAAAAAATTAAGCACAAAAGTTTCTTTTTCTTGTCTAAAATCTAAAAGCAACCACAAAATACGTTCTGTTATTTTTATTGTGTGAGAATTCAAAGGCTCTCAGTCGCCCCCTGCTGGCCTGGTGGCCCCAGGCAGTGGCTTTGTTCTCTTATGCATCTGTCCTGCCCTGGTCACAAAGCTGCTGAATAAAGCTTTTGGGTGTGTGATGCTAACATCACAGTGACTCATCGACTATGTTTTTATTTCAAACACTTATTTTGCTCATTTTATATACATATGTAAAAATAGATGTGTTTGAGGCTGATGTAATTATTTTCTTGACATTCATACGGTAAATAAAACTAAAGATAAAACATATGACATGTATTGAGGAAGCATAAAGATTGATTGTAGCAGGGTGACATCTTAAAACATTTTGGATTGTTTCAAGGGTGTTTTCAGATAAACCAGTTTGACTGAGTTGTTGATTCTTTCTTACTAGTTAGAGTCATTTTTTCCAGGAAGATAATGTCAAAAAAGCCAAAATGACACCAGAAATCTCAAAATATCTGCTCGGTATGCTTGTGGATTTATGTCTCATCTGATATTCAAAAGCACCATCTAAACTAATGAGTAAGCAATATAATATTATTGTTGTCACTTGGGCTAAAGGCCCTTCGGTGTGCTTCTGATACCATATTCAAAACTTTACCATATTTGAGCAAAACAAACCATGTCAAAGATTTCAGAATAATCAAATGAAAAGATGTTAAATAGTTTTTGATAGGATTTCCCTTCTCTGACAGCTTCATGTAGACAACAAAATGCCCAAGGATGCATTTCTGGATTTTCCAGGCTTGTCTAGGCAGGAATGGCAGTTAAAATAACAAGTTATAGCTACAGATCAAACAGTGAATTGTAAAACCAGAAGGAGTTAAAACTGTAAAAGGTGGCAGGAACTAATCACACTCGTCTGTATGTTATTTCAGGCAGTGAAAACCTACGTCTACAAGTTACGCTATGTTCTGCGCTATAATTGCATGTGTTTATTGAACTGCAGTGATGAATCCGTCAGTCATCACTCACCAGTGTGTCCTCAGTCTCTGTGACGAAGAAAGCCTCTCCATTCTCTCCCAGCTTCATGTGCAAACTAACCGGCTCTCCATTAATCTCTATGTCCACCTATGAGAAACAAAAGTGTTGACCCTTGTCAGCCTGTTACCAAACAACAAATTTACTTTGCTCCTATGGAAATCTAAAAATTTTAGTCGAGGTATGATGCAACCATTATAATGTAATGTTTGCGTTTGTGCCGTACTCCATTTTGGAATAATGGATTGTTCTCAGAAATGTCCAAAGATCTTGTTTTATAACTTAATCCTGCTTTAAACTTTTCTACAACTGTTTTCCTCACCTGGCTGGTGTCTTTCTTGGCCTTTACTATGTTGTTTTTTCGCCAATGCACAAAAAAACCCCTAAGACTTTCAAAGAATAGCTGGACGTAGAATGAGATTAAAATACTCACTGGCGGATTTTTTATTTGGTGACTTATACACACAATTGGCACTTGACAGCAATGAATTTTATTTTTGGAGAAAGGGAAGGGATTTAATACAAATGTATCACTGTCTTTTCAAATGTATATTTTCAAAAAGGATTATATGTATCATTAATATCCAACTTCACAACTGTGCACCACTTAGTATAGGTCTATCACATTAAACTTCAATAAAATATATTGAAGTTTATCTTTGTAAAATTAGAATTGAAAATAATAAAAAAGTGAAAATAATCCAGCAGGGAATTTGTTAATGAATTGCTTGGTAAATTGGTACTAGAAATGTACCTTTACACAGTAAAAAATGTCAAAGTTGTTTTTACATTTTATACTGCAAATGTTGTGAAAATAAAAGAAATGATCAAATAAACATAAGAATACTGTTGTTTATCCTGTTTGTTTTGTTGGCTGTGTCATTTTTTTATCCTGTGACATTACTTGTACCTATACACACCACCTCTAACAAGCAGCATACAGAAAACACAACTAGAGATGAATGTAAAACAGAGAGACTCTTACCACTTTCTCACGGGACCGCAGCACACCCATCTTTCCGAAGCGGACGTGAAACGGGGAGCACTGCAGCGAGCCATCAGGCTGCCGGACCACAATGACATCAATGCATCCAGACAGCGTTGCAGGGTTGAGCCCCCTGTACAGCTCCTTGACCTGCACAAACACCTGGCCCGCCAGCTGACCCACATAGTTCATGGTCTGTAGCTGGAAATAAAGATATGTATAAATAATCCTTTGATTTTTACTCAGTAGAGTTTATCAATATGCTAATAATCTACGTCTAAGTCAGTTCCTGCCTAGAAAAAAACAATGTTTTCGAATCCATTTCTTCATTCTTGGGATGCTGCTTTGTGAGGAGTATGTTTACTCATCTGACTGATGTCTGATGATGCATGAAAATATTGTTTCTAGATGTTCTTGTCTCACGATAAAGATGCTAAAAATGAAATTGTCAAATATCTTTTCCGCTTCTTCACGGTCAATTAGGGACAAGATTATTTCTAAGAGACTGTAGATGCCTTATTGTTCTAGAATCTTACAATCTTTGAAAATTGCTAAAGCTTTGCTGCAGATGCAAGCAAAGACATAAACATGCAATATGCAGTTTTTTTTTTGTAGAAATTAGAGCAACAGAGAGCATTTAAAATTTGTTTTTTTACTGTGTACAATAATACATAATAAAACTTGATTGTAGGACATTTTCTTCAACTCGAAGTGTAAATTGCAACTTTCCCTTAAGATATTCAGATTTAATAAAAGGAAAAATGTTAGATATATTTTACTTATCAGTCTAGAACAAAAGATTCTATCACAATGTATCCTGAAATACATAAATAACACCAAACACCCACACAGGAAACAAAGACAAAGCAAAAAAGAGCAGAGTGAAATGTATTATGTATAATGTAACAAAGGGAGAATGGAGAGAGCTGTCATAAGAACAGAGAATATGTGATATCTGTGGTAGGTGTGTGGTAGGTGTGCTGACTCAGATACTGTTGCATGTACATAAACATCCACAGACAGTCCAGCATGTCTAATGGAACAGATGGCATCATGTTACTAGTAGACACAAAGAAAGACTTATGATGAAGATGATTTTTTTCAACTAGAATCAAAGTTTGAGGAACTTCTGCTGACTAACAGACCAACAAGTTACTCATCACAGATTGTTATAATAAAGCAACTGTGATAAAATCCTGGCAAAGAAAAAACAATGAACAGCTGAGTTATGAGTATTGTAACTTTTCATCAAGTTAAAGTCAAAATGGAAAGAAAGTTAGTTCTGATATTTTACAAAAATACGTTGTTTTTGAGGCATGAGATGCTGCATTAGTGTGGAAAAGAAATGCTTTTTTGTTATCTGGATAAACATGTTGATATGTTTGGTATGACTGATCGCTCAACAACTGGGAGTGGATTTGTTTGGCACTGATTGTGTAACTGACCGTTTGCCTCACTGTCACTTTCTGGTCCATTTAGTGTCTTTGTCTCTGCAGCAACAACCTGATAATGTGTCCATTCATGTATGCACAGCTTTCACTGTCAACATTGCCCAATAAGTGCACATGCATGTAAACACAATCTTGCACAGCTATTGGAGTGGTGAACTGCCTTTCAGATCCTCATAAAGTTCAACTCTAACTGCAATCAGTTCAAGGCTAACTGAGACTTTAACTACACCACTAACTAGACTCCCTGTATTTACTTACTGTCTTGTTACAAATTGTAGTCCTGACAAAACTAGTATTTGTTTCTGTAGTGATGTGAATAAGCGTTCTGCCTAAAATGACAATCGTTTGTAATTTTAGACAAACAACTGTTCTTGTTTGTCTAAAATGTTTCTGTCAACGCATTTCAGCTTTGGACAAAGAAAATCTGCATAAATACACCACGTAGTGTTTTAAAGATAATTGAATTTTTTAAGAAAAAAAAAATCATCTAGTATCACGTGGAAAAGTAAACACTCCCTTTGTTAAATCATAAACTACGAGTAAAAAACCAACATATTTTTGGAAAGAGGTTGATTAGCTATCCCAAGAGCTATTTGCTGTGTTTTCTGTAGAATCAATAAATCAGGACCCATCTGATCTATTGGCTAAATGATCTCAAAAGCAATTCCCCATACTGTGATCTAAAGAAATACAAGAGCAGCATAAAAACAGAGTCATTTCCAGTTTTCTGTTTTAGAAGAGTTGCAATTCCATTTTGAAGTGTTTGTGACAACAATGTGGCGAGAGATACAGTATGATCCACATGGAACAGGTCTAGTTCGTCTTGGTTAAGGGCAATGATCATGATCCAGCAACAGAACAAGAGACAGGCAAAAATAACATCCATCAGAGAGTTCAAAGGTCAACAGTTGGAACTGTTGGAAGGTTTTTCTCCTATGACATTAGCATAAAACTAACAGAATTCCAGAAAAAGAGCACCATATGGCACGGAGGTGGCTGTATGATGGTCCAGGCTACTTCCAGACATGGTAAACATGCCTTATTAATGTAACAATAAATTGTCCTCTTGATCAGAAATCATCCACTAATGACCTTAAGCTCAAGTGTCCTTGGTTTATACAGTAAAACAATGGTCCAAAGCACAATAGGAAGTCCACATCTGAATGGCTCTAAAGACAGCTGTGTTTTGGAGTGGCCTAGTTAAAGTCTGGACTTGAATGAGTCCCAGACGATGTGGCAGACTTTTCATACTGGAGAAGTCTCCAATAGCACAAATTAAAACAATTCTCTTGGCCAAATTTTCCCCACAATGAAATACAACAATCAAACCCAGCTATCCCAAAAGCTTGATGGTAGTTGTTACCAAAGATGGCACAACTAGTTAGTCAGTTTTGAAGCTGATTACCATTTCACATAGGCTCTGGTTCGTTTGAAAAATCTTGTTTTCTACCTTAAAAAACAAAATAAGCATTTTAAAAGTGCATTATCCATATTCTCTCGTTATCTTGCATGATGCTAACATTTCTTTGATTATCTGAAACATCTAAGTGCAAAATAAAAGCAAAGGGGAAAAAACAATCTGTGAGGGGTCAAATTGTTTTTTCAAAGCATTGTACAGAGCCAAAGCCTTGGCCACTCTTCCAGGACACCCCTCTTCCACAGCCAATCAAAGTGTCCCTCTGTTATGTAATAGGCAATCACAGGATATGTCTTTATCCTGCAGAATGCTTTAAAAAGATCTTTACATAAATTTTACATAATTTAAATTCACCTTCACAGTATAGTCACGATAAACTGAGGACGGACTCTTTCTTCTCTAAAGCTTAAGATGAAGTCATACGTTTCACCACTATTAACAGTGAGGTGAGAAAGAGGTCACTGAGAAGCTGGACAGATGATGAGCTCCTGAATTGCACCAATTGGTGCTGCAGTCTGACGCTCCAGAATGACTCTCTGCAAATAGAATAATTACCAATTACTTTCAGCGAGGAATGCAACACTCTTGTTAGGATTTTAATGTTTTAAAACGGTCGTCACATAACACAATTAGCTATGAACCTAAAAGGTGCACAGAGAGGAAAAAAAAAAAACGCACGTTGAATCTACACGGGGTTGGTGAGTAATGCAGTGTGATGCGTGGCCAGAGTGTCGAAATGTAAATATCAGCGCAAACAAACACACACAGAGAGAAGAGGTTCTGCAACCTGCAGTCATTTTAGCTGCCTTCAATTCAGTTGAGAAGCTCTGCTCCGAGGAAGCTGCGATGCAGAACAGTGAAATATGTGGGGTGTAAACATCCCACAATAGCCATCCTTTCTCTGCTTACATTATTTATTGACGCAGCTCTGCGCTCCGGGATCTTCCTGCCATTCAATCGTCCCACTCTGTCATCAGCGTTAATGCGCGTCAGTGTCCGGATCAAACATCATCGGTAACGTTCTGCATCATTCAGTTTCCCTGACATCTGATCGTAGATCCTCTCTGTCTGCTGAAGGTTGCTTCTGAAGGCTGAAATATTCCTCCCTCCGCCTCGGAGCGGAGAGCACGGAGGGAGCTGATTGGTGGAGCTGCGGGTGATGTCATATATTATTGTTTATGGAATATTTCCCATTTAGAAACCACTCTGGTAATTTATTGGTTGTTTATTATAATTCAGGACAAGATTAAATCGTATTTTGGTCTGATTAAACACAAATTCTCTGCAGGGAAAGTGTTACATGGTTTATGGTTAAATCATTTTATGCAATTGTGTGTAATGTGCAGTGTGTGTAAGGAGGACAAATGCAGAAGTGCATCACGTCACATCATGATCTTTTTGCTTTTAATCGGAGGAAAGAGAAACATTTTTTTCTATCGCTAAAAAATCTGATATACTGATATCGCTTTATAGAACATTTATACATTGTTATTTTGATTTTGATACAACACTCAAGCAGATTGTGTAATAAATATATTAATTCCCTTATAACTTTTTTCTAAAAAATAAAAAATACATTTACCGTACATATGGCCCCCTGATGAGATTGTATGCATGTTTTATTTTATTTTTTTTACATTTACAGCTTTTCCAAAAGCCTAGCACCAGATGATTAGCCAGGCTTTCTGCTTGGGTAGACCCTACAATGTTCTGCTAATCATATGTCTCTTTTAAATTGTCATTTGTGGTTTTAAAATAGTGTTGTCTCAATTATGGTGGCGCTTCATGTTTCCATGATAGTCCACAGAATGACTATCAGTGTTTTTTGCAAGTGGAAAATGTTCCCAATGGTCCAAATGGTTTCTATAAGCAAGGAGAAAGCTTTGGAGTCTACTTTAAGTCATTTAGTTGGTGGAAGGAGAAGAGCAGCAGCAACATATTACTTTTCTCCCCATGTAATTCACAGAGAAATCTACTCACTCCAGTTCTTCTTGTGACATTTCATTAAGATGAAAGCATGGGAATGGTATGATGAAAAATTTTAGAGGTTTTGAAACAATAATAAAATTGGAAGTTTGTTTTTCTTTTTTAGCTTTTGAGCAGCATTGCCGAAAGCTTCTCAGAGGTGACACATGATTGTACACTAATAAATTATTAACCTTGAATGATGTGTTTATTGCTGCCAGGTTATATCAGTATCAGTGTTTCATTACTAAGGACACTTAATGGCAATAATAAATATAAACCTTCAAAAACACAGACGGTACATGCTAAATGTAAACTTGAGAGAGGAGTGAGGTCATGTTACCACTAAGAAGAAACATAAGTTTAGTATGTGGCTGTGGAGACAAGAATAGCGTTGACATTCGCGCAGCCTGAAGGCATCAACAGTCATGCAAAAGAGCCAGTGGGTCTTTAGTGAAACTATTGACTTGCAAACAGTCAAAAGGCAAAAGGGTAAAAGTTAATATAGTTTGTGCTTTAGCACATTTTACTCTCCCCTGTTTTAAAATGAATGCATTTAATAATTGAAAGTTTATTTGTCTAGCTTCATTTTCCTGTTACAAGCTTCTAACATCTTTTGAATTCGTTACCCTGGTTAATTATAACCATTCAGGTTTACTTTTCATTCCTTTCTTCAAAGTTTTTTTAGCGTGTTATTTTTTTCTTTCATTGTGTTATTCATTCGTCCTCAGCTTCCCTCATATTGTTTAATGCATTTGATGTTTATTTTTTTGTGGTATGTTTCATATATATATTTTTAGGTCAGTTTCAAACCTTTTGTTTATGTTTTTTCTGCGCCACCCACATATTTTTGTTCCTGTTCCCACGTCAGTCTATGCGATTTTGCCTGTTCATTTGCTTCCGTTTCTATTTTAATAGCCATCTTGTGTCATCCGTTGTCCCCTTTACTTAAGTTTGTCAGTATCATTCATGCCCTGCTGGATTCTTCTGTTATCTTTGTGTGTCCTGTGTAAGATGTTTGTGTTCTTGTTTCATGATCAGTTCATCATTTGTAAGTTTTGCCTCCTCTCAAAAGTTAGTTTCTGCGCTTTAATCCATTAATCTGATCTATGATAGCCAGAGAATTTGAAATAAACCTAAAAATCTGACCTCTTTCAAAGGTTTTTTTTTGGTAATTAAATGTAGAACTCTGCTAATAAAATGAGAGAAAATTACCTAATTTATATACTTTTGAAATCATGCTGTAATAAAACACTTGAAGAAAGATAATCCAAAGTTTTCATCCTTAGAGTCTCCCTCAGTTTAGTCTTGTTTCTCTTTATGTTGTTGCTTAAAGTTTCTAAGAACCACCTCCCTGAACTTACACTCAGTTATTTGGGTCCGGTTCTTCTTGGTATTCTGGGCCTTAACGCATTGGACTCAGATGGTGTGTGCGTGTGTGTGTGGAAACAGCTCCAGAGCCAACACATGAGAGTTAATGACTGTATCGATCAAACTTTGCTGTCACTGCACACATACCTTGTATTGCGTAACTGTGGATCATGTGACCATTCACTTTGGCCTGGCGCCTGCTGAACATACAGTTCATACACACCCACACACACACACACACACACCCAAATGGACTCTCAGAACCAGGCAGGAAAACAAGGAAACTTGCTGGGCTTTCTAGGAACTGTCCCATTCAACAGGAAGGAACAAAGAGAGAGGGGGAGAGATGGGATGGAGGAAAACATGACGGTCAGGGAAAAATGCTGGATTTGTAAGAGATTCAGGACTTTAAGGGCTTAGCTAAGTGCTAGCTAAGGCTTATACTGCAAAATGGTCAAGAAGCTGGAGTCAGCTTCTTTAAGAACAACTCTGACGACAGCAGGAGTTGGACTTGTGGTAGTTCACCACAAGTCTATGGTGATATGAGTTTTCCTTACATACATTCGCCAAAAAAATGTTACGTTTAAAATCTTTATAAAATCTCAAACTACTTTCCATTCTCAAAGAATCATCATGAGATCAGTATTAAATGGTGTCGATCATAAAGCGATCGCAATTTTTTGCTCATCAGTACAGAAGATGACTGACATAAAAAGCATATTTTTTTTTAAATAGCAAAAGTCCAAGCATGGCATTAATGCTTGTGAAAGGAAATATCAGTATACATTAGATGTATCCTACATCTTGGTGTATGTTCAGGGTATTTATGTTTGTGTGAGTGCTCTGATACGTTCTCAGCTACAGGGTAACCTCGTGTCAAACACGTGAGAGCTGGGGGCCAAAACAGGGTTTGTTTTGCTGAGAAGGAACTTGCCTTCTCTCTCCCAGGCACTAACCCTATGAGGTCAACAATGCATTCATTTCATCACTGCAGAGACGGTGGGCGTCTGCTCTGGGGATGGGTGGTTGGAGCCAATTAGAAAGCTGCCTGAGACACACACCACAACCAAGCTACTGAACCCCAAGACTTGGAAAAATATTGGATTAGCTTGTCTTCAATGCCAGGCACACACACTGTTAAAGCTATCACTAATCAGACAGCAACAACAGAGCACAGTGAATGTCTGTGGTGTGATTTGTGAATGTCATAATAAACAGCTGGAGTATTTATACAACAATTCTACTTATTTGTAGCTCTTAGTTCTACAAGGTTTGCCTGTTTGTCTATCTCAAGATATTTTGATGTAGTTTTTAGCACAAATTACATTACTGCACTTAATCTGTAAGCAGTATCTTGCATATGCTGATGTAAAAAGTTATAGGACACCATATTACTGTATGCTTGCTTTTTTAATGATATTTAAATATAGGCATATTTATTATCAACCATTACAATACTAATATAATGATATAAGAAAGCAAAAAATGTAAATAGAAGTAGAAACTTTCTGAGGTAAAAACAGTCAACAAAGGCATTGAATGATAACAGCATGTTGTTATTATGCAGTACCTTTTCTGTTTGACCGTATCAGGCCATAGAGGTGTACCTGTGTTGGCTCAACAAGAGCTGCATCTATCAGGCGCTTGGATCTAAACGTAGACAAGTTCAGTGACATAATCTGCACAAGCAGGGTACACACTGAGAACAGCATGTGACGTTTGTTTGTACCAGTGAGTGTCACGTGGTTACCACACAAATACAACTCCACATATAGGGACTATCAAAAGTTTAAAACCTGCTGTTATGATGTCAGTTATTTTAACTATAAAAAAATATAATAAATCATTTTCAACATTTATCCTATGCAATTTAACATGATGTGAGGCTAATTTTCTCCAGATGGATAAGTTTTTATCATGGTTTATGAAAATACAAGTCAGTTTTAACCCAAACTCTTTAGTTGTTTGCTAGAAAGCTGTAAATCAAGAGGTTTTTCATTTATTGGGATCACATTGAGGCCAAGCATACATCCAAATCAAGAAACAAAAAGATTATTGGAGGAAATTTTAAACTTTGGACCTAACTAGAGTTGTATTCACAATATTGTGGATTAGGAGAGCTGCTTTCCAAATAACAGAGGATAAAATATCAGTAAGGTGTCATGTGGTGTGTTGACAGGTTCCTACCAAAGAAGAATGAATGTTGAAATTAAGTTAAATGGTGATTAAGGATGTGGGAACTTATGCCTCCAGATTTTTACACTTACTTTATTTTTGAATATAAACTTTTTCCCTTTAAACTGATTTGTTTTCCAATTGATTGTAGATTATATACGTTATGTTAAAATGTGGAAAAAGTACAGGAAAGATTTATTGTGGTATCATTTTCTACATCATAAAAGCATTTAAAAGGGGGTGCGTACACCTTTAAGAGCCACAGTACAAAGAGAAAATCACACTAGGAAGTTTTTCTTAGAAAGTAACTGAGGGTCTTTTGACCGGACATTAAAGTCCCTGTCCCTCTAACAGAAACATCTCTACAGATTTTCATACAGAGTCCGGTTACAGCTCATTTCTTGGAGCCATAACTATAATTTCTCTTAGAAATTCTTTAAGCTATGGCTGATTAAGTCTAGCTCTAACATTTTATAATTCTCACATATGCAGTCTTGATGTACCCTTGTTTGTATATTTAATCAAAAAATGAAGTAAAAATCTTTAGCTCTCTGGTCTCCTCAAGACAGTAATCTTATGTTGAGTCTGTTTTGTAATAAGTGACATTGTTTTAGAGTCTTACCCAAGACCAGCTGTCAGAGAGGTTGTCAGTCTCATTGGGGCAACTATAGTCTTGCTCCTCCATACTGGTCATGTCTCCATTTCTTGATTTGCAGATAGAAATGCCTGCTTTACCACCTTAAAGAAGTATTGACTGAAGAACCCTCTAAAAACGCAAGAAATGTCTCAAAAAGCTTCTGAAAAAATGCCCCGCTGGTCTTCTGAGGTGTTCAAAATGTCTTTGTTCACCGTTTCATGGTCAAATTCCTTACAAAACTGTCAAATATCACAGTTTCTTTAGAGGTTTTTTTTCATATGGAGTGAGTTCTCTTGTATGAGATGCCCAGCTCTAAAATCTGTGTGATGCGTTTTTAAGTAAGCAGCTTGAGCCTGTGTGACAAGTGTTTTACACTAAATTTATCAACACGTCTTCTGGGAATGTAGTTCTAGGAGGAAATCTGAGAGTCCTGACAGTTCGCAGACTCACTGCAGACTTGGGTTCTTGTCTTCTGCTACATAACAGAACCACTTTTACTGCCCCTGACAAGACAGTTTAATATTCTAGTTAATCTTTTTGAGGTAATAGACCTGTATCTCACATAAAGACCACAGAAATTCAATCTGAGGACTGAGAATGGGAAACAGACCTGAAAATAAAGAGCCAACGCTGAACTTTTGAACTAGATTGATACTTCACTACACAATCAAACACACCAAGTTTAAAATATGTGAATTTATGCAAATTGTGTATAAAAATGTACATAGTTAAAGGGCTGCAGAGAAATGGCACGTTTATGTTCCTTTCAGGTATAAAAGTTATAAAAAAAATTGTACCAGCACAGATACAGAGCGGCAGTGTTACCTTTTGTACACAAAGAAAATAATTTTTTACATGCTCTACATCTAAAAATATATAATTTCTAATGTTTTTTGTTTAAAAAAAGAAAGACTGAAAAACATGCATCTAAAAAAACTAAACAAAACGTTTGCCAAAAATGGGCTTACATTGCACACAAATGATTGTGTCTTCCCTGTTTCCACCTTTTTGTTTTGCATTCATCTACACAGGAAGCTTGTTCACCCTGATAATACACAGCAAAAAGTGTCTGAAATGTCTTTGTGTTTTAAAAGCTTCATTATCTTTTTACTAAAATATGTGCTTAAAAGATCTGTAAATGTAGAAAACTGAAATTTCTTCACCAAGGCATCAAAAGATAGATCTAAGCTGAACCAAAAACAAAAATGTAAAACCTTCTGTTTCCTCTCATCAAGTGATCAAACAACAGTTTCCCAGATAGCAAGTAAATAATCAATGTCCTGCTGTGAGCGGTTAAAAAAAAACAAAAAAACACCCCACTGAATTTCTTGTGACCGACTCTTTGCCGCTCCTTTTGACCATTTGTTTCAGTCAGATATGTTTTCCAGTCAGGAAGAATAGCGGCCGGTCCTCTTTGGCGTTGGCAGTCTGGAACTCGTCGCTGAGCCTGAACCTCCACTGCTCCTCCAGCTCCAGCCTGCCCACAGTCTGCCTCAGTGAGCTGCGATCTGCACTGATTACACACAGGGTTGCACCTACACAGAGGCAGGCAACAGGGACAGACATTGTGAAGATGAGAGAAGTCCTTTTTTTTTAATAGGTCGCAGGCAGGAAGCATGAAGAACGAATCTACACAAAGTTCATGTCCTATGTTGAATTTATTTTTGAAAGTATGATATTTTGTACAGGCCACGATGACAGAGGGACATTCTGACATTAAAAGCGATACCTTAGATGTGATTCACACTACGATCTGCTGAGTGTTTTTGTTTATAAAATGCATTTTTTCTTATGGGCCACTGCCAACAATGCAGCACTTTCCAGTATGTTTGTGGTCTGCTGCTGTACCTTTGAGAAAGGTGAACTTCTTGAGGAACCCGGAGGTCACAAATGTGTCAGGAAAACAGAGAAGAAGGCCACTGAACAGCAGACCAGCGGTGCTGATGTTGATACAGTGAGGTCTGGAACTGATAAAACACACTGTCACCTGTAGAAGGAGAGCAATTTGTTTAAATGTATCCGCTTCAACTATGGCACAATTTGTACCTGAAATCACATTCGAATTTGCATACACTTTATAAAGAGAAACAAACTTTTTCCTCAGTGTCAGACATTAAACCAGGCTAAACCTTTTCTGATTTAGGTCAGCTATAGGGCTGCCAAAATTATTGCCATTTGTTAAATGTTTTTCATTTCACAAATTTATATCAATTTTCTTGATTTTTGGTAGAATTGGCTTTGTTATTGCCACTCTAAAATATTAACTTTTTTATTCTTAAGACACAGTAACTAATTTTCTTGTATGGGTCGGGTCTTTGTTGATTTGGAATGCCTATTGGTGCCAAAATGTTTACTTCCTTGATGACATCTTGAGATGTTATTTCTCTATTTACGCATAGTGTCCTTGTCAGTGTGTTTGAAGTGCTGCTTTAAGATATATCTATACATTTGGATTTTCCCACATCGCTTAAAATTATAGTACTCTTAGTGTACGTAAACTCTTGGATTCAATGAAAGCTATACCATTTTTTTTTTTTTTACAAATCATCATTGTCATTATTCTGGCATTTAATGAGCCAGGTTGTTATTATTATGTGCGTGTATGGGTGGGTGAGTGTTTTTATACCTCAGGTCCCAGGTTGAGGTAACAATCCACAGACAGAACAGGGTGAGTGTAGTTCTTGGTGCTGAGAGGAAACAGTTTCTGGCTGGTGTGTTGGAGGTATTTTTCCAGGAGAAGCTGAGCTGGTGAAGCCAGGAACAGATGCTTGCTGTCTGGGGCACAGATGTACTGTGAGGGCCCCACTGAGGTGGAAGCGTCTGTCATCTGAATAAGAACCAACAGTTTTGGATGTTATTTAAAATTATTTTATACTGTTATTAAGAAGGGTAAATACAGCAGCTAAGGTGCACAAAGCTGTAACGGGGAAAGGTTTTTCCCCATTACAGATTTCTTCTCTGTGAGTTTTTCTTCAAGATGTTTCAAATCATGAAATAAGTTTTAAAAAATTACTCCAAGGCAGAACTGACTACTCGTCCATGAAGTTACAAAAACATCCTGAACCTAAATTAGAATCAATTATCGCTAGTATTCATGATTCAACAGAAATAAGGAAAGACGACCTAAACACGCAAGTGTGATGAAAAAAGAGACAAAATACTTTTTAATGACACTGTGTATCAGAGTTGTTTAAAATGTAAATAAACATTTTAAACAACTCGGTATGCTGACTCTCCAGTCAAAACAATTATTAATTAAAAACATTAAAATATAATTTTTGATTTGTGGCTCTGACAAGGCTTCATGAACTGTGCAGTGTTCTAGAAAAACTATTGGCTCAGTTTGAATTATGTATTAGTGTCTACCTTGGTCTTGATAATGAATGTCCGGTAACCTCCAATGGCAATCTGCTTTTTCATCACGCTGAAGTTGTTGAACCTGCAGACAAGGAGCCCGGCGCTGTGCAGCCTCAGGGTGAAGTCCACATCGTGACAGGTGAAGCGGTTCTGGTCGTATTGGACGTTCTGACTCCGGTCAACATTGAGAAGGAGGAAGTCATGAACGTGACCTCTGGAGAACGGCTCCCACTGTTTGATACCTGATTCAACAGCAAAGCATTGCAGGATGAAATTAATGGAACATGCTGCTTTACCTTTTATATAATAAAATGTTGATTTGAGTTAAAGTGGTTAAAATGATTGAAAAATAATGAAAATATTTAGGGGGGTTTTTTGGGGCTTGGTATAACATTCTAATCTTAAATGCATTTTCATTTGATGTAAGTAAATTATCATAATTAGCAGAAATGAAAACTTGAAACATTCATCTATTAATCTCTATATTGTCGTTCACTCCTAAATTGAGTTACTGAAATAAATAAACTTTTTAATAATATTGCAATACAAATTAGATCTTGAAACTGACAATACATATCATTAGTGCATAAGAAGATGGCAGTTATATGTTAAATTCAGAAAAGATTTTAAAACTTTTCTTCCTAAATATAAAACTCAAAATAATCACAGAATGGATGCAGATAACAGTAGGTACACCTGACTCTGAGTTTATCTGTTTAGCTTTATTTCTCTTTAGGACAACACATTAGGTGACAGAGCTGTTGCTGCCATGGACTATATCTACTCAGCTTTTCTTTTGCTGAAGAACATCCTCCTGGATCTGTGCTACCATGTTTTGTCTTTATCTGTTCTCCATCCTCTCAAGTCCTGACAGGTGATGGAAAATTGCAGTTCATATTGAACTAGGTTAAAAGCAAGTGGTTCCTCTTCACTGTTGCTGCATGCTTAATGAAGGACTGATGCTGAGTCAATGAGTTTGATTTGTATTTTTATTTAATTGTAAAGGGTCAATTCATATGAAAGAACAAAATGTAAATATGCGAGATTGTGGCCAGGGCTAATTTTCATCTACAGTTCCTTGGTTGGGAAAGCCAATCACAAAACAACATTGTACAACAATAAAACAACAACAGTAAAATACTTGAATTTAAAAATGTTAAGAACAACATAACTTCTGGCTATGACGTAGTCAGGAAAATTAACAAAGCTACAATTTTCTGAATCAAAATTCATGAAAGATGCATATTTATATAAACTAATAATGTGTTTAATTTAATTAGATGCTGCAAACAGCCGGGCTTCTTTGAACAGTTAACAATGTACAATTAGTTGCAAAGGGGATTTGGCTATAATGCACTGTAGTTGGGATTGCTTTTGACTAATTGTTACTACATCTGACCAAGTGTTCAAATTGGATTTATGTGAGTAAGTATAGATTTCATTCATATGAGGATGTGAATTTAACTTATTTGTCAAGCAAAGTATCATTAAATAACATCTGCTGTAATTTTTTAACAAATAAACTAAAATGAAGGAATCTATAAGGTTTTGCAGTTTTTTGGATTAAAAGTTTCTTTTGGTAATCATTTTGTTATTCAACCTGAAACTTTCTTTTGTCCCTGACATTGTGTTTTCTCACCTGTTATTCCTCGGCTGTTCCACTTCCTTATACCACACAGGCCATACTGGGCAAGGTCTGGGCAGGCCTCCATGTGCTGCAAGACTTGTTTTAGTGACACAGCACGTTCAGCAGGACAACTATGAGAACAACGAAAAGTAAACATGGACTGCGTTAAACCCAGCAATTTTTCCATAAGATCTTCTTTCTCAAACAACAGCATACGGTTTTCTTTCACCTCAGTTTATCGTTGTCTACTGCGTTCCACATAACACAGGAGTCATCAGCAAGGATGATGAAGGGCCAGACATCAACCGATGGGCTACCTCCCTCCACCTGCCGACTGCGCTCCAACTCCAAGTTGTGATAAGAAAGCTCCTTTATCAGAAAGTGAGCAGCACCTGAACATACATCAAGATATGATCATAAAAGTGATTTAATCTGAAAAAAAAAGTTAAATCCAAACAAAAACAATAACTATGAAACAGCAGAATAACTGAGAGTTAATCAGAGTCACATACCGATGCCCGCTCCATTGAAGACAGTGGGCAGCACCAGCATGATGTGGTTGGGCCAATACTTCTTGTAGACAGCCATCTCATACTCTTTAACTACAAGGATGTGTAGATGTGAGGCTCCATCCATCGCATGGTACAGGTTGAACAGACCGTGCTCGTGGCGACCGGTGGTTGGGGTGAAGATTGGACTCTTAATGCAGTCTGGGCTCTACAAAAGTACAACAAAATAGTAAAATGCAAACATTTTTGTCATTTTATTAATTCAAGATATCACTATATGACAAAGAATAAAAAAAGAAAATAGGATAAAATTATTTAGTATTTCTGGCAAAACATGAATTGACTGTGCTTTTGTATATTTACTCAAAGATTTAACAATTCCACCACCTGGTGGAGAAATGTTTTAACTGCAACCAATCCTTGAATAATGTCCCCTTAAATTAATTTCTCTTTATTAAAACTACAACATGATAAATGTTTATATGTAAAACAAAAACTAATACACTTTTCAAAGCTAATCTAAGGAAAATATTCAACAATTGAATGGTCCCTCTGGGAATCGGCACTGACAAATTCTGTAGAAAAATGTAAAATACAAAGATAGATAGATAGCATTTATTGTCATTGAACAGGATTCAACGAAATTTCTATTGCAACTCCCGTGCAAAAAGTCAAAATATACAATAAGTAAAATAAACAAACACACAATAATAATAACAATATATACAACTAATATATATATATATATATATATATATATATAACAATAACAAAGAACATACCCAGTCAGAAGTGAGCGGCAGCCGCATGCTCTCCAGCTGGCCTCCTGGCTGGCTGAAACTGAAGTAGTGTTCCTTAGACTTTGGGATGATGAAATAGAGCTGGATGTCTTCTCCGAGCAGAAGATGGGTGAATGTGAAGGCATGCAGCGTTGACTCATACATCTGGAATTTGATTAGAGATAACTACAAATTATATTTTAGAGCTAGCTTGAATGTTATTTCTCACACTGTCTTCTATTATTTTGAGTGTAAGTAGGTGTGTAACTTGCAGACCTGGTATCTGGGGTTAAAGCCAAGGTACTGATGACACTGCTCACAGTGATGATAGGTATTGTACGCTGCGTACTTGGACAGCTTTATCCGAGATGTCCGTCTGCGCAGGTACACATCCTCCTGGCGGACAGGGTTTCCTTAGCAACACAACAGAGGAGAGAGGAGGGAATAATATTGCAAGATGACTGATTGGATACCTGGACTACGTTTGGAAATTAAAAAATAAACTGCCAAGAGAAAGACTTTATTTGCAGACTTCATACCATCAGCTCGTGGTTTAAATCCAGGACAGTATACAATGCTGATGTCATCATACTTTGGGTCATAGATGGTGTAGTCGAAGGGCATTGTCTTTATAACTTCTGTGTTTGGCCATGGAGCATTGGGTGGGTGGTACTGCACACCTTCTACCTCGGCTGCTGAAAATGTAATGCGCTTTTTTAATGCACATTCCTTATGAGTGACAGAACTAAGAGCATAACATAATGAAGACATGTCTTGACAAATGAAGGTATGATTACATGATCTTTACATTAGAATTTGAAGATAAATAGTTTTTTATATAGCGATGTAAGTGAGAACTTACTGCAGTGGATGTCCTCTTCATCATAGATATCCACCTCCATTAGCCTGATCAGCATGCGAGACAGGAGGCCCAGAAAATGAAGATATGCCCCCGTTTTCCCCACCTGACCACGAAAACAAACAATAAGACTTCTGAATAGAAGAAAACTAATAAAATGAATAGAAGAAAGTCAACCAGACTGACACTACCTGTGGGGGACCACTAAGCAACAGCCTACGTGGGTGAAAATTGTCAGTTCGTCCTTCAGTGCGATTGCTGCTGTCCATGTGGTAGGACCGAGGGACTGTCCACTGACGATAATAGAGCGACTGCTCTGTGCATGTCATCATTTTGCTAAGCAGAGGTCTGAGGAAAAAAACAATAAAAACTCATTTCAAAATGCAGGCCATTTTGATTTCATCTACACCCAAGACTATGTTTACAGTTGTTTCCACCATTTCCCACGCTGCTGCTGTTTGTACATCTTTTAGGATTGTACAAATCAACTTATAGCTGATGGCTCTTACAGCTTACTTTTGAAATGAATCCATCTTCTTCTTCAATTGTTTGCTTTTTGTAAACTAATGGAGTTTCTTAATTTCAGGAAGAAAGAAAAGAAAAATACAGTGCCTTAGAAATTTTTTTATTTCTAAGGACAGCTAAGTAATAACTGAACTCCACCTGTGTGTAATTTAATCTCAGTATAAATTCAGCTGTTCTGTGAAGGCCTCAGATGTTTGTTAGAGAACATTACTGAAGAAACTACATCACGAAGACCAAGGAACACAAAAGACAGGACAAATATAAAGTACTTGAGCATGAAACATTGTTCAGCCACTGAACCTGGAAAAGACATGTAGTCATGCAGTTGCTTTCACTTTTCAATATGCACAACCTTTTCAATAAAGATATTAGAGTTTGTAGTTTTAGGAGTAGTGTATTCTTAAAATTTATCCTAAACACATTACATTAGGACAGTGCTACAGATAACCAACAAATCAATTTTATTATAGAGAAATAAGAGTTTCTGTTACCTAAAACTGCTTGCCCACGCAACAGATATGTGTGGCAAGAATGAAGTACACCGTGGAAGGCCACTGCTGTCACTGGCTGTGATAATGTCATAGAGAGCACGGGGGAGGAGCACAGATGGGGGACGACTCAGTCCTCTCGCCCAGGAGCAGCTCAGATTAGGAGAGGAGGCCCGTGGAGATGAGGAGTCCGAAGATGCAGATTTGGAGGGAATTTGAGGTTGAGAAACAGGCTGCTGCTGAATGGCTGTTTGATTGTAGGACTGAACATTTGTTTGAGATGCTGACTGACTTTGACCTTGGAGCTGTGCCTGCTGCTGGGAGATCAGCTGGACCTGAGGATAACCTTGAACTTGGGGTTGGCTTTGGAAGTTGGGGGTAATTTGAAAATATGACTGAGAGGAGGTCTGGGGCTGAAGCTGAACCTGGGCTTTTGAGGGAGACTGTACGTTGTCCAGGGTTTCTTTTGGAACATTTGGAGAGGTGGTAATTCGAGATGGGAGGGGATCTACAGTTTTACCATCAGGGCATGGCTGGAGAGACTGAGAGGATTGTAAAGGAGAGTCTCCTGGAAATGACCCCAAATGACAAGAGAGGGTTTTAAATGAATAAAAAATTCAGGTCATTTGCAAACGTTGACTGATTTAATTTCTCATCATACCGTTCTCCTGCCCCTCCTCTTCTTCATTGTCAGTGCTGCTGAGTTTCTCAGCATCGCTTTCGATCAAGTCACTTCCTGGTCCAGGGTTGTGTGGTGGCCGTGACTCTGCCTTCACCAGGTAAGCAGCTAGTCCCAACTCCTGTTCCAGAGTGGTCCGTTGAAGGTATGAGCAGCTTATCACTCTGAGGTCGCAATACTTCAATGACCTTGTACAAGAAAATAAGACAAATTTATCTGCTTGTGGCCTTTATTGAAGCTTACTAATTTTCATCAGAAACGCAATCTAAAGTCAGCAGTCGAAGCTCAGCGAGTACCTCGGTAATGATTCTCCAAGCGGTTCGGCTCCTGACAAGATCAGGATGCACGGCAGAGCCTCCAGCTCTAAGTAGGTATGAGGAACCCATTCAGCATCCTGGATCTTTAACCAAATCTGTAGTGTATTAACACACATATCAATATATATTGTTTACAGTATGATAACGCTTTGCATTTCTAATGACATTTGTGTCAAACTGAATCCTATCAACAATCAACACCGTACCTTGATCTGATCAGTGAAAGTCTGTCCAATCGTCAAAGCTTGGCTAGGATTCCCCAGAATGATTTCGAAACTGTCCTCCATACCCAGCTGCCTCCTCACTCTGGACAGCCGTCGGTGGGCCCAAGCTGCCAGAGCCAGAGAGGGGATCCGCAGCAGGACCATGTGACCATGATGGGTGGGACACTGCTGAACAGCGGTGAGCAGAGACTGTACAATTTCCATGGTTTCCACAGAGGTGTGTTTGTGGAGATTGTGAGAGCTGCTGATCTTGCCAGATGCAGCCATCAGAGCAACACAGTATTGTTGGACTAAAACTGTAGTCCGTATTACAGCGCTGTGGAGTTTGGGAAATCTGAAAACACCAAGAAGAAACAGTGAACTTCTACTATGACTTGGTTTTAAACTTTATTAGAGTTTAGCTGATTAAGGATGGTGTATGTGGGTGTTGAACCTCTCTTCGAGGGTTGATGTCATGCTCTCAAAGGAGGAATCATATCGCATCAGTGGGAGGCTGCTTCCTGAACGGGTCGACTCTAAAAGCTCTGACACACCAAAGTACCGTGTCCTCTCATGATACAGGTCCACATCCTACACACAAGCAATAGCTGACATTCAGACTAACAACCAGACCACTGTCTCACCAAATGTCCATCCCAAACAGAGCTTAAACTCACATTGCTGAACGCAGATGGCCAGTGAATCTCGTTGTAAGGGCTGATGCGAGTGCACTGTGTTTGCAAAGCAAAGGGGAATGAGGTGACGTGCAGAATCAAGATGTTTGTGGCGTCTTTCACCTGCCGGGAGTTTAACAACCGATCCACAAGACCCAGATTGCCGTCTGTGCTGCTGTAAAATGTGCTGATTGAGACAGGAGTCACATAAATACAATGAATGAGCTCATCTTTGTTGAATTGTTTCATTGATTTAAGCTTTCCTAATCCAAACCTGCTAATATCCCAATGGGCATGGTCATGAACCAAGATGTAGAGCGTGTAGGAGTTGCTCTGTGCTTCCTGGAGAAGCTTGTCAATTCGTGACTGAGCGCTCTGATCCATCTTCACCACATAGCGCTCCGCCTCTCTCTGAGACGCAAATTCCTGCTCTGAACTCCCAAGCTCCTGAAGAACACCTAGAAAATACAAAGGAATGAATAATTTAAATCAGTAGTAATATATAAAAAATTAAAAGCACTTTCTCTTCACTTATGACTATTGTCTGATATATACAGGTTAAGGGACAAAGACTACTAACCAGAGCTCCAGAGGTGAAGAACAGTCTGCTGAAATGAGACCTCGGAAGGCGGGACAAGGATGAGGAAGCTGACCCGATTAAAGGAACCGAGGTCCAGATTCTGTGTGCTGGAGTCTGCGATGGCACAAACATGGGACAGCAGTTTTCTAGCCACCGCCAGCTGTATGGGACGAACCTCACGCCACTCTACTCTGTATTCTGCAAGCACAAAGATGGACACTGAGATTATAACATACAAAATGTAAATAAAGTTGACATTGTAACAGAAATTTGAAACTCAAAATTTTTAAATAAATCCTGATTTTTCAATGGTTACTTGTTTGAAGAGCAAATCTTATCTAAGGTATTATTCTAAGGCCCTTTCTGAATTGGACAGCCTTCTAATGCAGATGTAAAAAAGAATTACATTTCTTCAAGGACGTGAACATTAATGCAAGTGCCACTATAAATGGATAACACTCAATCCCAAAGAGCCCTCTTCTTACCTAAACAAGGGGTTTTGGGGCTTGAAGCTGTCTCCTTAGGGCTGGGCGTATCTTTTAAACTGGATGTTTGTGAATCTTTTGGACTAGGTCTGTCTTTGGGGCTATTTGTGGCTTTGGGAGTCTTCTCTTCAGCTAACGTCTGACTACTGGATGGGGGTGATGCTTCGTGCTCCACACTGGCACTGTCCAGAAGGAAATCCATATTACCATCTGAGAAACAGAAAGCCACATAAATATTTTAGAAAATTCTGACAAAATTTTCAATAGCAAATGAACAAGCCAAAGATAGAGACTTACCTTGTCCGAGGGAATTGCAATAGTGGACAAGTTCCTGGGCAGCTCCTGTGTGGAGTTGGTGGCTGATTTCTTTCAGTCCCTCAGTGGGAGAAAACATGCTCTCTGCCAAGGCACGACACTGATGTTTACCTGAAACAGATCCACAGTTGAATTCAATCTCCTGTCCACTTTTACCATGGCATCACTATTTTTATTACACGACAACTCTCACCTGTTACCACCACACAGGACTGAGTTTCTTGTCCCGGTGAAGTGACGATGATGACGACATAGTTTGTGTTTTCAAGCCGTCCATCCACCAACCTACTGAACATTTGCAGAAGCCCCTGAGCCAAGGATTTGACATCTTCCCCCAACACCACCACACCCTCCCCACAGGACGAGGCAGCCAGCTGGGCGAGCCAGGGAAGCTGACTGGGGGTGAGGGGCTGCTGACTTTGAGGAGGTAAAGAGAGATGCTGGGGGAGGCTGGGCAAGCTAGCGGGTACCTGAGGATGATCACATTGAATCATTTATTGATGTATATTATTTTATCAGTGTTGCTTATGTAAATTTGATTTTTTAAAAATCACAATGCTGATACTTTTCTTGCAACGTCTGACCTCTATGCCATAGTGTCTCCCTTGGGTTCCTTGTGTCTGTGACTGCTGAAACTGTCTGATCTCACTGAGGTGAGATTCCCTCCATGACCTCATGAATATCTGCTCCAAGTCCTCAATGAGGGGTACCTGCTCAGTGCCTGAGAGAGAACAAAGCTGCAGTCATACTTTTTACGATCTTACCATTTATGATGGTATATAAAAAATATGTTGCACAGGTTTATGACTGAAGAAAGGAAGAGCAATTAGTAAAAAAAATGAAATTCTTTACCCTCTTTGAAAAATGTAAGTGGCTGTTTTGTATGGGTCATGTGTATTGGGATGAAAGGAACAACAAATTCACTGTTGTTCCACATCAGGGTTGAATATGTTACTCTGCTAACATCTTGGACTTAAACTTTATTGTTTTATTAGTTCTCCCCACTGATTAGTGACTATTAGCTGAAATAATTCAATAACACGACAAACTGCTATAAGTTAAACAGTTGAGCACATGGAGGTGAGTGAATCTTACACTGTGCAGACCGAGCATCTGCATTGCACACAATGCGGTTATGCAATACTATAAGTAAGATATTGCTGCAACACTTAAATGTTATGGCAGTGGAGAGTGTGTGCAGTATATATATGATGTTAAAGAAAGGCAAGACCATAACCAACAATGTAGTAGCTGTATTTAAAAAGTCAAATTACTGTAGCTCATGGTTTGAAGATTACATTGTGTTCAAAAGCCTTTTGCACCAACCTAGCTGAACGAGGTAGTAAACGGTGAGCAGAATCTGCATCTCAGCAGAGAGAGGTTGAATAGGTGATGGTCCGTAATGTTGGTAAACCCTGGGGAGTGTTTGTGAGCTCAGGTAACAACTCTGTAGGAGAGAACTGATGAGTACGTCACTTGTGTTGCCTGTAAGTTGAGGAAGAGTGCCATGACCTGGAGAAATAGGAAATGTACAGAAGAAAAAAAACATGGGAGTAAGTCAGAATAAATTGAACGACGTCAGTTTTGGGATTTTAGCAGTTTGTTAAATTAATTCGTCCTTTTTCATATTACAGCAAGATATACTAGAAATTGCAGTTGTAGTGACACAAAACGGTGGAAAATACTAAGCCTTGATATCTGTGAAGAATACACTCAATATGTAATATGCCGTTGGCCCCAGGGAGAGACAGAGTAAGACTGACTTTAAATTCCTAAAATGACTCTGAGTGGGTTGGAACAAAAAAGTCAAGTGGTAGACCCTCCACAAAAAATGCTGAGCTTAGAGATCAAGTGTAAAGATACAAGTAGATCTTCCACCAAAATAAATGACTGCAGCACAATAACCATAAAAGCCATCTGAGAAACGTGTTAAGGAACAAAAAATATTAAAGGCCCCTCATTCTTTTATATCATGATCTTGTGCAAATGAGCACCAGACAACAGATAAAGTTTTTTTTTTAAATCAAGAAATCTTTATTTTATCAAGAGAAAAATATATATTCTTATGGTCCTGATGGCTTCCATTGTTGCTGACATAACAGGAAGATCTCTTTAGAGTAGTTCCATCATAGAAGCTTTTTCCACTAATGAAACAGTGGAGCTTGGTCTTGTGAAGTTGAATTAAACCTCAAGTGGTTTTGAGGAGATGTTACAGCAGGCATCCCACCCAAGTGGCGATCACACAGTGTTTCAACGGGAAATGCTGCAGTTTACAATGCCTGTTTAACAAAGATATTTTCCATCCTGCCTGTTTCCCTGATATAAACCAGAGTGAAAACATTTTTGGACAGATGCCAAGGGAGGTTTATAAAAACAGATGTCAGTTCCAGACAATAGATCACATCACATTACAACAATCCCAGAAGTGTCCTGGCAACACTCACATCTAGAATGTCTAAAATAATCAAACAAAAGCAGTGAAGCTACTTATCAAAATTCTTTTTGTCGGTATTTTTAGTTTTGTTTTGGGTGTGTTTTTGTCTAACGGTCTTACACTTGGCTGATGTTTGAGTTTTGGTTTTCTATTTTTTTACCTCCTATTTCTTTCAGGTAGAGATGTTGTTAAACATCTCTTCTGGATGTTTAACAATCCAGAAGAATAAAATAAAAATGGTTGTAACCTTGTTTCCAATACTAAGCATGTTGATAAATTACCTAGAAGACACACTGGCACTGGACACTGCAGAACTCCTTTTCTGTCACATCTTTTAGCACCAATGCAATTTTTTAAGAACAACGTTCTCTAGCAAGCAAAAATTATTGGAAACAGAAGTGTAGATGCTTTAAAGGGGGAACAATATTGACAGAAAAAACTTAAAAGATGATTTGTGTTAGGTATTTCTTAATATATATGAAGATGATTTAGCCACACAGGGTGCTGGAAATTCCTCCGACTTTCAAATGACACACATCGCTGACCCTCTTACCTTTAAATATGACAGGCTGCAGCCTGCAGGTGTGTAGCAGCTGATCAGGCACAGTTACAGACACTTCAGGGGCCGAAAGTTGACTTGTTGATCCTCGTGATGAACTCTGTATGGCTGTAGTCTCTGGCACAAAAGGAAAACAAACACAGAAAGGTATTTACATTTAGCACACAATTCCAATGAGGCTAATTAGCTTGATAACAAAAACACACAGCGCCTCCAAAAACCTATTTGTACCTGATCTTGCTCCATTGGTGATGACAGAAGTCACTGATAATGTTGATAAAGTTAATGACGATTGTCCAGACTTCCCAGCACTCTCTGTCAAACTATTGGCGGATGAATCAGGTGACCAGCCTTTGTGTCTCTTTTTTGGGGGACCAGCATTTGTAGGTGGAACTGTCAGGTTAAAAAGAAAATTCAGGACATATTTAGATTAAGTATTTTGTCCTATCTTGTGTTTTATTCCAGTGATTTAGAGTCTTTGAGACTGACAAACTGAGGGACACAGAAGTCACTTTTCCCATCCCAACACCTCACAAATTAACACATTTACTACAAGATGCCAGGGAGACTTTTGTAGATACTGTAATGCAAAACAGTTGTATTTTAGTCATGCATTTATCTGTCTTTTCTTCTCAAGTATCTGTTAAAATGCTGCAATAATGGAAACACATAAAAGATGCGCTTGTTAAAAGGGCAATGAAAAAAACCAACACCACCAGGAAGGAAGTGTTTCATTCAGATATAATGCAGGAGGAAAAAGATGAGACAGAGAGAGAGGGAATTTTACAACCTGGGTTTATGGAGGAGGCAGAGCGAGAGACAGGGAGTGAGAAGGACAGAGAGGCAAACAGAGGAGAAAAGAGAGGTAGATGTTTAGTGCTCTGATGACTGCCAAATCAAAGCAGGGAAAACAAAGGACCCTCCTCCCCCGCCCCTGACATAAAAAGTAGCTGCTGGGCTCCTGTGAAGCAGACGAACAGAAAGGGGAGGAGCTTAAAGACAACTTCTCGTTTGCATATAAACAAGAAGTAGTGTTATACAAGCAGACATGGCCTGCATGGATTCTACGTAGGATAGTGTATGCCATTCTGGGAAATTACACTATTGTCATACACATCCTAAAAGAACTAAAAAGCTGAAAAAACCCGTTAAGGGGAATCTGTACCAGTAACTGATGGTCTCCCAGGTCCCGACTGATTTAAAGGTGGCTGGGCAATGGAGGAAGCTGCTGTGTGGTTTCCATTTATCAGCGTGGTGGGAACATCAGCTGTCTGAGGCTCCACGTGTGATCCTTAAAAATAAAATAAAAAAAGATGACAAAGATTTATTAGAGACAATTATGTTTTAGAAGACAACAAGGAAATGACCAGAATCAGTAATATGTCTTTGTGTCATTTTTAACCTGTGGCACTGCCTGGTGTGTGTGACGAGTGAGCCAAAGCCGGGTTCAATGGCCGTTCATCTAATGTCAGGTGGCCCTCTGAGAGACTGGTTCTGATCTGTCTTATCCTGACATCTGAAAGACATATCAAACTGGTTGTCTACAAACAGAGACAAATGAAATCTCTTTCACATTAATGCTTTGAGAATGGGCATGCCTGTGAGAAGTAGCGCATACTTTGAAGTGTGAGGGTTTGAACACCAGAAACTAAACTCTGACCAATCACAAAAGTTAAGCACATAAGACAATGAGAGATGAGCTGAACTAAATAAAGCCTTGTCATAAAGAAGACAAACGCCAAAAAATAACTAAATCCACTTCGGTTCTAGAGACACATTTGCATACCATCTTTGAAATGGTATGTGAAACGTATCAGCAGGATTCACCTAACATCCTGAGGAAATGTCCAGAAGACCAAAGGTTGAGTTTTGTGCAAACAATGCAACAAATTCTCCAAAATCTGATTCTGAAAGTTGTTGCATCATCCTGTTATATTCTGAAATGCATACAGGTTCATACTCACTCATTGTGTGTGCAAATAATCAAAGTCTGGATAAAGACATAAACAAAAAAGCCATAATTAAAAAGCCTCATTGCATAATTTTCAGAGCATATTATACGTAATGTTTTGCCTTTGGTTGCTCTAAGCTGGAGTTCCACTTCGTATTCTTCTTCTGATTTCAAGATCTATCAACAAGTGTCACTAGTCTGAAATTCCAGAATAAGATTAGAGAATACAACAGGAAGTGGCTGGTGACACACATGGAAGGAATTCAGAACTGATCAAATGTTTTCAGTGAAAGCTACTTTTGCTTGAATCTGCAAGAACCATCAAATTTTTCTCTGGAGATCAATCTTGTTAACACAAAAACATGGTATTGTTTTCTTGTTGGAGGAGCAAAGCAAAGAAAAAAATAATAAAACAGGACTCCAGAAACTTGCCAATAATGTCAGCCTTATGCACAGGATTCACCTCTGGTTTTGTTTGTATTTTGGGTTGTTAGTCCAGCGTTCGTATGTAACCAAACCCTTTTCAGGAAATAAGTCTAGAATTCCTTTGTGTTAAATTCCAGCCTCTCAACACCTATACCCAAGCGAAAAAGCAGATTAGGAGAAAATCTGACATCTTTCTATCAACTCCTAAATATCACACTTTCAGTTCCAAACAACCAAGTTGAAACAATTACCAAATGAGCAAAAACATCCAAAAACAGTAGGGGTATACCCCATTAAGACTCTATAAACAGTCTTCACACCTATCCACACAACTGCTTTCTCCACCTAATGTCCATTTTCACTATGACCTTCAGGCTGCTGCTTCTGTGCACTCTCTAACATCTCACCTTTGACCCCCCTAAGACCCTGTTTGACCAGTCCATCTGGTCACACCCACACATTCACATCTTTGCAATCAAAAATGCAGCTTCATCCAATTTTCAGAGTATGAAAAACATCCGACATGTGTTTTAAAAGCAGTTGTGAATATGAGTTGTTTTTATTGATATAGTAAAAACATTTTGTACCATGATTACCGTCTGCCAATTTTAAAAGCACTTTTACAGGTGACTGTGTTGATATTTTTGAAAAACTAGGCATTCATGTAACTGCTTCAGGTAAAATGTCTTATATCATACTTGCTGTCTTGCAAAGTATGAGAAGCTCTTCGGCTTCAGTGCTGGTAATCCAAGCTGGCTACAAGTTAAACAGACAACCCAGATCATCCTCAACAACACAAGCATCTGGCTAAAGGTTAATTTTGTGACTGGTGTTTTGTTGCATGTGTTTAAAACAAAAAACATCTCCAGTAAGCATTTGTTGTAGAGTTATAAAGTTCAAAATACAGCTAAATGACAACTAAGGCTCTCCAGTGGTTAAAATCGCAGTGCTTTACTTTTGCGATTTACCATTTTATACATTCAATAGGATGTGTATGATGGAGAAACGTCATCAAGGCAATTCTTAAAACTGGTATCACCCCTACTTATGTTTGATTAAGTAAATTACACAGTATAAAAGAGTTAACAACATCCTTATAGTGAAATTGTACAATTCCTCAAGTGGAAAGTCAAAAGAAAAATCTACATTTCTTGTAAAAGCAGTAGCTCCATCTTTTACCATTTCCCCTCCAGCAAATGGGAGCACCCTTAACCAGCATGCCCTGGTTGTTGCGGTAGAGATGAAACTTCAAGTGCTTCTGTTTCTTGGGCTGGGTGCTGAGCTTCAGGTTAATGTGGTTGGAAAACTCTGTGAAGTAACGGAAACCTTTCTCTCCACAGCCCAAGCAGTTTCCCGAGAAACCTAAAAGAGGATTAAGCAAACGGATCACATTATGTATAATGATTATGTGGATAATATCACCAATGCACTCAGATGCAAAAAAACCCAAAGATTTTTGGACTGAACTTTACTTACATATTCTAATCTTTTCAACAGAAAATTATGTCACATTGTCCTGAGAAAGTCTTCTGTCTTACCAAGCAGGGCGTTTCGACCCCGTTCATCTGGCAGAAAGCGTCGGTCCACAGCGCAAACCAGCAGGTTGTCAGGGAGGGAGGGGGATTTTACCCCAACTGGCATGAACCCAGGAGGAACATCCAAGTTTTCTGACGCAAGCGAGGACAAACGCAAATCTTTGCCAGCCTGACAGAAACCTGTTAGGAAGAGAAGGAAAGAAATGTTTTCACTAAATATTCCAAGTAGATCCATGAGATTAGCCATTTTAACAACACAAATACATGAAATATTAAATTATTTTATCAAGTATTTGTCCACTTACACATTTCTTTCGGTTTTGTTTATTTGTCTACATGTTTGAGATCACTAACCTATTTTATGATCAGGAAAAATAATCTCAGGAACTTTTCAAATTGGGACTTCATTTATTAAGAAAAATGGTTTACAAACCAATCTGGACCTATGGAAAATTAATATCTGGTTGTACCACCATGGCAGAATGTGTTTTATTGCTGTGGATCGATTTTGGATCACTTTTTTAAATCATTTTCATTGTGTCCCATTAATTGACAACACTGACATTTTAAAATAAAATCCCCATGTGACACACTTTGACCACAACAGATTCAAAATACGTCTGTCATAAACTGCTGAAAAAGTGCTTTTCTGTAATTTTGTCACCACATATATAAACTTGTACATGCCATCTGTGGTGCAGCATCCCTCAGGTGGAGGTTTCATCTGATAGGGTATCGGTGGGCTGTTAGACTCAGAGCCATCTTCATCCTCTTCGTCATCATTGAATGTTCGACCTAGTTAGAATACGGAAACATTGTTTTATTTCAGGGCAAATTGACATGTGATAGTAAAAATTTAAATGATGATTAAAACAAATGTTTCAGACTTAAGACTAAAGATGGTGAACATCCTAAACCTGGACTCGCTGCTGCTTCACCTGAATATTTCTTCAACCCACCATCCTGCATAAACAGCTGCTCTGTCTCAAGATACAGCTGTGAGAAGACGGGCCGAGGCACCACAGTGTTTGACCTCAAGGATGCCTCGATGGAGTTGTGGAGGACCTCCTCGAAGCGTGTGGACCGCAGCTGGCCTGCATAAGAGTTCCCCATCGGCGTCCTGGAAGTACACACAGCAACCCCAGACTGAACGGAAAAGTCTTTTGGTTGTTTTTGTTTGCTCTAAAGTGATCACAAGAAACTGAAGGTGAACCAAACACAGATATAGTTTTGGTCAAATAACACAAACTCCGATGTTTCAATGATTATAAAAATTTAAATAATCATATTTTATGTGTATATGTTTTAAAATCTCTCTGGGATCAATTTTAAAAAAGTCTTTGCTTAGTTATGTGAGCAGAGTCACAAACACATCCACACTTGTGCTAAATAATTTAACATCAGAAGCACATCTGCTCTCACTGACACATACAGATCCAACAGGGGCTTAAAATGTGGCTGTGGTGCAGGGCGTTTTACCAAAGAGCATAATATAAAATCAGCTGCGCTGACAGTCAGAACACCCTGACCTAGACACAACTCCCTCCCTCTGTTTTTCTACTTTCTCTCCAAGAGCATTTCTCTAACTCCTTCTCTCCATGATGTAGCTCAGCGCTAACCTTAAACAAATCATTTACACAAATAAATGTAACAAACTCAGATTTTTAGAAGGACAAATATGTTGTAGTTGTTAATTGAAAGAATAAAACCTGACTCTGAGCATGAACCTAATCCCTCTGTGTTAAACTCTGGCAGTTCCCAAGCTGGCTGACAAATTCACACAAATGACTTAAAAGCACTCATCACATGTTTTCAATAAGAAGCTGCATCTATCAATGTCCTACAATGACGTGTTGCTTTGCAAAACCATATTCTGTATTATGAGACAAACAAAAAACAATAAAAACTAAATATCTACATTCAAAATGCAAGATGTTTTATGAGCCCTCTTAATCCGTCTTCTAGATGGCAACATTTTTCACAGAAACACGCCAGACAAAAATCCGCACCTAGACAGATTCATATAGAGACTAATTATTTTCATTTAATGGCTATATTTGTTTCTGATAGGAAATGAGACAGAGACATTTTAGAACATAATAAAGCAATGTAAAAGAAGTGTCATTAAAAATGCACAAGATATAAAAAATTAGCATTTTAAAAATAAATATACACTACATTATAATGTGTGGAAAACTCTTCATGGTTATTACAGCAATAACTGCTCTTATAGTTGCTGACCAGCTTTGCCACTGGTATTTTGATGATTGGTCTTTGGTAATGAGTTCCAAAGTCTTAGAGGCTGGAAAACCACATTGCTATTTCCTAATATTTAAGTCCAGATCATTAATATTACTTACAGTAAAAAAAATATGCCAATAAAAATGAAAGCTTACTTTAAAGCTACATCTGCAGGGGGGATTACAATATTTTAGGGCTGAGCTGTGGACAGATGTATGATCCCCTATCAGCCTTAACAATCGATCCTAATTTTCTCTGATTGGTGATTGGAAGATTATACACTGAAGAAAATTTATCGCCAAAGATAAAACCAAGAATCTGAAATTTGATGTAGTTTTTGCAGTTAGAATTTATAAAAAGGTAAAATCTTTTAGTTCCAATATCTGTTTTTGGTGGATTCAAAACTACTAAGCGAGCCCATAGCAACTTTTTATACTTCTATTTGTCATACTACAAAAAAAAGTCACGTCAGGTCACACCTCTAAGAAATGTCAAAATCAGCATCAGATTAGTGCATCTCTAAATGTTATTAATTCCAATACAATCTTCATTTACTTTGCAAAGAAACTGCCAGAGTACAACATCAGTAACAGATGTCCCTTCTACAATCATTTTCAACATTGACATGTTATTGGGTCAACTGTTGCGAGACTTCCAGCTTTACATTCACCTCACACATTTAGGCTGAAGATGGTTGCAGTGACACATTCCTGACCACCTCCTGCTCCCACATTTTGAAAGGAGCAGCGCAGGCTTTTTGGGGCCTTGCACCACCTTGCAGAGAGACGAAGTGATTGGGAGACAAAAAGCCCGGTCACCACCACACAGCCAGTGCTGACAGGAAGTAATCACACCTTCTACCAAAGAGGATGCTGCTCATTTTACGACCACAGACTGGGGGGCCTAAAACCCTGAGCTTACAGTCAAAGCTTTTCTTTCTGTAGGTGTAAAACACAATTTAATCTTCTTTGGTGAAAAATCCATAAAATAACAAAGGAACTAATATCAATAATAATAATAATGCATAATTTCAAATAAAATTCTTCTTGTTAATGTTTCAATTAATTTGGCACAAAGGAACCTTCAGGAAGGATTATAATTTATTCTGAAGTTCTATCTTTCATCTGTTTCAACTTGTGCTCTTGCTTTGTCATGGATTCAGTATTTATTGCAGAAAACTTTATGCAGAAGAGATGACAGCAATAAGCCGCAAGTAAAACTTTTAAGGCTGCTTTGTTGATCTTTTCTCCTCCCACCTCCCCCTTTCCTCTTTCCTTGACATGGAAGTGGGAGATCCTTTTATCTCCACCTCTACTTTTTTTTTCCTTCGGCCTCTTTTTCACCCTAGGGAGAGAGACACTATTGTGGTGTTTTATGACCCCTTGAACCCTATTCCCATTACTACATTTTCGAACACACACGCACACACACACAGTTGCAGTTACGATCCTTTAAAAAGAAATTTAAACACTATACCACCAATCAAATACGTTTTTACTTAGAAATTAATACTTTAACTGATTTTTTAATAATATTCTTTCTTTACATATTAAACTGGATGTAAGTATTATATGTATATCATTTTATAAATGTGTAATTTAAACTCACTTTGAAGAAAAAAATATTTAACAGCATTGTGTTTACACCAAAGCTTAGTCTCAACTACAGTATCAGGTGAATGTTAAAACAAAAATACTAGCTACCACACTACAAAGATGTTTTTAAAAGTTTGCAATTAGAGCTATATTTCCATTGTTGCAAAAGTCAGCTAACATATGCAAACACACATATATCATCTGTGCTGTGAGGGCATGGCTGAATTAGTTTGAGGGATGTCTCATGACCACAAGGTCAAAGGTGAGCCGAGATAACAATGTTTAAGTAAAGCTTTGATGTGAGCTATACTTCTTGCACAAGTGCACCCCCACACGCACACACACATGCACAAACACAGGGACTCCCCACCTCCCACCCCAGACACGCTCTCCCAGGGTCTCTAGCTAAGCGGACACAAAAGGCTTGTCTTAGGGAGGGGTGAAGGGTCATGGTGAGAGAGGTCAAATAAAGACCCCTGGCTTTTTTCTCTCTCAGTCCAGCCCACATACCAGTCACACAGACACACACACCCACACACATAAAAAAAAACATGCAGCAATACCAAGACTTTTATTTCTTTCAGTGCACTTCGACACGTGGGGTCTCCACTTACTCACATTCCCAGTATACAGCTGAGGAGATAACAGTGGACAAGATTTATGCAGTTAAACCATTACCAGAAACTGCACAGAGACAGTTTGTGACTCATATGTGTTGTTCATACTGCATAGGAACACCAAGTATTCACTTAATTTTATGACAAATGAGGTAATTTAGGGAAAGGTCAGTGGGGATAAGTCTTCACAGACTGGGAGACTCTTTTTACTGTGTGTGCTTTTGTGCCTTTGTATTCAAAACAGATAAGATAATGTAGCTGAGGATCATCCAGCATCTTTATCTGTCCTGGGTTGCAGAATTTAAACAATGAAAAATAAAAATAAAAAATCTGGTTTTACATAAACTCTGACACCGACGGCATGTACAGCATCTGAAGTGGATATTCAAATGGGAGCATCTCCAAGCAGTGACCCACAGCAAACACTTCCATTCACAGTTTGCTCAAAACACACTGCATGGTTTACCAATTTGCCAACTGGTCAAACATCTCCATAGGCATGTATGCATTCATGCACTGATCCACTCTTTGTAATAGCCAGCAAATCACCGATATCTATAAAAAATACTTCAATCACTAAATCCCTAAAAGTTTCTCCCACTCAAATGCTCTATTTACCTGCATGAACAGGAAAATTATTTATAATGTCAGCAGATAACTATACAAAATGGTTATGCAAGTTACAGGTTATTGTCAGTGTATATGTTACACCATAAATCTGCTCCTCACTGAAAGTTTGGTGGCTGCACTGCCTGTTGCTTTGCTATCTCAGAGAATGTCCTTGAGCAGATTTTGTTTCTTCTGCTCTGTTCTGCTTACGTAACTTCAGGGATACTTGTATTGTCTAGATGCATGCACATCTGGCTTAATATGTGCTTTGGTTTGGCTTTATACTTTTATGATGCAGAATGCCTTTAAAAATTTAAATCACTTTGTACCATCACCATTTCTGAAAAATAAAAAACAAATAAAAAAAACAGGCAGATGTGTAAAATGTTAATGAAGACAAGATTGCATATATAGATTTTCAACTTATAAACTTGATATAACTGTATTAAAAAGATATATCACAAAGAAATTATTAAAACTTATTAAAGCTTATTTGATGACAATGAACACAAAACAGTCTCTCTAACTGGAGGAATGTCTTTAACATGGGAAATAAAATAATTAAAGATATAAAATATTTGTTTAAATGCAGATAAAAGTAGATTAGTCCATAATAGTAATACAATTAGTCATACCTTGTTTTTTAAACAAAGGTGAAGTAAATTCAAAGTCTTAATTAATTCATATTTAACTTTAGAGTTGTATGCAACTTCACAAAGCTGTTAAAACATTTCAGTACGAGGTTTTGAAATGAGGCTAAAAAAAATAAATGAGTAAAATGTTAAAAGGTAAAGAAACTGTGTGGTATTCTAAAATACTACATAGTGGTAACGATTTGTTATTAAACGTCACCAACAACTGAGTTTGCTAAGAGATAGATAGTTTAATTTTTTACCATTTAGAAGCCAGCGCCTGTAATAACTAAAGCTAAACAGACACAAGATGCAGGGTGGACTTACCTCTACACTCCAGCGCCAGAATCCGAAAAACTACTTTTCTCACAAAGCGAATAGATTGATCCCGCGTGCTGTCACCATGTCACCGGCGCGAGACCTGCAGCGGGACTGGCTTTAGTGTCGCGCGTGTCATCACCTCTGATCCGCCGCGAGGCCCCGCCCCTTTCTTCCGGAACTGCGTTACGGTCAGTCTCCTCAGTTTGTGTTAAAAAGCTGTCTAAAAAAGTCAGACCACGAAATAATGACGCAGAACAATAAATAGATGGTAAAGGAAAAACAAACAAATAAAATGACAAAAACAAAACGGATTAAAGAATCTTTGCTAAATTTAACATGTTTGTAAGTTTTATTGGTGTTATTGGTTATTGGTGTTAATCTTATACTACGGTATTAAACGTAACCATGTCATGGCGCAATTAAATGTAAGGATTAAAACGGTATTTAAACAAGTTTTCTTGTTTTTCTTTTAACATATCCATCTTAAAGAAAAAAAAACTAAAAGCAAAACTTTCTGTGTCCTGCTGACATTTTCCATGGAAATTACTCAAACGCACATTGGGTATTTGAACTGTACCACTCCCATCACATTAGTCAAAATTAAAAAGTGTCAGCAACAGCATAAACTAAGAAGATCAGCAACAAATGGGTTACTTGTGCTTTATTCTTTATCAACTTACAAGTTCTAACTAAAATCTTTCCCTCCAAAGAGAGAAGTTTTTATTAAACTACTTTCACCTCCTAATTATGATATCAAATGCCAAAAGAGCTAACTGTCCTAGTTTCCTACAGATGGAAATCTTGGAATAAAAACTCTTTCGGAGGTTAAACCGACTCATAAAACACTTCAGACGTACAAAAGATGTATGTCGCTCTCTACTGGACAAAAGACTGCCTTACAGCGACAGCAAGGGAATTAAAGAAGTAAGCAACACCTTGACAAAATACTTGGGGATAATGTCTGCTCAGCGGTGATACAAAATCAAATTTTTGAGCAGAGGGTTTTTACAGATTAAGGTAGAATTAAGGAGGATTAACAGACACTGACTTGTTAACAGTGTGCTAATAATAAACAGAAGTCATCTTTTTTGACTACTTGAACTAATAGTCATGACTTCTTTTAAGATGTCAGGTTATCAGAACAGTGAACAGTTTTCTATTTGTGATCAGAACAACTTCCACAAGCTCAAAGACCCCCATGTGCTACGTGTTCCTGCACCCTCAACAACAAAACCAACAGGTGAGTTAATTTTCATGCCACACTACACACATTGAAGGTATAATTGGTTTAATTATCAAAGTACTTTATTGTGATTGATACACATCATCTATTTTGTACATATCAAATATTCATTTCCATGTAAAAATGTCATGCATGTACCACATTCAAGACACCTTTTTCAGTATGAAATAATTAATGTTTTTCAAGCTCAGCATATATAGATTTTCAGTTAAAACACAAATGAGTTTCAGTTTTACTCTACAGATTATTTCTTGGACTTTGGTAATTTGGTATTAATTTAACAGCCAGGTTAAGAAAATGTAAAATCTCTGCTTTTCACATGTGACAGATAAAATGAGGGCTGTCTTTTACATATATTTTCTATATTTCTAAATATATATTTCTATAAATATTGTATAAAATATTTCTATACAATATTTTATATATATTGTCTTTTATATATATTTTATATACATTTTCTATATTTGGAAACATATTTACCAAAAAAGATGTTGCCAAAACAGCAAAGATTGAAAGAAAGTGTTTTGTTCAGATTAAATCACAACTGAACATTTTGACCAAAACGCAAAGCATTTAGTTTTATCACCTTATTATAACGTGATAAAATGTGAAAAGTTTCAAATTCCCCTGAAGGCCACTTTAACTGTAAAATGGGATAAAATATTTACAAATATACAATAATTAAACAAGAAATTGTTAAAAGAAATCTAAATACCATTTAACTTAAAGCACAAAGGGAGACTTGAATAAGATAATACTTGATGCATTAATTACAGGTGCAACCACAAAAAAGGAAATTACATAAAACAAAATGATACTGCTAATATTTCAGATTAAAAACCTTTGATTATTTACATAAGGCCTAACCATTTCTGACTCCAGTCCCCCTCCTAATTACAGCTTACATTTTGTCACTGGGAATCCCATACTTCATCCTTTCTGCTGTCCCAACTGGGCAGTGCCAATCTGTACAGTGGCACAGCCATGCCACGCCAACACAACATCCCCTGATGGGAGAACAGGTGTTGGACAGGGTCCAGTGGAGCAGAGAGGAGCGGGCTGCCATGATATATCAGATGAACCGGCCAGCACCAACTCCCCTGGCCCGAGGGAGGGGGACCCAGCCATTTATTAAGTGAGTGAGTGTGTGAGCATGTGCGCGTAGGTTCCGGGGGTTGGGGATGGGGGCTTTGGGGGGAGCAGCAGCAGGACAACAATGAACCCTAACAAAACTGATTGGGACTGAAAGACCCAACAGGGAGGTGAGCTAATCTAAGAAATCCCCAAACATAAACCACATATGCCCAACAGAAACAGAACAACAAAAACAGAATATCAGCTTTGATGTTTTCATTTTTAAAAAATGTTACACTAAAAGATTGCAGATTTTTTTTCCAGACATTACTTTTTTGATTAAGAATAATTTCGTCCTATTTTACTATCACTAAACTGAAAGAAAAACACATTGTGTGCGGCCTTAAAGCAAGACTTTCCTTGACCAATTCTTGTTCTGTGATTCAGAGCCTAAAACAGACACAAATTAAGATCTGAGATTAGTTTCTTAAGCCTCTTTACTGCTAATTTTACAGGCAAATGACATTGAATATGGTGATTTTCTAAGCCACAGTGGAGACATATTGGCCTAGGCAAGGCTTGTAGATCCTGTTAATGGCTTGAATATAATATTTTATGTCCCGTTGCTATAGCCACGGTTCTTAACTTGAGATGTAAAAATAGTCCGGCCCATTCATTTTAGTATAAATACCTCACATCATTTCAAGACACAGACTGAGGTGTATGTAAAACATGTCTATTTGAATGTGCCCTGGCAGAGGAAAAGGTATTGCTACTTTAAACATAATGACGGGCCAGGTCGTTTGGCTGAGAATAATGGTGGTTTCGCTTTAAAGCATATCACTCTCATTAGGTTTTTACACACTAGTCGTACGTAACTAAAGATGCACTTGTCTGGACACACACTCAACACACAGACAGACATGCCTGCACACACACCTTGCACCCACACACACAAACATGCACATACTCATATCCACCTCTAAAGTCGTTAAGGCCCTTTGAAAAGAGGCCTCATTTGAGAGAAGCAATAAAATTTTTAATCATTTTATTACCAAAAGAGTATTTAACAAGTGGATAATGAAACGCCAAAGGCAGGTTAGCTGAGTTTAACCTTCATAGAGGAAGCCATGTATCACATGCTGCCCCCAGGCATGTTGGGACAGAAATGTCATCCTCCATTATCCACCATACCTGAAGTGTGGCGTTGTTCGGCTGGCAGGCAGGCAGGCGTCTCGCTCTGCAAGGCCAGGCTGACGGGAAATTAGGGGGGAATTCAATTAATGGACGTTTTTTACGCGCCATGGAGAGGGCACTGCTGCACACACACCACAATGTGTGATGCACACTCTGGGTAACGAATGTAACGCACACATACCTCAAAGCATATCCTCCACATCTCACACTGTGCGGGGCTGCTGACGGGACAGGAGATCAGGGGGAACACATGTTCTTTCCCCTGTTAACAGCCATTGTCTTGCTTTTAACTTTCTCCTCTAAACTTTTTTTTCCCCTTCCCTGTTCCAGTGGACAGCCAGCTTTGTCGAGTCCTCTGCTCTCTAAATATTTCTCCCCGATATGATAGTGGAACAGGGTTGCTCTGCTTTTTCTCCTCAGTTGGTCAATTAAGGAGAAAATGAGACAGAAAGGGGCGCTCTGAGTGTGCCACCATGAAAGAACCGTACCTAACCGCCTGCTTTCCAATTGCTCATTTAATATACTTTTAAATTGCTATGCAGTGTACTGCAAATGGAAGTGTTGTGCATGTAATAGAAAGTGAGAATACCAAAGTAAAGGAAAACAAAAAAAAGCCTGGGGGGTGGACATCATATAGTATAGAGAATGTAATAAAAGTGGTTTCATAGAAAAGCAATCACCAAGTTTTCAACAGATGAGAATTACACCTGCCACCTCTGGCAGCACCAAAAACAGGTCCATACATTATATCCTGTAATTCCTTTGTCACAGACAGCAATAATTTATGCCTGATAACAAAAAAATACTTTATTTTCAATAACAAGGTCCTGTGGTACTTAGAGGGACTGGCCCCCAAAGTTAATTGAAAAGTGTCCTGGCTCTCATTTGCATAAGAAACACATTTAAAGGTGAAAAATTATAAATAAATACATGGCCACCTGTGAAATATGGCTTTTGGCCTGCTGGTCATTTATAACTATGCCTTTAATTACGTGACAGGCTGGGCTTCTGTAGCTGTAATGAGAGGCTGGAGTGATGGAGAGGAGTGTGTGAGAGACAGGGGGCTATAGGTCATTCACTGTATGATCAGACACACATGCCTGCAGATGCTTCCTGATAGACAGACTCACAGGCAGCATAGTGTTATATATGTATGAACACCCAAACCTGCCCTGTGTGCATCTAAGTGCACATATACAGAAGGTGACTTTGCATGAACATGGTCACTTTTGTGAAAAGCAATTCTACTTATGCCTGACCTTTTGTTTTATTTTAAGCTTACTGACAGGTCACATAGAAATTTATTTTGGAAATAATCATTTCAATACACAACTCAAAGTTTCAACTGAAACATCAAGATCAAGTTTAAGATGAATGTTTTTACCATGGTGATAATTTTGATTACTTTTAATCAATTACTTCAGCTTTTTAAGAAGGGATTCATGGAGAGTTTAGAAGTCAGTATCTTACCTGCAGTGTGAGCTTCTTTGCACTAGCCTGGTAAAACCTAGCCCCTTGTCTTGCGTTATTTGCTTCACACAGTGGGTCTGGGCTCTCAGCTATTGGGAAATGATCGCTTCCTGGAGGCATGGACTCTCTTTAAGTTTTAAATTTGAACAAATTTCAAACATTTGTCCATGATGTGTGTAATGCACCATTTTGATGCTACGGAAGCTTACTAGAAATTGCTTGCACTGTAAACAACAACCCTCCACTGCAAAAGAGAGAAGTGCCAGTCTGAATGAGGCGGCTGTTAATTTTAAATTAACATTTGGAAGTGTAGAAAATATGGTCTGAACAGGTTTGTACACTTCCTGTCGTTGCTAAAACTACAGACAGACTACAATTCTAAAACTTCTCCTTTGCTGATTGGCCCGGTTAAAAATCGACCAGACAATCAGAATCAAGGAGAGAAATCCCAGAAGTGAGAAGCAGCTGGTGGTGATATTTGAAGGGTGGAATATATATACATTCTTTTTTTCTTTTCTTTTTTCTAATTCCAATGAGAGACCCATTCAATTTGACAAATAAGAAGAAAACCTGCTATAGACAACCATAAAAACAAAACAAAACATGGAAACATACCAAAGACCAATTGCATAGAGCCTCTGCAGTTGTCCAAATTAATTCCCCTGCATTAATTCCCCAACACTGGACATAATCACACTGATCAAATGAAACAAGATACAATATGTTTTTAAATGAAACCTACCTTATCCAACGACTTTTCTGGGGCAAAAAGGCTAAATAATCCACCATGTTTATGCTAACATTGCTCGCCATCGCTCTTTCTCAGTCTACGGCGAGCCACGTCCATACACGCTCGAGCTCGAGGAAAGTCCATCCTGATTGGATGAATCCTGTGGCCGCGGGCTGACAAAAATTAGCCCTAATGAGCCGCAAACCGAGGGGGCGTGGCTAGACGCCTGTCAATCAGCTAGTCAGAAGTTAGCCCTTCGGAAAGACACCGGGATCTTCCCCAGGCGGTTTGACACCAGGTTTGTTGAAAATTTAACAACATGTGATACATTATTTATAAAATGTATTTATTTTTAAGTTGTTTATTTTAACAACTTTATTGTAAATAGTGATGGGTAAATGAGGCGTCATGTATCGTTTCGACCCATAGCAAAACTTTGATACTGCGTCACTGAATACTGACACCTGCTGGACATTAGAAATCCCTACAGGCAACGTAGCTAGACTGATACAATAAGATTTAAGTCATTGTATTTTATTGTATATTATATATTGTATTAAGTCATATCTTCAGTTAAATTAAAAATATATTTGATATTCTTCGATACAGTCAATAAATAATGTGAACATGTACCAAGTGATGAAAATATATGAAATAATTTATAAAAAGCAACTGAGTAATTTGTAGAATGGCTGTATACCTGAGTTTATCCTGGGTGTATCTGCGACTTCATTCTGATGCCTGGTGAATTTATTTAAATAAAACAGATTTTAGTGACACTGTATATTGTTCATATAAATTTATTTTTTTCTTTTATATTTATTTTGTACGTATTTCTTTATGGATGTGTTTTGCTGGAAATGTCTTTTATTTATTTATAGCGGGGTTGTCTTTACTTTCCTTTTTTCTGTCTAAAGATTTTTATTTATGGAGGGTAATTTAAGAATAAAATTATTAAATGTATAATTTAAAAGGAGAAACATATGCAACTCTTAACCTGCAGAACATAAAATGAAAGTAAACTAAGAGTTAATTTCAGCTGAATTTGGATTCAGATAGATCAAGTAGAAACTGAAAAGAACCGGATGAAACAACAACGAAGTGAGAACCAATAACTTATTTTCTGACGTAAGATTAAAATGTTCCCAAACTACGAAACCTTTCGTTTGCCTTGAAGCTGCTCCATAGTTAACACTGTACCGTAAAAGATCAAGAATTATTTTTGGCAAATGCATCCCGCTGACAGATTCGCTTCATTATAAACACAGTTTGGCGCGTCAGCGTCATTTTGAAACAGTTCCTGTATCGGTCACGTGACTTGCTGAAAGCAATACGCGCACCGATACGGGGTTTGGTCTCTGGGTTTGACACATGCGCCGACGCATCGGTGTTGCCGGACCCATCACTAATTGTAAATGTCAGGGAGGATTTAGCCTTACTAGCCCACTTGTACCAGCCGTCCCTGGTGAGAAGTGTCCTGGAAGTGAGAATTTTCTTTGAGCAGAATTGCATAGGAAGGCAATGGCGAGGCTACCCTTGGACACCATTTTGAATAAGTAGAACGAATGAGTAAATGAGTAAGCTGCTAGTCAGAGGGGCCAAAAGAATTACGCACTATTCCTTTAAAAAGCTATTTTACACCTCTTTGGATCTCTGTCACTTGTGGAATGCACAATTATTTGCAAGTTTTGCTGTGATTTGTCTATGTTAGACAGGAGTTTAGCTCCAGTTACTGGCTAGCACCTTTAGATTTGCATTCTGACTGAACCTAAATTTATGTGTTGTTTATTTCCAGTTCAGTCAAATCGTCTCCTGGCCAAAAGTAACAGTCAAGTACAACCTCAAGGACCACCATAGTGTCAGAACACATTAAAACAGCACTAAAATGAGTTGTGCTTTTCCACTAAGTTGGATTTTGTCACAAACAAGAAATGTATGTATGTAAAAGAAAATAAATAAAATTAAAGTTGGAAAAATAAACAGGAAGAGTCCCGGATGTTATAATTACAAGAGGGACAAATGACGGTTTATAACCAACCCTGACTTCAAAAACCAATATAGCCCCCTGACACATGTATGCAGCCACTTTACTACTGTTGAACCAAATCAATAAACCATACCATTAAAAATAAAATAAGGTGTTGCAGCTCCTTTTCCTCTTCCTACAAACTTATTAATTTGTGCTGGATGTTTCTGACCATGCTGGGCTCTTGAGTAACCACCGGTGCTGTTCTTTGTTCACGAGGTGTTCCCAAATATTCTCTATCACATGTCCCATTTGACTTCTATCCATTCAAAACCAATATTTCTTTACTTGAACTACACATATTTTTGTATGCTTAGGTTCATTAGCTCTAGATTGCACCTGCTAAACGTTAATATTCAAAAGTGTCAGATTCAGGCCATGTAACACCATTAATTATACCACAGATAGAGATCTATGGTATTGAATTGCCAAATGCATAGAAATATGGCAATAATCAGGCTTAGAAACAAGCTGGTGTAGCAGAACTGGGGACTGGCGTACCTTAACAAAAGATGGGATGGTAGATATGCAGAATGTTGAACCTTTGGCCACTTTTCTCCTTTTTTTACCCACCCTTCTTACTTTTCTTTTATGCAAAAAGAAACAGCTTGCATTGCCCTGCAGGTACTACCAGAGTGCTGCGCTGTGCTCACTTTCACCTTTCTGTGCGGTCACATCCCAGTAGAACTTGAGTTGCAGCAGCCACGCTTGCAGGGCTGGTCTTTCTCTGCGTCCACATCTACCCGCTTAAAAAAAAACAACTCTCTTCTGTCTCAGTGGAGAAAGAAGGACGAAAAAGGAGGAACAGGGAGAATAGGGGAGGTACACTATAGGCATGGCCCATTCCAGCCCTGAAAGTCCTATAATAAGCAAGAGAAGGCCATATTTCACCATTCCACCCTCCAGAAATATTACAAGATAGACAAGCAAGTAGGGGCTAATCCCCGGGATGAAATTAGCAGTGGAGGGGTTAGTGGCAGGATGGAGATATAATAGAATGGGAGGGTGTGGTGGAGGGGGGGGACCTGGGATGGGTAACTGAGCCCTGCTAGAGGCAAGTCGTCCACAGGGATAATTACAAGATGCTCCTGGGGTTTGTCTGTGTGTCTGTCGGCAGTGCTGGGCCGGCCTTCATTTTTGATGGCTCTATTTTCAACAAGGAGAACTGGCTCTCTCTGTCTGTGCGCGTGCGTGTTTGTGTGTGTATGTGTGTGTGTTGCCCTTTCTTTCGGTGTCTCCAGTGCTTTAGATACATAGTAAAAGCTATTAAAATTGAAATTGTTCTAGGGGCAGTGAGCGAATGAAGGAGCAAGGCGACACTCTCAACCCCCCTGACAGACTGTTTAATAATGGCTGTACAGTACTGTGTGTGCATGTGTGTTAGGGGGAAAGTAAGGCCTTGTGCAAAGATTTCTTTTTCTTCTAACAATAATGTGCAGTGACCATCTGAAATCTGTTCATCATATTATTTATAGACTTCTGCTCTTTCAAATACATTTTTGGCTTTTAATTTTTATTTTTATTTTAAAGGCATAATAGACTCCGTAAACTTTAAATGCACTGCAGAGAAAAAAGGACATTCAATTTAGATGTATTTTTCTCAAAATATCAAATGCCGTGTATCCGCTCCTTTCTTCTGTTTTACCAGGAAATGGCAACCAAAAGTGACAACAGATTTTATTCTCTAGCTATTTAATACCTCCTTTAACAAATCTCCCCTCCCTCCTCCGTTCTGGTCAGTGGTGAAAGCTGGGAGGTGACCATGGCAGCAGAAATCTTTGACCAGTACACTGACCCCTCTCCAGGGAAACAATGACTTTGAAAATGCTGGACCCCACTTACATGCACACACGCACAAAATGAAGGATGGAAAGGGCTAACTCGTTCATCACTTTAGCAAATATAACAAGCTATTATAGGAGCACACAAAAGAAAAGATAAAAGCAGTTGCACTTAGGCCAATAGCTCCATTCACTCATGCTCATATACCACCACAGAGCAGCATGTACATCAAATATCTACACAGTTACAAAGGGAACATTTTAAGCTTTTAAAGAATTTTTCCATTTCAAAGTTCACACTCCAATCTAAATCTCCGTTTTAACATCATGAGTGCCAACCACTGTTTACATTGTTTACAGATCAAACAATGTTTTTATTTTCTTTATAACCTAATTTACTAGCATATTTATTAGAAACCTTTTTGTAATCGGACTGGACAAGGTTTTCTGTTTTGCTGTTTCATGCAAACATTTATATTGGATTCAAACATGTTGACAACAATCAAGAAACAGTCATTACACAGTGAATAAGCCCCTTGAGCATGTTATGTCTAAAAATGTTTGTCTCATGTGAGGGGAAATGGTTTTGGAGAACATAGACAAGAAAAGCAACTGAGGTTGCAGGTGAGACCTGTAGATGGAGCTCTATACCAGGAAATCATCCTGAGCTGTACCAGAATGTTGGACCTGGCTAAGAGCAGCGATGCACATGTGTCCGAGTGTGTGTAGGTGCGCTTGTGTGAGAGGCAGAAAGAGAAAAATAGATCAGGAAAGATGTGTGTAAGAAAGAGCAGAGAGGAAGGTTTACAGTACCTGACGTTACAGAATAGTCTAATGACCGTCCTTCTTTGTCTTTGAGCTGGGGAGACAGAGTCATCCAGCACATTCAGCACCAGAATAGCCACAGAACAACAAAGCATAAAGTGAAGTTATAAACAAGAGGGAACACACTAGATCACAAAGAGAGATGGGCCCTGTGCGACATTTTGCTTCTGATAAATGCAGCCTCTCACATAATTCACAAATTCGCCCAAATGCTCTGACTGCAGGCTCCAGTAGATTTAAAAGCTCTTATTTCAGCACTCCAAAACTTTTAACTAAATGGAACGAGTTCAACAGAACGCTGCAATGCACCCAACACATCCTTATGCTACACATTTTAAAAATGTAAAACATGCACAAAACATACAGATATTTCAGAAGGTTAAATGAGTACAAGCTGATTTTCATTTGAATCATCTTCAAGTGTAAAAAAAATAAATTTCTTAAATGTGGCAACAACAACAAGCACATACAGTATATATATATATATATATATATATATATATATATATATATATATATATATATATATATATATATAACTATAATAACTTTGTCCACTTTCATGGACAAAGTTGATAAACAAATTTTTTGACATGCTCTGAGACTGTACCACACTTGAAGTCTTACGCTGGATTTAATTTTTCACAAATAATTGAATAGAAAGCAAGTTAGTTGGCAATCATAAATTAGTTGGTTTTTTTTAATCGCAAAGCACAAAAGTATGTCAGAATTACTGATTTTAAAACTACACTTGAAATTAAGATATTTTTGGGTAAATTATATTACTGTCTGACATTAACACTTACTGAGTAAGAGTCCAATTTAAAAATGGAAAAGCAGATGTGACCGAGTGACATGTTCACAACCCCTGCTTTGCATTTTTGTTCACACAATTAAAAACCTTCACTATAAAATTAGACTATAAATATAAATTTATATATATATCTATATATATATATAGATATATATAGATATATATAGTACATTCAAAATAAACAATCTTAGTCTGTATATTTGTGATATGGCTCATAATCCTTGCACAGAAAGATGAAAATAAAAAATTTTAAAATTAGAAGGCTGAAATAAAACCAAAATGTGAAAAACTAAGAATTTGGTTTTTGAGAGAAAAAAAAAAAACATTGGCAAGAAATGTCGAGGATTTTTTTTTTTTTCTTTAAACATTTATTTACTGATTACAGCTGCAGGTCATTTTTGGAGCAAGTCCTTCAGAGAGTACAGTTGAGTTGCAGATGCACACATCGTATCCTACGCTTAAAGGAAAAAAGGCATCCTGAGAATGACTGCCTTCCTGTTCTGGAACTCTGTGTCATTATTTCATTTAACCCATTTATTGTTTGCGAGATTTGAAGCAGCTAATGTACACAGAGATACAAATGAGGCTGCTTTTCAATTTGTCCTGCATCATTCCACACATTCTGTGAACAAAAGACAAGACAGTAATGAAATTATTCTGGTGTATTTTTCAATGTCATTTACATTTCTCTAAAATACTATTTACATTTCTCTGATACTTTTATATGGCAACAACAGCACACATCTATTTTTATTCTTTAAAGTCTACAGAAAGTAAACGCTAGTGTTTACCCTTAAAATGATTCATAGAAATTTTACATTTTAATCTTTCATTCCTGTACAGGAACTTGCTTCAATTGGTGCCGTCTGTGAGGTCAGAGGTAGAGATTAACTATGAAATGAGCCTCATGGGAGCCACACGGGTTTCAGGATCTTGCTCAAGCACACTACAGCTAAAGAAACGGTTCACAATAATAGAGAGAGGAAGTCTCTTTAACACTTTAAAATTTTGTAAAACAGAAAATTGTCTTATTGTTAAACATGTTTGATATGTATTAAATATGCTTGCTTTCCTCAGCTGTGTTTTTCTTTAAAAAGCTTCCAAAATTCTTCCAAAAAATCTTTGAAAGGCCAGAAGCAAACATTTAAACATTTAACCTTTATTCGAGGATTAAAAAAAACAAGGTGTTCATGATAGTAGGAAAAAAAAGATGTTCTTTTTTTAAAATAATGTCAAGTCAGATAACTTTGTTTATGCTCTTGTCAGCAATAATTATAATTTCCTTTATTTTGCATGCAATTAAGAGAGGCTTAGACTTAACCATCATCACCTCTGTACACCCTGAAGGAGTCTCACACATGCAGTATATGGACACACACACACACACACACACCCCCACACGCCCACTGGTGGCTCTTTAGCACTCACCGCTTCACTGTTCTGCATGTTCATCTCAGCACAGGATGAAAATAAAGACATCGCCCTTGTCAAAGACATTCCAATGTCAGCAGTCTGTTTTTCATATTTCTTTAAGGAGTTCTGTCCATGTTCCTCATGATTCCATGATAGTAAATATAGGAACAAAGAAAGAATTCACATTGCATTTTAAAATAAACTTCTTCATGTCAAAGTACACCAATAGTTCTTTTAAAAATCATTTTATAATAATAAAATGCAATCATATTACTTTATATACACGTTAAATTACACTTGCAATTGCGAGATTTATTATTATTAGGTGTGTAATAAATCTTAGAAAGAATATTAAAAAATTAAAGGACAAAAAAAGCAAAAATTAAAAATATTTAATTTGATAAAAATTTGAAATTATATTTATAGTGAAAAGATTTTATTACTTATTTGCAGCTTTTTCCAGTTTGTCATTTCCTATTTAATTATCATATGTACTTATTCAGTTGAATATATTCTTTTATAATCCTCATAAGGAGCCGCTGAAGTCAGGACATTGAGCCAGAAAGGAGATCAATGTCTTGACTTCGTTGTGTGCGTAATTGTTCCTAAGAGCTACAACTAATGAACTGACCAGCCTTGGGGAGGCATATATAAACCCATTATCTTTAATAAAGTCTGAAGGTGTAAAATGGCTCTCTGAGGTATTTTACTGTACACTTGGTTCTTCTTCCAGTCTGTTAATACCTCCTTCTCTTTCAAGTTCTCTGCATGATCTTTGGTTACATTCTGGAAAGTGTGTACAACTCTTTAATTTAACCAAAAAAATGTGCTTATGGTTGTAAGATGATTGGACAACAAGATGCAGAGCCAGGAAATAACACAACGTATCCAAATTCAGGAAGAAAGCAGATGACAGAAAAAAAAAGAAAAAGAGGTGAGGTGCCGTTAGATGAGTATCTGTGTGTGTGAGCTCATTGCTGCAGCCTAATCCTTGATTCAATTCTCAGCCTTTAAACATGACGAATTACATTCCTGTCCTCAGCTAATGCTTTTAACACAACCCTCTAAAAGGCCTTAATCAGGGGGAAAAGGCCTCTGTGATGCTTCCTGTGCACCAACATACAAAAACACACATGCACATTACAGCAAATACACATCCACAGCCAAGCGAAAAATGCTAATACATAATTTACTAATTTCATACACACACAAACCTGCAAACACAGATACACACTTATACTCGCCCCGACACATACACATAGGCTGATTAGCCTAGTCGTGGTGCTATCCACCCTGGATAAGTCACCAGGTGGATAATGTGCTGCTTTAGCGCCTTAATTACGCCATAATCTGTTCAGCGCCTCACCCCCCTGCACAGAAGGACAGAGAGAGAGTGGGGGCAGGAGGGCAGGCGAAGGTAGACGGGACAAGAGAAGAGCAAGTGGAGGGAGGGAGCGGAGGTAGAGAAAGCGAGAAGAAAGAGCCCCGAGGCACTGTGCTTCTTAACCCGTACCTTTTCCCCCTGATCTCATCTCTCATGTCTCTCTGCTCTTTTTGTGTTTCGCTTGCTTCCTTCCTTCCTTCCTCCTCTGTGCTTACTTGCCTCCTGAATTCCTCGATACACCTCCCACGGCCCACCCATTTTACCACCCCCTACACTTCAGCCCTCAGAGTTAGTCTCTGTGGCCGGCCCTTTTGTGTTTGGCTTTTCCGTGCCCCTCGTAGATCTCCTTTCTTTTACCCTCCTGCTGCCTTTCCTTTCGCCCTCACACTCCTGAACCACCCACCAACCTCCTGTCGTCTGACCACTCTCCCTCCATGCACCTCTCTCTGTAAGTTGGTGTGTTTCTGTATCTGAGGCCCTGCTGTACCCTGTACCTGTCACTGAGCACAGCCCTTTGACAAATCACGTGAAGGGCAGACTGAGTTTTGTAGGACGAGACAAAGCTTAAACATATGGCTACAGCGTCCCCAGGTGATCTGCTGTGTGCGGTAGGAAGTCCCTGGGAGTACTTCTATATAACATTAGCTACCAGGTTAGCCCCTTTCTGTGTGTCTTACTGCTGCTGAATATTTGTCTGTCCACACAGTTCTGACTGAAGGTCTGTTGGAGATTTATGGAAGCTATTTTTTATTATAACTTTACACATGTTTAAATGTATTCCATAGTAATTTATCTTAGAGTGGGACAACTTATCCATAACAAATAATAAATTGAGCAATGTTTTTTTGTGTTTTTAGCAGAGAAAGTTTGAAAATGGTAAACATGATTGTGATAATGAATGTTTTGTCTGAGTTGTAGATTTTGTCTGGGGTGTATCCAAGGAAGGCTGACCATGTGGTTCATATGACCTCCTGGACCTTCTGATCAATTGGAGCCTTTTGTCTTTAAATTAATAATAAACATGTATGTCATTTTTATCCGTTCTATGTACTGTAAATACATGTTGTAATATTGATGTAGAGTGAACCATGCTTGAGCAATTGTTAGATCTGTTGCCTCGCATCACAAAGGTCTTGGTTTTGAGCCCCAACTATATTAATTTGTGGAGTTTGCGTGTTTTTTCTGTGCATGTGCAAGTTCTTCCCAGGTACGCCAGCCTCCTCTTAGACTCTGAAACTATGCATATTAGGTTAACTGGTTTATCTAAATTGTCTATACAGCGTGCACCTTTCTATTCGCAGTTCAATATTTGCAAAATCACCTATTTGAAGATTTTTCTGTGGAACGCAGCTCTAAATTATTCACAGAAATTCTTGCAATGGTGCGTGAAACACTATTGGCTGGCATTTGCAAAACACCCAATCCAGCAGCATCATTTGTGTTTCTTGCCGTTGATTGGCTGTACCATTATTCTGTACGTAGCTGTGCATGATTCCTTCCGATTGCTCTCATATGTATTCTGAGTGATGTGCCAAGTAAAAGTATTGCTTAGGATTGCATATTCTTTGTCAGAGTACATGTATGTTCAAAATCTCCTCACCTGGACCTTTCCATTATGGATAAGCTCATAAAAATGCACTAGTGTTTGTTCTTCAATAGTATGCCTAAAAGAGATGGCAAAAAACACAAACAAACAAACAAAAAACACAAAACCCCCATTTCTATATGAAAATAAAACAAAATTTTTAGGTCACCTCCTCTGACTGCAGATGTACTGTACTTCCCATGGTAGTACATTGCAGTGGAATGGCCAAGAAAGCAGAAGAGAAGTCTATGAGCTCAGTACTGAACATGTAGCACTGAAATTTTTGAAAATGGCCACAATACAAATACATGGCATCATTACAAAATTACAAATCTAAGCAAAAGAAACACTTTTCCTTTTTCCCCTTTTACTTTTTTAAATAGAAGTCATAAAACTAATACTACATTTGATAATGCAGACATGTTTCCAGTTATTACATATGCTGTTTACTGTATCTTCACTTACCTTCCAAATGGCACAAAAGGTTCTGCAGATTTAAAATAATAGAAAAATTAAAGCGTAAAAACAGGAAGTCTCACTTTAACATAAACTGTAGGTGTGTGTCTGGTGCACCTTTGCACTTTTGGTTAAAATAAGTGCGACCGTCATTCAGTGAAGCTACTCAGTGAATAGTCTATCCAGAAATTTTACTCAAGTGAAAGTAAAAAGTACAGTGCTGTAAAACTATTACTATAAGTAATTTTTTTTTTTTTTTACAAAAGTTAATAAAAAAATCTAACTGAGTAAATGTAGCTAGTTATTCCACACCTCTGGTTTTAATAAAAACACAATTTTGCTCTGTATGTCTATATCAGTCCATTACTCTGGTTGTAACCACTCACATATACAACGATGAAGGTCTGTCTTTATGTGTCATATTGGACCGGTGGGCGGTACGTGGTCAGCCCTTGCATTCAGGATAATACGTTTATGGGTGTACTCTGTCTCTTGTGTTGTAATGTGTCAAAGCTGGTCAACAAAAAGGATGAATTTGTTTCAAAACATCTAAAAGAATTAGAGTAGCAGGACTGTCTGTTTTTGACCTAGTCAAAGTATTTTTATTATTTCCCGCTGGTTAATGATGTGAATACAAACACATACAGCCTCACAATAAAGCAAATCCCATCAGTTTTTCCTGCTAATGAAGATAAAGTGAGATATGAATGTTTTCTCACCATGCTCGGTGCCAATTAAGTGCCCCATTTAATGCTAATTAGACACTGAAGCTCAATTTGTGTCATTTTATATTTTCTTTTTAGTTTTTCTTTCTTCTCCTATAGGTCAACAAGGGATAGGTTCTAGCTTTCATACAATCAACAATGACACAAAATGAGGTTTAAGGTAAATAAAAACACACACACAATCTCACTGGGTTAGAGGGCTTCATTTAAACAGTGCATGGTGTACATACTGTGACAATCAATCAAATAACTAAAAACATAGACTTTTTTTTCTAGGTTAGCCATTACTCAATAATGAGTGTTTAGGGATGTGGGTGGAAGGTCTTTAATAGATTGCCAGCTTTTTTTAGACTGTTCATTAACTTTGATAATCAAAGAAAGCACAAGGTAGATTAAAATATACACTTTTTATAACTTGTATCTTTCTGAAAGTCACAAAGCAACCACTTTGAAAAGACTTGCATGTCAGTTCTAAAAGCTTCTACATTTTATCTTATTTATGTAATTAATTAATGTCATGTTAAAAATAAAAGAACTGAATCATACAAATATAAAAGAAAAAGAGAAAATACAAGCGCCAATAGAAACTGTAAGGGGAGGAGAGAAAGGAAGACAATGTCCTACAACATTCGGATGTTCTTTCCTTTTTAAACTTTAGTTGTATTTGCTGGTGTGCAGAATAATTTTGGGCTATGCTCGTCTCCAGGGCAATGGCCTCAGGGGCAAACAGAGCCCCATGGGGAACAGGTGTCAGGCAGGTGTGTTCAGTATGTGTGTGTGTGTGTGTCAGTGAGTAATGGCGCTATCAACTGGCCTACACGATCCATCATGCATGTCCCTGCCCCAGCACCTTTAAGGCCACAGCACAAATGCACAGACTCACATTTAAATTAGCCCATCTGCACACACAGTTGCATACACACATAAATACACGTCCACAAGGCACAGACACATATAACAAACCAATCAGAAGTTGCCGTTCTCCCCTTTACGGACAAAGACGCGCGAACAGGTACAAAATGCTGAACTCATTCTGTCACAGTTGTGCTGTTACATAAGAGACAACGTTTAATAAATCTTTGAAGACTATTTTATTGGTTTGATGGCTTTCAGTGGCTTATTGTAATGCACTGGAAAAGTCATGTCTTTGTGAGAAAATGTCAAACGTTAAAACCTTGAACAGATTTTACAAGTCTCCTTAACTAAAACTCTGATAATAATAATAAATTCTGCTGAGTTGCTCCAATAGTTTAAAACTTTGTGGAGAATTACAACTTGAACCTACACCACACATTACATCATTATCAACTCTACTTCCTGCAGTTTTTGCTTTGTTCTTTGATAATTTGTCTTTTACTTTTTGAACTCTTGCCTTTGTTGCTGTTTTAATCTCGCTCATTCATCTGTTGCCTTGTTGCAGAAAATCTCCTAAAGTCTGAACTCATTGCTCCGTTCAATTATTACAGTCCTCAACAGGGGAGGATGGTGTTATAATTAACAAAACTATAAAAGTGAATTAATAAACATTAAAATGCAAAATAGCAGAAACAGAAAATGACCGGTGCTATCTATTAAAATGAAGCAACTCCCTTGCTTTTTTAAGTCTTAATTAGCAATCAGTTCATTAATGGGTTGAGTGTGTTTTAGCAGGAGGGTGCAGGGGAGGTTACAAAGGGACTTTGATAGATTGGGGGCGCACACTAAAGCCCAAGTCAATAAAAAATGTACTTTGTCTGCTTTATTTTCACACAAACTACTTATAGTAGTATCCGATTTGCATTTAACCAATGTAATGCTTTAAGTATAGTATAATCTATAATTGATATTGTAATCCAAAGAACGGTATCATTATTGGTTAAAAAGGATAATGTCAGATATTTTCATTTTGTTTGAGTAATGCTTTGAAATGATGCACAAAAATGAGAGCAATTAATATTTTTGGATAATCATTATAAAAACCATAAATATACCTATTCATCCATCCATACTTGACCAAGCTGAACACATTCAACACGTCAACAAATAAAACAACGCCTAAACTTATATCTAATTTTACATTTTCATTGCGTGGATAATAGTTTTTTGTAAAAATGATTACACCTCAGACATTTTTTACGATACAATCACAACCTTTAGTGTATTTCAGATTTAAGTAGTACAGATCAACCCAATGTAGTGCATAATTGTGAAGCTAAAGAGAAGGTTTACATAGTTTTCATTTTACAAATAAAAATGTAAAAAAATGCAAATTAATTTGTATTCATCCTGTTGACTAATATAGAACTGAATTTGTTTTTTGGAGTTTTCCTTGACAAACTCATTGAGAGAATATGCAAAAATCAAATTCAAATCAATCTTGCCATAGATTATCAACTGATGAGGGGTTACTGATCTTTGACTTTCCCTCTCTAACACTTGCAACTAAACTTCTCCATTCCACTTGTAGGTGAATGTCTGTCTACAGCCCAGCTTTTGGAAATCTATGACAAATTTTCTTTTAAGACTTCCACATTATTAAACTTGACAAGCTTTAAACGATGTAAAAAAAAAAATAAAAATGTAATTTTAGTTGAATTAGAGTATAACTGAAAAGTCAAGGACCTTAAACCACTGAGACATCAGGCTGCCCTGGAAAAGCTATATTTAACAGTAGATTTTCTACCGGTCATCAAAGACCTACCCTTTTCCACCTATACCTCTCGGATGAATACACACACGTGGTCACACTATTGCACACATTTCTACACCTATACATACACAAATTAATACATATATAACCCAACTCGATTTATAATAGTTGGCATGACCCCACGACCCCTCTCAGGGAGGAACTAAGAGAGTTCAAATCGTGGCCTAATTACACACCGCTCCGCTTCATTCCCTCCGCCTTGCGCTCTCAGAAAGTAGAGCGCACGGCTGCGGCACACACATAAGCACTAACACACACTCGTGTTCTGCTTTGAGAACAGACGACCCGTTTCAGACTGAGCTCTCCCACTTCTATCACACATATACATAGCCAGGCATATTAGTTAACTGTTCTTTTAGGAAAACTTCTACCAATATCTTCAGGTGTGTTACTGTTTGCAATCTTGGGTCAAGATACATTTTAATTCAAATGAGGTCCAAACATCTTCTAGACTTGTGAACTCGTAAAAACCTACAATCCCCTCGTCATTTGAAATTTTCCATTAACACCTGACGTAATGTTTGGGATGTAAAGTTAAGCCCAAACTATTGATAACTCCTCTAAATTTTTTGTTCATCCTAGAAGTCACGGAAAAAGATAATGATGTACAAGGAGTATAAATTTAAACAGAATAATTTATTATTTTTTACCTACATTTTATTGACAAAGACAAGCTGAACATTTTTATACACGTCTCAAAAATATTTGTAAATTTCTTATCTACATTAAAGCAACCAAACCCCTTTCTTTTATCTTTTTGTTTATACTTTGGCCATTTTTCCTCCCTTTCACAACCTGAATCTGGCAGGATTACTCCGAAATGTTACTATTACTTTCAGTCAGAGGAAAAATATTGTTCTTTCTAAATTTTCCAGGGATATTAATAAGTTTGGGTTAAGAAAAATATTTGCTGATAGTTCATCAAAGTATCAGTGCCATATTCACATCCACAGTCTTCAAAATGTATTGGTGTATGTATCAGTAACAGAACATAACTGGAACTTTAAAACAGTACAGGCCTTTTAATATCACAGTTATAAGTTTTGGTACAAAGGACATGTTTTCAAGACGGGAGAAATTAAAAAATGCGCCAAATCACATAAAACAGTTTACTCTCATTTATTAGCATGTGCATGAGATGAGCTGAAAAAAGAAAACATACTTCATATAAATGGCAGTTATATGATCACATGTTTTCTTTTTAAAAAATCCTTCTTTTATGTGGAGTGTCCCAACAATTCTGCATGTCGCCTGTTTAAATTAATGGCAGTACAATTAAATATAACAAAGTTAAAGGAAAAGGTTAAGGGAAACGGTGTGTGCATGTGTGTGTGTGTGTTCTCCTTGGAAAAGCTGGTGTGAGCTGACCTAGAAGACTAGGTGGCTCTATTCTATTTTTGATTTCTTCTGAAAACGACGCAACAGGTTTCTCCCAGACAGCTGCCATAAAACACAACACACTACCTCCACTATGCATACCTGCTTGTGTTTGTGCATGAGCATGTGTTTGCATGAATGTGTATGGAGACATTTTTATCTTGTCCTTGAAAAGATGTAGCTTCCACTGTGTTTGATGAAACCAGAACAAAAACATATATTTCTTTCACTACCAATCATCATCTTTTCAAAGAAATATCTTTATGAAAATAAATTCTAAAATTAGTAGATGGGTATGTATTACAGAAGTATTGTAGAATAGTTGTAATACAACACAGCCTTTGAATTTGTGGGACATTTGCTGCACAGAGAGCTGCGTTTCTCTCAGGGTAAGATTGGAAGAATTGTTGAAGACTTTACTTCAGGAACTCTGTAGGATCTATGAAAAGTATTGAACAATTTTATGCAATCAGGGGCTTGAAAACTTTTTATAGGAACTGTAGTTCATGTTTTTCCAGTGGTCTTGAAGGGGGAGAGTCTGATGTTACCAGAGAGCATTGCGAATGAATGCATTCAATTAAAAAGTGAATACCATTCCCAAGTGGATCTAACTGTTCTGAGCACTTTGAACTGAACCATGTCCTCTTTTCATACAACAAAACTGAAGCAAGAGCATTTCTTCCTGATGTCATTAAGTGGTGGTCACTACAGGAGTGAACTAATGATGTCACGTACGTTTTTTGCAAACACTTTCCCTCCAACACAATAGTTTAGTGGCTGCTCTTTGTGCGTGCGGCATGGTTGAGATGTGCACACACTGGCACTTTTTTTTTTACAGTAAGGTTTAACGATATGTGGATCAGAGCAGTTGTGTTGGGAATTTGGCAACATTAAAATACAGTTAATGAGAGCTATTCTGCTAAAGCCTTTAAGGACAAGGTATTGATGCTAAAAAAGACCTAAATGACCAACAACTTCCTTTAATGCTGAAAGCAGCAGAGCACGTTTTTAACTCCGAGAGGCTTTGAAAGGACTGCTAACTTACACACACCATCATAGACTGTTTATGTATTCTAACTAATTTTCACTAACATTATGAGAAGCCAACTATCTATTATTACAGCTTCCTGAGATGAAGTATACAATTAAACTGGTGTACATCACGCTGTGCCATCCATTGGCCAATAGTCTGCATCTCCCTCTTTCTCAATTGCCAGTCATAATGGTAGTGCCAAGCAGGTGACGGTGACGCCAAGGCAGAATGACACGCACACACATACACAAACTATCCTCTCCCTACAGACGACCTTAATTAGACTCCACGTGTCCCCCACGGTCTCTGTGGCAGGCGAGACAAAGGAAGGCTCATACGTTTGGATGGACGGCAGTGTGTCCGCTTGTGTCTGTGTGCGTTTGAATCTGAGGGGCCTATCTTTAGCAGATGCTCATACCTCTACCGTCTCCCTCTCTCTGTGCGGAGCAGCGGTGCTATCATTAAAGTGTCATTGAGAAGTGGCACCACTTAATTTTAGCTGCTCTCACTGGGGGCCCTGAAGGAGATGCTAGAGACTGAGAGAGAGAAAGGGGAGGAGAAATGGAGACAGAAAAGGGAGGTAATAAAAAGGTACAAAGGTTAGACGTAAGGTACAGGAAGAGTCAAAAAAATTAAAAGTTACCCGATCTTCTTTAGATGAGTTAAGATTGAACAAAGCTTTAAGATTTCTGATCAAGTCTTTTTTTGCAGAAACAAATTAATTGCACTGAAAACAAATGATAGTTTAGCCAATTCATGTCCTATCTGCCATCAAAAAAGATTAAACCATTCCTCGAGCTGTTTCAAAAAAGTGCTCCCACTTGCTCTAAAAGATCAATTTTGCTCAGGTGGATTTTTTAAAAACAAGGTAGGTGGAGAAAATTGGATAAAACAAAACAAAAATTTTAGAAATTGTTCTGAAAAGCGTTGCATATTGTATGTTTTTCAGTCCTTCGCCAAACAGCTGGTTGCCCTCAGATGACTTCCAATAGAGACGCACTTAGAGTTTCCCGGTGGCGTCAGGCTCGGTAATGAATCTATGTCTCAGGGTCGTCAGGTGAGAAGTGCCACTTCCTTCCAGAAACTCAAAATAACTGAATGGAGTGTCTGAAAAGGAACGCAGACAGACAAACGAGCAGAGGCGGCCACTGATAGTGTCATACCTGGACAGTGTTGAGGAGAAAAGAGAGCATATGTTCAGCAGTATATAAGGGAAAGACAAGTCAAAGACACTCTCACTGAAGAGAAGTGTGTATGACTGGAAACACAGATGCATACCAGAGTTCACACAGTCTTCCTGACTTTTCTCATTGATACAGTGACCTTAACCTTGGCATCCCCTCTTTTCCTCTCCCTTCTCACATTAATCTGTCTTCCTGATGTGTCAGTACAATGTTAACACGCTGTCGTTGTCTTCAGCAGCAGGTACACACTTGTTAATCCTACCCCTATCCCTCCACCCGTATCTGCTATTTAGATTTTGTCTAGAGGGCTTGCGCGTTTTCAGAAGGCAGTTGCCAACACATACAGAATATTCCTCATTGGCCTCTAAAAACTGTTACTTTTACTAGAGGGACTTTGTAAAACATTGTTTCTGGACAGTCCAATATTACCCACAGATTACTCGCTTTATCACCTCTCCAGCTTGCCGTCATCTTCTTCCGTCTATCTCCAACTACTGCAGGTCTCTTACACATCAAAAATAGCTGTTTTTGATGAGTTTGACATGGCTGAAAAAGCAACAGAAACCTAGAAATAGTTTTTTTAAAAAGTAGAGCTAATGAATGCCTGGTAACTTTAATGTAGTTTGTATGCTCAATCTTTGTTTTACTTCCTGAACGGATTCAGGAAGTAGTCCCTTCCCTCACCTTGCAGCTCTGCACAGCTCCCCATCACCTTTACTGTCTCCTTGTTCACTGCCACACTGGGTTGGCATCTTCTCCCTGGACCACCTTCCTCATGTCTTCCCATCTGTTTTTCACCTTTTACTCCATATACTTCATTCATGCCTGGTTTACGTCCCGGCCCTTTTTTTCTTTTTCACACAGTGTCTACATGCTGTGTCCATGTCTTATCTCATACCAAGGAATGTATTTGATAGGGCAGATCTGGTACAGATTGAACAGCTTTTGGTGTTTGTGCCCCCAGTAACATTGTTTTCTCTCTGCATGGTGTCTGCCACATCATTTTTTTTTCTTAAACTTTGATGACTCCTGCTTGGATGTTGACTTTCAGTCCTGGGACTCCTTTCAGTTTTGGAGTTATTTTCTTTTTTTTTGTAAGTGAATCTCAATTAATTATATCAGTCAGTCTATCTGTTTAAGTAATTAAGTGCAAAAAGTTCAAATATGAGAATATACAGTACGGTTTTGTTACAGAGAGACTGATATTTCAAGTTTATATGTCTCTTAATTTTGACGATTATGGCTTACAACCAATTAAAACCCAAAATTTAATTATCAAGGAAAGATTAGAAAAATGTGAAGTTGTGGCCTAAACAGTCATCTGGATTAAATGACCACAAAAGTCAAGCGCTTGAGTCTGATATAGCTGCATCCAGAAGTTGAGTGTAAGGAAAACATGTTGTACAAAAGGTGCACAGGCAACAGGGATGTATTTAGTTAATTTAATTTCTGAAATAAATATGCAACAATTTATTATATTTGCTCAGTCTCTTCAATATGAAACATGAAAAACAACATGGCAGGCTGTTGGTTGAAATGCAATAATGTCATAAAACTCAGTCTGCAATGGAAACATGTCATAAACATGTTTAGGTCACAATACAGTTGGAGGATCTTCATTTAGTGACTGATGTGTTTGGGCTCCTAATTAATCAAGCAAAAACAGAGCTGCTTCTACTCTTTATAATTACCTTGGAGAGATACAGAGAAAAGAAACAAATTCAAACAAGAAAAGGGAAAAACAAAATTATAAAAAATTTAGACAAAAATAGGAGTAAAACCAAAGTAATGTAAAAAACAACTAAGGAAAACATTAAGAAAGATACATAACACGGGAAAGCAGCTCAGAGGAAAAGAAGGTGTTGGGAGGTAAGAAAAGGGAGAGAAAAGACTGGATGAGAAAAGAGAGGATGAGGAAGAAAAAGGAGTGAGGCCCTCTTCATTTATTGCTCCACTGGAGAAGAACGTAGAGCTCTCTAATGGTGCTGCTATGGTAATAACAATAAAAACCAAGAGTACAAGAGGAAAAGAAAGACCGCGAAAGATGGAGGGAAACGGAAAGAGGTTAGGACACAGAGGGACACATAAAGTGTGATTGTTTTCTTTCTACAGTTTCATATTTTCCCACCAACTGTAGCTCTCACGCGCTCCCGTACCCTTCAACACACCCACACTCTCCCTTTCTTCATTTCCGTGCTTCCGCTGTTGGCGCCGTGTGTCCTTGCTCTATGCTTTGTTAGGCAGGGCAGTGGCACCACTGTAGCTGCTGTGTCAGGGCTTTCTATTGGTGGTGATTAATGTATGGAGATGGACTGATCGTCACCAGCCACTAACATTATTCTCAGTGCCGGCACAGAGGAGGCGCGTGCTGGGAACTTAGCAGTGGGCTGCAGGCAGTGGCAGTGTGTCGAATAGTAAGGAACTTTAAAATGAAACTGCATTAAAGTTGTGTGTTTGATTACTGCACTAGTTCAGAGAATAAACAGATAATCAATCATCATTGTACAAGAAAAATAAAGGTCCAGTTTTTTTTTAATTATTTAGATTTTTTTTTTTTAATATATACGAGTTAATGAGCTGCAAGCCATCAACTGATATTAAAGATTAGATTAAAAATAATTAAATCAAACTTGTTTTAGTTGACTCCATATTTAAGAGTGTCAGGAAAAGGAAGGTTGCACAGGTAATTGTTGTATTTTATTACTCGTTAATGAAACACAAAGCACCCTCGCCTTAAATGTATATTTAGGAAACAACTGCTTTTTCTCAACTCACTCCAGACGGCCTTGTCAAATCAAGTTTATATTCACTTTGGTCTAGTCTTCATGCTCATGTGAAAGTGTCTCCTAGAACCATCAAAGAGTTTTGTTAAAGTTTATAAACCTTTCTTCAAATGTATATATCCCATTTAAGTTTTGAAATAACCATAATTAATTATTGATTGTATACAAATTTTTTATTAATAATTCTGTGTTTCAGTCATTGAGGTGATTGAATCCTTGATGAATGATGAATGAATGTGGAATTATATCATCATGGCTAAAGTAATATATTAATAACTTTGCATTAAAACGTTGCAAATTTATTTGATTCAGAAATGCTAGTATTTATTAGACAAACCCAATGCAGCCAGTCTTTTGTCTGTAAGCTTTAAGCCCCCAGAAATGGAGGATTCATATGTTGACATCTATTGTTGTGTTTGTCTTAATCCTCTACAGTCAAGTTGCTATGACTATGCTGTAATGCAAGGTTATTTTTTTTTTCATTTGTTATACACTTTAAGTTCTCTTTTGGATCAGGTAAACAAAGCAAATATTCCAAAAAAATATTTCATCATAACAAATCTCTCTTCTGGGCAGCAATATGAGCAGAAATTTAATCAGATATTTTGGGAAATCCTCAGGCTCCTGCTGCCCCCGCCCTCCTACTTTAGATATTTATAAATTAATGTAAACAACTCTGGTGGCAAACAGCACAACTATAAAACAAGATGGAGTACCCCAAAGAGTTGTTATCTACAAGTGTAATTACCAAATAAAATTTGTGCCATATCAGAGCACCAAATGGTGTGCCAGCTTGGCATTTCTGCCCACGCTACATATGTGTGTGCTGTGATTAGACCATAGAGACAGTAGATAAATTAGCTTTGGGAGGAAAATGGAAGTGAAAGATATACTGGATTGCCCTGTGAGAGTTCATGTCGTAAGTAGCCACACACTCACACACACACCCATGCAGGAGCACACTAAAGCTTTCCTCTGTTTCTTCCTCCCTATCCACCTTCCCATCCATCAGGCCATCTCAGGGAGCTGCCCGCAGTTCCACTGGCTGGTTTAATTGTTAATGCTAATTGCTATTTATTGGCTCAGATGCAAATGATAGGCTGGCCAAAGTGAAATTTTATGAGGAGTGAACTCCCCCTCTCGCACAAATTGAAAAAAGTGAAACAAGAGGAAGAGGGAAATGAGGCGAGGCGAGAAGAGCTTAATGGCAGCGCTTTAATAGCAGAGAGCAAAAATTAAGACTGATTTAAGAGACGCCACTAAATCCCCCCCAAATCCTCTGTGATCCCCTCTCAGGGAGACACCCATTTGGCAGAGGAGGAGAGAGGGATGGAGGAGAGGAGAAGAGACGCGAGGAGAAGAGGGAGATTTATACCAAAAATGCAAGAATTCACTGCAACTTGTAAGCTTGTATATCAGAATTACTGTAAATTACATTACTTTTATTTATAAAAGAAAAGTGCATTTCTTGAAGTTTGTGATAGATAGATAGATAGATAGATAGATAGATAGATAGATAGATAGATAGATAGATAGATAGATAGATAGATAGATAGATAGATAGATAGATAGATAGATAGATAGATAGATAGATAGATAGATAGATTAAAGAAGAAGCATGTGGAGAATGACACTTGGCGGAGGTCGAATGCAGCCAGCAGCAGCTTCTCACTGCCTCCCTCTCCACCAACTGAGTGTGAACTTGAACATCATCCACTTTTAATACACTCTAAAAGGTAAAGCAGAATTTGCACAGCACATTACCTAAATGCAAGCCTAAATGTGTGCATGTGTGTGTCGGCTAAGATGCTTTGCAGAAGTCCAGGGATGCAGGACACGCTTTGCATCCCTCTGTGACATATCAATGTCCTCTTTTGATGCTCGCTCATTTGTTTCCCTTCCATCCATTACTCCCCTGATCCACCCTGTCCATCCATCGCTCCATCACTCCATCTGATTGAAGGAGCTTCCCTCCATCCTCAAGGTGCGATCGCCCTGCCAATTAAAGACCAATCTAATCGCTTCTGGGCTTTGTGTGTGTTGGGGTGTGAGGGAGAGCTGTTCGTGTCTGCATGTGCACACTTATTTGTATGAAACTAGATGGACGTGTGTGTGTGAATGTGTTGGTGAGAGATCTGAGAGGTTAATGCAGTTAAGGTTATTTCACAGTCCATTAAGAAGCTTATGTTGACCTCCCGACCCTAAAGCCAGCAACATGGAATCCATTATCATGACAATAGGACTGCACATATATGTGCATGTATGAGTGTGATGGGGTTATTCCCAAGTTAGAAAAATATTATCACAAAGGTAAAGAGGTGGAAGGCAAAGAAAATAAGCAACTTCTTGCATGTGTGTATTTGGTCAGGTCGGTCTGAGCCATGGAGTAATTTGTACCATTATAGTTAGTCTACAGAGAGGAGCATGAAGGACAATCAATGGCCATGCAAAACGCAAGAGAAAATGCTGACGCTTGTTCTTTTTTTTTGGTTGCAGGAAAATTTGATTCAATTATGTAGAGAGCAAAGCTTGGAGCTGTGTGCAGCAGGGGCTGTGTGCGGTGGCGTGTGTGTGTTTGTATTTGTGGTGAAAAAGGAAAGTTAAACAACTGAGGTGTTTCTTAAGATTTAACAAGCCGGTCTCAGATGAATGTTTTTAATCCATCAAATACTTAAAGACGTTAAATTTTGCTAAACTCCATGATTTTTTTTTTTTTTTTACTGAAGAGTTTAGACTTTTTAAGTCCTGACTCAACCCCCCTTGTCTCAGTGTCCCTCGGTGTACATCTGTCTTGCTCTTTTTGTCATGCTTTTATCCACTTATTTCCTTAACACTGGGTGAAAAACCCTGACCCTCATCTTGGACCCAGTTCATCCACAGCTCTGGGCAGGTTATTGATCCACACGCAAACAGAGGCCTGGCCGCTGCGTTCACAGCTAATGAGACAGACACGGCCGGTCTGGGTCCTGATAGGTTACAGTGTGAGGACCTATAAATAAACTTACAATGCCTGAGGGAGCCCCAAGATTGAATTTATTATGTTTTTGGTCACAGCTGAAAAAAAGATAAGATTTTTAAATTGCAAGATTCACACCTACAGGAAGGAGAGGCAAAGTGGTTTGTGCAGATCAGATTAGTTTGTCAAAAATAAAAATAAAACAAAAACATGTTTATATTCTTTGTGTGCGCACAATGAAAAAATACAAAAGTAAAACAGTCTATGCTCACACAAACTCTGGCTTTAACCTTCACCCCGTCCTCCTCTCTCCCATCAGACATTTTTGGGTTGATTGTGCGCTTGTATCTCTGTACTGGAATCATGCTGTTATTTTATACGCCGTTCCCTTTTTAGTTATCCACATTGTGCAATTGACAGCAGAAGTGTTGTTACATTGGACAGCTGAAAATTGATATCCCTGGCCATTTCTTTGTGTCCCAGGCAATATGTTACCTTTTCAGGGACTTATCAAACTGATGGATGGGAGGGGGGCACATCTCTTGTGGCCCCTGCTTTAATCAACAACAGAGTTACAACACACACAGACACAAGGCACACACATCAACCGTTCGAGCATTAAAATATGATACGGTTTGTGGGTTCGAGGCAAAAAAGTTTGTAAAGATAAAACAAATTTGAAGATGCCTATAGCAATTAAATTCATCCAGATTTTTAGGAAGAAAAAAATGACATGTTGAATTGAAAGCTTAATATTCAGTTTCATTTCAAAATATTGTTTGACTTTCGGTGTTTTTTGTTTTGTTTGTTTTGCACAGCAGTGCAATAGAAAGTATTTAATTTATGAGGAGATGACTCTTAAGATTCCTAAAAATGTCAAGTCTGGCCAGCCGCACACAGAAGGATTCAGTGTTTTTCAAAGAAAATTTAATTTAATCTCCAGAAAAACTCCAATGATGGAGCTAATTGTCAAATTTTCCCTTGTCTGGCTGTAATTGATTATTGGCAGCTCCCCCATTTACTAAATGCAACAAATCTAAGAGCTCCCACTATTTTCAGTATTTAAGCAGATCCTGCAACAGCATATAATTTGATACGCTATTCAAGTTTGATATTAAAATTGCATAAAGGTAAGGAATTGACGAAAAAACCCAACATCACTTATTCCACTGTCAGGTTGAGATTTAGGCTTAAATTGATCTTCTAATTTAACCGACATGGTTCAACTGGTTGGATGTAATTATTGTTTTGGAATGGTCCAGCAAAACACCTGATGAAAAATTTGTGGAGGGAATTCCAGATTAGGTTGATGGAAAGAGGCCCTTCAGCATCATAGACATACAAATGTCTGGAGGCCAGATGGCTTTAAAATGGTGCTACAACTGATCATCAAATAGGAGCAGAGTTTGATTGCAGGGAAGTGAGGGTAGGGATTGTAGGGATTGCAGGGTAGGGAAGTGAAAGTTGTTTTTAGGAACTCATTATTGACACTTGATACTTTTGTCAAATTTGATAATTTGTTTGTGTTGCTTTATTGTTTTTTTGAGAGTTGACAATGTGATTTCCTATAGGAAACAAACTTGCTAGTTTAATGAAAACATCTGCATCACTTCTCTTTTATGTTATAAATCTTTAGAAAATAAAGAAAATCAGAGGCTATTAAAATCCTCTGATTTAAACCTAAAAGAAAACAGGACATTGATATCAGCGAGGAAAAGCCTTATTAGTGCATCTAACAGTAAACTACGCTTTACGTTTTGTAGTTTTGATTCTTTGAATCTATACATCTGTAAAATTCAGTGTATGCACAGACTAACTCTGTTTAATGACTCTGGGAGGTGTTTATCATTGAAGGGGAGACAGCGATCTGTTGTTGGTTTTGTCCAAAAGAAAACACTATAGGACAAAGGACACACACTCGCTCACATATAGATGATGATGCTCTGTAAATTGTCCTTCACACAGCTCTCCCTGCATATTGACTGTACGTCCTTTTTCTCAAGCTGACGTTATTGTCAAATTGTTTCTCAAACGGGACACAATTGAAAAGGCGGACAGTTGTTCAATGGCTCGAGTTTTACCATTGATTCCCAATAGGGGCCCTCTATTCATCTGTCGGCTTGAGAAGCGGAGAAAAACTCTGCTCCCTGCCTTCCCCACCACTACTGCTCCTGTTCCGTTTAGAAGCGACTATGTTAATCTGCACACACAAACACAGGTGGATACTTACATGTAGGCGCGCACACACACATTTCCTTTCATTTAAATATTGCTCCCATCCCAGAGCGTTCTGGTACTTGATACAGCATGATCCCCCACAAATCAATGGGAGCCAAGGAGACAACACACACACAAAGAGACACACACACACACAGTAAAATCTGTCTCTGTATAGCCCACAGGCAGATGGTATCTGCTTTAGACGCTTGTTATTCTCAACAACTCTGATATGGAGATCATTAGCAGACAAAAACACTAAGGCACGTTACGGCACCTGAAGCGCACAGATGAGATAAAACTTTACTGATCACAATATTTATGAAGCACTGTGTGTGGATATTTTTTTTATTTGTACTCCATTATATTGTTTTTAATATGTGAATACAACTGAAAGACAAAATATATGGAGATGATTTTTCTAACTATAAGTCAATGTCTTCTGTTTTGTCTTAAATATTAAAAGAGAATCAAAGCGATAAAAGATCATATGCAAGGATTGCCTTTTACTAAGTAAGATATAAAAAAAAGCAATCTTCTTCTTAATTTATAAAAACGACCATAGATATTAGTCAAATTCAAAATGAACTTTCTAAAAGTTGTTCAGTTTTGCTCAAAGCTAAGCATGTAATAATCAAATTCTTTTCATACGATTGTACGGTGCTACCATGGTTAAGTTGCTGCGTACAAGTCTGGAGAAACACTGAAAGATTACATCCATTACATTTTTAGCCAAAAAGGAGTGACGGGTCCTCAAGAGGTAAGAGTTTGTCCTGTGACTGGTAGGTTGCTAGTTCAAACCCCTGCTACCTCTGTCTCTGTGTCCTTGGGGAAGAAATTTCAATTGCACAATGGCAACTTCTGTGAACACATTAGTGGACTTTTCTAAACTGTCAACTCAAACCAGCACTGGTTATGGTAAGGAAAAAAAAAACATTTCCAGAAACTATTCTGACTTTTCCTATAAAATGGAGCATGTTTGTTATAATTAAAGAGGGAGAGTATACAACAGCAAGAAGCAAGAGTTTTTCTTCAGTTACTAGCAGTATAAAATTGTTAAGATGGAGTTAAGACATTATTCAACGACAATTCAGTTAAAATAAATATAAATAGATTATTTTCAGGAGGAACAGGAATTCATTGGGTGCTATTAGGAGACTGTATAGTTATAAATTAATGTAAGAAGTCCCGGTTTATGTTGTTTTATGTATGTATTGTACTGTACTTGTATTTAGAAAGTTATGTTTATTGACCAATTATATTAATAAATATTATTAGTAAACATAGCAACTAGTACTAGAGAGGTTCAGAGTTAAATATAGGCTTCCTTGTGAATATAAGTCTGATAGCTTAATCTGCATCACTTGCATTTTCAAAACACTCTGAAAGAAACGTGACTTATTTACTCATTCGTCTGCAATAAATTGTGTTTCAGTTGCTGTGGCTTAACAAATTTAATGGCTCCAGAATTATTTTACTTTTTTAATTTGTAGCTTCTCTGTCAGTCTTAATTCTGAAAACTTTATGATTCATTTTGTTGAAATGAGTACTGGTTATTTTACTCGAGTCATTTGACAAACATTTATAGGTGCATAAATTTGTGTGGTTCTCTTACTAAATTTGATCATGAGCTTCAAGCTCCCTTCACTTGGACAGGAATTATCTTAAAGATGATTAAACATTAAGCCTGAAAATATGTGACGGTCACTCACAGGTCAAAATTAATATTTTAAATAGGTTTCAGACAAAATGTGGTTTGTGTACTGCAGTTTCTTCAGAAGAAAAGTTAACATAGAACTAACATGATGGCTAAACTTACGGGAGTGGTTATGACCAAGAAGAATATAATATTTTCTTCTTCTTTGCCCCTTTCAAAGCAATAGTTTGCATTAATTTTTATGTGAGAAAGAGGTAACATGACACACAAAGAAGAATACAGCAGCACATATAAGGCCAACGCTGTATGCAGGTATATGTTTGTATTTGTAGAGAAAACCTAAGTTGCTCTGTGTTGCTACATCCACTCCATCTGTTTGTGTGTGTGTAAGGCAAAAAGAGAGGGAGAGAGAGAGGGGAAAGAAGGCAGTGTCTGAGGGAGCATGCAGCGCTAGATTGATGTGTACCGCCGGCATGGCCGTTTCTACTGAGAACGGCCACACTCCTCTGCCTAATGATGCCACATCCATCCTGGAGCGCAGAGTGTTGCACACTTAAGTGTGTTGTGTGTGTGTGTGTGTGTGTGTGCCCACAAGGCGTCTATCCTGAGGGCTACAACATGGCACCTTCCACAGCCTCTGATCACCTTTTATTTGGCACTACTACGCTTGTGTGTCTATAATTGTGTATGGGTTTGAGAGTGAAGAGTCCTACGTGACCATTAATATTAAATATAGATACCCTTGTCAGTGAATTACATCCTCTGATCCCGCATCCTCCTCTTAGGGAGGACAGGTGAGGAGGGAGAAGTCATGGGAGGTGAAGAAGGGAGAGATAAAGTAAAGCGGAGAGTGAGTGAAAGAGAAAGAGTTGAAGGTAGCAAAGTAGAGGAGTCATGAGCAGGGGAGTGAAAAGAGGGGGAGGAGAGGCAGAGGAATATGAAAGAAGGAGAAAGAGGCCTAATTAAAAGTTTTAAGAGGAATAAAACAAGAAGAGATGATGTGAAGAGGTCTTGGATTTCTCTGGATCTTTAAGCTGTCAGCCCCCAAAATAATACATTTATATATTCATCTCATATTTAGAGAAATATTTGATTTTTATCCATGGATGCTTTTTTTTTAAGAACTTAAAAGTTTAAACAAACAGCTAAAGTGCTAAAATTACTCAAGCTTGATGCAGGTGAACAGTCTGCTGCTACACTGCATCAACTTCTTCTGTGGTATTTTAGTGAGGAAAAGGAAAACGTAAAGGGTAAATGTTTGTTTTGTGCAAACTTAGAAGATTTCTCAAACTATTAAGGAAATAATAACCGAGAAAAAACTCTGGATATGGCAAAAAGGAGCTTCAGGAACCAGCAGGAAGACTGACTGATATATATAAAGTGTCTTTCATTTAAAAAAATTTTATTACTGAGCTGTTTGGTATGCGTTTTCTCAATCTCCTATGTACACATCTATATTTACAGCTATAAGTAATTAATTATTGATTGTGATCATCATTTATTAGTGATCATTCATGGCAAAAAGTTTGCTATGGAGGAATTTTATCCTTGGAAGCAACTGTTTGCCAACTAACATTTACACCCAAAATAAGAGAATTGACGGAAGCAGCCTTTTCAAAACACCAATACATTCTGCTGTCAATTCATCTTTGAAGTCTACACAGATTTACCAGCTCTGTAGCATTATGCTAATATAGCCATGAAAGGGTCATTCTGAGGCTTGTCTGAGGATCCGATTCATCCAAATTTAACTAAAAGTATGCAATAGTTCAGCTGACACTGCCTTATATGTTTTTTAGCAAAGTTGTTCTGGATCTAAAGGTATCAGTCTGTAGATTTTTAAAGTCAGATAGAACCCCAAAATCCTGTTTTAAAGCATATCACGATGCTTTAGAAACAAAATTAAAAAATGGGCACAGGCTAACATGAGATGAAAAGGGTAATGACATCGAGTTTAATATTAGAAAAGAAGAATAACAGAGAAAAAAAGGCAGTGGGACCACTAGAAGGTACGGAACAGCAGGGAGGGAAGAAGGTGGAGAAAATCTGCGGAAAGAGGGATGACAAAGGGGACTAAGGGGTTTAGGGATGTATGGATGGAGGGAAGAGGTGCCAGCTGATTGATTGTGCTGAGTGTTAGAGACTTGTGGAGAGAGGGATGACGAGAGGGGGAAAGGGAAAAGAAAACAGAGGATTGAATCTATCACTGCTAGGGAGGAAGTGACAGGAAGAAGCCAGCAAGCGAAGGGATGTATAGAAGATCACAGAGAAGGTGAAATCATTCGGCAAACAAATGTGCTGAAGTGAAAAAGTTCAACAGACAAGAAACAGACAGGAACAATATAGATGAAGAAAGACATCAGCAGATGCAAAGATTTATTAGATGAAGACATCCAAAAGTGAGAAGTGATTGAGCAATGACTGGCGAAGGAAAAACAATGGAGTGAACAGCAGCAGCTTTGACCTGTCATCTGTCTGTAATAAAGGAGAGAAGGGAGGAAGAGAGGAAAGGAGGAGTGACAGTTTTATTTTCCTAGCCAGGCGTTCATTCCCATATTCCCTGGCAAGCTCGCACCTGATGGAAAGATGGCAGAAAATCAATAGTCCATGTGCGTAATGGAGTAATGACTCTGAGTGTATGTGTATGTGTTGATAATGATAAGTGTGTGTGTGTGTGTCTGCCCGATCCCTAAGCAATCACACACAGCTTAAGCCAGTCCCAAGGGGTGGGGGCCACTTTAACTAACAACTTCATTACGGCAGCCACACACATACACCGTCTCTCTCACACACACTGTTGATCATCAAGTGAAGACTTTTCACAGATATCAGGTTTAAAACTTGACAATGTCATTTATCTTGTTTGAGGTTACTTTGAAATTGTTTCATTTATGTTTAGTGTAAAAGTTTCCAGTAAACTCCCATGTAGTATGGATTTAATCGAGCATTTTTGCTGAAAAGAAATTTAATTTAAAGGCCAAACACTTTAAAATTTTTAGACAGTAACATTTTTCTTTTTACATTTTTAGCCAGAAATTTGAGCTAAAACATGGATGATGACGTAGCACATGAAAAGACAGGAAATCTCTAGCAGAGAACCGAACAGAATATTTACATTGTTAATTAAAAAATATTGCTTCACTTGTCAAACATATGCACTGCCTTCCTGGCGACAGGAAACGGATAAAGTAGCACTTTTGAGCCATACATGGATTGTCTATTAAAATACAGTTGAGATACATGCAAGTAAGGATTAACATTCTCTATTGGAAACTCTTTTTACACCAGGATCATGAACCAATTATAATCTTTGACTTTAGAGAAAGAACAAGACAAAGATGATGGAAGAGGGAACAACACAACTCACGTCACAGTCAGGACAGATAGCATGAGTGAACGACCGGACCACAGAGGCGCCAGCAGCTGTTTGTGAGCGTGCAGTTTATCAGGTAAGAAAACAGTTATCACGTTTTGTGTGCTCTGTCAGGGCAAAATCTCTGCTGATGGCATCAGAGACAGTTTCTTCAGAATAATGTGTCGAGTAGCACTGGGCCATGCATTTGGTACCTCTGCCTTCAGAGTGAAGAGAATATACATATTCTCTTCTTCTCTTCACCCTCTTATTTGGGCATTTTTTGTATGTGCCCAAATAATGTACAAAAAATACAATATAATAAGCCTGGCATTACAGAGGTCCTGTTCAGCCCTCGCATCAACGTCAGTATTGAGTCATCAGATTTCAATTGTCCTGCTCTGAATGCATCATTCAGACCTGGTATCCATGCTCTTGCCACATGGATCTTGATCTCACTAACACACAGAGAAAAATGCTAGGAGATTTTCTTATGGGTGATTCCTTCCGACATATTTTTAGACATATAATTGTCATTATGCAGCAGCAGGATGTTTATGAAAACTTGCTCTATCAATTCTGAAGGCCTGGACAGAGTAGATTACCCCTGGCAGCATGTAGATACTGACATCTAATTGGATGAAACAGCAATGACCAACACCGATATCTATGGGAAGCCATGCAGCTCAAAGAAACACTACAAAAAAGAGAATACACTATTGGAAGTAAGTTAATAAAATTTAACTGAACAAATATTATAGGACTCATGTTGTGTTTAGGGCAGCAGAGAAGGCCTTGCAGACCTGGACTGCCTGTCACTGGTGTTGACAGCTGAATTAATGTAATGTAGCAACACTTTCCACAAGTAGAGAAAAGTGGCTATCTGGAGACTTGTAAAACCAGGCAGGTTTTTTGTTTGTTATTATAATGCAGTATGTATTGATGCAGAACTTGCCGTTCTTAACAGCTTACTAACACTCTCTGATAGGCTTCAACTGCAATCGCACATGCTGTGCACTTACTTTTTATGCTTTTAAATAATTGTTATTATTTTGGTCATGACAATTAATATAAATATTATGAACTCAAAGCCTGAAAACAATTAAAAAGATAAAGTTGTAAAAATTATGATTTATACCATTTAGGACAACTATTAAAACAACTTGTGTCTTTGAATAAGCCAAATTTATTTATATGGTGTGCTTTTGCCTGTTTATCTGCGCAACTCTCAAAGTGTTTCCAGTATCTGCCAAGTTATGCCAGGGCTGTGAAAACATCTCCTGCACTGGGAATGCTCAAGCCCTGGCACATTCCCACACACAAACATGCAGAGATGCACCTCAATCAACCAATTAGGTCATCAAGGGGATCTCTCATCACAAAGACAGGCCCACTGCCATGCCCAAATGATGGGGTATTCTTCCTACTCCTACTCAAGAAACATACCGCCCCATGGAAACACAAACGGACACATACACAACTCAAACACACACCCTGCCCCCCAACTCATTACAGGTCCACTGATCAAAAAGAATGATGCTCGGTTTAACTATCAACCAGAGGAGGATGGTGGGAAAAGAGGAATTTGGACAAAGGGTTGCTCATTGCAGCTCAGCGTCGGCACAGACCAGCAGCTCACGGCAGCAGCCCCCTCTGTTTACTAGCGGCTAATTAATTCGCCACATATGCTGAGAACATCTGTCGCTAGTGACCTGCCGGGAGTGCAGAGGACGCACTGCTGCGACAACCCGCTCCCCCCAACTCTCATTAGCACACACACATGTACAGTAATATACACACAAAGAGAATCAGACACATGCATGACACATGGACGACTGTTCACTCATAAGTGAAGAGAAACACATACCTTTGCACGTCAACACTGAACTGGACATCTGCTGAAGCCCACACAAGCTTTGATCCACATTTATATCTTAAACTGTATAATATTTACATCTATAAATATTTTACGTAGTGCAACCATTAAAATGTCAGTGACTTGTGAAATTATCCAAATATTAGTAACACCTTTTTTTCTTTTTTTTTTTTACCCAGTATGTCCTTCATGCTGCACTATGTCAAAGTTAAACTTGGTGAAATAAAAAAGCGAAGCGCTGTGAAAGTGCAAAGCGCAGAACCAGCAGAAAAACTCCCACTACCCAATCAGATTCATTAACCTCCACCATCCCAAAATCCCTCAGGGGGGACTAACAGAGACAAAGACAAACTCTCTTCCCCTTGTGTCCTGTGTCTCCCCTTCTTTCTGCCACTTTTCCTCCTCCCGGACCCAGTTACACAGATTCAAACATCCCTCCCTCAAACAACGTTCCCACAATTCAGGTTTCAACAGAGGAATGACCCTCAGAAGCAGAATTAACAGGGTTTCTCTCAGTTTTTGCTACAAATTAAAGACAAAAAAAATAACCTTTTAGAACGATTAAATTATTGAAAGATTTTCATGTTCACTGCTTGATTCAGCAAATATACGTATGTTATGATTACCTCATTAATATTATTCCAAAATCAAAGTTTTAAAAACCTGTTTGGTAAAATTAATTAATCTTTAAACTTTCGTCAATCTTTTTAATCGTACTTATTCTTTTATTGAAAAAAACAAAAACACACGTTATAATCCGATCCAGAGTCTTCCACAGAATGTATTAAAGAAACAATATAAACATAATAAACCTCAGAACAACAAATTAGGAATAAATTTAATATTCAGTTCTTGCATACATGAGGTTCTTGCAACATTTCAATTAATTTGAAGTTTTTTAATGTCACCACATCTTTTTATTCTCCTTTTTTCTTCTTATTTGCATGGAATGATTATTTTCTGCCCTCTGAACGACAACCTAATCTGATCAAACTAAATGTACAAAACCTAGTGGTGAGTGTCACCACAATTCAACTGTCAAACAGATTCAACGCTCATAGTGACATTACAACCGTCTCTGCTAATCTTCAGAGTAATCACAGAATTCTCATGACATTCATGTCATCATAAAGTCTCTAAAGCAACCAGTTGACCATTCACTCAGTGCTATTATTATGCCATAACTCAGCTAAATGACCAGTGAACAAGTCAACAAGTCACCCACTCGCAGAATCATCAGACTGCGTATCTAGTCAGTCAAGCAGCCACCCAGCCAGTGAGCCCCCCACCTGTCCCTGCTAATTTGGTGAGGAATCAATTAAGGCTGTGTTTGCTGAGTTCTCCTTGCCTTCAGCTCATCTGCTCCTCTCTAATGCAATTGTCCTGTGTGCTGCGTGCAGAGCGGCATAATAAAGTGATAAGGCTAATCAGGTTGGCTGCTCTTCTTCTCTCCCCATACGCACACTACACTTATTCTATTAGATGTGTAATGAGATTCTGCACTCCATCAACACGATGCTGTTTTGTGCGCGTCGAAAAGCGTGCATTTCTAGGTTTGTGTGTATGCGCGAGTACAACAGTCTGCGTGTGTGAGAATGTGTTTGGGCAAGGGAGAGCTTATGCTCTTGCAGAGGAAATTTGCTCCATTTACATTCTATCATTAGCTTGAAACAAATGTGCCCTTGAGCTTAGTGCCCCTGTCTCTGTCGGCTGCAAACACTTTACTTTGGCAGACGATCATAGTATCATGCACACACATACAGACACTCTTCAGAAAGAGACTTGAGCATACAATCAAAGACATTCATGCGCAAACACTCACTTAAACATAACTAACAACACTACGCATTGCTCAAATGGACAGTTAATGTCACACATGCCGCGGAGATAAGCAGGTTAGGAATCATCGCACTTTTCATAATGTAATACACACACGCACGCACACGCACACCCACACCCATCTCAGCAACCAACTAGACAAGCAAAGAGAGTGATGGTTGAGTAGATGTAGAGGACACAGGGTTCTATGATGTGTAGAACAGTTCTGGTCAATGGGGCAGATAATGAGTTGCCATAAACAGCAGCAGTCTTGCAATGTCCAGCTCAGCTCATTACCATGGCTGGCATATGTAATCAGTGTGTTGCTGGGGCGTGTCTTAATGTACTCCGCTATTCCTCAAAGACAGACCTGGGCCCACGGGGTGGGTCATGAGAAGGTAAGAATGGATCAGTGGATCAACCTCAGGAAACATTTGTGATTAGTATTCACCAATTGTAAAGTCTTCTCAATGTCTAATGATGCAATTTAGACTGAGAAACCACACAAGAACAAAATGCCATCATATGCAAATGCTGAGACATGCACAGATACAGCAGTCATACATTGGTCAGTAATGAGCTTGTTGATTACATGTGGACTTTGTCCTGAAATTTGGAAGAATTATTTATATTTTTAGTTCATCTTCCAAACAATAAAAAATAAAAATAATAAAAAGGGCCATGACAATTCACTAAACTGGTCATATTACAATTATATTTTTACATAAATAGTTAGAAGGTTGATTTTTTTCCCCCGTTTTTATATAGTGTACATTGATCATACGAGACAAAAATTATAAGTAAATATTTCTATAGCAGTGTTATTTCTATAGTGTGTTATTGTGATGTGCATGGACTTCAAACCATGATATCTACATCACCATGCTTTGCAGATGAGGGTTTTTTTTTCTGCAACGCGTTTAATTTCCAATCTCTGTGCTTGTGTTCAAATTATGCAGTTTTATTCTGAGGCAAACTTTTGTATGGCTTTTGACTTTTTTAGAAGAAAAAAAGTTCCTCTTTGCAAACTTCCCAAATTGTGGATGCATGATCCTCAGATGATAATTTAATATTTTTAGAGATTTATTTTAGCATCTCACAACTGGTTCTTGGGGGAAACTCATTTGGCCAACTTTTGGCTATTTCTTTTTATGTAGACTATTCCAAATAGGTGAGTGGCTGATTTTGAAATCTTTTAAGATCTCTTTAGAGTAAATCTTTTACAGAACTCAGGAGCTGTGACAGCCTTCCTTCAAACTAAATTTCCGAGGTTCAAACAGGCCAAATGTCCTTCAGAATGATAACAAATAATGTTGACTAGTGATGGGAAGATTACTAGTCATTGCATATGCGTGATACAAATGTATTGGTAGGGAAGCTTTAAATTTCAGTGATTTATAAGAAAAATTCTAATTACACCGGATTTTACCTCATTGTATAGGTTAAATTTGATATTAATGTATTAATGCACAAAATAATAGATAAATAAAAATATTGTCCTAACAGTGCTTCCGGTGGACCAAAGCAGTGTGGGATTTAATTGGTCCGCCAACCACATGAAGAAGAAGCTGTACCAGTAGGCGCAACAAACATGGCGGAGCAAGGAACCGATACATTCAGAGCAATAATGTAAATCGAAAGTTTGGCAACACTATGTTTTTCAGAAGAGAAAGAGATGGCTTGGTAAAGCAAATGCGTTTTGCAAAATGTGCCACGCTTCTGTCAAATCCACTGGAAGCACGACTAACCTTGAAAGGCAACATGGAGTCAGTGTGGGGACGCCTATCAGTTCACCGTCTTCAGAGGCAGATTCACGTCGTTCTTCGTTCTTCATCTCCACACGTGGTGAGGCTAGCATTTCATCCTTTCTCAGCAGGAAATTGGCTATTAACTCCACTTGTGCAAAAGCCATAACAGATGTTTTAGATCCCTTTTATGTTACGTCTGGTTAATTTCGCGCATGCGCACAATGCTGAAAGGAAAACAAAATGTCGCGGTAAAATAATTCCGTTAGCTAAATGAAACCTAGAGATGTAGGTATTATTAATTCAGGGCAGTGCGCCACAGCATAATGAAAAATATTGCCGAAAAACAATTTTAGAATAACTCAAAACTACTCCTATCCTCTTTTACTCGCTTTCTCGACTGTACTGCGCGTACACTCGTTGCCATAGCAACTGACAACAACGCTACAATCCATGTTGTATCTAGATTCAATACCAAAAACACTCAAACATCGCACACACAGATTATATGACCTATAAAGAACGTCTAAAATAACAATTAATTAATAAATAATTGAATTTTGAATTTCTTTATTTTTATGAATGAAAAAATATTTATAAAAACATATTTTTCAGCTGAGTTCATTTAAATCGAGATGCATCGTGATGAGAACGTAAATCTAATTAAGTCTCTGGTTGATGAAGAGAAAACTAAGATGTTTCAGTTTTGTAGCTTGTGAATCCAGATCTGTATCATATTAGATAGAGAACAGTGATCCCCATACCTAATATTGACAAAATATGCAGATGATATGCCTGTCTGTGATTGCATTCGTTTTAAACAGTAATTAATATGTTGGTGCCCTCATTTGTTCTTCAGCAAAAAGGACTTTTCTTTTCTTTTTAAAACATATTTTCTTCTCTTTTAGATTAGTTTCAATCTAGTTAAAATATTTGAGATTTTTACAATTAACTGTATATTATGATGTCCTTTCTTCAAAAGAAGTATGGCCCTAAAGGTTCCATATTATTAGAAAAGTGCATTTTGTGTTGCTGTGAATGCAAAACGAAATGCTTATTGTGACTGGTCTGTATTTTAAACTAGGCTCTGGCTGAAATATTATTTGATCCTCAAAGCATCATGGTACCAATGTCCGTATTCTACAGTCTCAAAAATTGTTTAGAGGTTTTTATTTTCATTTTGCTTCATTTGCATTAAACAGTAGGAAAACAAAACAACAGAGGGAATAAAGTACATGGGTACTTTGGAGGCCAGAAAGCTGCCACCAAGACGTAATTAGAAAACATGCAGGGACTCGCGCACACATACAAACACAATATCAAGCTGTGCACATCCTCATTAACTTCATCAGTATGATAAAACACGATTCTCTCTCATCCCACCCAAGATTCCATAAAGAGGAGATAGTATTTCAAGCTGCAGACACCAAATCTCTAATTATAACCTTATTTGAAGAAAACAAGGGAGCACTTAATAAGCAAATGAAAGTGATAATAAATCGGAATATGGATTGGCCCTAACAGAGTAGATTATACGGGTGAACCCCTGCCGTGAGTGCGAGACAAAGTAAGAGGCAAGTGAGAGAGAGTTATTAATAATATGACAAAATGAGTAAATTACAAGGCTAAATACTCAAAGCTGTAATTATGTCTCTCTTTAAATAGGCCAAGATGAGTGGATGTGGGGATGATCGGATTGAAAGAAGTTAACTGCTTTTCTAATTATTCCTCTCTCGTATTTGCTCACATTCATGATGTACTGTAGTCCCTCAGCCTGCATCTGTGTTGTAGTTTTCACTCTTCATAGCAGCTAAGTTTTCTGTCAAGTACTTTCAACAGCGAATAAGCACAGAACCAAACTATCTATTAGCAAATGCAAACATCTCATCTCAAAATACAAAGATCCTTGTTGATAATTATTGCTGCTAAAGGTGTTGCCACAAAATGTTAAATTAAGAATTACATATTGATCCAGGCCATTTTTATGTGCTATGTATGAAACATTCAACTAAATCGTTTATAAGAAGCAAGGTCTGATTTTTGTTGAATGTTGAATAAGCAATGACAGATACCTTCATTGATTATTTTTCAATGTATATCAGAAATAGTTGATTTTGTTTACTGTGGAAAGCAACAGACTTCCATTTGAAATATATACTTAAATATTGGGAGCGGGAGGAGGTGTTATCTCAATTCTTCCACCGTCAGCAAACAAAGAACATGCTACACAATATAAACCAATATGTGCGTTATTGTATTTAATGTTTGAAGTATTTTCTTATCGTGAGCAGCATTTGGCTTTAAAAATGTATTTATGCTGGCAAGATAATGAATGACACCACGAAGCAGCGCAACTGTGATCATTAATAAATAACATAAAAGCATTTTTATTGTCACGGTATTGAATTGTAGTTAGATCCGAGATGCAGGCGGAGATATTTTATGAGACTTTAATAAAAACTAACACAAAAGTTTAATTAGAAGCAGTTATGGAGGGAAACAGAACAAAGACACAGGCAGGAAACTAGGAGATAGCATGAACACGAGGAACTATGACAGAAAGACAGGAACAAACGAAAGAAACCAGCAGTGTTTGGAAGAGAATGAGGAGCTCAAGTACCTGGGAGATTGATTATTGACAAAAGACATGTGGTTTATTGGGAACATGATGCAACTGTGAGGGGAAACCAGTCAGTCAGCCTGAGGAAAGGAGAGTTATGATCATGAGCTGAGGAGAATATAAACATTAATTAAGGAAAAACAAAAATGTAAAGAAAATCTAAAATAAACTAAGTAGTGCATCATCAACAATACAAACACAGAAACAATCCAAGACAGGCCAGGGTGTGAGTAATGGAGAAATTTAAAGCAGGATTAAATTGTTAAATAATATCCCAAGTGTTGAAGAAGTCATGGAGTTCTGCTCAGTCCATCATCTGCAAACAGAGTATAACAAAACTGCAAACATACCACACCAGGCTGATCATCCAAACTGACAGAAAATGAGAGCAATAATCAGAGAACCATGCAAACTCTGGAGGAGCAGCGTTGATCCACAGCTGGAAGTTTGTTGGCAAGGCAGATATTATCAACCCTGGCTTTTAATGAGGAGAGCGAGAAGAAAGGGGCTGTTGTGTTCGTAAACTTTTCCATTGGAGCATTATCCTACAATATGAATCTGCAGTGGGTGGATATTTGGGGTTGGAAAGATATTAATCATTTTGGGACCTGTTGAAGGCCAGTCGGATTTTATAATCCTTTGTACAGATTCAATCTGTGCAGGTGTATAGTTGCTATTAATTCAGACATTAAAATTCTGTATCATCATTTATAAAGGTTTTAACCCACGCAGCTGTCATTAGTATTAAAAGATATAAGATTTTCTACATAAGGTATAGTAAGTGTATGAATTTCTGACACAGTTTTACTAACCTACAGTCCCAGGCATCATTGAGGTGCCCCTCTTCCTCTTTGTCTAGCACGATAACTCAGTTCCTTCATTTTCTTTCAGTAACCTTTCTTTGCCCCCCTCTCCAACCCACCCCAACACACACACACCCTCCCTATCTTCTGTCTAGTTCTCCACCATTCCCAAATCTCTTTAGGTTTGTCTTGCGCTACAGGATATGAAATTGACTTGTAAAGAGGAGACAAGTATTCACAGAGGATTTTACCATTCAAGGTTGATTTCATTTTATTTGCTATCAGGGCTGTCTGTCTCTTTGCATGTTAAAGATATGAGGTGGGTGTGCATACACACCCATGTATGTGTGTTGCTAGGTGCTTTGTATCTGCCACTCAAGCAGCTGTACAGATGTCATGCAATCTCACTTTCTTTGCATGGTTATATTTGACATATGCTTAACAGGGTCCATGGGGATCTCTTGGAGCATTGTGCACTTAGGTAGGGGTGTATGTGAGTTTGTGACCCTGAGCTCCGGTGCCGATCCAATAAAGTTGTCTGTGAATGACAGCTTTATTATCTTGCATAAAGTGGAACAAATCTAGAATTGTCTTTCCATCAGAATAGAGAACTGAGAAAACAACAAACCACACAGACTAAGGCTACGTCCATACAGCAGGTATTAATGGTAAAAAACTTGCTTTATCAAGTCCAGAGGACTCCTTAGCGCTTTAGGCTCACATTCAGTCATTCACACATTCATGCACACATTCATATGCTGATGGTGGTAAGCTGTGGCCACATGGTGAATTCAGATTTTTTTTTTTTTGCTGAAATTAATATTTTTGTGTGGTCGTTTACACAAATCACACTTCTGTGTGAATAGTTGACGAGTCCAAGTGACAAGCATGCATAGAACATAGACGTCACACAGCAGTGCTGTTTACTGAAATAATAACTGATGCTGCCATCTATTTTAAAGTTATGTGTGCCAATGACTATGGGCCCTCCATGTTCTCTTTTTTATAAGCCAGTATACTTTCTGTAAAACTGAATTTGGCTGTTAGAACATCATCTCTTTTCTAACCTGGCCCTGTTCAGCTGAGTCGAGTACTTTTTTGACGTGTACCGCCTGTATTAATGGATCCAATAAATGTTCGCAGATGAATCAGCTGACTTGTGTCTCCTTAGTTAAAACAAACATATAAAAGTTTTGAATTTTTAAATAATTGACTTCAACTTCTGTTGAAGAGATTGTTTGGACGCATAGTCTGAACCAGGAGCAGTAGGATTGAGATATGATCCACTTTACTGACACACACATTTTTCATAATTTCTTTGACTGTCAGCCTCTCTCAAGTCTGTCTTAACAGTAAAAGTCAGATAAAATGGAACATGACTGGAGACTCATTGAAAACTTGATTTAGTAGCACATATACAATTTGCACAAATCAGATTTCTTTGGGAATGAAGAGATCAGAATTGGCCCATTCGAACTTCCATGAAAAGGTTGGATGTAGGTCATTAAAGAAAATCAGATTTGGTTTGCACTCGTCCGCTGTGTGAACATAGCCTAACGTAAAACTTGTCTCTATAGCATGCATTGTGCTATTACCTATGTGTTTTTTTTAGATGGTGTGGGGTGATGGGGAGTGGAGCTGGAACAAATAAATTATTATTAGAATTATGGATAAATGTTAGGTACTCTATTGCTCCTCAATGAGTTAGGAGTTTAGTATATCTGTGTTTGTGTAAATGGGTGTTTCAGAGGTTTGCAGGCAGATGTCAAACAGTTAAGGAACCACATAGACCTACTGACAACTCTCTCAGTAACTGGGAACCTTGGGACACATGACAAGTATTGTGTGTGCATGGGTGAAAAGGAGAGCAGAGGAAAGGGAAACAGACGTGACCTACCTCCCTCTATCCCATCCCATCTGCATCCTGACATCTGACAGGGCCATCACATTCAACCATTCTATGGAAGTCGGGGTGTGTGTGTGTGTGTGTCCCACATCTAGTAGAAAGGTAATATTATGTAAATAGCCCCACATATGTCATCTATGAGAAGATGGGGATGGACACACATTCATGCATACACACACTTTCTACCTCTCTACACACACCCTAATGCCCTTAGGGTTGGGGGGTCTCGGCCCCTGTCTCATTTCTTTGGGTCAGTTTCTCACACTTGTGACAGGGTCACACACCTCTCCTCTCATTGTTAACCTGCAGTAAAAAGTCACACAGCCAGATACTCAAAAGTGAGAGTAGGTGTATGTGAGTGATTAACTGAGAAGAGTGTGTATGAGATGGAAAACTGACAACTGTTTATTGTGTGTGTGTGTCTGTGTGACAAGAGAATTGGAGACAAGAGATGGAGAAACATCTGCACATTACCAAATTAGCAATATGTCAGACTGCAAGCTTGCATTATTTCGTCAACATTTTACCCAGCCTTCACAGTGTTGAGAGTTGGCACTGACCTTTTTGGGGGGTTTCCAGTGCTTAAAGGCAAAACATAAATTTGTTTATTGCATTAAGAATTTTTGACGTTATCAGGAACTTGTATTTAAACACAGCAACATGGAGAGCATCAGTGCCAGCATCCTTCTCAGCCAACCCTGCCTTAACATCAGTGCAGGATGGCTATTAATGGCAGGTGTGAACACGGGCAAAGACACCAATGGTAAATATCAATACAAACGTGCTCAAACCTATGATGAACATAGAATCACCAAATTGTCTGACTTGCTTTTGAACTGTGGGGTTAAACTGGAGTAAGCAGTGAGAAACCTCACAGGCAATGAAAGGGGATGAAATTTTTAAAAAACTTTGCAGATGACAGTGCAAACAATGTAACCAAAGGGGAACAACTTTACGACCTTTTACCCATCTGAAAGCATCTCTGTCCATTTTAATTCACAGACAGAAAGCTTTCACCTCAGTTTGTATGTGTTTTTCATCCATTACTGACACACTGGAAAACATTGTGTTTAATATAGCTAATGGAAACTGGATACAGAGAAAAATATCCTTACAATGTGGTACTATGACTTTATTTTTTGTAAAACACAACAGAAGTAAAATGTAGACTATGTAGAATAAAAACCCTATAAGTTTTTAGGATCTTTTATATAGTGCCTTATTTTGTACAAGGATCTTATTTTTGCCCACAGATGCATAAGGTGGTGTTAGTGATTTCTATTTTATATATAAAAAATAAGTCAATTTCATCACAGTGACTGACAGGATAGCACTATTTTCGTGAGTATATGTGAATGCACCTGGTCCTGTGTGCATGAGTTAGCTAATGTTAAATCTAAGGAGTGGTCACAGGTACACAATAGGATTATGACCAACACCTATCTATTTGTGTCTGTGCGAGAGGAAAGGACTGACCACTGCAAAAGCCTGCTGAATTCCAAATAGTGGTTTCCAACTGCTGAAAAGCCAAATGAGGTCTTAAGATGAATATGGAAATTAGTGAAGAGGTGTTGTGAGAAGCTACTGTACAAAAGGAAAGGATTCGTAGGAAACCCGTGTTAGTTGCATATTGCAAAATCTTACTCTGGTGGGTTCAAATTCAGCCTAATGGGTTCAAAATTTCCTGGAGTACTCAGGCCAACAATTTTGGAAAACAATACTACAAAGATAAAAAACAGTAACGGTCTTAAAGAATAACGTACTTTCAGATGGAAGGTCTAAAAGGCACTCTTGAGCTAACAGCCAAAAGTGAACTTCAGACCATGGTAACCTTCACTCCTTTCCATTACCACGACCTTGTAGAAAGTTCCATGTGTACCAGTTTCACTGTCCTCTTCTGGTTTTTTTCCCTCGTTTCTCCTAACTTTCTCCTCGTCTCTCCACGATTGGTGCTTTGTATCCTTTTGTTTTTGTCCTTCATCTCTCTGTCACCAGGTCCCTTCCATCAATACAAAACTGTCAGTCACAGCAGTGACAATTGGCAGCTGTCGATGTATTGTAGAGGGTCTCCACTCTCTATACAGGCTTCAGATCCTAAAATGCTATCAGCTGCCAATACAAATGCACACACACATGCCCACACACACACGCACACCCATCTCCACATGTTCAGAGATACCATTTTCTCTTTGCATCCTCATCACACTTTATCATCGCTGACACAGGAAAATTTGGTTTGGTAGCAACAAGATCAAATCAGATGAGGAAACAAAGAACCACCTTCTGACTATTCACTCTTTAGTTGAAGGGGTGCACATGCACACTACACACACTACTAATAAAGGTCTTTGACACAACCTAAAGTCACTGACACATGGCTCCCCCTACTGGAGACCTACAAGACCTTAGCAATGACATCTGGGTCTTTGATTACAAGGTAGTATAGGATTCACTGCTTCATTCATTCATCTTTCTATTGATATTGTCTTTTCTACCTCATTTTTGAGTGCATCTTCTACGGACGCTCTCATATGAATGTATGTCAGTTATTTCAGAAAGTTCAGCATTTATTGTTTTTAATCCTCTCTTTTGATGTCTAACTACCTCATTAAAAATTAATCCAGAGGTAATAAACCTAGAAAAATGGAGAATATATTTTCCCTTTTCAGTACTCTTATCAACTTAAAAAGTTGCAGAATTAGGCAAAATATGTTTTGTTATTTTGTATATTTGTCAGATGTTTTCTAATGCCAGTTAAAATGAAATAAATTTTAAGTGGATTGATTACCCCTCACGTATGTTATGTACAGGAGCCTGGTAGAAATAATTAGGGTAAATATCAAAATCCAAATGTGTCCTATTTTGAATTTTTATGCAATAATTTTGACACATTTTAGTCTTATTTAAAACTTGTTTGACCATTGAATTTTATACTTTTAAAACTGGTCGAGTATACAGAGAAAAAATGTATATAATCACGCCAACTGGAGGGATACATTCCTCCTCTTTGCACACATGGTGTCCATCCGTATGAGAAATGTGATTACAAATGAAAGTGTGAATGAGAGTGCGGAGTGCCACAGCTGGTATGGCATCTGGCTTGGCATATCGTTGCCCAGCCTCGCCCACTGCCTGCGTGCTCTAATGTGGCTGTCGACAAGCCCATTAAGAAGCCATTACTAAATGCTCTGTCTCAGCTCCCGTTCCACGCCTTACAGCACAGACCCAAGGGAATATAAGAAACATGAAGTGAGCAAAGGGAAGAAGCGGAAAAAAGGTTTGACTTTTTTTGTTTTCAATTTATTTATTTTTTTTAAAGTGGCAACAAGTGTTTGCAGAACAGAAAAAAAGAACCATGAAACATTTGTGCCAAAAGCTAGACTAGATTTTTTTCGAAAAAGAAGAAAAACTGTGTCAATTTTGTGACATAGACTGACTCTGAACCCACTTTTTATTTAACCATCAGAGCAGAATAGGAAGTGAAGGAGCTTAGCTTCAGGGCACAGAAGGTTCCGATGTGCAGTTTGAACTTTCAAAGAAGGTTCAAAGTTAAACTAAATAATTAAAGTTGTATTTTCTCAAAAAGCTAACATAGTCTGAAAAAGTTTTAGATTTCCTGAATTTGATTTTCAAGAAATGTATTTGTGCTAAAACGAGGAGGTAACTTTTAACATTAAGATTAGACTGTCTTTCAAACATAAATTTTTTAATTCAAAAGGTTAATTATTGAATCTACAGGGACTAACTCTCCAGCGTAAGAGTCACAATGCTGATGGCCACCAGCAGCCTTGAGGCCTTTGCTTTCCACAACATCTCTGTGTTGCTGCAAGAATGTACCAGAGAAAGCTGTGTACACAGAATCCAATTTAAGGTTATGAAAGTGATAAAAGGATGCAGATTTTTCTGTGTATCTAAGACAGGAGATACTATCTTTGATGGATAATTTTTTTCTAAAGCCTTGCTGTTTGGATCTTTTGACAGACAGGAATTGGGTGGTTTCACCTGATAAACTTGTCACCATGCAGCTGCTTCTTTTATCATCTCTGCAATGACGGAGAAGATTACTGGGGCACTTGTGGTTTTTGAGCTTCTCAGGTTTCTCTAACTGTGTTTGGTGGAGTTTGAAGTGGTAATATTTCTAGTAGCATCCATCACCAGGTGATGGTGTCCAGTGTTTCTGTTGTTCGGTTGGCAGTATTACACCTTTGTCGGTGGTGGTTGATGATGTCAGAGGTTGGTTCTAAGATCCAAAGTCCTTGGGAGAAGGTCTGGGTCTTCATAGGACATTGTGGGAAAACTAATTTACTTGGAAGGTCTTTAATTGGTCATTGCTCTCATCAGTCAGCAGAGCAAAGATATTAGTGATGTTGACTTCGGGTGTGGAGCAGACAACAAATACTTTGTGGAAGAGTCTAATTTGAAATTTGAGCCTCAACTGAGAAACTAGCAGGCGCTGTCTGGACTGTTCCAGGTCCAGTGGTGAATGATTTTCTAAGAAAGTAATGTGCTGTTGATAAAAAAGTCTTTGGGTTAACAGTGGAGTAGCAGCTAGTTACTACTGTATAGTAGTAGTTGACAGTTATGGACAGCATCACTTCATCAAGTGAACATCAAAAGAACTACAAATAAGAAAGAAATGTCGCAGCCGTATCTTGGTTTTCATTATTATATCAACTAATATTGGGTACCAATTATGTATGGTTTTGTTTCTGTATATGCATGAAAAACGATGAATTGCTCTTATGAGTGACTGGGACAACCTTTTTTCTAAGCACGGAAGCCCTCTATCTCTACAAACACTTATTAAGCACACACACACATTTACATTAGTGTATGTGGCACAAGGTAAGGGTTGAGTTTTCTGTAAAAGTTTGTGCGTCTGCACCGGCTGCTGGAACTAAGCGGGGCTCTTAATCATGACTGTAACAGGCAACATTACCGGCAGCAGCAGCAGGCTAATGATGAATGCCCGAGCCTCTGTGAAAACCCTGACCTCTTTTTCTGCTGTGATGCACAAAATGCTCTTGTTCTCTCACAGAAAGACACAAATGTACATGCATTAATGCACACACACATGTAAGCTGTCAACAATATGTATATCTTAACACACAAACATAACAGAGTTACAGAAATGTAAATTAAAAACATATGCACCCAGCCCCAAATACACCTTGTTTTTGCATCCATGACTTCACAGCAGGCCTAATTGCATTGAGAAAGGTGTTGCGCAACTATGACAATCACAGATGGAACTTGTATATTAATTTACCCTCTTAATAAAATGGAGCAGTGTTAAGAAAGACTGGCTAAAATATACATTTTTGAACTGGAAGACACCAGAAAGAAGGCAATTTAGGGATGAAGACAAGAAAATGCAGATGGAAGTGACCTTAACATAAAATGTAAATGAGAAAAAAAAAACAAGATTTTGAAATTGAAATAAAAGGATTGAAAATATATCTGTGACAAGAAACAGATGGGCAAAAAATATGAAGAACAAAGGAATTCCAACCAAGGGAGTGAGTAGTTATAAACGAGTATAAAGTTTTGATGAAGGACAAACTAATGTCAGGGATTGGGGCGGTTCGGGCTTCCTGCTCCGCGGCTACTGCATGTGATCCCGCCTGTCACTCACACTCCATCGCCATGACAATCATCATAATGCCGACGCCTGGAGGTGGGGACAAGCCTGTCCTTGTAACAAACAGAACCCTTCCTCGATCTGACGACAACAACTCCTGAGAAAGTCTTGACACACACAGATTCACACACAGACACACAGTTGACTGTAATGCATTGAAGTCACAAATAAAAACTGTGGCACAGAAAAATCAAAGGATGTTCCAGTTTAGATTGAAAATGAAAACAGTTTATCAGTAACAATAATGTGATGTGATATGCTACTGTCACTGTTTTTAGAACATGGTGCATGCATTGTCAAACATATTCATTGTACAATATGCATCATGTGACTGTCTACACATATGAGAAGGAATATGTGTGTGCGCAAACGTCAATGTACGTAGTCTGCACAATCCAATAATACATATTCACATGCGATACATGTATGATGGACAAGTGATAGAGAGACAGTGTGTGTGTAGCAGGGCGGTGTGTGGGTTTGTGTTGGCCAAAGGGAAGAGAGAAGGGACTTGTCAAACCAGGGAAGACATGGCAAACTGGATGGTGATGCCAGCCTTGTGTGACAGCTCACTCACGTACATACACACATTTATGCACACATGCTACTGGCCCCCTAAACCTGCCCCGGCTTGCACTCTTGAGCTGTGAAAGCTGGGACGCAGAGAGAAAACGAGACTGGTGGAACCTCCTTTAACCAGAGGCTGACTGGTCCGTGTGTGTGAGTGTTTGTGTGGGATTGTGGTGGAGTGGGGTTCAAAGTGTCACATCAATTTGTGGCTGTGTTGTTTCTGCAAGAGGCTAACCCCACTGCCACTTAAGCTTAGCCCAACAGTGAATAGCATACTGACAGACAGGACACATACAGCACACACGCAAACACACCCCGGCCATCTCTAGCTGCAAACATTTAGATTAATTATTTAGATGAGTAATTAGTTTGCTAATTTTGGAGATCATGTACAATATTAGTTTTTTGCAGTTTAAGTCTGATAAAGAGCAAACATATGATTTGGGATTAGATCAAATATGGATTTATTCAAGACTCATTCTTAAATGTATGTTTAATTTGGCTGTTCAGAAAACTTCAGGTTTTGTCAGTGAAACTCCATTTTGAAGTGACTGCAAGACATTTACCATTAAAGAAGATGGCGCCTAAAGATTTAAATAATGTAGCACAACCTTTTTTAGCAGCCTGATTTATTAATTTTATAGTTCAGATGACATGAGTCTGCCTTTGCTCCCCTTTGCACCAACAGCTCCTTCCACAAAAACGTTCAAGGTGGTATCAAGGTAGTAATTTAAGGTAATAATGTAAAAGCATAAATGAAACTCTGAAATCATTTCTGATAAGAGGAGCAAGAAGATGTGGCATATGTGTTTAATATGAAGAATTGCACTGATTTCATCTGCATTCATAGTTTTGAAAATAATATTATGTGGAGATTTTCTTTACATTGCTCTTGTTGACCATAGTTCTGGCTTTATTTTTAAGAATATTACTGGAATGTAACAGCAAGATTTATGAACAACGGATCCCAAGAGGTTCAGCTGTGCCATTTTGTGACATAAATGTTTTGTGAAAAAGGCTATTGAGACTTGGCAGTCCAATAAGCCCTGGGACACTGCTGATAGGTACCAACCACTGCAGACTGGGAACAGCCACAAAATCTCCAGATTTGAAGATGCTCTGAATCTGAATCTTTTCTTGCTCAAATCTGTATGCTTCATTATTTCATGATAAAAGGTTCACTTGCTCCCAAGCACATCCCACCCAGTAGCAGGTGCCCTGATAAAGAAATAATCATTGTTATTCACTACACCTATAAAGGGTGATAGTGTTACGATTAATTGGTGTATATAGAAATGCCTGTAAGGAGGCCAGGATCTGTGCAACTTATACAGTAAAACGTCTTGACTCAGATGCTCAAGTAATAGTTGAGCTGAAATCTCATTTTGAAAAGTATCAAACCACTTGCCTAAAAAAATATTAAACAATGCCTCCATATATCCCAGAGCTCTGAGCAGTTAGCTGAGGTGGAGTTGCTGGTTAGACACCCCAGGGGTGACCTGGCCTGGGCCCAGACCACTTTAACCACTTGTCTCCATTAACAGGCTCCCAGATATTATTATGCTCCCTTGGGACCATGCATGATCTAACCAACCATTTACCCTCTCCCTCTCTTTTCTATTTCTCTCTCTTGTGTCTGCCTCTCTCAGCCTTGATGTTACTCTATGAAAAAAGACAGCAGGGAGAAAAATATGAGATTGATTTATTTGGTTCGGTGTTCTTTGCGATGTAGTCCTCTCCCACTCTTTCTTCTGTTTTCTCTCTCTCTTTCTCTGCAAATTGAAACCAATTAGCGAGTAGAGCACTTGTAGTGGGGAATGTAGGGCAAGCGTGGAGTAATAAAAAAGTATTGACTTTTCTGTGACTGTATGCGGTGTGAAAGGGGTGCCGCGGCCTTGTCCGACATGAAAGGAGCTCCATTAATTTCACTTATTTCACCCAGGCCCCTGTCAGAAGGCCCTAATGCATCCCAGGCGCACTTCTCACATGCAGGCACTCAGACAGCGCAACACAGCTCCTGCCTAGTTACCAAATGAGTTTATATTATATATCAGAGTGACAGAGAGAAAGAGAGAGAGAAGTGGAGGAGAATAGAGTAATTTCTAATTCACTTATTGAGACAAAAAGCGAGGCCTTTCAAATGTAGCTAATTATGGCCTAGCTTACCATGTTCGTCCCCCTTCTGTTTCATTGGAAAGCAAGGGGTGAAGGCCTAAGTTAAAGAAAAACCTCTCAAACTACCTAAATATACCATTTAATTTAATTCATGTTCTCCAGCTCAAGTAAGTTGTTCAAAGATAGTCAAAACAATTAAAAAGAAATAGGTTATACAGATCTATAAATTAGAATATTATTAAAAAGCGGATTTATTTCAGTCACTCCATCACTAAACGACACAAATTCCCATTCGACGTGTCATGAAAATGCACATGTATGAAAATATATGTACTTTCATACACAGATTTTGTATGATGAAAAAATCTTATTTCTATTAAAAGATATTTATGGAGATTAATTTCTTTTAACAGAAATCAAAGCCTTTACGTCTATTAATTATGATTTTCTGCTTACAGCTAACAAAAATAGGACATTTAAGATTAGAATATCACATCAGACCAATATAAAAAATCTTATTAATATTAAAATATTTGCCTGATTTAAAACTTTATCGATTACAGGTTCTTGAATAAAAATATTCTTTTTATTTTCATTCATTTACTTTTACCAAAATCTGGCATGTATGGAGATACACTGAATCATTTGTGCTAGTTTGAATTTTTAGAACTGTTCATATGCAAAGTGGCACAAAATCGTTAAATAAACCATTCCATTTGTTTAAGATCAACATTTCTTCAAATGTTTTATCAAAATGGTAAATTTTAAGGAACAACAGATTAAATGATTTATGCAGTTAAATATTAAAAATATGTGCTACCTACCAAAATATCATGCAAATCAATATATTGTCAAGAATTTGTTTCTTGTACTCACACTCCATTGGAATGACAATCTTTTGTCTAGGCAATTATTCAGGTTTTTAACAACTTAAAGTGAAATAACTAACTAAATAAATAACTAGCATTTTAGCACACTTTTCACAGACGTGGTTCTAGTGGGTCTTCGTAGTGCTATCTGGTAAATTCCATTCATCTGCATTTCTACTTACACTTATGTCCGTATCTAAGCTTGTGCTTGCAGGTAAATTCATGTATGCATGCATGCGTGTGATAGAAAGAGACACCACCGTTGTGTTGGGGTGTGCATGCATGTGTGCAAGAGAGAGTGAAGAGTGAGAGGCTATCTGAAGACAGAAACTAATCAGGGTGTGTGAGATAAGAAAGCAGCCTTTATGGTGTATGGTAATCAGACCCCCCTGCACCACACACCCGATGGCCTGCCACCACCATGCATAATCACCACGACTTATTCACATGATTGATGAAATATGCGTCTGTGAAATCAGAACCATGTTTGTTATCGTCTCTTTTTCCAATTCTCCCCTCTCTCGTTTCTTCTCTCTCAATCTTTTTTTGTCATATTCAACCTCTTTGCCCCTCTCTGTATCTGCAGTGGCCTAAGATGTTTGGTACCATGTACAAACAAGAAATTACACACACAGCATGGGGTCTTTCTTACATGCACAACACAACCACTCTTACTCTGTTTGTCTCATAAAGAATTAATATAATTCATGGCAGATGCATATGAAAAGCAATATCATTGGAAGGGAATTATGAAGGAAAAAGGGAAAAAAAGACAAAGATGAGAGACCTTGAAGATGCATTAATTGTTCTGTCCTGCAGAGAGAAGCGTTTGCTGGATTAGAGTGTGATGAGAAGAGATGTGATAGATGGAGTTAGATAGACTCTAGAGCTTCCCTGCCTGAAACTCTATTGAATTAATCAGAGAACAAATGCTGAACTTACAACTGCAATTGAAGCAAAGATATAAAATAACTAGGCAGCAACTTTTCACTCACAAACAGGAAGTGTCTGACCAAGGTGCCAAAGATGTAATTAATTAGAAAAAGTCTTCAAAACAGCCATCAAGGGGAAAAAAAACTTCAGTATTAGTTGGAATTATTAGAACTCCATGGTTAAAACAGAAGCCACATCTGGATGTTGTGATTCTCTAAAGTGTTGCTTTGTTTTCTGTGACATATGTTGCTATTTTTTGGATGAAAACAGGCATGTTTTAGTGTGAATCTAGATTACCACTTACAACAGTCTGGTATTTCCTCTGATTTTAAAAAACCAAAAGCCCATAACACTGAAGAAATTTCAACTGATTCTTTGCACTAGTTTGTTTCTAAAATAAAAAGTCGTCAAACACATTTCCATGTATTTGACTTTACTTTTGTACTGCAACATATGGTGCAAAGGGAACAGACTTGTGTTGATTTTTGTTCCACTATGAAAAGGTGATCAGAAAACAGATACTGTTTGATCCATCCAGTACCAAGTAATGGCACAAAAGACAAAGATAGGATGTGTAAAGCGATCCAATAGGGCTTAGATTTGGGCTAAAAGTAGACACAGTTTAGGAAGGAGGGGGCTGAGACTGAGTCCAAGATTAAGACTGGGGCTGGTGAATTAAGGCCCGCAGCCTCGGGGTGCTATTACACATTTATAATGAGAAAGGGAGGAGAGGGAGGCTCGCCTTCCACCTCGACACACCTTAGATTAAATATGCACAATTCCCATGCAAAACGGGCTGAGAGCAGACAGACCTGCAGTGCTGTCTAATCCCCTGTGCTGGAGTTGTTTCAGCCAGGGTTAACAGGCTCATCAGTCAACACAAGCTGCTTTGCACAGGACATCAGAGCCATTTGCAGTTATAAGGGCTTGTGATTGCTTCCTTTTCCAGGTCCCACCACATGCCACACCACACCAGCCTCTCTCACACAGTCACAGACTGGCCCCTGGACATATGAACCTGTAATAAGACATATCCAGGAAGCGCATATGAGCCATTGCAGAGATAAAAGCAGCGCAGCCCGTCCGAGATAAAAGTGTGACTTTCACATACATATCAAGCGGCTTATCAAGTGCAAAACCAAGGATAACAAACACAAACACATACTGGATAAACAAGACTCGCACACAGTGACACATTCTGTTACATACACACAGCTGGTAATAGTAAGAGACACACAGATTAAAAATACATCTTATATTTGCATTTAAAAGATGCTTTCTGGCAAGTTTTTGAATGCAAAAAAAAAAAATCTCATGGAAGTCCAGAAAATGTATACTGTCTGCAGTATCCTTGGAGTCCGTCTACACCATAGCTTTAACGCAATCTATTTGCATTTCACAGCCCGGTTCCACTTCTATCACCAAACACACTGCTGTATGAGAGGGCTGTCATGTTCCTCAAGTATGAGTGCGTGTGCATGTATTGTGCAAGGAGGGGCTGGGGGGAGTTGAAACTAGGTACTGCACATAAAGAAAACAGAGAACTAGTGTGCACACAAACAAGGCAGCAAAGCAAAGAAAGAGTGATGACAGGAAAAAAAAAGATAGAAAGTGATTATACCACACTACATGCAGTATGCTTCACTGGAGCATATCTGCACAGGGACAGACTGTCCATTAAAGAACAGGCATCCCTATTCAGCTTGTTGGCCTGCTTTTTCTTTCATCCATCCACACGTGAAGTAGAAACCATCTGCATAGACCAAAAACAGCCGCCCACTTTGATTCCACCTCAAACTAACTATAAAACCAAAGAGTTTTATTGTTTAACTGTTTCATGATACTGTGTGCTGCCCTGACAGGGAATGAGTTCTTGAGCGCATTAATGCAACTAAAGCAATTTTTTGAAAACATGAATTTCAATCAGTTGTGTATCAGGCCTACTTTCTTGCTGAAGTACAACCAGTAAGTTGTGCTAATGTCATTACCTGACAGAAAGGGTAACTTTCATTCTGATTCAATTGCAGCTGTAAATTTTAATTTAGAATAAGTCCACAATAATCCATTTACCAGAATGTTCTTTTACATTGACCCAAACTGAATAGTGAACACAGTATTTTTCACAGGGACAGAATGTCATGTTTTCATGTTGCCACATATTATAATTTTACTTTAAATGTAGGTACCAATTTTGGCTCTAACATAGCATCCTTTGAAGTACCAATGCCACACATTTGTTTTTAACTTCATTCCAAAACTGGCTTTAAGCCAGGAAAAGTGTTCAGTTTTTATTGGTCTTTATTTATTGGTAGCTCAACATGAAGAAAGTCAGAGAGAAACAGGAAGGGCATGCAGTTTACTTCAATAGATTAACATGGATGTTTTTTGGATTGTAAGATCAGGATTGATTTCCTGCATAATGCAGGAAATCAAGCATCAACCTTCAACAAGGTGTTACTCAGCTCCAAATCAGCTGCTGCTGTGCAAAAGCAAGTAAAAGAGACTAGTTCTTATAACCGCTCTCTATGTAATCTTTCATCTCGTAAGCAACCCTAGGATAGGTCTAGGAACTGTTGTGGTAAGGAGAAGTAAAGCTACACTTGTGCAATAAGTTTTTTTTTTTATCTCAAAGCTATTGATGAACAAAGACATGTTTCATGTTTCCATAATGTAACTCATGTCTCCTTGCATTATTTTATTGAGTTTTCAATAAGTTGTACATTATTGGGTTTTCACTACAAACACCATTATAGCCAAAACAGAGATTCGCTACTTGTCAAGTGATATGTACACAAGGCCACATCACGGGATCATGTGACTGGCAGATCACTATGGTGAAAGAAGTGATTACAAGTGGGAGGAGCCACATAAAACTCATGGCCACATCACATGATTATTGCACAACACAATATCTGAGTCCAGTGACAATTTGCCTCAATTTTACATCTCAAGATAAGTTATCTGATTATTTAAAATTTTTAAGCCAAGTTAAAAAATGATTACTTTCCACTGCACCAATGCGGAACTTCATCTTAAATAAAAGCCATGAACCTTTTTACCTAAATTACCTTCGTGTATGACAAAATATGCACACCTATTTTATTAAATGGTGTCAACTTCTTTTCAAAAAAGTTTGATTCAGACTTATTTCATTGAGACTGTTCAATTAATATCATTATATTAATTGCAGTTGGCCCTTACTGTTCCACTGTCAATGTAAATGCCTCAGTAATGGAAGCTCAGTGTTGGGTTAATTGATAGATCGGAGGTCCTAAGTGAGAAGGAAGAGTGGTGGTGGTGGGAGGGGTGTTTTATGGCAGTTCAAATGAAGGGGCAGCAGAGTTTTACAGATGCTGTAAAATGGTTATGAGAAGTTAGCATTCCCATTTTCCAACTGCAGAAACAGATGGGTGTACTGAATGGAATTATCCTCACATCTAAGAAAGTGATTTTGTTGATTTTCAGTCTGACCTGAGCGAATGAGCTCAGGTTCCTGTCTATTTGAGTTGTGGAATTAACAGACGATATATACTATTCTCAATACAAATATTCTTCCATGATCAGTCATGCATTATGTTCTGACAACACAAATAAGGCCATTTATAGTGAGTGTTTATGTGTATTTGGGTAGGGATGCTTTTTACCTCTAGCCTGTAGCTTTACTAGTGTGCAAAAACTACAATTAGCCCAAAGCAGAGTACATGGAAAGAGGCTTTGACATCACCTCTGTGAGGACAAAGTAGTGAGAGCGAGCGCTTAGGGTCAGTTGTACCATAGGGGAAGCTAGAAGGTCAGCATTAAAGCTCAAGAATAACTAGTGTGTTTTATATATCCACAAATGTAGCTGTTTACATGGTGAATGTTGTCTTAGTGCTTGTGTGCAAGAAAGATTAGCTTTTTATAAAAATGTGACTTGCATATAACTTAAGGTTGGTTCTGATCAGACTTTTCAAAGTTGTGATGCATGTCAGTCTAATGTGAGGGGAAAGAAAGGCTCGAAGCGCATGCAGCCACAGACGTGACCACTCACTGCAGCGTACTTGATTAGCACGAAGTCTCCTAATTAGCTATCTTTTGTGGTTACAGGCAGATCCACTGGTGACATGGCTAATAACAACCACAAAATTTGCATAAAAAGATAGGGCTTTCCCTTATTTGCATTTTAAATTAGTCACACAATGGAAATATTCTGCAGCGTTTTATCTTACAGTGAACATCGCAATGCAAGTGTTTTCTAGCTTCAGTTGTGGTTGGGCAGTGTTTTGTCAAAAAACATAAAACTTTTTAGCCTTTTTTAATCCTTTCAATGAATTTTGAACATTTAACATAATATGAAGGCTATGTTTAATAGATGGCACAGTAGTTACAGATCTACCAAACAATATTAAAAATAAAGCTGTGAAGATGAGCTGAAACTAGGAATAGTGATGAAAGTGTTTCCATGAAGAAAAAAAAGACTAAATAAGTTTTAAAAAATTTAATTGAGAGCTGTTAGAACTCATTCATCTTTTTAAAAATCTGAGGTTGCTTTTCTTTTAGTTATGGTGACATACAGTAGGTGAAACGGATGCAGTAGAGTTAGAGGAACATCTGAGCCAAAAAATAAGCAATCTTTAAAACTTGTTCCTTTCACTAAGACAAAGCACCTGTATTCTGGCCAAGATAGAATTGTGATTGTGTGAGGAAAGAAAACTGCCTTTCTGTGACCCAGATGGCCAACATAAACAATAATCCAGAAGTCACAGTTTTTTTCTAGTGCTTGGATTGGACTCCGGGTGGTGTGTGTATCCTGCCAAGAGTTGTGATGGTCAAACCAAAGAGCCATAGTCTGGGAAAAGGGAAAAAAACTGAACTATGTTAATGATGAAGCTTCAGGCCTTGCAGAGAGGCTGAAGCAAGGCTTAGGGTGATGATTACAAGCATTGCTGGATATGGTGGCAGAGGCTGGGTGAGAGGGCTATGGTCAGGGTTGGAAAAATAATTAGAAGCACGGCTGAATAGCATTGCTAGATAATGTGGCTGGGGGGAGTTGGGTGAGGTGCAGTATGAAGATGATGAGTACCAGGGTTGAGCTGTCCACTCTACTGGCCCTGTGAGCTGTGACAAGAAGCTGTGCTGGCTGCTGTTGTAGCTGGCGGTGATGCCAATGATAGGTCTAACGCACTAATTACCACAGAGTGAGAGAAGAGAGAGAGTAAACAGAGGGGGTGAGAAGCGGAAAGATGAAGCTTCACAGAGCTGACTGAAAGTGGGAAAATATGAGGTCTGCTGAGTTTTGAGAGATGGTACTAAATTTATTCTCAGTATAAAGGCACCCGTTCCTTGAAGGTCTCAGAGGTTTGTTAGATGGCATTAGTGGAAAATGAATACCAAGGAACATAGCAGACAGGTCAGGAATAAAAGTCTGTATAAAGTTAAAGAAAACTGGGTTATGAAACAATATTTGAGACTGAAAGTTTCACAGACTGCAGTGTAATGCACTGGGGTTATTTTTAATCAGCCATTCTGAGTTGTCTGGAAGACAGGTCCATGAAGAAGACCTGTTAGAGGCTGCTAACTACCTAACACCAGAGGTAGAGGTTCATCTACCAGCAGGACAACCATAAAAACGCTAAACTTACATTTAAATAGTCTGAATCACAGCATATCCTTATGTTAGAATGAGCCAGTCAAATGTCTATGCCTACATTCAAGGGAAAATTTGTGGTGAGACCACAAATCTCCACTCTAATCCACTCTAACCAAGCTTTAGGAATTTTGCAAAGAAAAATTTAAAACATTTCAGGCAAAACCATGCGTCATTTTTTTCCTTCACAAGAAAATAAAATCTCTGTGGTTGCAACATGCCAGATTGTGATAAAGTTTGACGAGGGATGAAAAATAGCAGATTTTATATGATCTGTGTAGAGTGAGTGCATAAAATCGGTTCACAAGTACAGCAGTTTCAATACAATGTTTTAAAGTTACAATTTTATCATCACACTACTCATGCAGCCACTCTATGTGGTTAATTACATACACAGCCTGTCAGAGGTATAATCCTTAGAAATAAAATGCTACAGTTACAATAAAAAAGATATAACATGTGAGCTTAGGAAAAAAGTTGTAGTCATAAATGCAGATGGTGTCAGTGAAGCTTGACAGCAGCCGCAAAAACATCCTACTTCTAACTGTAACTACTAATCTTTTCCACTAAGCAGCTGCAGTTTGGTGCACGCATATGTTGGTGGAAGATCCTGATACTATGGAGAACATAATTATATAATCCACAAATATGTATACATCTGGGGCATAACCCACGAATGAAGGCCTTAGTTCTCGATGCAGCTGTCACAGGTTTGAGTTCCGGACCGATGACCTTTGCCACATGTCTTCCTCTCTCATTACCCACCTTCCTGTCTGGCTACTCTCAAATAAAAGCCACTAGAGCCAATAAAACCTTTAAAAAAAAAATTCTCCGCTTCTTCTTTGCTATTCTTTTATTGCAATCAGACAGAATCACTCTACATTTGTCCAAAATATCCATCATTTAGAAAATGTATATGAGATTTATTTTCTATACATGCTACATCTACAGATCTACAACCTTCCCAATAAATACACAACCTTGCCAATAATTTTTAACAAACACTGCATATTGCAGAGTTTATAAAATGCATTGAGCTTTCCCCCCAATTTCTCTTGTCAGCTGAAGGAGACCCCATCCACCCTCCAACTCAGCCCTCATGCTTATTTATTGCCACTTCCTGGGGCCGTGTTAGTTCATTCCCCTGTCGCTGCTCTCTTCTTCTTCCCATGCTCCTCTTGCTCTCTCTTGTTTCACTACTCGTTTCCGGGCAATTGGGTCTGGGTGCTGATGGTGGGGAGTAAGGGGCTGGGGTGGAGCTGCTGGGAACTTTGGTCGTGTGTGTGTGTGAGTGCTGGGAAGTGAGCTAATAAAGGATGGTGATCCATGAAAGGCCTTGAGCAAAGACACAGTCAATTACCTAATGCCTGGACCTGACTGCAGGGCCCATGCTCACACATTCTCTCTCTAACAATTGCGTACACCCGCACACGCACACACACACACCCACACACACACACGTGCATCCATGCTTACACCTCATTTACGTATACATGTAGATCGGGCAGTAGAGGGCAAGCTGTGAATCGTGTGCTCTTGTGTGGGTGGGTGTGCATATGCGTGTGATGGAGAGCGATGATTTATTAAATTGCTGTCACTTTTGACAAATTTGTACAACACAAGTTGAAGGTTTCAGCTCTACTGCTTCTGTGTTTTTTATCTTTTCTTTGGGGCGGGGGAGATTGTGTCTTTATGACAGAATCCAGGTAACTTTATAAACCTGCCTGTTATCACCCTGGGTTAAAAGCTGTATCTGTGGACACTTTATAAGTCGGCTTTACATCTGGATCTAGGATAAAACATAACCAAATGTATAGTTTAATAACTGAAGACTGAGTCCTTCTGATTAAAAATATTTCTTGCTTATTTGGAAAACAAGTGACAAGATATGCCTTCCAACTTGTCTTCACATTATGGATATTAAAATAAATCAAGGAAGAATTAGTAACAATAACAGATGATAGCTGTTCTTTGTCATTTAATTGTAGGAAAAAAAGATTGTAAGGGCTTGGAGTGGCAAAAAATGTGTGGTCTTTAATTGTGTAGTCAGGGAAATTATTGTGTGAGACAGATCAAACAGAGGGTTAATAACAGCACTTCACACTTACACACAGACAGCTCAGTAGATTAGCTTGTGAGTGGTAATGACTTTATAGTCAAGTGTTTTCAGCGAAGACACTCACACTCACAATTACTAATTAAAACTCAAGAGTTTGAACTTAAGTACTGAGAGAATGGAATATGGCTCAATATGAACCCAGTCTGAAGCCGTTTTTCTAACACAAATTTCAGTTTTGTACCTATGAAAGGGGTTTGTCTATTACCTCATTTTGTCATTGAGGAACAATTATGATTACATTTCATGTGTATATTTGTATAAGAGCAGATTTATTATGCCTAGGTTTAAAGAAACAAACTTGAATGGATAGAAAAAGGATGGATCATTTTCATGTCAAACATTGTTTTTAATGTGTGGTGATTTTTATGATGTGGTGATGACAAAACATACTTTTTCATTTGTTTCAGTTACCAACAGTGAGCATGTACTTAACAGTAAGTCCCATTAATTGACTGTTTGTGATTTTTCTGATGGTGATGGATAAACCTTTTGCAAAAAAGGCTAACTTAAGTAGTTTTTGCCTTTTAAAAGATGACCTTCAGTTGTTTTTTTGTTTTGAAAAAGAGAAGGAGGGAGCATGAGGGGGTGAGACAGAGGAAGGGACAGGGACCCTGTCCTTGCTCTTATCGCTATGGGATCAGTGGCCTGGCCTGACCACTTCCACAGCCAGCACCTCAACCTTATCCATCACCACTAGATAGTTATCACACCAGGGATATAGCGGGTGTGAGGTAAAGGGGAGAGTGCAAATGAAAGAAAAGAGGGACTTCCTGCCCTGAGAACAAACTCTAATGCAAACAAACAAAGCACACATAGGGAGTGGATGACAAACACCTATGATTATGTACACAAAATGTATCTTGGTGTCATGATCCTTTAATGGCGCAACTAATAAGCCAGTAAGTCTGACTTCACCTCGTTTATTGCATATTGTTTCACATTTTTTTTATCAAATTACTTCATATATTATAAGAATATATAAAGTAATTTGATAAAAAAAAAATTTAATCATTATGTTACACTTGTACTACTGTCATTATATTAAATACTAGCTTGTTTGTGACGTATTATTCCAATATGCTGGGAATACTCAAGTGAAAATCAACTCAAGATTTGTCTAAAGTATTTTAATGTATAATTTCTTCTGTATGGCTTAATAAGTACTTTGCAGTTTATTAGTACTGGTTATGTAACACTTCTCAAAACTATGAAACAATGACATAGAGTTATTAGAAGAATAGAAATTATTTACCCTCAAGTACCATTCTGGGGAGTGGTGAGTCTGAGTATGGTGAGTCTGAATGCAGCTGTTGTAAATAACTTTACCATTTGTTTGGCATAGTTTAAAGAACTTGTGCTCTATTCAGTATTAGCCTTATCTTCTGATTTGTATGTGTCAGCTTAAGTAAATTACATGAGAACTTTATATTTACCAAAAGTAACATTTTCACACGAAAGTTCGCTTTTGTGCTGGAAAGCTTCCCGATTTACCTGAGAGAGAGGGGCTATGAAGAGGGGTAGCTATGAATAATTGCTCAAGACCTAATAGCTGTATATTTTGCAAACTCTTTCAGTGACTGAAGAGATTACCTCCACTAGTTACCAGTTTAAACTCTTATTATTTCAAAAGTCCTACCCATACCTTTTAGAAACACTAAAAAGGTATGGTTTAAATATGTGTTTACTCAGATTAAAAGTGAACTAGTTCACATAAAAATTAAAGATCAGATGATTCATTATAAATCACAAAAAGTGTGGCTCATGGAAGTCTCACCTGTCTGTGAGGTGTAATATAATAGTTTTAAAATTTTTGCATAAGTCGCATGGAGAACAGATATTGCTGACTCTTCTCCCTGTGTCGAGGCAAAGGTGTTCTTCCAGGAGCCGCTGATCCAGCTAGGCTTTAAAGCTGCTGTCACATTGTCTTTTATTTTGTCATCACTCGAACACAAGAATGTTACTATTGCACTTTTTCTTTTTCTTTTTTTTTTTTTTACCTCATTCATAGTGTGCTTTAATCCATTATCTGCCTCATCTGTTATGGACAGTTTGGGTTATTTTTGCCTTTCCCTTCTTGGCGGCAATAGAAGGTAGTCTGGTCCTCAAGTCCCAGGTTTTGGTGGAAATGGTACTTTGGGATTCAGGAGACCCAGAGAAACTACGTCCCGTTGAGTCACAAAGGCCCCTGAGACAACCTGTATCCCGGTGGGCCATGCTGATGGGGACCTGATACCTGACCTGCCTCAGCAGCAGCTCCATCTCATGAGGGGCCTGCCTGTAAGGAGAGTTAAATACCCCAGGGACCTAAAAGAAGAGAAACAAAAAGAAATTTTAGCCCACGACTGAAGAGAAGTAGAGAGAAAACCAGAGACGGAGGCTACAGGAATAATTATTTTGCGGTGGTAACAGTTGTACATGTTAAAATTTAGGCCATATTAACTATTTTAATGTGGAAATTTTAAGTAAGTCTTACTTTTGACAATGTTTTTACTGCTCATCAAGTCACATAATTTAACATTTTAAGGTATTGCCACAAAACAATAAAGATGTCTTATATTAAAATAACGGCAATCATTTTTATAAATACCAAAAAATATTTTGAATTACCTACATTAAATTTAGCCTGGGTCCTCATATTTGGTGCTTCTATGGTTTTTAGACATTGGAAAATTATGTCATCATAAAGCTTCTTTTGTATGTGACAATATCAGGGTTGGGCTCTGATAGACTTGAGTTGACACATGATCTCTTAACAATTCCACAGTTCTAGTTTTCAACAGCAACACTGGATGACAAATATATTTTTTTCCTACTGGTCACTACATGTTGCCCCTGAATTTCCGTGTAGTTTTTTGAGACATATTCTTTGTCTGGACTGTGCCAACAAAGTCCAGTAATTGTGAAATAAACAGCTACAATTTCAGTCTTAGCTCCGTTAGGAAAACTTTTCTCCATCCTTCCATCCATCATTTCTTCATTGAACAACAAGAGCAACAGTGCATAGAAGAACAGAAAGAAAATTTACACAAGCTGTCTAACAAACACTGAAATCTTTGTAGCTGTGCAGCAAAAGTATTTAAACACAAACAAAACTTTGTCTTATTGCTTCTAAAATTGGAAGAGATAAGCCACCGACAGTCTCAGTAATAATTATTCAAATCACAGTGGTCCTTTTGCCTGTCTGTTAATTAAGAGACCAAAGCTTCAAGTCGGACGACTCTGTATCTACTCTATATGCTAATAACACTCTTTGCTATTTAAGCTACTTTAAGACTGAGACAACAGAGAGAGAAGGGAAAAAGTCAGAAGTGGGAAATTGTTACATCAAGCAAAACCTCGCTCAATTTTTTTTAACATTGACAAACTAGTTAATTCTATAATATTTCACTGCTAGTACAATTTTTGATTTAACTAGCTATTCAATGAGTTGTAACCATAACAGGAAATTAGTCAATTTAAAACAAGTCTATTCTTATCTTTAAAATGCCACCAAATTAAAACTAATGCTTTATTTTTAAGAGGTTAATTCGATGGGCCACTCCACAATAATACTCCTTAGATATGTAGAAATCAGTCATAGAAGGAGAATTCCACGTTCTCCATCTTGGGATAAAGAAACATTTGTTTCATTTATGGTTCTTTCTACCTGCTGGGAGCTGGTCCCTATCTCTGGACCCTGGACAGGTCACTTGTCTATTACAGGCCGACACACACTGGACAGCCCACAACACTCACACACAGACACACTTAGACCTGAGGACAGAAGAAAATATGCCAACTCCAGGCAGAAAGTCCTTGTCAAGATTCAAACTCAGGACTGTCTTGTGGCAAATCAACAACCCATTTCTCCACCATGCAGTTCATATGACTCCACACTTTGGTGTAATACATGACTAAATTAATAAGGAAAAAAAAAGACAAATTATCTGACTGAATCTAGTTTTAATTCATACCTACTAGATAGATCTAGGCTCCAATAAATACATATTTACAACAGTAAATGCAAAAACAAGGAATAAATCAAACATGTTACATTAACTTAACCCACTGAAATGTAATTCTAGTGCCACTTTTGATCCATTACCTCACACAATACTTTGCTAAACTATAAATACAAATAATGTTCTCGGCTAATTAAACAGCTTAGTACAGTGTAGTAAAGATTACTTTGAGACAACATGAGGTGGTAATTGGCACTCATCAGAAAATGTTTCCAGAAATGTCATCAGCAGCAAGGCAGGAATTTTAATCCAAAGGACTGTTTCTATGCCCACACACTCAACTGGACAGCAGCAACATGATGTCAGTTCATGAAAGTCTAAATATATTAGTACAGAGACAAACTTATGTTCTTTAGAGTTTGTTGGTAACACAAACACACTCTCTTTCTCATAGACACACACAGAAGCACAAACACAAAACCCCAAAAGTACCAAGCCAGCCACAAGAAGAACAATGATGTTGACCCCGGGAACACTGCATCTCTGTCTCTGTCAGAGGGACTTAGGGCCTTTTGGTAAGCCGTGTCTGAGTATCTGTGTGAGAGTGTGGGTTCATTGTGTGTGTGTGGGCTTGGGTCCGAGAACTGAGGAAGGATGAACTGTGGTGGAGAGCCATCTATTCACAGCTGACAAGGTCAGAGCGACTATGGGAAACATACCCCTGCCATATGCAGAGGCAGAGAGAGGAAGACAAAAATATATATTGAGTTAAAAAGACAGAGGACAGGAAGAGAAGATAAACTCTACTATACTTTCCTTATTGCTTGTTTAAAAAAATCACTAGTTTATTCAGATAAGAAAAAGAAAACACACGTTGGTAAACATCAATGACTAATCAAATTGAAATTATTCCAGCTAGCAACGTACAAAAGTCATGTCTTTGATAATAAGCCTTTTGAAACCAATCAGAAGATGACAGTATGAGATGAAAAGGTAAAAGAAGACAGAAAAATTGAGAGGAGTGGTGCTGAATCAACAGTGACCAGTGTGCTTTGTCTTCATTATGATCCCAGTGGGGAGTCACAGAGATTTGTGGATGCCACACACACACACGCACACGCCTGCACCTGTACCAGGGGAAGAACTAAAATACTCCACTCAGCACATCAGAAGAGCCATGAGGACTCATGTGCGCACACTCAACTTAACTCCACACAGCCCTCTTCTGTTGACAAAATGGGAAAAAAAGGGAATTTAAAAAAAAAAAAAAATTTCTCTGTGTGGCCTGCCTCCAGATGACCGCCCTGTCTGGAGTGCTTATCTCAGTTTCTGTCAGTCCACGCACAATAAACTGTACAGGTATATGTGTAGGCATATGTAAATAGGGATGCTTATTGCCTAGATTTTTTTCAGAGAAACATAATGAAACATTGTATTCACTTTTATTTTAAGTAGAAAAATAAAATTCGTTGGTGATATGTGTTCAATGTGACATGCATCTTCATCTACTACTGCAGCCTCGGTTAAAAGTTTGTTGTCAAATTCAAGCAGAAATTTGGGAATTTTTAAAGACTTAAAATGGGTTCGGCAGACTCCAGCCATCTTTACATAAATGCAACATAAATATAGTTTCAATTCTAATGCACACATAATGTGCACACTGCTGACTTTATTTTTTATAAAACTGCATAGATATGACAAAAAAAATTTACGTCAAGTGTTATACAATTTTTGTGAGTAAAGAAAATGTGAAAATTGAATGAAATTATTAATCTCTGTGTATTGGGACTAATATATGAGTAATAATAGAAAAATGTTAATACTATCTCATGTTTGCCAAGAGAAAACAATGATAAATAAATGTTAATAGGTAGAAATCATAAGATAGTATTAGTTTTCCACTAAATATTGGTCTGGTTAATGCAAGTTTATTACATCATAGCAAAACAGTTGTATTTATTTTCTGTTACTAAATACCAACCTGTTTTGTGCTGATGAGGTGGTGCAATCGATAAGCTTGGTAAGCTTTCGTTTTCTGCTCTATTGTAGCCTCTAGATATTCCTTCTCTCTTGTCTGTCCTTTCTCAATCTCATCCAACTCTTTCCTAGATGAAGCAAAAACAGCCACATAAATCCACAGTCATTCTTTCCTTCTTTGACTAAGTTAATTTTTTTAAGAGAATGGGAGTAAAATTCAAAGTAATAAACAAATGGTAATATAAAGAGTGGTCAAAAAGGATTAAAAAAAAATTTAAATCCAGTTTGCTAATGGTATTGCCATTCAAAATTGTAACAACTGCCTTCACGGTTAATGTAAATGAATGAATTCTCTAAATTAATATCAAAATTTCTAAGTGTTAAAATTTTTTTTCACAAGTTAGGACATCATCATGAGTTTTAGGTAATTTGTAGACAATGTCAACCCAATTAAACAGCATTTGTGCAGGTGTTAGTATGTATTATAAGCACAGCCTGACAATTCTCTGAAGTGTCCTTCAGAGTAATAAAAAAAACTGCCTAATCACACTGGGACAGACATGAAAAGGCAATGGTGCAGTGGGAGAAAAACAAGGAAATGAGGCTCTGCAGAGAGAAAAAAGCAAACTGAAAGCATGAGAGGGTATAAGTGGGAGGATGATGGATATATTTCATCACAGTAGCCAGGACAGGTCTGTCTGTGACATCTGTTTAGCGAAGCTGGCTAAATGGGATGCATTAAAACCCCATACACAGCTATTTCATTCCACAATCACGCAGCCTTATTGTTACAAAGGGGTAATAACTTAAAAGGGGAATTGGAAACAATTACTAAAACACATACGCCATGATAATTTGAAGAGACGCCCACAAAGCTAAGAGTAAAACCAATCTATTTCCGCTGGTGTAATACCAATAAGAGTTTAGCCAGAGCTCATCAACAATCCTGCATCTTTTTTTTTTTCGTTTCCGATCCCTTCTTTTTCTCTTTAATTCCTCTCTGCCGTTTCTCCCCCTATCCAACTTCTGTTTTCAATTACAAGTCTCCACACCGGAATCCGGATATTCAAAGTGTTTCTGTAATGTGAGGTTAACACATTCTGCGGCAGCTGACATTTAAAAGGGAATTACAATGCGGTCCCATTGCCTTTGCATTCTCATTCCTTCCAGAGAACCAGATTAAATTACAAAATAAATGAAATATGCAGAGCTCAGTGTGTGCTTGTGTGTAATAAGGAAAGGAGCAAATCTGAATGTGTATGTTTATAATATTAAGCATAGCTATTTAATATAGTGTGGGGGGTTGTATGAAAAGTGTAAATATTGAGGTTGCTGGCCTCTATTTGTCTACCAAGCTAACAGGAATATTACCTGTTAATGTAAAATATAAAGTTGGTGTTTACTGTAAGAATCTCATTCACAAACCACCTGGTGTATGTTTGTATATCTTTATATTTATGCCTCACAGAGCAACAACCTGTATTATTAGGTGTGCATGTTTCTGTTTTGAGAGGGCGTAGGTAAAACAGTTTTAAGTGTGTGATATTTTGTGTGTATATGTCACAAATTTGCCAGTGTGGTTTAGTGTACATGCAAATTTTTTTAAGGTCTTTGGAAGCACACACAAATTTGTGTCTGCGTGCACGTGTGTTTGTCTTGGTCTGGCTGAATAGGTGACCTTTGTTTTCCTGCCCCCAGTCCTAGTGTTATTAATTGCTGTGTAGTGGACAAAAGCCAAACAGATTTGTAACGGCTGAAGGCACCTCGATCTGTGTCGACCCAACCAGCCACCACAACATACAACCCTCATTAGCCCTGTTCGGCACGTGCCCTCTTCCTGTGTGTGTTTGGAAATGTGTGTATTTTAGAATAAGTTAAATGGAAATTATGTGAAAAATATATAAATGCACATTGACTTTTCTGTCATCTCTCATTCATAAAAATGTATCAACAATGACTAGGGCTCCTACATTTAAATCTATGATTAAAAGATTAAAGAATATAACTATTAATCTTACTATCAGCTTTAAACTAAAAAAATTCAATGTAGTGCATTTGACTGGAGTGTAAATCCTAAAGAAGATATGTTTGTCTCCTTTATTAGATATGAAGTTCAGATGCAAATTATATTTTTAATAAGCAAAATAAGCTGTGATTAATCAGGGTTTAGAGGAAGAACATCTGAGTCTGTTGGCATCTTTGGTACAATGATGTTAGATTTTTTGTGTTTTGTAGAATGAGTTTATTTACCGAAAATGCCAGATAAATATCTGGAGAATTTAGAGTCCGAGTGAACACTTAAAAGTGGGGGCAAAATGTAAAATCACTTTTTTGGGGGCTTTATATCATGTTATAATGCCATTCCCTCACAAAAACGATACCTGGATTATTGCTTTGATCTACCATGGTGGCCATTCGGGGGTAATTTAAAGTTTGCTGTAATGAAGCTATTTACACAGCAGTAGACACCTGGTGGAACTGTGATTCTGCTGAGCTTATCATGTGAACTACTTCTCAGTTCAACACTCCTATCAACGGTTGCAAACAGCATAATGGATTAGCATTGTTTTTTTTTTTGTTTGTTTTTTTTCCCATATTTTTCTCTGAAGAGTTTTTGCGGCGCTTGTGGCTCATATTTTTTGCAAGGAGAGGGGGGAGGACATGCGGCAAAGATCGCTGAGACTAGGAGTCGAACCAGCGACGTCCGCGTCGAGGACTGAGACCTCCAAATGTGGGGCGTGCTAACCCCCTGTGCCACCACAGCACGCCCCATGGATTAGCATTGTTGTGATGACATCCTGAAGGCGGGGTGTCGGAAAGAGTAGCAGCTTCTTAAAGAGACAGAGCCCAATCTATTAAATGGCACTAAGGTCTGGAAGACACTTCATATAATAAGTCCCCTTGAAAGGCCATGTCCACACTAACCTATATATTTGACAATAAAGAGGATTTTTGCCCCAGTTAGACCTCCAGTTTTTGGTTAAAAACAAAAAAAAGAGATTTTAGCAACATTGTTTTGAGGGGAGGTATTAGAGCTTTTTTTTAATTGAACAGACTTTCTTTCAAAAATGGAGGAAGGATCTGTCCTAAATATGCAGTAGTGTATCTGAGGCCTAATTGTGCGGAAGCCATTGCTTAAAAGTTTTTTTCCAATGACAAGTTAGCGTTTGACATGAATTACAGTCAAGAACTCATAACACATTACAGTTAGCAAGACACAAACATTGCTCAGACCAGGCCGCAGAAGATGAGGTAGAGCACTTTGACTTCAAATTGTTGCTGCTGAGCTGCTGAACACACATGGTAATATAGTATAACTATTTTCCAATAACTGGAAACCCTTGCTGACACTTCTGCCCTGGACCTTTAACATATTTAAATGTGTAATATTGGAGAGCTACTTTTCTCAGTATTTCATCAATAATTTACTTTATGGTTCACAACAGGGGTTCAAGGACTGATGGAATATCAGAGAGTGAGGATCCAGGGGACAGCAGGCCACATTTTTAGTCATCCAGACAGAGAAGAGAGAAGCTAAGCTAGGTTCTAAATATTTAATGAAGCCTTGGCCTGATTAGATGATTTAATTGCTCCAATTGAATGATTCAATAGTTGGCAAAGAGTGTATATGCAACTTTATAGACAAATTTGGTGTCACTACTTGTGGCATTTTTCAGCAACCTGTAACAGTTTTTCTGCTTAACTTACTGATTGATTACAGTAACTAATCAGTTAAAGTAATTAAAATGAGCAGGGTACTGAGGCAAACAATGGCTAAAATAAATATGTCACATTTAATATTGCTAAAGCAAAAAAGAACACTCTGAATGTATCTTACTTATTCTTCCTATAGTTTTACTCTCAAATACAGAGTGAGAGGGAGAATATACAAATACAATCAAACTGAAAGAGTGAACTTAACTGTATCCAGAATGGATCAGAAAGAAAGAACAGCAAAAGAAATGCAGGCGCACAGAAGTGGAGAGTGATCGCAGGGCAGGCCTGCTCTATCTCCACCATAGCAGCTCCCCTTTCATGAATGTCCTTGGAAGGGACACAAGAGAGAGAGAGGAATGAAGAAAACTTGACTAAAGAAAGACATGAAGAAGAAAGTGTGGAGAGAAAAGGGGGGAATATAGCTTATAGAAAAGAAATAGTGCAGCTCAGCCCAGTGGCAATCCACAAATTCTTCTCAATCCTCCAATTTGGCACTTTTAAGGATAAGTTAAAAGGTTTAACTACAGTGTTGCAGCATCACAGCAATAATTATTTATCTGATTTTGGCAGTAATAATTACCCAGCTGTTATAGAAGATAGAGGAATAATTCACGTAGTCAACAGGGCATGTTAGTGGTGGCAACGGCGACACCAGGACATTTAGTAAATATGCAAAGCATGGTTGTTCTGCTTTCCTAATTGGCCCCATCGTCCCACTGCATGCCCTTAATAAAGCCGGGGAACTTTAAGTGTCACCCTGACAAAATGATAAATTGTTGGGGTATCAAGGAAAACTGAGGCAGAGAGGGGACTTCGCCAGGGTCCTGACTTCATTAGGGTATGCAATAGGAGAGAAAGGATGAATGAAGATGGACACAGTGAACCTGTGGCAGGGAGAGGGAAGATATAGAGCTAAATAGATTAAGATAGAGAGGAGCAAGGAGAGAAGCGAAAGTTAGAGATGAAGGGAGTCGTGTATCGAAGAGGATGGTGTAAGTGGCAGGGATTAGTTGGTTGCTGTACCTAATGAAATGGCACAGATGGTTTTTTGTGCTGGGGTGATCTGTCATTAGAGAAAGAGACTGAAATAGACACTATGAGTGTGAAAGGACAGAAAGCAGTTTAGCAAGAGACATACTACTGTATTACTGCTACAACAACATTCGCTGAATGGACACCATTAATCCAGCACTCAATAACGTGTTCAGTGAACTGGACAGACAGAGGAAAAAAACATGTTGGTGGATTAAGCAGCAGAACTTTGTGGGGTAAGCGATCAGGTCATGAGCGATTCAAGGACTAAATACCTAACACAGGGCGGATATTTTCAATGAATTACGGAACAGTGTTAATTGATCATGACCTCAGTCGCACTGCATAAACATGTGATTATCTGAAGCAAAGGAGAATTTAACACCCTGAGTACATCAAGGGTGTAGCTGAGTCTATGTCTGCGCTTGTACAAAAACAACAGAATGTCATACATTTATAATGCAGTCACTAGACCAAATATGGAACATTTAAATCTTCTCATAAACTCCATGTTTTATAATGCAATATAGTATAGTACAGTATAAGCTTTAATAATATAGTCCCAGCTCTTTCTAAAAAAGGTTAAAGAGGAAGGATGTAAGGTGAAATGCAGGTGGGGTCCTGAGGAGGAAAGGCAGTGATCCAAGAAGCATTGTAACAAATTTACATTTAATTTTAGCAGAAGCCTAGAGATATTTTCTGTTGAGATGAATTAGCAGCATAAAAAATGTGGCTATTAGCTAAACATGATAGTTTTTTTTGTTGAAAATAAAAGATGGTGTTTCTTTAGTACTAAGCCCTAAAGCAGAGCATGTTTTATTAATGCACAGGCTGCGGTTCAAATCAGAGGTTAATTTTTAATTTCTTCACATGTTCACTTCTTTGTCCCTTAGCCCTGAGCACTTTAAAAAAATCATTTCTCAGCCTCTACCTTCTACTCTATTTCTACGTCTTGGTTTCTCATATTTCTTCACTTTTCCTTTCCACTTAGCTATATTTTAGTCTTTAAGTTACAGCATTCAACTGTATTATTCCTCATAAGGTCATGCACATTTGAAATTAGAGTTTTAAAAGTATTTCCAACACTGCAGGACAGTCATATTATGGACCATGTGGGTACAAGCATTAAGCACAGATTTTGTAAATATGGTACACTAATTCTTCTTTTTCTTTTTCTTTTTTTTGGGGGGGAGGGAGGTAATTGCTAATTAAAGTTACACAAGCTAAGGAAGGCAATACATCTTGTGTACATTTTATGAATACAAGAAAAGTGATCTTCTGTAGGTTGTGTATATAATATATATAGTAAAAAGTAAAATCTGCTTAATTTTCTTCTTACCTCACAAGCTCATTCTTCATGAGAATTTGCTGCAGATACCTTTTCCGAGCATAAAAGTAATGCATGTACTTCCTGTAGTAGAATCCTCTCCATGTTTTCTGAATCTGTAGAAATTACAGAGAAATTTCTCAAAACTTTGCACTACGAATTATGACAGAATAGAGAATAGATGACAAAGTACAGAATAAACTTTTTTGTCTTTTGAAATAATCTAATACTAAGACACTGTGGCCCGTACAAAAGACAGTAAGTTCTCTACAAAACATTATCTGCTGAGCAGTGTCAGGACTGTCCCATTACTTTCATGTATTTTGTGCTGTGATAGTTTTCATATAAATCACATGCAGCATTTTATCCTGCAAGACAGTGACAAACAGGCTCCATATTTTTAACCATTTCAGCCTACAACCGACAGAGTAGGCTGCATATTAGCTGGCACATCCACCCACACACACACTAACCAACCATTTTAAAGCAATGGGCGGATGTCCTTCAGACTAATTAGGAGATTAAAACAATGGCAGGTAAAAGAATAATTATGCTATGAGAAGGAAGAGGAGAAGGAGGAGTGGAGGCTGTGGGAAAACAACAAAGAGCAAAATGAGAATTAGCATTGATCTGCCAGTCAATAGATAATTTTAAATAAAGTAATTGGCACCACAAGTTCTTTGCTGACCTCTGTTGACTAGTAAAATCAATGCTGTTGAATCTAATACAAATACGAGGTGTAGCATGTAAACACTAGTTTCTATTATGGCCTTAATACATTATCTTCTGTTATTCAACACAACGTGATGAAAACAAGGGGAGATTAGAAATAAAAGAATGAAGTCAACATTGATTTAAAGGAAACATCACAATGTGATCCTAAGAGGCCTGTTTTATTCCTCTGTGTCCAAACAGACACAGAGGAATAAGTGAAAAAGTGCTAATTTCCTTTGATAAGAAAGTTTTACATTTTGACTGAATTGTGTTTTATATAAACACATAAATATTATTGGGGGGTTTTTATCTTAGAAGGTGGCATTTGTCTGAAGTCTTATGATTAACGTTAAGAATGCCATTTTATCTTTGTGACAGACCACAAGAAAAATAGGAACAAGTCGCCAGAGCACAAAGTGAAAAAAACATAAATTTCTGAAACAAAAGTGATTTTTATTTATTTATTTGTTTTTCTTTTGCAAAATATATTATAATCACGAAGGAAGCCTCCCATGTGTAAATACCAGTTTTAGAGCTTTTAAGATGCTAAATTTTGTGTTTGAATTTCGCTTGTTTTCAGAGTAAATCTGAGGCATTTGGAGTTTTGGGGGAAGCTCAAGACTGAATAACATACTGTGTTTGAATGGCAGATAACAGATGTTTCATTGTTCTCTCACAATACAGAAGCTCATAGCCTTATTGAAAAATGGAACAAAAGCAGAAAACTTCTAAAAGCTCACTTTTGGCTGCACACCTTTCTAGTCATACCTGTTGTCAGTGAATGCTGGCCGGTGGGATTAAATGAAGAGCCGCCCCCCCCGGTAGCTGATCAGGTTTGGGTGCATCTCTACTTAAATGTTGTGAGCTCTTTTCTTACCAACATTCAAATGGTCTTATCTTCTTCAATTTTTTTATTTCTATGTGTTTGACATCATTAGAAAACTTAGAATCCACACTTTCAAAATTTGTAAATAGCTCAAAATGCCCCTGGGGAGACTTGTTCCTAACTTTGGTGTGGCCAGTCACACATGCCAGACATGTAAAAGTTTGGTATTGTATTATACATCTTCAAAAGTTTTTATAATTGTAAAAAATTTTTAACTCTACATCTGTAATATCACAAGGCACAAGATACGTTTAAGGAATTGTGGGTGGTAGAAACTCTACCTCTTAAAACACAGTTAAACATAGAATTGACTTTACAGGGCTCATGTGGGGATTAAATCCTCTGTTTTCTTACATTTTAACCACAGAACCATAAATCTGGAAGTTAAAGAAATATCATAGGGATATAAAATGTCTTTAATAATTAATAAAGACCCCTCTCCTTTAACTTTAGAAGCATGTGCTTTGCTTCACAGGCTGACATTGGCTCTAACTTTTAATATTGGGGCATGTTTTTCTATAATGACATATATTTACTATAGTTGTAAAGAGTACAAGGAGTTTTCATTTCAAACAAAATGAACACATTCAAAAACATATTTTGTCTTTGCCCATCTGGACCATTACTCTTTTTCCTTTACCTATTTTTTTTCCCTTTCTGTTTCTCCAATTTTCAACCAGTTTTATGGAGGAGGAGGAATGAGATTTTGCTCTAAAAATAAAGAATATACAACTGTAAAAACAAAAGGTGTCTGTTCATAAAACTGCCAAGCATCAGTCAGGGTTACATTGCTGTGATTTATGACCTAAAATGTAGGAACTGCTCTCAGGAAAAAAAGAGAGCATTTGTTAAAATAAAGGTTGTGGTGCTATAAAAATGGAGGGGAATTAGTTTGCCTACACAATTCTAAGAATCAAACTATGATCTATATGAACTCCCTATATTGACTTATAAAAAATATATACTTGGTCTTGACAGGTCTAAATGTAACTTTACACTAAAGTTACACTTACAGTCTGAAACCTTTAAAATCAAAAGAGCAATTTTTGCCCTCAGTCCAGACAACTTATAATTTTTGATAAATATCTAATACAGAAATTTAATGTAATCTTTAAGGAGTAACTATTTCCTACATATGGGTTCTAACAGAAAAATATCAAACTTTTTTTAAAAGGTGATGGCTGCATTTTCTCATATGTGATGTTGATATTTGAATATAGTTTAAAGCCTAATAAGAAAACTGTATCTACATAAAAATGACATTTAGTGACATTTGTTGTGAAAATTATATGCAATTATTCCATGAAAAAAAAAAGCTAAAATCTGCATTTGTTATATATATTTTTAAAACCTCAGTTATTTAGTCAAAGCTATTAAGAAAAAGGGGGTTTGGGAGCAGCCTTACATATTTGACAATAATTGATTTGTTGTTACAAGAGTTTAAACCACCTAAAGTGGCTGAATTTAAACAATTAGTCAAAGAAAAGTGGGCCAAACCTCATTCCCAGCGACATAAAGGACTGATTGCCACTTTCAGACATGCTTCAAGGTGTCATGATTTGAGGAAGGCAGAGAAATCATCATAAAGTAGAAGAATTTAATCATGTAAACTAACTTACGGAAACTCAGGAAAAACAGAGCGAAACCAGGAACACAGGGTGTGAGGTACATGAGGGGAAAGTCGACCTCAGAACACTGGGATTGGGATTCATGTGTGGTAAAAATAAATCTGAAGAAGACTCAATTGATAAGGGGGAAAATAAATTTTTTATTGCACTATATGTGAATGAAATACAAAATGATATTATTTCTATTCTCTTTTTCTAATGTAAATTTCCCCATAAGTCTAATCAATCTTCTTATGATAAATCCCATATAAACTAAAACGCAGCACTGACGTTAATGTTTCAAATAGCAGGATATTGTAAAAATAAAGAGTTTCAGTTTTGCAGTAGAATTGGTAATAAGTGTTAGAGATTGCTATTCATGGGACTCCAATTCACAGCGGATACTAAGCAACAGAGTGTCCCCACAGCAAGACACTGAATTTGCTAATACAAGACACTATCATGATATTTACCCTGACTGCCATGTCGTTGTAGAAATTCATCTTCATGGTAAAATATGCCGCCTGTGAACACAAAGGAAAGATGCCGTTACATCTTGTCTCCCGGCCCTCTGATCTGTCCACAGCAGGCATCAAAGATAAAGAGCTCTTTATACATAATACATTGCACAGAGACGGCACAGATAGGGCCACAGTAAAGGGGGAGGGTGGAGGAAGAGGTGTAGGAATGGAAAAGGAAAGAAAGCAAAAAATAAGAGAGCAATGAGAAAAGGTGAGGGAGATGCATGAGAAGGGGAGAGAGAAAGTGTTTAGTGGGCCTTTGTATCAAGGGGAGGACGGTACTCTCTTAATATACTAACACAGACAAGGGCCAAGAAAATCCATGGTAGTCAAGCAGCGCACTAATGGAGATGTATGACGGCCAAACGCTCTCCTCTGGATTTCATAATCAATGACAGCCCTGCCACAGAAGAGACTAACAAAGGGCCAGAGGATACTCAGCAACGCACTCAACAAGCCGTCACAGACCGAACGTGCCAGCTGACCACTGGGGGCACATTTCAGAAGCAAACTAGAGAGTCGGCCATAAAAGAGATTCATATTTCAACACGTCTTTTTCAATAACGACGAAGAAGAAGGAATAGACAGGAAGGGGGAAGAACACAAAGACTTGAAAGGAGATTGTAAATTCAGCTTGATGTTTTGTGAAGAAGCTTTGCACAAGTCACATTACACACGATAAGGTCCCAGAGACAGAGAAAGACAGACGGAGACCAAAAGAGGAGGTGAAGTGTGGAATATCTCTGGGCTAATTCAAAACAGTGCACTGTGGCAATTTTGAGTGATTCAAATTAGCACTCGTCTGTTTTTAAATGAGACCAAACAGCCTCATTTTAGCCCATATGTGTGTGTGACACATCCTTCACTGTTTATTTTAACACCCCTTCGAGCCCCCTCCTTTCCAATTCTTGAACGCCTCCCAAACGGCAACTGGCAGTTATGCTTTAGCAAACAGTCAATTTACAGGCATGATAAATAGCTTGTTGTGATACATTTACAAAACTCAATCCAGGGGAAAATTATACGTGAGAGCGCTGGGTATTGGATCCGGTATCAACAATCTGTTCAATTAAGAAGCAGTTGGAGGCAATATGCTGAAAATGGGGCCTTGTTTTATTAAAGCACACACATACACAATCATCATGTGCACAACTCTCCCCTCATTTCTATTTGTCACTAAACTCCTTCTATAAGAATCCCAGAAATTATGATATAATGGAATTCCTTATCGTAATTCATCACATTTGCTAAGTGTTAATTCCCACATGTGTAACGAGTGAATTATATTTCTTAAGGTCAGAGGCAGAGACTTAGAAATATGGCAATTGAATTCTAATGCATGCTATCATATCATAATCAATATATCTATTGCTATTCCGGGCTCCAACTTACCTTCACCATTTGTCTGACACGTGCCCTTGCTGCAAAGCCGCGCCATGCCTTCTGTATGATGATTGCTTTCTTGTTCAGATGTCTGTAATAAGATCATATTAGGGAGAGAACTAGATGGGTATATTTGTAGAGGCTGAAAAGGCAAAACTTTGAAATGAATGTTATTCTGAGATAATGAAAATAAAAGAATGTATGCTTGTGCTTTATTACTTTAATCACAAACAGGTTAGTTTATAGTCAGAAATTATTCATCTCAGTTAAAACAAAAAGCTAGCCTAAGCAGAAACTTCTAATTAAAAAAAGGTAAATATTCAGATCTACCCGGAACAATGCAGTTGATCAAATTTTGAAAAATACCCTGAAATAAATTTCCCTTTATTTAAGAATAACGTGCAAATGTCATTAGCCAGCAAAAGGCCTGGAAAGGTCAGGAAAACATTATACTCCCAAGTAGGCACTCAGAAAGACACACGAACATGGAAGGCCTCTGCGCTTCCAGGCTTTTCAATCACGCCAGATGAGCCTTTCACCCCCTTTAGTCAGTGGTGCACATTTGTATTCATCTTCAAACATACTCTAAATGCAAGTCCACTGCGATTCTCTGCCTCCAACGAGGCCATCAATTTCCAAAAGGCCATTTATATGCCCAGAAAATCAATGCTTATAGTGGGGATAGCACAACCCCGGAGTTGCACTTAGGCAGCTAAAATTGTTGCTAATTATCCACTTAACGCATTGATCAATTAACTAAAGTAATCTGAATTAACCTACTCTCTGGAAGTTTGTCTGCTGACCCTGCAGAATGGTGCTAGGGTCACAGCATCGGAGGAAGCATGAAGGCAGAGATATTTCTCTGTGTGTTAAACGGGCTACATTTATTCCTTGAGGCCATTTGCACAGCTCTAGAAGCGGGATAATTATGTGAGTGAGCTAATATCAGGGTTTCCCTTGAACTCAACTCTTAAAGCTGTGCCTCAATATTTTACAGCCTTCAGAGAGAAAGAAAAAAAGACAATCAAGGCTCTTTCTGCTGCTGTGCGTTTGTGTATTTGATTTTTTAAAATTATTATTTCAAATACAACAGCTTTAGCTTAATTTAGTTGTATTTAGATCAAACATTCATAACATGCAAGATCTGCAGAACTACCTGATGCATGTCCGCACCCTGCAAGCTCGGAACCAGCTCTGAATTCGGATGGCAGCCTGGGTCTCCTTTTTTCTGTTCACCTCGGTTTCCCTAAAGCACAAAGGCCCAGAATAAAACCATTGTAAGTTCTAGAGTTAGATTATGTAACAGTGGCTCTGCATAAATAATGTAATGCGTACCCCAAGCAGATGCTATTCACAGTAAGAAAGAAACAGATGCAGATGAACTAAATGTGTACTCTTCCTAATGATTAAATACTATTAAACATTCCAACTGCTCACAACTATTTTCCTTTGATTCTCCATCAAACACATTTTTAGAAATATGTAAGTTTTCTTTTCTGCTATAATTAAAATCAGGTTTTGATAGGAAATGTAATGAAGTTATTTAAACATATAATTTGTGGCATTTCAGTCCAACATTCAGGAAAGAATCACACCACACCACAACAAAATGTGTTTAAAACACATAAATTGAAATGCATGTAAAACTATTTATTTTAAAGATATTTCCCACTGTTTGGATAAAAATGTCTCACTAAAATCCTTCAGTCATTGTTTCTACTCCTCACCAATGTGAGTGTTACAATTCAATAAATTAATTGTAACCATGACTGCATGATTCCCAGGCCTCCAAAGCATTATTGGTGTCTGTTATTATGAATTGTACATCAAAATGTGTTATGATTTCAATGTAGTACAATTTACTTTACTACTGGAAGTAAATTGTAAAAATTACTTCCAGTACAATGTCAGTCAAATTAAAAGTTTACTTTAAATTTAAATCTATGATAAATACGACATATTTTGAGCCTACCTGTATTATGAAAATAACCCACTAAATTTTAAAGTAAAGCTCAAATTACTAAAAAGGTTTTAGAATTTACCTTAATATATATCAACATTTTTAAAATACCTGCTGTGTGCTTCTAAACAAATAACCACCTTTTTTAATTTAGATGCTCTCTTTAAACTTTATGATACTACACAGTGCATTTAGCTGCCAAAACTGGGACGCAACATCATTTGTTTCTTTGTGACTGAATCTTTTAGAGTCTAAAAATCACTTAAGATTGTCACTCTTATTACAATATTAAATAATTGATAAAAGTTTTGTGAAACTGTTTCTGCTAATATGTGGTAAGTGATTATAAGGCAAACAAAATACATTTGACTGGTATTGTCATTTCTATCAAAACATGTTTTCCATCACACAACATTAAGTGATGAAAACGATTGATGTGGAACCGACAATGTAGATCACTTTTAATAGACCTGTTCACATGTGCAAATCTATTTTGGAGTTGGTGTTGGATACACTCATACTCAATACAAGCTGATATTTTAGTCAAAACAAATCCCTAAAGTTACATTTGTGGCGAGTGATGGAAACGACAACGACTAAAAAAGTGTTTTTTAAATTAAAAGCGTAGCGTGTTCACAACTAAATTGAACATTTCACGAAATCTATTTTTGTTAGATATCTCAAACAGCCAAAAACCAACAACATACTAAACCATATTTTAGGAAATCACAATGTACCCTTTAATTTGTACGTTCCTCTTCGTTAATTATGTGACCAAGAAACAAACAAACAAACAAACAAGTGCTATCGGTTTTCCTGCATCCGGCAAAAAAAAAAACAAAAAAAACTCTATAGACAATAATCAATCGCTACGACACAGTTTCTAAAATTAAGACGGTGAGATTGTCTCAAAACCTAATGTCATTGCTGTTAACGTGACACTAAATTTCGATAACAAAAAAGTTCATGTCAGTTAAGCTAAATCGTTATTGCCAAAAGCTTAAAGTTCTGCGACAAGCACATGTACAATCTAAGTAATATAGACATATGAAAATACATATCACGAACCTGTTTCTGTTGTAGTATTCACTTTTTAATTCCTCTACTCGTTGTTTAAACTTTAGAAGATCAGCCATTGCCACACAGACAGTTTACTTGTTGTCCTGGCAACGACAGCTCTGTTCCGAAGAGGCGTTCAGGGCTCGTAGGAAAAACTTGTAAAACAACTACCGTAAATGCTTCATAGCGTCCAATGACCCACGCCACTTATGTTATATGTCATTAACATGTTTAATTTAAAACCTTTACATGCAATATGTTTAGTCATTTGAACGTCTGTTTTAAACTTAGGAACTGACTGTTTTTTTTGTTTTTGTTTTTTTAATGAAAGTAGTTTTGTTACATAGAATAGCCAAACCAAATACTGTTTTATTTTTGATGTTATGAATAAATACTAGATAACTGGATAATGGTAATAGCCTCACTCAAAGTCAGTATTTCCAAAATTAAAGCTGATTTCAGAATTTCAGAAAAAAAAAAGAAATTTTATTTTATTAGAGTAGAATAGGACAGACACATCATTTATTGTCCAACATTTATATATTTATAAATGAGACTGTACAGTAAGATCAATTACAACATAAGAAAAACAACGGTTATTAAAAATAACATACTCAGATCTATTGAATTTATTACATATAGCTTTAAAAAAGTATTTAAATAATAAGAGCAGGAATGCTAGAAAGTCATTTAAAAATGTCTGCTCTCTAGATGCAGATTGTAGATGTTTGTATTGATCTGCCAGTCGCCAAAGCTCTTCCTTCCATCCGCTCTTTCATCTATTTCCATCTTTTCTTGACGTTATCAACCTTCATCAAAAGTTATCAGTTTATGTCTCCCTGCTCTCCCTTCCCTATTTCCTCTCATCTTCATTCCACTTCTCTTCAGTCATATTCCGCTGTCACAATGATCACCGAAGCAGTGTGTGTGTGTGTGTGTGTGTGTCTCTCTGTCTCTGTCTGTCTGTCAGTCACTGTGTAGTTTTGTATCTCTCCTATAGGAAAGACACCTGTCTCCCTGTTGGTCAGAGGTATATCAGAATTATAGATTACTCCTTGAAGACAGGGAAATGACAAATACTGAGAGTGAATAAGTATGTGTCTACTTCAATGCTTTTTCATGTCTGTGCACCCACATACCTAAGTCTCTGACAAAAACCTTGTTTGAAATTTTTCTCTGTGTCTCTGTCGTTTTCTGAAGCCAATTTGCTGGCTGCTGTGCAGGTGAAAAGAAGTAAGCAGACATCGGTGTAGAGTTATGGCTGCAGGGGCGAACCCATGGTTGCACAGTCCATCCATCGAAGGGCAGTAGGAGGGCGGCCACCCTGGTAATTACCGGAGAGCTGTTGTGACAACAGGCTATGAAAAACGTGCGTGTGTGAGAGAGAAACACTGAGAGAGATTTTGGGAGAGTGTTGTTTTGACAAGGCAGTAAGAATGGCTGGAAGCTATCCATCCTGCCACAACACTGATTAGGTGGCACCAGGTGTGTCTCTGTGAGAAAATGACAGAAAAAAAGAACAGGAGCACATCATAAAAGACCTGCTGTTTGCATGCTGTTTAATAATGCAGATTCTGCCTTTCTACCTAATATCTTTGCTTTTCAGCTTTTTTTTTGCTCATCTTCTGTCAGTTCTCAATCAAAACATTTTTGTTACTCAGGGAGGTAATAAGCCCTTAAAGACAGTATCCCATGAATACCGCTTCTTTTATTCTTTCTTACTCCATCTCTTCATAGGGGCATGTCACTTAACATGCATCCAGTCACCTCCCACAGTCAAGAAGCTTTTTCAACCAGTCATTCTGCCCATTCTACCTAAATGAGGGGTGGATGTGCTGTGGCCAACGCTGGTCATAAAGACACATGCACACCAACGGTGATACCAGCTTCTGTTGATAAGCAGGGTGTATGTGAAAGTGCTCAGCACTGTGTGTGTTTATCATTATTGTATGTGTCAGCACATGAGTGATTAGAGAAATGTGCCCGTGGATATTGGCCTCTCACTTTTTTCAGTGTATTTCTGTGCAAGCATGTTCCTCCAGCCACAGCTGGGTGCAATGGATGGAATGTGTTTCTCGGCAGGCCTTTTTCGGCCATTATTACTAAACATCTGTCCATAGCACATTAATTTCCCCACCCTGACGCATCCCTCTCTGCCCAGGGATCACTTAATTGAAATCCATAATGACACTTTCTTCTCTCCTCTCCCGCTCCAGTTAGAATGAAAAAGGAAAATGTGTTTTAAATGAAAAGGATATTTGTGCCAGCTATTATCTAATCACTATCCCACAGTGGTATACATTTTAATTAAATGACACTAAAAATGTAGATGTACAATCTGAATAAAATACATCATGGTAATTAATATTTTACATGTTAAACACAGAAAAAAGATTAAGTATTTTTTCTGTTATCCATTCATTTTCTTTTAAACAACAAACTTTGTATTCACTATATTTACCAATTAATTGACCCGAGATTGGAATCCAACATCTTGTCCGAAAAAAATCTGACTTTCATTCTTTCTTTTCATTAAACGCATCAAACCTAAGTACTCAGACCCTTTATATAACACCCCCTTTTGAATTTAAGAATATCTAAGAAAAATCAGATAAATGCCATGGGCCTGTTGATGAATAGATTGCAGCACAATTGGTCAGAACTGGAATTAGGAAGTCAGACCCAACAACAACAAAAAGGGCCTTGGTTACAGGTGACAGTTTGTCAGAGTTTGCTTCCAAAGCAATAGTCCAGAGTAGGATTTTATGGTTCATCAGTCTACTTTATATTACTTATGCATAACTATCCAATTCTATATATTCAGGGTTGTGAGAGAGTCAGTGCAATCTAAGCACAATGGATGAGAACTATAGGGCATGGCCTACAGGTTACCTGTCAAAAAATATGATCAAACTTAAGTTCTCATTTATTTAGACGTGCTGCTCAATGTTTCCTTTTTAAACAAATTTAATTGCGACTGAATCATTAAACCCTTTAATGTTTTCCATAAATTATTATTTGAGCTACTTTTTATTTGCCACAAAGATTCTAATTTTTATTTCAATCTTTTTATCGATCCTTGCAGGTTCATCTTCAAAAATGCTAACATCAATCTAGTTTATTGATAGATTAAATATGGTGGAACTTGGCCCTTTTCTTCTTAGCAATAGCATTCAAATTGCTCTTTTTTTATTCCTGGGGCAGCTGTTACTTTTACGATGTTGGTGCTTTTGCAACCAAATGTCCATCCCCTAACCTCTCCTCAGTCTTCCTTTCTAAAGTCCTAATGCCTTACTAATGGATAAAAACTATGATTCTGGAGATAAAGGAGAAATATCTTACCTTTATTATCTCACATATAGCCAGAAAAAGGGAGGGAAGGAGACTAATGAATTGAGCATTGTGTAAAATAGTTTAATGCAGGGGTGGTTCATCATTATTTGTGGCGGATTGCATGCAGACAGGGGTGATCCATTAGTGCGGTCGTTTCCATCTGTGTATGCGTGTGTAGGGGTGTGTGTGCGTGTGTGTGGTGATGAATCTCTCATTGTGACAGTGGGGCCGGCAGCAGCAAATGTCCTTCTGGATTGGACACACACACAGCCACGCACACCCCGACACGCGCACTCCCACAAAGCCTAGGCTACCATACACATGTGGCATTATTGTGCCATCATTACTCCTCTCATTTTGCTTTTCAACAATTTGTCATTTTGTTGCCTGCATTGTCTCTCTCTCTCTCACAAACACACACACACACAGTAACATGTGGTGGTATGTTGTCTGTGTAGATCGTCATGGTTCAAGTTTTAAATGTATTTGATTTAAAAGAAAAAAAAAACTTTCATGTAATGTTGGAAAAATTCAAGCAACAAGAAATGAAATACAGAAATTACAAAAAAAAAATGTTATAAATATATATTCAGCAGCCCTGAGGCAATAATTTGTGGAAACGCATAACACTGCAATTGCAACCGCAACTGTTTTAATGAATGCATCTTTCAGATAATCCTTGCCTATTCTTCTCTGCAAATTACCTTAAGTTCAGACAGACTGGCTGAACTTAAGACTGTCAATTCACCAATTTTGTCACAGATTATTCAGTAAATCTGGACTTTGACTGGGCCGCTCAAAGTGCTACTTTGTGGTGGGCTATTATATTAGACACTAAAGAACATTTGTCTCTTTATTAAGAAATCTCCACATATAGATGCCTATTCTTATTTTTCATTCATTTCTGGGAAAGAAGGGGATTTAATTGCATTAATAAACAAAGTATTCTTGTTTTACTCATTAAACCACTTATCAGCAAAATGTATCTCCTAGCTAAGGGCTCACTCTATCCCTTAGATGATGCCCTTAGATGATGATGATCTATAAATAGCTAGTGTCACATTTTGTCTCAACACAGTGCTCACTCTCACTTCATCAGCCAGGAAGGCACCTAACTAAAATGTCTGAGGCTTAAACAGACCAAACCTGTTTTGAAATACTGAGTAGTTCTCATCGTGTGCACCTGTGGCATATTTTCATGTGTGAATTTAGTCATTTTGGGTCAGAAGAAGTGTGGGAGTGTCCTCATTTGTACTCCTCAGTTGAAATAAGTACAAAGTACATGGGTTTTACCGAAATGTTGAAAATATATTTCCCTCTGTTTTAACTGTTTGGTTACATTACTTTTTGCAGTATTACATTTTCTTATAATTATATGTTCAGATATATTAAAACAAATATTTTATGCATTTTAAGGCCTAATCATGCTATTAACCCTAAAAATCTTAAATTATTTGTATACTGTATACAATCCAAACTATTTGTTGTCAAGAAAACTGGCATAAGGGTATGAGATCTTTCCAGGCACACGCAGAAAAAGATGCATAATGGCTTGGAAGAAATAAAGTAATCCTGTAGTTTGATTAAAAGTTAATTAAGTTGAATAAGTCTGAATAACATGAATATAAGTAATCACTCAATAACTTTCTGCAAAGCATCTCTGATTAATGATCTGTAATGATTTAAATATGTAATGATTATGTTAACAATTAACAACAAGGAAAAGATGTGATGTATGGAAAAGATGTGATGTATTGTCAATGAATATGAAGTCATAATCATCTGAAATCAATTTAACAAGAGGTTGGATGTGTTTACTGAGTTTTAATAGATAAAGCGAGTTATAGAATATAGAAAAGACGAATGTGCAGTACAGCCCTGAAAACAGGAAATGTCGCAAGCAGTTCTGAACAGATGGCCAAGAAGCACAGGAAGAAAGGGGAAGTACGGGAACTTCCACTGTGGTCAGCAGGCAGGTTGAGAAATGGGGGGGACTTTTTCATGAGACACAGCGGCCGTGAAGAAAGTCACGTAGGCCAAACCTTCCCATACACACACATGGTGATGAGAGGCATAAAAAGGGGCTGAAAAGAGGAACCAGTTGTTCCCAGTCCGGCGGCGCAGAAGGAGAAACAACTCACAGAGGAGCAGATTAAGCTACGGACCGCACTTCAGAACCACGGGGAAGCTCGGACTTCACATCGCTAAGGAAGGACTGGGTCCCATCGCCCCATCCCTGGTTCTATATTCGACCGCAGGTCTCGTCTCAACCCAGCATTTTCAAACTCTGCAACAAGACTTGGAGGAAGGACAAAGGTCCCTCAGGGATAAAGAACTGGGTTTTGCAAAAGGATTCAGACCCTTTCTGCTTTGCTTCCTTTCTGAGGAGGGTTTTTCCACACCAGGCAAAGACCTCAACCAAGGACGCAAGAAATTCCTGTTGCCAAAAGATCCACCATCTTATGGGTAGGAGTTGAATCTGCTCATTGAAATTCTATTTCAGAACTTGCGACTTAACTCTTAGGGAAAGGAGACAGAGTAGTATGATTGTACATGTAAATTTTATTACACTGTTTTTGATCTATATACGATTGATAATTGATTTGTATGTCGCATATCCCTGCTTAAGCTTGCTTAATAAATTTATACTACAAAATTCTAATGAGGTTGGTGGACATTGGTATTAATAGAGTCATTTAATCTTTGTCCAGTTCTTTTAATCAAGGAAAAACTAATGTACATGATTCCAGTAAATAGGAGGCTTCATAATTTCCTTTGGTGAGAGTAAATAATGACCCTGGGACTTACATCTAAGTCACTAAACATAATCTAGCCGGTTCCAAGTGCAAGTTATGATTTAGAAAGTGGGCTACCGTTAACAGAAGTGGTTATTGGAATTATGCAGCTGCGAGGGCTACTCAGCTGATTGTTTCTTAACTGTAAAGGGTCATAACTTCTGGATTGGAGGTAGTTAGAGCTAGACGAGTCACTTTCGCTACCAGTTTAAATAGATTATCTCTTATAGAGTACTCTTAGGGTAATACCCAGGACTCAGAGATTTTCCGGACCTGTTAGACGGAGAACTGGTCAGTAGGCAGCCCTGGGGAGTAGTGAGGAGTGGGCGGGGCTGACTATTGCAGGATAACCTTCATGGCGCCCAACGTGGGGCGGCGCACAACTGAGTAGGCGGGCCCCAAAGACACCAAGTCAGTAAAAACAGATGTGAGACTCTGAATAGCTCACTTGGGTTGCTAACTCTTAGGGAAGAGAGTTAGTGGTGACTGATAAGGCCATCAGTCACAACCCTCGCAGTAACTGTATAGCATACAGGTGAGGGAAAGCTTCTACTGAGGATAGAATGACCAGATCCAGACAGTGAAGCCAGTAGCCAACACAGCCTGGACCCATCCCTACTCGAAAGCGCAAAGAGAGGCTTTGGGGGATAGGCGACTCGAAGACAAAGACAACTATGAGTAAAGACGAAGAAGGAGGGGAACTGGATCCCCTGCAAGGGCCGGCAATGGGACAAGGGGCGAGCAACATCAGCCGAGACGAGGGGAGTCATCGACCTAGTCTTTCCCAATCCACGATATCACAAATTCCTACGAAGCTGATATTGCTCGGTGATGGATTGGATTCCTGGACTGAAATAAACAAGAAAGCTTTCTATGGATCCCACTACACCCTCGACAAGGAGGTGGCCCAGAGAATGATGAAGCACTTAGTGCAAACTCGGATATACTTTTGCACCCAGCTTCAACACGGTCACCGTCTGGGGGTCGTCAAATGCCCGGTGAAGGTTGCTAGGAAGACGGAGGTTAAAGAATGGCTGGAATGGTTCGCCAAGCTCCTTGAAGAGTGGGAAGCTGGTGAGCTGCGGACTGTCTACAGTCCCTCCGAGAAGTATGACAGCGTAGTAAAAACCGCTACATTGGCAGCGGGCATTGACGGGATTCTAGTAGACCATCTTGCCAAGGGGGTGCGCAAGTTTCAAGAATATAACGAAGCCCTGCAGAGACTTAAGTTATACAAGGAGATTAAGAAAAAGGAGCAGGCCCTCGAAGAGGCAGGGTCGGAGGTGGCTGAGGCTCCATCCCGACTGCCCAGCAGAGCCACGACACCGACTCATCAGCGGGAGCAACCTTCGAGGGTTCTGATAGACCTGACGGGCGGCAGCGACGACAACGACGGCGGTGACAGCAGCAACAGCGGCAGCGACGACAACGAGGAGGGTCCCTCAACTCCACCGGGTCCATCGCGGAACGAGGACATCCCACCTGCACCGGCCAATGAGGACGACCCCGAGGGACAGCTCGTCGACAGCCTCTCTAGGGAACAGTGGGCAGCAATGGAGGAGGCGGCCAAGGACTGGTCCCCTCGACAAGGTCCGGAGCTCGGGTTTCATCCCCGAGTCCACAGCACGGAGAGAAGGCGTCCACTGCCACCTACAGAGACCCCAGCGGCCAGCAGTTCCGACGAGGACGGGGAGGAATCGGACGAGGAGCAGCGGGGCCCCGACCGCCCCAAAAAGAAGACTCAGAAATCGGACACCTGGAGGATGGCCCGAGAATTGGCCGAAATACCACAAGGGACCGTCAGCATAAGACTGCAATCCGGGCTCATGATTTATCAGTTTATTGGAGGGACATGGGATCTTGAGGGTGATGGGCTAATTGTGTTCACCAACGACAGATACAAGATCCACAATAAAAACTTCCGACGCAACCTTAAGAACCAGGCAGGAAAGTGTTACAAAACAGACTCAAAATTGCTGGAAGCTTCCTGTAGTGCAGCAACTCGAGGAGACATAATAATAATGAAAGGCCATAATCTCCCTTATGGTGCTGTAATCCTAGTCCCGATTGACGTTTACCAAGAAGGAGAGAGTCTGGAGGAATATCGGAAGAAGATGTGGCACGGACTCGAGCGGGGCCTGACGGCAGCCAGCAACGAATGCATGAGAAGAGTAATAGTGAGTGTACAGGGACTAAGATCACCGGATCTGCCAAGGGACACCGCCAGATCAATTGCGGAGAACGGGGTGGTGAATATAGCCAAGAACAACAGCCATTTCTTTGTGTTCAAAGAAGTGGTGGTGGTGGTTGACCCCCGTCTACATCGACTCCGCACTGAGCAAGGGGTGAAATTGGCGGCTGAGATGGAGGAGCAATGCCGCATTAGCCATCCATCACAAGAAATCAAGAAATATCCCTTAAAAATTCCCCAGAGTGAAGTTTCAAACACCACCCAGAAAGGTAAAGCCAAGGCCGTGCAGCCACCCAAGATAAAGATAAAGGAAGCACACATTGAACCAGGGTTCTCCGCAGCAAGGTACGTTAAGGAGTTCTCGTTTGAAGAGAGCCGCAGTGAACTGAAAAAACCCAATGCGGGAAGAGTCAAGAATGAGCGGCCGACGGTCCCGAAAGAAGAAGGACCGATGAAACCAGCTAAGATTCGACCGCTGAACTCCCCTGGGAGAGAACCTCTTCGACAACGGCAGTATGAGGACCTCAGCGACTCGGAGGACGAAGAGGAGCAGCCGGAAATCGAGCATCCTGGAGAAGAAGAAGAAGAAAGTGATCACGGCAGTGTCTTCTCCGACCCGAAGCAACCACCGACAGAGCACAAGACACTCCGAACAGGACAGCACCGGGGTAAGAAGAAAGAAATGGAAACCTTCGACATCGAGAAATCCTCTGAAAGACTGGCAAAAGACGTGACCTGGGGTCCAGTGCAGGCTAAGGACGGACGGCGTACGTATGTACCCGAGGTCGGCCAAACTGAGTACCAGATCCCGGCAGGATGGGCCAGCAGGTTGGGAGATCGGGTGCAGCTCGAGGTGGAAGCGACAATCGGAGAATGGGCTAACATCCTGATGACACCATCCTGCTCCACCCTGACAGCACACTATTCCCTGACTACCAACTTCAGGAACGCATACATTGGAATCATGTATGATGTGATGCTGCGACGACTGAAGAAAGCCGCCTACAAGTACTCCAGGGAAACTCAACAGCAGCTGGACGAAGTGTCGGCTGATGAAGAGGAACCTCAGGCGACGTCTTCGGAGCCAGGACCGCAGATCCCGGCGAGACAACCAGAGGTGTCAGCTCGGCTACCTGCCACTAATACGGGACAGGACGCTTACGCCGAGCTGAAGAATCTAAGGCTGGTGATAAGGAGTAAAAACGCAGACGAAAACAATGAGGAATATCTGAAAGATGTTTGGCCAACTGTGCTGTCTACCACCAACCACGAGGGAGCCAAAAAGTTGTGGCTGACCAGCGTGACCTCGGACCCGATGGTTGGAACAGATTCAGCGCAGAGCAACTATGAAAGGCTGGTGTTGGAGGACATGGATGATGAAGAGTCCCAGGTGAAGAGAGCCAGAGGACGGCTGGACAAGGGAAGCCGGTTGGAACCGCTGTGGCACACACTTAAGCAGACCGTTTCCCCTGCGAGATATGTGAAGGTACTGCGTGAGGTGACAAAAGGACGCAGAGGAGAGATCGTGTTCGTCAAGTTGCCAGTGAGAAGCACAACAATCGCTCAGATGGATGTAGCAGTGCAAGGATTCGACCTGGAACAGCAGTACTACGAGGACAAAAGGAAGAAGGAGGCTAGCCAATCGGCAAAGCCACCTGGAAGGGTCAACATCAGACAACCATCTAACTTCCAGGGTAGACCGTTCCAACAAGGAGCACCGCCATCCAACTTCCAGAGCAGACCGTTTCAACAAGGAGCACCGCCATCCAACTTCCGGAACCGGCCGTTCCAGCAGAAACCACCAGGACCACAAGGGAAACCGACCAACCCTCCGGCTTCATCAAACCAGCCAGGAAAAGGTCAGTTCCTGACAGATGAGGAGTATAGGAAATTGAGCCCAGAAGAGAGGACGGCCCTCCGTGAGTCCCGTAAAGCCGGGGCCGGAGGGTCACCAAAGTAATGGCGTCCAGGTCGCGGGTCATTCTAGAAAATGCCTACTGGGAAGGGGACGAAATCTACGCTAAAGTGGAGGGAGTACCCTACCTGGTGGACACAGGAGCGGAGGTGTCTATGACCCGCAAAGACCTAAAAACAGCAGGACACCTGAAGGTTCAGTTTGCTAATGGAAAAGTAGAAGAAATGCCATATGGGACCTGGAAAGGAGTAGTGTGGGTGAAAGGTCCCTACAATCTCCTCACAGTAAAAGACTTAGACGAACTCAGCAAAAAGAAAAGCACACATCGCAGACTGGAGCGAAGGCTGACAAGCTTGAAAGCAAGATTGGTGAAAGTCGGCCCGACTCAAACAGGATCAGAAAAGCAAGACTGGTACAAACCGGTCGACATACCAACGGTGACAGAACAGAAACTTGAAGAGAGTGACTTCTCCCCGGCTGGGAAAGAGAAGCTGCGTGAGATCATCGTTACGGCGCAGGTGGCACGGTTCAAGAACGATTGTGGAGATTTGGGCCCAAAGTTTGTTCATCACATCGAAGGTGGGGTTCATCCACCTGTTCGGCAGTACCCGTTGAACCCAGGAGCAGTCGAGGAGATGGACAAGATCGTGAAGGAACTGGGTGCCCTAGAGATCATCAGAGAGGAACTCAACCCGATCACCAACAGCCCCATCCAGGCGGTGAAGAAACCGGAATCGGCTGGAGGGGGTTGGAGGCCAGTTATCAACTTCAAGGCCCTGAATCGGAGAACAATAGCAAACCGAGCCAGTCTAATCAATCCACAAGGAGCGCTGAAAACTCTTCGAGTTAAAAAGTTCAAGTCTTGCATCGACCTAGCTAATGGATTTTTCTCCCTACGCCTCGCCAGACAGTCGCAAGGTAAAACTGCATTCACCCACAAAGGCAAAAGCTATGTGTGGCAAAGGTTACCCCAGGGCTACAAGAACTCCCCAAATGTGTTCCAGTCAGCAGTGATGGAAGTACTGGGGGACGTAGGAGCAACTGTGTACATTGATGATGTTTTCATTGCTGATGACACAGAAGAAGAACACTTAGAAAGGCTACAAAAAGTAGTTGAAAACCTCACCAAGGCAGGGTTAAAGTTAAACCTCAAGAAATGTCAATTTGGACAGTTCCAAGTGAATTATCTGGGCTTCCAAGTCACGTCGGACTTGGGACTCTCTGATGGGTACAGAGAAAAGCTGACGAACATTCAACCACCTCAGTCAGAAAATGACCTACAGAAAATATTGGGATTGTGCAACTATGTCAGAGACCATGTGCCCAACTATCAGAAATATGCCAAACCCTTGTACCACTGCCTGAGGAAAAGTGAGGACGATGAGAGAGACGGAAAACGACCCTGGGTTTGGACAGCAGCCAATCAACAGAACCTAGAGGAACTGAGAAGGGCCATTCAAGCAGCTGTGAGACTGGAGCCAAGAAGTTTGTCAGAAAGACTAGTGGCGGAAATCAGCTGCGAGAATGACGACGCCATGATCAAAGTGAGTAACGAAAATGGAGGCTTGGTTACCCTGTGGAGTTACACCCTGACTTCTGTTGAAAAGAAATACCCGCAGGAGGAGAAGGAGCTAGCGGTGTTAGCTCGATATTGGGGTGTGCTGAAGGATTTGGCACAAGGGCAACCAGTTAAAGTCATCACACAAAGTCAAGTTCACAAGTACCTAAGAAAAGGGACTGTGGAAAGTACTAAAGCAACCAATACTCGGTGGGGAAGATGGGAGGACATCTTGCTGGACCCAGAGCTTGAAATTGGGCCAGCACAACCCACCAGTAAGAAAAAACCACAAGAAACACCTGAGAAGCCAGGACAACCGGAATGGACAATCTACACCGATGGATCCAGAAAGGGGTCCGACCAGTCGGCATACTGGGGATTTATTCTGAAGCAAGACGGCAAAGAGAGATGCCGTCAGAAAGGAAAAGCTCTCGGTAGTGCTCAAGCCGGAGAAGTAACGGCAGTACTGGAAGGATTGCTGGAGCTGGTAAAAAGGAAAATCAAGAGTGCCAGGTTAGTAACCGATAGTTACTACTGTGCTCAGGCCCTTAGAGAGGACTTGGCCATTTGGGAAGAAAATGGTTTCGAGACAGCAAAGGGCAAACCAGTGGCACACAAAGACTTGTGGAAAAAGATTGCTGAGCTAAAACTGCAGTTGGAAATAGATGTTGAGCATCAAAGAGCGCACACGCATGAGGGAGCTCATTGGCGTGGGAATGATGAGGTGGACTGTTATGTCCAACAAAGAAAGATCGTCTTTGTCGGTACCGAGAAGTGGGACAGTACTCCCAGAGGACGGGAGGTCCCAGAAGAATACGTGGTCGAGGTCGTGCGGAGCGTGCATGAGGCCCTTGGACATGCAGGCGTGCGACCTACCCGTAAGGAACTGGAGGAGCAAGATCTTTGGATCCCAGTAAAACAAGTCCAACGCGTGCTAAGGGACTGTGAAGTGTGTGGTCAATACAACGCAGGTCGCCGAGGGCAGCGGATGGATGGGTTGTCCATCAAAAGCACGGTCCCCTGGGGCTCAGTCTGCATGGATGTTGCAGGTCCCATGGGGATAACAGGAAGGAGAGGTGAAAAGTACCTCTTAGTGCTGGTGGATTCTATGTCGGGGTTTGTAACTACAAAAGCAGCCAGGAAAGCAAACGGCAATAGCGTTGTCGGCATGCTGGAACAAGTATGCAGTGCCCTGGGAATCCCGAAAGAGCTGCGCACGGACAATGGAACTCATTTCCGTAATTCACAGGTTGACCAGTGGTGTCAGAAGTATGGAGTGACGCGAGTTTACTCGCCACCCTACACCCCACAAGCTAACGGAGTGGTGGAACGAGCCATTGGGTTAGTGAAAAGCTGGATAGCTAAAAATGCTAACACCAACAGCTGGAGCACCCAAGCGGTGGAAATAGGGCAGGCCCTGAATGACAGAAGCAGAGCCGAAAGACCCGCCCCCGCGATGGAACTCAACCAACGGCCGTTCACCACGAAGGAAGTGGGGCGGGGCTCCAGCGACAAAAAGGAGAAGCTGACGCCCAGAGTGCCATTCCGAGAGGGACAGCGCGTGTGGGTCAAAGCAAGAGAGCAACCTGTACATGCAGCAGTAAAACCCAAGTTTGAGACAACTGACATCGTCAAGCAAGTACTGGACAGGAACACAGTCTTGCTGGAAAGAAAAGGGATCCAAGGAGTTGAGCAGCTCAAGCCAGTTCCTGACTAAAGTGAAACAGAAGCCGGTGAAATGGCCAGTGAATCAGGTACCATTCCACCCTATCTCGGACTGGCCACCGTGAAAGGGGTGGTTGTAGTTAGAAGAACACCTTCAGGGATTTGGGCAGGACGAGCCCTGAAGAAATTGGATTGGGCTAAAAATGGAGTCCTGTCGGAGGAAAGAGAGATGCTGGTTTGGGGGAAAGCTAAAAGCGGCTGTCCGGTTTGTTTAACGGACCACCATCTCCCCATTATCTGGGAAGGACCAGGCCGTGAGAAGCCAAGGCACCAGGGGGCTACCGCAGAGATGCTACAACATCTTCGCGTCTCCCCGGTCACGGTGTTGAACAATACAATCTGTGGGAACTGCCGAGTGGGTTACCTGCCCCGGCTTAAGTTGGAAACCCAATGGGGGTGGCTCAAGGAAGAACCAAGAACTTGTTATTGCACGTGGGATGGAAATGAGCTACACCACTGTCCTGTGTGTGAGGAACAGCTAAGGAGCGGAGAGGTAACACTGACAGGCGAAGCTGAAGGGTGGCAAGTGACAAGGTTCTACAGCTCGCTGCGGTATTACAGAACCTACGGGCGAGTGCAATCGAACTATGGGAGCCCCATACCGATAATATTACCAGGACCTTCCGCTCCTCCGAACACTCCAGAAGAACTGGACCCATGGGTGTGGAGGAGGGAAGAAGGACCGCATGATGTCCTGTGGGATTCTGTTCAAGCCGCCTGGCCGTATGACGCTGCTAGAGCTTCCCTGTCCTTTCCACCACTGAATGCCAACCACTCTCCTGTGGTCTTCCGGGTACATCGGCCTCATGCATACCAACCATCAGCTGAGGAGCTAAGTGCACTCCCAGATGACGCCCGAGAGCAAGCCGTTAATGGTGGGTGGACAGGCCCCTGGGAACTGACCACCTGGGCACATCTGATTTTGGAGGTCATCAATGACTGCACAATAACAATAGTAGATCTGCCGGATGTACCAAGGGAAGATGGGGTGCGCAGCTCAGATATGTATTACTACACCACTGAAGTGGACGGATGGGGCAGCAATGCGGTAAGACCAAAGGAGAAGTCTTGCCTCTACTGGGTGACAGCGGAATCCCAGTTTCGGGATGGAGTTTTGCAACACCCGGGAGGCGTGGCTCACAGGGCGGGCACGCCCTCTGATCCTAGTACCTCCTGTCACGTCCAGCTGTCAGTGCGCATGATCACCGTCCCCTATAAAGGGATCTACTCAGTCGGAGCAGCCATCAAAGTGGTACCAGACGAGCAGACTTACGCCACCGTGTCCAGTACGGAGCCGGAGCCCCCCAAGAAGAAACCATGGTAGATGAGAGGCACCATGTGTGCCTCTCATCACACATGGTGATGAGAGGCATAAAAAGGGGCTGAAAAGAGGAACCAGTTGTTCCCAGTCCGGCGGCGCAGAAGGAGAAACAACTCACAGAGGAGCAGATTAAGCTACGGACCGCACTTCAGAACCACGGGGAAGCTCGGACTTCACATCGCTAAGGAAGGACTGGGTCCCATCGCCCCATCCCTGGTTCTATATTCGACCGCAGGTCTCGTCTCAACCCAGCATTTTCAAACTCTGCAACAAGACTTGGAGGAAGGACAAAGGTCCCTCAGGGATAAAGAACTGGGTTTTGCAAAAGGATTCAGACCCTTTCTGCTTTGCTTCCTTTCTGAGGAGGGTTTTTCCACACCAGGCAAAGACCTCAACCAAGGACGCAAGAAATTCCTGTTGCCAAAAGATCCACCATCTTATGGGTAGGAGTTGAATCTGCTCATTGAAATTCTATTTCAGAACTTGCGACTTAACTCTTAGGGAAAGGAGACAGAGTAGTATGATTGTACATGTAAATTTTATTACACTGTTTTTGATCTATATACGATTGATAATTGATTTGTATGTCGCATATCCCTGCTTAAGCTTGCTTAATAAATTTATACTACAAAATTCTAATGAGGTTGGTGGACATTGGAATTAATAGAGTCATTTAATCTTTGTCCAGTTCTTTTAATCAAGGAAAAACTAATGTACATGATTCCAGTAAATAGGAGGCTTCATAATTTCCTTTGGTGAGAGTAAATAATGACCCTGGGACTTACATCTAAGTCACTAAACATAATCTAGCCGGTTCCAAGTGCAAGTTATGATTTAGAAAGTGGGCTACCGTTAACAGAAGTGGTTATTGGAATTATGCAGCTGCGAGGGCTACTCAGCTGATTGTTTCTTAACTGTAAAGGGTCATAACTTCTGGATTGGAGGTAGTTAGAGCTAGACGAGTCACTTTCGCTACCAGTTTAAATAGATTATCTCTTATAGAGTACTCTTAGGGTAATACCCAGGACTCAGAGATTTTCCGGACCTGTTAGACGGAGAACTGGTCAGTAGGCAGCCCTGGGGAGTAGTGAGGAGTGGGCGGGGCTGACTATTGCAGGATAACCTTCATTGTCCAATTACTATTAAAGCTGTAATGTTTTTCTCTGTGGAAAAAATTTTTTGTTACATGTTGTGGCATTAGATTGTTTTCTCTAATCACAGTTTGTTTTTCGTTTTTACTCACAATTGATACATTTGTAAAAGAAAAAAAACTTTACGAAGACTCATTTCTCATTCAGATCGTATTAAAAGCAAAATTTTTAACTGCACAGTTCTGACATTTGACAAGTAGTGTTTCTACATGCAGCACTGGCTGTAAGTAAATGTGCCTTAAATTATTCTGTAAACATAAGAAGAATTTTTCTATTTGTACCATTTTCTTCCTTTTTTGACAGAAAGTAGGGAAACACACCATGACAATCAAATCAGAACAAGAGGTTGAAAGTAAGATGAAGGCTATGATTGCCACATCTCATCACTGTGCTTTATATTCCTCACATTTACGCCCACAATCACATTCTTCATTTAATATAAAACTCTCAGTAGTTTAATAGAATGTAGATTATAGAATGTAGATTTTTTTTCTACCACCGACTCAATTTTGGAGGTAGAAAATAAATCATCCACTATGTACTGTGATCATGGCAGGGTGTAGTCTTGCAACTCTCCGTCTCCGTAACACTTTACTATCTCACCCCACTTGTTCTTTTCATCTGTCCCTATTCATTTGCTGGTCCTGTTTGCTTCTAATTCAGGTTTGTGCTTGTCTGACTGGTATTCCATGTTAGCTTCAGCTTGAACTATCTGAGGACTTTTGTGGATCTTTTTTTCTGTTGCTCTTGCTCTTTGTTACTGTTTAATTGCTTGTTTCCTTTAGTTTCTCCCCTATTTGTAGATAGTTTGCATTATATTGCAATAATTGTATTTCATACATTTATCAATTGAATAAGAAAGGGTCTGTAGCAACTTCTGTTACTTACAACAGCCTATGAAATAAACTTTAGAAATATGCAAGTAAAAGTCATATAAACCCACAGTAGAGGTGGGTCAGTAAAAGGCAGAAAAGTCACAGATGTTAGCTAGAGCTTGATTTTATTTTGCTCCGCAACAAATAAAAGGGCAGACAAATAGTAGAGAAAAAACATTGAAAAAACCTCCAAGAATCTAATCCACAAAATATAAAAATAAACTAATTGAGAAAAATTAGTGCTCAGGCTCCTGGCCATGGACCTCTAGCATTTTCTGCCTCTTGTGGCCCAAACTGTGCACACACAAAGGATCTTCTACTCCTGGCTTTATGCTCCTCCTACAAGACAAACAATTGTCAGTGAATTATAGTCACGAATACTATGATGATCACCATGGTCAAACACAAAATGTCTCCAAAATAAAGATTTTTGTTGATGACTGCATTTATTTAATTTTTTTTGCGAAGTCACATATGAAAGCAGTGTGTTTAATGTTTACAATGCAATGACATTACCGTCTGGACTTTCCTAAAAGTTGAAATATATATGTATCTTACAGAACAGTGTACTTAAACTTTTGACTCTGGGAAAGTAATACAAAATCCCACTGTTAATGTTCTGGCATTTATCAAGTATAAAAAAGGTTTTAATACTAACTGACTAAAAACAGAAAAAAAATATTCTGATATAATATATATGTATATGTATATATATTTATGCAGTGTATAAACCTGGAAGCTGGTTTTATATGTTCAAAGAACAAAACATTTAAGACAATAAATCAAGCAAGAATTTAAACTTGTCTCTGATGTTGATTGTTATATTTATTTTTGGTTTGAAGATGTCATGTGCTGAATATTTTTATTTCTCTTGTGATAAACACAATCAATGACCTGAGAATGGTATATCAATAACACTTATCAACTGTTGTACACCTTTTGGACTGTATATGGATTTTCAGATTCTTTACATTTGCTTTTACTGTTTTTATTGATCAGTCTTAGCATTACTTTGGATTTTATTTTATTTTTCTTTTATTATTTGTTTTACCGGCAGGGTAACTCTGCTAAGTCTTAAGTCGGGAAAGATTTTCCTTAAGATTCTTGAGTTTCAGACTGTTTATGTCCCTGAATTGTAAAAATTTAAAAAAGCACATTTGATTTTTTTTTAAACAGTTTAACAATCCAAATCCAGACAGGCAGAAGGTAGTCTTTTATTAGTTTTTTTTCTCTTAGCATCCAGCTAATTGGTTGGACCAACAGGCTGGAGAGGTGGCCAAACCTGACAACGAGCATGCGAGAGAGTGTGTCAAATGTCCTTTGGCATGCTTCAGAGAGCTAATCATAACCACACTGCAGAGATTAATGAAGTCAAGAGCAATCAGTTCTGACACACAAAAGAGACACATATGCACACACTCACTTAAGTGGACACGCATGAGGACGTACAGTGGTTCTGGAACAGATACAGGAGACTTCGTTTTGCTCAGCAAGTGACATGGGGATGGACTTAATGATTAACTGAATATCTTCTAGTGTGAACATTTTTACTTACATATGTTGCACCACAATTCCACCAATCACAGAACCAATCTTTCCTTACCTATCACCGTTAGAACTACTGTTATTATGTAAATCTAATTGACTTTCTTTCTCTTACTCTCCCTTCTGATATTTTTCATTTATTGCTTGCATCAAACTCTCCACCAATGTTCAACTTAACATTGAAATTGTCTGAAAAGAATGCTGTACGTTTTGGCAGTGTTCATATGTTATTTGTATGTGTATGTAATGAAAACCATGTTGATAGATACATTGGACTGTGAACGTTTGGGACAAAGGTCTTAAAGTTTAATAAGACCCACACCCGCTTTTCAAACAAGATTAACCCTACATTTTTATATGAATGTATTGTTATTTTTAAGCAACTATTGATTTAAATGTGTATTATTTTTAGCAATCACGTGCTGCATGCTTTTACATAGTCTGCACTTCTCAATATAAATCTGAGGGTTACCAGTGACCACCCAATCACATGCACCAGTAAACCTGTATTTGTGACTCACTGAGTGTAACAAACATTCTGACTGAGCTGAAACTGTTTTCCACTAAATCCACCCATTGAAGGCTTTTTTTGTCCTAATTTCCCTGACCGTCAACACTGCTATGACTGGACGTCCACTTTAAAATGTACTTGTCACATGTTTTGCTTAAATGTAAAGTTGGATTCTTGCTCTTAACTAATAACATAGTAAATATAGACCTAATGATGCAGACGGTTAATGCATACCATAGAATTGTTGTAAATGTAATGCTCCTACAACAGCCTACATTCACATACACACTGAGCTTTATTCATTACACAGCCGATCTAACTTACAAATCAACTGAAAACAGGTCTGACCACAGGTGTATGGCCAGGCCAAATAGCCTTTCATTAAGTGGGATTTGTGTGTATCTTTGTTTGCGTGCGTGTGTGAGAGAGTGTAAGAGAACTATTCTGTCTAAAATGGTTTAGAAGGAAAACAGAGTTGCCCAACTCTGAAGGTCTTTTCTTTTGTAAAGTAGCTTTTGTTACTCGATTCTCTCCACTTTGCTTTTTATTTAGTTTAACAGAAATGAATATTTATGATTGAACTCCCAAACCTGTGCTATTTGCTCTGTTTTTTGTTCATCATTCTTCTGTGTACACTATCTCTTTCAGTCCTGTAGTCAATTCACAAAGCAATCACAAACATATGAAACAGAAACAGGCAAATCAAGGACTAAGAATGTGTAAGTCATTTGCACTACAGTTCAAACACTAGTCTAAAATTGTCCATACTTCTGGTATATTTAGGTTAAAGGTATTCCATACATTTTATTAACATGTTTCTTCTAACTTGAAGTAATTTTGACCTGCATCTTCTACTGCAGATTTACAAAGCTTCCATTCACCCATCCCACAGACTAATCCACATCTCACTTTGATGCACCAAAAAACACCCATTCCTCAGGCTCCCTACCTGGACTTAAAAAATCTTTGGAAGATGTAAAAAAAAAAAAAAAAAAAAGAAAAGCTCTTTCATTACCAGAAGACCGGGAACGCTCACACTGTCTTCCCCTCATCCCTGAGACCTTTCACTGACCAATTTGCCCCCATTTTTATTCATGTCTTCATATCTGGAGCTGTGTGGTTCCCTCCTGCTGTAAGCATCTCACCATGATCGCCCAAAAAGCAGAGTATGGCAGGGTTAAAGGTCACCTCCACCTTTAAAGTGGATCACCAGCTTCCTGACTGACCAGGAGATGAAAAACCCTTACTGAAAAGTTATCTGATTCTGTTTAACTCTTGCTTGTAAACCTCACTGTGTTAAATGATTTACAGTCAGAAGTTTTAGTTTCAGTTCATTTACTTGCATCATTTGAAACAATATTTTATACAAACAAGAAGAGAGAAAGAATTTTCCATCTTGTAATATTTTTATCCTCTGTGTAAAGCCAGCTTTGCTGAAAGTTGTTTTTCTCTCTTTTTGTTCTGCTTATTCATACTCACAGCTTTAAGAAGTATTTGTTTTACTAAATCTGCATGTCACAATCTATGCTGGTCTTTGAGCAATATGATAAATGTTACTCTGTGTAATTTACACACATTCATATAAATATGGGCCTTCCACACATAATGTCTCATTAAAATGTGAGCAAACAGTATTGATGCATAGATAAGTAAATGGCTTGGCAGGGCAGTTTTAGGAGAATCTTCATTGGCGGGCACTTTGAGGATTAACTCAAGATGCGAGCTCTGGTTTGCGTGTGTTTGGCTTGTGCAAATAGCTTTGTGAATTTGTTTGCTAATCATTTAAATAATACCTTGGAAAATATTTGTTTACTAAGTTTGTGTAAAGAGATGACTACTTTAAATATTGGAAACAAGCCACAACAATGTAAAAAAAACAAAAACAAAGAAAATAAAATAAAATACACAACATATGATGTTACCTTATAAAATGCTGAAGAACACATCAAACAAACACAAAGATAAACCAGAAAACAGGCCACCAGTACAATGGCAAACAGCAGACCAATTCCAAACGAATGGTGAAGTGAATTCATAAACCTCATGATGATGATGGGCTTGTCTCTTAGCATGTCAGAGGCAGCAGTAAAGGTCACTGAGCACTGTGGGAGCATTTACGAAGGAGGAAAACACTAAATACTCGTAATCCCCAGTTTATTTGCCGCATGGATGGTTAAAAGCTACTCTCAGCCTCATAAAATTAAAACTAAGTGTGCACCATACTGTGGAAAAGAGGCGTGGATGTAGAAAGATAGCAGGAAAGGAGAGAAAGAGAAAGGGGCTTATATGATGAGGCGAGAAAGATAGTGAGATGAAGAGAGCACGAAACAAGGAGGCGGTGAGGAGGCTGAGGAGGAAAAGAGGAATTGAGAAGCGGTGATGTGCAGCTCCAAAACATTCTTTAGCAGAATGAGCTGTCACCTGTACCTCTTTTGCTTGGCGATCTATGGTTCACACTGGCTGCCTTTGATTAATACATCCCACCTAAATCATTGAAAGTTCCCCTTTCCTTCTTACCCATAAAATGCAATACACAACACAAATCAGGCGCTTAAACAGTGAAGCCAGATAACAATCGGAAAATAATGCATCTTAGCTGGGCCATCCCGATAAATTGTTCCTTATAACACCCTCCCTTAAACCAAAATCAATTCATCCGCCTCCCATTTTTATTAAAATCTCTAGTAATAAATCTTCCCACAATGTTTGTTCATCTGTTTTTTGATACATTTATATCACTTTCAGTTCTGCTCCAGTGTTTTCCCCTCCCTGCAGAGCGTAAAATGTGAAAATCTATTTGGGGGCCAATGGATTAGTTAAAGGAGGTGTTATGGGCCCCTGTTCTTCAGGTGAAAAAGGCTGTCAGTTTTTTAGTGTGTGAGCACATGCCCGGGTGTGTATGTGTAAACAGAATCAATAAATGCGGCAGTGTAGTGAGTAGATAGCACCCTTCCCCTTGCTATTCTGATTAACCCAAGCCACTGAAAACCCGCCAGCCAACACATATGTGGAAGTGTTGGCTGGCATGTGTTTGTCATATTTATTTCAAATTGCATTTGTCTTTTCATAAAATTTAATATATGTGTTATAATGTTGACTTTACATTCTACATATACAGTAAGTTCATGTAAAATTTGTGACCACATGAAAAAGCCTTTGGTCATCTTGCTTTGCTTTCATTTAGGAGTTTTTACTGTTTGATCACTGCAGCACAGAAAATTACAGAGAACACAGGGATTATAATGTATATTTGTGTTGTTTTAAGATGAGTATACATAAAAATTAATGTAGACCCAATTAGGACTTCATACTGGAGAAAGTTTTTCTTCTATTCTACTAGGTCAATGATGGACGATGTAAGCATTCAGATGGCCAACTACAATAGGAATACAATATTATAAGCCTCATCACTGAGTATTATCTCATTTCTTAGGAGATCAATAAAAGCTTTGCAAAGTGCTGGATCAGTTGGCGATGTAGTGTAATTTATTCTTAGTGCTGAAAAATAATTTATTTGTATTGATTAATGTTAATTAATTATGCTAATTGAGCAGGATGAAAACAGTTGTCCAGAGTGCCCTCATACATACATATTGATAAACTGGGCATAAAGAAGCTATTAGTTTATAAATAACTCATGTGAAGCGAGAGATAAACAGAAGAATCAGAATGACAAAGTGCTATTCGACACAGAGGCAGCTGCATGACATGTTCAGAGTATTTATAAACAGATATTTTGTGTGTAAAGAAGTCCACCATAATTTCCAAAAAAGTTTAGTTTTAGGGTTACCTCATCTGAGTTGCTACGGCCTTTCAGATTTCTTCTCTTTTCATTAGAGAGTGAGCAACAATGAGTACCTAAACCCTTAGATTGGAAGAAAGGGAACTAGTTTAAGTTACCTTAAACATGGGATGGATGCTGGTATAGTATTTCAAAACTGCAGATCTATTGGGATTTTTATGCACAGCCACAAGAGGGAACGTCCCGTTTGATGCAGTTTTGTGGATGAAAATGCCCCAATGCTGGAAAAAAATGGCCAGACTGATCTGAAATGATTAAATGGCAACAGTAGCTCTAATAACCACTCAATATAACCAAGTTATTCTTCTTTTTTTAACTTATCGTTTTTGAATGCAATCTTACCCGAAGCCTAAAAGCGGATTGTTTAATGTTGCACATAATGTAAATACAATTTTGGGTTGCACCATCACGGAAAGTTTGTCCACATCACCAAATCCGTACATCATTACATGGATGGAGACTACAAAATAAATACATTTAAAGCGCAATGGAACTTTTAAAAATATGCATTTGTGTTTTTTTTTACTGTGAAGTTGAGAGATTTCATACTGTAGCACAGCACCATCTTTTCTGTGCAACAATCCCATGACAATATCAGTTATTTCTACTATCACATCATGAAAAGACATGCAGAAAGTCACACCACGCAAATATTGTCATATTTGTTGTTAAAGTTTAGGTTGAAACTCAGTTAATGTAATGTCCTCTGAAGTGATAGAAGTCCCAGTATGTTTGTCACAGTGATGCTTGCGCTAAGATCAAGAAACCTGAATTTTCTATCTTTGTCAACTCAAGCCTTCACATGTCTATACGTATGTGTGCATATGATTGCGTGCAGAAAGGCATGTTTAGATGAGTATGTGTTAGTCGAAGTGTGTTGTGATAGGGCAAAAGGCTGCGCTGAGCCACATGGATTTGCTGCTAAAGTTTGAACAGTTTTAAATTAAAATGTATTGCTCATTCTCAATGTATTGATCTCAGACCCAGCTGTGTCAATACGCCGCCCCGACTATTTTTCCAATAACTTATAAAGATCTGCCAGCCAGGCATAAATTCATTACATAGCTCTGAGTATATATTCTCCCTCTCTTTCATCCCTTTCTGTCCCATCCCTTTTCCTTCCCACACAATTTACTGTCTGTTTTTGCCATCTCCTTTTCTTCTATCTTTTAAAAAATCTTTTTCTCTTGCTGTTTCAACCACTTTCTTAAATTTAAGCCTAAGATAAAGTTTCTTTTTTCACCTTAAGATTATTTTAAAAAGTTAGATTTAGCCTTTTTTTTTTATTGTAACTGAACTTTTTTCCATGTCCTCTTAGTTATAATGAAGCGATATAGAATAATGTTATTTTATATTAATGAATTCAAATAATATAATTTCCAGAGGTAGCAGATGTTTTCCGGTTTCCTTGGCACCACAAAATTATTTCTTCTGAGTTCATAAAAGTAGCCAAACAGTAAAAAAAGCAAAACATATTTAATATTAATTTCCATTCAGATGTTTGACACACAGATTTCTGTAACTTTTTCTGTCTTATTTACCATTAAACAAATGAAATAATGAGATCACAGCTCTCTTTCCATTTTTTCAAAAATATTCTCTTCCTCTCTCCTCCCCAGTTTCTGTTTTTATTTTTCTCCATTCATCTGTGTTCACCGTCTCGCCTCCTTCCCCCTCCAGCTTTCCCGTTCTTCTGCTGTTTCCATTTCTCTTGCTAATCTCCCTCCACCTCTTCTCACTGTCAATACCTATCTAATTCCACTTTAGCACCAGTAATTGGCTGATGGATAGAAGCTATGGATTGGCCTCTTCCTGATGACTGCATGACACTTTCCCTCCCCTCCTCTGGAGCTGGTAATACTAATAGAATTCCAAATCCGCAGCACTGGGATCCTGTCATGAGTAGGTCAACAGCTGTGTCAAGGTCCTATTGGAAAGCCAGCATCCAACATCTTAATTTAGACTTAGCTTTTTGTTTTTTTTCTCTCGGTGCTTCGCTAAATGATCGGTGTGTATGCTGCATTTTTGCTTTTGTGACTGTTGATTCCCGACCTCTATGTGACACTTCAGGTTCTATTTCTCTTTTTTTGGCCACTTCTCAGTTTTCATGCCGGTTTGGCGGTCAGTAATTTATTAATTTTTTTTATTATTAAACTTCAGATAACCCTCAAAGTACTTGAGGTTGTCTGAATATTTATATCAGTTGAGCTCATTTAGAAAAAAAAAAATTCTGTACAGCACAAAAAAGAAAAACAACAAGCGGACTGAAAACTACACAGAAGGGATGAAGGGTAGTGTATTATTTTAAAACGTTTTTGAGCTCCATACTTGGAGTGTTGCTTTGATTTTTTTGATAAATGTTTGAGAAATCTTTCAATCTTCCATGCCAGCCATTCAGGAGTGCCTAAAGACTTGCCGCCCATTTACCTGAAGCTGCAGTCTCCAGTTTAGCTTCTGCCTCACAGAGCGCTCCTGTCCCACAACTCCTTTCCCCTCCACTCTGTTCCTCCAGACTAGCGGCAGCAGCAATTAGCAAACACCTGGTGGAACTCCAAGTCTTCTGAGCTTATCATACAAACTAGTTCTTAGGAGCGACAAACACTCCTAAGAATGGCTATAAATGGCATCATGGAGAAGCATTGTTGCTGAGGGTGTAGTGTCGGAAAGAGCAGGCGTCAATTTACAAAGTCAAATGTCTTTTAAGTCATGTTTTATATATAGGATTTTTATAAAAACTGAAGGTAACAATTACTTGATTATGCTATAAAAAGGCACTGTGTGCCTCAAAAATACATAACATCACCCCTTTAAATTGCTTGCAAAAAAAAGTATTTATCAAATTTAGAGTTAATCATTTGTTGTTTTTTTGTTGTTGTTTTCTTAGAACAACAATCTGGATCTTTTAAATCAAGCTTTGAAAAAATTCTTCAGATTTTTGGCTCTAGAGAAACAAGTCTATTGATTTTTGCTTCAGTCTGCCATAGCTTGGAAACAGTGAAAGCCTATGAAACAAAAATGTATGGGGTGTGTGTTTGTGTGTGTGGATGTGATATAGTAATGAACTGGGAGAAAAGAGGTTGGCTAAATCGGGTTGCTATGCTAATTCTGTCAGTTGACTGCATAATGCAGTGCAGCAGGGAGATGGACTGAACTTGACCCTGTTAAACCTGACCTTGGCCTCCCGTTTTCTCTCCCTCATCTCACTCGCGGATGTCAGTGGAGGGGTCCCCAGATTAGACCAATAAATCTGTTTGGTGTGTTTGGAGACTCTTGGCAGACACAGAGAGTGAACGATTTTCTCTGTTACTTAAGCTGCTTCTTAAATCCACTTGTACCATTCCATAGCGTAAAAGTAGTTGTCATATTTGTCATGGGACACCACAAGGGTATTGCAAATCTGAATTGAAAGGAAACTAATCCAGAATGTTTCTCAATTTTATATTCTGCTGTCTGTTTTATAACATCAGTCTGTTAGCACCAATGTGATGACACTTCTGTTGTCAGTAAATTTGCAGCTCTGAGGAAGAAAACTTGCCCTAACCCTATCCCTAACCGTAACCTAACAAGCCTAGGGTCTCACCTGTTTGGTTCAGTATGTGACTACTATGCAGGGAACACATTAATTTCTGTCTGTTTTTATGTTTAGGCTACTGTAGCAAGTGTTTTACACTTTATTTTAATACCATATGGGTGGGAGTGGAGCAAGGCTTGAATGGGGGTCCAAATATATTTATTTAATCTACAGTCTGAGTAGATATTTTAGTTTTCTGAAAGATCAGAACTATTGGCATTGTGCATATTGTGTAAAAAGTACCATCTGCTGAAAGCTGATGATAAAGTAGAAGGAGGAAAAGTGAAAGGTTGGAAGCCACTCATTGCACTACTGGTTATGAAGATAAATGGCAGAGATATCACTGAGACAAACTGATCCTTTTTTGTAATGAGCTGTGCCTGATGTTTTTACAAAGTTTTTAAAATAAGATGAACATTCGAAACCCTGTTTAAAATTCTGCTGTCCTATTAATGCATTTTTATGCAGAATGCAAACTTTATAAACATGGAACATTCCAACAGATGGTGATTGATATGCAGAGATTATAAAAGAGATCTCAAATACATTAGCTGCATAAATGATACCCCCACTGTACAATGTTGGTGAGATGCAATGAGTAACCTTTGGATATCTTTAAATCACACTGGCAAAGCACAATAAGTTAAAATGTATATGAGAAGTGAAATTATGTTAACTTTCAAATTTTTTTGCAATCAACATTTTTTCTGAGCTTTTACTGCAAATCAAGAAGCTTTCAGGTGAGATTTTGATAATAAGACAGTAGGTAAAAGAGCAGACTGCCCTGAATATTGATTCTTGTTCTTTAAGAAAATCCATTATGTATGACAAATAAATGCAATATTAAATAACTTAAAAAGTAATCAAATTGGAAAAACATGCAGCAACACATGGTTTGAATCACCCATTCACCTGAAGTCAAGAGAAACATTTGTTTATTTTAGCTCAGTGTTAGAAGGTGGGGTTACAAGCCTGGGTGGAATGTCCCTTTAAATTATTCAAAGCCCAATCAGGTGTCTTTTTCTCCTCCGATCTAAAGATGGGTATCAGAGGTCATTCATTCTTTTTCTCCAGGGTCACCTTCCCCTCATTTCCTTTTACCACTGACAGCTCCACAAACTTCCACAGCCTATCTCTTTCAGAGACACTCTGGCCACATGCTGCTGCAGCAGGTCATGCAGCAGAAACAAAGCAGCTGTGTGCATATGTGCAGTCTCACACCACGCTGCACATGTAACATGCACACATCGACACTGACTTGGCTATCCTTTGAACTGAGCTCTATTGTGTGTCGGAACATTGTTCACTGTCCTTTTGGCTTTCTTGTCTCTGAATACCTTCTGACCTTGTGTCTGATGCATTTATTGCTCGTTGTGCAACTTTCTTTGGTTTAACACCAATATGTGACAAAGGATGTTTGGAAACCACGGCAAAGGAAAGGCAAGTTTTTGTCTTTTTGGTAACTTTTTCTATTTATATAATTATATGCGGAATTAATCATAACTTCAAAAATGTTTAATATTCACCGAGTGTAGATTTTGCCTTAATATAAGGACAAGACAAGTTTTAAGTGGAAACTTGAAAATACACAGAGATTACTCCAAGTGCAGTCTTTTTTTTTTTTTTGTAGATTTGTGATTCGGTGCTTATTTCCATACATAAATATGTACAGTTATTTTGTAGTTACGTGTGGACTATTGGAGCGGCCTGCTGTTTGTGTGAGAGCTTTCTCTTACAGCGTGTGTGTCTACATGTTCACCGCTGGGGGCTCGTTGTCAGAGCTTCTCTTGACTGGCCAATTAATTATGATGGCCTACTTATGATGTGTAATGAGATGATTTATTAGTAAACACACAAACAGAGCAGGGACAAACACAAACAGCCAGGTAGCAGTGCTGCGTTTCGTGGGCCAGAATCATACACTGGGGCAAGATCAGCCTCTACCTCTGGCTGTGTCCTATTCAGTCAGAGGGAAGATTACAGCTCGTAAACCAGGAATATTAAAAATAAATAAATAAAATGCATTTTCTGGATGGCGCTAATGCATTGGTATTATTGTTGTTTGCGCTGTAAGGCTGATTCTAATAATGCTTATTTGAAACATAAAATCGAAGATATAAAAAAGTTGTTCTGAGGAATCAGGCAGTTCTGATTTTCAATAAACGTGTCACTAATTAGCCTTTTTTCTGTAAAAGTTGACTATAGCTGCTGAACAATAACATCTGTGCTGATTCACTTCTGCACATACATAATACTATTTGGTGAATTTTCCATGTTTATTTGAAACCTAAAATGGCCACCCTTCAAAGTGTGTTTGGTGAAGTTGGTGTCTAAGCTTCTCCTCTGCATGTTTATGTACAATAAGTGGCTGTGTGTCTCTGTATGGGTATTCGCTGCTTTAGGTGTGGCAGGTATAGGTGAAGCAGGTCTGTCCTGGTGGTGAGGAGAGCTATTTGTTTCCTTGGCTAGCTGTCTGACTAGCTGGGTGGGTGTCCTATTTCTGGATGACACACACACGCATACACACCAGACTCCGTGCCCCTCCACCATACGTTGTGGGACATAATTTATGATGGCTCTGTAACATATGGACTTTTCATCACTCAGTGGCAACAAACTCTCTCGGCTCACTGTTACAGCATATTGTTTCTCTTCCCCTCCTCTTTTGATAACAGCCCTGTCCTTTATTGTTTTCCTTCTGTTCTATTTCCTTTCCTGTCTTTCAACCATTGTTTGAACTAATGTCTTATACTTTCCAAAAATACAACTATAATGATAGAGCAAGCAAGAAAATACCGGCCATGCCTTTCCCTCCACTTGCACTTGTCTCTTTTTACCAATAGATAACTCTTTCGTGAAACTTGACCCTAATTCTGTTTATCTGTGATTTATCTGTTTTCCATAACTCAAAAAATAAATGTTTTAAAAGCTCGCAATAACAAGTCTTGTACTAAAACACTTGATGTGTAAAATGTGAGATCATAGGAGTTTTATAATAAAACATATGCAAATTATAAACTGCACTGTGCTCTGTTTAGCCAGCTGCCACACATGTATGAAAATATCTCAATTTAAGATTTATAATGCAGAACCCTGGGGAAAGAATGAAGAGCAAAGGTAACAAAGTACATTAATAATGGGTTGACCAGTGTTGATTTTTTTTCAAAATAAGTCTATTTATCATCCTGCCAACTTTACTGCTGAGATGTGTCTACATGGAGAACAGATTTAAAAATCTGAATACCTTTCCACAAAATCTGTGTTTTATTAGGATACATAAATAAAGAAAACTGCTTTTAGTGCTTCCTGGTGCTCCTGTGAGTATTATGTACCAACTATAATATTTTCTATTTGGAGTGTTCTTTGTTAAAAGCCTTCTTAGTGGTTTTTTATTGTAGTATTAATAACTCCTGATTTTGCTTAACCATAACTGTCTTTATACCTGTCAGATGAATTTATTTATTTCACATGAAATATGAAAGCTCAATAATTGAACCATATTTATAATCTGTGAGAATTTCATCACTTTTCATGCCACATACTGGGATTAAATTCAGTTTGAATAAAGGTATGATAATTCCACATGCACTTTTACAGAATAAAAACAAAACTTCCAAAAATAAAATTGATTACTGTGATAGGTAATAAATATATATATATATATTTTATCAGAGATGTGCTGACTGATCATAACTTGTGGTTTTGCAGTATTTATGTAGCAACAAGTAAAACATAAAAATAGACTGGTGTCACATTAAGGAAATTAGGAAATGAATTATTCAAGATGTTTAAAACTTATTGTCAGTTTCAGGTGCTTCTCTACAACAAACCACTCTACATTTTTGTCTGTTTTTTTCTCAACCACAACTTGCCTTTCAAATAAAATTTGCAAATATATTCTTCCAGATTTTTCAAACATGTTGCCAATTTTGCTCTGTTTCTCCATCCCAAACCATTTGGGGGTTCTTTTATTTATTTTTCTGTTCTTTTTTTCTGCAACCAGCGTAGTGGCACTCTCTGTGTAACTATTGATGCTACTTTGTCCTAGTGATGAAGCAAGTGGGCCGTTGTTGGGTCGATGTATGTCATTGTTATATTGATGTGAGGACAGACCCCTGAGGCCTGCAGCCTTCCACTCCCCTGAAAGCAATAAATCTATGGCCTACTGTTCCCTGTACACTGTACCTCACATAGCTTTTCTTTCCCTTTCAAACACGTGCACACACGCCCACACACCCCCCATCATACACATAATGCTCCTATAGTATAATTTCTCTGCAGAGGATATTTGCATTTTAAATTCTATTATTTCAAGTTCTTTCCCTGCTTCAGTTGTGTGTTTGCATGTGTTTAAGGAAGCAGTGCAACTTTTATTTTATATGAATCATCTTATTTCCCTTCAATCAGCCAGTAGAGGCCACTCACAGCATTCCATACAGACTGACAGAGCACAAGCGCAGACTCTCTCTCACACTCACACACACGCACCCCTACACACACGGACGACAGCTGTCCATGACAAGACTGGGAAAGTGGGGTGCAAGTGAGAAGATCAGGAGTAGCAGAGCGAAAGCCTACGGATGGAAGGGAAAGAGTTTGCTTAAAATAAGAAATGGAGAGTAGAAAAGACTTCTGTGGCTTCAACCCAGAAGAAAAATTGTAAGATAGAAGGAGCATCTATGATGTGTTTTTTTTTTCTGTTTGCTCCGACTCATATTTACCAACTTTGTACTGCTGAAGCTCTCCGCTTTTGACTCAGGCAGAGAGAGAAATTGGTGAGAAATTGGAATTGACATTCAACCCGTTTTCCTCGTGAGGAGTGAAAAGTGGAGTTTAGTGTCCTGTTGTCACTGTAATAATACACAACAGTGCTGTCAGCGTGCATACACAGTGTTGTAACAAATCTGTTTTTACCCAGTGGATGAAAAACAGCCCGGACAGAAGAATAACTGAAGAGGAAAAAGAGATAGTGAAATCAGTGGAAATTTTGAGAAAAATGTATTAGTCAGCAGATTTGCTGTCAGGTTGATAAGCTTATCACGTTTAAAGACAGAGAGTAAAATGTGTCCAATCTGAGGATTTAATGGAGAGGTAGTTGCTGAGGACAATGAGTGAAACATTGTAGTCGTTGTCACTTTCCCCCCGCAGAAACCTTCTCTTTTTCTTTCTCATATACATTTCTCTCGCTCTCCACCAGTTATCTCTGCATCTGTTCTATATTCTCTAATTATTTCCTCTTTTGCTTGGAAAGTAGATGCTAAATCAATAACTCTCCACCGTTGGAAGTTCAAAGACTGGAGAAAAAAAACAGAGGAAGGGATGAAAAAATGGAATGAAAAGGTTTTTTGCATTTTCAATAAAGAAACACATTTTTGCTTAGGAAGTTTTCATATATTCCTTTTTCCAGTTTACCATTTCTAAAACTGTTTATAGTATAAATGCATTATCATATAAAATACCTAATTTCGTTGCTTCTTTCATGGAGGACTAAATGTTAGAGCTGCACTGCTCACGTACACCAAGCTTTTTTAATGAATATGTATTTGTACTTAGACTATTCAACATAATTACAAACAAGTGTTTCTAAGAATTTTTATTTAGCTATGTTGTGACATGAGCATATAAAAAACTATCTTGTACCATATTATAGACATAGAAAGGAACTTAAAACATATTGGTAAATTAGTTCACCTGCCATGTAGACACAGAAACAAAAGACGGGAAAGTGCAGAGCAGGAGTAAAAACTGAAAAAGATCATTTGAAACCATAAGCTACGTTGACCTTGCCAAAGCACAAAGGACAGAGAAGTTTGTGAAGATTATTGCTTTGGTATTCGTTTGGTTATATTTCTGTCTGTCTGGGGAGTGAGTGGAGAAGCCTTGCTGTGACTAATGGGATGTTTGTCGAATCCAAACTTTCTTCTGCTACCCCCCACTTTCTCGCAACTCTCACATGAGGAGCCTGTTTCTCTCTTTTCACTTGGGTCTTTTTTTATTTTATTTTTTTTTTATTATTAACTCTCTTTTTATTGTTTTGTTTGACCATGTTTACTGCTGGCCGGCCCACCTGCAGGTAAACAGACAATTGTACACGTTTTACACTGTGTGTCCATGTTTCTGTTGGTGTGTATGGCACCATCTCTCCAGTTCATTGCTTCTCCAAATGTTGTTTGTGATATTATATTTGTGTGTGTTTTTGTGTGTATATGTATGTGCCTGTAGAGGTGCTATCTGTACTCAGATAAGACTGTAAACCAGATTAATCTGGCGTGGAAGAGCTTGTCAGCAGGACCACGGGGTGTGCGTGCGTGTGTGTGTTTGGAATGCCACTTTCCCCTCAACTAGCCCATCAGGTGAGCAATGGCTCCTGCACTGTCTGTGTTTGTATGTGTGAAGGAAATCTACAGAGAATGCTATATAAGTGAATGAGTGTGTAGGGTCCAGTGGAAGATAATGTGATCATGGCTCCATGTAACACAGCATGACAACAGTTTCTGTGTTTGGAGTGTGGGCAGGGGTGTGTGTGTGTGTGTGTGTGTGTTAGAGGAGTACTGCATGACAAGAGTGTCTTTCTATACCACTGTGGAGAAAATGGATTACTGTGCTCTCTCACTTGGAGAACCAACATACGCATACATACTTCTCAACTTCCCACAAACTTCTTAAATTTACATTTGGATACCTTAGATATGTGCTAAATTTATGACATTCATAATGACAGACTTTTATATGGATTCCTTTGTACTTTTTTTGTACTTAATAGAGGTTAAACATGTCAAAACTTGAGGAAATTTGAGGATGGGTGAGTGAAAATCTAATTTCTTTAGTTACTGGTAGAGCTATAAATTCAGTTTCAATGTTAGCCTGTAACAATTTAACAGAGTAGCAAACTTAAACCTTTCTTTTGGATAAAAATAAAAGCTGAATTTTATTTTTATTTAGAAAATTAAACTGAATTCACAAGCTAAAACACACAATGACCTTTTATAAGTGAGAAAAAATACAGCATTGGAAGGCTATTGTTCCTTTTACTGTGTGGATGAATCAAGTGTAAGATAAATGAAAATTGTAGAAAAACTAAGAGAATGAAAGATGTGTTGACATTTTACAATTGAGATATAATGATTGAAATGAAAAGAAAATATTTAGTGTAAATATTTAATATTTTGTATCAGAGAATGGAATCTGCAGTTCTCAATAAACAGGAATAATTAGTCTGCTCTCTGTTGTGCCTTGAATTAATGCACATAAAAAAATAATTTCTGCAGATCAATCATGTTGATCTGCAGCTTATCTACAGTCAGTATTTCAGTTGCAGCTTTGGGGAAACTTTGCTTCTATAGTAAAAATGAAAAACACATATATAATATTACAATAATTAATAAATTGAAAAATGAGCTTTAAAACAAAATGAGGATAAAAAAAAGAACGAAATAAAAGGATTTTGTTCTTGCTGTGCTCCAAAGTGTCTTTTGATGACGTTTCTCAAATTTTTAACAATTTTTTAGCTGACCAAAACTAATAAGACTCCAACCAAAGCTAAATACGGAAGTGACAGACATCAAAGAACATTATCATGCAAAGAAAATATGTAAATGTGTTGTTACTCAGCATCAGCTGCTAACGATCCGTTTTGTCTTTTAGGGCTTAGTCAGACTAGAATGCAAAACAGGAAACTGCGCTGCACACCGACTCCTGAGTTCTCATCCCTCCTTTGAAACCATTACTCTCTGTTTCCAGTCTGATTGGTGCACTTTCAGAAGACAGATATTCATATTTCCTCTCCAATCACTTACAGCTCTCTGTACATTTGCATTTCATCAGAGATGCTGGAGGCCACCTACAGTGCAGCGTGGGACTATGCGTCTTATTCAAGGGCATTGCTGGCGAGAAGTTTAGAAGTAATACCAAAATCCTCCAGCTGCCAGCTCACAGCCAGAAAACACCCCTGTCTGTTTTGGGGATCAACCTAACAACCTTTACCTTATTAGTCAACCCCTACATCGGGCCTGACCCAGGGAGAGGTAGTGGGTGGTTGTGGGACGGCAGCCAAATGTGTGTGTATTTTGTTGAGTGGGTGGAGGTGTTGCTTCCCCAGCGTAAGGAGTACACTGTATCTTCCCCGACTACTCTGTGACAGGGCTACATACATCACCACCCCAACACCTCTGTTTCTCTCTCCTCTCCCTCTTCATCATTCTTATTCCCTCTCTCCCTCCCTCCATCCATCCACCTTTCCTCCAACCCTTCCTCTCACCTGCTCCCATCTCTCAGGAGTGCTGGTGTCTCCGCATTTCCCTTTTTTCACATTCACCTGCTCGCCGCTCCCCCACACACCTCTTGCCAGGCCTCCCTGAGTATCATTTACATCGATGATGCCTCATCATTACCCCTGCCCTACTTTATCTATCACCCAGCAGCTCTGCAGTGGAGCCTCTTCCTTCACCAGAGGCCTCATTCCTATGTTAAGTCGCAGCAGATCTCAACAGCTGGAACAAGGCCTAAAAAAAGTAAAGCAGAACCAGGCCTCTTATCTTGTGTGTGGGTGTATTTATATATTCAAGACCTTTACCATTGAGCTGTTTACCACAAAAACAGAAAATTAAATATTTATTGAATTAATTGTGGTTTGGGCAAAAACAAACTTTGTGCAATCAAATGATCAAAATCTCTTTTAAATTAAGTACCACAGTACCAATGATTAATGTGATTTATTATGATTTAAATGCCCGTTTTGCACTTTATATAATGGCTCCATTGTCTCTGTTCTTCAATACATATTACCTAATCTAAAATATTTTCATGTTGCTGCAAAGTTTTGACTGGAAAAAAATAAACCATTTTTGGTTTTAAACAATTGCTGTCCAAAATAAAGGCATTTGTCAAACACAACAAACATCCATCCATCCATTCATCCAGTCATCCACCCATCTATCATTGTCTGCAAATATGGTCAAGGAGTGAAACTTCCAAAATTCCTCTTTTTGGCACTCCCAATCCCAAAGTTATTCCAAATCCCTCCAAAAAGTTTTACATCTGGCCCAAGGTTTCCTCTCAGTAGGATGATACCCTCAGTCATGAAGAAGACATCAAGATACGAACATTTATCCTCACCAGGCAGAGACTGACTCAAACCCCAGAGCTTCTTTCAGAGCTCGAACCTACAGTATGCCTCAAAATACAGGAGCTGACTCTCAATCTGTTGGCTCAGTCCTACAGTACTCGCTAAAGGCCATTGCTTGAAGTACCAACTGAATCCCATCACCTGGAAAAACCAAAGATTGAGATCCTGAGGTTTTCATTCTAGACACCATACTTTTCACAACTTCACCTTGAAATTCCACTGAGAAAAATCTGAAAACCATGAATCATTTTCCTTTCACTTCATAGTTATGTGCTACTTTGTCTTGGTCCATCACAAACAATTTAAATAAAATATATTAGTCTGTAGTTCTCATTTGAAAAACTGGAAAATCTAGTTATGTGTCCTTTATGGTAAGCAAGAGTGGGATCTGGATCCACTCTGGGACTGTTGGTCAGAACCACCGGCAGGCAGAGCAGTTAAAACGTATGGGGCCCAAACCCTGAGATGCACCATGGCACATAATCCTTATGCATCAATTATGAGCAGACGTAAGGTCATTTTGAGTTGGCAACATTTCCTGGATGATGAGAAAATGCTTTCAATTAGCTTCTAATAAATGAGCTTGAGATTATGATGAGAAAGTAATAAGGTGCTGCCAGCTCATACTTAAACTAAATCTTGTACATGTAGATTCCAATCAATGACAGGTTTACAACCTCCTATGCATCTAACAGGGGAAAGTGAAAAATATACAATATATATTGCAAAAGAAACAAAAACAATCACATTAAGAAAAAGTAATCTGACCCGATTTGCCATTTCTGTGATAAACTATTTATAGTTAATGTACGGTATTGAAACTGTATGTAAAGTGCAAAAACTTATTTCCATCCTAAACTCAATATCTGCGAAAAGAAGTTTTTAAATAACAATTTAATTTATTGGGGTAAGAAAAACTATCCAATCTAAGCCAGCCCTATGAAAAGTTATTCCCCTATAAACCTAATGCCACTGTTTGTGCCACCCTTGGTGCTAATAAACACCATCAAGCACTTGGAGTAACTAGAAATGAGTCTTGTGCATCTTTGGCCTACTCTGTGCAGACTTCTTTTAATTGAGCCACTTATACTTTTACAAGCACAAGTGACCTATTTAAAGGTCACAATATTTCAAAGTGATTTAAATCCGAACTAACTTTGTTTATTAAGTCATTTAGTAGTGATTTGTTGGTGTGGTTTGGATTATTGTCCTGCTGCATTTTCTAAATTACTTAAGTTTAAGATCGCAAACTAATGGCAAGACAACATAGATCATGGCTCCATACCATGGTTTATGATTTATGTTATACTTCATTTACTGAAGCAGAAAAGCAATCCCAGACCATCACACTGCCACCACTATGGTTGAGTTTTTCCTGAAAGGCTGCTAATTTTAAGCCTGTAGCACGTCTTTTAATGTTCTAACCTCCATATAAAATACATCTTCACAGTTAATCCAGGATTTAACAATCATTACTTTGTTCATGCAGGGCAAGGTTGGTTTATGTAGCTTTTTTCCCTTGATGAATACATTTGAAAGCTACTTTTCATTTATAAAATAGTTACATCATCAGAAAAAAGAGTCTGCCAAAGCATGAAAACAGAAGAAAATTGTAAGGGTGCAAATACTTTCTCACAACTTTATTCTACAAGTAAATTAGTAAAAAACCAATGCATAGAAATTATATCTTTATGTGCACTGATTTACCTGTTGAGGACAAAAGTGATCAAGAAAAAATAAGGATCAAGGATTGAGTAATAGTGTCCCTTTATAATAAAAACTGGACTCATTTCTCTTGAATTTAGTCTATTTTACAAAAATGCCAAGAGTAGAAATTGTTTTTCTTAAATATTGATCAAAAAGTAAAACATAAAAAATAAAATCTGTTAAAATGTCTTTGTTTTTTATCTACCAAAGAGTAACACAGAAGTAAGAGAAGAGCCGACACACAGTACCTTGACCACCATAAATAACACCAACCTCTCGCTGACTAATATTGACATACAAATTTCTTCTGGTGAGATTAGTAACATTACCTTGACCTTGGTTTATTGATTTTTAGTTCTCCTTTGCTTATTGAAAGAAGAATGGTCCCTCAAACCTGGATTACCCAAGAGTAAAGCAGAAACTGTGGTAGATCTGGGGACTGCACCTTCTGTTATAGTACGATATATACAAAAAATATTTTTTAGCCTACAACGGATAGTAAAAGTGATTAATTTGACATATTTTTGGGATTCTTCCTGTAAAATGTTTACAATGTAGAAACTGAGATGAAGGCGGTAAATTAATTTGAAACAATGACTGTGGAAAATCTTTTGAAGACTTTTGCACTTTATAAGTTGGAAAGTTTTCTTTTCAAAGAACTGATTCTTTTTCAGTTTTTACCTTGGCCCTTATATCTGCTTCAGTCACAAGAGATATCAGATCCATGTGTGATACTGGAGTTTGCAAGGCTCATAGGGTTAAGTCTCTCACTGTTGCTTTGCAGCGCTAAACCAAAGGAATCACGCATGCAAGCGCTGTATTGGAGGACTTAATAATATGAAAGAAAATTGATTTTCTGGAACGAGATTTCTCCTTTGATAAGGTATTAGCTGGGAGGGGAAAATGTTGTGAATCTTCATTAAGAGCCTCTGATATGCACTGGGATAATCACAGGGAGACGAGTGCGAATGAAAAATGAACACAAAGGGAAGAAAGAGAGAGTCGTACATTAGGGAATGGGGAAAAGAAGGAAAGATGCTAGGAGTTGGAGAAAGAGCACAGACAAGATCACATATGCACACACTTGAATCAGAGACTTAAGCAGGAGCAGGGCTCCCTTAATAAGAATAAAAATTGATTTCTTTCCACTTCCATAAGAGGAGATCTAAAGATGATGGAGGTGAGGATTGGGTTGCAGTTCATTATGAAAAACTTTGACTATGTTCAAGCTTTGGGCATTGAGATGAAGGCTAACATATCTACCCTGGCTTTGTTCAGTACTTCTTCACTCACTGAACAAACAGTAGGAAATGTTAGAAGTGAATGAATAGACCAAAGAGGAGGTGATGTGGATCAGGACGGAAGGATTGTACTTACTGTAAAGCTGAGTAAAGAAATGATAATGAGACAGGAAGTCTAGAAAAGTAACGGACATGAAGAAGACAGAAACTGTGGGAATGAGGTGGAAGACAAACAGTCAAAAACTGTAAAAGTGAGGAAAAGCAATAAGGATCGCTTCCCTGAAGCAGAGAGTATCAGACAGAGGTGAGGATGAGGACATAGTCAAAGAGGATAACACAAAGATCGACTGACAGGGGAGAAGAGAATTGAATAGGACCTAACCTCACCTAAAACTGTTTGAATTTGATTATAGGCCACCAGTAAAATACAAATCCACTGCAGCAAGGAATCATAATGGTGAGTCCCAAATATTGCACCTGGATGCCTGAACATTTTATTTTTAGATCTAAAAGACCAGATATAATTCTCGTAGCCACCAAACATAAGCAGCTACTAACAACTCACCAATTAGTGGGCGTGATTCAGTTCTCAGAAGTACATCTGTCAAAACGTGATTGGGTGTTGTTGTGTGCACACACCTGTCATCACTGTAAAGTCCAGTGTCTCTGTCTCTCCCCGTGTTTCAGCCTGTGGGCTGCCTGTTAATGTGTGAAAGCAGAAAGTGGAAATGATCAAATTCAACTGACCTGAGAACAGCACTGACACCTTGTCAATGTTGACTATGGAGTCTGCTTGCATGCATGTGTGTGTGTCCTCTTGTGCTGTAGGTCTGCAGAAACAGGCAGTTAATAATACAAAAGCACCCAGAGCGAAAGAGTTATGTAAGAAAATTGAGCTGAATGAAAAATAAACCAGAAACTTTAGTCGGGAATAGGAAGACAGAATGACAAAGAGCTCAGAAGAGGAAGACAGACAGAGAAATAGTATGTAAGAGTCAGAAGAAGAATGTGAGTAAGAGATGGGGGAAGGTGAGAGGTAGAGAACATTTATTATGCTGGAGCTTCATCTACAGATACAAATCACAGGCTGTTATCACACTGAAGCAAACCTTGCTGGGACTCTAAACTTGGATCCATCTCCACTGACACACAAACACACACACATACCTGGAAATATAGATGAGGAAGAGTGCAACAAGAAACCAGAGGTGTGTGTGAGCTTAGTGATAGGATTATAAATAGAGCCATGGACGGACTCTGCGAAAGGTGAGATCATCCAGTGGGCAGGGAATAATCAGGCGAGGCCTGGCAGGTTTCTCTGCTCTGGAATATACTGTGTGTCCTTTTTTTTTTTTTCTCCCAAAGCCTCATATGTAGGCACATACAAAAGTATGTGTTGTTGTTGTCATTACATAAACTGCATCAGATCAGCCCCAAATCATTCATGCCTCTGGCAGATTTTGATGTAAAATATTTCTCCAAGAAATGTTTAAACTACTAAATAATATGTCAATAATAGTCAGTCCCATATTGGCAAGAGTTCAGTTTTACTCAAACACTTATTAATATCATAAATAATGTAAAGGACCTAATCACAAACTTAAAGGGGCAGAACTAGGTATTTTTTAGGCACACAATGCCATTTTATAGCACAATCAAGTACCTATGTTACCTTCAGTTGTTATAAAAATGCTATATATATATATATATATATATATATATATATATATATATATATATATATATATATATATCATAAAGTAAAAGAAGTTTGATTTTGTACGTTTATACCTTAAAATTGGCGCCTCTTTAAAGAAAGTCAATGCTGTAGTGTGTGTAACAAAAATTGAAGTTACAGAAAAATACATTAAACATAAGCTGTTTGGAAATAAGTGAAGCTACACCACCCATAAGATCACCTGCCATTAGTAAAGCCTTCATCTGTACAACATACTGTATGTCCTGTGCTGAAAGACAGGACATACAGTAGTGACTTTGAAAAAGCATTTAAAATATGAGACACAAGCTCAAGATGATTTATTTAATCACTTACCTAGTTCTTGTGTAGATTTTGCCAACCACATTTCTACACCAAAAAGGAACATATTAAGGCAAGGATCAAAAGAAGATAAACGTAACAGTTGCACCTGCATTAAAACCACAAAGGCCAATGAAACTCATTCATTCCTTCCTTCTCTCTGCCCTCGTTATCCTACAAAGAGTTGCAGAGGAAAGACTTAAGGCCAAAAAACACTGAACAGTTCACCAGGACAACTCAACCAAACAGGCCTTTGAAGGTGATTTATACTCCCAAAATAAATTTCTGAAATTCAAATCAGTGACAGTGCTAACCATTCCCCCAATATTTAAACTCCGATACAATGTATATTTCACCCCTTGCAGAGAGCACAGTAAAACAAAAAAGTTTTTTTTCCCATAGATCCTCAGTTATGTAAACCAACACATCAACATTTTCTCCTTCTTCTTATAACTACCTGTGGTATGCAATTCTCCCCATCAGCGGCACAGTGGCTCTGGCTGTCTTTGTGAGAACGAATAATTCATTGTCCTGTAAGAGTGGAAATGCAACACCTCACTTTGGGAGACGACATAAGGAGAGAAGAGAAAGTTGAGAAGGGGAGGGTGAGACTTCACCCAGTCTGCATTTAAAGAGGTGATGCACACCAGCTCAGCCCCCCACACACATTGTCAGTAATCCTTTGCTTCCATTCCCTTTTTCCTTTCACTCCCTCGCTGGAGTCATTAAAAGGGAACCCGTCACACTTTCTGCTCCCAGGCAAGTGTAAGGTTAAACACCTGAAATGAACTCTAAAGTAGGATGTGGGATGGGGTAGTTTTTATTTTATGGTCACTGGATATCAATATAAATGTTTTTTTGTTTTTTTTTTACATTTTTGCTTTGACATTTTATAGGAAAACAAAAACAAACTCCAAGATAAAAGTATTTAGTATATGTTATAACGATTAGCCCTTTTGCAAAGTTGCGCCACCCACCAAAAATGGAAAACAAGTTTCACACTTTATCTCAATTTGTACTGATTCAAATGTCATATGTGGCAAAGAATGGTTGCAAACTTAGCTCTGCATTTACCTGTTGATGATATTGTGGGTTGCCAGGGGGCTCCACTCACATCAAGATAACAGTTTAAAAAATATGTTGAAAAATATTTTTGGCGCTTACTGTTACTTTGTTGTTCTCAGTTTGAGCAGTGGTGATGAAACTTTGCTACTTTGTCATTGTTATTACTCCTCCACTTTGTGGAGAGTGAACATGCTCTAGGGGTCACAGTGAGTCCAGCTCCTCTCAGGTGACGCTGCCACTGCGGAAACTCCACCAGTTTCCTCAATTTCCTTTTCAGTCACTGATAAGATGCTGTAAAAGTAGCTGCATGATCCTCCTTCTTGATTCATCCACAAGTTGCTCTTCGTGTAATCATTTTTATGGACAATACAAAATACCGCTATGGGATTGTACCTCGTTTGAGTCTTTACTATTTCTTTTGCATCAGGGTGCTCGGGCTTTAATGAACTTGGTCAGTTCTAAGTTTGCTTGACCCAGACGATGCAAAACGGTTATGAAATGGGCTGTGGTTTGTTTCCCTTGTCGGTGTGCTAAGGTTCACAGACTCAATGAAGCATCCTTTGAGTTGTCTCCATTCTAAGGTTGATCACGCACACCAAGACCTGATGGGTCTCTGCCTCCATCACAAGGTTTGGCCAGAAGTGATTTTCTATCATCCGTGACACCTGCAGTGTTGGCCTGGGCATTTTGGGTTTAGACATTACTTCTGGCAGAAGCCCACAATTTGCTTCAGAGTATGGATACACCATTCCCAAATGTCTGGGGGTCAAGATCCACCGGAACACTGCATACAATCCACAGAATAATGGGGTGTGCCTGCTTAAATCATCTGGGAAACTTCCAGTCTTTAATGGAGGGGGAGGTGCATTGTAATGCTGATGAATCCCGAGACTGCCAGACCATTCATGTTCTGATTGAATATGTAGTCTTTAGTTGGTGTAAAGTGAGTGAGGGTTTCTCACGCAATCTGTAAGAACTCAATGTAACTTTGTGAAACACTTAGAAACTTCTAAGAAGAAAGCTGTGGTGTAGGCGTCTGCCTAAAAAACTGTTAACACAAACCCCAGCAATTGATTGAAAAATAAAATTGGTTAGAATAATAATTTAATCCAATAGTTTGAAAAATATGTAAAAAGTCGCTGATGTTTCCAAAAAAAAATAGTAATTAGAAAAAATGGACAGTGTTCTTACTCCATCTCGTTGGTTTCGGGTGTGTAAAGTTTTTTATGCTACTTCATTGGAGTAGAAGAGGTCAGGAGTATATTAGCTGAAATATATCTACTGTCAGAATGTGAGAGCAGGAAAGAGAGAGAGGGACCCTAGCTGGCAGCAGCGCAGTCTTTTCACCCCTAATTTTTTCCACCTTGTTAGGCACTCAGCCGTGGGGTGGGCAAATATAAACACCCTGGCAGGATGGACAAGGATAGAGGGAGGGAAGAAGAGGGAAGGAAATATGTATCTGGGCCAGAAAAGACAAAAGAGAAAGAGAGAAAGAATGCAAATAAGGTTCAAAGATTAAGGGTAGAGGGGTTACTGATACTGTAAACTCTACTTGGAGAAAAGCAAAAATGGAGGGAGGAATTATGCTGGAGACAAAGAGGCACAAAAGGACTGTTTGATATTCATTCCCTTGGTGCTGATCTTGTTTGCGCTGTTCCAGATGTACCTCACCTCTTGCCTATTGAGTACCAGCCTTGCTGCAAACAGGCAGGGATTAAATGGCCATAGAAAATGGATGGATAAATGAGTGATCTCGTTCTTGTCAGCTGATAAAAATATGACAGATTGTGACCACTGATCAAAGCTAAATAAATCCTCACTGACCTCCTGCGAGAAGCTACTATGTACTGCAGTCATATAACGAGACTGTCGATTATTTTGATCCTGAAAAAGTCGGGTACAAAATGATCAAAACTTCAAAGCTATGAAATGATGAAGTAACAAAATGCCCAGCCCCCTTCCAATAAAATTTAGATTATTTATTTATAAATAAGGTTTTCAGTCAGTTCTTAGCTGAAGTTGTTGGTCTGAAAGTACCAGCTGATGATTAAAATTTGACCAGCTGTTGGTTAAAGTTATGGAGAAGGAATTTTCTAAGAATTTGTCAAATGTTTCATTGAATCACAATAAATTGTCTAAGGCTAAATTCACTCTCATTGTTTTGTGCAGCTTAACTTCTAGATCACAAATGCATACCTCATAGACCTAAAAAGGACAAATTAATCATTAATTTACTTCATACTACCACACTTCAAAATAAAATAAAATAAAAGTCTTTCAGAAATAATTTGCCAGTAAGATTGTTGTTGGTTTGAAAGCAAATGATTGTGCAGAAAAACAGAAAAAATCTCAGGATTTTTGTGCAGTAGTATAAGTTTTCTTGGTACAGGCCAGGCAATCTAAATTAAAGAACTATAAATAAACAGCATAGCTTTTAAAATCTGTTTATTTGTAACGGAGCCCATCTTTCTCTCCCCCATTTCTTATTATTCTTCCTTGTGCCACCCGCGGCTGCCCCCTGGTCGTTTGCTGGTTGTCTGGCAGACTTCGGCAGTATTGCTGTGGCGACAGAGACAGGAGCAGATGTGACTCTGGTTGCCGGGCGTTTGGCAGGAGCACTCATCGTCACAGTGATGAAAATGCAGCTGGACGGCACATCATCTGTAGCTTTGTGAAGAGATGGGCGCATGCTTGTGTGTGACTCTCTCTGTGTGCATGTGTGGGGATCATAGGGGAATCGAGGGGGTGGGGAAAGTTGGCATTTGGTAAACTCCCCTCACCCACCAGCAAACACACATGCACACCCCCACATGCAAACACACACAAACTCAGAGTGACCCCACACAGCCTAGGGGGACTGCAAGTGCACAGCCAGTAACCCGACAAGACGGGGGGTGACGAGTGTATGCGGGCGTGTGTTTGCGGGTGTGTGCGTGCTCTAACCAGGCAGCAAAAAGTGCTGTCAAACATACAAGATGGGGTTTTTTCTATTCTTTATTTCTTGAGGTATTTCCTTCTATTTTGGTCAGGCCGTCTGGTAAGTTGGAGACAAATGGCTGTTTGGGGGCTAAATGTTTGAACTTGAGCAAGGAGACCCAAATTGACACTCTTAAGGAAAACTGAGTCCTGAGGATAGCAAAGAGAGAAAAAGAGGGAGGGAGAGAGAGATTACAGATGGAAACATTACTCAAGACATCTGTAATGTGTACACACCAACAAAGAAAACAAACACAAGAACTGGCCGGTGGATATGAGCTGATGCTGTGCTTCCTCCACTATGAACGTTTTACTTTTTTCCTAGTTGCATTTTCATGATCACCTTAAAATGTTGCAATTCTGCTCTGATATTTCTATAGAAGTCCCACTACTTGGATCATAAATCACTCCATTTTCACTAAATGATGTGAAACTTTAAGTAAAATAAAAGCAACTTTTGCTTCTAGACTGTGTGATTCTGCGTGTTTGAAGCATTGTTTGAATAAAATTGTATTTCTGTGCAGCATCATGTGTCACTGCATCCATGTAATATGGAATTTATATCAACATTAAGTTTGTGTTATTCTTGTAAATTTACTGCGTGTGTGTGTAAGTGTGTGTGTGCCTGTCAGTGGTGTGCAGAACAGCGCTTTGGCAGTGGTCTGACATTTCCTGCTCTGACATCTTGTCTCAGTTCATCTCCCCCGCCACTGAATGGACAGAAGCCCTGAAGGGACACACTAGCACCAGCGACGCAAACTTGTCTTTTTGTCAGCATCCGTGAGGAGCTCTCCAGTACATTAGTCACAGACACACATGCACACCCTGGCGCACATACAAAAGTTCCTTTCTTTTTTCCACACTCCTCTTTTTTGATGTGAAATGACACAGTGATTGTCCAGAGCAAACTGTCAGTTGTCATTTGCAACAATTCTGATGAGCAGCTTAAGAAATGTAGCAAATTCTTCCTGAATGTATCACAATTACTTAATATTTCAAGGAAGACAATGAAGCTCTGACTATGGTTTAAATAAGATATTTCTGCTCACTGTTTAAAGAGATCCATAACCTTTGTTAATCTTCTAAAAATGATCTTTTCTGCCATTCTACAAATTGTACTCTGTGTGGTGCAGTTTCCCATCTAGTTTGATGTTGCAGGTTCGAGTGTTTATTTTTGATTACACTTTCTTATATTAATTTAACATTTTTTGCATATAATGTTTTTATTGTAGCCTTATCTTTCATACATATTCTTTTATTGGTGTAGCTATGGATCCAAGTCTGCTAATGAACTTTGTGATTTGTTTAGTATTTGGTTAAACTGCCATTTGAGTTGAGTTCAAACTTTCTGAATATTTATCTACAAACTTCTAATGATGGCTCGTCCTGACAAACGGTTAGCCAACACTGTCAATCCAAAGGTTATTCTGTTAATGTGTCCGATGAAAATACAAGAGACAGATGTAGCCATCGTATGAAGAGTTGCAAGTCCAAGAGCAAATTCTAAATCTTGCTCTTTAGTTATATACCTAAAGTTGAATCAAATGTCTGAATGGAAGAATTGTGTTATCTAAGCAGGCCTGCCATCTCTAGTTATCTCATCTCACAGGCTCTCACATCTCCACCTCTTTTCCCATCTCCAGCATCTCCAGCAGTCTTTACGAGGCTCAGGAGAGCTTTGACATTTCTAAATGAAAAGGCTCTCTTTCCAGGGCTGCAACAGCTGACGATTTATGACAACGAGGCCTCACTGGAATCTTTGCCGCTGTCAGCCAGCATAATGATGTTTTGATATAAAGATGATTGGTGGGACTACATGCGCTGCACTGTGTATCAGGTCGGCACGTGTGTACGCCTCTGTGTGATTGGGTGATTTAAGGCGGACACTTGAATCGTTTACTTGTTGTTGTTTATTGCTTAACTGTTTACTATGTTGGAAGCTGTTTTTTTATTTTTATTTTAACCTGACATTTAGTGTACCCTTCAACCAGGCACTCCTTTGACTTTAGATTTCCCTTTCCACTGTTCTCCTTCCTTGTTTTTCTGTTTTGCCTTCTTGTTGCTACATTTATCAGTTCAAACAAGTATTTCTAAACTTCCAGTTGTGTTTTTTTTTGTGTCTTCCCCCTTGCTTCATCTCGAGACACACATACACACCCCCAACTCCTTCGAACCAGTCAGTAGTGACAGGCATATAGTTTGCTATAGTTTCTATTAGAGGATCATTGCATGCTTGAGGGCCCCCACAGATTGGTTACATTTTGTTCAGCAGGGCATTAGTGGGGCCTGTCGAAGGGCCCCATCATCATCACTGTGTCTGCCATCTTCCGGCGGTGATCTATGATTCAGCCATCAGACATACATAAATCAGAGTGCTAAAAGGATTTCTACTCTACCTCACAACCCCCCTCCTATTAAATTTATGCTGCTGTAAAAGAAAGGAAAATTAGTCATTGAGGCCCCCCCACCCCATCCTTGAGTCTTTCTCTTTCACTTTGTTGCTCACTGCATGCAATGTGTAGCAGTAAAAAAATAATAATAATAAAAGAGGAAAGACGGGGTGAACAATCACATGCAGTGCCCATCATTTTTTTTTCTTTCCTTCCTCCTCCCCCTCTTCTTCTCTCTAATATCATCATTATCAGAATCGTAAAGCGAAAAATAACATGCCAGAGGGGAAAAAAAGGTGAGGGAAGAGGGTTTGGAGAGGGGTAAGTGTATTCCCTTCAGCCACTAATCCCTCTTCTTTCCTCAGCCTCTCTCCAATCATCTCTTCTCTTCCACACATGAACACATACTTAAATTTGAGAGCAGTTAATAATTAGTCCAAAATGTCTGTACATGCTCATACACGGTCACATGCTTGTGGCTACTTACACTTTTTCTTATTATTGTTATTATTTTCAAATGCAAGTGTGCTTTGAGACAGTGCCTGTTGGTGTATGTATTTGTGTGTCTTCACTGTTGAATGCAAATCAGTGAATCGCCCAAGCAGAACGCCTTTCAAATCCCATCGCCGCTCCGCTCTGCCCTTCCGCTACCGGAATGCAGTGCAGTAAGGCAGGTAGGTATGGAGTATGGGCAGTGCGTTGTTGTGGGTGACTGGTTATGTTATTGGCCCACAATCTACCCATTAACTTCCTGCTTTCCTCTCTGTCTATCATCACACTCTCTCAAAGTGAGGCTTTTCTGTTACTATGTTTTGTATGTAAATTTATCTGCCAGCATGCCAGTTCATAGGTTTCTGGTCCAGGCATCTTATATGTGACTTTGTGCTTATACAACTGAGCTTTAAACCTTTGTATTTTTATATTTGGGTTAGTAGGTCTTTTCATCCATTCTGAAAAAATATTTTTTAAACTACAGTAAATCTGCATTATTAGCTAAAGTAATATAAACTGCCTTTTTAACAGAAAGCAATATAAAACATCTGTATAATTGCATATAGCTTGAACAAATACTTAATATTACAGTGCACATCCGAAGTGGGTAGCAATATTATTCACAGATTTCAACAGCAATCTATTGAATATAATAATAAAAGATCAAGAACAAAAATATGAAAATTAAAGCCATCACATCTGAACAGTTTGAAACTTGACAACTTTCCCATGCCTTTGCATAAAATCACCAACCCCAACCGCTTATTACAAATACGTTTACTTGAAGAGTTGAGGATACTCTGGAGATCATGTGTGACAAATTAATAAAAAAGTTGCATCATTTCAGTATAAATCATAGCGTCTACCAAGGCTTACATAATGTGACCGCCCCTGTACTTGTACCATCGCAGCACCACTGTCAACTTTGTAGCTCAGTTGTCCAAAATCAGAGGAGCACAGATGACTCTGCACGGACCAGTGGCCTCCTGGATGCACTGTCGCTGTGAAGCACCGCTTCACCACTAATGAACAGGCGATGGATTTGTTGTGGTTCACCTGGAGGAGCTCTGCTCTACAGAATATGTAACATAATATTCTTCTGTGCAGTCCTGAACAGTATTGTGCTGGACAGCTGGCTTAATTTGGTGTTCGTCATGGTCCACTGGTGTTTGTGTTTTGATTTTATTTGTGTTTTCCAAATGTTTTTGAGTTCTTTATTGTCATTTGGGGTTTTCCTTATCAGTTCATTCGTTGGGTCCTTTATTATGGTTAAGTTATATCTAATCTGTTCATTGCTCAGAGACAGGTCATATAAGGGCAAAAAAATCTAATTTGGTTCACTTCAGACTGAGGTGTGAACGTAACCTATGTCTCTGGAGAATTTTATTTTTAATTTAATAATATACGATTCAATAATAAGACACAAGCTGTCAATTTTTGTTACAGTAGTGGTACCAAGGAGGGAATAAGAGAATAGTGTCAACATTTCTTAGAATCAAGACAAGGAGAATGACACAGTCAGAGGGAAAAAGCAGCTTCTCATCGACTCATAGTAATCCTGTCTTTGTATGACGCTAATTATATGCAAATCCGCGTTGTAAAGTGATTTGGTTTTTCTCGTATTTGAAATAATTATACAGGCTGTGCTTATGGAGGAAAACCTCTTCAGTTTCAATTGGTACACGGCTTTCTGTTGTTTCTGCAGAGAAGTGTGATGGCTGGTGTCTTAATCCACCAGACCGGCATTTTTACCCACAACGAGGGAATAATATGATTGTCATTGTCAGTTACACTTATGGTTCATTTTACTCAATCAGGCTTAGGAAGGTTACTTTGAAGCCGTATTTTATTACAGAATGCTAATTATGTGGTTAGGAGCAGATTATTTTTACTCCACCTTTTGAATATTATCCAGCTTTGAAGATGTCTTGAGTACAATATTTACAAGAAATTGACTGAAAATGGTTTTGGTGAATCAGCATGTAAAGGAACACTAATGTAAAGGAAAAATTTATGTTACTTTTGAACATACAGTATATTTGAAAAATTGCTGATCAAAATATGCACTAATGTTTACATTAAAGTTTCTTAAGGTAAAAGAAGCTTTTAGTAATGGCAACATTCACGCCGTTGTAAAAAAAAACAAAAAACATTCACATTGCAGGGAAATATAAATCTAATTTTGCTTCTCTTGACAATCTACACAGAATAAGTCATATTGTTTTTTTTAAAATCAGACCCAAATGTGACCCAAAAAAGTGTTGTTTTTTTTGTGGGGGGGTCACATCACCTTTTAAAGCACACTCAGTTTAAAAGGTGATGTTTCCCATTGTTCTGAGTTGCAGGTTGTAGCTGTGTCTCTTTATTCACACTCCATGCCCATGAAACTTCTACATGTGTGTCAAGTTTATTACATCAACGCATTACCAGAGCTGGTCTCATAAATAAAAGTCTTGCCCCAACAGTACTTTCAAATGCTGCATTGTGGGTTTACTACCCCACAGAGTGTTGTGTTCAGGATCCCTACTATTGTACAATTTTCAATTTTATAGGAATATCTGAAGGATGGCAAAATAATTGGATTTTGTTTTGTTTTTGTAACAAAACTATCCCACTTGGAAATGGGTTCTGGGCAACGTGCCCCTGGGCCGCCATTTGAAGAGCTATTACTGCAAAAAACAGTCGACTTAATGAACAGACTGCAGTAAACAATCTTATTCTCAATATGATTTCCAGACGCAGATGTCTTCAAATATCCTCTGATGAAACTAGACTCATTTCAGCATTATGATGGGCAGGAGATGGAGAGAAACTCTCTTCCCTGAGTTCAGGTAAAGAACCGGCTCTCTGAAATAAACTTCTGCTCTCCATCCAAACTTGAGCTCACAGGTGCACACTTTTTAAATAATGTGTTTGAAACTTTAGATTTTTGATGAAATATTAAGTCCTTTCCAAGTAATTTGCCTGTAATTTTTGCATTTTCCAAAGCGACGGTGGGTAAAATGTTTAGGACTGTGTTATTGTCCATGTTAAAAACTTAGAGTATATCCCTCATCTGTGAGCTCATCTGGAGAAACACATCAAGAGCAACAAGTATAAAATCTTGTCAAACAGAAAGCCAATACATTCACTATAGTTCTACATAACACTGAAACAGAAAACAGTACCATTTTAGAAAATCAGTAAAATTTTGTGTGATACAAATGAAACAGCAAAGGGATAGAAGAGCAAAACAGACAAAAAAGGAAGTAACTAAATTTGATCCAGGTTACCTAGACAAGGACACTTTCTGATAGCCACCTCCATACTGTCACTTTCTGTGGGGCACACATGATTTGGCCCAGCGCTCTCACACAAACACAAAACAATAAAAAGAGGGCAGTGTAAAACAGGTGCTGTAAAGGCTGAGAGGAGATTGTGCATGGGGTTATATCAGCAGTACAGAGACCACTGGTGATGGAAGCACGTTTATACACATTATCTCACACACATACACAGACTGGGTGTGGCTTTTATTTACTTGTGAGAAAAAGGCTTATCTTGCCCACAACTGTGAGGCTAAAGAGAGGTCTGACCTCAGCTCCTCTCTGCTCCTCTCCACACATTCTCCTCTCATCCTCCCTTCACCTCAAACCTTCCCCTGTGGATCAAGTGTGCAAGTTGGCTAAGTAACGCAACGAGGGCTCTAACCTGCGACCTGGTGCACATAGCACGTAGAAATGATTCACAATCTTCTCAGTGTGGCACTGCTGTAATGTTTTGTCTTTTAGAACTTTGTTGAAGGAGAAAAGGTATTTTTTCAAGAAATTTATTTCTGTATCTTACACCAGTAAAGTTTGATAAAGCCCTGGACTTTTCTGTTTTTATTTGAGTTGTACCAGTGATGAGTTAGGAACAAAATATTTACCCAATGATTTATCCTCTTTATTATGGTTTAATATCATTTTTAGCTTTATACAATATTCAAATTCACCTGAGAGGGACTGGCAACATGTCCTGGGGGTACCTTGCCTTTTTCCCTTTGACCACAAGAGGTAGTCAGTCTGACAAAGGTATGGATGCATGGAAGACATTTAAATGTATCAATTTATACTCAACACTTGTATCAAAGTTTATATGATACGATGATTTGGGTACCCAAGAAAATAATAAGATTACAGGAAGGAGCACGTCCTTCTTTTATGCTGCAAGAAAGTGTTATGCACTAATAGTCTGAAAATCGTTGTGCAAATCAATAAACATATTTTATTTAAAACTTAAGACCTTCATTGTGGACACACATTCTTCTTAAATGGGCGGCATTATGTATTTTCCAAACACATAGTACCATTTCATTGCACTTATAATATCACTATTCTAAAAATTCTGTATATATCAAACACAAAGAAATTTGACTTCACAATTTGAAATGTAATATTTCAACTCATCTGGAAATAAAACATTTGTAATGGTGCTAAGTGTTGAGATCAAAAGGGAGAACTCAAAGTCACTCAAAATTAGAATCAAATGGTCGGAATTTTGCAAAAAAGTTGGAACTTGTTATGGAAACTACCGACAGTTAAACTTCAACAATCTCTGCAGTGAAATTGAAGATTAACAGAAAGCTAAACAGAGATCTTAACTTGTTTGTTGTTTTTGACCATTGAGGCCTGCTCTGTTATTTTTCTACTCAGTCTTTTTATTCTGTCATTTTCTCTTTGGCTTCCTTCTCTTTCTCTCTCTTTGAGTGACTGTAGGAGCAATTGCTTGGCTAGCAGTGACAGATGTGCTGTATCACTGCTTCTCTTCATGAAAGGGGAAAAAAGAAATCTTGTCCTGTCCTCCACATGTCTGCTCTCTTTTTAGAGCTACTGAGGTCCTGGCCCCATTACACTGATTTACACACAGGCTCTCCCTTTTTGTCCCCGTCTCTCTGTGTCTCTCCAAGTTAATAGCAGAATGCAGATGAGCATTTTTTCACAAGGAGCTCGCTAACAGTGTTACCCATACATGTGTGTGGATGGGCGTGTGTTGGGGTGTGTGAGTGCGTGCGTGCAAATGAGTTCCTCTGGCCGAGGGGATGAGAGGGTAGTGACAGGGGTCTTGACATGCTAAAGAGGCAGAGTAAATGGGTTTTTCTAAAGCAGTGGAAGAAATATCACCATTTTATACCAGGCCAATTTATGTCCCCTTATCTCTTCCTCAAACATGTCACTTTAGCTACTGCTGAATGGTAATTACCACTCTCTCAACACTCAGTCATTCTTTAACACACACTTACAAAACTGTAGTTGAGAAGACACTCATGTAAAACACCAAGCCAAGACGTTAAAGTGTGTACTCATGTGTCTTACATAAATGTCTGTACACCTCACACACACAGAAGTGTACTTTAGTCCTCACACTGATCCTAACCCTGTTATCAAGAGAAACAAAAGTTGTTCAATTGATTCTGATGTGTTCATGTTCATCTCCTGTGCTCCAGCACAAATGATTCTCCAAAAATCATGCAGCATGCTGAGACTTCTGCTTCGTTTGTTGATGAAAGCCTCGCCAATCTGTTAATCCACATAAACAGTTGAGATAAAATAGACAAATACTCACACACAGAGACACACTGGGGATAAATAGGCATTTATACTCGTCTCATTCAAATTCTGATGGCCTTCCTCATCCCATAAACTGTTTCAAGAATTGGATCACCATTGGCAGCTTATGATTATGGTAACATCACAGATTGTCTCTGCTTTCTCTTTTCCCCACTGTGTTTTTTGACCATGAATATGAAACCCTCACTGGTGACTGCAGGAAAATATGAAAATATGATCATCATGATTCCGTAATAAGAAGTTAGAAGATTCATTTGAATAGTTGTGACATTTTAATAAAATGTATTACAAATTAAAGACATTAACAACAATGTAGAAGGATGGGAGATTTTAGCTATTTTAACAAAAGGCTTTTTTGGTTTACTAGAAAAAACCTAACCTTGTGAAAACCAGCCCTATTGTCTACACTTTGCTTCATACAGAGGTCCTGGACACTTATCTATTGAGAAACGATTGCTTGTTGGAGGCGGGACCTTTGTTGAAGTTTTAAATTTTACCTAGCAGATGACATTACGCTTTATGGGAGCAAGTGTTTAGGCACCCCCAAATGTTGCTAAAGGAGTCTTGAAGATTTCTCAATCATGCATGAAACTCCAGGTATGTGTTTAATGAGGGAATAACATTATAACATGATGAAAAGCTCAGAAAGGTGGATTTTATATAACACCCCCATTTATAACAATAGTAATATTAATCTGATTAAAAGCCAAACCCTTGTTGGAAATTACAGATGTACCACTAAAACTCTTTCTATTACTCCTAGTTTAATGCCACCCTGGTGGAAAAGCAGCCGTATTAGTACAACATCTAGTTTTCATAGTTAAGATAGATTTTATTATGTGTTAGTATGCATGTGTAGAGGGGTGAAAAACAAGTTGTTAGTAAACAAAACCAAGAAGTAAGAAAATAGGCACCCCAACATAATTTTTCATTTTGTATCTTTAATTTCTCATCTTAATAAGTTTTTTAGTGTTATTTCAGTTAGTCTGTGCAATTCTACACATGGCCGCTAGGGGCGCTGACGCGTTAGTCACCAAGAAAAGATTGAGCACACCAGAAGAATAAATCTTCCTGTTGAAAGTAAAAGGAGCTCAACGTGTGTCTCGTCTTTTCTATATCGCAGGTCAGTAAAAATGTATTTTGATGCATATATGTGGTGTCCTTTAAGAATTAAGAGGTTATAGACTCCAGAGTCAACTGGTGGGTCACTTTGTACAGCTTTGGATGGACATTGTGTAGAAAACGGGACGTATTTCTGGAGGCTAACTAATGCTAATGCGAGCGAACATTGTACATGTTGAGCTAGCTGAGAAACAGTTGAAGGAGTAGAGATTGAATTCATTTTGAACTTATTGTATTTTTCACTTTTGAAACGGTAAAAAACATTTTTCTGGTGTTTTTTCTTTATGGGTTATTTTTAAAAAAAACACAGAAACAATGTTGTTGTCAAACTCAGTGAGTAAATGGTTGCATGAAGAGACAGTATTAACGGAGCAGTTTGTATTTTTTTTTTGTGGAAGAGATAAAATACTGTAATGTTGTTAAAACTGTGGATACAGTTAAAAGCTACATTGCTTGAATATTAAAGTATATGTTATGCAGAATAAAAATTGTAAAAGCTATTGAAATAGTTAAAAGCAAATCCATATATTTTTATTTTGATAGTTAAAAATACAAAAGCTCTGAGGAAAAGGGACAAGATATTTGAGTTAAAACAAAACTAATTGGTTTGGAGAATTAAAAGCTATCTAAAATATTTTGTCATTCAATAAAATTCATGATGGAGCATGTTAAAATAATTCTCGTTCGTTTTAAAGGGATATTGCAGTCATTTGTAATGTACTGAATCGAAGGGTTATTTGTTGAAGTTATACAGCGATACCTGAAGTATTTGATATGAAGTATTGCATATGTAGTGTTGTATATGGAGTACGGTCATCACGAGAAGAATAAATCTTCCTGTTGAAGGTAAAAGGAGCTCAACGTGTGTGTCTCGTCTTTTCTATATCGCAGCATCACACGTTGAGGGAAGATCATCTACTACATTATCCTCAGCCATCCGAGGTTGCGGGGTAACACATGTTTAAAAACATAATGTTTAATCCCAATGTCATTCACGGTAGTGATGCCAAACTTTACACTTTAAACACAAAAATATTACTTAATCTCAGCCAGAAGAAAATAATCAGTCTCTGCACTCCTTTACTCACAGATTGTGTCTGTCGCTGTGCACCTATCTGTGATTTTTAATATTATGGTAGATGGTTAGTTATCATGCCTGATTGGTTACATGGCATGGCCATTCTTAATATCCTGTCATAGGTATGAAATGCAAAGAAACCCAAGAATAAGAGCTACTATTGTTATTGCAAGTGAATTCATACACCTGGTCAACTCTGACAAGACTTACACATCATCCGCATGTCTGGGACAATGTTGCATTTAATTTTACTGTGATTTCCTAAAAAGAGGAACCAGTAACCAAATATTTTTATCTGTCAATGTTAAAATAACATACAAAAGACATTCATATGGTTACTTCAATACCACACTGGGAAAAACAGGTGTACACTAATCGTGACTTTGTTCTTGGCCTGTTACAGTGTGTACTAACCAAAATCAACAAATGTTTGTCCTGTGTGTTAATATGTCTCTGTACTGTACTATTTAAACTTACTATTTCAAAGACCTGTCTTCATAAAAACAAGGAGCCCTCTAACTAGCAGCGCTTGCTGGTGTTCAAATGGCGATGTGTGTAAGAATGTTATGCACTGCCTGTCTGTGATGAGCGTGTGCGGGCATGTGGGTGTGTGTGAGTGTGTGTGCCGTCATGGCCCGTGGTAGTGAGTGCCCTACCTGACCTTGAGAACAGAGCACCACGTTGTCAGTCTGAGAGCTATAGCTAATGCTAATGCAGAGAGAATAGCCATAAAAAGAAGCCTTCTCATCCACTGGAGTTTTAAGTCTTTCACTCAGTGAAAGGAAAAACTGCTCAGAGTCTTTTTGTTTCTTTCAATATCTTCCTCTCATTCTTCTTCTGCCTATTCCGAATATTCAACTTTGGTTCTCATTCCTTTTCCTCTCATCAGTTTCAATCCATGTCTCTTTGTAATCTCTCATCTTTTTGTCAGTCTCTACCTTTGGTCTTCTGTCCTCTCTTGACTGTGTGTTCAGCCTCTTTCCTTACATGCTATGCCTTATTTCTATCATATACCTGCTTGTATTTAGCTACAGGTATTTAAAAAGCAACACTTTTGATCTGCTCCACTTCATTCTTCTACTCATTCTTCTGAGTTTGTCTCATTTTTCAATCCTTTATAAACTGAAACAAACCCTTTCATTTTCTTGTCTCAAAAGTTAATACTTAGTCAGAATACTGACACTTAGAGGACACTTTGGCACATTAGTCTTTGGAAAAAACATATTTCATTTCCCTCAATCTTCCCTTTTCTCATTTGCTCTTGTCTTTCTTTCGTTATTTGTCTCCATCTTAGCATGACTTGCCACTAAAGCTGTAATTGGCCTTTTCTGCATTGTGGTATTTCACACTGTTTGACACATAAAGCCTCAATGCTGGCTATATAATAGAAGAACTGTAGAATTAAACTGCAGCTATAGATGTACTGAAACTTGAACTGAGGGTAAGAGACTGAGTAATAGAATCAGGGAAAGATGCCGTAGTGTGAGTAAGTATGCCAAGCAATCCTGTTAGAGACTGCCTCTATATTCTCCTTCTTTTTTATTGTGTTTCCGGAGCAGCCAGAGTGTCTTTCACAGAGAAACTCAAAATTTAATTTGGGCCCATTGTTTAGTCTGCTTCAAATCCACAATCCTTAATTGTATGAAATGTGGTAAAGCTGTGATCCATGATTGTGCTTGTGACTCAAATTATCTTCTCTGACCTGGCTTGGTTTTGTAGGGGCTGAACTCCATCTACAGACATAAAAAAAGAGACTTGAGGCGAATGGATATATCAATAAATGCAGCTATTATGTGAGATAATACCACCGGATTCTGTGTGGTGTCTGCATATTGTGAATTGCCGTGAGCATGTAACTCAGGCTCCGCAAAGCGCTGATAACTTAGAGGTGACATTGAGTAAAATCTGTTTAAAACTTATAAAAGCGTCTGTTGGTTTTTGATATGCTATTGAATCTGATATTATTAATTAATTTAGATTATTGTTTCTATAGATGATTGAGAATATTTCTGTTGTGACAGATAGGAATGAGTGGAGGGGCTAGAAAAACAGGGAGGAGATGGGGTGTGGCTTGATCCTAAAAGCAGTAAGGCTTAGCAACGTAATGTTCTTGTAATGTGCAACCTGTTTTATGTTGGGGATAAAAACATTTTCTTTACCCTTAAATTGATTTTGTCTCGTTTGCACACATTTTACACCTGATATCTATTTTCTGGCAAAATAAATCAAACAGGATGTGTTTTAGATCTGATGTTATACGTTAACCTTCTTCCATCTGTTTCACCAATTAAGTTTTTTTTGTTTTTTAAATTTATAAAGTTTTTTTTTTTCCTAGAAAAGTCTGCTTGCACAGAAGACTTGTACTTCGGATGTGAACAAAAATGCGTCCTCGATTCTCTTAAATAGACCACCAAATTTCACAATAGTGGCCCATTTTTGCATTATTACTTCATGTGACCATGTGTGTGTGTGCACGAATGTTTGTGTGTGTGCTTCTTGATGTGATGATGGTGGACAAAGTGCTGGGAGCTTCAGCTGTCATCCTGTCACACACTGACAGATATGCTGCTTGTACATCATCGAGGCAATGCTACGCGGATCCACACAGTCTCTTCATGTGCGTGAGTCTCCATGTGAATTGGTCATATGCAGTCTGGGCATCGCCAAAATACCCGTGCGCGAACTTTACACCCAAACTCCTGAGCTGTAGATGTGAGAAAAGACAATGACAGAAGAGGTCTTTGATTTATAATCTTTTCAGAATATTTTTTACCATTACTTTTTGTTTTCTTCACCAAAAATTGTGCAGAAACAAATGAAAACTTCAAAATAAGACAAAGGTTAAAAAAGTATTTTATCATAGGGAGGTTTTTTATTGGCTGTCATTTTTCTATACCATGAAAAACCAAAAATCCCTTTGAAAAATGTTAATACATAAATATTAATTTAAGATTTATTACACTTCTTTAGATTAGCAGTCCCATTTTATGCAAAGGTGTTGCTAAGTTTACCCCTTTGCCATTTCATACTATTGCAAGCTGACTATCACAGGTATATTCATTACTTTATACCTGCCTTCCTGATGTTTACTATCCACTTTTACCTATTTGCCTATTTCTACTTCTGGCACATCATTTCAGTGTTTTAGGATTGGTTAGCAGTCACATCTCACATTCTCCCTTAGCAAGAATCCAAAGTACAAGCAATATGTGTGGGGTTTAATATAAAGCCTTAAAGCTTCAGTATGTAACTTTTTTTTAAAATAATTTTTTAAACATATTTGTTGAAACAGTCACTCTGTTGTCATAGTAGGGTATGATGCAGAGAATATGTGAGGAAAATTAAGTTCCACTTCTTTCTCCCAGTGCTAACTAGAAACAACCAAACAGCCAGGAGGCGGGTCTGAGAACTGACAATCATCTTCTGCCTGGCGCTGCTCATCCCCCTCTCCCTGCCCCTCTTTTGCTCTCTGCTACTCTGCAGCTAGCAGATTCTGTTGTGAATGCTCAGACTACTTAGCATGTCCACCGAGTTGTTTCTCCTCCATTAGCACATTAAGCAGCGAGTACACAAGGTTTATTGACAATGCTTAGATCCTCCTCCTGGCTCTGATTGGTTGTTTTTGGTGTTTTTCTTTAAATGGCAACCATAGCTCAGGAAGAAGATGGAGAGGAGATTGATCTTTTGACAGACTATCTGTCTCATAGCACATTGTCACAGTAGTATGTTGTAAAAAACATATATATATATATATATTTTTTTTTTTTAGAAAAGCAGCTATAATAAACTACAGTACAATTAAGTTTTATGTAAGATTTCAGCATTTTTGTTTTCACAATTCATCAAAATGTTTATCTACCAAGAAAAATGTACTGATGCACAATGGTTTGTACTGTACATGTGTATGAAATAGAAATAGTTAACTGATCCAGAATTTTCATGTTCACAAATAAACACAAAAAGCCGTAGGTTCTTAATCTTATATTTGACAGACATCATACTGGTTTCCCTTTGGCTGACCCTTTACAACTGAGGCTTACTGGTGGAAACAGGAGGACCAACATTCCCGGAAAGATATCTTGTAGGATTTTTTTTGTGTCTTTGATTTCATGGAACAGGTAGGTAATTCTTAAATTAAACTGTCCTCTTGTAAACTGTTCAAATGTTGGTTTTCTGTTACAAGTCATGAAAATACAATATCCTATACACTTTCCGCTGTATGTTGCTGAGTATATGCAGAATTCATAATGTATATGTAGGTGTGTGTAAAAACACGTGTGTTCATGCTGGCAGAACAGATGGCCTAAAACTTAGACTCCCAGCGTGCATTGAGACATTGAACCAAGGTATACACACACATACACTCACACATTTGCAAAGATCCATCATTAATATCATTATCATAATATTCGCAGTGCGACACAGCCTGCCTGTCACAAATATGATCACTCCTATCATTCTCACCGTTACACTGTAATTATTTAACTACCTTTGTGTAAGTAATTATTGCTGCCATCATCTGTCCCTGCCACACCACTGTAAAAACAATTTGGTTTTATATTTCGTAATAGCCATTTGGTATAATTAATCACATCTATGACAGGTTTTCCCCTCATTTATGTATAATAACCAAACTAACTTACATCAACAAAATATTAAACTTAAAGAATTATTTTATATTTATTAGAGATATATTTTTCTAATATTTGACCACTATTTAAAGAAAGATGAGAGAGCCCCAATGGTTCAATGCTACAAGAAAATTACAGAATTTTATTTCTCCAATATGATTATGTACTAAGGCAGTGAGTCTATAGAAACCAAAGTCATCACACTTATGTCAACAGAGAAATACATCCTTGAAATACAATTTGCTGGACATTACTCCATATCTCTCAAATCATAATGGTCTTGTTGTATATGTGGATTGATTGTTAGTGTGTTTGAGAGTGTGTGTAAAATATATGCATGCGAGTGCCTGTTATAGGGTTTCACTCATTTAGCTAGCTCTTCTGTCTTTAAATGATCCTCTCAGCTCTCACAGTTTAAATGGTAATTAAACAGTAGTTCTGCTGTCAACATCCCACACACACAAACACACGCATACAGGCAGATATACGGGCAAGCTCACAGCCCCTGCTGTTTAAATGGTAATTAAAGAGCCATTTCACTATCAACATCTGGGCATACTTATAAAGAATGACATTAAATGACACACATGAACACGCACGCAGAGACACACACAACAAGCTGCTTTTATGCGGCCCCTTCCTAGTTCTCCGTCATACTAAATCTCAGCTCACCTGACTGAATGAACTCAACTAAACATGAAGCATAAATACAAACATGTAGTTGATCCAGAAGTTTGAACAAATCTGCACAGTTGCCTTATTTTTTGGACATGTCCAAAGATGCTTTTACAGCCCTGACATACCAACACATGCACACAATATTAAGCATAGCTACGGTTGGGGGCTACTGCACTGGCGCTTCTTAAGGAGGATTGACATGTCCACATGGACATGTCTTCATTAATCACTAAATTGGACAGAAGGTGTCACAGACTCTCACATTGTGGAGGTGTTACTCAGGTGCCTGCCAGCCCTTGGGCTCCCTGCTGAAAGCTCAGGTTCCCCTTGTCATTTTGCTGTTCTTCACCTTTCCTCTGATGTATTCATCTATTGTTTCCCATGTAATCTTTTCTGATAACCATTCTTATCTTCCTCATTATCTTCTGCTTCATCACTTTTCTCCATCTTTTATACCTTTGTTTGACCTTTGCAGATGCATTAGATCCATATCTAGAATTTTTGAAAATTTTATACGAGGTACTACAATGCCATCATCATTGATCATGGGAAACCTATTTAGGTTTCCCGTGACCAACATCTGTAAGTTTGCTTCCAGATTCTAACCATCAATAGTAACATACTGAACAACATGTGATTCATATGCCCCTGCCACATTTATTTGAAACTGCCTTCAATTCGATGCTTCAAGTAAATAACGGTGCAGCATATCCAGTTTTTCTTTTAGAAGCTAGAGACACATTACACAAATTTGACAGTTTTTCCAAACCTTAAAAAGACAAGGAGCACACTCAAATTGAATGGTTTCAGCAGGCCTTTGTATGACTACTGAAAAATGGAATCACACATTGAATAAATGTGCCTGCAGAGGGATCACATTATACGTGCTTAGGTAAAAAAAGTTAAAGTCAACAGAATGAAACTTTTTTAAAACCTCTCAAGAGAGTGTTAACCAAACAAGGATTGATTTTGTTTAATGAATTATACGGTCAATAACAGTCGACCTGCAGACTTTTTAAAAACCTGTATGAAAAATGTTTTCACTGTAAGAACAAATTCAGAGCTCATCATATTATCTAACCATTCTTAACCAACTTTTGTTGCTAACATACAATATACACATGATCAGCCTTTTGACATGTACTGTGTGTTTGTGCCTTTGTGTGTCCCCATTCCTGCATATTTTGTAATTTCCTTTCTGACTCTCCTTAAGGGAACAATAAAGATAAAGCAGATGCCCCGTTTAAAGATTATCAGCCCGTCTCTCCATACTGTTAAAACTCACAAGGGACAGAGCAGCATTTAACACACCCCATTTACATCACAAGACACATGGCAATGTGGCTCTGAAAGACAATGTAAAATAAGAGGGAGGCTGGAACAGAGATGGGGGACGTTACTGTGGATATTCAAAAATAAAAATGTACAGAAAATTACAGATGAGAATGATGACACTGGATGAAAAACATGCTTATTAGGCTATTGTCAATTGTGCTCTACTGCTGTATATTCTTTTAATTTACCCTGCAATATCCGTAGCATATTTAAAGTGGTCCTGGTAAAGTACTTACATAATGTCTGAAATGTAAGAAATTTGTTAGTTGACATTTAAGGTCCTGTCTTGCAAGATATTCACGCTTGATTCACATCTATCATTATTCTTTGTTTAAAGAAAGGAAAACCTTTCATCCATATGAACATGATTTTTGCTGGACAAAAACTGACGCCAGTCTGAGTTTTAGTCTATAACATTTTATTTTAGGTAACCTTTTATAACAATCTGATCTGCACATGTTTTAATTATTCTCTTGTAAGAAAAAAATACATAACATTCCAGCATTCTCAAGTCTCCATGACCAGGTTGCATACAGGATTTAGTATCTACTGATTCATTCATTTAGACATTTTTAGTTACTTCGGCTTATTCCACTGAGTTCAAAAGACATCAAAGTGTCTGTCTTCTCCCTTTTCTCACTATGCAGGCTCCCTGAGAGAGCGTAATTACAGTATAGAATGATAAAACCATTAATAACTCTGCACACAGTCAGAATGAGACAATTCCCAGTGTAAGACTCATTTCATGCTTTGGCAATTCCTCCAGGAATCATACCACACAAAGAAGCAAAGACCACTTCAGGATTTCTTAAATTCCTACAGCTGTCTGAAAAAAGTTCACAACTTTTCTCTTCTCTTTTTTTCACGTTCCTTTACTTTCAGATTCTTTTTCTAATTTTTTATTTTTGTCTGGCTGGACTTACCTATAGTCCAACCAACTTTTAATCTGCCCATTTACTCTCTGATATTTATTCTGGTTAATTTGAATTAATTTGGCTATATATATATGTATTATGATCAGTCATTGTTTTCTTTGCTGCCATCTCTGTTTTTGCTGCCATCATATCTTTGTCCTTCAGTCCTTCCATCTTTCAACCTCTATCTTAATTCTCTCATATTTTTGTGTTTTGCCCTTCCATTGATCCATTCCTCTATCCATCCATATGTCCATCTTGTAGTTTACAGGTCATAAATCTGCAGAGCTTTATAACACAGCACCGTCCTCTCCGTCCCTAAACGGGCCACGCCACTGGGAGAGTCCTCTGATTGTTTGTCTGCATAAACTATGTTTGGATGCTCATAAGTTTACTTAATTTTCTCCCATTTAGGCTTCCTTACTGTTAATAGTGTTCCATTCCCTCCTAATGTGCAGGACTTTATTTTTGGAATACTTCTACAAATCATTTTGGCATTTAAAACATATGCCAGCATTCTGAAAACCACAGATTTTGAGTGGGGATTTTATTTTATTTTACTTCTTTAATAAATAGGGTTCTAAAAAGTGAATTTGAAATTCACACACAGTGTAAAAACTTGCCCACATAAATGTGTTTCCACATAAACACATCCCACACACAGCACAGTCCCCCTTTGTACCATGACATGGCCATAACTCAACCCATGCTACCAGGTCCTGTGAAATATGACAGCCTCACATTGCTGGAGAAGGGAGTGTGTGTACATGCGTGCGTGGAAAAAAAAATACAGAGAGTGTGTATATGTATGTGTTTACGGCAACGACAAGCGTCCACCCCAATGTCCTTGTCCGTCTCTTAGTAAACTTTTCATTGGGTCAGACATTAGCATAGGCGGCTAACTATAACCCACATGATGGATGGAGCCACAACTCTATCTGTGATGTGACCCATGCACAGAGCCTCAATGGATAGAAAGGGCACTTCCTGGTGGATCATGCTAATGCCTCTGGTGCAGCTGGGATGGCTGATGCAGAATTTCAATAATGTTGTCATTGACTCTATCTGGAGACAATACATTATAATCCTGTCATCCTGAAATCAGGAGTTCAATAAATGATGATACCTGAAATCAACAAGGCAATTTATTAAATCAAATATGTTAAAAAAAAAGAGAAGTATGTTAAATTAAGAGTTGAGTTGTTCAAGAGTAATTTATAGTTCTCATTTTTGCACCTGCTTCTTTTTGTTCAGGATTGTGAACGGGAGGCAAGCAGCCTTCACAGGATACACACTATTTATGTCTGAACCCATGACAAAACAACAGTCTTTTAAACATGTATGTTACCAATTTCTGTTTTTAATGTTTTTGCATCTTCATGGTTAAATCAATTTCACGTTAAAATGTAATCAGACAGTTTCACCATCTAATCTTACAAATGCTCCAAACCACCTTACATAGCCTAAGTTTTGAATTTTGCAAAATGTTATTTCTATTAAGAAGTAGCTGTTATTTTCCTCTGTCACCACATGCTAGTTCAGCTGGACAGATTGGTTTATAGTCAATGAATCTATAAACACCCAAGTCGAGTTTGCTTCAATAGATAGTTGTTTTTTTTTTACTAATTATTATAAACTGACCAAATACATTGTAAAATTGACTGCATCGATTATACTGGAATTCATTTTTTCAGTATGATTGCATTATGGATCTTGGCCTGTTTAATTATATGTCTGTCTTACAAGCTATTTTTTATGTGGAACCTGTTCAACACATTCAAAGGATTGAAGCAAACAATATTAATTGCATACATTTTTTAAACAATTCTTATGGTGCTACATTAAGAAATCTGGAAACTAGTAAAAATGAAATACTGGTTTGTGCATTTTATTGAGTTACAGATACATTTGTGAACTTAAAAGAAATTAAATCATGAGGCATTAATGTAGACATAACCTGCTGAAAGACCACATGAATACACTTGTTCTGTGTTGTATTTAGGGTCAGTATGGGGTTGGTTTTGGCTTTAGGCTGAAATCTGAGCTGAGTCGGAAAGTAGTTTTCCGAGGGGATTTTAGGAGAGGATAGAACACCTCCCTTTGCTTTGAGTGACACGAGCATCTTTAGGCAAGAAAGTGAAGATTAGAGAACCAAGAACAGGGAAGGCCTGCAGCATGCTTTCACTAATTATGGTTTCATTCTCACAGATTAGGGCTGTTTTACAGCTTATGGTAACCAGAACCTCGCAATTGTGTAGAAGTGTTCACACCCCATAAACCTTTCTAAGAAGTGGAAAGAAAAGGTGTGGCAGCAATATGTGCATCAGCAGCAGGGATAAACACAGTCATTAGGGGATTGTCAAGTAAAATCCATTGAAGAATTTGATGGGAGCTTTTCAAGGAGTTGACTGAAGCTGGATCTGGCAAATAAAGAGTCACTAACCCAGACTAATCCTACAGTTTTGCTACGGGGAGAAACGATGCAGGATTGTTGCTCTGTGTCCCAAAGTCCTTTCTTTAAGATGAGATTGAAGTTTGCACTTCATTTTAAAATCATGGCCAGAATCTCAGTGGAAGAGTGTAGAGACACAGATTGGATAATACTATGAAAAGCTATTAAATATTTTCACAATATTCAATCTTTTTATATATACCTGGAAATTCTTTGTAGACATTGCTTCATCATCCTTATGGATCATTGCTTTTTAGCTCACAGATACATTATTTATTGAACTCTAAGGTCAAATTTATTTACATTAATGTAGTATCGTTAATGGTGATTCCTCCTCTCTCAGAGAGGAGGAAATATATTTATGATCAAGACATTTACTCCTCAACCAGGCCATCTGCCGTTTGCCGTCCTTTCATGTCACACCTGCCCATTGCTGCTCTCCAACCATTCAATCATCTATCCAGCCACCTGCAGGTTCCATTTCTTTCTGTATGGTCAGGGCCAATCATGGTCAGCTGTGCAGTTAAGGGATTAGTGACAGTCCAATCGGACTGCCTCCTTCAGATTCTATCCCCCAACTCACCAGGGGAACAAATAAAGACACAAAGGGACACAAACTTTCATCATTGGTGGAAACCAAATAGCAGTGGAAGTTCAAAACATTCTCAACAGGAATGAAGGCCATGCTGAGGGCTTAGCTTTGAGACATAATGATGGCCTGGCTTGCAGGTTTCACTGTGTGCATCTGCTGTCAGTTTGTTTTCTCATTACCAGAGCAAACAATGACAGTTTTTTTCTTCAAATTATGAGTGTGCATGTGTTTATTGCAAACTTTCTTTTGGATGGTGTAAGAGGGAAATCACTGAAGTGAAGTGAAGATGAAAGACGAATAACAGCTTCTGAAATGATATTAATTTCAGTCTTCTTATATAGAATGTTTCTTATACGACACGTATTCCTCTATGTAAGTGTGATGAGTGTGCTTGTGCAAAGGAGAACAGGGGTGAATCTTTTTACAACAGTGTACTAACTTAAAACAACAATTTAACACCCTCTTTAGCGTTGACATACACAATCACGGATGGCAGGGCCAATGTAAAAGCATGCAACACACAAACACCAACAGCACGTCCATTTCCACACAAGCACACAGAAGTCTGATAAAAAAATATATATATACCAGTCAAAAAGCGTGTGGAGCAAACATTGACAAAAATAACATATAAAAAAATACAATCACATACAGTCTAGCTCTTAAAAAAATAAATTGTACATGCACAGATACAACAGCGTGATGACAGAGTATATAATTATCCTGTTATCAATGAGGCTGCGCTTCCACCATTGTCTGGACCATTGGAGTGTGTCATTGCGTTTCTTCACAACTTCATCTGTCTCACAGAGACACACATACACATTTACACATGCAGGGAGACACACACACATTTCTGCCCTACCAGGTAAAGATCACGGCCTATCCTTGATAAAAAAAATCCCAATGCAACCATGGACGTAAAAAAATAACGGTAACTTTAGCTGGAATAACAGCAAGTTGAAATGATCAGGAGAGACTGATGATTCACAGTTTTCTATTATTGTTCCACTCTCTGATGCCTAAATGATTGATTAACCAACTCAAGGTGTTGCAATTTAAGCACTGCTATTGGATAAATAAGACACAATGTAGTGAATAATAAGTGTTATTGAAATAAAGTTGTTTCTTTTTCTGCAGTTGTTTACAGTGATACTTTCTCAAGTTATAATAATATAGATCCAACTACCTACACTGCCTTCCTAGACACCTGTTGCAGTCAGTTAAGTTCAATTTCATGTTGCCATATTTTGTTTTTTATGCACATTTGCAGGAGGATATAATAACAATGCAGCTGTACACATATTACAATGGCAACTCTACACCCATCTTGTGTTGAGTTCAGTCAGTCTGGCCTATTTTTGGCAAGAGAATCTGAATAAGGCTCTTCTTCCCTTTGCTTTGACTTTCTTCCTTTCGTCTTGCCATCCCTCTCTCTCCCTCTCTTCTGGTCTCAAATTCTATGTCCGTTTCAGAAGATTATGTAGGTATCTGTTGTCTTCTTCTGTGAATATTGTGAGTGTGTGTATCCCTTTGTGTGTGCATGCATGTCTGTGGTTCATCCGGTTGGTTGGTATGCATTTCAGCTTTCAGTGACCCACTGAAATAGAGAGAGGCTTAGAGAGAGTGCATTAATATTGGATGCATTTTACCTAAATGAAAAACCTACATCCAAATACCTACATCCATTAATTTCTGAATGTCACAGATTTTTTTACATTGCACACGGCATTTTAGTCAACCAACCAAAGGGAAGTGACTAACTCTGTACTTATAAGATTTTGTCTTTGTTGGTGTAGTTGTTAAGGTTTTTGGTCTTATATTTCCCCATTTCTTTTTTCCAAAATACTTTTGTCGAACTTGTGATTTAAGCTAGTCAGAAATAAGATGTGCTTCTTTAAATATTGGTCCAGTATGTTCAGTTTCAGAAGATGCTCTGCATTCCTCTCCTTTCCCTTGATGCAGATATATCATAGACCACCTGTGTGTCTCCAACTGTCAATTGAAGAAACAGCTGATAATCACTGTTATGTGAGAAACTCCAGAAATTACAGGGAATACCCTTTTACCATCTAAAATATTGACTACCTGACAGACAAACTGAGTTTTTATGACTAAGAGTTCATTTATGATCACATATAGGCATCTGCGTCAATGTCACCCTTCACACAATGAGGGTTATTGTGTTTTCATCTCATTCCAATGGACTTGCATGCAGCTGATATCAAGAAGCTCCTGTGTACTCTTGCTCTTGCCGTACCTTTCAATCCTCTTGTAACTTGTAATATTCCAACTTCTAAGACAACTTCAATTCCTGTCAAATGGCCTTTGCTTGCTGAGGTAGAGCTCTCTGACTCAAATTCCTTTTGTTTTCTCTGGATGACTAGAAATACAGGACCGAGGCTGTCTACAAAAGAATGTTTTATTGATTAGCTCCTATAGACATTTAAATCAAACCAGGAAATATTTAACTGTCACAAGATTTTAATTTAATCTCAATTCAAATGTTGATATTTTAATAATAATAAATACTCTATTACTGCACTTCAATAACTCTTGCAAGCACAAAAAACTCTGTAATGAGACACAGATGTTTTCCTTGGTTATTTTCTTTCTTCATAATATTTGTTGTCTGTTTATCACATTGTGACAGGCAAAGACATATTTTAAATGTGCCTCTGTGTGTTGCTTGTCTATGTGTCTTGATGTTATTAAGTATATCAGATATGTTATTGTAAATGCTATTGTATATTGCTATTATTGTATATAGTATAGAAACATGTACATTCGATATAAACAATAGCATGGTACTTTTTAGTAAATAAACTTTAAGTGAGTTTTTTATTAACAAGGTAGAACCCAAAGCTCAGGATCAGCTATGCTGTCACAACAAATCATGGCTGATTCAAAAGTTTCCTTTCTCTATAAAAATATATTCCCCACCCAGTTAATGATTACACATCATTCACAAAGCCACAACAAATTTAAATTCCTGTGAGTACAAACTCTTCTTTATGTCATAATTATCAGTTGGTTGGTTCTTCAGAAGATTAGCCAGAGATTCTTGCGTACACTGACAGTACTTAGTCATTCATATCTGTGTTTCTGTCAGTGGTGTATGAGTGATGCCTGTGAAAACTTTTTTTGCAATACTAGCTGAGAAAATACATGGAATTGGTTGGACTTTGTCGGGATTAAAATTAGCTATTAAACCCAAACCTTAATGCTTAGACATAAAGAACAATCAGCCCTGAACATATAGTGCATACTACATAATGACATAGCAAGTAACTGAGCTAAACAAAACATGATATAAAAACACACTAGTCTGTCTATTATGTGAAGTGACAGTAGCCTTACAGATGTATATCGGCCCACAACCTGTAGGGCCCACAGACGGAGTTTCATAGATCCAGGCCAGAGTCGCCAGCCAGGGGCCTACTCCCGTGACGAAACCCTCCTCACTGGGTTGACTGTCTCTCTGGTTAGGCCCCGAGAACCACCAGCCCTCACCTCTCTTTCTGCCACATATCGGCTTGGAGGCGTATGCACACACTCAGAAACACAGCGTAAGAGGGGTGACCTGACAGTGGAATCAGGGGGTGAGAACAAAATCTACCCAAACTGAACTGACCTCTAATTAGCGCTGCTGGCAAAGTGGCTCATCCCAAACACACTGATGCGCAGACACATACGTTTACACGCACAAGCACACACACCAACATGCTAGAGGCTGTGATGCTGAGTGTGTGATGTGCACACAAATTCGCCATGTGAACAATCTACACACTGCTTTTCCTTATTTATGCACCTAGTATATGCAAAGAAGCACACATATGGACTGAGTAAAACTTCATTATATTAAATATTTCTTAAATTATTGTTGATAAATACCAAACTGTAAAGTTGATTTAAATTTCCACCACTACTTTTATATTAGTGGTGGAAATTTAGGTTTTTACATTTAGATTTATCTATTTTTTTCTGCTTGGTTACAAACACCATACATTCTAGGATATCTACTTGCTTAGGACAAATAAGGCCCCTTTTCTCAAACATATTTTAATAATACTCAGATTTTTTTTTCTTACTTCATAATATAGTCATATATTTCAACTCAGTGTCATTGCTCTGTCACAGAGAACCTCCAATTTCTCTTGACTAACGTTCTGCTCCTCGCTCCTCTCTCTCAATTTTCTTCTTATTTTCAGAGACTATCTAATATCTCCCAGAGACAGGATCTGTCTAGGCTCCTCAAGAACGGACCATGTTGGATATTCATTGAAAAAACACATCTTAAAGAAGAAACTGTGTTTATGGTGAAAACTTGAGATTGTTTATTGATTTTTATTTGTGTTGTTGAATAAGTCTGTCTGACCATGGTGTCCCAAAAGGGGCTTTGCTTGGGACATGGCATTAGACACACACACACACACACACACACACACACCCTGTAACGTGCATGGACAGTCGCAGGATGATCCAAACACTGAAATAACTTTGAGAATTTGCTGGAGGTATTCACCATGCAATGATTTCAGAGCTTTAATAAGTCTTATCTTTAAGGTTTGTGTTACAAATAGTCTGTCACATTTCATCTGAAGATGCTGTGAACGAAGGCAGAAGGTATACAGCCTCCACAATATTGTAGTTAGTAAACTACACAAATTGCAAACAACTATAATAAGGATATTTTCTCTGGGCACTTTGGATTTCTCACAGTCCATAAACATGACTATAAGGTTACGGTACTATCTAAATTGGCCTTAAGCTGTGTGTCTGTCTGTGTGAGCAGGGTAATTTTTTCCTGTGCATCTGTTGCGTTGTCATGTCTCAACTAGCAACCTGTCCACGGTTCACCCCTGCTTGGTTAAGGCCTGTTGTTAAACAGAGAAAATATCTTCAACATTTCCCCTCCAAAAAGCACATTGTTAAAGTTTAGAAAGCATCTCACGTTTCTTTACAACACACATTAAAGATACTTCTCATAAATACAGTAAGTGCTGACTATCATCACATCGATATGAACGACACATCCTAATATGCTGATGCGATGAGCACATTTCTTTAGCACATTTTGCAATGAGAATGAGATTTTTGAGAAATTCTTATCTCTCTCACAGGCAATTAAAAAAAAACATCTAAATGTTTTTGGTAAACAATGTAATGATGGATTTGGTAAATATATTTTAAACTGTTTCTTCTATCAGCTGACAGATATGCAATGATTGACAAAAATCTTTATGGCTCCATTTAATCAAAAAATGTTGTTAAGCAGTTTGCAGAAAAAGTTAGAAAATATTTGGATTTCCTTCAAGTCATTCATCTGCATCTCATGTCTCCTTCACAATACTGATGCTATAAAGCACGAAGCAAACAGGCATCTCCCTAAAGCTAGGTCTGTCAAGCCATCACCTTAACTACACTGGCAACAGCACAATGAGAATTGTGCAGGAGAGGCTGCGTGAATGTGTGCGAAATGAAAACCGAATGGAAAGAACAACCTGGTTGTAAAATACAGGAAAGATTGGGGGAGAAAATTAATTGAATGTGTCTGTGTGCTAATAAATTTCAAAGTTAGTAGAAGAATGCGTAGTCTTCTAGGTTAATAATAGTACCTATAGGTCAGGTTGGCAAATGCATTGCTAAAACACAGTGCAGGGATACAAAAAAACATAGAGTTGTATAATGTGATTTTTGTTAGTTTTGTGCTCATTGTTCTTGCTTTATGTGTCTCTTTGTACACTAGTTTGTTTTTTATTAAGTCGTGCTTTTATTGTTGTGAGTCTCTCAGGATATTTTGTGCCCTACTTCATTTATGCCATATCACAGTGTTTGAGTTTTTTTCAATTCTTTTTAGATTGCAGTTTAGTTGCTTGGTGTTTATTTTTACCATTTTAACCTAGCCTGGTCATTGCCTTCCTACGCAATTGTGCTTCAAAGTTCAGTCTGGGCTTTCTTCAGTTCACTTGATATCCTCTGGTAGAATTTTAACTGGGCCAAAACGCGAACAGAGGTAGACGCTGTGAATGACGATGTCACTTTTCTGTGCTGTTTTACAATTGCAGTCTGCCTGTAGTTTTAGCAATGGCAGAGGAGGAAGGTATTAAAATTGTTCAGTCCTTAATGGACACAGTTCCAAATACTGAATTAACATTTTACAACTCTACACTTCTCCCTTCGTACAGGAGGATGGTTATTTACAGCGCAGGATGTTTTGGACAAGTGTCATAGTGTCAAACTAGCTTATTACATGTATAATAGGCAAACATTAGTGATTGTACAGAATTTAAAACCTCAACAAAGGAAGCAATCATTTCTCAATATCCAAGACTCTACACCTTCTGTATTAAACAAAGCATAAAGCAAGATGCTGTTTTTTCCAGTCTAATTTTAACCACAGTCCTTAGGGATTGTTTTTATATATATATATATATATATATATATATATATATATATATATATACAAAGTATGTCCAAGTTAGTGTATTTAGGTATGAACTTTAAAAATCTAGTTAAATTCTTATATGGTTTCTGTCTGTAAGTCCACACTTAGGTCCAGGACCACACTATATAACAAATGTGCGATCCTTTTAAAATAGCAGACATGTCTCAGGCATTTTGCTTGTATGCAAAGAGATTTATTGATTTGATACTATATAGACTTTATATTTTAACATATCTTGAATATAATTCAATATATAAAATGTTATGTAACAGCACACCTAAGTCACAGATCAGAACATACCTTTCAGCACCTTCAGCACAACCACATAAGTAAAATGCTGGGCTTCTTTTCTCTCCGGTCAAACAGCAAAAGTCTCCCATAGTCAAACCAACAAGGCCACCCAGGCGAAGAGGAAGCTGTAACAGCATACTCTATACATACCTTCTAACAGAGCTGTAAAGACAAAGTGTTTGTGTGTGAGTGTGTTTTAAAAAATGAGATTAAGACGATGGATTTGCATAGATTTTCATGATTACATATGCATTTCTTTATTTGCATATGTGCCTGGTTTAGGCAGATCTTTGTGCTATATCCACATGTTTGTGTGGGTATAGCACAAATGTTGCTACTGTATTTGCTGTAATTTACATTCCCAGCTTGGGGCCCCAGTAATTATTCAGACACCGCCTTTTGCTCCAACATAAAAAGCCTTCATCAGGCAAACATGAAACAGCAGAAACCCCGATAAGGCTTCAAACACTGCCTGCCATCTAAAGAGAAGCGGAAAGGTGAAGCGATGCATAGAGGGATTTTTTTCCTTACGGTTTGCTTCCATTGGCGTAAGACTGTCACTTTTAAACAACACATCTGTGATTATTGGAAACATAATGAACAATCTAATATTCAGAGGATTTCCTCCTATCTTGACCTGGCTTGACTTGGCAAACTAAAACACAGAAATATCTGAATAACAGGACCAAGACTCAAATCTTAAACTGCCATCAATTGACTTATTCACCCATCTTTGTAAACTCTACACACTTTCAACTATTAAAGCAATTTAAATTGAAAATTTATTTTGAAATAATTTACAGTAATACATTAAGTAATTTTAGATTAGTGATAATATCTTCATCTTCAATCATAGGATTCTTCAGATTAAGTGCAGTACAGAATGCTGCAGAAGATCTTTCCTGCCAAGAGCCATCGTGATCTGAAGAATATAAATTAATGAGTTACAACAACATTTAATTTACCTTTGGGATTAATAAAGTATTTTTTTTTATTTAAAGTTTTAAATGAATTCATATATTAGTCCTGTCAGGTTATTTTGTATTGTCAAGAAAACACGCCCTTCTGAGGTTCATGCTGTTTGTCAGATTGAACTAAACCATAAACTCTTAGTTTGCTACACTTATAAAGGTCAGATAAATGGTGGCAATATTTCTTCAATATTGAAATGGACTGAGAGAATAAAAAAACCCCATAACATTTAAGATGCAAAGTGCCTTGGTCAGAACACAAGTAGGCAGGTATATATAGTCTCAAAATATAGCCTAAAGCCACCAAAATGGATCCTCTCAACACTTTGGCTGCACCGAGAAATTCTGTCCATAAAGGTTATGAATAGAGTTGTTAACCATGGCAGAGTCCAACTTTCACCGGAAATGTGCCCGACTTACTGCTGGCAATTCTGACACTGGTCATACAGGGATCCAACAGCCTGTATCAAAAGGCTTGGAACCCAATATTCGGACTGGAACCCCAGTCTATCAATCCAGGGGAACTGTTCCTGATGTCCGCATAATATTGCAGAGTTGTGTCAATATTTGAAAGCCCCACAGCATCCAGAGCCCTAAGTTACTCTGAGTAAATCATATCTATGGCCAGGGCCTTGTCATCAAGAAGTTACTCGACCACACTTACTGACCTTGGGACCAGAGTGGAGAGCCCAGTCCAAGGTCCCCAGGCTTTGCTTCTTCACTTGAAGATGTGCTGACGGGATTGAGATCAGTGAATGTGCTAAATTCATGTTAGTTTTGAAGTCATCGATTGAAGTCAGTGATTGAATACTGCTAGAAATGACTGGTGATCCCACATGAGAAAAGAGTTCTATTGGAAAAACAGATGTAATCATTAATATTAATCACTCTTTACATATTCCTGAGTAGTAGAATTGCTTCATTCTAAGCTCAATCAGAAGAAAGCTCAGTAAAGAAGTAATGCACATATTATGACATGACTCAAAGGCCACAACAAAAAGGCAGACACACCATGTATGAGTTTTCTGAAAATTCAATACAAGCTAGGGTTAAAATCCAAATTTCCAATACAGTGTGTGAAAGTCAGTGGTGCCAGCAGAGGATGAGATTAAAAGTGTCGTAAAATGTAATCAAAATAGGAGGAGAGCACAGAGAAGTTAGTTGGCAGTAAGGGTTCAAATAACTGAAGGCCTTACCAGGTGCTCAGGTGTCTCAAATCAGTAATCAGTGTTGCATGTGAAAAGTAATTGTTCAACCTGACCAGAAGGATCCTATAGAGCAGTGGTCCCCAACCACCGGGCCGCGGACTGGTACCGGTTCGCGGACCAATTGGTACCGGGCCGTGCAAGAAATAATGAACTACTTCCGCATCTTTTATTTTTAAAAATCCTAAACGTCTTGCGCGTCAAAATTGAGCCAATTTGCAGCAGAATGATTAACAAAACAACATCGGAGTACTGCGCTGAGAGACTAAACATTTCATGGTTCCTGGTTGATGAAGCCTCTTTACTCACAGCTACAACCCCACATTAGAGCCAAGTCAAGAAGTAATAAGGCTGTAAGATAAGTTATTAAGTCTCAAACTTATCTTAAGCTAGTAATATTATCATCCAGCAGCCTAGCAGTGCAACGCTTTGGTATCAACCAATTATTAGAGCTAAACTTTCTCTATAATAGTTCTGCAAGAGGAGAAGTACAGAATAAGGTCTTTGCATTTTTCATTATTTTTTAACCTTCTGATGTAATTATGTTAACACAAAATCTATTACATATTCTACTTGTAGTTCTCGTACATGTGTTACAGGAAAATAACACTTTTCTGTATTTTATTTTATTTCTTGGTTAGTATTTACAGTGCTTTGGGTAGGTAGGCTATATTTTTCATGCAGACATTCATCCCCAAAGTTACAATCAAAATGTGTCATTCCAAATATTCAATGTATTAATGATTTTTTTAAAAAACAGCATAAAAAAACACTGCCTAAATAGAAACTGAAATAATTAAAGCAAGCAAGCCATAGTGTTTTAAAACTGGCATTTACCCAGTCTGCTTTGCAATGTTCTAGCCCTTCTGCAAATTTTGTTAGACCATTGTTTGTGTGGGTCTTTGTGTCCATAAGCTAGGTCTGTCTTCATTAATTTAAGTGTATGCCATCTGGAAACTAATCTGAGGTTGCCAGGGTTTTCTTAGCTAAAATACAGAGTACCTATGCTGCCACTCGCGCGTACACACAGTGGCGAATGTACGCGAGTGGCAAACTTGCTCTTTAATATAAAAAAAAAAGCTAATTCAGCAATAAACTTTTAAACTAAAATGTAATAAGCTTTCCCGCTTCCTACAACACCGTCCAGGTTGGGTAGTTTTTGCTCCTTCACATGTCATTGTTTGTTTTGTTTTGAGTGACTCATATTTTCTGACTTATTCAGTTAGTCCAAACATACAGTATCTCTTCCAGATTTCAAAAGTAATATACTTAACAAATTTTAAATCACTTCTTCTTCTGTCTTTGTACCAACCACTGTGACAACACTGGGAAAGCCTATTTGAAAAATATTTATTTTTATATTTTCAACATATATATTATGTATATTATATATATATAATATTTTCAGCTTAGCCAGAATCATGCGATCCATAACAGAGCAGACAACACATGTAATTCCACGAAGATGAAAGTTTATACAATCATATTTTACATCATCCTGTCACACCATCATCACCCCTTTTTTGCAATTTTGGCAGACAAGTGAAACGTGAGTTAGGAGACTCACTTAATGCATGTTGTATGAATAAACAATGAACACAGACTTAATTACATAAATTGTTTCTCCATGCTCTTGTTGATGGTTTATCCATGTGCTTGTCACATGTTACAGGTAGAATTACAACAGAGTGAAAGTATCTAATAAATATGCCGTGATGAGAGCAACAAATCAGCTCTTACCTCAGATTTATATCTAGATTTGGCATAATGCTGACACTCACTCTTCCAGACAGAATATAACTGAATATTTCAAGCTAAATAAAATCACAAACAAGTGTTTTTCTACTTTGTCTCATCTTTGACTTTCCTTTCTTCATGCCCTTTATCAAACTTTAGCGCAAGTATTAGTATGTCTCCTGCTCATGAAAGTCTCTTTCTCTTGCCCTCTTTTTAGAGTGGGAATCATCCAGCACATCTCCTTTAGATATTAGTTTATGGGCCATGACATGAGCTATGAATGAGAAACAATGAGAAAGACCTGAGAACATTAATCACAGAGCAACATAAGGTAATAGACGGTTATCAATTCCCTTACTCTCTGTGATTAAGAGGAGAGAGAGAAATTAAGTGGGGAAAAAAGGAGAATTCAGAAGTGAAAAGTGGTTGGTTAGATAGAAAGAAGACATGAGAATTGCTGCAACCATGAATACATAAATTCAAACTGAAAGTGAGAATCTTAGTTCGGCTGCATCCTTTTCTGTGTGGAGTCTGTAACTTTGGTCAAAATAATTTCTCAGATCCCCTCTGGACACCTGCAACACACAAAGCACAGCAGCAGAGTGGGACTTTTCCATTATACTGTACATTATTACAGCAAATGTGCTTGGAGATTATCAGCTACCTGCCTCATCTTAAGTGACTTTATCCAGCTCAAACATTTAAGCTTTGACCCAACCTGTTCTATGTGTGTAGAGGGGATCTGAAACACATCATGCTTTGATTTCATCACAAAAGCAAGAAACGACCTATTGCCATCCTGCCTGATTTGTAACAACATGCCAAGTCTGACTGCTTTCGGAAACAAAACTGTCACTTAGATGAAATTTGTTGACTTACTATTAAAATGGACCCATTTGTTTTCCAGGAAAGTAAAAAAAATAAAAAATTTTTGCTCAGGTCTGCAATAATTTTTAAAAATCTTTAAAAGATTTCATAACCTCTTTTAATTGACACTGCTGTGCATCGAATCATACATAAATTGAATTTATTAAATATTTTTTGGCACTAGTCACCTGAACTTTACACCTTTCTGTATTTTTTGTGAAGTTGAGAATTTCCTGGACTGTTTTTGAACAATTTTTCGTGGCACAACTAAATCGTCTAATCACTCACATTAATCAAAATATTAAAATTTATTTTGTTTTTATGAAAAAATTATTAAATCCATCTGTGGAAATAAGCATATTTGGCGTGTGAGTGGAGGTTCTCAAGTGCTGAAAGGTTGAAGACAGGGACATGTGTTCAGAGAGCTGTTGTGGGGTTTTTTGCATCTAAGAAGCTGTTTGCTTTAATCTCTTTTCTTTTCCATTTTCTCTTCTCTGTGCTTCTCTCTCCTTCCCCTGATTTTCTCAAGGAATTCCGATGAAGTGATTAGATTGATAGTTGCAAAAGAGAAAGAAGGAAGGGGAGGAGTGGACAAAAATGAATAAATTAGCATATCACAAACACCTCACGCATTGTCAACCCTGGAAAATAAAATCCCCAAGCCACCTAACTCCTGCCGCAGTGCTGAAGAGCCTGGGAGAAATGAGTGTGTTTGAAACCCCAGCCGGCAGGATAAAGAAATTCAAAGCTTGAGCTGGAGACAAAGTAAAAGTGAAGCTTTCTGTGAGGCAGAGAGATGGTGTGTTTAGTGTCTGCAATAGGTGGCAGCAAAGATACAGTCCTCTGCATCTTTGCCTACAGTGTTGCTCTGAGCAGAGTGAACATTTAATAATCTCTATTTGTTAAAGAGGGGAAAATACTGAGAAGTAATTCTTGTTTTAAATGTTGTACAAACCCAAGTTAACAAATGTGAAGTAGAGAATGTATCTCATAGACGCAGTTAAATTTTGTCTCTCAGGATTCCTCATTTTAGTAGAAACATTATATCACAAAAGGAATAATTTAGTACTGAAAATTACTTGTAAAAGGAAAATCCATCTCACCTTTAAAAAAATCCATATTTTTAGATGAGCAGTATTCTCCTTTCTTGTTAAAAATGCATAACAGTCCAATTTTCTAATGTAAACGATTTGTATGAAGATTTTTTTCCCAAAAAAAATTCCCACAGTAGTATTAGTTGTACCATGTTAAAAATGTATTTCCTTCATATGTTATATATGACATTCTATGAGCAGTGACATCAATTAAGATTTGGGTTTTTGTCATGATCTGTGTTTTTCTGTGTATTTATTTCGAGTTTCTGTGTCTCTGTGTTGTCCTGTCTCCCCTTGATTAGTTCCCAGGTGTTTCTCATTCCCTGATTACCTCCTGTGTATTTAGTGTCACCTGTGTGTCTGTGTCTTTGTCGGGTCCTCGTCTCATTTGGCGTCTGTTCTGCCATGTGTCAGGTTAGTCCATTCGTGTTCTCTATTGCTACCTGTGTTGAGCCTCAGCTTCCGCTCAGCAGTGCTGCTAGAGATTTGGACTGTGCAATTCTGGATTATTTTACATTAAATCATCATTATTCACCTCTACCTGGGTCTCCAAGCGTTCTGCCTCACCATCTACACCGCAACTCATGACAGTTTTGTAAAAAAAAAAAAAAAAAAGCCCCATAAGATAAATAGTTGGACAGCATGATCGCTCACTTTGAAACCTCATTAAATGCTTCATGTTATGTAGCGTTCAGCAATGAACTAAGAGGAACACTAAAGATAAAGAAAAAACAAACTCCACTGACTCAGACATTGTAGCACTAGATAAATGCTGAGCCTGAGAAATAAGTTTATGCAAAAATTTAAAGTATTCCTTTGTTCATCATCATCCACAAAAGAATTTAAAACTCAAAGATGTATGAAAACTTTCTAAACATTAAGACATTAAACTTTGTCTCAAAGTAATGGCTGAACTTTCATTGTTTCTTCAGGACATCTTGCAAGGTAGATAGAAAAATTTACTTGTAAATGATTTTCATAGTCGTTTAAGTCCAGGAGCAACAAATTATGTACTTCACTTGAAGTTCTTTTTTCGAACTGATGTTCACTATACTAATCCACTTGACCCAACCACAGATGCCATTCTTGACCAGTGATTTTGTTATTGATTTTACGCTAACTTTAAATAAAGTGTAGTTGTAGTAATGTGTAGTCAGCAGTGCCTTTGTTGCTGGTCTTGGCTTTTTTATAACCTCCTAGATGTGTCATCACTGCACTCTTGGAGTAAATTTAAAAGGCTGGTCACTTGTGGGGAGGGATACCACTGTTCCACGATTACTCCATTTTTGGATAAAAGCTTTTTTACCCTGGTCTGGAATCCTGTTACTTTACAGACTTCATTTTTCACCCGTTACTAAAACTTACTTTGATCAAGGAATAAAGTTTTGCTTTTTGAGATCAATTAGCCTCCATAGTTCTGGCGAAAATCATGCATAGCAGTGACTAGTGAAATTGAATTAAAAATGTGGCAAATCACATTTGCCACATTTTGCATCCTTTAACAGAGGAAAGGCTATTTTTTCACATAGGGTCATGTTTGTAAAGCTTGTATCCCTTAATAAACTAAATCAACATCATCGAACATAGTTTTTTTGTGTTTGCTTGTGTTATCTCTCTCAGAAACAGATGAGATTCTTGAGGTGCAAACAAGGTTCCTCCACTGCAAAGCTTTTCAGGGAACTGCTAATACTTTTAACTCTCCTTTAGCAATCTGCAGGCAAGAGGAAGTACAGGTTGCTTGTTGTTTAAAGAACTACCACAGACACACAGGAAAAACATTTCTAAACACACTTTGTTTGAAAGTCATTTTTTAAAGTTTGGACAGTAGGAAGTAGCAGTAGTTAGAAGCTGGAGTGGTAGTGCATGCACAAGTTCCACCTAATAGCTGAGGTTTGAACAGCAAATTGGACCTGAGACCTTTCTGCTGTGATGCAACCATGCCTTGCCATAACAACATTGTGCAACTGTTTATGTCATGAAACGGTGTGAGGTGGTGAAGGCAGCAGGCGGGAGACCCAGGATGTGAAGAAATAAATGTTTTTTAATGAAGAATGTCCAAACATTACTCAGTCCACCAAATCCAAAAGCCGGGCAGCACGGCCGAGGGGAAGCCTGGGCTCGACGCCGGTAGCAACCGGTACACGAAGGATGAGAAGAGAGACTGGGCACACGGACGACAGGGAACAGGACACCAAGTGAGACGAGGACCCGACAGCAACACAGAGACACAGGTGACACTAAATACACGGAAGGTAGTCAGGGAATGAGACACACCTGGGAAACAATCAAGAGGAGGACAGGACAGCACAGAGACTCAAAGGACTCAGAAAACACACAAAGAACTCAAAATGAACACAGAAAAAACACAGATCATGACAGTTTATAGTTTACATAACCTCGCTGCCTAAAGATGACTGCCTGCAGTAGTTCTTATTAACTCGACATTCAGCCGTCTCACTGCTGTCTCAAAAAGGAAACAAACATGCTTCAGTTATTCATTGCAGAATCAAATGCTATTTTCTATGATTACTAATATTTTTGATAGTTCAGTTGTATGGAAATGAACATCAGTTTCTTGTTTTTAATCTTTTGTTTTTTATCATTGTCAATTTTTCCATCAATGTGAAGGCTCACTGGTGAGAACAAAAGAGATTTTATATTTCACAAAATGCAGATGTGGTGCCATATCTAAGGACAATGTTTATTAGACATACTGAAAGTAATTTCTAGGCAGCTTTGGTAAAACAGCATTGCAAAGGCTGTTTTTCTGACAAGTCATGATAATTTGCCAATTCTGCATCCAATCCAGTATCTAAGGCCAGAATCCCACCAGCAGGGCAAAGGAAAACCCTGTGCACAATGAGCTAATGAAATCAAACATGCGGTGCAGTTTTGCATGTTAATGCTGGCAGTGGGTGTCAATAGCATTTAAAGATGTCAGCAGGTGGATAGCGAGATGGATGGCCCTCTGCCTGCCTTTCACTTCCCACCCCAAGGAAGTTAAACAGCATCTGCCTTAAATAGAAAACTTCAATATCTATTTAGGAAAAGGGAAGGAGGAGTGTTAGGGAAATGTAGGCAGGAGAGCTGAATGAGAGAGCAACACAAAGGGGGAGAAAAGGAGATAAAGAAGGAGGGAAAAGAAAGAGTTAAAATAAGGCAATAACTCCTTGACCTCAAGTGCACATTGACACCGTTGTCATTTGTTAATCAATAGAAGTACTGTGCCGGCTATACATTTAATAGCATGAGAGATTGGCAAACCTGTAACAAAATTAAGGGAAGACTAAGAGCGCAGTGTGTTTTCCATTCTGTCAATTTACAACCTTGATGAATACAGCAGTGATAACAGACACATGACTTTGAATGCTACAGCCCTTGTGGCTAAACTTTGTAGCTTCATATTTGTTTACACGTCTTTATTACTAGTAATTTGTACTTTTTAAAACTTTTTTTTGCTGCCTGTAAGGGATCAGGTTTTGTTTGTGCATGCTCTGTTTGGGCTTCAGAGCAACAAACGATGCAAAACATTGGTGCAAGTATTTTACTAAGACTAATCAAATGAGCTTTAATGGAAATATAAAAAACAAAAATCATAACTAAACTTGAAGAAATTCAAACATCAAAACAACATAAGACAGCCACTATTTTGAAGAAATGTCATTAAAAGCTGGATTAAGCACTCTTCACTGTCTCCAAATGCCTGCATGCGTGTGTACGTGGGTGTGTAGGGGTGTGTTTCTATGTGTAACTTGCCCCCATTATGCTTCTTCTTCATTAATAATGGTGATGTATTTTAATTTCTTTTGCCGGGCCTAAATTAAATGTGTCACCCTTTAGAATAAATAGTCTAGTCTGGATCTCACATGTCCTCTCTACCCCTCTCTTTCTCTGTCTGTTCTTGCCACATTTACGCAAACAGCCAGGCGCAAAGGGAATAATTTACAGGATAAATAAAGCATTGCTCCAATTAGTTATAAGTCAAATAAATTAGTCATAAATTTAATCCACTCAATTTTATGGCTTTGAGATTCATGATCCATGTAGCTGCAGAAATATATGCTCATCATGAACTTTATCTTGATATTAAGAAGGTAAAGGCAATGAGATGCATGGTAATCAATGGTGTGATAGTATATCTACTGAATGCCTCTTCTTTACCAAGTAAATGTAAAGTTAATAAATCAAGCATGATATGTGCTGGTTAATTTATGGGCTCTTTTACATCAGCATCTATGAAGATGAAATCAAAATAAGATGACAGGAAAACACAACTAGCCACAAGCTTACTAATATGATAAGTAACTTTTTTGTCATTCAACAACATTATAAAAGGCTTTATGAGAATGAAATGTGGCACAACATGTTTAATTAAATGGGGAAAAGGGAGATTAATCAGCAAGAATAATTAAAGTAAACAACAACAACAGGTAATAACAAAAACTACATATAACCCCAAATGTTTATATCATTAATAAACAAGAGTAGGCAAATTACTGCCAGGTTTGTAGAAATCGACAACCTGCAGTGAACTATATTTATATTCAGAAACCGTCTCATCTCCGTCTCGTTTACATTGATTAGTCTTATATTTATAAAAAAATCGATTGGATGGAAGTCATTTTTATCAGTGAGCCAATCGCATGTCGTAGCAAAGGAAAGAGGAGATTCTGTTGTCAAATGTGTTTATTTTAAGAATCAACAATTAAACACTTCAAATTAAACATAAGGAGGATTTCACTAATCAAAATTTCTGTCTTTCTCTCTAAGTTTTAAAGAAATGGATGTCCGTTTAAGTTAGAGCAGCTTGGGGAATTTGGGGCTACGGTTTTAAAAGAAGGGCAACAGAATTCAAATGAGAAACCTTTGAGTCCGTCAGTTTCTTACTCATAATTGTCGCCATGTTAGAAGAGGCCATGTGAGTGCCAACTTTGTGTGTCAAATAACTGTTGACTTTTTCTGACCCAGGACCAGCTTACATTTCTGCTCTGGGATCCATCAGCTCTTGGTTCTCTCTGTCCATCGGCTGGAATGATTGTGAGCCTCGGTTCCAAAAACAGATCTGTCAAAGTAGGGAGGTCACTCTGAGGCTGGATCAGATTGTCAAATCTCAGAAATTCCTCATGTGGGATTGTTGCAATGAAATTTTTTCCAGGTTCATAACTAAATTTTTAGAGTCAAGCGAGGGCTTCTCTCAAAGTATCATTAGAGAAAGAAAAATCTTTTTTTTCACAGAAGTAGACTAATTTGTGAAAGCATACAGTGAAAGAAAGCTGGTAAAAATCCTGAAAGAGCATTTATTATCGGTTAATTGCTCAAAGGAGAGAGCACTAAGAAAATGAAGGAGTATTTACAAATCATTATGACTACATCGTAAGGCTATTATTCAGGTTTATATGACTTGTGTGACCTCTAAAGGATCGATGGAAGGCAGCACCTATTATTGTGAAAGATTCAAACTTACTTTTATAATCTCTATACCTCACAAAACTTGTAGTAGTTGGCCCACTTTTTTGCACCTTTCCTTTTCAGGACATTTAATTTCTCTCTCTTCCTCTCTGTCGCCATTTCTCTTTCTCAAGCCACGATGGGTGTGATAACTTTGTCCTTCCATTTTCTTTTTGTTTTCCTGTTCACCTCCTGCTGATGGTCGTACCTCCGCTCTCTCCCTCTTCTCCTTCATCACCCTCTTGCACTCTCACTCCAGTTCTGCTCCCCCTGTGCTTGTTGTGTCTCATGGGCCCTGACCTCCCACTGTAACCCCACGGAGCCACAATGACTTTGGTGCAGAATACAGTCTGCTTGGTAGAAGTCAGTGCAGAGGCTGCAGATATGAGCTGCAAACTTTTTCTCTCTTGTCAGCATAAAAGTGTGTGTGTGAGGTGGTGGGGGGTGAATATATCCTGTTGCATGCAAGTCCTCCTTCTCCCTCAGAGTGTGTGTGCGTGCGTTGGTGTGTGTGCACGCACGTATATGGTGGATCCTGTTGCATGGTAGTCCTCTATCAGTGTCTGCCTCCTGATCCAATTGATTGTTCTGGGTAAATTAGGACTGAGCACTGGTGATGGGGACAGGAGTGAGTTACACACTTCACCCCGTCCTTGTCCTCCACCCTGTTTTCCTTCTTTCCCTCTGTGTACCTCTACTCTTATTGTTTCCAGATGTATATATTCAAACAGCTGCTTATTTACTTATTTCTTCTGTAACTTAACATTCTGTCTGCTCTGCATGCTCCACCCTTTTCCCTTTCATTATCTTCTGTCAAATAATATTCAAGCCAGATTGTTGAAGAAACAGCTTAATTATTTGCAAGACACAAATACAGAGTTTATTCAAGTTGGGGGCACAGTAGTTGTTAAAAATAAGATGTGTAATTTAGTAGGGCTCTATGAAAATAGTTTCTAACTTTAGTACTTTTTCTTTTTCATGTAATCTCAAGATGACTTGACTTGAGAGCCACTGTAATATAATCAAATAGCTGAATCAAAGCTCTGTGACTTTAAATCAAGGCTAAAAACCCACCTTTGATTCCTAGTAACTAGATAATTGATCAATGTATTTGAGGTATATTTACCTGTTGATTTTGATGGAATTTGACAAAATGTAATGTTTATTGCTTGTTTTATACAGTAAATTGTTACTGTATTTTGTTTTATGTAAACCACTTTGAACTGCCTATTGCTGGAATGTGCTACACAAATAAGCTTGACTGAACTATGGACAAAAAGAGGAAGACAATGAGAGTTAGACCATGTAAGTAGTACAAAATGCTTTTTTACAAGCAATCTAATTGAACTTTTTTTTTTTTTCATGTCATGAGCAATTCTAAATGTTGGAACAAAACCACTAATTTATTTACAATATACAATAAGTGAGACAAATAAACATTTAAATGTAAAGACAGAGTGATTGGACATGATCATTATCCAATGATAAATCCCCACTACTTTTTGACATTTATAACCCCAAAGGAACATGTACTAAAATACATATATATCCAGCTCTGTGCATTAAGTTGTGTGACTCCACAGAATTGTGAGTTATAAAAACCCAACGTGTTGGTGATCATTTTTACTTTGGAAGAAAACATACACAAAAAGATTCAATGTGTGTTGAAGTTAGGACTTTCAGGCTTTCCCAATTTCACATTTCTTACTTTAGTCTCTTTTGTTATACAAACATTAAAGAAAAGTTAAATGTGTAAAACTGTAGAAGAATAGCAGAGCCATGACAATTTGAAAGTATAAAAGGCAGCCAAGGTAGTGCTCACTCCTTAACTAAAACTAACCTGATTGATCCCCATGTGTGAAAAAGCCACAGCTGATGCATTGCATTTCCATTGCAAATCAATTGCTCCTTCTTCATCAGTGCATTAGTAACATGGCTTTCCCGGAGCCGTGGGGCAGCACACTCCTAGATCAAACAGAACTAATGACGGTTTCAGTAATAGCATTGGCATTTTCAGTCTATGTAAAGAAAAAGAAAAAATCATGTAAGTCAGTAAGACAAGTTGATCATCTACCTTTTTCCCCCCAAAAATAAAGAACCCAGGGCTGCTGGAGGCTACACCAAGTGTAGAGGCCGTAGACATGGTTGTCCTGGGTTCAATTCCTGTTCTTGGGCCTTTGCCTCTCTCCTTTTCCATATTTACTGTAAAATAAAGGCCACTAGAGTGTAAAAAAAAAAAGAAAAATTGAAAAATAAAAATAATTTAAAAACTCTCTCACCGACCCAGTATCTTAACTATTCATAGGAGTGCTCTCTTCTGGACTGTGATGTCAGATGTTTGTACAAGGGGCCCTTTTCTCTAGTATGGGTCACTGCACCTGTGGTATTTCTCCTCTATTTCGTTTTCCTTTTCCCTGATGTTTCTGTCATTTGGGATGGCCACATCAATTACAACAGCTGTCCTCTGCTGCTTATTAATGACCACAATGTTTGGTTACATTATCTTCTTATCTGTTTTTGTGTTTGGGCGTTCCACAGAATATCATCGTCACTCTATTTATTCGCTCTCGTCATCGTATGAGTTAGGCATTTGCCTCTAATGGTCTCGCTTAAGGACCAACACTAGATGGTGATACAGTATCCCAGGCAGGATCTGAACCCCTTTCACCTGCATCAAAGTCTGACTCCCTCCCAACTGATCTTACCAGTAGCCTGATACAACTGGTGATACCGTATAAAATTAGTGGGAACAAAAAAAGATTTATTACTCCTTGTGATACTCCTACACAACAACACGTTTTTGGTAAATTACATATTTCATAACCATATGACAGTGAGAACATTTGCTGATTTTGTTTTATGACAGTAATTTTCTGAGCTGTAAAAGTGTTTGTGCTCAGCTCTCTTAAGGTCATAACACAGCATTTTGCTGGGTGCTAGTTGTTTTCCACTTTTGCCATAATCTGCTGTGCTTCTTATCATGCCGTCATGTACCAATTCAAGTGCAACCTATGTATGTACAATTAATTTTTTCCTTTTAAAATGAGTGGGTGTGAGTTATATTCAGGTGAGCTCAATAGTCCAGAAATTACCGTCATCCTGATTTGTGGCACAGGCACCAGATTATGTGGCTGGAAAACAATCCCCCATCATCCGTCCACCTGCATACTTGACAAGGTGTGTAAGATTTTAGATTAGATTTATTTATTTTTCATAAAGAGGATAATGCATGTTAATCAACATGAATTGCTTATATTGTCTCTCTTGTTTATCTTTGCCATTCACCGATCATTAGATTAAATGCACTTAACCTAAATGTTTATCAGGGTTTTTTTTCTTTCACCATTTTAACACTTTAGCAATATTTGGTGAATAAAAGTGGTTTACTCCATTTGGTCAAGCTATTGTTTCTCTGAGGTCTTCTCACTTAATCTCAAGACTTGAAAAAATCAGATGTTTTCCTATTATGATATTATGCAAGGCTTGGATGCAAACCGTAGAACTGAATGTGTTTTGTCTGTATTATGACTCTATGCACATAACTTCCTTACTAAACACAGTCCTTATCCATAAACTGCTGAATTGGTAACACTGTCAAAAAAGCAGCAAGCACGTGTAGTTGGGAAACTGGACCCCTGCTCCATAAATAGATGTTTGTTTCTGCTTTCTGGTTTTGTTTCTTTCTGGATCTGTCCCACTGGGACCATTTTTCTGAAAAGACAGCTACGGTTAAGGTAATTCTTTTTTTTTTTTGGCTTTCCTGCCTTTCTCTCCACATTTCACCACCAACCCATCACTCTACATTTATTATTCCCTTTGTAGTTCATTTATTTAGTTTTAATCTAACGTATGTGCTAATTTTTCTTAGCATTTCCATAGTTTATTATTTTCTGTATTTAGCTGTTCTGAATCCTTTCTGCTTTTATTTTATTTTCTTTTTTTACAGCTAACAGCTCACATTTGTTTTACTTGTGTGTGTTTTTTCAGTAGCTGGACCCAAATTGGTGATCTGAAGTGGCACATTAGTTTGGTGTGTTTGCTCAACACTTCTCTCTCCCTCCTGTCCTCTTTCTCTCGCTTCCTCCTTCTTATACTGTCCAGCACTTGAAAAAAAGAGAAGTCTGCTTCATGGCAGAGTATGAGCTGTGCTTCTCAGCTGCAAACGAAAAGTAGAGTAGAGCTGAGAGAGGGAAAGAGAGAGAGAAAAAAGGAATGAAAAAGGGAAGAGGGAAAAGGCAGCAACACACTTATATCTGCTGTCCTGCAAACAAGAGGCAAATGAGAGATTGTGGGAGTCAGGGAGAGTGTGCCAGAGTAAGAAGAGAGAGAGAAAAAGAGGATCTCAGAAAGCTGTGTCCTTGAGAACTGCATCACAACTCTTTGAAGAGAGCCTGGAGAAGGTGTGAGTACCCCGCATCTCAGTGGGACATGTGTGTTTCCCGTGCTTCATGAACGTTAAAGCACAGTAGTGTGTCTGTGTGTGGAGGAAGGAGGAGGGGGAGGGGGGGCATGTGTGTGTACACACACGTGTGTAAAACATGCTGCTTGTACGCTGACCTGCCAAGCTCAGAGTGAAGCTGGTTTGGCTGCCGATCTTCTGCTATTGTCTGCCTGCCTAAGTGTTGCTGACAGGGGATTATGGCAAATACAAAACACCGTATGGGCTAAAGAAAGACGGAGCCAAACTTCACAGACACGTGCATGCATGCATGAAGCTCCATGTTGAGAGCTTGGTTTGACTGCTTTTTGCAGTGTGTGTGTGTGTGTGCGGGTTTGCGCGCAAGAGAGAGAGACAGAGAATCAGTTTTAGCATGGCTATGTGTCTGGTCTATTTTTATAACAAAATATTCTACTTAAATTCTCCAACTTATTTTGCTAGGGTTGAAGAAATAACTATTGCTGTTTTTCTTAAAAATAGTATTGGACCACCTGTCTGCCAAAACAATCTACATTATCTTGCAAATGTGTCCATACCCCACCAACCTCTGTTTATTTGAGAATGGGAGAGGGAGCTACAACTCAACAAAATTGACAACTAAAAATCAGAAAAAGCTGACAAAAACTACATCTCTGGCTCTTTTGGTCAATGTTTTTACCAACTTTGTACTCACTGCTCTTTTTTGACCATTCTTTTTTGCATGACAACTGAGGCTCAGCCAAAAAAATGTACTTGAACATAAATGTTTAAGTTTTGGACATATAGATCCAACACTTAGTCTAGCTAGTAGATCTAGTTTTAGATTTAGGTCTGGGATTTGACGGAGCAATTCTAACACATATGCTCTTATCTCAACCATCAAAATGTAATGAAAATGCAAGTTTGTTTTTCTGCTAGAAAGTGAACATTTCCCCAGTCAAGGATACGATGCAAAATGTTAAACTTTGGTCTCATCTGGCCAGAGCACTTTCTGAATACTCTACTCACAAAACGTTAGGGATGTTTGGCTTTTGGGTATCATGGCAATTGCATCCCTATGCAATTCTGATTAATTCTCATCTCCGTTCATTTTGCTCCATCTTGGATTTGTCCCAGTGAGCTTGATTTCTCTGGAAGTATTTCCTTCTGGCCAATCAGCAAACAGAGTGAGGATTTGTGAATTCCAATGTCAAGTTTCGGCACTGTTTTTGAGTTGTAGTCTGCCATGGTTGTAGTAATGGCAGCTGAGGAAGTGAACAAAACTATTCAGTTCCAGTTGGTCACGTTTCCAGATACAGAGCAATTAAAGTTGGAGAAAGACAAATTTGAAGACATTTTATTACTGGATATCATAGCTTTAATTGAAAAGTTCACCTGATGATTTCACACTTAGCTGCTTCTTTGCTTCATGTATTTCCTTTTTCTGTTAATCTGTGTAACATTTCTGTCTTATTTCAGTTACAGCCTTAACCAAGCATAAAGCTAAAAACAAACACAAAAAACTTTGTTTTTAAGTAAAAGTGATATAAGTGCTCGATCTACTTTTTTTCTTAAATGATCATTCCCAATATCCACAACTTTTTTTCTCTTTTTTTAAAGTTACTTTACTGTTTTGCAGGCAGGTATACAAAAAGTTAAGAGTTCAATGAACATGGTGGGACGACATGGCAGGTTTGGAAGAAGTTTGATACAGTATGCATCTATAAATTACTCTTAGCTTTTATTTTTTTAGGCAATGAATACACATGAATACGCAGGTTCTTTAAAGTTATTGTATCAGGATAAATAAAAATGTTAAGGCATAATGTATATTTAAAAAAGTACCACCATAAAGAATGTAACACTCGTGTTTGGCTTGAACAAAGAAACAAATATTAGGTTCTAGGAAAATTTAAAAAGCTTCAGAGTGAAGAGTAAGCATGAAATCAAATATACTAATATTGCTTCTTTGAAGTGGCATTTGTTTGTGAAAAATCAAACCAATTCTTGGTTCTAAATTTTAGCAGGAGTGTGCTGAAATCATATTGGTTAAAAGTTAAATATTTAGCAATCATACCCTGAAAACTGATTTCGATGTAATTTTCTGTAATAGAAAAGCATCATTGTGATTCTATACAAGCGGTAAGCGTGTGGTTTGGAGGTTGTGTGTCTGAACTCTGAGGTCTCGGGATCAGAGCCAAATGGTGTGACCCTTTGAACTATTTGTAACTAATCATAGGCCACAAGCCACACAGCATGCAATAGAGCCCAGTTGGGTTACTCTCATCAAAATATAATGAGAGTCAACATGTCACTCATGTTTCTGAGGACAGTGTTGAAATGAATGTCATCGCTGAAGACCTGTGCCATTTCTGTTGCATTAGACATGATGACTTTGGTTGGTGCTGTGGGTAAAAGAAGGAAAGGAAAACTTGCCTCTCTCTTGAACTGTTCCTAATGTACCAGATATCCTAATCTATAAATGCTCTGGTAGTATCATGCCTTGGGAATCATATCTAGTATCATCTAATGTGTTTGATCATTTGTAACAGGACAAGTGTGACCACTGATCATTCTTTCCAGAATATATTTGGATATGAAATTAAAGCATCTGTAAAACATGCATTGCATTCCAAAAGATATATTTTCTTTCTTGTGACAGAGTTACAACCAGATTTAACAGGAGTCATGTATCCAGTCAACCCTATCAAGTTGTATCATGGCTTACATTTCATGCTTTTCTTCCTCTTAAAGAAACGCCACTAAAACTTTATTTAACATCATATGTGCAGTGCGTCTGGAAAGTATTCACAGTTCTTCACTTTTTCAACATTTTGTTATTCCAATTTGTATTAATTTAATCTCTTTACTCAGTCAACAGACCAGAGCAGTTTGCTTTTCATGGTCTGATAGTCATTCAGGGACCTTTTGGCAAACTCCAGACAAACTGCCATGTGCCTTTTATTAAGGAGTGGCTTTTATCTGGCCAGTCTGCCATCCAGGTCTGACAGGTGGATTGTTGCAGAGATGGTTGTCCTTTTTAGAAAATTCTCTCTCTATAGAGGAATGCCAGAGCTCTGACAGTGATCTTGTCTTGGGCCCATTCCCCCCAGTCGCTTGGATGTAGACGGCCAGGGTGCTCGAGGAAGAGCCCTGGTGGTTTCAAACTTCTTCCATTTCAAATGATGGAGACCGATGAGCTCATTGGGACCTTCAAAGTGACAGAAAGCTTTCAGTACCGTTCCCCAGATTTGTGTCTGAAGACATTTCTTTTTATTTCTTGCCTGGTGTTTGGACTCTGACTTCCACTGTCAGCTGTGAGACTTCATATAGACTTCATATATATTCAGTTAATTTGAAAAGGTGTGTGCCTTTTCAAATTAACTGAATTCAACACAGGTGGACTCCATTTAAGCTCTTGAAACATCTGCAGCATGACTTGGCATGAGAGGAGTAACAGGAAGAGCTAATGGAGTCATATGTGTGTATATTTTAAAATACTTAGACTTTAGAAACTATCCCCAGGATCAACATATTAAATGACTAGCATAAATTAAAGTTGTAAGTTACTATTGTGGCGAATTCCGCTTGTGTATAGTAGTAATGTGTTTCTGAATGGTGCAAAATGTTTTAGTCTGCTCTAGCCAACCGATTGAGGTCAGCCGTTCAATAATTAAAGCATGTCACTGGTTAGTGCACGAGTTGGGTCAGAGGGACGGACTGATGTCTGATCACAGTGACAGAAGTCATGGCGCCTCTGAAAAGACTTGAAAATAAGGAATATGGTGATAAGACACACAGCTGAAGATACGAGGCAACAAAGATGTAAAGTTTTAAGACTCTGTTTGATATGTGGCATCACATATTTGTGTGATAATTGCTTAAGCTACAGCATGTGTCTCTTCTTTCTTTGATTTCAGTATCTCAGGAGTGAGGACAGCTTGCAGCAGACACTCGACAAGAAGAATATCAGGTAAGAGGAGTAGTGCTACCAGCACTTCTTAGAGAAAATTACCAAATAATTGTCTGATCAGGGTCGGTACCAGGAACTGTATTTATTTACTCACAGATATTGTCTGTCAGTTTGTATGGTCAACCAAAGACTGCAAGGCCAAATTTAAGAAATAATATTTATAAAACTGTATGAATCTTGATCACCTTCCTAAAATGTATAAACAAGTAAGTGAATAGGACTGCAGTTTCCACCACATGATTAATAAGCATGTGGTTGACGTAGCTGGAAAAGAGGAAAGTTACCCTGTCAAGTTAAGCTTTGTTTCAGCAAGAACTGACAGTGCTACATCTTTAATTAGCAAGATATATAAAATGTGCTAGGCAAATTCAATATCTTTCAAGAGAAGTAAATTAAATTCTATTATTAGGTTAATGCACTGCTGCAGCAAAGCTTCTTTAAGGGATTGCACTGTTTAAAACAGCTTTTCTGATTATTATAGCTACAATTTTAACATGTTGCCATTCAGTCAGTCCCAAAAAAACCTATTAGCTCAGTTTTGTATCATGCAATGTTCCAAGATGCTGATTGTGTAGCCACTGACTGTGCAGGTTCTTAACTGATCAAAGCGTTATTAAAATAATACAGCCTCTGCTACCACTAGACAACTAGCACATCTATGGAAATGTGTGGGACAGTTTTGCGGGACATGTAAAGAAATCATGGCTGCTATGATTTCTTTACATGAAGAAATCATAGCAGCAGTGAAGTATTAGTTGTAAACAGTGTTGTATAGTAACGAAGTAAAAATACTTCACTACTTTACTTAAGTATATTTTGGAGTACTTCATACTTTCCTCGAGTATGAAAATTTTTGATGACTTTCACTTTTACTTCACTACATTTCCGAACTTAATTGCGTACTTTTACTCCGATACATTTTCAATGTGTGGTTTAGTTACTCGTTACAAAAAAGCGAGAGAGAGAAACAAAGTGTTTTGACCCCACCTACTGATTAGCAAGCAGGCTACCGAACAAAGTCCGTAGCCTGCTTGCCTGGGCTTGTTCATCACCTCCAATAGGATACACCTGTTTCGCTTCTCCCATTGTTGGGGAAATCAGAAATCAGAACACCGTACAGCGGCTGGGAGGGAGGGACGAACACAGAAGAGTGCTGCCCGCACTGACGCGGCTCAGGGATTACGTGACACGCAGCGCCGTGCCCTATAATGCACTGTAAGCTATGTAATGTGTTTGAGGCAGTTGACCAAAATCCCGGACAATTTTTAAATTCCCCCCGGACATCTTTTTAGGTCTGAAAAGTAGGACATGTCCGGGAAAAAGAGGACGTCTGGTCACCCTAGTTCAATGGGGGACAGAAGCCATAGCGATAGCAATTTAGACTAAATTTAACGAATATAGGAAAGGCATGCAAGTTCAAAACCACAAACCATTAACATGTGCTACTCTTTAAAACTGGAACAATTTATTAGCAGGTTTAATTTTGTCTGCACTTGGTTGGGTACATTATTTTAAGTTTATTTGACAAGTTTACCAAAATATAAGAAATGTCATTCACACTTGCCTTGTTTTACTTTTTACTTGTACTTTTCATTACATTACTTGAGTACATCCATTTTTACAGTAATTTCCATACTTAAGTACAAGACGTTTCAGATACTTTAAGACTTTTACTCAAGTAACATTTCAGTCAGTGACTTCGACTTTTACCAAAGTCGTATTTTGGAGAGGTACTTGTACTTTTACTTGACTCTGAGATTTCAGTACTTTATACAACACTGGTTGTAAACCTTGTATTATTGTTTTGGTTTCTCTCGTACACATCCCAGTTACCTTTAATAAATACATTTTGAACATAGTTCTACTGAGTTTTTGTAATGAAAAATGAAAATTGTTTCTCTTCTTTTACTGTACACTCGCAATTTTAATAGTTCTATTTTTTTAATAGAAAATCAGATTAACTTACATGGCAGGTGTAATTTAGACCAGACCTGATTTGAACTTTAACTGGTCACCTTTCCAGGTGATTTGGGTTTCTACTAAGACTCTGCAGCAGTTTCCACATGGCAGACAGCTTAGATTCACACAGACGCAAACACACAAAGAAAAACACATTACTTACACTGGCTTCGTGTAGCTCAGAGAACACACTTCAAAATACTTTTGTTAGTTTATAAATCCATAGAAAGCTTTGAACCAAAATATATTAAAAACTTCCAGACCACTCGTTTTTTCTGGTTCAAGTCTGCTCTGCATTCCAAGAATCAGAAAAAAACATGGAGAAGCAAAATTCAGTTTTTATCGACCACAAATCTGTAGCAAAGATCCAGAAAACAACTAAAATGCTGAAACGCTGATTTCTTTTTAATCAAGGCTGAAAACCATTTTGTTTATAGTTGCTTTTGTTTAATAATAACTGGAAAAATAATTCTAGTCTGGTTCATAATTTTTTATTCTCTTTATTTTGCCACAGTAATGCTTTTCTTTTGTTTTGTTTCTGCCATGTGAAGCCCTTTAAATTGGCTATACAAAACAACTTGACTTGACTTTATCATAGATGTGTAACTGCAGACTTGAGGCCTTTTCAGGTGCTTCACACTGCACCTTCTAGACCAAAATGATGTCACAGAGTTACCAAATCATGAGCAACAATATTTTAAAAAGGAAATTAATTATTCTGGAACTGTTGCAGACAGTCTTTTTATGTTATTAAGGATTTGCACATTGTTACTGTTCTAGCCTTTTGGTCTTCTTGTTTAGTGGTGGTGGCTTAAAAACCAAAGTCATTTAGAAAAGTATTTTACCACATTTATTCCTTTAATGTTCTTTTTTCCACCACTTTCTTTTAGATCATTTCACTTCAGGTCTGGCATTTCTTTGTCGTGAAATTCAACCTGTTTGGTTTTTTTGTCTTCATCTTGAGATTGTAAGTTGTTGAGCTGGTGGTTGTCGGCTCTGTAGAAGGTTTCTGTATTCACTGTTAATCCTTTTTATGCTTCTCTCAGCCAGAGGCCCCTGTGAGATCCTGTAGATTTAGCCGGAGGTTGATCTCATGATTAGTATTCAGCTGTCAGAATATGTCAGTCAACTTTTGGAGGCTCCTTTCAGTCCTAACACTCCCACCATCCATTCTCTTACAAATTGCATGAATTCATGGCAATGTAGCATGTAGAAATGTGTGAAAATGTGTGTACATCCTTCAAGATGTATAGCTGTGTGGTGCAGCATTGCGTGCATTAATGTTGATACATATCCACCCCCCACCGACCCTCCATTTCCCAGGAGTTTGCCCTCCATCATATTAAATGACATGAAAAGAGCCGAAGACAGATATATGCATGAATTAATTGGCTTGAATAGAACTGTTTAGAAGTTTAATCCGCAGGGATTAATGGAAGCAGCCCTCTCTGGATTTAAGCCGCTGTGCATTTTCAGCAGCGGATTGTTTTATTTCAGTTTGTCCTCCTCATTCTCATATGCTGCCACCTTTAGTTCTTAGTCAATGAGCCACAAAAAAGCTGTTAAGTGCAGGATTAACCAAGAAGAAGACCAGAGGGGTTATTTGACTCTCTAGATATATGTTTTTAAAATGGTCAAACTCAGTATTTGTAGACATCAGAACAAAAATACCAATGGATTTTTAAGCACAAACTGGAAGCCATTGTTTGGATAATTTATTTATTTCTGAAAATATCTAATTCATTGATTGTGAATGGGCGACCTGTCCAGGATGTACCCCGCCTCTCGCCCGAAACGTTCGCTGGAGATAGACACCAGCACCCCTTCTGTGCTGGAAGGGGTGCAATGTTCATTGTCAGAAACATTGTCAGAGAATTGTTTTGAAAATTGTCATTTTCTGACAATGGTATACAGAAAATGGATGGATGGACTGATGGATGGTTGTGAGTGGGATTGATTTAACAAGCTTCTAAACTGAGATTTTAGCTCAAATTTTAAGAGCTAAAATCTAACATTTCAATTTAAATATAATCTTGTATGATTATATTTAAGCTCAAACTTTGATGACTCCTTTACCTCTGAAAACTGAGTTACTTTGTAAAAGTAAACCCAAAAAAGTAAAATAAAGGTCCACTCTTTTTTATTATTGATACTTACATTTCTTAAGTGTGTGAGAAATATTGCTACACTTTAGAAAATGTCCCAATAGGCTACAGACTGTTGCATCTGTGTGATGATTAGAAAAGGGTCTTTAAACATTAGCAAATGTAGTTGTATTTCTCTTGTAGAACCAAAAATAGGATGTTGCAAAGTAAAACAATGAGTTAAAGTGAAAGACCCATTCACAAATATTAGGAAGGAGAAATCACAGAAAAGTGAGAAAGGTTAATACAAAGTCCAACAAACTTTAAACAAAGACGGAAACAACAGCACAACTGCAGAGAAACTGAAATAACTTTATGGAATAAAAAAGGAGGATCTGACAAAGAATGGACTGAAATGAAAACTGTTTGTACTGGTCTAGTAATTATTGAACATTACACCGTGTTCCAAATTATTATGCAAGTTATATTTTCTCAGATTTTCTTAAATGGTCGATGCAAATGATGGTCAGTATAATTTTCAAGTCATGAACTATTACAGTATAAATCTAATTTTACTGAACAAAACTCCCCATGAGAACAGTATTTTTTTCAAAAATAAAAGACTCAAAATGCACTGCTCCAAATGATTATGCACAGCAGATTTTCTAAACATTTTATGGATTATAAAGAACTGCAAACAGTCATTCTTTGAATGTGCAGCATTAAGTGGTCACATGCACTAAAATCAAAAGCTATTTCAATCAAAAACATCTTAACAGACCGAGTTACATGTTAACATAGGAGCCCGTCTTTGATTTCACCAGCACAAATCTTGCATCCATTGAACTTGTGAGTTTGTGAAGTTTCTGCTTGAATCTTTTTGCAGGAAGTCAGAAAACCTTCCCAGAGCTGCTGTTTTGATATGAACTGCATCCCACCCTCAGATCTTGTGCTTGAGGAAACTCCAAAGGTTCTCAATAGGGTTGAGGTCAGAGGAGGATGGTGACCACACCATGAGTTTCTCCGATTTTATGCCCATAGCAGCCAATGACACAGTGGTATTCCTTGCAGCATGAGATGGTGCATTGTCATGCATGAAGATGATTTTGCTACTGAAGGTACGGCTCTTCTTTTTGAACCATGAAAGAAAGTGATCAGTCAGAAAGTCCATATACTTTGCTGAGGTCACACACAATATCATCTATAAATTTAGTAGCACAACAAAAAATTTAATCTTTATGACACTTAAATCCAATTTGCATAATAACTTGGAACACGGTGTAAAGCTAAATTAGTATTTTCTGGTAACCTTGCCTTTTCCTTTAAAATTTTTCATTATTAAAGGTCCTTCCTAAGATGAGTATTTCAAATTATGTTCAAACACTACATCTGACTGTTTTGAACTACTTTCCAGGTATTTGTTCTTATATACTAAACAACAAATGAAATAAAAAAAAGCCCAGAATGTCAGAAGTGAACAGTTAGAAACAACTGAGGGAGACTGGCAATGGAGGAATGACAAACACCAAAGGGAATCACAGCTAACTGGGTAACCAAGATATTATGGAGCAAAAAGAATCTATTGTGTTTAAAACGTAGTTATGTGAAACTTAAAATCACTTTCTATTCACTCTGTTATTTTGCTTGTAAATTCCTTTATCACTTCAGTTTGTCTTAGATTTTATTTGCCTCTTTCTTGATATCAGATCCTACTCTCTGTTCTTCTTTTCTCTTCTTTTTCAGTTTAAAGGTGTACTTATTCTGCTTTTCTTTCTCTTTTCCCTCTTTATTCCTTCATTTATTTGCTGTAAACTGTGAGTCTATGAGATACTGAACAGATCGATGCCTATAGATTGGCTCATTGGAAGCCATTAGTTATGGGTTTTTATAAAGCTAGTCATTACTGTGCTTAATCTAGCAGAAAATTAAATTTAGAGTTGTGTACAGTGTTTTGGTTAAAAGTTGTTGATGTTTTTTTTTTCTCATTCTCCTACCAGCTGCTATTTTTTCACTGTTTTGCATTTAAAACTGTGTGTGCGCCTCCTTGTCTGATGGGTGTGTGTTTGTGTGTGAAATGCATTTTAGTGCTTCTGTCAATAAGCCGCCAAGCTTCCTGGTCATGCCAAAAAAACCCTCAAGAAAACTGCCCATACAACAACATGGCTTGGCCACAGTACTGCATACGTTTCCCATTTTCTTCCCTTGGGGTTGGCAAATTTCTCCATTGTTGGAGCTTTTATATGCAATATATCCAATGGTTTTAATAACTTTGAAAGTGATGAGAGGGTGTCATTTTTTTTCTTCCTGACACTTTGCTTTTGTTGTTCAAAGTGCATGATGGCTCCATCCAGGTCCGGTTTCAATTTCCAAAATTAGTCATGAAGTCCTGGGCAACATTCAACCTCTTTATCCCCTCTGACTTGCCAAATATCCTCTCCCTATTTCCATTACTTCTTCCCATCAATCCCAGGCCTCTACCTCTTTCTGTCCTGCTGTTCAAGCTTTGCGTTCTTTGAACCTTCTTTTTCCCCCCAACATTTCTTGTCATCCTCAGTCCAAAGTATGCACCTTCTTCACTTCCTCATATTCCTTTCCAACTGTCTTTACCTAAGCTTCTCAACATCTTTCCACTTTCCCCTGGTTCTTTCTTCATCCCCAGTTCTCTTGTCTACACATAGTCTTCTTTTGTCCCAAAGCCTTCCCCCAACACACACCCACGTCTTCTATAACTAAACAATGGGTGCCTTGAGCACTGAAAGATCAGTTCCCATCCCAGCCCAACCCCATCAGCTCTGCCCACCGTCCTCCTCCTCCACCCCATGATGATATGCAGAGTAGGGCAGCAGTCTCCTTTTGTTTAGCTTAGCGCAAATGAAAATTGCTAATCAATTTTTACCCGCTCTTATTTCATGGCATGTAGTTCCTGCCCCTCCCCTGCCAGCTGTCATTGTGTGGTTGTTGTGCAGGGCTGAAAGCTTCATTAGCAGGAGGACAGCATATTTTGCCCCTTAGCACTGTATTCACAGAATTACTAAAGATAGGACATCACCCAGTGTGAGTCATTGCATTTGTGAAAACAGACATTTTCTCGTGTCTCATAATATTCTTTTTTTCATTTCTTAATAAAACTAGGGAATTTTAATTTAGGGGGACTTTAGCATAATTATATCAAAGCTTACATAAGCCTTGTTTCATTTAGAGCCAAATAATGCAAGGATTTGTAATGAAAGGTCAGTTTTTTGGAAGTTTTGTTTCTACATTACAGCTGGTAATGTACCTTCTACCATATTACCTTCTACCATTTATGGTTTGATACAAGGAATCTATCAGTTAATCAAATATTGAGAGGAACATTTTGAGGTTTTGCAGCTCTTAAAGGGTTAAATTGTTTTCTCATGTATTGGAGTGTCGGAAAGAGTAGGAGCTTCTTAAAGAGACAGAGGCCTAATTTCTTTACGTTATGTTTGATTTATGCCTGAAAAATACTTATTTCAGACACTTTAAAAAAATTGATCATAATGAAAATGTAAACCCCTTGTTTATAGTAACATTGCTTTTTGGGAGGGAGGTTTCCATTGATTTTGAAAGAAACGTCTAAATTTTCGACATTTTTTTTCCAGTTGATGTTTGTCTTTCATTTAAATACTAGTATTCTCCAATAGAATTCCTTTGTACAATTCTCCAGACTTTGCATAACAAAAATATTTTTTATCTTTTGCAATCTTTCTATAAGCTAGTGATGAATCTAAAAGCTGCACTATGCAACTTTAATTTATTTTATTTTTTTGCATGTTTGTTAAAACCTTTACGATGTCATGACGATGTAATATGAGACAGATAATCTGAAAAAATTCTGTGGTCCTACTATCATCTGTAGAACTACACCACTCCTAGTCAGAAACAAGCAATCAAATCACGAGGAAGATCTTAACACTGTCAATCACACTCGTGTACAAACTTCAGCTCTGCTAATGGAAAAGAAACAAATTACTAAAGGAAAACTTTTTATTTGCTGTCATAAGTGGCCATGCCAGCTAGCTTGCACATTCACAACAGGCTCTGTTGTGGGGAAGGAGCTGTAGCTTAGCGGAAAAGAAGCAGGAGGGTGTGAGCAGCGCATACATTTTTTTCAAATGACCTTCTCAACCCTTTTTTCCCTGCTGCTTCTTGATCCATATACAGCTTGGACAGTAGTTTTTCCATCTCCTGCTATTATTAACCCAAGCATCTATTTGTCACCTGTCTTCTGGGTGTATAGTTGCCTCTTGGTCGCTATTATTAACACCAGTGATTATAAATATATTGATGTGTGCCATCCAGGGATGAGAACACTTGAGTGGCTTAGTTTAATCAGACTTCCTTGTAAATGTCTCTGTCACTCAAAGCATAATAACTGGTGGCGTTTGCTCAGACATTAGTGTGTGAGTGTAGCCATGCGAGTAGTTATCCAAGGCACTGATGGTCACTTGTGACTTTTTCCTGAAGAGTATTATGTGCCAGCCTTACTTAGTTATTTTGTTGAAACTACATCATCCTCGCCAATAACATGGATCACTATGCACTTGTAGCAATGTCAAGCACACATTTAATGGAACAACACAACCAAGATGTTATATACAGACTCATTCTAGCATATAGCTTGGATGTTCTGAAAGATACATACCTTCTCTGTGTTTTGACTTAACTTTTGGATAAAATGGTAAAAAAATGGTATTATTACACAAGGATTGCTTTTTTTTCTTTACACATAAACAGTCACAACTGTTATCGTTAGTAGGAATGGTGCAAGACATGTTTGTCTCTTTAGGAGCTTTTTTTTGTTTTGTTTTGTTTTTTCTTAACTGACTGACTTTAAAACTAATAGAGAAACAATAGTTTTTATGTTCAAACTGTACAATTCTAATTTTTCATAAAACTTAAATTAGTTTTGTGAAAGAGCTGTCAGTGATACTTTCTGCTGAAATGTCTCATGGAAACTTTAGTTTCATTACCTTTTCTTTCAGTCGTGTTTTTTGTTTGCCAGGTCACAGAAGGCTGAACTCAGATCTAAAAATGATGTCACACTCGGGGTGGTCATTTTCATTTTGAAAGTCGAAAAACTATTGGGAGCTGTTTTTAAGCTAACTACAATTATCTATGTAGGTCAATGACATAATTTCCTCCATTTTCTGTGAAAGAAACATGTTCATGAATATTCTTGTTCAATGCAATATAAACAGAAGTGCAAAGGTGGACAGAGTTTTACACACTCAAGAGCCAGTAGTGATATTAAACACATGCTGGCTAAGAGAACTCCAGCCTTTCAGTACAGAGTTTCACCTTTATCCCCTTTCTCAGTACCATAAGTCCAAAAATTATATGTGTTTTCTTTATAAATACAGCATCCAGGGCTCTGTAAATGTCACAGGTTACTTTAAGCTAATCCCTGGGACAAAAAGTCTCTGATGTTAAATTTCTCCTTTTCTCTCTTTTGATGTTTTCACTTTACTTTTGACTTGGTAGGACACAAAATCATTGACACTTAAGAAAATGACCATCACTGAACAGAGCCTAGACCCTATTGGAACCATTATTTCAAAATTCTGCTCTAAAAAACTATAAGTACTGAAACTCAGATCTGTAAGCTGCTGAATAGGTTAATTTAATGTGAAAGATAATATAAAATCTAGTTACAGCTGATTATGCAGTTTAAACTACAGTTTTCCTTATCTCTGCTTTTGGGGTTACAGCCAGTCAGCCACAAGGAAAATGAATTGTGCTTTTAGATTGGCTGCTTCAGAAACACCAATCTAAAAGTGGCTGGATTGAAACCAATCCGAGAGCCAGTTAAGTGTCAAGAAGCATTGTAGTTTATTTCAGCTTCCCAAACTGCATTTTCTTTTAAATATTTAAATGGGTTCCATGAAGAAATGTGCAAATAAACAGATTTTTCATTAATAATTTGGAGCTAGACTGAACAGAAAAACCTGAATAGGAATTTGTAAATCCATGAATACTGACCTGTGAGTAGGTGGGGGTTCATTGTAAACCTTTTTGCTATATTACTAGTAATGATAGCTCTTAAAAGTGTAGGCAGGAGGCTGTCACTGAAGTGTAACATCAAGAAAACATACAATTCTGATTTATTTTTTACTTTTGTGTGTGTGTGGCTATTGTCAGCCCGAGCACCTTTCATCCAGTGAGTATGCATATGCATGTTTTAGTTGAACCAGGAGAGAATTGGTGCATTTCAGAGTGAGTGACTAAGAGAGAGAAACTGAGACCAAGAGAGAGAGAGGTGCCATTTGTTTTGAGTGTAGTGGAAAAGCTGGAAGAGTTGCTAATCCACGTGGTTGGCCGAGCAGAAAGGCCATTCATATTTATAGCTGACTGACTCACATTCTGTCAAAGAGATGTCCAATACTCAGAACAGAACCAAGAATAACCCTTGAATGAGACTGAAATAGGGCTTTAAAGAGAAACTCATATCAGAGCTGTATTTGGTGCTGCTGAGTCACTATTCAGCAGACCAAAAGAACAAGAGGAGGGAAATTTACACCTGAATTCAAATATCGTGTGTCATCTGGGAGCCAGGACAATTTGCTGAGTCATTCAGTTACTTAAGTACAATCCCTCTTGGATTAGGATAGAATGTATGGAGAAAAAAAATGATTGCAATTGGTCATTTAAAAGATTTCGATTATTGCACCAGCACCATCAGGTAAAATTTTTAAAACCTGACATTTGTAGAAAAGGAGTCCTGTCGTTGGCATTCTAATTTCCTGTGAATTTTCTACGTGCTGCTGCCAGACTTGGTCAGGATTCCCTTGTAAAAGAAATATTTAATCTCAGTGGTGTTTGTCTAAGTGAAATAAAGGTTAAATAAAAAAAATAAAATAAATGAATGCATTTACAAATAATCATTATGCTTCAAGATGACCAACCCCAGTCTGTCCAATGTTTAAAATGATAAATGGGGTCTCTCAATACACACAATGAAAGCAGTGTAAAAATATATATATATTTCCTTGCTTAAATATTCATATGTCTTGCAACTGACTAACGTAAAAAAAAACAACAAAAAAAACATATTTTTAATTGCCATTTTTAGTGGGAGCTTGATGCAGTGTGGAAGATGGCACTCTTTCTCAGTTTGGGACTATTTTGTGAAGGTTGAGGCATTTGAACCATGTTGCTGCTGTTTATATTTTAAATTAATTTTCTCAATCGGGTTTATTATTCTCACTTCGTTTCAGTTACCAAACAACAGTTTTGCTGGTTTTGCTTCTGTTCTTTCAGTACTGAATGTCCCAGGCCTTTCGATGTCGTTTGTCTTTCATGTTTTTATGTTCTGCAATTCCATGCTTTCTTTCGGTCCTAACCTGTGGTTTTGCTTAATTAAATAATCTTAATTGACTTCATAATGCTGGTGGTAGCCTGAAATAGACCTGTTACACTATGAGAATGTAAGCATTGTGAAACTTGGAAACACACACAATAGTGTTTAAATGTTTGACTGTGAGAAATACTAAAGACTGAATTGCCTGCAGAGTTTCAAAAGGAATTATGTTGGATGTATGTTGTCTTTATTATTGTTTACAAGTGTGGAGCATATTAAGCAAATGTACTAACAATAACAATAAGGACATATCTAATCTTTTGTCAGTGTGTCAGATTATAACCCTATAATTGTTTAGAATGTAGTTAGAAGTTGGAATAAATAAAACTTAAACACTTTGTTTTTGACAAATATAATCTATGTCAATTGAAGGCTGTTTGTAAAGCAGTTCAAGATGATAACCGTTAACAATACTCAAGAGAAAGAGTGGTACACCCTCTCAGTTTGTTTTTATCTGTCAGCTTCTCTGTAAATTCGTGTCTCTGGAGACAAAGAAAAACATGTTCATGCATTGACACAAGCCTACAGAAATAGTACAAGTCTGAGACACAATATGCAGATAAAAATGCGCTTACAATCAGCTCCAGTATATTACTGTATGTGACAGGAACTACTCCACACATACTCTCTATACTCAACAATTATTTCATGTGTGGTTGTGTGGCCCCCTTTCCTCTCTCCCTCGAGTATTCTTACCTTCTCACCCTCTCAACCTTTCCACCTTTGCACATTCCACTCTTGGCTCAAACTAGGGCTTCCTTTTCTTTCTTTTCCTCTCATTCTGTTTTTACTCTGTCTCTTGTTCACTCCACTTTTTCTTTTCTTATATAGATATTTTCACACCTCCCCCTGTATTGAGATACCCTACTCACAGCACTCCTAGTGACCCTGTCTGTGACCAATGACCTCAGGGGTAAATGCAAGGTCCCACCTCTCCAGGAAATAAAGACATTAGCTTCCTCCAACCGTCTGACCCTGTCTCACCTAACCTCGTCTTCCTTCACCCTTACCTCTGTATCCTTTCCTCTCTAAATCCCCCCTGTACTGTTTTTTTTTCTTTTGCTCCCTTTTAACCATTTCCAAAAATGCAGCTTTTATTTTTGTATTTCCTTCATGTGCTTTTAACTGGTCACTATTTTACGTTTGCATCTTTAGTACTTTTTTCTGTACTGTTGATTAAGATGTTTTCAGCAACCATAGAGAGAAAAAGCACAAATCATTTTATCCAGGTCAAACACCAAAAAAGTTCAAAGTAAATACATGGTGAGGATCTTTAGCAGGTTTGGAAGTCAAAAAGTAATGTTTTAATTACTTGCAGCTCAGACCAACTATTTACAAATACAAATTTATTTATTATTTTCTGATTTTTAACATAAAATCAAATATAAATGGAATTTATATGCCTGCTGTTATGCTCTTTGATGCAGTGAATGTAAATATTTGTTTTCAACTGCTTCCTAAGTTTATATTTTTTGCATAAAAGTAAATGGGGAGACTTTATTGTAATGTGTGACAAGACCAAGGCCATTGTTTAAAGAAGTCCTGTGTAAAATTTGCCACAAGAAAAAATATGAAAGAAGGTGCTGTGTTCAGATGGGACCAAAAATAAATGTTACAGCTGGAAATCAGAATGCTGTGTCTGTTTAAAAAAAAAAAAGGAAAAAGCTAATATTTAAGGTTTATCAATGGTTTTGCAATGGCTTATAAGTGGCTTCAAACATATCAAATGGTTTGAAATGATATATTATGGTCTTGATTTTTGTCACAAAAATCTGTCATTTTTACTTTGGTCTGTAGTATTTATCTCCACCATAAATCCAGAGCAAAATTACACAAAACCTAGGAAAAAGTAGGAATTTTCACATTTAAGTGCCATGTAAAAAAAACTGACTCTATGAGATGTATTGTGTGTGTTTCTGCATATGCTACTTACATCTGAGCTTCCATTCCATTCTGCTTCCTTGCATGTGTTTTAGCATCATTAGTGTGTTAGTTTTTCATTTACTGAGTGAAAGAAGGGTTCCCCGGAGATTACCGTTCCTCTCTTTCTCATTGTTGTCTTCCTAAAGAGAAGCGATGGAGAAAACATTTGTCTGGTGCTGTGTTTTGCTGCAGAAACACAAGTCAACCATGTCACCTGCATGTAGCGCTTTGCTTTATGCATATTCATTTTAGTTCTTATTTCAGGATATAGGACATAGAGACTGAAAACATCTTCAACTCCCCTCTTGAAGTTTACAGAAAATAGGAAAGATTTATTTTTGTTAGTGCATGAAAGGTGGTTAGCGTTAAGTAGTTGCAAAAATATGTGAAAGAATCATTTTCTATTTTTCTTTCTTGGCAGCCTGTTGTTGGGAAAAGTGACCCAACATAGTATCACAGTTTAACTGAGAAATTATCGTTGCTCGAGAGAGTGCAAAGACTTAATTTTAATTCTTGGAAGAGAATAATTAAATGTTGTATAGTTTCTGTCTCCTTTGAGAATTTACAGATAGTTTTGACGTGGTTAAATGACAACATTTCATGGTCAGTTTCTTTATTAATCTTTTTTTTTGTTTTCAGGTAAATTTATTAAAACATGACTAAATCTATCCTAAAAACACTACAGAGTTTTTCTATTCTCCTGTTACCTCACCACCTTGTTTTTCATTCTTGTTTTCACTACTGGTTTGAAAGTTCTTACCGTTAAACTTTTGCCTTTATCTTCCTTTCTCCTGTTAACCAGAACAAAAGATGACTGTTCCACTGTAGCTAATGGAAACAGCAGAATATTACATGTGCTTGAGAAATGACACACACAGAAACGTTTGTATATGAATAACTATAGTGGATGTGTGTGTTGGTAAGAAAGGGTAAGAGACGAAGTTCGGTTTTCTTCACAGTGTGTTTGATTTGGTTTGGTTTATAGCAGATGGGCCTACTGTGACCCACAGGCAAATACATGCCACCCACTCACTCTTCTTAATGCACGCATCCACACAGAGATGTATAAACATACAGCAGCTTCACATTTATTCAGCCATATCTTATAACCATCCTCATAAAAACCTAAAGCTCTGATTAATGAATATGCTGGATTTTCCTCATTTTTCTTTAGTGTTCACTTGAGTCTACAGGCTCGAAGTTATGACTATAGGTGTCCAGCATTTATTTTACTGCATAATTATACACACTCACTATAACAAATCCATTATTTTATTGCTGTTGTGTTTATTATTAGAGCTGAATCTACAATTTTTTTTCTGTTTGCTTTTCAGCCTTAAAGTTGCTGATCACCGGTTGTTCATGATTAGATTAATTTTCAGTCTCCATGCAATCTCTGGCTGACTCAGTGTGAGGCTTTGCAAATCATTGTTTCATTTAGAATTACAGTCTTAGTTTTAGCACTGTGAAATAATGCGCCTTTAATATTTTTAATTCAACATAATTTCTGTTGACATTGTTAGAATTAAAAACACTCTCATGTCCAAGAAATTTTATCTAAGAGGAACCTGGCTTTATAAACTATTTCAAACCAGTGCCAAAGTGACATATTGCCCTGTAGCACCTGCATAGCTGTTTTGCTTCATTTTTCATAGGAGTTAGCTTTTTAGTATATTAAAATCACTTAAGATAGCCATTTCTGTTTTGGAAGAATTGGTTTAGGAGGAAGGAAGATATTTAGTGTCTATGATTCAAAAAGAAGATATTAGCTCAATATTATAAGAAATGTCAACAATACATGTCAGTTCAATGTGGCAAAATTATGGAAACCTAAAAACCTCTTGCTTCAATTAATGTAACTGGTTTTATCCACCAATTTGTGATAATACCATTAAACTGTAATATCTAGTTTTCTCTTAGGAGATATGGTAAATAGTTGGATGGTCGGCATATTCACATATTTTAGTAATTATGATAACATGTCAAAACAGATCAACCAGAAGAAAACAAAAAACATGGGAGAGGAGAAGTTTTAAGTAAAGTTTAAAAGCAGAAGTCAACAAGTCATTTGTTTTGCACCCTTTAGGTGAACACATAATGAGATAAAGTGTGTGTTTTTGTGAACACCTATAAGAACTGGTAATGGCATTAAGTCTTCCCTCTTTTTTTCTTTTGTACCTCCAGTTTTGCATGAACCTCTTTCTTTTTTTTTTTTTGTCTGTACCTCCCGCTTCATATGCCCTGCCCACACTCAGCAGTAAACCTGTGCTTATTAGAAAAAGGGAGAGAAAAAAAGAGAATGATGGGAGGTGAAGGCAAAACGATGGAAAGAACAGAGTGTAAAGAAATACAAAGCAAATTCTGCTTGTCAGGATTTCTCTACTTCCGTGTGTGTATGCATGTGTGTGTGAGAAAGGGAGAGAGGTCTGATGGAAGAAAGGGAGATTTTTGCTTATCAGACAGGAAGTGGATCTCTTACAATAGCATTCTGACGTCTCCCTTCTCTAATTTGGAAAACTGTTTAGATCCCTATTCCAGATATCACATGCACACACACACACATGCGCGCACGCCCACACACACTTTGCACGCAGACACGTCACAGAGGTGCAAAAAAAAGATACAGCTGCCGAGTTGGAGACAGAACCGCTGACTGAGCCATCTGCATTCACAGACTTAAGATAATTATGAATTCACACTAACCAAAAAAGCACAGGCACATACACACAGCTTGCACACGCCCACATGAGACTTACATTACTTAGTTGTATATTTGATATTCAGCTGATGCTTCAAATACAATTATATTCAGACATAACATAGAGGCAGGGATGATAAACAGACAGAGAAAAAAGAAATTAGTTTTTCAGTTGGAGAATAAGAGAATGAGATTAAAGGGGAAGACAAAAATTTAGTAGAAACAGACTAGAGAGAGATCAACAATATGGCTTGAAGAGGATCCTGGGGGGGGAAATAGGACAAGGTTATCAATGAAAAATTGCATTAGTTAGGTTTTATTGATTATGTTTTATTTCCTATTACGTTCTCCCAACTAAGATTTATTTATTTTCTTTATTAATTAACACCCAATCCTTTATATCGATTGTGTATTTAGACTTAAGGCGTGAAATTCATTATTCAGTTGCATCAGAACAGGGAGCATACTTTTGCACTTCACTTTATCACCAATTTTTCATCTAGCATTTTAATGGTTTAATGGTCTGTGAGTGCCCCTAATTGGGCAAATAATTATTAGGTGAATTAATCAGAGAATAAGTCAGCATGTGCTCAGTTCAACAGTTCAGCATGCCGAGGTGAGTGAGTGAATCTTCACAGGTGCAAACAAGGTGTTTGCATAGCGTAGCATGAGATTAAGTCATGTTGCTATGCCATTTGCTGAATACTTATGTAAATTATGTGGTAGTGTAGTACATGTGTGATGAAAGACCAGATTTGCAATTTTCTAGCTGTAGGATTTTGTAAGTTGTCATCTGTAGTTACATGAAGGTAAACTCTTTGGATGACATCAGTCTATAAGACACTATTTTGCCCTTGTTTGTGGATTTCTCAAAATAACTACCAGATCTATACTTCATGCTCTAATGATATCCTTGTGTTTGGACAGATCTAGTTTAGAAGGCCTGGATTAATCTGCAAATTGAATAGAAAATGTCTGAGCTTGTCTCATTTAGAGAAGTGGTTAATTCAAGATTAATTCTGACACAATGTATAATGCACTTTTATGCCTTTACAAATTCTGCAAGTCTTGTGATAACTCATGTTCTACTATATTGTTGGATGGTTTGTGTCTGCAATAGTTTTTTCCAGAAACAAAAAGACCATTTAATTCTGCTGAGACATTTTTTGCTAAAATAATTTACACTGTATGAGGAAAAGCAGAAGATTAAGAAATGAAAATTCAGAGTGGATTTAAAAGGTATTTTATATCCCAGAATGCACATGCCAGTTCTGATCAGAAAAACACATGTTTTATTATCTCTGAACACTAAAAAAGGACCACAAAATATAAATCATATCACAACTTGTTACTTATACAATCTGTAATCAAACAACAATAACAATATCTTAGATTATTGGTAGCATTTCAAATCCCAAAATTTAGCAGTGATTGAAGTAGTCCTATTTAATCTGCAGAAAAATTTATTTTCTCTCAATTTTATAATAAATATAATAAATTGTGTCTCAATAATCTATCCTCTACAAAAACTGTTAAATTATTCTTACATGAATAAAATAAATCTACTAACGTATCGTTTTCTGACGTCAGTAATGCAACTAACAAAAGTCAGAATCAACTGGAGCAATTTACCAACAGAACCCGTATAAAGCTGGGATTGAACGGTGCTTCCTTTTACCCATGATAAAAGAGGGATCAGATTTTGTTATGTACCACAGCAGGGTCAACTATTGTCTGACTGATGAACAAACAGCCGGGCAATGCCTAAATCCCAGTTGGAGTTTACACACACACGCGCGCGCGCACAACAAAATCCCATAGTGTGTGTGAACAAACAGAGGATGAAAGGCAAGACAGCGAGGGGAAGAGCACATATAAAGAGCTGCTGTTTTATTAATGAACCTGGAAACAGGCTTGGGATTCTCAGGATGAGTGTTTGTGAGTGTGTGCATGTGTGTGGGTCTCTAGCAATGCAGCCGCACAGCTTCAGAAATCAAGGTGGCTGCCTGGACAGTATCGGTACTTGCACACACACACACACACGCACCCACGCACACACATACACACGTAAAGTCTCTAATAAATTCACCCTAATTCATTCTCTCTTTTCTCTGGGGAAGAGCCAGCAGTTTGCCTGATCCAAGGAAGCTTCACGTTACCTTTCCTAAATAATTGATGCTCTGTCTCTGAGTTGCACTCACTTGCTCCTCTTTTTGCTGTCTGTATATAGATATGTATGTTTTTCTGTCTGGTTAATTTTTTTGTAGCTTATTTTTCTATCCCTGTGCCTCTTTTATCTTTTGTCTGTTTTATTGTGTAATAACATAACTTACACAAATGTTCCCTACTGTAATTTTCTGTTGTCAGTTTTTTTGGCACATGAAAGAATTTGAGTTGTTACAAACTCAAGAGTTTTTTAGTCTTTTTCCAAAAGCCGATACCCATGTGTATCTCTTTGCATGATTGCATATTCCTGTGTGTGAAAATGAAAGGGGGTGAGGAGGTGGGAGAGGGACGTTTTGAGTCTGAATTTTTTTCAGGTCCAAATGTGCCCCTTAAGAATTCAAACCTATGAAAGTGTCTGCATTTTGATACGCAGTGAGCGTTAAAGTGAATTTTTATATTTGTAGAAGCAACTATAGTGTATTTTGTGTAGGGGTGGGAGGGGTGTGTGTGTGTATATATGTGCACAGACCTTCTTCCCCCACTCCCACAGGGACCTAACCCCACTAACCAGGGGTTAAGTGCTGCCTTTCCCTTCCTCTAACATTCATCTTGTCTTCTTCCTCTCAGATCTTAACGTTCCTTCCATTTATTCTTTTCAACCCTTTCTTAAACCTATGCAACTGCAGTCTCTTAAACTGCACAGGTTTAAGAAATATATATATATATATATATATATATAGTACATGCCGATGCCCATGTGTATCTCTTTGCATGAGATACACAAAGAGATACACATGGGTGTATCTCATGCACCCATGTGCATACACGCATATATATGTGTATGAGATACACACACACACAATCCATTTCTACTAATACCCTTAAACCAAGTGTACTTTAAATGTTTGGTGTGTGTTTGAGCTTTTCCAATAGAAGTCATATTCTATGACTGCTATAGAATAGAATTCTAGAGGTCTATTCCATGACTTCTATTGTTGAATAAAAATCATATTCTATGACTTCTCTTCTATGACCATTTGTATCTTAAATGTACAAATGGTCAAAATTTTAATTTAACCATTTAACTTGCCAGTTTTATGAGCTCCAACACAATAACCTGCACATGGCCTGAGTGTGAAAAATGTCATCCATAAATGAATGGCAGATATAGAAAGCATGAAGATTATAATGTTAAAAATACTAGGTATTTCAATATCTCTCATATAGATGTTTAGAACAAAACAAAGTAAAATCCGAAGCATAAGTCCATGTTTTGAGTGTGTGTGTGAGAGAGAGAAGAGCATGTTTATGCTGATTGGTACTTTGCAGAGAGACTGTCAAGAGTCAAGAGTCCCTAATCCTTGCCATCAGAGACTCCTCAGCACACACATACATGCATGCACTAACAAATTCACACACATTCTTATCAGGTTGCCCAGTGAACCATTATGGTGTGTTGTGTATGCGTGTGTGTGTGCCCTGATGAGGGGATACCAGTCTTCCCATGACAGAAGTAATCCTGTTCAGTGGAAGCTCTGGATATTCCAACTGGTGTATGCGTGTTTTGATGGGTTTCTCGGTGTGTATCCCCATGCAGCAAGTCATAGAGCCCAAATCCACTGCCTGTTTGCCTCCCTGCCAGTCTAGCCACATCCTATTCTCTGTCTGCACTGTTCCAAGATGTTGTTTTCTAAAATAGTACTGGTACTAGTGTTGATCTTAAACAAACACTTAATAAATATTCATTATGAGTCAAAATTAAGTGCAGTTTTTGCATTATAATTTGTGAAGCATTTAGTTAAACTAAAGTTATCATTAAGTCAGAGGCAACTTTTAGATTTTCACTAATTAAACATGTTACTCCAGAGTATTTAATTATAGTATAAGGTGATGAACACTGAGGTCTTCTAATGTCCTTAATAACCCTATCACACCATTTAATTTCTGCTTGGTGTTTTAGGAAATAGTGTGACAGAATCACATTTATAAGTATTTGACACTGTAGTATACACAGATTTAATGCCAAGTAAACTAGACTGATAAAAGCCACCAATTTATAGTGAATTAGCACAATAAATTAATAGCAGAAAATAGTGATTTTCTTCTTCTTTTTTTTTTTGCAAAATATACGATTTGAAGTTGTGGAGAAACCACAAGAATTTCTGAGATTTTAAAATGGTAAAATGTGTGTTTGAATTTGGCTTGTTAACAGAGTAATTCTGGGCTGTTTTGGGAAGTAGGAGAAATTCACAGCTGATTAACATAACAGGCTGTATTGGCTAGCTAGCCACACGCTTTTATTAGTGGCTTTTAGTTAAGAGGATGAAAGTTTGACAAAAAACATGTGGCGACTTATTGCCACCACATCACCCTAATCCACGCCTGTAAAAAAAAAATCTCGGCCCAGGTTTGTTTATGTTTGCAGCTTGCAGATAACTTTTGCTGTCAGTGTTAATGCTATGAGAGAAGCACATAGCATTATGTCATATCTGTGCAAATGCTATAGAATCAATTCCAGTGTTACTCAAATGTCACAACACATTTAATCTCGTACTAGATTATGCAGACAATCTGAAGATTCACTCACACAAGGATGCTGAAGGGTCAGCATAGCTCTGTCTGACACACTGTGATGTACTCTCCCATTTGTTCAGCTAATAAGTATTTGATCATTTGGAGGCTCTCTGAAGGATTGTTTGGGGCGCAATAGTTTTTTGCTAATATACGCCAAGTGTTACAAACTTGCACTTTATATGCTAATGTCAAAATTAGCAAATGGGACAGAGTATCTCAATCTGAATTTACACTCTCTCTCTTCTTGTCATGCTTCTCTCAGGTTTGTTACTGACTGTGAAGCCTTGACCCGATATTGTAAACTCTACAGTCGAGTGGGATGGCCTTCTTTGTCCAACACAAGGTTGGGACATTGGTTCACTTTTGCTGTTCCTGCATCTGTGATTAATCACACAGAGAAATACTGATTCTTACACGATTTGTTCAAATGATAATTTCTTTGTTCCATTTCCCAGCACAGGATAGGGAAAAAGATCCTATAGAACATGGTGCTAAAAGACTGTAAATTAACTGAACTTGTTTCATTGAGAGCACTAAAAATTACTTCTTTAAATTCTGACTGTGTTTATAATCATTATTTTGTATGACATTTAATTGAGTAACTAATTGTGATTATTGTATAACTTTTGCAGTCTCTCAACCAGGACTCATTTAAAAACAGGTTTTTAATATCAGTGGGAGTTTTCCTGGTGAGATAAAGGCTAAACAAAATGAATGTACAGTGCTTTAGTTTAAAGTTGTGGTTTGTATCTAATGCTCCAAGGTCTATAATGATGTTGGACCAAATAAACTAAGTTAAAGCAAGGAAGACAAGCTGATTCCTGAAAAACAACAGCAACAACAAATTTAATGTACATTTTTAATGTAAGAATTTGTGGAACAGCTGTGGAACAGCTTTAATGTAATGTGGCAGTAATGCTTTTCATTTTCCTAAAAGATATGGCATTTACCTGCTTCAGCATAACTGAAAAGGACATCAAACTATAAATTGGAACTGTAAAAAACGCGTAACAATTAAAAATGACCATAAGAGCTTTGCTTGTCTGTGCTGCTTGTGTAATTTAATTGTTTCAGTTAGTTTCTCGTGAAACTGTGCATGTTTAGCTGTGGACTCTGGTGTGTTTTGGGAGCATCACAGTGTCTTGTTTTCAGGACATCAGCAGGAGGCTAATGGAAGGGTTTTGTTGGTTTAAAAGAATTACCAGCCTCCTTTGCCAAAATCAACTCATAATCTGCTTTGCTGGCACCAACACACTCACGTTCACACCACTGACAATATCTAACAACACAAAGCACACTACAATGACAATCAGCCGTACAGAACTACAAGATGCAAACTCTCTTGTGAAAACGGACTTGATGAAAGGAGGGGTTGACGAAAGGATGCAGAGGAGAGAAAACCACAGTAAGACAATAAGTGAGCAGTAAAAAGGAGAGAGGTAAGAGGTGAAACAACAGAGAGACAGGAGGACAACAATTGAAGATTGAGGATGAGTCACATGGAGCGACAGCAGTAGATGACATGCTGCAGGGTTATCAGTGATTAACAGTTCCGCCCTATAGAATGTTGTGTTGGACATCAAAGAAAGACACGTTTTGTTTACAGGCCCTGAGTGTAACCTTGTTAGGAATGGGATGATAATACACATGTACACATAAATGGCTTAGCTTTTCCTGTAAGAAAGAGGAGGAAGCATCCCGAGGTAGATGGCAGGAACCGAAAGCAGTATGAGGGGAACAGTAATTTAAACAGCAGTGATGAAGTAGGAGAGGAAAATGGCAAAAGCACAGAGATAATCCCACCAGAAAAGAAAAAAACAAACCATTGTGCTTGTTACATTATGAGATGCCTGAATTATTTACTGAATATTTGCTGCTATTCAATTTCTTGTTAATAGATCAAACTATTTTTACTAACTAAAAAATGTTCTAAAATTGTTGTAGTCTCTGTATTTTCTGTATTTCTGTATTTGGGGCCCAGTAATGAAATGTATGTTGGCTTAGGTCAGGTTAGTCAACCACTTTTCATTGAGGTCAAACATTGTATCAAATGTACCTATCGGGTATCCAATGTTCCAGTTTTCATTGAAATTTTCACATAATAGCATTTCTTTCGAAGTCTATGAAATATTGTTCACATGATACTTTCAGAGATAATTAGTAGACACAGATTATTTTGTTTCTCTCGATGAGTATATGTTTTGCTGTTTGATCAAATATACATTGTTTATACCTGCTTGTCCTTGCAGGGTCACAGGGGGGTCAGGTACCAATCTCCGGTGGCCATCAAGGCAAGATGTAGGGAATAGATGAGGATATGTCTCACTAAACCTTCCAGCAATATGAAAATAATTCATAATCATCATAAACTAAGAATCATTAAACGTGGCACTTGATTGTCTGTTTATGTATTGACTATTGACTTACCTTTTTGACTAATATATCACTAATATAACATTGAAAGATGGTCTATGTTTGACTTTGTGATAGTATCTGCCATTTATTACCCCAAAATTCATCGGATAGTTTATAAACATGTAATGATGCTATCAACCATAACAGAGTTCAGATGGACTTTTGAAGAGAATCAGGTCCACATCCCTCATAGTTAATGATGGACAAGAAGTGTGTTTTCTACATGTTATTTCTTTGTTTCATGGGTAATCAACCTGGACTGCTTGTTGTTAAATGTTCAGTCTTAGTCTCATTTGACCAAGGCAGTTCTAGCTACAGTCTCAGTGCAGCAAATTCAGCAAATTTAGCTTTTGTGAGCAAAGACATTTTTTTCAGGCATCACTTCCAAACAACTGTTGCTATTTAGATGGCATACAATGATTGTGATTTACATTTGTGAAACTAAGAGGTCATTTGTTGCTGCAGTTCTTCAACAGTGATATTTGGAGATTATTTTTGTTTTATCTCCCTTTAAGTACTCCTTTTTATCAGGGATGTTAAGACTGCATGGTTCCTTTTTCAGCTTTCTTGCAAGTAACTAAAAGAAAAGGGTGTCTGTGTTTGGTCATAACTCAAAAATCTGGTGAGTTTCAAAAAAAGTGTAAACTTTAAAATTTTTGGTAGCGTTTGTTTGAATTGTTTCTTAGCATGAGATCATATCAAGCTGCATAATCTGGATTTTTCAAAGAAAATCAGCATGAAATCACACCACTAAGTAGATTTTAAATTAATTTACTCAAGGTCTACTTATATCTTTACTCAGGATATTAATAAATGTGCCCAGCCTTGTATTGTAAACAAATATACTCGCAGAACTAAATGTTCCATCAAAGTACAAAAGGGTAGAAGAAGCGAGACAGAAAAAGAAATGGGAAGAGGTCTGAGATCTAAAGAGGGGAGAGGAGAGCAGAACAATGACTTTAAGTCTTGACAAACACTTAACGGAGGCCTTTAGACTAACACTTTGGAGAAGACATGTCTGCCTGCATACCAATAGAAAATACTGTCATTCTCTATCTAAGTCAGAGCCTTTTGATGTTGTGTTCACACAGACAGAGAAAAGAGAGATGAAGGAGGGAATAGAAGTAGACTGAGTGGGAGAAAAAGAGTTACAAAAACATGAACTTTAAACAAAAAGGCTATAGGGTAAGGGAGGAGAGAAAAAGGAAATTTAGGGAAAAAAAGAGCTGAACCCTTAATTTCTTCTGCAAGATGTCATTCTTTATTTCATACATTCTTTGTGCTTTACTTTTTCCTTTTGCTGTATCTGTTCATGTCTCCAACAATATATAGATTACCACAGTGATAGTAATTATCAAGAGGAAAGAATAAAGAAAGTAGAGAAAATAGGAAAGGTAGGACAGACAGTAGAGGTCGGGTGGTATGAAAAATAAAATAAATAGAGACACTGGATGGAAAAGGATAAGATGTGTCATCCCAAAATTCATACAACAGTGATGGAAGAAAGTCAAAAACTGGGCATGCTGAACAAAACTTTAAGCAACAGAAACAGGGAACAAACATATCAAGGAAAGAGTTAATGCAAATGGGACTAATTTGTTGGCAGAGGAAGTAGTCAGCAAAGATGAATTGAAATAAATCGGGAAAATTACAGAAAATGGAGTCATGTGAAAACAACAATCCCTAAAAGCAGACTAGCATTTAATGCTGACTGAAGAATGGATTTGTTTCTCACAATAGTGTCTGTGACCAAGCTGGTGACCAGTATGAGGAGGACCTGCCAGACTGTTGTGGGATGGTACAGTACTCCAATGTATGACTGACTTCCCACCTTTAAGTGACTAGACACTTAAATTCCCACTGTCATGTTTCTTCAAGCTTAAATCCATCTGTCCACCATTGTCTTTACTTGCTTGTCTTTGTATAGTTGTGGGTCTGGACAGGTTTCTGTCTAATACAGGGCAACACAAAGACAAACAGGACAAATAACTCAGACTTCAATCATCCAGTCCAGTTATAACACCAAACAAGAAGAGCCAACAGGAGAAGAGACTGCATTAGTAAGGATGAACTGACAGGTCATGGGAGAAGCCCCTCTACTCTGCTGCTCAACACACAGAAGCATTTTCCATACTAATATGTCACCATACAAAGGGAAATGGTTTCCAGCAGTGTAAGATTTCTTCCAAGAAGCATTGTTGCAACAAAAACATAACTGACCAAACACAAATGGCTATATTATTTTATGTGTACTATTAGAATTTGTATATTTTATTTCATTTTAATTATTTAAACTTTCATGTGAATGCCCAAACGGTACACACATTACCTTCCAAGGTGTACAAGCAATGGCAGGAGCAAACAGACAAATGCGCCCAATGCACTTTTAAATGCAACACACATACACTCTCCTCTGCTTGTTGATAAGTGTGTTAGGAGGCAGGGAGAAATTATTAATTATCAGGCTAATGGGCACCAGGCTGAGTTCTGCTTCATTAGGCTCTAACTGTTTGTGAGAATCCTTGTTTGTGTGCTGCTTGTGTATCAGAGGACTGTGGGACCTCTGAGTAACACACAAACAATAAAGGGGTGGGTGTTGGGGTAAGAGTTAGTTAACAGCACACATGCACTTATGCAAACACAGACCTGCATGAAGATGACAGTCTGTCTTTACTACAAGAATTATGTGGCAAATGGTCAACAGAGCTGTTTCAACATATTGTTAAAGCCCTTTTGTTGACTATAAGACAAAAACATGCACAATGTCCCGTTTTTCTTTTTTTACATATATTTTGTGTAATACTCTGACAAGTCAATGCTGGTGTTAAAAGTTGAGTTAAGAGCCACAGTTTAAAAAAATAAATAAACGCCTGACGTTGAAATGTGAAGCAAATCTTACTAACCGCAGTGTGTGTTGCCTTGTACCCTTTTAGCATTGTGTTTCCACCCTGTGTTGAATGGCTTTGGAGTTTGCTCTCATTCTGTTGCTCGGAGGGTTGCGCTGGCTACTGTATGATAAGTAAAACCAGCACTGACTTTAATCTGTCTCACTCCCACTAGAAAAGACAGATAAGGAGGGGGAAGTAACGCTGAGGGATGGTGAGACAATAAGGGAAGTCAAAGAATAAAAGTGACATTGTTTTAATTATTTGCATTTTGATAGAATTCCAAAATAATTTTAGTGAACATTTTGAAGGCACTGTGACACTCAACTTTCCATTTTCTCAATTTTGTGCTACTTGGATTACGTCAGTTGTTTTAGTTTCCATCACATGCTCTCTGGAGTTGTCTTCTGGAAAAAAAATGCCTCTTTTGAGAATGAAGCTGATTCTGAAGGTTGGGGTGAACATGTGCGTTTTTCTATAAATAGCCCCAATAGTAACATAAGCAGGGGCACAGGCTCAGTGGTTTTTCCCATTGATTAGATGACCAGCTAATGCACAATCATCCCAACCATTCATGCACATGTGGACACATACACACAAACTACTACTCTGAACTAATGAGTTGATCAAGACCCCCCCAGGAGCAACCAATCGCTTCTTTGCGCCAAAGAGGGCAGTTGGTTAAGGGAAAGACAAGAAGACAATGAAATAGAGGTAAAAACAAACAAAGAGGAAGTTGAGTACAAAAATTACACTTAAAAAATTAAATGGAAAGACTGGAATATTGCAGAGGCATACCAAGCAGTATATGATTGAAAAATATTGAAAAAGAAAGTGAATATTTCTATAACCCATAATACTATAGGGGAACAGATGCAATTCCACTTAAATTTTTGTGTAAATGCACCTGTATGTGGTTAAGATGTCCCTGAGGGGTGTCTTCTTGCTGTCGATATGTGTATCCCCATGTCGGGGTGTACGTGTGTGCTAGAATTACCCTGAATGCTTTAGCGATTGACTGCCTGGCTAATGGCAGTCTCTGTTTTCCTCTGATGGTCATTGACTAGGCCCTCTCATCAATACCTGTTTTTACAGCTATTCTAGAGGTGTGTGTGTGTGTGGGCGTGGGTGTGTGTGTGTGTGTGTGTTTATGCAGTAGTGATTATACTATGTGGCTGTGTATGCCTCCTGTGAAACGAGTTCTCTCCACATTTTTCTTGAAGTGTTGTTTTATAGACATTTTCAGGACATTAGTATAATTTTATTGTACCATATTTGGGGATTTTTTGTCGATGTATGAATGTAGTCTTTCTGCAAAAAAATCCAAAGCTCTTCATGCTTTTTTATTTTTATATTTTTCAGCCTATTATCTAATTTTTTAAATCACATTTTATTCTTGTATATTTTTTAGCCTGGATGTAGAAAAATCTCTAACTAAAGAAAAAGGAAAAAAATATTCAGATACTGGATATCAAAATTTATTTTCAGAACTCTCCAGATCATCTCAAAGTTGGACAAGGTGTTTGCTTTGGTGTTGCTATATAATCAGACCCAAGGTGGTTTCAAATAATGAATATATTTCTTCTTTACAAGATAAAACTATAGTAAGAGTAGTACTAGTTTCCATTTTAAAACAGAAACATTACTTCATAGGATTTAAAATTAACTCTACCTTCTGTTCACTTTTAGATTTTGTTATTTTCTACTTCCTTCTTTTTTGTCTTCTTCCTCTTTCTGCCACTCTCACCTGAGTTTGGGAAGGACTTTGTCCCACAGACACAGAGCAAGACTATCACCACTTCACCCAGGAGACCACTCATCTCTCACTTCTCCAACCTCCCTTCCTCCTTCTATGCATCCAGCTACCCATCCATCGATTGCCACTATTCTTGGACTTCTGTTATCCCTCTTCTGGTCAGGCTCGGGTTTCCTTTCCACCACTCAGCTGTGTGTGAGAGCTAACCTCCATATATCTTTGCCTGTCACATTTGATTAAGATCAAATCTGCTCCAGAATAATGTATTATTTTATGCGATAAAATAAAACCTTTAAAAAAGCTGATGACTTTTTATCTTGTTGAAACACCAAATGCACAATTAACTAAACTCATATAGGAAATAGTTATTATTAAGTGAGTGACTAATGGCAGCAGTTCTGTTTCTGCCTAGTCACTAATAAATGGCTTAATTGGCCCGGGCATTGACCATCTGTGCGAAAGAAGCAGATTGACCAATAGCCTGATAAGTCTGGCAGGAGGCTAATTCATTCATTCATTAGATTAAATTAATTTATGGTCTAGTTTTCTGAGCAGGGTCTTTTTAAATTACATAAACATCTTTAAAATAGGGCAAAAAGCATTAAGAACCTTAATGGCTTCCTTTTCATTTTCTTAATTTGGATAATGTCTGATGCAACAACCCACACAATGATAATCTGTTTCATTGATCACAACATTTCCCTCTTCACCTGTCCGAAAATATGTTGTTTTAACAGACCTAATAAATATTTTTTCTCTTTTTCTGATCGCAGGAGTTACACGAACACCGTGTGGCTGAGCAGACGAGGAATGTGGCTGTATGTGTATGAACAGTAAGTATCGCTTTGAAGGTCTAAGTCCCTAGGTCTAATTTTCTGTCCTAAAGACACAAAATATTGTTATTTAGAAATGTAAACATTTTATACAACTAGAATGACCTTCACCTAAAAACATAGTAAAAACTGAAACCATAACACACAAGAAGAAGTGAGGGAAAATTGGATGTCCCTGTAGCAGAAAAAAAAGGATTATAAAATTAAATATTAATATTGAATACTAATATTTGCCCAATATTTTTAAGTATTTGTCCTATACAAAAATGGATAATGTTCTGCAACTTCTAACAAGCTGAACCCCCTTTTTAATATTATAAACATAAACTTTACTGTAGTATTTCAATTGTAATTGCAAGGATGCAGATTTTAAGACAGTCATCACTGTTATTTACCCAAACCTGCAGGATTAAATGAAGATACTCTGGTTAAACAAATGGAGTTCCACCCTTAACATTTAACAGCTTCTTTACAGGCCAAAATGTATAGTTAAAAAAAACAACAGTGCATGCTAAAGTCTATTTGGAAAACACAATACCCACAGATTTGCCAGAAAGCATCAGCTGTGTTGGAGAAAAACTAAATTCGAAACATCATTTTAAATAAATTCACTCCGTTATGGTATGAAAAGTGCATGAAAACTGTTTACCAAACGGCTCCAGCTCCCAGAGACTTGGGAAACTTTTCAATGTGAGGCAATGATGCTTACAACTCCCCCAATATGATACTTTGACCTCTGAGAATAAATTTTCCATTAAGTGTAAGTTTTACTTGCTAATAGATGAAGAAAAAATACTTAAAACTGAAATTTGTTGTGATTAATGTTTTAAAATATGCTTTACTCTATGATTCTGGGACAAACACGCCATCATTTAATAACTATGAAGTAAAACCTAAAAAAAGGACATTAATGTTTTAATATTCTGTGTCATTGGATGAAGTCCTCTGTGCCTGTATTAATGTTCATGTCTTTATTCGAGCACTAGATTGAATGCACTTCCACATACCTCTATGGAAATGAAGTCACACACACACACACACATAGTGGGACAATCAGGTCATTCCAAGGTAAAAGGACTTAGATATAGTGAAATATTCATACTTTAAGGGTACCCTGTGTGTGCGTACTTGCAATGCGAGTTGGTGTGACTGTGTATGTGTGTCGAGCTCATGACTGCTACAAGCAGTTCTCTTTAATTGAGGTCCTGACGCCTCAAGCAAAAGGAGAAGGATAGAACCTGCACTGTGGTAGGTCCGTGTGTGCCGCACGCAAATGTTAAACTAACACAACAATACTGACCTGAAAAAACGTGCTAATCAAACCTGGATATCAGTGGTGACTTTAGCAGTTGGTGGGGGTTTCTGCTGATTATTAGTGGTGTATAAATATTGTACATTATTTGTATTTCACATTTCTGACCCTTATGGGGGTTTTGCGAAAGGTTTCATTGGCTATGCAAAGCAGTGTTAAACTTATGTCCTTCATCTCAAGTTTTTAGGCTTTGTGTCTGTGTGCGTGTGGGGGTGCGTGGGGGCGTGTGTGTATGGTTAAGTGTGTATCTGACTTTTATTTTTGCAAAAAAAGTTTTTTGTGGTTAACATTTTATAGCTGGCCGATCAAGTTTGTCTGCACTTTTGTTCCTATTTCCTGCAGTACATTATGTAGTAAAAAATGCATGAATAAATTGCAATCACATTGTTTATTTTGCCATGTGTGTTGTCACATTGAAAACCAGGTCTTGCATAGAAAAACTGAATATATTTTGTACAGCATGAAGTCGTGCTTTGTCAGTAAAATGGCACACCCCCACTTTGTACGATGTGTGTATACTGAGATCAGGAGGTAAAATGTGCTCACTGTGTTCTAATGTGTCAGGACCACGTATGTTTCTTAAGCTTTGATGTCACTGTCTTGTTTTATTTATTTTTCTTCACTTAGATGAAAGTTCAATCCTCACTCAGTCTGTGAGTGTCTTCAACTGCTCAAAGTATTAGTAGCTGAAATAATCAGAAAATGGGCCAGGGTGACTTTTTTTAGCATCCTGAGTTGAGTGAATCTTCGTGATTCCAGACCTAGCATCAGCAAAGGATGTACTTTTGGCTCATTGCTGCAGAGTAGCACTTTTGCTGACAATGTTTTAGTAATGCGTATGTTTAGTGTTTATCAAACTCAGACTCATGCTGCAGAAATTTTCTACATGTCCAAAGAAATCAGTGGCGCACCACTGACTTAAGGGGTGTTTGCAAAATTGTCAAATGAGTGAGAAGGTGATGCTAGAATGTTTAAAGCTGTGTATTTTTGGTGCAGTGGTGTAGGGGTAAAGCCTGCGACCCATACTCAGAGGCCATAGTCCTCGATGTAGCCGTTACGGATTCAAGTCCCGACTCACTGGCCTTTACTTCATGTCATTCCCGTCTTATAATAAATAAAAAACAGTAAATTACTTCTAAAAATGCAAAGCATGCAGTAGAGTGGCATCTTTAAAACAAAAACTCTTAATTTATTAAATGTCACTTCAGTTTCTTTCTCTGCTTAAATCTCTTCAACTTGTCTGCTGCATGTTGTTTGGAAAAGATTGTCAACAAGAAGAGAGGTTCTCTTTGTAAAATGAGAAAAGTGGAAGGTGTAGGGATATCCCAGTCTTATATCAAGTATCTGATCAGCGTCTCAATCAAGGCATTTTTGATTGAGGATATTGGAGCCACTGATTACACCTCAGCTCCATTTCCAGCCGTGCCGTAATGTCTGTAATGTGAGCATCTTGGGAGGCAGTCGTGGCAAAGCTTCATTGGAGACAATCATGCAGAATAAACATCCAGTGAAATACTTCATCCTAAGACGAATTCTTTTGGGCTAATTCTCAGAAACAACAAACACGCTTTAAATGAGTCCTTTCTGAAGGAGAGAAAAGGGTAAAATTACTCTAGTGAGTGATCGAATTATTTACACTGAGCTTATCCACCAGGCACCCTAAGTTGCAGATGTTTAGCTTTCACAGAACTTTATGACAAGCTGCTGAGCTAATCCATTCATTTGAATTAACTCTGTTGAACATTCATATTATGTGTGTAAAGCATTGAAGACGATGTGCCGAAAAACCCAGTTGAACGAAACAAATGTTTATGTGTGGTTGACATATTGCAGTCGCAGTAAGCCTAAATTCCTGATGGTAAGATAGGAAGCGGTGCATCTGAAGGATGTGGCCATTAGTTTTATGTGCTATGAATGGCATTGTAGACACTTAGCCTGTTGAACCTTGCTAAAATATTTGTTGTTATTTACTAATTATTGCTCAGTTGCATCACAGTATTTCTCTCTGAAATGTATAATCAATTAATGAATCAATTAAGCTTTATAGAGCACTTTTTATGTAGTCAGGTGTTACACAAAATGCTGTTCATAGCTTGAAAACAAAAGGACAGAAATTCAGTCTCAAGAGAAACAGATATTAAATTTTATCAAACTAATAGAATAAACAGATTTTAATAAATGCCAATAAAATAGTGAGCAATTAACAGTATGAGGAAAATTTATCAAATAAAGAGAGATGTATGTATACTTTACAAAAAAAATAACACAAACAGTCTATTAAACACCAAAGTAAAACCCATCATAGTAAAAATACAAAATCAGACAAAAGATAAAATCTAAAGTAGCTTTAGTGGAGCTGTAGTCCCTTTACAAACACTTGAAGTTGTGAAGTTTAAGAAGAGTTAACTACAGTCTCTTTATTGGACTATGAAAAAAATGGTGAGAGTATGGCAATGTTCTTCAGCTTATTATATACATTTTTGTACTGTTACTAAATTTAGATCAAATCTAGTCCAAGGAGTCGCCTGGAAGGCAAAAACAAATGATGATATTTACGTCACACAGGTTTGAGGTTAACATCTTTCTTCTGTATGAAAATATTACCAATTAAGTTGCTGTTTTGGCAGAGTGGTATAAAAATTAAGAGACATTTTGGTGCTCAGCTCTCAGCAATTATACAGGAATACCAAGATTTGAGGGAGAGTAGTACGTTCCCCTCCCTCCCTAAGATCCACCCACCTTCTTCTAATCCTCTAAAAGCACTTAGGAGATTGGCGCTCTCCGCCTGCCTCTGCCTGCTCATCTACCCTGTTGGTCACCACAGCAGCTGATTGGAGGAGTTGCGGCTCCTAATTGGATCATGAGGGTGTGAGGCAGGCGACAGCAACCACATTATGGGAAGCTGACTTTGTGCAGAGTAACCCTGCCAGGATGACCCTCTCCATGAGTATGCAGGTGTGTGTGTGTGTTTATACTGGTTGACCCCAATGTGACTAAGAGCCTCCGTTTATCAAGGTATGCTGGCTGAGGCTGCGGTAGAGGATAGATTGATGAACAACAGAATAGAAAAACAGAGATGAGTAAAAATATGAGAAAACTAAGTCAAAATAAAAAAGAAATGAGAGAAGGAAATTAGCTAAGGAGGTGAGCAGAGAGCTAAGCTTTGATATTCCTTTTTTTTTACAAACTTTTTTACTTAACTTCCTTTGTAACCGCAGGGGGTATGGTAGGATTGATGACATGATGCAGTGAATTAATCCTTCTGAATCTCGTGTTTGTGCAGTGTGTGTGCGTGTGTGTGAGAGTGTGGGTATCTTTCACTTTGGTGCAAAGTGACTGTGTTGTCCGTTACGGTGTAAACTGATAGCGTCACTGCTCTTTGCCGCATTATGTGGAGCGTGGATCTGTACATTCAGTTTCCTTACTGCAATCTATATCACACCATCATGAACACCTGATCCCACTGAACTAGCGGGCACAACAGCAAGGACTATTTCTAATCGTTTTGACTCGAAACCTTGATGTTATCCCACATGCATGCATGGTATTCTGTTTGTAAGACAGGAAAGTAAGGATTTACATAAGCTTTAGGTAACTTAAAAATTCATAATTTGTTCAAATAAATAAAAAGTAGTTTGAGTGATCAGTTATTTTGGTGGCAAAGGGAGAATTGTCGTTGATTTATCATGTATTATTTCTTTAATGAATATAACTGGGCTACAAAATAACTTTGGAGATTTAAAAAAAAATGTCAAGCAGACTTTATTCTTAGTTTGTGGCTTAAGATGATCAGACTAGATTTTAAAACAACATTGAGAATACACAAGTTTGAGCATTGTCTTTCTCACCCAATTAAGAGTCACTGGATGTTAATTTTGAGTCTGATACCTTTGATGTCATTACATATCACCGTAGGTATGTAGTACCTTGGAAAAGTATTACCTTGAACTTTTCACATTTTGGCATGTGAAACTTTGATGGAATTTTATATAACAGACCAAAGTAAAGTAGTGCATAACTGAGGTGGAACTAAAAGTATATATGATTTTCAACATATTATTTGAAGAAAAAAAATGAGTGTGATGTGCATATTTATTTACCCCCTTTTATCATGATCCAATGCAACAAAATTCCTTCAGAAGTCACCTAATTAGTAAACAGAGACCATCTATTACGTAATATAATCTCAGCACAAACACAGCTGTTCTCTGAATGCCTCAGAGCTTTATAGGAAAAAAACAGTGTACTAGCGGCACTACAAACGCAGCAGCTAGGACAGGGATCCACCAAACAGTACTCCAAGGTTCGGACATCTCAACGAGTATTATTCAATCTCTCATTTGGAAATGTAAAGAGCAGGGCACAACCACACACCTGCCAAGACATGGCCGTCCACTGAAAGACCTGGTAAAGTGAACATTAATCAGTGGAGCAGACAAGAGACTCATGGCGACTCAGAAAGAACTGCGAAGAGATCCACAAGTGGAGCATCTGTTGACAGGGCAGCAATTACTGATGTAGTATTCAACTCTTGCTGTTCTTAAACACTATGAGCCTTATTTTTAAAAGGTTTTGGTGAAGCATGGTGTAGGTAGCATCACCTAAATCTTATGTAAATCCTTAGTTTCCTGTCTTTTCTTCAGCAAATTCGGAGGAACTGAATACATATGCAAATTACACATTTCAGATTTTTGTCAAAAATATTGACAATACATCTTTTTACTTCTACTTCACAATTATGTTTTGTTGTTGCTCTATTCCATCAAATACCAATGTGTTTTGTACATAACAGGGCAAAACTCTGAAAGGGTAGTAAAGCTTTTGCAAAAAATTGTGTGTGTTTGGCCTTGTATTTGGTACATGCAAGACTTAGTTTTCTAACAAATATTACATTGTGTGGACCTACTGTACCCTCAGTTACCCTCATGGGCCCAAAGCAGTGCTGCTTCACATGTCCTGAGAGCACACAACTCCAGTTAGTGACAATGGGCATGTAATAGTTAGGTTTAGGCTAAGTGATAGGGTTAGGCTTCAGAAATTAATGAAAAATGAATAGAAGTCAATACAAAGTTCCTGTGAAGATATAAAGACATACTGTGTGTGTGTGTGTGTTTGGGTGTGGGTGTGGGCGTGCGCGGGCGTGTGTGTGTGTGTGTGTGTAGGGGGGTGCAGGGGTGTGTGGGGGTGTGCGGGCGTGGGCGTGCGTGTATGTAGTGTGTCAAGTGCGACAGTACAGCAGGGGCGTCTGATCCCTCCACCTTTTAAGAACATCAGAGGGTGTGAAAAGCACTGATTGCCCTAACCGCTCTCATTGGGACTCAAACCCCCGGCTTAGTTGTGCTTCAGCGAGTTTGAAGAGACAAGACAGAGCGAGCGAGATGTGTGCACTCGTGAGTGAGAGAGCAAAGATGAGGTAGCGGGAAACGAGAGAGACAGCGGGACAGAAGAGAGAGGTTTGGAAGGAATTAGTCATAAGAAGTAGAGGAGGGACAGACAGGAAATCAAAGTTAGAACAGGAAGCACGGAGTAAACTAACAAACTGGAGTAAGACGAATCTGATGAAGATAGAAACAGCAGAAGGCTGATGACCAGGAAAGAGATGGGATGAAATTAGTGAACACAGTGAAGGCAAATTGTGAGAGGGACAATTAGGAAACAAAAGCTTTTTTATATTTGTTATTCAAGATTCATCTTTAGATAATACCAATGTTCAAGTTAAAAAGACACCAAAAATCTAGACCAATCTATAAATGTTTTTTTTAGAGGAAGCCAAAATAAATTATTATTCATATGTTCTCACTTCTAAATGATAGTTATTGTACATCAAAATAAAAACATTTTTACTGCTGTACTTTTCCGGTGTAGTACAAAGGATGGTTTGTTCCCATGAAACAATACAATACTGATAATTTATTAACTTTGAAAGAATGCTTCTTTAGAAATGTGAACTGTGGACACTGACAACAACAGTCTTCCCCAGTGTCTCATCAGATTGTTTGTTGAAGCTAAAATTAACCCTCAGTGTTTCCAAGAGAAGTGGCTTTGTCATTGTTCGCTGTTGCTTGTGAATGTCACTCAATTTACTGATGTATTAGGAACACAATATAAATGTAGAAGTTAATTAAAATCCTTTGAAATTGCACATACTGTCCAAGCCCTAATAAATTCAGAATTTCCTTAATAACTGAAGGTAATATGAAGAGACAAGACAGAGCTAAAAGTTACCTGATTGTGTTAAAAAACTTACATACACGATACTGAATGGACTGAAAAAGAGGGGGATTCCTCTCTTTCATCTCTCTTTTTGTGCAAACTTGAAGACATTTTTTACTAAAACCATACTTTTGGAGTTAAACCAATTTAATACACTAACAACCTCCATTGTATGAACTTTAAGGTGTTTCACAATGGCCTTAAATAACAACCCAAGCTAAAACAAAATGCTTGATACTAAACCTAATGGAAAAAGGAGAAACTCACTCACACACACATACTACACACATTAGGGTGGGGGTCAGGTGTGGGGTTAGGCTGTGAGGGTCTCTAATAGGCTCCCTTGACACATGAGGTGTCAACAGTGGAGACAGAGATGTCAACACACTCACACGTGGAAATGCTAAAAAAACAACACACTCAGCCAGACACGCCCAAGTGTCCAGATCTAATTCACTCAGTAAAGATGTTGGACAAATAACTAAATATAATGTGAATAGTGCTCACATTTAAATACTTAACTATTTTTGTTTCGCAGTTTTGTTCTAGTCTAAACAGTTTCACACTTGCCTTGAATCTATCTCCTCTCCTATCTACAACAGGACAGATTATCTCTTTCATAATGCACCACACATATTTCGTTATCTTTTTTTATTTATCTTGTGCCTGCTTGTGTTTGATCATTCCTCATAAGGACTATGTTTTCTCTGTGTGTGGCATATAACATGTGAAATGATATGTCCAGTGTGTGTGCTAGTTGGCCAGCATATGTTTCAGTGGGTGCATTTGTGCGTGTGTCGTTATGGATTGCCACATTGTGGACCTGACAGGATCATAATTACAAGCAGTGATGAAATCTACCAAGTGTTTTCTCCCTGCATGGCTGCATGTGTGCGAGTGTGTGTAATATTTGTCATCCATGGCAGCACGCTCCCTGTTAGCACACAGTAACCATGATCACACTTCCATCTTCCCGCTAATAGGACCATGAGGATAGATAGATAGATAGATAGATAGATAGATAGATAGATAGATAGATAGATAGATAGATAGATAGATAGATAGATAGATAGATAGATAGATAGATAGATAGATAGATAGATAGATAGGTAGGTTGCAGTGAGTGTCACACTCTGGCTCATTCAGCACATAAAGGCCTCTTCCCCTCTTTCTTTGGCCTGTGATCCAGCCGTACCTGCCTATAGTAAAATCACAGGAAGGGGAAACGGTCTGGAGGTGTCGGGGAGGAAGAAGATGGAGGAAAGATGAGAGGAGTCAAGAGAGAGAGAGTGAGCAAGAGAGGGAGAGAGATGGGAGGCGCTCAATTTGCCATCACGGGTGCAACGGGGCAGAAAGTATCTAAGAAAGTGGATGAGTATCCATGTGTTTGTGTGCATGCATGGGAGAGAGAGAAACAAAAAGAGAGAGCGAATGTTGGCGTGTGTGCGTGTGTGTCTAACCAGGGAGAAAAGACAACTCATTTGAATGTCAGATACAGGGAAGCGTGGCGTGCAGGGCAGGAGGAATGAGGCGAGGAGGGATGAGAAGAATGAATATGGATTACTGGGATGAAGATTCTATTATTTTCTGCCCGTCTCTCTGATCTCTTTGTCGCAGTGCTATAGGCCTGTGTGCGTGTTGGGGTGTGTGTGAGAGGGTGTGAAGGTGTTTGTATGCATTAAAAGTATGTTAGAAAAAGTACAGGTTTGCAACAGGAAAACCATATTTGCTTATGTGATGCCCAGTATTAGTCCTTGTGTGTGTGAAAATGTTTGACAACATCTGTAGTTACTTTCAGCATCGGTTTAATATTTAAGAGAGCTAGAGAGTATTTTTAAAGATGTGCATTTCAGAACTTTTAGATAATAAAACAACAATCACAACTACATATTAGGTAACTTATAAACATATCTACAAGCATACAGGTATGTTGTGTATTGTAATAATTACCAGCATAGTTATTTTTAATAAGATTATGTTACATTTATTAAGTAAATGTCGGTACTGAACACAAATGATCTAAGCTATAAAGTTCTTTTGTTCATCATCTTTACAAAGTAGCTCAAGCTCAGTCAGATTGGACTGGAAAAGGTTTAAAACCTCCATTTTCAAGTCTTACTACAAATTAAATATTGGTCTAGGCCATTCTAACACATTAATGTGCCTTGATCTAAAGCATTACATTATTCCTATGGCTGTATGTTTAGGGTTGTTTTCCAGATGGTGGTACAATACTGCCCCAAACTCAGATTGTATGCAGTGTTGTTCAGGTTTTCTTCTAGGGTTGCCCTGGATTTAGAGCCATTCCTCTTTACCTAAACTTGATTTACTCCCTTGTTGAACAAAGAAGAAAAATCATAACTATAACATAAAGCTGCTAAGAATTTGAAAATAAATCAGATTAAACTTCACCAGTTTAGGTCAATTGGGATGATCAAAATAATATCTGCATTTATAAAATTGTGTTTTTTATAGACTGTAAATATCTGGCTTCAAGTTGCATAGCTTAACCTAATCAACTCTGTTTCCTGTATTTTCCAAAAAAGCAACTCCTTCTTTCTCTGATTTTCTTTTTTGCTGTGGCAGACATGTATTTTGGTCAAGTGTATTTTGGCTTTCGTCCTTTTTTAATTATGACATCTTTCTTTGTAACATTTGCACCATAACTCCAGTGCATTTTGCTCAATCTTCCCCCACTCTTCACATTATGTTACCTGTTCTTTCTTTCGCTTGCTCTGTACCTCTCTTCGGTTGAGTGGTGAGCAGACTGAGGAAGAGAGAAAAAGATGTGAGTCTCAGCCAATTTGTCTTGACACATAGAGATGCTCATGTGGGAGAGAGGTGTCAAACACCTAAGAGAGGGTGAAACAAGTTTGTAGCTCGGTGAGAACTGATATAAGAAAAGAACGATGAATGAAGGAGACTAGAGAGCGGTAGAAGCAAAGAAAGGAGGACAGAGCTTATTGAACTTACAGGCAGCTGTTTGTGTGGAAGAATTTTGGTATAGGTCCAAAAACATTTTTTTTTTAATTTTTTTAATGTCGCACACTTACCAACATCTGCAATAGATACACTCTTACTCACACAGGATGTATGGTTTACATCCTGTCCCGGGTGTACTCTGCCTCTCACCCACTTACTATTGAGAATTGGCACTTTTGCTGTTTTCAGGGAAGTTTGTTCCAGATTAGAGGAGCCTAAAAACTGAATGCTGCCTCCCCATGTTTGGTCCTGGTCCTGGGGACACAGAGTAGACTTGAACCAGGAGATCTGAGTGGTCTGGGAGATTGATACAATGACAACAGCTCTTTAATGTATTTTGGTGCCAAGTCATTCAGAGATTAATAAACTAACAAAAGCATTTTAAAGTCTACTTGCTGAGTTTCGGGAGCCAGTGTAAGGACATTAACTGAGGTAATGTGCTCTATTTTCCTAGTTTTAGTGAGAATGTGAGCATCGTTCTGGATCAGGGTTCTAGGTTACAGTCACATATTTTCCTTGTGTAAAGCTACTCTTGAAGTTTAATCTCAGAATTCAATCTGAGTTTACATCAGATTGGTACTGGTAGTTAGTTGGACCTAACAAACAAACAGGAAGAGAAGAGAGTAAAAATCTGCAAAAAGCAAGGACTGAATCATCCAGGAGAAGGAGAGGCAGAGTTTATTCCCAGGGTGTGCCCCTTGTGTTAGTGGCATGTTCCCCTTGTGTCGCAACAAGAGAGGCAGTGGGATTGACGGAGGGTAAGGTGTCTAATCTTTGAGGGTAAGAGAGCGTAGACTCCTCAGGGCTTGTTGTGCTCAACACCTTGTTAACCAGAAATCTCTCTTTCTATCTGTCTTTCTTCTTTGCTTTCTCGTCTACAACTCTTTCTACCATTCTGTCCATCCGTGTAGATGAAGAAGCAGAAAGATTCAGACATCATTGCAGATGTCTACCTTTGACACATTGTTTCCAGGTGATCTAGCTACTATCTGTTGAACTGTCTGTCTGTGTAATGGTGTGTGAATGTGTTTCCCTTTCAATTATTTGTTGGAAATGTGTGTATTTAACTGATGTCAGTGTATCGTCAGGCCAAGAAAATGCCTGTCTAGTTAATTGGACTTAAGCATAGGGTAACACAATGTGACAAGAAACCATTCGACTCACACACATGATGGGCTGTGCATTGTGGCTTCACAGTCACATTATACTGTAGCTGTGACAATTTAGTAATGTTGGTGCATGCCATGGGTAGGTAAAGAAGATCTGTTTGGCAAAAAGTCACTCAAGATGGGAGGAATGGGAGGAATGACGAATTTTTGTGTAAAGTGCTTTGAGGTTCTCAAACTTGATAAAGTGATATAGAAGTACAAGCCATTAGCCAAATTTTGTGTATTACACAAAGAAAATGATCTTCTGAATTTGAATTCAATTTAAAATACGATTGATATATTTTTGCAGGCATGAGTATTATCAAAGCTGTTTACCCTGTCATCATGCCTTCATTTAACTAGCCCATTTGTAATGTTTGTGTTAAATCTGTGATTTTAGGCTCATAAATCTTTACCACTTTGGAACTACTGCTTCGGAGAATCCTAAATGACTGAGCTATTCTTTTTTGCATGTGTATAATCATAGAGAAATTAGCTTATAGCAACAAATTAGTCTTCCGATTTTTTTTTTTTTGTACACTAATTTGTTCTCGAACGGCCTAATCAGTAAAGTGCAATGGGTCCAGCTTATGAGCCATTTTGTGGAAACAGTTCCACAAGAAGGCATCAGTGTGGGACAACAGGGTATTATGCTGCTTAGTGCTGAGCTCTGAGGTTTCAGGATGCTGTAAAACAATGTGAGAAGCACTTTCTACACATTCAGACACTGCTGTAATGAGAAAATACTCTTAATCCAGCTCGCACATACACACACAACAACACACGCAAAGGCGTATTTCTGCTGCCGAGTCGTTTCTTGGTGAAAGCATATTGCGAGAGAAGCAGTTTAAGGACGGGCAATTATAGTTTTGGACAACGTCATTGATTTAAACTCCTGATTAGAGGAAAGGTGACAGAGGTGGTACACACAATAGCGAGTGTTGGAGCGGGGTGACGATGGGGGAAAATCACATAATACACACCCACCCACACACACACATATGCAGAGCCTCAGTCTTTCCGTCAGTCTTGGGAATGCCTCAGTATGGCAGGGGTCCCCCCCTCATTGCTGCTTTCATGTTCCTCACTCTGTCTCCCCCTTTCTCTGTCTCGACACACCTGACTGAAATATTGATGTCTCCCAAGCGCTGCTGTTCATGCCTAAGTGGTTGTTTTTGTTTCAAAGAACGGGTGACTGTTTCACACATCCAGACAATTACAGACACAGAGCCATGCAGTCAAGAATAGAGAGGCAAGAGCCTCTGGATACAAATTCAGATTAAGGCCAATTACAGACTAATAGTGTGATCCATTAATTTCTTTCTCTGATTTTCTATTTAAGGTTATGTTGCACCTTCAATTAGCATCTTTGAAATAGATAACTTTTTTCTGTTTTGTAAAACAAAACGCTGTGTAGCACATTATCATTATTCATATTATAAATATTTTTTAGTTATTTATTTTATTTATAAATTGAGACTGTTTTTCCTAAAAGTTACCTTGCAACATATTCAAATATATCACTGTGTGTAACTTTAGTCAGCATGACATTCATCTCTCTACTTGGCACTCAGAGATGCCTTCCTCGTCCATGCTGACTTAGTGTTACTGTTTAACATATCCTATTAATATTAGATGAGAATTGTTTGTATCCAAGTGTACCGTTAACTTTAGTACATGTGTACGTCTACACACACAAAGCCCTTCTCATAGAACCTGTATCTGTTCACCATCTGGTTTAAGCAAATAAACATAGATTTTCAAATTTAGTTAAAAGAAAAACTAATTTAAGTTTCTTTTGTTTTCTTTTCATAAATGTTAGGCTTCAGGAAAAACTAACTTTGATAATTCAGACATGGAATTCTGTTTAAAAAATTTAAATGTACTATTTAAAAGTAAAAACTAAGCAATGTTTAAATGTTGCAAAATGTTTAAATAGAATTTTTATACAAGTTTATGTGACTGAGTATACTGGACAAATATAGTTTTTTTCACGGTACACTAAGAGATGAAAGATTTTATGGAATAATTAAACATACCCTATGTTTATTTGTTAAAATAAATAAATAAAACATCAATAAGCCCTTAGATTCTTTCACATAAAACAGATCCTATCTGATTCAGGCCCTATGTATGTATTTGAGTGCAACATGTTACAAAGATGTGGAGGATGTATTTTTACATAAACCTAAAAAAAAAATTAGGTAAATCATTAGTAAAATGCTTTAGCAAATTAAATATTTATTTATTTCACTTTTTGTTTATGTTCTAGTAAAGTCTTTGACATTTGCTGTATATCCAACTCCAGAGCTCCTCTGTGGAGAGAGGAGAAAGTTCCTCATGGACTTTATTAGATCCATGTTGGTGGGATTACACAGTGCTTCATATGTATGTGCCTGTGTGTCTGTGAGCGTCTGTTCATATGGGGTCAGTGAGATGGGGTCCTTGAGTTGTCAGGTTGTAATTGAGTAGCTCTAGTTCAAATGCATCTCTATTAGTGCTGCCTATCAGTGCGCACTCACTTTGTCATTCAGTGTTTCAAGCTCAATTTTCAGACTCACAGAATTGTATTGTTGCTTATATTTGTACCAACCCTGCTGTAGTAGTAAAATGTTAATAGATTAAAATTTCTAAAACTCAACTCTTGCTGTGGAAAAATGTCCCTTTCTTCAAGGGTGATTTCTCCAAATTGTTGATGCCGAGTTTGGGTTTGGACATCAACTGAATTTTCTCTAATAGCTGTGATGTTTACATGACGTTGTTTCAGGTGAGTAATTTAGTTACAGTCCATCCGTAAAGTTCTCAGAACCTATCCTTAATACTTTATTGATCCACCTTTGGCTGCAATTATAGCCTCATGTCTTTTGAATATGAGGGCATTAGCTTAGCACACAGATCTTTAGATTATTCTCAAGCTCCATCAGGTGTGATGGGAGGCATTAATGGACGGCCATTTTCAGAACTCTCCACAGATGTTCAGTTGGAGTCACGTCTGGACTGATTTGGCCACTCCAGAACATTTATAGAGCAAACCTGAAACCACTCCTTGGCCGTGTGGTTTGGATGTTGTCTGAAAAATCAACCGTCATCTCGGTCTGAGGTCAAGAGAGCTCTGGAGCAGGTTTTCATCTTCAACATCTCTGTACATGGCTTCATCTTTCTGTCTATCCAGACTAGTCAACACTTCATGATGTTGAAAACACATTTCTTCACTGTATTGACCTGGTGGTCAATACAACAACCCCCATCATGTTTGGAGGAAAGTCATGTCTGATTTCTCCGAACTTGATGTCTGGCACTCACACCAAAGAGTTCAATCTTTGCCTCATTAGATCAGAGAATTTTGTTTTTCATGGCCTTAGAGTCCTTCATGAGCCTTTTGGTAAACTCCAGATGGGCTGCTGCCATGAGGCTTTTATTAAGTATTGGCTTTTGTCTGGCCACTTTACCATAAAGGCTTGATTGGTGGATTGCTGCAGAGATGGTTGTCCATGAGGAACTTTCTCCTCTCTCCACAGAGGAGCTCTGGAGTTGGCCAGCAAGGAAGAGTCATGGTGGTTCCAAATATCTTAATAATAAAGTGAAGAATGAACACTTTCTATATGCAGTGTAAGTGCAGTGTAGTGATGGGTCGGTCATGAACGCTTTTAGAACCGGGTCTTTGAAGTAAACGATGGGAGCCGGCTCCTCACTGAGAGCCCTTCCTCATTAAAAGGGAGAGGTTACAAGCCCAGCAGTGCAGCAGGGAGAAAGTGAGAGAAAGAGAGAGGGAGAGGAGAAAGAGAGACATCTCTCCACTTTTTTTCCTTTGGCTGCTCAGCTCTTACTCTCTCAGTGGCTCTACAGAGTGGAGTCGACTCTGCTCAGTCCAGAACTTTATTTTGATTAGCTTGGCAGCCTTGTGGACAGAGAAGAGGGCAGACAGGTGAGACCATCCCCTCAGAAAATAGACAATGGTGAGGGGAGTAGGGTGCATCACAAAAGCTCAGAAATATAACTGACACCTGTAAGAGAAGCAGCATCTGGCTATTAATGAAGTATTATTGTGGTCTGTTTGGTAGATTTGTTTGCAGTGTTTTGTTAATTTGATTTTGTTAAAAATTAAAAGTTTGATTAAAATATTACACAAAAATAAGAAAGTCTGCTTTTGTAATAGAACAAATACATAAAATTAAGGAAGTAGAAGGCTTCTCATATATGGAAAATTGAGTCCAAAACGATTTATCATATAAAACATTCCTATTTGCCGAGTTATGAGGCTGCTGGTGATAATAAATTAAGACCCGTTTGGGAGCCGAAAGAATGATTGTGTGTGACGCTGTCTATGGGGCTCAGCACTGCCCCCTATCGGTGAGGCATTTTCACAGTGAGATCATAAATATACAGTGAAAATGCACTATATTTAGTCAGAGAGAATTTAGTCTTTCTGATCGACCACAAATGTGCAGTGAAAATGCCTCCCTGACAGGGGGCAGTGCTGAGCCCCATAGACACAACGAGCACCAGGTGCTCTTCTTCTACGCATTGAAACGACTGAAAACAATCATGGGGAAAAACAGGACCATTCAAGGCCACTGCCTTTGGCTGGCAGATTTTTGAAAATGAAAAGAAAAAGAGAGGCACGAACTTTTTTGATTTTATTTTTTCACAACAAAATGACAGAGCTATTCATGGAGAAGGATAGTTGCATGGACGCTATATAAAATAAAGGTAAGATCATGTCACAAGCGAACTTATTTAATATGCTTTTATCTTCCTTGCTATTACATTATTAGTTCTATATCCGTCTATTGTGGAGTTTGTGCCTCACCAGTCATGAACCTTACATGTCACTGGTATGCGGGTATGCATGTGGTAAATAAACTGCTTAGACTACAGTAAGTATTAGCTAGTTATTTAAGTATCTTGTGTTTAGACAATATCTGTTGTATATTTGCTGACAATAATTCTTTGTTGCAGCATGTAGATGTAGAGAGGTTGTTGTTAAGCCATTAAAAAGAGCACAACTAAGAACTCTTATTGCCAAAAAACAGATGATGGGCAAAATCATCTATTTCAACAAAATCTTGTTGTTGAGATGGAAATGATGAGTCTTATTTTCTTCCCAGTATGACTAATGGTTAAAATTTGGGGGGATTTAAAGTTTGATCAGAGTGTGACATCTGTGTTACAAATTATTAGAATCAAACTTTTTTGTAATGCAGGAATAAACAACCAAATAGGCTAGTAGTCCTTATCTTTAGAATAATTTAAACTGTCAGTTGGTAAACATCAGAAATTCCTATTCTTACATAAAATCAAGCAATGTCTAATTACTAGTTGAGGTTTTGCTCAGGAATTGGTTGGGGCAGAGAATCTGTGTTTTATTGTCTGTTTAGTAAATGATTGTTTTGGCATTTATGTTTCCTGTAATGTTGTAGAGTTATGTAATCCCATGGTAAATTACGGCATGGAGTTAAAACTGTTCCTTATTGAAAGGTTGAGCACTTTCTCTAGGTCACATTTCTTCTGAAGATGAAATGGTTTTATATGGACTGGTTTTTATGTATAAAAATGACCTTAATTGGCAAAATAGAGAATTTTCAGGGGGTTTTGGTTAGTTTATACATTTGCAGATCTATAGATTAGGTATGTTTTTCATTGCATGTTTATGTATAGCATCAGTATGTCCTCTATGCCCCTTTATTGTTCCTCACATTCTTTTTCTTCACAAAAAGTCATGGCCTGACAAGGTGCTGCGCTCTGTAAAAATTATGCCTTGTTTATACGTATTTATTTCCCCTTGACAGTTTAATTATTTCTGGCCCCATTGGAGGAAACCACATAAAAAAAAAACCTCCCCATGTTCAAACAGATTCTAATTAGAAATGCTGGGAAATTAAAACAGAGTTGTTTCAAAATGCTGTCATTTTTCCAGGACCTCGTCTGAAATTATGTCTCAATCAGCACAAGCGGAAATAATTACTTGTATACCTTCTAACTGCCAGCATTTACCAAATGGCAAAGCAATTTACAGCCATCATGGCCTGAGAAGCAATCATTGGGCCAACTATAAATTCACAAGCCGACGGTTTGGAGAGCTAGATTGGAAGGAAGGGTTATAGTGGAGAATTAGAGAGAGAGATAAAGAGAAAGGGTGTGTCTTTCTCCAGAGGTTCTCCCTCAATTTCTGTTCAGTGTTTTATTTTGTCACCTTTTCGCCATTTCAAAGCTTTTTTAAATGCCCTCAAACCATTCATTTCACTGTTTCACTTCTGTTTTTTTCAGGACACCTTGCCCATCATAGTGTCTTCCATCTTTTTTCTTACATTGAGACCATTACACCAAGAATCACACATTAACACTTACACACACCTTTCAAATGGAGGAAGCTGCGATTAAGTGATTATTTTCACACACACCATTAAACATACTCATTGCTCACGCAGACAGAGCCGAAAGCCTAGATAAAAACATACATGAGCAGAGACACTTAAACGGCCGCACACATTGGACTTAAAGTAATTACTCACACACGTCATTAGACACCGACGCAGATGAAGTGGAGTGTGTTTATGGTTTGTGTATCTTTGACGGTGGACTTTTGTGGCCCCTTTTTTCTTATTGGTGCAATATTGCCATCAGTCTAACACAACAAATTTTCACCATCTCACCAAATAGCTTGACCCAAGTAAATATGTTTTTTTTAAGATTTAAAAAGATTTAATCTTTTTTTTTCTCTGCAAAAAGCTATGACATCATTAGGTTTTGATTCAAGTCATATGAAGTAACAAAGAAAAAATAATTCAAACTTTTGACCTTTGTGTCTTTTCTCAAAGTTGTCATTATAGTTTTAGTGCAATTTCTTTACTGTCTTCAATGTAGAGTCTCTTTAGGATAGTAGCGTACTAGGGCACCAAGATGTCTGAATTATACCTGGACTTCCTCAAGTTTTGGAATTCTTTCATAAATCGAATATCTGCTGCTGAACATGTTGGTCAACTCACACAAAACTTTAAAAAAGAATTTGGCCCCTTGCAGATTTTTTCAGTTTTTTTCTTTTTACAACATTCAAATTTGCCCTGTCAAATTTTAATGTCTCGAAAACATACCTGGAGTAGAAACAAAAAAAGTGTTTTCAAATGCCAATTTCATTAAATTAAAAGAACCTAGGTAAACAATTTATCTCTTGTGTGAGAAAGGGGTTGTCCTTTAAATGTAATATTTTGCTGTGCTACCCTTCACACTGACCACTGCCAAAGTTTTACATCACTGTGGATGAATTTGGACTCAATCCTGTTAGCATAACTTTTAACAATGAATGTTTGTTTTTGTTTTTTTACATAAATTGCCTGTTAAAGATCAAGCTGCGTCTCATAAATTGCCTGTTAAAGATCAAGCTGCGTCTCATAAATTGCCTGTTATAGATCAAGCTGCATCTTGATCAGATTTAAGATTTAACTTTGGCTAAGCTACTCAAAATTTTTCACTTGGGTTTTTGATCAGTTTAGAGGTGGACTTGCTGCTGTGATTTGCATCATTGTCCTCCGGCAATAAATCTTAAACTCCAGTACATTTAGGTTCAAAGTGAAGGCTGAACATTCTCTTTCAGCATTTTCTAGCAGAGCGTAGGATTCGTGCTCAAATTTAAAGGGAGTCACGAGGCTCTCAGATAGCCCCAGACCATCACACAACTAACAACATTGTTTGATGATTGGGAAATGGACAGAATTTTTTATAGCACTTTTCTAGTCTTACTAGCCACTCAAAGCATTTTATATTTCAGCCACATTCACCCAGTTGCACTCACTAACAGGAACACATGCATAAACTGATGCACAGATTGGTAAGAAACTTGGAGTTACGTGCCCTGCTCAGGGACACATTGATATGTGACAGGAGTAGCTGGAATCAAACCCACAACTTTTGGATTGCAAAATAACTACTCGTCCTACTAATCCACAGTTTCCCTCTTTAGGTGGTATGCTTTATGAGCGATGAAATCGGATGCACGTATTTCCAAAAGTTTCAGTTTCATTTTTCAGTTAACATAAAGTTTTTCCACAAGTTTTAGAGATTATCATGACGTTTTGCAAATGTCACATGGTTGGTTGATTTCGTATTTGGTAATGGAAACATGACATTTAAAATTAGAATATTACATCACCCATATAAAACATTTTTACACAGATATGTGGACTTAATGAAAAGTATGTTTTATACTGGCTTAAAGGTTGGACATTTTCAAAAGGTACTTTTTAATCTGACAAATGAGCCTCATCAGAATACATATTCTAATTTATTGAATCTGAATAAGCAGATTAGAACACCTTTCCTTGACGTAGTGCTGGTTTGAGAGTTTCCAATGACACTTAATGTTGAAAGGAAAATGTTTTACCAACAAATATTGCTATTCTACACTGGTTGTTTAAATAACTGGAGTAAAAAATATGTCTTGTTGAACTTTATCACTCTTTCTCCTGTAGGCTTACTTTTACTCCAAAGACTTTGCTCCCTCTATGCTGTTTTATTATCCTTTTTCCCACTTCTTGTCTGTGCAAACGCCGCCTCTTACTGTCTTTATTAGTAGTGGAATTATTCACTTGGCTTGCACCTCAGTTGAATAAATTGAGTGTTGTACTATTGGAGAGACAGGCTTTTTTGGCAGGTATTCATTTATGTCTTGGAGTACATGTGTGTCGTGTTTATGTGTGTGTATTGTGTTAACAGAGAGACTGCATTGAGAGTGAAGTAATCCCAGTGGAATATCCCACTCATGTTCTGTTTGAGAGCGGCGTAATTAAAGGAGCGCACCTCTCCGAAGTCACCCATTTCAATACAGAACGCTGCTTTAAACAGGCTCACAGGCTGCTGGGAAGATACACAATAGAAGCACACACAAACTCAGTGCTTTCTTACCCAGGCAAAACTCATTCTGTGTATAATTACATCCCTGTTCTAATTTATGCCAGAGAATATATGAATACCAGAGGATGAGAAGGAGGAGGAAGGGAAACTAGATAGTAGAGTGGTAGCTGTCCAAATTAGAGAAAGTTTTAAGTAAAACAAAAATTGGTGAGATAATATGTTATTCATGTTCTGTTATTAGCAGACTAAACCTCTTTTTGTATCTACTGAACACATGTTCCCACGCAAATATTATTTTAACTGAGTTTTTTTTTACATTTGAGCCCTTCTTATCCCCACATGAATGGTTCTCTCAGAAGGAGAATTAACAACTGCAGTTGCTTTCAAGTTGAAGGTGGGAGTCTGAGGTTTTACTTGGACTGACATGTCTGTTTTCTCACAATATGTGTTGCAGTTAGTAGCATGTAGTATGTGGCCTGTGCTAGGAACATTAACATAGCTTCAGTGGAAACAACGTGCATGCAGACACACTAACACACTTTTTCAATGTTGAGATCTATCATCTCTGCCCTATCTGTCCCCATTTGATGAGGTCACAACCTCAGTTGAGCCAAAAGCCTTTTCCTTTAGCCTGTCCTCACTCGATGAGGTCACACCTTTCACTCTGTAATGAGGTGCAGTCTAGCCAACCTTCAGTCTGACCACTGACAGCAAAGTTAGCAGACATGACCTGCTGCTGTGTCTATTTGAGTATTTGATTGTGTTAAGTGGTAAAAATCTTTATGCAATTTCATTTACCCAACAGATTTGCTTCAAACTTTGAAATCAAAAGAGCTAAAACTTTCTAAAAGTATGCAGAACAGTCCACTATGATGTCATAAATTTTTAGCAGAGGTTAATATTCTGTTTTTATTAATAGTAAAGTCACCTTCTACATGACACCCTTTCTCACCCACTTTTTCTCATCTAAATATAAATGCTTTCCTTGTACTGTCTGTGTCTCTGATGAGCATACGCTTAAGCTCACACCTCATTCCTCTCAGCTGCAAAACCTACCTGACCTTTGTGACGGGGAACATGGTTCCAATGAAATCGGTCACTGTGTGGACATATGGCAACTTTCTGCGTGAGTTAGCTCTTCTAACTAACAGTACATGTCCAAACAAATAGTTAATGTGCTGTAGCAAAATTCATTGGAATGAGGGGTAGTTGTGGTGTGTGTGTGTGGTGTGATTACATAAGCTTCGGTGTGTTTCATGTGTGTGTGTCTTCTCATACCATGCTGCTGCAAAGGTTACCCAAACAGAGTTCTGGTGACAGGTTCCAGAAAGCCCCCTAAATCAAGCAGCTTTTCCAAGCAGCTCTGGGGCTCTCTCCTTGGCCTTGATCAGCATCTATTTCCTGCCTGGAAGTGCCTTGATGCTCACACACACACACACACCCACACATCTCATGTGTGCACAAACAGACATATTTCTAGCAGATTCTCAAAGAAATTAAAGTCAAGAAGATTTTGGGCATTTGGCTTGTTTGTTCAATGGAGTTGTATTTGCTTACTAAAAAGACACATCCAGAGCTACTGATCTAGTTGACCGTACTCATAGTTTCAGGACCATTGAGGGCATCTAAAAATAAGAATAAGTCAGTATAGTTTTTCAAACCCCTTGATAAAAAGTCGTATATTATGAAACATTTCAACTTATTAGATCACTTGATGGATTTTTGTCTGAGGGTGTTTGAAACTAAGCTTGTTTTAATATTTTATTATTAAGTTTAGGTCAAGTGCACTGATAGGAGATTATAAGCAATCAATGTATGACAAATGTATAACGTATGATTCTTATAAAAATATTTGAATTATGCAGAAACTGCAAAAACAAAATCACTTTTACTGGTTCGTTTTTCAGTAGTAGTGCAGATTTTACTTAATTTAACAATGTTAATAATTCACATCACGCAAGTTTGTAGAAGACAATGAAAATACTTTTTTTTAAACAAAGGCTGGCATTCCAGAGCACAGCGAAACAAAATTAAGTAAAGGCAAGTAAGCATAAATTTGGATAACAGCAAGATCTCACTGCTGTCAGACAGTTCATCTGTTAAATCTACATCTCACCTTTATCTCCCATCTTTAACCTGATTGTTCTCGCTCTGTTTCTGCTGCATTTGCTGCAAACAGCAATCCGAAAACTGAACTCAAGTTTCTCCTGCGTCACCTTTTTCTTTGTTTTAATTGTGTGTTTGTGTGCGTGTGTCAGAATTTCAATTTTTTTTAAAGATCTTTTGTTAATATAATGATCAGTAGATGACTGTATTATATTTTATGGCTAAACACATGAACACTCATCCAGACTTAATTCAAAGCTTTTTTTTCTGGCTGTGTATAAATGGACCAGAGTCCACAGCTCCCTCTGTTGGTTACTAGTGAAGTACAAGCAGAAGCTCTCTGTCTCTTCTGTTCCTTTCCCCTTCCCTTGATAAAGCGAAGTAAGAAATTGTGATTGTGAAATGCCATAAGAACCCTTTTATCACAGGCAGGAAAATAACAAAGCACTTATTTATACTTTATATTTAACGTTAAAGTAATAACTTTATCTGATTGTGGTTGAATATGAATGAAACTTGGTTCTGTTTATGACTGGCACATTTGTGTCACTGGGTCAGCTTTCTAAGTGGACACCTCATGAATTTGTTAAAGATCATGTTGACCAGCAACGACACCCAAATACACACCCACACACACACCTGTATTGCTTTGAGTGAACTTGCCGTGGCCTATTGAGCACTGTGATTGATGTCGGTAAGAGTTGCAAAGGATAATTCTTCCATAGATGTCAACAGGCTGCCACCGCAGGGTCAAAACAGGCAACCCACACAGACTCCTGCACACAATCACAGATAACAGAGCAGAGTGGGATGTGAGTGACGTTGCAGTCCATGACTGAATTCATGCATGCAATTATTGGCTATGGGACAAACTGATAGGATCAGGTGAGATTTTATATTTTTAATTTCTGAAATGTTTTGAAAATGATTTAGTTATTCAGAGGAATTCAAAGAAATTGCACAGATGTGACGCCTTTCGTTTTATGGTTTTGAGCTTAATCCGAGGAGGGTTTGTCTCCTTTCAGAGGGAAGTGGCCTAAAGGGGTCACTGTCAACATGCTCTCAGATTCAGAGGCAATCGATAGTCTAGGAGGGGTGAGGTGGGGTGGATGGGGGTCAGACAGGAGAATAAGAAGTAAGTGATATGGAAACAATGAGAACAGATTACTTCAAGACCCAGAAGATTTTTGACGTATTTGTTTCCTGTTGTGAATCAGCTCCGTTTATGATTTTATGTGTGCAATTGACATTCAGTATTTTGCTATTATAATTAATTAAATATTTAACAGAATGAATCACCTTTTTCAATGATTGGTCTTTCTTGTGAAGCTCTGGCAGTTTTCTAATATTCACTTTAATCCATTTGAATATTTCTAAAGAACCTGCAGCTAGACGGTTTCACATTTAACTGGTATGTTGATCACAACATTACTTTAGTGTTCAACTCCTAATCTATTTCCACAGACTCAAGAATGATAGATGCGCATGTGTGTGTGGGATTCCCAGCACATGTGCTTTAGAGACGGAGGTTTCAGTAAAAGATTTGTTTGCACAGTGGTGGCGGCAGCATTGATTCACACTCATCTTTGTCGATGCTTATAAGCCTCTGGATACATCATAACCGTGAGTGTGTGTGTGTGTGTGTGAGTGTGCATGAGCCTCAGAGCGTCCATGAATGCGCTTGAATTCATCTCCCTCTGTCCACATGAAAAGCAGCGTCTGTGTGTGTTTGTGGGTTGCTTCTCTTTTGCATGATCTCTTTGTTTCTACAATAGTTACTAAATGAGGTAATAACTATGAATTATTCTGATTTAGTGCAAATCATCACTTTTAAATTGTGTTTGGGTTGGTTTCAGTGAAGCACATTTTTCATGTCATAATAAACTTTGACTTTAAAGATGTTTGTGGGATGAAAACAGCACCTGACATCAGCAGAAGTTAGAAATTAGACCTAGTAGATGCGTCAGAAATTTAAAATGATGTCAAATACGTGGCATAAAAAATACAGGAAAAGAGGTTGTTGTTCTTGTAGGTCCACGGCATACACACACACATGCACGCCCACACACCCCTACACCCATACACCCACAAACACACTTCAAAGTAAAGATTAGTTTCAGGAAATGTTTTATTATCTGTTCTCTTCCAAATGTGCTAATTACAACCACTCCCTTTCATCTCTGCATCCCCCCTTGCCACCCTTCTGATTTTCTTCTTAGAATCTGGCTCTTTTCGGCACACACCTCCGTTGTTTTTGTTGGGGAACCAGAGTGTTGGAAAACTGGGAAACATTGGCTAAAAAGACCTGAAGTTTAATGTGTACCGTTTTTCCTTTCCTTCTCTCCTTGCCTTTCCCCATTCGCCTTTCCTCTGTCGGCAACCTGTTTTACACTGACGGGTCGTGCACGGATTCTCCTGGAGTTTCCGTCTCGGTACATTCCAGCGTGTTCGCAGACACTGGAAGGAAACGGCACGCCGGTGAGGAGATGTGTAGGGGTTTGACAGAAACAACAAGCAGCAGGGAGAACCTTGCCCCAATCATGCCCAAATCATTCCACAACAAAGGACAAGCACTGTGGAATTGCCATAATCTCGTATTTTACTGCTGAGCTGTGATGGGCTCCGCTGCGCTCTGCCTGTCTGTGTGCATTGGAAGTGTGACATGTTATTCAAGCTTTGGGTTTAGGGTCAAGCTTACGCTCGTTGCTTTGATCTAGCAATTTTTCTGGATTTGATTAGGTCAAATTTGTGTCCTGCAGCCAAGCAAACTCCAAACCATGTTTTCCACCAGAAAGTTATCTTCAGGCAAGGTGTGGGGTGTATGAAAGCTTAAAAAAATGCCTGCTTTAAAACTTTTTTAACAAAGTTTGAAAAAAGCAGAAGGTAAAGTTATTTTATTGTTGTCTTTTTGTTGTAGATATGTAATGTTTTTGTGAGAGTTTAAACGCCAATACGGCCAAGAAATTGGAGCAGTACAGATCAGAGGGGAGAGATTTTTTAGAAGAAGTAGGTCTTACAGATGGGTTAAGAAAGAAAAATTAAAGGAAAGAGGGCAGGTTGTCTTTCTTTAAACCTTTCTCTCACCTGTCCTATTCCCTGTTTCCTTCTTTCCCGTTTTCTTTGCTGCGCTCTTTGTCCGATCCCTCCTTCTCCACCTGCCGCTCTCCCTCTCGCTCTGCTTTGACCCCCCTTTTTCTCCACCCCTTTCTCCACCCATCCCTGCAGCCATTGGTCAGCTGTCCACCAATCACAGCAGAACCAGGACCTAAGGGACTGCATATGCAAAATCCTGCTTAATATTCATGAGCAGCTATCGGGGCTTTAAGTCGTTGATTAGGACAGCAGCACAGTTTTCTGTCCCGACTGCCCGGCTGGCTGCGTGTGCGTCTACAGCCCCTCTCTCCCCCAGCTCTCGCATGCACACAGCACACACGCGCTCCCTTGCATCTATACACACACGCAGAGCCGATCAGTGCAGCCGGCGCAGAGCCTGGTAATTGTATTGCTCCCTCCAAGTGGAAGGAAGGACTGAGAGTAAGAGAGAGAGGGAGAGAGAGAGAAAGTGGAAGATCAGAGAAAGAAGAGGAGAAAGAGGAAACATATCAAAACTTTGATATTTTTTAAACCTTTTTGCTGTTCTTCAGAGGAGGTTGATGTGACAATGACCCGGTATCGCTGATGGAGTCGGTAGGACACCCGTTATCCGAGTGTTTTTTAATGCACTCTGAACAAGAGTAGGTAAATTTTACCTTTTTATCTTACCTTTCTATGCATTAACCAACTTGTCATCTTCACTGTCTTTCACTGTGAGTGGCTGCATGTGTGTTGGTATGCTGGAATGCAGTGAAGGTGGCCGGCACCGTGTCAAGGTTGTTTCTGCTGTCAGGTAGCACGCGATCCCTGCTCCAGTGTGTGCGTGTGTAAGGGGGTGTGCGTGCGTGCGTCTGTGTGATGTTGCAGTATCCGGACAGCAGTTCTTATTCTGTTTGTTTGGAGAGCCTAATTTCTGTTACCTGAAAGCAACACACACCTGGACACCCACATGCATGAAGAGTGAAGACTTTATTCTTTACTTTACCTTCTCCGTCTTCAGGAGATTGTTTTACTTTCAGTTGGATTGTACTCTGAGCCAAACACCAAGTGAGTTCGGACCATTGTGTTGAGCATGTTCATCCAAGCAGACAATCAGTGAGGTATCAGGGCACCGGGGTTACAGGCGGAACGTGGAGGTACGGGAGGAGAGCGGCCCATAAGAATGGGGAGAGGAGGAAACAGAGAGGGGGAAAGCTGCGCTCTTAAATGCCAGAGGAGGTTGAATTTCAGACGGGCAGCTCAGCGTGTGGCCCCGCACAGAATTTAGAGACGGTCACACACTCCCTCACATACACGCAGTGACTGGAGTTCAGCTGCTCCTTTAGCTAACACTTTGCTCTTTTAGGTGTAAATAAAAGGCTGTTCAGAATGCAGATTGACTGCTCTAGCAGGCACCAGCTTGTGCTCTTTCTTCTTTTGAGTGTTTTTGGCAATAATTTTTTTTACATTTCAAAATATGGCATTTGAAAACAAAAATATTAAGTAATTTTAGTTGTTTTCATGTTTCCTTTTTCTAAAAAAAAATTGCTTTATCTTTTCATAAAAAGATAAAGCAATTTTGAAACTTCGCATTGAAGTATAAGCCAGTGAAAATCCCTCACCTTTCACATGAATTTAAGCTATATTACAAGAGATAACAAAGTTATGGGATGAGTTTGTTTTAGTTCTGGCTTTAAAGTAAATCAGTTTAATGAAATGGATCTGAAATGAAGGGGTCTACATGAGAGAAAGTCTGGAGCAGAGATATGAAAGCAAACAATCAAAAGATGTTTTACTGGTGTTTCTCAAACACACATTACTAAACATTGAAAGGAAAGTGGGCAGTTTTTATATTTTAATCTCTCTTCTTTGTGTGTGTGGGCGTGTGTGTGTATGTGTCTTTTGGACCATCTTAGGTGCACGACGTGTCGAATGATCAGAGACCAAAGACAGAAATGAGCAGAATTCAAATTAAACTTCCCCTCTACTATTGAGCAAAGCCTTGTTTGCTTTTGTAAAAATTGGCGTTTTAAACTATATGTATTCTTTAATTTCGAACTTTACAATTTATTTGTTTAGCATGTTAAAAAAGACCAATAATAACCTATTTTCATTGACTTTAATAGAAACTTCAGTTATGATTCTAATACAGCTTTAGAAGTAAAGTGAAAAATATGCTTTAATGCTGATTTTATTTAATATCATTTGTAATTAGTTGACTTGATGTCCAGAACAAACTCTGGCTTTAAGGTTCTTCCAGCTGCAGGGACAAAACGCTGAACGATGTTTCCGTTCAGTCTCTCTGCTCCACGCTGGGTTTCAGCTGAAGAATCCACACCAGTCCCTGCTTTCAAAACTTTGAAATAGACCAGAAAGCAATTTTTTTTCTTACCAGAATATTTACCTTTTGCATGGTTATATTTGTGCAGCAAGATGTTTTGAGGAAAAAAATATGAACACTCAAAAAGGAAACTTAACATATTAACTTCAGTGGAATGAGTCTGATTTCACCTGTTAGTTTTTTTTTTTGTTAGTTTTTTTTTTTACTTTTTTTTCTGCATGTGCTCTGTTCCCTCTCACGTATTTCAGAGGACCCTGTGGTCCAGTCACCCGTCTGTCCGCTCCTTCATCCTTCCATCGATCCATCTGTCCACCATTCTCTCTTCTCCACTCAGGCTTTGCCTCCTTTGCTTTGAGGCACAGCTTTCCTAATTAAAATATTAAGGATAATGATGATCATACCAATAATAATAACAAGTACCGCTTAAGCTGTTAACATAATTACATTCCCCCCATGTCACCATATACATACAATTTGCATATGATTAAAATATTTTTTTCCTACCGTGACTTCTGTGAATTTTATGATTTTTTTGTGTGTGCAAAGGGCAGACCTGTGGAGAGAACTGCACAGCGGCCGTGCAAATTTTTCAGGCAAAGGTTTGCAGTGCGAATAAGAAGAAAAGCACAATGTTGCACAGATTTCATTTAGAATTATTTATTACGCAAAATGTTTCTGCATATTTATTTCAGTAACTTGAAAATTAAATGAAAATAATTTTCTGGCAGTGGGTAAATTAAAATTTTCTTTTACTATTGTAGATGATGAATTTTTGAATCTCATTAAAAAAAGAAATAATGATTTATCAAAAGCCAGACATGTCAGGCCATGCTCAATATTTTTTAACCCATTAAACTTGGTCAGTGTTCTACTATAAGGAGAAAATAACTTTAAACACATTGTTAAAATATTAACTAATATTCTTGAAGAAATTTAAGCCTAGAGGCCAGACGTCTTGCAAGTGGTGAGACAATTTATCTCTTTTTTGTTGTATTACTTCACAGTAAAGAAAAGACCAATTAATGTGAAGAGAAAAGTGCCGAGGTTTTCATGGATCAGTTTTGCGCCCTCTTTTCTTTTTGCACTTGCGTCTTTTTTTTTCCAGGCCATGAGGAAAAAAGAAGCAATAGAGGCAGAGAGGTAAAGCCGGCTGCAGGAAGGGGGGAGGGGGGAGGGAGGGACACCAAAGAGAGATTGCGTAAATTAAAATCCTTTTAATCTCCTTATAAAATCATTTACTTAATTCATCTGTCAAAGCATGTCAATATGTGCTGCAATGATTTGCAGCCTGCGAGCGCGTCTCTGTGTGTGTGAGCGGGTGTGCGCACGTTTGCTTTTTTGCTTTTCTTTGCACAAATTTGTGACTCCCTACCCACAACTTGTGTGTGTGCTGGTGTGTGTCCCTGCGTGTGTTCACGAGTGACCCAACGAGGCCAGCACGAGGAAGAGATGTTCGTCTTTTTGTGTGTCTTCGTCGAATCCCATTGTCAATTTTTGCATTGTATAACCCCTTCACGCACAGACACACACGCGTGCACGCCCTCAAACAATTTCAGACCCTTGCCCAGGCTCAAGGTGGGCCTCTCTCTCCTCTGAAGACTCTGGGCATTCCAGTGGTAAATTTGTCCCGTAAAGAGCAAGATGGAATGAGAGAGACGGATAGAGCGAGAGGTGCGAAGTGAGGGGGGCCAGGGGTTTGCTTTTGTCTGACACCAGCACTCAGGAGGTCCAACGGACACACATGTATGCATGAGCGCACACATGTCCACAGAAACACAAACTGTCATACACACACGCAGCAGAAAGCACCTTCTTTTGAAGATGTTTGCAGATAAAACATAAGCATGTATGGGACTTGCTGCATCAATAATTAAATGAAGTACACCTGCAACCACTGTTTTTAATTTATCTAAAAAAAAAACACTGAATAAATTAAAGGGAATGACGGGAATTTCCCCGATTTATATGCAATCCATCATTGCTCGGAGTGTGGGAGAGTATGTCACGGGTCAGTGCAGGCCTTTATGTGTTGAAAGAGCAGTAAGAGAGACTTTACCAGCTGTGACACACACGGACACGCACACACGCATATATACACTGCAATTAGCTAGCACACCGCACTGGCTGTGAAGCAATGTGTGTGTGTTTGTGTGATTGAATGCCAAAGTGCTGATTGAAAAGAGACAGAGAGAGATGGCAGAAGACGATGCAGCTCATCTTTTCCTCCCCACCCACCCCCTACCCTTTTCTCTGCTGCGCTCATCCGCTTATTCCCCGCGTTCCATCATCCATACATTCCCATCATCCATATATCAAAATGTGCATTCAATTATTATTCCTATTATGATGAGCTATCAAATCATTTATGCTCCCTCTAAGAATTACTCATCACACAGCCGCTTCTGACTTTTGTCTCATCCAAGTGAGAGGTTAGAAAATCACTTCTTTTGGACACGTTGATGTAAGGCAGATTTTCCTGTGCAGATTTAAGCTTTTATTTGTTAAAGAAAGGAAATAAAGTAACTTTGATCTCTATGACATTATGTTTTATGCATAATTTCAGCAGATCAGTTGTATTAACTGTTGAGCGGACTGTTTTAAGCATTTGTGCGTGTGAAGTCATTGTGCTGTGTTGAAAGCTTCCAAAGCTCTTAACCACTGCTAATACAAGGAGACAGCGAAGACTTGGCCACAATAGAGAAGGTTCAGATGGAAAGAAGGTGTGCAGGCGTGTGTGTTGGTGTGTGTGTGTGGAAAAGTGTGTTGCAGCATAGTGCAGTTTCAGGTGTCCTGTCTTTCTTTTCCTTTTTGTGCGGTTTGTGGGAAGAGCCTATAGATTGCCTGTTTGAGAAGTCGTCTTTTTTTTACGTGCTCAAGCTGAGAGTCTGATTAAATTGTCATTTTTCGACACAGTGTAAGAGGTTCAAAAAGACAAAAAAGAATGATAGAGTGGAACAGGAAAGAGATGGATACAAGGGAAAGAAATGAATATTGAGGAAAAGAAATGAATGACCATGCCGCCTTTCGGCTGACAGTGAAATATTCCTCTTCTCATTCAACCATCATGCTTCATGTGTGTGCCTGATGGGGAGAGAATGACAGACCGTCCCAACGCCAGCTTTAGGTTGTTTTTTTTCTTTCTCTACATTTTCCTTCTTCCTTATGCTCACATGTGCACCTGGAATCACTTTAAGTTTTTACTTAAATAATTGTAACTTCTGAATAAATCCTTGCATTGAATGAGTGTATCTGATATCATGTATGCACTTCCATTTTTTTACACTTTCAAATATTCTGGTGTTTTAGAACACAGTCTCTCACAGACAATAATAAACCCACAACTTTGTACCTCCAGGTACAAAACAGGACTTACATTTTACAGAAAAAATATATTACATTTTTTCATCTTCAAACTTTAACTTTTTTTTATATTTCTAAAGTTTGTTTTCTTTCTTAGTTTTACTAAACCTAAACCAGCTGTGTAAATGTAAATCCATACGTATTACTAAAACTTTGTTCCAGTGTTGAGGGTACAACGCAGCTCTCTTTAACCTATCAACATTAAATATTATAATTTAAATAATTGTACTTGTTTGACTCAGGATTTGAGCTGTGAAGAAAAACTTCAAGGGACTGCAAACATACTTTGTGTTGCTCTTTGCGCATGATTCTCAAAAGACATGAGTCCTGGTTGCATGGTGAATCTCTCAAATAAAGTGTTGCATATTATCATCTCTTTAGTAATTTTTCAGCATTACATTAGGCATTATTTTACTCATGAACATATGAAAATGTGGAAATGCCTCCAACATTCTCATGCATGAATTCAAACATTTCAGTTTTCCTGTAGTGTGGTTTGAATTTACTTCTTGATGCGAGTGTTTACTTACAACGCTACAGATATTAAAAACAGTGGGAAAACTGTTCCCACTGTTTTCCCACGTCTATGCGGGAAAACGTTGAAAGTTTATGCTTAAAAAATGTGCAGCTTAATACAGAGTAAATATTTGGTGAAACTCTTCAGATGGTGAAAATATTTAAACATAAATATATACATAAGTACACAATTAAGCCAATAAAACAGGCGAACCAGTTCTTGCCCTGAGGAGTTGCATTCCTTTGCGCAGCTGATCCGCTCTTTTCCTCACCCCTGCTGATAAGTCATTTTTCCTTTATCTCTGTCTACCTTCACAATTCCTCCCCACCGCCGCCACACGCACACACTCTCCTTTCTCCCTCTCCACACGCCCCTCCCTTGTGAAGCTGTCACCTTTCTGCACCCGCTCAGTCCCTATTAAGGCCGACAGCCCATCTGCCGCCTGCCCCGCTAACAGCTCCCGTCGCTAACGCTAACGTGCACACACACACATCCGCTCAGACACACACACATAGTGCTTCATCCAACCCCACCTGCCCTGATGTGCCTGTGGTCACGCGCAGCGCAGCATTGACACACATTCAGAGCAGAATATGCTTATCCGCCCACTCGTTTTAATGCGTCCAGGACACACAGTGAAGGGATTGCATCCAGGACTTTACCTATCCCAGGTTTTGTCCAGTTATGTGCTATAAATGATAAAGTATTTCTGCTATCAACAGAGGAGGTTAAAAAGAATCACATTCCAGTGGTTACAATTTTACTGTTAAGAAGGGCATTATTTCACTCCTTTTTTATTTACCTGAACACATTTTTTTTGCCCTCCAATTAAGCTCAGGAGATCTACTGAATCCGCTTGTTCCCTTCTACTATCAGGCGATCAGGCAACTGACTTTGTCACATATTCTCTATGTTTAGTCTTTCTTCAGTGTTTAGCTGCTCACATGTAAGCAGTCCAAATTAGTTTGAAAAGCATTTTTGAGCACATTTAGCAATGCACATTCTGGATGTGCCTGTAAGACCTCAGGCTGGAGGGGTAATTAGGTGGGGCAGTTGCAGCTCTGCGTGCACATGTGTGTGCGGTGTGGCATTTGCTCCCTTCAGGGATATATGTGTGTTGCATTAGTAAGACTGGTAACTGTCTCATCAATCACCGCATCACCATGTCTCACACACACACACACACCCACGCATGCACGCACCGACGCACAGAAACCTTGTTGTGGTCATTCTGTTCACAGATGGACCAGCAACACATGACTGAGTCACTGAGCATCAGAAAGACACCCTCAATCTCCCTACCTCCCAACTTTAACTCGCATACACACACAGTGTGTGTGTGTGTGTGTGTGTTTGGGCTACGTACGCGCACTGATAGGCGCATGAAATAGGTAAGGAAGAATCACAAAGGTTAATACTTTGCTTCATTCTCTTTTTTTAACTTTACATTCAGAATAATGCACGCTTTAATGATTTTAGAGGTAATTACATCTGGATTACGGGCTGAATTTCAAATATTAATTATGTTTAATTAATGAAAAATCAAGGATTATCAAATTATTTTTGCAATAACTAGTGAAGCACTGAATTACAAGTATTTTAGTAATCCACAGTAGGTTTAGGTTAATTCAAAAAATTTATCGGGGTAAAAATATTCTGTAACAGTGACTTATCTCAGAACATTGTAAACACAGGATTTCTTTTGAACACAGCATGTCTGTATTTGCGGTAATTTTGGTATGAAAATTGCTTTCTTTTATCTTTTTAATCCTCTTTTTTTACTTTATAGTGGCTTAAAGGATAAACTGGTCTCTTCACAGTCATTATGAGACAGAGAAACGGCATTCAGACTGAATCTATCGTGCGCCTTTTGGTACTCAAAATACTTCAGTTTGGTTATTACCAGGACACAGTCAAAAAAAACAAAAAACTGCAGTATTAAGTGCTGCCTGTCTATATGGCATTGTGACACCACAACCAAAGCCAATAAGCGACTCTAGCAGCAGTGGCAGCAGAAAGATATTGATTTCTCCTATTCACCAGAGTGGAACTAAAACCTACATATTACACACCCTGGCCTCTACCTCGCACTGCACCAATGCTGCTCTGTGGGTGGATGGAGCAGTAGCTGTCAGACATGTCATTGGTCTGCCTACCTGTCTGTCTACAAGTGCCAACGTCCCACAACTAAAAACACAATTTAACATATCTGCGTAGCAGAGTTTTAAAAAGAAAACAGATGTGCCAATGCTGTTTTTGTTCTATATGTGGGTACCAGAACTAGTAAGCTGTTAGGGTAGGGGGTTAGGGTATTAGGTAACCCTAACCCTACCCTACCCTAACCCCCTAACACCATGTATTGCAAATGCACATCACCAAATTGATACATTTTTAAAAACTTTTATTAATCCATATATATTTTAACTAGAACCTAAAAAGCATCATTTTTCGATGTTCTTGATGTGCTTGATGAAAACACCAAAAAAGAAACATTTTCATTTGTTTCTTAAAAGAAAAATTAGTAGCAGTTAAAAAGTTTTCTAATTTTCCTAAAAACATTGCAAGCCTTCTTTCTGTCCCAATACTTTCAGAATGTCTGTAAGGAAGGAAGTATGTTAACAAAAGACATGTTTTTTTTCACTTCTCTTTATCGTTTACCAAAGGAAACCTCTTTGTAATACTCGTATTGTAGGATTGTTTTTTTCCATACAATTTTGATTTTATTGCAGATGTTCTTCACCTGTTGTTTGATTGATGGGTGGCAGCCCCTTCTCTTGTACTTTTAATTTTTCCTTCTCTCATTCTGAAAGCATTGTCAAAGGCTAAAACTAGTAAATATCCTCTGACACCAGGCTCAGCTGGAAAGTGCAACGGTTAACATTCAATGATGCATATACGCACCGACTGATCTGTTTGATTGAAGTGTGTTAACACAACAAGACAAAAGTCTCTACTGGTTTAAAATTACAGCCTGTCCTCTCCACAGCTCTCTGAAGGTATCTGCCTGTTGGCCCAGCATGTCAACTTTTGTGTCAGTTGTGTTGTTCTGTGTGTGTGTGTGTGTGTGTGTGTGTGTGTGTGTGTGAGCCTTTTCTTTTTATGTCTTGCCGCCCTATGTCCAAACTGTGCTGAGCGGTTTCACACTGAGGCCAAACAAATAAGCAGAATTAGCATGTGGGAAGTGATTGTCTGCATGTTGTGTCTATTAAATACATTTCACCCTCATCCATTTATTGTTCTGGTGTCCTTGCGATTTCTGAACTGAAAATAATTGACTGTGAAAAATATTTTGTACAGTATTTAAATATCTTTAAGTATTAACAGATTTTTGTCAAGGAATGAAAAATAAACCAAATTCACCTTTCCTTGTGCCATGTTTCTTTTCTACCTTGGCAGCTTTTTCACTGCTGTCATTCTCTTTCCCCTCCTCGATATTTCCCACTGCTCAGAATGAACTTATCGAAGGGGCCATTGGTGAACAGCAGCAGCGAAGAAAACTCCAAGTCAACATATGTTAAATGTGGCGCCGGCGCCTGGAGGATGCACCAGAGCTACGATTCACTAGAAGCCAACCACATGAGAGACGCACATGCCCTCTACAACCCCAGGTAAGACAGCATTACAAACGATGCAGGTGATGTCAAATCAATGAACCTGTCCTGTTTAAGTTTTACACTAAAGTCACATTTTGTAGCTTACGTAAGAGGGAAAAGAAAAAGCAAGCACACTGATGTCGTAGTGAGAAAAGTAAAGCCTTCAGTTGCAGAAATTATCGGGCATTCTGGGCATGGATATGTTTTTGTTAATACCTCCTTAACCATGTACTTGTGATGCAACTACAGCACTTTACAGAAGCTTTGAATCGTAGAAGGGGATTGTTTTTTTCCTCCAGTGCAGTTACCGTTTTGTTGCTGTAAGCAACTTTTATCAAGCGTATCTGAGGTGTATTTTTAGAAATCTAACTGTAAATAAAGCTGCTTGTTTTATGTTAAAACACAGGAAACAGGTGACGTATGAAATAAAGGCTGACATTCTCTTTCTTCATTCTTGAAGTTGCCGTTGGCCAATTTTTTTTGTTATCAGTCTTTTAAAAATGTTATATTTCTGTGGATAAGAAATGGGGATATATGCCCAGATTTTGAAACTGTAATAGTAAGTATAAGTTTTCCTTTTCATTCCAGTAAATATGTTGCAATATATAATCTTAAACTACATGAAAAGCATCTGAATGTTTTCTGTATTTCTGTTGAATGTTTTTTTTTCTCTGATAGATTTAGTTTTTATAAACTTTATGCATACTTTCGTCTGAAAATAAGATGTTAGCTGTAGAAGAAGATATTTCATTTTTATATTTAAAAAGCCTTTGCTGTATGGTCTTTTGTGATTATCTGACTATGTTTGTTGTCATTTATAAAACTGGTATTAAATTTTGAACAGCCTATTAGAACACAATTGATTAGCTCATTGTTAGGCTTTCACAAAGCTACCTAATGATAAGATGATGTGTGTGTGTGGGCGTGGGGTGTGTGTGTGGGGAGGGTGTGTGTGTGTATATTACAGTGTGTACCACAGACTGGAAAGTCTTAGTTCAATAGGATTTTAGGGTTAGTCTGGGTCAAGCCAATTACAGGTCTGGCAAGCCATTCTCACGCCGACCCTTGGCCAATCAGAATGGCATTGGTGTGTTTCAGTGTATGTATGCGTGTGGTATGCAGTGGGGGCGAGAGCGGCAAAGTTTTTCCCGAGGTCACATGCCTTATTTACCCATTCATAGGCAAATTTGACTCCACACTGTGGTTTAGTTATAGGTTGTTACAAATTCTAACCAAATATACACAAAACTTTGGGATGATGGTACTGTCTGGGTTAATGAGTCAAGTTTTAGTTTCAGACTCAAACTGTGTTTTGGTTGTAATTATAGAAAACAAATTGTTTGTTTGTTTGTTTGTTTGTTTGTTTGTTTGTTTGTTTGTTTGTTTATCCAAGTGCAGATGGAAAGACACACATGCAGCATAGTATCTCCTGAGTACTTCCACAGGATATCCGACATCCAACTGTGCTGATGCGATTTGGTCACAATTATGCACTCACTTTTTCAAACACGCCTATACGCGCACACACACACCCACGCCCGCACGCCCACACACTCTAAAACGTATAGTTGTGGTGGTAAATTTCTCCACCTTTACCTATTAAATAGACTATGGTAAAAGTCAGAAGTGCTTAATTTATTTCAAATTAGATTTTTTTTTCTAGTTTTATTAATTTAGTTACTTGATGCAGAATAGCATAAAGTTAAACAAGAAAAAAACAGAATTATTTTGTGAAAAATATTTCAGGCCTAACTTAAACTTTTTTTTAAATTTTATTTGCTGTTTTCTCTGGGTGGCAACAATATTATACTCTTTTTTTATATTTAGGCCATCAAGCCATGGGAATGTGATTAATGTCAACCAGCTACGGTGTGCATGAACACACACACTCTCTCTCACGCGCGGACGCATACAAACACAGAGCCACACAACACATCATTGTATACTGAGCCCAATGTAATCATAATGATAAAGCAGATTGCCTTAACACACAGATGGGCCTCCCAACAGCTTGTGTGTATGTGTTTGCGAGTCTGTGTGTGTGTGTTAGTGTAGACAACACTGATTGGATTGCAGATTTATAGAAGAGGATTACTGCAGAAGCAGTGCGAGAACGAGAGAGAGAAAGAGGGAGATGGTTTCAGACACTCACCTCTCATTAACTTCCACCCCCCTTCACCTCAGCTCCCCTTATTCTCAATTATGGACGAACGCTCACATATGCACACTTATAGCTATACATATTTGGGATCGAATGCAAATGCAATGCTTTATGTTACCAGTGCAGCATTTAAAGCATTTTAAAGTATTTACAGGTTTTTAAATTGTATTCATAGAATATGAATTATGCTGAAAAAGTTTAGAACATTAAAATGATTGAGAAATAAAACGGGAAATACATTCTTTTAATGTTGATTTGAAGTGCTCTAAGCAAACATGATGCACAAGTTGAATTGGAATGACGGGAAGATGTTGACGACCTGTGCAAATAGATAAAATATCTTTAAAGTAGAACGACCTGAGCTCTGTGGAAAAGAGACAAGGGGAATAAGTACTTTTTATTTTTAATTTTTTTGAGGGGGTTAAAACTGCAAAAAAAACAAAAAAAAAACATGGTGGGAAATAGATAGCAAAGAATTCAGGGAGAGATAGACAGGGCAACAGAGATGGGCAGAGACAGTGGGCAATCCAGCAAACCTGATTATGACTGGATGTGAATTAGATTCCCTAACAGATGGTCCAGGAGCGAGGCTGTAAGGTGCATGAGCCAGGAGTGAGGGGAGGGGAAGGCAGAGGAAGGAGGCCATGGGGGAAAGATAGGCAAAATCAGGCGAGTAAGCTGAAGAGACAAGTGTCAACTGCAGCTTGTGGCAGGGTGAAAGTGTGCAACTGTAAAATATGTACATTGTCACTAGTCTCAAACTAGTTTCCACAATATTAACGAACATGTATTTGTGATATTAGATTTACTATAAGTGATTTACTCTGCCATTTGCTGCTTCTATTTTTTTTTCTTTTTTTTTACCTGGAAGATGACGGCTTAATATAAATACTGATCTGATCTCTGCAAATATCTATACACTTAATACACAGAAGAAAGTCACAGAAAACATTAAATTAGATTTTTTAGTTTTTAAAGCCATTCTTTGTAGAATATTGTACAGAAAATTGAGAGGTGAAGGCCTAGAGCTGCCTGTTTAGGATGGATTTCTTCCATTTTTCCAGCTGCTGTGCATTATTCTGCTACTCTTCCTCTTACCGTGATGGATAGGTGTAAATCATCACAGTCCTGTAGTGACAGCCCAATTTCCCCAAATCTGATCTGCTTAAAGAATGCAGCTTTGACGCTCCATTCACTCGTGCACCCTTTCCTTTCCTCTTGTCTCTCCCACTCTTCTCTCCAACATTTTTTTTCTTGTTATATTCCACTTTTTCCTCCTCGTTCTCTATGATGAAATCCAGTTTTACTTCACACACTTTCTCCTCCTTTCTTTATCTTTTTCCCGCCGTAGCATTGCACTCTTTTCCCATTTCCTCCTTGTCTCCTTTTCTCTTCCTTACCCTCTTCCCCTCTATTTCCTCCTCCCATGTCACATTTGAAAGCCCTGCCATATTTACTAGAGTGAAAATCCTCTTTCACCATCTGCTTAATAAAATGTGCTTTTAATCCGATGGAGGGATATTTTGTCCTTAAATACTTTATTATTTTATTTCCCCACAGTTTCATTGGATGTGGCACCTTGCCCAGGTTGCTGTCTTTCTCTGCATAAGAGGAAGAAGTGGGAGAAGTAAACAATTTATCCTGGACAAAATGATGAGTTTGTGTATGTGTGCTTTTATGTGTGCTACAACACCAGTGTCTGAATTTTTTGAGCGATAACAGTTTTCAACCACGCAATTACGCACAACCTTCGTCAATGACCTTTCTTTTATGAAGGGGTGAGCTCAACCTTTATATCGCTGATATCACTTCACAACCAGATCCCACCAAAATCATATAAATAAGCAGCTTCAATTTGTATCTGTTGTAGTTATATCAATTTTGCATATAATTTCAACAAATAGAATATGAATTTGTGATTGCGTCTTTCCTTTAAAAGAATGATTTGTGGCTGGCTACATCCAGCATCTTCTATAAAGGTTTACATAACAGGAGGATGCCTGAAGTAATTTAATTGATTTTCGCTCAGCAGTCTCTCCAGTAAAATGCTGGAGGTCACTGCAAGTACAGAGTATGCAATTTAGGTGGCTCAAGTGTTAAAGCACAGCTGGTTTACATTATATGTATTTATTTGGCAAATAAACATTTTAATATAAATCCCAGATTCCCTTCTGTTAAGCCACGTTGCTGCACTTCTGATGGAGTTGAGCTTTATTTTTGTTTTATTTGAAGGACTGTTCGCACACCAGACAACCACCACAATGACACGAAACAGATAAAGGAGACAGAGAGAGAGAAAGAGAGGGAAGGAAAAAGAGACACTGTGACAAAGATAGTGCCTGGCAGCAGCACACTTATCAGCAACTGCTCCGCAAGAAAATGACCTAAATCATCAAGATTCCCATCGGAAACGCATGCACACACACACACACCCCGACTCGCAAACACACACACGCAGGAAACCCATAACGTCTTCATCGTATTATCTTTTTACTGCAATAACTACTGTAATACAGGTAGATTTTCAAATCTAAATAATCTATTATGCAGATGACACAAGCACTTGAGAGAAAAACAGGAATAGGGTTTTGAAATGGGTTTTTAACAATGACTTAAGGAAATCAGTTGCCACCAGACACAACATGATATCCCAAAATGTGCCTGGTACAAGTCTCCCCAGAAGTGTTTTGAGTCATTTACAGATTCTGAAAGTGTGGATTTTTAGCTTTCTAATAATGCCAAACACATAGAAATACAAAAAAGAAGATATGGGCACTGAATACTGGCACTTCGTTAGAAAACAGGCCTCAAAGTCTGTCCCCTTCCCTGATGAACTACCTGGGGATGTTAAGAAAGGCTATGCATTTACATTACTTTGCGCACCATTGCTCACCTGCCTGGTCACCGTCATAGCACACTCAGCCCAGCCACAGCAGTGCAGACCTAGGCCGGGCCAGTGGCAATGTCCTTGCTACAATGACAGGCCACAGCGGAGCATCTGTAAGTGTGCTATGAACAACAGTGCCTATTAAATCCATCATATCATTCTGCAAGTTTTGAATACACTTCAAAACTCAGTGTATCATAATCATATTCTAAAAACAATAAAAGTCTTGAAACTTGCCCATGAGAAACTGAAAAGTATTCCATGAAGGCCTCTGATTATATAAGTTGTTCTGGTGTGTTTTCTTTTCACCTGTGTCTTTATGGTGGATTTTGTTGTCTTCGAAGTAAGGACTGTATTCAGTTGACTGAGATATACAAGATATAAAGAAGCCATTCATGCGTTGTACATGCATTCCTCTGGGGGAATCCCAAGGTATTTCCATACCAGCCGAGAAACATGGTCATGTCCTTAGTCTGCCTCTGGGTTTCCTCCCAGTGGGACAAACCCAGGACACCTTGAATACATTTCAAGGTGTTCTAGCCACCTTTAACTGACTGCTCTCGATGTGGAGGAGCAGCAGCTCTACTCTGCATCCCTCTCAGATGACCGAGCTACTAGCCCTCTCTAAGGCAGAAAGCTGACCATGTGGCTACTAAAATTGATTTACACAACACCTTCACTGTGCCTAGAAATTCTGCCCATTCTGTCCATGAACAGAATTATGACAAAGGGCAACCTTGGTGACACTGGAAAAATAAATTCTGACTAGCTGCCAGCAAGGTGAACCAAGCTCTGACATGTATTGGAACCTAACACCATATCAAGGGGCTTGGTACCCTGTACTCCTGAAGTATGCCCTACAGGACTCCCCAAGGGACACTTTTTAATTCCTTCTCCAAGTCCACAAAACACATCTAAATTGGTTGGGCGAACTCCTATACACCCTCCAGGACCCTTCTTAGGGTTTGAAGTTCCACAGGCCAAAAAGGCCACGTAGGACTTCCTCATCTAGACAGTGTCTCTCACCACGGTGTCGACCAGTGGGACCAGAGGGTTACCATGGGTGATCCTATGAGGGACATAAAGCCCTGGAATCATTGGGACAGTCAAAGCCTTCCACTACAATACAGTAGCAGTCTTTAGAGAGGGTTAAAAAACACAAATGTCTTAATAAATGTTATTACCTAAACTTTTCCTTCATACCCACTGTGCCCTCTCTACAGTGTGTTTGTACTAACAGTATAAAACAGTGGAAGTCACTTTCTGAGGTTATTTCAGTTTTGTTGCATAAACATTCACACTCACCCCATCATGAGTTATAATTTGCACACACAACCCGACATACTATTGAAAACATAGAAATATAGAACACAAACACATATGTTTCCTCCCAGTCTTTACAACCCATCAGCCTATTGGGCAAAATGTGTTTTAGCCATTATCACATTGATTGTATGTAATCAGGGGTTTATTCTGCAGCCAATGAAGTGAATTACAGGTTTCCTGCCCGACTAACACTGTTGCAATTGATCTGCTGCTCCCTGGTGTGTGTGTGTGTGTGTGTTAGGAGGGTGTGGGGTGGTCTTTGAGGAGGTGTGGATGCACCAGCAAGAAAGAGAAGCAATAATAGAAGCTGTTTGTATGTGAGAAGTAGAAATGTTGACAGCGAAGGATTGAGACCCAAAGAGAGGAGGAAGGGGAGGGAAAAAGAGAGCTCAGTAGGTGGGAGAGTGCTTTAGATTGACTGTCACAGTTGGACTCTTTTTCTTCCCTTTGTATTCATTTTTGTTTCTGAAAACAACTATAATCACTGACTCGCTGTGATTCTGTGCAGCGGAACAAAACCACATGCTTAAACTCACACCAATGATTCAGAGAATCAGATCTCCAGTTGACTGCCTGTAAGTTGGTTAACCACAATAGTTAGTTTTTAAAAATGTTCCATGAAAGTACACATGAATTACAGTGCGACTGTTTGCATTTATTTCAACCATCAGACAACAAGGAGGGAAATTCACTAAGGAACACAATCCACTGCATTTTCCCAACAGTTTTGCAGTCTGTTTGGCTGTATTTCTGCTCTGGAGGTGGCACCGCAGATATAAAGATGCAAACATGTCGTTCACCCACTTTTGCATCTGAAGTTGTTCTCTGTTTAGCCACAACCACAGCAAGTGTAGAATTCATAAGGGACAGAGAAAAATGTCTTACATTTTTACAATTATTTTTAATTAACAGAGAGATTCAGGTTCTGAACTGATGAGGCATTCCTTTATAACATTAAGAAAACATCTGACTGGGGGATTCACATCAGAATGTTTTTCTCTTAAGTCATATGCACACACACCATGCACCTCCAATTGGTTGCTCTTTTTTTTTCCTTATCCAGTTCCAAAATTACCAGCTTTCAGCAGATGAGATTTTTTCTGAACAATCTGTGTAAAGAAAATAGCTTTTGTCTTTGAGGATGTGACATTTGAAAATGTAATGTTCTCTGAGCATAATTCCTTTATAGGTATATATAAGGATAGGCAGACTTTCCTTTAAATCTATGTATCAGTCTTCAGTAAAATGTGGCCGAACTGCACAGGAAGATTATAGGTTGTCAAAGAAGCATGTCAGGAGCAGATTTGCCTTTCTGTCTAGAATTGGACATGTTAACAGAGGCTTATATGTAACACTCATAAATATATTAGGAGGCCTGGTTTAATTTTTTTATTTACACTTGTTCTTTTTCCAAAGAAGCTGACTAACAGTTAAGCAACTTTCCTCACATCGTACAGTCACTGAAATAGAGCGACATAAAGCTGAAAAAATAAACAGTTGACGGCTAAATAGGCAATTCACTCCGTTGATGAAATCAGTGTGTTCACTTGACTATGGAGATATAAATATGTCTTGTGTTTTTTTTCCTCCTTACTCAGTTCTTTTAATTCAATGTATTTTTCTTCATGGTGCCTATGCTTCCCTTTATTTTCTTACACCCTGAGCATTGCCAGTATTATCTAGATAAAATTGTGTAAGGTCTTTTTTCTTTTTTCTTTTTGCTTATTGGACTGTGTGTTCTTATCAGCATTGAAAGCACAATGCTAGGTGTGATGGAAAGGTATTAACAGACCCGCTGTAGCTACACTGTCAGCACTTCTCCCCTCTCCGTATCAGCAACCACCCTCCGCGCTTTTTCTCTGTTTTACTCTCCTAATTTTTTCCCATAGGGAACCATTTTAAGGAAAATAAAATTGTGAGGATAGTTAGAGGTGTTATCCTGCTGCACCTAGTGGCGCTAAAGTTCATAAGTAAAGTTCTTGTTGTCTAAATGTGATGGACCTTTTTTTTTTTTTTACAATAATTGTGACCGCACCCCTCTCCTGTAGCTTATTTCTGCTACATCTAGTTAAATGTAAATATTGCTGACTAGATTTTGAAAGTATATATATATAGAGTGGACATATTCTTTTCTTTTTAAACCAGCAGGGCGAAATAAAACCTGTTTGGAGTTATGTGAGCATTAGAGTGTGTTTATTGCTGCCATCTAGTGAGACAATTTTACAAAGATCGCATATAATGAAGAAGCAATATTTCACACGGATGCAGACTTAAGGAGCTCATGGCAAAGAGCAGCTCAACACAATTTGAGGCAGTTGTCACTAATATGATGATTGCATGTTTGGACTGGCGAGTTGTCAGACCTCTGAATCATCCCAGCGCTCTAATGACAGCTTATCATGCTAAAGGTTCCCCACCTTCCCTTTGAAACTGTCTTTGCACATCTCATTCTATTTTCCTTTCTCCCTTAATCTTTCTCTTTTTCTGTGTTATACTGTGGCAAAAATTGTAAAAGAAAAACAGAAGTAGGACTATGTAGAAGGAGAAACAGGCAAGTATTGTCTATAATTAAGTCAAGGCAAAGCGGTTTGTTTTTGTATGTGATCCCATAGAGAGGTGAGTTTGCCGAATAGTTAATAGTAGCAGATATGAATCATAACATGAAAGTGAAAGTGGTGTCACTAGCACCATATCTGAGACCAGTTTATTCACTTTCAGTTGATGTGGTGCTTTTCAAAACTGTCGTCTCAGTGAATATTTTCAAAGTCTACATTACTCGATATTTATTTAATTAGTTTAGATTTTCATCTACAAAAACAACACTTTTTCAAAAATGTGATTGGTGAGATATTTAGCAATTGGAGAATCACTTGAAAGCTCATATTCTTACTCTCTCAATAAGCATCGGTGCTGTTCTGGGCCCCTCCCCCCTTGCAAAGCGCTCGCACGGTCCACTCACAGCAGTCCTTCCTCGCTTAAGTCAGAACCCCCACCCCTAAATGTCCAGACGGCTAATGTACCGTATATTGCATCTACAAAGCTACTGCTGAATGATCCCCTTCAACGTGAAATGTAAATGTAAAAAATCTGATTTATTATTATTGTTTATTATTTTATTAGAAGTTGTATTTTATTTTAAAACACGGCATTTCTATTAGTGTTTTTTTTTTTTTTTTGTCAGTTTTCATAGTTGGAGTAGATTGCATACAAAAAAGTAAAAAAATATATATTTTATTGTTCCTAATCATAAGCAGATGATGAGTTACGGAAATTAAGTGATCATGTAATTTCGCAACTTTTGGTGAGTTTTACAACAAACAAACTTGATGCAGAATGTACAATTTTTAACATTATATTAGTTTGTGAAAACAATAAAAAATGGATTTAAAAATTGCATGTGTAGTTTATTATCAGTTATATAATATAATTCTGTTCAGTCAACTGTTCACTCTAGACTAAATGACTCTTAGGCTGAAGGATTCTTACATGTTTCTCAGCTAATTGTTCATCTTATTTGCTCAAATACAACTTTTTGTTTTTACTTTGGAGCATAGATATATGCATAAAGACATATTTGCTCTGAATCATGTGGCTTAACTGCAAGATGTAACTGAGGTTTCTAATTATACAGTAAAATAAGTTTAAAAATAAATTTTCTAACTGTCTATGATATCTGCTGCATGCTGTTAGAAGTCAAAACTACAGATGAAATTTTAATATTTAGGCAAAAACATTTTTTCGTCACTTCTAGCTTCAGCCCAGTATGTTTTCCTAATTATGCAAAAGGGAAATAATTTAACTATAGTTTAAGTTGGAGATCTAGGAAAATAACTCACATCAACCCAGCTGTTAAAAACACTGATATTAATCACATTACATACATTATTCAACTCCTCCAAACAGGAGAGCAAAGAACTGACAGTAAGACACAATTAATAATGTTTTATTTCAACATCATTAATATACATTCTGTATCAATATATAGAAAACAAAACACTGAATCAGTTTTTTCAATTTTTATGCAATTTTTTTGGGCACAAGAAAACACGAAGAACTAAGTGAGACCCAGCCCTTGTGTTCTCTCTTCACACTCATCTGAAGAGCAGAAAGGTACAATAGGACTGCTCCTTCAGCACTGAGCCGCCGCTACATTGCGCCGTAATTATACTGATAACATACATACATAAATGCATTCAACCTCTTACTTGGCACAGCGTACTAGCTGTGATTTCTTAATCTTCTTTCCCCCACGCCTCTCCTCTGCACGCATGTCTTCTTTTTTTATTCTTTTTTATTTCTCCCCCTGCGATGGCAATTATTTTTCATTCATAAGCAGAGTGAGAGTGAGTAAGAGAGCAGGAGTAGGACACGATAGAGGAAAAGAGAGACTGAAATGGAAAGAGATCTTTTGGCACTTAAACTCTTTTGCTTAATGGTACTCAGAAGGATTGACAGTGGAAAAAGAAAGGGGACAAAAGAGCATAAAGATGGGAAAAGGAGAGATTAAATCATCACCACCACATCATCTACTTAAATGAGTCTAGTCCCGTTTTCCTGCCACTGCTGTTTTCGGTCTGTCTGTTGGAGCACAGACAACTTTGTGCCATTACTTTCTTTCCATCACATGCTCTGTGTCTCACTTCTGTCTTATTCTTGCACTTTATGTCCTCATGTCTTTATGAGCTCTCTCTGTCTCTTTAAGCTACTTTGCCCAGTCTTGATTTGTTTCCAGTTTTTTCACAAGGCTCCCTCATTTTGGACGAAAGGGGCTTGCCTTAGTGTCAGATAAATGGATTTATAGACATTGGTGTGTGCAACAAAGACACCAATAATGGGGTTCCTCAATTATACTTGCAGGCATGAGGTGGAATAAAATTCATGATGAAAAGGGGCCAAAGTATCAGACATCATAGAAGGCATACCATTTTATGAAAAAAAACAACCTTTTTTAAAAAAATCTCAGAATTTTTTTAATTTATTTTAGCGGGGGATGTAGCAGATATCTCTGCTGGGGAGGGGGGAACTGTTTCGAGTCAATCAACCATCATCAGTCGCAATTCCTCTTTTTCCTATTCTGCTCGTCTTCTTCTTTCGCCTGTCTTTCTTCCTGTCTGTATTCATTCGCCATTCCCCCACCTGAGCAGCTCTCCATTTTCCGTCGGAGCGCTGTCTGTGTTTTATGGGTCCCTGTGGGATGGGGATCTTTTACAGGCCGACTGGACTTTAGAAGTCCCTCGTTTAGCAGCATCCTGCCTTAATTAAAAACCCCTTTTGTGCTTTCTGCCTTTAACAATGAAAGAGAGTGAAAGGAGGGAGGGCAGGGTTAGAGGGACAGAGACTAGTAATGTGAAGAGAAAGAGAAGGCGAGAGAGAGGGCAGAGAAAGAGAGATGGTGCTGAATGGGAAGTGATAGGGAGACAGGCAGATAGATAGTAAGGTAGACAAAGGGACGGATGGAAAGATATGGACAGAGAGAAGATAGCTGTTAATTACAACTGCCATTAACAAGACACCAGCCCACCTCCTTAGGGAGAGAAGGAAGGACAACCAAGAAAAAGGAGAGAAATAAGAGACACGGAACAAAAGATGATCAGAGGAATATAATCATAAAGTGATGCTGATCAACCTGCTCCTTTTTTCCCAAATGTACACTTCCTTGTACTGCTTGGCCTGCGGTTTTTGACCCTGTATGTGAGTGTGCCTCAGTATGACTATGTATGTATCCGTGTCTGTGTATGTATGACCTGTCTCTGGGATGACTGAGCGTCAGAGGGGCTGCTTACTGATTACCTTCATGTTGAACAAGCTGCTATTGACTTGAGAGTGACGGATGACCTCACACCTGAGCATGTGAATGTGGCTGTGTGACGATGTGCTGCTATATACAGTACATGCCTATCTGCTTCTCAATACAGGGTTTTTCTAATGATAGGTTTCTTTTGAATTGCTTTAAGTTTTTTAAATGTCTATATTTGCACATGTGACCTTAAATAAACTGCCTAAAATAAAAGTCAATACAAATTTAAATTTTAAGTCTTTCTTTTTGCTGTTTGAAATGGCATGTACAGTAATGGCAGTTCTTTCCTTCCCCTTTCTTGTATCTTTTGCCCATTTCCTTTTTGTAGGCTTCTCTGCAGAATGTCCAGTAAGGAGCGCCACCTAGAGTCGAATTGTCCGTCCTCTTACATAAAGACTGAACCATCAAGTCCTGCCTCTCTGACTGACAGTCTAAACCATCACTCCCCTGGTGGCTCCAGCGACGCCTCTGGGTCTTACTCATCCACCATGAACGGCCACCCCAACGGCTTGGACTCTCCAAGCCTTTACGGTTCCAACGCAGGATCCCTGGGACCTGCTGGAGGCCCGGGATCGAAACGTTACGAGGACTGTTCATCAACTATTGGGGAAGATTCACAAATTAAGTGCGAGTACATGTTGAATTCCATGCCGAAGAGGTTGTGCCTGGTGTGCGGGGACATTGCGTCAGGGTACCACTATGGAGTCGCGTCGTGCGAGGCCTGCAAGGCGTTCTTCAAGCGCACCATTCAAGGTTGGCTTCCATTTTGTGTAAAAATTGTCTCTTTATTTGTTGTCAAATTCAACTTTCCCCCAAAAAACTTATCTATAAGTCAGTTTTTCCCTCATGATGTTACTAACTCTGTGGACTATTTGATGGACCATTGTATATATTAAAAAAAAAGTAAATATTTGATTTTTGATTCCAGTTTATTTACTTGTGAAATTAAAATATTAAACTAAGCAGAGATATAATGAGGGATAAAGGTAAGCATCTTGAAGTATTCAACTTCTTTTTATATAACCTACCTAGTCAAAAAATGCCTACAGTATATAAATATTAATTTGTGAATTTGTTTGTTTAACTTGTTAAACAGAAACCTTGAATTTGTTACAAATCAAGGACACTGAATGAAAGTCCCAAGCGATCACCATGACCCACCATGACCCTAAGACTATCTTCACTTTCGCTCACTCCCATCATTTCCATTTTGATCATTTGATGCACAGTCACACTCACATACAGACTCCTGGTCAAGCACAGTAATACACACACCAGCGCTTTAACACCACTTCCCATTTTCACCCATAACCTTGACCTCTTCTTCATCAACAGCAAAAACAATTTCCTGGGAGTGTTTGCATCCCAGATCTAGCTGCTCATGGCAGGAGAGTGTTTGATGTAAGCCTGTTTTCTAGGAGATAACATGGTGTCAGAGAAAGGGCAGTGGTCATGTCTATGGGTCAGGAGTCGACGCAAGGGGGTAGAGTAAAGACAGGATCGAGCAATAATCCACATGATGAGAAGACCAGAGGAATTAGGCTCTTTAATCTGCTGCTTATGTCTTCTTAGAGCTTGCATTATTGCAGAACATGTACAGGTATTCAGACTGTACTCTTCAGATTCTTAGGGTTTTTAACAATAATCACCTCCCAGCGTAATCACCATTATATATTTTATGTGACTCATGAAGGTCAGCTTGATCAGGCCTTTATCCTAAGTGAGGCATGGATATTAAATTCATACAATTACTTGAAACCTCAGTTGCGCTAAAATGCTGTAAAGACAATCAAGAAAGTGATCTAAAACTTTATGTCACCTACTTTGTCAAAAACTAGAAAGTAAACTGGAATCAACTAGAATAAAATGTCTGCCTCAGAAATGAGGCAATTAAATTATTTTGTATAATATATCATAAGTGTGAAAATGTTTGAATAGTCTGTTTGTGTAGAACCCTGTTCATGAACAACAAGGGCAACAACATGTTAAACATGCTTAGTTTAAGTAGCACCAGTCTACCGCATTTAGTGTAGTCAAGAAGTAAAAAAACAAACAAAAAAAAAAACACTTAGGGGTGTGAAAGTTCTTGAAAAGGTATTCTAGGACTTGCTGATTTTATTTCAAACTTATTGGATCCATCTGCTCACAGGACATCTGTCTTGTCACTTAGTTCACCATCGCAATAACCAGCTGCCAGCCAGCTATTATCGATCCATTCAGTCAGTCATATCAGGCAGGATTCATCTATCTGCTTTTCCATCCATTCAACTATCTGTGCTTGCCTTGCTTTGCCTCTGATAAGCAGCTTTCCCAGTAAAGCCCAAGAGAACAAGGAAAATGTGGGCAGGAAGTTGTCTCACATTCTACATGGTCACAACTACCTGGAGACGACCTGTATGTGTTTATTATGGGATGACATGAGAGCACAGTGAAATCCCTATTAGATTTGAACGCACACCCATTCACCCACTCACTCACTGAGATAAAGGCAAAAGCACACACTTGCACACGCCAACCCGTACTGTAAAGACACACACTGCACATAGATGAATAGACGGTCACACACATAACCTTGTCGTGACTCTCTATAGGTTTAACCCGTCATTGCTGCAGGGTCAAATGTTCAACCAATTTCACTTGTTTCGTTTTATTTAGAGGGCTTGTTAAAGATTACATATGTGGTAGGCCAGGACACCGCTGCAAAGGAAATACAGTAGCTGTAGTATCTCTGTTGACAGGAAATCTTCTTTTCGAGAGTGAACCTGAAAAGCTGTAAAGAGCGGTACATTCCTGGACTTCAGAGATTTCATTTTCACTATGTTTGTAATCTCTCCTTCTGATGTAGTGTGTATGTTACCAATATAAAAGGAAAATTATAATTTATTTAGTATTTTTGCCAAAACGTTGTGGCAGGACTAATGTCAAAGAAGATTGTAATATAAGAGATTTATTATACAAAGGATGGGAGTTTATACAAAAAATTACGAAAATGACAGGCTTTTTTTAAGATGAATCCTTCTGTTTAGATTTACTCCACCAGTTTTCTAATCTCTATTAAATATGATTAACATTTCTTGCATTAAATTTATTTTGCATTAAATAGTTGCTCAAAATGATAAACATTCTTGGATGCACCAAAAAAAGTGAATTGTGACGTTATCTTTGGCTACTCAATGTGGACAGAGTGGATCTTGTGTCCCTGTGTGGGCTGCACGTCTGAGTGTTCATCCAAATGTAAATGAGCGAAGGTTTATGTGCACGTCTGGGCACATGTTCCTGCTGCGTGTGTGTTTGTGTGTTTGTCCTGGCAGGAAAGCAAGGCCAGCCTCAGATGGGTAGTGGCAGACATATTGGTGTGTTTCAACCCATTAGCCAATAAAACCACAGGTAATCACCAAAAAAACACCTCCAGCTGGACGGGGAGGAGAGCATGGGGCAGGAGAGGAAAGGAGGGATAGGGGCAGATAAACAATAAAATGGGGAAAGGAATGTGGGCAAGGATGAGAAGGGGGAGGACGGACTGGGCAGATAGATGTAGGAAGGAATTAGTGCTATGCGTGGGCTGGCGTGCTTTTGCGCACGTGTGTGTCGCAGTGTGGAGGAAGTGACTCTGGCAGCTGCTGTTTCTGTGGCTTTAGTCCAGTAACACCTGACAACCTGCATCTATCACTCCTTTATTGAGAAAGAGGAATAAAGGGGAAAGTAGAGGAGGACAAAGTATGGGAGATAGAGGTGAGGGGCTATGAAATAGCAAGAGACAAGGAAACACTTGGAGACAAAAGATGGACAATGGCTGGAAAACTGAATCTGAGGAGTCATATAGTGAAGAAACCTCTCAGACAATATATTTTTTGAAGATATATTATTAAACAGTAAATGGATTTATGTTTTTAAATACTCAAATGAACATGCATGTTTTTATTTAGTTGGATAATGTAGTTTTATGTCCATATCTGTTGGTTTTAATCACGACATTGTACTTTTCCTTTTGGTTTCTTGCCAGTTTGAAGCAGGAATTATAAATTATCACAGAATTTGTCATTATCAGGAGAAATGAATGACATTCAGCATTGTAATTTATAATAATGTTGGTCTCTGATGATGAAAAACTGTTTGGGATTGTTACTTTCCAGCTGATTCCATGAGATCTTTAGTAAATATAACTGCATTTAAAATATAATTAAAAATTTATTATATTATGATAGATTCTTTTGTGTGCCACCATGATATCAAAATATAATTTTTTTTATATCTATTTAGAATTTTTATAGATAATGTTTTCAGACACTGTCAGGTTTAAAAATTGCTTTTGTTGTGCAGCACGCATTGCTCGTCTGTTTCTTTGCTAATTTTACTCTGTACCCATTAGGCCTTGCAGATTCCATGTCATTAGCACACTTAGTGTTTCTGTACTGGAAGTGTCCCGCTTAACTGCAGAATTAATCTAGTCCTCTTGTAGCATCAGCATGAAAAGGCTGGGTGTGGGCTAACTAGTCCCATTAACTGCATCTATTAGGATGTAAGATTTGCTTCAGCATTTAGAGTGTTTAGCCTTTAACTAACAGGGCCAATTAATGGGTGTCTTGTTACCCATTAGGAAGAGTTTGGGCATTTAGCCTTTTCCCAAGCTAACTAGCTTCTTAATCAGTCCAGTAATGAGAAAACATCCTCTCTGCTGCAGCAGTCAATAGTAATCACTGTTTACTCTGTTTCAGAGGGAGATGTATCGGCCTGCTGGAGTACTGTAGTTGTCAGGTGGGCATGGGAGGAGAAGATAACTTTATTCTATTTAAAATAACATGTCCACAGCCTCAGATAAATAAAAACTGCAAAGAAAGGAAAGGAAGGTTGAGTCACAGTTCTTAATCTGAATTAACCTTCAAATGATTTTCTAATGTACTTAGAAGTGCTTGTATGTTATTAAAGTGCCGATACAAAGCGAACGTTCACAGATGACCTCATCCCCATTAATTCATTCAATTTCATAAATTTACCTTTTTATTTATACATTTGATAAACTGCAACATTAAGCTTTTTGGTTTTCTTCAAACACATGCTGAGGGTTTCTGGTGTCTCTGCCCATGTCTACCTTTCTGTCTGCCTGTTGATGTATTTTATCTCCTATTAAACTTCTCCTTCTGTCCTTCTCCAACATGTCTGCATGCCACAGGCAACATTGAGTACAGCTGTCCCGCTACCAACGAGTGTGAGATCACCAAGAGAAGACGCAAGTCATGCCAGGCCTGCCGCTTTATGAAGTGTCTGACAGTGGGCATGCTGAGGGAGGGTAAGGGAAAAGGTCTCTTCTTACCATTTTTTGTTAACTTGTTTACCTCTGGCATTTTTAAATGTGTCTAGATAAACTGAAGCCAAATTTAAGAAAACAATAGGCGCACACGTTTGCTTTTTTTGTTGACTTTATCTCATCTACATAAAGTAAGAAATTCAAACATGTACTTACACTCTAAATAATTGGTTCAATGTTTCTCAGAAAGTTATACTTTAACCATACACTGTGTGTAGCTGTCAACACATTTTTGACACAATCATTGCTGAATATTTGAAAACTCTTTAAATTGTTAGAGTTACATTAAATTCATTGGTTTTCCTCTTGGGTTTTTTGCTTTTGGTTTCCAAAAAGTGTGTTGGCCTGCTTTTCCATTCCCAACCCAGTTTTTATATAGACCTAGGATTGGGATAAATGTCAAAGTTGAACATTCAAATGCATCCAAGTTTCAATGCTCTAGTAGTTGAAAGTAAATACAGAGGTTGTCCTCCCTTTTGTAATTTTATCTGCTTATGCAACATATGAACATCACTAGTAGTAAATCAGGACCACAGCATGATGCTACCACTTATATACTTGACAGTTCACACATTGATTCTAGATTTAAAAGCCTCATCTTAACTCCTCCAAAGATACTTAAGCACAAATAGCCCAACCTTTGGCTTGTCTTACCATAAAATATTTCTCTAGTAGACAAGAATGGTGGGTAGAAAGTTTTTTAAACATTCTAACCACTTCCACCTAAGGAATGCAGGTTTTATCCTATGACTGACATTTTGGACATAGCTAGAATTTGCAATAGGCAGTCTTCCCAAACATACTTCCAAACTGCTTTTAGAATAGATAAAGCAGGATTTAAAAGCAGCATTATGCTTCTGGAATGGCCCTGACCTCAATCCTATTGAAAATATATGGTCTGTGAATAACACTGTGTCTGTGCCAGGAACCCAACCAACTTAAATGAACTTTACCAATGCTGCCAAAAAAGGGATCAAATATTCATGCCTAAATGCTGACTGCAGATATACTAGGAATATGATCAACACCGAGTTATTTAGCAATAAGATCTATTTAGGTAAAAGTAAAAGCCTAATAAAATAAAGAGATCAGTGTGTATTGTTATTATCAAACAATCCTGCATGTAAAACAAATAAATAGTTAGAAATCTCCTCTAGATTTGCTGTTTGTTTTTCCAATTATTTTTATGTTGAGCAACTTTTTTGTTCACTTTTATAACTTTCTGTTCTCACACATTACCCAATGCAACACCAGGTAACACCTGTGTCTATGTTTAGAGAACATCTCAGCTCTTGAAGGATGAAGATTTAGCTGTATAAATGTGAACCTTCGAACATAAGTGCACAAAAAGCACGTATTTCTAATTTACATGAAGAAGACAAAAGGGTAAAACAACAACCAACACTTTCAGTAACTGCCCAGAAACGGATAAAGCCAAAAACCAAAAGATTTTATCTGCTCCAACACCACTTTGATTAAATACACTCACTCTCTCATTTTTACATTCCCTTGTTGCCTTTTGCCTCTTTCGTTCTCTCCTGTATGCCCACCTTTGACCTTTCTACTCCCACTGCACTTCCAGCGATGAAAACAGGCAGAGAGGAGTGGGGAGGGATGACGAGGAAGGTATATAGAGAAAAAGAGGGAGAGAGGGATGGTGAAGGTGGGAGAAGCCTTGGGGATGAGATGGAGGGACAGGGGGAGGGAGGGTAAGAGATTGATTTATAGGAGCAGAGGAGGGGGACCAAGGGAGGATGAGAGGCAGGGGGAGGATGGTTGAATGAGGCAGAAAGTGTGTGAGAGACGGCAAGAAAGGAGAGGAGAGAAGGGTCAAGGTTGTAATTGATGGGAGACCTGGCCCGCGCCCCCTTCCTTTCAGTGGTCAGGGAGCATGCCGGTGCCGACACCGTGCCAGCCCTCCCTCCAGTCATTCCACCCTTCGTCTCTCCCCATGTCTTTTACCACTCAGATTCTGATCCTGTTTTGTGTCGTACATTTGTTGTGCTCTTTATTCCTTATCAATAACGACAAGTTATTCCATGTTCAATGTGACCATTTGAAAGTATTCTAGTAAAATAAAAATAAAAAACCTTAAACGTTCAGTTTCCGGTGATGGAAAAACTCTAAAATATGAATACCATGCATCTACAGAGTAACTGCAGTATTTTTTTAATTGAAACAAAAAATACAATTACATTTTTCTTTTAATAATAATGAAATTGCAATAATTGCAAGCAACTAAGCTTGCTCAGTCACTCTTTTTTTCTGCAGTCACACACACGCCGACACTTTTCTCTAACAAGCTGCTGTCGTAGCATTTGTTCTCCCAGTTGATCTGACATAGCACAACCTATGTCTCATCTCTAGAGTTTTATCTTGTGTATGTGGCTGTTAACAGACACACACATGTAGTTGAATGTAATATTGGCAACTCCAATAGTCTACTAGTAGTCTACTTCACCAAGTGAAAGTGCTTCCTTTCACTTGGTGTAAAGACGACATCTTTCTTATGGTTTTTGTAAAGTCACATTTTTTATTTAAGAGCTTGGGGGAACATTTTAAAAAATTGTGACATATTCAGGGATGAGAAGTCACTTTCGAATCCCTTTTAGTTTAAAGGAAAAGTAATTACTGACAAATGTACTTAATTGCAGATCATTTTAGTCTTTACATAAAAGCTGACTTAATAAAGGACTTCCGGGATCATTTCAATGTTTTATTTTTTGTTTGTTTTTGTTTTTTGGAAGCCTTTTAATAGTATTGTTTTTATGTTTATATACATGGGTAACTTTAAAAATCAGAGCAAAAAAGTTGTCTAAAGTAGTAATGATTTAGATAGCACACCTGGGTTTTCTTGGACAAATCTCTTTTTACCAATTATAAACTGAATTTTACTTTAGGATAAAAGGAGAAAGGCATGTAATTGAATTTAAATTAGTCCATATGATTGAAATGTATTTGTTCATTTTAATTGTACATTTCTCTGTAATTTGGGTTTACATTGCAAAGTAATTTGGGATGACATTTATGGCCCCACATTAATGAACTGAACTTAATTGAGTCAACAGTGAGTTTAGAGATTTTCATCACAACCAGAAAGCTTTCTTCGTATGGTTGGAAGCTCTAATTCTTTTTTCTAAGTTCATCATTTAATAGTGAAAGCCAACATTTCAAAGGGGATGTACTGCTACCTTAAAACCAGTTTGACACGAGTTACTCTAAAAGAAGACTATTTAAAGGCACTTTGGTAATGAAATCTTGTTTTAGTTAGACCAAAGCTATGATAGCTTAGCACAGATTACTCTAAAACCTCTGAAAATTGTGTCAAATTGTGCTTCTATTACAGAGGACCTACAGAACAAAATAACAGCAATGCACTAAATCTTACAAATTTTTAAAAAAATAAAATGATGGATGACACGTTCCATTGGAAAAAGAGGGAATGCAACTGAGGGACATGTGTTTGTGTGTTTCTGTCGAGAGCAGGCAAACAAATAGCTGCCTTTTGTTACAACTGCCTCCCTGCTCTACACACATATATCATGCACATTCACATGAGGCTGCATATCTATACATCAACATGACAGACCACAGCCACCCCATTTGTTGTGCAGAGTGTGAATTTAATACAAGGGGTCCCACTCTTCATATGAATAAGGCTCATTTGGAGAATTTATATATCCATTTTCTCATTGGTAATTTTAATTCTTCTTAGACCTTTGCGAAATATCAATAGATTTAATGTATAGCAGAGTTAAACATTTTTTACCACTAGCATATTTACCATTCAGCTACGGCACTGATTAGCTGCTGAGCTAAATTGAAGACTGTTACTTATTTTGTGACAATGACAATGTTCTTTTGGGAAAAGCTTTTTATTGATCCATGCTCAGCTATTACCTAAAACGTCTACAGATTCATCACTTCCCAGTATGCTACCATTTATAAAAGGTCTGAGTTCTAATATAATTCTGAGTGGAAAATTTGAGAAAGTTTCAAAAAGCTAAAAATTTAAACAATTTTTCTTTCTTGATATTTTCATATGACAAATCAATGATGTTTGTAATCACTACAGTGTTAACGTCTAAACGTTCCATATTTGTATTAAAATATTCAATTAATTCATCTGTAGGAAGCCCCTTTTGCATTCGAATGTAAGAAGTTGATCATATTATGGCTAGTCGGCATATATCAAATTTGAATCTTTTCTGAAAACTTCCGCTGTAATTGCTGCTAAATTTCAACAAGAATCTAGATTCATTTCATTTCATGCTAGGCTCCCCATGTCGACATCATGAATTTTATTTTCATTACTTTTTATAATACATGTATAGCACCTCCTATTTATGCTATTTACTATTCATGCTTAGAAGTTGCCTGTGTCATAAACTACATGTCACATCACTCTTGTTTCACATGGCTAGAAATTGTATTATATTGAACAAGAAGTCCTCAGCAGACTTGTGTGTGTGTGAACATTACTTAGTGTGTTTCATTCTTCTCTTCTTGGTGTTGACAGTGTTGCTGCAAAATTGCATAGATGATGATGGTAAGTGGCTAGATCAGTTAGCATCAGTGCTAACTGTGGTTGTCAGGGGGTAGCTCACGGCAGAAAGGTGAAGATAAAGTGGTCAGGATGTAGTGGGGGGGGGGACATGGAGGCATGTGTGTGTGTAGATGCTGCAGTTTACCCCTTAGGGCAAGATCTGCCTCAAATTAGCTTTGTCGCCCTGGGAGACAGAGAGGGTGAGATGAAGAGCAAGTGAGGCAGTAAGGAACAGTATGTGAGTGTGTGTTTGGCCTCTTGTTCTTCAGGTTCCCATCTACACACAGAGGGTCAGGAAACCAACTCAGAGCAGATATTTTTTATACATGTTGTCTTAAACACACTACCTGATCTATGAATGAACTGACACAGCTCCGTGTTGCATTTAGACATCATCTACTCTGAGGAAGAAGATGAGAGCAAAACAGTAATTGAACAAACTGGAAATCAATCATTCAGGAACAAACCTACCCACAAATATGTAGGAGCAAATTTCCAGAGCAAGACAATAAAAAGACATTCTTATTATATTATGAGAACTACCCCTCTGGCAATTGCTGGCTCTCCATTTTTAATGGGGCCGTAATGATGCGTCAGCTGAAGACCAAAAGGTCATTGGGGCGGGGCTCAAATCTACTGAGAAATGGTAAGGGGGATGATAGAGCAGCTAGACCACAGGTAAAAACTGTAGGAGCAAGATTGGAGATGTCAATTAATCCTAACCGCAAACACTGCACACATCACAGACATTACATGTCTGATATCAGCTGTGATTTGTAGAATTATTATCATTAGAAAACACAGATTAAACATGTAAATATGAAAGGAATTTGCAGAGTCATGCAGCAAGGGAGCCAGCAGTATTCAATAGACACATATAGCATACATATGCTCAAACTGACAAATTTGCTCAGATTCAGCAGCGACTTTGAAGATGGATCTTGAATAAGCAGGCAGAATGCGTTGAATCCAATGCCTGCATCTTTATAAAGTCATAAATGGCCAGCTGGATTGGGATGGTTGTGCTTCTAGAGGGACAAGTCCTCAGACTGCAGATATAAACCTTGGCGCCATGCCGCACACACGCACGTATGCACACACAAATTAACACCTAGTGCCAGCTTTGGCCCTGCTCCCCATAGCCTCTGAGACCTAATGAGTGAGATCAGGTGGAAGGCCTCAGTCTGTGTGAGTGTTGCTACTTGTTTGTGTGTGCAGCTGGTAGTGTGTGTGGATCTTAACTCGACTGAAAGCTCAGCTATCTTGATGGCTGGCATCCACCCTCGTTGCCCCTGCACACATGTAGACGATTGCTTGACTTAAATGGTTGAAGAAGAGCATGTCAACTGAATCAACTAGTTTGTGTTTAGTTTATCTTTCTCAATTACTCTGGTACATATGTAATAATCCAGAAAAATAGCATAGAGATGTGATGATAAATAAACAACAGGGGACCTAAAAGGAGAATGACAAAAGGGATGAATGGGAGTGATGGTGAGATTGAAGGAGGCGAGAGTTGAGGAAAAACAAAAAACGCGAGAGCTAGACAACTGGTGGCGTCTGGAGTTCCCCCCATGGGAGCCTTGTACCTAAATCTGGCTCTGTAGTGTCTGTCCTGCATGACTGTGTGTGATTGTGCTACTGGCATCTGGTTGCATCCCTGCTAGAAAGAAGCTATAATGGAAATGGAGTGACGAGAGATCGGCCTAAGTGGTCCGCTCTCTTTCACGAATGCTGTCTTTGCGAAGAGAGAAGAAAGGAGGAATTTTAGCAGGCAAAGCTCCAACCAGAAACACTCTCACATAATAATTAGACAGGCAAGTATAAAGGTGGGCTGCTTCTAAATGTCTTTTACTCCAATCACGACACTTTGTATTTTGCCTTGCCTTTTAATCAGTACCTTCTAACACATGTAATATTGCAGCTTAGGTATATATATATATATGTGTATATATATATATATATATATATACTGTATGTGTATATATATATATATATATATATATATATATATACTGTATGTGTAGGTTTCAAATGTGGCAGCTATGACCAAATAGCAACAATGCATAAGCTACACTATGCAGACTCTCTGTCTGCACTGGTGAACATATACTTACCTCATGCCAAATAATTGTCGTTATTGCAACCTACGTCCTAATTGATTTAGCTAATAATTATTTGACAAATTGAGCATTCACAGACTGTGAAAAGAGAACAAAATTTTTTTTATCATCAATTAAGTATAGTAAAACTATTCTGTGACAGTAGGTCCTTGTGAATTTTACAGCCTTCCTCCCAGTTCACATGTTTTACATAAACCTGTAATAAATCCTAAACAAGGGGCGTGCTGTGGTGGCGCAGGGGGTTAGCACGCCCCACGTTTGGAGGCCTTAGTCCTCGACGCGGATGTCGCGGGTTCGACTCCCGGTCCCGACGACCTTTACCGCATGTCTTCCCCCCTCTCCTCACCCTCCTTCCTGTCTGCCTACTGTAGAAAAAATACGAGCCACTAGCACCGCAAAAACTCTTCGGAGAAAAAAATGGAAAAAAATAAAAAAAATAAATCCTAAACAATACACATGGTGCATAGAAATGACAGTATTTGATATTTCACAAATTGCAGCATGTTTTTCTTTTTTTTTTCTACAATTTAGACACGTATGAAAACGTGTTTTTTGATACTTTAACAGTTTTTTATAATTTTTTATAATTATTAGTTCTATTAAGGTACTTTGAAAATGCTTTAAATGTGCAGTGGAATATTCAGATTTTAGTTTCATTGTGTTATGTGTGCAAAGAAGACCACACTTATTCTGGTACTTCACTCGATCTCACTCACACGCAGCTACAAATTCACACTCCAGTGACAGCCACCTGCCCACTGCCTTAGGCACGGCTGTTCAGATCTGTTCTGGTCTAAACAAACATCACTGCATGACACCACACATTCTCCTCTCAACTTCGCTCATACCGCCTTTATTTTATCTCTGTCATCGGACAAATGTCTGACATCACCAGTGTATTCTAAGCATTTTTGCTGCACATAAAAAATGTTCGGTTTTCATTGTGTGTGCCTTTCTCTGCATTCAGCCTATATTTATTCATGCAATACGTACTTATATGATTACTCATTATTACCCTTTACATTTTAAGTGTTATGCTCAGGTCTGTTTTTTGCCGTTTTCTTCATGCTGAAAAGGCTTACGCTTTGCAGCAAGAAGGATGAGTCCCAGCAATGTTAACGTGTCAGCAGATTTATGTCCTCAGACACAAGTAATACCAGTAACAGATACACACACTAGATTTAAATGGGACTCTTGTCTTGCCCACTGCACTCACCCATCAGTCCATAAAGCCGCACAGGAAAAACTGTAATGTTATTACATCCACACTGCAGTTTAACACACATATACACAACATCTAAGTCTAAAACTAGTTTAAGGTGACTTCAACACAGTTAATACACTGAAGGAATATGTGGTCCCTCATTTTTCTGTTTTCTTTGTCTCCCACAATTTGCTTTTTTTTCACTATCTATCTACAGTTCACTCGTTTTGGCTGTGATCTACAAAAATTCATTCATTTTATTTGTCTACCTACTCCCCCCTTTGCTCCTTCCCACGACTCTCTTATTTATCCCCCAATTCTCTCACCATTTTCATTGACCATCTGAAATCAATCTGTGTTCTGTTTTTCCTTCCATCCTCTTCTGTCTTTTCCTCTCCCCTCTGTCTTTCTCCTGCATGTGCATTCAGGTGTCAAAGGCATTTCGCTCGCAATCCTTCATCTGTTCACAAACACACACATGCACACACACATATGCTGACACAGAGTGACGCCAGCACAGTGTAAAAAAGAAAAAAAATCTATCATGATGTGATCAGTGGAGATCGGACTATTGACAGACAGCAATATTCCCACGATAGAAATCATTCACCTTCATCACTGTCGCAGTGTTTGTGAGCACACTTTGGTGGATGTGGGTGCATAACTGAAAATATGAAAAATAACTAAAGTAACACAATATTGGCAAAAGAGCAAAAAAGTTAGGAAACACACCAGTGACAGGGAAACAGTTATGTAAGGATATATTTTCTGTGTGAGATTAAAGGGAGAGTGCAATTTAAGGGCTGTTGTTAGTTGGATATACACTGCTCAAAAAAATAAAGGGAACACTTAAACAGGTGTTTAACACTTAAAGTGTTCCCTTTATTTTTTTGAGCAGTATATTTTCTTTTAGACTTCACTCTGGTCTCTGTTTGTCTCCATCAACAGTGCCATGCAAAAATAATCACACCGCTTAGAATTTTTCTTGTTTGATACATCATTGCATAAGTTTACATAATACAATTAACTTGGTGTTCATTTATATTTAATCCACCTGAGTTAACACTCTGAAATCACCTATCAAGTATTCCTGCATAGATTTTTGACATGTCATGTCATATCTATGGTTATGGTGTGCTTAGGATTATGCACAGCGCTATTTTTTATTTTTTTTTTATTGTCACACAGCATTATGCATGTGAGCCAGATTGATCTCATGTAAGTAGAGCACATTCTTTTCTTTGTCCTCCACTTAACTTATGGCAAACTGCAAACGGAGCCAATTATGAATACAAATTTTCAATAATTTTCTTCTTCAACTAATGCTTCTCCAGTCAATTACACACAAGTTGACTCTGTTTACTAATAAGGTGAATTGTGAAGGCAACTTGTACTGGATTTTACTTGGGGGTTTGAATACATACATGCACACCACACTTTTCAGAAATGTATATGTAAAAAAAAATTTAACAATGTGTCTTTTATTTCACTTGATAGTTATGTGAAGTGGGTTGGTCTGGATCATAAAGTTCCAAATGAAACACAGAAAATTCAGGTTGTAACAGGACAAATGTGGAAAAGTTAATGTTCTTAGGCAAAGTATGCAGTTTTCTTCAGATTTTTTTTCTTTCCTCATATTCCATGTTGTACAAGAGCTTTTTTATTTGTTTTTATTCATTACGTTCTGTTTTGTGTTCAGTCTTTCTTCTCTTCCTTTTTCTTTTTCCCTCTATGTTTCATTATTTCTAATTTCCACATTTCCTCCCCCACGGCCCTCTTCTCTCTAGTCTTTCTCCCCTCTCATCTCCTCCCTTCGTTCCCCCTATCTCGCCCATTCTTTATGGTTTGAAGGCTCATTTGTTAAGAGGAGTTAACACACTCTCACTCTCCTACGAGCTTCCTCCTGTCTCTTTTTTGTGAGCTTTGGAAATATAATTTTCAATTTTTAATTTGATTCATTTAGATTTGACCATTAATCAGTGCTGAGAGAGAGTTAATTTGGTGGAAAATAGATGAGGTAGTTAGAAGGGACACTTTATGAAGTGAATTCAGGGACTTTTAGGTGCACGAGTAGGAGAGAGAATTGAAAGTTGGAATGTAAAAGAAAGCATTCAAGAATCATGCGAGTATATTGTGCTGAACGACTTAACTCTTTATTAGAGAGTTGAAGTGAAAAACTCCTTATCTGATTTATGAGACCAACACTTCATGATTTACAGCCTAGGACAAATGGGGGATCTTCTAGAAACCTTAAAAAATGTAATGCCACAACAAAAATACCTTGATTAATGACAAATGATATGATATTCCACCAAGTTCTTTGCAAAACGTAAAACTGAATAATTTATTCAGATATTGCTGATTGAAATTTGGAATAATATTCCAGATTGAGTCATCTTGATATATTATTTTAACATATAGTCCTATTTAAAGATATTCATACAAAAAAAGGAACCAATTATAAGAGTCCACGTGATCTATTATAAATTAATACAGTATTTAGTGAATAAGTTAAATAGGTTAAATAGATTTATTTGTAGACACTGGTATTTTTGTGGGTTCTCTTATCACACAGGTAACATTACAGCAGCTGCTTTCTTTTTTTTAAATTCTATTTCTGTTTTGATGTCATGCTGCCTTTTAATTTTGTGGCCATGCTGGTGGTGTCACGATTGTTGTTTTAGGGGATCCCTGCCGTTTTTTGTGCTGATTTTAAACTGAGCATTTTTCTTCAGATCAGTGTCGGTTTAATGATAGCTTGAGCCAGAAATTTTAATTGCACTTCATTTTATTGTCCCTTACCATTTCTACGTCTGCTTTTCCATTTGCTCTCCCTTCTCAGGAACACCAGTGACCCAAGTGCTTTGTGAGCGTGCTTCTTGTCAGGGCTTACAAACACAACACGGCGGTGTGGGTTACAGAAATATAGATGTAGTTTTAGTGTGTATCTGAGATGAAAAAGCACAGAATAGGTGTTTGAGTAGGTTTGTACCTCCCAGTGTTAAGAGTCTCTTGACCGTTTGCTGACACTGGGCCCCCTGCTGTACCTGGACTGTCAGTCCTTCTGTCCCCCTATCTCTGCCTCAAGCAGTTGCATACATGAACACACACACGCACACACACACAGTTGAGTTAATGAGTGCCTACGCCATTCAGAAAGGATTGTGTTCAGTTTAAATATTCTAAATATAAAGCATATCTATAAGTACTCGCAGGCCTGGTTTATCCTTTGTGATATTTTTCCTTTTCTGGCAATTGAAATCTTCATGTTAAACCTCTCTGTTGTTTTGAATGTGGTCAGCATATTTTCCAAGTGATTTAGATCTCTGTGAGCGATCAAATCTTTCTTGCTTTCCTGTGTAGAGTTACAAAACAGTGAAATAATTTAAATGTGTAATGTCTCAAGTGTTTCCAAGTGTTGCTGTTTATTAGTAAAACATAAGGTTTTTGTCATATAATAAATGTAGTACTATTCTCAGCATATTTTAGAGACCACTTTTTGAAATTGCTACCAATTGCATGTCAAAAATGAACAAAAATCAGAGATTTTTGTCTGTGTACATACTGTGTGCACAATTATTAGACAGATGCCATTTTATCAATTATTTAGAGTGCTTTAAGTAAATTCAAAATAATAATTAACTTTACTTAAGAAAGGGGCAACAAACAGCTTTAACTTAAATGTCACCATTCGACACCCAGTACCAGATTATAGCTTTTAGCTAATTCACATCTTTGGTCCTATAGCAGGTCAAGATAAGTACAGAAAGTCTAGAATTTTAGATTAGAATTGTCAATAAAACACACACAGCAGCCATAATGGACTAGAACAAACCTCAGACCTTAAAATATAAGTAAGGGTGAGGTTTGGGCTTTCTTATAAAATCCGTGTACCGTTATTGGGCAACTGTAGAGGGCAGAATTATTATGCAAATGAATTAAAGATTAAAATTTTCCCATTTGACTTTTTATTTTCACCGGGTAATGTGAAAATGACCTTTTAAAATTTGCAACTAAACTGACTTGTCAAGCTACAAATCAATGACCAAACCTCTTTCAATATCAGCAACAAACTTCCCATCCATGAAATCTGTCAGTTTTTTAAACTACTGATGATCAAATTTTTCTTGCATCAACTGCAGGTGTCTCCCAGACACTGTTCAGAGAGCTGGGCTGTTCTCATTCCCTTTTAAATGTCCTGTTTAAGAAAGGTCCATAAGTTGTTATCAGGGTTTAGGTCAGGTGAGGAAGGAGGCCATGTCATTAGTCTTTCATCTATAAGCCCTTTCCTGGATAGCAAAAATACCTAATGTCTAACACTTTAATTATACGCATTTTGATATCTGGTGTTAATGTTTATAGGCTACACAGTCACTCATTAGAAAAATACACCCTTCCTGTGACACTTAAAGCCAATAAGCTTTTAAGTTTATACAGCTTGCAGCTGGAAAATATGTTTATAGCTGGCCATAATTATACATTTCATAAAATTTAGTTGCTTTATTTAAAAGTTGATGTGCATGGTTTTGGTTTTAATTGCAAATTTGTCCATCTTTAAAGTGCCATCAACGCTTGCACATTTGTTTAGCATAAAGCAAATGTTTTTAAGGTATTAGGATAAAATCAATTCTGAACAAATATTTAATCTCTCTCCCCCAACCCAAGTTACTTGCTTTCATTTTCACTGGTACAAAAGTACAAAAGTATTTCTGTGTGGTTTCAAAACTTTCAGAGTGTTTCAGGCCTGCTCTTCTCTCCTTTCTGCTGCTATCGTTTTCAGTCTTTCCCTCTCCTCCTCTAAAGCACATAACACCTCTGTCTTCCTTATCCACCTTTAAGTGGTAACCACGGTAACATCCAATCCCTTGAGGGATAGGCCTAATTCAATTAGGACTCCTTTGTGTCAATTAATTAACGAGACAGAGAGGGAGACAGCAATCGGGAGGCAGAGATTGGGCAACAAGAAGCCAGAAAACCAGAGAAACAATGTGGGAAAGACTGGAACTAAAGTAGTGTCTCTGTAGCTTTCAGTCGATCCTAAAAGTCCAAAAAAAGTTTAGAAAAAATAGAAAAACACATACAAGTGAGTAAATAAGTTTATTAACAAGCAAAAAACTACACATACTTAAGTGGAGATGTCTGCTTTCACATGTTTTTTCTTTGAGTTAGAATGTGCTTAAAACCATGACGTGTTTGTTATTATCAGTGTCTCTTTTGCCTTCGCAAAAATAATACTTGTTTTCTTTCTTTGATATGTCTTCCAGGTGTTCGTCTGGACAGGGTTCGCGGTGGAAGACAAAAATACAAACGCCGAATAGACGCAGACAACAGCCCGTACCTGAACCCACAGCTGGCTTTGCCCCCAAAAAAGCCATGTAAGAAAACAGACTTTCACACACATTTCAGATCTAACAACTGTGTGTAATCTGTGTCAGAATGTTGAACTGTCTTAACCTGCAAATAGAAAGTCGGACAATAAGATCATTACAAGTGAGAGCTCGCACACAAACACAGGTTGTAAAAAAAACCCAGCTGTTTGGAACAATGCTTATCTCTGTTTTTTTTCTGCTCCTATCTTTTCAGATCATTTCCTTTTATAAATATATTAATTTAACTTCTGTTGGATTGACTGCTTTTTCAGAGAATAAAAACCAAATCACGGCGAGTGAACACCTAGCAAGCGAGAGTGAGTGAGAGTGACAGGGACAGGTAGAGACGCGGGGAGATTAAGCCTAAATGAGAGTGTTTCTCAGACAGAGAGAGAAGGAGGAACAGGGAGGGTGGGCAGGAGAACAGCCGTAACCCTAATCCGGATTAAATCCAATCTGGCAACCACATCAAACTAGAGTTAGCTCTCTAGCTAACCGTCTGCTTGTACACACAACATACACACACATGCTGTGCAGATTGAGCGGTGTTTAGCAGCTTGCTCCCCAAAGCCCATTTTGCCTAAAGCTGAAGCATATTCTGCTCTAGGCCAATATGCTGAATGGCTGCACGACAGCTTATTGGGACTTCTGCAACACTAATTATTGAAATGATGGAATAAACTGATTTTGCGTACACTGTGTTTATGTTGGCATGCCAAGAGGATGAGTGTGTCCTAGCACGCAACATAAACTTTATGTTTAGTCTTGTTAATATAGCAAAAGGTTGTCCTTTGTAATAGAGGACAAATCCAAATATTCCTCCTATCTCTATTTTCTGTTAAATAGCTACTTTTATTTCTGTCACACACAAAATCCTCCTGCACCTCTGTCATCCTCACAGACAGGAACACTCACACAGCCTACCTGTCTGTAGCCCAATCCCTAGCCTCACCGTCCCAATTGATTGTTTGAGAACAGAACAATAGCCCAGGGTTTGGAAATGGGCTTCCATTGATTCTAATTAGGGAAACATTAAATAAGATTTACTCTCAGGTACTGCAGTGTGACTCGGAGTGGTGAGGCTCAAATGACCCCAGAGTTGGACCGTGCGTGTGTGGATACACACATTTCATTTGTGTGAATATAAAAGATTTGGGGGTGGTGGACTGTGTTAAATCAATACACAGCTTATCCTCACAACTCTGTTTCACTCCCTCTTGTTTATATCTGCCTAGTTATCACATCTCTAGACGCTTCCTGTCCGTCTTTTACAATCAGTCTGTGGCTCTTTTTCTACCTGTCTTTGCCTGTTTTTTCATCCCTAATCTCCTCCCCCCATCTTTTTCAATCTTTCTCTCTGCTCTTGCTCTTCCATCGTGCACCAACATCCCCATGCTTGATTAGTCTGTGGATTAATTTGGAAGTAGGATATCAGTCTGCTACTAATGGGCCATAGAGGTCTCATCACCACATGTCACTGTGGCCAGCAGAGCTGTTTAGCTTTCAGAGTTATCCTTTCTCTCTATATGCACCGGTAAAGTAAATCTCTGTATGGCTACGATGCAAAACCAAATATTTATGATAACTTAAATTGCTTGTTGTAATCATCTTTAAACTCGCAGTCTTTTGATGAATGTTTTAGTTTTTGGTACTTGCATTTTTATGTTTGACCCCATCAATAATATTTTTTTTATTTTGTTTTTAATAGGGCACACTATGAACCAGTTGTGACATTTTTTATCCACATCTTATGTTTTATGCCAAGTCCTTTATCACTACATGTACAGTTATGTTGTTTTTTGTCACTTTTAAAGGTTTGAGATTTTCAAACTCATTCTAATGCCAGAAAAAATTGTCTTAGTCGTTTAAAAAGCTGTTTTTGTCACAATTTCACTTATTAATGGAAAAAAGCTATCCAGCCAATCCAATCCTATTTGAAAATACAACTGGCCTCTTTATTAAATCACAAATAAACTTTCTGCAACCACGTTTCTGTTTGGATTTTACTAACCACACCAAGGGCTTATTACTGCCTGACCTGTAGAAACAAGAAACTGCTTAAAAAGAACAGGAAGGAGGTTAAAATATATTTAAAAAAAGAAATATTTGGAAGCTTTGCATGTGGTTGCATTTGGCATAAAACCATCATTTCAAAATAAGAAAATCCTAAAACTGTCAAGCATGGTAGTGGTAGTCTGACGGTCTTGGGCTGCCTTGCTGATTCAGAACCTGGAAGAATTGCAGATGTTGATGGAGCCATGAATTTCACTCTCTACCAGTAAATCCAAACAGAGAATGTCCATCAATTCATGACCTTGAACCCAGGGATTCAAGGTCCCTTGATTTTGCTGTCACCTCTGAATTTCAAAAAAGAAACAGAATCAAAATCAAGTCCTGAGAATCAAACTCAGGACTTGTACCTGAAATAGAATCTTCCCAGGACATTATGCTGATAAACTTGGCCATTTTTGCATGTTTGGATGGCTTTTTTTTCCCCTAATAAATGAAATCCTCATCTGAAAACTGCATTTTGTATTTATTAAGACTGATGATCTGAGGTTGTTAATTTTACACAAAAAACCTGTATTAAGTCACAGCAGTTGTATTTAATCAGGTGTTTCATTAGAGACTGTGCATTGACCTTTCACATTTTTGCACCTGAATGGTGTGGAACAGCTTTTACCCTTCCCAGACAAAAATTTCACTATCTCTCTGTCTCTGTGTCTGTCTCCTTGTCTGGTGGTCATGTCAGTTGCCTTTGGCTGCCTTGCAGATAACAAAATTGTCTCTCACCTCCTGGTGGCCGAGCCAGAAAAGATTTACGCCATGCCTGACCCAACCGTACCGGACAGCGACATCAAGGCCCTCACCACGCTGTGTGACCTGGCGGACAGAGAACTGGTGGTCAACATTGGTTGGGCCAAACACATCCCAGGTAGGGATTCTGATTTAATTCCCAATTTGAATCAATTCACTTTTTTGTCACAGCCACACCCACAGATAAAGAAATGCAAATACGTTGTTCGATTTGGGGGAAGGGTCTATCTTGAAACCAAATGGTATGTAGAACAGATGGATGATTAGCAATGACAGAGACTAAGATTGAAAGACTTAAATGTTATATTTCAGATAAATAGATAGATAGATATTTTACAGTGTATCTCATCTATTTCTACCTACAGAGGAAAGAAGAACTCAATCTAATCCTTTTAAGCCAACCTATAACCCCTTTTCTCCCTTAATCTCTCTTGATCTGCAATACAAGATGAAAGGAATTACCATAATGGCAGAACTAAAAATATGATCTTGGGGAAAAAAGAGGAAGGAAGTAACAAAAAAGCAGCAAAGTGCCCAAACTGGTTTGGCCGTTTGTAAGCGATCCTGCATAGAAGAGCAGCATATCAGATTAACAGATTAGCAGAAGGTTTTGACCTTTTGTCAGATAAAAATAATTACAGAATAAAGGAAAAGAAAAGGAAAATACTGCCCTGCTTTGCTACAGTAGAACAGCATAGCAGGGCTGTAAAGCACAGGGGAAAATACCAGATTAGAGACATAAATATTATTTAGTCATGCTGCGTAAATCTATACCAATAAAGCTGGTGGCGTTGGATAACAGGGTCCATGAATGATACGTATATGATATCAATAATGCGAAAATAACAGTGAAAAGGAAAAATCGAGATGAATTGAGTGGGAGAGATAGGAATACACATTGCCCCTAGTAAGTGTATTGATCTCCGAGCTGCCATATGGACAATAAGCAGACATACATATTGATCCATAAACTAAGAATAACACTAAGAATAGGTTTTTCTCTTTTTAGGATAATATACCATATTTCCCATACTTATCTCTTTTCCGATGTTTCTCACAATTTCCTCTCCTCCTCTGGTTTCTTTTTTTACTCTTTACTTCCATCCTGCTGAGTTTATGACTTGCTTTCAGGTTTAGTGCCTTATAAAACGTCTCACATCATTGCAGATTATAATCACAAACATCTAAACATGTTTTGGTGGAATTGTGTGCAAGATTAACACAAATAAGTCACAATTGGGAAATGAAAAATCAGATATTTAATTTTCACTTTTTTTTTTTCAAATAAAAATGTGAAAAATATGACATGCATTTATATTCAGCCTCTGTTGTTCTGTTACTCAATTGCCTTTAATCCTATATAGTAAATAGAGTTCACCGTAATCACGGTATAACTACTCCAGGTTTGTTAGTGAACAAAAAGCATTACAAAAATGTAACTTAATGGTGTAATAAGATGGTGGCGGCATCATGCTGTGGGGATGCTTTATTTCAGCAAGGATAGGAATGCTATTTAAAGTTAATTGGAAGACAGAAATAAAAGATGTGCAACAGAAAAGTTGCAAGAGACTTGGGGCCAGAGTGGAGGTTCATACATCCATATAGCCAGCGATACAATGTACAATGGAATAGTTTGGATTCAAGCATATTCACACATCAGAATGGCTCAAAGTTCAGACCTAGATTAAATCCAGTACCATATATTTTGAGAAAAAATAGGCAAAAAATGAAAGTCTCTGTATGTGTAGAGCAGTTTAATTGCAGCAAAATCTTTGTTCTACAATATATTGGCTCAGGATGGCTGAATTGAAATGCCCGCCACACTTCATATTTTTTAGCTGTAAAATGATATAGCCCTTTTACATAGATTTCCGGTTATGCTATACTTTGTTTTGATCTGTTACTTAGCCTTAAATAAAATAAATCAAATTTGGTATTTTATTAGTTAGAAGGTGACAAAACAGGATAAAAGTTCAATACCTTTGGGAGATTCTGTATACTCATAACACATACTTATCCATGTGTTATCTAATATACTTGGTTTGCACCTTTTCTTTTCTTTACTGTTCTTAAAAGTAAGCAGGCCAAGTTACACAGGTTATCTGATGAGCGTTGTATCTGTGCGTGTGTGTGTGGGTGTGTGTGCGAGCATCTTTCTGTAAAAAGGGAGTGAAGCGCAACGATTGCTTGGAGGAGGAGAGAAGATGGTGTGATTAGATGAACGAGGAAGGCAATCCACTGCTCCGAGAGAAAGATAGAACTCTTCATCTTCCAAGTGTGTGCGTGCGTGTGTGTGTGAGTGATATGAGCATCTTATGAAATCCTCACTGTTTACAGCACTGAACAGTGATGTCCTCACAGAGCATGATCTACTGTTCACTCACAGTGTAGAGGATTGTCAGAAAGAAATACACCTCCTCAACATTCTTTATCAGTTCCTGACATGCACACACACTCACGCCCGCACGCACCCAGAACAAGAACAGAAAAGGATAGACCTTTTCTGTTAACCTGTTAGCAGCCATCTTGTTTCACATCTTGTCGGGCGCGCGTGCGTGCTAGAGACGACTGTGTTTTGAGTGTGTGCACGTACACAAGCCTTTGCTCGCCATGGTACAGTAATTTTTTTAATCAAATTGATGGAGAGAGACTGAGAGACAAAGGCAAAAAAAGACAACGGCAGAGAGAGGGGAGGCGAAGCCAATTTATGTTTCATGATATGGCTGCGCAGCGCTGCACATACACACATGCACATTCGCGCTACGTGCACACAAAGGCTCCTAACAGTGGTAACAACGTGTCAAGGCGAGCGCCAGGCAGCTAATTTGAAGTCATTAGATGTCTGCCGTACTGGCAACAATTTGTTACGCTCTCACACGCACAAACACACAGGCAAAAAAAACACATCACAAACACACACTGAGTTAAGAGCCGTCTGCGGATAGCGAGGAGCCTAAATTGTAAACTAATTTAAACATCACTCAGCGTTAGAGAGGCTGCCTGCAAGACAGGCCCCCGGATAACAAGACCAGAGCTCTTGTGTGTCTGTGTGTGTGTTGCTGGTCATGTTTGACACACAGAATCGTCTCATCTAAGAGACTTTTGACATTATACAAATACACATATCCCTCTGATTGGTTATTTTATTCTAAGATATAAGTTTCTGTGTTCATTTTCAAACTGACATGGCCTTATGCAAACATCTGATATGTCATTAGGAAAGGAAAATGGGGTTTCAGCAGCAGTGTGTCTCCTCGTGTCCCAAAAGGAATCATACGCCTGTACTTTTAACACAAATACATAAGCACAGGTGAGCCTTTTGCTAATTCAAACTGAGAGAAGTCCATACACACACACTCACCTGTTCATAGCCTGTGCATGGAGCATGAAGAGTAAGCCGTCACACTCTGGGAATTGTGCTTATGTGGAAATATCAGAAGTTATTATTCAAAGGGCATGAAAGGCCTTACCGTCCAATAATATGGATTAGTGACGAGAAGATCTCATTTTAATAGCTCTCAAAGAGGCAACTCCAGATGCATATTAGGCTGCATGTCATGGTGAAGCGTGCATTCGTGTGTGTGTGAAGACCGGAGTGCAGTCAGGTGGGAAGAGGAGGAGAACAGCAAATATTTAAACAGAGGAGAATAAGAGAGTGAATTAAAGAAAGGAAAGGCCATTCAGAATGAGCCATTTATCTGTCAGTAGAATTAGTCTTTTCATCCTCTTTTCTCTTCTTTTACTCACTCTTTCTCTCCACTTCCATAATAACTAAATGGCTACCAGGCAGTCATACTAGCAGCTCTTATCTAGACTTGTGGACACAAAAGAGAAAGACAGACAGGGCGAGCACTTGACTTGACGAAAGACCAAGGAATGAACAAATGAATGAATCAACGACTGAGAGCCGGAACCTATAACAGAGCCCTTTTTTTTTTTTTTTTTTTACCAGAACCAGGGGCCTTGCCATTAGTGTGTTTTTTACAACCCCCTCCCATTTTCTTTTTTATTCAAGAAGAAATTGCTCTTGGGTCTCCCCCTATTCTTTTGCCTCCCTATCTCCTTTTACTTGCTCTGTCTTTTCTTACAGTCTTTCTCCCTCGCTGTTCCCCTTTCAATTTTGACACTCAGGATAAGCGGTCTATGTGTCGGCTGTAACGTGGCATGATTGAGTTGTAAAAAATGGGCAGTGGTAGGTGGAGGGGTGTCACCATTGGTCCAGCCATTTCATCAGTCTCTGTGGAGATGTGGGCTACCGATTGGAGTGGTGGAGGTGGTGATGGAATGAGGAGAGGGGGAGGAAATCAACTATGTTATGTCTGCACACATCATGCATTACCATATAAAAAGTAACCGAAGAGACAGTAGTTGAATTCAGAAAAGTAACTTTTTAATAATTATGTATTTAATTATGTAGGTAACATAATTTGTTGACACCCTTTAATTTCCTGCTCTCTTTTTGAAGCACTTTGTGATTTTTATTTATGAAATGTGCTGAATAAATAAAATGTAGTTTCTTGTATAAGCAATAACTGAAGTGATCTAGTACATCAATTACACTAAAGCTCTCTCAAAATCCTCCCAAACAGACAGGAACTACTATAAATCAAAAAACAATGATCTTCCAACTCACATGTGACCTTTTTCTTTATTTCGCTTTCTCTGTCTCTATTTTATTTTTCTTTATGGCCTGAAATAACCTCCCATTTGCTCTAACTCCGTGGTATCTTCAACCTTTTCATTATTGAGTCAACCTCGACTCTCAACCTCTGTCTCCTCCCACACTCTATTCACATAGTCCCTGTCAACTAGCCTATTATTTCTTTGTTCAAATGAGTTTTTTATTTATTTTGTTGCAGAAAAAAGGCTCTTGAATGTGAAGCATTCAGATCAATTGCTTATCAATCAGAACACTAAAAGAAACATTTCTTGGCCCCAAAAGGAAAACTTCACACCCAGAGTCTTTCATTTTTGTCTTATTTTTTTATGTGTGTTTTCTTACATTCAAACAGTTTAGAAATGGTTGTCAAATAGAGAATTAGTTTGTCAAGTAAATGCAACCCAGCTAAACATTTCTAAAGGGTTAGGGTTAGGGTAGGTGTGTGAATTAAATTCAGTAACCCTAATTTTGAATGAGAATTACTGCTCTTTTTACCAATTCAGATATAGACACTGTAGCCAAGCGACACACATACAAACTGTTGCACATGTTCAAGACTTTGATACTCCAGCTGACATAATTAACACTGGAACACATCACAACAAGCTGCATAAGGTACTTTCTATGATCCCCCCAGGCTTCTTTTAAACTCAGCAAAGCATCAGTAAAAAAATTAATGAAATCACCAGAAACAGGAAATATAGCACTCTCACTTTCCTATTCCATTTGGCAACTAAATTGGAACAAAACTTCTTAAACTGAACAATTATTTCTTTCTTCAAGTCTTTAATTGCCTCCATTTCTTTCTTTGTTGCTATACCTTTTCCAGTTCATCTTTTAATGTGCCCCCTCTCAAAGCTATTAGGTAGTTTAATAAAATGTCATGAAAACACACAGGGTTAAATATGTCAACAGAAACTCTCACACACTCACACCCACCCACGCATTTGCCCTCATTCTGTCTACAAATGCTGGTTCACTTTGACAGTGACAGCATTTAGGCGCCTTCTTAACCCAAAAGAAAACTGACAAAATCCTGAAAAAGTTCAAATGTACGCATTGAGTTAAAGCTACATAGTTACATACATTGTATAAAACGACACATAACCATTTTTTCGCCATCTGTAGTTGTATAAAGTGAAACATTATACAAGGAATGTTAAGTCAGTTAGGAATATGAAAATAATTCATGTTTGCTAAATGGGTTTCTTCACAACATTTCAATTAACTGGTACACATGTGGATGTATTTTAAGGGGCACCTTAAACACAGCCTTGTGTGACATCATGGAAACAACAAAAAACATGACAAGATTTAAAAGAGAACTGTCAACTTCTAAAAGTCTGGTTTGTCCTGCACTTTCCAGTTTCCTGCCACGCCCTTTTCTTCAAATAGTTCTGTGTAGATAAAAACATCATGAGTATATCTGGTGTCTTTATCCACAGTGAAATCAGACTTTGTTTTGCCTTGTTGCTGAAAATGTGCTATATAAATAAAATTACCTTTACTTTCAGTTTTGATATGCACTGAAAAGCCACAAGGCAAGGAACAAAAGCTTAATTTTTTTAAGCTTCCATCAGACTGATTACACTAGAATTGGAAGTTTTGGGCCACAGTGACCCTTTAAACTCGGACGCTTACAAGCCTGAGAACACAACCCAACTGTGGATTATGGTGGTAGTAGCATCATGTTTTGTGGGACTTTTGCTGAAGGGGGGACAGGTGTGCTTCACAAAATAGATGGCATTATGAGGAAAAAACATTGTGTAAACACTGAAGCAACATCTTAAGGTTTTGAAGCTTTTACACAGAGATCTAACAAATGGACAGTAATCCAGCAAGATGACAGTAAAGTCAATGTTTTGGAGTTTCCATCAGAAAGCTCTGATCTTAATCCATAGAAAATAGCAAAATAACCTACAAGCCTGATTCACTTATAGTATTGTCGGGAGGAAAGGGAATTTCTTTTGGTAATCCAGACTATGCTAACACAGGGGAAAAAAATATTGTGATGTAGTGTCAGAAAGTGGGGGGAAATCAACCATTTTGTCTTTTCACAAGGTGTATTAAAATATTTCTTTTCAATTGTATATTTGCACAGAAAACACAGTTAATATTTCTTGAGAAACTTGAATTATATCAATAAACATTTTAGATTTAGAAGATAAAAGCATCGTGGCTTGAGTTGGGTTCTTTTTCTTTGATGTGGTATAATCGACTGCCATTCCCATACTGTAATGACGTCTAACTTAATCTGACTTTATTGGAATCTGATTTGCATTTGGAATCCCAATCTGATTTAGTTAATGGGCCTTGGTAGATTTCGATGGCTATCTGCAAGCTTGTGCTTCAAGTCTCTGTTGATTTTCCTTCAGCGCTGTTCACTGTGTTTGATTTCCATTTCTGCTCATCCCCAAGGTTTAATATGTGTCTGTTTGCTTGTGTGAGAGAGTGTTTGTCTGTTTTATTGTTCACATCCATGCAAAAGAGATATCTTATTTTCCTTTGCACCATCATGAATTCCTCTTGCAGTACAAACAAACACATCCTTGTTTGCAGATGAAAACAAATATTGATGGAATCAAATTAGGGAAAGAATATTTGATATTTGATTCTAATGTTTGGATTAAATTGGACTATTTTTATTAGATTAAGGCAGAAGCATCACCATTATGAGAAAATGAAGGCGCTTTCTTGACTGTGCCTTGCTTTTTTTATCTTCCAGCAAGACCAAGGAACACCCTCTCTTACTTTTTGACAAATGCATATTATATATAACATATGAACATATCTTTTGCATGTTTCTGTGTCTTTCTTATCAAGATAATTTCAAGATTCTTGACCGTCTTAATATGCCTTACTTCAAGTAGCGGAAAAAATTGGCAAACTTATTCGTATTTGTAACCTTTGTCTAAAAGAATTCAACTATTTTTAAACTGTCTTTACAAACAAAAATCTGAAAAGTGTGGCATGCACTTGTATTCAGCCCCTTTTACTCAACTTTATTTCAATGAACTTCCTTTGGACTACTCGCTTCCAAAAGCCATTTATATCACAAATGTAAATTTGTGACCTTTGTGATTTCTATTTTTGTGTTATTTACTTGTATTTCAATATTTTTATTTATTTCTTATATGAACTTTTTTGTGTCTTTAGTAAATGAAATGACGATGATCATTTTAGCTGAGTATAAGCACAGCTGTTCTCTGAATGCTCCAGAGGTGTGTTCAAGAACATCTGTGAACAAACCACTTCATGAAAACCAAGGAACATAGCAGACGGGTCAGGGATAAAGTTGTAGATAAGCATGTGGAAGAAGGACTTCTGGTCAGATAAGATAAAAAAAAACATTTCTAAAGTTTTCACCTGCATATAAGGAAAACACTATGTGTGGCAGAAAACTAAGACTTCCTATCATCCAAAACAAACTCTACACTCTTTGAAATATGGTGGTGGACAATTAGTTTTTGGCATTAAGTCTGACAGAACTCGTGCTAATTTGCAAAGTTAATTTAGCAAAACTATCTGTCTCTAAATATTTAAAGCTGATACAGATATACCCCAGACTTGTGACTGTAAATGCTTTGAATGATGGTTCCACAAAGTACCAACTCAGAGGGAATGAATACAAACACATTTTTATTTTTTTTTACATTTTTATTTGTAAAAAAAACAAAAAACAAATAAATAAAGCAACCCATGAAATTTTTTTTCTTATCAAGAGAAAAAAGTATTTGCAAAATTGTTCCTCTGCATTGTTTTGTAATCTAATGTTTCTTTTTCAAGTAATTACATTTGTTTTTCAGTCTATGAAAGACTCTCTGCAGTCTGACAATCCTGACCTATCTATGTCAGCTATTCTCTGCCTCCTTTTCACACAAATTTCTAATAATGTTATACATGTTTCTGTTAAGAAGCACTTTAAAAACACACACATCCAAAGACGTCACTGTACTTACATACAGTACACAGACTCACACAGTTTTATATGTCAAACCAGACAAGCAGTAACAAATAAATCAACAGACCATCTGAGCCCATCATCATCTAAGTCATTATGAGCAAACAGTCAGTTTTTACTACTTTCAATTTGCTTCTGTGTTTGTGAGTTTTTGTCTGTGTGTTTGTGTAGTTGTGCAGGTGTCCTAGACGGAAAAAGAGAGAAATGATGTGATATGATGATATGCTGGCGGGGCATAAAGATAGATGATCATAATTACGCACAGGCCAAACTCCATTTCAAATCATCATCATCCTGGTCTATCTGTTGGAGCGCACACACAGATACACACCAAGAGCTCACCCAGAGATTCATCCACCTCAACACACACACGCATATCACACACCTAAGGTATGCATACTGCAAATCTAGCGGAAGGAGGGACAGGCTTGTCATGGCTTCACATTATTTTATCTCGGTTCATGCAAAGTTCACAGACAGGCATGAAATGGTTATTCTTCCTCTGCCTCGCTCTTCTCTATCCTTCTATTTATTCCTTTTTCACTTTTTGTTCCTCCATAGTCCACTTCATTTTACTCTCCTGTAGCTTTTCCTTCTCGCTGATCTTTTCTATTCTGCTTTTCCTTTTTCCTACTTTTTCTCCTCCCCACCCCCTCTTCACCCTTTTTAAATAACATACAAGAGGGTTTCCATAAGGACATTAGCAGATGGGAAAATAGGTTTGATGTATGAGAGTCACCAGCTGAAAACAATGTAACAAGTGCAAACATTTCGTAGACAAGCAAATGAAACCATCTGCAAGCTAACAGCAGTGTAGGACTGCACATTCTTTCATAGATAGTTGTCTTTTTAGAAACTGGACTAAGTACAGATGTACCTGACTGCCTGCCTTTACTCACATCATGTAATTCCTGCAAGAGTTTGCCACTTTTCACCTGCTGTGTAAGAAATGGCTGTGGCTTCTCCTCCCTTTGGTTTACAGGGCACCCAAAGTAAATACAAACACACACACGTACATGCCCACAGTAGTAATAATTTGTGTCTGCTTAATCTTGATGGGATGTTTCATCTGCAGGCTGCCATCACAGCTGGCTGCCTTATTGTCTGGGTCAGACTGATGGGCTTCTGTTAAGTGCCTATGAGTGTGTGCAGGTGTGTGGGTGTGCGTTTGTGTGTCATTTTTCCAGTTTATATGTTTTGGTTTTTTTAATACTGCTAGTCTTCATGTATCCTTGTACATTAGCACATAACTACTTGTCCTCTAATATAAAAGGTAGTTTTCTCCTTGTTGTCTGACCACTATATTTCCACATTGGAGTATGTATGTGCATTGTGTGTGAGTTGTCTATCAAGCCACACACACAGCCGAACCAAGCCATTGGCTTGGTTGCTGATGATGACATATGAGTTCCTGGCCTTGGTAATGGCTGTTAAATCTCATAATTACACGCTTCTTTATTGCAATGCATAATGACCCCACAGCACTATTGGACAATTAATTAAGATTTTCAGCCCAGGCTTTTTCAGGCCCAGATGAGGAGCTGGAATGAGGTCTAATGTTCTTGTCTTCAAGCAACGACATTAAGACATGGTGCTTCAGGAAAGGAGGCTCCGTGTGGATCCGTTTTTATCTCTGCCGCTGTGTCCCTCTGTTTATGTCTTTCACTCCCTTCCCTTCCTCTTTTCTGCATCGCATCAGTGGTTGAAGCCTATCCTCTAGCTGACTGGGTTCTCAATGGTGATTTTGGCAAACATATCTCTAATCTGTGAATGGTAAATTAATCCCTGTGGAGTTTCAGTGGTGCTCCCTTTATGGAAGCTACGGGGGATTAGACAGATAGAATCAACACAGCCTCATAATCTCATATAGAGACACCCGGCCTGGATAAGGACCACTGGGTTTGTTTTAAAGCCACAATCAGTAAGATTTTGCTGATACACCAATTATGCCGGGGAGTACATCCTGTGACGTTATTTTTAAATACTTTTTTAATACATTTGTAACCAAAAAGCAATGTTAGATCTACTATAAAAGGCCAGATGCCCTGGATTCTTAAAAAGACACATATGGATAATCTGTAATGAGATCTCCCAATTATACCTACTAGGCAAACCATTATGACCACTGGCAGGTGAGGTGCAAAATATAAATTCGTCACCATGACATGTTATTGGGTAGGTTGAATTAGGCTGCAAGAGAATATTTTGTCCTCCCAAGTTTACCTAAAAATTTGAGCAATTTGACCAAGACCACATTCTGATTGCTGGACAATGAGGTCAGCATCCCCAAAATTAAAACTCTTGAGGAGTATTTTGATAACAGGGTAGTGATCAGAAAAACAGAAGTGGGCTCATCTGATGATGCATAAAGGGAGAAAAAGTTAGTTCATATACGTAGTTCAAAACAGACTTATAAACTACAGTACCCCAATTTGCTGAATAATTTATTGCTGGTTCTGATAGGAGCATATCAGAATGTCACAGTTTGTGTGTATGGGGTTGTAAAGCAGCAGAACAGTCACGGTGCCCAGTCCATCCCTGGGAACCGTGACTTGGGCTCCAGTTCCCAAGACCTCAATTCAGTCAATGATGTTCTGGACAAACAGGTCCAATCTATGAAGGCCTAACTTTGCAACTTATAGGACTTAAAGGATCTGCTGCTATCATGTTTGTGCCAGATCCCACAGCACACCTTCAGAAGTGTACTGGAGCTTATGCCTTGATGACTCAGTGCTGTTTTTGCAGGAAAAGGTGGACCAACACCATAATAGGCAATCTGTCATAATGCTATACTTGGTTGGTGTCCTATCAGCATTGACTCTTGTTGCATTTTAAGTTTGTAATCATTAGTAATGACCAGCAGCATTACATGTGTTGTATATGTTTGTCAAAAAGGGACAGACAGAAAGAGTTACTTTGTAAGCTGCTCGGCTGTGTGAATACGCAGTTAATTCCCCAGACAGATTTGTGCACACACACACACACACCCCAACACACCCCGAGTGGTCAATCCAGTCTGCATCAGCAATATATTGACGGAGGGAATGGCAGGATGCAAAGGTGGAGGATGAGGAAAAGGACGGATGATAGAAGTAAAGGAAAAAGTGAAAAGAGTATTAGTAGTGAAGGGCTGAAAAATAAGGTGTGAACTGCAGCAATATATTTATTTCAGTAAAAATCATTAAGTAGAACTGAAGGTTATCCCTGGAGCAGGTCTCTGGTCTCTATATGGAGTCAAAAAGACTTGGCCTCAGTGGAGCTTGCAGTGCTCATACACTTAACTACACACCCCCACACACTCCTTGACTCTGCCCTGGTGGAGCTAGAAGTAGGTAATTAAAATGTAAATATTGATATTTTATTATTTGAAATGGCTCCACTGCGATGCTCTTAATGTCACTCCATCTGTCGTCTCCACGGAGACTTGGGGTTGCCCTGGACGACCTCAACGACCAGCTGCCCCCACCCAAGCAACCCCACAACGGCAACAGCTAGCGCACTAGACAACGCCTTCGTGTTGAGACAATATCATTTTGGGTCTAATTAAGTGTTAAATATTAGCACCCGCAACCACAGAGACAGCACACACACCAAACACACACACACACACACACAATGCCTCCTCTCTTCTACGTCTCTGTCTTTTACACACACACACACACGCCTACACACTTACAGAGCACTCATCTTCACTACAGCAATGGGAAGATTTTAAGTGTTAATCTTGCAGTGCTGCTGATGGTGTCTAATGTATGCAATTAACAGTCAGGCAGGGCTGAGGGTTTGGTAATTAGCTGGCTGTTCACACTGATTAGAGGCTACCGCAGCCCTATGACTGCTCTGCTCTCCCCCAGGCCGCATGGAGGAAAGGGGGGTTGGTGAAGAAAAGAGAGCTCAAGGGGGGAAGGGGGAAGAAAGATATTTTAACCAAGAATGTTTGAGAGGATGAGGATCCAGGTGTATAATTGTGTTTGTAATGTATCTTTAGTAAATGCGACTAAATTGAAAAGAAAATACAGTTTTGAAATCAGTGCTATAACCAAATAAAGTAATTTATTAATTTTCCTGTGGTTTACTATTTAATATCAACACAAAAAGATTATGAAATAGTCTTCAGCAAAAGTTACAAACACTTTATACACAAAGGCTTGTCATCAGTATACTTAAATTTAGTTGTCATGAAATAATCATAAAGATGAACGTGATTGTATGTGAGGTTAGAGGCTCCTTGTTTGACAGGGTTGAAAAAGTAGCTCGTACTTCAGAGAAGACTTTTTTTTTTATTGTAAGAAAGCCGTTTGTCACAGTGTGTAAAAAGGTTATAAATGTGTCCAACAGTCAATGGTTGACAGCAACCAAACTCATTCAAAGTAAAACATTTGACCCTTAACTTAATATATTATTTCTGACTTTTATCATTGTGTCTGAACTTCATATTCTTAACCATAAGAAAGGAAAAGCAAAGTAAAAACATGAAGAATGAAACAGTGGAAAACATCAGTGAATATTAGCATTAGGCAAACAGCTTCCAATTATTTCAAATAGAATCACTTCCTGTTTTATTTATTCAGACACTCAACAATAAATGCCAACCTGTTTCTGCGCGTCTTCGTTGAAGATGAAGGTATATTTCTATTTTTGGTGGGAAGAAAATTTTACCTAATTTTGAAATAATTCACAGCAGTTCATATGTTTTTTCACATGTTGAACTAAATAAAAAGGTCAAACTAAGAAGTCCCACAAGTTCCAGTGTAACAGACTGTGTTTTGGATGCTCTTTGCTTTGATTTTAGTCAAACTCAGTTAAATATTAGTCACATGGGCTTTTAATACATAAGCAAAATTTCTGTTTTTTTATTATTATTTTTTTGGCGGGGGATTCAATACAGCTGCCTCTATCAAGGAACTTAAAGCACTTTTTTTTTTATCCAATCTGTCAGTTGTATTCACCAGGTCAGACCACAAATAACACTAAGAATCGGTTTCAGCCAGGAGAACTTTACAAGGATTTTGGCCATGAATGCTGAAACTTAACATATGATTTAGAAGTGTATGTCATGTCAACTCCAAACCCAATGTGTCTAAGAACCCACAATGTGTACGCAGGCGTGCGTGTGTGTGTGTGGAAGAGAATGTGTATCCTGTGTGTATCTTTAAGCTCTTTTAAATTAACTGGTTTTCTGGGTAGATTTGTTTCCATCTCGTTGCGCATCTCTGTGTAATTGGGTCAGCTGGTGGATGTGTGTGTTTGGGTGTGTGAGCGCAAGACAGTTTGCGTTCTTCACATTTCTTGTGTGTATTGTTTCAGCCTGACCAAAGCCATCACAGGGGGCCCATGTTCATTTTGGCTGTCGTCTGTCCGTATGGTACGGAACAGTTTGAGATACGAACACACAAACATGAACACACACACACACTCAGAGAGCACTACAAGGGAGCACTTGCATTGCCCAGCAGGAAACAATTTGCGCATGTTTAAACACAAACACATACAGACAGTGTAGTGAGAGCGAGCACTGGAGTTTCATGCCGTCACACAGTGTGCCTGCATGACAAAAACACACACTGAGATACACACAGGGCACCGTTGAGCTGGTAACTGTTGGAAACTTCACGCATCCTCATGCAATCTTGGTCTCAGTGGGCCAGTAGACTTAAATCTGTCCCCTGCAGGACACAGTATGTGCACATGCTGAACATAGAACATTCCACTGTTGGAAATGAACAATGAGAAACAATCAAAGGAAATTCATTGAAACTCCATTGTTCTCATCTCCTCTTGTCTACCTATAAGAAGATCTGACACACTGAGTGTTTGGTTGCCTTTTTTTTTATTATAAAATTCTCATCTTTCCATTCAACTTCCCATGGATATAGCATGCTGTGAACATCCAGCTTCTTTAGCAATAATGTTTAATGACTTTCAGATATCCAGAGAGGGACTCATTTTAGAAAAAAAAAAAATTGTTTGATTTTCATGTGGACAAAGTGTTAATTTTTTTTGACACTTTTGTAGTGAAGTGAGACATCGTCATCTTTTTACGTTGTCATTAATGAGCGTAAGGTAATTATGCACGACGACACACTCCCTTGTGCCCTGATTTTGCTTACTGCATAAGCAGTTTCACAACGTTGTTTTACATTTCTGGGATGCAGCTTGAAGCAATTTAATTTCTTAAAACTTCAAGTCAGATAACTTTCCAAAAACAAATGTGGATTACAGCTGTCACATTGTTTAGGCTGAGTGAAACATCTGGTTGCCCTGTAGACATGGTCAAATAAGTAGCAGCTATTTTAACAGAACGAAAGGGTGGTCCCTGGCTTCATTATGACGTAAATAACTGGGATATTTATGTCATTTATATTTTACGTATTTACAAGTAAAAATCCTTAAGCGTCTTTCCATGCATCCATTGTCTTACGTTTATCGGGTCACATGGGCAACAGGTCCAAAATAGAAATCCAGACATGCCTCTCCCCCAGTGATAACACCAACCTCATACAATCACAGCGCTTATCAATGAAATGTGTTTTAAAAAGTGAACATAGGATAACATAAAAGACGGGCAACTTGTCAATCCTCAGATTACATTCAGAAGCTTTACAAAAACTTTGCGTTTTTTTTTTATCTTGCTCATCAGTACCTCCTTTGTCCGTCTCTATATCTGTACGTATATGGCATTTGTCCAGCTGCAGTTCTTAACAAGACCTTAAGGAGTATCCAAGCCTTTGTTTATCATCCCCTAACCTGAAGTGTTCCACTTTGGGCTTTGAAAACTGTAAAAAAGACTAAAAAAAAAACTTATAAAGCCATCACATTTGGTGTCAACATATCAACATATTAGCATATGCAAATCTTGGCAGCCCCTCACACTGTTGGGAATATAAACAAACCCAGTACTACCAACTTTTCAACTATTAATGTGAAAAATAAGCTTAAATTTTTATCGTCTGATGTAAGACAAAATATAGGTTTTTGATATGTAGAAGATTCATACTCCAGTAAAACATATCACACTTATCTTGCCGCAGCAATGTTGGCCTATTTTATCTAACCTAAAGTCTCACAGTGGGATTAAGTTGGAAGTTGGCTCATTTTGATTAGATATAGCCCAGCAGCACTGATTTGACCTGCTTCTCTGCTGGCAGCACATCGGCCATGTGCACACATTTTCACAAAATGTATGGTGTAGAGATATTATCCACCATGGAGGACCATGACTAAACTATGCTTAAACCACTGAGACAAAACTGTCCAACTGATGTGTATCATAAAGTTGGTGAACAAATTCGGATGCCCTTTGTCGGTCTGTATTTGTTTGTGGCTTTTTAATATCAGCTTGCAATTAACAATGTTGACAAATATTTACTAACATGAATAAACCTTAAAAAATGAAGAAAAAAAACTGTTTACATTTTTGACTTTGTAAATATATTTCTATGAAACATATGTCTTCTGCTTAATAATAAAATAGAATATTCTAACTTTTATTCCCATTGAAAATGGCTAACATTGCACACAACTATTTCTCTTCAAATGCACATAATAAAAACATTAGTTAGTATTTTGTAATACAATGCATTTTAGTTTGATATGCTAATCGCTACTAAACAATGAAGACCACAGTAAGATTAAAAAGACAGATGCAGCAGTTTTGAGTTTTTTAATGAATTTCAAGAGGTCTCAAAAATATTTGGAAAATTTCCTTAGGCCAATATCAGAAAACCCATGTGGCTACAAGAAACATATCACTTAAGGTGAGATGCTTCTTGTGTCCTAACTTTCCTTCAACCAAATTTTGTTGCAGCTAAATCTCTTTCTTTTCAACATACGAAATCGATTCAACATCGAGATGAGGACATTTATTAATAAAGACCTGGAGGACATCAACACCCTCTTGTTTTCTTTTCCTAAAAAAATAAAGGCCAAACTACTGACCTAGAAATTTGCTAGTTGTATTAAGTTGTATAATTGTGTGCAATGTTAATAACAGTGATCAGATCCCCACAATAACACCTGTTTCATTATGCTACACACACAGAGATACACACACAAATATATTTGTTGATGCAACAGTTATCACACACCAGCATAGCATGCTCATACATACACTGAATCGCATTTATGTGTTCATAAGCATCAATCGCTTCTCACTGGTTCCAGTTTGCCCTGTAACCACACAAAAACAAATATAGGGCTCCGAGATATGTGTGTTTGTGTGCATCTGCGAGGCAACTGGAGCGTGAGAGAGGGCTATCCTGTAGGTGTGTGTGTGTGTGTCTGAGCCCGGCTGTTGTGCGGTCTCCGGTGTAAACGTGCAGTCAGGACTCATTTGGCAGACAAACAGGCCGCAGGGTGGCTGGGGAATCAACGTGTGTTTCCTTGTGTGTGTGCGTGTTTGTTTTCATGTGGCTATCTGATGGAGAAAAGTGAAAAGAAAAGAGAAAGAGAGCACAAGAGCAAGCAGAGGAGGTTAAGTTTGCATGACTGCACTGTAGCCTCTTTCTGTCAGATGCCGTGTGGCACATGCGCAGAGAAACACACACACACCCACACGCACACAGACCATTACGCACTTATGGTAAAAAATATACTAAAACTCATGAAAAGGCACAAAACAAGCAACATTCCACGATTTCTGCTTCCAGACAGAACTATAATTGGCTGCTCTCAATGAACAGCCGCATAAACTTCTTGTAGATCTACACATTTCTGAGCAAATGTTTAGTCGTTTTAATGTACGCTGCTCCACATCCAACTAAGCAACTAAAACTAAGTTCAAAGCTCCACACATTACAACAACCTTACAACCCACTCACACCTCCTAACTCAGTATGAGATGCCTTATCAACAATGGGCAGAAAGGAAATGTAATTAGAACCAAATAAGGAACCTTCTTTTGTCAATTGAAATCACAGGTATGAAAGAAAGGTCTCCACCCCTCCCACCTCCACCATCAGCTCTCCTCCTACCTCCTCTCCCCCCACTTTTACTTTCTTCTCTCCTCCATCGCTCTCTCTCTCATACTTTCTCTCCCTCCATCAATACCCCTCTCTCTCCATCATCAGCACTAAATTCCCATTGATGTTTCTTTTCTTCTGCTGTATCGATCGCTTCATGAGAAGGAGGGGAGGAAAGGTGGAAGAGAAGAAGGGAGAGATGGTGTTATCTGTTAATTAATTTGTCCTGAAGCCGGCCGCCTATTAATCAGACAGATAAGAGGCATTGGATGGCTGAACGGCGCAGACAGGCTGGTGAGGCAGAGAGAGGGAGAGGCACACACACACACACGCCAACACACGCTTAGGTGTGCACATGCAAAGACTCATGTATGGGCATTTTGTGTAAATAGACTATGGGAAAAAATAGAACAAGCCAGCACCATGAAAGTGTAGCTTTGTTTATTATTTACTACTCTCAAGATATACAAATCTTCATAGAATAGTTGCAGCATAAAGACACCTCATCCTGATAAAAATTGTTGATGTGACTCAAAAAGAAAAGCTGCACTTTCAGCTCAATAAATTAATTACAAGGTTTTAATTATTGGTCTTTATTTGCATGCTGTGTGTGTGTGTGTGTGGGTGTGTGTGTGGGTGTGCCGGTGTGCACATGTGTGCACTTTATTTGTAATTAGGAGGGATGTGTTTGTCAATGACCGCATTTACAAACCCACTTATCATGCAGATGATTTTTGATGATGTAAACAATTTTTATTAGTAGTAGTTGTGTTTATTTTAATTTGTGTACAAAGTTTTTGTAATCGGGACCTCAAATACCTCACTTTTGAGTGTGAAAAGGTTGTTTTTTCTTTTGCTTTGTTTTTTTTTTTTGCAAGGCGCTATATTTTTGATGTGTGTGTGTGTTTTTTTTTATATCTCTTGAAATGAAATATTTGTTGAAACACCCAACAACATTACAATCAACACTAGCTTGCAGCTTCGCCTTAATGAGGCACCTGTCCCCAATACACAAACTCCACCTAATATATCCAGCATCTCAAGAGGAGGCCCATTGCAGCAGATGTTGCTAAAGTTATATCTGCCTTCTCATCTGCCTGTTTTCTTGGCAGGATGCTCTATTCCAACACACACACACAAATGAACAAACTGGGGGAAGTGGCTCTGCAATGAGGTCTGACAGGTGTGCTCTCATGGTCCACTGTCGCTGCATTCTCTATGAAGGTTTGCACTCATGAAAAAGCAGCCATGTAGGCAGACAGGCAGGTGTGAATGGACAGGTGTGTGAGGAAGGGACAGCTGTGAGGAGATGTGTGAGTGGGCAGGTGTTCCATTAAAGAGAAATAAAAAGGAAAAGACAGAGCGTTTGAGTTTATCATACAAAAGTAAGACAATTACAAAAAATAATGCAAATAAAAACATAAGGATCAGACCATAATTAGGAATAATATTTAAGCATTTAAATGGACAAGATGCATGAAAATGGAGCAAGAAAAAAAAAAGAACAAACAGATGAGATCAGTCAATGAAAGACAGACTCAGATATAAAAGCACAGGCTGTGGTGAAAAAGACAGATCTCCAAATGAAAGGACATGGATTGACCACTAAAGAAACCAGCAGTTTTAAGGCCGTAGCAGCAATTAGTGTGTGTTTTGAGTAGCGCTGCAGTGATGTCCAGCATTGATCCATGGAGGCTGTGGCAGGCTGAGATAAGGCTTACCATCCCCCAGGGAATAGCCCTGAGCCAAGGGGACAGAGGAAGTGGAGGAGGAGTACTGGAAGGAGGATTCTGGTCAAGTTAATGGATGAAGGGTAAAACAGAAAGATAGAAAGGAGTTGAGCTTGACCCTTTTATCCTGTCTTTTAAATATCTTCCTTACTTTGTAGTTTAACTTTTGATTACTTATTGTAATCTATGGATTTGGTTACTTGCAATAGCAGTATTACTAATTAGTAAAAGGTAATTCAGTCTTTGAGTATATTTTAATGTTTTGAAAAAGTGTTCTTTTCTTTTAAAAAACTGCTCTACAATGTGTTTTTATTCTCTCCTTTCCCAAAAACATTCATTCAACACTTAGTTTATGTTGAGACTTTATACGCACCTCAATATGAGTTTGTTAAAATTCAAAATGCATAAAACATTCAACTTGTGCATTTGATTCGAAATGGCAGAAATAAAAACCAGCAAACACACATAAAGGAAGAAATTAAGAAATTTCCCTTCCTAATGTTTGTCTTTTGGATGTGTCACTTTCCTCCAGGTTTCTCCACGCTGTCTTTGGCAGACCAGATGAGTCTACTGCAGAGTGCATGGATGGAGATCTTGATTTTGCGTGTTGTGTATCGCTCACTCTCCTTTGAAGATAAAGTAGGAGGCTTCACTGTTTTCTTCTTGCTCAAATGAAATTGACAGATTCCAATCTAATTTGTGTCTTTTTCCTTGCTTCTTTGTAGCTGGTGTATGCTGAGGACTACATAATGGACGAGGACCAGTCAAAACTAGCTGGCCTTCTGGACCTGAACAACGCTATTCTTCAGCTGGTCAAGAAATATAAGTCTATGAAGCTGGAGAAGGAAGAATTCGTCACTCTCAAGGCTATTGCGCTGGCTAACTCAGGTTTGAAACTGTTCACGCTTAGCTGTTTTTCTCTCTCTGTGCACTGATGTCTGTCTGCTGAGAGAGAGTTAATCCCAGGAATCTAGTTTATTCCCGTGGGGCTCATTTAGGATGAAACACCAGAGCCTGATTTCAATACCATGCATACAAACACACAACAACACTCCTGTGCATGTTTGATGAAGTATGCTTACACATAAGGGGATGGATTTTTTGTTGTTGTTGTTGTTGTTGTCAAGTTTACCACTTCCACTGTTACTGCCACCCACATTTGTCTTGTCATACTCCAATTGTCACAAGTGCCGCTCATGCCCACACATATTTTATGCATGCATGCTCAGAGGGGGTGTAGTACAAACATGCACAGACATGTTCAATCTGAATTCAACCCCTAAACAAAGTGGCAATCCCTTTTATAATTAGCATAGTCGTCTCTTCAGATGCCTGTTAAATAAAGTAAAATCATTAGGCTCCCGAATCTGTCGATAAAGGCCCGTCTCTGATGTGTCCAGCTGCATCGACAGCTGACTGACGCACACGCACTCGCTCACACACACACCTTCTTCCTCTCGTGACCCGTCTTTTGAACTTTGTCTTGGAAGCCAGCCAGCTCTTCAGTACTCTTTAATTACAAGGGGGAAGCTGTCAATACAATGTGTTTAAATGGGAGAATGTACTGCAAGCGCTTTCAATGGGTGAAGTAGAACCCTTTTTTTGTGTGTGTCAGTTTTCATCTGTGCTCGTCAACAATCCAAACATTTACGCATAAATTTATAAACTAGGGTGTTTTTCATTCATCTTTCTGACATGGTAATCACAGGAAAAATATATAAAACCAGGAATGTGGATCTAAAAGTAATTTGAAATAGTTCTTTTTAACAGACAGAGTACATACTGGTTTTAAAACATTTGTGCTGTTTTCCAGTAGACCTTCTGTGAAATTCTCCTACTTGTCACATCTTGTGTGCAGCTGTGTTTCCTTACCAAATGCTATTTCTATAAATTTATACACTTTGCTGACTCAGTATTTTTAAAGCCTGTGGAATTCAATCTAAAACAATAGTTGATGATGAAGACAAGAATGATTGCAGTGCCCTGTGTCTTAATTCGATTCAGTCCATTTCTATATTGGCAATTTACAACTGTCTACTATGAGGAGAGATTTCAGGAATAACCAGCATTTGTTGACCATGGGCAGTGATTTAAACAGCCAGACTTAAGAGAAGACTGAATCAATCCCCAATTTTGGAGTAATAAACAACAAAAGGGCATTATAAAACTAGTTAGTAAAGCATAGTTGTATTTTTTAAGTATTTGAATACATTTTTATTAATTTGAATAAAAATTAAAATAGCAAATATAAAGCACAGGTTTAAGGGTTTTGATAACAATTTTGTCTTGTTGTGAACCAAAACATTGTGACTGATGTTGGAAGCTCTCTTTCTTGATAATCTGTTGCTTTAAATGATTATTGTCTGTTAAATAAATATGGATGTTGTTCCTGAAAACCAACAGATAAATTTATGAATTTTACGTTTTAGTAATACCTAAAACGTAAAATTCTTACAAAAATAAATCTTCAGTGCAATCACACTTAATTACTCAATGTAATAAAGTAAATAAATTAATTCTGTAGATTCCTATTCTTATCATAATCATTGTGTCTGCTGATGCTGCTAAAAAAAGTAACACTCATGATTTGATTGATCGAGCACCATGCCTGGTTTTTCTAGTCAGGTTTGAGAATCACAATGTCGTACTAAACTACATTAACGTCGGTCGATTTTGAGTACTGTCTTTTTATTGGCATTTGCAGTTTAATTTACTTTCAAAAAACATATACCAGGAGTCTCTAAATAACTCATCAAAAAAAGCAAATTCAAACTGAAGAAGTCCTGGAAAAGCACCTACTTCTAGAGTCCAGTTATATATTAGCGTGACTGTAATGACAGGCTGCTAAACTCTGTGGGAAGTTGTTTAAATTTCATCACTGATGTCCATATACAGTAAGAACTTTGTATCTTTGCCCAGACTCTAACTGCACTCCAAGACAACAGAATGCTAGCATTAGCATTTTGAAGGGCACTGACACTAATTAATTCACAGGATGCTAATCGTCTGCATTAATGAAGCCAAGCCTTAAGAAATGTTAGCAAACGTGCCCCACATGTAAAGAAAGCTAAACTGGCCATGGGAAACAGGAGGTACATGTGTGTTGTGGTGTAAGTGTGTGTGCTTATGCTTGTGTTTTCCCTCATTTATATGTGAATTAGTTCCATGTTAACATGTACACTTTTAACAGCCTTATGTGCTTGTGCTCATTAAAGTCTGCTGTTTTACTTGAGAGGGTACAGCAGGTCACGGCACAGGCAGAAGCCATGTCTATCAGCTTAAACTCTACACTAATAAAAATAATGTGAAACTCATTAAATTTCCATAAAACTTCATCCCGATAAGTACTGGCTGCACATAAGGAGGGTCCTTACTTTAAATTAAACAATAAAGAAAAGTAGAATTGTTTTTTATGGAGTTTATTAATAGTACTCCTTTTCTGACTTGTCACCAGAAGCCATCTCCACACAATGAAATGTACATTTACTTAATATTTGGCCTAAAATTATTCAAAAAATAAGCCAATGTAGTTTTATATGTAAATAAAATGTTGATGATACATTTACTTCTCTCATTGTTTTTTAATAAATTCATCCACCTTCTTCTTTCTTTACAACCTATTTGCTAGCAAACATTCATTAAACTGCAAGGAATAAAAATACAAGGAAACACAACAGCTGATCTCAACCAAAAATATGATAGACTGAGCTTTTTATTGATCCCAAAGAAATCAGCCCGCTGACCGCTCTCGTCCTGCATACTGATGTATGTATTACCCTCCCTAAATTCAGCAATGCGTATTGGGGTGTGTTTGTGTGTGTTAATGCGTAAATCTTTGTGTAAATGTTGACTCGTTTTGTCTCTTTGAGCATCATCACTTTTGTTCGTTTCCTCTGTTTTTAATGTCAGTGACCAGGTTCCTTTGGTTTTATTCCCTTCTGCTCTCGTTTTTTTTTTTCTTTTAGTCTTTACAGTGTGTTTTTAACTTGTGTGCATGTGAATGTGCCTCTAGTGATTAAAAGCATAATATTATGTGGAAAGCTGGGTGTGGTGTAAGTGCAGTGGCCATTGATAGTTGACTTGTAATTATTATTTAACATGCATGTAATCATTGATCAGTACATTGATCAGAGGTTGTGAGCCAAAGGCCAACTCACATTAGGACTTTGCATCCCAAAGGAGCAATACGGAGCATTATTACTGAGACATTCTCATCCTTTACTGCTATACATCCAAACACACCAAGAGAGCCAAGACGTGAGCAGCTACAGATTTTTCCACACACACAGAAACTATGTTTGCTGTTGCTGCATCTCTTCATCGTTTCAAGAATCTATCTCTTTTTTATCTTCCTACTCGTCTTTTCACCTGTCCATTCATCACACCCACAGGCGCACCCCTCAGAGACATTGAGAAAAGTAGTGTCTGGATTTATGTGCTGGTAAAACTACATCCATGTTTTTACTTTTAGTAAGAAAACAAGATTTATGTATGAAGCCTACTTAAAAACCTAAAATAATGTCAGTTAAAATTTTTGTTTCAATGCCACAAAAAATCTGATTTTTGACTCAATGAATCCATGCTGAATAATCTGTTTTATACAGATTTTTAGTTCAATTTCACCATTTGCCTGCAGACATTAAGATCCCTCAAAAAATCATTTGAATTTATATTTGCTTTTTAAGTCAGAAATATAAATCCCAGATTTTGGATTAAATCCTAAGCAGATTGACAGTTATTTGTTGACTGTATGAATTTACATGATTGCAGAATTGCAAAAAACTGCAGGGAATGATTAGCAGTTGTTGCATGGAATTAACAGTTGGATAGGTAGGAAATGACAAAGAATTAAAGCCCTTCAACGGGACTGATTAAAACAATTTGTCAACAGATTGCAAATTTTCACAAATATTTGATGTCTTTTTGCCACCAAAGACAGCAAGACCAATTTTTTTTTCATTGTAGGCATCTTATCCCACGAAATGACAATGTATTATCTTTGTAATTTTTTAATTTTATTCTGACATCAACTTTCCTCTCTGTCCAGACTCCATGCACATTGAGGATGTGGATGCAGTACAGAAGCTCCAGGATGTGCTCCATGAGGCCCTGCAGGACTATGAGGCTTCCCAACACCAGGAGGATCCCCGCCGGGCTGGCAAGCTGCTAATGACTCTCCCCTTACTCCGTCAGACCTCCACCAAGGCTGTGCAGCATTTCTACAGCATCAAGCAGGATGGGAAGGTCCCAATGCACAAACTCTTCTTGGAGCTGCTGGAAGCCAAGGTCTGAGGGCAGGGACTGGATCGAAGGACAGATAGACGCCAGTCTGAGTGACTTGAGCTACATGTCAAACTTTGATCAACAACTTCGAATGACCTCTTGTTCTTTTACATGCAGATACTCCTATACTTGCATACACAGACGTGCAAACACACACAGAAATGTTCTTAAAAGTTGTTGGCTAACACATCCCCTACAGAATCGATCAAAACCTTATACCTGAACCCTAAAGCACTAGTTGTTGACTAAGGAGCGTTCACTGGAACCTTTTTTGATGAAGACAGGGACAGGAGGACTCAACCCTACAAATGGCCAATGAAAGACGACAGGTCAGAACAGGTACTTCATGGCAGTTATATAACAATTACCAGAAATTCAGATTGTGACAGAACATTTATGCATCAAATAACACTTAAAATGTTAATGAAAGACAACTGAGGGAACATAATAGACAATAAAACGCTCCACATTAGTTCTGAAAGACTCTCAGACTATACCCACATTTTCTTTCCACAATTCCATTCGATATAAAATAATTTTTTAAAGTTCAGCACGAACTGAGTGGGGAATAAAAATCAATGCATAGAAAATACTGACATTGGTTGTAGGTGTACATGTACAGAGAAGTTTGGATGGATGGACTGAAAGAAAAGAAGAGGATATTTGCCCTGCCAAAGAATGGAACCACCCATTCAGAGGATGCCAGCAAACTTTACAGTTATAACCCCGATCTGTTCTGGTTTTAGGTGGTTTCCAGTCCTGGACCTAAAAAAAAAAAAAAGATAGATTACCCTCCGCTTGTCAGTTTTTCTTACGGTTGTTGCTGGGTTAGAGCACCTAGGGCCAGGAATGGAAACAAACAGTTTAAACATTTTCTGGTTTTCTGGTTTTCCATGACTCCCTTTTCTCAATAGCACCCGAGTAGCTTCTGCTTCATGAAGACGATTGATTCTAGTCAACCAAAATTGTCAGCTGTGTTTGTACTGTTGATGAAACTAGGAACGATAAAAAAAAAAGAAAAATGGGCAGCTAGACAACGCTATGGTCTGTTGACCTATAAGACTGATTTGAGTCTTAACACTCGAGTTGTGTTGATATTCAACACCATAATCAGACTTGTGAAACAAAACTGTCTTCCTAACAAAAACCTTTAAACAGTTCACATTTTCTTTGGCGGTAAATACTCTGTCATTCACCCTTCTTGTGTTTGGATATCTGTTTGAAACATTTTTAGCTGTTTGGGATCCAGGGTTGCAGCTCTTCACATACAATATTAGTAGCAGTTTCACTCTCTCAGTGTGCCATTAAAAATGGTCTGGCCCAAGATCACCATCCACACTCCAAAGTCTCACCTCACTACTGCTCTCGTCACCTTAAAGTGTTCGCAACTTCCAGCTCATTTCTTGCGGCTGTGTCTTGTGACTCTCTCAAGAAATGTAGCAGAAGATTCAGTCACTGGACAAAATACAAATCAGACGGAAAGGTTTGCTGACTAAACTAACTTAAGAACAACTGTTTTTGCTTTAAAATAACTTGTCTTTCTTTTTTTTTCTCCTAAAAAAAGAATCATAATGGTAATACCAATATAAGTGTAAATATTTTCATCCTGTATATGACATATATTCCAGCTTTGTTTTATATTTAAAAATTATCTTCTCACAACTGAGTAAGTCAATGTCTTTTCTTTTATTTCCATCAGCCTGACCACTGTCAACATTATCACATATATGTAACAAATATCACAAGTAATAATGTGTTAACAATTCAGTTTGTCTTAAAAACTCTGAGCAATAGTGGTTGTTAATAGGGGGATTTGGGCACTTAGACAAAGTCTGCAATATTAACATTTTGTGCCAGTCTCAAATTTGGGAAAAGATGTATTCAAAGAAAAAAAATGCTGCTTTTCTTTCTCTGTAAAACTTATTAGCTGTTGGAAGACACTTGACTCTAAATTTGGTAAAGACTGTTAGCTACAGGCGATATGGACCAGGAATAGGATAATCCAGATTAAATTTGCTACCTAAAATGTTCTTGTCATCTTTGTGGATAAAGTTGATCAGATTTAGGGAAGAGAGTTTGTTTGGGACTCACAAATAATATATTCAGTTTATCAGTTTGCACCAGTAGGAGCATGTGTTTGGGTTCAGCTGTGAAACCTCATTAAATCAAAGTTTGTTTGGAAAAGCAATGGTGCTAACTAAATCACACCACTTCCTGTTTGCTTGCTGTCATAGACTGTATAAAAGTGGGTTGAGAGGGTTGGCTCCTGTGACATCACCAATTGATTTAAAGGGCTCTTTCGTGTTTCAACTCTTCAAGTTCATCACGTGATGCTGCTAAATACTCTGCTTTGGTAACCATTTGAATTGCAATTGAAGCATAATTACATAATGGTCATCAATGTTTAATATGCTAAACTATAGTGTTTGAAGGTGAAAATTCTATAAAAACAAAGTTTTATGAGGTTACAAATATGGTGAAATGTAAAACCCTCTTCGCCTTTGGATATTAGATTTCCTTGGCTTGACAATTGATCCTTATACAGTCTATGCTAGCTGGCTTCTTCTTTGTTAATGGATGGTTAAATTGAAAGTAAAAATAATAGTATCGTAAACCATCAGAAAGAGTGAAGATAATAAAAAGAGGCATTCAGACAAAAGGGAATTGAAGAGTTTATCAAATGCATTTCTACTAATATTTATTAACGTGCCTCCTGTCTGGCTAACTACCTAATTAGCTTGTGACTCGTCTTTTAAATCTGCCTCATTAGCTTGTGTATAAACTGGACTGTTAAGGCTTTTCAGAATAGTAATTTAAGATGTGAATATCTATCTAAGCTAAACTGTAGCTTTAAATGGCTTAAAATGAGGAATACATTTTGATGGCAGTAATTCTAATGTATTTTCTAATGTATTCTAATGTAGTTAACATTAATGTAATGTTAACTATACAGAACATATTTCATGTTTAAATTCACATAGTTTCTCTAGAAGAAAGAATTGGAAAAGGGTGGAAGACAGTTGGGTTTTACAGTTGGAACAGGAAGCATACATAACAGGTAGACAGTTGACATTTACTTTTTTTTTTGTTACTGTATGTAATTTTTAAAGCCAAATAAGAATGCCAAAATATCTACTGTAGATGACACTGTAACCTAATGTAAAATTGCAACATTTCACAGCTGAGGAGTGCAGCAATTTAAGTGTAGTTGACCTCTAACAACACATGTCCTGTATCAACCATCAATATTTTTAGTAAGGGGCATTTCCTCTACCTTCTTTAACCCTGCTGTATATTGTAAATTATGCAGATTATAATTCTAACATTATACATTTTATTGTTAAAAAAAATATCAAGAAAAACGTGGGGGGGGGGATGTAGTTCAGCCTGTGCGTTTCATGTTTGCTGTTTTTTCTGTCAAGAAAAAGAGCTCTCTCTTTGATTAATTTTCGTTTGTAAATTGTCTATGATTTCATTCTTTTCTCCTCTGTTGAGTCTTTTTAAGATGTTGCTGTGTACTTTATCTTGTGGTGATTTGTGCTGTGTGCTTCTTCTTTAGACAACAGAGTAGAGTAGAGGCCATGTTGTTTGTCTTTCTGTCAATCAGTACTTTGGGGTCTGGGCACTGGAGTTGCTAAAAATGAACCAAACATGACATAAAGCTCTTCAACTTGGCTACCATGATCAAATTACAGCATTCATCTCTATCCAACTATACATCATTAAATATCAAATATCTAAATGAAGAAACTGATAATTTGTGTAACATTCCTGTAGAATAAAAATATTCTGTATATCTCTAGGTAAATAATGCTGAAATAAAAGGACATTTGAGTAATTAATAGGTGGCACTTTTTTTGATAAATTCACTGTACATATCTGCCCTCTGTAAAGCTCAGCTCAGTCATTATTTTTGATGTTTCAAAAGAAAAATAAGAAAAAACAAAAAAAATGTTGTTTTTTTTCTTTCCCTAGCAAAGAAACCCAATTATCTTCTCCAAAACATCCATGACATTGTGGACACCTGGTACAGTCCAGTACAATTAAAACTCCAAAATACATATTTAAAATCACACCATCACCAACATTGTCATATGTTGTTTTAAGAGAGTAAAATTAGCAAGACACAGATAAAAGATTTGTATGTTAAGTTCTGAATATAAGAGTTGATTTTCCTGTTTTGGTTGTAAATTTTAATATGTCTGACCACTGTCCCCTTGCAAATTGTGTTGAATACTGTCCACTGTACATTATACCAAGCAAAGGGTATGGAAGAATGGTGCTCTCTTCCAACTGTTCTTTGTCTTTTGTTACTGTTTTTATTTATTTGTCAATTGTATCCCTGTGAACTCCTGACCTATTCAACACCCTGAAGAGTGTTTAAACTCTCTCCGAAGTGATTAACGCTGAACAGAATCTGTGTGCTCGTCACTGGAAATGGTTTACGCAGGTGACACTTATTCCGGCCAAGGCCATTTTGGATGACTGAAAGAAATTATCCTCTGAACTCAGAGGCTTTGTCCAGGTTTTGATCTGACTTATCGCCACAATTTGTGTGGAGGGGAGCATTTTACCTCATGCACTTTTTTGTTGCAAGGATTACTCTGAAGACAATGTAAGATGACGAAGCTAAAGTTGCACATTTCTTGTGTTACCTTGTATAGCCAAATGATGATATGTCTTTTTATTAGGATTCTGTATTTAGAATTAATCTACAGTATTACAACCACCGAAACTGGTGTTTCCACAAATAACAGTGGGAGGATTGACTGTCTAGGGATTTTTGGTGGGCTTCTGATACCAAGATTTTGACCAGTTTGCACTTTGGGTAACATTTTATTGCCCTCACTTGACGCAAATACTTAATTTTAGAAGAGTTTAAATGGAGCAAAGGGGAAACTGATTGACCCATAGTGGCCAATCATGGCTGACTGTCCCCCTGGCTCCACCTAAAATCTACAAAGACCAAAATTTAGCATCCTACAGCTCTACAATATTTGTCATTTAATCCCAAATTGTAACTGCCACTTGTGCTGCAGCCTGTCTCCAGTCTGAATTTGCAAACGTGGGAATATTTAATGGAGAGAGAAACTTTTGTGGGACAAAATAGTTGCGCAAGGATAACAAGGCACTTGAGTGGTGAAGAATTACTGACAACAGAAGACCTTCTAGTATTATTAAAAACATGTCTGTAGATTTTAGATGTGCTTCACATCAATAAATAGAACAAAAAAAAAAAGAAAAACAATAACCTGTATATTTTTGTGACGTGTATCATACAAGTGTGCTCCAACAATAATGTCCATTTGTGTAAATGTATTTATTTCACATTGTATATATTGTTCATTGCAAAAAGAGAGACCTATGATTCTGTAACTTAAACTATTATGGGTTAAAACATTACATGTGTTACTCCAAACTATGCCTTTCAGGATTATTACTGTAGAGCAATATCAATTAAAACCAGGCTTCCAGTTTTGAAATCAGCCTCCTGTCTCTGATTTTTTTCATTTATTTTTTAAATAATGATTTGCCACAACTAGAGTATCGGCAAATAGAAAGCAAGCTATTTTTCTGGTCGTCAGTTCTGCAAGACAAGACTATGACAAGCACTGAATTATAGAGGGCAATTTATAGTTTTCCAACACATGGAAACTTATTTCATTTAGAACCACCAAGTAGCCACATTTGGCTTTGTAGTCTTACAAAGCCAGATCTACTGTATATACCCAGCTTTCAAACAGAAAACTAAAACACCTACACAGACTCTTTTTCTTTTCAAGAAGTACACATACAGCCTGCATGTAGACAATAAAAAGAAAAGTGAAATCAAATATAAATCAGACAGGAGATGGGGTTCCACTTAAACTGGCTGTCAGTTCGTCAGAGTGCATTCTCTGTGACAAAAACTCAATCAGTGTCTTATGCTAGTTTAGATAACCAGGTTATATCTCTGTTTTAATGAGTTTTATTTCTAAAATTCGCATTGGTCATGTATTTTTATTTCTTAGTCTCTCGTTCAAGATCACACCTTTTTGAACCAATGGCTCCCCCACCCTCGTTCCCCACTCCCCCCTTCTCAGTACCCAGCAACAGTAAATGGGATGCAGAGGGCAGATATTTAATGTAGCATATAGCCATGAAGGGCTTTAAGAAGCTTTTTCCCTAACAGGGGGGAGCCCTGACCTGCAGGCAAATATTTTTCAACTAGATGTCATAAGAAGATATTAGTGGAGCGAATCATTTTTTATAGCCTTCTTGCACACTTTCTTCTCACTCTTCGGTTTAAGTTGCTGCCCGCTCACTCAGCCCTCCGCACAGATGTTTTATTTTACTTGGTTGCCTTTTGGAGTTCATTTGTTTTATTTTATTTTTGATTGATTATTATGATATAATAAAAGCTACTTGAGCATTTCAGCTGCTACGGGGCTCTTATCGTTAACCTTGTGGAACATGTGTTAGAGTGGGTTCCACATGCCGCATCGCTAATGCCCACTTTAACTCTTTTATTTTTTTCCCCCACTGCCCTCTGGCTTCATCTGGATTTCTCCTTGCACCTTCGCTTCTCCAAGTATCTTTTGTGTCTTTTTCTGTGTGATCTCTTCTATCTGCATTATATATGACAAGATATTGTTATTTATATTGTGAAAAGGATTTTTCACTTTTTTCTAAAAAAAAATAAAAAATAACAACATTGAAACAAGTCCAAGAAGACAACCCAGAAATCTTGTTAGTGACATTTTTCAGCCCATTTTATCGTAAGAGACATATTGTTGCGCTGCCACTTCAGTTGAATCCTTTCAGTGCAACGTCCAGGAACCCAACAGAGAAAGAGAATTATATTTTTGATCTTGATCTTTTGTTCATGAAATATCTTAAGGCCATAGGTAAAGGTTCCTTTATTAACTTTACCTAAAAAAGAACACACACACACAGCAGTTTACACATTACTATGACAACACCCCAGTACATCTTTCTATTTCACAAGACATCCTTCAGTCAAGCTCAGGAGACCAATAAACTTGAAGTCCTTTGCTTGAGGCAACAAGTCCTGAGCAAAATGCAACGAGCACACCTGCATCTCATCCAGCTGCTGATATGAGGAGCTGCCTGGTTGCTGAGTACCAACATGTGGTAACTTCTAGCCCTCTGTGTTCCTCTCATGCTTTGACGTCTCCAAACAGTATTCATACTTTACAACAGGGGTCTCAAACTCCAGTTCTCGAGAGCTGCTGTCCTACAGGTTTTACATGTGTAACAGGTACAAAACACTGGAATGAAATGGCTTAATTATCTCCTCCTTGTGTAGATCAGTTCTCCCAGCCTTGCTAATGACCTAATTATCCTATTCAGGTGTGGTGCAGCAAAGGCACATCTAAAAGTTGCAGGACTGCGGCCCTCGAGGACTGGAGTTTGAGACCCCTGCTTTACAAAATAAACCTCTGGGAGCCTTGGGCTACTAGCTGACAACTCAAGTAGGAATGTTTTTATTATTTCTTCAATATCTTTGTTGATCTTCAATCTGCCTCTACCTTCAGTTACACATTTTAAGTAGTGTCTTCAATTTTTATGTTCTTTTACACAATGTTCTGTTGCAAAAATAAAATCTGGATCAGATTAGTCACCTCTTGATCCAGTGTGAACAGGATGAGTCGCGAATGGTGTCCATTTCTGTGTCAGGCTGTGTGGCATCATAAGAGTAATATTTTAGTTCGCTGTTTTGGAGATTTTATCTCCTCTTGTTCAACAGAGAACACATAAAAACATTTACATTTTTAGATCTGAATATTTGGAGGACAGCATGAGCTTTGTGCGTGCGTGCGTGTGTGGGCATGTTGGCGTGTATGGGCGTGTGTGCGTGTGGGCATGGACGCGCGGGTGCGTGTGTGTGTCTTCTGCATATTCTCAGGTGAGGTGATCATCATTATCAATCCATAGACTGATGTACTGGTACATTTTCATCTATAAAGCTATTCTTTGATTGTTCCTGCCGTACTCATCCTAATACCTGTCACATAGACAGTCCTGCCACAGACTTTGTTCTCAGGACTTACTCTGTGTTATATTTGTACGATCAGAACTGGAAAAAAAATGCATTTTCTTCTCTGCCCCATAAACTTGGAGCACCCATCAGAAACTGAAATATTAATTTGATTCCCTTTGTGATCATTTAAATTTATTTTAAGAACAAAAGAGAAATCATCTTATGAAATTTGCTTTTGTCTTAAAGCCATATATTTTTTAAATTAAGTCGAATTGTTTAATTACTCCTAATGTTATTGTGTTTTTGATTGTCTTTTGTTAGTTTTCTCCAAATGGGTCTCTCTTGTAAACTAGATCTTGGGTCTCAATGGAACAACCTGCATAAATAAAGGTTAAATGAACAAAAACTAATAAATAACACTGTGGATATCATTTTAGCACTACAAATGTTTTCATTACATATACTACTTCAAATATTTGAATGTGCCCAATTGATGCCTTCAGTTTGGTGTCTAAGAGTGTCCACTGCATATTAAACCTACCATCTATCTAGTAGCCACTGGTGGGGGGATTTAAAGTGCCACTAATTCAATGGCCAGTGACACGTCAGACTATTTATTAAAGTACACTAACCTAATAAATGGCCCATAGAATGGAGAGTTAAAACATTTACTGTCCTGAGAGAGAGATTGAGAGCAATATATACAGAAAGAAAGACAAGAAAGGGGAAGAGAGAAAAGACAGAGAAAGGGGAGAATGAGAATAAATGACCCATCGTATAGAGTTAAGACATTAAAAGTGCAAATAGACAGCTGACCCTCATATATAGCTTGCACATGCAGCACAAATGTATGCAGTCACTAACGCCACTTTACACCTTATGTGATAGAGGAGGGGTAGAATGATAAGAAGTGGGAAAGGATGAAGAATTGGATTACCTCAGGAACATGGGACTGTAGTAAAATAAAAAGAGGCAAGAAATCTCAGAGATCATTGAATGTGATAGAGTCACATTAACAGGAGAAAAAATATTTAAAAGATTACCAAAAGGATCAAAACCAAATAAAGGAGAGTATTTCATACTTTTAGCTGTAGTTTCTAAATGAAGGCATGTAAAGAATACACTTCAGCAATAGATATACCACTCTACAGATACACTGCTACTTCTAGTACATTTCTGTAAAATAGAAAGTACTGTGGTTCTGTGTTTTTGTGTGTCTCCCCAGTTTTTTCATTCCACAATCAGTAAAAGCTGGTGGTATCTTATGCTGGGACTGGTTCTGCTGGAGTTGGGTTTTTTCCTGCTAAATGGGAGTCATTTACTTCCACTGTTGCCACGTGCTTGCTCAAGAAAATTATTGCAAATTGACTGGGTTCCTTAGATAGAAAACCTTTGATGCACTGGCATTACAAACTAAATTGTTTAAGAACTAACTATAACTATTCAAATATGAATATGTGTAATTAGATTTTAATCTGTTACTTGACTGAACTGTATTCTCTTGATTTGATTATTCGTGTGGACATAATCTTTTAAAGTGCTTAAGATTACCAGTTTTGTGTGAATTGCCATTATTTATGAACTATTTTGAAATAAAGTAATTCAAACTTTTTCCACACTGAAATATTTAGATGATTCAAAAGGTAATATATAAAAATAAAAGTCTTGAAAAACACATAACAAAGAAACAAACCCAAATATTTTCCCTCATTTAAAACTTAAATGAGTTCCTCCAATAAAATTAAATTAATGCAATTTGCTTTTGTATAACTTACAGTGATTCCATAACTAAGATGTAAATTTGTGTTATTATTTGATAACGATTATATTTTAATTGTTTCTTTTCAAATTCTGTCCTCATCCTGTCAGTGAAAATATGCTTCACTTAACCAGCAGGACCTTTTTTTCTTCTTTGCTGTTTATGTTCATTGTTCATCTACTGATGTCTTGCTTAGTCTCTTTATTCCAGTGTAGTATAAATCAACATTTTTGTATCAGTTTAATAGGCCAATTGTCAGGGGAGAATTTAAGTGGAGATAGTTTCCAAAATGCCCCGAGCTACTAATGCAGCTTTGACAGGGGAAAGGTGATTGGCATAGACAAAGTATATTATGTGATTCTGAATTTGCTGCTGGATGATGATATGTGTATGTGCATTGTCAAGAGAGGCAGGAGGTTAATTCAATCCTATAGAAAAGCAGCATGGAGGGGATCGGGCAGCACAGCCCTGGGGGTGTCACTGGCCTCAACCCCAATAGGGGGCAGAAATCATGCCCACACACACACACCCACACACACACACACACGACACAATATGGACTGGATGTCTGGAGGCTGCAAAGTGTGGAAAGCTAAGGGAAAGCCAAATTGTTTTTAAATCTGGGTTCTGGTGCATTTCATTTGGAGCCAAGCAGGGTAAGTGATGAATGTGGATTAAAATATATATACCTATTTATAGAAAACGCTGCATAAAACAAGGACAAGAAAGAAGAGGACATTCAAAGAGACTCGGTGATAGAGGGCAGTAACAGGGTTTCAGGGTAGAGAGAGGGGAGACAGAAATGGAGTGCATAAAAGAACGGAGGAGAGAGGGATTTGTGGGATAGGTACATAATTATAGGACAAAAATGACTGAAATAGAAAGTATGTAGACAGCAGTGTCACATGGAAGTGTTTGACGGGGAAAATGAAGACATGGACCAAAAATAAACCTGACATCAGCACAGCAAACAATGTGTTGACTCAAAATGGCACATTTGCCAACCATGCATGTTGTGTGTTTCCGAGGACTGATGTATAAGCCTATTTAAAGAGAGATTCTGTCACTGTGTATGAAGGTTCGTAGGAACATAAATTTGATTATGCAACACTGTCCTGACCAGAACAGATATATCAAACACCAACCTTTTGCATGTAGATCAAAAAGGAATAATTAATGGATAAAACTGGTTTTAATTGTCCTTGACATGTTTATGGTTTTGTTGTCACACTGAGTATGTGGCCTACATGTGTTGAGAATTTTTTTTTCTTTGGTCGTGTTATAAGCTTTCATGTTAATGTAATCTTATAGAAACCGTTGCGACCGTTGTAAAAACCCAACGGTCGCGAACGTTTCGGCTCTGAGAACCGGTTGTTTGAGAGTCGTTCTTCTTTATAAGGGGCGGGGCTACAAACAACAGCGCAAGAGCACAGGGCAGGTGGAGAGAGAGGAGGAAAAGGAGAGGGAGGGAGCCGTCTCCCCATATTTACTTCGTTCGCTGCTCAGTTCTCACTTTCAGTGCAAAGGCTCTGCTTGCAACAGAACTTTGTTTTGATCAGCATAACAGCCTTGTGGACAATCACATGTGAGGATATTATCCCATATCCTATACCATTATGTGAAAACAAAAAGGGGGACGGATACAACAGTCATGTTAGTTCATCCCTTCAGTCATTAGACAGTGGTGAAGTGGAGAGTGAGTTGCGAAAAACCACACATAGCTATAAGTGGCACTTGTAAGAGAAATAGCATTTGACTGAAGATTAATCATTTACAATTTGGATCTGTTCGAGAGATTTGTTTGTGTTTTGTTAATTTGTTTTTGCTAAAAAATTAAAAGCTTGATTACAATATTAAACTAAAGTAAGATTGTCTGTTTTTGTAGCACAACTACATAACATTAAGAAACCATAAAGCTTCTCATGCAGGCAACATTGAATGCAAAATTTACCATATAAAACATTCCTATCTGCCAAGTTAATTCAAAGGTTTGCAGATGGTGCTAAATTAAGCTGTTTGGGTGCAAAAGAGCTGGCTCTCTGAAAAGAGCCGAAATTCCCATCATTATCAGACAATTAACGTTACCATTGGAATTTACACACATAAAATCAAGCATAACCTTCACTTATTGATCATTCATGTGACTATCAATAAGAGTCATTATGACAAAAATGGAATATTTATTACCAGTTATCTTCGTGCAGACGTATGTATATATTTGAGGCTGAATGCATAAATCAATTTTGTGTTTTTTACAGAAAATCTGCATTAAAATTTGAGCTTTTACATCCTACTGTCAATGTTGTACCAAAGTTGTATCATCCTTACATGCTGCAAAAACAACTGTTCAAAGGTTTTATTAAATAATAATATTAAAGTAAATGAAAAGAGTATGTAAACTTTTGATTACCACTGTATATAGTGGCATGTGTGTTAACATGTATTAAATCTAACCTAAAGTAGAAAAAAATGCAGGGAAGCAGCAATTTATTCAATTTTGTTCTAATCAGCAGCGAGGGCAAGGATGCCCCCATACATATTCATGCTGCTCTCAGGAGTTAAAGCCACATTACATTTACAGCTAACATTTACCATATTAGTCTTAATGTTATTAGACTAGATAACAGAATTTGGATAAATACGAATCATGCACAAACAATCCAGAAAATCAAACGATCTTAATAGTGGGATTGAGTTTTAAGCTGTTTGTCTGATAGCTCTTCAATCTGTGAAACTGACTGTGCCTGGCTGAATAAATTAGCACAATCAATGTGGGACTTTATTCTTTGTCTTGAGGACACATTTCTTACAAATATATGCAAATGTCTTGTTAAGAGTGCATAAGAGGAACTCTTCTTGGATAACAAAGCTCTCGATGATCATAGTCCGACACCATGGCGTAATATTTTCACCCACTCAAAACACAGAAGGAAAAAGATGGGATACGTGATGAAAGTTTTAAAACTAAAAGATTCCTTATGGTCTTATAAACAGCCTCAATTGATTTATTTGAATGTTTGTTTTTTTAAAAATTAAAGGATATCATTTGACAAAGACAGCTTTGCTTTGATCCATTTTGACATGGACACCAATTAGACGCATGGGAAACCGTCAGGAAAGGATCAGATTTCTTTAAATATTGATAAATTGATGAACACATTTCAAGTGGCAACTTTTTAACTAACTGATCTGTCACATTCTGATCTCACATCCCCTGCTTTCCACTCTCCACTTTCTTTCTACATCAGTTTAGCTTTCATCTGCTCCCTCCACTACCTTCATTTTTTTCCCCACCTCTTTTTTCCCTACCTCTATCCTAGCCCCCAGCCACCACCCTTCTCCTTCTTTCCCCTCCCTTTGCTACTCTCTGCCTGGTATTGATTAGAAGGCAAACCTCTAATCTCCTTAAGGTCATTAGGAACACTTAATTAAAACCTAGTTAGAATGCCTTTGTTCGACCAAAGAAAATTGCAGCTGTTCAAACGAGATTAGTATGATAACGTTAAAAAAAACCCTGTCAACTGAGAAAAGAAAAAATAAAAGTGTCTTACTAGAAATGTTTACATAATTAACATGGAGAGAATCTGAACACACATTGGCACCTACACTTCTATGTTTCTGTTTGTGTGTTTTAGGAAATGGAGAATTATATGCAACTGTGAAAGCAAGTGCAAGAATTTTATCTAGAGAAATTTATTTGAGGTGAAGTTTATTTGAAGTTTATTTATTTGAGGTCTAAAGAGGGGACAGTCTGAGAATTTAAAAATTCATTGCTAATGCTCAGTTTACACTAAAAAACATAAGCTTTTGCTGATTTAAAAGCAAGTTGAGGCATTTAAAAAAAAACTGCATGCAATAGAAAACTTGAATTTACCTAATAAATGTATGCCTTGTGAAGAGCTAATTTGTTGCCTTAATCCTAATAGAAAGCAAATAATTTTGTAACACAAGAACAAAAGCTACAGACCTTGTAAAGAAGAGAGCTGAAATTGGTAAGAGAGTGTCATTATATACAGTGAAGGACTTGTACTGACATGGGCTGAAAGGCAATTCAAAGAAGAAGAAGTCACTAGTCCAAAGCAAAAACTGGTTTTCTAAATAAACAATGACCCTATAGTTCTAATAGTTAGAAATTAGTTGAAACAGTAAAGAAAATATTTAATTATATATCATTTACTTTACTGTTCATATTGACTGTTCATGTATTTTAAATGTCTTCAGATGCTGTGCAATTAATTCTGATTGTGAAAAACAGTCTGATTGCTAAACTGATCCAAGTGATTGAATAAGGTTGTGACAGATTGATAATACATCAAGGGGATTTACCTTAAAGATAAACGTTAAATGTAGGACATGTGAAGATGCAAATAAGTCTGTGGGAATGAAAATATTTTCTTACAAGGGCGCAATGGGAGCAGAAAGGAATGAAGTAGCATTATAATGAAGCAACTTAAACCAAACCAGATGTAATTAATTTGACGGATACATTGCTTTATTAAAATATATTGTATTCTTAAAGGATAGTGTTTTATTGTGACTGAGACGTCTTTAAATAAGTTTCTTCAACGCCTTTTCAGTGGCCGCTGCTGATTACCGTTGCTTAGAGACGGAAGTAGCTTTCGTCTTTAGTCCAGAGAGCCACTTGTCTGAAACCCAGACACAGCCTACGTAGGTGGGGGAAAAAACATTACAAATCATGCAGGGGGGGGAGAGGCGTGGGTGGGTCATTATTTGACTCGTATATTATTGTCTCGCAGTTTCAAAACAGTCGTTGGTGTTCCGTTTTTGATACAAAATGGATAAGACGCGCAGCTTTCTCTTATTCTGCTTGCGGGGCTCTCAAGTTTCCGTTACCCGGTTCAAAGTGTAACGTTGCAGCGGCGTTACGGTGTGCCCGGTATCCTGCCGCCTCTAGCGCTGCTGGGCAGATGGCAGCACGAAGTAATCTTCTTAATACCGCGCGCCGCATGTTGTGAATGAGAGACGTAAGAGGGAGATAAAAAAAGAGCAGCTTCAACAAGTTCAGTTGTGCTGTCATTCACTTCCCCCCTGTAAACACCGGGCGAAGTAATTTTACTCATGTTTTGAAAGGACTACTTTTTGGGGAGCGGTATTTGTTAACGGTGACGGACAGGTGTGCGGGACAACCTGTTGGGGGCTTGCTTTCTTTGACTCGTGCCAGAACAAGTTGAATGCTTGTCGACGCCGCACTTGTGATGGGGAGAAACGTTTGTGCAGAGTGTCCACAGCAGGTAAATACCCTGAAGCTACTACATATTTAGAATGTTTGAGTATCTGCATAGATTTACAAGTTTGTTCGGCATAGAGAACAGTATGCATTATTAGATACATGGGAGGCTTTTCTATTTTCTAACGGACTTTACAGCCAAGAGCCATGGCCATGTAATATAACACTTCAGATGACTACACGGCTGGCCTCTTTTTTTGTGTGTGTCAAAATGGGAAATTGAAGCTGCAAAGTATTGTAATAAAGAGAGCTTTGGCCTAAGCCTCAATTTCCAACAAACTTATTTGAGAACCTGTTTAGTTGGATAAAACCTGGGGGCCAGATGCCAGAGGAAAAAGGGCATGTTTAATTCAATGGAAAATGAAGAAAAGCGAGAGGCAATGTAGCAGTATCAGTTGAGCTGTGCCTCCATCAAGCTGTACATGATAGTGTGGGCTTTGGCCGGGGAATAGCCTGCATGGCATTTCACTCTCCTCAGATTTGTCTGATGTTGGATTTTGGTCTGACCAGTTCTCTTTTTTCCTCTTTTTCCAGATTGTGAAATCCTACCTATCATGTGAAGGCTTTGGTTGCGGTTTTCCTGGGTGTGCGGGTGTGGGGGTGAGGGACGGAGACCGTGTAACAGAAGACTAATCTTGGTAGCTTCACCCTAGGGGCACTGGCCTCTAAAAATGCTCCTGTAACCCTGGAATCATGGAACCATGACAGTCATCACTTATTCAAACGGCGTGGGTAGACTTCAGAACAAAATTTTGGTTCTTGAACATCCCTTGGCCTGCAAGAGTGTTCCAGAACCTCTGTCTGAGATTCTAGAACCTGGAACCACGCTGGACTTCTTAAAGATTCAAGCATATGGGGTCAAACACATAAAGAGGACTGAAGAGAAGAATGATATCAGAGGGCAAAGCATTCAAAGAAAGTTCCAAACAATGGCCAGAGGAATCGACAGTGATGGAAAAGAACATAGAAAAGATGTAAAAGGATGTCTGAAGTTTGTTAAAGGAGAAGACAAGCGTGAGACAGACATCCTGGGTATGTGTTCATGTAGAGAAAAGAGCGAAATCCTGCACAGAGAGAAAAGGACCAATACCAAGCAGATCTGGCTTATTTTTTCATTATCTCATCAAAGCATCAATGAAGAAAAAAATAGGATGAATTTCCTTGGACTGAGGTGGCATAAAGTGTTGCCCTTCTTAACACTTCTTTTCCTGAGCTTTTATCCTAAACCTGCTTCATCACAGGTAAGAGTGTTTTTAGAAACAGTGTCCAGACTGATGCAGTCTGTTAACTATGCACAGTATTAGACTGACACATTTGTAGGACAACAAGTGTAACAACATTAACAATATTTCTGACATATTTAGGTGTGCCAGTATTTTATAGCTGTGATCGCTTGATTTTTATTGGTTTAGTTATGTTTTTTTTTTAAACCCATAACACATTTTAATATGTTTTTTGGTATAAAACATATTAAAATGTGTCTTTGAAAATTGCATTTTGGGAATTATTATTAAACAAATGAGACTAAACAAAAAACAATAAATAAAAATCTAAGCCCAGAAATGATTTTTATTAACTGTCTTTTATATGATTCCCTTGATATTCATTAGTTGCTGATGCCATTAGGAAACTATATGTTCAAAAATCAGTTTGTCACACTTTCTACTCCTTTTACAGGGGCATTTCCCACGAATGGAGAATATTGCAGCTTTCAAGCCTGTGTCGACCTCGCCGCCTCGGTCCACCTGTGGCGTTCCGGAGCAGAGCAGCTACTGTCAGTCACCTTCCTCACGAGATGAACTGCATTTGTGTTTTCAAGCCATGTGTGTCCAGGAGTGTCCCTATAGATCCTCCACGCCACCTTACGCCCCACTACTGTTAGCTGCACACAGGTAACTGGTTTTATTTGTTCAAGAAGTTATTGCAGTCTTATCTATGACCACTTACTTTTTAAAATATTCCTAAAATATGAATAGCATTTACTTTATTAAAATATAGATTTTTTATTTGACTTGTTTACTTCTATGTAGAATCAGTATCTTTCTTACTAGGAATATATGCATCGGATAAAGTACCAATGGATGTACTGCAATTAAAAGTATTTGATTTTAAAAATCACATTGATTCAACAGAACTCTACAGTTAAAGAAAAGGTATTTATACCTTAATAGATCTCTTACATTCTTGTAAATAAGTTAAGTTTATTGTTAAATCACTATTCACAGACTCGGTTACAAAATGCGGGACAAAACCAAAAAATGATCCAGTCAATAACATTTTCAGAATAAAGCTTGGTTAAACAAAAATGTGTTTAGCCATTTGTTAAAATCAAACCCTTTTAAGGTTTCTGTATTGACACATGTAAACTTAATTCTACCAGGGGCACCTGTGTAACCGAAGACATTGTTGACACTCGTCGTGGGACTCAGACAGAGGCTGGAAGCACAACAAGTTCGGATGGACTTTCTGTTGGACCTGACGGTATACTGTTTCAGCCCAGCGAAGATGGATGTCTGGTCACTCCTCCTTCACAGGCAATAGGACCACGTGGTTCTCTCACCTTGGCAGTGTGGTTAAAACCAAGCTCCACTGGAGAAATGTAAGTTTAATGTTTACAATTTTAGTTATCCAAATACAGTATATTTGCCAGTTGTGTAGTTTAAGTTTTTTGTGCTTCACTTGGACAGATTTAAACATTTGCTGTTGTTTATTAGGAGCTGGAAAAATGTTCAGGATTGATTTAAAAGAAAAAAACAACAAATTTTCTGAGTTACATGTGTTCTCATACTAGAAATTGGCCAATACATTGTTCTATACATTGTCTGTACACATACAGAGAACATGTTTTGATGAAATCTAACATTTGTTAGGCCACAGTGCACAGAGAAGTGTGCAAAATCTCTTAAAAACAAAAGCGTCCTTGCCAAGTGACATTGTTTCCAACATATTGGATTTCAGAGGGTTGCTTTTGGAGGATACACAACTTTTAGTATGTGCTCCACTCTGAACCGACTAATCAGTGTGGCACTTTGACGTAATGGAGGGATTTCTTGAAAGGTAAACTGCATCGGTTGACATTTTGAGTCAACTATCAGATAGCGAGAGTATAATGGCCATGGCCAGAGCTCCTATCCCTCAGAGAAGAAGGCTTACACACAGAAAGAAATGTTTCACTATAGAAAGTTAAATGCAGAAAACATTAATAAATTACAACCTGAAACTAGGAAAGCAATTTTAATGTAAAAAAATCTCTACATCTTTTCTACCAGTTGGATTTACAAATGGTAGGTCATTCTTTTCACTGTTTGTCTGATCATATGAAACTGTGTCATTAAACACTGTTGAGGTTTTGGAGTCCTTGGGTAGGTTTATATGATGCTTACCTTTCTGGCTCCTGTTTCTTTATTTTATAGGTCTAAATATTTAAGAATGAACTAAAAAGCAGTTTTTAATATGTGTTTGATGCAGATCATGTGTGAAGCATAAAAAAGTGTAAATACAGCAGCCAATTAAAGTCATGGTTCCGATTTTTTTCCCCCACAGGGCTACCTTTAAGAAGGTATGACTGTTTCCCAGCTTTACTTGACCTACCAGGAAAATCTTTCTTTTAAGAAATATTTGTTGTGGGAGGTATCTTTAATAGATGATGACATAAAATTGTCTTTGTAAAAACCCTATGAGATTTAATGGTTTATGAAATATTTCTTGCATGAAAACACACACTGATATTATAAGGATATATTTGCGATATATTGTGACACATCCTAACCTCTGAGCAGAATCCTACTTCAAACTTCTCATACATATTGGTTGCATCAGATATTGTATACAATCAAAGTAGCACCTTATGGAGAAGTTTGTGAAAATGAAAACAGTCTGAAACTGATCTCATAAGGAACATGTAATGCCTGTCCAGGTCAGTATCACCATCAGGAAACAGCAAGCTGTCATGTCCTACTTAGTCTGCTTAAGTGTTGGAGAAAGGGAGAGTAAGTGTGCTGGTATGTCCTAGGCCAGCCCAGAGTGGTGCACAGTTACAAAGGCTCAGATCAGCTTTCAATCAAATACACCAGGGTGTAGACGAGACAAATACATGCACAGAAGAGATCTGTTGACTTTTATTGGCGATCATGTCTATTTTTCTAATGGCAATCAATGATGCTCACAAGTAATTTTTTTTCCAAGTCTGAAATAAACATTTTCTTATCAAATCCATAACATCTGATGAACCTCAAAACATTTGTACATCAACATTTATGTTTAATTCATTTGACATTTACTTGCCACCAAAAAAAATGTTTTATCCATAAAACTTTTAAAAATTGTAATTTTGTTTAAAAAGTATTTCTGAATAGAATCATCATTTGAAACTAGTTTTATGACCTTTTTAGATTATGGAACTTTATGTTTTATTTCTGTCACAAATCACTTTTATGGATAATTAGCATTACAGGGCATAAAAAGGTTTCAGGTTTTACTCATTGTATTTACTATCACTCCTTGAGACGTTTTTTCTCCAGAACTTTAAGAATTCGAATATTCAGAAAAATGCTACTTTCAAGCAAGATCTAAAATTATTCAGTCAACTTTTTCATCAATGCAGACTTAATGACAAATGTAGTGTGTTTTTTTCTGATAAGCTGAATTATCTAACTGTGGTTTGATAAATTTAAATGACAGTTTGATCAATTTAAAATTGATAAAGTAATTACAGGTTTACCTTAAAATGAAGTGTAAAATTCAGACACATTACACTAATGGTGGCATACTGTGTTAATGTATTGGCTGCTTTTGCTGTTAGTAAAATTTAAATGGGATTGTCTGATTGTTGCATTTCTCTGTGTGTTTATGAAGTCGTCTGTCTGGGGAGTCAGATGATGGAAAACTCTTGTTGTCTTGGCCTCCCGAACATGACACCTGTATGGCTGAATGCGTCTCAATAGAGTCATCTCTCCCCCTCTCACTCCCTCGCTCACCCTGCCTCTGTTATTTTTGCTCTTGTTGCCCATCATTCTTTTGTTGTACAGATGATCATGGCTGCTATCAAAGAAGCCAGATGAAAGGAGGTCTCTGTCTTCACCTCTGTCCATCGCTCCTCACCCCATTTCTTTGTCTCGTCCTCTCCCTGTGATTTCACATCCCTCCCCTCACTTTAACAATGGACAGAGCTAACCACCTGTTCTTACAACCCATACTGTTTATTACATCAATGCTGTACTCCCAGCAGCAGCTTATGCCATATTTTTTTTATCTTGTTAAAGTATTTTTATTAGGGATGCACAATAACTTTTTTTTAAACCAATACCAATATTCCAAAGACCTACAACATACCTGAAAAAATGAAAAATGTAAGGTTGTGATATTAGAATTATTTATTTACAGTCAGAGTTGTTTTCTCAAATAACACTGATGCCATTTAAACTCTATGCAGATCTTGTGCATGTGCGATTAAAAAAAATAAATCACACATTGACCACCGAACATGTTATTGATGCTATTCGTTACGATATCGGAGCGATAAGAATGACATCATTTCTTGATAAAAGACAGATAATTATCAAACCAATTATTTGTTAACCCTAATTTTTTTATTTAGGTTGTACAGTAACTATTTTTGCTGCTATCTTGGATTGTCCTGCCGGTACAGGACAATCCAAGATAGTAGAAGAAGAAGCTTATGACATTAGCGTTGCTTAACCCTCTTCTTAACCCGCTCCAAAAAACCCAAAATATGTTCAGCATATTTTGGGGTTTGTAATGTCTGTAAGAGGACATAACAAAACTCAAAAATGGGAACAGGAAAGTCTGATCAAAGTTTCTCAATATTTTATTTTATTTTGCTTCATGAGCTCATCAGGTTAAAGAACGTTAGCAGAACCAATAGGAAAAAGATGAAGCAATAACTTGAATTACCCACCCGCACTCACACACACCTAAAATAGAATTATAACGTGGGTTTCCAGCACTGACACGAAAGCTGCTAAAAAAAAATTATCAAGGGAAAGAATATCAAAAAGATGTATTGATCTGTTATGTTGTATACTGTAGGCATCATTTAATAATACATATTGGCAAATTATCCCAAATCAAGCGTAAGACTCAGTTGTACAGGAACATCTCAGTTATAATTCTGGTTCAGCAAGCAGAGTGCAGAATCTTTCCAAGGTAAGAAATCTGTTTACTCCCAATACCAACAGAGCCAGGAACCAGACAAAGAAACAAATAACGGCAAAATAAAATGTGAAACCTAAATATCAAACAAATTCTAATTAATGCCACTATAAAATGATCTGTAAGATTTTAAACTACTGGCTTTGATCTTTGGCAAATACATATTGGTCATTCAGTATTTGGTGCTGAAACTATTTCATCGTGTTCCTTCAGATTTTCAGCTTCTTTTCTCTTCGTGGGTTTTTTTTTAAGATTTTCACATGCATATACAAATCTGGGCATGTGCTCACTGTCGACTGTGAATTTAAAAGCTCTTTTTCTCATGAATCCATCTACAGTATCTGATTTATTGGGTATGCTGCCCTGGGTTCATAAAAGCCATGATTCCCCATAAAATGTCAGTGGAGGTGGTTAATATGACACGTTGTGGTCGTGCATGTCTGTGCACGGTGCAACATCCAAACCCTCACAGTCATGTGTAATATTGATATTCAATGGGAAAATGTCAAAATGATGGGCTCTATGTAGTGGTGCTCAGCTGCCGTGGTTTTGTGTTTTCCAGTTCAGGTCATGTTAATTCTTTTGTATTTATTTCTTCTTCATTGTGTTTTCTTTCTCACAGGATGCTACTGGAGAAGAGCTCAGACAATCGCTTGGTTTTTTCTTTGACCGTGTCAGAGCGGGCTGTAGCCCTCCGATATGGTCAGACCAACGGGCTAACCTCACATACCATAAGCTTCAGAACAGATGGTCGGCTACAGCTGAACAGGTGGACACATATTACTTTGCAGGTAAGAAATTCAATATTAGAGACACTGGATTATTATGTTCATATTTTAAGGTTTAAGTGTAGCCTTCCATGAAGTGTTGTGTTTAACTTGACATGGGTCTTTTTTTATTCAAACTTACTGCACAGACCATAAAAACAAACAATTCAGATAATTTGGCCCTCAGTTTGCAATCATATTTTGGGAAAAGAATAAAAGCTGAACAATTCCCATTATTTTTTCTGTAACCAGCATTTCAGTGAGGGAAAGAATTGGCAAAAATGTCATTCAATACATAGTGCAAGGTGGCGTAGTTGGTAGCACTATTGCCTTGCAGCAAGTAGGGTTAGATTCCCAGTTTTTCTGAATGGACTTTGCATGTTCTCCCTGTGCATTCATGGGTTCTGTCTGGGGACTCCATGTTCCTCCCACAGTCCAAAAACATGACTGTCAGGTTGATTGGCCATTCTCCTTAGGTGTTGGTGTGTGTGTGCATGGTTGTTTGTCCTGCCTGTCTCTGTGTTGCCTTGTGATGGACTGACAACCTGTCCTTGGTGTACCCCGCCCCTCGCCCATCGACCTCTGGAGATAGGCACCAGCACCCCTTAAAACCTCACTAATGGATGGATGGGTCATTGAATAGTGATGCCATAGTTTTTCCTCATATCAGGAATCTTTATCATAGCTTTCACAATTCTATCTTACTTCCTGAGGATTTTGTTTTTGTTAAGGCATTCAATTAATTTAGCTGTTTAGTGTTGCCAAATTGATTCAATAGTTACAGTAATGCAATTACTTTCAAATCAACCAAATTATAATCATTAGATTCGATATCTGCTGAGAGAGAACATCAACTAATAACAATGATGTTGATGTTTGATTTTTAGTCAAAAATAGTGTTTGCATGCATGCCATTGAATTACAAATTATTTGTATGTTTCAAATATTTTCATTTAATCACTTGTTTTTATCTTTTTTTTAAATTTATTTATTTAGTAAACCTAAGTGGTGTATATTAGCTTGAAATGTTGTAAGTTGTTTGAAGTCAGTATTACAAGGCCTTCATGGACAAAAACAGTCTCTCACCAGCTCTCATCACTCTTAAATGGCAGCTAGTGAAGTGGAGAGAGTTTTGAGGCCTAAATGAATCCCTGTGTGTGTTATTCTGGTCTCTGGTGAAGTGGATCATTTTACAGATTTTTCCACTGGACAGTCTCAGTCTTTCATCATCATGAATAACACCAAAGATACTACCCAGAGAAATCATGGTTACCTTGACCAGCCTTATATTTTCAGATGGATAAAATCTGTGTCATCTACTTTTTTGCACTTTATCATTTATAACATACATTGATACATTTTGTGCAAAAGTCTTTGTTGTAATATCTTCTTTCTATTACATAGCCACTAATCACACTATACTATATAATCACTTATAATCTTAATTAAATTGCTACATTTAATAATTAGCCAAGTTTAACTTATTGCTTTATTATTTTTGCAGTCTAACTTAAAAGTGGAATACTTATTTTTATATAACAGGCCCTACATAGGTTTAAAGAAATACTGAGCTCTGTGTGACCATGAACCAGCTCACTTTTGTGATCCGTTTAAAAATTGAGCTGCTGTATGAAATCTCAGCAATTTGCAGCATCATCTCTCAGCAACATCATTTTGCCAGAGCAGAGAATCTAACTTGACACCTTAGTTTACAGTTTGCTGATGGGTGTTGATGGTGGAAAAATGTGGCAGCCCAACCTGTTGTTGGCTAAATGTAGTGTTGCTGATGGCTCACATTGTAGACAGTGCATGTACAGTATGCAGAATCCCTCCCAGGGATAAAGTTGTCATTGTGTGTCTATGCATACCACAATGCTCAATTTGCCAATTCAGACAAGACGTGGAGTGAGGCTTGTGGGCATTTTGCTTGAGGTGCATCATATCTATGCAGCTTTGGGGTGTTTTAATCCGTTGAGCGGTTGTACCTTTCTGTAAATCAGCCTGCCTTTTTGTGTAATGGTATTGTGATGTGATCGGTTTTGACCATTCAGAGAAAATAATAATTATCCTTGACACGCAAACACTATACGCATACTCATGTTCTCACTCATGCATGCACACACACTTATATACCCGCTCTGTCACATAAACACACTGACACAAACTCACCACTCAGTGGTAATTTGTAGCAGTCCGTCAACCACAATGCAGATATTACTCTAAGGAGTAAAGTAGAACCCCTTCCTATTCGCATTTAGGCAAACACACACCTACACACCCCTGCACACACCACTCATCTGTCAGTTTGTACAGATCAAAACACAAAAAAGACAGTCAAAAGGAATACCGATTTCCAAGTGCCAGGAGCATGACACGCACACACCCACGCACCCCCACATGCACACGCACTCAAGGTGCCAGAAGCAAGGTGCTGTAGGGATGCTGGTGCTCCCTAGGTAGTTGTCTTATCTGATTATGGTAACGATGTAGAGAACAACGGAGGAAAACGCAGCCTGAGGGAGGAAGGACTGACAGAGAAAGAAAGATGGGGGAAGTGAGGGAGTAAGCTCAGTGTACTTAAGTGCAGTCATCAGCTAATACAAGTCTAATCTTTTAGTGCATTTTTCTAAAAAAACAAATGTTTGCAGAAGGTTATTCTCCATCTATCTACTCGTACTACTGAACTCCCTTCAGTTCTAAGCATAAACATATTCAAGCTGTTTTTTAAAATAAAGAAATCTTCACTGTACATAAAGTGCTTCCTCTATGTAAGTCTTTTCCTTTTTCCTTTTTTTTACTAATGATCTATCCACAAAACTTAAAAAGCTACATGAGGATAAAGTTTGTGACTTGTTGAAGATGGCATAAATTAGTTGCTAGCTACCAATTAGAGATACCTCATAAGGTGTGAAAGGTTAGGATGACTACATGCATTTTTATAGTCTCTTTGAAGTTTTATTTTGCAACGTCTTTTGAATTTTATTTTTCTTAAACCTTGAGCAAACACATTCAAAGAAGGGTTATTATGTAAAATTTACTTTTTTACCTTTATATAATGTTATAATATTATTTTCTCATCAAAAACATACCTGGAGTGTTTGATTCTTTCATGTATGTTTGAGAAATCCTTGAATCTCCTGTGGCAGCCATTCAGGGGTATCTAAACTCTTGCTCTCACAAAGCACCATCTATTTCCACAAAGCTCCCATTTAGATCTTCAGTCTCCAGATGAAACTCTGAATCACAGTGCATCCCCTCCCCTGTGCCTTCCTAAAACAACTCCTGTAGACTAGCAGTAGCAGCAATTAGCAAACACCTGGTGAAACTGTGTTTCAGCTGAGCTTATCATGCAAACTACTTCTCAGTCAAATGCTTCTAAGAATGGTTGTACATAGCATAAAGGAGTAGCATTGTTGTGATTATGTGTTGAAGGGTAGGGGCTTCGTAAAGAGAGAGAAATCAATTTGAAGACATCAGCCTGAGAAGCCAATTTTTTTAAAGTTATGTTTCATATATACATCGTTTTTATGACAGCTGAAGGCAACAGTTGTACTTTATTGTGCTATAAAGTGGCACTATGTCGTTGGAAAAATACACAACACTGTCCATTTCATGTATTTATTTTTAAGAGTTACAGATTGCCCTCTAAGTTTTTATGTCACTCAAAAATGGAGATGGTTTATTTCATGTAAAATTTCTGAATATTTCCAGCATTTTGCACTACAAAATTTACCAAATTTTAGCATTGAAACTGCTCAACATTTTATATCCATGTCCTGCACTTGAAACATGATTTGGGTGTTAATAAGGTAATAATTTATCTCGAGGTATACAAAAATTCCTTTTAAGTTGTTTTTTTTAAGGTCTGCTGTAAAGTAATTTGATGTAGAGTCTGTATGACTGAATCAGACAGTGAAGAGGACAAGGAGGCTGTGTAAGCTAAAATCTAAATAAGTCAGCAATAGACTGATTCTTAAAACACAAAACTGACATGTCAGTGGTGACAGTTCACACAACAGAGAAACAGATTATTTGATAAAATTATGATTCTCACTTGCGGAAATCCCAGTTTCTTTCCCTGTTTGTGAGCTAAAAGCAAAATATATCTTTTAAAAAAGTTTGCAAAGCTGCTGTTTCTCATTGACTCTGATGTTAACAATATGTGTGTAGCTTGGTTCTAAAAAAGTATTTAGTAGTTTTCAGGGAATATATTCAATTATTTTATTTTGTGATGAAACAAAAAATAAGAGGTTAAATCCCAGATTTCAGTGTTTCCCCCAAATACTCCCAAATTACATTAAGTAGCTATAAGCCAGGACAAGTAATAATGTACCCTAGAATGATTTAAAGAGAAGTCACCAAATACCAAAAACTGTATGTAACCAAATCCTATCTAAAACCAGATAGTTAATAGCAGGAAAATGAAAATGAAAACCCTGTTTTAAAATTACTCACAATGAAGGATAAATGAGGTTTAAATAAAAACTTCCCTCTGGAGGACTAGCTTTATTCCCGGCAGAGTTCTAGGGTGGGGGAGGAGCGCTCCGTCTGTTAGTGCCTGAACAAATCAACATTAATATAAGAGGCAGTGATAGGAACAACCAGTCACACCAGTCACATCACAACCCAAGATGTCAGCATGAATGTTTAACACTTGCATGCCTGCACACCCTTCCCTCCTCTTACTAATGAATGCACAAATACATAAATCATGGATTACATCCATAGGGATTTATTACAACACCAATTTGCAGGCTTTTCAAAAAGCTTGTTTTTAGTATGTCTGTATTTTTTAAGAAGTGGGAGAAACAATCATTAAGTAAAAAAAACATAGCTTTTGGTTAAGGTGGAGAGTGAATTAGTCATTACAAGGTAAAAGTCAGGTGAAGGACATGGATGTGCTCATAATAGACCCAATATTTCTTCTTGTAGAGCATTATTTGTTCCCTACTCTGTGTCATAGTCTCATTGCATTGTTGCAATCACTTTTGAGTCTTGTGGCACATTCTTTTTGTCGTTTTCTTATTTTTTGCTTTTGTCTCTTACTTGTTTTGTACTGTTTTCATTCTTAAACATGCAGAATAAATAATTTCTTTACAATAAACTTAAAGTTATTTGTAAAGTTAGCAATAATGTTTTACCAGAAACTCTTTAAATATTTTTGAGGAAAAACATGAGAAATATTTAAAGGCTCAGCTTTCTCTAATAGCGTACGCTTTAGTTCAGCGTTTTGATGATCCCAAAAACATCCGTGTGAATAAAAGGTTGTGATTAATTGAGTTGTCAGAGCAAATTGGTCATTTGTCCCCAGCAGGGGATTTAATTTGTTTAAATGCAAACTTAAGTGGCAGCATAAAGCTTACGTACAAAGCTTTTGAAAGACATCCTGTTGAAAAGTAGAGCGGAGTTGTCCACTTCATATCTTCTAAATTAGCTGCTCTATATCAGCGATATAAAGCAGCCAGTTTATATCAGTGTTTATGTAATCCTGTGGTATTTCAACCCAATATACCAACAACATCTTAAAAGGTCTGCTTGAAGAAAAAAAAGTAATACGAGTAAATTGCATGCTATTTTACATTCCTAGATGTGATTTCAAATCATATGACCTTCATCAGGTTTTAATATTTTTTAAAAACGTTAAGATAAACTACAATGCATGAATAATTAACCTTGTTTTTTTTATTTATTATACAGAATATATAACAAAATGGGTAGACAATTTAAAGAAAAAACTAAACTCACCCTTTCTACCTCTTGATGTTTTTTGCATATTACATTTGGATGAGTGTATGTGCAGTTATGTGAATGTGTGTGAAGGTGAAGCAAGGTTGTTATGTAGGGGTATAGTGGACACCTCTATGGTAGCCCTCTGCCTGCTGGCATCAGAGGCAAAAGGGCACGACACTGGCATCAATTACATAGTGAGAGACGAATAGACATGCATGTGTTCAAGTCCACTGAAGAATTTTTTGCTCTTATGTTTATGTACTAATCTATATTCATTTCTGTGGCAATTTGCATCTGATCCATCTTAACATGTAGACTGGCATAATCTTGTCTGATTGTTGATGTTAACCCAGAGATGTTGAGATATCTTATTTTCTTACATATGTTATTGTGTCACTCACATGTCTACCCTTCTTGTGCTCTCATATTTTAGCTGAATCTTGTTTTTGTTAACACTAGACATATGACTTCTATTAAAGGGTTACTTTAACACCTTATATATTCTCATCCTTTCTCTATGTTTGTTTTATTTTCTCCTCACCCTTTTTAGCACAAGATAATTTTCTCTCCTTCTGTTTCCCTTTTTCTTGTTACCACATCTATCTTTCATTCTTCCCCTTTCCACTGCCCCCAGTGCATCCACCTTCTTTGTCCTTCCCTCTTTCCCTCTCATTTTCCTCTCACCCGGCTGTCCCTCTCTTCCTCTCCATCTCCCAGGGGACAATTTCCTTTTCTTAAATAAACTGTCATAGCTAGTGTTAAAATATGGGCCTTACATGGGGTAAGCGTGGCAAGGCAAAGGCATAGGGCCCAGGGCTGGTATAAAACATGGATAATATGCTGTGAGAGGTAATTGTATCTTTTAGCACTGAGATGAGTAGAACAAATGTGTCTCCTCTCCATAGACTCTCTCTCTCTCTCTTTATCCTTTCCCACCTCACGTTCCCTTTCTATCTCTTCCTTTACACACTGCAGTTGTGTTAATATGATAGAGAGAATATTGGCTGTACATCAGAGCTGCTAACAGTTCATTGTGGGTTAAGGTGAGTACAGAGGGGTGGGGTACTAGAAAGGCTGGGAGAGGCTTGAAGACAGAATAACAAGAGAGGCAGGGCAATAACAGGATAGAAACAATGTGTCCTGTCTAATGTAGATTCAGTAGGCCAAGATTCAGTATTTGATGTCAGTCTTCTTGCTTATAATTAAGTAGGAGAGCAAAATCTAAAATTATCTCTTTGCTTTATTTATGTATTTGTTTTATTTATTTTTTAATGGGCCATGGGGCCTGGCTGATTCCAGATCTATCCCCCAGCTCTGGAATTAGCTGCTCAACTAACATGCCTTATAGTTTTTGATTTATCATTGAATAATCATACTTTGAATCATGTTTTTTATTGTCCTTAGTGTTGCAATGTGGAGGTCACAATAAAAATCCATCCATCCATGTGTTCTCGTTTACTTATCCAAATTTGAGTTGTGTGAGAAATTGATCCAAGAACCTGTGACGCTCTCCTGCTCCTCCACCACCCTCCAATACAAACTGAAAGCCATGGTTTGAGGACACCAACTGATCCATATTGTGTGCAAAAATATGCAGAAATATTCCTAAACCACACACCCTGTTCTCTGTCTAATGTGGACTGAAATTTGTACCTTACACACAACAAATGTCCATTTCAAGTTAGAGATTGGAAACTGGCTCAAATTTCTGCCAAGGTTATAAACACAGCTCTTGCTTTGCTGGACAAAGGACAATTTATCTAGGAGAACATATATTTCCACAATAGTGGGGGAACTCAGTGTGGTCCATGTTTTTTAAAAACAGGCCATTTCTTTACAGGTGTAATCTGTGAATTATATTTGCTGTAGCAACCCAAGAAAACAACCAGAGCTACCAGTATTTTAGGCCAAACCTCATCCATCTGATAGCTTATTTTAAACTAGTCTTTTTGATTTTTACAGTTGATTTTCAACCTCAGACACAAACAATTCTGAGAAAAAAGACAGCTCTCTTTCATATTTATCTAGAACAGTACTTTGATTTTTTTATTTCCATTTTTCTGTGGCCTATAGCTATGAAGGTAACTTGGAAGAAAGACTATTGTCAACAATATGTACTGAGCCATGGCTTGGCAGGATAAGGAAAATTGAGAAGAGCTTTAGTCAAAATGCCAGTCTACAGATCACTAAAAGCTTTCCACTCACAGTTTCCTGGGGCTTTTAGAATGGCTTAGATGCTTTGCCAGTGGATGAGTTTGCACACCAAAAATCTTTAGGTAACAAACTTAAACAAATTGTGTAGAGAATAGACAAAAACATACACATGAAGACAATCCAGTTTTATTTACATAGCACCATTCATGCAAAGTGTGACTCAGAGTTTTACAAAAATAAGTGAGGTAAAGCAAATAATACAAAAAGAAATGCATAAAATTGCAATTTTAGTCATTTTCTGAAACAATTAATATAAGGCCCATGGAGAGGGCCTTATATTTGCTTTTCAAATATAAGTAAATATAGTTATTTGCTTATAATTATATATTTGAAAAGCAAATATAAGGCCCTCTTTATGGGCTATCTAGATTTTAAAAATAGTTTTGACTAGACCTTCATAATAATCATAAATACATTTTTGTAAATAGAATTATGTTTGTTCATTTTTTTAAAAAGAAATAAGCCTAACACTGTAGGTACTAGACAGGGTTCTTGGAAAGCAGCAGGTTTGTTTCTGTATATATGGGTATATACTGTATATGTATGTATGTGTATATGGGTGCATAATTAATTGGAACAAGCAGCATTAACAAGTTGCAGAAAATTGCAATTTGATTACTATGTTTTACTTAAAATTCTCCTGCAAACTATACTATAGTTGATCATGTAAAGAAATGTTGAAGCCTAGTTATTAGTCCATGGTAATGTTAGTCAGATTCACTAAAACTTATTTTTACAGCACTAATACTTTGTAAAATAGTAAGACTATAGTCACGATATTCTGAATATGCAGACATATGTTTTTTGAGAACACTCTGTGCCATGAAAATGATCTTGGATTTGATCGAACCAGCCTCATTAACTTATGTGTGCCTTGACAGCCATCAGATTCCGCTGCAGCTCAAAAATTCAGTAAAACTTTATTCTTAGGAGCATTTGTGTAATATGCCTTGTGTGTGGGGGCATGTGTATACACAGAGCTATGAGAATGGATTCGTAAACATATCCAAATATGAACTTTTATTACATCCATTCAAGCTGCATCATTTTTATTAAATAATTCTGAACTTTCTTGGACTTAGTGGACACACTTCAGATGAGAATTAACTGCCACCACCATATAGACAATTTCTTTAATAGATTACAGAAAAACTTACCAAATAACATAGAAGTACTGAAATACAAAAAATAAAGAATACTGGACAGAAGAAAAGACAAAAGAAATGGGAGGAAAGTGTTTGTGAAAGCTAACAAAGGAGATTTTCAAAAGGATGCGTGGTGGCTAAGAAAGATGAAGCGTTTCAGGATTCATTTACATCAAGCCTGACAAGTCCCTCACATCTCCCCAAGAGCCACACAGCTCTGGCTCAGAGATTCCTAAAGAGGGCTTCGTCTTCGAGCTCCCTCTCTGTGCTCTGACTTTTCTTTTTCTCCCTCCTGTCTCTTTTCTCTTCCCTTTTTTTCATATTCACTCCCGCACTCTTTCTTGTGCTCTTATGCGCTTGCCAGTCTTCAATCAGCCATCATGAAAGTGTCTGTCAGGGCGTCTTAACTATCCTCTGAGAGGCAGACACTTGTCTGGGCCTGCCTTCATCCCCTAAAGGCGTTTTTTGACTTGGACTTATTTCCCTCCTCACACCTTTTCAACTTCCCTAAAGAGCTGACAACAAGTGAGAGCGACAGGGCAAGATAAACATGAGGGAGAAAGACAAGAACGAAGATGAGAAGAGGAAATAGTGCACTGAGGGGGGAGAGGATATAAAAATGGAGATGAAACATAGAGAGAAAACTCAACAAGTGACAAAAAGTGAAAAAACTCAAAAAACAGTAAGAAGGTGAAGGAAGCAAGTGACCTCATGATGAGGAGAAAGGACAAAGCAAGGTGGACCATTGCAGAAGAGAGGAGGAGATGATGAGGGAGAAGAAGGGGATTCTAGTAAAACAGGCAGAGTCACATTTATCAGTGGGCCCACAGTGTGTTTCTCAAATGCAGGATTTGGAGATTGGAGTAAAGGAAGTGACAGCTTGAACACATTAAAGTTTTCTTTTTGGTTAGAGATGGTAGCAGGGTGTTTGTATGGGTGGTGGGTGTCCCTCTTACAGAAGTATCTTCCCTTTGTCCTGGGTTTGATGTGAAAGGAAGCTGCTCCTGCTTTGACAGTGTTGTCGGCCATGCGGATTTTAATATTCATGGATCCGATCGAGGAGGGACTGAAAAAGAGGAGCGAAGTGGAGAGGAGAATTTTGGTCAAACAGAAAGCTAATTTGCAGCTCATGCAGTAGAGCCTGCGGCTCTTTCTGCTACCTGGGAAATGAGCTGGAAGATTAGCTGGATGTATAATTCCCATGTTGTCACACACACAAGCATAAATATGTACACATAGTGTGCAGAAACCTTTTGAAAAAGTACACACACACTTGATCTTGAGTTGAAGTCCAGTAGTGAATTGTTTCGAGATCTTTTTTCCCATGTTGTTTTTGACAACTCGGTCATCTCAATGAAATATCACAGGAATCTGAAAATAACTCTTTTTAAGAACACTTCTTTTTTATATATATAGTTGATTATATTTTTTATTTACTGTAAAAGACACAAATTTTTGATAATTTTAAAATTTGCTGCTACTTTAAACATTTTAATATATATAAATATATAATCTTACTGTTATCTCCAGATCTATGGCCAACGTGCAAGTCTTTTCTTGGATGGGCTTGAGGAGGACGACACACCATTTGACACAAAACATCTGATTAACACGCTCTCTGACATCAGCGAGTATGGTGCCATGTGGGTGGGAGTTAGCTCCAATGGTAAGAATGTTTGTTATTTGGCTTTCCAATGGACAGGGTTAATTTTACCTTGCATGGTTTAGGATTATGTCCAATAATCACTGGAACATTGTAAACATATTTTTAGTCATTATCTATCACATACACAAAGAGCAACACAGTCAGCCGGAGACATGCAAACATGTCTTCAGTGTGTCCAAAAAGTACACATTTGGCATTTACCAACTGTTTTACATGCAGTCTATATTATCAGTAATTGAATCAAAAAACACTAAATGCTTTTATTTGAGACAGGTAAAAGATTTAGAATCTGTAATCTGCTGCAGAAGGTGGGACCTGATAAAATTTCAGTAAAATAGATTTGATTTGTACAAATTATTTTTTTTTGTAGTAACCCTCAGTAATTCAAATGTGGGGTTAAAAAGATGACAGCTATCTGTATGTTTTAGTTATAAAATAGGTTAATACACTGGGTACCTTCCAAGAAACAGGCAAAGTAATTCTGAGTAGTAAGATAATACTGTTAGAACAGATAAATATGTAATCTCACAGTCACAATCTTATCCAGGCTCTTAACTGTTGCTTGTTTTTGGATTGTAGCTCTAAAGGAGAAAAATACTAAAGAGTTTATCATGTCTGTTAATCTTAATATGGTGTCAATGATTACTTCACCTCTGTTTTCTTTCTTCATCCCCTTTTAACTACATATCTGTGATTGATTCATGGGGCCCGTCAGCCATTTCAGTCAATAGCAGAGAAACTGAGAAAATGATATCCGTTCGACTCTAGAGTGATAAACGAGTGTTTTTGTTCTCGTTTATCAGCCATCGATTCCTAGTTCACAGCAGGTAGCATCTGATCAGCTGAAGATCACATAAGAAAGGTTGATCAATGAGAGTGATTGGCTCGGGGCAGTGCGTGGGTGTGTGTGTGTGAATGTATCCTGTGTGTGTAAGAAAAGGAGGTTGTTGAACCCAGGGGGAGTGCCTGGAATTCTGATCTGAAGATTAATTATGCAAATACTGATCAGCTGTATCGATTAACAACTACGTCTGTTTTCGGTTTTGTGCCCATTTATTGGAATTTCCAAGTACTAGTAGTCGGAAGAGGAGCTTTAAATGTTCATGCTAGTCTTTTGAAGCCACACTGTGTGGAAAACTGTGACATTAGTAGAAAACAGAAATTAGTGATGGCTCAAAATTATCACCTCGTAGAACTGAACAATATATTGAATTGCTGTTGTACTTGTGTCAATGAATGAGCTGTAAAAATCACAAAGGATGCAGTGTTTTGTAGGCTTTTGTATTTCAGTTGGCATGTATTACATTTTGAATGCAAATAATAACCTGGATAATATAATCTTGCATATATACAGTACAGACCAAAAGTTTGGACACACTTTCTCATTGAATTCAATGAGAAAGTGTGTCCAAACTTTTGGTCTGTACTGTATATTGGATCATATTTGCTAAATCAAAGTTAGCTTGTTAAAAAACACAATTTAATGTCGGTAACATGACCTGAAAGCGGTGTATGTCACATATCGAGTGTCCATCTATGCTACCTGAACTGCCACATTTTCTCAGAGTAACAAAAAGCCTCCTTTATGTTACTTCTTCGTCACAGAAACTCATAGGCATACTATGCAATAAATAATCATAAATACATTTACTTACATGCATACATAAATGAATTTTAGTGGCTTAATTGCGAACAACATAAAGCCAAATAGAGAAAGCTGAATACCATAAATTAAAACACATAGAAAGAAGAGACCTACACAGAGAGTAGGGAATTAGGGCTTATACCTTGCATCATCCCAGTAACAATAGGGAGAGTGCTTTTCAGTGGAAGGTATAATCCCATTTCCACACGATAAAGAAATCCTGAGCCAAAGCCTAAGGCTGCACACTTACATCCCACAACACTCGCTCACTCTCCCTGTTTTCCATGCACATGCCACACTGTAAACATTACCCAAAACACACACTCATCCAGTGGTTGGGCAGAGACACCAAAGTCCCTCTCTAGTGTAAATACAGACACACACTTACAAGCTACACACATTCTTTTGCTAAAGCAAGGATAATTTTTGGAATCCACAAGGTAAAGCCACTAACACAGAATGCGCACTTTCACAGACTAAACATGGCAGAGGTACTGTCAGCGCTTAGAGACATCCATCTTCTAAGTCTTACTCAAACTAGAAGGAAGTTGGTTGAACAGAAAAGGGCTTTGTTCCTCTTTGGGCCGGCATCATCGCCATCATCTCTCTGGGTCTCTAATTTTCAGTCCAGCGTTATCACATTTGCATTGTTGTTTGTGGAGAAGAGTTGGAGAGTTGACAGCACTTTTTAGTTTGACTGTGTTTCTGGTTTTCAGTCCAGTATCTCCATGTGCGTCTAGACATTTTGCCATTGTGTTTGAAGTATTCCAGCATATTTAAGCTTGTTAAGAGACTTTGGAAGCTTGCATCTTAGTGTTTGAAATGAATGCAATTTTCTCTGAGCTGTTTTTTATGTTTTTTATTTGTGCTGATAGTTCTGAGAGTATTATACAAAACATAGTTGCACTCCACAGTGTTAGTGTGATACTACTAGTAGTTTTCCCTGTAATTCCTTTCAGTGTTGTTTTTGCATCACATTTTGTAACAGAAAAAATGTTACTCTGTCTTTCTGTTGTATTATATGATATGCAAGTGTGTGTGCAAGTAGTGTTACCTTTTCTCATTATACGTGAAAATGTTTTACAAAACTATAGAAAGAAACAGCATGCTGATCTCTCTATAATAATGGAGCATTATTCACACACCTGACCCTAATAAAAACAATAATTTTGACAACCCTAGAATATTTCTTTGCATCACTTTTTGTGTGAGTAAAACAAATGTTATTAAAGTTAATGTGCTCACCTACTTTACTGACAGTAGCACATTATTTTCACTAAGAACCTTCATGTTATTGATCTGACAATTATTTGAATGAAGAAAGTCTGTGGCCTGTATTTATTCAGACTGAATTACTTAATGTTGTACAGTAGGTCGTCTGTTATTTTCATACCAACATTATAGAAACATTTGTTTTGTCCATATAGAGCTTGGAAGAGTTGATGCTGTTGAAACCTGATGAAGGAATTATCTTGTCTTTTAGGAAAGTCTGACAACATTTTATGGACCTCAGACTGTCTTCAATCTGAAATTTATTACCAGACCAATGAATTTGCCCTCCAAAGCCTTACTGCTCTCTAGTGGAGACAAATGAGTTCTGTGGCAGATTCTGTTTGGCTTTGTGTTGAAATCTTTGCCATAATAGGCAGCTGTTGGCAGCCTCACTTAGTGGGTTTTAAGAAACTGATAAGATAATCTTCTAAACACTGTGAAATCCTCTCGCTTACTGCCTTCAGTGCAAACCCATTAACACCTTCTTTATGTTCTTTTCAACTCTGCTTTCATCTCTCCAGGGTCTAATCAGTTCATTGGGCAGATGCAGGATTTTAGATTTTATCCCGCTACGTTGACCAACAGGTGAGTTGGATAAAGAGATATGCAGTGAACAACTGTTGAGAAAAAGGGGAAAAACACCTTAAAATATTCAAAGGAATTTATCACTTCACTCATCATTGAAATACATTTTATAACAAAAGCAGAGGAGCACCATACAATTATAAAAGAAAAACTGATAAAAGGAAGGAGCCTAGGAGGACTATGTATTTATTTCTAGATCTGTACGTGTTTAAGAATTCAGCAAAAAAAGCCAAATAACATGTGCTCTAAGTTTTTGTCAAATAATGGAGGTTGACGGCCCATTTGTTGGCAGCCCTTTCAGGAAGAGCCAGAGGTGCAATTTCTTTGTTGAATTACAGCTAAAAATTCTGTGAGCAGGACAGAAAGGTAGTCACAAAGGTGAGCAGGCAAATGGTGTGATGTGGGTGATGATGCAGGCAGTTCCAGTGTAGCCACTAGCCAGCTGCCTTTCTTATTAGTCTACCAATTAAGAAAAAGTAGCTCTCAGATTATACCATCCTGGAGCTCTCCTGATTTGGTTGTTTCATGTGTGAATGACCAATACCAAATTAAAGAAATTATTGTTTTTGAGGCTGTGTGACAGATTTAAAGGGTAATGAGTGAGATTTTGTTTGGCTACAATTTTATTCCGTTTCAACACCATATTGGGCAGACTACTGCATTTACTTAAAAATATAACTTATGTACTGTAAAATGTTCATGAATGTAAATCAGTCAAATTCATATCTCTGGTAACCTCGAATAGAATTTATCTTTGTAGTGGTAGTGTATTAAAGTTTTATGAGATGTTTGTTGTGTTAACAGGGAAATAGTCCAGTTGTACTCTGGAGTCCTGCCGAAGCTCCATGTCCAGTCTGAGTGTCGCTGCCCTCCCAGCCACCCCAGAGTTCACCCATTAGTTGAGAGGTGAAGCACCACAATGTCTTGTGTATTGAGACACAAAGTAGTGCTTTCAAAATGATTAAGATAAGCTATATGTTATTAAATACAATTACCAAATTGGAAGACTTAGTCAGTAATTGTGTTTATTACGCAGCTATATTGAACATGTTTTACTGTTTGAACAAATTTTAAAATAAATAAAAAATGCAGTAAATTAGCCAATGACACAAGTAATCTAACCATAATAAAATATATAACTACATTAACATTTGTTAAGCTGAGTAAAAATGTAATTTTTAAGTTTTATTTATTTTTAATATTTTTGTTTTGAAGAAACTTTGTTTCATGTATGCTGTGTTTACAGGTACTGTATACCTAATGCTGTTGAGGACACGACTAATGACAGGGTTTTGAGACTGAACCTCAACGCTCATCCACTTAGTTACGTTAATGACCAGGACATGGGCACCATGTGGCTATCTAAGGTCATGAGTTTACAAGAACTAGATGAAGGAGTCACTATTACAGTGGATTTGGCAAATGGACAATACCAGGTAATGTAACTTCTATACAACAATTTTATGTGATCTGAAACTTTAATACTGTTATTGTCATCTTGACTAGAGACAATCCACAGAAGCACACAGATTGTTTATTAGGTTGTATCATGGTGGGTGATTTAAGTACCAGAGTACAGAGGAAAAGAAATGCAAAAGAAATATATAGATTATTGGATTTAGGAGTTGTTGTGACTGGGAGACTCTTTTTTCCTCTCTGTGATGTGCATACTGCGTATATGTGTGCGTGCAGGATTTTAGAAACTGTCCTCATGTGGCCATTCAACTCAAGTCCCAACATGAAAGACTCTCTGAAGTCAGGAGTATTTGAGTTTTGTATGGGAGTAGGTTATTGCAGCGTTGGTGGCTTAATGCACTCCCTGCTGCGTAACCCAGAGTCCTGGCCCACTGGAGTGGCAGATAAGACTCATGCACACAAACTTGCACATGCATTATATGTGATAGAAACCCACTCCTGTGTGTGTGTAAAGCAACATATTGTAATTAAAAAAAAATTAGGAGCCTAGCAGTAACATAAACTGCCAATGCGTAGAAATTGTGGTTTCTCAAAATGCATACTTTAGAATTAAGTTTCTAATTAATGCAGCTTTATTATTTTTCCATCAACTTCCATTTGCAAATTATGAATATTGTTCCACAGGTGAGTACTTCAGCAAGTCAACTCCATCAGAATTGACTTGGTGACAGATCACCCAAAGGGATGATATAAAACTAAATCACCTTTGAACCAGAAACTCAGATACACTGAATTACAGACATGGAAAAGGTTTGGTGATTGGCAAAGGAGGAGAAGCAGGGGGATCAGAGTCGGGTAGAAATGCAGTCAGAAGACTAAAATATGACAAATATTAAAGAAAATATAAGCCATTCAAAGAAATCACCCAACAAAAAAACAAAACAAAAAGCTGCAACAAAAATAGTGTTGAATATTTGCAACAAAAGGTGTGGTTGAATATGGAAGAAATCTATTGCCTCAATTCGCTTTGTAGGTGCTCTGATTTATCATCCCGATGAACTCGTATCCCTTTCTGTTTCAGGTATTTTATGTTATAGTTCAGTTTGGGGGACTTTTACCTGAGTCAGTTTTGATCCAGAGAAGAAAGCTGGACTTGTTGCAACGTGAGCCTGATAACATGACAGATCAATCCTGGTTGGACTGGCAGCATATGGCCAGAAACTGCAACGTGTTTAATATGCAGAACAATGGACCATTACCCAGACCAGACTCAGTCAACTGTCTGCAGCTGCCCAGGTTAGTAAGACTATTTTGACCAACAGCTAAAGAATCCCATGTCTATTCTGACAGTTTTTGAGATTGATTAGCACTATTTAGGAAAAAAGTAGTTGTTTTTCCTACTTCATACTAGATAAAGGCTTGTAATCAGACAGTCTTGAAAAACATACTGTGCCATGTTATTGTAATTGTAATATAACTCTAGTAAATCTTTGGAAATACGTAGAAGAAAAAACATTTATTGATTAAGACATCAATCGCCTATGTGAAATTTGAGTGTGGGTTTGTCCTTTGACATGTTAGTGTGATTTATGCAGTAGTTATTACAAAACCTTCAACAAACTGCAAAAAAATATTAAAACTGATACATTTTCCATAGACCTTCACTCCTTTGCATGGTGATGACCTCTGAAATATTAAATAAATACACATTTACACACTACAAACATATACTAATCATTTAGTCAAACACTTCGTACAAAAGCCATGAGTCAAATAAACCAGAGGGATCAGGTTCCAACCTATAAAAAGCAGTTGCATAAATACATATACTGTACATACTGTATTTAAGCAACCCCACTGTATTTAGTGACACTCTCCCTATGGGTATTATGAAGTTAACCATTTACAGAGTTATTTTGGCGCATGAGCTGCAACCAGTTTTGTATTGGCACTAGTTACAATAGTGGACCTGCAAAATATACACAGCTACAATTTATCTCACTAATTTCTGGCAGAGCTGCTGGCATCAAGTGTCTAGTTGGTAATAGATGGAACAGGTATGAATAGATCACAGATTATGCAGTCATTGTTCATTTTCACCTAACAAAGGCTACTGGAACAATGTTACATGTCAGAGTCTTTTTCATCCATCCAACTGATTTTCAACCTGATCAGCATCAACCTGTGTGTTGAAGCTTCTAACCTGGTAGCTTCAACCCTTTAAAATCACTGTTTGACCACATATGGAAACAAAGTTCAAGGAGCATGCTGAGAATTCTGATTAGTGCATCTCAAAGTTCAACTTCGATGCTATTTTCATGTAGAGACAATTGTGTTTTGATGCTGTAATCCATGAAAAACTTACAGATTTTTTTGTTTTTGGACAAATATTTTTTCAGTGATGTGCCACTCATAGGAGGTAACATCACCTTCAGTCTGCTGACCACACAGCCACATGTGAGACCAGGATATAATGACTTCTACAAAACTCCTGCCCTGCAAGAAATGGTACAAGCTGCACAGGTCAGAATACATATGAAAGGGCAATACTACACCGCAGCAGTCGGGGTCAACCAACGACACAGACAGTTTGCCATCAGTGAAATCACAATCAGTGGCAGGTACAAATTTGGCTTGTTTTTATATAATGTATGTCTGTGTTTATTGTTGTAGAAATTTGTCTTTCAGTTTGTATGAAGCTTGTGATATGTAGATCTCCTGAAGTCAAGAGTTGGCAAATCTCAAATATAGACAAACAAGGCATTTAATTTGTGTGAAATGTTCGATAGACATTAGATGAGCTATATATACACGACTTAATAAAAAAAGATTTTTTTTTGTTAACTGTCATTATGTCTTGACAGTATATGAGGCAAATAATCTGTAAAAAAAAAGTCTGCGGAAATACACCGCTCTGAGTTAGAAACAGCAAATCAGAAGTAGGAGGAAGGTCTTAGCGCTGTTGATCTGTTTGTGTAAGTACTGCTCAGTTTAAGCAGCATGTGCAAGTTCAAGATTTCTTGTTTGCTGCACATGTGCTAATGGTGGAGAAACAACTCTTACCGTTACAGGAAAACTGTTTAACTGCCATCATCGCTGGCCATATTTACTAGCCTGTACATTCACGGCAGGCTCCGCAGTGGGGAAGAAGTTGTAGCGCAGCGGAGAGTAAGGGGGAGACTGTGAGGAGTGCAGTAGGTAACTTATTTTATGTTACCTACTGCAGCTTTAAGCCGCTCTTCTCCTACCATATCTACTCTAAGTGTCATAATTGGTTAAATGAAATATTGGAGTGTCTCCTCAGTACTGATTTGTAAGAACTGAGTGAGCACAGTTTCGAAAAATTATTCCACACAGACTGTTGGGTTTCAGCAGAGGTTTTTGAGAGTAATTGTGAACACATCTTTTCATTAGACTGACATTGTGACTGACATAGTGACTGTCTTTTATGACTATGGTAATTATAGGATTATGCAGGAGGCAATCATCTCTCTTTCTTTCCTTCTCCCTCCCTCTAAGCTGTTTTAATTAGGAGCTTGTTACAGTGAAGTAGGAGAAACACAGACTTAATGCTGCTGAAACCTCATCTGTGTGATCTTCATCCATCCATGTCACTCCTTTCTGTTTTATTCGTCTGTCGTTTCTTGATTCTTTATCATTCATGTAAACATAAATGTAGCAGGAGAAAGGAAGAAAAATATTAGGGTTTCACTGATATGGAAAATTTGGTTTGATATTAATATCAGATGTTAATATTACTATTGTGGCTGAAAGAAAAAAAAAAAAATATATATATATATATATATATATATATATATATATATATATATATATATATATATATACTGTCCAAATGTGGAAGTCAGAAAATTCACCTGTCTTAGGAGATATAAAGCAACAACAGCAAAGTTGTTTAGCTGCTAACACAGGAGATTGAGCAAGATGCAACTTTTTATACAAGCCCATGTTGCTGAGATGAAAATAAAAAAATAATTCCATAGCTGGATTGAACCTAAGATGAGCAGTGTTTAATTTAAAATATGTTTGTAAAGTGTTATCATATCATCAACCCAAAACTCACCTGCATCATTTGATGTTTTCCTATTATGGTGCAGCCCTTAAATATACTTGTATTGCATAAGATGGTTCCTATTAAACTAGAGTTGCAATTTTCTCAGTTTTTGCATATTTTCTTTCACTAAAAGAAAATATGCAAAAAACCAAAAGGTTTTTATAGGATAAAACAATGTTGCTAAAACATCTCCTAAAATGAATCAATTCATTAATACTGTTAAGGCAGTGCGGTGTCACAGATGTTAGCACTGTTGGAGGATGAAAGAGACAAAGCCACTGAATATCAGAGTGAATAATAAAATGTGTTTTTTGTGTGTGTGGGGGGGGGGTGCGCGTGTGTGTGTATAATGCCATCACATGGTGTTATGATAGAACTGTCTGTCACCTCCCACATTACTCTGATGATGCTTCAAGTGGCATTTATTAATGCTTAATGACCTCTTATCGTTGGAATTACTGATGTTTTAAGGATGAAGGAAATCAGAACAGACATTGTGGGAGAGTGTTTCTCTCATGTCTAATATTTTCATTGCTGGTTTTCTAATTGGAAAGTATGTTTTTTAACTTCTGTTTCTACATTTTAGGCCCTCCTTATTTGTTGCAATCTTTATCCTCACACCATATTCTTTCTGTCACCTGAGCAGATGTGAATGCCATGGCCACGCAGACCAGTGTGACACCAGTGTGACCCCATACCGCTGTCTGTGTCTACCTGAGAGCCACACAGTCGGAAGCAATGTGAGTAACAAATGTGTCATAACCACACAAATGGAGCATACCTCACAGCTATTTTGACATTGTTTCACGCAACAATTTATGGAGAAAATATCAAAAGTTCATGTTAACAAGTCTCATCTAAATTGTAAATTTCCCATCTATTTAAATACAGATCCAAAGCACTTGTTTGCTTTAACAGAGAAGTTCCAGATGCTACATTTTAAAATTAGATCCAGATATACATCACATATATTTAAACATTAAAATGAATAGATCAGGGTGTCTGTGCAATTAGAGAGCGAGTCGTATGGTTCAGTTTACAATCTGATCTAAATAATCTCAGAACAAGGAAAAAAACAAATCTATTTTCATATTTTCTGATATGTAACATCCCAGAATTGAAGGGGAGGGACACTTTACTATTAAAAAGACTGTAAAAGTGTTTTATTTGTTTCATTTAAGCCAACAATATCATTATAAAAATAAACACCTACAAACTGCTACTGTTTGCTGTAGAATAGTGGTTGGGTCCAAACTACCATTTCTGGAATGGACAGTCACAAAAAGATATTATAGACTTTATAACAGTTGGCATCATCCCAGCATAAGTTTCCATTGGTCAGCATTGAAATATCCAGGTATGACTGCTTTAACACACTGTCACACAGGACAACCTGCATTATTTACTACTGATGCATCATTCATTAGTGCTGCTTTTAGTGTTTTATAGAGGATCCAGAGAACATCAGTGTCTATATACAGTTTTCATTTAGAACCAATTAAATTTTTTTCAGAAGATTAATAAGTAAAATAAATACTTTTTTCCATTCATCTGTTTGAATGAAAAGAATCAAATCAACAAAAAGAAGTCATCATGGAAATTGCATTCAGACATACACGAGTGCCTATGAAAAAATCATTCTCACTTTTTCATGTTTTTATAGACTACAGTTGTCTCTGTGCTCTCTAGGTCCCTGTCCCACCTTTATCCTCCATTCTTTACTGATCACTCTCTGTCTCTCATACTCTGTCGTTCTCTCCTGAGTCGCTGTTTAAATAATGTCTCAAATCGACTAGAACAATGACATTCCCCCAGCATGCATCTCTAATCAGCCCTTTTTCCCTCTGTTTGTCTTTTGCTTCATTTCTCTCAACCGTTTTCTATAACCCCCACCCTAACCCACTCTTTATGTCTGCACTTTCTAAATATCTCATTCTTTTCAGTTTGAGTCTTTTTTTCTTCCTTCTTATAGTTATCAGTCTGAGATTAATCCATCCACCCAAGCAGTTTCTTTCTTTTTTTCCCCCTAATACATTACTTCTTTTGTTGAGTTGGAAGATGCACCAGATTTAAGCAATATGGACATGTTTTTATGTGACCTATTCTCTGTAGGAGCTTTGATTATTTGAAACACATCAGAGTATAATCTGTTCATTTGTCTACAAAGAGCTCTTTCTTTTGGTGGCTGTGTGCACTTTTCTTTTAAACCTGTCCATGCCATCTCTCCAAGTGAATATTCAAGACCTTTCTTCTGTCTTTGTAATATTGGGGCATAAAAGGCTGTGGGGAATATTAGCGTTTAATATTGCATGCCTTCTGTTGACTTGGATCGGCCTAGTACCATGAAGGATGTTCTACTAATCTGTAGAATTTCCACAGTGACATTAAAGTGACAGAAATGCTCAGACATGTGTCAAAATGATCAACAGGGGCCTTAGAAGACACACACTTAAACTGGCTCTCTCTCTCACACACACACACATATGTGTGCAAACGTATGCTCACGCTTGCCCACTTTCTCCCTCTGTCTTTTGATTCTTTCTTATGTGCACTCTGTGTCAGACTTGATCTCTCATTCTGTCACTCTGTCTCTGCATCTTGCTACAACCACTGGATTCAGTCGAGGCTGAAAGATATATCATATCATGAATTTTACATGATAGTGCTCACTTTATTTTAATCATAAAATGTGATAGAATTATACTTAATAGTATGTTTCATTTTACTAAGAGTAGAAATATAACATTTCAGTGTTTAAAGCTAACTTTGCTTTAAGCCATCCCTTTTGTCTGTACCCTAAAGGCATGTATTTGATAGTTGCATCAGATTCTATTGCAAACCTCCCAATGGTCATATAATCGTTTTTGTGTGTCTTTATGAGAGCATGTGAGAATGCATTTTGAGGTCTGTACATTTTTGTTAAATTTTGTAGACCTTTGTAACAAGAAGTCACTCAGTAAAGTCAGGTTTGAAAGACGGACTAAGTGGAGAATAGCAAGGTTTTCAACAGTCTCCAAGTAGATTTCATTTTAAGTTGATCAATTACGGGGTTTTTTTATTTAAAAACTGAAAATAGTGTTTATTTGAGTTTGTACCAATGTGTGGCACTGAGTCTGATAGCTATTGACGTTAAGTGGTGTTGCCCAGATTCTCTGCTGCTTAAGGCTGCATCAGCAGCAGATTTTCACCTGCGCTCGGGTTAACCGGGTTAACTTTTCTGTAGATACACAGGAAGCTGATGTGTACACACAAACATTCCCACACACACACAAGCCAGTGCCATGACCTTTGCTGAGAGAGCGTGAAATTGGTCATGGCATTTAGGATAAGATGAGTGTTCCCAGTGGATTTACACTCACGCACACACGCACAGATGCTTATGACAGGCCATCTGAATGTCCACATATCCATTAGAGTAGTCTCCTCACTCAGCAAGTTTTGTCACAACAGTCAGAGTGAAAATAAGATGTTATTCCTTCCTCTGGTTCTCAGTCCAAAATACTTTGATTCACACACATACCCTGTCGCTTCCCTCCCCCCACACACACACACCCGCCCGCATACACAGTTAATGTCTTGACTGTACCAGGAAAAATATGGACAGCTCTCTCATTGAAAATGTGCATCACTAAATGCTAATTTCATCTACAGGCCCATTTAATAAATTAGAACATTATTGAAAAGTTCATTTATTACATTAACTCAATTCACTAAGTGAAGCACATTATAGATTACACAGACTGATGTTTTCAAGCCTTATAAACTGAACTACTTACAGTCGAGTGAAAAAAAATAGTCCTGTACAGATTTACTTTATTTTTGTTTGTTTTTTAATCACAGAGCACAAAAATATTAATATCAAAGATAACCTGAATTAATACTAAATTACTTTTTATATGTTTTAGTTTTATTAAGGGAAAACCAATACAAAATGTCCTAGCCCTCTGTGAAGAAGTAATCTTTCTTCTTAATAAATTATGAAATAACTTAAAAATGGCATTGTCAGTACTACTGCTGACCAAGAGGATTACAAAGGCCTGTCTCTCATTTTTTGGAAGATTTGCATCCTGTTTGATCTGCCATAAAACTAACACATTTCCAAAAAGAGCATAATTCTGGCTGTCAAACTTAGTGGTGGTAGTTTGATGGTCTGGAGCTGATTTGGTGCTTCAGGATCTGGATAACTTAATTGATGTAATTAATGGGCTATGAATCTTGTATTCTATCAGAAAGTCCTAAAGGTCAGTGTCTTCATTTCATGGCATTAATCTCAAGTGTTGTTGAGTGCAGCGATGCCTTGACCTGTTATCCCAGATCAAGTTAATTTCTGAAAGACTTGTTTAAAAAGGCTTTGCAGTGGCCTAGTCAAAGTCCTGACTTAAATCCAATTAATGTGGTATGGCATGAGGTTGGCCGATCCAATCTAAAAGCTCCCAGTGTGGAGTGATGAACTCCAAGGAGATTAAAAAGACTCGGTGCTAGTTATTGCAAACGCTTAATGGCAACAGCAGTTATTTGGTTTCAGGGGCAGTTACTTTTTCAGATCAGGTGAGGTTGATCTGGATGTTTGTTTCTATACAGATCATAATTTGAAAGCTGCATTTCATATTTACTTCGAATCTTTAAAGTAAAATTGATTTCAATAGAAAAAAATGGCCAAACCAGCACTGTATTCACACCATAAAATGAAATGGAAAACAAAATAAAAATTTCAGGAATGAGTGTGTAGAATCACATTTCAGCACTGACAAAACAACTCTTTCACTCCTGTCCAGCTATAGGTTGTTTTTAATTCTTAATATAGCTTATAGCAGCCAAGTGTAAATAAGAGAAAACTGAATTAAAACTGCACAAACTCAATCTTCTTTATGTGTCCTCCTTTTTGCTCTGTTGCAGCATGTAGATGATGGAGAGCCATCAAAACCTTTTGTATGAGTAGAATGAACGCGTACACTCTTCTTTTAACTCCCAAACACCAGTCCCTCGACTAATTAGCAGGCAGGGAGGGAGGGAAGGTAAAGCAATGTTGTATGAAAAGAAAAGAGAAGAAAGGGAAAAAACCCTCTGTCTTTCATTTGGTATGGTAATATTTTCAGCTCACATAGTCACCGTGACTATGAGAACAAGCAGTTGAGGGACAGTGGAGACAGGAGGGGGTGAGGAAGAGGAGAGATGGAAAGATGGGAGAGATGTACAGAATGACTTGTTTTTCTGAAAGAGGTGTGTTAGAAAAAAGGATGAAGGCTAGAAATATGGAAATAGACTTGAATAGGAAAACTATTTTGCTTCTGGACTCCACTATATTTGGCACATTAATCAGTGAGCATAGGGACAATTTTTTGACTTTAAAGGCGAAAAGAAGTATCAGTGACGTGTGAAGCATATCAGAAAAGAGACCCACAGCCAGGAAAATAGACATATATGCTAAAGTGCTAAAACAAAAATGGTGAAACTCACAGACTGTCTGTTATTGAAGGTGTGCCGGGAGATGGACCTCATCCAAACATTATGTCACATAGAAAGAGCAGGAAACATGACAGAGCAAACGTGAATATGCAGGCAGTTCTGAATTATGTTGTACTCTTAAGAATGTTGGTCTTTATACATTTCTTTCTGTTTCTGTGTTTTATTTTTTGTCAAGATTAATCAATTTTGAGTCATTTGCTCCTTCACACCACAGGATTTATTCAAACATGTTCTTTTCTATAATAAGGCTCAACATTTTTGACCAGTGACAGATAACATCTTCATCATGCTGTCCTCAAAGCTGAAGGTTTAGAAGCTGGAAAAACGGGCAACCATAAGGATTTGAAGGCTAAATGACTGGATGAGAGAATCTCCAAATTTGCAGCTATTGTGTTTGCCAGTCTACAGTTTTCAGTATCTATCAAATGTGGTTCTAGGAATTAACGGCAGTGAAGCAGGGATAGGATCACAGGCAATCAAGGCTTATTGATGCACACATGGATGATGACTTCACATCATCCTCACTGTGAAGCATGGTGGTGGCAGCATAGTGTTGTGGGGATACTTGTTGGCAGTGGACTCTGCAAGGTTTAGAAATGCAGGAGGTAAAATTAGTGCAGCAAAATATAAGGAAAAATATAAGGAAATCCTGGAGGCCTTCATTGAGTCGATGACCCTAAACATCCAACTAAAACTGCACAGAAATGGTTTGAACAACATTGTGGATGTTCTGATGTTTTGTTGTACCAACATAACTTCAACCAGATGATGTAAAAAAATGTTGCTGATTTCATTTATCTAATTGTTTCATTGTGTTTGTTATTGTCTGTTTATCCTAAAAACGTACAAATACATTTATTTAACTTACGGTCATGTTTTACTCTTGTTTCCTTTTTTGTTTTACATTAATTCTCAATATTTCTTACTTCCTCTCTGAAACACAAATTGTACCACCTTCCTCCAGTCATCATCAACCCTCTCCCTCCTCCTTTCACCTCCTGAACACCCCCTTGTCTGTGTGTCATACATAATAGGCCCTGTGCAGGTCTGCATGTGTCACACATGGGAAGAACTCCTGTGTTTTTTAATACATTTTTAATCCTGCCATTTGATGCCCCCCTTGTCCACCATAATTTGTACTGACTGCTGAACAAAATCAAAGGACTTGTACTTGCTGCTTGCCTGTGCTGTTTTCTGCTACAAAAAAATGTATTTCTACATCACTTTTTCCCCTTTTCTCCCTCCCCTCCTCACACACCTTGGTATGTTTATTTTGACATGAAAGTGTGACTGTGTAAAAGCGGTAGCTGTTGCAAGTCTATCCTCATTAGATGTCAGGTCCCTATGCTGTTTGCGTGTGTGTGTGCATTCATGATAATATGGTGAATAGCTTTGTGTTTTCTACTGAGACACATTGTGCTTTTTAGATTAAGATTTACAGTGCTCATTGATTTTTTTAAAATTATTATTATTATTGTTTTATTTCATTGCTTAACATTTCCCCTGTTTCTTAATAATTTCCCCACCCACTAGCCTGTTTATGTAGACCCTGGAGGTGTTCAGAACAGTGGTTCAACAAACACTGAGTCTGTGTTCTCAGAGTTTATTTGCTTTCAGATGTGAACCTGAGTTTTTCTTTGTCATTATTTATTCAATTTTTATAAAGCAGGGATATATTTAACAGAATTTGCTAGTTTTTGGTCTCACTTCTCTCTTTATTAGTACTCCTCCATCCTTGAGATGACAATATGGTCTGTAGTGTCTTTAAATCCAATAATACAATATTACAGGAATCCACTCTAAAATGTATTGCTTTGAGATGTATTCATATTTAAAATGAGATAGCAATTTCTGTATTTTTAGATCATCTCAGTTATTCCTCAAGCAGAAGGTATTTTGCCTCAACAGTGTCTAGATTTTCATCAGTATTAATTTGTAAGACCTAGAAACTCTGACCCCAGCTTATTTGAGTAAGAATAATAATTTTATTTGCAAATAACTAATTTATTTCATTCACTCAATCATTTAACATGTGTAATGTTACCACTGAGACTTTTGCAATTTGGAAATTGAAAGGTGATGTACCTTAGTTTTCTTTACATTACTTAAACCTTTTTTTTGTTGTTGTTTTGTTTTTGTTTTTCAGTGTGAACATTGTGCACCACTCTACAATGACAAACCCTTCAGGTCAGGTGACCAGCTCCAGCCTATGAACTGCCGACTCTGTCAGTGTTATGGCCACGCCGTCTCTTGTCATTATGACGCCCTAGCTGATGAGCATCCAGACGAGCACTATCAAGGCGGAGGGGGAGTTTGTGACCACTGCATGCACAACACCTCAGGTGCTCTCTTGTAGGCAGAAGTTATTGATAGACTGAAAAAAGTAGCGCTGAGCTATAAACTGGCTGGCTAATTACTATAATCTAGTAAATGTTTACATAATTAATTCATTCAGTTTTATCATAAGAAACAATAAAGGACAATAATTTTCAGCCAATCCCTGTTTATATTTGTAGCTATAAAGAACAAAGTGTAGGTGCATCATATAATTAGCAACACTTCTCTGATAGACATGTGGTTTGTTTACATTAGCATTTGCCAAAAAGAAAATTACTAATTGAAATAAAGTCTTTAAACATAAAAACAGTAAATAATATTAATTTCCATGCTTATATCTGCAAGATGCCATGATCAGTTTACCTCCCTTTCTTGACCCCCACTAGTTTATGGGACGTAACAGTTGTGTGTTGCACTAGCCATCTGCTGTTTGAATACAGCTTAACCTTTAACATGGTCATCATCAACATCTGGTTCAGGAGATTTATTAACTTTTCTATTTTATACACTTTGTCCCTCTTAAAATAAGGAAAGAACTGTGAGCGCTGTGTAGGTGGATTCTTCAGGCTGCAGGACTCTGATCCAACCTCAGCTCATGTGTGTCAGCCCTGTGACTGCAATGCTGCTGGAACCGTCGAAGGTGACACTGAGTGTGCCCAGGTAAACACTGACACATGCTGAACTTAAAAGTAATGTTATGGCAACTTGTTAATTTGGGAGATTTTAAAACTGAACGAGTGACCACATTTTCTTCTTCATATCTCTGTATCTTTCACGGTGTGTCTCATGTAAAGATTGGAGGACAGTGTAACTGCAAGGCTGCAGTAACAGGCCGTCAGTGCGCTCACTGTTTGCCTGGTTGGTATGGTCTCAATGCCACAAATCCAACCGGCTGCACATCCTGCAACTGCAGTGACAAAGGCACCGTGATCACCTCAACAGGAGCAGTTTCTATCTGCAACCAGCACACAGGGCAGTGTCTGTGCAAACCTCATGTCACAGGTAAATATGTGAAAAATCCTGCAAAAGACTGCATTTGTGTATCAAAGAAGACTTAACACAGAGTAAGTCATTTTAGGAATCTGAGTTGAGATAAATAAAATTCCATTGTGAAAGTCAAAAACAATAAACGTTTTGTATTATAATACTTTGCTTTTCAAAAATTTATACCTTATGCTAACAAAAGTATGTTAATTAAAAAGGAACCATTCACCTTTTTTGGGGTGAGAACTGTGACCTCAGACTAAATGGAGCTGACTCTCATCCCAGCTTCTCACTCATCTGTGATCAGCTGCAGTGGCTTATGAGGGGGATGAACTGAAGAAACCTTCAGATCTACATCCTTTGTGAAAACGGAAGTTGAGACCTTGAAGTTCTTGAATAAGACGACTTACAGAGCTCCACTACTCCTTGAGATCCAATCCATGAGCACCACAAACAGAATATGACAAAGTTTGAACCGATTTTAAATCTTCATTTGATTTCAGCATGCACTGGAAACAAGGTGGACTTTGTGCACAGCTCTTGTTTTTAAAAGTCACTCAGCCATGATTCAATATGCAAGCTGCATTTTTCAAAATAAAATTTTTGTAAATAGTGTATTAGTTTTCTTCCTCTTCAGTTATTGACTACATTGAATCATTCACTCTCATACAATTTGCCTATAAAACACAAAATGACTACGTTAAAGTTTGTTGATGTAAAATGACACAAAGCCAACTGACTTATCAAATGCATTTCCTTAGTAAATTTGAACAGTAACATTTTTAGTACCCAATGTGGTTTGATGCTTGCCACAAAGCAATAGTAAATTTCCTTTCTACTCTCTTTAATTGTCCAACAAGTTTGCCCTAATTAATCCATATGGGTTTCATTGAAGTGCTCACAAGCAAACATCTGTACACTGGGTGCACATTATAAAAGAAGCATGAGCATCTACACACTGAACACACACATCCCTAAGTGTCGTGGTAGCCAAAATAAACAAGCTTTTCTGCTAGTGGTGCTTCTAGCCGTTGTGCCGCTATTCTTGATAAATGGTTTCACTCCTATCCCCTGTGTGTCTTTGAAGACCAGGCTTGTATGAAATGCAAAACTGGCCAGCTCTTCTCAACTCACCGCATCATGCTTATTGCTAAGCCTTGCTACCAAGGGCCCATGTTGTGCACGTGAGTGTGTGCATGTGTAGCATTGGTGTGTTTTTGTAAGAGATGGATGTGACCATGTGTTGAAGTTCATTTATTTCTCCCTAACCCTTTGTTGTATGTTGTGGAAGTGTTTGTCCACAAAAATGTCTGCGTGTTTGTGTCAGTACATGCACATGTATGTGCACGTATGCCATCAAGGACTTAGCTGGTATTTAATTCTCTAATTCAGTGCCAAGTTGATTAAAACAAACTGCAGCAGCTTCTTGTATTTCTTCACACTTCTTCTTACAAGACCCATTTTTTTCTGTCCTTGTTTGTTTGGGTGCTCCCACAGGTATTTTTCAGAAATGAGATTTGATTATGGCAATTTATTACCGCCAAGCTGATACTTTGTGTAGAGCAATGGCAGGCTCGCTTCTGAAGGATGGGATTGAAATGTGTGCACACAGACGCAGATACACACATGCAGAAAACTGTTCGCTCATAACAAGGTGCCAGAGTGCAGTGTGTTCATAATAGTGTTTGAAATGGTGATGCATGAGCCTGTTAACCAGCTGGCTCCTGATAAAAAGCTTGGCCATGTTACTGAAAACACACATATGCAAACACACACACATCCACAGGGGCATCTTGAGGCAAAATGCATAGCTTTGTTCTGATCTAATATCATTTACCTCTTTTTCTACTAAATTTCTACCGTTTATTTTTTGTTGACCGTTCGTCCTTTATGTTATTACCTCAAGAGTTTATTTCAATATAGATTTGATTTTTAATTACTAAACAAGGTATCATTGCGTTATTAATTATCAGTCTATTTATCACATAATAAACTATGCTGTGTGTTTTAATGTCACAAAACACATTCAGTAAATATACGTATATCTTTACTGTACTATTAATTATGACCCACGAAGAAAAAACATCCATATCTATAAAATCATTAAAGTGGACGGGTCAGGAGAAACACAAGTGTTGGACATATGCACTAACACAGATGTACTGGTATGTTTCCATTAATCTCTGTGTGCACCCACACATTCATAGCCACCCACATATGAACACGTGCTCCCTCATAAACGACTGTGGTGACTGCATTGCCCCCAGGCATCCATTTAGGGACAGATTGCCTGTCATAGAATACGTATGGCATATTCAAATAAGCCCTGCACACACTCACGCTGCATATCATAGTTTAACTGGCCTTAAAGCTTCACACTGCTTTCGCGGCTATCAAACCTCTTTTGGCATGAAATTGATTTTTACTGCTGTTTGATGATTAAATATAAATAAGAGAAGCACAGAGAGTTCAGAAATAATACGAGTTAATTTTTGAATTAATTGCCCATACTAATAAAAAGAAAATTTTCTTTAACATAAAATAGTTTCTATTCTTACCCTTTAGAACAGGATGAGGTTATGAAGTGTTTGGGAGGTGAAGCTAATGCATGTTTTAGTGTTGGTATTGAAATAACTCTATTTTTAAATGTCATTATTGTACCTCCTTTTCCCTTTTTTCTATTCTTTTCTTGTACAAGCGTTAAAATTATTTATTTATTTATTGCTCGGTAAAATTAAGTGTTTTGGCCTGAGGTGAGTGATCCATCATGAGCAGAGGGCCTGGCCCTAATGATGGCAGCTTTATTCACTCACCCACCATTTCTCTTGCTCTCTGAATCACACACACACACACACGCACACACACACACACGCCTGCACAAAGAGAGGCCCTCTTCAATAATCGGTAAATGAACAAAAACAGAAGCTTGTATTTTTATTCTTTCTGAAGCTCACTTCTTCTCATATCCAGGTCTGTCATGTGAGAGCTGTGAGTTTGGATACTGGAACCTTTCCCACCCAGATGGCTGCATCCCATGTGACTGTGACCCCTTGGGTTCCCTCAGTTCATTTTGTGAGCCCAGTGGGGGGCAGTGCGAGTGTAAGCCTGGGGTGGGAGGCCAACGATGTGATTCATGCGGCAGAGGCCTGCATGGCTTAAGACTGGAGGGATCCTGTGCCCCCTGCAACTGCTCACGTGACGGGACGGTGCCTGGGAGGAACTGTGATCCGTACACGGGCCAGTGTGTGTGTAAGGTATGTGCAGATGGATCACAGTACATTAGAATAAATATGAAAATATATATATATTGTTTCAAGTTCAAAATGTCAAGACTTATTATAATAGATCTGATCCATCCAGAGGCATGTGTCTCAAATGTTTATTCCTTACTCCTATTGAAAGTTACAAGGAATAGCATTTCATTTTGCTGATGAAAATGCAAAATTTACTTTCTCAGAGAATTGGAAAATTAAAAGTTAATAAAAAAGGATTATGTCAGCTGACTCAAAAGCATGCAGTACAGTATGACATGAAAAGTCATCAGCCTCTGGTTCTTCTGATATGAACATTCAACATTGGTGCTTCTGGCACATGAAGCTGGTGCAACAGTAGAATATTAGCATCTCCATAAAGCTTAACAGCAGGGGAGCATGAAATGCTGTAATATTTCTCTGCAAAAGGCTTTACTTAACCTCCATGGACCAACCTCAGCAGAAGACAAGACTCCTCAAATCGTCACTGTTGCAAACTTCACACTGAACCTTAGACGGCTTGGATTCCATGTCTCTTTGCTCTTCCTCAGGTCTGTGGGACACTGGTTTAAAAATTCAATAAAAAAATTAACTATGAACCACTAAACAACAGTCCGGTGCTTATCACAACAAAATGTCCTGAATGTGGCAGCTCTTGAAGCACTAGTTTCTACCACAGCCAGCACCTTGTGAATCTCCCTTAAACTCTTAAGTGAGATTTGCTTTGGAATCTTTCAGGGCTGTACTTAAATCTGCTGCTTTTCCAATGTTTTGCAGCACAGTTTTTTCCTTCCACTCAGTGTTCACTTGATGTCCTTGGTAAGAGCATTATGTAAACCTCATTCTGGAGGTAAGACAAGTGTCAAGTCAGCAGGCTTCTTCATCATTGTGTAACATTATAACATACTTTTTGTGTATTTAAAATCCCTGTTGTGTTTTGATCTTGTGGTCAAGTTTTTGGAGAAACAGAATCTTTGGGTTCCATCAGCTATAAAATTGAAAATTTTCAAAAAAATACTGAAATATATCAGTCTGTGTAATGAATCTCTGTAATGTATGAGTTTCTCATTTCTAATTGAATTACAAAAAAAAAAACTTTGAGGATATTCTAACCTGATGAGGTGCACCTATCTTTTTTATATACCTGTATTCCTATTGCACACTTTTATGTGACACACTGACAGCCTTAAATAATGTATTGCACAAAAAACATGATTCTACTTTCCTTGAAAGGATAATCTTCACGTCCGAATGGCACTTGCTTGGGAACAAATAGTTTTATCCGTTTTCAAAGAGAATATCTTTATTTCGAATGACTTCTTGGGATTAGATTCTAATCATTCATACTACATGAAAAGCTTCATATGTAAGATTCATTGTTTATGATTTATAAAGAAATCAAGGACAAGGATTTTTATACATAACTCTGGCCAAATGTAAGTTTAAAACTGTGACAACAAATTTGAAGCAATAAATCAGAGTAAAGGGAAGGTAATACACCAAAATGCATTACATTTTCACATTTATGACCAGTATTATTTGATCTTTGTGTCATCTTTTTTTGCTTTTTTAGGAACATGTAGAGGGCCATCATTGTGATTCATGCCGTCATGGTTACCACACCCTGGAGCAGCGCAACAGCCTGGGCTGCCTGCCGTGTGTGTGTGACAGTAGTGGAACTGTGCCAGAGGGTGTGTGTGATATGAGGACCGGACAATGCCCCTGCAAGGAAGGAGTGGAGGGTGCCCACTGCACCAGCTGCGTTCAAAACTACTATAACAGAAGTTTAGACCTTGAGAGTAAGAAAATGATTCTGTCCAACCTTTATCATTTAAAATGTTTTAGTAGTTTTTTACCATGGAGGTTTCTGGTTGCTATGTAAGTCTTTACCAGTCAAATAACACGGCTTGTTTTTATTTTTGTCAGAAGGTTTGTCTCAGGGCTGTGTGCCATGTATCTGTGACCCCAGGGGAACAGTGACAGGGTCAACCTGTGACAGCGCCACGGGGCAATGTGTTTGTATCCCATCACGACATGGAAAGAACTGCAGTAGCTGCCGACCTGGTAAGTTAAAATAACTGACTGACAGATGATAAATGAGTTCACAAAAAGAAAAAAATACATAACTCCTAACAGGTTAAGGTTTTGTTATGAAAGAGTTAAAGTTCTGTGTCAGAAATGTTCCAGGTGTTGGGATTCTGTTTGATGTGTGTGTGAATATAGACATTTTTGTGCATTTTTTGTTTTGTCTTTTGAATTTCAGGGTTTTTTTTTGTTTGTTTTGTAAGATTTTTATGAGTACAGCTGTACCTACTTTTGTCCTTTTGATTGGTTTTGTGTGATAAAAGCAGCAAAACATTTGTGATGGTGGACGTTTTGAGACTATTTTTAAAGATGTTCACATTGAATGCAGTCAGTGTTGTATTTTTACATTTTGATTATGTTTTCTCATAATGTGTTCACTTTCATATGTTTGAACAGTAATATTTAAATAGTTCTGTTGTTGCAGTGCAAGCTTATGGTCCACATTTAATAGGTAATACTTGCCTAAGTGGCTAACAGAATATTTAATGTATTTATCAGCTCACAGGCATTGAGAAAAATTATCTCTATTGATTTATGCTTTGAAATGTGGAGTGCCTAATGTAACCTCAGACACTTTTATTGGTTCGGTGTTAAATTTTATTACAGATAAATGGCAAACAACACATTTTATTAACTATGACTGAAAGCATAAATGGTTGCTTCAAACTGTATTAAGCTGCATTCAAAATCATTTACCCTTGTATTATTGTAAGACTTGTTGTGTTGCATATATAAACGTTATATATACAGTATATATATATAATTTGCTATCATTCATCAAAATACTGCACTGCATGTTTGATTGCAAACATGCAGTGCATCAATTAATTTTTTTTTTTCATTTATTTCTGTCCAGGCTTCTACCTCACTCCAGATTACAGTGTGTGTTTGGAGTGTGACTGCCATCCTATGGGAGCAATGCAGCTCAGTTGTGAGAGCCAGAATGGACAGTGTGTCTGTGCTCATCGCTCAGTGGGAGGAAGACGCTGTGACCAATGTCGTGAGATGTTCTTTGGATTTAACCCTGGTCTGGGAAGGTAGGTTTAACACAAACCCTCTCACACGTTAATAAACAAAGAGAAATGTTAATTGTATATCTATTAAGGTTTTCATCTTCACTGGTGGCCTTTATTCAGTAGTAGTTGAATGAAGATTACTTTATTATGGTGAACCTGCTCTACCACTGAGCTACCTGATGCCTCATCAGTTGTGTATCTTAGAAAGTTTTTTCCCCCAATTATTTTTTTCTCCATTAAAGAAACTCATGGATTTCTGTAGCTTTCATAGAGTGCCTCCAGGTGCAATCCCTATATGGAGAGTTTGTAGAAAGGTGAGCAGACAGATGACTTACATGAGTTAAGAACTGCTTTGACCTTTGCTGCTCATGTTGCTACCTGCAGGCCATCTCACATGCTCACACAGCTTAAAACACTCATCCACAAATAACTGTTCACTTTAGACACAGTATTAAACTCGTCCATACACACACACTCTACAAGGTGTCATAGTAGATGGATTGACCACAAACTGTTTGACCAGTTGTCCACTCTGTGTGTGTACATTGGTATATTGATGCGTATTTTAGCTGACCTTGTCTGATAGCTTTAGTTTCTGGTGTGGCTTAATTAGAGGTGACATCAGGCTGTGGCTGAGATCTCTCAGCTGTGAAGAAGGATGGAGATGGTTTAGAATAAGACATGCATCAGATTTAATTGGCGATTTTTTTAAACCTGGAAAACCATTTTGTCTACTACTAAAGAAAGCTAATTTAATTAAACATTTCACCACTTCAGCTTTGCACATTATTGTGCACAACTTTTTGCTAACCCCTGTAATTTTGAGTGTTTGTACTTTTGCAAGACAGTTTGTTTGATATTTTGTATAAAGAACAAGATTATAAGATGTTTAAAAGAATTATAACATGTTATTCTTCCTAGAATAATGACCAAAGTCATTCTTTGCCAAAACAGATTTTTTTTCTTTTATCTCATCTTTTGGCAATAAAGAGGTAGTGATGTTTTTGCAAAAATCACTTTTGGCAAAAAAAATGACTTAGGCCATTACTACTACTAGGAAGGTGACAATATTCAATTTATTCTATGTATACCCTAAATTTCATGCTGAAATGTGATTTAATGTGCATTAATGGTTCTCCCTAATGGCATGAAAAAACATAAAAACACAAACACTCCACTTTTAGGCTCATTGATAAAAGGAAGACTGGGTGCAATGTTGGTGTTTCTCCTTGGAAAAGGGAGTGAAGGTCGAGTCACTGTGGCACTTTCTGTATCAGCGTGTGTATCCGTGTTGGTGCACCAGTTGGCAGGACAAATTTGCGCCTCTTTACGAGGCTGTGGCTTTTCACACAGCAATAAAGAAGGTGCATTGGTGTGTGGGGGGTGTGTGTGCGTGCGGGCGTGTGTGTGCGTGTGAGAGAGAGAGAGATGCATATAATATGTGAGTACAGTATGCAGCGAATAAAAACACACATCAATAATGTTTGTGTGTAGGTGACAGTAGCATGGTTTATACCGATTCAGTTTGCCAGACTGGTGTGCTAAATGTTCTCCAACACACATACTGCACCATGTGTTGTGTGTGTGTTTGTAAAGGTGTAAGGTGGGTGGCCGTATGCTCACCCACTGCCCTGGCCCTGCGGGGGTAACACCAAACCAGTGACCTAGACACAGACACCGTCAGACAAATACACGCAGTCACACAAATGGACACACACTTTGGCGACTCTGATGGGGTATGAAGTTAATATCACAGCTATGGGGTGGGATAGATGGTGGTTAGGGTTTCCCTCACAGTGTTAAGGAGATGACCCGGCACTTCTCACTCTCAAGCACACACACAGTCATCTTTAAACATTTGCACATTCTTGAAGACACATTTAATAATGTATTTACTTTTCGTTTTTGGTTCCAGCAGGCTTCCACACTACTCTCACAGCATCTATAGAGGGGCTGTTTCAGAACCCCGCAGTAACTAATCTTGAGTCCTATAAACATCACACAATGTTTAGATTCATAAGTCAAAATTGTAATTCAGTTTAGGCTACTTATTTAACACCAGAAGTAAAGTATCTTAAAAGAAAAGATACTTTAAAGACCCAGACTGAGAGACCATTTAGAGGTTCAGAAAACCTTTGCAGGTGTTTTGAGTTTATTAGCTGATTAGGATTTAACTTGAAACTCAAGTTAAATCCATGAGTTTCCTGGATTTAACTTTTTCCCAGTATTCTAATATTCTGAGACACTATCTTTCGGCTTTTCATTATCTTCAAGCCATAATTGTCAACATTGTTATAAATACAGCAAGCTGTTCCTTTCCACTGGTGACACTGGTGACAGTGGAAAGGAACAGCACAACAGTTATGTGCTGTTCATATAATTGTGAACACACTTGATTGATTTGGAGGTTGTAAAAATCTTTTGCACAATTCCCATTCTATTGTTGTGCATGAGCAGGTTGTTTGGATGTGTGGAAAAGCTGCACTTTTTCTATGGATTTGGATGCGGAGTGTTTTGGGAGAAAAAAAGTTTTGTGTAAGCAATGTGATGTGTCAAAGACAACTTAGATGGTTTTAAGTTTTTGTTCATTAAGATACCTTCCTTAACCTCATAAAAGTTTGAGAAGAGTTCACTGTTATTCTCAACAGAACACCATATGAGCCATTAAAGTTCACTAATTCCCTATTGCATAGGAGATATTTCCTCATACTACTGCTTCCCATTTTTTTGTCATAAATAGATGCCAGCCTTGTGCATGTGATCCAGAGGGCAGTGTCAATAGTTCATGTGATCCAGACACAGGAATGTGTGTGTGTAAACTGCTGGTAACCGGAGACAAGTGTGATTCTTGCCAGCCTGGAGCAAGTCATTTTGATCCTGAGAACCCTTTTGGATGCAGCAAATGTGGGTACCATCAGTCTTTAGTTTGATTAATACAGTTCACCAGTTTTTTGAATTAATAAAATGATTCAAACCCTGTTTGTTTCTCCTAATTTTCCTTCTAATTTTGGTTTTGTTTCTTTGTACAGCTCCTTCACAGCAGCCTTCACCAATTGGCTCAGTTCTTAGTTACTCATCAATCCGTCTTTCCTGGCATCCACCTGATTCCCCAAATTCACATAGGCTCAACTACACCCTCATGAGGGATGGACAGTCAGTTCATAACATCCAGAGACATTTTCCTTTCAGTATGTACCAACACAGCTTTTCAAAGGTTTAATTTTCCCAAATTTTATTTGCATGGCATAAATACTGCTGTATTGTGTATTCTGACTTAATTTAATTTTCTTTTGTCAAGGCCTTGAATCCTTTGTGGACGTTGGTTTGTTTCCCTTTACCAACTACTCCTATTGGCTCATCACAGCTAATGTAGCTGGTGAGACAATAAGTGCTTCAGCCTCGTACCAGACTTTAGGAGCTCCACCTTCTGGAGAGGAGCTTCATTTAAACCTCCTTGGACGACCAGGCCCAACCAGTGCAAGCTTTAACTGGAGCATACCAAGAAATGATACAGGCCCAGTCGAAAGGTAATGACTGAGTATTTATAGAAAGAGCACTTTGACTTTACAGCTTTTCTTGTTGCAGCCTGTGCAATGTTTTGGACTTCAAGTTCAAATGACATTTGAAAGATTAGGATAGATTTTGAAGTTTTGTAGTGAACATAGGTGGGGAGTATCTAGTAGGCAAAAGGAAATGAGGCAAATGAGACTGGAAAAATATTGACAAAAAAATTTGCTCATATTGTAAAGTTACTGTCTACATGTTTACTTGGTGTCTGTGCAACTAAAATATTCTGCATATATTCTTAGCTGCCCATTTGCCCACCATTGCACTTAAATTAAACAGAATACCACCATATAATAATACAACTAAAAGCAAAACTTGATTATATCTTCTTTATTTGTGTCTTTTAGGTTTGTGGTATCATCAGTGGAGTTATCTGATAAAGCAGAGCCGGTTATTCACTACATAGGTTTATCTACAGAGGCCGTGGCAAGCGGTTTGAAGGCCTTCACACAGTACTCTGTAACACTGGAGGTAGGTATGCCCAGGTGCCATGTGCAATATTTTTACTTATTTAAATTTGGCCATAACTTGGCCGTTGTTTCTCCTAAGATTAAAATAAAGTTTTGTTCTAATCTCCAGGCCTGCTCTTCTGGGGGCTGCACCTCTAGCCCTCCACTGTATTTTCTGACAGCTGCTGCACCACCACAAAACCAGTCTGCTCCCAACATCACTGCTACAGGACCTCATACACTGCATGCTTCTTGGGAGCCTCCGAGTCAGCCCAATGGTATACTGCCATGTGCATACACTCCGTCTCTCTGTGCTTACGTTGCATTGAGTTCCTTTATTTTTTTCTACATAATACAGAACAACCCCAAACATTCTCTGTCAATGTGAACAACTGTAAAAAAAAAACCTACATATAAACGTGTAATTTCAGGAAACACAACAGTAGGGATGTTTGCATTCTTCGTTCACACTGAATAGGAACAACATAACAGTGCACACAAACACATAAACTCCTACACACTCTCAACATACACACTGAACTGAGAGTGTCTTTGGTAAATCCAGAGAGCTTTGTAGTAGCTCTAAGGCTCAGTGTCAAACAAAGCTGTAAAACCTGAGTTTCTCCCTGTTTTCATCTCTTGTCTTTTTGCTCTTATTGATCATTTCCCTCCCAACTGTGCCCTGAACTCACATTAGTTGTTGTTTTTCTTGTTGCACCTTTATCTATTATTGGTTTAAAAACAAGTCGTCTCTCTTTTATTTCTCTGAGCCAAATTCAGTACTATTGTCTTTGCCAACCTTGAAATTTTACTGGTTAAGATGGTGTGGATAGAGAAGAATAAAAGTAGCCTTTTTATTTTTTATCATCCAAGAATCTTAAGTATCTTCAAAAACTAGTGGATGGTGGTGGACAGGAAGGATCTCTGGTTAGCAGTCAGTTTTGTAATGAAGTATCCTCTGACTGAAGATTGTTGCTGTGTGACTGTCTTGTGACTGTCCAGGCAGCACAGAAACTAATTAACTAAATCTTAATTTTTGGAAGCATAACGTCATTATTACTCATGTTTCATATACTGATTTGATTTTCCTTTTTTCCTGGCACAGGTATCATCACCAAGTATGAGCTCTTTCTCCGTGGACCACTGGAGTCAAAGAATGTATCAGCATTTACCTCCGAGACAAGAGTTTTCTCCAGCTCTGGTTGGCTGGATCCAAGCGTCCTCCCAGAACAAAATTCAACCAAAAAGACTACATTGTCCCCTCCTGAAAGTAGTACCATTATAGAGGATATGCAGGCATTTTCAGCCTATCAACTAAGAGTTGTAAGCGTCAACAGTGCTGGAAATGTCACATCAGAATGGACCACAGCACACACCTTGGAGGGAGGTTTGTATCCACTGCTGTAACTTTCTAATATTGAAGATCAATGGGCTCGCTTTCCCTGTGTAGACATAACAGAGCAATATGTAAAATAGACATGAAACATAATGATTGATTTCCATGTAGTATACAAAATGGGTGGAAGGCAAATACATTTACAGTCTTTTTTTCATTTGTTATTTAGAAACCATGTTTAATAAATGGTTTTAAAAACATCCTCATTACAACTGCTAAGTTTCTTTACCTCAGCAGGTAAATCTACCAGCTAACTGTTAGCTCAGTACTGATCTGAGTTATATTTTGGCATCAAGTTTGACCTTGTGATGATAGATGACTATGTATAGACTCTACAAGTTGGAAATATGTCCAAGCAGAAGTTTCTCTCTTGACAGAAGAAGGTCATGAACACTTGCTGATTTGTGAGAAAGCACAGTGTGAGAAAATATTCCTGGAGAAGAAATAAATTCTCCAATGTGAGCCTCTTCTTTACACCACCTTAATGTAACAACTCAGAAAGAAGCCAGACCACGAGAAATTTCTGCTAGATATGCATCAGTAGGTGTAAACTATGGAGAAGTCATCTGCTTACAAAATTAAATAAAGTAATAGTTAAGAAATTCAACAAAAAGACAAAAAAAGGAAACAAGGGTAACTGTCAGATTGATTGAAAAAAATGGAAAGGGAAATAAAAAGTGCATATGGGGGAGGGGGAACTCATTAAGGTATTTGAATTTCAAAGAGATGATATGGCTCATTAAGACTAAATGATTGCCTCCAACATCACTCTCAGCTGTGTGTCTGGATAACAAGCATGTGATAACACGATTTTAGATGTGAAATGTGTGCCAGGGTTTTAGCACATACATATGCAGGGTGGATGGCAGAGATATGACAGTGGTTATGTTGACCATAAATCACATTTCATAGCATATTTCACAGTTTGATGCCATCAATGGTGAAATAAAGAATTTCCCTCTTTAATCTGTCGTGTAATTGTGGTTATCACAACCATAGAATTGCACAACACTCAAAACCACTGAGTTCACATAAGAATGATTTGTCCATGTTATCTTTGCTAGAAATTTCTCATGTTGTATATATAATGAAATTACTGAATTTTCAGTAAATAAAAAAAAAAGATAATGTAATGTCCTATTTAAACTATAAAATACTGACAGAACATAACATACAGCTCTATAAAAAATTGCGAACCTCCTGGTTATTCCCCCAAATATTGATTTCTGAATTATTCCTGAGTTAAAACATTAGTATTGTTGTTTCTAAATGAATATGAACTTGTTTTCTTTGCAGTATTTGAGGTCGTTATTTTGACCATTTCTCTTTTTCTGCAAATAAATACTAAATTTTTGCTTGGATTTTCGGAGTCATATTGTCAGTAATTCATAGAATGTTAATTTTACTCAAACATATAATTATAAAACGTAAAATCAGAGTAACTGATACTTTTAAGTGATCTCTTAATTTTTTCCAGAGCTGTATACTTCATAGCTAGAGAATATGAGATGTTTGGTCTCTGTGTTTTTCTTCTGCCATTTTCTTCCCTTGTTGTACTGCTACTTTGCTGCAACTTATGGTTGAAATGTTATTGTGTCCATTTTCAGCCCCTGAGTTTGTTGCTCCTCCAGATGTGTCTGCACTGTCATCCTCCACCCTCAACGTAACGTGGAACACTACTGAGGGCTACGGCATCATTGCGAGGGGACAAGTCACAGAGTACAGAGTCAACTTAGTAACTGAGCAAACCACCAACCCCTATGCTCCTCCAGTCATAAGTCAGGTGAGCTCTTCAATGAAAAATATTAGATATGATGGTTAAAACATGTCTTTTTTAGTCCAAATGTAAAAAAAAAAAAAAAAAAAATTATTTTTTGAATGGTTATTCTCTTAGCTGTCATTATGTATGATCTTTTGATTCTAAATATTTATCTTGTTTTCAGGTCTTGCGTAGGATGGAAGCATCATCATGGCCTGTTCACATTGTAGAAGGACTGAAGCCATACCACATTTACAACTTCACGGTTGCACTGTGCACAAGAATGGGTTGTGTTACGAGTCTGCCAAGCACGGGGCAGACCTTACCAGCAGGTACAACAAAAAGATGCCTTGACAGAAGCTTAATTATATTTTCTGATGCATACTTAAGGGTTCATTCCTTTCTACACTGACAAAGGAAAAGATGGGCTCCTAAAGGGGGTTATTATGTAAAATAAACTTTTTTGAGCTTTATTTCATGTTATAACGTGGTTCCCTCATTAAAAAAAAACATAACTGGAGTGCTGCTTTGATTCTTTCATTCATGTTTGAGGAATCTCCTGTGGCAGCAATTTTGGTGCCTAAACACTTGTTCTCACAAAGTGCTGCATATTTCCTCAAAACTGCAGTCTCCAGTTGATGCTTCTGCCTCACAGAGCTAACCTCCCCCACTCACCTCCTCCAGACTAGCGGCAGCAGCAATTAGAAAACACCTGGTGGAACTGCGAGTATGCTGAGTTTTTAGTACAAACTATTTTTTAGTCCAATGCTCCTTACAGTTGTTAACGGTATCATGACAAAACTTTGTTGTGATGATGTTTTGAAGGTGTAGCGCTGGAAAGAATAGACAGAGTAAAAGCTCCTCTGTGCTGCCTGGATTTTTGTCCTTTTTTCATCATTAAACCATCATCACTACTCACCCACCTGGGTCCTCCACTTCATCCTCACCACCTACAACCACCTAATCATGACACTCCTCACACTTCAGATTGGACTAAAACAACCAATCTGCCAATCGACTTGCAGCACTTTTAAATTTGATATCGCCTATCACAGAGTTTTATTAGATCAGTATGCCACAGTTGATGTTTTTGGCTGAATCTACAGCTAACTCCGTTTTTAAGCATTCAGTATTGTCAGATATGTTTAGTGAATCCAATATCCAACAGTATGTAATTCTTGTTTGCTGTCACTAGTGAATCACTTAAGGATGTGTTAAAACAGTGGGAGGAACTTTGAAGGCATATAATACCAGAGAAGCTTGCCAACATCATGCAGAATGAGTTTGGCTGAGGTGCAAACAAATTTAAATAGTGCAAACAAAAACACAAATACATAGCAGCTCAAAAAGTTAACATTGATATTGACAAAAGTATTTCATGTTATATAGTAATGATATCATGTAGTGTAACAAAGCTTCTCATCGGCACGCTCAAGCACATTAGGAAGAGCAGTCAGTCATTGCATGCTTGAGTGGTGACAGCATTGGTCATGCTAACCAGAGGGGATATTATGGTGCCAGCAGTAAAAACAATTTACTGTTAATTACAAAGAGAAAAATGTGGCGTAGCACACACTTCCTGCTGGTCATGAATCAGACACACACAGAGTTAGAGAAACACACATACTTTGTCTCTTTGGTTCTTCTCTGTAGATTAATAGCCTGTACAGCATTTAAATGGTTCCAGAATCGACACAGACAGACGTAAGATTGTTTTTAGTGACTTCATTAGATTGTCCATCTATAATCTGCAACAATCCTCCATTTTTTTGTAGTTCACATTTTAATTCTGGCTTTATTTGTCTTATTCACTGATAGCAAATAGCAGTATGAGAACTTGTTCCCACGACACACATTTCCATCTGTTATCTTAGGATTTCTAAGCTTTCTGATTATGCTGTCTTTTAAACAAAGATAACAGTTTCAGGTAAACACACAATGCATGCAAAACTGATGAAAGAAAATACTTGCTCAGAGATTTCAACCTTTCAACACATGTTTAAGAGCTACACTGCAAATATTTCTGTGTTGATCCCTCATGTGTAGAGCAATGAAAGATGTCTTGCTTTGTAATTGGTCGGCTGTTTAAATGCATTTTTAATGGCTACATCTGTTGACACAGTGACAGTGTTTATTTCAAGTGATTTCCAAAGACTTCTCTTGACTGTAATACTGTACAATTCAATATGGCATATTGTACCCAGTTGACTCATTCAATGTATTTTTAACAGCCACATCTGTTGCCACAGTTTTTTTTTCATCTTACGCCAAAGATGTCCCTTGATTCCACTGTAAGAAATGATAATGGCATGCTGTTCGGTAGAGTTTGCTTTCTTATTTGTTACTATGTCTTTTATCATAATAGTCTATATACTATGTGCTTCTTCTCTGGGTGTTTGGGGATTGTTATAGCAGAAGTCATGGTACCTTATACCTTTTTATTTTAGCTCTTAAATTAAAGCCAAATCAGTGTGAAATTAATTTTATTACTTATATGAACAGTACTGGAATATGAAACGTTAAGTTAGTGTCAAAATATAATATTTAGGTTTCTATATACAACTGTAAGTTACTTGAAAATTTTGTAATTTTAGCATCGTGAGATCTCCTGAATCTCACGATGTTCTGGTGAGATTTATCCTCTCATTGAGTTGTGTGTCTGGTAAGACGTACTCGAGCATGCTGCAGATGCACTGATAAATGTCCCTTACATAAGCCTGGACCATTAGAGTCAGTTACCATCTGCTGTAAGTGAGGAGACGACATCTGTGAAACCGCTGGAATTACACCGAAGCACACGACTAAATGTTTGAGCACACATGGTGGCGGACATAATGAGACAAGGAAGGAGATCTCCGTCGATGTGTGTTGATGCATTTGCCATGGTTTCGATGGTGTGTCTCCCTGCAAAGTTATTGATCACATTGTAAAGTAAGTGGCTAATCAGGGACTGATTGTGATGTTTTATGTATCCTACATCCATAACTGCTTGTTCTACAAGACATACACACAGAGAGACATACACACATACACGCTTACGTTGTAACACCACTCAACAGAACAGGAACTTTATTGATTTATGCATAATTGGCCTGAGGCCCTTCCTGAGAAAAGAAATATGCAAGGCAAGGGATCACAATGTCAATAAGTGGTGTACTTATGTGCATGGTGTAGCTGTCTGCTAAGAGCCTGTTAAGACATGGCAGCCACTGCAAAAACAGGAAACACACCAACACGCCTGGACACCCCCTCATGGGAGCCTTTCCATGATTTAACTGGTTCATTACCATGTTGACAACTAAAATCAAGTTTTCAGGTGAACAGTTAGCTTGCTGCAGGTGTTTTAGTTAACTCATAGGAAGACATGTGAGTTTCATCGAAATGTCAGTGCCGTAGTACTGAGGAAAATTTTAGTTGACCAACAAGGAAATATAATAGCATCATAAATGACTATACATATATATGCATACAGTTGAATGAAAACGTTTGGGCACCCATTTTTATTTCTAAATATTTGGGTGTTTGCAACAGCTATTTCAGTTTGATATATCTAATAGCTGATGGACACAGTAATGTTTCAGTATTGAATTGAGGTTTATTGTACTAACAAAAAATGTGCAATATGCATTAAAACAAAATTGGACAGGTGCAAAAATTTGGGTACCCTTATCATTTTATTGATTTGAATACTCCTAACTACTTTTCACTGACTTACGGAAAACAAAATTGGTTTGGTAACTTCATTAGGCTTTGAAATTCATAGCCAGGTGTATCCAATCATGAGAAAAGGTATTTAAGGTGCACAGTTGCAAGTTGTTCTCCAATCTGAATCTCTTCTGAAGAGTGGCATCATGGGCACCTCAAAACAACTCTCAAATGAACTGAAAACAAAGATTGTCCAACATAGTTGTTTAGGGGAAGGATACAAAAAGTTATCTCAGAGATTTAAACTGTCAGTTTCCACTGTGAGCAACATAATAAGGAAATGGAAGACCACAGGGACAGTTTTTGTTATGCCCAGAAGTGGCAGACCAAGAAAATATCAGAGAGGCAGAGAAGAAGAATGGTGGGAACAGTCAAGGACAACCCACAGACCACCTCTAAAGTGAACATATCTCTGCTCTAGTTTGGTAATTTAACTCTCTGCTCTGTCATTTTGTATTTTGTTTCTTATCCTGTGGTGTGTATGATTACTTGAATCAATGAGCACTGAAATGGTCAGCAAAAATATAGCCAAATATTGCATCACCATTTTGTAACACGTTACTAGACGATTGATTTGGAAAACACAAAGATTTGTGATCTTATATGATCAATATCAATCCTTCACTTAATTATATGCCTCCACTTGCACATGTTTATCTTCTGTTGTTGTGATTCCTGTGTTCTTTGACATGGAAAAAAGGTAAGAAAAGGCCAATTACGTTGCCTAAAATTGGACCTTAAACCCTAAGAGGGCCAGCAAATCTGGTACAATGTAAAATAACAGAACTGAGATCCAGGTCAGCAAAGCTAACATTGCTCTGTTTTACTGGTTCATCAACATTCTCACCTTCTCTGCCTAAATTGTTTTGTGTGTGTTAGGGTGTCTGTGGTGAAGTAGTAGAATAGCGCATATTTAATAGTAAAAGTAGACTTTTGCATTCTATTGGACCACTTGTCCAACAAATGTGAGCTTTTTCGTTACATTGCCTCAACTACAGAAAGTGACACTACTGTAAAGAGTGGACAGACTGCTTCCTCTAGTTTAATTTTGTCTGATATATTTTTCATTTGTGTTGCGAAGAAACATGACCTGCATGACTATTGACTTCTTGTGCCTTGATAACAAACGCTTTTGCGTGGTTCTTGAATATGTGAGTTGGTGTGCTTGCTAAGGTTTAATTTGATCAAATCTTCGAGCCACAAGATTGAGGGTTTCACAAAAAATCCAGTAAGTGGCCTGTATTATCTTATTTACAAAAACAGTTGGTTTTAATTCCTTAAAGCTGACCTTCATGTTCTACTTAAACACTAACTTCTTTTTATTAATATTGTGTAGAGTTTTTACCTTTACGAAAAGAAAAACTGCTCTCTACTGTTCTGAGCAAGTTGCCTGTTGCCACATCTATATTGTCTATTGCCATAGCTCCATATCAATGGACTGGTTTGCTATTGGTTTGCAGTAATTTATTGCTGGATGTGCCTATATGAGGTGTCTAAAACGAGCTATCCACTTCCCTTTTAAGTGCTCTATTACCACTCACACCAACCATGGTCCACATCTGTCACACTGAGCTAATTTACTCTCACCACAGGCCATTTAAACAATTACTGAAACGAACACTGAAACAGTGATGGAATGACACTTAATGTACACACATCTATCCCACCCCTATACCAGTCCATGACATGACATGTTTCTCTCTCCATTATTCTACCTCTCCCTATATCAAGTCGGTCTGCAGCTGATTTATTTATGATACACGATAAAATTATGGCCTGTGTACTGCCTGCTATGTTTCAAAGGGACATTTAATTTAACATTTAAAGTGAAGGAGGAAAATTAAATGGATGCTTCATGCATGAAAACATGACTTTTGTCAATGCTGGACTGTGTGTGGGAAATAAAATCCATTTAAATATCATGACTAATTAAAATAGAATGGCAAACATTTTTGGTTAACTACGACTGCAAAGTTTGTCAGAATGTTTTTGAATTTAAATAAAATTTTGCTTAAAAATGCTGTTTCAGGGAGACAAACTCAATCATCTGAACAAAATCCCATTTGATCTCACATTATTTATTTATTTTATTTTTTTAACTTTTTCTTTCCAGTAGCCTTCTTATACAAACATATACACATGTCCACCTTTGTCACATTTCGCATGTTATTAACATCTTTTTACACAGACCATTTTAGACATTTAACCTATAATAAGTATACAGGCTGTCTAATTCTGGCCCTGGCACAAGTCATCTGGGGAAAAAAGCAAACAAATACATTTTGATCTCAAATTATTAATATACAATTTGCATGATTAATCTTTTCTCCCACTTCTTTTTTCAGTGCCTACAGGATTGTCTTCACCTCGATTACATCCTGTAAATGAAACGACCATTCAGATAGACTGGGATCCTCCAGTTCAACTTAATGGACCTAGCCCACTTTACCAGGTAAAATAACTGGTTTACAGTTTAATTAAAAGTTATCAGATGCTTTATTTATTTGGTTATTATAAATGTAAATGAGGTTTTTTTCCCCTCTTTGGTCTACAATAAGATATTGTAAATAATTCCTGCAGAGATTAATGACACACAGATTCTCATTAGACGGTCTTTACCTGTGTTGTTATGTTAGTGCACATATCCAGGGTTTCCAGAGAAAGTCTCAAATAACTTTAATGATCTGTTTATTGTAATGATAGACATTTATTATTTTGAGTGACGCATTTCACATCCGAAGGCAGATGTGCTAGAAATTGTTCTACATGCTTAGTAGAACCACACCATTTAGTGGTCGGATTTTGAGAGATTTTAATCCACTTGAAAATGCACTTATTACAAGGAATTCCTTATTCATACATCTAAACTCTCTATGATCTTTCAGTTATTTTATTACTTGTTTTTTTTTTTAAACTTAAATGTTTCAGATCATCAAAAGTTTTATATCGGAGAAATATAATCTGAGTAAATACAAAGAACAGTTTTCAAATCCTGATTTCATTTAGAAAAAGCTATTCAGACTAACCTGGCATGTGTTGAAAGTCAAGCATCCTCTAAGTCTGAGTGAGAGCTTATTGGCAACAGTTGCCATCAATTGTTTTTCATAACTGACTGTCATTCTCATAAGTCAAATATTTGCCCGCATTTCTTTACAGAGTTGTTTTAATTCAACCTCATTAAATGTTTTTTTGATCTGCTTCAGAAAAAATATAAGCAAACTGATTTGCTACATTTTCTGATAAAGAGCAGAATTTATGGTTCCATCAAGTTGTGCAGGTCTTTTTTTATTATTGATTTAAAGATTTTTATGGCAATAGTGGCCTCTTTTCAGCAGTAGCTGGACTAGAGGAAGAGCAGTAAGACATGCATCCTGGGGCCAGGAGTCAAACCAGGAACAACTGTGTTGAATACTGCAGCCTCGGCAAAAGGTGCAACTGCTCTACCACTGAGCTACTTGACCCCCAAAATGGTTCAGATTATTAAGTAGTAAAACAGACACAGGTCATCACAATATGACATTTCAGTAGGATGTTCTCCATCTGAGGTATCTTTAGTTTTATGCTGGATATAATGGGGCTCATGATTTTGGTTTCATGAGTCTAAACAAAATATTTTCCCAAAAATCTTGGGAATGTTTTGGAGGTTTTTTTTCTGTGTAAAACTTAATATCACACATTTTAGACGAATCACAATCCCTGTTGTGGGCACAATAAAATTACTAACAGTAACTAATATTTAAGTTTACAAAATACATTTTGTACAGTATATTATATTAATACTCTTACTACTATATTTTTCTCTTTTACAGGTGGAGAGAACAGACGTATCACTCTCTGACCCACAAGAACCAGTTATCAGAGGAACTAGATTCCCAGGGAATGGTTATTACCAGTTTCCCAGTAATACTCTTCCCAATAACGCTGACTTTACAGGTAAGGAATTATGTCTAAATTATTTTTGCTACATCTTAAGTGAGATTTATTTTTATACTATCCAGTCTTAAGAGATTTAGAAATCTTTTGGATGTTTTAATTTTTTTCTGACATAGTACAAATCCACACATGCATTGGTTGAACAAAAATAATGTCATTTTTCTGCACTGATTGTCCTCAATTTGTCCTGAGTTGCCCTTTGTGTTTTCTGTCCGATTTTAAGTCTTAATGATAAAAAGAAATTATGGGGAGGTATAGAAATTTTTGAACCTCCTATATTGTTTTAATGTTATTTCTTCATCAAAAACATACCGGGAGTGTTGCTTTGATTCTTTCATGCATGTTTGAATTTCCTGTGGCTGCCACTCGGTGTGCAGAAGCACTCGCTCTCACAGTCCTCCACCTATTTACCCAAAGCTTCTCCTTGGAGCTGCAATTCCCAGCCAAACTTTTGCCCCACACTGCTCCAAAAGACTAGTAGCAGAAGCAGCAATTAGCAAACACCTGGTGGAACTGCAAGTCTGTCGAGCTTATCAAACAAACTACGTCTCAGTCCAACACTGCTTAGTACTGTTAATGGCATTATGAGAAGCTTTGTTGTGATATTGTACTGAAAGCAGCATGTTGGAAAGAGCAGGAGCTTCTTAAAGAGACCAAGGCCAGTTTCAAGATGTCAAATTACGAAGCCCAATTTATTTTCAGTCATTTTTGATATATACAGCTTTTTTATGGCATCTGAAGTTACTTAATTGCAGTATAAAATGGCACTGTGTGCCTTGAAAAATACAAAATATCGGCTCTTTAAAACCATTTTGGTGTTCTTTAGATTGTGAGTACGGTTACATACACATACATGTATTTTTATGTTCAGGTCTTCACACAACAACTTCGGTCATACAGTAACATTCCTTTAGAATGACTTCCCCAGTCAATCTTAAAGGACAATTATCTTTCTGTTTACCAGCATCATTAGAGGGTTGAGCTGCACAGCCAAACATGTTCTGCTTCATCTGAGAACATCAGCCAGTCTGACGCTCATAATTAATGACTGCTGATACTAATCAGTAGGATTTGAGCATGCAAAGCTCTTTGATGCCACTTGAGATTGCTTCCCTCTTTTGTACAAACTAAGTATCACCAGTAATATTTGTCTCTGCAAAAAGAGATGTAAGATACATTTTAATGTTTAAGTTATGTGATAACATTAAAACCATGTTAAATGTCAAAAATTGAAGTTGCATCTTTGGGCAACAAGAGTCTCTGAAACCTAGTGATAATGTCCCTGTTCCATTGCCATTTATTAATTTCTAATCCTCTTAAAGAGAAAGTTGTTATTGATGTCCACATAATCATCCTTAAAACATGTTTTTAATTTTAAAAAAATTAATTCATATCTATATTAATTGTAAACATAATTTGCACTGTCTATAAGTAATTTTAATATTTGTTTTATGCTAAAGAATCCATGCTTAAATTTTGATTTTTATAGGCATATTGTTTTGTCTACTGGGAGTACATTTATTTTCTATTTTAGACACTAAATGACTATTCTGCCGTGTTTTTCCACTTTACCCGATTATCATTCAGTACGCTTGGTATACTCCCAGATCAACAAATTACGTTTTTGATCTCTTCTGTGTCCTTATAGAACTAAGGTAAACAGTTTCTTTGAACACTGCCAACAAACTGATGATGATTTTTGTTATTGAGACATGCTTCTTTGCCCCCTCCAGTCTCCTCCTTCATAAAGGGTAATGGATCAGACAATCACTTTCAGACCGGATCTATTCTGGACCATCAATGTGTCGGCAGTCCTCAAACCGTCGCCCTTTTACAACCGTCAATACTAATAGCATCATCTGCAGACAATTATTCCCATAGAAGCGCACGGAAGAGCGAACAAATCAAAGCCAAATTGGATTATGAATGTAATGCAGTGTAATGCCCCCTTGAGAGTCAATTGATCACAGAGGAGAGACTCGTCAATCGTTGATATCTCGTGGAAACCTTGTAACTCCAGCAATGATAACTATACAACTGTAACTTTTTTTTATAATTACTAAATTGCTGTAGTTTTGTGTCTTTTGCTTTGACCTTTCATTAAGTTATTAATCTTTGCAAGTTAAACTTTTTTTAAAATTAATTTTTCTAATTTAATTACACTTTTTCAAGCCTTGAAGCAATGGCTCCATCAGTAGCATTGGTCCCTTGGAATTTTTTGTGGACTATGAAGTAAAAAAAATCAAAATTTTTCTCTGTCAACATTGTCCCCTGTTCCATGGCTGTTATTCATTTGTTGTTTCTACTAGTTCTTATTGCAGGTAGTTTTATATCCAAAACATGTTAAGGATTCATCCTTGAGCAGGGTCAATATTGTGCATGGTAAATCATATTTAAAGTAAAACAAATTCTACCATTTGAAATTTAATAATATTTACCCTTTCACCTGTTGCTTAATGGTCACTTTGCTAACATTATTTTTGGTCAAATAGGTTATTTTCCATGTGCAATTACTGCGATCGGAGTGCATGTTTCCATAAATTAAACCCCTTCACTTACGTTTGAAAATGTTTCTTAGTGCCTAAAAAGGTACTTGAGGTCAAGATTGGCCACACTGAATCTTACTTTAGATGAAACAGAACAGTATGTAACCATGCTGTGATATGAATAACCTCTGAGTGCCCGTTTCCATAAATGCCTGTTAGTTCATTCATCTTACCTATCTATATTCCTGCTGTATGACTTCCTGCTCTTGGTTGCATTTGAATTAACGACCTTGTGTGTCTCGGTTAGGAGTGACATATGTTGTTCTTTGTAAAATAATGTATTTAAATAGAAATGGATCTCTGTCTTCCTCTTTGTAATTCTTCACATTTTAGGCATGAAGTGGGTTAATTGGAATGGGGAAGATGTCCTGCTTATATTTTTTTGCTAATCCAGATGTATTTCTTCAATCAGCAGTTAATGAAGTTAGATGAAACATTACACAAATACTTTAGAAAAAAAGAAAAAATAAATAAATGCAAGAACAAATAGACTTGGATAATTTCCAGACACCTCTAATACAGCGCACTGTACTGCAGCAAGTGAGCAGGAAAGAGGGAAATGTTAAATGATACAAATTATTTTTCCTTAATTAATATGATTGATTGCTATGCACTGACGTTGAGAGGAGAGGGGGAGAAACGTGTGAAGGGAAAGTTTGCACAGACATCATTAGTTTTTCCCCATTTAAAGATTAATCAGAAGAGGCTGGGCTCTTTAATTCTGTCATTTGTATATTTAATGGGCTGCTGCAGAATCTATGGGTGTAATTAGCTAGCTGCCGCGCTCTCATTAATACGCCAGGCTCTGATTAATGCCAGCAGAGAGCTAACATGACTGGAGTTATTCAGGTTATGTTGTGTAGATGATTACACACAACCTCCGCTGTTTACTAAGACAGAGCGAGGAGAAACAATAGGCATGAAACAATATGAACTAATAAATAAATCTCTAAATTGCAAATTGGTCAATATTTCGACAACTTAATGTAACAAATCACAGTTATGACAAAAAAAACTATGTTCCTCATAGGCCTTCACTAAAGCTGAACTCCATCTTGGATAATCACCAAATTCATAGTTTGGTTTTTTTCCCATTTTTTTCTCTGAAGAGTTTTTGCGGCGCTAGTGGCTCGTAATTTTTGCGACAGTAGGCAGATAGGAAAGAGGGCGAGGAGAAGGGGGAAGACATGCAGCAAAGGTCGCCGGGACCGGGAGTCGAACCCGCGACGTCCGCGTCGAGGACTAAGGCCTCCAAACGTGGGGCGTGCTAGCTGAGTTCTCCTCAACATAAAATTCACTTTTGCACAGTGTGATTTACTGTAATCTTTTATGGTTCTGAGATTGTGTTTTAATTTTATCATTTGGACTGATTTTTTTTTTTTTTTAGCTCTATAAAAACAGCTAATATTTTTTGCAATTGTTAGTTACTTTGGGTGCCAAAACCTGATGGGAGCTGCAGATTTGACACATAAAAGAAGCTACAGAAGCTCTCAAAAGTCTACATACCTTGTTAAATTTTGAGCTTTTTGAGACTTTAAAACTGAGGCAATGATTAATCATTTTATAACCCCTTTTCACCTGCAATGTGACTTATATAATCTACACTTCAATAAAAATACTCAAAACTGACTTGGGAGAAAAAGGTGTATATAAAAATGCCCTGGTTGTGCAGGTGTTTCATTTCAACATTCAGCCCTATTTGTCCTGTGTGTGTTAGTAATATTTCCTCATTCTATCTTGCTAAGCATCTTCAAACCTGTTTAGTTCTAGACTCTTGTTTAGCCAACCCAAAACTTGAATTTATGTTTAGCCATTCTTTTGTTGATTTGGATTCAATTTGAAGCTGAAAAGTGAAATCCCTCTTTATCTTTAACTTAAAAGTAGACACTTGAAGGCCGTCATATCGTATTTACCTTAAAGTTTTAGGTTCAAAAGGGTCAGCTGTTGAACCTAAAAGTTCATTTCTATCAGAAATCAGACATAATCCTTGTTACTGTAATTAATTGTTTAAAGCTATGAATCATTGAATGAAGCTCCTAAGTGATAAACATTGATGTAAAAACATGCCTGGGTACGTGTTTCTGTGAAGATTTATAATGTACAACATCATTGTGCTTGTGCAGCTGCACTGTGTTCGTATGCATGAGTGTTTGTGAGAAGCTTTTTTGATTGTACTGTATGTGCAACACGGTCACCTGTCATAGTGCTTGCTCAGGTTTGTCTGCTGATGGCTCCAAAGTGGTTGTCAGTGTGAAGTAGCACAAGTCCTGTGGGAAAATCTGAAGGAAGTCATGCTGAGCATGAGCAGTGTCAGTAGATGCTGTACATTTGACATGCTTGGCCAACATCTTGTCTAGCACGAAGAATCATGCAGGGACCAAAAACACACACCTTATTATATGCACTTATCTCTGATATGTTTTTATTCTGATAAAATACATACAAATATGTAGATGTGTAATTTTCCCTTCAGATTTCTTCAGTTTTTGCATTGTCCCAGACTTAAACACTTCAGACTGTTTAACAAATTTTTATCAACAAAAAGAATCAGAGGAAATACATAATATAGTTTTCAAATGATAATTTAGCTTCATTCTTTCATTTTCTGTGCCTGCTTCTTTCTGCTGTGGGTTATGGAGAATGACAGTCCATAGGAGGATGCATAAATTTTACATAAACATAAATTGGTAGTAAAGTCTCTTGAGGCAAATAAAACTAACTGAATATTTTAAGGCATCCTAAAACTCTCCATGAAATCATATGAAATGACTCTTTTACCTGTCTTACGGCCACCTTTATGCCTGAATATTTTTTATTACTGTCATCGAGACATGTTTTACTATCCTAAAATATTTCAGTGTAGCAGGTACAGTATTTTTTCTGTCAACCCTGCCTTATAGCTTCCGCTAAAATCTTTTTCCAATGGTTTTGCTAGATTTTGATTGTATCCAGACATCCTCAGTATATTTTTGTTTTGGTGCAATTGATGTATTCTATTAAGTTTTAGGATGGGTGTGTCTCTATGCAGCTGTAGAAGATTAACGATCTTTCTCTTGCTGCTAAAGGCCAGGGAATACTTCACATGTTTAGAGCTGTCTTTGTCTAAATTGGTATCTGTATTTGTCTTCCTTTTAAATAAAGGCCAACATCACAGCACATGTCTTTTCCTAATATTTTCAGGTAATGTAATACATATAAAACAGGATTCACCTAAGTAAAGCATAAGTCTTAAAATGTTTTGATGGTGATTGCAGGTGAAAAAATACATTTTCAGCACAGTTTTAGACTTCCTTTCGCCTGTAGCTTGGCTGTCATAATGGCTTCTTGATGAGAGAATAAAGAGGATGCAACAGATGGAAGAAAAAGTGTGGAAAGTGAAATACAAAGTTAGCATAATCTCCCTTTGTATTTATGAAAACCAAGCAGGGTCATTTATTCATTTATTTATTCATAATAGCAATTTCTGACCATTTTTGTCTGTTTTATTGAAAATACCTGAAAATCTGTATGGACTAGCACATTCTGAACTGCAGACTTAGTTTCATCTTAATAATTAGAATATACCAGAAACGTTCATTACTTTTTGTTATTAAATTCAAAAAGGGAAATTCATGCCTGCCTTATTTGTCAGTCCTGTGATACAGTGAATTCTGTTATCAACCTCTGGTTTTGATCAAATGAAATTGATCTTAAAAACTGTAACAATGTCACTTGTTTTTTTTAACTGAAAATGATACTTGAACTGCTCTTAGCACTGCTGTAAATTTATTTAATAAACTTCACATGCATATTTGTTTTAATTAAGGAAGATTTGAGTCAGCTGGTTCCTCTTTGGATTATTTACCATCAAGAATCAAAGCGGTCTTACTTGCTCACTCAAGGACCAGTTCTGGGCAGGAATAGGCAATGTATTGAAAGTCACACTCAGTTTTATACAATACAAAATACTTGTCAACTGTCTCACAATAGTGGGTCAGTTCATAGCATGATATAGTTGTTTTCTTGTCCTAACTGGATGCAACACAGATGCATTACATACAAGCCATTACATAATTGGTCCATGTCCCGTATGCTACACTGATGCACTTCATTATCAATTTATATTATCCGGACAGTGTTCTGAACAATATGCACAGAGAGAACGATACTCTCTATATGTGAGAGTAAGAATAGATAAGCTGGCCAGAGTACTTTATCTGCTGAATGCCCTATCCTGTCAGATTTGACCCTGCTGGCTTTGTTTATCTAAAACACGGGGTCACAGCTGAAGTTTTACATATTTCTTTTCCCTAAAACTGGCAATTAGAAACGTATTCATGTTCCTCTCACATTTGTTGGGATCTCCGTCTGAATTACAATTTTTCTACCTCAATAATCCATCCTTTCGCACACATTAAACAAAATGAATCAACAGGTCATGAGCAAATTAAAACCCCACTGTGATCAAGTAAAATCCATTGTATAAAATGTTGTTAAATTTAAAAACCTGAATATTAAAATAGCATTTTAACAGTCACATTGACTCATAGTACCAACTTAATTATTCATTTGATAAGCAACAATATCTCATGTCCTTCAAGAATTTAATTCAGTGTAAGTCCATTAATTCCGATGTTTTAAGAAATCACCCAATCACAACTTTAAAAGATCTTCACTGAGGTTCAAAATTAGGTCCTTCAGATCATCCCATGAAAACCAGTGTACCATTTAGTAAATAAAAAAAAAAACTATGATCCTTCCACATGAAAACAAAGACATTGTGCGCTGAAATCGAAAAGCTTTCCAGAGCTGCCAGCCATCTGTTCAATACTTGTTGTAACTTTAGTTGTTCATCTTTCATCCATTTGGCAGGAAAAGTCCCTCAGCCCTTCGAGGCGACTTCTATGTTTTGTCATTTGTCTGGTATTCCAAGGGAACGTGGAGGAGAGGGAATATTTTGAGCACACATCAAAAGGCTCTTACGTACTAATTTAGTATAAAAATAAGGCCTCATTCCTTAGTTTGTGGCTACAGCTCCAAGTAACCATCATCCTTTGGTAAAGCCTCAGTGGTAAAGGTGTCCACTGACCGCAGACCACGATGCATCTGCACATGGCCATTAATATGGGCAGCATTTTGCTTTTTCAGGCTGCAGTCAATACACAGACAGAAAAGCCTCACCAAACACATAGCTTAACATGTATATCGCCAATTAACTAGTAAACTAGTTAAACCAGAGTTTTAGTCGGCATATTTGTATTCACTAGCATTTAAATATCCAAAGGTAAGGGAAGTTTGTACCAGAACTAGAAGAAGAGAGTGTATTTGAATACAGGATAGAATTGAAGATGCCCAAAGGAAAGCTTATTCAGAAGAGAGAGAAGGTACAGGAAAAGGAGAATGAAAAGGTCACAAGAAAGATGAGTAAGGTTAAAAGCAAAGGGATGAAAGATGGGAAAGATTGAAAGATCAGGAAGGTGTGATGGAGAGAGATGGTTAAAGGGGGGTAATGTAATGTCAAGTATCTGTCATGACTTCACTCTTCTCTGTTGTGACAAGGTCATGAATGTAAATGACACATATCTGCTTAAAGTACAGAAAGTAAGTACAATGCAAAAATTTTTTATTACCGTTTAAGTATTCCTGAACATAGATTGCAACTTAAATAGCTTTTTATTTTAGGGAGCTTATATTTTATAATTATAGAAAGAAAATAAATGTTTACCCTGTTTATGTCTGTATCTTATGCCAAATATGTAAAATCTTGTATTTAATATTCTACACTTAAGCTGGTGTATGATCAATTGGGAGAAAATAAAAGTCGGTCATAAGTTATTTCATATATATTTTATGTGTGGTACTACACAAGTTGAGTCTTAATACAAAAGTATAAAACAAATTAGTTTTATATTTTATACTATATTATTTTTCAGGAAACTCCTGAAAGTTAATAGGTTTTCTCTCAAATTGTGTGTCATGAAATTGGGTGAAAATGAACAATGTTGAGCTCTTACTTCTTTTCATTTTAAATCAAATTACACTCATCTGTTTAACCTGAAACTGATTTAATTTAATTCCTTAGATGATCCTGCTTGTTGTTCTTTATGGAAACCCACACAAAACGTGCTTTGTCTGTGCCATTCTATGGACCAAATAGTGAATTAGGATCCAAACGCTGATCCATTGTAACATGACAAGACAGAAGGCCTGATTTTCTGTCCATCATTAAGACATATTAGCTTCCCACACTGCAGAAGCTTTATAAAGGTCACACCATATTTTATAATTAATAATTGCACAAGCCAAACATTGATGCAAATTTTGATTCCCTACACATGGCTCAGAAATAACATCTTTAAATCTCTAACATCTTTTAGCATACATTTAGATGCATACTTCCATGGTCTTGCATAGCTTTTGGATCCCAAAGGATTCTGCTTTTGGTAAAAATAAAGTTATTTTCCTATTTAATACGGAAATGGTTAAATATGGAAATAGCCTTCTTTCCATATTTATCAGTTCCCCTACTGCAGTTTCATACGCATTTGAGTTTGTGCACAATCTTAACTCTTTTTTGATCTTATAATGTACACAGGGAAGACTCTTCAGGAGATAAAAGACAGAGATCACAAGTGAGAGATGGTATAAGTGCAAAAGTAGATGTGTCTGCTAAGACTAGTTTCCTCATGTGTATTTTGGTGGTAGGATTATCTCAGACAGCAGTCTTACAGTGAAAATAGTCAGTTTAGAGCTTTTCTTTTCAAACATTTCTTTCTTTTTTAACTTTAAATATACTGTAGTAGTGCATTGTGCACAGGTATCGAGTCCAACTTTATTACTTAAATTTTTGCACTCTGGAATTTACAATATCAAAAAAATAATTCAGTAATCCATAGCATGATAATTATCTGTTTAAAAATGTGTGTATGCTTTAAAACCTTTTACACTTGATTGCTAGTTTCCACTCCAGAGCTTTTAAAATTTTAGGAAATCATTCAGAGGGAGGACGTAAACATATCTACATGTGGGTTTTTCATCTTATTTTCAAGGTTAAATTTAAAACACCTTTACAGCCACAACTCAAATCGAAGTACCTTCAGCAGAGCCAGCATCAATATGCTGTCATTACAGTAATTATTTTATTGTATTAACAATTTTCTTATTGTCTAGGTATTTCAGATATCATGTATGAAAATGTGTTTTGTTTTGTTTTTTTATTGAGTCCTTCTATCTTCTTGTTTCTGATTAAATTTTGCATTAGGTGTTAAGTTGAGTTTCAAGACTTGGTCCCCAGATGGCCTCCTGCTGTCTGCCTTCTCTCCAGGACATCAGGAGGAGTTTTTGGCCATCCAGATCAAAAACGGACGCCCATACTTTTTGTTTGATCCTCAGGTACCATATCTTACTTTTTTTATTATCATTATATCAATAATTAAAAGACACAAGCAGATGAATTTAAATATGTATAGAAATAGTGAGGCACAGCTGGTTGCACTGTTGCCTTGGAACAAGAAGGCCATGGCTTCAAATCGCAGTGTAGGGTCTTTTGCATATTCTCCCTGTGAATGTGCAGGCTCTTTCTGGGTACTCCTCCTGACAGCTTATTGATCTCTCTACATTTCTGTTCGGTGTGTATCTGTTGTACAGTTTTACTGAGATATAAATCTAATACTGTATGCAGGCAACAAGCGCCTCAATCACTCTAAATAAAACGTTCACATCAAACAAACTCAATTGCAATAAGTAGTCAACAATCTCACATTTAATGAACAAAGTTTTTATTATTGCCTTCAGGGAAACGACAGAGAAATAATTGTTTGTAAAAAAATCTCTTTGAAACAACAACATCTTCAGAGTAGTAAAAGTTTAATGCCAGTATCTGCTAAAAATATCAACTTTTACAGTATAACAGCTACACCACTTTGGCTGTTTAACCCATTTTCTATGAAAATTTGTTCTTTTGTATGTCTGTTCCTAATTTTCTGACTCCACCTATTTTTTTTACTCTTTTGTCTAATCTGCTCTTCTCTCTACATGTTTTTCTTTCTTTCTCTTCCACCACCACCTCTTATTTTTCTCTCTTACTGGCTCTCATCTAGTAAATGTGATCTGTAGCCCCTCATTGGTTTCTGTCAGGGAGACAGGGAGAGGGGAAAACTTTGAAAGTGTGTCAACGTTTGAATTGGACTGCAATTAACTCATTCCCTGCAGTCACCATGCGTGAATACAAATTGCAAACTAATTAAGCTTTTCACCCTGACACTTACACACACAGACAAATGCACACACACCAACACACACATGCATACATGCAGATCACCGTTTTCCTAATCCATCCGTATAGCTACTTGTAGAAGGGTTAAGAGTCAGTTACTTTGATGATGAAAGTGATAGTGAGAGACGATTACACGTAGATTCACAAGGCCACTTACTGATGGCACAAGCCCACACTTACAGACATGCATCCAGATTGATTCCCAAGCAGTGTCACTTTTTAATATAAGTTAGCAAAATGTTTTTATCAGCAGATAAATATGTAATGTTGGGGTGTGTATGGTTGTATTGCAAGATGTCTGTGTGTCTTCTCCAGCTGGGTTGATTCCTTTGTTTAGGTTAGTTTGGGGTAATTAACAGTAGGAGTGGTGTCACGGCTTATTAGTGTTCCCCTAGATACATATAGCTGGGCCCATTACTTCCCCCTATTAGCTTGTTGAGCTAGCCTAATGGGATTAGCAGTGCAGGGGGTAATTTAGCATGACACAGGGAAGTGATATGCTCATAAATAAGTGTATGTGTGTGTTGCCACACACATACATATGTAAAAGCACAGGAACGCACAAAAATTACCTTTCCCTTGTCAGAGATAAACCAGTGTGCTAGAGTAGAAATTAGTGTGAAATGATGGAAAAGTCTTGAAACAGATATAAAAAGTATATTGCTTTGAAGTGCCTTTGCACTGTACTGGTGCACTGAGCAACATTATTAGCTGGCTTTTGTGTAAAAAAATAAAATAAAATAAAAATGATGTAGCTATCATAAGAAAAAAATACCTTAGAATTTACAAATGTTGGGAGGTTGCTGGAAATTTTGCATAAAATTCTCCCATGCTGCATGAAGCAATATATTTGAGGAATTGTGTTAAAATCCACAAGTGTCTTCATTTAGCTCAAATGTTGTGAATTAATCAATCAGCGGTTACAAAGCATCACCATCTAGACTTTCCCAGATTGTTTTAAGGTAGGTATAGTAATTTTAGTTCATTCAAACTCTTGAATACTTGTCAGCAGTTGTCAACAGATTTCTACTGAATGTAGAAATTAAAAAGTATTACAAAGTTCAGTCTGATTTAATAACAAAATATATGTTGTATTTTGTATAATGCATGTCCAAATCTGGTTTTGCTGTGTGTACTTGCAAGGGCAAAACAGCATGAAAAGCCACAGGAGTGGTATTTTGGTTTAAAATGCTTTGTGTGCCCACGAGTATATGGACTCGTGCTTTATAATTAAGAGATTGATACCAGGGCATCCAATAGGAAACACACACATCAGTCAAGTGCTGTAGCACTCAGAATGACACCATAGCACGACTGGGTTTTCTAAATTGCAGTGTGTTTTCTCCAGCTATTTACTCAAAACACAGATAATGTCCTCCACTGATAGTATACATTGCCTGACAAAATGAAAAATAACCGGCAAGGTTTTCTATTGCGGTTCTTTCCAGTAAAACCACCCATCAAACCTTAGTGTATTGAACAAAACCACTTGAGTGGCAGTTATACTCTAAATGTCTTGCTCAAGGGCACTTTAACAGTAGTTTCTGGGAGGTTTGAGTGTATAATTTCACAGCTAGTAGTTCCCAGTCAAGTAATTAAACAAGTGTTTCTGTATATTTGGGAGAGGTGAGCAAAAAGAGGTAAACAGACTCCTTCTGTGTTGTCTCGTTAACTTGAGCTGTATGGCGATAGCAGTAAAGATGTCAGACGCTGATGTACTCTGGCAGTCATACATTTATTGATCTCATCATTAAATCTTCATCACTGTGTGTTTGTGTTTATTCACATTTATGTGATTTCTTGTTTTAGTATATTGCTCCTTGCCTACTTGCTACTAAAAGCTGATCAGAACAATGATGTCATACATAATAGCTAGCAAAAAGCTCCGTAACAGCACTTTGATCATTATGTGTATACGTTTGTGTTCTAATGTATCTTGGTTGTGTTTGGGATCAATCCTCAAAGACTAAGCAAGTGTTCTGCTTTTGCTTAAAGTTTGTAGATTAACTTTGGTAACTGCTCTAAAACCCATAGACCTTTAGTCAATGTTTACAAAAACATTTTCAGTTCTTGCCCATATTGTTGGTTTATATTGCTTGTTTATGCATTTTTATTTTTGTTTATAGGGTTCAGCAGTGGCTGTAGGTGTACATGGTGACTGGAATCGCCGCTACAATGATGGCCAGTGGCACAATATAGTAGCAACTAGGCAAAGGGCTGTGGGAACAATCACTGTAAACCTCCAATATAGCGGTAACTATTTTATATTCACTCTAACTATTCTGTGTGTCTGCTTCTGCTTCTCTGTAAATGTAGGGATGGCATAGCATGCTTCTCAGTGTTTAAATATGACTTGGGTATAAGCTTAAATGTGGATAGTGTGAATCACTTTGAGTATTTTTTACTGAAAGTAAATCCCAAATTACTGTCAGGCCCAAAGAAACAAAAAACTATGTTTTTATGTGTGTTTCTTGCTACTTTTCTTCTGCTGCTTTTCCTTTCTAATACTGATGTTAAGTTAATTTATTTTAAGTTCTCAAGTACATTTTATTTATGAGTTTTCCAGGAAACTCAAATGCTTTAAAGACAAATGTATACTTAAAATAGTCACCACATACATCAGTGCACGTTGGAGTCATTGTTGGCTAAACAAACCTGAATTGTAAGTCCTTATTGTTGTCCTGTTCTGCTCTTTTACTTTGTATGTGTTCCCTACATTCACCGCTCCCAGGAAGTGCATCAGCTTCCAGTGGAAACAGCATCATTGGGGAAAACATGGGACTGTTCATTGGAGGCCTCCCTGAAGATTTTGCTATTCTAAGAAATGATTCAGGTAAAGCTCAAGCCATTATTTATACTATTTATGCCAATTGTCAGTTTTACAGCATAAGTGTAGTTTTTAAATTAATGTTTTATGTTATGATGAGCAAAACCTTTGTTTCTTTTTACAGTGAATATATACAGTTCCTGTTTACATCTACCCACTATGTATGATTGCAATTGCCAAATTAAACTTGAGTTTTTCATTATGAATTTAAACCATTTTGTTGCCAAGGTAAAAGGATTATATAGCATACAACTTCAATGATTTTTAATGACATTGACATTGAGATTACAAGATTAAATTTATTGTGGCCTTTCCTCATATGTTGTCAATTCATTACACAGAAATCTGTAGGCCTGAAGGTTATAGAATGTCTCGAGGCCTATTAACTTCTCATTGGTGATGAAGATTGAGTATAGTTGGAAGATTATATGAGCCAGTTTAAAATGATTTTTTGACAGCAATCACTGGATTGACCAATACAATACATTTTCAAGCTTGACTGAAATGTACAAGTATTTATAAAACAGATGTGGGGCTGCTTTAATGCCAGTTGTACAGGTAAATTGTGGAATCAATAGATTTAGATCGCTTCCAAATTTTTCACCTTAAATCACTAAACAACTTATTAAAACCATGGACATAATTGAGTGTTCAAACAGGTCAACATCTATAGGTGTTAGAGTGCACAAAGTATGATTAAAGTATGATTAAACTTCTGGAATGGGCTTCTCAGAGCCCTGACCCTACCCTAATATTAAAATTATGTGGACTACACTTATGTCCAGCACAGTGGTTATATATTCAGCTGGTATTATGCTTTAAGCTTGACAATTGTTACATAAAAGGCACAGTTGAGATTCAATTTGTGGGATATTTGAGCAGTGATGTATAATTGTGACTCTGTGGGGATTTGAGAAAATGCTAAAGAATTTCAAACTTGTGCACCCAATTCACCCTTCCACAAATTGTTGAAGTTCTATCTTGTTCGATCGATGCACTATGGACCCTCGACTCCTCCCAATTAATCTATAAAAGAAGTATATTAATATGAAATTCATCCCGATTAGGGCTGTTGTAAACGAATATTTTAGTAATCGAGTAATCTATCGATTATTCTTACGATTAATCGAGTAATCTGATTTTAAAAAATTAATAAAATATTGGTAAATCTGGCATAACACCAGTCTTACTATCGGATATCACTATCAGTCCAATTCTTCATAGTTGAGCGTCCCTAACAGTTACTTTTTTGTAGTTCAGAAAATTAACCTGTAACAATAATAGCTTACTTTCTAAATTAACCTGAAGAAAAGTTATACAAAGATCTGAAATTCTATTCAATTTAATAATGAAGAGGCAGGCTCACAAATACACTTATAAAATGTCTATACTCCAGCTTTTAGTTTATGTATTCATCTTCAGTCAGTTTAATAGATGAACTCTCACCTTGGTCCATACCTGAGAAGCTTTGGGTTTGAGAATACGGGAAACGTCGCCTGGAGTGGGGGGGCTTGGGGTGGTGGGGGGCAGGCGAGCGAACGAACATAAGATGGGGTGGAGAGGAGGAAGTAGACGAGGGGACAGACCAACATAAGTCCGAGGACCGGTAGACCAGGGGACGAAAGTGATAAAGCGGGGGAGCAATATTTACAGCACCTTCGTTCGTCACACTCAGAAACTCATCTACCAGCCATGTACCACCACGATGCGCTCCGCCACCCGTTTGTTGAGACCGGGATGATATGAAATTTATTGTGCGGTTCGTCCGTAAAGTTACACTTACACTGTAACCATCAACTACTCAACCGCCCGCCGTGTTCAGTCTATCCGCTCACCTGTATATTCCCGCAGCGCTCGCTCTTTCCGCCGTTCGCGTTGAACCAGCAGCTCCCGGAGGAGAAAGGCTGCCGTGCTCCAGGCATCGCGCCAGCCATTTTAAGAATGCTTATTGGTCCCCCAAAAACGATGAAAACCCGGGCATTATCATCAATCAATAAAATCCCCACGGCCGAACATGAAAATTGGGCGTTATGCCGCTAACATTTAGCTTTCGTCAACAACTCAGAGGCGGAAGTCAGAGCTCCGTGCAACGCAAATAACGTTCCGGTCGGAACATGGTGCGCTAAATTATAACACATAAATTAACGAAACTTTGAGGCAGGTAAGTTTTCCTCGAGGAATTTTAACAATCGAGGTACTCGAATCCTTCGAGGAATCGTTTCAGCCCTAATCCCGATGAGAAGCCCATCCAAAACTTCTACCTAAAACTGTACTTTGTAATTGTCTTTTGTGCTTATGGTAAGGCTAACAGTGTTGATCTCTTTCCAGGGGATACCCGACTGGTTCGGAGGGGCTTCTCTGGCTGCCTCAGAGACATAAGTTTAAAGATGAGTGACAGTCCTGCAGAGGAATGGGAAATACTGGATTGGAAAAAAGCCACCAAGAAGGTGGGAGTGTATGAAAGCTGGGAAGGATGTCCTCTACAAACTGTAAAAGGAGTCCATTTTCTGGGTGATGGTAGGATTATGCTTTTAACTTCTTGGTTAATTTATGTTTTTTGTTTTTTTTTTCTAAATTATAAAATTTAAGCTAAAGCACATGACATACGCTATGAATAGAAACATAGCTAATAAAATATATGAAATAATGAGGAACACAATACCATGTGGACTGTCAAACTATATTTGTCAACATTTAATTTTTCTTTAGTGCCCAAATACACCTCTCCTGTTTCTTACGCTTGCTGCTAATGACAGTGTAATGAGTTTGCTTCTTCTTAGGAAATATAAGATAATTGGTCTCTGTCTCAAGATCAAGTTCATTAGTTAATTTTTTTTAAATGCCTTGTAAGAGTAATTTTTTTATTCAGTTTTTTTGAGAGCATGATTAAATTATTTGTACCCTAAAAGATATTCTATATTTTAAATTTAACATGTTTTCTTGTAATACAAATACATTTTGGTACTAATTACATACTTTGTGCACTTGCAGGTTACTTGGAGTTGGACACAGGTGTTTTCAGTGGAGGACATAACTTTGACATGTTAATGGATTTCAGAACTGACCAGCTCAGTGCACTTTTGCTGTTTGCATACAGCACACAAACCGAAGATTACATGCTTGTAAGATAATAGACTCAGTTCAAAATACCATTTTAAGAAGAAAGACAAACTGTGATAATTATTTGTAATATCAACCTTCTTGTCTTGTTTGGTTTTTTTCCAGGTAGAACTGGAAGCCGGTCTCTTGTCCTTCATTCTTGCGTCTGGTGGCCGTGCAACTGAACTCCGCATGTGGGTTGGTCTTAGCTACTGTGATGGAGACTGGAAAAAGTTGTCACTCGCAAAACAGGGCTCTCTCATCTCTGCTGCGGTGGGTGATTGGGCCGAGGAAATGTGGGAAGTGGGAGAGCCGGCAAGATTGAGAGTCAATTCTCCACTGTATTTGGGTGGCGTGCCCATTGAACTCTCACATCCTGGTCTTAATGGTCAAAGTCACAAACATGGTAAGATGCATAAAAAATGTCAGGTGTTCAAAGCTGAATATGTTTTGAGCTGTGACTGTTTTATTAATATTATTGGTAGCTTTACTTCTATTCTCTGCAATCTCCTAATATTTCTTTACAAAGTTTTCATTTGTTAGGGAGCCCCATGGTTTTGGTTTTCTTTCTGTGAAGTTTCTTCTTGTAAGACACACTGACAGATCATGGAATTATTGGAAGTGTATTTACCCTAAGTTCAACTTATTTTCAAGTATTCCAATAACATAATTACTCAGACATAATTGGGAGTGTGTTGTATGATGAGAAATATGTAGAACTAAGTGAAGAACAATACAACTCAAATCAAACCAAGCATAAAATGGGATAATCCCTGTATTTACAGTACTCATGACACATTCTGCTCCTTTTGTTTGTTTGGTTTCTTTCACAGGGCTTGGAGGTTGCATTCGAGGTCTAACTGTTCGCAGTGATGAAAGAACCCCTCCTGTCAGCCGAAGTATTAATCTCTCGGTTGCTTACCGCCGATCTGTTAGAGTCAACTTAGACGGCTGTCCTACCACTGAAAGCCGGTTTAACTGCAGAGGAAATGATTCTGTGCTTGTATACACTGGGAGACAGACACAAGCCACAGATTATAGTTTGTTGCCTTTCACAGGTAACAATGTGCATTTTTCTTTTACATGCTTGTTGTGAAATTTAAATATCTAAAGTTCTACTAGTTTATTTTAATAAGTTAAACTTATATTCTATGTCAACTTAATCAACAGAGCGACACAATTTAGAGTTTATTTCTTTTATTTTTGGATTATTTTGGTTTGAAGCTAATAAAAAACAAAAATTACGTTGTTTTTTTTTTCGAAAATATGAATATTGCATGTGCACTTAATATTTTGGTCAGGTCATCTTTTATATGAATGAATGCATAGTGACACCATGGTCATTAAACCTGGTATTGGTACTTTTGGCAGTTCAGACAAGTGCAAAGTCCTTCTGGAAAACGAATTCAGCATCTCCATAAAGCTTGTCAGCAAAATAGAGCACAGAAATTTGAATTTTCTGTTGGTGCTGCTTTGGGAATAAGCTCTGTCAATTCTCTTATACTGTAAAGGAATATTACTTGGCCATATACATACACTAGGCAAACACATGCTCTAAATGATAGTGGTGGTAGTGCTGAGTTACTGTTAATTAGGCCAGGAGTTATGGGTGCTTCAAACTTAGTTCTAAATGTAATGCTTATTTACATCTGGAGACTTTTAAGCAATGTGTAAAAATATTTCTGGGTATTTGTGAACTAAGTCATGAAGATTACTGCAAGAAAATATCTCCAAAACCAGTAAGTTTAGGGTTAGTTTTGAAAACATGTGTTCTATGCACTTTTTTAAATGCATTGTATCTGATTGGAATCAATATGCTCTGTCTGTCTCATGTCTGTGTTTATAAAAACAACTATGTTTTAAGAGTACCTGTACAGGTTTGTTGCCGTGGCTCCAGGAGGTTTGGCAGCATCACCATGGCAAAGAGGACGGAGTCATGGCAAAGGTATGACATCTCTGTAGTAGTCGTAATAATGTACAAAGATGATGATTGTATAGTATGCACTTGTAATTATTAACTATTGTCTATTTTGTATACAGTATTTGCATAGAGTACTGCAAATACTCTATATAAATAGAGTATTTCCTGAGTTTCTGCTTTGTCTTCTGTGTTGAAATTTGCAATTCTTCTTCAACCTTAAAATATTTTTCAGCATTATCTTGTACAGCGTGTTAGCCTTATTGAAGGCCATTGATATAACTACGGTCTGACGGTATAAGAGATTGATAAGGCCTCTATAAAGGGCATCACAGTAAAAGGCTGTTAACCCAGAATGGCCTATATGGTCCCTCGTGTAATATAAAGCTGCTCGTTAGTAGTGAACGATACACTAGTAGGTCTCAGAACGCCATCCTACGACCAGAGAGAGGGGGAGATAAATTGAAGAGAGAGAGAAAGTGCTAAAACCAGGAAGAAATAAAGGACAACCAGGGATTAGGGAGGTAAGAACTAACAAAATGAAGGAGGAGGGAAGGAATCCAACAATTTAGAATAGTATTTAAATTAAACTTACACAACAGGAAGGGAGGAGATAAAGAAATGTGCAAGGCGATTGAGTGATACAGAGAGGAAAAATTATGAACATAAACAAGATATTGCAATGAACATGACTAATTAGATCATTTAGAAAGGCACAAGTACAATAATGAAAGAATTAAATGACTAATGGATAAAAAATCAAAATGCCATGAGAAACAAAGCAGATAATTAGGGGTAAAACAGGTGTTGACAAAATATCAAATAATGACTGAAAACAAAACACAACAGCGACGAAGATCACAAGGGAGTAGAAAAAGGAGACCTGGATGGACCTCCCTCAGTGGCTCATGATGTTCGGAAAAAAGCCAACAGGGAAAGGTGGGAAGTTGAATGCTGTGAAATATAGCCATGAATGAATAGCTGGCTGTATTAAATCAGTGCTGAAAAAGTTACTACTCTCATAAATACTATTTATGCTAATGGTTAGGCATGATTTACTGAGCCTATTAAATACGGAGAGATGGGAAAAGCTTTTTCTTTAATTTCATGTGCCGTCTACCTGTTGTTTCTGTTTTTTGTATTTATATACTTTTCTCTTGAGGTTTGACTTGACTTGTGCTTGTGGTAAACAAGGTTTTTCTCTTTTTTAATCAATTGGATACCTTTAGGTGCATCACAGTAATCATATCACATTCATGAGAAACATAATTTTTGAGTTACATTTTTTAAATGCAATAACTTAGTGGTGAAATTCTGATTTATGGAGTTTCATCCTTTATATAATGTAATGCGGTTTTAAGCTTCTTTCTAAAATATTATCTATAAACACTAATCGAATTCTGACCGTCTTTTTTCATTTTCATAATTTCTTCTCTAAAATGTCTAGTTCCTACATCTGTGCCACCTCCAGCCACAGTGGAGAGTATCAGCGGGTTCAGTGCCAAGGTGAGGTGGTTACCGCCCACAGGTGACGTCCTAGGACTTATTGACAGATATGAGCTGAAAGCGTATAATAAGGACCATCCAGAAGTGCCACCTATCACAACCACGTACCTGGCTAACGGAAATTTCACAGGTAAAGCACAAATTTTCACCCTCTAATTTATTTGTTATTGCTGGACATTTAAGTTATATACCACCTTTGTGCAATTTTAAGTATTTTTTTTGTACACAGCTATGCATTTAGACCTGTTTCTACACATTTCTTTCTAAACTTTATACAAATAAAAGATGGGATCTTTTGTTGGAAAGTGGGAAAGGAGGCAATTTGAAGAAGACTAAATAAAACATAAATGCAAACAAAAGTTTCAACACTGCACTATACCAGCATATTAACATAGGCATTTACAAAGACATGGCTAAAGTGAACTACAGACAAAAGGTAACAGACAGTTTTAATACTGATTCAAGATGTGATTTTCTGGGTCGTCAACAGAATCTGATCGTTATGGCTGAGGGCATTTCTGTTGCTGTCTCCATTGACCAATCTAATCACAAGGTTGTGACTCTGATCACAGTCAATCTAACCCTTTATGAAAAATGACATCAAAACATGCATAGATTTTGATTTAAGCTTTAACTTTTACTCAGTTCCATTAAACCTGTTGCTGTTGATTTCTGGGAGTTCTCATACACCTGTAGCAACCGTTTTGGCCCGATATGAAAAGACATCCTATTTTAATTTCTCCCTTGTCTTTTCATGATAACACACATACATCCACGATGTTCCAGCTAAACCCGTTAATGTCTCATTGGCCTGCCTCCAGATTTAGGAGACTGTCTCCATTTGGAACAAGACACTCAGGACTATCCCAGTGATCTCATTCCCTGGCATCACTCCTTTTCGTCCCTCTCTCTTGCTGCTGCTCACTTTTCTATCTTTCCCCACTTCGTCTTTTATGATGAAGATGATGTCTGCGTCCACTCCTGCGATTCGTCCCCCCTCTCTTCCACCCTGCTATGTCTCTAGGCAAATATGATGATGAGCTTGCTGCCTCTGTCTTCTCCAGTGTCTCTTTTGCTGGTCCTTATTCCCTCCCCCTCTCTTTTCCAGACATTTAGTCCACTGTGATAAGGCTCCTTCTTAATTTATGATAGCCTCGACACCTGACTGGAGAATTACACCGATGGCTAAAAAACACAGAAAGCAAATGAGGGTGTAATAGCAGCAGAGTGGGGCCCTGGCCCCCTAATTGAATTAAAAGACATGGGTAACACTGAGAGAGAGTGAGAAAAATAGACGAGTACAGGGTGATTGAGCACAAAAGGCAGAAAGGGGAGTGGGGAGGAGTGGAAGAGAAAACAGACAATGTAAAAAAAGTGACTTTGGAAATGCATAAAGGAGTGAAGGAGGCCAAGACTGCTAAATTAAAAAACATCAGAGAGAGACGAGTAAAGCTTAACAATTAGAATAGGCTGGGTCTGTTTGCCAAGCACTGCAAATTTGCTTAGCAACAGTACCACACAGGAAAAAAAAGTATTTAAAGCACACTTTCAAGCCGTTTGGATATATATTTTGGTGTTATGCTTTATACAGAATAAAATGATCCAGTTAAGTATGTTTAGTATAAAGGGGTGTTAAAGTATATAGTCTCTTTGAAGTTAATAGTCTTTACAAAGAAAGAGACACCATTTAACCTCCAGTGGGTTGATTTGATTGATTTGAGGTGTGGCAATTAAAATGTGAATGAAATGTGGACTTCCAACTCCGACTCCACTGGTTCAGCTTTAAAAGGTCTTGACTATGTAGGATGTAATGCTATGCTGCTGAAAAGTATTCCATCCATCTGTCCAGTCATTGCACAAGAGGCGGAGTACGTCTGATCACGTCGAGGATGTTGGGACTGAGGGACAGGAGTGTTGTACGGAGTGACTGTTATTGTTTTCCCAAGTTGTTTTTACCATGTAACAATGGCTTCTAATTGTAGCCAGCTTATAAACCCACTCATACTTCCTCCCTCCAGATGTGTTTATTGATTTGATCAAATTGCTGACTTTCCCTGAATCCATACCAGATGATTTCTTCCACATAAAGTGAATCGGATTGGTTCTTGTCCAAAGTTAGATTTGTTTATAGATACCGTTTCTTGTCTACGCTCTTTACTTCACTACTTTTCCACTCTTCTTCAGGTGTGATAACTGGTCTCACTCCATCAACCCAGTACATTGTCACTGTAAGTGCGTGCAGTCCTGCTGGATGCACTGAGAGTCCTGTTGGTAATGTTGGTGATGTAAGATCAAGCTTCAAAACCCCAGAAGAAGGTAAGAAATGCACAAGTACAATGTTTCTCTTTATCTATGAGCATCTTTTTTCAGTTTATCTTTATTTCTGATGTATGACTTAGTTTTCATTTTCACAAACAGTGAGAAAGACTGCTTTGTTGTTTTCTGAATTAACTAAAAAAATAACTTTAGAAAAAAGGTAGACAAATTAAAACAAGGATGGAATGACTCAATGAAAGATGGAAAATTTGAAAAGAATGAGGCACTTGGTGTGCAAAACAGCTTGACAAAAGATGACGGTATAGATTTTAAAAGATTATAAAGAAATATAAACTTGACTGGGAAAGGCAAAGATTTTTCTTCATTTTTTCAGTTGCTGCATTAATCTGTGTAGGAGTAACCAGCCTTGTTGGGGAGATAATGTGACGGCAGGGGTCAGTACAGAGACAGCAAAAATCAATGTGACGCTAAAGGGAAGAAACAGATTACTGTATTGATTTCTACAGAGCAAAATGTTAAAGCACTGAAACATGTCAGAGAGTCTCCAGGAAAGAAAACGTATTTAAAATTCTTTTCATTAATGCTTACTGTGCGGCACAATTTCACTCCCCCATGAGAACATTTCTTTACCTCCTGTTAATATATCAGAGACACCTGCATCACATCAAATATGAAGCTTTTCATATATTGTTCTTTGGTTGTACGGGTTCACATCACAGACACCGATGATACTGATCAAGCTTTCAAAAATATTTAGTGGCATTTATTTATCATTTATGTATTTTTAGACAGATTACTGACTTTGTTCAGTGACATATTCTGGTCTTAACTCAGGTAACTTTATTGTTAAAACAACAACAAAATAACTTTCAGGAGCAAAACCTTCAATAAGAGACGGCGAGGAAATATCGTTTTAGGATTTCTGAACTACCTGAACTTGGTCCTTTCAATGAGGTGGAGCAGCAACTTTTTTTCAGTTTTTTGCTTTCTTTCTTTACAGTTTTTGACCATTAATTTTTCCAGAACTTTGTGAATAGAAGATTGGGCATAAATAAATACCTATGAATGAATATAACTTGTATTCCTACAAAAACTTGTGACCACCTTCTTTTTTTTAATTGAATGAACCAAATATCTGCATATGTATATATATGTATATATGTAGATACATTTTCATTTAAGTGCAATTTCAGTTCCAGATGTGGTCTCACCTCCATTTGTGGTTGCATCTCCTTCCGCTTTGTATTTAACCTGGGAACCTCCAGCAAGGTAAAAAAATACATTCTCATCTGCCTCATTTTTCCTCTAATGTCACAAATCATATACTTAGGTCATCTATTTTAATTATATCTAATTTGTATCTAATATCCTGGTCTATATCTTTGTGTAGTTCTTTTTCTCCCCCTTTCCGGCTGACTGACACACAAGAAATGTATTTTTGGCTAACTGAATGCGTCATTAACATAATTCTTTTTAACAAAGAGCATTAGATTAAAATTGTTATTACACACTAACGTAAGGAGGTCACACCCTAAAGAAATGGCATTGACACAAATATTGTGTTTTAAAACTTTTTGACTTTCGCTTTGAGTTTGATGTTATTCAAATGAAATTTGAATGTTGTTTAGATGGAATTCTAGCAAGTTGTTTTACTTTCTTATTTACTTTATTGTAAAGAAAGAAAAGAAAAGCTCAATTTATAGTACTTTTGCCTTGCAAAAAATTGTCTAACTTTGTTTTAATGTACCGTATTTTCTGGACTACAGAACGCACCTCACTATAAGCCGCACCTACAAAGTTTTTTAGAAAACTAGAAACGTACATATATAAGCCGCAACAGAGCGGCAGAGTATCTCGCTGCGGAGGACTGCATCCTTAATAAATCTGTTGGCTTTATTAATCTAGCAAAAATCTGCTGAATTTATTAAAGACGCAGCCCTCCGTCTCCAACACCAAACCATGGATTCGTTCACGCCGAGCTTCCGTGCAACAGCTCTATTTCCCTCCTGTACTGGCAGATCGATAGCCTTTAACTTAAAAGATGCATCATATGTTTGTTGTTTCCATGTTGAGGGGTTATGAGTTTGAAAACATTTCTCCGTTGTGCCTGCTGCTAGCATGTACTTATTCTAAATGAAAATCAGCACTTTCTTTTTTGATTTCTAATTTTGATTTCCAATGATTGACTTCCTGCTAAAGAGCCCATTGGTGCGTGAAGAAAAATCCACAGAAAAGCCGCACCGGGCTATAAGCCGCATGGTTCAGAGAGTGGAAAAAAAGTAGTGGCTTTTAGTCCAAAAAATACGATAGTCATTTCATGAACATGGGTAAATTTGTGAAAGAGTACAGATGAAATCACTCATATCGATCTTTCTAGCAAACTGACTGCCATACAAAGGGACAAATGTGCTTGAAATCATTGTCTTATATTGGCAGTGATTTCCTCCTATAGCTAGTGAGGAGTCTTTTTTTACCGTCTATCATAAACATGGCAGGAAATGCTGCTAACATTATTGCACAAAAGAGCAGTTTTTTTAAAGAACTTAAAGTGAGAAGTTCAGTTTCATTAAATTTTTTCAGGTTGCCTGTGAGTGTCTATGAAGCTCTAGTACAGTTTACTCCCAATGAATGTGCCACCAGAGTTGAGTTTGTTCAACATACATAGCAGATGCTTGTTTGCACAACTGCACACACAATTAGGCAAAGACTTTTGAACAAGAAGGGCAGCAAACCACCTAGTTTTCCTTTCTACCCTGGAACGTACATGTGCAACAGCAAATTTTTTTAAAAAGACTGGGAAATGATGCAATGTGACACAGGTAATTGATCAGAATTTTCTAGCTTACAATTCTGTGCAAAAGTAGTATTTTAAACATCCTCATAAAGGACCTATTGAAACAGAAAACCACTCAAAGGTCTGATCTAAAGGGCTATTTAGAAAAAACAAGGAGAAAGAACAGTCGCCAGAGTACATATGTGTTTCTGCCTATGAAATGTTTTAATTCTTCTCCTGTATACCTTAGAAATTGTTTAAAACTTAACAAAATATCACTAAAGTTTTGTCCTGTAACTGTATAAATTGCGCAATATTCTAAAATATTGTCTTCATTTATTTTATTTTTTTCTATTGATAGGCCAAATGGAGACATTACAGAATACCTCCTCTATCACAACAGTGAAATGGTCTACAGAGGGAAAAACAGTCAGTACAACATCACTGGTAAAAAAAAAAAAAAAAAAAAAAAGTGTTTGTGTGTGCTGTAGCTGGGACTGTAGAGGGATGGGGCCTCAGTGAAAAAAAGAGGGTGAGGGGTGCAGAAAAGCAAAATGGGGGATTAGCATTTGAAAGAGGAACGAGTCTCAGTCCTTACCAAGGGAATAGCACTTTCAAAGAGAAAGCTAAACATACACATGAAAATGAAGTGGCAGAGAAACAAAGAAAACTAAACATTAGCACTCAGCCATGCACACAATTTGCCCTTACAGCTTTTATTGGAAATACCTGAAGAGGCTATGAAACAAATGTAACACCAATGAGAAGGTGTTCTCCAAAAAGAGGAAGATGGATGCACACAGACACATATGTACAGGAAACACGCAAAGCATCATACATTGATGTGTACAAACTCTATTGCAGAAAGATATGCTTAAGTTTTTTATTTCTTTATTTTACCTGCACGTTTATACAATTAGTAAACCATCTTGCTGTTTAAAAGTGTAAGTGTACATATTTGAAAGCCAAAGAAAGAGTGAGACCACATCTCATCCATGCTGAGTTATTAATGTAGAGTGTCTGATTTTCACTGTGATTGGGAGGATTATGGATATTGTAATTACATGGTATGTGCAAGAATAGATTGTGTTTCAGGGTAGGATTTCAACAGTGGGCCAGATGGTGGGTGATTTTCAAACAGAAAAGAAGAGAAGTAGTTTGAACAGAGTAGGGTGGATTGAGAAAAAAAGAGCAAAACTAACTGCTTGAGTTTATCTTATCTGTGCTGTCAGGCAGTGTGTGTCTCTCTTTTTTGTAACTTTTAGTGAATGTGTATTTTTGTTTTAGGTCTTGGTGTGTACTCAACTAACTTCTTGATACTGAGTGCTTGCACTAAAGTGGGCTGTACCAACAGTTCACAAGTTACAGCGCTGACCTCTGAGCTTCCTCCTGGTCCCCTGCATGCTCCAAGCCTTACGCTGCTGGACTCCCGGAGTATATTGGTGGAGTAAGCACACCAAAAACACACCCACACCCACAACATGTTGTACATGTGTAATTACAAATTCTCTCTCAGAGCTCAGAGCAGACAACAGTGACAGGCGCGTAAAGCACAATGAATAATGGGTTACGCATAGCATTTTCATTTTGAGCTTTTTAACATTAGCATTTTCATGTGGCATGTAGACATTTACAAGCCAAAAGAATCTACTTAAACAATGATATTGACTGATTTATGTTCTTGGAAGTGATAAGTGTTTAGCCTTTTTAGTTATGTTTTATAAAAGCTGTCTAGAGATAAAATAAAAGAGAGAAATGGACAACAGAGCGCCAATGGCCTGCAGTTGTGTTTACCAGACAGAATTGTTTTAAGCAGTTCCAATCTGACCTCTGATTGGACCAAAATTATTGTAATAAATCTCTGGTATTTTTCCACCTTTTCTTACCTGCCATTGTTCCAGATGTTTGAGTGTAAGAATGTAATAATTAATCTCTCTGGAAGCTTAGGTATGACAGTATTCAATCCAAACAGATAGCATCTTGGCACAGAAATGCTCACCTTTTGTTGGATTTAAGGTTGGGCAGTATGATCAAGGACTCATTGTGTTCAATTGCCATGTGGTATCAACAGAAGCGAACCATTCCTCTCACTGTCGGGACTTCTCTACCATAACAACCACACAGCGTTTCAATTTAATGCACAAGTGAATGTGAAGTACATTGGAACAACCTGGTTCAATAAGAGAGACTGAGCCTCCATTGTAAACTGACTGCAACAAAAACTGTCCCTCGCTGCATCCCTCCATAGCTGCAAATAGCACTTAGCATTCGTCGACTACTCATTGGCAGAAGTTATAGCAACATCCAGAGTTTTATACATGGAGCTCACCTCTTGCTCCTCTCAAAAGGGGTTCAAATATATTGCCATTAATTTAAAAAAATATATATTAATTTAACAGAAAACAGTGACTACACTGAGTAAATCTGATTGAGAAATCAATTGGTAAAAAAAGATCAATTAAACTTGGAAGCTACCATCCATGAGTGTGTTCCTGCTGGCTGAACATCTACATCTTAAACCCTTACAATGTTTTGAACAACATAGCATCAGGTGTGGGAAGGTTGTGTTTTGCCTTGTTCACACATTGGTAATAGGAAGAGGTTGAGAGATCATACTTGATCAATACCACTCTACAGCTGTTGTGAGAAAAACAGAAATAGGGGAGAAATAAGAAAACAGTCATAGCGATGTAGGGAAGAAAGACGAGTATTGAATAAGTAGAAAAGGAAAATAAGTGGATTTGCATGATGAGTGAAAAGAATGAAAAAGAAACAATGCATAAATTTGTTTTCTTACCTTTTCTTAAAAATTTCTGCCAACAAGACAATTGTTTACAGCAAGCCTATTAAAATACATTTTCTCAGAGGTGGGTAGTAACTAGTTACATATACTTGAGTTGTTTGTAGGTACTTTAAGGAGTAGTTTGACTGCACCATACTTTTTATTTTTAATTGAGAGGCATTATTATGAAGCATCAGTAACATTTTAACGTACTCTACCCACTGAATGAAGAACAAACATATTTCAACCTGCTGAGCCTGGGGTCTTGTTTGTGCAGTTTACTTTGTTTTGGCCCATGCCCACTCATGGCCTGCAGTGTTTTGAACCAATGTGAACCATGTGTTGTAGTTCTCTCCATTTCAGGGAACTCTTTCATTTATGAATACATACATTAGTGTCATCAGTTATTCTTTAGATTTGTCGTGGGCCCCCCTCTTTGTTGCTGCCTATTAAACAATATTGTGATACTTTCATTCTTTTTTTTGTAGAATAAATATGTTCTACAAAATGTTCTGCCATACTGTTCTGGCACAGTAAGGCAATCAGACTCACTACATTGTTCTGTTAAGCTGTTGGCACAAACAAAACTTAGACGTGTACACACAAAAAATGAAATAAATAGAAAATGATATGAAATAATATTATTAGAGGAATAATATATGAAGTAACTAAAGCCATAAAGCTCAGTAAAATTGACTGAACCATCTAACTTGTTTAATGTAGCAGCACTGAAAATTCGAATACAAAAGCTCTATCCCAAAGAATAAATCTTATAAAATGGCTCACTGAAATCTTGCACTTGTGTCATTTAATTTTAGTATTTGCTTTTGCTTTGCTCTCTTTCCAGGTGGTCACGTCCCTCGCAAATAAATGGTATTTTGAAGTTTTACTCAGTCTTATTGTCATCTGACGGGTCAGAGCCCATTCTGGCCTACAACAGCTCAGAACCTGCTGAAGAACACACACTTCGCAGCCTAACTCCAGGAACATTTTATTCCGTTATGGTGGCTGTGAGTCCTCCTAATAGTAATTATTTTCAAACCTTTTTGTATCTCTATTTTTGTGTGTCCACATGTGTGTTTTTGTGCTTGACAGGCCTGCACAGGTGGTGGGTGCACCAGAAGCCCCCTGAGCCACATTCAGACAGAGGAGAGTACCCCAGAGAATGTCCCTGCTCCGCTCGTCATCCCTCTGTCCCCACATTCACTCAACATCAGCTGGACTCCTCCTGAGACTCCAAATGGTGAGATGACATGCGTCATGCACTCATTTTCTGGATAACTATACATATAATATGCAAAGTTGTTGACAGAGGAATGAAGGCAGTTTTTCAGTTTTTAGGCTAAACACAGTTCTCACAAAAGTTATCAGTCAATATAACAATATCAATATATTTAGACACATTGGAACAGTTTGAAACTTTTCCGACAAAACAAGTAGTGAAGATGTGCAAAAGGAGAACAGCTATCTGTCTGTATGAGGAATCACCTGAGATAAAGACAAAACAGGTAAGGAGAAAAAAAGGAGCCTTGGGAGGGGCTTCCCCTTCTTTTTGAGGAACTGAAGTGGGCAGAAACACAGAAAGGTTAGGAAAACAAACAGTTTGAAATTAGGATTAAATGGGAGCAAGAGCGAGAGGATGGAGCTTCAACTAGATACTTTAAGTGGATGAAAAGTGCTCCCTTTTGACTGAAGAGAGAACTGCAGGCTGGAAGCCCAAATACTTGCACTGTCTGGCATCCTATTTTGACTTTTTACCATTCATTTTGCATTCTGTAAATGCAAGATGAATTGAAATGGCTACAACATTTTTTATGCAATTTTAGATAGGCTCAAAGCATTGTTTTTTATTTACTATATTTTTTGTTCAATTAGAACTTGTATGTTGTTTTCTCAATTCCTAGTTGTCAAAAGAGTCTAAATGAACACAATTTCTTTGAAAAAGAGCAGTAGGTCAGAAATGAATAATTGTTTATAGAGTAGAAAGATCAGTGGAATAAACTATAAATCTTAGCGAAGTGAAATAAGGCTCTTTGTGCCTGAGTTATGAGATTAAACATACCTTCTTCACAGCAGTCATTAAAAGTTGACGTCAAGTGATATACCAACTAATAACAATATAATACATTTAAAAGGGCTTTAATAATAAATACTATCTCTCAGTAAATCAGATTAATGGCTAAAAACCATCTAAGCATTTCACTGTCTTTTCCATCCCATTTAACAGACTCTATACATAAAGTTTGTGAAGATGCTACAAATTATCAAACGCTAATGTCATGCTTATGCAATTCAGTAACGTGTGTGTGATGCGATAGATGTGTGTGTGTTTTATGCCTAATCCCACATTAAGGTATTTGCACCATAAACCCTGTGATATGTATGCACATTAACCTGGATAAATTGCTTAAAGCTTTCCTCGTCTGATGACTTTATAACAAGCAAGATGATTACTGTATTATCCTGTACTTAAAAAGCTTTATGTTTTCCTAATAAGAAAGAAGAAATACTCAGTTCCATTTTCCAATGACTTTTTTTTATTTAATAAATGGCATGATGATGGGTTACAGAGTGATATCCTGTGTTATTTTCTCGCTGCCCCCCACCCACCCCCTCACACACACTTTCTCCGCAATTCCGCAGGGATTTGTGGGGGATAATCCTCTCGGGGATTAGGTCGGGGCAACACGCAGACAAAGAGGGGAAATAAGCCTGTTATGCATTCGCTGCTTCATTTCCCAACCTGTCTTTATTACAGCCTATACTGATATGGGCTTATTCACGCACACAAGCACATACAGTGCTCCTGCACACATTCACTCTCACATGCATGTGATTGGCCATATTAAGAGCTTCCCAGATAACTTGCATCCGTAGGGTTTTTGTGTCTTCATTTTCGTGATAGGTGTGTATATCTGTATTGAGCAATAATAAAACCCACACATGATTAAAGTAGAATGGACCCTTAGTTCTTAGCACTGATCTTTTGAGCCTACTGTATGCATTTTTATTAAGGAAAGGCACATTTGGCTTCGTACTGTTTCATTCTTTTATTAGGTGGATGTAATGTCACGTAATTGTGTGTTTGAGATATGGGTTCTTATTAAATGTGTGGATCTTTTTCAACTGAGTATATTGATGTGTGTCTGTGAATGTGTTTGTGTCTTCACACCTATTTACACAGTCATTTGTGCGGGGGTGTGTGTGTGTGTGTGTTCAATTTTGTACCACTGTCCTTCTCTGGGTCTTCATCCTGTGTAGCGCCTTTGGTTACAATTGTCATTTCAGTACTGTTTTCATCTGTAGGACACACTGACTGGCAGGCCTGGAGCCTGTAAGTCAGTTTTCATTTGCATACTCAGTGAACCAGAATGCATTTTGCATCATTGCAAAGCCAAGTTTTCACTTTTTATTCTTTACAGTCTGGACACTGCCATACAGTAAAAGTGACCAATGAAACTACGGAAACTGCCTATGGATGTCTTTTAGGAATATAGTTCCAACTAAATGGATTATAACTAGCATGTTAAAATTAAAACAATTTATAGATGTTTTAGACGTATGATGGCAACATAGAGATTTAAGGAGGAGAAAATGGAGTCAATTGAATAAGATGATTTAGTAAAATGTGTAAAATAAACATCTTTTTGATTCATAATTCAGCTCCAGTTTATTTAATCAAGGACAGCCGAATTAAACAATGTTACATGTTAAAAACAAAGCACCCATTGTCTTGTATGTAGTTTTTTTAGTCACAGGTTAATTAATCACTAAAACATGTTCAAATGTGATTATCCTGATTATAATGTCAACTTTGCTGCGTTAATATTTATGCTTGTCTTTTTTTTATGTGAAGTGGCAGACGAGGGAGGTGGTCCCAATCTTAGGAAAAGTTTTCCAACCACGGAAAGGTCACTGTTATTAGCCTGCCCCAGAGCACCTACTTTATTTTGCTGGAAATAAGATGGAAACCTTTAAAACTTGGGTTCAGGAGAAGCAGTGTGGCTTTTATGCTGGCTGTGGAACAAGGGAGCAGACTTTTACCATTGCAGAACTGTTGGAAAGATGACAGGAATTTCTTTGCCTGGTGTGTATTGGGACAAGGTTTACATCTTTGTCCCCTGGGGATTTTGTTGCTGGTGTTTTGGGTGAGAATGCTTTAAATGAGGATCTGGCTCTTGTGCCCAAAGCAAGAGCTATCGCTGCATCCTCACCATAAAATTAAGATCGTTCCCAGTGAACTTTGCCTTTTCTTGCCTCTGTCACTAGCTCTGTTTGTAGTCTTTATATAGCACATTTAAATGGGAATAAGTACTCAGAATAAGCAACCGATTGGAATTAAAATGAGTCATGTAAACACCCTAAGTGGAAGATTCTGATTGGGTTCAGCTCAATCAGATTGAAATTGTAATCCAAATGAGAGGAGTGGTTTATGCCAATTGATTATCCAAACTGCATGCATGTAAGCAATTGTTCTGGTGATATGTTTCTGACTGTGGGAAACTGATGTGACTGCATGTGTGCTCAATGTCTACCAGACGTATGTCTGCCTTCAGTGGCCAGACACTCTGTTAGGGAAACAAAACTGTTGTAAAACTGGTCTGTTATGGTCAAAACTTTGAAGGATTTCTCTCATCCTGTGAGTAAGAAAGACCAACAGCATGTGTTGCTTAGCCTGTATCTTAATTAGGGAGTTCAGTAATGTCTCAACCATTAATAGACCCGGTTGTGGGTCCCATTCTGGGTGCTCAGAAGACAGAGATTCAGTCTTTGTTCTCAGTAATTTGGAGCAATGCTGAAGAAAGAGCCTAGTCAAAAAGTAATACTCTTTTTGAAGGTTCGAATGTAGAAATGTAGGGTTCTACATTCAAACCTTCATCCACACTCATAAGACACACATCTTGACAGAAAAAAGATCCTGGTCAGTAGAAGCTGTCATTGGCTTTTTCCATAGGGTTGCTCATAGATAAAGTGACAAGTGCTTTCATCTAAATGGAGCTTGGAGTAGAATCACTCCTCTTCCAAACTGAAAGGAGTTATTGAAGATATTTTAGCCATTTGGCAAGGATTTCTCCTGATCAACTCCCTTTGAGAGTTCCACCTGCAAATCTCACTTGGACGTGCCTTTGTTCCCCCATAATGAAATGTAAGGAATCTTGGTTTCCCACTGGGATCTGTTACTCCATTACTCCATTAAACCATTCTTGACTTGATTCCTGGCAGAATGACAGAAGGATGGAAGGAGCCAACAGCTCAAGAGAACTGCATACCAAAATAAACTTCTAAACTAGACTTTATTCAAACATGACCAAGGTGCATTTAGTGGCATTAAATGTTTGCTGTTGCTTTTTCCCTTTTTTTCTTGCATTTTGTAACAAGATATGCTCTTTTGACAGGTGTTATAACAAGCTATGGTCTTTGGATGGATGGAGTCCTTGTTTTCAACTCCAGTTCCTCTCAGAGGTTCTTCATAGTGGAAGGACTTTCTCCATGGAGCCGACATGTAGTCAGACTGCAGGCTTGCACAGCACAGGGCTGTGGCAAAGGACCACTGGTCAGTGAATCATTTATTTATAAACCTACTCAGGGGCCGAACATTAAAAAACATTTTTTTCTGCAAGTAATTGCAATAAGGGATTGGGTTTGACTTAGTCCCTTTTTGAATTCTTTTAAGTGTTTGTTTTATTCACCAGACTTATAGAGCTCATAAAAGTCCAGTTCTACAATATTTCGTACAGCTTTTCCACCAACAGCTTCTATTTAGAGCAGGGAACGTGCCATAAACGTGCTGAATAATCTTCCATCAGATGGTGAATTGAAACTGCTAATACAGCAAAGCAGATTTCCAGAGAGCAGAATATTGCTATAAGAGAAAGAAAAACATAGATAGACCATGGAGGACTCCACTTAGACATCTACAAAGTGAATGTGTGTGCCAGTGTGTCACTGTGCCTCATAAAGGTGATCGATTCTCTCAGCTCAATAACGAGGGTTGCGTGGCGACTGTGACATTTGGTGGGAAATGCCACTCCATTCTCAGCAACGTCTCTGACGACAGGCCAGATTTTAAGGCATATTTCCGATACGGATGCCACAATTTGTCAAACACCAGAAGAAATAGCTGACACTGCAGAACAGGAGAGTAGTATAGAAAGGGGGTAATCTAGAGAGAGTCTGTGAGAGTGTGAAAAGAAATTGAGAATGAAGGTGTTGAGAATAAGATGTAAATGAGAATGATGGAATAGAGAGTCAGAATGATGAGCAAGAACAAAAGATTACAAAATAAAAAAGCTAAAGACTGAGTTAATGCAGACCAGCAGCTTATGGCATTTAAGAGAGTATTTGTTAGAACATCACAGGTAAACCAGGTGACGAAGCAAGTTATTTTGTCTATAACCTTTACTTGTATAGTTTGTATGTGCAGAGAGTGTACACATCTGGTCTAACTATGCTTTTATTTATTATTTCTTTTAATGAGGTGGAGTCACATACATTAGAGATGGCTCCAGAAGGCCCTATGCTGCTGGAGTTGACCAATCAAAGCTCCAGATCTCTCAGAGCCCGCTGGACTGCTCCTCCTCGAGCAAATGGAAACCTCCGCTACACACTTTACTACAAAAGCAAAGGTGACACCTGAAGGCTAACAGTATCTCTCTTCATTCTGGGTATATTTTATGTTTTCACAAACAAATTAAATGAAATCTAATGTTATGTTAATGTTAAAAAAATACAATTACCAAAATTTGGGCTGATCTCTGATATTAATAATACTGCTATGGCAGTGTTTACCAATATTTTACGTGATCAAATTTTTTATTCAATTACTCGATTGGTTGTCAGAATAATCAATAGATTACTGCATTACTAAAAGTGTATGCCTAAACTTTGTCTCGTTCCTGAGTTGTTGCTCTGTCTGCAGCTCCTCCAGAGTTACCATGGGCCTCTTGACTACTTCTCTGATTAATACTATTCTTTTTCAGCTTTTCAGTTTAGGTACATTGTCGTCTCTTGGTAGATTTGCAAGTGTGCCTTATTTTATTTCCAAATGATCTATTGTGCAGTGCAGATTTTCAGTGCTTGAGATGTTGTTTTATAATCTAATCCTGCTTTATGGTTCTTTATAACTTTATCCCAGAGTGGTAATGAACCTCTGAAGCCTTTGCAGAATGGCTAAATTCATACTGAGTGTAAATTACAAAAAGGGAAAATTTATTAATTATCTGGGACAGAATATAAAATGCTCACCACACTTTTCAGGTTTTATTAGATTTTTTTAAATTCAATTGTTCATGATTTTTCTACACAGTTGTGTGCTACTTCATGTTGATATATCATTTAAATATACTGTATATATACTGTACATTGAGTTGTGTTGTTAAAACATAAAATGTGAACAAGTTCAAAGGTGTTTGAATACTTTGGTGAGGCGCTGTATGTGACCCTTACGAAAAGCAACAACTGACAGATGCTGTTTCTGTGTAGATACATGGGACTACAGTATTTGCTGATTGCCTGGGAGCACAGTAATGTTATTTCCAGTTTCAAAAGCACTCAGTGTTTTTGTCGTAGCTTTCAAAGAAGAGCAGAGCAGAACAATATGCATCGAGATGGACTGAGCTGTACACACAAATGCATGCAGACACTCCCAACAAACAAAGGAAACTTAGAAAGTCAGGCACGAAATAGGACGGTGTAAGAAGAAGTAATCAAACCAGACTAGTATCGGAAAATATTTTGAAGTATTTTTTTGATATAGCCTGTGACTTTAGGTCATCGACAATCTAGGAATGTAAAGCTGGTAAAAGCAACAAAGACGAATTTCAATCATTATATCACTACAAATATTTGCATGATATAAGAAAAGAAGCAATGATTGCATTTAAAGCATGAAGTGTTGGAAATAACAAAATTCATGTAGATAAACAAAAAAGCTGGACTCTGGCAAAATATAACTTGAGTTGAAGTTGAAAGATTTGAGTTGAAAGTTGAAAGATTTCAAAGAACATACAGTCAAGTCGTAAATAGGTTTTACATTTGACACACAGTGTATTGATCAGTGAAGAAGCAACATTAGTGAATGGACAAAGGATAAAAGTGTGCAGAAGGAGAAGAGCACTGCCTTGTTTTAGTTGAGCAAACGCTGCTGTTTCTTTGAAGTAAACTTCCTCCACTGGTTTATATAGACCTGAATGATTAAGTATTTGTGTCCACTCAGGTATTTTGAAGAGATTCACAGAGTTTTCTTTTACTTTTAATTTAGTAAAATGAGTCTCAGTGATTGTGTTATTCTCCCAATTTGTCATTAAATTGTGTGATGCTTTATGTTATGGGTCTGCATTTAGAAGAAAAAACACATATATTTAAAATAGCAAATGCACAATATTGCTGTTTTTCTTTCCTTTATATATAGAGGTCTCTGTTTCTGTGTTTGTCATCCGTTAGATGGTCATGGTGTGTTAGATGGAGGATCAGCAGCAGGCATTTGGTTGTCTGTGTCTGACCTACAGCCTTACACAAACTACAGTTTCTGGATCAGAGGATGTAACACACAGGGGTGTGTTGAAAGCCTGCCACTCATTGTCACGACACCCCCAGCAGGTACGCACTGTCTGGGAACCTCAGCACATTACCAAACAGAGTGAATGGAAATTTAATGCAAATCTTTGAAGAGATGATTGAATAAATTCACTCGATTGTTTTGAATTTGTATTCCATCAAATGCTAAAAAGCATAAAATGTAATAGAGATGCTATAGAAAACTGTTAGAAAATGCATGCAGGATGACACAGATTGCACAAAAGAGTGTACAGATTTATAAATGTTTATTCAGAAGTGTAATCTAAGAAAAAACTAATCTGTAAATATGTAGTTAGCTATCCTGCTAAAAACACTGAATTCACCCTTTTCTCCTCCTATGTGTTGGTCAGGAAACAACAAAAGACAGGCTTAGGAAAGTTCTGCTGTTCAAGTTCAAAACAAAGGCATAAGAAAGTATAAATTTTAAATACAAGACGTTTCCTCTCTTTCCATCTCTCTTTTTACCTCTGTGCCTCTGGCATCTCTTTAGACTTCTTTAAGGCAAACTGTCTTGATGCGTCCTTGTTTCACGAAAGAACAGAGAGAAGATAGCCGAGCAAGAGACAGAAGAGCAGAGTAGGAGGAGAGCAGAGAGAAAGAAGTGAACATAAAAGTGCATAGTTTAAAACGATTAGTGACACCTCTGATATTGTACCTGCTAACACAGCATGAGAAAGACACAGGCTCAACTGTGTGCGTGCGTGCGGGGGTGTGTGAGTGTGTGTGTGGATATTTTGTGTTATGTGTGCAGATTTGTGTGTTTATGTGAGTGAGGCAAGAAACACAACTCTTAATGAAATAAAGGAGGACATTGAAGGAATGAACATTCATCTGCACGTGGATCTCTCTTGAAAAGACAGAGTGCCAAATGGAATACATTAGAAATATCAAATACTTCTTCTGCTGTAAAAACATGTTAAAAAAACAACCTGAACAAAGATACAGTACATTTAAAAAGATTACGCTTGCAAAGCCGCAGTAATTCTTTATCTACAAGATCAGCATCAGCTGAGGTACAAATTAAATCTGAAGTCCAATTTCTTAAAAAGAGAAAGTAAATAAAAATGTTGTATGTCTAAATGTAAAATCAACTTTTTTTCTGTTTTTTATTTGATCTCTTAGGTAGTTTTTAAATAATTCTTTTGTAATTGGTGGCCGTTAGTATTTTCTCTGCTTTTTTGTAGTTTCATTTGCATTAAAAGTATCGTTTATGCTGGTCAGCTACAGTTGTGTTTTTCCACATTTTTTGTGTTCATGTGTGATCCGTCTTTGCAATCGGACTTTCGCAGTAAGACGTCTTCAGCAATCAGTCCTGTTGCAGCAGAAGAGTTATATTTGATTGGAGGGTCACTTTCTGCATCAGAGAGCCCTCAGATCACACAGTCAGCAGTGATCAAACTATGGTTTTCTTAATTACTGATCTTTTCTTATTCTTACTTTTTTGTTGTTGTGTTGGTAAACATAAATTCTCTTTCACCTTCCAAAAAATGTTTTTTAGCCCCAGATGGATTGTCACCTCTGACTTTAGTCAGTGCAACCAACACCAGTCTAAACGTGTCATGGTCTGCACCTGTCAACTCCAACGCGCCTGGCCCACTCCTGTACAGCTTGCACATGAGAACGTCTCCACAGAGCTCAATCATAAGGTAACAGAACCTGAAATTCTGAAACAGATGACTGAGAAAACAAATATGGACCCATAATTTAAACTTAGGAGGGAAGTTATTAATTTCTTAATATTACTATCCAGTTAAAATTAATTAATTGATTTAATTAAGCATAATTATGGGTGTTTCTGTCCACCAGATGCCAGCAAAGTGCTAAAAATGTGACTCTCAATATGTGTTAAATATGCATCGACAGGCATTAGGTATGTTCATACCACCTTGGCCATGTGATGCTTTTAGGTGAATTTGTGTCAATATTTTATGAGATAAACAGTATAAGCTAAAACTCGGTATATGTTCTCACTGGCCACTTTAATGGGGCTGGATTGGTTCTATTGGATTGGATCACCTTTTGCTTTCAAAACAGCATTAGGTTTTCATAAAATTGATTGAACAAATTGTAGGAAACATGCCTCAAGAGAGTTTGGTTCATGTTGGTCAGATAGCATCACGCAGTTGCTGCCGATATGTCAATTGCAATTTTATGACATTGTTTTTTATTCCACCATTTCCCACCCCCAAATTGCTCTATAACTAAAAATCTGTTGCCTTTGCAGGGTATTAGAGTTCAAGGTAACACTTTATTTGACGGGCTGTGAATAAGACTGTCATGACACCGACATAAACATGACATAACACCTGTCATGAACATGAGTAAGTCTTCATGAATATTTATGACTGTTGTCATAAAGTGCCATTCGGTAAATCATGACACGTTTAATACAAAGTTGACATTATTCAAAATGTCTTTGCTATGACAACTTGACATTAACTAAGAAATTCTGATCTGACATAAATTTGTTATAAAAGTATTACTGATTAAACTTAAAAAATTATGTAGCTTTATGTTAATAAAGCCAAAGTTTAATCAGTAATACTTTTCTAACAAATTTATGTCAGATCATGATTTCTTGGTTAATGTCAAGTTGTCATAACAAAGACATTTTGAATAATGTCAACTTTGTGTTAAAAGTGTCATGATTTCCGAATGACACTTTATGACAACAGTCATAAATATTCATGAAGACTTACTCATGTTTATGACAGGTGTTATATCATGTTTATGACGGTGTCATGACAGTCTTATTCACAACCCGTCAAATAAAGTGTTACCGAGTACAATGAGTTTGTTGAAGAAACTAGATTGAGATAAATTGGTCTTTGTTTCATGAGGGAGTCATATATGATATCCGTGATATATCACGGCATTTAATAAACAAAATGGAATCCACAATAAAATGCTAAATTTCACTGAATTAGCTGATGTCACATTTCCGGTCACCTAAATCCTCTTTTGTTCCCGTTATGATTCTTTGTTTGAACTCGAGTCATCTTCATCACATCTAGCTGCCTAAATGATTGAAATTACTGCTACGTGATTGGCTAATTAGCTCATAGAGTCAACGAGCAATTTGACCAAAATGGCTGGTAAGTGTAAATGACATTATCAGTCTTCCAGTAACTGAGTATTTTCTGTTGAACTTGGTCTCCTACTCTAAGTTATAGGCAAAACACAAAACTCTTTGAAATGTAGGTCACATAATTCTTTCTAAAATTTAAGTATATACATATGCATGGACACAAATAAGGGTACGTTATACCTCTTTTTGGTAGCAGATTATGACATCAATATAACAGACTATTAGAACAACAAGGAGAACCAAAAGACAAAAATAGAAAGAAATTGCAAGGGGAAGAGTGAGGTCGAGAAATTGGGACAGAATAAAGAGAGAGAAGGTGTGAATCTGATATGTATTCATTACATGCTTCCTGACAACAAATTGCAATTTAATCCAAGAAGAGGAGGCTCTCATTCTGTGGTAATAAATAAATGACTAGCTACATGTATTATATATCAGACAGTCATGCCCTCCTCCTCCTCTTCTGCTATGGAAATCTCATTGTTACCTGATTTATTCATTCATTCATTCATTCATTCCTTTCATCCATCTGATGGTAAATGGTCAACGGTGTCTCATTTATGACAGTTTTCCTTTACTTTGTTACACATTCTTTTGTGTAACTGTACTATGTGGGATCAGATATGCAGTCTCTTGTGCTGCTCTGTGTGAAGTGGTTACTTAAAATATAACATCATTTTAAATTCTGCACAAAACATAAACAATTTAGAAGGTATTAAACAAAATTATGCTGGAGAAATAAGAATCCCATCCCTAACCTTGTGCTCAATATCACCAATAAGATTTTAAAAAGTGAAGCTTAATAAATCACTCTGTTCTAAAGTCTGTTTTGTAATTTGGTATCCAATGAGACATGCTCTGAACTATTGTTAATCAGTTGGCTTGATTTTAACAAATGTGCCAATAGTGCAGCCCAGTCAGATCATTAAATTTTATTGGCCATATCATGCTAATGTTAAAGCGAAAATTAAGGAATAATATCATTGTTTATGTTGTTTTGCTTTTTAAAATCAGAAAATTAAAAAAATCGTACTTGCTTAACATCATTTCACTTTAAGTAGATCCAAACTGCATATTAGTAAATGTGTTGCTTGTGTCTGTTCGCTTTTAGGCTTTTGGAAAATGCAACAGACACCCACTCCTATTATGTAGAGGGTTTGTCACCTTTCACAAACTACCTGGTCAGAGTGGTGGTTTCACATATTCATGGGCAGACAGTGGGGCCTTGGGCAACGCTACGCACAGCAGAAGACCGTAAGTACTGATACATGTACTGATGATGTGTAAGTGTAAGATTTTGTGCAATTATTTTTCAAAGATGGATGCAGTTACAGTTACAGCTGAAGTGCAATGAGACTATGCAAAAACAAGTGTTATAAAAATCTGAAAACCAAAATTTGTTGTATGATAGTGAGCATAATTGAGTATGTGTTGGGGAAAAACACACTGTATTGGTGTTCTTATTTGGGTCATCTTAAGACAGTGGTTGCTAGAAATAGCTTTTGTTTAATGTTTAATGCGCTACTCATAACATAGGTCCTGTCAAATTTAGAAGTAAACTCAGCAACTGGTTTATATCTCGCCCAGTTAGTTTATCCACAGTCCCATTTAAATGCAAGTGATATTGACATACCTGTTGATTCTTATGACTGGGATACTGGGAAACAAACATTTGTTCAAAGCACGGTGAGTTTAGCTGATTGTAGGGCCGAAATACAGACAGAAGGCAGAGATTAATGCAAAAATACAGTGATTTGATAAATATAGTTACTTAAACAAAGTCAATGTCCAAATCTAAACCATGAAACGAGAAAACCTGAGACTGAAATAAGTAAAAAAATACATAAACACAAGAACTGAAAATAATGCAACGAAATGAAACCAGCAGAGACTAAATCAACTATAGATGAATATTTACTGAGGAGAGGTGATATGGGGAACAAAAGTTCGAGAAAGAACTAAAATATAAGGATAAAGGAGACGGAGAAAATCAGTAACAGGAGACATAGAAAACAGGAAGTAAAGACTGAACAGAACAGAAAGGACCAAACTAAACAAAATAAAACAGGCAATTGCAAATGAAAAATTCAGAACTTAAAGGGATCCACATCTAGTTGAACATGTTTTTCTTAAAGATGTTAATGAAATGTAATATCCAAAAACTCAGACGTTCTTCAAAAATATTACATCTTTACAGTGAACACAAAACAAAATAAGTCAAGGTCATAGACCTTGACCTTGACTCTCAATTTACAAAACGTCTGGATTGAGGTAAACTGCCTCAAAACTTCCATACATGAGATATCTGTTGAAATTAACAAATATGATTGGCTTACATTCTATTGTTTATTATATTAGCTGTAGCCACATGAAATCAAAACAAATAGGAAGATAATGAATTGATATTTTAAAGTGACCATTAAGAACATTTTAAGAAAATGTTTTGATCCCAGTGCTTATCGCAAACAACTTGAGGCAGAAACTGGAGCTTTTGCAGCATACACTCTCTCTCTGGGTTGGCATTTCTAAACACTAGCTGCAAAAATACAACCTTTTTGACATATTCTCTCCTCTTTATGTGTTTGGCCCTCCTTATTTCCCCTTATCGTTTCAGCATTGTCCTCTATTTCAACACACTCCATCCGTGTGTCAATACTTTATTTAAATTGTTCAAAACGGAATAGCCTACAGTATTACCACTAATTGTGGACCCCTTAAAGACTGCAACTCTAAATGCAGGAAACCTAACATAGTAGAATAAACACACAGTCTGACAAATTAGAGCATGTGGCCAGTTTACTACTAATAAAACCGTCCAAAGTTGTATCTAGCTTTCCTTAAGTTAATCTGAGGTTGTGACTGCAGGAAAAAAACATAAAAGGAAAGGAGGTTTTAGAAACCTGGACAAAGGCTGGATTGGGTGAAACACACTGGCAGGGTTAGATTTGCTTACAGTAAGGTGTGTCTGTGTGTGTGAGTGACCTAGCCAGTGTCATTGTGGGCTAATTGCTGTAATAGAATCATATTAGCCACTGGAACAGCCTCCTCAGTGCAAAGTTATAAATTAATTAGCACCATGATATTATCACATGCATTATCATTAAGCAGCTGAGTTTTGCATACATTTATAGGTGCATAGCCCCACACAAAAATGCATACAAAGCACTTGCATGTTTTTGCATGTAGCTACACATTTATATGAGCACTAGTGCATCTTCTTACATTGCATTGCATGCACACTCCCATTCACACACACAATTGTAAGCATTTAGGATGCATTAAGTTACAGTTCTGTGCTTCTGTCATTCAGTTGTGCAGAATTAATTTCCCTCCAGCAAACACAGATATGCATGCACATTAACAGACCAACAAGCACATCTATATTCACACTAACTCTCAACCATATGGAGTACCTATCAGATACTTAAACATGCCACTACTTGAGCCAGGGTCATCATATCAGCGTGTCAGACTTTGACAGGAATGTCTGGTAGCTTTGTGCACTGCCAAATCTCCCATGTACCTTGAATATAACCATTCAAGGAACCGTGAAGCTGCTTGGATTAATTGTTAATTGGCACATAGTTACAATATCTACTCATTATAAATAACTTTGCCACTGGAAGTACAGAACTACCATACTAAATGTATCAATTTCTCAGCAGTCCTTGCAGAATGTTAACAATATTACACTAAGATTTATGAAAGTTCTGGTTATTTGGATAAAGAAAAAGTGCAACATTTTAACACGCCTCAAAAAAAAAAATGTCTTGGTTGTAGCCAGACTTTGCCATGTAAAATAATTTAAACGGTGGTGGATCAGTATGACTGAGAAGAAGGTAAACAAGTAATCTCTTCAAAAACAGACTCTGTATGGTATGATGATTCTTATACAGACTGATGAAAATATTAGTTTGCAAAATTTATGAACGGGTAGGTTGTTTTCCGATCAGAATAGCTGTTTGTTATTGTATGGTCCTTAGCAAATTACCCTAATACATTTATTTTCAAAAATGTAGTAAAGTTCTTTTTAGTCTCAAAACAGGTAGCTAATAAAAGTAATTGTTTAACATAATGACTTTTTGTTTAAAAAGGTTTAAAATTTTACTTTCAAATTTGCACACTGTCTTTGTTTTATCTGAGAAATATCTACAATTTTATGTCATATTAGCTGAAAAATCTGTTTGAGCAATCCTACTATATCTTTTATTTTCTCTACTTTTCTTACTTTTTTATCTCTTTCACAAGAAAGTTTTGTTACTTTTTACAAAAGTAAAAGACGTAGAATAAAAAATAGGGTAAAAAAAAAAGATAAAAATCTAGATGAAATGGGGTAATATGAGGAACAGAAGAAGAAAGAGGAAAAGAAGAAAAGAGTGGACTAATGACAGAACAGAGGGAGAGAGAGAGACCCATGCTCCTTCCTTCCTTTTTATCATTCCATTAAAGTTTTATATCCATCTTTTTAATGTAATTTGGTCCCTATGAATTCCTGTCGCTGCAGAACAGACAGACGGCTCCTGTGAACATAAACTCTAGCCGTGTTGGACAGCTCCCTTTCCTCTGTCTACTCCCATGTTCACACCAGCTAAGTGATCTAAGAGTGTGTGTCTGTGTGTGTAAATGTGCGCCTGTGCACGCACTGGAAGAGAGGTGCGTATGTCAGAGTGCTACGAAGAATATGAATAAAGAGTAAGAATAAAGCACCACTTGAACAAAATGATCCTAGCAAAGCTGTCTTAGAAAGTGAAAATGTGAGTGTATGTGTGTGTAAGAACATTAAATAACATTAAAAACATGAAAGAATAATCCCTCATCACCCAAACTAAACTGTAGCATGGTGAGATAGAGGAGCAGTACAGGTGAAAGAAGCTACAGAGATGAGGTTAGAGGTAACGGCAGAACACAAAGAATTCATGTTATTTAATTAAATACTGACTGCATTAATAAAACATTCCCCTGTCTTTTTTTCTTATATTTTAGTCAGTTATTCCCAGAGGAATATTGTATTTAAAAATCATAATCCTACATTTTTACTGATTTGAAGAAGTGTGAATGTAATTAGTAACAGGACATGTCTATATTATATAGATAAAAAACATAAAATATTTTTTATCCTAAATATTTGAATTAAAAAACACACACCACTCATAATATTTGCAAATTTCTTCAGAAACAAGTACTTCATGATGATGGCATCATGCATTTGTCTTTTCTGTTTAACACACTTTAAATATCACAAATGAGCAGAGATCACTTAAGCAACATCAAGAAAAGCTCACCAGGAAAACATCATGATTTTCTTTTGTGACTGTGTCATATCATTTTTTTTTTCCCCATGTCAAGTCTGGTAGGTGATTTTATTTGTCTAGTCCTTAAAGGGACAGTTCAGTGTAAGTAGGCTAAGGTTGATGAGCAAAAACCTTGTTGTTGCAGCTCATTGGAGGCTGTGATTGCCATTGAGTTTTTTGCGCTCATCTCTTTTGCATAAGCTTAAAACATAAAGCACATTTCTCTCTGTTCTTATGAATTGTATGTTTAAGCAGATGATAATGACAATCTTATTTGTTGGTTGACCTGGATTTCACAACTTTTTTGAAGTGGTTGTAGGAAAATGCAACAGACGTTGTAGGACAATAATGAGAAATCAGATCAGTTGAATACATTTACCTCTCAACTGAATAAATACAAAAACGGTGTTTAAAATAGACTAAATTGAGTAAGGTTTTGTATTTAAGTGTAGTAGATAAATGGCGTCTAAATTTAAAAGTTGACTTGAGGAGTAATAACACTTATTAACACTAGTTAAGTGTTAGTAGGTGATAGGTGGTAGTAACACTTACCATTTAGTTTAAGTAGAACAAGTGTAGCTTTAGAATGTAAATCATAAATAACTGAGAAAATAAGAACTGAAAGTAAAAATTATTGCTTATTCTAATGTCAATGTAGTAATCTACTTGGTAGAAACGCCTTTTTATGACATGCAGCAAACTTTAAACAACCTTCAGCATGTTTTTTCTTCAGAAGTGGAGTCTTGTGCATCGAGTGTGCATAGAGGCCATGCTGTTTAATGTGAAACTTATCTCTTTATGATAGAACTGTAAACTGTAACAAAGGACTTTGTAACATTAAGATCACTTAGAAGTAAATAATCAGATGAAAGAACAGACACTTTAAAATTTTAGAAGATACTGTAGAATTTGAAATTCTAGATCAATAAATTTCTAAAACATATTACACATTTTTAGAAATGAGTGCTATGAGTGCTGGGTTGCTTAAAATGGTTAACAAGATGAGTGCTTTTTGGGTATATAATTTTTCTGACTAAACATCTTTGCATTCATACGGTGATCAGGTAATGATGGTCACCACTTATGTAGATAATCTAGAAAAAACAAACCACTTCCTTGTTTTAGTTCTAAAAGCCACACCTTGCTTTTTTCTTCCTTCTGCGCTTTGTTTAGGTCAAAAGGTTACACATATTGAATTAAATAGATCATCCTAAATCATTAGTGCGTGTGAAGGATATTAAGGGAGTTGATTGATTGACATTTTTAACTATTAAGGTAGTGGTAGTTACTTAAAGGCTCATGTGAGTCTCATAGTCGGGAAATGCCAGCTTATGACCTTGGTCATACCTCATCCTCTTTCTGACCGCCTCTTCAGAGAATCCTAAAGCCGCAGTGACTTTAAATAATCTGCAGCAAAGTAAAGATATGAAATGCAATGTAAATTCCTCCCGTATTACTTGTCACGTTTTGACACCTTGTTGTAAGTATCTTGATAACAGTAAAGCTCAGCATTTGTTCTCATTATGACTCCTAGGAGCCTTGAATCACCTTCAAAAGCCCAGTCACCCCCTCACACACAAAACACACACACATGCTTGTGACCCTGTGCAGGGCTAAAAAATAATACCCTTCTTCTTTTCTCTCACATGGACATGCATAGATATACACACTAAACATATGTAGACTGTTAAATACACACATGTATGTGTGCACAAGAATGAACGAGAAGATACGCTTACAAATACACCCCTACACACACCCCTTCTCCCTCACCTCATCCCCCTCTCCAAGCCCTTGTCAGTTGATTGTGTTATTACTATGCTAACCAAATCCTTATAAATGTGATTTAAGGCTTGGCGGCCCAGCAATCCTGTTTTAGCCTTCTGCTACTGTGTTTTTTTTTGTTTTTTTTTACTGGAGAGAGGAGGAGTAAAGGTGGGCGGTGCGGATGTAGGGATGAAAGGAAAGGAGTAGAAAAAGGAGACAAGAAGGCAAGAAGACTAGAGAGATTCAAAAAGATTAAGAATGTATGGAACATTTGGACATTTTAGGATGATGGATAAAGAAACAAAGGAGGTGAGAAGGAGAGTATAGCAAGTCCCAAAAATTAGACGGACCTAATGCAATCCAAAACTTGCTTCCTTCTTTCCAGAAACCAGTAAAGCATTAGCATCCACCTTCCACTCCACCTCTCCCTTCAAAAAAAAGCATCAAGTGCATCTTAAATGAACATTTCAATTGAAAAACTTAACAGCCCTTCAAATTGCAGAATTTTACACGCGTCAGTAAAGCCTAAATAACACTCAACACTTGGAGAGAAAGGAGAGGGTGAGGAGGCAGGAGAGAGGGAGGGAACAGTGGAAGGATAGGGGCAACAACGAGGGCCATTTTGAGTGGTGGATGGGAACTGGATCAAGGTGACTTAAATCAATGATGTTTTAAAATTGCTTAGCATTTTCTGTTAGTCTCCTCAGTTTTTGCATGTCTGTAAGGAATCTTAATTGGACCATGCTACAAAAACTGTCCTAAATAAATGCATTGTCTGATTAAACATTCAACGTACAGTCAGAAACTCGACCATCCACAACAATATGCAAGCATGCAGGGAAGCACTCTGACATGGACATGCAGAGAAAGGGAGATGGGCTACTTGGTTATTCGTTGGGTTCAGTGGACCTTTGGTGGTAATTGAATCAGTGTGAGTGCTGAGTAGAGCTAGCATAAAAACCTGTTAACCTAAAAGGTCAGCTTCCTGCATTGTTTATGTAGTTGGAGACCAGAGAGAGGGAGAAAGAGAGACCCGATACAAAGTACAAATGGGAGACAGAGAACGGGATAAAATGGGAGAAGCGGTAAGAGGAGGACAAAGGATGACTGTATAAGACAGAAAGCTTGAAATAAAACAATGTTTTATCTTAAACGTTGCATGTGTGTGTAGGTGTGATGTGGGTATGTTAAAACTGCTGAAATCTTGCTAAAATATGACTTGTAAGCAAACACAGTTCTACCAAACTGATCATTTTATCACAACAATCTAACCTCAAAAATAACTAAATTAAACATATTTTAATTTTAAACTTCTTAATGTTCCTGTTAAAATTATGTCACTTGTTCCTTTGCTTGTTTTATGTGGTATAATTGTCGTTACTGTTGGTTCTAGTGAGTGCTTGAAGCATGTGTCGACATTATTGCCTGACATTACACATTAAAGTTTTCTTCTTGTCATTTTCTGCATTCAAAATACAAGTTACACATGTTTGTTTTTTTAAGTGGAATAAAAACAGGAACTTAATGTGTTATTAATATTTTAGCGTGTTTGGAACTTCAAATCTCCAGGCATTAGTTAGCACCTTAGTCTGTTTGTAGTTGGTCCCATGAATCAATCGATAATGTAGCAAAAGTGCACACTGTTTACTGTCTAGTTGCAGAGATGCAGGCATTCACATAGACATGTCTATGTCATTCACGAATGCCTAATCTCAAATGAATTTATGCTCTTATACAATTGCTAATCTCATTTCACTCAATTCCTTTCTGCCTATCCCTCACAAACACACCCACACACACATATCACCATCTGGGAAAGCCGTTAGCGGTTAGCGGTAGCACTTAGCGGCGCAGCACGCTCCCTCAGTCCGCTCAGTCACCTTGATCTGCTTGCCCTTCACACAGCACCATTACTGCTATACTGCATCTCTGTGGGTGTGGGCATGTGAGTTAATGTGTGAGTTAGGAATAGTGTGTGTTGCTGTGTATGTCCATTATAGAGCAGTACAGTGGGATGTAAATGCCAGGGGAGGAGGAGGATGTGGGATTACCTTCAAACAGGCTTCCATGAAGTGAAATTTCCTTTCCTGGTCTCATGTTCATTTTTACCCTGGCATAGTCATGTGATAGTCATGTGACTTTTTGTCCATGGGTTTCTCTGCCTCTTTCTAAAAGGATTATTTTCTTTTTAACTTAGAAGATTTTAAGCCACAGTCTCACTCACTGAAAATGGCATAAGCAGCATAGGACGGTTACTGGTGTCAAGGTGCAGCGAAAGTTTTTACATTTCTTGCCCTACAGTTGAAATACAAAACCAGATAAACTGAGTGGCCAGAGTTTTCTCCAGTTCTATGAAGCTGCTTCTGGATACTTCTGGAAGCAGTCAGCTTGCCTAAAGATGGTTACTATTTTTTTCCTGTATGCTTACAAGAATGACAAATTATGCTGATTGTGGAAATGAAAGCAGCACCACCCCAGGTTTGCTGCTTTTAAAACTACAGCTGTCAAACTATGTGCTTCATGACTTTTAAGGACCAACGAACAGATAACCCAGATTATCAGCTGATCTCATCTTATTGTACTTGGAGTGTTACAATATATACTGTAAGAGCAGAAGCCTGTAAGTATAATATTCTGCACATTAAGCAGAGATTATCACCATCACCTGGCGTTTATTCTCTGTCAGTCTATGTGATAAAATAAAAGTAACTTGAAATACATTTTATAGTTGACATTATAGCTGTAATGATCAAAATATATATTGGCAGCAGTGAGAATATGTTTTAATCAAGTTTTGCTCCGTCCTTTAATGTGGCGCATTGAAACATTGGTTCATTATTCGTCCCTCAAATCATTCTGAGCAGATAGCTTCACTAAGCAGGGTCATCAATTCATGTTTTACCATTCATGTAGAGCCAAATCAAAAACATAGACCCAAAATACTAAGTACTTTGTCAGCTCTAGCTATTCCCAGTTGTTCCATGTAATTGAAAATTGCTGGCCATACTGGCTAAACTTAATTTTGTAAATAAATAAATAAATCTTTTCAGCCACTAAAACCTGAATGATTTGATGGTTTTTTGTGGATGTCTTGATTGTGAATTAACAATATTTCCTGTAGTCTAGTCAGGCTTGCATCAAATTGTAACTACCAAAAACTTTAAATCCCACTTATTTATTGCCTTAGCGAAAGAAAGTGAAAAGATGTGAATATTAATAGTAATCCCTTGAACATTGATTCCAAAATTACTCTTACCTTTTGGTGTTTTTGTTATGTTGCTGTCTTATATTTTAACTCTTTTGAAATAATCCTGCTATTCACTTTTCTCTCTTGCTTTTTCAAAATAATATTTTATTTTTTTCTTGTTTATTTTTTTCTGCAGGTCCAAGCCCTGTAGCCTCACCGGCCATTATGGGACTTCAGTCGCGGAGTGCATTAATTACCTGGGATCCTCCTGCACAAACAAATGGCATCATTACAAATTATACACTATATCTTTACTCAGGTTCCATCACTTCTTCAGATCATGACCCTGATGCAGTCCCCAGCACCAGATCGACCTACACCTCAAATTTGTCTTCTAAGCCAAGTGTCTTGCCCAACTTTGATGGAATACGTCAACATTCAAATTTCAACTTCCTGACATTGTCAGATCCTAGCAGACCAAAAGGCTCAAGCCTCAACTCTACATCTTCTGCAGATTATAACAAGTTGAGCACAACTAAAAAATATATACACAGTGTCATTTTCTCCACCTCAAGGCCTGGTACTGTTGAAAATAATCAAATGAACTCATCTAGTGAGAGCACTGAAAGTCGTGGCCACAATATTGTCTTATTCAAACCGACTGAGCCCAAAACCAGCAGTGTAGAAACAAACCTCTCACTTTCAGCCCCAAATTCTACTTTGAGCATCTTCAATCCTGATCATTTCATCACTCAAGACCCATTCACCTTCTCCAGTTTTTTAGCTGACACATCAAGACCTACTCCTCTGTTTGTCACTGTTCCTGGAAATACCACCAGTTACACAGTTCCTCAATCTGCATCCCTACCAAAGGTTCAGCCTCCAGGTACTAAAGGGATTACTATAGAAGAGAGCACTGTGCTATATAAAAGTCAAAACATGGCTGAAGATGTAATAAATATTTTTTCTTCCTATTTCATGCAGATTTTTCCAGTAACACATATTGAAATGTTTTCATAGTGGTAGAATAATCATGTATAATTGGACTTGATAATGTTACACATACATATTTTCTTGTTTCCCAATAATAGAGGAAACTAGAACTAAAGTTGAGGATAATTGTTAACTAATTTCTGATAGAAAGTATCATGTAAAAAGTTGAACACTGTGACATTACAGAGCCATTTTCCATCATCCAGGTGAAAGCATGCACCATCGTTGGTTGCTCAGTGTCTGGGGGGTCTCAGTACTTCCAGACCCTCCCAGCTCCATCTGAAGGAGTTCCTGCACCTCACCTTTACTCTGACACACCAACATCTGTTCTCTTGTCCTGGGGTGCCCCAGAAAGAAGCAATGGACCACTAGAACGGTAAGAAACAGGCTCCTAGACTTTATTTATTATTTCATGTTATTCTGAATTTTGTGTTTGCTGTAGCTGGGAGATTGAACGCAGAGTTGCCGGAACAAAGCAAGCCTCCACAGTAGGCCACCTTCTGCCAGTTCCTCCCCCTCTTTCGTTCCTCGACTCCTCATCTGCTCTTAGTCCTTGGACGGCCTACCAGTATCGACTTGTGCTCCACAATCAGGCTGGAAAGGCTACAGGTAAGACTTTAATAACTTTGTTATTGTTTTCAGTCTGAGATGTTTCATATTTACACCTTCTGTATGTTTGAAACACTGTTCTTAAGCTGCATATTTTTATACATACAGGGCCTTGGGTCAGTGTCAAAACCAGACCTTCTCGTCCAGCTGGACTGAGTCCCCCAGGAGTAAAAGTTCTTGGATCAGAGTCGCTTCAAGTGAGGATTTTCTTACTTTCTTTCTTATTCTTTTTAAATGCCGACATACCCACTTACCTGGGTATTTATGAACATACTTATTGATTGGATTGTAGTTTTATTTCAGTAAGAAAGTCGCTGATACAGAACAGTTTTACCTCACAAGGAATTTCGCAGTTTTATATCCCTGAGTAATCTAGCGACTTTTACCATGTTTATATTTACTTAAACCAAAGAAATAATAAAGTAGAGCTTCATTGAGAATCTCCTCAGTCACTGTTGGATTGACTGAGTAAAAAAGACAAAGCAATGTCACAGATTCTTCTGTCTTTCCCTTTTCGGATTTAATGAGAGAGAGGAGCGTTCAACTCAAGGTCCCCTTCAGAAATGGGAGGGGCTGTGACCCTGTCTGTAGCAGCTTCCTTCCTGTCGGCCATTTTGAAGGAGTGACTGGAATGGATTTCCACCAGTGGCTAATCTCTCATCAAGGCCTATCTTTGAAAGCTACTGAAACAATATTACATGCATCCACACACACACGCAAAGATGCACACACACTTGCACTCACAGCCCTACACTAATGCTAACTGCAGAAAAATGCTAATGCCTGTCATCCTTTCAGAACCGCCCCTGTCATTGCTGCAGCAGCTCAGCTTTACGGGTCACAGGTCTAAGAAGAAAAGCGTTCCTTCCTGGTTGTTGCTAATTGGGCAGACAGGAAGCCGCTTCCTGGTTATCAACTGACCTTGACAACACATTGGAGGATAACAAATAATATATACATGGTTTCTTCTTCTCTCCTAAAAAAACAGACTTTGAGGGTATAAAGGAAAGGTCCATTGAAACCATCACAGATGATAGTTTAGAGACTTATACAGCGATTTAGAAAAGCTTAAAGTGTAATTAGAACTATCTAACAAAGTTATACACAGTGAAAAAAGGATTGCAAATGTACAGGTTAAACAAAATCCTCATAAAAGATAAGTAAAAAGTATGAAATGTATCCAGCTAGTTTCATGTGTTTACATTATTTTTACTAACAAAAGGAGCTGCATATCTTACATTTTTGAAAGTATTAAACATCTTTTCTTTGCTAAAATTGATAACAAAAAGTACCATTTGAATATTTTCACATTTCTTCAAGTTTTTGTGCTGAAGCAGTCCAAAGTCCTATAATGTAATGATCAGAAACATTACTGTACTGCTACATTATGAAAATAGAGCTAATAGGAAAAGATTACGAGTCCAGGCTGTTAAACCATTCTAATAATCAAGCGCATCCTTTCAAAGTAAAATACACAGAGCAGCTTGTCACCTGTCAAAGCACTCATGATGGGTAGTTTAAATTCTTATTTTCACTTCTCATTAAATTAGATAAAGGTTTACAAAAACTTTTCAAAAACAGAATAAAGTTACATTATTCTGTTTTTGCAGTCCTAGTTTAAGGTAGTAAGTTGTAATTTGTGTTTGACATCATTTGCTAGGAATGTTTTTTGCTTCCTGTATGACTATTATTCTATACAAATGCTGCAGTGGGAGAAATTTATGAGGAATTCATAGAATTGTGAGGTATGAATATGAAATGTCCTGTCCAATTTTGTTCTTCTTTCCAGCTGGAGTAAAAACACAAATTTCTCTGTTTTTGTAGAGTATGAATTGGCCTTAAAGCTCTAATCTCAGACCACAAGTCTAAGTCAAGTTCAAAGTCTTTGTTTTTAGGACTTAAATACAACTCAAATAACATTTTCACTCTGCAGTCACCATCTTTGTGACATATGCATGTAATTTAAGACATTAAATTACATAAAGTGAACTGACACCAAGGAACACACCTGACATGCCTGGGATAAAGTTTAGAGAGATTTTAAGCAGGGTAGGTTATGAAACAATAACTTTAAGCTTTGATTTAGCCATTTAAAGTGAGATGTTAGGGTGCTCTTATTTATTGTACACCAGAAATAATTAATTAATTTTATGGCACATGTATAATGATTTAATCTCTAAATGTAGTTTAATTGTTTTCTCTCGATATTGTTAGTATTTAAATTAATCAAGTTTACAATATTGAAATGAATGACTTTGTTATAAAAATTCAGTGGTTTTCGTAGTGTTTCAATAAAACAAAGGAATAAAATTTATCCCAACCTTGAGGTGTTTGGCTTTAGATGAAAATATCAACAATTTCACAAATTGATATTACAATTTATAATTGCTGTTCTCTAAATAAAATCGTAAATGTACCAACACACATTTCCCCAAAAGTTGTTTTCTCAGTGCAAACTTTGTCGGTTCTTTCCTGCCTTGCATTTTTGCAAATAACCACATGCACGCCCACGCACACACACCCCCACACGCACACTGGACTGGCCTCAGCCCCAGTACTCTATGTCAGGGTCTCTGGTGTCTTCACCATCACCAGATTACATCAAGCTATTCAATCTGTAAATGACTTCCACCACAGAGCACACTCAACACGCACTTTGGGAAATGAGCTACCTAACTCAAAATGACCCTCCCCAGTTATGGTGTTTGTACGCCTTTGAGTGTGTGATTGTTTTTCTGTAGTTGGAAGGTATTTCTCATGTGTATGCATCTGAGTGTTTGTCTCCTGTATCACCTCTCAGTGTCACTTGTTAAAATATCAAGGTTGCATGATAAATAATTAGTCTTGACATTCATTCATAATATTCTCATCAACATTGACCACTTAATCACCTGGACTTGTATTAACAAGCTGTTTACTAAGTCATTTCTTGACAGTGCGTTTCCCTAAGTGTGTATGTGTCTGAGTATGCATAATATCTACACTTTGTTGCTACTCATCTCAATATCAATGCATTAATCCAGTTATCACAGTGAAAAATACTTTAAGTGTGTAAAAACCTGCTTGTTTTTGTGAGTAGCATCTGTTGCATGTGTGTGCTATCATTTATGTCTAGTGTTTTCCTTTGTCCTAGCTTTAAAATGCTGACAGACTGAACTGATTCCAGATCAGACACAGCGCTTAGCTTTTGTTTTGCATGCAGCAATTCCATTACGAGCAGCTTTCATTATTTTAGCATGGTGCCTGTGTGTGAGAGAAGGTGCCTGTTGGCGTGTGCCCTGTTTAAATGTGATGAAAGAAACCTTCTACCTAAGTCAAAGTCAGGTTATGTTTTCCTACAAGACTGCTAAGGACACACAGTGACCATCCTAATAGAGTTTTCACTACTGCCCAGGTTGCTGGTTCCACCTTAATCTGACAAAACGATGCATTCAGAATCCAATATACAGATTTTCTTACACTTAATCATGCGTACATTAAGGTTATATATATACTAGTAACTAGTAAGGAATAATTATGTAGACCAAATGAATGTTTGATTTATTTTTTTTAGAATAGCATTAGTATTTAAATAATAATCAATTTAAACATTGAGGATTTGCTTTGCCTTGCAAAAATATTTTTCAAACTCTAGATGTTACAATCTCAAGTTCTTCATTAAATTTTGCTGCAGTTTTAGTATAAACTGATGTGAAAAGGGAAGATACAAGATTTTTTTTAATCTTTACAGCTAAGAATCTGTAGTATCTTTTACTCGGGTACCCCTAAATAAAACCAAGCATTTAGAGGTTAATTAATCAGTAAATAGTTAACCTGTGTAATTTATTATAGGTATAAATTCAACTGTTCTGTGAAGGCCTCACATTTATTTAAAAACATCAGTGAACAAACAGCATCATCAATTAGAGAACCAACCCAGTTCTCCATAATAACTCTAGAGGAGCTGCAGAGACCCAGTTCTCTGGTGAGATGAAGTTTAAATAGCTGTTATCCATACGCACTACAAATGTGATCGTGATGTTTGCCCAGGTTGTGTTGGAGACAACGCAATAACATCAAAGAAGGTGTTTTCATCAGATTAGACCAAAATTAAACTAAATAATTCACAAAATTCAATGATGAATGGGCAAAACTGAGACAGACATGTCTCAAGAAAACCTCAAGAAAGAGTTGAGTCATTGGTGTTGAATATAAATTATGATCACAATTTGCTGAATTATATCCTTTTTTTAATAACAATTTCTCTTTTCTTTCACTTAACAATTATGTCTGCTGTTTAAAATCCCAAAAAAATAGATATACGTTTGTGGTTGTACTGTGACAATATCTAAAAGTGTTCCATTGCTAATTTTCAAGGCACTGTAGAAAAGATTTAATGACCTTTTCCTTGCCAATGGATTTGCATGTTATATTTTAACAAAAGCTGACATTTCAAAATTCTCAAATGTTTGTTTCAGGTCACATGGTCGCCTCCTTTGATTCCTAATGGAGAGATTCATGGATATGAAATCCGTCTCCCGGAACCCCGAATCTTTCATAACACCAGCAATTCTTTGGAGTTCAGTGTCACCATAACAGACCTTGTGCCGTACACAAATTACAGCATCACTGTGCTGACATGTTCAAATGGTGGAGGGCATGTTGGTGGATGCACAGAAAGTCTTCCAACTCCTGCCTCCACATTACCTACGACACCTGAAGACCTGGCACCTCTTTCAGTCGTGCCAGTCAGTGAATCTTTTCTGGCAATTTCCTGGCAACCACCAAGTCGGCCCAATGGACCAAATATCAGGTAAAATTTATGTCTGTAATAATTCAATTTACAGACTGATATCATATTTACTGATATCATGTTGTGGATTTTGAAAGGCACGTTCTGGAGATGTTCAGTTGCTGCTGAAAAACTCCACGCAAAAAGGAATAAACACATTAACAAGTCGCTAACAAAAGTACCCTACTAATGAGCTAAGTGTTGCTCATTCATAATCGGTGTTTGCACAGCACTAATGCACATTCGGGTCCACTTTGTTCACGTCCTGTTCGACTCTGCCTGCGATTAGGCCTAAAATAAAGGACCATTTTCTTAGCAGGTGATTAAAATGCATGAGGCTCGCTCGCTCTCTCTGTTCTGCGCTGCTCAGCTCTGTGTATGTTTGTCTAAGTGGGTTGGTTAAAAGGCGGCGTTAAGCCCTTCTCTTCTGATTACAGCAGAAATTAGCATCACTGTAGGGAGAGGAAAACACAAAACCCGCAGAAAAACAGCGACTGGAGAGGCGTTGGGAGGGATGAGATACAGCAGAGGCAATGAATGGAGATGATGGAAAAACAACACAAGAGGAGGAAATGAGTGATAAGAGTCAGCTAAAATTCAGTGTGGAAGTTTGAGTGTGTGCATGTCTGAACGGCGCACTGGGTACAGTCTTTGCGTGTTGATGGATTCCTGAACATCAAACTGTGTGTTTGTTTTTCTTTTATTCAAATCTTCCCTCTCAGATACAAGTTGCTCAGACGTAAAACCCACCAGCCCCTGGCCGTCGCCATGGTCCCCACATTAGCAGCCACTTCCCCACCCCCCTCCGAAGATCTCCATCGCTGGTTCCGTGTTTACTCCGGCACCAAATTGTTCTATGAAGATAAAGGCCTAAGCAGGTGAGATTACTGGAATGAGCTCTAGAGCAAATGGCAGCGCTGCAACAAACAGTGTGTGCAGAGCCGATCGGAGAGTGACTGCTGATGCCGATCTTTTAATACCGCTCAAAGATACATTAAGCAAATATCCCAAAGAATTAAATTGTTTTTGTTTCACACAGTGTCCCTTAATCTCAGTCCGCCACTTGGTTGCAGTTTTTTTTTTTTATCCTTGGTGAACTGCTCTGGGTCTTCTATGTATCTTATGTACCTATTTCAAAATCACCTGACCAACATGCAGATTTGTCAGCTCCTCCCATGCGCAGGGGGAAAAAAGGAATTTTTAAAAATAAAATCTCACTTAAGTTTTCATTATTTAATTAAAGGTGGGAAAAATTGCAACTAAATTTACATGAAAATTAAGTATATATTTCTCTTCATCCATCTTCACTTCTCTTTAACCCCTAATTATAATCCAGTTCAACAGTTGCTTTCAGAAACAAATTAATTAATACAAGGACAAAGCTTTAAAAATGGTGAAAACATTAACATTTTTTTGTATTTTTTCCTATTGTACTGAGCCTGGTTCTACTGGAAGTTTATCCTGATAAAGGGGAGTTTTCATTCCCACTGTTGCCACATGCAGGCTCATGAAGAGGTATTGCTGCAAAGCTAATTACTCAGTCCACTAAACTGGTTGTCACTTCATGTTTTTTCTGGAGGAAAGGGAGACTTCTGCTGCAAAATCAATCACTTAATGCAGATTTTTTTTCTGTAAAAAGCCATGAGACGACATTTGTTGTGAATCAGCCTCATATAAATTGACTGAGTTGAACTGAATTCAAACTGAAAGACTGACTTCACTTGAAGACAAACTTATTGTGACAGTTGAGGCATTAATCAAAAGAATCATTTTGTCTCTTCACAGATTCACCCGTTACCAGTACCAGCTTGTGGTTTATAATGACGTGGGCTACTCTTCAGGAAATATTGTTACTGCAGTGACCATGGCAGGGGTTCCCCTCAAGCCTCCTACTTTGTCTGCTCATGCTATCAATCACACAGCTGTACAAGTCGACTGGAATAAACCTTGTAAGATTACCCTCTCTGTTCATAACACACGTCCTCAAACACATGCCTTTACGGATCAGCTCATCAACACATCTTAGATGATCGAACAAAAGCACAGATTTATTAGTTTTTGCAAAAACATCACCAGGCACAATATACGACTTTAACATTATTCCCTATGTAAGACTTATAGAATCAAGTTTAAGCAGTAACACAAAACTGTTGACATAAGTAATGACACAGATATGAAAGAGACTTTTATTGGCTTATACATCATCTTGAATTCCTTTGTCAACTCGAACAGCATGATACATACTCCATGATTTGTTGCTTAATCACTGCAGCAAATGGTACATAATCTGGCTCTAAATTGTGGGACTCCACATTTTTGCTATTGACATTTGTTTGGGACTCCCACTAATCACTTTTTTAATTAATCATTAACATTTTTGGAGGGTTAATGTGAACAACTACCTTTTCTCCAAAAATCACAAGGAATTTTTGGGTGTTTATTGTGAGCCAGTCTTGCTGTTTATGGGATGCCTCAATAGATGTCAAAACCTAGATGCTGTAAAATGTAAAATAGTCTCCAGGTTCTGTGAACTCCAGCATGACAAAAGTAAGTTAAATATGGTAGTTATTATTAGTGCATTTAAAGATAGAAGGCTCAAAAATTCAAAGCGTTGTGAATATTAGATATGCGACGACTAACCTGGAAATGAACACAATTAAAATACACAACACACAGGCAGACACACACACAACCTCTGAAGAATGGAGTTAGGTGCTGCTCCACACTTTTTTGTGAAAAGTTTAGGAAACCAAAAAACATTAATTCATAAAGGTTTTGTCTGAAAAAATGCATACTGATTAATTATTATTGTCAGCAACATTATTTGGTTTTACATTAGTTGTGGCGGCCCAGTTTTTTTTTTTTGTCTTTTCTAGTCAAATGAAGGTCAAAAACATATACAATAATTTCTAAAGTAAAAGTTTGGATTTAATCCCAGTTTGAATATAAAGCTTAAATGCTCATAGAACATAAGATGCATTTGAAACTTGCATGTGAATTGTTGAACTAAAATTTTAGTGTCCTTCATTTAACTCTGTTCTTATGTACCTAAAAATCATATTAAAACGTTTTGATACAAACACTTTCACAGTAAAATGTTATAAGAAAATTATAGAGAACTACATAGAACCGTGAGAGGGAATTTTTAGCTGAGCCCCCAAATTTATTATTATCTTGTGTTTTTCAGCTCTGCAAGACCTGCAGGGAGAGGTGGAATCATTTTTTCTCACAGTAACATCTTCCGAGACTGGTCCAGTGATGGCTTATGGTCCTGATGTCACGTCGACTGTAATAGGAGACCTTTGGCCCAGCACCACATACCTGATATCACTACAGGTGTTCAATGGTGCACACAATACAACTAAATCAAGTGGTTTATGTCACCACTGCTGATGGAGGTAGGAGAAAACAAGAGCATGAAGAAATATTGACTGATTTAAAAAACTTCAACAACCCTCTATTTTAACATGATGAATATCCACTGGCGCTGGTGTAATCACATTTTATTTGTGTACATACAATAATGAATCATTACATCCATGAGAGGTGTTCGGGTTAACATGCATTTCTCTGCTACATTGTGCTTCACAGGGGATGTTAAACACATCATGTAGTGAGGCATGAAATCAATACAAAGTGTGTGTGAGGCTGATTTGAGGTGCTGTAAATTGCTTGTTGGCACCATGGACAAACACACACAAACTGCACTCATGCTATCTACATTTCAAACTGGATGAAAATGCCTTTTTCAACACCCCAGAAATTCTTTCATAATGAAAAAAAGATTCTGATTAACTCTTCAGTCTTTATAAAAGATATTTTACACTCAAATTGAGCCATTTTGCAGTTCTAGATGTATGATTTTGTTTATAAAGTTTATAAAATGACTTATGCAGGATGCAAAATCAAGAACTTTGACAAATAATATTGGGTTGAATAAGAATCAAATATATAAATTATTGGATATATTGATATTTTCCAAAAAAGTTTGCAAAACGTATTAAACAGTTATGCGTACTTTTCATTTCTCTTAATTGCTTATCCCACTCTGCCTCCATATAATCGTAAATCTTGAGCCACTTTCTGCACTGTTATACTGTATTTATGTCTTCACTTCCCTCTCAGTGACTCTGGACAGACATCTCTTTTCTCTCTGCGCCCCTCACCGTTCCTCTCCTGTCTAGGTATATCATATGTCACAGGCCTCCTTCTTTCTCTCTAATCTGAGCCGTATAATAAAAAGTGCATTAAAAACATTAGAAAATCATTAGGTGCTAAAGGCAAAGCATGGCTCGTTTAACTGAGAGGGCTACTGAGGTAATTTCATTATTTTACAACTATGAGTGTGCACACACACATACACCTAAGAGGCCTAATATATTTTAACTAATATAGCTCAACCCTACCAACCATCCTAACGTGGCCTGCAATCTATAGGGCAATGCTAACATCAGAGCTAATTGGCAAGAAAAATACACGTGTGTAGAGAAGGAAGCTCCGCAATCAGCATTGCACAGACAATGCCATTCTGCAGTAAATGAAATTTAGGGCAGGAAATTAATTAAGTTAACTTCTCATAGCCAACCCCATTTTTACTTAGAATAATACAAGAGGTCTGTGCGATTACTCTTTTCAGACCAACGGTCCTCACAGATCATTTACCTCATTTATTTGAGCTCCTCTCTCTGTTTTGTTTTTCCTTAAAGCTTCATTTCTGAACATAATTTCACATAAAATAGCTTTCTTTCCACCTCAGAGTAAAATGTTATTCATTCTTTAAAGTTACTGAATGGTGAAGTACAAGGCGCAGCTCCTTGCAAAAAAATATTAATACCAAACTGATGAAAGTTTTTCAAAATGTTTTACAAAGAAAAATTGGTGATATGCACTTATAAGAGTAAATACTTTGTTGAACCACTTCTAACTGGATGGTCTTTTTGGATCTCTTCCACTTTTCCAAATGTAGAAACTACCATTTTTGTCCACTTTGAAGTCTTGCTACAGCTTCACTTTCGGATTCAGGTCTGGACTTGTACTGGACCAGTTCTGACTTAATGAATATAGATCTTGACCATCCCATTTTACCCCCAGCTGTGTTATTTGGGCCATTGTCCCAAATACTTCTACTTCTACTTCTGACAAGCTTTCATCTAGTATTGTACTGCAGTTAGCTCCATCCATTTTCCCATCTGATCTGACCTGCTTTCCTCTTGGTGGAAAAATATTATATAATAAAATCATTCAACACCATGATGCAGTCACCACCATGTATGCCCAATGTCATGGTGTCTTCAGTGTGATAAGCATTGTGCACTGTTAATTTCCTGCCACAAACAGCATTCTGCACATAGGCAGGAGAGTTGATTTTTGCTCTCATCTGAATAAGCCACCCTCTTCTACATGTTTAATGTGTTCCCATTCTGTAGACTTGCCCTGTTTTGGGCACAACTAATAATCATATTTTCAAGAAATTCTCCCTCCGAAGTCTCGACTCTCTACAGATCCATGTAGCCATGGACCGTGGCTTTCTTCTCTTATTAATACTGTCTTTATCTGACTTGTCAGTTCAGGTGGACAGTCATGTTTTGGTAGGTTTAGTTGTTGTACCATACTCCTTGAACAGTGCCCTGTCAGATGTTCAAAACTGTTTTGCACTTAGTTTAACTTACATAACTTTGAAGGCAGTTGGTTGCACTTGATTTTATTTTTAGGTATCAGGGCAAATAGGGCAGACATTTAGTGCATGCCTCACTTTTAAGATTTTGACTTAATATTTTTTCTCTCACAACTTTGTGCCACTGTGCTTTTCTATCACACATCCCAATAAAGTACAATGTAGTTTATGGATGTACTGTAACAAAGAAAAAGTTAAATGGGTATTAATACTTTTACTAGGCCCTGTAGAATCGGTGAATCCTCCTTCTTTCACTGGTGTATCTGCTGGTTCAGACCAGAACTGCTGGATTTACTGATTCTACAGATTCTACCAGATCATTTTTGGTATAGTCACCTCTTATTTTGTCTCATGTTATTTTTTTTTCCATTGAATTGCTTTTTTATGTCTCCCTCTTATGCCTCTCTCAGAGCCAGAAGGGATGTCTGCCCCTGAAGTGGTTCCAGTAAACAGCAGCACTGCACGTGTCCTCTGGTTCCCTCCTCATCGACCCAACGGAGCAGTTACTGGTTACGGCATCTACGTTGATGATCGTCTTCATGGCAGTGTAGACAACAGCTCCGGTTCATACCTTCTGGGGGACCTGCTGCCTTTTACAGTCTACAATATACAAGTATTCAATCAAATGCAATATAAAATAGAAAATTTCAGCAGTATAATTTTTATGTCATCTAATATAATGTGTATTTCAGGTGGAGGTGTGCACAGTGTATGCATGTACTCTGAGTAATATTACCAGAACAACCACAGTAGAAGACCTGCCAGCTGATCTGCCCAGCCCGAACGCACAAGTGATCAGTCCCAGGTAATACAGGAGTGCACTATGAGTATTGTTGCTCTTTTCCTCTTAAACTTGAGCGCTACTTTACTTTACGACAGCAATTCACCTTTATTATTTCTGGTTATTGTGTGAAAATTCTAATTACTACTTAGTGAGTACAATTTGATGGATATAATGATGAGTGTTGGTGTAAAGTATGTTTTGTTTTATTTGTCGGCCCAATAGTGCAAAATACTTTATGGCTTTAATTTTGCAACTTCCTGTCATTAGGAATATATTTAAGAATTATGCTAATAATTTGGCATTCAAAGTAAAAATGTGTGTGCTGTTGTGCAGCGCAGCGTGTAAAGGAACATTTACTTTACAAATGAAATAAAATTCTGGACATATTTAATAATATTTTATCTATCAATCAGGATTATTTAACTTTGATTTTGAGCAATTTCACACTAAAAAGGGTTTCAGCCTGTTCATTCTGTGCCAATCTTCACTGCAAGTTTGTTTTTCCAGGATAAAAACAAATTCAAAGTTTTGCTACAAATCAATTTATTATCTAATATTTATTCTTGGCTGATTTTTATTGTCTTAAATAACCAGTAAAATATTTGTATTCATTCTTAATATTTTTTGTAGCAATTGAGCTAAATTCACCCTTTTTTTACTCCTTTTTTCCTTCAAATCAACACATTTTCATCTTATCCTGATGTGGAATTGACTTTACTTAGTCTTCAACAAACATTCATTATAAAATCACAGGACATTTTTTGACGCATTTCAGGATTTTGGTTTTTTTGGGGGGAATTTTGAAAATAAAAATGCATGAAATTAGTAAAACTGACTGGAGCTGAATTTGACATCAGTATAACATAAATGTCACTAAAAAGAACACCTAAATGTCATGTGTAATGCTTTACATCAAGTGAAAAACTGAAAATTATTGCAAACCATTTTTCCATGCTGATTTTTTTTAGGTTAGGGTTTCTGGATGCCCAGGATGCTCTGCAGGTTGTAACTGTGTGTTAGAACACAGATCATTTCCCTGCTAAAATGTCAGCGTTAAGAAAGGAAGAAAATCAATACTGTAAAGTGTATAAAGATACACATACCTTGGTACTGTAGCTCAACTTTGTCAGACATTAGCCATGCATGAATGCATTTGTGTTTGAAAGTGTGTGTGACTGCATGTGTACATTTGTGAAAATGGAGTGTGAAGGAGACACTTACTCCTGCCTATCACTCTCACTTTGTTTTTGCTTCCCTCCACCTCTCCTCTGACAGAGTGGTGAGATTAGATTGGGCCCATCCGGGCAGACCCAGTGGGATCATGCTGGGCTACGAGGTTTTAAGACGGACCCTTAGATCATGCACCGATAGGTCAACAGGGGTAACACCGTCCTCTGACAGTGCCGGTGGTTTAAGGTTTAAATGTTCATATCTGCAGTGTCCTGTGGGTCACAGCGTGTGTGGGACTTCTTGCTTTCATCCTGAAACACAGGTATATGATTTTATTTTTATCTTCTACTATTAAATTTAAGTTATTATTTCAAATACACTGTAAGGATATGCTGACCACAGTAAAAAGATAATTAAAATGCAAATAAATACAGATGTAACACAGGTCTAAAGATTTTTCTTTATGATGCAGTGTATTTTCCTTAATACAGAGCCACAGACAGTATTTTATTTCCATATGCTAATATGATGAACAGTTTTGAAAGTGTAGATTTTTCTATATAGATCTTCAAAAATAAACTTTTCCCCCTTGTATATGCACTTGTGTGTTAAGCAGATATGCTGCAATGGATTACTACACACAAGAAAGTCACATCATCATTGCTGTGATGAGCTTTATTTTGGTTGGGATAATTCCTCCCACCCTGTTTGCTGCAATGGCAAACTTGTCCCATCTCAGCCTAATCATCAGTGCTGTGGAAGATACTATGTTCCTGTAAAAAACAGTATGTTACTTTCTTTGTTTGCACCAACATCTGATTAATTATCTTCCACTTGGTTTGAGTCTAGTCTTCTCAATGCTGTTCAAGTCTTTCCTTCATCTGTCCTTGTCTTTCTAGATGAATACTGCTGTCCTGACCACTTGCAGGGCCGGGTCTCTGTGGGGCCCGGTGACAGCTGCTGTGGGGGGGTTCCTTACTCCATGACAGGCGGCCAGCTTTGCTGCAGTGGGAGACTGCATGATGGCTATGGGGTCCAATGCTGTGGAGGCAAAATCATAGATGATGTCTTGGTTTGCTGTGATGATGCTGTACATACATATAAACCAGGTGCGTGGCAGAGGAAACCATACATGTAGTCCTATAGAAGCAGCAAAAGTTGCAAAATGGGTTGGGATTCCACTGAATATGCAACTACCTAGACTTTTCCCCAAAATAGTTTGCTAGTAAAGTGCTTCACTCTTAAGTGCTGTGCTCAAAAGACCGTTTGTTTGGAAAACTAGTTATTGTGATGCAAAAAAGAGGTTTTGTCAGGGTCAAATTCCTGGTGGTATCTTTGTGTTTATGAGAGTGAGTGGATGAGAGAATTAGGAAGAAGATGACAAACGATAGAAGAGAGGATAAGAATGGGTTGAGAGGTAGACACATGGTGCAGGAACGTGGGGTCGTTTCCCTGTCCTCCTCTCCCGCAGTGTCCCAAAGCACCCAGATACCACGGCACAGATGGGACTGTGCGTGTGTCTATGTGTCGGTGTCAACGTACGTGTGTGTCATTAGACATCTTTGTCATGGCAGATGATGATGAAACGCGCTCAGGATGGCACCATTGAGGGCACTGCCAAGCACACAGCAGGAGAAATACACACTCATTCTTTGTCTCACACACACTCATTGTCACACACATACACATATTAAACACACAGTCACACACACTCGAAGTCAACAGGGTGCCCTCGGCAGGGTTTGCCTTGTGTTGAATGCCAGATAAAGACACGTGGACTCTATTCATCACCTATAAACAATGGCCCCATATGGGCAGGCTTATAGTATTCCATTAGCATATCAACCATACTTCACGCAAGCACACACACAATTACAAGCACACACAAGATCTCTGCTTCATCAATTTACTTATCACAAAATAAATGCATGATTAGACAAACTCTACAAGATTTCCTTTTTTGATTTCTTGTCTGTTACTAGATTTTCCTGTTTAGTCTCTTGATAGACTGTAGATAAGACACTATCCTGGAGAATCTTCCAGTTTTGTCTTTTTTCTAGACAAAGTTACAATCCTTTGACCTCTTCAGTTGATTGATAATGTTGTTTTTTGTTCTTTTCTTCTCCTGAACCACATCCTCTTTTCTTTCTTGTAACTGAGCAGTCTCTATGGTCATCCTTCACTTGAAGAGGCCTCCCCAGGAGTGCATATGCTCCCCTCCATCTCCGCTTTTTCTTCTTCGTCTTTGACTTATTTTTCCATCTCATTTTTATCTTTGATGTCACCTTTGGTTTTGTCTAATTAATCAGTCTGTTCTTTGCTTGGTCTCTAACTCTTTCTTTCTTCTTCCATATTATCTTCTTTCTTGTCACCCTCCCTCCTTCTCATTCACTCATCAGTCATTAGCGTTAGCTTCCCTATTGAGAGCATATGGTATGATGGATTGTAGAGCTAGGAGTGCTAGCAAGGCTAAGGGCCATTTGCCGGGTGCTATGCACAGTCGGGGAGCACTGTGGCTAGCTATGCAACCTCAACCCAACTCATCGGTTTCCAAAGAGTCACACACACATCATGCATGCAGCCACGCTACAGCAGGATAGTTTATTTAACCTTGGCATCACTTGCACTCACTACTCTGTCCTATTTCATCTGAAGATAATTTGTTTACTTTTATGGGAAAGTAAGATTTTTAAAGCTGAGTTGGTGCAAAGTTGAGGAGAAAAACCTGCACAAACAGAATTCATTGAAATATTTACATTGTGCAAAAAATACAAATTTAATTGCAAACAACAAGAAACGGAAGATTCAAGAAAACGCTAAAGAGAACTAGCGCTAGCTAGTAAATATTTAAAATACCAGGATAAAGGAGGGTTAAAGTCAGTAGGGGTGAGAGCTGGAAAGAACAGAATAATTGTGAAGAGGTAGATGGAGCAGATTAAAGGAGGAGTGAAGGGTATCCCATTGTGCCCAGCTGATAGACTAGGTTAGGCTGATGTGATTATGGGGTCCCTGAAGTGCGATCTATCACACATTACCGTCCACACTGTCAACAACCATACACACACACTGCAGGGGAACAGCAATGCCAGGAGACAGCTGTCTGGCAACAGATACGCATACCGGCTTGTGCGCACATGTGCACATGTACACAAACACACCAGTATTCATATCAACACAAAACCGCAGTTAAATATAAACACACACACTTGTAGGGAAACATGGATGTGGAAACCTTCACGCTTCCAGGGTAACAAATCTAAACTCTGTTTTATTGAGTTTCATCTTTATCTTAATTTGTTTTAAATCTAACTTTGAGATTTGAGATTTCTAGTATCGAGTCTCTCCTGATATCTTTTGAGTTTGTACCCATTTAAGAGGAGTTGATTTTTTTTGCTTTCAAAATCACCTTGAAAATAGTCCTACATGTTCTTCTTATATGGTTTGAAAATCCATCTGCAGAACTAAAAAGCTGAAATCAAAGTTCATAAACCTTAAGGTTATCTCCTCTTGTTATGAGGTGTTTCAATATGGTAAACTCTATGACTATCTCTCAAAGAGTATCTTATTTTAATACAACATTGGAACCAGTATCTTCATATAGCTTAGCAGCATATGCTCTAAAATAAAGGCTGGTATCCTGCATGTTTTAGTTCTCATCCTGGTTCAACACACCTGGATCAATTGATGGCTTGTTAACAGGCCTCTGCAGAATATTCAAACGCTGAGGAGGCAGTAACTACCACCAGAGAGAGAACTAAAACCTGGAGGATACTGGCCCTTGAGGGTTATCGTTGGACACCCCGTCTGTAAAACCCCTATTTGCACTAACTTTGGACTTGATAAAACACATCAACACAATCAAAGGATATTGCTTGCCAAATCACTTCTTCTGGAAACTTCACACTGAATCTAATTCAACCTGGATTCTTTTCCTCCATTTATCCTCCAGACACGAATGCAAAATATACTTTTCTTGGAAAAGAAGACTTTGAACCACCAAACATCCTCTCTTTTTCTCAGTAGCCCAGATGAGAAATTTTGAAATTCTCTAGGCCATTAGTAGCTTAACAGCTGGCCCATCACAGTTGTAGCCCATGGCTTGGTTATACCTGTGTCTGATAGTTCTGGAAGTACCAACTAAAGAACTAGTTGGTAGTTCTTAAGTCTCCCCCAAATTTTGGAATGGGCTTTCCGTCAAAATCCTCTCAAGTTTGTGGTTTTCTCTGTTGCTTGTTCACCACAGTTTACAGCCGGATATATGAAAAAAACCCAACTACTTTTTATTTGATTTTGTGAATAGTTCAGTTGCATTTCATAAAATATAATCAGTATACAACAAAAAATACTCTGTTCATGACTACAACAAAACAAGGCTAGAATCACTGCTTCTCCTACCTGTAAGTGGTTATAATGTTCTGGCTGATTAATGAAACTGATCAGAAACACTAACCTAACTTTGCTTTTTTTGTTTCTGGTGTGTTATTGAGATGTGCTCTAATCCTTCCCTCCGTCTCTCCAGTTGTTACACAATCACACAAAGTCTCTGTGCTAAATCCCTTCCTTTCAAATCTGCTTGTTTGTTCAAACAGCATTCGATTTCACTTTCAAGTATATTAAACACTGTTTGTCTTCGAAGAGTGCCATTTTTCTCGCAGTACTTCCTGCTATGCTGCAGGTTCAGTACCAACTTATAATCTTATTTAATTCTTTTTTCTTTAGAGTCTTAGTTGGTATATAAAATGTGCAACTAAGACTTTAGTGAGATTAGATGGTGTTTAAAGGAACTTGTGGGAAGCCTTCGGCCTCCCATTGTGTCCCAACTCTCTCCCACTTCACTGTGCGCTTCACTAATCATTTCCCCTTTACACTTTTTCTTTCTAGCGTCCAGGTCTCAAACTCTTCGGTCTGCCCTTCAACCTCACTAGCCCCATTTCTCACTGTGGGTGCTACCTTAAATGCTCACCCCACCTCACTTTTTTTTTTCTTGAAAGTGAGTAAATCTTAAAATTGTGAGCATTTCTTTAACTCCTTCTCTTACTTACTCCCTCCCTCTGTCCCAGCCCAGCAGGCGCTATCCAAACGTTCAAGGACAAATCTGAATATCCCTTTTCACCGTTTAAGTGTTAAAAGCCTGGCGGTGCCGGGGTGTTATCTTAACGCGCCTTGCCGTGCCATCATCAGAGCGCGTGATGAAAATGGCTGTGATGATGCTAAAAGAAAAAAAGAGGAGGGGGAGAAAAAGTAATAATCAAATATGTTTTTCAAGGGCACAGTGACCATTTGCTGGAGGGAAATTATCCCAGTAGTTAAGCTAGCTCACTCAGAGACTGGCTGCGTAGTGAGAGGGAAAGCATTTGCTTGTATGTGAGTGCAAATGTGCATGGACTTCTTATTTAAACTTCCTCCATTCAACACTTTTTATGCAAGTCTCTGTGTTCATACTTGTCTGAATGTATCTGCAGTTTAGATGGATCGTATTAAAAAATGAGGATCATTAAATGCTAGCTTTGGACAAAACCTTTGGATCCTTCCTCTTTTCCTTTTGCCCGGGATCGAGCGGCGTTCTCCATGAGCGACCCGCAACCGCGTGCTGTTAAAACGAAACAACAACAAAACGTGTTGACGTCACAGATCACGGAGTTTAATCTCATACAAAGCAATCGACAACAAAGCTGCAGAGGTACAGAGATATACATTTTATACAGACAAGAGAACAGACAACACGAAACACAAAAGACAGACAAAGGCGCCCAAAATGTGGAGGAAAAGATGGAAAAAACCTCTCTTGCTGGCTTGCTGACCTGTACTTTTTAATGAAAGAGGTGTTTCCCTATTTAATATATGCAGTCAAGGCGTTCCGTTCTTTGACCAATTAGAAACTTAGAAACTCCCGGAAACTCCCCTTCTTTACAGCTCCGATGTCTGGTTTTTATCTAACCACTTCGTGCCCATCTCCGTCCGACCTGGCCGAGAGGCGCCAAGAAGTCTGTTCTGCTCTCTCGGAATTGTAAATTTTATTGCTGTGTCTGTCAAAAGGGGGAGGAAAAAAGGCCCTGCTTTGGCCTGCTTCTTCAGCTGAATTCCCAAATGTTCAACAGAAAACTATTCCAAATTAAAGTGTTGGCTATACCTTTACACATGTCGTGGATTAGCTATATTAAGCACCAAACAATAATTATTTTCTTTACAATCGTCACTGGTTCTTTGCTTATTTTTTCTGTAGGTTTTCCTCAGTTTCCCAGTGTGTAAATATCTGTATGAATGTCTATCATTGCCAAAAGCCTCTCATCATTGATGGGTTAGAAAATGGCCAACACCAGTGCATTCCAAGCAGCAGCGTCTGGCTGCTTTATAAGACAAAGTGCTCCCGTAACTCAGGAAGACATTTCTCTCTCTGTTAATGTATTTATGATGATGACTTTTCTATTAGGTTTACTTTAATGACTGGCAAGAGTAAAAGCACAGGCTGTCAGACACTACAGTCAGACCAAGTTGTATTTGCATTTGTTGTATTCTCATTGCTGCTGTAACACATTATAGATCAGTTAACTTAAAATAAATTTGTCACCACAATGTCAATATTTTTTACACATAATGTTTTAGATCTGCTGTCTTTACAAAAATCTGTTTTAGATTAATATTAGATAAGTACGTAACTTTTTTTGACTAAATGTATTGACAATTTTGTTTATTTGGTAATTATTCTAAACAATATTTTTTAAACATGGTTTTAAATATAAAATGTTGTCATTTTTGTGTCACATAAAACAAAGTTTCTCCAAAATATGAATCAGTTACATTCATATGCTGAATAAAAAGATACACTGTTTTTTGTCTGAAGTTAAGTCAGACAAAACCTTTCTTGTTTTGGATTACCTAGAATCACTAAAATTATTTGTATTTGTTAAATGCCAGGATAATGTGAGGATATATTTATAATCTTCAAAATCAGACGTTAACTTACACAGCAATAGCAATCTCTAAACTTACTTGAAGTTCTTTCATACTTTAGACCATTTCAGTCCTTGAAACATTTTAAAAAGTTGTATTACCCAAGGTAGATTGCTACCTTGCTGAAAATAAATTGGGACCTGATCACCAGTTAAATCAAGAATCTAATTTATTATCTGGGAACCTGCTTAAATAAAACTCTAGAAAGTAAAAAAATAAATATTTAACAGCTAAATCAAAGTAATGCTAAATCTAACTTGCACACTACAAATGAGAACTAAATAACATTTGGAGTCCAACTGTAAAACACTAATTACTAATTGATTGAAAGCATGAACATTTCTTTTAACTTATGTGCTTCTTATAAGTCAAAAGAAAATAAAAATTATGACCTAATTCTTACTCAGATGCCTAAATTTAAGTCCCTGAAAATAGGCTTCTTGGAAATCTCTCCAGGTTTCTGATGGCCTTTTAATGCCTCATTGGAACATCTCAATCATCCATAGTATATAAATAATGCTGTGCAACATTGTGCACTGTTCTCACTACTGAAACCTTTGCACAGCAAGATCCTTTTGTCCTTTGCACAAGAAGAACAAGTGGATGTTGACAATGCAGTAAAGTTTCCTTTATAGGTTTGTGTACTTAAACTATGTGATTAGGTACTTGCATATTTTTGTTGTGTTTTTTACCTTTTCTTAACAGATGGTTTTTAGTTGATGTACCAAGTAAATTTCACATTAGAAGGGGAAAACTGTGTGTACATTTGAGAACCACAATGAATTACTGTGCACACTTTTTCATGAACAAGTCCAGCTGGTAATGTTGCTGTAAAAAAAATGTTAAAAAAAAAACTCTCAAAGACATTAGGACAACTGGTCTTCTGGGAAAAAACATGTACATCTTCTTTTACTATGCAAGTGTGATTGCTGCCTCCTCGTCCATATGTGTGTGTTCACAGGGGAACTCTGTGCACCGTGTGAGAAAGTCAATCCTCTCTGATTTTATCTCTTGACATGACATGTAGTCAGGCCTCTGAGGAGCACAAAGTGCAAGGATGTGCACACACAGACACCCTTTCCAAGCAGCATGCATGCATGTGTACGGGAGAGTAGAAATAAAATGAATTTTTAAGTAAACAGTGTTATTGAGAACAACGCCTTTTGGTGCGTTTTCTCGTTGAAGTCTACAAACGATGCACATTTGTAAAACAAGCAGAGGGTCTGCAAGGCTTAATGAAATGCTCTGAATGCATGTACTTGCTGTGCACTTGGTTCCACACCCCTTGTAATATATTCAGGTATTTAAAAGTGTTTGGTTTGTTTAAAGTTGTGGAGGGGCTTTGGTCTCCTAGAGAGCTCGGATTTACTAATCCACAACACACATTTTTATCTTTAGTTCATTGGCGGGTCTAAATATTGACTTATCATTAAGTGGAATGACTGAAACCCTAATAATAATTCACATTGTCTAAGCACCTTGTGTTGACGCTGCGCTCCCGACGCTATTAACGAATGTATGCAAATCCTGCGTAAATCTGAAGATTAGGGCTGAAGCTTTCAGTGATGCAAAAGAGAAAACAAGAGGTGTGTAATAAAATGTTGTCTACGCATAGACAATCATTGAAAAAACACAGCTTATGGAGAGGTGGAGAAAAAAAATCTGTGTATGTGTGTGTGTTACAGAATGTTAACACAAATGTTCAGGCATGTCAGATAACGCTTACAAAGACAGGGATTGGATTTCTGCTGAATGGATGATAATGCAATAATAACGAAAGCTGCAGTACTGTAAACAAACATCAGACTGAACTGTAAAGTTGCAGAGAGACAGAAAAAAAGTAAATGTGGAAACAAAGTTTGTGACAAGAGAAAATCCTCAAGATGTTGCCAAGAAAAAAAGTTGCAAAAAGCAAAAAAAGTTCTAACTCAATAAATAGGTGAAGTGAGGGCTCTTATCTGCAAAAAAGTTGTCTAGGGTGCTGCAAGCTGCACTTAGTTTTAAAAGAAAAGAATTTTATAACAAAGAAAAAGGTGGTGATGGAGACCAGATTGTGTCAGAAGAAAAGACTCCAAAAATAACTGAAGATGGAGAGAAATGCTGAAACTTTAAGTCTTATAAATGGTCACCAGTAAGAACTGGAGTCCAGGTCTGGTCTACCAGAGGCTACAGATGAAAACCACTGGCTTGGTGCAGCTTAGACTAAAACATGTTAGTTGTTTTATGCTTTATGTTTAAACAGAGGAGTAGAAGTAAGACTGGCAGGAGGACAAGGGATGAGTAAAGGAAAGCTATTTTAGAAAAGTGTTGAGCTGTTTATTTGCGCGTCATTGAAGCTGAAGTAAGGCGCAGAGGGAATTGGCCACCAAGACCCCGCTCCGCAACATCTGCCGCTGCTAAGTGAGTTAGTAGCCGTCAGGCTGCCTTTATGTCACACAATCACACACACATGCGGTTCCCTGTCATATGGAGCCTGTGATGGATGTGTTGAGCATATAATGCTCTGCAACAGCGCAGAATAAAATATGTGCCATTCTCAACTTTTGGCCTTTAAGTGGAATGATTGCTTAAATTAACAACATTTAATGTGCGTGAAGTGTGAATGCTGATTAGAGCGTGAAACAATAAGTTATTTATCACTTTATAACTAGCTGCAGCCCCATTACAGGGCCATGATATAGAGCTATGACTTAGAGTTTAATGTCCGTTATTAAATAAAATAGCCAACACAGCTGGGGGTAGATGATGCCACCAGGAAGGACATATTTACTTGTTAAATAGTCCTTAATGACTTTTTAGCATATCACTGTTTTCTTCATCTAAGCAACACATAAATTGTTCTGTAAAGACAGATGACTCAAATTTACAATAAACGCTTGTATTTTCCATCGTCACAGCACATTTTTAGAGTAACCCTTCTACCCTCATTTGTATTTCTAATGTAGGGTCACAGTAGGGAGCTGCTGACTCTAACAGTATATTATAATCTTAATTGAATGCACAACCGAAGCCTGGAAGCAATGGTGGATTTAAGGATGACCATCGTGGGCCGCCCCCTCCCGGTGGCATCTAGCAGGGCTCAGCATGGAGCATCTACACAAAATAATTCATGACAGTAACATTTTTTTTTCTGTTGCCCATTTTAATATTATGGCATTAGTCATATTTTATCTATCTGCAGGTCAAATCTTCTTTCAGTGTAATTACAGATTATGTGGAAGGAACGTCTTTGCCAGACAGCACCTCAGGTTCAGGATGTGCTTTAACTGGTTTTGAGTGCCATATTTTATTTTGTTTTTGTTATTTGCTCCATTTCTTGTCTGAAATATATTTCAATTGAATGAACTCAACTGTACATAATTTCCTTATTGTTAGATTAGAAATTTCAAGCTTATGCCACATGCTCCATTTTTTATTTAAATTACCTTACATAGCTTTAATAATTTTCATTTTATTAGCTATTCAATGCAAATGACTAAATGTCTGAAAAAAACCCTACCTGAACAACTCAACTTTTATTTTTAGTTTATTTAGATTTCCTATCAATTATGTTAGTTGGGAACCTAAGAAGACTAAATGTTTAAATTGGCCTGAAAGGTGCAAAAGTACATATAAAAAACATTTCAATGCAGCTTTTATTTCCCATACATTTGCTTTACTTTCAGCTGAATTTCAAAGAATGTAAGTCAAATTAATGTTCTAAAAACATTTCAATAATTTGCCACTGACATTGATATTTCCTTGAAAATGAAGTGTGTGGTTTTAAATAATTCAAATATCAAAAACTTTAAAAATGTCTTTCTCTTCCAAACCCCCAAAATGTTTCCCAGCAATAATTTTTGCCTTGAATGTTCAGCCTCTTCAGCAGTTCCAGTATGCCAGCCATACATTACTCAAGGGAGTTGAATCTGAAAAGTGAATATCTGGAGGATGTTAAAAAACACATCCTTGAAATTTGATATCCCACGGCAAAACATACACAAATAGAGGAATAGCATGTATTTTAAATGTCACCTTGCTGCTGAAGGTGATGCAGTGGCAGACAGACATCACCTATCACTGTCAGAGATGGCAGCTCTCCGACAAACACACTTCCTCTTCCTTTACACGTTTTCAACAGTGGTGCCTGAATATTGCTGCTGAGCCGTGAATATACCAGAGGAAGAGAGATATGCTTGGTTCCAAGGAGAGAATAGGATAGGTGGATGTATATAAGCATGATAAGAAAAAATATTCAGCTCAACTTAAATACTGTTCCTGAGCAAATCAGATGAAGAGCAGAGTGTAAGAAATGCAGAGAGGAATGCAGAGGATCAACAGCATAATGTTGTCATTTAATGAGGTTGTTGAGGACCCAAATGCTGAGATGATGGAGGCAGACACACCAAGAGCAAATATCTCTCTTTTTGAAATCTCATCTTTTAAACAGGTGCGTAATTCCAGAGCTTTCTGAATTCATTGTGAATACGAGCTTGTATTCTGCTTTTTGTTTTATTATTATTATTATTATTATTATTATTATAGTCCACCACATAAGTAAATCATAACTGTCCACATACTAAGTTATGAGTAATAAAACAGAATGGCACACTTGCTGAAATTTGTTCCATACAAAAGCCTTTGTTGGTGATGAGTGGATCAATAAAACTATCTTGGCCTTTCGGTTATTGGTTGACCTATTCTCACAGGTCTTTTTCTCTGAAACTAGTTTTTAAGTGTTTGGAATAATTTCCACATTGAAACATTCACTTTTGTTTCATCTTCATCATCCTGGTAGATGACAGCAGTTTTTTGTATCTAGAATGTATATTTGTTCAGTCTGTCAGCATGGTGCTGAAAAACAACCCCACACCATGATTCTCCCACTATTGCTTCAGGATCTTAAGACTTCTTTACCTATAAATCATTGTGTTTAATGGAATCCAAAGTGTTCAGTTTTGGTCTCATTTGACCAGGCCATAAATATGTTGCCTGTCTGTGTATTTGTTTTTAAGTAGAAGTCCCATTTGACCAGCCATGCTAAGGTAAGGATGCAGTACAACAATGACACCAAGCTTATTTTTTGTCTTTAGGTTTTATCTGCTGTGGAAAAGAGTATATAAACTCTTCAACCTCACTTTGCTGTATGGACAACAACGGATATCCCACAATTCACCCTTCTGGAAATGCCACAGTGAAGCTGCAGTGTTGTGGGTCAAAGGTCATACATCTGGACGAAAAATGCTGCAATGGGATTGGTTTTGACCCCCAACGGCACGTTTGTGCTGATCAAGCCACAGCCGGGCTGCTGATACCGGTATGTTTCAAGTTGTGGTTGATACACTTCTCAAAGCGGATTCAGTTTTTTATTGTCACTTTCCACTCATCTCTTCTGCAAGACTTTGCAACGACAAACTGTTTTATTTTTAATTTGATTGCTCTGCTGAAGAAAACAGCAAACACTGTAAGTGAAAAAATACCTAATACCTGTCTCAGTCAGCTAAGTGGACATGTGGACAGATGGAATTAGTTCCACCATCCACTCGTCCTTATTGTCACATCAGGAGTCGTTGACTGTGCCATCCACCATTTATCACCTCTGGTCATGTGGTGTTTGTGTGTTCCTAAGTCAGCATGAGATGGCTCATGCAAGCACACACACACATGCACGCACTCAGACAAAGAGTGGGAGCGCTCATTAGCCCTAATGATGTCATTAAGGTGCATGTAAAGCACACACACATATGCAAAAATACATGCACTAGATTTGCTGCTTTAAAGCTGCTTTAAACTCCTAAATTTATACATTTGAATACGAAAGATACTCTGTATTTTAACTGATTCTAAGAAACTCTTCTCTTATTGCGTGGTCTCTTTTCCTCCTTTGTGCAGGCCCAGTGTTTGCAGGGAGTTGTGTGTCCCGTGGCTGCTGCTGCTACATCTTACTGTGGCTCCTGTGACCTTGATCCATCTCTGACTGCCTGCACTTGGGTCCTGACTGCACACCCACACCCCGACACACAATCCGTGGCACAAACGTCATTCATCAGCACCAGCCTGGAAACCCTCTCTACTGTCCTGCCAGCTCATACAAGCATAAGTGGAAATCCTAACAAAATAGCTGACAGAAACAGTCACACAAATACCAAGAACTCAGAGTCAGGAGGAACTCTGTGCTCATCACATGAGGAGGTGGTGTACAGCGGCGAGGCCAGTGTTCACACATATACAGGTAAATAAATACATTTTTTGTATCAGTGTTTTCATTGCATTATAGCTGGAAGCTTTTTAGGGTTTGTCTTGAATGGCTGTGCACATGTAGAAAATTGGATTTTTACCAGTTCTTCTTGGCAAAATATTTCAATTTCAGTCTGATTGGATAGAAGTTCTGTGATCTTTAGTTTCAAGTCCTGTCTTATGTTCTCAGTTGGATTAAAGCCTAGAGTTTCGTTACAATATCTAACAAAGGAAAAACAATTAGGCCACTCAAAAACTGACATTTACAAAATATGACAACAAACTAAAAGTTTTATGTGCACACAGCTAAATCAGACCAATAAGGAGAGAGGAAACTAGCGTTATACCACCTTTACCCTATTTTTAAAAGCTTCATAAATACATTTTTCTAGATATTTCCTTAACTTCATAAACAATAAGTTAATGGAACAAAGAACAGAATGATCCAAAATTGACTTTTTTGAGCTGTATATCATGTTATAACGTAATTTCTTCATCAAATGCACTGTTTTGACTCATTCTTGCATGTTTGAGAAATCCTTCAAAACATCTAAATTTATTTAATCGAAGTAAAGTGTTGGTATACATTACAGCAGGACAATAACCATAAACATACTGTCAGAGCTACTGTCAAATAATTCAGAACTAAATATATTCCTGCGTTAAAATACCTTAATTAGAACCCAGCCTAATTCAAATTGAGTATATGTGGTAAAACTAAAAAACTGATGTTTGCAGAGGCTCCCCACTGATCTGATTGAGCTTTAGGATGGAGAATTGTCAGTCTCTTGATTTATTTTATTTATTTTTTTCCCGTAACTGACATACCCCAAAACAACTTCAGCTGTAATTGCTTTGTAAGATTGTTGCACAACTAATGCAGAATTGATATATGAAAAGAGCAGAACTCAGTTACATTATGAGCCTTTAGAAGTCTATATTTGAATGTGTTTGCTGCTGAAATCAGGTGAGTGTACAGAGAGGTCATCACCCCTGCAGAATCACACACATACCATTCTACACTTAAAACAGCTGTTGCAGTGTAAGGTAATCGCTGTGAGCAGCTAATCCTCTCTGAGCTGTAGACTTGTATGTAATTAAAGCAAGATGGGCATTTAGATGCTGTTTCAAAATGATCCACAGTTTATTAGCCCAAAGGGAGTAAGTTTATGTGTCTGTCTGTGGATGATTGTGTCTTCATTTTTGGTCCAGCCACACACTGTTTATTCGGGTATTGCAGACTTTTTGTTCAGTATTAAAGGTGATCAAGAGTATTTATATCATGTTTAGTTCTGTAGCAATAATTTCACATATTTCACATGCGTTTTAATTCAGTTAGTATCTCTGTAGGTCTACATATGTGCTGTGATTACTTTGTGTGTGTGGCATAGAGCGGTTAGAATAAGAGTTTCAGGGCGATGCTGTGACACCATCTGGGCAGAGGCACATAAAGCTGTCGCCACCCACCATACACCAGATGTTTCTCATGCACACACAAACGCACACATGCACACTTGCACACAGGGTATCATGATATACAAAGATCAAACCCCAACAGCTTTGTATTTACAGTTAGAGCCATAAAATTGTACCACTTTGTCAACAAACAACCTATATTCATAAAAGTTAATAATCAGACAAAGCACTGAGATCTTTTTTGGGGAACAAAGATGTTTGATGTGTATTTACATGTGTGTCCCTCTGTGTTTTGCTACTTAAGTTATGACAGCAGTAAAGACAAGAGCCCCAGACTGGCCATTTAAGCAGAGCCATTTACAGCAGCAGTCCCTTTGCACTACTAAAAGCAATGCCCATGTATGTGTGCAAGTGCATTTGTATGTATATATGTTCCTGTAATGTAACACCTCATCACCAGAAGGGTTGTAACAATCTTAGCGTCAGGGGACTGTCGTCATGGCCACATGTTTACAACTTTGCACCAGTGGCAGTGCATATTTGTGTTATATCTTACAGTTTGCAGTATAATAGTAAACAGCTTGAAAGATGAATCTTTAAACTGATGTTGTGGACATAAACCTTTCCTTTGTGTCATTAAAGGTTCATACGTTCTAAGAAAAGGAAGACGTTGAAAATCCCCTGAAGTTTTCTTTTTCACTTACTCCGCCCGGTCTGCCGAAAGGATAGATTTTTGCTCCTTTGTTGTATTTTGAAACATTTATATTACTGAAAAGGAAAAAAAATTGTGAAAAGTAGATTCAGACCCCAACTCTTATTACAGTTTCTTCTAATAAGATACTTTATACAGCATAGTTGTATAAAGTATCTTTTTGAAGCATTCTGTCCTGTGCCTGGTTTTTTCTGTATGACCTCATCTGACTGATTCAGATGAGTAAATCTAAATGGATAGATTTAGGCATATCTGATCACACCTGGTATTAGAATAGTGTCTGAGCGATAAAATATTCCTCTTTATCTGCTTTACATCAACAAAAACATAATACTGCATGACGCTGCTGTCTGATGACAAAACTATCAGCAGGTTAATCGATGTTTGTATAAAACTGCCAATGAGTTCAGTCACCTGCAGCATATTTTTTTTGGGCATGTAAACAGTCCAGATTTATCTAAGCAGTTTACAATGGACTTTTTTCAACTGCAAAACTTAGAAGCTTGACCTTATGACCCATCACACTTGATATGAAGAGAAGTTATGAAGCACAAATTATTTGTTACCTTACAAGATGAAGGTCTGCTGCAGTAAAACTGTCACCAGTTTTCAGACAACTGTTAGAATTATTATGTTTTGTTATCTTTCTTACATTAGTAGTTTTATATTACTAGTTGTTTTTTATTTAAAGGTTTAGTGTTCTCACCCCAGAGAGGAGGAACTTGTTAAACTGTGAGTAAGACATAACTAACCTTTCCTTGACCACAAGCATCTTTTTGCAGGTGCTTCTTTAGGAGAACTTCCTGAGATACTCCTTAGTTGCCTCTAATTGTCTGTGTGTAGAATTTAGTTTCTGTTTTCCCTTCCTTGTTATCAGGGTAGCCCCCCGTTTTTGTTAAGATCACTCTCCCACATTCCATTCACTTCCTTATTAAAAAATTATTTGCAAGTTCTTTTTATCTGCAAATGACTTAGTTAGATAGGTGCACTGTCTTTTACATCTCACTTATTGATTTAGAAAGATCATTCAGATGTGATTTTTCAGTTTAACTTAGTTCTTAAAGTTTTGAGGACCTTCAATTCTTTGTCAGTTAAACTAATTATTAAAAAGTTACACAACATTTATCTGACAAAAAATTACTTAATTTGTGTATCTGCTGTGTTGTTGTGTCAAAGGAAATGAGGCCTGCCACATAAACAATAGGTCCAAGTTGTTCCTATGTGCTTGACATGGTAATATCTGTATGTATTTACAGAAGTTTGCTTCAGAAATTGAGTCCAGTGCAGAGATAAGGCCTTTAAATGATGCAAAGCAGCAGCAAAATGCAGAGAACAGAAAAAGATAACCCAACCTCAAAACCTTTTTGAGTGCGTTCAACACGCCATCCTAGCTGATTCAAAGGATCGATGAGAGATGTTAGTGCCAGGTTTGAATGGATGTAAGAGGTCACAACCACAAATACAAAATGTTGTCTTTGGAAAAGAAAGATTTATTTTCCATTATTTGCATTTTTTCTCGTCCTTGTTTTGATGTAGACACTGATCTGGAGCCCTTTACAACCTATGAGTATCGAGTGAGGGGCTGGAACAGCTTCGGCCCCGGCTCCACTGACGTTACGACAGTGACAACAAGTGAAGACAAACCATGGGGATTGGCCCCACCCCAATCATTTCGTCGGCGGGGCGAACGAAATGACATCGTCCAGCTGCAATGGCAAGCTCCGGCCAGACCTAACGGTGAGTGCGCATGTTTGTTTAATTTTCTTTTCTTAAAAGAGTCATAGTGATGTGTTACAAAGCATCATCTTTGTCTGTTCCTGAGTTTAGTTGTGGGTGGACTCAAATGCTGAAAAGATCTTTCTCCGGTTTATTTTAGGTATTATAACCCATTATGTTGTGCTGCGAGATGGACAAGAGCGTTACCGTGGAGATGAAAATACTTTTACTGATGTGGGAGGGATCGGGCCCTTTCAGGAGTTTGTCTACCAGCTGAGGGCCTGTAACCAGGCTGGTTGTACTGACAGCACAAAGGTAAGACAAACATATTTATCAAATCTTTAAAAATGGTCCTAGTGCAGTTTGTTTTAAACCAATAAATCATTAGGCAATAAAATGACACAAAAGCAAAAATATGCCATATGGATACAAACTGCTTCAGAAAACGTACCTCGCTTTGGACATTTTTAGTGCTAGTCAACATCAAACAAAATCCTGATGTTGTGTGGTGTAAAATTTACAGTAGTTTTATTTTGACAGTACTAAAATGTTTGAATGTAATGTGTCACAATAAACAGGCAGCTTGATATAATGATGATTTGTTAGATTTGTTGACTTAATATACTCTGAAAGCTTGAAATTTTTAGTTGTCAAAAGAAGTAGATGCTTAATAAAGCATCTTAATAAGAAAAATGTTACTGCACTTATCTGAGTACAAATATTTCAATATTACTTCTTTCCTTTTGACCAAATTTCAATATTTGGTTTTATGACATCATTTTATACAATAATTTGAAGTCTTTTTTCCAAACCCAAGCTGAAGCTAAATGTTCACATCGTGCTTCTAGTGCTCAGTTTTATATCCCATAATTATAATTTAGGCATTCTATCCATCTGCCTCACCTGTTACAGTTTCCACTGTAAGTCCATGATGTTCATCTGCAGAAACAAATTGTTTTAGCCTTATTTTTGCTCTCCTTCTCTATGCAGGACTCTGGATTTGCTGAGTCTTGCCGATGTTTGTGATAGTGGACATAATACATCCAGAAAGTATTCTCCCTTGCTATCTCTCTCGCTGTAGCTGAGCTGATATAGCCGCAACAATTAAGTTTCATCGGCTTATCGCTGCTAAGTACTGTGTAGTGTCTTTCACAATTCTGTAAAAAATTATGGTTGAATGTACCAAATGTGTAACCAAAGAAGGAAAGGAAATTACCAAACAATTGACACATTAAACAGTGAGGGAGCAAAACTGAATGATGGTTCAGTTCTCTATCAAAATTAATAGAACGAAACAACAAACCTTGTGCTTAAGATAATTTAACATACACAGTTTTAATGTCTTTGTAAACCATCTTCATCTTCTTTTCTGGATGTAATTTCTAATGCTGGAGAGAGAAAAGGCATTATGTATTACTGAGGATCACATGATTGAAGGATCAGACATAAACTTAGATTTCAATAACTATTTATTGAGAAAATATTCTAACAATGTCTGCTTCAAATCTGTCGATTAAGAAAAATAAGGGTTTTAAAAACAATTTCTGATGTATTTTGATTTTGTTCCTTATAAAAATATGACTCTTACTCTGCGTCTCAGTGGCTCTCTGGGAAACAAAAGCTTTATTTGTGACATAAAGCTTCAACAGTTTGCTTCTGGATGAAGACAAACAGAATAATTAAAGTTCCTGAGAGTTTGCAGGTCATTCTTAGCCTTGTCTTAAGCATATATACTGTAGTACACACGTTTTAAGTAATGACTCTAAAGTGCCTATGGATAAAATCCTAAAAATCACAGATTTTACTGTGCTATTCTTTTTGCCTTTTTGTATATGTTCATGTCAGAAAAAGAAGACTCAATAACAGAGTTGGATGTGTCAGGAACCCAGCATTCAGACTCCTGTCTGCCCCCTTTGTTCTTGTAGGTTATATTTCCCAGTTGGAAAAACAATAAAATGCTGCCACACATAAAAACTGTAGCTAAAGTTGCAGCTATAAACTGCTTATTAGAACTTTTGATGGTATGTATCTTATTTAATATTATGGCTCTCATACTTTTGAACATGTTCCTTTAATGTTTCAAATACATAAAATTCAGTGAAATATAATCTCTGAAATATAATTAGCTAATATGCTAATTTGTCTATTGTCGCTATGTTTGTTTAGAAAAGGTGATTGCTACAAGTCAGTGACTTGATGTAATTGACTTGATGGAAAACTTTTTACTAATTTGAATAAAAAATTAAACTTTAAAACATTTGTGGTGAATTGGCACTATATAATTAAATCATATCCCACCACTTTTCTGACTTCCTACTAAAAGATGTTTAGGTATTTTATACAGAAAGGTCCAACTAATACATCCAAGGTCATTTATTTATAAGTTACGATAGGATGGTTGATACCTGTGGGGTACAATTAAACATTTGTGGAAAGGAAATCTCAGACTTCTTTGAAATATTTTCCCATATACTAAATTTCTTGACACTTTTTTTTTGTTCTGGTGGAAAACTTTAGCAGTGTGTGCATTCATGTCCTCTAATACCCCAAACTCTCTGCAATCCATTTTTCCCCTCCGTGTGCCTCACAAACATATGGTCACACAAACCAGCTCACACACTCTCCCTGCAGTGGATGGAAGAGGAGTGAGTTGGATTAGTTTGTACAACGGTGAAAATTGGCCAAACAGTCCCAATTATGGGATAACTTGAACTAACCTAATACACCACTGCAATTACTGGCATCAGCTCCCTCATACACAAAAAACACACACACACTCACCCCTGCCTGTGAACAAACACAGACACTCACAAGCACACTCCTACTGTGACAACAGAAGGTGCTGATCTAATACGGTTGGTCACTTAGAGCGCGAGGAAGAGCGATTGGTCCTTCTGTGTCTCACAATCCTTTTGCCCTGTTCTCTCTGCCATTTGTCTCCTGTCGTTCGCCTGATCTAAGAGTCACAGTTCCCAGTTTCTCTTTACACTTATCTCCTTACTTTCTTAACCCCTTTCATCTTCAACACCATCACACTATCTAAGCAGCTGCTTTACTTTCACAACTGCCATTCAGTCCGTCTTATCTCCGTCTCACAGTCCCTTTGTGTTTCAGTGTTCATATCTTTCTCTACACAAACATTTAGCATTTTAAATTATATACACCTTTTAAAACGTGTTACCTGACTGTCTAGATTAGTTCAGATCAAACAATTATCCGCCCAGAACTTTAGACTATGTAATTTTTGTTTCAGTAATTCAGTTCAAGTGGACTACAACTTTAAGACTCATTCAGGCAAAGTGAGTTTAATTGTATTTCACATTCCAGGATCAAGGCAAGAGAAAAGTGAAAACAACAAACAAGTAAGAAACATTAAATTACAGTGACAAAATAAAAGAAAGCGATAAACAGTAGGAATACAGACTACAATAGATGATGTTTGTGTTAATAATAATTGCAGGCAAATGGTTAAAAATACTGCTATTGAAAATCCATACTTCATTATTGATTCTCTTCTGAAATTTTCAAGTGCAAAAAAATACATGATTGAAACTAAACTTTGATACAGTGTGTGACTTTAATATAGGATGAACTTCTAGAAACTTTACATGTTTTTGAATGTCACAAATTCATACATAAAGATTTAGGGGATGAAAATGTCCATACTAAAGGCATTGAAAGCTATTTTTAAGGCCTGTAGGTATCAACATGCAGTGGTATTTTGAGCTAATTAAGAAAGTAGACAACAAGAATACCAAATTCTGATTTTGTTTTTGTTGATATAATAAATCTTTAAAGGATAAACTCTGCACTCTTGACTCAGTTTATATAATTTTTGAAAGGGAATTGATGATAATATGAAATAAAATATTTTGCTATACATCAAAACATTACATTTGTTCCAATTTTCTTTAAATATGAAAAATAAAACTTTATGCTTGCTTCAAAGAATGAGCTTTGACATCAATATATTGCATTTGAATACTTTAAAGAGGACATTGCAGTGACGTTGCCAAATGAATATCAGGATTAAGACTAAAAGTGGGATTGCAGGGATAAAATCTGATTTGACCTTAGTTACTTTCAGATGAATGCCTCAGTATTCCCTAATTTTTTTTTTTTTTTTTTACCCCTCCAGGGGATCTTTTTGTGGGCTCTAGTGTCCCTTATATCACAGTAGGCTGACAGGAAATGGGGAAGGAGAGGGGGGAAGACATGCAGCAAATGTCGTCGGGTCCGGGAGTCGAACCCGCGACGGCCGCGTCGAGGACTCAAGGCCTCCAAATACGGGTCGCGCTAACCGCTACGCCACCACAGGCACGCCCCAGTATTCCCTAATTTTGTTGTAGTCAAGAATTATGTTCTTCTAATCACTGCAAAGGTGAATGAGCTTTATTTCTGTATTTCAAGGTGCACTGTTACATTTGAACTAAGTCTTGACTGACATTTAAATGTTTGGCACACTGAAGCGTTCCTGAATGATCCCATTCCTCCCTCTGTCTTCCTTACCTCTGTCTGCTCTTCCACCTTTGCTGTTTCCTCCTCTTCTTCAGTCTCTGTACTTGAATGCATATACTCACACATACCTGTGTGTGTTTATCTTTGTGTGCGCGCTTGTATGTCTCCTTAGTTGTTGTAGCAGCGATCTAATTGCATAGCATTGTGTGGGACAGCTGGTGGAAGTGCTAGTGACAGTCTATTAAGGCAGGATATCCCTGTTGCCTTTAGCAGCAGATTGCCCTGTGATTCTGAGATCTCCGCATTTACCACCATTCACCCAGTCCTGCAGACACAACACCAGGAATCGACAATAGGATGTTCACTCTCGTCATGACACTAAGCAACAGCACTTTGTAAACAAGAGCTAAAGTTACTTATTGATTCTCTTTTTTTATTTTTTTATATAGTTGCAGAAATAATAAGTGACTGTGCATTTATTTAGTATGCAAACATATATTTAATCATCGTTTTCATTTTATGAAACTACTGCCAAGCTTTTAATTTTAGTAAATTTTTATGCTCTTGTTTTATCTAAAAAGGTTACTGTGTGTGGGGATGAACAATATCAAATTTCTTGCAACGTACTGTGATAAAACGTTTCCTGATGAAAAGACTCTGGCTAATGAATCACTGTATTTTGCTTAGCCTTAAAATCCAGTTTTTTCCCCCAAAATAAAACTTTTCTTTAAAGTTGTGATTCCATGCTTTGTCAGGAATCTCTTGCTCTGTTGTTTAATTAAGATCCATTTTCTATGCAGTGTTATAATGTGCTTTTCTTTTTGTGTACTCTGTACATTTTTAGGACTGTCGTTTTCTTTCTAACTATTGCCAGCGAGTCTTTTTGTCATTATTTGTTTCTTTGTGTGTATTTTGGTCGTTAGGTGGTGGCGGTGACGGCTCAGGGGGTTCCAGAGGATGTGAAGCCTCCAGTGGTAAAAGCGATTAGCTCCTCCTCTCTCCATGTGAGCTGGTCTGCTCCTTCCCGTCCAAAGGGAGTCATCCAGAGGTACCACCTGAATCAGACTGGTGTCGGAACCGTATTCACACACACTGGTGGACTTAGAAATTATACTGTAATAGGTAAGACATGAATCACACCATTGGTGCTGTCGCTTTTTTAACTTTACTTTTTTCCTCAACTTTATCCCAATTTACTCTTTTCTCCACTTCTATTTATTCCATCTCTGTCCTTAATATTCCTTTAGTGTATTTGTTTTTACTTATTTTTGTTGTTTTGTTTGTCTTCTCTGCACTTTTGCCTTTCAATTTCATTCTTTTCATTCACATAGTCACACTTGTTCTGCTGCTCTTCTCCTAATCTGCTCATTCTTCCTTCTTTCCATTTCTAATTTAATATAGTTTGCAAGGTTCTACTCACAATCTATAATCTTCAAAAGATTGGAAGTCAATGTAACAGTGATTTAACAATTTAAAGGCAATAAATCCTGCTGCTCTCAGAATCATCTTATTCAGATGAGACTCAATCTAAAATGTTCAGTGCTCCTAATCTGATTTGGTTTTCCTCCACTTTTTTATTAGAATTTTCAAAAGGTGATTTTTAAAATTTTTATTTTTTTTAATCAGGGGCTTTTACCAGCTTCACAGCTTTTTATGCTGCTCCATCTTGGATTCAGACCAGGTATCGGCTCTGCCAGTAGCCAACTGACTATTCCCACGGTGTCTGTGGTTGGCTTGTATGGTCAGGGGTTGTGAGCATGTGTCTGTATGTGTAGGCATGAGGCAAAGCAAACAATGCCAAATAAAGATGGTAATGTGCTGCTGTAACACTGTACCAACCCCAAGTGCCAGTGTAAGCAACTAACATGTGTGTGCGTGGGTGTGTGTGTGTGTGTGAAATGTTCATATATCCCAGTGAGACTCTGGAAAGCCATGAAATTAAGCCAGAAACACCACTGGGGCGTCTTTCTTCCCTTCTTATGTCTTCTTCTCTTTCTACTTGTCTGCTTTGCAGGCTCCATTTCACAGCGTACACTTCTTTTGAGAATATTTTATTATTTTAATGTACTTAAATGTACTAAGTTAGTTGTGCTGAAGTAAAGTCATTGTCCATTTTTGATATGGAAATACTGTTTACTATCAGATTCTTATTTGGAATCATTCAGATACAAAAAGATGTTGATTTGAGCTTGGTAATTATGAAAATGATGCAGTTGAATTAGTCCTTGAAATATAATCTGTTATGAATTGGTGCTATATAAATAAACAGAATTGAAGTTGAATTAAGAGAAACACTTCACTTAAATATTAGAAAAAAATCATTTTAACTAATAATTAAATAATCAAATGCATTATGAAGCAACATAAAATCTACTTTAATGATTTAATTCAGGTAAAGAAACTCACAAACAAATCCAAAAAGAAAAGATGCAACACAATTTCTCGTCTCCAAAGCACTACTGAGGTCAGTGTCAAGAGTATTAAGCATTAAACTATAACAAACCTTATGGCCCACTTTTGATCTAATTTATGTTGATCTGTGGGAGGGTTGCAGACTACAAACTAGGTTTAATTATATTTTAACAGAACAGAAGAGCATGCCTCCCTGGATCAGACGTGTTGTTTACTTTTAATGAAACAAATTGTGTTTCTGCTCAGATGTTTTTTCCCATCTCTGTCTGGCTGCAGGGACAGTCGACTCTCTGGTCTCACTTCGGTTTTGTTTTTCCACTCGTAACTGAGACAGGCCAGCGGTCCTGGTCTCTTCTTGCACTGGGCTTCGAATGTCTGTCAACTCCTCACTGTGGATTCAGAACTGGGTTTTATGCTTAAAAAGACACTGAACACACACCCAGAGGAGACAGAGGACAATGTGAAACTTCCCAAAGCTTCACCCAAACATAGAAAAATCTAGTTTAACTTATAAAGGAAACAAAAACATTTATTAATGTAGTTCTGACTCAGCTGGTAAGACTTTCTGATTGTTTCCAAGATTCCTTTTTTACTAAAAAAGTGTCCTGGTTTTACCAGGATCCTGAACGTCTCATCACCCTCTGATGAGTATATGGCCTCATCGGAGGGTGAGCTACCAATCAGAGGTCAAATTGGGGTAACATAAAAATTACATCACAATTAAATATATGTTATTTTATTTACTTATTATTTTTTAGGCTTAGAAAGACAAAAAAAATTCAACAATCCATTTAGACAGCGTGTTATCTCATGATATGGGTTGCTTCTACATTTAAAGTTGCAAACATGTTATCATTCCAAAAAGACACATTTATTTAAAATCATAATTAATGTGTTATTTTAAAAATGTTGCAAAATAGACATATGAGAAAAACTTTAGCAAATGTGTGTCATAACAAGTATCATGGTCATAAAAACATGAACTTTTTTTAGATTCATGGACCTTACCTTCATGGAATAAAATATTTTGGCTAGATTTAAAATTCTGTCATTTTCATGTGACGTTGAGAAATGCATTTAAAGAACGTGAAAGTTCAATCATAGGTGTCTGTGGCTACAGAAAGCGCTTTGTACCCATTTCTTCAATGTCGTATTTGAAAAAAAGACAAACGTAACATTATTTGATAAATTGTTTATAGGTTTTTAGGACCAACAAGGGGAATTCCAAGGATTTTCTAAGAAAATATGACATACTGAACTTGGTCAAGTGAAGGATAATGCATTTCTGAGGTTTTGTTGCAGGACTTCCCTGGATTTATTTTGCCTTTTTCATTTCTTTTTATTCTTTTGTAAGATATGACTTTCAGGAACTGTTCAGCAGTTGTAGATTGAATATTTATCTCGATTGTTTTTCACCTTTTTGGACATGTGTCCCATTTTGTAAAGAGTACATAGTGTACAATTTTTTGTCAGGTTCAGTTACAAAAATGGGATAAAAATGCCTAAAAACACAGCCAAAGGCCAGAGCTTCAAAATGTTTTAAAGTCTGAGGAACTACTGATCAAGAACATTTAAATTTCTATGTTGATTTCATGGAACCAAAGTTAAAAAAAAATAAGAAAAATGTGGAAAGAACACAAACTTGAGAGCAAAACATGAAGTGAAGGTATATTTCGAGAGAGAGCAAAGGGGAAACAGAGGAAGAACGAAGACAGATAAAAAGATTGATGAATGAATCTAAGTGTTTTCAATGAAATATGAACAGAAATAATTGCTGTGCTATTCCCTCATCCTTAATGTTTAATATGCCATTATTCTTCTTCCTCTGCGTCTCTCCAGTGGTTCTCTGTCAGAGACAGATGCTCAAAAAGCTCTCATCCACACACTCATTCAAACCACAGAAAGCAGACGAATTCACTTTAGCAGAAAAAAATGTCAAATGTCATATTTCTCATTTACATGTTGTTAAAATTTATTGAATCAGGTAAATGTCTGTCAGACAAAAGATGCAACTCGATTGAATATTTTTGCAACATTTGTATCACGTGGAGGCTTTATCTTTTAACATCTGTTTTGAGTTCATTTGTTTCCTTCCTGAAAATATCAATCCTCCAATAAACATTCCTGTCTTACACAATTATTAGAAATAATGTGACAGATTCAGTCTGATTTGGAGTGTTTGGCTAAAAACAGATAATTGCCTAAAAATACCCAAAAGCAATTTGTGTCCAGCATTTCCTGTTTATCCACACATTGCCTTAGGAAACAGACTAATGGCTTTTTTAACAGTTCTAAAAAGTGACTCTTCATAGAGAGAATTAAGCACTACTGTATAGCAACACCCCATGTGAATCAATATTAAGTATTGCTATCATTAGCTCCCAATGAAATATTGCCTGCAATTATATAGATTATGGCATTAATCATGTGTTTAATTGGTCTTTTGCAGGCTCGTTATTAATTCAGAACAGCAGGGAATTGAGTATGTTCTTTTATTTATTAATGCAACTCCACCATACCCCCAGACTTTCACTTGTTCAGGTTAAAGACTGAGGCATCTAGACAAGAGAAAAGAAAGAGGAAAAAATAGAATTGGTAATTTTGATTCTGCCTCTCATTTGGAAAGTCATCAATTGTGTAAGTAACTTAAACAATTAAGGAATCCAGCGTCACCCTGTAAACTTCCTCAGGAGCAAATTTACTCAAAAAGGACAGCGGGGGTTTTTTATACCAAAAATGATGCTCCCTGAGGAATCCTGAACTTTGGGTCCCCAACTGTTCTGATTCATTGCCAGATCCTTTGGTATGAACCTAGAGGTTGTTCAGAGCAGAACGATCAAGACATGTAGCTGTTTTTTTTCTTGCTTTGGCTTTGAGAACGTCTGTAACCTGTGCTGTAAGACAAAAAAGGAGAATTTTTCTGTTAAAATGAAATGGGGAAAAAAGCATGTGATCTAAAACTTTAATGCAAAGAAACTTTTTTAGACTTAAATAATTGATATATTTGTAATATTACCCCCTTTAAAGTATGGTTTGTTCTCTTGCAAAACAAACTAAAGACGGTTTATTAGGTCAAGTCCTTTTCAATAAAACGTTTCCAGCACCATGGAGAGCGCAGCCTTAAGCGACCAGAATAACACATTTAGGACGTTCTGATTTACTTTGTTGTCCAGCTGTTTGTCAGAAAATTATCAACTTCCCTGATAATTAAAGAGTTGTTCATGTTTTTCAGTTTTACTAGTTTTACACAGCTTTCAGAATCTGTATGATTCGCCATAATTGATGGATTCTTGAATTCTGCTCTCAGCCAGAAAATCCTAATAGGAAATGTTTGATCATCACTTTGTGGCCTTAAGCTCAAGAGTACTTGGATTGTGTAGCTGGTCATTGATCCAAAGCACACCAACAAGTCCACCTATGAATAACTAAACAAAACAAAGTGATGTTTTTGGATTAGAATCCAGTTGATCTGCTGTGGCATGATGTTTACGCTCAAGAACAGTCAAATGAGACTGAATTAAAACAGTTCTCCACAGAGGTCTGGGTATCGTTTCCTTCACGTTGATGTGAAAGTGTCATTGCTAGTTAACACAAACGACTGATGGTCATTATAGGCAGATTCAGGAAGGGGCATTAAGTTTTCACTTGGAGCCGTTTTGTGTTAGTTCCCTATTTTATCCTTAATAAATAAAGTTTGACATTTATATTTGTATTTACAGGAGTTATCTTTGTCGGATTTTATTTTCTTCTTAAGCTAAAGAAGACACACAGATGTGACAAAGGAGACACCTCAAATGTTTGTATTATGTAATGTTTGTAATGTCTGTATGTAAAATTAGAGAGAATCAGCTTTAAATCTAAATCTCTTCATCCAGTTTTTTTATACACTCTGGTTGTATGTTGTAATAAAGGTCAATCTGAACAAATAGTTTAAATGAAATATTAAAAATAGCGATATAATTTTATGTTTATGTAAGATGAGTTTATGTAAACTTCTGTCTGGATCTGTATGTGTGTGTGTTTAAATGTTACGCGAACAGTTTTAGTGTGTGCTGTACTCTAGTTGCAGCTCCAGGTTGCAGTTTTGTTTTCTTAAAATTTCTGAGTTTGAACCTGAACTCGTTGTTGCAGCTCAGACAGTCCCTGCATCAGGAAACCACAACAGGAAGTCAAACTCTTAATTATTCAGGAGAGATGTTATCAAAGCTCTCTTCTCCTTCTCTCTCTGTTTTATTTCTTCCCTTTGTTCTTCATGCTTTTCAGTAAACAGTTTTTACTCTTGTATTTTTTTTCTTATTTGACTTCTTCACGTTCTCCTCCTCCTGTCTCTTTTGAGTCTCTCGTTTCTTTCGCTGTATCAAGTTCCTGGTATGATGTGGTGACATGTGCCTATCACTCTCTGTTATACACTAATACAAACAGGAAATGGCAACCTGTCAATAAAATGCCATTTTAGATCAGCTAAACTCCAACGTGGATTAATTTAAACAAATCTGGAACAGCCATTCCCCATCCTGCCACTCGTTTGTTCACCTGATCCTCTGTGACATTTTACTTAGATGGAAGAACTTTTTTCCTCTTTCCTCTGCCAGACTGCCTCTGTCTCGGTGGCGCTATGCTTAACGCCGTCGCACTCAGGTCTCCGCTGTGTCCAGATCTCACAATGACGGTGGCAACCTTGTCTCACTTCATGCCACTGAAATTTCTCACTTCTAGAGTCGCCTCCACCTTTTTTTCTTACTTCCTAGTGATGAACCATTAAAATGAGCAAAGCTTTTTGTCTTTTCATAATCAAGCCTGTAAGCTTACAGATGCAAACACACGTTCTGTTTCTGTGCACGCTTACACACACACCCACACACACACACCCCGCAAGGTGTCATTTCTCATTTCTCCTGCGGAGCAACACTGCCCTCTTTAGGTTGAATGTTTAAGGTAATTGGGACTCCGTTAGGATCTTGAAAGTTATCTATGTGTTTGCATCTGGATACCCTCATCTATTGAACCAATAGAAATATTTCTACTTCTTTTAGCGATTTCTTTTTATTTTTTATTTAAACTAATGTAATCACATCGTTGTTCTTCCTTTTGATTCAAAGACAAATTAATAAAAAAAAAGCATTTGCAAATCTTGACAAAAGTGTAAACTTTAATTTCTAACTCACGTTTAGAGTTAGAAATTCTAAAAAAAAGAACATTTCCATTTTATTTTATTATTTTGACAAACCAGAAATCTTTACCTATGTTTTTTCATTCCAGTTTGAAGGTTACAGTTCGTGTCTGTTAAATATTTGGATTCATTGTGACCCCTACATTGAGACTTTTGGTGCACGAACATCTAGTGATGGCTTGCTGCCTCATTCAGTGTTAGAACAAATGACATTACTTGCTGTGTAGATACATTTACCATGGTAGAGCACACACACACACACACACCAATGCACACACTTAGTTTGACAGTTAAGCAGTGTAACATAGCCTTATGCCTCAACCTTAGTGTTTTCGTATGGCTGGCAGATTTCCTTTATTAATCCAAACACAGAGCAGCGTTGTTGGCACATTTGCACACCCACGCAGACACACACTCGCGCACACACACACGTGGGCTGATCAGAGGTCGGGCTGAGCAGCAGAAGGAGACGTGAGGAAGATGCGGTGAAGCTTTTGCTGTGGGTTGGACGGGGTGTGTGTGTGCTGGATGAGTTGTTGCACGCGTTTTGGGGTTTTTTTCGGCGTGGCATCGACAGAGGAGGGATTTTCCATCAAGTAGCTGAGTCAAACTTTTCCTCTAAGTATTAATACCTGGAGACAATTGCACACATTCACAATAATTGTGTGATTGTAGGTGATCCTAGTTTTAAAGCTTTAACTAAATTATAATTTTAAAAGGTTTCCTTTTACTGTTACAAAAATTATACATCAAATTTTAGAGTATTCAAAGTAAAAACTTAATAGATGAAAAGATATATGGTGAAGTTCAAGGATCATAATTCACTCGCTACATCTCTATAAAGATTTATTTTGATGTAAGTCGTTATTAGTGTGAAACATTTTCTCAGTGCCTATATTGTAGGGAATAAAGCAGAAATAAAGAATTCAACACACTATATTATGCAGTCATCCCTTTGAAATGTCAATTGAGTTCTTTCATTCCTCCTTTGAATTTGATTTGCAAGCTGTTGTATGTTGACAGTTAAGTGAATGACCATAAAATACCCAGTCGACCCTCGTGGCAGCGCTAAGAATTTGCATTCCTCCCCCCAGGTCCGCCTAACATCAAAAGCTAGGCATAAAATATACATCTGCATAAAAAAGTTGTTTCTGGTACGAATAGATCTTTTGCTATGTTGAATTTTTAGCAACTTCTAGCATTAAAATAAATAAAAAAGCAGATTTTATGTGGTTGCACTTAAAGTACCTTTGAGACGCTCTGTGGCTTTTTTTTTTAGTCTGTATAGCTGGTGCCTATAAATAAATCATGTCTGGACAATGTAGCCTAAATGCATACAGAGGTATCATAATTATCATAGATCAAAAGCTGATGACATTACAGCGTTAGACCAGTCCTATCCCATGTCAGTTCCACGGCTGCCCATCTTTACGTTGTTTCATTATTGAGTTATGGCATGCATAATTTAACACCGACAGATATGGATCCATCCGTTGAGAGAGTGGAAAGAGCTGAGGAAGAGAGAAAGACAAGACAAAGCTTCTGTTTTTTTTCAAATTTTTCTCCTTTTGCCTTTTTTTTCTTCATATATATAAATATACATATATATGTATCCTTGTGTCTTTAAACATGATAGCAGAAAAATGGGGTTGTATAAATGTGTTTCAGATCAGGTTTGTGTGTGCTTATATGCCCATGAGGGTTACTCATTTTGATTTAATTAGTTTTGCTTATGCTTGACCATGTGCTACAGGTTTGCAGCCGTACACGGACTACAGCTTTGTGCTGGTGGCCTGTACGACTGTGGGATGTGCAGCCAGCGAACCGTCCACAGGACGCACCCTGCAAGCCTCACCCAGTGGTATGCATCCACACACACACACACACCCGCAAACTGGACACACACCTTTGACGCTTTGCAGGAATTTTAGAATCTTTTTATGGTAATATGTCATGGTTTGATGTGAAGATATTTTCTCTGTTTACATTTTTCTCATGAAAAGAAAATGTGTAAAATTTATCCTTTTTTCCTTATTATTATTATTATTGTTATTTTAGTGTTGTAACAATTGATACGTTTTTTTAATTCTCCAGTACTTTTTTTCATTGCATTATTTTTATCTCTTTTCACATTTTTCCTCCTATTTTCTTAATTCTAATCATTTTAGATTTTTATGGCCTTTACCTTTTCATATTCATTTATGCATCGTCTGTAACTTGTACTTCTATTTTAAACTTTTCACTTTCTCTCCACTTTCTAAAATTAAGTGCACATGCATGTTCTGTGTGACTTAAATGTTTCTTTTGTTTTTATAAAGAGTTTAGATCTCAAGCTTTATAAATATTTGGAATATTATTTTACTTTTAAAATCAGATTTTTTATGTTTAAATGTTTGCTTCTTTCTGGTGTATTTTCCCCCTTTTTTCTTTGTTCTTAACATATTTTTTTTTCTGAAGAATTTAAATTTATTGTAAACGTCTCCCCATTTCATTAAGCCTTTCATATGTAAATATGTTTTTAAAAAAGTGTCTTCAAATATTATTTTTTATATTAAAATAAAGATTTCATTCATAAGAAATTATAGACGCTAATAACTGCAGTGGAAAGACTCATTCTCCCTCTCCTCTTAATTTCTGCCTTTCTCCAGGTGTGTGGTCAAGCCCAAGACACCTGATAATAAACACATCTGCGGTGGAGCTGTACTGGGATCCGCCGTCTCAGCCTAATGGACACGTCTTCCGGTACAGGCTCATAAGAGACGGTCGCACTGTTTTCACCGGAGACCACCAGGACCAGAAATATATCGACACTGGACTCCTGCCAAAACACAGGTTAAGCATAGACACGGATGACGAGTTTGTGCGCAGGTGGATCGGTGATGACTTTTAGTATCTGTATCTTAATTTGTGCATATGTTTATGTTGAGGTCACCATCGTTTTAAAATCTTTGCCATCGCTCTGACCACGCCTCTCTCGGGGCTTCGCTCTGTGCATGTCTGTTTGCATCATTTAATGAGCAAATATTTAACATACCAATGACAGATGCAAACATTATCCTGCCTGCGAATTAAAATCATGAATCAGATTTGGTTTTGCTTGCAGATGGCAGCAGAGCGTAGATTTTATTTATCTGTTTATTTTCATTTAATCTTTATTAATCTGTTTCTCTCTTTTTTATTACAAAATCGATTCTCTGCATTCATTATAGAAGTGTGAAATGGTACCTTCTCTCCTTTCTCCTCAGCTCATGAGACAAATTCTCTCCACTTCAAAATAGAAAAGTTAGGATAACATCCCGCTCCACTCCCATCTTTCCCATGTTTTAGTGTAAGAGAAAAGGAAGGATACAAGGCGATAGGACTGTATGTGTGTGACATTTAATTTTCCCTAATTCCAGATAGTCAGCCAGAAGGCATTCCTGTCCGGACCCTTCGCTTCTCATCACTTGTCTTTCCTCCCCCCCAACCCCTCGGCCTCCATCCATCCCTTCCCTGCTATCATTTCCCTCTTACCTCATTCTCTTCCTCTTTCCCTTCTTTTCCCAATTTAGCCCTGTGCCAAGAATTACACAGGGAGCACCGGCCCCATTATCCGAGCTGACTCGTGTGGGCGCGTGCAAGTGTGCAGTGTGGCACTTCTTTGTGCGCGCGCGTGGGACAGCTCAAAGTGGCCATTGATTATTTATGACAATGTTGATTAGCTGTCACTTTGCTTGGGCAGCCCAGGAAGTGTCTAAGATGACGAGAGAATTAACCTATTCCCTCCGGCTGGCCCCGCAGGACGCACACACACACACACACACACACGCCCCCACACACACCCACGCACACACACTCACCCCTTCTTGGATTTCCATCCAAACAGATGCAAATGCTCCACTCTCTGATTACCTAATATGCACTCTCACACACACACAATTTTACTTTTGATATCCCAAGGCGGTGTTTACATTTAGGTAAATATCTTCCAATGATGAAGTGTTGAACTTCATTCTCCCACTGAAACCGTATGCCATGATAAAATTCTTCCTCTCCATCACACTCGATCTCTTCTTCACCCCCTCCCTGCAACAATCCCTCTCTCTCTTTCCTCGCCTTGGTTGATGTGTCCCACTGATGTGTATTTTTTATGTTTTTCTGTGTGTCTGTGCTTGTGTGTAAAAGTAACGTATGAGTAGTTTTAATATGTTTTCGTGAGTGCGTTCTAACCCAGTGCCGAGGCGCTAATGGCCTCCTGTTTAAAAAGCTCGGCACATGAACAATAACCCAACATCACCGCCTATTAATGCATGTGTGCCGGAGTTTATAGCAAATTAAAGGCTTTTAATGTTAAATGGTGGCCCACTTACACAGTTAATGTAGGACTCGGCACCAAGCAGCCACATGCTCTTAAAAGGGAAATCTATCTTATGATGTCATGAGCCAGAGAGGCGACGAGGGGATGGAGAGAGGCTCCGAGACACATGAGAGAGAGAGGAAGAGGAAGAGGTGAACCTCAGAAACAAAGAGTAAAAAGGAAATAAAACTGAACTGTAGTTTCTGTTGTAGCATCCACAAAGACATGTGTGATTAAACGTTCTCTAGAAATTGTTAGATAGTATTTAATAATAATGAAATTCTCTGAAACATGAGAGTTAGTGGGATTAGAGAAATTTAAACCTATTTAAACCTATTTTTTGCAGACATTTTTCACCAGATATACAGCTTTGAAAAAAAATGAGCCCATTGCATTGAACCCCATTGAAAACCTTCTGGTTATTCCACCAAACATTGATTTATGAACTTTTCCTGAGTTAAAACATTAGTATTGTTGTTTCTAAATGAATATGAACTTGTTTTCTTTGCATTATTTGAGATCTGAAAGCTCTGCGTCTTTAGTTATTTTGGCCATTTCTCATTTTCTACAAATAAAAACTAAATTTTTGCTTGGAATTTTTGAGACATGTTGTCAGTAGTTACAATAGACTCTTTTTGCTCAAACTTATACCTATAAAATGTAAAATCAGAGAACTGACAATTTTGCAGTAGTCTCTTAATTTTTTCCAGAGCTGTATTTGTTGCTGTCCCTGTTAGAGTTGTGTAGAAAAGGAAAAACCTTTTATTTATTATTTTTTTAATTCCAACTCCAACACTTATTACGGTATACGTACATTTAGGGGAAAAACAATTGTAAGACATTTTTATTACTAAAGGGGGGATGTTGTGTTTTCCAGGCACATGGCTCCACTGTGCAGCAGTTTCTGCAGAGTTTTCTGATTAATGTTTCCTTGCAGGTTTGCAGTTCTGTCATATTCTTTCGGTTCTTCTATTCTAATCTTCTTCCATCTTCTCCCAACTCCTCTTTATCTAATTTTCTCTTCAGGTACTTGTATGAGCTGGAGGCCAGCACAGCAGGTGGCACAGGTTTGAGTGACTAAATATGCTACACAAACTCCAGCGTCCTGCCCCACTGGGATCCCTCCGCCCTACAACATGACGGTTTCAGGCCCTCACTCCATATCACTTACCTGGTCCCCTCCTGGTCAGTAGCCATCTTTTATAAAACACAATAACTGAAAGGATTGAATGATACATGGTCATGGAGTCATTCTCTTTTTCTCACACTTTGGTCAAACTCTGTTGGTCAACTTGCTCTTAAATTTTTCCAAAAATATTCTTGTCGTAAATTGTAAAAATGGATGTCTTTTTAGTATTTTTACATTTTAATGGAGTATTTTTATGTCTTGGTGGGCATGGAGGAATCTATTAAAAATAAAACAAGAGAACTTTTCCTCAGAGCAGAACTAAAGACCTGAGTAGTTTTCCATTCACCTTCTGGCCTCTCCGGACCTGAACAGATCTGCTGGCACACAGGAGCATGCACTGGGGGCTACGTCTCATGCTTATGGGGCAGTGATTGTCTGCCCTAACCCATCTATCATTGGCTATTACTCTCTCATTAGGCTGATTTCCCATCTCAGAAACTGCTTAAAAGGACCAACTAGCAAAGACACTCCACTTACATTTGTGTGTGTGTGTTTTGTTTCTGTATATTTGTGCCTGTGTTTATGTATGCGTGTGTAGGCGTGTGCATGCGCATCACTGTGAGATATTTCCATAGGCAGGCCTATTCTATCGTCATTATGGGTTGATTTTAAAGGTGAGGAAATATTGGCTGGGTTCTCACGCTTGGTTAACTCCCCGAGTCCAGAGTCTGGAGTGTTTTGATCTTTTGTGCGTGCGCGTGTGTATGTGTGTGTCTACACTTCTAGCCATGTGTCTGCCTGTGTGGTATGTACATGCATACACTTTGTCTTCATATGCATGCACTCATGAAGCACTGACGTATGGCTGCTAAAAGTATTTATGTTCAGGTTCTAAAGTTTAGATACATTCCTTACATCAAGATGTCTGTGGCTGTCTGCGCATATATGTGTAACTCGGATGGACAATAATATATCACACTTGTGTTTTAGCATCCCGCACTATATGCTAGCATTTGTGATTGTTTCAAGTTTATGAAATAGACATTGGCAAAGAAAATGAATGGTTGTAAAATACTAGAATTTAAACATGATATTTGTGACCAAAATGTCTGATGTTATCACTGCTGTTTGGATTCGATCTCATAAATCCTTCCTTCTCTGTGTGTGTGTGTGTGTGTGTGTGTGTCATGTAGACGTGCATTACTCCATATAAAAAGCCCTATATGCTGAAGTCACAAGTGTGTGTGTGTGGAGGCGGGGGGCGTGTGCTTGAGAGGGTGTGGGGGTGTGTGTGTGTATAGTTTAAGGCGCTTGTGTGCATATGTGAGTTGGGGGTGAATAATTGAAGTCTTTCATTTGTCTGGTAATCAGTTCGTTCTCGAGATATCTAGAGTTCATGAATGTTGAATAACCCATCACAATACAGTTGGCCTGAATTATGGAAAAACCTCCAGTGAGAATATTAACAAAGTCTCAGTGTGTGCGGGTGTGTGTCTGTGTGTGTGTGCTCTCTCTACGTTTGTGAGAAATTGTCTGGTCCCAGGCCAGACTGCATTGTAAAGCCAAGTGTACTCAGCTTGATCAATATATAATATCAATATGATTATGAGATGGGTTCAGAAAATGTATCTTTAGGGTTTTAGTTTAGCACTGTGAAGCAGAAATTGTACATAAACCTTTACCCACCTGCCAGTAGAAATAAACTTTGTAATCATTTCAAGGTTTTTCCTGTTGAAAATTCCTGAAATACATTCCTACAGATAAGTTTCAGGTCCGAGATATTTTAAAATTTGCTGGAAAATGAAATTAACAGGCACTTGTTGATTTTATTTTTCATGCAAAATGTACTTTGTTCGAGCTTTGTGGAGATGCTTCTCAGCGGAGAGAAACATGAAGTGCTATAAAATTTACTAATAGACTCTTATTCATACCACGTCCATCTACCACCAAAAAGACAATTAGTTGAAACCTAAGGATGGCATAAATGTGGCTCGACTTGTTAAGGGTTGAGAGGAAAGAGACAAAAACACAACAATCAAAATCAGTTATAATAGCCAAGACTGGGTCCACAATGAAAAAATTTGACTTTTTCTGGCTGACAGCGTACAGATATTATATATTACATACATAATTAAACTTTAGAGGGAATAAAATATGAAAATAAGAACATATGAACACACGTTTATGTACAGCCACTTTTATAGTCAGGTTGTGATAGTGCAAACATGTTTATTTTGTTTCACGGTGGGTGAAGTAGCTGACTACTCTGGTTGGAAGGTGTTCAATGTGTTAATCAAAATGACATGATTCCTCTTAGTCTGGGATCATTTGTTGAAACATATAGGTTTATAACTAGACTTAATAATTGATTAATGGCAAAATTCAGCTGTTTTATGGTATTTTGTTGTTAAAGAAGACCGTAAAAGAATACCATAATAATTTTGATGTTGTTTAGTGCCACCACAACCAGAAAGTAAATACATGTGATACATGACATGATTCCTGTCATCTTTCTAAGAACAAAACACAGGAAGTAGCTCCTCCAGCTTTCAATGATGTCTCAGTTACATTGTTAACTTCTGAATTTATTGATCTTCAAGGAACATTTAAATCAGCTTTAAAATTCATAAAAAATTAGCTCTGGTTCCTTTAAGAGTCTACATGGAACATTTAGCACTGTTTCATTTAGCTTTAATGGGACTGTAGGCGATCTTCTTTAGATTCATAGCAGAACTCATCCACCATAACGTTTGTCTAAATTCAGTTTATTTAGTAATGCTTGGGGTGATTATTTCTTATTGAACTTAAGAGATCAGAATTGTTTTATCTGGTTTTTGTTTCTGTTAAAAAAAAATTCCCAACAACAAAATCTTGCTGAAGGTAATTACAACCTGTTTTACTCCACAGCTCAGCTAAACAGCAGCCAGCCCGTCTTCTACAATGTCCTGTTAAATCCAGGAAGTCACGGTGCCATAAGTCGTCATGCAGGCCAAAACCTGCACCTCACTGTGACAGATCTGGAGCCTTTCACCACATATTACATAAGAGTGCAGGCCTGCCAAAATGGCAAGTATATCTTCATGTAAAACAGCATCTCTCTTTTAAGACGAAACAATAAAAAACAAGAAGATATTACACAAAGTAGCTAGCTTACATATCAGCAACAGAAAACATTTTGCTCTGACAAGTCAGGAATCCTTTCAAGTAAAAGCATAATGTAGCATTGGGTTATTTTTTCTTTATTATTTCAAAGATGAGGCCATAGGCTGTAAATTATTTGATGGAATGTGAGTAAACTTAGAAAGTAGTGTCGTTTTAACATTTCATCTCTTTTTTTCCTCATAATAGAGGGGTGTGGAGTCGGCGATGGTGTTTACATTCATACTTTAGAGGAAATCCCAGAAGGTCTGCAGCCGCCCACAGTAAAAGCACTTGGACCAAGTATTTTGGAGATCCACTGGACGCCTCCAGAAAAACCCAACGGACTCATCACCTCCTACCATATATACAGGTGACATTATTTTACCATGTTTTAATTGATCCTTGAGTATTTATGGAGTTTAGCTTACCTACTATGTGTTTAAAACCCATCCAATGAGGCAAAACTGTATACACTGTATTTATTGTATGCACATACATAAAGTTTTAATAATGTTTCCTCGTGTAAAAGTTTACTCACCAGTCTCCACAGTATGTGTGAATGTGCATCCGGATGTGTATACATAGATATATATCAAAGCATGCTGAAGGTCGTGGTCTGCTTGTTGACCAAAGAGTGTGTGATCTGTATGCAGGGTCAGACCAGACTAAGCCCTTTAAGTCCTCGGGAAACAAGCATTAGCATAGCAGCACACACACGCCCACTCTGACACATCTGGAATCCTGCGACTCAGGCAGACGGGGACTTGGCAAAACGGGAAAATGTCTCCCTTTCTCTGTGCGATACACACACCTGAAAGCCTCCGCAATCAAAGAGCAGCAGTCTTACCAAGATATCAGGATGCTTGCATCAGCCAGGAACACAACGTTTAAGACGTGATGCTACATTTCTTATTTCAGTCCCCCAGAAACCAAGGGTGTTTATTTTTGAAGCACTAAAAGGGCATCAAAGTAAGCTGAAAGCCTTTTAGAAAACTAACAAGCTTAACATCATATTTGAAGTAAACTGCTTTACTTTACAGTCAGAAGTGTGTAGTTGATAATGTACTTGAGTATAGATAAAAAACAATAGTGATTTGTTTTGACAGTCCATAAAAAGTGGTAAAAATAAGTTCTATTTTTATATTTGATTATGAGCTTTGGGGGTTGAATTTTAAGCACATCTCTTATTACATTTCACTTGTGTGTGTTCATAACCTTTTTTGTGTGTGCTTGTTCACATGTGTTTAGAGGACATGAATGCAGGCATAATGTTATAAACCCTCAAATACACAGTTATGTGCATCTGCAGAGCTTCTTTAAAATTAAAGTACCCTGAAATTATACAAAGCAGGTTCAGAAAGGAAAAATCTTGAAATGACACTAATTGGTTTTCATGCAATTAGTCATAAAATATTTTGAAAAAACAGTGAACTTATGGCTCCATGTCTAACTAACCCTTGACATGGGGATTGACAGAGCATCAGTTTTATGCAAATCTTCAAAGTCGTCTGAAAACTGTGTATCTGGATGTGTCTGTTTAGGCCCTAAAGAGTGGCTCTTTCCATCTCTAGCAATGTTAAAAAACTGATTAGTAATTTGACATGTAAAGAAATCAAAAGTTATAGTTTCATAAGTTCTTTCATATGATATCTCCAAGGGGGAAAGACTTCATTTTGTTGTCATTAGACCACAAACTAAGTTATTTTTCTGTGTTTATAGACTGATATTTTTTCTATCAATAAATAGAGCTGTAATTATTTTGTTCTAAAACCTAGAACAGGGAAAACATTTAACTTTTAATAAATATCGATTGCAGGTATTTTTCAAAGCTTTATATTTTTTTCCAAGAAGCCAAATAGCTTTTGAAGCTTTATAAATGTTTTAACAAATGGAACTGAGGTAAAAAGAAAAAATGGCTCTTTGGATTGTAATGACTGCTGACTCATCATCTACTCTGCAAAATGTGCTGTAGAAAAAAATAATAGCCCATTTTGACGTCTCCTTCTCCAAAAGATTTCGTAGAGAAGTAAGAGTCTGAACCTTGACTCAGCCAGAGACAAAAAAAAATCATTAATTCTCAGAAGAACCTTACCCAAAATGACAAAAATCACCCGTTGGGTTAAAGTGACATTACATGTTTTTGTTTGCATCATGTCATTTATCTTTTTTATGTGATACAAGATTACGACTTAACCTCTACACCCTAGAGATTCTCAGCAATCTACTATTTTGCATTTAGTAACTTATTTAGTTCAATTTCCACTTGAGTTTAAATCAAAAGCTGGGAAATCCATCAACTTGGTTCAATGAAAGAAAACAGGAACTTCTCACCTGAAGCAAAGGACTCCTTCAAAGTTTTTTCCATGGCAGCTTTAGAGCTGAATGCTGACAGATTGCTCCACATTTATCATCCTAAATAACTCATGATCTTCAGAAATACCAACAATTCCAGATTCTTTTATAAATGTGTGAAACAAATCGCTTAAGGCAAGGGTCAAGAATTCATCCTTCAGATTGAATTATGAGTGATTGTCACATATGGTTAAAGTAGCTTAATCACACCACAGCCATGTCATTTGGGTGTAGTTCTTAAAAGTTGCTTTTGTGTTAAAACTTGAAATCTGAGTGTCTGCGGTTGACAAGAACCAGGAGAAAATAAACAGTCATGTTGTTTGTCACCACAGGCGACCATTAGGAACAGAAGAGGAGCTGCTGGTTTTCATTTGGTCCAGTGGGCCGCTTGAATTTGTTGACGCGAGTCCCGCCCTGCAACCTTTCAGCTTCTTCCAGTACAAAGTTCGCGCCCACAACTCCAAAGGCTCAGTTGTGAGTCAGTGGGCTCGAGCCCAAACATTACAGGCAAAACCAGGAGAACTGGCGCCCCCTGTTGTCAGACCAACTGGTAAGTTTTGTTTGATCATTTAATCGTTAATCATTAATATATTTTTGCATTTAGTCCATGTAATACATGTTTTGTGTGTTTATAGGCGCATATTCAGTCTACTTGAAATGGAGGGAGCCAGACCAGCCCAATGGTCTTATTTCCCATTACAGACTGGTTTACATGAAGCACCAGCAGGATCCAACTCTCAACTCAACTACTGTTACGGCTCTCACTGTAAAGGTAAAACCACACCATGTTTTGGTTTATTGTTTGCAATAAATCAGGTTTTATTTGTTGATACTGATGCTCACTGTTTTCACTAACTTTCTAAACTCTATATAAGAAAAGCAAAAAAGTCAGCAGCAAGAACACTTAAACATTATATAATGTTTAAGTGACTGTGTGTCATTGTCATCTGCGATGCATGTGAAGAAATTTAGACTCTACCTGTGGTGCTTTTGCCATCTGTTTGCCAGCGAGAGGTCTGAAGACACACTCAGAGACACACAACCCATCACCTGCTTTCCTCCAGGGTCCTTATCTCAGTTCTGTGCCATGATCCATGTTCTACCACAGCGAATAAGTAAATTAGAAACAATCAAATGCACACACATACCTACAAATACCCTGACATACTCATAGAGCAGTCTAGCACATATATTTTTGTTAACACCTGACATCTACACTCAGTAGGAGTTGGCAGCTAGGTTTACGCACAGCTCCATTGTACTTCTTGGCAACCAAAGTTGGCAACGTCTCAACGCAATGTGCATCTGTATTAATACCTGAAACTCTGCTGCATAATTCTATCTGGCTATCTAGAAATTAGAAAACAGAGGAGAAATTTATTTGATTTAGTTGAAAAAATTCAAATGAGACATGGATATAAGATGGTAAAACAACTCTAGTATTACAATGTGATAAAGATAATGACGTTAAATTATCAAAATTCAAAATTGTTAGAGAAGTTTAGAAAATTAAACACTACCAGGAATGGGTATGAGGAGAATTAAGGAGGAGGATTAAAAAGAAAAGTGAATCACCCAGAGGCGAGTCGAGACAGCCATGATAGATAAGGGACTGAGAGGGACGAAAGGTAGAAGTATAGATCTATATTCTGTCCATACGTGTGGCCTCTTCTCCCTCGGTGACCTTTGGCTTGTCACTCATAATTAATACAAGATGTAAATGGAGACCTTTCACCTTCTCATTGATATGGGCCACTCTGTGTTTGTGTGTGCGAGGGAGCCTCATTGACATGGCATAGACTCATTTTGGTGGTGGTCATTTGTCACGGCGCAGCCTTCAACACCATTCACTCCATTTTCCAAGATTATACAAAGTTGCCAAGCAGCTGAGCAGCTCTTGTTCATGAAGACTTTGTCTTAAAATAACTGATAAATTAGTAAAAAGAGTTCTTGAATCAAGTAAACAAGTGTTTTTAAATATAAAGACCAGAATAAATTTATAGGCATACTTGATAAAGATGAATGAAAAGATGAAAAAAATGCCTTACTTGGACAAAATGTTTGTTAGCAAAGTAAAGCAGAGAAACTATTTCTGGTACCCGTGCTTTCAATACATTATGCAATCCGCCTATTCCAGTAGGAAACTAGTCAGTCTTTCATAATATTCACAAAGTCAAAAGAATTATGCTGATTAAGGAGGAATATAGTCATAGGATTTTTCCTCTTCAGATGATATGTTCAGATTAAGTGCTGGTTTGTGTCTTTTAAACTTTTCTTTTCAGCTGACTCCACATGTTGAACAATTTCTGTGTTGATTTGGCCGTATATTTTCAGCCTTATCACATCAAAAGACATATTGCAGACCTGTTTTCAAATTTTTGGAACAGGCCACAAGATTTATATTTAGTATCTACTGGTATATAAAGCTCCTCCAATTTCCCCAGTGTCTTGGGAAGAGAAAATTAACCGCGCAGCATTACAGCTCCTACACCGCGCTAAATATTTTTATTAGACGGGGAAATTGTATTTTTCCCCTCTTATGATCCTGGTAGCAAGATAAATAAGGGCTTGAACTTCTCTTGTTTCAAAAGGATATTCCTAAAGATTTCAACATTTGTGCCAGTGGTGGTTTTGCTAAAACAATTATTTTTCTAACAAGGTTTTATTTTATCCACTCATTGAAATCACATAAATTTCTGAGATAATGCTGTTTCAGAAAAAAAAAGAGTATATTTTAAATCTACACATCTCCAACAGACGTTTAAACAATTTTTCTGACATCTGAAAGGTCACAGTTCAGTGATCTTACTCACAGTCACAGCTCCTTCCTTTCCTCTCACATTTTACCCTTAGTGTCCCCCCTTTTATTCCTCAACATTTCCCCTCTTTAAGTATTGTTTGAACATATGTGTGTCCATTTGGTATGTGTATATTTGTGTGTGTGTTGATCTTAGACTGGGCTGGAAACCCTGCTTTGTGCCAGCTTGGCTGATTAATGGGGTCGTCTTGGCAATCAGACGGAATGAGGGTATGAAACGCAGGCAGCCTGTTTGCTAGACCCCTACGAGCTGCCTGGCACACACACACACACACACACACACACACGCCCGCCCACCCCCCCACCACCCCCCCACACACACATTTGTATTTCTACCCATATTAGGACTTTATTTGGACTTCCTTTCATTTTAGCATCTGCATTTATGCCTAAACCAGACATTTTCCTTTACCTAACCTAATCTTAACCAAAACTTAAATCACACCTTACCATTAAACCCCTGACCCTAAACAAGGAGGTTAGTGGAGGCTTTGGTCTCCATAAGGCCCATTGGTCTTCAGAGGGACAGAAATAGTTCTAAATAGCTTAGTTCACACACTAAGCTTAGACATTAGTTTTTCAGTCTTCCAGCCACCGTTCTTACTGTCTAAACATGAGTTCTTATCTGATCTCTGTAGTTTCATTTATTTGTGTTTTCCATTTTGCTCTCACTGTAGTTTGGGGTTCCAACTTTAAGCTCTACATAATTTGTCATCTTTTCTTTGGTTCATCTTTTATTCTCCTCTCTTCCTACTTTTCTATTTAGTGTCATGTATTTCAGTCTTTTACTCAGCCGTTTCAAGATGTTTTATAAACGATTCATCTTCATCAGTGTCTCTCTCCCTCTCAGCTTTCTTATTCTTTACCTTTTTGCCATTATCTGCATTCTCCTCGCTCTATTTTTGCCATCTATTTACTTTTTCACCATTTTAATCCCTCTTATACACACACCACTATCTCTTATCTCTGCAGTTACTCTCTTTCTCATTTTCCTGTTCCTCCTCTCTTCCATCACATATTTTTCTCTTTCTATGTGTCATCAAACCCTTCCTCCTCTTTCTGGTTCCTCCTTTACTTTGCTGTCCTCTCTTCCCTCCCTCGGCTCCTCCAGATGTTCCTCTGTGGCCCTTGGGATCACTGGTGGAAGGAGACCGTTGGCATACTTGTGTGTCTAAATGTGTGTTTGTTACATTGTCTGCATGCATATGTCTCAATATTGTGGCCTGTGCTCGTGTGCATGCAAAGCATTATTGTTTGCGCGTGTATGTGCAACAGTGTGTGTTTGCGTGCTGTATTAATACATCCCATTGATCAGAGCAGGACCCCTGACAGTCATCATCCCTGAGAACCATCTGGCCGATGCCTGACGCTCCCTCACCCAAACAGAAGCTGACACCCTATTAATCTGCGGCTGCCATGCATACATGCGTGCACTGTTTCTGTGTGTTAGCGACTGAACCATTGCGAGTATATGGAAAGCGCAATGTAAAGGATTTTGTGCTGCATGCAGATTTTAAGCCATATCTGTGTTTCTGCGAAGCTGTTTCTGTGTTTATTAGTGCGCGTAAATGCTTCAGATCCAAACCGCACGCACACACGCACGCCCCACTCTGCCATCCGCCAACAACAGCCGGCGCTGAAGGGAGCTGAAGGGTGCTTGGAAATTAAGGTTATTACACAAATTGAGCCATATGGTCTAAATATTTCAGAGCTGAAATTTACTAGGCAATAAAAATGGCCCCTACCTCGGTAATGGTGTAAATTACAGCTTAACCACCAGCGCTAATGATGTCCTTCTGTACGCCCCGTAACCAACCGTACATGAAGGACACATTGTTTAAAAAATACACCAGGAAAAGCTAAAGAGAGAGAGGGAGAAAGAGAGAGGGGAGACTGGGAGAAGGGATTGGGATGGAGACAAAATGTTTTAGTGAATAGAGATAAGGAAGAAGAGAAAGAAGCAAAGGAAGAGAAAAGTTGTGAACATTGAAAAAGAAAGAGGGGGACTGATTGATAAAGGCAAGGAAGACACAGGGAGAGAAAGAGCTGGCAGCATGTTTACAATCTGTTAGTTTACCATTAAGAAACCGTCAGAGAGTGTGAAACAGCATGAGACAGCCGGCGAACTGAGCCTCAAAACCAATATGAGGTTTTAGAGTAGTTGTGTGTCACTTAAACAGTCAGAATGTGTGTATTTAAGCATGAACAGTTTTATACGGATGATATGTCATTAAGAAAAAAGTCAGTAACACATGGTGGTGGGAAACCATAAAACAGTGGTTTGCATATGTATTCATCCCCCTCAGTAAATACCTCAGTAGAACCATATTTCGCTCCAATTACAGCTGCGAGGGTTTCCAGGTTTGTCTGCCGGAGTGGAACATCTAGAGGCTGAACATTTTCTCATAAATCTTTGCAAAGTAGCTAGAGTGTCAGTAGTCTTGCCACAGATTTCCAATTAGATCTAGGCAGAGTTTTATTGGCCCATTCAAACACCTGAATATGTTTTGACCTAAACCATCCAGGGTTTCTGTCCTGATGGAAGATGAACCAGTCTAGGCTCAATTTTTTCTTCCAAGATTGTGCTGTACTTTGCTATAACCAGCTTTTGCTGTCCCCTCTGAAGAAAAGCATCCCCACAGCATAATGCTGCCACCACTGTGCTTCACTTTGGAGTATAATGGGCTCAGGGTAATATGCTGTATTCTACCACACATATCACTGAGAAAATGAAGCTAAAGGTCTCATCTAACCAGAAAAACCTTCTTACACAGGCTTTACTGAGTTCTCTACATAGATTGGGACAAGTCTCTTTATTGCTTTGTTTTCATATTTACTTTTTCCTTGTCACTTTTCCATAAAGAACAGATTTCTAGAATGTACAAGTAATATTTTTCTCAACAGATTCTCCTACCTGAGCTGTAGGTTCAAGTGGAGCTGCTGCTTTTTCTTTCTTTCTTTTTCCTGTTCTTTTCTTTCTTCCTTCCCTCCATTATGTATTTACTCCTTCTTTACATCCTTGCAGCTTCTTTCTGTTTGTCTTTCCAACATTTCTTCCATCCTTTGTACCATTCTTGACTTCTGACATTCATTCTTTACTTTCTTCATTGTTTTCCTTCATCCTTTCTTCCCTCATTTTATTTGTACTTTCTTCATGTCTTTCTCTGTCTACAGTTTATCCCTTTCTTTGATCCTGGCTTCTTTCCTTTCTTCTGTCCTTCATTTCTTTCATCCTTTGTTTCATCTTTCTTGTATGAATTATATAAAAAATATTTTGTTCCAAACTCAGAGGTTGTTCTCTAAGTAGAACAACCTAAAATAATCCTGAACGCTTAAATAAAACATCCTTCAAGTAAAATACAGTAGGATTTTTCATATTTGATTTTTTTTCCTCCTTTTTTTTTTTTTTTTTTACCTAAAGCAGTAAATCAAACTCTTAACTTCAACTCAGACTGTTAGGATCCTAAAAGTTAAATATCTGTTGAGGATATGTTTTCAAAAACTGTTCCTATGATGCAGATTTCATAAAAAGCTGTTGTGCTTTCAGACTTTTCTTGTAGCCTTTCTCTTAAAAACACCTTCTGGCAAGTAAAGACGATAAAAGATTGGACAGGATGGCAAAATTCACCACTGAGTTCACAAAGGTTGGGGGAAAAAAAGAAAGGCCCGGATGACAAAATAAGAAGACTTGTGTAGAATTTGTTAGGCCCTCGGTCTGAAAGGCCTCTTATTTAAAGGTCTCCAGCTCTGATTGGAGAGCTCTTACTGCTCTGCATAAACAGCCAAATAATCAGGCTGCAACTCTTCTCCTTACTGCAAATCTTCTCTCTGCCTCCTTGTCTTTTTCAGCACTCCTTCCAGTATCTCTCCCCCTTGAATCCAACACAACATTTCTGTCTGAGGCGTCTCTGCCTCTGTATCAAATTACAGTTTTTATGTTGCACTCATCCACCGTGTTTACCCCCTTCCTTCCCTCTTCTTTTCCCCTCTGTCAAGTGACTTCCTATTTTCCTGCCACTACCTTACTCTCTCTCACTCTCCCTCCTCTTGTTCGCTGCCTCTCACACACAGAGTTTCTTGCAGTAATAACAGGTTGTGTGTTATTGTGTCTCTGTCTGTGAAGAGGCCACACCATCCGCTGTAGTGCTCTCCACTTGTTTAAATGGCTGTTTAATGCTGCAGCTGTGATAAAATGGCCATCACTTGAGATGAAGGCTCAGAGTGAATGTGAGTATAAAAGAGAGTGATTAAAAAAAAGCGTTATTGCGTTTCTGATCGCTGGGCCCATTCAACTCTAGAGGAGAAGCTGTTTGGTGTGCTTGTGCATAAGTGACTTCTGTTTGTTTTGATTGATAGTCGGCATTACTTAGTTTTGAAGAGGCCCTCCTGCCTCTGTAATCTGCCTCACAGCATGCATGTGAATGTATTGGTTTGTGTTTGTAATGGACAGGCAATAAGATGTCCAGTATCTGGTAGTGAGGATAGAGTAATGCCAGGTAAAGACATTACTAGCATAGTCATAACGACTGTTTCTGTAATGAACCCTACATGTGTCATTTAAAAAGTTTGGGTTGTTATTCATATTTTTGTTGACACGGTGCCTTGTAAAAGTGATCATACCACTGAACTACTTTGTCGGTCAAGTTTTGTAATGTTCTACCATCAAACATTGATGCTTTAAATTGAGAATATTATGTGATAAACCGACACAAAGTGCTGTCTATTTGTGAAAAGGTAGGAAAAGGATGCTTAAAAGTGGGCCATGTTTTCATGTTCATCCCTCTAAGTTACCACCTGATAGGATCACCTTTTGATGCAGCTACAGCTGCAAGTCTTTCCCATAAATAAAGTAGTGGAAGCTGGGATCAACATCCCTCTGACTTGCATTTTAATGATGTACAGTGATTGGGATGCTACAGGTTGCCTTTTGGGCATCAGCTGATTTTTCTCCAGTGTCTATGATGTTTACATTCAGCTTGAAGTCGTTTCAGATGCGTATTTCAGTGAGCACTGTTGAAAAGCATTGTTGTAGTTGAACCTTGTCAAGATGTGAAAATTTTGAAGCTGTATGAATACTTTGCAAGCCCCTACAAATTATTTCATTAGTTCCCAGATTCAATGTGGCTGTATTTGTAGTTGGTAATCAACTTTTTTTCTTTTTAGACTATATTTATGTACATTTTTTTGTGCAGATAATCAAATGTGCATGAGGTTTAATCAACCAGTCATTCATTTCAAATTGGTCGCTCTGCTAAGTAAGGATCATTTTTTATATACAAATTATAAAATTAGGGCATCAATGGAGACCAAACTCTCAATATTTGGAGAGTTCCTCTGAAATTTTAATTTCAGAGGATCGCTCCTAAGTGTATGTCCACTAGTGTTTGTCTAAATCACACACAGAAACACGCGTACATAAGGCATGATATATGCACAGCAAATTCGCTGCTCCTGGGGTCTTGAGCCGCCAAAGCCAATCATAGATGTCGGTGTGAAGCGGGTAAGCCTGCTCCAAGCCCCCACAGTCCCTCTCTACATCGGTCCTGGCCACAGACAAAATGCATGCCTAATGGCACTGTGTCAGTGGGTGTGTCGGCGTGTGGGGGTGTGTGTGTGTGTCACACGGAGGGGTGTATGTGTCAGGGTTTGTCTAACGCACCCTGACTAGCAGGGACACCCATGCAGGGCATTTGTAAACAGACACAGGGCAATCGTTCCAGCAGCATTGAATTAGGTATGCACATATAAATATGCAGACACACACACACACATTTGGCTTTAGAGCTTGGCATGGGGTGCGATGGATCAGTATGTGGCGCACTGGCTCACCTCAGAAACCTCTGAAAACAATTACTACTCTCACAGGGCTGCTCAGGGCACAGCTTGGACTAATAGACTGGACTATTAAGACGAAGAACTGGACTGGTGAAAACATATTTATTAAAAAACATAGGGAAATAAAGATTAAGCAGTGCAGTCTTACATTTTCTGTCCAAAAAACAATTGGGACTCATTCACATGTGTACAAGTCTTTTTCTTCCCATGCGTATTTGTTGGTGTATTTGTTGGTTCTCATGTTAAATATGTACGTAAATGAGAGACAAAGAGTGCTTCTGTTTCCGTTCACATGGACACAGGGCAATATGTGCGTAGCCATATGCTAATGCTGGTCTGGCTCTGTCTCTATCTCTCTGCAGGGCCCAGTGCCGGGGCCTTTGTGAGATAATCAGCATAATTCTTTTGACAAATACACATGGTTATTCTTAATTAGTATCACACACTGTCCCCCTGGCTTTACTATGCCTCTCTACCTGAACATCAGAACACACGCAAGCGATCAGCCGCACACATGCAGTTTTAGGGACCCAAGAGTCAGATGGTTGGAAATCAAAACGCGTTCGGATACACACCTGTTAGTATACATGCAAATGCATTCACAAAAACTTGATGACACATCATGGAGGCAGGAGCTCCTTCTGCAAAGGCTTTTTGTGCAGAAGTGCAAACTGTCTGATGGACTCAGAATGAGAAGAAAAATTAAATAGATTGCTTTCTTGCACTCTGTGCTCAAAGTTGTTTTGAACTCTGTTGGATTGATGAGGGCTTTAATGTCTAAATTAGTACGACCTCTTCCTGTCTTCTCTGTCCATATCATTGTCTTCTTTTTTTCTCCCTCTTTCTTATTTACACTATAAATCATTTCCCCCGTTCCTTTTCACTTCTTGCTCCTCTCTGTTGCATTTTGTATGATTAACTGGTGACTTTGATCATCGGCGCACATATGCATATGGTGGAGTTCACTGAATTTGAGTTGACAGGAACCCTTTCCTTTCATATCTTACTCTGCGACTCCTAATGTGATCTTCATAATCTGCCCATTTATTTTCCTTCAGAAAAACGCATAATAGACTTTTTTTATGACAGTTTGGGGTTTTTTACAGGTACAGCAGGTAGAGCTTTCATGCCAGATGTAGAGATAAACTTTTTTATTGTTCTGATTATTAGCTTGGTAAACCATAGATTGGTACAAACAGAATTGACTCGAGGCACAAATCAACTGAGAAAGTTTACATACAGTATGTGTCTCATTAGCATCACTCAAACAAATGGATCTCTGTTTGATAACAGTCATCCTCCAATAAGTCAGTATTAATGTTTGAGCTCTAAAATTCCTCTAACATCATTGTTTTTTTTTATTTAACATGGTAAATGCATCTGTATATATAGATGCATCTCTGTAAATTAGAATCTCAAAAGCTATATATTATACATATCAGTTAAAAATGTTAAAGTTTTGTTATATTCGTTGTTTAAAGTGGATTTTTAATGGTTTGGATGACTGGGTTACAGACGATGTATATCCAAACTGTGTTTTTCAGAATAATACGTTATCATATATTTCTATAACAAAAGTTTTGGTCATTTTATGGAAAGATCTTAGTGACAGAAATGAATTAATCATTGACGCATTTCGTAAGGAGAATAGAGAAAAAAGTTTATTGTTAAAGAAGCTGGTTGTTCAGAGTAAATGAAAAGTTAAGTGGAAGGAAAAAATGTGAAAGAAAGAAATGCACAAGCATCAAGAATAACTGCAACCTTCTGAAGATTTTGCATCACATGGACATACTTTTCAGCCACCTAAAATTTCTAATTTGGAAATCCTCTTTATGGTTTGTACATTATATTCTCCCCCTTCTTTTTTGAGAAAGTTAAAATTTGATTTCAGTTATTAACCAAAAGAAACTAAATGCATAAAACATCAGTGTGTGACTATTTTTTAACACACACATATATCATGTGAAGTGAGTCATAAGATTCAAGCAACACAGATTTGTTAGTGCAATCAATTAATGTATAGTGGTGTAGGGTAAAGTAACTATTTTCTGTTTTAACAATGGTGTATATAATGTTAGATGTTTTATGGAGAAATGATGCATGGATAATATAAAGATGATTAATTTTAGGTAGTTGAGTTCCTCAAATTAAATTCTGTTTAGGACCCGTATAATCTTGTGAAGGCAAGGAAAAAAAGAAACAAAGAAAACTCAAAACTCAGTCACTTTATTCATATAAATTTAAGTCAGAATATGTTAAACCTGACAGAAACTTTAAGGATAGAAGGTCGTTCCTCCCACTGCTTAAGTTTGGTTTAACCTAGTTACGTTAAAAATATTTTCTTCTCCTTTTTATTTATTTATTTTTTTGCTTGTGTTTCCAACAAATTCACCAACTCCTTGGTTTCGTTACATATGTTCTCAGTATGAACGCAAGTGTGTGCATGTATCACAGTAAAGTAGTTATTGTGGGAGTTGTTAATGCGGTGGAATAGTTATGTATTTCAGCAACATTTAATAACAGTCTGTCCACCTGCTTGTGTGTGTGTGGGCGTGCTCGTGTCTGTGTGTTGCAGAGAGCAGCCTGTTAATGCGGTGTGTTTCAGTGATAAAGTGTTTGAATGTATTGCCATCTAGAGGCATGTAGCAGAGTCTCCACGCTCCTATAAAATCTGCCAGCGCCAGATGCTGCTATTGACAATGTGCATATGTTAACCGCTTTATAGGCCACATGCCTCACATATTTCACTGGCTTTTAAGGTAGAGAGATCTCTCATTCTGGCTCACTTAATCTGTCTCTCCCTTTTGCCACATCTATCTTTTTTTTCTCTGCAGCTTTAGCCTCCTCCACTCTTTCTTTACTTAACTCAGTTTCTCTTTTCCCCTCCTCCTCTTCCTTTTTTTATTTACTTCCTTGGTTATTAGCTAACCCACATATTACTGTTTCTTATCAATCTTTCCTAATTGCCTTCCATGTGTTGCCTTACAAAAACATATTTTTTTTTACCTTTTTTTCCACTACATCCTCCTCTTTCTTTTCCCGCTCTCTCACCCCTCCCTGTCTCATTGTGGCTCTCCCTCCCTCTTTTAGTGAGAAGTGCATGTGATTTGCAGAAGGATTTAGCTTGCGTCTAGGTGTCTAGGGGCTTATTAATCCCGTTTTACTGTGAATGAAAAATATGTTGGCTTCCAGACATGAATATAGTGAGTACACGCGTTCTGGTTGTTGTTCAGACAGTTCAGCCTTGGTGCCACGCCACGGTGATTTGTCGGGGATTTCATTTGATTCAGTGAAAATTTGAGCCTTTTTGATCCTGCTACAGCTGCACTGAGTGGGTTACCAGTTAATCTCTTTACATATGCTCTGTTATGTGCAAGCAAAATGTGATCTGCAGCCTCAACACTTGAAAGAAGCATACCCTCCTGTGTTATGCATTCACACAAACGCAGAGATATCACTCTCATAGCTGCTTCAGAGCTCCCAGTTAAAAGCAAACCATAAAGACTGGGTATAAATGCTACATCCTGGAGCCTACTGCTCCCAGACTTCCATGTCATCGCACGCCAGGGCCTTTTGAATCAACAGTGTGTCTTTTATCAATTAGTAAATGGTATTTTCACTGTATCACACACGCATACACACCCCTCCTGCATCTGCCAGGGTGTTGGGCTGGGTCCCACTGCCTAAAGCTACTGGCACACACCCTGGTTTTGTGTGTGTTTGTGTATATGATATGAAATGGTGCATGTGTGACATAAATACTTAATCTGGAAGCTTTGAGTTCTCCCACCAGGGACAGCCGATTGCCTGCTACATTTCTCTCTGCCACTAAGGCATGTGTTTCTTACTTGACCGTGGCAGTCTGGATGTTGAAACACTGATATCACAAATCCCATGTTATGTCATCTTAGTTTCCATTCTTCCTTTTCATTCCTCTTTTAATAGTTGATACTCTGGTTCCATTCACACAGGATTTGTGTGAACAGTAACTAATTTCCTCTGGCTGGGTGTCAGGTTGGCATTTGTCCCACTTGATCAGCTTTCCTCTGTTGTCTTTTCACTCTTTCACATGTATTCTTGTCTTAAAACCATCTTTCCATAGATATCCCATTTATAACAAGTGAAAATTCTTCAAATTGTGACTTTTCTGAATACAACCATAATGATGGACATGTCAAAATAAGACTTGAATTTTGGTTTTGTTTTATAATGTCATAAATACTAACGAAAATCAGTTGGCACTGCATGATTGGTTAAATTTTGCATTTAAAAATTAAAAATTTTAAAGTTTCAAGTTTGAATTTCAAGCGACAAAATGCAGCCTTTCCATGTTCTCCAACCTTTGGATCCAAAATGGTCCATCTGTGTGTAAACATACTGCAGTAAAATAAAATGAAATAAAGTTTTAGGTTTAAGCACAGCAAAAATCACTGATCAATGCGATTTCACCACTAATCTTTTTAAATGTTGGTTCTTAGTCACTCAACATTCTAGTTAATTTTAGCCTTCACTTTAAAAGACATTGTACCAAAAATTGTTCCACTAAAGTTAGCGGTTTCTTGTATCAGAGTTTGAAAATAATGGTTCTATAACTTGTTTTCTGTCTCTCAGGGTTCAGTGTTGGAGGCAAGCAGTCTTTGGTCTTGACCCATTCAGTCCATACCGTCTTCGTGTGGAAGCTGTGAATGGGGCAGGTGGTTTGGAAGCTGAAAATAAAATTTTAAATATTCGGAGTGAATTGTGAGATAACCCTGAGGGAGTCTGATTGTTTTGTACCACTTCAGGCAGCGTTTCCAGTCTGTGGGTGGAGGTCAAGACCCTGGAGGCTTCTCCGACTGGCCTGGGGAACTTCACAGTGGAGCAGAGAGAGGAGGGCAGAGCATTGCTGCTCAGCTGGGATGAGCCACAGGCTCCAAACGGAGTCATCACGGTACGGAACCAAGACCAGGGTTGTCGTGACACTCAAATTTGAAAGTCGGAGGCGGGAGGGTTTGGTGCCTATCTCCAGCAGTGATTGGGCAAGGGGCGGGGTACTCCTTGGACGGGTCGCCAGTCAATCATAGAGCAACACAGGAGAAATAACGTGCATGCACACACTCACACTTCACAACAAATTAGAGAAAACAAATAGCCTGTTTCTGGGCTGTAAGAGGGTCTGTGGAATACCACATAACCGTCAATATAGGGGAAAAGAAACTGCATAGCAAAACAGTTGACAAGATAACACGAGGCGTTATTATCTTTATGGAAGTCTGTACCTTGGATTCAGTTGCACAGTTAGTTGGAACACTGATTGATTTACTGTGTGTGCATGTATCTGGGCTACACAAAGTTTTTTTCAGGATCTGGTCCATAACGTGTCTGTCTTTAAGATGGTTTGCCGGGGTTGTAGAGTTTTTTCTAGTCCCCACTCTGTAGCATATTACCAGGACTTATTGGCATCCTGTGACTTTAACTGTTTGTCTGCTCTTACATTTGAATTTTTGTCAAAAGAGGGTTGCAAACTCTCATCTCTGTACATGCTTCCCAAATTAGTGGAATTTTAAATCTTCATCAGCAGCTGTGAGGATGTGTTGAACTTCAAGGGGATGGAAACACTTCATGTTGTAGGAAGTACCTTTAAGCAGTTTATTTATATTTATATATTGAAATATGGATTATTTTAACTATCTTATGTGAGACAAAATCACAGACTAAGAGTAGGGTGAAGGTCATCATAGCAGCAACATTTAGACGTTGTATTGGTTCTCCTTTGTCGTTTATTATAGCTGATATTTTTGACATGTTTTTATTAAATCTGCAAGTACTTTAGCAATACAACAAACACACATCGTGAATGGTAGAAAAAATTCATACAAAACCTTGTCTGCAGTGTCCCATCTGCAAAGTTTCTGACTGTCTTCTTTCCCATATCCGTCCATCCAGATGTATAATCTGTACAATGAGGAGAACCTGGAGTTCAGCGGGCTTTCAAGGAGTTTCCTGTTTCGTCGTTTGGAGCCGTGGACTGTTTACTCTCTGACTCTTGAAGCCTGTACTGCAGCAGGCTGCACGCTCAGCCCTCCTCAGCACATCACCACTGCAGCTGCCCCACCGGCTTCCCAGCTGCCCCCTAGGCCTCTTTCTGTCGGGGCTGATCGGGTGTCGCTCACCTGGGATCCTCCATCACAACCCAATGGACCAATTGGAGAATATTCTCTGCTTGGAAGGAGTTTGGAGGAGAGGGGAAAGCTACGAAATAATGAAGAGGATACTGATGGAGGAAAGGTAGAAGAAATATTGGTTGTAGTTAAATATACTGCAGTAAGCAATTAGTCAATTAATCGCATAATGTATTTAAATTAGCTAGATTATTTTCATTCCCATGAATGAAAATATGTTTTGAAGGGCATTGTTGTTTACAGAATCATCTGATCTATTTTATTTATGGTTTTGATTATCTATTTTCTGTTTTATTTGGTTGTTGGTATTTTTAAATTAATGTTTATTGAGTTTTGAGAAAACTAACTTGCATTATTAAGCCATTATCAAAATTTTACTTGACAATTGTCTCAAAGCAACAATATTGTTGTTTCTCTCAATAAGTATTAGTATCAGTCAGTAAAATTTGTTAGCATGACAGGCCTAATGGTGACAAGCCATAACATTCAACTTAAAGGTTTCCTGAAGGAATATCTTAGGGTTTTGATTTAACTCTCATAGTTAATAACAATGGAGTTCCATCTAGAAGAACATGCTTTTGCAAAGTTTATTTCTGTTTCAAATAGAATTTAATTCTTAACTTAAACGCCTACCTTTATCATCAATCATGTCTCCTACAGGTGCTCTTCACAGGATTATCTCCCACAGGAAGCTGAAGGTCTCTCCTACACAGTAACTGGTTTACGTCCCTGGACCCAGTACGAGTTCAGTGTCTGTACTCACAACCCGGCGGGACACACCTGCAGCCCCTGGGTCACTGTAACAACCAGACAAGCCCCTCCTCGTGGTCTAGCCTCTCCGACAGTGAGACACGTCCATGGTCGGCCCAGTGAGGTGGTGGTGTCCTGGACTCCTCCATTGGAGCCAAATGGGGTTCTGCAATCCTACAGGATACAGAGAAATAATGTCAACTTCAAGTTCAGTTTTGATCCAACTATCTTGACCTACACAGACGAAGACCTGCACCCATTTTCAACATATAGGTATTAAGTGTTTTTTGTTTCCTTTAATGTATCTCTCATCATATGTGCAGATAAAATAAGCCAAGAAAAATAAACAAAAAAGCTTCAATTTATTCTCTCATAGCTATTCAGTGACAGCCTGCACCTCGGAGGGATGTACAACCAGCCCCCAGACCAAAATCACAACGCTAGAGGCCCCACCCGAGATGGTGGAACCCCCCACCGTGAATGCCATAACTTCTCATCATATAAACGTTTCATGGAGTAAACCTCTGATGCAGAACGGACAGGTGACAGAATATGTGCTGAAACTGAACAACAAAGAAGCGTATCGTGGAAGAGACCTCAATGCAGCACTGTCATATCTGCAGCCACATACATCCTATCAACTGGTTCTCTTGGCATGTACCAGAGGCGGCTGCACTGCAAGCAGCACAAAAACCGTAGTTACTGAGGAAGCTCCCCCGACTCACCTGGCTGCCCCAACAATTAAGGTGTTTTTTTAAATTTCTAACTTGAAGTTGAAACCAATTATTTAGTCAGTGAATTATTGAAAAATCATTGAAAAATCTGTACGAAAGAGAGAATAAACATAATGTTCAATTGCGAATTAGTTTTTCTGTGCAATATAAAGAACCTTTTATTGATTTCTTGTTACTTAATTATTACCTTTCGACCCTGTTTAATGTATTTTTCTTCAACTACATTTCAGGTTACTGGCCCAGAGTCAATTGAGATTACGTGGAGACCCCCCGATCGTCCTAATGGGATCATCACCGGTTACGAGCTGCGCAGAGATGGTGAAGTTATCTACATCGGCAGAGACATGCATTATCATGACTTCACTCTCATACCAAGTATGGAGTACAGCTATGTTGTCAGAGCCAACAATAGCAAAGGAGCTGTCAGCAGCGAAGTAGCCACAGCAAAGACTCATCAATCAGCCCCGTCTGGTGTAGGTTTCCCAACACTGACATCACTGGAGGCAACCCAGGTGGGTCAATCTTTTTTAAGCGACTCCAAATCAAGAGCTCTAGAAGTTGTGGTTGAACATTTTTGACGCTGTTTTGTTATTTTTCTTACCAGGTTGGAGTAGAGTGGCAGACGCCAGCTCGTCCTAATGGAGACATTGTGAGCTACTCCGTGTATCTGAGAGATCCAGTCCATCTTAACATCACCAGTTCTGTCTTCACTCCAGAGGACAGCGCCTTTTTTGACAAACGAATCATTCTGCATGGGTTGGGTCCCTACCGTAGGTCAGTCTGAGTGGATTTCAGTCAGTGACTCCACCTTTTCTTCCGGTCTCCAACAGATGACGTCAGTGCTTTAATTTCGGTCAAGGACCTTTGTTCAAATGCACAGCTTTTGTCCACACAGGCTTTGTGCAGGTGAAAATTTATTTGGGCCTGGGCAATGATAGTTAATTGCAAGAGGTCTGGTATGTTCAGCTTGATGATTCAATCATTTTCACAGGCAGAAAGACTTTTTTAACCTTTGCTATCAGGGGTGAAGAGGAAACCACATAAAAGCCATATTTACGCACTTATTCTGGTGTATCATTTTCAAACTGCTTCACATTTGTGCACTACTTTGTGCTGGCCACATTACATCCCATTTGTGGGTATAATGCTACAAATGTGGAAAACTTTGCAAGATGGGATTCACATATCAAAGAGACAAGTCAAGAAAAAGCATTTTTTCTTTAAATGTGTCTGATTTAGTCTATTATTGGACATTTTTCTTTTAAAGAAATTTCCCATGTACATTCCTTCTCTTAAAAATCTATATATTTTAATCTCTGTAGGTATGAAGTGAGGGTAGAGGCTTGCACAGAACTGGGCTGTTCCTCCAGTGACTGGTCCTCCATACTCACACTGGAGGCTCCCCCTGCTGGTCAGCCGGCACCACTCTTAGATCTCACCTCTGACCCCCATACTGGCCTGCAGACGAGCTTTCTTCTCACCTGGTCTCCCCCGGGTCAGTCGAATGGTAGGATCCTACATTACGAGGTGCACCGCAGGCAGAATTTCTCGGAAACAGACAAGACGAGTTCAGCAACAGTTGTTTACAGGAATGTCTCTGCATCATTCAAAGATGGCGGACTCCAGCCTTACACAGCATACCAGTACCAGGTAAGATGAAAAAGGTGTATTTTGAAAAGTGTTATCTGTAAAAGAAAAGCAATCTAGGTGATTAACCTAAACTAGTACTGAAAGACTATTTGTGTGGATAGTTGGGTCCAGGTTAGACACCCCCAAAAATACAGGCTGCAACAGAAATGTAAACACTATTTGACACAAACTGACACAAACAGAGTAAATTCAGTGTGAGCCTCATTATAAACAGGACTGTGAGGTTTTGCAGTAAAATTTATTTTAAACACCTCTTCCTAAATACAATAACATCATGCTACAGCACCATGTTACCCAGCACCTATTATCCCCAACAATCACAAACACACTAACACACATTCACATAACTAATCAGACAGGTGTTAAATGGAGCACTCCATAATCATGCTGTTGTGCTTGTGCACTGGCACACTAATTGACAGGTTAGCCCTTTGGAAGCAACAATAACATTAGCATTCCTGCCTGTCAGACGTATGAGCCGAGGCCAGAGAACGGATGTAATTGATTGAGTTTGCCTGATTGTGGTGCCGTCTTTATTTACGAGACTTCTAATTTATGACATAAGAAGGGAGTGAAGGAGGAGCTTTGGGAGATGACGAGTGGGCAACGGAGCCATTAATCACCGGGCCCTCTGAGCACCCCACTTCCTGATTACCAGCCAGCCAATCGAATTAACTGTCAGCCTGCTTGGTAACAGAGCTCGTATTGGAAAGACCTTTTAATGGTGACCGCTACATGTCCCTGGAGAATTTGGCAGTGGAGGGAGGATTGAAGTGGTTGGACAACATGCTATGTGTAAGTTGGTGATGATCATACACAGTTCAGGAAACTAATTTTCTACCAAAAAGTTTTCCTCCAACCACTTTATCTCGCTTCTGTTTTCTGTCTCTTTATCCGTTTTATTTCCATTAGCGTATCTAGCTGTTCACTCACCCATCCACCTGTTTTTAATTCTGTGTTGATGTCTGGCCGCTGCACTTTCTCTGCATGTGCTTCAAGCGTACACAAGGACGAGTCAGTTCAGTGTAGCACACCACAGCTCGTAGAGAGAAATCATATTAGGCTAATTACACTGGGTCATAAGCTCCTATTGACAGCTTTATGCGTGCTTTTAATTACTGCCCACTTTCACACAACTTAGCCCCTTCACCCCAAGTAGATGCACCCGCCAAGTTATTGTGTCGGCCTATCAGAGCACTAAAACCGAGCCTGCTGTCCCGCCATCCAATAAAAATGCTCAAATCCTGCCTGGAAGTGTACTGAAGTCGTTTGTTGCCATGGCGGCTCTTTTGCTGCCGTGGCAGCTTGCAGGATATATTTTTATTTTGTGTCTAACAAGCCAAATCATGGCCCAATAGGAGGCAAGAAGACAAGAGTGGAGAAAAGGCTGTAAAAAGTTTGTAGATGATATAAGGACGAAGGCATGAGCTGTACCTTTTTAACACTGGATCAAGGGCGAGGTGATGTGGGCTGACTTTAAATTTTAACATTTATTCCCTGTTCTGACTATGTGGCACAAACTTTTTATTATCACTCAAAGTCGTAAGTGGTCTTAACTTTGTTGCTATGGAGAAGAACATAGATGTTGCTGGGTAAAAATGTGTCATTCTTAACCAGTTTTGTTTCTTTCTGAATTCACACTGATGAGTTAATTCAAGTTAAGTGGAAAAAGACGCAACTTGGATATTATATTGTATGTGCAGTGAGATCTGTTGTTTTTCTAAATGAGTAATTAATTACAATAATGGTTATGGTGGTAGATGAGTTTAGCATTGAACTTCACAGACAAGAACTAACTGTTCACAGAAAGAAAAAATATGTACGAATTCATGTTCTCATTTAATTGTGAAAATATAACTTTTGGTCAGATGAGACCATTATGAAACACAGTAGTGGCAACGTCATTAACAGGGATGCGTACAGCAGGAAAACAAGACTTCTGACTCGGTGGACATTCACTTTTCAGCTGGCAGCGATGACAAACATTTAAACCAGAGCAGCAATGGAATGGCAAAAATCAGCACTTTCATGTGTTGGAAAGGTCCAGTCAAGATCCACACCTAATCCCAGTTAAGAATCTGACTGGTCCTATGCTATTTTGTGAACAGAGAATGGAGAAAACTTCTGTTTCTGGATGTGCAAAACTGGTAGAGACATTTCCTGATAGACTTAGAGCCACAATTTTGACTCAGTGGCTGAATACAAATGCATGCAAAACATTTCAGATTTATATTTGTTGAAAGCAGTTCACTATTCTTTTTCTTCTTCTGACAAAATATGAAATAGGTTTGCAATGCACTACACTTTTCATCTGATATTGTGCTGTGGATCAGTGGGCAAAACAGTTATCTTTTAAATTGTAAGGTTGTTGGTTCACTTCCAGCCACATGTCTGGGCAATTGGTACTTAACCCTAAGGTGTATTAATGTGGCTTTAGTGTAAGGTGCTTTGAGTGGTCAACATTACTGGAAAAACTCTATACAAGTTCACCAGTCCATAATAATTTGAGAACTATTTCCTAAACTTTTAAACTGTTAGAAAAATTTAATTGTAGATTAATCTTACTATTATCCTACCAATGCTGCCTTTAAGTTTCAGATGAAAAGATGCTTAGGTTCTTTCAGGCAAAACAATATGTTAACATGAACAGTTTTGATCACTTTCACCATGAACATCATAGGCATCTAAATATTTATTCAATATGTAACTAAAATCTGAGTTGGTTTTTTTTCCCCTTATTTTGCACAAAGAACCACCTCAGTACATTATTTCTACAGCTTTAAACTAAACAGCCAATATGGATGAATATAATAAAAAGCCTCTTTACTCTGTTGATGTAAATAATATATTTCTTTAAAAAGTGATTGTGTCTCTGTTAAAAGCTACAAACGGGAGCCATTTTGTTTCACTCTGTGTATTACTATTGTTGAACTATGAAAACTGACCTTAAATGAGGCAAGTCCTCGAGATATTTCATCTTTGATGAAGAGGTCACATCAAAGAGGTCTTTGATGAATTGTCCGTTCATTCTTGGAATAATCTGATAGACCTGCTCCTCATTTAAAGTTTCACCACAGTTCCATGTTTTCTCTAACTGTGAATAATGGCTCTCACTGTAGTTCACTGGAATCCCAAAGTTTTAGAAACTACTCTGTAACACTTTCCAGATCGACAGATATCAGTAAGTGTGTTTCTCATCTCAAATTACTTTAGCATGGGACATGATGTGTTGCTTTGGAGATCATTTGGCCTTTTCAAATCAAAAAATTAAATGGAAAATGCATTTTCAATTGCACACATTGGAATCCCTTAAAGCTAATAAGTAATACATTATCACTCTGGTTTCACAACATGTATCTTGCTTCTCCTGCTTGCATCTTCACATCTTTTCATCCTTCCCTCCTCCTCTCAATCTCAAGTCTCTCCATCTTCTGCTCTTCTTTCCCCTCTCCCTCCTCAGTCCATCTGTGCTGTCACTTAGATCAATCAGTCTGATTGATTACGGCCTAATTGACTATTATTGAGGTTAATTCAACTCTTAACACACACACAAGCGTATGCATACACTAACAAATCTCGCCTTCATAGCCACAAACAACAAACCGTGCACACATGCACACACTTTCAACACTAAAGCTCAAAGCCATCCATCTGCCTTCTGCACTACTTCTGACAGGCTACAGATGACTTACACATGCAAATCTCCACCCCGCCTGACCCTGCGCTGTGTACACCCTCTAATTATATCCAACACAAGCACACAAATAAGATTACTGTGTATGTGTGTGAATAACTCCTTGATGAAGGTGAAAAGTAATTGTCATGCAGATATGTTAGTATTGGGATGCATGGTGAAAAGGTTTTGCTCTCACTCCTGATGGTAGTTCTGATGGATGGTCCATCGAATTGACTTGCACTCGTCTGTTGGTCAGGTGAATATTGGTTAATTAAGCGAAGCCTTCCTCGGTAAGACTTCATAAAGTGTGTTTTAAATGCCGACGATAGGGTTGGGCAGTAGTTAATATCGCATATTACCTCTCGTTTTTTTATGTGGTTTGATCACATTGTTGAGCGATTGTGTGGTTTGTGACCAACAGGTGTGGGCTGTAAATTCAGCTGGTTATGCTTCCAGTCCATGGGTCAGTGGGAGAACTGGACCTGCCCCGCCTCAGGGCATCGGGCTTCCCATTTTCCTAGATGTTTCAGCAACCTCAGCAGCCGTGAACATCCACCCTCCTGCTCAACCCAATGGGATCGTGAGCCTCTTCAGAGTGTTCTCATTGGACCGCAACAACATCACTACTCTGGTAGCTACTGGATTAAACCTTTCACTTATTAGAATTGCATCTTTCTCTTTCGCAAACAACAGTTTTCATTATTAAAAATTCAAAAAACCTCCACCTCATCCTGCTGCTTTTCTTTTCCTGCAGCTCTCAGAAGGCACGTCCCATCAACAGACACTCCATGGTTTACATCCTTACACTCGGTACTTGGTGGGAATTGAGGCTTGCACTTGTTATCAGGTAAATATTATACTACTTGAAGAGAAAAAGTTAATATATGTGGATGCATCTGAATAAATTACATTTTTTAAAAACTTTTTATTAAGTTGATATTTCAATTTAGGTAGTGAAATTCACATATAGATTTATTACACACAGAGTGATGCATGTTAAGTATTTACTTCTGTTAGTTTAGATTATCATGACTCTAAGCTCAATTTGTTAGTAAATTAGGATGTCATGTAAAACAAACTAAATATTTCTGATATAGAAATAACAGCTTATTAAATTGAATATTTGGTCAGGGCTTCTTTTGCATCACTGCAGCATTGAGGAGATCAACTTAGAGTCCTGCTGAGGAAATACAGTTGCTTTGATAGCGACCTTCTTCTCATCTGCACTGTTGGGACTCTTATTTCTTATCTTCCTCTTTACCTCTTCCCCATGAAGCACTCCAATATTTCCTGGTTAACAGCTGAGCTGGTTTTGAGCTTGATAAATCACAGTGTACCAACACATCAGATGACATGGCTCCGCAAATCCTAGTGACTGCGGAAACCCATGTGGCCTCAAACAACTTTTGCTGTCCTTGTTGCTCGTGGACATTTTTCTACAACATTTTCTTTCCCCTCAATTGTGCATTAATACCCTTGGATGCAGAATTTGAACAGTTAGTTTTTTTTATAGTGAGTTTATGTGGTTTACCCTCCTTGTGCAGGGGTCATTGTCTTCTGCACCGTTATGAAATCAGCAATTTTTCATATGTTCATGTAGACCTTAACATAAACACGACAGATAATCTATATTAAAAAATCATTTTTTATTGGTCTTGTGTAAAATTCAGATTTTCTGATTAACATAATCTTTGGTTTTTATTACCTGTAAGCCATAGTCAAAATAAATAAATGCTTGAACAATACCCTTCTGTTTTTGATCAATATTTTGATTATTATTAATTAAATCAAGTAACTTTTTGATGATATTCTAATTGACTGAGATGCTCCTGTATGGTCCACTTTCGTGACACTAGTTGTAGCTTTGCTCCTCTTTGAACAATTCTCAGTGTTGTAGCCGGGGTCCAGTGAGGGAGCTCCACACCCTCGCTGCCCCCCCAGATGACCAGCATCCCCCTCGTCTCCTCACCCTGACGTCCCGCTCAGTCCAGATGGAATGGGACGAACCGACGGCGCCAAATGGAGTCATTGACAGGTGAGGAAAACTCTTAGAGTGCACATAGCTCAGAAATCAAACACACCTCTAATCTCACTCAGTGTCTGTGTGTGTGTCCAGCTGTGAGCTTCATATCAGGACATCCTGCCCTCAGCCCCCCCAGCCTGTACCGTTAGCCTGCACAGAGGGGCCAACAGAAATCTGTTTCTTTGGCAAACAGCGGAGCTATAATGTTACAGGTAATTCCATTATTATTACTTAAAGGTGACCCATTATGCTTCCTTAGTATAGGTCTATGAGCTGTACAAATCATTTTCATTATAATTTTTCATGAAATTATCCTAAGTTAAGGAGATTTCACTCTGCTCAGTTCTGCATATTTTGAGTTCCCTTCAGAATGAGCTGTTTTAGGACATCTTGTCACTTTAAATCCAAATAAGTTGCTGCTGGCCATGCCCCCCAACTCAACGTTTACACTCGCACAGGAAAATGGCTGCGGACAGATGTGCAATTATACAACCGTACATCTTTGAAAAGCAGAAGTGGAGCCTCCTGCTCAACCAACACATTTGCAGGAAGTGATTTCTAGGATGGCATGTCAACAACTAAACACTTGTCTTTACCAGCAGTCATTGGTCAGCTAGTTTTCAGCGGTAAAACCAGCTGACCAAATGTGCTGGAGGTTGCTTGGGTTTTTAAGTGATGGGCTGGGCTCAGCTGGGGTTGCTAGGTAATAGCGCAGCGTCCTCAATTGTGACTTAGCTCTCAGGAGATTTTTGAAACAGCTCATTTTCCAGACACCCAAAAATATAAACTTATTGGCAACAAACAGCTTTTTAAGCACTTCGACTGTTTTTAGGAGCAGCTGAAACCAAAATGGAAGGATAACAACCAAATGTGAATTTTTCATAGGTGTCCTCTAAAATATTTACTGTTTCCAGACTTGCTTTACATCTTTAAAGTAAAATCCCATGAAAATACTATTATGTTTATTATTTCTATTCTGTTCCTAATAACAGATCCCAGCAATTCTTAAGCTACCATCAATCTATAAATCTAAGAATATCAGGAGTCTGTTTACATCCTTGGAAATATAAATGCTGAAGCATGCATGTTTTCACTAAAATAAAACAGTAAAATTTCTGTATTTCACTGTGCAGGGCTCCAACCATACTCTGCCTATGAGCTGAGGGCTGCCTGCTTCAATAAGATGGGCAGCACTGCCTCCAACTGGACGGCCGTCAGCACACTCAGCGAACGTAACACATTTATTCAGTCCTCCTGAAGCCACAGCTAAGCACTTAAAAGAAGCAGTAAAATACAGTTTAAATGTGTTTGTCTCCCTGCAGCCCCCCAATATGTGTCTCCCTTCTCCGTGGACAGCAACCTGACCGTGATCTGGCTGGACTGGACGGACACCTTTTCCCTCAACGGGTTCCTGAAGGAGTTCACCGTGACCGAGAGCCAGCTCAGGGTTTACAGCGGCTTCTACAGCCACCTTCATATTCCACGCACCTCCCGGAAAAGTGAGGGCGCAAGCACCAAACACATTCACATGCTTTGTAGTAATGTGCACCTTCTGGAACACAATAATTCACAGGTTTTTCTTGCATCAAAATTTTACTTTGATATATATATTTTTTCAAAGCTTCAATATTCTAGATATGTCTCTGTGCATCAATTGAGAAAAATAATTAAATTTGTCTTCTAATATTGAGTTTTTGCAGATTTATATATTTCTGTAGAGTCTATAACATTTAAAGCAAATAGTGAAAGCATCTTAAAAGCTTTGAGACTTTTAGAATTCATTAGCCGCTGAAAGTCAAATTAAAAATATAAAAATAGACAACTCTTCTCAGGGAAAAATATATTTGTGTAATATAAAGAGCTTTTCCATGATAATTGAGAAGAATGTCAGTAAGTTTCATTATGCCACTCTACAGTAACTGGATATTTTTGTTTGTTTGGAGGATAAAATGAAATATTTGCTAATGACACAACAGATGACATCCTCGGGTTTCCAGAATTGGGTTCAAGAGAGAGTGACTGTACATTACATGTCCAGTGCTTAGATTTCTGATTGCTCCTATTGTTGTTTTAAGTTGTGCAAACTCATGCAGAACAGTACATGTTTGTAATGTCATGAAATTTTAACTTGCTATATTTTCTGCTTTTTTCTTTGGATTTTTTTGTAGCTCTTTCCTTTCAGGTGACGTGTATCACAGACAGCGGCAGCGCCAGCACGCCCACCATCAGATACAACCCAACCACAGGCCTTGGTACCCTCTCTCCAGTGTCTTCCTAAACTACCTCGAATGTAGAAACAAGAACTAAAACTGCATGTGTTAGCATATTGACTGTTTTAACTCTTCATTTTCTGTGCAGGTCCTCTTGAACCCGTTGATGGTGATAAACAGGGCATCAGCATTTCAGCCACTCCCGTTTACTCTGAATTGTGGTTCATTCTGCTGTTTGTGCTGCTCGGTCTGTTCCTCCTTGCAATACTGATTGGTTTACTCCTAAAAAGGTATATTCATGTGACATGTTTATAGAATATATTTATTTTTTACTATTCATTTATCTTATTTAATAAAAAAAGAATCAAAAATAAATCAATTTTCTTTTTCCCATTTAGAACTTTGAGGAAGAATCCATCAGCCCGAGAGCGCCCTCCACTGGTCATGCTTCAGAAGACCAGAAAGGCTGGAGGAGACACGTACAAGGTGAGGGGCAAAAAGAAGAGCAGCTCAGAAAAACAAGGTTTTAAAAGATTAACGGTAACTGTAAATAAAAAGGAAAAGAAGACCATCATGTAGAAGGTTCATACAGGTCAAACCAGGGGCTCTGTAACATTAATGACCAGGTTAACAACTGAAGCTGCTGGTGCTTCTCAGTTTAACAGCATGTCATCAAAAAGCTCTTTTGTTTTTGCAATTCAAATCAAACGTGAAACTTATGTGATGTACAGTTACATCAGATATTTCAAGTATTTTTTTTTTTTTTTCATTTTAAAGATCATAGCTTGCTGCTAATTCAGAATGGACTTCAAGCCCCTTGAATTTTGTACATGTCCACTCTCCCTCAAAACTTTAGGACCTTGATGTGTAAATGAAATGCGATTAACAATTTACTTTCTTTTTTGCTTTCACCTGAGAAGAAGAGTTTGGAAGAATAGTTTTTCTATATCTAAAACTCAGATATACAAAAGTTTTATATCTGTTTCCACTCCAATCTTGCACATCCAGACCTTTTTTTTCTTGGCTCACCTGAGATGAGCTGCAGTTGACCAAACTGTTGAATGGGCTTGGCTTTTCAACCCACTCATAACTCAGCTCACACCTGTTGCTTGTCCATCTTTCTTTACCTTATCTTTTCCTTCTAATCAACTTTGCATGAATCTACTTGGATTTAGCAATCACTTTCTTTATCGATGACGTTTTGTGACGTGAATGGACAACCAATGAGTCAGTGGTCTTGCCTGTGATTTTATTGGCTTATTTTTATAAGTTCTGCATAATAATAAATTGTTATGAGAAAATCATTTGCTTTTTTATTTCATATGAGCCACAATCATCAACATTGATAGAAATAAATGCTTGAAATATTTCACTGTGTGCAATAAATCTGTATAATAGGGGTTTCACTTTTAATATTGAAATCTGTTTTAGATAAGCCTTTAAGTTTCTGACATAAATCGGACTCAGCTCAGTCTCTAATGAGACCAAACATTCAGCTTTCAGGACCCTCAAACATCTGCTTGGAGGGCTTCATGTTGTGCATATCCACATATTCATTGATTCCAGGAAACAGCTCTGTTAAATAGTATTACTATAATGACATGGCATTTTTTTCTCTATAAAACTGTAATAAAGATAATATTGTGCTCTGAAGCGAAATGTTTTATCTGTAAAGTGTGTCACCTCAATGTGCTGGTTACTTTTTGTTCGTAAAGCAGCTTTTCTTTAAGGCGTATATTTTTGCTCTTTCTTCCCTCTTTTAATCTGTTTTTGTTTATCTTTTTTATATCTGTTTCCACTCCAATCTTGCGCCGCTCCCTCCATCCCGTCTAATCCTCAATCTTTTTCTCAGAGGCCCCGTCCTGAGCTGTGCTCTAAGCATCTTTCCGGCTCTTTGCTCCTCCTTGATCGCCCTACAGTAAGATAACTTCCCATCTTTTTTTCACTGCCAGACCCCTAAATGTTTATCTCACTGTCCCCCTGCAGTTTGACACTGTAGCAGACTGTGTTGAGATCAGCAACGTTATACTTAAAAGCTACACTATGTACGCAGAGGTATGGGAATGTGGATTTTGGTGGGTTACCCTCCTGCGCATGTGCTCTGTGTTTGCATCTGCATGTTTCGTTTGTGCATGTGTGCATACCTCAGTCTTTCTCATGAAAACAGTGGTTTGGTTGTTGGGGTCACTGGGGGGTAAGAGACCAGTCTTTGAGCTTGTCTTTATATTTACACTGCATGTCAAAAAAAGTCACCACCTGGAGGGCAAGAGCTACCCACTGCATGATTATGTTAGTTATCTAACTCTCAACCATGCAGTAAGTATATTTTGATTTCTTAAACAGCCATGTTGGAAGATGCATCCACTGGTAGAGGAAAACATGTTGGTGATAAACAAGCAAAGGAGGTTGCCAAAGTTACTAAATTAGATCTAGAACGAACCTAGTGTTTCCTCTAGGATTTCTTATAACTGTGATTGTGGGCTGTCCAACTGGCTATATTCATGTATATATCTCATTTGTTTTACATTGTTTTATTATATAATTTAAAAAAAGAAAAACTTTATTCTGAAGGTGTAGCAGCTTTTATTTTGCCGTGGCGATCAATTACATGCAGAGGAAACCCTGCAGCGCATTAGTAGACACTGGAAGGATAGTGGAAATCCTTCTATCCACCAAGAAATGTGGTTTAAAATGAAGAGCACCCATGGTTAGTGATCACTTATACATTTGATAAAGTGAAATAGTTAAAACAACAGAGCACACTACTATGACTAATGGTGAAAGTAAGAACATTTCCACAGGAACAATGTAAAGGGAATTCAAGTAATTTGGACCAAACACCTGTGTAGTCTTAAGAAAACCACCAATCAGTGAGGCTAATATGAAAAATGTTTCAGTTTTCTATGAGAGAAGATAGAGATTGGATTCTGGAGTGATGTAAGAAGGTCATGTGATTTGAAGAGTCCAAATTTACCCGGAGTGATGGCAGTCTGTGGTGGCAGCATTATGCTCTGGGTTGCTGCAGTGGGTCAGATTCAGGTTCAGCAACATTATCAGATCAGCTGATTACTTGAATATACTGTATAAGCAGGTTAGAGTGTCTTTGGGATGTACTTGACAAGAATGTGGACAGTAATCTGATTCATCAGTAATATAAGATGTTGGTGAAAAATGAAAACACTGGATGGAAATAAATGTTGTGATGTTGCAGAAGCTGATTTTAACAGTGCCACGTTTTATGTTTGATGTAATCACAGCTAAAATAGGTCCTACCAAGTATTAGAGTGTGTGACTTTTTCTGATATGGGACAGTGTGGCTTAAACTTTACACATGTAAATGGAACATTAATGTAATACTTTAGACATATTTTACATTATTGAATAATTATAATCCAGAATTAAACTTTAATAAAAGCTTAATTCTCAGTAGTTAATTCCCAGTAGTTCCCCCTGTTGGATTTTTCTGTCTGGAGTGAAAGATAAAGCATATTCTACAACCAACTCAGTTTATATTCACATTTTGATTTCAAGAAGCAACAAATTCAGTGTTTCTGTAGTTGTCATTTTATTATTAACAGTAAGTAAAAAATTATTTCAAACATGCGGTCACTCTTGTACTAACTGTACCTCACAGGGTCTGGCAGACACAAAGATTGTTGGCAGCAGTTCGCGCTACAGCCCCATGTCTGTGCTGCGGGCTCCCTAGTCAAACTGACCTGAATCAAGCCTATTCCCAGCATTCCCTGCACCGCAGCGTCAGTCAGCTGATCGACAGGAAGTCACTGATGGAGGAAGGATGCTGGGATAACCCACTGGGACATGATTCTGGACTGGTGAGGACAGACATGCGTTTGTTTGTTGTTGACCGTCTCTGATAGGAGTTTCAGAATCGACTTATTCTGCTTGATTTCATAGATTATAATTTCCCAGCTCATTTTTACTTCCTGTTACATTCAGGGCCTTTTCAAAAGGTTTGTACAACTGCAAGCTTCCATTTGTTTGTGGGAGATTTTATGTGATTAACCAACACATCGTCGAATGAAAATCTATGCATTTTGTTTACTCTGGTACCCCTCAATAAAATCTAGTTTATCCAAAGTCACTTCTTTGTAGAACCACCTTTTCTGAAAATACAGCTCCATATGGTTTGGAGTAATCATCACCACAGCATAATGCTGCCACCACAGGGTTTGTGCGTCAAGATCAGAAAGTTAATTTATGTTTAATTTTATCAGTGCATCTTCTTCCACATATTTACTATGGAAGAGCAACTTGTACCTTTTTTTGCTACTCTTCCTTAGTCCTCTCTGCAAACAGTTTAAGAGGACAGCCATGTCTTGGTAGCTTTGCAGTTGTTACCATTTTCAGATGTTAAATTGTTAGTATTAATTGAGATGTTTAGAGCTTTGGATATTAGCCTGGACTTGACCCTGCTTTAAAATTCTCCACAACTTTCTCCCAGACTTGTCTGCTGTGTTCCTTGGTCAACATGATGCTGTTTGTTTGCTAATGTTCAACAGGAAAGCTCTGAGGCCCTCATAGATTTATACTAAGATCTCCTTAGTCCTGTCTCCTTCCACTTCACATTATGTGCTTCTTTGAGTTGGTCTATCTCATAAAATCCTGTTGCAGAATGAAAATCCACAGAGAAGGTGCTAAAAAGTGAAACAGCCCTGATAAACATTGGATTTTGCTTCTAAAAGGAAGACTGTGGGTATCAGCATGGTTCTTTAAAGCCAATTAAGCTGTGACATACCTAATAATCAGCATGCTGCTTCATAATCAGATAGCTTAGCAATGCACAGTGATGCTCTGCAACACCTGTCAGCTCTAATCTTACACAAAATATAGCGACCAGAAGGCTAAAACTGTAAATGCCATCTGATCTCCATTATAAGAGTTCAGTGGTTGTCAATGAGATCAGAAAATGGACGAGATGTCTGGAATTGCAAACTATTACAAGTTACTAGTACTTGAGTATTTGTTCAATGTTGCTGACTTCATAATGTTTGGATCTTGTGTGCTTTCTTTCAGTATGTGGAGGAAGATGAGTTTGTGGATGCCATCAAGGCCTTAAGCTCTGTGAAAAAAGAGCACAGCCTGTTCACCGACACTCATCTTTAGGACAACAGGCCTAAAGATGCCAGACTGGTAACACTCACTCTGTTTGGTCTCTTCTTATTGTTACTGTTACAATAGAGCTAAGCTGGGTTCGCTGCAGTAGAGTCAGGGACACAATGTTTAAATTTAGAGCTTTCATATGGACTAAAGCCTCCATATTTGGTAACTTTATGGCATAGATGGTCTGTGAATGTTTAGGTTAGATTATGATTCGCTTTCTCTGCTTGCCAACAGCTTTTAGAAAGTTTAAATGAGTAAAATCAAAACAACCCATAAGTTCATGTTGATCACTTCCTCACCTGGTAACTGTGCCTATTACCATATCTGTAGTCAACACCATTAGGGCTTTAACTTAGACGGACACACGGCCTTCATGTTATTGTTGCTAGAGAGATTTGCCAACTTTATTATTACAAATGTAGCTGAAATGTACATATGTGTTGTCTGTTTGTTGTGATGTAACCTAAAGGCCCAAACTGAGATTTTGTCTTATTACATCTTTGTGTATTGCGTATTGCAATTCAAATGTAAAACAAGTGGTTGATGGTCAACTCAGACGTGTTTACTTGTTGTTAATGTGATTGACTGTTATTGTTCTGTGGCTTACAGATTATTTCACTGTTCTGACGTAGAGACCTGCTGTTTCAACTAAAAAAGAGAAAAAGGAAACATCTTGTTTAGTGTTTTTATAGAAGTAAAATTATTATATCAAGATTCCACAGACTGGACCTAGAAACAGCATTTAACACTTATTTAACCACTCGTTTTAATGTTGATGGATTTTAAAAGATTTTATATATAGTACGCTGTTATGACCAACCTTTTTTTAAACACGGGCAGTATTCATAATGACTGTATATTTTTTTAATTTATAGGTACTTCATAGATTGTGTATTTTTGGTGAATAATAAAAAAAATGACCAAAAACAGAATTTTCTGGGGTTTTTCACAAACAGGAAACATGAACACCTGAAGTTAAAGTTTCCTCTCACAACAGCTTGTTACAAATCTATCATTATTATGTAAACCATGTCTGGTTAAAAAAAAAGAGACCGAGTGCCAGATAAGAACAGTTTCATTTTTTTTTTACTCCACTGTGAAGTGAAATGTCAGTATTTGAAAGCAGCAAGTCAACAAAAGATGTACAAATGTACCAGACCAATGTTTAAATTAAAAAAAAAGATTTAGAATAAAAGGCAAAAGAAAACATCACTTGACAAACGTAAAAGTTTGTTCTATTTGATTAGGTTAATATTGTCTTGTTCATTTAAACAACATGAAATCCAAATACTTTGAACATATTTTTTTAAATCCATATGCTGATGTCAAGAGGTGTGAGGGATGATAAACAGAGTAACTTTGTGCACATAGACCTATCAAATGCTTCTAACCCCCCACCTGTTTCTGCACTAATGAAGCAGCTTTACCTAAACTTCATGTTTTTATCCTGTTTTTGCACTTTCTGCTGAGTTCCTACAACACAGATTTGCCAACAGCTGTACAACGCCTTAGTCACCACACACACGCACGGCCACACCAGTGCCACTGTCTCCATCAAAACTATGCTGCCGTAATTTACTTTTGCCGCCGTGTCCCTTAAGGGGACATCTAGGCAAGTTTAAAATTAACAAACTGGCAGTAACAACCGAGCCCCCCCGCTCAAGGACGCCAATCTGACAAGGGCACTTCTGAAGCGTTCGCAGCCGCATTCACAGCTATTGTCAGCCACAGAGGGAGGGGGGAGGCTGTAAAAAGAGTTTGTGGAGTGATTGTAAGGGACAGTATGGCCCTGAGCTACACACACACACACACACACACAGGCTTTTATTAAACTCATAAATCACAATGACGACAGACGCCATCTAAGAGACTGTCTGACGGGAAGGTTAGTGAAATCAGAGCTATGGGGGGAAAAAACACACCTCTGATGCTTAAAACAAAACATTTTTGCTTTTGCACAGTGTCTAAATGAAGCATGCAATAAAACTCATCTCTTACTCTTCACTGTGGCTTTTCTATTGCTGAAGTCAGCTTTAAATACATCAAAATCATCATTAAAACATCAGCTTGTTTGGATTAATCTCATCTAAAGGTTCCTTTTTCACAGTCAAGCACATAAGACCTGGAAATGTTAGGATTTCTAATATATCATATAGTGTGTTACAGAATACATATGAAATGCATTGTATTGAAAAAGAAATACAGTTTAAGAGTGGATTGTTGCAAACCTCAGGTAGGCATGGGCAGGTTAATGATAAGGTTTTTAAAAAGTTAGGATTTCAGTATCAATTTCCTCTAAATTTCCCAAAACTTACTCTGTTGAAAAGCTCAAGTTAGACCTGCTGAATGTGGTTCTGCTGGATGCTTCTTCCTGTTTGAAGGGAGTCACTCCTTCCTGCTGTATGAGGAATAACTGCAATGTTATCGATGCAGTCAAACATCCGCTATCATCATATACTTCCTCTGAAGGCGAGGTTGCTTTTAAGTCAATAACACTATGCAACTGGCAATGTTTCCTTGGACAGAAAACTTAGAATACCTCTAAGACTGAACATTATATGCATTTCTCTACCTAACCTGTATTTCTCTTGTGAGGTGCATTGAGATAGAGTTTAAATTGCCACTGTATGAATAAATTAAATAGAAATGAAACTGCAATAAGTTATTTTATATGTGTAATATTAAATGTGTGTTTGCATAGGCAGGCATAATCATTGATTTTCTGTTTGAAATAAACACAATAAGATATTGTTGTCCATTTTTAGGAACCACTTTTTTGTGCACATAGGAACCGCAAAAGGTTACATTAACCAGCCCACGCCTAGTATCAGTTTTGGAAAGACAAATAACGCTCTACTCATTGTAACTAAACTACACAAACTCTGAATCAATGTCAACTTCATTTATGAAAAGTTCTGAGACTGGCGCTTTAAATATTTTACCTCCTTTTGCAGCATTTCCTAAATTCGGTACATATCATACGAAGAAGCTTAAATAAACAGATATGCATGTGTTTTAGCTCGTTAGAGTCTGGCTGTAATATAATGTAAACATAGCCAGAGAAGAGTTGATGGACAACAGACAAAACATGCTGCAAACAAACACCTATGCACTACAATGCACATTAAACTGTATATTTTTAAATCTAAAATAAACACTCAAAATTTACTGTAATATTAGACTGTATAGTTCAAGAAAAAAAACATATTTAGGTCCAATATGTGATTACATCAATACAGGCCTTTTATGTATACATGATGTATAAATATACAATAAAATAAATGAGTGCATCCTCTTTAGGATTTTGTTCTGAATATGCAGGTTGACTGTAATGTTAGTGTATCAAAATTTATGTGTCTTTGTACAAGTCATGACCGAAGCTACACAGCTCTGTCTCAGGCTTCATTTTTTCACACTCCGGTATGTTATTAGGTGTAGTTAAAGAAACTCACATCTTAAACATACAACACTTGCATCAAATTATGTACTTAAAGCCTTCACTAATGCATCATTTTTCTCATTGCGGTTCATAATTAACTCTAATCTGGCCTTAACTAAGCCAGATCAGGCAGGTCCGTTATGTTCCTACACAGTGCTCTCCCTCTTCACAATCCTTTGGTCGCTAGATTTCTCCATTAAAACACAACAAAAGTTAAATAAGGCACTACACCAGCCATCTGACACAAGACATATCAACATTTCTTTTAAATGAGTCAAAGTGAGGGCGTGTATGTGTAAATCCTCTCATTAGATCTAATGTAAGGTATGAAAAAATAAAACTAATAAATGTTATTAGTGTTAATAAATGATCTTTCACAGGCACAATTTGGGAGGGGCGGGGGGTAATCTCAAGCGGGAAAAGAAGCACTTATTCTACTAAAGCATTTTCTCAGAAATGGGCACTGAAAAGTTTTCTAGTGAATGTTTTTTTTAAGGACTAAATGCCATAAAATCTCTGCTTTAAAATGTACAGTACCTTCCAAAAGTGTTTTTGTTCCCACATTTTGTCACGCTACAACAAATACCAATTTATTTTTTATTGGTATACACAGTTTTCAACATTTCTGAATGCGTTGGTCTGAAAGTTTCTATTTTACTGTGGCTGTGTGTCTAGCGTTGATGTTCTGCTGGGAGAAAAACCTCCAGTCCAGTCTCAAGTCTTATTTTCTTCTAGAGTTTTCCTGTAATTAGCTCCAACCATCTTCTCATGAACTCTGTCCTTAATGAAGAAAAGTGTCCGCAGCATGATGCTGCCACCACTGATTCGCAGTGATGATGGTTCGTGTTATGAGCAGTGTTAGTTTTCTGCCATATATAGTGCATGTAGGTAAAAAAAATTCTAATTTTAGTCTTATTTAAATGAACTCGGTGGGTATATTTTTTATGTTTCTGGGGAAAAAAAATGTGAAATACTTTTGCAAGCTGCTGTACATTTAATTACCGTGTTAAAATATACTTTTTCCATTTAGGAGGAGGCTATAATGTTTATGCAAAGTGAAGGTACACTAATGACAAAAACGGACTAGATTTAAGCATATTTCACATCTACAGAATGTCACCACACATGATCATTGGCCATGACCTTCATCTGAACACCAGAGTCTGTGTTTCTAGTCTGCCTCTTCACCTCACCGCTGCCTTGCAGTGAAGCTTGTATTGCATGCCCGACCTGCACAGTTTAACTGCTGTCAGCTGTTTTAATGTAAACCCCTCTGACTCTGGCTGCAGTAAAGAAAGTATCCTAGGATTGAAGTAGCTGCCAACATTTTGGACCGGATGACATGTTTTAGGTAAGTAACATGAACATCCACTGCACAATAAAGTTATGAGCTCTATTGTTGAAAAAGTATTGTGATTATTATTATTGCAGAGATAGGAGGACAAAGCTCTTGTATGATTGGTCAAGATTTTTCAGATAAATATTTAAGTTTTTGTGTGAATTATATATTTTTTACTTTTATTTTGCGAATGTACATCAATATTTTAAAAGCTAATTTCTAAATTTTAGGCAATTTAATTTTGTAACCATCCGTCTCATTCCAACACATGGTTACTAATGTTGGGCTTATTTCTGTTTTACTAGCTTTACTCGTCCGGTGATTGACCTAATCTGAGACCTTGTGCTTTAGTTTTGCTCCTGAAGTTGATTTTAGTGCAGCAACCTCACAGGAAGAGAAAACAGAAGACTGAATCCTGAAATCTACTTAAAACGTACCGAGACAGAAGAAAGTTCAACTTCATCTCACAGATAATATACTGATAGTGTTGGAGACTTACAGCTTCTTCATGAGCCACACCTGTAGGTAAGAAAAAAGTGACTTTAGCTGCAGCTGATTGTATGTTCTTCCTTTGCCTTCATATTTAGCGCTGACAGGCTAGCCTTACTGATGTCACAGGCTGCTGTCATGACCGGACGGCTCAGCTGGCAGCTTCCTGTGTCGTGGCGAAGTGGAGGACGACAGTTTGGTTGGCGAGGGCGAGGCGTTTGCAGATGAGTCACTGCCCCCACCTTCAGATCCAGAGGAGAGATGTGGAATTGGAGGAGCCTTCTTCCGCCCCAGAAAGCCCCCCTCCAGTACGCTCCTTTTCCTTGCAGCGCCGTCGCCTTTCACCCCTTCTCCTCCCGACCCAACAGCATCCCCTTCTTCTGGCTGAGTGTGCACCTTTCGCCTCACGTCCGCTCCTGGACCTGGGCTGTCTGGAGGTTGCTGTGGTGATTCTTGACTGACTTCTGGTTTACTCGCTGAGATGTTTCCGGCGTTGCGGGAAGCCCAGAGCTCCATGACCGAGGCGCTCCTCTCACTGTCCTCAGGCCCAAAGTTACACAGCGAGCGCCGAGCGTCTGGGATCTGACTAGGTCCAGGGTTGGACGTCTGACTCAGGCTAAAGTTCTGGAAGTCTCTAAAAATATATACCGGGCAGTTAAAGAACCGGCAAAATGGACAGTTTTGGGGGGTTTTAAACATCATTAAAGCTGCAGCATGTAGCTCTTATAAATAAAATGCTATTTACATATTTGTTAAACCTGTCACTTTGTCCTGACAGAATATGAAAAGAACGATCTTCTCCACCTCCTGCCAGATTATTTCTGTCTGATGAAATGCATCGCTCCCGACCAAAAATAATCAGAGTCAGGAGGAGGGTCTTAGCGCCGTCAATTAGGCTTGTATAATTGCTGCTCAAGCAACTTACTGTTACAGGAAAATCGTTTATCATTGGTGGCTAATCTAACTAGCCTAGCATTCAGGGCATTCTCTGCTAGCTGCAGAGAGCAATGGAGAGAGAGGTAAAGAAGGAATCAGCAGCACGGCACACAACTGTGATTGACAGCACTAAGACCCGCCTCCAGGTTCTCATTGGTTGCTTCTAGTTAGCACTGGGAGAAGGAGGAGGAGCTCAATTTTTTTCCAAGGGTTATCTGTCTCTTACTATCCATCAGTAACAGTTTTAACAAATATGTAAAAAAAAAAACATTTTTGATAAAAGTTACATACTGCATACATACTTAATGTGAATTTCTTAACCATGACAAGAAATTCAAGAAAAATAAATGATAAACGATATGATAAATGCCCATTCCTAACTGGACTGAAAAATATTGCTTCACCTGTAGCTGTTGAAGGATTCGGTTCGCCTCGCCCGGGCCAGCAGGGGGCTCTCTCTGTAGGGCCGCACGGCTCCGTAGGTGACCTGGCTCTCAGGAATAGATTCCTGGGCCTGCAGCTGCAAACTGAGGTTGAGCAGAGACAGAAAGGTGACCTTTCATGAACAGAAACATTGCCAAACGGTTATACGATGCAGTCATCTCTCGAACCTTGACATAGACTCTCTGAGGCGTGTGTGGTGCAACACAGAGGGGGCGGGGCTTATGCTTGGGGTGGCACAGCGGGAGGTACTCAGGTCACACTGGTCCAGCAGCTGAAGCAGCTCCTCCTCTGTTGGCCCACCCACATCTGCCAAACAACATTACAGGAGTTTGTGAATAGAAACGTACACACAGCTTGGTGACATTTCAGCCACTCGTCTCTCCTTCCTCACCTTCTTTCTTCTTCTCTTCTCCTTTGTTGGCTGTGTCCATCGCAGTGGTGAGGTCCCACATTTGAATGCTGCCGTTTCCGTGACCGGTGAACAAATAGCGGCGCGGTCGGGATCCCATCCGGCTGGAACCCTCGCACTCCCGAACCATGAAGCAAGTGATAGTGGTTCCATCCACAGACTGCACCTCACAGATCCTGAAACGTTACAAAAAGAAATCAAATTCACATGTTAACCACAGTAACACTGATACGTGTATATGGTGGACAGTGTACCTTTTTCCAGTTGAGGAGAGCCTAACAAACAGTTTGTTGGTGATGGGGATGACTTTCTGGATGAAAACTTGTTGATCATCTCTCTCTCCAAATGGGCCTGTGGAAACCAAACAATTCAAGTGATACATTTCTTAACTTTTAGGAAAAAGGGCCAAATCTCTATGTGGTTCCCTTTTGAGGTTTCCATATTTATGGCAATCATTACACACTCCAAGCGTAACTTGCATTTCACTTGAAAGCAAGTTACGCTTGCAAGTTACGAATGCAAGTTACGCTTTGCATTCAAGTTTTACTTGAATGCAAAATATTTGCATTTGCATGTTTTGTTTTGTTTTTATTACTTTTTATCTCTGTTATATTTTGTACATGGACAGAATTCAACATCATCAAGAATATGTTTAACCTAATTGTGTATGTTGTTTCTTCCCGTCTCACCTATATCATTTCCAGAGCAGTAGCTTCCATGACTCTCTGTCTCTTCCAGGGACAGGATCTTAAAGGAAGCCAGAGGTGTGGAGCCTGGCTGAGTGGAGATCATCCCTCTGAACCGCGTCACCGTCCACGTCCGAACGTGGTTGTTATCCGCACACACTAAAACACACACAACATAAAAACAATCCAGTGAGGTTTCAAACAAGTAGATTGTTACTGGTGACTGTCATCTGAATTTTGTAAAAACTAAACAGAGGAACGTTTGTTACCCGACACCAGATGTTTCTCAGATAGCATAATCTTCGTCACTGGGCTTCTGTGCACAGTGAACGTCTGAAACAGCTGAGGACCCGATCCTACGGTCTCTGGGTGCTGCACGATCACCCTCACTGCTCCGCTGCTCGTCCCATAGGCGATCTCTATCCAGTTCCCACTCACACCTGAGAGCAGCATAAACATAAAGGTCAGGAGTCTGCAACCACTGCAACCCTAAGAGCCATTTGCCTTCATTCCAGCCAAATAAAATTAACTTAGGGTCACAACACAACATAACTCTTTTAAACAAAATAACTCCTACATTACGAAATGTTAGATTTTTAATTAGCAAAGCAAATATTACATTTTGCACATAGTTTGCGTCATGGTGAAACAATAAATGCAATTCTTTTGTGGAAATGTTATGCACACATTGTATGAAGACATCTGAGGAACATTTTTAACTATATTTACATTTTAAAACATTATTCAGTTTTTTAGCAAGTCATTAAGAGCCCAGAGGAGCATCTGAAGAGAAAAACTCCAAGTGCTTTTCCAAGTAGGATTAAAAAAAACAAATAGAAGCAATGTCCCCATCCCATACATATCCAATGTAACCCTTTTTCTTTCAGTATTTGTTCAGTACTTACTGGTTTTAGGGGTGAGGTACACAGACAGTGCAGTAATGGCATCGTTTGAAGGGTCGTGATAAAGCTCAGTTACTAAGAGATCGTTGTCCTTCATCCTCAGAGGAAACTTCTGCATGTCTGAGAAGAGGAAGTTGAGATCTTCCTTATCTGATGGACATTTTGAATGTCCGTCAGATAAAAAATGTATCTAAAACACCTGAACAGAAATCTTTTAGTGACAAAAACAGTAGCAATCTCTTATTTTATAAATAAGATTCATATCCTGTAACAGAACTTCACTAAGATCCAATAAAGCTGGTTGCTTTGTTTGTGTCTGTCCACACCTATATAATAGATGGAGCCGTTGGTGCAGCCCAGCAGCAGGAAGGACCCGGCCGTGTCACAGCTGGTGATGGGAACTACATCCTGAACCTAATAAAATATGAAAAGTGAACTTGCAGTGGTAAATAAAAGAGAATAAGAGGAAATACATAATATGACAAACATGTGTAAAGATAAATAGAAGCATTCAGTAAACGCTCACTGACGATTCCCACCTGCCAGTGTTGAGTGACGGCATTCCACACGCCAACCTTTCCTGTGTGGCTTGTCGCCACCAGTTGGTTGCCAATGAAGAAGAGGTCATCAACAGGAACGCCGAGACTGAATACACCTAAAACGGGAATTAAAATACAGCACTTGTGGTATCCAGAACCAGAACTATTCCTTTGATTCTTGAAACCTACCAATTTCATTTCCGCTGCCTCCATCTTGGATACTCCAGAGGATAATCTTGCTTTCAGAGGCGGCGGCCACCATCTTGTCCTTGTCTCCATGTGGACCACCCACCACTTTAGCGTTAAGTGCTATACGTTCAATGGTCCAGTCAAGGTAGGGAGAGGAAAACACCTGCTGCCATCCAGACGATTCCTTTATCCTGTAGCCAGAGCATACACAAGCTAATACTGTAACCTCCGTTTATAGATCTTTGATTAAAATTGATTTATTTAACACTTAATTAAGTCAGCAGTATGAAAGCATCTGAAACAGAGGAATTCCAGGTCCAACGACTTTTAGATTTCTCTGCTTCAACACACCTGAGTCAAATAATCTGGACATTAGCAGGATTCAGGCGAACTTGACTGCGATGAGGAAGTGATTCAGCTATTAGATTCAGGTGTGTTGCAGGACACCAGATCTCGCTCTAAAACCTGCAGGACACCGAACCTCAAGGCCAAGATTTAAAGACAAGTCTCTGCCTGAGACCTGAGCTCATCTTAGTGTAAAGATGCGTCTAAGTAAATCAGAATATAATTGAAAAGTTAATTTTGTTTCATTAAATCACATGCAAAAATTCATACCCATAGAAATGTAATATGATTGTTTATTTCAATTCATTTTGAAGGATATGTTAAATGAATACCCCAAAATTTTGTTTCTTAGGAAATTTTAATATTATTAAAGATAATTACAAAAGTCTTCTGTTAGTAAGGAGAAAACTGTTGACAGTTATCAAATAGAAGATATTGAAATGCTCCACAAGACAGTTAAGAAACAAAGATATCATTGCTATGGAAACTAGCAGGGACTATGTTAACGGAAAACGCAGTGGAAGGAAAAAGTGTGGCACAAAGCAAGCTCATTAAAGGCTTTGAGTGAGATTTGCAATGCATAGACAGCTGCTGGAGTCAGAGCTGCAAAAACAATCCAAGAAAATCTTCACACTTTCTCGATGAGAAATAATAAAACTGTTACCTGTAGCAGATGACAAAGTGTGCATAAGCTGCAACGATCCAGTTGTGATGTCCTGCTATAATCAGCACTTTCCTGGGGTCAACCATTGAATCTGGAAACACAGGCAGAGTAAATAAATTCCCATTTTCACTGCTGGTAGAAGTGAACTGGTGTTTCTTAATGAATGCTTGAATGAAAAATATTTTTCAGGAAGCAGGAACAAACTAGTCAGCAGGTCAACATGAAACTAGGCCACTTCAGTGAGTGCTGCTAGTCTGAGCACTAAAAAGATTTTAGGACACATTAGCAGGCGCACTAATGCACTCTTGCAAGAAGGCACAAACAAAAACATACATTTACTCTGTTATGCATGCATTTATAACACACACACAGACAAACTGAAAGGCCAAGTATGGATTTTAGATCAAGTTTTTAAAGGTCAGACTCAAATCCAGCTTAGCACAATTAAGTCCACTACCTGAGATGTTTTTTTAAAAAGAGAATCGTATTTGCTTCTAATGTTTTCAGCTAAAACAAATTTTTAAATGTATTCTCTCCCTTTTACCCAGTTTTTCTGGGTCATCATGTTCCAGACAGAGAAGGATGAGGAAGGGGAACCCCACGGGTGAAGCCCTCTGCTCCGCTCGGACCCGGTCGCTCATCAGAAGCTGCAGGCGCCGACTTACGAGCCGGGACAACTGTCCAGAAACAAAACCACAAAAAAAATCCACTTATTTTTCCCTTACACTGTTCTGTCACATTAGTACAAGGTGGAGTCTAGATCATTTCTGTGGTGGAACCTATTCTACGTCTGTTTTCAGTTCAGTCAATGAGTTTCAGGCTTTTACCCGGGGGAGGAAGGTAAGCATGGAACAGAACGCTGCCACATGATGAGCGGTCCAGTTCCTCACATAACAGCAGGCGTCGCACTGCACAGGTTCACACAAATACACATAAACATTCATCAACATAACCATTTCATATAAAGTTACCGTTCTATTTTTGCTTCTTAGTTTAGACATTTATTATTTTCTTTAACTTCATGTGCTTTCAGTTTGGATTTTCTTTACTGAGTTTGGGACAGACGAGGCCTGAATAAGATGGCTGTGTATTTCTTCTATGTTTAATATAATTTCAAAGAATGTGACTGAATTTCCAAAAGGTGACGTTCATTGTTAGTGTGGGGAAGTTTAAAACAGTGAAACAGGATGTAATACAGCATGTATGTGGAAGTAACTCTGTCCTGCGTTTGACCTTGGTTAATATTCTGACACAGGAAGAAAATTATTTTAGAATAAAATGTCTGTCATGTTGGGTTCAAATGTACCAAAAAAAACATAGAACATCTCTACAAATAATTCAGAGTCCACAGCACTGAATCTCCTGGTTATTCCACCAAATATTGATTTCTGAACTCTTCCTGAGTTAAAACGTTAGTATTGTTGTTTCTCTCTTTGCATTATTTGAGGTCTGAAAGCACTGCATCTTTTTTTATTATTGTTATGCAAATAAATACTCAATTTTAGCTTGGATATTTGGAGGCATATTGTCAGTAGTTCATAAAATAAAAGAACAATGTTCATTTTACTCAAACATATTGTAAAAAGAGTAAAATCAGAGAAACTGATAAGTGGTCTCTTAATTTTTTCCAGAGCTGTATGTAAATATAACATGGTTGTACAATGTGTTACCTGGGATTCATATCCCTTGAACTGTTTCCAATTTTGTCGCTTCATAGTTAAAAATATAAGTACAGGGGATTGAATTGGGATTTTGTATAATAAATCAATTCAAAATGAAACAAAAATGATGGAGGGTTGTTTTTTATCTTTTCCTGAGATGAAAATATACACAGCTGGACTCTATTTACTAGTGAGGTGTCTTTTGAGGTTGTACTAGATTTTGCATATGTGGTAATCATGAATGCATCCCACATTTTTCAGATTTATGAACTGCATTACATCTCACAGTAATGTGCCACTTTCTGTGGGTCTATAACATAAAATTCCAATAAAATTCACTTAAGTTTGCGTTAAAATCCTCAAAAGGTATGAATACTTCTGCAAAGTACTGTAAATAACCCAGTACATCCCATCAGCACCGTTGCTTTCAAAGTTTCCCATCTGAAACTGATCACCACCATACCTAAAGGAGTGATCCCATAAAACTCTGCTTCGTGGCGCAGGACGCTGATGTTGACGCCTCTAAAAAGAAAAAAAGGACACAGAAAATGTTTTTGATACAGGTCACATCACAAAGATACACGCTCCTAAAAATTCAGTAGTAATCAAGCATTTTCTTACCGCAAGTCCAGTTCTTTGGTTCGGAGAAAGTTGAGAATTGGTGCAAAGGCTGTAGGGTCTCTGTCAATAAATATCTGAAAGTGATATAATAAGTTATTAAAAGACATACAATTAATTATTTTTGAAAACTGGACAATCAGAAACCATTTTAATTGTTGTAGTAGGAGACCTCTACTCACAGCTCCAGTTTCATCCCGCAGAGTGGAAATCCTCCCACTCAGTAAACTGAAAGGAACACAGAGACAAATGTTATCAAATCAGTTCTCCATTTCCACTAACCAGTAACTCAGTTACTATAATCAATTTATTTCTACACCAAGAAAACCAAAGCAGTAACTGAAGTCTAGATTATTATCCTTACTGCATGTTTTTATGTTAACTTTTATGAAAAAGCGTTCTGCAGTGGCTGAACTAAAGACAGCTGGGAGCAGAAACTGACTTACAGGCAAACAGGGTTAAACCAGTTATTCTGACTGGTTTTTATAGCTCTGCTCAGCTGTTGTAGGAATGTACTCAGAGCAGTGTTTAATTTTATAACAAAAATATCTTACCAGCTCCAATATCCTGCCTCTCTTTAACTGTTGCCTTCATCTAGACTTAAAATCACTAACACCTGAGTAGAATCAGGTGGGACAGCAAAAGTTTTAACCAAACATATTTTTAAAAAGATGCTTTCACTGGTTTCACAAAACATAAAATACAATATTTATTGTATTTACGTAGCAGACTTAATTTTTATCTCGTTTGAGGAATCCTGAAGGACTCCCACAAAGCTTGAAACATGACAAAATATTCACCCACAATCAGCTCAGACACAGAACTTAGCAACACCTCGCACAAGTTTTCATAGTTCTTGAACATTAGTGCATCTGAACATAACTCCAAACTTGAACATATTTTATTTATTTTATGTTGTGGACTAAAGAGATGCACTGTCAGAAAAAAAAACAGAAGGGAATTAATAGATGGTTTTCATACACTTTTGGATTAAAACATCTAAAGGTTTGTATTCAAACTTAGTCTACATGTAAAACTTTGTATGGTGGACAATCATCACTGTCCACCACCCTGGACACAGGGACAGTGGCAGCATCATGCAGTGGGAACCTTTTATAGATGGAGAAGATGGTCAGAGTTGATGAGAAGTTTGGTGAAAATTCAATTGCAAGATGGGAAGAAACTCTACTAGGCTGCAAAAGACCTGAACCGGGTTCAAAGGTTCACTTTCCAACAGGAAAACAACGCTAAAGAAATAGCCACAGCTACAGGAATTGCATGCCACACTTTTCAGATTTCTTGTTGCCCAAAGTTCTAAAATCTTCCACTTCAAAATTTGGCTCAACTTTGTGTTTCTTCGTCACATAATTTAAAATAATAAAGTTTGTGGTTGTAACACGACAAAGTTAGAAAAGTTCAAGTGGTGTGATTACTTTTGTGAGGCATTGCTTATAAAAATACAAAATAAAACTAAAATAGCTGGATCCATTGCACTAACCTTGAGAAGAAAGAGTCTGGGATCCACATCAGAGTCTGTCTGGATGTGCTGAACCTAGTGAAGGATACAGGCAAATCATGAATGGCAACACATTTCCAGCAGGATCTCTTTATGACTTATGAGTAAATACTTGATTTAATTAAACACTTAAGAATTGGTGATCATAACACTGAGTAATATGATTACAAAAAAGCATTGTGTTTAATTTTGTAGAAATTGTACATTGTGTACAAAGTAAATTATTCAGTGGTGTGGCAGCAATAATGATGGAGTACGCGATCTGCGTTGTCTGCTTTGATTACATAAGTAACAACAACGTTATGAAGATGTTATAAGTATAATCACAAGAGTAAATGTTTATGAAAAAATGACAATCATCTGTCGGCGTCAAGTGGACGTCTCTTACCTTGTCCCCCCGACATTTAGCTGGATGATCTCTCCCATCCCAGGCGTCGAACTGTTATCGTTCGTGGCCATGGTGACTGAGCCGAACCAGGTAGTGTTTTCACCTAAATGTCACTGAGCTGATCACAAAGGCTAGCTTGCTAACACTCCTCTATCCGCTCAGCTGATGCCCGGACTTCCCAGCCTCACAGCCTCTCCCTGGGACCACCATCCGTAAAATATCCGCTACACACAGCCCATGCAGGCTACGGTAGCCGCATCGCGTAGCCTCCGCATCGTGGACGCAGAAGGTCGGGGGGTGTTTTATAACCAAAAGAACCGCACGGGGATCCCCTTATTATCCAGTGGGCTTGTTTGCATCACTGTCCTGTGTGGAAATCGTTGGAGAGCAGCCTGCGCGGAATTTTAGCAACGTGAAACAGCTGGGATGCGCGTCTGTAATGTTGCAAGATAGTTCCCCTCCAATACCTTGCTCTTTCGTTTAAACACCAAACATCGATGGCGGTACGTTGACTGACAGTAAATCTCTCTTCCTGTAAATTTTGTGTTTATTTCAGTCAGTCAAAGTATTACAGTGGCGACAAATACATGAGGGGACTTACAAACAACATCAGATGAATCGCAGGAATCTTGGAAACCAAATACTCTGAATGCACTATTCCCGCTTGGGGGCGGGGAGAGGTCCATCTTTATTTATACACACGCGTAAAATCTTTGGTCGCAAAAAAATATTATTAGTCTATTCCTGTGCTGCCCTTTCTATAGTTATCATTAGTATTTTTACTCATTTAATTCTAAGTGAGCATCTATCCTGTCAAACATACATTACCGTATGTTTATTTATGATTGTTGGTAACTTTCTTTTTGCCAGCCCGTTGCATCATGTGAATTACTAATTTGCCATAGACCACAGGAAATACAAATTCAGATACCCAAATACATATTTATTCCTCTTTTTCTTTTTTGCTGACATGTTGCAGTATTTTACACATTCAATCTCGCACTCATACTCGCAGTACAAAATGTCTTGGTACGATGGTTTTCTACCGTCGTCTACAATTTTATTGTATACCATTATTAGTCGCACCTATTGTTAAATAAATAAATACGTTTAAATAGACAAAAAAAAAATTCCAAAACAAGTCCGTTCCTGTCGTTCTAGACCTTCATTAGACGTGGCACATAGAAAGCAACACAGTATGTAACATTGTTTAAATCTCTCCGCCGAGCAGGGAGCGGATAAACAAAGCCGTGACTTGTTCCGCAGCTCGGTACGTGATGTTCTCCGGCGGCGCGCTGCGTTTTCTGTGCGCAGACAGGCGCTCCTCAAGTCCCGCCCCGCCCCTCCGACTCCGGCTCACAGAAAGGGACTTGAGATGCTACATTTTTATGACGAGCTAGCACTTTTGTTCAGACCTCTATTTTTTTGCTGCTTTCGTCAACATGTAACTGCAACCTGTTTTTAGCTATTTGTGGGTTTTGTTTTTCCTCTTTAAGGTTTTAATTAGTTATTTTTGTGTGGATAGTGGTCGAAACTAAGTAGTTTTTGGGGGGCTTTCACTAGCTTATTAGCAAAGGGAAAGTTAGCAAAGTAGTGTGTGGCTGAACTTTTAGCTAACAGTGTCATGCAGGTAAGCTAACACATTTGATTGCTCTTTTGATGAATCAAAATTAGTAATAAACACCAATAAATGTCTTCACGGCTTAAGAATTTTATTAAATTAGTTTTAAAAGTGAAAAGACTTAAAAGTTATCATGCCTTCTAACCGCTCGTCTTTTTTTTGGATGTTGTCGACAGCTTTTCTTCTCTGAGCGTTTCATTGATGTCCAGCCCATTTAAAACAAACTGGATTCATGATTAACTCAAAACCCGAGAGGAGAGCAGAAGACACAGCGGTACTCCATCACTTGCTTTCCGGCCAGACTCGGGGAATCTAGCGAAGCCACGTTAGAATAAGGTTTGCTGTCATGTCGGAGGCGGAGGAGAAACCCGGTACAGACGCGAAGTCAGAGTTTACAGCAGGAAATCTGTCCCCGAGTTCAACGCAGGCTCAAGGTGGGACACCTACGACTTCCTCCGGGGCTTCTCCAAAACCGGTGGCCACCTCAGCGACCGAGGATGAGGATGAGAGCGAAGATGAATCAGAGATCCTGGAGGAGAGTCCTTGTGGCCGCTGGCAGAAACGTCGAGAAGAGGTGATTATTTGCAGCACAAGTCATCCTTCACCCCTCATACATCCATTTAAAAGGACTTTAAGGTTTCAGCTAAAGTTTGGGTTTCATTAAAAACTCATTTAAAAGTCCCTGTAGTCAGTCAGAGGTTGTCTAATTGCATAAATACTTACAATATTACAATTTATTTTTGTGCAAAGAGAAACCTCAATCGATAAATATTATATCACCAATCAGATATTTATTGCCAATTTTTGTAATGCTATGAGCTGCTAATACAGATTTTTGTTTAATAAAAATGTATGTAGTAAAATTTTAACAGTTATTTCTTCAAAAACAGCTCTTGTCTTTTTACAAAATAAAAAATGCACAAACACAGTAAAGTGTTTTGCATAACAAAATACAGATTACTTACTTTTCTTATGCAAACCTAAATATGTAATTCACACCAGTTCAATTAAACAAGATGTATTCAGTGCATATACCAATGTCCAACATAACATTTACAAGGATAAAAGCTATGATTTACTGCTATAAATTAGATTATTAAATCATTAATGTATTACCTGTAGAGGAACTTTAATCAACTTTTTTTGTGAAAGATTGTTGAGCGGTCTATATTAGGAGCTGAATTGAAATAACACTTTGTGTTACAAACTAAGTTGATACTTTAAGCTGCTTTTTGCGTCTTGTGGTTGTGTTAGCATTGCTAACTGTAAACATCAGCTTGTGATTATTTCTTGTTGAAAATAGCAGCCCATATTTTGAGTGAGTTTTCCAGAAGCCTGCCACTATTTATCAACCCAGCATGTCTCTAATTCTCTGAATTAGTTTTAAACACCTTTTAAGTACCAACTTCCACAAGGAAAAATATTTTCGGTAGGTTAGACTTAAAATTTTATCATGATATATTGTGGTATTTGTTGTGATAATGATAAAAGTGAAAGAAAGTATTTCAAACTACTTTGATGACTTTCTTAGGAAACTACATCACAAACACAACAACTGCTTTTAAAAACATTTCTGTTTTGAAATAGGTTTCTTCAGAAAACCTTTTACATAAAGAAGTGTGATTTTTTTTTAAATCACTCAACTGCACATAGGAACTGCATTTATCAAATGTATTGATTATTTATTGGTGCTCTTATGGAACCAAAAGTGAAGAATGTAGTAAGGATAATAATTGCAGCAAAATTTCATCATTTAATTAGTATTTATCTTTTTCACGATAAATCAAGCTTTTTATTATGATTGCAGTGATTGCGATACAATAAATCCTCACCCTAGTCGTCAACAGTCCTAACAGCAGGACTATTTAAAATTCATCTCTGCAAAAAAAAAATGTTTTCAAACTTGTTTGTTACACATGTGAATGTTATTTCAAAAATCGTTAGGAAACAGTAAATTCATAATTTGAGTTAAAATAAAATAACTCTTCTCCTTTAAATGTAATCAGCAGATATGTACAAATGAAAAGCTTCGTGTTTGTGTCAACAGTTCACCAAATTAATTTGATGGCAGCCAGACCTTCAGCGAATCCACGCTTCTCAGTTTTTGCAACTTTCTTTTCGATCCTCTACAGCACAGGTGTCAAACTCCAGTCCTCAAGGGCCGGTGTCCTGCAGTTTTTAGATGTGCCACAGGTACAAAACACTGGAATGAAATGGCTTAATTACCTCCTCCTTGTGTAGATCAGTTCTCCAGAGCCTTGCTAATGACCTAATTATTCTATCCAGGTGTGGTGCAGCAGAGGCACATCTAAAAGTTGCAGGGCAGTGGCCCTTGAGGACTGGAGTTTGACACCCCTGCTCTACAGATTATCAGCTGTGCTGTATTTTAATCCTTATCTAATATTTAGTTTCGGATCCCTTTAAACGCAGGTCAATCAGCGTAATGTCCCGGGAATAGACGCTGCTTATTTGGCCATGGACACAGAGGAGGGAGTGGAAGTAGTTTGGAATGAAGTCATGATTTCAGAGAGGAAGAACTTCAGACCGCTGGAGGTAAAGGCCTGATGTTACAGATGCAAAGAAAACAGTTAAATATGTATACTGTCAAATACTTCTTGGACACCATTAAGAAAATGTAAACTTATCCCATGCACAGTTATTTCCTTATTTGTTGTTGTATTTTTGGAATTGATTTAGGAGAAAGTCAAGGCTGTATTTGATAACCTTATTCATTTGGAACATGCCAATATCGTCAAGTTTCATAAGTATTGGGCTGACACGAAGGACAACAGAGCAAGGGTGAGTCTTGCGTCATTTAACACACTTGCTTTTTTCTACTAGATAAACAGTTTAACTTCTTAAAGATTTACACTTCCCTTACATGTCTTTGCTCTGCTAGGTGATTTTTATCACTGAATACATGTCATCTGGAAGCTTAAAGCAGTTTCTTAAGAAGACGAGGAAGAACCACAAAAGTATGAATGAAAAGGTACAGAAAAAATATTCTGTTTTTAGCCAGTCTGAAAAAGAATGACTTTTTTATAAAGTGCCTCGAGACAGCATTTGTTGTGACGTGGCGCAATGTAAGTAAAACTGAATTGAATGATCCTGCATTGTACTGATTGCATATATTTTTGTATTTTGAGTGCAATCTCTGTTGTACATCTGTTTACTTAGATCATGTTGAAAAGCAGCTACAGTATCTTCTAATAACATTCCTCTTGCTCCAGTCAGGCGTGGAAGAGATGGTGCACACAGATCCTGTCTGCGCTCAGGTCGGTTTAGTGTCGGACGTTTTGCTAAACTAACTTCCAGCTTAATGATCGTTTTGAGATCTTTGCTTTTAATGGTGAATTTATTCATCTTCTCTCTTTGTTTTACAGTTATCTCCACTCATGTGATCCACCCATCATTCACGGCAACCTTACCTGTGACACCGTCTTCATTCAGCACAATGGGCTCATTAAGATTGGATCAGGTATAAAATTACACCAGTTTCATCCCTAAAGGCTTTGATAGGGGGAGTTAAATTATCCTAAATTATGAATAAGAGAGCTTAAACTTTCAGTTCACTTTTATGAATTGGACATTACATTTTTTACACCTCATATAGCCTTTCCCCCCTTTTTTCAAATCAACTTCTCTCACACTGTTGCCATGACATCTTTCTTTTATTCACTCCACAATCTTTGAAACAATATCTTTATTCAATATTTTATTTTTCTGCCGTTCTGTAATGTTCTGTAATCTTTGAAACAATATCTTTATTCAATATTTTATTTTTCTGCCTTTCTGTAATCTTTAATTTCTACTTCATCTGCAGAGAAAACATCAAATGCTTTTCCCAGTTTAGAAATTTCAGATCACGCCTGTTTGATATGAAATTCAGACCAGATGTCACTAAAAAAACAAATAATCCATACAGAATGATACTTTTAAGTAAATTAATACGTAAATCAACTTACTGCTAAACATTGAGCAACAAAAAACCTGTACTTATTTAGGATACTTCCAGATTCTTAAATAAGTGCTCACTGGAAAATTTATAGAGACATTGACCACTTTTATAAGTATTTTGTAACCATAATGATCTTTTGTAACACTTTGTTAATGAGAAGCATTTTCCTAGCCCATCAAACAAGACAAAACCAGCTGATATTACGCTCTTTATGCATTAGATAATTGTAATTATAATTTCATACTTATGCATATATTTTTACGAATTTTATATTGGTTGTGAGTTTTATGTATTTCCTAAAATGTTAACTTAGACTTGAGTAGCTTGTCAACAAATAAAGAAAAATCCTCTTGAGGATTAATAAAGTATAGTAGTGGTATTCTGATCCTGATATTAATTGTACTGATTCCTAAATGCGGACAAATTTAAGCTACAATTTTCTTTGCTTTCTTTATGTCTTTGCAGTGTTTTTTCTTTGTATTTATTCCACTGTCTTACACAAAACTTTTCAACAATCTGATTTATTTTGATGTCTTTCTACACAAGTAATACTTTGGTTGTTACTCCTGGTGTGAGTTCATTTACGAACCAAAAAAGTTTAATACAAATTTTTTCTTCTGTGTATTTTCTTTCTTCTTTCTCCTTCACATCTTTTTCCCTCTTGATGAAGTCAAAAATAAGTAACCTTTTGTAATTTGCAGTTGCTCCAGATACCATTAACAACCATGTGAAGACGTTCCATGAGGAGCAGAAAAACTTGCACTTTCTTGCCCCTGAATATGGAGGTAAGTACCACCAAACTGTTTTTCTGTGTTCATTTTAAGAGATGTTGAAGATATTGCATCCTTTTAAAGACTCGTGATGAGTAGAAACAGTTTTTTAAACATCTGTTGTGACAACTAAAGTGTGAGACGCCTGAGAAGCTTTGTTTTAATCGTTTCTGTTACTGTAGCTGATAATGACGTCACCACGGCTGTAGACATCTACTCGTTCGGCATGTGTGCCTTAGAGGTGAGATGGTTCCTAGAATGCATGATGTTTTCGCCTGAGCCGTTTCCCACATGTGACCTTGTGTTGCTGTGCTGCAGATGGCGCTTTTGGAAATTCAGAGCAACGGAGACTCTTCGTACATTTCTCAGGAAGCCATCGACAACGCCATACAGTTACTGGAAGACCCGCTCCAGAGGGTAAAACACAGACTTTTAATGCTTTTCACTATCTGTGCATAACAATTTTGGGATCTGTCTAAACTGCAGTTTTTCATAAACAATATGTTTATCAGATATTTGTATATTTTTAGGAGTTAATCCAAAAGTGCCTTGCGTGTGATCCCAGCATGCGGCCTACAGCCCGGGAGCTGCTGTTTAACCAGGCTCTCTTCGAAGTGCCTCTATTAAAACTATTGGCTGCACACTGTATTGTCAGCTACCAGCGTGAGTCCTGAATCCACACATACAAATTTACACTGAGATCAACTCAACAATTTTAGTCAACCGGAGATGAAAAGTATTCACCTTCTTGGGTGTTTTACCTTTTTTTATTGCTTTTACAAATCAAATGATTGATCAATTTTTCCTTTTTTGACAAAAAAAGAAACTTTCAATGTCAAAGTGAAGTGTCAGGTTATTGTAGCATAAAGACACAAGGTCCATTCACTGGTTAATCAGTATTACCTGCTACTATTACTGCATGAAGACAAAATAACACTCTAAGCAAATCAGAGGGAATGTTATTGAAAAGTATAAGTCAGGGGATGAACACTATAAAACCTCAACTGTTTTTTGAGACCATTAGCTGCAGTCATGTGGTAATTTTTCTCTCTTTATTCTGTCCAGACATGATTCCTGAAAATGCCTTGGAGGAAATTACCAAGAAGCTGGATCCCAATCTGGTTATTGCCGTTACGAAAGAGGATGTTCAACTCAAGTAAGTGATGAAAATATCATTCAGAATCAGATGAAAGTTGGCATCTGTGACATACAGCGCAATTTAAAACTGTACCCATTCAGATACAATTATGACACAACTAAACTTAAGATTAGTTTTCTTAAATGGCGCCGATTCACAACAAATGTTATCTGGTACAGTTAATGCATCATTTCTATTTTATTTTATTTAAAAAAATAAAATTGCAGGAAACTGATAAGGAGGAACCAGAGTTATAAAATGTTTTTTTTTTAAGTATGTTGGTTATCCCAGTTTGTTATCCCAGTTTTGTAAAAAAAAAAGTTTTTAATTTATTTTACTAAATTTTATAGGTATAAAGAACAATATATGATATTGAATGTTGATGTTGTTGATTTTATTATTGAAAATGAAGCAATAGTTGATTTTCAATATTACCTTCACATTGTGTTTTCTTTTTTCTTTTCTCTAGGTTGTCCCAGTTTCCTGCCTTAGAACTTGACAAATTCCTGGAGGATGTGAGGTGAGTTTGCATAAAATCCCATAAAACTTCCACAACAGAATCACCAAAAACTACAAGTAATACATTTTTAGATCTATTTTTCTTTGCAAAATATGCAATTTATTATTTTTTTTAATCATTTTTGACAAATATTATTTCTTGGAAGGAAATTTATCCTTTTTTGTTTTCTTCAAAAGTTTCTTCTTTTCTGTTTTTTATTTTAAAATAGAAATAAATTGGTGGGGTTTTTTTGTTTTTAATTACATAAATACGTCCTTAAGTAGATCTTTCTAAGACAAAATGTTGTGGTTCTAAACTGTTTTTGGTCGATGAACTGAGGACAAAAATGACTGGATTGTAAAGTCTGCCTTTTGTTTTCTGGCCACAAGGAGGCAGTATTGAGCCATCCTATGGTCTTTATTTAGAACCAATGTATCATAAAGTTTTCATAAATCCTCTCTTGTTTAAATTGTCTTTTTCTGTCGTGTTTTTCCTACATCATCAGGAACGGTATTTATCCAATGACGGCGTTCGGCGTGCCCAGTCCCCAGCAGACTCGGCTCAAAACAATCACGTCTCCTGTTGTCGTTCCTTTGGTCAAATCTACCCACGCCTGAACCTGCAGAGCTCGAGACGCGGCGGGTGAGTTCAGTCAGGATTGCTGCCTGGCACACATATGCTTTATCAAAAATCATTGAATGTAGATTTAGGAATCATTTCTTCTTCTTTTAATGTTTCTTTTTCCTTTTGCAGGTTGTTCAGATGCAGTGTAGCGTGGAGTCTGTTGAGGAGGGAGCAAAATATCATGTGTGTATTTTTTTTTAAGCAATTTTGTTTTTATTGATTTACTACCGTGTATTAAAAAAATCAATCTTGTGTTTTTCTATTTCTCTCCATCTAGCTAACATTACTGCTGAAACTGGAAGATAAACTGAACAGACATCTAAGCTGTGACATGTTACCTCGTAAGATCAAACTCTCATCATTGCTGCATGTAGTGAACTCAGAGTCCAACCTTTCAGCTTTTTCATCCAGCCATCTTACATGCTTGAATATTTCAGCTCACACATAATTTTGAGCACATACTACACAAAAACTTCTTGATATTTAAAAACAAAATAAATAACAGAGTTCCTTTGAAATTCATTCACAGAAAAATTTGCACTGGTTAAAGTTTATTATGGTTGAAGATGGAGGCTTCTCACAAAAAAGTGAGAATTTAAAAAAATTAATATCAAAAATTAAAGGAAAATGTTTAATTTAGTGCTTTGTTTATAGACATATTCAACATAGCTTGAAAAACTAGTGAATATTAGTTGATTGTAAAATTTACAAAACAATTTCTTTGTCCACTAACTCAGCTGCTTTACAAAAGTATTTATCCATTGAATACTATGCTGTATTTTGTCATGTTACAGCATAAAGAACTTAAAGTCAAGATTACATTTCAGAAACAAGGCAGTTCAAAGTTCTTACATGATAAAAACACAACAAAAAAACAAAAAATGTTACAGTGGCAAAATAAAGAGAAGTAATAAAAAGTTGCAATCCAGGCTAGAATTAATCTGTGTTCCAGTAAGTCATCAACATAAACTTTAAACAAACAGGGTTGTTAGCTTTGATTTAAAGGAACTCAGTGGATTAAAAAAAAGATGCAGGTTTTTTGGTTTCTTTTTAACAATTAAAGATCTGAATAGTGTGGCCTGTATATATGTAATCTGTCCCTTAGACCGTTGAAGACTGATGAGAAGAAACCTCTACTTGAACAAAATATTTAGTTTACTACAAACTATAAGAACAATTAGATCAGTGTAGGTAGAGCAGAGGTTCATCTTCCTGCAGGACAACAACCCCAAACATCTTGTTCTATCCACATCATAATTATACATTTTATTGTGGTTGTTTATTCCATAACATCCCAATTAGTAAATAGATTTTTGTGGCTGCAATGAGACAAAATGCTGAACACTAAAGCAGCATGAATGCTTTAGCAGGGGGTCTACAAGATTTCCTCTGGAAGACTAAAGTGGTGATTAATACGTTTGCTGCCAGCAAGTTATTGGATCCCAGTTTATGAGTTAAAATGTCTCTCATTCTTTAAATAACCGGGTCAGGACGCAAACTGCTGTCGTAGAAAAGGTCAGTTTCACAAAGGTCAAGTCATTGGAGACTGAGCAGATTACTAAGAATAGGACATTCTGGACTACCAAAGCAAAAATCTTTTATTTTTACATGTTATATTTAATATATTAACTTTATATAAAGGGAGAGTGATTTAGAGGGCACCAGATTTCTTCTTATTTCTTTCTTTATTCATAAGAAGTAGAGAAGTCCCACTGTCAGGACATTTCATAATCAAAGAATAAGTAACAAAATTTGACTCTTACTTGGATCCATTTGCTTAAAAAATCTCTAAAATGTAATGCATAATATATCAAAATATAATAAATTCAGTTCAAAACATAAATTTTTCAAAGCTGTGCCTCAGCAGATCACTTTTTGTATGTTACTGCTTGTGATAAAAGCCACAATATGGAGAATATTATTTAACTGGAAAGAGATATGTTGGCAGTAGAGTCTGCTGCTCTGTCATAGGTATGATAGGTATGGTCGGCATGCGCGATGCTGCAAACCTGTGGAGAATGTCAGGACCCTGAGAGGCTCCAGCTGACAGCTGTCATCTCCTCTTCCCGTCTCTTACTGAGGCTGTAATGTCTCTGTCTCGCATCTGTGCTCGCACTTCCAGTCATTTGGTTCCTGCTTCGTTTCTCTCCACATGTCTTCCTTTGCACTCTCACTCCATAATTCCACTGACACACACACGGTAATTTGATACGTCCTTACAGCCACACACACTAATCAGGCACACTAACACACTAAGATGTTGATATTCTGAAAGCACCTCTTATCTGCCGATCACTGGTCCAATCAAATTTCAACCCTGGTTCAGTTTAGTCACTGCTATGCATCTGGAGTTCAAGATTAGTAACACTGGGATACAAAAATAGATTTTTTGGAAGTTACCTGAAATAGGACTACTTTGCACTGCTGAATCCAAAAATTACATCCATTTTTCTCAGTCAGGTCAGGTTTTTATTCTAATTTGATTTATAGAAATCCGTTCTTCTGACTAAATTGATGACATTTTTGTGACATTATCAGTTCATTTCCGTTAATATTTCTCATCCAAAAAAGGTTTTAGGAGAAAAAAATGGTTTCTAACAGTGTATTCATTAATTAAACTTGGGTTTCTGTAAATTGATTAAGAAACACTGATGAGGGTAAGTACTGTACATGTAAATTGAACATTATGTCTTCATCTCTCCTCCTCCTCATCACTCATTGATCCCAGATTCTTGGGAAACCGATTCAGATGTGGGAACAAGTCATGCTCTTTGATGCTCATGTTGCATCCATAGTTCAGAAAGTTGACCTGATTGAGCAAAACCAATGTGATTTTTGGATTCAGTAAATCAAAATTACCTTAAACAGTTGAAAAACCCCAGACAATTTCTTTGGCTGTTGTCCAGTGCTTTTTATTTATCAGAAAGTTGTCTCAGATATGGGCATAAAAAAAAACAGTGTTGAAGTGTTTGCTTTTAGTAACTTACTGGTATGTATGGAAAAACAAAAATATTTATGAGATAAAAACATAAAAAGTAGAATAAAGCAGGCATCAAAAGTTTAAAAAAATCTGACCTACTTAGCAGCATTTCAGTATTTTCACATTTGCAGCAGTTTTGCACTTTTTTCCCATTTATTTAAAGACTTCACCATTATTTTTAGTAGTTTTGTTTTCTGTCATGTACATTTCATTGTCAAATTCATTTTCATTTTTCGGATCATATCCAGGTTATAACTGTCCTCAAATGACCGGTTGTGGCAGGATGTATTAATCAAACTACCCATTAACAAAACCGTTACAATACTAATCAATGAGAACTTTTTAAATAACGTTGCACATCTTTACGCATTAATTTAATTTGATGGTAAAGAGATAAAAACTGCTTTGATTTGAATAACAAAAAATGTTTATATTATCTTAAAAGTTTGATTTATGTCCTTCTACAGTCTAGAGGGCCACATTAAAGCTTATGGCGGGCCGGGTTTGGCCCCCAGACCACGTGGTTTAAAACATAGGGAGGACACACGTCCATAAACGTCACGGTTTTATCTTAAAACATGTAGCTCATTAAAACAGTAATATTAAGGCCCAAAAACGCCGCCGTTCAGCAATCAAGTCATTATTTTATCTTTGTAATGATTTGAATACAGTTGGAAATGCATACCTTCAACAGTAAATCCTGTGATAATTATTTAAATGTTTCGATACTATACTTGACACTTAAACATGCAAATCCTTCAAGTATAAAACGTTTCATGAGCTCATCATCATGTTGCTGTAGTTTAACTTGGTTAGTGTTGAAATGGTTTCACTGTCACTAACTGCGGCTCTGTGTTTCAGATGAAAGTGTTAAAGATTTAGCTGGAGAGTTGGTGCAGCTGGGCTTGATCAGTGAGGTGAGTGTGTGACGCTGCAGCAGAACGTGCACTTCTAACCAACTTTACTAAAAACTCCTAATGCAGAAGAGAAACGTTACATTAGCATTTAATGCATTTAGTACCTCTGAGAATCAGTGAAAAACAATGACTCTTATTATCATGGAACCTGTTTGGTTGTGTGTTTGTGGGGAATCAGCAGGGAAGGTATCAGGCTGAAACTGTTCTGCTTAAATGTGTCCAAAGCAGAAAAAATTGCAAACACCGTAATGTGATGACAAAATAGTTTATTTGTTTAACTGGAATAAATTCTAACTATATCATGTTGTTTAAATTGTTCATATCATCATTTGCACAGCTTTCTGTTTGTGTTAAAAAAATATATATATCTATTAATTTCCTATGGCAAATATACAAAAAGTAATAAGCAACAATAGTTGTGTTGCTGATCATTATTTTTCTGTTCCCAATCATTGATCTAACATCAATAATTGGGAACAGACATATTCCGGAGTCTTTTTCAAGAAAATAATCCTTTATTTGTCTGAAATCATCAGTTTATTTAACCACTTCCTGTTTTAATTGACCTGTTTCAGATTTTCATTTTGCTTAAAAGACAACATACGTTTCATGTTTTTTAATATTTATATATTTCTGGTTCTTAAAAATCATTATATATATTCCCTTTCAATATTGCTTGAGGGAATTACTCACTTGTAGTTTTTATTTGTGTGTTTTTATTTATTTAAAACCTATTCTTGCTCTCTACAGGTCGACGAAATAAAAATATCCTCACTGCTTGAAGAAACATTCAGCCAAGCTCTCCAGTAGCACAAATAATCTTGAGTACATCTTCAGCCTTGTTAGCAGGTCTTTCTAAGGGACTTTTGGTGATAATGTGACCAAAACAGGGAAGGATCCCTCACATCAAGACATAAAAATATATATATATATAATCCAAATGCACAAAACAGCCAACGTAAAGCTGGACGGCTCCATAGAAACCATCAGCTGTGAACTTTCTATTTGACTTTAGGTTGTGTAATAATTACTAAGGGAATTTGTCCCAGGCTGGGAACCCTTTAAACCAATGCTTTCTTTAAGTGTGCTTTGTTTACATGAGGAGCTGCCTCGTTTGTTTGTTCCTTCAGAGGAGTTGGTCTAAACCACCTGGGATATCCGAATGTCTCCTTTACCAACCTGCTGGTGTTGATGGCAGCATCCGGACCCACTGACAATCAGCAAACTGAATTTTCCCTACAGACTAGTATTGCCTTTCCATGCACAAAAAAAAAAAAAAAATGAGCCAGGCTACTCCTTTCTAATTCCTTGTTTTTTTATATATATGTTCCCGTTTTATTTCGCTCAACGTTTGCTTCCTTTCATATCATTCCCAGCTTTTTGTGCTTTCTCTGATCAAGCTGTTGCCTTCTAAGTTATACGTGAGAAGATTTTGGTTAACCGCTTTATTAAAGAAACAAAGTAAGTGCAATTATGGTATTTTACTTTTTGAAAATACATTACTTGCTTACTTTGAGGTACTGTGAATTAGTTTGTTTTTTATATTTATATATATTTTTTTCCATCTGTCAAAATGCTTTCAGGTCCTTTTATATATACATATACGTATATGAATTTTTAGTTTTCTTCTGTTTACAGTTGCTGCTGTCTGAGTTGACCAATTACTTTGCCCTTAGATTTCAGTAGAAATGTGTGTACTGAACTTTGGTGTAGTAATTTGTTTGAAAAAACATCTTTGTGTTTTGTTGGAGAAACAGGTACTTTATTCCAAAAACAAAAGTCTTTTTTCTTTTTTTCTTACGCAGCTGCCCTGGGAGGGTCTGAGCCAACAAAATACGTTTTAATTATTAATTGGGTACAACTAGAGCTTGGTGTTAGTGTTGTCATTTTCGGTTTTCATGTCACATAGATCATGGTTCGACCTAAATTGAGATCAGGGAATTCATATCGGGCTTTTTAGTAATTCTGCTGGTACTTCTTTTTCTAAAAAGGTCAAATATTTCTGAATACTGAGCATACTGCAAAGAATTACAGCATTTTTTTTTTGTTTCTGTTAAACTTTTGGTTACATAATTCATATATCCTTTATCACTGGTATTTTTTAACTCTTTAATTATTAAAACATTCCCTTTTTCAAACGTATTATGGGTTGAAAAGTCTGCTCCATGCTGTATGTAGTTGATCACAGACCATCGTTTATGTGATTTCTATTATTCTTGCTCTTTGTGAACTTCTAAGATTGTATTTTTCTAAGACTAGCTCGAGTCAACCGGGGGAATGTAAACGGACCACCTCAGAGCACAGAAGGGGTTCAGACCAACCAGTGCGACCAGCAGGGTTCACATCCACTGTCTGCAGCCTGTTTAACTCTCCTCCTCCTAAACCCCATTCAGTAGAGGTGATAAAACTGGTTATTAAATAATCAAACACATTTGACAGCTTTAGTCTGTTACTCCATGATGTGAGCTTTTGGTTGTATTTAGGTGTTTTTATGAATTGTATTTTGACACAAATGTCAGTAAACGTGTGCCTTTTTGATGTGCGAGTTCTTTCAAATAAATGGATCGATCGCTCTCTGCTTTGTAATTCTGGGATTATTTCTAAACTTAAGTCCATGTATTTAGCCTATATGGTCATTGCAGCCAATGGCTTTATGAAAAAGATGTTTGAGTATTGAATAAATAATGTGTCTTTCCGTAAGTCAATTTTTAAAGAAATTCAACTTGTAGATTTTTTATATAAATTATTAGATATCTCAAGTGCTTTTATTCCTGTGATTTTAAATTGCTGCATGGGCTACAGGTCCAAAGAGTTTCTGACCAACTGAGCCCAGTGATACTAAGTTCACTAAGAGTCCTGCTGGAAAATTAAATCATTATCTTTATGAAGCTTATTGGCAGAAAGAAGTGCTCTAATTTTTCTGATAGTTGGACCAGTACCCAGAGTTGGGTAGTAACTTATTACATTTACTTAACTCCATTCACTTGGATTAACTTTTTTTGGGGAAAAAAGTACTTTTGAGAGTATTTTTGCTACTCTGTACTTTTTACTTTTATTTGAGTAATTTTATTATGAAGTATCTTCAGTAAAATTTTTGGATTTTCTGCCCACTGAATTAAAAACAAACATGTTTTAACAAAAGAGTCACCAGACAGACACCTGCAGTTTTTATTAAAGTTTCATTTTTATTGAAATAAACTAATTTGGGAAAATATTATTTTGCCTGATTTTCTTTTATATTAATTATTATAAATTTTGTCCTGAAAATACCTAAATTTCCACTTAACGTTATATTTAGGTCCATCTGATTATGTAGTTTTTAAATATAAAATTATTGATAATTTCATCCGTTACTCAGTACTTTAGACCATTTGCCAAATAATTTTTTTAATCTTACTGGAGTAATTTCTTTGATGGCTACTTTTTACTTTTACTTTAGTAAAACAAAAAGTTTACCCAGAACCTCAAGCATCTTTGATTTTTTGCCTCTCCGCTCTACCTCCAGACTATTCAGCCTTGATTTTCTAATAAAATGTGATGTTTACTTTCATCTGAAAAGAAGTGTAACACTGGACAACCACCCTTATGCCAGGTAAAACATTTCTTTTGTTTCTCAGGTTCAGGAGTGACTTAGTGGGAGTGGAAATTTTATTTTCTTGTGCAACTTTCTCTACCACACTTTTTTCTTCAGCTCAGTTTTTCTTTAATAAGCTAATAGTATATACTTATTAAATAATCAGTATAAACAGCATCTTTAGCAATGACTTTTTTGTGGCTTCCCTGGGGACTTTTCTGTTTAAAAGAAATATTTTATTGCTCTAATGTATTATTTAAATTCTGTTAGAAACTCTATTTTGGCTTTTTATTAGCTGTAAGGTAATTAATTGAGCAAACACTTGACATTTATAATTGTGTATAATGATTTAAATTATATATAAACTTTTTAAGATATGTTTCGAATATATTCTAATTTCTAATATTTTCTGTCGCAGCTGTAATGTGGAGCTCGTGCAGCACGTCGCAGGTGAAGCACAGGTAAATTACGTCAACCAGGAAGTGGACAGAGGGACGTCCGTGTGGGACGGAGCGGCTAAAGAAGCTTTTGTTTGAGCCTTTAATGTGAAAAACAAAACAATAAAGAGCAGAAAGACTTGGACCTGCGGCAGAGACATGTGCAGCTTTGGTGAGTCCTTGTGTTCTGCTAGATGTCGTGAAATTAGAATCGTGTTTTCAAACAGGGGTCAAGGGCTGCCGTCCACGCTTTGTCTCCACTGTTGTAATTTAGGCCTCCGAGCACAGAGCGGATTATTTATGAAATGCCTGCATCATTTGTTGGGTAAATAGACGGGAATCTGCCTATAGTCCGTAAAGGCTTTGTGCGCACAGATGTGATTGTTGCAACCTGTGGAATGGTATCCATTAAAGAGTTTCTTCTTGAAAATGATTAAACCTGAAAAACAGGAAAAAATAGTCAATGTTTAGCTAAACTTTCCATGTATCAAGTAAGCATTTTATTAGAAGTGAGGTTTTCACTATTTTAAATCAAAGTTGCGATGTTTATTTTGTACAAATCCAGTAGCTTATACACATTCAAGCTCACACACTTGTCAGATTAAGGTTTAAAATAGTGTTTTATTTTTGTAAACATTTTTCTTCTGACTGGAAGTAATACTAAGGTTCTGGAGCAGCCTGGTTAGAGTTTCACTTGAATCTGTGGAGGAAGATACAGATTAGGATGATGGGGAAGAGGCTTAACAATGTTTAGCTTACTCAGTCGTAAATTGACTAAATACAAGCGGGAACATGGCAAAAAAAAAGTCAGCAATTATAAGAAGGCTTTGGTTTTGGTGCTGTCAAAGGAAAAATAAGTCAGTTATTAATAGGAAAGAAAAAAATTATTTTGAATGTTCCATTTTTAATCACATTTTTCAAAAAATGGTGTTCTTTCAAAATTAATGTTGGTTCTACATTTTCTTATTTTTTTTGCTTGCTTCATTTCCATTCAGAAACAAACTTGTTGCATCAGAGAAATTTTAAATTTTAGGCGTATGAGTAAATTTTTACTCAACGGTATAACCAATAATACCTTTCCAAAACTAGAAAAGTGACATTTTTTAATAATGTGATTACCTAAATATGCATTTTTTTAATTTAAGATGAAACTGGCTACATCCTAAGACGTTTGACATTATTACAGCATAAATTCACCCTGGGCATCATCTCGAGGCCAAATACAAGATAAGAAAAAGACAAATTTTAGATCTAGCTCTATATGCAATCCAACTTGTTCCTTATTCAGTTAAAATTAATCCAGTTATTTCCACTATGATTTTATTATATAGTTACATTTATTTAACTAATTAAAAACAAACGTAACATCTCTTCAACCTTGTGTCTCTCTTCCCTAGATAAGGACAAAGGGCCAGGGCGGCTGATGAAAAAGGGGCTCGTTCTCATCCTGGTCGGCCATATTAACTTCATCCTGGCAGCCATCGTCCATGGCAGCGTCCTGCGCCACATTTCCAAACCCAGTCAGCACATTAGTACGCAATACACTGTAGCCAACATCATTTCTGTCACCTCTGGCCTGCTGGTAGGTTACTGCGTCAGACATTTTGTTTTTAAACCAGCTGAGGAAACTTTTGCATTAAAATGCAGTTCTCAGGAGTTGTGCAACAGTTGTCACATGTAGCATGTGTTTGAGTAGTTATTTTCATTCAGTGGCTTTTAAAACAATATTAGCTAAATGTTTGTTCTCATTCAAATCTGAGGACACATGGTGTGTGGCTGGCAACACTATTTCTTTTTTCTTTACTACTCCTTTGTCTCGTTTATATCTTTTTTCTTTACTTGTCCAGGTTCATCTCTTTGTTACAGCATTTCTCTCCTCTGCTCTTGGGTTTTCTCTTCTTTCCCGGCAGCTGAGGGGAATTACACATCAACCACATTTTCTCTAATTGTTTATTGATTTTTTTCTGGTTTGATAACGCTGGATGCAGCTATAGATTCATGTTTACATTGTCAGAATTACACAAGATGTATTTTTTTAAACCATAAAAATTCTCCAGCTGAACTTGGTACAGAATGTATCTCCATATATTTTATTTACATTCATTAAAATCCATCTTTTAATCGTTCAACTTTTGCAATTTGTTTAGCTTTTGTCATTGAGCAAAGCAGTGTAATTTTTTTTATTGTTATATTTACAAGGCATTGCAAAATATTAATAGCCTTAAAGACCTTCACATCTCGTGACATTACAACCACACACTTCAAAAAGTTTGATTGATTTTTCTCTTTTTTGCGATAACGTTTTTAAACCTTTTTACAAATAAAATCTGGAAAGTGCGTTGTGCGTCTCCATCCAGTCTCAGTGACCCAACAGTTTGTAGAGGACAATTTTTGCTGCAGTTACATCTTCAAGTGGTTATGATTATGTCTGTGTTTTCTCATCCAGAGAGTTAAAATTTAGTCCAATCTTCTCTGCAAAACAAGATTGGACAGAGACCATGTGTGAACAACAATCTCCAAATTTGAGCAATAATTTTATTAGATTTAGATCTAATGAATGAATGAATCATTTCAGCTGAACAGCTCCGTATAGCTCTGGCTGTATGATGAGTTATGATCCTCCACCGCCCAGTCGAATCGCTTTCAGACTCTGAGATATTTTCTTCTCCTACTTCTCTTCATCAGTTCTGATCAGCTTCTCTGTCCCTGCTGAAGAACACCAAGCCCACAGCATAATGCTGCCATGTTTCACAGAAGACATGTTGTCATGTTTTCTGTTCAGTCACTTTTTCATTCTTTCACATGTTTTCTGTGTTCCTTAAATAACAGGAAGTATTTTATCTGTTTTTAAAATAATTCAACTGTCTTGCCAGTGTTCCCACTGTATATTTAATGACACAGGTGGACTCTAAGTACTAATTAGTTGACTTCAGAAGGACGTTGTTTGGACTAGATTTTTGTTTGGGGATATCATAAAACCATGTATAATTTTTGTTCTTCACTTGGTTTCTTACCTATCTGCAATAATTTAATTATTTGAAATAAAATCTGTCTTGCTGCATCATGACTTGTACTGATTCCTAAACTTGAAGATACTTAAATACATTTTATAAATCATGTAATCTTTCAGAACCACTCACTTGGATTATCTGGGCAAAGAACAGTCAGAGTAATATGAAGCAAAGATTGTTTGGATAAAAACAGGCAACTTCTAATATTGATGCCTCAACCAATCAAGTTATTTCTTGTTCACTGCTTATTAGTGTTTTTCCTTCTTTATTTATTGTTTTACAATAAATATTTCTGTCTGCAGCCTCTGCCAGCCTTCTTTTTCTCTTTTGCATTGAAGCAACAACATAAAACACATAAGATATAAATCCTTCTGTCCCAGTTGATTTTTTTTTTCTGTTTGTGCAGTCATACTGCTGTGTGTTTTTCTCTGCCATCAAGACAGAACTTGCCCGTCATAAAGGAGCTGGTTTTAAAGACTAATCAGCTGTCCCTGCAGGGCAGGCCTCATTACCTTCATTTATCAGACAAACTGACACTCGTCAGCAATAAGTTGGTGTGAACTTTCACTTCTTTTTCTGAAATTTCCTTCAGTTTGGATATGAGGGTCATAAATAAGGTCGATAAAATGTATGAGGGTTACAAGCTACAAATTACAAAATATATGGATTGGATTTAGTTTTTGTCGATTGCTTCTGTTTCGCTGTTCAGCGTTCTGCTCGCTGATTTAATTCACCTTTTTTTTAAATCCAAACATCCATATTAATAATCCAGTTTCACCACCTGGGGCTAGGATTCCTTGCTATTCCAGAGTCTAATAAAGTCGACTTTGCTCATGTTTGTCTCACAGAGCATTGCCTCTGGGATTATTGCCATTGTGGTTTCAAGGAACCTTCGTAAGTTTAAGCTGGTAAGAGTTTAACACGTCTCCAGATACTGAAACACATCAGGCTGCGTTTTATTTTCCCACCTTTCATGACGCTTCCTCTGTGTCCTCAGATAATAGGGCTTCTGACGGCGTCCTTCCTGAACGCCCTGCTGTCAGCCGCCTGCAGCGCTGGGCTCCTCGTAGCAATTAGCGTCACCATCGCCCATAACGGGAGCGGTCTGATGGTGGGATGCAACGACACGGTGGTGCCCATCAACGCGCGCTCGCCTGTCAGCGCTCAGTGCCCGTTTGATACAACACGAATCTATGTGAGTGGAAGCTGCGTCGCTTAATTCTTTTTATGAAATTATATTATTTATTATTGCTTTTTCCACTTCCTGCTGTGGCTCAGGACACCACTCTGGCCTTGTGGATCTCCTGTGCTGTGCTGTCGGCAGCTGAGGCCGGCCTGTCGGTGTGGTGCTTCCTGGTTGGACTCGCTCTCAGAGGGATTGCGCCGTGTGGGAAGAGCTACATCAAAGAGCAGGTGAGTCTTTTTGCAGGGCGGACCGATGCGCTCGAGGCTCTACCTGTGGTCTGCGACTGTCTGCATCTCCCGTTGACTCACAAAGTCAAACTGGTTCTGGTTTGGTTTCATTCAGACACAGAACCTATTCATGTGTTGGATAATCTGTGTAAAGTCAGTCAGGAACTATCCACATACATATTTTTCAGCTTTTTTAGCTTTTCGTAGACAAAAAATGAAATTATGCATCACTACAGAGGTGTGAAGCAAATTTCAGTTCATTTAATCTTCTACTAAATATCATAATCTTAATGAGCCTTTTAATATGTCAAGGCAATTCTTCTGTTTTAGGTTATAACTAAATAAATTAATGTAGATTTCAAATATTCATACTTGAGATTTTCTGCACTATTAGAAGGATATGTTATCTTTCAGAGTTGTACAATACCTATATTTTACAGTTTAACCTGCAATGCTTTGTCTTAATGCATATATAATTATACAAATGAAATATTTACTGAAAATCTGGTGATTTTTTTCTTGTTTTGTTTTTTGCAATTTTTTTCTGCCCCTTATAGAAGATTAAGATTTTTTTTTTTACTCTAAAACAAAACATTCTTGATTACTTTTTTTTATTATTGAGCTGCAAAAGCAAAAAAAAAATCTCCAATCTTCAGTTTGAAATGTTGAGAAATATTTTTTTCAATATTTTATTTGATTTCATTTATTTTCTATTGGTTTTCTCTAAACCATACTGAGAAGCTTTGAGTCCAGTAATTTCCTTATAATAATAATTGTCCATTGTTAAATTTTTATGATAACATTTTAATTGAACATAAAACTTACAAGGTAGTTGTAGATAATGAATATTTCTGTCATTGCACTGTACTACATCCGTTTAATTAAAACAGATTTGTTCATATTATCACATTTTCCTTCCTTTTTCATCACAGTTGGAGGAAGAGACTGAAAACTCTCCACAAACTCGTCGCCTTATGAGAAAACATTTCAATGCTGAAGCATAAAACACTTCGTAAGTCTGAAGAAGTCTGTCCATTTCAAACTGAGGAACTTAAAGAGCCCTTATGAAGGTTAATATGTGCTTAGATGTGTGTAGATGTCTTAAAATGGCCTCCCTAATATTTAGGTTTATTACAACCTAATATGAAACCAGTACTTATGAAGACAGTTTTTTAGTTTGATTTTTATTTGTTTGTAAAAGTAATTATTCAACAGTTTGTTTACTTTTTTTAACTACTCCATAACTAACATGCCGTAAAAATGATAAGATAATTTGGTTTTTTTTTCTACATTCAGCTTTGATTTCTATTCAATTTAATGCCATAAAATAGTAAACTGCATATTTTGTTTGGTTTTTTTTTTTTAAACTATTGACATTAAACAGGAAGGTAAATGAAACATGCATCATTTTAGGGTGCAGCTGCCCTAATTTTGCCTATATTGTTAATTAAAGCCAAAACTGATAATTACCAGTTTTTTATATATATTTTACTGTAATTGCATTGTTTTAAAAATTGTATTTCGAGGTATGTTGGACATTTCTAACTCTATTTGTTTCATTTTCTACATCTTTTGCCATTATCTGTCAACTTGGTTCAATCATTATTTTTTTTATAATATAAAAACTAAAAAGAAACATTCAAATATGCTGGTAAAGAAATGTATTCTGAACAACATACATTAAAAAAAAAAAAGAAGTTAAATCTGAAAAGCCGTGTTTGTATTTACACATGTTCTGTAAGGTTGGTCATTGTTAAGTGGGGTCACATTAAAAGGTTAAAACCAGTATGTGGGTCAGCAGCCTGAGCCGGACCCCCCACAACTCTGTGACAGAGAGGATCAGGATCAGATCAGCCATGAAACGGTTAATCTAGGGCTGTGCTTAACTGTGTGGAAGGAAATCATAGCGTAAAACACTAATCCTGAAGCTCTGCAGGACAAATATTGACATAAGTGCTGACTAATACAGTCACAACAGTGCCAAGCTGCAGCTAGAAATGTAAATAATTTTAAGGAGGAATTTAAAGACTTGAGTAAAAAATATGTGACATTTTATCAAGTGACTTATAACTAGTTACATATTCTTTGCTTTTTTATATTCTTAGCATTTAATCAATGTCATTTAGTCACACATATCTCCAAACTAAAAAACAAAAAATAGTTGTATTATGGGAATTACAGGTAGGTCTTAACAAATTAGAGCATAAACAAAAGTGTTAAATTTATTCAAAACGAAAAGCATTAAACTAATTTATAACAGCTACATTTCACACCGATATATTTAAGCACTTATTTCTATTAATTAAGATCATTGTAGCTTAGAGATGAGAAGCCAAATTCTTACACAATTAGAATATCAAAAAACAAATCTTTAAAATATAATTAAAAATGTTTCAAAGACAAAAGATTTAACCTATGAAAAATATATTTATGGGACTGAACATTATATGCACTCAGTACTTGGAGAACAGAGGACAGTTTGGTGACCAATCAAGGATAGTGAAATATTGTTTATTAATCTGTATATTTAATAAACAAATGCTTGTCAGTGTAAGCATTTGCTAAGTCTGTTTGAAAACTGACAGCAGCATCTCCAAACAATTTGTAAATGAAGAATATAATCATGTTTCCTGGTAGACACTTCCACTGACTTTGGACTTGATTGGACCAAAACCAGCAGATGACGCGTCTCCCCAAATCAAACTTCACTTTGCCTTTCCACTCTGATTTCAGACTCCAGTGCTTTGCTTTTGAGACGAAAAGCAAAATTAATATTCATCTGAACAAAGGACTTTGGACCCACATTGAACAACAGTGCATGCTGTTATCTTCTTGGCTCAGATGACTTGTCAGTCAGTCCAGAAGTGACTTAAGACAACAAATGCAACATTTGTCGTACAAATCATGGATATTTGTTGTGGCTGGTGAACCTTTGAGTCAAATTGCATTTTCTTCCACATGTTTTCCTTCCACTCAACTTCCTATTTTTTGCACTCTGAACAGCCACCGTCTTTAACAGTGACTATTTGTGGCTTACAGGTGTCGCTGTTTGTCTGCTGGACAAATGTCAATTCAGTTTTATCTACCATTGTGTAAGCCATGACACAACATTTCTGTATTAAAATCAATTTAATGGTCTCCATTTAGAGAAACATCATTTGTGGTTTTTATTCATTTTAAGACATAATTCTCAGAATAGTTCAAGCAGAGGTCATAGATGTACTAGGCTTCTCTGAATAACATTCATGAGATGAACTGACCTACTGAGACGAATTCATTTTTAAACATATTTCAAGTTGTGAGAAAAGCTAAATTGTGTCACCCTATGAAGTACAAAAAAATAAGTAAATAAAATGCAGCACCTTTCAAAGCTCATATTTATGACGCATATTTTGGTTATAATATTGCAGTCCAGTCACGCAGTCAAAACACCACAACGCATTAGGCTTCATTAGTATTCCATTATAGTCGAGATGAATTTTTAAGCAGCCCACTGTAGGTCTAACACGCCCACTTCCACTCACACTGTGAAGTCAATTGGCTCGCCTGCGCGCTCACGCTCAGTCCGCGCTCCCGATGACTCGTGGGCAGCGAGCAGCCAGCTGCAGAGCAGAGCGGACCAGCGCTGTACTGCGGTGAGCAGAGCCCGGGACCACCCGAACCGCTCGCTGTTCTACACACAAGGTAAAGCATTTCCTCCTTTAACATTACACCGCCCTCATGTCTGCGGCTCATCTGATTCTGAGCTGTAAAACAGGCGTGCAGATTTGGACAATAAACGCTTTAAAGGGAAAATGTGCGCAAACAGCGCGCTGTTGCTGCGGTGACAAACGGACTGGTGATGATTTTTTTTTTTTTTTTGCACCGTGTATGGTAGTCGCTTCGACAACGAAGATGCTTCCGTGGACAGAGCGACGTGAAATGTCTGCGCTCTGAAACCACCCACTTCATTTTCTCTGATAACCAGAAGGAGCGAACGCTAACGACGCGCCTCGCCGTGAATGTTACGCAGGTGTTCACCTAAATTACTAATCAATGTAACAATGTTAATGGCTGCTGGCTGACAGCAGCTGGCGTGCGCGACGTCGTCACGCAAAGCTGGAGAAATGTCCATGTTGCATTAGAATATATTGGAGTATATAAGCTGTAAAGTTTACAATCCAGCAACACGGAAAGTCGCGTAGTGGGTCAGTGTGAAACATTACAGGAGCGTTGCTTTTATGGAGCGCAAAAAGTGCCACAATGGTATACACAATTAAAATATAAATATATATATATATATTGCATGCTATTATTAGAGTAAATTGGTTATTACTTGATAAGGAAATCCATTTCTAATTGGAGGTTAAAAACTCCAAGTGAATTTTGTAATTTTTGGAAATTAATGTAGAATTTAGCCACATTTTTAAACTATATATTTGACTGATTAAGTTGTTTTAAAAATAAATCCATTTATGAAGTGTTTCAGCACCATACTTTGAAATAATTATTTTAATAAATACAACATAAATAATTATGTCATAGTCATTTGCTGCAGTATATGGCTTGATTTAATATTGTTTTCTATAAGCCTTCCCTTTCAAAATCTGTTGGAGTTACTACTGTGTGTACTCTTGAACATAAAAAGTACTCCTGGAATGGCATTTCTGTTTTTTGTTTTGTTTATTTTATTTTTGTGCTTATGGTTTGTCGTCATACTGAGCTGGGTTCAGCTGAAGACTTCCCCTGTTAAAAGGAGTTGTTTCTTTCACTGTCGTCCATGTTTGACCAAACAAGAAATTACTGCAAAATCAATGACTGATCGATGCGATCGGCAGAACTTTTCTTCTGCAGATTACTGCCATTTTAAAATGAAGTTGATTGCACTGTATGATTAGTTGTATCACATTTAAAAGTTTAACCTACATGATCAAAAGGTTTGTTTTTGTATATAAATTTAATGTTTTGTCATTTTAAATTGCCTCGGATTGATATCTGTTTTGAATTGGCTTTATACAAATAAAATAACAAGAACTGAAGTCAGAGGATAGGACGCTGTATTATTTCAACATTTAATTTTAATTAAGGAATTTTAACATTTTCATATTAATATTGCATTAAATTAGATTTTAATTAGGCGACCTATAAATTATTGTTGAATTTTCTTACTTTTTTAATGGCACTTTTTGTGCTCCGTATAGCTGTTGCCCGGTGAAGCTCACACAAATAGGAGCTGAGGTGGGGGAGTGTCTGAGCCGCTCATCCACAGGTGTACGTCCACACAGGCGTCTGAGCTGACAGCAGCCGCCGTGGTTCACTTTGAACACACTTTCTGTAGTGTGCAACCTGACCCCGCTGACTCAGCTCTCGTACAAGAAGATAATCCGACACTGAGGCAAGCCGAGACAATTTTTCTTAAGAATGCAAACGCACACTCTTGTCAGGAAAGAAAATCGGCTTTGCACCCATTTGGGTGATGTAAAAATGTATCATAATAGGATGATTTTATTTATGTAAAGAAGGGTGTGGCTGATCAGAGATGATATCTGCAACAGTGAACTTCAAGGAAATCCACTTTGCTTTTTTAGGCAATAATCCCCTCTTTGTATATTAAACTTGTAAAACCTGTTTTCAGGATCCAAAGCAGTCTGACGGTTTAAAAGGAGACATTTTGTGTCTTTGCAGGGCTGTTGGTGATTATGACACACTGGAGCCTCGGCGGTTCTGGCCATCATCTCTGGAGAAGAACAGTTAAGGAATTGAAAGAATAAAGACCAGAAAGAAAACGGCAGGAGACGACTTGCATATGGAAGACGGAGCTTTGCAATAAGCATAGAGATGGAGCCAGGTTTACAGGCCTTTGACCAGTGGAGTACTGGGATTCAGGAAAAATTCCAATAATGGGAAATCAGTTTAGAGATTCTGAAACGCAATGAGACAATTTCCACAAAGTTCAGCTCTCTTGAATTTGGAGTTCCCTTGTGTAGTTTAGACTGCGTGCATCCTGTCTGTGGATTTCTCTTTTAGTGTTGGTTTGTGGGTTTCACATCCATCACTCGCTTTCAAAATGGACATGTTTCTCTCTTGCCAAGCTGCTGTCAAAATAAGGATGATATAAACAACCTGAATCACTGACAATATGTCGAGCGTTAAAAAGAAAACACCTGTCAGCAGAGGAGACGGGCGTACAAAAACTGTCATAAACGGCTGCAGGCAAAACGTCCCTTCCTGCTATCTCTCCATCCTCTTCCTCCTGCTCCTCTTCTCCCCGGGTTCCCCTCATATGGAGTTTATAGAGAGCCACAGTGAATTCAGCTGTGAGCCCATCAGACTGAGAATGTGCCAGGATTTGCCTTACAACACCACCTTCATGCCCAATCTCCTGAATCACTACGACCAGCAAACGGCTGCTCTGGCTATGGAGGTAGGTGATGTTCTTCCTCCTCCTCATCATCATCATCATCAATCACTTTATTTTGATAAATTGTCCACATTAAACACAGGAAACAACAAAAAAACAAAACAATAAACAAATTTATTTACCTAAAAGAAATAGGCTGAAGCCAAGCTTATTCTCGCCTGCCCTATTTTTATACCCAACAACCTACCAAGATATCTTCACAATACACATATAAATCTACATAACAGCGTAAGATTTTATCATTTTACATTTTAAAGCTGTTTTAAAGCTCACCAAGAAAGGACATAACTTAAAATCATCATTCAATTCATTCCACAGTTTCTCACCAATAACTGAAACACATCTAGGTCTGGCTCTTCTCTTTTGCACATTCAATATAAACAAACCTCGCAAATTATATTTATTCTCTCTTAGCTTAAATAACTTCTGAATACCAGAAGGAAGATCAATGCTTTATACATTACTTCCAGTATTTTTATATAAAGAATATCTTTAAATTTTAATGTATTACTTTGAATAAAGAGTTTATCAGTTAGTTCACGGTATCCCACTTTATTAATAAGCCTTGTAGCTTTTTTTTTTTTGCAACTTAACTAATATATCAATGGTTGTGTTTACTTGCATTTCCCCAGATTTCTGAGCAATAAAGGACAAATAAGGCATTACCAAAGAGTAATATATAATATGCAAGCCTCTAACATTTATTAAATCTTTTATTTTAAACAATATTCCAATAGTTTTTGCAACTAGGAGATTACGTTAAAGTGGCAATTCAAATGTTTTTTGTGTGAAAATGGGGAGACATGCTCCACTGTTAATGTAATTGTTTTTGTAGTTCATTTGATTGTGTAATTTTTTAAATATTAAATCATTGTTTTAATCAGCAGTTGACTACCAAATACTTTTTAGTATATTGAGTTAAAATATGCTAAAGTACTTCTACTCTTGAGTACAACTTTTTTGTGTACTTTACCCACCTCTGTTTATTACTCTCAGGAATATTCTTTTTAAGGCAATTTTCATGTTAATTTTTATAAAAGCGTGCGGTACAACTACAACACAGGGTTATGCTAATATCCTATATTCTTTATCATCAGTGGCATGGGTTGCTCAGAAACAAAGTTCCTTCTTGCTTTCTGCAAATGTTCCCTCAGAGCCTTTAATCTGTGAGCTGCAGGAGACACAAAGCTGCAGGCATGAAAATTGAGGATTTAAGCGAAGCAGGGAACGGGCTCTGCTTCATCTCTTCCTCATGTTGCAGATTCATCTTCTTACATGTTGCTTCTTCTTGGACACAGATGGATGTGTATGTACTCATCCAGTCATTCCTGACCTTTTAGTTTTCTATATGAGCTCTAGCTGACAGACAGAAGGTGCAATCTGATCAGCAGAACAGGGAAAATATTCTCCAATGAGGTTTGTGTGTGTGGTTTAAAGCTTTTAAGAAATTCCTTGGTGTGTGGACACTTGTTTGTAGCAACTGAGGGGAAATAGGGCTGTGTTACACACAGACACACACACACTATGCATCATTATCATGTTACCCCTCTTTCCTACTCCATTGTTAGTCCCTGGAGAGTGTGAAAGGACACAGAACAAGGTGTTGTTCAGTAACTGCGCTGTAATTACTTGTTTTTGTCCAGATCACTATGCAAAACATGGGTATTTTCTGAGGTGTTAATTTTACTGACATTATTTCCTCACTACATTATACCCTTGAATAGGGAATTAAGTTCGAATTTCAAACACGCAGCGCTTCTGTTATTTTCTTTTTGCACAAAGCTACACTATAATCTAACCAGCAGAGGTACGGCCTTGTTTTGGCGACTGAATTTAAACATCCCAAATATCTCCAGCAGCCCGTTCAAATAAATCTGCTTCCAGCTGTTCGTAGTTGGTGTATTAAATTACTCTTGCTGAAAAGCAGATGAATTTGAACAAGGCATGTGTTGGCTGGCTGAGCTGCATGTTTAATCCTGAGGGATTTTTGTTGTTTTTATGCTTAGTAAGCACTTTCTCATGTCAAAATGGATGATCGAAATTTTGTAATTTCATGACTGAACAAGTTTTCTGTGATTTCCTTTTTTCCAAATCAAAATATTCTGTGTTGCTAAGGATCTGCAGCAGGATGATTACTTCCTTTGTAGAACTACTGACTGTAGTTCATTACGGTCAGAGCTGCAGCTACAGTCATGGCCTTTAATCAGCAAATGAACGACCGTGCAATTGTTCAGTCACGTCAGTTCCCCAATGTCTTGTCAAAACACGCTACCTCAGAGACTCCAAGAACCATCTGGTGCTGAACTTGATTTGACCCAGATGAAGCTGGAGCCAGGTAACCAACACCCACAGTCGCTTCAGTCATTTCTGAAGATGGCTGAGAAGCAACATGAGCCCTGTTATTTTTCCCTGCTCTGCTCTGCAGTGACCAGGCAGTGCTGCCCCGGTGGAAACCCTGGAGGAAATTTAATAATGCCTCAGTGGAAAACACGGACTGCATAATGCCAGCTTGTGTGTGTGTTTCTGTGGAAGGAAATGTCTAATTTCTCCTCCTCGATCAGTGAGTTTAATTATTTTTCTTTCCAGATTCTTACTGCAATCTATTTAGTTTAGATTTTTACAAGTATTGTTTGTCCTGATCACTCCTATAGTTGAGATGTTTTAAAACAGCCTAAATTGGATATTACAAATCTTTTTGACCTAATTTAAAATGGACAACACGTTAAATTAGTTTATATTTCCCTGGACTGGTTAGGAAAGCACTCAAGTACACAATTTAAAAAATAATTTAATCTGATCTTAGGGAACAAATGACAGAATTACTGGCTGGAAGCATGACTTAAAAAAATATCTAGACAATTTTCAGTTCATAGTTTCTTCATAAACATGCAACCACTAACCCCACATTGTGAATTATGTTATTAATGTAATTGGTTCTTCAAAGAGGCTGGACGCTGTCTAATTTCAGAACATGCAGCTGGGATTGTTGGAACAAAGGGAAAGTATAACTTTTATAAATATAAGCTGTTTGGAATCTGTAAATTTTATGATAAAATGTTGTTTACACCCTCAAGTGAAATATATCATCAAAATTCAGAATATTTTATCTATGATTGTTTTGTTTACTTACCCAAATCTCTATGGGATTATGTTGTATTAACGTATTTTAGTGACATATTTTGGTTGTTGGGGAAATTTCTAAGAAAAATTTAAGTTGTACAAAACTTGAGATATCTATCCTGTTTGCCATTATGTTTGGTCATTTGTTCAAAATCCAGAATTGTTTTTTTGTTTTTTGTTTTTTTTTTTACATTTTAACTCGCACTAGAGATTCTGCCTTTTCATGTTTTAATATCTGTTATAGTTAAGATAACTCAGGTTCCCAAGTGGAGTTGGATTTATCCAGTGTAGTGGTTAAGGCTCCAGAAACGTCGTCGTTCCTGTAGGTTTAATTGCTTATCCAGGGTTAAAAAGTGGACACTGCTACTTCCTCTGTGTGTTTGTGACTGGGCCGGGTTACGCTCCCAGCTGTCATCGCTCACTAGTGCAAACTAGCTGCTAATCTCTCTCTCAGCTCCACAATGACGACATTGATTCCCACACCAGCGGCCACCCCATCTGCTACAATAGTCAATTAAACCTGAGCAGAGAGGCTGAAATAAGGGGGGAGGTGAAGTTGTACAACTAAGACATATTTTTAAGGGAGGTTTTGTTTGTTTGTACACCTATTTACGTCCCCATGTAGTAAAATACGAATATAATCTTTCCTGCCCATCTGCCTCAGCATGTCATGGTTCCCAGAGGATTAGTTGTTGTGACATTACCTAAGCACTTTGCATGTAGAAAATGCAGATTTAGACGTATGACACAGTGAATGTTCATCAGCAGCAGAACCAAGTTTACCACAGACAGATGGGTCTGCAAACCTACAAACCTACGTGGCATCATGAGGTGATGGTTAGGTAGATTTTCTCCAGGTTTTGTTTGGCAGATTTTTGTCAATTTAAAGTAAATGTTTGACAATAAATAACATTTCTGATTTCAACAAATTGGTGAAGATTCACATTTTGAGAGCAAGAGACAACAGAAGAGTTTTACATTGATGGACAACACAGGTGCTTAAATAGGAAACACTGTAAAAATGGTTCTTTTTCAAATATATTAATTTGACAGCCTAAAGTATTAATGTGATAGTTTAACAGTTAACTTGTTGTAATTGTAGGCATGCTTTTACTTCAAATAATTGTTCTTAGTATTATTTTGGTAGTGGAAGTGCATCGGCTAACTTCACAACACTGACTGGTTGCTCTGACGATGTTTGTACTGCTATAACCACACTGCTTTATTCTGTGGTAATCTCCAAACATTCAAGAATATCTGTGACTCTTAATATAAAGTTAGTATAAATGTATTTCTTTACACTCCAGTTTCAACAGAAATGCTTTAGGATTAGTTTACATGTTCATCTAAGGCACCGTGATGAAAGACAAGCGATCCGCTGTCCTGACATCAGAAACTCTTCCTCCAGGCTCTGCAGGGAATAACTGGCCAGTAATTAACTTTGTAGATCATAACGGGGCTTAAACCAGGAGAGTCCAAACATTTTGTCGTGTGGACCAAAATTCTAGAACCAAAAATAGTTGCGGGCCAAAAGCACCAACCTAAAATCAAGCCAATAAAGTAGCTGGATATTTATTGTAAATTTTTACAACGGTGTATCAGGGCCTCTGTAGATAGGAAAAAAAGGACAAAATTTCTCCCAAAAACTCACATTTTGTGATTTCTTTTGAAATTGTCTAAATAAATTTCCAAAGGAAAATTTGAAATTCAGAAATGTTCAAGTTTTTTGTAGAAAAACTTGAACATTGAAAAACTTGGAAAAACTTTTCTAGCACAATTTATATTTTTATTATTTTATTTTAAGTGAAGTCTTTTTCATGAATATCAAATTCAGGGCAAAATTATCTTAAATCTGTTTTAGCAAATAAAATCTACGAGTTTCTGCTGCTGTTTTTGTAGGATCCATGTAATTTTTTTGTCTTAATGAGAAATGTGAATATAAAGTATAAGAGCTCTCTAGTGTGGCATTTATAATGTAGGGAGCTTTTGGTCAGTCTAATTAAAACAGATTTTGTATGTTTTTTGAGAAGGAAGCACTGTTGCAGCAGGGTGGTCCATGCTGACAATAAAATCTCATCAAGCTGTCTGGAGTCTTACCTGGTGGAGGACGATGCAAAGCCCACCGACAAACAGCTTAGACAACCATTAAGAGCACAATGGGCACATGGTGTGTAAGGCAAATAATCAGCCTGTCACTCGCAAATAAATGAGATTTCAGGGTGAAACAAATTGTAAAGACCTTTTTAATGAAGTGCAAACCCCTCAAGGATTTGTAAAACCCAACAACAATGCAACTGACAGGGACCTTAATTAACGCAACAAAATAAAATAAAAAGGTCTGGTCTGGTGTCAGTTCTAGATGCTAACCCAGCTAACTCAGCTGCCACGTCTTGTCATTTTATGACGTGTTTCTCTGAGCTCTGAACATTAATGCACTCTGACCACACCCTCATCACAAAACCAATCAGTCCCAAAATTCAACAGGCAAATAAGAGTTGGGGCAGCGGGGAAAAATGACAAGTAAAAAGAAATATAAACGGGCAAATGCAGTCAGGAAAAGCTGTTGAGCTCCTGCTGTTTCTGAACATTTGGAAGTTGTTCTGCATCTATAAAAAAAACAATTTGTCAACCTTGCCAAATCTTTAAAAGTCACAACTCTGACACAGAAGTTTTGAATTATATATAACTTTATTCTAAATGCTAAAATTGTTGCTTACCCACTTCTTTGAACATGTAAATATACTTTACTACTATTTTTGTTTTGTTTGCTTTTGTTGTATACAACTTTGTTTATTCATTTATTACACCAAGTTCAAAAAAGTCAAACCAAACCAAACAGAGTTATTTAATAATGTAATTAATTGACCATAGCAGTGCCGCCCTCAAAGGGGCCATAAGGGGGCCATGAACCCCTCTTGAAAACCACTGACTGCCTCGAAGAATCATATTGACGTCATAGACAGGCAAACAGAGTCACCGTCTTCAATGAAGATTTAAATGTAAGACACTATGCATAAATAAATACAAAATAAATTTTAAATATAACTTTTAAACATTTTTAGCTATGGCCCCCTAACTTTTTACTGGCCGGATTTGGATACCCTTATTTAAACTATCTGTGGTCCCACTGGGCCATAAGGAGTTTGTATTTTCGTGTGTTAACGCTCTCGTATCAGACACTGAAACTTTGTTTTGGCATCTCTGACATGAACTCGGTGTGACTCTAGCCGTCTTAGGAGGTTTTGCGATCTTGGCTGTGTTAAATCTTTAGTACACAATTTTCTTAGATTGAAAAGCAGCAAAACTTTTTTAAAAAAGCAAATAGTTGTTAATTAGTTGCAGAGGCAGAAGGAATAATAATCTGTTGGTTACAAAAGGAGGTAAAGAATGAGAGGGGGTTCAGAAAGGGAATGTCGGGAAGGGAAATGCTGACGGACTGACAGGTTGGGTAAAGTCTGTGGACTCTGCTGTCTTTGCTGTTTGGGTTTCTCTCATCAAGGGGTCCTGTCTTTCAAAATAAGACTGGTTTGTTCATGAAAGGCCGCCCTGGGCTTTGCAGATCCTTTAAACCAAAACGTGTGTATGTGTGTGCCAAACTTGGAGAGTTTTCCGCTTGTTGTGTTTAATTTTATTGTTTGTGTGTATGTGAATACCAAAGTGTGTGTGTGGGGGGGGGGGATTCCTGTGTTTGGTTTATTTTGTGTGTGTGTTTCACTCACACGGAGAAATGCTGCTTTTTTTTTCTTTTTCTTTTTTTGCATCTGAAGAGCCTCATTACCCTATTCACTCTGCAGACAGACAGATCCTCATTCAGTTTAAAAGTTCCTGTTTATTTCAGCTGAACTCTTGATTATCCTGCTTATTCTGACAGTCTATTGAAGCTGCCAGCCCAAATGAAGCAATCATTTATTTATGAACAGAACAAAGGCACTGCCTGGTGCTGCTTTTTGGCAGACTGCTCCCATCCACATAGCTGCCACTGCCTCGTATCCAACCCCACAATGCCTCAGTGAGATCTGAAGAAAGCTGCTGCTGCAAAGCATGAGGTCAATTATTAGTTTTGTTAGTTTTCACCTTAAACAGTGTTGGTGTGTTTAATGCCAACACCAGTTCATTTCAATGTACGTGTACAACGCTGTTTAATAACGACGCTCATGTGAAGTCACTTGATATGCAGGATATTGACAGTTCAATCCTGTAAAAAGATTCAGTTAATTACAAATATTCCTTTTCGATCATCATAAAACTATGCCGTTAAGTTCAGTCTATTATGTCAGTTTGTGAGCGTCAGTGGACATCCAGTTGTATTAAGTTAACAACTTTGCAGCAGTCACTCGTTCTGAGCGTGCGTGTAGCGACAGTGGAGACGAGAAATCCCCTCCAGCTGAACCTGGTTCAGAGTGAGCAGCCATCTGCTGCTGCCAACTGTGGGTTTGACAAGACAGAGCATAAAAAAACACAAAATCACTGCTGGTCCAAGAGAATTTAGGAAAAATGCTAAGTGTTAATAGCTCCTTTTAGTGGCTACATATGAGAAGGAAACGGCTAAACTGATGAGCTCTGAGCCAGTACTAAAATCTGTAGGAAATGAGGGGAAGCAAAGGAAAACGATTCAGTAAATGTCCCACCTGCAAACGTTAGAACTCACAACTCAAACCTTACTAACAGCTGTTGCTTCATTACACAAGTTTTACACAGTTTCATTGTTCAACACATTTTTTTCAAATGTTTGTAATGTGCAGACATTCAACAAAATATAGAAATATGTTTGTGAAAAGGCTCCATCTACTCAATAAAGGGCATCAGTGTCTTGTTAATTTTGGACCTTAAGGGCGCACCTGAACCTTTTTTCTTTAGGGTGGAATAATTTTACATAAAACTTGAATATTCATTGGACGCCAACATTTTAATTTGTGATTTTTTTCCTCTAATCCACACCCAGTTAAGAATTGTACATTCTGACTCGAATGTAGGGCAGGATGATACGGTATCAGTATGATGGTTTCAGATCAGTCGATTGATAATCGTTTGATTTGGGGGTTTTTTGTTTGTTTGTTTGTTTTAAGCATCATAAATGCTGCCAATCTGGTGACAGGATTTCTCTAGTTTATTGTGCTCATTTTCTCCCCTCACGCCCTTGTTTTTTATTTTATTTTTATCTTTAAGCAGTTCTGAGGCACGACGGCTAAACCTTAAACTACTGCTTTGGCAGCTACTTCACAGGTTGTTGCTAGGTAACCAAAGAATGAGTGAGTTGTTGCTAGGTAACCAAAGCGTGAGGGAGTTAGTTGATTTCACCACATTAGCTTAGCTGGCCGTGAGAATGGCTACACGCTTTTCTCTGCCTACAATTCCCAGAGTGCTTTGTGGTTCTGGATCAGGGTTCAGTGAAATTATTGAATTTTCAGTCAGACGTATTAAATATTGGTCAGGTCTTGATCGCGATATATACTACTGAATTATTGTCCAGTCTTGCTCAAATGTATCCTTACATCATCACTAATATTGAGTTAGAGGAGTTTCAATTGTATCATTGAAATGCTAACATATCTCATACTGTGAGTGTATAAACTTTCCACCATCACTTTTTGTTTTTAATTTTAGGCACTGTCCTTTGGTATTTAACAGAGATATGACCCACAAATATAGGTTACTCATGTCTTATGGTCTTAATCTGAACCCATGACCTGCACCATGAGGCGTGTGTATAAATGTGGCTGGTTAGAGATGTATAAACCTTTGTGCTAATCCCAACTAGCACTAACATATACACGCAGACGTACACACACTCAATGGTCATTGATCCTCTTGTCACGCAAAGCCACTCAACACAATGTAGCTCTAACATTTTCAGCATTCTGCAGAGCGTGGGCTTTAAAAGCTCTAATTGTGCACTTCTCAAGCTACATGGCACTCAATTCCCCAAAAATGCTTTTAGGGTTTCAAATGCAGACGGGTTATCAAATCAGCTCCAACAGAGAGTAGCTGAACATTATTCCAATGGTTTTTAGTTTGCAGAGAGAGGAAAAAATGACATGCAAGTTAACTAAATATCTGTAGTTATGTTAAATACAGTTTTTATTTAAAACGGGGAGAACCTCTGAAATAAAAAGTTGTTTATTCAAACTTTTTTTTTCTTTCTGAAAATGCTTCTTTGCAGTAAATCTTATACCACCGACAAGCCGCTGTGTTTCCCTTTAAGTGTTTCCAAATTGGTTAATGCAACACATTTGAATTTTGAGCAGCAGAGTTGAGGATGTGGGTTGCACCTATGAAAAACTTGCAAAATCTACTGGAGACGTATTTAATCCACTGAGATGAGATTCTGCTACCAGTGACGATTCCACAGGGATTAAATTTTATCCTCCAAAATGTGATCACTCACCCCGCAGACTGGAGTTGATCAGGAATTACCCCTAAAGTTTAAGTTTATCATTGAACACTTTTGGTATTAGGTAGGGTTGTTGTAGATGTCAGAGTAATTGATATAACCACACTGACTGAGTTTACTAACTAGTGTTTTTTTCTGGATTCTTGATCTGATGAAGCTAGATGTTGGTTCTCCATGTTTGATTCTATGAAGTCGATGGTCCTAAATATCAATCTGAGGGAATGAGTAGTTTCTCTAGATGAGTTTCTCTGGATTCTAAGCTTGTTCTAATTCCTGCTCTGGATTGAGTGAAGGTCTTTGGATCTTTTTGTTCTAACTAAAAGGTTTGGTTCCTGCTCTGGGTTGAGTGAAGTTCTCTGGATCTTTTTGTTCTAAAAGGTTTGGTTCCTGCTCTGGGTTGAGTGAAGTTCTCTGGATCTTTTTGTTCTAAAAGGTTTGGTTCCTGCTCTGGGTTGAGTGAAGTTCTCTGGATCTTTTTGTTCTAAAAGGTTTGGTTCCTGCTCTGGGTTGAGTGAAGTTCTCTGGATCTTTTTGTTCTAAAAGGTTTGGTTCCTGCTCTGGGTTGAGTGAAGTTCTCTGGATCTTTTTGTTCTAAAAGGTTTGGTTCCTGCTCTGGGTTGAGTGAAGTTCTCTGGATCTTTTTGTTCTAAAAGGTTTGGTTCCTGCTCTGGGTTGAATGAAGTTCTCTGGATCTTTTTGTTCTAAAAGGTTTGGTTCCTGCTCTGGGTTGAGTGAAGTTCTCTGGATCTTTTTGTTCTAACTAAAAGGTTTGGTTCCTGCTCTGGGTTGAGTGAAGTTCTCTGGATCTTTTTGTTCTAACTAAAAGGTTTGGTTCCTGCTCTGGGTTGAGTGAAGTTCTCTGGATCTTTTTGTTCTAACTAAAAGGTTTGGTTCCTGCTCTGGGTTGAGTGAAGTATAAACTAAATGTTCCTGTAGTTTCTCTGGATTCTACAGTAGTGTGTGATCAAGCTGATGACCAGCATTAGGATGAGCTGCTGTGGTTGTGCATTTATCCCTCTCTACTGAAGCTTGTCTCTTTTAATTATTTGATCGTTAACTTGCAAATTTATTTCTTGAAAATTAAGAACAAAATCGTCCTATTGTTTGATCTATTCAATACATCTGTAAAGGTGGAAAGCAGGAGGCTTGTTGTGTAAGTTGTGTGTGATCTGAGTCGAGCCTGTTGTTGCGCACTCTGCTCTAAGTCTTTATCACTCCTGTTTGACCTTCCTGTCCCACGCTCATCCAATTCTTTTCTTCCCACTTTCACACTTTCTGTGTCGTCTCATGTGCGAGCTCGTTGTCTGTACTTCTTGAGATTATTCGCCCATTAAAGAAGCCCTGCTACAATGCGCGTGAGTGAATGTGGTTTGTCTGTTATCCTGAATAAGGCTTGGCCATGAGCGAGTCTTCACATCACCTGTTGCCATGGTAGTTAAATAGGCAGAGAAAGATGGAGAGGAATGGAGGAAGGGAGGGAGACCGGCAGGCATGGGTGGGAGAGGAAAATTGGATGATGTGTGGCATGTTCTGGAATAAACCCGCAGAGAACGGACTGCATTTACAAGCTAAAGAGGGTTTTCTGGAAACCAAGTTATTTAGCTGCTAAAGTTATATTTGCCTGTTGATATCAGGCACGAATACTCCAGAACAAATCGCTCTGTTCTTGTCTCGCAAAGGCAGAGCAAGGAGCTGATCAAAGATCCAATTTAATTGAGGCTCCATCACAGTGTATCAGATTAGCCTCTTCTTAGCGTGGATAACAACATCAAGACATCCGACACCTGATTGGGTTAGCACTATGCTCTTCTAACATCTTCCTCCCATAATTCACTCAGCCGGCCATTTTGTCTAACAGAGGTCTTGTTCTAAGAGAGATTTTTTTTTTAATTATTAGATTTTTACATTATTTTATCATAAAAAGTCATTAGCATACAAGGTCAGACATTAGTCTGTGCTGAAGCTGCTTTAGAAGCCACAATGTTTCTGCATTTGGCAGATACTCTCCAAATATAACATTAAATATTGTTAGTAGATTTAAATGTATTCGTTAATGTATTCATATTGATTTAAACGTGCCAATAATTAATGATTTTAGATGTGAAATTACTAATGTTGCTTAAATATTAAAACTGTATATATTTATTTGATCCTGCTCTTCAAATGGACTCTTAACATTTTGGTTGGTTAACTTGCAGAACTTCATAACAAATATATTAGAGCAGATTTAGTACCGCCCGCCAACAGATACAATTTTTATGGATATTCAAAAATATTTTTGTAATTTTTTAAAAATTTTATTTACTCTGATTAATTTCTTTATTTTAGAATTGAATTAAAAATAGTAATTGGCTGGACAAATTTTTATTTAATCTTTTTGTTTCATGTTTGAGTAGTTTTAGGAAATTTTATAAATGTTTATCAACAACATTTCAGACTTTCACCAAAAGTTTGAAATGGTGAAAGCGCATAAAATTTTATTGATTTGCCTCATTGCTACAAGCTATTTCAACAATTACTGTGTTTTTGCTCTAATCTTGGAGAGAAAGATTCAAAATCTTGGAACGAATCTCAAATATGCGTCATAATTTACAGATGTAACCAGGTCTAAAAATTATTGTTCTGTTGGGAGCAGACTCTAAATAACTAGCATTTATTTTCAACGTAGCTGAAATGGCTTCAGTTTGACTTGAAAATAATTTGACCTTTAAATAACACTGATAATGTTTTTATGATGGCTTCATAGTTTCTGACCCATATAAAATGACAGATTAAGCAAAGTGAGGAGAGTTGATGAAAGCTGTTGCTGGAAGGAGAAAAAAGGAGACAGTGAAGGTGGACAAACGCTTGTCAGTGATTGTAAGGAGTAAATGGGTAGCAAAGAAAAAGAAAGAGCTGAATACTGGAGAAAGAAGATGGGAGGAGAGGAGGAGGGGAAGTGAGCGTGAAGGGGAATGCCATTAGCGGCTTTGTTCGGTTCTCCCGACTGAATGTTAGATAGACATGGATAAACTCTCACCCTCTTACAAACAAACGCTCGTAAGGGGGTGAGAGTGACGAATGGCTCCTTTTTTTTAACTGTCCACTCAGAGATTATTGAGAGAGCATCAGAATTTGTGCATTTCACCACAAACATTTCTGTCTGTCTGAGCTGAATTTCCCCGTGGGCAAATTTTGCCATGTGTGCATTTTGAAATGAGCGACTGGAAATGTTGCTGGAGTTAAAAATGGAGAGAACTGTGTGTAATACAAATATTAGTGCTGTCGATCGATTAAAATTTTTTTATCAGATTAATTAATCGATATGATTAACTTTGTGAGCTTGAAATGGAAAAAAAAATGCAAATGTTCAAAAAAATGTTTAGGAAAATGTTTTATTGTCTGAAACCAAACATCTCAGTTTTCCAGATTTTTATATTCAGAAAGGTTTAAAATAAGTCTTTTTTTATTTTTCAAATGTAATTTATAAATGTTAACTATAATTACCATTCTCATATGAATTATAGTTAATTCATATGAGCATTAACTCATAATTCTCATATGAATTATGAGTTATATAATTCATTCATATATGTACCCAGGAAGTATATGTACCTTCCTGGGTTTTTATCCAAAATCCATCTCTGTTTAGTTTTTTTTAAGCGAAATTTGTCTGACTTCCCTCGCTCATCTTTCCACTTACATTTGCTGCATTGTTGAACGCAGTACAAGACCGTTAAACGCACTGCCTTGAACAAAGTAACTCTCTTCAGGAGAGGCTTTGATGTCAAAATAGGTTATAAGATTAATCTGCATAATGTAATATTAATGCGTTAAACTTCTTGGATTAAATGCATTAATGTGTTCATGTCAACGGCCCTAGAATATATATATTCAAAATTGGACGTGTGTGGTGCAAGTCGAGGGATGAAGTCATCATATGTCTGTTATATAACAGTGAGCTGTAACAATACTCTTTACTAGCACTGCAGAGAGGGAAGGGGAACCTGAGCTGGCTGTAATGCATTGCAGCAGGATGCTGTTAATAGTTTGAGTGGGGAAGTGAGACGGAGAAGCAAATAGAAGTATTATTGCTTCTGCTGCAGGAGAGAGTAAATGAAATGGAAGAAGCTGATACGGTTTGACAACATTTGTACTGCAGGCTCTGAACCGCTGATTTGAGAGGGAGGGACACAGAGATGGCACGAGAAGAAAGAGTATGAAAATTATGTTTCCAGATGGACTTGGGCAAGATTTATGAAGAAAATACCACATTTATCTTCTCTAAAATTAGAAATAGGTGATATAATACAAGGTTTCCCTCAGAAAACTTGCTAAGCCTGGTGGTTGGGGCGCTCGGCAGTCATTCATCCAGGGGCCCGCTGTGTTTTTGAGATAAAAAATGTCTAAAGTTGAGAGAAAATTTTTAAATATCACTTGATAATTATGTGTTATTGGAAGATGAATATCTGAACACCGACTATAAAATCTTAAAAAATGCAAACATTTCAAAAATCTTAAATAAAAAAACAATGCTAAGCCTGGTACAAGTAAAGCCTGGTGGCCCGCCAGGCTTATCATACGCTGGGGGGAACCCTGTAATCCAGGCCACATTTTGGCCACATCTTCATTCTTTATAATTTCAGATTTTTGGTAATCATTGTATGCCAAGTCTGAGAACTTCGTTCTTATCTCAAGAAATGAATCGTTCAGTATCACTACTTCAGGAAATCCAGCAACAGTTTGACAGCCAGGCTCCAGAGTTGTGTGGGACAACTCTGATTAAAATGGGTGGATTGTTGCCAGTTCAAGACCTGCTTCTTTCCCAGCTGGAACACAAAAGCCTGTCACCTTGATGTGACCACAGCACAAAGCTCGTCACTGTTCTAGGAAGTGAGAGGCTCTCGCGCCAAGCAGTCCTTCAAATCCATTTGACTCTCTAATCCAGCGAGAAAACGCCTACTCCTTTTATTTCCCCAGTTCCTCCCCACTTTCTGACTTTCCTTCTGCTCCTCCTGCATTTACCAAACATGAACCCACCTTCAGAAACCCATCCCCACCAATTAACACAAAAATACAGCCACAGGCTAAGCAAAACTCTTAGACATTATATAATTTGGCTGCCACTAATTGCTTTTTTAGATGTAAGTCACAAATTTTTCTCTGATAAAGTTATTTACAGTACACCACAACATAAAATGTAAACCAAGATTTGCATCTTAAAGCATCAAATGTATGCATAACGTCTTCATTTAAAGGTCCTTGTTACTCATTTATTGGTGAAGAAAAAAAAAACCCTAAATGTTCAGAATGTCAAATATGATGAGCTAGAAGAAAACAAAAACAGGACTCTTATGTCATCTACAAAAAAGTAATCAGTTTCTGTCCCTTATTTAAAATGTGAATATAGAGGCTGTAACATTTCCATCTACCTTACAGTTGACTGTTGAGTCTTAATATAATGGAAATTTTAAGCTAGTCTGGTTTAAATGTAATCATTTTACTGTATAAATATCATTTTTAGTTTAAAATTGTTTAATTTAAGCAATATATTTTTCATTACAAAAATTTAACAAGCATTTAAATATTTCCATGAAACGTTTCAGCTTAAGAAAAAACCCTCATTGTTCACTGAGTTTGTGCTGCTGTGGTTTGCAACAGAAACCAGAAATTTGCATTTATCCAAATTCCTGGTTGTCACCAAACTTTGACCTCTTCCATACTTTAGAAAACTAGTGTAATAAAAAAAAAACATTGTGTACCCAAGTCTGCATCCTGCACACTTACAGCATCACATGTGAGTGACAACATCTGTGTAAACTAGTCTTAACAGCAAAAAAAAGATTTTAAATACAATTAAACTAAACATGCAGAATTACAGTTTTCAACACAGCTGTATAATTTTCAGAGATTCAAGCTAGTCAGAAACCGAGCATAAGAACTGCATTGTTGTTTTCTCTCTTTACATTTTGCTACATTTGATTTAATGTCACCAGATCCAGATAATTAAAGTCCTCTGTAGGGGAAGAAAACACCCATCTTGTTTATTCTCATGATGTTTCAGTCTGGTGCTTAAACTTATTCAAACTCTCTTGTTAAAAATATTCAGTCAGTTTGTGCCTCCAACATTTCAGCTGTACCTGGTATCGTTTGCCTAAAGTATAACTGCTTACATTGTGCATTTGTTAATCACATGGCTCATTCCTTTCCTTTTTTTGTTTATTTTTTTACTTTTAGCTTTTCTCCTTGGTTTGCTCTCCCTCCCCTGTGGAGAGAAGGAGCAAAGAAAAAGAAACTTAATCCTCCTTTTGAGGCAGCGGTGGACCCGTTGAGCGTTTTCTCTTTTTCCAGCATTTTCTCTGAAAGTTTTTAGGTTATTTTTGACTTATGTGAGTGCTCAGTTTCCTTCAGATGTAGCTCGTTTTTCTTTAACATCCTTATAATTATCATTTTAACATGTTTGTGATTTGTCTTTGGATTGTTAAATACAGCTGGAAGTGCTTCTTCTTGCACTGAAATGAGCACAAATGACATCTAAAACTGTATTCTTTGTTTCTCACTAATGTTTTGCTAAGTTGCTAAAGTGAAAACCATCTTTGTCTACTCTAGAGAATATTATTATAATTTGCAGAAAGAAATCTGTCGACAGTGACGTGGAAAAGTGTTAATATCTGCTTACGTTTTTCACATTTCTCTTGTTATAACCTCAACTTTTCAATGTATTTTATTTGAATTTTAAGAAGTGTGTAATTCTATAGCAGAAAAAGGGTTTTCAAATATGAACAAATGCAAATAAAAAGTCTAAGCAAGTGTGCAATTGAATCCAACATTTTACTTTTCTAATATGCACTCAGTCTTCAAACTAACTACACTGTCTGTAGCATTGTTTTATCTGCAGCACACAGATCAGCATGAGCACTGACTGAAAATGCATCATTTTCCATTTGAGGTGCAGTTTGTGCTTTTTGCATGCTGACACTAGAGCTGCCAGGTCTCCAATCCCTGAGGCGCATTAATGAGAACCAACATGACATTTAAGAAGGTTGCTTTTGCTTCTGTTTTTTAAAATCTGTGTGGATTCAGAGCTCGTCCGTACAGAAATTTAAAAAAGCTAAGGTTTTAGATTTTATCAACATGGACAAAGTTTACAGCTTTCTCAGAAATTGGTTATTTTAGTGTAACAAGTGATGATGTCATCTCCGAGGCTTCTGTCATGTTTAGTTGATTTTAATCTGAGACAGAAAAACACAAATAACAGACATGACTGCAGAGCTGTGACTTGTCGGGATAATTATATTTTAAGTGATATTTTCATAAATCCAGAAACATCCACTAGTGTATATTTCCTATCCAACATGCAACTGTCTGTCTGCCTCATTTATTTTATATTTCCCGTTTGCTTACTCTTCTGTTTTCTTTTTGTGTTTTCCGACTGTTTTGTGTTGTGAGGTTGAGGTTGTGTTCAGGGCTTGAATTATCAGCAGAGTTCTTAAATTACATTTTCCAGTCATTGAAAGAGTCATGGGCTTTTCCACCCTGTTTGTAGATTTATCAATCATATTTTAAAAATTATCCAGGTATTTTATCCTAATATTGATCACAGACCTCAATCACTTTGAATAATAATCAGAGGTAGTGCCTAAAATTATATTGGGTTCTTTTGGAGAGTCTTAAATAATCAATCTTATCCTATATATTTCTAATATGAACCACTGTATTTCCCTGAGTTAGATTTTTAATAATGAAAATATATTCCATCCAGCCAATTAAGTAAAATCCAAATTATATTTTTATTTAATTGCAATAATTATTCTCATTAAATGAAAACTGTTTTATTGTTCAAGATCCCTGTTTGGTTGACATAACAGCAAACATTAATGAAACAGTTGTGCGTGCAACCTCCTATTGTCTCTCTGTTGTGGTCCAAATTGCTTCCATTTGCAATATGCACAGGTGCTAACTCTGACAGTTTGTTAAAAATGTATTATAACTGAAGAAAAATTTAAGACGGGGACGATAGTAAGGTAAATTTAAGAAAGTAAAAAATGCTAACGTGAGTTAGAAAACAGCAGATGGAGAGATCCATGTAGGGAAGGTTTTGTACCACGTTTTTCTCTTCTAGCGTATGACATGTTGTCCTCACCCCCATCTTATTCTAGCATATTTTTCAGTGTTTAAGTGGGAGCCTGCTTTCACCCTCAGGTCAGGTTTAGGGGTTTTCCTGCTTTCCTTTTCTGCACTTGTCCATCACAACTGACATACATAATGTCAGGCAATTTACTGGAGTTATTCTCCATGTATCGCTGATTGGCAACCCCGTCCCCCCCCCCGGCACAGTAAGGCCACTTTGTATCAATATTCTCTTTGTTGTGAGAGATGGGGGGCAATTGCCCTGAATGTCGGAATAATTGCACACAGCTAGCGGCACACATGCAATTTCTTTTCCAGACACGCAAACCTTCATGCACCACACACTGGAAAACACAATAACTGGGACACACACTAAATACATGAAAAATGCACAGAAGACATGGGCAGAATGAGGACACATGAAGTAGATTTGATGTGGAGTTTGACTGAGGTGGCATTAAAAAAAAAAAGACTGTTCTTTGAGACAGAGACACTCAGAAAGATGCTGCCACTCACACATGGCCTGAGGCCTAAATACAGTCTGGGTTGGACGGGTGGACAGTCTGTCTTTGGTTGTTCGTGAGATTCAAAACTGGGGAAAAAGGGAAACTCCTTAAAACTCCATTTATGATAAATGTTTGTGAGCAATGGATGTAAAATGCAAAAACGATTCTATAAGCCCACTAGTTTTAGTTTTCTGAACAGAGTAAAAAAAAAAAGCACTTATTGCAAATGTCACAAACTTTTAAAAAAAAATAAAGTTGAGGTCAAATTGTGTAGCTTTTTTTTTTAATGAATAATGGGTTTCAGTTTTACTACTTCTGGTGTCATTTCTACTGTGTAATTAATTATTAAAGAGAAGAACTGCAGCAAGTGGTGTGAATCTGAACTTCTGGTCTTTATATGCTGACAATCGTTTATTCGGTGCCTGGACCATTATTTAAGTATATTGTTAATGTCCTCTGCCTTGAGACTGCATTTACTGTGAATTGGTGCTATATAAACAGAATTAAAATAAAATATTCAAATGTCGAACAGGTTGTAAAATCCTTGAATTATTGAGTGATGATGATTATTCTGTGCACCACAGGTTTCCGTGCAGTTCTGAAATCTATGTCACCGCTCATGCATCGCTGCATCCATTTACTGGTGGAGCTTCTCTCCTCTCTGTGGATCTAGAACACACCAATTGAGGAACGATCAAAATATCCTTACATGCCCTCACTTCACTCTGGCACGCACATAAACCTACTGGTGCATGAGTGTTTGTTTGTAAGCACATACGATTGATTGTGACAAGAAGTTGGTTTAAGTGCAGCTCTTTGTCGCATGTTCATTTCACATCTGCACTGCTTTGTGACGTGTGCAGCAGGCGCAGGCTGAGATTATCACAGCATGTGGAATTGTTTTATGGCATTAACAAAATATAGAACATGACCTGAAACATAAACGACAATTTCTCCCTCTGATACACATTAAAATACCAATTAGCATATGCAATATTTGTTATCCATTACATTTCTGGACATTTTGAGACAGTTTGGCAAAAATGTAGAATAAAAACCTAAATTAATTAGAAGTTTTTTCTTTAAAAAACTACTAATTTTCATATAGAAAATAATTTTTTCCATGGTTATTATAGGACATGTAATTTTTGATGAGCTACTGTTTGTAGAGTAACAAGTTTAACACAACCTTCATAAGTGAATTTGTTTTTGTTTGCTGAGAGAGCAGAAATTGTTAGTAATCTTTATCTCGAGATTTAGTTTTGTTAAATTGAGGGTTATTAACCAGGTTAGTATTGTATACTCTAAAATATATCTGAAGGATAACCTTTGACCTTTGACTTTTCTATTTATTGATAAGGTTATGATACTAGTTATTAAATTGTAGTATCTCAAATGCTTCTCAAGATGAAATATAACGGCAATAGATTTGGATGAATCAAGAATAATTGACAGTCAATAAATCAACATTTTAGTGGACATAGTAACTACATTACAGATCATTATTCTGATTGTGTGATGCTTCGTGCCACCAGTATGACTGGACTAAATGATCAATGTAAAGAATATCCCTGTTGCTTGTTTGCCCAGTTCATGGACTCTGCTTAAAGCAATGTTTAATAAAATGATTGCAGTGATTCATATTTCAGAAGCTTCTAAATATTCATGTCATGTCTTGTGGTGGTGTAAGTTTCAGCAGAAGGTCGTGCCCCTCTTCAAGGTGTAGATTTTTTACTTTGTAGTTCGATATAAATTTGTGCATTGGAGCTTTATCAGCTTAAACCTAATTTTTTTGTTGTTTTTTATTTCCAAAGCCTTTCCACCCAATGGTGAACTTGGTATGCAGTGCCGACCTGAGGATGTTTCTGTGCGCCCTGTATGCACCGGTGTGCACAGAATACGGCCGAATGTCCATGCCGTGTCGATCCGTCTGCCAGCGGGCCAAAGACTGAGTGCCACAAACTCATGGAGATATTCGGAGTAGCTTGGCCAGATGACATGGAGTGCAGCAGGTAAGGATGGAAAAACCCAGGCCAACATTTAAACTGTGTAGACAGATTTCTATGGCCATGTCAGACTGCAGCCGTAAAAATAAATACATTCAAATTGAATGCTGGAATTAATCGGACTGATCTTTCACAGACTTCTTTAGATAAATCTTGGTTGTGCTTCCTGATACAAGCAAGAGATAAACTAAACATACAGGATCAAACTGCATACACCCCTTTTCAGTTTGTAACTACATTTTAACATTTGACCCATTATTTTATTGTTCTAGTGCCTTATGTAATTCATCATGTTGAGTTAGCGCTGGGTGTGAGATATTACAGGTCGGCTGTTCATTGTAGCAATAAGAGCACAACAAAGAACACAGCAAATACTAAATCAACATGTCAGACATGATTTATCTTTTTATTTCTTGTGCTCATATTTTTTTAAAACAAACATTTCTTTCACAAAAACAAAAAAGGAGACAACTTGAGGACTTAAATAAGAAAAACAAACAAAAAATATTTTTAAAATCCTATTTACTTTTCTGTGTAGAATCTGCATTTCTATCTTTGCACAGTGATACTTTTACATCTTAAGGTAATTGTTTAGTCAAATTTATAGTGTGCTTAAATTTTCTTTATTCTGCTCATAGTTTGAGTTAGACCACCTGGAAGAGTCGGTCGTTCTTGAGAATAGTTTGTTGTAAAAGTCTTTTGAATCCATCTGTCACCAGGTGTTGATTCAAAGATCCCAGGTGGATCACAGAAAAAAACAGCTGGAATAATCCATAAAGGGAGGACAGGTCCCTTCAACACGTCAAACCAAAACGAAAGCAACGAGGGCAAAGTTTCACAGGTTGATTTTGAGTTTACAAAGGGAAGATTTATGAAGGGATTTATTCAGTGAATAGGAGAAGATGAGGAGAAATATTCTGAAAGCATGACGTTAGTTTTACAAACTCTATGAAAATTACTTTTAAACTTTAATTCATCACAGAAATGTATGACGGTTTGTGACAAAAATCTTAATTCGAAAAACTAAAGTTTCAGCTACAGAACCTTAAAATACTATCAGTCAGAATAAAATGTTCATAGGTTTTAAACCTAAATCTACCTTAGCTTAGCTCTAGCTAAAAACTAAACTTTTACTGTAAGGGTAAAGTTTGTCAAATCACTTAACTTCTTAGATCTACAATTAAGTTTACTCCCAAGATAATGTTTAGTCCTAAAAGTCCCTTCAGCTTGATGTTATGGAAGGGAAGTAAACATACTGATTTTGAAAATAGCTTCATGAAAAGACAAAACTCCTAATGTGTGATTGCATAAACTGAAATCTCAGAAAAGCTTGTAGCAGATTCAGCTTGATGTTCCGACAAAGTGTTTTGTTTGCCAGGTTTCCAGATTGTGATGAGCCTTACCCTCGCGCTGAGGACCTGCTGACCGGCCCAGAACCCACTGACCAGTCATCCATGACGGTCCAGAGAGATTACTGGCTTCTGGTGTCCCCGAGAGCTCAAGGTTGACCCAGACCTGGGCTACTCCTTCATGGGAAGGAAGGACTGTTCTGCTCCCTGCCCGTCCATGTTCTTCAGCCAGCAGGAGCTCACCTTTATGAGATACTTCATTGGAGTCGTTTCTATTATTTGTCTCTCTGCAACTCTCTTCACGTTCCTGACGTTTCTCATCGATGTTACAAGGTCAGAGTAGTTTGTTGTCTTTTTTTAACCGAATATTTCTTTTACAAAACCCTGTGAATTAAATCTGAAATGAAAACAAATCTTTAGTATGCATATTTAACACTCTAACACCTAAGTTTAAAATCCCTCTTTCCCTGTTGCTTATTTTAATGGTACGTAGTTCTTCAAATGTCCTGTGAGTAAATATATTTGCCCATTTATCCATAACAACTGGAACTTTCAATATCTAGCAAGTTATTCACAATCTACAATCTATTAAGAGTGCCGCTCAGATTAATTTCACTCCCTGCTAAGGTGGGAGTGTAATTACCGTAATAACCCGATATTGGCTAGAAAGCGCAACATCTCCCCCTTTCAGAAACTGTTGGAATTTTTCAGATAGCGCAAACTGTGGCGGAATTACGGTTCTGCATTTGGCTGCGTTATTGCCGATACGTTTGGTCTAGAAGGCTTAAAACTATGAATTAGAAAGTGAACCAGAGAAATGAATCAACTGTGTCTCTATAGGTTCCGATACCCTGAGCGGCCAATCATCTTCTACGCTGTGTGTTACGTCATGGTGTCGCTGGTCTTCTTCTTGGGTTTCCTTCTGGAGGACAGAGTAGCATGCAATGCAGTGAGCCCGGCCCAGTTCAAAGCTTCAACCATCACACAGGGCTCTCACAACAAGGCGAGTGATTAACCTGTGTCCTAACATCACAAATCTTGTCCTGGGAATGTTTTTATTCTGATCCCAAAGGATTCCTTCCACATGGTTGAATAAACAGAACTCGTTCTTCCTGTTGTTTCTCTCTCAGCCATGCACTCTCTTCTTCATGGTCCTGTATTTCTTTACCATGGCCGGCAGCGTGTGGTGGGTCGTACTGACAATCACTTGGTTCCTGGCCGCTGTGCCTAAATGGGGCAGCGAGGCCATTGAGAAGAAAGCCCTCCTCTTCCACGCTGTGGCCTGGGGCCTCCCAGGGGCCCTCACTGTCTCCCTGTTGGCCTTGAATAAGATCGAGGGAGATGGGATCAGTGGAGTGTGTTTCATAGGCTTGTATGACATCGATGCCCTGAGGTGGTTTGTTCTGGCACCACTCTGCTTCAATGTGGCGGTGAGTTCAGTTAGACTGAGCAGTGATGAAAGAAGGGATAAATGATTGATTGTGGAAGAGATAAAGGAGCGAATGATATGTTAGAAATGTGGACTGCCTCACTGTACCCTTTAAGAACTAATCACTCATTGTAATCGCGCCACATCTGTCTGAGTGCCCTCTTCATTTGCTTCATTATTCCCTCAGGTTGGCATCTCGCTGCTTTTAGTGGGAATTATCGCTCTGAACCGGGTCCGGATGGAGATTCCACTGGAGAAAGAAAACCAGGCCAAACTTGTCAAGTTCATGATCCGAATGGGCGTGTTCTCGGTGCTCTACCTCGCCCCCTTATTCACAGTGATTGGCTGTTACATTTATGAACACACCTATCGGGGTATCTGGGAAACGACGTGGATGGAGGAGAACTGTCGGCGGTACCACATCCCCTGCCCATATATGGTAAAGGAAAACAAAGGGATTGCTCAACACAGCATAAGAAATTGTCATCTTTTCCACAGTTTTAACCTCTGTGAAAAAGATGACGGAGTGTAAAAAAGTCTTTATATACGACTTTTTTACACCTAATCTCAGGGGGAAGTGGGTTAAGATTGGACTTTTTTCTTATATTTCTGACTTATTCTAGAATTTCTAGAGTAAGTTAAGGATTTTTGGTGTCTGGGAAATTGGCTGTCTCAAATAAACCTCCCAATTTATATTGATTTATTTATATTGAGTCATATTTACATTACTTAATATCACTTATGTGAGTAATTTCCCCTTGGCGAGCAATAAAGTATATTTTATTTTAAGTCACAGCGGGCTCTGCATCGTTGCCTAGCAACTTCTCCCGAGCCCATCCCTGTTACCTAGCAACCCAAGCAGAGCTCCAGCACATTTGGCCAGTTGGTTTTATCACTGTATTTGCTGTACAATAGCAAAATTCATAATGACAAGTCATCCAGGTCACAAGTGAAGAAAACAGCCACAAACCATCATAATGTTCTATACAATAAATCAAAAATAACCATAAAAGTTAGGTTGCATTGTAATTGTTTTTCATTTTTGATCTCATAAAAATCCCTTACTGTGGTCAATTCCAGAAATTCAATAAATGACTTGCATTTAATAAATTACTTATCTTTTTAGTTTTTCCTGCTTTTTTCCACAAATCATTAGTTTTGTTATTGCCAATTTAAACTTAAAACCAAATTGCAATATTCTGAGCTAATCACTCGGTGCAAAAGGTCTGTGTGTGAGCTGCTGTGACTACCAGACCCTGGTGTGTGTGTGTGTGTGAGTGAGGGAGGAGACCAGAGTGCTGTACGCATCATTAGCTCACATAATGCAGTTCTCCAGACCGACTCCCCAAAACGCTACAATCTTTGTTTTCCTCTGTCTTCTTTGTCGTCTTGTCTTTCACTCCTTCGGCTGGTTTTTCCTACTTTTCCATCTCTTGGTCTCCCCCTTCTTGCCTTCTCCTCCCTTTTCTCAGCTGGTGTCTCTTTCTTCCAGACTTTCTCAGTCATGCTCTGCTGCCTGTTCTCTATGAAGGCTTTGTAGCGCTTATGAAGAGCAGTAGGAGGGCGGTGTTTTTGTACAGTCTGCCTACTAAATTAATAACCAGAAAAATGGACCCCCCCCACTCCCTGTTGAAAGCATGCACAACATTTTCAAATTGCATTAGACTTCCAGACAAGTGTCGGCCTCCATATGACAGGCTGTACGAGTGTTTGGAGACAGGTGCAAATGCTTATGTTACTGGTCGGTGTGTGTGTGTGTGTGTGTGTGCGCGGGTGTGTGTGTGTGTGTGTGTGGAGGTGTGCGTGGGTGTGTGTGTGTGTGTTGGTGTGTGTGTGTGTGTGACAGACCTCTGCTGCATGTTGCTGTGGTGTTTCAGTCCGTGTGTGTGTCACTGGACTTGTCCCTTAGGCAGATCATATGTGTCAACGTTGAATGACGGACAAAACAGTTTAATACCTTTGGAAAATTGTATATTCTGTTTTTATTATTGTAGCTCAAGTAGCTTGTGTCTCTGGATTATAGATAGTAATATTCTAAAGTCCCATGGCTCCCCTTTTCTTTTCTTCTGGGTTTAGAAGGTAATGGTTTTACCACTAACACTTTAAAAGTAGGTGCAGCATTTCAGCTTTGACTTCTTTTTTTTTTCAGCTAAATTTTGTTGCAGCAAATGGAGTGGATTACTGAAATAATGAGGGCAAAGCAAAGGTCTTTAATGCACCGGCTGCTCCCTTATGATCATGGTTCCTTGTTACATAACAGCTCTAAAGCATGGGATTTACTTTAGGCCCATTTCCTGGTTGAGTTTATAAAGTCTAGAAATGAGAACATTGTTTTGTATGTTTGAATCGGGGATCAAATAATCAATCGACCAGAGATCAGAACCAGCCGGTTTTCCTTTGATCAGGTCAAATACTGAAAGCTCTGAGTTTATTTTCCCCAACTCATTGAAATACTGAGAAAACTGAATAGTTGCGCAATTTCCAGTCTATAAATGCATCAACCAAAATCATGTGTTGATGCACTTTGTTTTGAGTTCAGTATAAAACAAATATCTGTATCAGCTGGGAAAAATCTACAGTAAACTAACCTTAGTTTGAGTGTTTATTTATATATATATATATACTGTATATATATATGATGAAAGCAACAAATGCAAAATCCAGTTATTGACTCAATTTGGTAAAGTAAGACTTCTGACTGAAAACCTGTGATTAATTGTATAAGAATAAGAGAAATTGTTTTCATTTCTCATTTTAATAACACAGTAATGATCTGAAGTTTAGTGGAAATAAATTTTTGCTCCCAGCAGAAATCTGCCTCACAGTATTATATTTTCAATGTTTATCCATTGGTAGCAGCATTTTGTGCTCACACATACATACTTTTGAGTAATTCATGTTATACTTAATTACATAAGGTCCCAATTTATACATTTAGTTCTTGCACTGATGAGCAGGAAACATCAGATATTGCTTAAATATCAGATTTAAGCAATATTAAAGACTTCCTCTCCTTGGAATTTATTATGCATATCATGAGGGGAAAATAAGCTGTTACTGTCATAAAATATTAAAGACCACAACAGCTCACCATTTAAAAAAGGTAGTCTGCAAATGGCATTTATTAGTTTGTGGTCTGCTTTTCTGGGCTCCTAACAGGTTAAATAGAAATAAACCTGTTGGAATATAGATCGCTCCCTAGATCATACAGTAGATATAAAAATACTCTGGTGTTTATGTTTGATACATGCATCTATAAAGCAGAGCAGCAGCTATAATAAACTCCTGCCCTCTACTGGGAGATGCAGCAGAATTATCATTCAGCTGAAGGCAAAGACACTGCAGTTGAACCCAGTTTGAAGTTCAGCTGTTAAAGCAGGCGGGTTTTACTTGGATTTACTCTCATCTTCAATCATCCTGAATGACTGGCTGGGATAAAAACATATGTCAGGGCCGAATACTTTTAGACCCTTAATCTCTAAATTGTTTCAGTGGCATTCAGAGCTTCTATGTCTTTATTGTTGAGAAAATAATCTACTAGGCAAAAGCTTTTATCATGACTCTGCTTTCTTCTTGTTCCTCACAGTAGTGGTTATTTTAAAGCTGACTGGCTGCTGCTGGAGTTAAACATGTTTCTGTTCCTGTTAGGTTGAGCAGACCAGCAAGCCGGCCATGGTTCTGTTCCTGATTAAATACCTGATGATGTTGGTGGTGGGGATTCCCTCTGTGTTCTGGGTGGGCAGCAAGAAGACGTGCTTTGAATGGGCCAGTTTCTTGCACGGACGCAGACGCAAAGAGTAAGTCGCCTTCAGGTTAATATTTATAAAGCCACATGATGATGATCACCAAAGGGATTTAACTTTTGGAGGAATGTACTGCAAATAGGTTCAAATGTTAAGTAAAGAATGAACTGCTTGCAGCTAAATATTTTAGAAAACTAGAAATGTGATTGTCTTTTGTTTAAATGTTGAAATTTCTACAGATATGACTTATCACATGCTTTATGTCTTTAGGTTTTAACTGTAATCAATTAGTTGTGATTCTGGGTTTTTTTCAGTCTCGTGTAGAAAAACTGATAAAGAAATTAGATTTTTACAAGAAGCAACATATTTTACACTGTATTATCAAGTATAACATTCTAGGTAATCTAACTTACTTTACCTATGATGGAATAATATTTCTTTGAATCAACATTCAATTTTCTCCATGCACAGTAAAAAAAAAGCATTTCCCTGTTAAATGCTTCAATAATTAAAATGTCATAAATATGAATTCATTAGTGATCAGAAAATGAAATTTGTTTAGTGAATAGATTCAAATACAATGATTATACTTCAAGAATTTGCTTATTTAAGTATTTATGGCTGGAGGCTAACCCAACATTTTTGATTAATTGAAAATTAAGAGTATGGCATAATGAAGAGTCTTAATACTGAAAAGTTATGATATGGCTTATACTGCTAGGGGACAGTTCTCTTCACTTTGTAGATTAAATAACATTTTTGCATTTCATCTGATTCTGTGTCTCTCCACTCTTTCCTAGACTCACTTCAGGTCCATTATGAAGTTTTCTAGTTATTGATTTTTGACTCAGGTTATTTGCTGATGTTGGCCCACTGTGTTTATCATGTTTAAAGTCAGCACATCTACCAGGAAGCTTGTTTAGAGCATTTCATGCTGCCCTCTGCTGACCATAGAAATACTAAACCTGGTTTAATGACCTGGTATCACTGAGCTTCATTGGCCAACAACTTCAGCAGTGCCACAGGCTGAGCTCTTCCATGTTGCATCTCGTTGATTCATGCAAAACTGGTTGCATGTTAACTGCAACCAGTTTTGATTTTTGGCCCAAAACTCTAGAACTCCATAGAAATAAACGCCTCCATGTTTGGTTTCTCTACAGCAGTGGGGTGAATGAGTCCCGACAGGTTCTACAGGAGCAGCCGGACTTTGCTCAGTCTCTGCTGCGTGAACCCAACACCCCGATTATCAGGAAGTCAAGAGGGACGTCTACACAGGTAGGACTGCAGGCTGCAACCACTTTCAGCCAAAAAAGATATACAGTGTGTAGCAGAAGCTTCAGGGTATACAGTAACAAACCTCTGGTGGCTGTTGTAAGATGAAATGAAACATGACACTGAATGGTTTAAGAATTGGTATAAATAACAGGAGTTGGAGTCAGAAATGTTCTTTTTGGAGATTCCAGGCTCATCACAACTCAGACGATGCTGATAACTGTGTCATTCAAAAAAGCTTTTCTGCAAATACTTTTTTACTTCAAGTTTAAGCAAAAGACCAAAGATTTTTTTTTAGTATGGTGAAATAAAAACACTAAATGGTAAAATTTGTTGATTAAAATTAAAATCAGAAGAGTTCAAAAGTAAAGTGTATATAAAATGTAAGTTTGTGTATTTTCCTGCAGGGCACCTCCACCCACGCCTCCTCCACCCACTTGGCAGCTCTAGAAGATCTGGACGAACCAATCAGGACTCATCATGGACACCCTGCATCGACCAGAAGTAAGCCCAGCAGTGTCCATAGCAAGGCCAGTTACCATGGCAGCCTGCGCCGCAATCGAGACGACAGGTAGCTCAGAAACCCCTCGCTGCTTGCATCACTCCTCCATCCGTTCTGTCCTCACCCCTGTACGTCTCCACCTCTCAGGAGCGATTCTCTAGCTTACCGAGGCACACCGGACCGCAATCTCCATGGTAGCATGCCCCGGCTCGACCACCCACTCTCCACCCACAGCAGCCTGCATAAGATAGACAGCCACTCAAGGCACAGCAGCCAGCGGGACACATCGGAGGTTTCGCCTACCCTCATTACCCATGGAACCACAGGGAGTGACGGCCGACCTGCTGAGGACGGCACCAGCGCCTGAGGAGTTCATCACTTTCTGCAGCAAAAAGCAGAATCTACCAGAACATTGCGGTGGTTTGTGATCTAGACTGGTCCTTTGAGTTACAGATTGAGGATTTATTCAGGGAAAACTGTGGAGAGCTGCAACTTGCACTGGACAGACCAGGAACTGGCTAAATGTTGTGGGGAAAAAAGGTTGTTGCGCTTATTACACAGTCAAAACCTAATTCCATAGGACCTTCGCAAATATGAAACTTGTAAAATGACTGCAGAGTTTTGTTTTTATATCAAACACTTCATCTGTCACAAAAGTGACTTGTTTATTTTGACCTGCAGCTGTTGATGCTAATCTGTGTGTGAAGTCTTAGACAAATATGGGCCTAACATAAAAACATGGACCTTTTAATTGTTTAGCAAATATTTTTATACTGTGAAAAACTGTCTACATATCAGGGGTGATTAAGTTTAAAACTTTTTGATGTCAGGAAAATTAAACTGCTTAGTCTGCAGTGCAACGAAATCTTTCTAAACCTGGGATGCTGAAGTCCAGCCCTTGTCAGACACACCTGAACAAAATGACTGAATGTTGAGGTAATTCAGGTGTGTTGGAGCAGGGATGCATCAAGCACTGCACTTGGGAAGCATGTTAATCTTTAACTTAGAGTTCATTCCATTAACAGGGCTGCAGATCAACATTTAAAACCCAGTGGGATTTGTTTGTGCAAGGCACCATCTTGAATTTTGAGGCCTCGGTTGGTAAGAATCCTCTAACGGGGAGCACATAAATTTTACTTCGAGTAGAAATGAGAGGCATAAACAGCACCCTTAAACTAAAAATACACTGCCAGACAGATGAAAACCTAAAAAATAAACCACTGTAATATCTACCATAAATTCAGAAAACCTCTATATTTTATTGGATGTTGAAGATCCTGGTAAGTTGATTAACACTTTAAGGGGAATCAGTCATCAAGCCCAATGGAGACTTTAAACTGTATAAACATATCTGTAATTTAAAGTATTCCAGTATCATTTAAAACTCAAACTTGTTTCTCTAAAGACTGACAGATTTGTTTGAGACTTAATTTTTTACAAGTGTTGTAATATCCACCCCTGTTCATGTGTTTGTCTTCAGACCTGCCTTGACAGGTGCAGCTAACAAGAAGAACATTCATTATACTTTATTGGCGCCGACTTTTATTGTCTGCCTGTAAATGTAACAACCTGTAAATATTGTTTTCTTGCAGTTTGAGTCCTAATCCTTTGTCATTGAACTAACCTACCTCACCTTTACCCTCAGCCTTTTCTTGTTCTGCATTCACATCACTGGGTGCTTTCTCCGAAGTAAAGAAGTCCTCAGCATACATCAGTAAAAGTGGTGGTGCCAGCTCGCTTTGTGGTTTTTAAGTCTACCTCTTGAGTTCAAACCCCAACATACTTCTGACTGACTTTGTGTACTCAATTCCTAGCAAATTAAAAACATTCTAGCCTTTCAAACAGAAAAACACAGTTTTCATCAAGATTGTGCAAATTCTGACCTTGCAGTTATGCAATAATCACATCAGGCCCAGTCTGTGCTTCTATGCCTTCATTAGCTTGTACATAGATTTTCTGTATGATGACTGATCTGCCTTTGTTCTTGTCCTATATCCCATTTTTGGACCTACAGCAATCGTCTGTACTTTACCATGGCTGCTTACATACATTAACCACAGTGCTTTTCTCTCAAAATGGTTGGAGAAAAAAAAGTAAAACAAGCTCTCAGCTTTTAAGCATTCATGTTCACACAAGTCTGTCTTCAACAATCTTTAACAGTAAAGCATGGGGGGGGGGGAAGAGTTCAAGTAGCTCCAACTAGGATTTTTAAAACTTGACTTAATTTATTTGCAGTTGTAATGTAAAAGCTTATTTTACATGCAGTCTAATAAACTTTTGTAAGACTTGAGTTTTTCTCTGTGATTTCCATGTCTGTTGTCGGGATGCAAAGAATAACTGGAGGTACTTACAGTTTCTCAAATCAACAAACACCGAGTTAAGACCAGATGCCCGAGCGTTCTCTTTTGCGGCGTACAATGGCCGCTATGTCTTGTTTGAGTGTGGAGACGCTGTCCTCCAGCTGCTCAGAGAAGTCCCTCAGCAGACGACTCTGCTCGTCCACAAACAGTCTGAGTCCCAGCAGGTCCGACTCCTCCTGGAGAGTGTATGCAACAACAATTTAGTGTTAGAAAAAAATCATGGCTCACTTCTTCCAAGGTTGCATAGAAACAAAGATACTTACACTGGGTCTGTGTCTGCGCAAGCGCTGCAGCTGACCCCTAACAGAGGTCATGCTGTGGTAGAAAACTTTCAGGGCGCGTGCGAACTCTGCATCACAGCTGGGACGTAGCGACCGACCACGAACGCCGTCTCCGCCTAAAACCAGAGGAGGGAAACATGGACTGAGTAGCAATGCAGGTATGAAACAACAAAGTGGGATAATTGTGCATGTCTGAGTTACCGTTCTTGACTGTGTTGAGCTGTTCTCTCAGACTGTGATTTTCTTTCCTTAATGACTCATTGAGACTCTTCAGTTTCTCCAAGTCCTGTTGAAGAGCTCTGACTGAACAGCTAAGCTCAGCAGAGTCCGATAGCTGCAGCCAATGAAATATTAGCTAATAGTCTGATCCACAAATGAGATTAGCTGCTGACAGTCAAACATGGACTATTTGTTTTAATCGATGGAACCATTAACTCTGATCTCCATTAGAAAGCCCAAAAGGAGAATGTCACTGTCATCTTATAATCTTAAACACACTGTGAACAAATCAGCAAGTCCACAAAATGTCTGGACTTTAATTTGATTTTGCAGTTGCCAGTAAAAAACATTTATATTCAACTTACTGCAGCTTGTGATGGATCCAGCATGTCGATGATAAAGACGCCCTCTGCAGTCATTCTCACAGCTCCAAGAGATGAACTCAAAACACTGCAACCCTCTTAGACAAGAAAAACACACAGTAGTTATCTCTTCTTATAGCTGATAACCTCATTTACTTTAGAAAACTTATTTTAAAAATCATTTAGGAATTGTGTTCTAGAGCTAAAACCGCTTATAATGAGGGAGCTGAAAGTGCAGCATGGGATTCTTTAAGTCAGCTTAGTATCTCAGAAATACTAAGCGAGTTCAGAAATGTTCAGGAGAGAGCAGCACAAAGTGGAGCCAATAAGAACAGAAAAGAAACGTGAGATCAAATTCAGAGCCGTGCAAGAATATAAATGTAATAAGATGCCTTACAAGTTTTCAGATAGCAGTGTACTTTTGAAATGATAACATAGATGGACAGGCCTTGATTTGGGGACAACTTCATCCTATGACAGTATATATTTTTTGCCAGTATTTAATGGAGTGACCAAGTCAGTTTCTAGATCTGAACGTTGGTGGTAAAAACCTGACTATGTAGCATAAAAGAAAACTCCATCCAGTCAATCAATCCAGTGGGAGAAGCTACAGGAAGCCTCGCCAGAAATCTCATCAGATTATCTTCAAAATGTTGTAGGAAGTTATGGTTTACCAAACAGTCTTTTCTTTTCTGAAGGCTAAGCTGTTCATAACTCTGACAACACCTGCCTGCATGTTCTGCTAATTTACTATATGTCCTGGTGAAGATAATTTCATGCTGAAATTGTGTTGTGGTGGTCATTTCCGTTTCCTTCCTCACCCTGGAGACCCCAGAGCTCCAACACCACAGCACTGCTTTGCAGGTAGTCCAGCAGCCGTTGGGATGTTTGGAGGGAGGTGAACTGGACCCGGTGATCCAACAGAGGATTGATGTTGTGCCACACAGCTGGAGTGTAAAGCAGCTCGCCGCAGTCAAATACCCTGAATCTAACACAGCAGAGGAAATAAAGTTATGTGAGGAAGTCTCAACGTCCAATTTTAAAGTTATTCGTCATTCCGTTATCAAACTGCCCTTAAATGTTGAATACATCTGTCCAGGCCTCACCCAATTTGTATCCCTCGATTGCGGGCTTCCCTAATCCAACGAACCCCACAGCACTGATCCAGGACCAGCTGGAAGTCCAATCGTCGACCCAGTACTTCAGACGGGTCAATCAGGATGTCAGTCCTCCCCCAGTGGACTGGAAATATACATTTCTTAAAAACACACCTTTCTGTGAGCTTACAACTAAAATATGTGTCATACAGTCCAGTGGAAGTGCAGGGGATGAGCTGAGCTTGTAGGATGGCCTCCTCTGTCCCCTCTGAGCCCAACACCTGCAAACAGAGACAGATTCATCTGGCATCTGATAACACTCATGTATGAAGCATATGGAGTACCTCCAGCTGCTCCTCCAGAGGGATGCGGAAGGCCAAAGACTGCAGCCAGATGTGAGCAGTTCCCAGGAGCAGAGGCTCAACTGGATCCCAGAAAGGGTCTTTATCTCTCGGTAACACTACAGCTGGGAGGCCCTCCACTCTCTGGTAGCAGCACATATACAAAAAGGACCAATAGCAAAAGTTGAGTTATAGCTCTAAAATCTAAAGTAAACTTTAATTCAAAGGGGACCTATTATGCAAAATTCAAAATTTTTCAAGACATCCATTTGAGTCTGTAAGAGCAGCACAAGCGCTTAAAATAAAACATCCAGCCGTTTTTCGGCAACAAGTTAATGCTTTTCATTGTCTGGAAAATGAGCCGTTACCTAACCGTCCCAGCCGAGCCCAGGCAGCCCGTCACCTAGCAACCCAAGCCGAGTCCGTCACCTAGCAAGCTAAGCCGAGCTCCAGTGTTTGGTCAATTAGTTTTGGTATGCTCTGTACAATGGCTGTGTTTTGTTGTTGACTTACCTACCATACAAAAACCATTTCATACATTCTTGTTGGTTGTTCAGGTGACTCTGGTTGCTTTTGAAAGGTGTACAGTTGTATGTTTGTGAATCTACTTGCCGCCATTTTCACGTGCGAGCGTAAACGTTGAGTTGAGGGCGTGGCCAACAGCAATTTACTTGGATTTAAAGTGACAAGAGGCCCTAAAACAGCTCAAAACAAAACAGACAGAACGAAGCAGACTAACATCTCATTATCTAACAATGATTTTGTGCAAAAATGTAATTAACATTTTTATCCTAACTTGTTCAGGAAAACATAATATGCCACCTTTATGCACTTATTAGAAATGAAAGATATCTACAAAGTTTTCCCCCTCATTCCCATGTTGTACAACATGGGAATGTTGGACAACATTTTTTTGTCTATGCTCAGTTGCCTCAAGAAATATTTGGGTATTCTGAAAAACACATCAGTGTTATTTCATAACACACATTGTCTTCGTGTTGTGCAGCCTTGAACTGCTGGTAGACCTCCTCCATCAAAAACTTGCGGTTGACAAACTTGGCTTTGGACCACATCCAGACCTGCAAAACATGCGTCACAACTGAAATCATTCAGAAACATCTTTCTGGTACAAAGAAAGGAGAGAGGCACCTTGAGCAACACTAGCCTGTTTACTTCCTGCAGCGGTCACTCTGACAACAGTGTCTTTCTGCAGATCGTGACCTCGAGAATCCGACAGGGCCAGATTTTTGATTTCCAGCTTAAACTCAACTCCCTGAAAATTAAGAAATTAAATGCGAATTTATCAATGTCACTCCTGTGTGCCCTTAAATGTTGCATACATCTGTCCAGGCCTCATCCGAGGTCAATGTGAGCAGCTACAGCAGGACACTGAGTTACCTTGCTCAGTTCCTGACTCATCTGGTTGGCCTCGGCCACCATGGGCATCAGCTGAATGTAGTCGTAGAAGACCGCTAACAGACTGGGATCTGTCTGGCTACAGCCGGTGCTGGACTCACCTATACATTAATAAAAATGACTTTTTTTTACCCCATATAAATAAAACAAATTCAGTTCCAGAGAGTGATGGTTTCACCCACTCAGGTGGATGCCCTCAGCAGCAGCCAGCTCTGACTGGAAGTAGTCATAGTCGTAGCGACCCCAGTCTTCCCCACCCCTCTCAGATGGATAACCAACGAACAGGTAGGTACAATTCGAGCCCAGAATGAGACGATCCTGACAAATATTTAGAATAAAGTTTTTCAAAGCAGTGGCTTTGACTGCTTTAGTTTCATCTAACACAGTTAATTAATATAGTTGGTACAATGCAAATACCCACCAGGTGTTGCAGCTCTGCTGTCTCATACACGGCGTTCCCATTAACAATAACCTTTGACCCCGTCAGTGGAGTCAGTGTTACCCGCCGCTGTTCATTCCTGAACACCGCATGATGATCCTGGATACTAGTTCACAAGCAGACATTACTGTGTGTGCACAATGACAACAAATATGTTCTGATGCATTTTTAAACATAATTTATCGATCTCTGGTTGAGTTGGCGGGTTTCCCTGGTTTTTTGTACTTTCTGGATGTTGAAAAGGAAAGGAAAACTCACCCTAAGCCCTTGATAGAAATGGATCTAGGGGCAGAGTCACAGAGTCCGATGCCCCACTCGCCTGGAACAACAAAACATTTTGTTCTCTGATTTTGCAGTTTTCTTGACACCTCAGACAGCCTTGTACCAACATGGTATTAACAAAGTGGAATTAACTCATTTAAATGCTCATAAGATTCACCATCTGATTGTCATAAAGTCCCATGAATGTCCATAGTGAAGAAATTTATCAGATACTTTCATAAAAATAAATAAGTGTCATGACTGACTCTCTGTTGGACTTGAGAAAACCACATTAAACTGCTCTGTAAAGAAAACAAAGTATATTCTCTTCAACATCTGAAGTTCTTCAGAACAAATTGTAACTGAGGAATTGTGTGGTTTTGTACCTAAATAAAATGTCAGAGCTGCGTGTCCGGTTTAGAACAGGATTATATTTTAGAGATAGACCAACCCTCCTGGATGAAAAGCTTCACCACCCCTGACAGCTGAGCGTCCTCGTTGATGTTCAGGATGTAAGGATACATCTGCATCATCCTCCTCTCCTGACAATAAATTAAAGAAACATGAACATTAACAACCAGACAAAGGATGATTTCACACTGAAAATATTTCATCTAAAACATATTTTCCACTTCTTAACCCACTTTAATTCACATTCTCTGTATGCATTTATTTTTAAACTCCTTAGAAGCAGAAAAAAAAATCCCAGATTGTGTGTGTGTGTGTGTGTGTGTGTATGTACCTGTGTGATGTTGGCATACTGCTGCTCCCAGTCTTTGAGCGCCTCCTGCAGGTGTTGTTCCCACAGAGTCTGAATGGCTCTGATCTGGAGCTCATTCTGGGTCAACAGCTGACGAAGTTCCTCTGGAAACAGATAAGATTACTCTCTCTGATCTCTGCCAGCTGAACTGTCGTCTGGTTTGTCCAAACATCGATTCTTACTGGACTCATCTGTGGCTCTGCGCCCCTCCTGGTCCATCCGGCTCAGTTTCTGCAGCAGTCGGGCATTTTCAGCCTTTAACTCTTTAACAAGGCGTTCAGTGGGGCTCTCATTCACCACTGCCCTGTTTTGGATTCGTTTTGCCCTGAATTGTGAATGTAAAATGTGTTAGTATGACGAAAACCAATAATATTCAGCTTGGTTTCCAGATTGTAAATGATTAATGTACCTTTCAGCATAGCGCAGGGTGGAGAGAGACTCCTCATAGCAGATATCTGCTGGACTCAGAGTGGCAATCTGGAAAATAAATATGACAAATTCAGTACACCACAATGGTTTGCATACCACTGCATTTCCCCCCCCCCCATTTTGTTACTTTACAACCACACATTTCCATGCATTTTATTGAGAATTTCTGTGACTGACCAACACAAGGCAGACAAGAAAATAAAACCTGGTTTTCAATATTTTTCACAAAAATAGTCTCACTCAAGCTTTGCACAATCAGATACTGAATTTTCTCCTCATTCTTCTTCACAAATAAAGCTGAAGAGCTGTCAGGACTGGATGGAGAGCATCTGGAAGTCAATCTAAAAAGTCCTGCCACAGATTCTTAACTGGACTGCAAAAACACTCAACCTCACCAGGTATTGTTTTATAATCAAACCCTTATTTAAACTCCTTTGTAACATATCCCTGACCTCTCTGCTGTGTGCATTGGTCGTCCTAATCCCGTTTGTTAACTAATATTCTCTAAAGAACCTCTCAGATCTTCACAGAACAGAATTCACAAAGGGGAGTTGAACACAAAATTTGACTATTTTTCATATTTTTGTACTTTTGCATTTGAAAACGGTCCACTACTTTATGTTGGTCCTTCACAAGCAAGTTAGCATTTGTAAAACAATCAATTAAAAAAATATAACATATTTTTTAAAATCATCTGCCAACTCTTCGGTGTGTTTACCATGACGGTGCGACTGTTTCCTCCCAGCGCAGACTGCAGCAGCTTGGTGAGAACCGAGTCTCTGTAGGGAATATGAACCACCTTCTTCCCCACTGCAATATCTGCCAGGGCGCTGGAGGGAGAAAGGTAATTTTATTTTTATAGCACATTTTCAGAAACAAGGCATTACAAAGTGCTTTACATGATTTAAAAGGAAAAATAACAAATCAAAGGAAAGAGCAAAAGAAGAAAAAGAAATAAGAAGACGGGACAAAAACAGAGCGAGCAGGGCAGGCATGGGCAGGGAGGGAGCATGAACAAGAACGAATATGGAGAAAACCGATGGATCCAGCAACATGCAAGAACAAGGCGAACCAAACAAAACAGAGCAAACCTGATGACATTGCCCAGCGTGGTGAGGCTCAGGTTTATGGCTGTTCCCTCTTTGAGTCTGTCAGCTTCAGAACCTGAAGACCTCTGGCGCTCGCTGCCAGCCAGGTCCACCAGGTTGATGTTGGACTGCTTCGTGATGCTCTCTTTAGAGAAGATCTGGTCAAGATGTTTGATTGAAAACACTTGAGTTAGAGAAGCACACAGAAATAAATATATAAGAGCCATTTATAAATAGTAGAAACTTCATATAAAATGTCATTTTTGTTAACGTGAGTTTCATTTATTGCATTGCTATTTGAAAGGATAAACATATGTGATTTTATCTGGTTTAAGCTTATTACATGGTGCCTTTTGATTGGCTGTTGACTGATTAGATAAGCACTTTGACCGTCACTTTCTATTTGTTTTGAATCTGTTACTTTGGTTTTATTTTATCATGTCCAGTAAAGACACAAACATTACTTCTTCTTTTTTGAAGAAATGTGTCGCGTACAAAGGAGTTTTATGGGGCAAGACTAGAGAAGCTGGCCGCACTTACAAAATAATTTTAAAAATGGCTTCTTGTTGGTGTTGTCATGAGAAAGATCATAATGAAAAATAATTTTAAAGCAAAACCCAAGAGGAAAATTTAAAGTTTGAACATCAAACCCAAGTTGAAAATAAAATAAATATAAATAAGTAAAATAAATAAATAAATAAAACAAATAATCAAGAAATAAGCCCAAAACAAGATGAGCAGGCAGACAGGAGCACTGAAATCCGGAGTGGATTAGAAATATTGAAGATTATAATAACTCAAAGACCAGCTGGGAAAACAAAAACCTCTCAGAATATTTAGAAAATGTAAATAAAAAATAACGTAAATGAAAACACTTGTAAAAAAAAACAACTGGTGCAGAACATTAAAAATACAGAGCTGAACAAATACAATAAACAAAACCTGCTTATGACAACGTATATATAAAAAAAATCTAACTATAACTATAAATACCCTGGATACCAATTGATAAAAATAGAATTAATTATTAATTATTAGTTGTCTGAAATTGTTTCTAACACAAAATACATGACAATATTTGATTGGCTTAAAAATAAAACTATCAGCAATTATTTCACTCTCAGCTGTACAGTAGAAATAGCATCAAATTCATGAAGCTGGATCTCAATCAGACTAAATAAGATTATTTTGTAAATTCAGAATAAACCAGACCAAATTTTATCCTTTGAGTCTTTAGATAATTTACTTGTGAACTGAATCAAATTAGATTTGATCCAAACAAACCGACTTGATAACAGTTCAGAGCGTTTCCTCTGAAAATGTTTTTCTCAGCATTAATAAATAAACTGCAGACGTAAAGCATGGGGCCCGTTTTACCTGTTTGAGCTGCAGGATAATGAGCATGTGTGAGCGGCTGCTGTTGGCGTTCATTTGAGTGGCAGCGGTGGTTCGAGTCCTGGTTCCCTGCTCCATCAGCTGCTCCACCTGCAGTCAAATCAGATCCATTTAAAACGAACCAAAGCTCATTAACATCAACTCCTTAAAAGGACTGGTTGGATATTTTGGTAACAAAACAACTTAAATTAATGAGCTTTACAGCTAAAACCAACTTTCAGGTGCCAGTTTCATTTTTAACCAAAAATACTGAATAGAACAGAGATGGAAACTTCAGAAAACTGTTTCAGATTAATATTTTAATTACATAATTCAGGAGAATCAAATCTTTTTAGGTCTGTTTGATTATTCAATGTCATGGTTGAAAATTTGTTTTTGTTATTTTCTATATAATAAATGCTGGTTGGCTGAGGGATTTTTGTGATGTACAGATCATTTTTGTATCACACCCAATTTAAAATTTAATACTCTCAAATTATTAAGGGCAAAACCAATATAAAGTTGCTATAAAAATAACATACATTAATATTTGTTGTTATTGTTTTGGTTTTAGTCTTTTATTCATCAGTTCTGATCAAAATATTGAACAATTATCAACATTTTGATCCTCTAGAGCACTTTATTTTATTTTTTCCCAAAATAATTCCATTTTATCTTTGAATGGTTTTCTTACTTAAGATTGTATCTTGTTTACTGATAAACTTCTAGTTTTTCATAATTCATGGTTAAATCCCAGTCTACTTGACTTTTGTCTTTATTGGCAGTTTTCTGGAAACGAAGAAACCTCTCAGAATTTCACTGTTTTCTATGGGAGTCCATAGAAAACTCCCATAGAGTCCATAGTTTCTATGGACTCTATGGGAGTCCATAGAAAACAGAGGTAAAAAATAAATAAAATAAAATAAATTATTTCGAGATACTGTCTCATTATAATGAGATAATTTTTTTAACAAAGGGGTGGAAATTTGATTCCACAGTTTTCATTGTTGTTACATGTATGAAGACAAAAACCTAGTAACACTTTGGCAAACAACTAAGCAGTTTTTTTTACCTGCAGAGCATTCTCACAGGGGATTTTACGGAGACCCTCAACATAAAAGCCTCTTTGCAGCTCCTCTCTCACTCTAAGTCCAGCTGCAGACCGAGACCCCCGAGACAAAAGGTCGACCACCTGGAAATAAGAAGATCATGAGAAACATAACAAGAAAGGCTAAAGTGACAGCAAAATAAAAAACAGTAACTTCTCTTGAATAAAGCTCAAATTTACCTGCTCATTATAGATTTCCAACATACTGAAAAAGACCTGAGGACACATCAACAAGCATTCAGAACAAAAGCCTGTCCTCTGTCAGCACAGTATGTTTCTCTCATTTAACTAAGATAAAGACGAAGAAGTGAAAGTAAACTAACCTCCATGAAGACGAGTATAGCGATCTTGTTAAATTATTACCTGACATTGTCTGTTTTCTTGGTGTTCTCTCATCGCCTCAAACAGCCGGTCACACAGCTTAGGAACCAGGCCTTTATTGGGCCCGTAGCCCACCATCGAGTAACTCTTCCCTGATCCGGTCTGTCCGTATGCTAGGAGCGTGGCGTTGTAACCCTGCACATGTGATTTCACTGGTTTATCATGAAGTCACTTTGTAAACAACTAACGGAAAGATGGAGCGGTTCCTACCTGAAGCGCGTTCTCCAGTATTCCCACTCCGAGGTCCTGGAACACGCTGTGCTGGGGATCGAAAAAGCAGCTTTTTACCAAGCATTATAATTTAATCTTTTCACTCTGTCTGGTAAACGTTGTCTGTCTCCTTCGCGCTCACCTGGTCAGCGTATCGGCCCCCCAGTTCTTTAGGGACAAAGAGACCAGTCTGGTCTCTCGTGAAGCCGCTGTGGGACCAGTACGCATAATCGAAGCAGAAGGACCGCCGGTTGTGGCAGTCGCCTGGATCCTGGATACTAATGGAGGTCGACACCAGAGAGATGATACAACGGCTGCCTGCATCCCTCTCTCTCTGTTTGGAGGAAAGAGAAAACGAGACAGTGGGAGGATGATTGCAGTTATATTGTAGTAGATAATGTAAATCTGAGTTTAATTGAATCCAGCTGTTCTGCGGAGGCCTCAGAGGTTAATCACTGATCAGAGCAGCAACCCAGAGGCCCATGGTAACCCTGGATGAGCTGCAGAGATCCACAGCTCATGTAGAGGAACCAGTTCACTGAACAACTCCAGCCAGGCACTCAACCAGTATAGTGCTGCAGAGTAAAGCCACTGGAGAAAGAAAGTCTTGTCTGCAGTTTTCTACAAGACATTTAAAAAAAAAACAACAGTTGAGTAAGGTGCTCTGGTCAGATGAGACCAACGCTGAACGTTTTGGGCAACATGTAAAATACTTTTAAACACTTTTAAAGAGTTCATTTTGCATTTAAATTATAATAACTTGTTGAAACTTCATGAAATGTTTTTAAATTGTTTACAAAAAAGTTATTCACTTATGCCCCTTCATGACAATGCTGCCAAAAGGTAGCTAACCCTTAACCCTCCTGTTATGTTCGTTTCTAGGGTACAGCAAAAATGTTCGTGGGTCAATTTGACCCAGGGAGTGTTTAATCATGCAATAGTGTCAGAAACCAAAAAATTCCTCCAAAACATTTTTGTATCTGATTATTAACTCCAATACTAACCATTTCAATCAATATTTGTGCAATGATGTTTTATTATTTCTCAGAAATTAAGGATCAATGACGACAACCTGCTCATTTACTCATTTGGACATAAAAAATGGAATTTAGATTTTTAATGTCCAATGAAAAAAACCTAGACACAAAAAAACAATAATTTCCTTGAAGTTGACCTTTGGTAAATTATTTTATATTATACTTTTTTTTTTTTACCAAAGGGTGATCTTTATAATTGAACTTGAGACACACATACTGTTCTGGGTCAAATTGACCCGCTGATTAAAATCAAGATAAATGAGTCATGCAGAGAGTATTTATGTTTTTCTCCACTTCTGCTGAGTGTCCACTCAGTGTGGGTGGAGTTTGTCCACAGGAACAGAAAAGATTCCCGTCAAAGGTTGTGTGAACACCTGCTTTCTCGCAGTTTCCTAGTGAAGTAAAGAGAATAGTGAGAAAGTGGGCTTGTGTGTGTGTGGTTGCGTGTGTGTGTGTGTGAGTGTGTGTGTGGTGAAATATGGTTCATAACTGCAAGGAAACATATAGAATTGGACATTATAAAATCTTTTTTTGCACTTTAACCTGACTGCCGGGTCAAATTGACCCGAACAGTATCGATGTAAAAAGTAGACCTAGGGTTTGGTACAAATGTGTAAAATGAATAAATTTTCAACTTATGTCTAGAGTGCACCTATTAAGACAAATAGAAAACGTTTCATGCAAAAAAAATGCTTCTATTTATTTTTTTTTAATTTGTAAATTTTAAAACGGGTCAATTTGACCCGGAACATAACAGGAGGGTTAAAAAACCAATAACCTAATCATTTAAACATTTGAAGAAAAAAACAAAAAAAACACATCAAAGACATTTTTTCCAAACTGGTATCATAAAAGTTTATGGTTCAGAAATACTAAATAGATCCATCTTGATTTCATCCAGTCAGTAGATAAGTAGATAACTGCTTTCCATCTTATCCAAAAGTTAGACCTGAATGTCACAGATAAAACAATGAGGAGGAACACTGGACCTCCACAACACGTAACTGGCAACATATGAGATAAATAGGGTAACCGATACGGATCCCTGTGGAACTCCGAAACTGAGAAGTGAAGCAGAAGAAGAGGATTAACAACCTTAGTGAAGAGAAAGTCATGATCCAGTTGCATTAACCAACTGGATCACCAACATGTTCAAACATGACATCATTTCACAGGCTACAGTATTAAGCTGCGGATAAGAACCGGAACAACAGATGAGCGAACTGTAAAAAGAACCATCAAAGTGGAATATAAATTAGTTCCCGAAATGGTACAGCCAGGAATTTAAACTACTATTCACGGGTTTTATTCAACACTTAGCTTATTAGCCTAACAACTCTTATTTTCTTGGTCGAGCATATTGGGCAGTTTGATACGTGACGCACTAATGGCCTCAATGACTGACAAGAAATATGAATGCGTGTCCAGAACTGGCCATAACCATGTTTAAAATGCGAAAACGAAAGTTTTATGCATTAAAAAACCCATTAAAGTCAGGAAAACAATAAATAAAATTAAACTACAGCAACTATCTCGACAGCCCTTAAAGAACAACGCGAGAAACGAGGCCCTGCTCAGCTTTTTTCTTATTTTTTTAAAAAGCTGAGTAGAACAATTTAAAACAAAGAATAAAACATTTACATTTAAAAATTATTCCTGCGTTTTGCTGAGCTTACTTTCTGCTTGGGTCATTTCTCGCATTTATAGATGCACACTGGTCCCATTTACACACCTGTCCTCGTTATGTAATTTCCTGCTTCCCTACTTCCAGCTAATTTGTTTTGGTTAGTTAAATTAAATACCTTCATATAGGCGCCATTGATTGGCAACGAGTTCCCTCTGTACTTAAGAAACCCATACTGACTATAAAAATAAGCAGAAACTGACCTTGTTGAACGGCCGCACTCTGACAGCCACTTTGACACAGTCCTTGCTGTGCATGTCCGAGGCTTTGGCCCTCATGGCGCAGCTGGAACCGGAGACACACTGGACAGAGTTCAGCTCCCTGCGACAGACGGACACAGAGATGTGTCGAGTTACACAGAAACACTCAGGGCTGGATGATGCTGGAAACCAGGAGAGATTCTGGAGTCCCTGTGGAGCCGAGGTGGTTTAGGCTGAAACATGGATACTGGATGTTTAAAGAAAGGAAGCTGATATTATATTTTACTGATATTATTATCCCTTCTTCTTTGTGATGCTGGCTCTGGTTTCACTTTCACCTCATCTATCTCCATAAATTATAAACGAGGCACAGAGTGCTGGCAGGCTGGCATTTACACTAAGTGCTTTTCTCTATTTCAGACCTCTGAAACCAAAGCAGATGTTTACTTTAGCTTTACTGCCTTTCTAAGAGTAGTAAATATAAAGACGACATTCTTTACAAACAAAACTATCAGCTCTGACGTCAGTGGCGCAAAAAGTGGGTACGTATATGCTACGCATAGGGGCGCCGCACTAAAAGGGGCGCCAATATTTTTTAGCATTTTCTGTATTTTAACATCTGTGTGTGCATGTGTAAACAACATGATCAATATTTATCTACTTACATTAGTTTAATTTGGGAAAACAAGATAAAAATAAAAGATTTATATGTCCAAAAATGTGACCATGTGTTCAGCTGATCATGTTTTGTTTTTTTCCTTCACCCATGCACTGGATCTGTTGGATATAATTGTACATTCATTCAAAATAGTAAGGAGAAAATGAGAGACACCAGAGGTTTTTAAGTTTAACCATATTTATCAAATAGCAGTCAACAAAAATAAGACATTCTACATACATTCAGTCAGAAAATAGTCTGAATCAGATGCTTGTTGCCATAAATTGCATTTAACAAACCTATTAATATCTCCCGAGCTACTTTTACATCTGCAAATTGTTGTGCATTTTTTTCTCCTTTACATCTCTCCCATATCTGCCGACAGCAGCAGTTTTACACACAAAATCCTCTTAGATTTTAAGACTTTGGCAAAGGCAATCTTATATGATCATCAAATGCATTCAAGACACTTCAAATTCAAAATAAACTTAATTCCTTAGGATTTAATTATTAACTTTATTTGGAACATAACAAATGACTATATACAAATCTAGCAGTAGCAATAGATCCTTGCTAGCCGGTTGCCTTTTTCCTCTTGAATAGAAAAACAGCAGGTCTTGAACTTTTAAAACGGCAACAAGAAAAGAAAGCCTTAAAATAATAGAATGGGAATAAAACCTCTTTATGAGATCTGTTCTGTTCATCATTAGGAACCTCTAAAAATCCACATTGATTGCTTTTCTTTGTGCCTTTCAGTGTCCAGAGCTCAAGCGTTAGAAGATAAAATGGTCACTTATCAAGTGAAATCAAGTTTGCATGAGAAGGAAATGTAAACTCCAAAAATAAAATCCTCCTTCACACTCAATTTACCGTTTTTGTCCCAAAAATAACCCTTCCCACGTCCATCGTTTCCATTTTCCTCTTTGTAGAGAAAGTTTTTCAGAAAAACTGCAGCACAATGAGGCATTTCAAGAAGCAGAACCATCATAAGTTCAGGCCGTTCCTTTTTATTTGACAGCTCTCGACTTGATTTGGTTCAAATCTCCATGCAGCCGCCTGAGGTTCACTGGTTATTACCACCTCCAGCCTCCTCAAAGTTTCCTCCTCCTGGTGACGGGCTTTGAGAAAACGATGTCTATGACGCGTTTGCGCCGAAGGTTCCTGGTGGTCGGAACCGGCGCTTCGTCTGTGATCCTCCTCAGTGCTCGCGGCTCAGCCGGGCTGGGCAGAGGTGAGATCAGATCCACCTCGGCGATGGGAACGGACTCCGAAACAGCTCTGGATCTGAGGGTGAAGAGACACAAACAGTGAGCATATTTTTATTAGTTTCAGCGCTTAAAAAGTAGAACAGTCAAACATTTAAATCTATTAAAAATTTGGTTTTAAGAGCAAGTCTTACTTTGCTGTTTTCCTGCTTGTAGATGTCTTCTCCACTTCAGCGCGATCATCTTCTGAGGAAGCTTTATTCTAAAAGGAAAACAGGAGTTGACTCTTTATCCATCAAGGTAAAAAAAAATTGAAAAAGTATTTAGACCACTTTGACCCGTCTTTTAAATCATAAACTTTAATATATTTTATGTGACAGACCAAAACAAAGGAGCACTTCGGTGTGAGGTGGAAGGAAAATGATACATGTTTTCCTGGTGGTTAGTCCCCTTTTCTCCAAAACCCCTAAATAAAATCTAATCTCATCTGATTTAAATAGTATCTTACATTAAAAGCGGCTGTTCTGAGAATCCCCTCCTTAGGGAAGATTCATAAACCAAACACTTTGAAAAACCTGTTCCCCCCCTTCACCTGTGGTGGCACTGCACCAAAAAAAACAACAACAAAACCTTCTGAAGAAGAGGTGACTTTGTTCTTCACAAAATGTTTTTTTTTTTTAAAAAAGGAGTGGCGTCAAATTTTAGCAGCTGCAGAATGTCTCGTTTGTATTTGGCCAACGACTTGGAGGTACTTCTTCCGCTAGCGCTAGACTCACGTTTGTTTTGGTTGCATTTACCCAGAATGCCCTGATCGATAGTCTGTTTTCTGCTTTTGGAGCTTGACATTCACATATGTATTTGAACAGCAGTAGAGTTCACTTCAATTGGACTTAGGTTTGTAGCCGGACAAGAGTTTACTTTTTTGGTCCGCATCAGAGTTCGATTGCGTATTCACGCCTCTTCAAAGGAACCAAATTTCCTAGACAAAACTAGAGTCAATTAAGCGGATCAAACAGGGTTGGTGTTTATGCACCCAAAGAGCACATATATTGATTTTTAATGGCAAAATTTTTGTTTTATGAATTGAAAACCATGTATTATTTTTCCCATTTTGCCATTATGGAATATGACTACATTAATCTGAGATGTAAAGGGAGAAAATCTGTCCAAAATCCTAAATATGCTCAGCTGTTAAACTGAATCTTCTACCTGAACAGAAGCATCTTTGACTCTACTCCTGCTGCGGGTGACCGGTGCCTCAGACTCCTCGCTTGGCAAAGAAGACTCTGTTTTACGAGCTGAAACACAGAAACGGTGCAAGGTTAAAACCTTCCTGGATGGGCGGAGGAACATAAACCAGCTGGGATTTGGCTCACCTCTTGTTTGTCGCTGTCGGGAGGGCGAGTAGATGAACGAGTTTTCTCCTGGACTGGACTGACCTGCTGCAGGTTCAGGTGCCGGGCCGTCTGGTACAGGAGGAGGAGATGAAACCTGATCCACTGATGATTTGGTATTTCTCCTCCTGGTTCTCTCAGTCTTTACACCTGATTTCACAAGTTGACACATTTAAATATGATTATATGTTGGTCTTATCATAGCTGCATCAAATGCTCGACCTATCCCTTAATCGCCACAGTAACAACCTTGTAATTAAATTTGACAAAGTTGAATTTTATTTCAACTTTCTAGGACATATTTTGGTTTTTAGTAGCAAAATAAATAAGTAGAAACCATATATCATTTTTCTTCCATTTTGTAAGTCAATACGGCTGCTGAACCACCATGTTTAAAATCTAATAAAAAAAACATAAGACCAAATTCTGCTCTTACGTCAGTGCTAGTTGTAGCAGTGATGACTGCTTTCTGCACCAATCCAAGCATTTTAACACAGAATCAAACAGGTTGGCATCAGAAGTGAGAAAAAGTCAACCAGTGATAAATATTTACACTTATCCATGATAGATGGAAAAAAGGTAGCTAGGTATTTAGCTAACAGGAGAATGTTAGTAGCTAGTTGGCGACAGCCTGAACAGAACATCGTGAAGATGTGCTTTTTTTATTTATTTGATTTTTTTACGTAATGAAGATGCTTCTGTGCGGCTCAAACGGAAAAGTTTCATGAGGGGAATATAAAAAAAAAAAAAAGAGCTACATAAAATATATGAGATTAAGTTAAATTTAAGACCAATTTACTTTTTTATAATGAATGTAAGACTTCTTAAGCATGCATGGACATCCTGCTGTGTCTTACACCAAAAACTATTTATAAACCCAAGCATTTAAAGAGGTTCTAGATCATAGGTGTCAAACTCCAGTCCTGGAGGGCCACTGCCCTGCAACTTTTAGATGTGCCTCTGCTGAACCACACCTGAATAGAATAATTAGGTCATTAAGGCTCTGGAGAACTGATCTACACAAGAAGGAGGTAATTAAGCCATTTCATTCCAGTGTTTTGTACCTGTGGTCCTTGAGGACTGGAGTTTGACACCTCCTGTTATAGGGTTAAAAACTGCCTTGTTCGTACCTTCCCGTTTCTCCTCTTCATCCTTGAGTCTCTGGATGAGGGCGTCTGCAACAGGAGTTTCAGAGTCCACCTCTAATGGAGAGTCCAGTAGGGGCAGATCCTCCTCAGGATGGTCCCAGAGTCTGCTTCTCGTTGGGCGACGATTGTTGTTTGGACCAGACTCCAGGGGATCTTTGCTTTCTCTCACTTTTCCTGAACCACTTTCTTCTCTCCTCCTCCTGTTGCTCTGAGGAAGGGACACAGGAACCAGTTTTACCTATGGAGTTTAAATGTGAGATGAATGAAACCAACCGATGAGAATGGAAACATAGGAGGAGTGGATGATGGTTGAACCCTTACTTGAGGATACACAGTTATAGTGATCCGGCTGGACTGTCGAGTTGTCCTCCCAGAATGGGAAAGTTGCTGCTTTTTCTCTTCCTCTTTCTGTTCTCCTTCGTCTTCTTCAAACACGACTGGCAGCATCTGTGGTCTAATTTGTTTGCCGCTGCATTTTAGAGGAGAGACGGGCTCCTCCTGGACCGTCACAGGGGTCAGCTCTTCCTCGTTGGTATTACTCGTCTTTCTGCTGGACCTCCTGGGGGTGCTGGCCTGAGTCATCCTGAGTTTAGAAGGAGTTTGAGTCTTGTTGCTGTTTCTGCGACCTCTTATCGTTTCCACAGCCTTATCCTCTTGGCTGTCCTCTTTGATTTCCACGTCTGCGGCCGCAGATACTTCCTCGCTGCTGGTTCTTATTGCAGCAGCTCTCTGCGATCGTCTGCCTGGCGAAGCCCTCTTGGAGGTTGAAGCCATAGAAATCTCATAATCCATGTTTTCAGGCGCCTCTTTAGGAATTACCGGCTGACTTTTGCGAGTACTTCTACGAGGTGTGACGATTTGGAGCGGTTTGCCTCTCCTCGGAGAACGAGGAACGTCGTTGCTAGTTTTTGTCAACTCTGTGTTTCCATCGTGCTCTTGCTCGCTCACTGCCTCTGGAGAGATAAAAGTCTCCTCTTTTCTTCCTCTTGTCATCCTCCGGGATGGAGTAGAAGGAGCTTTCTTCCCCTGAGAGGCTGTCGTTTGTTTCGCAGTTTGACTTTCTGAGCAAACGATGTTCTCCAAAGGTTCCTCTGCAACGTTTTTATGCCTCAGTTGTCTCCTGGGTTTTTCCTCCGTTTCATCCTCATGTCCAACTTCGGTGTCTGATGATGCTGTGCGCTCAAGTTTCTTGTCTTCAACAGCAGACTCAGTTTTTTCCATCTCTGTAGGAACAGACCCGTTCCCCTCAGGCAGCTGCACCTCCTCAGTAGGGATTGGTTTTCCCTCAACAGCTTCTATTCTTTCAGCAGAGTCGGCATCGTTCACAGCAGCTGGAGGTTCTTCTGGAACCGATACAGAAGGAGCTTCCTGATCTTCAGATAATCTAATTTCTTCTACCTTTGCAGCTTTTATCTCTGCAGAGTCTTCTGTCTCCTGTTTTTCTGCAGTAGATTCAGTCTGCAGATCAATTTGGGAATCTCCAAGCTCTTCTTCCTCAAGTCCACGATCATCATTTTGATCCAGGTTTTCCGTCGCCGTGCCCTCTCCTTCTGATGGAGCTTCTTCCCTGTTATCCATGTCCAAAGGAATGATGTCAGGTTTGTCAAATAGATCTTCCCTCTCCATCTGCAGCGGCTCAGGGAGCTCCGACGGGTGCAGATCATTCTCCACAGCCGCCTCTGCCTCCTTGACTCCGTCTTCTTCCGTGTCCAGCATCAGCGTGAAGCCAGTGTGAATCTCCGGCTGCTGCTCTTCGGCCGCAGCGCCCGGCTGCAGCTCAGGAAGAGCGAGGTCGGCGGCGCCCACCAGGCCCTCCTGTCCCTCCATGAACTCGAAGGGAACCAGCAGAGTGGTGGAAGGTTTGAGCTCCATGTATGACGATGATGATGATGCTGGCTCTGTGTTGGCGTCCAGCTCCATCCCTACATCGTCTCCGTCGAGTCTCACCATCACAACCTCGCCTTCGATGTCGTCCTCCTACGATCTGAAAACACATTCAGGATAAAGCCTGTTAATTTAGATTAAAATAATCTAAATATACGGTTGAATTTGACTTTAACGTGATCTGGAAGTCGTTACCTTCATCTCTGCACCAGGTGCGATCAGAGAGAACTCAGCGGCTTGCTGCTCTGACAGATCCTGCAGAAAGTGGGCGTTTTCCTGCTGCATGAGGACCGAGCCGGGCTGAAGCAGCGGCGGCCTCCCGTTACCCTGAACCTCATCAATGATCTCCACCTCACTACCAGAGTCTTCCACTTCGTCTTCCGCTTCCTCCTCCTCTTCTTCTTCTTCTCCCTCTTCAGCTTGATTAGATGACTCCTCTTCACCTTCATCCTCAGATGCAGGACTGGACAGTTCTTCGCTATCATTCAAGCTCACTACAGCTAGGAGAGCAACACATGAGTAAAATGATCAAGTTCACCAGAACAACTGTAAACGTGAGAGTGAATGTGATCGTCCTCACAGTGGGAGTCGGTGCCTGTTGGCTCTGAGGAAGTCACGGAAGCCGTGGATTTCTGTGGCGTGAACAATGACTGGGTCTACAGCTGCTAGATTCTCCTCCTCTTCCTCAGCCCCCAACAACTCGCTGCATGGGAGGAAGGCAGCCATTTTAAAACGGGTCAGAAGCATCTTTAGTATGTCTAAATATCAAACTTTGCAGTGTTTTGGGAACATTTCTAAATTATAAAGATTTTTTCATGCAAATCAAAAGCACACTGCAAAAAACCAAAAATTTTAAATTATTTTTGGTCTATTTTCTAGTGCAAATATCTTGAAATAAGAAAACTAACTTACAAGTAACTTTTCAGCAAGATTTAATAACTTGATATTGATGAAAAAATACTAGTTCCCCTGACATTATTTCACTTATTACGAGACATTTTCTCCTTGTTATAAGTGAAACAATCTGTCAATGGAACTAGTTCTTTTTCATCAATATTAAGGAATTATTGACTTAAAACAAACTCCTAAAACTTCTTACGTGCAAGTAAGATTTGCCTTATATCAAGTGTACTAAGATATTTGCATTAGAAACTAGACCAAAAATACTTGGTAAGATTTTGTTTTTGTAGTGCACCTAGAATCTCAGCTGACTGCAATGTGTTAATTTTCTAAAACCATAAATTTAAACTGAATAGAGGTGAATAAATTACTACATCATTGAAAAAGTTAATTTATTTTAGTAAATAAATCTACAGATACAACCTTTATAGTCATTGCAAAGTTTCTCTGATTTATAAGTCTGTGGCTTACAGCTATTGAAAAGCAAGTATTCCGTTTGTTTGTTTTTTACTGGAAAATTAGAATATTCTGCAGAAGATACAGAATTTAAAAAGGATTTTTATAGCTGCTGGCCTTGATGGTTGTCCAGCAGGAGGATGAGCTTCAAGCTGGACGTTCACATGAATTAACGAAAGTTAAGAAGAGTTCATTAATTTATGTCAGAGTTTGAAGCGTCTCCACACACAGACGCATCCAGGACACTTTCCTGGTATGAAGCTACTCCTGAGCCACAGACAGGATAAGAAGCATCTCATCTGGTTTTGTTTCACATTAAAGTGAGAATTTTTGAGATTCCTCGCTTTTCAAACAGTAACTGGAGTTGTTTTAAGAGAAGAACACACCTGTTGAGGCTAGTCTGGCTCAGTGATGCGTTGTGTATCGCTGAGCGGCTGAGCGGAGAAGGCAGGTCATCACCAAACAGGTGCTTCTGTACAAACTCTGTCAGATCTGAAGGGAAGAAACGATCAGTTCATTCCAGGTCATGAAGATGGTCAACCACCTGCCTTCAGTTTAAAGTGTTTCCATGTAAACATGCTCACCTGTGCTCTGCTCCAGGTCTAGTGCTGCTTCGGTTGTGGCGTTACCATCTTCGGGTGGTTCGGGTTGCTCTGTGTTCGACTCGGCTGCCTCCCACTGAACATTTAGTTCTTCACCTTTCACCTCAGTTCTGACCTGAGAGTCTGAGCTCTCGCTCACCAGGTTACCGACTGCAGCATGAAAAATGGACCAGAGAACTTGATGAAGAGCAGAAAAGGTTTAAGTTATTTTTATTTTTCTAAAATAAGATCAACTTAATCAAATGGATTTGGTTCAGGCGAGAGATGCAAGTTATCAATTAATGAGTTAATCTAAGGTTGATTTATCTTATTTGACTAACGATTAATTGATAAGCTGCAATTTTATTTATTTTTGGAAAAAATAAATAAAACTGCTCTAATAAAAAAAAAAGCAATAACTTACCTTCATGGTGAGTAGATGGCTCCTCTTCATCAGGACTTGCAACATCTTCGTCTTTGCTCATTGAGACCATATTCAGATCATCTTCTCCTTTAGATTCAGCTCCTTGCTCCTCATGCTCCCTCAGAGCTTGACCCCTCCCACTGACCTCCTCACAGAGGTCTCCTTCCCTCAGAGACTCCTCTGCTGTCACGTCAACTTTTGAGGGGAGGTTAAGGTTTTCCTCTGTGGTCAGATCAGGTGTTTGTTCTGGTTCGTCACTCACAGATCTGATGTTAAGAGTCACTACATCATCCTCCTCCTCTTCCTCCTCTCCAGGTATGTGTCCCTGGGCTCGCTGAGGGTCTTCTGAGAGCGGAGCATCGTAATACTCCAGAGTTGTGTCTGTTGACTGGACAGACATCAGGCTGGTGTCAAAGTTCACACTGATATTTATCTGACTTGCATTTCCTTCTTCCTGGGTGGAAGACGGCTCGCTCTCAGAGCGCCTAAGCTGCGGTGAGGGAACGCCGCCTTTTGGAGGACGAAATTTTACACGAGGATGTTGTCCTTCCTCATCTTCCTCCTCAGGACGTTGCGAAGACCAGGTCTTGCGTGTCGCTTTGGAGCCTCTGCTTAGCTGGTTGATCTCACTGTCTGCTGCCATCTACAGAGAAACACAAACAACTTGCAGAAAATATACAGACCAAACAAGAGACGCCGACCCACAATATCATCGTGTTTTTACCCCGTTAGTCCACCGGATCCCCTTCTCCGTTTCAGGGGTCTCTCCTTCTTCTATGAAGGTGATGCGGCTCTCTTTGGCGCGTAGCGGGGGGGTGATGGAGCGGCCTGGAGAGGCAGACGGAGTAGCAGCAGGCGTAGGTCTCAGGTTGCTACGCAGGATGGACTGCGGTGTGAACGCCGAAAAGACCGGGCCAGAAGCAGCTAGGGCCCGAGCTCGCTGGCAGAGAGGAGAGCAAAAGGTTAAAACATTCACCAGTCAAGTTTATTTGTACAGCACCTTTCAGCAACAAGGGAGTTCAAAGTGCTTCATGTCATAAAAACACAAAAATACAAAGTCGCAAAAGACACAATTAGCAACTGAAGCATTAACATTTTGTCAAGTGCTGATTCTGTCATCTATCAGCTGATTTGTTTGTGAAATGAAGTTAATGACAAATTTTCCTGGAGATGTCACACATATAATAAGTGCTTTTTCACTTCCAAAATTAAACAGACAATTCCTCTAACTAGTGGATTCAGTGACTTAAAAAAACCCAAAAAAACAAAAAACATAAGATAAAAGAGAGCAGTTTTTCAAAACCAAACCTTATAGCACATCCAAACTCATTTATCTGTGCCTAGTGGGGCTGAAGCGATTAATTAGTTTAATCATGATTAATCATAACTGAATTATTTGTTTCTTTGCATCTTTTATTTCTACTACTTTTTGCATGTGTTTTTACATACAAAAAGGCTTAAATGAAAGGGCTGGAGAATGTGCCAATTTCTTAAATCCGATTAATCGTCAGAATAATCAATAACTCAATCATTAGCTGCTGCCTTAACACCTAGCCATCTTTCACACAACAGTATAAAATGTTTCTTTTTTTGTTGAGATATTTGGGACATTTAAAAAGGACCAATTCCAAAAAAAAACAACCATCGTCTACAAATCATCATCATTCAGCCGTTTTTTAGACGTAAAAAAACAGAAAGTGTCGTCCAAAGTGATGGACTCACCTTGACGACCTGCGGCGTCTGCAGCAGACTGAACTCAGGCGCTTTTCTGAAGCTCTTTGGAGAAACCCAGGAGGTTGGAGGTCCGGGGGGACTGAGGAGAGGCTGAGGAGTCTGACAGGACGGGTGGACCACCAGATCCATCAACCTGAGACACATTAAAGAAGATTAAAAAACAAAATCTACTTTAATCAAGATGTTTCTGTGCATGCACACAATGTTTGTGTATTTAGTTATAAACCTGGTTAAAAACAAACAGGACTAATATGTTGTCACTTTTAATGGTGACATATTTCATGCATTTTAGAAGCAGTTTATAAAGGAAAAATAATCCTTAAAGGGCCAGCTCCTTGTTCTCCTGAGAGTACCTTGACTTTCGTTTGGATGTCATGGTGATTGGCGTTCCTAGGAAGGGATCAGTAAAACCGAGCGATGATGACCTCAGACTGGAGCTCTGAGCATCCGCTGCTTTTGGTCTGGTGACAACGATGAATGAGTTACATTACTATTAAATATATTTAAATACCGTAGTAGACAATTGAAGCAATAAACTCACGTCTTGGCTGGTGAGGACTGGGGAGTCGCTTCTTTTCCGAGCCAAACCTCCTCAATCTTGGTGAGGACGCTGCTGATGAATCCAGCTCTGGACATCACCTTCTCGTTGGCAGAGCGCTTGGTGATGGTAGACAGCTGGCTGTGGCCGAGAGACTACAAGTGGAGCAAAAACATAAAATTAAAATAGGATTTTAACCCTCTTAGGCCGAACGTGTCGGCGACGACGAAGCCAAATTTGCAGAACCTGTAATTCTGCCACGCTTTGCGCTGTCTGAAAAATTCCCACGGTTTCTGAAAGGGGAGACGTTGCGCTTTCCAGCCAATATCGGGTTATTACGGTAATTTCACTCCCGGGGTTGCAGGGAGTAAAATTAATCTGAGGGGCGCTCTTTTAATAAACGGTAAATTGAGAAAATAACTTTCTAGATATTGAAAGTTCCAGTTGTTATGGATAAATGATCAATATATATTTACTAAAGAATTTTGTAGAATTAAAATAAGCAAAAGTATCCAGGCAGAGATTTTAATTTAGGACTAAAAGGGTTAAGTAAAACTATTTACACGAGATTATATACTGTCACACGAAAATACCATAGGTGGCAAGAGGTGGTTTGTTTTTTAAATGCATTTCTGACTTTAAAATATGAAAAATGTGTTTATTTCTATGAAAAATATACACAATTTATACTTAATCAAAATAAACAACAAAAAAAACATACTAATGTCCGCAGTAGATATAAAAGATTTCAAAACTCTGCTTCCACAAAGGAGAGCAGCTACCTTCTTTGTGAACAGTGGATGGATGTTGATAAGGTTTGGATCGCTCCATCGCCAGTTTTCTCTGCACTCTGGGCAGAACTTTGCCGTACTGGTCCAGTATAGAGTTCCTGGTGTTGGATCGCTCTTTGACCTTTGGGTCTCGCTCGTTCTGCAAAGAAAGTGAAAGCTATGCATCAATGTAAAGGTTTTATTTGATCTGATTATAGATGTTACTGCTCATAATAACATTAATATAATGTTAATCGTGTGAAACCATTCTTCTGCACATACCACCAGGTTCATTTTGAGGGTTTGGTTGAGCTGCAGAGCAGGAATGTAGTTGGCCTGCTGCAGGTAGTGAACCATCAGCAGCTCTCTGTTTTGAAGGCCTCCTGTGCCTTGAAGAAACTTTTCCAAACAGTCCTGAACCAACATAGAAGGTCAGAGATTAAAACTGAATATAACATGTAAAAAGTTGAGTTAAAGTTCAATCAATCAAATTGTATTTGTATAACACATTTCAGTAACAAGGCAGTTCAAAGTGCTTTACATCACAAAAATACAAAGTCATAGTACAAACAGTCAACAACATTACACTTTGCTGTCATTACACATCAGACTATTGATTAATGTTTCATTGATTATGTCTCAAAAGCAACTCTAAACAGCTGGGTTTTTAGTCTAGATTGAAAGGAACTCAGTGTCACACAAATCTCCAGTTTCAAACTAATTATGCATCAACTTAAGCCTGATGCAATAAATAATTAATTTCATGACACATGATAATGAGCATTTTTATTCTGACAATTAATATTTTTGATGGGCAATTTTGTTTACAGTGACTGCATTATCTAGTTTTTATGGTTTCTGTTGTGTTTCTCTGCCCTTCCGTCGTTTTATTCATTGGTTTTGGTTGCATTATTTTGGATTTTTAAAATCTCTTCCAGTTCCAGTGTGAAGGGACTGGAACTGGAAAATTAAAGTTGTTCTTGACTACGCCATTATCAAAATATTACTTGAAAATGTTCTCAAAACAACTATATTATCGTTTCTCTGAATAATTACTGGGACAATTAATCTTCCGGCAAAATGTGCTGTCATGACAGGCCCAACTCTCCGTCTACCTGTTCACTGAGGCCCAGAGGCAGCTTGAGCAGCTCCTTCATGAGGCCCAGCTCCTGGCAGCTCTCATACAGGAAGCCCAGCAGATCAGCAATGTTCAAGCGGTTCGAGTGCTGCCGAAGTAAACACCACGCCTCGATGAGACACCTGGAACCAGAGGACACTGGCTTGTTGACTGCGAGTAAAATGAAACAACATCAGTCGACCAGAAACGTAACGGACCTGTTGTGTAGCAGCACGGAAAGAGAAAGTTTGGCCTGAGAAGTGGAGGTAATCGAAGGCTTCGTAACATGGAAGTAGCGCAGCGCCACAGACTGCTGGCCGTGACACATCAGCGCCTGCAGAACCCGCTCATGCTGCCACTCGAAATGAAAATGAGAAGCAGCTGGGTGTAGAAGCAGATCAAAGGAACTCTGAGGAGGACAAAAAAGAAAATTATAAACACTAGAAATACAAACACAAGAGGATCTTCAAGCCATCATCAGAGGAAGATGGGAGAGGTTAAAGCAAAGTGGGATTTCCACATTTTGATCAATCAGAAATGTCAAGTTTAGCATAAAGAGATGTTAAGACATACAGCTCTGGAGAAAAATGAAGAGCCCACTGCACTGAGCCCCTCTGAAAACCTCCTGGTTATTCCACCAAATATTGATTTCTGAACTCTTCCTGAGTTAAAACATTAGTATTCTTGTTTCTAAATTAATATGAATTTGCTTTCTTTGTATTATTTTAGGTCTGAAAGCTCGGCATCTTTTTGGTTATTTTTTCTGCAAATAAATATTCCAAATGTTTTGCTTGGAATTCCAGAGACATGTTGTCAGTAGTTCATGGAATAAAAGAACAATGTTCATTCTACTCATAGATAAACATATAAAAAGTAAAATCAGAGAACTGATAATTGTGCAGTGGTCTCTTAATTTTTTCCAGTGAAAAAGTTTCTCTTTTTCTATTATAGCCTACTACAAAAACAAATAAACTTTTCAATAATGTTCTTATTTATTAAGATGCATCTTTATACCTCATTGAGGACGACGTTAGAATAAATCAGATTAATAAAAAGCTGCACCTGCCACTTCATACTTTTTCTCATAAAGGAAGTCCATCTAAAGCTTGAAGACTTTAAAGATATTTGGTTTCCCTTCCTACATCTACATCTGTAACATGTAAAGTAAAATTGTTCTTTTCTTTTTGTGCAGATACAGTGAGCCCTGGGGTTGTGTGATTTTTTGGGGGAGGGATTGCACTGTATGTTAATTTTTATCTATTTTGTTTTATTTTTCAGGTTTTTTTGTTTTTGTATGTCTGTATAGCAGAAAATTCTAATAAAAATATTTGGGGGAAAAAATAAACAAAGGAAGTCCATCTGCAGCTCAGATGTTTTATCACATTTTACCTGATGGTCATTATGATCCAGCAGCCAGAGTCCTTGTACCAGTTTAACCAGTCCGATGGGGATGGAAAAAGCTGTGGGAAAAGATTCCACTGATGTTCCATCCTTATTGGGGAAAGAGTACATGACATCCAACAACAGGTAAATCACCTGAAGCACAGGTTAAGGATGCAATCGAGCTAATCAGTTCTTAAACAATATTATGGCGTTTTAGAAAAACGCAAACTCATGCTAAAGGAAGAACTGCTGAGGCAGCATAAAGCTGCAGCTAGCCGCCATTAGACTGAGGATACAATGGCGTGCTTGGTAGCTTCTTCGATGTTGTCCAGAAGGTAGATGTCAAGCAAGGCCTGTGGATCATAAACATAAATTACATTTGTTTACAGAATACGTTTCTGCATCAACACATGAGATGAAATACATCAGAAACAGAAAAGTAGAAATCAGTCAAATCTCTTACATGCAAAGTAGGTGGGGGGTACTGTCCTGTCCCACCCTCGTCCCTCCGCCACAGATTGGTCAGACATTCACCACACTGTCCAACCAAACCATCGATCATAAGGCAATCAGCACACCATTTATTCCTGGAAGAGAGGGCGCCTAGTTACTTCCTCAAAAACATTTACAGTAACATATTTTAATATGAAAGATTCTGATTAGTATATAGAAATTATTTGTCAGGTTAGTTTAGTGTGTGATGGAGTTGGGCACTCACTTGGCCAACCTGGTCAACTCCTCCCTGCGTATGGTGTAATAGTTACTGATGACTGAGTGAGTAAAGAAAGGCCTGGGAATCTGCAGAGCATCTTCATCTGGTGGTAGATCAGCAGGGGCAAATAGGAGTGAATTCAGGGCAAAAAGAACTATTTATTTGGGTTTGTTTAAGAAGTTCTCTTAACAGAACAACTAGTGTTCTCCAGTTTTCAAATACAGTTCATTTCCTTTGAAATAACTAATTTGTACACTAATTTAAACAAAAATATTTATACATGATATGATTTCTTTTTAGTAACTTTTCTAAAAGACAAGCATCTGGTTACCTGATCCCTCGGGGAGTAAGCCGGTGCGGCAGAACCAGAGTACCACTTGAGCGTATTTGGAAATTAAACTGGACACCATGTTCTTGTTCATCAGACCTGCCAAACCTGAAAACAAGACATCCAAAGCTGATAAATAAGCTCTTAAAGTATTATGGAAACATGATGTTGTTAAATATAATGGTAAAATAATATGATGGAAAGATCAATTATGATTAACCTGCTTCTTCCTCATGACTCTTTTTTTTGGTACCATAATGTCATTAATATTCTCCCAGAACAACCTGATAAGTCCAGAATACCAGGAATAAATGGCTTTTTCAACTGTTACACAGTGAATTACAAGCAGCTGTAATAAACCGATTACTCACAACCTTACTAAAGTCTCAGAGGATTTTTTTAAAAAGGCCTCAGTGATGTTTTTACTGGCATCTCAGGCTAATGGAAACCTTTCAGACCGGTCTCTGTGTGTGTGAAGCACCTTGGTGTGTGAGTTCCTGAGCTTCGCTTAGCAGGCAGTGGAAGATGGCGCTGAGGTTGCTAAGCAGCCTCTGGGTGTGCTGCAGCAGCTGCAGCGTCTGCGGGTCGGTGAAGTTGGACGAACTGTCGAACAACGGAGCGCCTGGAGACCAAACAGAAATATGGATGAACGGGAAATTCGGATTTTATGTTGTGCTGATATCAGTTAGGTTGTTCCTTTTTTGTATGACAATGAAAAGTGCAGTTTGTGAGTTTTTTATTGTTACATGGTACTGCAGAAGTCTGAGTTATTGGCCTGCAACCTTCCAATAACAGGCTATGTAAATATTCCTGATCCAGTCTTTTGAAATAAAACAAAGTGCAGAACAGAAGGAAGATGTTTCTAGAGATTTTATCTAGCAAAAAAAAAAAATTTAAAATAAAAAAAAATTTGGTTGAACTTTGAGTCAACAATTAAAAGTTTTGTTTGAGCTAAATATTTCTCTATATAAAAACATACAGATGCCGTCCAGCTCCTCTTTGGTCTGGACTACTTTGTTCCAAGCCCAGTCCAGGATGTAGCGCAGGTTCAGGGCGGATCCTGGTTGTTCTGGTCAGGAGGAGAAATCAGAAGTTCACACCAGATTGACCACATCATGTCAGAAGAAACACACAGCAGTAAGAATGAATCATTTATAATCAATCTTTGACTACAAGTTTAAAACAAGGATAACTATCTTCACCTGGTAATTTTAAGAAAACATGTATCAAGGAAATCTAGGAAGGCAAGAAAGCAGGTTACCATGCTGCTCCTTACCTTCAGCAGTCCACTGCTTAATACAACCAGTAATTAACCCCAAGGAACTGGTTTCAACTGCTGTTGACAAGATGGCATCAAGCTGCTCCTCCTGCGAACCAACAGGAAGTTCAGAGGAGACATCACCAATGCTTTCAGCAGAAATTATATTTAGTTTTTTCTGTTATTTTTCTAATGACTGATGCTGAGTATTCTGGCACTAAAACTGCAAATTGAAGCAGTTTAAAAATGTCTTAACCTCACTGTTTTGTTTTTAAGCATCTAAATCACATGTGTCAAACTTTAGGCCCGAGGGCCAAATCTGGCCCGCTGTAGCTTTTTATGTGGCCCTATAGACTCAAAATTACATCAATAAGTCCTTCCAGTTTTTCACAAATCTGCAAAATTCACACCAAATCAACAGATCTTCACATTTTTTCTGATTTTACCAACAATTTTTTCTCAAAATTGGCCAAAAACATTGAGTTTCAGTGACTGCTGCCTCAGCCTCACATGCTGTCAAGTTATAGTCTGTGACCGACAGATCGATTAATAAAAAAGCCACATTTAATATCATATATCAGCGCAAATATTATAAAAATTCCTTATAAATATTTCTAAATTAGCACCACAAAATCTGTGATTTTGATTGCAGAAACCACAAAAACAATCGCAAAATCCTGGATGGACTGATCAGTGTGAAAAGGTGTTCAATATTATCTCATATTAATGAATGCTGAAACTGCTATTTATTGATATTTTAACAATTTAATTGGTTTTTAATCAATACATTCTGGCACAACCGGCCCTTTAAGAATATAAAATTTTTTTATAAATGAGTTTGACACTTCTGACCTAAATAATGTTGGCTCTTACAATGCAATGTTTTCAGTTTGTTCTCCACAGTCAATACTAGAAGTCAGTAAAACAGTTGACTGACCAAAATACTGGGTTTCATTTAAATACATCACCATGATCTACAACAGAAAACTATTTCCCATTTTTACTTATAAAACTTTATGAATTTTTAAAATATGTTAATATATCAACATAAAACGATCCAAGAAAGTAAAGTTTGAGCATAAAATGTTTAACAATGCAGTTTCCTATCTTACAAGGTACCTGAGAGAGGCTGGTTGCCGGAGCGTCTGCCGCGCGAGACGAGAGGAGGCCGGACATGAGGCAGTGGGAGTAGCTGATGGAGATGATGTCACTGGAACAAGGTGCAGCTTTCTTCAAAAAACTTAAAGTCTGGATTTAATGACAAACAGAAAAGTTCTTGTAAGTTTAACTCCAAATTTAAATAATCGATATGAATGGAAAAATCTACCAATGCTGAACTCAAAGGTTATTCACCACAAACTTGCCTCTTTTTGATGCCCAGAGCAGGTTAAGTGCACAAGTCCAGAGTTAAGTAAGCATGTAGCATCTGGAACAGAAAAAAAAACCCAGTCTTTTTTAAATCTTACAATATTAGAAGAAAATTATACAATAAAAATAGTTTGCAGAGATGCAGTAAAAGTAGCTTCTTACAGATTTAAAATGAATATAAAGGTTAATTTTAAATCTGTAGTAAATCTAAACCTACCAAAGTTGTATGTGGTTGGGTTGAAGTACTGCTCTGGAGGGGGGCAGGTGAAGGGCAGGCCCCGGCTCAGGCTGCGCTCGTGTACAACCACATCCAGGAAGGTTTGGGTCGACACCATCTGCACCACAGAGTCCAGGGACCAAACGGCCAGATAGGGGCAATTCTGGAGAGACTCCCCGGTTCTGTCAAAGGGACCAATCAGCTGTTGAATCAAAACTCTTCTAAAGTCTTAAATCATGAACATTATCAGGGGTGGATGATATCAACTTAGTTTTATCACGATATCTGGTGAAAAAGCTAACAATAAAAGTGATGACAAGAAGTAATTATTACTTCTTTTTAGGTAACTGTATGACTGCCCCAGCAATAATAGTCCCACAAACACAAATACTGCTCTTGAGAAACATTTCCATTTATAGAAGAACACCAGTCACATAAACAAGTGTGATTTATATCATTAAACTGCGAATCATAACTGCATTTAATTATATTATCAAATTTATTGATGCTTTTAGTGAACAAACTGTTGGGGAAAAAAAATAAAAAATAGAACAACTAAATCCCGACATGGGGGTTTTACATTTTGTAACAATAAATCAAAATCATCATGATAAGAAATTTATCACAATAGATAAAAAATATGATAAATGCCCTGACTGAAAAATCGGGATTCTTTTGGACCTTAAAAAGCAAAGTGATCTGGATAAACATAAACTTCATTTAAATGACTAATTTGAATTGAATGATGGGAAGTCTCCACTGTACCTCAGAGAGTCAGGCATCTGTGCATGGTACCAGCGATTGATGTCAAAGACCCCTATATACATAGAGGGACTTCCCTGACCATAAGCCTTGACTTGCCAGCAGAAGATGGACAAACTGGTGTCGGGGGATGCAACTGGAAAAAGCAAGAACGGAAAAACCATGAGAGATAAAGGAGGTAGTGAATTAAACGCGTCACACGGACACAAAACCGAGGGCTGTAATCCAAACTGCACAACTTGTTCCCAGATAAATACACCAACACAATAAAAAAGTCAGGGTTAAGTGCTACGAACGAGGAGGACTGCTAACCTTCATTCATACTGTCGTCCCTGTCAGGATGGGCTCTGAACTTCTCGACGGTCTGGCAGCTCAGCAGTCGTGTGCTTGTGGCCTGAGCCCTGAGAGGAAACGATGTGCTGCTTAAATCCTGACTGTATCGCTCCTCGCAATATTCCAGACCCTGTGAGAGAACAACACGCTGCGTTTCTCAGCACTGAAATGTCTACTTTTTAGAGTGGATATTAGTAAATACTGAGGGAATAAACTCCAAACCTCATAGAGGATCTTCCCAGAAGCCAGACATTTTCTTTCGCTGAAGGCCAGCTGGAGCAGGTGGAGGTTGACCAGATCTTCCTCGCTGTGTGGGAGGAAAAGAAAAACAGTCGAAAAGAGAACCGAGGCAGGACTGAGTGGGGAGTAGTCATGCTCGCTTCGTCTGAAACTAGAAATGTTAACAGCACAGAATCCTGATTAAATGTGATCCTTACAGATCCTGAGAAGACTGGACAGCCCAGAGGTAGCAGCAGTTCCTGGGGTCGTTCTCTGGCTCCTGGAAGGTGAAGGCATGAACAGGCACTCTGCCCCCCTCCAGCTGCGAGTGGTACCTAAAATAATACATTATTACAGCTTTGTTTACAAGTAGGAACTGGACAGCACATGGAAAACAAGCAAATCATCACAATGTTTTACACAAATCTTTCATATTCCGGTTCATTTGCTGCAGATAAATTATAGGTTTTAGGATCTTCTTGTTACACTGCACAGAAAATGCGTTTTCTAACATTATGTAATGTATAAATGTACAGTGAACGAGTGAATGAAGCTTTCTTAAGGAGGTCCTGCTAGACAAGAAGACCCAAACTAGATGGAGGTAGATGGGTTGATAAACCTGGTGCACGAGTCTGCAGCTTTTTGAAAGAAGAAATAGAATAATTTGCATGAAGCACAGAAAAATGAATTCAATCCATTGTAAAATATTCTAGTTGATCAATAAAGATGATTAAAATGGGTGCTAGATTGAGCGAGTTTGATAAAGCTGGGAACATTGCAGCTAACTGTGGGGAAAAAGTAAAGAGGCAACAGAGACGAGACTTGATGAGTGGGTTTAGCTGCTCTCCTTATTCACTTCCTGACACATAAACAGAGGGTGGAGCTGCTTTAGTGAGAGTTACTCCAGCACAGCAAAGTTATGCAACATAATCCAAAGACTACAATATCACACACCCTCTTTTTATAGGCATATGTGCATTAATACGGAGTTATTTTGTTTGTTTCAAAGCAGGAAATTTCATTTTCTGTCCCCACATACTTTATAATCATCATCATGAAGCTGAAATGTAATAACGTGTGGGATAAAACATTTTTGGGGGAACACCCTTTTAAAAAGCAACATAATTTTTTTGGGGGGAAGGAACGGCTTTTCCTGAAAATTTATCAACAAAAGCATAAACACTCACTCCTTCTTCAACGTCTTCATGTTCCACAGCTGCAGGAGTCCATCAGAAAATCCCACTGCCAGCTGGTTGGTTCTGGAGACGTACTGCAGGGCCGTGACACCAACGCCGCTGGGCGGGTTCAGCTGCAGGCAGAGATGTCTGCCCTGGCGGGAGCTGACCTCTCTGAGCCTCGGGATGTCTGCAGGAGATTTGGTCACCACCTGCAGGTCTGCAAACAGACAATCACATTCACACAGAAAGAAAATAGTAAAGTTGGTGTAGAATGTTTTTGAATCCACTGTATTTTTCTCTGTAGAGGAATAACTAAACTTAGCTTCAGCTTTAATCATCTCCAGAGATTGGATTAATTTATTTTCTGCAGGCCTAAAGTATTGAACAAGTTTCCTTCTAAGATCAAAATCTTGATTTAACTGATTTGTTTAATTTGTCCTGTGTTATGGAGCTAAAACTGTAGATATTTTAGGAACCCAGTTGATCAGAAATTCAAATCATTTACCAGCTCCACTAAAAGCAAAACCAAGAAGAAAAAACTAACAAACATTGTCTCAGCCTCTTCTCACCTGATGCCTCCAGTTCACTCTGGCTGCAGGACAGATCATCAAGACAGAGGTCCACAAGCAGAACATGACCCAGATCCGTTACCACGGCAGCAATTCCAAAGAACCAGCGTAAACTCTGGTGGAGTTGCTGCGTGGAAGTACTGGCTCCACCATAACTCACTAGAGGTTCAATAGCTGTAATCTGGATGGAAGGGAAAAAAAACATCACGGTTAGATAATTTATGCTGATTGATTCATTTTGTAAATCAAGTTTTTTACAAAGATAGACTCAATAACAGCAATGCTACAACTAACTTCTAAGAACCAGAACTCCACAGTTTTCACTGCTTACCCCAAGTTGTCTGTTAAAATCCTTTGCAGCATTTTATGTCAGATTTAAGAGTCAGCAGCAAACTCACCCTGCCTGGTATAACCACAGCTTTCACCACCCTGGACAGACCCAAGTCATACAGACACAGCACGCTGCCTTCGGTTTCCTCCAAGCCAACCAGCAGTCCAGACCTGGAAACGTAACGAGAAAAGCATTTATTATCTGCACATAAAAATGTGTAGACAGTCATGCTATAAAGTTGCACACATTTAAAATAAAATAAAAAAGTAAGCATTAGGCCAATTATCTGGCCAATCGCCGATAATCAATCTTTAAAATGGATCCACATCGACCTCTTGTATACATGGCTGCTGAACGATGCCCATTTAAATATTACAACAACAACTGATACCAGTCTATTGATCACCAATCGCAGACATAAAAACCGGAGAGGCTGAACCTGAGTCCTGACCGTTTGAGCCAGCTGAAATCCCTGGCAGCCAGAACAATGGGTGGGTGTTCTCCTCCGCCGCCGCTGAAGCAGTACGCCGACAGCCGCTCGCCTGTCACGGCGTGGACAACCTCCAGGTTGGATCCACTGGCCAGCCAGGCCAACCCGCTGCGGCCTAAAGAAATCAAGCCTCAGTTATAATAAAAGACAAAAGTAACTGCAGCAAATCAATATTAAAGTCAATGTAATCTAGGAATCCTACATTAATGTGAAAAATAAAGAGGATTTATGAACGTGTTCCATGAATGTAACTTCAGAATCACTTCAGCATAATTATCTGTATCGTTTTAACAACAGATTGATATGAATTGAGACCAGATTTCTTTAAGGTGCTGAATTTTTGTTTAAGTGTCCTATAAGGTAAGGTAAGGTAATCTTATTTATGTAGCACATTTTCAGCAACAAGGCAATACAAAGTGCTTTACAGGAATTAATAGGAAACACAAACAACATAACAAACCGAAGGAAAGAGCAAAAGAAGAAAAAGAATCTAATGTCGATCTAAAGTATGTAAACTGGGTGCTCCTGCTCAGGGTTGGTAGATAAGTATAAGTAAGAATCCACTGGTCTAATTCCTTTTCTGCGTTAAAGAATAGTAGTCTAAAACGTAATTGCTAAGGTAGTTTTTCTGGATTCTAAGTTTGTTCTAATTTATAAGAGTAACTAAATCAAAGCATTTGGACTTGATACATTTTCTCAATGTGGTTCTAGAACAGGGTTTCCCTCAGTGTATTATAAGCCTGGCAGGCCACCAGGCTCTACTTGTGCCCCAAAAGGCTAAGCATTGTTGATTTATTAGTTTTTTTTTTTAATGATTGCCTTTTTTAAGACTTTATAGTTGGTGTTTAGGTAACCAACTATAAGACTGGAAGATAGGTAATCTTCCAGTCTTCCAAAAATGCATAACTATCAAATGATATTTTAAAATTTCCTGTCAACTTGAGCACCAGGTTTCGCAAGTTTTCTTTGGGAAACCCTGTGAAATATTATACCACTAGCTTAATTTCACATAAAAAGGTTTACAAAATGTTCTACTTTTTAACAACACTCATCGGCAGAGAAACGAATATTATAAATTACTAGTAATAAATAAATGCTTACCGACAGTGAACCTGCCATGAAGCACACAGTCCAGGCTGATCTCATCCTCACCCAGAGCGTCTACAGTCACTCCAGAGAAGGGCAGCAAGCTGCTGGTGACTTGGGCAGTCAGGTCATGCATCATTCACTGTGTCAACAAAAACAGAGGAAACCCATCATAATTCTGGCATATTTAACGTAGATTGCCTAAACACACAACCCAGACACACATTTAGAAATCATTCTATAAACCAAGAGGACTCAAATGTCAACTTGGCAGGTTTTTAGCTCAAATGAGAGCTTTGTTTCAAAGCACAGCTGCTGACAACTGGGCCTGAAACTGAGCTTGGGTCCAAATCAACAACACTGCTGCACATCTGTTAGCTCATGTACAACCTGACAGCTAGCTCTGGTAAGCTGCAAGAGGAAAGAACAGCTAGGATATAATGAGGGAATTGCAGGATTAGTCTTATTAACGCCTTTAGGTAAACTCCTTACAGTAATACTCTGAAGTATTTGGCATTTCTGTAATCTTTTTTTTTTTTTTTTAAAAAAGAAACCACAGCTTTTTCTTAAAGGTTTCCTCACTGTTGGCAAACAAAAATGTAACACTTCAGATCTGGCCTTTCAAGGACGGCCCAGCTGTGGTATGGCAACATTTTTGCTAAAATATAGTGAAGTTTTTGTTTTTTTTAGGTCTGTTGAAGTGTTTTCAAAACCCCCCAGAAGAAGCAAATGAGTTATGCGTTTGTGTGACAGGCTGCTAGGGACACAATGTCTGAAAGAAGCAGATAAACTCTTTGCAAACCAGTCTGTTATGTGCACAGATCAAACCTATCCCTTTGTAATAATGCTTTAAAAATATCAGTGCAAGTAGCTTAAAACAAAAACTTCAACAAATGAGAATAAAATCACACAAATGCAGAAGATTTTTAAAGAAAACAAATTAACAGACGTACAGAAAGAGTGAAGAATCATTGTTTGAGAACAGACAAACATTTCTGGCTTTCTTTGCAGTTTAACCTGATAAAACACAACAATGTGCTGCAGGTTCTTTGATAACAATAGTTTGAATTAAACAGAAGATAGAAAATGCATAAAGTGCATCCTGTTGGTTCTTAGCTTGTGATGGATTATATATTAACTGGGGGGGATCAGTATGTAATCTGCCAATTACAGATCAGAGGAAAAAATAGCTGATTCCGACCTTTAGATCTCTAATGGAGCAGCGCCGAACAACAATGACTGGTGTATCTTTGCTTTTAGGCTGTTGTTCCCCTTATTGGCTGTCGCGAGATTAGTTTCTGTTGTACATTTAGAGTAACGGTAGTTACACTTCCTGACCACTGGGGGAGCCCTAGGAAAGGACACAGAAACGAGTTCGAATAAGAAGTAGTTCATGTTGTTACCTGATGTTAGAAGCAACAATAAAGAGCACCGCTTTTCAACCGGATAGCTTCTCCTGTCTTCCCTCATACCATGACATGGTGTCAGAATTAAGGACTTAAACGCCTACAGAGAGAGCACAATGGCAAAGTTTGGACCTCCGGAGCCGTTTGACTTTACGCAGCCTGCGGAGTGGCTGACATGGCGGCAGAGATTCTCCCGCTTCAGAGTTGCGTCGAAACTCGACAGGGAGAGCAGCGAGGTGCAGGTAAATTCGCTCCTGTACTCCATGGGGAGGGATGCCGAACCTATTTACGGCTCTTTCGTGTTTCCTGCTGCAACGGAGGATATGCCACATCCAGAGTATGAGTTCGCCCTAGTGATGCAGAAGTTTGACGAACACTTTGTTCCGAAAAGAAACGTCATCCATGACCGCGCCTGTTTTCACAAACGGAGCCAGAGGGCCGGTGAGACAGTGGAAGCTTTTGTGCGGAGCTTATATGAGCTCGCGCAGCACTGCGAGTTCGGCGTGGGGAAAGACGAGCAGATTCGGGACCGGATCGTTATTGGAATAATGGATAAAGAGGTTTCTCAAAGACTTCAACTAGAAGCGGACCTGACTCTGGAGAGAGCCATCCAGCTAGCACGTCAGAGTGAACAAGTGAAACAGCAAAGTGCGGAGCGCCTGGAAACTACAGTGAATGAGGTGAGACAGAAACAGTTTAGCAGCACAAGGAGGAGCTTCGTGAAACCACGGCAGAAACAAGCACAGACGTATGGCGAGAATAGACAGAACTGTCAGAGATGCGATAGGATGCACGACAGAAAAGAAAACTGTCCTGCCCGAAATAAAAAATGCAGAAAGTGTAACAAAATGGGACATTTTGAGGCTGTGTGTAAAACTAAAATGCTAAAACAAGTCAGAGCTGAAACTGCTACATGTTCGGATGAGGATTCATTCTTTATTGGTGAACTGTTCCTTAGGGCAGCAGCAAAGTCAAATGTCATCGAGGAGTCAGACTCAGACATCGACTGGGACATAGAGCTGCTGGTGAATGGTAGCCCAGTGAATTTTAAAATCGACACTGGTGCTGATACCACAGTCATGACAGACGCAACTTTCAATAATCTGCAGAAAAAACCAAAACTGCATAAATCCAGATCAACAGTGTACAGTCCAGGTGGAAAAGTCAGATGCGTGGGCACGTTCCTCGCTACCACCACACACAACGGTCAGAAATACCAGTACTGGATTACGGTTATTAAAGGACAGTTTGTCAGTAACCTATTAGGCAGAGCAGTGGCAAAGCAAATGGGACTGGTCAAACGAGTCAATGCCATCAGTGGTGACTATTTGTTATCCAGTGACGTGTTCGGGGAAATAGGAATACTGAACTGTGCGGCAGTTCAAATTGAGCTGGCGGAAGAGGCAATTCCATACAGCGTCAGTACGCCACGCCGAGTCCCTTTTCCCCTCCTTCCAAAGGTGGAGAAAGAACTAAAGCGGATGCTAAATCTTGGGATCATTGAGGAGGTCACCGAACCAACAGATTGGTGTGCCCCAATGGTGCCTGTTCCAAAACGCAACAAGGACGAAGTTAGGGTGTGTGTAGATTTAAAACGATTGAACAAGGGCGTTAAGCGGGAACGCTACATTTTACCTACATTAGATGACATAACACCTAAACTGGCGGGAGCCAAGATTTTCTCCACTCTGGATGCCTCTAGTGGGTTTTGGCAAATTCCATTGGACCCCAGCTGCCAAAGACTGACCACATTCATTACCCCAATGGGCCGGTTTTGCTTCAAACGCTTACCATTCGGGATTACATCTGCTCCTGAGATTTTCCAGCGACTGATGAGTAATCTACTTAAAAACCTGGAAGGGACTGTGGTCGTGATGGACGATATTCTGGTTTATGGATCTACCAAAGAGCAACATGACCGCCGACTCGATGCAGTTTTGCGGACGATCAAGGCGTCCGGTCTTAAGTTGAACAGGGCCAAGTGTCACTTTGGGAAAACTGAACTGCAGTTCTTCGGACACATCATTAGTGCTGACGGTGTAAAGCCTGATGAGAGCAAAGTGGATGCTATTGCTAGAATGCCTTGTCCTTCAAATGTGGAGCAGCTGAGACAGGTGCTTGGGCTGGTGAACTATGTGGGGAAATTCCTGCCAGGTCTGTCTACAGTGCTGTACCCACTGACTAATCTGCTCAAGAAAGAGACTGCATGGGTTTGGGATGAACCCCAGGAGCGAGCATTCAACAAGGCCAAAGCAATGCTCATAGCTGCGCCAGCCCTTTGCTACTACGACGCCAACAAACTGACAGTGGTTAGCGCCGATGCCAGCAGTTATGGCCTTGGTGCTGCTCTGTTACAAGACCATGAGGGGGAGTTGCGTCCTGTTGCCTTTTGCTCGCGCACACTTACGGATACAGAGAAGAGGTATTCACAAATTGAAAAAGAGTGTCTGGCGTCAGTCTGGGCCTGTGAACGTTTTGCTCGCTACATACAAGGGATGGGCCACGTCCGGTTACAAACCGATCATAAGCCACTGGTACCACTGATCAACTCTTATGATCTTGACAAAACACCACTAAGATGCCAGAGACTACTTATGCGTCTTATGAGGTTCAATGTCACTGCTGAACATGTTCCCGGTAAACAGCTCGTAGTCGCTGACACACTCTCCAGACATCCGTTGGAAGACAGTTCTACTCCAGAAACTGAAACACAAGTAAAGGCATACGTCAACACTATGGTGGCTAGCAAGCCAATCAGGTCACCAAAGCTGGAGGAACTCCGCCAGACTACACGAACTGATGCTGAACTTCAAAAAGTAATCATGTTTATCAGAAAAGGGTGGCCTCGCTATATGGCAGAGAGCTCACTACTGCACAGATACTATGCAGTCAGAAGTCACCTATCAGAGTTAGATGGGCTGGTCCTTTATCACGACCGCATTGTAGTTCCAACAGCACTCCGAGCTGGTGTTTTAGACCAACTACATGAAGGCCACCAAGGCCTCACCAAGTGTCGTGAGCGTGCGAAGTTGACAGTGTGGTGGCCGAAGATTGGTGCACAGATTACAAGCAAGGTGAAGTTCTGCGATTTTTGCAGAGAGCACAAACCTACACAGAGACATGAACCACTGATGACAACTTCCCTGCCCAGTGGTCCATGGCAGAGAATTGGAGTCGACCTGTTTGTGCTTGAGGGTAAGACGTATCTTGTTGCTGTTGATTATTTTTCCAGGGACATTGAAATCGCTTCCCTCACCACCGCTTCCAGCACTCAAGTTATCAACAAGCTCAAACACATGTTTGTGAGATGGGGCATCCCACTAGAACTTGTCAGCGACAATGGGACACAGTTTACGTCGACAGAGTTCCAAGAATTCAAGCAGAGGTATGGGTTCACTCACATAACCTCAAGCCCCCATTACCCGCAATCTAACGGAGCTGCAGAAAGGGCTGTTCAGACCGCTAAGCACGTGCTTAAACAACCTGACCCCTGCTTAGCCCTTATGAGTTACCGCTCCACACCGGTAGCGGCAACAGGTTACAGTCCAGCGCAACTTATGACTGGCCGACAGATCCGCACCACTGTTCCTGTCCTGGAAAAAACATTGATGCCAAGCGCAGTCAACCCAGACCTAGTTTACTTAAAGGATGCCAAGGCTAAAGATTCTTACAGATCCTTCTACAACCGCAGATATTCAGCTCGCCCTCTTCCCGACCTTCTCCCTGGTCAAAATGTGAGAGTGAAACTTGATGGGGAAAAAGGGTGGACAACGCCTGCCAAAGTCATCAGCAAGTCCAAAGAGCCAAGATCCTATCTTGTAGAAATGGCCAACGGGAGCGTGACCCGTCGCAACAGACGTCACCTTCAGGAGGTTCCTGCGACCGATATTCCTGTAGCACAGCATTTGGCTGAGTCTGCAGTGCCACAACAGAACTGCAGATCCCCAGCTACAGAGGTGGCCATTTCATCTGAACAGCCATCAAATCAGCCAGTAGCGAGCCCTCCTTCAGAATCTTCCTTCCCACCATCTACTCCTGTGAGGACAACTTCCAGGGGACGCGAAATAAAGCTGCCTCTGAGATTCAGAGACTAGAAGGTTTAAAAGGGCATAATAATCCCTATCAGGGCTGAGGGCAGTCTACCCCTGTGATGTCCTGTATTGTTTTGTATGGAATTTGTTAAGGCTGTTATGGAAAAAAAAAGTTCTGAAAACAAGAAGCCTTTGTTGAAAGAAATGTGACAGTTAAAGATTGAGTTAATTGGAGTAATTAATTGTATTAGAGAATGTACTATTTACTATCCTTTAAGACATTGAAATAACTTGCAGATTTTGCGATCTTGCAATCTTTAACTTTAAAAGAAGGGAGATGTCGCGAGATTAGTTTCTGTTGTACATTTAGAGTAACGGTAGTTACACTTCCTGACCACTGGGGGAGCCCTAGGAAAGGACACAGAAACGAGTTCGAATAAGAAGTAGTTCATGTTGTTACCTGATGTTAGAAGCAACAATAAAGAGCACCGCTTTTCAACCGGATAGCTTCTCCTGTCTTCCCTCATACCATGACATTGGCTTACGTCCATTTTCTTAAGTTATTATAATTTCAATCCCAGGTTTGCAGATTTTTTCCATAGTCGCATTGAACCGATGCATCAGCCTAAATGAGGCGTACAAAGAGGTGCTGACACCCGAACACTGCATTTTGACGCAACACTGCCCTCTGTGACCGCTGGGGAAAACACAACACGGCCGATTCAAGTGAACTCCCGCGCAACCATCCAGCTGGCACCGAGAAGACACGCGAGACGGCACATGTGGACAAACAACTAGAACAACCAACAACAATGTTTAAATTTGAACGGGGACCACACATTACAGATGGACCAAAAGCAAAGAGTTTTAAAAAAGGCAAGAGTAGATTGGCACAAAAAGTGCAACTACACCCGTTATAATTCAGGATGTTGGTGTGGCGTATTTTTTTTTATCGCATTTAATATAAAATACACACTCTAAGTCAGATATATGAACCAATATTTAAGCGGTAAATAACGAGGCAGTAGTAAAATGTTACCAAAGCAACGATTAGCCTCACAGACTAGACTTACCGACGTTGGGCTAACTTCACCAACAGCAGCTAAACTAGCAAGTGACTCTTTTAGACAAGTAAACGTAAATCTGCATTATTCCCTTAAACCTAAGATACTATAAGGTGTGAGATAAGTCAATATTTTGAAGAACTATATAGGGATTGAAGAGTGTCGGTTTTCCTTCAGTTGCATTAGCAAGCCGTTAGCATGCAAGGTCACACAAGATTAGTTCATTTAGCTTCACCGACATAACTCAACTCTGTCTAACAGTATGTGGGAGTTTGGTAGTCCTGTTGTTTTGTGATAACCAATAATATTGATGCTACAAAAAACGAACAACAACACTGACAAGGTGTAGTGATTCCCTCCTCGATAGAAAGTCGGGATAGTTGAAAATACTAGCTTGGGCTACGTTGCTACTTTTGCTAACGCTGCTAAATTGGAAGCCGAAAGTACACCTCATAGTTACTGCGGGGTTTGTAGTTTAGTCAGGAATATCTTAGGAGAGGTAACGTCTGACTGTGGATTCCTTGCCATTAGCAGCAACCCAACACGTTAAGCTAAACCCATTTGCTCTGGTGCTCATGCCAAGACAGTTCAAATGTAACGTCAGGCTAAGCACTGATAGCTTGTAGCTCCTGGCAACACCGTGAGCTACAAGTAAGTCTCAGTAAGGCGCAAAAAGCTCTCAATGCAACTCGTTTCTTTGGGTTTAGCCAGCATAAGGTAGGTGTATGGTTGTGTTTCGTCTGAACTAGCTAAGCTAGAAAACGTGATGCACTGCTATCATCGTTACACTACCTGTCCAAGGATGATGAAGGCTTCGGAGCCACTATTGCTTTGTTTTCCCTCAAGAATCTCTCCTTCCTCTGTCATAATCCGTTTGTTCTCGAAATTCACCAATTCCAAGAGCCCTAAGTGCGTTTAAAAAATTACAGGAACGAAAAGGCTCTGTGGACTTCAGGCTTCCACAACACGAAGCGCCATTTCCACAGTCGGAAAGTACGCCGTGCAGCTCGTTTGTCGTCCTCGTTTCTGGGAGACGAGGCGCGGCAAACCCAGACGTTCGCCCCCTTCTGTTTGGGCGGAAGATTTTCTTCGTCAGGTTTTACGGCGGTTGCCAACCAACTTATAGTAGCAATACCGCCACCTGGTGGTCCGAAGCATGGCTCAGACTGAACTTCAACTCTTAAAACTCTGTGTACATAAAAAAATATGCCCATAATATTAACTGTACCCTACAATAGAACCCCGTTTTCCTTTAAAAATATATTTATACCGTAGCTGTACAACCTTAGTTCCTTCAACCTTACCCTCAAAATCTCTCCATGCACACTGTAGATCTAAAAACCACATGTTCAACTATTTCCTCTTCCTGGCAACTTTCACACATCCCTGTCTCATACTTCCTTGTCATATACAGTGTGCTATTGTATGCAGTGTCCTAATTCCTAATTCTTGTTCTAACAGGTTTTTCTCTCCTGTACCCTCCCTGCATCCTAACGCTTTCACTCTATTTTGAATGTGATGCAAATACCTCACTTCTTCCCAATATCCCTTGGGAGAAAGATGCTCTTAGGTGACAATTATCTGCTCTAAAAACATAGTGACCACAAACATAAAAGCAAATGCAAAACAATTTCTGACTATCAAAGTTGTTATACCAAGATGAGTTGCGATCATACTCCATGTACTTAATAACAATCCATTTTATTTCAAAGCTCCTTTCATAACACTCAAGGTCACTTAAAAAGAGAGCAAAAATAACAAGAAACATCATATGTAACAGGAAATCAAAGGCATTTCCTGTTGATAAATACCCTGTAGGCCAAGTCTGATCTATTCATGTGGACGTTTGAGTCTGTCTTATGATTAGTTTCACATGATAGGAGAGAATACTTCAGTTCAAATCAAACAGCATGATCACAAAAACAACTTTCTACAATGAAAAACAAAACATGATCCTTTTTCCACCTTCACTCAACCAGAGGTTTCCAGTGTCTCCACAAATAATAGTCACTTTAACACAGCATAAAGCTTTAGAGTGTGACAAGAACTTTGAGAATTATCCGACATCATATACCACGTGTTCCTCTATATCAATTAAGAACAGTTATTCAAAGAGATTATTAGAAAGGAAATTGAAAAAGCACAACAAATTTAAAGGATTTCCTAAACAAAATTTCTGCTAAATGACTGCACAGATAAATTTCCAGAAAGAGGAAGCCAAAGCTTTATTTGTACACAGCGAGCATTCATTCAATATGTATTTTTGCACAAGCAAATGTAGAAAAACAAAACAAACTGCTTCTTTAAATGTTCTGAAATTTTTGATGTTGTTATTTAATAGATATCCCCCTTTTTTAAATTAAAAGTGTAAAAAAAAAATTACTTGCTTAAAATGATAATGGATATTAAAGAAGTTGTAATGTTGCATTGTTTTGCGAGGCAAGTTTTTTAATATTTCGGATAGAAATAAAAAATGTAAAAGAACATAAAAAAAATGAATTTGTTCCCCAGTTTTAACTGATAGAGCCAGAAAATAATTCAAGTCCTGTATTCTGAAGCTGTGACTTCCTCCACATCTGCCGTTCAATCATCAGGTCAAACTCTTGCCTTTCTCTAGAAAAAGGTAAAAAGGAAGACAAGATCATTCATCAGTTTCAAATATGGGCCAAGATATTATTTTTATTTTACACTTTTAGCATTTGAAAACACTCAAATCCTACCTGTTACTAATGCATCGCCCTTTCAGGTACTTTTCTTCTGCCTTTTTGACCGAAACGTTGTCCACCCCAGCAATGGCATATATGATAGCCTGCAAGAAAATTACAAGTTAAAAAATAAAAAGAGAGACGCATGCAAAAATGTAATCAATAATGTGAGTCTTCTCTTACCTCTGGTAGAAGCACATCTAGGACAAAAGGGACGTGCTCCATTAACTTCACGTCAGCGAGGCGAGGGGATTTGGGGACAGCTTTGACGTAGAGCTCATTTAGGTACCAGTAGACCCGATCCAGCTGCTGGTCATCTTCCAGGTAAATGTTCACCACTCTCCTTCTTTTGGCACTTAGAAAAGAGCGAAGCCATCTGGACTCCTGCTGCCCTCGGATCACGGCCTGCAAGCAGATTAATATCGAGAAACTAAAACAAACGGTGAAGGTTCTGCTGGAATACATTGATATCAGTTAAATCAGCAATAAGTTTAATAAGAAATACATCAGTAGAAATGATCAAATCATCAATAACTTCAAGGATTTTGACCAGGTGGATGTTGGAGTGAGATTCTTGTGCTATGACCTAAATCAGAATAGGATCGTTTGATGGCATTCAGATCAAGATGCAGTTACATTCAAAATGCCTTTAGACTATTAAACAACATTAAATTACATTGACAATAATATTATGAAATCTTCAAAATGTTTTGCAAAACTTGGATATAACCTGACAACTTTAATCGACTGATTACGATAGGCTGAAACGATTAAATGATTTGTACAATAATGGTCAATATGGTAATAGATTAATCATTAACTGGAGAGTCAAAAAAGGCCATTTGCTGAAAGAACAACACAGTAATTAAGCCAAAACTGTACAAAAATGGATCTATGTACATTTTCCATTTAAAAAAAGAAAATAAACTCAAGTGGCATAGTTTTAGCTTCACCTGGTTCAAATTTTGTAAAAAAAATAAATAATAATAATAAAAAGAATACTATTAAGCACCTCTTGCTAGCTAATTATTAAGTTAATCCAATATAACTGAATGTTTAGTTTCTTTTTTTTTTTTAAAAGATATTGAATTATTTGTATTTTATGTACTTCTAATATTGTACAAAATACGCTTATTCAGAGAACTAAAAAAAAATCTGCAGAAGTTGTTTATCAAATTAATTGATTAATCATCAGAATAATTAATTACTGAAATGGTTGTTAGTTTCAGCCATCATTATTGACCGTTGTCATTGGTGGCCATGCTAACTAGCCTGAGCTTTCATGGCAGGCTGCCTTATGTGGAACTAGCTATACACGAGCATGAGTGACAGCGCTAAGACCCTCCTCCTGGCTCTGATTGGTTGCTTCAGTGTATTTCTGCAGATGGCTGTAGAGAACAGGAAGAATGCAGAGGAACACCATTTTTTACAGATTATCTGTCTCACACTATATCATCACAAATATGTAAAAAAACATATTTTTTTAAGCTAACATTAAGCTGCTATAGACATAATCAGAATCCCACTGCATTAATATGCACTTAGCTTTAGTGTTACTCCATGTAAAAACACAAACAGTCACTGTGACTCTTTAACTGAGTAAATGCTCGTCACAGGTGCTCGGTAGTTATTGTCAAACAAGTTTTCTGCAGAACAATGTGTTTTATAAAGCCCAGAGGCATGCAGAGCTTTCATGCTGGAAGTAATGTAAAAGTTCAAGCTGTGGTAGCTGAGGAACAGTTTCATTGTGTTAATAAAAACAAACAATAATCACTATTGTGAAACATTGGTCAGTTTAAAACAGATGATTATATTGTGTACCATGAACAACTTCCCTAATGCATATCTCACACATAAAAAAACAGACTGAAGCTATAGATTAAAGGTAGTTCATTTCCCCATGACAAAGACTGCATGCTGTTAGTATGAAGCAGACCTCATAAACCTCTGAGACACATGAATGACATGTTTACTGGGAGGACGACTACTATCAGCTAAAAGGTGTGCAGGTATCACAACTTTTAGAGAACCATAAGAAAATGCTCAAATATTAAGATTTTTGGAGTATCGCGCATCTTTCAGAGATCAGAATAGATACTTATAGTATAGTTTCAGCAAAGACTAAGTTAAACTACTTGTTCAGTTCAGGGTGCTCCTCATATGCAAGTCAGTAAAGAAATAATGCTTTATGCTAACCCAAATTACCCAGAAGTTTAAAGGCACTGCAGTTCAGCAGAGTGTACAGAGTCTACTGGTCAAACCACTTCTATCCGCCTCATTAGATATAAAAAGGATGTGAAATGTGAAGGAAGACCCTCTGTAGCAGCAGCAGAAAGAAAGAAATAAAGAATCCTACCAGGAGATGTTTCTCCACCATCCGCTGCTTGACAATGAAATGAACCAGCTTCTCATTGGCTCGGTTATGGGCAGCATGAGTTCGGTCTGGCAGCAGCCTCTTGGAGCAAGTGGAAACATCTTTGTACTTCTCACTAACACGGTCCTCCTGGTGATGTTCACACGGCTCCTCCATTATGACATTACTGGTGATGGTTAGTCTCTCTGAGGCAGCCTGCGGATACTTCCTCCTCACCGGATAACCTATTGCAAACAGTAACAGTGATCAGCATTACAGCGTCAGATGTCTGCGAAGGCGTCGCTGTCTGATGAAGAAACTTACTCATGTCATGATTACAATACTCAATGAAGGAGCCTGAAAATGAGCCGCATGCTGGAAGCAAAACAGAGAAGGACACATGCTAAGTAATAATTCACAAAGAAAAACAATGTTGTTTTTTTTAACCCCTCCAGGGGGTCTTTTTGTGGGCTCTAGTGTCCCTCCAAATACGGGTCGCGCTAACCACTACGCCACCACGGCACGCCCCAAAGAAAAACAATGTTTACATAAAATGTGAAAGTCAAAAGACTATCTACATCCATTTCCAAAGGACTGGAGAAAGTAGAAAACAAAGGACTTTCAACATCACCTCAAACAAAAAACGTTTTGTTAAACTCCAGTCTGATTTCTGCTCTGCCACTCTACGGGTCTTAGAAACGCACTTTGGTTTCTCACCTATGAAATTCACTTCATACTTTTATTCGGATGCTTCTATTCTTATACTTCCTGTTTTTGTTTTTAATCTAATGCACTTGAAGATTAGCAAAGCAGACTATAGTTATTACTGTAATTCGTACTGACCAATGCGCATCCTGTAGTCCTCTATAAACTCCAAGGACCATGTAATAGCAGCCTCATATGACTCTTTGGCTTTTTGCTAGAGAAGAAACAAAGTGTCAGGAAAACACAATCTTCACAAATCAGTCAGCGGTGTTTGAACAGAGCTTACCATCAGCTCATCTGCTTCTTCACAGTCAAAGGGTTTCAAGGTTTTCAGAGGCAATGTAAACCTTCAAGAACAACATTTGAAAGAAATATACAGAAAAATCATTAATGTTTCGCTCAATAACATTTCAGAAAAGATGCATTTACAGGATGAAATGAGTAATGAGCAAATGGCATTGAAAAAAAGCTGATTTTTGTTCCTACCCCTTTTGTTTCTGAATCCCTGTGAACGCCTGGTCAACAAACATGACACTTGCTTTCTTCTGTCGTCGGTTCACATTTTTTACCTGCAGAAAACAAAACACAACAGATCCAAAAACATCAGAAATGTTAAGTAGTTAGAGGTGTGTTTTTCTGGGCTTTATTAGGGTACACCAACGTTTTCAAATGCTGTCCTGTTCATTTATTCAAGCAATTATAACAACACATGGGCTGAAAGGAAACTCAGAGAGGCAGAAGCCATTGCTCCAAATCCTAATTGTTAAGACATGACCTGCGGTCTTATTACACTGAAAATCAAAGCGCTTAAATACCGTAGCCACATTTGGAACAAAAAGGTTGCAAACCTGAAAACATCATCTGATCTGTGAAGAACAGAGGTGGCAGTAGAGCTGCGACGATTCTTCGAATGATTTGAGTTCGTCGATTATTAAAATTCCTCGTGGCAAATTATCTGCCCCAAAGCTTCGTAAAATTCTGTTTTATTGTTCCAGCCGGGTGATTATTCATCTTGCATAATGCTCTCACTTCCGCCTCTGAGTTGTTGTTAAGTTTTAGCAGCATAACATCCAATTTTTAAGTTCGTTCCGGGGGGGGGATTTTATTGATTGGTGATAATGTCTGGGTTTTTATTGTTTTTTGGGGGGACCAATAGGCATCCTTAAAGTGACTGGCACGATGTCTGGAGTACGGCAGCTTTTCTCCTCCCAGAGCTGCTGCCTTGTGGCGGTGAAGAGCGAACTGCGGGGAAAACCACTGCAGGAGCATTTATACAGGTGAGCGGATAAACTGAACACAGTGGGCAGCTGAGAAGTTGATGGCTTCAGTGTAAGTGTAGCTTTATTTACGAACCGGAAAATAAATTTCATATCATCAAAGTCGCAACAAATGGGTGGCGGAGCGCATCGTGGCGTTGCATAGCTGGCAGGTGAGTTTTTATGTATGAAGATGGAAATCCAGTCACTAACATGAACACAAAGCTATAAATGGCTGTGAAAAGTGGGAGTTAATCTATTAAATTGACTGAAGATGCCCTATAGGCATTTTTTATAAGCATCTGTGAGTCTGCTGCTTTATTATTCAATTTAATATAATTTCATATTTTTGTAGAATTTTGTCCAGATTAACTGGAAAATTTAGCTATTATGGATGCAGGTTAATTTTCTAAACTACAGGGATGTTATTGTTCAGGATGCACAAATATAAAAAATTGGTTCAATGTTGATATCCAATAGTAACGCCATGGTAGAATTTACTTTATCAAATCTTTATTTGATAACTCGATTAATTGCATGAATAATCGATAGAATGCTCGATTACTAAAATAACCATTTATCACAGCTCTAGGTGGCAGCATCATCTGTTGGGGGTGTTCAGCTGCAGGAGGGTCTAGAGCAACTCCAAAAATAGAAAATACCAGCATGAGGAAATTACCATATGTGGAAATACTGAGACAACATCTCAATAAACCAGGAAGTCAAAGTCTGGGTACAAATGAGTCAAAGACCACAAACACTCAACCAGAGCAGCTACAAAGTGGCTTAAGGACAATAAAGTCAATGTTTGTAGTGGCCTTGGAAAATTTCTAAGCAGACCTGTTAAGATGTGAGGGAGCAAGGACTCAGTCCTACCGGTTCTGTCTGGAGGAACGGCCCAAAATCCCAGCAAACTATTTTGAGGAACATATTAATAGAAACAACTTTGCTAATACTAACTGAGCTTAGAATAAGAAATGTTCACTGCGAGAGATATTTTAGTATCTCCTAATGTTTTCGTCCTTACCAACGCAGGCCAGTATGGATAATTTCTACATCTGCCCCACACAAACGCTCCTTCTGTGATCGATGGAGGTTCTGTAAGACAATACAGTGAGCAATAAAAAAATCCGCTAGGACTGGTTCTTGTGGAGATCGTTTGCATTCAGCCACTGCGGTTTTCTCCTTACTATTGTTTTTCTGCATCAGGAAACTTGGCAGATCTTCCTCCTCCTCATCTTCACTCTCATTTTCTTGTAAGGGCAGAGAGGGCAGCTGTTCCTCATCATGGTTCAGTTCAATTGAAAGATCTGAAGACAGCAAAGAGTCATCTTTTTGGGGATTAGAGAGCAGACAAGACACGGGAGTCAGAGGTCATTCCTGTATTCAGCAAAATTATGTAAAATTGTACAGTGACAAATAATTATTTTTTTAAATATAGAACCATTAAAACTGAATCTGAAACCAGCAAAAGGTGCTATATGCAATTAGCTGTGCCCATGGCTCTTTAAGACGTTTATTTTAGGTATATTGAGACAAACATCAGACTGGTACCTTGTTCAGCTGTATCAGGCTTCTGCAGCTCAAACCTCGGCCTCAAGCGTTTGGATGGCTGAGTGCCGTTTCCCTTTGCATCTCTAGTCTTGTTTTTCCGCGTCCTGCCATGCCGACGCTTCGTTGGAGTCCCGTTTTTCTGGGTTTGCTCCACGGCTCTCCTTTGTCTCTGTTGCTTTGGCTGAGAAGTTCGAGACTTTCTTTTTTGAGGTTTCGATTTGTGGCATGGTGGATCGTCCTCTGGAGTCTGCAGCAACATAAAAAGATGCTATATTAGGGCGTGCCGTGGTGGCGTAGCGGTTAGCGCAACCCGTATTTGGAGGCCTTGAGTCCTCGAAGCGGCCGTCGCGGGTTCGACTCCCGGACCCGACGACATTTGCCGCATGTCTTCCCCCCTCTCCTTCCCCGTTTCCTGTCAGCCTACTATCATATAAGCGACACTAGAGCCCACAAAAAGACCCCCTGGAGGGGTAAAAAAAAAAAAAGATGCTATATTAAACATGTCACTCAAATGATATTACACCACTTAACTTTAAGTGAGTTCCCTCGGGTATGAAATATCTGGGTATGCGACTTCACTCGAATGTAGAGGAAATAATGCTACTGAATGTGAAACCGCTTTTTCAGCCAGATAAAAACTAATCTTGCTAAATAGACAAAATTGAAACTCTCTTTATGGGGAAAGGTGAATGTAACAAAAATGGTGATAACCCCATTATTCAATTAGGTGTCCATGATGGTGCCTGTTGACATCCCACCCAGGGTTTACAAACAGTATGGGACTTATATTAAGGACTTCCTTTGGGACAAGAAGAAACCCAGAATTAGCATTAAGAAAATGTGGTGTGCATGGCCCTCCCTAACGTAAGGCTATATAATCTCGCATTTGAAATGTCTAGGTTGTCCCAAATATTTTGAAAAGGGAGAAAGAAAAGTGAGCTGGATGCATATTGAAGAAGAATTAGTGAACCCTTTCAGATCAATAGCTATCCTTTCCCATGGTAAAATAGATAATAGACAACCAAGTGGTTATTTTCCACTCTCTGGTTTTCATAAAGTGTTGATTTGCCAATACCACTTTTTACCACTTTTTCTGATTTCTTCTTAGAAAGATAACATAAGAAGGGTTTTTTAAAATTATTTTTTATCTTCACTTTTCTGGTTACTGTAATCAAAACTGCTCTAAAATGTCAGGGCCATATTACCCATCCCTTTGTATTAGTATAATGCTTTAAGAGATAAAAAAAAACCCCCAAAACAACCAAAACTATTATTTTGATTTTCCAAATCAAAAGATGCACAGCGTAACTCTAAAGCTATAAAAATGGCCAAATTGAACAAATTAGAAAGCATCTCTCAGTAAAAATTTACTTCACACCTCACCTTTGGTTGAGTGTTAAATTCAGCATACTCCAGCGGCTCTTCATCAGCTCTGGGAGAGGAGAGTGAAATGTTGGATGTGGAGGAGCGGTGCACAGGCGTTGAAGTCACACTGATGGCTTCTTGTGTCCGTTTCTTTCGCCCCCTGCATCTCTTGGGTGTAATCGGTTCAGATCCCAAAGCAGGCAAACTGAGATTGGGGAGATTATCAAAAATGGACACTTCTGCAGCCGGGGGAGACAGGATCTTATTAAAGACGGGTGACTCTTTGGAGTCGCTTTTCCTTATTTTACGAGGTCTCCCTGGAAGATAATACAAAGATAGCCTCAAATCAGAACAACCAATAAACAGTTGAGTCAAAACAGCTTTGAAACAGGACAACCTGGACAATGCAGAAGATTAAATGTTGTACCTCTCATTGTTGTGTGGCGCAGTGTGCTCCTCTCATTGAAATGATATGCTTTGACTTTATTGGCAGACAGATGAACATGAGTACAGAAGCGACATTACCAGGGGAAATGTTATTCACCCGGGCAACATGAATTTCCTTTGTAACAATAAAGTTGACAGACAGATAAAGAAATGAATAGAGAAATTATTAAGCAATAAATTGTACACCGGTGAATTCATGTTAAATATGTTGTCCAACTCTATGTAAAATGACGGGCATTTTACAAATGCAGCTTTGTTTACTGCCATGTGTCAAAACAAGCAAGATCTGCAGTTGAATAATACGCAAGCATTAAGATCATATTCAGATTAAAAAATGCATACAAACAACGAAATAACATGCAAAACAAGCTAGTTATTTTTTGAAAATGCGCCACACCAACCCATAAACGTCTGCTGATATTTTCATTACACAAGGCTTCAACGTATAGCACTACCATTTGAAGCTAAAACGTGAGATAATAACGTGCGAATAACTTGCGCAAAGCAAGAGGTGGGATATCAAAACATAAGCCAACTGCCAACACTAACAAAATTAGCTAGAGATTGAAACTCACCGAAAAAGCTGTGACTGTTCAGAAACCGAGAGCCATCATGCGTCCCAGTGCCTGCTCATATTTACTGCTGCACCAGGTTACAATAGGTAGAAAAACAAAGTGCTGAAAACTAGCTAAATACTACACGGAAAACCGAAAGCAACGCGATATCAACACAAATTCCTGTTTGGAACAAGACATGACTCTTGCTTCCATTCGCGGGCTGTGAAGTGATCTTAGAGAATTAACCCACCGCCCCCTAGCGGTCCGGAGGACAAATAACAGCTGGTTTGAAATGTATTTTTGAAAATTTTCTTTAAAATTACACTCATATTATGTAAATTACAAAAACTTATTTATAGCAGAAACTCATCTCACAAAGTAAAACACACTATATAGATTAATTAAATTGGATGTTTTAAGCCTTTATTTTTGTTGATCATGGTAATTTTCTACTTACAGACGTTGAAAACCCAACATTTAAGATTTGAAGAAAACAAAATCAGGCCTCTGGGTCTCTATGTTAAAATTCCTGCTTAAAGGACTTTTTAAAGGTACTTTTAATATAACAAATAAGCCTCATTGCAGCACTATAATTTCTGTAACATTTGCTTCATATAGACAGAGACAATGCAAATATGTCTAAGTAAAATGGATAATATCAAAAAGTTGAGGTCAGTATATAAATCCAAAAAGAGAAGCTCTGATATCCAGAGTGATATTTTATATACAGTATTATGGACTCAGCTCACTGAAATCTAAAACTAATTTTCACATAAATGTTTAATAAATAAAGATTTTTAAGACATAACTATTTTTGTGACAAAGAATCATTGCTAAAAAAAATAAAATGCTGCATCCAAGTGTATTAACGGAAAGTTGAGTGGAAGAACCATGCATAAACAGCCTGGACAACTGTTCAGAAAATATACACAAAGCAATAATTGCAGCTGGAGTCAGTGCTTCAAAAGTCATCACACTCTAACATATCAGGATATGGGTGACAATGGTTACATTTCCTCTGTTAAGTCACTCCTGAACCAGAAGCACCTTCTCTGGGCTAATGAGTAAATGAACTTGGCTGTTGCTTGTTGTCCAAAGTCCTCTTTTCACATGAAAGTACATTCTGTATTTCATTTGGAAATACAAAAAGTCCCATTTAGGAAGAGCACTAAATACTTCTCTTTGCTGGCAAAGTTTATGAAGATCATTAATTTTCCAGCAGAACTGGGCACCTGCACAATCTGCCAAAAGTACAAATATCCTCCTTAGTGACCACAGTATCACTGAACTTCATTGGCCAGCAAACATGTTTGACCTAAACTCCATAGAAAATCTAAGAAGTACAGTCGACATGAAAGTGGGAGACACCAGACCTGGTACTGGTACTACAGAGATCTCCTCCATGACAAACTGCTCTGATGCAGTAATACAGACAAAAAAGACCTGATCAGACATTTGGGAATTGACTCTTTTCATTCCCAAGCAAATTAAGTTAGTGTTTCATTTTGAAAATGATAAAACATGCGAACAGCTTCCACATTAATCTTTGGTTTTGTTTTGTTTTTTTAGGACTGAATTAAGAAGAGGATCAAGCAAAATATTTGGAATAACTGTGATTTTTTAAAAAATGATTTATATTTTATTTTAAGAAAAGATTCCTATATATGTAAATTTTTCTCTTTGTGACTGAAATATTTCGCATTACACTTTTAATTTATAATTAGTTCAACAGTACAGTCCTTTTCCCCACCGGATGTGTTTTTAACCAGTAATAACCCCACATTGCCTGCGGAGGGCACTGTGTATCTGCTCATCTACTGATCACGTTTGGGGGGGGAGTAGTTGAACACAGGGGTCTTCTCTGCAATGCAAATCAATTAAGATTTATCCTCCAGCAGAGATCTCTTGATCTTCATAAGGTGGAATCAGGATAATTAAACAGAAGTTTTGACATGAAGTCTGGAGCTCCTAGCACAGCAGCAGCAGCAGCAGCAGCAGCAGCAGCAGCAGCAGAGTTGTGATGGAGCAGTCCACACTCGTAAACACTTCCACTCAATACTGCATACATATTAGTCATTATTATTCTTATTATTACACACAATGATTACTAGTGATCTAAAACTGACATATTCTGAGATAAATTAAAGTCCTCCAAATGCAAAGGTTTTCCATATTTTTCAGGTGTCTAGACAGTAGACACAGAACATGAATATATTTATATATAGTTGGGTTTTTCTCTCTCTGACGCATGCAGTCCAGATGCCACTCAGCTGGAACCTCTGGACGTGTGATTGGCCTAAGGTCGATGAGGGGCAGGTTGGCCCCGCCCTCATCCAGATGTGCGTCTCGCTCCAGTATCCTTAGTCCACTGCTGTCTGCAGCAGAGTGCGGAGCGTCGTGAAGTCAACAGGAGGTTGCGCATGGGTCCATTTAAAGTCCCAAAAGCGAGGCGCACGCAGACTCTCGTCGCTGAGGTGTTTTTTTCAGTCGGATGCTACCCATTCTAACATGTGTTGATCATGTTTTGTGATTTTCACGGTGGACTTCACACTGGAGGTGTTCGATCTACCTGAGCGGGTTGAGATGCACCGCTAATGGAGACGGGCAGGGCTGAGCGCGGTGCCACTCCAGCGCGCTGAGCAGAGAGCCACAGAGCCTCATTCAGTGCGGAGCGCAATCTGCCGCATGACTTGTGCATCTTTTCTCTGCGCTGCAACTATTTCTGGCTCAATTTTCACCAAGGAGCCGGGTTTGTTTTCCTTGCAGCTTGATGGGGGATCACACCTCTCACCACATGCGTCTGAGTACGGCGTGAGGTGTTCCTCAAGACCGAGACGAGCGACCTACTGGGGCGTGCAGTTAATTGAAATCGATCCAGCGGTTTGTTTTTTGAATGTGAAGCGGCAGAAGAGGTTATTTCTCCTCTCCTCCTCCTTCTCCCCCTCCTATTACCTACAATATGACTTCACTGTCGGGGACTAGGGAGAGGAGCAGCCGGAGCAGAAAACATGGGGTAGGTTTTTTATTTTTAAATTCCAGATGAGTTGGTGCTTCTTTGTGTAAACCTGGAAAATCTAAAAACTTATCATCCATTCACTGCACCACCCACTACATTGAAGTGCAGCTTTCTTCCATCTTTAGCTGGTCATAAATATACAACCTGATGACAGCTCTCATTAGGTTTGTGTCCATGCGTAGTTCACACATCACTGCTCATAGTGTCACATCAGTGGGTTTAAATTTATCACGCTGCATCTCTTTAATCATCACTGCCAAGTCAGGTGTTATTCTCACTCTCACACCTGTGTCTCTGGCTCATCTGCAATTAGCTTCAATTTATTGCACAGGGTTTGGTCATAATACAGCAGCCTCGCCACTTCCCCGCCCATCATTTTTATACATAGCTGCTTTTTTATGGCTGTAGAATTAGTGGCCCTGCAACCACTATACCAGAATGTTTAACGCAACCTCGAAAGATCCACTTCTCAGCTCATGAGACTCAGTTGTTCACATTACTAAGTCAGACTAGTTTGCAATAACTTGAATTTTGTGTAATGTACTGCTATTTTTTTGGTGAGGAGCTGCGACTCAATACCCAAAGCTCCCATTTACCTCCCTCTTCACTCTACCATTCATCATGAACAAGACTCCAAGATACATTAACTCCTCCTCTAGAGTCAGGGACTTAACCAAAACCTGGAGGGAGAGGTCCACCTTTTTCTGGTTCAGAACCGGAAAAGATGAGAATAGTCAGAACTAAGTCCAAAGATGCCGATAGAACCACGTCATCTGCAACAGAAAAATAAAACTCAAATATCTCACAACCAGACCAGACATTCTTCCCTCCACTACTAAGGCTTGAAATTGTGCTCATAAATACAACAAATAGGAGTGGAGACAAGTGGCAGCCCTGGTTGATCCCCCAACATACTCTGGGAAAAATTTCAGCTTTGTGCTGAGAATAAGCTAACAGTTCTTGCTTCGGTCATACAACCAAGTCTTTACAATCATCCCTGTTCTCCATGTAACTGCAGCGGCACCAACTAAAAAGCTTCAGTGGACCAAACCCTATAGAGCCAAAAAGACAGACCCCTCAGAAATCCTGCAAAGGTAAAGATCTAGTCCACATAAGAAACCCCATTCCTCCTTGAACCAAGGTTCAACATTTCTAACATTCTACAAGGGAATTTGTTGAGGTAGAAAGATAAGTGGAAGACTCTCTCTTTTTCTAAAAATTAGGATCACAATCTTGGTCTACTTTTCCAACTGATCTTAAAGAAATGCATCAACAACAAAAGCCCCTGAATGTCCATAGCTGGCAGTACCTCTGGATAAATATTTTTCACCTCTGGAGCCCTGCCACAGGGAAGTTGTTTCATTACCTTGGCAATGTTTGCCACAATGATTGTCTCAGTTTTCCCACCTGAGACGGAATGAATCCAGTGAGACAGTTCAGGCATCTGTTTAGGATGTCTCGTGGGTGCCTCCATTTGGAGGTTAACCAGGCTTTCCCCATTGGGAGTAGAAGACTCCAGCGCAGACCCAAAACGTGCCGGAGAGACTTTACGTCTCTTCTGGTCTGGAAACACCTAGGGCTCTCCAGGAATGATAGGGGAGAAGAATATCTGGGGTGTGCAAACCCTGCAACCTGATCTTTGATAAGTGGAAATTAATATCTGTTATGATATGTCCCAAATTTTAGCTGCCTCAATCATGAGATGTTCTTTCATATGTCATTTTTTCTGGTTTTTATCTTTATTTATGCATCCAAGCACATGGCCCAAACATCAATGTAGAAGCTGTTGTTTGGTGCACATATGTGCCAAAGATTGTGGGAATTCTTAGTTTTGATGCATTTAATAAATCAGATTTCTTTGAGTTGGATGTGCCAATTCCTGATCAGAGTTGATCAACAGATAATTGGACAGCTGATTGCTTTTAGTCAGTGTTGCTGTCTTAAGCTGTTAATACTCATTTATTTATATTCACACACTGATTCATTTACTTGGCCCACTTTTTCTCATTTAGAGGCCACAGAGAGGTCATATTATTCATGCAGTTTATGGGTAAGAGGCCTGGACATGTTGCAAGTATATTAGAGGACCGACAAAGAAATCCACACACACTGCTTAGCTCAATTTAGAACAGCCAATTAACTGAACATACATGTTTTGTGAACTGTGGGAGGAAGCTGGAGTCCCTAGAGAAAATTCAGCCGTTCCCTCTGAGAATTCAAGTTAGTGAAGATTCAGACCAGGGAAGATTGTTGCTGTAAAGAAAGACAGCTAATTATCATCTGCATTCGCCAGCAAAATGTGTAAAACATGCAGTAGATAAAAGCTTTTATTCAATTTATAACTTATTCAGATTTATACTGTGCACTCAGAAATGTTAGTAGCGCTGCTCTGCTTGTTCAAGAAAAAAGAAGAGCCTCATTGTTTTGCCTTGCTAGCAAAAGGGCAACAGCTTAAAACAGGCCATCTGCTCTCACCTTTAGGTCGACCTTAACATTACTTTCCTGTCCCTGAGCAACCTCTTGCATTTATGTTCACAGTGTTTTAAAGCAGGATCTATTATGCAAAATTCACTTTTCACACATTTTTGTACTTCGATTTGGGTCTCAGCTGCTTCTAGAAACAAACTAATCGCTAAGAAAAAAAACCCACCTGTCCACTCATCTTCTGGCAATAAGTTGATGTTTTTTGGTGTTTGGAAAATGAGTCCCAAACAATTAACTGGCTGAGCTCCAGCATGTTTGGTCAGCTGGTTTTACCACTGCACTGTACAATGGCTGCTGGAAAAGACAAATGTTTTGTTGTTGCCTTACCATCCAGAAACCACTTGCTGCATTCTTGGTGGTTGTGCATGAGGCTCCACTTCTGCTTTTCAAAGATGTACTGTTGTCAGATCTGTTTGAGTGTAAACGTTGAGGTGGGGGGTCTGGCCAGCAGCAGCTTATTTGGATTTAAAGTGACAAGAGGCCCTAAAACAGCTCAATCTGAAAGGAGTTCAAAATATTCAGGACTGAACACATTAAAACTTCATTGTCTAAGAATGATTTTGTACAAAAAATGTAATGAACATGTTTTATTTAGCCCACAGACCTTTCCTAACGTGTTCAAGGAGCCATAATGGGTCACCTTTAAGATATAGTATGTTTTTCCTAACAGTGAAACTATCTATTCATTCTCACAGATGCCTGACTCCTCCCCAACAAAATCGGCCTCCATTTTCCCGGACACATGGTGCCGGAAGGCCTACGAGGAAACCAGCCGCTCCGGCACTCGTCCAGCGCCAGAGGGAGCAGGGTCCATGCCCAGCTCCACTGGTACCCCTTCCCCAGGCTCGGGGATCTCATCGCCAGGATCCTTCTCTGGATCTCCAGGAACCATTTCCCCAGGGATTGGCACTGGATCACCGGGTTCTCTCGGTGGCTCTCCGGGTTTTGGGACAGGATCGCCGGCCTCAGGGAGTGGAAGTTCACCTGGAAGTGAAAGGGTGATATGGTGTGAGAACTGCAACACGCGTCTGACAGAGCTGAAGCGTCAAGCACTGAAACTGCTCATCCCAGGCCCGTACTCCAGCAAGGTAAAAACCGCTTGCTTCCCGGAGAACATTTAAATCTGGCTCATAGACAGCAGCATAAAGTTTAAAATATTATTCCTTGATTAACTGTGACACTCAGACAGAGGGTGTCATTAACTTGGCAGTTCACGAAGGACTGGGGTTCAAATCATTCGCTTGTTTACAGCGTTGCTGTGTCATCAGAGTTATTGTTGCAATAAATCAAAGTGATGCTGTTATCCCATGAGATTCACCCCCGAGCTGAACAGAAGCAAAACACCCTCTGGGATCTGGAAAATTTATATATGAAGCTGCTAATCAGGTTCAGATAGAGTGATAAAACAAAATGGTGACCACGAACTACAAGCTCTGGTTGAGTTTTTGTTGTTTCAATTACTTTCAAATCAGTTTATTTACATTGTGGCGTTTCACAGCTGTCAACATAATGCACTTTATAAGACAAACAGCTCCAAGTCATATAGAAATAAGAAATGAAATCAATCAGATTCTTTCCAATCAAATCATGCAGATTCAGACTCAGAAACAGAGTCCAACTCCAAGGTATTATAATACGGTCGAGTCTGTTTATGCTTGCTTTTGTCAAAGTGACAATCGCTTTAAAGAAGATCATCATTTTAAAACTGCATTTGTATTTACAGAGATTGTCTTAGTTTGATTATCTGTAATATTTAAATTAGATTAAAAAGAAATCTGTAATGGGTTAAATATGTTTAATAGAGTTGTACACAGTTATCCGGTTGTCTTTTTCCTATTTCTTTCTCCGAAAAAGAAATAGAGATGACTGAAATAGGCCGACAGGTATTATTTCTTTCCCAGTGTTGCTTCTTAAAACAGTCATAAAAGTTCATTTGTATATAATAAATTTATGTATTTCTTTTAGACCACGCTTTGAAACAGAGCTTTTGTGATTATTTTGATATTTGGGTTCACTTGAGGCAAATAGATAAAATATAAATGAAAAAAAAGAATGTAAAAAGCAAACAATTGTTGTTCATGCAGAGATTTTATACTTGAGCTACAAAAAAACACAAATTACCTTCTCCTAGGAGAGCGTCTAAATGTCCAATTTTTTCCGACTCTAGTTTGCCATGAATTTTATTTTCCTCTGTTGCAGCTGAATAACTTTAAGCTATTGCCCACACATTGGCCTTGGGTTAATTGGTAACAAACACCAATATGCAGAACTGCACTAATAAAGAGCACAAAGTGAGCCCAAGCACTACATTTGGACTGCTGGAGTTATTGTTCAGCCTATATGTTTGTGCTGGAGTTTCAAGTTCTTTTAATTCAAGGGTTTAACTGTTTGACATTTTTTCAAAGAGTTGAGGTTTGCTGATGGTTAGAAGGCTATTAATTAAGAGCAATTTGGGAGTTTGGGTTCAGGTCTTACTGATTACAGCCTTCTTTGTGGTAAAATTTATTGCAGTGGAAGAAGAACACAAAGTCAAAATGCTGCATCACAGCTGCTGTAGGTGCTGCTTTTGAGAAACTTTTAAAGAATTGTTGTTTTCATTTAGTCACATTATAAACACTGCAATATTTTTAACAACGTACTGAATAATTGTGGGAGAAAAGTAATACACAATTTTAATATTTTCAATTAAATGGTCAAAAATTCATGATTATGCACTACTTTGCAGTTCTCTATTACATAAAATTTCAATAACATACATCTGACACCACAAAATATGAAAATATGGGATGTAAAAAGGGATACAAATACATAATTTCTAATTTTATGCAGAATGCTTTTTTATGGTTCTCTATCAAATCAGACCACACCAAGGTAAATATGACTCAACCCATGTACCTGTCATTCAAGCTCTAATAAACCTCCTACTGGTGCTCTTTGATTTCCTCCTGTGATGTGGGTTTTTTTGAACCATGCATAAACACACCTGACGACTATTTGGAAAGCTTTGATGCGCAAACAGAGTCCTTTTTAGTTTTATTTGTTTTGGTTTGAACAAGCATCAGTAAAATCCTTCAGCAGCACTGTCAACTAGATCTTTTATGGTTAGCAGAACTGGTTTTACACAGAAAGGCAGAGTTCACTCCCAGACCTCATTTACATGTTTTCTCTTGCCTGACATGCTAACTTTCCTCTTCTAAGCAACACATGAAGCAGTTAACATTTTCTGATTCTAATGATTCTCTTAACTTCTACGTGTTGCCCTTCTCCTTTCTGCTGTTTGCAGAGCTTCGAGGCAGAAGCAGGAGTTGTTCTGCTTGCTTTCAAATTCCTGTGGGTCATTACTGAATACCTTAACAGTTCATTTATTTTAGCCAGGTAAAGTTTCCCGGCTGGCCTTTCTTTTGTTTAACCCAGACGTGAGTAAACTGACCTGTGCAGATGTTCTGTGTCAAAGAAAAACTGAACTCATGTCCTTGATGTAAGCTAATGTGACCCAATAATCCTTCACCTTCAGCAAATGTGCTGGAAAAGCAGTTCTCTCTGTGTATGTGTGTGTGTGTGTGTGTGCGTGGTGTGTGTGTGTGTGTGTGGGTGTGTGTGTTTCCTGCAGGCGTGTACTGTCAGAATGAGACCTGGTGTTATTCCCTTGGGACAGAGGAGCGTGTGTGACCCCCATCATACACACACATAACAGGAATACTAACACATTCATCAACTTTTACAAACCACACAAACCTCAGTTTGTCTCATGAATATGAATATATGACAGGTCACACACACACCCACAAACAGTCTAACCCTGATCTTAAACCAAGTCTGTACCTTCAAATTGAACAATTTATGCAGCTGTGACCTGCTTTTGGTCCCCCCAGAAAACACACAAACTTCCCACAGAGTGGCTGTGTAAACACATTAGTCCTCACCACACGAAGGAAACATCTCCACACACACATTATGTTAATGATGACCTTCACAGCTCGTACCTTTTGAATATTGCACTGCTTGCATGTCTGTAGTTTAGTAAGCCTGTGTCAGTTTGCGTACAAAAAAGGGGAAGAGCCCAAGATAGAATTAGCCTTTTGCCCAAATATGCCAGTACAGATGATTCACCTGCAAAATGTGTGAATATAAACTCACCAGGCTTCTTTAACAGGTACATCTGTTTAGTTGCTTGTTATCAATTGTAATTCAGCCAATCACATGCCAGAAAGCTGACATGACACTGTTAGTGGTAATAACAATGACATGTTAAATTCAATCTGAGAGTATCTAAGCTAGAGGATTTTAGTGAGCATTCACACCAGACCCGTTTAGTCCGCTTTAATCAAACTAGTTCTTTTGTTTAGAAGGTTTGGTTTGTTTGAGAAAGTGTGAAGGCACAATCAAATTCTGATGAGGGTCAAAGAATCCTAGGTCTTGGTTTGGAGACCGCTCCTAAAGCAGAAAGCAAACTAGAGTGCAGGGCATTCTGGGTGAAATACAACCAAAACAAACGAGAGTCTAAGGCTGCAGAAGAAATGGCTCGTGGTCTGACGCTGCTACCTTCTTGCTTACATTTTGCAAAAAAAAAGAAAGTTGTGCTCATGTCTTCTTCTGAGGTTTTCGTGTTGCTTTCTGCAGTAGTTCTTTGTGCAGAGCCACCACACATTACGATGGAGGCACAGGTTTTCGAAGGGTTTGAACTGTTTGACACAGTGCAGCAGAGGTGGGGACTCGAGTCACATGACTTGGACTCGAGTCAGACTCGAGTCGTTAAAATCACGACTTGAGACTTGACTTGAAAAAATGCTCAAAGACTCGGACTTGACTTTGACTTTCATGCCATTGACTTGGGACTTGACTCGACTTGAAGCTGTTTACTTGAAAAGACTTGATATTTTTTACTCAAAGTCTTAAAATTTAAAACACATTATTTATAAAGTGGCGTCATTAATTAATGTCACTCATTCCGTATCAATATGCGCAGACCGTCACTATGGTTTTCCTCTCTCCTTATGTATGTATGTGTACGTAGCTGCAGCACAACCAATCAAATTAACAGGATTTGGACGTTTAAAAAAACGCGGCAAAGCTACAGAGCTCAGGGAACGAAATACGAAATAACCGCGAGTAATTTCTTTTGGCTACGTAGGTTATGAACTTTCGACTAAAAAACGAACTGCAACTTGTAAAACATGCAAGAAGAGAATATCGGATGGAGATGCCACGACGTCCAACTTTGTCCGGCATTTGAAGCTTCACAGAGATCGGTAGGTGGCACTTTTCTTTTGCTGTAAGATAGTTGACTTTAGCTAATTCGTGTTAGCATGTGTACTCCGGGTTAAATTGGTGATGATTTACCATAAATCCGGTCCTTCAAATGCCTCCACAAATAATGTGCACCGTGTTAGCTCAGGAAGCCGGTGGATAGTGAGCGGGGCTCCGGAACAGAAAGCAGATTCTGGACCTGAACACAGGGAACAGAGTCTCTCTGTCCCATCATGATGATGAGCGGGTCTAGTATCATCTAAGGATGGTTGGTGTATTTGAAGACATCTACGTTGGGAAATTATATTGACAATATATTGTTTACTGCAGTCAGTGCATTAAGTCAACTGTTTTTGACTTAATGCACTGACCGGCGTGACTGTCACATGTCGCACAGAACCCATTTCCAAGTAGTATAGCTTTGCTGGGAAAAAAAAAAAAGACCAAATACAATGACTGTCCCAAATAAATTTTGTGTTTAGAATATCTGTCCCATATTTACGGAGGACTGAAACTAACATACTTAGAAATAAAAGCAGAAAAATAAATGCACCAGACCTTCCTGAGTTTACTTGTGATAACTTCATTTATACTTATTTCATTTTTTGAAAACTATGATTGTTGTAGTGTTGATGTTTATTTATGAATAGAAGGAGTAAACTGAAGTCAAATGTAATTCATGAAAGGCTGTAATTTATTTTCTGACATCTGTTTACTTCTGACAGATTTGAAGAATACCAGATGAATAAGAGGATCACAAATGAACCTCAAATACATATTTTAAAAAGAACAAATGGTCTAATATTTGAATTTTATGTATAATTGCAAATTATTAAAAAAAAAAAAAAAACGACTCGAAATGACTTGAAATTAAAGGTTCCTGACTTGAGACTTGACTCGACTTTGCCTGTCTTTACTTGAGACTTGACTCGACTTTGCCTGTCTTTACTTGAGACTTGACTCGGACTTGAGGACAGAGACTTGAGACTTACTTGAGACTTGCAACAACAGTGACTTGGTCACACCTCTGCAGTGCAGTGAGAAAGTTTTTTGGTCCCCAGTCAAACTGAGTCTACCAACTATCAGGTGTGAAAACACCCTTAGTTCATGAGTTTTTCAGAAACTGGTCAACTAAGTTGTTTCCTGCACATTTCTAACGATAGTGAAGAATGACCCCCAAAAAGGGAAAGTTTGAACAAGAATGCTTCGTTGATGTCAAAGGTGAATGGGTAACCTGGTTAAAGGTGATAGGAAGGTGACAGGAGCTCCAATAACAACTAATTACAGAGAAAACCATTACTGAACATGCAGCACGTTGAACCCTGAAGCAGATGAAGGAGAAGAAGAGCAACCAAGTATCACTCCTAACCCCCTACAACTCATACCTGCCAGTTCAAATTTGACAAAGGGTTGAGCCTCAATTTAGATGTTAATCGTCAGCCTTATTTTGCTCCATCCTGGCCTGGTGTCAAACAGTCCAGGTGGCCTAATGGTGTGAGACATATTTACTTGACATACTTTGAGTCTTTTGTAACAACTGATCATTGCTTAAGAACAACAACTCTCTGATTAATGTTTCCAACATCTTGTTGAATCTGTGTCATAAAAACTGGGCCGTTGTGAAGGCGAATATGGATCCATCCCTGTAGTAGTAAGGTGTACTTAATAATGTGGCCAACGAGTGAATAGTAGTTATTCCAATCAAGGTGATTCATCTATTTGTGAATTTAATAGGTTGCACCTCATTATTGCATTTAGTCATTGCAGAGAATGGCTTGTGGTTTAAAATAGACGTGACAGTTTCCAGATTAAGCCACAGACAATTGGCAAAAGGAGTATTGACAGCAGACATGAAAGAGCCGCTCTGTGTTTTTCCTTTTAGTCCGACTTAATTACTTACCTTAAATTAAAGTCAGACTCCTCTCAGGTTGGTTTGTTCGTTTAACTAGCGCTGTTTTACAGGCAGCTGGATAAAGGAGTGTGTGTAGCATGCAGGTAATTTATCTGGAGGCAGGTTATATTAATGCAAAGCAAAATGGTGGCCTGCAGAGTCAGAACGAGCAGAGTGTGTTTCAGGTTTAGACACAGGAAAAGCAAATGACTCAAAAGCACATGTGGCTAAAACATCTGCACTCACTTGAGGACATTCGTCCCTGCTCTCCTGCTGTGTGTAGCTGTGTATTTATCAGCCGAATCCACACCCAAATCATAAGTGGATGGAAGATGATCTGTTTTTGGTTGGTCCAGGTCACTTCAGGAAAGTGGGTCACTTGATGTTCGTCGGCTTTAAGAGTCTGTTTCTGATCAGCTGAAAGTCAAAACCATCCGTGTTTAGAAAGTGAAACATATACAACTGTAGATCAGACTTGGAAATAAAGCCAAAGAAGGGACATGTTTGTAGCTTTATTCCCCTGGGAGGACCTCCTCCAGGAAGCTTGATTTAGTGAGATTGCTTTCATCTGCGTGTTTCTTTGTGTCTGTTTGAGTTTGTCATTTGAAGAACAGCGCTCGCTCCGCTGTGGGAGTTTCCTCTGGATATACATATTACACACGCACTTAAAATGTTTATATTAGCAAACCCACTAATGTGTCTGCCTGCATTAGATGGTACATTAAACACTTGTCAGCAGTTTCTGCCTCGGATAAGTTTTTGGTTTGAATGCCTGTCCCTAAAGCTAAGGTCAAAAAAACGACTCCAGGGAGAAATGGCAAACCTGACATCCAGAATTATGCTACAGGATTGTTCTGGATGTATAATTTTCTGCTTTCCCTTCTTAATAAACCAACGTTTTTGACAGAGGTTCTTTTTTTTTTTTAACATAATCTGCTATTCTTTCTTAGAAAAACAGTAAATAAATGATTCAAACCAAATGAAGCTTTTAAATCTGTTCATAAAGACACGATTTGACTCTGTGGGTCATAATCTGCAGATATCCTCATTGACATTTTGTTCTTTTGTAAACCGTTTTACACCAGTGTTGTAAAACCAGTGTTCATGTTTGTACTGGGGAGGCTTATTAAAGAAACTGAGCTAAATCTGAAAGCGAGTCCATTCACCAGGTTGTGTGGGTGGTTGGCATGAGCAGTGTGACATTCCTACAATATGATGACAATGACTAAAAATACCACGGCTATTACGACATATATAGAAAACAATTTGAATAAAAGTACATAAAATTTACTTAAATACATAAAAGCAACATGAAATCCTAACTATTGCAAAAATAAGGCAATGTTTTGTGTATATCGATAAAAATATAAACACCTGCTAAACTTAGAAGTGTTTTTAGTAAACATGCTTATTGCATTGAATATCATACTGCTGTACTTCAATGTGTATGTTGTAATGTTTGCAATAATTAATCAAAAAGTGTGTCATAAATTCTCTTAGCTTTTCCAGACAACAAATTAAGATTTTACACCCACTCTAATCAGTAAAGATAATCTCAGCCACTGGATTATTGTCAGATGTTACAAGTAATTAGCCTATAATTTGTGTATTTATCAGATTAAGCCTTGAAATATCATCACTCAGAGGAATATTTAACTGCACAAGGGTAGATGGCTGTCCTGTAATAACCAAATCCCATAATACTAAGGCCTCTGGTAACCACGGCAGCTGGTGCTGCCTCTGCAGCGACATGTAACAGATGCGAGCTGCATACATATCTCTGTCAGTGTTAATGGGCTCCTCATAGCTGTCTGTGGGTGTGTGGTAAGTGTGTGTGTGACTGTGAGAAGGGAAAGAGGGTGAAAATATATGGTATTCATGGAGATGATAGCCCATTTTAGTGTGCTACCTGGGTTGTATAGTTTGTGCAGCTCTCCCTCTCTGTGTGTGTGAGTAAGAAAGAGAAAACAATCATGGCCTCCTTGTGCCTTTCAGGTGTGAAAGACATTACCATATAAAGAGGTAGCCTCATCAATAACAGTAAGACGGTGAGGATGGATGGAGGGAGGGGGAGATGCTGATGCAGGCTGAATTTTTGAGCTTCTCTCAAGCCTCATGTCAATATACAGCCAACCTACCAAAGGGCATACACCAGTTCACACCAGTTCACACCAGTTCAGCATTAACTATGACTTGTTCGCCACCATCTCTATCAAACTGCAGCTTAATTCAGCTACTGCTGTAAAAGTTGAACAATTTTCAGTGAACAAATGAAAAGCAAAACCTGACAGTTTGTGTGTATCTGGTGATGTAAATTTATCAAACTGTGAAAAATTACCATGACTATGAACATTGTTATAGTCCCTATGAAGTCCAAATGGGCAACATGGAGGACTAATGTTTGAGCGTGATCTAGAGAAACTCATCCAGGCGTTTATCTTTAGTCGCATCGATTACTGCAACAGTGTCCTCACAGGTCTGTCTAAAAGGTCAATCCTCCAGCTGCTGCTGATCCAGAACGCTGCTGCTGGAGTCCTGACTAAAACCAGTAAGATAGAGCACATAAACTCAGTTCTAAAGTCCCTCCACTGGCTCCCTGTAGCTCAGAGAATAGACTTTAAAATACTGTTGTTAGTTTATAAATCACTGAACGGCTTAGCACCACAATACATTGAAGATCTGCTGTTGTCATAGCAACCTTCCAGAACCTCTCAGGTCTTCTGGCTCTGGTCTGCTCTGTGTCCGCAGAACCAGAACCAAGCATGGAGAAGCAGCATTCAGCTTCTATGCACCACAAATCTGGAACAAACTACCTGAAAACTGTAAAACAGCCGAAACACTGAGTTCCTTTAAATCTCGACTAAAACCTACTTGGTTAGAGTTGCTATTGAAACATAATCAATTGATCAACCATTTGATGTGTAACAATGGCAAAATGTAATGTTTCAGTTGTTGACTGTGTGTTCTATGACTTTGCATTTTTGTGTTTTTATAATGTAAATCACCTAGAAATGCCTTGTCGCTGGAAGGTGCTATACAAATAAAATTTGATAGATTGATTGAAAAGTTGATCATATTTTCAGGTAATTTATTCCACCATAATAAAAGTGATGATAAAAAGCATTTAAACATGTATTGCAATATGGTGAAAACACAAATATTGCTCTTGAATAAAACAAATCAAAAACAAAAAATCTAAAAAGAATAACCTACAAATTACTGAATAATCTACTTCAGGACGCCAATTACATTAATTGGAACAATTTATATTCGTAATAAGCAGCTAAATTTTCTATGACTGACTGAAAAGCTGCAAAGCAAGACTACTAGAGATTAAAAAAGTCATTTTCAAAGTATAATAGTAAGTAAACAAAGAAACACACCGCCAACGTTTGGAGATTTGAATCTCAGTCAGAGGCTAATTTTAAATACAGTCGACAAAATAAAATAAAATCCTTAAGACTTTAAGACACCTACTTCACTACAGGTGAAGTAGTGATGTCTCAGTCGTATTTAAAATATGAAAATGTAAAAATTTAAAATTAACTCAAACTTTTGATTAAATATCTGCTAAGGTGATCCAGATTGTCACCTGGGTCTTTCATATTTCTTCTCTCTCTTACTGAAATGTTGAAGTTTTCAGACACTAACATTAAATAAACTGCACAAAATCTCACTTATCAAATCCCAAAAACATAAAATATACAAAAACACCACACATTCATAGGCTGCAAGACAAAATGCAAGCAGACTCTCCTCTGTGACACACTGGCAGCATATTGCCACAACGGGCAGATCACATGCATGGGCGCTCGTACCCAAACAGACACACTGACACGCAACAGCTTGAACGGATACCAACATGCAGACTAAGGTATCCTGAGGATAGTCTGAAAACACACAAACGAATGCACAAAGACACATGCACATGGCATCACAGAGAACATTTGCACATTACTGGATCATGGTTAAAGTCTCAACAGCTGCTGCACAATGTCCACTGCTGCCATGGCAACTATCTCTCTTTTACCCACGCAACTGAGAAAAGTATAAAACGTTGTTCAGTAGGAGTGAAGTAGGCACAAGTATAGGTTGGATAATGTGCAGAAATACAGCAGTTTAACGCATTAAAATCCAACGCTTTAAATAAAAATGGATGGAGGTGTTGCAAATTTCCTCTACTACTGCGTAAATGAAATCGTATTTGAAATGTTATACCTGTAAAATCATTTATAATAGTAATGTATGCTCATTCAGAAGGATTCTCATACGTTTCCAAAACAAAATTTGAATTTCTTATTATTTGAATCTGTAATCATTATGATGTTGAATGAATCCATTTAAATTTTCTTTGTGCAAATATCTTAGGAAATCTGTGTAGTCACACTGACAGCAATGTAGTGATGTCTCAGTCTCATTTTTACTTTACTGTCATTATTAAGGTGTAAAAAAAGGGCCTTAAACATATATTTTATTAAAACTAATCAGCTTTTGTGTACACAGCATCTCACATTTGACTGGTAGAGATTACATTAATTTAATAACAAGCCTATTACTTATTTGGGAAAGTCTGAGTAAATACCTTTATGTATCATTACATATATACGCGATACTGTTTTTGTCTATTTGCTAACCTGTCAAGTGATAGTTATGAATAAGAAAGTTAAGCACCCAAAACAACTTCATGCACTTCATGGAAAGTGTTAATAATTATAATTAGCAGCTTGGTTAAGTCACTATTTTTTCTCCACACTTTTAGAAACGTGGAGATTGAAAACATTGGCTTCCAACAGCAGCAGGTGCCAGATCCAGCCCTCCATGAGGCTGTGAAGTCTCGCTTGCTCAACAGTTTATTTGAAGACCTGCTAACAACACTTCTAACATTAGTCAGCCTCCTGTCAGAAGCCCATAAATCACACAGAAGCATGAACATTCACTCATGCAAACACATCACACCTATGCACAAACACTCGCATGCACGCAGACCATCGCAGGATATCGCATCATCACACATTGCACATCTATCTTCAGCATCTCCCTCTTGGAAAATCTTATGACAGGCTGAGGTGTCAGGTAACACTGTGTGTGTGTATATATAGAGAGTTAACTTTACATCAATAAACTTCTCTGTTTCTAGGTTTTCTCTGGGTTGATTTCTTTCAGTTTCTTTGAGAAATTGTGGCAAGAGGAGACTAAAATCATAATATATGATTATCAATGTACCTTTCAAGGTAAAAATCTATTTTTTTTGTTGTCTTGTTGGATGACAATGTGATGATGAAAAATGGAGTGAAAATGTTTTTTTCCTGTCTTCAGTCTGTGTTTTAGATAATGGGTAAAATGTCTCTGTCACCCCAACATGAAAATGAAGTATCGGTTGCTTTTTCCAATCAAAAATAAATAGACATGCACCACAGGAAGAAGTGTTTTTCAGGTATAAATTTGCAGGTACTTTTTGTGGAAAAATAATGGTACTCCTGAGAGGTCTGTGTTTTAAATTTGTTTTCTATCAAGTGATAAACTCACCCTTTTCTAAAATTTTTAATATAAACAAACAGTTTTAAAATTACTATGTTTTTTCCCAAAACAACAAAGATGGACACAAACATTTTGTATGTTATGGTTCTTTTTTTTTAAGCATAAAAAATACCTTTAATTTGCTGGGCTTTTTAATTTGTTGTTGGACTATTTTAATTATATCTTCTTTAGTTAAGTGAGAACTCAAGCTAAGAGTTTTTTTTTACTCTAAGTTTTTAAAAAAATCAGCAAGATATTACTTCTGACATACGAGTGAATTTGTTTTTAAAACATACCATCATTCAATCAAATAACAGCCATCATTTACATTTAATTTAAAAAATGTATAAATATTTAAAGTTATGGTTAGGGTGTGCTGTGGTGGTGCGGGGGTTGGGCGCGGCCCACGTGTGGAGGCCTTGGTCCTCGGCGTGGCTGTCGCGGGTTCGATTTCCAGCCTGGCGACCTTTGTCGCGCGTCTTCCCCTTCTCTCGTTGCCCACTTTCCTGTCGATTGACTATCAAATGAAGGCCACTAGAGCCAATAAAATCTTTAAAAAAAAAAAAAAAAGTTATAGTTAACCAGGACAATTTCACAGCTTTCTAATTTCTACATTAGCTAAATTAAAACATTCCTATAAGGAAGATATTGGTGTGTTGGCAGGCATTCATACTAGCAGTGCAGCAGTGGAGTGTTTGGAATGGCTAGCCAGTTTATTTATGGTGTATAAGCTCACTAACTCTCACCACTGTGCCTCTGGATGTGTTAGAGATGACACACTGACATTTCTGGGGCTGATGAATGTGACGCAAATGCAGTTAAATGGCGTTCAGGTTTAAATAATTTATATATAACAAAAACATGTTTAAAATGTTTACATTTTTAAAGGTTAGTAGTATTTTTGTATGAACAAGATCTACAATCCCGTAGGAAGTCACTTATTTCTTCATGCTATTTAAAGACAACAGTATCACCAATGACAAACATTAAAGTCGATATTAATGGAAATCGTGTAGATAAAGGGTTATGCAAGAAAAACAAATACAAGGCGAGTGTGTTTGGGGGGTCAGTGTATGCCAATTCTTTCCTTTTAGGGAAAAAGCCATGGCCCAGGCTCTACCTTTTCTGTGGTCCATTTGTTTACAAGTACTGTAATGATGTTCCTGTCTCAGACTGCTCCACTGAGCTAGTGTGTGTGTGTGTGCGTCTGCGTGTGTGTGTGTGGACATTCCAGGCTTAGTTATATTGGTAGCTGCCTAATGCTAAATATAGGATGAAAACAGAGAAGTGTGTGTATATACTTTGAGGACTTTGAGTCTATTGTGTCAGAGCATTGCAAAGGGTAGAAGGTGAAACTAGAACAACGATGACATTTAGGCAGCCATTACAAGCCTGACTCTGGGGCAAATTTTACTGCAATTATGTATCAGGTCCTTTCTTTTACTTTTAATAGCTCCTGTGTGATTGTGCTGGTTCTTCAAACAAATCTAAAGTAACCAATTTGTCTGCCACTAGACTATATACAATTTTTCAGTCTCCAACCACATACTGAGAAGGCATGAGCATCATCCACTTATTCTAATACTCGTCATCCATCTCGGCGGACCCGGGTTCCCTTAATTCTGCTATCATTCTTCAATCCAGCATATAAAAGAGGAGAGGGTGGAAATAAACTAGGAGTTAAAAGCAAAAAAAAAAAATAGGGAAATGATCTGCTTAAGATAGAGGTTAAAAGAAATGGGGAGGTAATAATTCATAGAGGCTGTTCAAAAACCAAAAAGTGTGTGTGTGTTTGTTTGTAATACCTTGTGGGGACCATTTTCCTGACACATACTATGTTGTGGGGACCCACTGCTCCTTGTGGGGCCCGAAGCCTGGTCCCTACAAGGGGAAACGCCGTTTTTGGGTCAGGTGTCAGATTTAGGACCAAGGTGTGCATTGAGTTTTGATTAGGGATCGGGTTAGGTATGTAATGGACAGGGTTAGGATAAGGATAATGTTTAGGCTGTAGAAATGAATGGAAGTCAATGGAAAGTCTCCACAAAGATAGCCACGCAAACCTGTGTGTGGGTGTGTGTGTGTGTGTGCGCGCGCGTGTGTGTGTGTGAGAGAGAGAGACAGACCCAGAGTTAAATTGGCTGTTTGTTCCCACCGTGTGCCTCAATCAGACTCAGAGAATAGCCTCCAGCCATTAAACTTTCCAATTACTTTCAGCAGATGGAGCCTGAGGGGCCCAATTTAAACAGTTTAAATTTGTTGTTGTTGTTTACTTTTATCTCCTGCTGTACACCAGGCTGTGCTTAGAGAGTCGGGCTTTTATGCGAAAATCTGTCTCACATCACAAATTCCTCTCTTTCTTACACTAAAGATGTAATATCCCATGTTATGATCTTGGACTTGCAGTCAAGTGGCTGATAATGGAGTCTTTTTTTCCTGGAGTGGTTTTGACATTGAATGCTAGTTTGATGCTCATGTGAGACATAAACATCAAACAGTAACTTACAGTAATAACTGCGCTTTTTAACCTCAGCAGCACTGGTCACCAGTGGAGCACTGGGCTTTCCTTCACGGAGCTCCCAGTTATGAATGAGAGCTACAGTGTGATGATAAACCCAAGAAACTGCCGGGAAACTTTGATTTTTAATTGTAGCACACCATGAAAAAGTATTAGTTTTAACTTACTTTTAGTGTAACTGCTTGTTTCATAGCATTTTCTAATGTTTATTATTTTTCTACTGTTTTTACATTTTCTTCTGCTGCTTTTATATTCTGGTGTTTTCCTGTTTCTGTTTTTTTTTAGTTTATCGTCTGTTGTGTGTTTTTTACTCTCTCCCTTTGTTTTATGGTGGTTTTCTGCTGTTTCTTGTGTTTCTAAAGCAACTACATTGGTTTATTTAAATTCAATGGTTAATGAAGACAGAAGTATGGGTTAACCCCAGTAGACTACAAAAACTGGACCAAACAAAATGGCCGCTACTATCCACCAAGAGGGTAACATGGCAGAGCAGTGGTAGAATTTGAATGCAAAATAAACAAAACAAATAAATCAATAAATATACATTTAAAAATGTATTTTTGAGCTGAAAACAATCTAAATTTAAAAAATTATTAGCCCTACTGGTGGCATAAATTTGGCAGTAGCATTCCTGAAGTGTTAACTAATCCACAACTTCAAATCATACTGAAGTATTTTTGCTTAACTCGAACTGCCACCAGAGGAAAAATAAAAGATTATAATCAGTATTTTTGATAAAATAGGTGATCATTTTCACTTTGATCACTGTAAAAGTGGCTAAGCACAATGAAGTCAATGCAAACGTCTCAGTGGTGATAATTACAAAATGTCTGACATAATGGCCTCTCCATCTGAAGCTGGATGATGCTCATCACCACCGAGCAAACAAGCCAACACTCTGCTAGCACTTAGTGATTTCTGAAAAAAGTGCAGACAAATTAAAGGAGCAAGCCGCACCAAAATGCCGGGTTTCCACATGCAGACCAGGGAAGCTTCAGGTCATCTTGGCACTAAAGGTTGGAAGCTGTCCTGTCAAAACGTATGACCTCACTTCTTGTTTTGATGAAGAAGATGCCGATCGCTTTGAAGCATGTAATCCTCATCTCCTACACCAGGGGTGTCGACCTCGTTTTCATTTTGGGCCAAATTGGGACAGATTACTTGATGGTCTTGCTTTTAATAGCTCACTGCTAAAGAAGCTGTCTGTTCGCAGAGAGCTGTATTCAAGCATGTTACTGGAAAGTTGAGTGGAAGGAAAAATTACAGAAGGTATACAACCAGCAGACTAACTGCAGCCTTGAGAATATTCTCACGCAGCTGTTTTTGCATGAATTACACTATCAATGTGGCATTATAATAATTCTTTATACTTTTTTTCCCCATGTAAAATGTTTTTGGTAACATTTCTGCTTCCGGAGCAACTTAACACAAGTAATGTGACAGTTACATGTCGCGTTGTGGATACATTGATGTTCGGTGAGTCTCCAGTCTCTTCTGGTGACTCTGCCACAAAATCTTGAACAGGCTATGTTTCACAATCTTAAGGCTGCGGTTATCTCTTTTTTTCTACCATAGTTTTTCTTTCCACTCAACTTTCCATTAATATGTTTGAATATAGTTTTGTGATATTTGTGATAAGCAAGCCAGTAAACGTCCTTTTTTTTTTAGCAAATTATTATTCATGCACTAACCATGAAAAGTATACATTTTGAGACACACCTGGATTATAATCGTTATCTCTTTGTCCTTTTTCTCTTCTTGTTGGTTTCTTTTAATCGAGACAAAGTGTTGGAGAAAAAAGTTGAGAAAATAAATCAAGAACATTAAAAGATTTCACATACTAGATGATAAAATAAATATTTCTTTACCGTTTTGTATTAAACAGTGAAGTGTCAGGCCTTCACATCCTCCCCTGAGTCTCACTAACGTTAGCATAGAAGGATACTTCTAGGAGGAATAGATTGAAGGAAAAAGAGCAGAAAAACATGGGAGTGAGAGTACAGGAGGGGTGGGATGCAGCAAGATGGATTACCCACACCAAGAGGCAATTTATCTCTGTCAGAGAGAGAAACAGGAATGGAGTCACTGGAGAGAGGACAGAAGAAACTGAGAGACGCAAAAGCTTTGGGAGATGGTGTAAAGATGAATAAAAAGTAGGTTAGGATAAAAAAATAATAATAATAAAACGATGGCTGAACATTTGCCAGAATCACTTTATGTTGCAAACCAAACTGGAATTATTCAGCAATAAGATATGAGGAGAAGTTACCCCATCCCTGGGCAATCAGAGGACAGGACAGTGACAGAGCAAAGGAACTCAATAGTCAGTGTGTTCACATAACACACCTATTTCTGGATTTAATGTAGAAGTGTGTGAAAGTTAAAATGACTCCTCATGGTTCAACTGTGACACGTATTATTGCAACTAAAGTCTGATTTGAGGACATTTTCCCCCACATAACTTCACTCCTCCTCTCTACCAGGCTGTTTTTTGATTATGTTTTCATTGTGTTGGATGAAAGTGGAGCCGTTTATGTAAATTAAATCTTTGTCCTGTTCTTGTGCTGCTGCGCTGATGGGACACAGATCTTTGCTCACTGCAACAGCCGAGTCCAGAAATCAATTAAAAGCAGTGAAATCAGACATGAGATTGTTTTCCAGATGTTATGGTTGAAATGCCACAGACTTTCACCCAAAAGTGTATAAGAAAGTGTGGAAATGAATGATATGAAATTAGCGTCGCCAATCCCGACTCCCAGTTACGAGAAAAACATTATCATAATTTAATTACAGCTGAAACTATTAAAACCAGTTTTAACTCAACAGCTTTCAGTCTCTTTGTGCTTCCTTTAATTAAATAATTAGACTGAGGTTGTAGGATTTTATTGTTGTAACTCAGTGCCAACTCTATAAAACACTGAGCATTACATTACATGTGTATTACATTTTTTCGTTCAATGTAAAGTTAATTGATAATGTTTGGAAATCTTTAGCATCCTCCCTCATTAAATCTCCCTCCAAGAGATTTTCTTCCACTCTTTGGAGCATTTCAGGAAAGGTTTATGCCTGATTGAGCTTCATGGAGAGGAAATGTAGGAGGAGGAACAACTATTCCAACAAACTATCCTGGTTCATAAAACAGTAATTTCAGTGGAAAGCTTGTCAACCCTCCTCTAAGGTGGATGTTATTAAAATTGACTTTTTGAGATTTATATCATGTCATAATGTTATTCCAACATTAAAAACATACCTAGAGTGTTGCTTGATTCTTTCCTGCGTGTTTAAATCCTTTGGCAGCATTATGGTGATGACGCGTACACACAGGAGCTTCTTAAAGAGACAGCGACTAATATCAAATTGCAAAGTCAAATTTCTTTTATGTTGGATATACAGCATTTTTAGTTACACAATTACTTAATTGTTTTATAAAATGGCCCTATATGTGCCTGAGAAAAGCATAATTAGATTTATTTTTTAGTTCAACCCCTCTTTTTAAGAAAATGTTTCCTGCCAAATAATGAATGTCTAAATTACCAGCAGTAAAAAATATATAACAGGAATTATTTTTGTATTTTACTCTTTTAGGGTAAAACAAGTTAAGATTAGGGCATACATAATTATTTATTTACTGTAAAATAAAAATAACCTATGTTGACTCATATAAAATCACATTTTTCGGATCTAGTTTAGTTTTTATTAGACAATTAAAATAACAGATTTTTTTTTTTTTTTTGCAAAAAAATATAATTTAAACCTGATTGCACTCCTGGAACTTCTTGCTACTAGGAATACAATCTGATTAAATGCTGTCTGTCTAACAGGAATATAAACATAGAACTATACATTCTTTTCTACTAAATGTGGCAAAGGTAACATTTTCTGTTATGATGCAGAGCGACTTATGTTTTCTAGTTTAATTTGCAACAGGAGGCAATAAAACTTCACCGATAATCTGGCATTGATAATGGGCTGTATTTACCTTCATGCCATCCATAGAATAATAATAAAACAAACAATATAAAGGAATGGAATCATTATTAGGTCAAGCTAACTGGCCGCTAGCTAACATAGCAAAGATCGCTTTCACGTTCTGCTTAGCTAACCTAAAGTCTAATTTACCCTGCAGGTATTTTTAAGAGAGCTGGAAGTAAGTCAGAAAGAGTTTATAAGCATTTCTTTTTACAACCAGGCACAACCATTAACAGCCAGCTAATTTATAAACAGGCACCAGCAAGCAGCTTTCACATAGAAAAACTGGGCAGTAATTTAAAGAACTATTTATAGCATTTATAGCACTGGGCGCTGATGTACTGTAGGCGGCTAATAAAAACCATCCAGCAGACTCATTTACACTATAGCAGGGGTTCATATGCACAGAGTTAAACAAGCTGGAACAAGATTCGTAACTCAGGCTGCTAATATGGAGGAGGCATTTATCGCAGACGGCTGAAAAATGGTCAAACTTTCATACTAGACTAGGCGAACCTCACACATTCAAAACAGTGCTTTGTTCCCTCTTTGACTGGGTTTAATGACCTACCTCACACATATACAGAGGTCAGAAAATGCCTGGATGTGTGCATGAAGGAGAAATGACATTTCATTAGCTGAAACACCAATGAGCACTTTTTAAGCTAATTTATGGTAATTTTCAGAGCTCTATGTAAACATATCTGTCAATCCTAACAGAGGAGAGAAAATGTTTGAAATATGCTTAAAATGGACTTTCTCATGAAAGCACACAAGCTTTCAAAGACATTTGGAGTCAAAGGAGACCTGCACCGCTGTGAAAAGAAACAACATTCTCACCTCGCAGATTTATTCTGGTCTTGCTCTCATTTTCTACACTTAAATATCAAAAAAAAAAAAAATTAATAGCAGATATAAAAGATAATTTAAGTAAATATAAAATACTTCTTCCAAAACTGTAATTCAGTTTAGGGTAAAAAGCTTTTGGAAAATAACTTGATCCTATTTGTAAAAATTAGTTTCCGCCATATTAAATCGTGAAATGACTGATTTATTACATTTTCTGAAAAGCTGATTTCCATCCCACTACCCCCCACAAGCATCTAATTATTGCCAGACTCAAGAAAATAGTTACATAGAACCGGTCTAACAACATGAAGTACAGACTAATTCAATAAATTAGAATATTATTGAAAAGTTCATTTCAGTAAATCCATCACCAGGTAAAACAGATTAAATAGACAAAGACTGATGTGTTAATACTTTATGTCTCTTAAAGTGACATCAGGCCAATAAAAAAAAATTAAAAACAGAAATGTGGTCTTATTAATAAGTCTGTTTAATATCTATTAAAGATAGCTATTTCTAACTTTTAATCTGACCAACGTCACCCATTGGGACGAATATTTTAATTAACTGAATATGACTGTAAGTTAAAGCTTCTCAAAAAAGAGCATATCATTACACCACTAATCTTAGAAATTTAAGAACAAATGGGAAAGTAATTGATATTTATCAGTCTTAAAATGTTTCTAGAGCCCTTTTTTAGTTTTTATGGGCCTCCAGTGAACTACAGTAAGAACTATTCTCCACAAATGGAGAAAACATGAGCAGCGGTGAACCTTTCCAACCAAATCCATGAGCAGTCTAACGACTAAACCAGGAGGTCTGCCTGAAGTTACATGGTGAGTTACTGGTGTTAATTAATGTGCATTGTCTCTTTAAATAAATAAAATGAAAAACAATGCACACTTCATTTTGCTCAATTTGTGGCCAGCACTTATGATTTAACCGCAGGAAAGAGACGAATGAATCTCAGAGTTTCACAGCAAAACCACTGCTGAGCAAAAACAACAAAAACGCACATCTCATATTTACCAAAAAAAAAAAAAAAACGTTATTATGATCTGTGACAGTTTAGGTAAAATATTTTATGGATAGACAGGACCAACATCCTGCAACTTGCTGCTGCTTCTGGACCCACACTATCAGAAAACCCATCAAACTTCAGTGAGTCCACCAATGAATGGTTAGAAAAAAAGGTTTTGGAGTGGCCTAGTCAAAGTCTGGATAATTATAACTGAGATCTTGTGGCAAGACCTGAAACAAGCTTGAAAATATTCCTTGACAGTCATTGGATACTGTTGATGGTAGTTTGGTTTAAAAAGCTTTTTCCCTTAAGAAGAAAGTACTTTTCTGTTTATTTAGTTTCTGCAAACCTGTAGGAATGTAGTAAAAGTAAAACCTCTGTTTTCTTTGAGTCTCTCTGCTGACTTACTGTACCTCATGGTGTGAACTAGTTAATTATTTAACCCTCATAATCCAAGAATGAATAAAAGTCCTGAATTAGATCTAAATTGTTTTATTAATCTTTACACTCAGTCATGTAATTCCATTTTAAGATGGAACATTTTCAGGATTTATTTGTTTATTTAATAGAATTTCAACCTGTTTATGTCCACGTTTTATGAACGGTACTTCATTGTAACTCAGTGTAGAAATAAATGCTGAACCCACTTGACTGAAGATAAAAATTGATTTCAGTAAAAGAGCAAGACGGATGTGGAGGTGCAGGGTTGTGTCAACATACAGATGTGTGCACAAGCTGCACCTAACGCCTGCAATAAAAAAGATCAATTCATGTAATTTTTACAATCTAAATCTTTTTTTTTTTATCTCAGCTTCAACAAGAAAACATGAACAGTGTAATTAATTTTCTTTGTTATTAATGTGCCTGTGTGTCTTTGTGTAAATGTGTGTACTTATAAATAATAGGTTACACTTACGTCCAGACCAGTTTAAATCCACTGTTGGATCATGTGAAAGAGAGACCAATTAAAACTGATTAAACGAGGCGTAAAGCAGGAGAGGCTGCAGGTAATAAATGAGGCTCAGAGAGGGGAAGTCTGCAAGGCCCTAAAGTTATTTATCACAGAGGGAAAAGGAGAAGAAAACTAAAACACTTGCAAAAATGCAAACCTTTTTCTCTCAGCTGCATTTTAAACACAGCTAGTCATTATGTCATAAGCAGAGAAATGGGTGAAGCTTTGGCTTTTAGTCGCTGTATTTATGATCGTAATAATTTAATCTTAATTCACTCTTCAGTCAAATTGATCATGTTCAGGTAACTGAATTTTATTTTTGCTCATATTTTATCAGTTTTTAGAGGACTCAGTGAAATTTTAACATCACGTTTTTAATCATCTGAATCATTTAGTTTAACTTATCAAACTTTGCATGTTGTGGAGGAAAACTTAAGGCTGAGCATTTCATTTTCATTACCTTCTCTTCTTTTTTGTGACTAAAATGTATATTTCTAGAATATTACCATCCTGACTACACACTGAATCATTCGATGTGAATTAAAATGTTTAATTTCAAACATCTAGACCAGGAGTGTCCAAACTTTTTGCCATGTGGGCCAAAATTGTAGAACCAAAAATAGTCGTGGGCCAAAAAAACCCAACAAAGCAAATAAAATAGCTGGCTATTTATTGTAGATTTTTACAATGGTGTATTAGGGCCATAGTAGATAGAAAAAAAGACTAAACTTCTGCCAAAAACTCAAATTTTGTAATTTCTTTTCAAATTTTCTAGAAAAACTAAACTTGAAATTTAGAAATTTCCAAGTTTTTTTGTAGAAAATTCCTGATATTAATCTAAAAATTAGATTTTTTTTTTCCCTATCAAATTTCATTGTTTTCTCTAGAAAATTTGAGATTACTCAAAATATTTTGGCAGAAACATATTACAACTTTAATTGGCATGTTTGCTGTATTAACACGTCTTATTATCAGGTTTTTTTGCACTCAATTGAATGAATTTATTTTCAGTAATAAGAACAGGACTTCAGTCACTTTGTTTTAAAACCCTTGCTATATTTAACCACGTTAAAAAAGAATAAAAGCTGATTTGGCTGCAGCAAAGTTGGCTTTTCAGTGAAAGTCTCTGGATAAATTTGGTTTTACTTTTTTTGTTAAAAAGTGGCTATGAAAAGGCAAATATTTTGTTTTGTACTTTACATTTTCCTGTGTAAGAAAATTATGTTGGTAATAACAGGTCAAATTTGTATCATTTTTGAATTGCAGCAGAGGGCCACACAAAGTCAATCCAAGGGCCACAAATGGCCCCCGGGCCACACTTTGGACACCCCTGATCTAGAGCCATCTACCATGTTCATTGTTTGGCATATTGTACTGGAAAGTTATTTGTGTCTTTATGAGTCAAGGAAATATCCTGTCATTTTTCACTTAATTTATTTTAGTTTATAAAATAATTATAAATTATTTTATACCGTATTTTGTGTGTTTTCTGTGGGAGTGGAGTTAGTTTTGTGTTAATCCTTATACATGTGCCTCGCCCATCCATGTGATTGATTTGAGAGGCCATTTTGTTTTTGACCTTGCTCTTCTTGCACAGACACCAGCCTGCATCACAGAGGATCATGTCAGTCCTTATCATGAGGCCAGTGTGTGTGTGACGGTAGACCACCAGTCCAGGTGGCATGTATGTATGTTTTTCATTATGTGGTCAGAGAAGGTGCAGGAGACCATCTGCATCTCTTCTGCATGATCTCCCTGATCCCAGACCTGCTGGGAAATGCCTCTACATGTCTGTGTCAAGGTGTAGCTGCAGAAGGAAAGAGAGGAGAAATGAATAATCAGAAATATGAGAAGCAGGTAATCAGTATGAAGCGACGCAAGATGAACGCTAAAATGATCACAAACGTGTAGCTTCTGATTTCCAATCTGCTGTCAGTTCAGCTTTATCCTCTTCAGTTTCAAATGCGATGCCTTAAACTACTATTGAATTTATCAGAGGTAAATCCTGTGGAAGCCAAAGGTTAAAAACACAAACGAGTGTATTATCAGAAGCAGCTTTTCTATTTGGTATGTGGCTGTGAGTGTGTATTTACACACGTTTCAGTCCTTTCTATGCACACAGAAAGAAACGAGAGAGCAAATAGCACCAAGTTGTCTTTTCCCATCAGATCTCAGTAATAGCATCTGTCTGTGTCCTTCTCCAGCCGCCACACACACACACACACACCCACGCACACACACACCCCCACACACACGCACCCACACACACACACACACACCCCTACACACACACCAAGAGTCAGTTAGGTCACTGTTCAGTCAGCTTGGAAGCTGCTTTCTCTTTTTTTGTCACTCCATCTTTGCTGTTCAGGCTGTGTTTACCCTTGCAGAAGGAAATGAATCACACACACACACACACACACACCCCAACACACACACACACCCCCGCACACACACACACACCCACACCCCTCCACACCCACACACACACCCCGCCAGTCTGCAGCGCTGCTAAGACTGATTGAGTCACTCACAGAATACTGATAAACTCATTGGCGAAGCTTGAAGAGATGGATAGATGTGACTGCAGAGACTATGACAGCAACATCCAGACATCGTTATGTAACCATAAGCTCATTAAAAGATGTGACGAAACAAACAAAAAAAACTTTGTCCATCTGCTATTGTACAATTGTTTTCTGAGTGTTTGGACTGATCTCCTCTGGCAGTGTGTGGATAAGGGAAATGTTTGGAAACTTTAATCCACAGAAACATGAGGTTATAATAAAATAAAGAGGTATTACTCTAAAGAAAAAATTAGAAACTGAATCAAAAGACATAGAATGTGTTGGTTTAGTTGTTATATGTAGGGATTATACATGTAGTAACTGTAAGATTATGTAGGTGGATAAGGAGTGGGAATATTGATAGCTTTGTACTTCAACTCCTTTAACATTATACTTCATACTGAATGTATTTTTTCTTTATATTCATAAAAAATAAATGTTTAAATAAACCTTTCCAGCAATTTCTATATTTAAACTGCTTGATTGCATCTAAAAACAGGGTTTCCTCTCAGTTTTATCTTTATTGGCTTTAATCCAGTATGTGTTTAATGGACTATTAAACACAGGGTCACAGAGGGGTCACAAAGACCCCAATGAGATTAAATGTACAGCAACCAGCTCTGTGTCAGCTCTATTTTCTCTTACAGTCGTTTGCATAAATATTCACACACCTTCAAACCCCTTGTAATTTTTTTTTTACAAATAAAAACTTAGAAAATGCCACATCTACAGTATATTCTGATACATGTGAATAAAATCCAGTCCATCACACTGAGCTGCACAATTAATTTAACTAAAATCTGTTCAAACCATCATGTGGAAATAGAAACTCTGACACGCCGCTACTCTTACTTTAATGGGAATATATTTAGATGCTTGAATGAAAACTTTTCCAAAGAAAAATCAAGATATCCTGGTACATCTAGCACCAGGTTTGACCTCAGTCTTCCTCGTACCAGACTACTGTTTTGACTGGTTTGCACATATTACAAGGTACTCTTTATCTCTATACACCACCCGCCCACACACACACACTGAGGGTCCTGCTGTGTGCGTGTGTGTGTGTGCATCTTGTGGTTGTGTGGTTTGTTTATATAGCCGAGGAGGCGGCTCTCAGATTAAGAAGGGGTATTTTACGATTAGATGAAGCGTTGCTTTGTATCCACATCAGCACTCAGACATGGACAACTGGGTACATTGATAGAGAAAAAGTAGCAGATTTCTTTTAGTGAGAGAGACTCATTCATTCAGACACTATAAGCTGTTCTTTCAGCAGATTGGATGATGTAGAAAATAAACAAGTAGTGGCGCAAACTAACAGAAAAATATCTCCAGACGAGCTGAGGCTTAATAAATCACATCTAATTCTCTAAAGGTTTTGCTGTGTGTTTCTGTCAGTCATCTGTCTTTGCGTTCTCATATCTGCCTGTTTTGTTCTGCTGGGAAACGTCCATCACAGGCTTAATAATTGGTGGCACATATACACACATGTGATCAGTGTGGTTATAACTCATGTATTGAATAAAAGTCAATAAACGGACAGAGCCAACGCATCACTTTGATTAACATCTCACTCTGCAGATTCTTTCCTGCGCTCCTGGACTGAACCGCAGAGATCTCAGCTCATTCAGGCACTTTGAAAAGGTTTTAATGTGAACAAGATGAAGAATGGAAATAAATTACATTTATTTGGGTTTGGGGAATATGCTTCTTCAATAAAATGAAGTTTAGTGGAGAAAAATAGTAAAAAAAATTCTTTTTGTTTGACGTAGCATAAAAGGTGCAAAAACCTTTGAATACTCTTGCAAGAAACAGTTTGATGATTTAGGAACACATTGATTTAACAGACTCACTGTAAACCCATCTACAGTTGTATAATACTTTACAGTCAGCATTCCTATTTTTAAATAAAAAACCTTTTTTCTACTCAGTGAGTTTTGTCAGATAAGCTTTTAATGCTTTGTGGAAACTGCAACAAAAATATTTTTTCACTGAGATCAGAAAGGTTCAGACTGTGATTCGTATCTGTGTTTGTGCTTTTGCTTGTTAACTTGGAGATTTAGCCCAAAAAGGGACGGCAGGAGATTTAGAGCAGCTTTGTTCTGGACAAGTGGTTCCAATTAGTCTGGAAACACAGATTCTGCACGCTCAGCCCTCGCTTTACTACCACTATCGACTGCTTCCTTTAGTGCAAATCCATGAGCTCACTAAAGGTGCATTACATTTATTTACATAAATGAGGTGCTACAAGACAGAATTACCACCAACAGAGCCCCTCCATAAAACTGCAAGTCAAGCTGCAGTGTAATGTTTAGCTGCTTAGCTTATAATCTTTGGAAAAAGAGTTATATAATATTTCTACAAAGGTTGTATTTTTGACATTTTACTTGCACAGTCACACTGTGACTTTATAAACAGTGTTTAAATGCAACATGCATACTTTCAGACTTACTGTGGATAATTATTTTGCCTCAAACAATCAGAGTTTGATCTGCAAAGGTTAATAAATATGTGCAGGTTCTGAATCTCGTTTGCTTTAAGATTAATTCTGCAAAAGCACAAACTTCACTTCTATAGCTTGTTGTGCGCAAGGTAAACGAACTTTCATTTTTCACCCACTGCCAAATCTCAATTTTCAAATCCAGTCTGCAAATCTTTCTGGACTTTTTAATCTCTTCTATCCATTGAGTGATGTTTAGTTTGGACAGCCTGCATAACGTGGCATCAGTTATTTTTATCAAGTAACTAAAGTGAGATTGCCATCAAATTCAGTCCAAACTAACATTAGTTAGTGGAAATCCTCACCAGTGGACCAAACAAACATCTCTGCAGCGACACTGAATCCCTTCTCCTCATTTTAAATCCATAAACATGAACTAAAAGCCATACAGTGCTCTTATGTTTCTCTAAAAGAGGATAGCAGCGTTATAATCCATAGCAAGGTAAAATCAAAGGTAAATAAATCCAACTAGGCTTTTCCAGAGCTCTTTAAGCTGCCATCACATCGTTTCTTATACTGCCTCATATGTCAAGTACAGTTTATTTTGGTGACACATTTGAGCAACAAGGCAATTCAACGTGCTTTATACGATAATAAAAGTCACCATCAAGAAATACTCAAGTGTTCCAGTTGTTATTAATCGAAGGCAGCTCAAACAGGTGGGTTTTTATCTTTCATTTAAAGGAACTCAGGATTTTTGCATGTTTCTGGAAGTTTGTTCTAGATTTGTGGTGCACAGAAGCTGAATGCTGCTTCTCCATGTTTGGTTCTGGTTCTGGGGACGCAGAGCAGAGCAGAACCAGAACCAGAACCAGAAGCAGAAGCAGCAGGTACATTAGATTTTGATGAAAGGAATAGAAGATGAAAACATAAATCCTAAAATGCCTAAGAATTATTTTTCATGTTCCACTCATCTAACTGTCGTAGCCAACGATTACAAAACAAGCAGTTGTTTAATCTGCTCTGTTCTTGAAAAGGTTAAACATGCTTGAGGATGCCAGAAGAAGAAATGTCACCTTCATTAGGGAACTTCCTCTGTATCACACGGCCTTTAATGGAAGAAAATGTGTGTTTTTGCAGAGTCTGAATGTTGCCTTTATGTCTTCAGGTTACACATCTAATCAATAAATTAGAATATAATTGAAATTTTAATTCATTTCATTAACTCAGTTCATTGAGTGTAATACATTATGTAGGTAGATTAATTAATTAAGCACAGACTGATGTTTTTAAGCCTTGTTTTTTTTTAAGCCTGATGTTTTTCCCACTTACAGTCAATGAAAACATTTAAAATATCACATCACAGCCATAAAGAAAACGTTTAATACAGAAATGTTCGGTATGCATTTTTGAGTTTATTTAATATGAAAGTATCTGCCACAACCACAGTTAAGCATGCATATTTGTGTATTTTCTAAACATGAGTGATTGCTTTGTCTTTTATATTTTAGTTCATATCAAATATATGAAGGTAATAAGCAGAAAATGTGAAAGTTTTTCACATTTAGAAGCAGTTCATGTAAAAATGCATTTCTCTTCCTCTAACATTAATCTTTCAAGAGTTTTTATTACCTTTATCATGTTGACAGAACATTTTAACTTTTCTTTTTGTAATTACCACCTATAGTTAGTTCTATATAATTAACCGTTAAATTATCACACCATTCATTTTCATTTTATGCTTCCATTTGGGTCTCAACTTATTCTAAATACAAGTCTAAGCACTTAAAAAACACCCAGTTGTTTTTGGCACCTAAGTTAATATTTTTTGGTGTCTAGAAAATGAGTCATTTCATAAATTTCTCAATTGTTAAGTGACATTCAACTGGCACTGTGCTGTTACTTAGCAACCCCAGTCAAATCCAGGTCATCACCTAGCAACCCAGATGGAGCTCCAGTATGTTTGGTCAGTTGGTTTTACCATTGTATGTGCTGTACAATGGCTGCTGGAAAAGACAAGTATTTTGTTGTTGACTATTCAGACGCAATTTGCTGCATTCTTGTTGGTTGTGCAGGAGGCTCTAGTAATGCTTTTCAAAGATATATGCATCTGTTTGCATCCATTTTGAGTGTGAATGTAAAAGTTGAGTTTGGGGGGGCCATGGCCAGAAGCAGCATATTTGGCCCTAAAACAAGCTCATTCTGAAGCAATCAACAATAGGCAGAACTGATCTGACTAAAATCTCATTGTCCATGTTTTGAATAGACCTGTCCTAACCTGTTCGATGAAGTATAACCTTTAATCTAACCCGTTGGTCTTCATCTCTCCTCCAGGATCCGTCCTTCTCACTCCTCCTCCACGACAAGCTTCAGGTGCCCAACAGTTCTCGGCGTGCGTGGAACGAGCGCGACAGTCGATGCGATGTCTGCGCCACTCACCTCACTCAGCTCAAACAGGAAGCTGTGCGCATGGTCCTCACCCTGGATCAGTGGGATCTGTCTCCCACTTCTTCGCCTCCAGCTCGATACGGATCTCATGGACCTTCAGGACCAGTAGGCGCCTCGGGACCGCCAGGAGTTCCAGTTTCACGTGAATGGGCTCCTTCGGTTCTCCCGTCCTCTTCTGTGACTGCTCCATACACTCCTCACTCATCTTCGCAGTCTCCTTCTCCGAGCCCCAGTCAGACCCCGACACCAAGCCCGATCCATGGACAATCCACCCCCAGTCAAGGGAGTCCCTCAGGGGCGCAAACGTCCAGCTGTGGTCCCACAACTCAACAGCTCCAAGAATCAGGACACAGACTGGGATCCAAACCCAGCTCCTTGGGTCTGGGAGCGGGAGTGGACCGAAGGAATGGCTCCCCCAGCTCAGGGAAAGCCGGTGCCCAGCAGCAACCAGTGAGCAGCGTAAGCAGTCCCAGTAATAACGGTGGGGGAGCGGTTCTGAGTGCAGCAGCTCTGCAGGCCCATCAGCACCAGAACCGGACTAATGGAGGAGTCACTCTGTATCCATACCAGGTAAGGCGCTCACAAATGTAGGTTTGTGTTTGGAGGCATTAGCTTCTCCTTCACACAAAAACCCTTTCTAATGAACACATTAACATTGTTACTATGGAAACCTATGTTAATGTGGCCAAATGATTGATGTGAGCAGCATAAACAGAGAAAACTACAACACAGGCCTGTCATGATAAATTTTGCTGGATGATAAATGGTCCCAGAAATTATTGTGACAAGTGATAAAATTGTTGTTTTGAAACCATTTTCAATTAATATATTGATAATGACATAGTGTAACTATGTAAGTGTAACTACTTCTGTTCGTCTCAGATCCAGTAGGCTGACTTCAGGACAGACGTACTCAGGTTCACTGTATTTATTCTAACAAAAGAGAAAATCAAGTTGGTGGTTAACATCAGTCCAGCACATTCTGTCCCTATACATTAAATAAAATACAATAAATAACCCTAAAACTACAAAGCAATAGCTCCCAATGAGCAGTTGGCAGCAGTTAGTATTTGTTAAATTAAACATAGCTAAAATGGGCAACCTGGACAGACTGGCGACCTGTCCAGGATGAACCCCGCCTCTCGCCCGGAACGTGGGCTGGAGATAGGCACCAGCACCTCCCGACCCCACTAGGGACCAGGGTGTTAGAAAATGGATGGATGGATAAGATGGGCAATATTAATAATAAAAACATATACAAAATAGCAAAGTTACTCATGAAACACTGTATATAATTACATTTGTCTAAAATCTATGTTAAAATATAATACTTGTAAAGAAAACACAGAGCTGGTCCTAAGTTGCAAACAGCAGCAGAAAAAAAGGGGGAGGAGCCGTCAGTTACTGGTTACTACGGTAACCACCAACCGCCAAGAGCAGCGTAACAGAATTTAAAGCACCGATAAATGTCTTAAAAAACCAACTTGTTGACTAAATGAAATCACATATGTAATATTGTTAAAATAAAACCCTGCTACACATATACAACTTAGATACATTTGTATAAGTTCAGCTGGTAAAAAAAAAAAAAAAAAGTGTATAAAAACTTCAAGCTTTCAGATTTTATAATCACATTTAAATAGGAATGAGAGGCCTCTCCACTTAGATTAAAGCTTTCAAGTGACTTGAAGGACTCGAAATGACTAGTGGAGCATGTAGATGTTTTTTGGGTGAGACAGGAAGGGAGGGAGCGGGAATAAAGGAGCGGGAGGTAGGAGGGAGAAATAGCCTGAAGTGAAGGGTGGTCTAGAGGTGTTTATGGGTGGAGGCAGCAGCTGAGACTCCGGGGGAGATCCAAAAGTTACAGATGTAATAATTCATACAGTGATAATTAGAACTCTGGGGACTCTATGACACACAGCCTCAGTACCCTTTCACTCTTTTACTCTCTTTTACATTCCCTCTATACTTATTCACGTCTCTTTTTCTCCCTCTGCTTTAATATTTCCTCTTTCTTATCATATGGACAGATAGTTCAGAGTTTTAGATGGCAATTACTTCAGGATGGTCACTGAAAAAAGCCAATTCTTGTCCCACTGCTCCAAAAGGACTCCATCTGAGACACTAAGTATTTTTATTTTTAACTTCGTATTTTTTGTTTAATTCTTTACGCTGATTTTTCTCAATGTGTTGCGTGTTTATGTATTTGGCGTCCATTAAAACGCGCCCCAGTGAGTGTTGAAGGGCGCTCGTGTGTCTCCATTGTGACTTTGACAGTAATGGTGTTTCAGCAGGAAAAAAGGAACATGATAATAAATCACTCTGCTCTAGGAGGGGGAGGCGATGAGTCGAGAGGTGATCAAAAGATGGGAATGCTGAGGAAAGACGAGGATATGAAAGATTTGCGGTGTAGAAAAAGAGGACGAAGAGGCTTGAAATAGGAGAGACAGTAAAGAACTGCTTCTGAGAGATTTAATGCAATTTGAATTTGCCAACCCTAGTTTTGCAACTTATATGTCTTGGCTCCTCCATGATGTATCCAACATTTGGAAGTCCAAAAATACTATAGGAGCATAATGTTCCAGCACTGTTTCAGATAGTTTTATAACTGCAGATTAAAAAAAATAAATAAGCCAAACAAAACTCCTTAAAAATTTTCAAACTCTGTAGCAAAACAAGAAAAATAAACCCAAATTGTGGGATTGATAGATATAAAGTAGTAACATTCTGAAGATGTGTTTTTCTAATCTACTCAAGGATCCCTGCTGTTTGCAGCCATAACTCATAATAAAATCTTGCTGTGTCAGCAGTGTAAGAGGCAGCAACCAACATATTTTATGTTTATGAGAAGTTTTATGATCACACAAGGGGTGCAGGGCAGGTGGAAAAATTTGCCCATACAATTCAGGGATGATTTATAACTACAACCTGTCAAATTTTGTTAATAAGAGCAATGCAAGGTGCATCCTGCCTTTGTTAAATATCTGCTTTGTATTACCTCGAATAAGACACATATAAATATGCAGGTAACATTAATTTTTCTATATCAAGAGTTAATACAATAATACATGCAGTATGCTACATGTTTGACAATTATTGGTAACTGTAAATTAAAGGAACCAGGACTCTAGACTATCAACAGATCGTACAAAACCAAATACTTCACTGCCTGGTTAGTTCAAAATTAGCAAGAAAAGATTAATTTACTTCACCAGTGGTGCCAATAATGTGACAAAACCTTCTGGTCCTCACCATCTCTATGAAAACAGATTCATGTCCCTGAATGTGTTCTTGTGGGATTTTATCAATATTTAGATTAACTCGCTTTAAAGGTTGTTTGCAGTGACTCAAAAAAGTATCCCCTGGTTATTTTGGATGACAAACAACAAGCGTATCCATGGCGACACATGCAGGTGTATTAGGAAACAAAGCATGGATAAAAACAGTGCAAAGGGAGGTGAAGGTAGTTTTCAAATAAAATGTGAAACTTTAAAGAATAAAATTGAAACCAGATGCCGTTTCAAATAGCTAAAGTTTAGTTAAAGCTGCCAAACATTTCATACACCGATTCGGAGAACTACTCACTGCTGACAGTGAACCTCATAGCCAGTTTGGATCTAATTAGGTAAGAAATGTGTCAGTGTATAAGGAGAGAGAATTTTACTTTTTTAGGCAAGTGCTACCAGCCACTAGTTTAAATCTGAACACCTGCAATCAGCCTACAATATGAATCCAGCCTGGCTAACACAGTAAAATGACTGAGTGCATCTAGATTACTTTCAAATCTAGACGCAGATTGCATGTGGTAAGACATTTTCTAAGCTGAAGCCTTAAGTTTATGGTTCAAACATAGACTTCCACTTCATATTTGTGATGCATTAGTAGGCTTAGACCTAGATCTAGTGCCAGCAGCAGCCTGGCAATGAAAACATAAACAACCTCAGGAAATCTGTGCAACTCAGAAACTTAATTTTTAAAAAACATTTCTGACGTTTCTTCTGTAACAGAAACAGGAAGTTAGCTGTACTGCTGCAAACCCCCTGTTTGCTGTGGTTCTGTTAGATAATCATATTTATATGTTATGCTTCATGTTAAAGAGAAAAAGAGCACATAATCATATGCTAAATATTACTGATTTGATTTGTCCGGGACAAACTTTGAGATGAGGTCATGTTAGGATTCATTTTGGACTGAGAAGAGAGAAAGCCCTTTACCTCAATAATATAGAGAGAATTAGCCTCCATACTGTGCAGTCTGGATTTTATTTTAACATTTAAGTCATGAGCATATTCAAAACAATTTTTTAGAACAAGCTGTTTGTAATTTTTCATTTATCTATGTTTTTTACTTGCTCCCACCTTCACAAACTGTTAGACTCTGATTCCTTCTGAATAAAGTGACTGTTTCTTCTCTTCCTGCATTTAGCAAACGGGAGCACATACATCTGTAGATACACAAACAGACAAGTTTTATCGTTACCCTTGAAGCACAAACTACACCAGAGACAGGTGAAGAGAGCAAATGCTGTAGGAAATGGTGGCCATGTTGTTATGAAGATGAATGAGGGCATTTTTACCACCAGTGTGGATGAACGATGTCCTGTAAAAGGAAGACTGTCAGGATCTATGTTTTTGGGGTTTTTTAAACCGGTTTTACTTCCTCTAGAAATCCTTCATGAATTTAATCAAATCCCAGCCAATCTCTGGACCAGCTGACCAGTGAAACTGTCCTCATCTACTTTGTTTTTGAGCTCATTATTTTCACTACGTTTGGCCCTGTGTTTCCTCACGTCTCTACTGTTTCTGGTGCTTCTCTGCTGCTGCTGTAGCTACATTTCCTCATGTGAATCATTAAAGTTTCATCCAGTGTATAACCCAATTTACCGGAAGATATAGACAGCAGCTCAGCCTTTCCTGTGGGGAAATCTGAAAGGACCAACCTTAATGACCTCATGAAGACAAACACAGGAACAATTACTTTAATGAGTAAATAATGTTATATTCTCTGTTTGTGTCATTTCTCCGACCAGGTTATATAGCCTCTTTTCTTTGTGAAAATCCAGGCTATAAAAGTGAGCATTCCGCTAAAATCTGGTTTTAGTAACCAGTCCGTTACAAAAGTATAAAAAAACTGATTTAAATGTAATAAAATGGAGCCGTTTTAAATACACTCCAGAGCTGTAAAGTATGGTATGTTACTGGTGTTGGTGTAACTCACCAGTAACACCAGTAACCAGTGTGGCATTCTGATACCAGACTCAACCATTTCAACAAGCCAACAACCATCATGAAAGCAATTTGAGCCCTTCAACAAAATCACAGGCTGATTATTTCCGTGATGTAAATAAATAATTGAAGTAAAAGGAGCCCTGAGCAAGTTCTGGGTGAAAATTCCTTCAAGTAAATAAGCAAAATTGTTGGTAGCATATTTTTGTGTTAGAAATTTTTTTTGGTAAAATTCAAATTGTTGAATGTTTGCTTTTCATGATCATCAATATTAAGATAAACACATAAAATATTTGTAATGAATCTGTAGTAAGATCCCAAGATGCATTTGGGTATATTACTGCTTTTTTTTTTGCACACAAAAAAAGTCTTGGTGATTTTGCACTTTTATACCTGCCGACCATTTATTTAGAAATCAATACAAAAGCTTTTCTGCTGTTCACTACAAGCTCTTGTCACCAGAGAAATTGGTCCTGAGAGAACAGATAATAACCTCTAATATGTTTTGAAAGATTTACTGTATTTCTTCTGGCACAAAAAAAGGCAGACCAAGGACAGATGTGCGGTGAGTAGAGTCGCTCTTTTCTACACTTACTGACTACTGCTATTTCCCTTAGCAACAACAAGCTCACACATCAATAAAACAGTCAACTGATCGCTGTCAGGATCTGTGTTTATTTAGAGTTTTCTGTGTCCTTAGTCTCTTCGTTGTCCTGTCCTCCCCTTGATTGTTCCCAGGTGTGTCTCGTCTCTGTGATTACCCTCCCGTGTATTTAACTCCACCTGTGTTCCTTGTTCCTCGTCGGGTCCTCGTCAATGTTAGCGTCTATGTTTCGTCAGTGTTTCCTTGTGCCTGCTGCTTGTTACTGGACTTATTTACAATTAAATTCATCATCACATTCATCATTCCTGGGTCCGCTGCCTCTGCCTCACCACCTCACCCGCACCACTTCATGACAGAAGGACCCGACCATACCGAACGGTGAGGCTCGCTTGGTAATGGACGCAGCTGGAGTGAGGTTCCCTCCCAAAAGGCGGAGCGGACCGAGGCGGAGATCCGGCAGGGAGGAGAGGGAGCTGACTGAAGCCCTCGCCGACCTGCAGCGGGAGCTATTCCGGGGGACAAGACTGGTGTTAGCACCCCCCGGATACGGCCCCCGTAGATTCCTTCGTCCGGGAAGCCAGCGACGTGAGCCGCCGGTGGAGCCGGCCCCTCGTCGCTTTCCGGAGCCGCCACCTCCGCTGTCTGCCCGGAGACAGCGACGTGAGCCGCCGGCAGACCCGGCCCCTCGTCGCTTTCCGGAGCCGCCACCTCCACGGTCAGCCCGGAGACAGCGACGTGAGCCGCCGGTGGACCCGGCCCCTCGTCGCCTTCCGGAGCTGTCACCTCCGCTGTCTGCCCGGAGACAGCGACGTGAGCCGCCGGCAGACCCGGCCCCTCGTCGCTTTCCGGAGCCGCCACCTCCGCTGCCCGCTCGGAGACAGCGACGTGAGCCGCCGGTGCACCCGGCCCCTCGTCGCTTTCCGGACCCGCAGCCGTTTCCCAGGCTTCGCTGCGGCTCGCCCCCGCAGCCGTTTCCCAGGCTTCGCTGCGGCTCGCCCCCGCAGCCGTTTCCAAGGCTTCGCTGCGGCTCGCCCCCGCAGCCGTTTCCAAGGCTTCGCTGCGGCTCGCCCCCGCAGCCGGTTCCCAGGCTTCGCTGCGGCTCGCCCCCGCAACCGGCCCCGAGGCTCCGCTCCGGCTCGCCCCCGCAACCGGCCCCGAGGCTCCGCTCCGGCTCGCCCCCGCAACCGGCCCCGAGGCTCCGCTCCGGCTCGCCCCCGCAACCGGCCCCGAGGCTCCGCTCCGGCTCACCTCCAGCCGGCGCACCCGAGGCCGAATCAGCCGGCGTTCCAGCCGGCGCACCCGAGGCCGAATCAGCCGGCGTTCCAGCCGGCGCACCCGAGGCCGAATCAGCCGGCGTTCCAGCCGGCGCACCTTCCGAGACTCCCAGTGTTCCTTCCGAGACTCCCAGTGTTCCTTCCGAGACTCCCAGTGTTCCTTCCGAGACCCAGACCCCCAGCGTTCCTTCGGAGACTCCCTGCGTTCCGACCCTGACCCTCTGTGTTCCTCCAGAGACTCCCTGCGTTCCGACTCAGACTCCCTGCGTTCCTCCAGAGACTCCCTGCGTTCCACCCGAGACCGAGACCCTCTGCGTTCCACCCGAGACCGAGACCCCCAGTGTTCCACCCGAGACCCTGACCTTCTGCGTTCCTCCAGAGACCCTGACCTTCTGCGTTCCTCCAGAGACCCTGACCTTCTGCGTTCCTCCAGAGACCCCCAGTGTTCCTCCAGAGACTCTGACCCCCAGCGTTCCTCCAGAGACTCTGACCCCCAGCGTTCCTCCAGAGACCGAGACCCCCAGTGTTCCGACCGAGACCCAGTCCCTATCCGTTCCGACCGAGACCCCCAGTGTTCCACCCGAGACCGAGACCCCCAGTGTTCCACCTGAGACCGAGACCCCCTGTGCTCCGACCGAGACCCTGCCTCGGGGGGCTCGTCGTCGCCGTCTGTGGGCGGCCCCCGGGACTCATCATCGCCGCCTCCAGCGCCGCGGACGGCCGCCGGACCGCCTCCGTGGTTCCCGCCTCCAGCGCCGCGGACGGCCGCCGGACCGCCTCCGTGGTTCCCGCCTCCAGCGCCGCGGACGGCCGCCGGACCGCCTCTGTGGTTCCCGCCTCCAGCGCCGCGGACGGCCGCCGGACCGCCTCTGTGGTTCCCGCCTCCAGCGCCGCGGTCGACCGCCGGACCACCTCCGTGGTTCCCGCCGCCGCGGACGACCGCCGGACCACCTCCGTGGTTCCCGCCTCCTTTGCCTCCGCCCACCCTGTGGGTAGTTTTTTGTTTCTTTTTGGACTCTTGGCCCTTCCCGTGTTTCCGCCCGCAATGGTGGGTTGTTTTTTGTTTTTTCTGAACTCTGGCCCCCCGTCCAGCGCCCCTCCGCCCACCCTTGTTGTGTTTTTGTTTTTTGGGCGTCTGGTAGCCGCCCTTGAGGGGGGGGTACTGTCAGGATCTGTGTTTATTTAGAGTTTTCTGTGTCCTTAGTCTCTTCGTTGTCCTGTCCTCCCCTTGATTGTTCCCAGGTGTGTCTCGTCTCTGTGATTACCCTCCCGTGTATTTAACTCCACCTGTGTTCCTTGTTCCTCGTCGGGTCCTCGTCAATGTTAGCGTCTATGTTTCGTCAGTGTTTCCTTGTGCCTGCTGCTTGTTACTGGACTTATTTACAATTAAATTCATCATCACATTCATCATTCCTGGGTCCGCTGCCTCTGCCTCACCACCTCACCCGCACCACTTCATGACAATCGCAGGAATTGTTTGGGTTTGAAACCAGTTTTATATTAGAAGACAAATTTAAACAATTTATTCAACCAGTTTCTGTGTTGAAGAAATTGAATTAGACGACAGAAAATCACAGATTAGAGTTTCTACAAGCTTCCAGACTGAAGCAGAGAGATGTGAAGCAGCAATAAGTGTCTTTTAGTCTGAATTCAAAGTTTCTTGTAGTATTCTAGGTCAATCTTAATACAATTTGCACTGAACATAAATGATATACAACATTAATAAGACAATATGTAATGGTTTGCATTCTGTTGATTAAATTTCCAATGTCAACATATTACCCTGACAAAACAAACTATTAAGATTAAACTAATTAATCTGTTTGCTCATCTGGTTTCATAAAAGGGAACAAAAAATGTTTGAAAGTCATGGCTCTCAAATTTCTTGCCGAGGTGAGAAAAAAAAAAAAGAATCAAGTGTTATTGTAATACGTATTGATTTGGATTTTTTCTTTGATTTGGTATTTTGTTGACCGGATAATAAGACGTGTTTTATCATTTTGCCCTCATTGTGTCTCTTCCAAATGAAAATAGCAATAAAACAGGAACTGTACTTTATAAAACAAAAAATAAACCACGCCATCGGCTTTACTAAATGTAATCAAATCTAAATATCTAATTGTTTAATGTCAATAAAGTTGATTTTTGCCAAATTTTTTGGATTAATTGCTCTGACTCAAAATTATGTGTGAACTGGTATCAATATTAATAATAACATATTGGAGCAATTAATTTTAATTTACTTTATTCATTATATTTCACTAACACCCACAGAAGACCTTCCTTTTGTATTACATTATATCAGTTTCTAATTGTTTCAATAGATCTGTCTGGAATATAAGACTTAAGGTTAAACCTGAAAAATAAATAAAAAATTAAGAAAAGCTGAAAAACCTCTAAAATACTAAAATCGTAACCATGGAAACTTTGATTTGTTAGATGTGTAGCCTGGAAACAAATCCGGGTTGCAGGAAGACTAGGAAATTGTTCCACTTGCAAAAAAAAGTTTAATTAAATAAATATCTGGAAGGTTTTCCCTTCATGAGAACAACTTGATTATGGCCTTAAGTTGGACTCAGATGTTTTAAATGTACTCTTAAAAAGGAGGCAGATAAACTTTCCATGCCGACAGCCAAATAAAAAACGCATCAGTCATTACAAGTGACAGGCTAAGTGTTAACTTATTCTTATTTTATATAATTACTCATAACTTAACCTATGTAAACATAAAAATCTTACTGTTGTCAGTCCTGGACATAATGAATGAGAGCAACAGTTGATTAAGAATGTATTTAAAATTTATTATCAAAATAAAACTGATTTTTACATCTCATAAAAAATAAACACTTCATTTACGACCTAATATACTTGATTTAAAGGTAAAATGTTATTGTCTAATATTTAGAAAGCTTGTAAAATTTGTTGTCATTCTTTAGTAAAGTGGTCTGATACTCTTTAATACAACTTTTGGATGCATTCCTTCAAAACGCCTGAATCAAATGACTGGTTAGTGCAGAACTTGCTCGATGACTACAGTTGCTGCAGAGAGTACTGTGTATGAATTTACATTTAGCTTAAAGCATCACTGTGTTTAATTCCTCTCTCTCTCTCCAAGCTCCCGGTGTGGTTATAATGTCTTCTTCAGATTGGGACCAGAAAAACCCATATAATCTGTATTTCTGCAGAGCCACACTGTATCCGGATTAGTCCAGGGGGAAATGCAGGATAAACATTGTAACATCGGCTTGCGTCATATTAAGAATGTTCTAGGTTTAAACTTGGATTTCTGGGTGGAGACTGATTTATTTAGTAATTTCTTCTGGTTTAACCTTTAATCTACTGTCATGTGGTGAAAATTACAAATACTGATGTAAAACAGTAATAGGAAACTTTTCAGCTGATGCATTAAGAAAAGTTAACAAATCCACCAAAACCCTGAAGTATTCACAAATAAACTTCTTTGCCAAATGAAAATAATATTAATTCTAAATTTGGCAGGTTTATTAATAATTTTGGGCATGAAATGCCAGACAGATCCATCTAAATTATTACCATGGCTTCTCAGGCAGAAACATGCATGTAGTTTAAATAGTTTGCTAGTTTTTTGTACAGAACTAATTAATTACTTTAGATTTCACGGCTTCTTTTCGCCGTTCAAGCAAAATTTGCTTAACAGCAATTCTAATACCCACACTTCATATCTGCACTGTAAAACATTTGAAAGTAGCTTGAAAATGAAAGTCCACCTGCTAAAAATGTAACTTAAGTCAACAAGAAAATTGGTTTGGTTTTAACTCAGGAATTAAAGTTCATGAAGTTGATTTAACAACAAGAGACAAGTTGTCTAAAAAATGTTTTTTTAAATTCATTAATCTTGAATTGTGAGTTTTAACTTAATGCTGTAATTTAAACCAAATGATTATTTCACAACATGCAAATAAAAACTGTCCTTACCTGGTTAAAGAGCCACATTTCTCTATTATTTTCACTCACAATATCAAGTTAAAATAACTACTTTTCACTTTAGAATAATTTAAATTATTGTTTTAAATTGCATGAACAAAATTTCAGATCTGACAATAAATTTTATTAAACATCACAATGAATTCTGCTAAAAACATTTAGTGTGAACACAACATTATCCCCAAGCGTTGCAAACTTAACACCGGAGTCAGAACAACGTAACGCACTTCCATCTCAGGATACAAAAACATGCTGCTAAGCATTCTGGGAAATAGTTCCCACTCCTGTCTTTTTCTTTCTGTTTTTTAAGTGCTAACCTAAAAACTCTAGTTTACTCAACTCTTAATATAAAAGTTGACGTAATTTACTGTTGTAAGTTTATCTTTCACAAACTCAAACATTTAGGTTCAAAACCTAAAACCTGCTAAATTTATTTGACTTAAAGAGCAGAAGATAGTAGACAACTAAATGTTTTTACAGTGTACTGTGAGCATTTGAGTATAGTAAAAGCACAAAGAAGTGTTGTATTTGTATACAAACTGCACAGGGATTTTATTTACAACAGGCCATCTATCAAGCAGTGGGCAGCCTCCGTCGACCCCAGGAGCCTCGGCAGTAAATACACGTCAAGCTGAGCTGATTTACGCACCGATGTAGAGAAGTGCAGACACTGAGCCACACAAGAACACAAAGACACACAACCCACTCCACAGAGTTCCTCCACTGAAGTATTTGGATATAATTCAGGTGCTCTGCTGTCTGGTACTAGACAGACAAATAAAGAGTAGTAATCAATAATCCACACCTGTGACATAAATGATTCACCTGAATACATGAGAGAAGCAGCACATGTTATTCAGTGTGTGTGTGTGTGTGTGGAGGTGTGTGGGCGTGTGTAGGGGTGTGTGTGTGTGTGTGTGGACATGTGGTCAGGAAGAGAGGGAGGCATTTATTACTTCAGTCTGAAGATCCTTTGGCAGTATTTTATATTAATCCTATACAGGTACATTTAAAAACACATTCCTGCAGAAAGGTTTACGTTTCTTACTTTGGAAAGGAGTCCAACCAATAAAGGGAACCTGGATTTATGTTTCTTAGTAAAAGTATACTTTAATTTGGCAAAACTTTTACAAGCAATTCATCATTAGCAGAAAGAATTAGCTGTTTAATCGTCAGTGCAAAGTGTACTACTACAGAGGTTCATAACGCCAGTCCAAAGTGACCAATATCCTGTATGTTTCAGATAACTGTCCGTTGACATATATCAGATTTAAATGAATGGGTCATTAACAGGCTTTTCTGCAGACACTTGAATGCATCATTTGACACAGGTGTGATGGACGGGGAACACTTTTAAACATGCAGGATGATTCCTGGGGATCTGGGTTGTGGATCACCGCAGTTTTTCATTCTTCTTAATTTTTTAGACATATGTTGATGATACAGTTTTATGTGTACCTGGTTATGGCATTGCATATGTCTTAATACAACCTTTCTGTGTGTTTTAAAATCTGTTGCAACTAACTAAAGGGTCTTATGAGACGAACCAGAAGGTTTATTTTATTTGTTTCTCTACATAGGGAAACAACCAGCTGCTAATCAATACAGAGGTTATATACGGTCAGTCAACTATTAATAATACGCACACTGTATTGAATAGAGAAGGTTTTGCTGTGGTGTTCAAATGTTCGCAAAAGGATTAACTTTTTTCCTAGAAACAAAAATAAAAAACAGGAGGATTTGTCAATGTAGATTGGATTAATCTCCCTCAAAAAGGGTCACAGCAGAAAACTACATGAGTTTACTTATCTGTTTATCCAGTAAGTATTAGACCGAAGATTAGCTAATGTGTGTAGAAATGTTTTACATGATGAACACAGATGTTCATCTAAACTAACTTATATGTCAGCCTGGAAGAGACGATTCAGGAGAATAGCTCTCTTTTCAATTTATCTTCTCTGTTTTGATCTCATCTTTGTGAATGTGGTGACTAAATGTTCAAACTAGACTTGACAAATAAGTAAAAGCAGCCTCAATGCTAATTTACCACCTAAGACTTGTCCATAGTGCACATATATCAACTTGGGCGTATTATTGGTAATTTATCTTTAAAATTGTTTTTCTCTGTAAACAGGCTCTCGTTTTTGTGAAGCATTAAGAATCTCCTTTTCTTTGTTTCAGATTTCCCAGATGATCTCTGACGCTTCAAGAGAAGGAGTGACTGAAGCGGCCCTGAACCGCTACAACTCTCACTCCCCTGCGCGCGCAAACTCTCCATCACACACAAACTCTCCCTCCAACACGCCGGCTGTAACCACCTCAGCACCGACTGCCACTTCTGCAGCTGCCTCCTTCTTCGCCAGGTACAGTAAGACATTTCAGACCTAAATCTATCAGACTGAATCCACCAGAGGATCATATGTCATACGTCAGTCAGTCTGGGAAAACAAAAGTTTAATTAAAACAACAAAAAACAAAATTAGACAATGATTTCTTGGTATAAGTCATTATTTGTCTACTTAATTGAGTCCAGGAAAAATGCTTAGCGAGATAACATGAAGACATACTGTACGTAACATGGGTACAACATTGATGAAAAACATGGTACACTCAAAATGAACAAGTGAATCATTCATTCACTGTATCTGAAGGATTGTTGGTCCATCATAACTAATTAATCACATTTTAAATGATACTGATGGTTTCCCTTTGTTGCTTTTACACCTCTTCTCTGCTGTTCATCCTCACATAATTAGATGCGTTTGTCTGGTATATTCATCTGCTGCTCTTCAGTGTACCAGACATAATGTTGTCTGTCAGAGCCCCAAAGTGCACAAGGACACTCTTAAACACACACACTGTCTTGATCTTTCCCCTCTTCAGTCCACTGAGCTGTCAAATATCAAAGGCTGTTTTACACAAACACACACATCTGGTTTACATTATAAAAAAACATCCAGCTGTAAGAGCTTAAAAAAAAAACTCTGACTGCTTAGACACGTGGAGTCCCATAACAGTGTCCAGAGTTTCACGGACATGGAGTGGTATAAGAGTCTGACTGTATGGTCAAAGACAGCACAGCTGAATGAATTAAAACAAACATTAAAAAGTGTTTAAAGCAATCTGTCTTTTGCTTACAAGTACAGGAATGCAACTACCGCTGTTAAAATGTATTGATACAGAAGTGATTATGAATAACACAGATTTCCAAACACTTCCATTTTGTCTTTTTATAAAAAGAGTAAGGTGGAAGTAGGGCTGGATGGTAAGGCTGAAAAACGTGTCACAATATAAGAGTTTCATCTCAGTTGATAATTATTGAGTAGTTTTTTTTTTGTTTTAAACATCTAAAATACTGCATAACCGTTCCCATTTCATCCACAATTTCATCTTTTTATTTTTAAGCAGTTGCAAAGCACAGAGGTAAAACCTGAAACTGCTGCTGTGCGAAGTTACTCAACAGGTTGTTGCTAGGGAACCAAAGAGCAAGAAAGTTGGTTGATTTCACCAACCTTGCTTAGCTGCTTTGAGAGGTTGAGAGCCTAAAGTCTTTCCTCTGCCTACATCCCCCAGAATGCTGTGTGGTTCTGGATTCAGTGCAGTTCAGTGAAATTATTGAAAATTCTATCAGATATAGTTTTTATTGATATTGGTCTACATATATTGATATATATTGTTATTGATTTATGTCCAGGATCCCCTAATTTGATGATAAAACACAGATGATAGACAGCTTTCAAAATGCTAGAGTGCTACTTAACTCTCTAAGCAACCAGAGAAAATGGATGCAAACACTACAAATGGTATAGAAAAATGTTATGGATTTAATTCCTATAACCGCAAAATAAAATCTTAAACCAGATCAGATCTACTCATGTGCGTCTGTTATGCTTGTTTTTTCTCCATTGTGTCATTGTAAAATTTTATTTTTTAGTTGGGTAAACATGCACTTGGTTGTATTTTTATTTATGGTTGGGATGATGCGGGAATGTTTGTGCATTTATCTATTAGCCTGTGTTTACAGTCAGTAAAATCAGCCTTGCAGGGCTGATGCAGGTCTCGGTCTTTACTCTTAGACGTGGGCTGCATCCAGACACAAACACAATCTTCGCTGGGCTCGCTGTCTGCACACTGCCAAATCCCTGTGTCCACTCCATGTCCTCTCACCTGATCCCCTGTCTTCCTTTATTTCTCCTCTGCCTCCCCTGCCTATCTCCATTTCTTGTTTTCTCCTCAGCATGCAGCTCTTCTGTTTTCATTTAATTGCTCTCCTCCTTTCCCATTGTTCTCTCCTCTCGTTCACCCACACCTTCTCTGTTCCCACACTGACCTTTCCTTTACCTCCACACTAATGCATATCTGAGTAATATCTTTCATTAGTGGCAATCTGTCTGTGGAATATGTCACACTTGCACAGCAGCTCTACATCTTCGCCGAGCCGCAGCGGCCCTCTGGGGACACTGGGATAGAGACTTGCTGTGGTGTGTGCATGCTCTTACTCACAAGGGGGAGGGAGTTTCTATCAGTGCAGGAATTTTTTAACTGCATGCTCTGAGGATCGGATCTACAGGGATTTGGCTGGCTGTGTGTGTGCTGCATGAGGCAGCTGAGTAAATGAATTGGCCCCAAGTGAGTCGGTGAATTGGGAAGGCGTTATTTTAGATGGAGGATGGCAGAGATATGTAGGTTGCTGTCCCTTTTTCTGACCCTTTACATTTCTTGCTGACATTTTTTGTGTTATTTAAGGAAAACGGTTTCCTCCAGTAATAGATGAGAACAAATTTGCTACCCATCAAACTGGTGGATTGATAATCCAGCCAGATGGGACAAAAAAAAAAGAGAAGAAGTCATTTGATCAGATCACGTACACATTTGTTTTGATTTTTGCTCACACAACCAAGAAAAACCATTTTACTGCCACACGGCATGCAAATAATTGTTGCACCTTATGCTTAATTTAGCCTCAATCATTGTGCCTTTTGTTGTTTCGCTTTCCCACTTTACCTCCAAAGTAACCGACTTCACTTGGTGAAGTTTTTACTTCTATCCTATTAGTTATGGGGTAATGAACAGTGAGGAAATACCCACAAAAATATCTGAACTGAATCAGAAATGAGAGTTTTTCAAGCAGACAGAACCAGCTGTTGTAGCTGAAGTTGGCAGTACGGAACGCTTCTAAGTTCAGCAGCTAAACTGAAGCCATATAAGCAGCATCACAAGAGATTTCTTTAAAACAGCCTGAGATGTGAATAAAAACAGGAGGAAGTAGTTTAAAAACGCGTTCACAACAAACGCCTTTTGTGTGTCAGGCGCATCCGGTTTACATTAAAAGTCTGTGTCGCGGCGCGTTTCATGCGTCTAGTGGGGCGCGATTGGAAGCGTTTGGGTTCCCAGGAGTGTTTGACGCATCAAGCGTCCGACAAATAGGCTGGCCAAGAAAAACAACGGCTAAAGCCGCATCTGACGCGCCATCGACGCACGTCCACATAGACTTTGGATGGAAACCAGACGTGCAAAACGCTAGGTCGAAAGCAAAATGTCAAGAGTCTGAATTCATAGTGCAAACACGTCAAACTTGAAGCGTCGGATGCGTTTTTTACGTGTGTAATGCGTTTGGTGTGAACACACCATATATGTTCAATTTTTTTTTCAAAAGTGACTTTAACAAAGTGAATCTGACCTCAATGCACGGCCCGGTGGGTTTATTAATGGCAGAATCCCAATGAAGCTCTGAGTTAGAAGCGCCACAAATTCAGGTAATTCAGTTTGCAAACACAGATTTGAAGAATTGCATCAATTTGTTTGAGGAGACATTGATAAGAGAACACCACAATCATAGTGGAGACGGACAATGAAGTGACCTGTGACCCACGGCTTTAAAGAAGTTGGAGATTTTGGGGCAACACGGAAAGTGGGCCCACCAAAATAAAAGCCAAATGACTAAATGTGGGCTACTGGCACCCCGAGCTGAGATAGGAACGGAGATGACAGAACCTCAGAAGTAGTAACATTTGCTATCAAAAGTCCAAATTCAACCATGAAAGATTTTTTTTAACTTCAGAGAGAATCCAGGTAACGTATTTATTATATAGGTTTTTGGGGGGTTTTTTTTGCCTGTTTATTAATTATTCAGGAAGCATTCGTTTTTTCTTGTAGAAACAGCAGGGAATCAGAATTTATTTTACTCAAAACTCATTTGGATCTGTGGGATCATCAGTGTAATCACTGACCTTGCAATCCATCCATTAGCTAAATATTCTTATCCTTACAAAGTCTTGCAAATGCAATTCTGTTTTAGAAATATCCAGAATTTTCTCACGCCTTTGAATTAACTTGTAATTGACAGAACAGCTACAACAGCTGTACAGTCAGCTACAACAGTAGTCCCTATCATTTTCAACAAAATGTGGTCATTTCTTTAGCCACATGTCCATGTCAGTAGATAATATCAGTAAAGCCAGTCTTCTGTCCAAGCTGAACAGCCATTCTGACCTAATACAACACACAAAAGCTCACTTCCTCATGTTCACCATCACTCTGTCTCCCCTCACATCTTCTTCCATTGATGGCCTACTAAACAGAAAGTAATTAACCACTTGAACCAACAACACAGCCAGGAGACACCAGCCATCAATCAGCAGAGCTGTTTGTGTTTGCCGGAGAGGAGGAAGAAAACAAAGCAGCATCTTGTTACCAGCTGACCTCTGATGCTTTCCAACAAGAGTCAGATACCTGAGGTCTATGAGGGGAGAAGAAGTGGCAGTCGGTGCTGAAGGAATCGATGCTCTTCGAAAAGGATGAGTGGGTATATGGAGGGCAGCAAAGAAGTGGAGAGGATGGAGAGGAAAAATAATGAGTGAGAGAATGAAACCAAGGTTTTCAGGATGGGGGAGCCCAAGAAGGAACGGAAGACAGAAAAGGGAGTAACAGAGAAGAGCTGATGATTTGATGAGCCGATTGATGTAAAACAACTACAGTTCACTTTACGGTTAGTTTGAAATAGACCTGCTCAACCAAATCCCACACCACCAGTTACCAGCTATTGTTTGAGTGTTTGTTACTTAAATTTATCCAAAGATTGAATCACTGAGGAAGCGAAAACATTTCAGAAACATTCAGAAACTGAAACCCAAGTGTTTCCCCACCAGAAGAAAACTGTAAGAAGAATAAGATATACATTTTTTTGCTTAGCTGTAAAGAGTCCCAGTTAAGCAATATTATAGTGAGAGTGAAAAACGAAAATGCATGCAGGTTACAAGCAGGAATCCCCTGCAGCAGAGTGAACAAATCCATCATTGTCACGCCTCTTACTGCAACCATCAGCAGCACTGCAGCGGCCCCTTATTTCATTGACAGCACAGAAATCACATACAATATTAATGAAACACAGAATAGAGAAAATAAATTCACTAATGCTTTAAAACCTCCCATGATTAGACAGAGCATGGAAACTGATTTCAATACAATCCTGCAGCAGACAAAAAGATTTCAATAAATTTCTTCACATGATGCATGGGGAGGTTTTGAACATTACACCAACATAATACAAACCTGTAATTGCCTTTGATCGCATTTCAAGCGCGTAAGCTTAGCCTGCACCCTCAAAAAAACCCAATTAGTGGTCTTCTCATGGAGGTTTGTTTCACACTGTGTGCAGTCAGACACACACACACGCCTTCACACACAAATCTCCAGGGAGAGCCAGTCAAATGGTGAAGTGCTTCATCGTAACACGGGTCACTTGATTCACATCTTCCTTCCTCTCCCCCTCTTTCCCACTCTCCTTTTGCCGACTCTCTCCCTCACTCTCATTTCTGAAACTTGCTGCAGTTAATTGAAAGCCAATGGTGTGAGAATACAGCTTCTTGACAGAGAGTGCATCAGGGCAGAAGGTCTCTCGCTCTTTCTACCTCTCCTTACATGTTCTCTAAATTAAATATGTGGGTTAAAGCAGAGCAGTGCAGGAAGCCCTGCTGCAGCTGTTTTAGTGGACTTTCATTGTGTTCAATTGGTGATAGAGCAGCTGGATGTGGAAGTAGTTACAGTTGGTGCAAGGAATAAAATAACATCTTTCTGTCTTTGTACTCTGTAGCGTGCATTAAACATCCAATGCCCAAAAACCACTGCAGAGTTAAAACTTCGGATTTATTATCATTCACAGGCTCTGCTGGCCATAAATGACATATTTCTATATTTGACTCATGAATATCAATCATTTTTAACTTTTAATCATATAGATTTCAACTGTAAATTAAGAAAAAAATTAATTAGGAGAAAAAGTCATAATATTACAAGTATAAAGTAAATATTATGACTATTATTGTAAAACTGTGACTTTATTCTTGTAATATGACTTTTTATTCTCAATTTTTTTGGCTTTATTCTTGTAATTATACGACTCTATTGTCATGATTTTATTTTTTAACATTTCTTCAGCCGTAATATGCCTTCAAAAATCTGTTCTCTTTTCAGGTTGAAAAAATATACACAACTTCAGTGACATTTCACAGCAAACCAGGGTGCAAAGCACACCAAAGACAACATCTTACCAAATACTTTTAAGAGTGGTTGGTTCCACTGGCTGGTTGTTTCATTTACTTTATTTTTTCATCAATATTAAGGAATTATTTATTTAAAACAAGCTGATATCTAGCTAAAAAGTTACTTATATGTTAGTTTTGCCTTATTTCAAGTTCACTCAGATATTTCCATTAGAAACTAGATGAAAATACTTGGTAAGATTTTGTGTTTTTGCAGTGAAGTTTGAACTCATTGTAGATTTTTTCTAAACTAAACAGGATAAGATTTATACAGGCAGGTTAAAATGTATATGCCACCAATAACATCTGATTAAATTGCCCTTAGCAAGGTACAGAGAAACTCACCCAAAACTTGTTAATGGCTGATAAAAAAAACTGTCTGTATATTTGACTATCAGTCTTTAAATTTGTTAATTTTCTGGCAATAATTTGGAACACAAAGAATTTTTAAAATACATTTTCTAAAGCTTCATAATGAAGGTTTATGGGTGAAGGGAAGATGAACCGATATATTAAATTTATAATAGAAAACAGATGTGGTGTATGTGTACATTTAAGCTTATGTGCATAATTCTGCAGCCAATTAGAGAAACTATACAATAAAAATCAAACTTGTGCAGAAATTAATATTACCTTTATGCCATTACTAAACCTATGTTGTCCTATGTTGAAATGTAGGTTTTTTTAGATAAAATTCAGTGAGTTCTTACGTCTGATTTTAACCTAGTATTCTAATCATTTAATGGCGGTTACTGCTTCTCTCCCTCAGAGCTGCTCAAAAGTTGAACTTGACGTCGAAGAAGAAGAAGCAGAAGACCACCACGGTTGCAGCCCCTCTGACATCATCTCCGTCCTCGTCCTGCGACCCTCATCTGTTCCCGACTAACTTCAGCTCTGCTTTGGTGACGATGCCTCCACCTGCTCCACCTTGTCTTCTTCGAGCAGCAAACAAGATCAAAGATACACCCGGCCTTGGAAAGGTATCAAGATGGCTTCTTTTTCTCTGCCATGTTATTTTCCCCTTAAAACTCAGAAAAGGTTGAATTCGACACATAAAACATTACCCATCATTAAATAGAGATAAAACATTAAAAATACAGCTCTGGGAAAAATTAAGATACCTCTTTAAGTCATCATATTCTCTGATTTTACTTTTTATAGGTATATGTTTGAGTAAAATTAAAGTTTTTATTCTATGAACTACTGACAACATGTCTCTGAAATTCTGAAATTCCAAGCAAAAATTTTGTATTTATTTGCAGAAACTGAGAAATGGTCAAAATGCAGGGCTTTCAGACCTCAAATAATAATAAAGAAAACAAGTTCATATTCTTTTAGAAACAACAATACTAATGTTTCAACTCAGGAAGAGTTAAAAAAAACAAAACAAAAAAAAAAAAACAATATTAGGTGGAATAATAACCATGAGGTTTTCTATGAGGTTCAGTGCAGTGGGCTCTAATTTTTTCCAGAGCTGTAGATATGGACTCTTATAACATTTAAAACAAGTGGTAGTGTTAGTAATTAAGTTAGAAAACCCTCCTGCAATTCAGGATTTCTGTTCCTGTAATTTTTGAAAATATTATAAAACTCGTCTTGCCTGTAGGAAACTTCACCATGAAATTGAATTATGATGTTAAGTACGTGTAAAGCAAAAAGCTGCTGCCTTTTGTCCATTATTGAGACATTAAACCATCTACTACTCTTCCACTGACAGTACGGGAATGAGTCAGTAGCTTAGGAATAAATTATGAATAAGCTGTGGAAATGCAACCTTTTTAAGTTAGCTTAGTGAGTATTGCTCAACTTGTACATACATTGGTCATGAGGACTAGTTTGGAGGCATTACTGTATTAATTCTTAGTTTACTCATGATTTATGATTGTTGGTGCCAGATATGCTGGTCTAAGTATTTCAGAGACAAAAATACAATGTTTGAGAAGAGGAAGGCAATGGTATCTCAAATAATCAATTGTTACGATCAAGAATATCATCTGATTGTAAAATATGTTGACTCTTGAAGTGGATGACCACACTGGTTGTCAGATTAGAACAGGAATTGGAAACCAAAAAATGTAAACTTAAAATAAAAAAAATCCTGATGTAGATGACATGTTGATTTTCAAATTATGATTTGATTAATTTATCACACCTTATTAGCAATTAGCTCTTCTGGAGTCACCTCATTAGTACTGAAAATACTATTTTGAATCTATATAAATGTGCGATTTTTTAAAAATAGAATTAATTAAGTTAGTTAAAATTGATTGCAGGATTTTGTAGTGGGGTACAAGTACAGATAAAAAAACTTCTTGCTTCCAAAGCTGTCTAAAATATAGAAAATACTGGTTCATTCCCAGATAAACCTCTTTATTGCTGAAGTTTTTGTGAATTAGTCATACTTTTATGAACGGAAAAGAAATTGCTCTTTTTTTAGACAAATGAAAGCTGAAAATTTGTGAAAAGCAATCCAAATAAAAACTTTAAAAAATTTATATAATTTCCAAAAAGCCTGCAGCAACGTTAATAAAGACTATTTTAAAATGTTACAACAAATTCTAGATCTATGACAGGGAACTATGAGTCTGGATTAAAAGTTTGTCTTAATCAGCAAAAAAAAAAAAAAGGCAGTAAAGTTAGAACAACTGTGTAAAGATATTTCTAAATTATGGTGTGTGAATAAATTTTTGAATGATCATTCATAACATAAAATAGAATAAACAGAAATGTGAATTTAGACATGTATTTAGATATTACTGCCAAATACAATTAGCCTAGCGTCATTGAAGAATCAGCTACTCCAAAACTCAAAGTGAATCAGTTTGGGGGAAGTTGTTGCTTTTTGTTTTCTTATCTTTTCTTAGGAGTTATTTAAGCCCAAATAGTGCTGTAATTTGCTGAAATACTGAGCTGTAGCATTTTATCCTGACCTTCACCAGTTTAAGTGTGTTCGCTTGCGGGTGTGTGTGGGTGGGTGGGTGTGTGCGTGTGTGTGTGTGTGTCAGCTGGGCTCCCCTGCTGTAGGATACCAAAATATAACCTAATGGTTACCATGGTAACACATTTCAGGCTGACAAAAGTCATCTGTCACCATCGCCACTGGGTGATGAAACACACAAGAAAGAAAGAGAGAGTGTGTGTAGGGGTGTGTGTGTGTGTGTGTGCTGGGGGACCAGGCACACACTCGGCTCTCAAGTGTGTGCACTATTGATCGTCCATGTAATGAGTTTTTAGTGCCGCCCCCCTCTACAGTTTGAGGCTCCCTGACTTTGTGCCCCCAACAGCTGGAAAACGAACGACTGTCGGACAAAAGAATCAAACTTCCTGCGAAAGTTTCCGTATCAAGAGAGGAATTTTTAAAAAAAAATAAATAAAAGCATCCCGTTTTTGTATGTGTGTGTGAATCATCTGTTGTTTGAGCTCCATGTGTTGGGACCATTTGGCTCTGAGGGAATTTGTCAAGTACGAGTGGAAATATGTGCGTGCCGTTCATATTAACTACCAGATGAGCCCGAAAGCCATCTCTCTGTTCAATTGCATTTGTAAAATGTTACAACTGTGTAGTCTGAAAAACCTGCCGATATTTAGAAAAGATTCAGAATAATATCACTTCCATCTCATCAGTGTTCAAGCAACATTATTTGCCACTGAAGTAACTGGAACTACTGCTGGAATAAAGAAAATACAGTGCACAGTAAAATAAATACTGTTGCTATTTTGATTAAATTACAGTCACTCACTAAGAGGATCTATTTACCTTCCACATATTTGCTTTTAAAATCATTACAATTCAATGTGTTGTGTTGAAATGCTTAGTTTAATATTTTGCAACAGAAAGCTTTCATTTCGCCTATCAGAGTTTCTGTCTGTCTCTCCATATGGAGATGACAGATGTCCTCTCAGTTGTCAAGGAAACCATTTCTAGATTGCATATTCACGCACATAACAAATGATTCTGCCATCAACCCATAAGCACACATCACATACTGTATAATACAGCTGGAAGAAACGTGATAAAGAAGAAAAAAAAAACCTCTTCTCACATCATACCTGGCTTTTACTTTTCTCATTACAGCTACATCTCAGCTAATTAAAATAATTTATTTCACTAATTTGATTAAAAAAAGAGAAACTAATACCTGTTACTGACCTTTGCAACTACATCATTTAATCATTGGAGGCGCCATGACGGACGTCGGAAGTGAGGGACAGGAGTATTGAACTGATCAACTGAAGTGGTTTTCCCAAGTTGTTTTTGTCTGTTTACTCTTCGCTTCTGCTTGTTGAGTCGAGCTAATTTGTACGGTGGCCGACAGGTGCAAATGCGCAGCAAAAGAGAAAACATGCAAACAAAAAAGAAGACACCCCCGAATGAAATGCAGCAAACAAAAAGAGAGACGCAAACACCCCCGAATGAAATGCAGCAAACAAAAAGAGAGACGCAAACACCCCCGAATTAAATGCAGCAAACAAAAAGAGAGACGCAAACACCCCCGAATGAAATGCAGCAAACAAAAGAGAGACGCAAACACCCCCGAATGAAATGCAGCAAACAAAAAGAGAGACGCAAACACCCCCGAATGAAATGCAGCAAACAAAAAGAGAGACGCAAACACCCCCGAATGAAATGCAGCAAACAAAAAGAGAGACGCAAACACCCCCGAATGAAATGCAGCAAACAAAAAGAGAGACGCAAACACCCCCGAATGAAATGCAGCAAACAAAAAGAGAGACGCAAACACCCCCGAATGAAATGCAGCAAACAAAAAGTGTTGAAAACGGAAGTGCTCCAGACCACTAGGGGGAGTCAAAGAAAATAGTATTCATTTCTATGGGACCAGATGCAAGATTCTTCTTCTTCTTCTTCTTGGTATTTATTGGCGGTTGGCAACAAACTTACAGTAGCATTACCGCCACTTACCAGTATGGAGTGTGGTTCGAGATGGTCTATAAACTTTCACTTTCTACCTTTTCCCTCCATTAACTCCTGATTAAACATACCCCCACACATACACACCTGCTTATATTATCCAACTTGCTTATAGCTTTATATACCCCTCTTTGATATTCTTTACACATTCACACCCAACTTGCTCTACTCATATCCTATGAAATAGCTTTGTTTTTTTAAGATACCGAATAATTATTTGAATATGTCTACTCCCGAAATCTCTCCTCAAAAATTCTATTAAATTAAACCTTTCTTTAATACCTACACACTCTCTCAGCATGCATCTTCTCTCTTCTTCATACTTACAACACTCTAAAATAACATGCTCTATTGTTTCAGACTTCTCACAATAATCACACTTTCCAGATGCAAGATTCAGAGAGATACCTTTACTTTCTTTCAAATTTCTTTCTCTGAATCTTGCATCTGGTCCCATAGAAATGAATACTATTTTCTTTGACTCCCCCTAGTGGTCTGGAGCACTTCCGTTTTCAACACTTTTTGTTTGCTGCATTTCATTCGGGGGTGTTTGCGTCTCTCTTTTTATTTGATTTGTCTTTGAGCCTAACACACCTTTGAGGGTCATGGACGGCGGTATTTACAGAAGCTCGAAATGGCCAGTTTACAAACTGATCCATACTTCCCTCTTGACGTGTTGATCAAATTACCGATTTTGCCTGAATTCACACCACGTGATTTTTGTCACTACGTCATAAACGGCGTTTCCCTTTACTGTACACCGGAGCAGCCTTAAAAACGAACGGAAGACGAGATGCTAACCAGCTAGGCTACATGACGGTGGGGTACCGTCTCCATGGTTACCAGTGGACGCGTACCTTTGCCATAATGCGATATTTGATATCTTTCTAATTATACTTACATATAAAGTATATGAACGTTAATCTTCTTACCTTGTAAAAAGTGTCCGCAGTTAGACTGATGGCTGACAGTCACTATGATTGACGGCTGCTGTCCATCACCACCGCAGCTTTTTCCTCCTTAAGTTATACAATACAATAACAAGTTTGGTTTTCACCCTGGTCTGTTTGTGCAGCCGACCTCGCAGCATCCTATGACCATTTATACTGCGAAATCAACTACATAAAAGTGATATTATGCTACCACATGTGCGTTTTTTGGGGGGGGGGGGGGACAGGCTTTACAGGAGTGTTGTTTGACGTACAGTACAAGTTTGGACACACCTTTTAATTCAATGAGTTTCCTTTATTTTCATGACTATTGACATTGTAGATTCACACTGAAGGCATCAAAACTATGAATAACACATGTGGAAATATGCACTAAACAAAAAAGTGTAAAACAACTGAAAATATCCCTTATATTCTAGTTTCTTCAAAGTAGCAACCTTTTGCTGTGATTACTGCTTTGCACACACTCTGCATTTTCTTGATGAGCTTCAAGAGGTAGTCACCTGAAATGGTTTTCACTTCATAGGTGTTCCCTGTCAGGTTAATAAGTGGGATTTCTTGCCTTATAAATAGTCATGAAAATAAAGAAAACCCATTGAATTAGAAGGTGTGTCCAAACTTTTGGTCTGTACTGTACATTATGGTGGAGCGGGCGGAGTTTCGAAGAGAGTGATGTGCAAAGGGTCAAGAGACATGGCTAGCTGTATGGCAAGCTCACTTATAATAAAATGTCTGTTTCTCAAGACAAATGAAAAATGTCAGTAAAATTTATTTTTATTCATTTATTTTTTCTAGGGAAACCAAAACAACTTAAAAACAGGTGTAAGACACTTCTTTTTATTTACATTTGATGTTAAACAACCTCTTACACTATCCCCACTGTCATTTGAAGATTTTCTAATTTCTTAAAATGAACCCATTGGTGAACTATGATCCAAAAATTCAGTAATTGTATATAAAGACAGGGCAGCATTTTATGATTTAGACCGAATACGTCGTCCATTGTTAAAGTTATTCAGCGCACAGTCACAGTGACACACACGCTCATGCAGACATACGGGGAGAAAACAGCTGTAGTGACATTTCTCCAGGAAAAATGTCATCTGCAGAGGGGGTCTGGTCCCTGCTGAAATACTATTTCCACACATGCACACTCCTGCTCTGGCCTGCATGCTCACAAATTCATAGGATTACAGTGAACATAGAGAAGTGTCAAGGAAGCGGCAAAGCTCCCGCTGGACGTGTGAGCGATACATCCGACAGAATACATGAAACTTGTCTGAGGCTGTAATGATGGGTTAGTGTTGTCCCTGATGGAAATGCTGCAGAAAACAGATTGAGACGTTTCACATGAAGCCGGGGGAAACCAGCCTGCACAGGTCTGACCCTGAATCTCTCTGAATCTATGAGACTTTAGTATCTAAAAGACAACTCTTGTAATTCGGCAATGCCTTGGCATATTGCTGTAAGCTCCACCTTAATATAATCCAATTAGCCAATTGGGAGTCTTTCATTTAAACCACTGACTGCAGGAGGAGAGCTGAGAAAATTAAGCTGTGTATGAATTACCCCTCTGGAAGCCATCTGTAATTTACATACATTTACAGCAGAGATTTTTATTTATTTTTTAACTTATTCTCTATTAGAAAAGCCATGCATTATATGGAAAACAAGTCAGGGAAGTAAATTCAACAATATTACAGTTTTGAGAGCAGATTGTGAAGTGAGCAGTTTTTGTACAGCAGAGATTAGGAGTCAAATGCAACACTTATAGAAAACATTTACCTACATTTATAATTCATTATCTATGAAGAAAATCAGTATAAATAAGTTGTTTTCCATCAAGGATGTTTTAAATGTAAGGAAGTCGGTAAGTAAATGTCAAATGTCATGTTTGTGTACATTACTCAAGTAAAAGAATTAATTTGCAAGGTTTTTAAGAAAAATAAGATTATTTAAAATAATTTTAACCTAAATCAATCTGGACCTAAACAACATTAGTAACCATTTGTAAGCAGTCAGTGAGAGCCAGGTTTAGGAAATGATCATTTCTAAAAATAATGCCTTAATCATATTTTTGCTACATGAAACATCGCTACTGTCATTAAGCCTTGCAGCCCCATCCCACACGCGCCTGGGTGTGAAACATAAGAGCATGTCACAGTTTCGCCGCAGGGTTCACATCTCCTCCGCTAAGCTGTCACTTCATTTGCAGGTCTCCGTCACACCTGATGTTCACACTGTTCAGCTCACCTGCAGGAGGACGAGCAACACGCTAGGAGACGCTTTGATGCCCAGGAGGAGCAGCTTCCTTTTGTTCTCCTCTAAACCGATCTGCTCCTCATCTCCTAAATCTAAACAAAGCATAAATCTCATCTCTCCCTCCTTCTTCTCTACTCTTTATCCGAGAGCTTTATCCCTCATTCAATCTCACCAGCCTGCGTTTTGCTCACATGCACACTCACAGATTGCGACTTGACCTTGGGGGAAAGTGATACTATGACAGATAATCAATTTTTAATAGCAGCTACGATTCCTCTCAAGTCACAAGCTGTGTGTCTGTGTCACGACTGAGCATGTGTAAGCGCATTTAGCACAGGCACGCATGTTACCGAGCATCTGTGTGCCTTGTATCTAAATGATTGAGCGAGTCTGTTATGACAGTCCAGTCCAGCAGCCACTTTGTTCCACCTCATCACTAAAATATTAATGCTTTCAGTGCTGGCAGTCCTGGAGGATGTAACCAACACACACACACACACACCCCTACATACACACACACCATCTTTTATAGGTTTTATCTTGTATTTTATGGCTCTGTAGGGCTCTATAAATCAAATAGATGAGGCTTGAATTTGAAAATAGACTAGAGTGAGAGGAGCATGTGATTTCCTCATTCAGCAGCATCACTTTACCTTTTACTGATCAGATTTGCATGCTGGCAAAAATGCTTTATAGTCAAATATTAATGACCTACATTTATTCTGTTATACGTATGTTTATATTCAGATAGTCTGATCATCCTAAATCAGTGCTTCTCAATCCTGGTCCTCAGGTTTCACTGCCCTGCATATTTCAGATGCATCTCTGCTGAATAAATTACTAGCATTAGCTTCTGCAAACCACCGAGTGCTGGAGATGCCTGTTAAAGCTGCAGTATGCAAGTTTTATAAAAATATACAGCTCTGGAAAATATCAAGAGTCCACTGCACTGAACCCCATTGAAAACCTCCAAATATTGATTTCTGAACTCTTCCTGAGTTAAAACATTGGTATTGTTGTTTCTAAATGAATATGAACTTGTTTTATTTGCATTATTTGAGGTCTGAAAGCTCTGCATCTTTTTAGTTATTTATATTCTACTACAATTGTAACGCACATTAAAAAACTTCTAATATAGCTATTTAAAAGGATTTGATGGAGATGGCGATAACTTTAGAGGCAAGGATGGAAATAGGATTTATTTATTTTTTATTAAAGGATTTCTCCCACAGCCCCATTTATATAGATAATTTTAGACTGCATTCACGTTTTAAAAATCACACACATTGTTCTTGTCTTATTTTCTTATTGTCTAATTACACACAAACCTTAAATAGATTTTTTTGAATTCATCTGAGGGCTTCCAGCATAAATCCTATGGTACAGTGAGCTAATCTGGAATAAATACTCCAGCTAAAATTAACATTGATCTCAATCAGGAACTTTTTCCCCCCGTTGTGGTGTTTGTATCATCTTAATGCATGTTTGCACAAATGTGTCTGGGTTTCTGCAGTCTTTGGGAACCAATTAGAGCTCGATTTCAGCCCCCTATTGATTTTCCAGCCAATAGCAATGAGGCGCTGTGGTGGTGGACTATTGAACCCACTTCCCCCGCTCAGGGCGAGCTGTTGCCGTTTAGCAGAGTTCCTCGCTTTAAATTGGCTGAGTGTGGTATCTGAAGTGAAAGAACAGCAGGATCTATATCGAAAGGTGCCTAATTGTGGTGAGATCGGTTTCTCAGGAGGAATCGTCAGAAAGGTGTCTTTGCCCTTTAGCTCAGAACCTCAAGGAGGTGATGAGAGTATTTTTAAAGAAGGCATAACTCCTAAATCAAAGCTCCAACATGCAAAGCTCTGCACATAACGTTTAAAGAAACTAAAAATGTTTTTTTAAGTGCAAGGAATAGGCTTTCCTTTGTATAAGAAAGCCCCTTTCTCTGAACAGCTGTATTCATTGCAGCACAAAGTGTGAGGAGAAGATGGGGAATATAAAAAGGAATAAGAGCAAAAGCCGAAGAGTCGTCTTATTTGTTCAGAGGATAGAAAGGAAATGAGCCTTAGAGAAGGGAGGGAATGAAAAAGGCAGGCACCAAAATGAGGAATGTAATCTCCCTTAAACAGAGAAAGAGGTTTGTTTAAATATATGTAATGAAAGCAAAGGTTTGGAAAAGAAGAAAGGAGGACGAGGTTGGCTGGAGAGCGAGAAACAAGAGAGCTACTGGTCACCTGCTTTCTCTTCTTCATCTTTCTGCTCTGAAATAAACCTCACATCTTTTCCCTCTTCCATCTTTTACATCAAACAGGAAAAAGACTCCATTAGCTTCGTGTTTATGTTGGCTTTTACCCTCTGCCAGGTGTATTGATTGGAAAAATCCCAATGATCAGAGGAGATTATGGGTGTGAGTTGATCAAACGACAAACATTTCTGATGTTAGATGAAGCCTTAGGTTCAAAAAAAGGCTCAAATTAGTGTTCATCCATATGTTGCACAAAATATTTATAAATATGGTTATTTTGATATAGTCGGTCAGCATACATAAACATCTCCCTTTAGAAGTCTATAGTGGAGCACATGTAGTTAATTCTACAAATATTTAAATAATTTATTCAGGTTTAGCTCACACTCAGGCCACCCATCAGGCTAATTCACTCAGTCTCAAACAATAAACTTCACTTCTAAAATATCAATAAATAGGTTTTTGCATTAGAAACAAAAATTAAAAAAGTAAAAGAGAAACAAAACTCTAGGAATGAAAGATTAAAGAAAACCAGCTGGATCAAGCACACAATAAAAACAACAGAGAACAAGGACTTAATGCTGATTTTAACAGATTATTGTAAAAACAATTCAGATTTACAGGTTATATCACAAATAATGTTAAACATAATAAGATTTAGGCATTACCTTCTAGAGAAGCTCTGGTGGATCTGCTGTTGTTTCCTAATAAAGAGATAAAGATCCAAGATCATTTAAACAATATTTGATTTAATTACATCCACAATATTGTTTTTTAATCAAGAATTAATAATGTGTAATCATTTGGTCATATAAGAGACCCAGCAATACATTTTTGTCCTCTGTGGAGGACATAGGTTTTTTTGTTCATAACTCTGAAACCATACATGCCACTGTGTTAAATCCTGTTGGTCCTTAGAGAGGACATCCTGGGCCTCGAAATGTGTTCATATTTGCCACAAGAGAGTCCCGATGTCCTCTCCAAAGGACATACTGTAAAAAATAAATAAAAACATGTTTTGAAACTTTTTCAATTGTAGTGATGTTTTTTCACTCCAAAGAGTCATGTAGTGTAAAAAAAAAAGAAATTCAAAAACTTTTTTTTTCTCTGGGTCTCAGGAGGATAAATGTGAAAACATTATCAAAGTGTAAACAACTCCCAAATCTGCCAGTGGACAAAACATTTCAACATATAATATGGGAAAAATGTTCATTTATAACTAATAATTCATCATCGATATTAAGGAATTGTTGACTTAGAACAAACTCATATCGAGGTGAAAAGTTGCATGTAATTTAGTGAACTTGAAATAAGACTAAACTAAGATATTTGCACTAGAAAGTAGACTAAAATGCTTAGTAAGGTTTTGTGTTTTGCAGTGTATTCAGTAGCACTCATTTGCTCAGTCAAATTCAGGTCACTACGTTTTGTCTTTTTGGCCATGCAGTATTCATTATCCTGGTATTTTACTCGTCTGTCCTGCAGTAAAAAGAAAGCAAGTTTCAAAGTTGCTTTTACTTCAGCAGATTAATTTTGCACAGAGAAACTGCGCATTCAGGTTATTCTGACCTGAGAACCTTTTATTGTTTTCTTGGGGAAGCCTTCAAAAACCTTCCAGGTTTATCCTTGATTCTTTTCATTGTCTGCCAGAAATATGTTTGACCGTGGCAGGTTAATGGTGAAATGACAAATACCGACTGGCATCACGAGTTTCTTTGGCCTTCAATGCCTTTTTGACCAATTTTAGTTTTCAGTACTTATCCTGCTCCATTACTTATAACCCAGTTTATTTGACTGGTATGTGTTGATTTCTTTGCATTTGTTACCTGGGTTGTGTCTGGCTGATAGTGTGAATCTCAAGTTAATGGAAATATATTTGAGCAAAATTAAATAAGTCATTTTTTAACCCTCTGTATAAGAGGCACACAGATTGCAGTTTTCTGGCCGATCTTTAAATAGCCTGATCCTACCAATTCCGATTTTGGCCAATACCATTTTTTTTTTGTCTGAAATGTCACTAAGTACAGCAAGAAAGTCACTCAGTTAGTAACAGTGGGGTGACTATTGTTAACTGCAAACGTTCAGACATGAGCTGGTGGGCCGGTCCATCAGTCAAACCTCTCACAGCAGAGCAGAAAAGGAGAGTGGTTGATTTTTAGACCTTTGCTGAGGTAAATAAGATTGGTGGATGAGGTCAGTTTTATATGCAAGTATTGGCCGATCTTCCCAAAATTAACCCTTCCATGCATGAATTATGATCCTTTATGTCAGGATGTATTTCCAAATGTTATCCATTTTCTTAAGGCATATAAAAATGGTGGGGGAAGAAAAATTGTTAAAATAATTTCTAGGATTTTTTTTGTAGGTGATCAGTTGTAAAACAAAGTTATTTGAAAAATACATCAGTAATATTTGTCTTTAGGGATTACTTATGTCAATATTCTTTTTTACCTGCAAGAGTAGAAGGAGGGACTGGATATTCCTGAGTTGCTTTTTCATCTGTCAGCCATGTTGGATTTAACAAAAAATGTATTCCACTTGCATTGGATGGCCAGTAGTTGGCAGTGTATTGTAAGCTGCACTAGTGACCACTTCAGTGGTCTTATATGCATTTATAACATAAAAACCCACAAGAAACACTAGAAAGTGGCTTTTAGATAGCAGTCAACACTATGCATGAAAGGGTTAAGGAAATCTGTGCCAATAAATCGGTGCACCAATACTCTAAACTGACCTAAAATAGTTTCCTGTGGAATCTGATTATTTTTTATTGTCAACATAACATTATATGATCAGTTACAAAGCAGTGTTGTGTAAAATCCACCAGATTTCCAGAGGTTTAATGTCTTCTAAAAGACGGAGGTAGTATTTTCTGGTTCCAGATTACAGAGCAAAAAAAAAAAAAAAGAAAACAGTAATTTTGAGAAATTGACTTTGAAAGTCATTATGACCTCATTTCTGCTTCACTCTCCAGCCTGTCAGCTTCTCAAACATAAAGACCAAATGGGTTTCTGATGCGGAGCGCCTCATGGGTTACACCTTATTTGGTGTGCGGTGGTAAAATCTTCCCCTCAGGCCGATGGGCTCCTTTACTGGGGTCAGCAGATGGCCTCGCTGTGCTTCTATGTGTGTGTGGAAGTGTGTGTGTTTCCTTGCAGTGGAGAGGGGGAAGTTTGGAGGTATTCCTTCTTTAACTCATGATCTAGCAGGCACGCTGTTGGGTTTTTGATGTCACACAACCTAACCTTTGTCAGAAAGCAACCCAGAATATGTTTCGCTTTAAAGAATAAACCCATTTTTGAAAAGTGTTCAAAGATTATCTTAGAACATAAAAACATAAATTGTCTTAACCAAAAATGCGTTGTACAAAAGGAAAAGATCAAGGTTGAACTCGGACACTTTTCAAACTTTGCGCCATTGTGAACCAAGATAAAAACTTGTTGTTTACATCGTGGAATGTTTCCCAACTTCCTCCGTGTAGCTGATGCAGCATTTTGCTTCTGCTCAAAGAAAACAACGGCCCGGCTAAGATGTGACTGCTAACAGTTTGAGACTGAAGATGAAGATGAAGGAAAGGAGGAGAGAAAGAGGATGACAGGAAGCTAAAACTGAATTCCTTTAAATCAGGCCTTTTGATGTGCGGAAGTGAACAGAGAGGAATAGGAAAAAAATAGGAAGGGATTAAGGAGCGAAGGAGAGGAAGAGATAACTAGAGAGTGACAGGTAAAGGAGGAGAAGGGATCAGGCAAATGGAGGCGCTAAGGGTGAATAAGGGGATGAAAGCAGGAACACAAGCGTGTCGATACCCATGTAGCGCTAAAAGCTGAATTTTGTGTTTCTTTGAGTCTTTTCTCAAAGCCAAAGTGAGAATAGATTTTTCCCCCCCAACAAAAATCCTTCACAGACATGATAAGAATAACATTTCAGTGCTTAAATGTTAAAAATAATCTCTGATAAACTGAAAATACAAAGTTGCTTTAAAAGGCATCTTTAAAACCAATACAAACTTTTCCTTAATTTACTGCTGGGTATTTATTTTTATGTAATATGCCAGATTTTCTTCAATCTCAGACTTTTGGCAGCTTATTATTAGCTTACCATCAGTTTTTTTCCCTCTTTTTTTTTTTTTTACATTTTATTTATTGTTGTATAACACAGATTAAGAAGACTTTATAGGTGCACATTGGCAAGGAGTTGGTAATTATTCTGATACTGTATGTCCAGCTGTTTTTAAAATAACAGATTATTATTATCCATAGATTTTCTTGTCCTGTTGTGAGTTTGTTTGTAGCTATTTTGTCTAAGTAATATAATCTATTTGTTGGCTCTTTAGCACAGTATATTGAACAGGCACATGGATATTATAACATGGTTTTAATTAAAAATTAGTGATAATTATTGAGTCAGTAAACAATATATTTCATTAAATTAAGATAAGGGGTAGGATTAAATAAGCGTTCACTTCTTCCTACTCCTTTTCAGACAGAAAAGTAGTGGGAAGCTAATTATTTTGTTCTTGATTATGTATCCACGTTTTTCTGTCCTACTGATTGCTTGTTTTTCTTGTTTGTAAAACACTGTTTGAAATTTTTAAAACATCCAATAAACTTAGGTTTAACATCTAGTTAAAGTAACAGGAGTTCAGTAAAATGCCAAATTCCTGTTTAATTTAAATAAACAGAAAAGATTTACACCCACAAAGGAAGTTAGTCCTCTTAAAACCAGACTTACCGTGTATAAAGGCCTCGTTGAACAATTTCTTTTCTTTTTGTCACAAACGGTGAAGGAGACAAAGGTAAAAAAAAATAAACACACAAAATAAACGTCCAAAAACTGAAGTTTAGGGGTGACTCCAAAATAATACAATACAGGGAAAACAATGAAATAGGATCTTCTTCTTCTTCTTCTTTTTGTTTTATGGCGGTTGGCAAACAACTTTCAGGTGCATTACCGCCACCTTCTGGACTGGAGTATGAACCAGATGTCTAATCCCTATAATCTCCCTATTAGACCTGTTTTTCTAAGAAACCTAAACACGGAATTAAAAACCACATCTCCAGATGATTTTTGTAGCAGATCTCTAATATTTAATTTAACTTTATGAAATAGGATCTGACTGTCTGAGGAATTTAAGAAGAGTTTACTGAAAAATAAGGAGCAGGTTGTTGATTAGAAACTGGATGCAGCTGTGAGGAAAGGCAACAGAAGTTAACGAGGGAAACAAGGAAAAGAAATGAAAACAAACCAGATTCAACCCAGCAGGAGAAAAGATCAAGATTCAAACTAAAAAGATGACAAGACAACACAGAAGCAACAGGGAATAAAAGACAGCTTTCCAAAATAAAAGATATACAGACAATTATAAATACACAACATTGGAGTTCGTAAGCCTAACTGAATATGAAAAGACTGATAAATCCTAAAATAAACCAAGCATGAGATCAAAATCTCTATTTTATGGCTTTACAAATATATATATATATAAACATGTACAATGATGTTCTCCATTGATTATTTGAAGACAACTTCAAGTTTAAGCTTTCAGTATAAAGTAGTTATTGAATCGTGTTGTGACAGAACATATGCTTAAGGGGTAAAACAAATAAGTATCCCAAATGGCAAGTTATAATTCAGATTGGTTACACTACATCAAATGCCACAAACCACTACTTTAGTGTAAAAGTAACTTCTTAGCTAACAATTTCACAAATTTCACCATCTGTAATTTCTGCAATAATTTTTAAAGCCATTTGTAGAATAAAGTGTTTTAAAGAAGTTGTAGCGTAAGCAATATTTCTAAATGTTAATAATAAAGAAAAATAAAAAGTTCATAGAACTCCATATAGCATTATTAAGCTCTGATACATACTAATAAAATTACACAATGTTTTTCTTTTTGTTTTGTGATTTTTTTTAACCATTGGGCACCAATAAAAAAAAAATGGAAATATAATAATTTTGTTATGGCAACGCTCATGAATTTACCTTTAGCCAACCCTGTGTTAATAGCTCTGATCTTTTTGTTCTCAGGTGAAGGTGATGGTCAGAGTTTGCCCAACATCTCAGTCTGATGCTGCAGAGTCCAGTTCCTTCTTGAAAGTGGATCCTAGAAAGAAACAGATCACCATCATGGACCCGTCTGCCAACCAGACACCGAATGCTGCCTCCCAGAAAAGAGCAGGAGTCAATCACACTCCACCAAAGATGTTCACCTTCGATGCTGCATTTCCTCCCGATGCATCACAGGTGAGAATATTGGTGCGAAAACCTACCGCAACCAACTAAATGTCAGTTTTCTTCCTAAAAACATCAAATTGTTTGGAATGTGATTATTCTTTAAATCACCACTGGAAGCCAAACTTGTGTCTTTATTTGGAATACAACATTTAATTTACGTAAACTTTCTCCTTACACTTTCACTCTTTTAGCTCTTCTTAGTTATGAGTTAAACTACAAGCTTGAGAGACAAGCTTTGGATTACAGCGCACAACAAATCAGTCAATAAATCAAGTTTATTTGAATAGCATATTTCAGCAACAAGGCAGTTGAAAGAGTTTTACATCATAAAAACACAAAAGTACAAAGTTGTAGAACACAGTCAACAATTATCAAATGCCGTCGTTACACATCAGAACGTTGATTGTTTCATTTATAATGTTTTAAACTAGATTTAAAACTTTAAATCTAGTTTTAGTTTAGATTTAAAGGAAATCCGTGTTTCGGCTTTGTTTGTTCCAGATTTGTGGTGCATAGAAGCTTCGACGATGTTGACCATTACATATTTACAAATGTTTATTTGTAATAAAAAAAAAAAATAAAAAAAAATGAAAACCTTATATCCTTCTCCTTTCACCTGGAAGGTGAAAACATGAAAAATTTCAAGTAGTGAGTATTTTCCACAGGAACAAATATGGCTTCCCAAGTTGCTAAAAAAATGCAAAAATGAGTACTTTGAGTGATTAGTTTGGCGTAAAGGTGAATAGACTCATAATTTGAATGTTACCATCTCAGTATATAATCTTTGCTTTGTGTGTTTCCTCATCATCTTTCCGCGGTCGCCTGTTGCCAGGCGGAGGTGTGTGCAGGAACGGTGGCTGAGGTCATCCAGTCAGTGGTGAACGGAGCGGACGGCTGCATCTTCTGCTTCGGACACTCCAAACTGGGTAACAAGCCTCTTGAACGCAACTTCCCCGGCTACACAAACAGAGCATATGTGGTTTGTGAGCCATCCCTCGTATGTGTGCCTGACTGTGTCAGTCCTTCGCTTGGCGACTCTCCCTCGTCTATCAGAGACAGAAGAGGATTAGTGTCTGCTCTGGCTGAAAGCTTCCTCAGTCTGCTCAGGCTGTTTTTCTGTCTTCCTCTTTTGCTCCCTAATCCTCCTGAAGCTGATTTTTTAGAGAAGCTGTCTTAGAAAGGGTCAGGACCCTTCACTGCACACTGCAACGCAATATGAACCCAAACATGTGCAGCGTTAACAAAGGCCAGGCAGCACAGACACATGTTATGTTGTCAGTAGTTCATAGAATAAAAGAACAATGTTCATTCTACTGAAACATATACATATAAAGAGTAAAATCAGAGACACTGATCATTTTAAGAGGTTTCTTAATTTTTTCCAGAGCTGTATTTCAGAGATACACCTGAAGTTCTTTGAACCCAAAGTGATTCTCCACACAGACACATAAATGTCTTATTGGCTGAGCCGTGCGTTTACTTCTCACCTGTAACTTATTGGACAAAACCAAAACAAAGGTGTGTGAACATCCAATAAAGCCCAGTATGTCAATCAGCTTTGAGTTTTCCCCACATTCCATGAATTCAAACACAATGTTTACCATTTTATAACCTCTGAAATTTATATTTAAAGCATAGAGAGGTTTCTTCATAACTTGCAAACAAACAAAAATCAAAATTTTCTCTGAAATTGGTAGTTTCTATCTTTTATTTCTCAGTTTCTGCACTGTCGACTTATTCATACATTCACTGTGACGCGTCACAATTGTCGACATTTGTTGATCATGCACTTCAACTCCTCTGCAGAGCCAGTGGGAAAAATACCTCTAGCTAAGACCATCACTTTACTCAGGCACTACTTACGGAGCCTGTACAACTTACGACTCCTGAACATCCTACAAGAGCTGAGAGGCGATCCAGCTCATGTCTCAATCTGAAGAAATTCAGATGAGAAACACATGGGTTTTTTTTTGGCTGTATCAAAATTAATGTATTTTGCAAAACAAAACCACTTTTTTGCGTCACACGAGTCGTGACCAACAACTGATTGTTTTACTAAAAAACAATCAGTTTGCTGGGAGGATGATGACGCAGCATGTTTTGTTTTTTCTTCAATTTTTAATGACGTATCGCATGAAGAAACTTATTAATTTGTGATTTTAACCAAGTTTCTTATTTAATGGAAACACAGCAATTGTGAAATTAACATTAGTGAAATATCGATAAAGTGTTACGTACATTTCCAATAAAAATGAAGCTATGTAGTTCATGAGTCAATCAAAAACGAAGAAGAAACTGGGAAAAGAAAAAAGTTACTGCTGACCAAACAAAAAACACACAATTTATTGTCTAATATTTGCCTTGTTTATAATGCCCAAGAGATTTGTGGAGATATTCTGTAAACTGATGAGATAAAAGTGGATTTTTTGGAGAGTGTGCATCGTAACACCCTACACCAACAATCAAACATGCAAAGGGAAAGGATATTTAAGTCAATATTAAGTAGAACATTTACAAACAAACTAGCTTGGTTGAGTAAACTGATTTTAATCTATTTCAGCAATGAAACATATAATTTCTCATCAGAAATTAAATATATACAAACTGTTTTACTACTTTATCAATATTCCCAACATTAATTTCACTCAATGCAACTGGAAAAATATCTTTACCTTAATGTTTAACTTTATGTTGTTATTGCTGATTAGCACCTCAAAAACCTTGGGAAGACAAGTCTTTGAATTAAAGTGACATTTAAAAATAAAATTAAAATCTTTCTTTGTCGAGTTCTTTGTCCGCAGACATGCAGGTTGGGTGAACTGGTGACTCAAAACTCTCTTTGGGAGTGTATTTATTAGCACTTAGCTGCACACACACATGCAGAGACGAGCTCAAACAATCTTAAGCTAAATGTGGGTGAGCATATAAAATGAATGAGTGGGTGAGACAGATGTGCAGACAATAATTAGAGCCTCCTAAAACAAAATAAGTCACCACAGTGCTCGTCTAGACAGCACAACTTGCATCAAACTTTGAAACAGAAAAATAAAGGCAGAATTAATGGTAAAAACTACGTTCTCTGTAATGAATGGCTACATCTGGAACTAATGTTCCCTCTAATTGCTTGAGCATGGCCGTGTAAATGACACTGCAGGCGCTTTTCTAAGCTTACAGAAACAAACTTTTGTTGATGGATTTCTGAATGAATTTCTGCGTTCCATTGCTGCCGTGACCAGGAACGGCTTCAGCTTAAAAAGCCGCTGCTGCAGCAGCTCACCCCGGGCCATGAATCTTAATGTTGCCGCCGCGTTATAATGACATTACCTTTTTGCTAATTAAAGCGGGGAAAGTAGCACAAAGAGTGTTTATCTTCAGCCTGGAAGCCCTGGGCTGTGGATTTATGAGGGGTCAGACTCAGACTCTCAGCACAACAAGCAGGTTTGCATTGAAAAAAGCCACATATGAAAAACTGCTACATTTGTATAATTTTGATATAAGCCAAATATCATAGATTTTGTCAGCATTGTTACCAAAAAGCCTACGAGTGATTAAGCTTTTCCACCCTGCAGTCACAAATGTAAGATTTATTTTATTGGGATTTTATGTAATAGACATCGTACAAAACGCTTAAGAAAATATTTATCTGAAAAGGTAGGTAAAGTAATTTTATTTATGTAGCACATTTTCAGCAACAATGCAGTTCAAAGTGCTTTACATGAATTAGAAGGAAAACAAAAACAACAGAAAGACAAAAGCTAAGAGAGAGATAAAGTTTGAGTTCTAGATTTGTGTAAAGCAAAATGTTTGGTTGGTTCTCCATGTTTGATAATAAAACTAAATGTTGGTTCCAGTTTTTCTGGGTTGCTAAGTAGATGGTACTGTTTAAAGCTGCGTTCACACTGCAGCCTGAAGTGGCCCGATTCTGATTTTGTTTGCCGTAATGCGACCTGTATCCGATCTTTTCAAGATAGTCTGAACAACACGGGTCGGATTCTTTTCTAATGCGACCCAGGCTACTTGGATATCCGATACGTATCCGATTCAAATGCAACCGAGCGTCCAGGTCGCATTCATCCGGCCTCAAATCTCACTATTCTGCGTCCTGATACTCGCAAGCAGGAAGAAAAATAACCATGATGGACAATAATGAGGATTAAGTTGTTAATATGCTGCTCCAGTCGGACAACAACTTCAAAATCGTAAGCAATGCTTCACTATTAGCATCCATGTTTACCACCGCAAACACTGAGAACTACCACTACTTCTTCTTTATGGCGGTTGGCAAAACACTGAGCACGCTCTCTATGTGTGACGTTATTGCATCCTCTACTGCGCATACGGGACACTTTCAGGTCGTTTGCAGTGTGAACTGCACACTGGTCGTGTGCATTCATTTAGAAGTGTGAATGGCAAAAAAAAACAAAAAACAGATTTGACCAAAAATCTGAATTGGGCCACTTCAGACTGCAGTGTGAACGCAGCCTTTGTTTGTTCTAGATTTGTAACATATAAAGCTAAAGTGTAGCAAGCAGCTACTGCTACCACGTTTGGTCTCTTCCAGCTTTGTTCATCTTGAAAATCACAACTCTTCCATTTTCTACTGGCACAGTCAGGTTGAATGGAAACTTTTACGACCTGAGCTATAACTAGGACATTCTAGCTGATTAACAGGCTTTGATCTAAACTATTTTGCCGTAGCTGGTTGAAGGTTTTGGATTATTGTACTGAATACTCCATGCTTTGACACTCACTTCTTGTTTACTTTAACCTTGTTCAGACAGTGACAGCATCTGTATTTTGGTTCGATGCGACCAATTACGAGGCATCCTGCATCGTAATTGTATATTACGAGTATATTTTTATAAAAAAATAACTCAGCTCACTCACTGTTTTATGGCCTGCAGCGCAACATTCCTGTGCAGCTGGCTGAAGCAGTCAGCCACAGAACCAGGACTTGATAGCCTGCAGCAGCGAGAACAAAGGAAATGGTTGATATACTGACACTCATATTCTGTCACATAAAATCAGGCCTGAAAGGAAGAGAGACAGACAGAGAGGAAACGGCTGTTAAATAGACAAACTGTGATGAAGGAAATCCATCGAATCAACTGGAAAATCAGATTAGTCAAAGTTAATGATCTGGTGTTGAAGTTGTTGAACTTTAAAGAGGACCCATTATACAAAATTCACTTTTTGCGTATTTTTTGTACGTTCTTTCAGGTCTCAACTGCTTCTAAAAACAGTAAGCGCCATTTTTACAAGCAGAAACACTCAGCTTGTTTCTGGCAATAAGTTAATGTTTTTTAGTGTCTGGAAAACAAAACATTTCAAAATCCTCTTCATTGTAATTGTGCCGTTATCTAGCAACCCCAACTGAGTCTGGAGTTACCTAGCAACCCAAACGGAACTCCAGCACGTTTGGTCAGCTGTGTGCTCCGTACAATGGATGCTGGAAATGACGAGGCTTCAAGTTGCAATAGATCTATCTGTCCTAACCCATTCAAGGAAACCTAATAGGTAGCTCAAAATAAATAATTTCTCCTCCAAATAAATGCGTATAACGTGTTTCTTTTACAACGCGTTTGCACCGTTTCATGAAGCAGCTCAGTGTTTTTAGAGCAGATGCTTGAGGAAACTGCTAAGGGAGAACAATGTAAAATCACAACGTAGCTGACAGCCTCCCCTCCATCCTCGTTCAGAACAAATGAGAAACATTTCTCTACGCTGCATCACAGGAGTCAAGCTTTCATGTCCTCTGTTTTCCACATGTTAGCTGTGACATATGGCTTTGTTTAGGCGGGTGTTTGATCTCCTGATTCTGACAGCCGCAGCAGGTGTAGGAGGAGGATAATCATCGTCCTGTGACTGGAGGAGACACAGATCCACTCACAGACGATCATTTCACTCTCACACCTTTTTCTTACTCATCTTCCTCCAGAGAATAAAGGTTTTATGATCTTTTTCTTCTCACCCCTTGCTCTGTTTTTTGTCTTTCCTGTGTGTCATCCAGGAAAATCGTACACAATGATTGGTCGTGATGACTCTCTTCAGACCCTGGGAATAATCCCCTGTGCCATTTCCTGGCTGTTTAAACTCATCAATGAGAGGAAGGAGAAAACAGGAGCGCGCTTTTCTGTTCGAGTCTCTGCTGTGGAGGTGACTGAGAAAAACACCTCAGTTGTTATTAAAAGCAAGGCATCAGTAATGTTTCTATCAAATGGAAAAGGAAGCAGCTGTAGCAGGTCACTGACATTTGTTAATTAGCATTTTTTAAGCTTTTACTAAAGAAATGCTCCTAAGGAAAAGATTTTTAGTCTGTGTCGTTGAATGACTTATTCTGTGACATTTCTTGTCTTTTTAGTAAATATATATTTAAGTCAGTAAAGTAACTGCACTGTAAAACATTTGAAGATGATTTAACTTGAAACTGAAAGTCCACCTGCTGCCCTGAAAATGCAACTTTAGTCAACAAGAAAATTGTTTTGGTTTTAACTCAGAAATTAAAGTTCATTAAGTTGATTTAACAACAAGAAACACGTTGTCTAAAAAAAATATTTTAAGTTCATTAGTCTTGAATTGTGAGTTTTAACATAATACTGCAACTTAAACCAAATGATTATTTCACAACATGTAAATAAAAACTGTCCTCACCTGATTAAAGAGCCACATTTCTCTATTATTTTCACTCATAATATCAAGTTAAAATAACAACTTATTTTACTTTAGAATAATTTAAATTCTTGTTCCAAATTGCACGATCAAAATTTTATTAAACATCACAATGAATTCGGCTCAGGAACATTTAGTGTGAACAGGACATTATCCGCAAGCTTTGCAAACCTAAAATAAACATTTGCCTTAATAAAACACAAGAGTCAGATCAATGTAACAGCACTTCCATCTCAGGATACAAAAACAAGCCGCTAAGAATTCTGGGAAATAGTTCCCACTCTTGTCTTTTTCTTCTTTCAGTTGTTTTAAGTGCTAACCTAAAAACTCTAGTTTATTCAACTCTTAGCATAACTTATTGCTGTAAGTTTATCTTTCACAAACTCAAACACTGCGGTTCAAAATCTAAAACTCGCTAAATTTATTTGACTTAAAGAGCAGAAGACAGTAGACACAACTAAACGTGGCTCAAATGTTTTACAGTGTGTGCTTGGTTAGTTGGTAGATTGAAATCTTTTAATGTAACTGGAAATGGACCAGAATGCTTTCTTAATCTTATATATTCATTATTCTTATAATTTCATGTTAACTGAGTTTCATTACAAATTCTGTTCATATTAAAATTTTGCCATTTTTATTTGGTCGACAAAGTAACTTTCTTTTTATAATGTTTTGATGAGACGGATTTGCTTTGAGATCAAATAAAATGTTATCCGCTCTGATCAGCTGATTGATTTGTGTTCAGGTTTGGGGAAAGGAGGAAAACCTGAAGGATCTGCTGTCTGAAGTGGCAACAGGAAGTCTGCAGGACGGCCAGTCGCCTGGAGTTTATCTCTGTGAGGATCCAATCTGTGGCATGCAGGTACATCCGACAGCCGCTAGATTATTTTAATATTTTCGATTTGCTTCAGAATTTATTTTTAACTTTTAAAAGTCGATTTTGTCTTTGGGAGTCGGGACAGAAACACACCTTTGTGACATTTGAAAATAATGAGAATCAAAAGTACAGAAGGAAAAAGCACTTGATGTAAAACTATAATCATTCGAATGCAGGGTTTTCCTCGGGTATTATAAGCCTGGCGGGCCACCAGGCTTTACTTGTGCCCCCACCATGCTTAGCATTGCTTGCTTTCTTAAGTTTTTTTTCTTTTAATGTTTGCACTTTTTAAGACTTTATAGTTAGTGTTCAGGTATTAATCTTCCAATCTTTCAATAACACATAATTATCAAGTGATATTTTCAAATTTCCTGGCACATTTTTAACTCAAAAACACGACAATGAATGACCGCTGAGCGCCCCAACCACCGGGCTTAGCAAGTTTTCTGGGGGAAACCTTGAAGTGTAAATATTATTTTATTGTTGTACCTTAACTGAAAGGTATTACACCTTTTCAAAGAGCATAAAAGCACAAATAAAATAGTATAATAATACAGCAACAAAATTCAAGCTACTAAATTAATTACTAAATAGACCAACAAATTAGAGAATAGCAGCAGCATTACTTTTGCTGTTTGTTCATGAATACGTAATCTCAGACTGGTGTCCAAATCTGAGCCAAATTTGTCAAGTTATCAGTTTTGCTTCAGTATTTTTGTAAAACTGTAGATGGAAATGCTGAGCAATAAAGTCAATGCAAAATGTTTTAATTAGACAAATGTAGTCTGATTTTTGTCTAAGAAAGCAATTCATATATATAAAAATGTTAAACAACTGATTCTGACCACAAAGGACAGCTTTCACCAAAGTTTAACAGTATTATAGTTTTCTTTTTTCAGGAAAACCACGCAGCACTAGTCAGATTGTCACCAAGTGACGGCAACAAGTGAGCAGCAGAATGTCTGCATGTTTATAGGATTAGAGGGTCTGGAGCAAACACATCTGTATAATCCCTAACTAATCTGGTATAATCTCATCAGTAATTACATCCTACAGCGCACACACATTTTCCATTCCTTGCAGCTTCTTTGTATGTCATATACCTGCAGGTGAACCATTACTAGCAGAGCCCTACATGCCAAATCCTCATTGTAAACATAATCATCGTATAAATACTTTTTGGCGGGTGACTCAAACCCCTCTGGCTTAATTTGGTTTCCTCTTACTTCCCCCATCATGTCATGTCTGCAACATTGATGCTTTATTTGTCAAATCTGGATGTTTTCCAGCTCCAAAACCAGTCGGAGCTCCGTGCTCCCACCCCAGAGAAGGCGGCCTGGTTCCTGGATGCGGCCATCGCAGCTCGCCACAGCAGCCAGCGGCCCAACACCACAGAGGAAGAACACAGGAACTCCCACATGCTCTTCACGTTGCATATCTACCAGTACCGCATGGAAAAGACAGGCAAAGGAGGGAGTGAGTACTCTATGCTATAAAAACATTATTACCACTGAGATGTGTTTTCCTGCTGCAGATTTAATTTTTCATTTTATTGAGAAAAAGAAAGTTTGTCTGAAATATGATATTTAGATCTGTGTGTGCTATAAATGCAAATCTGTCACCAGTATGTCACTGTGTGATCTATTAATAATTATTCAGTGCTTAGAGAATAACAGTCTGATAACACAATCACACTGAGTCATTGCATGGGACTGAGACAGAGTCTGACACTTCTCATGCACAAAATGTGTGCGCATTAATGTACTTGCCAGTGTTTCCTATTCAGAGCTATTTCCAAGTATAATAACTCTTCTAAGATCCGCATGCTGCTCAGTCGTAACGCAGCATAATGCAGATTTTTTAAATTGTTCGAGTTTGCTGAAAATTACTTCTAGTTTACGGGAAGGACTAGGAATGTAGTGGTAATGGTTACAGTTAGCACAATGTTAGCATTAAACAAAACTGTATTGAATGCTGTTAGTAGCATGTGGGGACTAGCATGTTGATCTCCAGTAATATACTTAACATGCTAGTAACACCCCACATGCTACTGACTACATTTTATCAAATTATGGCATTGTTGCTCATTTTTAGTGTATACAATATTGTTTGCTGAATAGAGTAAGTCCACATTAGAGAACATGCTAATAATACCCCACATACTGTTGACTACATTTTAGCTAATCTTAGGATTGTTGCTAATTTAAGCTTCTACAATGTTAGCATACTAAAGGGAGTAAATCAATCCTAGTCAACATGCTATTAATTCCCCCAAAACTATTGATTACATCTTAGCTAACCTTTTTATTGTTCTTATAGTATACAATAACGTTTTCATCCTGAAGGGAGTAAGTCAGGGTTAGTCTACTTGCTACTGATAACCTACATGCTGTTGACATCATTTTTGGCTAACCTTGGCATTTTAGTTATATTTAACTTATACACTGTTGTTGAAATACAACATGGAGTAAGTCAATGATAGTCAACTTGCTACTGAGAGCATTTCAGCTAAGCCTGGACATTTTCATCACATACAACAAACACAGGCACAAACTATCTGTTGTCTTAAGCTGTTTATGCTTTAACACTCAAATCAGCTCCACTGATGCCTCTGATTCAGGTCTGATACGGACACTGTGACAGGCTCCTTTAAAATTTCATTTAAAAATTAGTAAATAAACTTAAGGAAATCAATTAAAACTCCAATTGTGGTCAAAAACAATCGCGTGTGTGTGTGTGTTAGCATAATTGTCAACTTGCATGATAGGAAGAAACACAGATTAGGGATGAATAACTGTAATGTGAGAGCATGCATTGTTCTCATTTTGCTTTCAGCTGACCCTGGACTTCATTTGCTAAAATGTCTTTTATTTTAAACACATTTTGACATTTATCCAGTGTTCCCTATTTTGAAACTTGGAAGCAAAGCACATTGAAGAAAACATTCCTTTTGGTTTATTCTTCATCCATTTGTCATTGTGCTTCAATAAAAAGTTTGTTAGTTATTTGAATCTTACCTTAAGAGCTGCAGCTTCACTGTCAAACTCACTAAATTGTCCTGTTGGATTGGGCAGGGATCCATTCATTGTTCTCTTTTTAAAAGCCCCACTTCAGTTTCATCCTAAACAAAAATCAGATATCATTCCACTAATCTTAAATCTACTTGATCGTAAGTAGGAAAGATAAGGCCCCACTGAATACTTTGCTGGACTGTCTGGACGGCTTTAAATAATGGATGAAATGTAAAACAGATGCAAGACTTTGGGAGTACATAACCTCCCCTACTCCAAAGGTTTCTCTGCAAAAACGTGCCGTACTTTTTGACGTGATATTCTTTCTCGTTGGCAAGAAAAACAGTTGTCAGAACCTTTTATTTTTGTCAACTGAGAGTCCTTGACGAAGTAAAGCCTTTACTCTCATTCCTGCACTTTAAAAAGGTGATTTACAATTTCATCTAATCGACACAAGGCAAGTGTGTCGATTAGATGACACACTGTAGTTTGCAAATATCACAATGCAAACTACAGTCTGCATTGTGATATTTGCCCTCACCAATTTAAATGTCAAGCTAATTTTACATACTACATATGTTGTAGGTTTACTGTACTGGCCCTCTAATTTAGATTAGAATCCATTTAAAGCAGTCTTTCTCAAACTTTGGTCCGCATGCGCCCCCTACTGATCCGCGAGGTACTGCATGTAAACAGCCGTTTATGTTCCATGGCGTTAGCTAAAAGTCCGGCGCTACAGTTAGCTTACCAAAGGATTGTGTTTAAAAATAATAATAGATAATAATGAATAAATGGCTTAAGACTATGTCACTAGAAAGAAAAACTGAAGATACCAATGGAAGGTTTTTCAGGGTGAGTTGCATAACTTTTGTTTTTGAATACTATTAAGATATACAGTATATCGTGCCGCTGGATGTAGACCTCAGTTTGCCGCTGTGCTGAGTGAGACGTGATGATGACGAGACGGTGAACAGCGCTGCGTCCCACACTAACTGCATCTTAACACCTAAAAAAATATCTATGTTGTGCTATCTACAGGCTGAACTAAAATGTTTGTTTTTGCCAACACTAGTCTATTTTTCTTTTGTTATGCTTCTAAATTACAAATAACCCTGTCACAAACGATCAACATATAAAACTCATTTAAGGTTCTATTTTTAATTCAGACACATTAAGAGACAAGTGAAAGGATCCAATGCCATAATTATTGCTTTTTCATTTATTTTTGAGTGGTTGGTAAGCCATATAACTCCAACCTTTGAACGAGTCAGTCACCAAAGAGGCTCCTAAACTAAAGAAATGAAGTGTGCTGTAATTTGGTAATGTACAAATTGGAACCAGTTTTAAATTTGATCTTAAGCTACTTTATTACACCATTTATTTAAATTTGTTTAATTAAAAATAGAAGCTAGACTTAAAATTGCAATTTAGTATTAATGGGCTAATAAAGTTGAAACAGACAAAGCTGCAGCTGAATAAAAAGTGGTTTGGTCTGTTTTTATGTACCCTCGTTGATCTGTAACATCTTGCTGAAAGAAGAAAAAGCTTATGTCCTCGGTGAGTAATGTCTTTGAAAATACTTTTTGCCCTTTTCAAACAGAAACTCCTGTACAGCTGTTTGACTTGTGGTAACTGAAAACAAGGGCAATGTTCTGTGCTGCTTTTACAGAAAGAGCTTTTTCAGGGTCTTGGATGCAGCTGGAATGAATCAAGCAGTTCATCAGGATGTTTTCTATTGTGCATTTTGAGAAACTGACCAGCAGTTCTGAGAGTTTCAGTTCTCCTTCACTTTCTTAAACAGTGAAGGGACTGAGCGGCTTTGTGTCTTTGTTGATGGTTATTAGCTGTGATTTTTTTTTCTAATTTTTGGTGCTATAATCCACAGTAGGTTTTGCCTTAGACTTTCTGGTTTTGAAAAACAAGTTTTTTGTCACTATGCCTGGATGTAGAATCTTCTTTTTTTTACGCATTTTTTTCATGTTTGATTCATGTATGGATAAAATACGGTTGAAAAGTGTGTGGGCTGAGCACACAGCCCTGAGCCACTCCTGTGCTAACAGTAAACATTCACCCTTACAATCTCAGTAAGAGCGGCAGCTGTAGGGATAACGTCAAAATACTGTTATGTATAATATAATTATTATGTCTATTAATTATTTGTATAGTTACTATCTTATTACAATAAAAACATTTCAATTCCAGGATGTCCAGGCATCCTTAAAAAGTCTTAAATTTGTGTGCCTAAAATTAAGGCCTTAAATGTATTAAATTCATTAAGGAAATGCAAGTTGGCCTTAAATATTTTAATTACAATTCTTACATTTTATAGTGACAGGACTATTTAATTCAATTCAGTTTATTAAAATAGCGTTAATTCACAATAAATGTCTTCTCAACACATTTAACAAAAAATTTAATCACACATGCATTCCAATTTGTCGTAATTATCAAAATTGATCCTAATTATCAATGTAGATTTTTTTTCTTGCAGGCAAAAGTCTGTCAGGCAAAAGTCTGAGGCAGTTGAGGCAACTAGCTGCTAATATATACCCTTGTTAGCTAGCTAGCTTTTTAACCTAGCTAGCTAGGGGGAAAAAATCCAGTGTCACAATTCTTACTCTTCTTGATCGTAATGCATTCAGTACCTCCAACCATCCTCTATATTTATAGGTTTTTAATCTTAATTTCATCCAAGGTGGCAATAAAAGGTCTAATGTATTCTTTATGTATTATATAGAGTGTTTTACGTCACTGCATTGTTGGTTTTTATGTGTTTTAATTTTGATTTTTATTTGTTTAATCTTGTGATTGTACAGCACTTTGGTCAGTGGTACTGTTTTAAAGTGCTATATAAATAAACTTGCCTTGCCTTGCCTTGCCTAAAAAAGTCTTAAATTTTACTTGCTGAAACCTACAGATACCTTGAATTCAGTTTATTTCCAATTTGTTTTTTCCTCTGCTTTTACTGACCTGTTTTTCCATACATTTCAGTGTCAGGGGGTCGTAGTCGCCTCCACCTGCTGGATCTGGGGAGCTGTGATGCTAAAGCACTGGGAGGAGGCGGCGGGAAAAGCAGAGAAAACTCCTCACCCAGCTCAGCTCCTCTGTGCCTTTCTCTGTCCGCCCTCGGGAACGTGATTCTGGCCCTGGTCAATGGCAGCAAACACATTCCCTACAAGTAGGTTGGTGTGCGTGTGTGGGCGGGGAGTGCAGAGAGAAAGTGTGAGAAAATTAACTGATTGGATCCTGAAGAGGAGAGTAGAGGCCAAATTACCAAATGTGTGAGATAAATGTGGTGAGGAATGAGGCAAAGACTGAGTAGGAGGACGGGAAGAGAAGAGGAGAGGAGAAGAAGATGTTTCTATAGATGCTTCAGTTTTTATCGGAACTTAACATTTTAAACAACAGATGCTCCTCCATATTAATTAATATTCTGGTTTGCAGACTGGCAAAGACGAGAAAGCGGAGATAATAAATTGTTACCTGAGCTAAGAAGTTGTAAAGAGAGAGAAAAAGAATAAGGAAGATAATAAAAAAAATGTTAAAAGCATGTTAAAACAGAATTAACTTGAATATGAGATTGTTGAAACTTAGGGAACAACTGACATTCCTCCTCCTGGTATCCAGAAAGAAGGAATAATGTAAAGAAACCAAACAAAAATAAATAAATGTTGTGCTGCAAATACATTTGAAAAGTAATGAAAGAAACATTACTGAAAAATAAAAATGAATAGAACAATTAAATCAGAAATATTTGGTAATAAATGTAGAAAAATAGCTGGGTAAAAAATTATGTATTGATTTTAATTGACTGAAGCAGCTGATAGTGAAACCATAAATATTTCAGGTGAACTTTTTACTTCTCTCGTTTCTTTTATCTTTTAAAGTTGTGTATCTCTGTGTTTTTTGATGAGTTAATTTAATCTCTGTCTTTTGAATTTACATTGCAAAACAGCCTAATGCTTATATAAGCGCTGAAGATGAACACAGAGCTTCGACTGGTGACTCAGACTTCTGCTGAAGATGGAAACGGATTATTTTAAAGGGCATGCATCTTCATTTCTACAACATCTTTTCAAAAGGCTGTTCACTCCTGTAGCTCTTCATAGCTACATTATTCTCTTTAAATCGAGACACTGTTGTCATGAAGTGTCCTTTGGTAAATAATGACACCTTTACTGGACATTTAATGAAACGTTTAATGCAAATTAGTATTAAACGTGTCATTATTTACAGAATGACACTTAATGACAACAATCAAACATTTATGAACATAAAAGTGACAGTTTAGACAAACTGTCACTTTAGTATGAAACATACTAAATGTTTCATACTAAATCATACTAAATGTTGATTTACTAAATGTTTCTGAACTGAATTCATTATAATGTTTAATAAAATTAATTATCAGATCAGAAATTTTGTTCGTGCAGTTTGAAACAAGAATTTAAATTATTCTAAAGTCAAATAGGTATTTAAACTTTATATTGTGAGTAAAATAATAGAGAATGTGGCTCTTTAACTAGGTGAGGGCAGTTTTTATTTCGCATGTTGTGAAATAATTATTTAGTTTAAATTGCAGCATTAAGTTAAAACTCACAATTCAAGATTGATGAACTTATAAAACAATGTTCAGACAACTTGTCTCTTGTTAAATCAACTTAATGAACTTTAGTTTCTGAGTAAAAACCAAAACAGTTTTCTTGTTGACTAAAGTTGCATTTTCAAGGCAGCAGGTGGACTTTACATTTTCAATTTAAATCACCTTCAAATGTTTTACAGTATAGTAGCTTTACTGACTTATAATATCTTTACTCAAAAGACAAGAAATGTCATTCAACATAAGTCATTCAACGACACAGGCTAAAAACATTTTTCTTTTCTTTCTTTTATAAAAAAACTTAAGAGCATTTCTTAAGTAAAAGCTAAAAAATGCTACATTAACGATCGTCAGAGACCGCTACAGCCACTCAAATGTTTTACAGTGTATGATCAGGCACTCTACCTCAACATGCTCATGTATTTGTTGTGATTTGCATGGCTGCTCATTGCTGCTCGTAGCTTTGTGCGATCATGCAAGCACATGGCAGAAACTCGAGGCGCTTGGGCATGAAGAAATGGCCGAGGGGATTTGCAGAAGTTCAAAACGAGCGTCATAGTAGCAAAAAACATGATTTCAGATATTTTTTTGGCAAAGCCATGGGTTCCAGACCTGCTGCTCAGAGTATCGATTTTCACACTCTGCTCTCTCTAAGGGTTTTCATGGAGAGGCCGAAAAAGAATCACACATGCACAGAGTAACGGTTTTCTGGCTGAAAATAACTTGCTGATGGCAGAGCTGGCTAAAGATGGAGGAAAGAGAACAAGAAGTCAAAAATTATTCATCACATTTTAGAAGTAATCACAGACTATATATGTGAATTACAAGCATGAAAAATAGAAATGTACTGTTAAACTTTTGAGTGGAAATCAGATAAACATTATTTGATGCGTTTTGATATTGATTCAAGCAAAAACATAAAATCTTACAAAGTATTTTTCTTGTCAAGTTTCTAGTGCAAATATTTTTGTATTGTCTCATTTCGAGTGTTTTAACTTAAAAATTAACTTTTCAGTAAGATATAAGAGCTTGTTTGAAGTCAATGATTCATAAATACTGATTTTTTTTTTTTTTAAATACTGATTAGTGGAGTATTAGTACTCCACTAATACATTTTTAAATTTACAACATGGGAAAAATGTCTAAATAAAACTCTGGGAAAAGGGCCCACTGCATCGAACCCCATTGAAAACCTCCTGGTTATTCAACCAAATATTGATTTCTGAACTCTTCCTGAGTTAAAACATTAGTATTGTTGTTTCTAAATGAACATGAACTTGTTTTCTTTGCATTATCTGAGGTCTGAAAGCTATGCATCTTTTTTTAGAAACATTTAGTGTGAACAGGACATTACCCTCAAGCATTAAAATAAACATTTACTTTAGTAACACAAGAGTCAGATCAACGTAACACACTTCCATCTCAGGATACAAAACAAGCCGCTAAGCATTCTGGGAAATTGTTCCCACTCCTGTCTTTTTCTTCTCTCAGTTTTTTAAGTGCTAATCTAAAAACTCTAGTTTATTAACTCTTAATATAAAAGTTAACACAACCTACTACTGTAAGTTTATCTTTCACAAACTCATATTTAGGTTCAAAATGTGAAACTTGTAAATTTATTTGACTTAAAGAGCAGAAGCCAGTAGACAACTAAATGAAATGTTTTACAGTGTGGATCCTACGCGGGGATGCGTCTGCGTGTTTTCGCTGAGCGCCATGCGTGGGTTCTTTCCTCATACTTTGGCTTCTTCGTTACTGTCCCAAAAACACACTTCTTAGGTTAATTGGCCTCAGTGCTCAGGGCAATTTAGAGAGAAGCAACCTTCCTGTGACCCCGCATGGATAAGCATACAGACAATAGATGGATTGATCTTGATTTTAACCTTATGCAAAACATGATGCTCTGGGATTTAAAATCCTAGATTGATTGTTGATCGTTCAACCACGAAGATCATAATTTTCTTTCCTAGAGAAGATCTAGTTATAGATTTAGCAGAAACTGAGCGCTGCGATCTAATCCAACAAGTTCAGCACTTGAATTAATATCCAAATGAATACTTCATGAGTCATGAGTTTACCTACATTAATCTCAGGGAGCGATGGAGATAGAGGGAGATTTAAGGAGAGAGAGGAGGGTTTGTTGAAGCCCAAGGCAGAAGAGGAGAGGAAGAGAGCAGTGATGAAAAAGAGGTCGTCAGGGTAGGAGTGTGTGCATAATTTGGGTGTGTGTGTGCGTGTACACATGACTGCAAGCTGTGTTTTTTTTATTTAAAAAAAAAGGACAACAGCATGAGTTAACGGGACACAGAGGAGCTGTTCTCTGTCAACCTGCTGCTGCACACACAGATCTGAGATATAAATGATTACAGCAGCCCACCCAGGAGAAAGTCTTCTCTAAAACACACAGCCTAGCTTTACTTCCCACCATCTGTTAATGTAAACCTCTCAGAAGACTCTAATATTAGACTGTATAATATCTAAAGAGAGCTTCCCAACAGCCTTTCTTTTATTTTTGCAATAAATTAGCTTGTTTTTTAAAATATATTTTCAACAAATATTTAAATTTGTGAAAAGCACAGTGCCTCGCAAAAGTATTCACACTCCTTGAAATGTTTACATTCCTTTTGTTACAAACACAAATTGCTGAATGTGAAGACAGTACAAATGTAAGTCAATAAGTATAATTAATAGTATGGAAGAAAATTAACTCTGCACATTATGGCAACATCATGCTGTGGGATGCTTTTCTTAAGCAGGAGCAGGAAATAGATGGGAAAACCTGCAGATGACTTGACACTACGGTGCAGATTCACCTTTCAGCAACAGACCCCAAATATAATCAGAGCTACAATAATAATTAGGGATGCACAATTATCGGCATGATATTGGCATCGACCGATATTAGCGTTAATATCGGACATCGGTCATTCCGTCAAAATAACTCGGATATAAAAGGCATTGGTCTTATGACAAACCAGTGACAACACAGCACAATATCAGATCTGCACTGTTTGAGTGTCTTTGTCTTAGAGAGAGCAGACTGTCATGAATAAATTTGATATTAAACATAATGCAAGTTGAAAGTGTTGCATCATCTTCAGCCTCCTTTTTATCATTTGCTGGCAGGTTAAATTGACAAAGATAATGCAGTATTTTAATTCCACAGTAGAGAAAACCATATAGTTTTAATAAGTAGGTATCGGAAAAAAAATATCGTTATTGGTATCGGTTATTGGCCAAATGAGTTTTAGTATATAGGCATATCAGATATTGACCAAAAACCCAATAGTGTGCATCTCTACTAATAATAGCAGGTTCATTAGTCAGAGCTGTAACTGAAGGTGTAAATGTGTTTTAAGGTGGTTTTACAAGATATTGAATCAGCAGTGCATGTTGTACACTTTTCAGGTCTTTAGTTATAAAAAATATTTCCTGGAAAGTCTAAATTTATTTTGCTTGACGATTTTTTGGTGCATAAATGCCCCTTTCCTAGTCAAACAGATCAAACTACACTACACCCTTTACACACTGACACACAAATAAATCGGAAACTTGAGATTCTGAAAAGTCCAAGAGGAGTGAATACTTATTCAAGGAGCTGTAATTACTTCAATCTGTCAGATAAACAAGGATTATTTGAAAACCCACTCAGTCACGTTGTACACATGTATGCATTTCAAACCTGTCTTCTCTGCTCACGTCTCATCTATACGTGTAACCAGGGACAGCAAGCTGACCATGTTGCTAAGGGAGTCGCTAGGCAACATGAACTGCAGGACCACCATGATTGCTCACATCTCCGCCTCGCCGAGAGATTTCTCCGAAACCCTCTCCACCATCCAGATTGCTTCACGCGTCCTCCGCATGAAAAAGAAGAAAACTAAAGTAACTGTGGTGAGTTTGATGTTTTTCTTCTGACTAAAATTAAACCGCAAATTCAACACGGTGTGTTAATATCTGGCTACGGCGCAGCCAGGAAAATAAAGTATTTGTAACTAACGGCGCACTCTCCTGAACTGTTACTGTAATACTGGCTGCATGTTTTATTCTTAGAAATCCCTGCAGGGCGGCTAAAATAGTTATTTCAGAAAGATAAAGTGTATTCACAGAGTTAAAACAGATGTGGTTTATTACATTGTTTCTCTTTTATGATCAGATTTTTTCAGAAATACTAAAAAATCTAGAAAAGGTTAAAAGAATAGCATTACAAATAACATTTCAGATGTGAAATATTGTAACACAATCTTAAATAACATTTAAATTCTGGTCTTTAATATTTATGATGAGGCATTATATATTGACTAATTTATTGATTGCATTATTTATTTTCTAAATACAGTATGAGCTAATTGATTTAACAGCTTAAATGTATTTTATTAAGCTCAATTTATATATTTTTATTATTATTGTATGGAACATTATTTTACCAGCAGTAATAACATCACTATTCTGTTTTACATAAGCTAAATGAGACAGCTTTATTCACCAAGAAGGAATTTGATTTTAGTTCCTCTCAGTTTAGACTTTTAAAATAACTTTAAAAAAGCTAATTGGTCGGATTTAAAAATATTATTGCTGTTAAAATAATACTGCATATTGTTATAACTTTTTGTAGCTAGACAACAACTATAAAATGTGTTCAGATTACACTGCGAGAGAGAAACGGGTCAGATGGAGCCTTACAAGTTAATATTAGCCAATATTAGCTATTTAGCTTGACAGGTTGTCTGCTGTTTATTGTACTGACAGGCGTGTTAACTGTTGCCTGGTGCAAACGTTATTTTTATCACCAATTTCAAGCCGCCTGATGTTGAAGTTTGATGTGAAGTCAAATTTCTTTTTAAATTGTTCTTGATATATGCAGCATTGTCATAATGTCCCTTTAAAGGCGGCATTTTCATGAAAAAAGCCTAATTAAAACAAAAACAAATGTTAGGTACAACACTTATTTCTCATTCACAGTAAATAGTATCGCTTTTACTCAGAAACGTTTTGTTCTAAGAAAACAACCAGATCATATATCTGACCCTTCTTATGTTTTGGATCTACGATGATCTACAGACCCCTTTTCTACAAAAATCTAAATATTTGGCTTATTTCAATACCTTCTTTCATGCTTAGTTTATTACTGAGCCAATAAACATGAAAAATGTCACAACTTAGTTTAAATTAATAAATTACTCTAAATGGCAACTTTGACCATAATGGGTTAGTTTCCCTGCAAGAAAATCATGCAACAATTTAAAAGATGAGACTACTTTTACACAAACCTGTTGTAGTTTTGAATTTTGAAATGATTCCTTTTAAAAATTACTATGAAACAAGAAACTGTATGTCGGTTATTAATTAAAAGAGGGGGAAAAAAAGTAAAACATTTGAATTATCTTCATCACTGTCTTTTTGCAGCAGTATACGTCTAGTTCCTCTGGAGGAGAAAGTTCCTGTGAGGAGGGTCGTATGCGCCGTCCAACCCACCTGCGACCTTTCCATCACCGCGGCGACGCCGACTCCGAACTTCCACTGCTGAGGTTATCCAGCGACCCGGACGAGTACTCCAGCAGCGAGCAGTCCTGCGACACTGTGATCTACGTGGGCCCAAACGGAGCGGCGGTGTCGGACAGAGAGCTGACGGACAACGAAGGGGCCGCCGGAGTTCGTCCCGATTGTCCCAGCTTTGCTCCGAGGAAAAACACCTGAGCAGCATCAAATACCGGGGCAAGGTCCACCAGCTGGAGTCCAGAACAAGGTCAGGGGTCAAGGGTCAATCCACCTGAAGCCAAATGTAACCTAAATGTAAGGTAAAAACATAATTCACATAATCAGATGAAAATCTTCCTGCTTTAGTTCAGTCAGGATTGGCAAACTTCTTTATAGTTGCTAAATGTCAGAATAAAAAAGATATTTATGGAAAAAATATTACACTGTGATTCAATGTAACTCAAAAGTTATAAGTTGACATACACTATGATTGATGTAAGCTTTTGACTGGTTTATTCACAATATGCAGTGTAAAATGGAGGCAACACCTCAAAACTACTTCCTCCTTGAGAGACATGGGGGAGAAAATGAGACGGGAAGCTATTACAGACTTCCACGTCTTATTGCTCCTTAGGTACAAGTTGACGGATTGTGTCCTGGAAATTAATGTATTTTGATGCAAGATGTGCAAATAAAAGCAAAAAGCATAGGCCAGCTAAAGCTGGTAAGAATTATGCACCAACAATCAGCTAGCAAGAATCCGTCACTCCAAAAGAAACTTCAGATTCCAATTTCCAAAGCACTGTATACTTTAATTTTTGGAGACATGTCCTAAAGTCTGATGGAACTAAAATTTAAACAATAGGAAGGCCTTCACACTTCACAAAAAAAGATCATATCATAAAGAAAGATCATCAAGGCAACATTTCAATAAATTTGCATGTAAATTAACAAACTTAATAAAACAGCAGCAGCTTATAGATTAGTGCAAATTTGCAGCACTTTTTAAACAGTACATCTAAAAGCTAATAAAAAGTGAAATGATAGTGATTTAAAATAATACAACATAATGTTTTACTACATATACAAATACATAATGCATATAAAGCAATAAAAACATTAAGTATCAGCCAGAGGTTGGTTTGTTTTTGTTGTTTTTTTAACATACTGAAACTTACAGACGTTAAAGTTCCAGATAAAGCCACCAAATTAGTTACAAAGTGGCTTAATTACAACCAAGTCATTGCTTTGGAGTTGGCCTGACCTCAGTAACCTCATTTTGAAGAAATTTTACAAACCTTTTCACTGTTCTGGCATTTACCAAATAGAAATAATCGTGGTAATCCTAAGTGACCTAAAACGTGATTTGTTATTTGTGCCATTTACAGACAAATATCTCATTTCAACTGTATGAACAGAGTTACAGTGTATTAATTATCTGAAACCATTAAAAAACAATTCAAAGAAGAATTTGATTATTTATAACTTAATGGTTTCCTTTCTTACTTTCAGGCTCAGACAGACGAGCAGACCAGTGGCCCAGTGCCACCGCAGCCCTCCCAGTCACTGGTTGGTCAACCATTGGCTCCAGTTCCAGAGGAAGGAGCCGAATGTCTCAAATGCAACACCTTCGCTGAGCTGCAGGAGAGACTGGACTGCATTGACGGCAGTGAGGAGGTGACCGATGCATCCAGTCATAAAAAATCCAAAAAAGCACACTGGAAAAGACCGTGAAGATTATCCTAAACTATAAATCATTCCAACCAAAAAATATTTGATTTAAATTGTTCTATGCTGTGTGCCCATTTTTTTCAATATAAGCTTCAGTTCTATTGTTTTTATGTTGAAAGCTAAATCATAGGAAAAGAATCAGGTTGATATTAAAGCAGTTATTCTTTTCATTTCTCCAGGTGGCAAAATTTCCCTTTGAAGAAATTCCCGCAAGCAATACAAGTGCCAAGCAGGAGTCGTGTCCTTCCTCGTCTGCTCCAGGCTCTGCAGATGGGCTGGATGCCGAGGCCAAAATAGGTAATTTAACCAATGTACTGCCTGAGATTTAAGTTAATATCTCTTCCCAACATCTTATTGCAACAAGCAACATGTAAAAAAACAAACAATAAAACAATAGTTCTCTTTGTCCTTATAGTGCAGCTTGTTACTGTAAAAATATTTCAATTGTAGATACAAGCATAAAAATTAGCATGCTCACCCCTCAGGCTGTTGTTCATATTTAGCCCCATGATTTCCAGAATGGCTGCCATTTTTGAGCCTTCTAAGCCAATTATTGACATAAAATGTTACCAATTTTTATGTGTTGGATTAACTTTTTGTTACACCATATGTTTTGTACTTTAAAATTATATTGATACAACTTTAAATACTAACATGTTGAAAAGTCAGAAACTGAGGAACTTGCTGTTTGAGTCTCACACCAGTTGTCAACTAGGAGATGAAGATTTTACTGAAATATTAATTTACCTGCTCCACTTCCAGCAGCCTCTAGGAGGAGAAGCAATGACCAGCAGCTTCAAGAGATCAAGGAGGTGGTGGAGGAGGCAGAGCTCGCCCAAACAATGATCCACAGTTTAGCTCAGGCCACTGGATGCCCCCTGGTTACCAGTTCCAGGAGCATAACTGGAAGCAGCAGCATCATCACCTCCAATCCCTTACACAAAGCCAAGAACTCTCAGTTACATGACAGGTGAGGACCGCTGGCATCTGTATGCTGTCTCAACTCTGACATTTAGATGTTTCTGCTGTTCTTGGGGGAATATTTGACGTCAGCTGTCTCCTTTTGAAGCCGTGAGAATCTGAATGCGGTCGGAAATATTGAGGGGAAGGCTCGTCCTCTTGGGTCGCCGCGCTTGGGCATCGCAAGCCTGACAAAAACCTCAGACTACAGGTGAGGCATGAATTACACTGGAACAATAATTTGATAATCAATTCCTGTGCTTTAATAACAGCTTATAATATAGAAAATTTGTTTTTTATTGTCGTTTCCCCTCCTAGGCCTCCATCTTCCCCATCACAGCGATGTAAGGTGTACACTCAGAAGGGTGTAATGCCATCAACACCCCCACCGTCCTCACACAGCCTGGCTCAGGACGGCCAGGCCACTGAGGCTTTGACCTCTGACAGTAATTATTAGTATTATTATTATTGTTTTACATAAGAAGCCGGGATTAATAGAGCTTACAGAACTTCAAATAAAAGGGTTTCTTTATTCTCAAAAAGAACAATTTTCTCTGAGTTGCAAAAATAAAAGTTCAAGATATGGAGCGAAAATAGTCTTTTGTTACGTGAATGGTCCGAAAAATACTGTACTAGCATAAAGCTCCTAACTAGGAACGGTTTCAACAAAATGGCGCAGTAACAGCACTATTAGCACTCGAAATGTAGCAACGCGGCTTCACAGAAAATTTAAATACAACAGTACAATAAACGGCAGTGGCGCCTCTAAAAGAGGACAAACAGAAAAACATGACGTCAATTTAGACATTAATTACCGAAAATCTGGATTCTTCATTCATGTGGCCATAAAGTCGCCTTTTCCGACAGGTCTCGACTCAAAAATGTCTTTCTCTTCCGTTTTACCCGTAAGAATGTGAGAGGACGTAAACGAGAGATTTTTTCAACTTCCGGTAATTTTAGACCTCTCTGTAACAGCAGCACCACCTGCTGACAAAAACAAGGATGACAACCAGAAGGTGAAATAAAAGTAAAACAGGGTTTACAAAATATATATTACAGGTATTATTTTTCACCAAACACAGACACACACCCGCAGTTTCTGTTAAAGTTTTATAATGAAAGAAATTGATTAAGAAAAACGTAATTTGACTGACATTATTTTGTAGTTATGTTATTTATAATAATAATTTTCATTTTGGGCCTTAAAATACCAACATTTTCACATAACTTTATATTTAGGACCGTCTGATGATGGAATTTTAAAATATTCAATAATTTATGTTTTGACCAGTTTTTATAGCCTTTTTACCAAATACTTTCTTCCTCTTTTTACAGTACTTTATTTTAAGGATAACTTTACAGAACAAAACATAAAAATAAGCAAAAGCAACACATCAATATCTCTTCCTGACCCACTTCAAAGTAGAAAAAAGAAAAATACAGAAGAGGAAAGCAATGTAATGGTGTTTAGACTGAGATGTAGCAATTTTGTAAAATGACTATGCAGAATCTAATAGAGGCACAGACATTTTCTTACTCTTTAGTAATTTCTTAGACAGCTACTTTTATTTTTGCCTAAATAAAAACATGTTGTGCTACTCCTACTTGATTTTTGGGCACTCTACCCATCTCTGAATAGTAGCTTATAACAGATAAATGCACCATGTAACGAATTTCCCAAATACGTCGATGCATGCTTTCTGAACTTGGAAAACATATTTAATTTCAATGTTAACTGTGCCCCTGTGACTCTGCAGACAGTTTGGCTGCAGACAGTGGCCGCTCTTCCACAGAGTCGCTGCTGTCCAGAACTTCTCCTGCAGGGATGAGCCCACAAGTCCGAGAGCCAACCGCATCCCTCTCTGCCAGCTTGGGCTCAGCTGAGACACTCTGCGATGACGACGTCCCACCGATACCTTTGGACACACACAAAGACAGTAATGATATATACCTCATGAACATTAGACACAAGTGACTGATGAATATGCTTGAAACAATAAGCTTTTCTCTTCTTTCCAAAACCTTAGCTGCAGCAGCATCTATAGGAGGAAGTGGGACTCTTCTCCCTGGGGAAGATGATGTAGTTTACACCACGGCCTGCAGAGATGAAGAGGACATTGTTGCTACAGCTCTTGTTGAAGAGCAGAGCTTGGTCTGTCGTCCAGTGAGCATCATCAGCTTTAACAGCGACTGTGGCTCTGAAGCTGCCTTCGCTTTAGAACCTCAACCCATCGGCATTAGCAGTGACCCTGCTTTAGATGGAACAATGGAAAGTTACCACCTGTCTTCAGAAATTGCAGCAAACACAGGCGTTAAGGATGTGGTGGCAATGGCAGAGGTTGGTGGAACTGTTTGGCTTTTTATTTTGGCGAGTACTGAAGCAGATTTACAGTGCTTTGCAAAAATATTCAACTTTTAAAGCATTTGGTCACATTACAAACAACAAACTAAAGTGTACATCATTAGCATTTTTCAGGATATACCAACACAAGGTAGTGCATAATACTGAAGTCAAAGACAATAGATACAGTTGTGGTCAAAAGTTTACATACACTTGTAAAAAACATAATGTCATGGCTGTCTTGAGTTTCCAATAAGTTCTACAACTCTTATTTTTCTGTGATAGAGTGATCGGAACACATACCTGTTTGTCACAAACAACAGTCATAAAGTTTGGTTCTTTCATAAATTTATTATGGGTCTGCTGAAAATGTCACCAAATCTGCTGGGTCAAAAATATACATACAGCAACATAAATTATCAATTTTGGTGATGTAGAGAGTTGTGTCAATCAAATTAGCTTCATGTCATGGCCTCTTCACTTCTTGTAAGTGATTCTGATTGACTACAGCTGTTGACTTCTCATGAGCCCATTTAAATAGGGCTCATTTGACCCAGTGATTAGACTCAGCCACAAAAGCTACAATGGGAAAGTCAAAGGAACTCAGTGTGGATCTGAAAAAGCGAATTATTGACTTGAACAAGTCAGGGAAGTCACTTGGAGCCATTTCAAAGCAGCTACAGGTCCCAAGAGCAACTGTGCAGACAATTATTCGCAAGTATAAAGTGCATGGAACAGTTGTGTCACTGCCATGATCAGGAAGAAAACACAAGCTATCACATGCTGCCAAGAGGAGATTGGTCAGGATGGTCAAGAGTCAACCAAGAATCACCAAAAAGCAGGTCTGCAAGGATTTGGAAGCTGATGGAACACAGGTGTCAGTCTCCACAGTCAAGTGTGTTTTACATCGCCATGGACTGAGAGGCTGCCGTGCAAGAAAGAAGCCCTTGCTACAGAAAAGGCACCTTAAGACTCGGCTGAAGTTTGCTGCTGATCACATGGACAAAGATAAAACCTTCTGGAGGAAAGTTCTGTGGTCAGACGAAACAAAAATTGAGCTGTTTGGCCACAACACCCAGCAATATGTTTGGAGGAGAAAAGGTGAGGCCTTTAATCCCAGGAACACCATGCCTACTGTCAAGCATGGTGGTGGTAGTATTATGCTCTGGGGCTGGTTCTTTGCAGAAAGTAAATGGGATAATGAAGAAGGAGGATTACCTCCAAATTCTGCAGGAAAACTTAAAACCATCAGCCCGAAAGGTTGGGTCTTGGGCGCAGTTGGGTGTTCCAACAGGACAATGACCCAAAACACACATCAAAAGTGGTAAAGGAATGGCTAGACCAGGCTAGAATTAAGGTTTTAGAATGGCCTTCCCAAAGTCCTGACTTAAACCCCATTGAGAACATGTGGACAGTGCTAAAGAAACAGGTTCATGCAAGAAAACCATCACATTTAGCTGAACTGCACCAATTCTGTCAAGAAGAGTGGTCAAACATTCGACCTGAAGCTTGCCAGGAGCTTGTGGATGGCTACCAAAAGCGCCTAGTTGCCGTGAAAATGGCCAAGGGACATGCAACCAAATACTAATGTTGCTGTATGTATATTTTTGACCCAGCAGATTTGGTGACATTTTCAGCAGACCCATAATAAATTTATGAAAGAACCAAACTTTATGACTGTTTTTTGTGACAAACAGGTATGTGTTCCGATCACTCTATCACAGAAAAATAAGAGTTGTAGAACTTATTGGAAACTCAAGACAGCCATGACATTATGTTTTTTACAAGTGTATGTAAACTTTTGACCACAACTGTATATGGTATTCTAATTTTTTACTAATGACTGTAGCCAATTGGTTCCAGAAATTACTTGAGGAGACGTGAACCAGCTTCTAAAACAATAATTTCAACATCTTATAGAGAGCATTTCAATCCATCATCTGAACATGGAAACAATGTGGCAAAACTGCAAGCTACCAAAACTGACACAGGGCAAAGATAACTTTAATCAGAAAAGCAGCCAAGAGATCCATAGTAACTCTGGAGGAGCTGCAAAGGTCAGATGTTTACTGTTTACTTCACAACTCAGTGTTTTAGAGAGCAGTGGCAAGAAGAAAGCAATTGTTGAAATAAGACTTCATCTAAAAGTCTTGTACCAGACTTACCTTGGAAAGAAGAATGAGCAACAATTCCAGTCTAGTTGTGTAAAACTTATATTTCCTTCCATTTCAAAATCACTTTGTCAGAATAATAAACTTCCAATAAAATACAAAGAAGTTGTTTGTAGTTGCTCTGTAACAAAAGCCTAATAGATGTGAATACTATTGAAAGACACTGTAGTAAACTAAAGCATGAATTTCTGGATGCCTGACTGTGTTGCTACACTGTTGCAGGTGGCAATGGCAAAGTTGCGGACTGGTGAAACTTTAGCCTCAGGAATATCAAACTCCGGATCACCCATGTCCTCTTGGATGAGCGATCTCAGCACGTGCAGCGAAGCAGATCAGTCTCTGCACAGCTTCAGCCAGTCTCACAGACAGCAAGGGGAGGCACTGGCTGATTCTGAAGCCAGCCAAAGCTTTGAAGTTGAGGTTTTGGATGGATGTGGAAGCTCAAGAAGAGGCAGTCTGGAAGGAGAGCTAGTTCTATCAGAGAAGGCGTTGGATAAAGGTACTCCAAACAGAGACAGGCAGAGAAAACTGCCACCATCTATGGCGAAAACTAACATTCAGATTCTGCCTGGGCCTGGAAATGTTTCCCCTTTCAAGACTACAATAAGTGTTCACCCTTGCATGGTTGTCAAACCCATGATTATACATGAGCCCACAATCCTCTCTTCCCCAATAAAGACGACCTTAATGAAAGACACAGGGAAAGCTAAAGCTGAATTTTTAGCCTCCATCTCCAGTGAAATAAACTTTGAAGACCCTTGGTTGAAACGTGGAATGGAGGAAGGAAAGCCTAGAGAACTTATCTGTGAAGTTAAGCCAGAAAAAAGGGAAGTAGAGCCTTTAAAGAGCCATGGAAGGGACTTTTGTAAGGACGGTAAGAAACAAGCAGATATTGTCCTCAAGCAAAATATATTTAGTTTGTATTATTTCTTTATCTATTTATTTTCATGTGGACTCTCTCCTTAGGTGGGGATCACAGTAGCTCTGGATCAGGCGGTGAAGTGGTTTCCTCTCCAGACTCGTTCAAGAGAGTTGTGGATGGTTGCGAGATGATCACTGTTGCTGTCCAAGGCGAATGTTTGACTGGTATCTGCAGCCCAAATATCCACCGCACAGCGAGTCTTCCCCGCGGTTGGCACCGACTCAACCACCATGATGGCTTAGAAAGTGGAGCAGAGTACCGCAACCTTGGAGTCACCAATTCAACACCCTGCAGTCCCCGCGCCACACTTGAACGCTTAGGATCCAAAGGAAAACAGGGATTGTTCTCCCACAAGAAGGGAGGAATCCCACCTCTTCCACCAGTACGAAAGTCCAGCCTTGACCAGAGAAACAGGGCAGCCAGTCCTCTCCCCCAACCCACTCATGGAGTGTCATCACTAAGCAGTTCTACAGACAATTCAGGGATCACCAGACAGCGTGGTTCCAGCATCGATAGTAGCAGACTCTTCAGTGCCAAGTTAGAACAACTGGCCAACCGAACAAACTCCCTTGGCAGAGTCCACGGTTCGCACAGTGGCTCCCACCACTATGACTGCTTTTCCCTGGAGAGAGGTGAGAGCCTTAGGGGGGCAGGAGGAATCAGAGGGGACTCCACCATGCCTCGCACTGGTCGCAGCATCACCCGGACCGGCTCAGTATCATCGCCCACTGGGAACCCCAGCAGTCCCAGTTTCAGTGGAAGCAGTAGTCCAAGCAGTGCTCCACAGTCACCAGCCAAGGGCAGTGGCCAGTCAAAAATTTCAGCAGTCAGTAAATTGCTTATGACCAGCAGTCCCAAATCTAGGAGTCTCTCTGCATCCAGCACCAAGACTCTGAGCTTCTCCACCAAGTCATTAACCCAGACTAGCAGCCGCAGCTCCAGCCTCCCCCCAAACGGAAAGGTAAGGAACTGCCTCTAAAGGTGTTTTCACACCTGATAGTCCAGTTGGCTCGGCTCGTTTGGGGACCAAAATTGCAACATTTGTTACATTTTCTGCTGGTATAGTTTTCTTTCACGCTGCACTGTGTCAAACAAACCAAAGTCTTTGGAGAAGCTTGTTTCCCTCCTTGCCTGTGGGGGCGCTACACCAAGAACTACTGAAGGATACAACAGTAGTTGTTTAGCGGTTGTAGGATTTCTCTGTTGTTTTTGGTAACAAAAAGACCACAAGGCATTAATCTATCTAGACTAGGTTTGTTTGGTCATATTTACCCAGAATGCCCTGCACCATAGTTTACTACCTGCTTTTGGAGTGGCTTCCGGTTTGCTTGGTGTTCACATATGCATTCATACTGTGCCAGATTTCACTTCAACCGAACCGAGACCAAGGTTTTTATGTGGACTAGAGTTAGTCCAATTGTGCATGTAAACCTCCCAAACGAGTTTCTGGGCTAACAAACTAGAATTAAAAATACAAAGGGCTGGTGTGAATGGACCCCAAAATAGAAAGGAACACAACATCTCTACCACCTCACATGTGACCCATTGAGCTGATGATGTGATGTTGCTTTTCTTTAACTGAATAACCCCTAGAATTCAGTCCAGGCCCCAGTTCAGCAGCAGCAAGGATCTGCCCCTGGATCTTGGTCGAACCCAGTCCTTGAGCCGCAGTCGAGGGGGAAGTCTAACAGCCAAACTGCCTCTGCGGGCTGTCAATAGCAGAATCTCAGAGCTCCTCCAGGGAAGTGCAGGATTCCCGCTCCAGGGGCCACGTCCAGGGAGGAAGCACAGATCGAACCGAGGAAAAAGGACCTGCAGCAGCAGCAAGGTGAATTTGTTTTTATTTCATTTTTGTTGAAGCTGCTGTCACACTCTTTTCCATCTTGCTATAAACAAAACAAATATTTCAATTACTAATCTATTCATGTTTTATTTTGTATCTTGCTTCTGGACTTGGTTTCCTCAGTGGAGGTGGCGCATGTGGCGATAACCTGGGAGAGGAGAGGGCAGCAGTGGTGCAAACACTCCCCTCTCCTTACAGCAAGATCACAGCCCCGAGGAAACCACACCGCTGCAGCAGCGGCCATGCAAGTGACAACAGGTAAAGTGACAAGTCAAGGCTTGATTTTCCAAAAATGTATTGTTTTTTATCGTAACGGGATTGTTTCTTTGACTCCAACAGCAGTGTACTGAGTGGAGAGCTGCCCCCAGCAATGGGGAAAACTGCCCTGTTTTACCACAGCGGAGGCAGCAGTGGCTACGAGAGCATGCTAAGAGACAGTAGTGAGAACACAGGAAGCACTTCCTCGGCTCCAGACTCACTCAGTGAGCACAGCTCAGCCACCACCTCCTCCCGACGGAGCTCCAAGAGCAGCAAGAAGAGCAGGAGCAACTCAGGTTACAGTTTCACACATTTATTAAAAGGGATCTTTATCCAAAATTCACATTTTGTACATTTTATACTTCCATTTTGGCCTGATCTGCTTCTAAAAACATCCCACATGCTTAAAGAGAACCACCCAGCTGTTTTTAGGGTAATAAGTTACTGTTTTTGGATGTTTGTAAAATAAGCCATTTCCAGCACATTTGGTCAGCTGGGTTTAGTACAGTATGCGCTGTACAATGGCTGCTGGAAAAGAGAAGAGTTTTGTTGTTGACTTACCATCCAGAAACCGGTTGCTGCATCTTAGTTAATTATGCAGAAGGCTTTACTTTTGTTTTTCAAAGATGTATGGTTGTATAAGTACGCATCTATTTGCAGCCATTTTCACGTGTGAGTGTAAATGTTGAGTTGGGGGTCATGGCCAGCAGCAGCTTATTTGGATTTAAAATGACAAGATGCCCTAAAACAGCTCATTCTGAGCTGACCAGATGAAAATCTTATCATCCAAGAATGATTTTCTGTAAATAGATATAATAAACATGTTTTGTATAGACAATAGACTTATCCTAACCTGTTCAAGGTCACCTCTAAAGCATCACCATCACAAAAAAACTCCCAATGTAGTCAGATTACTTTGGTTAATAATGAATTCAGAGCAGTTTTGTTTCATCAGTATCTCGTGACCCTTCATCCACCCTATGGTATTAAGGGAGCTGCCTGTATGGGTAATTTCCATTAAGATATAATTAGAAACTGAATAGAAGACAAGAAATTACCACAAACTCACTGCCAAATGAAATTATAATGCTGAAGATAAGCTGAAAAAAATATTTTTTTCCAGCCAATTTCAGCTTGCAAATCACACTAAAAAGTCAAAGGATGTCAAAGAAGATGAGAAAAACTAATAATGATGACAGAAATCCATTGCAAAAAAAAAAAAAACAGGCAAAAAAAAAGTGAACAGACAAGCAAAAAGAGCAGAAAGCTGTGTCTGAAGGAGGAGCCAGGTAGGAAAGGTGACCCTGACCAGCCATCTGTGAAATGGTAAAAGGGAACGTGGCGGTGTAGTAATGAATATATATTCACCAGAATCTAACACAAAGAGCTTGCTAATGTACCTGCCAAATGACTCTCTTCTGCTTCAGCATTAGGGTGGCTGTGTGCATGAAATCAGATTGGAAAGAGGCAGCCTTGTCTGCTGCGAGACTGATTATTGATTTAAACTGGAATTAGCCTTTCATTCCCAGTGTGAACGGTCTCACCTTCCGAATATTCAGCATAAAATCTGGATTTATTTTGCTTTAACCCCGACAGATTCTGTTGCACAAAGAGCCAATGTGCTTTCAGGCTGTCGCAAAAAGGACTGCCTTGATGGAGGAAAAGTGAATTTTGTGTAAAACGATAAAAGACATCTTCATTCCACCACCAGCTCAATCTCTCTTAGTGCCTGATTGCCATTTGATTGGATTCCTTTTTTTATCAGTTTTCTTGACCCTCCGTAATGCATCCTAATGAAATACAAACGTCTCTGCTTGACCTTTACGCTGAACTGAGACTAAAGCCAGCTTGAAAATCATATTAAAATCACTGCTTTCCTCTTTCTCAACGTTTTATCTCTCCTTTCTTTTCTTAGGCTTTCTGTGGAAAGTCTGTGATTATAGTATTTAGACTACAGCTCAAAATACAGACTAATTATTGCTCCATATTTGACTGACACCTTCGCTCCTCAATTTCTCTATCAGAGAAACCCTTCTATGTTCGCCTCAGGTCCAGTAGGTCGTCTTCAGGACAGACACACTCAGATTCACTATATTTATTCTAAGAAAAGAGGAAATCAAGTTGGTGGTTAAAATCAGTCCAGCAGCTTCTGTCCCTATACCAGTGATTCCCAAAGATTTTCTCCCAATTCTGGGCCCCCCTATGGATTACAACAAAATCCCCCCCCAAAAAAGAAAAGAAAATCAACTGGGCACACACATCGTTCAACCAGACATAAACCTATACACCTATTTTGTTTTCAGACTCCACACTTCAGGTTGCAACAAGACACATTTCAAACCATCTTTACAGTGAAACACTTTTGTGTAACTGTTTTTTTTTTTCTTCATTCATTCATACCGCTTCCCGGGCCCCCTCCCACCCTGCAATGGCAATGCGACCCCCTAGGGGGCGCGCCCCACACTTTGGGAACCACTGCCCTATACATTAAATAAATTATAATAAATAACCCTAAAACTACAGAGCAATAGCTCCCAATGAGCAGTTCGCATTTGTAAAATTAAACATAGCTAAAATGGGCAACATTAATAATGATGAAGTTTAAAATATTGTATTTATAAAACATAGAACAATTACTCTTGAAACACTGTACATTATTAAATTTGTCTAAAATATATGTTAAAATATAATATTTGTAAAGAAAACAGAGCTGATCCTGATACGTACCACTAGGTACAAACAGCCACAGAAAAAAAGGGGGAGGAGCCGTCAGTTACTGGTTGCTATGGTAACCACCAACTGCCAAGAGCAGTGTAACAGACCTTAAAGCACCAATAAATATCTGGAGAAACAACTTGTTGACTAAACATAATACATTCAAATAATAAATAAACAAATTTTGATCAACTTCACATTTAAAATATTGTTAAATATTTTAATTTTAATTTGTCAAAATTACAAAACACATGGCATTAGGGAAACAAATAGAATTAAACTTTAGCTTTAATAACATAAAGCTACATAATTTTTAAAGTTTAATCAGTAATACTTTTATAACAAATTTATGTCAGATCATGATTTCTTGGTTAATGTCAAGTTTTCATAACGAAGACATTTTGTATAATGTCAACTTTGTACTAAAAGTGTCATGACTTACCGAATGGCACGTTATGACAATAGTCATAAATATTCATGAAGACTTACTCATGTTCATGACAGGTGTTATGTCATGTTTATGACGGTGTCATGACAGTCTTATTCACAACCCGTCAAATAAAGTGTTACCATTACGTATTTAAGTTTTTGACTCTCTGTAAATGTATAATAAACAAATATTTGTTGGATCAAATTGTTTTTCTGTAAATACTCACTACTTTCTCTTCTTTCAGGCCTCCAGCGGCGACGTCTGATCCCAGCTCTGACCCTGGACTCCTCGTCTTCATCACCTTCTCAGCGCTCCTCCAAACAAGCCATCACCTCCTCTTCGTCCTCTTCCTCCAGTCCAGGAGCATGCTGGGTGGACGGCCCACTGGGGCCTCCTGGGTCCTCAAACCACCGCGGTGTAGCTGCATCCACAGAAACCATTGAGATCAAAGTGTACGAGATCGACGATGTAGAGCGACTGCAGAAGAGAAGGGAAAAAGGAGGGAGCAAGGTAGGGTTCGCTGTAGATTTGAGAAGATGGTACAGAGAGCTTAAAGGTGACATATTTTGCTTCCTTAAACAGGTTGCGTGCTTCCTCAAACATGTTTATTAGGTTAAACTTTAATAAACATGTTTATTAATGTTTTCCACACAAAATTATTCTGCGATAATGAGACTTCATTTTGCTCAGTTCTGCATATTTTGAGCTGTTTTGGGGTATAACTTTAAATCCAAAACAGCTGCTACTGGCCAACGGCAAACCCTTTGAAAAGCAAAAGTGGAGCCTTCTGCACAAACAACAAGAATGCAGCCATTTTACAGAGCATTACAGAGCATACAGCAGTAAAACCAGCTGGCCAAACATGCCGCAGCTCCATTTGGGTTGCTAGGTTGCTAGGTTACAGCAAAGTGAGTTAATAATCAGGAGGACACCAAAAAATATGAACTTAATGCCAAAAAACTGTTGTGTGTTTATTTATTTTTTTAGACACTTGTGCTGTTTTTAGAAACAGTTCTGGTTCTACTGACAGATTATTTAATCTTTCTATAAGTGAAATAATTATATAAAATTTATTCCTTAATATTTTTTAATCAATATTGAGGAACTGTTGACTTAAAACAAGCTCCTATATCAGGTAAAATGGTTATTTCAAGTGTACAAAAACATTTGCTCTAAAAAATAAGCCAAAAACACTTGGTCATATTTTGTGTTTTTGCAGTGAAAGGATAATTGGAAGAGAGGAAAAACACTGAGATATAAAGAAGAAATTACTTTTTACAATATAAAGTATTCACAACACACCATAAGCAATGTGGAGTCTTCCTGATGTAAGAGGAATTTGAGGAACAGACTGCAACTTGGGAAATTATTGCAAAAATATGCACAGTGCAGCCTTTTGGGTTTCCATTGTTAAGTCTCTGTCTATTCAAGGGGGAAAGAGTTGAGCTTTGGAAAAGAAGGAGGAAGAAAATAGCATGAAAGATAGATTTTCCCTGCAGCGGCCTTAAGAAAGCCACTTAACCCCCAACTGGTCCAGCGAAGCGGCTCTGTGTCCCACATACCCAACTGTGGTCCAACTGGGAATCGATGAGGGGTGAACGTGTGCAGCCGTGTGAATGTTAAACACGGTCCTGCTGAAAGTGCTTTGCAAGTTGCTCCTCTGGAAATGTAAAGGTAAATAAAATCCTTTCACTCTGCTGGCACTTTCTCTGTTTGTGTGTGTCAGGAGGGTGTGTTTGTCAGTGCCAGACTGCGTGTGTTGGAGCACCGCCAGCAGCGAATCAGTGAAGTCAGAGCCAAGTACCAGTGTCTGAAGAAAGAGCTGGAGCAAACCAAACAGCACTTGATGCTGGAGCCACACAAATGGACAGCTGAGTGTAAGTGTAGCACATCAGGGAACATGATGTGTGTGAGAGGAGATAAGACTTCGGCAGCTGGTTAGAGGACGCTTTTAAGAGCTCATTTGTCAGCAATGAATGTATTAATCCAATCATTTATCAAGCACATTTGTTAGCCTCATTTAGTATTCAACTTTATAGTTTAACCATATTTTAGTCTAGACTGCTTCCTTCATTTTCTTTACACACCCTCTGCAAAAAAAACCAACACTTTAGAAATAGAGAATATTTCTGGTAAAGAGAAGCAGCTCTGGTAGCTTTTGTTACTGAACCTTCATTAGTAATTTTCTATCAACATAATGTCTGTTAATATTTTCAGTTTACTGTAGAAAACAACAGTTTTATTTTGGGATTTCATGGTTTAGGCTCAAGTTTCCTACTTTATGTTGGAATAATACATTAAATAAAGGTTTCAGTCACATGAAAAGCTGTTAACTTAGGTCACATGTGTCAAACTGAAGGCCCGCGAGCCAAATCCGGCCCGCCATAGCTTTTTATGTGGCCCTCTAGACTCTAGAAAAACACTTATTTAGAGCCTTAAAGAAAACAGTTGTGTGCTTAAATGTTATTTTACCAATCAAATCAAAGCGGTTTTTATCTGCATGCTGTCAAATTACATTAATGTGAAAAGTTGTTTAACTTTAAGAAGTGTTAATCTAATGCAGAAATACATATTTATTTATATTTTAACACTTTAATGGATAGTTTTATCAATACATTTTGCCACAACTGGCTCTTTGTTTACATTTGTGATCTCGATGTGGTCTGACATCAAAACTAGTTTGACATGCCTGCCTTAGATGGAGGAAAATATTAATATTTTGGTAGATTTGTTAAGTCATACTTTTGCATTTGCAGATAATGGACAGAAAAATGAGAAAATGTTACAATAAGATGTTTACATTATAAATACCTAACTAAACTACAAACAGTCCAAGATAGGGCGGCTTGTCTTGCAAATTGTTCTATATACCCAAATACTTTTAGGATGCACAAAGCATTAGGCTGGCCTTTGGTTAAGAAATACGGTTGAAATTCCCCTTTTATGCTTTTTTTATTTTTAGAATGATTATAGTATCTAATGCTTTGAATAATCAACTTTTATTTAGCCAAACTTTACACAATCACACAATACAAGGCTTTAAAATGTAGTTTTCCTCTTCCACCATGCAACAAAAAGAACCAGAACTCACTTTCTTCATCCGTTTTAAATGTAACAAATGGTTATTATAAGCTCCCTACTTATTTATTGTATTATGTAAATGATTATAATTGTAACATTTATGAATCACCACTAATATTATATTGATTGCCATAAGTATTATTTGACATGAAAAGTAGCCATTGTTACATACTGTAAATGGCTACTGGGGATTCAAATAACCAAATCTGCCAACATAAAAAAAACATAATTTTTCCTTCCTTCTCTTTCCAGTCGAACTGCAGCAGCCCTACGACATGGACTCAGTGGAGTATTTGGAGGCACTGGAAACGGTGACCGACAAACTGGAAACCAGAGTTAACTTCTGCAAAGCCCATCTCATGATGATTACCTGCTTTGATGTGTCCTCAAGACACCGGTAGATGGATGAGAGACGGCCAGAGAGACCACAATGAGAAAACATTATCCTAACAGTGGACAACAGGAAACTTGGAATGAGGAGCGTAAGGACGGAGCGACCAGTTATTCATGCATCTCCCCTGGATGGACAGAAGGACAGATCAGATGAACGAATGGAAAGATCTACAGTGAAAACTAGCAAACGTCAAGCTTTTGGTGTTTGAGTGAAATACTCAAAGAAGAGAAGGAGATTGTAGTACGGCAAATTACTGAACAAAATATCTAACGCCACACAGACCGAGTTAAGAATGTACCGAGAAAAAGAAAACCAGACAACAAAAATGCCACTTTTCAAAAAAAAAAAACAACAAAGAAAAGGTGGAAGAAAAGAAATCACACCTGTAGTTTATTTTCATTTTTTATAAATAAAAATAAACTACACTTATGATGAATGTAATTTACAGGTACATTACTGAACCTGTAAATGAGGTTTAATGACAGAAAGATGCTGAATTGTATCCCTGAGAGAAAGACGAGAGGAAATGATTAAGATAAGTGCCTTGAGAACATTTCTAACACCACCAAGACCAATTCTTTCTGATTTTTTTGTGTACATGCCGTTGGTATGGTGCTAGTGTAGAAAAAAATTGATGTCCTCGGAAATTTTCATTTTGCAATTTCCCAGTGTGATGTTTTTCTGTGGGTCGGTGTTTCCCAGTTCGATTCTTTTTAAAATGTTTGTATATTGCCATTGGATTGTTAATGAGAGAAACTACAACTCTGGAAAAAATTAAGAGTAAACTTAAAATGATCAGTTTCTCTGATTTTACTTTTTATAGGCATATGTTTGAGTAAAATGAGAAATGGTGAAAATTACAAAAAAGATGCAGAGCTTTCAGACCTCCAATAATGCAAAGAAAACAAGTTTATATTCATTTAGAAACAACAATACTAATGTTTTAACTCAGGAAGAATTCAGAAATCAACGTTTGGTAGAATAACCAGGAGGTTTTCAATGGAGTTCAGTAAAAAGTTTTTCCAGAGCTGTACATGACCGAAGCAAAATCTGATACGAGACGTGGGAATTTCAGATTCAGAGTGTAAGAGCGCAGAGGAAAAAAAAAAAATCTAATTTATGGAGCAGTCTCTGCCTGAACCTCTCTCTCAAATGATGCACGTCTGGGTTTCGATCAGCAGGACTCAGGAGGATTCCTGCGGCTCAGGTCCCCTGGTACAGATGTGATGCTTTTTCATGTTCACAAAAGAAAGTCGTGTCGGAGTCACACAGGAGTGGAGGTGAAAAGATCCATCTCTGATCCACTTTTAAGTGCATCCATTGACTGACTGGCTGCTGAGTGACTGGCCGTTATTTGTATCCGTGTTGTTCTGCTCTACTCTAAAAGAAACTGAATGATTTGTAAATGTGTGTGTTTTCTAATAAGGTTTCTTTTTTTATTTGGGAACAATGGGACCATGTAGAAGCTATGTGTGACGACAAAGAAATATTTAAAAGGAACTGTGACGAGGAAAAAGATATAAAACTATAGAGTATGGTATTGAAATTGAATTATAAACTTTTCAGTAAAGCAATTAATTAAAGTAAGATTACATTGTGTTGAAACACTTAAATAAATAAGAATAAACTACACTTATGATGAAAACTTCTTAAAAGTCATAGCTCTCTGCCTGGTTCCATTTACATTGAATGGATAGAAACGCTAAAGATTTGTTAATATTATTATCTATGGTGCTTGAGATGTTTATGATCTAAATGTTTGTAAAAAAAAATATAAATAGATGAAAGAGCCTGTTTCCCCCTACAGAAATGTCATCTGTATGTATCTCTTCTCCATCACAGGAATCACCGCTGTTATCCAATAACTCCACAGTTTACCTTTGCTGCACATCGTGTTTTCACAAAAACGTCACATTATGAGTTTCATTCTTTGAAAGCTTTGCTTGATTTGTCTGTTTTTATAAAATTTACCAAAAGAAATGCAGTTGAAATCTGATTTTTACATACACTGTATAAAAAGACAACCTTTTCCCTAAATTAAACCAAATTTCCTTATTGATAACCAGTTAGGGTTATCAATAAGAATTTCTATTAGAAAATGCCAGAACAATGGGAGACAGAACAGCTTAGAGAACCTTTACTACTTTCTCTAAAGTCAGAAGTTTACATACACTATACTATGCCTTTAAATAGTTCAGGACGTTTCTGATTAATTTCTGTTAATTACAAACCAGCCTGTTGATGCATTAATGCAGCACCTCAAACATACCACTTCATTGTGTAAGATTGTGGGGGAAATTCAAAAGAAATTGGTTAAAACACTCAGGAACAGAATTATAATGCTCCACAAGTCATCTGGTTTATCCTTTGATACCATTTCTAATTGGCGGTATTAACACTGTAAGAATCTTACTGTTGGAGGTTTTGTGTCCCAGAGATGGTCATGATATATTATGAAAGGTACAGTTATGGAAAAAATTAATAGACCACTTAAAATGACCAGTTTCTTTGGTTTTAGTTTTTATAGGTATATGTTTGAGTAAAATGAACATTGTTCTTTTATTCTATAAACTACTGACTGTGAAATTCCAAACAAAAATTTTATTTGCAAAAAATGAGAAATGGTGAAAATAACTAAAAAGATGCAGAGCTTTCAGTCCTCCAATAATACAAAGAGAACAAGTTTATATTAATTTAGAAACAACAATACTAATGTTTTAACTCAGGAATAGTTCAGAAATCAATATTTGCTGGAAAAACCAGGAGGTTTTCAACGAGGCTCACTGCAGTGGGCTCTTAAGTTTTTCCAGAGCTGTACAAGCCTACAACAGGGATGATAAAATAGACAAAATAGATGGCATCATGAGGAAATAACATAAGAAGAAAATATTGACGAAATATCTCAACACATCTGTTTTGGAATTGGAGATTGGATAAAAATGGTCTTACAAATTAACATTAACCTCAGATATATAAACAAATTAGTTACAAAGTGCCTTAAGAACAACAAAACTTGTGTTTTTTGAAGTGGCATTCATGTCAACTTCTGACTCTGAAGTAATTTAAAAAAAACTTATTTCTGGCATTTACCATATAAAAATACTTCAACAGAAAGGGATTTAGTCTGCGGTAATGTCACTGAGGAAAAATCTGGATGTATCTTTTATACATTGTATGTATTTATGTAGTTTTAGCTGTATTTTCTGTCGAGTGTAATTTTGGTCTGTATGGCTTTTTATATTAGATAGAGCCATTGATATTTATATGGAGAAGACCTGTGATAAAAAGCCATGACTTGATATAACTTAGGCAACAAGAAGATTTTAATGACTCTGTTGTGTCAATTGTTTGGGGGATTTAACATGATGCCCTTTATTCTTTTTTTTTTTCAAAGTAGTCCAGTCCACCTGTCATGAATGAAAGTTTATTTATTTTAAACTCAAAGCGAAAACACCCTAATTAAGCTTCTTATTTATTTACACCCTCTGATCTTGGAGTTTCTATGCATTTAACAAAAATATCTGTACATACTTTGTTCAGTCCATGCCACATATAAATATATATGCTGTGTACACATGCCATATTTTTTATTTTGCATCTTCTTTTGTTGCTGCTGGTTTAGTTTTCTACATTTGTTTCTCTTTGGGGAATTTTATTGAGTTTTGGTTTTTATTAAAGCACCAACCCTCTGATTATCAGATAGATTATTATCCATCTGTAACTAAAATCAAAGTTCAAAAATGTTGCTGTTGTAAATCAAAGCAACATAAAGATAATAGAGGCATAAACTATTTCCAGCTTTCTTTCCAGAGTTTTAATTCATTTCTTCTACTGTTTAAAAATACCAGTTTGTTGTTCTGTATTTGCATATACTGTATGTAAATATTTTAAAGATAAACTGTTTTCCATAACTAATGTTGTTGATGGCAGAGAGTTATTGCTGAAGTTATTAAATATGCAACAACAAAATCTAAAATTAAGAAACTCAGAAAATATAAGGCTCACATCAACAAAGGAAGACTGTTTTTGAGATTAAACTTCTGCTTCCAGTAAAATCACTAAAAAGATCACAAATGATCACAACATTTAAAGCTAAGCTATATTTAAACTTCTATGTTTCTTTATTGTAGCAGTAGAAAGCATAGCTATGATGCGCTAACAGTGTTAGCAATGCTTACAAAAAGCTAACAGTAGCTAACTTTTTAAAATCAATTTTAATTGTAAATCAAGCTTAAGTTACCAAACATTTGGAAAAAGATTAAGTTTTATAGTTAGGCTTTGCAACAAAATAGAAATGATTATTGCAGAAAAGTCACTTTATTTTTACAGTAATTATCAGATAATTTCTGCATTGGCTTGAGCTTTCCACAAAGCAACCGTCTCTCCTGGCTTGATCAACTGTATTACATGATATCTGTGATTTTTTTGTTCTTTTATTTTTGTACTTACAGTAAGTTGTGTTAAAATCTTTTGAACCCATAAATCCTAAACTCTTCATTCTTTTTGGAGTTGCATTCATCTTTTTGGCCTTTTCTGTAGGCTACATTGGCTTATGCTTAGAAAACTGAACACATTTTTGTTAAATCTCTTGAATGAAAGCTGGAAGTCTAAACTTTTATTCAGTGTTCAATACTTGATCTCAGATTCAATGTTAATAAAGTCCAAATACAGGAGAAGCTGACTGCAAATGAGCACAGAAAGAACAAGAATATCAGGTAATAAAAACAATGATCAGAATTTTTCAAATGACAATTTGTGTAAACAGAAATACCCAAATTTTGATCAATAGCTTAGTGTAATTAGCAGAAGATAATAACTACAATCCTTTACATGTTTCACATAGCATCTTATGATGCTATGTGGGAGGTTTCCCCTCCGAGTCGCTGCCAAATCTATCTAATTTGGTAGAGCTTTATAATTCAAGCAATAACTTAACATCAGCAGAGAGTTTGGTGTTATTTAACGGTAATGTGAGTCTATGTGAAATATGTGGCGTGATTAAACCAAATTATTAACTGTTTATCTGAAGCCTTTGCTAATTATAATGTGTTATCAGAAAATCTGACACATAGCATCTTTAAATTGTTACGGAGAAATGTGATGTGCAGAGAAGAACAAAAACACACTTATGAAGATGTAAGAATTTCTATTTAAATAAGTGTTTGAAAAGTTTCTGTACCAAAATATTCTTAATAACGTCAATACATGTCTAACAAAACACCAACGTAGGGGCAAATAAGATAATAAGCCGTGAAAATACTCTGGTTGTATCTATGCTGTCTCCATAATTCACGATTGTATGGCCCACTGTAGACTTCCTGCTTCAGTGAAATAAGGTCTGACTTTTTTGATGGAAAATAAGATAGAGGGATGTAAATAAAGGAATGTGTGGAAAGAGTTTCACATCTGACTCTGTTGATTTTGCACAAAGAAAAAAGATGCATTATGTTGTTCGTTAAATCTTGATTAAATATGAAATGTTTTCACGATGACCGTGACAGATCCATGAATGGACGGACGGTCAAAGTCAATCCTTTTTCAGCTTTTCCAAACCTGTTTATGAATCTGATGTGGAAACATCAGATATTATTTTACAACAAGTAATAAAACTTACTGAAATCATAAACACAAGTATATAGAAAAATTATACCTGGCATAAAATCTGACAATCAAGAAACAGAAATGCAGATAAACTAGATTACAGGGGAAAAAAGTAGCTTTCAAATCCACCTGTTATGGCAGTAATTGGACAAACAGAGATAAATTCTGTTAGCTGGAGACAGGAACCAGCACCCCTCCCGACCCCACTATGGACAAGGGGAAAATGAATGAATGAATGAATGAATGGATGGATGGATGGATGGATGGATGGATGGATGGATGGATGGATGGATGGTAAATAAATTCTGAAGCTCAAGGTAGGAGAAAGAGTTTGAGATTGCGTTCTTGGTGGCAAACTTGTAATTACCTTTAAAATTCAAATCACTAGATAAATATTTAGTTAGTTGCTACATTAAAGATGTTAAAGCTAAAGATAAGGGAGATGTAAAAAATAGAGCTGTGAAGCTGACAGCGAGGGTAGTGATATATGATGGCAGGTTGATAATATAAAAAGTGTGTAAAAATGATGAAGTGCAGCAGGAGGAAAAGTGAAAATTAAAACTGTGGTAGAATGAAGGGGGAACATTAGCACCACTGAGCTCAGGTCGAAAACACTGAGGCAGTAAAGCAGAGATGAAACGTCAACTAATGCAGGATAAATTTAAAAGCCTCCTGGATATGGATGAGACTTGGTGACAGCAGGTTTAGATTAAGCAGTGGTAAATCTAATTCTTTGGACATTATGCAGAAAGAAAGGAAAATGGAAGAAGAAGAGGAAAAACAAACTCAGCCACTTGGCAAAATAAAGGTCAGAGGAAGAAGCAGCTTATTAGTTCACTACTCTTTAAAAAATTAAATATTAAAGGTGTGAAATTAGACCCTAATAAATGTGAGAAACAAAAAACAACAGCAACATGACGCATATAAGACACGTTACTATCCCGACCTACCCTGTGACTAACACACACACTCACCCACCCCGTCACAGAGGAAGTGCAGTCATTAGTTTGAATATGTCTGAATTTTGGATTATCTTTCTATGTGACCTCACACACCGACAGAGAAACACACAAAAACAGGGATTAACCAGCGAGGAGTGTGTGTGTAATGGATAAGCACAGAGAAGGAAGGATGTTTTGAAATTCTGGCTTTGCTAAACACACACACACACACACTCAATCGTGTTTTCATGACATGTGGGGACTTTTCATTGACTTCCATTCATTTTTTTACAGCCTAACCCTTACCCTAGCCCGACCCTTAACCCTAGCCCTAACCATAAACCTAGCCATCACATAGCTAATCTCTAACCCAAAGACAGCATTTCCCTTCATGGGGACAAAGAAAATGTCCCCACAGGGAGAAGTGGTCCCCACAACCAAACATTGTAGACAAGTAGGTCCCCACGAGGATATAAAAACCAGGTTTACACACACACATATACACACACAGGGTCACTCATCAAGATGGAATCTGCAGATTACGCAGCAGGCCGGGCCCCCAGGGGCCTCCAACCTCTGGGTTTCTCACTCACTGCCAGGGGATAAAATAACAGGCTACAGATAAAACTCAAACCACTGAGAGATCACAGCCACCAGGTCAATGTGTCAAAACAAGCTGTCAACAGCAGTTGCTTCGCACTTCAGACTCTGTGTGGTTTAGTTTTAGTTTCAGTCAAATGCAGGAGTTCAAATATTTTCGCTCCGTCTGTGTGACGCTCTCAAATTGGCGTTTAAATCTCTTGGGGAAGCGATGCTGATGTGACCCAATGGAGGGAGGTTCAAGTTGTTTTTTTAAACCTGGTTGTCTGTTGTTACCAATCCTCACTTCTTCTGTTGTCTCTGAGCTCATTTTAGCTTTATGCATATGCATATTTTACAATAACGAACAACTAATTATCTTTACGCCACCATTCTGGTGTAATTATACCACTTTTTCTTGACATTTTCATTATAAACACTAAAGCATCCTTCACAAGCTTTGTGTTGCTGTAGACTGTAGCAGGTTTTCTACCTTTTAGCAAATCTTAAGTGTTTGAAGATAATTATTAACACAATTAATTTCTCAGGGCAAGACTTGGAAATTACAACCTTATAATGTCATCAGTAACAAATGTATGTTAGAGAATATCTTTTAATAAGTGAAGCCGAAAAAAAGAAAAGAAACAAAAGTACAATCAAATCAAATCAATAAGGACCAACTACACTTCTATATAATTGTGTGGCCAGTGGCATTTTCTGATATGGGCGACATGGGCAACCACCCAGGGCTCCCTCGGTTGTCACATCAGGTTAGAGGAAATGTTCCCTCAAAATGTAGTTAAACTGTGCAGATGTCAGAGATAAGAGTCATAATGTGATTTATAAACAGTTTTTTACGTTAAAAACAGTCTGTTTCACTCCGCCGCTCTGGTTAGTGCACGTTTGTGGATTAATTTGCCCTTCTCAGTGTTTGACAGGCAGGCAGGTTTGCCCTACGCATCGTCTTGAAGGCATAGCACAAAGGTAAAGCTGTGGAACAGATTGTTTTCCCCCACACTTGCAGAAGTTTGTGAAATTATGCAATGTGTTTTATTCAGTACGATAACTAATTGCAAAAAGATAAGTGTTAAGGAAAAGTATTTTGCAAAGCATATTCACTTGTCTAAGGCTAATTATTTAAGTTAAGGTTTGCAGATTATTTTGTTCATGCCGAGTGAAAGTAAAACCAAGACTTAAGTGCTGAAGTCCTAAAACATAATTTAGTAAATTTTTAATATTGAGTAAAGTCTGAGTCTACTGTACTTTACACTATGTCAGCATAGTAGTCCAATGTCTTATATTCAATGTTTGATTGAAGCTCTTTTGGAGAGAATGTGGTACAAGAGACTAGGGCCGCCTCTGTTCGCAGGGGCGCACCTGATCTCACCCAATCACTTTTTGGCACAACACCTGCGGCTTGGCACAGGTGTTGGCACCTGCAGCGGCTTGGGTGGCAGTTCTCATGTGACAGAACTCAGCTTGAAGAGGCACAGAAATGTTTTTTAAAATTACTATATTAAAATACATGCCAATAGTTTCCTAGAAAAATGAGAGCCTTGACAGGTATGTCCATTCATGTTTATACTATGTCCATTTAGCTTCTTGGTTACCAGAATCTGGAGGAAGCATTTCTCTGTTGTTTCAAGAGCTGGCAGGTTTTCCTGTCTGGTTGCTTTCCACAGATGGTCGTCCTTAATGAAGAAATCTGGCTGCTTGTCGTCCTCTGAGGGTCAACCTGCGGGTTAACCTGGTCTGGCCACTCTGTCACCCAAACAAGTTCATCGCTGAAGTCATCTGGCTAAAGAGGGAACGTCTCCCAGGCTGGTGACTGTAAAACAGAGACAGATGGCTGCACTTCCACAGGCCGACCTCAGTCAGTGAGACATTTCTTAGCTACCGGAAGGCGTAAAACAGTTTCTTGGGAAGCAGAGTTTGCCTTTTTGCTTTGACAGAAACATTTGGCTCGGAAATCCGCCTGCTCTTTCAGAATTTGCTTTATTAGTTAGATTTTATTGTTTGGTTTTTACATTACCTTTAAAAGAACATCCAGATCTTCTTGTGTTTGCCAAGAATCCAAAGTGTTTACGACTTTTAGGACACTTTTGATGGATTCCTCTTTTATTTTATTACAATAAACTACAAGAAGAGCTTTGCTGACCACATAATGTAGGTTAAATTCAGCAGCTATCAATACCAGCCGGTCTTTATTAAAGAGATAGTAAAGACCTCAAATCGACCAACCATTAAACCGCAGTACAATGTAATGTGATTCATCCTAATCTGACACTCAAGCATGCATCTATAAAAAAATATTATAAAAATGGAAAATCTCCAGATTTCCAGGGGGTCTTTTGTGGGCTCTAGTGTCCCTCATATGAAAGTAGGCTGACAGGAAACAGGGATGGAGGGGGTGGGAGACATGCGGCAAATATTGCCGGGTCCGGGAATCGAACCCCCGACGGCCGCGTCGAGGACTCAAGGCCTCCAAATGTGGTTCGCGCTAACCACTACGCCACCACAGCAAGCCCAGAAATATAAACTTTTAAGGTAAGTTTAATGTTTATATCAGTCCATAGTCTGTCTTAATGTCTGCCAGACATTTCCAGACGACATTCCTCCATCTTCATCCTCAGGTCAGAGGTCAGTGGGTGCCCATCACCATGAGTCATCCTCATGATTATAAAAGCCTGATGGAAGAGGAAACATGCAAAAAACATTAGCAAAAAGTAGTTTATTCAAGTGTACCGTGCTTAAGTTATACTAAACATGAAACTGTGTAATGGAAGATTAATTTTTACAAACCATATTTTACATAAAAGTCTAAGACTAATATACTTAGTCTAAGACTAAGTATATAACACTAGGACTCAAATTTGTACATTAATATTAGAGTGTATACGTTGGTAAAGCCAAGCATTTTTGTCTAGTTTGCTGACATGTAGATATCTTTATCTACTTTAAATAAGACAAAACTAACTAACAAGTAACTGTTCAGTGATATTTAGGAACTTGTTTTTTTGTAAATAATCCCTTAATATTGAGGCAGATGTTTTCACTTATAACATGGAAAAGATGTCTTGTTATAAGCGAAATAATTTGTCCCAGTTTAGTTCAAAGAAGTATTAAATTAGTATACTTTCTAGTACACTACAAGTACATGGCGCAAAATATACTTGCTATGAAATGAACTTCAAATACACTATTTTTTGTTAGGAGTTATGATCTTTGTATTCAGGAAATGCAATGGTACAAAAACATCACAATTTAACAATCAAATTATGAAATAAAAACTTTAGATGTCTGTAATAAATGACACAACAATAACAAACACTGTAAAAACACAAAGCAGAATCTAAAAACCTCTTTGAAAGTGTCCAAAGCGTCCTCCAGGTGCTCCAGGTAATGCTGCAGCTTCCCCACTCTCATCAGCTGAACTCCATGAACTGGATGAGGATCAGGGTAGAACAACCTACAGAAACAACAGACAGAGGACAATTTACCTTCAGCTCAAATATTTCTGTATTTATGTAGTTTTTGTTATTCTTCTCTGAGGATTACAGGACATTCTTGAGCTTAACTGAAAGTGGAAGTCTGAATGGCTCAAAGCAACAGAAATCTCTCATCAGAGTCTGCAGACTCAGGATGGGCAGAAATTGTTTCAGGCAAAAGGTTTCCAAACGCAGCAGAGAGATCTGAAATGTGTTGTGTGCAAATAAATGTGCGTTGTATTTAAGCAGACTTAAAATCATACATTATGTGCAATAAAGTTACACTTTTAAACTTCTACAGCCTTCTGAATAAACATGTTTATCTGGTTTTTCAATTTGTCCTGTGCTCAGTTTTTGTTAACATGTCAAGTTTTCTGCAGGGCTGCATGATATCAGAAATATATTTAATTACAAAGCTCCTTCCAAACATAACAATGACATGATCGATTATAATTAACAATTTTTTCAGACATTTTTCTTTGTTTATGTGTCGACAACAGAAAGGCTCGACACTTGAAGTATATTGTGAGCAACATTTTGCATCCAAGCAATTCTGTGTGATTCCAATATTGACAAAATTAATATTGATAGATGTTAACATCAGGTTTGAACTGTATATTCATATTTTTTATTATTATTTCTATTCATGAGGACAATAAGCATCTAAAATATTAAATCTTAACCAACATTAGACTCAAAACCAAAACTCCTCTTCCTGTTTTTCTTGTCATAAAATTTTCCCCACATTATTACAGCTTCATAAATTTAATTTTCTCCCTCTATACTGTGGTCTTTAGAAAACACTTCACTAAATGAGAGATATTATTCCGACAAGACAAGTATCTTCATCCAATCAGACCTGAAGCATTGCTCTCCAGTTCTCCCAGTTCAGCCAGATTAAAAAGGCCAATTTACCCAAAGGGGAATATTGAAAAAGCTGCTTAAAAACACAGCAGCTGCGTCAGTGAGGAAGACAGCCAGCCTCAAGCACCAGTCAGAAGAACTTCATGTTTGTGCTGCAACATGAACAAACTCAAGGAACTATTTCAATGTTGGTTTTTAAAAGCTTTCCTACACCAAACTATTTTTTAAACTCCATCTTCCTGCCTTAAATGTTTTTCCCCTTTGCTTACTTGTCTATTTTTTTTGGTTTTGCTTTCAGGCTTCGGGGATTAAAGATGCTGATGTTGTTCAGCTTCTCAAACCTTTACTCTATTTAATCTTAAATTAATTACACACACTGTAAAAAATCCTTTAAGACTAAACCGTATGATGGCATTAAAATGTTCAGCAGCAAAGTGTAAATCCTTCTTCATTTATATTCTCAAATTTGAATTTCAGGCACAGCTTCTCCATCTTTCAGTCAACAGCCAGCATCATTATTGTAGGAGGATGCACGCATAAGGTCAATACGAGTCCACTTCACCCAAATTAACTCGGCTTATTTGTCAGATTGTTTCTATATGCTCTCAGTCGCATCGAATTTTAGAATAAAAAGCAATTAATATCAAGTAAAATCTAAGTTAATTAAAACAAGGCGGCCACAACCTGAATAATCTGTTACTCTGTGGCTTCTCTGATTATTTTCTAAGCTAGTTTTTGTTTTTCCCTCTCGGTACTAATTGCCCATTTGTTCACACCGTCAAGCTCAACTAAACAACCAGCCGACATGCTGCACAATTACAGAGGTGGACCCCAGTCCTGTGGTTAAAAGCGATTAGTTAAGCAGAGAATTCAGTTTCAAAACCAGCAGCATTAGTCCTCCATGAATAATAACAAGTTGCAATATTGATTTAATTATCAATCCGTTGATTCTGGCTAGCGCAAACACGCACACGAGGGCCGCATTCCAATTAGATTTCATTTTTGCATATGCAACCAAAAGGCAATTAAAATAATTTTATTAACTTGCCGTCTCCTGACTTTTCACCCAATTTTCTTTTTCTTTTCCAGTGAGAATAAACTGAAGAGAAATACGGAAAGCTGGTTAGGAAATCATAGCTCTCAGCGATAAGAGAGAGAGGAACAGAAATTAATAGTTGTGGAAAATGTAGCATTTTAAGGCGAATGCAGTGGAACTAATTAGGTTCTTGTTTAGAGCTGGAAGATTCACACCCTGCTGTTTTTATAGGAGAGCGAAACACAAATCGTCTTACTGAGGAGAATAATGAAAGAGAGTTTTCCTCAGCGTTACATCACTTCACTTCTACTTTCTTCCACAAATGAGCAAACTTGGAACAATCCTGTGTTTATTAGTATGATAAAAGATGACTTCTATGAGCTTTAAATCACATCTGACGTTTTGTCCTCGTTTTTCCACAGCCGAATTAATGTTAAAATTAGGGAAAATCCCATAAGATACAATAAACCCTAACATAAAACAGTAATACATTTCACTAGAGTCAGTGAATTGCATTTTTAACTTGGATATAAGAAGCCAAAACAGAGAGGGAAGGAAGCTCTCTTGCTCAGACATAAGACTTCATGCCAACAATTCGTTCCATCCCATCTTTCTATTTATTTGATTGTCAGGGACAATTTATACTGTAGCACTTACATACATGACTAATTTGCAATGCTTGTCCCTAGAAGGGCTAGTACATAAACAATCACTACCAATCTGGGAACAATCTGACAAACCCTTCAGCTATTTAGCAAAGATGAAAGGGCAAACATAACCCAAAAAGAATGTCTTTAACTGCAGCAATATGTGATTCTACAAAGTTTTGAGCGTTAGCAGAAAAAGGTTGCTTTTTTCCTTTTTTATCAATCTGCTCTGCTTTGTGTTAGTCTGTAACACAGGATCCACATAAAACACACTTAAGTTTGTAGGCTTACCTTGATAGAAAACTACTGGACAGATTCACAGTGCATTGCAAGAAACAAACATCCCAGAAAATCTCACTTATTACAGCCCCATTTGTTCTTAACTTTGCAAGCGAGAATTATACCTCAGTTTGCATGAAACATGATTGTTTCCACCAGGGAATGGAGGAGAAGTGAGAGCTTATATTTAAATAATTTCACAGGCAGGCTTGAAAAGACTGAAATTCTACTGAGGCTTTGGTGAATGCTAGGCTAACATTTATATTAATCCAGTTGAATGTTAATGAAAAGTTGAGTTCTTGCCCTGAAACAACTGCAGCTGGAATGCAACAATTCATGTTTACACAGAGGTGGAAGGCAAAAAACATTAAGGCACCAGATCCTACCACAGTATATTGCCTTAGCTCTATGTGAAAGCTATACTTTTATACATAAATTTTTCTTACAAATACAGGTTTATGCATTACATATGCATGATTCATGAAAGCGTGTAAGAGCATATCTATGCCAGTAAAATATGGGAAGAATAGAGACGTTCGATGAGCCTGGCTTGCACAGCCTGCAGCAGGTGTGCATTATTCGCAGGGAATAACCTCTCTATACATCACAGGCTGGGAAATAAAAAATGGGAAAGGACTTGCCATGAGAGTGAGAGAAGAAAGGAATGCAGAGTGAGAGGAAGGAGAGGAGAAAGGGAGACATGGAGAGCTCCTGCAGCTACTTTCAGCCCAGAGGAAGAGACGAGATGAACACGGAGTTTCCTCCTCCAACTCATTCTTCACAATCTCCCCACTTCTTGTTTTTCATTATTTTACATTCATTGTGGTCTCCCTTCCTTGCAAACAATATTTTCAGTGTTTTGCTGCTTATTTACGCATGCAATCAGTTTCTCTCCGCTCTGTTAACCCAGGTGAGTTTTCAGTCTTCCACTAAAGCTCCACAGGATCATGGCAGAGATTTTATTAAGGAAGTTCAAACTCTTTTTTTATTAAACTCAAAAGAGGTTGAAAAATCCCAAATCTTCCTCCACATACCTCTTTAGTTATGAACCTTTAACATTTGAAGGAAAAAACATAGTTTTTTGACATTTCCCTTAAGCTTTAAAAGCCCCTCACTGCTCAGTGGATTGGTTTGTAATTTGTACAGTAAACCTTTCAGGTAACGTCTTCTCTTGGGAATCGGTTCAGATCTTTAATATCAAGGTTATTTTGCTCTGCAGAACAAATTCAGGCTGTGCATTTAAATATCACAGATCTCTTAATAGGAAAAAGAAGCAGGTTTTTGAAACACACTGCAGCAGTTATTGTTGTGCTACACATATTACATTTTAAATAAAACTAATCTGGATTTGTATTATTTTCATGTAATGAAAATAGTTAATTGTTGAAGAAATAATCATCCTTGAAGTCTAAGATTATACAATGCAAGAACACAAAATCTTACTATTTTTGATATTTAAAGTTTCTAGTGTAAATGTCTTAGTGCACTTGAAATGAGACAAAACTAACCTCCAGGTAACTTTTCAGCAATAAATGGGAGCTTGTTTTAAGTCAATAATTACTTAATGTTGATGAAAAAGTACTAGTTACATTGTCGGATTATTTCACATTTATAAAATGGGAAAAAATGTCTTGTTTCACTGGCAAAGTATTTCACTTAGAACTAGAATGTTTTCATCAATATTAAGGACTGACAAAAGACAAGCTTATACCATGCTAAAAAAATTACTTGTAATTTTTGTCATATTTCAAGTGGAGCTAAGATATTTCCACTAGAAACTGGACAAAAAAAATGCTTGGTAAGATTTTGTGTTTTTGCCGTGTTGACAGACACACAAAAAAAGTATTTCCAAAATAACCTTTCATTAATATGCGAAAACTTGCTTCAGCATATTTATGTGCAAAAAAACTCTGGAAGTCATTAACACATCACTTGTCTTTTCCAGCAGTCCATTATACAGTGCATACAGCGGTGAAACCAGCTGACCAAACGTGCTGGAGCTCCAACTGGGTCGCAAGGGCTCGGCTTTGCTGGCGTTGCTAGGTAACGAGCTGGGCTTTGCTGAGGTTGCTAAGTGAGGGTCACCGCCTGCTGATTTGTGACTTTACATACCGGAGGTTTATGAAGTGGCTCATTTTCCAGACACCAAAAAACAGGAACTTATTGCTAAAAAACAGCTGGGTGGGTTTCTTAAAGTGCTTTGCCTGTTTTTAGAAGCAGCTAAGAACCAAATGAAAGTACAAAAACAGTGCAAATGATTAATTTCGCATAATAGGTCCCCTTTGAAGCAGAGTTAGGTTACAAGATAAAAGCTCTGTTCTCCTCCCTTATCTGATTATGCCCACATCAACTCTGGAGGAGCTGCAGACATCTCCAGCTCAGGTGGTTAAATCTGATAACAGGACAGCTGTTAGTAATACACTCCACAAATGTGGCCTTTAGGGAGGAGCAGCAAGAAGAAAGCCATGTTTTTTAAATTACCCAGATCCCCTTTCTTCTCACCACCACCACTCTTTCCTTCTGCAGCTCAGAGTCTGCTTATTTATTTATAAGCCTGTGTTGTGGTTTCTCTCCTGTGGTTCGTTGTTGCTGGTGTGAGCGAGAGCACGGCTGTGCCACTGGAGCTCTGCCCTTCACACAAGATCAATTAGTCTCACACACACAAAGGAAAGTGCATAAGAGGTGGAAGGCTGAGAGAGAACATACCGCACTGCAGAAACCAGGATGCAGAGGTGTGTGAGGGTTGTACATATCAAATCAGACAATAATTCACCTCAGGTACTTCTAGGATGTCCACATATTTAAATACCTACATGATTTTTAACTTCCAGTAAAAAGACGTTCATCAAAAAAAAAAAAAGTTAATTCAATGAAATATTTTCTGTGATATTGACATTTTTACGTTTAGAAATACATATCCCTCATCTCATTTCTCAGCTTCTACATTCTCTCCTACCTTTTTATATTTCCCACCTGTGACAGAATCCAATGATCCATGGAAGAAGGTGGACAAGTCAGGTTAAGGGCACTGAACAAATCGAGACATAATTTCTTTGCAGCCATCATTTGCAGCTGACGTTTATTACATATGAGGCATGGCACCGCTCCATCATCATCTCTCCGTTGTATTGTTACTGTACTTTATGATCTTTGTCTCTGACCAGAGCAGTGTGAAAACATACAGAATTACTTATAGTTCAATTTAGTGTATAAACCCATGTGAGGTGTTACAGATGTTGGATGGAGACCCTGGCAGCTTTTCCTATTATTGCTTTTTTCCTACCGCCGGGATAAGAATGAAAGCCAGATGCCAGACAAATTAGAAATATGACACAAAATACTTAGAAGCTAGAAGACTAATTTGTAGAGCTGAAGTTATTTATGGTCTAATTCAGCCTAGTTGACTGCTGCTAGTGCATAAAATATACTGTATTTACAGCTGCTACTGACATGTTCCTGAGTAGTTTATTAAATAAAAATGTTCATTAGCAGCGCCAGACCTTCATTACCGTGAACTCTAATGATTTGCATTCATGACACAATGCAAACTGTTTTATATTTAATGCCTCCAACACCAGTCCTAAATGATCATTATAAATCACTGTAAGAGTCACAGTCAGCATATTGTAAGATTAAACCCAATAAACAAAATCGTCAGAAATCTGTAAAATGATTATTTAAACTCTGAGGTTATAGTACATAGATTACGAGGCCAAACATGATTTTCTCTCTTAAAGCCTTAACATACACCTTATTACACATATAATAATTGGATTAAAACATGCTTTATGTAACAGAGATTTTCTAAAGAATTAAAACTCATTCTTTAGTTTTAATTCTAGAGAATTAAAACTCATTCTTTAGTTTTAATTCTAGAGAATTAAAACTCACCTGTAAGCTGGAAGTGTCTTCATGCCGTATCTCAGAGCCTCCTCCCACTGCCCCAGCTGAACAGCAGCATCTAAAGCCATGTCTGTGACCCTCAGCTTGTACAGATTTTCATCAGGAAGTTCAGCTCCAGCAGCTGACAGGAGATTACTGCAGCTCTCCAACAACGCCGGCCAATCTACAGGGACAAGAATTAAGGAAAAGGAACAACAATCCTCGAAGGAAGTCTAAAGTACTTCTGAAAATGGCCACATAAATGTACAGATGTCGTTTTATGTAAATATGTCTGCATCCCTTATGTGTTGACTTATGGATACAAAAGAAAAGTCACACATTTAATTGGCAATTATTAAATTTTTTTTAAAGATATATAAATATTTACACCCCAACGAACATTTGAACATGATTTATGATTGTGGCGAGTTAGTCATGTTAAGTTTTCATATTAACTACAAAATGTTTCTAAGAAACCAGGATGTAAAATGCTAACATGACAAAACATTCGTAGCTATTGTAAAGTCAGCAGATGTCTGCAAAGAATAATCATCAAGACTCGGTAACAGTTACTGGGAATCCAGGAGTTTCTGTGCTGGAAAATGGAGGGAAAGGATACTGGACTCGGTTTTCAGTCCCTTCCAGTCTCGGTAGCGCCACCTTCAGCTGCTGCCACTTTTCTTCTTCCCCCGACAGCATGAATCCCTCCTGAATCAAAGTAAAACAATATAAAAATCAACCAGAGAGCTTGGTCTGGAACGATCTTATAGGTCGCTGCAAACTCACTAACCACCACAGAAAAAAAAGTTTAAAAAAATTGGACCAGTTTAAGTTGTATGTTGTTCTGTGGCTAATAATCATAGAGTGCTTAGGAAAAATATTCATACTGTTTACTTTTTCCCATTTTCCCACGATACACTAACTTCAGTGTATTTTATTGGGATTTTATGTGATAAAACAACACAAAGAACCACATGGTTGTAAAGTGGAAGGAAAAGACACATTAATTTTTAGATTTACATTACATTCATTTGTTTTTGGTCCCATAGAGTCAATACTTTGCTTAACCATATTTTGAGGTCTCATCTGGAAAGTTTCCATCAACTTCGCAAAACAAGAAATTGAAATTTCTTCCAAGCTGATAGCTGCGAACATTAATTATCCAAACCCTCTGGTTAAAGAGGGATAAATAAAAATGTACATCAAATTTTGTGGTTGCAATGAAACAAATTGCGGCAAAGTTCAAGATGTATTCAAGGCACTTCAAATAACAAATTCAAAACTTAACTTCATGCCAAATATTTTACTAAATTCTACTGTCCCATCAGTTAAATCCTTTCAAAACAATGTAATTTTTATTGTAATATGTTCTTACAAAAGCACTCCTCTGCCTTCATGTCGACTATGTTGCCATGATAACTTCAGGTCACAACTGTGCAGCCGGTCGTCAGATTAAAGCAACTGAAATAACACACAGTGTCTGTGTTGCACTACAACAAAGGGTTAGTAGAATAAAATAAAGCCATTGTGGCAAAACGACTCACACACACAAGAATAAAGAGGGCACAGCACTTCTGTGTGTAGGGGAAATGTCATTTAAATCATAGAATAGAGACATCAAAGGCAAAAGTGAAGGCAGAAACAAAAAGAGAAAAAGAGTGGGAGAAAGTAAACAGAGTTGGACGGAAACTGCTGCAAAATCAGGGCAGGAAGACGGAACGGGCATAGATGGATGGAAAAGAAAAGTGCAGCTGAAAGACAAGATAATTTTCTCATTTTTCAGTAGGTGGCCAGGCAGACAGAGGGAGGGTGTAGAGAGGTGGAGCGTGACAGAGTGACAGAGAAGAAGAGGAGGACAGCAGGAGATAAGAAAGCATGTCGGAGTGAAGGAGGGAAGAAGAGAAGAGGACAGGAGAGGGTACACCGAGACACGTTGTGCACCGATACGCTTGTCTGAGCAGCAGCGTAAATGTGTGTGATGGCAGGAGAAAGAGGGTGGAGGAACACACAGGGGTGTGTTTTAACTTCTGAAAACATTTAGTTCATCCATTTAATCAATATATCATCAACTGAAAAAAAAAGACAATGGGGACCGGACGATGTGGCTATCCTGATATAAGCGTTTTATATCGGTCGATATAGATAATTATTAATTATTTTTTAAATTTTATTTTAAATATCTAAAACCAAACTTACCCTTCCTATTTCATCCACTGTTTTCACTCCACTCCTTTGTTTTGTTTTTAAGCAGTTATGAGGCATGGTGGCAAAACCTTAAACTGCTGCTTTGCCAGTTACTCAACATGTTGTTGCTAGGTAACCAAAGAATGAGTGAGTTGCTAGGTAACCAGAGAGTGAGTGAGTTAGTTGATTCCACTGTCCTTGTTTAAGCTGTGAGAGGATGAGCAGCTAAAATTATTTCAGACAAAATATCCATTCATATTGATCACATGTCTATAAATTGTTACCTATTTATTGTCCACAGCCATATTATTATCATTTGTGGTAATTTAAAAGAGAAACAAATAAATGCATTTTGAATCTTCTCATATTTAAAGAATGACCTTGTGGGAGGACAAAACCTACTTTGTCTGCACAGTCTGACATGTGAAGGCATTACGATTGTTTTCATTGGCATTCGGAAAAACATATTTTTATGTTTTATATCTTGTTTACTTTGTTAGAAAAATGCCAAAATGTTGTGCTGCTGAGTTTTGTGGGAGCATTAAAGAATGTTGTGAATCTACAAGAACCAATCAGCATCTATCCTGTCTCCTGACCGACACAGCGCCCCCTGCTGATTCCACTATTGATTCCAGTTTTAGGCTCGAGATGCGCCATAAATCCACACTATGCTGAACAAACGCATTGCAGCCATTTCTCCATGTTTTCCTCCATTAGGTAGGAAGGACCCATGAGGCATGTTGACACAAAGCTACATTAACAGGACAAAAGATCCTGTTTTCTTTCACATTGTTGATTTTTGCAGCATCCTTTTCCTCTGTTACCAGTTAAAAGCTGCACATATGTCTGACATTCCCATCAAAAGGCTCTTTTTAAAACAGTCAATGTCCTATTTGTGACAAATGTGCATTAGACACTGCAAATCCATATGTGGAACCAACTTCCTGTTTTGACTGCGAAGGTTGTTACTTTTCAGCTAAACAAAACAATAGGAAGGTCAGTTATCATTTATTTACGTTTTGTAATGTAATATTTATGGGTTTTAAATCTCTAAAATACATTTGCCACACAAAACAATATGAAACAATCTTCAGTGGATCCTGCTTTTTAGTAGGTCTTGAATCGAAGCAAGTTTATTTTTATAGCACATTTTATCTACAAGGCAATTTGTTGTGGATAAAATAAAGAAAATTAGTAAGTTGGAATAGAGACTATATAATAACTAGAATATCATTATTTTTAATGAAAGGCAGTTCTAAAAAAATCTTTGTTTTAGCCTTGATTTTTTTCCAGAATTTTTGCAGAATAACTATAGAATAAAAAAGAAGCAAAAAAAAAAAAAAAAATCCCCGCAAAACATTTCTATATTGATTCAGCCACACAAACGAATCACTGCTTTCTCTGATCTCATTTTAATAATAGAGTATTTTTTGTTTTTATGTTTTGTCAGTTAGTTTTGATGCAATAACATAAAATTTATTTTGACTGAGTATGAAAATAGTAAAAAGTTTCCAGTAGTTTTAAAGGTTTCTGTTGGTCCTCACCTCTTTTTTTGAGCTGCATCTCTGGCAGTGGCAGACGAAGTGGTACTGCTCCTGCAGCTGCTTCTGCCGCTCTTCAGTCAGGGACAAAGTCTCAATATAACTTATCGTTAACTAGGCACAGGAGAGAACATGACACTCAAAGTCACACTTTTTGAATGTGAAAGCGAAAGTGTCTGCTTTCATAGCACTTCTGAACATTTTGTGATAATGCAGAGCAAAATTAAGTGCGATTCTGTGAAGACGGATTTAAAAAAAAAAAAAACAGATGAATTTGAGTGAAGCTGTGCATGGGTGAAATTTTTGCTGTGGCACTATGTGTGTGGATGTGTGAGAGTCTAAGTCCAGATGGCAGGGATGAATCTCATTATATTTAGTCACAATGCATCTCATTACACAGTCACAAGGGATGATGGGAAAAAAAATGGAGAAACACAGCCGTGTTAGAAGCTGTCATCCTGCTTGTGCTACAGAGATGTTTCACTAAGATTAATAACAAAGTTTATTATGCTTCTACTGATATTTTTTAGTATAATAGTAATTATACTATTACTACAACATTTATGATATAATAAATGTTGCTATAGTGAGAAAACATAAAAGAAGAATCATGTTAAACGTTGTTAATGGTGTAAAAATAGAGCTTGAATTTTCTTCGTCTTACCTCGTCTTTAGGGCGAATATCCTGGACGGCTCGGAGCTGCAGCCGCTCACCCTCAAACACCATCAGACAGTTTGGCCGACAGTCATGATTCAACAGGGATAAACTGAGACAGACGAGAAGAAGAAGTAGAAGTAGAAGAAAAGAGGACAGCAGAGCAAGAGGAGCATGTAAAACAGGAAGAAGATCACAAAAGACCAATAAGGAGTAGAGAAAAAGAGGAGAAAATCGGGGGAAAGAGGAGCAGAAGGAAGGGTCAGAAAAAATAAATCATTTGTGTTTAACTTAGAAATTTTACATTTTCTGTCAATTTACATTTACAACTGCAGTTCATAATGTCTTGTCATAAGATTTTAAACCATTTAACTGACAGACTTCAGTCTAAAAATACAAAGACTAAAGCCTGACTAAAGCACCAATTTTACATAGAATCAGTTGATTGGCGACTAAAATCAAGAGATTTTTTTTCAAACACATATCCTATAGAGAGAAAAAAATACTTAATTTATACATGTCGACTTAAAAGGGACGCAGTTCTGGTCAGATGTTTACATACACTCGTTAGACCGAGGGCTGACAGTCAACGGCTGCTTATTTGTCACCTCCATACCGTTCCTCGTTAAAAGTCACGCAATAAAATGACAAGTTTCTTTTCTATCCTTGTCTGTTTGTGCAGCCGATCCCCGCAGCATCATATGACCATTTTTTACTGCGAAGTCAACTTAATAAAAGCGATATTGGCTGTCAGGTGTGCGTTTTTTTGACAGGCTTTACAGGAGCGCATTGGTTGTTTTGACGTCCATCACGGTGGAGTTTCGAAGAGAGTGACGTCACGTGCTCAGGGTCAATAGATTATCACACATTTTTTAATGTCTATTTATTGCTTGTTTCATTATCGGCTACTGTGCTGTGTTGTGTTTTATGGTTTGGAGCACTCTGAACTGCCTTGTTGCTAAAATACAAATAAATTTTACTTGACTTGATTTTCCTATTTACACTGGTAGAACGAAATATAAAAAGAAAACCTTAACTTTATAAGGCATATTTAATGCCACAATAGACACATTAAAGTTTTAGGTAGAACAAATATTTATATATCTATAGTTCCTTAACTATAAAGTACTAAGAGAGAGGTTTTTGATCATTTTGATCATGCAAACGCATACATGAAAACATTTTTGATTTTATATTATCACAAAGTACAGTAGTGTCTCCAATCCAGCCATGAACAGATACTCTGCTGCAACCTTTAGATTTATCAATGTTTCAGCACACATGAATTATTTTTAGAAGAGTAAATTCAACCTTTTGATTCTGGCATGTCGGAGCAGAATATTTCCTAAAGTTGCTGCACAAAAAGGCTTGAATCAAGCATACGCTTTACCTGAATCTATTCAAATAAAACAACACAGTATATAATGGTAGCATTATGAAGCACCTCAATCAACAGAAGGTGTCAACACCCTAACTATAAACCCCAAATAAAAGTCTGGAAATGGATATTTACTCAGCTGTACATCTGTACCTGATGAGCATATTACCTGCAGCTTGACGAGAATTTAACTCTTATTAAGAAGCCCCCAGCACAACGTGAAAAAAGACGTTTAATATCGCTGCACACATGGCTGGGAAAAAACACTGAAAGGGGTCTGTGTGCTTTTACAGCCCCCTCCGTCACTGCAGCTATCGTTTATCATGTTCAGTGAAACAATGGGTGCATGAGATTAAGAATGCGTGTTCAGCCTTTGCAAAACCATCAATAACGCCCCTGGCTTTACTCTACAGTGGAGAAGTTGCAGGTTGAATATCAACCAGACATCAAGCCCTCTGAAAAACGCTTTTATCTTGAAGGGGAGCAGCTCATTAGCATGCTAATTAGATTAATTGACTAACGACTCACATAAACGGTATATGTGAAAGTAAACGTTGCTGTGTGGCGGGGCGGAGAGTGAAAATATAATCCATACATCTGATACTTGCCAGGAAAATGTTATTTAAAATACAAGCCTTTTATCAGGAGTGGAGACCGCCAGCCCTTGAGGTCAGACTGTCCTGAAGGTTTTAGATGTTCCCATGCTCTAACGCTCAGGACTTCAAGGCTGCATCATTAGCAGGTTTCTGCAGAGTGGATTCACAGGGTTTAACTTGTGAGTTCACAAGTTAAAGCAGACTCACTTTAACTTTATTTTAAGTTTATTTAAATTTAAACAGAGTTAAGACACATGCAACACTTGCAGGACCAAGATAGCCCATGTCTATTTTAAATATGTTAAAACCTCAAAAGTTCTAGAAAATCAGAATTTATAAAAAAAAAACTTTTGTTATAAAGTGGCATGTTCTAGATTTATCTTTTAATTACTTTTATTTTATTTTTGAGAATAATGATTCGAAATGCTAAGCGACTCCAAGTTAATTTGTCCTGTTTCCCATTAAATCTCTTCCTACTTCCTATTTATGCTCTTAAATTACCTTTTTACACCCAAATATTAAAACCGCACAATTTCTGTTTATTCCACTTTGTTGTTAGCTAATTTAATGGTTTCTTAAACTTTTTATAGTAATTGTGTTGTAGTTTCCTTTGTTCTGTTTGTACTGATTATATTTATTGACAAAATGTGTGTAAAGTCATTTTAACACAGAGCTCTACTTTATCTCCACTAAAAAGGTGAAATTCCTTCAAGTTCAACTAAAGTTGTTGAATTTTACTGATTTAATTGAAACTTTTGTCATGATTAACAATGGTATCTGTGATTAAACAAATTTTCAAGAAAGAAAATGCAGAACTTATGAAATTTCAAGTTAGCAGGAAATATGAACTGCCAAGGAGCATAAAGTGGGAAATTATTGAAACTAAATGCTGCTAATATTTAAAAGCTTTGTAGATGTTTAGCATCCTGCAACGGAAACGCACCTTTAGTCCCGATAAAAACTCAAGAGCTTTTAGATCATATGTTCAGTGCGATAACTGGCCCTGAAGCAATACTGGGAGTAAAATTAAACCAGTAAACCAAAGGCGAAAAAGTAGTTTTTGAAGTACAACATAGCCAGAATACAGAAATAAAGAGATGAGCTGAACTGAGGTGCAGCCGTGGAAGAATAATCCCCCGACTTTCTTTAGCAAACCCACGGTTGCTAGGCAACCTAAAATACGAATAGACAGGGGAGCATCCTGCAAACGAGTCCATCATTTATGGATGAGTAGAAGCACAAATCACACCCAGACACGCGGCTTGGCTGAGCTTCACTGAAGCCACTGCGACCATCTGACATCTCAACGCTGGCCAGATAAACTGGCTGGGATACCTGCGGCGTCAGTGACCGCACTGGTGTGTGTGTGTGTGTGTGTGTAGCAGCACTAACAGCATGTACAACAACAGGCCAAATCCCACCCCGTTCACCCAGGAAGCAATAGAAGGGATTACCGAGCATATCGGCTTGCTGTGTGTGTTTGTGCACGGATCTTGCACTTTCACAGTCCAGACAACAACCGTTTCATCATTCACACAACACTTCCAGTCAAATCTCATTTTCCCTCAAAAGACGCTGGTTTCTGTCGCCCAAACTGTGTGATGATATTCCTCCAGGTTTTCACCTAACAAGGGGTAAAAAAAATAAAAAAAATCAAGTCTTCTTTTCCCTCCCTTTGCTTCTGACTTCAAAGACGTGTCAGGACAGAGCGGGAAAGCGCTGCCAGGGCTTTGAACGTGCGCCGCGGTGAAGGACTGATGGGGCAAAAACTGCATCTCCAAGCGGCATTTTAATCTAGTCAAAGTTACAAGACTGGGCGAGGAGAGCTATACTAAAATTAATTAAACATTTTTTCAGTTCTGTGGGCTTCAAACCCTGATATTATTGCATATGCAAGAGTAAAAAAAGAGTGTTACCTTGGATAAAGCCCCACTCCGACCTCCTGCAGCTCCCCGTCACTGATGGTGAAACAATTACACGTCACCTGAAGAAGAAATCAGAGATAAACAAAGGAGAGAAAGTGATCATCAGCTACTTCAGGGGATCAAAATAACTTTAATCATTTGCTATTCTCACATAGATGAAACTGGCATGCCGACTTGCAGGTGTTCAGGTTATTTCTGAGTAGAAGAAAACCTTTTCTCTCCAAAACGCAAAATCTTACAAACTATTTTTGTTCTGGTTTCAAGTGAAAATATCTCACACTTTGATTCAGAAAAAAAGCTAACTTACAAGTAACTTTACAGCAAGATACAAGTCAATAATTCCTAATATTGATTAAAAAGTACTAGTTCCAATGGCAGATTACTTCACTTGTGACACGGGGAAAACGTCTGGTTATAAGTGAAATAATCTTTTTTGTAAAACAATAAGGAATTATTGACTAAAAACAAGTTCTTATTTCTTGATGAAAAGTTACTTGTAAGTTAGTTTCGTCTTATTTCAAGCACACTTAGATATTTGCACTAGAAACGACTCCACATACTTGTTTTTGCAGCGTTCAGAAGCAAAACAAAGAATAACAGCAACATTTTTCATCAGCTATGCTAATCAAAGGTATTTTAGTAATTGGACAACTATGCATGTGAATGGAGGAAACAGTCCAGAAATTAGAATAAATAATAAAAACTATAAAAACATCTTTGAGGTAAAAAATTAAACTTATTCTCCCAGGGGATTACAAAAAGAAAAACAGGAGAAAAAAAAAACTTACGTAAGGGTGTGCAACATTTTATAGGAATGGCAGATTATTCCAGTACAAATCCAGCCAGAAAATCTAATTAAAGTCTAATAAACTACATTAGCTTCATCTGGTTAAGCTTGTCTAATTCAAGATGATTCTTATTGTCTGGGGGAAAACAGAGCCTGCTGTGTCTGGAAATTCGATTCCTGTGGAAACATTTTGTTGGTTTTACATAACAAATCTATTTCTGAACACACACAATTCAGGCTACCTGAGTCTCTTCTTTGTAGAAACACATTTAAATGTTGTTACAGCCATGAGCACAAACTGACATTTTTAGTTATTCTTCTTTGGAAAGCAGCTCAAGCTCCGTCAGATTGGATAGGCGGCATTTACGGCACTCCATATTTCTCCTGGTGACGCTTACACTAGTCCACAAAATGACGATATAAAAAGTTGGGATAAAATGCCAGTCAGCTGGTTGTCCAACAATTATTGAATACATTTTTTGAAAATGGTTTATTCTGCTAAGTCATTCTCAATCTATGTATACAAAATCACAATACTTTGACCTTTTTGAATTCTGCACATAAAAGTGACCCAAAGTCTGGAAAAACTAAAACTACTCCTATAATTGGTAAAAAAAACTGAGCTACAGCTAAACAAGATTTAGCAAATAAAAACTAGCAAACAGACGCTAAAAATTAATTGAAAGTGAATTAGACAACAATATAAAACTAAACTATAATGAAAAACCCAAAACTATTATAACCCAGGTCTGTTTCTATGCAGATCAAATATACTGTACAATTTAAACCAGTTGTTTATAAGGGCTGTATATAATAACATTAAACTTCTAGTTTACTCTTACAGTCAGCAGAACCTAACACATAAAATGAAGTTACAAAAAGAAAGTTTAAAATAAATAAGTGGAAAAATAAACCCACTATCATTTATTTTCATGCTTTCTGTCTTTCAGCAGGTTTAACATTGAAACTTTGGCTGCATTAGTATTCACTCAACATTCAGGCTGACAGATGAAGAGAAAAATGCAGACATTCAGTGGGAGGGTTAGGATTTACAGTGAGCTACCGACAAATGTTTTCCACTCTGGCTCATTTTCACATCAAAACCAAAAGTCATCCGATGAGTTGATGTAAATCTGCAGCTGTAGCAAACATAAGTTTGCTCAGACCCCAGGGGAGCCAAGAGGTTTTCACTCAACTTATTCAAAGTTTGACTGAATCCTTCACTTTCCACACACACTTCACTGTTATGCAGTTTTCATTCAGGTATTCATCATTTGTGTCAAAAAAAAGAAGGGAAGACAATGCAGGGAGATAGATAGATCAAATAAAGTGTTACATTACAGCATCAGGATTAACCAAAAAAAAGGTTTTATTTAATGTTTTGATCTGCTGAAGCTCAATCACTAACATTTACTGCCAAGAAATAACCAAAGAGGCTCCAACTGGAAAAGCACTGCAACAAATTAAACTTACCCAACTCCAACTGGACTAATGAGGAGCTGCTTCCTCCTTAAACAACAACGTTAAAAGACAGGTCCTCGGGTGATGGAAAACATGCAGCTCTCTTTTAGAAGAATCAAATTATCAGTCTGCATGGAGTAAACAAAATAATTTAAGACTGCTGGGATCATTAGCATAAAAAACAAAGAGTAGAAATACAGCTGGAAAAAAGTCCTAAATGGCGAAATCTAAGCTGGAAATAAAATCAATAGAAGAACTAGAAGTGTTTCCACACTTTAACAAAGAAATTAAAGAATTAAACAGACTGAGCCGTCGTATTAAGAAGAGCTAGTTTTGTTTTGTAGAAGTGAAAGTCTATGAAACACAACTTTATGTAATGTAATAATAGAGTTATTTTTCTGCTAGTTTTAATTTAGACAGGTAACTACATAAAAGTTTATCAGGTCTGAAACAATTAATCAGATTAACTGTGATGAATAAATTGTTGAAATAATCATCAACTAATTAAGTTACTGATTAATTGTTACCTGGAGTACACAAACTCAAAAAAAATGCCATTTTGTGACATATTTGGGGCAGTACTTAAACCAAAATTGTAAAACATACATTTAAGATAAAACACTTTTGTCTGTACGTTTTACCCTAAAGTCCTCAAGTAGCATAGTTTTAGCTTCACCCAGTTCAAATGAATGATATATTATTGATTTATGCAATAAAATGTTTATTTTTCTTGATTAAACAAGAATTGAGATGTTGTTCTTTTAATGTATTTCTAAATCTGTAGAATGTGGCAATTTCTCATCCAATTAATCAACTACTTGTCAGAATAATCAATAGAATGACTAAATTACTAAAATAATCATTAGTTGCAGTACTAATAGTTATTTACACTGGAGTCGTTGTTGGACCTTTACAGATAATTTCTGTTATTCGGTGACATTTGCTCAGCATACATGTCTTAAAAAATGACTGACTTAATATGAGCTACCCCAAATTTTCTCCACCACATCATGTCTACTTCTTACTAGAAAGCTAGCTTAAATATCTCTCTTTAGTTTTGTTATGCTGCATTCAAAGAGGCTCGAACATTAACTGGACCTAAGCAGCAAATCTCTCCGCAGTGAAACTGTGTCATGTGCTGATTGCTGCACAGACAGCAATATTTAAATTACATAGCTACACTTAAAAATTATATAGCTTTTGAGATTTTAAATCAAGATGTTTTTTAAAATTATTTTTACCGTTTTGTTTCCTGTAAAAACTGTCAAATTCTTCACATTGTGTCCATAGCAAATGCTGAGGTGTGTTCAAGACCATCCTGAACAAATGCTGAGGTGTGTTCAAGACCATCCTGAACAAATGCTGAGGTGTGTTCAAGACCATCCTGAACAAATGCTGAGGTGTGTTCAAGATCATCCTGAACACATGCTGAGGTGTGTTCAAGATCATACTGAACAAATGTTGAGGTGTGTTCAAGATCATACTGAACAAATGTTGAGGTGTGTTCAAGATCCTACTAAACAAATGTTGAGGTGTGTTCAAGACCCTCCTGAACATTTTCCACACATTTATGACTGTTGTTCAACACTTTAGTGATTAACTAATGTGTCCTTGTACCCTATAATAAATCTCTTGTGCACCTGACTGAAAATCAAGTCAAAAAAACTAATTGAACCTTTTCTGTTTTGTGAACATTGCTTTAAATTTCACATTTCTCTATAGATGCTTAAAGGACAACAGAAAACTGTCCATTTCTAACAACAGCTATGATCAAGCCATAGCAGTAAAAAGCTAAATAGAAAATCATTTTTGCTGAATTTCTTTTCCTTTACACAGAACAGCTGAACCTGGTTTGCTTTAGTGAAATGCCATGCCACATTGCACTGACGCAGTCATCAAAATATCCTCTGTTTTGGAGAGGTCAAACAATACTTAATGTCGCAGAACAGATGGGCGAACATATCGCCCATCAGTAACCATGGTGACGGCCATTTCCTTCAAGCACTAAGAGCCACTAACAGTTTACCTGTTTATTTATAACCTGCCTGTTAATAATGAGAGACTTGTGCAGATGTGAAGGAGTTCACATGAGGTGAATCTGGTGCAGAGTTGGCGAGAGCAAAGAGGAAAGAGTCTGAAGTCTATCCGTCTCAACTGAATTAAACTCTACATAATTAAATAAGAAAACCTCTGCAGAAAGTAAAAGTGGGTCCTTAGCAAGGATGACAACCCGACAATAACAAAGTTACAGAGGAGAATTTTCCATTACTGCATCTGAATAAAAGACGCCAATGCAATTCTCTCACCACATTAATGGTTTTCTTCAAAAATGCTCTCGACAGCGTCAGTCTCAGCACCCATTCATTTGTTCGCTTAGTTATCTCTCAGCCTGTCATAAACAATATTCATGGTGATTAGCTGTGGATGAAAGTTGGAGACATTAAAAACGTGAGCGAAAGGAACAAAGGCAGGCGAGCCGGAGTGGAGTGTGGAGAGCAGGCGAGTGATGTGGAGAATAAGATCAAACATGTCAAATCCCGTGAAGGCAAAAAGAGAAAAAAACTAACTAAAAATGGCATTTATAGACTCCACAAAATGTCTAGCACTATACAGCAGCTCTCTAAAGTCTACACATCACTGTTAAAATATCAAAAATCCTTTCAAAACTTTTGCCATGCAACTTAAATAAATGCATGAATCTACTTTCGAAGAAATGTCTTTTAATTACATTTTTGGCAAAACAGTCAAACCTTTTATGAAACATTAAAAGCTAGACTCCTAATTACATGCTTAACTTTTTCCTCAATAGTAATAAAGAAACTAAAATGGCTGCACAAACCACTCATATTAGAATCCAATCAGATTCAGGATTTCAGTGCAGGGTGTAAAAAATACCTAGAAGACAATTTGAAAACATTTTTACTCAAATTGCCTATAGCAGCGGATGGGATTCGAGGACAGCGATAACCAAAGTAGGGTTTGTCATCCAATATTGATGATGTGTTGGGTCGGTTTGCTTTGTCCTGTCTAGCCAGTTAAAAAAATAAATAAAACTTGTGACTGGAAGTTTAAGGTAGCTGGAATTGGTTCAATTACTGTCACTCTGGAAAAACTACAAAGACCATCAGACCAAATCAAAGGCAGCGTGTCTGAGCGTGTGTGTGGGCGTGTGTGTGTTCTTTGATAAAGTATTCATGACCTAATCACAGTACTTTCATCTCTCCATAGACAGGCAGAAAAACATAAAAAACACAATCATATTCTCACTGAGTTTGCCTGCATGGATGCCATCCGTTAAAGTGTGGATCAGCTTTAAGGAGGTGGTTTGTTTGTTTTTTTATTTATAAGCTAACTAAAGACATTCGGGACCTAACAAAAATGAACATGTGTATTATATCAAATAGTCAAATAGTATATTCTCAAAGATATTGATCAATCCTTCTTAATTATGCAGAGCGGTAACTTAAATCACTTTAATTTCTGCCTCAAGTGAACTTTGAGGGGTTTTTTTTAAGCTACTGGACCTGTTCGTCTCAGGTCCAGTAGGTTGACTTCACAACAAGTTCACTGTATTTATTCTGGTCAGACAGAAAATGAAGTCGGTCGCTAGCATTCGGTCCAGCAGCAACAGAAAAAGGGGAGGAGCTGACTCTGACTGGTTGCCACGGTAACCACCAACCCCCAAGGGCAGCATTCCACGACTTGTGTAGCGATAAGTCAGGAAAAAATAACTCCGTTTTGTTGTTTAAAGAATACATAAACCAATCTTAACTGTTCTTTTTTTAAAAAACATGTCAAATATAAAACACAGGATATCTGAGTTCTATTTTAATAAAAACTCAATTTTCCTCTGTTTAAAACGTAGAAACTATTATGATTAAGAGCAGTTCTTGATTATTTTTATTATTAGGCACTGATTGGTGATTTGAAAAATTTATCTAACTCTGGGGAATTAGAAAAAAAAAAAAAGAATCCTTTACCACAGCACTTAATCAGTGCTCTACAGTTGTTGGATTCAGCTGAATAGCGAACCATCAGAGCTCTAAAATAATTTTAATTTTATCAAGTTTAAATGCACAATGTTCTGTTACAGCACCTTAGTGTGTCCAATCAGAAGGAAAAACTTTAAATTTCAATATGTTGCTCTGTGTAACCACTATCTACTCTTTCTGTTCTAGTCTAAGAAGGCCAAATGCATCGCACAAACACCCTTTACCTTGGTGTTTAAATTTAGCCACAGTATGGTTTTAAACTTTCATAAGCACATGTTTACTCATGCATGAATTGTTTCTCTGAAGCTCTAAACCTTTAAAACCGATTAAGTACATTCATTTTCTGTTTCCACTTAATCCTGTTAGGAGGCTATAGACTGCAGTCAAAGGGAGAGAGGAGAAGTAAATCCTGAACAGTTTTCAGACTATCAGTCAACAGAGATAAAACATACACTTATAAAAACAACTTAACAGTGCAAATGAAACTTACATGCATGTCTTTAAACAGCAGAAGGGAATATAAACATATCTTTATGCACGTTACGGATATTTAGCTGTTAATATGTTTTCTGATATGAGCTTAATGAGGCTGTTTTAAGACAATAAGGGAAACTTAATAGAGATAACTCAATCTAACAGCAATGAAAAGGCTGTCAGTAATGACTCCTGACAGATTTAAGGAAACATTGGAAACATCATGAGGTAAAGAAATGTGAAATCTCTCCTTGGAGACACAATCTGACCATCTGCTGGGTTTCTAAAGGTTTGAGGCATCATAAAAATGTCTTGGTAAATATAAGATTTCTGCTCAGCTACCCCATAAATGCCATTGTGGATGACTTTCTTTTTGTTGTTAAATTATGACTGGGAAATAAATCAATAATATATGTCTCAATGGATGTATGATCAACAGCTAAACACAACACATCTGATAAAATGTTGATAATTGCACTGAACTCTGATCCAGAGCCACAGAGTATTCCTGGGAATGTAGGCAGAGGAAAGGCTTTTTCACATATTTTAAATTAAACAAAACTAAAAAGCTACAAGTAACTAGGAAGTTGTTTTAGTCAATAATTCCTTAAGAAGTACTAGATCCACTGGCAGATCATTTCACTTGTAGCATTGGAAATATGTTTTTTTCTACTGAAATAACCTGTCAGTGGGACTAGTACTTATTTTCTAAATCAATAATAAGGAATTATTTACTTACAACAAGCTCCTATATCAGAAAAGCTACTTGTAAGTTAGTTTTGTCTTGTTTCTAGTGGACTAAAACATTTGCTTTAGAAACGACACCAAAAATACTTGGTAACATTTTGGGTTTTTGCAGCTGCTGGTCATCCTCCTCAGTAATGTTAACATCAGACATATTTGTTACACACAAGTTACAGCTTGAAAAAAAATGTATTAAAAAATAATAAGATTTCTGTCTCCCAGCAACCAGCAGTAAAACTGAAAGTTATTAGTACTTTTCCAGCCATTTTGTCCCCTGTGAGCCTTATAACCGTATTGAGCACAAAGCACTAAAATGTTGCTGGCAGCAGCTTTGAAATATGTATAAAAGAGCAATAATGTGTTTTTTTGTGTGGAACAGGTGTATGCACATTGCACTCATAACTAGAGGCTTTTATTTGCTGTACATACCTCCAGGCTATTTGTAATGAAACTTGAGAAAGTCCTCGCTTCCTGTACCCTTATTTAAATTCTGATTCCACATCATACCCTAGAAAAATAAGAAAAGAAATGTGTGTCTGAGTCAACTCAGCACATTTTTAGCTGATCGGCTATAAAGCTATTCGACAGATTCAAGCACAAACGTGCAGATGGATGGATGAAATGTGCCGTATATGGCTTTCACATGCTGGCTGTGATACGCTGTACATTACTGCAAAATATATTATGAATAATAGAAAAGTGGTGAGCTTTGTAATGTAAACACTCATTTTCAGGAATAAAAACTCCCCCTTCTGAATAGATTTTAGGTTTCTTCAGACCTTAATAAGACGACTTAATAAGAACTGTTGTGCATGTGTTGTAAAATCCTACCCAGTTTTCTGAACAGTAAAATCTTCTCTGTTCATTTTTAAACCGCTGGCCATTTGTTCCTCATTGCCCATCAGGGCATATTTAGTAAAATAATACATTCCCAACTGAGCTGTCGAGTCTAGCAAATGTTAAATTTAGCATCTCATTATAAAGATTAAAAGTGCCCTTCATTCTGGGGACTCACACTAACAGCAGTCGTGTAAAAGTATTCATGCACCTTTAACAACAAAAAAATATTTAGCATTTTATTGAAGCTATGTGATGGTTCAACACAAACACATAACACTTTAGAAAAAATGCTTGAGCACAAATGCCTAACTCTATTGTTTGTTATAAACAAAACTACTGAAAACCCTAGTTGGGTCCTTATGCAAATCTAAGCTGAGCGTAGCCCACAGCGGCGGCACATCCACTGTCACTGCTGCCTTCATACAGACATGACCTCAGAGTTCAGTCTGGTTTCTGTTTGTTTCCACACCGTCTCGTCCCACTCCTTTTATCCAACGACTGATTCTTGGCACAGAAACAACAAAGCAACAGAGAAAGAAACAAGAAGAGAGCAAAAAAATTGAGAAAATAAGGACAAATGGCTTCATACAGAAACAGTAAAGGATTGCAGAATATCAATCTAGAGTTTATCTGACATGCAAATGTAAAACCGTTTGCATGACGGGTGTAAATGTTTGATAAACCAGACGAGTAGTAGAAACCAAACTGGAAGGGTAAATCTTTCTTCCAGTGCAATCAAACAAAATGTCCACCTTGATGGCACATGACCGACAGAAACGCTCAGTCTTGCAGAGACACAGAAGAACTTGGTTAATAATAACAAAATGAGTGGATCACTGTTTTCACAAAGGCACTCTTTGAGGGAAATTGTTTTTTACTGCTTGGCTGCTCTACCGTAGCCTGAATCAAAGTGTGTTTCACAGCAGAATAGTGATTCCTCTTTCCCCTCTGAGTGAGAAAGCAAGCGCATCTTAAAGTCTCTTCCTCCGTACATTTACTGCACCCATAAGTTTTACCTAAAGCTCCCTTATTTAACAGTGGATGAAAACAGCAGCAGTCAAATCAATGCTGCTGAATATTTATAATGAGTCACTACTTCTGTTTAATAAATGCATGAAACATTTCTTTCAATTTCCTCTGCTGTAGAAATGAAAAGATACTGCCTGAGGTATTCTAATTATCCATAAAACATTATGCAATAAAGGGAGACGATCATCCAAGGACACCGAAAACCATTGAAGTATTGAAATTATTGACCAAATTGCATTTTTTCCTTTAATTGTATGATTTTTCTTTTCTTCATCTTATTTAATGTTTGTTCTTTCTTTTTTTTTTTCTTTTTTTACAGTGACTTTTGATGACAAAGCTGTCTGGGATCTTTTATTCTGAAAACACAAAGCCTGACGTATGGTCCTCCTGGGCCACCGTCCTGTTTTAGGTATGTCCTTGCCAAGCAGAGTAGTTTAGTCCCAACATTCATTGTTGCTATAACTTCACTTAGGCTACATAAGATACAAATGCTCACTTAAAATGTGCATTTTTAAAGGTTTGACGCACACATAAAATTTGTGGCTTGATCTCAAATTACCACTAGCACATCCACAGATCCAAGGCATTCAATAGGGACATCATCACATGACTCACATCAATCCACTTAATAGGTGTGAGCAAAAACGTCAAGGGTGACTGGATAATGGCTTTGCCCTCTCACTGACTTACACAGTATTGAAAATCTGTGGGTCCTACTAAAACTTGTTAGTTTAAAAAAGTGGCATCAAATTGTTCTAGGAGTGTACTAGGTACAATGGCTGCTGGAAAAGACAAGTTTTGTTGTCGTCTTACCAATCAGAAACCAGCTGCAGCATTGTAGTTGGTTGTGCAGGAGGCTAGACTTCTACTTTTCAAAGATGTACGGTTGTATAATTGCGCATTTGTTTGCAGCCATTTTCATGTGTGAGTGTAAACATTGATTAGCGGGTGTGGGTGGCCACACCCGCTGGATTTAAAGTGACAAGATGACCTAAAACAGCTCATTCTGAAAGGAGTTCAAACTTGGCAGAACTAAGAATAAAATCACATTGTATAAGAGTGATTTTGTTTAAAGAATTTACTGAATATGCTTTGTATAGCCTACAGACCTATCCTAACCGGTTCAAGGAAGCATAATAGATCACCTTTAATAAAGGTGCCATCTACTAGGATGATGAAGAGCAAATAAAGGAGAATGCTTCAGGAAGATAAAGCCAAGGGAACTCTCAACTGGCTAAAGAGAAAGGAAATAAACTTGCTAGAATGGCCAACTTGGCCCACCTCCTGTAAAAACTACGGAAAAAAGTGAAGTTCAGAGTTTATATGAGTTGCCCTCAGAACTTTCAGCAATTAAATATTACTTGCTAGATGTTAGTTTCGAACTTGAAATTCTGCTCTCATCCGTTTTCAGTACAGCTACTCCCATTCAGCACTGCAATCCTGTCATCTTTTGCCAATTAATACTTAACCTAAGGGTATCTTTGGCTTTTGGAATATCATCAAGACACACTACACTTTGCTCTACAACTCTACAGAAAAAGTATGAATTAATTAAAATCAGCAACTTTTACTATATCTGATCATTGTGCAAATTTATCATACACAACATAAACATATAAAGGAACCTAAATCAAATATTTGTTTATAGTTACTGTACATATTTATTCAAGGCAAATTAGAGGCACCAAGCCTGAAATTTTGGCATGCTAATGAAAACCTTCTCAGTCTCTGTCACCCACACACATAATCTTTGAGGTTGTAAAAGCTCAATTATCCTCCACTCCAGAGTAACCATCACGTTACAGAGGAAATTCTTCATTAAATGATCTCTGTCTGTTTTCGTGTTGATGTTCCTTAATAGGAGAAATGCTTACAAGTTATATTTCTACCAACAAAAGCCTGTGTCTTCAGAGGCATTTAATGGCATTTTAATGGCACAGATAACGTTTAATCAATAATGATCATAATATGATGACTTTATAACCATTGCAATTGTGTTTAAAGGTTTTGTGATAGGTACGCTTCTTTACTCTAAAGTCTTTACGGCATTGAGCTGATTTGTGTCTTAGGCTGCATTGTTTGGTTTGTTTTGACCGAACTCTAGAGTTCGCTTGCCTAGAAAGTTTGGTTCGTTTGGGGTTCGTTTTGATTGCACAATCGGACTCTGATGTGGACCAAAAAATCTAACTCTGATCTAGATAGATTATATATATATATATATATATATATATATGTATACTGTATATATAAGTGTGACAGCTTCCTATACCCGTCCCGTCATGCACACGCTGAGGCCAGTTGGTTGGATTTTATGCCATTTACTGAAATGGTGGTCAAAATAACACAAACAGCGCAGTGAGCTTCCCTACTGGTCCACTAGTCACTCTGTGTACACAGCAGAGCGCCGAACAGACTGTGTAATTTACAAATTCAAAACTTTCTAGGTCTGGTTTAACTCACTGGTTTAAGTGAGTTATTTCTTTCAATAATTGAACAAACCCTAGAAGGTATTTGAACACCGAGAACTCTTTCATTCACTGTGATTTCATAATAACTCAGCATATTTTTGTGGGTGCTAAGCATACATTTTATATTTATAAATAAATATACTTGTACTGTACGTATAACAGGGTTTTATTTGAACAATATTACTCGATGTGAAATTTGTCAAAATTCATTTATTTATTCTTTGAATATATTTTATTTAGTCAACAAGTTGTTTCTTCAGACATTTATTGGTGCTTTAAGTTCTGTTACGCTGCTTTTGGCAGTTGGTGGTTACCATAGCAACCAGTAACTGACGGCTCCTCCCCCTTTTTTCTGTTGCTGTTTGTAACTTAGGATCAGCTCTGTTTTCTTTACAAATATTATATTTTAACATACATTTTCCACCAATTTAATAATACACAGTGTTTTATGAGTAGGCTTGCTATGTTGTATATGTTTTTAACCATTATTATTATTATTATTTTTAATGTTGCCCATTTTAGTTACGTTTAATTTTATAACTGTTGACTGCTGCTAACTGTTCATTGGGAGCTATTGCTCTGCAGTTTTAGGGTTATTTATTGTGTTTTATTTAATGTATAGGGACAAAAACTGCTGGACTCATGTTAACCACCAACTTGATTTTCTCTTTTGTTAGAATAAATACAGTGAATCTGAGCGTGTCTGTCATGAAGTCAACCTACTGGACCTGAGACGAACATAGAAGGGCTACATATGTATAAATATAAACCAGTAGCTGCTGGTGTGGATTTAGCAACATACACAGAGGTGTAAGGTAATCTTACCTCTGAATTAAAACTCTGTTTGTTCCTTTTAGTGATGAAGAGGAGTCCTGAGGCCATATGTGAACGTATGAACAATATGTGCGTGTGTGTGTGTGTGTGTGTGTGGGGGTGTGTGTGTGTGGGGGTGTGTGTGCGTGCGTGCGGGGGTGTGCAAGTATCGGTGTGTGTGTGTGTGTGTGCAAACTGTGGTGATAAAGTGGTAGCAGAATGAATGGAAATTATGCTCATTCATCTCCTGCAGTGCACAGAATTGTGCACATGCAACAAACAAAGAAATGGACCAACAGCAGCGGGAGGAAAAGCTATTATGATGAAAGTCAGGGATCCATGGTGAAGTTAAAAGCCCTCATAAAATAAAGATAGCAGCAAAAAAAACAATACATTTCTTAATGTTTACTTAACTATGACAAAAAAAACCCAAACAGTTAAGATCCATTTTTTTTATTTAAGTGTTTTTTTTAAACCTACTGTATATTTGTATTCTGCAGATACACAAATTTAAAGTAACTCGACAACAAATGTCTGCAGCCCAAATCCTTCTCAAGAAAACTATTTATGTTTAAACACAAATACAGGAAAGCTAAAAAAAAAAAAAATCACTTCTGAATCACAAACTCACTAATAACTTTGGGTCGTATATATTACAAAAACTTTAAATGTGGCAATGAAAATTATTACAAAAGCTCTCATTCTTTCTAATTGTAAAGTAAATCTATTTGTGAATTATCAAATTAATTTGCTACTTTTGAGCCAGCTTTTTATATTTTCCCAATTTTGACCATTTTTTCCTACAAAATGTTCAGTTGTATAAAATCAAAGTATGCAACACAGTTAATGACTGACAGACATTAAGACAGATCAATTTTTAAAAAAAATTCAGTAAGCTCATAACAAATGCAAACATTACCTTAAAAAGACACTCTCACTTGTTGAGACATGTGAATCTAAGTCTGTTTGCAGTTTGAAAAATAAAAATAACAGATTATCCTGCGCTATTTATAATTAAATCTTCAGAGAGACTTAATTATAACTTGCTAACAGTTTGGCTATGGCAAAATGTTTCACATCATATTTGAAACAACTCGCCTTACTTCACAATTTTAGGGTAAAAATCTGCTGCAGTGTTCTCGGTTTCATTTAATAACCAAATGAGTGTGATTAAAGACTTAATGGAGTAAAAATGATCTGAGGAAAGCAGCCAACTAGAAAAATAAACAGTGAACACTGAAAGCAACACCCAAGATAAAAATAACTTCTAACGCTAGCTTTTTCTCCAATAAAACAAGACAAACTGTACTTGGATTGAATTTGTGAAGTTTTGCTTTTTTCCCGGTGGAGTAAAGCTCTGATAGAGACATCCTGCTGCATGCTGGTGTATGCAGAGCTGCACAACAAAAAGCACAGGAGACAGAGAGGCTGTGCACTCCGATAAGAACATCAATATATCTGCACACAGCAAATAGCTGCTTGGTGTGTGCAGATAATGGGCCGAGTATTGATGCCCATTAATGGGTGAATAAAACCAATGAGATTTGCATCAAGTGAAGAAAACAAGTCTAAGTTATGCATCATTTTGAATAATAATTGAAATTACAAATTACTGTAGAACTGATACACATCTTTCTCCACATGCTACAAATAATGCTGTAATTGTTTCCACCTGCACATTTCTAATTGTCGTTTTGTGCCGATATCTTGGCTGACTTTTTCACAATTAAACGAGAGAAGGTTGAAAACTGACAGCTAAACGTTGTCAACTAAATCATACAAGAATGTGGCTCATAAATAAATGCCTAACTAGCGGTTCACTACTCATTCACTATGTGTGTTCTCTCTCTTATTATGCATATATTCAATTATTCACTTATTTATTTTGGCTTATTTATTAATCAGCATAGAACACATGCAACAAAAAAAAAGAAATCTAAACTCTTTCTGATTGTCACCCTGGGAAAAAATAGAGAATCGTGTCAGCTCGAAACACACACACTAGAGATGGTTAATTAGTGAAACTCCTTCGTTGATATTTTTGTCTCAGGAACAAACCAAGAACCCCAGAGGCAGGAAAGAGAGAAGTGCAAACAGAAAACAACCAAAAAGATGAGAACAGGAAAGGAAGGAGAGGAACTGATGAAAACTAAGAACAAGCAGAGGAAGAAAATATCCATACCATGCTATGCTAAGCTAAGCTCTCAATATATTAGCATAATTCATAGGGTTGCACCAATTGCAGGGTTTCAATTGCAGTTTTCTGACCGATCGCCGATTATCGGTCTTTCAAAAAGCCCAACCTGCTGATTCCGACTTTGGCCGATACCATTTTTGTTTTGTCTGAAAAGTTGCTCGATACAGCAAGAAAGTTGCTGAATTGGCAACAGGGGGGTAACTATTGTTAACTGTAAATGTGTAGACATGTTCTAGTGGGGCGGTCCGTCAGTCAAACCTTTGTCACAGAAAATCAGAGGACAGTGACTGGTTTTTAGACCTTTGCTGAGGTAGATGAGATCGGCTTCATGTGTAAAAGTCAGCCGATCACCGATCTCCAAAAATTAAGAAAATTGGCACCAAAAAAATAAAAAATAAAAACAAAATCGGTTTACCCCTTGTAATTAATGCCTTATTATAAGACTGCTAGATGAATTGAATGGTAAAATATGAAAATATAAACTAGGACAATGTTTCTTTGGGAGAACTAATATGACAGAGATGAGTAACAGGTTTCTTGAATTTATTTATTTTTTTATATTTCGAAGATCACACAGCTCCCATCATAACTCAAAGAAGATTCTGCAAAGTTCGACAGAACAAGAAATTTCAGCATCTCTAACTTTCCAAAAACTAGCAGAAAATGTGAGATAATGTCTGGGCTTGAAATGGAAAATAAAACATTACATTGTTGCTCGCTTTCCATATCAGGAAAAATCACACTGTTATCTTGTTTTGCTGATGTTAAACACAGACGCTGCATTTTTTTTGCACAACACTTTGATTAATAAACTTCAATAAAACTGCTAAACGAAACACAGAGTTTCCTTAAATCAGGGATAAAAACCCACCTCCTTAGAGTTGCCTTTGATTGGTAACAACTAGTATGTTTAAAGATTATTCATGATGATGGCATTTTACAAAATGTAAAATTACTTCTTTCATAATTGGTGACTGTGTTATGTTTTTATCATGTAAAATTTGAACTGCCTTGGTTTGCATTTGGTGATTTAAGACGCATTTTCAGCTGGACTGAGCTGAATAATAAACCTGATGACATTTATGTGCCACACTATTTGGGCAGTATGATAGTGTCAAATGTTTCAGTCATTAGACAAGTACAAATTTTTAATTTTTTTTATTTTATGCATGTTTAAATGACCAACAACTAGCCTTTTCAGACAGTGTTTTACTACGTATGCTGCCATGCTTCTACAAACCAAAGGAGTGCTTTCAGGAAAGCCATTTTCTTTATTATTTTCTGACTCTATAGGTCACCTGAGGCAGCTAGAGAGAGCATCATTAGAGTGAGAGATGAGGGAGGACAAAACAAGAGGACAAACAAGTCAGAAAAAATGAAAGTGGAAAGAGAAAGAAAGAAAAAACAAACAAACAATGAAAAAAAACAAACAGGTCTGAGGGCAGAACCCCAGCAGGTGGCTGATTGGGGGGCAGTTTCCACCAGTAGCTCCCAACAACATGCTGGAAACATGACTGGGTCCATCCTGCAGGGCGGGTTGGTCAATACCTTCAGCTCACAGCGGCCCGACAAATAACTCTTCAGACGCAGCGTAGCAGGGCTGCAGCTTTCATCCTGCTGTGGAAAACAAAGCTTTGCAGCTGATTGTCTCTGTTTTCTGCTTTTCTCTACCTAATGTTGCCATCAAACTCTCTGACAGCCTGCATGCAACACAGATCCATCACAACAGCATCCCTGCTGGTGTTATTTCACTTTAAACTATAATAAACAGGCAGGTAAATTACTACTTCTCATGTTGTATCACAGTTCAGAAAAAACTCCTGATCCTGTAATGTGTTGGAAGAGTTTAGGCCTAATGTAGGAGACAAATACCACCTGTACAAGATCCAGAGGTAGATTACTTATACTCCATGTTTTTTTCCCCTGGATGTCGATGCAATTTACTCTGCATATTTCTGTAACATTGATTTATAGATTTCCTGTTACTGGTGACCTCCAGAGAGAGGAAAATGGAGGAAGAGTCGAAATGAAGGAGGAGATAAGTCCAGAAAGGATGAGGGCTGCATTTGGAGAGCGAAGTGATTCAACAAGATGACAGGTTAAGAATCACATTTAAATGACTAATATATGACAAATGTAACACCAGTAACACTGTGTTTACTGTCATTTGTACCCATATCTATTGCAAGATTGAGTTTAAGCAAAATTAATCTGAGTTGTATTACAGAAGATGTCAAGTGTCTCAACATGGCATCGTTTTATCCATCAAAGTTCAGCGAATTTCAATTTACCGGACGAAACAGTGAGTTAGACTTGACAAATACTGACGTAAAAAGAAGAATAGATCATCTAGTAACACTGTGAATTTGTGGAGTTGGTATCAACAGGCAGTATGTTGGGAGCAGGACGTAACAGAAACAAAAATAAAAGCTTAGCAAAGTAAAACCAATTCCACATTAATTTCTATCAACTCAAATAAAAAATGTTATTAATATTTTACACCGCTTCCAATTTTACATTTGGAAATCGTAGTTTTCAGGGATGCACAATATATCGGCACCAACATCGGTATCGGCCGATGTTAATCTTTTTACATATTAGTACCGGTCCAATAAATAAAACTGGGTCGATATGAACAACAAATATTTCTTTGTTTTGATGTCAAAATGGTAGTGAAATAATATTTGTAAATATCGGTTAACAGGCCATAGCAGCAACATTAATATTGTATATCGATATCGGCCTGAATTTTTGTATCACTGCATTCCTAATAGATTTTTTTAATGGTTTTCAGAATATCAACAGAAAACCCTAAAAAATGTGGCAATGATAACCAGTCAAAGCATCAAATGCAAAATGAGTGCAATGTAAACAAGCATGCTAACCTTATTAATTAGAATCTTTTCATTCATTAGCATCACTGTGAAAATACCAAACCAGTTTTGATATCAAAAGTGGAACTGCAGACATGATCAGTGTTAATGCTGCTTCCTGGCTGTTAAGAATCTGAACAGGCCGAAACAAACTAAATGAAAGAACAACGCAACCTGCTTGACGAGTTCCTTAATAAATAAATTTGAGTTCATTCTTACTCTATTCTGCTGTTAACCGTTTTCTCCGTCTCATGTTGCTTCTGATTTCTTAAAACAAATCATCTGTGGTTTCTACACGCTTTCCTAATCCTCTTTTCCTCTTTCTGGTTCCTCCTCCCCCTCTATCTCCCGGTCCTCTGCGCTGTCTCAGTTCATCGCCCATCTCTTCTGAGAGTTATCGGCCAATTCAGTGGCACAGCCACGGGATGATGAAAGGATGAGGGAGTAAAAGGAAAATGGGGGGTGGAGGGCATGATGAGGAGAGATTGTGATGTGAAATCAAAGATCAAAAGACCTCGAAGCGCTGAAATGTCAGCTAACTGGGGAGTCATACCCACCAGCAGACAGAAAGAGAGGGAGAAATGTTTAGACATTTAAGAGTTTTGCATGAATTACAGGGTTTGTAATGTTTTTAACACTATTTCAACTGCATTTAGTCTTCGTCACCGGTGAATTAAAGCATCACGTTTTTGTAAGGCATGCACTTTTAAGCGTTTTTCCCTCTTTCCAGAATGTGATATTTAACATTATTTGATACTTATAATCCAGGCAGCTGGAATATCCTCATTATCTCAGTTATTCAGCATCTTTAATAATCCCTCTCCATTAGCTAAAACGCACAAATACTAGAAAAATGTCCAAAAAATGCTTACAAGTGCCTATTTTAATAGGTGAAACACAAAATATACCTTAGTATGCATTAATATGTACAGTGGAAACACAACCCTGTTGTAGGTGCAGCCAATCAGTGGCAAGGAAAATAAACGGCGCTCCTGGATTGGTTGCTTTGTGTCAACTAGCACTGTGGCAAAGCATTTCAGCATCCCAAACTGCATTTTTTCCCCCTTAACATTTTAGATGTGCTGTACAAAATAATCTGAGAAGAGGGTCGTCGTGCTGTCAATCACTTTAATGTACATGCTGCTCACACTCTCCCCCTTGTTCTCTGCTTCGCTACAGCTAGTTCACCTCAACAAAGCCTTACACGAAGGCTCAAGCTAGTCAACATGGCCACCATTGACGGCCAATAAATTGTAATAAATTAGCATATTTAACAGCACATACACAAGGATGATCGACAGCGTTAAGTCCTTCTTCCTGTCTCTGACTGGTTGTTTCTGACTGAGAGTGGTGCATTTCTTCAGATGGCTGTAGTAGCATTGGGAGGAGGAGAAGGAGTTTGATTTTTCAGCAGATTATCAGATTCACACCAAACTGTTACGACATGGTGACAGTTTAACAAATATGTAAGAAACGTGTTTTTATGCAAGTTACTAACCCCAGCTAAGCCTGTCGCAATAAGCAATAAATCATTATCAATAGCATGACAAATTAAAATAAGCTCAATAATTTCCATTTTTCTCTTCAATCTGGTGCTTTGGTCTCATCTAGCACCTTTTTATGAATGACAATTTTGTTTACAAAGACTTCAGTATTCAATTTATTTGTTGTTTTATTTATTTTGATATTAAAAATGTCTTCCAGTTCCAGTGTTACATGTTCATTAGAACCTAACTGTTTATTGATCTTTGAGAATGTGTCCTCGCATAATCATTGTATAACCTAAAAATGGTCTCAAAACAACAATATTACCATTTACTGCAATAACTTCTGGGACAATTTATCATCCAGCAGAATTTGTTATCGTGACAGACCTAACCCCAGCTACACTTGATCCTCAGTGCTGTTTTTGTCATGGATAGTGCAGTCTGTGCTCCTTCACCTGTGAAAATGGGAGATGTCCTTGACTTGCAGGGATAGCCGTACTCTCTCAGAAAAAGAGAAAAAAAGAAAGAGAGAGAGAATGAAGGTGGCTGAAGGAGCCATCCAGTATTAAAACACCGAATACAACACCTTTCCCCCATCCGTCAAGCCCCTTACACTCTATAAGGTCGGTCAATATCAGCCTGACCGTCATTATGAGACATCATTGCCACGTGTTAAAATTGGATTACCTACAGCCTTCAGCTAAATGACATTCATAAGACCAGAGTGAGTCTGAACTCGACGTAACAAGCAATTCTATGGAGCTGATGCACAGCCAAACACCCTGCCTGCAGAGCTGACCATTCATCAACCATCTATTGCCTTTTTTAATCACTAAATCTCTAATCTGCTGTCGTAACAGAACAATGAGTCCCACAAAGCTACTTCTCTCTCATCTGAAGCCATTTGAACCATCGCTCAGTTATTACAGGTTTCCTCCCGAAGGCCTCTTTCTTTCCAGCTAAAACTGGCAACAAATGTGTTACCTTTGATGAGAACGGAGAAAGCATGGCAGCGTTTAGGCTCGGATGAAATCCACAACAGGTTCTGAAGTAAGGAGCCACGTGGCGCAACGAGAGGAGAATTTCATGTGATTTCATCAGTCATTAAAATGCCACAAGTGACCTTTAGAAAAGGGGAGATATGCATAGTCAGGTTGAACTAAATATCACAGTAACAGCAGGACAGTGACTAAAAATGAGGTGAACGTTGCAGCAGCAACACATCTAAAAACAGACCTAAAAACACCTCTAATAACTATGATTTCAAAATAATTTTTCATTACAGCATTTAATAAGGGGGGTTTCTCTTCCTTTAACACACATCTTATGCTCAGGGGGCTTCCAAATGGAGTCAATTAAAGGAGCGCCCGATTGTAATTACATAGTTTTAGATACACTGGCCCAATGGGACTGCAGTGCTGCTGTGTTTGTCCTTCCCCTCCCTGTCGTTTACCCCTCCCACTGCTTCATGGTCTCTTCATCTCCTTCCTGGGGGTGTTTCCAGGGAGGAGCTAATTGTATCCAAAATTCCCCTTTAGTCTCTTGAAGAGGCAAATACAGACATCACTGTATTTGGGACATTATTTCAGGGATAATGTCCTGAAACTATTATCAGGACATTATGTCTGTATGTTGGACTGTAATGTCTAACATGTTACAGAAAATGACTATAATATATTGTTTTTCTTTGGGGGTTTTTAAAGGGATCCAGAATTAGTTGAACATGTTGGCCTAAATATGCTGTAATTTTCCTATCAACTAAAAGATTGCTGTTTGTGATACGCAAAAACTCAAAATTACTTCAAAATGTGTACATCTTTTGTTATATTTTTCCCCCATGGAGGTCACCATTTCTTCACCTGCTGGGTTGATGAAGAGTTTTGGTCCATTCTGTACTGGAGTCTATAGAGTAAACACAGAAAGGCTAACTTTTACCTGAGCTGTTGTTTATCATATTGTGTTTGACTGGAGTAATTTTAGATAATGCCACACTGTGTCACTATCGGCTGCAATTAAAAAAATAAAAATAAAAACAGTGAGGTGAATCTGGATGCTTCCCACATGAAAAAAAAATAAGAGCGCAGTGGGATAGAGATGGTACCAAACACAACTCCCAAAGGATCTAGATTTGTGCTCTCAACATTTCTCTCCAGAAGACTTTGAGTCATTCATACGAGCAAAACTGACAAAGGCTCTAACAGAAAAAAGCATGATTTACATGATAAATAAAAAAAAGCTAAAAATAAATGCCATACTGATAGTTTTATCTACAAAGCGTCTAAACCCCGCTGCCACCGAGCAAAAAACGCTTGGCGAAACATCAGATAGCGCTGGAAGCTCTTTTAAATGCTAACGGAGCTCTGCTGCAGTAGTACCAGCGGCAATACTGTTGCTCTGGACGAAGACCGAACCGGACACAGAGCTACAGAAGTACTTACCGGATCACACAGTACGACCAGAGGTACGCGTCATTCATCGTTTCATTTACAAAGCTGAAGGAAGCGGCAGCAAAACACCAGCTGCTACGGCCAACTTTTCCTCTTCCTCCGTTTGGTCCTCCTTATCATCGTCACCTCTTGTGATTCCTATATTTCCATTGCTTTCAATGCGCTCCGGTTCAATTTGAAAAGGCTTAAAGACATTACTCATCACTGTTTTGGCTGTAGTTGGACCATTAGACATCATTTACCCAGAATGTATTGCAGCATGAACAACATGGCGAAGTTCGTGCGACAATATTTTATTAAAATTTATAAAAACTAAACAGCCTATAGCATTATTACTGTATTGTTTTCACAACTAAAATAAATATTTATCAAATAAAGTCTATTGTTACAACTACTCATGGATCCTTTTAAAATAACATATGCCTTGATCACTTTATTTCCTCTTGTGGATTTCCATAAACAGATAAAAATTAAATTCAACTTAATTTAGACTACAAATATGTGACGACAATCTGAGCCAACCAGCCTGGACGATAAATCAACAACATATATTGCAATGGATACATGATAAATATCAATAAATGATACGTCTGATAGAATATTAAATAATTTCAACCTCTTAAGGCCAGCTAAGCAAGGTTGTTGGAATCAACTCACTTACTCATTCTTTGGTTACCTAGCAACTAACTAACTCACTCTTTGGTTACCTAGCAACAACCGTTTGAGTAGCAGTTTTAGATTTTGCCACAGTGACTCATGACTACCGAAAATAAAAAAACTACAACTTGGAGTGAGGGAAGAAAATGAGTACAAGAGCTTAAACTGAGGAAATATTTAAAACAGAAATAATTATCAATACCAACTGATATGAAACCCTTAAATTGCTGATACGCTTTTAAGTCATATCGCTCAATAAATGATAGGTCAACTCTAAAACAATAATCATGAAATAATAATAATATTCTGTAAATTGTTACCGTGATGTTTCTTTAAACAGAGTCATGCTAATGTGTGTGCCATCCATTAGATACCTTTCTGATGTAAGGGTAAACACGCCGTTAATCCCCCAAATTTTATTACAAAGCCAGTTCTTCCTTTTCCAGTCAGGAGCAGTAAGCCAGCCACACAAATGAAATATGCATTGATTATTTGCTGGGCCCTAACTCCAAAAATAATTCCCTTCTTAATGAGGTGCAGGAAATAGGTTTTGGTATTTCAAAGTTTTTGGAGCACATTAGCACATTAGAAGGTGGAAAGAGCTCAAATTTCACAAAAGAGATTGAAAGTTGCGACGGGTCTTTCTCACTGTCCCTGAAACAAGAGCTGAGGGTGTTGTGCTTGGCTTGGATTTCAGTAAAACAGAGATGAGAAACAGATGAGAGAAAGAACCCTGAGGAACCTCATTTATATTCAGGATGAAAATAACAGGACTGATGAAGCATTTTTTCTTTGAAGCTTTACATGCTGCAGTATCACAGCACCTGGGCCATGTACACATCGGAAAAAATACATTTTCAACAAGCTTAATGAACCAAACACTGGCTGTCGCAGGATCTGTTTAGCATTTCTGAGGCGACCACTGACGGTGGCGAACCAAAATCTTAACACTTATTAGTTTAAAACCATCAAGTCTGATAAAGTCTGTTTGAGTTTATAGTTAATTTAAACTTTTTCAAATATTTTATTGCGACTCTCTGAGCTCTGTATGTTTAATTTCTAGGATGGGGGAAACCATTATTCAACATTTAAACCAGCTGAGTAATCACAGCTGTAATAAAATTAAATTTGCACCAATAAAATCTAAGGCAACCCTGTCCTTGACTTAAATTATGTGTAATCAAGTGGATGACACAAAGAATAATTAGTGACATTTATTCAATAACAGCTTTTTTTGTTTGTTTGTTTTGAAATGAGTCACGTGTGTTAATCAGGTGTCATTTTGAGACTTTTCTACTTTGGGAGCCAAAGTAGTCCAAAAGACTAAAATCACTCTGTCCTTCTAAAATCTTGCAGAAAATCCTAAAAGTGCATCGGATCGGATCGAATTGTATAGTTTGTCAAATATCATGTTACATATCTTATCGTGATCAGAATATCATATCGTATCGCATTGTGAGATTATTGCATCTCTACACACCTACTTGCTACCAGACTAATTGACTAATTAACTGAATAAAAAATATGAATAAATAATAAATTGAGCAATTGGTATTTTAGTGAACTACATGAAATAAGATTCATGTGTCTCATAATTGAGTAAATATTCTCATAGAAATATCACATAAAATCAGATCATATCTCTATACTAATTCAAAAATAATAGTTTTGAGACTGGAAATAAGGATATTGATCTGAAACTAGTATTAAACTAACTCAAAATAAGTCCCTGAAGGTCTGTACCTGCATCAGTGCTTTAGGTGATTCCTTGATGCTGAGAGGAGGCGGACATTTTCTCAAGATTATTTATCTGGGGAAAACATCAACACATTAGCTGTAAAATCAAGGAAATGGTTCATATGTGAGTCTTAAACCTGCCAACTGAAGCATGTTGAGTCCGTTTCCCAAATGGCCAGGGAACTGTTATGAAAAGATTAAATAATGTCCCTGGGTTTTTGGTATCATATTTGTGGGGCTGCTGGGCCGCGGCTAGATGTGTACAGCTGGGATATAACTTCATTACATTTCATCACTGTGCCTCTCTTCCTCACACTGACCAACTTCAGTCAACATGAGTAAAGTAGGGCAATTTTACCAAGCAATATGAAAGCACAGAACATAGAAAGCAAACTCTGGTCGGTTGAAGTGAACTCTGACGCAGTTCGAATTCACATATGGACATCAAGCGGACCGGAGACCGCTCCAAAAGCAGGAAGTGAACTACAGTGCGGGGCAGTCTGGGTAAATACAACCAAAACAAACATGTGAGCCAAATGCTAGCAGAAGAAATAGATCCTGTTATTTTACCAAAGACAAAAGAGAAATCCTATAATCGCTAAAATCCCACTCCTTTTCTGTTTACATTTCGTGAAGAAGGATTTCTTCTTCTGAGGTTTTTGTGTCATTTCCTTCAGTGGTTCTTGGTGTAGCGCCACCACAGGCGAGGAAGGAGAACAGGTTTTTCAAATGTTTGACGGTGCAGAGAGAAAGTGAACTGCACAAGCTGAAAATGCAACAAATGCTGCAACTTTGGTCGACATTTGAATTTTTTTTTAGATCCTTAAACAATTTTCGCTTGGTGGAAACTGACTTCAAGCATTCGTAATGAGTGCATATCTCTCATTTTGGCAAAATTGTTTTAGCTCAGCCAAATTGGACGCTTGTAGTTCTTTTTAAGCAGGTTTTGTCTATTTGTGGATAATCATCTCGATGTATTTTACTACAATCCTGAATGATTCTTGAATGTCTTCATATCGGGGAATTGTGTGTTGATTTCTGAGGTATTTAAGTCTATTTTGTGTTTTACACTATTGAATTTCCTTTGGATTGAGACAGTACAGCAGTGATCAGAGATGGTTGCAATGCTTAATCAAGCATTGCAACATGCTTGATTAAGGGCAGAAATCTCTTAAACATTATTTTATATCAAATATAACAGTAGTAAATGTAATATATTTTTGAATTTCTTTCATATTCTACTGTTAAATAAGCTTAAAATACTGACTCCTGTCTGATATGTTGATATAGATTTTTCCATTGATTGCAAATATTATTTTCACTTAATGTTTGTAAAACATATTCATATTTCTGTCCAGATAAGAACAGATTTCATACAGCTTCTGCAAATGTCACAAAATGTGCTGTGAACTGCTAAACTAAAGACTATTGTAACCCACTTGAAGCATAAAAATAATTACTTTACAGAAGAAGATATGTTTAGACCTTTTCTGATAAATTGTCAAAATTATTCTGATCATAGCTGCTTTGTTTGCAGTGACTTAAAGCTTGAACTATGACTCTGAGACGAGCCTCTCAGCTGTTTACATGCAGACATCATTTAGGTTAATAAATCAATAAATGATTTAAACATGATCATGTTTTAATACCAAATTAAAGTACTTTCCATTGAGTGTGGGCTTTTATTTTGGCTTGAATACAGAACCAGATACAAAAAATAAAACCTGTGAGTCTTGTCCAGTGTTGTACTAAAAATATATTTCATCACAGAGGCGTCAAATGTCAGGCATGAGGCCAGGAGGGGGTCAATAATCCACTGTTTTATTATGTTTAAAGGGTCTCAGCCCAGCAGCAAACAGGTCTTTCAACAGGTCATCTTCTCAACGTGACAGGTTAATTTGTGAGTTTCCTTTAGTAGCACAATGGGACACTGGATAAAATACACAAACAGCAACTTTTTAGTAATTTATCACCCTTCTTCAAAGTAACAAATCCATCAAAGTCACTAAAGAAGAATAAAGACAGTGAAGCTTAAGAGAGCACAGGATGAGCTGTCAAGGAGACAATGATGATAAAAAAAGACAACAGACGGTGGCAGCTTCATCTGGAACTAAGAGCTGTTCAATTCACATCCACTGAACACTTACATTTTTACATCCCCCTAAAAAATCACCTCTGAATAATACAAAACATCAAAATTTATTCAGCTTTGCATTTTGCCCTTGTGAAAAATGTGGAGGAGCTCCATGGATGAGATGGGAAATGAAGAGTAGGCATTGGTCCACACCAATCAAAAACGGTTTCTATGTTGGGAGTACTCCTTGCTCCAAGATTATATATTTTTTTAAATTAGGACCTTTGTTTTAGGGAGATGAATCAACCCAAAGAAGAGGAAACTGACCACTGAGGTGATCATGGTATGTGTTTGTGAGCATAAAGTTTCTGGTTTGACAATGCTTTCTTCTTTTACCGTGACCATTAGGCTGCATTCACTCCAGCTCTTTTTAGTTCATTTTAATCGACTCCAGCTTGTTTACCTAGAAAGTTCGGTTCGTTTGTGTAATCGGACTCTGATGTGGACCAAAACAGTGAACTCTGGTTCATCTAAATGTGAACGGCAAGTGGACTGGATATCTCTCCAATAAGAGGAAGTGGACTATAGTACAGGGAATTCTGGGTAAATACAGCCAAAACAAATGTGTGAGTCCAAAGCTGGCGGAGGAAATGGCTTGTGGTTTTATACCAACAATAAAAGAGAAATACTACAGCTGCTAAAATCTGATGCTACTCCATTTTTGTCTATACTTCTTGAAGAAGGAAGCTGCACTCTTCTTCTTCTTCTTCTGAGATTTTTGTGTCATTTCCATCAGTGGTTGTTGGTGCAGCGCCACCACAGGCGAGGAGAGGTACAGGTTTTTCAAAGGGTTTGTATCGTTTGCGAAAGCGAACTGGACCAGCTAAAAATGTGACAAATGTTGTAACTTTTCGCCCATATTGAACCAAGTCTACCGGACTACAAGGTGTGAAAACAGCCTCAGACAATTTCCGCTGATGCCCACAGATAATATTAAACCAATAACGGCTCTTCGCTTAGAATCCTGCTGCATGTTTAGCATGATGTTTCATCTCTGTGCCTGAGAAGGAGGACGAACCACAACAGAGATGACAACATTAAGGTGAATATCATCAGGATTTTGGCGTTTTTGATTACAGTTTTCGTCATTAGCCATTTGTCACCGTGGTAAATTACAGGCGAAGCGGACATGCCACACAACGCTTTTATATTCTTGGGTAGGGTGCCGGTTTACTAGGATTCCAAATCACTGCTCTTAAATGGCTCTGATTTCCTCTGCCTCACTGGAAAAAATCACCATATAAATCACCATTTCATGAAGAAAAAACAAGCTGGAGACTTTATTTATGGGTGAAAGTAATACAGTAATATGCACTATTGCAACTTAGGCGTTACAACCGTAAAATTTCCCTTTCTAACAACTTTCGTTTGAGTTGTCAGCCGATTTCAGCTTCTATTTGTACTTTTTCAAATTTGATTTGATTTGTGGAAATCAATATAAGTATCTTAAGCCACGAGCCTTAACACAATTGAAAAAGAAAAGCTATAAAAATGATAAATGCCCTTTAACACGCCAGTGTGTCAGTCCTTTTAATTTGCCCTCGACTGCTTCCATCTCTACCAATTTCTTCATTTTCATCTCCTTTTCCTCCATCTGCTCTTCTCCTTCCCTTTCCCTCATGTCACTCATTTTTCCTACCCACTCTTCTTCCCTTTTTTTTCTCCCCACTTCTCCCAGGACACCTCTCCCACCACACCCACCCACACACATGCCAATCTTTGTCAATTAAGCAAATGGTTTTTATTTTCCCCTCACATTACACTTTCTGTGTCTGCATTCATGATGAAGTCAAAGTCATTACAGTAAGCTGGGTCGCTCTGCTGTGTGCGTGATTCTGCAGAGCCTAAGCTAATTAGGCTGCGCCCATGAATCTGCCAGCTAGGCTCACAGATACAGAAAATGCTGCATAGATAAGGCTGAACATACCGACACATTCACACATGGATTATGTTAATGAGTCCAAACTACTAAACAAACATAATCAAGGTGGTGTGGGTGGAAAGAACGATGTTTATACTCTTTTTTTTGTTTTTACATTATTTAGCTAAATTAACATATAATTTTTTACTTTTAAATCCCTTAGCTAAAAAAAACTTTAGTTTTAAATAACACTTTTTGCACATCAATTTCAAAGAACAATATTTACTTTCAGCCATGAAAAACTGGAAGATCACCAACTTCTCCATTTGATATAAACACATTTGAAGGAGTCTTCTTTCCGTTTAAGTTCTCAACTAATCGCCGAGAAAAATAAAAGCAAGGCGTGACAATAAATTAGTAGAACCTCCTACAAGCAAACAAAACTTACTACTACAGACATGCACAAACTTTATTACAACCAACCAAAACAAAAAGAGAGAAAATTATTACAACCAGGACACGTGAGTCTAAATAAAACCACATTTATTCACTCCTGGGTCGTTGGTGAGAACTGGTGGAGTTGTGTATTTATATCAGGGATGCCAACATTAACGCGTTGCAGCATGTGGTTAATCTAAAACGTTAAACACGTTAATATTGCATAATGCAGATTAATCGCATTACCTGTATTTTTGACCTGAAAGCCTTTCTCCTGCAGAGGGTTAGCCAGTTCAAAGCAGCGCGTTACTCGCAGTTCTACAATGCAGTCGCAAACGCAAGAGAAAAGACGACAATGCATTTTATTCATAAATGTATTGGACATCATGAGATCTCTAATTAGTTTTTTAAACCTTCTTGAATATGAAACTTATAAGACCGAGATGTTTGAGACAATAAAACATTCTTAAGCATTTCTTAAAACATGCATGTTTGCATTTCAAGCTGATAAAGTTAAGCAAAGTGATTAATTACAATGCTAAAACGTGATTAATTCAATTAATGTTTTTAATAGATTGACAGCACTACTTACATATAATCTGTCTGTGATAAATTGCCTCTATAAATTAGTAATGAATATTAGAGCATAGTTTTCTCTCTCTTCCCATTGCAATTCCCACAATTAGGCCTATGACAAAATGAGAAAATGCAATTTTTCTAAAATTTAAAATCTTTAAAGCGGCAGGTATTATGCGTTTTTCCAGGCACACATTGCTGTTTTATAACATAACCTAGTAACTAAGTTAATTCAACTTGTAATAAAAATGCTACTGAAATCAAATATGACTTAAAATTAATTTTACTTCCTAATTTAACACCTTAAAATTGGAGATCTGTCTCTTTAAAACCTCTTTCTGAAACTCTTTCAGGAAGTCATTACAACATCACTCTTCTATAAACTCTAACAATGTTTTTACCAGCGTTGCACTGAGAAGAAGTTTATATAGAATAGAATAGAATAGAATAGAATAGAATAGAATAGAATAGAATAGACTTTATTGATTGAGGGAAAATTGCTAATTCTTTGACAAGCTACTCCATCTAAGGTGTTAAATATTAATAATACAAATATAACCATGAGAGGTAAAGTTTAGAAACATAAATATAACGGGCTGAGCAGATGTGTAGTTCTACCAGGTGTTGCTGCTGGCTAGTCTGTAGGAGCTGAGTGGGGGAGAGTCTTGGAAACTGCAGCTCTGAGGAGGAGCTGCGCCTCGAAGGCGGGGCTAGGTCCACACAGGCATTTTGCAGAGCTCAACGGTTGCCATGGAGATTCAAGTATTTCTCAGACATGCATGAAAGAATCAAAGCAAAACTCCAGGAATGTATTTGATGCTGTAATAACATTATACCATGACCTAAAGCTCAAGACAGCCCATCTTACATAATACCGTCCCATTAATAATAAATTTGTGCAGTAAAGGAAAGTCCATGTAAACTCAGGGATGCTACTCTGATGCCTGAAGGCTTGCATGCAGGCTTGAACAAAGAACCGTTTGCGGTCGGACGTTAAAATCCGATCCACAGCACATGTGTTCACTCCTGGGAGACGGGGGCTGCCTGGGGGAAGCAATACCATGTGCGTAGGACATATCTCATCTGTCACAGTATATTACAACATAGCAGTGTGGATGAGCACAAATGCATGCCGCAGCAATCTGTCTGCATGACTTATAGATGCACATCAACTCCAATGACAAAGCTAAACACAGGCAGATTTTACAGACGGTGGTCAGAGACTGAAATGCTGCACAATCAACGCTGAATGAACAAACTACTCCCTAAATAACGTGAGAATTATTATTTTTCTGTTCATTTTATATACACCAGCTATCTGTATGTGTATTCCCTTTGGCTACACTCAAAACAGTAATGGTGTAGCTTTATTTTGTAAGTCAGGGTGAATCCATACAATGTATTTGTTTATGTAAGACTATTAGGACTAGAGAGGAGGTGTTGGTACAAAGAATGTTTTTTCTTTCCCAAAAACAGGAGCAGCCTCAAACACACACACAGTCACAAACATGAGCATCATACAGTAACGGCCTATTTTGTTAAGCTTCCTGAAAACTCCAAGTAGATAATACTAAAGTCCTCATTTGTAATGTAAAAAGAGAAAACATGAGAGGAGGAAAAGAGGCAGCCAAACAAACAGGCCTGAGTGTGGAGAGGAAAATAATAATAAAAAAAGATGCATGAAAAAAGACAAAAAGTAGTCCACAGACAGAGGCATGCTGAAATGAATATCAGGGAATAAATTTAACAACTTCTTTTCAAAGCACGTCCGTGCTGTAACAGTGCCCCCTGTTGACAATCTATGAATTACACAATTTGAATTAAACCAAACAAAATGCAAACAAAAATATCACAGAAATATTTTGTAAATATTTTGTCAGTCAAAATTTCTGCAGCAGTTGAGACACTTTTCACTTAAGAAGTTAAACAAAAATATAATCAAAGCAGAGCCTTTCTGTGTCACATCAGGATGCAACTTTGATAAAAGCACAAATACTTTATGTAGTAAAAATCAAAATCTCTCTGAATTAAACGGCAACATATTCACATGAACCCAAATGTGTAAGAATTTCTATGTCAACAATCTACATTAAATGTAGCCGGTTACATTTATTCAGTTATATTTACTTTAGTAATTAAAAAAAATACTTTTCACTACACTGTAGTTTTCCCTTTTACTTGAGTAATCGTACAATGAAGTATCACTACTAAATTTCTAAATTTCTGGATCTTTTACCCACTGTGAGTAACTTCAATTAATAAAAAAACAGGCTTGTTTAAAAAAATAAAAATCACCAGATTTTTGGTTAAATCTTGATTTGGAACATTTCTCCTTTGCCTAATTTTGTTATTTTGTAATTATGTTATTTATATGGATAATTTTCATCTTGACCTTTAATATACCAAAATTAAAATTTCTGTTCAGGACCACAATTTATATTCTTTCCAAAAAGAATATAAGACAGACCAAAAATTTATATTTTGGTCCATCTGATGTGTAACAATTTTAAAATATTAAATGATTAATGTTTTGGTAACTTACTCAGTACTTTAGTAGCCTTTTCACCAAATACTTTTCTACTCAAGTAATTTAGCTAGGTAATTTCTTAGACTACTTATATGTATATGTTGAGCACTCGTTGCTCAAAGTTGTGCCCATTATCTTTGCATTTACTACAAAAATGATTAATGAGAGATTTATAAATTTAATAACTCAGAGAACAGCTTTAATTTTAATAAACTTATGTCTGGGGGCTTATGTTAAATTTATCATTTTATCTCCAGAATAAACATGAATTAACAAGAAAAAAATGCCGAGATACTTAAAAGAAAGTAATTCTGCAGGGTATTTTTACTGTCAAAACCCCAATTTCCAATTTTTGTGCACTAGCAGCAAACAGACGGACAAAATACAGCCACACTTATTAGAACGGCGAAACAGCAAAGGCCCACAGGTAATACAGAAGGAGCAAATTGCAGACAAGCATCCTTTCACGCTGCAGTTTAAAACCTTGTGAAGGTGGTTTGTGTGTTTTGAATGAACAAGACTTGATGTGTTGTGAGAATACACAGAAGAATACAATTACAGAAGCAGAGCGTGGAACAGATAACTGAGGAGTGGAGGCTTAAACTAATGAAGGCAGGTTGTGTATTTCTCCTTTTGTAGGATGAAACACTTCTATGTGTTTTTATCTTGAGCTACGGAAAGCAGAATAGGTTTTATATTCATTTCACCAACCTTTGCAATGAGGCTAAGTGGATCCCTGCAGGAAGGGGGCAGGGCTGATGTCACTTCCTGTGTCAGGTCAGAATCTTCTTCCTGTTGTACATACAGTTCCAACATGGATGCCAGCTGAGAAAGCCCTTGCTTCTTCTGCTCAGACATCGAATTCAAGTCTGCAAGAATGTAAAACTTTTATTAGGGCAGGACAATAAATCAGTAACAATGAGTATTGTGATCAATATCGATCGATAATAAGTGTGATAGAATATTCAATAATTTCATTGAAGCATTCTGGGGGATGTAGGCAGAGGAAAGATTTTAGCTTTCACGGCCAGATAAGTGGTGGAATCAACTCACTCTCTCTTTGGTTACCTAGCAACAACTAGCTCACTCATTCTATGGTTACCTAGCAACAACCTGCAGAGTAACTGCCGCAGGAGCAGTTTAATGTCTGACCACTGTGACGTTTGTGGGTTTTTTTAATATAAAAAAACAACGACATGGAGTGAAAACTGTGGCTAAAATAGAAATCTCATGTCACCAGATTGACAGTAATTCAGATATTTAACATGAAAAACTAATAAATAATTATTAATCTCGACTGATATAAAAAACTCATATCGTCCAGCCCCAACTTTTATTTAAACATTTATAAGTTTACATTATATCTGTCTATTACAACCAATTTTTATCTCACTAAAATTAACTATATAGAATTAGAAGCTCTATCAAAATCTCTCAAATAATAACAATGACCACATTTTGGCTGACAGATAATTTCCTTAGTGTAAACTCATTTTAGGTTAAAAAAGATTACTTTAATTAATTAATCAAAGGTAATTAATTAGAGGTCATAAAGCATTTCCCTGAATGATATGAACTCATGCATGATTGGTACAAAACAACCAGTTAAAGACGGCTCCATTTTGTAGCTGAAAAAGTTGAAATGCAAAAAGAAATACAAGAAATGGCAAATGAGGAAATGACCAGAACCCAACAAACTGTCACAACAATAGCAAATAAACTATGAAAACAAAGTTTTACATTAGATACTTACTTGATTCATGTTCTTCTAAAGTGTAGAGCTCATTACCGACAGTCTCAGGAGGATTTAACTGAATAGCAAAGGAGAGTATAATTAATGTCATTTTTGTTTTACACGTATTTATATACTTTTAGTGTACTACAAAACACCACTTTCCGGTGTAGCTAGATTGCAGTTTTATTTTATTTTTAGGAACAAATGGATTTCAAAAACTGAAACTTCAGAACGCTACATGGTTAAAATAAATAAAGATAGAATCTTGTTTCCACATGTTTTCTGAGTGAGAATTAACAAGGATAATTTCTAGAAACTTACCAGAGCAAACCTGAGTCTCGCAGCCAGACGGACTGAGTCAGTAGGGAGTCTGGGCAGGAGACGGCGAAGACACTTACACTCTCTCTTATGGCCAGGCCACGCTTGTTTCTGCAGAACAGGGTCATTTAATACACTGCTGGATAAAATGCACACAGGCATCTTTCTATTACATTACGCTTCAGTTTTAACTTTTCACATACAAAAAAGGCTTTTCTCAATGCCATGTAAAATGTATTTTCAGGACTTTAGATTTAGCCAGAACAACCTCTTATTTCCATTGAAGTTTTGTCTGAATGCCTGTGAAGATATGTTCGCAAATTTGGCAGAGAAATTCAAAAAGCTTTGAAATAATCCATAGTTGATAGAAACATATTGATTGTTCATGAATGAATTAGTGGAGCCTTTGATTACAGGTTGAGAACATGTAGATCATTTTTGAATCTCAATTTAAAAGTAGTGTTAGGAAAAAAAATAACATTTTATTTTTGTCTATGGCTGTACGACAAGACAGCTCTAACTTCGCAATCAATCGAAGTGTAACTGATTGTTTTCTTTGTAATCTTGTTCATTCCTTAAGGCAAAACACTGTGTGTGAACGTAAATCTAAGAATCCCAGTAGGACCTGGGAGAGAAGTGGCAGAGCAGCCATTTTGGACCAAACTTAGGCATTCTTTTGGTTCTGGTGTGGAAAGCTGACACTTTAAACCGTTCCTCAGGCTTCAAATTCATCCTCCTTTTTCACTTCTCCCTTTGAATCAAAGTAGGTATAACAACTCAAAACTATAGAGGAATTATTTGTTTGTAAACACAGCTGATGCGCGAGGAAAACTTGACTGCGGAAAGACCTGGGCGGTCTTTAAACGTTCACTTGTTGCCATGGTTACCCACATTTATCTTGCCGTTTTAACATTAGCTAGCATGTTGTCAGCGTGCTACAACCGTCTATCACAGCGTGAGAAAATAAATTATTATACCAAACTGACGTGGACTGATAATCCCTCTATAAGAAATCCTGATTCTTCAGATGTATTAGAGACAAACCAACTTTTTATTAACCTTAGATTTTAATCAGTCATTTGAGTTTTTAACATTAATACTTTCATAATAAAATCTCCATCCTTTTATAAATAATTTGTAGATTAATTTGTTCTGTCCGGGTAGTTCAATGTGTTTTTTTTCCTCTTAAATGCTCATTAGTTAATCCTCACCATGTTTTGTGAGGATTAAACACAAAACATGGAACAACATTCCATGTTGTTTCATGGAATAATCTTTGGTTCATCAGTAAAAGTTTGCATAATTCAAAATAAATCTTAATCGTGATTATTTTTATTCTTTTATGTGTGGCAAAGGTCATTGAATGGGAAATGAGCAGGATTGATTCAGGATTAGAGATTACATCTGACAAATAAAACATTTTAATAAAGAAATATGGAGTAAATGAGAGGTTAAAGATCTGATTTTAGGTTTTAATTTTCAAAAGGCACTTCTAATCGGGCAAACAAGCCTCATTTGGACGTATATCTTAATTTTTGAACATAATTGTGTGTTCCTAACATCAGGAATAATAAACACAAAGACTCTCCTACCTGGCAAGCTGCATTGCAGTAGCGAGCCATCTTGCACTGAGAACATCTCAACAAGGTCTCTTGTCTAGACAGGAGAGAAAAATATATATTCAATGCCTCACAGACACTTTCAGGAAAATAACGCTTCACGTAACGCTTTTCTGAAAATAAATAAAAATCCATTTATTTGCAACTAAAATCGTTTAGGCCAGGGCAAGAACAATTTTAAGAGTAATTTTTCAGAGTTAATGACTCAACTGACCTGCAGTGGAACCGGATTATTACTGACAGGTTTTTATTACATTTAGTGTTAAATGTGCATTGGTAACTTACTATCTAAGCACCAATATTTCCCAAGTAACGGTCAATCACTGTCTTGACGTTTTTCAAGTAACATGCTAATCTTGTCCTTTTACATTTGTTGCACTAATCTGACTGATCTGTAACTATCAGATATCTATTACTATTAAATCTATGATGATGCATTCAGGTACCCTCTCCCCATGGTTAATGTCAGAACATCTCACATAGTGATGTTCTGTGACAGCTGCGCCTCCACTGGTGGTGTTTATGTGCAAATGTAATGTCTGCTGCGTCTGTCTGGGTGAGACAGTTTGGCTTCAGTCTGATAACAAGCAGGAGCCGAATCCGTCGCTCCCTGCAGCCAATTACAGACACTGGAGTCCACTGCTTAAACACACACACACACACACACACCCACACACACACACACGCCCACGCACGCACAAGCCCACCCACACACACACACACAGATGTGAATCACAGGAACCCCTTTCAGAGTGTAACATTGTGTCTGTGCATAGGTTAATATGAGCCCAGAAAATAATCTACACAGTTAGAGTGGCTGCAGTATCTAATTTTACAGAATGATTGTTTGGTGGAGAGGACAGAATGACTGATTGAGAGTTTGAGATCCATAAAATTACTGTTTCAGTCCAGTTTCCCTGCTCATAGTATTGCTTTTAAACACAAGAGTACACCAACAATTGAGTTACCAACACAGTAGCTGCCTTTTCAATTACCTTAAAATTGACAACAATTTTGAGAAAAATAAATAAATAAATTCGATAAAATTATTTTTTTTTGTGCTAGCATGTGGTTTTCTTCCAGCCGTATCAACATTTGAGTATTTTGCAAAACTGCAATCGAAACATTTTCTCACATCATATGAATTTGTAAAACGGCAGCATCGCTCAGTTCATCAGAAGTTGAGTTTGTCGTTCGAAAGAGTTGAATCTGTAGTGAAATCAACAATTTCCTCAAAACGCCGCATATCCTCTCCCATTTTCTTTTTAAAAATACAGAATTATAGATAAAGAAACATTTTTACTAATAAAGAAATAAGTTTAGATAATCATAAATATATCTGTGCATGTATAAAGACTACAGATGCAGCAGAACGTAAACAAACATCTGGGATAAGCAAGATGAACAATCAAAGAGACCTTAACTTTTCTCTACAGAAGAAAAACATAAACTCATGGATTCAAAAAGAAATCACATAAGTACTGTATATGTATGAATGTAAGCAAAATTTAATTCTAATATTTATTTAAATAGCCAAAACAAAAAGGTTAATTTTACACATTCAGATCAGAAAACAATACAATAGTTAAATACCAAAAGCCAAATGAAGATGTGTTTTATTAAGAGAAGAAAGCTTTGTAAATAGGCCTGTCGCGATAAACGGTAAATCAATTAATCGTACCATAAATTAAAACTATCGACGTCATTTTAATTATCGGCATTATCGTCTCTTCCGGCCTTTTTCTCTTTCTGTTAATGACACTGAATGAAAAAAGGCTCAACTCCGGTGCTCTCCACTGACCCTCCTTCCTAATTTCCTTAGTGTAAAGCCCAGCGCACACTACACGATTTTAGAGCTGTCGGCCGATTGTCAGCCCATTTTCAAAACCTGAGACCACATTAGCCGACAGAAATCCTTGGTATAACGGTTCGATCGGGTTCGTTCCTGCCATGTGGTGTCCAACAATGGGCACAAAATAATGGCTACAAGTCCAGTGAACTAATTTTACAACCAGGCATTAATCAATGCTTTACTACAATCTACCTGCAGTACATGTGGCTAGTGTCAGTGTTCAGACTATTTTGAATATAAACAAGAATAAAAAGCATGAAATTTACTGGTGAGATGATGTAACACCACCAGCAGAAGAAGATTCTGTGATGTCACTAGTGAGGCAGTCTGTGTGATGTCATCAACTAGACATATATGTACAGAACACAATTCTGCATATCTTTCATTGCTTGCTATATCGCTGACCAGTTCAGACATACTCAAAGCTTTTTCAAATACCGTTCAGGTAATTTAGAAACCGACTGATTTTAGATAACTATTTAAGGGAAAATGTTTCATCAAAACCCAAGATACCACAATGGAAAGATGGGACCCCAGATGAGAAGGGGATTCCAGCACAACTCCCAAGGCAGGTTCCCTCCTGTGCACCCGAATGTTTTACACGAGGAAATCCAAAGGCTGCGTGCTTTTTTGGAAATGGAGAGAGCCCAAAGGTTTGAAGATAACCAACGACTGGCCCACATGGAAGAAGAGCTGGAAGAAACGAAACTCCAGTTAAAAAGGCAGAAAGCTATCAAAGAAGTCTTCATCAACAAGTCCAAAGAGTCAAAGAGGGAACTCGAGAGAGTAGAGAAGCTTAGTGATCCAGCAGCTGTCAGCGCTGCGATCCTTGCTTCCAAGGTGCACAATGATGTGAGACATAAGAATAAGAAGATGCTGCAACAAGACTTTGTCGAATTAAAGACGGCCCATCTCCTCAGCCAGGAAGCATTTTCGTCAGAAATCCAGGCTGAAAAAGAGAAAGGTAAAGCCCTCCAAGAAGAACTGGACAAACTCCAGACTTCTTACGAGGAGCTTTGCTCTAAGTATGAAGCTGACATTGCTCTGGTGAGGCAGGAGGCTGAGATACAAACGTTTTGTGAAGAGAGGGATAGTGAGGTACAACAGCTCCTTGAAAATCTAAGAGCTGAAAAGGAAGATATGTTTCAAAAAATGTCAAAGGAGATCAAATTTCTGCAAAGCAGCGAAAAAAGTTTGCAGGACGAATTGGACCAGGTCAAACGTTCATATGAAGAACTCGACGGGAAGTATGATAGAGATGTTTCTGGACTTAAAGCCCAAGTAGAAACATACAAGAAAGAGATAGATCGTGAAAGAGAAGCCAGTTCAGAGAGAGCGAAGAAAGACCTTGAGGAAATCACCAAACTGAAAGCTGAGCAAGATCATCTCTATGAAACAATGACAGAAGAGTTCCAGACTCTGCAGCAGAAATTCAACGGGCTCACAAAACATTTAAAATCTAATATAGGCCAGTATGAAGCAAGTCATTCTTCACTTCAACAGCAGGTGGAAAATCTTCAGATGCAAATAACTGAGGAGAAAAAAGCTCACTTGGAAGACTTGGCGCTACTCCACAACATAAAAGCCATGAATGCCGACCTCCAGGAAAACACAGCAAAAGATCTGAAATTCCTGCAAGAAAAGGAAAGGGATGCGCAGACTGAGTTAGAGAAGATTAAAGGTTTGTACAAGGAGCTGAATTGTAGATATGAAACGGATGTTGCTGCACTAACACAACAAGCAGAAAAATATCAGCAAGTAAGTTGTGAGGGATATATTAAACTGGAAAGAGAAGATGAGGATCTTCAGCTTGCCAACTCTCTGAGAGATGAGAAGGAAGATCTACAACAAAAAACATCACAAGAGTTTACAGATTTTCAAGAGAAGGAGAAAGATTCAGAGAGCCAACCTGACCAGGTTGACATTTTACATCAAGAGGTTTCTTCTGAGGAGGATTTCTCAGAAGAAACCTCATCAGGTTGTTCCACGGATTTGGAATCCACGGCAAAGACGGAGTTCGCTGTAGAAACCATCCAGGAGAATGTGGACAACCCAGATCCTAAATCCATGCAGGATGGTAAAAGGAAAAAGCCAAAGCTTTCAGTTTGGAAAAAACTACGAAACATTCTGTGTTTGAAGAAACAGAAAAAAGAAGGAAAAGAGTGAACGAAAATCAAGAACGTCTCACTTTAACTATCATGCCATGCGACGCTCTGTCATGACAAAAATTAAAAAGGCAAGTTTTTTCCCCCCATTAACCAACTAGAACAAAGATCCCTTCTTAACCCAATTCAAAAAACAATCAAACGCTAAGATGAATTTGAAATAGAAAAAAAGCGGGCAGCACGGTGATGCAGTGGTTAGCACTGCAGCTTCACAGGGAGGATGTGTCAGATCTTTGCTGTGTGGAGTTTGCATGTTCTCCCCGTGCTTGCGTGGGTTTTCTCCAGGTGCTCTGGTTTCCCCCCACATCTCCTAAAACATGTAGGTTAGGTCAATTGGTCAATGTAAATTGCCCCCCAAAAGTGTTCAAGAAACTGCAAGAATTGCTTTAAAAATCACCTAAAAGTCTTGAGGTATCAGCACTAAATCTAAGACTATTCCTTACCCAACGATGGCTGCTTCCTCTACTTTAGCCCTTTTCCCTTCACTTTTTTAGTGGCAGATGGCACAGTGCCACAACACATAGCTCAATATTTATAGCAACCGATTAATTTAAGAATTAAAATTCTTCTTGTAATAGAAATGATTTCTGTTTATTTTCTCTCTGTTTTTGTAGTTTTATGGTTTGTCCTTTATTTTACCTTCTCTACTCACATTTTATGTTGCACTTGCACTTTTTCGTAGTGAAATGTGTTTAAATCCGGAATTTAAAAAAGGTTAACAGAAGGATCATGCAGTGGCTTTTTAAAAAAAGGTTTCAGGGTGACTGTGGCTCAGTGGGTAGAGTGGTCGTCTTGTGATCAGAAGGTTGTAAGTTCGAGTTCAGCTTCCTCCTGCCACATGTCAAGGTCCCCTTGGGCAAGGCACTTTTGTTGCTTACCGATCTGCATATCGGTGTAAATGGGTGAATGTGACTGTAGTGTGAAGTGCTTTGAGTGGTCAAAATGATTAGCAAGGCACTACATAAGTTCAGTCCATTCATCTTTTTGTTTCTTTGATAAATCCTGTTTGTTTTTTTATACCAAACATAAAAAAGCTGATTTAACAAGTTTGGACTTCTTCAGGGTCCCCGGGTGTTAAATTAAGGTTAGAATTACATCTGTACATAATATTAGATGATAATTGTAATCATAATTTCATACTCTGGACCCCGAAGAAGCCCAAACTTGTTCTATCTGGTTTGTTTGTTATAAGAAAAAACAGGCTTTATCAAAAATGAAAGGAACTGTGTGATCTTTCTGTTAGTCTTTATTTAGAAAAATGTATTCAATATAATATAACAAACTTAATAAAAAAAGTGCAATTTAACATGAAAAACTGAGTAGAAAAAGTAAAAACGAAGCACAATCCATGAAACAGAGAAGATAATCAGAAATTATTACTGTTAGTGAGGAAAATCGATTCTTAAATGAATACATTGCTATAAATAGAAACCTATGTGTTGTTGAGCTTATGTGTAGTCTACTGGTATAAAAGAGAAGAACGATAGGATGCTCAACATCTTCAGAGGCTGTAGACCTCAACACAGTTATCCCGGGTTCAATTCCAAGTCTTGGGTAATCTGCTGCATGTCAGTCCCTTCTCTCTCCTCCAAATCTCCTGTTCAATTACTGTTTAATAAAGGCCACTAGAGAATAAAAAACTAAAAATGTGCCTGCCACCACATTGTGCTTATTTCCTCATGTTGAAAAAAAATGAAAAAAATACAACTCTTTCTTGCTCTCTCTCTCTCGTTCTCTCTCATTCTTAAATAATAAATGTTACATACATATACTGTACATACACACATACATAAATGCACACACACACCCACCCCAACATGCACACATATACACATCCCTTCCATGGGCTGCCACCTTATCGTGGTGGAGGGGTTTGAGTGTCCCAGTGATCCTCGGAGCTATGCTGTCAGGGGCTTCATGCCTCTGGTAGGGTCACCCAATGCAGAGAGGTCCTAGGTGAGGAACCAGACCAAGTGCAGCCCAAATACCCCTTATGATGAGGACCACCAATGGAAACAGTGTTCCCTCTCCTGGACGTGGGCCCCACTCTGGAGGAGGGGCACGTTGGCAAGCACCTGGTGGCCAGGCTTTAACCCATGGAGCCCTGTCAGGCTAAACAATAAATATTTAGTTTACAAACTACATTTAGCATTAAGCTAAATATTTATTTAAGCTTAAGATTTAGTGACCAAGCTATATATATTATATTGAGCTAAATGATAAGCCTTGAGCAAGCTGAATACTTAGCTCTGAGCTAAGTATTTGGCTAACAAGGCAAATATTTGTCTCTGAACTAAATATTCAGTTCAGACTAGGGTAAAGGGTACCAGGATTCCGGACCCGTCAGCAGCAGATGAAGCTGAAAAACAGCATGTAAATGAGCACACGGGAGAGGCACTCCGTGTTACTCCAATTTCTCTCAGCTTATTTATTGAACAAACCAGCTCATTTAACTGTCAATACAGTCCAATTTATAGTTCAGTAACTTACTGTAAACATTAGACATATTCCATCATAGACATCAACATTAGCTTTCCTTAAACCAGAAATAATCCCATAACATTATATTTTGTCACAATTCCCTCAGGTAACATGTACCTTCAATTCACTGCACTTTATATGCATATTTAATCACACACAGTGACATATTTCATGGGCATGTATCTTACAGTTGTTGTAAACTGGCATAACTATCTTAGAATTCAAACTACTTTAATTAAGTGAATGCATTAAATCACAGTTTAACCTTCCACCACTGTGTTTAGAACACAAATAAACCCTGGAGCCTGATAACAGTATATCACTCTCACATCATGGATTATATGTATATCTAGGCCTGTCGCGATAAACGGTAAATCAATCAATCGTATGATAAATTAAAACTATCGACGTCATTTTAATTATCGGCATTATCGTCTCTACCGGCCTTTTTCTCTTTCTGTTAATGACACTGAATGAAAAAGGCTCAACTCCGGTGCTCTCCACTGACTCCTCCCTTCCTCATTTCCTTAGTGTAAAGCCCAGCGCACACTGACACGATCTTAGAGCTGTCAGGCCCATTTTCAAAACCTGAGACCACATTAGCCGACAGAAATCCTAGGTATTACGGTTCGATCGGGTTCGGTCCTGCCGTGTGGAGTCCAACAATGGGCACAAAATAATGGCTACAAGTTCAGTTAACTAATTTTAAAACCAGGCATTAATCAATGCTTTACTACAATCTACCTGCAATGCATGTGGCTAGTGTCAGCGTAAAGTCCTGACTGAATGAAAATCATTATAACCTATTTACGGCACGTTAACGAAGAACAGCTGAAAAGTTACCAGGTTTATCAACTGTGGTAGAAATTTCGCTCCAACTCCTCCCTTTGTCTGGACTTGGGTTGCGTCGTGTCAGCTGTTTGGGATTCCCCTCCGTAATTTCCCCTCAGAAAGCGCGGAGGATTCTCCGCTTTCTGCGCTCAGAGTCGGGGAAAAAACCCTGATTTAGATTGGAGCGGCAACGACGATCTACCGTAACACACCACACAATCTTATAAAGACCAACGTTTTAAGATTGTTGTAAGGGGAAAAATAGGAGCAAAAAATCAAGTAGTGTGAATTATTGCATCAGGTAGTCGATGTGCCCATCTTCTCTATTTAAATCTAAGTATTACTGAAGGGCAACATAATATACAGACTTCATAATCTGCACTCTTTTGGTTGAATGCAGTATTTATTTCCACTTTGGCTTTATGTTCTTTAGGTTTTTTGTTAATGGAGACTAAGAATCCATTTTATTTTTGTTTTTGGTTGTTTTGTTTATTTTGTTTATCAGCCCCAGTGTTAAATATTCTTTTGAAAATAAAGTGTATCTATCTTTGGCAGGCAATCGCATGCATTATTACATCATTTCCATTAAATCAGTGTAAAAAGGTCTTCAAACAATATTATCGTTTATCGCAATAATTTTTGAGACAATTAATCGTTCAGCAAAATTTGCTATTGTGACAGGCCTATTTGTAAACCATAAGCCTTCATGAAAAATGAATCACTCCCTAATGCTAACTGGTTGTGCCACACTTGGCAGCAGCAGCAACCATCAAGTGTTTTGTGGTAACTGGTGATGAGGCTCTTACATCGCAGTGGAGGAGAGTTTTGACCAGCTGTTCTTTGCACAAGTGTTTTAATTCAGCTACATTAGAGGCTTTTTGAGCTGAACAGCCTTTTTAAAGAGGAGCAATTATTTTTCCAGGAATAAAGTGCCATTTTACAGCACAATCGAGTCAACTACGTTGAGTTCAAAATGCTGTATATATCAAACATAACTTAAAAGAAATTTGACTTTGTAAATTAATGCCTTGAAATTGGGTCTGTGTCTCTTTAAGGAGCTCCTACTCTTTCCAACACACTTCATCACAGCAGTTTACGATCGTTCTCAGGTGCGTTGGACTGAGAAGTAGTTTGTATTGATGAGAGACTTTGTTTAGGAATCCTAATGGTTGCAATGGGAGATTCAACGATTCCTCAAGGAAGAAAACATGCATGAAGGAATCAAAGCAACATTCAGGCATGGTTATAACTAGGCAATAACATTATAACACAAGAGAAAGCTCAAAAAAGTAATTTTACAGAATACTGCCCATTTAAATGTCATCCCACCGCATCTCTAATAAGTCCAATTTGAGATGCTGGCAATTTCAGGACCTGAAACTGCAAAGTGTGTTTATCTGATAACAGCCAATATGATGTTTTTGTCTGAAATGCTATATTGGTTTTAACACCAGATGTAGCAGGACGCACATAAAATATTTCACCAGCAGATCACATTACGATGTTTTCTTTTTAATACGATTTAATCCTGCAGATGGTTTTAAAAAGTTCAACTACTCCAAACCTTCCACCACAAGCTGCTCTACCAAAACAAAAAATCCCAAAATTTCATATATCAATGCAAGATATCACTTTAAAAAAAATTAAAAAGATAAATAAATATCCCATTTGGTTGCTTAAAATGACATTTTTAAGCACCTGAAAAGTCCAGTGAGCTTTCAGGTTTGCTGAAAAACTCACTTTTATTAGATTTGTGCATGCAGTGTAGACAAAAAAAAGCCCCACGTCTTTATGGTTTATTACATCCGGGTAAAATGGAAGAAAATTATGGAGTACCAGTAATTAGATCTGACAATGGATGTTAATATGAGCGTACACACACAAAACGAAGTAATGGAGAACATGTTATGATGGATGTTAATACATTAGCCCGCGGCTTATCAGACAAAGTATGGCACTTTTTATTAGAGTGGGCGCCGCTATAAATGCTGCAGAGGACATTATGAGATCCTTGAAGCAAAATGAAGGGATTTAATATGAGTGTGTGCACACACACGGTTCAGCTGTAACCGAAGGCTGTTGCCTCCAACAACAGGAGTTAAGTGTGTCTCTATCAGCGTGGGACCAGACTGGACTGTTGTGTTTAGCCGGAGGTGGCAGCCGCCGTGCGCAAGTTTCCAAAACACTCTTCTCTCCTTTTCACTATTCTGCATTTAACCCATTTCCTCACCATCTGTCTCTTAGTTTTCCTCCACCCCATCGTTGCCGCTGGGCCTGATTTGCAGCAACCTTCTCCAGCTTGGATCCTGATCCTGGTAAATTTATTGTGTCACCCTTCATGAAAACAGAGTTACTCATGTCACATTGAGATTGAACAGAAACAGGAAAGCCACCCACAGTTTAAGAAACACATGCCTGTAGTTTGATGCGAAGCCATAACAACGGATCACAGAAAGTCAGACCCAAACACGGATAGATCAATTGTCATGCATCTCATAGACCTGGAGCTGGAAGCCACAAGAACCACACACAACAAACAAGAAATCAATTTTCAGCTCCACACATATTTCTAAGACTAAACTTTACCAGTAGTGTTGTTCCTCTGGAGGTCATTTTATAGTACCAGAGCTACACTGTACGTTATGAAAAATTCATATTTTGCATGTTTTTTTGTTTCCATTCAGGTCGCTACTGCTTGTTCCTAGCCCAAGTACTCAAAAAAAATACACCCAGTCATTTTTTGGCAACAAGTTAATGTTTTTTTCGGCAGTCTTTAAAACAACATTAAAACCTTACAAATGTTAAGTCACACTCAACTGGCACTCCCCTGTTACCTAGCAACCACAGGAAGGCCCAGCCCCGTTACCTGGCAACCTAAGCAGAGTTCCAGCACGTTCTGTCAGCAGAAAATAGTACAAAAATAAATTAAATGATAAGGTAATTTTATTTATGTAGCACATTTTCAGCAATAAGGCAGTTCAAAGTGCTTTACATGAATTAGAAGAAAATACAAACAAAACAACAAAACTAAAAAAAAAGGCAAAAAGTATAAAACTACATATTGGTTCCTCATGTTTAATAAGAAGAAGTCCATAATTTATGAATTATGGGTTTCTCTGGATTCTTGTTCTGATGAAACTAGATGTTGGTTCTCCATTTTTGGTTCTATTAGTATACGTATAAAACTAAATGTTGGTTCCTGTTGTTCTAGGCTGAGTTCTAGATTTGTACAAAGTAAAGTTAAGTTTTGGTTCTCCATGTTTGTTTCTATTAGTAGGTATAAAACTAAATGTTGGATCTCCATGTTTGGTTCTTGTTCTGGGTTGTTAAGTAGTTGGTACTTTCTAAGTTTGCTCTAAATTTTTAAACTAACAGGAGTTTCTCAGGGTCTTGCTCCGATATTAAAAGTACAAAGCTAAATATTGATCTAAAGTAATAAGTACGTCAGTTTTTAAAAGTAGTTAAATGTTGATGGAAGGTACTGAGTACTCCACAATTTCTAAAAAATAATAAACAACAATTGTACATTTTTATGCTTAAATCCAATTCCATAATTCATCAAAAATACTTAAGCAAGATAATTAAGCTGACATGCTTAAAGTACATGGATACAAAATGGAAGCAGAAGGGGACAAAATGCCAACATATGGTTACCAGATACAGATAAATTATCATGATCCCAAAATCTATGCTTTCCAGCAGGCCTAAAGGATTGTATCTTGAATATATAGAATTTTACAATTCCTGTCTTTGAAGAAATTCATGGCACTAAAAGAGCTTTCCATACGCCACGTGAGAACGAAACAGCAGGAAAATCTATTCTGAATCTGATTTCAAAACCATCTGAAATATTTTACTGTCACAACCTCAATAATAAAAACCTTGTTTTTATCCTCTGGCTCAGCAGTCCAGCCAAGAGTCTTTCGCTTGAATGTTTAATACAAATCTGGTTCAGGAAGAATCACACACGTTCTGGACTTTCTATTTCATGACTCAAACACACAGCGATGGCCCGTCTTTGTCTTGCGGGCAGCACACAACTAGAGTCCGGCAGCGTGTGCAGCTTTATGCAGTACGCCATGTTTATGAACACTGATTTAACCATCCAAATATAGATGTCCACAATAACAAGAGGGACAAATCCAACAAAACAAGCAGAAAATGCAATATTCACGATATGAGAAACGGACTTCCCAAGCCTCAATTTGTTGGTATTCTGCAACACAACTCTATTTGTTTCTTTAAAAATTGCTCATTTTCACGCAGAGCTGTCAATGACCTGCCTGGTCTTCAGCCAGGTTTTGTGAGTGAACTCCTCCTCCTTCTCCATCATTTCTTTAGCTGTTCTTCTCTGAGTCTCAGTCAGATGTTGTGTGAAGGGATGGAAGGTCCATGCTTGGATTGTAGGCACAGCAGGAAAACTCATGAATAACATTAGAAAGGTTTCATTAGTAGCATACAGAACACTGAATTAATGCCTTCCTTCTCTTCCTCTCAATGTCAAATTGTTTTCCTCTTTTGCTGCTTTCCCTCTGTACTCATTAGGTTGCTCATTTCCTGATATTTCACAGCTTTTATTTATATATTTTAAATCAGTGATCACATCCCTGACAGCCAACATCTGTATAATCTGTTGGTTAAGCAGAGGCATTTGTCATCTCAAAGGCATCTCAAGAGCAACGTTTTGTTGTTCTGGTTAGCATAAATTTAAATAAATTGTCCTTGTTTTTGTATCTGTTGGTTGGACTATACATATTCATCAGTATTCTATGAAAATGTGGGAGAAACTCCACTAATGTGTAATTGTAAGGAAGAAAGTAGACTTAAAAAGGCCTGTTTGGAAATAGTTGAAATCCACAGTTTTGCATATTAAAAGTATTTATTTTGTTGAAATAAAACTGATTTACATTATGTGGATTTTTTTTCCATTTTGTGTTAAGCAGTGAAAAATATTTTCTCTTGCTTTCACTTGGTTTATTTCCTCTCATCAACGAGTAAACAACAAAAAACCTAATCTTTGGTAGCTGATAACTAGTCGTGGCGACTCATTAACCAGACAAAAATTGCAAAACATTTTAAATTTATTGACGCCTTTCATGAAAAACATTATTTAAAAACAGCAAATGGGATAATCTGAGCCTAAAAGTAGATATTTTGCATTTACAAACACCATTATTTAAAGTTGATCCTTATGACAAATTTAAATGGCAATGATTTTTTTTTCTTCCTGATAATAAAAGTTTTTTAATAGTTTATTTAGCACAAACCATATGCTGTTTCAATACTAGTGATACGTTTTCTGTATGTTTTCCTAAAATCATGCAGTTCTACTTACAGCTAATGAGAAGATAAAACTCCTTTGTTATCCCTCCTTATGAAAAAAAAGAAAGAAAAACAAGCCCAAGAAAGATGTTTTTATTTTACGATCAAAGCCTGAAGCAGAAGTTAATTTGTACGGAAGGTCCAGAAAAAATGCGGGCCAAACAAACACAAAGAAAACAGAAGAACTAGAAGAACCGGATAGATATAAATAGAAGCTGCCAGTCATCAGAACTGGAGGAACTGGGAGACGCTGGTTGCTCCATTAATATGCAATTCAACAGATCTGTGTTCTTACATGTGGGGGTGTACGGGTGGGTGTGTGTGTGTGTGTGTGTGGTGTGTGTGTGGGTGGGGGTGTGCGGGTGTGGGCATGGGTGTGTGTGTGTGGTCAGTTTTGTTAAGTCTTTGCTGTGAGACATCTAATTAGGCCTACCTCAGCATATCCCTGTTGGAGTGTGCAGCATGGTAATTGATTCCCCATGAGTAAAAGCTGCAGGAGATTCTGTTCCAGCTAGCAACTTCATGCATCTTAACAGTCACAGAGTGAACTCTTCCCACTACAGCACAGAAAATTTCACTCTGAAATGGTACATATATATATATAATTTTCTTTCTTGATTGTTTTTGATCACATATTTGGTTGTTGCTGGGCTGCTTGGCTCAAGTCTTCAGTTTCCTGCAGCAGGAAATATTCCTGAAATATTCAAACCAGAGGAAGCAAGTCCAAGTAATATTAGTTTACAATAGTAAAGAGCTTCTTCAGGATCTTCACAACTGTTGGGATGTATAAAGTAAAAGAGTATAAGAAATAATAATTGAGAGTCACCACTGCCACCTACTGTTGGCCGTGGGTATGACACCACAGACCATGGCTTACGGAGACACGTCAAGATGTGGATTTATTGTAAACTGGAAATTGAACTGTAGAGGACCACTTTCACAATAATTACCAACAAAAGGAGGCTATTTGTGGAAAGTCAGGACCTTTTCCCAGTCTTCAAACATTTGGTGTGAGCTTTACTGTGTTCTACTAGTTAGACTTAGAGCAAGTGGTGTCCAAAGTCGGTCCTGAAGAGCCGGCATCCCTGCATGTTTCAGGACTGACTTTGGACACCACTGACTTAGAGGTATGGTGTGAATTACGTTTTGGTTAAGGTCAGGAATAGACTAGTAATGGTTATTGTTGAGACATGTAGGCATACATGCAGTTCCTAAAATGAATAGCAAATCAATACCAAGTCCTCAGTTTGCATAGAAGTACAAGGATGTGTGTGTGACAGACAGACGGACAGAAAGAAACCAGCTGCATCTCGAGTCATCTTCAACCTGAGGGGAATCATATGGAACGAGTCTCCTCATGGTTTCATTATTAAAGTGATACACACAGCATGGGGTCTGAAGGAATAAGCTGGAGCTAGACCTGTCACAATAACAAATACCGTTTATCATAATTGGTAAATTGCAATAAATGGTATAATAATTCAAGCATACCCTCTCAAAGATCAACAATCTTTCATTTCTAGCAAACATTTAACACTGGAACTGGAAGATGTCTTAAATATCCAAAACAACAAATACAATGGATACTAAAGTCGCTGTTAACAAAAACAATTTGTAAGCCACTCAATTAGTATTTTTCCATTTCTGTTTTTAAAACATTTCTGCATATCATCAGCATATCGTGATGCAAAGCTCTGCACTGAACATCATTGAAGACCTCATTTTTATTTCACCAAATATTGATCTCTGAACTCTTCCTGAGTTAAAACATTAGTGTTGTTGTTTCTAAATAAACATGAACTTGTTTTCTTTGCATTATTTCAGATCTGATTTGCAGATTTTGACAATTTCTCATTTTCTGCTAATAAATATTACATTTTTGCTTGGAATTTTGGAGACATGTTGTCAGTAGTTCATAGAATAAAAGAGCAATGTTCATTTTATTCAATCATCTACCTATAAAGAGGAAAATCTTTAACTGATCATTTTAAGTGGTTTCTTAATGTTTTTCTAGAGTTGTATAACGCATCACACTAGATATCGGGATATGAATTCCATCCCATATCTCACATCCCTACTATGCATAATTTAAATAGTTCCAGACAGATGAGTTGTACAACTCTATACTGCAGTTTATTGAAGGTCATCACAAGAAACTTAAAAGCTACTGTGAAGCATGAGAAGAGCCAGGATAAAGGGAATAACCAGGAGAAGTACGAGCAGATGTGGTTTGATCTCAGTGAAATGCCTGGCAGCTGAATTTCCAACGACCAGAATGAAGCCTAATGAAAGAAGCATGGCTGTGTGACATTCTCACTGAAATGCAAACAAGAAGTCACAAGAGATCCTGAGCTCTGAAGCGCGGGTGCAGGAGGGCTGCCGAAGGAGCCAATGAACATCAAGACACACACACAGTCAGTAACCATCAGTATGTAGCTGCAGGATGAACCCAGACTGGTCAACAAGACAAGAACTGAAACCTTTAAGAGAATAAATTCATATGATAACGATTAGAGCAGGAGTGTCAAACTCATTTTGGGCCAAATCAAGATCATGATTTGATCAAGATCTGGATTAAAGGGTTGGTTGTGCCAAAATGTATTGATAAAACCTGCTCAAAAACTGTTAAAATATCAATGAATTCTTAAAGTTAAATAATAATATTGAGCATCTTTTCAGTTCCTCCAGCATTTTGTGATATTTTGCAATAAAAATCAAAGTTTTTGTGGTACTAATCTGGGGGAGGAACTAGTGATGCATTCATAGGGAGTTGGATAAACCATACTCGCAGTGAATTTGACGGCGAAAGTTTATTTGACCGACAATTTATACTCGATAGTTGCGATATAGCCATTTTAACTATAGTAAATTGAAAATATCGCGATACATCGAGTATACTCGATACATCACCCAGCCCTACTCTGAACTCTTTTCTTTTTCTTGACTCCACTCCTCTAATGGAGGGAGAAAAAACAGATTTTTATTAACTGTGCTACACGAGGCCGAAGCTCAGCATACAACTTTTATGTTAACCCTCCTGAGGACCAAGATTTAATTTCTGCCAACAGATGTGCGTTTTAGATGATTACTAACACACACATGTGGAGGTGGATTCCCTGCATACAGCAGATAACTCGGTTTACAAATGATACAGCTGTCTGCAATTTTTTTCCAGGCACCTGGGTGTGAAGCAGCAGGAGATAAAGAAAACAACACAGTTTGGGAGGAGCGGGATAGATGTTGGTAGGATACAGAAAAACAATCTGTGTGAGGAGGAAGAAAGGAGGGACAGAAACACATTTGAACGATGAGAAACAAGACGGTGGAAGAGAAGGTGAAAGGAATTAGATGGAAGGTAGAAAGACAGATGTTGGAAGAAGCAGATGGGGAAATAAATTGAGTGGAGGTGAAAGGAGGAGGCCAGCTCTCATCCGCTCCTCTTGGTTTGTCATCTAAAGCAGTCATCTGTATGCCGCCTATATAACCGGATTCACACACTTTCTTATCAGTCTGTCTGCTGGGACAGCTTTGGGGAAAAACGCATCGGATGTTTGGAAACGTGTCGGTTTCAGGGCGTTGCTTTCACACATTATGCAGAAAAGCTGCATGCAAGACTGCATGTGTGTGTGTGTGTGTGTGGGGTGTGTGTGTGGGTGTTAGTCAAATCTGAAACCAAGAAGGTTTCCATCCTGCCAGTTCAGAAGAGCAAAGTGAGAAAAATGTCACCCTGTGCCCATGTGAGGCTGAGAAGGTGATCTTCACCACATGTGAAACTTTTTCATGCAGTCAACAATCATGTCAACAATCATCTTAAACTGGGCCTAATGTCTTGTTTCCACTGAGAGGCATGGCAAGAGTCGGGAGGCCATTTTGTCTATTTCCATTGTGAAAGCGGCTCATACCACACCACACCTGGTACGACAGGACGAAGCTACTGGCATCACAATAAGCTTAATCAAATGATAAATTGAAACTAGCTCAATAATTTCCATTTGCATAATTTTCTCTTTTCTCTCTTTCTAACAAAAACTGAATGTCAAAAGTCTTCAGTGTGTTGAATTGGTCTCAATTAGACCCTTCTTTGAAGGTCAATTTTGCTTACAGAGACTTCATAACACATTTGATTTGTTGTTTCTGTTGTTTTGTTTATTTATTTTGGATATTTAAAAAGTTTTCCAGTTCCAGTGTTAAATGTTTGTTATAAATTAAAGTTTACTGATCTCTGAGAATGTGAACTTGCGTTATTACACTATTTGTCGCGGCCTTCTAATGTTCCAAAATGCCAAGAAAGGCTGTGGGTGGCAACATGCTTGGTTCTTGCACTTCCGACTGATTGTTTAAAAAAAAACCCAAAAAAACAACTTTATTTCTTGCAAAAATATAGTTAAAACAATAACTAAAATTCTCTTACAATTTAGTTGAAAATAAAAGTTAACTTAGTCTGATACTTCAAGTACAAAAAGTGGTAAAAAAATAATTTTACAGAAACCTCCTGTCATCACACCGGACATTTACCAAACAGAAGAGCCTCCACCAAACACCCAGTGTGTTTCTAATCACTTAAATTAATTAAAGGAGGGTCTAAAAGTTACCTACGTAGTCTAAACAATTCCAAATATATAAATTAATTACAGATTTTGTTTCTAAACTAACTTAAGTATTATATAACTGGCCAACAAAAATTAAAATGATAGAACTTACGATTTACAAAAATTCAACATAAATGGCCTACACCACCATTACCATACCATTACTTGAAAGTGGTCTCAAAACAACATTATTATCATTTATTACAAAAACTTCTGGGACAATTTATCATCCAGCAAAATGTGTTATTGTGACAGGCCTACACACAATGGCAAAAAAAAACATCACTGCTTGAAACAAGCATCAGAATAGAGCGTCCAGTCTGTCGCAGGCAATAGAATGACACCATTTTAGGCGTTTTGGTTTAACCCCGCCTTGCCCAGTGAGAGTCCAACTGGGAGTGAAAACGCTCTGAATACACCAGACTAAGAAAAAGCGTACCGCTCAGTGGAAATGAGGCATAGCCGAGGCGCAGACAGCCACTTGAAGAGCTCATGTTAAATTTTAAGAAAGAGAAAGTTTGGGTGAATTCACACCAGCCTTGCTTAGTCCACTTCCTTGTTTTGTCCGGTTCTTTTGGGGAAGTGTGAATGCACAATCGAACTCCGATGCCGATCAGAAAAGCGACCGTCAAAAAACCAGGTCTTGATTTGGTGGAAGTGAACTCTAGTGTGGTTTGAATGCATATGTGAATGCAAGCAGACTGGAAACCGCTCCAAAAGCAGGAAGCAAACTATAACTCAGGGCATTCTGGGTAAAAACAATCTAAACAAACCTCGAAGTCTAGCGCTAGCTGGAGAAATGGCTTGTTGTCTTTTGTCAAAGGCAACAGAGGAATGCTATAATACCTTCCAGCTTCTGTTCAGAAAGTGGAGGCGGTGTTATGATCTGGGCTTTGGGTTTGTGTTACACAATCATTTTCCCCAACAGTTAAAGAACCTAAAGAGAACTCCCATGTTTTAACATTTCACATCTTTGATTGGCGCTGTCATAGTTTGCTGATAACACTCGCCTACTGTGAATGTTTCTCTTCTTTGTTCTTCAGCCTCCAGCTAAAAGGCATCAGCACACGGCTGAAATTAGAACAAGCATCTCAAGTTAGACTGCCTGTCAATATTTCTGTCTGTGTTCTTTAAAAATAACAAAGACCTGTGGAAACTGGTGTCATCTAGCTTTCAATCAAATGCTTTGCTCTATAAATAAGACAAGAGCTTTTAGATGTTTGTTTTTTATCTGCGGTGTGTGTTTGCACATGTTCCAAAGAGACGCTGAGTGAGAGATTGGTGTCAAATATAAAGACTTGATGGAAGACGTGTGGCCCCTACCCCATGCACGCACACCCCAACACACACAGGCTGAAAAGCATTAAATATCTGGGCTATAATCTGCCTGTTTTCTCTGCTATCTCTCTAACAGTGACTCCTCCACTACTTTCATCCATTTCTAAAACTTCTTTCATTAGTTTCAAGGCAGTGAAAACAAAAACATGTCAAACCGCGGTTGTACCGCCGCTCAGCATCTGTCTTTAGAGAATTCAGCCAAGATGAACGTCCCTTTGGCTTTTTTAGCTTTGCTTAAGGAGCAGTTAAGGCTCTGCATGTTTTATTTTAAACTTCAAATGGCACTGCAGATAAAAACTGCCTGGATATATCAGTAAAGACTCTATCAAACATTTTGCAATATATATTCCCTGTATGTTTATATTCAGCCACATATACATATGCTTAAAAAAACGAATGTGCCTTCAGAGTCTTGCGACTTTGAAGACAGTCTTAAAGGTGAACTATTGTGCAAACTAATAATGCTGTGACAATTTTTGGGTTTCAAATTTTAATTGTTGTCAGAAACTGGAATTCACGACTGTGGATGTTTAAAAGCAGGCTGTGCTCCCCACAGAGAGCTTTTAAATCCCCTGGTAGAGTGCTGGTTTGTTACGTGTGCAAGCTACAGCTCATTTTTTCAGACTTCTTCACTTGACCATTTATGGCATATTTTTTAATAGATAAAATGCCTTAAAATCTTTTTCACTTTTTAACTCAAATCTGAGCTGCAAGCTTCGTTTGCCTTTTGAAATTTTAGATTTTCTCCATTTTGCTTTTATTTCCCGTCATGATTTTATTTTCTTGAAGAAAAATCTTGAACAAAAAAATTAGCTCTAGCTAACCCTGTCACAATAAGCAATTAATCATTTAGTAAAACGAGCCTGATAACATATTTTTAAGTATAATTTTGTGATTTATAACCCATTTTGTTTATGGTTCCTCTTGTGTTTGGGTTTTATTTCTGTTTTATTTATTGTTTTGGTTCTCATGTTTTATTTTGGATTTTTAAATATCTTCCAATGTTGTTTTTTATTAAATTAAAGTTTAAAGGTCTTTGCATTATTATTCCATCATCAATATATTACTTCAAAATGGTCTGACAACAACAATAGTAGAATTTATTATAAATTATTGCAGCATCTTCATTTGCCAGCAAAATTTTTTATGGCGACAGGCCGAGGTGTATCTTAGGCGAGTGTGAGAACATAAAAGCAGTTTGTTTTGTTGTTGATTCTGCTAAGTCTCGTACGTCTGAGTTTATTCCCTCAGCTTTTATCACTCATTACGAACCTGCAGCCTTCAAGGCCTGTAATTAACTCCAGCTTTGATGCTCATTTCCTGGACACACGAACACAGAAACAGACTCTGTACTCCCAGTGATATGGCCAAACAAACAATCGCACGCTCAGAGAGGCATTTTTTTTAACACTATGTCATGCTGTGAAGCTAATTGTGTTTTAGTAAAACTAGAAAAATGCGCGCCACACGTGTGAGGCCACACGCTGCGTTCATGAGCACGCCGCTTCGCGCCGTCCAGCAGTTTGTGGGACATCAAGGTAACTTGCAGGTCTTCAGAAAATAAAACAATAAAGCTTTCTGAACCTCGGCTCTGATGAGTGTCTGCTGCAGCAAAATGTAGCCATAACATTTATTCAATACCTCAAAAATATCGTTATAGCTTTGACCCTCACCAAACCCCACACCGCAACACACACATAAACTACTGATTGCCTAAAGCGTGGAAACTATAAGTGGTGTAATTTTTTCTTTCATTGATTCCTTTTGTTGTAATTCCATCTTATTTGCTGCATATTTTTTAGATATTGACTACATGTCAGGTTACGGTGGAGGTTTCTGGCTGTAACTGGTTCTGCCCCAGTCAGCCGAGTGGCCGACTCGTCTCCATTAGCAGATTCACTTCCTTGTTTTTCATAACCACTGCAGGAGTAATAAAAGCTACATTGTCTCTCTGCATAAGTGTAGCTTTTTCAAAGGTCTACATGGCATATTACCTGCTGAAAGTTAACACAGTATTTAAAAAAATAACATCTAGCTAAAACTGATGAAACTATAAATTATGCTCTCTACCAAAACAATCCAAAAGAAGAATTTAAAGAATCACTTCATGACTTCAGAGGGGAACTATTATGTAAAATTCATATTTTGAATGTTTTCATGCTTCCATTTGGGTCTGGATTTTTTTGGTGTCTGGAAAACGAGCCGTTTCAAAAACCTTCTGAATGTAACGTCACAAATCAGCAGGCACTGCCCCTCACCTAGCAACCCCAGGCTGGTTACCTAGCAACCAAAGCAGAGTTTCACCCATCACCTAGCAACCCAAGCTGAGCACCAGCATGTTTGGTCAGCTGGTTTTACCGCTGTATGCGCTGCATTCTTGTTGGTTGTGCAGAAGGCTCTACTTCTGCTTTTCAAAGATGTACAGTTGTATAATTGTCCATATCTTTGCAGAGCTTTTTATGTGTGAACGTAAACATTGAGTTGGGGGGCGTGGCCAGCAGCAGCTTACTCGGATTTAAAGTGACAAGACGCCCTAAAACATCTCATTCTGAAAGGAGCTTAAAATAGACATGAGAATTACCTTTTGATTGCTACTGTGACTGTATTACATGTGCACTATTAAAGCCTCAGTAATTTATCCACTTGTTCATGTGACGCTCCAAGGGAGAAATCAGAACAGTCTTTTCTGTCCTGGATAAATAACTTTACCTCAGAGATTAAGAGGGTTTGAAGGGTTTGAAAAGAAGCAATTAAGAATCCAGATGGACAAATTTCAATAGTGAGAAAAGTGAGACGAAGCAGAGCAAAAAAATACAAAGGAGGCAGATGAAGCATCCTTGGTACATGTCTCATGGAGTTTAATCACCTCTCATTTCCTGTTACGCAATTTACTCTAAAAATGTGAAAATACCAGAATATGAATAAAAATAATAATGAATGCTTTTAACAGTTTTTCTTTGTTAAACTGACTGACTGAACTGAACTATGACAGCATATAAGGGACATTGTAGAAAAAAAATTTCCACCCAAAACTCACACATTTTCAAAAACCTAAAACTAAAATAAACCAAGGAAAAATTAGAAAATAAAAAAATGTAAAATACAATTTTTGACTTTTCATACTCCATGTTTTTTCTAGAAATTTTCTGATATTAATCTGAGGTTATTTTTTTATAGAAATTTTTCATCTTTTCCAACTCAGAAATTTTCTTGTTTCTTCTAGAACATTTCTGAAATTAATCTAAAATTTTCTTTTATTTCTAGCAGATTTTTGACTTTTCGAACTCCTTCAGTTACTCACTTTTCTCTTCTGTTATTATGTTGTGTTCCGGCGCACTGGGTCCATTGTAGATAGAAAAAAAGAGAACATTTCCACCAAAAAACACAGAGATTTTTTAGATCAAATCTCTGAAATTTTCAAGATAAAACAAAGATGTTTCAGAATTTCCACATTAGGCTCAACATAATCTAGTTCTGTAGTAATTACTAATCTATCGCAGATAACAAAACACCCTGGTCGTTTATTTAATAACATTTTGAGAGCATGAATCATTCATGAAACACAGAAACACAAAGAGACTTAAGTAATTCCAGCTTTACAAAAATCCTTCATAATAGACTCGCTGCTTTACAACAAACGAGTCGACAATGTTAAATTTAAGCAAAGAGCAAGAGCGCCACCTGGTGACCCACTGAAAAACTACATTGGGTTTTAATCCGAGTAAAATAATTCAACACCTGATTTAAACTAAAGTGCAACATGCAGAGGAAGCGATGCAACTTTTTAAAAGCAGGTTTGTTGGAGTACACACACACACACACACACACCCACACACACACACACACACCCACCCACACCCACACACACACACACACACACCTAAGATCCAGTTTACAATAAAATAAACAAAAATACACTTTAAAAAACACAAAAATCTGATTGTGCTTACAGCTTCTGTTAGCTAAAATACCGAACAGAGTAGCTCGCATTGTGAGATTGACCCTCACAGTTTGGACTCGAACCGGACTTACCGGGTGAAGCAGTGGTGGCAGACCTCTCTGGCCCGTTTGCCGGACACACAGGACGCCAGCGGCTCGGCGGAGGTCACCAGCTGACCCCGGCTGATCCTGGCTGTGGCCCGGAGACCGTTCCCCTTTCCCGGACAGACAAACCGCTCCACAGTCGGCGGCATCCCCGCTTTTAGCTCCATGTGAGACGAGCTCTGTTTACATCCGTAATGAGAACGACGTCATTACGTCACGTGTGCGTACACAGAAACTATACGTAAAAAAAATACGTAATTTATTTAGTGTTTAGTTTAGTGTTTTTTTCTTATTTTTCCCTGGATTTATTTATTTTATACTAATGTATCTTGTTTATTTAGAATATGTATCAATACTTGCTTAAACTTATCTTGATTGTCTCGCTACTGACTCTTTTATATTGTCATTACATTTGATGTGCTGCTCTTTATATATAATTTATATACAAATTATACATGTTAATTATATATAACTTATACGTAAAGTTACATTAATTTTTTTTATATATTCACAAATATATATGTATATTTACAATCATATAAATATAATTCATGTTTAGAATAAATTATACTAAAAATATAAAACACATTTATATGAATATAATTTAAATAGATATAATTTATATTTTATAAATATAAATGCATATTTATTTTTAAACATTTAGTTCAATAACATAAAAAATACATTAAAAATAAAAATATTCATACAGATTTTACTTTAATAATTTTAAAAATTAAAATGGAGTTGTATTTTCTATTAATTAAACACAAAATGGTACATTTAGGTGCACATTTTTGTTAATTCTGATCACTATTGCTTTAATAGGAAAGCCCATTTCCACCACTCTGATGAAAAAAAAACAACATTTCTCCTAATTATGACTGAGCAATCTCATAATTATAATCTCATAATTATGAACTACACCTTTTTATTTAAATTATTTTTTCACATAATGCCATGAAACACACTGAAGGAAGAATCAGGAAGCACATCAATGAAGAATACAACTTAAATTCCTTTGAGTAACTTGATAAATATTCATTCATTCATTGTGTCTGAGATCACTGCAACTCCTGTTATGTTTTGTGGACAGCATATTATTATTTCTAGACGGGATCTAAGTTGCTAAAAACTCTTAATTCGTGCACAATAAACTTTTTTAGAAAAAAATGCAACACAAGCTCCCAAAGAAAACAGATTTTAATGAGACATGATAAAGAAAACTTGTTTTATAAAACCAAATTTACAACTCAGGGAAAAAAGTCAGTTCATAAAATGATGCATGAAAATTGTTCGTCAGAGCAGTGATACACTTAAAAAAAGAAATAAAAACAGGTACAATACTTTCAGATGGAGCAAAAACACTTGAATAATTTAACAATTTCCGTGCAGATGATAAAGACAGCATTGGTAGAAACTCACAGGGTTTAAATCATATATATATATATGTAAGGAAAAATAGGGCAGAAGAAACAAATCAGCCAAAAAAACAAAAATATAAAACAAACTACGCCAGACATCTGAAGAGTTCGAACACAAACCACAGGATGGGTCTGCCTTTTTAAAACCATTTAAAACTATTTCCCTTGTATCATAAATAATTACAAATCATCTGAAAGGTTAAATAAAAGTTGTGTTTTTATGATTGTCATCTGAACCAGCAGCTGACATGTGCAAATGAAAACATCAATGCATCAACGACTCGTTAAATCCAGTTAAATCCTCAAACAAATGATCAGGCTTTACGGAGATAAACATAATACTGTTTTATCCTTAAAGGGAAAATATCATCATAGTTTAGAGGCTGAAAATATATTTTAAAAATATAAATTCAATTTGGCCTTTCCGTGACTTTTCAAAGCGGGTGAATAAATTTAAAACAGTTTTTCTGAAACAACAAGAGCCTAAAACAGGAAGGCTTTACCAAATATGGATGATGATGTAACGTCACAACATTCAGGCTTGGCAGTTTGGTAGAAACTAGTTACATTTAGTTTTTGGGGAAAAATACTTTAAAGAGTAGTTTTACTCTGCTGTACTTTTTACTTTTACTTGAGTAATTTCAGAATGAAGTATCTCTACTCTTACCTGAGTAAAATTTCTGAATAAACTTCACTGAATAAAGACCAAGTTTGTTTTAACCAAACCAGACACAGATCTGTAGTTTTTATTCAAGTTTAATCAGTTTTATAACGAAAGAAATTAATTTGGTAAAATGTTTCTTTTGCCTTATTTTGTAACTAGGTTTTTTTATATGAATTTATTTCATTTTAGTCCATAAAATAAATTGTTTTCATAGATTTATATTTTGATCCATCTAAAGATGTATATTTTAAATATTAAATTACTGATGCTTTGATCAGTAACTCAATACTCGACTTTTACCAAATACTTTTTTACTCTTGAATGGCTACTTTTACTTTTGCCTGGTTAAAAATATGCTGAAGTCGTGTCAATCTATTTTAATACATAATTTAAACAAACAGCGCCACCCTTCGGTTTGGCCAAAGAATTGCATCTTTAAATTTCCGCTGCTCTGCTTTTGAATGGACAGAAGAAAAAAAACATTTATTTGGACTCCTGAAGATAAATTAGATTTATTTTTAGTTTTTCTGGTTATTCAGATTTTTGAATGTGACATTGTCTTTGTTTTTTTAAAGAATAATAATTATTATAATAGTGGTTCGTTTATAATAACTTCTGGATAAATTGCAGCCACTTCTTTCTTAGATTTTTTAAAATATTGTTTATTTCCTTTTAGCTCTTCTTCCAGTTTATTTTTAAAGTCTGTTTGGCTGTGAACACAACAGTTTGACCTCAGTCACACAAAATAAGTCTAGATTTTGCTATAATTACTTTTTTCTTGGGATATTTTTAACCAGACTCTACTTTTGCCTGGTTAGAAATATGTCAAAGTCGTGCTACTCTATTTTCTTGGCCTTCAGCACCAATTAAAGAGAAAAGTTAAAGGACAGAAGAAAATCACTGGGGCTAAAGTTAAGTATTGTCTTGGCTTTTGGTATTTTTGTCAATTTTATAATTGTTGTATTATTTTTACTAAACTGAAATGTTATTTTCTATATCATCATTTATATACTTGTGATGTTGTGAAGCATTTGCTCTGCTGAGGCTGTAGTAAATGTGCAATATAAATAAACTTTGAGTAAAATGTTTGGTACTCTGCCCAGCTCTGGTAACAGCAAAGAAAGCAAACTTTAACAAGGTTTATTATGTGCAGCTTCTTGTTTTTTCTCTTTCATATTTTGGACATTGCAATCATGGAAATGACCCTGAAAACAAAAGTTAAATAATAGACGATATGAGCCCTTTAAGTAAAGATTAGAGAAACATTCATATTCCCTCTTTTACAGATGTTTGTCCACTTTTCTATGAGATTTGAGGATTTCCACGGGTATTTTTTGTTAATTTATCCTCCGCAAAACCAAAGAAAGCAATGCAATTCATTGCAAAAATGAATTTACGCCTTAAAATCGAATCGAAAGAGGCTAGTAGGCTACATAATCACCTCAACGAGACAAAACTAAGGTTTACAAAGACAATAAATAAAGAACAAAATCTGTGTTATATATGGAAGACCAAGTGGTGGAAAGTCATTCTGATTTCCTAAAATTATTTTTGGGAAAATCTACCAGAACAAACCGGATGTTTTAGCGGATTAATTCCCAGAATTCCCTGAAAGAACAAACACACAGGCAGATAGAGCTTCATGTGGTCCTGCATCGATTATCTACACCAAGTAAATAACGTTAACAATATATATTTTTTTGTTTCTCATCGATAAAACATTTCATATTTTGACACAAACACTTAAGTAGTTCATGAGTTTTCTGTTGAAGTGGTCTGTGCAAACGAACGGCTGTCTGACGATGTCAACTCCTAACAGAAAGAAATGCGTGTAGAAATATTGCAAAATCTTCAAAAATATTTTCTTAAAAAGTACCGTTCTCATGTGCAACATGATAGACAATCATTTGACAGCATGTACAGATGTGCACCGTTTTCTCTACGTTTTAAATATGCTACACAAAACCAGATCCTGCTCAGTGAAACTCAAGAGAGTTAAAACATGCCGCCGAGTCGGATCAAGCAGCAGGGAGCTGCTCATTGCAAACGCAACGAAAAAGTCAAAATAAGTTATTTCACACCATTTTTAATTTTTTTTTCACCAACGTAGAACAAATAAAACATGATTGTACGCCATTAGCAATTCACGGATGGTAAATAATAAAATTTCACGATGATTTTTAAAGATGTCTCATAGCAAAGTTCATAATTAAGCTCCAAACATTCATTTGGATTTTTAAGATACACTTAGGACAAAGTGATTTCATTCAAAGTAGCAGACAGATGCAAAGATTTATCTCTCAAGTTACATTTTCTGTCTTTTAAAAAAAACTACAGTAAAAGCAACACCTTTCGTTGCACAAATTACAAAACACTTAATGAGATTAAATCAGACATTATGTTACGCATTCGTTGGTAAATTCGTTTGAAGCTGAGGTATTAAACTTCTCTCAGCAACATTTGTGCACATAAGACTTTTAATTTTGACGGACAAAGTAAGAAAGCTGACAGATTTTCTGTCGTACAAAAATTAAGACACCACAAGTTAAGTATTTTAGTTTTTCTTCAGAATTCTCCGTGAACGGAGCATCTGAAACATGTTTTTTAAAAGTGCACTGGAATTGTGTTCGCAGAGCGTCGACATTGCGCGTTTGAAAACGCCAAATGCATCCGAAGGAGACGACTAGCCACTCAATAAATGGCAGTAAGCTCTTCACGAGGAACGTTACCTCAACACCCATCAGGGGATTTCTGCTACAACCCGGAGGAATACCAGTGCTGCAGCCGGGTTATCCCCCGACGGAGCTGGCCGAAGTAAAAGTCTGCGTTTCTGGAGAAGTCCTGGCAGACGGAGGACTGGGCGTCCCCCAGAGCGCAGTAGAGGGCGGTGCCGCCGACACTGATGACGACGGTAACCAGACAGAGGAGGAAGAGCAGCAGACAGGAGTCGCCACCGCCAACTTCTACACAGAAAAACAAACAATAAAATAAAATCACATGCAGATAGAGATGAGTTGTTGACCATCACTCTGCAGCCGGGGGGTCAAACTATCATATGTCAGAAATATTTGATAAAACTTAAGCAATAAATCAATTAATTTCATGATAAATTAAAACAAACTCATACATTTTTCTGTTTTCTCTCTTTCCCCCAAAAGCTGATGATAAAACTCTTCAGTCTGGTGTTTTGGTCTCAAATAGACATATTTTTTTAAATTTTGTTAACATAATTCAGTTTATTTGTTGTTTATTTAGTTTCTTTATTTTTGATATTTAAAATGTCTTCCTGTTCCAGTGATGAATGTTAATCAGAATCTAAAGTTTATTGATCTTTAAGAACCTATTACCTGAAAATTGTCTCAAAACAACAATATTATAGTTTACCACAATAACGTCCGGGACAATTTATCATCCAATAAAACAGGTCTAATAAAACTCGTTAAACTGTTGAAATATTGATAAATAGCTGTCTCTGAATTCAATACGTTATTTGTAAAATTAAATAATATGGAACATCTTTTCACAATTGTGATTTTTGGTAATGAATATTGCAGATTTTGTTGTGCTAATTCAGAAATATCTTCAATATATGCACTTATGCACGTTGTTAAAAGTGACTTTTTCTTACTCTCCACATCAATCACGGACTTTAACTTGACTTCAAGTAAGGCAGTGGCAGCAGTGGAGCAAAAGGAAGACATACTGCCACCTGCAGGTGGGAGTTAGTCACTTAAACCCAACATTATTGAACATTTTTGCATAAAAACATTTATACATTAGCACAAAAAAGGCGGGCATTTGTTGATTTTGCAGAATACCAAAGTAACATCTGCTTCCACTTAGTGATAATTCACAATGTTGTTTTCCTTTATTAGTGATTTTAAGAAAATAAATTGAGTAACATACCATGGTCATAGGTATCATCAGAAACTTTGAAGCGGACGCGTCTCTTGGCGGTGGGTTTGTCCCGTGTGGGTTCTGGGTCAGCAGACGCGGTCAGGCTGTCCACATACACACTTTGCTTCTTCAAGATGGAGACAAGTCCAGCGGCGGGGGACATCTGAGACGCACCGCAACAGACAAAAAGATAAGACATTTTACAGCAGAGACGTTACCAGGCATAAACAAACAACAGAAAGGATTCCAACTCCTTAAAACTTGATAATTAAATGACTGCATCACACAGCCCGGTTCTGGAATATGGACCTTTTAATGAACCGGACCATCTTCCCTGTGAAACAAGTTATGGCTCACAATAAGTGGACTTTGACGACAGATGAACTTTGACCTGATCACGCCAGAGCATCTCAGTCAGTCCAACTGTGGCTCACATTATGTAATAATGACACCAGTCAGCAATTTAAAACCATTTTCAACTCATTTAGAGAGCAATGAGAACCTGAGATATTAAACCTTAAACTAGAACAGTAAAAAAAGATGAAATAAAATGTTTTAAAAAGACACATTTTAGTCCTGCACTTTAAGAGTCTCTCTAAATAAAGCAACTGTCTGAAAACGTTAATCTAACTGCTTTACATCTAAAACACATGTTAGATTAGAGTTAGAAAGTCTGGAATAATTTAAATGCGATTCATTATGTATCCTTGAAAAGGCTAGTTTAGGTCTATGGGCAATGAAAAACATGTTTATTACATGCGCAAAAATCATTGTTGGGTAATGAGATACTAGTTTCTCCAACCAAACATCTTTGAAAAGCAGAAGTGGAGACATCTGCACAACCAACAAGAATGCAGTCAGTGGTTTCTGAATGGTAAGTCAACCACAAAACACGTTTTTTCTAGCGGTCATTGCACAGCGCACGCAGTGGTAAAACCAGCTGACCAAACAGGATGAAGCTCTGTTTGGGTTGCTAGGTGATGGCCAGAACTCTGCTGGGGTTGCTAGGTAACAGGCTGGACTTCGCTAGTGCCTGCTGATTTGTGACGTTAGATTCAGAAGGTTTTTGAAACATCTAATTTTCCAGACACCAAAAAAAACATTTACTTTTTGCCAAAACCAGCTGGATGGGTTTTTCCTTCAGCACTTGGGCTGTTTTCAGAAGCACTTGAGGTCCAAATGGAATGACAAAAACATGCAAAATGTGAATTATGTATGACAAGTCCCATCTAAAGAAGACGTGTCTTTTACAGGAGGAGGGACAGATCCAGGAAGAACCTTTAAAACATAATAAACTGATAATTTTCACCTCAATCTTCTGCTATGTTTTGAGAGCATCATACTAAATAAAAATAATTTAAAAAATTACAGAAAAACAGTCACCTCCTCCACCGTGATGAGCTTCGCCATTTCGTCCAGGGAAGGAGCTCTCCTGATGAAGTCGTAGTCCTCCTCTTCCTCCCTCTCCTCTGGATATTGTTCTTGCTGCTCCAAATCGGCCTCCTGGGAAGGGAGCGCCTCCTCGCTCAGGCAGCTCTCAGAGTCCTCCTGCATTCATCATGGTAACCTATAGATTTTCTATTTTGCCCCATTTTATTCAGATAATTTTTAGCTCTACCTGCTTGTCAGGGCTGAAACTATTAATCAAATTAATCATGATGCATCGATTATTAAAATAATCGTCAACTAGTACTTGATTAACCATTAATTGGAGTATTCAGACTCAAAAAAAAGTGTATTTGTTAAATGAGCAACATAGTAAGAAAGGTAATAATTAAGCCAAAACTGTACAAAAATACCATACATTTTGCATTTAAGATAACCCCATAAATTTGTTCTATCCAGTGTGACTTTGTAGAAAAAACAAAGAAAATCTCCTATTAGGCACATTTTGTTAATCTAATTATTAATCGATTAATTCAGAAAACAATCAACAGATCAGTTCTACACTCTGATGTTAGGTTTATCAGAAAGAGTTGAGCTGGTCACATGTTGATGATATAAGTGTTTTTTAGCTGCAGATGTTTGCTAAATGACCAACCGTTCACTAAAGAAATGCTGTGTTGCTGCATTTTAGTCAATAAAATGTGTATTTTGTTATTGTAATGTATCTTTTAAAGTATTTATAATATAAAAACGGCTTAAATTAAGGTAATTGAGGTAATAACACTACACTGCGAAGAGTTCCACAAACATACTGAAAATAAATTTAATGTAAACAATCAAATGTGAAACTTTGCAGACAAAAACCTGCTGTCTATACCATCGGCAGCCATTAAGGAAAAGATTAAAACCAGAACCACCTACTATCGTCCATAAGATTTTTGTTAAGGAAAACATTTATTTTTTCCTCCAAGTTGAAAACATACAACTTAAGCTGTAATTTAGGGCTGAAAAGATTATCTGCCTCGAAGCTTCGTTACATTACGTTTTATTATTTAGCGCACTGTGTGATTATTTGTGTTGCGCAGCGCTCTCACTTCCACCTATGAGTTGTTGATGAAAGGTAAGTGTTAGCAAAACGTTTTACAAATGTCTTTGTGAGCCTTGCTCTTTATGATTAAATTGAATATAATTTCTATTTTTGTATAATTTTTCTCCAGGTTAACGTAAAAAGTGAGCTGTTATTGTTACTGTTACTAATGAATGTGATGGAAATCTGTCTAAATAAAAAAATAATTTGAAAATAATAAAAGGCTTAAATGTAAAATCTGAGGCCTATTGCTTACTTTAACTGAGTTGTTATAACAGTGCAAATATATTATTATTGACATTCTTACAGTGTTTTACTAAAAGGTTTCTAAAACAGTAATTAGTCTGTAACAACGTCAATAAAAACACCTCAATGATTCATCTCTTGTTTCAGGAGAAATGCAGCAGCATAAATCATTTAGGGTGTGCATAAAATACAGACACTGCGAACACAGCAGGGATCCACACCCTAACCGCATACTAAACTGAAAAGTGCATTAACTTTAGTTTGTTTCATGACCATATATGGAAGAATAAATGATATACCTGAGTGTCCTGGTAAAGGTGTAGCTTCTCTCTGTGCAGCTGCAGCTCTGCCCCACTGACCAGAGTCTCCACTGTGGGAGCTTCCTGACTCAAAAGAGCATCCAGCTCGCTCTGCTTCTCCTCGTCGTCGTCCTCCGTCCCCTCGTCTTCCATCTCCAGAGCCTCTGCTGCCTCCTCCACCTCACTCCCGTCCTCCTCCTCCTCCTCCTCTTCCTCTTCCTCCTTCGCCTCTGCTTCCCGAGCCGGACCTAAATCTTTCTCCAGCTGCTCTGCGGGGCTGGAGCGATCCATTCGCTCAGCTGCGGAGGGGTGCAGCCCGTTTCCCCGACTTGAAGTGGCGCGCTCTCCCCCTCCCTTCGCCTCTCTGCCGTCAGCTTGCCTTCGAGTCTGATCGGAACCATAAGACGTCCTCTGTGAGTTTCCATTCAGGGGGTTTCCGGTCCGTTTCAGGTGAACTGAGCCTTTTAATCAAATTGTCGGAAAGCGCAGGAGGACAGGACGAATCCTCGTCTCTCTGCTCCATCCTTCCTTTAACCTGATGGGCTGCAGGAAAAAACAGAAACGTTATCCATGTATAAACGCTGACATGCAAACTGCCAGCAAATAATACTGTACTTAAGATCATTTAAAAAGCATATTTTCATATTTCAACAACAAACAAAAATGCTGTGTGTAAATATTTGTAAACATAGTGTTCTCCTCTAAAGTTTATTTATTTATATTTAATGTCTGTACACTGTAAACCTGTGAAACAGAGGTAAATTATGCACATACACTCAGGATTTAAATTTTAAACACCTTTGCTATATTTTTAAGAAATGCTCACAGATTCATATTTTTTATTTATTTATTTATTTTCAATTAAAAAAATTTATTTCCAAACAACATGAAGAAAATGTGTTTCATCTGTTCACAAAGAGTAAAACAATCTTTTACAATCTCTTTTCAGTTCGTTATATTAATCCTGTATAAAAATCCGGTATTCTTTTTTTTGTCTTAGTAAAATGGAAAAAAAGAAGAAATAAAAAACATGTTGAAACAACTCTTCAATATAGTAAAACAAATGATTTAAACGGAACAGAGTAAAACTCCTATTTGTTACGGAAACCTAGTGGTCTTGGAATAGGCCACTGACCTGGTATGATCACCTCACCTGTAGACTAAAAAACAAAGTTTTAAAGAGGCAGTATTATGTATTTTACAGGCATATTATATCAGAATTAAGTAGCTATGTTACATTCAGTTGTAAAATTGCTATATATATCAAATATAACTAAAAAGAAATTTGACTTCATATTTGAAATTGGGTTGCTGTCTCTTTAAAAACTCCTGCTCTTTCTGAAACTCCGCCTTCAGGAAGTCGTCACAACATGGCTCCTCTCCTTTGATTTTCCCAGCTTCACTGAGAAACAGCTTCTATAATGAGCTCAGCTGATACACAGTTAAATATTGTGTCAGTGCACTGTAAAACATTTGAAGGTGGTTTAACTTGAAAATGAAAGTCCACCTGCTGAAAACGCAACTTAAGACAACAAGAAAATTGTTTTGGTTTTTACTCAGAAATTGAAGTTCATCACGTTGATTTAACAACAAGAGACAAGGTGACTAAAAAATGCTTTTTTGAGTTTATTAATCTTGAATTGTGAGTTTTAACTTTATGCTGCAATTTAAACCAAAGTAATTATTTCAAGGAAATATGCAAGACAAAAAAACTGCCCTCACCTGGTTAAAGAGCCACAATTCTCTATTATTTTCACTCACAATATCAAGTTAATAATAATAATTATTAAAATTATTGTATCAAATTTCTGTTCAGAAACATTTAGTGTGAACAGGACATTATCCTCAAGCATTAAAATAAACATTTGTCTTAATAAAACACAAGAGTCAGATCAACATAACGCACCTTCCATCTCAGGATACAAAAACAGCCGCTAAGCATTCTGGGAAATTGTTCCCACTCCTGTCTTTTTCTTCTTTTAGTTTTTTAAGTGCTAACTTAAAAACTCTAGTTTATTCAACTTTTAAAATAAAAGTTAACACAGCTGACTGCTGTAAGTTTATCTTTCACAGACTCAAACATTTAGGTTCAAAACCTAAAACTCGCTAAATTTATTTAACTTAAAGAGCAGAAGACAGTAGACACAACTAAACGTGGCTCAAATGTTTTACAGTGTGGCAGGTAAAACAGAGGGAAACCACAAATATCTACGTCTAAACTGTTTGCTAAAAGAATATGGACGACATAAAGGAATATTTTAACAAATATCCTCCGTCCTCTTTTCCATCAGTTTGAACCTCTGACCTCAGGAAGCCGTTACAGCTTCACTCTGGCAACTAAGAAAATCTATAAGAAGTGAATTATTCCCAGTGCAAGAACTACTATTCACCAAACTAAATAACTACACTTACCTATGGTATGAAAAGTGATTTATTCTATGCACAAATGGTTGACATTGTGATTGCATGAATGTGATTTATTTTATTATTCACGATGATGCGCTGCTTTGCGTTTCACATAAAGTACATTTATAGTTTCCACTTCTCACAAAATGTGACAAACTCCAAACCGTATGAACATCTTATGTTAATAAAAAAACACAAAAAACTACAAAGAATTCTTAAAATGTAAGCACTTACTTGAGATACATGAAGGGCGGGAAACCCCTCTGCCAAACTGAAGGCTCAAATTGTCCAAAAGAGCAACCTGAACACATATTCACATATTTGTTAAGTTATATTAAAGCATCTAAATGCGTTTAATTTTAGAGTCTCTGACAAAACAAAGAAAAGTAGTCTCAAAAATGAATAACTATTAGTAACTTGTGAGGTGGTCAACAGAGACGTGTAACTTTGTGAAACACGTAAAGAGACAGAAACAATGCAAACTGAAAATGTCTTACCTCAGCATCTCGTGCCCTCGGTCTGTAAACGGGAGAGAGAGAGAATCAGAGGGCTGAGCGGACAGAAGGTCCGTCTTGGTTTTAGTGAAAGAAGACGCAGAAGATGTGTGAACCGTCTCTGCTCTCCCAATCTAATATTAGCCTGAACACATTTCCCTGGCTAATAAAACCTGTGTGTGCTGGCTGTGTGTGTTTCTAAAATGTGATGGGAGGTCTGGGGACTCACAGTAACATCATGGAGTAAAAAAAGTTTATTTAAACTACTGAAAACAGTTTAAACTACCTGTAACTATATAGAGGCATAAACTGGAGGGAGAGTTTGGATTATAGTGTCTAGAAAAAGAGTGGAAGTTAAGGAAATGTCCTATGAAGGTAAGGACATACAACTCGGTCTGTGCGTGCGCGTGTTGGGATGTGTGTGTGGGTGTGTGGGTGTGTGGGTGTGTGTGTGTGTGTGCGTGTTGGTGTGTGTGTGTGTGCGTGCGTGGGGGTGGGGGTGCGTGCGTGCAGGGGTTTGTGTGTGTGTGAAACCTTAGTGGTGCAGAGGCTCAAATGTCTGAAAGTGCAGCAGCAGCAGCAGAGGTCAAGGGACATATGGTTTACCCATCACTTCATTACTCATCACATTTTTGTATTTATGTCACTCAAATAGACTCACATCACATCACATCACAGATTTTACACAACACACAGCTGTGATACGCAGAGGAGCCAAAACATTTACTTAGGTAGGACTAGAACTACTTTGACATATTTTTACTCAAGTAAAAGTAAAAAGTAGCCATCCAGGAAATTACTCAAGTAAGAATAAAAAAGTATTTGGTAAAAAGTACTGAGTAACTGATCAGAGTATCAATCATTTAATATTTAAAAATTACATCATCAGACAGACCAAAATATGAAGTTAAATGGAAATTTTTGTATTTTAAAGAACAAAAGTAATAAAATCAGGGAAAAGAAAATATTTCCAAATCGTTTTCTTTCAATAAAAAAAACTTGTGAAACTTTAACAAAAACTGCAGGTGTGTGTCTGTATCTGGTGAATTTCTGGTTAAAACATGATTGTTTTTTATTCAGTGTGAAGAAAATCCAGACATTTTACTCAAGTAAGAGTAGAAATACTTCTACATTTTTTAGTCAAGTTAAAGTAAAAAGCCATTTGGTAAAAGGTTTACCCAAGTACTGAGTAGCTGATCAAATTATCAATCATTTAATATTTAAAATTACCATAATCAGATAAACCAAATTTTAACATCAAGCAGACATGTTGGTATTTTAAGGCTAAAATGACAATATCTTACATTAGTAACTGAAAAAAATCAGGTAAAATAAAATTTTTACAAATCAAATTATGGAACTTTAACAAAAACTGCAGGTGTGTGTCTTTTTGGTTAAAACATGCTTATTTTTCATTCAGTGGGTAGAGAATCCACAAATTTTACTCAAATAAAACTGCTTAAGTAAAAGTAAAAAGTACAGGGTAGTGAAAATACTCCTAAAAAGTTTGTTTTTCTTTTCAAAAAAGTTACTCAAGCAAATGTAATCAAGTAAATGAAAGTTCACTAGTGAACTCTGGTGATCCGGAATAGATGTGCGTCAAAAAACAACATTAATTAACATTAATCCTGAACTTGTCCAAGATGTTAAACAACTTATTTCTCATAAACAAGATCTACTGTGAAAATCATCAGTGTCAAAACCTGAATATTATTTCTATGTATCTTTTTCAAGTTATTATGGTGGGTTTAAAGAATAAAAATATTGTTGACTGGTGTTATTTCTGTCATTAATTACAAGAGGCGTCTTGAAATGATTTCCCTTTTCACAAAACTCTTCAGTACATCTTCTGCTCATTCTGCAAACTTTACAGTGTTAATAGAGAATATATTAATCTGTGGTGTCCAGACTTTCTACCAAAATTATAAAACTGAATGTGTTTGCAGTAAAAATCTTAGAAAAGAAAAAGTATTTTGTTTTTATTTTCATGTGATTTGAGGCAAACAATATTTTAAAGAAACACTGCACTGATATATCTATATAGAATAATATGTAAATAACTGTAGAAATGAAACATAAAAGAGTCTTGAGTGTTTTCCTTATAAAAAGAAATGCATATGATTTCCTTTTCTTGATCTAGAATTTTATTTGCTAATTCTTATAAAAGATCAGAATAAGGTCAATATTTTCCTAAAAATACATACTTTACCCAGTTAAGTTAAAGTAAAGCTGCTTTATGTTTATGGTTGTACTCTATGAACAAATAAGATAAAAGAAAAAAGTACGTCTTATTAAAAAAAAAAAGAGAAAAACTTTATGTTTACTCAAACTTTTTTATTTACAGAAGATTTATTTATTTATGTGAATCATTAAAAAAATCAATCTGTATCAACTGCTTTTGCTGGCAGGCCAAATTTCTTGCACTTTGGAGAGCCTGACTCAACATTTCATATAATGAATCCATAAAAACACGCAGGCTTACCTGGAGTGTGTCTGGCAGATGTGTTTCAGAGAGTCCAGGTGTGTGGCTGCCAGCTCAGGGGGCGATCCTCCACAGTGACTCACTGCGATGGAAAGAGTTCAAATGAAAGTGTGACACTCTAGATTTAACATTTGAGCACATGGTAAGTGATTTGTGGTAAATCAACACTGAACATGTTAATAATATACTTTGAAAATGATGCTCATATATATATATACAGTATATATACTGTATATATATATATATATATATATTGAGAGAAGTGTGCTGTGTGTTACCCCACTGCTGTTGAAGTGCATTCAGGTTTTCCAACACTCTCTGGTGGTAAAGCTGCTCTAGCTGGATAAACAACAACGCTCGCTGGTCTGAGAAGCTAAAGTCAAGAATTAAACACACATGAACCAAAAACAGAATGACCTGCTACATTCTTCCATGATAAAAACCTGACATAGATCTTGAATTAACATTAATTCTTTGGATTTTGGTTGTAATAATCCAGACTTCATTGTGCTTTTTTTTAAAATTATTGTTTAATGTAGCTGGTACCCTGCTGCCTGTAGAGCAGGGGTGTCAAACTCCAGTCCTCGAGGGCCGCAGTCCTGCAACTTTTAGATGTGCCTCTGCTGCACCACACCTGAACAGAATAATTAGGTCATTAGCAAGGCTCTGGAGAACTGATCTACACAAGGAGGAGGTAATTAAGCCATTTCATTCTAGTGCTTTGTACCAGTGGCACATCTAAAAACTGCAGGACAGCGGCCCTCGAGGACTGGAGTTTGACACCTGTGCTGTAGAGGAATACCAATGTAAAGCAGTGCATAAATGTTCCAAAAGAGGGTGCTGTTGTTTTCTGTAATTGCTGGCACTACCACAATTCCGACGTGTTTGTCCTGCCGGGGACACCGTAGCACAGGGGATTTCTGCGCGCGAACTGCCGTACTCTTTACAGTGTGTTTACTGCCTGTAAGGTAAGCAGCAGCTCTGCTAGCTCGGTGTAACATATACAGTATATTAATATACCGATCCATTTCTGTTTGTTCAGTTTGCCTGTTAAGTATAAATTACATTTTGTTTTGGTGATGTTTGATTATTTTGTAAAAAGAAAAACGATTGAATGCTGACAGTGTGTTTACTGCCTGTAAGGTGAACAAAATAAACGCGCCAAAGTCTCCCCACAACGAGGAGCCGCCTGTCTGATTCCTCTCCTGCACGGAACACATCCCACCCTCACACAAACACAACGCAGAGTCCATTGGGTGTCTTCCAGCAGCTGCAGGGTTAAAGAGGGAAAGCCTGGGTTACACCAACAACACGAACAAGATAACCTAAAGAAAATTCAGGAGAAACTAGAGCTGCACGATGTTAAAAATCACACAACAGTGGTGTGATTATGGAAGATTGACCTTTAGCAAGTGACGTCACGCTCTCCAGAACTCCGCCCGCTCCGCCATGACGGACGTCAAAACAACCTATGCACTCCTGTAAAGCCTGTCAAAAAACAGACATGTGGTGGCTTTGATTTAGTTGATTTCACTTTAAAAATGGTCACAGGGATGCTGCGAGGTCGACTACACAAACAGACAAGGATAGAAATCAAACTTGTCATTTTATTGCAGTGAGGAAATATGGCAGCGACAGATAGCAGCTGTCAATCATAATGACTGTCAGCCCTCGGTTTAACAATCGCGGATTTGCAGTGAACACTTTTTACAAGGTAAGAAGATTAACGTTCATAAACCTTATAAGTAAGTATGATTAGAAAGATATTAAATATCGCATTATGGAAAAGGTACGTGTCTAAACATTGGTAACTATGGAAACAACGCCCCGCCGTCATGTAGGTAGCCTAGCATGTGTGGAGAAAACTGGTTAGCATCTTGTTTTTTGTACGTTTTTAAGGGTTCTTCTGTGTAAAGGGAAACACCGTTCATGACTTAATGATATAACTCATGTGTGTGAAATCGGGTAATGTCGGTAATTTGATCAACACATCAGCAGGGAGGAGGTAAGGGTCGGTTTCTAAGCTAGCTGTTTCCAACTTTTGTAAATACTGTCGTCAACGTATAACGAAATGAGAGGCTGCAGAGTAGTTTTAAGTCGTACAGCGGGGTGACCGGGTGAGAGGAAGAAGAAACACACAGGCAGGAGAACAGATGACGGGGGCCTGAAGTCTCATGTTTATGGATATGAGCAGCCAAAACACAAGCCTTCTTTGAAACAGCTCAATGCTTCCTCTCACTAACTTACGCTCTATAGATTCATTGCAGCTAAGCTTGGATAAGCTTTTCTCTCATGCATTCATGTGTTCACACCCACTGGCTTTCCCTCTGATGACGGTAAACGCTGTGAATACACTTCTCCTTTCATCATTCTTTCCTGTCATTAAATGTTATTCTTTGTTAGCCTTCCCGCATCATGCATATTGTAGAATTAGGCTTTATAAAGCCGAACGACAAAATTGTCCCAGAAATTATTGAGATACGCGATAATATTGTCATTTTGAGACCATTTTCAACTAATATAATAATAATAACAGCTTATTAATGCAAATATGGCCAGTCAAAGATAAAAAAATATATATATTTTAAAGAATATTTAACACTAGAACGTTTCCATTTCCAAAATAAACAAAGAAACCAAATCAAAGTCATTAAAACTGATCAAGAAGTTACAGTAACCAAAATTGCACCTTAAAAACAATAGTCATTGAGCTTAGACAAGGAAAACAAGTAAAAGTGGCAGATAGTGCAAACTAGCTGCATACAGGGTGTTAAATGTGTGCAGTATTTCTCAAAAATGGCAACTACTCAACAATATTAAAATGAAGCATCTCTTTAAAGATTATTGTCCAATTTATTATGCATTTAATCGATTTATTGCTTATCGTGACAGGTTTACCCATAACTTCAAATAAATAGCAACAAAATTATTATTCTGCTCATTTTCTATCTACTATAGTAATACTAAAATACTTCAATGACAAAACAAAAGCATGTACACATAACAAGGATACAGTCTTTCTGAAGGACGAAGGCCTCGGCGATCTGAAGGGAAAGAGAGGACCGAGTTTAAAAATGTTTTTATCTGATCAGCCGTCACAGAGACCAGAACACGTTTTCACAAAAGATCATTGACGTGGAACAACGTCAAGAAGTAAAGACGGAGAGAAAGAAAGGCAGTGATATAGAAGATAAGAGCACTACAGGAAACTGAGCTAACTTCTATCTAAGAAATAAAAATCATGATGTAGCAGGAACAGCGTTATTTTGTTTTCCAGAGAATGAATTGTAAATAAGACAGATGAATAATTACAGAGAAAAACGAGAGACCGTGTAATACCCTGTACCTCTTTTCAGCGAGCGTGGCGTTCATGTCGCCCAGCTGATCTCAGAACAAGAGCAGCGTGTGTGAGAGCGAAGAGCGAGGAAGAGGAGGAGGAGGAGGAAGCATAAGGCCATCGCATGTCAAATGAAGTCAGGGCGGTGACGACTGCTTGGCTTTTTAGGTAGCCTACTGGGATCAGAAACTGCTTCAGGCTGCTTTCTGTTCTGCCTGGTAAGTTTTTTAAAGCATTTAAATTTAGTTCATACCACATTAATAAACTGCTGCATCTAAATCCCACAGTTTGAGTTTTTTGACAGCAGTAAAATCAGAACTTTTTGTAGTTCATGGGATGATGCATACATGCAATTCCAGTTAAAATGGAGAATGTTTACAGCCAGCTTGTTTTAAAGTTTCAATTATTGTGTGTTTGTAGTTCTATCATGATGCAGATCTAAAACCTGACTGAATGATAACTGTTTAAGTTGGTTAAGAATAATCCAAAAATGTGTGTCAACTGATTAGTTGCAGAACTAAAATAAAATAACAGCATGCACAAATAATAAGAATATCAATTAGAGTAGAATTTTACATTCTTCAGAAACAAAAAACATTACACTTTTTTTTTAATTCTCAGTGACCAAATGACGTCGCAGCCAGGATGTGACAACAAGCTCAATTCAAACGTTGTGCTGCCTTCTTGTCAGGCGTCTTCCTCCATTGCACCGACGCTCTTATTTAATCTGGAAGCCAGCGCAGGTCAAGTGTTCGCTGTCAAACTGACAAACATTAACCTGCCTCAGAACGTACGAGTTCAGTCACGCAGCTCCGTGAGCGAGACTGAAACTAACAGAGAACCTGAGGGTGAGCACCGAGTGTGAGTTTTAATGAAGTGTGCATCTGGCTCCTGAACATGCCAGCAGAAACACCCCGGCCCCAGGGTGCAAAGTGCCATCCTGAGGTCGTCTGGATGAGTAGCAGCCCTCTAAATGCTCGTGTGAAAGCATCGGTTTGAATAGACGAGGCTGGCAGAAAGCCAGCATAACACGTTGGAAAGACGCCTTTATATGGGAAATGCCCAGTTCAAAGTGTCTATAGGCCACCTAATATGATTCATTCAACAAGTTACTAGAGATTCATGGGCTTTGCAAAACATGTTCATTACCACAAAATAATTCTTGGATAATAAGATTTCAGTCTGCTCAGTTCTGCCTATTTTGAGATCTTTTCAGAAGGAGCTCATTTTAGGGCCTCTGTCACTTTAAATCCAAAGAAGCAGCTGCTGGCCACGCCCCAAATTCAACATTTACACTCACACAAGAAATAGCTGCAAAATGATGCGTATTTATACAACCGTACATCTTTGAAAAGCAGAAGTGAAGCCTCCTGCTCAACCAAAAAGAATGCAGCAAGTGGTTTCTTGGGAAGTTCACAACAAAACATTTGTCTTTTCCAGGAGTCATTGTACAGGGCATGCAGCGGTAAAACCAGCTGACCAAACATGCTGGTGCTCAGCTTGTGTTGCTAGGCAACGGGGCTGGGCTAGGTAATGGCGCAGTACCCAACGAATGTGACTTACCAATCTGGAGGTTTTTAAAACGTCTCATTTTCCAGACACCAAAAAACATCAAAATATTGCCATAAAACTGTCTGGGTGTTTTTTAAACTTTTTTCCAGACACCAAAAAACATCAAAATATTGCCATAAAACTGTCTGGGTGTTTTTTAAACTGTTGGGCTGTTTCTCAGATGCAGCTCAGGTGCCCAGTGTGGAGGCACTAAAAAACGTGCTACATATGAATTTTGCAAAATAGGTCCCATTTAACATAGAGCAGGCGAAACACAAAAGATTACCTGGTGAAGGTACTGAGGAAGGTGGGCATCATCATCTCTTTCTGCCATCTGTTCCAGAGACGCTAGGAGAGTTGGGCTTAAAGCAGACCCTGTTGACGAGGTCGAGACTGAAGAATAATCAGCAACTGGACTGGAGGTAAACTGTTCCTGATTTGAGGACATGGCTGTGGTATGACTCCCTGTAGTGAAGGCATAGGGCTCTCTGTTGGTGACCGGTCCAGTACTTGAGCTGCTGGTCACTCCAGTCAAAGCAGGCCCACAGTTGGAGACGGGATCCTTGAAAGAGGTAAGCTGTTCTGGACAGGAGTCTTTTAATGTTGCATCAGAGGCAACTGTGTTACATCTGGTCCCAGAAGAGCCGTCAAGCTGAGTGTCTGAGGTTACACCCACCGACTCTGTGGAAAATGCAGCCGCTTGACTGCAGATGGCCGACTCTACTGCGGCTGAGTCCAACCCAGAGCTGGTGGAATAGGAAATGACTTCCTCTCCGCTTTGACTCAGTTCCAGTGAATTAATGGGATGTAAAGTTTCTGGACTGATGACTGGGATAACGGGGGATGGAGGCTCTGGACTGGTCCCGGGGCTGAAGGGAAATGGAGTTTCCAACAGACTGCCTGCAGAGGAAAACACAGGTAGACGTCACCACAGAAGACACACAGACACAAGAAACTAGAGCATAACATGGTTAAAGCAGGAAGTAGAGAGAATACAACAATTAAATGCAACAAGAACATTACAAAGGCAACAAATATTGAATTTTTAAAGCGGAATGGTTAACAAAAATGTTGTTAGTTCTTGTACTTTATCCAGAAGGAATAAAAAAATTAACATTTTGATAGTGGCTCTCACTTGGTGTGTAGAGCCCAGCACCACAGTAAAGGTGTTGTCAAGGTTCAATGTTATGATTATAATGAGATCAGTGTTGATTTACCTACATATATACTAAAGAGTGTTGGTAAAGAAAGCTTAATTTTAAGAGACAGGCACTTTTGTTTTAATTAATTGCATAAATCAAAATAAGCTTGATAAATTAAATTTTCTCGTCTCTCTCTTGCCTTCTACAAAGACTGGATGACAAAAGTCTTCAATCTGGTGCTTTGTCTCAATGGAAACTTCAGAAGTCCAGTTTTATTGTTTCAGGTGTTATGTTTATTTATTTTCCAGAATTAAACGTTGATTAGAAATTAAAGTTTATTGATCTTTGACAGGGTGTACTTGCATTATTAAACTGATGCATTTCATTATGTCACTTGAAAACATTCTCAAAACAGCAATATTTTCATTGATCAAAATAACTTCTGGGTCAACTTATCATCCAGCAAAACGTGTTATAGGCCTTATTGTGTTTCCGTTACAGTCAAAAGATGTACATTTCCTCTAACTTCACATACCCAATTAACCCCTAAAAAGCCAAGGTTTCCTTATTGACTTCAGTAAATAGGTACTATCTTCAAAAACCTGCTGTGTTGATTCCTATTCTTGTTTTCTGCCCTCTGCTGGAAGATGTCAGTACTACAGGTTTCATACATTTTCGTACTATTTTTGGAGTTTAAACCCAACTAATTAACTTTAATTATAGCCCTGAGCCAGAAGAAAACCTGACATATTATTTAAAACAAGATTTTACTAGCTTTTGTTTTTAGACCACACTTTGAGTAAACAATGCAACGTCTCCTGCTTTTAGTTTTTGTTTAACATATTACGACTCTAATTTATCGCTTGTTGACAGAGTCAAGCGCAGATCATCTGGGATGTGTGATTGATGAGAGCTGAGCGAGGTGGGGCTGCATATCGTGCACTGCACCACATGTAATAGAGTCCAATGAACTTCTGCACCTTACTTTCTTTCTTTCCTCAACAGAATAAGCTGTCAAATCTTCTATTTAGACAATAATAAGTAGATTAACACAACTTTATATCGTGCATTCTCGTTTGGTTTCTCTGTGTTGTATGTATTGTAGATTATTAAACGCGCCACATAACATGCAGAAAGAACATAGACTGAGATTTGAACCCTGAACCTGCTTGCTGCAAGAAAACAGTGTCCAAGTTGCACCTTCAAAAAAGCACATTTTATGAAGTACTGAATGGTGACCGATATTTTAAAATAGTATAGAAAAACTGCTCAGTTTTTGTTAATAAATGTTGATGTTTTAGGTGTACAAGTACATTTTATCAGTTGATTTTTCTATAGATTTCTTGATTTAATGTACTTTAGATACCAAAATAAAATCTGCAATGCATTCAGCATAATTTAGATGTGAATTATTATTTCAGTAGCTGAATATATTTAATGATTTATTCAATATAATAATGAAAAATATTAATATTAAGATATTTTGTCAAAAGTTAATGAAGCTCACCCAAATTTACACATCTGGATAAACCAGTTTTATCCTGATGTGACTGACACCCTGGTGAAGCTAATACTGGTGAGCCATTTAGTGTCAGATTTTAAGGTCAAACATAACTCCTCCTGCAGTTCTTTATTGTAAAAACACAAAAACTCACTCGGTTATGACAGCTTTGCTCTGGTGAGTGATTGCCACTGCGTCCCAGAATGTGTAAATGTGCAGAGCTCACCACAGCAGCAGATATGTGGGAGTGTCAGATAGCATGAGGGAATGCAGAAGGAATCCTGCATGCTCAAAGCTGAAGTAATGTTTCAGGTTTTATTTTTCTTTACATGATTTCAAAGTTATTTCTGCAAAACCTTTTTCTTACACTTTCAACCTGCTGCTTCCCATTTTACGATTTATTAACCATATGCCGGTATGTGTTTTCTACTTGTATGAATAATTGCTTGTTTGTAAAGATTACACTGGGTTACAAAAAATTTTTTTTGGAAGTTGTATGTGTTGTTTTCAATCTGAATTAGGACTATTTTTGCAGCTGCTGAATCCAAAAATAAAAAATGTTCTCATTCTGGCCAGGTTTTATTCTAATTTGATTTAGAGAAATCAGATCTTTTGACTAAATTGATAAAATTTCTGTGACATTATCAGTTCATTTCCGTTAATGTTTATCATCCAAAAAAGTTTTAGAAGAAAAAAAATTGTTTTCTAACAGAGTGCAGGGTTTCCCCCAGAAAACCTTCTACGGCCGATGCTCGGGGCGTTAGGGCAGTCATCCAGCCGGCCGCCATGTTTTTGAGTTTAAAAGTGCTTAAAATTAACAGAAACTTTGATATTATGACTTGATAGTTGTCGCTATTGGTAGATTAATACCTAAACACCAACTATAAAAAAAGGTAATACTTCAAAAATAAAATAAAATAAATAAGCAATGCTAAGCCTGGTGGGGACACAAATAAAGTCTGGTGACCCGCCAGGCTTATAATACACTGTGGGAAACCCTGGAGTGTATTAATTAAATGTTGGATTTATGTCAATTGAAAAACCCCAGACAATTTTTTGGCTGTTGACCATTGTTATTTAAAAAACTAAAAAGACGCGGATAGGTTCAAAACGACGATCAGCATGAACGTTTGAGCAGTACCTGTCTCCGAATAAGAGGAATCAGTCATCAGATTGTCTGGAGATTGGCAGCATATCAAAGAACTTGACGCCTCAGATTCGTCCTCCTCTTCTTCCTTCATCACTTCATCCACATCTTCCTCCTGATCCACGTCTCTGCTTCCTAGTGAGTATCCCCCTATCCCCGTTTCCTCCTCCTTCTCATTGTTATCAGGAGAGGGTTTCTGGACGAGGCTGCATGTTCCTCCCTCATCGTTTTGGGGAAGAGGGAGCGTTTGTGCCAGCGTCTCATTGAGGTTTTGCATTTGGGCGGTGAGGGCCTCCGAGTTTGACAAGTTGTCACAGAGATCAAAGCCGTCAACGTGAACTTGTGACATCGCGTTGCCCTCCATCTCAAACAGACCTGAGGATCAAAAGATTGAATCAGCTGGGTACAGAAAAGAACAGAAATACATTTAAAGAAGAAAGAAATCTGATTTGACAGAAAGAGAGGGACTCATTTTCCTTTGTACATTATTTAAAGACTGTCTGTTGCAACTTGAGACAACAGCAACCACAGCATCGCTAAAATGCTGCCAAAACAACCTCCCCTGTTCTCGGCTGCTATTTCCTCTCTAAATCACATGTAATTACTACTCTACAATGGTTCTGAACTTTTATTCAACCATATATCTTGTAAGGAGACATAAAAAGTAACCACCATGATCCATTGGCTTCTGCAGTGAGGAACCAGTGACCGCAGTCCGGGAAGCCTCTCTTCAGGCCTGCAGAGACGACAAAAACAAGACTAAACAACCCGACTTCAGACAAAGCTTAAACATGGCCGACAGGGTTTGAGTCGATTTAGACAGAAAAGAGGGAAAACAACATGTGAAACGAGTGTTGCATCATTCCCAAGCTGTCAAATGAACCAGAAGAACCAGAATCTCTTAGAACCAGAAGAGATTTTCAACATGAAGTTATAGTCCAACTTTTTCTTTTGTCTTAAACCTGCATGACTGCAGCTTTCTTCCAGCTGATTTTAACTTTTAACTGGTAAAGATCAGTTTTTACTGTCAAACATACACTCTGCAGCATAAGAAACCAATTACGCTCAGAGGAATCACACTGCAAAAACACTAAATCTTACCAAGTATTTTTGTCTAATTTCCAGTGCAAATATCTTAGTACATTTTAAATAAGACAAAACTAACTTATAAGTAACTCTTCACCAATTTCTAAGAGCTTATTTTAAGTAAATAATTCCCTAATATTGATGAAAAAGTGCTAGCTGAAAGTGAAATAACCTGGCAGTGAAACTAGTACTTTTTCATCAATATTAAGGAATTATTTACTTAAAACAAACTCATATTTCTTGCTGAAAACTTGTAAGTTAGTTTTGTCTTATTTCAAGTGTGGTAAGATTTTTATTTTTTATTTTTTTGCAGTGTAATCAACTTTAAAGTTATGAGTTTCACAACTTTTGTTTTTAAGACATAGAAATCAAAGTTTTAGCTTTTTTTGTTCTGTCAGTTTTTACATTTACTGGACATTAAATTATGAAACATTTTTCTCAAGTTCAATTCAGCAGTGTGGAAAATATTTAATTCACATTTTAGGAAACATTATGATTAACTTTAATTAATTCAGTTTTAAAATATATAAATTAATATAACTTAATAACCCAACATGAATTATGACTGACAAATTATGATTAAAGATTTAAAAAACAAAGATTTGATTGGGTGAAATACCAATAAAGGACATGATTTTAAAATAATTTAATCTAAAATTACACTTTATATATAGAGAGATAATGGAAAAAGGAATCAGGCTCAACTATATTTCCATTAAAAATTGTCTTTATCTTCTCATTCATCCAGAAATGGAAAATTATTTATTATATTTTCTGGACTACACCACAATCCTGGAAACTCTATGGGAAATGTTCCTTTGTTGAAAATCTGGAATAAATAAATAAATAAACCTGGATTACACAAAATCAAGAAAATTATGAACATCTAGTTCAGGAAACCCTCTTAGAAAAACAGTGTCTTCAGTCAGAGGCTTCTTCAAATTCACTGTAACACAGACTACTACAGGAGATCTGTGCTACCAACATCCATCATCTTCATCAAGAATAAATGAAGAATTTGACTTAACATGAATAACAACATTTAATTTCCCTCTGTGATCAATAAAAGTATTTTTAATTGAATACAGGTTAACGAACAGGTAAATCAACGTAAAGCGCAAATCAGTATTATGCAATAGCAGTTTTTTCTTCACTTTTACTGCCTTGCTTCTGTTTACAGTTGACTCAGCAACAGTCAAGACTGACACAACCAGATTAACCACTTTAAGCTTTCACCAACCCCTAGAGCTGTCCTTCAACAACTGGTCCGAACCCAGACTTCAGACTGGAACTGGTTAGGCCATTTCTTAAAAATCAACTTTTAGGTGGCAAAAGTACTGAAAATGAAAAGGAGATAAAGACATAAATTAAAATCAAGTTCAGGAGGAGGCTCAATATTAAAAACAATCCAAAATCTCACCCAACACGCAGATTCAGGTTAATTACAGCCGATCTCAGAGGAACAGAGCTGTCCCAGTTTTCTGCAGCTTATTCCATCTACAGGGAGGTGAGCGCACATAACGCGCTGTGACCACCTATGTTTCATAAGCAGATAATATTTTAACAAGAGACAACACCCTATGAATGAAACGACTGTTTGCTTTTCCTCACCTTTTAAAAGAAACGGACAAACTGAACATGGCTCCAGTCTGTGAATGATCCAACAAACCCACCGAGACAAACAACTATGACATTTAGGTTTTTCGCTCCAGCAACCTCAAGATCACAATCACAGACGCTATTCTGACCCGTTTTCAGAGTTTCTCTGTTCTGCAGGATCTGATCGTCAAACGATCCTCTCCCACAGAGACATCCGTCTCCAAACATCCATCGTCTTTTCTTTATAATCAGTGTCCTCACCCCACAGGAGGCCATGAATAATACACGACACAAGAAGACACAAGCAGACAGTGGCTTTCAGCCAAAAGAGGATAAATATCCCAAGCTGATGCTAAAACTCACCTAATAAAAACTGAAATAACATGTAACATTAACTTGGTGGAGTGGGTTTACCACCAAGAGAAACAGAAAAACATGAAATTAGGAGAGCAAAAAACAAAGTTTGATGAGTTATGTTTAAATATTCTTAAAATGAGGTAAGTTAGCTAAACTTTCAAAACATATTCATGTCAAAAGTTTTGTCATTTGCAAGAGCTTAACTCGTTTTAAAATGATACAGTGCTCATAAGCTAAAGACTAAGAGAGGAAAAGTTTTTAAAAATTATGAATACATTAGCAGCAGCTAAAAAAAAAAAAGCATATGCTAAAATATCAATTTATCTGATTTTTAGCAGAGATACTCTGTACCAAGGGCTGCACAATATATTATCATCGCCTTGTCACTAGTTGTGTTTCCATTGACAATTGTGCAAATTAGGATTATGAAAATTAATGTGCTTAACAGAAAAACAGCAATTTTTAAAAAAAAACAAAACTTTTTTTAATGAAAAGGGTTTTTGTGCTAGGATGAAGTGGTGAATCAAAATTTGTATAATTTGCAAAAGTGCAATGGAAACATTTTTTTTATCATAATGTTACTACTGGCAGAAATGACAAAGATGATGACACAGCATCTTTTTGATGACTTATTGCATTAACAAACGTATTCAAATGTGATTTTAATTGTATCTCTTATTTAATGGAAATGCCACAATTGCAATTTTTTTTTTTTAATTAGTGGAATATAAACAAAGTTTTGTGCACATTCATAATGGAAACACAACCATGGGTAATATGCATATTGCAAAGAACTGCCCAGACTGTAATAAGTAATGGCTAATTTTTTTTAGCTTCCATGCATTAAAGCTCTGTGTGCTATTAATATATTTGTAACACTTGCTGTTTAATGCAGAATAAAAATGTTTTACAAGAGAAAGAGGGAGCAAATTGATTAATTTATTTAAAAAAAATACAACTAAGCCCAAAACTCTTTGCTATAAAACCTTATTGAGTTGGAAATAATGGATAAAATTGTGCTCTAGTAGCTGGATAAACTACTCACAAATCAACCAAAAGCAGGAATGTATAAAAAAAAATGTAATTATTTATTGCATGTCATATCGTCATAGTAACTTTCACCAATATTATTGCATATTTTCCTAATACTGTACTGCCCTATTATTAACATGACTAATAAAACTTTTGTTAAGTCTGTTGGTTTTGGTGTCCCACCAACATCTGGCGCTCTTTACAAAACCCTCGGGGTGCGCCCCTGGCATTTTGCCTTCATTCAGCGAAATCTTCCAGGTTGCTATAAAAGCCTTGAACTCTGCAGTTGAACTATCCCAATCAGTTGGGTGGAGCGCTGATGTTGGCTACAGTTCAGATCTTCTAAACCACAGTAATGAATAACACCTTATGTCCATATTTTACATTCAGCGTAAACCCAAAAAACACAGCATGCAGATGAAATAAGATGTCAGGTCTACAGGATGAGATTTATTATTTAGTAAATAAACATGCATAGCTGTCCGCAGGCGGTTTATAACTGCCAGGCGTGACTGACAGCTGAGCTTTCAATTAACATGTTGTACTTGTGATCTGTCAGTTGCGGACGTCGCCTCTGAAACACGAAGCAGAAATAAACGAGATTTGTTCTGCTTCACCAAAAAGACGGAAAACCTCTGAGAGGAACTAGAAACTAATACTTCATTTTAAACCATTTAATGTCGAATCGCTAGTGAAATGTCTGTCTTGGCGTCAGTGGATGTTGCTACCAGGCTAGCATTAGCTAGCGCCCAGCCGAACAGGAGACACATCTGGCCACCTTTAGGAGCCACACCGTCATTTTCCTTACACTTCCACGCGCTAGCTGTAGTGCCACTGCTACAACGGAACAGACGTTACGACGCAGCGCGTTCAGGACGTACTTACGGCTGAAGAGAGAGGCTGAAGGGCGGAGAGCTCAGCATCAGACACCTTGCCGAGGATGTTGTTGTTGCACGGAGTGTAACGCAAGCGCTACCCGCAGTCAGACAGACAGGCAGGGGTCGTTGCTGCCGCTCTCCCCGAGCCCGGGCTGAGTGTGTCAGCTACACCGACCACGAGCTCTAGCGCCATCTATCGTCCGTCTACCGTCCATGTTTCACTTTGTGTTTAGCGTGACACACCAACAAAAACGAAAATGTGAAGGGTGCGACGGTGTGTTACAGTCATTGTATACAGGAAGAAAATAATTACATTTCCGCCCAAAACATTCAAAAACTTTCTAGAAAAATCGAGGAATTCTTTTTAGTTTCAAAAGTTGAAATTTTGCTCAAAAAAAAGAAGAAGAAAAAATCCCTCAGACATTTTTAGATTAATCAGAAAATTTCTAGAGAAAACAAGAACTTTTTTGAGTATATAAGTCAAAAAATTTGCCAGAGAAAACTCAAATTTTCAGATTAATCTCTGAAATGTTCAAGAAAAAGTCAAAAATTTGCTAGAAACTCAGAATTTCTTTATTTAATCGCAGGACGTTTCTAAAAAAAACAGGGAATTTTTTGAGTTTCAATTAAGATTTTAAATGTTGCTAGAAAAGAACTCAGACATTCTGAGATTAATTTCAGTCATTTTTTTTTTTTTAAAGAAAAACAAGGAATTTTGTGAGTTTGAAAAGCCAAAGATTTGCTTAGAAAAAACTAATAAATTTCTCTCGGAATAAAAAATTATTTTCTGAGTTTGAAAATTTAATCTAAGTCACTTTGGGCTACATACTACACAGTGTGAAAAAGAAAAAAAAAACTGTACTGGTATTGAGACCTATGTTTCTACCAGATTTGTGCACTGAGTCTGAGAATTTTCCAAAACAGGTCATTCAGATTTGAATGAAGAACTTCTGTGAACATCAGCTTACATATCTTGTCACAAATTATAAAGTGGATTTATAGCCTAGGCTTGAACTAGGTCATCCTAACATACGCTTTGATGTAAACCATTTAAGCTCTTGTTCTATCTTCCTATGAATAGTTAGTTTATTTCCCACTGCACTGCATCCAATACCTCTGGCCCTTTTGAAGAAAAGCATCCCCATAGTATCATGCTGCCACCATCATGTTTACTCAAGTATATAGTAATTTTTCTTCACATTTTGTTGAGTCTTAACACTCTTCCATAAAAGCCAGATTTGTGTAGTTCACAGGGTTGTTCTGAAAACAGATTATCTACCTGACCTGTGGATTTCTACAGCAAAAATTTGACAAAAATGTGAAAAAAATGATACAAACAACTTTAAATCACATTTTCTTTGTCAATGACCAAGAAAGCAAATAATAGCTTTATTAATCAATCTGATTTATGACCAAATGACAGAGCACCAATAAAACCTGGGCTAGATGTAAAAAAGTATGATATATTTTGCTTTTAAATTAACATATCTAACTTACATATTTCATAAAGCATGAGATTCCACATGCACAAACAATCATGGACTCACAAATATAAAAATACAAACAGCTGCTGTTATATAATGAAACAGCATTGCATTGCTTTTTTCCTTGGTTTGCTTCACATAAAGACGTATGCAGGTCGTTACACTGCTACTGCAATAAACTGACTAAATAAAACAGCAGCTGTATTATCAAGTGAAGCACACTAGGATGTTGGAGGTATGAGATCACTTGCATAGCCTGAAGCTTCAGTGATGGATGAAGAGCCTCTATTTATGTATATTTATGTCCAAACTATGAAGTCACTGTAATATAAATTAAAAAAATTATATTTATAGCAGAAACTTTTAAGCTATTTCAGTAACAGAACAGATGGAGAATTTGTTATACTCTTATGGCTATTTATCTATCTTACTGTTCTGTTTCATCATATTATTGAACACATGTTTAGTTGTGCTGTTATTTTAGCCCCAGCCTTCCCTCTGCGTGTTCTCCAGGATCTCCTCGTAAAGCCAGCTCTGTATAAACTCCTGACTCTTGTCCATCAGCTGGAAAAGTCGAAGGTACTCCTCTGGATAAACGTTTCCAGTCAGGATGTCCTCCGGCAAGCCCAACTCAGATAACAGTTTGCTCCCACTGTCAGGTGACCACACACTAAAAAAAAATATATAAAAAAATCAAACAAATAAGAGGCATGATGAAAGAAAACCACACATGCTTTGACAAGATGAACAAAATTATTAAAAACATGCTGCTAATACTTCCATTTGGATCTTAACAGCTTCTAAAAATAGTGCAAGTACTTTAAAAAAAAAAACCATCCAACTGTTTTTGACAGTAAGTTTATGTTTTTTTGATTCTTGTTCATGGAGCAAGTATAAAACTAAATATTGGTTCCAGTTCTTCTGGGCCACTAAGTAGATGGTACTTTCTAATTTCGCTCTAGATTTGTAAAGTATAAAGCTAAATGTTGGTCCTCCATGTTTGATTCTTGTACTGGGTTGCTAAGTAATAAACTAACAGGAGTTTTTCTTGCTCCAATATTAAGCTAAATGTTGGTCTAAAGTAATAAGTACTCCACAGTTTACAAACGTAATAAACTAAAAAGTATAAAGACTAAAATATCATTATCTAAGAATAATTTTGTGCAAAAAAAAAAAGAATAAATATGCTCATGGATCAATCATAACCTGTTCAGGGAAGCATAACATGTTTAAGAAATCTGCAGGCTTTCTTCAAAGCGTGAGGCTTTGACGCTGCGTGTGTGTGATGTGAGCGCTAGCTTCGCCTGATGCCGTCTGCTTACTTGAGCCTGTCGATGAGTTTGACCTTCCGTTTTGCCAAACACTGTTTGACCATCATCAGCAGAGTTGAGGCGTTGGAGGGCATGAGGCCTGAGGAGAACAGGTCGGCCCGGGGACGCAGGCGAACCAGGCACAGGTAATCGTTTGGGAGCTACAGGGAGAGAAAAAGGCCAAATGTTGCATTAAACACTTTAAATGTTTATATCGCTGCTGATAATGGACTGGCTCTGTTACCTTGCCCTTGGAGTTACGTACACTCTGCCTTGAAGACACAGCAAACGACTCCCAGGGCTCCTGAACACACAGATAAGGAGGTGGAGGAATGAAATGTCAACAAACATTTCCTCTCTGATCTCATGATGTGTTGCAGGCATGGATCAGCTTACTGGCATGAAGGTACCGAAAGGTTTTAAAAAGTTACAGTTTCACAACACAAACTAATTTTCCATTCTGTTATTCCTTGTTTTAAACTTTAATTTCCAAAGAACATTTAATACTAGAGCTGGAAAACATTTTAAATATCCAAAATAACCAAACAGAAGAACCGATATTATAAATGCAATAGATTATGAAGTGTTAAAAAAACAAAATTGCTTTTGAAAACATTAATAATGAGGTTCAGACAGGAAAAAATGCAACACTGCCAGGTAGGAATTTTGCTAAAAAAACAAAACAATCTACTTTATGTCAAATCTTCTCAACAATATTACTTTAAATATTACTCAAAATACAGAAACAAACAAGCAAATCAAAATGTTCTTGCTCATTTTATTCGATCAATTGATTTACTGCTTATCTGGACGGGCTTGTCGGAAGTGAATGAATATATCTATCTACATATTCTTATATCAGCAAACTTGCATAAAAACTGCCAAAAAATCATCTTATTTCCAAGAAAGCCAGTAGTTTTTATGCATCCTCAAATATCAGATGCTTTTATTACATTTTCAAAGGATTTTTGTAGGTAATTATTAAAATTGTATACTGTTTAAAAAAACATTATTGGCACATTATTGTTCTTAGCAAAAATGTTGATGGTACCGACAGGTTAAGTAGCTTGCTGGCTGCACACTGTTAATCAGGTGGCTGAAAATAGGACAAAAAGACTGGAAACTAAAAGAGCATCACTGATTTAAAGTACAGGAGGCAGATCTGTTAAGAAGTCCGCCAAAGGAGCAAGGCAGAGTAATTCAGCAACTAACATGAACTTATTATACTCGTGTTTCCAGATATTTATGCTATAGATAATATTTTACTGTAATAATCTTAATCATATTTATTGAGCAGCAGTGGGGGTGTTTATTTTTGGATGAAATAAGATCATGTTACACTTCTTTTTAAATATAATTTAGCGTTAATGCAGATATTACAGTATTACAATAGAGCCACAGTATTTTTATTGAAGGTTTTCATACAGTGAGAATCTCATGTCAGCCTACTGCTGATGTATTGACCCCTTGCAAACTACGTCACTTAATCATTCAAGGCGCCATAGATGTCGGAAATGAGAATCGGGAGTATTGAACAAAGCGACTGAAATTGTTTTCCAAAGTTGTTTTTGTCAGTTTATTCATGGCTTCCACTTGTTCGAGTCGAGCTAATTTATCTGTGAACGTAACCCACCTGGTTGGGGCTCACAGACGGCGGTATTTACGAAAGTTGGAAACAGCTAGCTTACAAACTGATCCATACTTCCCTCCTGACGTGTTGATCAAATTACTGATTTTGCCTGAATTCACACCACATGATTTATATCAGTATGTTATAAACGGCGTCTCCCCTTAAACCGAGGAGCAGCATTAAAAACATACAGAAGACGAGACGCTAACCAGTTTTTTTTTTTCCCTAGATGCTAGGCTACATGGCGGTGGGGCGCTGTTTCCCTGGTTACTAATGGTTAGACATACCTACTCCATAATGCGATATTTCATATCTTTCTAATCATACTTACTTATAAAGTTTATGAACGTTAATCTTCTTACCTTGTAAAAAGTGTTAGCTGCAAATCTGCGGTTACACTGATGGCTGAAAGTCATTATGATTGACAGCTGCTATCCATCTCCGCCGTTTCTTCCCTCATTAAAAGTTATAAAATAAAATGACAGGTTTGGTTTTCACCCATGTCTGTTTGTGCAGCCGACCGCGCAGCATCCTATGATCATTTATACTGCGAAATCAACTAAGTAGAAACGATTTGGGGCTTTGACAGGCTTTAAGCATCGGTTGTTTTGACGTCCGTTATGGTGGAGCGGACGGAGTTCTGAAGAGCATGACGTCACGTGCAAAGGGCCAATAGGAACACAAAAGATAAAAACCATAGGTACTAACTTAAAGAAAAAATGTACCTTGTGCAGAAGTTCGATATCACACGACATCTGCCAGAGGACGCCGAAGGCTCTGTAGAAGAGCATTTCACCAGGTCGGGACATCAGTTTCTGATGGATTAACAAACAGGTTTTACACAACCTGATCAGTCCATAACCAAACCTCACATCAATAACAAAGTGTAAAAAAGTGTAGGAATGCCTGTTTAAAATCTGCATCAAATGTTATAAATAAAAAGAAACATGAAACAAGAACATGTATTATTATTATTTACCATGTACTCCCTCTCGTTGATGAAGAGGTTCAGCTCTATTCTGCCGTATCTGTAGACAGACAATCGCTCAAACAGAGCGTAAACCATCTTCAGGCAGCGTGCCACGCCCGTTACGCTCTGGCAGGAACCCCACTACCTTCACAGGGACGTCTGCAGAGATTCACAAATACACACAATAACAAATGCTTTTCAGCTTTTTGAAAATAGAGACACACAAACACTCTGTTTTAGAAATGTTCAAGTTGTCAAGTTGAGGATTCATAGTAGGGATGCACAATATTGGATGTTTGGTCGATATCCTATATGCCAATATTATAAAACTCATTTAGCTGATTACCGATACCAATAACAATATTTTTCCCAATACCTACTTACTATATGGCTTTCTCTGCTGTGGAATTAAAGTACTGCATTATCTTTGTCAATTTAGCCTGATACCAAATGCAAATGTTAAAAAAGAGGCTGAAAATGATGTAGCATGTTCAACTTCAATTATGTTTAATGTCAAACTTATTCATGACATCTGCTCTCTTTAAGACAATGACACTCAAACAGTTCAGATCTGACATTGTGCTGTGCTTCAGGCATCTTTGTCACTGGTTTGTCATATAAAAACAACGCCTTTTACATCTGTGAGTTATTTTGACTGAATGGCCGATGTCCAATATAAAATTTTACAGCGAATATCGGCCGATACCGATACCATGCCCATCCATAATAAGGAAAGGAAGGAATTGGAAGTCATTCAACCTTTGCAGGAGTCTTCAGTAAAATCTGCATCTTTTTCTCCTCACCATCAGTCCAGGCAGCCTCTGATATTCCCAGGTCGGTGAACAGTTTATCGGTAAACATGGTCGGAGGTTTCACGTTGCCGCAGCCAAAGGGGTCCAGCCTGAAGTAGTCGCAGTGAACCACCTCCAGCTGACCATCAAGACGCGTCTCCAGCTCCTGAAACATAAACCTGTCATCTATATCTTACCTTAAAAAATATATTCTATCAAAAATGAATTTGCCAATAACTAAGTATGTTTAAAAGAGGTGAAAAAGAATGTGATCCTAAGAGGAAGTTAATTTACCTGGAGGTCAGGTAAGAAGCTCCTGTCTCCCTCCAGAGCAACGACTCTCTGAGCTCCAGCATTCAGCAGTGCTTTCGTCAAAACTCCAGGACCTGCAAATGAGACATTCACAACAAACTGAACTGCAAATCATTCTACAAAGTAGGGCTGCAACAAATAGGTATTTTAGTAATCAATTATTCAGATGATTAATCCGATAAAAAATTTGGCATATTCTGAAGATTTTTAATTTAACTACTTCAGCCATTTTTATACAATATCAGAAATACAGTAAAAGATGCAAATATATAAAATTCAATCATTGCCTAAAATGCAATAACACAGTATTTCTGTAGTAGCAACATAGTAGTAGATCATGTGTAGGAAAGTATGCATCTATGGTTAAATAATATACCTCTAGCATCAATATGTAAAAAGTCCTTTCTGGTTGACTTAACATCAATACAATGTATTTATCTTATGAATAATTTCTGAAGTAACCGTTTAATAACTGGATGCAAAAGGTTAAGAATCAGTTGGGTTTTTTGTGTTTTTTTTACAGAATTTGAACCAAGTGAATCTAAACTAAGCCACTTGAAAAGTTCTGGGTTAAACATATTCATACATAAAGAACGTTTATTTCATCTTAAATTAAACATCTACAATTTTTTGTACAGTTTTGGCTTAATTACTGCTCTGAGTATGTTATTTCAGCAAATAGCCTTTCTTTGAGTCAGTTTACTTTAACAATTAATCAATTACTAAATTAGTGGATAATTATTCCAATAATCAAATCATCACGATTATTCTGATTTCAGCTCCCATGCAAAGCTTTCTGAAGGTTACATCACAGATCTGTTGTTTCTCACCTGGATTACATTCGAAGATGATGGTCTTAGCGTCCTGCAGGTCGGGCACCAAATGCTGTGCGACCACGTTGGCCAGATCTGGATTAACTATAAAGTGTCTGATTTTTTTACAAGCCTGTGCACGGCGTACATTTTCCTCCACCTCCCCAAGATCCAGGTAGTCAGTAGCGGCACAAAGGACGAAACTGGCCCTGCGAAAAAGATATTAACTGTGACTAACTAAACAAATGTCAACAAATAGTGAAAGAAAATGAAATAATTAACTTCATAATTGTCATATCGATCAGAATCAAAAATGTTGACCTTCTAAAATATATGAGAACTAGACTGTGGCATCATTTTCAGCCTATAAACACGTCAACCAATGAAATTTAGTTTTTCTGAGTTTATTAATATTCACTGTTTTGAAAATGACTGTCTTCTTTACATATTTTTATCCTCCACTTTATGCACTTCTAAATGAAACCTGTGGGTTAAGAATGGCGTCATTTAAAAACGAAAAAAAAAATAAAGTAAATAAAAGCCTAGAGTCTAATAAGCCAAATTACCAACCTGTACAGCTGCTGCAGACAGGTTCCTGTGTACCAGCGCTGACGAAGGGGATGTTCTCTCTGAACGGGGCTGATGTGAACTGGGACCCATCGAGGGCCGACCGGGACCAAAAGAGTCAAGGCTGTAGGCCCTTTTAGGAAGATTAAGGCCCCCAGGGACAGAGGTTGTTGGGGCCAGCACTGCCTTTCGAAGACATGATCTACTTCTAATGGTGTGGCAGCAAGAGGAGCGCACCATCAGCTCCAGCACTCTACAAATCTGAGTGGCCATGGTGGATCAGCAGACATAAAGCACGATGGAAGGTAGGGAAGAGACCTTTGGGAAATGCCACAGCCTAAAAGAAAAGTAAGATACAAGAGAAAACCTGGATTGAAGGGAATGTGTAACACTCAACTGGAAGCACATGTTACATCCATTTCTCAATCTGCATTATTTCTTTACCCCGCTTAAGCATCGACTTATTATGTGGCTAAGAATAATATTTACAAGTAAATGGGTAAATACGGGTAAATAAGTTCAAGCTAAGACAATTAGAGCCTGAAAAAACTACAGAAGTGCCAAATTCAATACATTTTGTTCAGTTAGCAAGTTGCTAACAGAACTTCTCAGAAACACATCGACTTCGAAAAGGAGCACAGCCAAGTTCGATATTGTTACTATTAGCTTTAAGAAAAGACAGACAAACTGCGTATTAACGATAACAAGCTGCTACTTAAGTTAGCTAGCCTGGCTAGCCGTGCTTTTACATCCCTGGAGTGCTAAAGGAAATACCGATGTTATCACAAAAGCGTTACCACTAACCTCCCGCTAACCTCTTCGTAGATGGTCCGGTATTTTTGTTCCGGACGGGATCAGTGTGTCAAAACGTCCCTCTGTGCCTGATATCGGCAGTAAAACGGAGTGACATTGAGCTGCATCCTGACCCTCTGCGCATGATGTTTTTGCAACACTCGTGGTGCCGCAGGCGCATGGGATTTACGTCACTCTCCAGTGACAGTTACCTGCCTCAGCGCGACCGCCATATTTTGAGTGGCAGAGTATGTCCGTTACCCAAAAGACACAATAAATTACGCTCAATGGCTTTCTATTTTTCATATACACAGTATGCTAACATTGTACTTGACTTGACCTTATTCTGTCTGTGGCAAGACATAAATTCTCTTAGTTACTTATAGACGCGAATAATAAAAAATAAAATTATTTTAATGTACGGTAGTCATTTTACTTCCTAGCATCATCTCGTGTAATTACATATACTTAATAACATGGGAAATAAGTTTAATGAGTTTGAAGTCAGCATGTATTATTCAATGAGGCATGCCATGAAAGCTTACATTATTTTTATGTTCCTTCAATGTTCACTCAAATGGTTAAATCTGCCCAGAAAATACAATAGACCTATTAAACCTAGTAGAGCAGTTTCACTCTGACGCCATTCAGTCAAATACTGTACATTTTATAGTGGAAATAAGTTACATTAATAAGTTGGTAAATAAGTTAATCATATAATTCGAAAATTGTAGCGTGAGCGCTCTGAGCGGCAGACTATCTTTGACGTATTTCTCCGGTAACCTTGTCAACAGGAATTTAAGAGAAAGTAAACAGGTGCTGAACACAATAAACGCACTGTATACGCTTTGCAGCAGGGAAAACCACATTTGTAAGTATTTATATGTTTGGTAGACATTTATATGTTAGCTTGATAAAATCGAGAGCAACTCACATAATTTTTTAGTGTAGCATTAAGATATATGTATCAGCTATTAATGTATTTTTCTTTCCGTTGTATTTCAGTTATTTAAAAAAAAAATCTTTTGAACATGCGAACTCCATGCAGAAAGAGTCAAACCCAGAACTCTTTTGCTTCATGGCAGAATTACCATCTGCGCCACTCTGTAGCCCTAAATTCAATATATTCCCTGGTACTATCAATGGCATATTTAAATAATCATAAATAAATGCTTAAAGGTCATTTTAAAATGAAATATATATAATGATGGCTGCCAATCTTAAAATACTTAAAGATATATTTAAGGAGCATGAAATAAATCGGAAGAACTATTGTTTTTTTTTCTAAGCAACATGCCACTTACAACATGGCGGAGAGGTTGACGTACGATCCTGTCGTTGACAGGGCGTCACATGTTTACAAACACCAATCAGGAGCCTGAGGAAGTCGTTCCGCTAACATATATGAATGTTGGAAAATTTTAAAAAAGCAAGACGGATTTTGATAAAATGTATGATTCGTTAGAAAAATAAACATGTGATATATAATGCAAAAATATGACACGTTTTCTTTATATGAAACCTCTTTGTCATAGCGCGTGGCTGTTGTACATTTCTGTTAGCATATTAGCATAGTTTGGCTACGGAAGTAGACAAAGCAGCGCTGTGAAAAGCGCAGCGGGCAGCTCAGCCCCTTCATTGTGACAGTCAGTGTGTAAAGGTGTTCGCAGTAAGCTTCTTCTGTTTGTCTGAGTGTCTGCTGGTACCATGGCGCGGGTAGAGACAACCTCCAGCAGGCCGTACCATCTGGTCGTCTTCGGAGCCTCTGGCTTCACGGGGCAGTTTGTGGTGGAGGAGGTTGCCCGGACGGCGTCCGAGGGACCCAAGGGGAGCCTGAAGTGGGCCGTGGCTGGCAGGAGCAAGCAGAAACTGGAAAAAGTTCTGGAGCAGGCCGCTGGAGTCCTCAGTATGTATCCGATTAGTCATATTAGTTGTGCAGATTGTTTCTAATGCAGCAGCAGGTATGACTATTAGGTCAATTTGTTGATTTTTAGACAAAGAGAAGGTATTCTAGTTGGTGTGGAAGGCTTGATTCAGAGATGTTGCTTAACTCAAGGCGATGAAGCAATTCATGCAGATTGAACAGTTGGACATGACTTTGACCCTGTTACAAACTGCATTAAAATGAACGCATGAAATAAATGTCGGTAATAATATGTTTATTGAGCATTACACTCAACTTTAAACATGCACATGTGCAGATAAAGCAAAACAAAACAGCATTATTCTCTTATACAAAATAATCTACACTTTATGTCCCTGATTACAATCGCGTTAAAAAAAATATCTGAGAGTTTATTTTTAACTGGCTGTAATTTTAATTTCTAAACTGATGATACCTTTTTTATTCTGTTCATTGGCTAATAATTTTTTTTTTATGTTACACTTTTTCCTGATCGCAAATTATTCCAAAAATATCTGACTTCACAATAATGTAGAGTATTTACACACAGGTTGATGTTTTCAAGCCTTCATTATAATGACAATAACTTGCAGATAATTAATATTTAGTTTTCAGAAGATAGAATACTTCATTAGGAGAATATTTATCTACCAACATGCTCATGCATCCCTTTAGCTTTTCAATTGCTAATCAATTGAAAATCATTACAACTCAAAATTCCAGTAAGAAATCAGTTACTAAGTTGTTATATTTTTCATTTTCAACAAAGACAGGAATCATTTTAATGCAATTATGACATGGAATAATGTCAACCAGACTGATGGAAAATCCAGTCCAGTTGCAAATCGGGAGCAGGAGCTATTAATTTGTCATCCTGGTAACAAAAGTTTCCAGAGGATTAGAGGGTAATTCTCTGGTCTCCTCCTCTTCGACAGCTGAGGGGACATAGCAGCTGCTAATGCACCGGCCTGTCCCACCGCAGTTATCTAGTTGGAAGAAAAATGTGTCCTTTGCCTTGCAGACGACCTCAGACTGCTGCATGAAGCATATTTGTAATAACTGGCATAGCTGTTACTATGGTAACTCCTTCAATGGCTTCATCCAGAACATTAGATCCGACTCATTAATCATCTGTGCTGTTTCTCTTTTTATTTACATTGTATTTATTTTCAGACTGAAACAGAACGGACTGAAAAGCAGCTTTAATGATTCATGCTTTTGTTGTTTTGTTCTCACTAAGTTTAAGGAATCTGACAGTCAAGCCTTCACAGAATGTTTCTGTAATTCAGTCAGTTGCATTTCGCCTCACGTCTTTTAGGTTTACCTGCTTTGGGTTTGTGTTTAAATGTAAATTTTGCCTTTTTATTGGACCAGGTGAATCGATCTCTGAATGTGATCGAAGGCCCACATCTTTATGAGTCCTTTGTTTATTTTCTGAGCTGGTCAATTAAGCTTTAATTTGAATTTATTGTAGAGGTATGAAAACTTATATTATAGGGTGTCATAATCTATGCATGGGAGTTGCTTTTCCATGAGCTAAACATTCATTCATTCATTTGTCGAAATGTTAAAATTTACGAGATTTGTTAATTGTAATTTGTAAATTAATTTCCAAATTAGTTTTGCTTGTTTTCAGCATGAAGCAAGATATATTTTTTTATATTTTGTATAATTTTTGAGCAATGTTTTGAAAACCTACATATCTTTTTTAAGAGCCATTTTGACAGGAAATATTTGCTTTAATTCAGGATACTAAAAAAATATAATTATTCCACTGCGCTCCTCTTGCCTAGAAAAAATCTAAATGTTAAGCGAAGGAACAGATTATTTACAAACATGGTTATGTGTTTTAACTGTTTTATTTCTAATTCATTTCACGAATAAAACTTGCAGCTACTGGAAATCCAAAATTCAGTTCTTCACAGTATTTGAATGTTTTAAAAAAGAAATGCAGGTTTGTTGTAAAATATGTCCATGTTCTGTACAGTATGATGTTTATAAGATGACATTCCTAACATAAATTTTGATTTATGTTAATCTTAAATTTTTTTTTATAAAGTCAGGTTCATTTTTTTAATCCACAGAGAAATACTCGATGTTTAAGCTGAGTAATTCACTTTTCCCTGGCAGTGAGCTGATCATTTTAAACATAATTATATTAGATTAGATGCCCTTCAATCCCTAGTTTTCCTCCAATTTCTTCAACTAACAGCGGAGCAATATGCTCTCGTAGTTTCACAAACTGAACTGAAAATATGTAAAATATCAGCTCAAAATCAAAAAGCATTAGAAAAACCCTACATGAATACTGAAAAAAAAACTTAACGGTATGACTTAAAAAGATTAAAAAGTGGCAGAGCGCCACTGAAGGAGAGTTTTTAAAGAGTTGTTTGAGTATTTTTCACATTAGATTCAGTGTTTTGAATTCGTCTTCTACAGTCTTGTTCTTTTACTTTTTTATTTTGAATCCCTGTCCAGAAATGTTGTCTTGGACAAAACATTTGTATTTTATTTACCAAAAACAAGAAAGAGCAAGAAGAAGATTCATCAGAGGGTGGGATGACAGCGACTTAAAGTTTAATCACAGTATTTTATAACACTGTTGTGATAATGATAAGAAGTATTTATTACTTATTTTTTAGGTGACTGAATATGCTTCTTTACTCCAGTCACAAAAAGAAGTGTGAATCACTGAACTGCTCACAGGAAATGTATTTAATCATATTTTTCAAATTCATTGATATTTATTGAAATGAAAAAGAAATGGGAGGGGGTTTAGTAAAATTAACAATACAGACAGCTTTGGAGGATTTTAAACATCATTAATTGAAATTTATATAAATCAAAATTCTTAAGAAACCTTTCACGATAAATAATAAACGATTCAATAAATACTCATCCTTAATTCATAACAAACAATGTTTATCTGTCTACACTTACAGTAAGATTGTTGTTTTTTTCTTACAACTTTTGTTCCAAACGGCCAGATAAACGTTGATGTTTGGTTTTTATTCTAAATCCAAGTGTTGCGCCGTTGTTCAGGTGTGTTTCTGTTCACAGGTAAGCCTGAGCTCCGGACAGAGGTGGACGTGATTCGTGGCGGACGTAGGCGAACCCGACTCCCTCGCAGCCATGTGCAAGCAGGCCGTGATCGTTTTGAACTGTGTCGGCCCGGTAAGCATTCGATTCCACAGAAATGTTGTTGTGTTTGTTCGTTTCAGGAGAATTTAATTCTTAACATCACTTTGTCGCTCGGCTCTGACATGTTGGCATCTCCTCTTGGCATAAGTGTAGCGCTTCATCTTGCCCTCCTGCTTTCTGTTTTCCTCTGTCGCTGTGGCGTCGCATGCACAGAGGAAGCACAGAGCAGCCTGCACTGGCAAGGAGAGACACTGACTGCAGCACACAATCAGCTTCATTGTGAAACAGCCAGAGTCATTTTTACAGTAGCAGTTTTGTGTTTTACACCAAGATGGACGCAGCTGGCTCAGACTCCGGCAACACACTGAAATCAAAAAGAATTCATCGTCTACACTGAGCCTAAATTTTATCACATTTTTATCCCCTAGAGGAAAAAAGTCATATTATATTTTTAATTTTTTTTGGAGACTGTGGTTTCTAAAGAACTAGGAGTGTTTGTTGGTAGGACTGAAACTTGTTATTCAAGTTAGTCAGTCCAGCTGGATTTAAACCAGATATTTATCACTTCAGAACATCCCATAATAATCAGATTATTAATCTGCCACTCTGACTACAACACTGTTCAAACACAGTTAATGTTGTGTTTAGTTTAATTTAAAACCATTTTTATTGTTAAAACATTTATTGAAAATAGAACAAAATCTTGTGAATACTCTTAGCATTGAGTGATGTCTTAGATTATCTTTGTTACTAGAGCTGGAGCTACTTGTCAAAGTTTTATATAATTCAATTAGTTTTATATAATTCATGATTAATCGGATTAATCGATATATTCAAATAACATCAACTAATTTAGTAAGCGATTAATCGTTAACTGGAGTAGAGCAGAGCAGTAATTAAGATAAAACTGCACAAAAATACATAGAGTTTGCATTTAAGATGTAAAAAAAGACTTTGTCTATAAATATGTTTAACCCAGAACTCCTCCAGGTTTAGCTTCACCTGCTTCAACTTCAGTTAAAAATATTCTATTACACACCTTTTGCTATCTGAAATGTTTATTTTCTTCTCTAAAAATCGAATTTAATTATTTATTAGCATCTTTTAATGCATTTCTAATAGTTTATTTAATAAAGACCTAAATGCTTAAATGAAAAATTGGCAGAAAAGTGCCAGTTAATTGTCCAACATTTGATAGATTAACTGATTCTTAGAGTAATTGTTAGTTACAGCCCTAAACTCTAATGTAAAATATTTAAAGTGTCTCCATGTATCAGTTTTAAATGTGGAAAATGACATTCAGCAGCTGTAAATCCTTAGTTGAGTTGTTTGCATTTTGGTATTTAAATAAAATATAACAGCCATTAAAGAGATTTCTAACAACTTTAAATTAACTCACAGAACTAACCCAGTCAATGACCCGAAACGTTTTATTACATCTGCTGATGGTTCTGATAGCTGCTGGTGCTGAAGTTCACTGTCTACAATCGGTGCATGTAAGAAAATAAGTTAAATGAATGAATGATTTATTCAATTAAATTTATTTCTATTATGATAATCTACAAAAAAAAAGTTATCTAAAGGCACTTAAATAATCTATTTATAAACAAGTCAGTCCAGTTATATAGTCAATGCAGGTTTAGAAAAGGACAAAACTAAAGAGAATCTCATGAAGAAAGAAATGTTGGAATAGAAACTTTATATTGAATTTTAATTGGGATGTTAGTCAACACTAATTGTTTCTTACCTACAAGGAAAGGCTTTTATTTCTAGATTAGCCCAGTTGTACCAGGTAAAGCGGGACTAAAGTGTGTCAGAAGGGTGTGGATGAGGTTCTGTCTGTCTTTGTGTTCACAGTACCGGTTCTTTGGCGAGCCCGTGGTCAGAGCCTGCGTGGAGAACGGAGCGCACCACATCGACATCTCTGGAGAGCCGCAGGTTAGCGCAACGCCGCCACGCCTCCCTGAATGGTGTTGTTTTCTTTAATCTCAGTCTGCGTGCAGATCAGGGATGTCCAAAGTGCGGCGCGTGGGCCCTTTGTGGCCCTTGAAATAATTTTGTGTGGCCCCTGACGGTGGAGGAGGAAAGGTGCAAATTCGGACCGTTTTGTATTTGTTTAAGGATGAGATTTCTGTGGCGAGTTTATGTTTTTAAACTGAATTTTGTTGTCTTTATTAGTGGGTTTTTTTCTGTGACTTTTTACTCATTCATTATGTCCAGCTGAACACAGCAAAGTTTTTTTTAAAAAAAGCTCATTTTATAGACCAATAAAATAGAAAATAATTGACCCAAAAAGTTTAAATACCATATTAAGGCAAACGTCATACTAATGTTAGTTTCATCAAAATATTACTTGATTAATTTATTGTTTTGCAAGTAAACGAGAAATGATTCATAATAATATTAGTTTTGTGTTTTTGACTGGAGAGAAAAAGTACATTTTGGTCCCTGAAGATTTTCAATTCATGGGATGTTAGCTCTTATGCGATTCAAAAAGTTTGGTGTAGATATTAGCTACTGATTGTTCAAACATATTTTTTTTTTACACGATTTTCAAAAAATGATTGGAGATGAACTTTTTAAAAATCATATTAAGCGAGGCCTTCATGCTGAAACATGTGCTGTCCTGTAGATGTCCTGACATTCATCTTTGAAGCTGTTTGTTTGGATTAAATTGGAGACACGCTGATTCTCATGCTCAGCTGGTTAGGATGAAATTATTTCTAACTCGTCCACATGACAGCAGCTGCTCTCTGCCTGTTGGACAGGGTTCAACACGTCCTGCTGACACGCAAGCTAATTTAAGGTTTCTCTCTTTTGATTCCTGAAATCTTCTCCATTACATTAAAATGAGATCGATTAAAACTAAATCTGCGTTTAACTTTTTTTTAAAAAATGGGACCTCTCATGCAAATTTCACATTTTGCTCATTTTATCTTACTTCCATTTGGGCCTCAGCTCTTTGTAAAAACAGCGCAAGCGCATAAAAAAAAGCATCAAGCAGTTTTTATAGTAACAAGTTAATGTCTGGAAAAGGAGCCGTTTCAGAAACCTTCCGAATATCAAGTCACAATCAATGTGTGCTGCGATGTTACCTAGCAACACAAGCCTAGCCCATCACCTTGCAACCCAAGTGGAGCTCCAGCATGTTTGGTCAGCTGGTTTTTACCGCTGTATTCGCTGTACAATGGCTACTGGAAGAGACAAGTGTTTTGTTTTTGACTTGTCATCCAGAAACCACCCCAGCATTCTTGCTGGTTGTGCAGGAGGCTCCACTTCTGCTTTTCAAAGATGTAGGGTTCTATAATCGTGCATTTGTTTGCAGCTTTTCTTATGTGCGAGTGTAAATGTTGAGATGGGGGCGTGGCCAGCAGCAGCTTATTTGGATTTGAAGTGACAGGACGCCCTAAAACGAGCGCATTCTGCAAGGAGCTGAAAACGGGCAGAACTGAGCAGATGGAAATCTCATTATATAAGAATGATTTTGTACAAAAAATGTAATAAACATGTTTTTTATAAACCTGTCCGAACCTGTTCAAGGAAGCGTAAGAGCTCACCTTTAATATTCATTGTGTTTAAAAATATGTTAAATTAAATGCAGTATATGAGAATCACTGGAGTGTTTTTTGTGTGTTTTTCTTCTGGGTGTTTTTGTCGGACAGTTTTTGGAGGGCATGCAGCTGAACTACAGCAGCCAGGCGGCAGAGAAAGGCGTCTTCATCATTGGAAGCTGTGGGTTTGACTCCATTCCTGCAGACATGGGAGTCATCTACACACGAGATCAGTTCAGGGGTAAGACTGGATATATTCATCTGAACAGATTCCGTAAATACATATTTAATCTAACCATTATCTTCTTGACTTAAAACAAACTCCTGTTTTCCAGAAATATTGTAAGTTGGTTTTGTTTTATATCAAGTGTACGTAGATATTTGCACTGGAAGCTGTTTTTGCAGTTCTCACCATTAGCATCATGCTAACCTGTCTGTGTGAACAGGCACCCTGACTGCTGTGGAGAGCTTTCTGACTATCGGCATAGGACCTGAGGTACGTCAGATACTGCATTACCCATAAGTCTGTGTGCTGAGCCAGCTTGTTGATTCAGTCTTTTTCTAATTTTCGTTGCCCTTGTTAGTGATATATCTGCCTAGCACTTCATCAGGACTTGTGTCTGTCTGTGTTCATCCGTCAGGGTGGGTGCATCCATGATGGGACCTGGCAGTCGGCCATCTTTGGCTTAGCCGACAGCCCGAATCTCCAGAGTCTAAGAAGGAAGTTTAACCACAAACCTCTCCCCACTGTTGGCCCCAAGCTGCGGCGCAGGTACAGTGGCTTCTATTTTATTCTCACCAAAACATTATCCTCAGAAGAAAATACGGGGCAATGTTGGAAAAAAATATGTTAAAGATTGAGAAAGAGCTGAGACTGGGGCAGGAAAATGAGCCTAATCACACAACTAGAACTACAATGTTTTGGATCAAAGCATATTAATCTGCAAAAATGGCCCAGTCAAAGAAAATCTGTGCAAAAAAAATGAACATTTGTGTCCACAGATGCTCCCTATCTGAGCTGACTGAGTGTATCCAAACCTAGAAATTATTGTTTATTTGTCCAAACTGGTAGAAACTTTGACTGTCACATAAAATCCCTATAAAATCAATATAAAAAACTTTTAGGACTATTAAAAAACCTTAAAGAAACTCATCCATTGAACTAGACATTTCTTTAGGTTAAATCTGTATTGTTGTTAGCAGTAGCAATGTTATTAACATATTCTCCTTTCTATAGCTGGACATGTAGAAGTACAAAAATGAATCTGATAAAGTGGCATTTTTCCACAACTGAGGTGATTCTCAGTTAGTTTTGAGTCTAAAACTGGTTATTTATTGAAATTGCAGGCATTCTGAGGACAAACAGGAGGTCTGAAAAAAGCTATTTAATAATCCTTCTCAGTAAGTGTTCATAAAATGTGACTGTCACATTTCTGCATGTTTGCAGGGGAGCGCTGTTCTACAGTAATGAGATCCAGCAGTACACGCTTCCCTTCATGGGTTCTGATCCGTCCGTGGTGAAAAGAACCCAGCGCTTCCTGGCAGAGGAACATCAAGCCACGCCGGTCGGTGCCACAACGCAGCGTTTTAATAAGGAAACTGGAAAATATCAGCCAATAAAACCTATTTTTACTAGTAATTCAATTCTTAACAGTAATAGTTATGTACTGTAAGATCTCTCCTCCACACTGCAAAGGAATTTCAAAACTAGTTAAACTTACTTGAATCAAACATTTTAAACTTGATTTAAGATCTTTTTACTTCTTAAGGACAAACCTTGACTTGTTTCAAGATATTCCACCTTGAACTATTAATTTAAAGTAGATCTGATGGCTGGAAAACGTATCTCCATATATTAGTCAATACCAATAATTATTGATTAGTGTTGTGCTTTAAATATCTTTAATGCTACCAAACTGGTGGAGTGAGCTTTCATGTTTTATCCACAGTTTTTACTCCATGTCGTCGTTTAAACAGTTATGAGTCACAGTGGCGAAACTTTAAACTGCTGCGGCAGTTACTCCTACATGCGGTTGCTAGGTAACCAAAGAGTGAGTGAGTTGATTCCACTCACTTTGCTTACCGGGCCATGACAGGTTGAGAAGTTAAAAAGTCTTTCCTCTACATCCCCCAGAATGCCGTGCGGTGCTGGATCGGAGTCCAGTGAATATTTCATATATTGAACATCGGATTTTCTATCAGATGTATTATCTGTTGATATTGATCATGTATCTGTCGCAATATTTGTTATTGATTTATTTTTCAACCCTAAGAACTGAAAATAAAACAAGCCACTCTTCACCTTAGAAACATTTGACTTGTTTTTAAAGATTTTAGTCCATCCCTGTTTCTTAAATCAGCTTTGAAGCCCAAATATTTTATTTATTATAGACTGTTAAATGCCATAGGGGGCTGGATTTTGCTGAAATGACTGTATCTTTCATGTTAAACCCAAATGTTTAAAGTAATCAATGAGATTAGATAGTTTGAACTAAATATTTGAATGATTTCCTCCTGCTATAAATCCCAGGTCCAGTATGGAGCGTATGCTGGAGTTGGAGGTATTGGCAGCATCATCAAGCTGATGTTTGCTGGCATGATGTTCTGGTTGTTGGTCAAGTTCACTTGTGGACGCAACCTGCTCATGAAGGTAAACGAGGAAGATGCATTAAGCACCGTCTATGCAGTGTAACTCTGGTTTTTAAATCTAATTTGTTAATTTCTCTGTTCAGTATCCAGAGTTTTTCTCCTTTGGAATGTTCTCGAAAGCCGGACCAACCAGAAAGCAGGTAAAACAATGAAGGATGTCAGGATTAAACACCCATTTGCTTAAATATGCAAAACAAAACTCATTGAAATCAATATGTTTCTGTTAGATGGAGGGATCATCCTTCCAGTTATCCTTCTATGGCGAGGGTTACACAAACGATCAGGACCCCGCGCTGGGAAAACCTAACGCCAAGATCCGCACTCTAGTTCAGGGACCAGGTAACCACTGTAGAAAAAAATCAAAATTCAGAAATGGAAATTAACTTGCAGTTAGTGAGTAAAGCTCATCTAATTAAATGTTTTATTACTCAGAGGTCGGATATGTGGCCACGCCCATTGCCATGGTGCAAGCTGCTCTCACGATTCTCAACGAACCGGCAGCTTTGCCCAAGAAGTGAGTTCCCACTCTAACACTAAACACACCACTGACTTTTAAATTCAGTTTGTCACTTGTACTTTCCATATAAACCTAATAATAACTAACATGATTAGCACATTTAGAGTACTAGATTTAGGTTTTTTAAGGGAGAAAGACCTGGATCTGCACCAAAACTGCAGCATAGTTTTCACCCAAAGTCAACAAGTTTGCAGGATTTTGAGAAAATGTGGCTGCATTATATTACAACTAAAGCAAAAAAAATATATGAGCGATGCTGTAAAAGAGCATAACAGTTTTAATCAACCAGGACTTCACCACAAAAATAGCTTTATTTTTCTTCCAAGCATCATTTCAGAACACAAACCAGAAAATGTTTTAAACATTTTTGAATCTGTTTCTCAGTGAAACATGTTCTTGTTTTTCCAGGGGAGGAGTTTATTCTCCAGGAGCTGCTTTCGCCAAAACCACCCTCGTCGACCGCCTCAACAAACATGGGATCCAGTTCTCTGTCGTCTAACCCTGACATTTTTGTGAGCATTTACTAACACGCAAAACTATAACTGGGAAACTTTAAGCTTAAAAATATACTTTTTTGATTAAAACACTCTGGAAGCTTCAAATTTTGTTTTTGGTGATGTGTTCCACTTTTAATCCTTTGCTGCAGCCAGAACCTGCTGATTTCCCTTCAGTACTTCGAAGATTTTACTTGGAAGCCGAGCACAATTGTTGCTGTGTTTCCTTGTCAAGGACACTAAAAGAAATGTTAAGTTTTGCATGGTTTTCCACTGACACGATTACTGATAATGGAAGTATTCAGGACAATTTTGTTCAGTTCATGCCTCTGGACACGGATAATAAAGAGAAAACTAACATTTTATGTATACTGTCACAAAATTATTAAAAAGCATTTTAACAGATTGTCAAAGGATGAACAGGTTTCCTGAATGTTGCACAGCTGTTTTTGACCAAAGCCCATCAAATCTTTCCACAAAACATGTTAAAGCTCCTCTACCTTCCAGTTTTTGCTCATAGTTCATGATTTATATGTACAAATAGAGGACTAATGAGGTAAAAGTAGGTGATAAATTGGATTACAGTTTAAAAGATTAACATGTTGAATGCTTTTTTCTTTCTAATTTCTTTGGTTTAAAGCCATTAGGTGAGGGCAGAAGCTGCAACATTTGCATTTATTCATGTGATGTTTCTTTAAAGTCATGAGTGGCCTGTCTAAGCTACCTGTTATTGCTTCAACAAACAGCTTGATGAAACTAAACTTTCTACGGTGTTTAGTTTGATAAATATTGCTCTGTACATGGAAATTACGATCAGAGCAATTCAATTGAGACCTCTTTGAGCATTGTGTGCATTGTTCAGGCTTTATTTTGCATCACTGTTTGCTTCATAAATAAAGATGTCTCCAGCAAAAATAAGAGGTCCTGTCTTTAATGCACACCGTTATGTTAAAATAACAGTAAGTCTTCAGTTTCACTAATAATGGTGAAGATGATCCAGGTGCAACATAATGCTCCCACATTTTAGAATGACAATTTGTTGTTAATTCTCAAAGGTAACATAAACAAACTCTGAAATTAGGAATATTAACCAACCCCCAAAGATATTTTTTATGTTTTAGTGGAAGGGAAAAGTGTGGGAAACTAGATTGGTTCCACCAAGACAACTGTTGATTACCTAAAAAATATATATTTGATCATAATCTTTATCATTGTAGTACCACAAAATATTGCAATAAAATACAAAGTCCATATCACCCAACCCTAGTACTGAGTGCATTTATGGACATGCTTTAACATTATTAATATTATATTAATATTATTTAAGCTCCAATATCAAAAGTTAATAGTTTTATTAATACCTTTTGGCAAAAGCATTCATAATCTGAATCTGGCCCAAATTGAAAATGACTTTGACACCCCTGATATACTTTTATATACCTGACATAGACAAAATTCAGAAATAAACAAAATTCCAACATTTATTCAGAAAATATAACAATTTGTATTAGACATAAAAAATATCTAGACTAAAATCATAATTTGTTGTACAGCTGCATGTGTTATACTGATTATTAGTTTAACTTGAGTCTTTATTATTTCATCCAGTTCCTGCTCATTCTCTTTCCTGGTTCAGTAGCTGATGAGAGTAGATGACGTCCTCGTAGTGGTATTTCCCGGTTAGAGCCAAGATGGAGTCATAGCATCTCAACCTACTGAGAACCTTCAGCTCTTCGACCACAGCAGACCTGCAGCAGACAGAGTTTGAAGAAGTTGATGCAGTTAACAGCCAGGAAGGATCTCCATCAGCCTACAGAGGGATTATAAATACAGCGGATGCGTCCGCAACTCAACTGCAGCAAGAGCCGGGCCCGCCTTTAACCGCTTATTGGTTACCATGGTTACCCGCATTTACCTCGCTGCTAGCTATTAGCTAGCATGTTGTCAGCGGTCTACAACTGTTTATCACAGCGTGATAAAATACGTTATGCTACTAAAATGACAGTGAATGAGATGCGCCTTAATGGCCCATAAGCTGCAGGTGAGTCGATAAATGACGAGAGAATACGCCCCAAACGTCGGATGCTACTTGCTAGCAACATTAAAGCAATTTGTTTACGGTAACGGGAGGCTAACAATAAAACTTCTAACATCTGCAGATACCGCAAAGCTGCGTATGGGAGTTGCGCCAGGCGAAGAGGAGTGATCTACGCTGGCTGCCAGATGTAAATTATTTTATTAGCCACTTTGTAAATATTTAAAATAGTATATTCTCGACAGCGTTCTGAAGGCCACATGCGCAGTAAGCGGCTGCTGACTCAACGTGACATTGACCGATAATCTAAACACAGGTGCTGTATTACCTGCTGCTGGGACTTTCAGGCGGCTGCTGTTTGCAGAGGCTATGAACTTTCTGAACAATGTTGTTCCTGAAATTCTGCAGCTGAGGCAAACAGACGCTTTCTCCTTCAAACCAAGAGTCAGGCAGACATTCTGCAATCTGGAGCCAAAGAAAAGGTTACAAACAGATCCCAGGATAAACTCTGTGTTTAGATATATTTAAATACCTTTCTGTGTGCAGAAACAACTCTCCTTGACAGCGTCTCACTAGACAAGGTAATCATCAGGTATCGGTTCAGCAGTTTGTCCAACATTAGTTCTTTCAAAATGGACTCAGGAAGCAGCAGATCCCATTTCCCCATATTCCCCAGCAGCTAATAGAAACATAATATAATCCCGATTAGCTTAAAAAAAAACAGCCTGTAAACATTTAAAGGCAACAACATTTAAAATCTGAGACATCTATTAGGGCATTAGTTACTTTTACAGCCATCCAGAACTGTTCGTCTCTGAAGCGGCGCTGAGGGGACAATCTGTCCTCCAGCAGCCTGGAAGGAAAAACAAATGGACCATTAATGTGACTGAGATGATGATGATGCACAAAATAATATAAAATTATCCTTTATAGACAAGGAATTTAATCCAATCAGTGAATGATCAATGACTCTAGTATACTGACTTTTTTGGATACAAGGGGATAAAGACGTCTTCATCTACACAGCTTCTGAGCCTATGAACCACTGCTTCAATAAATCCCTGCAAGAAACAGAAAATACACAGAAAATACAGTTTATCTGATGTATGTTTCATAGGCTACATTCGCACAGCAGGTGAATAAGATCCAAATCCTCTTTTTTGCCTATATGTGACCAATATCTGACCATTTCACTGCAGTTTCAACATCCCAATTTCTTTTATCATCCAAAAATATCCAATCTGTGCCACTTCCATATGTGGTACTAATTCGGATACACGTCCAATAGTTTTCAAAACTTCTGCATTCTGATTGGTCATGTTGCATTTTATCTAACTTCTATGTCATTAATTTGAGACATGCATCATATTTCTGCACCATAAAAAGCCAGAGGCAGTAAATCAGGATGTAAACAATGGATGAAAATTATAATTATGAACTTATGAACAAAGTCTGCTCCGCTAAAGCAGATCACAATCAGACCACCGGTGTTTCTGACTACAAATCCAAACAGACTTCGTTACAAAAGCTGCAGTCAATGCTCCACAATGTTCTTTTTATTAGCTTTATTCATTTTGATATGATCTTGTCTGGACTAATTGCTAAATAAACGACTCCATACACCATTACTTCCACACACAGTGCGCTGCTAAGTGCCATCAATGTTCCTCTGCGAATGCGGGTCGCAGAAGTCTCACTGCAGTCTAGTTTAATTAGTATTATGAATGACAATACACACAAAAAAAAATAGGATTTCAGCAACAACAAAAAAAACTTTGGAATTAACCATCAAAACCTAAACATAATAAATCTAAAGTTTGTTGGCTTCACCTTAACAGGTTTACTCTGCTCGCCTTCAAAGATGGAGTAATCCTCCCTCAGCCTGTGGCAGACAGCAGACAGGCAGGTAGATTGTTGGATGGAAAAAGGATCCCACACCAACTCCACATGGCCTGCGCAGAAAAACACAAATTATTTATTCACTTGCCCTGACAGACAAAACGTACAGAAACAGAAAACTCTCTGCTGGTAAAGATAGCAGCAGTACAATCTCACACTGCAGCACAGTGAAGCAGTGGTAGCAGAACTGTCGTCTTCCAGCTTAAATCCAAACTTTAAATCCCAGCTTGGGGTATTTTCTACATTCTGTCACATTTTCTGACATAAAAAAAATTATCTTTTTTTGCCACAGCCATCAGCAGATTTGTTCCAATCTGTACAAAATGAGCTACATTAGAATTAGAAATATAAACGTTGCTTGTTAATGTGAAATCTAACGTCTCCACAATCTCTTTGTAGTCTCCTAAAACTTAAGAGCTTCTTCTTTAAAAACATTAGTCAAGCAGACACATATTAATTGCCTTTAAACACAAATATTACCGTTTTGTTTTGAGTAATGTGCAAAAAAACAAACATAATATAGCTTCAAAGTAGCTCACTGGTGCTACATCTCATAATTTAATCTTTGAGAATTAGGTACATATACACGTGAATATGTGCTGATGGATATATGAGTGTAGAGATAGGGTAGGGTAAGAGATAGAGTGCACAAGAAGTGAGAGACATGTGGGAAAGAAGGATGAGAAAGTTGTTTTTCTTTCTATTTGTATGTGTTTTTTAAATTTTTGTATGCATTTTTTTATTTTTCTTTATTTTTGTTCACTTTTATCTTTTCTCTGATGTTTAAATTATCCTTATACGGTGAGCTTAAAAAGATTAAACTTTGGTCTGTGTTCCTGCTGCAAATATGTTTTTTATATTTTAGTTTACAATTAGAATAAGACCATGCACCTAAAAAATAAATAAAAATGAATCTTAAAAAAAAGCATAATACAATTTTTGAAGAATTGTGTTCGTCAAAAGCAGGAAAGAAAAACAAAGTTTCCTTTGGTTCCCTAAATTCTCTGAGCAAAGGTTTTGTGCATTCTTCACTTAAACTAGTTACTGTGATTTGATTACGGACTCAGTGGAAACTATGAAATTAATTTGTTCAAGTATTGACTCCTGAAAGCCTGGCTCTTAATTCTTTTAGCTACTGACCGTTACGGATAATACCCGAGAGAGGAAACATGAAGTGAAAATAAAAAAAAAAACTACAGACAAAATGGTAAACAATAGACAAAACAATTACAGATTACAGCTCCATCAATTCACCTTGACAGGATCTAAAAAGTTAACATTATTGGTAAAATGTTGAAGAGTGTGTGATATTTACTGGTTATTTTGGGTAGAAGAGTCTTTTCTATGACGTTAGAGAGCGTCTGTCTGTCTGTGTGCTCCAGCTCCTCATGGCCGTGTCCGTGACAAAACGTCTCCACTGCTGTGAACCACGGGAGGGTTTCAAATTCTCCACCAACGTCCTGTAACACAAACACAGAAATGATCAACACCTCGACGTGTTTGGCCAAGCCTGATCGTTTATAATCTCTGCTCTCACTTTTAACGGGTTCCACACCAGCAGCTGATGCCTAACGATGGGGTTGAGCAGCTTGGGCAGACACAGAGAAATGTAGGCGTTGTGGTAGGAGTCAGAGTACGACCTCCTCCATTCTTCAAATCGAGACAGAATCTTTTTAACGTTGCAGAAGTCGTCTTGGACGTCAGCAAACACCGCCTGAGCTCTCGACTGGATATCAGCTGAAGAGAGAGCATAGAAGGCACAAAGTGAGACAATCCATCAAGTAGAAAACAAAAAATAAGCATCTACAGTAAACCTTTAGCAAATAGAGTACAAATGCAACGTGCACTGTGGTAGGAAAGCAAACAATTAATTGACTTATCGTTAATTATCGATTTACAGTTCATTAGATTTAAAATTAGTTTCAATGGATTAACTAAATTAGCTTAGATGTTCTTCAGTGCTGTAGTTTGGCCGCCAACCACCAGAGGGCGCCTCTGGTCATCCTTGCCGTTGTTACAGGCACAAAGATGGCGGCCATAAACGGTCCAAACAGAGTCCGATGTGGAATGAAAAATGTACTTTATGCGGTTCTGATTTGAAATAAACACTCGACAAACTCCTGAAGTTTCACCTTAATGGCGCAAATTCAGCCGAACTACATTATGAAGCGGCGTCAACTTTTCAACAGAAAATGACTGATGTGCTACGAGGGCGATGACGTGACGACAGAAACGCGAAAGAGATGACGGGGAGAATTTGTAACATAGTGGGGAAAAAACATGCTAACATGATTCTAATTAGCAAGGTTGATTTTGAGGGCTGTCCTGAGTTAAAGGGCTTCATAGAGCAAAGTTTTAAAATGTATTCAGGAGCCACCAGACATAACTACTGTATGAACATCTTTGTCAATGGGGCATTAAATATTTCACATATTTTAATCTTTATTTTTTTATTTTTCTATCCAGCTACCTAAGATGTTCCTGTTATGTTAAACTAACATAACAGTTATGATATATGAAATAATGTGAGAAAACCACAGTATTTAATACACCTGACACAAAATGTTACATTTTAATATCTTTTTTCTAAATTTAGCATATGAAAAATTTTATGTTGAGTTGCTGAGAAAACCCAAATTTTCAAGAAAATAAATTAACCGTTAGTTAACTTTAGATTAATTGATCATCGATAACGGGCATATCTGAACCATGGTATTTGACAACGATTGCAGTTTGCTCTAAGTGAAGGCTCATAAAACAGATTTGTTTTTCACATATTCTCTCCTGAAGCTGCTCCTCTTCTTCTTCAGAAAGCTTGGCATCTTCAGGTAAATGAAAATCTTCTAGATTACTGGCCACTTCACTGCAGGTTACACACACAAAAGAATTAAAAGTAAGAACTATGGTTTTTTGTAGAAAAAAAAAGTTAAAACAGGAAAGTAATTTTAAATTTCACTAACCACTGAATATCAGAGCTGCCAGTCTGTTCCTCTGTGTTATCTTCAAGAGACAAGGAGTTAGTTTAAATGTTTCATCACTTCCTGGATGTTTGGTTGTATCACATAGAGCAAATACTTACAGCTGAGCTGCTGCAGGCGCTCAGCCTCCTCTTTTATCCTCTTTCGCCTCTGAGCCAACAGCGCCTCCATGTGATCAGACAACAGAGTGTGCATTTCCAGCTCCAAGGCATTGATTTCAACAATCTAAAGACAAGAAATTAGTGATAAACCCTTAAGTCAATTAAAAATAAAGAATGTATTAAAGGTGTCCCATCATGCTTCCTTGAACAGGTTAGAATAGATCTATGGGCGATACAAAATATGTTCATAAAATTTTTTGCATAAAATCATTCTCAGATAATGTGATTTTACTCTGGTCAGTTCTGAAAAGAGTTCACAATGGACAGAATGAGCTGTTTTAGGGCCTCTGTTACTTTAAATCCAAATAAGTACCTCCAAACTCAGCGTTTTTACGCGCATGTGAAAATGGCTGCAAAGAGATGCACAATTACACAACTGTACATCTTTGAAAGGCAGAAGTGGAGCCTCCTGCTCTACCAACAAGAATGCAGCAAGTGGTTTCTGAATGGTAAATCAACAACAAAACACTCGTCTTTTCCAGCAGCCATTTCACAGCACATACTGCAGAAAAAAAACAGCTGACCAAACATGTTGGAACTCCGCTTGGGTTGCTAGGTAACGGGCTAGGTTTCGCTGGGCTTGCTAGGTGATGGACAGTGCGCGTCAATTATCAACAAGCAGGGAGGTTTTGCTCATTAAGCAAAAAACATTAAGTTATTGCCAAAAACTGATTTTTTTCTTTTCAGAAGCAGAGTTCCAAATGGAATCATAAAAATATGCAAAATGTGATTTTTGCACATTAGATCCCCTTTAAACATCACTAATCAAGCTTTATACTCAGTCAAGCAGCTTTTCCACATAATCTTCTTTGTAAGTGACACATATTGTTTTCATAATTTTTTCTAATAATGTTTATTTCCAGATCATAACTTGGTGAAGTCAGACCTTCTCCTGCAGACATTCGACCAGGTTGTGGACGTAGAGGATCATGGTTCTGTAAAACCTGAGCTGAGCCTCAGAGGAACTTTCTTCCAGCAGCTCTAATGAACTCTTGGCGTTCTCGGCGTCGCCCTCCATCCTCCTCAGCTCCGCCTGCCGTGCTCTGTACACCTCCTTCAAGGAGTCCAGTCTAGAGACAAAACACAATTGGGGGGAAAATGATCTTATATTCAATGAAACAAAAAGTCTGTAATAAAGAACGTCACAGAGAAAGGAAACTTGAATATTTGTATTTGAGAAATCCATTTTTATTTTCAGTAAATTTATGGCAAGTCCTTTAACTATAACTAAGAGTTGAAAGTATAAATTTTTGTCCTTATCAGTGTAATTTAAAGATGTTTGTGTTACTTCTAAGGTATCTACAGGCTTCAACAGTATTCCCTCACAGCTCGGAAATATTTTCAGCTCTGAGAAACAGAAAGAAAAAGGAAAAGAGAACTGCTAGAAAATGTAGGAAACTTTTTGCGGTAAATAAATGTTTAGCTTATTTAATTGAGTCACATTTTTTAATTATTTATTTGTTACTGTGTTTATAATTTTGTTTTTATTAAAACATGTCTCTCTTGTAAATGAGATCTTGGATCTCAATGAGAACCTGTAAATATACAGTATTTATTTGACTGTATAAATAAAAGTCAAAAATTAATATCTTTACTTTACTGTTATTAAAAGCACATTTAGCTTATTTTATGCTTTTTGAATTTTTGTGTAGATACCATTAATTATGGATCTTTTTACCAATCTGATTATATCACACAACTGATTTTAAAGATAATTAAACACCTGGTTGTATTTAGATAAATGTTGCTACATTCCAACTTCAGTTCAGAAAAGCATCCATTAGTTTACTTTAACTAGTCAGATACAAACTGTAGTTTTGAACAGTGATTCTGCTAGTTGCAGCTACACCAAGGTTTGAAGTGAAAATACATTAAACACGTGTTCATCTAAGTCTGAATCAGTGTGGTTGTGGATTGTTATGATGTGATGTAAGTACAGGCATTGTAAATGAGAGGAAAACAAACTTTTTAGTGATCCTTTTCTTCACCGTTGAGACAGAAACAAGAGGAAGGGTCTTTGGGATCTTAGCCCCTGTTAGTCTCTTTTTGTGTCCTCCTCTGTCTGGCCTGCTGTTGCTGCTGTAGCTGCTGGACTCGCTGCCAGACGGACTCTGAGAAGGGAAAAAAAAAAGAGACTTTCTGTTAAAAAAATTTTTCTTTTCCAATTAATAGTCAAACTTGACCATAGGAAAATGATTAGAGGGATAAAGAGCATGAGGAGGTCACACTGGACAGAGGAAAATAAAACAGAAACAGACATGAATAAATAGCAGAAAATGAAGAAGAATGGGAAGAAATAGTTTTATTTTATTTTTCACCCGTTCCCCTGGTCGTCTCTTGACTCCCTTTTCAATCTGTGTCTGCTCCCAAAGTTCCTGCTCCTCCTCATCAGTTGCTGACAGACTTCCATCACTTCCTCCTTTATTATTACACCAAAAATATAAAACAGACAACACTGAATCTTTTTTTGTATTTACTTATATTAAATTTTTTTCCACTTCTGAACAGATGCCTTTTATTTTATTTGCTGAAGCTCACAGTATCTCTGGTTGCTCTCTCTCATGGTATCACCTCGTTTTTACCTAGTTTCTCTGCAATCCTCTCCCTGATGCTCTTTATTCGGGGGGCGAACTCGATTCTTCTCTCATGGTCGTCTGGCTCATCATCGTCGTCATTTTCAACTCTGTCCTCTTCATCGTCGCGGCTGTAGTGATCGGGGGTGCTGCCAGCAGAGCTCCGGCCGTCTCTACCCAACGGTATGAACTCCTTCTGGGCTCGCGCCGCGCGCCGCTGCCTCCTGGCCGCGTGTATCTCCTCTGCTTTAGGGATAACGGCTGAGGAGCCAAAAGTTATACAGATTTTGAGCACGCTTTCTCTATCACAACTTCCTTTAATAAATACATTCAATAAACATGAAGACATACTTGGTTTGGCAGCAGAGCAGCTGGAGTCAGAGTTGGAGCTACTTGCAGGTGATCTAGCAAAACCTCCATCACCGTCATTGTCACCATCGTTACTGTTGACGTCATCGTCGTCGTCATCATCATCATCATCGTCGTCATCATCGTTATTATCATCATCACTATGCTGAGAATACGGTGAAGCCTCACTGCTGTCTCCATGACTGGGAGAAACAGATGGTGGGGCATCTGCACCACCAGAAGCTGGAAGACATGCAGTGCAGAAGAAATTTGATCAACACACAACGATTATAGGTAGAGCTACAGATAAATTATATTAGTATTCTGTTATTCTGAAGAGTAATCAGATAAATTGGCACATTCTGCAGATGTTTTAGGCTTATTAGAGTATTAGAAATGCATTAAGAGAAGCAAATGATCAAACAATTCAATTCACTTTTTAAATAAGATAAGTATTTTAAAATGCAACAGTTTTTACAGAATTTGAACCAGGTGGAGCTAAAACTATGCCACTTGAGTAGTTTACGGACAAAGAAGGTTTTTATTTATTTATTTATTTTTTTACCTCAAAAGCAAATTGTATATATTTTAAAAAGATAAATATTGACCTGGACTTAATTTAAGTTCATATATACATTTAGAGAAAGGAGGAATCAGAAAATGGAGAACATTTTGGTGATTTTACCTTTGCTGAGGCTCGTCTTGGTGGGTGGAGCCTCCTTCTTCCTGGCTTGAAACACCACAGCTTTATCAGAGGACCTCTTTAGTTTAAAAGTTGATTCTTCTGCTACAAGAAGAAGAAATGAAAAGTTTTTAGTTGAAATTTTGAGCATTATGCATGTACCTTTTAGCTCTAATCCAACTTTAAGATAATTGGTCTGCAACCTTTATAATCCTAAGAGCCATATTTGCCTCCTGTATAGCGAATTAAGACTGGTTTAGAATAGCAAATGTATTTATTTATTTTTTATATTTAAAAAAGGCTACTTTGGAAAATTTGTCATTTCAAAGATTCACCTTTTAGTTCTGTTTTTGGGTTTCAGAATAAAGATGATTGATATCTTTCTGTGGAAGTAATGGAAATGAAAAAGCACACAATTTCCAACTTAATTACAAAATAAAGTAGATCTCAAAACAATATTACTGGTATTTTTAGTCATTATGTTATGGAAAATTAATAACACAAGGACAAACTGCTTAAACGAGCTGGTGTTAAAATTTGTATTTAGAAACAGTTGATTGTTTATCGTTTTAAGCCAGAGATATTAAGAGCCATTGTGGATCATCCAAAGAGCCACTTGTGGCTCCGGAGCCGCAGGTTGAAGACCCCTGTTCTAAATCGGACGACTATTTCAGTCAAATAGTCAATACATGTACTTTTGTCACGAAAGACCCAAATAAAATACAACGTGAAAAGTTAAAAAAAAAGAAAGAATATTTTTACACTGTAGGTAAACGTTTATGTCCGTTGCCATCTTTCAACGGACAGAAAACATCGATTTTTCTGTCCGTCAATGACAGAAAATATGTATTTCTTCACTTTAGCGCATTAATTTAGCTACCTTCTTTGTCGTCTGTAAAACTAAGGATGGAGCTTTTCGTCGTCTTTGTCCCATCTTTTATCATCTCTGTCCTCCGTCGCTTCCAGCGCCTCGGCCGCGGCTTCTCCATCACTGCTGTCCGCCTGCGGAGGTGTCGCTTCCCGCTTGGAGCTGCAGGAGATGCCGCGGCTCTGCGCCGCTTTGGGAGGCTTGTTTATCACCGACGGAGCCTCTTCGGGTTCATCTCCTTCTCCGCCGTTCTTCTGTTGGTCTTCATCCTCGCTGGAGCTCTGTTTTCTCTGGCGAAAGTTCCTCCGTGGCTTCTTGTTAAACATTTCTGTCTACACAACGGCCTGTCATACGTTACTTCTGACGTTTGCGGTAAAATGTCGCAAAGCAGCAGCAATGCACCATGGGTAATGTAGTAAACGAGCGTATACTGTGGAAAACAAGCGTAAGCTAGCTACATTTCAAAGGAAATTTATCATATAGTTTATAAAAGTTTCACATAACTATTCCAGGTTTGGAAAATGTGTCATAAAAAGTTAATTTGGGGCCTCAAATATCAGTAAAGACCTAGTATTGACGGTAGATGCTGGTGATGCTGTGGTGACGCCAAATCAAATAGATTTTTTTTCTTTCTTTTTAACATTAATTCAATTGCTTATGAGTGATATAGGACCTCTATATTTTTGTGCTTCCCAGGGGACAAAAGGCTCCAAAAGGAGGGCTAAGTGGGGCCATGACTCCCACTTGAAAAATATTGACCAATAGTGGCAGATCTATCTATCTATCTATCTATCTATCTATCTATCTATCTATCTATCTATCTATCTATCTATCTATCTATCTATCTATCTATCTATCTATCTATCTATCTATCTATCTAATTTATTTAATACTTGTTTCTTTTTTTTTAAGTTGTGTCCCCACCTCCCCCCAAAAAAATAATTTCAACTTGCTGCTCCCTTAAAAATTGTCTGTGGCCGCCAGTTTTCCTCTGTAAAATTAGCGATAAAATCAGTAAATTCCTCCTTTAACGTGAACAAACGACAGTCCTTTCTGTGCTGCTGTGTCTTTTGTCTCTCCGTGTCCCGTCCTCTCCCCTGTGTGTCCATCTGTGGAGCTGGTATCCCTCCCTTTCTCTCCGTCTCCTCCCACCGCGGTCGGTGGGACGTTAACTGAGCCCCGCTGCCTCCGGCGAACACTCGTCGTCGTCAGCCATGTTGTTGGTGTGACACACGGAGCTGTCAGCAACAGGTTCCCAGAGTTCACCAGCGTGGGTAAAACTCACCACCCTCGACTCTCCGTGGACAGTGAACTTGACAGCGTGTTCGAGGAAGCGTCCAGAAGTGTTGAGGGATACTTTTGAGGCGGCTCGGAAGTTGGTGTTTTCTCTGGTTTGACCGTGGGAGAGAAAGGTACTCGAGCTAAACTGATTGTCTAAGCACGACTGTAACTTTGACGTTAGCTTTGTAAAGAAACAAAACGATGACTTTTAACTTTTATTTATACTTTGAGCAATAAATAGTCCCGGTATGTTTGCTTGTGTCGTAACTTTTGATTCCAGGAAATGTGCTGGAAAAAAATGATGTTTGTAGGGAGTGATGGATCTCCTCTCTGCTGATCCCCAAACTGGCTGGAGCTGTAGTTCGGTTAGCTAGCTAAGTTCTGTTCTCATTAGCTTGATATGTTCGTGGACTCTTGCAGGTTCGGTGTGGATGGGTTCTTCTATAAGATCAGGCCTGTTTGCTGGAAAGTTTGCAAAGGCAGATTTGCCGGAAAGTCTCTTAAATTCCTCTCGGTTGAAACTAGTCAAACAGGTTGCAGGTCTCAGTGAGTGGTGACAAGTGATCAGGGAATGTAACTCTATCAGTTCATCAACAGACACATAGAGGCTGGCGGATTGTCTGCAGAAAGGAGAGGTCTGTAGAGAGTGACTGTGCAGGTTTGGCTTTGATATTCAGCCTGTTGTGAGCTTTCAAAGCCAGGAGAGGATAAACATAAACCCAGTCTTTAGATATGTTAACAAAACTTTCAAAAGAGTTTAAAACAGCCTTTTAATTTCAGTTTAAAAAATACTTTATGTATCCTAAAGAGAAATTAAACTATCTTCAGAGAGTTGCTATGGATGGTGATGCTGTGGGCATTAAGGATCTCTGGTAGCAGTCAGTCTAGCAGCAAATTTGAAGAGGCCTCTGACCAAAGACTGTTTCTGTCTCGTGGCTATTAGTGTTTCCATTACAAATGTGCGCAAATCTTTTTCTATATTCTGCTAATGCAAAAAAAAACAAAAACAAAAGAAACACAGCTTTGCAATTGCAGTGTTTCCATTAAATAAGAAATTAAATTAAAATCACATGTGAATAAGCTGGTTCACGCCATAAGTTGTTAAAAATAATGGCGGCGATGGATGTAAACTATTACTTGATACATAAGGGTGCACCGATTTATCGGCCAGCCGTTTTCCTTAATTTTGGGAGATTGGCTGTTAATTGCACGTGAAGCCGATCTTATCTATTTCAGCAAAGGTCTTAATATCAACCGCTGTCCTCTTCTGCTCTCTGGTTAGAGGGGTTTGACTGACAGGCCGGTCCTCCAGGTCACTTTTGCAGTTAACAATAGTCACCATACTGTTGCCAACTCAGTGATTTTCTTCCTATATTTAGAAATATTTCATACAAAAAAAAAGTTGGTATCACCCAGAATCTGAATCAGCAGGTCAGGCCTTTATAAAATTGGTAATTACTGATTCGCCAGAAAACTGCAATCGGTGCACTCCAAATGATATGCATTCATAATTCAACCATGGCGCTAACACTCATCATCTATCAACCATCATCCTTCCTGTTGTCTCCTTCATCCTTTTTTTGACCGTTGATCATGTGACTTGGTTTATGCGAAAGAAGTGTTTTGATACCTCTGAGAAACCACTTCATCCTAGAGCAAGAACTTTTTATTCAAAAACATGTTGTTTTTTTTCTACAACTGTCTTGTTTCCATTAAGCAAATTTTATTCATTCAATTTGTGCATTTTTATGGTTAATGGAATCGTAGCTTCTTTTATACTTTGCAAACAGCTCAATTTTCTGGCAGCAGAGACGATATTTCACAGTAACATTTCCTGGATGACTCAATCAGTTGGCAAGCACTGCTAATCCACCTCACTTGGTTTTGCCACTCCACTTGAAATCTCTGTTGGACCGAAAGCCAGAGAAAGAGAGAGAGTGATGTTGGGGTTAAGATAATAATAAGATCAGATAAAAGTAATATGAAGTTGTTTTTGAATATGGCTGCATGATATTACGTCAACATGTAATTGTGATGTTATTGTGCTATTGTGATGGTATTAGTTGGGTTTAATAAAACTGTTTCTTATCATTTCTTTATTTTCCATCAAAGCTATGTGAGTTTTAGCTATATAGTTAATAAAATCTCCTTCTGTCGAAACATCTGCGTTTAACTGAAGCAGAGAAGCTGTGTCAGCGCTGTGGTTGTGGGTAGAGAAATCTTATTGGTAAATATCCGTTATCAGCCTTTATAGCAATATTAATATTGAATGTCGATATTGGCTCAAAGGGTATCAGAAAAAGAGAATGTCTTCCCTTGAAAGAAGTTTGGATTCAGCTAGAATTATTTTTTTAAATAACAAATGATAGGTTAATCCTAAAATTACGAGAGAAATTCTTCTCGATATTTGCAGGAATCTGCACCTTAGTTGGTCTGATTAAGCATGAACATAGCTGGATTTTTTTTCTATATAGGTACTTGAAGACGTTAGCTGATTTTTTTTTTTTTTTTTTACCAAACTCTGCTCATCTTCCGGTATGATGTTTCAACATCCAACTTCGCTTTTCTGCTGGTGTTGTTTTCATTGTGGTTAGAGTGTTTTTATTATATTAGACCACAATCAGAGAGACTGGTTATTTTATAGCAGATAAATCAAACTGCAATGTCTTGCTATGTTTGCACTTGTGCTCATTATATTGCAATAATCTACAAGTTTACAATCTCACAAACCTAAGGCTGTGGAAATGCAAAACAACCACTGAAAGACATAATGAGGGATTTAAAATGCACAAATCAACCAAATCTGAGACAAAGTTTAACCCAAAATAACCAGTTAAAACATGGAAAAACTGGGAAAACATATTCCATCCAAAATAAGTCATATTGACTATAAAGAGAGAGGCTGGAAAATTTTCATTTGAGCAAGACATAAACGGTCAAAAATTAAAGATGTACCAATCAATCTGCTTTGCATCTGAATCTGTTTTTATTCTTGACTGGCTGTTTGGTCCGAATACTCATTATTCCTACTCAATAAACTTTTGACATGTCAAAAATAAAAAATTCCCACTATTCACAAACTCAACGTAAATGTATTGTATTTCTTGATTTTTTTTGTTGGATTTAAAACTTTTTTTATATAATCTGTAGTAGTTGCAGTGTTGTTGGTTGTTGCCTATATGGGTCTCGATATTGAATCAACAGCTTTCACGTGACAATGCTCAGGTATCTGTTGAATAATCATCTTTATAGGATAAATCCACTAAAAAACTAAATATTCTACATTTTCCTCATATTTTTCTCCAATTTTTTGCTAGCTTTATGATAGTTGGTGAGTTTCTCAGAAACTTATTTTTCAGAAATCTTATTTTGTTGCCACAATAAAAGCACCTAAGATAATGTTGATCGAGCATTGCAATATGTCCACAGAATGGCTGGAAAACCAGTTCAAAATACTATTTTTCCCAGTGCTTTCTTCAGTTTATGTGCAAATCAGGGTGGGTCAAAGCAGGGAAGGGCAAGCCTTGCCTCTTAAAAAAACAGAATCCAGCAGAACAAACAGTGAAGCTAATCCAATCTTTTAAATCTCAGTTCAAGCCTAGCAAACACCACAGTTGGGTTTCTGCCTAATGGGGAGAAATATCATGATTTTTGGTGAATTTATGTCTCTGAAATGCATGAAAAGATAAATGAGACGCTCTCAGAAGGATAAGTCATCAAGCAGAAATAGTGTTGTGGTTTACGCTGATGTCATTATTATGAGGTCATTGTGAGAGGCGGCTGAATTTCAATTTCATTTCAGTACTATAGCCAGTTGGACAGTACTTGTTTCTGAGAAAATATTAATTAAGAGGCAGTGGAGCACAAACGGCTGCTTATTTGCTCAAGTTATTAGATTTGGTTAGAGAAAAAGAAAAAAAAACTGGTAAAATGCTGTTATTTTTTATTTTTTCTACTTTTCTTGGTCAAATCTCAAAGAGAAAAAGCAAATTAAGCAAAAAAGGGAGATAGCAGGGAAAGCTACATGTTCAGCACTGCTGCTGCTGTTGAAGCAGATAAGGTCAGAGCCAGCTGAGATATTTATCCAACACTTCTCTGTTGTGTGTATATACTGAGTTAAAGACAGAAACGTCCCGGTCCGAAGCAGAACTAATACAGGAGAGGTTTAACCATGAACCCAGATCAAAAGTAGAGACTGAGACCACACTCTGAGGAAGTGGGGTGTTTATTTTACTGCCGCTGCACAAGTTCACCAAGAAGCTTCCTGTGACTTTGGAAAAAATGACTTTCATCTTTTCAGTGAATTAAAGGAAATATGCAAACGCTTATTAATGATGAACTTCAGCTAACAATGGCATTTGTTGAGTATTACTGTGTTATTAGTTAGTTTCTGTATAATAATGCTTAATTTAGAGGGGATATGAAAAATGAAAGATGGACATACCTGGCTTTTCTTGGTCAGTTTCCAAGTCTGAGGTCTTTATTCAGATTTTTGACTAATATCTACTTCTTTTTTTTTTAAAGACTAGTGCAGGGGCATCAAATTTTCATTTTGGGCCATATCAAAGTGTTCTTAAAGGACCGGTTGTGCCAGAATGTATTGATAAAACCAGTTAAACTAATTGGAACAGCTACTTATTAAAATATCAATAAATAGCTGTTCCTCCAGGATTCTGTGATTTTATTTGTATTTTTTCAAGCAAAATTGTAGATTTTGTAGTACCAATTTAGAAATGTTTAGGAATTTTTACGACATTTGCTCTAATGTATGATGTTAAATATGACATTTTACTACCCGTATCAATTATGAACTATAAAATCAAGTAAGGCTGAGGCAGTAGTCACTTCAGTTCAATGTTTTTGTCCAATTTTTTTAGAAAATTTGCAGTGAAATCAGAAAAATTGTGGAGATTTGTTGATTTAGCTTGAATTTAGCAGATTTGTGAAAAACTGGAAGGACTTACACCTGATGAAATGTGGAGTGTAGAAGGCCACATAAAAAGCTACGGCGGGTCAGATTTGGCCAATAAAAATATAAACATTAAACAGTTGTTTTAATCTCTGGCCTCATTAAAATAAAGTCTCAATATTTCCTAAACTTGTCAGACAATTGTTGCTTTTTTATTTTTTTGGTACAGAAAAAAACATTGCACCTGACTGACTTTTTCTCTGAAAATGCTAGCTATCAATCAGTCAGCGTTTGAGTCAAACTGTGAATGCTGGTTATCGTATTAGTGCTGTAATGATTCCTTGAATGATTCGAGTACCTCAATTATTAAAATTCCTCGTGGAAAATTACATGCCTCAAAGCTTTGTTAAATTATGTTTTATTATTTAGCGCACCGCGTTCCAGGCAGGTGATTATTTATGTTGCACAGCGCTCTCACTTCCATCTATGAGTTTCTGACGAAAATTTTCAAGTTAAGACTGGGGGGATTTTATTTGATGAAAATGTCTGGGTTTTCATTGTTTTTTGGGGATTCAGAAGCGCTCTACACTTAAATGCTTCACCACCTCCGCATGTCTGTGCAAGAGCCATTTCATAAATGACATATTAGGAGTCAACATGATTCATATTTCTATTTATGTGCCGAACCGTGACAGCAGTAATGGGACTACTGAAACTGGTTCTGGTTTACGTTTGAGCAGTGGGGATACACGGAGATTACAAAATAGGCAAACATTATTAATGTGAGTGAGAGTTCGGTGACAAAAATAACACACCAGAGTATGGTGTGTTTAGCAGCCACACAGCGGCTTTGCAGTGGCCAGTTGCTACATGCTACTGTCTACCGATTAGTATAAGAGCCTCGGATATGAAAAGGGTTTAGCACATTTGACATTTGTTTGTTTTTACATATTTATGTATATACTTGTTAATATTACCACTCTTTATCCACCGACATAATCCTACATTTACTACATGTATAATCCAGACGTATAACAATAAAGGTGTTTGAAAACAAACATGGATCTGGTGCAGACACACACATTTTATCAGTGTAAACAAGAATTTAGTCCATTCAGATGTATTCAACTGCAGCCCTGTGCAAATTCTGCTTTTGGTAATTTTACATAATTTCTTTAGTAATCTGCATCAGGATAGGTTGCACCACTCTGCTTCATTGCTTCACTATTTGGTAGCTGTCAGCTGATAAACATTTTCTTCAGTGCTGTTTGTTTTTAGTGTAATTAGAAAGAATGCACTACGTCACTGCTGGTGTACAGAGAAAGTTGGTTTTCATGGAAAGTGGAGCTCCAGTAGCTGACCATTGCCCTGATTCCATCTGACTTTATCGTAATGCAAATAGTGACTCATTCAGCAGATCAAGACCTCAGTGTAGACTCAGAGGAAAAGCGCAGGATGGTTTCTAAAAGTATTTGCATGAGGTTTGCAAAGCTGCGTCTGCTCCTAAAGTCAGCTGTTCTGTAGGTCAGGAAGACGCGAAACCTCAAAGCAGACAGTCTTAGTGATTCATTAAAAATCCTACAGTGTAATATTCTCATCAGCTCATCAATCTCACAGCTTAAGACTGATCACTCCAAATACTAAAACCTCAGAACTCTGTTTACTTCAGCTTTGGCGAGACAGAAAATGCTCCAGACTCATACTTGCTCTTGCATTTTGTTTTATGCTATGTGTTTTTGAACATATTGATTATAAAGCAGTAAAAAGCATCTTAGTTGCCCTGGCCTTCTTGCTGATTTAGTAGATCTGCCCACACAGTGACTTATGCTACCTGATATCAGAGAGACTTTTCAACCGTAGGAGGCTGCAGTTGGTTGGAGAAAATCCAAAACTTGTTAATTTTATTGTAGTCATGTTTAAATCTGGTGTCAAACAGTGGAGAAGAGCACACTGGTTGTTATGTAATATTATCCATTAACCACAAGGTCCTTATTGCAAAGTCATCAGGGTTTCCCAGGGTGTATTATAAGCCTGGCGGGCTGCCAGGCTTTACTTGCTCCCCCATCAGGCTAAGCATTGTTTGTTTGTTTGCAGTTTTGAAGGACAAATATGTTTACAGAGACTTCATAATAATTTTTTTGTTTTTGTTCTTTTGTTTTATTTGTCTTGGATATTTAAGATGTCTTCCCAGTTCCTGTGTTAAATGTTCTTCAGAATTAAAGTGTATTGAAATTTGAGGATGTTTTCTTGCATTATTATGATGTAATTACCATTATATTACTTTAAAATAGTTTGAAAACAATATTATCGTTTATCGCAATAACCTCTGGGACAATTTAAAATTTGTTATTGTGACAGGCCTAGTTGTATCTAATGGAAAAAATGTATGGCATTATGTCTGCGTATCAGAAACGTTTTGCTAGCATAGTTGACATTTTCTATAATTGTTGGCAATAATGTTGTAGTACCTCAAGGCTCTACAGTTGACCCTCTGATTTTTTATTTTATTTATTTTTTATCAGTTTATTAATGACTTTCTTGAAGTTTGTGTCCTGAAGAATGTTTTTTTTTCAATGTCTATAAATGGAGTTGCAGACATTCAAGAATCAGGAAGAAGACCTGATTTAGGAGTAACAATGAAAATGTAGCTTGCTTTAGGAGCAATTTAGCTGCAAAACTTTATAGATGAATTATTTCACATTTAAATTATTGCATCACCTAAATGACGAAATCTTTCCATCTTGTCGTCATATCTTTCATCTGCCAGGTTTGCAGGTTTACCTGACACTGATTGATGCACATTGACCCATTTTACATAAAATAATGAAATGAATGACTTTTCTGGGAATTTCAGTTCTGCTTGTCTGCTGCGCAGCTTGCTGCTCATTAACGAACTGGCTGCAGTTTTCCATTAGTGCCAGACTGCCAGTTGTCCACTTTATGTGCTCTTTATTGATTCAGTAGTATTATAGTTGGGATGCATACAGATACAACCTCTTACCTCCTTTCACACACCACATGAGCATCATATCTGTCAGTCAAACACAAATTGTGGGGATAAACTGTGTTGTATTTATTTTACAAAAGGAGTAAAACTTGAGTGGAAAACTTTGTGCTGGAGGTTTTTGTAACATGCAGCCAAATAATTGTCACCACAGGCACAGAGTTATTGATTTTTTTCATTAATTTTTTCTGTTTATGACTTCATTTTAGGATTGAATGATCAAACTAGGTAAAAGTTTGGTTTAGGTTATGGCTGGATGCTTAACTTCAATTACTTGACCAGTTTGCAGTTACAGAAAAAATTTAAATTACATTTACAAATTTAAATTACAGAAAAATTTGTTTCAAAAGTTTAAGATCTGAGCCGATCTGTAGGAATATGTTGCCAAAAAAACCCCCATACAAATACGTAAGAGGAAAATAATAATTATACATAAACAAAGAAAAAGAGAAAATAAAAAAGTTTGTTTATGTATAATTATTATTTTTCTCCTTTCTTAAAATTTGTTGCCAAGCAACACACTCCATAGTTCAGAGTGATGTCATCAAGCCCAAGGTCCACCATTTTGTTTTTCAAGCATGCTTACAGCAGGGGTGTCAAACTCCAGTCCTCGATGTCCTGCAGCTTTTAGATGTGCCTCTGCTGCAACACCTGAATAGAATAATTAGGTCATTAAGGCTCTGGAGAACTGATCTACACAAGGAGGAGGTAATTAAGCCATTTTACTCCAGTGTTTTGTACCTGTGGCACATCTAAAAACTGCAGGACAGCGGCCCTTGAGGACTGGAGTTTGACACCTGTGCTTTACAGCATCAATTTATTTATTAGGTTTCACAATATAAGGGTTGATTTATTATTTATTGCTACAGGCTAAAACAAACTGGAATAAACTCCTGGAAAATTGTAAAACATCCGAAACACTGGGTTCTTTTAAATCTAGACCGGGGGTCTTCAACCTGCGGCTCCGGAGCCACAAGTGGCTCTTTGAGTGACCCACAATGGCTCTTAATAACTCTGACTTAAATGATAAAGAATCAACTAATGTTTCTAAGTATAAATCTTAATACCAAATTCTGGTTCAATCAGTTTTTTCATGTAATAAGTGGATTTTCTATGACAGGATGACACTAAAAATACCAGTTATATTATTTTAAGTTCTACTTTATTTGTAATTAAGTTGGCAATAATGTGCTTTTTTTATTTCATCAATTTCCACAGAAAGAAAGATATCAACCTTCCTATATTTATAAATCTTTATTCTGAAACTCAAAAACAGAACTAAAATGTGGACCTTTAAAGTAAAAATTTTTTCAAAGTAGCCTTTTATCAAAATAATTTAAATATGTGGTCCTGAACAAGTTTTAATGTGGTAATATGGTTCTTAGGATTGTAAAGGTCACAGACCAATGATCTAGACTGAAAGCCCATCTGTTTAGAGTTACCCTTGAACCATAATCAATAAAACTACTAAACATTTTGATATGTAATGATGGCACTTGGCAAAATGTAATGCTTCAGTAGTTGACTGTGTTCTCTGATTTTGTATTTTAGTGTTTTTATGATGTGAAGAAATCACTTTGAACTGCCTTGTTGCTGAAATGTGCTTTACAAATAAACTTGATGGACTGATAAATGTACATTAACCTTTTTGTGAAATTAGTATCATTGTCACGTCTACCAGTACCATTTTATGTGCTGAGAAATTCAGATGAACCTTTTAGCCATGGAATTAAAGAAGTAAAAAGTGAAAATAAAGGCTGAATGGACAAAATAATAAAGTTAAGAATGGAAGGACAGTTTATTGGACTCAATGAGAGGAGGATTGGCTACAGAGTGATGTGGAGACGGATAAGAGACAGATGGCAGGCAGCGGCCCGGTCCCTCCTCGCTGTTTTCTGCCCTTATGAGAGTAACAACCAGACCACAGGCTTCACTTTCACCCTTATTATGTTTCCTCTAATTAGCAAATAACTCGTGCAGCAGTAGAGTACTGAAATCATTTATTGGTCTGTAATATCTGCTTCCCTCCTGTGCTTAAATATTAATATATCTCCTTCAGTATCGCTTTTCTTGTCTGGGAACTTTTTTGACTGATGTTTAATGAGGAAATGTTTACCACTGTTTGGCATCGGACAGGAAGCTGAGCTGTGCAGAAAGACTTGAGCGTCTGTTTTCTTTGCATTATTTGAGGTGTGAATGCGCTTCTTCTTTTTCCTTATTTTGACCATTTCTCAGTGCCTGTAAATAAAAACTAAATTGTTGCTTGGAATTTCAGAGAGATGTTGTCAGTAATTCATAGAATAAAAGAACAATGTTCATTTTACTCAAACATAAACCAATAAAGAGTAAAACCAGAGAACTGATCATTTTAGGTGGCCTATTCATTTTTCCAGAGTTGTATATTATTATTATTTCTTGCATTTTGGTTGTGAAGCGTTTCTCTCTGTGTGGAGGATAGGGAAACATCTGAAGGGTTTGGGTCTTTGCCAATGTTCCCTGATTGAAGTGCGCAGGAGAAGCCTGTTTACGACCGCTGAGTGATCAGAATCGCTCTGCTCTTCCTCTGTGTGTGGCTCCTCGCCCGCCCTCGGTCCTGGCGCTGCTGGGGCAGCTGCAGCTCTGACTGATGGACTGTGACTTTGTGCTTTGCAGATGGCCGTGAGCGGTAGCTGAGGACGCCACTGGGAGTTCCCCCCTTGCAAATATGAATGGTAAGACCTCTGCAGTGTGTGTGTGGGTGTGGGTGTGTGTGTGTGTGTGAGGGAGGGGTAAATGAGCGAGTGTGTTGGTTTGCAAAGAAACATTGTTCTGCAGTTGTGCTGAGGCCAACACACTGTCAGCTCTTTTATTTTATTTTTCAGTTCTACTTTAAGTATTTTTTCTTGATGGCATATTTAAGTTTGAACTAATGCTTGTTTTCCTACTAAACCACTGAGTCTTGTTTAGCCGCCCTTGTTTCTGTAAATAATAATTAAAGGAATCGACTTGTGAGCGCTTCGTTATCAGTTCGTCAATAAACCAGTACATTCTCAACTCCTCACTACTGCTGATGTCGGCTTTTGTGTTCCTCCTTATCTATGCTCCCATGGGAGCACCATCTGTTTGCTTTTGTTCTTTCCTTTTTCTTTTCTGCTTTTCTTTTTTTTTGTCTGTTTTCCCTTTTTTAATTCCCCCCTATTTCTTTTCTCCTTTTTCTTTCTTCTGTTGTTTCTTTTCCTATTTTTCCCTTTTTTCCATTTTTCTTTTATAATTTTTTTTCTTTTTTCTTATTGTTTTTTCTTTTTTCTTTCTTCTTTTGTTTTTTCTTGTTTTCTTTTCTTTCTCTCCTTTTTTCCCTTTCCCCTTTTTCTTATTTTCTTTTTTCTTGTTTTCCTTTTTTCTTCTTTTTGTTTTACTCAAATAAATGAACTTTTCAACACTATTCTGATTTATAATGATGCTCCTGTTTTATTAGATTTGTCGGCCATGTTTGATTATTTAAAACTTATCAAATTGTATGTGACTGCAGGTGGTTCAGCTGTTTGGGCGATCTCCCCAGAGGAGAGGGACAAACATGACCAGAAGTTCGACACTCTCTCCCCGTCGATGGGATTCATCTCAGGTTCACACATTAAGACACTCTGATGCCTAATGTCCATCATTATTTCTCCCAGTTTAAAATGTTTTTATTGTTGTTTCATGTAGGAGAACAAGCCAGGAAGTTCTTCCTCCAGTCAGGACTCCCTCCCTCTGTTCTGGCTGAGATTTGGTACAAAACATAAATATTGACCCACTGGCAGAATTGGATAATACACTGTAATCATGAGGCACGGTTGTTTGATTTTATGGTGTGTTTTTTTTTTTGTCTCTCAGGGCTCTGGCCGACTTGAATCGGGATGGGAAGATGGACAGGTTGGAGTTTTCCATCGCTATGAAGCTCATAAAGCTCAAACTTCAGGGCACACAGCTTCCATCAACGCTGCCGATCATCATGAAGCAGCCTCCAGTGTCGGCTCCCGCCTCAGCCATGGCCAACGCGGCCTACGGTACGGCGTCGCTATTAATGATTTACCTTTTAAAATGCATTTCTTAAATTTAAAAGTTTGTTTTGGAAATTAAGGAGGGCTTAAATGACTAATCGTAGTAACTGTGATGGGTCAATTATTGAAATAATCGTCAACTAATTGTTAACTGGAGTGTGTGGACTCAAAAAAGGCCATTTGCTGTAACATCAACACCCTAAGAGTATTAATTAAGATGAAACGGTACAAAAATATCGTATATTTTGTATTTAAGGAAAAATAAAACCTTCTTTGTGGTAAATATGTTTTACCCAAAATTAATCTACTGGGAATTTTAGCTTCACCTGGTTCTGTAAAAAAAAAAAAATTGTTTAGCACCTTTTCATATTTAATTATTAATTAGTCAATTAAAAGATAATCAACAGATCAGCCATACACTGTATTGATAACTCAAGCAGGAAGAACTGAACTTTTCACATGTTAGAAGTATACAGATGCATTTTTTTGCTATAAAAGATTAATCACTAAATGTTACTGTTACTTCATTTTTGACTATAAAATGTTTTTTTTCTTATTTTAAAAAATAGATAAAATTTTTAGTTTTTATACTTAAAAACTAAAAATTAATAAATTTTACTGAATTTATACATTTAAGTACTTAAATAAAAACAATGCCAATTTTTCTTTTTTTTACACAATCAATTACTCATTTGAATAATCAATATAACAATCCTTTTTTTAAGGTTTTGTTGGCTCTAGTGGCCTTTATTTGAAAGTAGTTAGACAGGAAAGAGGGTAATAAGAGAGAGGGAAGACATGCGGCAAATGTCGCCAGGCCGGGAGTCGAGCCTGCGACCACCGCCACGAGGATTATGGCCTCAATATATGGGTCGTGCTTTGCCCCTGCCCCACCACAGCACCCCAGAACAATTATCAATTTCAGCCCCCACACCAAGTATTTGACTTGTTGGACGTAAACGTTTGATGGTTTGCTGCAGGTCTTGGTTCTGTGCCCATGATGGGAGGATCAAACTTCGCCATGTTGACCCCTCTCTCCATGGCGTCCCCTGGACTCTCACCTTTGACACCAATGACCGGCCTCAGCCCGATGGTTCCCACATCAGCAGGGATAAACCCACTAATCGCCTCCACCGCCACCAGGCCTCTGATGCCCACGATGGGGAACACGGGGCTGCCCAACGGCACCATGGGAATGCTCCAGCCGATGCTTGCTGGAGGTTTGAACACCGGTGTGTGATTTGTTTCTACATTAACCTCTGTTTCTTTCTTTGTGCATTTATGAAGAAACGTGTAGTTATCAGAACCCTTTGTTTTTGTTTTGTTTTGTTTTATTGGTGATAATGTTTGGTATTACAGTTTACACACCTGATAGATTTAAGTAGGGGGAGCTGCAGATTATCAAAGACTTGGAGCTCAAAACCAAAGATAAATTATCAAAACATCAGACCTGCTGCTCAAGGGTTCAGATGCTGCAACGCCAATAATTAACTAGATAAAGATAATTCCTTTTCAATTTAATAATCTCACTACACTGTTTGAAATATCTAGAAAAAAAAGTAGAAGAGCTGGCATTTTAATACCAGTTTCCAAGTGTTTGAATGTAATAAAAAAAACCTAATAAATGTGGATAATGAATAAATGTGTTCTTTAGGCTTGCCTCTTGGAACTTCCTATGCCTCTCCGGGTGGACTTTCCTCTTCTCTGCTGGATCTGGGATTTGGAAGGTAAAACACACAGAAACCTAAACGTAGAGCTGATGCATTGTTTGTTTTCAGTTTCTTATGGTGTGTAAATCTTTCAGCTCTGCCTCCTCTCCCATGGCTGCTGTTCCCAGTGACTGGGCTGTGCCGCATCCCTCCAGACTGAAGTACAGGCAGCACTTCAACATTTTGGATACACAGATGGTTGGCTACCTTACAGGTGTGTTGTGTTTTTTGTCTGTCGTTAAAAAAATATGGCGCCGTTATGCTGCGTTCACACTGAACGTGTTTCGCTCGTCAAAAACGCGTCCGATGCTTCAAGTTCGATGCATCTGCACTTTGAAGTCAGACACTTGACATTTTGCTCTAGATGTCAGACGCGTCAAAACCGCTCTAGGTGGCGTTGAGAGGAGTCTCCTTGGCATACGTGTCCCTCAAACTCTTCCACCGTCATGCATGTTTCGTCTAAATAAATACTTTTATTTAACTGAACGAATTTGGATAGCTGAAATACGGGGGAATATTTTCAAATGGTAAAAGTTGTAACTTATTCAACATTCCAACTTCCTTGCTGATCTTCTTCCAAGTCAGGTCCTTTCTATTCCTGTCTCTGTAGTCATAGCTTGATTGGTCGTAGATTACAGGGCGAGGGCAAACAGCGACAATTAGTTTATCTTCCAAAATTTTATCATGTAGGAAATTGCAAAACTACAAGTAGTGGAAGTTCAGATTTTCCAACTCCAACGTTGGACACATTGGATGTGCGAAACGCTCCCCTGAAGCGCCTCCACATATTCTTTGAATGTAAACCAGACGCTTCTGACACTCAAAACGCATTTGGTGTGAAACAGGGTTCCTCTCAGTGTATCATAAGCCTGGCGGGCCATCAAGCTTTGCTTGTGTCCCCACCAGGCTTAACATTGTTAATTTATCTTAGGTTTTTTTATTATTATTATTGCCTGTTTTTAAAACTTCATAGTTGATGTTTAAGTATTAATCTTCCAGTCTTCCAAGAATGCATAACTATCAAGTGATGTTTTCAAATTTCCTGTCAGCTTTAAACATTTTTTAACTCAAAAACATGGCGGCCAGCTGGATGGCTGAATCCTGCAGCATTAGAAAACTGTAGTTGCGGATCTCCTTGAAGAGTGATCACTGAAGAGTGACTTTATCACAGGAAGTTGTGGGTGTACTTATGGGTGTGTTTAAACACAGGGCAGATTTCTCAACCTAAATGGTGAGCATTTAATGTCTTTCTTTAAAGGTCTCACCAAACCTGTTTCTATAAAAACAAATGGTTTATTGAAATGACAAAAGTACATGTAAACACATTCTCACTCTTTTCCTCCAGCCACATTTACATATGTTTTCCAGATCAATGCAGTCAGACATGTAAGACAAGTTACATGCAAAAAAAGTGGCTTTTTTTGCATTGCTCCACCCAAGCTGTTACATTCATTTACAGTCTTTATTTCTTTTATCTGACAGAAACATCTGAGGTCAAACTGTTTGCTGTTTTTTGTGATTTAGTTAAAACAGATGCTTACTGCTCTGGATCTCATGCGTACTCATCCTTCATCAGCAGCCTATCTGTGCTGCACAAACCACCATGACATTTTTTCATTCATGTTTCCAGGTCAACAGGTGAGAAACGCCATGGCAACTACGATGCTGACACAGACGCAGCTGGCCTCCATCTGGTGAGAACATTTGTCTCCAGTCAAAGAGAAAAATGATCTTCGTCTCATTTATATCCAGTCTTTGCAGAATGATCCATGCAGCTTAAACTGTTTCACACTTTTCATGTTAAAATCACAAATGTCAATGTATTTTATGAGATTACATGTGGCACAGACACACCAAGTAGTTCATAATTGTGAAGTGGAATAAAAATTATACAAGGCTTGGTTAAAAGTGCCCTTTACTCTAATACCCCTAAAACAGTTCAGGCCAAATATTTTTCCTCAGTTTAGTAAACAGAGTCCAATTGGGTGTAAATTAATATCAGTATAAATATTTATGCTTCTGAGAAAACCTCAGAGAATGTTGGTGAACAAAGTATCATGAGAACAGCAGAAAGTTGTAGAAAGTTTAAAGCCCCGAATATGTTAAAACCACAGACTAAATGATAAATAGCAGACAAAAACAGGTAAGAAAATACAATGTTTACTGAAAATAAAAGATTAGATGAGAATAAAAATAAAAGTATTATTTAACATCCAAATTAACAAACACCAGAGAAAATATTATACCTTAAAAACAAAAAGAAAGTATATAAAAATACTCAAATAAAATAGAAAATGTTGAACAATTCCAGCAGCTTCTCCATAAAAAGGCTGTTTCACAGTCAGATCATAATATTTAAAAACCTCTTCTCCTGACGTTTTACTTCTCAACTTGCTGGATTGATTATAGATTATATATATTGTATATGTAAATCTAAAGCAAATCACAATAATTCTTTGGTCTAACGCAATTTAGACTTTTTAAACTTCCAAAAGTCCACAACCATTTATTGGAAATAGGACATTAGTTTTGACATATGTTTTAAATTCTCCACCCTTTATTATGTAATATGGTCTTTACATCATGTTATAATGTTATTTCCTCATCAAAAACATACCTGGAGTGTTGCTTTGAGTTTTTCATGCATGTTTGAGAAATCCTTTAATCTCCATGGCAACCATTCAGCTGTTCAAAATGCCTGGGTGGACCAAGCCCCGCCTTCGAGACGCAGCTCCTCCTCAGAGTTGCAGTCTACAAGCTTCTGCCTCACAGAGCATCATTCCACTGCGATTCCCCCACTTAGCTCCTTCAGACTAGCCAGCAACTAATTAGCCAACACCTGGTGGAACTGTAACAATATACGACCTACTTATATTCCCAAAATCACTGTTAAAGGGTTAATAGAGGAGCCATGTTGCGATGATGTTGGAAAGATCGGGAGTTTCTTAAAGAGACAGGGGCCCAATTTCAAGACATTAAATTACCAAGTAGAATTTATATTTTATTGTAAGTTATAATTGATATTAATAGCATTTTTATAGCAATTGAAGGTTACTTCATTGTGCTATGAAATGATACTCTAGTTGGAAAATGCATAATATTCTTTATATATTTGTGTGAAAACTTTAATTACTGATTTGTTACGACTGCAGGACTTTGTCTGATGTGAATAAGGATGGAAAGTTGAACGTGGAGGAGTTTGTTCTGGCTATGCATCTTGTTGACATGGCGAAGAGCGGACAACCGCTGCCACTCACCCTGCCGACCGAGTTGGTACCGCCCTCACAGAGGTATGACGACAATGTCTGGAAATGGTTTAGAAAACATGGAAACATTCTTGGAATAACTTTGGCACAACACTGACTCTAGTTGCCAATTTAAGGATGTTTTGTAGTCATTTATTTTTAATCTGCGTTACAGGACTGCAATGAATGGCTCCAGCTCTAACCTCTATTCGGCGATGATTGACGATCTCGATGCAGAACCGCCACAGAAACCCAAAACTAACAGTCAGTACTCCCACAGTCTCTAGTTTTTCATTATTTCACATTCAATAGCATCTTTTTTTTTTTTTTAGTATTATTAGCAAGATTGACGATGAGTTAAAAATATAAACATAAAAACTACATTTTCCATTCCAGTGTCATTTGAGGATAAGTTCAAAGCCAACATAGAGCAGGGGAATGCTGAGCTGGAGAAAAGACGACTGGCTCTGCTGGAGGCGGAGAGGAGGGAGCAGGAGCGGCGCGCTCAGAAAGAACGGGAGGAGCGCGAGAGGAAGGAGAGGGAGGCCCGTGAGGCGGAGGAGCGGAGGAGGAAGGAAGAGGAGCAAAGGCTGGAGCGTCAGAGGGAACTGGAGCGTCAGAGGGAACTGGAGCGACAGATTGAACTGGAGCGTCAGAGGGAACTGGAGCGTCAGAGGGAGCTGGAGCGTCAGAGGGAGCTGGAGCGTCAGAGGGAGCTGGAGCGTCAGAGGGAGCTGGAGCGACAGAGGGAGCTGGAGCGACAGAGGGAACTGGAGCGACAGAGGGAACTGGAGCGTCAGAGGGAGGAGGAGAGGCAGAGAGAGATAGAGAGAAAAGAGGTGAGGCGTACTCAGTGCTGAGCGACTTTCACTTTAGGGTGTTTTGGAATCTAATATTTGATTAAAAGCCTACATATGGAAAACATTTACACATTGATAATTTTTTTTCTCACTGTCTGAAGTTAAATCAGACTAAATTTTTCTTGTTTTAGGTCAGTTAGAATTACCAAAATTATTTCTATTTGCTAAATACCAGAAAACTTCACATGGACATTTTCTAGAGATTTTTTTTTTGTATCTTTCTTTGTATAATGTGTTTAAGCATTTAATTTAATTTAAACAGGAAGATTGTTTATCTTAACACAATTTGTTTGGATTACTTCAATGTAATGAATATTTGTTATTTCTATGGTATGGCAAAAAAAAAAACCACATCACAATATGAGCATTTTATATTGGTCAATATCAATAAATATTGATTAGTTTTTTGTTGTAAACATCAAAAATGTTTACAAAATGAGTGAACATTTCTGTTTCATCCACAGTTTTCACTCCACTATGCTTGTTTTTTATTATTTTTAAGCCGTTATGAAGCAGACTTTAAACTGCTGCTGCGCCAGTTACTCAACAGGTTGTTGCTAGGTAACCACAAGTTAGTCAAAAGGCTGTTGCTAGGTTACCTAATGAGTGAGTGAGTCAGTTGACTTCACCATTTCATTCAGATCAATGAATCAAATGTATCAAAACATAAAATTACATGTGAATGCGATCAAAAAATTATAAACACTTAAGAATGACAACATATAATAGTGAATTGAAGCTGTATTTTATTTTATTTTTTTAGCTTATTTGTATTTTTTATGTCCAGAGTGTGATGCTGGAAAAGTTTAAAAACTTACCTTGAAAATGCTTGAAAAGTGCTTGAATGTTACTGTGCGAACCCTGTTGACCTCCGGTGACTTCAGGCGGCGCAGCGGGAGCTCGAGCGACAGAGGAAGGAGGAGTTTGAGAGGAGGAAGCGCGGCGAGCTGAAGATGAAGAAGGAGCAGGAGCAGGACGAGATCATCAAGCTGAAGGCCAAGAAGAGGAATCTGGAGGTGGAGCTGGAAGCAGTGGTGAGTCTTGAAAAGACACCTTTTTTTTTTTTTTCTTTTCCATCCAGATGCATGCAAAGTTGGAAATTTGTCTCAACTCTTTGTTTTCAGGGTAACAAACAGCGTCAGATTTCTGACCGACTGCGGGACATTCAGAACAACAAGAAACTCCAGAGGTCAGAGTTCGATCTTCTAGATCAGAAGAAAGACACACGGCAACAGGATCTGAAAGCACTGCAAAGACAGATAGAGGTTTGATCTGTTCTTCTGTTTGGTCAAATAAATCATACTTTAATGCATTCATAATGACGTTTGGAAAGTTGAGTGAAATATTATTTATTCATTCTTTTATACTTAATACTCAGATCAGAATCCAAGTTTAGTAGATTATATACCAATTTATCTCTATCTGTCTCTCTCTAATTTATCTCTGTCACTTTCTATTCTCTCTCATTTCTTTCTCTCTTGGATTTATATATATCACTCTCTAATTTCTCTAATTTATCTATATCTCTCACTCTAATTTATCTATAAATCTCTCTAATTTATCTAATCTAATAAGAGTATAAGATCAATTGGATACTTTTAAATATCAAATTAGCAGAAAATATCTATTTGATGTTAAATGTATTTAATTAATTTAATTGTTTGTGTTTGCACTTGGTCAGGATTTTCAGAGGAAGTTGTCCCAGCTGACTCCAGAGAAGAAACGACTGGCAGAAAAACTCCAGAATATGTCTCTGAATAACCCGACTGGTTAGTACTGAGGGTTGGTCACACATACCACTGATCTGAACTCAGATTAATATCAACAGTTTGAAGCTGCTTAGTTTGTAAAGTGAAATGTGATTTTAAAAACAACTACACAAAAGTATTAACCTCTGACTGGAAAGATGTTAAGAGTTTTCTTAATGTTCTCTGACTGAAATTGTGTGTTTTTGACCTTCTTGTAGCTTCAACCATGTCCAACTTAAAGATGGGAGTCACAGAGAAGAGAGGGTCATGCATGATACTGAGAGACCAGCTGGACGCTCTGGAGAAAGAAACGGCTGCCAAGCTGGCTCAGATGGACCAGTACAACAAAGACATGCAGGTAGGAGTGAACGAATGACATTTATCTCTCTAATTTATCTATATTTATCTACGTCTGTGAAGCTACTGACATTTCTTACAGAGACGTTTCTCAGCTAATTCAAAGAATGAACTGTTCTCCAGGTAGTATCATAAAGACAACACAACCTCGTTGTTTGCACATATTACTCTGATTCTAATCCACAGATGTCAAACTCAAGGCCCGCGGGCCAAATCTGGCCCACCATAGCTTTTTATGTGGCCCTCTAGATTCTAGACTAAACACTAAGCGTGCTTAAATATTACGTTATCAATCAAATCAATGCAGTTTTTATCCATTTACTGCCAGATTATATCAATCAGTCCCTCCAGTTCCTTGAGATTTATTGTGGAAATTCACACAAAATCAACAAATCCACACACTTTTTTTCGGCCAAAACGAAAATGAGTTTCACTCCCTGATCTGGATGATCAATGAAACAAAAAGCTTTAGATGGAGGAGCCAACATTACTGCTGCTGTTTACATATTGATTAATGACTTGTAAAGATTGGCACCTGGATCTCTAAAAGCCTGCACTGATATGAATGATGAGAATGAGACTTTTTAATCAGGAGAAATAAGTTTCACTGGTTTAAGCTCAAATTCTGCTGTCATGAAGAGATTCTGCAAAAAAAGCTGATAGATTTGACCTAAGAAGACTCTGTACTGATGTTACATTTGTTTCAGATTAAATTAGATATCTTTAATGTGTTGAACTCTTACTTTAGTCGGCAAGTTTGTGCTCATTGTTTGACTTCAATTCTGCTTTGCGTTTAATTTTAAGTATATAAGAAAAGATAAGTAGAAAATTGTGTTTATTTGTACAGTGGTTTTACAAAACAGGAATATCAATTAGTTGAACGAGTTGTTTGAGATGTAGGCTGGTTGAGTGATGCATGTCTGTAAAGAACGTTATTTTTTCCTCACATTAATGTTGCTTTTCTGCAAACCTATAAATCTCAAACACTCCCTAATGCTTCTTAGATTTATTTTGTTCTTTCTTTTTATTTTCTGTCTTGTCCCACTTCACCCTTTAACCTTATCCACTGCTCCTTCCTCACTTCCTTCCTAATCTGTCTTCCTCTTGCATCCCTCTTTATTCCCTGCCTCTCAGTTTTTGGGAGCTGAGGACAAAATGCTTCAGCCTGTCTTCTGTCTGCTGGCCTGCCTCCGTAAACTCTTCCATCTACTAAAGGTTTCGCCTTAGGTCTCTTTAAAACTTCTTCTCTATTTTCTTTTTGTCTTTCATAGAGTTGCTTATGTGTTCATGTCCTGACTTGTTTCATTTCTTATCCTTGTTTTGTACTGCCTCTCCTTTAAACTGTAAAATATTAGTGCAGACCAGCAGCGTTCAAACTTTTTGTCATTAGGAACAAAATTCTTAAGAGAACTCGAGGGCCACATTTGTTTTAATTAAAACTGAAAAGATTTCTTTTTTTAAGACACTTGTTTTTATCGCCTCAATAAAATACTAAATAAACATTTTAATTAAAAAAGTACTATAAATTTTGTAGAAAAGGAATCTGTAAAATATAAACAGGGTCTTCAACATTTTCCAAAACTTTTTCAGCGTCTATTGTCCTCGTTTTTCTTTTCTTTTTTTGGCAACCAGGGTTGAGCAGCGTTTGCTGATTTTTAGCAAAGTGTAATCAATGAAAACAGAAATATTGTTGATAAAAGAAAAATAGTTTGTCTGTAAAGTCACGTATAATGCATGTGTCAAACTCAAGGCCCAGGGGCCAAATCTGGCCCTCTGTAGCTTTTTATGTGGCCCTCGAGACTCCAAATTACACCAGTATGTAAAAAGCACACAAAATTCACTCTAAATCTGCAGATCTCCAGATCTTTTCTGATTTTTACTTGCAAACTTTTCTTAAAATTGTCCAAAAGTGACTTTGAGTGCCCGCTGCCTCAGCTTTACTTGATGTCAAGTTATAGTCAGTGATCGTTATGACGATTAATAAAAAGCCACGTTTAGCATCATACATAAGCGCAAACATCCTAAAATTCCTTACAAATATTTCTAAATTAGTGCCACAAAATCAGTGATTTTAATTGCAAAAATAAATAAAAAAAGCAAACACAATCATGAAAACCTGGACGGACTGATCAGTGTGAAAAGATGTTCTAGATTTAATTTTAAGAAACACTTACTGAATGCTGAAACAAACTGCTGCTTATTGATATTTTAACAATTTAATGGTTTTACCAATACATTCTGGCAGAACTGGCCCTTTAAGAACACTCAGATTTTGATTTGGCCCAAAATGGAAATGAGTTTGACACCTCTGACGTTTACACTCCATTCTTGAATTCTGGACCGAAGAACCAAACAAAATCATCCAGATGGCCTCAAATGGCCCTCAGGCCACACTTTGGGCATCCCTGGTGTAAACAATGGCTTGATAATTTTCATTTTGATTATTAATATTTTTTGAAGGGCAATTTTGTTTACTGTGATGTCATAGTCTGTTTCATTTATGGTTTTGGTTTTGTGTGGTTTTTAATTTTCCTCCTATTTATTAGTTTTGGTTGTTGTTTTTTTGTTTTAGATATTTAAAGTGTTGTCCAGTTCCAGTGCGACGTGTTTGTGTACAAAATGAAAGTTTAGATGTTTTTGAGACGCCAAACTTGAATTACTTGCTTTTGAAAACGGTCTCATAATAATAATGTTATTGTTTATTGGAATCATTTTGGGACAATTTATCGTCCTGGTAAATTGATGATCGCGATTTGCTTCTAAATGTGTTTTTATTTTTTAATGTGCGTCAGGAACTGAAAGAAAGCCAGAGGAAGCAGCAGGCAGCTCTGGAGAAACTGCGCAGCGCCAAAGAGGAAAAGCAGCGCGAGTTGATTCGAAGGAAGGAGCAGGAGGAGGAGAGGAAGCGACAAGAGGAGGAAACTCAAAGGTCCACAGCAGAACTTTATAGATTTCATCATAAATTATATTTAAGACTTTAATCGTCTTCTTCACTAGGAGTACGTTTTATAGTAACGCCATGAATGTCTTCACAGGCGTATTAAACTGGAAAAGGAGCGCCAGTGGCAGGAGAAGCTGAGGAGGGATGAAGAAGAACGTCAGAGGAGACTTGAGGAAGAACGGGAGACCAAAAAGAGGGAGGAAGAGGAGAGGGAGAGACAGGCTCTCCTCCAGGCTGCCAGGGAGCAGGCGGAGCGAGAGCTGAGAGCGAAGGACGAGGCCGAACGGAAAAGGAGAGAAGAGGGGGAGAGGAAAAAAAGAGAGGAGGAGGAGCGTGTGAGGCAAATAGAGAAACGCAGGCAGGAGGAGGAGAGGAGAAAACTAGAGGAAGAGAGGAGGAAACTAGAGGAGGAGAGAAAGCAGCTGGAGCAGGAGAGGAGGCAGGAAGAAAAGAGGAGAAAAGAAGAGGAGGAGAGGAAATGCAAGGAAGAGGAGGAGCGAAGGAAGAGGGAGGAGGATAGAAGGAGGATGATGGACGAGAAGAAAGAGGATGAGCGCCGGAGGGAGAGGGAGGAAGAGGAGAGGAGGAAACAACGAGCAGCAGAGGCGGCGCTCCGAGATGCTGATGAGAGGAGAAAGAGAGAGCAGGAGGAGAAACGGAGGGAAGAGGAGGACAAGAGGAGAAGACTTCAGCAGGAGGAAGACAGGACGCGAAAGGAGGAAGATCAGAGGAGAAAAGCGGAGCTGGAGGAGAAGAAGAAGAGGGAGGAGGGATCCCGTAAGCAGCAGCCGAACGGAGGGAAGGTGGACATCCAGGAGAAGCTGACGGCTCTGCTGAGAGGCCTGGAGGAGAGGAAGGGTGAGCAGAAAAACTCTGTTTTCTCCTGGATTGTAGTCCAGATTAATTCACCTCCTGATCCCGCTGCTACAGGTGGACAGCCGAAGGCCGCGCAGCACAGGAAGTCTGCTGCCCTCACATCCTACAAAGCACTTTACCCGTTCACCGCACGCAACAACGAAGAGCTCAGCTTTGAAGCAGACGAGGTCATTGAGGTAAAAATGTCACTAAAGAAACACGGCTGGTTTTAACGTTCAACGCTGATGGTTTTATGAAATCTGATTCATAAAGCTAATTAAATCCAGTGAGATTCTGTGTGAATGTTGCCCAGAGCGACCCGTATGCCCAGAAAAGATTGTTGACATCACACGTCAGAAACGACAATAGACGTTTATGGATCGATTTCAAAGTTTATTCAGCAATGGAGCCGACGACGTCGCTACCAGATCATAAGAAGACGAATGAAGCAGATTAAAAAAACAAACTCAACTAATAGCGACAACACTTGGGCGTGCCGTGGTGGCGTAGGGGTTAGCGCGACCCACATTTGGAGGCCTCAAGTCCTCGACGCGGCGGTCGCGGGTTCGACTCCCGGACCCGGCGACATTTACCGCATGTCTTCCCCCCTCTCCCTCCCCCTTTCCTGTCAGCCTACTTCATAAAAAGGGACACTAGAGCCCACAAAAAGACCCCCTGGAGGGGTTACAAAAAAAAAAAAAAAAAAACTAATAGCGACAACACTTAGTGGAGCATTAACTGTAACGATTTATTGTGATATGAAGCGCTTCAGTGGAAAATAGTTCTTTTATTAGTTCATAATCATAAATTTCATCCATTGTTTACGTCCTGATTTACCAGTTCTGGCTCTTTCTGTTGCATGTTTCATGTCTCTCACTCGGGGGCAGACGGTGTCAATTTGTCATGGCTAACTTTGTTATCACCTTATTATTATTTTCATTACTATAAGTAGTACTATTTCTATTATTATCAGTAATGAAATCTAGGATTGTAATATAGTTTTCTCATTACGTAATACTTTTTCTTTCTTTTTTCTTATTTATGAACCATATTAACAGAAACACTCTGAATAACTAAATGACTGAAAAGGACGATCATTTTTCACACATTTACTTTTGTTTCTGTTTGTTCTCTAAATCTTAATGCCTTTATTGATGTTTGCGCAGCAATTCTTTTACCTGTGCCATTATCATTTTTAAGATTTTACAAATGAAAAAAGTTTCCAGGGTCAAAGGTCAGCTTGACCCCCCTTAAAAAAATCAAACACAACTTATAGAGTTTTGGAAAAACTTAGAGTCCACTGCACTGAACCCCATTGAAAACCTCCTGGTTATTCCACCAACTATTGATCTCTGAACTCTTCCTGAGTTAAAACATTAGTATTGCTGTTTCTAAATGAACATTAACTTGTTTTCTTTGCATTACTTGAGTTCTGAAAGCTCTGCACCTTTTTAATTATTTTCACCATTTCTTATTTGTTGCAAATAAATACAAAAGTTTTGCTAGCAATTTCAAAGACACGTTGTCAGTAGTTCATAGAATAAAAGAACAATGTTCATTTTACTCAAACATAAACTTAAAGAGTAAAATCAGAGAAACTGATCATTTTAAGTGGTCTCTTCATTATTTCCAGTGCTGTATAAATTAATTGTGCTATGTTTCTACAGATAAAATATTTGTAGCACTGTTGATTGGCACCAAATTTGTTGGATGTTGTAAATATGGAATTGCTGCATGACCTTTTATGACCTCTGAAAACATTAATTCATATTTTTGTTAAATATTTATCAAAAAAAATCTTTGCCAACTTCTCTCAGGTGAATGTAGCTCATGTCTCAGAAGTTATTCTCTTGGTCAAAAGTCTCCTGCCTCCTTCTCATGATGTAAAAATCAGTCCTGTCTGTTTGCTGCCAGGTGGACGAGACGATGGAGAAAGAGGAGGGCTGGCTGTACGGCAGCAAGCAGGGGAAGATGGGATATTTTCCAGAGAGCTACGTTGAAAAGGTCGGCCCGTCGGATTCAGCTAAACTCGCCGCTGCTGCTCCTCAAGTGTCAATCCAGGCGCAGCTTTCCAACGCGCTGGAAGCTGCAAAGGGACCAGGCACAAAGTCTGCCTTCACCCCAACGCAGTCTCCACACCCGGCTCCTTCTGAGACGCACGGACAGGTAACCACGGCGACCGCCTCCTGGTCCTCAGGCGCTTCGTTCGTTCGCTGAGCTGTCTCTTCTGTTGCAGCCGGTGGTGGGGAACGTTCTGGCTCAGGCGCTCTGCTCCTGGACGGCAAAGACGGACAACCACCTGAACTTCAACAAGGACGACGTGATTCACGTGTTGGAGAAGCAGGAGAACTGGTGGCTGGGGGAGCTGAACGGCGAAAAGGGCTGGTTCCCCAAAACCTACGTGACGGTCCTGGGAGAAGAGGATGGGTCAGAGTAAGTCATGAATCAGGGCTCCATCAAAAGTTTATTATTATTGTTCATTTTCATGACCATAACTCAGAGCTAATGAAAACCCTAAATGGAGTTCACCTTAAATGTACAACAAGAATTTCAAATCCACAAATGTAACATTATGACCTAAACCCGGGGTGTCAAACTCATTTTCATTTTGGGCCAAATCAAAACTGAGTGTTGGTAAAGGGCCTGTTGAGACAGAATGTATTGGTAAAACCATTAAACTGTTAAAATATCAATGAATAGTTGTTTGTTTCAACATTCAGTAAGTGTTTCTTAAAATTAAATAATATTGAACATCTTTTCACACTGATCAGTCCATCCAGGATTTCATGATTTTGTGTTTTTTTTTTTTGCTATCAAAATAACAGATTTCATGGCGCTAACTTAGAAATACTTGTAAGGAATTTTCACGATATTTGCGCTAATGTGTGATGTTAAACGTGGCTTTTTGTTAATTGCTGTATGAGTTACAAGTAAGTCTGATGCAGCAGTCGCTTAAATTCAATGTTTTTGGCCAATTTTGAGAAAATTTGCAGTAAAAATCTGAAAAAAATGTGGGGATTTGTAGATTTTGTGTGACTTTTGCAAGTCTGCAAAAACACTGGAGGGAATTACTGATGTAATTCGGAGTTTAGAGGGCCACATAAAAAGCTGCAGAGGGCCAGATTTGGCCCCTGGCCCCTTTAGTTTGTGACCTACACAGTCAAATTCTGTTTTTTCAGTCTGCTATATCTAAGCATGTTGTTACAAAGTTGAGTGGAAGGAAAACTATTGTAGAAAAGGTTGAACAAGCAGCATGATATAGCCATATCTTTGGTTCACATGACGTGTTCTGTGGCTGGTTTTAGTCTTTCAATGTCGCCACATACAGACACGTCCAGAACCAGAGATGACACCAAGCAATTATTCTTGACTTGGGGAGGAAAAAAATCTAGATTCTTGCTCAATGTTTCCATTATAAATGTGTTTTGCTTTTCATTTGGAAATCAAGTTCCAAAAGGAGGGAGGAGTCACATCAGCAAGCACAGACTTTCCCTCTTATTTTTTTTAATTCTTACCAACAATACTAAAGTCAATCAAGTCTTTAGATTAATGTAAGTTGTACTTGCTGTTCTGTGTATGATGAATGTCGGCTGGTACTGAGGATGAATGTTGTGGTGAAACTGAATCTGTAGCTGTTGCTCTTGCTTTACCTGTCAGTCCAGTGTTTGTTCCAAACTTTACTGGTTACTTTAGGAGTTTCTATTTACAGAAGCTTGCTTTCTGTTTAGGATTCATGCAATACAAATGTAAAAGAATAATGAAGGAAGTTTTTCTCTGTTTTTAGACCCAAGACCTCTACCTCAGATACAGTTGACACCCTTCAGCTTGAAGGTAGAGTAAAACTCAAGTAACTGTGGCTTTCTACCATTAACACGGAAAATTGTCATTCTTGTCGCATCTAACTGCATTATCAGTAGAGAGTATCTATTTTTGTTTTTGTCATTGCAGAGTTTGTGGCGCTGTACACGTACGAGTCTCCAGAGCCCGATGATTTGACATTCTCAGAGGGCGACGTAATCTTGGTGAGCCAGCGAGAAGGAGAGTGGTGGCGCGGGTCGACGGGCGAACACACGGGCGCCTTCCCCAGCAACTATGTCAAACCCAAAGAGGCTGACGTAAGGACACTCTGCACAAACTCTGAATAATGCTACACGGGTTCAAGAAATGTTACATATTCATAATTTCTTGCAACGTAGAAATTGTGCTAAAGTAAAAAGGCACAAGAATGATCCCAATAAGTTTGTCATGCTGTGATGGTAACGATAAACTAATTGATAACATTCGCAAACTGAAATACAAAGTGTTTTGTTTTTGATAGCTTTTAAATTTATTTTGAAAAAAAATAAAAATAAAGACCATAAAATATAAATATAGTATGTTATTATTATGTGTTCCTTTATTTTGTGTGAATGTTTATGTAGAAGTTAAATTGAAGTTCTTTTTTCTCCTTTTAGACATCAAGTGTATCTGGAAAGAAAAAGCAAGGTAAGCTTTTATGTTTTTCTTGTTTAAGATTTTCAACTTGGTGTCCTTTGACTTTTTATGCAATTACTGCTTATTAAAGCAGTAATTAAGTCAGTGTGCAGTCACAGTAAAAAGAAAGAGCACTTTGAAGACACACTGGTGTACTTTGCTCAATGTTTGCTTTATTTAACTCAATTTTATTAAGTGTACCATTTTCCTAAGTAACTATGACAAATGGAAATTAAAATCTTGGTCATAAATGTAAAGTTATGATGATGTCATGTGTGCAGAGATCGCTCAGGTGACCAAAGCCTACAGCTCTTCTAGCCCGGAGCAGCTGAGTCTGGAAAGTGGTCAGCTTATCCTCATTTTCAGCAAGAACCCATCTGGTTGGTGGCTCGGAGAACTTCAGGTGTGTGATAATTATATTTCTAATATTTTTAAATATTCCTCAATACTGTTAACAGATAAGAGAGCAACAAGCGTCTTTGTTGATCAATAGCCGTTTGTGTGACAACGAATTACCATTCCCTGGCTCCTTTTAAGTAAATATTAACATTTTGTAAACATAATTTATTCCACCTTAGCTCACTTCACACAAACAATCATAGCAGCACTATTCTTTCAGTCCCAATATCACCTGTGTTACACCATATTCTGTGACCACTGTATTTTGTGACCGTAGGAGGTTCTGTTGCAGTTTTACACTTCGCCATGCTAAAAAATAAAGAAAAAGCAACAAAAGAACAAAGAACAAGTAACATATTACCACTAATAATGTTATGGAAATATACATGGTCACAGAATATTATAGCTCTTATGAGATATTGTGACCACAATGAAACTTATTGTAAAATATTAAATAAAAACCAAACTGTTTCTGCTAACTCTCTTCTTCATCTTCAATATAATAAGTCCATTTTTATTAATGGTATAGGAACTGTTTCAGAAATGCAGAAACAGTTCTTTTACTTACTATAAAGTTACAGTGTGGTAACAATATCTCAAGATGATGACCATACTGCTAAGATGTTTACTTTTTATTCTTTGTTCAGCGTTTTCTTATTTTTCATTTAGCGTTAAGCCGAAGTACGGTGTAAAACTGCAACAGCGCCTCCCGCTGTCACAACATACGGCGGTCACAGAATATGGTGTAACACCTGTAACGGTTAACAGCTAGCTGACAGCTAGCTTACTCAAGCTAACAAATAACACTTAACCACTACACACTCAGAGATAAATGGCCAACTTCCCCCATATTAGCATGGACTTAAGCACTGCTATAATTATATTACTAATTTGGCTGTTAACAGATAGATATGAGAGCAACATTGAGGGTTTTCCGTTGTTTAACAGCCGTTAGAGCGCTGAATTTCCGGTGTTTTGCTGAGTCAGGAGTATTCACTGTGGTCGATACGCCCTCTGGTGGCGAACTGCTGCAACTACACGCTCAATTGTAGAAATGCGGCTTGATGAATAATTTCCATATTAAAAGAGAACAGTCTTCAATTTAAACAAAATAAATAAAAAGGGAGTAGAATTTAATTATTTCCAATATCAGTTCTGTCACATTTTGTGCAATTGAAGTGATTTTTTTAATACTCTAAAGTAAATCAGTTTGTGTTGACGTGTAATATGTTTCGATAAAGCTTTGCTTCTATCCATTCGCTCTCATAAGAGAAAATATGTGGTTTAACTTCATTATAATAATGTTATTCTTGTAAAAATCCACATGTTCTTTGTGGATACATTTTTCTGCATCCTCTCGGTGATTCAAATTTTGTGATCCGTGTACGTTTTGATCTTCTCTGACTTCAGGCACGCGGCAAGAAACGTCAGAAAGGCTGGTTCCCTTCCGCTCATGTCAAAATATTGGGCTCCAACAGCGGAAAATCCACTCCTGCTCAACAGCCTGGTAAGACACAACAGCTCTGGATGCGACACCCAAGTAGAATAAATAAAGATTTTCATAAAAAATGACTCTTTTCCTTCCTGTTTTCTCAGTCTGCCAAGTGATCGCCGTATACGACTACACAGCGGCCAACCAGGACGAGATGAGCTTCTCTAAAGGGCAACTGATCAATGTTTTAGACAAGAGCAACCCCGACTGGTGGAGGGGAGAGGTTAATGGCGTCACCGGCTTGTTCCCCTTCAATTACGTCCAGATGACCACGGACAATGAACCCAGTCAAAAATGTGAGTAAAACTCAAATTTTTCACAACATGAAAGCAAAGAAGTGTGCATTAAAACTGGGGCTCTTCTTTGATTCTCCATATATCTGAAACTAATCCTAAATCTGCTGATTTATCAAATTTTACCTGTGATCACTAATAATTTCTGATCAGTTCTGCTTTTCTCCTCATTGACCATCCTGTTGTTTCCCTCTTTTCACTTCCTACTTTATTTTATTCCTCCTTTCCTCTCTCTTTCCCTTCCTTTGTCTTTCTCCTTCTAGGGCGGTAGAAAGCGTCTTGCTCTTCCTCTTCTCCTCCAGGCCACAGAGACCCACTATCACACTCTGTTGCTTTGATGGGGCGAAAATCTGGACTTTCTGTCTTCTAATTATTCCACTCTGCAAACTAAACCATTTGAGGGGAAACCAGAAAAGGAGAAATGTCTTCCTTTATATAAATAACGGGACTTGGGATGATTTTTGGCTCACTGTGTTGAATCTCTGGGTTGTTGAAACCTCTGTGCCTTTAATCCTTGCGGTTTTTTTGTGTTTGTTTTCAAATTTTGAACTGGTGTGGCTGAATCTGCAGGAAATTGTGTTAAACGGAGCGATAGTGGGTTTCTGTTGTTTGTCTTTCCTTTCTTCTGCTTGTCCTTGTATTCAGATATGTTTCTTTTTCACATTTTTAGAAGTTTTAAATCTCAAAACAACCTTTAGTAAAGGATTAAAAGATCAAGATTATTTTTTTTAAGTTGGAAAAACATGGGATAGGCATCTTGTTTAGCCATGGATTGTATGTAAAAGATGGACACAGCCTGCTCGCCCCCTGCTGGTCACCAGAAGGAATGCAAACAGCTGCATTCTCTCTAATTGCCAGCAGGGGGCGATCTTGTGTTTGTAAAAAGCCTATGGCCCTTCTCCCACAGCCTTTGACAAAACACGTCATGGAGCCACAGCTGCCATATTTGGTCATTCCCGCTCATTTCTCTGTGTGTTTTCAGAATGAACACTGCCTTGCAAAAGTACTCACACCTCTTTTGAGCACAAATTTATTCGTTTTATTGGGATTTAATGTGACAAACCAACACAAATTGGTGTATAATTTTCAAGTTAAAGGGAAATTGTTAATGTTTTCCATTTTCTTTTCAAATCAAAATTTTAAGTGTCTCAAATTATATGAGCTTCCTTTTAATAAGACATAAAATTATGGAGAAGTTCAAAGCAGAGTTACGTTATGAGACAATATTCTTAGTAGGGCTGAAACGATTAATCAGATTATGAACTGATGATTGAAATAATTGTCAACTAATTTAGTAATTGAATATTAAGTGGACTATACAGACTGCTGAAATAGCACATTCAGAGTAATAATTAAGACAAAATGTTACAAAATATGTATTAAAATGAAAAAATACCCTCTCTCTGTTAATCTGTTTTACTCAAAACTGACGTGTCTTAATTTTAGCTTCACCTAGTAAAAATCTGTTTAAAAAATCAAATTAATAAAAAAAAACTCTTATTAGGAGTTTTTTGTTATTCAGTTATTAGTCGATTAAACCAAAAGTTAGTCACCAGATCAGTCCTACACTGTATTGATGTTAAATCAAGCAGCTTTTCACATGTAAGAAGTTTTTTTTTTCATCCTCCGCTACGACCAAGTGTTTACTATAGAATTTTAGACTAACACATGTTTATTTTCTTATTTAAAAAGCACTTATTCATTAATTTTTAATGTATTCCGAAAATAGCAGGCTTAAGTGAAAAATCTGGAGATTTATTCGCTTAATCGTTAAACTAAGCGATCGATTAATTGGTAACTAAACTAATTTTTAGTTGCAGCTCTAAATCCAAGCTGCGAAACCATCATCCAGCCTTAAGCAAATCATAAGCGGCAAAAAATACGTGACTGTGAGGAAGTTTCACTTTAGAGCTACAAGTTCAGATCAAATCATATTTTAAATCCTGCTGAAACTTGTAATTTCTGCCGCACCGACACTTTGCATCTAATCTCACTGAGCCTGAGATATTTCACTGCAAAAACACCAAATCTTACCAACTATTTTAAGTTTAGCTTCTAGTGCAAATATCTTACTTCACTTGAAATAAGTCAAAACTAACTTACAAGTAAGTCTTTGGCAAGATATAGATGCTTGTTTTAAGTGAATAATTCCTTAATATTGGTTAAAAAGTGCTAGTTCCATTGGTAGATAAAGTTACTTATAACAAGACAAATTTCCCATGGTATAAGTAAAATAATCTGCCAATGGAACAAGTACTTTTTTAACCAATATTAAGAAATTATTTACTTATAACGAGCTTCCATATCTCACTGATAAGTAATACAAAGTAATTAACGTGGAAGGCTAAATATGTACGCCTCACTTTTTAGATAGTTTTTAATTAATTAAGACTCTGATTTGTTATTTTCCTTCCACTTTATATTTATGCACTACATTGTGTTGATCTATCACGTAAAATCCCACTAAAATACACCGAAATATTCCTGTAACAGTTCAAAATGTGGAAAGTCTTGTGAAAACTAATGCGAGGCATTGTGGAAAAGCTTAGAATCCCAAACGGCGTCTCTGATTCAAGGTTGTTTTTTTTCCCCCCGCTGTCTTGGCTTTCTTTTACAGACAAGCATTGATGCAGCTTTGTGACATCTCCTGGTTCAGAGGCGCCCTTTGACCCCCCACATTCTCCTCCGTTCCTTACTAACGAGACGGCTATAAACACCAAAGGTTCTTCAGTCGCACCTTGAGCAGACTGTGTGAAAAGGCCAGTCAGAAAAGGACTTTTCTTCTCTCCCAAATCTGTGAATCTCACTATCTCCAAGTGCAGGATTTAAGTATTCCTAAACTCTTATCTTATGATTGTCTTTTTGCAAACAATGAACAAATATAGATTAAAAGTAACGGTGAAGTGGATGGGGCTTTTTGTGGACCAAATTCAGTCAGTGATTAAGGTAGTAGAATCCTAAATTCAAATTAATACTGAAAGAAAGGGATGTTGTTGTGGCTGCGTCCATCTTTTATGTACTCTGTGGTTATGAAAGTCGTGTTTTTCTTCTTTGGTTTCTCATGTAACATTTGCTTGTGTTTAGATTTAATGCCAATGAAACTCATTTGGGTCACAGATTTTAAAAAATATATATTTAAAAGCCATAAGTGGTATTGGTATTGCTGTTACAAACAGAAAGTTGTGTTTATCCTACAGCTCTATAGGGATTTAACTATTTTCCTGCTGCTCTTATAGATTTTCTTGAGATGTATGAATTCAGAAACTGCACTTGTGATTAATACTTTGCAGCGGACATAAAAATCTTCACATCCTCTTAAAATGCCGGCTCCGACCAAGATTAATCGCTTCAGACCTTTTTCCACCTTTAATGTGACGTTTTTCACAACTCAGCTAAAATCTGTTGGAGAGAAAAAACCTGTTTCTATAGGTTTTCACACTCTGGACATGACGTAGAACCAGCAGAGGTTTCTGTTTACGACTTGGACCTCCGTAAGGTCTGTGGGTTAAAAGACGGAAGTCTTTTCTTTTGCAGAAAATATCCAGGCCTGACTAAAACATCCTAAAAACAACTCTACACACCACCAACAGAGCTGCAATTTGTTTATTAAATCTTTTGTCTCTATAAGCCGCATGCAATTAGGCTTTAGATTCCTGCATTTTTTTTTTTTTTATTGCTGGGGTTCATTGCTAAACAAAGTAGACGCCACCTACTGGAGAAGCTCAGAAATGCACCCTTCGGTTTGGCAAAGATTTAAAGATTCTTACTTACATTTATAAGTCGCATTCAGTAGCCAGTACGCCGTTACCTAGCAACCCCACCCGAGCTCAGCCCGTCACCTCGCAACCCCACCCGAGTTCAGCCCGTCACCTAGCAACCCCACCCGAGCTCAGCCCGTCACCTAGCAACCCGCGCTGAGCTCCAGAACGTTTATATCAAAACTACTGATATAAACTTCTAGTGGGAATAGTTTCAAGTGGCTTTTGTGTTGTGAGATTTCGAGATGAGTTTAAAAAAGTCTGTTTCGTGTCAAAAGAGAAGCAATCCTAATAGTTACAATAAAGTATTGTATTAGCTTGAGGCCTACAAAGACAAAAAAACATTACAATAGTTTATTTATTTTTTTCAAATGGTCATTTGCCAATTGAGTATTTTACTCAGATTCTGTCATATAGATCCAAATCTCATACAAGAAATAAACAGTTTAATGATTTTTTTCCAGGAGGTTAAATGTTATATCATACATCTCACAAGTGGAAGGAAAAATTATTTTTCAATTACCTGTTTTTACATTCCTTAAAAGGGAAGTCGTATACACTGACCTGGGTGTTTTATTATGACATTTACAGAAAAATGTCATAGTAAACATACTTTGTGAAGCATAGTGGTGGCAGAATCATGTCCTGTGTTACTTTTCTTCAAATGGAGTTTGTGTTTTCAAAGTGAACAGTCGTAAATATGAGCCGATTTTGGACCAAAACCTTTTGGATGTTTTAGTTTCAGTTCCATCAAATGTCAAAATCAGTTTTGTTGAAAAAGGTTTCAAATTAACTATGATGGTCTTATGTTTTCCAGAACACTAAAACCTACTTTTTATCAAGTTTATTCATGTTTTTGACTGCACTGTCCTATTGATCAACAATTATCAAAACATTACTGTGTGATGCAAACAAAAGGAAACTCAGGTTGTTGCATTTCTTTTTAAATGAGATGAAACTGTAGTGAATGTATTGATACGAAGCTGCTGATTGTGTTAGAAATTCAGAGCTTTTAGCAGAACAAATAATGGCGAAGGTGTTAATATTTTCTGGTGCTGGTTGGTGTAACTACTTTTGCAAATCTGCCTGATACCGAATATTTTTTCTGATTCTCAATAAATAAATAAAGGGTTATTTGAGACAATGCTTCAGTCAAGTATTTTTCTTAAGCATGTTTTTTCATCTTCAGAAATCTTTACTGTGTTTGTGCTTTCTGTGCTAACACCATAAATGTGATTTAGGTGACCTCATAAATGTTTTTTTTTCTCAATCATTTCTGAATTTTTCCCAAATGGATAAAAATTTTCTCCCATTTTTGACACACCTTTTTACTTTTTCTAGGAAACATTTGTAAAAAATCACTTTGTTTTTTCCGGTTTTCAAGCTTTTTCAAGGTGGAAAAGCAGAAAAACGTTTAGCCTGTATCGTCTCTAAACAGGCCAGTGAGTAAAGAGGGAAAGGAGGAATTTCTCTTACTGTTTTGGTACAAACAGATTTCAGAGCGACGAGGAGATAAGAGCTCAGACGAGACAGGCAGGAGACGAACAGAGAGGAAGCTGTAAAACCTGAGCAGAGAGAATCGGTGGTAGAAATGGCTTCAGACGGCAGATTTCAGTTTTTAAGGCTTTGGGATGAGGAAGAGGAAGAGTTTAGGGAAGAAGAGGAAAGAAATAACTCTGTTAGTGAGGAGCAGCCACTTTGTTTGAGAATCTCACAATGGCACAGGTGTGATCTTTTAGATGGTAAGTCTTAATTTGCTGATTGAAAATTTCTGTCCTTTTTATACTTTTCTCATTCCTTTAAAAATGGAACATTTTTGTACTTCCATTTGAGTCTCAACTGCTTCTAAAAACAGTCAGAGGGCTTAAAAAAAACTTCCAGCTGTTTTCTGGCAATAAGTTACTTTTTTGTTTTGTTTTAAGAAAGTTTCAGAAATGAGCTGTTGTATTTCTTGTCTTAAAATCAGAAGCTTTAAGCTGCCCACCGTTTGTGGCTGAAATGTTCAGATTGTTGCTCCTGTCCTGCAGGGTGTTCAGACCCAACCAGCCTGGACTCTCTCAGCCCCCAGGAGAAGAAGAGGCAGGGCTACATCCACGAGCTGATAGAGGCGGAGGAGAGATATGTGGAGGACCTGCAGGTTGTACTGGATGTAAGTTAATGAAAGTAGCACAAATAAAACATGACGAAACATTTGCTTTGCTCTTCATTTCATTTCTGCACATTCATCTTATTGCTGCCTTGGTTGCAGGTTTTCTACAAGCCGATGTCTGAGTCGCGGCGGCTGAATGATGCAGAGATGGCCATGATCTTCGTCAACTGGAGGGAGCTTCTGGCCTGCAACAGTAAACTCGTGAAGTAAATATCATCTGGTGGAGCGAACAGAACCAGAAACAGATGAAGTATTCAGCGTTTCAAAAAAATAATGTTTTAAACAACTTTGTGGTAACACCTCTTGGCCTGTTTTTGTTTTTTTCTAATGAAAACCTGATATTTGTAATGAGTCCCCTGATCCAACACTTTGTAGAACCATCTGCTGGACTTTGACTAGGCCAGAAAAACAGCTTTGGGCAAGTTGCTAAAATTTGGGCTGCATTTCACAACATTTGGAGGATTTTTAGAATGTTTTTATAGGAAAGTTTTATCAAAATAGTTTTCAAGATTGTAGAAAAAGCAACAAAAAAACTTGTAAATTTTTATGCAATGCCATTTCTTTTCCCTCATTTTTAATTAATTTATTTTTAAACGTCTACAGTCTGTTGAAAGGGACATCATCAGTGATTAATAGATACATTTGATTACAGACTCATAGTCCAGATCACATAAACAAGGAAGAATAAGAATACATACAAATACAAAATAGAATATACTTTATTGATCCCCAAGGGGAAATTGCTCATTCATTGACAAGCTACTCCATCTACGGCAGGGCTGTCAAACTCATTTTTGTTTTGGGCCTAAATAAGATCATGGATGCTCTTAAAAGGCCTGTGGTGCCAGAAAGTATTGATAAAACCAGCGAACAAACCTTTAAAATATTAATAAATTCTTTAAATTACTTTATATTGACCATTTTTTCACATTGATCAGTCCTTCCAGGGTTTTGTGATTATTTGCAATAAAAATTAAATATCTGTGGTACTAACTTAGAAACATTTGCGGTAATTACACACACGTTTGACAGTAAATGCAACGTCTTTTTTTCTTCGCTGTAATGATCATGGTCTATAATTTGACATCAATTAAGGCTAAGGCGGCTGTTTAGTACAAGTTGGAATCACTTAAACCCGATGATTTTTATCATGTTTGCCAAAAACTCTGCACTAAATTTACAGTTATGCATTAGCGCGAAAAAGTGCGGGAGTTTGACACATGTGATCCAAGTGTTAAATATGAATAATACAAATATAACCACAAGATATAAAGTTTATATCTGTTGTAAGATATATAAACTTACAAGAGATATAAGTTTATATATATTACCAGAGATATATAAACTTGTAAGGTATACATCACTTACACATCATTATAAGTGATGTGTGTGTGTGTATATACAGTATATATATATATATATATATATAAGTGATGTAAGTAATTCAATATGACTGAATTTAAATACATAAATAATATTGAAACATGCAAATATGTTAATCTAAAAACAATCTATAAATGAGTGCAGAGAAAATTAGATTTAAGTTACTCAGACTTGGGCATTGTAAAAAAAAAAAAAGAAAAGACTAACCTTTTAGGAAGCAATCATACTCATGAATACTTTTTGCACATTTCTGGATGCTATCTAAGCTGATAATAATATAAAAGTTAACCATAAAAGCTGCATATTTTATTACATTTAAGTTTAAAATGGATCATATGTTGTGTTCAGGGCTCTCCTTGGTCGGAAGAAAACCACGGGGGACAACATGCCGGTTCAGAGGATCGGAGACATTCCTGGCCTCTGAGTTGTCCCACATGCAGCCTTACATCAGCTTCTGCTCGTCCCAGTTCAACGGCGCCGCGCTGCTCCAGACCCGCACCGACAACGAGCCAGAATTCAAGGCGTTCCTCAAGGTAGGAGGGAGAGGACGAAAAAAAAATGAGGAAAGACGGGAAGAAGTCAGGAATCCTTTGGAGCAGAGGAAACGTTTCCACTGAGGGATCTGAGATTTAATCTGTGTGGCCCAGAGCTAACCCAGAGATTTATAGAGTTAAATAGTATTTATTTTCTAATTTTAGAGCCCCTTAGGGTAGTTGATAAAACTCATTTACGAACTGATAAAATATTAATAAATAAACGTCTCTGCATTCGAAATGTTGTCACAATGATGAAATTTGGCAGAATACAGATGAAAACTGCTTTTATTTGATAAATAAAATGATATTTAAGCACACAACTGTCATTTTAAAAACTCTCAGAAGTGTAGAGGGCCAAACAACAGGGAAAAGGTGAGCCAGATTTGGCCCCCGGACCTCGAGTTTGACATGTTCTAGTCAGTTTGAAACCTGAAAGTCTTTCTGCTGCAATATAAGCTTTGAGTTTTAGTTTGACTTTGTTGAATGTAGTGTAACAAGAGTATAAACAAAGTTATATACAAGCAAAATAGATCTAAAACAAAGGAATACCAGTAGTAAAGTATATTTATATTTAAGGAGTGGGAAGAAGTATGAACTTATTTTCAAACCCACCCGTTTTACATCTGCAGCATCATCCGATAAGTTACTATTTGGTTTTAACATAATTGAGGCTATTTTTAGGATTTTACATGTATGTTATTGTCCCGTTTGAGATATATCTGAAATTTTATATCTTTTTGTTTTGGATACAAATGCAACACAAACTTATTGTGCAAAATAAAAAGCAAAACTGGTTAAAGATGCATTTTGAATCCCTTCTAAGACACAAACAGAAACTTTCCAAGGACATCCAAACTATTTGGATTATTTTTGAATTATTTTCACAGTGTAAACAAAATAATCTGACAGCTTTGATCATGTTTTTTTTGTGTGTGTTCATAGTCTGAATGATTAATAAAGTACCGTTTTTATGTCCCATCTCCACCAAAAGATATTACACAAACATGAACGTATTTAATAGTTCAATTTCAGTCTTCAAAAGCTTAAGAAGTTATGAACACATTTTCATTGAGGCTCTTTAAATGGATGCATATGTGCAAATTTAAATTGACATGGCTTTGTTAGTTAGTTAGAAAATTTATTAATTCCCTAACCCTAAACAAAATAATTATATATAATTAAAAAAATATAGAAGTCAATAAAATGAAAAGCAGCAGAAAGAAGAAAAAAAATCTCATAATATCAGCCCCCTTTATCCGAAAAATATATTTAAACAAAATGGATTTACAAAGAACAAAAACAACATTCAGATGGATTCACATTATTCTGTTTCACATTTATTCAAAGAACTAACTTTTACCATTTATTATTGTGACTGTATACAAAATTTGCCAATTTACAAGGTAATGAAAAAGAAAAAATTCCTCAGGGATCCATACAACGTTTTTGAAAGCTACGTTGGCTAACGTTGCCTTTTTTCTGTCCAGAAAATCGCGACAGACTACAGGTGTAAAGGCATGCCGCTGTCCAGCTTCCTGCTGAAGCCGATGCAGCGGATCACTCGCTACCCGCTGCACATTAAAAACGTAGGTCATCCAGTTAGTGACCTGAAGCAGTCTCTCTGTGACCCGTTCGTTGCTGTTCGTTAAAGATGATCTTCGGTGTGTGTAGATCCTGGAGTGCACAGCAGAGGGCCATCCTGACCGCGGCCAGCTGAAAGAGGCTCTGGAGAAAGCGGAGGAACTCTGTCAGCAGGTTCTTCAGCTTTTAATCTCATTAATATGCTGCTGCTTTTTCTTCTGGATGAAACGGCGACCAGACGTTTTTGTTTCTGTCCAGGTGAACGAAGGCGTCAGGGAGAAGGAGAACTCTGACAGGCTGGAGTGGATCCAGAACCACGTACAATGTGACGGTGCTATGGAGGTAATGAGCGTTAAGCACTCATAAGAATTCATAAGAGATTATAATCCAAAAGGAGATTAATTAATCTTCTCTCTTCTCACAGCAATTGGTGTTTAACTCTCTGACAAACTGTTTGGGCCCCAGAAAACTGCTGCACAGCGGAAAGGTGAGCGAATCTGAATCAATAAAAGTTGATCTGCATGTTCTGAAAGTTTAACAATTGAAATGTTTTTTTAATGTAATAAATGATAAATAATAAATGACAAGGTAGAAAAAAATCTTTACATCTTACAATGTATTTTTAAAAAAAACCCAAAACCTTAATACATTTAACTGTAATAAAAAAAATCTGAACATCCCTAAAGCAACAAAAAATATATAATGAAATTTTTTCCACAACAGTTTCAGACATAAATTTCCATAGCAAATGTTAAATATATTTAGTTGTAAATGAACACATTACTTTATGTTGGGATAAATGAAGGATCAAAAATTGATTATTTTCTGAGTCTCAGAGTTGCAGTTTTTGGAAAATTCTAAAAATAAATGTAATTTGGCAAATTTGAGGAATACTCAACCCAAAATGGATTGAAAATAAAACTGGAATGGTACAAATTGTCCCTTTGCGGTCTTTTAAAATGCGTTTTTATTCTAAAAAGTAGATTTTCTTCTCTTTCAAACAGTAATTTAATTGGTTTTTAATTATTTAATGTGTCCATTTTTCAGATGTACAAGGCAAAAAGCAGCAAGGAGCTCTGGGCTTTCCTTTTCAACGACTTCCTGCTTTTAACTCATGCTGCCAAACAGTTCACCTCTTCTGGGCCTGACAAGCTGTTCAGCAAGAGGAACAACGTCCAGCTCAAGATGTACAAACCAGTAAGAAACGTCCACAGAAACCAGTTTCATTTTTAAACATCCACCAATCAGAAGTGTGTGCCCAGTTTCTTCAATCTACAGAGTTTTGAGCTGCTGAAGATGGAAAAACCAAACGATCGATCGATTGGATTATTTAAATTGTGAACTAATTTAGTAATCGATTAATTAACTGTATACAGACTCAAAGAACCTCCCAATTGCAGAAAAAACAACAAAGTCAGAGCAGCAATTTAACCAAACCTTTGTCTGTAAATATGTCTGACCCAGAAATTGATTAGTTTTCATATTTACCATATTTCTAATATTATATAAAAAGGCTTAAATAGAAAATCTGCAGTTTGTTAACTTTCTTTTAATCTGATTAATCATTAGAATAATCAGTAACTAAAATAGTCAATAGTTATAGCCGTAGTAAAAACAGCATTATTTTAACCTTTCAACCTGTTTGGTTGTTGATTTTCACATTTAACGGTGTTGGCATCACCCAGGATCCTCCACAGTGTTGAAATGTTTTCTTTAATCTGGTGAATTAAATGAACTGATTTTGCAGTGTCTTCTTCAAAAAGGTTGCAATCAAAGTTGCCAGCTTTATTGTTGCAATAATAACATGCTCTTACAATGAATTTGAAATTTCTGGACGAGACAGAAAAAAAAAGATTATCACCTAAAGTGCAAATAAGGTTTTCAAATATCTTCTTGAAATAGAAACTTTAACAGTACGAAAGAAAAACTCAAATAAAACTAAACCAAAACAAAAAGTCACAACAAAATAAAACGAAACTATAAAGATAATCCAAACTATGATAAACTATACAAATAATTTTATTTATATTGCACATTTTCAGCAACAAGGTAGTTCAAACGTTTACATGAATTAGAAGGAAAAGAAAAGCAACAAACCAAAAGAAAGACAAAAACATAAAGATACATGTTTGTTCCCCATGTTTAAAAACATTTACAAACTAGTTGGGGTTTCTCTGGATCTTAAGTTTGTTCTGGATTAGAGAGGTATAAAACTAAATGTTGGTTCCAGTTGTTCTGGTGAGTTCTAGATGTGTATAAAACTAAATGTTGGTTCCAGTTGTTCTGGGTGAGTTCTAGATGTGTATAAAACTAAATGTTGGTTCCAGTTGTTCTGGGTGAGTTCTAGATGTGTATAAAACTAAATGTTGGTTCCAGTTGTTCTGGGTGAGTTCTAGATGTGTATAAAACTAAATGTTGGTTCCAGTTGTTCTGGGTGAGTTCTACATGTGTATAAAACTAAATGCTGGTTCCAGATGTTCTGGATGAGTTCTAGATGTGTATAAAACTAAATGTTGGTTCCAGATGTTCTGGGTGAGTTCTAGATGTGTATAAAACTAAATGTTGGTTCCAGTTGTTCTGGGTGAGTTCTAGATGTGTATAAAACTAAATGTTGGTTCCAGTTGTTCTGGGTGAGTTCTAGATGTGTATAAAACTAAATGTTGGTTCCAGTTGTTCTGGGTGAGTTCTACTGTGTATAAAACTAAATGCTGGTTCCAGATGTTCTGGATGAGTTCTAGATGTGTATAAAACTAAATGTTGGTTCCAGATGTTCTGGGTGAGTTCTAGATGTGTATAAAACTAAATGTTGGTTCAAGATGTTCTGGATGAGTTCTAGATGTGTATAAAACTAAATGTTGGTTCCAGTTGTTCTGGATGAGTTCTAGATGTGTATAAAACTAAATGTTGGTTCCAGATGTTCTGGATGAGTTCTAGATGTGTATAAAACTAAATGTTGGTTCCAGATGTTCTGGATGAGTTCTAGATGTGTATAAAACTAAATGTTGGTTCCAGATGTTCTGGGTGAGTTCTAGATGTGTATAAAACTAAATGTTGGTTCCAGTTGTTCTGGGTGAGTTCTAGATGTGTATAAAACTAAATGTTGGTTCCAGTTGTTCTGGGTGAGTTCTACATGTGTATAAAACTAAATGCTGGTTCCAGATGTTCTGGATGAGTTCTAGATGTGTATAAAACTAAATGTTGGTTCCAGATGTTCTGGGTGAGTTCTAGATGTGTATAAAACTAAATGTTGGTTCAAGATGTTCTGGATGAGTTCTAGATGTGTATAAAACTAAATGTTGGTTCCAGATGTTCTGGATGAGTTCTAGATGTGTATAAAACTAAATGTTGGTTCCAGATGTTCTGGATGAGTTCTAGATGTGTATAAAACTAAATGTTGGTTCCAGATTCTGGATGAGTTCTAGATGTGTATAAAACTAATGTTGGTTCCAGTTGTTCTGGGTGAGTTCTAGATGTGTATAAAACTAAATGTTGGTTCCAGATGTTCTGGATGAGTTCTAGATGTGTATAAAACTAAATGTTGGTTCCAGATGTTCTGGATGAGTTCTAGATGTGTATAAAACTAAATGTTGGTTCCAGATGTTCTGGATGAGTTCTAGATGTGTATAAAACTAAATGTTGGTTCCAGATGTTCTGGGTGAGTTCTAGATGTGTATAAAACTAAATGTTGGTTCCAGATGTTCTGGATGAGTTCTAGATGTGTATAAAACTAAATGTTGGTTCCAGATGTTCTGGTGAGTTCTAGATGTGTATAAAAACTAAATGTTGGTTCCAGATGTTCTGGATGAGTTCTAGATGTGTATAAAACTAAATGTTGGTTCCAGATGTTCTGGGTGAGTTCTAGATGTGTATAAAACTAAATGTTGGTTCCAGATGTTCTGGATGCGTTCTAGATGTGTATAAAACTAAATGTTGGTTCCAGATGTTCTGGATGAGTTCTAGATGTGTATAAAACTAAATGTTGGTTCCAGTTGTTCTGGATGAGTTCTAGATGTGTATAAAACTAAATGTTGGTTCTCCATGTTTGATTCTTGCTTTGTGTTGCTAAGTAACAAACTAACAGGAGTTTCTCTTGGTCTTGCTCCAATATTAAGCTAAATGTTGGTCTAAAGTAATAAATACTCCTTACCGTTGATAAAAGTAGTGAACTAAACAGACAGACCAGGCGAAGAAATGACACATTAGAAAGTGGAAACCCGTTTCCTGTTCTCCACAGCCTGTTCTGCTGAACGAGGTTCTGGTGAAGCTTCCGGATCCCTCCAGCGACGAGCCCATCTTCCACATCTCCCACATCGACAAAGTCTACATGCTGCGGACTGACAACATCAACGAGCGGTAGCTGCTCACCAGCTAGCATCACTCTGATAAACTCAGCAGATTCAGTGTTTTCACGAACTCTCTGTGTGTCGTCAGGACTTCCTGGGTTCAGAAGATAAAAGTGGCTTCGGAGGAGTTCATCGATACTGAGAAGAGGAAGAGGGAAAAGGTTTATCAAGGTTGGTCATTTGGAGCGGCCATGTTTGGCTCTGCTGTGTTTTGGTCTGAGTTAAATGTTAAAACGGTCAAACGTGTGTTTGCAGCTCGTTCTATAAAGGGCACTGGAATTGGCAGACTCCTCGTCACCATCCTGGAAGCCACCGAGCTCAAAGCAGCAAAACCCAACGGTGAGTCTCCTTCTCCTCATCTCCCTGCTTCACGTTTCCGTTCTCCTCACAGACTCGTCGTATTTCTTTGTTTCCTGCAGGTAAAAGCAACCCGTACTGCGAGGTGACCATGGGCTCTCAGACTTTCACGTCCAGGACGATCAACGACACCCTGAACCCAAAATGGAGCTTCAACTGTCAGTTCCACATCAGAGATCTCTACCAAGACGTCCTCTGCATCACCATCTCTGAAAGAGACCAGTTTTCACCAGATGGTTAGCTGCAAACCGAATCCTTTCCCCTCTTGGTTAAATACTGCAATATTGACCCACTTCTGATGTCTAAAATCCAATCAGAGCAGCACGACTCCTGGCTTATTTCTGCCTTTTAACTCAACTTAACAGCCTTTAATTTTATGAAACGATGCCTTATAAACCAGATTGCCTTGCATATTGTTCTGGAGTAAAACAGTGCCCTTTATTTGATTAATATGGATTTATTCTGGCTGTGCTTACTGACCTTGAAGTGGGTTTGTGTGGCTCTGTCAAAATGTTTTAGTTACATTACGGCTACCGTAGTCAGCAGCGTCGCGGAGTAATACGTACTGGGCTTTGACTGACTGACTATTGCGACTGTTTTGTTTCGCTTAATGTGCCTTATAGTCCAGTGCGCTTTACTTATGAATAAGATTAAAAATAGACCGTTCATTTGACAGTGCGCCTTACAATCTAGTGCCTCGTATAGCGCAGAAAATACAGTACTTCATGTTGGTTTATCACATAAGATCCCAATAAAAGACGTTAAAGTTTTTCTGATATTGTTATTTTTGACGCGCCACCGTTCCGTTTCTCTCTCCTCAGGGTTCCTTGGGCGGACGGAGGTTCCCGTGGCAACTATCAAGAAGGAGCTGGAGAACAAGGGACCAGTGACGCGGCGTCTTCTTCTGCACGAAGTCCCGACCGGGGAGGTGTGGGTCCGACTCGACCTGCAGCTTTTCAAATAGCAAAGAGACGCAAAGAAGAACTGTCCTTCTCAGAAACTTACCAAAGACTGACAAGAAGCAGAAAAGCCCATGGACTGGTTTATATACAACGCCTTAAAAATGCAAAACTAACCTGAACTAATACCTCTGACGCTGCCTCCCAGTCCTCTGGATCGGACCGTCATCTATATCCAGCAATAATAGGAGTTTTTGTTTCTACTTTTCCTCCTGATTAAGGAAAGCAAGAGTTTCTATCAAGCAAATGCTTCCTAATCAGAGGACAACCTTTTGTTTTATTTTTTTAAACGGTTAAATCAGTGAAATTACCTGTAATTTTTTTACTTCTCTGTTACAAAAGTCGGGTTTTATTCTCCCTTTGCCAAATCTTCTCATCCGATTCCAGCCATTGAGTTCATGATCAAGTAGTTTTATTCCAGCTGTCAGGACACTAGTATGTTAAAGTTTTAATATTTTATTTTTTTCCTGAGGAGAAGCCAACTCGCGCTGTTCGACTCGTCTTCATCAGAAGCGTCACAAACGACGGACGACGGATGACGGACGGCAGCGTGAAACGCCTCTGACAGCAGGGCGAGAAATTTCAGTTTGTCGCTCTCTTCTCCGCTGGGTTTACTAAAGTAGGCAGAAGATCTCAGGACTCGATGTTTTGAGGTCATTTCCTGTTTTCTGGTGTGTTTATATCAACATATGTGTGAAGTTTAAGGATTCCCACGTGGGGAGAAGTTGATGAAACAATGATGGAGGCTTTGATTTTTGGAGTTAATTTAGAGAAATGTTACTTTAAGACTTGAGTTGTTCAGATAAGATCATTCTTCTTTGCTTTTTTCAATCAAAGCCAAATAACTTTAATGAATTCATAAGACGCCGACCTCTTCCTGTGTTACTCTTACAGATTCGGGATTTAAGGAGGATAACATTTTAAGGTGGCACAAATGAATTATTACTAATTGATCCCTCTGCTCCTGTTTAAACGTCTGTGGCTTCAGGAGTCAAATTCAGCAAACATGCAGCATTAAATCCTGGTCAGGTTTCCAGACTGAAAACTTCTACAGTCTATGGAAGCCCTGTAGGGACATTTGTATGTTTTTAGGGCTCTGACCAAATTTTTCTTTTCTTCTCGTTATCAGTCAGTGTGAAAAAAAAACCCGGTTCTAATAATTATACATTAAAATAATCTATAACAATTCTAATTTATAGAATAATTATATTCTATAAATATACCATCCTTATCCTTGATAATAAATCTAAATTTAAATTGGAATGAATCACAAATAAGGATAATTAATACTCTTATTATTAATGAGTGGAAGCTCTTATTCATACCATAATTAATACTAGTAATACTGGCATTAATGTATTATTATTATTGAGGATAATTGATCCTGTTTACATAATCAGTGATAACTTTGTACAATATTACTGATGGGATTTAATACTATTAATAATAATATAATAATACATTCTGTTAAAGCAAATAAAGAATAAAAAAATTAGATCAGCTCTTAAAAATCAAAAAAAGAGAGAAATTGTAACTTTAAAGTCAAACACAAAAGGAAAAATTAAACTTGCCCAGACATAATTATTATTATTTGCTTTGTTTTCCCTTTTGACCGAAACTCACTTTATTTCATTCAAATAAAAAAAATTAAAAAAAATATTTCCTTTCATAAATGCTTTTCTTATTTGCTCATAACTCATAAAGTTAGAAGAAAAAAATCAATTAGAATCAAATAAATTGATCACCCTTCAGGTCTTCCATACATTTGCCTTGATTTATTTTCTCCTAAATACAAACAAACTTTTTATTTATTTCTTTATTTATGCGCATGACTATCTGGAGGACCTTTTCTGCACCGTCAGCTGGTTCGAGTCGATGAAACCTGTTGATGCCGCTTTAACTGGTAGAAGTCTGACCTGCTGCATGTTGTTCTTTCAGTTTTGTCCCGTCCAGTCGGTTTGTTTTAAAGTGTCGTATTAACAGATGTTTTTCGAACTCCTAGAAAATGTGTTACTTGACGTGATTATGTCTTATCTGTATATTGGTGGTAAAGTTGTCCAGAGTTTTAGTTTTTATTTTCTGTTTAGTCTGCGATGGCTGCCGCAGTGACTCACTAACACAGTGTTTTGGCCTTCACACGACACTGAATCAGGTTTTTAGAAGGCAGAATAAAGACATTAAAGCTGATAAAACCGTGGGATTTCTGACTGATGGTGTGTAACAATAGATACACAATTTGTAATATTGCTTTAAAACATTAAAAAACTACCGCATACAAAAGTAAGCCATAGAAACTTTGAATCTGAGGAAAGTTGAAACAATAAACCTATTTATGCAAACATTTAGGCAAATAAAATAAATTAACCGAGCAAAAGCAGAAAAAAGGTCTTTGGATTTAATGTGAATGTCTGGTTTCAGTAATAAATAAAAAAAAATGCCAAAAATTTCCAGGTAAAATATTACAATAACATTTTGTGACAGAATAGATGTAATTTTATTACTTTTAGCAAAAATAATTTAGAAATTTTTCACTTAAAAATGCAATCATATCAGCCTGAACAAGTTTCCTTTGTAGTTATTACATCAAAAACAAAATAAGAATTTAAATTAACCAACATAAAAACAAAGATGTATTTTTATATATAATTATCTTCACAGCTGAAATTTTCGTAGCACAGCTCTGAAATTTCAAGCTCAAATCGAAAATAGTGTACAATAAAAAGATTACACCTCAAATTTTTCTTCACCCCCATATAAAATATGTTACAACCTGGGTTTGTATTTCCTTTTTTACCTTGGACATATTTAAACTGATAGCTACTGGATACCATAAAAGATAAAGAAAATATCTGGTTACGAGCGTTTATGACCAGATATTTTCTTGCTTCTCTTGTCTCCTGGCCAAAAGTCAGTAGAGTGGACACCAATGGACCTCAATGAATCCTTCTTCACACTCCACCGGCTCCAACTGGGGCTACAGAGCAGCAGCCATTACGTAACCGCACCAAGCTGCTCCACGCTGCCCTTACAGCAGCAGCACACCGCCGCTGACTGGACAAAATTAGCTGAACCTCCCCCCCCTGAAGTGGCGCTAATGGAGTCGATGACATAACTTTTCCAAATGTGTCGCACCTGATCCATTGTTTGGCTTTTGTTTCAACAGGGAAATCATAACGTGGGACACACATTATGTACACGTGCAGCTGTATTTAAGAGAAATTATTGCAAATTGCACAATATTCCTGCTTTCTGGCCTGGATGTTTGTAGTGTAGCATCAGTTCTGTAGGAAAAATAACAAGGTATTACTATTTTATTAGTCAGTTTTCTGGATACACACTGCAAAAACACAAAATCCTACCAATTATTTTGTCTAATTTGTAGTGCAAATATCTTAGTATACTTTAAATAAGACAAAACCAACAAGTAAACTTTTAGCAAGGTATAGGAGGCCTGTTTTAAGTCTGGCATTTCTTAATGCTGACTAGAAAACTATGAGGTTCTCTTGCAGATTTTTTTAAATTTTTAAGTAAAACATTTTTCCATGTTATAAATGAATTAATCTCCTAGTGGAACAACTAGATTTTCCTCAGTCATAAGGAATTACTGACTTAACGCAAGCTCCGATATCTTGTTAAATATATTTGTAAGTTAGTTTTGTCGTATTTCAAGCGCATGAACATATTTGCACTAGAAACTAGACAAAAATAATTACTGAAATTTTGTGATTTTACAATGCACTGAGCTTTGAATTAATGTAGCTCATGAGATTCAGCTTTCCAAAAATATTGTTAAATTTAAATTTTTCATTTTATTGAACATTTTTCTTATATTGGATAACGACAACCTGAGTAGATACTAAAAGCAGTTTTCAAATGATGATTTTTAAGAGGAAAAGCTTTCCAACCCAACCCAAAGCCTTATGGAGTTTGGACCATTTCCTGCAGGACTTTCTAATATAGAGCAAAATTTATGATTAACATCAATTATGGTAAGTTGTCAGACATCTTTAGGAAGCAATCCAACCACAAACCACCATACTCCCATCGTACTGTTTTACTTTCAGTATGATTCTGAAATGCTGTGTTATTTTTTGGTCAGATGACAAACTTTTGTCTTGTTAGCCAACAGAATATTTTATCAAAAGCCCTGCAGTTCCTTAATATTTTTTGGGGGATAAATATAATATGTTTCATTGAATAGGTTAGGATAGGTCTAAAGGATACACAAAGCATGTTCATTACATTTTTTTTTACATAAAATCAGTCTTGGATAATTGTTGTGCCTATTTTGAGCTCCTTTCAGAATGACCTTTGTAGGGCTCTGTCACTTTAAATCCGGATCAGCGGCTGGTGATCACGCCTCCCAGCTCAACATTTACACTCACACCTGAAGAAAGCTGTAACTCGATGCGCTGTTACATAACTGTGCATTTAGAAGTGATTCAAGTGGTTTCTGGATGGTAAGTCGACAACAAAACACTGTTTTCCCCCCCCCCAGCAGCCACATTACAGCTCATACAGAGGTAAAACCAAACGCTCTGGAGCTCCACTGGGGTTGCTAGGTGACGGGCTGAGCTGGCTGGGGTTGCTAGGTAACGGCGCAGTGCCAGTTGAATGTGACTTAACATTTGGGAAGTTTTTAAAACGGCTCTATTTCCGATACAAAAACATTAAATTATTGCCGAAAAAATAACTGGGTGTTTTTTTTTTTAAGCTCTTGGTCTGTTTTTAAAAGCAGTTAAGACTCAAACCGACGTTTAAAAATATTCAAAATGTGAATTTTAATTCAGATTTTATGAGACGGTAAACAAAAGGATATGTGTTTTTTATGTATACAGTGTGTGTAAGGTTCTAGTTTCACTTATTTGTAAATAACAGTAAGACAACAATGTACCATGTAGCCCATGTAACCAAAATGACCCATAAAAGTATAGAAAATGTAGAGAGACTGTATGGATAGATATTTTGTATTAAGGCATAAAATAGAAGAAAAGTGCAATAGAGCGGAATAGGAGCAGCTTAAAGCCAGAGCAGGAGCACATAATAAGATATAGAAATAGGTTATAGAGACAGAGAGAGACGTGTACAGAGAGGATGAGTCCGAGAGGCCCTCAGTTCCACTTGACTCAGTCATGGGAATGATTAGATTATCGCCACATGAACAGCTGTCTTATATAACACACACACATTTGGTTGTTCTGCTATCCCCATGGGGACACTTACCCACGTTATATTGTCCACAGCCCCTCACCCTAACCCTGAACCGAAACAATTTAACCCGTACCCTAAAACCAAGGCTTCATCCTCAAGGAGCGGTCTGGCCCAGACAGGAGCAGCCCAGAGGGCTGGGATGTCTGAAGTGCCCACAGGGATATGAAAGCAAAACGCACACACAGAAATAACTTGAATATAATGAGGTCTGTGTTCTGGCCAAAAGTCCTGGCTGAGTAAAGGTGCCCCATAGCAACAGAGACTCGGTAATAAAAGAGACAGTCCATGTCTAAGAGAAAAAGCAGGGCCAGTCGGTTCTCCTGCTGTGAAATATATGAATTAAAGAAACAGAGAATGCTTTACAGTACCCGATTCGCCACAGAATCAGTTTAATATTAATAAAACGTCAGCCTGGAACTAAACTATTTTTGGAAAATCAAATAGAAGTAAGACTGTAAACATTTTAACAAAGATTTTTTCTGACAATGCTTGAGCGTGCCAAGCTGCCTGTACGGCTACACTGCAAAAACACAAACACTTACCAAGTGTTCTTGGTTTAGTTTCATGCAAATATCTCAGTAAACTTGGATTAAGACAACAGACATAATTTGCCAGTGACTAGTACTTTTTCATCAGTACTAAGGAATTAGTGACTTAAAACAAACTCATACATCTCACTGAAAAGTTACTTGTAAGTTTGTATTGTCTTATTTTAAGATATTTCACTAGAAACTCAACCAAAAATACTTGGTAAGATCTTGTGTTTGTGCAGTGTATCGAGTCTTGTTTGAGGTTTGTTACTGGGTTAAAAGACAGAAGTTAGAAGAAGCATGACATATCAGCAATTCAACCCTTTTTCAATAACAAATAGGACCCTCAGAAGTGTGTGGAGGAGCCATACACTCACAACAGCCTGGCACTTCCTGTTCATACTGGTAACTAGCTTGGTCACACACTGCTGTGGGATACCATTTATTAATCAGCATTTTCTTAAAGATAGACAGTGTAGATGTGATGAACACTCTGGCATTATTATTCAAAATTCACATTTGTATGTTTCCGTACTTCCATTTGGGTCTCAACTGTTCCTAGAAACATCTAGCCATATTTTTTAGCAATACGTTAATGTTTGGTGTCTGGAAAATGAGCCGTTTCAAAAATCTCCCAATTGTTAAGTCATAGTCGAAGGGCACTGTGCCGTTACCTAGCAACCGCGGCTGAGTCCAGCCCCATTACCTATCAACCCCGGCTGAGCTCAGTTCCGTTGCCCAGCAACCCCGGCTGAGCTCCTGCGCAGCTGGTTCGAGACAAAGACACTGAAAAACAGGGGGGGTTTTGTTGCTGTTGGTTTTTTGTTGTTGTTGTTTTGTTTTTCAATTAGCATTTTTTTCCAGGTCATACTTCTGTCTAGTCTTATGCATCATGACTGTTTGTTTATAAAACCCTAAGAAGAGCTGTACTATAAATTTTATTGTCTTGTGTACTGTGCAGTGACAATAAATCTAATCTAATCTAATCTAAACTAATATCTGAAGCTTGATACGTTTTTTTCCCCGTTTATAAGTTATATATATATTTTTTAAATTACAGATTTAGTCTACATTTTATTTTGTGCGGTTCCAATGTATGCTTCACTGCAGCATGTTATGGTTCATCTGCAGCTCTTATCTTAAACCATGTTTTTATTGATAAAACAATTTATTCATACTTTGGTAATTAATGACTGATGATTTATCCGTCAATAAAACCCAGCAGGATAAATTTAAACTGCAGAGAAAACTCTGAGTTCCTCATCCTTAGTCCTGTCCCTCAATATTTAACTGATGACAGACGATTCCTCACAGGATGCACTACATGGAGTTAAGACTCTTAATATTTCATCAACCTGTGCAGGAGATGCAAAAAATAGATGCACTGGTATGCAAGAGGTCCACATGTGGTGCATTCAGCATGTACAATATCAGGTTGTGCTTAATGTTTGTCATCTACTTAAATTAGTGTTTAAATTTAGCAATGTATTTATTGCCAAAGTTTGAAGCAAAAATGTCAGTTTTTTCTCTTTTGTTTCTTTAACACCTGTAATGTTTTATCTACAGGAAAGTTTAAAGACACAGAAGCAATAATTGATACTTTAACTATGGTTAAAGTCAGGCAAACATTTCTCTACACATACCATAAATAATTCATATGTAAATATGTTTAGATTTGGATTCAGCAACTTTAATAAGATTTATGGATTTATAATTGAGTCTATTCTTTGGAAAAACATGTCTAGTTGACTTTGATCACTGAAGTGATTTATAAAACAGATTTCTGTTCCAGAAATGTTGCAGGTTTTCCCACTTTAATATTACAATTTACCTTTGCTTTACTATAACAATGTCAATTAAAAAAGTGTTTTTTAGATTATCCTAAAATACCTTTTTGTTTATTTTACATCTAGGTGGAGTAAAACATCAAAATGCTTGGAAATTAACTAAAAAAACAAAATGAAGGGGCTAAGATTAAAGGCAAACTTTACAGAGCTAAATTGGGGTCACAAACTTTGTTCAAAAGAAAAAAACTTCAAACAGAAAAAAGTTAATTTGAGAAAGAGTTTTCAGTTTCACATCTTTTTTTTCTAAACTTTTTTTCAATTTTATTTTTTGCTTTTGGTCATAATGTAGCTCCATACATTATTGTTTACCATTGAATATTAGCAGTATTCTCATGCACGTTTGATAAATACGTACATTGTTTGTAGAGCAATTCCTTCACTTCTCCACTTTTGGGAGTTTACTGATCAGATTTCCAGCTTTTTAAAAAAAAAATTATTACATGAAATCCAATTTGAACTCTTAATTATTTTTTGTCCTTGTCACTTCAAATTAGGCTGGAATTAAAGTTTGTGTTGGTGAGAGCATTTATTTCAGAGCGCTTGCAGCCTCAGAGTATTACTGACATTGAAGTCACCCTCCCATTCACCTAACAGCGATGTATAATGTAGGATATGTACAGCATTAACATTAAATTAGATGGCTTCATCCAGTGTGTGGAAGCTTACTCAGCAGGGGGTAGATGAGGGCGGCGATACTAACCTCTGACAACGTTTCATTGGTGGCGGTGGGATCTGCGAAGAGCTGCAGCAGCAAAGCATGAGTGTGCAGGCATGCGGCAAAATAACGCAAAAAACACTGATGGTATAAGTTCATCTGCTTGATTTAAATGCAGTACTGATCAAGCTTTGCATTCAAAGAAGTTTGTAATATTTCTAAAGCTGGCTGCATGCGCTAACTCAGATTTTTCCTTAATTGTTTGAGAAATGTTGGTTGATTTGAGATGTCGTTTTGTACGTTTTACCTCTGCCGGAGTGTTTTTCTTGCACATACCTGTTGAGAGCCGTTGGCCTGGAAAAAGCTGCCAGCCCCCCAGCCAGAGGCGGGAAGATTTTCAGCCTTTTCCTGTTGCGTAATGTCAGCTAGAAAACAACCTGCCAACAGGACAGGTTGGCTGATCAAAATTTAATAAACAGGATCTGGTCGACTTTAACCTAAATTAAACATGGTTTGCTGGCTCACCTTAGACACGCAAACTTTTGTTTCTTTACGTTTTTCTCATCAGAAGAATTCATAACTTTTAACATTTTATTGCATTGTTACTACGGAATATTCTTCAATGTTGGGATTTTATGTTATTTATACAGAGACAAGAAACTATGGCAGGAATGTTCAACCTTTACAACCTGAAGAGATATTTTGCTCTCAGGAAATAAAACTAGTTTAGAGCCACAAATGCCAGATAACTTTTTGAAAAAGTCAGGTTCGTTGTGAAGAATTTGACTTAATATGAGTCACAACACAAATTTCGTTTTCATTTGGGATCAATAAAGTATTTTTGGAATTTAATTTGAATTTAATTAACTCACAAACCAATCATCTTGTGTTCTCAAGATTATCTTGTGTTGAGAAAACCATCGGGAAAACGTAGATTTAGAATACGTCAGCTCTCAGCTTCCATAGGTTTTTATTTCAGTATTTCAGTTTTGGGTTGTCATATTTTATTTTAGGTATTTAAAATATCTTCCAGTTCCAGTGTTAAGCTTATTGCTCTTTGAGAGGGAAAACTTGCATTGTTATGCAATTATTAATATATTACTTAAAAATAATCTCAAGACATCGATATTACCGTTTATTGCAATAACTTCTGGGTCAATGTATCGTTCTGTAAATTTGTTATTTTGACAGGCCTGGTTGTGACAAGTTTTACATTGTAAACACTGATTTAGTGACATGACAAATTGCTCTGTGTTTTCCTCTCCTCTCTCTAAGCAGGAGGAGTGGCACCCGGTCTGCAAGTGCAGTTGTGTGAATGTGTGTATGGCGTCGTTGCCTGTAAATGAGAGGAAGAAAAGGATGCAGAGGTTTGGCAGCGAGGGAGGAGGAGATTCACTCGACCTGTCCGGGTCTTTCATGTCACATTTCTGCCCTCGGGATCTGACCTCTGTAACCCTGTCTGGAAAATAACCTGGAAAAACTAAAATGGAATAATGGAAAACTGCCCTCTGGAAAAGAGTCGGAGCAACGCACCTCCTCTTCCTCTTCCTCCTCCTCTTCCCTCCTCGTCCTGCTGCTGCATCAGACAGGAGAACTGAAGAGAAGAATGAAAGACGTTTTTAATTTGCTCCTGCAGAACTCAGGGAGAGGCGCTGGAGCTTGTGTGCCAAAGTGAAGGCTTTATGTGGATTTATGCATCTGATTGTACAGTTTGAACTGTTTTAGTTTCTGTTTAAGAGGAAAGAGAACATAGTGGAGGGAGAGAGGAGGAGGGCGATGAGCAGTGAGATGAGATGACTACAAAGGACAGGAGTAAAGAGGAGAGTTGAAGAAGAGAAAGCAGAAGACTGGGATCTGGATCCTGTTATTAAACGGTACGTATAACAATGTACCTAATATTTGCTAAAAACTGTACTTTTTGGTAGTCCAGATGCAAGTATTGCGCAGTAAGTCTCCTCTGTATTCCTTTTTGTCTAGATATTTAACGCTGCTTCTGCTCAGTTTGTCTACTTTCTGCTGCTTTCTTTGCATTTTGTCTCATTTGATTGTTTCTGCTCTCTTTGCATGTCACGTTAGCAGCAGGAGAGGGAAAGGCCACTGTCACATCGTGTTAGTGATATTAGACATGCACAGAGGGAGAAATACACTTCAGCTTTGATGAGAGCATTCTGGAAGATGTGTGCATGCGTGTGTGTGTGTACGCGTACGTGCAGGGGTGTGTGCGCGTGCGTGTGTGTGTGTGTGTTCAGAGACAGAGTTGTAGGAGCGACAGTTTTCTAAACCAACATTTTGCAGCGCAATAATCTGGTCATTCACAGCAGAAAGGTAATGAAGATTACACTCTGATAAAACAAGGATCAGAATTAGTTTGTTCCTAAATGTTTCTTAATTTAACAAAAAAAAGAAATAAAAATTAGCAGTGAGAATGCAGCATGCTCACCAAGAGCAGATTGTCTTCTGAGGATTTTAAATACATGTGTTTTATTTTAAATGGTTAATGTTTTTGAATTACTGTACATCACACATTGAAATAACCAAAATTACACACAAAAAAACTTTGAGATCTGGTCATTAATAATAAAATTAATCAATTATTCAAAAATCTTTTAGTCTACTATCCACTCATTGAAAGTGAGCAAATATTAAAGTGTATAATAAAAATACTAGTTTTTTTCTTCTCTGTTCAATATTAAATTAGACTAAACGTTTCCTGTGTTATATAAATTAGGACTACCAAAATTAGTTTAGTTTAAAAATTGACAGAATAATGAGAAAGAAAGAGATTTTTAATTTTTAAAAAAATTTTTTTTTAGATTTTTTAAAATTAATTTATCCAAATTCAGAAGTTCACAAGAAAGCTTTTAAATATTTGAGAAAGCCAAATATTTGTAATCTCAAGGCTTTGTTAGATTCTGATTTATTCATTTAATTTCTCTTTGGGATCAGTTAAGTACTTTTGAATTTGAATTAATTAACAACAACCTACTTTCATAGGATGAGAACTCAATGAAAAAATTAAATCTTATATTAAGTGCACGTTTTAGATACAACAAAGTATTTTGATCATGTTTTTTTACCTTAATTTTTATTTCATGTTAAAATCACAAACATTTAGGATCTTTTTACTCAAATACAGACTTTCACACACAAGTCATTAAACATTAAACTTGGATAAGTTTTTCAAAGAATATTGTTGTTATTGTATTATTATTATTATTGTTATTATTATAAAAATGCTTTATAGACCAACAAAAACTTTTTATCAAGACGACGGGGTTCCATTAATGCCAAAAATATGTTAATGTGTCTACAGCATGTTTCTATGGTGCGTTTGTAGTGTGTTTGTGTACTGTGCTCTTATGTGTATATATGTAATTTGTATAAACATAGCCATAGACACATGAACATATTTTTGGCACCAATGCTGTGTTCACACTGCAGTCTGAAATGATCCAATTCAGATTTTTTTGCCTTAATGTGACCTGAATCTGATCTTTTCATTACTGTTTGAACACAGGTCGGATTTTTTGACTCAGGCCACTTGGATATCCGATACGTATCAGATCTTTTCTGATCTGAATTTTCAGGTCTCATTCATCCGACCTGAACATCACTGATACTCGACAAACGTCACTATTCTGCGTCCTGATACTCGGAAGCGGGAAGAATAACAACAACCATGACAGACTTTAATGAGGATTAAGTTCCTACTATGCTGCTCCAGTCGGATAACAACTTCAAATGTGTAAGCTATGCTCCACCTTTAGCCTCCATGTTTACTTCCGCAAACACTGAACACTTCTTCTCTTTTGTGGCTGTTGGCAAAACACTGAGAACGCTGACGTTATTGCGCCCTCTACTGCGCATGCAGGACACTTTCAGGTCGTTTGCAGTTCACACTGGAGATCGCATACAAGACGCATTTATTTGGAAGTGTGAACGACCACAGCAAAAAAAAAATTTTATTCCACAAAAAATCAGAATTGGGTCACTTCATGCTGCAGTGTGAATGTAGCCCAATAGAATCTCATTTAATACCTGTTTTGTGTATATGGCTGTAGTTCTTCTATATGTTGTGCAGCTCATGAAGTATTTATTATGCAAGTATGTAATTTGATTTAAAAATAAATGCAGTTTGTACAGTTTTTTATACTGTAAGAATGCATCCCTTATCACCCATGTTATTGTTGTTATTCATTAATCACTCCCACCAGAAACATGACGTCTATTTCTTTTAAAATAATATTTTGTTATTTCTATTTAAAAAAAGACAAATGGACAGTGTCAGTGATGGATGCAGCTAGATGATGGTGTTATGTTGTGGTTTGTGTTGTGTTGACTCCTGGACAGAGGGGCAGTGATGACTTGGCTGCAGGCCTTGCCGTGTCTTTCTGATGTCATTACATAACTGTGATGCTCAGTTGCCTGATATTAGAGTAAGAGATTCATTAGATGCCTATTTTAAAATCTGGGCTCGTAATAACCTTAAATAAAAAAATCATGTTGACATGTTTCCTGCTGTAAGTCGAACTGTCGCATCCAGACTTTGGAGGGAAAGCAACAGAGGGTGAGAAGGAAGGGCAGCCTCTTCCTGGAGCTTTTCCACACACATCACAAAGCGACTCTGACAGTCGGTGAATTTAGAAGTGCTTCGAGGTTGTGTTCATGCTATGGTCGACAGTCACGCTACTAAATTCCTCGGTTAGTATTGTTAAACAATTCAAACCCTGATGTGCTGCTTTTCTGAGAATGAACAGGTATGACAGGGGGAAAAAGCATCTGGATGTTTTCAGAAATGTGACAGTCCGAAACACACATCTGTCCTCCAGCACGCTGTCTTTTTATTGCAGGTCAGTAGTGCTGTCTTTCTGCATTTTTCCAGCTGAAGACATCCTGAGAAATTAGGCCACTTTGATCTCCTCTGAGTGCATCATACATTTTTTATTTATCAGAGTTTAAACTCGTGCCCTGTCTTTACAGCTTCTCATCACGAGAGTACAACATTTAGGTTTTAACGTCAATGTTTTCGCCACAGTTTAAAATTTAAATGTTTAAAGACAGTGTCAAGCAATTTCTAGGTGTTAAAAACAGAAGCTGCTCTGTCTTCACAGATATTTTCTTACACTGGATAGGGGAAAAATACCCAACACATATCCTGCATATTTCACTGACATTTAATTCAACTCTGCTTACCCTGTTTTGGTCAGTTAGGAATGCCAAAAATAATTTCGGTTGGGGTTTCTGCTTGGGTTCCATCACCTAGCAACCCCCTAGTGGAGTTCCAGCATTTTTGGTCAGTTGGTTTTACTGCTGCATGCGGTGAACAGTGACTCCTGGAAAAGACAAGAGTTTTGCTGTAGACTTACCATGTAGAAACCACTTTCTGGATTCTTCTTCCTTCAGGTGTATTGTTGAGTTGGGGCCAGCAGCAGCGTATTTGGATTTAAAGTGACAAGACGCTCTAAAACAGCTCATTCTGAAAGGAGCTCACAGTAGGTAGAACTGAGCAGACTGAAATCTCATTATCTAGGAATAATTTTGTGCAAAAAGAATACAATGGGCATGTTTTGTGACCTGACCTAACCTGTTCAATAAAGCATAATAGGTCACCTTTAAAGTTATTCTTGTATAATGCCGTGAACTCAAAGACTCTGAGCAAATGTGTTTAATATTCTAGTTGCAGAGCTGAAGACAAAAGCAAAAGCACAACAAAAGCTTAAGCGGGACCCTGGAAGGTGGTGTGCCAGAATGTGAAAGGTTGAACGCAAGAATTTGTTACCCAAGCCATTACCTTTTACCTTGTGTTGGCATTTTTAGCTCCAACAAATATGCTGGAAGGAGAAAACAGATGCCTATGCTCATCAGTGTTTTGTTTCTGTCAGGTTTATTACCACAAAATACACTAAAAAGGGATCTGCTGCTCTTTATTACCTTTAAATGTCTAATTAGGACAGATTAATCAGGAGAAAACAATGCAGTGACCACTGCAAAACAGAGATAAGCAATTACAGTGAAATATAAACTTCTAGCTAAGAGTAATTTAAAAGTCCCAGCTAGAAATACAGAACAGGCTACAAATACTTCCTTGAAGTTGCAACAACACTCTGACTTCAAGATGAGAGCACCAGTACTAATGGACTGGGATTTTTAGGAACTTAATCCACGGAGTCAAGTTTAATCCAATCACTGACTGGTACAACTTCGTGTTCACTTCATCTCATCCTCTTGTACCAACACCACCTATTCCCACTGGAGGAAGAGATTATCTTTGTAATTGCCATTCATTGGTTTTTGCCAGTCTGCTGACTGCCGTAAACACTGAAAACATTCAACATCAACTAATTTTGGGTGAATAATGTAGTCCTTTCTGTGTCAGTATGATATGATTCATTATTTAAAATGTGTTAATACCGATTCACTCTGTTCATTGAGTGGGTCTGCAAAACCTGAATATTGTGAAAAAGGAAATAAATAGTGTATTTTAATGCAAAATAAAGTAGATAGGATACATGTTGGAAAGTATCGACAACTTCAACATTTCTGATGGCGACCTTTCGGAGGTGATAAAGCTCATCGGAGTCATGAGCTCCTTTCAGTATGTTTTCCACTCAGGCTGGGACTTTGGACATTTATCTGTGGTGACATGGTCACTGTGTGAGCATTTAGCAACACCTGTCCTTTTCCACATGCTCCGCACAAAGGTCAAGTGTACAGACCTGATGGACGACGCACCGCCTGGGGATTATTTCACTGCAGCCAGGGAAGAAGAAAAACGAGGTGGGAAAGTGAGAGGAGTTTAGTTCACTGTGCAGAAACAACACAAAAATAGATTGCCTGCTTTAAGAAACTGAATTGTGAGTTAATTAAAGGAACCTATGATACTTCCTTGAACAGGTTATTATAGCTCTATGGGCTACACAAATCATGTTTGTTACATTTGTTACACAAAATTATTCTTACATAATAAGATTGCCTTGTCTTGTCACTTTAAATGCAAATTAGTTGCTGCTGGCCACGCCGCACAAACTCAATCTTATCGTAGAAAAGCAGAAGTAGAGCCTCCTGCACAAACAACAAGAATTCAGCAAGTAGTAAGTCAGTGACAAAACACTTGCCTCTTCTAGCAGCCATTGTACAGCACATACAGCAATATGTAGCACAGCTGGCTAATTGTGCTGGAGCTTGGCTTGGGTTGCTAGGTAACAGGCTGGGCTTAGCTGAGGTTGCTAGGTAACGACACATTGATCGTGGAATGTGAGGTCTTTGAAACGGCTCATTTTCTAGGCATCAAAAAACATTAACTTATTGCCGAAAAACGGCTGAATGTTTTTTTTAAACACTTGAACTATTTTTAAAGCAATTGAGGCCACAATGACCTTTATTGTCTATACAAACCTGCAAAATGTGAATTTTGCATAATAAATCCCCTTTAAATAATAATCAATTACATCTAGAGTGCTTCTTTAGTTGCACATAGCTGCAGTTACGAATCATATGCCATGACCTTGTATCGGAATGAGTTTGTTCTGCGTTTACTAAAACCAGAGATTAATGAGAAAACTCAGCTGAACATCCAGTAGTTTTATGAGTTTCACTTTTCATCTTCATTCTGTTTTTAATAAGGATGTTACTTTTTAAGGTGAATTTGTAATCCTTTATTGGCACTAATAAATAAATTGCACTATTAATATTACCAATAATTATTATTTCAAATGCTGTGCAGAATTGTTAGTTTAGATGCGACAGAACCATTCACTTACTCGTCTGCTTTTTCCTAAAAACCTGACAATCGAGGAGGAGAGATGAGGCACTGATCTAACTTCTCCAGGAACTTATACCGATCTCATCTCTGCCACAACATGAGCACTCCAACACCCGGAAGCCCAAACTCGGAGGTGAAGATGGGGTCCCAGGAGATGGCGATGCTGAGCAACCTTTTGGCTGCTTACACTTTCATTGCAGGTAGGATCAACAATTCATGTGGGATTGTCTGTGATCAGTCTTTTAATTATAGCCCTCATGTATTTCTGTGTTGAACAAACATTTGAAACATCAATGGCTCTAAAAATGTACTCAAGTAAAAGTAAAAACTGTCCAATAAGTTACTCAAGTTAAAATGCAAAAAGGCTTCTGGTTTAAAGGCTACCCAAGTACTGAGTAAACTGATCAGCACATCTGATTTCATATTTAAAAATTACATCATCAGACAGACAACATTGTAAAGTTATGTCCAAATTCTGTTTTTTAAGACTAAAATAAAAACATTCAAATAAATAGCTTGGTTACAAAAGAACAGATTCAGGCAGCACTTTTCCAAACTTCTGGAATCTCTGGAGATTATTATGCACAGAAGGATTCTTCATGAAATCAAGAACATTATGGATAATCCTGACCGTCTTCTACATGAGACTGTCTTGAGAAAACAGAGTATTATCTTCAGTCAGAGGGTTCTTCAGATTCGCTGCAGTACAGACTGCTACAGGAGATCTTTCTTGCCAACAGCCATCAGTGTCTACAATAACTCTTTGAAGAATTTGAATTAATATCAGTTACGAGATATTAATTCAAATATTCAAACAATTAATTTGCCTTTGGGAATTTGAATTTTTGAAGCAGTAAATAAATAAATAAAATATAAATTTGTGCAGATACATGGTCAATGGAAACTTATCTGTCTGTTTTAAATCAGACTAAACCTTTCCACCTTTGAACCGAAAGGAAAATAAATGTAATTTTTAAGCATTTTGATTCCAGGTTTTAGCTGTAATGTCTTGATTCTGTAAATATGAGGAATCAAAGGTGGAAACTAGATGAAGATCAGGCAGTGAAAACAGGAAGTTTGATCCCAGATGAAGAGTTTGAAGAAGCAGAGAAAGGAGGAGATTCAGAACGTAAAGACAGAGGAGGATGAAACCATCGGCTGCCTGTTTAACTCTGAATTGATTGTTGCTTCCCTTTATCGCAGACCAACCTGAGAGAACGGCACTAGTGTTCCTCGGCGGTGTGTGTGTTGGACTCCTGGTCACGCTGTGCGCCATCGTCTTCCAGATACACTGCCGAGCGGACTGCCACTATGGCAACAGCAACGACCTTCAGAATCGCCAAAGGGTCAGACGTCACCGTCGCCAGCACCTCTGTGCCCGCCCTCAGCTCACAGACGGTAACCCAGACAACAGCGGTGCTGTGGTTGTGGCCTCTGGAGTGACTGGGAACACTGGGGACTGTGAGCCAGAGGACTGGGATGACACGTCTGACCTGTCGGCACGGCGACGCAGGCGCTTCGAGAGAGCTCTGCTGAACGCCACCATGTTCACATCTTCTGAGGGTATCTGTCACAGAAACACTTTTTAATGGTTCTCAGTTTTATAGTCTCCTTTAATCAATCAATCAATCAATAAAGTTTGTACAGAACATATCAACAGCAAGGCAGCTCAAAGTGTTTTACATAATAAAAACACAAAATTACAAAGTTTTAAAGAAAGTCAACAATTGAACAAACATTACATTTTGATGAGTGCCAACACTAAAATCAGACACATTAAATATGTTGGTCAATGTTTCATTTATGTTCAAAAGAAACTCTAAACAGGTGAGTTTAATGAAAAAATTATGTTACAAATATGCATTCAAGCTTCAAATGTGAATTCAGCTCTTGTTACCTTTGATTAAGATGCGTTAAAGAGCTTAAAATAAACAAATCTTTTAATAAACTGATCTCACGCTGTAAGCTCTTTATTCTTTGGGGAAACATAGGAGGTCTATTATGCAAAATTCACTTTTTTCACATTTTTCTTTTTCCATTTGGGACTCAACTGCCTCTAAAATCAGCCCAATGTTTAAAAAACACACATCTGTTTTATAGCTATAAGTGAATGTTTTTTGGTGTCTGGAAAATGAGCCATTTCAAAAACTTCCTAATTGTTAAGTCAAATTGGGTGCTGTCACCTAGCAACATCAACCGAGTCCAGCCTGTCACCTAGCAACCGAACCATAGTTCCAGCACTTTTGGTCAGCTGGTTTTACTGCTTTATGTGCTGTACAATGGCTGCTGGAAAAGTTACAAGTTTTGTTGTTGACTGACTTAAAAAAACAGCTCTGAATTTCTAAATTGGTAAAATAATATAATTAATGTAGGAGATACGTGTATGTCTTGTTCAACCATAACAGTGTAGGGTGACAACTTGAAGATTTAGGACGAAATGGTTGTTGTTGGCATCTGTAAGAGTTCAGCAAGAGAAACATGTTAAATGTGTGTGAAATGTTCAATCCAGTGTGTTAAAAACTGTCATGACACAAACATAATCAAACATTGAGGCAGGGCTAAGAATGACCAAAGAATAAATGGTTTGAGACCTCGGCTCACTAAGTAAAACACTCAATAAATAACTCATCAAATGGATGAAAATTATTTTTTATGAAAATGTTTTCTTGTAGGCTCTGAGTTTAGCTCTGATTTTCTGGGTTTCTGCACACGGTCCAGCTTTATGTGATAAATAAAATGAAATGTTAAGTTCTAAAAGTAAATCAGAGGATAGGTGTTTAGAAGTGTCTGTTTGTGTGTCTTTAGAGCTGGACCGGGCCCAGCGACTGGAGGAGCGGGAACGGGTTCTTCGAGAGATCTGGATGAATGGACAACCAGACATCAGCACAGTGACTCAAAGCCTCAACAGATATTACTGATGGAAAACCAAAACGACAGATACAGATCGGGAAGAAAACAAAGCGCAGGCAGTCAGATGGATGACTGGTGCAGAAAAATGAACATAAACATGAAACAGTTTCCACTGCAGCAGTGAGCCTCTGAACAATGAGGTAACACTGGTTTGTTTGGGGCCCAACAAGAAGACAAGACAGAAATGGATTTTTCAAAGACTGCTTAGCAACAAAACTATTGTCTGTAGCTGATATTTAATGGACTCTGGGCTATGTGACTGCTGCCATTAATTTACTGGGATGTTTTCTCTTTTCTGTTTCTTCAGCACTTCTCAGTAAAACATGAAAAGGAGCAGAAGGGAATAACAATCTAGAGTCCACAGCTTGATTTTGTAGAATAATGTTGCTATTGTTTGTGAACCTGCAATAATCAGAGTGTTGCAACTTGATACTTTTATATTGAAGGGCAACTTCCTCTTCCAAGGCGATCATGGAAACTCTACGACAAACATGGTGATACGAATACTGGTGCTTTTTCTACTTGCATTTCAATTTCATCTAGTTGCACATTGAATGACATCAGACACATGAAGCACTGAGGATCATCAGCTCTGTTGCATCACTTTATGACAATCCTTAATCTGAGTTATTACAAAGAATGATTAACTTAATTTTAATATTTTATTAACTTTGTTTTGACGTAATGATTAAACTGCTGTATATAAGACATTAAAATGGTGGCTTTGCAGTTTTTTAAAAACACAAAGTAGACCTATTATGCAAAATTCACATTTTGCACATTATTGTACTTCCATTTGTTTCTCTACTGCTTCTAACAACAGCACAAGCACGTAAAAATAAATGCATACATTTAATTTGTGTGGCTTATAGGAATGTCAATCAATTGAATCAGTTTCAGAATATGCAGACAATTCTTGTTTTTAGAACATAAAATGAAAATATCTGATGCATTATTAATCAACCTTGAAAAAAAGAAGAAAAAATAAAATAAAATGAGTATTTTAAACCCTAAAATTAATATAAATTCATGCAGGTGATGAGGGTATGGATATTTTGGACCAGAACAACCAAGAAGAAAAATTGTAAAAGTGTGTAAAGTTCGTCACCTGGTGTCGAAAAAGTGCAACTGCATGCTTTCTACCTCTCTTTTTTTCATTCTTTCTTTATTAAAAACGTTACTATGTTAACTCAGGTCAAATTTCAAGTAAAAATATAATGAAAACAATCTAAGCAAACTAGCACCAGATAAACAAACAAACAAACAACAAAATCCCCACAAAGTACGACTGTAAATACAGCAAAAAAAAAATTTAAACAAAAAAATCAAGAAACTCCAACAAACTGGGATAGTAAACCAATCCCATTTGGGAAATGGGCAGAATAAGAGAAGAAAAAACTTTGTACTAGACACAAAGTGGATTCAGGTTCATTACTACGCTAACAAAAGGTGACCTGGAAGCTGAGGACATCTAGCGGTGATGAGGTGAAACAGCACACAAAATGACAGGATTTAAATCCAACGACAAAAATCAGAGTTCAGAGTTCAGAGTTCTTCTGAAAAGAAGAACTAAGTTCTTTTCAGTTAGTTTTATTTCTCTTACACAACTTTTTATTTATCTACGGCTAAACAATAATCGATGTCATGTATGTGCTCCAAAAGCAAGAATGCTTAGCTTGAACCGAAATGGATGCCGTTAGCAAAGTGAAAGATGACATTAAAGCAAAATATACATTTCTCTCGCTGCTTTGTGTCAAATAAATTGTCTGTGTCGCTGTAGGTTCTTCGTTTACGGCCATACCACCCTGAACACGCCCGATCTCGTCTGATCTCGGAAGCTAAGCAGGGTCGGGCCTGGTTAGTACTTGGATGGGAGACCGCCTGGGAATACCAGGTGCTGTAAGCTTTTGCTGACTCTTTCATTAATATATCTTTTGTGAAAGACGACACCGAAGCACAATGTGCCAGAGGTATGAATAAATGTACAAGTTTTTGCCCATGTTGAGTTAAAAAGTGTGAAAAAGCAGAGTGCAGGTCGTTAGTGCCCCCTGGTGGCAGCAAAAGCGTACAGCACCTGGTATTCCCAATGCTGAGTTTCTGCAGACGGTTTCCTCAAATGCAACTGCAGTTAAAATAATCAACTGTTGAAATCCTGAAATGTTTCGGTGAACAACTGTTGTGTAGTCAGTTGTTTTCACAGAGGGAATTCCAATATGAGGTTTGTAAACTTGGTGGAAGAGACGCCGAGGCTGGCAGCAGCCTAATGTTAGCTGTACTGATGAAAAAATGCTGGCGACAATAAAAAAAAAACCCGACAGAAACAAAATGCACGGTTCTCTCGCTGCTTTGTGCCAGATAAAGTGTTTGTGTCGCTGTTGGTCCATCGTTTACGTCCGATCTGGGAAGTTAGGCAGGGTCGCGCCTGGTTGACGCTTGGATGGGAGACCGCGTGGGAACACTAAGTGCTGTAAGCTTTTGCTGGCTCTTTCACTAAAATATCTTTTGTGAAAGACGACACTGAAGTAAAATGTGTCAGAGGTAATGAGCTCCTCGGTTGCAGATGACGTGTTATCGACGTCACCGACTGCAGCTGGGGGTCAGGAAGTAAATGCAGCCCGTTTATTAATGTTTGTTCCAACTGTTCTCATAGAGAGAAAGATGAACGTTATTTTCGTGTTTCGAAAGTAGTTGGTCACAGGGGAGTTAATTTAAAAAAACTTACAGAAAAAAGAGGAGAAAAGTGGATCAACAATCTAAGCTAAAAACAGGAGGAAACTACAATACCAGAGTTTGTAGCGCCCACTTTTTAACAGGTAAGGATCGCGGCATTTAAATAGTATTTTCAGATATTTTATTGGACAGTTACTTAGAAAGATAAGCATTCATATGTGAGTTAACATATGAATGTAAGTTAACATTTCCCCACTCTCTCTTTAACCATGTTTTTGATGGGGTTTCTGATCACCAATGGTTGACCTACATAAAACTAGAAACCCCAGAATATTTAGCTTGGTTTATCTAGCTAAATAAATCAAAAATATCGCTGGTAATTTAACTTTACAAACAGCACCCATAGTTACAAACCAGGTCTGTTTTGGATTGTACAGGTTACAAGTCAGAAACAAATAGTATGCATCACAAATATCTTCCAATTTTGGTCAATATACAGCTGTGGAAAAAATTAAGAGTCCACTGCACTGAGCCCCATTGAAAACCTCCTGCTTATCCCACCAAATATCGATTTCTGAACTCTTCCTGAGGTAAAACATTAGTATTGTTGTTTCTAAATGAACATGAACTTGTTTTCTTTGCTTTACTTGAGGTCTGAAAGCTCTGCATCTATTTCCATATTTTCACCATTTCTCATTTTCTGCAAATAAAAATCTAAATTTTTGCTTGGAATTTCAGAGACATGTTGTCAGTAGTTCATAGAATAAAATAACAATGTTCATTTTACTCAAAGATAAACCTATAAAAAGTAAAATCAGAGAAACTGATCATTCTAAGAGGTCTATCAATTTTTCCAGAGCTATATATAAATGTAACCAGGTGAAGTTAAATCTCAGTATAGAAAATGAAGTCACATTTATTCCCTTTGTTTGTACTAAAGCGGGTTTCAAAGTGTCCAGCAGGTGGCACTGCGGAGTAAGTGGGCTTCTTAATTCTAAGCTTTAAGCCGCATTTATGTTCCGTCACATCTGCGGAACAGCCGATGGTCCCGATCTGAAGTTGTAAAGGTAACAGTGAAAAAAACTTCATAACTTGGTAAACTGACCTAGGAATAATCTGTAACGTTAGAAGACAAATAATTAGTATATGCTTTGTACTGTAAAATTTACTGGTCGATTTTCCTTCTTTTTTTTTTTTTTTGTAGCAATGAGGTTTTATTTTAATTCATTTATGCCCGTGAGCAGGGAGATCTGGCCCGTTGAGGGAGATACTCTGTGAAGGCGTGAGTGTTTAATATAAAAATATAAACCGATTTCTGAGGTTGTGGCCTCACTATGTCGTTTGCTTGACCTGCTTTGTGTATTTGTGCTGTTCAGAGGATATAAATTGTCCAGTGAGAATCGGCTTCACTCTGGACAGGCTGTTGGTCCGTTTGGAAGTGAGTTTGAGTTTGTTGATTTCTTTGAGGTCCTTTAAGATGTTATACATGTTTAAAGAAATGTTTCTTGCAAAGTTGTATGTTTTTTTTCTTTCTAAATGTATAGAGTGCTTATGTAGTGGTGCTTTTTCTGTATTTTTGTTGTAGGGTCCATTTAGCAAACCCACTACTGTTGTCAACGTTTTTATTTGTGATTCTCAAGTTAGGGAAATTGTATTTTTGTTTTTAGAAAAATTGTTTGAATTAATTCTTTTGTTAACACCTTTCACGATTTTTTAAATGTTGTTTATACCAAACCAAATCAAAATTAATAATGTTCCATTTGAGGACAGTCGGGAGATAAAACCCACTTACGTTTTTCACTAGGATGTGTTTGGCTCATTTGTCTACACTTGGTCACATAAATATAATTAAAGTCATGCTGGTGTGTCCGCATCGTGCTGTGTCGCTTTAACGGGACGGTCGGGCGGTGACGGTGGGACGGGGGGGACGCAGAGCTGCCGCAGCCGGACCGGGTGGGAGCAGAACCACCCCGGCCTGCATTCACCCATCTCTGTGAATCCGAGGAACTGATCATCTTTTCCACTCCACCATGCGGGATTACACGGACACCACGAGCAACGGAGGAGGCTACATGCCGTGTTGCCAAGTTTGCGTTTTCGTTTTTACCGCATTCCTGGTCGTTGCGGAGAGGACGGCCGGTGAGTGTTACCTGGGACACGCTCACATCTCACCCCACAGGGTAGCTAAAAACCTCCGCGTTTGCCGTGTTGATCTTGTAATAATCGGTTCTGGTTGTGTTACGTTTGCGGTGAGATGCGGGTTTGCTGCGCGTGAGAGCCCGTGTGGATGCGGGGCGCCGCAGACAGGATTCAACATCAGCATCAGCAGCTCCGAGTTTTCAACTCATTCTCACTTTAAAGCTGGCCTCTGTTGTCATGAATAATAGACCGCAGCGGGATCTGCAGTGAGTTCCCTATTTTTAAACCTGCATGCATCGAGACTGCTGACTCATGTCAGCGTGTTCCCTGCCTTTAAGTCTCATCTTTAAATGGTCTGCGTGATATTTTGTGATGGAGTCCAGGAGGAGCCATGTTGTTATATTTTAGCGCTCTTTTTGGATGGATGAGGGGATGGGCGTTTACCCCGGGATGGGGCCTAATCTGGCCGGATGGCCCGCCTGTTTGGCCGCTCAGAGGTTCAGATTACATGTATGGAGGAATGCGGGGAGGCAGAACTGCGGGAGGATGATGATGATGATGATGATGATGATGATGATGATGCAGAGACGTTTGAGCAGCTGCTGTCACTAATGAGATGTTGAAGAAAAGGTCATTCAAACTCAGTCTGGACAGTCATGACATGCAGGATCTGTTATATCCCAAACACCGCAGAATGTTTCTCAAATTACTGTCACTTATATATAAACCTGGAGGATAAATCAGCAGAATTAGTTGCAAAATTTAAAAGACAGACCAAAATGTTATGACGAACTAATTTAGGGACTTTCTAATAGAAATTAGTGATAGAGTTGTATTGTTGATCATTTATCGTGATAAATTTATTATCGTGATAAGAATTGTGATTTATTGTTGTCATAAATTTCAATTAATGCTGATTTTTTTTTTTTTTTAAAACAAACCGTCCATATTGTCAGGATTGCAATTTTTACTTTTTTTCCTCTACTGTTTGTTAAACCAGTGTATCAATAAATACTAATAAATTTTAAAATTTGGTTAAATGTAATTACTGTGTTCAGTTTAATGATACAAATCACACTTTTTTATCGTAAAGAAGAGTATTACTTGCATTTCAAGAGCGGTATTCGTGTTTGCGGGTCTGTGATTGCATAAAGTTACCTAAAGAATATCACAATAGCACCACAAAATATCCCAACAATACTTTAAGTCCATCTCTATGTCCACTCTGTTACAGACTATTTGTATGTAAATGACATAAAACTTCTATAGTTTCATGGTTTTCTGCTATAATCCAACAGCAGAACTCAACATGTTACAGAATGCATGTTGCTTTACACTAAAACTAGTTGATTCATATGATTTACTAGATCAATAACAGTAAGTATATTTTGGAGTCACATTTATTTCTCTAACTTATAATCTTCTGTGTGTCCACAGAAGACCAATTAATACAAATTACAAATTCAAGGGTCACTGCTTACAAATTTGTAAAGTAAGGATGAAATCATTTTCAGTTATAGTATGTATATGTTACTCCAGCATAGACCAGGAGCACAATTTAAAAAAATATAACCATATGTATATATTTATAAATAACTGTTAAAATAATAATCCAGATGTAACAATTTTCTGCTGATACTGTTTGTGTTATAGTTACATTGTTGAATTAAAAACCTTTGAAACTTGCAATTCATAAATCTTCAAATCAAGTTCAGACAGGCTGCAGAATTAGACATACTGAGATCTTTATTTTCTGTGAGAAATCAAGCTCTCTGTGAAAACATGTAAAATGTTAATTTTACATTAAACTTCTCCTTTATTATTTATTGTGTTTCCTGTGTTTCCCCCAGTGATCTATTGCTTTGTGTATTACATTTGGATTGGCCACAACTACTGCTATGCTCATCTTGCTGGCTTCACGGCACTCTTCCTGCTCCCAGGTAAAAAAAATAATAAAATCAGACCAAATAAATCCAATTACAGCCAGAGAGTGGAAACTTCCCTCTTTTTAACTTGTATTCCCCTGTGTGTTTGCAGGTTGGGGTCCACAGTGGCTCAGTTACCTGTGGTATCTCTCGGATGGAAAAATCCGCAGGAAATCTCTCAGATGGACTCACATATTACACCTGGGTATCTTTAAAAGGTGGGCAGACTTTACAAAGCAGTACATTTATTTATTTAACCTTATGTCTGATCATTGGTTGCCATGTTTGTCCCCGGCAGGCTGTGGGACTGTATGCGTCTCCCTGATGAGGATGTTTATGGAGAAATCATGCAGCAGGCTGACGTGTCTGCGTTACGTCTGTTTGAGGCCTTGGTGGTCACGCTCCCCGAAACGCTGCTCCAGACCTACGTACTCATCTGCACCGACATAGGAGTCCGCTCTCCTGGTGAGCCGAACGTGAAGACCACCGTGCGTGATTAGTGTGTGTGGCTGAATAAAGACAGCAGAACAGCTCAAAACGTTTATCAGTTATCCTCAACAAAATTTAAATGTGATAAAATTGATACTTTAAATCGTAAAAAAAAGAAAGAAAGTAAAATAAACTGTAATATGTGTAATAAACTGCAACAAAATCTAATCTAGAATATTATTTTTGATTGAGCTTGAGAGGGACTTTGGCTACGTTCACTCTGCAGCTTGAAGTGACTCAAATCAGATTTATTTTCCCGCCCTGTGGCCGTTCACACTTCTAAATGCATGCAACACTAGTACGTGTTCCCCAGTGTGAACGACCTTAAAGAGTCCCGCATGCGCAGTAGAGGGCGCAGTAACTCCCTGCTCTTTCCTCCCTGCAGCCTCGGTGTGTTTTGCTGTGTGTTTGCTGTCTCTGGCCTGGGCGCTGGTTCTCTACGCCAGATCCTGCTCACTCATCAGACCGGGACACCTGCACATGACTCCAGCTGCCATTCTTTGCCGACTCCTGTGGAGGGTGGGGATTATTCAGCACATATGCCTGAAACTCGCAGCAGTCGTTTTTGTTTTCTGTGCGTAAAGATGCATTCTGTGTTCATTCAGGTTGGCATGTTGGGATCCCGGTTTGCTGTGCTCATGCTCTTCACGCGCATCTTCAAGCAGTGGGTCCTGGGAGTCATTGGTAAGCCAAGACCTTATGCTGCGGTCCAGTTACCTCGGTATAAGAGGCGGGAAGAGAAACCAAACTTGTACTTCAGTAAGAGTAGCAGTACTTCAACCTATTTTAATCAAGTGGAAAAGTAAAAAAAAAAAGTACTTGGTAAGGCTCAGGTACTGAGTAACTGATCAAAACACCAATATTATTTGAAAATTACATCATCAGATGGGCCAAAATATAAAGTTATGTGAACATTTTGGTATTTTAAAAATCAAAATGAAAAGCATTTTAAAATAACATATTTACAAAATAACAAAATCAGTAAAAAATATTTTACAATTTCTTTCTATATAAAACTTATGAAATTTTAACAAAAACTGCAGGTGTGTCTGTGTCTGGTGAATGTTTGACTAAAATAACAACTAAGTGACTAAAATCACTGTGGGTAGAGAATCCAGAAAAAAAGTAATTGTAGCAATACTTCAGAATAAAATTACTCAAGTAAAAGTAAAAAGTACAGCGTAGAAAAGATACTTCTTAACATACAACTGCATATTAGTGCCATCTCTATATCTATAAAGAAAAAACAGGGAGGAGTAAATTTCCTTCAGAAAACTCAAAAATCTTGTAGAAAAAAATGAGAAATTTCTGGGATTCAAAAGTCTAAATTTTCTACTGATAAAGCTGAAACAATTTAGAGTTTTTAAACTCAGAAATGTCCAAGCTTTTTCTAGAAAATTTCTGAGATCTCAAAATTAGATTTTTTATTTTTTGGGGGGCAAAAATGTTCTCTCTCTCAGTGGCCCTAATACGCTGTTGTGCAGAACAGTTTATCATTTCTCCCAGCCTACATTTAAACGTTTTACTTCATATTTATAAGGTGTTTGAAACGGACTTTGGAAGTGTGTGTTTGTGACAGGTGTGCACTGGCTGGGGGCAACTTTCTGGATGGTGTCTCAGCAAACCGACGTCATCCGTTCAACTAGTCGATGGAGTATTTTCAACCTCGTTCTGGGAGCCGTTCACGTCTTTCTCTTCCTCAACGTGAAGTACGGGCCATCCAGATACCGCATGGCTGCGTTTTACCTGGTGCGTCTGTCTGCTAGCTCATCTCTCTCTTACTGGAAGGCATTGTGACAACCATGACTTATTTTAGAAAAAGGAAGTGTTTTATTTTGAAGAGTTCTTAACCGGAGCTGATTTTGTCTTTGGTCGCTAGTGTAAGAGTGACAATTGGAGTTATGAAAAAGTAAAATGTTTTGGAAATGTTTTAATTTGAAAGGCTCCCCGGATGGGGGAGAGGAGCGAACGTTCGGTGACAGCTGATGGAGTAGTGGAAAAGAAATTAAATGTTCGACACTGAGAAAGAGTTCAATTGTTTCTGTGGATTATTCTACAAAGGAGAATCACAGTATCTGGACACACATGAGTCTTACACTAACTTGTCTTCTGTTGATAGGATACGAAATATCCGTTGAGTTTGCTTGCTTAGTAAAAACTGAACTTCTGTCATGATTTCAAAGGCTCCTACCTCGAGCCTTTGAAATTTTAAAGCTTTTTCAACCTTTAAATTGAAATTTTAAAGGTAATTATAAATTATAAATAATTATGTCATAATTGGAAAGACAGATCCCAATGTGATAGGACTAGCATCGCGGTAGAAATCAATCAATCAATCAATCAATCAATCAATCAATCAATCAATCAATCAATTAATTTTATTTATAAAGCACCCTTCATACTGAAAGTAGCTCGAAGTGCTGTACAGATCAAGGTTTAAAAGATGCAGTTTGTAATTTTTGAATACCGTATTTTCCGCACTATAAGGCGCACCTAAAAACCTTCTAATCCGGTGCGCCTTATAGTGCGGAAAATACGGTAATACTTTCCTTCTGATCCTCTGATCCAGTGATTAAAATTTCTGTTTTGTCCTGGTTGAGCTGGTGGTTTAAACTGGTTTAAACCTGGTGGTTTAATCCACGGCTCTGGTGGAAAATTCTGTAAGCTACACAAGTAACCAAGTTAGAAAACTATTTGTCTTTCACTTCACAGGTCTGGCATTTGTTTAATAATGGCAGCAAGAAAACCTCTGTTAAAAGAAAGCATTGTTTGCAGTAGATAAATAAGGCAGCTGAGAACAAAATTGATCTTTGTGACCCAAATGCAAATCGCTATATGTGGAGTAAATCCCTAACATTCCTTCCATAAAATAGGATGGTGGCAGTTTCATGCTGCGGGGATGTGTTTTTAATCATATGTAGGAAAGCTGGCAATTTCAAAGAAATTGTCCTTCTGATCTCAACCAGAAAGACATAAGAAAAATAGAGGCAATTAATCTGATGTTAATTAAATCTGAAGTCTGACTGCTAAAATGTTAGATAACACAAAACATTGTAAAATGTATGCACGAGAGACAGTAAGGTCTAATTTGTTACACAAATTTTAACCCCCACTACAATCCACAGGTCATGTTTTTAGAGAACGCTCTTCTTCTTCTGGCCTCCTCCTGGTTTTTTGCTATGGTGTCCTGGGACACTGTGGGGATCCCGGCTGCAGTCTTCTGCAGCTTCCTCATTGGTAAGGCATGCAGCCCTTTTCTCTATAAAGCATGCATTGAAATTTTAAAACTTTCTGTTTTCCCTGAATGTTTTTAATGAAAGTCTACGTTTTGATGAGTGCTTTCCCTCTGCAGGTGTGATAGCGTTGGTGCTGTACTACCGTTTCCTGCATCCCAAGTCTTTTGAGATCTTCCAGAGTATTCGCCACAGGGGGATTGGTGGGGCCTGCATGGAGCGAGGATCTACACTCTCACTGGAGGAGAAAGTCGAGCCCAGTTTCCATCACCGTACAACATTGTCTGGTTGGTGATTAACATGTCTGCACATTTATCTTTGTTGTAACTATTTTTGTAATGTGCATTAAATAATTATTATTTTTCTTTACTGTCTATTTTGTTAGAGTTCCAGATGTACCATTTTTAAAAATCCATTTTACTTAGTTTTTATTATTATTTTTGTTTAAAAAAGCAGCATGTTGTTTAAACAAAACATGTTTAAAAACTTTATTTTCAGGAGGTGGGACCCTAATGGACCTTCCCATCCAATGGGAAGGCTGGAAGCATCACCACTGGCTGCTGATTCGCTTAGCTCTTAAGACAGGAGACGTTTCAAGGATCTGGTCAGCGTATGGAGAAGGCGGACTGGCCGGACTCATGGGTCTCCCAGAAGAGATTCACTCCCCTGACATGCATCACGTACCCCGGGTTTGTTGCACTCCTGAACTGTTGGTCTCTGTTTAATGATTAAATTTAAGGTGCATTCACACCAGCCCCGTTTAGTCCGTTTTAATCAAACTCTAGTTTGTTTATCTAGAAAGTCTGGTTCATTTGGGGATTTGTGAATGCACAAATCGAACTTTAGTAGAGACCAAAAGAGCCAAAATCTCTGTTTGGTTGAAGTGAACTCTGGTGCGGTTCGAATGCATATGTGGATGCAACCGCTCCAAATGCAGGAAGTGGATTATAGCGCAGGGCATTGTGGGTAAATACAACCAAAACAAATGCCAAAGTCTAGCACTAGAAGAAGAAATGACTCATGGTCTTTTACCAAAGACAAAAGAGAAATAAAACAACCTGACTCCATTTTTGTTTACATTTAATGATGAAGGAAGTTATACTTAGTGTCTTCTTCAGCGGTTTTCATGTTGTTTCCTTCAGTGGTTCTTGGTGTAGCGCCACCTCAGGCGAAGGGTGAAACAGGTTATTAAATTAATTTGGTTCGTTTGACACAACGTAGTGTGAAAGCGAACTGCACCAGCTGAAAATGTAACAAATGTTGCAATATGGTTCCCTAATCCAACCAATTGAAGACTCCCTTAATTTTACCTTTCTTTTAAGTTACAAAGCTTACAAAGTTACAAAGTGTGAACTTTATTGCTGTTTGTGTTTGTGGATTGAGGAAAATGTCCTCCCTTCCAGACAAGATTGGCTTATTTTGAAATAATGTAATGTTTTTTTTTTTTTCATTCCCGTTTGTCAGGTTCCACCTCCTCAACCGAGAGTTCTTCAAATCTCACACCCGGTTCCTCAACCAGCCCCTCCAGCCCCTCCAGCTCCTCCACCGCTGGTCGTCCAAACTCCTCAGGCAAGATATTCTGTCTGAAACCTTGAATTGAAACCCAGTCGGTGTGAAATTGATGAAAGATGAAAACTTGGTGTATCTGTGTTGATTGCAGTCGCCAGCTTTAGCTGTCTTTTCTGTACCCCAGGTGAGTGAAGTCGTCCAGCCACCTAAACCAGCTTACAGCAACATTGTGGCCCGACCAGTGAGAAAAGCTCCTCCCACAACCATCAAGGACATGAGGTTTCCAGAGATCATCCCTTTCCAGGAGGTCATTCCTGAGGAAACCGCAGAGGACGAATTAAGCGCGGCTCCATCAGATGATAAAGGTGGGAAACCAGAAGCACTGTTATAAAGTGTTTGGCCATGTGGGGGCAGTAGAAACAAGCTGTAAATACTGTTTTGAGACAGTTTACATAGAAATAATAAAAGAATAGACGCCTCATGGACCGCTGAGGCGTCTATTCTCGTCTATTGTAGCTGACGAGATTTAGGGCGGCCATCTTCAGCGTCATGTTTGGCAGACGCAACGACGTATCAGCACATTTAATCGATCCTAATACACTTTTTTTGTTTTGTTTTTTTACTGGAAACCTTATTCTAACAGCTATCAAAGCTACATTTACAAAGAATTAAATTTTTAAATTATTTTTGAATTGTATTGATACATGGTTCAGCATATTTAAATAAGCTTAGTGGGGGAAACAACAGAAAAGGAATATAATATTCTGATACTGATGTATGATGAGCATTTTACAAAGCACACACCCATAAATAATTTCAAAAAATATACATGCATGCATATTTATATAAATATACAAACACAAATAATGATTAATATTGAGTAGTATAGGCTATACATGTTTACCAAGATGGCCGCCAAGATGGCCGCCGTATTTTCTGCACCGGAGCAGCCAATGCTGGGTCTATTTTTTTATTACGTCTATGCATATACACCCTTCACCCTTAAACACGGGTGACTGACAGCACTAAGACCCGCCTGCTGGTTCTGATTGGTTGTTTCTATTTAGCACTAAAAATCTCACACCCAGTTCCTCAACCAGCCCCTCCAGTTGCGAGAAGGCAGAGGAGCTTGATTGTTTTTTACACATTATCTGTCTTATTGTGACGACAAAGTGACAGTTTCAACAAATATGTTAAAAATATTTTTCATTAAAGTTACGTACTGCGGCTCTAAATAAGAAATGCAATTAAAATCACACATGAATAATATAGTAATTTTGATATTGTGGTAAAACCACATCATCCTGGTGCCAGAGCTGGGTAGTAACAAGTTACATTTACTCAATTACATTTACTCGAGTAACTTTTTTACTTTTAGGAGTATTTTTATTAAGCTGTACTTTTTACTTTTACTTGAGTAATTTTATTACGAAGTATTTCTACTCTTACTTGAGTAAAATTTCTGGATTTTCTACCCACTGAATGAAAAACAAAAATGTTTTAACCAAAAATTCACCAGATACACACACCTGTAGTTTTTGTTAAAGTTTCACTAGTTTTTGTATTAAAAGAAACTGATTTGATTTGATTTTCTTTTATAATTTATATGAATTATTGTCATTTTCGTCCTTAAAATACCCACATTTTTACTTACTTTTATATTTTTCTCTATCTGATGATGTACTTTTTAAATATTAAATAATTGTTTGATCAGTTACTCAGTTCTTGAGTAGACTTTTTACCAAAATACTGTTTTACTTACTTGAGTAATTTCTTGGCTGCTTTCTACTTGTACTTGAGTAAAACTATGTTGAAGAACTGCTACTGTTACCGATGTACAATTTTTGGGTCCTCTGTCCACCTCTGTCTGGAACCAAAACCTTTTATTGAAAGAAATTTTATTTTTTTTAATTGCCTTCTTTCTATTAAGCATTTTATTTTCGGAATTTATGCAACTTTAAGGTGAGTAGAAACGCAGCTTTGGACATTGACTGTTTTGCTCTAAATCTAAAGGTGATGAGGACTTCCAGAGCGCTGCTTACGGCTCACCGTCTCTGTCATCTCCTCAACTTGGCGGAAGCCTCCGGCACATCGACAGCAACGCCGCGTCTCTCACAGAGGCGTCCTCCTCCGTGGCCTCTCTGGACATCAAGACGCCCGGCTGGTCCCCTGAGCGCCGCTCTCCTCTCCTGTTGGCCTCCCCAGAGAAGAAGGAGGGAACCCCAGCAGAATCCAACACTACTCTGTATTTCAGCGCAGATGCGCCGTCGCCGTCCAGCGGCAGCTACCTGGGCTGGGGCTCGGAGCTGTCGCCTATTTCCTCCTACAGAAGACCCTATCGGATCAGAGAAGCCCGCTTTGTCACGTCCACCCCTCGACTGGAGGCTGCAGGTGGAGCTGAAAGCCCCGGCCCGTCGCCGGTTGTTATCATTCCTGCCACTCCTGGCACAACACCGGGTACCACTCCAGGAGGAACACCTGGAGCCACCACACCTGCAGCTTCCACTCCTGGTGCTGCCACTCCTGGTACTCCACTCACACCAGTCATCTCCCACGCTCGCAAACAGATGGTGCAGTTTGTGGACTTTAGAGAGAATTTAGTGTAAAGTAAAGGAAAAGCTAACATTTCCAGTTCAGCTGTTCAGTATATAAAAGCATTCTTGTATTAACTAACTTGTTGGAGAATTATGAAATCTTTTTAGGCAGTCATAGAGTTCATCTATAAAATATTTATCCTTTTGTGCAGACAGATTATATTACATAAAATAGGATTGTAAACTGATGGCTCTTCCAATATATGGACAATACTTAACTCTTACAGATTTGTAAGAGTTAACCCTTAAAGGTGACCTATTTTGTGTCCATGATCGGGTTAGGATTTATCTATGGGCATTTTCTTTGCACAAAATAATTATTAGATAATGACATTTACTCAGAATGAGCTGTTTTAGGGCCTCATGTCACTTTAAATCCAAATAAGCTGCTGGCCACACCCCCCAATTCAACGTTTATACTCAATTATACAACAGTACATCCTTGAAAAGCATTAGTAGAGCCTCCTGTACAACCAACAAGAATTTATCACGTGGTTTCTGGATGGTAAATCATCAACTTCCTGTAGCCATTGTACAGCATACAGCGGTGAAACCAGCTGACCAAACATGCTGGAGCCCCACTTTGGTTGCTAGGTAACAGTTCAGTGCCCACTTAAAATGAATTAACATTCAGGAGGTTTTTGAAGCGCTTGTTTTCCAGACACCATAAAACTTTAGCTTGTTGTCAAAAAACAGCTGGGTGTTTTTTTAAAATGTTTTTAGAAGCAGTAGAAACACAAATGGAAGTACAAAAACCTCCAAAATGTGACATTTGGGTAATAGGTCACCTTTAACTAACTTGTTGCCGAGTTATGAGATGTTTTTAGGTCATCATAGAGTTCATCCATGAATTATTTATTCTGTCTGCTCTTTTGTGCAGACATATTATATTACAGGAAATAGGAATGTAAAATGATGGCATTTCAAATATCTGAACGTTACACAGGTTTGTGAGAGTTACCACTTGACACGTTATTTGTTTGTTAGTGGTCCGCTGGTTTGGGATCATGTTATCACACTTACATTTTCCAGCTGGTTGTAATACGCATGGACAAGGTTTGAAAAGTGCAAACATCTTTAAGTGACACATTATATAACATATGAGGTGAAAATACTATTATTAAATCTCAGTAATTTAAGCAAAAAGTGAAACTCATATATTATAAAGATTCTTTGTACAGGTAGGGATTAAAATTTCATTAATCTTGATGAAATGGATTAGAGTTAATGATGAGCCAAACTTTCATAAATCTGAATATTAGAAAAGACTAATAAAAAATTACCTTTAATATGACATTACAAGCCTACAGAAAGTGATGTTGACTTTGTTTGGGCTCCTTCTACCACACTTTTTCCTTCCACTCAACATTCCGTTCATATGATTGGATTCAGATCTCCAGATACTTTCAAGAAAATGGCTTTCACACTGTGAAGGATATCAATGACTGAAAGAAACTGTATGGTTTCTGTATTGAAAATACTTTTTAAATTATCTTTATTGCCAGCTTAATTTTGAGCTTTGGTTAGCTGTCAGCAATATTTATCACTTGATGCAATACTTCAAGGTAATATGCGAGTTTCACTTTGCAGCATTAAAATGCGCATCAACAATTGCTGCTTTCAAACAGACTAATTAAAACTGATAAGCAAAATAATTTGTAGAGAAATCCACATTGTCTTTATTCGGATTTTAATTTAAAATAATAATGTGGAAAACCTTGTTGATGATCGAGGGATTTCACTCATTCTTCAGTCAGTTTCTCAGTGTTGCTGTTTACACACGATTGTAACGTGAAAGGTCAAAGGTCGCATTTTAAACAAAGGGATCTGTTCATGTTTTATTTCCACTCTTTGGCAAACTAACAAAAAACAGATAATGTGCATGTTCGTAAAATAGTCCTGATCAATATTTCATGGTTTCTGAAGGTTTTTCTGCAGATTGTTTTTATTGCTTGTGTAGCTTCTAACTTCTGAATCATTCAGGCATAAAACAGTTTTGAGCAAAAATATTTTGCCTCATAGTTGATGGCAGTTTGTCACAAAAAATATGTTTTTGCTAATTTCTTAGCTGAATCTATGAACAAATGCCAGAGTTAATATTGTAGTACCAAAAATGTGATGTCCAAGAAACTACTAGCTGAAGACCAGTGGTTTGTAACTCTAGCTAGTAAAGAAATGTTGATTTATTGAACTAGACTGGTGGACCCCAAACTTGCAGCTTGTGACTTACAAAATAGCAGCGTAAGAAATTCACCATCCTACACTTTTAAATTACAGACGTTTCATAGAGGCTCAGGTGGTTCTTATTTGGTCATGTGACGGTGATAAACGCAGCGCAGGATTGTTTCCTGCAACAAAGAAGAAATATCAGCGTTTTTGTTGTTTTTTTACAGTGTGAAAGAGGAAGGGAAGAATAAAATGTCAAGTTATTGGCCATAACAGCACTGTTAACATCGGATATCAATATCGGTCCAAAGTTTCATGTCGGTGCCTTCCTACTTGTGAACGCTTCACAATCCTGATCAGTTGATTTGCACAAGAACAGAACAGAGGATTAAACAGCCGCTAGGGCATAATTTATTAAAACTGGAGAGTCCCTCAGTGTTATCGAGCTGATTTGGAAATAAGGTTTGTTGTTTCAATGGATAATAATGACCTACTTAGACACCTTAAGGGGTGATTTCAAAATAAGGTGCATGAAAATAAGTCTGCGTTTTAAGTTCATGATGCTAATCCAGCATCTTACCATTGCTGCTCTGCAAAAACACAAAATCTTACCAAGTATTTTTTGTTTAATTTTTTGTGCAAATGTCTTAGTTCACTTGAAATAGGACAAAATCAACAAGTAACTCTTTAGCATGAAATATGAGTTTGTTTAAAGTTAATAATTCCTCAGTATTGATTTTTAAAAAAGTACTAGATCCACTGGCCGATTATTTCACTTAAAACTTGTACTTTTTTGGCAATATTAATGAATTATTTGCTTAAAACAAACTCCTCCATCTTGCTGAAAAGTTAGTTTTGTATAATTTCAAGTCTACTAAGATATTTGAACTAGAAATTAGACTAAAAATGGTAGAAATTGTTACATTTGTAGTGTGAGGTGATGGATTTCTGTTTCTTTTTATTATCCTGCTGGTTTTTTCAAAAACAAAACAAAACATGGCGATCATGTTTTGACTGGCTGCTGGCTTCTTTTTTTAAGAAGTAGAGCTTAATGGTGGAAACGCAAATAAATAGTTTAGTAAATTCCTTTCCCAGTTAGACACTGGTACCAGTTTGGTGAGATGAGGCCTAAAAGAGACAGCATCAACTGCCAATACAATATATTTATTTTATCTTGTCGTAAAAATTGTTTTTATCTCTTCTGACACTTTTAGCATAAATGTTCTTCTCCATGATCTTTCTGGTAATTTAGTTTAATTTATGAAGCGATCTGACTCTCACTCTTATCTTAGGAAACCACAGATATGGACCACTTTACATTTCAACGCCGTTAACTCTTTCAAAGCAAAATAAAAAATTTTAAAAAATCAATGTAAAGCTTCAGACTTTAACCTGATTGTTGTTTATTATTACTTACATTTTATATATGTATATTTCTAAACTTTGACTCAATTCCTTATTAAAAAATAAATAATTAGATGGTTTTCATTCCAAGCTAACAGTCTGCCGGAAGGAAATGACTACAACACTTTATTTGCTTTCTTGTTTTGTAAAATTAATGACCAATTTTCACTGTTTACTGAAGACTAAGGTCAGAAAACCAGACATTGAGACAAGGAAAGGAAAGGTAGGGGAAGACAACAAAATGAGCCAGAATGCAATGAAAGTAAAAGAAAACCCAAATAAAAAACATAACTTAAGAAACAATGAAAAAAACAACCTGATTAATTTAGATTAAAAAGTGAATATATAGGAAAGGTTCAATAAAAAATGGAAAATGTTTGAACTGATGTTTTATTCATGCCTTCCATGTTGTCTGTTGTGTTGATTTTTCATAGCGCTGTGATATTATAGCAGACATCTTAATACATCAGTGTTTTTGAACCTGTAAAATAAATGTGTGGTATATTTCACAGGCAGGTAAGCTGCTCTTGTTTGAAGACATGAAAACAGAAGATTAGAAACACATAAAAGAAAGAAAGAGCTAAAGCTGACATGCTTTAGGCAGAGCCGATTTATTACTAAGAACAAATCCATTCACAGCATCATCACTGCATGGTTCTCAAAGAAGCATATAGGAAGAAAGGACAGTAATTTGAAAAGACATGCACAGTATTGTAGCTAACATTAATTTGTATGTTTATGCAACAGCAATAAGGCAGCTTATGCAATGGATATCTCACAGCGCTACTGAGAAAAATACACGCTCATGCTTTACACCAGATACGCTTCGCCTTGTAGAAATACTGTCAGCTGCCACACTTGCCTGCTTTCCCTTTGGTACTTAATGAAAATAAGAATGTTGTAAAATATTTTCATTGGGTTTTTATGTGTTCAATTTAAAAAATTGAAGGTTTGTGTTGGATGTTTCTGTAAAAAGCAGATTTGTGAAAAGTGTATCACTGATGCAAAAACTTGCTTTTTTCTTTTTTTACAAACAAGCATCACCTTATTTGTGCAAGGCTTTACACAGGACCTCTGTGGTAGAAGTGACCCATAAAGTGTGTTATTGATGTGACAAAAATAAAGACATTTATCATGACGCAAGCAAAGCTTTGTTTTATTTCTTTCATTTATTCATCTATTCTCCTACTATGGTGCACCACCCAGGTCCATTTACCAGTTTCAGGACCCGACTAAAATCCTAGTATCAGTACTTTGAGGAATGATACTGGGTTAAATATAAAACAGACTTTAATGCATAAAATGTTCAAATGTTTCATGTCATCCAATTGGGACAGATACAGAGTGACTTTCACTGTCCAGCGCTGGGCTCCACTCAGCTCACCTTAGGATAAACACCAAGTGAAGCAAAGATTGTAGAGCGAGTTCTGCTTTATTTTCTCCTCATTCTGCTCTCTCTCTAAGGTTTTCCTGCCTTAATCAGTTTTTGTTTATGTGTGACTGTGATCAGTCTTAAATGTTATAGTTGTGTCAGCGTTCAGCCGTGTGCATGTGAGCAGATAAAACAGAAAAGACGAAGAGTCCTTTTGTCCATAACAGAGTGTTCATTATGAATTTCTTGTAACATTTCTTGTCTATAAATTCACAAGATTCATAGTTTCTTTTACGAAGGACATTTTAGTTACATTCGTCTTTTTGTTTTTCACAATGTAGCATCAGGGCATTTTTTCTATTTTTTTGTATTCATATTTGTCCTTAACTTGATCTTTGTTAGCACATTAGCTCCACTTTACACCAAGCTAACTTTTAGCCACATAAAACAAATGTTTTATTTGATTAGCAAATGAATATGTAGTAATGTCTTTAATTAGTCAAATCTCAGACTGTTACTCGTCGGTTTGTCTTGTTACTCCACGCCACTGCTCCTCATCCCTTCTCTATGGTTTCTTCATGGTCTCTTCATGTCTCTGGTTTGCGTTTATTTCTGTTCGTTGGACTTTGTGTTTTTTTGTAAGTTTGATTTTTAATTAAATCTACAACAGAACTTTTACATCTCCTGCCTGCTGCATTTGAGTCCACACTTCAACCACACACATCATGACAGACGGTGGCAATGCAGTGGACTTTAAAGCCACTCTGTCCATCATGGTCAGTTTGGAATGAATATATATAATGTAAACATTTAAATATAAATGTTTTTATAGCCAAAATATTTGCTGGAAATGATGCCTATTGTATATCTAAAGGCCTCTGGCCTCCGCCCCAGCTGCCGCTGGTCTCTTAAATCGCAGCACCATTTCCTTTAAGCTTTTCATGACTAGTAGAGGGGATTCGTTTAAAGTTACATATAAAACGCACCTGAAAACAAACGGAGTTATGGGCACTCTTTTATTTACAATTTCCTCTTTTCTATTTAAAAAAAAAAAGGGGCGTGCTTGCCCACCCAACCTGCCCCTTCTACTTCAGATCCATTCAAGCAGCCCATCCACACAGACGGCAGAGCGTCCGAGCGCTGCAGCTCCAAAATGGTGCAGTCATCAGGTGTCTGAAAGAGAAATACCTCAACTATGGACCCAGCAGGTAGATTACCCGAGAGCAGAGACGCAGCCTACCTAGATCGGCGCTTATCAGCTGGTGTGAACCAGGTGGAAGAGTAACAACGCTGCAGAAACGCACGAATGGTTTTATTAGTAGGTCCAGCATCCACAACAACCGCAATCCCAGCCATTGAATGTAGATGGCTTGACGATCTCAGTTGAGCAATCAGGAACACAAGCTACTCAGGCAGCCGACATACACGGGGAGAAACGGTCACGCACACACACCTTAGCAGCACCATCAATCACGGGGTGCTTTTGGTCGCTCCTGGTGCACAAAGCGGGGAGGATGGTACTCCTTCCACCTCAGTCGGGCCAATGTCGCACCCCGAGTAGTCTGATCATCAGAAGCCGCTCGTAGGCTCTCTCTAATTTTGCAGCTTCATTGCAGCCAGCAGACCGTATCTCATCCGCCAAGCTGCAGGCCAGACTGACGCCTATCAGTCCTGTCAGATTGCAGGCCATGACCGACGCCTACCAGTCTCGCCGGACTGCAGGCCCCAACCGTCGCCTACCAGTCTCGCCGGACTGCAGGCCCCAACCGTCGCCTACCAGTCTCGCTGGACTGCAGGCCCCAACCGTCGCCTATCAGTTTCGACAGACTGCAGGCCCGACCAACGTGGTACGCCTATCAGTCATCCGACTGCAGGCCCGCCAGGCCTCGGCCCGGCTCCCTCTTTTGGGGGGAAGACTATCCCGAGCTCGCCGAGCATACCGCCTGCTCACGGCGATCCTCGGCTCACGGTCTTCTGCCGGGTCCGAGCCCCAAAGACATTGTACCATTAAATCTCTTTAACTGCTATTTTCTTCTCTGTGTGAGTCTCTCCAGATTGAATTTGCATTTACAACAAATGCAAATGTTCTTCACCATGCAGCAGTGTAATTTTGTTCTTTTTCAAAATCAAAGAAGCAAACTTTTTTCTGTTTATCACAGCCCATCAATAAACAAAATTATTCTACTTTCGGGAGCAAAGGCATATGTGAATTCTCGTAGATTGGAAACCAAACAGTTTTTCTTAAAAAAAAACATTAACCTGAAAACAAAGACAAATCGTTCTTTCTTCAGATAACCAGTTTTATTTTATCAAGTTTACAATCAAGTTTTCTTGATCTATATTCTAGTTCAAATCTCTCAGTTAACTTGAGATAAAGCAAAACTAATTTACAAGTAACTTTGCATGAAAATATAGGAGCTGCTTGTTTTGAGTCAATTCCTTAATATTTATGAAAATGTTATTGTTTCATTGGTTGATTATTTAAGTTATAAGAGGGAAAAATGTTTCATTATTAGTGAAAAAATCTGTCAATGGAACAAGAATGTTTTTCAAGTTTCTTTAGAACAATGAGATGTGAAAGTTTCTCTGTATGCAGATGACAGCGCAGATCACTGTCTGTCCTGTGATTGGTCAGATCAGTGTCTGTCCTGTGATTGGTGGCTTTCTTTCCAGCAGGAAGTTGTGAAAAGAGTTTAAAAGCTGCTGCAGGACTGCAGACATTCACAGGAAGCTGGACCAGCAATGGCTCTGCTGAAGGTTCTGCTGCTGCTGGGGCTGGGTGAGTCGGAAACACTGGAGACACTTCCACTGGTTCCAGTGAGGCTGCTGCTCTCTGTGATTCTCAAACTTCCTTCTGATTCTGTTTCAGACTGAAACTTCTTCGCATATAAACTGTGATGCTTTTTAATCTTTAACTGTTTATCCATTTTCTGTCCCTGCAGCCATGTTTGCACCTGATTTCTGAGTAAAGTCCTCCTTTTTCTTCTTCAGGAGTTTCAGTGAACTCAGATGTTTCTCTGCAGAAGAGAATCATTGGAGGTCAAAACTGTGATGGCACAAAGCGTCTTTATCATGTTCGGCTGGAGAGCAGTAATGGTACTCATATCACCCGCTGTGGAGGAACTCTGATCCACCCTCAGTGGATCCTGACTTCAGCTCACTGCTGGAAGTCGGAGCCAGGATGGTAGGAAAGAGACATGAAGACAGTTTTATTTGCAGATTATCAGGTTTTCTGTCTGGTCATTATAATCTAATATTTTCTGCAGGACTAACGTAGCAGTGTTGAAAGTTCATCCACGGACTGCTGGGCAGCAGAGACAGATGATCCGACAAGCTCCTGTGATTTATAGTCATAATTTCCAGCAGCATGACATCATGTTGCTGAAGCTTGAGACACCAGTAACAGATGTCCCACTTCCTCAGCTACCAGACCGCAGGTATCGTCTTAGAAGGTAAGTCTTTCTCTGGTCAAAAACATGACTTCAGGTTTTCTGTCTCCACTCCTCCAGTACTGCTGCCTCTGCTTCAGCACACCTGAGTCAGGTAATCAGGCCACCAGCAGAACCAGAACCCTCTTAGCTCAGGTGTGTTGGACCAGAGACACATGTAAAGGACACAGGACACACTGAGGACTGGAGGTGGACACTCCTGTGTCAGTGGATGAAGTCCTTCATGGATTCATTTTCTGTACTTTCATTGTTCTTCATAACAATTAATTTTCTACATTATCTTATATTTTTACATTTATTCTTATTGTGTTTTAGAGGCGATACTGTTCAGCTGGCAGGAGAGGGAGCAACAACAACCGGCCCCAATAATCAACGATGTGAGAGAAATATTGAATTCATGAGAATAAAATCTTTGTTTCTGTCTATACAGAGAAGGTCGAGTTAAGAACATTTTTATGATTCTCATGTTTCTCTACAGTACCCCCCGGTGCTGCTATTCCACCACATCTTCAATGTGTCAAAATGGAAGTTGTTGATGTTTCCCTCTTCGTGCCGTTAACTGGGTCTATATTCCGTGTTAAAGCACCGAACAAGGATGTCTGTTATGTAAGTTTGTTTCTTGAATATCTCTCTGCAGCGATTAGAAGACTTTTCTGTTTTACAACATAAATAAATATATTGATATAAATTTTTCTACAGGGCGATGATGGTGGAGCAGCGATGCTCAGCGACATGATTTATGGTGTGATTTCTTTTGGTGGAGCATACTACGCATGTCAGAGACCTGCTACAATCTTGGATGTGTGTGAATACAAGGACTGGATTAAAAGAATTACTGGGCGTAAATAAAACAGAAACAATTATGAAATAAAATTCTCATCAAATTTCCTCTCACATTTAATTTTATAATTGTATCTTCATCAGTTTGATCCACATCTTAGTAGAATTAGAATAAATCAATATTTTTTTCTCACCTGATCTTGACCTCCATAATGGAGCTTTCTCTGCATCAGAAATGAAAAATAAATCAATAAATGCATGAAAAAGAAACATTTCCTGGCTGATTGTCTTTACATTCATGGTTCAGTTTGTTCAGTTGATATTTTCCCTGAACTGAGTCTAAAAACGTGACATGAGTTTTAAATCACATGAAGAGGAACACCAGAAGTAAATTATTTATTCAGTTTTTGTCTTTATTTTACATTAGAAATTAATATCCATCATCTAAACTCTGCAGTTCTGGAGTTACTCTTCCAGATTTTGTTGTAGAGAACTTTAAACTCCAGCAGGACCAAAGAGCTGTGCACAAAAATAATGAAACAGAAGTCACATAATACAATTAACAAATAATAAAATCCTAATAATGTAAAAATATTAAACATCACATTTTTAATAAAGATATAAAGAAGCAAAAAGTTAAAAACAATTTAAAAGTCAAAATCTGGAATTAAAGAAGTTTTAAGAAAATATTTAAAAACAGGTAAAACTAATAAACATATTTATTATGTAAAACTTCTCAGAAATTACAATTTGGTTTTCAGAAGTTTAAACATGACAGAAGTTCTTTGTAAATTTTATCGTAACATCTGGAAAAGCAAAAAGATGTCTGTAATAGGGGTTGCACCGACTACCCGACTAGTCAGTTCTTTACAATGACTTTTTACGAGGCCAGTCGACTAGTCGCAATCACGTGACAAAACTAATTTTTCCAAGAAAATGAAAGAAGGCAAACTAGATGAGTTTGTCAGGCATCTCAACTTGTAGAAAAATTGTAGAAAAATGTAAATAATTTACCAAAGAGAAACAAAAAATTCCAGCAAGAGCTGCAGGAATAGGGGCATTGCGCGGCGCATTGTGTGGCACAGTGCTTAGGGCGGCGCCCTGCATACAGAGACTGTAGACCGAGGTGGTCTAGAGACCGACTCCTGTCCTCGGTTATTTTGGCCCATTCCTCACTCCCCCACTTCCCTCTTCCTGCCACTTCCTGTCGGATTGCTGTCAAATAAAGGCAACTAATGCCAAAAAATTCCTCACAAAGAGAGAGAGAAAGAGAGAGAGATTTTAGAGTTTTAAAAACACATTTATTCACTCAGTGGTGATCCACAGGAACATTTAACACAACTTCAAATTAACACATTTATAAATGAAAGTTCACAATTATTCAAAGTAAATAAAACACCTTCATAATCCCAAATATTCTGAAAAATATTTAGTTCATATATTCTTAGATAATATTTATATCCTAACATAACTCTTGCTCTAACCAAACTCTTAAAGACCTTTACACAATCAGTATTCTGTCCATTATTAATTTAAAATTTTCTACTCAAATAAATTGTGAGCTTTGCTTGACCAAGAAAAAAAATTAACAACCGTCCAATTTTCTTCTTTCTTTTGCCATATAAAAAACCCAAAATAAAAGACTGTTCTGTGAAATTTTCTCCAAATGATTTCTAAATATCTCTTAGTAATGTAAATAAATCCACTATTCTGAAACATTGTACAAAACAATGATAGATAGTTTCTCTTAATAAACAAAAGGGACATTTATCTGAAACAGCAGGATTATTAGTAGAAACAAAAGCATTAACCGCAATAGCACCATGCAAAATTCTCCATTGTAAATCACCAACATTTTTAGTCAATGGTGGCTTATAAAGCAACCCTCATACAGGTTTGACCTCAAAACCAACTTTAAAGAAATCTCTCCAAGGAGTATTTCTTTAATCTTTTAATTTTACTTTGTTCAAAGCCTTAACACATTTCATATACACTGCCTGGCCAAAAAAAAAGTCGCCACCAAAAAATGGTCACACTCTCTAATATTTTGTTGGGCCGCCGTTAGCTTTGATTACAGCCAGTATTCGCTGTGGCATTGTTTCAACAAGCTTCTGCAGTGTCACAAGATTTATTTTCATCCAGTGTTGCATTAATCTTTCACCAAGATCTTGTATTGATGATGGGAGAGTCTGACCACTGCACAAAGCCTTCTCCAGCACATCCCAAAGATTCTCAATGGGGTTAAGGTCTGGACTCTGTGGTGGCCAATCCATGTGTGAAAAAGATGTCTCATGCTCCCTGAACCACTCTTTCACAATGTGAGCCCGATGAATCCTGGCATTGTCATCTTGGAATATGCCTATTCCATTTGGGAAGACAAAATCCATTGATGGAATAACCTGGTCATTCAGTATATTCAGGTAGTCAGCTGACCTCATTCTTTGGGCACACAATGTTGCTGAACCTAGACCTGACCAACTGCAGCAACCCCAGATCATAGCACTGCCCCCACAGGCTTGTACAGTAGGCACTAGGCATGATGGGTGCATCACTTCACCTGCCTCTCTTCTTACCCTGATGCGCCCCTCACTCTGGAACAGGGTAAATCTGGACTCATCAGACCACATGACCCTCTTCCATTCCTCCAGAGTCCAATCTTTATGCTCCCTAGCAAACTGAAGCCTTTTTTTCTGGTTAGCCTTACTGATTAGAGGTTTTCTTACGGCTACACAGCTGTTCAATCCCAACCCCTTGAGTTCCCTTCGCATTGTGCGTGTGGAAATGCTTTTGCGTTCACAATTAAACATACTCCTGAGTTCTGCTGTTGTTTTTCTTCTTTTTGATTTGACCAAACGTTTAAGTAATCGCCGATCACAATCATTCAGGATGTTTTTCCGACCACATTTCTTCCTGGAAGACGATGGTTCCCCACCATCCTTCCAGTTTTTAATGATGCGTTGGACAGTTCTTAACCCAGTTCTAGTAGTTTCTGCAATCTCCTTAGATGTTTTCTCTGCTTGATGCATGCCAATGATTTGACCCTTCTTAAACAGACTAACGTCTTTTCCACAACCACAGGATGTGTCTTTTGCCATGGTTGTTTAAGAAATGAGGAGTTACTCATTGCATCAGCTGGGGTTAAATAACTTGTTGCCAGCTGAAAGATAATCGCCTATGCAGTACTTATCCAATAGGAGGCTTGTACCTATTTGCTTAGTTAAATCCAGGTGGCGACTTTTTTTTGGCCAGGCAGTGTATATTATCTTTCCATTCGCAGAATCCAAAAGTGTCCATTCATTTTTCTCTTTCTCTAAAAAAAAGCCCAGGACATTCAAAGTTTTCAACTGTGGCTTAAAACACAGCTTAAAGAAAAGATCTGCTTTATCAGATGTTAGAAGTCCATCAAACCATCCCTTTATGAGTCTTTTTTCATCTTCTGATAACATTTGCTTAAACTTTGCAACATCATGCCCACAGTTCGCAAAGAGAGAATCTCCAATATTTGGGCTAAGGAAACACCACCATCCATTTCAGATCCAACAAGTTCAAGCAGATGTTTCAGCGTAACTACGCCTCTTTTCATCAACAGTTCAGAAATCATAGCCATATTGTCCCAAGCTGAACCAAAACGAGATCCCTTGAGGACAGGTTCCAATAATAACCAATTTAAAGAGATGCTCCAAGTCTCTTCTTTTCCATGAGGTTCCAATATTTTAACACACTAACATAAAAAGGTGACAAACACTTTAAACTATATTTTGAGTGGTCAACAATAAACAAGGTTTTACCACAACCTAAATTACCAACTTTTGTAAAAAACATTCTGTAACCTGTCTCCACAAAACATTTTGATCACCATACAAAAAACTCTAAAAACTGTAATCTGAAAGCTGCTTTCCTGCTTTCTAAATGAATCAAACCTTGCCCTCCCTCTTCCTTTGGTAAAAACAAAACACTCTGAGGTACCCATTGTAATCTGTCCCAAAAGAAATTTAAAATAATAGTCTGTAATTTCACCAAAAGACCTGGCGGGGGTTCTAGGACATATAAACGATGCCATAAAGTTGAAGCAACCAGATTATTAATAATTAGTGTACGGCCTCTGTAAGACAATCATGGTAAAAGCCAGTGCCATTTCTTTAACCTACCTTCCATCAGTTCAGTAAAACCTTCCCAATTTTTCATGACATCCCACTTGATCTACTTTATAACCCATATAAACACCCAAATAACCATTTTTCGACCACTTTAATTCATCAGGTAATTTAGGCTCTTTTTTTGTCCACTTACCAACTAACAAAGTTGTACTCTTGCTCCAATTAACTTTAGATGAAGAAATTCTACCAAAACACTCAATAATTTCAACTAAAGTAAGAACATTTGATTCTCTTGTGACAGCAGCAATAATATCATCTGCATAAGCAGAAAGTTGAAAAGTTAAAAATAATTCTGATTTGACATAACAAGGGTTCAATGCTCAACGAATACAACATTCCTGACATTGCACAACCTTGGCGAATACCTCTCTTAACACTAAAAGGTGCACTTAAACCACCATTGACTTTCAATGTCAAAATAGAGGGTTTTAATCAAGCCAGTGAACCCAGACGAGAAACCAAAAGCTTTCAAACTATTCCATAAATATTGGTGCTCCACTCGATCAAATGCCTTTTCTTGGTCAATAGAAATTAGACCAAAGTTTAAACCCAATAAATTAGAGACATCCAAATAATCTCGAATTAATGTTATGTTATCTCTTATAGTTTTTCCAGGGATACAATAAGACTGATCGACATCTGTCTTGGTCTGACACCATTGGCAAGTCATCAAAAAACTCTTCTATTATCTCAGAGGCCTCTCTAAACTCACTGGCATATAACATTGAAAAAAGTCCACAACTCTTTTTAGGTTTTACCCCTTTAGGATCTTTAGATTTTCTTTTAGTGTTTGGTATTTTAAAAACACTTTCATCATCCCTGATCAGATTTCCTCCACTATGAACTAAGTCATCAACATCCATTTCTTCTTGTAATCCTTTCAAACTCCACTGAAGTTTATTTCACACTTCAGGTTACAACAAAACACACTACAAACCATCTTTACAGTGAAACACTTTTGTGTAATTTTTTTTTTTCATTCATCCATACCGCTTCCCGCGCCCCCCCATATAATGGCACTGCGCCCCCCCCCCCCCCCTACGGGGCACGCCCCACACTTTGGGAACCACTGCCATAAATTGTAGTCTTTGGGTCATTTCACCTCTTCTGAATATCTAGGAATTGAGGTAAAAGGTCACAAACAAACTTTGATACTAATTTTATACAAAAAATGCAGAAACAGTTAATCAAATCTACTCTTCTTCCTTGCCCTTAAGCTGTAATGATGTAGATCAGTTGGTAGATGATTTTCAGCCGAAAGTTTCAGGTATCATTGATTATATTGCCCCCATTAAAGTGAAGGTTGTGTCTGGTAGGAAGAAATCTCCATGGAGAAATGCACAAACAGTTGCTCCCACTAGCTCAGGTTATGACAAGAAATAATTTTAGCTACTATACCAACTATGCAGATGACACACAGCTCTACATTACGATGTCACCAGGAGACTAAATCCATCCAATCACTGAATAAATGCTTAGAACAGATAAATGTGTGGATGTGCCAAAACTTTCTTCAGCTGAATAGAAACAAAATTGAAGTTATTATTTTTGGACCTAAAGAGGAATGATCTAGAGTCGATGCACATCTTCAGTTATTACAACTGAAAAGCAGCGATCAGGCCTGAAACCTGGGAGTAGTGATGGACTCACTACTCCCATCTCATCCATCATCTAGAAAATGTGCATCTCTCTTTCCTCTCCATTGTTTATGTTTGTAATATAATGTAGAGGAATATAATTATATTAATAGTTAAAAATTATGTTGTTTGGTTGGTTCGCACTAAGATATGTTTTAACCTAAAAGAAATGTATTGTGTCAAATGGACTGGGTGAATCTGACCTAGAAGTCAGGAAGGAATTCAGATTTGGAGAGATATTGTCATGATTTGCGGTGTAGATGGTGTGAGGCAGACGCTGCAGACCCAGGATGTGATAAATAAATGATTTTAATGATGACTGTCCAGAATAAGTCCACAAAACCAGGCAGCACAACTGAGCGGAAACCAGGGTTCAACGTCGGTAGCAAACAGGCTAATTGAAGGGACAGCAAAACAGACTGGTGCATACGACACTGAATTGACAAGGACCCGACGAGGAAGAAGGAACACAGGTGGGGTTAAATACACAGGGGGTAATTAGGGAAACTAGAAACACCTGGGAGTAATCGAGGGGAGAACAGGACAACACAGAGACACAGGAAACTCAAAATAAACACACAGAAAAACATGGAACATGACAGATATGGAATAACAATCATTAAATAGAGGAACGTTGTTAGTTTAAGCTGTTGTGCAAGAAAGTTCTGGCGCCAGACAATTCCCCTGCTCGTCAGTAAAGGAACTGGGCCAAGGCTTGAGACGTGGGCAAGAAACTTTGTTTGGACAGATAAGGAATATACAATTTGACTAATAGAAACTTTGAAATGGAGCAGATGTGAGGTCAAGGCTCTTTAATTATTCCAGGAGGTCAACTCCTAATTCTCGGAACTTCCAATACACATCCAGTGTAAGACGGAGCCAGAAGAGCTACGTGAATGGAGGAGAGCAACGCCATTGGTTGAGGCTTCCCAATACACACCAGTAGAGCTGGGACTCTATAAAAAACTGATATCAGAAGTAGAAGTCAAGAGATTTTGGATTACTGTAACGATGTGTATGTGATGTCGTGTATCTGCAGATGTGCATTAAAATCTCTTCTCGTTCGACTATGAGCAGAAGGAGTTCCGAGTCTTGTGAAAATCTTTATTTATATATTCTATGAGTTTAGACACCTAGAGATTCTACAATAGTAACTCCTCAAAGAAAAAGAGGAAAGCAACAATAAATGTTTTTACTAAATAAAAATGATAAATATAGTAACCCACAGTGACCTGGCTACATAACTATAATCTGATTATTGGATTGTAAATACTAACATGTTAGAATACTTGTTACTGAAACAAAGGTCTCTGCATGGACCTGTGTCATTGCGCAGCGGTGTGCATATGAGCAGATAAGACAGAAAAGACAGAGTCCTTTTGTCCATAACAGAGTGTTCCTTATGAGTTTCTTGTAACATTTCTTGTCTATAAAATCCCCTAACCCTATCTATGTTACAAAATAAAGCTGCAACAATGGAACTTTTTCCCTTAAATCTTCAAGTTAAGAAGTAAAATACACTGCTCAAAAAAATAAAGGGAACACTTAAACAACACAATATAACTCCAAGTAAATCAAACTTCTGTGAAATCAAACTGTGCACTTAGGAAGCAACACTGATTGACAATCAATTTCACCTGCTGTTGTGCAGATGGAATAGACAACAGGTGGAAATTATTGGCAATTAGCAAGACACACTCAATAAAGGAGTGGTTCTGCAGTTTGGACCACAGACCACTTCTCAGTACCTATGCTGTCTGGCTGATGTTTTGGTCAGTTTTGAATGTTGGTGGCGCTTTCACACTCGTGGTAGCATGAGACGGACTCCACAACCCACACAAGTGGCTCAGATAGTGCAGCTCATCCAGGGTGGCACATCAATGCGAGCTGTGGCAAGAAGGTTTGCTGTGTCTGTCAGCGTAGTGTCCAGAGGCTGGAGGCGCTACCAGGAGACAGGCCAGTACACCAGGAGACGTGGAGGAGGCCGTAGGAGGGCAACAACCCAGCAGCAGGACCGCTACCTCCGCCTTTGTGCAAGAAGGAACAGGAGGAGCACTGCCAGAGCCCTGCAAAATGACCTCCAGCAGGCCACAAATGTGCATGTGTCTGCACAAACGGTTAGAAACCGACTCCATGAGGATGGTATGAGGGCCCGACGTCCACAGATGGGGGTTGTGCTCACAGCCCAACACCGTGCAGGACGCTTGGCATTTGCCAGAGAACACCAGGATTGGCAAATTCGCCACTGGCGCCTTGTGCTCTTCACAGATGAAAGCAGGTTCACACTGAGCACATGTGACAGAGTCTGGAGACGCCGTGGAGAGCGCTCTGCTGCCTGCAACATCCTTCAGCATGACTGGTTTGGCAGTGGGTCAGTAATGGTGTGGGGTGGCATTTCTTTGGAGGGCCGCACAGCCCTCCATGTGCTCACCAGAGGTAGCCTGACTGCCATTAGGTACCGAGATGAGATCCTCAGACCCCTTGTGAGACCATATGCTGGTGCGGTTGGCCCTGGGTTCCTCCTAATGCAGGACAATGCTAGACCTCATGTGGCTGGAGTGTGTCAGCAGTTCCTGCAAGATGAAGGCATTGAAGCTATGGACTGGCCAGCCCGTTCCCCAGACCTGAATCCGATTGAGCACATCTGGGACATCATGTCTCGCTCCATCCACCACCGTCACGTTGCACCACAGACTGTCCAGGAGTTGGCGGATGCTTTAGTCCAGGTCTGGGAGGAGATCCCTCAGGAGACCATCCGCCACCTCATCAGGAGCATGCCCGGGCATTGTAGGGAGGTCATACAGGCACGTGGAGGCCACACACAATACTGAGCCTCATTTTGACTTGTTTTAAGGACATTACATTAAAGTTGGATCAGCGTGTAGTGTTATTTCACTTTAATTTTGTGTGTGGCTCCAAATCCAGGCCTCCATTGGTTAATAAATTTGATTTCCATTGATGATTTTTGTGTGATTTTGTTGTCGGCACATTCAACTTTGTACAGAACAAAGTATTCAATGAGAATATTTCTTTCATTCAGATCTAGGATGTGTTATTTGAGTGTTCCCTTTATTTTTTTGAGCAGTGTATAAGAATGATTTTATAGCCAAAATATTGTACATCTATTGTCAGAGTAATGATGTCAGTAAATACCTGTCAAAAAATCTCCACTGGTGCACGACATCCACTTTAGTGGACAGGTGATCATTTGTAATTTCTTCAAATACAAAGCTGTTATTTTTAAGCTACATCAGTATTAATCTTTAGGGGTTGCTTCATGTCACAATATATATTTTTACCTGCAAGAGTTTCTATAGTAGAAGGAGGGACTGGATATTCCTGACTGGGTCGGCATCATTTTTCATCTGTTGGCCATATTGGATTTAACAATATTTTTTGGCACTTACAGTAGATGGCCAGTAGTTGGCAGTGTATTGTATGATGCACTAGTGACCACTTTAGAAAATTAATGCATGGCCAGCATAGACACTAGCATGGAGGCTAGCATAGACACTAGCATGGCGGCTAGTGTCTACAGACACTATGCTAGCTTCCATGGTTAGCATAGTGTCTAGCCATGTCACTAGCTAGTGTCGATGCTAGTGACACTAGCATGGAGGCTAGCATAGAGACTAGCATGGAGGCTAGTCTCCATGCTAGTAAGAAGGCTAGCTCTCCCACACTTTGAAAACCTCTGGGCTTCACTGAAGATTAAGTTTTGTATTTTGTCGTTTATTTTGTAATGATTGATTAGAACATGTCATGTTTATTTCTAGACTGATTGAGAGTAATATTTGCTTTTGTTTAATATTTTAAATGTTGTGTAATGATTTGAGTCTTTTGCTAACAATTCATTTAATTGGGTTAATTTCTGTGAGTTTTACTTTTTTGTTGTAATTTTGCATTTACAACAAATGCAAATGCTCTTCACTATGCAGCACTGTAATATTGTTCTTTTTCAAAATCAAAGAAGCAAACTCTTTTCTCTTTTTCACAGCTCATCAATAAACAAAGGCAGATGTGCATTTTTGTAGATTGGAAACCAAACAGTTTTTTCTTTAAAAAACTATCAACCTGAAAACAAAGATGAGTCGTTCTTTCTTCAGATAATCAGTTTTATTTTATCAAGTTTACAATCAAGTTTTCTCTTGTGAAAAACTCACTGCAAACTTGTACACTGCAAAAACAGAAAATTTACCAATTATTTTTAGTCTATATTCTAGTTCAAATCTCTCAGTTAACTTGAGATAAAGCAAAACTAATTTACACGTAACTTTGCATGAAAATATAGGAGCTGCTTGTTTTGAGTCAATTTCTTAATATAGGTGAAAGAGTTCTTGTTTCATTGGTCGATAATTTAAGTTATAAGAGGGGAAAATGTTTCATTATTAGTGAAATAATCTGTCAATGCAACAAGAACTTTTTTCAAGTTTCTTTAGAACAATGAGATGTTAAAGTTTCTCTGTATGCAGATGACAGCACAGATCACTGTCTGTCCTGTGATTGGTGGCTTTCTTTCCAAAAGGAAGTTGTGAACAGAGTTTAAAAGCTGCTGCAGGACTGCAGACATTCAGAGGAAGCTGGACAAGCAATGGCTCTGCTGAAGGTTCTGCTGCTGCTGGGGCTGGGTGAGTTGGAAACACTGGAGACACTGGAGACACTTCCACTGGTTCCAGGGAGGCTGCTGCTCTCTGTGACTCTCAAACTTCCCTCTGATTCTGTTTCAGGCTGAAACTTCTTTGCATATAAGCTGATTCTTTTTAATCTTTAAATGTTTATTCTTTTTCTGTTCTTGTTGCCATGTTTGCTCCTGATTTCTGAGTAAAGTCCTCCTTTTTCTTCTTCAGGAGTTTCAGTGAACTCAGATGTTTCTCTGCAGAAGAGAATCATTGGAGGTCAAAACTGTGATGACACTAAGCATCTTTATCATGTTCGGCTTGAGAGCAGCAATGGTACTCATATCACCCGCTGTGGAGGATCTCTGATCCGCCCTCACTGGATCCTGACTGCAGCTCACTGCTGGAAGTCGGAGTCAGGATGGTAGGAAAGAAACATGAAGACAGTTTTATCTGCAGATGATCAGGTTTTCTGTCTGTTTATTATAATCTAATATTTTATGCAGGACTAACGTAGCAGTGCTGAAAGTTCATCCACGGACTGCTGGGGAGCAGCGACAGATGATCCGACAAGCTCCTGTGATTTATAGTCGTAATTTCCAGCAGCATGACATCATGTTGCTGAAGCTTGAGACACCAGTAACAGATGTCCCACTTCCTCGGCTACCAGACCGCAGGTATCGTCTTAGAAGGTAAGTTTTTCTCTGGTCAAAAACATGACTTCAGGTTTTCTGTCTCCACTCCTCCAGTCCTGCTGCCTCTGCTTCAGCACACCTGAGTCAGGTAATCAGGCCACCAGCAGAACCAGAACCTGTTTAGCTCAGGTGTGTTGGACCAGAGACACATGTAAAGGACGCAGGACACACTGAGGACTGGAGGTGGACACTCCTGTGTCAGTGGATGAAGTCCTTCATGGATTTATTTTCTGTACTTTCATTGTTCTTCATAATAATTAATTTTCTACATTGTTATCTTGTATTTTTACATTTTATACTTTTTGTGTTTTAGAGGCAGTGTTGTTCAGCTGGCAGGAGAGGGAGCAACAACAACCGGCCCCAACAATCAACGATGTGAGAGAAATATCGAAGTTATCAGAATAAAATCTTTGTTTCTGTCTCTACAGAGAAGGTTGAGTTAAGAACATTTTATGATTCTCATGTTTCTCTACAGTGCCCCCCGGTGCTGCTATTCCACCACATCTTCAATGTGTCGAAATGGAAGTTGTTGATGTTTCCCTCTTCGTGCCGTTAACTGGTACTATATTCCGTGTTAAAGCACCGAACAAGGATATCTGTTATGTAAGTTGGTTTCTTGAATATCTCTCTGCAGCGATTAGAAGACTTTTCTGTTTTACAACATAAATAAATATATTGATATAAATTTTTCTACAGGGCGATGATGGTGGAGCAGCGATGCTCAGCGACATGATTTATGGTGTGATTTCTTTTGGTGGAGCATACTACGCATGTCAGAGACCTGCTACAATCTTGGATGTGTGTGAATACAAGGACTGGATTAAAAGAATTACTGGGCGTAAATAAAACAGAAACAATTATGAAATAAAATTCTCATCAAATTTCCTTTCACATATAATTTTATAATTGTATCTTCATCAGTTTGATCCACATCATTGTAGAATTAGAATAAATTCATAGTTTTGTTTTTCTCACCTGATCTTGACCTCCCTAATGGAGCTTTCTCTGCATCAGAAATGAAAAATAAATCAATAAATGCATGAAAAAGAAACATTTCCTGGCTGATTGTCTTTACATTCATGGTTCAGTTTGTTCAGTTGATATTTTCCCTGAATTGAGTCTAAAAACGTGACGAGTTTTAAATCACATGAGGAGGAACACCAGAAGTAAATTATTTATTCAGTTTTTGTCTTTATTTTACATCAGAAATGAACATCCAGCATCTAAACTCTGCAGCTCTGGAGTTACTCTTCCTGATTTATTTCTAGAGAACTTTAAACTCCAACAGGACCAAAGAGCTGTGCACAAAAATAATGAAACAGAAGTCACAAAATACATTTAACAAATAATAAAATCCTAATAATTTAAAAATAATCATCACATTTTTGATAAAGATACAAGAAATAAAAAGTTAAATAATTAAAATCATTTTAAAAGTCAAAATCTGGAATGAAAGAAGTTTTAAGAAAATATTTAAAAACAGGTAAAACTATTAAATATGTTCATTATGTAAAAATTGTAGAAAAATGTAAATAATTTACCAAAGAGAAACAAAAAATTCCAGCAAGAGCTGCCGGAATAGGGGCATTGCGCGGCGCATTGTGTGGCACAGTGCTTAGGGCGGCGCCCTGCATACAGAGACTGTAGACCGAGGTGGTCTAGAGACCGACTCCTGTCCTCGGTTATTTTGGCCCATTCCTCACTCCCCCACTTCCCTCTTCCTGCCACTTCCTGTCGGATTGCTGTCAAATAAAGGCAACTAGTGCCAAAAATTTCCTCACAAATAGAGAGAGAGAAAGAGAGAGAGATTTTAGAGTTTTAAAAATACATTTATTCACTCAGTGGTGATCCACAGGAACATTTAACACAACTTCAAATTAACACATTTATAAATGAAAGTTCACAATTATTCAAAGTAAATAAAACACCTTCATAATCCCAAATATTCTGAAAAATATTTAGTTCATCCATTCTTAGATAATATTTATATTCTAACATAACTCTTGCTCTAACCAAACTCTTAAAGACCTTTACACAATCAGTATTCTGTTCATTATTAATTTAAAATTTTCTACTCAAATAAATTGGAAGCTTTGCTTGACCAAGAAAAAAAATTAACAACCGTCCAATTTTCTTCTTTCTTTTGCCATATAAAAAAAATCCAAAATAAAAAACTGTTCTGTGAAATTTTCTCCAAATGATTTCCAAATATCTCTTAGTAATGTAAATAAATCCATTATTCTGAAACATTGTACAAAACAATGATAGATAGTTTCTCTTAATAAACAAAAGGGACATTTATCTGAAACAGCAGGATTATTAGTAGAAACAAAAGCATTAACCGCAATAGCACCATGCAAAATTCTCCATTGTAAATCACCAACATTTTTAGTCAATGGTGGCTTATAAAGCAACCCTCATACAGGTTTGACCTCAAAACCAACTTTAAAGAAATCTCTCCAAGGATTATCTCTTTTATCTTTTAACTTTACTTTGTTCAAAGCCTTAACACATTTCATATATATTATCTTTCCTTTCACAGAATCCAAAAGTGTCCATTCATTTTTCTCTTTCTCTACAAAAAATCCAGGACATTCAAAGTTTTTCAACTGTGGCTTAAAACACAGCTTAAAGAAAAGATCTGCTTTATCAGGTGTTAGAAGTCCATCAAACCATCCCTTTATGAGTCTTTTTTCATCTTCTGATAACATTTGCTTAAACTTTGCAGCATCATGCCTACAGTTCGCAAAGAGAGAATCTCCGATATTTTTGCCAAGGAAACACCACCATCCATTTCAGATCCAACAAGTACGAGCAGATATTTCAGCGTAACTACGCCTCTTTTCATCAACAGTTCAGAAATCATAGCCATATTGTCCCAAGCTGAACCAAAACGAGATCCCTTGAGGACAGGTTCCAATAATAACCAATTTAAAGAGATGCTCCAAGTCTCTTCTTTTCCACGAGGTTCCAAGATTTTAACACACTAACATAAAAAGGTGACAAACACTTTAAACTATATTTTGAGTGGTCAACAATAAACAAGGTTTTACCACAACCTAAATTACCAACTTTTGTAAAAAAACATTCTGTAACCTGTCTCCACAAAACATTTTGATCACCATACAAAAAACTCTAAAAACTGTAATCTGAAAGCTGCTTTCCTACTTTCTAAATGAATCAAACCTTGCCCTCCCTCTTCCTTTGGTAAAAACAAAACACTCTGAGGGACCCAATGTAATCTGTCCCAAAAGAAATTTAAAATAATAGTCTGTAATTTCACCAAAAGACCTGGCGGGGGTTCTAGGACATATAAACGATGCCATAAAGTTGAAGCAACCAGATTATTAATAATTAGTGTACGGCCTCTGTAAGACAATCATGGTAAAAGCCAGTGCCATTTCTTTAACCTACCTTCCATCAGTTCAGTAAAACCTTCCCAATTTTTTTATGACCTCCCACTTGATCTACTTGATCCCCCAAATAAACACCCAAATAACCATTTTTCGACCACTTTAATTCATCAGGTAATTTAGGCTCTTTTTTTGTCCACTTACCAACTAACAAAGTTGTACTCTGGCTCCAATTAACTTTAGATGAAGAAATTCTACCAAAACACTCAATAATTTCAACTAAAGTAAGAACATTTGATACTTTCATCATCCCTGATCAGATTTCCTCCACTATGAACTAAGTCATCAACATCCATTTCTTCTTGTAATCCTTCTTGTGTAGTTGTGTGACTCTCTTTTCTCCCTTCAGCATAAGGGACATCCTCAATGTCACGTTCCGAAACATTCGACTGCTTTTGCTCTCCTACTGAAGTTCTTTATCCAACACTAATTTCTTGAGCTCCTTCCCCAGCTTCATCCAGCGGAGCTCCCTCCCCAGCTGCATCCACTGAAGCTCCATTGACAGTATCCGCTAATGTCCCTGGCTCTGGATTTTCGTTAACCTGAGCAGTTTCTTTTTGAACCTTTTCAGGGCAATTACGAACTGAATAGCCCTCCTGGTTGCATCTAAAACACCTCATAACTTCCGCTGTCGCAACAATAGTGTGATCAAAGCAGTCAACCTTAAATTTCATCACTATGCTCAGTTCCTCAATATCATTTTTGAGAATCATAAACACTTGTCTTCTAAATGAAACAACGTGTTTCAACTTTGCTGATTTGCAACCCGACAGGAGCGTTTTTATTGCTGACACGATCTGACTGTGGCGTGACAATTCCTTCAGCAAACACATCATTGCTGTTGAAATGTGGCAAATTAGACAGGATGATCTTTTTTTGCAGGGTTCATTAAAGGGAAAACAGTAGTTTGAGTATTTCTCAAAACAATCCCCCTCTCAACTACACTGTTCACCTTGTCAATAGAGTCCAAAACCAAAACCACCGCATTATTCATCCTGGACGCCGCCTTCACACTTTCACACCCGACAAGTTCCCCAACAGCCAAACCACACTCCTCAACCAAAAATCCACTATGTTTAATAAATTGAAAGACTCCCCAAGACCAGTAAGTCATATTTATTTACCTGATTGAGAACACTTGCAACAATAATGTGACTTAAAAAGGTATGGGAATCAGAATTAAACAATTGTTTCTCAGAGGAAGAGTGGGGTGCAGTAGTCAAACAAATGTTAAAGTCCATAAGGGATGCATGCTCCAAATTGATACAGTTCAAAATTCTGAAACAATTATATTGGACACCAATTAAATTATTGAGAGCTAGAATATGTAACTGTGATATTTGTTGGTGATGTAAACAAAGTCCGGGAGACATGCTTCATATGTTCCCCATGTGTCCAAACCTAATTTCTTATTGGCAGGAGGTCATGGGAAAAATTAACAGCACCCTTAACTCCAACTTACTCTTGACACCTACATTGGGACTTCTTAACTTCTTAGATTATAAGGTCAAAATAAGTAAAAAAAGCACAATGGTTAAAAATAGCCCTCACCACGGCAAGGCGAGTCATATTAAGACACTGGAAAGGACAAAATATCCCTACCTATATAGAATGGTATGCGGCACTTTTAGAGACCACCTCTTACGAACGACTCATCCACAAGGTAAAGAAGGTCATGTGGTGGGTATCAGAGTACGTGGGTACTGTTCTTAAAACCAGAGAAGAAAAGCTCAAGCACTATTGGTCCAGAATAAAAGATGTAGTGTGTGTGAACTTTTTACTTACATTATTTGATTTTTTAAATATTTTTTACTGCGACATTAGCAGTATTATACAATGACTTCAGTCTATAGAAATGAAGATTAAACTGCTCAAGGTGAACTTTGAGATCAACGCTACCTGTGGAAATGAGACAACTCTTCCTCAAATCAACGGAGAGGTCGTACGCCCCGCATCAAGCAGCTCACCCTGGAACGCTCTGGGTGCCAAGCCGAAGCAAAAGTCTCACACCGCAGATCCGATGAGACGACTAACAGAGAGAATCCCTCACCTGGACAAATCAGCGTGGCTGGCTCTGAGCCGAAACCCACCTTCAACTTCAACACCTGCTCCACCAAAGAAAAATAAACAAGCAGCTGCAACCAAAACCGCTCCACCGACCCCGCTCCCAAGGACAAAGCGACCAGCCCAGGCCTCAAAACTTTCTGACTCCATGGGAATCCCACTGAAAAACAGATTTTCTGTACTCCTGCCTGAGCCTCTGAGTGAAACCTCGCCTTCAAATATCAACAATGAGGCAAGACCAACACATCCATTCCCCAAAGCTCCAAAGGACAAAGCGGCTACCAGGAAAACGAAAGGTATCCAAAAAGTGCTTATTGTTGGAGATGAGGCAGTAAATGGAATCAGTCATGTGTGCAATCCCAAGAAAACGAGAGTGATTTCTTTTCCTGGTGACACTGTATCTGATTTACCACGCAAAGTTCTCTCTCTAACCACTGATCAGCCTGATATTGAGATATTTAGTTGTGCATGTTGGAGCCGACAGTCTGGCAAAGCAGAAATCTGAGATTCTGAAAAAGGACTTTAATATTCTTCTGAACACTATGGGAAAATTAAAAATTACGTTATTTCTCAGTGGTCCAATTCCATCACCTCAATGGGGAGACGAAAAACACTCCAGGTTGGACATGATAAACAAATGGCTGATGCAATCTTAATAAACATGGGACAAAACTACTCACTGCAAACCTTTTTCATTTTATCAACAATGACAACAATGTGATCATCGCTTCAGAAGAACAGGCTCAAGGATGTCTGACTAGGATGAAACCCTCTGCTTATCAGGAACAACCAGTTTCAAAACAAGCTGATACATCGACTGAGGACAGAGTGACTGGTTCCCTTCTTCCTTCCCCCGTCCCTCTCTGCTCCTCCACTCATTCACAGGATTCACAAAATACTTATGACAAAATGTCTTCTGGACTGGAGTTTCTTAAATTTACAGATGGAATGAATCAACAGGTTCGCCTCGGCACGTCTCTCCTTAGCGCTCACGTAGCAGACCTCACTTCATTTAAGCCACCTGCCTCTGACTTCCCAGAGGATCCATCACTCTGCGTTTCTGAGGTCTGAGGCCGGGGTCCAGATTTTATCTTTACACCCGTCTTACTCCAGAATGTGTCTGGCCCCCCGGCACTGCAAAACAGGACATTACCTGTCTGGATCACTACAAGAAAATGTACAAGAAACAGAAATATAAAATACAGGGGACCTAATTCAAACCTCAGACTGGTCCCCTGCCTAAAGGAACCTCAGACTGAAGAACGTTTGGCCTTCAAGTCACTTAAACTAGCTCTTTTAAATACAAAATCTCTCTGTGCTAAAGCTCTATTAATTAATGATTTCATCACTGAGCATAATATCGATGTTATGTTTCTGACAGAAACATGGTTGAATGATAATAATGAACCACTCATACTAATTGAATCTGCACCTCCTAACTACAATTTCTTAAGTGAGAATAGAAAACATAAAAAAAGGAGGAGGCGTGGCTTCAATATTTAAGGATACCGTAAATTGTAGTAAAATCTCTTTGGGTCACTTCACCTCTTTTGAATATCTTGGAATTGAGGTTAAAGGCCACCAACGAACTTTGACAGTAACTCTATACAAAACTCCAACATTTGTGGAAAATTTCTTTACTGACTTGAATGAGCTTCTACAGTATCTCTCATATGTATTGATTATGATTGTTTAATAATTGTCGGTGATTTAAACATTCATGTTTGGTCCCTAACCAAAACTCAATTCACAAGTCCTAAACCTGACCCCTGACCCAAAGACAACGTTTCCCCTTGTGGGGACCAGGCTTCAGTCCCCACAACGTAGTATGTATCAGGAAAATGGTCCCCACAAGGTATTACAAACAAACACACACAAACAGAAAGAGAAGACGACTCTATATAATCACAGCTTCAATCACTCGTAATATCAACATGGCGTTTTTAGCAAGGTTAAATAAAGTATGTATTTTTAACCCAAAATATTTGAAAAGGGCAAAATAGCCCCCTTTAAATATGTTAATGTGTGTGATTTTATACTTCTATCATGTTTGGAAACAATGTATTTTGTTCACTTGATTGACGCCAAGCAATGGGGCTTTCTTGTTTACAGTAACAAACTAAAGCGTTTTCAACCACCTGTCATGTAAACTTAAAACATAAAGTAACAGAGCATCTTGAGGAAAGCCAATTTTAAATAATTGAAATAGAGCTTACCGTAACCTTGGACGATATAAAACGGACAGAATTTCCACAGGTGGGATGTTTCTATGCAGACGTCAGAACAGGTGATGTGACATCTGTATGTGCACTGCCACAAGGGAGGACGGATTGATGGGGAGCACAGACAGTCAGAGCAGCAATCAAGACGATTCTTTGCATTTTACAAAGTAAACATCCTAATTAAATCCGAAATGCACTATTTATTCTTTAGTTTTTTTTCCTCTGCTGAATGGATTAAATAAAATTTAATAACATTGTCATTCTCAAAAGACGACTGCTACAGTTTTAAATATATAATCTAAAACTGTCCCAACCATTTTTTTGGGCTCCTGAATGTCTGGAGGCCCCTACCAGCAGCTACTGAGTTTTCTTTTTCTTGATTTCTCAGTCTTATAATTCTAGATCTCAGAGGTGCTAACATAGAAAAATGACATAGAGTTAACCCCTCTGAGCTTTCTTGATCTTTAAAACAGTCTGCAGCCAAGTTGTTATAGAGGTTAAACAGTCAGATATTATTAGGGTTTCTTTATTAAAATAGCAGCAAATTTACTTATTTCATAACTTCATAACCAGAGATCTTCTCTCCTCTGGTCTGTTTAACAACTTCAGCCTCAGATCAACTCAGCCCTCCAGGACTGTCAGTAGCAGAAAAAGCAACATTAAACCTATCAGGGAAACATAAACTACATTTGCTTTGCATTGTCCCCACATGATGACAATGATATAGTATGATCTGATTAAATATTAGATTCTTGACAAATATGGGTTGTTGCTATGTTGTTGTACAATGTTTTAAGATCTTGTTCAGTGTGCCCCTTTTTAACTTTGAGCCCCTGTCCCTCCAAAGGTCTCTGCACGGCCCTGTGTGCATGTGAGCAGATAAAACAGAGAAAAGACAAAGTGTCCTTTTGTCCATAACAGAGTGTTCCTTATGAATTTCTTGTCTATAAAATCAAAAGATTCATAGTTTCTTTTACGAAGGACATTTGGTTCCATGAGTCTTTTTGCTTTTTACAATGGAGCATTAAGGGTTTTTTTTTCTATTTATGTTTGTCCTTAACTTGATCTTTGTTAGCACATTAGCTCCACTTTACATCAAACTAATTTTAGCTAATATTTAGCAGATTAATATGTAATCACATCTCTAATTAGTCAAATCTCAGACTGACATCAATAATCCAAATAGTATTAACAATTTGAACTTATTTCTATGCAACCAGGAATATTTTATCTAACTCTTTCTAGAGTAGTGATTTTGTCGTTCATTTTATTCTTCATATTTAACAGCAGTGACATGCAGTGAGGTTCATAGCTGGTGAAGCACTGACTTAATCATAATCATATTTACAAATATAGACACATTGCATTTTATTATTACGAAGCTGAGGTTGGTTTCCAACTCCAGTTTTCGATTCGGGAAATGGCTAGGGGCGATTCCACCTAATTTTTCACTATCTTCCGCATCTTTAATCTACTCTAGTGCCAAACCTACAACACCCAGACACTTCAAACTTGGACTGGATTTGTCTGCTCTATTAGAGGAATATTTAAAACCAGGGGCCCACATCCTCCTAAGTCCGGCCCTGCTTTTTCCATGCAGTTTTGTTTGGGGTTTGTGAATATATTTTCTTTAATAAACTGCGATTTTTACCCTTTTTTTCCATCTTGGCCAAACTAGAACTACTCCAATTCCAAAACCACAACACCTAGACACTTCATACCTGGACTATATTATTTTCAACTAATAGAGTATTTAAAACCATGCTTGGGATTTGTAGAACTTCACTTAGCCTGCTGCAGAAGATCTTTCTGTCATGAATTGCAATGTGAGGTGGTTAGGCAGATGACTCAGGTTGGAGTGAATAAAAAGAAGTGATGATTTTAATGAAGATGTCAGCAAGAAAATCCAAGCAGCACAGATAGAGCAGAAGGTTAAGAGCTCTCAATCTGGTAGCAACCGGTGACAACAACTGACAGCAGAACAGACGGAAGACCAGACAGATACAGCGAGGAGCCGACAAGGATCACAGGTGGGATTAAATACACAGGGAGACAATCAGGGGAAACAGAAGACAGGTGTCAATAATAAAAGGGTGGACAGGACAACACAGAGACTCCACAAAAATAAAGACACAGAAAAACTCAAATCACAACACTTTCCTTCCAACAGCCATCACTATCTAGAATAAGTCTTTGAAGAATTAATGAGTTACACCAACATTTAATTTTCCTTTGGGATTAATAAAGTGATTTTGAATTAGAATAGGATTTTTTTTTAAAAATTGCGTGGAATAAGCAGGGCCTGTCTTAGGAGGGTGTGGGCCCTACTTAATCATGGTCTATCTATCTATCTATCTATCTATCTATCTATCTATCTATCTATCTAGCTAGCTAGCTAGCTAGCTATCTAATGCTAGTTTTACAATATTCACCCCATGGTCACCGACTTAGTAACTTGATGATGACAATGATATAGTATGATCTGATTAAATATTAGATTCTTGATAAATATGGGTTGTTGCTATGTTGTTGTACGATGTTTTAAGATCTTGTTCTTTTCCTTTTTAACTTTGAGCCCCTGCCCCTCCTAATGTTTCTGCACGGCCCTGTGTGCATGTGAGCAGATAAAACAGAGAAAAGACAAAGAGTCCTTTGGTCCATAACAGAGTGTTCCTTATGAATTTTTTGTCGATAAAATGATAAGATTCATAGTTTCTTTTACGAAGGACATTTTAGTTACAATAGTCTTTTTGTTTTCCACAATGTAGAATCTTTGCTTTTTTTCTATTTTTTTGTATTTATATTTGTCCTTAACTTGATCTTTGTTAGCACATTAGCTCCACGTTACACCAAACTAACTTTTAGCCACATAAAACAGATGTTTTTTTTAAATTAGCAGATTAATATGTAATCATTAATCTTAGTGAATTCACAGACTGTGATTTTCATCTTTCCGCCATATGTAAATTAACTGAATTTTCTTGCACTTGCAGTTAATGGCCACTAGTGGTTTCAGTGTATTGTGTGATGCACTAGAGTCCACTTTAGTGGTCTGTCTACATTTACAAAATAAAAACCCATATAAACACAAGAAAATTGCTTTTGGATAGCTGTCCACTGGCTGCTATACATGAAATTGGTTATTTATAGACAGATTATATTACAGGAAATAGGAATGTAAAATGATGGCATTTTACATTCGCGAGTTTGAAACCCTGGTCAGGTTGACAGTCTGTCTGCAACACCCCTGTCCAGGGTGAACCCCGTCTCTCACCCGTAACGTTATCTGGAGGCACCAGCACCTCCCGACCCCACTAGGGACAAGGGTGTTCGAAAATGGATGGATGGAAATAGGAATGTAAAATGATGGCATTTCATATATCTGAACGTTACACAGGCTTGTGAGAGTTACCACTTGACACGTTATTTGTTTGTTAGTGGTCCGCTGGTTGGGATCATGTTATCACACTTACATTTTCCAGCTGGTTGTAACACGCATGGACAAGGTTTGAAAAGTGTGAACATCTTTAAGTGACACATTATATAACATATGAGGTGAAATTACCATTATTAAAGAATCTCAGTAATTTAAGTAAAAAACGTTAAACATATATTATAAAGAAAAGCATGGCTCTCCTTTTCCTCCTGTTAGCCGGGTCGCGAGCGGATGTCATCACGGCTGCAAAAGTACGGCGAAACAGAATGACGTCACAGATCACAGAGTTTAATCTCATACAAAGCAATCGACAACAAAGCTGCAGAGATACAGAGATATGCATTTTCTCATGAAAATAAAAACACACAAGGGAAGACAGACGAACACAAAACATATAAGACAGACAAAGGCGCCCTCGTGGAGAAAAGATGAAAAAAAAAACTCTCTCAGCCCCTCTCCGGTGCTGCCCTGAAATTTTAACCAAAGAGGCGTTTCCCTATTTAATATATGCAAAGAAGGCGTTCTGCTCTTCGACCAATTAGAACTCCCTCAGGCCCCCAAAGAAAGTTGTGACTTCCTGATTTATAGCAAAGGTGTCTGTTTTTTTTATCTAAGCAAAGGCGGACCACTTCGTGCCCATCGCTGCCTGATACGGAAGATCCCTGGCGCCAAACGTCCTAAGATGAGATTTCACAGACACCTCCGTAGTCCCCACTTCCATTGGAATGCAAATTTATTGCTCTAGTGTGGGGGAGGCAAAGGGCCCTGCTCTGTCTGCTTACCGCATCTCAGACGAGACCTGTTCCAAATAAGAGTATTGTATATAACTGTTACACATGTCGTAGATTAACTGTATTAAGCGCCAACAAATAATCATTTTCCTTTACAACAGGTAGGGATTCAAATTGATTACTTTCATTAATCTTGATGAGATGGATTAGAGTTAATGATGAGCTAAACTTCTTCAAACGTTCATAAATCTGAGTATTAGAAAAGACTAACAAGAAATTACCTTTAATATGACATTACAAGCCTACAGAAAGTGATGTTGACTTGGTTTGCTGTTCTGTAAAAACACAAAATCTTACCAAATTGTTTTGGTCTAGTTTCCACTGCAAATGTCTTAGCTCACTTGAAATGTGACATCAACAAGTAACTTTTTAGCATCAAATAAGAGTTTGTTTAAAGTTAATAATTCCTCAGTATTGGTTTTAAAAAAAGTACTAGATCCACTGGCAGATTATTTCAGTTAAAACTTGTACATTTTTGCCAATATTAAGGAATCATTTGCTTAAAAGAAACTCCTCCATCTTGCTGAAAAGTTAGATTTGTCTAATTTCAAGTCTACTAAGATATTTGTATTAGAAACTGGACTAAAAATGGTGGAAATTGGTGCATTTGCAGTGTGAGGTGATGGATTTCTGTTTTTATTATCCTGCTGTTTTTTCAAAATCAAAACTAAACTGCAGTGTTTCACACATGGCGATCATGAAAACAGAATGGATGGCTAGCATGTAGGCTAACATGTAGACTTGATCACATTTTGAAAACCTCTGGGCTTCACTGAAGATCAAGTTTTATATTTTGTCATTTATTATGTAATGATTGATTGGAACATGTCATGTTTATTTCAAGGCTGATTGAGAGTAATATTTGCTTTTGTTTAATATTTTAAATGTTGTAGCACAGTTTGAGCCTTTTGCTAACAAAATGTGTCATGTTGACTTTAAGTGCTGCTGTTCAGCCTCTTGTGTTCACAAATGTATCAGAGCAATCAAGAAAAACAGTAAAAGCAAAGAATCATGGGTGATGAAAGAGGTCTGTGTCTTTAATAAAAAGAATCACATTGGTTAAAAATTTTACCATAGTTTTCTTTTAAATGTGTTTAAAAATCTGAATTGTTTTCATTTAATTAGGTGAATTTCTGTGAGTTTAAATTTTTGGTTGTAATTTTGCATTTACAACAAATGCAAATGCTCTTTACCACCCAACACTGTAATATTGTTCTTTTTCAAAATAAAAGAAGCAAACCCTTTCTGTTGGTAGAGCTTCATTTTCACAGCTCATCAATAAACGTAATGATTCTAGTCTTTAGTCAAAGGCAGATGTGAATTCTTGTAGACTTTAAATCAAACAGTTTTCTCTTAAAAAAACATCAATCTGAAAACAAGGACGAGTCGCTCTTTCTTCAGAAAATTAAGTTTTTTTTCATCAAGTTTGCAATCAAGTTTTCTCTTGAGCAAAACTCACTGCAAGTGTTGCACCCTTAAAAAGAACTAAAAAACTCGAAGGTCTTCGCTTTTGTGCAACTTTATTAAACAAAATCCACGGTTCGAGCATACAGCGGTTTGTTCAGTTGATATTTTTCCTATAGTTTTCTCTCTTTTCGTATATATCCCCAGGTCATGAACTTTCAACTATCATCATGCATTGTGTCCTTCTTAAAGGCATTTCATGACAGAAATCTATGAAATAAAAAATAATAAAACAGTTTGAGCACATATTTAGTCATAAACCAAATGAATTGTTCGAACTAAATACTAAATCAAATGAATGCTTGCCCAATAAAATAATTATACTTATTAATTTAACATTATCACATTCTTAACATATTTCCAGGGCTCTACACAAGCTTGTGCACTGCAAAACCAGAACATTTCCCAATTATTTTTAGTGTATTTTCTACTGCAAATCTCTCAGCTCATTTGAGATAAAGCAAAACTAAGTTAGAAGGAACTTTGAGGCAAAATATGTTAACTGCTTGTTTTGAGTCAATTCCTTAATATCGATGAAAAAGTTCTAGTTGCATTTACTGATTAGTCAAGTTATTATAGGGAGAAATGTTTTGTTATATATATATTATATATATAAATATGTTATATATATAAATAATCTGTCAATGGAACAAAAACTCTTTTCAAGTTTCTTTAGAACGATGAGATGTTAAAGTTTCTCTGTATGCAGATGACAGCATCGATCAGTGTCTGTCCTGTGATTGGTGGCTTTCATTCCAGCAGGAAGTTGTACACAGTGTTTAAAAGCTGCTGCAGGACTGCAGACATTCACAGGAAGCTGGACCAGCAATGGCTCTGCTGAAGGTTCTGCTGCTGCTGCTGGGACTGGGTGAGTTGGAGACACTGGAAACACCGGACACACTGGAGACACTTCCACTGGCTCTAGTGAGGCTGCTGGTCTCTGTGATTCACAAACTTCTCTCTGTTTCTGTTTCAGACTGAATCATCTTTGCATATAAACTGTGATGCTTTTTAATCTTTAACTGTTTATCCTTTTTCTGTTCCTGCAGCCATGTTTGCACCTGATTTCTGAGTAAAGTCCTCCTTTTTCTTCTTCAGGTGTTTCAATGAACTCAGATGTTTCTCTGCAGAAGAGAATCATTGGAGGTTATGACTGTCATGACACGGAGCGTCTTTATCATGTTCGGCTGGAGAGTAGCAATGGTACTCATATGAGGCGCTGTGGAGGATCTCTGATCCACCCTGAGTGGATCCTGACTGCAGCTCACTGCTGGAAGTCGGAGCCAGGATGGTAGGAAAGAAACATGAAGACAGTTTTATCTGCAGATGATCAGGTTTTCTGTCTGTTCATTATAATCTAATATTTTATGCAGGACTAACGTAGCAGTGTTGAAAGTTCATCCACGGACTGCTGGGCAGCAGAGACAGATGATCCGACAAGCTCCTGTGATTTATAGTCATAATTTCCAGCAGCATGACATCATGTTACTGAAGCTTCAGACACCAGTAACAGATGTCCCACTTCCTCAGCTACCAGACCGCAGGTATCGTCTTAGTAGGTAAGTCTTTCTCTGATCAAAAACATGACTTCAGGTTTTCTGTCTCCACTCCTCCAGTCCTGCTGCCTCTGCTTCAGCACACCTGAGTCAGGTAATCAGGCCACCAGCAGAACCAGAACCCTCTTAGCTCAGGTGTGTTGGACCAGAGACACATGTAAAGGACACAGGACACACTGAGGACTGGAGGTGGACACTCCTGTGTCAGTGGATGAAGTCCTTCATGAATTCATTTTCTGTTCTTTCATTGTTCTTCATAACAATTAATTTTCTACATTGTTATTGTGTATTTTTACATTTATTCTTGTGTTTTAGAGGCGATGTTGTTCAGCTGGCAGGAGACGGAGCAACGACAACCGGCCCCAATAATCAGCGATGTGAGATAAATATTGAAGTTATGAGAATAAAATCTTTGTGTCTGTCTCTACAGAGAAGGTTGAGTTAAGAACATTTTTATGATTCTCATGTTTCTCTACAGTGCCCCCCAATTCTCCTATTCCAGCATATCTTCAATGTGTCAACATGGAAGTTGTTGATGTTTCCCTCTTCTTGCCGTTAACTGGGTCTATATTCCGTGTTAAAGCACCGAACAAGGATGTATGCTATGTAAGTTTGTTTCTTGAATATCTCTCTGCAACGATTAGAAGACTTTTCAGTTTTACAACATAAATAAATATATTGATATACATTTTTCTACAGGGCGACTCTGGTGGAGCAGCGATGCTCGGTGACAAGATTTATGGTGTGATTTCTTTTGGTGGAGCAAATGCTTGTCAGAGACCTGCTACAATCTTGGATGTGTGTGAATACAAGGGCTGGATTAGAAGAAAAACTGGGCGTAAATAAAACAGAAACAATTATGAAATAAAATTCTCATCAAATTTCACTCACATATAATTTTATAATTGCATCTTCATCAGTTTGATCCACATCTTAGTAGAATTAGAATAAATAAATATATTTGTTTTTCTCACCTGATCTTGACCTCCATAATGGAGCTTTCTCTGCATCAGAAATGAAAAATAAATCAATAAATGCATGAAAAAGAAACATTTCCTGGCTGATTGTCTTTACATTCATGGTTCAGTTTGTTCAGTTGATATTTTCCCTGAACTGAGTCTAAAAACGTTTCATGGGTTTTAAATCACATGAAGAGGAACACCAGAAGTAAATTATTTATTCAGTTTTTGTCTTTATTTTACATTAGAAATGAATATCCATCATCTAAACTCTGCAGTTCTGGAGTTACTCTTCCAGATTTTGTTGTAGAGAACTTTAAACTCCAGCAGGACCAAAGAGCTGTGCACAAAAATAATGAAACAGAAGTTACATAATACAATTAACAAATAATAAAATCCTAATAATGTAAAAATATTAAACATCACATTTTTAATAAAGATATAAAGAAGTAAAAAGTTAAAAACAATTTAAAAGTCAAAATCTGGAATTAAAGAAGTTTTAAGAAAATATTTAAAAACAGGTAAAACTAATAAACATATTTATTATGTAAAACTTCTCAGAAATTACAATTTGGTTTTCAGAAGTTTAAACATGACAGAAGTTCTTTGTAAATTTTATCGTAACATCTGGAAAAGCAAAAAGATTTCTGTAATAGGGGTTGCACCGACTACCCGACTAGTCAGTTCTTTACAATGACTTTTTACGAGGCCAGTCGACTAGTCGCAATCATGTGACAAAACTAATTTTTTCAAGAAAATGAAAGAAGGCAAACTAGATGAGTTTGTCAGACATCTCAACTTGTAGAAAAATTTAAATAATTTACCAAAGAGAAACAGAAAATTCCAGCAAGAGCTGCAGGAATAGGGGCATTGCGTGGCGCATTGCGTGGCGCAGTGCTTAGGGCGGCGTCTCAAATATAGAGACTGTAGACCGAGGTGGTCTAGAGACCGACTCCTGTCCTCGGTTATTTTGGCCCATTCCTCACTCCCCCACTTCCCTCTTCCTGCCACTTCCTGTCGGATTGCTGTCAAATAAAGGCAACTAGTGCCAAAAATTTCCTCATAAATAGAGAGAGAAAGAGAGAGAGATTTTAGAGTTTTAAAAACTCACATATTCACTCAGTGGTGATCCACAGGAACATTTAACACAACTTCAAATTAACACATTTATAAATGAAAGTTCACAATTATTCAAAGTAAATAAAACACCTTCATAATCCCAAATATTCTGAAAAATATTTAGTTCATCCATTCTTAGATAATATTTATATTCTAACATAACTCTTGCTGTAACCAAACTCTTAAAGACCTTTACACAATCAGTATTCTGTTCATTATTAATTTAAAATTTTCTACTCAAATAAATTGCAAGCTTTGCTTGACCAAGAAAAAAATTTAACAACCTCCAATTTTCTTCTTTCTTTTGCCATATAAAAAACCCAAAATAAAAGACTGTTCTGTGAAATTTACTCCAAATAATTTCCAAATATCTCTTAGTAATGTAAATAAATCCATTATTCTGAAACATTGTACAAAACAATGAAAGATAGTTTCTCTTAATAAACAAAAGGGACATTTATCTGAAACAGCAGGATTATTAGTAGAAACAAAAGCATTAACCGCAATAGCACTATGCAAAATTCTCCATTGTAAATCACCAACATTTTTAGTCAATGGTGGCTTATAAAGCAACCCTCATACAGGTTTGACCTCAAAACCAACTTCAAAGATATCTCTCCAAGGAGTATCTCTTTAATCTTTTATTTTACTTTGTTCAAAGCCTTAACACATTTCATATATATTATCTTTCCATTTACAGAATCCTACTGAAGTTCTTTCTCCAACACTAATTTCTTGAGCTTCTTCCCCAGCTTCATCCAGCGGAGCTCCATTGACGGTATCCGCTGATGTCCCTGGCTCTGGGTTTTCGTTAACCTGAGTGGTTTCTTTTTTAACCTTTTCAGAGCAATTACGAACTGAATAGCCCTCCTGGTTGCATCTAAAACACCTCATAGCTTCCGCTGTCGCTACAATAGTGTGATCAAAGCAGTCAACCTTAAATTTCATCACTATGCTCAGTTCCTCAATATCATTTTTGAGAATCATAAACACTTATTGCTGACACGATCTGACTGTGGCGTGACAATTCCTTCAGCAACACATCATCGCTGTTGAAATATGGCAAATTAGACAGGATGATCTTTTTTTGCAGGGTTCATTAAAGGGATAACAGTAGTTTGAGTATTTCTCAAAACAATCCCCCTCTCAACTACACTGTTCACCTTGTCAATAGAGTCCAAAACCAAAACCACCGCATTATTCATCCTGGACGCCGCCTTCACACTTTCACACCCGACAAGTTCCCCAACAGCCAAACCACACTCCTCAACTAAAAATCCACTATGTTTAATAAATTGAAAGACTCCCCAAGACCAGTAAGTCATATTTATCTACCTGATTGAGAACACTTGCAACATTAATGTGACTTAAAAAGATATGGGAATCAGAATTAAACAATTGTTTCTCAGAGGAAGAGTGGGGTGCAGTAGTCAAACAAATGTTAAAGCCCATAAGGGATGCGTTTCAAACAAATGATACTGAGCTGAAAAAAACAACTGTTGCTCCTAAGAGCAGAATATGATAAACAGTCCAGTTTCAGAGCTGAATCCAGTCTCTTAAGATTAAAACAAAACTTCTACAAAGGGACAAAGCTGGAAAACTTCTAGCTTGGCAAATCAAACAGCTTGAAGCAACAACAGCGATCACATCAATTGTAACACAGTATAAAACTCTAATAGATCCAAGGGATATTAATAATGCTTTTAAAGATTATTATCAGAAATTATACAATACTCAAAGAAATTTAGACCAAATGGAATTAGATAAGTTATTGAATGGGCTACATATCCCTGTCATTGCAGATGATTATAGAGTTGACTTAAATATAGAAATAAATAAAGAGGAATTAGCACAGGCCATTGATGAAATGAGATCTGGTAAGCAAGCAGGACCTGATGGTATCCCCATTGACCTTTATAAAAAATTGAAAGATAAGTTGTTGTCACCCCTTCTTGATATGTTTATGGAGTCATTTAAAAATGGCAGCCTGCCTCCCTCTCAGAATCAGGCCCTAATTATTCTGCTGCCAAAACCAGGTAAAACCCCTAATAAGTGTGAAAACCTGAGACCTATCAGTCTACTTAACTCTGATCTCAAAATCATTTGTAAACTATTGGCAAAATGGCTGCAAAGAATTCTACCAGGCATAAGAAATAAGGATCAAAACGGGTTATAGTTGGGAGGCAAGGGTATCACAATATTAAAAGAGTCCTGAATATTATCTGGCTCAGAAAGAACGCTAATGATACAACTCTTCTTTCATTGGACATGGAAAAGGCTTTTGATAGGGTTGAATGGCCCTATCTTTTTAGCATATTGAAAGGTTGGGTTGTGGAAGTAGCTTTATTAAATGAATTAAAATATTATATAATAATCCAACTGTAGAAATAATCTCAAACTAAATATTTTCAAGGGTGATTCAAATCAGGAAGGGTTGTCGCTAGGAATGCCCTCTCTCCCTTACTATTCACACTAGCAATTGAGCCATTGGCATCAGCTATTCGCCTGCATCCGCAGATCCCCGGGATCACGGTGGGCCCCACAGAACACAAAATCTGTCTATTCATGGACGACGTCATTTTATTTCTAACAGATCTGAAACAGTCAATTCTGGCGGTGATGGAATTGGTCCAGGAATTTGGGAGAGTCTCAGGTTACAAAGTAAATAATACAAAATCTTCTATTCCGTATTAAATGTAGGTGAAAGGACTAATCCCATCAGTGAGGTTATGCAATTTAAAGTAATGGAACATTTTGAATATCTGGGTGTCCAGATTTTCCCGGAACTACATCAGGTTGTCAAATCTAATTACAAACACCTAATGAAAACAATAGCTGCCTCAACATCCTTGCTGATATCCCTATTGGGAAGAGTTAATGTACTGAAAATGAGTATACTACCAAAGCTATTATACCTCTTTGATAGTATTCCCCTGCTGCCTCCTCCTGAATTATTCATTTGGCTAAAAAAAAACATTTTGGGCTTTATGTGGAACAATGGAAAGTCTAGGTTATACCTCTCTTTGCTTTATTTACAATTTGAAAGAGGGGGGTTAAAGTGCCCCAACTTTAAATTTTACTATTGGGCCACACAATTAAGGACTATCATGTTTTATTTTGCAGATAAAGATAATCCTCACTGGGTAGAAATGGAGTCCCATAACTTAAGTTTAGCTCTTCCATTATTCATATACTCCGACTGTTGTGGTTCGGGGTCCTTTGGTTTTTCTTTGTGGGTTTTTCTGTGCATACACTCACCTTTTACGACAGATGGCGCCATACTCACCCGACTGGAGTGTGTGTGTAGACCGTCATCAAGCACACCTGAACCCGATCAACTCATCAGCAGCGTGTACTAAAGGAGGCTTCTGCCAGTCCTTCAGCGCCCAAGTGTTAGCCAGTAACGATACCTCTGAGCCTCCTAGAGCTAGCCTCTGATCTTTCCTCGTTGATCTGAATCCTCTAGTGACTTTTCCTGTTGTTTTTTGCCTTCAGGTTTTTCCCCGGAGAAGCCCTTACAGATCCTGTCTGCTTCTCTGATCGAGATTCCCCTCATGACGCCGTGGGTCCTACCCACTGGTTGCCCGAGTTCCCAGACTCACCTCCTCAGTCTGACTACAAGTTCCCCCCAGGATTCCACGACTGGCAGTTGCACCGCTCCTTTGTCCCTGCCGAGCCCGAGCCTACCTGTCCGCCCTCCGACGCAATCCTCTGTTTTCCTCCTGGACACTAGCTGTCAAGCACCGGACCACCTGGACCACTTAAGAGACTAAGACTCCGAACCTTCCAGTAACCTCTCCTAGATCTCGCACCATCGAACCACAAGTAAGCTCCGTTTACTCTGTTCTGTGACTTTCCCGTTTCCGACAACCCTGAACTCACCATTCTGCTCTGCCTCTTTAGAGAGCCGATCGCTCCGTGAACCCGTTTCCTCCCTGGACCAGACCAGAGCTTCCACAACCTTCGCTTGCCGTTTGACAATAAACCAATTACCGTATACAGGTAAAAGCCAGTAAATTAGAATATTTTGAAAAACTTGATTTATTTCAGTAATTGCATTCAAAAGGTGTAACTTGTACATCATATTTATTCATTGCACACAGACTGATGCATTCAAATGTTTATTTCATTTAATTTTGATGATTTGAAGTGGCAACAAATGAAAATCCAAAATTCCGTGTGTCACAAAATTAGAATATTACTTAAGGCTAATACAAAAAAGGGATTTTTTAGAAATGTTGGCCAACTGAAAAGTATGAAAATGAAAAATATGAGCATGTACAATACTCAATACTTGGTTGGAGCTCCTTTTGCCTCAATTACTGCATTAATGCGGCGTGGCATGGAGTCGATGAGTTTCTGGCACTGCTCAGGTGTTATGAGAGCCCAGGTTGCTCTGATAGTGGCCTTCAACTCTTCTGCGTTTTTGGGTCTGGCATTCTGCATCTTCCTTTTCACAATACCCCACAGATTTTCTATGGGGCTAAGGTCAGGGGAGTTGGCTGGCCAATTTAGAACAGAAATACCATGGTCCGTAAACCAGGCATGGGTAGATTTTGCGCTGTGTGCAGGCGCCAAGTCCTGTTGGAACCTGAAATCTCCATCTCCATAGAGCAGGTCAGCAGCAGGAAGCATGAAGTGCTCTAAAACCTGCTGGTAGACGGCTGCGTTAACCCTGGATCTCAGGAAACAGAGTGGACCGACACCAGCAGATGACATGGCACCCCAAACCATCACTGATGGTGGAAACTTTACATTAGACTTCAGGCAACGTGGATCCTGTGCCTCTCCTGTCTTCCTCCAGACTCTGGGACCTCGATTTCCAAAGGAAATGCAAAATTTGCTTTCGTCAGAAAACATGACTTCCTTAGCCCAGGTGAGACGCTTTTCACGCTGTTTCTTGGTCAACAGTGGCTTGACACGAGGTATGCGGCAGTTGAAACCCATGTCTTTCAAGCGTCTCTTGGTGGTGGATCTTGAAGCACTGACTCCAGCAGCTGTCCACTCCTTGTGAATCTCCCCCACATTTTTGAATGGGTTTTTTTTCACAATCTTGACTAGGGCGCGGTGATCCCTATCGCTTGTACACTTTTTCTGACCACAGTTTTTCCTTCCCTTTGCCTCTCTATTAATGTGTTTGGACACAGAGCTCTGAGAACAGCCAGCCTCTTCAGCAATAACCTTTTGTGTCTTTCCCTCCTTGTGCAATGTGTCGATGGTCGCCTTTTGGACAGCTGTCAAATCTGAAGTCTTCCCCATGTTTGTGTAGGCTTCAGAACTGGACTGAGAGACCATTTAAAGCCCTTTGCAGGTGTTTTGAGTTAATCAGCTGATTAGTTTGTGGCACCAGGTGTCTTCAAAATTTAACCCTTACACAATATTCTAATTTTGTGACACACGGAATTTTGGATTTTCATTTGTTGCCACTTCAAATCATCAAAATTAAATGAAATAAACATTTGAATGCATCAGTCTGTGTGCAATGAATAAATATGATGTACAAGTTACACCTTTTGAATGCAATTACTGAAATAAATCAAGTTTTTCAAAATATTCTAATTTACTGGCTTTTACCTGTATACTTCTCCTGAATTGTGTTCTGCATGTGGGTCTGAAAATAGTAATCCATCATGACACCGACACTCCAAAGAAGTTACAGAAATATACTACAAATCCTATTCTGAAAAACATGATTAGAATCTGGCAGGATGTTAGAAAATACCTCACGGAGCCAAATAGCATGTTCCAATTTGGTCCAATATGGGGTAATCGGCTGATTGCTCCAGGTAAGGCAGATGGAACATTTAAGCTCTGGGCATTGCAAGGCTTAAAAAATATTGGTGACCTTTACCCATCAAATTTTGATATATTTTTTGTCATTTGGAGAGTTACAAAACAAGAGTTCAAGCTAGATAAAAAGCATTATTTCAAATTTCTTCAATTGAGAAGTTTTGTCAAAGCAAATTACAGTAATCTTAACAAGCCTCCCCTTATATTGCTTGAAAAATTAAAGATTCGGAATAAATCAAGAAAGGGCATCATTTCAGACTTTTATAATGTGCTGATAATAAGCTTATGAACTGGAATATGGACCTATCATCAAATATCAGTGAACAGGATTGGGAAAGGGCTTGCAATAAAACCCACACAATGTCTATAAATAGCCGTCTTAGAATTCTACAATTTAAATGGCTAATGCGTGTATATGTTGCCCCTGTGCACTTAAATAAATACAATAATAACATCCCAGATCTTTGCGTAAAGTGTAATTCTAAAGGGACTCTAATACACTGCATGTGGGAATGCAGACAAATCAAAGCTTTTTGGACAGAGGTGAAAGATATCATTGAAAAAATTCTCTCAAAGCAAATATCACTGGATCCTAAATTGTTCCTGTTAGCTTTATACCCTGAGAAGCATAACTTTAGTAAATCAGAATGTACTTTTATAGATATAAGCTCATTATCTGAAAGAAATTATTGCTTTGGCTTGGAAAAATGCCAACAGAGCTAGTGACATGCAGTAGATAAAGCAGATGTCGTCAAATTTGCCGCTAGAAAGAATAACATATATTAGGAAATATAAACAATGTCTTTATGAGAGGCTTTGGGGTCCTTTCAATAATTTTATTAAGGACTTAGACTTGGCAGAGGGTTTGTTTGAGTTTTGATTTGCTGGAACTTGCGGTGTGCCATGCTTAATAGAAGTGTACAATTATATCTAACCTGGTTGTAATTTGATTGAATATCCCTGTTTTTGAGTAGCTGTTTTTTGTTCTTATGACTGTTTTTCTCTTTCTTTCTTTTTAATTTCAGTGATATGAGAGAGTAATTGCTGTCATGTAATGGATACAGGGAAAACTTGTTCAGATGGTTACATGATTGTATTTCTAAAGTGGAAAATCTCAATAAAAATATTTTGGTAAAAAAAACATCAACCTGAAAACAAGGATGAGAAAATTACCACTTATTTTTAGTCTATTTTTTTTAGTTCAAATTTCTCAGTTCACTTGAGATAAGGAAAAACTGAGCTGCTTGTTTTGAATCAATTCCTCAATATTAATGAAAAAGTTTTGTTTCATTGGTTGATTATTTAAGTTATAAGAGGGGAAAATGTTTGGATATTAGTGAAATAATCTGTCAATGGATCTTCAAGTTTCTTTAAAACAATGAGATGTTAAAGTTCGTCTGTATGCAGATGACAGCATCAATCAGTTTCTGTTCTGTGATTGGTCAGATCGTTGTCTGTCCTGTGATTGGTGGCTTTCTTTCTAACAGGAAGTTGTGAAAAGAGTTTAAAAGCTGCTGCAGGACTGCAGACATTCACAGAAAGGTGGACCAGCAATGGCTCTGCTGAAGGTTCTGCTGCTGCTGGGGCTGGGTGAGTCAGACACATTGGAGACACTTACACTGGTTCCAGGGAGGCTGCTGCTCTGTGTGACTCTCAAACTTCCCTCTTATTCTGTTTCAGACTGAAACTTCTTTGCATATAAACTGTGATGCTTTTCAATCTTTAACTGTTTATCTTTTTTCTGTTCCAGCAGCCATGTTTGCTCCTGATTTCTGAGTAAAGTCCTCCTTTTTCTTCTTCAGGTGTTTCAGTGAACTCAGATGTTTCTCTGCAGAAGAGAATCATTGGAGGTCAAAACTGTCATGACACGGAGCGTCTTTATCATGTTCGGCTGGAGAACATCAAGGGTAATGAAAAAATCCGCTGTGGAGGATCTCTGATCCGCCCTCAGTGGATCCTGACTGCAACTCACTGCTGGAAGTTGGAGCCAGGATGGTAGGAAAGAGACATGAAGACAGTTTTATCTGCAGATGATCAGGTTTTCTGTCTGTTCATTATAATCTAACCTTTTCTGCATGACTAACATAGCAGTGTTAAAAGTTCATCCACGGACTGTTATGTTGCAGTATCGGGTAATCTGACCCACTCCTGTGATTTACGAACCTGGCCATGACATCATGTTGCTGAAGCTTCAGACACCAGTAGCAGATGTCCCAGTTGCTCGGCTACCAGACTGCAGTTATCGTCTTAAAGTGTAAGTCATTCTCTGATCAAAAACATGACTTCAGGTTTTCTGTCTCCACTCCTCCAGTCCTGCTGCCTCTGCTTCAGCACACCTGAGTCAGGTAATCAGGCCACCAGCAGAACCAAAACCCATTTAGCTCAGGTGTGTTGGACCAGAGACACATGTAAAGGACGTAGGACACACTGAGGACTGGAGGTGGACACTCCTGTGTCAATGGATGAAGTCCTTCATGGATTCATTTTCTGTTCTTTCATTCTTCTTCATAACAATTAATTTTCTACTTTGTATTTTTACATTTTATCATTATTGTGTTTTAGATTTGATACAGTTCAGCTGGCAGGAGAGGGAGCAACGACAACCGGCCCCAATAATCAGCGGTGTGAGAGAAATATTGAAGTCATGAGAATAAAATCTTTGTTTCTGTCTCTACAGAGAAGGTTGAGGGAAGAACAAGTTAATGATTCTCTTGTTTCTCTGCAGTAACACCCCCGCTGCTATTCCAGCACATCTTCAGTGTGTCAACATGACAGTTGTTGGTGTTGCCCTCTTCAAGCACAGTCATGGGTTTATATTCCATGCTGAAGCACCGAACAAGGATGTATGCTATGTAAGTTTGTTACTTGAATATCTCTCTGCAGCGATTAGAAGATTTTTCTGTTTTACAACATAAATAAATAAATTGATATAAATTTTTCTACAGGGTGACACTGGTGGAGCAGCGATGTACAACGACATGATTTATGGTGTGATTTTTTTTGGTGAAGAACGCTATGCATGTCAGAGACCAGCCTCAATCTTGGATGTATGCGAATACAAGAGGTGGATTAGCAGAACTGGTCTTCAATAAAACATAAACTATCATGAAATAAAATTCTTATAACATTTTCTTTCACATGTTGTTACGACTTGACTCGTGAGCCGTAACAAAAGCCAGAGAAACACGGCCATCAAATAAAGAATATGTTCTTTATTGAACAACCCAAACAAATAAACAAAGCCAAACAGCGACAAGCGGGTATCCCCCTCTGTGGTCGATGGCATCTCTGAAATCAGTGATAACCGGAGAAGTTCTGCAAAAGAAAAGAAAGGTCAAACAAACAAAACATAACCAGAACAGAGTGTCCAGACAGGTAAGGGAAGAGCCACCTCTGTAGAGCCTTGCTGGGTGGAAAAGCCGACTCCCTTTTATAGCGATGACGCGCTGGTCCTGGCGAATCCTGGTCCCGCCCACTCTGCTCCGCCTCAGGACAAAACACAATAACTGACGGATCCCTCCACGTTAAGTGGAGGGGGACGTCACACATGTAATTGTACCTTCATCAGTTTGATCCACATGTTTGTAAAATTTGAATAAATCAATAGTTTAGTTTTTTCTCACCTGATCTTGACCTCCCTAATGGAGCTTTCTCTTCACCTCAGAAATGAAAAATAAATCAATAAATGCATGAAAAAGAAACGTTTCCTGGCTGATCGTCTTTACATTCATGGTTCAGTTTGTTCATTTGATATTTTCCCTGAACTGAGTCTAAAAACGTGACATGAGTTTTTAGTCACATGAAGAGGAACACCAGAAGTAATTTATTTATTCAGTTTTTGTCTTTATTTTACATCAGAAATGAACATCCAGCATCTAAACTCTGCAGCTCTGGAGTTACTCTTACTGATTTAGTTCTAGAGAACTTTAAACTGCAGCAGGACCAAAGAGATGTGCACAAAAATAATGAAACAGAAGTCACATAATACACTTTACAAATAATAAAATCCTAATAATTTAAAAATAATCATTTTTAATAGAGATACAAAGAAATAAAAAGCTAAATAATTAAAAACATTTTAAAAGTCAAAATCTGGAATGAAAGACGTTCTAAGAAAATATTTAAAAACAGGTCAAACTAATTAATAGTAGCTTCTGGTTGCCACAAATTTGACATAAAAATTATTGAAAACATTCCTCTTTTGCAGTTAAAGTGTCATTGCTGATTTATAATTTTTAAATTTAGAAGGTTTTGTTGTGTTACATAAAGCTATAAAAAAGAATTATCTTAAAAACATTAAGAGAAACATTAAAATCTAAATTACATGGTAATAATGTAAAACTTTTCAGAAATTACAATTTGATTTTCAAAAATTTATACATGACAGAAGTTCTTTGTAAATTTTATAGCACATCTGGAAAACAAGTTTTTATTTGAAATTATATACAAACATCTGATCCAAGCAAACTCTTTTTTTCGCACATTAATAAGTTGTCTGACAGTCACAGCACACCATTCAAAATGTGTAACCAAACAGCACAGGTCATTGCACCTGAAATGACAGCATAAAGCTTATTAATATGCTATTTACGAATATATACACAAACACACACTACCATAAAAGAGCACGGATTGATGGGGAGCACAGACAGTCAGAACAACAATCAAGATGATTCTTAGCATTTTACAAAATAAACGTCCTAATTAAATCCAAAATGTACTATTTATTCTTAATTTTTTTGTCCCTCTTCTGAATGGATTAAATAAAATTTAATAACATTGTCATTCTCAAAAGACGACTGCTACAGTTTTAGATAGTTAATCTAAAACTGTTCCAACCATTTTTTTGGGCCCCAGGATGTCTGGAGGCCCTCAGCAGCAGCTACTGAATTTTCTTTTTCTTGATTTCTCAGTCTTATAATTCTAGATCTCAGAGGTGCTAACATAGAAAAATGACATAGAGTTAACCACTCTGAGCTTTTTTGTTCTTTAAAACAGTCTGCAGGGAAGTTGTTATAGAGGTTAAACAGTCAGATATTATTAGGGTTTATTTAATAAAATAGCAGCAAATTTACTTATTTCATAACTTCATAACCAGAGACCTTCTCTCCTCTGGTCTGTTTAACAACTTCAGTCTCAGATCAACTCAGCCCTCCAGGACTGTCAGCAGCAGAAACAGCAACATTAAACCTATCAGGGAAACATAAACTACATTTGCTTTGCATTGTCCCCAAATGATGACAATGATATAGTATGATCTGATTAAATATTAGATTCTTGACTAATATGGGTTGTTGCTATTTTGTTGTACGATGTTTTAAGATATTTTTCAAAGTTCTGCGTTTTAACTTTGAGCCCCCGCCCCTCCACAGGTCTGTGCACGGCCGTGTCAGCGTGCAGCTGTGTGCATGTGAGCAGATAAAACAGAGAAAAGACAAAGAATCCTTTTGTCCATAACAGAGTGTTCCTTATGAATTTCTTGTAACATTTCTTGTCTATAAATTCACAAGATTCATAGTTTCTTTTACAAAGGACATTTTAGTTCCATTAGTCTTGTTGTTTTTCACAATGTAGCATCAGGACTTTTTATCTTTTTTTAGTATTTATGTTTGTCCTTAACTTGATCTTTGTTAGTGCATTAGCTCCACTTTATGCCAAACTAACTTTTAGCCACATAAAACAAATGTTTTTTTTTCGATTAGCAGATGAATATGTAATCACGTCTCTAATTAGTCAAATCACAGACTGTTACTCCCCGGTTTGTCTTGTTACTCCATGCCACTGATACTCATCCCTTCTCCCTGGTTTCCTCATGGTTTCTTTGTGTCTTCTGTTTGTTGGACTTTGAATTTTTTTGTAAGTTTGATTGTTAATTAAATCTACAACAGAACTTTTACGTCTCTGTGGCGGCGACCTGTTCTACGTGTACCCTGCCTCTTGCCCCCGAAATATCTTGCTGGAGATAGGCACCGGCATCTGTCCTGACCCCAGTGGAGACAAGAGTGTAAGAAAATGGATGGCTGGCTAGCATGGAGACTAGAATGGAGGCTAGATCTCCCACACTTTGAAAACCTCTGGGCTTCACTGAAGATCAAGTTTTGTATTTTGTCATTTATTATGTAATGATTGATTGGAACATGTCATGTTTATTTCAAGGCTGATTGAGAGTAATATTTGCTTTTGTTTAATATTTTAAATGTGGCACAGTTTGAGCCTTTTACTAACAAAATGTGTCACTTTGACTTTAAGTGCTGCTGTTCAGCCTCTTGTGTTCACAAATGTATCAAAGCAATCAAGAAAAACAGTAAAAGCAAAGAATCATGGGTGATGAAAGAGGTCTGTGTCTTTAATAAAAAGAATCACATTGGTTAATATTGTACCACAGGTTTCTTTTTAATATTTTTTAAAAATCTGAATTGTTTTCATTTAATTAGGTGAATTTCTGTGAGTTTAATTTTTTGTAGTAATTTTGCATTTACAACAAATGCAAATGCTCTTCACCACCCAACACTGTAATATTGTTCTTTTTAAAAATAAAAGAAGCAAACCCTTTCTGTTGGTAGAGCTTCATTTTCACAGCTCATCAATAAACATAATGATTCTAGTCTTTAGTCAAAGGCAGATGTGAATTCTTGCAGATTGGAAACCAAACAGTTTTTTCTTAAAAAAACATCAATCTGAAAACAAGGAAATGTTTTGTTATTAGTGAAATAATCTGTCAATGGAACAAAAACTCTTCAAGTTTCTTTAGAACAATGAGATGTTAAAGTTTCTCTGTATGCAGATGACAGAGTTGATCAGGTTCCGTTCTGTGATTGGTGACTTTCTTTCCAGCAGGAAGTCATGAACAGAGTTTAAAAGCTGCTGCAGCACTTCAGACATTCACAGGAAGCTGGACCAGCAATGGCTCTGCTGAAGGTTCTGCTGCTGCTGCTGCTGGGGCTGGGTGAGTCGGAAACACTGGAAACACTGGAGATACTGGACACACTTCCACTGGTTCCAGTGAGGCTGCTGCTCTCTGTGATTCTCAAACTTCTCTCTGTTTCTGTTTCAGGCTGAAACTTCTTTGCATATAAATTGCGATGCTTTTTAATCTTAACTGTTTATCCTTTTTCTGTTCTTGCTGCCATGTTTGCACCTGATTTCTGAGTAAAGTCCTCCTTTTTCTTCTTCAGGTGTTTCAGTGAACTCAGATGTTTCTCTGCAGAAGAGAATCATTGGAGGTTATGACTGTCATCACACGGAGCGTCTTTATCACGTGCGGCTGGAGAGCAGCAATGGTACTCATATGAGTCGCTGTGGAGGATCTCTGATCCATCCTCAGTGGATCCTGACTGTAGCTCACTGCTGGAAGTCAGAGCCAGGATGGTAGGAAAGAGACATGAAGACAGTTTTATCTGCAAATGATCAGGTTTTCTGTCTGTTCATTATAATCTAATATTTTATGCAGGACTAACAGAGCAGTATTAAAAGTTCATCCACAGACTGTTATACATTACATTCAGTCAATCCAACAAGCTCCTGTGATTTACGGCCCAGCCCATGACATCATTTTGCTGAAGTTTCAGAGACCAGTAACAGATGTCCCACTTCCTCGGCTACCAGACTGCAGGTATCGTCTTAGAAGGTAAGTCTTTCTCTGATCAAAAACATGACTTCAGGTTTTCTGTCTCCACTCCTCCAGTCCTGGTGCCTCTGCTTCAGCACACCTGAGTCAGGTAATCAGGCCACCAGCAGAACCAGAACCTGTTTAGCTCAGGTGTGTTGGACCAGAGACACATGTAAAGGACATAGGACACACTGAGGACTGGAGGTGGACACTCCTGTGTTAGTGGATGAAGTCCTTCATGGATTCATTTTCTGTTCTTTCATTGTTCTTCATAACAATTAATTTTCTACTTCTTTTATTATCTTGTATTTTTACATTTATTCTTGTGTTTTAGAGGTGATGTTGTTCAGCTGGCAGGAGAGGGAGCAACAACCACTGGCCCCAATAATCAGCGATGTGAGAGAAATATTGAAGTTATGAGAATAAAATCTTTGTTTCTGTCTCTACAGAGAAGGTTGAGTTAAGAACATTTTTATGATTCTCATGTTTCTCTACAGTGCCCCCCGATGCTCCTATTCCAGCACATCTTCAATGTGTCGACATGGAAGTTGTTGTTGCTTCCCTCTTCTTGCCGTTAAGTGGGTCTATAATCCGTGTTAAAGCACCAAACAAGGATATCTGTTATGTAAGTTTGTTTCTTGAATATCTCTCTGCAGTGATTAGAAGACTTTTCTGTTTTACAACATAAATAAATATATTGATATAAATTTTTCTACAGGGCGACACTGGTGGAGCAGCGATGCTCGGCGACAAGATTTATGGTGTGATTTCTTTTGGTGGAGCAGATGCATGTCAGAGACCAGTCGCAATCTTGGATGTGTGTGAATACAAGGACTGGATTAGAAGAAGAACTGGGCTTAAATAAACTATCATGAAATAAAATTCTCATCAAATTTCCTCTCACATGTAACTTTATAATTGTATGTTCAACAGTTTGATCCACATCTTTGTAGAATTAGAATAAATCAATAGTTTTGTTTTTCTCACCTCATCTTGACCTCCATAATGGAGCTTTCTCTGCAGCTCAGAAATGAAAAATAAATCAATAAATGCATGAAAAAGAAACATTTCCTGGCTGATCGTCTTTACATTCATGGTTCAGTTTGTTCAGTTGATATTTTCCCTGAACTGAGTCTAAAAACGTTTCATGGGTTTTAAATCACATGAGGAGGAACACCAGAAGTAATTTATTTATTCAGTTTTTGTCTTTATTTTACATTAGAAATGAACATCCAGCATCTAAACTCTGCAATTCTGGAGTTACTCTTCCTGATTTATTTCTAGAGAACTTTAAACTCCAACAAGACCAAAGAGCTGTGCACAAAAATAATGAAACAGAAGTCACATAATACATTTAACAAATAATAAAGTCCTAATAATTTAAAAATAATAAACATCACATTTTTAATAAAAATATAAAGAAGTAAAAAGTTAATTAAAAACAATTTAAAAAAGTGAAAATCTGGAATGAAAGAAGTTTTAAGAAAATATTTAAAAACAGGTAAAACTAATAAACATATTTATTATGTAAAACTTCTCAGAAATTACAATATGGTTTTCAGAAGTTTAAACATGACAGAAGTTCTTTGTAAATTTTATCATAACATCTGGAAAAGCAAAAAGATTTCTGTAATAGGGGTTGCACCGACTACCCGACTAGTCAGTTTTTACAATGACTTTTTACGAGGCCAGTCGACTAGTCGCAATCACGTGACAAATACTAATTTTTCCAAGAAAATGAAAGAAGGCAAACTAGATGAGTTTGTCAGACATCTCAACTTGTAGAAAAATGTAAATAATTTACCAAAGAGAAACAGAAAATTCCAGCAACAGCTGCAGGAACAGGGGCATTGCGTGGCGTATTGCGTGCCGCAGTGCTTAGGGCGGCGCCTCAAATATAGAGACTGTAGACTGAGGTGGTCTAGAGACCGACTCCTGTCCCACTTCCTGTCGGATTGCTGTCAAATAAAGGCAACTAGTGTGTAACCCAAGTGAAATGTTGAGTTCCATTTTTGGTTCGCTACTATTGCCCTCCAAAATCTCGCGGTAGTTGATTATATAACTGCAATTCTCGCGAGATTTACTAAACAGCCAATCATTGTTGAGCGTCTGAGTCACATGTACCACCGTCAGCTTATTTGTTGGGTATATTAGCTGGAGCAAAAAGCATGGAGGATTAGAACAAGTTTGGGAGAGCATAGCTGCAGGTCTGTTAAGTGCAACATTCTGTTTTTCTTTAATCTTGTATGATGCTGATAAAATTGTACTAACTTTAGGAGTCTCCGGTCGTAAGCTGAGGGATAAGAGAAACACAAAACTGCTTGTATGCCTTATGGACTGTGGAATTGGTGAGTCATTTTATGAAGACTTGGCGTTAGTTGATGTCAATTCGGATGCTCTATTGCGACTCTGAACAAACAAATTGGAGAACAATGAGATGCCTTAAATATTAAAAGTATTTGCTTATCTAGATGATTTTTGCATTGTTTGTTGTTTGTATGGAGCATATTTATTGACTTTTTATGAATAAGATTTATCTAGAAAATTTGTACTTGGAAATGCATTGATTAGGATTATTCATAGTGCAATGAGTGCCGATCATATTTTTTGTGTGCACACTGGAATGTTTGATTATATATATATTTGAGACTGGTCCTGCTTTATTGTACAGGCCAGGTTCGATGGCGAGCTGAAGAATCAGGTCTAAGAGCCTAAAGGATTTCACCTGTGGTGTTAAGATTTAGTTTCCCCACCAGGCTGGTGGGATGCTTCCTGCAGCCCATGAACAAAATTGTTTCCACTCTGATCTGACTTTTGTCAGCATACGAACTGTAACAGGCGCTCTAAACTCACCTGACCCTGTTGAACCGCCTCAGTTCAGTTTTCAGAAGTTTTATGAACTGAATGGTGTGGCTTGTTACTGGAACTGTGGAACTGATTTGTTTTTTTTTATTTGTTAATTTAATTTGTTTTCTTTGTGTATTATTTCCTTTTATTTTAATATGGCCATTTAAATGTTTTTTTTTCCTTTCTTATTGTAATGTAAATAATTAATCACTGTGAATACAAGGCACTCACATCTGCAACTTCTAGTCTGTCTACTCCTTCCTGAGCCATATCTAGACTTCTAAGAACTAGCCCATTGACTTTGTTGGTCATGATCTATTTTTAATTATCTAGAAATATAGTATACTGGTTACACAGATATGCTACAAGTGCCAAAAATTTCCTCATAAATAGAGAGAGAGAAAGAGAGAGAGATTTTAGAGTTTTAAAAACTCATTTATTCACTCAGTGGTGATCCACAGGAACATTTAACACAACTTAATCCAAAATCCAGGCAGCACAGATAGAGCAGAATGTTAAGAGCTCTCAATCACGTAGCAACAACTGACGACAGAACAGAAGCAAGACCAGACGGATACAACAAGGACCCGATGAGGAACAAGGAACACAGGTGGGATTAAATACACAGGGAGACAATCAGGGGAAACAGAAGACAGGTGTCAATAATAAAAGGGTGGACAGGACAACACAGAGACTCCACAAAAATAAACACACAGAAAAACTCAAATCACAACACTTTCCTTCCAACAGCCATCACCATCTAGAATAAGTCTTTGAAGAATTAATGAGTTACACCAACATTTAATTTTCCTTTGGGATTAATAAAGTGGTTTTGAATTAGAATTGAATTTGGAAAAAAAAAAACTGCGTGGAATAAGCAGGGCCGGTCTTAGGAGGGTGTGGGCCCTACTTAATCATGGTCTATCTATCTATCTATCTATCTGCCACTGTCCACCATGAGAGAAGGCTGTCCCAGCCACCAGGCCATCTCCCCATGCAAGTTTTACAATATTCACCCCATGGTTGCCAACTTAGTAACTTTTACGCTATATTTTGCACAAACACGCAAACACACCCACATACACACAAATTCCAGTTAAGGTTTTTTAAAGATTGTTGATCGGCCAGAAAATTGCAATCGGTGCACCGGTGTTTACTTTTTAAAATAGTGATCTGTCTGTAGAGTGGCTGATTAATGTAATGAATGTAAAGACCATTACGACAAACAAAATGTATTTGGTAGTTATTAAAGAAATACTTGAACATCTTGAATATGTCACATATTTTACAGAATATTCCTAAGGAAGAAAAACGTGTCAATATTCTCTATTAATCTTCTATGTACAGACACAAAGATTACACCATATTGTAGCCATGGTAACACAACAATCAAGGCAATTCTTTGCATTTTACAAAGTAAACATCCTAATTAAATTCTAAATGAACTATTTATTTTATTTGTTTTCTCTGCTGAATGCACTAAATAAAATGTAATAACATTGTCATTCTCAATAGATGACTGCTACAGTTTTAGATCTATAATCTGTTACAACTCAAACATTTCTAGGGGCCTCTCAGTATCTGGAGGGCCCCTGAAAGGCCCCTACCAGCAGCCACTGAGTTTTCTTTGCCTTGATATCTCAGTCTTATAATTTTAGATCTCAGAGGTGCTAACATAGAAAAATGGCATAGAGTTAACACCTCCAAGCTTTTTGTTTGATCTTTAAAACAGTCTGCAGCCAAGTTGTTATAGAGTTTAAATAGTCAGATATTATTAGGGTTTATTTAATAAAATGCAGCAAATTTGCTTATTTCATAACTTCATAACCAGAGACCTTCTCTCCTCTGGTCTGTTTAACAACTTCAGTCTCAGATCAACTCAGCCCTCCAGGACTGTCAGCAGCAGAAACTGTCATGAAATGGTGTGGTGAAGGCAGAGGCAACAGACCCAGGTCGAGATGAATAGATAGTTTTTTAATGAAAATCAAAGTCCAACAGACCAGGCAGCACAAAGGAGCGCAGGGCAGAAGCTCACAACGGGTGACACAGGCAGACTTGTCAAACACGACGCGACAAGGACCCGACAAAACACAGAGACACAGGTGAGACTAAATACACAGGAGGTAATTAGGGAACGAGAAACACCTGGGAGTAATCAAAGGGAGACAGGACAACACGGAGACTCAGAGACACAGGAAACTCAAAATAAACACACAGAAAAACATGGAACATGACAGAAACAGCAACATTAAACCTATCAGGGAAACATAAACTACATTTGCTTTGCATTGTCCCCAAATGATGACAGTGATATAGTATGATCTGATTAAATATTAGATTCTTGACAAATATGGGTTGTTGCTATGTTGTTGTACGATGTTTTAAGATCTTGTTCTTTTCGTTTTAACTTTGAGCCCCTGCTCCTCCTAATGTTTCTGCACGGCCCTGTGTGCATGTGAGCAGATAAAACAGAGAAAAGACAAAGAGTCCTTTGGTCCATAACAGAGTGTTCCTTATGAATTTCTTGTCTATAAAATGATAAGATTCATAGTTTCTTTTACGAAGGACATTTTAGTTACAATAGTCTTTTTGTTTTCCACAATGTAGAATCTTTGCTTTTTTTTCTATTTTTTTGTATTTATATTTATCCTTAACTTGATCTTTGTTAGCACATTAACTCCACTTTACACCAAACTAACTTTTAGCCTCATAAAACAGATGTTTTTTTAAATTAGCAGATTAATATGTAATCATTAATCTTAGTGAATTCACAGACTGTGATTTTCATCTTTCCGCCAACTAAATTTTCTTGCACTTGCAGTTAATGGCCACTAGTGGTTTCAGTGTATTGTGTGATGCACTAGAGTCCACTTTAGTGGTCTGTCTACATTTACAAAATAAAAACCCATATAAACACAAGAAAATTGCTTTTGGATAGCTGTCCACTGGCTGCTATACATGAAATTGGTTATTTGTAGACAGATTATATTACAGGAAATAGGAATGTAAAATGATGGCATTTTACATTTGCGAGTTTAAAACCCTGGACAGGTTGACAGACTGTCTGCAACACCCCTGTCCAGGGTGAACCCCGCCTCTCACCCGTAACGTTATCTGGAGGCACCAGCACCTTCCGACCCCACTAGGGACAAGGGTGTTCGAAAATGGATGGATGGAAATAGGAATGTAAAATGATGGCATTTCATATATCTGAACGTTACACAGGCTTGTGAGAGTTACCACTTGACACGTTATTTGTTTGTTAGTGGTCCGCTGGTTGGGATCATGTTATCACACTTACATTTTCCAGCTGGTTGTAATACGCATGGACAAGGTTTGAAAAGTGTGAACATCTTTAAGAGACACATTATATAACATATGAGGTGAAATTCCTATTATTAAAGGATCTCAGTAATTTAAGTAAAAAAAAGTTAAACATAACATTTGTACAGGTAGGGATTCAAATTGATTACTTTCATTAATCTTGATGAGATGGATTAGAGTTAATGATGAGCTAAACTTCTTCAAACGTTCATAAATCTGAGTATTAGAAAAGACTAACAAGAAATTACCTTTAATATGACATTACAAGCCTACAGAAAGTGATGTTGACTTGGTTTGCTGTTCTGTAAAAACACAAAATCTTACCAAATTGTTTTGGTCTTGTTTCCAGTGCAAATGTCTTAGCTCACTTGAAATGTGACATCAACAAGTAACTTTTTAGCATCAAATAAGAGTTTGTTTAAAGTTAATAATTCCTCAGTATTGGTTTTTAAAAAAGTACTAGATCCACTGGCAGATTATTTCACTTAAAACTCGTACATTTTTGCCAATATTAAGGAATCATATGCTTAAAAGAAACTCCTCCATCTTGCTGAAAAGTTAGATTTGTCTAATTTCAAGTCTACTAAGATATTTGTATTAGAAACTGGACTAAAAATGGTGGAAATTGGTGTATTTGCAGTGTGAGGTGATGGATTTCTGTTTTTATTATCCTGCTGTTTTTTCAAAATCAAAACTAAACTGCAGTGTTTCACACATGGCGATCATGAAAACAGAATGGATGGCTAGCATGTAGGCTAACATGTAGACTTGATCTCCCACATTTTGAAAACCTTTGGGCTTCACTGAATATCAAGTTTTATATTTTGTCGTTTATTATGTAATGATTGATTGGAACATGTCATGTTTATTTCAAAGCTGATTGAGAGTAACATTTGCTTTTGTTTAATATTTTAAATGTTGTAGCACAGTTTGAGCCTTTTGCTAACAAAATGTGTCACTTTGACTTTAAGTGCTGCTGTTCAGCCTCTTGTGTTCACAAATGTATCAAAGCAATCAAGAAAAACAGTAAAAGCAAAGAATCATGGGTGATGAAAGAGGTCTGTGTCTTTAATAAAAAGAATCACATTGGTTAAAAATTTTACCATAGTTTTCTTTTAAATGTGTTTTAAAAATCTGAATTGTTTTCATTTAATTAGGTGAATTTCTGTGAGTTGAAATTTTTTGTAGTAATTTTGCATTTACAACAAATGCAAAAGCTCTTCACCACCCAACACTGTAATATTGTTCTTTTTCAAAATAAAAGAAGCAAACCCTTGTCTGTTTATAGAGGATCATTTTCACAGCTCATTAATAAACATAATTATTCTAGTTTCAGGAGCAAAGGCAGATGTGAATTCTTGTAGATTGGAAACCAAACAGATTTTTCTTAAAAAAAGGACGAGTCGCTCTTTCTTCAGATTAGTTTTTTTTTCATCAAGTTGCAATCAAGTTTTCTCTTTAGCAAAACTTACTGCAAGCTTGTGCACTGCAAAAACAGAACATTTCCCAATTATTTTTAGTCTATTTTCTACTGCAAATCTCTCAGTTCATTTGAGATAAAGCAAAACTAAGTTAGAAGGAACTTTGAGGCAAAATATGTTAACTGCTTGTTTTGAGTCAATTCCTTAATATCGATGAAAAAGTTCTAGTTTCATTTGCTGATTAGTCAAGTAATTATAGGAGGAAATGTTTTGTTATTAATGAAATAATCTGTCAATGGAACAAAAACTCTTCAAGTTTCTTTAGAACGATGAGATGTTAAAGTTTCTCTGTATGCAGATGACAGCGCAGATCTTTGTCCGTCCTGTGATTGGTGGCTTTCTTTCCAGCAGGAAGTCATGAACAGAGTTTAAAAGCTGCTGCAGCCCTTCCGACATTCACAGGAAGCTGGACCAGCAATGGTTCTGCTGAAGGTTCTGCTGCTGCTGGGGCTGGGTGAGTTGGAGACACTGGACACACTGGAGACACTTCCACTGGTTCCAGTGAGGCTGCTGCTCTCTGTGATTCACAAACTTCTCTCTGTTTCTGTTTCAGGCTGAAACATCTTTGCATATAAACTGATTCTTTTTAATCTTTAACTGTTTATCCTCTTTCTGTTCTTGTTGCCATGTTTGCTCCTGATTTCTGAGTAAAGTCCTCCTTTTTCTTCTTCAGGAGTTTCAGTGAACTCAGATGTTTCTCTGCAGAAGAGAATCATTGGAGGTCAAAACTGTGATGACACGGAGCGTCTTTATCATGTTCGGCTGGAGAGTAGCAATGGTACTGATATGAGCCGCTGTGGAGGATCTCTGATCCATCCTCAGTGGATCCTGACTGTAGCTCACTGCTGGAAGTCGGAGCCAGGATGGTAGGAAAGAGACATGAAGACAGTTTTATCTGCAGATGATCAGGTTTTCTGTCTGTTCATTATAATCTAATATTTTCGGCAGGACTAACGTAGCAGTGTTGAAAGTTCATCCACGGACTGCTGGGCAGCAGAGACAGATGATCCGACAAGCTCCTGTGATTTATAGTCGTAATTTCCAGCGGCATGACCTCATGTTGCTGAAGCTTGAGACACCAGTAACAGATGTCCCACTTCCTCGGCTACCAGACCGCAGGTATCGTCTTAGTAGGTAAGTCTTTCTCTGATCAAAACATGACTTCAGGTTTTCTGTCTCCACTCCTCCAGTCCTGCTGCCTCTGCTTCAGCACACCTGAGTCAGGTAATCAGGCCACCAGCAGAACCAGAACCCGTTTAGCTCAGGTGTGTTGGACCAGACACGCATGTAAAGGACGCAGGACACACTGAGGACTGGAGGTGGACACTCCTGTGTCAGTGGATGAAGTCCTTCATGGATTCATTTTCTGTTCTTTCATTGTTCTTAACAATAAATTTTCTACATTATCTTTTATTTTTACATTTATTCTTGTGTTTTAGAGGTGATGTTGTTCAGCTGGCAGGAGAGGGAGCAACAACAACCGGCCCCAATAATCAGCGATGTGAGAGAAATATTGAAGTTATGAGAATAAAATCTTTGTTTCTGTCTATACAGAGAAGGTCGAGTAAAGAACATTTTATGATTCTCATGTTTCTCTACAGTAATTGGTGCTGTTATTCCACCACATCTTCAATGTGTCGACATGGAAGTTCTTGGTCCTTCCCGCTCCGTGCCGTTAAGTGGGTCTATATTCCGTATTGAAGCACCGAACAAGGATGTATGCTATGTAAGTTTGTTTCTTGAATATCTCTCTGCTAAAAGTCTAAAAGACTTTTCTGTTTTACAACATAAATAAATATATTGATATCAATTTTTCTACAGGGCGATGATGGTGGAGCAGCGATGCTCAGCGACATGATTTATGGTGTGATTTCTTTTGGTGGACCACGCTATGCATGTCAGAGACCAGCTGCATTCTTGGATGTGTGTGAATACAAGGACTGGATTAAAAGAATTACTGGGCGTAAATAAAACATAAACTATTATGAAATAAAATTCTCATCAAATTTCCTCTCACAAATTTTATAATTGTATCTTCATTAGTTTGATCCACATGTTTGTAAAATTTGAATAAATCAATAGTTTAGTTTTTTGTCACCTGATCTTGACCTCCCTAATGGAGCTTTCTCTTCACCTCAGAAATGAAAAATAAATCAATAAATGCATGAAAAAGAAACATTTCCTGGCTGATTGTCTTTATATTCATGGATCAGTTTGTTCACTTGATATTTTCCCTGAACTAAGTCTAAAAACGTAGCATGAGTTTTTATTCACATGAAGAGGAACACCAGAAGTAATTTATTTATTCAGTTTTTGTCTTTATTTTACATCAGAAATGAACATGCAGCATCTAAACTCTGCAGCTCTGGAGTTACTCTTCCTGATTTAGTTCTAGAGAACTTTAAACTGCAGCAGGACCAAAGAGATGTGCACAAAAATAATGAAACAGAAGTCACATAATACACTTTGCAAATAATAAAATCCTAATAATTTAAAAATAATCATTTTTAATAAAGATTCAAAGAAATAAAAAGTTAAATAATTAAAAACATTTTAAAAGTAAAAATCTGGAATGAAAGACGGTCTAAGAAAATATTTAAAAACAGGTCAAACTAATTAATGGTAGCTTCTGGTTGCCACAAATTTGACATAAAAATGATTGAAAACGTTCCTCTTTTGCAGTTAAAGTGTCATTGCTGATTTATAATTTTTAAATTTAGAAGGTTTTGTTGTGTTACATAAAGCTATAAAAAAGAATTATCTTAAAAACAAGAGAAACATTAAAATCTAAATTACATGGTAATAATGTAAAACTTTTCAGAAATTACAATTTGATTTTCAAAAATTTATACATGACAGAAGTTCTTTGTAAATTTTATAGCACATCCGGAAAACAAGTTTTTATTTGAAATTATATACAAACATCTGATCCAAGCAAACTCTTTTTTTCGCACATTAATAAGTTGTCTGACAGTCACAGCACACCATTCAAAATGTGTAACCAAACAGCACAGGTCATTGGACCTGAAATGACAGCATAAAGCTTATTAATATGCTATTTACGAATATATACACAAACACACACTACCATAAAAGAGCACGGATTGATGGGGAGCACAGACAGTCAGAACAACAATCGAGATGATTCTTAGCATTTTACAAAATAAACTTCCTAATTAAATCCAAAATGTACTATTTATTCTTAATTTTTTTGTCCCTCTTCTGAATGGATTAAATAAAATTTAATAACATTGTCATTCTCAAAAGACGACTGCTACAGTTTTAGATAGTTGTCCCAACCATTTTTTTGGGCTCCTGGATGTCTGGAAGGCCCTTAGCAGCAGCTACTGAATTTTCTTTTTCTTGATTTCTCAGTCTTATAATTCTAGATCTCAGAGGTGCTAACATAGAAACATGACATAGAGTTAACCACTCTGAGCGTTTTTGTTCTTTAAAGCAGGCTGCAGCCAAGTTGTTATAGAGGTTAAACAGTCAGATATTATTAGGGTTTATTTAATAAAATAGCAGCAAATTTACTTATTTCATAACTTCATAACCAGAGACCTTCTCTCCTCTGGTCTGTTTAACAACTTCAGTCTCAGATCAACTCAGCCCTCCAGGACTGTCAGCAGCAGAAACAGCAACATTAAACCCATCAGGAAAACATAAACTACATTTGCTTTGCATTGTCCCCACATGATGACAATGATATAGTATGATCTGATTAAATATTAGATTCTTGACTAATATGGGTTGTTGCTATGTTGTTGTACGATGTTTTAAGATCTTGTTCAGCATGCCCCTTTTTAACTTTGAGCTCATACCTCCAAAGGTTTCTGCACGGCCCTGTGTGCATGTGAGAAGATAAAACAGAGAAAAGATCATGTCTTCATGTCTCTAATTAGTCAAATCACAGACTGTTACTCCCCGGTTCGTTTTGTTACTCCACGCCACTGCTCCTCATCCCTTCTCCCTGGTTTCCTCATGGTTTCTTTGTGTCTCTGTTTTGGGTTTATTTCTGTTCGTTGGACATTGTATTTTTTTGTAAGTTTGATTGTTAATTAAATCTACAACAGAACTTTTACGTCTCTGTGGCGGCAACCTGTTCTACGTGTACCCTGCCTCTTGCCCTCGAAATATCTTGCTGGAGATAGGCACCGGCATCTGTCCTGACCCCACTGGAGAAAAGAGTGTAAGAAAATGGCTGGCTGGCTAGCATGGAGACTAGAATGGAGGCTAGATCTCCCACACTTTGAAAACCTCTCGGCTTCACTGAAGATCAAGTTCTGTATTTTGTCATTTATTATGTAATGATTGATTGGAACATGTCATGTTTATTTCAAGGCTGATTGAGAGTAATATTTGCTTTTGTTTACTATTTTAAATGTTGTGGCACAGTTTGAGCCTTTTGCTAACAAAATGTGTCACTTTGACTTTAAGTGCTGCTGTTCAGCCTCTTGTGTTCACAAATGTATCAAAGCAATCAAGAAAAACAGTAAAAGCAAAGAATCATGGGTGATGAAAGAGGTCTGCGTCTTTAATAAAAAGAATCACATTGGTTAAAATTTTACCATAGTTTTCTTTTTAATATGTTGAAAATATGTTATATATTTTAATATGAAAATATGTTAGCTGCTTGGTTTGTGTCAATTCCTTAATATTGATGAAGAAGTTATTGCTTCATTGGTTGGTTATTTAAGTTATAAGAGGGGAAAATGTTTTATTAGTGAAATAATCTGTCAATGGAACAAAAACTCGTCAAGTTTCTTTAGAACAATGAGATGTTAAAGTTTCTCTGTATGCAGATGACAGCGTTCCTGTCCTGTGATTGGTCAGATCAGTTTCTGTCCTGTGATTGGTGGCTTTCTTTCCAGCAGGAAGTTGTACACAGTGTGTAAAAGCTGCTGCAGGACTGCAGACATTCACAGGAAGCTGGACCAGCAATGGCTCTGCTGAAGGTTCTGTTGCTGCTGGGGCTGGGTGAGTTGGAAACACTGGAAACACCGGACACACTGGAGACACTTCCTCTGGTTCCAGTGAGGCTGCTGCTCTCTGTGACTCTCAAACTTCCCTCTGATTCTATTTCAGACTGAAACATCTGTGCATATAAACTGTGATGCTTTTTAATCTTTAACTGTTTGTAGTGGTTGCTTATTTGTTCTGGTCTAAAGCCACTATATTGTTCAACCAGCTTCAGTTTTCTTTCTTTGTTGATGTTTGTTAGCTTAGCTCTTAGCTCACACGTTTCTGTCTGACAATATGCTTTTGTGCATTAAAAAAGTACTTACGAGTCCACACAAAGTCTGATGAACGACGAACTTTACTTTTCTTCGAGCAGACATTACATAAGAATTCTTCAATCTTGCACAGCATTCCACATTTTAACGGTCAACAACTGTGTAGAGCTTAGTTGACCATACCACATTGAATTTTCTTTTCTGAACTAAGTGACACAGCACTTTTCATATATTTTCAATTATGTCCTTTAGGTGGCGCTTTTCTACAAAAGAAACATACTAAAATAAAACCTTATTGCTAAGAAAATATCCAAATATGCAAAAAGCATACACAACAAACAATGTTCAAACTGACATTTTTGGCTCTTACACTGTTTATCCTTTTTCTGTTCCTGCAGCCATGTTTGCACCTGATTTCTGAGTAAAGTCCTCCTTTTTCTTCTTCAGGAGTTTCAGTGAACTCAGATGTTTCTCTGCAGAAGAGAATCATTGGAGGTTATGACTGTCATGACACGGAGCGCCTTTATCATGTTCGGCTGGAGAGCAGCAATGGTACTGATATGAGCCGCTGTGGAGGATCTCTGATCCACCCTCAGTGGATTCTGACTGCAGCTCACTGCTGGCAGTCGGAGCCAGGATGGTAGGAAAGAGACATGAAGACAGTTTTATCTGCAGATGATCAGGTTTTCTGTCTGTTCATTATAATCTAATATTTTCTGCAGGACTAACGTAGCAGTGTTAAAAGTTCATCCACGGACTGCTTGGCCGCAGAGACAGATGATCCAACAAGCTCCTGTGATTTTTAGTCGTAATTTCCAGCGGCATGACCTCATGTTGCTGAAGCTTGAGACACCAGTAACAGATGTCCCACTTCCTCAGCTACCAGACCTCAGGTATCGTCTTAAGAGGTAAGTCTTTCTCTGATCAAAAACATGACTTCAGGTTTTCTGTCTCCACTCCTCCAGTCCTGCTGCCTCTGCTTCAGCACACCTGAGTCAGGTAATCAGCCACCAGCAGAACCAGAACCTGTTTAGCTCAGGTGTGTCGGACCAGAGACGCATGTAAAGGACGTAGGACACACTGAGGACTGGAGGTGGACACTCCTGTGTTAGTGGATGAAGCCCTTCATGGATTTATTTTCTGCTCTTTCATTGTTCTTAACAATTAATTTTCTACATTATCTTTTATTTTTACTTTTATTCTTGTGTTTTAGAGGCGATGTTGTTCAGCTGGCAGGAGAGGGAGCAACGACAACTGGCCCCAATAATGAGCAATGTGAGAGAAATATTGAAGTTATGAGAATAAAATCTTTGTTTCTGTCTCTACAGAGAAGGTTGAGTTAAGAACATTTTTATGATTCTCATGTTTTTCTACAGTGCCCCCCAATTCTCCTATTCCAGCACATCTTCAGTGTGTCAACATGGAAATTGTTGGTGCTTCCCGCTCTGTGCCGTTAATTGGGTCTATAATCCGTGTTAAAGCACCGAACAAGGATGTATGCTATGTAAGTTTCTTTCTTGAATATCTCTCTGCAGCGATTAGAAGACTTTTCTGTTTTACAACATAAATAAATATATTGATATCAATTTTTCTACAGGATGATGATGGTGGAGCAGCGATACTCGGCAACAAGATTTATGGTGTAATTTCTTTTGCTGAACCACACTACGCATGTCAGAGACCAGCCGCATTCTTGGATGTGACTCAATACAAGAGGTGGATTAAAAGAATTACTGGGCTTAAATAAAACATAAACTATCATGAAATAAAATTCTCATCAAATTTCCTCTCAAATTTTATAATTGTATCTTCATCAGTTTGATCCACATCTTTGTAGAATTAGAATAAATTCATAGTTTTGTTTTTCTCACCTGATCTTGACCTCCCTAATGGAGCTTTCTCTGCATCAGAAATGAAAAATAAACCAATAAATGCATGAAAAAGAAATATTTCCTGGCTGATTGTCTTTACATTCATGGTTCAGTTTGTTCAGTTGATATTTTCCCTGAACTGAGTCTAAAAACGTGACGAGTTTTAAATCACATGAAGAGGAACACCAGAAGTAATTTATTTATTCAGTTTTTGTCTTTATTTTACATCAGAAATGAACATGCAGCATCTAAACTCTGCAGCTCTGGAGTTACTCTTCCAGATTTATTTCTAGAGAACTTTAAACTCCAACAGGACCAAAGAGCTGTGCACAAAAATAATGAAACAGTTGATACAATTGACAAATGATCAAATCCTAATAATTTTAAATTAATAAACATCACATTTTTAATAAAGAAGTAGAAAGTTAAAAACAATTTAAAAGTCAAAATCTGGAATGAAAGAAGTTTTAAGGAAATATTTAAAAACAGGTAAAACTAATAAACATGTTTATTTGTCATGTTGGATTTTAGTTTCCTTTCCCACATGCAGGTGCGCACAGAAGAACAGATTTTACTGTTAAGATGGTTTGTTTTTAATCAGTTAAACGATTGTTCAAGAATCGAGACCAGAGGACGTCAGAAGGGGAACGAGAGTCCAGGTAGGTTCGGGGGGTCCGGGACAGCAGCAGATCGGAACAGCTTGGTAGGGCCAACCAGCGAGACGTGCCCGACCAGCTTAGTTCCAGGCTTGGCTCCGGGAAGCGGGATCAAGGTCTGTGAGGTAACAGAGAGAAAAGGACAAAATGACTGGACAATATTTGACATGGACTATGAGAGATCTTAGGGCTGAGTCTGACCAACAAGTGCTAACCATTGAGCGATGACTGGTGGTTCCAACGCTTCTTAAGAAGCCTGCCGCCGGTTACCGGAATCGGTTGCAGGTGCGTCAGGCTGTCAAACTCCTCCGCGTAGCTCGTCTCTGAAAAGAACCCTCACTCCAACCTGAATCCTGACATTATTATGTAAAACTTCTCAGAAAATACAATGTGGTTTTCAGAAGTTTAAACATGACAGAAGTTTGTTGTAAATTTTATTGTAACATCTGGAAAAAACAAAAAGATGTCTGTAATAGGGGTTGCACCGACTACCAGACTAGTCAGTTTTTACAATGACTTTTTACGAGGCCAGTCGACTAGTCGCAATCACGTGACAAAACTAATTTTTCCAAGAAAATGAAAGACGGCAAACTAGATGAGTTTGTCAGACACCTCAACTTGTAGAAAAAATTAAATAATTTACCAAAGAGAAACAGAAAATTCCAGCAAGAGCTGCCGGAATAGGGGCATTGCATGGCGCATTGCGTGGCGCAGTGCTTAGGGCGGCGCCTCACATACAGAGACTGTAGACCGAGGTGGTCTAGAGACCGACTCCTGTCCTCGGTTATTTTGGCCCATTCCTCACTCCCCCACTTCCCTCTTCCTGCCACTTCCTGTCGGATTGCTGTCAAATAAAGGCAACTAGTGCCAAAAATTTCCTCATAAATAGAGAGAGAAAGAGAGAGAGATTTTAGAGTTTTAAAAACACATTTATTCACTCAGTGGTTATCCACAGGAACATTTAACACAACTTCAAATTAACACATTTATAAATGAAAGTTCACAATTATTCAAAGTAAATAAAACACCTTCATAATCCCAAATATTCTGAGAAATATTTAGTTCATATATTCTTAGATAATATTTATATTCTAACATAACTCTTGCTCTAACCAAACTCTTAAAGACCTTTACACAATCAGTATTCTGTTCATTATTAATTTTAAATTTTCTACTCAAATAAATTGCAAGCTTATTTTTTTCTTGCTTGACCAAGAAAAAAATTTAACAACCTCCAATTTTCTTCTTTCTTTTGCCATATAAAAAATCCAAAATAAAAAACTGTTCTGTGAAATTTTCTCTAAATAATTTCCAAATATCTCTTAGTAATGTAAATAAATCCATTATTCTGAAACATTGTACAAAACAATGATAGATAGTTTCTCTAAATAAACAAAAGGGACATTTATCTGAAACAGCAGGATTATTAGTAGAAACAAAAACATTAACCACAATAGCACCATGCAAAATTCTCCATTGTAAATCACCAACATTTTTAGTCAATGGTGGCTTATAAAGCAACCCTCATACAGGTTTGACCTCAAAACCAACTTCAGAGATCTCTCCAAGGAGTATCTCTTTAATCTTTTATTTTACTTTGTTCAAAGCCTTAACACATTTCATATATATTATCTTTTATATTATCATTTTTGAGAATCATAAACACTTATTGCTGACACGGTCTGACTGTGGCTTGACAATTCCTTCAGCAAACACATCATCGCTGTTGAAATGTGGCAGATTAGACAGGGTGATCTTTTTTTGCAGGGTTCATTAAAGGGAAAACAGTAGTTTGAGTATTTCTCAAAACAATCCCCCTCTCAACTACACTGTTCACCTTGTCAATAGAGTCCAAAACCAAAACCACCGCATTATTCATCCTGGACGCCGCCTTCACACTTTCACACTCAACAAGTTCCCCAACAGCCAAACCACACTCCTCAACCAAAAATCCACTATGTTTAATAAATTGAAAGACTCCCCAAGACCAGTATGTCATATTTATTTACCTGATTGAGAACACTTGCAACAATAATGTGACTTAAAAAGGTATGGGAATCAGAATTAAACAATTGTTTCTCAGAGGAAGAGTGGGGTGCAGTAGTCAAACAAATGTTAAAGTCCATAAGGGATGCGTGCTCCAAATTGATACATTTCAAAATTCTGAAACAATTATATTGGACACCAATTAAATTATTGAGAGCTAGAATATGTAACTGTGATATTTGTTGGTGATGTAAACAAAGTCCGGGAGACATGCTTCATATGTTCCCCATGTGTCCAAACCTAATTTCTTATTGGCAGGAGGTCATGGGAAAAATTAACAGCACCCTTAACTCCAACTTACTCTTGACACCTACATTGGGACTTCTTAACTTCTTGGATTATAAGGGCAAAATAGGAATTATTTTACTCTATTCTGTTTTGCTTTATCTCCTTCTGCTGGCTGTGGTGGGGGGAGTATGGAAGGATCAAGAGGAGCTCAGGGGGGAAAATGTTAAAAACTCAAGTCCTTCTCTGTATAGCTACTTATTGTTGTATACTTTACAGCATTGATATTGTCAACAATGGTTTCAATGTCTGTTTAATTGTTGAAGGATTTAATAAACATTGAAAATTAAAGCAAAAAAAATGTTTGACAACATCTGGAAACAAACTTCAAGCTTCAGTCTGAGGATCTGATAGAGGCGATCTCTGCCGCCGACTGCATGTTGGTTCATCCCGTCAGAGAGCCGCTGAGTCAGTGGAGGCAGCGCTGAATTCAACACTAACCAAACAAGATCCATTCATAATAAGTTTGGTTTGTGATGATCCAAAAGCACCATTGTGGTCAGTGCAATAATTTGACTATTATATGTGCAGCTATTCAGCGATCATCAGTATCAGCAGGTGTTTGAAAAACACAAAAAAGTCAGACCCTACTTTGTGCGACTTTTCGGACTTTTCTCTGCTGCTCACAAAGAAGTCCGACCGGGATAATAATCTGTTTCTTGCTCTTTTAATTCTGAATAATAGACTTAGTAAAAGCGGTGGTTTTTCAATCAATATTTGCAGTGCATATGGCTGATAAAGCCTCTAATGGTGCGTTCACACCAAAAGGGGTTTTGAGCGTCAGGCGCGACTGGTTTACATTCAAAGTCTATGTGGAGCTCGGAGGCATTGGAGGCGCTCAAATCACGCTGCGCTAGACGCTAAAACGTGCCTCCATGGCCCTCGACGCGCCTCCACGTAGACTTTGAATGTAAACCAGACGCACCTGATGCTCAAAACGTGTTTGTTGTGAAGCGTTTTTTGAGCTTATGTCACTATGACGTCACCGCGACTAGTCGATGTCGACTCGACTTTTATCATGATTTGGTCGACCTTAAAAAATATGAAGTTGTTCAACTCCTAGTTAATACTGCTAAAATATATCATTAAATACTTTATTTTTACAACATTTTTCATTGATAATATTAAATCAAATTAAACAGAAAAGAAGGTTTACATCATCAAATATGATAGCCTTAATAATTCAATAATAGTATTAAAAATAGTATTTTTAAAAATAGTATTAATTTACAATTTTAACTTATTTCTATGCACCCAGGAATATTTTATTATGCTGTTATTAAATGATACAAACTTTTTCTAGAGTAGTGATTTTGTCATTCATGTTATTCTTCATACTTAACAGCAGTGACGTGTTATGAGGTTCATAGCTGGTGAGGCACTGACTTAATCATAATCAGATTTACAAATAAATCTGATTTATTTGTAAATAAGTAAATGTAACAATTCTTTTACATGCCATCCATCCACTGCAGCGCAGTAGAATAACTCCATACAGACAGGAGAAGGAACGTGCAGAGGGGATCCCAAGGGGGCTTGAGGCCCTGCTGCTTTAATCCTTGATGCCCCTAGTGATTGTTTTGAAGTTTTTATTTTTTATTTTTAAGTTTTTCTACCTGTAAGTCAGGAGGTCTGCTTGTGGCCCTCCACAATAATATTTAATATAATAATTTAATAAAATAAATCAGTCAGGCTGCCCTCGGTCTAATAATGAGGATTCTCAGTTTCTCTCTTCCTCCATGATGTTCAGACTCCAGGCCCATGGTGAGGAGGAGGGTGGCGGATCTGCGCTGTCTAACTATCTATGGGCAAGAATATTTTTTTTAAACATATACTTGTTTGTCTGATGTTGAAGTTCGAAATACTATATTTATTTTTTGTAAATGTTCTTGCAATAGCAGAAAAATCCCCCTCGCTCATAAACGCAGAAATGGTTCGGCTGCAGAGGAAAGTTCTGACTTGAACTTTATCAGGCTGCCCAGTGCTGAACTAAATGCAGCCTGAGTCGGTCCCACTGCCAGGGTGACCCCGCCTCTCGCCCAAAACATTCGCCGGAGATAGGCACCAGCACCCCTTCCGACCCCACTAGGGACAAGGGTGTTAGAAAATGGATGGATAGTTTAGAACCAAAATCTGTAATTAATTTTTAGATTTGGAATTGTTTAGATTACTTTGGTAACTGTTGGACCTGCCCATTAATTTGAGTAAGAACACACCGGGTGTTTGGTGGAGGTCTATGTCTGGTGTAATGACAGGAGGTTTTATAAAATTAGTTTTTTGACCACTTTTTTGTACTTGAAACATCAATTTAAGTTAACTTTTGTTTTCAACCAAGTTGTAAGACTTTTTTAGTCATTATTTTGTTTTGTTTGTATTTTTTTCAAGAAATAAATTATAACTTTTAAAACAATCAAGTCGAAAGTGCATGCCAATCAAGCCACCTGTTACCACCCACGGCCTTTGTTGGAAATTTGGGGTTTTGGAACCTACAAGGCAGCGACATTTAAGTAAAAAACAATCATATTTGGACCACTTTGGAAAGTTTAGAGATTGGAAAAGCTTGGAAGATTAGACGATTGCACTTGAATGACTAAAACTTCAGGGAATGGACTTGGACAGTGGTTCCCAAAGATTTTCTTCTCTGCTCCCCCAGTGGTTTCCAAAGATTTTCTGGGCCCCCTATGGATTACAATAAAATCCCCCCCCAAAAAGAAATACAAATCAACTGGGCACTTCCTTGCACTTGCAGTTAATGGCCACTAGTGGTTTCAGTGTATTGTGTGATGCACTAGAGTCCACTTTAGTGGTCTGTCTGCATTTACAAAAGTAATCTTCTATGTACAGACACAAAATTACACCATATTGTAGCCATGGTAACACAACAATCAAGATGATTCTTTGCATCTTACAAAGTAAACATCCTAATTAAATCCTAAATGAACTATTTATTTTTATTTATGTTTTCTCTGCTGAATGTACTAAATAAAATGTAATAACATTGTCATTCTCAATAGATGACTGCTACAGTTTTAGATCTATAATCTGATACAACTCAACCATTTCTAGGGGCCTCTCAGTATCTGGAGGGCCCTGAATGTCTTGAGGGGCCCCAGAAAGGCCCCTACCAGCAGCTACTGAGTTTTCTTTGCCTTGATTTCTCAGTCTTATAATTCTGGATCTCAGAGGTGCTAACATAGAAAAATGGCATAGAGTTAACACCTCCAAGTTTTTTGTTTGATCTTTAAAACAGTCTGCAGCCAAACTGTTAAAGAGGTTAAACAGTCAGATATTATTAGGGTTTATTTCATAAAATAGCAGCAAATTTACTTATTTCATAACTTCATAACCAGAGATCTTCTCTCCTCTGGTCTGTTTAACAACTTCAGTCTCAGATCAACTCAGCCCTCCAGGACTGTCAGCAGCAGAAACAGCAACATTAAACCTATCAGGGAAACATAAACTACATTTGCTTTGCATTGTCCCCACACGATGACAGTGATATAGTATGATCCGATTAAATATTAGATTCTTGACTAATATGGGTTGTTGCTATGTTGTTGTACGATGTTTTAAGATCTTGTTCTTTTCCTTTTTAACTTTGAGCCCCTGCCCCTCCTAATGTTTCTGCACGGCCCTGTGTGCATGTGAGCAGATAAAACAGAGAAAAGACAAAGAGTCCTTTTGTCCATAACATAGTGTTCCTTATGAATTTCTTGTCTATAAAATCATAAGATTCATAGTTTCTTTTACGAAGGACATTTTAGTTACATTAGTCTTTTTGTTTTTCACAATGTAGCATCAGGGCTTTTTTTCTATTTTTTTGTATTTATGTTTGTCTTTAACTTGATCTTTGTTAGCACATTAGCTCCACTTTACACCAAACTAACTTTTAGCCACATAAAACAGATGTTTTTTTAATTAGCAGATTAATATGTAATCATTAATCTTATTCAATTCACAGACTGTGATTTGAGTAATCACACTCTGTGATTACACTTGCTTTGCATTGTCCCCAAATGATGACATTTGGGGACAATGTCCCCAAACTAATCACAGACTAAACACTCTGTCATTAGTCAAATCACAGACTGTTACTCGTCGGTTCGTCTTGTTACTCCACGCCACTGCTCCTCATCCCTTCTCCCTGGTTTCCTGATGGTCTCTTCATGTCTCTGGATTGGATTTATTTTTGTTTGTTGGACTTTGTGTTTTTTTTGTAAGTCTGATTTTTAATTAAATCTACAACAGAACTTTTACATCTCCTGCCTGCTGCACTTGGGTCCACACTTCAACCACACACATCCTGACAGACGGTGGTAATGTATCGGAGTTTAAAGCCACTCCGATGACATCATGGTCAGTTTGGAATGAATATATGTAATGTAAACATTTAAATATAAATAATTGTTTTGTTAAGGACCAAAATAAAGCCAAACTTTCTTACAAAATAAAATGACAACAATCGACCTTTTTCCTTAAATCAAGTTAAGATCTAAAATATAATTATGTTTTTATAGCCAAAATATTTGCTCTAAATGATGCCTACTGTATATCTAAAGTCATAGTATGGAGGTCAGTAAATACCTGTCAAAATATTGCCACTGATGCATGACGTCCACTTTAGTGGACAGGTGATCATTTGTAATTTCTCCAAATACAAAGTTGTTATTTGGAAACTACATCAGTAGTATTAGTCTTAAGGGGTTGCTTCATGTCACAATATATTTTTTTACCTGTAAGAGTTTCTGCAGTAGAAGGAGGGACTGGATATTCCTGAGTGCTTTTTCATCTTTCCGCAATATGTAATTTAACTAAATTTTTTTGCACTTGCAGTTAATGGCCACTAGTGGTTTCAGTGTATTGTGTGATGCACTAGAGTCCACTTTAGTGGTCTGTCTGCATTTACAAAATAAAAACCCATATAAACACAAGAAAATTGCTTTTGGATAGCTGTCCACTGGCTGCTATACATGAAATTGGTTATTTATAGACAGATTATATTACAGGAAATAGGAATGTAAAATGATGGCATTTTACATTTGCGAGTTTAAAACCCTGGACAGGTTGACAGACTGTCTGCAACACCCCTGTCCAGGGTGAACCCCGCCTCTCACCCGTAACGTTATCTGGAGACACCAGCACCTCCCGACCCCACTAGGGACAAGGGTGTTCGAAAATGGATGGATGGAAATAGGAATGTAAAATGATGGCATTTCAAATATCTGAACGTTACACAGGCTTGTGAGAGTTACCACTTGACACGTTATTTGTTTGTTAGTGGTCCGCTGGTTTGGGATCATGTTATCACACTTACATTTTCCAGCTGGTTGTAATACGCATGGACAAGGTTTGAAAAGTGTGAACATCTTTAAGTGACACATTATATAACATATGAGGTGAAATTACTATTATTAAAGGATCTCAGTAATTTTAATAAAAAGTTAAACATATATTATAAAGATTCTTTGTACAGGTAGGGATTCAAATTGATTACTTTCATTAATCTTGATGAAATGGATTAGAGTTAATGATGAGCCAAACTTCTTCAAACTTTCATAAGAATATTAGAAAAGACTAATAAAAAATGACCTTTAATATGACATAATAAGCCTACAGAAAGTGATGTTGACTTGGTTTGGGCTCCTTCTACCACACTTTTTCCTTCCACTCAACATTCCGTTCATATGATTGGATTCAGATCTCCAGATACTTTCAAGGAAATGGCTTTCACACTGTGAAGGATATCAATGACTGAAAGAAACTGTATGGTTTCTGTATTGAAAATACTTTTTAAATTATCTTTATTGCCAGCTTAATTTTGAGTTTCGGTTAGCTGTAACGTGAAAGGTCAGAGGTCGCATTTTAAACAAAGGGATCTGTTCATGTTTTATTTCCACTCTTTGGTAAATTAACAAAAAACAGATAATGTGCATGTTTTCCATACACGATTTAAAATACTCACAATCCTGATCAGCTGATTTGCACAAGAACAGAACAGAGGATTAAAGAGCTGCTAGGACATAATTTATTAAAACCCTGGAGATATTAAGCGTCCCTCAGTGTTATCAAACAGGTTTGGAAATAAGGTTTGTTGTTTCAATGGAAAATAATGACCTACTTAAACACCTTACGGGGTGATTTCAAAGTAAGGTGCAGGAAAATAAGTCTACATATTAAGTTCATGATGCTAATCCAGCATCTTACCATTGCTGCTCTGCAAAAACACAAAATCTTACCAAGTATTTTTTTGTTTAATTTTTAGTGCAAATGTCTTAGTTCATTTGAAATAGGACAAAATCAACAAGTAACTCTTTAGCATGAAATATGAGTTTGTTTAAAGTTAATAATTCCTCAATATTGATTTTTAAAAAAGTACTAGATCCACTGGCAGATTATTTCACTTAAAACTCGTACATTTTTGCCAAAATTAAGAAATTATTTGCTTAAACGAAATTCTTCCATCTTGCTGAAAAGTTAGTTTTGTCTAATTTCAAGTCTACTAAGATATTTGTATTAGAAACTGGACTAAACATTGTAGAAATTGGTGCATTTGCAGTGTGAGGTGATGGATTTCTGTTTTTATTATCCTGCTGTTTTTTCAAAATCAAAACTAAACTGCGGTGTTTCACACATGGCGATCATGAAAACGGAATGGATGGCTAGCATGTAGGCTAACATGTAGGCTAACATGTAGACTTGATCACATTTTGAAAACCTCTGGGCTTCACTGAAGATCAAGTTTTATATTTTGTCGTTTATTATGTAATGATTGATTGGAACATGTCATGTTTTTTTTCAACGCTGATTGAGAGTAACATTTGCTTTGTTTAATATTTTAAATGTGGCACAGTTTGAGTCTTTTGCTAACAAAATGTGCCACTTTGACTTTAAGTGCTGCTGTTCAGCCTCTTGTGTTCACAAATGTATCAAAGCAATCAAGAAAAACAGTAAAAGCAAAGAATCATGGGTGATGAAAGAGGTCTGTGTCTTTAATAAAAAGAATCACATTGGTTAAAATTTTACCATAGTTTTCTTTTAAATGTGTTTTAAAGATCTGAATTGTTTTCATTTAATTAGGTGAATTTCTGAGTTTTAATTTTTTGTTATAATTTTGCATTTACAACAAATGCAAATGCTCTTCACCACCTAACACTGTAATATTGTTCTTTTTAAAAATCAAAGAAGCAAAACCTTGTCTGTTTGTAGAGGGTCATTTTCACAGCTCATCAGTAAACAAAATGATTCTCGTTTCAGGAGCAAAGGCAGATGTGAATTCTTGTAAATTGGAAACCAAACAGATTTTTCTTTAAAAAAGAGAGCATACACATGAAAACAAATACGAGTCGCTCTTTATTTAAAAAAATCAATTTTATTTCATCACGTTTACAATCAAGTTTTCTTTTGAGCAAAACTCTCTGCAAGATGATGCACTTCAAAAACAGAAAATTTTCCAATTATTTTTGGTCTATTTTCTACTGCAAATCTCTCTGTTCATTTGAGATAAAGCAAAACTAACTTAGAAGGTACTTTGAGGCAAAATAGGTTAGCTGCTTGTTTTGAGTCAATTCCTTAATATTGATGAAGTCATTTAAGTTATAAGAGGGGAAATGTTTGGTTATTAATGAAATAATCTGTCAATGGAACAAAAACTCTTTTCAAGTTTCTTTAGAACAATGAGATGTTAAAGTTTCTCTGTATGCAGATGACAGCACAGATCAGTGTCTGTCCTGTGATTGGTGGCTTTCTTTCCAACAGGAAGTCATGAACAGAGTTTAAAAGCTGCTGCAGGACTGCAGACATTCAGAGGAAGCTGGACAAGCAATGGATCTGCTGAAGGTTCTGCTGCTGCTGGGGCTGGGTGAGTTGGAGACACTGGACACACTGGGGAAACTGGAGACACTTCCACTGGTTCCAGTGAGGCTGCTGCTCTCCATGACTCTCTAACTTCCCTCTGATTCTGTTTCAGACTGAAACTTCTTTGCATATAAACTGTGATGCTTTTTAATCTTTAACTGTTTATCCTTTTTCTGTTCTTGCTGCCATGTTTGCTCCTGATTTCTGAGTAAAGTCCTCCTTTTTCTTCTTCAGGAGTTTCAGTGAACTCAGATGTTTCTCTGCAGAAGAGAATCATTGGAGGTCAAAACTGTCCTGACACGGAGCGTCTTTATCATGTTCGGCTTGAGAGCAGCAATGGTACTCATATGAGGCGCTGTGGAGGATCTCTGATCCACTCTTGGTGGATTCTCACTGCAGCTCACTGCTGGAAGTCGGAGCCAGGATGGTAGGAAAGAAACATGAAGACAGTTTTATCTGCAGATGATCAGGTTTTCTGTCTGTTCATTATAATCTAATATTTTATGCAGGACTAATGTAGCAGTGTTAAAAGTTCATCCACGGACTGCTGGGGAGCAGAGACAGATGATCCAAGTAACTCCTGTGATTTATACAAGCAGCAACCAGCAGGATGACATCATGTTGCTGGGGCTTCAGACACCAGTAACAGATGTCCCAGTTGCTCGTCTACCAGACTGCAGATATCGACTTCAACTGTGAGTCTTTTTCTGATCAAAAACATGACTTCAGGTTTTCTGTCTCCACTCCTCCAGTCCTGCTGCCTCTGCTTCAGCACACCTGAGTCAGGTAATCAGGCCACCAGCAGAACCAGAACCCATTTAGCTCAGGTGTGTTGGACCAGTGACACATGTAAAGGACACAGGACACACTGAGGACTGGAGGTGGAAACTCCTGTGTCAGTGGATGAAGTACAGATTTATTTTGTGTTATTTCATTGTTCTTCGTAACAATTAATGTAAAATTTAATGATATATTTTATTCTTATTGTGTTTTAGAGATGATGTTGTTCAGCTGGCAGGAGAGGCAGCAACGACAACCGGCCCCAATAATCAGCGATGTGAGAGAAATATTGAATTCATGAGAATAAAATCTGGTTCTCTCTCTACAGGTCAAGTGAAGAACAAGTTTATAATTCTCTTGTTTCTCTACAGTGCCCCCCCCTGCTGCTATTCCAGCACATCTTCAGTGTGTCAACATGAGAGTTGTTTATGCTTCCCTCTTCATGCAAAATCATGGGCTTGTATTCCATGTCAAAGCACCGAACAGGGATGTCTGCTATGTAAGTTTGTTTCTTGAATATCCCTCTACAGTGATTAGAAGACTTTTCTGTTTTACCACAGAAATAAATATATTGATATAAATTTTTCAACAGGGCGACGCTGGTGGAGCAGCGATGTTCGGCGACAAGATTTATGGTGTGATTTCTCTTGGTGGAGCAGAGGCATGTCAGAGACCAGTTGTAATCATGGATGTGTGTGAATACAAGGCGTGGATTAAAAGAAAAACTGGTCTTAAATAAGACATAAACTATCATGAAATAAAAATTCACATCAAATTTTGTCTCGCATATAATTTTAAAATTGTATCTTCATTAGTTTGATCCACACCTTTGTAGAATTACAATGAATCAATAGTTTAGTTGTTTCTCACCTGATCTTGACCTCCCTAATGGAGCTTTCTCTGCCTCCGAAATGAAAAATGAATCAATAAATGCATGAAAAAGAAACATTTCCTGGCTGATTGTCTTTACATTTGTGGTTCAGTTTGTTCAGTTGATATTTTCCCTGAACTGAGTCTAAAAACGTGGGTTTTAAATCACATGAAGATGAACACTGGAAATAATTTATTTATTCAGTTTTTGTCTCTATTTTATATCAGAAATGAACATGCAGCATCTAAACCACAAGTGTCAAACTCCAGTCCTTAAGGGCCTCTGTCCTGCAGTTTTTGGATGTGCCACAAGTACCAAATATTGGAATGAAATGACCTCCTCCTTGTGTAGATCAGTTCTCCAGAGCCTTGCTAATGACCTAATTATTCTACTCAGGTGTGGTGCAGCAGAGGCACATCTAAAAGTTGCAGTACAGCGGCCCTCGAGGACTTTAGTTTGACACCCCTGATCTAAACTCTGCAGCTCTGGAGTTACTCTTCCTGATTTAGTTCTAGAGAACTTTAAACTCCAACAAGACCAAAGAGCTGTGCACAAAAATAATGAAACTGAAGTTACATAATGCAACAATTAAATAATAGTCTTAATTTTAAAATAATAGAAAAAGTCATCAAATTTCAATAAAGATACAAAGAAATAAAAAGTTAAATAATTAAAAACATTTTAAAAGTCAAAATCTGGAATGAATGACGTTTAAAGAAAATATTTGAAAACAGGTAAAACTAATTAATGTTAGCTTCTGGTTGCCACAAATTTAACATACTAATGATAGAAAATTTTCCTCTATTGCAGTTAAAGTGTCATTAATATATAATTGTAAAATTTAGAACTTTTCATCGGGTTGCATAAAGCTATAAAAAAAAGAATTATCTTAAAAACATTAACATAAAAATTGCTTGCAAAATAAAGGATGACGTGCAAAAATATTTATTTTCTTTCACTGTTGAAATTTAAATCTAAATTACATGTTTATTATGTAAAATTTCTCAGAAATTACAATTTGATTTTGAGAAATTTAAACATGACAGAAGTTCTCTGTAAATTTTATAGTAACATCTGGAAAAAGTTGAAATTTGTTAGTACTGCTAAAATATGTCATTAAATACTTTATTGTTGCAAAGTTTTTCACTGTTAATATTACATCAAATTAAACAGAACAGAAGGTTTGCATCATCAAATGTAATAGCCTTAATAATTCAATAATCACCATACAAATAATAGTATTAATTAACAATTTAAACATATTTCAATGGAACCAGGAATATTTTATTATGTTGTTATTAAATGATACAAACTCCTTCTAGAGTAGTGATTTTGTTGTTCATTTTATTCTTCATACTTAACAGCAGTGATGTTCATAGCTGGTGAGGCACTGACTTAATCATAATCAGATTTACAAATATAAACATCTTGCATGTTACTGTTTACATATTTCGCCCATGCGCACAACGCTGGAGGACAAAAAGACTATTTTACATGTCATCCATCGCTGCGCTGCCGCCGTAGAATAATTTCGTTAACTCAATAAACTTGGATATGTAGGTATTATTAATTTAGTGCTGTTCTCCACAGCAAAGGGAAAATCTGTTGAAGTACAACTCAAAACCACTTCTTTCTCGCCCTCTGTATCGGCCAAGCTACACGCAGACTCGTTTCCATAGCAACTGACAACAACGCCACTCTATGTTTCAGGATTCAACACCAAAAAACACTAAATATTTCCCACACAAAGACCAGAACATTTAGTCTGTTGCAGCAGTATGGCTTTAGGCTTAATGATTATTTCACAATTATTAATTAGTGATCGCTGTGGTAGATTATAGCTAAAACTGCTATTAGCTAATCTAACACAGCAGTTTATGGGTCATGTTTATACTGTGTCCTTTACACATTTACAAACTGTAGCTCACAAAACACACATTTCATTAAAAACTAAGGAAAATGCTATTGCCGTCTTTGAGCCCCTGCTCCTCCAAAGGTCTCTGCACGGCCCTGTGTGCATGTTGACAGATAAAACAGAGAAAAAACAAAGAGTCTTTTGGTCCATAACAGTGTTCCTTTTGAATTTCTTGTCTATAAAATCATAAGATTCATAGTTTCTTTTACCAAGGACATTTGGTTCCATTAGTCTTTTTTTTTTCACAATGTTGCATCAGGGCTTTTTTTCTATTTTTATTTGTCCTTATCTTGATCTTTGATCTTTGTTAGCACATTAGCTCCACTTTACACCAAAATAACTTTTAGCCACATAAAACTAATGGGTTTTTTTTCAACTAGCAGATGAATATATAATCACGTCTTTAATTAGTAAAATCACAGACTGTTCCTCACCGGTTCATCTTGTTACTCCACGCCGCTGATACTCATCATTTCTCCCTGGTCTCTTCATGTCTCTGGTTTGGGTTTATTTTGTTACTTGGAATTTGTTTTTATTTGTAAGTTTGATTTTTAATTAAATCTTCAACTGAATTTTTATGTCTCCTGCCTGCTGCATTTGGGTCCACACTTCAACCACACACATCATGACAGACGGTGGTAATGAATTGGACTTTAAAGCCACTCTGTCCATCATGGTCAGTTTGGAATGAATATATGTAAACATTTAAATATAATTAAAAATAATATATATATATATTTTTTTAAGAACCACAATAATGCCAAACTTTGTTGCAAAATAAAATGGCAACCATGTACTTTTTTCCTTAAATCTTCAAGTTACACCAGAAAGAAAGTGGTATTTTCGACAGCTATTGACATCTAGCGCTGCCTGACGCTTAGAGATTGAGGACAAAACAAGAATGTTTTGTCAGAATAGGAAATTGTAGGGAACTGCGAAGAATTGTCAAAAACTGTGTGTGTCAGTGTTGTCATACTACCCTACTATTCATATTTAAAAGAAGTTGCTGGGGGAGTTGAATAGTGAGTCATGTTGTCCGGTTTGTGATGAGTATGGTGTGGAAAACGGGACATAGTTCTGGAGGCTGGTTTATGCTAATGCTAGCGGACTTTGTTCCTGTGTATTGAACTAGCTGAGAAACAGCTAAAGGACTGCTGAATTCCTATTGAACTGGTTGGATTTTGTACATTTCAAAACGATTTTCAGATAAATGACGCTATTTTAATTGTTTTATCTGCAAAATGGCGTTTCCTTCTCAAAAACCAGCAAAACCATATTGTACGACATTCGTAACTAATGGCTGTTAAGTGTAAAGGTTAGTAAAGAGACGCAGCGTAGCAGATAAAGTACTATTGTTCTGTAAAACAATACAGTTGTAAGATAAGATGCTTAAATATTAAAGTATATTTTATCTATACAGAATAGAGGTTGTGAAGGCTATTAAAATACAAAAGATTTGAAAATATGGAGTATGTTTATTGTACAAAAGAAGAATAAATCTTCCTGTTAGATGCTGATGGAAGCTCAACGTGTTTGCCTCATCTTTTCTGTATCACAGCATCACATGTTGAGAGAAGATCATTTTTCTACATTACCCTCAGCCACTCAAGGTTGCAGGGTAACATTGGCAATCATGGGGTGAATATTGTAAAACTTGCATGGGGAGATGGCCTGGTGGCTGGGACAGTCTTCTCTCATGGTGGACAGTGGCTGTATATATATATACTGCTCAAAAAAAATAAAGGGAACACTTTAAATGTTAAACACCTGTTTAAGTGTTCCCTTTATTTTTTTGAGCAGTGTATATATATACTATATATACTGTATCTGTGTGTGTGTTTGTGTATTTGTAGACATATATATGCGTGTGTGTCCTACGATAGATAGATAGATAGATAGATAGATAGATAGATAGATAGATAGATAGATAGATAGATAGATAGATAGATAGATAGATAGACCATGATTAAGTAGGGCCCCCACCTTGGCTCAAGCCCAGGGGCCCACACCCTCCTAAGACCGGCCCTGCTTGTTCCATGCAGTTTTGTTTACAAATTCAATTCTAATTCAAAATCACTTTATTAATCCCAAAGGAAAATTAAATGTTGGTGTAACTTATTAATTCTTCAAAGACTTATTCTAGATGGTGATGGCTGTTGGAAGGAAAGTGTTGTGATTTGAGTTTTTCTGTGTCTTTATGTTTGTGGAGTCTCTGTGTTGTCCTGTCCACCCTTTTATTATTGACACCTGTCTTCTGTTTCCCCTGATTGTCTCCCTGTGTATTTAATCCCACCTGTGTTCCTTGTTCCTCATCGGCTCCTCGCTGTATCTGTCTGGTCTTGCGTCTGTTCTGCTGTCAGTTGTTGTCACCGGTTACTACCAGATTGAGAGCTCTTAACCTTCCGCTCTATCTGTGCTGCTTGGATTTTCTTGCTGACAAATTCATTAAAATCATCACTTCTTTTTATTCACTCCAACCTGAGTCATCTGCCTCACCACCTCACGCCGCAATTCATGACAGATCTTCTGCAGCGGGCTAAGTGAAGTTCTACAAATCCCAAGCATGGTTTTAAATACTCTATTAGTTGAAAATAATATAGTCCAGGTATGAAGTGTCTAGGTGTTGTGGTTTTGGAACTAGAGTAGATTAAAGATGCGGAAGATAGTGAAAAATTAGGTGGAATCGCCCCTTAGCCATTTTCCGAATCGAAAGCTGCAGTTGGAAACCAACCTCAGCTTCGTAACAATAAAATGCAATGTGTCTATATTTGTAAATATGATAATGATTAAGTCAATGCTTCACCAGCTATGAACCTCACTGCATGTCACTGCTGTTAAATATGAAGAATAAAATGAACGACAAAATCACTACTCTAGAAAGAGTTAAATAAAAAATTCCTGGTTGCATAGAAATAAGTTCAAATTGTTAAAACTATTTGGACGGTGATTATTGATGTCATGAGTTGTGTTATTGTTTCCATTTTATTTTGTAACAAAGTTAGGCTTTATTGTGGTTTATGAAAACACTATTTTTATTTATATTTAAATGTTTACATTACATATATTCATTCCAAACTGACCATGATGGACAGAGTGGCTTTAAAGTCCAATGTATTACCACCATCTATCATGATGTGTGTGGTTGAAGTGTGGACCCAAATGCACCAGGCAGGTGATGTAAAAGTTCTGTTGTAGATTTAATTAAAAATCAAACTTACAAAAAAACACAACCCAAGTCACAAAATAAATCAGAGACATGGGAGAAGGGATGAGGAGCAGTGGCGTGAAGTAACAAGATGAACCGGCGAGTAACAGTCTGTGATTTGACTAATTAGAGACATGATAACATATTCATCTGCTAATTGAAAAAAAACAAACATCTGTTTTATGTGGCTAAAAGTCAGTTTGGTGTAAAGTGGAGCTAATGTGCTAACAAAGATCAAGTTAAGGACAAGCATCAATACAAAAAAATAGAAAAAAAGTCCTGATGCTACATTGTGAAAAACAAAAAGACGAATGTAACTAAAATGTTCTTCGTAAAAGAAACTATGAATCTTGTCAATTTATAGACAAGAAATGTTACAATAAATTCATAAGGAACACTCTGTTATGGACAAAAGGACTCTTTGTCTTTTCTCTGTTTTATCTGCTCACATGCACTCAGCTGCACGCTGACACAACTATAACATTTAAGAGTGACGACAGTCACACATAAACAAAAACTGATTAAGGCAGGAAAACCTTAGAGAGGGAGCAGAATGAGGAGAAAATAAAGCAGAACTTGCTCTACAATCTTTGCTTCACTTGGTGTTTATCCTAAGGTGAGCTGAGTGGAGCCCAGCGCTGGACGGTGAAAGTCACTCTGTATCTGTTCCAATTGGATGATGTGAAACATTTGAACAATTTCTGCATTAAACCCTGTTTTATATTTAAGCAAAGCTCATTATTTCTCAAGGTAATGATACTAGGATTTTAGTCTGGTCTTAAACTGGTAAACGGACCTTGGTGGTGCACAGAGGGGAAAATGGGTGAACTACAACTTGTGTCTTGGTTAATGATTCTTACAAGATTTATTCCCACAACTTGTCTTTATCAATACCAAGATGTAAAATTGGTCATTTTAAAATGGTGTTTTTTATACTTTGTGTTCAGCTACCTGTTTTATCAAGATTTGAGATAAGTACAGATTTAAGAACTGTCAGGATCTGTGTTTTCTGTGTTCATTTAGAGTTTTTTGTGTCCTTGCGTCTCTTCGTTGTCCTGTCCTCCCCTTGATTGTTCCCAGGTGTGTCTCGTCTCTGTGATTACCCTCCCGTGTATTTAACTCCACCTGTGTTCTTTGTTCCTGGTCGGGTCCTCGTCTGATGTGCGTTCGTGTTGTTCCGTTGCCCATTCCTTTTTACGGTTGCTACCGGTGTCGAGCCCTGGTTTCCGCTCGGCCGTGCTGCCCGTTATTTTGGACTGTGTTTTGCTGGACATTTATCATTAAAACCATTAATTTACCACATCCTGGGTCTACAGCGTCTGCCTCACCACACCACATGACAAGAACACATGATCTATAATTTACATTAAACATTTAATTACAACATTGTTTTAAAAAAGACTCAACAGACTGCTCCATGAATGTAACATAAACAGAGTGTATAAAACCCTTTTTTTGTTTTACTGTCTGCAGCCTTGCTGTAGGATTCATTACAATATGCCACATGACATCATTAAAAAAAATTTTTTAAAAACATATTTCAAATATGTCCACAAAAACTGAATAAATAAATTACTTCTGGTGTTCCTCTTCATGTGATTTAAAACTCATGTCACATTTTTAGACTCAGTTCAGGGAAAATATCAAGTGAACAAACTGAACAATGAATGTAAAGACAATCAGCCAGGAAATGTTTCTTTTTCATGCATTTATTTATTTTCATTTCTGAGGTGAAGAGAAAGCTCCATTAGGGAGGTCAAGATCATGTGAGAAAAAAAATCTATTGGTTTATTCTAATTCTACAAACATGTGGATCAAACTGATGAAGATACAATTATAAAATTTGAGAAAGGAAATTTGATGAGAATTTTATTTCATAATAGTTTATGTTTTAGTGAATCCCAAGTGTTCTTCTAATCCAGTCCTTGTATTTACACACATTCAAGATGGTAACTGGACTCTCACATGCATTTGCTCCACCAAGAGAAATCACACCATAAATCATGTGGTTGTGCATCGCTGCTCCACCAGTGTCGCCCTGTAGAAAAATTTATATCAATATATTTATTTATGTTTTAAAACATTAACGTCTAATAATTGCTGCAGAGAGATATTCAAGAAACAAACTTACATAGCAGACATCCTTGTTCGGTGCTGCAGCATAGAATACATGCCCACGTGTCGGCACGTTGAGGGAAGTCTGAACAACTCTCATGTCGACACATTGAAGATGTGGTGGAATAGCAGCACCGGGGAGCACTGTAGAGAGAGAAACATGAGAATCATAAACATGTTCTTCACTCGACCTTCTCTGTAGAGACAGAAACAAATATTTTATTCTCATAACTTCAATATTTCTCTCACATCGCTGATTATTGGGGCCGGTTGTTGTTGCTCCCTCTCCTGCCAGCTGAACAACATGGCCTCTAAAACACAATAAGAATAAGGTGTAAAAATACAAGATAACAATATAGAAAATTAATTGTTATGAAGAACAATGAAAGAACAGAAAATGAATCCATGAAGGACTTCATCCACTGACACAGGAGTGTCCACCTCCAGTCCTCAGTGTGTCCTACGTCCTTTACATGTGTCTCTGGTCCAACACACCTGAGCTAAATGGGTTCTGGTTCTGCTGGTGGCCTGATTACCTGACTCAGGTGTGCTGAAGCAGAGGCAGCAGGACTGGAGGAGTGGAGACAGAAAACCTGAAGACAAGTTTTTGATCAGAGAAAAACTTACACTCTAATATGATGCCTGCAGTCTGGTAGCGGAGCAAGTGGGACATCTGTTACTGATCTCTCAAGCGCCAGCAACATGATGTCATGCTGCTGGCCTCCGTGACTATAAATCACAGGAGCTTGTTGGATTATCCTTCTCTGCTCCCCAGCAGTCCGTGGATGAACTTTTATCACTATTTCGTTAGTCCTGCAGAAAATATTAGATTATAATGAACAGACAGAAAACCTGATGATCTGCAGATAAAACTGTCTTCATGTCTCTTTCCTACCATCCTGGCTCAAACGGCCAGCAGTGAGCTGAAGTCAGAATCCACCAAGAGTGGATCAGAGATCCTCCACAACGGTGTAAATGAGTACCATTGCTGCTCTCCAGCCGAACATGATAAAGACGCTCCGTGTCAGGACAGTTTTGACCTCCAATGATTCTCTTCTGCAGAGAAACATCTGAGTTCACTGAAACTCCTGAAGAAGAAAAAGGAGGACTTTACTCAGAAATCAGGAGCAAACATGGCAACAAGAACAGAAAAAGAATAAACATTTAAAGATTAAAAAGCATCACAGTTTATATGCAAAGAAGTTTCAGCCTGAAACAGAAATCAGAGGGAAGTTTGAGAGTCACAGAGAGCAGCAGCCTCACTGGAACCAGTGGAAGTGTCTCCAGTGTCTCCAGTGTCTCCAACTCACCCAGCCCCAGCAGCAGCAGAACTTTCAGCAGAGCCATTGCTTGTCCAGCTTCATGTGAATGTCTGCAGTCCTGCAGCAGCTTTTAAACTCTGTTCACAACTTCCTGTTGGAAAGAAAGCCACCAATCACAGGACAGACACTGATCTGCGCTGTCATCTGTAAACAGAGAAACTTTAACATCTCATTGTTCTAAAGAAACTTGAAAACAGTTTTTGTGCCATTGGCAGATTATTTAACTAATAACCAAACATTTCCCCATCTTATAAATTAAATGACTTCATCAATATTAAGGAATTGACTCAAAACAAGCAGTTAAAATATTTTGCCTCAAAGTACCTTCTAAGTTAGTTTTGCTTTATCTCAAATGAACAGAGATTTACAGTAAAAAATTGACTAAACATAATTTGAAATTTTCTGTTTTTGCAGTGCACAAGCTTGCAGTGAGTTTTGCTCAAGGGAAAACTTGATTGTAAACTTGATGAAATAAAACTGATTTTCTGAGTAAAGAGCGACTCACCCTTGTTTTCAGGTTGATAATTTTTTTTAAGTAAAAACTGTTTGGTTTCCAATCTACAAGAATTCACATCTGCCTTTGCTGCTGAAACTAGAATCATTTTGTTTACTGATGAGCTGTGAGAATGACCCTCTATAAAAACAGGAAAGGGTTTGCTTCTTTGATTTTGAAAAAGAACAATATTACAGTGCTGCGTTGTGAAGAGCATTTGCATTTGTTGTAAATGCAAAATTACAGCAAGAAATGTAAACTCAGAAATTCACCCAATTAATTGAAAACAATTCTGATCTTTAAAACGCATTCAAAAGAAACCAATGGTAAAATTTTAACTGGTGATTCTTTTTATTAAAGACACAAAAATCTTTCATCACCCATGATTCTTTGCTTTTACAATATTTCTTGATTGCTTTGATACATTTATGAACACAAGAGGCTGAACAGCAGCACTTAGGGTCAAAGTGACACATTTTGTTAGCAAAAGACTATACTCATGCCACAACATTTAAAATATTACACAAAAGTAAATATCACTCTATCAGTCTGGAAATAAACATGACATGTTCCAATTAATTATTACATAATAAACGACAAAATACAAAACTTGATCTTCAGTGAAGCTCTGAGGTTTTCAAAATGTGGGAGATGAAGTCTACATTCTAGTGTTCGTACTAGCCTCTGTGCAAGTCTCTATTTGGACAGTGATTATTGATGTCATGAGTTGTGTGATTGTTGCCATTTTATTTTGTGACAAAGTTAGGCTTTATTGCAATTTTCTGGCCGATCAACGATCTTTAAAGACCCTTCACTTGAAGGGGTGTGTATGTGGGTGTGTTTGTGCAAAATATAGAGTAAAAGTCACTAAGTTGGCAACCATGGGGTGAATATTGTAAAACTTGAATGGGGAGATGGCCTGGTGGCTGGGACAGCCTTCTCTCATGGTGGACAGTAGCTGATTTTTGTGACTTTGTAGGTAGATAAGGTTGGTGGGTAGGATCAGTTTTACAAATAAATCACTGCCAAGTGATAGAAAGGGATATATAACAAAGAAAAAACTGTGTTGTCGGTCTACCCCTTTATTATTGACACCTGTCTCTTGTTTCCCCTGATAGTTTTGGTACTATGATTAAGTCAGTGCTTCACCAGCTATGAACCTCACTGCATGTCACTGCTGTTAAATATGAAGAATAAAATGAACAACAAAATCACTACTCTAGAAAGAGTTAAATAAAATATTCATGGTTGCATAGAAATAAGTTCAAATTGTTAAAACTATTTGGACAGTGATTATTGATGTCTTGAGTTGTGTTATTGTTTCCATTTTATTTTGTAACAAAGTTAGGCTTATTTGTGGTTCTTAAAAAAACAATTTTCATTTATATTTAGATGTTTACATTACATATATTCATTCCAAACTGACCATGATGGACAGAGTGTCTTCAAAGTCCAATGTATTACCACCATCTGTCATGATGTGTGTGGTTGAAATGTGAATCCAAATGCAGCAGGCAGGTGATGTAAAAGTTCTGTTGTAGATTTAATTAAAAATCAAACTTACAAAAAAACAAAATCCAAGTCACAAAATAAACCAAAACCAGAGACATGGGAGAAGGGATGAGGAGCAGTGGCGTGGAGTAACAAGATGAACCGGCGAGTAATAGTCTGTGATTTGACTAATTAGAGACATGATTACATATTCATCTGCTAATTGGAAAAAACCCAAAAAACATCTGTTTTATGTGGCTAAAAGTTAGTTTGGTGTAAAGTGGAGTTAATGTACTAACAAAGGTCAAGTTAAGGACAAGCATCAATACAAAAAAATAGAAAAAACCCCCCTAAAATTACATTGTGAAAAACAAAAAGACTAATGTATCTAAAATGTCCTTCGTAAAAGAAACTATGAATCTTGTGATTTTATAAACAAGAAATGTTGCAATAAATTCATAAGGAACACTCTGTTATGGACAAAAGGACTCTTTGCCTTTTCTCTGTTTTATCTGCTCACATGTACACAGGGCCGTGCTGAGGCCTTTGGAGGGGCAGGGGCTCAAAGTTAAAAAGGAAAAGAACAAGATCTTAAAATATTGTAGAACAATATAGCAACAACCCAAATTAGCTTTTTTTTTATCTTTAAAACAGTCTGCAGCCAAGTTGTTATGGAGGTTAAACAGTCAGATATTATTAGGGTTTAATTAGTAAAATAGCAGCAAATTTACTTATTTCATAACTTCATAACCAGAGATCTTCTCTCCTCTGGTCTGTTTAACAACTTCAGTCTCAGATCAACTCAGCCCTCCAGGACTGTCAGCAGCAGAAACAGCAACATTAAACCTATCAGGGAAACATAAACTACATTTGCTTTGCATTGTCCCATCATGATGACTATGATATACAACCCCTGGCAAAAAGTATGGACTCACCAGTCTTGGATGAGCACTCATTCAGACATTTCATGCTGTAAAACAAACTCAGATCAAAAACATGATACAATATTAAGGTCGTTCCAAAGTGCAACTTGTTGGCCTTCAGGAACACTCAAAGAAATGAAGAGAAAACATTGTGGAAGTCAGTGAATGATACTTTAATTGACCAAACACAGGGAAATAAATATGGAATCACTCAATTCTGAGGAAAAAAGTGTGGAATCACTCAAATTGGAGGTAGAAAAAAAGGACACACCCAGTCTATTTCCTTTCCCTAAATGGACACCTGCCCCAGATTAGATGTGCCCGTTAGTGTGCAGTTCAAAACACCTGCAGTCATGACACCTTGGAGGGCTGCTGGACGAAGTGGAGTGGTGAGAACCATGGCTCCAACAAGAGAAATGTCCCTTGAAACAAAAGAGAGGATTGTGAAACTTCTTGAGGAAGGTAACCCTTCACGCATGGTTGCTAAAGATGTGGGCTGTTCACAGTCAGCTGTATCCAAGATATGGACCAAATACAAACAGCATGGAATGGTTGTTAAAGCCAAGCGTACTGGTAGACCAAGAAAGACATCAAAGCGTCAAGACAAACAACTTAAGGCCATTTGTCTTGAAAACCGAAAAAGTACAACTAAACAGATGAAGCATAAATGGGAGGAAGTTGGAGTCAATGTATGTGACCGAACCGTAAGAAATCGCCTAAAGGAGATGGGATTTCAATACAGGAAAGCTAAACGAAAACCAGCATTGACACCTAAACATAAAAGAACGAGACTCCAATGGGCTAAGGAGAGGCAATCATGGACTGTGGATGACTGGATGAAAGTTGTCTTCAGTGATGAGTCAAGAATCTGCATTGGACAAGGTGATGATGCTGGAACTTTTGTTTGGTGCCGTTCCAGTGAGATTTATGAAGAGGCCTGCCTGAAGAAAACAACCAAATTTCCACAGTCCTTGATGATATGGGGCTGCATGTCAGGCAAAGGCACTGGGGAGATGACTGTGGTTAATTCTTCTATCAATGCACAAGTTTACATTGACATTTTGGACAGTTTTCTCATCCCTTCAATTGAACAGATGTTTGGTGATGATGACATAATTTTCCAAGATGACAATGCATCGTGCCATCGGGCAAAAACAGTGAAGGCATTCCTTGAAGAAAGACACATTCAGTCGATGTCATGGCCTGCAAATAGTCCAGATCTCAACCCAATTGAAAACCTGTGGTGGAGATTGAAAAAAATGGTCCACAAGAAGGGCCCAACCAGCAAAGCTGATCTGGCAACTGCTATCAAAGAGAGTTGGCACCAAATTGATGCAGAATACTGTTTGTCACTCATCAAGTCCATGCCTCACAGACTGAAAGCTGTTATAAAAGCCAAAGGTGGTGCAACTAAATACTAGTGATGTATTTTGAATGGTCTTTTGTTTATGCGTTTTTCATGATTCCATACTTTTTTCCTCAGAATTGAGTGATTCCATATTTATTTCCCTGTGTTTGGTCAATTACAGTATCATTCACTGACTTCCACAATGTTTTCTCTTCATTTCTTTGAGTGTTCCTGACGGCCAACAAGTTGCACTTTGGAACGACCTTAATATTGTATCATGTTTTTGATCTGAGTTTGTTTTACAGCATGAAATGTCTGAATGAGTGCTCATCCAAGACTGGTGAGTCCATACTTTTTGCCAGGGGTTGTAGTATGATCCGATTAAATATTAGATTCTTGACTAATATGGGTTGTTGCTATGTTGTTGTACAATGTTTTAAGATCTTGTTCTTTTCCTTTTTAACTTTGAGCCCCTGCTCCTCCAAAGGTTTTTGCATGGCCCTGTGTGCATGTGAGCAGATAAAACAGAGAAAAGACAGAGTGTCCTTTTGTCCATAACATAGTGTTCCTTATGAATTTCTTGTCTATAAAGTCATAAGATTCATAGTTTCTTTCACGGAGAACATTTTACTGTAGTTCCATTAGATTTTTTTGTTTTTCTACAATGTAGCATCAGGGTTTTTTCCAGTATTTTTGTATCAATGCTTGTCCTTAACTTGATCTTTGTTAGCACATTAACTCCACTTTACACTATTCAATTAGCAGATGAATATGTAATCACGTCTCTAATTAGTCAAATCTCAGACTGTTACTCGCCGGTTCGTCTTGTTTCTCCACACCACTGATCCTCATCCCTTCTCCCTGGTTTCCTCATGGTCTCTTCATGTCTCTGGTTTGAATTTATTTTATTACTTGTTTTGTTTTTGTAAGTTTGATTTTGAATTAAATCTACAACAGAAATTTTACATCACCTGCCTGCTGCATTTGGGTCCACACTTCAACCACACACATCATGATAGATGGTGGTAATGCATTGGACTTTAAAGCCACTCTGTCCATCATGGTCAGTTTGGAATGAATATATGTAATGTAAACATTTAGATATAAATAAAAATAGTGTTTTCAAAAACCACAATAAAGCCTATCTTTGTTACAAAATAAAATGGAAACAATAACACAACTCATGACATCAATAATCACTGTCCAAATAGAGACTTGCACAGAGGCTAGTATGTACACTAGAATGTAGACTTGATCTACCACACTTTGAAAACCTCAGAGCTTTACTGAAGATCAAGTTTTGTATTTTGTCATTTATTATGTAATGATTGATTGGAACATGTCATTGTCATGAGGTGCGGTGGTGAAGGTGGTGAGGCAGACGCTGTAGACCCAGGTAAGATGAGTAATGAAGGTTTTAATGTAAAATAATCCAGAAAACACAGTCCAAACACCTGGCAGCACAGCTGAGCGGAAGCCAAGGCTCAACTCCGGTAGAAACAGGTTAACCCAGTGGACATAGCAACAGAATAACGCTGACAACGACGAGGACCCGACAAAGACACAGACACACAGGTGACGCTAAAGACACAGGAGGTATTTAGAGAACGAGAAACACCTGGGAGTAATCGAGGGGAGACCAGGACAACACAGAGACACAGAAAACTCGAAATAAACACACAGAAAAACACGGAACATGACAGTCATGTTTACTTCCAGACTGATTTAATGTAATATTTGCTTTTGGGTAATATTTTAAATGTTGTGGCATTATTTTAGTCTTTTGCTAACAAAATGTGTCACTTTGACTTTAAGTGCTGCTGTTCAGCCTCTTGTGTTCACAAATGTATCAAAGCAATCAAGAAAAACTGTAAAAACAAAGAATCATGGCTGATGAAAGAGGTCTATGTCTTTAATAAAAAGAATTACATCAGTTAAAATTTTACCAAAGGTTCCTTTTGAATGTGTTTTAAAGATCAGAATTGTTTTCAATTAATTGGGTGAATTTCTGTGAGGTGTAATTTTTTGTTGTAATTTGCATTTACAACAAATGCAAATGCTCTTCGCTAAGCAGCACTGTAATATTGTTCCTTTTTCAAAATAAAAGCAGCAAACCCTTTTCTGTTTGTAGAGAGTAATTTTCACAGCTCATCAATAAACAAAATTATTCTAGTTTGGGGAGCAAAGGCAGATGTGAATTCTTGTAGATTGGAAACCAAACAGGGGCTGCACAGTGGGCGCAGTTGATAGAACTGTTGCCTTGCCGTAAGAAGGGTTCGATTCCCAGCCCGGGGTCTTTCTGCATGGAGTTTGCATGTCCTCCCTGTGCATGCGTGGGTTCTCTCCGGGTACTCTGGCTTCCTCCCACAGTCCAAAAACATGACTGTAGGTAAATTGGTCTCTCTAAATTCTCCCTAGTTGTGAGTGTGTGTGTGAATGGTTGTTTGTCCTGTCTGTCTCTGTGTTGCCCTGTGACAGACTGGCGACCTGTTTAAAAGCTGCTGCAGAACTGCAGACATTCACAGGAAGCTGAACCAGCAATGGCTCTGCTGAAGGTTCTGCTGCTGCTGGGGCTGGGTGAGTCAGAAACACTGGACACACTGGACACACTTCCACTGGCTCCAGTGAGGCTGCTGCTCTCTGTGACTCTCAAACTTCCCTCTGTTTCTGTTTCAGGCTGAAACATCTTTGCATATAAACTGTGATGCTTTTTAATCTTTAACTGTTTATTCTTTTTCTGTTCCTGCAGCCATGTTTGCCCCTGATCTCTGAGTAAAGTCCTCCTTTTTCTTCTTCAGGTGTTTCAGTGAACTCAGATGTTTCTCTGCAGAAGAGAATCATTGGAGGTCAAAACTGTGATGACGGCGAGCGTCTTTATCATGTTCGGGTGGAGAGCGGCAATGGTACTCATATGAGTCGCTGTGTAGGATCTCTGATCCACCCTCAGTGGATCCTGACTGCAGCTCGCTGCTGGCAGTTTGGGTCAGGATGGTAGGAAAGAGACATGAAGACAGTTTTATCTGCAGATGATCAGGTTTTCTGTCTGTTCAATTTAATGTAATATTTCCTACAGGACTATCGTAGCAGTGTTAAAAGTTCATCCACGGACTGCTACTCAGCAGAGACAGATGATCCGACAAGCTCCTGTGATTTATGCTCACGATGGTCGGCACCATGACCTCATGTTGCTGAAGCTTGAGACAGCAGTAAGAGATATCCCATTTGCTCGGATACCAGACTGCAACAATCGTCTTAAAAAGTAAGTCTTTCTCTGATCAAAAACATGACTTCAGGTAGGCCTGTCGCAATAAACGATAAATCAATTAATCGTACGATAAATTAAAACTATCGACGTCATTTTAATTATCGGCATTATCGTCTCTTCCGGCCTTTTTCTCTTTCTGTTGATGACACCAAATGAAAAAAGGCTCAACTCCGGTGCTCTCCACTGACTCCCCCCTTCCTCATTTCCTTAGTGTAAAGCCCAGCGCACACTGCACTGATCTTAGAGCTGCCAGCCGATTGTCGGCCCATTTTCAAAACCTGACAGATCACACATTAGCCGACAGAAATCCTAGGTATAACGGTTCGATCGGGTTCGTTCCTGCCGTGTGGTGTCCAACAATGGGCACAAAATAATGGCTGCAAGTTCAGTTAACTAATTTTAAAACCGGGCATTAATCAATGCTTTACTACAATCTACCTGCAATGCATGTGGCTAGTGTCAGTTCTGACTGAATGAAAATCATTAGAACCTATTTATGTCACCTTAACGAAGAACAGCTGAAAAGTTACCGGGTTTATCAACTGCGGTAGCAATTTCGCTCCAACTCCTCCTCTTGTCATTTCTATATTCTTTGCATGTTGAATAAACATTAATGTTGTTTCCACATATCATCTCCAATGTCCGATGGACTTCGGGTTGCGCCGTATCAGCTGTTTGGGATTCCCCGACGTAATTTCCCCTCAGAAAACACGGAGGAGAATCCGGGCTTTCTGATTGGCTACCTGTCACATTCAACAGGCTGCGTTAACGGGGAAAATCCCTGATTTAGATCGGAGCGGCAACGACGATCTACCGTAACACACCACACAATCTTAGAAAGACCAACGTTCTAAGATTGTTGTAAGGGGAAAAATAGGAGCAAAAAATCATGTAGTGTGAACTATTGCATCAGGTAGTCGATGTGCCCATTTTCTCTATTTAAATCTAATTATTACTGAAGGGCAACATAATATACAGACTTCATAATCTGCACTCTTTTGGTTGAATGCAGTATTTATTTCCACTTTGGCTTTATGTTGTTTAGTTTTTATCAAGTGCGTTTTTTGTTAATGGAGACTAAGAATTAATTTTATTTTTGTTTTTGGTTGTTTTGTTTATTTTGTTTATCAGCTCAAGTGTCAAGTGTTCTTTTGAAAATAAAGTGTATCTAACTTTGGCAGGAAATCACATGCATTATTACGTAATTTCCATTAAATCAGTGTAAAAAGGTCTTCAAACAATATTATCGTTTATCGCAATAATTTTTGAGACAATTAATCGTTCAGCAAAATTTGTTATCGTGACAGGCCTAACTTCAGGTTTTCTGTCTCCACTCCTCCAGTCCTGTTGCCTCTGCTTCAGCACACCTGAGTCATAACAATTAATGTAAAATGTATTGATACATCTTATTCTTATTGTGTTTTAGAGGCTATGTTGTTCAGCTGGCAGGAGAGGGCGCAACGACAACCGGCCCCAACAATGAGCAATGTGAGAGAAATATTGAAGTTATGAGAATAAAATCTTTGTTTCTGTCTCTACAGAGAAGGTCGAGTGATCATGTTTATGATTCTCTTGTTTCCCTACAGTGCCCCCCAATGCTCCTATTCCAGCACATCTTCAGTGTGTCGACATGAAAGTTAGTCAGGTTTCCAGATCGTTGCAGACACATGGGCATAAATTTCTTGCTTCCGCACCGAGCAAGGATGTATGCTATGTAAGTTTGTTTCTTGAATAGCTCTCTAGAGTGATTGAGGACTTTTCTGTTTCACAATATAAATAAAAATATTGATATACATTTTTCTACAGGGCGACGTTGGTGGAGCAGCGATGTACAACGGCATGATTTATGGTGTGATTTCCTTTGGAGGAACAGATGCTTGTCAGAGACCAACTGCAATCTTGGATGTGTGTGAATATCTGTGGTGGATAAAACATACAACTGGGCTTAAATAAAACATGAACTATCATGAAATAAAATTCTCATCAAATTCCTCTCACAAATTTTATAATTGTATGTTCATCAGTTTGATCCACATGTTTGTAGCATTAGAATAAATCAATAGTTATGTTTTTTCTCACCTGATCTTGACCTCCCTATGGAGCTTTCTCTTCACCTCAGAAATGAAAAATAAATCAATAAATGCATGAAAAAGAAACGTTTCCTGGCTGATTGTCTTTACATTCATGGTTCAGTTTGTGCACTTGATATTTTCCCTGAACTGAGTCTAAAAACGTGACATGAGTTTTAAATCACATGAAGAGGAGCATCAGAAGCAATTTATTTATTCAGTTTTTGTCTTTATTTTACATCAGAAATTAACATCCAGTATCTAAACTCTGCAGCTCTGGAGTTACTCTTACTGATTTAGTTCTAGAGAATTTTAAACTGCAACAAATAATAATGTAATGTAAAAATAATAGAAAAAGTTATCACATTTTTAATAAAGATACAAAGAAATAAAAAGTTAAAATCATTTTAAAAGTCAAAATCTGGAATGAAAAAAGTTTTAAGAAAATATTTATAAACAGGTAAAACTAATTAATGGTAGCTTCTGGTTGCCACAAATATAACATAAAGATGATAGAAAATTGTCCTCTTTTGCAGTTAAAGTGTCATTGTTAATTTATAATTTTTAAAGTTAGAACTTTTTATAGGCTTACATGAAGCTATAAAAAAGAACTATGTTAGCATAAAAATTGCCTGCAAAATAACGTAGGAAGTGCAAAAATATTTATTTTCTTCCACTATTGAAATTAAAATCTAAATTACATATTTATTATGTAAGACGTCTCAGAAATTACAATTTGATTTTCAAAAAATTAAACATAACAGAACTTATCTGTAAATTTTAAAGTAACATTTGATAAAAGTTAAAAGATGTTAGTACTGCATTAAAATATATCAAAGTAAAATGTAATTAAATACTTTGTTTTTCACTAATAATATTACATCAAATTAAACAGAAAAGAAGGTTTTCATCATCAAATATGATGGCGTTATTAATTCAATAGTCACCGTACAAATAATAGTATTAATTAACAATTTCAACTTATTTCTATGGAACCAGGAATATTATGCTGTTATTAAATGATACAAACTTTTTCTACAGTAGTGATTTTATTGTTCATTTTATTTTTCATACTTAACAGCAGTGAGGTTCATAGCTGGTGAGGCAATGACTTAATCATAATCAGATTTACAAATATAGACACCTGCTATGTTACTGTTTACGTACGGCAGGTAAACCACCCTCCAGGCCCGGCCCAAGCCCCATAGGGCCCTAAGCGAAATCTGGTTTTGGGGACCTCTGGTTCTGCTAACAATGTGGACTGGCTGCAATCAGAAGCCCGATCATTAGATCATTCACACACCTGCTATAAACTTATTGCATCTCTGGCATTGCTGTTTGCATTATATACTGTACATGAATAATAGAATACATTTATTGGCTAACTGATTTCTGGGTGCCGATTTCCTTAATTTTGATTGGCCAATACTTACACGTGAAGCCCATCTTATCTCCTAAATTTATCAGACCGACCCACCAGGTCAGGTCTGAGCGTTTACAGTTAACAATAGTCACTCCACTGTTGCCAACTCAGTGACTTTCTGGTTATATTTAGCAACATTTCACACAAAAAAAATTCATATCAACCAAAATCAAAATCAGCAGGTCAGGCTTTTTAAAGATCGGTAACCAGGAATCTGCCAGAAAACTGGAATTGGTGCAACCCTACACATATATTCATGACATTCTTTGATTAAATTAATTTCTCTTAAGAGTTACTCCAATAGCTAAAAATTTAATTTTTACCAGGTGAGTCTTTTTCCAGAGAATTTAGTTTGGTACTGAACTGATTCTGTGCATTCAAGTGACTTTGACAAAAGTTCCACATAAGCTGATGTAAAAATAATGTTTGTTTTAGCCACAAAATGATTTTGCTCAGCAGCAAACAAAATATCCCCAACTACAGCATCAACGTAGCTCATCGATGTAGCAGCTATGTAGCCTGACGTAGAAACATTTTGCTAAACAATGTCAAACATTGAGAAGTTTTAATTATTATCAAACGTTATCAAACATCATTGAAGCCAAAATACCTCAGAAATATACAGAGCCAAGCAGGAGAATCAATTCATTTAAAGTTTAAACTCAGTTTCACACAAACACAAAGACCCTAGCAAGATGTTTGGCTGTTGAACTGGACCGTTCCAGGTCGCTATCAAGCTAATTTTCTATTAGCAGCTTTACAAATCTTTTACGTTACATTACCAAGGCAGATTAAAACAAACCTTTATCTTGGCTTTTTTCTATTCTTCCTCTTTCTTTTCTCCCTCCCTGGAGGATAAGTCCTTTCTTGAGACATTGTTTTGCTTATTTAACTTCTGACTGGAGCTTTGGACGTTTGGATGCTCTGCACAGCAGCTCATGTTACCGGCGAAGCATGCGGTACCTACCGTGGCCACCAGGGGCCCCCAAGAGCAATTTATTTATTTTCTTTTTATCAAATATATGTTATTGTAAAAACAAATCACTTCATAGTGAAATTGTGTGGTTTTGATATTATGAGAGAAATTATTACACACAAAAAAAAATTGCTCCACTGAAGGGGCCCCTCAGTGGAGCCCTGCCCCCTCAATCCTAAACACAGAAATTGTTCGGCTGCAGAGAAAACGTCTGACTTTAACTTTATCTGCCCAGGGTTGGACTAAATGCAGCCTGAGTCGGTCCCACTGTCTGTCTTTAAATCAGACATTCTGATATAAAGAAACGGTGCCATGACTCTCACTGCAACACACCTGAAATCCCCGGTACCACCTGCTCAGTGTTCACACTCTGCTTCACCTTAACGTTACTGGTGGGATCTGGGCTGGAGGTTCACGGCTGTGAATGGAAGTTACTGCAGAACCTCAACTGATAAAGGATGATTCAGCTCATAGTATTTGGAGTTCACAAAATACCACATAAACATCTGCGAAAATACTGTAACAATAATTTGAACCACAGCAAAAAGCCAAACATGCCACAATTAAGTAAATCAAGGTGTCCCAAAAGCATCGGCGGACTGGCATAGGGGCCACCAGCGGATTCCAGAGGAATAGCCCCATATTACCTTTGGGTAATATGAACAGAATCATGATTTAGGCTCCCCGGTTCCTATTACTAAGAACATCAGTAGGAGGGACTAAATATAGATTTAGTGAAATTTGGGTTAGAGAGCCCAGATTAAATGGCCGAGTTTAAAATCAATCACTGATTATTGGTTATTATTTGCTCTGATGCAACACAAAGATTATGCCATATAGTAGCCATGGAAACAAAACAATCAAACTATCAAAATGATTCTTTGCACATTTACAAAGTAAAACTTCCTAATTAAATCCTAAATGTACTATTTATTTATGTTTTTCTCTGCTGATTGCATTAAATTAAATATTATTGTCATTCTCAAGAGATGACTGTGACAGTTTTAGTTCGCTAATCTGTGTGTGACGATTTGGTTTTTCTCTGTATTGGCTTGGGTTTCATTGTTCAGTTGAGTCTCTGTGTTGTCCAGGCTACCCCTTGATTGCTCCCAGGTGTGTCTCATGTTCCCTGATTACCCCTTGTGTATTTAATTCCACCTGTGTTCCCTTCTCCTTGTCCGGTCCTTGTTGTTTGTTGTGTCTATACCGTCTAGTGTAGTGTCTGTTGTCTCATGTCAGTTCCAGTCTCTGAAACAATCACTACCAGTGTTGGAGTTACTGCTGTTACTCACCTGTGCTGCCTGGATTTCTGTGATTCACTTCATTAAATCATCATTATTCATCATAATCTGGGTTCACTGTGTCTACCTCACCACCTCCAAACACCACAATTCATGACAGAAGGACCCAACCAGGACTACGGTGAGGTTCATGGAAACTGAGAATTAGCAACTTCACAACATGGACCCAGAAGGAATAGAAAGCTTACAACAAGTCGTAAGAGAATTTATAGACACTGGCGAAACCATGCTCTATCCCTAGACGCTTTGGCGTAGCCACAAACTGTGTTTTGACTCTACAATACTGGTCTTCCTGTCTCCCCTTCATGAATATGATGAAGTTGTTGGAAGAGGCGAAGTGGCAACACCAGGCAGCTTTGGCTGTCATGGCCAGCAAACCACTTCCGCCCAAGCCAGACATTCCCATCTTTCGCTCTTCGTCTTCTTCCACAGCTCCGGTCCCCCCTCATTCGCCAGCACCGACCCCAACCATTCCAAGCTAGCCGTTACAAACAACTCGACTGTCACCTGGTCAACAGGTAGCACGGCTGATAGCATGGCTGGTTTCAAGACTCCAGGCTACCCAGCCGTCTCCAGAGCCTTCCGCTGTTCCCTGGTCTTCTGAACCTTCCTCTGGCCTTTGCCCATCTGAGATCCGTCTATGTCTCCGCTTGCCTCCATCCGCCGCAGTCAACTCATCTCTAGTTCGCAGTGGGGCCCCATCTCCTCCCAGTGCTCCCTTCGAGTCTCCTAGTGCTCCTAGTCTGCCCAAGCTCTCCTAGCCTGCCGGAGCTCCAGATCTACCTGCCAGCGCTCCGGGTTCTCCTGCTAGTGCTCTGCAGCCTCTTCAAGGGTCTGTGCGGCCAACCTGACTGAGTTTGTTTGTTTTTTGGTTTGGACTCTTGCCTTCCATTCGACAGTCCTCTGCCCACCTTGGTTGAGTTTTTTTGTTTTGGACTTTTGGGCGTCTAGCAGCCGCCCTTAAAGGTGGGAGGGGTACTGTGTTGTCTCATGTGAGTTCCAGGGACTAACAGGTTTGGTCTGCTGAAGTGCATTTTCATATGCTAAGCTATTCGTATGCTAAGTAGAGTAGTTAACACCTCTCGCCAGCCCGCTGCCCCGCACCTCCACCAGGCTTTTTCATCTGTCGGCCATATTGGATTTAGCTAAATTTTTCTGCACTTGCAGTTAATGGCCAGTAGTTGGCAGTGTATTGTATGATGTACTAGTGACCAATTGTACATCTTGGTATTGATAAAGACATGTTGTGGGAATAAAGCTTGTAAGAATCATTAACCAAGACACAAGTTGTTGTAGTTCACCCATTTTCCCCTCTGTGCACCACCAAGGTCCGTTTACCAGTTTAAGACCCGACTAAAATCCTAGTATCATTACCTTGAGAAATAATGAGCTTTGGTTAAATATAAAACAGGGTTTAATGCAGAAAATGTTCAAATGTTTCACATCATCCAATTGGAACAGATACAGAGTGACTTTCACCGTCCAGCGCTGGGCTCCACTCAGCTCACCTTAGGATAAACACCAAGTGAAGCAAAGATTGTAGAGCGAGTTCTGCTTTATTTTCTCCTCATTCTGCTCTCTCTCTAAGGTTTTCCTGCTTTAATCAGTTTTTGTTTATGTGTGACTGTCGTCACTCTTAAATGTTATGGTTGTGTCAGCGTGCAGCCGTGTGCATGTGAGCAGATAAAACAGAGAAAAGACAAAGAGTCCTTTTGTCCATAACAGAGTGTTCCTTATGAATTTATTGTAACATTTCTTGTCTATAAAATCACAAGATTCATAGTTTCTTTTACGAAGGACATTTTAGTTACATTCGTCTTTTTGTTTTTCACAATGTAGCATCAGGGCTCTTTTTCTACTTTTTGTATTCATGTTTGTCCTTAACTTGATCTTTGTTAGCACATTAACTCCACTTTACACCAAACTAACTTTTAGCCACATAAAACAGATGTTTTAAAATAGTTTTTTAAAAACCACAATAAAGCTTGTTTTTTTACAAAGTAACATGTCAACAATGGACTTTTTCCTTAAATCTTCAAGTTAAGAACTAAAATATAAGGATGTTTTTATAGCCAAAATATTTGCTGTAAATGGTGCATGTTGTATATATAAAGTCAAAGTAATCATCTCAGTAAATACCTGTCCAAATATTGCCACTGATGCATGACGTCCACTTTAGTGGACAGGTAATTATTTTGTAATTTCTCCAAATACAAAGTTGTTATTTTTAAACTACATCAGTAGCATTAATCTTTAGGGGTTGCTTCATGTCACAATGTATTTTTTACCTGCAAGAGTTTCTACAGTAGAAGGAAGGACTGGATATTCCTGAGTTGGTCAGCATGCTTTTTCATCTGTCCGCCATATTGGATTTAATAAAATTTTCTTGCACTTGCAGTAGATGGCCAGTAGTTGGCCATCTACTGCCAATGTACTAATGACCACGTTAGTGTTCTGTATTTACAAAATAAAATCCCAGATAAACACAAGAAAATGGCTTTTGGATAGCTGTCCACTGCCTGCTATACATGAAATGGGTTATGAATATAATGGATGGTCTGAAATACTAACAGGGTGGTGTTTCTCAGTCATGAAATATATTTGGAGCCTCAGTTGTGCAGAGATTTGTGAAGTCAATGGGCTCTTTGCACCTGCTGCGCTGACGTCACAACCGCATGCACAAATGCAGCTCTTTTTTTTCCCGCTTTCAGTTACCATGACAGCTAGAAAAGACAAAGTCTTATTTCAGACGAAAATAAAACAATACTATGAACATTGCTGTCTTCCTAATATAATGGGCTTTTAAGTTTTCATGGATTTCCAAGCGGTCCTGAATTAAGAAGACGGTGGCTTGTAAATATTCGTTGCTACCAGTTAAAGCTAACGCAGCACAGCAAAGTTTACAGCCTTCACTTCACTCCGGATCAACTTCTTCAGCCTAAAGAAGAAGGTAAAGGAGCCTCCTGTGTTATTTCCATGGAATCACTTCTGTATTCAGCCTGAAAGAGAGTTTATGGGAACGAGAGAGCAGACCAGAGCCAGACAACCAAGCAACTGATCCGCCTGTACACACAGCTGTAAACACCGTCCTGCTTCACAAGAAGCATGCAAAACTAATAAAGCGAAATAACACGGAGACCTTAAGGAACATGGCCATATTTTTCTAAAAGCAACAACTTTGAACCTGAACCATCAGCTGAACTAGAACTCTGACACCAGAGCTGCTCTACTGTTAAGCTATGGGCTTGTTGTTCCTCAGGCTCCAGAAGCAAAAAGCCTGAACCGTAAAATCCTCCGTTACTTTGTCTCTGACACTAACGACAATAAACGCAGGTAATATACTTGAAAACAAGGTAAAAACATTGTCCGTTAGAAAATGGATGAAAAATGTTTAGATACTTAAATAGCACATTTTTACAAGACAAATGTCTAGCATAAGCTAAAGCTAATGTTAGCCACAAAGTTTAAAGAAAGTAAAACTCACCTTCGTATCTGTGTACAACGAGGCGAACATATTAAAACCTTTCTCCAGCTTACTTGTTGGGGCTTCGGATCGATGTACATCATTAATTGTTACCTTGTATTAAAAAAGAGGTAATTATTTAATGCTAGCTTTGGACAAAACGTTTGGCTCCTGCTTCCTCTTTTAATTTTGCCCGGGATCTTCGACGAGTGACGTTCTCAGTGGGCGACGTGCAGCGACCGCGTGCTGGTAAAACGAAACAACAACAAAGTGTGTTGACGTCACAGATCACAGAGTTTAATCTCATATAAAGCAATGAACAACAAAGCTGCAGAGGAACAGAGATATGCATTTTTCATAAGAATAAAGACACACAAGAGAAGACAAACGAACACAAAGACAGACAAAGGCGCCCACGTGGAGAAAAGATGAAAAAAACTCTCCGGTCTCGGGTACGGACCTGGAATTATAAACTAAAAGGTGTTTCCCTATTTAATATATGCAGTCAAGGCGTTCCGTTCTTTGACCACTCAGAGACTCCCTCAACACCCAGAGATCCTGGGACTTCCCCCATCTCAGCTCCGATGTCTGGCTTTTATCTAAGTGAAAGGGCGGGCGACTTCGTCTTGGGCCGCGCCAGGTACGAGGGAGAGGCGCCAAAGAGTCTGTAACTCCTATCAGAGTGTAAATTTTATAGCTTTGTGTCTGTCAGCGGGGGAGGAAAAAAGGCCCTGCTTTGGCCTGCTTCTTCAGCTGAATTCCCAAATGTTCAACAGAAAACTGTTCCAAATAAGAGTATTGTATATAACTGTTACACATGTCGTGGATTAGCTGTATTAAGCACCAAACAATAATTATTTTCTTAACACTTGGACAAGTCCTGCAAATACTGAGTGTAAAGAGCCTTTTTCAATAGATCGGAAAAGATTGAGCCGCTTTTCCCCGAACGCGGAAGCTGAGGTGCAAAGAGCCCATATCGTACCTGTGAGACACAGAGTGAACTTAGTTCCTGTGAGTTTTTGTCATACCAAATATGTAAGTTCAGGAAGCTCAACTCACAGATTGTTCCATGTTTACTGGATCTCAGCATTTCAGATTCTGGATCCATTTCATTTCAAGGACAATTTGACAAAAACCTATTTAGACAAGATTTTGCATTTAGCCAACTTCAACAAGAAGCAAGGGGGTTAGCATGAAGGCTAGCATGAGGCCTATCAAGGAGACATGCATGGAGATTAGCATGGAAACTAGTATGGAAGCTAGCATCAGCGCTAGCATAGAGACTTGCACAGAGGCTAGTACGAACACTAGCATTTAGACTTGATCTCTCACACTTTGAAAACCTCTGGGCTTCACTGAAGATCAAGTTTTGTATTTTGTCATTTATTATGTAATAATTAATTGGAACATGTCATGTTTATTTCCAGAATGATTTAGAGTGATATTTATTTTGTGTAATATTTTAAATGTTGTGGCATTATTTTAGTCTTTTGCTAACAAAATGAGTCACTTTGACTTTAAGTGCTGCTGTTCAGCCTCGTGTGTTCACAAATGTATCAAAGCAATCAAGAAATATTGTAAAAGCAAAGAATCATGGGTGATGAAAGATTTTTGTGTCTTTAATAAAAAGAATCACCAGTTAAAATGTTCACAATAGGTTTCTTTTGAATGTGTTTTAAAGATCAGAATTGTTTTCAATTAATTTTTGTGAATTTCTGAGTTTAAATTTTTTGCTGTAATTTTGCATTTACAACAAATGCAAATGCTCTTCACCACGCAGCACTGTAATATTGTTCTTTTTCAAAATAAAAGCAGCAAACCCTTTTCTGTTTTTATAGAGGATCATTTTCACCGCTCATCAGTAAACTACATGATTCTAGTTTCAGGAGCAAAGGCAGATGTGTCTGTCCTGTGATTGGTGGCTTTCTTTCCAACAGGAAGTTGTGAAAAGAGTTTAAAAGCTGCTGCAGGACTGCAGACATTCAGAGGAAGCTGGACCAGCAATGGCTCTGCTGAAGGTTCTGCTGCTGCTGGGACTGGGTGAGTCGGAGACACTGGACACACTGGAGACACTTCCACTGGTTACATGGATGCTGCTGCTCTCTGTGACTCTCAAACTTCCCTCTGCTTTTTAATCTTTAACTGTTTATCCTTTTTCTGTTCCAGCAGCCATCTTTGCACCTGATTTCTGAGTAAAGTCCTCCTTTTTCTTCTTCAGGTGTTTCGGTGAACTCAGATGTTTCTCTGCAGAAGAGAATCATTGGAGGTCAAAACTGTCCTGACACGGAGCGTCTTTATCATGTTCGGCTGGAGAGCAGCAAGGGTGATAATAATTACCGCTGTGGAGGATCTCTGATCCACCCTGAGTGGATCCTGACTGCATCTCACTGCTGGCAGTTTGGACCAGGATGGTAGGAAAAAGACATGAAGACAGTTTTATCTGCGGATGATCAGGTTTTCTGTCTGTTCATTATAATCTAACATTTTCTGTAGGCATAACATAGCAATGTTAAAAGTTCATCCACGGACTGCTGGGCAGCAGAATCAGGTAATCCGAGACAACCCTGTGATTTATACTCACAATGGCCGGCAGCAGGGCATCATATTGCTGAAGCTTCAGACACCAGTAACAGATGTCCCACTTGCTCGGCTACCAGACTGCAGGCGTCGTCTTAAAGCGTAAGTCTTTCTCTGATCAAAAACATGACATCAGGTTTTCTGTCTCCACTCCTCCGGTCCTGCTGCATCTGCTTCAGCACACCTGAGTCAGGTAATCAGACCACCAGCAGAACCAGAACCTGTTTAGCTCAGATGTGTTGGACCAGAGACGCATGTAAAGGACGTAGGACACACTGAGGACTGGAGGTGGACATTCCTGTGTCAGTGGATGAAGTCCTTCATGGATTTATTTTCTGTTCTTTCATTGTTCTTCATAACAATTAATTTTCTACATTGTTATCTTGTATTTTTACACTTTATTCTTATTGTGTTTTAGAGGCGATATTGTTCAGCTGGCAGGAGAGGCAGCAACGACGATTGGCCATAATAATCAGCGAAGTGAGAGAAATATTGAAGTTATGAGAATAAAATCTTTGTTTCTGTCTCTACAGAGAAGGTTGAGTGAAGAACATGTTTATAATTCTCATGTTTCTCTACAGTAAGAAATCCTGCTATTCAAGCACATCTTCAGTGTGTCGACATGAGAGTTGTTCGGGTTTCCCAATTGCATCAAACACATGGGCATTTATTCTATGCTGAAGCACCAAACAAGGATGTATGCTATGTAAGTTTGTTTCTTGAATATCTCTCTGCAGTGATTAGAAGACATTTCTGTTTTACAACATAAATAAATATATTGATATGAATATTTCTACAGGGCGACGCTGGTGGAGCAGTGGTGTACAACGACATGATTTATGGTGTGACTTATTTTAGTGGAAGAGACTCTGTATGTCAGAAACCAACTGCAATCTTTGATGTGTGTGCATACCTGTGGTGGATAAAACAAACAATTGGGCTTAAATAAAACATGAACTATCATGTAATAAAAATCTCATCAAATTTCGTCTCACATATAATTTTATAATTGTATCTTCATCAGTTTGATCCACATCTTTGTAGAATTAGAATAAATCAATAGGTTTTTTTTCTCACCTGATTTTGACCTCCATAATGGAGCTTTCTCTGCATCAGAAATGAAAAATAAATCAATAAATGCATGAAAAAGAAACATTTCCTGGCTGATCGTATTTATTTTCATGGTTCAGTTTGTTCACTTGATATTTTCCCTGAGTCTTAAAATGTGACGAGTTTTAAATCACATGAAGATGAACACCAGAAGTAATTTATTTATTCAGTTTTGTCTTTATTTTACATCAAAAATGAACATGCAGCATCTAAACTCTGCAACTCTGGAGTTACTCTTCCTGATTTAGTTCTAGAGAACTTTAAACTCCAACAAGACCAAAGAGCTGTGCAAAAAATAATGAAACTGAAGTTACATAATGCAACAATTAACAAATAATAAAATCCTAATAATTTAAGATAATCATCACATTTTTAATAAAGATAGAAAGACATAAAAAGTTAAATAATTAAAAACATTTTAAAAGTCAAAATCTGGAATGAAAGACGTTCTAAGAAAATATTTAAAAACCGGTAAAACTAATTAATGGTATTTTTAAAAAAATCCTTCTTAGAGTTTTCCAGACAACAGTGGACCACACAAATTACTCACATTTATTTTTTTTGTTCTGTTTTAACCATTAAAGAATCTCCTCTTCAGTTCAACCTTATAAGCGGAGACACATTGTTGATGTTATCATTATAAAATAGCTTACAATTAAGTATTGGCAAAGCTCAATGTAATTTTCACAGCAGGAGCGTTGTTGTTGGCAGCTGCTGAAAGTAACTAAAAAAGTTACTTTTAATGTAACTGAGTTACTTTCCAAATCAAGTAGACAGTAATCTAACTAAGTTACTTTTTCAAGGAGTAATCAGTAATCCGATTAAAGTTACTTTTTCAAAGTAACTATGCCGTTAACTTGGAGACGCATCCGCCTTCACCAGCTTGGTTCTCAAAGCCGATGATTCTTTTCTTGTTTTTAACTGAAGTTCTTCCAGCTCGAGCTCATGTTTTTCTTGCAGCGCATCCACCTCCGCTTTCAAAGCGGCTCTTTCCACCTCGGCTTCCATCAGCGCCATTGAAGCCACACGGGAACTCTTACTCCCTGCACTAGAAGCTTTACTCAGTATACTGGGCGCTGTCCTGGCTGCCTTGCTGCCTGGTTTAGCTGCGGACCCAGATAGCCTTTCAGAGTCTTTGCCGATCGTTTGCTGCGCAGTCTGTGAGACGCTGTCATCCGGCTCAACGTTACGGTCATGAGATGCCGCCTTTGATTCAACATCAAATGCTGAACATACTTCGCTCCTCTGTGCATCTGGATCTGGCATAGTTACTGGAAAATCCATCCAATTTTTGATTTCATCCAAGAACTGCACAACTCTTTCAAAGTAAAATAAAAAAAATGGAGGTAAAGCTTAAGACTTTCACCTGATTGTTGTTTATTATTACTTACATTTTATATATGTATATTTCTAAACTTTGACTCAATTCCTTATTAAAAAATAAATAATTAGCGGGTTTTCATTCCAAGCTAACAGTCTGCCGTCTTGTTACTCCACGCCACTGATCCTCATCCCTTCTCCCTGGTTTCCTCATGGTCTCTTTGTGTCTCTGGTTTGGGTTTATTCTTATCCCTTGTACTTTGTTTTTTTGTAAGTTTGATTTTGAATTAAATCTACAACAGAACTTTTACATTTCCTGCCTGCTGCATTTGGGTCCACACTTCAACCACACACATCCTGACAGACGGCGGTAATGCATTGGACTTTAAAGCCACTCTGTCCATCATGGTAAGTGTGGAATGAATATATGTAATGTAAACATTTAAATATAATTAAAAATAATTTTTTTAAGAACCACAATAAATCCTAACTTTGTTACAAAATAAATGTCAACAATGGATTTTTTTCCTTAAATCTTTAAGTTAAGAACTAAAATATTAGAATTTTTTTAAAGCCAAAATATTTGCTGGAAGTGGTGCATTTTGTATATATATAGTCATTGGTGGCATAGTTACTTTGAAAAAGTAACTTTTGGCGTGCTGTGGAGGCGTAGGGGATAGCGCGACCCGCATTTGGAGGCCTTGAGTCCTCGACGCGGCCGTCGCGGGTTCTATTCCCAGACCCGGTGACATTTGCAGCATGTCTTCACCTTCTCCTTCCACCTTTCCTGTCAGCCTACTGTCATATAAGGGACACTAGAGCCCACAAAAGACCCCCTGGAGGGGAGAAAAAATAAAAAAGTTACTTTAATTGGATTACTGATTACTCCTTGACAAAGTAGCTTAGGTGATTACTGATTACTTGAATTGGAAAGTAACTAAGTTACATTAAAAGTAACTTTTTAATTACTTTCAGCAGCTGCGAACAATGCTCCGCCACCTGTGAAAATTGCATTGATCTTTCCCAATATTTAATTGGAAGTTATTTTTTAATGGTAACATCAACTATGTATCTCTGCTAATAAGGTTGAACTGAAGGGGAGATTGTTTAATGGTAACGATAGTACAAAAAAAACTTTTGTAATTTATGCGTGTTTTAGTGTGTTACACTATTGTCTGGAAAACTCTAAGAAGGACTTTAGAGTCCCCTCTCCCACCAGCCTCCATGTTCTGAGTTACAACCCTGTGTTTAGTGTCAGAGAGCAGCGCAACTTGTACGCTGCAAAAACAAAATTTACCAATAATTTTTAGTCTATTTTCTAGTTCAAATCTCTCAGTTCACTTGACATGAAGCAAAACTAACTTACAAGTAACTTTGCTGCAAAATATATGAGCTGTTTGTTTTGAGTCAATTCATTAATATTGATAAAAAGTTCTTTCATTGGTTGATAATTTAAGTTATAATGGGGAAATGTTTGGTTAGTGAAATAATATGTCAATGGAACAATAACTTTTTTTCTAGTTTCTTTAGAACGATGAGATGTTAAAATTTCTCTGTATGCAGATGACAGCGCAGATCTTTGTCTGTCCTGTGATTGGTGGCTTTCTTTAGAGCAGGAAGTTGTGATCAGAGTTTAAAAGCTGCTGCAGGACTGCAGACATTCACAGGAAGCTGGACCAGCAATGGCTCTGCTGAAGGTTCTGCTGCTGCTGGGGCTGGGTGAGTCGGAAACACCGGACACACTGGACACACTGGAGACACTTCCACTGGTTACATGAAGGCTGCTGCTCTCTGTGACTCTCAAACTTCCCTCTGATTTTGTATCAGGCTGAAACTTCTTTGCATATAAAATGTGATGCTTTTTAATCTTTAACTGTTTATCCTTTTTCTGTTCTTGTTGCCATGTTTGCACCTGATTTCTGAGTAAAGTCCTCCTTTTTCTTCTTCAGGTGCTTCAGTGAACTCAGATGTTTCTCTGCAGAAGAGAATCATTGGAGGTCAAAACTGTCATGACACGGAGCGTCTTTATCATGTTCGACTGGAGAGCAGCAAGGGTGATAATAATTACCGCTGTGGAGGATCTCTGATCCACCCTGAGTGGATCCTGACTGCATCTCACTGCTGGCAGTTTGGGCCAGGATGGTAGGAAAAAGACATGAAGACAGTTTTATCTGCGGATGATCAGGTTTTCTGTCTGTTCATTATAATCTAGCATTTTCTGTAGGCATAACATAGTAATGTTAAAAGTTCATCCACGGACTGCTGGGCAGCAGAATCAGGTAATCCGAGACAATCCTGTGATTTATACTGACAATGGCCGGCAGCAGGGCATCATATTGCTGAAGCTTCAGACACCAGTAACAGATGTCCCACTTGCTCGGCTACCAGACTGCAGGCGTCGTCTTAAAGCGTAAGTCTTTCTCTGATCAAAAACATGACATCAGGTTTTCTGTCTCCACTCCTCCAGTCCTACTGCCTCTGCTTCAGCACACCTGAGTCAGGTAATCAGGCCACCAGCAGAACCAGAACCCGTTTAGCTCAGGTGTGTTGGACCAGAGACACATGTAAAGGACGCAGGACACACTGAGGACTGGAGGTGGACACTCCTGTGTCAGTGGATGAAGTCCTTCATGAATTCATTTTCTGTTCTTTCATTGTTCTTCATAACAATTAATTTTCTACATTGTTATCTTGTATTTTTACATTTTAATCTTATTGTGTTTTAGAGGCGATGTTGTTCAGCTGGCAGGAGAGGCAGCAACGACAACCGGCCACAATAATGAGCGATGTGAGAGAAATATTGAAGTTATGAGAATAAAATCTTTGTTTCTGTCTCTACAGAAAAGGCCGAGTAAATAGCAGGTTTATGGTTCTCATGTTTCTCTACAGTAAGAAATCCTGCTATTCCAACACATCTTCAGTGTGTCGACATGGAAGTTGTTCGGGTTTCCCAAGTCCATCAGGCACATGGCCATGTATTCTATGCTGAAGCACCAAACAAGGATGTATGCTATGTAAGTTTGTTTCTTCAGTACCTCTCTGGAGTGATTAAAACACTTTTCTGTTTTACTACATAAATAAATATATTGATAGAAAGTTTTCCGCAGGGAGATTCTGGTGGAGCAGTGGTGTACAACGACATGATTTATGGTGTGATCTCTTTTGGTGGACCAGACTACGCATGTCAGAAACCAGCTATCAACATGGATGTGTGTGAATACCTGTGGTGGATAAAACAAACAATTGGGCTTAAATAAAACATGAACTATCATGTAATAAAAATCTCATCAAATTTCATCTCACATATAATTTTATAATTGTATCTTCATCAGTTTGATCCACATGTTTGTAGAATTAGAATAAATCAATAGGTTTTTTTTCTCACCTAATCTTGACCTCCCTAATGGAGCTTTCTCTGCACCTCAGAAATGAAAATTAAATCAATAAATGCATGAAAAAGAAACATTTCCTGGCTGATTGTCTTTATTTTCATGGTTCCGTTTGTTCACTTGATATTTTTCCTGAACTGAGATTAAAAACGTGACATGAGTTTTAAATCACATGAAGATGAACACCAGAAGTAATTTATTTATTCAGTTTTGTCTTTATTTTACATCAAAAATGAACATGCAGCATCTAAACTCTGCAACTCTGGAGTTACTCTTCCTGATTTAGTTCTAGAGAACTTTAAACTCCAACAAGACCAAAGAGCTGTGCACAAAAATACTGAAACAGAAGTCACATAATACAATTAACAAATAATAAAATTATAATCATTTAAAAATAATCCTCACATTTTTAATAAAGATACACAGGAAGCAAACAGCTAAATGATTAAGAACTATTTAAAAGTCAAAATCTTCAATGAGAAGTTTTAAGAAAATATTTAAAAACAGGTCAACCTAATTAATGGTAACTTCTGGTTGTTGCAAATTTTACATTAAAATGATAGTAGAAAATTATCCTCTATTGCAGTGTCATTGTCAATTAAAATTTTTAATTTTAACACATTTTATATATATATATATATATATATATATATATATATATATATATATATATATATATATATAATAACAGAAAAATCACCTGCAACATAAGGAAGTAAAAAAAAATGTCTCTTTTTCATTGTTGAAATTAAAATCTAAATTACATGTTTATTATGTAAAACTTCTCAGAAAAAAACTATTTTTTTCTGAGAAGTTTAAACTTGACAGAAGTTCTCTGTAAATTTTATAGTAACATTTGGAAAAAGTAAAACAATGTTAGTACTGTTAAAATATGTTATTAAATACTTTATTGTTGTTATGTTTTTCACTGATAATATTATGTTTATGTTTGTTTATTTATTTATGTCGAACAAAAGTAAAATCAAGAAAGAAGAAAAAGAAAATAAAAGTTAAAACAGTTATCATGCCCAAGTGACATGCAATTTTATATTATCTGTTTGAAAAGGAGCAGGTAGAAGACATGAGCTCTTATAATGTCCTGCCGCTTTCATACTCATCAATATATAATCAATTAAATGTCGAAACACAAAAGAGACATAAATTATTTCCACCTAACATATTTAAATCTTACATTCTCATGTTTAGTTGTACAATTATCTAAATACTTTTTATATCATCAATAGCATTTATGGACTTTAAATGCTTATCTTATAGAACATATTTCCCAATAAGCTCCTTTTTAAACAGTTTTTTGAGCTGGTTTAGATTTCTACTTTTTTAAACTCATCATTCAATTCATTCCATACATCTACTCCACACACTGATAAACAACAACTCTTTTTGGTTGATCTAATACATTTTTTTTTAAATGTTCTTCTCCTCTTAAATTATAATCCCCCTCTCTGTCACAAAACATTTTTGTATACTGTGTGGAAGTTGATGATTTCTTGAACAATGTCAAGAAAACCCGAGATCATCCCATTTCCCCATGCTGGAGATTTTAGTTTAACAGTAACAATAAATAAGTTACCTATAAAATTGATCACACAAGTGACACCCAGGCCCAACAGTAGACTTAAACTTCAATAAAATCAATCTGGTTGTGTGTGTGTTGTTTTTGTCTCCTGCACACTTTGCTTTAATTCTACTTCTTTTTTTATATCTAATCATAAGAAATCATAATCAGACAGAGAGAGTCGTGAAACAGGAAGAGCAGGTTTGAAAAAAGAGGAAGTAAGTTTCCAGACTGCAGATTTATAAAAACAGTTGAGACTATTCCTTATTTCAAAGCATACAAGTTTTAAAGAATGAAGTCTAAACATTTTGAGTAACTGAATAAGACCCAAAGTAAAATATTTATATTAATATTGGTTTACTTGTGATAATACTTACATTTAGACTTACATTTGTGGGAACACTTACAAGTAAAACAAGTAACTGTAACTTTGGTATCAAATAATTACAATAATAGATTATTCTTGGTTTCTTTTCAGAAGGCCATCTGTAATAACTCACATTAAGATTATAATAAGAGTAACTAATAAGTTATGGTTATCATAAAATTATAAATGAATGCTAAATCAAAGAAACTGAAAGGGTTATGGATGTATTTCATAACTTAATAACCAGAGACCTTCTCTCCTCTGGTCTGTTAACAACTTCAGTCTCAGATCAACTCAGCCCTCCAGGACTGTCAGCAGCAGAAAAAGCAACATTAAACCTATCAGGGACACATAAACTACATTTGCTTTGCATTGTCCCCACATGATGAAAATGATATAGTATGATTCAGTTAAATATATTGTTGAGTAACTTGGGTTGTTGCACAATGTTTTAAGACCTTGTTCAATGTGCCCCTTTTTAACTTTGAGCCCCTACCCCTCCAAAGGTCTCTCCACAGCCCTGTGTCAGTGTGGAGCTGTGTGCATGTGAGCAGATAAAAGACAAAGAGTCATTTTGCTCATGACTGCGTGTTCCTTAAGAGTTTCTTGTAACATTTCTTGTCTATAAAACAACATCACAAGATTCATAGTTTCTTTTACTAAGGACATTTTGGTTCCATTATTTTTTGTTTTTCACAATGTAGCATCAGGGATATTTTTTCCATTTAGGTTTGTCCTTAACTTGATCTTTGTTAGTGTGGCAACACAAGGATATGAAATGGTTTGATTCTCTGCCCCTTAAATGCACATCTCAGAGCAGGGTAAATAGAAGGTGTCAACAACGCCACCTTGGGAATTGCACCCAAGAAAATAGAGCACCAGTAACGCACTTAAGGTTTGTAAACCAATGAGAACAAGACTAGATTCCAACAAAACAATTTACATGTTATTGTTCCATGTTGTTTAAAACACAATTAACATTTAAAGAACCACAGAAAAATAAAGAAACAAAGCAGCAGGGTATCCACCCAGGTGCAGCAGCTTTCCGTCTGAAAAACAAACTACTTAATTGGTGATTTCAGAAAATGGTAGAATGCAAAGAAAGGCATTGTCACTCACCAGAGCTGGATGGATGACTCCACCCCAACCAGAGAGCCCCTTCCTGCCCAACGGTAAGAGGAGCAGCTGGCTAGTATTTTCTATATATGGACAATTTACATGTTTTTTGTACTCTTGAACTTCATGGGTGAATTAAAAAGTACATACTCGTTTCTTAATATCAACTGGGGAGGTGAAATTACAGCCACACCCCAGTACCAAGCAGGAGACCCAGGCAGTTTCTAAATCCAAACAATTTGAGTTAAACAACTGCTATTTCAGGTCTTGCAGGAGAAATATTACTTACTGATGTTACAGATATGACTACTGCCAACTAGTGATGGGCTATCTGAATCCAGACTTCGAGGCGTGTACCGAGTAAAAAGGGGTCATGTCAGATGAAGCCCCACTTCGATGTTTGTGTTGTCTTGCTGAAAACCACTTGACTGGTAACAAACAATGCCTTGCATTGCATGTGTGACATGACTGCTTCATTTTGCATGTCAGTTTTCGTGGCTCTCTGGTGGTGAGAAAAAGTCCTGTAAACACTGTTATGCATGAAGGTGCATGTGGGCACACAGAGCCTGGCTTTGATGCAGCAAAGGCGCACACATTATGCGTGGTTATTCAGGCAGCTGATGGATTCCATGTCAAAACAAACCCCAAAATGCCTTATATCCTTATGACAGGACACGTGTTGGCTACACATCAGTGGCTTTAGATTTAGACTCCGAGTTGACCAGTCAGAAATATTCCAGAAAGAATACGGGAACGTTAAAACAATATTAGTAGCTCAGAAAAAGCCATTTCATAACATTATTGGTCGAATGCAGTGTCAGTCAAAAGGGAGGGGCTCTAGGCTGCCCAATAAAAGCAGTAAACTCTACCGGATACTGGTAGAGTTTAAACCCTTAAATCTCATCCCTGGTAAATAAAATGGAAAAACGTCACGTGGGACGTTTCGATGTGGGTTAAGGTTCTCTAGAACTAAATCAGAAATAGTAACTCCAGAGCTGCAGAGTTTAGATGCTGCATGTTCATTTCTGATGTAAAATAAAGACAGAAACTGAATAAATAAATTACTTCTGGTGGGAGGAGTTTGGAGAGGCCATGGAGAAAGACTTCCGTACGGCTTCAAGGCGATTCTAGTCCACCATCCGGCGTCTCAGGGGGGGAGAAGCAGTGCAGCACCAACACTGTTTATAGTGGGGATGGTGTGCTGCTGACCTCTACTCGGGACGTTGTGGGCCGGTGGGCAGAGTACTTCGAAGACCTCCTCAATCCCACCAACATGCCTTCCATTGAGGAAGCTGAGCCTGGGGACTCTGGGTTGGGCTCTCCAATCTCTGGGGACGAGGTCGCCGAGGTGGTTAAAAAGCTCCTCGGTGGCAAGGCCCCGGGGGTGGATGAGATCCGCCCGGAGTTCCTTAAGGCTCTGGATGTTGTAGGGTTGTGTTGGCTGACGCGACTCTGCAATATCGCATGGACATCGGGGGCAGTTCCCCTGGATTGGCAGACTGGAGTGGTGGTCCCCCTGTTCAAAAAGGGGGACCGGAGGGTGTGCTCCAATTATAGAGGGGTCACACTCTTAAGCCTCCTTGGCAAGGTCTATTCAGGGGTCCTGGAGAGGAGGGTCCGTCGGATAGTCGAACCTCGGATTCAGGAAGAGCAGTGTGGTTTTCGTCCTGGTCGTGGAACACTGGACCAGCTCTACACCCTCGGCAGGGTCCTGGAGGGTGCATGGGAGTTCGCCCAACCGGTCTACATGTGTTTTGTGGACCTGGAGAAGGCGTTCGACCATGTCCCTCGGGGAGCCCTGTGGGGGGTTCTCCGGGAGTATGGGGTACCGGGCCCTTTGATACGGGCTGTCAGGTCCCTGTATGACCGGTGTCAGAGTCTGGTCCGCATTGCCGGCAGTAAGTTGGGCTCGTTTCCAGTGAGAGTTGGACTCCGCCAGGGCAGCCCTTTGTCACCGATTCTGTTCATCACTTTCATGGACAGAATTTCTACGCTCAGCCAAGATGTTGAGGGGATCCGATTTGGTGGCCTTAGGATCTCATCTCTGCTTTTTGCAGACGATGTGGTCCTTCTGGCTTCATCAGGTCGTGATCTGCAGCTCTCGCTGGAGGGGTTCGCAGACGAGTGTGAAGCAGCCGGGATGGGGATCAGTGCCTCCAAATCCGAGGCCATGGTCTTGAGCCGGAAAAGGGTAGAGTGCCTTCTCCAGGTCATGGGGGGTGTCCTGCCCCAAGTGGAGGAGTTCAAGTGTCTCGGGATCTTGTTCACGAATGGGGGAAGAAGGGAGCCGGAGGTCGACAGGCGGATTGGCGCAGCGTCTGCCGTCAAGCGGGCGCTGTACCGGTCCGTCGTGGTAAAGAGAGAGCTGAGCCAAAAAGCGAAGCTCTCGATTTACCGGTCGATCTACGTTCCCACCCTCATCTATGGTCATGAGCTTTGGGTCATGACCGAAAGAACGAGATCGCGGATACAAGCAGCCGAAATGGGTTTTCTCCGTAGGGTGGCTGGGCTCTCCCTTAGAGATAGGGTGAGAAGCTCAGTCATCCGGGAGGGACTCAGAGTAGAGCCGCTGCTCCTTCACATCGAGAGGAGCCAGTTGAGGTGGCTCGGGCATCTGGTCAGGATGCCTCCTGGACTCCTCCCTGGTGAGGTGTTCCGGGCACGTCCCACCAGGAGGAGGCCCCGGGGAAGACCCAGGACACGCTGGAGGGACTATGTCTCTCGGCTGGCCTGGGAACGCCTCGGGATTCCCCCGGAAGAGCTGGAAGAAGTGGCCGGGGAGAGGGAAGTCTGGGCCTCCCTTCTGAAGCTGCTACCCCCGCAACTCGACCCCGGATAAGCGGAAGAAGATGGATGGATGGATGGACTTCTGGTGTTCCTCTTCATGTGATTTAAAACTCATGTCACAGAAAAATATCAACTGAAAAAACTGAACCATGAATATAAAGACGATTAGCCAGGAAATTGTTCTTTTTCATGCATTTATTGATTTATTTTTTATTTCTGAGGTGGAGAAAGCTCCATTAGGGAGGTCAAGATCAGATGAGGAAAAAAAAAACAAATATTGATTTATTCTAATTCTACAAACATGTGGATCAAACTGATGAAGATACAATTATAAAATTATGTGTGAGAACACAGTTAATGAGAATTTTATTTCATGTTTTATTGAAGCCCAATTGTTTGTTTTATCCACCACAGGTATTCACACACATCCATGATGATAGCTGGTTTCTGACATGCGTAGTCTGGTCCCCCAAAAGAGATCACACCATAAATCATGTCGTTGTACACCACTGCTCCACCAGAATCTCCCTGCGGAAAACTTTCTATCAATATATTTATTTATGCTGTAAAACAGAAAAGTGTTTGAATCACTCCAGAGAGGTATTGAAGAAACAAACTTACATAGCATACATCCTTGTTTGGTGCTTCGGCATAGAATACATGGCCATGTGCCTGATGGACTTGGGAAACCCGAACAGCTTCCATGTCAACACACTGAAGATGTGTTGGAATAGAAGGATTTCTTACTGTAGAAAAACATGAGAACCATAAACCTGCTATTTACTCGACCTTCTCTGTAGAGACAGAAACAAAGATTTTATTCTCACAACTTCAATATTTCTCTCACATCGCTCATTATTGGGGCCGGTTGTTGTTGCTCCCTCTCCTGCCAGCTGAACAACATCGTCTCTAAAACACAAGAAGAATAAAATGTAAAAGTACAAGATAACAATATAGAAAATTAATTGTTATGAAGAACAATGAAAGAACAGAAAAGAAATCCATGAAAGACTTCATCCACTGACACAGGAGTGTCCACCTCCAGTCCTCAGTGTGTCCTACGTCCTTTACATGCATCTCTGGTCCAACACACCTGAGCTAAACAGGTTCTGGTTCTGCTGGTGGCCTGATTACCTGACCCAGGTGTGCTGAAGCAGAGGCAGCAGTACTGAAGGAGTGGAGACAGAAAACCTTAAGTCACGTTATTGATCAGAGAAAGACTTACACTTTAAGTCGATTGTTGCAGTCCGGTAGCCGAGCAAGTGGGACATCTGTTACTGGTGTCTCAAGCTTCAGCAACATGATGTCATGCCGCTGGCCGTAAATCACAGGAGCTTGTCGGATTACATGATTCTGCTGCCCAGCAGTCCGTGGATGAACTTTTAACACTGCTATGTTAGTCCTGCATCAAAGGTTAGATTATAATGAACAGACAGAAAACCTGACTATCTGCAGATAAAACTGTCTTCATGTCTCTTTCCTACCATCCTGGCTCAGCCTTCCAGCAGTCAGCTGCAGTCAGGATCCATTGATGGTGGATCAGAGAACCTCCACAGCGGTCCTTTATATTACCCTTGATGTTCTCCAGCCGAACATGATAAAGACGCTCTCTGTCACGACAGTTTCGACCTCCAATGATTCTCTTTTCCAGAGAAACATCTGAGTTCACTGAAACACCTGAAGAAGAAAAAGGAGGACTTTACTCAGATATCAGGAGCAAACATGGCTGCTGAAACAGAAAAAAGGATAAACAGTTAAAGATTAAAAAGCATCACAGATTATATGCAAAGAAGTTTCAGTCTGAAACAGAATCAGAGGAAAGTTTGAGCAGCAGCCTCCCTGGAACCAGTGGAAGTGTCTCCAGTGTGTCCAGTGTTTCCGACTCACCCAGCCCCAGGAGCAGCAGAACCTTCAGCAGAGCCATTGCTGGTCCAGCTTCCTGTGAATGTCTGCAGTCCTGCAGCAGATTTTAAACTCTGTTCACAACTTCCTGCTGGAAAGAAAGTCACCAATCACAGGACAGACAACCATCTGTGCTGTCATCTGTATACACAGAAACTTTAACAAATGTTAAAGTTTCTCTGTATGCAGATGACAGCACAGATCAGTGTCTGTCCTGTGATTGGTGACTTTCTTTCCAGCAGGAAGTCATGAACAGAGTTTAAAAGCTGCTGCAGGACTGCAGACATTCACAGGAAGCTGGACCAGCAATGGCTCTGCTGAAGGTTCTGCTGCTGCTGGGGCTGGGTGAGTCGGAAACACTGGAAACACTGGAGACACTGGAGACACTTCCACTGGTTCAGGGTGGCTGCTGCTCTGTGTGACTCTCAAATGTCCCTCTGTTTTAGGCTGAAACTTCTTTGCATATAAACTGTGATGCTTTTTAATCTTTAACTGTTTATTCTTTTTCTGTTCCAGCTGCCATGTTTGCACCTGATTTCTGAGTAAAGTCCTCCTTTTTCTTCTTCAGGTGTTTCAGTGAACTCAGATGTTTCTCTGCAGAAGAGAATCATTGGAGGTTATGACTGTCATCACACGGAGCGTCTTTATCATGTTCGGCTGGAGAGCAAGAATGGTACTCATATGAAGCGATGTGGAGGATCTCTGATCCATCCTCAGTGGATCCTGACTGTAGCTCGCTGCTGGAAGTCACAGCCAGGATGGTAGGAAATAAACATGAAGACAGTTTTATCTTCAGATGATCATGTTTTCTGTCTGTTCATTATAATCTAACCTTTTCTGCAGGACTAACAGAGCAATGGTAAAAGTTCATCCACGAACTGTTATACATTACATTCAGGTAATCCAACAAGCTCCTGTGATTTATACTGACAACAACCAGCACCATGACATCATGTTGCTGAAGCTTCAGACACCAGTAACAGATGTTCCACTTGCTCAGCTTCCAGACTGCAGTTATCGTCTTCAAAAGTAAGTCTTTCTCCGATCAAAAACATGACTTCAGGTTTTCTGTCTCCACTCCTCCAGTCCTGCTGCCTCTGCTTCAACACACCTGAGTCAGGTAATCAGGCCACCAGCAGAACCAGAACCCTCAGCTTAGCCCAGGTGTGTTGGACCAGAGACACATGTAAAGGACACAGGACACACTGAGGACTGGAGGTGGACACTCCTGTGTCAGTGGATGAAGTACAGATTTATTTTCTGTACTTTCATTGTTCTGCATAATAATTAATTTTCTACATTGTTATCTTGTATTTTTACATTTTATTCTTATTGTGTTTTAGAGGCGATGTTGTTCAGCTGGCAGGAGAGGGAGCAACAACAGCCGGCCCCAATAATGAGCGATGTGAGAGAAATATTGAATTCATGAGAATAAAATCTTTTTTTCTGTCTCTACAGAGAAGGTCGAGTGAAGGACAAGTTAATGATGCTCTTGTTTCTCTGCAGTACCTGCAGCTCCTATTCCACCACAACTTCAGTGTGTCGACATGAGAGTTATTCAGTTTTCCGGCTTCATCCCAACATATGGGCATGTATTCTATGCTTCAGCAGCAAACAAGGATATATGTCGTGTAAGTTTGTTTCTTCAATATCTCCCTACAGTGATTAGAAGTCTTTTCTGTTTTACAACATAAATATTTTGATATGAATTTTTCTACAGTGCGACACTGGTGGAGCAGTGGTGCACAGCACCATGATTTACGGTTTGATATCTGTTGGTCAACCTGATTACGCATGTCAGAGACCAACTGCAGCCCTGGATCTGTGTGAATATCTGGGGTGGATAAAGCAAACAACTGGGATTCAATAAAACATAAACTATCATGAAATATAATTCTTATATTTCATCTCACATATGATTTTATAATTGTATCTTCTTCAGTGTGATCCACATGTTTGTAGAATTAGAATAAATCAATAGTTTTGTTTTCTCTCACCTGATGGAGCTTTCTCTGCCTCAGAAATGAAAAATAAATCAATAAATGCATCAAAAAGAAACATTTTCTGGCTGATTGTCTTTACATTCATGGTTCAGTTTGTTCAGTTGATATTCTCCCTGAACTGAGATTAGAAACATGACATGAGTTTTAAATCACACGAAGAGGAACATCAGAAGTAATTTATTTATTAAGATTTTGTCCTTATTTTCCATCAGAAATGAACATGCAGCATCTAAACTCTGCAGTTCTGGAGTTACTATTCCTGATTTAGTAATGAAACAGAAGTCACATAATACAACAATTAACAAAGAAAATCTTAATAACTTAGAAATAATAGAAAAAGTCATCACATTATTAATAAATATACTAAGGAAATAAAAAGTTCAATCATTAAAGACAAGTTAAAAGTCAAAATCTGGAATGAAAGAAGTTTTAAGAAAATATTTAAATACAGGTAAAACTAATTAATGGTAGCTTTTGGTTGCCATAAATTACAATAAAAATGATAGAAAATTTTCCTCTTTTGCAGTTAAATTTTAATTTTTAACACTTTTTATAGGGTCAGATAAAGTTATAAAAAAGAATCTTCTTAAAAATATTAACATAAAAATCTCCTGCAAAATAAAGGATAAAGTGACAAAATATTTACTTCACTGTTGAAATTAAAATCTAAATTACATGTTAATTATGTAAGATTTCTCAGAAATTACAATTTTGTTTTCAAAATTTTAAACATGACAGACGTTCTCTGTAAATTTTATAGTAACATCTGGAAAAAGTAAAACGATGTTAGTACTGCTAAAATGCGTCATTAAATCTTTATTGTTACGTTTTTCAGTGATAATATTACATCAAATTAAACAGAAAAGAAGGTTTGGTAGCAGTGACATGTGGCGAGGTTCACAGCTTGTGAGTCACTGACTTAATCATAATCAGATTTACAAATATAAACAACTTGCATTGACTGTTTACATACGGAAATTTCACGCATGCGCATAATGCTGGAGGGAAAAAATTCAATTCTTTTACATGCCATCCATAGCCGCGGTGCTGCAGTAGAATTATTTGTTAACTCAATGAAACTTGGAAATGTATTATTAATTTAGTGCTATGCTCCACAGCACAGCGAAAAATCGTTGAAGTACAACTCAAAACCACTTTTTTATCGCCCTCTGTATTGGCCAAGCTCAGACTATATGTCTGAGTTTAACTCAATGCTACTATATGTTTCAGGATTCAACACCAAAAAAAAAACAGTAAATATGTCTCATAGTTTGAAGCAAACCTTTCATCTTTGGGCTTGCTCTTCCTTTAGTATTATTTCCTGCTTCGATTGAAAATCCACTTTAGAAAACTATTTAAATGTAGAAATGTAGTCAGCCATTTTGACGTCAGAAGAGAAGAGAAAAAAATAAATATGTCGCTGCACTTGACTTATTACTGTATGGCTAGCTCGCTGTCTTTTACTCTGCAGTCGTTGAGTCACAAGACCAATGTCTGGGATCATGAGCGCCCCCTGCCATGAGGCAAGAGAACTGCCTGCCTCACCTCGAATCTCTTCTCTGCTGTTTCTAATCGCTCCTCAGCACACAAAACACGTTACACACACAGTTGGTGTTAAAAAACACTACATCATATACATAAGCTAAAATATGGAAAATCAAATCCCATTAAATTTTTAACTATTTTATCGGTGACATAAAGACAGAAGTGTAGTTGGGAGGCAGAAGGGAGCTTGAGCCCCTGCACCTTTTATCTTTGATGCCCCTAGTGCCTTTGTAAAAAGCGGGTTTTTTTCTTCTTTCAATTTTTAAGTATTGTTTTCTATCTGTGTGTCAGGAGACCTGCCTGTGGCCCTCAACAATAATATTTAGCTAAATATAATTTAGGAAAATAAATCAATCTGACTTCCCTCGGACTAATAATGACTGAGGATTCTCAGTTTCTCTGCCTCCATGTTGTTAAGACACCGGGTCCATGGTGAGGAGGAGGGGGGCGATCTGCACCCTCTAACTATCCATGGGCAATAATTCCAGGGTATTAGAGGAGCAGCAAGGAGCAGGTAACCCAGGCGGGTATGAGCACCAGAGTGGTCAGAGCTGTTCTATGAGGAAGGAATAGATGGGAGAGGAGCTAGAAACATGTTTAAACACTTTAACCGCAGCAATGAGCGCTAGGGTGTACCACTGTTGAAGCGGAACCATCTGGCGCCTGCCTCTTCTTCTTTAGCTTGCATCCATTTTTGTTGCACTACTTCCATCTGTTTGATCCTAATATCTATACCTCAAATTCTCCTAATGAACCCAGTCTGTTTTAAAAAATGAAAAATCTCCTTTTTCCCCTCTTTGCTATTTAACTGATCAACCACATTCTCAAATTTCAATTATCCATTAAGACCTAATTCCATTTTTAATAATCTTCTTTGATACACATATTTCCTACAACTAATAAAAACATGTTCCAGTGTTTATACAGTATTACACCAACTACATAAACCAGTAAGATGTTTTCCCATCTTAAAAAGAGTGCCATTTAAAAAACTTTGACCAGTTTTTATTCTATTTATAATTATCTCCTCCCTCCTGTATATTCCTCTAATCCTTACAACATCAACTGTATTTTGTATCCTATATAAATGACTTTCCATTCATTTCATTGTCCCACCTAATTTTCCATAACTTCTTACTTTCTTTCCAAACTATACTTTTGCCTTTAGATTTAGATAACGTTACTGGCATATCAATATCTTATTATTTAACAGCTTCCTCAGCCAACCTATCTGCTCCTTTATTACCCAGAATACCTACACAAGCAGGAGTCCAAAATAATATTAAATGTTTATTTTGTTCACATATTCTATGATGAACAGCCATAACCTCATATAATATATTTTGATGATTTTTGAGTGAGTTTTCACTTTTATTTTGTTCACTGTAAATAATTGCACTTAATTTTTAACTCTGAATTTTTCATGAATAAAAGATTAAAAAGAAAAAAAATTGCAAAATCTCGTCTGATCACAGAAAGTAAGGAGGGTCGGTCCTGGTTACTACTGGGATGGGACACCGCCTGGGAGTACAAGGTGCTGTAAGCTTTTGCTGGCTCTTTCACTAAAATATCTTTTGTGAAAAGTGACACAGAAGCAAAAATGTACCAAAGCAGAGGTATAAACAGATGTAGAAGTGGTCAGTGGTGAGTTAAAATGTAAAAGTCTTTAGTGCCCCCTGGCGGTGGCGAAGGATTAAAGCACCAGGTGTGGTGGGTTGTTGGGGATTGAACCAACAACCCACCAATTGTGGGGCGAACTCCTGCCACTGTCGTCACCATCACCCCAATTAAAAAATTATTACTACAACACAACAAAATCAGGCAAAACTTTTCCAGGTAAATTTATTTTTAAATACAACTTTCACAAAAACTGCAGGTGTGTTGCTGTGTCTGGTGAATGTTTGATAAAACAAGCTTGTTCTTCATTCAGTGAAGTTATTCACACTGGATAGAGGATCCACAAGTTTTAATCCACAAGTTAGAATAGAAATACTTCATGATAAAATGTATCAAATCAAAGTACATTTATGTCTTTATGTAAATTCATGTGAGCTTAATCTTTGCTTTGAGATCTGTTTTATTGCATCTTGAAATCTATTTTGATAGAGATCTTAACGGATTTCTTACACAATCAGATAGTATTTTGCAAAGATTTGTAGATCTTTAAGTTTATAGCATTTTTTATTTCCTGGTTCAGTAAAGGGATCCTAAAAAGCCACGTTCACAGAAACATCTGCCTCTCCCAGCTGCCGCCTTCCCTTCTTGAGAAAAAATATACCTACACGTTTTGTTTTACTATCTGTATGTGTCATTAGCAGGAGAAGTTCTATTGTTGGCTTTACCATGGGACAAATGCTTAACTTATCCCCTATATTGTTTCTTGCAGACAGATCATATTCCTCTAAATGAATTGGACTGGTCCCAAACCAGTTTACAGTTTGGAACTGAGACAAACTCCATAAAGGTGCCGAGCCCTTTATCTTCAAACATGTTCAGTGTGCAGCCGTGTGCATGAGCAGATAAAACAGAGAAAAGACAAACAGTCCTTTTGTCCATAACAGAGTGTTCCTTATGAATTTCTTGTAACATTTCTTGTCTATAAAATCACAAGATTCATAGTTTCTTTTACGAAGGACATTTTAGTTACGTTAGTCTTTTTGTTTTTCATAATGTAGCATCAGGGTTTTTTTCCTATTTTTGGAAATTCATGATTGTCCTTAACTTGATCTTTGTTAGGGCATTAGTTCCACTTTACACCAAACTAACTTTTAGCCACATAAAACAGATGTTTTTTCTTCAATTAGCAGATTAATATGTAATTACATCTCTAATTATTTAAATCACAGACTGTTACTCGCCGGTTCGTCTTGTTACTCCACGCCACTGCTCCTCATCCCTTCTCCCTGGTTTCCTCATGGTCTCTTCATGTCTCTTGTTTGGATTTATGTTCCTGGTACTTTTTGTTGTAAATTTGATTTTTAATTAAATCTACAACAGAACTTTTACATCTCCTGCCTGCTGCATTTGGGTTCACACTTCAACAACACTCATCCTGACAGACAGTGGTAATGCATTGGACTTTAAAGCCACTCTGTCCATCATGGTCAGTGTGGAATGAATATATGTAAACATTTAAATATAAATAAAAATAGTTTTTTTAAGAACCACAATTAAGTCTTACTTTGTTACAAAATAAAATGGCAACAATGGACTTTCCCTTAAATCTTCAAGACCTAAAATATAAAAATGTTTTTATAGCCAAAATATTTGCTGGAAATGGTGCATATTGTATATCTATTATATAGTTTCCATTTGGAAACTACATCAGTAGTATTAGTCTTTATGGGTTGCTTCATGTCATAATATATTTTTTTACCTGCAAGAGTTTCTACGCTGTGTACCACATTATTATGCAAATTGGATTTAGGTGTCATAAAGATTACATTTTTTGTTGTGCTATTAAATTTATAGATGATTTTGTGTGTCAGGGCTCTTTGAATCACTATAATTAATTTCAGAGAGCTGGGTTGATTAGTTTGTCTGGTGAGCTCAATTAAAGGAAATCTACTTAAGAAGGATGTTCCACATTATTAAGCAGGCCGCAGGTTTCAAGCAATACGGGAAAGAGAAAGGATCTCTGCTGACGAAAATAATCAGATAGTGTAGTGCCGTATGACAAGGTATGAAAACATTAGATATTTAACAAAAACTGAAGCATTATCATCGTACTGTGAAGAGATTTGTGGCTGATTCAGAACAAAGATGGGTTTGTACAGATAAAGGCATAATGAGGAAGGTTTCTGTTAGACAAATTCATCGGATTAAGAGAGCAGCTGTTAAAATGCCTTTGCAAAGCAGCAAACAGTTATTTGAAGCTGCTGGTGCCTCTAGAACCTCAAGGTGGAGGATCCTCCAGAGGCTTGTGGTGCATGAACCTACTATTGGGCCCCTAACCAGAGCTCACAAGCAGAACCGGTCGCAGTGGGTCCAGCCGTACATGAAGATTAATTTTCAAACAGACTTGTTCACTGATGACTGCTGTGCAACCCTGGATGCTCCAGATGGACGCAGTAGTGGATTGGTGGTGGACGGCCACCACATCCCAACATGGCTGTGACGTCAGCAAGGAGGTGGTGGAGTCATTTTTTTGGGCTGAAATCATGGGGAGAGAATCATTGGTCGGTCCCTTCAGAGTCATGACCATAGATGAAGGTGGGAACGTAGATCAACCGATAAACCGAGAGCTTCACTTTTTGACTCAGCTCTCTCGTCACCACAACAGATTGGTACAGCGCCCGCTAATTTTACCATAGTTTTCTTTTAAACGTGTTTTGAAAATCAGAATTGTTTTCATTTAATTAGGTGAATTTCTGTGAGTTTAATTGTTTTGTTGCAATTTTGCATTTACAACAAATGCAAATGCTCTTCACCACCCAACACTGTAATATTGTTCTTTTTCAAATTAAAAGAACCAAACCCTTTTCTGTTTTTCACGGCTCATCAAAAAACAAGATGATTCTGGTTTCGGGAGCAAAGGCAGATGTGAATTCTTGTAGATTGGAAACCAAACAGTTTTTTCTTAAAAAAACATCAACCTGAAAACAAGAACAAGTCGCTCTTTCTTCAGAAATTCAATTTTATTTCATCAAGTTTATAATAAAGTTTTCCCTTGAGCAAAACACACTGTAAGCTTGTGCACTGCAAAAACAGAACATTTACCAATTATTTTTAGTCTATTTTCCAGTCCAAATCTCAGTTCACTTGAGATAAGGCAAAAGTAACTAATAAGGAACTTTGCAGCAAAATACATGAGCTGCTTGTTTTGAGTCAATTCCTTAATATTGATGAAAAAGTATTGTTTCATTGACTGATTATTTAAGTTATAAAAGTGGGAAATGTTTGGTTATTAGTGAAATAATCTGTCAATGGAATAAGAACTTTTTTCAAGTATATTTATAATGATGAGGTGTCTGTCCTGTGATTGGTGGCTTTCTTTCCAGCAGGAAGTTGTGGACAGGGTTTAAAAGCTGCTGCAGGACTGCAGACATTCACAGGAAGCTGGACCAGCAATGGCTCTGCTGAAGATCCTGCTGCTGCTGGGGCTGGGTGAGTCGGAAACTGGAAACACTGGAGACACTTCCACTGGTTCCAGTGAGGCTGCTGCTCTCTGTGACTCTCAAACTTCCCTCTGTTTCTGTTTCAGACTGAAACGTCTTTGCATATAAACTGTGATGCTTTTTAGTCTTTAACTGTTAATCCGTTTTCTGTTTCAGCAGCCATGTTTGCTCCTGATTTCTGAGTAAAGTCCTCCTTTTTCTTCTTCAGGTGTTTCAGTGAACTCAGATATTTCTCTGCAGAAGAGAATCATTGGAGGTCAAAACTGTGATGAAGGTGAGCGTCTTTATCATGTTCGGCTGGAGATCACAAGGGGTGAGAGAAAGGAAGGATGTGGAGGATCTCTGATCCACCCTGAGTGGATCCTGACTTCAGCTCACTGCATGGCTGAGCCAGGATGGTAGGAAAGAGACATGAAGACAGTTTTATCTGCAGATTATCACGTTTTCTGTCTGTTCATTATAATCTACCCTTTTCTGCAGGATTATTGTAGCATTGTTCAAAGTTCATCCAAGGACTATTATACGTTACGATCAGGTAATCCAACAAGGTCCTGTGATTTATACTCGCGACGGCCAGCAGCATGACATCATGTTGCTGAAGCTTGAGACACCAGTAACAGATGTTCCACTTGCTCAGCTACCAGACTGCAGGCGTCGTCTTAGTAGGTAAGTCTTTCTCTGATCAAAAACATGACTTCAGGTTTTCTGTCTCCACTCCTCCAGTCCTGCTGCCTCTGCTTCAGCACACCTGAGTCAGATAATCAGGCCACCAGCAGAACCAGAACCTGTTTAGCTCAGGTGTGTTGGACCAGAGACACATGTAAAGGATGCAGGACACACTGAGGACTGGAGGTGGACACTCCTGTGTCAATGGATGAAGTCTTTCATGGATTTATTTACTGTTCTTTCATTGTTCTTCATAATAATTAATTTTCTACATTGTTATCTTATATTTTTACATTTTATTCTTATTGTGTTTTAGAGGCGATATTGTTCAGCTGGCAGGAGAGGGAGCAACAACAGCCGGCCCCAATAATCAGCGATGTGAGAGAAATATTGAAGTTATGAGAATAAAACCTTTGTTTCTGTCTCTGCAGACAAGGTCGAGTTAAGAACATTTTTATGAATCTCATGTTTCTCTACAGTATCCGCTAATCCTATTCCACCACAACTTCAATGTGTCGACATGAGAGTTATTCAGTTTTCCGGCTTCATCCCGACATATGGCCATGTATTCTATGCTGAAGCACCTAATAAGGATATATGTTTTGTAAGTTTGTTTCTTAAATATCTCTCTGCAGCGATTAGAAGACTTTTCTGTTTTACAACATAAATAAATATGTTGATATGAATTTTTCTACAGGGTGACACTGGTGGAGCAGCGATGCACAACGGCATGATTTACGGTGTGATTTCTCTTGGTCAACCAGACCATGCATGTCAGAGACCAGTTGCAATTCTTGACGTGTGTGAATATCTGGCATGGATACAACAAACAACTGGGATTCAATAAAACATAAACTATAATAAAATAAAATTTTCATGAAATTTCATCTCACATATAATTTTATAATTGTATCTTCATCAGTTTAATCCACATGTTTGTAGAATTACAATGAATCAATAGTTTTGTTTTTTCTCACCTGATCTTGACCTCCCTAATGGAGCTTTCTCTGCCTCAGAAATGAAAAATAAATCAATAAATGCTTGAAAAAGAAACATTTCCTGGCTGATTGTCTTTATATTCATGGTTCAGTTTGTTCAGTTGATATTTTCCCTGAACTGAGTCTAAAAACGTGACATGGGTTTTAAATCACATGAAGAGGAACACCAGAAGTAATTCATTTATTCAGTTTTTGTCTTTATTTTACATCAGAAATGAACATGCAGCATCTAAACTCTGCAGCTCTGGAGTTACTCTTCCTGATTTAGTTCTAGAGAACTTTAAACTGCAGCAGGACCAAAGAGCTGTGCACAAAAATAATGAAACAGACGTCATAATACAGCAATTAAAGAAAATCACAAGTTGAACATAACACAAAAAAACATCACATTTTTAATAAAGATACAAAGGAAACAAAAAGTTCAATATTTAAAAACAATTTAAGAGTCAAAATCTGGAAAGAAAGAAGTTTTAAAATAATTTAAAAACAAGTAAAACTAATTAATGGTAGCTTCTGGTTGCCACAAATGCAACATAAAGGATAAAAAAAATATCTATTGCAGTTAAAGTGTCATTGTTTATTTTAATTTTAACACTTTTTATAGGCTTACATGAAGCTATAAAAAAGAATTATCTTAAAAACATTAACATAAAAATTGCCTGCAAAATAAAGGAGGAAGTGCAATAATATTTATTTTCTTTCACTGTTGAAATTAAAATCTAAATTACATGTCTTATGTAAAATTTCTCAGAAATTACATTTTTACTTTCAAAAGTTTAAACATGACAGACGTTCTCTGTAAATTTTATAGTAACATCTGGAAAAAGTAAAAATATGTTCGTACTGCTAAAATATGTCATTAAATACTTTATTGTTATGTCTTTTGCTGTTAATATTACATTAAATTAAACAGAAAAAAAGGTTTGCATCATCAAATGTGGTAGTGTTTTAATGCAATAATCACTGTCCAAATAATAGTGTTAATTAACAATTTGAACTTATTTCTATGCAACCAGGAATATTTTATTATGTTATTAAATGACACAAACTTTTTCTAGAGTAGTGATTTTGTCGTTCATTTTATTCTTCATACTTAACAGAAGGATGTTCATAGCTGGTGAGGCGCTGACTTAATCATAATCAGATTTACAAATATAGACACCGGCGTAACAGAGAGAAAACTGTGTATGTAAATTTTACCCAAAATAACAATAATAATAATAGTATGTATTTATGATGAGATTTTTAATCGATGCATATGTTTAGTACCACCTAGTGGTGTGATGAGTAACCCCTTCAGGCGCTCATGGCTCCCCCACCAGAATTCTGAGGAGTGCCGGTGGAGGTGGGTGCGAGTGAAGCAGCTCTTCACTACTTTCTTTTACTTGGGGTTATATTTTTCTAGTTCAACAATTAACGAAATACTGTAAGAACATCTAACATGTACGAATATAATTTGTAAAGTTTTCTCATGGTTGGGCTGGAAAAATATGACCCTATGAGCCAGTTGGTGTTCATAGCTGACCACTCAGTCACGACATATTGTCTTCTTTTATTTTTCAGCTGTGGGGCCACTTGCACGCAGTTAGAAGTCACATTGTGAAGAGTGATTTATTCTGTGTCATACTAGGTCAGTTCAAAGTCTAAATTAATGAACATATTTTTAAAAATGTGTTGTTGGATGTTATTTTTGAGTGATTTGTGGAATAAGAATATTTTGTTATGTTTTTGAGGAATTGCCACGCTGCCACCATAGAAGAATTCCGTTAACTCAAAGAAACCTGGAAATGTAAGTATTTTTAATTTGCTGCTATGCTCCACAGCAAAGGGGAAAACCGTTGCAGTACAACTCAAAACCACTTCTTTCTCACCCTCTGTATCAGAAAAACTACACTCTGACCCGTTGGCATAGCAACTGACAACAACGCCACTATATGTTTCAGGATTCAACACCAAAAAACACTAAATATTTCCCACACAAAGAACAGAACATTCAGTCTGTTGCAGCAGTATGGCTTTAGGCTTAATGTTTCTTTCACGATTAGTAATAAGTGATTAATAATCACTGTAGTAGATTATAGCTAAAACTGCTATTAGCTAATCTAACACAGCAGTTTATGGGTCATGTTTCTTCTGCATTCTTTACACATATACAAACTGTAGCTCACGAAATGCACAATTCAATAAAAAAATAAACAAAAAATTTTATTGCCGTCTTACCTTTACTTTTAAATGAAGTCCATGATGCTCTGCTCATTCTACACAAAATATGAGTTCATCCAAAGCCAAGTCTGTCATCTGACACAAGTTGAGAGAAGAATGCAAGGTAAGCAGAAAAGGCCGTTTCTAGCAGGACATCCACAAGGCCGGTGTTTTCTTGTGTACCACCCTGTGTACCACCCTGGTGTACCACCCAAGTACCCTTCTGCCTAGTAGTTTGAAACAAACTTTTCATCTGTCTGCAAGAAACAGTATAGGGGATAAGTTATGCATTTGTCCCATGGTAAAGCCAACAATAGAACTTCACCTGCTAATGACACATACAGGTAGTAAAACAAAATGGGAAAAATATACCAACTTGTGGAAGGTACACAAGTAAAAGTACAAGTTTTGAAATGTACGAAAAGTAATTTTTATCTTCAAGAATACAAAATGACTTGGGAGTAAAAGTAAAAAGTCGTCAGAAAGTTTTTCAAGTACACATTTTTTTTTTTTTCTCAGTAATACCTACTGTTTTTATTCTGCATATATTCATATGTGGCACATGTTATATTTTCACAAAATATATTTTTGCTAATTTTGTTGTTTCAAAAAGTAAACAATTAGAATGAGAAAGGTTCTGGACACAGTATTTCTTATTTTTTGTGTTTATTCAGGAAGATATTTTTTAGCATACAACAACACGGAAATATTGGGGATGTTGTTAATTATGACACTGTGCTAGATCTCACCTTCCAACATTTATAGAAAATCAGCTCGAAGAAAAAAAGCTGTTTTATTAAATTAATTATGCATACAAGTTTAAACTTGGCAGTAATTCGGTTATTTCTATGAGCTAAGAAGATAAGTTAGAAAACAACAGAGGCACCAACAGGAGCAGCAGGTAGGTACTGGCTCTACTGGCGCTGTTGCAGTAGTCGCCCTGGCAGCAGCTAATCTGTTCTGTGCTGAACTGATTCACCCGTGAAGCTCGCTGATCTGAGCAGATCAACTTGGAGGCACATCCCTTCAGCGTCACATTTTTTCCTTCTACATTCATTGAGGAAATGAAAATAAAGTTACCATGTGAGTAGCATGTTTGGATCTGGTCTTAACATTCTTCTGAGGATAAATATGAAGCATGCAAAACCATATTGGGATCTTGTTGCTGTGACGCAGTAGTTTTCATTCCCTTCACATTTAAGAGTTTTCATGCAGTTTTCTCCCTCACACGTGAAGCACCTTTTTCCATTTGGAGTGGACTTGTACTCTAACATACAGAGATAGTTATTCCATTGAAAAGAAATGCAAAATTATAACAACTTTTCGTTCAAAGCTTTTATTTTTTTTTAACTACTTGTTTCACCCATAATATGTGGAAAAATTTTGAAACTGAATAAACTAAAAAAAGGTTTTGAAAAAAAAAAATTCAAAACTACTCAGATTGAAGTTCAGATTCAGCTCCAGATTTATTTATTATTTTACTTTTTTTTTTTTTTTTTAGATTGAAGCTTTTCCACTGTTTTAGGGTAGGATGTCGATAAAAGGGATCTGAAATCATGACTGACAGCTCTGCAGGCCAGGAATATCAATCATGGTGTTTCAATCTGAAAAAACGTTTGAAGCCTCAAAAAAAAAATAAAAATCTGAAAATAAATAAATAAAATAACCTCCAGGTTAAGGTTCAAAAATAATTTTAAATCTTTTTTTTTTATTTTTAAACTTTTTTTATGGCATCAATTTAGCTCCATACTAGAATCACAAAACTACCTGCAGACTAATTTTTAGACCACTTCTACAATGGTTGCTTAAAATGTTGTACATTTTAAGAAGCAAAAAGTTTGTGAGTATTGTAAATTAAAATTGTGCAAAGTATTGAAAAATGTCATCTATGAATTAATTACCAGGTATTTGAGCGTTGCAGAGGTCTCCATTGCAGCAGACGCTATTTTTCACCACTTTGTAAGTTCCGTAGTTGACGGAGTTTTCAACACATAGTGCAGGCATCATGCAACCTTTGAAGTTGACAATAGGAACCACGACGCCATCTACAGTAAAATAACACAAATTTTAAGTGTGACGTTGCCAAAGTAATAAACAACAACTGGAAACCACACAAAGACGTACCTTTAATTGCGACTTCTGTTGTTACTGCTGAACAACGATAATCCTGTGAGGGACACTCAGTTGTTTTCCCAGTGCAAATTCCAGGGCTGCTTGATAAACATTCATAACATTTCAGGGTGTCAGCTAATTAAAACAAAGAGAAAATGCACTTTTATTGTCAACAAAATATGAAAAGGAAATAACAAAATCCTGTTCTTATAAGACAGGTTGAATCAGCACAATATACAGAGTGGGAAGGAAACGTTTGAAAGGCTTAGCAGGAAATTAGATCATTATTGCAGTTTTTAATGGGATAAAATGTAAATTGAATGAAATAACACTAAATAATGCAATGATAGAATAATATTAAATGTGATTTAAAAAAATGAATAAATAAATAAAAAACTTGCCTTCCGGTAGAAACAGTAACACCAAAGTGAAGAGGAACATTTTGCTGGTGAATTATTAGCGAGTTATAATTGTCTCCGCTGAAAAAATATATTGAAAGTTTTATTTCTGGGAGGGGCTCTACTCTCAGCTTTACGCCTCCCCTAACTAAGCAGATCCTCCTGTTTGTAAATGGTAGATTTTTTTTTTTTCTCGCTTTCTGACGGTTATGCTACGCACAGACCCGTTGCCATAGCAACTGACAACAACGCCACTGCAAGTGTTTCAGGATTCAAAAAAAAACATTTCTCAACCCTGGTCCTCAAGTTACACTGATTGCCCCGCATGATTTAGTTATTTCCCTGCTTCAGCACGCATGATTTCAATTGATCGCTGATTAACAGGCCGTTGCTGAATTGCAATCATTTGAAAAGGCCAGTTAAAGCAGGCGCGCAGGTGTCAAACTCCAGTCCTCAATGGCCGCTGTCCTGCAGTTTTTAGATGTGCCACACGTACAAAACACTGGAATGAAATGGCTTAATTACCTCCTCCTTGTGTAGATCAGTTCTCCAGAGCCTTAATGACCTAATTATTATATTCAGGTGTGGTGCAGCAGAGGCACATCTAAAAGTTGCAGGACACCGGCCCTTGAGGACAGGAGTTTGACATCCCAGGGAAACATCTAAAGCAGGTCAGTGTGCCTTGAGTACCAGGGTTGGGAAACCTTGGTTTGCAGTTCACAGTGGAGATCGCATTCAAGTCGCATATATGTCGGAAGTGTGAACGACCACTCCAAAAAGGAGAAGTAGGCTTAATTTACTTTGACATCCTTAGCATGATGTGATGTGAAATTCGTTTTGTTTCTGTTCAGTTAAATTTTTAAAAAAGGCGACAAAAAGATCATGAGTAAAGCAGGTGTTTAAATGAGCTAATCAACCACCGCTGTTAGATTAACTAGCGGTAGTTAATCTACCATTATCTATCTCTTATTAATAATCACAAAATACACATAAAGCCTAAAAACATAATATTGTAATGGTCTGAATGTTCTGCTCTTTGTGTGGGGAAATGTTTGAGCATTTTGAATGATCACGTAATGGCGTTGTTGTCAGTTGCTATGGCAACGGCTGTGTAGCGCAACTGTCAGAGAGCGAGAAAAAAAACATTAGGATCTGCTTAGTTAGGGGAGGCCTAAAGCTGAGAGTAGAGCCCCTCAGAAATAAAACTTTCAATATATTTTTTCAGCGGAGACAATTATAACTCGCTTATAATTCACCAGCAAAATGTTCCTCTTCCCTTTGGTGCTTGGAGTGCTGTTTCTACCGGAAGGCAAGTTTTTGATTACGATTAATATTATTGTAACGTTGCATTTAGTGTGATTTTATTAAACTTAGTTTTTCTTCCATTTAAAAAACGGCATTAATAATCTAACTTATTTTTCTCCCCACGCATTGTGCTGACGTGATTCCGCCATTTTTTTGTTGTCTTAAGAACAGGATTTTGTTGTTTCATTTTCGTGCATTTTCTCTTTGCTTTAATTAGCTAACAACCTGAAGTGTCATGAATGTTTACCGGCTCCCTCTGGAATTTGCACCGAGAAAACAGCTGAGTGTCCCTCACAGGATTATCGTTGTTTAGCAGCAACAGAAGTCGCCATTAAAGGTAACTCTTTGTTGTTTCCAGTTGTTGTTTATTAGTTTGGCAACGTCACACTTAAAATTTGTGTCATTTTACTGTAGATGGCGTAGTGGTTTCTGCTCTCAACATCAAACGTTGCATGATGCCTGATCAATGTGTCGAAAACTCCGTCAACTACGGAACTTACAGAGTGGTGAAAAATAGCGCCTGCTGCAACGAAGACCTCTGCAACGCTCAAATACCTGGTAATAATTCCCTTATTATATTTGTCAATACTTTTGCACAACTTGAATTTACAGTTCTCACAAACGTTTTTGTGAGAAATTAAAATCGAATGTTCAGACGACATCCTCTGAACGTTCTTTCACCAAACATCAAAATGAAACGCTCGGACTTTCAGCGAACATTCGCAGTATTTCAAAATAAAATGGTATATCTATTGTTTAAATAGGTCTGTGGAAATGCTAGTATGGCGGCAGTTTTCATTTCATTCAAACAATTATCTTCCATTTCCTATGGAGATCAATCCAATCTTGTAAAAAATTGGGAAATTGATTACAACCACTTAAAACACTTTGTAAAGAATTCATTAATTTTACAGTATTGACATTAAAGACTACCAAGATAAAATATGATTTAAAAAAAAATAATATGGCGTAGGGGATAGCGCGACCCACGTTTGTAGGCCTTGTGTCATGTTCCGTGTTTTTCCTGTGTATTTATTTCGAGTTTCTGTGTTTCTGAGTTTCCATGTTGTCCTGTCTTCCCCTTGATTGTCCCCAGGTGTTTCTTGTCCCCGTAATTACCTCCTGTGTATTTAGTGTCACCTGTGTGTCTGTGTCTTTGTCGGGTCCTAGTCTAGTTTGGCGTCTGGTCGAATGTGCGTTTAGTCCTTCGTCTTGTCCATTGAATTTACCAGTTGCTACCGGCGTTGAGCCCTGACTTCTGCTCAGTCGTGCTGCCTGGTTGTGTGGACTTTGTTTGGGACATTCATTATTAAAATCATTTATTCATCCTACCTGGTAGTGATGTTACGTGATGTGCCGAGGCTTCGAGGCGTGTGTCGAGTAATGGAGGGGGCGTTTCCGTAAAGCGCGTATCGAGGCTTGCTTCATTTAGGGGAGGAGCCGAAAACGATGACGTCCGAAGCCTCGCTGCCTGGCTGTACCACGTGACTGCTTCGGGAAGTGGCTCAGATTCTGGCGCGGGGTTTGACAGCTTTAGAAACCCCACAGGCTCCACTCAAAATGTGGGTTGTTGTAGGCGAGTTGGGTCAGTTGAGAGAGTGGATAGAGTTTTGATAGTTTGGATAGCAGAGTTTGGATAATGGTTATTTAGTTTGAGACAGTTAGTTTGGTGTTTGGAGAGTTTAGGACAGATAGATAGATAGGAGATTTAGGAGCGCGAGGACAGGATAGGAGTAGGATGGAGCCAGCGAGAAAGAGGAGGATTTCTCCTATGTGGGAACATTTTGATTTGATAAGCCCTAACAAGGTAAGGTGAACTGAACATTTGCAGATGCATTAGGTTTGCTTATGAGGAACTGTATTTTTCACTGTTTCTTATTTTCTGTAAAGGTGAGGTGTTTATTGTGCTCCAAGGAGTTGGGGTACAATAATAACACCTCATCCATGTAGTGTCAAAAAAGAGAAATCGTTTGAAACCAAAAACTGTGGTGAAATTGTTGTTTCTTAATAAAAATGCATGAAATCATCCAAGTTACACAAGCATTAGCCTATTCACTACCCCCTCCCTAGTTCCACAGGCACTTTCATTGTCCTCTGCCTGATTAAGCCCATGCCATTTTTCTAGAGTCACAGAAAAACTTTATTACACAACATGCCATATCACATGACACTACTATTTTGGGAATAATTACACACAGAGAATACATTCAAACAATATTTTATTATATACATAATTTATGTAGACAAATGATTTCGTCCTACATCTTTTGTGAAGTCATTCCCAAGAGCCATAATAGACAAAAATTCAATGCATCACAAGTGTTAAGATACAGCTGGCTGTGATTATACACCTGGCCAGTAGGTGGTTTCGTGTGCACATGAAGCCTCAAGAAATGAACCCTTTCTCGAACCAGTTGGCTCAAGTGGTTCAATGCCTCATGAGGCTTCATCTCACCATCACTACTACCTGGGTCTACAAGCGTCTGCCTCACCATCACCTCAACACCACCGTTTCATGACACCTTGAGTCCTCGACGCGGCTGTCGCGGGTTCGATTCCCAGAGCCGGCATGTCTTTCCCCTTTCCTGTCAGCCTACTTTCATATAAGGGACACTAGAACCCACAAAAGACCCCTGGAGGGGAGGGGGAAAAAAAGAGAATAATATTACATGAATAAAACCCTCTTTAAAACAAAAATAAAATGGTACAGTATTAATTTTAATACCATAGGTTTTCAGAAAAAACATTCACAATAATAATAATCAGAATGTGATACAAAAAATATGGAAACCTGTAACCTACTGAACAAAGTAGATCCCATTGGTTTCAAAGGAAATGCAGAAGCATTGTTTCTGGTGTAGGACAGCAGAAAGCCAGACAGTGGCGTCACTCCTCAGACTATATATATTGTATTTTAAATTCAAATGAAAGTAGTTCTTCTCACCTCTCGGACATATAATCATTGTTTTAATGTAGAGAGTAAGGTTTGGCCTGTGGTCAGCTCACCATGGCAACCACCTGTCATGGTGAGCTGTCAGTCATGAGTTCACATCCCACCCTAAAATGGGGCCAAAAGTTTGAATCTGAAAAATAAAGCATAATTTAAAACAGAAAAAGTATTTAATCTGAAAAATAGTTTTGACAAATTTTTGTTTCCATTTTTTTTAGTTTCAAATCTTTTATTTAAAACTTTTTATGCAGTTTCAATTTTTTTCAACTATTTTAAGTGAAATAAGTTGTTGACAAAAGAATATATCTAATTCTGCATTGTTTTTAAATTGAATAACTATCTCTGTATCTTAGAGTACAAGTCCGCTCCAAATGGAAAAATGTGCTTCACGTGTGAGGGAGAAAACTGCATGAAAACTCTTAACTGTGTAGGGAATGAAAACTACTGCGTCAAAGCAACAAGTAAGAGCCCAATATGGTTTTGCATGCTTCATATTTATCCTCAGAAGAATGTTAAGACCAGATCCAAACATGCTACTCACATGGTAACTTTATTTTCATTTCCTCAATGAATGTAGAAGGAAAACATGTGACGCTGAAGGGATGTGCCTCCAAGTTGATCTGCTCAGATCAGCGAGCTTCACGGGTGAATCAGTTCAGCGCAGAACAGATTAGCTGCTGCCAGGGCGACTACTGCAACAGCGCCAGTAGAGCCAGTACCTACCTGCTGCTCCTGTTGGGGCCACTGTTGTTTTCTGCCTTATTCTCTTAGCTCACACTGCATTGCTGCCATGTTTTCTTTTTAATCACAATTAATTTTATAAATCTGTTCTTTTTATTTGATTCTATAAAAATGTGGTTAGCTAAGCAACACTTTGTAATTAACAACATCCTCTATATACTTTGTTGTTGAATACAAAAGAAAATATTCCTCAATAAGCACAAAAAAATTAGCTTATTGAGCACCTGCAAAACTTGCAAAAAAAAAAGTTATCTTTAGTAAATGTGTTCAAGACTCTTAGAATTTACCAGAATAAACCCAACATATCCATGCAGATATTATTGTTTTCTACATGAGCTGTCTGATGCAGATTTTAGTTTTGTTTTCTTTAATGATGAGGTTAACAGCTTTTAAAAATGTGCTTCAGATTTTATTGGAAATCCATTATTTTTTTCATTAATAACCAGAAATGAACACAAGAGTTACAATCTAGTCAGACAACAGACATTTATTTTCTAGTTATGACAGTGGATATTATTAAATGATTATAACAAACAGCCGGTTTAGTTATTTAGAAAAACGATATACTAACTGTTTAATTTACAAAATAACTTTAATCCCCAAATAATCCAAAACTGGTTGAAATATGCCTCACCTTCATCCAAGATTAATATGTTTGTGGTACAATTATAAATTTGAAACTTTCATTTAATGTCTGTTAAGTATGAAGAATAAAATAAATGATAAAATCACTACTCTAGAAAAAGGTTGTAACAACATAATAAAAATATTCCTGGTTCCATAGAAATAAATTCACATTGTTAATTAATACTATTATTTGGACGGTGATTATTGAATTAACAAGGCCATCATATTCGATGATGCAAACCTTCTTTTCTGTTTAATTTGATGTAATTATCAGTGAAAAACATTGTAAGAAGAAAGTATTTAATTATATATTTTAGCAGTACTACCATCTTTTTACTTTTCCAGATTTTACTATAAAATTTCCAGAGAACATCTGTCATATTTAAACTTCTGAAAACCAAATTTTAATTTCTGTGAAGTTTTACATAATAAACATGTAATTTAGATTTTAATTTAAACAGTCAAAGAAAATAAATATTTTTGAACGTCCTCCTTTATTTTGCAGGCCATTTTTATGTTAATGTTTTTAACATAATTATTTTTCATAGCTTTACGTAAGCCTATAAAATGTGTTCAAATTAAAAATGACACTTTAACTGCAATAGAGGAAAATTTTCTATCATTAGAATGTTAAATTTGTGGCAACCAGAAGCTACCATTAATTAGGTTGACCTGTTTTTAAATATTTTCTTAAAACTTCTTTCATTCCAGATTTTGACTTTTAAATTGTTTCCTTTGTATTGTAGTGGGAAAGTTTTAAGGTTGATGTGATTAATAACTGAATCTATGCATAGCAGTATTATGATTCTTGTGTGACACAAGAATCTTTCATGAAAAAGACTTCTGAAAGAGTTCAGTTTCTCTGGCCTTAGCATTACAATTAAGTCATTGGATTGTTTCTTTATCTCTCATGGCTCCTAGTGAAAGCAGATGTGTGGTTGCTGTCTGTTCTGTAACCAAGTAGATTATCAAACTATGTGACTGGGATGAAACTCTGACTATAAAACTGTAAGCTGTGTTCTGCTCGGGGCTCTTTCTCCTGACTGCGATCAGTGAGAAGAGCCTTCGAATAAATACCGATAAAGAATATATTCGATCTCTGGTTCTTGAAACAGTTTTTCCTCACTCTTTGTAAAAGGAAAATTTCTACAACAGCATCTTTATTATTCTTATATATATTATATCTTTTTATATATTAGGATATTATTTGTTAATTGCTGTATTATGTGACTTCTGTTTCATTAATTTTGCGCACAGCTCTTTGGTCTTGTTGGAGTTTAAAGTTCTCTAGAACTAAATCAGGAAGAGTAACTCCAGAGCTGCAGAGTTTAGATGCTGCATGTTCATTTTTGATGTAAAATAAAGACAGAAACTGAATAAATAAATTACTTCTGGTGTTCCTCTTCATGTGATTTAAAACTCATGTCACGTTTTTAGACTCAGTTCAGGGAAAATATCAAATGAACAAACTGAACCATGAATATAAAGATGATCAACCAGGAAATATTTCTTTTTCATGCATTTATTGATTTATTTTTCATTTCTGAGGTGCAGAGAAAGCTCCACTAAGGAGGTCAAGATCAGGTGAGACAAAAACAAAACAATTAATTTATTCTAATTCTACAAACATGTGGATCAAACTGATGAAGACATAATGATCAAATTATATGAGAGGAAATTTGATGAGAATTTTATTTCATGACAGCTTGTTTTATTGTATCCCAGTTTTTTGTTTTATCCACCCCAGGTATTCACACACATCTATTAAATAACTTGGTTTCAGAAATGCATAGTTGTTTGTAACAAAAGAAATCACACCATAAATCATGTCGTTGTACACCACTGCTCCACCAGCGTCGCCCTGTAGAAAAATTTATATCAATATATTTATTTATGTTGTAAAACAGAAAATTGTTCTAATCTCTGTTGGGAGATATATTGAAGAAACAAACTTACAAAGCACATATCCTGGTTCAGTGCTTGAGCACTGAATACAAGCCCATATTTCGGCCGGACAATGGAAGCACCAAGAACTTTCATGTCGACACATTGAAGATGTGCTGGAATAGCAGAAATTCTCACTGTGGAGAAACATGAGAATCATAAACATGTTCTTCACTCGACCTTCTCTGTGGAGACAGAAATGAAGATTTTATTCTAATAACTTCAATATTTCTCTCACATCGCGCTCTACGGTAGTCGACTGTTGTTGCTCCCTCTCCTGCCAGCTGAACAACATCGTCTCTAAAACACAATAAGAATAAAATGTAAAATTGTAAGATAACAATGTAGAAAATTAATTGTTATGAAGAACAATGAAAGAACAGAAAATGAATCCATGAAGGACTTCATCCACTGACACAGGAGTGTCCACCTCCAGTCCTCAGTGTGTCCTACGTCCTTTACATGTGTCTCTGGTCCAACACACCTGAGCTAAACAGGTTCTGGTTCTGCTGGTGGCCTGATTACCTGACTCAGGTGTGCTGAAGCAGAGGCAGCAGGACTGGAGGAGTGGAGACAGAAAACCTGAAGACAAGTTTTTGATCAGAGAAAAACTTACGTTTTAAGACGATAACTGCAGTCTGGTAGCCGGGCAACTGGAACATCTGTTACTGGTGTCTCAAGCTTCAGCAACATGATGTCATGGTGCTGGTTGTAAATCACAGGAGCTTGTCGGATTACCGGATTGTACTGCCCAGCAGTCCGTGGATGAACTTTTAAAGTTACTCTGTTAGTCCTGCAGAAAATGTTGGATTATAATGAACAGACAGAAAAGCTGATCATCTGCAGATAAAACTGTCTTCATGTCTTTTTCCTACCATCCTGGCTCAGCCTTCCAGCAGTGAGCTGCAGTCAGGATCCACTCAGGGTGGATCAGAGATCCTCCACAGCGGTCCACTTTATTACCCTTGCTGCTCTCAACCCGAACATGATAAAGACGCTCCGTGTCATGACAGTTTTGACCTCCAATGATTCTCTTCTGCAGAGAAACATCTGAGTTCACTGAAACACCTGAAGAAGAAAAAGGAGGACTTTACTCAGAAATCAGGTGCAAACATGGCTGCTGAAACAGAAAATGGATTGACAGTTAAAGATTAAAAAGCATCACAGTTTATATGCAAAGAAATTTCAGTCTCAAACAGAATCAGAGGGAAGTTTGAGAATCACAGAGAGCAGCAGCCTCACTGGAACCAGTGGAAGTGTCTCCAGTGTCTCCAGTGTGTCCAGTGTCTCCGACTCACCCAGCCCCAGCAGCAGCAGAACCTTCAGCAGAGTCATTGCTGGTCCAGCTTCCTCTGAATGTCTGCAGTCCTGCAGCAGCTTTTAAACTCTTTTCACAACTTCCTGTTGAAAGAAAGCCACCAATCACAGGACAGACACTGATCTGCGCTGTCATCTGCATACAGAGAAACTTTAACATCTCATTGTTCTAAAGAAACTTGAAAAGAGTTTTTGTTCCATTGACAGATTATTTCACTAATAATAAAACATTTCCCCTCTTATTACGGTAATTAAATAATCAACCAATGAAACAATAACTTTTTCATCAATATTAAAGAACTGACTCGAAACAAGCAGCTCCTAAATTTTGCTGCAAAGTTACTTGTAAGTTAGTTTTACCGCATCTGAACTGAACTTCAGAGACCTGTAGTTTTTTTGATGTTTGATGTTTTTTTAAGAAAAAACAGTTTGGTTTCCAATCTACAAGAATTCACATCTGCCTTTGCTCCTGAAACTAAAAGAATTTTGTTTACTGATGAGCTTTGAAAATGACCCTCTATAAACAGATTATTTTATAAAAAAAAAAAAAAACAATATTACAGTGCTGAGTGGTGAAGAGCATTTACATTTAATGTAAATGCAAATTACAACAAAAAAATTAACCCTCACAGAAATGCACCATCTTGTTTTACAACCTGTCTGTGCAGGTGAAGTTCTGTTGTTGGCTTTATTTCTTACAGATACAGATCACATTTTCTCCATCTCTTAATGAACTGGACTGGTTTTAAACCAATAGTAGTATTAATAGCTTACTTCGTTTGTGACAAATTCCTTAAAAGTGCCGAGCCCTTTATGTTCAAACATGTTCAGTGTGCAGCCGTGTACGTGTGAGCAGATAAAACAAAGACAAAGAATCCTTTTGAACAGAGTGTTCCTTATGAATTTCTTGTAACATTTCTTGTCTATGAAATCACAAGATTCAATTTTCAATTTAATTTTATCAGGCTGCCCAGTGCTGGACTAAATGCCCAGTTTGCTACAAGCAGCCTGAGTCGATCCCACCAACAGCTATAAAGAATGTCTGGCTTTATATCAGATTTTCTGATATAGAGAATACCACCTGCTCACTGTTTGCTTTCTCCTTCACCTTAACATTACTACCAGGCGGTTTAAAGCCGCTGCTTAGGGGATCTGGGCTGGAGGTTCGCGGCTGTGAATAGAAGTTACTGCAGAACCTCAACTGTTACAGGAAGACTCAGCCCATGGCATTTGGAGCTCACAAAACATCACATAAACATTAATGAAAATACTTGTCGCGGCCTTCTACGTTCCAAAACCAAACATTTACAACAAATGCTGTGGGTGGTAACAGGTGGTTTGATTCTTGCACGTACTTCCAAATTGATTGTTTGAAAAAAATATATTCTTTATTTCTTGTAAAAATATCGACAAAATTATTACTAAAGATCTCTTACAACTTAGTTGAAAACTAAAGTTAACTGAATCTGACATGTCAAGTTTAAAATGTGGTCAAAAAAATCATTTTACAAAACCTCCTGTCATCACACCAGACATTTGCCCAAACAATGAACCTGTACCAAGCACCCGGTGTGTTATTAATTACTTAACTTAATGGAAGAGTCTAACAGTTTACCAAAGTAATCTAAACAATTCCAAATATAAAACTACTAATTACATATTTTGGCTTTAAACTAACGTAAATATATTCTAACTGCCCAGAGAAAAACACTAAATTGGTAGAAATTACAATTCACAAAATTTAATATAAATGGCCACAACAATACAGTAGCAATAATTTGAATTGCAGCATAAAGCCAAACATGCCACAATTAAATAAATCAAAATGTCCCAAAAGCATAGAGCGACTGGCATAAGGGCCACCGGGGTATTCCAGGAAGATTCAGGGCCGGCCCAAAGTAATATGGGGCCTTAGACAGATTCATGATTTAGCCCCCCGACCCCTCCTACTAAGAACATCAGCATCACTAACTGTTTAAATCAGGGGTGGGCAACTCCAGGCCTTGATGGCCGGTCTCCTGCAACTTTTAGATGTATCTCTACTTCAACACACCTGAGTCAAATAATGAGGTCATTAGCAGGACTCTGGAGAACTTGACTGCACTTAGGAGGTGATTCAGCTATTGGATTCAAGCGTGTTGGACCAGGGAGACATGTAAGAGGTGCAGGACACCGGCCCTCGAGGGCCAGGATTGCCCACCCCTGGTTTAAATATAGATTTAGAGCCCAGATTAATTGGCTGAGTTTAAAATCAATCACTGATTATTGGTTATTATTTGCTGTGATGTATTTGTGGACAAACTTCCTAATTAAATCCTAAATGTACTTTTTATTTTTTTTCTTTGCTGAATGCATTAAATGAAATTTAATAGCCCTGCCATTCACAATAAATGAATGTTAAATTTTTAGATTTAAAACAATTCTGTGTTACAATTCAAGCACTTATAGGACCCTGTGAATGGCCCCCACCATTAGAGTTAACCCCTCTGAGTTTTTTGATCTATAAAACAGTCTGCAGCCAAGTTGGTATAGAGGTTAAACAGTCAGATATTATTAGGGTTTATTTAGTAAAATAGAAGCAAATTTACTTATTTCATAACTTCATAACCAGAGACCTTCTCTCCTCTGGTCTGTTTAACAACTTCAGTCTCAGATCAACTCAGCCCTCCAGGACTGTCAGCAGCAGAAACAGCAACATTAAACCTATCAGGGAAACATAAACTACATTTGCTTTGCATTGTCCCCACATGATGACAATGATATAGTATGATCTGATTAAATATTAGGTTCTTGACTAATATGGGTTGTTGCTATGTTGTTGTACAATGTTTTAAGATCTTGTTCAGTGTGCCCCTTTTTAACTTTGAGCCCCTGCCCCTCCTAATGTTTCTGCACGGCCCTGTGTCAGCATGCGAGAAGATAAAACAGAGGAAAGACAAAGAGTCCTTTTGTCCATAACAGAGTGTTCCTTATGAATCTCTTGACTATGAAATCACAAGATTCATAGTTTCTTTTACAAAGAACATTTTAGTCACATTAGTCTTTTTGTTTTTCACAATGTAGCATCAGGGCTTTTTTCAATTTTTGTATTTATGTTTCTCCTTAACTTAATCTTTGTTAGCGCATTAGCTCCACTTTACACCACACTAACTTTTAGCCACATAAAACAGATATTTTTTTGTTTTTTTCAGTTAGCAGATAAATATATAATCACGTCTCTAATTAGTCAAATCACAGACTGTTATTGGTCGGTTCGTCTTGTTTCTCCACGCCACTGATCCTCATCCCTTCTCCCTGGTTTCCTCATGGTCTCTTCATGTCTCTGGTTTGAATTTATTTTTGTCCCTTGGACTTTTTTTTTTTGTAAGTTTGATTTTTAATTAAATCTACAACAGAACTTTTACATCTCCTGCCTGCTGCATTTGGGTCCACACTTCAACCACACACATCATGACAGACGGTGGTAATGCATCGGAGTTTAAAGCCATTCTGTCCATCATGGTCAGTTTGGAATGAGTATATATATTGTAAACATTTAAATATGAATAAAATAGTTTTTTAAAGAACCACAATAAAGCCTAACTTTGTTACAAATTAAATTGTAACAATGGACTTTTTTCCTTAAATCTTCAAGTTAAGAACTAAAATATAAGAATGATTTTATAGCCAAAATATTTGCTGTAAATGGTGCTTGTTGTATATTGTTAAAAAAAGAGGTAATTTAATGCTAGCTTTGGACAAAACGTTTGGCTCTTTCCTCTTTAATTTGCCCGGGAATCCTCGACGAGTGGCGGCGTCGTGCTAAAACGAAACAACAACAAAGCGTGTTGACGTCACAGATCACAGAGTTTAATCTCATACAAAGCAATCGACAACAAAGCTGCAGAGGAACAGAGATATGCATTTTTCTCATAAAAATAAAGACAGACAAAGGGGAAGACAGACAAACACGAAACAAAGACAAAAAAAGGCAAAAATTAGCGGCCGCTCTCTCTCTCTTTCTTTTAGCGCTGACCTGGAATTTTATACTGAGTAGGTGTTTCTTGAATTTAATATATGCAGTCAAGGCGTTCCGTTCTTTGACCTATTAGAAACTCCGTAGGGACTCAGAAAAACTTGGAAACTCCCCTCATTATGGCAAAGGTGTCTGGTTTTTGTCTAAGTAAAAGGGCGGACCACTTCGTGTTCATCTCTGTCTGATACGGGGAGATCCCTGGCGCCAAAAAGTCTCTTCCCCCTATCGGAATGTAAATTTTATTGCTCTGTCTGCCAGCGGGGGAGGAAAAGGGCCCTGCTTATTCAACTCCTTACCGCATCTCAGACGAAACCTGTTCCAAATAAAAGTATTGAATACAACTGTTACGCATGTTGTAGATTAACTGTATTAAGCACTAAAATTAATAATTTTTCTTAACAATATCTAAAGTCAGAGTAATGATGTCAGAAAACACCTGTCAAAATATTACCACTGATGCATGAAGTCCACTTTAGTGTACTTCATGCACTTTAGTGCATTCAACGGCTTCCCCCACAAGATTTCTTATGAATGCTGGTAGAGGTAGGTGCGAGTGAGACAGTTCTTTACTACATTTTTTATTTAAGGTCATATTTTTTTAGTTCAACACATTCATGAAATATTGTGAGGACATATAACATCTATGGATATGATTTGTAAAGTTTTCCCGTGGTTGGGCTGGAAAAATATGACTTTATGACAGGGAGCTGCGCCAGTTGGTGTTCGTGGCTGATCACTCAGTTATGATACTAACTATGTCTTCTGTTGTTTTTCAGCTTTGAAGGCTCTTGCATGCAGTTTCTAGTCACACATATTGAAGAGTGTTTTTACTGTCTTCAACACTAGGTGAGCTCAGGGTGAAAAATTCATGTATATGTAAAGTTGTGTTGTGACTGACATGGTGATTGACTGTTGCAGCTGCTGTGGCAGTTGACAGTTATTTTACTGTTTTATATTATTGGATGTTATTTTTGAATAATTCATGAAAAAATAATGCTTTGTTTTATTTTGAGGAATTGTTAAATGTTGGTTTAAATTATACGATCACATGTAAAAAAAAATTACAGATAAAGAATTCTTATGAATGCTGGTAGAGCTTTGAAGGCTCCTGCATGCAGTTTCCAGTCACACAAAGAATACAAGGGAAGCAGAAAAGGCCGTTTCTAGCAAGACATCCACAAAGCCAGTCTTTTCTTGTACACCACCCTGTTTGAAAACACGGGGTACCCTTCTGTCTCATAGTTTGAAGCAAATCTTTCATCTCCAGTATTGCAATTCTTTTAGTATTATTTCCTGCTTCGATTGAAAATCCACTTAAGAAAACTGTGTAAGTGTAGAAATGTAGTCATCCATGTTGACATCGGCAGAGAAAACAATAAATATATTGCTGCACTTAGTACTCATGGCTACCTCGCTGTCTCTTACTCTGCAGTTGTGGAGATCAATGTCTGGGATCATGAGCGCCCCCTGCCATGAGACAAGAGAACTGCCTGCCTCACCTCGAATCTATTCTCTGCCGTTTATAATTGATCCTCACCACACGAAACACATTACACACAAAGTTAGTGACAAAAAACACTGTACATTATAAAAGCAAAATTATGGAGAATCAGTTTATATTAAATGTTTTTTAACCATTTTATTGGCGACATACAGAAAGGAGAAGGAACGTGCAGTGGGGGGGCAGGAGAGAGCTTGAGCCTCTGTCCCTTTTATCCTTGATGCCCCTAGTGCCCTTTTTGAGTTTTTGTTTTGTTTTTTTATCTGTGAGTCAGGAGGCCTGCTTGTGCCCCTCAACAATAATATTTTGCTAAATATAAGAATTCAGTAAAATACATCAATCTGGCTGCCCTCGCTCTAATAATGAGAATTCTCAGTTTCTCTGCCTCCATGATACTCAGACACCGGGTCCATGGTCAGGAGAAGGGGGCAGATCTGTGCCCTCTAACATCAAGTTATGGGCATTAAATTGCAAGACAAAATCCAATAGAAACAAAATATAAAGTACTACTAACAATAATATTACATACATATATGGGGCATAAACCAAATCTTCCTGAACTTACACACTGTGTGTGATGAACCGGCAAGTAACAGTCTGCGATTTGACTAATTAGAGACATGATTACATATCAATCAAATCAATCAATCAAATTTTATTTGTATAGCACATTTCAGCAGCAAGGCATTTCAAAGTTCTTTACATCATATCAAGCACAGAAACACAATGCAACATAGAATCAACAATCAAAACACGACATTAAGTCAGGTTCCATCAATAAATTTGTAATTGATACGTTTCAACTACAATTCCAAACAGGTGGGTTTTTAGTCGAGTTTGCATCCATAAAAGGTTTACCTGTTACACTCCTACTGTGTTATATGGAACAAAATACCTATTGCTATTTTTATTCCCACTCACGCTCACAAACACACACTTTAAAACAATGTTAACAGCCTTTCAACAGCCTTGTAAACAGAAAGAGGTGTAAGGAGCACAGGGCTTCCTTACACCTGTGCTCCTTACACAGGTGTAAGGAGCACCTTACAGCACACCCTGTGCTCCAGGTGTAAGCACAGGGCTTACACCTGGAGCCCTGTGCTCCAGGTGTAAGGAGCACAGGGCTCCTTACACCTCTTTCACAGAATTTCGAGCAGGGACTCCGCCGTCCCTCACGAATTTTTGTGCAATTCTATGGTACCTGTTAGTGTCTAGAATTTACAGAGTTTGTGTTACGCGCAGTGACCCTCAGTTACTCGTCGTTTTTCTTCCGGCACCAGGCTCATCTGCCATATTCATCTGCTAATAAAAAAAAATGTCTATTTTATGTGACTAAATGTTAGTTTGGTGTAAAGTGGAGCTAATGTGCTAACAAAGATCAAGTTAAGGACGAACATAATTACAAAAAATTTTAAAAAGCCCTGATGCTACACAGTGAAAAACAAAAAGACGAATGTAACTAAAATGTCCTTTGTAAAAGAAACTATGAATCTTGTGAATTTATAGACAAGAAATGTTACAATAAATTCATAAGGAACACTCTGTTATGGACAAAAGGACTCTTTGTCTTTTCTCTGTTTTATCTGCTCACATGCACTCAGCTGCACGCTGACACAACTATAACATTTAAGACTGATCACAGTCACACATAAACAAAAACTGATTAAGGCAGAAAACACCTTAGAGAGGGAGCAGAATGAGGAAAAAATAAAGCAGAACTCGCTCTACAATCTTTGCTTCACTTGGTGTTTATCCTAAGGTGAGCTGAGTGGAGCCCAGCGCTGGACGGTGAAAGTCACTCTGTATCTGTTCCAATTGGATGATGTGAAACATCTGAACATTTTCTGCATTAAAGCCTGTTTTATATTTAACCAAAGCTCATTATTTCTCAAGGTAATGACAATGGGATTTTAGTCGGGTCTTAAACTGGTAAACGGACCTGGGTGGTGCACAGAGGGGAAAATGAGTGAACTACAACAACTTGTGTCTTGGTTAATGATTCTTACAAACTTTATTCACACAACTTGTCTTTATCAATACCCAGATGTGAAATTGGTCATGGTATTTTTTTATACTTTGTGTTCAGCTGCCCATTTTATTAAGATTTGAGAAAAATACAGATTTTACAAAAACATGATCTATTATTTACATTTAACATATAATTGCAACATTGTTTTAAAAAAAAGACTCGAAAGGACTTGAAATTCCAAGTTTCAGACTTGAGACGTCACTTGGGATGACTTTATCCCACTGCTATATTGAAATAATCTTGAACATGTTTGCTAGTCCTTGACCTGCAGTGGGCTGCTGCATGAATATAACTTAAACATAGAGTGTATAAAAACATTTTATTTGTTTTACTGTCGGCAGCCTCGCTGTAGGATTCATTACTATATGCCACATGAAATAATTTTTAAAAATTTTAAAAAATATTTCAAATATGTCCTAAACTTACACACTCTGGCTGACAAAAACTCACAGGAACTAAGTTCACTCTGGGTCTCACAGGTAGGATCTTGATTTCACAATCTTCTGCACAACTGAGGCTCCAAATATATTTCATGACTGAGAAACACCAGAAACACCACTTTAGTATCTCAGACCATGCATTATGTATATAACCCATTTCATGCATAACGGGCAGTGGACAGCTAACCAAAAGCCATTTGCTTGTGTTTATATGGGGTTTTATTTTGTAAATGCACACAGACCACTAAAGTGGTCACTAGTGCATCATACAATACACTGCCAACTACTGGCCATCCACTGCAAGTGCAAGAAAATTTAGTTAAATCCAGATGAAAATTCAGACAGATAGAAAAACCATGCCAACTCACTGAGGAATATCCAGTCCCTCCTTCTACTGTAGAAAGTCCAAGGAACAAAAATAAACCTAAACCAGAGACATGAAGAGATCATGAGGAAACCAGAGAGAAGGGATGAGGATCAGTGGCGTGGAGAAACAAGACGAACCGGCGAGTAACAGTCTGTGATTTGACTAATTAGAGACATGATTATATATTCATCTGCTAATCAGAAAAAAAGAATCTCTTTTATGTGGCTAAACGTTTGCTTGGTATAAAGTGGAGCTTTACACCAAGTGCTAACAAAGTTTACACAATGTGCTAACAAAGATCAAGTTAAGGACAAACAAAATACAAAAATAGAAAAAAGCCCTGATGCTACATTGTGGAAAAACAAAAGGACTAAAGGGACTAAAATGTCCTTCTTAAAAGAAACTATGAATCTTGTCATTTTATAGACAAGAAATGTTACAAGAAATTTTTAAGGAACACTCTGTTATGAACAAAAGGACTCTTTGTCTTTTCTCTGTTTTATCTGCTCACATGCACACGGCTGCAGGTTGAACATGTTTGAACATAAAGGGTTCGGCACCTTTATGGAGTTTGTCACAAAAGAATTAAACTATTTCTACCAAGGGCGTATATTCCATCTCAGTATTGGGGGGAACCATAAACAGGCACATTTCTTAAGAGCAATTCTGGGGGAGTCGACAAAGTTACATTGAAATGTAATGTAAAATGTGGTTTAAAGATATCTAATCTCTGCTACCCCTTTACAAAAATTCAAGGTTCTAAATAAAAAAGCTTTAATGAATAACTGCTCTTAATAAAATTCTTCATAAACATTGATTTATTGAAATGGCTCCCAATACAAAATATGGGCTATTTAAATTATAACTTGTTAAGTTGGTTTATTTTTAAGCCTTTTTTAGTTTTGCCATATCCTGGATGACTGAGAACCAACAAGTAGATAGAAATGAATATCTGGGGAGTATCATAACTTAAACGTAACTCTTAAAGCACCAGGGTTTATATAGAAACATATTCAGATTTTATTTTGTGGTTTTAAATGCTCTGTGTTGAAGACAATGAGAAACTAGAAAGTGTGCATTTCCTATGAAAATGCAAGTGTGACTGCTGTGTGTCACACGTGCGGAGGGGGGGCAAAGGGGGCTTGAGCCCCTGCCCTTTTAATGCTTGATGCTCCTAGTGCCCTTTTTGAGTTTTTGGGGTTTTTTTTCAAAAACATTTTTTTTTTAATCTGTGTGTCAGAAGGCCTGTTTGTGCCCCTCAGCAATAATATTTAGCTAAATATAATAATGTAGTAAAAATAAACTAGTCTGGCTGCCCTCAGTCTAATAATGACTCTCAGAGCTTCCATGTTGTTCAGAACCGAGTCCATGGTAAGGAGGAGGGGGCGGATCTGTGCCCTCTAACTATCAAATTATGGGCAAGAATATTTTTTCATACACTGGTTTGTGAATAAAAATGTAGGTCTGATGTTGACGTTAGAAAAACTGTTTCTATTTATATTTTTATAATCGTCCTTGCAATAGCGGGACAAAACCCGCCTCGCCCCTAAACCCAGAAATGATTCAGCTGCAGAGAAACTTCTGACTTTAACTTCATCATTCTGCTAAATGTCCGGTTCACTACAAGCAGTCTGAGTCGGTCCCAGTGACAGATAGAAAGAATGTCTGTCTTTATCAGACATCCTGATATAAGACATGATACCGACTGTCACTGCGAGTCGCAACGCAGCTCAAAGCCCCGGTACCACCTGGTACCACCTGGTACCAGCTACTGACTGTTCGCTCTGCTTCTCTTTAACGTTACTACCAGGCGGGTTAAAGCCGCTGCAGACGGGATCTGGGCTGGAGGTTTGCAGCTGTAAATAGATGTTACTGCAAAATATATGAGCTACTTGTTTGAGTCAATTCCTTAATATTGATGAAAAATTTCATTGGCTGAATATTCCGCCAACAGAGGGGGAAATGTTTTGATAGTGAAATAATCTTTCAATGGAACAAGAACTTTTTTCTAGTTTCTTTAGAACAATTAGATGTTAACATTCCTCTGTACGCAGATGACAGTGCAGATCAGTGTCTGTCCTGTGATTGGTGGCTTTCTTTCCAGCAGGAAGTTGTGAGCAGAGTTTAAAAGCTGCTGCAGTACTGCAGACATTCACAGGAAGCTGGACCAGCAATGGCTCTGCTGAAGGTTCTGCTGCTGCTGGGGCTGGGTGAGTCGGAAACACTGGAGACACTGGAGACACTTCCACTGGTTCCAGGGAGGCTGCTGCTCTCTGTGTGACTCTCAAATGTCCCTCTGTTTTAGACTGAAACTTCTTTGCACAAACTGTGATGCTTTTTAATCTTTATGACTGTTTATCCTTTTTCTGTTCTTGCCGCCATGTTTACACCTGATTTCTGAGTAAAGTCCTCCTTTTTCTTCTTCAGGTCTTTCAGTGAACTCAGATGTTTCTCTGCAGAAGAGAATCATTGGAGGTCAAAACTGTGATGAAGGTGAGCGTCTTTATCATGTTCGGCTGGAGAGCAGCAATGGTACTCATATGAACCGCTGTGGAGGATCTCTGATCCACCCTGAGTGGATCCTGACTGCAGCTCACTGCTGGAAGGCTGAGCCAGGATGGTAGGAAAGAGACATGAAGACAGTTTTATCTGCAGATGATCAGATTTTCTGTCTGTTCATTATAATCTAACCTTTTCTGCAGGACTACCGTAGCAACTTTAAATGTTCATCCACGGGCTGTTAGGAAGCAGAGATGGGTAATTAAATACGCTCCTCAGATGTTTACACTCTTGGGCCAGCGGCATGACATCATGTTGCTGAAGCTTGAGACACCAGTAAGAGATGTCCCACTTGCTCAGCTACCAGACTGCAGTTATCGTCTTCAAGTGTAAGTGTTTCACTGATCAACACCATGACTTCAGGTTTTCTGTCTCCACTCCTCCAGTCCTCCTTCTTCTTTCCTTTTTTTATGGTGGTTGGCAAACAACTTATAGGTGCATTACCGCACCTTTCATACTGGAGTATGGATCAGATGTTTAACCTAATCGTTAATTATAATCTCCCCATAATGCCCATTCTTCTTAGAAAACTAAAATGCTGCTAAAAACTACATCCCCAGATGATTTCTGAAACAATTCCCAAATATCAAATTCATTTTTATTCCTACTTAAATCTCTAAGTAACTCATCTATTTCCTGAACATATTTATTACATTCTAAAAAAATATGTTGTACTGTTTCTAATTTTTCACAATAATTACAACAACTGGTATTATTTATATTACTTATTTTAATTCTGTATGTCCACATCTTATTCTAGATATAACAGCTTCTTCTTTTTTTAATTCTATTACATTTCCTTAATTCCCCAACTTTTTTTGGATACTATAATAAAACCTATTGCCTCCTCTATCCCAGTGCTCTTGCCATTTCTTCTTGATATACATTTTAATAATATTCTTTACCTCATTTTTACTTATTTTAATATTTAACTCAACAATATATATTAATATATCAATATATTAATATATTAGAATAATATTTTTTCTATATAACTTTCCACCTCTTTCTTTTCTAACTGTCTCCCTTTTTTCAGTAAGTTTAAATCAACTTCAACCTGTCCAAAGATCCATGATGAAATAACAACCACAAGACTAATTAGAAAGTTATTTATTCCAATGGTTAATTATTATTATTATAATTATTATAATGGTTAATTATTTACAATAAAAAGACAGGACAACACAGAGACTCAAGACACAAAGAAACCCAAAATAAACACACAGAGAACTCAAATCAACACAGAAAAACCCCAATCCCGACAAGTTCTACATCTCCAATAACTGTCTTTAATCCATTTGACAAACTGATTGACAGAATATGATTGACAAACTCCAATCATATCTTGTCCAGCCTTAAATTTTAATATAACTTTAAAATCTTCCATCATTATTTTCTTGCTTATGTCAACTCTTCTTCCTCATCCTCAAGAGATTCTTTTACCAGCATTTAGTCCCCTTTTAACCTTATCTTTCCCCCTTCCTCTCTTCTATTTTCTATCATAGATCATCCTATGTCTACATTTTCATCTTCTGCAAGCCCCCCACTACAACTAGCCATCTTGATCCACTCACAATCCAGTTTATGCCAAAACCACCTTTAAATTAAATTTATTACTCGCCAGATAACATTTGAGCGCTTTCCCTTTCAGAGAATCTGCATTCTTTTATCAGCAACAGTCACATCCTCGACTCCCTCCTCCAGTCCTGCTGCCTCTGCTTCAGCACACCTGAGTCAGGTAATCAGACCACCAGCAGAACCAGAACCCGTTTAGCTCAGGTGTGTTGGACCAGAGACACATGTAAAGAACGTAGGACACACTGAGGACTGGAGGTGGACACTCCTGTGTCAGTGGATGAAGTCCTTCATGGATTTATTTTCTGTTCTTTCATTGTTCTTCATAACAATTCATTTTCTACATTGTTATCTTGTATATTTACATTTTATTCTTATTGTGTTTTAGAGGCGATGTTGTTCAGCTGGCAGGAGAGGGAGCAACAATAACCGGCCCCAATAATCAGCGATGTGAGAGAAATATTGAAGTTATGAGAATAAATCTTTGTTTCTGTCTCTACAGAGAAGGTCGAGGGAAGAACAAGTTATAATTCTCATGTTTCTCTACAGTAACAGATGCTCCTATTCCAGCACATCTTCAGTGTGTCGACATGAGAGTTGTTCAGGTTTCCGTCGTCGTGCCGACATTTGGCCTTTTATTCTATGCTCAAGAACCGAACAAGGATGTATGCTATGTAAGTTTGTTTCTTCAATATCTCTTTACAGCGATTAGAAGACTTTTCTGTTTTACAACATACATAAATATATCAATAAAATTTTTCTACAGGGCGACGATGGTGGAGCAGTGGTGTACAACGGCATGATTTATGGTGTGATTTCTTTTGGTGTAGCACACTATGCATGTCAGAGTCACGCTGCAGTCACGGATGTGTGTGAATATCTGGGGTGGATAAAATCTACAACTGGGCTTATTTAAACATAAACTATCATGAAATAAAATTCTCATCAAATTTCCTCTCACAAATAATTTTATAATTGTATCTTCATCTTTTTGATGCACATGTTTGTAGAATTAGAATAAATTAATTTTGTTTTATTTTTCTCACTTGATCTTGACCTCCCTAATGGAGCTTTCTCTGCCTCAGAAAGGCAAAATAAATCAATAAATGCATGAAAAAGAAACATTTCCTGGCTGATCGTCTTTACATTCATGGTTCAGTTTGTTCACTTGATATTTTCCCTGAACTCAGTCTGAAAACGTGACAAGTTTTAAATCACATGAAGAGGAACACCAGAAGTAATTTATTTATTCTTTTTTTTTCTTCTCACTGGCAAGAACTTTATATATGTGTCACATGCAGATGAAGTAAAGATGAACACAATGAGATGCTGATTATTCTAGACTCTTTTACCAGGGGAACCAAGACAAAATGACAAAAATATAAATTGAATTAGACAGAGTATTTATCCATTCATCCAGGGCCGTGCAGAGACCTTTGGAGGGGCTGGGGCTCAAATTTAAAATAGGGGCACATTGAACAAAAGCTCCGTACAACAACATAGCAACAACCCATATTAATCAAGACTCTAATTGGATCCTACTATATCATTGCCATCATGTGGGGAAATGCAAAGCGAATGTAGTCTAAAATTTCCCCAACAGGTATAAAGTTTCTGTTTCTGCTCCTGACAGTCCTGGAGGGCTGAGCTGATCTGAGACTGTAGCTGTTAAACAGACCAGATGAGAGAAAGTCTCTGTTTATGAAGTAAGCTGAAATAAGCAAAATTGCTGCCATTTTACTAATTAAGCCCTAATAACATCTATTTAACCTCTAGAACAACCTGGCTGCAGACTGATTTATAGATCCAAAAACTCAAAGGGGTTAACTCTATATAATAGTTTGATGTTAAACCTCTAGGTCTAGATGTCAGGATCTGTGTTTTTCTGTGTTTATTTAGAGTTTTCTGTGTTCTTGGGTCTCTTCGTTGTCCTGTCCTCCCCTTGATTGTTCCCAGGTGTGTCTCGTTCTGTGATTACCCGCTGTGTATTTAAATCCACCTGTGTTCCTTGTTCCTCGTCGGGTCCTTGTCAATGTCTGTCGCTTGTCTTGCAATCGTCTTATGTGCGTGTGTAATGGTGACAAACAATCAAAAGAGATATTGAGATTGAGTCCGCAACATTTTTAATTTAATAATTGTTACAAAGTAACTCCGTTAGCGGTCTCGTTTCTAACAGCCGTTAGAAAAAAAAGCACATTCACCACCGTTCCACAACCGTCGTTTCCTAGCAACGGCGGAGTGATATTGACCCCCTCCGCAACCACGTCAACCTGCGACACCACTAGTAAATAACACACAACGAAACACAAAACAGTATTAATAAACACAAAACAGTATTAATTTACCTCGACTATTCCATCAAAATGGCCTGTATGCCACACGTGCTGCCAGTTGTTTTGGACTGTGATTTTCTTCATTAAATTTCATTATTCATCATACCTGGGTCCGCTGTGTCTGCCTCACCACCCCAATTCATGACAGAAGGACCCGACCAAACCGAGGTGAGGCTCGCTTAAAAAAAAAAAAAAAAAAAAATGGATCCAGCTGAATTGAGAAGGTTCCCTCCAAAGGGGCAGAGCGGACCGAGGCGGAGATCCGGCAGGGAGGAGAGGGCACTGGCTGAAGCCCTCGCCGACCTGCAGCGGGAGCTTTTCCGGGGGACAAGACTGGTGTTGGCACCCCCCGGATTCGGCCCCCGTCGATTGATCCGTCCGGGAAGTCAGCGACGTGAGCCGCCGGTGGAGCCGGCCCCTCGTCGCTTTCCGGGAACACCTCCTCCGCTGTCTGCCCGGAGACAGCGGCGTGAGCCGCCGGTGGACCCGGCCCCTCGTTGCTTTCCGGAGCTACCACCTCCGCTGCCGGCCCCGAGGCTTCGCTCCGGCTCGCCTCCACAGCCGCCCCGAGGCTTCGCTCCAGTTCGCCTCCGCTGCCAGCTCCAAGGGTCCGCTCCGGACCACTTCAGACCCTCTGCGTTCCTTCCAAGACCCCGACTCTCTCCGTTCCTCCCGGGACCCCGACTCTCTCCGTTCCTCCCGAGACCCCGACTCTCTCCGTTCCTCCCAAGACCCTCTCTGTTCCTCCCGAGACCCCAACTCCCTGCGTTCCGACCGAGACCCCCTGCGCTCCGACCGAGACCCCGACTCTCTGTGCTCCACCCAGGACTCCTCATCGCCGCCTCCAGCGCCGCGGACGTCCGTGGTTCCCGCCTCCTTTGCCTCCACCCACCCTGTGGGTAGTTTTTTGTTGTTTTTGGACTCTTGGCCCTTCCTGTGCCTCCGCCCACTCCGTTGGGTCGTTTTTTGTTATTGTTTCTGGACTCTGGCCCCCCGTCCAGCGCCCCTCCGCCCACCCTTGTGTTGTTTTTTGGTGGGGTTTTTTTATGGGCGTCTGGTAGCCGCCCTTGAGGGGGGGGGGGTACTGTCAGGATCTGTGTTTTTCTGTGTTTATTTAGAGTTTTCTGTGTCCTTGGGTCTCTTCGTTGTCCTGTCCTCCCCTTGATTGTTCCCAGGTGTGTCTCGTTCTGTGATTACCCGCTGTGTATTTAAATCCACCTGTGTTCCTTGTTCCTCGTCGGGTCCTTGTCAATGTCTGTCGCTTGTCTTGCAATCGTCTTATGTGCGTGCTGCCAGTTGTTTTGGACTGTGATTTTCTTCATTAAATTTCATTATTCATCATACCTGGGTCCGCTGCGTCTGCCTCACCACCCCTCACCACCTCAATTCATGACACTAGAATTATAAGACTGGAATATCAAGGCAAAGAAAACTCAATAGCTGCTGGTAGGGGCCATTCAGGGACCTCCAAACATTCAGGGGCCTCCAGACACTCAGGGGCCCCTAGAAATGGTCTAATTGTAACAATTATGCTAAACCTGTAGCATCATTTATAGAGAATGACAATGTTATTACATTTTATTTAATGCATTCAGCTGAGAAAAATAAATAGTACATTTAGGATTTAATTAGGAAGTTTACTTTGTAAAAGTTTAAAGAATCATCTTGATAGTTTTATTGTTGTGTTACCATGGCTACAATATGGTGTAATCTTTGTGCTTAATTGGGTTTGTTCACAAATACATCACAGCAAATAACCAATAATCAGTGATTGATTTTAAACTCTGCCAATAAACCTGGTCCCCTCTCACAGATTCACCTTATCTACACTGCTCAAAAAAATAAAGGGAACACTTAAACAACACAATATAACTCCAAGTAAATCAAACTTCTGTGAAATCAAACTGTCCACTTAGGAAGCAACACTGATTGACAATCAATTTCACCTGCTGTTGTGCAAATGGAATAGACAACAGGTGGAAATTATTGGCAATTAGCAAGACACACTCAATAAAGGAGTGGTTCTGCAGTTGGAACCACAGACCACTTCTCAGTACCTATGCTGTCTGGCTGATGTTTTGGTCAGTTTTGAATGTTGGTGGTGCTTTCACACTCGTGGTAGCATGAGACAGACTCCACAACCCACACAAGTGGCTCAGGTAGTGCAGCTCATCCAGGATGGCACATCAATGCGAGCTGTGGCAAGAAGGTTTGCTGTGTCTGTCAGCGTAGTGTCCAGAGGCTGGAGGCGCTACCAGGAGACAGGCCAGTACACCAGGAGACGTGGAGGAGGCCGTAGGAGGGCAACAACCCAGCAGCAGGACCGCTACCTCCGCCTTTGTGCAAGAAGGAACAGGAGGAGCACTGCCAGAGCCCTGCAAAATGACCTCCAGCAGGCCACAAATGTGCATGTGTCTGCACAAACGGTTAGAAACCGACTCCATGAGGATGGTATGAGGGCCCGACGTCCACAGATGGGGGTTGTGCTCACAGCCCAACACCGTGCAGGATGCTTGGCATTTGCCAGAGAACACCAGGATTGGCAAACTCGCCACTGGCGCCTTGTGCTCTTCACAGATGAAAGCAGGTTCACACTGAGCACATGTGACAGACGTGACAGAGTCTGGAGACGCCGTGGAGAGCGGTCTGCTGCCTGCAACATCCTTCAGCATGACCGGTTTGGCAGTGGGTCAGTAATGGTGTGGGGTGGCATTTCTTTGGAGGGCCGCACAGCCCTCCATGTGCTCACCAGAGGTAGCCTGACTGCCATTAGGTACCGAGATGAGATCCTCAGACCCCTTGTGAGACCATATGCTGGTGCGGTTGGCCCTGGGTTCCTCCTAATGCAGGACAATGCTAGACCTCATGTGGCTGGAGTGTGTCAGCAGTTCCTGCAAGATGAAGGCATTGAAGCTATGGACTGGCCAGCCCGTTCCCCAGACCTGAATCCGATTGAGCACATCTGGGACATCATGTCTCGCTCCATCCACCAACGTCACGTTGCACCACAGACTGTCCAGGAGTTGGCGGATGCTTTAGTCCAGGTCTGGGAGGAGATCCCTCAGGAGACCATCCGCCACCTCATCAGGAGCATGCCCAGGCGTTGTAGGGAGGTCATACAGGCACGTGGAGGCCACACACAATACTGAGCCTCATTTTGACTTGTTTTAAGGACATTACATTAAAGTTGGATCAGCGTGTAGTGTTATTTCACTTTAATTTTGTGTGTGGCTCCAAATCTAGGCCTCCATTGGTTAATAAATTTGATTTCCATTGATGATTTTTGTGTGATTTTGTTGTCAGCACATTCAACTTTGTACAGAACAAAGTATTCAATGAGAATATTTCTTTCATTCAGATCTAGGATGTGTTATTTGAGTGTTCCCTTTATTTTTTTGAGCAGTGTATATATAAACATGTTAGTGATGCTGAGGTTCTTAGTAGGACGGGTTCTGGGGAAAGGAGGGTTCTGTCTAAGGCCCCATATAACCTTGGGCCGGCCCTGCATGAACAGCCGCTGCGTTGCGCATCTCTGGAATCTACCTTGAATCTACCTGGAATCTACCTGAAATCCCCCGGTGGCCCCTATCAGTCCGCCGATGCTTTGGAGACATTTTGATTCATTTCATTGTGGCATGTTTGGCTTTACGCTGCGGTTCTAATTATTGCTACAGTATTTTCTCTGATGTTTATTTTATGAACTCTAAATGCTCTGGGCCGAATCTTCCTTTAACACTTGAGGTTCTGCTTCTATTTACAGTCGCGGACCTGCAGCCCAGATCCCGTCAGCAGCGGCTTTAACCCGCCTGGTAGTAACTGTTAGAATAATATTATCATTGTTACATTAGTAGTGTTACTAGGGTCATCTATTGCTTAAGTGTGAACATGTGTGTGAGACAGAGATTACCTCCTTTTAACCCTTAAAACATGTTCTTTGAAGATGGTCTTCTGAGAGTTTTAGACTACATTTGCTTTGCATTTCCCCACATGATGGCAATGATATAGTAGGATCCAATTAGAGTCTTGATTAATATGGGTTGTTGCTACGTTGTTGTACGGAGCTTTTGTTCAATGTGCCCCTTTTTTAAATTTGAGCCCCAGCCCCTCCAAAGGTCTCTGCACGGCCCTGGATGAATGGATAAATACTCGTGTCTAATTCAATTTATATTTTTGTCATTTTGTCTTGGTTCCCCTAGTAAGAGTCCAGAATAATCAGCATCTCATTGTGTTCATCTTTACTTCATCTACATGTGACACATATATAAAGTTCTTGCCAGTGAGGAGAAAAAAAATAAATAAATAAATTACTTCTGGTGTTCCTCTTCATGTGATTTAAAACTTGTCACGTTTTCAGACTGAGTTCAGGGAAAATATCAAGTGAACAAACTGAACCAGGAATGTAAAGACGATCAGCTGGGAAATGTTTCTTCTTCATGCATTTATTGATTTATTTTGCCTTTCTGATGCAGAGAAAGCTCCATTAGGGAGGTCAAGATCAGGTGAGAAAAATAAAACAAAACAATTTATTTTAATTCTACAAACATGTGCAACAAAAAGATGAAGATACAATTATAAAATTATATGTGAGGAAATTTGATGACAATTTTATTTCATGATAGTTTATGTTTAAATAAGCCCAGCTGTAGATTTTATCCACCCCAGATATTCACACACATCCGTGACTGCAGCGTGACTCTGACATGCATAGTGTGGTTGACCAAGAGAAATCACACCATAAATCATGCCGTTGTACACCACTGCTCCACCATCGTCGCCCTGTAGAAAAATTTTATTGATATATTTATGTATGTTGTAAAACAGAAAAGTCTTCCAATCGCTGTAAAGAGATATTGAAGAAACAAACTTACATAACATATATCCTTGTTTGGTTCTTTAGCATAGAATAAAAGGCCAAATGTCGGCGCGACGACAGAAACCCAAATAACTTTCATGTCGACACACTGAAGATGTGCTGGAATAGGAGCATCTGTTACTGTAGAGAAACATGAGAATTATAAACATGTTCTTCCCTCAACCTTCTCTGTAGAGACAGAAACAAAGATTTATTTTCATAACTTCAATATTTCTCTCACATCGCTGATTATTGGGGCCGGTTATTGTTGCTCCCTCTCCTGCCAGCTGAACAACATCGCCTCTAAAACACAATAAGAATAAAATGTAAATATACAAGATAACAATGTAGAAAATGAATTGTTATGAAGAACAATGAAAGAACAGAAAAGAAATCCATGAAGGACTTTATCCACTGACACAGGAGTGTCCACCTCCAGTCCTCAGTGTGTCCTACGTTCTTTACATGTGTCTCTGGTCCAACACACCTGAGCTAAATGGGTTCTGGTTCTGCTGGTGGCCTGATTACCTGACTCAGGTGTGCTGAAGCAGAGGCAGCAGGACTGGAGGAGGGAGTCGAGGATGTGGCTGTTGCTGATAAAAGAACGCAGATTCTTTGAAAGGGAAAGCGCTCAAATGTTATCTGGCGAGTAATAAATTGAATTTAAAGGTGGTTTTGGCATAAACTGGATTGTGAGTGGATCAAGATGGCTAGTTGTAGTGGGGGGCTTTCAGAAGATGAAAATGTAGACATAGGATGATCTATGAAAGAAAATAGAAGAGAGGAAGGGGGAAAGATAAGGTTAAAAGGGGACTAAATGCTGGTAAAAGAATCTCTTGAGGATGAGGAAGAAGAGTTGAGATAAGCAAGAAAATAATGATGGAAGATTTTAAAGTTATATTAAAATTTAAGGCTGGACAAGATATGATTGGAGTTTGTCAATCATATTCTGTCAATCAGTTTGTCAAATGGATTAAAGACAGTTATTGGAGATGTAGAACTTTTCGGGATTGGGGTTTTTCTGTGTTGATTTGAGTTCTCTGTGTGTTTATTTTGGGTTTCTTTCTGTCTTGAGTCTCTGTGTTGTCCTGTCTTCCCCTTGATTGTTCCCAGGTGTGACTCGTTCCCTGATTTCTCTCTGTGTATTTAATCCCACCTGTGTTCCTTGTTCCTCGTCGGGTCCTTGTCTTATCTGTCTAAACTGTTGCGCTGTTAAGTCTGTCGTCTTGTCCATTCGTCAGTGCTACCTCTAGCTCCAACCCCAGCTTCTGCGTCTCCGGAACCTGCCACACCTCTCGCCGACACTGCACCTCTCGTCTCTGCCCCTGTAAGTGACTTATCTGCCCCAGTCAGTGGGTTCTCTGCCTCTCCCCGTGGTCCCTCGCTGCCCCCTAGTGACTCCTCGCTGCCCCCAGTGCTCCCTTCGAGTCTCCTTACAACATTACAAAGAAATATTTAATTATTTCATAATGATGAAGATTATGATGATTGTTTTAATATGAAGTTTTCTTTGTTAGAATTAAATAAAGCACTGAAGAATTCCAGTAAGTCAACTAATGGGAATGATTAGTATGTTAAATAATCTTAGTGATGTGAGTACAGAAGTATTATTAGAATTTTATAATAGGGCGTTGGAAGAAGGGTTATTACCTCTTAAATGGAAAGAAGCCATCATCATACCCATTTGTAAACCTAGTACAGATCCTAATTCAGCTGAAAGTTATAGAGCAATAGCTCTAACATCATGAATAGGTAAAATTATGGAAAAAAATGGTAAATAATAGATTAATTTATTTTTTAGAATCTAAGGAGAAGATTAAGTCTTGTCAATTTGGATTTAGAAAAGGCAGAAGTACAATAGATCCTGCATTATGTCTGGAACATGAAAGTAGACGGGCTCAGATTAATAAGGATAATGTGATAGCAGTCTTCCTGGATGTGGAAAAGGCTTATGACATGTTATGGACAGAAGGGCTGTTGATGAAAATAAAACAAATAGGAAGAAGGGGTAAAATATATAGATGGTTAAAAAAACGTAACTGAAAGAAATATTAGAGTAAAAATAAGAGGGCAAATAAGTTCAAAATATCAAGTTGAGAATGGTACTCCCCTAGGTAGTATAAGTTCTATGCTATTTATTATAATGGTTAATGATATTTTTAGTAGTATACATTTTTTGGCATCTCATTATTTGTAGATGATGGTATTATTTGGAAGAGGGGAAAAATACAGAATTTGTAAATAGGAAACTACAAGAAGCATTAAATAGTGTAGAAGCTTGGGCCTTAGGATGGGGATTTAGATTCTCAACGTCCAAGGCTAAATTTGTTGTTTTTACAAATAGAAAATTAAATATTAATGTAAATCTCAAATTAATGGGGATGTTATAGAAGGATCAAATTAAATGTTTGGGTATCTGGTTTGATAAAAAAAAAAGTTACATGGAAAATACATGTAGGTAAAATAGTTGAAAAAAGTAAAACAAAAAAATGAATATAATGAGATGTTTGAAAGCAAAGAATGAGGGGAAGATAGGAATGCATTAAAGACAATTTATATTGGACTAATTAGATCAATTTATGATTATGGATGTATTTTATACAATTCAGCTTCAAGTAGTTCATTAAAAAAAACAGAAGAGAATATCAGGCATTAAGACTTTGTTGTGCAGCGATGAAAACTACTCCAGATTCAGCTCTACAGGTTGAGATGGGTGAGATGCCACTGGAGCTCAGGAGAGAACAACTAGCCATAATTTACTGGACAAATATTAAAGGACATAATGAAGTTCATCCTTCATATGTTACGCTGCAACCTTGTCAAGAAAAAGAAACAGATTAATAGTTTTGGCTGGTTAATTATAAATAATTAACCATTATAATAATTATAATTATAATAATTAACCGTTGGAATAAATAACTTTCTAATTAGTCCTGTGGTTGTTATTCCATCATGGATCTTTGGACAGGTTGAAGTTGATTTAAACTTACCGAAAAAAGGGAGACAGTTAGAAAAGAAAGAGGTGGAAAGTTATATAGAAAGAGAATATTCAGAGTATATACAAATATATACAGATGCTTCTAAAATGTTAAATGATAGATATATAATTTGTAATTCCAGATTTAAATATTATGAGAAATAAAAGAATAACAGATAAATTGACAGTGTATAGAGGTGAATTAATGATTATTTTAATGGCTTTAGAATGGATTGAGGAAACAAGAGAGAGGGGTTTTAATTTGTTCAGATTCAAGTAGTGCATTAATAAGTATTCAAGAGTTAAATTCAGAATCAAGGCAAGATATTATATTGGATATAATTCTCTCAATTTTTAGAATTAAAAATTATGGTTCTCATGTTAGACTAGTTTGGATTCCTGCCCACATTGGTGTGGTAGGAAATGAGTTGGCCGATAGTTTTGCTAAGAGTGCAGCAAAAAAGAATATTGTTGATTTAAATATTACAATAGGTAAAAATTAGGTAAAGAATATTATTAAAATGTATATCAAGAAGAAATGGCAAGAGCACTGGGATAGAGGAGGCAATAGGTTTTATTATAGTATCCAAAAAAAGTTGGGGAATTAAGGAAATGTAATAGAATTTAAAAAAAGAAGAAGCTGTTATATGTAGAATCAGACGTGGATATACATAATTAAAATAATTAATACACATAATACCAGTTGTTGTAATTATTGTGGAAAATTAGAAACAGTACAACATATTTTTTTAGAATGTAATAAATATGTTCAGGAAATAGATGAGTTACTTAGAGATTTAAGTAGGAATAAAAATGAATTTGATATTTGGGAATTGTTTCAGAAATCATCTGGGGATGTAGTTTTTAGCAGCATTTTAGTTTTCTAAGAAGAATGGGCATTATGGGGAGATTATAATTAACGATTAGATTAAACATCTGATCCATACTCCAATATGAAAGGTGCGGTAATGCACCTATAAGTTGTTTGCCAAACACCAGAAAAAAAGGAAAGAAGAAAAAGGACTGGAGGAGTGGAGACAGAAAACATTAAGTCATGGTGTTGATCAGTGAAACACTTACACTTGAAGACGATAACTGCAGTCTGGTAGTCGAGCAAGTGGGACATCTCTTACTGGTGTCTCAAGCTTCAGCAACATGATGTCATGCAGCTGGCCCAAGAGTTTAAACATCTGAGGAGCGTATTTAATTACCCGTCTCTGCTTCCTAACAGCCCGTGGATGAAATTTTAAAGTTGCTACGGTAGTCCTGCAGAAAAGGTTAGATTATAATGAACAGACAGAAAATCTGATCATTTGCAGATAAAACTGTCTTCATGTTTTATCTGCATTCCTACCATCCTGGCTCCGACTTCTGGCAGTGAGCTGCAGTCAGGATCCACTGAGGGTGGATCAGAGATCCTCCACAGCGGATTTTTTCATTACCATAGCTGCTCTCTAGCCGAACATGATAAAGACGCTCACCTTTATCACAGTTTTGACCTCCAATGATTCTCTTCTGCAGAGAAACATCTGAGTTCACTGAAACACCTGAAGAAGAAAAAGGAGGACTTTACTCAGAAATCAGGTGCAAACATGGCAGCAAGAACAGAAAGAGAATAAACAGTTAAAGATTAAAAAGCGTCACAGTTTATATGCAAAGACGTTTCAGTCTAAAGCAGAGGGACATTTGAGAGTCACACAGAGCAGCAGCATCCATGTAACCATTTTAAGTGTCTCCAGTGTCTCCAGTGTTTCCGACTCACCCAGCCCCAGCAGCAGCAGAACCTTCAGCAGAGCCATTGCTGGTCCAGCTTCCTGTGAATGTCTGCAGTCCTGCAGCAGCTTTTAAACTCTGCTCACAACTTCCTGCTGGAAAGAAAGCCACCAATCACTGATCTGCGCTGTCATCTGCATACAGAGAAACTTTAACATCTCATTGTTCTAAAGAAACTGGAAAAAAGTTCTTGTTCCATTGAAAGATTATTTCACTATCAAAACATTTCCCCCTTTGTTGGCGGAATATTCAGCCAATGAAATTTTTCATCAATATTAAGGAATTGACTCAAAACAAGCAGCTCATACTGTATATTTTGCCTCAGTTACTTGTAAGTTAGTTTTGCGTTATCTCAAATATACTGAGAGATTTGCAGTAGAAAATAGACAAAAAATAATTGGGCAATTTTCTGGTTTTGCAGTGCACAAGCTTGTAGTGAGTTTTGCCCAAGGAAAAACTTGATTGTAAACTTGATGAAATAAAACTGATTTTCTGAAGAAAGAGCGACTCGTCTTTGTTTTCAGTTTGATGTTTTTTCTAAGAATAAACTGTTTGGTTTCCAATCTACAAGAATTCACATCTGCCTTTGCTCCCGAAACTAGAATCATTTTGTTTATTGATGAGCTGTGAAAATGATCCTCTATACCAGGTGTGCCCAAAATCGGTCCTAGAGGGCCAGCATCCTGCATGTTTTAGTTCTCTCCCTGGTGGTAGTAACCATTTCAGTATGTCAGTTTTCTTCTTAGGCCTCGAATGAACCATCATTTGATCTAGCTGTGTTAAACCAGGGAGAGAACAGAGGATGCCGGCCCTCAAGACCAACTTTGGGCACACCTGCTCTATACAAACAGAAATGGAGAAAATGGTTTGCTTCTTTTATTTTGAAAAAGAAGCAAACCCTTCTAGCAAGAACAATATTACACCTCTCCTTGGGCTGCCACCTTATCGTGGTGGAGGGGTTTGAGTGCCCCAATGATCCTAGGAGCTATGCTGTTTGGGGCTTCATGCCCCTGGTAGGGTCACCCAAGGCAGACAGGTCCTAGGTGAGGGACCAGACAAAGCGCAGCCCGAAGACCCAGATGACGAACGGCAACATTGGACTCCGTGTTCCCTCACCCGGATGCTTGTCACCGGGGCCCCACTCTGGAGCCAAGCCTGGAGAGGGGGCACGATGGCAAGCACTTGGTGGCTGGGCTTTTTCCCATGGAACCCTGCCGGGCTCAGCCCGAAGAGGAAACATGGGTTACCCACCATCCGTGAGAGGGGCCACAGGGGTTGGGTGCAGTGTGTGATGGAGGTGGCCGAGGGAGGGGACCCTGGCGGTCCAATCCTCGGTTGCAGAAGCTGGCTCTTGGGACGTGGCATCTCACCTCTGGTGGGGAAGGAGCCAGAGCTAGTGTGTGAGGTTGAGAGGTTCTGGCTAGAAATAGTCGGTCTCACCTCAACGCACGGCTCTGGTTCTGGAACCAGTCTCCTTGAGAGAGGTTGGACATACTTCCACTCTGGAGTTGCCCACGGTGAGAGGCGTCGGGCAGGAGTGGACATACTTGTTGCTCCCCATCTCAGCGACTGTACGTTGGGGTTTACCCCGGTGAATGAGAGGGTAGCCTCCCTCCGCCTGTGGGTGGGGGTTTACATTAAATATGAATATATGAATACATTACATATATTCATTCCAAACTAACCATGACGGACAGAGTGTCTTCAAAGTCCAATACATTACCGCCATCTGTCATGATATGTGTGGTTTAAGTGTGGACCCAAATGCAGCAGGCAGCGGACGTAAAAGTTCTGTTGTAGATTTAATTAAAAATCAAACTTACAAAAAATCAGTGGCGTGGAGAAACAAGACGAACCGGCGAGTAACAGTCTGGGATTTGACTAATTAGAGACATGATTACATACATCTGTTTTATGTGGTGTTAAGAAAAAGGATTAATTTTACTGCTTAAATACAGTTAATCTACGACATGTGTAACAGTTATGTATAATACTCTTATTTGGAACAGGTCTCGTCTGAGATGCGGTAAGCAGACAAAGCAGGGCCCTTTTTCCTCCCCCGCTGACATCCACAGCAATAAAATTTACATTCCAATGGGAGAGGGGACTTCGGAGATGTCTGTGAAATCTCATCTTAGGACGTTTGGCGCCAGGGATCTTCCGTATCAGGCAGCGATGAGCACCTAAGTGGTCCGCCCTTTTGCTTGGACAAAAAAACAGACACCTTTGCCATAATGAGGGGAGTTTCCAAGTTCTCTGAGTGCTGAGGGAGTTTCTAATAGGTCAGCATGAGGAACGCCTTGACTGCATATATTAAATAGGGAAACACCTCTTTAGTTTAAAACTCCGTGTTAAGAAAAAAACCAGAGAGAGAGAGAGAGAGCGGCCGCTATTTTTGCCTTTTTTATCTGTGTCTTATGTTTGTCTGTCTTCCCCTTTGTGTGTGTTTTTTATTTTTATGAAAAATGCATATCTCTGTTCCTCTGCAGCTTTGTTGTCGATTGCTTTGTATGAGATTAAACTCTGTGATCTGTGACGTCAACACGCTTTGTTGTTGTTTCGTTTTAGCAGCACGCCGTCGCTGCACGTCGCCCACGGAGAACATCACTCGCCGAGGATCCCGGGCAAAATTAAAAGAGGAAGAAGGAGCCAAACGTTTTATCCAAAGCTAGCATTAAACTACCTCTTTTTTTAATAGTGGCTAAAAGTTAGTTTGTTGTAAAGTGGAGCTAATGTGCTAACATAGATCAAGTTAAGGACAAAAATGAATATAAAAACATAGAAAAAAAACCTGATGCTACATTGTGAAAAACAAAAGGACTAAAGGGACTAAAATGTCCTTCTTAAAAGAAACTATGAATCTTGTCATTTTATAGACAAGAAATGTTACAAGAAATTTTTAAGGAACACTCTGTTTTGGACAAAAGGACTCTTTGTCTTTTGTCTGTTTTATCTGCTCACATGCACACGGCTGCAGGCTGAACATGTTTGAACATAAAGGGTTCGGCACCTTTATGGAGTTTGTCACAAAAGAATTAAACAATTTATACTACCAAGGGCGTATATTCCAACTCAGTATTGGGGGGAACCATAAACAGGCACATTTCTTAAGAGCAATTTTGGGGGGGGTCGACAAAGTTACATTGAAATGTAATGTAAAATGTGGTTTACATTTTTTTTACATTTTTTAAACCACATTCAAGCAGCAAGGCCAAAACTGACAAGTAATGCACATCAAACATGTTTTTCTCAGTAAGAAAAAAACTGTTGAGAAGTAAAACTAAAATTCAAATGTTGCTTAGAAACAAGTTTTGTTCAGTCTCACTGATCTAATCTCTGCTACCCCTTTACAAAAATTCAAGGTTCTAAATAAAAAAGCTTTAATGAATAACTGCTCTTAATAAAATTCTTCATAAACATTGATTTATTGAAATGGCTCCCAATACAAAATATGGGCTATTTAAATTATAACTTGTTAAGTTGGTTTATTTTTAAGCCTTTTTTAGTTTTGCCATATCCTGGATGACTGAGAACCAACAAGTAGATAGAAATGAATATCTGGGGAGTATCATAACTTAAACGTAACTCTTAAAGCACCAGGGTTTATATAGAAACATATTCAGATTTTATTTTGTGGTTTTAAATGCTCTGTGTTGAAGACAATGAGAAACTAGAAAGTGTGCATTTCCTATGAAAATGCAAGTGTGACTGCTGAATGCTCAATGCTGAATGCTTTTGGTGAAAATGGCAAAAGTGTTTGAAGCCAATTGCTGAAGACTTGCAGAAAGGTAAGAGAAAGTCCATGCATTGTGACAAACCGAGGTAAAAGTGAAGGCCGCTGGTACTTACACGCATCCTTCGTCACACACCCTGCTGCCCTGCGCCCGTGTGCTGAGGCGAGCGCACATGATCATGGAGAAGATGCCCGTGTACAGAGTCTCGATCCTCAGTGTGACAAGAGAAATCGTCAAATCGTCTGCATTGATGGAACCAAACACAGATTTTAACTGGATAACACTGAATTCACTGCGAATGAAAATATTTTAAACGTAAATCACACTAAAATCAGGGAATAATAAAGTTAGAAACAGAACCTATGAGAGAAAAAGTTTCATGTGCCTGGATCTCTTTTAAGACACATGCAGTGACATCCGCTGTGCTGATATTATTTCAGAGACAGTAATTCATCCAGTGGTTGTATTGACAGGATATACTTGCGTTAATATACCATTATTATTAATATTGTTACTATTACTATTATTAATATATCATTTTCATACTATCAGATAATATCAAATTGATCTCAAAATGACAATAATATTGTTTATCACAATAAATTATACGACAACCTATCGTACAGCCAAAATTTGTTATGGTGACAAGCCTGGCCATAGTAAAGAAGCGACTGCGCTGTGTTTTACAGGATCCCCCTGGCGTGCAGCTGTATGTGTCTGTGAAGGTGGTGGTGGTCAACGGCATTCGCCTCAACAAGTACAGGTGTCAGCGAGGCAGCAACTCCCTGGAGCGTTTGCATCGCACCTGTACAACGCCATTCCCTCACAGAGATGCGGAGTTATGCATTTCCAAGTCAGGATGAGCAGTTTTAATATATAAAAAGAATTCTGACAACACATCATGTTTCACATCCTTGCCTGTCTCCTCCCAGCCCTAGTGCCTTCCTCTGTGTTTGCTCACGCAGCATCAGACGTACAGTATATGCCATAAGGGCCAAAAGAGATGATTGTGTCTTCTGCCCCTTTACATGCTAACAGTCGTGTCTTTAAGGTTTATCTGATTGCGTTTGCAGTGCAGTGGAACAGCCGGATGGAGTCCCTCATGGTTGCAGGTGGACACGGCCAGCAGACCTGGTGCATCGACCCGTGGCAGATTCAAATCATGAATCAGCAGGCTGAGGTGCTGTTTGGTAGAGAGCATGTCCTCAAACCCAACTTTGTTGCTCCGATGCCCTACCCTGCTGAGTACAAGGACTTGGACAAGGAAGAGCTTCTTAGGGTGGAGCACGCCATGTGTCAGTCAACCAGCTTCGCTGCAAAAGATTACTACGCCCAGCAAGGTAAACTATCTAGAAACAGAAATAAGCAAACTAAGCTGGTAAATCTTTATAAGTGAAATGTGAAGTAAATACATGTGATATGAAGTCTACTGTTGACTTTTGTGACTGCCTAGACGTGTTGGTAAAAAGCACATTTTATACTTTGCAGTTGAAGAAGAGCAGAGCCATGACGAAGAGGAGACGGCTGAACAGAGCGATGAAGAGGAGGAGCTGGCAGATGAAGGTGTGGACGTGTGCGGAGAGTCAGAGCAGGATCCGATGGACACCATCACTTGGTCAGAGCAGATGGAGGAAGAGGACAGCCCCGCCCTGCTGGATGTCCTCATGACTCAGAGCCACCTGCAGCTTCCTGGGCTGCAGGAAGTGGAAGCCTTGGCCTCGCTCCTTCTCCAGCTGGCCGATGACACAGACCATCACCTGGTGCCGGCCGACCTCAGGGTGAAGATTGCCTCCGCGGTCGGTGCTTTGCATGAGCACGACAGTTCAGCTGCCAACTTTGTAAAACAATATGAATCTCGGTGGGGCTACACCCTGTTTGGCCGATGCCTGGGAGCCGACACACGTGAGACCAGAGCAGCCCAAAAGACAAAGTTTTCTTGGATGAGGTACCTTCAGGCGGCATGTGTTACTGAAAACAGCCGTCTATTGTACCTCATCATTAAGATGCTCAAGAACCGGCCGCTGGCCTGTCGTCTCACCTCCCCCATCCAGGTTACCACAGCGATCAAAGGGCAGTACAAACACATGGTAGACGACTCCGTATTTTACTGGAAGGGCGGCAACCTGATTCAGGGGTCCTGAGGTACAGTTTTAGACAGGGCTAGAATCGTCACTGCACAGGATGTTACAGTTCACCTATTTTTGTGAACAGCTGCGAATGTGTCTGCACATTGTCTGAAAACTTCTTTAGCAGAAAAACACTTTTTGCAGACATAGAAAAACACAGCAGATACAACAGTAAATAAATGGTAAAAAGTATCAACATTTCCATCAGCTATGACAACAGCAAATCTTTAACGAATCGTGGTGCTAAGCCATTCAGTGATTTAAAAATTAACAGCAGTATTTTACAGTCTCTGAGCTACAGGGAGCCAGTGTACTGACTAAAACTGGTGTGATCTGCTCAAACTTCCTGGTTTTAGTGAGAACTCCAGCAGCAGCATTCTGGATCAGCTGCAGCTGGAGGATTGATTTGTTAGGCATACCTCTGAAGACACTGTTGCAGTAATCGATACGACTGAAGATAAATGCATGGAAGAGTTTCTCTAGATCCTGCTGAGCCATCAGTACTCTAATCCTGGAAATGTTCTTCAGGTGATAGACAATCAAAAAGAATATAAATGTCTCTACATCCAGTTCGAACATCCAGCATCTAAACTCTGCAGCTCTGGAGTTACTATTCCTGATATATTTCTAGAGAACTTTAAACTCCAACAGGACCAAAGAGCTGTGCACAAAATTAATGAAACAGAAGTCACATTAAACAACAATTAACAAATAATAAAAATCCTAATTTAAAAATAACAAAGCATAACAATTTTTATGAAGATACAAAGGAAGTAAGTTCAATAATTGAAAACAACAAAAATCTGGAATGAAAGAAGTTTTAAGAAGATATTTAAAAACAAGTAAAACTAATTAATGGTAGCTTCTGGTTGCCACAAATTTAGCATGAAAATGATAGAAACTTTTCCTCTAATGAAGATAAAAATTAATTGTTAATTTTAATTTTTAATTTTAACACTTTTTAAAGGGTCACATAAAGTTATAAAAAAGAATTATCTTAAAAACATTAACATAAAAATCGCCTGCAAAATAAAGGAGGAAGTGCAAAAATATGTATTTTCTTTCACTGTTAAAATTAAAATTTAAATAACATGTGTATTATGTAAAAATTAACAGAAATTACAATTTGATTTTCAGAAGTTTAAACATGACATAAGGTCTCGGTAAATTTTATAGTAACATCTGGAAAAAGTTAGTACTGCTAAAATATGTCATTAAATAATTTATTGTTATGTTTTTCACTGATATTAAATCAAATTAAAACAGAAAAGAAGGTTTGCATCTTCAGATATGATGGCCTTATTAATTCAACAATCACAAATATTATTGTGATTATATTTGTATTAATTAACAACTTTACCTTATTTCTGCATCAGACAGTTCATGTTGAAAACAATAATATCTGCATGGATATGTTAGATTTATATTCTAAGAGTCTTGAACACATTTACTAAAGATAACTTCAACTTTAGAAACATTAAATGGACAAAAACTCAAACCTTTTCTATCTTTGGAGAAGATCAGAGGAAGCTAAACATTTAGTGTTGCGCTAAATAATTAGCTAGCAAGCTAAGTATTATTTGTTAGGTATATATTTAAATTATTTGGACATTTGAATTAATAAGACTATCATATTTAATGATGCAAACCCTTTTTTCTGTTTAGATTGATGTAATATTATCAGTGAAAAATACGACAAGAAAGTATTTACAGACATATTTTAGCAGTACTTCCATCTTTTTACTTTTCCAGATTTTACTATAAAATTTCCGGAAAACTTCTGTCATATTTAAACTTTTGAAAAGCAAATTGTAATTTCTGAGAAGTTTTACATAATAAACATGTAATTTACATTATAATTTCAACAGTGAAAGAAAATATACTATTGCTCTTCTTCCTTTATTTTGCAGCTAATTCTTATGTCAATGTTTTTCATGATAAATCATTTTTGTAGCTTTATGTGACCCTTTAAAAATTGTTAAAATTAAAATTAACAATGAATCTTTAACTTCAATAGAGGAAAAGTTTCTATCATTTTCATGCTAAATTTGTGGCAACCAGAAGCTACCATTAATTAGTTTTACTTGTTTTTAAATATCTTCTTAAAACTTCTTTCATTCCAGATTTTTGTTGTTTTCAATTATTGAACTTACTTCCTTTGTATCTTCATAAAAATTGTTATGCTTTGTTATTTTTAAATTAGGATTTTATTATTTGTTAATTGTTGTTTAATGTGACTTCTGTTTCATTAATTTTGTGCACAGCTCTTTGGTCCTGTTGGAGTTTAAAGTTCTCTAGAAATATATCAGGAAGAGTAACTCCAGAGCTGCAGAGTTTAGATGCTGGATGTTCATTTCTGATGGAGAATAAAGACAAAAACTGAATAAATGAATTACTTCTGGTGTTCCTCTTCATGTGATTTAAAACTCATGTCAAGTTTTTAGACTCAGTTCAGGGAAAATATCAACTGAACAAACTGAACCATAAATGTAAAGACAATCACCCAGGAAATGTTTCTTTTTCATGCATTTATTGATTTATTTTTCAATTTTCAGGTGAAGAGAAAGCTCCATTAGGGAGGTCAAGATCAGGTGAGAAAAAAAAAACAACTATTGATTTATTCTAATGCTACAAACATGTGGATCAAACTGATGAAGATATAAATTTATATGGGAGAGTAAATTTGATGAGAATTTTATTTCATTATAGTTCATGTTTTATTGAATCCCAGTTGCTGCTTTTATCCACTGCAGATATCCACACACATCCAAGATTGCAGTTGGTTTCTGACATGCCTTTGCTCCACCAAAAGAAATCACACCATAAATCATGTCATTGTACATCGCTGCTCCACCAGTGTCGCCCTGTAGAAAAATTTATATCAATATATTTATTAATGTTGTAAAACAGAAAAGTCTTCTAATCGCTGCAGAGAGATATTAAAGAAGCAAACTCACACGACATATATCCCTGTTCGGTGCTGAAGCAAGGAATATATACCCATACGGCGGCATGATGACGGAAATACGAAAAACCTGCATGTTGACACATTGAAGATGTGCTGGAATAGGAGAATTGGGGGGCACTGTAGAGAAACATGAGAATCATAATCATGTTCTTCCCTCGACCTTCTCTGTAGAGACAGACACAAAGATTTTATTCTCATAACTTCAATATTTCTCTCACATCGCTCATTATTGGGGCCGGCTGTTGTTGTTCCATCTCCTGCCAGCTGAACAACATCGTCTCTAAAACACAAGAATAAAATGTAAAAATACAAGATAATGTAGAAAATTAATTGTTATGAAGAACAATGAAAGAACAGAAAATAAATCCATGAAGGACTTCATCCACTGACACAGGAGTGTCCACCTCCAGTCCTCAGTGTGTCCTACGTCCTTTACATGTGTCTCTGGTCCAACACACCTGAGCTAAATGGGTTCTGGTTCTGCTGGTGGCCTGATTATCTGACTCAGGTGTGCTGAAGCAGAGGCAGCAGGACTGGAGGAGTGGAGACAGAAAACCTGAAGTCATGTTTTTGATCAGAGAAAGACTTACACTTTAAGACGATAACTGCAGTCTGGTAGCCGAGCAAGTGGGACATCTGTTACTGGTCTCTGAAGCTTCAGCAAAATGATGTCATGGGCTGGGCCACAAATCTCAGGAACTTGTTCGATTGACTGAATGTACTGTATAACAGTCCGTGGATGAACTTTTAACACTGCTCTGTTAGTCCTGCAGAAAAGGTTAGATTATAATGAACAGACAAAAAACCTGATCATCTGCAGATAAAACTGTCTTCATGTCTCTTTCCTACCATCCTGGCTCCGACTGCCAGCAGCGAGCTACAGTCAGGATCCACTGAGGGTGGATCAGAGATCCTCCACAGCGGCTCATATGAGTACCATTGCTGCCCTCCAGCCGAACGTGATAAAGACGCTCCGTGTCAGGACAGTTTTGACCTCCAATGATTCTCTTCTGCAGAGAAACATCTGAGTTCACTGAAGCACCTGAAGAAGAAAAAGGAGGACTTTACTCAGAAATCAGGTGCAAACATGGCAACAAGAACAGAAAAAGGCTAAACAGTAAAAGATTAAAAAGAATCTGTTTACATGCAAAGAAGTTTCAGTCTGAAACAGAATCAGATTTAAGTTTGAGAATCACAGAGAGCAGCAGCCTCACTGGAACCAGTGGAAGTGTCTCCAGTGTCTCCAGTGTTTCCGACTCACCCAGCCCCAGCAGCATCAGAACCTTCAGCAGAGCCATTGCTGGCCCAGCTTCCTCTGATTGTCTGCAGTCCTGCAGCAGCTTTTAAACTCTGCTCATAATTTCCTGCTGAAGAGAGACACCAATCACAGGACGGACAACCATCTGTGCTGTCATCTGCATACAGAGAAACTTTAACATCTCATCGTTCTAAAGAAACTTGGAAAAAAGTTTCTGTTCCATTGACAGATTATTTAAATAAAAACAAAAAATTTCTTCCTCTCATAACTAAAATAATCAACCAATGAAACAAAAGTTAATCAATATTAAGGAATTGACTCAATAAAGTAGCTCATAAATTTTGCTGCACAACCTTACAGTGAGTTTTGCTCAAAAGAAAACTTGATTGTAAACTTGATGAAATAAAAATGATTTTCTGAAGAAAGACCGACTCGTTTTTGTTTTCATGTCGATGTTTTTTTTAAGAAAGAACTGTTTGGTTTCCAATCTACAAGAATTCACATCTGATTTTGCTCCCAACAGTAAATGACCTTCTACAAACTGATTCTTTTATTTTGAAAAAGATCAATATTACAGTGCTGAGTGGTAAAGAGCATTTGCATTTGTTGTAGATCTGAAATTACAAAGAATTTGTAATTTCAGTTAGTCCTGCAGTGATTCTTTGCTTTTACAGTTTTTCTTGACTGCTTTGATACATTTGTGAACACAACAGGCTGAACAGCAACACTTAAAGTCAAAGTGACACATTTTGTTAACAAAAGGCTCAAACTGTGCCACAGCATTTAAAATATTAAATGTTTCATGACTGAGAAACAACCCCTGTTAGTACTTCAGACCTGCATTATATATATAACCCATTTCATGGGCAGTGGAGCTAATGTGCTAACAAAGATCAAGTTAAGGAAAGACCTGAATATAATTTTTTTTTAAGAAGTCCTGATGCTACAATGTGAAAAACCAAAAGACTAATGTAACTAAAATGTCATTTGTAAAAGAATCTTGTGATTTTATAGACATGAAATGTTACAAGAAATTCATAAGGAACACTCTGTTATGGACAAAAGGACTCTTTGTCTTTGTTTTATCTGCTCACATGCACACGGCTGCAGGCTGAACATCTTTGAACATAAAGGGCTCGGCACCTTTATCTAGTTTGTCACAAAAGAAATAAACTATTAATAGTGCTACTGGTTTGAAACCAGTCCAGTTCATTTAGAGGTAAAGAAAATATCATCTGTCTGCAAGAAACAATATAGGGGATAAGTTATGCATTTGTCCCATGGTAAAGCCAACAATAGATCTTCTCCTGCTAATGACACATACAGGTAGTAAAACAAACCGTGCAGGTATATTTTTTCTCAAGAAGGGAAGGCAGCAGCTGGGAGAGGCAGATGTTTCTCTGAACGTGGCTTTTTAGGATCCCATTACTGAACCAGGAAATAAACAAATGCTATAAACTTAAAGATCTACAAATCTTTGCAAAATATTATCTGATTGTGTAAGAAATCCGTTAAGATCTCTATCAAAATAGATTTCAAGATCCAATAAAACAGATCTCAAAACAAAGGTTAATGCCACATAAATGCACATAAAGACATAAATGTACTTTGATTAATTTTATCATGTAGTATTTCTATTCTAAATTGTGTATTAAAACTTGTGGATCCTCTATCCAGTGTGAATAACTTCACCGACTGAAGAACAAGCTTGTTTTATCAAACATTCACCAGATGCTGAAACACACCTGCAGTTTGTTGAAAATGAGGTGTTGACATTCACAAATGACATTGAAATAAAATCCAGTCCAATCCAGTCCTGGTTTGAGGCGATTCCTCTGGATCCTATTGGAGGAAAAATATCCCAACTTCACAAGATGTGCTTTTATCTAAACGGAGCTCTGTGGTTCCTCCTATTAGTCCGAAATATCTCACATTGAGGTCATTAAACCGAAGTTCAGATCTACCATAACTGACTGATACCTGCTGGCCTCAGGTTTGCAACCAGCTTCTGAAACCAGTAACCTCCTCCCAGTGTCACAATCTCACTGAGGAAGAAACTTCATTAGGTTTTCTATCACTTTAATATTTCTGCTATAACTGATGGATATTTGCATATGAAATTTGTCAATAGAGTTTCATTTACAATTTTTATATCTTCGTGTTATTAGGTAGATCTCAGCCGGCTGGTGACAAAAAAAGTAGATCTTGGTCTCAAAATGTTTGGGCACCACACAGCAACATTAAACCCATCAGGGAAACATAAACTACATTTGCTTTGCATTGTCCTTTCATGATGACAGTGATATAGTATGATCCGATTAAATATTAGATTCTTGATTAATATGGGTTTTTTCCATGTTGTTGTACAATGTTTTAAGATCTTGTTCAGTGTGCCCCTTTTTAACTTTGAGTCCCTGCCCCTCCAAAGGTCTTTGCACGGCCCTGTGTGCATGTGAGCAGATTAAACAGAGAAAAGAAAAACAGTCCTTTGGTCCATAACATAGTGTTCCTTATGAATTTCTTGTAACATTTCTTGTCTATAAAATCACAAGATTCATTGTTTCTTTTACGAAGGACATTTTAGTGACAGTCTTTTTCTTTGTTTTCTATTTGTAACTGTAGTTAAATATGAGCAAACTGTCTTCAAAAACTCAATAAAGTTCACAGTTTCCTAACATTAAAGTCCAGACCGGATGTTTTCAAAGCATCCAAGTTTATAGAAAGCCAACAAGCTCACATATACATAAAACATGATTTTTAACACGTAAACAACTCTTTATCTGTGAGCTGTACATGTGGTTTTTGCGTTAAACTTCTACAGGCTGTTCTTGAGGAAACATGCAGTGGTTTGTATTACTCAACTCCATTCACACCTGCTTGCAGCTTGATACAGTCTGCAGGGTCAGTGCTGGCATATTTATTTCCCGTCTCGTTTTACTACCTGTCTGTGCAGGTGAAGTTCTGTTGTTGGCTTTATTTCTTACAGATATAGATCACATTTTCTCCGTCTCTTAATGAACTGGTCTGGTTTCGTCTGGTGAATGTTTGGTTAAAACAAGCTTGTTCTTCATTCAGTGAAGTTATTCACACTGGATAGAGGATCCACAAGTTTTAATCCACAAGTTAGAATAGAAATACTTCATGATAAAATTTATGTCTTTATGTGCATTTATGTGGCATTAATCTTTGTTTTGAGATCTGTTTTATTGCATCTTGAAATCTATTTTGATAGAGATCTTAATGGGTTTCTTACACAATCAGATAGTATTTTGCAAAGATTTGTAGATCTTTAAGTTTATAGCATTTTTTATTTCCTGGTTCGGTAAAGGGATCCCAAAAAGCCACGTTCATAGAAACATCCTTATGAATTTCTTGTCTATAAAATCATAAGTTTCATAGTTTCTTTTACGAAGAACATTTTAGTTCTATTAGACTTTTTGTTTTTCACAATGTAGCATCAGGGCTTTTTAAAAAAAATAGTTATATTCATTTTGTCCTTAACTTGATCTTTATTAGCACATTAGTTCCATTTTATGCCAAACTAACTTTTAGCCACATGAAACAGATTTTTTTTTTGATTAGTAAATGAATATATAATCACGTCTCTAATTAGTCAAATCGCAGACTGTTACTCACCGGTTCGTCTTGTTTCTCCACGCCACTGCTCCTCATCCCTTCTCCCTGGTTTCCTCATGGTCTCTTCAAGTCTCTGGCTTGGGTTTATTTTTATTCCTTGTACTTTGTTTTCTGGTAAGTTTGATTTTTAATTAAATCTACAACAGAACTTTTACATCTCCTGCCTGCTGCATTCGGGTCCACACTTCAACCACACACATCATGACAGACGGTGGTAATGCATTGGACTTTAAAGCCACTCTGTCCATCATGGTCAGTTTGGAATGAATATATGTAAACATTTAAATATACATAAAAATTGTTTTTTTTAAAAACACAATAAAGCCTAACTTTGTTACAAAATAAAATGACAACAATGGACTTTTTTCCTTAAATCTTCAAGTTAAGTACTAAAATATAAGAATATTTTTATAGCCAAAATATTTGCTGTAAATGGTGCATATTGTATATCTATAGTCATAGCAATGATGTCAGTAAATTCCTGTCAAAATATTACCATTGATGCATGACGTCCACTTTAGTCCCAGACGTTCGGTGTCAGGTGGAGGTTGAACGGCTCTCTGTCTGTGAAATATTACTACCAGTAGAGCGTTGTGGCAGTCCAACAGCTAGAGCAGAACCAGCATCCAACACCGCCAGCTCGAAGACTTAAATTATTTTTCGGGTTATTTCTTTAGCCTTCTGACCGTCATGCTCTTCCGGGTGAGTGTTGGTAGTTGTGTGCTGCTTTACCTGCTATCTGGCCGCTCCGGATGTCTTTTCCTGCGATGAGCCTCGATGTAGCCAAACTCTGTCAAGTGCTTGTTTTTTAAATGTCATATTAGATTCGTCGTGTTGATGCATTTTGAAGTTCTTCACCCCCGAGGTAATTTTCCACTGCAACACGCAAACTTCCCCATTCATTTTTAGAGCGTTATAGTTCCACACAACATCGCTTAGGACTTGTTGCTGCGTGCTTGCGCAGTGTGAAGGAAAGAGAAGATGAGCTGCACAGGCAGGCTGAGAAGCGTGATCAGCAACAAGAGACTGTGATCGGCGATCACCGATCAGACACTTTTTCACGGAAATCGGTTGATAATGATCGGTGGCCAATCGATCGGCACACCTCTAATAACTGATTATCACCTTGCAGCTGTCCTGCACATAGGTACATCAGACATTCACTCAGATTTCAGTGCACTAGCTGAAGCCTAAGACAGACTGGAATTTGCTCATTGAACAAATAAACTGGGCATGATACTTTCTATTCCTTGTAGTACTTCAGTTTTGGAGTACTTTATTTTTAGAGGATTTTGCAATATTTGGGGCACTTTGATGCTTTGTCAGTTTTTATAGGTTTTCAAGTCATTACAGTTTCATTTTGTAATGAGTTACTGTATTGTTACCTTAAGTGATAATACTTTTTTGTGTGTACCTCTTTAAGTTTCTGCCGTATTTAACGTACTTTGTGGTACTTTTTTCCATTCATTTGAGTCTGATTGAGGTATGTTTGTGTAACTCAGTCCTTCAAGTTGCAGCACTGCAGGTCCTTCAGGCCTTTCCAATTCTTAAAACCAGTGATTTGCGGTGAGGTTCATAGTTGGGGAGGCACTGACTTAATCATAATCAGATTTACAAATATAGACACCTTGCAGGAAATTTTGCGCATGCGGACAACGCTAGAAGGCAAAAAGACTATTCCTTTACATGTCATCCATCGCCACGCTGCCGTGGGAGAATAATTCCGTTAACTCAATGAAACTTGGAAATGTAGGTATTAATTTAGTGCTATGCTCCAGAGCAAAGGGAAAAACTGTTAAAGGACAACTTAAGACCGCTTCTTTCTCGCCCTTTCTATCGGCCAAGCTGCACACAGACTCGTTGCCATAGCAACTGACAACAACGCCACTTTATGTTTCAGGATTCAACACCAAAGAACACTCAAATATTTCCCACACAAAGACCAGAACATTCAGTTTGTTACAGTTGTATGTTTTTAGGCTTAATGCTTATGTGGTGATGTGGTAGATTATACCTACCGCTGCTATTAGCTAATCCAGTGTTTCCCAACCCTGGTCCTCAAGGCACACAGTCCTACATGTTTTAGAGGTTTCCCTGCTTTAATGTGTCTGATTCAACTGATTGCAGTTCAACAAACGCCTGTTAATCAGTCATCAATTGAAATCAGCTGGACTGAAGCAAGGAAATACCTAAAACATGCAGGGCAGTGAGCCTTGAGGACCAGGGTTGGGAAACACTGATAATCTAACACAGCAGTTTGCGGGTTGTTTATTCTGCATTCTTTACACATACAAACTGTAGCTCATAAAACGCACATTTCATTAAAAAAGCAAAAAAATTGTTGTCGTCTTACCTTTACTTATAAATTAAGTTTGTGCGCTTCTCATTTTGCACAAAAATATCAGTTCAACCAAAGCCAAGCCGAGACTGGTCTACCGCCGATGTTTGGTGAGGCTTCTTAGCAAATTAAGTCACGAAATCCCATCCGAGTCCACACAGTGCCACAAATTGAGAAAAGAAGGCAAGTTAAGAAGAAAAGGCAGTTTGAAACAGGACATCCACAAAGCCAGTCTTTCCGTTTGAAACGAGCAGGTACCCTTCTGTCTCGTAGTTTGAAGCAAACCTTTCAGCTCTGGTGTTGGTCTTCCTTTACTTATCATTTTCTGCTTCGAATGAAAATCCACTGAAGAAAACTGCTTACGTGTAAAAATGTAGTCATAAATGTTGATGTCAGAAGAGAGGAGAGAGCAATGAATATATCGCTATCCTTGACTTCTTTGCTTGCTAGCTCGTCGTCTCTTACTCTGCAGACGTTGAGTCACAAGACCAATGTCTGGGATCATGAGCGCCCCCTGCCATGAGGCAAGAGAACTGCCTGACTCACCTTAAATCTGTTCTCTGCCGTTTATGATCGCTCCTCAGCACACGAAACACGTTACACACACAGTTTGGTTGACAAAAAACACTGTACATTATATACATAAACTAGTTTATATATTAAATGTTTTTTTAAACATTTTATTAGTGATATAGAGACAAGAGGAGCATGCTCTCATAGAATGGCAGCCAGTGCAGTTAGTGAGAGGTTGCGCACTCCCAGGTGAGGCTTCCTCACCAGCTTCGCTTCCAAGCATTTGAATGGGAAATTGCGAAAATTCAGCAAATCTGAAGAAAAAATGATCAAAATTGTTTAAGCTAAATGAAAAATAAATACTTTACAGAATAAAGTAGTGTGAAAATGGCTATATAAATTGACTTGACATTATATATAATTCTTCCATGGCTTACATAAAGCCATAAAAAAAGAATTATTATAAAAACATTAACATAAAAATTGCCTGCAAAATAAAGGAGGAAGTGCAAAAATATGTATTTTCTTTCACTGTTAAAATTAAAATTTAAATAACATGTGTATTATGTAAAATTAAACAGAAATTACAATTTGATTTTCAGAAGTTTAAACATGACATAAATTCTCTGTAAATTTTATAGTAACATCTGGAAAAAGTTAGTACTGCTAAAATATGTCATTAAATAATTTATTGTTATGTTTTTCACTGATATTAAATCAAATTAAACAGAAAAGAAGGTTTGCATCATCAAATATGATGGCCTTATTAATTCAACAATCACAAATATTATTGTGACTATATTTGTATTAATTGACAATTTTACCTTATTTCTATGGTGACATTTTTTTTAACAAAAAAAAAGTTAACCTTTTTTGAAAATGTGAATCTCTGATGAAGATGAGGCATATTTCATCCACCTCTGGATTATTTGGGGATTAAAGTTGTTTTGTAAATTAAACTGTGAGAATATCTTGTTTCTGAATAAATAAAAAGGCTGTTTATTATAATCATTTAATAATATCCACTGTCATAACTAGAAAATAAATGTCTGTTGTCTGATTAGATTGTAACTCTTGTATTTATTTCTGGTTGTTAGTGAAGAAAATAATAGATTTTCAATTAAATATTAAATATATTTTTAGTTTTAAAAGCTGTTAACCTCGTCATTAAAGAAAACAAAACCAAAATCTGCATCAGACAGTTCCTGTTGAAAACAATAATATCTGCATGGATATGTTGGATTTATATTCTAAGAGTCTTGAACACATTTACTAAAGATAACTTCAACTTTAGAAACATTAAATGGACAAAAACTCAAACCTTTTCTATCTTTGGAGAAGATCAGAGGAAGCTAAACATTTAGTGTTGCGCTAAATAATTAGCTAGCAAGCTAAGTATTTGCTATGTATATATTTAAATTATTTGGACGTTTGAATTAATAAGACTATCATATTTGATGATGCAAACCTTTTTTCTGTTTAGATTGATGTAATATTATCAGTGAAAAATGCGACAAGAAAGTATTTACAGACATATTTTAGCAGTACTACCATCTTTTTACTTTTCCAGATTTTACTATAAAATTTCCGAAGAACTTCTGTCATATTTAATCTTTTGAAAAGCAAATTGTAATTTCTGAGAAGTTTTACATAATAAACATGTAATTTACATTATAATTTCAACAGTGAAAGAAAATATATTATTGCTCTTCTTCCTTTATTTTGCAGCTAATTCTTATGTTGTTTTTTATGATAAATCATTTTTGTAGCTTTATGTGACCCTTTAAAAATTGTTAATTTTAAAATTAATAATGAATCTTTAACTTCAATAGAGGAAAAGTTTCTATCATTTTCATGTTAAATTTGTGGCAAACAGAAGCTACCATTAATTTGTTTGACCCATTTTTAAATATTTTCTTAAAACTTCTTTCATTTGAGATTTTTACTTTTAAATTGTTTTAATTATTGAACTTTTTATTTCTTTGTATCTTTATTAAAAATAGGATGTTTTTTATTATTTTTAAATCATTAGGACTCTATTATTTGTTAATTGCTGTATTATGTAACTTCTGTTTCATTATTTTTGTGCACAGCTCTTTGGTCTTGTTGGAGTTTAAAGTTCTCTAGAAATAAATCAGGAAGAGTAACTCCAGAATTGCAGAGTTTAGATGCTGGATGTTCATTTCTGATGGAAAATAAAGACAAAAACTGAATAAATAAATTACTTCTGGTGTTCCTCTTCATGTGATTTAAAACTCATGTCACGTTTTTAGACTCAGTTCAGGGAAAATATCAACTGAACAAACTGAACCATGAATGTAAAGACAATCAGCAGTTTCTTTTTCATGCATTTATTGATTTATTTTTCAATTTTCAGGTGAAGAGAAAGCTCCATTAGGGAGGTCAAGATCAGGTGAGAAAAAAAAAACAACTATTGATTTATTCTAATGCTACAAACATGTGGATCAAACTGATGAAGATAAAATTATAAAATTATATGTGAGAGGAAATTTGATGAGAATTTTATTTTATTATAGTTCATGTTTTATTGAATCCTAGTTGCTGCTTTTATCCACCACAGGTATTCACACACATCCAAGATTGCAGTTGGTTCCTGACATGCCTTTATTCCAGCAAAAGAAATCACACCATAAATCATGTCATTGTACATCGCTGCTCCACCAGTGTCGCCCTGTAGAAAAATTTATATCAATATATTTATTAATGTTGTAAAACAGAAAAGTCTTCTAATCGCTGCAGAGAGATATTAAAGAAGCAAACTCACACGACATATATCCCTGTTCGGTGCTGAAGCAAGGAATATATACCCATACGGCGGCATGATGATGGAAATACGAAAAACCTGCATGTTGACACATTGAAGATGTGCTGGAATAGGAACATTGGGGAGCACTGTAGAGAAACATGAGAATAATTAACATGTTCTTCCCTCGACCTTCTCTGCAGAGACAGAAGCAAAGATTTTATTCTCATAACTTCAATATTACTCTCACATCGCTCATTATTGGGGCCGGCTGTTGTTGCTCCCTCTCCTGCCAGTTGAACAACATCGCCTCTAAAACACAATAAGAATAAAATGTAAAAATACAAGATACCAATGTAGAAAATTAATTGTTATGAAGAACAATGAAAGAACAGAAAATAAATCTGGACTTCATCCACTGACACAGGAGTGTCCACCTCCAGTCCTCAGTGTGTCCTACATCCTTTACATGTGTCTCTGGTCCAACACACCTGAGCTAAACAAATTCTGGTTCTGCTGGTGGCCTGATTATCTGACTCAGGTGTGCTGAAGCAGAGGCAGCAGGACTGGAGGAGTGGAGACAGAAAACCTGAAGACATGTTTTTGATCAGAGAAAGACTTACCTTCTAAGACGATAATTGCAGTCTGGTAGCCGAGCAACTGGGACATCTGTTACTGGTGTCTGAAGCTTCAGTAAAATGATGTCATGGTGCTGGCCGTAAATCTCAGGAACTTGTCGGATTACCTGAATGTACTGTATAACAGTCCGTGGATGAACTTTTAACACTGCTCTGTTAGTCCTGCAGAAAAGGTTAGATTATAATGAACAGAGAAAAAACCTGATAATCTGCAGATAAAACTGTCTTCATGTTTCTTTCCTACCATCCTGGCTCCGACTGCCAGCAGCGAGCTACAGTCAGGATCCACTGAGGGTGGATCAGAGATCCTCCACAGCGGCTCATATGAGTACCATTGTGTCTCTCCAGCCGAACATGATAAAGACGCTCCGTGTCATCACAGTTTTGACCTCCAATGATTCTCTTCTGCAGAGAAACATCTGAGTTCACTGAAGCACCTGAAGAAGAAAAAGGAGGACTTTACTCAGAAATCAGGTGCAAACATGGCAACAAGAACAGAAAAAGAATAAACAGTAAAAGATTAAAAAGAATCAGTTTATATGCAAAGAAGTTTCAGTCTGAAACAGAATCAGAGGAAAGTTTGAGAATCACAGAGAGCAGCAGCCTCACTGGAACCAGTGGAAGTGTTTCCAGTGTCTCCAGTGTCTCCAGTGTTTCAGACTCACCCAGCCCCAGCAGCATCAGAACCTTCAGCAGAGCCATTGCTGGTCCAGCTTCCTGTGAATGTCTGCAGTCCTGGAGCAGCTTTTAAACTCTGCTCATAACTTCCTGCTGAAGAGAGACACCAATCACAGGACGGACAACCATCTGTGCTGTCATCTGCATACAGAGAAACTTTAACATCTCATCGTTCTAAAGAAACTTGGAAAAAAGTTTTTGTTCCATTGACAGATTATTTAACTAAAAACAAAAAATTTCTCCCTCTCATAACTAAAATAATCAACCAATGAAACAAAAGTTAATCAATATTAAGGAATTGACTCAATAAAGCAGCTTATAAATTTTGCTGCACAACCTTACAGTGAGTTTTGCTCAAAAGAAAACTTGATTGTAAACTTCATGAAATAAAAATGATTTTCTGAAGAAAGAGCGACTCGTTTTTGTTTTCATGTCGATGTTTTTTTTAAAGAAAGAACTGTTTGGTTTCCAATCTACAAGAATTCACATCTGCCTTTGCTCCCAACAGTAAATGACCTTCTACAAACAGATTCTTTTATTTTGAAAAAGATCAATATTACAGTGCTGGGTGGTAAAGAGCATTTGCATTTGTTGTAAATCTGAAATTACAAAGAATTAAACCTCACAGAAATGCACCCAATTAAATTAAAACAATTTTGATTTTTAAACACATTTAAAAGAAAACTTGTAAAATTTTAACAGATGTGATTCTATTAAAGACACAACCTCTTTCATCACCCATGATTCTTTGCTTTTACAGTTTTTCTTGACTGCTTTGATGCATTTGTGAACACAAGAGGCTGAACAGCAGGACTTAAAGTCAAAGTGGCACATTTTCTTAACAAAAGGCTCAAACTGTGCCACAACATTTAAAATATTAAATGTTTCATGACTGAGAAACAACCCCTGTTAGTACTTCAGACCATGCATTATTTAAATAACCCATTTCATGGGCAGTGGAGCTAATGTGCTAACAAAGATCAAGTTAAGGAAAAACCTGAATATAATTTTTTTTAAGAAGTCCTGATGCTACAATGTGAAAAACCAAAAGACTAATGTAACTAAAATGTCCTTTGTAAAAGAATCTTGTGATTTTATAGACATGAAATGTTACAAGAAATTCATAAGGAACACTCTGTTATGGACAAAAGGACTGTTTGTCTTTGTTTTATCTGCTCACATGCACACGGCTGCAGGCTGAACATTTTGAACATAAAGGGCTCGGCACCTTTATCTAGTTTGTCACAAAAGAAATAAACTATTAATAGTGCTACTGGTTTGAAACCAGTCCAGTTCATTTAGAGGTGAAGAAAATATCATCTGTCTGCAAGAAACAATATAGGGGATAAGTTATGAATTTGTCCCATGGTAAAGCCAACAATAGATCTTCTCCTGCTAATGACACATACAGGTAGTAAAACAAAACGTGCAGGTATATTTTTTCTCAAGAAGGGAAGGCAGCAGCTGGGAGAGGCAGATGTTTCTCTGAACGTGGTTTTTTAGGATCCCTTTACAGAACCAGGAAATAAACAAATGCTATAAACTTAAAGATCTACAAATCTTTGCAAAATACTATCTGATTGTGTAAGAAACCCATTAAGATCTCTATCAAAATAGATTTCAAGATGCAATAAAACAGATCTCAAAGCAAAGATTAATGCCACATAAATGTACATAAAGACATAGATGTACTTTTTACTTTTACCCGAGTAATTTTATGATGTAGTATTTCTATTCTAAATTGTGTATTAAAACTTGTGGATCCTCTATCCAGTGTGAATAACTTCACCGACTGAAGAACAAGCTTGTTTTATCAAACATTCACCAGACGCTGAAACACACCTGCAGTTTGTTGAAAATGAGGTGTTGACATTCACAAATGACATTGAAATAAAATCCAGTCCAATCCAGTCCTGGTTTGAGGCGATTCCTCTGGATCCTATTGGAGGAAAAATATCCCAACTTCACAAGATGTGCTTTTATCTAAATGGAGCTCTGTGGTTCCTCCTATTAGTCCGAAATATCTCACATTGAGGTCATTAAACCGAAGTTCAGATCTACCATAATTGACTGATACCTGCTGGCCTCAGGTTTGCAACCAGCTTCTGAAACCAGTAACCTCCTCCCAGTGTCACAATCTCACTGAGGAAGAAACTTCATTAGGTTTTCTATCACTTCAATATTTCTGCTATAACTGATGGATATTTGCATATGAAATTAGTCAATAGAGTTTCATTTACAATTTTTATATCTTCGTGTTATTAGGTAGATCTCAGCCGGCTGGTGACAAAAAAAGTAGATCTTGGTCTCAAAATGTTTGGGCACCACACAGCAACATTAAACCCATCAGGGAAACATAAACTACATTTGCTTTGCATTGTCCTTTCATGATGACAGTGATATAGTATGATCCGATTAAATATTAGATTCTTGATTAATATGGGTTGTTGCCATGTTGTTGTACGATGTTTTAAGATCTTGTTCAGTGTGCCCCTTTTTAAGTTTGAGTCCCTGCCCCTCCAAAGGTCTTTGCACGGCCCTGTGTGCATGTGAGCAGATAAAACAGAGAAAAGAAAAACAGTCCTTTGGTCCATAACAGAGTGTTCCTTATGAATTTCTTGTAACATTTCTTGTCTATAAAATCACAAGATTCATTGTTTCTTTTACGAAGGACATTTTAGTGACATTAGTCTTTTTCTTTGTTTTCTATTTGTAACTTTAGTTAAATATGAGCAAACTGTCTTCAAAAACTCAATAAAGTTCACAGTTTCCTAACATTAAAGTCCAGACCGGATGTTTTCAAAGCATCCAAGTTTATAGAAAGCCAACAAGCTCACATATACATAAAACATGATTTTTAACACGTAAACAACTCATTATCTGTGAGCTGTACATGTGGTTTTTTGTGTTAAACTTCTACAGGCTGTTCTTGAGAAAACATGCAGTGGTTTTTATTACTCAACTCCATTCACACCTGGAGCTTGATAGAGTCTGCAGGATCAGTGCTGGCATATTTATTTCCCGTCTCGTTTTACTACCTGTCTGTGCAGGTGAAGTTCTGTTGTTGGCTTTATTTCTTACAGATATAGATCACATTTTCTCCGTCTCTTAATGAACTGGTCTGGTTTCGTCTGGTGAATGTTTGGTTAAAACAAGCTTGTTCTTCATTCGGTGAAGTTATTCACACTGGATAGAGGATCCACAGGAAATAAAAAAATGCTATGAACTTAAAGATCTACAAATCTCTGCAAAATACTGTCTGATTGTGTAAGAAACCCATTAAGATCTCTATCAAATAGATTTCAAGATGCAATAAAACAGATCTCATAATGCCACATAAATGCACATAAAGACATAAATGTACATTAATTTGATAAATTTTATCATTAAGTATTTCTATTCTAACTTGTGGATTAAAACTTGTGGATCCTCGATCCAGTGTAAACAACTTCACTGAATGAAGAACAAGCTTGTTTTATCAAACATTCACCAGACGAAACCAGACCAGTTCATTAAGAGACGGAGAAAATGTGATCTGTACCTGTAAGAAATAAAGCCAACAACAGAACTTCACCTGCACAGACAGGTAGTAAAACGAGACGGGAAATAAATATGCCAGCACTGACCCTGCAGACTCTATCAAGCTCCAGGTGTGAATGGAGTTGAGTAATACAAACCACTGCATGTTTTCTCAAGAACAGCCTGTAGAAGTTTAACGCAAAAACCACATGTACAGCTCACAGATAACGAGTTGTTTACGTGTTAAAAATCATGTTTTATGTATATGTGAGCTTGTTGGCTTTCTATAAACTTGGATGCTTTGAAAGCATCTGGTCTGGACTTTAATGTTAGGAAACTGTGAACTTTATTGAGTTTTTGAAGACAGTTTGCTCATATTTAACTAAAGTTACAAATAGAAAACAAAGAAAAAGACGAATGTCACTAAAATGTCCTTCGTAAAAGAAACAATGAATCTTGTGATTTTATAGACAAGAAATGTTACAAGAAATTCATAAGGAACACTATGTTATGGACCAAAGGACTGTTTGTCTTTTCTCTGTTTTATCTGCTCACATGCACACAGGGCCGTGCAAAGACCTTTGGAGGGGCAGGGACTCAAAGTTAAAAAGGGGCACACTGAACAAGATCTTAAAACATCGTACAACAACATGGCAAAAACCCATATTAATCAAGAATCTAATATTTAATCGGATCATACTATATCACTGTCATCATGAAAGGACAATGCAAAGCAAATGTAGTTTATGTTTCCCTGATGGGTTTAATGTTGCTGTGTGGTGCCCAAACATTTTGAGACCAAGATCTACTTTTTTTGTCACCAGCCGGCTGAGATCTACCTCATAACACGAAGATATAAAAATTGTAAATGAAACTCTATTGACTAATTTCATATGCAAATATCCATCAGTTATAGCAGAAATATTAAAGTGATAGAAAACCTAATGAAGTTTCTTCCTCAGTGAGATTCTGACACTGGGAGGAGGTTACTGGTTTCAGAAGCTGGTTGCAAACCTGAGGCCAGCAGGTATCAGTCAATTATGGTAGATCTGAACTTCGGTTTAATGACCTCAATGTGAGATATTTCGGACTAATAGGAGGAACCACAGAGCTCCGTTTAGATAAAAGCACATCTTGTGAAGTTGGGATATTTTTCCTCCAATAGGATCCAGAGGAATCGCCTCAAACCAGGACTGGATTGGACTGGATTTTATTTCAATGTCATTTGTGAATGTCAACACCTCATTTTCAACAAACTGCAGGTGTGTTTCAGCATCTGGTGAATGTTTGATAAAACAAGCTTGTTCTTCAGCCGGTGAAGTTATTCACACTGGATAGAGGATCCACAAGTTTTAATCCACAATTTAGAATAGAAATATTACATCATAAAATTACTCGGGTAAAAGTAAAAAGTACATTTACGTCTTTATGTACATTTATGTGGCATTAATCTTTGCTTTGAACTTCTCAGCATTCAAGTGCCTTTTTACAAGGGATAAACGGCACATGGGCGTTTTTATAAAACCTTTTATTTGTTCAACCACACATAATTAAAATACACACAACAGTAACATAAAGCATAGAGACTAAAATGTAGACTAGCATGGAGGCTACACCTTGAAAACCTCTGGGCTTCACTGAAGATCAAGTTCTGTATTTTGTCGTTTAGTATGTAATGATTGATTGGAACATGTCATGTTTATTTCAAGGCTGATTGAGAGTAATATTTGCTTTTGTTTGATATTTTAAATGTTGTGGCACAGTTTGAGCCTTTTGCTAACAAAATGTGCCACTTTGACTTTAAGTGCTGCTGTTCAGCCTCTTGTGTTCACAAATGTATCAAAGCAATCAAGAAAAACAGTAAAAGCAAAGAATCATGGGTGATGAAAGAGGTCTGTGTCCTTAATAAAAAGAATCACATTGGTTAAAAATTTTACCATAGTTTTCTTTTAAATGTGTTTTAAAAATCAGAATTGTTTTCATTTAATTAGGTGAATTTCTGAGTTTAAATTTTGCATTTACAACAAATGCAAATGCACTTTACCACCCAGCACTGTAATATTGTTCTTTTTCAAAATAAAAGAACAACAAATAAATAAAAGAAGAAAACCCTTTTCTGTTTATAAAGAGGGTCATTTTCACTGCTCATCGCTAAACAAAATTATTCTACTTTCGGGAGCAAAGGCAGATGTGAATTCTTGTAGATTGGAAACCAAATAGTTTTTCTTAAAAAAAACATCAATCTGAAAACAAACACAAATTGTTCTTTCTTCAGAAAATTTGTTTTATTTCATCAAGTTTATAATCAAGTTTTCCCTTGAGCAAAACTCATTGCAAGCTTGTGCACTGCAAAAACAGAAAATTTCCCAATTATTCTATATTCTAGTTCAAATCTCTCAGTTAACTTGAGATAAAGCAAAACTAATTTACACGTCACCTGTCAGCGAAATATAGGAGCTGCTTGTTTTGAGTCAATTCCTTAATATTTATGGAAAAGTTATTTTTTCATTGGTTGATTATTTAAGTTATAAGAGGGGAAAATGTTTTATTATTAGTGAAATAATCTGTCAATGCAACAAGAACTTTATTCAAATTTCTTTAGAACAGAGATGTTAAAGTTTCTCTGTATGCAGATGACAGCACAGATCACTGTCTGTCCTGTGATTGGTGGCTTTCTTTCCAACAGGAAGTTGTGAAGAGAGATTAAAAGCTGCTGCAGGACTGCAGACATTCAGAGGAAGCTGGACCAGCAATGGCTCTGCTGAAGGTTCTGCTGCTGCTGGGGCTGGGTGAGTTGGAGACACTTCCACTGGTTCCAGTTAGGCTGCTGCTCTCTGTGATTCTCAAACTTTCCTCTGATTCTGTTTCGGACTGAAACTTCTTTGCATATAAACTGTGATGCTTTTTAATCTTTTACTGTTTATTCTTTTTCTGTTCCTGCAGCCATGTTTACACCTGATTTCTGAGTAAAGTCCTCCTGTTTCTTCTTCAGGTGTTTCAGTGAACTCAGATGTTTCTCTGCAGAAGAGAATCATTGGAGGTCAAAACTGTGATGAAGGTGAGCGTCTTTATCATGTTCGGCTGGAGAGCAGCAATGGTACTCATATGAAGCGCTGTGGAGGATCTCTGATCCACCCTGAGTGGATCCTGACTGCAGCTCACTGCTGGAAGGCCGAGCCAGGATGGTAGGAAAGAGACATGAAGACAGTTTTATCTACAGATGATCAGGTTTTCTGTCTGTTCATTATAATCTAAATTTTTCTGCAGGATTACTGTTGCAATGCTAAAAGTTCATCCACGGACTGCTGGGCAGCAGAACCAGGTAATCAAACGTCCTATGATGTACAACTTCCAGCATGACATCTTTTTGCTGAGACTTGAGAGACCAGTAACAGATGTCCCACTTGCTCGGCTACCAGACTGCAATTATCGTCTTAAAGTGTGAGTCTTTCTCTGATCAAAAACTTGTCTTCAGGTTTTCTGTCTCCACTCCTCCAGTCCTGCTGCCTCTGCTTCAGCACACCTGAGTCAGGTAATCAGGCCACCAGCAGAAGCAGAACCTGTTTAGCTCAGGTGTGTTGGACCAGAGACACATGTAAAGGACGTAGGACACACTGAGGACTGGAGGTGGACACTCCTGTGTCAGTGGATGAAGTCCAGATTTATTTTCTGTTCTTTCATTGTTCTTCATAACAATTAATTTTCTACATTGTTATCTTGTATTTTTACATTTTATTCTGATTGTGTTTTAGAGACGATGTTGTTCAGCTGGCAGGAGAGGGAGCAACAACAGTCAGCCACCGTAAATTGCGATGTGAGAGAAATATTGAAGTTATGAGAATAAAATCTTTATTCCTGTCTTTACAGAGAAGGTCGAGTGAAGAACATGTTTATGATTCTCATGTTTCTCTACAGTAATCGCTGCTGCTATTCCAGCACATCTTCAGTGTGTCGACATGAGAGTTGTTCAGGTTTCCCAATTCCATGAGGCATTTGGGAATTTATTCCATGTTAAAGCACCGAACAAGGATGTATGCTATGTAAGTGTGTTTCTTCAATATCTCTCTACAGCAATTAGAAGACTTTTCTGTTTTACAACATAAATAAATATACTGATATAAATTTTTCTACAGGCCGATGTTGGTGGAGCAGCGATGTACAACGACATGATTTATGGTGTGATTTCTTTTGTTGAAGCAAACACTGCATGTCAGGAACCAGCTATGATCTTGGATGTGTGTGAATACCTGTGGTGGATAAAAGGAGCACTGGGATTCAATAAAACATAAACTATCATGAAATAAAATTCTCATCAAATTTCCTCTCATATATTTTGATCATTATGTCTTCATCAGTTTGATCCACATGTTTGTAGAATTAGAATAAATTAATTGTTTTGTTTTTGTCTCACCTGATCTTGACCTCCCTAATGGAGCTTTCTCTGCACCTCAGAAATGAAAAATAAATCAATAAATGCATGAAAAAGAAATATTTCCTGGTTGATCGTCTTTACATTTATGGTTCAGTTTGTTCATTTGATATTTTCCCTGAACTGAGTCTAAAAACGTGACATGAGTTTTTAGTCACATGAAGAGGAACACCAGAAGTAATTTATTTATTAAGATTTTGTCTTTATTTTCCATCAGAAATGAACATCCAGCATCTAAACTCTGCAGCTCTGGAGTTACTCTTACTGATTAAAGAACTGATTTATTCTTGATTTCAATAATTAAAACCAATTTAAAAGTCAAAATCTGGAGTGAAAGAAGTTTTAAGAAAATATTTAAAAACAGGTTAAACTAATTAATGGTAGCTTCTGGTTGCCACAAATTTAACATAAAAATGATAGAAAATTTTCCTCTTTTGCAGTTAAAGTGTCATTGTTAATTTAATTTTTTTTCATTTTAACACTTTTTATAGTATTATAATTCTTCCATGGCTTACATAAAGCCATAAAAAAGAATTACCATAAAAACATTAACATAAAAATCGCCTGCAAAATAAAGGAGGAAGTGCAAAAATATATTTTTTCTCACTGTTGACATTAAAATCTAAGTTACATGTTTATTATGTAAAACTTCTCAGCATTCAAGTGCCTTTTTACAAGGGATAAACGGCACGTGGGAGTTTTTATAAAATCTTTTATTTGTTCAACCACACATAAATAAAATAAACACAACAGTAACATAAAGCATAGAGACTAGCATGTAGACTAGCATGTAGACTTGATCTCCCACACCTTGAAAACCTCTGGGCTTCACTGAAGATCAAGTTCTGTATTTTGTCGTTTATTATGTAATGATTGATTGGAACATGTCATGTTTATTTCAAGGCTGATTGAGAGTAACATTTGCTTTTGTTTAATATTTTAAATGTGGCACAGTTTGAGCCTTTTGCTAAGAAAATGTGTTACTTTTACCCTAAGTGCTGCTGTTCAGCCTCTTGTGTTCACAAATGTATCAAAGCAATCAAGAAAAACAGTAAAAGCAAAGAATCATGAGTGATGAAAGAGGTCTGTGTCTTTAATAAAAAAAGAATTGCTTCAGTTAAAATTTTACCATAGTTTTCTTTTAAATGCGTTTTAAAAATCAGAATTGTTTTTATTTAATTTGGTGAATTTCTGTGAGTTTAATTTATTTTCTTGTAATTTTGCATTTACAACAAATGCAAATGCTCTTCACCACCCAGCACTGTGATATTGTTCTTTTTCAAAATAAAAGAAGCAAACCCTTTTTCTGTTTTTATAGTGGGTCATTTTTACAGCTCATCAATAAACAAAATGATTCTAGTTTCAGGAGCAAAGATAGATCTGAATTCTTGTAGATTGGAAACCAAACAGTTTTTAAAGCATGAAAATACCTGATGAAATAGTAAACTGATCCAAATAAGTTTACTATTTGGATCAGATCATTAGGCAGGACTGTCTTAAAGAAATATGTAGGTAGAACATCCAGACAGCACTTGAGCTTAATTGACCTATAATTTCTTCTAAGGTTTTATAATTAAGTAGTTGAAATTGGGTAGTTTTTTTTCTGCACTTATGTTGTTGTAACAAAACATTCAGACACAGAAACACACCTGCAGTTTTTGAAAAAAAAAATTTCTCCCCTCCAGGGGGTCTTTTGTGGGCTCTAGTGTCCCTTAAATGAAAGTAGCCTGACAGTAAAGGGGGAAGGAAGGCATGCGGCAAATATCGCCGGGTCCGGGAATCGAACCCGCGACGGACACGTCGAGGACTCAAGGCCTCCAAACGTGGGTCGCGCTATCCCACAGCACGCCCGAAAGTTTTATTTTAAAAGAAATTGATCTGGAAAAATGTAGCCTGATTTTGTAACATTGACACCAGTTCTGGTGCATGTAACAATGACATTGATTTTCTTTGCTGTTCTTTAACCATGATTTGTCTCTGGTTTTAGCTACTGAAGCAGTGGAAGTGAACGCAACAGTGCAGGCTGCGTAGGCCTCACTTCCAAATATTTAATTAACATTAACAGCCGCCTCGTTTGGCTCAGAACTTTTCTCTTTGCAGATGAAGATGGTTGTTTACAGCAAAACTATAGTCGGCTGGTCCCAGGTGACGGTCAGTGTTGTCTGCCAGTTGTAGCAGAAGCAAGGCCAAGTCTTCTTCTCAAGCCCTTGCATGATTTAAAGGTGCAGATGGCTCTGAGTCACCAGGAACTGAGAAATAAATAATAAAATTCACATGTCAAAGAAAATGGAAAAAATATCAAATATAAAACAGTTCACACCTAAATCAATGTGATTTTTGAAAAAAAAGGTGCTGTACGCTCTTTCCACCACTAGGGGGAACTAACGACTTGCACTCTGCATTTTCACACTTTCTAACTCAACACGGGCAAAAAACTTGTACATTTATTCATCCTCCTGGCACATTTTGCGTCAGTGTCGTCTTTCACAAAAGATATTTTAGTGAAAGACCCAGCAAAAGCTTACAGCACCTGGTGGGAGTCGCTGGACTGGCGGCCTACTCCTAAAGTATGCTCCGCTGATGAGGGTAATCGATGACAGCTGAGGATGATGATGACACCACCGCACTCCAACCGGAACCTGTCGCCATCTGGTGGTAAGAGGTGGAAAAGGCGCGCAGGAAAAAACCCCACCAAGAAAACCAGAGAACCCCGGAACATAACAAATCCGTTTTCAGGTGTATGATGTAAGATCTGTTATTGAACGGCATTAGCTCCAGTTCACACTCCAGACCAAATGGTGGCGTTATTGCACACTTTCAGTTTTTTTTTAAAACCGCCATGAAAAGAAGAACAGCCATGAAGCCGGAGAAGATAAGATATGATGTTCATATTTGCCATTTTTACTCGCATAATATCGCCTTAAAAGTAGAGAGGGCCTCAGTAGCCTGATGTGTTTGCAGTACTGTAGTGTGTATGAAGCATGTAATGTACAAAGTGGCAAAGCAGAATAATAAGAAATTAAGTTACTAAAAAGTACTACTTCATTAACAATTATAATAAACCAAAAGTGTAATTGTAGCATACTGTAATCACACTACTAATATATAAAATATGTAATGCTAATATACTTAAAATACATTGTAAGTATATTTTAAATGTAATTCAATCACAAAAATGGTACACTCAAAATATACTAATCAAGAACTTTTATATTACATTAAAATCAATATACTTAAAGTACACTAATTTTAACATAAGTTGTCAAAAAAGTACATTGATGTACACTTAGTACACTTTAAATTGTGCTTTGGTACAATTTAAATGCTATTAAAATACATTAAGCACAAATTTAGTTGTTCCAAAATATCAACTAATCCTAAGTGAACTTGAAGTATATATGAATAGTCTGACTTAAGGTATCCTTGAATTATTTGACCAGCTCATTATGCTAACCAGTGCAGCCATCTCATTGGACACTTAAGCAAGAATCTTGCTGAACAGCGTTCAGTGATTGGTCGGCAGGTGCTGTAAGCTTTTGCTGGCTCTTTTACTAAAATATATGTGTGAAGGATGATGCTGTAGTAAAAATGTACCAGAGCAGAGATATGAAGAAATGTAGAGAGGGTTTGTTTGAGTTAAATAGTGTGAAAATGCAAGAGTCTTTAGTGCCCTCTGGCGGTGGTGAAGGATTAAAGCACCTGGTATAGCACCAGGTTCCACCGCCAGGGGGCACTAACAACTCTGGACCTCAACATATTCTCACTTTGTAACCCAGCACGGATTAAAACTAAATAAATTCATACATCTGACACTTGTGGGTTTAGTTCTATCACAATACCAAATAGATTTTTGCTAATTTTGTTGTTTCAAAAAATAAACATTTAGTATCAGAAAGGTACTGGTTTCTTTATTTGTCAACAATAATGTAACATTGTGGATCTTGTTAATTACAAAAAGTTTGCTTGGTTTTAGGTTTTTACAGTATATAGAGAAAAAGCTCAAAGAAAAAGAGCAGATTTCTGAAATGAAATATGGTTAAAAAGAAAACATGGCAGCAATGCAATAGTTTATATGAGCAAAGAAAGTAAAACAGACACGGATAAAAGCCGTTTGCCTGTTTCCTGACATTTTCTTTCTCCAGGCTGCAGGTGTGTGCAGACAAAACATGAAGGATGTTATAAATTAAATTGAAAACTAAAAAAATAATGAAACCAAATTATCAAACCTGGGTTCTACTCTCTGTAAAAATTATTTTTGCAGCTTGCTTTAACGGTTTTACGTTGTATATGCAAAAATCAGCAAAATGTTTTAATTTTAGCTAATTTTTTAGGGTAAGAACCTGCTGGCAATATTACAGTACTTTCTATGAATTTTACAACTTCTAATATTTCCACAGTGAAGTTTTGTGGTTTCAACATTATATTGAAGTAAAACTGACGTGAAATTTATATTTCTTGAGTTATGATAATTAAATGTTTTTTTACGGTAACGTAATGCTTTGGATTCTGTAACTGTTAGCATTTTACAATTTTTTATCATAAATTTGACAAATTTAAAAAAAAAACTGTACAGTTTAGGAAGGCAGTGGATAGGCTACTAAAATGCACATGGTATTTGATTTAATCATGTTTTTGAGATTAATAATGAGGTGATTAACTGAGCAGGTGAAAAGAAAAGAATCTTCCAGTTTGAATTTACACCAAAGTTCATCATAGTGCATTTTATGCTTTGTTTTAATTTTAAAGACTGATGATTACAGCTCACAGATTTTTAAATGAACATGATTCATTATTAATTCTAATTTCGTGTGACAAACTAAACTGAGGTTTTCTGTTAGATATTAGGCACTGAGACATTTGTAGACATGTGGTTTTAACTTTATTTCCTCCATGTAGAAAACTATTTCCATATAGAGGAAATTATGTTCCACATGGAGGAAAAGGTTTTCAATTTTGAATAATTTAACACGTATTCATAAAACAATATTATTTTATTTTGTTTGATAAAAGATCAAACAGAAAATGATAACAGTTTTTGGATATTTCAACATAAAATGCTTCACAAATGAAACAAATGATTTGCATCATCAGAAACTCCTCTGATTCTGTGTATCAGTGTAACGATGTATCCTGGCTGCTTCGCCTCATCAACGTTTATTAAAATTGTAATTTCCTTGTCTACAATATTCACAAGCAACATGATGGGTAAAAATCCTCAACACAGTCTTGAAAATATGCTGATAAATGTTGATACATTTGTCTCAATGTTCAAGAGACCAAAGAGACGTTTAGGGAGGACGCGGCCTCTAGAGCCTGAGTCCATTAGAAAACTTGTCATAATGGTGAATTTCAAGGTGTGAGATTTGTTTCAGTAAATTTCTGGAAATATATTGGCCATCTTTATCAATTTACAAGAAATGAATGGCATGTATTATTTAAAAATCAAATCAGAAGAACATTAAAAATCCACCATTTTCCATATATTTTTTTCTAGAAATATTTTGTTTTTGGCACAAAAATGAAGTGAATAGTCACAATAAGAATCATTTTTAAATTTTGATCAAGCACATTAAAAATACTCATTTCAACAGTTTTTTTTTTTGCTTCTTAATTTGGCAGAGAAAATTAATAAAATAGTAAACAAGAGCTTATTTGTTTACTGTAACAAATTTGCGTGTGACAAACTAAACTGAGGTTTTCTGTTAGATAATAGGCACAGAGACATTTGTAGACATGTGGTTTTAACCTTATTTCCTCCATGTAGAAAACTATTTCCATATAGAGGAAATTATGTTCCACATGGAGGAAAAGGTTTTAAATTTTGAATAACTTAACACGTAAAGTTACAAATAGACATTTACATACAACAACATATATTTTTTATCACATCTGAAGTTAAATCAGACTAAAACTCTCTTGTTTTATGTCAGAATTACTGAAGTTATTTCTATTTGCTAAATGCCAGAAAACTTGGCAAAAACATTTTTTAGAAATTGTTTTCTAACTTTCCTCCTATTCAAAAGTTTACATACGTTTAGTCAGTATCACAGATAACTGTCTCTGACTTGGGTAAAAACATTTTGGGTTTCCTTCCACAAACCTCAGATTGATTGACTGACACATTTCAGTTAATTTGAGTCTCACCAAATCTAAAACACACTGATTTCTTGTTTGACACGATGAGAAGCTCAGAAGAAATCAGTCAAACTATCAGGAAGAGAAATGAAGTTTACAACTCCATATGGATCAGTATTTATGCAGGTTACGTAAATACTCTTCTCCTCGCTGAGTTACAGAAAATGATGGGTCACAGATTTTGCTGCAGCACCTGCCCTGCTCAGCACGGATAAAAAGCCGTTTGCTGGTTTCCTGACATTTTCTATCTCCAGGCTGCAGGTGTGTGCAGACAAAACATGAAGGATGTTATAAATTAAATTGAAAACTAAGTAATATAATGAAACCAAAATATCAAACCTGTGTTCTACTCTCTGTAAAAATTAATTTTGCAACTTGCTTTAACGGTTTTACGTTGTATATGCAAAAATCAGCAAAATGTTTTAATTTTAGCTAATTTTTTAGGGTAAGAACCTGCTGGCAATATTACAGTACTTTCTATGAATTTTACAACTTCTAATATTTCCACAGTGAATTTTTGTGGTTTCAACATTTCATAAAAGTAAAACTGACGTGAAATTCATATTTCTTGAGTTATGATAATTAAATGTTTTTTTACGGTAACGTAATGCTTTGGAATCTGTAACTGTTAGCATTTTACAATTTTTTATCGTAAATTTGACAAATTTAAAAAAAAAAACTGTACAGTTTAGGAAGGCAGTGGCCAGGCTACTAAAATGCACATGGTATTTGATTTAATCATGTTTTTGAGATTAATAATGAGGTGATTAACTGAGCAGGTGAAAAGAAAAGAATCTTCCAGTTTGAATTTACACCAAAGTTCATCACAGTGCATTTTATGCTTTGTTTTAATTTTAAAGACTGATGATTACAGCTCACAGATTTTTAAATGAACATGATTCATTATTAATTCTAATTTCGTGTGACAAACTAAACTGAGGTTTTCTGTTAGATATTAGGCACTGAGACATTTGTAGACATGTGGTTTTAACTTTATTTCCTCCATGTAGAAAACTATTTCCATATAGAGGAAATTATGTTCCACATGGAGGAAATGGTTTTCAATTTTGAATAACTTAACACGTATTCATAAAACAATATTATTTTATTTTGTTTGATAAAAGATCAAACAGAAAATGATAACAGTTTTTGGATATTTCAACATAAAATGCTTCACAAATGAAACAAATGATTTGCATCATCAGAAACTCCTCTGATTCTGTGTATCAGTGTAACGATGTATCCTGGCTGCTTCGCCTCATCAACATTTATTAAAATTTTAATTTCCTTGTCTACAATATTCACAAGCAACATGATGGGTAAAAATCCTCAACACAGTCTTGAAAATATGCTGATAAATGTTGATACATTTGTCTCAATGTTCAAGAGACCAAAGAGACGTTTAGGGAGGACGCGGCCTCTAGAGCCTGAGTCCATTAGAAAACTTGTCATAATGGTGAATTTCAAGGTGTGAGATTTGTTTCAGTATATTTCTGGAAATATATTGGCCATCTTTATCAATTTACAACAAAATGAATTTTATGAATTATTTAAAAATCAAATCAGAAGAACATTAAAAATCCACCTGTTTCCATATATTTTTTTCTAGAAATATTTTGTTTTTGGCACAAAAATGAAGTGAATAGTCACAATAAGAATCATTTTTAAATTTTGATCAAGCACATTAAAAATACTCATTTCAACAGTTTTTTTTTTTTGCTTCTTAATTTGGCAGAGAAAATTAATAAAATAGTAAACAAGAGCTTATTTGTTTACTGTAACAAATTTGCGTGTGACAAACTAAACTGAGGTTTTCTGTTAGATATTAGGCACAGAGACATTTGTAGACATGTGGTTTTAACCTTATTTCCTCCATGTAGAAAACTATTTCCATATAGAGGAAATTATGTTCCACATGGAGGAAAAGGTTTTAAATTTTGAATAACTTAACACGTAAAGTTACAAATAGACATTTACATACAACAACATATATTTTTTATCACATCTGAAGTTAAATCAGACTAAAACTCTCTTGTTTTATGTCAGAATTACTGAAGTTATTTCTATTTGCTAAATGCCAGAGAATCTGGCGAAAACATTTTTTAGAAATTGTTTTCTAACTTTCCTCCTATTCAAAAGTTTACATACATTTAGTCAGTATCACAGATAACTGTCTCTGACTTGGGTAAAAACATTTTGGGTTTCCTTCCACAAACCTCAGATTGATTGACTGACACATTTCAGTTAATTTGAGTCTCACCAAATCTAAAACACACTGATTTCTTGTTTGACACGATGAGAAGCTCAGAAGAAATCAGTCAAACTATCAGGAAGAGAAATGAAGTTTACAACTCCATATGGATCAGTATTTATGCAGGTTACGTAAATACTCTTCTCCTCGCTGAGTTACAGAAAATGATGGGTCACAGATTTTGCTGCAGCACCTGCCCTGCTCAGCACGGATAAAAAGCCGTTTGCTGGTTTCCTGACATTTTCTATCTCCAGGCTGCAGGTGTGTGCAGACAAAACATGAAGGATGTTATAAATTAAATTGAAAACTAAGTAATATAATGAAACCAAAATATCAAACCTGTGTTCTACTCTCTGTAAAAATTATTTTTGCAACTTGCTTTAACGGTTTTACGTTGTATATGCAAAAATCAGCAAAATGTTTTAATTTTAGCTAATTTTTTAGGGTAAGAACCTGCTGGCAATATTACAGTACTTTCTATGAATTTTACAACTTCTAATATTTCCACAGTGAAGTTTTGTGGTTTCAACATTTCATAAAAATAAAACTGACGTAAAATTTATATTTCTTGAGTTATGATAATTAAATGTTTTTTTACGGTAACGTAATGCTTTGGATTCTGTAACTGTTAGCATTTTACAATTTTTTATCATAAATTTGACAGATTTTTAAAAAACATTTACAGTGTAGGAAGGCAGTGGCCAGGCTGCTAAAATGCACATGGTAATTGATTTAATCATGTTTTTGAGATTAATAATGAGGTGATTGACTGAGCAGGTGAAAAGAAAAGCAGCTTTCAGTTTGAATTTACACCAAAGTTCATCACAGTACATTTTATACTTTGTTTTAATTTTAAAGTTTTAATTTTACAGCTCACAGATTTTTAAATGAACATAATTCATTGTTGGTCATTTAGTCTTGCAGACGAGGAAATCTTGTGTCCAGTGAAACCAGTTTCCAGCACTTTGCTGCAGTTAGAGAGTAAAAGTGTGAGCCAAGAGCCATTTCAAGACATTTGTGAGCTTTAAGCACAAATACTCTGTTTGACACAATGTCTTTCTCCTGGGTCCGAGGGCCAAAGATTTTCATTTTTCAATCAAACTTTCTAATACCTCTCTCTCATTTTCTCTCTCTCACTGTGTGTGTGTGTGTGTGGGTGTCCAGGTTGAAATTACTGTTAAACTCAAAGGAACTAAATCATATAAAGTTGATTGACAAATATGTAAAATCAGTAAATGTGGTTCAATTCCTTTTTGTGTTTTCATTTATTTTATAGAAATTAGATACATAGGAATTTTCTCAGCATTGTAGTGTCAGGTAAAGGTAGGTCTCTCTGATTATGAACACCTAATTGTAGTTTGTAAGTGTTTGACAGATAGTTATTGTAGATTTCTTAGAAACATTTCTTAAACTGTAAGGGATGCTGGATCTTGGTCTGTGGGACCAAACAGACACATTTAACATTTTCTTGTACAATAAGTAAATAAATACTGTACTTTATTTTCATCACACTTATAAAAAAAATATCTAAACAAACATCAAACAATTCATTTCTGAGGATCATGTCATATAACAATTTCTTTAGATTAGAGTACTGTGATAAAAGAAAGGCCTGTTTCTGATTGGCTAGTAGTGTGCTTCTTTTTACATACATTATGAATCTGCCAATCACAAGCAGGAGGATCTGCTTAGTTAGAGGAGGTGTAAAACTGAGAGTAGATCCCCTCCCAGAAAAACTTTCAATATATATTTTCAACTGAGAAAATTATCACTCACTTTGTGATCCATCAGCAAAATGTTCCTCTTCACTTTGGTGCTCGTGGTGCTGTTTCTACCGGAAGGCAAGTTTTTGGTTACGATTAATATTATTCTAACATTTTAATATTTAGTATGATTTCATTAAACTTTGCTGTTCTCCTTTTCTCCCATTGAAAACTACAATAATAATCTAATTTCTGTTTGTCTTGTTAAACCTTTTAAACTTTTTCTTCCCTCTCTGTATTTTGTGCTGATGTGATTCAACCATTTTGTCTTGGTTAAGACAAGGATTTTGTTATTTAGAAAAAATGTAATAATGCTCATTTTCTCTTTGTTTTAATTAGCTGACACCCTGAAATGTGAATGTGTACCTGGCCCCTACATAAATTGCTCTAATGAAACAACCGAATGTCCCTCACAGAACTATAGTTGTTTAGTAGCAACAGAAGTCAAAGTTAAAGGTACGTATTTGTGAGATTTCCAGTTGATGACATTTAGTTTGGGAACTCATCACTTTAAAATTTATGTTCTTTAATTACAGATGGTGCAAACATTACTGAGCGGAACTACAAAGGTTGCATTATGTCTGAACTGTGTCTTAACTTACTCTAGTCAACTATGGAGCTTACAGAATTGTACAAAGCAGCAGCTGCTGCAGTGAAGATCTCTGCAACGCCCAGATTAACTACACAAAACCTGGTAATTAATTCATTGATGGTATTTTTCAATACTTTGCACAATTTGAATTTACAGTGCTCACAAACTTTTTTAACCCATTAGAGATTTGGATAAAAAACAGAATACACTTAGTTTTGTAATTCCAGCTTCATATACATGTTTTAGGAGAAACAAGTTGGTGACAAAAAAATTAAGTTTTTTAGAGAGAAATTATAATAATTCTTGATTTCTTTTCAGTAGAATAACTATCTCTGTATCTTAGAGTACAATTCCACTACAAATGGAAAAAAGTGCTTCAGTTGTGACGGAGAAAACTGCACAAAAACCCTTAACTGTGCAGGGGATGAAAACTACTGCGTTAATGTAACAGGTAAGAGGCCAACATGTTTGCATGCTTCATATTTATCATCACAAGAACATTAAGACCAGATACAAATGTGTTTATGACATCATAACTTTACTCTCATTTTTAAAGAAAATGTAAATGGAACAAGTCAGACGCTGAAGGGATGTGCCTCTGAGTTGGTGTGCTCAGATAAGGCAGCTTCACTGGTGAATGAGTTCACTGGATCAAATATTAGCTGCTGTCAGGGCAACTACTGCAACAGCACCAGCAACACCATCAGCACCAGCAGCACCAGCAGCCCAAGCAGCACCAGCAGCACCAGCAGCACCCGCAGCACCAGCAGCACTAGCAGCACCAGCAGCACCTGCAGCACCAGCAGCACCAGCAGCACCAGCAGCACCAGCAGCACCCGCAGCACCAGCAGCACCAGCAGCACCAGTCCCACCCTGCTGCTCCTGTTGGTGCCTCTGTTGTTTTCTAACTTTTTTTCTTAGCTCACAGAAGCTACTGAATTGCTGCCATGTTTTCTTTTTAATCACAATTCATTTTATAAACCTGTTCTTTTTATTTGATTCTATAGCTTGGTTAGCTAAGCAACATGTTATAATCAACAACATCCTCTATACTTTGTTGTTCTATACTAAAATAATCTTCCTCAATAAACACAATTTTTTTTTATTCTGGGTCCAGTACCGATCTGATTCTAAATGTTTAGTTTTGAAAAAATAAAATGACTTGAAGTTATAGATGTGGAATAAACATGTTTCATTTTCTTTGATTTAATATTAAAACTTGTTTTAATCAAAGTTAAAAGCTTTCAGAGCCCAAGATTGTAGAGTTTGAATGGAAAACTAACCAACATGAATGTAAAATTAAACCTGGAGAGACTCAGAGAGAAAGTAGCTGTCTTACTTTGTTAGCTGATAGAAATAATTGTATTGCTACCAGGTTTTCTTTTTATGCATAATTCATTTAATAAATCTGTTTTTTTTCTTTTCATTGATTCTCTATAAATTCACTAAGATAAGACCAAGCAAAATTCTGTAAACATCCTCAATACTTCACTGCTGTTGTGCTCTAAAAACAAATCCTGCTGAATAAATGCATTAAAAAATAATTCTGTGTACTTTTCTGATTCTAAATGTTTATTTTTGAAACTGATGCAACTGAGGAAGATTGACTGAAATGATTTAAAAACATGAACTGAAAGGCTGGGGGTAAAAGGAGAGAGGGAATAAAATTAGGTGTGAGTGAAGGATTTTTTTAAGATAACTGAATGGCTGTTGCCACATGAATAATTTGCTTTGTCAAAAAATGCATCCCTCCTCAAACATGAAGAAATAAAGAGTTAAGAGTGAAATAGCTTTTTCTACATAATCACCTGTTCTCTGAGCTAAAGGTATGAGTTTCATACCAACAGGACAATATTTGGGGAATATCGTCCAGCTTTAACCTTTTACAATCTAAAACTCTCACCACTTTCAAATACATAATGTTTTACATTTACTCAATTTAAATAGATTAATTTATCAAACATGTTTTATCCAAAAGTTCATGTCATTTGTTTAAGATTAACACAAACAGCAAGTTGATGAAAATGAAGTCATGTTCACTTGAAATCTATTATTGACAAGAAGGTTTTGTTTTACAGCAGCGTGTCCAAAGTTGGTCCTTGAGGGCCGACATCCTGCATGTTTTAGTTCTCTCCCTGGTTTAACGCACCTGGATCAAATGATGGATCATTAGAAGGCCTAAGAAGAACATTGACAAGCTGAAAAGGTTGTTGGTACCACCAGGGAGAGAACTAAAACGTGCAGGATGCCGGCCCTCGATGACCGACTTCGGGCACCCCTGAGATAGTGGTAAAGAAAATATGATCTGTCTACAAGAAACAATATAGGCCACAGGTGTGAAACTCCAGTCCTCAAGGGCCGCTGTCCTGCAGTTTTTAGATGTGCAACAGGTACAAAACACTGGAATGAAATGGCTTAATTACCTCCTCCTTGTGTAGATCAGTTCTCCAGACACATCTAAAAGTTGCAGGACAGCGGCCCTTGAGGACTGGAGTTTGACACCCCAGTTTTACAGTGTAGAGCAGTAAGAACCCATATTTAGCACTGTAAAAAGCTTTTTCTTCTTTTCAATGATATCTGGGAAAATGTTGGGAGAGGAAAACAGCAGAGCGTCTCTCTTGTGTTCAGCTAGCTCCCTCTCTAAGGCGTCTCGTAGGTGATGGAAATCATACAGTTGGATGTCATGGTTGGACATCAGGATGACCTGTGGAGACTCAAATCCATGATCCTTAAGACCTGTGTTACAAACAGGACACATTCATGTTATAGACCTTTGCAATTTCATCTATTTTCTTTTAAAGTATATTAAAAAATGTTTTAGCTCTCTTCAGAACAGCAGTCATTGGAAGACACTACTAACATAATGTTCTCTGATCTGTGCTAAATACTTTTCTTGGCTGAAATCTTTCTTTCTTTCTTCATGTCGTAAATTATTGTCAACCTTTGAGCGAACAAAGTAGAACTTCTTCCCCATCTTCTTGATCTCCTTTGCAAGTTTGACATCATTTTCTCTGAAGCGATCAGCTGAGATGATAATAAAGATGTCTGTCGTCTCACCTCCCCCATCAAGGTAACCACAGCGATGAAAGGGCAGTACAAACGCATTGTAGACCGAGTCAAAGACGACACCATCCTCAACAGTCTCTCCATTCCTCTACCCAACTTGAACTCAAAATTCATCTCCACCTTCATTGCGACTGTCATCCCTAAGGTGAAGCTCCACCGCAGAGTGCTGTCTGAGGCACCAATGCCAGCCGCTCCAACGCTCCCGGCTTCCCTGCCAGATCCAAGCCGACCTCAGGTCCAGTACCTGAGCCTTCCTCATGTGTCTGGGGAAAGGCATGGTCAGAAGCAGAGGTAAGCTGTTTCAGAAATATGGACCCTTTATTGAGGTGGATTTATCAGCTGCATATTCAAACTAACTCTAGACTACTATATGTGTTGGTGAGGTTTTATGATATTGCTCATGAACATAGAAACTCATCATCACATTTACTTTTATTTCTACAGGTTAGGAGAACCACAGCGGAACATCCAGCCCAAACCCCCGGTGGCCACTTACATCCCCCCCAGATTGTCTGCAGCCCCGGTCCTGGTTGTGGTTCCTGCTCAGCCACAGGCGCCGTCCTTGATGCTCTGCAGAACCTCCAACGGCCAGAACTTCATACCTTCAGCTCCCCCTCCTGCGCTGACAGCCAGGCCAACCAAGCCTCATAAATCCTTGAGGCCTTGCGGGGAAATACCCCAGTGTGGTGGACAGAAGAAGCGATACACACCCTCCAAAAACAAAACTGCTGGAAGTAGCCAAAAAATATTTACCTTTTGCCCAGCAACTAGGAGATCCACCACTTCTGGTTTTGAAGGCATTGTTTACGACAGCTTTGAGAATTTCAAGAAGTTTGTAGACAGTGAACTTGAAAACAAACAAACTAAACAGTTTTTGTTTTGTCAGAAACACTACATTGGACAGAATAATCAGTAAAAAAATGTTTATATTATTTGTGACTTTTGTTTGTCTCATTGTTATTTATGTTATATTTGTTTATATTTTGTTTTTTTGTTGTTGTTGTTAAACAAATGAAAGTTTTCATAAATATAAATACTCTGTTCCCAACCAAACTAGGGAAAAGAGTGTTAGAAAATGCATGGATGGATAAATACTCTGTCTAATTCGATTTATATTTGGGTCATTTTGTCTTAGTTCCCCTGGTAAAATAGTCCAGAATAATCAGCATCTCATTGTGTTCATCTTTACTTCATCTGCATGTGACACATATATAAAGTTCTTGCCAGTGAGGAGAAAAAAAATGAATAAATAAATTACTTCTGGTGTTCCTCTTCATGTGATTTAAAACTTGTCACGTTTTCAGACTGAGTTCAGGGAAAATATCAAGTGAACAAACTGAACCATGAATGTAAAGACGATCAGCCAGGAAATATTTCTTCTTCATGCATTTATTGATTTATTTTTCATTTATGAGGCAGAGAAAGCTCCATTAGGCAGGTCAAGATCAGGTGAGAAAAATACAACAAAACAATTAATTTATTCTAATTCTACAAACATGTGCATCAAAAAGATGAAGATACAATTATAAAATTATATGTGAGAGGAAATTTGATGAGAATTTCATTTCATGATAGTTTATGTTTAAATAAGCCCAACTGTAAATTTTATCCACCCCAGATATTCACAGACATCCACGACTGCAGCTGGTTTGCGACATGTGTAGTAGTCTGGTCCACCAAAAGAAATCACACCATAAATCATGCCGTTGTACACCACTGCTCCACCATCATCGCCCTGTAGAAAAATTTTATTGATATATTTAGGTATGTTGTAAAACAGAAAAGTCTTCTAATCGCTGTAAAGAGATATTGAAGAAACAAACTTACATAACATACATCCTTGTTCGGTGCTTCAACATAGAATAAATGGCCAAATGTCGGCGCGACGACAGAAACCCGAATAACTCTCATGTCGACACACTGAAGATGTGCTGGAATAGGAGAATTGGGGGGCACTGTAGGGAAACATGAGAATTATAAACATGTTCTTCACTCGACCTTCTCTGTAGAGACAGAAACAAAGATTTATTCTCATAACTTCAATATTTCTCTCACAGTGCTGATTATTGGGGCCAGTTATTGTTGCTCCTTCTCCTGCCAGCTGAACAACATGGCCTCTAAAACACAATAAGAATAAAATGTAAATATACAAGATAACAATGTAGAAAATTAATTGTTATGAAGAACAATGAAAGAACAGAAAATAAATCCATGAAGGACTTCATCCACTGACACAGGAGTGTCCATCTCCAGTCCTCAGTGTGTCCTACGTTCTTTACATGTGTCTCTGGTCCAACACACCTGAGCTAAACGGGTTCTGGTTCTGCTGGTGGCCTGATTACCTGACTCAGGTGTGCTGAAGCAGAGGCAGCAGGACTGGAGGAGGGAGTCGAGGATGTGGCTGTTGCCGATAAGAGAACATTCGCTCCAACGTCTGGCGAGTAATAAATTGAATTTAAAGGTGGTTTTGGCATAAACTGGATTGTGAGTGGATCAAGATGGCTAGTTGTGGTGGGGGGCTTTCAGAAGATGAAAATGTAGACATAGGATGATCTATGAAAGAAAATAGAAGAGAGGAAGGGGGAAAGATAAGGTTAAAAGGGGACTAAATGCTGGTAAAAGAATCTCTTGAGGATGAGGAAGAAAGAGTTGAAATAAGCAAGAAAATAATGATGGAAGATTTTAAAGTTATATTAAAATTTAAGGCTGGACAGGATATGATTGGAGTAAGTCCTATCAGTTTGTCAAATGGATTATAGAAAGTTACTGGAGATGTAGAACTAGCTAACGTCTTAAGGGATGTGGAGGTGAACATCCTTATGGTGAGTGTGGAAATAATCCTGTTAAATGTAACTGTGGAGGAAGTCATACTGCAGAATATGCAAGATACATGATAAGAAAAAAGGCAGCTGAAATTCAAAAACTTAAAACTGATAAAAGAATTACTTATGCTGAAGGAGTGGAAGAAGTAAAAAAAATAATAATGATCCAAAAACTAATTATAAAATCAAGAGTGGCAGACAATCAATGCAATATTACATTAGAAAAATTATTCCTTTTCTTGCATATATCATAAATTGCTCAGAACAAGCAAGAACTAAAACTAAAAAATAAAAATCATAGTAAAGGCAGCTACAATGTTTTTTAATGTCAAAGATTTATCTTGGGGGGGGAAAAAAAACCATGATGAACTTGGACATGGGGAAAAATCATCTGAAGCTGAGGCTTCTCAAATTGTCACATAATTCTAATATTACAATGGAAAGCTCACAGTCTAATAGCAAATGGCCAGAAATTTAAAAGCTGCATTAATAATCTATATACAAAACCAGATATAATATGCATTCAAGAAACATGAAACACAAATATTAGAGCAAAAATAGGAGGGCAAATAAGTTCAAAATATCAAGTAGAGAATGGTACTCCCCAAGGTAATATAAGTTCTATGCTATTGATTATAATGATTAATGATATTTTTAGTAGTATACATTTTTTGGCATCTCATTATTTGTAGATGATGGTATTATTTGGAAGAGGGGAAAAATACAGAATTTGTAAATAGGAAACTACAAGAAGCATTAAATAGTGGAGAAGCTTGGGCCTTAGGATGGGGATTTAGATTCTTGATGTCCAAGGCTAAATTTGTTGTTTTTACAAATAGAAAATTAAATATTAATGTAAATCTCAAATTATATGGGGATGTTATAGAAGGATCAAATTAAATGTTTGGGTATCTGGTTTGATAAAAAAAAAGTTACATGGAAAATACATGTAGGTAAAATAGTTGAAAAAAGTAAAACAAAAAAATGAATATAATGAGATGTTTGAAAGCAAAGAATGAGGGGAAGATAGGAATGCATTAAAGACCATTTATATTGGACTAATTAGATCAGTTTTTGATTATGGATGTATTTTATACAATTCAGCTTCAAGTAGTTCATTAAAAAAACAGATAGAAGAGAATATCAGGCATTAAGACTTTGTTGTGCAGCGATGAAAACTACTCCAGATTCAGCTCTACAGGTTGAGATGGGTGAGATGCCACTGGAGCTCAGGAGAGAACAACTAGCCATAATTTACTGGACAAATATTAAAGGACATAATGAAGTTCATCCTTCATATGTTACGCTGCAACCTTGTCAAGAAAAAGAAACAGATTAATAGTTTTGGCTGGTTAATTATAAATAATTAACCATTATAATAATTATAATAATAATAATTAACCGTTGGAATAGATAACTTTCTGTGGTTGTTATTCCATCATGGATCTTTGGACAGGTTGAAGTTGATTTAAACTTACTGAAAAAAGGGAGACAGTTAGAAAAGAAAGAGGTGGAAAGTTATATAGAAAGAGAATATTCAGAGTATATACAAATATATACAGATGCTTCTCAAATGTTAAATGATAGATATATAATTTGTAATCCTAGATTTAAATATTATGAAAAAATAAAAGAATAACATATGAATTGACAGTGTATACAGGTGAATTAATGGGTATTTTAACGGCTTTAGAATGGATTGAGGAAACAAGAGAGAGGGGTTTTAATTTGTTCAGATTCAAGTAGTGCATTAATAAGTATTCAAGAGTTAAATTCAGAATCAAGGCAAGATATTATATTGGATATAATTCTCTCAATTTTTAGAATTAAAAATTATGGTTCTCATGTTAGACTAGTTTGGATTCCTGCCCACATTTGGATACTATAATAAAACCAATTGCCTCCTCTATCCCAGTGCTCTTGCCATTTCTTCTTGATATACATTTTAATAATATTCTTTACCTCATTTTTACTTATTTTAATATTTAAATCAACAATATTCTTCTTTGCTGCACTCTTAGCAAAACTATCGGCCAACTCATTTCCTACCACACAAAAAAAGTTGGGGAATTAAGGAAATGTAATAGAATTAAAAACAAGAAGAAGATGTTATATGTAGAATAAGATGTGGACATACAGAATTAAAATAATTAATACACATAATACCAGTTGTTGTAATTATTGTGGAAAATTAGAAACAGTACAACATATTTTTTTAGAATGTAATAAATATGTTCAGGAAATAGATGAGTTACTTAGAGATTTAAGTAGGAATAAAAATGAATTTGATATTTGGGAATTGCTTCAGAAATCATCTGGGGATGTAGTTTTTAGCAGCATTTTAGTTTTCTAAGAAAAATGGGCATTATGGGGAGATTATAATTAACGATTAGATTAAACATCTGATCCATACTCCAGTATGAAAGGTGCGGTAATGCACCTATAAGTTGTTTGCCAACCACCATAAAAAAAGGAAAGAAGGAGGACTGGAGGAGTGGAGACAGAAAACCTGAATTCATGGTGTTGATCAGTGAAACACTTACACTTGAAGACGATAACTGCAGTCTGGTAGCTGAGCAAGTGGGACATCTCTTACTGGTGTCTCAAGCTTCAGTAACATGACGTTATGCTGCTGGCCGAAACGCGTATAAATCTTAGGAGCTTGTAGGATTACCTGTCTCTGCTGCCAAGCAGTCCGTGGATGAACTTTTAAAGTTGCCGCAATAGTCCTGAAGAAAAGGTTAGATTATAATGAACAGACAGAAAACCTGATCATCTGCAGATAAAACTGTCTTCATGTTTCTTTCCTACCATCCTGGCTCAGCCTTCCAGCAGTGACCTGCAGACAGGATCCACTGAGGACGGATCAGAGATCCTCCACAGCGGTTCATATGAGTACCATTACTGCTCTCCAGCCGAACATGATAAAGACGCTCCGTGTCATAACACTTTTGACCTCCAATGATTCTCTTCTGCAGAGAAACATCTGAGTTCACTGAAACACCTGAAGAAGAAAAAGGAGGACTTTACTCAGAAATCAGGTGCAAACATGGCTGCTGGAACAGAAAAAGGATAAACAGTTAAAGATTAAAAAGCATCACAGTTTATATGCAAAGAAGTTTCAGTCTAAAACAGAATCAGAGGGAAGTTTGAGAGTCACAGAGAGCAGCAGCCTCACTGGAACCAGTGGAAGTGTCCTGCTCTCTCCCATCTTTACTGATAACTTTGCCTGAGCTATTTTTAAAGTGACAGTTTTTATAGTTATATTCACATTTTCAACATCATAACTGGATTACTACAAACCTAAGGACTGGGGGATTTTCTTACTTTTATTTTTACCTTACTTTTCTTCATCTCCAAGTTGAACCAGGACAAAATGCCTCCGGCCGACCCCAAGGACATTAGTAGTATTATACAACGACTTCAGTCTATAGAAATGAAGATCAAACAGCTGGAGGTGAACTTTGAAATCAAAGCTAACTGTGGAAATCAGACAACTCTTCCTCAAATCAACGGAGAGGTCGTACACCTCGCATCAAGCAGCTCACCCTGGAACGCTCTGGGTGCCAAGCCGAAGCAAAAGTCTCACACCGCAGATCCGATGAGGCAACTAACAGGGAGAACCCCTCACCTGGACAAATCAGCGTGGCCGGCTCTGAGCCGAAACCCACCTTCAATCCTTAACACCTGCTCCACCAAAGAAAAACAAACAAGCAGCTGCAACCAAAACGGTTCCACCCACCCCGCTCCCAAGAACAAAGCGACCAGCCCGAGCCTCAAAACATTCTGACTCTGTGGGAATCCCACTGAAAAACAGATTTTCTGCACTCCAGCCTGAGCCTCTGAGTGAAACGTCGCTTTCAAACATCAACAATGAGGCAAGACTAACACATCCACCCCCCAAAGCCCCAATGGACAAAGCCGCTACCAGGAAAACGAAAGGTATGCCAAAAGTGATTATTGTTGGAGATGAGGCAGTAAATGGAATCAGTCATGTGTGCAATCCCAAGAAAACGAGAGTGATTTCTTTTCCTGGTGACACTGGTGACACTGTATCTGACACACTGAAGATGTGCTGGTGACACTGTATCTGATTTAACTTGGAAAGTTCTTTCGCTAACCGCTGATCAGCCAGATATTGAGTCTTTAGTTGTGCATGTTGGAGCCAACGATCTGGCAAAGCAGAAATCTGAGATTCTGAAAAAGGACTTTAATATTCTTCTGAACACTATGGGAAAGTTAAAAATGAAGTTATTTCTCAGTGGTCCAATTCCATCACCTCAATGGGGAGACGAAAAACACTCCAGGCTGGACATGATAAACAAATGGCTGATTAAAACCTGCTCTGCCAGCTCAGTGACCTTTATCGAAAACCTCTGGATCTATTGGCAGCGCTTTCACCTTTTTGGAAGAGGCGGACGCAATCTTAATAAACATGGGATAAAGCTACTCACTGCAAATCTTTCTCATTTTATCAACAAGGACAACAACGTGATCATCGCTTCAGAAGAACACGCTCAAGGATGTCTGACTAGGATGAAACCCTCTGCATATCAGGAACAACCAGTTTCAAAACAAGCTGATACAACATCGACTGAAGACGGAGAGACTGGTTCCCTTCCTCCTTCTCCCCTCCTTCTCTGCTCACCCACTCATTCACAGGATTCATAAGATACACATGAATAAATGTCTTCTGGACCGGAGTTTCTTAAATTTACAGATGGAATGAATCAACAGGTTGTACTTGGGATGTCTCTCCTTAGCGCTCACATAGCAGACCTCACTTCATTTAAGCCACCTGACTCTAACTTTCCAGAGGATCCATCACTCTGCATTTCTGAGGTCTGAGGCCAGGGTCCAGATTTTATCTTTACACCCGTCTTACTCCAGAATGTGTCTGGCCCCCCAGCACTGCAGAACAGGACATTACCTGTCCAGATCACTACAAGAAAATTTACAAGAAACAGAAACATAAAATACAGCTGTTTTAATTCAAACCTCAGACTGATCCCTTGCCTAAAGTAACCTCAGACTGAAGAACTCTTGGCCTCCAAGTCACTTAAACTAGCTCTTTTAAATACAAAATCTCTCTGTGCTAAAGCTCTATTAATTAATGATTTCATCACTGACCATAATATCGATGTTATGTTTCTGACAGAAACATGGTTGAATGATAATAATGAACCGATCGTACTAATTGAATCTGCGCCTCCTAACTACAATTTCTTCAGTGAGAATAGAAAACATAAAAACGGAGGAGGCGTGGCTTCAATATTTAAGAATACCATAAATTGTAGTAAAATCTCTTTGGGTCACTTCACCTCTTTTGAGTATCTTGGAATTGAGGTTAAAGGCCACAAACAAACTTTGACAGTAACTTTATACAAAACTCCAACTTTTGTGGAAAATTTCTTCACTGACTTGAATGAGCTTCTATCTCTCATATGTATTGATTATGATTGTTTAATAATTGTCGGTGATTTCAACATTCATGTTGACAACCCCCAAGACAGAGGGGCAAAAAAGCTCACTAATATTTTAGAGACTTTTTGTCTAACACAACATGTCAAACAAGCAACACACACTCAAGGTGTCGGGTTCTGGGGGTCTTGGTCCTTTTTCCTTTTTGTTTTTCTTTTCCCCTCTTCCTGGTGTGGGTCTGTAGCATCACTGTTGCCCACTAGATGGAGCCAGAGGCTGTCTACCTGGGAGGCGCACCCATGGGTTTTATGCACCTGGCGGTCATCATCTCATCATCCTCTGGAGGTTAAAGAAGCTGACTGCCAGCACTTCGACGCCGGAGTGTTTTACCTGCTTGGTAAACTGAGCCCCTCGGAGCTAGTCCTCTGAGCTTTTTCCCTCTAAGTAACTCTTCGTTGTCCTCTGTGCTCTTCAGGAATTGTTTACTCCTCGAGACGATTTGGATTCTCCAGAGTGGTTTCCATCCTGGCTTTTTGGTTAAAGCCCTCCTTGTGACACCGTGGACTGTACCGACTGGTTGCCCGAGTCTCATTTTCACCTCTCCCGTCAGATCTCAAGATTCTCAGTTTTCATCGGCTGGCAGTCGGACCTCACCTCCACCTCCGTCAAGTCAGCACTTACCTGCCCGCCCTCCACCGCAGCCTCCTTGTCTAGAATCCCCGCTTGTTTATGGAAGCCGGATCCGTTGACTTCAGTCTGGAACCCACAAACAACCTCCTTGATTGTGATCATTCTTTCCAAAGTAAGAACCGATCTAGTCCTATCGCAACTCCCGTTTCCCATTAGACTCGAACTCACCATCTCCTCCTGTTCTGCAGTTTTCCGCTGTCTTCCAGACTCCACCCCAGGATCCCCACCATATCACATTACTTTGTTTTCTTCAATAAAAAATCTTTAACTGATTTCCGTTCTCTGTGGTGTTCTGCATGTGGGCAAAAAGCTTAAACGCCAACATGACACAAGGACACACACTGGACCTGGTTATCAGTAAGGGTGTGAATATTTCCAATGTCTCTGTAACTGATGTCGCTTTGTCGGATCACTTCGCTGTTATCTTTGAAAGTTCTTTATCTTATACAAACTTATACAAACAGCAACCATCACAAAACGTTCTCTCACTGAAAACACAGCAGAAACTTTTAATCAGATCTACTCTTCTTCCTCACCCTTAAGCTGTAATGATGTAGATAAGTTGGTAAATGATTTTCAGTCTAAAGTTTCAGATATTATTGATTCTATTGCCCCAATTAAAATGAAGGTTGTGTCTGGTAAAAAGAAATCCCCAAGGTTTAATCCTAGGGCCCCTTTTATTCAATATTTATATGCTCCCACTAGCTCAGGTTATAACAGGAAATAATATTAGCTACCATAACTATGCAGATGACACACAGCTCTACATTACGATGTCACCAGGTGACCTTTGATCCCATCCAATCACTGAACAGATGCTTAGAGCAGATAAATGTGTGGATGTGCCAAAACTTTCTCCAGCTGAACAGAAACAAAACTGAAGTTATTATTTTTGGACCTAAAAAGGAACGATCTAGAGTCAATGCACAGCTTCAGTTATTACAACTGAAAACCAGCGATCAGGCCCGAAACCTGGGAGTAGTGATGGACTCTGACCTGAACCTCCAGAGCCACATAAAGACAGTCACAAAGTCGGCCTTCTATCATCTGAAGAACATTTCCAGGATTAAAGGACTAATGTCTCAGCCAGATCTAGAGAAACTCATCCATGTGTTTATCTTTAGTCGTATTGATTATTGCAACAGCATCTTCACAGGTCTGTCCAACAAATCAATCAAACAGCTGCAGCTGATCCAGAATGCTGCTGCTCGCGTTCTCACTAAAACCAGGAAGATAGAGCACATAACACCAGTTTTAAAGTCCCTACTCTGGCTCCCTGTAGCTCAAAGAATAGACTTTAAAATACTGTTGTTAGTTTACAAATCACTGAACGGCTTAGCACCACAATACATTAAAGATCTGCTGTTGTTGTATCAACCTTCCAGACCTCTCAGGTCTTCCGGTTCTGGTCTGCTCTGCATCCCCAGAACCAGAACCAAATGAGGAGAAGCAGCTTTCAGCATCTATGCACCACAAATTTGGAACAAACTTCCAGAAAACTGTAAAACAGCTGAAACACTGACTTCTTTTCAATCTCAACTAAAAACCCACCTGTTAAGAATTGTATTTGAAATGTAATCAATTACAAATTTATTGATGGAACTTGACTTAATGCTGTGTTTTGATTATTGATTCTATGTTGCACTGTGTTTCTGTGTTTGTAATGATGTAAAGCACTTTGAAATGCCTTGCTGCTGAAATGTGCTACACAAATAAAATTTGATTAATTGATTGATTGAAGTGTCTCCAGTGTGTCTGGTGTTTCCGACTCACCTAGTCCCAGCAGCAGCAGAACCTTCAGCAGAGCCATTGCTGGTCCAGCTTCCTGTGAATGTCTGCAGTCCTGCAGCAGCTTTTAAACTCTTTTCACAACTTCCTGTTGGAAAGAAAGCCACCAATCACAGAACAGACAACCATCTGCGCTGTCATCTGCATACAGAGAAACTTTAACATCTCATCATTCTAAAGAAACTTGAATAAAGTTTTTGTTGCATTGACAGATTATTTCACTACCAAAACATTTCCCCCTCTACTGGGGAAACCAAATCAATGAAACCAAACGTTTTCATCAATATTAAGTAATTGACTCAAAATAAGCAGCTCCTATATTTTGCCTCAAACTTACTTGTATATTAGTTTTGCTTTATCTCAAGTGAACTGAGAGATTTGCAGTAGAAAATAGACTAAAATTGATTGGTAAATTTCTGCTTTTTGCAGTGCACAAGCTTGCAGTGAGTTTTGCTCAAGGGAAAACTTGATTGTAAACTTGATGAAATAAAACTAATTTTCTGAAGAAAGGGCAACTTGTCCTTGTTTTCAGTTTTTGTTTTTAAGAAAAAACTGTTTGGTATCCAATCTACAAGAATTCACATCTGCCTTTGCTCCCAAAAGTAGAATCATTTTGTTTATTGATGAGCTGTGAAAATGACCCTGTACAATCAGATTGTTTTGTTTTGAAAAAGAACAATATTACAGTGTTGGGTGGTGAAGAGCTTTTGCATTTGTTGTAAATGCAAAATTACAACAAAAGATTAAAACTCACAGAAATTCCCCCAATGAAATGAAAACAATTCAGATTTTTAAAACACATTTAAGAGAAACCTATGGTAAAATTTTAACCAATGTGATTCTTTTTATTAAAGACACAGACCTCAAACATCATTCATGATTCTCTGCTTTCACTGTTTTTCTTGATTGCTTTGATACATTTGTGAACACAAGAGGCTGAACAGCAGCACTTAGGGTCAAAGTGACACATTTTGTTAGCAAAAGGCTCAAACTGTGCCACATTTAAAATTTTAAACAAAGCAAATATTACTCTCAATCAGCCTTGAAATAAACATGACATGTTCCAATCAATCATTACACAATAAACGACAAAATACAAAACTTGATTTTCAGAGAAGCCCAGAAGTGTGGGAGATCTAGTCTACATGCTAGTGTTCGTACTAGCCTCTGTGCAAGTCTCCATGCTAGCCATTAATCCATTTTCAAGAGGCCTGCTGGTGCCTATCTCAAGCGAGATATTTTGGGAGAGAGATGGGGTCACCCTGGACAGGTCACCAGTCCATCGCAGGGCAATACAGAGACAGACAGGACAAACAACCATGCACACAAACTCACACTCACACCAAAGGAGAATTTAGAGAGACCAGTTAACCTAACAGTCATGTTTTGTGGCTGTGGGACGAAGTCAGAGTACCTAGAGAGAACCCATGCAAGCAAAGGGAGAAAATGCAAACTCCATGCAGAAAGACCCCGGGAATCAAACCCAGGACCTTCTTGCTGCAAGGTAACAGCGCTACCAACTGCGCCACTGTGCAGCCCAATCCTAGCCATTATGCAAGTCTCCCTCCTAGTCTCCTTGCTAGTGTCTGTGCTAGCCTCCATGATAATCTCCATGCTAGTCACAAACTTCTGCACCACTGAGGCTCCAAATATATTTCATGACTGAGAAACACCAGAAACACCACCCTGTTAGTATCTCAGTGCATCCATTATATATATAACCCATTTCATGGGCAGTGGACAGCTGTCTAAAAGCCATTTTCTTTTGTTTATATGGGTTTTTATTTTGCTAATGCACAGGGACCACTAACGTGGTCACTAGTGCATCATACAATACACTGCCAACTACTGGCCATCCACTGCAAGTGCAAGAAAATTTTGTTAAATAAAATATGGCCGACAGATAAAAAAGCATGCTGACCAACTCAGGAATATCCAGTCCCTCCTTCTACTGTAGAAACTCTTGCAGGTAAAAATATATATTGTGACATGAAGCAACCCCTAAAGACTAGAGCTACAGATATAGTTTCCAAATGGAAACTATATAATAGATATACAATAAGCACCAATTCCAGCAAATATTTTGGCTATAATAACATTTTTATATTTTAGTTCTTAACTTGAAGATTTAAGGGAAAAAGTCCATTGTTGCCATTTTATTTTGTAACAAAGTTAGATTTTATTGTGGTTCTTAAAAAACTATTTATATTCATATTTAAATGTTTCCATTACATATATTCATTCCACACTGACCATGATGGACAGAGTGGCTTTAAAGTCCAATGCATTACCACCGTCTGTCATGATGTGTGTGGCTGAAGTGTGAATCCAAATGCAGCAGGCAGGAGATGTAAAAGTTCTGTTGTAGATTTAATTAAAAATCAAATCAAAATTTACAAAAAAAGTACAAGGGACAAAAATAAATCCAAACCAGAGACATGAAGAGACCATGAGGAAACCAGGGAGAAGGGATGAGGATCAGTGGCGTGGAGAAACAAGCTGAACCGGCGAGTAACAGTCTGAGATTTAAATAATTAGAGACGTGATTATATATTAATCTGCTAATCAAAAAAAACAAAAATACATCTGTTTTATGTGGCTAAAAGTTAGTTTGGTGTAAAGTGGAGCTAATGCGCTAACAAAGATCAAGTTAAGGACAATCATGAATACAAAAATAAAAAAATACCCTGATGCTACATTGTGAAAAACAAAAAGACGAATGTAACTAAAATGTCCTTTGTAAAAGAAACTATGAATCTTGTGAATTTATAGACAAGAAATGTTACAATAAATTCATAAGGAACACTCTGTTATGGACAAAAGGACTCTTTGTCTTTTCTCTGTTTTATCTGCTCACATGCACTCAGCTGCACGCTGACACAACTATAACATTTAAGAGTGACGACAGTCACACATAAACAAAAACTGATTAAGGCAGGAAAACCTTAGAGAGGGAGCAGAATGAGGAGAAAATAAAGCAGAACTCGCTCTACAATCTTTGCTTCACTTGCTGTTTATCCTAAGGTGAGCTGAGTGGAGCCCAGCGCTGGACGGTGAAAGTCACTCTGTATCTGTTCCAATTGGATGATGTGAAACATTTGAACATTTTCTGCATTAAAGCCTGTTTTATATTTAACCAAAGCTCATTATTTCTCAAGGTAATGACACTAGGATTTTAGTCGGGTCTTAAACTGGTAAACGGACCTTGGTGGTGCACAGAGGGGAAAATGAGTGAACTACAACAACTTGTGTCTTGGTTAATGATTCTTACAAACTTTATTCACACAACTTGTCTTTATTGATACCAATAATTGATACCTTTATACTTTGTGTTCAACTGCCTGTTTTATCGAGATTTGAGATAAATACAGATTTAAAAAAGAACACATGATCTATAATTTATATTTAACATATAATTGCAACAGGGTTTTTAAAAAAAGACACAAAAGACTTGAAATTCCATGTTTCAGACTTGACACTTGACTCGGGGTTTAAGGATAAAGACTTGAGACTTGGAAAACCCTGACTTGGTACCACTGCTGTATTGAAATAATCTTGAATATGTTTGATAGTCCTTGACCTGCAGTGGGCTGCTGCATGAATGTGACTTAAACATAGAGTGTATAAAAACATTTTATTTGTTTTACTGTCTGCAGCCTTGCTGTAGGATTCATTACTATATGCCACATGAAATCATTTTTCATTACATATTTCAAATATGTCCTGAAGTTACACATTTTGTTTGACAACAAAACTCACAGGAACTAAGTTCACTCTGAGTCTCACAGGTAGGATATTGACTTCACAAACTTCTGCACAACTGAGGCTCCAAATATATTTCATGACTGAGAAACACCAGAAACACCACCCTGTTAGTATTTCAGACCTTGCATTATATATATAACCAATTTCATGCATTGCGGACAATCCACAGCTATCCAAAAGCCATTTTCTTGTGTTTATATGGGTTTTTATTTTGTAAATGCTGTGAGAGCACTAAAGTGGTCACCAGTGCATCATACAATACACTGCAACACATTACATATGCTCATTCCAACTGACCATGATGGACAGAGTGCCTTTAAAGTCCAATGCATTAACACCGTCTGTCATGATGTGTGTAGTTGAAGTGTGAACCCAAATGGCAGGAGACATAAAACTTCTGTTGTAGATTTAATTAAAAATCAAACTTACAAAAAAATAAAAAAATTCAAGGAACAAAAATAAACCCAAACCAGAGACATGAAGAGACCATCAGGAAGCCAGAGAGAAGGGATGAGGATCAGTGGCGTGGAGAAACAAGCTGAACCGGCGAGTAACAGTCTGAGATTTGACTAATTAGAGACGTGATTACATATTTATCTGCTAACTGAAAAAAAATATATATATCTGTTTAATGTGGCTAAAAGTTAGTGTGGTGTAAAGTGGAGCTAATGTGCTAACAAAGATTAAGTTAAGGACAAACATAAATACAAAAATAGAAAAAAGCCCTGATGCTACATTATGAAAAACAAAAAGACTAATGTGACTAAAATGTTCTTTGTAAAAGAAACTATGAATCTTGTGAATTCATAGACAAGAAATTCATAAGGAACACTCTGTTATGGACAAAAGGACTCTTTGTCTTTGTTTTATCTGCTCATATGCACACAGCTGCATGCATTCTGCTACTCACCTATGCTGTCTGGATTTCTGTGATTCACTTTGTTAAATCACCATTAATCATCATAATTTTTGTCCACATCGTCTACCTCTTGGGGTTTCAAGCAACTCGACTGTCACCTGGTCGACAGGTAGCACGGCTGATGGCGTGGCCGGTTTCCAGACTCCAGGCTACTCAGCCGTCTCCAGAGCTTTCAGTTGTTCCCCAGTCCTCTGAACTTTATGCTGGCCTTCACCCATCTTTTCCCCAGTTGCCTCCAGCCACCGCAGCAAGTGGGTTCTAAACTCCAGTAAGTGGGCCCCCGTCTCCTCCCAGTGCTCCCTTCGAAGGGCCCTGAATGTCTGCAGGGGCCCTGCCAGCAGTTTTCTTTGCCTTGATATCTCAGTCTTATAATTCTAGATCTCAGAGCTGCTAACATAGAAATATGACATGAAGTTAACCCCTTTGAGCTTTTTTGATCTTTAAAGCAGTCTGCAGCCAAGTTGGTATAGAGGTTAAACAGTGAAATATTATTAGGGTTTAATTAGTAAAATAGCAGCAGATTTACTTATTTCATAACTTCATAACCAGAGATCTTCTCTCCTCTGGTCTGTTTAACAACTTCAGTCTCAGATCAACTCAGCCCTCCAGGACTGTCAGCAGCAGAAACAGCAACATTAAACCTATCAGGGAAACATAAACTACATTTGATTTGCATTGTCCCCACATGATGACAATGATACACTATAATACGATTAAATATTAGATTCTTGACCAATACGGGTTTTTGCTATGTTGTTGTACGATTTTTTAAGATCTTGTTCAGTGTGCCCCTTTTTAACTATGAGCCCCTGCCCCTTCAAAGGTCCCTGCACGGCACTGCTGGAAGACTCTGTTCATCTCACCTGCTCAGCCAAGAATGTCGTCATGCACCTCGATTCCAACCTAGCAGTGATGGTCTCCTCCTCCAATCATCAGGCGTCGCTCCCTTGATAAGGTCCAGCTGTTCATCGGCTTCTGCTCGTTGGCTGACCTTCAACCTTCCTCCACCCCTCCTCCGCCTTCAGCTCATGGTTTCTTCAATGTCCATTCAGTCTTCAGCATCCTCTCCTCCACCAGTGTCAGGGCCCAAGGGAGGAAGACGTCTTTAACCTTCTTACAAAACAGCTCATTTTCTCTGATAGCGGTTACCAGCGCAATGTCTTTCTCCTGGGTCCGAGCGCCAAAGACTTTCATTTGTCAATCAAACTTTCTAATACCGCTCTCTCTCTCTCTCTCTGTGTGTGTGTGTGTGTGTGTATGTGTGTGTGTGTGTGTGTGTGTGGGCGTGTGTGTGTGTGTGTGTCTGGGTTGAAATTACTGTTAAACTCAAAGGGACTAAATCATATAAAGTTGATTGACAAATATGTAAAATCAGTAAATGTGGTTCAATTCCCTTTTGTGTTTTCATTTATTTTATAGAAATTAGATACATAGGAATTTTCTCAGCATTGTAGTGTCAGGTAAAGGTAGGTCTCTCTGATTATGATCACCTAATTGTAGTTTGTAAGTGTTTGACAGATAATTATTGTAGATTTCTTATAAACATTTCTTAAACTGTAAGGGATGCTGGATCTTGGTCTGTGGGACCAAACAGACACATTTAACATTTTCTTGTACAATAAGTAAATAAATACTGTACTTTATTTTCATCACACTTATAAAAAAAAATCTGAACAAACATCAAACAATTCATTTCTGAGAATCATGTCATATAACAATTTCTTTAGATTAGAGTACTGTGATAAAAGAAAGGCCTGTTTTTGATTGGCTAGTAGTGTGCTTCTTTTTACATACATTATGAATCTGCCAATCACAAGCAGGAGGATCTGCTTAGTTAGAGGAGGTGTAAAACTGAGAGTAGATCCCCTCCCAGAAAAACTTTCAATATATATTTTCAATTGAGAAAATTATCACTCAATTTGTAATCCATCAGCAAAATGTTCCTCTTCACTTTGGTGCTCGTGGTGCTGTTTCTACCGGAAGGCAAGTTTTTGATTACGATTAATATTATTCTAACATTTTAATATTTAGTGTGATTTCATTAAACTTTGCTGTTCTCATTCTCTCCCATTAAAAACTACAATAATAATCTAATTTCTACTTTTCTTGTTAAACCTTTTAAACTTTTTCTTCCCTCTCTGTATTTTGTGCTGATGTGATTCAGCCATTTTGTCTTGGTTAGGAAGAGGGTTTTGTTATTTAGAAAAAATGTAATAATGTTCATTTTCTCTTTGTTTTAATTAGCTGACACCCTGAAATGTGAATGTGTACCTGGCCCCTATGTAAATTGCTATGCAGAAACAATTGAATGTTCCTCACAGAACTATAGTTGTTTAGTAGCAACAGAAGTCAAAGTTAAAGGTACGTATTTGTGAGGTTTCCAGTTGATGACATTTAGTTTGGGAACTCATCACTTTAAAATTTATGTTCTTTAATTACAGATGGTGCAAACATTACTGAGTGGAACTACAAAGGTTGCATTATGTCTGAACTGTGTCTTAATTACTCTGTCAACTATGGAGCTTACAGAATTGTACAAAACAGCAGGTGCTGCAGTGAAGATCTCTGCAACGCCCAGATTAACTACACAAAACCTGGTAATTAATTCATTGATGGTATTTTTCAATACTTTGAACAATTTGAATTTACAGTGCTCACAAACTTTTTTAACCCATTAGAGATTTGGGTTAAAAAATAGAATACACTTAGTTTGGTGATTCCATATTCATATACATGTTTTAGGAGAAACAAGTTGGTGACAAAAGATGAAAGCTTTTTAAAGAAAATTATAATAATTCTTCATATCTTTTCAGTAGAATAACTATCTCTGTATCTTAGAGTACAATTCCACTCCAAATGGAAAAAAGTGCTTCAGCTGTGATGGAGAAAACCGCATGAAAACCCTTAACTGTGCAGGAAATCAAAACTACTGCGTTAAAGTAACAGGTAAGAGGCCAACATGTTTGCATGCTTCATATTTATCATCACAAGAACATTAAGACCAGATCCAAATGTGTTTATGACATCATAACTATTTTCTCATTTTCACAGAAAATGTAGATGGAACAAGTCTGACGCTGAAGGGATGTGCCTCTGAGTTGGTGTGCTCAGATCATTTCTCTTCACGGGTGAATCAGTTCACTGAAGCGAAGATTAGCTTCTGCCAGGGCAACTATTGCAGCAGCACCAGCAGCACCAGCAGCGCCAGCAGCACCAGTCCCACCCTGCTGCTCCTGTTGGTGTCTCTGTTGTTTTCTAACTTATTTTCTTAGCTCACAGAAGCTACTGCATTTTATAAATACTCTGTCTAATTCAATTTATATTTTTGTCATTTTGTCTTGGTTCCCCTTGTAAAAGAGTCCAGAATAATCAGCATCTCATTGTGTTCATCTTTACTTCATCTGCATGTGACACATATATAAAGTTCTTGCCAGTGAGGAGAAAAAAAAAAGAATAAATGAATTACTTCTGGTGTTCCTCTTCATGTGATTTAAAACTCGTCACGTTTTTAGACTGAGTTCAGGGAAAATATCAACTGAACAAACTGAACCATGAATGTAAAGACAATCAGCCAGGAAATGTTTCTTTTTCATGCATTTATTGATTTATTTTTCATTTCTGAGGCAGAGAAAGCTCCATTAGGCAGGTCAAGATCAGGTGAGAAAAATACAACAAAACAATTAATTTATTCTAATTCTACAAACATGTGCATCAAAAAGATGAAGATACAATTATAAAATTATATGTGAGAATAAATTTGATGAGAATTTTATTTCATGATAGTTTATGCTTAAATAAGCCCAACTGTAAATTTTATCCACCCCAGATATTCACACACATCCACGACTGCAGCGTGACTCTGACATGTGTAGTATGGTTGACCAAGAGAAATCACACCATAAATCATGCCGTCGTACACCACTGCTCCACCATCGTCGCCCTGTAGAAAAATTTTATTGATATATTTATTAATGTTGTAAAACAGAAAAGTCTTCTAATCGCTGTAGAGAGATATTGAAGAAACAAACTTACATAGCATACATCCTTGTTCGGTGTTTTAACATAGAATAAAATGCCAAACGTCGGCATGACAACGGAAACCTGATCAACTTTCATGTCGACACACTGAAGATGTGCTGGAATAGGAGCACCGGGGGGCACTGTAGGGAAACAAGAGAATCATAAACATGTTCTTCACTCGACCTTCTCTGTAGAGACAGAAACAAAGATTTATTCTCATGAATTCAATATTTCTCTCACATTGCTCATTATTGGGGCTGACTGTCGTTTCTCCCTCTCCTGCCAGCTGAACAACATCGCCTCTAAAAAACAATAAGAATAAAATGTAACAATTCTAGATAACAATGTAGAAAATTAATAGTTAAGAAGAACAATGAAAGAACAGAAAATAAATCTGAACTTCATCCACTGACACAGGAGTGTCCACCTCCAGTCCTCAGTGTGTCCTGTGTCCTTTACATGTGTCTCTGGTCCAACACACCTGAGCTAAACAGGTTCTGGTTCTGCTGGTGGCCTGATTACCTGACTCAGGTGTGCTGAAGCAGAGGCAGCAGGACTGGAGGAGTGGAGACAGAAAACCTGAAGACAAGTTTTTGATCAGAGAAAGACTTACCTTCTAAGACGATACCTGCGGTGTGGTAGCCGAGCAAGTGGAACATCTGTTACTGGTGTCTCAAGCTTCAGCAACATGATGTCATGGTGCTGGCCGAAACGCGTATAAATCTTAGGAGCTTGTAGGATTACCAGTCTCTGCTGCTCAGCAGTCTGTGGATGAACTTTTAAAGTTGCTACATTAGTCCTGCACAAAATATTAGATTATAATGAGCAGACAGAAAACCTGATCATCTGCAGATAAAACTGTCTTCATGTTTCTTTCCTACCATCCTGGCTCCGACTTCCAGCAGTGAGCTGCAGTCAGGATCCACTCAGGGTGGATCAGAGATCCTCCACAGAGGGTCGTATAAATACCATTGCTGCTCTCCAGCCGAACATGATAAAGACGCTCCGTGTGATGACAGTCATAACCTCCAATGATTCTCTTCTGCAGAGAAACATCTGAGTTCACTGAAGCACCTGAAGAAGAAAAAGGAGGACTTTACTCAGAAATCAGGAGCAAACATGGCAGCAAGAACAGAAAAAGGATAAACAGTTAAAGATTAAAAAGCGTCACAGTTTATATGCAAAAAAGTTTCAGTCTAAAACAGAATCAGAGGGAAGTTTGAGAGTCACAGAGAGCAGCAGCCTCACTGGAACCAGTGGAAGTGTTTCCAGTGTTTCCAGTGTTTCCAGTGTTTCCGACTCACCCAGCCCCAGCAGCAGCAGAACCTTCAGCAGAGCCATTGCTTGTCCAGCTTCCTCTGAATGTCTGCAGTCCTGCAGCAGCTTTTAAACTTTGTTCACAACTTCCTGTTGGAAAGAAAGCCACCAATCACAGGACAGACACTGATCTATGCTGTCATCTGCATACAGAGAAACTTTAACATCTCATTGTTCTAAAGAAACTTGAATAAAGTTCTTGTTGCATTGACAGATTATTTCACTATCAAAACATTTCTCCCTCTACTGGCTGGATAATCAATGAAACTAGAACTTTTTCATGGATATTAAGGAATTGACTCAAAACAAGCAGCTCCTATATTTTGCCTCAAAGTACCTTGTAAGTTAGTTTTGCTTTATCTCAAGTGAACTGAGAGATTTGCAGTAGAAAACAGACTAAAATTGATTGGTCAATTTTGGTTTTTGCAGTGCACAACATTGCAGTGAGTTTTGCTCAAGGGAAAACTTGATTGTAAACTTGATGAAATAGAACTGATTTTCTGAAGAAAGAACGACTAGTCCTTGTTTTCAGTTTTTGTTTTTAAGAAAAAACTGTTTGGTTTCCAATTTACAAGAATTCACATCTGCCTTTGCTCCCGAAACTAGAATAATTTTGTTTACTGATGAGCTGTGAAAATGACCCTCTATAAACAGATTCTTCCATCCATCCATCCATTTTCTGTTCACCCTTTGTCCCTAATGGGGTCGGGAGGGTTGCTGGTGCCAATCTCCAGCTATGTTCCAAGCGAGAGGCGGGGTTCACCCTGGACAGGTCACCAGTCTGTCGCAGGGCAACACAGAGACATACAGGACAAACAACCATGCACACGCACACACAGGGAGAATTTAAAGAGACCAATTAACCTGACAGTCATGTTTTTGGACTGTGGGAGGAAGCCGGAGTACCCGGAGAGAACCCACGCATGCACAGGGAGAACATGCAAACTCCATGCAGAAAGACCCCAGCCGGGAATCGAACCCAGGACCTTCTTGCTGCAAGGCAACAGTGCTACCAACTTCGCCACTGTGCAGCCCTAAACAGATTCTTTTATTTTGAAAAAGAACAATATTACAGTGTTGGGTGGTGAAGAGCGTTTGCATTTGTTGTAAATGCAAAATTACAACAAAAGATTAAAACTAACAGAAATTCACCCAATTAAATGAAAACAATTCAGATTTTTAAAACACATTTAAAAGAAACCTATGGTAAAATTTTAACTTAAGTTATTCTTTATATTAAAGACACAGACCTCTTTCATCACCCATGATTCTTTGCTTTTACTGTTTTTCTTGATTGCTTTGATACATTTGTGAACACAAGAGGCTGAACAGCAGCACTTAAAGTCAAAGTGACACATTTTGTTAGCAAAAGGCTCAAGCTGTGCTACAACATTTAAAATATTAAACAAAGCAAATATTACTCTCACTCAGCCTTGAAATAAACATGACATGTTCCAATCAATCATTACATAATAAACGACAAAATACAAAACTTGATCTTCAGTGAAGCCCAGAGGTTTTCAAAATGTGGGAGATCTAGCCTCCATGCTAGGCTCCATGCTAACCTCCTTTCTAGTCTCCATGGTAGCCTCAATTACAGCTTCCATGCTAGTTACATGCTAGGCTCCATGCTAACCTCCTTTCTAGTCTCCATGGTAGCCTCAATTATAGCTCCCATGCTAGTTACATGCTAGGCTCCATGCTAGCTTCAATGTTAGTCTCCAAGCTAGCATCTGTGCTAGCTTCCATCCTAGAATCAGGCTTGTTGAAGTTATCTAAATGCAAAAACTGTCGACACAGGTTTTGCCAAATTGTCCTGGAAATGAAATGGGTCCAGAATTAGAAATACTGTGATCCAGATTTTGACTGGATCACACTCCAGTCACATTTACTGTGAAAAAAATACTGTAAATGTAAACCAAACCTTCCTGAACTTACACACTTGTCTGACAAACCGGCGAGTAACAGTCTGCGATTTGACTAATTAGAGACGTGATTACATATTCATCTACTAATCTGGAAAAAAAACATCTGTTTTATGTGGCTAAAAGTTAGTTTGGTGTAAAGTGAAGTTAATGTGCTAACAAAGATCAAGTTAAGGACAAACAAAAATACAAAAAAATATTTTAAAAAGCCCTGATGTCACAATGTAAAAAACAAAAAGACTAATGGAACCAAATGTCCTTCGTAAAAGAAACTATGAATCTTGTGAATTTATAGACAAGAAATGTTACAATAAATTCATAAGGAACACTCTGTTATGGACAAAAGGACTCTTTGTCTTTTCTCTGTTTTATCTGCTCACATGCACTCAGCTGCACGCTGACACAGCTATAACATTTAAGACTGATCACAGTCACACATAAACAAAAACTGATTAAAGCAGGAAAACCTTAGAGAGGGAGCAGAATGAGGAGAAAATAAAGCAGAACTCGCTCTACAATCTTTGCTTCACTTGGTGTTTATCCTAAGGTGAGCTGAGTGGAGCCCAGCGCTGGACGGTGAAAGTCACTCTGTATCTGTTCCAATTGGATGATGTGAAACATTTGAACATTTTCTGCATTAAACCCTGTTTTATATTTAACCAAAGCTCATTATTTCTCAAGGTAATGATACTAGGATTTTAGTTGGGTCTTAAACTGGTAAACGGACCTCGGTGGTGCACAGAGGGGAAAATGGGTGAACTACAACAACTTGTGTCTTGGTTAATGATTCTTTTTTTTTTAAAGGTTTTTATTGGCTCTAGTGGCCTTTATTTGATAGTTAATTGACAGGAAAGTGGGAAGACATGCGGCAAAGGTTGTCAGGCCGGGAATCGAACCTGTAACAGCCGCGTCGAGGACTAAGGCCTCCTTTGTGTGGGTTGTGCTTAACCCCTGCGCCACCACAGCAAATCCCGGTTAATGATTCTTAGAAGCTTTATTCACACAACTTGTCTTTATTGATACCAATAATTGATACCTTTATACTTTGTGTTCAACTGCCTGTTTTATCGAGATTTGAGATAAATACAGATTTAAAAAAGAACACATGATCTATAATTTCTATTTAACATATAATTGCAACAGGGTTTTTAAAAAAAGACACAAAAGACTTGAAATTCCATGTTTCAGACTTGACACTTGACTCGGGGTTTAAGGATAAAGACTTGAGACTTGGAAAACCCTGACTTGGTACCACTGCTGTATTGAAATAATCTTGAACATGTTTGATAGTCCTTGACCTGCAGTGGGCTGCTGCATGAATGTGACTTAAACATAGAGTGTATAAAAACATTTTATTTGTTTTACTGTCTGCAGCCTTGCTGTAGGATTCATTACTATATGCCACATGAAATCATTTTTTGTTACATATTTCAAATATGTCCTGAAGTTACACATTTTGTTTGACAACAAAACTCACAGGAACTAAGTTCACTCTGTGTCTCACAGGTAGGATATTGACTTCACAAACTTCTGCACAACTGAGGCTCCAAATATATTTCATGACTGAGAAACACCAGAAACACCGCCCTGTTAGTATTTCAGACCATGCATAATGTATATTACAAATTTCATGCATTGCGGACAATCCACAGCTATCCAAAAGCCATTTTCTTGTGTTAATATGGGTCTTTATTTTGTAAATGCACACAAACCACTAAAGTGGTCACCAGTGCATCATACAATACACTGCAACACATTACATATGCTCATTCCAACTGACCATGATGGACAGAGTGCCTTTAAAGTCCAATGCATTAACACCGTCTGTCATGATGTGTGAAGTCTGTCAAGATCAGGTGAGAAAAAACTTAACTACTGATTTATTCTAATTCTACAAACATGTGGATCAAACTGATGAAGATACAATTATAAAATTATATGGGAGAGTAAATTTGATGAGATTTTTATTTCATGATAGTTTATGTTTTATTGAAGCTCAGGTAGTGCGTTTATCCACCACAGGGATTCACACATATCCAAGATTACAACTGGAATCTGACATGCATATCCTCCACTAAAAGAAATCACACCATAAATCATGTCGTTGTGCACCGCCGCTCCACCAGTGTCGCCCTGTAGAAAAATGTATATCAATACATAAATGTATATCATATATATATTTATGTTATAAACAGAAAAGTCTTCTAATCACTGTAGGGAGATATTGAAGACGCAAACTCACACGACATATATCCCTGTTCGGTGCTGAAGCATAGAATATATACCCAGTTGACCACAGGGAGACGGAAGCACCAACAATTCTCATGTCGACACACTGCAGATGTGATGAAATAGCAGCACCGATTACTGTAGAGAAACATGAGAATCATAATCATGTTCTTCACTCGACCTTCTCTGTAGAGACAGAAACAAATATTTTATTCTCATAACTTCAATATTTCTCTCACATCGTTCATTATTGGGGCCGGTTGTCGTTGCTCCCTCTCCTGCCAGCTGAACAACATCGCCTCTAAAACACAATAAGAATAAAATGTAAAAATACAAGATAACAATGTAGAAAATTAATTATTATGAAGAACAATGAAAGAACAGAAAATAAATCCATGAAGGACTTCATCCACTGACACAGGAGTGTCCACCTCCAGTCCTCAGTGTGTCCTACGTCCTTTACATGTGTCTCTGGTCCAACACACCTGAGCTAAGAGGGTTCTGGTTCTGCTGGTGGCCTGATTACCTGACTCAGGTGTGCTGAAGCAGAGGCAGCAGGACTGGAGGAGTGGAGACAGAAAACCTGAAGTCATGTTTTTGATCAGAGAAAGACTTACGCTTTAAGACGATAACTGCAGTCTGGAAGCTGAGCAAGTAGGACATCTGTTACTGGTGTCTGAAGCTTCAGCAACATGATGTCATGGTGCTGGTCATAAATCACAGGATCTTGTTGGATTACATGATTCTGCTGCCCAGCAGTCCGTGGATGAACTTTTAAAGTTGCTACGTTAGTCCTGCATAAAATATCAGATTATAATGAACAGACAGAAAACCTGATCATCTGCAGATAAAACTGTCTTCATGTTTCTTTCCTACCATCCTGGCCCAAACTGCCAGCAGCGAGCTGCAGTCAGGATCCACTGAGGACGGATCAGAGATCCTCCACAGACTAATTAGAGACGTGATTACATATTCATCTACTAATTGGGGAAAAAAACATCTGTTTTATGTGGCTAAAAGTTAGTTTGGTGTAAAGTGAAGTTAATGTGCTAACAAAGATCAAGTTAAGGACTAACAAAAATACAAAAAAATATTTTAAAAAGCCCTGATGTCACAATGTAAAAAACAAAAAGACTAATGGAACCAAATGTCCTTCGTAAAAGAAACTATGAATCTTGTGAATTTATAGACAAGAAATGTTGCAAGAAGTTCATAAGGAACACTCTGTTATGGACAAAAGGACTCTTTGTCTTTTCTCTGTTTTATCTGCTCACATGCACTCAGCTGCACGCTGACACAACCATAACATTTAAGACTGATCACAGTCACACATAAACAAAAACTGATTAAAGCAGGAAAACCTTAGAGAGGGAGCAGAATGAGGAGAAAATAAAGCAGAACTCGACTTGAACTCTGCATTTTCACACTTTCTAAAAACTTTATGACCCCCCCCAAAGTCCCTATCCTGGTCTCTGATCTCTAGTGAAAAAAATAAAAAAGGAAAGATCACAGCCAAAGGTGTTTAAAACCCACTTGACCCCCGACCAGCCCCGGCTCCAGACGAATTTAACAGGGGGGGCATCGGTTTATTTGGGGGACAATACTGAGGTGGATGCTCCAACCACCGCCACATTGTGTTAGTATTTATATTGTCTTTATATTAGTCACAGCTTATAGTCTGTTTAAGCTAGTTATTTAATTTACTGCACTCTTTTTTGCTTCTCAAGACTAAAAAACTTTCTTTGGAATATTCTGTGAAATAAGAACAAATACTAAATATGTTGTCCATCACTTTAAAGCTCAAATAGAACTGTTTTTGTTCAAAAATAAAGTCAAGCCAAGTACATTTAAATGTAACAAATAGAGCCTAGGCGAAAATTCAAGCTGGGAGACTCTACCCAGCTTATCCTCATCATCCACTCACCACGCCCCGCCGCTGCCAACCAGGACCGGAGCGCCGCGCCGCGCCGCGCCGCTCCAGCCAATCGTCGTTCAAGGATTCCTTCAAAAGGACAGGCCACCTTGGGTCTACCTGCTCATCAGCCGCGCTCGAATCTACGTGTTTGCTTCTCCTACCGCTCCGTCATTCAGTCAGCTGGTTTCAGTTGCCTCCCCTCCTCCGATCGTCTTTCTCCTCTTTCAAGGCCCAAATCCAGGAAATGTCCCTCGCCTGCCGGCTGCGCTCCCGTTGACTTCCAGCTACTCCTCACCGATCTAACCGCCCCCATCACGCCTCCCTTCGGCCTCCATCGGCGGCGGCAAAGCTGGATTTTTTCCGTCTTTCCCTCATTCATGTCGCAGGCGTCCACCGATATCCGCCCGGTTCCCCGCTCCGGCTCGCCATCGTCGGCTGCTGCGGCTCACTGGCGCTGTTCCCTGCAGCCAAGCGCTGGCTGTGTCCACGACCCGCCGCGGGCGGGAGCTGGGTGTCAGCTTCACTCAGCTCCGAGAAACGCGTGCCCTGTCGCGGGAGCGCGCATCGCTCTAAACTTTCGCATATTGATGAGAAAACGGACTGAAATATGACCGAAGAGGAAACTTTTAAAGATATTCGTAACATTATCACGTTTCTTAACCATGAAAGCCATAAAACGGTGGGTTTTATTTCGCAGACTAATTGAAATAAATACGGTTTTTATAGCTTTATTGAAACATATGAGTCGAACGTTTTTCAGTCAGTGTCTGATGAAAATGTTCTCCGCAGATGGTTTGAAATTCCCCGATTTTTCTTTTAACACAATAATGGTTTAAAGCATTACAAAGCAGAAGCCCGTTATGTAGAACATTTTATATCATCCTTAACTGTCTAGTCTATTAATGTAGGGGGGATGCGTTTTAATTTCTGAGCCTGCCAATATTTGGTAATACTGGCGCTCCCGCGACAGGGCATGCGTTTCTCCGCATAACACCTGCACCAGGTGACGGTCGGCGTCGTTGGCCAGCTGAAAAAGGAACAAAGCCGAGGCTTCCACTTCCTGTATTATTGGGTTTTTGAATTTGATCGCGAATCAGCAGAGAGCATTTGTCTTCAGCAGTGGCCGAAATAAAATGAACCTTTTATAGTTCATGTGTTTTAACGATTTTGATGATGGCACTCATCAAAATGTAATGTTTGTTTCCGGTTTTCTCAATTGTTGATTAAGGTATATTTTGTGAATTTATATTGTGTGTTTTTTATTATGTAAAACACTTTGAAACTGCATTGTTGCTGAAATGTGCTACACAAATAAACTTGATTGAAATGGAGCCAGCGAGAAGAAAGAATCTGACATCTGGGAAGATTTTGAAATGATCGCTCACAAGATTCTTAAATAAAAATAATTAATCTCTTCACCTCTAAAAGTCTCACCTTCATGAAATTTCCACTATTTCTTTGTTCTGCAAAAATATATCAGTCTTGCAGAAACAAACTTAAAGCTGTTGGAAGATTAAAATTCTGGCCTGATGAGTAAAAATATAAAGGATCAGATCAGAGGGTGAAACTAGGAATCCAAGGAAATGAGATTTTTTGAAGAATTTTAGTTTTTCAGGAGGCAAATCAAATCTCAAAGAATACTGTCTGCCCCAACAAGCACTGCACTCCGAATACACTAAAACAAATGTCTTTATTGTCAAATCAGTCGATGACCAAAGAAAACAACCACTGACAACATATATCAGAATATGCTACAAATAATTTTAATACCTAAAAAAAGATTAAATAGGATTTAATTGACTCTCTTGTTACTAAACATAAGTTTGACAAAATCTTTGTGACAATATTGTATTTACTAATTTTTTAAGTATGTTTATCAGAGTGACAAGACTGCCACAGTTTCAACAGCAGATGTCACTAGTGAAAAATAAATGAAGCACCAAGTAATGAACCTTTGGGCAAAGCAATGGGCTGGGAAGCTTCATTGCTTCACCAGGCTTCATTTGGTCATCGCTACCTGCCACACACACTTGCTTTCCAACTCCATTTTGTATAAAACAAAACAGAAATACATTTCAGAGAAGCTTCTTGTTTTCAAACGACACAAATGGGCTGAACACTAGAAGAGGTGAGAAAGTTCTACACAAGTGATGAATAATCATAAATTACTAGTTCATACAATATACATTTATATACATCAAAATGTAAATTGGATGCATAATTTAAAACTATGAAACAACAAAAATATGAAGAGAAAACAATATTGCAAGGGACCTGCGTTAAGCATTTATGCTCAAGCACAACCATTGAAATACTGTTCTAAAATATGTAAAAGGTTATAAACATTATAGTCTGGTTGATACAGATAAGACTTAAAGTGGAAACTATCAGAGTTGCTGCTCTCTCCTCTTCCTCCTCCTGCAGGATGATGCTGCCTCCCCCTGATTCAAAAAGGTTCCCTAGTGATAAAAGATAAGATGTGCTGTTCATATTATTAATTTTTACTCGCATAATATCGCCTTAAAAGTAGAGAGGGCCTCAGTAGCCTGATGTGTTTGCAGTACTGTAGTGTGTATGAAGCATGTAATGTACAAAGTGGCAAAGCAGAATAATAAGAAATTAAGTTACTAAAAAGTACTACTTCATTAGCAATTATAATAAACCAAAAGTGTAATTGTAGCATACTGTAATCACACTACTAATATATAAAATATGTAATGCCAATATACTTAAAATACATTGTAAGTATATTTTACACCAGGGTATCCATAAATTAAGAAAAGAAACATTTAAAATCATAAATCAGAGAGCTTAAAATCATCATACTGAACTCTGTCCGTCTTGTCAACAAACTGTAAGTGGGGAATTATTTGACCAGCTCATTATGCTAACCGGTGCAGCCATCTCATTGGACACTTAAGCAAGAAGCTTGCTGAACAGCGTACAATGATTGGTCGGCAGGTGCTGTAAGCTTTTCCTGGCTCTTTTACTAAAATATATGTGTGAAGGATGATGCTGTAGTAAAAATGTACCAGAGCAGAGATATGAAGAAATGTAGAGAGGGTTTATTTGAGTTAAATAGTGTGAAAATGCAAGAGTCTTTAGTGCCCTCTGGCGGTGGTGAAGGATTAAAGCACCTGGTATAGCACCAGGTGCCACCGCCAGGGGGCACTAACAACTCTGGACCTCAACATATTCTCACTTTGTAACTCAGCACGGATTAAAACTAAATATATTCATACACCTGACACCTGTTGGTTTAGTTCTATCACAATACCAAATATAGTTTTGCTAATTTTGTTGTTTCAAAAAATAAACATTTAGTATCAGAAAGGTACTGGTTTCTTTATTTGTCAACAATAATGTAACATTGTGGATCTTGTTAATTACAAACAGTTTGCTTGGTTTTAGGTTTTTACAGTTTATAGAGAAAAAGCTCAAAGAAAAAGAGCAAATTTCTGAAATGAAATATGGTTAAAAAGAAAACATGGCAGCAATGCAATAGTTTATATGAGCAAAGACAATAAAACAGACACGGATAAAAAGCCGTTTGCCTGTTTCCTGACATTTTCTTTTTCCAGGTTGCAGGTGTGTTGCAGACAAAACATGAAGGATGTTATAAATTAAATTGAAAACTAAAAAAAATAATGAAACCAAAATATCATACCTGGGCTCTACTCTCTGTAAAAATTATTTTTGCAGCTTGCTTTTACGGTTTTACGTTGTATATGCAAAAATCAGCAAAATGTTTTAATTTTAGCTAATTTTTTAGGGTAAGTACTTGCTGGCAATATTACAGTACTTTCTATGAATTTTACAACTTCTAATATTTCCACAGTGAATTTTTGTGGTTTCAACATTTCATAAAAGTAAAACTGACGTAAAATTTATATTTCTTGAGTTATGATAATTAAATGTTTTTTTACGGTAACGTAATGCTTTGGATTCTGTAACTGTTAGCATTTTACAATTTTTTATCGTAAATTTTACAGATTTTTTTTTTAAATTACAGTTTAGGAAGGCATTGGATAGGCTACTAAAATGCACATGGTATTTGATTTAATCATGTTTTTGAGATTAATAAAGAGGTGATTGACTGAGCAGGTGAAAAGAAAAGCATCTTCCAGTTTGAATTTACACCAAGGTTCATCACAGTGCATTTTATGCTTTATGTTTTAATTTTAAAGACTGATGATTACAGCTCACAGATTTTTAAATGAACATAATTCATTGTTGGTCCTTTAGTCTTACAGAAGAGGAAATTTTATGTCCAGTGAAACCAGTTTCCTGCAATTTGCTGCAGTTAGAGAGTAAAACAGAGGTGTGAGCCAAGAGCCATTTCAAGAAATTTGTGAGCTTTAAGCACAAATACTCTGTTTGATCCACAAAATAACAAAAAGATCTGACTTTACAGGAAAAATAAATATAGTTTTGAATATTTATTAGCACAGTTCCATGATTACATCTTGGCATGTTGTCTGGTTGTTTACCTTTACAGATTTAGTTTGAACCTTGAATTATCCAAAAAGTATAGAAACAGCAAGTTATTCATAATATAATATTATTTTATTTTGTTTAATAAAAGAGATCAAGCAGAAAATGATAACAGTTTTTACATATTTCAACGTCAATTTACAAGGAATGAATGGCATATTATTTAAAAATCAAATCAGAAGAACATTCAAAATCCACCTGTTTCCACATGTACTTTCTAGAACTATTTTGTTTTTGGGACTAAAAGGAAGTGAATAGTTGCAATAAGAATAATTTTACATTTTGATCAAGCACATACAAATACTCATTTCAAGTTTTTTTTTTGCTTCTTAAATTTGCATAAAAAACTCATAAAATAAACAAGAGCTTATTTGTTTACTATAACAAATTTGCGTGTGACAAACTAAACAGAGGTTTTCTGTTAGATATTAGGCACAGAGACATTTGTAGACATGTGGTTTTAACCTTATTTTCCCCATGTGGAAAATCATTTCCATATAGAGGAAATTATGTTCCACATCAAGGAAATGGTTTTAAATTTTGAATAATTTAATACGTACAGTTACAACCAGATATTTACAAACAACAACATATATTTTTTATCACATCTGAAGTTAAATCAGACAAAAACTTTTGTTTTATGTCAGAATTACTGAAGTTATTTCTATTTGCTAAATGCCAGAAAACTTGGCGAAAACATTTTTTAGAAATTGTTTTGTAACTTTCCTCCTATTCAAAAGTTTACATACATTTGGTCAGTATCACAGATAACTGTCTCTGACTTGGGTAAAAACATTTTGGGTTTCCTTCCACAAACCTCAGATTGATCGACTGACACATTTCAGTTAATTGGAGTCACACCTGTTAATTTAAGGCCACATCTAAAACACACTGATTTCTAGTTTGACACGATGAGAAGCTCAGAAGAAATCAGTCAAAGTATCAGGAAGAGAAATGTGCAGCTGCATAAGTCTGGTTCATCCTTGGAAACAATTAACTGATACTTGAAAGAGCCACGTTCATCTGTTCAAATAATTATGCAGGTATATTTATTATGGGAACGTTGAACCATCATAACGTTGAAGACGACTGAAGACTCATTCTAATCCTGGCAGTCTTTGGAAAGCTGTAAAGGTCATTAAAAAGTTAATGTCACCTGTGGACAAATGTCTCAGTGTGTCATGAGCTGCAGTTGTAGGTGGTGAGGTAAACGCAGTAGACCCAGGTTGAAGCAAGAGAATGATGATGTTTTTATGAAGAATCACACAATATACAATCCAGGCAGCACAGACGAGCAGTAGCAAAGATTCTCACACTGGTAGCAACTGGACAAAGACATAAGACACGACAAACGAGAGCTGAGACAAGGACCCAGCAAGGAACAAGGAACACAGGTGGGATTAAACACACAACTAGGCTGATCAGAAAGACAACTGGGAACAATCAAGGGGTAGACAGGACAACATGGAGACAAAACCTCACACAGAAACCTAAATAAACACAGAAAAAAACAAAACCTCACTCAGTGCCTAATATCTAACAAGACAAGTCAGTTTAATTTGTAACAAATGGGACCCTTGCTGGTCTAAGCCTAAATTAATTTAAAATCCTGAAAGAGGTTCATGTTGTTTCCCAAGAGCATACAGGATTTATTACAATGTTCTGTACCTTCATCATCCTCGCCATGTTGTCTGGTTGTTTGTCTTTGCAATAGTTTGAAACTTGAATATATCCAATAGTTATAGAAACAGCAAGTTATTCATAAAGAAAAATCTTATTTCATGTTGAACAACATGAATATCTTGTTTTGTTTAATAGAAGAGATCAAATAACAACAGTTTTTACATATTTCAACATAAAATGCTTCACAAATGAAATAAATATTTTGCATCATCAGAAACTCCTCTGATTCTGTGTATCAGTGTAACGATGTATCCTGGCTGCTTCGCCTCATCAATGTTTATTAAAATTGTAATTTCCTTGTCTACAATATTCACAAGCAACATGATGGGTAAAAATCCTCAACACAGTCTTGAAAATATGCTGATAAATGTTGATATATTTGTCTCAATGTTCAAGAGACCAAAGAGACGTTTAGGGAGGACGCGGCCTCTAGAGCCTGAGTCCATTAGAAAACTTGTTATAATGGTGAATTTCAAGGTGTGAGATTTGTTTCAGTATATTTCTGGAAATATATTGGCCATCTTTATCAATTTACAAGAAATGAATGGCATGTATTATTTAAAAATCAAATCAGAAGAGCATTAAAAATCCATCAGTTTCCACATGTTGTTTCTAATAGTATTTTGTTTTTGGGACTAAAAGGAAGTGAATAGTTTTCTATAAGAATAATTTTACATTTTGATCCAGCACATTAAAAATACTCATTTCAAGTTTGTTTTTTCTTGCTTCTTAAATTTGCATAAAAAACTCATAAAATAAACAAGAGCTTATTTGTTTAATATAACAAATTTGCGTGTGACAAACTAAACAGAGGTTTTCTGTTAGATAATAGGCACAGAGACATTTGTAGACATGTGGTTTTAACCTTATTTCCTCCATGTGGAAAATCATTTCCATATAGAGGAAATTATGTTCCACATCAAGGAAATGGTTTTAAATTTTGAATAATTTAACACGTAAGGTTACAACCAGATATTTACAAACAACAACAACATTTTTTATGACATCTGAAGTTAAATCAGACAAAAACTTTTGTTTTATGTCAGAATTACTGAAGTTATTTCTATTTGCTAAATGCCAGAAAACGTGGCGAAAACATTTTTTAGAAATTGTTTTGTAACTTTCCTCCTATTCAAAAGTTTACATACATTTGGTCAGTATCACAGATAACTGTCTCTGACTTGGGTAAAAACGTTTTGGGTTTCCTTCCACAAACCTCAGATTGATCGACTGACACATTTCAGTTAATTGGAGTCACACCTGTTAATTTAAGGCCACATCTAAAACACACTGATTTCTAGTTTGACATGATGAGAAGCTCAGAAGAAATCAGTCAAAGTATCAGGAAGAGAAATGTGCAGCTGCATAAGTCTGGTTCATCCATGGGAACAATTAACTGATACTTGAAAGAGCCAAGTTCATCATTATGCAGGTATATTTATTATGGGAACGTTAAACCATCATAACTTTGAAGATGACTGAAGACTCATTCTAATCCTGGCAGTCTTTGGAAAGCTGTAAAGGTCATTAAAAAGTTAATGTCACCTGTGGACAAATGTCTCAGGGCCTGATATCTAACAAAAAGTCAGTTTAATTTGTAACAAATGGGACCTTTGCTGGTCAAAGCCTAAATTACTTTCAAATTATGAAAGAGGTAAGGTAAGGTAATTTTATTTATATATAACATTTTCAGCAACAAGGCAATTCAAAGTCTTTTACATGAATTAAAAGGAAATGCAAACAAAATAACAATCCAAAGGAAAGAGAAAAAGAAGAAAAAGAATTTAATAATGTTAATCCAAAGTATACAAACTAGATACTCCAGTTCAGGCTAGATAAGTATAAGTAAGTATTCTGTGGAATAATTCTTTTCAGGTTCATGTTGTTTTTAAAAGCATACAGGATTTATTACAATGTTCTGTACCTTCATCGTCCTCGCCATAGTAGCCTAGTTTGAAACTTGAATTATCCAAAAGCTATAGAAGCAGCAAGTTATTCATAAAGAAATCTTATTTCATATTAAACAATATGAATATCCTGTTGCTGTTTTGCTTAATAAAAGAGATCAAACATAAAATGTATTTCTGACATGGATTGGATGGTGGGAACGCCAAGATGAAGTTTGTAAATTTGGTGAAAGACGAACCAAAAGGCTGACAGACTGCAGCTTAATGTTAGCTCTAGTGATCAGAAACATGTTGGTGACAGTGAAAGAAGACACAATAAAACATTAAAGCTTGTTTTATTCTTAACCAAATCTCATTATTTCTGAAGGTACTGACACTGAGAGGTTTTGGTCGGGTCCTGGTGACCAGACCTGGGTGGTGCAAAGAAGGGAAAATGGGTGAACCAGGAGTCTCATTCTCTACATTTAAGAATTACATTGTCATCAGATTATTCATCATGGCGGGGCGAGTTTTAAAGAGTGACATCACGTGTTAAAGTGCTCTTTTCAGGTTACCTGCACTAAGCTTGCACAGATTTAGAACCACTGTCCTATGATGAATTTAACTCAATATATAATAATGAAAGATTTTTGCTGATTGTTTTTTAGCTGTAGGGTTCTATTAATTTAGATAAATTTGGAAATTTGAACCACAGGTAGTTTTATGCAATGTACATGCACTGTTTAATGCGTTCTGTCATGCCATTAAAATGCCAAAAATATGTGTTTTTTCTCCTGTCAGAAAGTGTTTGAGGCCCATTTTCTGCTTAATGAAATGCAATTACTGCCTGAAATGAAGCCTAGGCGTAAATTCAACCTGGAAGACTCTGTTCATCTCACCTGCTCAGCCACGAATGTCGTCATGCGCCTCGATTCCAACCTAGCAGTGATGGTCTCCTCCTCCAATCATCAGGCGTCGCTCCTTTGATAAGGTCCAGCTGTTCATCGGCTTCTGCTCGTTGGCTGACCTTCAACCTTCCTCCACCCCTCCTCCGCCTTCAGCTCATGGTTTCTTCAATGTCCATTCAGTCTTCAGCATCCTCTCCTCCACCAGTGTCAGGGCCCAAGGGAGGAAGACGTCTTTAATCTTCTTATAAAACAGCTCATTTTCTCTGACAGCGGTTACCAGCGCAATTTCTTTCTCCTGGGTCCGAGCGCCAAAGACTTTCATTTGTCAATCAAACTTTCTAATACCGCTCTCTCTCTCTCTGTGTGTGTGTGTGTGTGTGTGTGTGTGTGTGTGTCCAGTTTGAAATTACTGTTAAACTCAAAGGAACTAAATCATATAAAGTTGATTGACAAATATGTAAAATCAGTAAATGTGGTTCAATTCCCTTTTGTGTTTTCATTTATTTTATAGAAATTAGATACATAGGAATTTTCTCAGCATTGTAGTGTCAGGTAAAGGTAGGTCTCTCTGATTATGAACACCTAATTGTAGTTTGTAAGTGTTTGACAGATAGTTATTGTAGATTTCTTAGAAACATTTCTTAAACTGTAAGGGATGCTGGATCTTGGTCTGTGGGACCAAACAGACACATTTAACATTTTCTTGTACAATAAGTAAATAAATACTGTAGTTTATTTTCGTCACACTTATAAAAAAAATCTGAACAAACATCAAACAATTCATTTCTGAGAATCATGTCATATAACAATTTCTTTAGATTAGAGTACTGTGATAAAAGAAAGGCCTGTTTTTGATTGGCTAGTAGTGTGCTTCTTTTTACATACATTATGAATCTGCCAATCACAAGCAGGAGGATCTGCTTAGTTAGAGGAGGTGTAAAACTGAGAGTAGATCCCCTCCCAGAAAAACTTTCAATATATACTTTCAACTGAGAAAATTATCACTCACTTTGTGATCCATCAGCAAAATGTTCCTCTTCACTTTGGTGCTCGTGGTGCTGTTTCTACCGGAAGGCAAGTTTTTGATTATGATTAATATTATTCTAACATTTTAATATTTAGTATGATTTCATTAAACTTTGCTGTTCTCCTTTTCTCCCATTGAAAACTACAATAATAATCTAATTTCTGTTTGTCTTGTTAAACCTTTTAAACTTTTTCTTCCCTCTCTGTATTTTGTGATGATGTGATTCAGCCATTTTGTCTTGGTTAGGAAGAGGGTTTTGTTATTTAGAAAAATTTAATATCACGATTTCCTTCATACTTTGTTGACAATAAAAGTTCATTTTCTCTTTGTTTTAATTAGCTGACAACCTGAAATGTAAATGTGAACCTGGCCGCTATGGAACTTGCGCTCAGGAAACAACTGAATGTTCCTCACAGAACTATAGTTGTTTAGTAGCAACAGAAGTCACACTTGTAGGTACGTATTTGTGAGGTTTCCTGTTGATGATTCTTAGTTTGGGAACTCATCATTTTAAAATTTGTGTTCTTTAATTACAGGTGGTGCAAAGTCTGAGCACAACTCCAAAGGTTGCATTATGTCTGAACTGTGTCTTAATTACTCTGTCAACATTGGAGCTCACAGAATTGTACAAAACAGCAAATGCTGCAGTGAAGATCTCTGCAACGCCCAGATTAACTACACAAAACCTGGTAATTAATTAATTGATGGTATTTTTCAATACTTTGCACAATTTGAATTTGCAGTGCTCACAAACTTTTTTTAACTAACTATATATTTGGATTAAAAAACAGAATACACTTAGTTTGGTAATTCCAGCTTCATATACATGTTTTAGAAGAAACAAGTTGGTGACAAAAAATTAAAGCTTTTAAGAAAAAACTTATAATAATTCTTCATTTTTTTTAAAAACTGAATAACTATCTTTGTATCTTAGATTCCACTATAAATGGAAAAAAGTGCTACAGCTGTGATGAAGAAAACTGCATGAAAACCATTAACTGTGCAGGGGATGAAAACTACTGCATTAAAGTAACAGGTAAGAGGCCAACATGTTTGCATGCTTCATATTTATCATCACAAGAACATTAAGACCAGATCCAAATGTGTTTATGACATCATAACTATTTTCATTTTCACAGGACATAAACAAGGAGTAAGTTTCATGACGAAGGGATGTGGCTCTCAGTCGGCGTGCTCAGATAATTTTTCTTCAATGTTGAATCAGTTAACTTTACGGTTAACTGGATTCTTCACTCGAGCAAAGATTAGCTGCTGCCAGGGCAACTACTGCAACAGCGCCAGCAGCACCAGTCCCACCCTGCTGCTCCTGTTGGTGCCTCTGTTGTTTTCTAACTTTTTTTCTTAGCTCACAGAAGCTACTGAATTGCTGCCATGTTTTCCTTTTCATCACAATTCATTTTATAAACCTGTTCTTTTTATTTGATTCTATAGCTTGGTTAGCTAAGCAACATGTTATAATCAACAACATCCTCTATACTTTGTTGTTCTATACTAAAATAATCTTCCTCAATAAACACAATTTTTTTTTATTCTGGGTCCAGTACCGATCTGATTCTAAATGTTTAGTTTTGAAAAAATAAAATGACTTGAAGTTATAGATGTGGAATAAACATGTTTCATTTTCTTTGATTTAATATTAAAACTTGTTTTAATTAAAAGCTTTCAGAGCCCAAGATTGTAGAGTTTGAATGGAAAACTAACCAACATGAATGTAAAATTAAACCTGGAGAGACTCATACAGAGAGAAAGTAGCTGTCTTACTTTCTTAGCTGATAGAAATAATTGCATTGCTACCAGGTTTTCTTTTTATGCATAATTCATTTAATAAATCTGTTCTTTTTCTTTTCATTGATTCTCTATAAATTCACTAAGATAAGACCAAGCACAATTCTGTAAACATCCTCAATACTTCACTGCTGTTGTGCTCTAAAAACAAATCCTGCTGAATAAATGCATTAAAAAATAATTCTGTGTACTTTTCTGATTCTAAATGTTTATTTTTGAAACTGATGCAACTGAGGAAGATTGACTGAAATGATTTAAAATCGTGAACTGAAAGGCTGGGGGTAAAAGGAGAGAGGGAATAAAATTAGGTGTGAGTGAAGGATTTTTTTAAGATAACTGAATGGCTGTTGCCACATGAATAATTTGCTTTGTCAAAAAATGCATCCCTCCTCAAACATGAAGAAATAAAGAGTTAAGAGTGAAATAGCTTTTCCTACATAATCACCTGTTCTCTGTGCTAAAGGTATGAGTTTCATACCAACAGGACGATATTTGGGGAATATCGTCCAGTGTTAACCTTTTACAATCTAAAATTCTCACCACTTTCAAATACATAATGTTTTACATTTACTCAATTTAAATAGATTAATTTATCAAACATGTTTTATCCAAATGTTCAGAGGATCTTTGGACACTAATCCTGTCATTAGTGCATAAGTCCTCTATTTGTGCCAGACATAATCTAATTCAATGCAAACTTGTTTATTGCACTTATTATACTAAACACGTCTGGCCAAGTTTTACACCAACGTTTCTCCTGCCTGTGATAGAGGCCAACATTCTCCAGGCAAGTTGATCCACACTATCTGGCTTTGTCCTCAGCTTATTGGTCCAAAGATTCTGATGATGCACATTTATTTAATTTGTGAAGCATTTTATGTTAAAATATGTAAAAACTATTATCATTTTCTGTTTGATCTCTTTAATTAAACAGAATATTGAATAACTTGCTGTTTCTATACGTTTTGGATAATTCAAGGTTCAAACTACTAACCTTGAGCTATCAAGGTTAGTAGTTTGTTATAAACAACCAGACTACATGGCAAGATGTAATCATGGAACTGTGCTAATAAATATTCAAACTATATCAGTTTTTCCTGTAAAATCAGATCGTTTTGTTATTTTGGGGATCAAACAGATTATTTGTGCTTAAAGCTCACAAATGTCTTGAAATGGCTCTTGGCTCACACCTCTGCTTTATTCTCTAACTGCAGCAAAGTGCTGGAAACTGGTTTCATTGGACACAAGATTTCCTCTTCTGCAAGACTAAAGGACCAACAATGAATCATGTTCATTTAAAAATCTGTGAGCTGTAATCATCAGTCTTTAAAATTAAAGCATAAAGCATAAAATCCACTGTGATGAACCTTGGTGTAAATTCAAACTGGAAGATGCTTTTCTTTTCATCTGCTCAGTCAATCACCTCATCATGCGCCTCCTTCCCATCTACGCCGATCTCGTCTGGGTCGGGCCTGGTTAATACTTGAATGGGAGACTGCCTGGGAATACCAGGTGCTGGAAGCTTTTACTGGCTCTTTTGCTAAAATGTGAAAGATGATACTAAAGCAAAAATGTATCACAGCAGAGGTAAGAATACATGTAGAAGTGGTCAGTGGTTAGTTAAAGAGTGTGAAAATGCAAAAGTCTTTAGTGCCCCCTGGTGGTGGCAAAAGCACCTGATATAGTAATACCAGGTGCGGTAAGATGTAGCCACCACCAGGGGGCACTAACAACTCTTTAACTCCACATTTTCACACTTTATAAATTCGGCACGGATCAGAAACTTCTGCATTTATTCATACCTCTGACACATGTTGCTTCAATGTTATCTTTCACAAAATATATTTTTGCTAATAAACATTTAGAATCAGATTTTTTTATATATTTTGGTCTTTGTTTACTAAATTTATAGAGAATCAGCTCAAAGAAAAAGAGCAGACTTATTAAATTAAATATGCTTAAAAAGAAAACATGGCAGCAATGCTGTTGTTTCTATAAGCTACGAACATGAGACAGAAAATAACAGTGACAGCAACAGGACCAGCAGGGGGCGTACTGGCACTGCTGGTCCTGTTGCAGTAGTCGTCCTGGCAACAGCTAAACTGATCTGCATCTAACAGATCCATCTCCTGCTGCATTCACTGTGAAGATGAAAATAAAGTTTTGTTGTCAGTAACATGTTTGTTTCTGGTCTTAGCAGGATAAATACTCATTATGTAAAAACATGATATTCTCTTTCCTGATACTGTGATGCAGGAGTTTTCATTCCCTTCACAGTTGAGGGATTTCATGCAGTTTTCTCCTTCACAGCTGAAGAACTTTTATCCATTTGGGTTGAACTTCTAGTCTAAAGAACTGCAGAATCATAACAATTTTTTCTTCAAAGCTCTCACTTTTTTTTATTGTCACCAGCTCGTTTCACCCAAATATCTGCATAGGTATGGAGCTAAATTGGTGCCACAAAGGTTCTTCAGAAGAAAAAAAAATGAAACTGGGAAAAACGTTTGAAATTAAAAAATAACATTTGAAACTAAGAAAATATTCAAAACTACTTTTCAGATTTAAGGTATTTTTGAGCTTCAGATATGTCCATTTTTTTCAGATTCAAACTTCTGGCCCTGTTTTGGCCTGGGTGGCTGGACCTCGGATGACAAGGACATGGACTCATGACTGACAGCTGGACAACTGCAGTCATTGTGTTTGAATCTGTAAAAAATAACAATAATAAATCTCTGGAATCAAAAAAAACATTAAATCTGAAAAGTAGTTTGGAGTATTTCTGTCAGGTTCAAATCTTTTTCTCCTATTGAACAAACTTTATGGCCCCAATTTAACTTCATACTAGAATCACAACACTAAGTGTATTATACATTTTCCAGTACTGCCAATTGACCAAGGTAAAAAAATAATTATAAAACATGGGTTACATATTAAATATTTATTTCATACAGAAACAAATCAGACAAAACTAGAGTTATTAATCAGTTAAAGCCATCTTTATAAAGTCAAATATGTACATCACATATACTAGTGCATGATGATTGCTCTGCTGGTCACTGTCATCGTCTCTCTACATCTAACAGCTGCCTAAAATATAGGCTGTGTTCACACTGCAGTCTGAAGTGACCCAATTCTGATTTTTTGTCAAATCAGATTTTTTTGCTGTGACCTTTTACATTTCCCAATTAATGCGACCTGTATGTGATCTACTGTGAACGGCAATAGACCTGAAAGTGTCCCGTATGCCCAGTAGAGGGCGCAATAAGGTCACACATAGAAAGCTGGCTCATTGTTTTGCCAACCGCCATAAAGAAGAAGAAGAAGCGCTCAGTGTTTGTGGAGGTAAACATGGATGCTAACAATGGAGCAAAGCTTATGATTTTGAAGTTGTTGACTGACAGGAGCAACATATTAACAACTTAATCCTCATTATTGTTCATCATGGTTGTTGTTTTTCTTCCCGCTTACGAAGACTAGTGAGATTTGTTGAGTATCAGTGACGTTAACGTCTGATGAACACGGCCTTTAAGATTCAGGTCACATTTGAAAAGATCGGATACGAATCAAATACACAAGTTGCCTGGGTCGCTTTCGAAAAAATGCGACCTGTATTCAGACTATCAGCTATAGGTCGCATTACGGCAAAAAAAAAAAAAAAAAAAAAACAGGAAGTGGAAACTGCAGTGCTTATGATGAGCGTAATATGCTTCACTTAGCACCTTGATATGAAAAATAGGAACTTGAACTTTGGGTTTAAATTCAAGTTCCTATCGCTATGCAAACCCTCCACACCTTCTGACCTCCTGTATGCAAAAATCTACATATAATTGCTTTGAATTATACTATTATACTCAAAAGCAATCATTGCATGTACACATGCACATACTCACACAAAGAACCGTTGTTCACTTGGAGTTTTCAGGATTTCAACAGGTGATTGTTTTAACTGAGTTAAATATGAACAAACTGTCTTCAAAAACTCAATAAAGTTCACAGTTTCCTAACGTTGAAGTCCAGAATGAACGTGTTCAAAGCATCCAAGTTTATAGAAAGCCATCAAGCTCACATATACATAAAATATGACTTTTAGCACCTAAACAGCTCTTTATCTGTGAGCTGCACATGTGGTTTTTGTGTTCAACGTCTGCAGGCTGTTCTTGAGAAAACATCTCAACTCATTATCGTTTCTTCCCGTGTGAAGAACTACAGCTAAGCTCCCTCAGCACATTCAGGCTAGCTTGGCTCCGCTTAACCGATCCTAGGAAGACGCCGCTGACCGCAGTACCAGGACAGGCCTGCGCTGGGCTCGGTAAGTGCTTGGAAAGAAACATTTCTTCAGTTAAACAGGCGTTTGAAGCAGCTACCGCGTAAAGGCGGGCTGCTTTTATAGCTACTTTGTTTTAATTAACGGAGCAACTAGCATTTGTGTTGCCTAAGCTAACGCGTTAAGGCGGGCTTGGGCACATTTAATATTTTTTGCTGCAATAATTAAATACTCAGACTTATAAAAAACAATCTAGACAAACATCAAGGATTTTACCAGATAATTATTTTTTGAGAAGAGCTCATATCATACAGCAATTTCCTTGTATTCAATTAGAGCGCTGTGATTGGATAAAAAAATGGCCTGTTTTTCAGTGGGCTTCTTTTTGCATCCACTACAAATCTGCCAGTCACAAACAGGAAGATCTGCTTATTTAGGGGAGGTGTAAAACTGGGAGTAGATCCCCTCCAAGGAAATCCTGTAATCCACCAGCAAAATGTTCCTCTTCACTTTGGTGCTCGTGGTGCTGTTTCTACCGGAAGGCAAGTTTTTGATTACGATTAATATTATTCTAACATTGCATTATTTAGTGTGATTTCATTAAATTTAGATTTTCTCCCATTAAAAATTACAATAATAATCTCTTTTCTACTTTTCTTGTTAAACCTTTCAAACTTTTTCTTCCCTCTCTCTATTTTGTGCTGATGTGATTCAGCCATTTTGTCTTTGTTAAGAAGAGGATTTTGGCATTTAGAAATAATTTTATATAATTATTTCCTTCATACTTTTCTTGACAATAAATGTTCATTTTCTCTTTGTTTTAATTAGCTGACAACCTGAAATGTAAATGTGAACCTGACCCCTATGGAACCTGCGCTAATGAAACAATTGAATGTCCCTCAAAGTACGATCGTTGTTCAGCAACAACAAAAGGCTATTATTTTGGTACGTATTTGTGAGGTTTCCTGTTGATGATTCTTAGTTTGGGAACTCATCATTTTAAAATTTGTGTTCTTTAATTACAGGTGGTGCAAAGTCTGAGCGGAACTCCAAAGGTTGCTTTACGTCTGAACTGTGTATTAACTTCTCTGTCAACTATGGAGTTTACAGAATTGTACAAAACATCAGGTGCTGCAGTGAAGATCTCTGCAACGCCCACATTGTCTACACAAAACTTGGTAATTAATTCATTGATTATGTTTTTCAATACTTTGCACAATTTGAATTTGCAGTGCTCACAAACTTTTTTAACTAACTATAGATTTGGATTAAAAAACAGAATACACTTAGTTTGGTAATTCCAGCTTCATATACATGTTTTAGAAGAAACAAGTTGGTGACAAAAAAATTAAAGCTTTTAAGAAAAAATTATAATAATTCTTACTTTCTTTTAAACTGAATAACTATCTCTGTATTTTAGTCTCCACTCCAAATAGAAAAAAGTGCTTCAGCTGTGATGAAGAAAACTGCATGAAAACCGTTAAATGTGCAAGGAATGAAAACTACTGCGTTAATGTAACAGGTAAGAGGCCAACATGTTTGCATGCTTCATATTTATCATCACAAGAACATTAAGACCAGATACAAATGTGTTACTTGCATCATAACTATTTTCATTTTCACAGGACATGCAGTAGGAGTAAGTTTCATGATGAAGGGATGTGTCTCTAAGTCGGTGTGCTCAGATCATTTTTCTTCAGTGATGAGTCAGTTAACTTCACAGCACCCTGGAGCAAAGGTTAGCTGCTGCCGGGGCAACTACTGCAACGGCGCCAGCAGCACCAGCAGCCCAAGCAGCAAAAGCAGCGCCAGCAGCACCAGTCCCACCCTGCTGCTCCTGTTGGTGCCTCTGTTGTTTTCTAACTTATTTTCTTAGCTCACAGAAGCTACTGAATTGCTGCCATGTTTTCTTTTTAATCACAATTCATTTTCTAAACCTGTTCTTTTTATTTGATTCTATAGCTTGGTTAGCTAAGCAACATGTTATAATCAACAACATCCTCTATACTTTGTTGTTCTATACTAAAATAATCTTCCTCAATAAACACATTTTTTTCTTATTCTGGGTCCAGTACCGATCTGATTCTAAATGTTTAGTTTTGAAAAAATAAATTGACTTGAAGTTACAGATGTGGACTAAACATGTTTCATTTTCTTTGATTTAATATTAAAACTTTTTATTAATCAAAGAAAAGTTCAAAGCTTTCAGAGCCCAAGATTGTAAAGTTTGAATGGAAAACTAACCAACATGAATGTAAAATTCAACCTGGAGAGACTCATACAGAGAGAAAGTAGCTGTCTTACTTTCTTAGCTGATAGAAATAATTGCATTGCTACCAGGTTTTCTTTTTATGCATAATTCATTTAATAAATCTGTTTTTTCTTTTCATTGATTCTCTATAAATTCACTAAGATAAAACCAAGCACAATTCTGTAAACATCCTCAATACTTCACTGCTGTTGTGCTCTAAAAACAAATCCTGCTGAATAAATGCATTAAAAAATAATTCTGTGTACTTTTCTGATTCTAAATGTTTATTTTTGAATCTGATGCAACTGAGGAAGATTGACTGAAATGATTTAAAAACATGAACTGAAAGGCTGGGGGTAAAAGGAGAGAGGGAATAAAATTAGGTGTGAGTGAAGGATTTTTTAAGATAACTGAATGGCTGTTGCCACATGAATAATTTGCTTTGTCAAAAAATGCATCCCTCCTCAAACATGAAGAAATAAAGAGTTAAGAGTGAAATAGCTTTTCCTACATAATCACCTGTTCTCTGAGCTAAAGGTATGAGTTTCATAACAACAGGACAATATTTGGGGAATATCGTCCAGCTTTAACCTTTTACGATCTAAAACTCTCACCACTTTCAAATACATAATGTTTTACATTTACTCAATTTAAATAGATTAATTTATCAAACATGTTTTATCCAAATGTTCAGAGGATCTTTGGACACTAATCCTGTCATTAGTGCATAAGTCCTCTATTTGTGCCAGACATAATCTAATTCAATGCAAACTTGTTTATTGCACTTATTATACTAAACACGTCTGGCCAAGTTTTACACCAACGTTTCTCCTGCCTGTGATGGAGGCCAACATTCTCCAGGCAAGTTGATCCACACTATCTGGCTTTGTCCTCAGCTTATTGGTCCAAAGATTCTGATGATGCACATTTATTTAATTTGTGAAGCATTTTATGTTAAAATGTGTAAAAACTATTATCATTTTCTGTTTGATCTCTTTAATTAAACAGAATATTGAATAACTTGCTGTTTCTATACGTTTTGGTTAATTCAAGGTTCAAACTACTAACCTTGAGCTATCAAGGTTAGTAGTTTGTTATAAACAACCAGACTACATGGCAAGATGTAATCATGGAACTGTGCTAATAAATATTCAAACTATATCAGTTTTTCCTGTAAAATCAGATCGTTTTGTTATTTTGGGGATCAAACAGATTATTTGTGCTTAAAGCTCACAAATGTCTTGAAATGGCTCTTGGCTCACACCTCTGCTTTATTCTCTAACTGCAGCAAAGTGCTGGAAACTGGTTTCATTGGACACAAGATTTCCTCTTCTGCAAGACTAAAGGACCAACAATGAATTATGTTCATTTAAAAATCTGTGAGCTGTAATCATCAGTCTTTAAAATTAAAGCATAAAGCATAAAGTGCACTGTGATGAACCTTGGTGTAAATTCAAACTGGAAGATGCTTTTCTTTTCATCTGCTCAGTCAATCACCTCATCATGCGCCTCCTTCCCATCTACGCCGATCTCGTCTGGGTCGGGCCTGGTTAATACTTGAATGGGAGACTGCCTGGGAATACCAGGTGCTGGAAGCTTTTACTGGCTCTTTTGCTAAAATGTGAAAGATGATACTAAAGCAAAAATGTATCACAGCAGAGGTAAGAATACATGTAGAAGTGGTCAGTGGTGAGTTAAAGAGTGTGAAAATGCAAAAGTCTTTAGTGCCCCCTGGTGGTGACAAAAGCACCTGATATAGTAATACCAGGTGCGGTAAGATGTAGCCACCACCAGGGGGCACTAACAACTCTTTAACTCCACATTTTCACACTTTATAAATTCGGCACAGATCAAAAACTTCTGCGTTTATTCATACCTCTGACACATGTTGCTTCAATGTTATCTTTCACAAAATATATTTTTGCTAATAAACATTTAGAATCAGAATTTTTTATATATTTTGGTCTTTGTTTACTAAATTTATAGAGAATCAGCTACAAAAAAGAGCAGACTTATTAAATGAAATATGCTTAAAAAGAAAACATGGCAGCAATGCTGTTGTTTCTATAAGCTACGAACATGAGACAGAAAATAACAGTGACAGCAACAGGACCAGCAGGGGGCGTACTGGCACTGCTGGTCCTGTTGCAGTAGTCGTCCTGGCAACAGCTAAACTATTCTGCATCTAACAGATCCATCTCCTGCTGCATTCACTGTGAAGATGAAAATAAAGTTATGTTGTCAGTAACGTGTTTGTTTCTGGTCTTAGCAGGATAAATACTCATTATGTAAAAACATGATATTCTCTTTCCTGATACTGTGATGCAGGAGTTTTCATTCCCTTCACAGTTGAGGGATTTCATGCAGTTTTCTCCTTCACAGCTGAAGAACTTTTTTCCATTTGGGTTGAACTTCAAGTCTAAAGAACTGCAGAATCATAACAATTTTTTCTTCAAAGCTCTCACTTTTTTTTATTGTCACCAGTTCCTTTCACCCAAAATATCTGCATAGGTATGGAGCTAAATTGGGACCACAAAGGTTCTTCAGAAGAAAAAAAAATGAAACTGGGAAAAACGTTTGAAATTAAAAAATAACATTTGAAACTAAGAAAATATTCAAAACTACTTTTCAGATTTAAGGTATTTTTGAGCTTATGTCCATTTTTTTCAGATTCAAACTTCTGGCCCTGTTTTGGCCTGGGTGGCTGGACCTCGGATGACAAGGACATGGACTCATGACTGACAGCTGGACAACTGCAGTCATTGTGTTTGAATCTGTAAAAAATAATAATAATAAATCTCTGGAATCAAAAAAAACATTAAATCTGAAAAGTAGTTTGGAGTATTTCTGTCAGGTTCAAATCTTTTTCTCCTATTGAACAAACTTTATGGCCCCAATTTAACTTCATACTAGAATCACAACACTAAGTGTATTATACATTTTCCAGTACTGCCAATTGACCAAGGTAAAAAAATAACAATAAAACATGGGTTACATATTAAATATTTATTTCATACAGAAACAAATCAGACAAAAGTAGAGTTATTAATCAGTTAAAGCCATCTTTATAAAGTCAAATATGTACATCACATAGTGCATGATGATTGCTCTGCTGGTCACTGTCATCGTCTCTCTACATCTAACAGCTGCCTAAAATATAGGCTGTGTTCACACTGCAGTCTGAAGTGACCCAATTCTGATTTTTTGTCAAATCAGATTTTTTTGCTGTGACCTTTTACATTTCCCAATTAATGCGACCTGTATGTGATCTACTGTGAACGGCAATAGACCTGAAAGTGTCCCGTATGCCCAGTAGAGGGCGCAATAAGGTCACACATAGAGAGAGAGCTCATTGTTTTGCCAACCGCCATAAAGAAGAAGAAGAAGCGCTCAGTGTTTGTGGAGGTAAACATGGATGCTAACAGTGGAGCAAAGCTTATTATTTTGAAGTTGTTGACCGACAGGAGCAACATATTAACAACTTAATCCTCATTATTGTCCATCATGGTTGTTGTTTTTCTTCCCGCTTACGAAGACTAGTGAGATTTGTTGAGTATCAGTGAAATTAACGTCTGATGAACACGGCCTTTAAGATTCAGGTCACATTTGAAAAGATCGGATACGAATCAAATACACAAGTTGCCTGGGTCGCTTTCGAAAAAATGCGACCTGTGTTCAGACTATCAGCTATAGGTCGCATTACGGCAAAAAAAAAAAAAAAAAAAAACAGGAAGTGGAAACTGCAGTGCTTATGATGAGCGTAATATGCTTCACTTAGCACCTTGATATGAAAAATAGGAACTTGAATTTTGGGTTTAAATTCAAGTTCCTATCGCTATGCAAACCCTCCACACCTTCTGACCTCCTGTATGCAAAAATCTACATATAATTGCTTTGAATTGTACTATTATACTCAAAAGCAATCATTGCATGTACACATGCACATACTCACACAAAGACCCGTTGTTCACTTGGAGTTTTCAGGATTTCAACAGGTGATTGTTTTAACTGCAGTTAAATATGAACAAACTGTCTTCAAAAACTCAATAAAGTTCACAGTTTCCTAACGTTGAAGTCCAGAATGAACGTGTTCAAAGCATCCAAGTTTATAGAAAGCCATCAAGCTCACATATACATAAAATATGACTTTTAGCACCTAAACAGCTCTTTATCTGTGAGCTGCACATGTGGTTTTTGTGTTCAACGTCTGCAGGCTGTTCTTGAGAAAACATCTCAACTCATTATCGTTTCTTCCCGTGTGAAGAACTACAGCTAAGCTCCCTCAGCACATTCAGGCTAGCTTGGCTCCGCTTAACCGATCCTAGGAAGACGCCGCTGACCGCAGTACCAGGACAGGCCTGCGCTGGGCTCGGTAAGTGCTTGGAAAGAAACATTTCTTCAGTTAAACAGGCGTTTGAAGCAGCTACCGCGTAAAGGCGGGCTGCTTTTATAGCTACTTTGTTTTAATTAACGGAGCAACTAGCATTTGTGTTTGCTAAGCTAACGCGTTAAGGCGGGCTTGGGCACATTTAATATTTTTTGCTGCAATAATTAAATACTCAGACTTATAAAAACAATCTAGACAAACATCAAGGATTTTACTAGATAATTATTTTTTCAGAAGAGCTCATATCATACAGCAATTTCCTTGTATTCATTTAGAGCGCTGTGATTGGATAAAAAAAAATGGCCTGTTTTTCATTGGGCTTCTTTTTGCATCCACTACAAATCTGCCAGTCACAAACAGGAGGATCTGCTTATTTAGGGGAGGTGTAAAACTGGGAGTAGATCCCCTCCAAGGAAATCATGTGATCCATCAGCAAAATGTTCCTCTTCCCTTTGATGCTCGTGGTGCTGTTTCTACCGGAAGGCAAGTTTTTGATTATGATTAATATTATTCTAACATTGCATTATTTAGTGTGATTTCATTAAATTTAGATTTTCTCCCATTAAAAACAACAATAATAATCTCTTTTCTACTTTTCTTGTTAAACCTTTCAAACTTTTTCTTCCCTCTCTGTATTTTGTGCTGATGTGATTCAGCCATTTTGTCTTGGTTAAGAAGAGGATTTTGGCATTTAGAAATAATTTTATATAATAGTTTCCTTCAAACTTTTGTTGACAATAAAAGTTCATTTTCTCTTTGTTTTAATTAGCTGACAACCTGAAATGTAAATGTGAATCTGGCCTCTATGGATCCTGCGCTAAGGAAACAACTGAATGTCCCTCAAAGTACGATCGTTGTTCAGCAGCAACACAAGGCTATTTTTCAGGTACGTATTTGTGAGGTTTCCTGTTGATGATTCTTAGTTTGGGAACTCATCATTTTAAAATTTGTGTTCTTTAATTACAGATGATAAGGTTTCTGAGCGGAACTACAAAGGTTGCATTATGTCTGAACTGTGTCTTAACTACTCTGTCAACTATGGAGTTTACAGAATTGTACAAAACAGCAGGTGCTGCAGTGAAGATCTCTGCAACGCCCAGATTAACTACACAAAACCTGGTAATTAATTCCCTGATTATGTTTTTCAATACTTTGCACAAATTGAATTTGCAGTGCTCACAAACTTTTTTTAACTAACTATAGATTTGGATTAAAAAACAGAATACACTTAGTTTGGTAATTCCAGCTTCATATACATGTTTTAGGAGAAACAAGTTGGTGACAAAAAATGTAAGCTTTTAAGAAAAAATTATAATAATTCTTAATTTCTTTTAAACTGAATAACTATCTCTGTATCTTAGTCTCCACTCCAAATGGAAAAAAGTGCTTGAGCTGTGACGGAAAAAACTGCATGAAAACCCTTAACTGTGCAGGGGATGAAAACTACTGCATTAAAGTAACAGGTAAGAGGCCAACATGTTTGCATGCTTCATATTTATCATCACAAGAACATTATGACCAGATCCATGTGTTTATGACATCATAACTTTATTTTCATTTTCACAGGACATGCACAAGGAGTAAGTCTGGTAGTGAAGGGATGTGGCTCTGAGTTGGTGTGCTCAGATCATTTTTCTTCAATGTTGAATCAGTTAACTTCACAGGCCTCTGGAGCAAAGATTAGCTGCTGCCAGGGCAACTACTGCAACGGCGCCAGCAGCACCAGTCCCACCCTGCTGCTCCTGTTGGTGCCTCTGTTGTTTTCTAACTTATTTTCTTAGCTCACAGAAGCTACTGAATTGCTGCCATGTTTTCCTTTTCATCACAATTCATTTTCTAAACCTGTTCTTTTTATTTGATTCTATAGCTTGGTTAGCTAAGCAACATGTTATAATCAACAACATCCTCTATACTTTGTTGTTCTATACTAAAAAAATCTTCCTCAATAAACACAATTTTTTTTTATTCTGGGTCCAGTACCGATCTGATTCTAAATGTTTAGTTTTGAAAAAATAAAATGACTTGACGTTATAGATGTGGAATAAACATGTTTCATTTTCTTTGATTTAATATTAAAACTTGTTTTAATCAAAGAAAAGTTAAAAGCTTTCAGAGCCCAAGATTGTAGAGTTTGAATGGAAAACTAACCAACATGAATGTAAAATTCAACCTGGAGAGACTCAGAGAGAAAGTAGCTGTCTTACTTTCTTAGCTGATAGAAATAATTGCATTGCTACCAGGTTTTCTTTTTATGCATAATTCATTTAATAAATCTGTTATTTTTCTTTTCATTGATTCTCTATAAATTCACTAAGATAAAACCAAGCAAAATTCTGTAAACATCGTCAATACTTCACTGCTGTTGTGCTCTAAAAACAAATCCTGCTGAATAAATGCATTAAAAAATAATTCTGTGTACTTTTCTGATTCTAAATGTTTATTTTTGAAACTGATGCAACTGAGGAAGATTGACTGAAATGATTTAAAAACATGAACTGAAAGGCTGGGGGTAAAAGGAGAGAGGGAATAAAATTAGGTGTGAGTGAAGGATTTTTTTAAGATAACTGAATGGCTGTTGCCACATGAATAATTTGCTTTGTCAAAAAATGCATCCCTCCTCAAACATGAAGAAATAAAGAGTTAAGAGTGAAATAGCTTTTCCTACATAATCACCTGTTCTCTGAGCTAAAGGTGTGAGTTTCATACCAACAGGACAATATTTGGGGAAAATAAATAGGGCAAGCAAATATCGGCAGGCTAATAATTTGCTTTGGGAAAAAATGCATCCCCCTGCTAACATGGAGAAATTAATAGTTAAGAGGGATTTCAATAAGCTTCTGCAGTGTCACAAGATTTATTTCCACCCAGTGTTGCATTAATCTTTCACCAAGATCTTGTATTGATGATGGGAGAGTCTGACCACTGCGCAAAGCCTTCTCCAGCACATCCCAAAGATTCTCAATGGGGTTAAGGTCTGGACTCTGTGGTGGCCAATCCATGTGTGAAAAAGATGTCTCATGCTCCCTGAACCACTCTTTCACAATGTGAGCCCGATGAATCCTGGCATTGTCATCTTGGAATTTGCCTGTTCCATTTGGGAAGACAAAATCCATTGATGGAATAACCTGGTCATTCAGTATATTCAGGTAGTCAGCTGACCTCATTCTTTGGGCACACAATGTTGCTGAACCTAGACCGGACCAACTGCAGCAACCCCAGATCATAGCACTGCCCCCACAGGCTTGTACAGTAGGCACTAGGCATGATGGGTGCATCACTTCACCTGCCTCTCTTCTTACCCTGATGCGCCCATCACTCTGGAACAGGGTAAATCTGGACTCATCAGACCACATGACCCTCTTCCATTCCTCCAGAGTCCAATCTTTATGCTCCCTAGCAAACTGAAGCCTTTTTTTCTGGTTAGCCTTACTGATTAGAGGTTTTCTTACGGCTACACAGCTGTTCAATCCCAACCCCTTGAGTTCCCTTCGCATTGTGCGTGTGGAAATGCTTTTGCGTTCACAATTAAACATACTCCTGAGTTCTGCTGTTGTTTTTCTTCGATTTGACCAAACGTTTAAGTAATCGCCGATCACGATCATTCAGGATTTTTTTCCGACCACATTTCTTCCTGGAAAACGATGGTTCCCCACCATCCTTCCAGTTTTTAATGATGCGTTGGACAGTTCTTAACCCAATTCTAGTAGTTTCTGCAATCTCCTTAGATGTTTTCTCTGCTTGATGCATGCCAATGATTTGACCCTTCTTAAACAGACTAACATCTTTTCCACAACCACAGGATGTGTCTTTTGCCATGGTTGTTTAAGAAATGAGGAGTTACTCATTGCATCAGCTGTGGTTAAATATCTTGTTGCCAGCTGAAAGATAATCGCCTATGCAGTACTTATCCAATAGGAGGCTTGTACCTATTTGCTTAGTTAAATCCAGGTGGCGACTTTTTTTTTGGCCAGGAAGTGTATGTTTAATTATAATTACATTTCAGAGCAAATGCATTTCAGAAAGTGTACCAAAAATACATATTTAAAAAGAGCATAGAAGCATGTTTTTAAAATGTATTTATTTTACAGTTAACAGGTTTGATTGAGCAGAAATGGTGCATCATCTGGGCATTTCCGAATCGTACAGTGTTAACCCTTTACAATCTAAAATTCTCACCACTTTCAAATACATAATGTTTTGCATTTACTCAATTTAAATAGATTAATTTATCAAACATGTTTTATCCAAATGTTCAGAGGATCTTTGGACACTAATCCTGTCAATAGTGCATAAGTCCTCTATTTGTGCCAGACATAATCTAATTCAATGCAAACTTGTTTATTGCACTTATTATACTAAACACGTCTGGCCAAGTTTTACACCAACGTTTCTCCTGCCTGTGATGGAGGCCAACATTCTCCAGGCAAGTTGATCCACACTATCTGGCTTTGTCCTCAGCTTATTGGTCCAAAGATTCTGATGATGCACATTTATTTAATTTTGAAGCATTTTATGTTAAAATGTGTAAAAACTATTATCATTTTCTGTTTGATCTCTTTAATTAAACAGAATATTGAATAACTTGCTGTTTCTATACGTTTTGGATAATTCAAGGTTCAAACTACTAACCTTGAGCTATCAAGGTTAGTAGTTTGTTATAAACAACCAGACTACATGGCAAGATGTAATCATGGAACTGTGCTAATAAATATTCAAAACTATATCAGTTTTTCCTGTAAAATCAGATCGTTTTGTTATTTTGGGGATCAAACAGATTATTTGTGCTTAAAGCTCACAAATGTCTTGAAATGGCTCTTGGCTCACACCTCTGCTTTATTCTCTAACTGCAGCAAAGTGCTGGAAACTGGTTTCATTGGACACAAGATTTCCTCTTCTGCAAGACTAAAGGACCAACAATGAATCATGTTCATTTAAAAATCTGTGAGCTGTAATCATCAGTCTTTAAAATTAAAGCATAAAGCATAAAATGCACTGTGATGAACCTTGGTGTAAATTCAAACTGGAAGATGCTTTTCTTTTCATCTGCTCAGTCAATCACCTCATCATGCGCCTCCTTCCCATCTACGCCGATCTCGTCTGGGTCGGGCCTGGTTAATACTTGAATGGGAGACTGCCTGGGAATACCAGGTGCTGGAAGCTTTTACTGGCTCTTTTGCTAAAATGTGAAAGATGATACTAAAGCAAAAATGTATCACAGCAGAGGTAAGAATACATGTAGAAGTGGTCAGTGGTGAGTTAAAGAGTGTGAAAATGCAAAAGTCTTTAGTGCCCCCTGGTGGTGACAAAAGCACCTGATATAGTAATACCAGGTGCGGTAAGATGTAGCCACCACCAGGGGGCACTAACAACTCTTTAACTCCACATTTTCACACTTTATAAATTCGGCACAGATCAAAAACTTCTGCGTTTATTCATACCTCTGACACATGTTGCTTCAATGTTATCTTTCACAAAATATATTTTTGCTAATAAACATTTAGAATCAGAATTTTTTATATATTTTGGTCTTTGTTTACTAAATTTATAGAGAATCAGCTACAAAAAAGAGCAGACTTATTAAATGAAATATGCTTAAAAAGAAAACATGGCAGCAATGCTGTTGTTTCTTTAAGCTACGAACATGAGACAGAAAATAACAGTGACAGCAACAGGACCAGCAGGGGGCGTACTGGCACTGCTGGTCCTGTTGCAGTAGTCGTCCTGGCAACAGCTAAACTATTCTGCATCTAACAGATCCATCTCCTGCTGCATTCACTGTGAAGATGAAAATAAAGTTATGTTGTCAGTAACGTGTTTGTTTCTGGTCTTAGCAGGATAAATATTCATTATGTAAAAACATGATATTCTCTTTCCTGATACTGTGATGCAGGAGTTTTCATTCCCTTCACAGTTGAGGGATTTCATGCAGTTTTCTCCTTCACAGCTGAAGAACTTTTTTCCATTTGGGTTGAACTTCAAGTCTAAAGAACTGCAGAATCATAACAATTTTTTCTTCAAAGCTCTCACTTTTTTTTATTGTCACCAGTTCCTTTCACCCAAAATATCTGCATAGGTATGGAGCTAAATTGGGACCACAAAGGTTCTTCAGAAGAAAAAAAAATGAAACTGGGAAAAACGTTTGAAATTAAAAAATAACATTTGAAACTAAGAAAATATTCAAAACTACTTTTCAGATTTAAGGTATTTTTGAGCTTATGTCCATTTTTTTCAGATTCAAACTTCTGGCCCTGTTTTGGCCTGGGTGGCTGGACCTCGGATGACAAGGACATGGACTCATGACTGACAGCTGGACAACTGTAGTCATTGTGTTTGAATCTGTAAAAAATAATAATAATAAATCTCTGGAATCAAAAAAAACATTAAATCTGAAAAGTAGTTTGGAGTATTTCTGTCAGGTTCAAATCTTTTTCTCCTATTGAACAAACTTTATGGCCCCAATTTAATTTCATACTAGAATCACAACACTAAGTGTATTATACATTTTCCAGTACTGCCAATTGACCAAGGTAAAAAAATAACAATAAAACATGGGTTACATATTAAATATTTATTTCATACAGAAACAAATCAGACAAAAGTAGAGTTATTAATCAGTTAAAGCCATCTTTATAAAGTCAAATATGTACATCACATAGTGCATGATGATTGCTCTGCTGGTCACTGTCATCGTCTCTCTACATCTAACAGCTGCCTAAAATATAGGCTGTGTTCACACTGCAGTCTGAAGTGACCCAATTCTGATTTTTTGTCAAATCAGATTTTTTTGCTGTGACCTTTTACATTTCCCAATTAATGCGACCTGTATGTGATCTACTGTGAACGGCAATAGACCTGAAAGTGTCCCGTATGCCCAGTAGAGGGCGCAATAAGGTCACACATAGAGAGAGAGCTCATTGTTTTGCCAACCGCCATAAAGAAGAAGAAGAAGCGCTCAGTGTTTGTGGAGGTAAACATGGACGCTAACAGTGGAGCAAAGCTTATTATTTTGAAGTTGTTGACCGACAGGAGCAACATATTAACAACTTAATCCTCATTATTGTCCATCATGGTTGTTGTTTTTCTTCCCGCTTACGAAGACTAGTGAGATTTGTTGAGTATCAGTGAAATTAACGTCTGATGAACACGGCCTTTAAGATTCAGGTCACATTTGAAAAGATCGGATACGAATCAAATACACAAGTTGCCTGGGTCGCTTTCGAAAAAATGCGACCTGTATTCAGACTATCAGCTATAGGTCGCATTACGGCAAAAAAAAAAAAAAAAAAAAAACAGGAAGTGGAAACTGCAGTGCTTATGATGAGCGTAATATGCTTCACTTAGCACCTTGATATGAAAAATAGGAACTTGAATTTTGGGTTTAAATTCAAGTTCCTATCGCTATGCAAACCCTCCACACCTTCTGACCTCCTGTATGCAAAAATCTACATAGAATTGCTTTGAATTGTACTATTATACTCAAAAGCAATCATTGCATGTACACATGCACATACTCACACAAAGACCCGTTGTTCACTTGGAGTTTTCAGGATTTCAACAGGTGATTGTTTTAACTGCAGTTAAATATGAACAAACTGTCTTCAAAAACTCAATAAAGTTCACAGTTTCCTAACGTTGAAGTCCAGAATGAACGTGTTCAAAGCATCCAAGTTTATAGAAAGCCATCAAGCTCACATATACATAAAATATGACTTTTAGCACCTAAACAACTCTTTATCTGTGAGCTGCACATGTGGTTTTTGTGTTCAACGTCTGCAGGCTGTTCTTGAGAAAACATCTCAACTCATTATCGTTTCTTCCCGTGTGAAGAACTACAGCTAAGCTCCCTCAGCACATTCAGGCTAGCTTGGCTCCGCTTAACCGATCCTAGGAAGACGCCGCTGACCGCAGTACCAGGACAGGCCTGCGCTGGGCTCGGTAAGTGCTTGGAAAGAAACATTTTTTCAGTTAAACAGGCGTTTGAAGCAGCTACCGCGTAAAGGCGGGCTGCTTTTATAGCTACTTTGTTTTAATTAACGGAGCAACTAGCATTTGTGTTGGCTAAGCTAACGCGTTAAGGCGGGCTTGGGCACATTTAATATTTTTTGCTGCAATAATTAAATACTCAGACTTATAAAAACAATCTAGACAAACATCAAGGATTTTACTAGATAATTATTTTTTCAGAAGAGCTCATATCATACAGCAATTTCCTTGTATTCATTTAGAGCGCTGTGATTGGATAAAAAAAAATGGCCTGTTTTTCATTGTGCGTCTTTTTGCATCCACTACAAATCTGCCAGTCACAAACAGGAGGATCTGCTTATTTAGGGGAGGTATAAAACTGGGAGTAGATCCCCTCCAAGGAAATCCTGTAATCCACCAGCAAAATGTTCCTCTTCACTTTGATGCTCGTGGTGCTGTTTCTACCGGAAGGCAAGTTTTTGATTACGATTAATATTATTCTAACATTGCATTATTTAGTGTGATTTCATTAAACTTTGCTGTTCTCCTTTTCTCCCATTGAAAACTACAATAATAATCTCTTTTCTACTTTTCTTGTTAAACCTTTCAAACTTTTTCTTCCCTCTCTGTATTTTGTGCTGATGTGATTCAGCCATTTTGTCTTGGTTAAGAAGAGGATTTTGGCATTTAGAAATAATTTTATATAATAGTTTCCTTCAAACTTTTGTTGACAATAAAAGTTCATTTTCTCTTTGTTTTAATTAGCTGACAACCTGAAATGTAAATGTGAATCTGGCCTCTATGGATCCTGCGCTAAGGAAACAACTGAATGTCCCTCAAAGTACGATCGTTGTTCAGCAGCAACACAAGGCTATTTTTCAGGTACGTATTTGTGAGGTTTCCTGTTGATGATTCTTAGTTTGGGAACTCATCATTTTAAAATTTGTGTTCTTTAATTACAGATGATAAGGTTTCTGAGCGGAACTACAAAGGTTGCATTATGTCTGAACTGTGTCTTAACTACTCTGTCAACTATGGAGTTTACAGAATTGTACAAAACAGCAGGTGCTGCAGTGAAGATCTCTGCAACGCCCAGATTAACTACACAAAACCTGGTAATTAATTCCCTGATTATGTTTTTCAATACTTTGCACAAATTGAATTTGCAGTGCTCACAAACTTTTTTTAACTAACTATAGATTTGGATTAAAAAACAGAATACACTTAGTTTGGTAATTCCAGCTTCATATACATGTTTTAGGAGAAACAAGTTGGTGACAAAAAATGTAAGCTTTTAAGAAAAAATTATAATAATTCTTAATTTCTTTTAAACTGAATAACTATCTCTGTATCTTAGTCTCCACTCCAAATGGAAAAAAGTGCTTGAGCTGTGACGGAAAAAACTGCATGAAAACCCTTAACTGTGCAGGGGATGAAAACTACTGCATTAAAGTAACAGGTAAGAGGCCAACATGTTTGCATGCTTCATATTTATCATCACAAGAACATTATGACCAGATCCATGTGTTTATGACATCATAACTTTATTTTCATTTTCACAGGACATGCACAAGGAGTAAGTCTGGTAGTGAAGGGATGTGGCTCTGAGTTGGTGTGCTCAGATCATTTTTCTTCAATGTTGAATCAGTTAACTTCACAGGCCTCTGGAGCAAAGATTAGCTGCTGCCGGGGCAACTACTGCAACAGCGCCAGCAGCACCAATCCCACCCTGCTGCTCCTGTTGGTGCCTCTGTTGTTTTCTAACTTATTTTCTTAGCTCACAGAAGCTACTGAATTGCTGCCATGTTTTCCTTTTCATCACAATTCATTTTCTAAACCTGTTCTTTTTATTTGATTCTATAGCTTGGTTAGCTAAGCAACATGTTATAATCAACAACATCCTCTATACTTTGTTGTTCTATACTAAAAAAATCTTCCTCAATAAACACAATTTTTTTTTATTCTGGGTCCAGTACCGATCTGATTCTAAATGTTTAGTTTTGAAAAAATAAAATGACTTGACGTTATAGATGTGGAATAAACATGTTTCATTTTCTTTGATTTAATATTAAAACTTGTTTTAATCAAAGAAAAGTTCAAAGCTTTCAGAGCCCAAGATTGTAGAGTTTGAATGGAAAACTAACCAACATGAATGTAAAATTCAACCTGGAGAGACTCAGAGAGAAAGTAGCTGTCTTACTTTCTTAGCTGATAGAAATAATTGCATTGCTACCAGGTTTTCTTTTTATGCATAATTCATTTAATAAATCTGTTATTTTTCTTTTCATTGATTCTCTATAAATTCACTAAGATAAAACCAAGCAAAATTCTGTAAACATCCTCAATACTTCACTGCTGTTGTGCTCTAAAAACAAATCCTGCTGAATAAATGCATTAAAAAATAATTCTGTGTACTTTTCTGATTCTAAATGTTTATTTTTGAAACTGATGCAACTGAGGAAGATTGACTGAAATGATTTAAAAACGTGAACTGAAAGGCTGGGGGTAAAAGGAGAGAGGGAATAAAATTAGGTGTGAGTGAAGGATTTTTTTAAGATAACTGAATGGCTGTTGCCACATGAATAATTTGCTTTGTCAAAAAATGCATCCCTCCTCAAACATGAAGAAATAAAGAGTTAAGAGTGAAATAGCTTTTTCTACATAATCACCTGTTCTCTGAGCTAAAGGTATGAGTTTCATACCAACAGGACAATATTTGGGGAAAATAAATAGGGCAAGCAAATATCGGCAGGCTAATAATTTGCTTTGGGAAAAAATGCATCCCCCTGCAAACTTGGAGAAATTAATAGTTAAGAGGGATTTCAATAAGCTTCTGCAGTGTCACAAGATTTATTTCCACCCAGTGTTGCATTAATCTTTCACCAAGATCTTGTATTGATGATGGGAGAGTCTGACCACTGCGCAAAGCCTTCTCCAGCACATCCCAAAGATTCTCAATGGGGTTAAGGTCTGGACTCTGTGGTGGCCAATCCATGTGTGAAAAAGATGTCTCATGCTCCCTGAACCACTCTTTCACAATGTGAGCCCGATGAATCCTGGCATTGTCATCTTGGAATATGCCTGTTCCATTTGGGAAGACAAAATCCATTGATGGAATAACCTGGTCATTCAGTATATTCAGGTAGTCAGCTGACCTCATTCTTTGGGCACACAATGTTGCTGAACCTAGACCTGACCAACTGCAGCAACCCCAGATCATAGCACTGCCCCCACAGGCTTGTACAGTAGGCACTAGGCATGATGGGTGCATCACTTCACCTGCCTCTCTTCTTACCCTGATGCGCCCATCACTCTGGAACAGGGTAAATCTGGACTCATCAGACCACATGACCCTCTTCCATTCCTCCAGAGTCCAATCTTTATGCTCCCTAGCAAACTGAAGCCTTTTTTTCTGGTTAGCCTTACTGATTAGAGGTTTTCTTACGGCTACACAGCTGTTCAATCCCAACCCCTTGAGTTCCCTTCACATTGTGGGTGTGGAAATGCTTTTGCGTTCACAATTAAACATACTCCTGAGTTCTGCTGTTGTTTTTCTTCGATTTGACCAAACGTTTAAGTAATCGCCGATCACGATCATTCAGGATTTTTTTCCGACCACATTTCTTCCTGGAAAACGATGGTTCCCCACCATCCTTCCAGTTTTTAATGATGCGTTGGACAGTTCTTAACCCAATTCTAGTAGTTTCTGCAATCTCCTTAGATGTTTTCTCTGCTTGATGCATGCCAATGATTTGACCCTTCTTAAACAGACTAACATCTTTTCCACAACCACAGGATGTGTCTTTTGCCATGGTTGTTTAAGAAATGAGGAGTTACTCATTGCATCAGCTGTGGTTAAATATCTTGTTGCCAGCTGAAAGATAATCGCCTATGCAGTACTTATCCAATAGGAGGCTTGTACCTATTTGCTTAGTTAAATCCAGGTGGCGACTTTTTTTTTGGCCAGGAAGTGTATGTTTAATTATAATTACATTTCAGAGCAAATGCATTTCAGAAAGTGTACCAAAAATACATATTTAAAAAGAGCATAGAAGCATGTTTTTAAAATGTATTTATTTTACAGTTAACAGGTTTGATTGAGCAGAAATGGTGCATCATCTGGGCATTTCCGAATCGTACAGTGTTAACCCTTTACAATCTAAAATTCTCACCACTTTCAAATACATAATGTTTTGCATTTACTCAATTTAAATAGATTAATTTATCAAACATGTTTTATCCAAATGTTCAGAGGATCTTTGGACACTAATCCTGTCAATAGTGCATAAGTCCTCTATTTGTGCCAGACATAATCTAATTCAATGCAAACTTGTTTATTGCACTTATTACACTAAACACGTCTGGCCAAGTTTTACACCAACGTTTCTCCTGCCTGTGATAGAGGCCAACATTCTCCAGGCAAGTTGATCCACACTATCTGGCTTTGTCCTCAGCTTATTGGTCCAAAGATTCTGATGATGCACATTTATTTAATTTTGAAGCATTTTATGTTAAAATGTGTAAAAACTATTATCATTTTCTGTTTGATCTCTTTAATTAAACAGAATATTGAATAACTTGCTGTTTCTATACGTTTTGGATAATTCAAGGTTCAAACTACTAACCTTGAGCTATCAAGGTTAGTAGTTTGTTATAAACAACCAGACTACATGGCAAGATGTAATCATGGAACTGTGCTAATAAATATTCAAAACTATATCAGTTTTTCCTGTAAAATCAGATCGTTTTGTTATTTTGGGGATCAAACAGATTATTTGTGCTTAAAGCTCACAAATGTCTTGAAATGGCTCTTGGCTCACACCTCTGCTTTATTCTCTAACTGCAGCAAAGTGCTGGAAACTGGTTTCACTGGACACAAGATTTCCTCTTCTGCAAGACTAAAGGACCAACAATGAATCATGTTCATTTAAAAATCTGTGAGCTGTAATCATCAGTCTTTAAAATTAAAGCATAAAGCATAAATGCACTGTGATGAACCTTGGTGTAAATTCAAACTGGAAGATGCTTTTCTTTTCATCTGCTCAGTCAATCACCTCATCATGCGCCTCCTTCCCATCTACGCCGATCTCGTCTGGGTCGGGCCTGGTTAATACTTGAATGGGAGACTGCCTGGGAATACCAGGTGCTGGAAGCTTTTACTGGCTCTTTCGCTAAAATGTGAAAGATGATACTAAAGCAAAAATGTATCACAGCAGAGGTAAGAATACATGTAGAAGTGGTCAATGGTGAGTTAAAGAGTGTGAAAATGCAAAAGTCTTTAGTGCCCCCTGGTGGTGACAAAAGCACCTGATATAGTAATACCAGGTGCGGTAAGATTTAGCCACCACCAGGGGGCACTAACAACTCTTTAACTCCACATTTTCACACTTTATAAATTCGGCACAGATCAAAAACTTCTGCATTTATTCATACCTCTGACACATGTTGCTTCAATGTTATCTTTCACAAAATATATTTTTGCTAATAAACATTTAGAATCAGATTTTTTTTATATATTTTGGTCTTTGTTTACTAAATTTATAGAGAATCAGCTCAAAGAAAAAGAGCAGACTTATTAAATTAAATATGCTTAAAAAGAAAACATGGCAGCAATTCTGTTGTTTCTATAAGCTACGAGCATGAGACAGAAAATAACAGTGACAGCAACAGGACCAGCAGGGGGCGTACTGGCACTGCTGGTCCTGTTGCAGTAGTCGTCCTGGCAACAGCTAAACTGTTCTGCATCTAACAGATCCATCTCCTGCTGCATTCACTGTGAAGATGAAAATAAAGTTATGTTGTCAGTAACATGTTTGTTTCTGGTCTTAGCAGGATAAATACTCATTATGTAAAAACATGATATTCTCTTTCCTGATACTGTGATGCAGGAGTTTTCATTCCCTTCACAGTTGAGGGATTTCATGCAGTTTTCTCCTTCACAGCTGAAGAACTTTTTTCCATTTGGGTTGAACTTCTAGTCTAAAGAACTGCAGAATCATAAAAAAATTTTCTTCAAAGCTCTCACTTTTTTTATTGTCACCAGCTCCTTTCACCCAAAATATCTGCATAGGTATGGAGCTAAATTGGTGCCACAAAGGTTCTTCAGAAGAAAAAAAAATGAAACTGGGAAAAACGTTTGAAATTTAAAAAAAAACATTTGAAACTAAGAAAATATTCAAAACTACTTTTCAGATTTAAGGTATTTTTGAGCTTCAGATATGTCCATTTTTTTCAGATTCAAACTTCTGGCCCTGTTTTGGCCTGGGTGGCTGGACCTCGGATGACAAGGACATGGACTCATGACTGACAGCTGGACAACTGCAGTCATTGTGTTTGAATCTGTAAAAAATAATAATGATAAATCTCTGGAATAAAAAAAAACCTTTAAATCTGAAAAGTAGTTTGGAGTATTTCTGTCAGGTTCAAATCTTTTTCTTCTATTGAACAAACGTTATGGCCCCAATTTAACTTCATACTAGAATCACAACACTAAGTGTATTATACATTTTCCAGTACTGCCAATTGACCAAGGTAAAAAAAATAATAATAAAACATGGGTTACATTTTGCTGTGACCTTTCACATTTCCAATTAATGCGACCTGTATGTGATCTACTATGAACGCAATAGACCTGAAAGTGTCCCGTATGCCCAGTAGAGGGCGCAATAAGGTCACACATAGAGAGAGAGCTCATTGTTTTGCCAACCGCCATAAAGAAGAAGAAGAAGCGCTCAGTGTTTGTGGAGGTAAACATGGACGCTAACAGTGGAGCAAAGCTTATGATTTTGAAGTTGTTGACCGACAGGAGCAACATATTAACAACTTAATCCTCATTATTGTCCATCATGGTTGTTGTTTTTCTTCCCGCTTACGAAGACTAGTGAGATTTGTTGAGTATCAGTGACGTTAACGTCTGATGAACACGGCCTTTAAGATTCAGGTCACATTTGAAAAGATCGGATACGAATCAAATACACAAGTTGCCTGGGTCGCTTTCGAAAAAATCCGACCTGTGTTCAGACTATCAGCTATAGGTCGCATTACGGCAAAAAAAAAAAAAAAAAAACAGGAAGTGGAAACTGCAGTGCTTATGATGAGCGTAATATGCTTCACTTAGCACCTTGATATGAAAAATAGGAACTTGAATTTTGGGTTTAAATTCAAGTTCCTATCGCTATGCAAACCCTCCACACCTTCTGACCTCCTGTATGCAAAAATCTACATAGAATTGCTTTGAATTATACTATTATACTCAAAAGCAATCATTGCATGTACACATGCACATACTCACACAAAGAACCGTTGTTCACTTGGAGTTTTCAGGATTTCAACAGGTGATTGTTTTAACTGAGTTAAATATGAACAAACTGTCTTCAAAAACTCAATAAAGTTCACAGTTTCCTAACGTTGAAGTCCAGAATGAACGTGTTCAAAGCATCCAAGTTTATAGAAAGCCATCAAGCTCACATATACATAAAATATGACTTTTAGCACCTAAACAGCTCTTTATCTGTGAGCTGCACATGTGGTTTTTGTGTTCAACGTCTGCAGGCTGTTCTTGAGAAAACATCTCAACTCATTATCGTTTCTTCCCGTGTGAAGAACTACAGCTAAGCTCCCTCAGCACATTCAGGCTAGCTTGGCTCCGCTTAACCGATCCTAGGAAGACGCCGCTGACCGCAGTACCAGGACAGGCCTGCGCTGGGCTCGGTAAGTGCTTGGAAAGAAACATTTTTTCAGTTAAACAGGCGTTTGAAGCAGCTATCGCGTAAAGGCGGGCTGCTTTTATAGCTACTTTGTTTTAATTAACGGAGCAACTAGCATTTGTGTTGCCTAAGCTAACGCGTTAAGGCGGGCTTGGGCACATTTAATATTTTTTGCTGCAATAATTAAATACTCAGACTTATAAAAAACAATCTAGACAAACATCAAGGATTTTACCAGATAATTTTTTTTTGAGAAGAGCTCATATCATACAGCAATTTCCTTGTATTCAATTAGAGCGCTGTGATTGGATAAAAAAATGGCCTGTTTTTCATTGTGCTTCTTTTTGCATCCACTACAAATCTGCCAGTCACAAACAGGAGGATCTGCTTATTTAGGGGAGGTGTAAAACTGAGAGTAGATCCCCTCCAAGGAAATCCTGTAATCCACCAGCAAAATGTTCCTCTTCACTTTGGTGCTCGTGGTGCTGTTTCTACCGGAAGGCAAGTTTTTGATTACGATTAATATTATTCTAACATTGCATTATTTAGTGTGATTTCATTAAATTTAGATTTTCTCCCATTAAAAACTACAATAATAATCTCTTTTCTACTTTTCTTGTTAAACCTTTCAAACTTTTTCTTCCCTCTCTCTATTTTGTGCTGATGTGATTCAGCCATTTTGTCTTGGTTAAGAAGAGGATTTTGGCATTTAGAAATAATTTAATATCATAGTTTCCTTCATACTTTTGTTGACAATAAATGTTCATTTTCTCTTTGTTTTAATTAGCTGACAACCTGAAATGTAAATGTGAACCTAGCCGCTATGAAAAATGCCCTAAGGAAACACCTGAATGTTCCTCACAGTACGATCGTTGTGCAGTAACAACAAAAGGCTATTATTTTGGTACGTATTTGTGAGGTTTCCTGTTGTTGATTCTTAGTTTGGGAACTCATCATTTTAAAATTTGTGTTCTTTAATTACAGGTGGTGCAAAGTCTGAGCACAACTCCAAAGGTTGCATTACGTCTGAACTGTGTCTTAACTACTCTATCAGCTATGGAGTTTACAGAATTGTACAAAACAGCAAGTGCTGCAGTGAAGATTTCTGCAATGCCCAGATTAACTACACAAAACTTGGTAATTAATTCATTGATGGTATTTTTCAATACTTTGCACAATTTGAATTTGCAGTGCTCACAAACATTTTTTAACTAACTATAGATTTGGATTAAAAAACAGAATACACTTAGTTTGGTAATTCCAGCTTCATATACATGTTTTAGAAGAAACAAGTTGGTGACAAAAAATTAAAGCTTTTAAGAAAAAATTATAATAATTCTTAATTTCTTTTAAACTGAATAACTATCTCTGTATCTTAGTCTCCACTCCAAATAGAAAAAAGTGCTTCAACTGTGATGAAGAAAACTGCATGAAAACCGTTAAATGTGCAGGGGATGAAAACTACTGCCTTAAAGTAAGAGGTAAGACACCAACATGTTTGCATGCTTCATATTTATCATCACTAGAACATTAAGACCAGATCCAAATGTGTTACTTGCATCATAACTATTTTCATTTTCACAGGATATACACAAGGAGAACGTTTCATGTTGAAGGGATGTGCCTCTAAGTTGGTGTGCTCAGATCAGTTTTCTTTAGTGATGAGTCAGTTTACTACACGGCCCCCTGGAGCAAAGGTTAGCTGCTGCCGGGGCAACTACTGCAACGGCGCCAGCAGCCCAAACAGCACCAGCAGCACCAGCAGCACCAGCAGCACCAGCAGCACCAGTCCCACCCTGCTGCTCCTGTTGGTGCCTCTGTTGTTTTCTATCTTATTTTCTTAGCTCACAGAAGCTACTGAATTGCTGCCATGTTTTCTTTTTAATCACAATTCATTTTCTAAACCTGTTCTTTTTATTTGATTCTATAGCTTGGTTAGCTAAGCAACATTTTATAATCAACAACATCCTCTATACTTTGTTGTTCTATACTAAAATAATCTTCCTCAATAAACAATTTTTTTTTATTCTGGGTCCAGTACCGATCTGATTCTAAATGTTTAGTTTTGAAAAAACAAAATGACTTGATGTTATAGATGTGGAATAAACATGTTTCATTTTCTTTGATTTAATATTAAAACTTGTTTTAATCAAAGTTAAAAGCTTTCAGAGCCCAAGATTGTAGAGTTTGAATGGAAAACTAACCAACATGAATGTAAAATTCAACCTGGAGAGACTCATACAGAGAGAAAGTAGCTGTCTTACTTTGTTAGTTGATAGAAATAATTGCATTGCTACCAGGTTTTCTTTTTATGCATAATTCATTTAATAAATCTGTTCTTTTTCTTTTCATTGATTCTCTATAAATTCACTAAGATAAGACCAAGCAAAATTCTGTAAACATCCTCAATACTTCACTGCTGTTGTGCTCTAAAAACAAATCCTGCTGAATAAATGCATTAAAAAATAATTCTGTGTACTTTTCTGATTCTAAATGTTTATTTTTGAAACTGATGCAACTGAGGAAGATTGACTGAAATGATTTAAAAACATGAACTGAAAGGCTGGGGGTAAAAGGAGAGAGGGAATAAAATTAGGTGTGAGTGAAGGATTTTTTAAGATAACTGAATGGCTGTTGCCACATGAATAATTTGCTTTGTCAAAAAATGCATCCCTCCTCAAACATGAAGAAATAAAGAGTTAAGAGTGAAATAGCTTTTTCTACATAGTCACCTGTTCTCTGAGCTAAAGGTATGAGTTTCATACCAACAGGACAATATTTGGGGAAAATAAATAGGGCAAGCAAATATCCACAGGCTAATAATTTGATTTGGGAAAAAATGCATCCCCCTGCAAACTTGGAGAAATTAAGAGTTAAGAGGGATTTCACCTTTTCTTCATAATCACACTTGTTCTAAGATCTTCTGCTAGAAGTTTCATATCAACAGGACAATAGATAGGGGATGAACATATTGGCAAGCGCAGAAATTAAAATGCATTCCCTCCTATATTAATAGACAGGACAGTTAAGGGTGATATCAAAGTTTCTACATAATGGGCCTTTGTTTTCTCATTTGTTAAGATATTATGGCGTTAAAAGAAAAACCGGGGTACAACTTCAGAAAAGCATTTTGTATATATTTTTAAAATGTATGTTTAAAATATATATTTTTGCAAATAAATGCAAAGTGTATTTTTTAACGGTATTATCCAAAGTATAATTTTAGTAATATTGTTCTGAAGGCCATGTTGTAGTTCCTAGCTTCGTCACCAGGTGGCGCGGCCGTTTGTGAGTAGCAGTTCTTTTTTCATACCAAAACATTGTTTGAGAAGCCGTGCAGGTCAGCGGACGTGGTGTTTGAAGGTGGTTTTGTTATTTTGTTCGAGTGTGCGTCCATATGAATGGTAGGTTGCAGTGTATTTATGTTTAAGCGGCATTATATGTGCATTTTAGTACTTAGAACATTTCCTGTTGTTAGATTTTCTTTTAGAATAAGCGAAGGCTAGGCTAAGCTAATTTCTGTGCTAAAATGGTAAGCTATATTATGTTTAGTTGCTTTCTTTTGCTTTATTTAACTTTAATATTAATGAAACAGACAAATAATATGATTAAAATATGTTTGTTAATGAGTATCTGCATTCATAGTGGATTGTAATTTGTATTTATTAATTTCTTTGTAGAACCACACACAAATGTCTACAAACTTCAATCCATGCACATCCTGCCTGTAAACCAGTTGTCACCGGCTGATTAAAGAGTCAAACCATCACCTGGCTTCGTTATTGGCTCGGGGTCATCTGGGCATCTAAACCGTGCACATTCTGCGATCACAATTTTCATTCCGAACCCCAGACGTATAGCAGCGTTATAACATAGTGGTCCTTCCAGCCGGAGTGGTGATTACAGAGTGAATATGGATTATGACCCCGAGCGAGCAGGTGCACGTCCACGGAGGGCTGTGCGACCGCCAGGATGGATGGCTGATTATGATGGATATACACTGCCATCAAACACCACGGTGGAACAGCACCAGACTACAGAGGGATACGCCGAGACGACGCCCTTCACCCAGACTTCTGGTTTTGCTGGAGCTGTCGGACAGACGCCAGTGTTACCCAGCATCTCACACGAGGTCATGACCATTGTGCAGCAACTGCAAGAGGATAATAATCGACTTCAGCTGATGGTTAAAGACATGAGGAGGCAGATCAACTAGCCTACAATTCGCACAGCAGCCAGATAGTTACATTTCAGCTGATGACACTTGGATCTCCACACGTCAAACTACGCACCCTCTTTCCTGCAGCAGGAGCAGCTCAATGTATCCTCTACACAGAATGTAGCTGAGGAGTGGCCAATACCACCCCCTCCAATCCCCTTTCTGGGTGACTATCCAGATAATCAGGAAGTACAGTTGGCTCCACCCCCTCCACCTCCACCAGCCATTGTACAAGAGCTTAGCCAACGTTTACAAGAGCTACATGTACGACAACAAACCGCAGCTGCAGTCAGCAGAGCTCCTGACTTTCAATCCCGAGTGCCACAGTCCACGCCTTTATCTCAACCACGAGCTGGACTTAGCTTGGATAACAACATGCCCTCTCCTGCCCAAACATTGGATCCCACAATGGCCATAGCTACAAGGGAGAAGATCTACAGAGGACCATTGCCATCAATACCAGAGTTCACAAAGGATGATCCCAGGCAATTTGCCAGATTAAGACTCGCCCTTGATAATATTCTCCCAGCCGACGCAACAGAGAGGTTCAAATATCAGGTACTATGTGACCACCTTAAATTTGAAGAAGCTCTTTTAATTGCTGACTCGTACAGTAATTCACTCCGCCCCTACTCTGATACGATGGCTTCACTCACTAAACATTACGGCCAGCCTCACCAACTGTCACTTCAGAGAATAGCAGAGCTTATGGATGAGCCCAATATTCGTACAAGTGACACAACCGGATTCAGGAGATTTGCTCTACGAGTGCGTGCTTTGGTTGGCATGTTAGAGCAACTTGGGGAAGATGGACACATAAAGCTACAATGCGGATCTCATGCAGCAAGACTCACACGGAAGCTACCCCAAGACTTGCGTGCTGCTTTCCGCCGCTACCTCTACCCACAGAAAAGTGGAATACCATCATTGAGAGACTTTGCAGAGTGGCTGGAGTATGAGTTGATTATTCAAGAGGGTGGAGATCGCTCTGTCAAGGTGGAAGAAAGGCCGAGAGACAGAAATGGCATCAAAAGAGATAAGAGAGCCACTAAAGGGACTACTACTGTGCTACATGGCTCAACACACGATGCTACCTCTCAGAGGTCCTCAGCCACAACCCCCTCCACTTCTGAGGCCCAAGGCAAGCCCACAGCCTTTTGCCCTTATTGTAATAATACTCTCCACTTTCTAGATAGTGGAGCAAAGCTTATTATTTTGAAGTTGTTGACCGACAGGAGCAACATATTAACAACTTAATCCTCATTATTGTTCATCATGGTTGTTGTTTTCCTTCCCGCTTACGAAGACTAGTGAGATTTGTTGAGTATCAGTGACGTTAACGTCTGATGAACACGGCCTTTAAGATTCAGGTCACATTTGAAAAGATCGGATACGAATTAAATACTCAAGTTGCCTGGGTCGCATTTGGAAAAAATCCGACCTGTATATACATATATACATGCTGAATATAAAGTGACAAGCGTGAGTCTGGTACAAGAAGGAAGTAAATGGAGGAAGGGAGTGATTTGGGGGATCCCGATTGAGGTTTCAAATGAGGAAATAAAATCAAATCTCAGAGGAGGAAGAGTTAAAGAAGTAAGAAGGCTTCAGACCTTTAAAAATGGAGAGAAAATGAATAGCGAAAGTGTTTTGATAAAGTTTGATGAAGAAAGACTTCCAGAGAGAGTCTATTTAGGATATTTGACCTACAATGTAAGAGAGTATGTCCCACGACCGATTAGATGCTTTAAATGTCGAAGATTTTCCCATACAGCACAGATGTGTAAAGAAAAAAGAAGATGCGCACGATGTGGAGAGGATCATGAATATGAACAGTGCAACAAGAGCAGGCAGCCAAAATGTTGTAATTGTGGTGGAAGTCACAGTGTGGCATATGGGGGCTGTGAAGTAATGAAGAGGGAGGTTCAGGTTCAACAAATTAGAATTACGCAACATTGCAGAGGCTGTTAAAGTGGTAAAGCAAATGATGATGGGGTGGAAAACAGGATGAATACAGAGGTAAACCAAACAAAAGAAAATAAAGTGTATGTGGATTTAAAAAAGCTAGTGATATTCATTGCAGGGGTAATGAATGCAACTATGGAAATTAAGTCAAAAACCGAAAGAATTCAAGTAATTGTGAAAGCAGCAGCAAATCATCTTAACATTAATGAATTAACATGGGAGGAAGTGAGGGATGATCTCAGTGCTCAGGCTAGCCAGGAGGCAGCTTGGATAGGATAGTTACGCTATGGTCTTGCTTCTTCAATGGAATGCAAGAAGTTTGATAGCAAATGGACAGGAATTAAAACATTTTATTTATAAATTAGAAGAAGCTCCAGAGGTCATTTGTATTCAAGAAACTTGGTTAAAACCCCAATTAGAATTTAAAATCTTAAATTATTCTGCTATTAGATTTGATCGGATTGAAGGTAATGGTGGGGGATGTGCCATCTTTATTAGGGAGGGGCTGTCGTTTAGAGTGGTTACGACAGGGAAAGAAGATGAGTTTGTAATTGTAGAGATTTGGATAAATGCGGATCCATATATTATAATAAATTATTATAATCCATGTGAAAGATTAGAGTTGGATAAATTAAAAGAAATTCAGGGACAAAATAGAAATAAAGTTATTTGGTGTGCAGATTTTAATGCCCGTAGCAATTTATGGGGAGGGCAGGGAACTGATACAAATGGAGATATTTTAGAACAGCTGTTGGAAGATAATCAAATAGTGTGTATGAATGATGGGAGGGGAACAAGAATAGATGTGCACACAGGAAATTGCTCATCTATAGATTTAACTCTGGTGTCCAGAGATTTAGCTGGATTATGTGAGTGGGAAATAGAGCAAGAAACAACAATAGGTAGTGATCATTTTCCAATTTTTTGTAAAATCTTTATTTCTAAAGAGAAGAGGGTGGTAGGAAGGCAAGAAAGATGGATATTTGGTAAGGCAAAATGGAATATATTTAAAGATATATGTGAGAAATACATGGATGAAGTCAATTTAAATCTAGATATAGAAAGTATAGAGGGAAAGATTAGGGAAGTTATATTGAAAGCAGCAAAAATAGCAATTCCTGTAAGTAAAGGTCAGAGCAGAAAGAAAGGGGTCCCTTGGTGGACACAAGAATGCAGTGAAGCAATAAGGAAAAGAAATAAAGCTTTTAGAATATTGAAAAGAACACATAATTTTAAAAATTTAATTGAATATAAAAAAGATCAAGCAGCAGCAAAGTTATTAAGAAAGCAAAGAAGACAAAATGGAGAGAATATTGTGATTCAATAGGCAGAACAACTCCTATAGCTAATGTATGGAGAATGATTAAGAAAATGAGGGGAAACATACAGGAGAGAACATAAACAATCCTAAAACAGGAAGAAAGAACAGCAGTAACAAGTGAAGAGAAAGTAGACGTAATGGCAAGAACATTTACAAAGATTCATGGTCCAGATAATTTAACAGAACAGGGGAAATTTAGGAGGGAGCAGACAAGAAGGGCAAATGATTTTATTTTAGAAGGTGAAACAACTCCAGGTAATGTCATGGATGTTTCTTTTTCTATGCAAGAAATGAAGAGAGCAATATCTAGAACAGGATTAACAGCACCAGGAAAAGATCAGATATGCTATATTATGTTAAAACACTTAGGGAATCAAGCTGAAGAAAAACTTTTAGGTTTATATAATAAGATCTGGAAAGAAGGAAGATTACCCTCTAATTGGAAGGAAGCAATTATTGTGCCAATTATTAAACCGGGAAAGGATCCAACAAACCCTTCTAGTTATAGACTAATTGCACTAACTTTGTGTTTAGGAAAGATTATGGAAAGAATGATAACGGAAAGGATTACGTATTATGTAGAAAGTACAGGACTTTTGTCTTCATGTCAAAGTGGATTCAGAAGAGGAAGGAGTACAATGGATCCAGTTGTGTGTTTGGAGTCAGATATTAGAAAAGCTCAAATTAATAGGGAAGTAGTAGTAGCAGTATTTTTTGATATTGAGAAAGCATATGACATGGTATGGAAGGATGGGTTGCTTATAAAATTATATAAAATGGGGATAACAGGAAGGGCTTATAATTGGATTAAGGATTTTTTGTTGAATAGAGTTATACAGGTACAGATGGGAGTAACAAGAGCCGATAAATATAAAATTGATAATGGAACTCCACAGGGAAGTATTATCAGTCCTTTATTATTTTCAATCATGATTAATGATGTTTTTACAGAAGTAGATCAGGATGACATGCAGTCATTATTTGCTGATGACGGCGCTTTGTGGAGGAAAGGGAAAAATGTAAGATTAGTGTACGAGAAAATACAGAATGCTGTTAAATCTGTTGAAAATTGGGGTTATAATTGGGGAGTTAAATTCTCAGTAGGTAAAACAAAGACTGTTGTATTCAGTAGGAAGTAAATTTTGTTTTTTAGGAATCATGTTTGATTCCAAGCTTTTATGGGGTGAGCATGTAAAGCATATTGAAGGGAAATGTAAAAAAGTTATAAATATAATAAGGTGTTTAACAGGATTAGATTGGGGCGCAAATAAAAGTAATTTAAAAAAGATGTATATTGCTTTGATTAGATCAGTGTTGGATTACGGATGTGTAGTTTATAGGCAGGCTGCGAAAACAGTGATTAGTAAGTTAGAAGTAATTCAAAATCAAGCTTTGAGATTATGCTGTGGAGCTTTGAAGACATCTCCATCTTTGGCAGTGCAGGTTGAAATGGGAGAGATTCCTTTATATTTAAACATAAGCAAATTATGCTAAATTATTGGGTGAGTTTGCAGGGACATAAGGAGGAGAATAATCCAACAGTAAGAATCCTGAGACCTTGTTGGGAGAGTGGAAAAGCTAAAATAGACTGTTTTGCATGGGCAGCAGATAAATCCTCTAGGGAAATGGGGATACAGGGAAAGAGGTACTGCGCTGCGGTGCCTTATCCAAGTACTCCTTTTTGGTTGTTTCCATATGCAAATGTTGATCTAGAAGTTTATAACAAAATGCAGGTTAATAAAGATAATAACTGGGTAAGTTTTGTAAATGATAGAATTAAGAATATGTATAAATCCTTTATAATTATATATACAGATGGTTCAAAAGATCGAGTTTCAAATAAAACAGGATTTGCTTATGCTATTCCTGAACTAGGTATATTTATGAAACAAAGAACATCTGACCATTTAGCTGTTTACACAGTGGAAATGTTAGCAATACTGATGGCCTTACAGTGGGTAGAGCAAAATAAAATTGGAAAAGTTCTTATATGTTCAGATTCATTATCAGCACTAATGTCTATTTTAAATATCTCATCTGAAAGTCGTATGGAGTTAGTATAAAAAAGTTATGAAGTTATATTTAGAATGACACAAACTCAAATAGAGATTAGGTTTATGTGGATACCAGCTCATAAAGATATAGAAGGAAATGAAATGGCAGATCATTTAGCTAATGTGTCCTTAAAACAAAGTATAATTATGGACATAACGTATTGTAAGTCTGAGATAAAATCAATTATTAAGAGCAAAATTAAATCTGAATGGCAACAATTGTGGGAAGAAGGAACTAAAGGTCGTCATTTATTTCATATACAAAAGAAAGTAGGGAATATGGAAATAATAGGAGAAAATCGAAAAGAGCAAGTAGTAATGACAAGATTGCGCCTTGGACATACTGGATTAAATAAAACTTTACATTTGATGGGTAAACATCCAGCAGGTAGATGTGAGTATGGTATGGATATGGAAACAGTAGAACATGTAATAATTAATTGTGGAAAATATAAAGCAAGTAGAGAGAAGCTAAAACAAGAAATTGGGAAATATGATATAGAGACATTAAAACTTAATAAGATATTAATTAAACATAAAATAAATAAAGCGGTTATTAAATTTTTGAAGGTAACAGGATTATATGTAAGAATTTAGATTGGGGGAGATGCTCCGGTCCACAGTAGATGGCGATAATACAGCTTAACGTTAGATGTCACCCGCCACTAAAAATCACAAAGAAGAAGAAGAAGAAGGCAGAGAGCCGGTGATCAGCAGCAACATGTGCACAGACTCTCCTTCCAGTGATGGGATTTTCGGCTCCTTTTCAAGATGCGGCTCTAATGGCTCTTCTTACTGTGGAGAGCCGGCTCTTTCGGCTCCCCATATATATTTTTGACATTATTAATTAATTAATAGCTTAAACCTAATTTTATAATATTTTGTTTCATTATTGACATTGTTAAGCACTTATGATGAGTAAAAATGCCGCATAACAATGCTATAGCAATACCGATGCGTGTGATGTCCGCATGTGCCTGTGCAGGTTGTTTGTCGAGCCTGCACGATAGGAAATGCTGACTTTGCACAGTCTGCACGCTGCCCTGGAGTTGATGTAGCATTAAAATGAGTCCAAATCTTGCTCGGTTTTCTGTCACTCATTTATTTTCACCTATTCAGTTCTCACACTGACTCCCCTTCTTTCTGTGCTTCTTGACCGCTGAGTGAGTGTCTGTACATAAACACCTGCCGACGAACGCTATACAGCTTGGCCAATTGCCTGCCGTTTCCACAAAAAAAGTGGAGATAAACTTTTTTTTCAGTGTTTTCCCGCCACATTATTAATTGAAACTATGTGTGATTGGTCAGATGTGTGGAGCACACGCTTGACATGAGGGCAGTGGACCGACCGAGGGAAAAAACTCTCCGCTCTAGCACTGGCAAAAGAGCAAAACGTGCAAGGAGAGGGAGAAGGGGGGAGAGACAGCGAGGCACCGCAGGACAAAAAAAACGATGTGGGGAAAAACTATCAGCTCTGGCACTTGCAGAGCACAAGCACAACGACAGAGAGGCGGAGAGACAGCGATATACTGTAGAAAAAAACCCGGCTCCTATTAAAAAATGAGGATCATTTTATGCTAGCTTTGGACAAAACGTTTGGCTCTTTTCCTCTTTAATCTTGCCCGGGATCTTCCGAGTCCTTGGCGAGTGACGCTCTCCGTGCAGCGACGTGCAGCGACCGCGTGCTGGTAAAACGAAACAACAACAAAACGTGTTGACGTCACAGATCACGGAGTTTAATCTCATACAAAGCAATCGACAACAAAGCTGCAGAGGAACAGAGATATACATTTTATACAGACTACACGAAACAGACAACACGAAACACATAAGACAGACAAAGGCGCCCACGTGGAGGAAAAGATGAAAAAACCTCCCTGTTGGCTTGCTGACTTGTACTTTTAATGAAAGAGGTGTTTCCCTATTTAATATATGCAGTCAAGGCGTTCCGTTCTTTGACCAATTAGAAACTTAGAAACTCCCCTCATCACAGCCCCGATGTCTGGTTTTTGTCTAGACGAAAAGGGGGGACCACTCCGTCTTGGGCCGTGCCAGGTACGGGGAGAGGCGCCAAGAAGTCTCTTCTGCTCTCTCGGAATTGTAAATTTTATTGCTGTGTCTGTCAAAAGGGGGAGGAAAAAAGGCCCTGCTTTGTCTGCTGAATTCCCAACTGCTCAACAGAAACTATTCCAAATTAAAGTGTTGGCTATACCTTTACACATGTCGTGGATTAGCTATATTAAGCACCAAACAATAATTATTTTCTTTACAGTTCCCCCTTTTGAGGTCTTCAAAAAGACCTCAATAAAAATTGATTAAGCCTTCTAATGCAGAACCAAAACTATGTATTAAAAAAATAAAACAAAACAAAAAATAGAAAACAAAAGGTTGACGTAGCCTAATTATATACAGTTCCCCCTTTTCAAACAAAACCCAAGGGTAAAAACGACTTATCCTTACAGAAATATAAAATCATAAAACAAAAACACAGGATAAACAAAACCCAAAGTGCACAATGAAAAATGAAAAAATAAAACAGGGACATACATAGTAAAATTAGTAAGAAATGCTCTGCAACTTAAAAGACCACATTCACCACCCAAGTACAACCTGTCAAATGAGAAAGACACAAAATTACAATCTGTTGCTCGTCTTTTTCTGTTTTTTTTTTTTTTTTAAATGTCCATCGACAGTCTCTCAAAAAATATGAAGTCTTCGTCAAGAAATGTTCAAAAATTGCGCGCAAAAAACGAAACGAAAGTCCTTTCCAGAGTTCTCAACGAACGAAAAACACGCAATAAAGATTAATGTCGATGATGATCCTCTTGTAGCCTGATCTTCTTCGGTCGGAAACCTCAAGTTTCCACCTGAGTGTCCGTTGCTCACTGAAAATGGGATTATTAGGTCAATATTACAGAGAGATTTCAAGGAAAAAATGAAATCTCCTTGTGAGGAAACTAAATCTCGTGAAGCGACCTGTCACCGGTTATTAAACATACATTTTGTTTTCAACATGAATTTCATTAGCCTCAGAAACACAATTACCACATTCTTTAATATCATCTTCATTACAGTCAGCATAATCAAACGATGGTTTCACCTAAAAATAAATTTGTTTTGTTATTTTCCATCCAGGGAAATTATTTTAATCCTTTTTATCAAAGAACGCAGACTTTGAAGGAGACCACATCCGCAGGGCACCAGGAAACCAGCTGCAAAACTATAATGACAAAACAGAGATCAGATTTATCCAAAGGCATCATTCATTTGTGTAATTCAACACAAACATCTTCAATTCACTTTGTGTTCAAGTGAATCCTCCAACGCTCGTGGCTCTGTGGCTGTTATCTTCGAAATAAGTGTGAAGCCGCTTCTCCAAGCAGCCCCACCCCCGCCTCGCATGACACAGCTTGTATGACAGAGTCCAGAGTCCTGGAGCTCCGAGCTCCAGGGCAGTCTGTGTGTAAAACCATGAGCAACACATCACGTGAAACCTTATCTCCTACTCTGTCCAGTTCTGTTCATCAAATGGTGGATGTGATCCCTTCAATTTACGTTTCTATTATAATATACTATAGCTCCTAACCGATGGAAAACACCAAAACCCTGTAATCATTTGCTTCAAAAGACATGTTTCCAAAGTAACGTGTTCCCAGAATGTTAAACATATGCAGATCTTTTCTTAAACCAATCTTGTAAAAATAGGATTAAACAAACGAAACAAAATAATAACAAAAACTTAAAAATGTAGTTGTAAAGCTTACATTTACCATCAAAATGAATAACAATGTGAATTAAACAGTCCAGTTTAAATTACTTTCATAGAACAAACTAGATCTTATTGGTTATCTGTGTAAATCATTTTACATGCGTTCCTTAAACAAAATTCAAAAGTTAGACTTGGAGAAATTATAATGAAACAAATCCAGACATTTTCAAAATACACCAATTGTACCTAGGCTTATACTTGTCGTCGAATTTAAAGTTTTATTCAAAATCGTTTTAAATGGATGTAAATCAAAAAATCAAAATCAAGTTTAGAAAAATCATTATAATCCCGCCTGTGTACTTTTCCTGATTAATGATAACTTTAATCAATGACAGATTCTTCAAAACATTTCTTAAAACATTCATGCTCCATTAAATTAATGCTCTGAAAATGGCTGACACAATAATATTTTAATTTCTATAATTATTTTCCCAAGTTAATTAACCAAAATATGCTTCATTATCACTATAAATTATTCTATTTTCTCAAAATATGTTAGCCCATTATCAGAACATCCTTTAATGGAGAACAACTCAAATCCATTCAAAATAAGCACTTATCAGACATATTCTTCAAAAGTTTTGTTTAAGTAATATAAGTGTTTCAGTAATCTAATTAAGTAATATAAAAATAACCCATAACATATTCTCCCTCTGTATGATACATTACTGGCTAATGTATCATCAGTACCTAATATGTTAACTAACGATGTTGATTAAACGGGGTCATTATTTTACTGAGAAATTCTACCCAATACCGCCCCGTCCTAACAGGCAAACTGTCAAAACAAACAGAACAATTTATTATAGCATGCTTTAAACCTTCAAGATTACTATTTTCAAAAAAACAAAACATTTCACATTACAGTTTTAAAGCTCAGTATTCAATTTCACTCTCATGTTATCAAATAATTCGTCGTAGAAACTTCTCAAAAATTTTCAGCAATGTTTGACAAAACGTGTATACCAATTAAAAACTCAGTGAAGGTTATGCATAAACCAGCCAGAGAGACGTTGAAAGAAAAAAAATATAGTCTTAGTTAAGAAAATCTAAAAATGATAAATTTCGAAAAATACTGGTCAGAATATAACCAAATCTACAAATGAAAGAAATTAAACTAAAGACCAAAGTTCCCTATCCCCTGGTGAACGGGTCCAGAGGAAACTGATAACTCAAAAGAAAGAAAGTAATTCGTTATATTTAACAAAATAAACAAAGAACTGACACAAATAGC